>NC_092498.1:179622204-188887204 GCF_047511675.1 Marmota flaviventris
ACCTAACTTGCTGGAATATAGAATATAGTGTCACCAGAGATTTTACACCTGATTCTGTCACTATAGATTCCAATTCCTGGAAATAAAAACAACATTTTTTTTTTAAGCCCTGTTCCTAGCCTCACTGGTTTGTGACATGTATTTACTTGCATTTAATTCATTCCAGTCATCATTTAAGAATTTCCAAAACTAAAAGTGAGAATGATGTTTTCTTTCTTTTTTTAAGCCTCTGAAGCAAAGGAGCACTGGTTCTCTCTTCCTCCTGACCTTCCCTCTCTTGCTCATTGTAGAGGCCATGAACCTTAAAGACAAAAGTGTCTAAAAAGGAGATGGAAGAAAGAAAAATATTTTACTTGATTTGGTTTCTTCTACCAGTTGTACTATTTTTTGCAGAGTTTGAAATCCTCTTTATTTCTCTGTGTATGTGTGTGTGTGTGTTAAAAACCATGCCTATGGATCTAGCTGAAGTTGTAGTGGCCAGAGTCCTATAACTGGCAGAGATTGCTAAAGATTATACTCAAAGTATATTCAGTCAAATAAAATTTTCATCGTCTAGTTCCTTTACCCAAAAGAAATACCCTGTTCAATAAAACACGAGAGAGGAGTCGTTTTCTAAACACAAGTCGTGCTGTAGTGCTGCTCTACGAAAGCCCTTTACCCCTTGCCACACGACTGTATCTACAAACTGCACCTCGGCAAACATGAAAATCAATGTAACAATTCGATGTACAAGGCAAGGCCTACGGCGCTGCTAATGTCCCCTTGCTGGACACACACCTTAAGTCTCAGAGCTCTCAAGGGGTTTGCTGTGGAATAAAATTAGATTCCAACATCTGCCACTATTAAGGAAAAAATTCCATTTCCATCTCCCATATGAAAACACTATAACCAATGAACAGTAACTGAACCTTGATACCGTAATGGTTATTACCCAAATCAACTATTTTTTTTAAACAGTAAAATTAGCAAATTCTGCTCTCATAATTATTTGAATGTTATCAGACTAAATGTTTGATAAAATTCCAATATGATTCACTTGGAAAAACTGCTGCTTATTTGAATACCCAGAATATAAAGTGTATTCATTTGTAGCTATTCACATTATGTTTAAAGCATATCATCTTTTTAAAGTTTGCATTAGCCTGCTTTCCTAACCAAGCACAGAAAGTAGCCTACCTTCAGTTTTTACTTGCATATTTTATTCAGACATTTCTATTAGAGTTAAAAACAATCTCATTTCTATTATTCATTGAAGAGAAGAGATAATACATGTGAAATGATGGAACCTACACGAGTTTCTTTTACTGAAAATATTCTGTGCATTAGTCACAGCAGAATGTGCCTTACCTTTTAAAATGGAAGGTATTTGAGATACATAAATACATGATAAATAAATCACTCTTATCCACGAAGAGTATGGAACCTCTTACTTAGCACATTATGAAATGTTATCCATTTGTGTACAGTGCTGTATAATTTAAAAGCTCTTCTGCATACATTGTAGTATGTGACCTCCTCCCATGTTAAAAGAACCTTGGCCTCAATAGAGTTAAATAATCTTGCAATATCATGGCGCCAGGGACACAGCCTAGACCACAGCCAGCCTCCCGTGACTCTTACAGCTCACACATTCACCTCCATTGGGCATGAAAAAGCCTGGATTCCACGAGTCCATGAATGAGCCAATGAAGAAACGAAAGCCTACATGGCTTCTATGATGAACTAGTCCAGTGTCCCTAATTCCTCACTTCCAGGACAGGGTGGGACTTCAGTACGGAAACTGCCTTGAACACTCAGGAAAACAGTAGGAGAGGTGCAATTTGGAGTTGGTGCTACTATTTATTAGCTCAGAGACCCTTATGCAGAAACAGAAGAAAATAACAGTAGCTCACAGGGTTACTAAATTAAATGTAGATAATATATAATTGCAGGATAGGGTCTAGCCTGAAAGAGGTGCTGACTGTGAGGCCAACCCAGACAACCAGGGCGAGACACAGAAGCAGATGGAGGGAGATGGGCTGAGATGATGTGTCCCTGGTACTGCTCGCTTCACACACTGGATCTTTGGGGAGCACTGCACTATGACAAGCCCTGGTACATATACCTGAGGTATGAGTAACTTCTTTAGAAGGTATAAATTCTGAACATGAAAAAGGCCGGTCCAATTTGAAGCAGATTTGTTTGCTGGTTGATTGGTTGGTTTTTGTTTCCTTCACATGACATCATGGTTGAAGAACAGAACCTAAGTAAATGACCATCTTTCCTATTAATCAGATTTCCTGCTACCAAACTGTTTGGGGGGCTGTCTTGATACTCATCAATCCTTGTACATGTTTTCATAAAGAGAGTAGTACCGACACCTAAACTGAACAGCTAAGAGAAAAATCCCCAAAGTAGGAAGTTAGAATCCATTAGAAATGAGGAATAACTACTGAAAGGAATGAAAGTTAACAGTTCGCTTCCTTTCAAAGCCTGCAATCTGAATTATTAGTCAACCAGAAGGAGATCAGCTACAAGTTTGGGGGGCGGGGGGTCTTGGGAAATAGGCCACCATGGCAGATGCTTAGAAGCTGCCCACTTACATTGCTGAAATAGCAGCTTAGGAGGATCTACAAGGACAGGAACAAAGAGCAAGGATGTTTAAAAGCTCCCTAGTATTAGCCAACTGCCACCACCTTCTGAATTGTTCCAAAATCAGTAATTCAGTCCAGGGGTGGAGAATCTAGAGCGTTGTTTAAAAGAATCAGGTCACAGGTAGCAAAGGGGCTGTTAACCATAGGGAGATATGCTACAGTCAGAAAGGACACAAGGAAGGGGTAGATTTGAATTTAATGTCAGATGACAAGGACTAACTAACTGATATGTATTGAATAGCTTTATTATTAATTTTTGTTTGTTTTGTTTTAAGGCTGACCTGATTAGTATAATACATGTGTAGTTTCTCCAGTTTGGAGATTTGGGAAAAGTGTGTGGCCCTTGTAGGACTGAAGTCTATTATTCTTGGTAATTGAACAGGTCAGGGGGAAAATAAAAAGATGTAGACTCAGAAAGAAAGGCAAGATAATATATATTTAAATAAGAGATCCTCATCATAATTAGACTAAATAGTCAAAACAAGAATGTGCGGGGAGGGTGGGTGAAGTGAGAACAGGACACTTCTCCTTAATGCATAGCCTTGGCATGTAAATGAAGACATCTGAAGAAGCACACAGGTTTGAAGCGGCTCTAACATTCTATCATAATTAGAAACATTTCAAGAGCCCTGTAATTTCCAATCAAAATTACAGTAATTTCCGATATACAAGCCATGATTCATGACAGAATTTTACATTCCATGAGAGATTACGGTGGCCTGATGTATGACACGCTGAGTACAGCACTAACATAAACAATTCAGTTTAATGTTTAAACAGCACTTGATGTTTAGAATCTCACAATAAAAGAAACATATTATTGTAGAAATTATCACTTTGACAGTGATTGAAGGGTAGGCAGGCATGTGGCCTATAAAGCTATAATTTTTACAGTCCACAGCTTGAGTTTAATCATTTTTATATAACATTTCCAAGATATCCCTTAAGTATTTCATCCAGCCTATAACTTAAACAAGAACAACATTTTTTTTAAACCAAAACTCCCACTAAGTACCACTAATAACGTCAATAGAGTAAGATTTTAGGAAAGGTTAAAAAGGTATTGTATTATAAATACGTCATATTGTAAATACTCCCAGAAGTATATACTTTAACCACAAATTAACAAGCTGGGGTGTTATAAAATAGAGGGTTCATTAGTGATAATAAAAATATACTTGTGTAAAATTTCAAGTTGTTTAAATCTCACCTGAAGCCCTTGGTTGCCTCTAAATCTCACCTTGACGCTGTTATCAACTCCTTTGCAAAGGGGAAGAAAGTTTAGTATTCTTCTGGTCCTTTAAAAAGTATTCTTGGCTTTGGAGAAGCATTAGCAGACTATTGTGAATTTGTTCTTACAGATGAGCAAAAATTATCAATATGCGATGGTACACTGACAAAAGGCAACACAGTCTTTTTGTTTTTATCTTGTTTTGTAGAGATTTGCAACTCTTCCAATTCAAGTCTGTTCAGTTCCAACTCATCAGAATTGAACAAATTTTCTAATTGTAATTCAATTTGGGGATTGTGTATAAATCTATAGAAAAACTAAAATCATTAATATGTAAAGATGTGTGCAGTTTGTTTTAATAAGTGCACCTAATAGCTGTAGACAGCCGAGTGGAACAAAACAAACTGTGTAACTTTTGCTCTAGTATTGCAGAATATAATATCAAGGTCATCTGAGTAATAATGAAACAGTAGTAAGTGAATGATTCTACTACAATGAACTGGACCAAGAAACTTCCCATCATTACGATATTCCTCTGAAAGCCATGATAAACTGACTCAGGGATTGACAGAGAAATCCTTATCCTAGGAATGACTTGGAGGAAACAAAGCCAAGCAAACATAAACTCATCTGAACACAGTTTCATCTCAGAGCTCTGTACATAATTCCTGGAGACTGTGACCTCTTGGTGGTGCAAGTTCGCACTGAAAATAGACACCTCTGTTAATGAATATTCCACAGGCATCACAGACAAACATTCTCGATGCCTAATAGAGGCTCTTACCTGGCTTTTGGTTGCCGCAACCTTTGCAAACAGTGCTTGGGACACTTTAGCGCGCTTCATTTCCTGCTGAATCTCATCATAAATGGAAGCATTAATGTTCATGGTATTGTTCTCTGGTTTCCCATTCCTCTCAGTGGCAATAGTAGCTGTTTTCACCTACAAAACATTTTGAACATGGCTGTCATTTTTCATTGGCCAAATTGTTTTGAAGCATCTCAGGCTCGGCATCCAAACTGGACACTGTTGCTCCTTTTATGATCAAGGTGATCAACAGTACAGTCATTCAACATTAGTTATTGCCCTGAGATCAGATTGCTTAAGTTAAGGAAGTCACATTGTCACAGGTGATTGCATCTGTAATGTGACAGCAACTGCCAGCTGACAACCAGGAATTATAATGCCATAAAGTAAGTTTGCTGGAAAACAGAATAGTTTCAAAGACTTGAAACCCCTAAACTAATTGTCTCCCAATTACCTTCCATTGCAATCCTAACAAAGGAAATTCACAATTAAAATCATAATGCACATTGCGGTATCTTCACTGCGTACCCGATGCCTAATAGACAACTGCATCACTAATAGCTATTATATACTATGGCCTTTTTAATTTTAGACTCTTCTTTATGCCTTTTCCTCTTATGTTTCATTTAAAAAATCTTCCATAACAAAGCCATTTGCAGAACTGCATATTTAAATCTTCTATCCATCCATGAAACAGGTAGAGTGCCTTGCTTAATTATCATAAAGGCTGGTTGCATTTCACACGTGCATGTCCAAGCTGTTCTATGTAATTATTTCATCTTTTCCTGGCACCCTTGTATATAACTATTTCCTTTTGACTTGTGGAACTAGACAATAAGAAAATGTTTCACAACATTTCACAGAACATTACTATAAGTTACACAAAATATATAATCAGTGACTTCACAAATACATTAGTACAGTGAAAAAACTTGTATCAGTGCCTCAGATAATAATGATAAACAGGTATCAGCCGGAAAAAAAATGCCACTCAATTTTAGGGAGAAAAATCAAATCCCAACCTCAAAATTTATTGACAGGACTGTTTTTCTAACTCCAAATTTTCTTATGTGGTTACACGAACCAGCCTTGAAAATTTACATACAAATTATGCAGCTGAATTTTCACTGAAAATATAAAGCAAAAAATCCCTACGGATGTAGGACCATTTTTTTCTCTCAACAAAATAATGAAAGACCTCACTTCTCAGTGTCCTTTACAGAACCCAGGTTTCTATCCTCTAAATTCATGCCATCTTGAACAAATTCTTACATATACTATGGAAAATATAAAATGAAGTATATTTTAGGATAAATGGATGATGTTTTAAATTTTTATTTTATTTTTTTTTTTTTGGCTTTGAATGACACACATCTCTAGTCAACCTGTAAGACTTCCAGGTTTCTATTACCTGGTCCCCAAAACAGTTGGTATGAAAAGAGGAATAGAGGTCATCCCGGATATTTACTTCTCAAGGAACTAAATATAAGTACCCTCTGAAATGTACTTTTTTTTCACATTTTTTTAAAATTGGTGTATAAAATGTGCTTTCTGAATCCTCCTAACTTCTAGCCTGTATACGAAATAATTCATCTATGACTTTTCTTGAGGAGGTAGATTCTTCCATCATGACATTACTTCCTCTAGGCATGGAAAGGGTAAGGGTGTGGAAAGGCTGGGCAACAGGCATGAAGAGGACATAGCAGGTGAGGCGGAACAGGTGACCCACTGCCTGGGCCTCACTGCCACCTTTCAACTATTACCTGGAAACAGAACAGCATGAGTCCAGGCTGGGTCTCCAGAGTCCCCTTTCCAACTCTGGGACTTATGGTAAGCAAGGGCCCTCATAGAGGTCCATTAACGACTAGAGGCCTCCAAGAAAGCACACAAGGCTTTGAAGCAATAATCTGCTAAACACCACTTTAGGAGCTAGAAGAGTTAACGCATTACCATAAATTGCTTACAAAGTTGCTTCGGTGAGATTCAAAACTCTGCTCTGGGGTGGTCTTGCTTTGAGGCAGAGGGATAAGGTTTAGGCAACCCACAGGGTCCCTTTTAATACCTATTTTTCTCACTGCTTAAATGAAAGAGGAAAGAAAAGCCATTTCAATTGCTTTGAAAATTGGATGTTATAGAAGTGGGGGCACAAAGTCCAGTGCCTACGAAGAAACAGTTTCTTAGTAGCAATCTGGTTAGCAATAGTTAGGAAGAGCAGGCTTTGGAATCAGTGTTTTGGTTTGTTTTTAAAATAATTTTCATTCTTTTGTAAAAATTACACTTCAGAATTTGTCTTTGAAGTGGGCTATAATCATTTTACTTCAAACCTGTAATATACTGTTTCTAAAAATTTCTTGGGTTAATGCACTTTTTATAAAGTGGTTACAACTTGCACTAAAAATTGTTAAAAACTGTTAGAAATTGCAAGATCTCAAAATTATTTTTTAAAAAATCAAATAATCATTTCCTAACAGCCGATACAATCAAATCAAAACAAACATAGAAAACAAGTATATACGAAACATTGTTTATACAAAGAATGTGAGGTTAAAACTTTATAAAAAATATAAAGTTAGAAAGTCTCTGGGGCTGGGGATGTGGCTCAAGCGTTAGCGCGCTCGCCTGGCATGCACGTGTGGCCCGGGTTCGATCCTTAGCACCACATACAAACAAAGATGTTGTGTCTGCCGAATACTAAAAAATAAATATTAAAAAATAAAAAAAAAGAAAGTCTCTGTCTGTATTACTTATTTAAAAAATATTTAGAAGAGATCTTTTTTACCGTCTTGTTGGCCCAGATACGTATCTTATCATAGATAAGCTATTAGAATTCTGGAATCATAATTTTTCCCCCCAAACAGAAGCTATTGCTGAAGGGGAACTGAGTTGGACAGCTTTTCAAAATATGAAGGCTGAATTTCTCCCCAGGTAAAAATGGAAACAAAAATCTTTTATACCTCACTCTACTAAGTACTATTTTAGCTCAGTACAAAAAAAAAAAAAATCTTCTTTAATCCTGGTTTAGCTTTTAATATTATATCACACATTAAAATTCATAAAGTAGTTCATTCCAGGCAAAACAAACTACTCTTCAGCTCTTCTCCGCAAATAGCACAGGAGGTGAAATAAATGCAGTTGCCTTCTGAATAGCTTTTATCAAGGTAGCGTGTACTACTCCATTATTACAGCGGCGCCAGGGAAGTAGTTAAGAATGGGAGCTTCTACTATTTACCCTCCCTGGTGGGGACAGGGTGCAGTACTAAGGTCTGCTTTTTATTGTACTAAAATCATATAGAACACAAATTTTCCATGAAAATTTTACCGTGCTTAAACCGCGAATCATACTTTGCACAAAATGAACTCTACTTTGGTCTTGACTGGTGAAAGTGCTACTGCTCTTTGATGCGTGAGGAACTGCCTGCAAGCACGTTAGCTCTCACATACACAAAAGTTAAAGTTTTATGTACTTTTAATAATTACGATAATAATGGCTGGGGACATTTCTTAGTCAGTTATTATGTGCTGGGCATTCTGTTAATATATCTTAACTGCTTAACCTATATAACAGACCAGCGTAGGTATTAGGATCACCCCATTTTATAATTGAAAAAATTCTATTTTAACAGAGGTTAAGTGATTTACCCACAGCTCAAGGATGAAATCTTATGTTTGTCAGGCGTAAGTGCTTATCTTAGAGACTATGGAGTTATGGTGAGTCCGTGTTGTTCTTGGGCTTTCCTTAACTTATTGAAAGATGTGGGGCCTGCTTTTTGATGGGCATTTGCTAAATCTAGCTCATTAACGTTTGAGTTTCAGAAGTTCATGGGTTTAAAAACGTAATGTTCAAAATCCAACTTGAATTTATTTTCTAAGATATTCAAACTACAAATGTTTTCTTAGTAATCCTGTGTCAGAAACATGCTATCCTGTAACATGCTTATTAGTGCCGGAAAACAGTCCTCACACTCATATTTTTTATATTAATACTGTCTTTGGTATCATGTTTTGATCTTTTTGGACTCTTTTTCTTTCATAGGAACAATGCTAATTACTTTCCAAACAGACTTTTGAAGACTTATAGCTCTTTTAAAGATGACTATTGATGAGAAGCATTTTATAAGCACCTAAGTAGGATCTTAATGTTTCCCAAGGGATCCATAACAAATAAAACTTTTATCAAGTGTTAAGTTCATACCTGTAATTGAACCTGAACTTAAGATGAATGTATGTTTCATTATATTTGAGAGGTATTTGTTGTAAAGAAATGCTAATGGTGTAGCTACCAGGTTAATTATATATTCCTTATATGAACTTTGATCATTTTCTAAAAGCACTGTTATGAAATATCATACCTTACTTGATAAGCTAAAGAATTACATGAGATGTTAAAAACAAGAAAAAAATATATAATTCATATACTAGTTATAACTTGATAATTACATACTTTCAAACAGTCCTTATGGAAAATAAAACTGTAAAATTAATTTAACTCCAAAACTCACATGTATAAAATTACACAAATAAAACCAGAATAAGCATACCTAAGGTAGAAATCATCAACTTAAAACTAATCTGTTCTGTAGAACAAATCATTCTGAGAAAATAATCATTAATTATTATTAATAAACTTCCTCTAATAAACTCATTAGGAAAATTTGCAAAGCATAGTCAGAAAAGAAACCTTTAGGACCAGGAAACTTTGAGAGGACTGGGTTCTCCCAGGTATTTTCGTATGACCATAGTTTGGAAGGGGTACTATCTTCATAATCCCAGAAATGACATTATTCAAAGTTTTCCCATGTGGATCATTTGTCAAATATCTCATTTATTTTCCCAGAACAATGTTTTCCCATGTGTTCCTCTTCCTAATCTAACAATACACCTTCTCATCCCCTAGGACAAACAGAGCCCTCAAGTTCCATTTTTTTCCCCTTTCTTACATAAGTTTTTATTTTGAGGAGGTGGCTTGCAGCAGAGGAAAGAACGAGACTTCATAGGGCATTTGAAAACTTTAATTAAACCTTACACTTGGGTTTCTCCTTTTTCTCCTAGCAAAAGGCTGATTTGAGGATTTCATGAATTAATGTATATGAAGGTGCTTAGAAAACTGTGAACCATTATCAAGTGCACGGTATTCTTACTCCTTGAATTAAAGCAAGGAAATTGTGAAAAAAATGCTTTCAGCAAACATATCTGGCCCAGAGGTTACTGCCACAGGCAGAGGGCAAAACCAATGGCAAGGCTGCTGACATTGGAGGACAAGGGACAGGTGTGCAGAGGAGGGCCTGAACCTGGGCAGGGCCAGTCAAGAGCTCTGTTGTTTCCTGAGTCTGAGCAATCCCTCCTTGAAGATAACTTAGAATTCAAATACCTCAAGAGTTCGCTTGTTTGATCGGGTCCTGCCTAGGGGCATTCTGAAGTCAGGTTCAGGTGTGACCTATACCTTACAAAGAGCTGCAGACAATCAGTTTTTCAGGCCTACAGGTAGTCTGGGCCTTCCCTGAGTCACTAAGGGCCTCTCTCCCTTTGACTCACAATTCTTTATAGAAAGAAAGAGTTCAGGTCAATCAACTCAAGTCAAAGATTTGTTTCAAATCTCTTCATTTTAGGGGAAATGAAATGTATGGTGATTTCACACAAACTCTTCTTCAGCAAAATATATAATTAAAGAAGGCACAGTCTTGTAATCTGTTTGTGTATCTGTGGTTTCCTCCATTTTGTTCTTTCCATTTTAGTCACTTGTAATTAGCATATTTTTAAAACCACTTTTATTTGTGTGGTCTATTGGTTCCAGCTTAAGCATTCGATTTCAACTTAGCATGTTTTCCCCAAATCCAAAGTACTCATTTTGCAGTAATAATTCCTTTAATATGTCAAGAATATCTTAAAATTTAATTCACTGAATCACCGTTAAAGGGTAAAATGTGAGGACACTGGTAGTGAGTTTTATTACAATAACATTAAGTAATGCAAAAGGATTCTCCCTGAGGAAAACAGCATACCTTAAAGATTTACGTTATAGCTATGAAATAAAATGGAAATATGTACATATATCAGATAATCATTTCAGAATTTGGTTAGATTGCCAATAATACTACATTAATAAAAACATATTCTTTGAAAGAATTCCACGAAAAATAATTAGTAGTATCTACATACTTTGGTTTGATCTCCACCCTTCTTGAGAACAAACAAATGCAGGTAAGGGTAGCTCAATAAATAATCAGTAATTCACATCAAAAGAAATTATATATTTTTTTCTATCCCAATTTACCACAGAAAACAATGTCTTTATACATACAGATGGGAAAACTATCCCCATTGTATCTTAAGCATATATGAAAAGAAGTATCACTTAATAAAAATTAGTGTAATTTTGGCTACAGAGAAACTTTGGCTGATGAATATTGATAGCATAATCCCATTTGGAAAGCAATGGAAACCCTCAAAATCCTAGAAAAATCAGAAGTTTACAAAAGAATATTTTGAATTTGTGTATTAAGGAATCATTAAGTTAAATATTTGGGCAGAGTTTTAAAAAAGATGCTCAGTGTTGAAATGCACATTGGTCTTCGGCAAGTCATTCTTTTATGAGCACTGCCAATGGGGTGATAAGCAAATTAACTTTCTGCCCAGAAGCTGGCTAGTGTTAACTAGAGGAACAAAACTGACCAAAGTGTATTAACCCTAAGTACTGCCAAAAACAACAACAAAAAAAGTGTAAAACCAAGACCCAGGTAAAATACTTTTTTTTTGTTCAATTACTCTTACAAAAAGTAAATTAAAAAATTCATCATTCTTTATATTTTAGGAAATATTTTTATAGAAGGATCTATAGACCAAACTCCATTACTGTGTGTATGTAGGCAGGCAGGTATGTATGGAGCTACCATTCTTCTCTCCCAGAGAAACATGAAGTTTTTATTCACAAGTACAACAATGGCTTCCTTACAATTTGCTCATATAGACATCAATACCATTTTCATTAAATAAAATGGAGAAAATAGATTTTGTTGACATTTCTAAAAAGTCATCGTTTCTGAACATTATGATAAACACTTTCAGACCCTCAACAGTGGTTGAATATTATGTCTATTCCTCATTTGTGGAATTTCTGTAGCAGTTTCATTCTTTAGTGCTGAATAGGCTTTCTCTAGATTTCTGTCCTTGGAAATATGAGATTTTCTTTTTACTATTGATGAAAATAGTTAATTTCATGATGACATTGTGTTTGTGAATACTTTGAATCTGTATTCCACATTCAATTTTTATCCATCGAAGCTGACCTTATTTAAACACATTAAACATGTTTAGTTGACCTTAAACAATGTAAGAAAATACATCTGCTTGTGAAGTTTGAGTCTAATCCACTATCAAACTTTTACCTAATGGTTTGAACTGAAAATTAACTTCTTGAATTCTCTTAATAGTTATGAGGCTACTTTTGAAACCCGATTTCAAAAATCATAATACAGATGTACATACACATAAAGTTACCGAAAAGGTGACTTTTTTCCTTCCATTAAAAAAAGTGGAGAAATTTGGAAAAACTGAAAATGTGCCCATTTCTGGGAATATAGATGGAATTCCTTATCAGCCCCATTTAAAGCTGCCTTCGAGGACGGTATTAAACTTAATTATGAAAGATTACAAATGAGATGATGTGTAATTGGTACCAGCTGCAGTTCGTATTGGAGAGCATAAATACAAATGGAATTACTTATTTATTTTTATTTATTTACTATTCAAATGGCAGTTCTAAAACTGGTAGGGATAAAACTGACTTTATCCTTTTTTTTTCTATTGAGTTTAAAATACTTCTTAAGTGAAGAAATATTTTAGTAGTGGAGACAGATATCCCACTTCATGACTCCTTTTCACCCTAAGAGAACCCAGAGAATGGAGCAACACAAAGCAATTTTCTTTCCTCTAATTAGTAGCTTATTGTTTTTATATAAGAATTGGTACTTCGGGACTAAATTTCAAGAATCTCTATGAAATTAAAAAAAAAACAAAAACAAAACACCTAGCTAGCCAGCTACCTGATTTCTTGTCGAGATTCTTCCTTAAACATTAAAAAAGAGGAAAGAGGGGAAAAAATGAGTGGCAAAGAAGAGGAGATGGCACCTGGGGAGGGCGGCTGGGCGGTGTGCTTATCAGGGGCGCAGGACCCATGGCGGAGGCAGCGTTCAAGCTCCTTTCCCTTTCATCCTGGTATATTCGGTCCCTTTCTGCTTCTGGTAACTGCAAGAAATTCTGCATAGCCCGAAGGTTTACCAGCAAAGACTGGGACGCAGTCTTGGGGTCCTCTTCCTTCCGGAGGATTTCTGAAAGCAAGCCCTGTAGGGAATAAAAGGCAGAGGGTGAGCCTGCTCCTGTGTGTGCTCCGTCCAGCCAGAGATGATCCTCCCCCCTGCCTTCTCCACTGGGTTTGGAAAGTGAACCGTCAGAGGCATGAATTCTACTTGGGAATACATTAGTTGCAACTGAAGTGGTGGAGAAGAGAGCCTCAATTGTATTCTTAATTTTATTAAGCATCTGCTTTACATATAACATAAACTGAAACTGCCTAATTGGTCTCCTTCCTTTGAGTAGCTTAACTTGCCATGAAATCTTTCACAGAGAGACGATGGAGGGAAGTTAAGAATAAATGAAATCCTCATAATACAATAGCAGTGAACTGTATAGTTCTCAAGCTGCCTAGACAAAGGCAGTGGAATGCCAACAAGCTCAATATGTAAAGATACAAAGCCATTTCTAGGGCAGTTAAGTAAAACTTTTGAAGAAAATTAACTGTGACCTATCAGGGGAAAAAAAAAAAGAAATATTACTAAAGCTTCTCTTAAGGTTTATACTGTATTTTCACAAGCAATATTTAACATACTCCTTAATCTTCAAATCATCAAAGATTGACACCAGGTGGCCCTTTCAATTTGCCATTTAAAGGAAACCACAGACTATCCCAAAGGATTCTAAGTACCATCTTGCTATGCTAATCTACTGGGTAACAGGTTGAATTTTTGAACTTTGGAAACCACAGGTAAAACCTGCAATAACCATTTTCCCACATTGCAAAAATCCATCATAGCATACCCAGGAAAAGAAAATTCTCAAGTTCTGTAATTATCAAACTTCTTAGTTAATAAAAATAATTACTAGTGACACAAGAAATTTATAAACCACCAGATAACTCCTCTAAGGAGCCTTTCTTCCCCAAATAATACAGCATTATTTTTCAACGAATTTTTTTTAACTTTTGAAAGGACTTCTTTAAAAAAATGTGGTCGTCTTTTGCAATATGCTTAAGGGATAACAAACAACAAAAGTATTGGAAATTTTTTCTGGCCATTTTGTAAGAGCTGAGCAGCCCTTGTCTCTTCAATCTTGTACATAGACTAATACTTGGAATAGTATGTTTTCTTCACTTAGCCAGAAACTTGGTTTCTCATAATATATCTCAGAATAAAATTTCAACAAGATTTCTATATAATTTGCAAATCCACTTTGCAATAACCTTGTAGAAAGTGTCTTATCAAAATGATAGAGCCCAAGGCTATAACATTGAAGGTATTTTTTAAAAAATATATTTTCTTATAAGTACAAACCTTGTTTTATTTCTAATTCCTAAAGATAATGTACCACCCTGCCTAAATATAACATTTGGGTATAGATAGTATAAAAGCACTGTCCACTTTTAAAATGATTTATAAGCTGGTATTTTAAAATAAAACTTTGACATATTTTGGGAGGCTAAAGAGTTAACTTTAAGGAAATCTCTCAACTGCAAACAGAACCTAGTAACTGGACGTGAACTTTCAGTTTCACCATAAGAAATGTGAATAAGGAATTGAAGGGCACACGTCCCTGGGGTCATGATACTACAGAGTAGTGCCACAACTCCACATAAGAGCAAAATAGGCAGTTAATTTAACTAAAATTCAAACAGGCAATCACCAGCTATTTAATTTGCACAAGGCCAACTAATTAGATTGACTGTGCTTCTGATATGTCATATTGAAATCAAAACATACAGGTCACAAGGAAAAAAGAAAAAAACCCAATAAGTGTAATAAAATAGCCCTTGCTCAATACCCCTCCCCCTCAAATGTTATGTATTTTTAAATGTGCTTGGCAAAGCAATGAATATCAATGGCACAGAAACAGAGAGAGATGCAAATGTTCTGTAGACATGTCATAAATTCCTTCAGAACAATATTCATTTTTGTCATCTCAACATAATACCTACCACATAAGGGTTTGATATTTATTAAACCTAATAATTGTGTTTATACAGATTGCAAAAAAAAAAAAAAAGGAAAAAAAGACTGCAAATATAATAGAAATGTGAAGAAGATATGCCACCCAGGGATAAATTCTAATAGGAATTGTTAGCACTCTGGGTGTGCCTTCATTGAAAAGTTATGTGACACTTTGTGAGATGTTTATTTATACTAATACTTTAGTAATTAAAAAAAATAGATTAGGGCAAAAGGTATCCTGTAAGTATTTAGAATACTTTTCTATTTCAGAAACTTGAAATTAGACATTTTTAAAATCTTAAATAACAAGGTAATAGATCACATATTTCTACTGCCAACGTTTCCCAAAAAAGCAGAAAACTACAGTGAGAAAATCAAACAAATAAAAAAATAAATACTGTTCTCTCAAGTCTTGTTAATGCGAGACAAAGTCATGCTGGTATGACTTAGAGGAGGAGACAGTGTGTCACTGGCGAGGGGATTTAGAAAGTTTTCTACTTACTGTTCGTATTTTGATACTGGCATGCCTTCCCATTTAAGCATGAAAGTATTGCAGGAACAAAGCATTTTATTTCCACTTAAATTAATTGTCCTACTGGAACAAGTACAGTTTTTCTGCCTGGAGTTTGCTGATGGTCTGAAACAATGTTTCAAACCCTGGAACACTCCAAGAGCTCTAAAGTGGCCAGTGTGGACAATCTCCTGTGTTTTAGAAATCTTTTTTTTTTTTTTTTTTTTTTGGCCCAGAGCTTTCAATGAGGGGAGTGCCCCCTGGTGGAAATGCTTGAAAATATTGTGCAAAAACATTTGATTAGTGTTAATTAAAAAAAAAAAAAAAGTCACTTTAGAATACTTCTGGATGCAAAAGGACTATTATCAGAACCCTACTAGCAGGGAATATACATTTTGATCCTATTTAGGTCACTGTTTTTTGAATACTTTCATTTAAGGATTCAAGATATATGTGACGTCCACTTCCCATTTTCTATAGTTGAAAATACAGTACAGACTTGCCAAGCTAGGTCAGGTAATTTGTAGTAACTCCTCATGGTTGACAGAGGAATCTTACCAAAAATCTCCTTCTTCATACTAACAACAACAATAACACCACCAAGAGTATGTAAAGGCCATCATGTACCTTAGTAGTTATCATCAATATTGTGCATATATCATATCATCAATATTATGCATCATAGATGCTCAATAAATCTGCTAAACTAAACAAAATTATTAGCCTATTTCTTGTTCTAAAAAGAACTAGAGGACTTATATCTTATGTAGGAAGTTACCAGCACCTCATGAATATTAATTTTATTGGAAATGAGAAGCTGCCTTTCATTGGGACTTCATATCTTACAAATAATTAGATGTGTGCTCTATATATGAAATTATTCCACATTGTCATTACATAGTGGTTAAGTGAGAATGCTGTTTTTTTTCAATTAAAGAATGAATTTACTGAATTCCTAAACCTTTGTTTTTCTACATTCCAACAAGAGTTTACAAGTTATTACGAGTAAAATTCATTAGTAATTGTAAGAGAAAGAAAAAAAACTTCAATAAATATTATCAGTACTTCCAAAAGCTAATTATGAATTCTTTAAAATAGTAGATAAGCAAAAGAGACTGCCAATCCGAACAAAAAGCCTGTCTGGCCTCCCGTTTGTCTCCTCTTTGAACATAATCACTGATTCAAATAGATTTTATCAGCTTCATGGAACTTCAAAGCCCTCAGAAAGAAAATATGATTTTATGAAACCTCCCTCCTAAAAAGAAAATACACAGAAGAGTCTTCAAGCCTACCTATCTCTGTCCCTTGGTGAATTTTTAATCACATGTCCAGGTGAAAGAGTATTTTCAAACTCCGCCCACTCCTTGGGACTCATGCCAAGTTAAGTTATAAGTAGACGCATTTATCTCTGTCCTTAGGTAGGCTAATTGAGAGCTGTCACATTGGGGTAATAGCACCTTTTTACCTTTTATTCAATAGTGACATGGATAGTGGACTTTTCTTAAATTACACTGTGAAGAATTATAGGAACACAGTAGCAATTTCTGTTATACTTAAGCAGGCAAATTTCTCTCCACCACATAATTTACAGAACTCAAATTCAATAAAACATTACATGATGGTCCATTACTGTTATCAGTTTTGAATAATCCATCTTCATTCTTTATTTTACTGGAAAATAAAGTGTGCCAAAGACCAGAGAAGTAGGAGAAAAGAGGGAAAAAAGCCAGAGTGGGATCACAGTGAAACTGTTTTATTTTTTTAAAAAGGGGGATATTAAAGAATGTATTTTCTTGTATCACAACTTTTAAATAGAAATATTACAGAGAGGTGAATTGAAAAGTATCAATACAGAAACTGTGGCAATGACTTTTAGCCATAGGTTTCCATTAAAAAGACATCAAGTAGGCATAACTGTATGAATGACATGCTAAAAGCTGGTGTCTTCAATAGCAATTAAAGAACATATGCCCATCAATTCAGAAGGAAGGAAATTCCTTAGAACAAGTAATTTTATAAATTTCATCATAAATTTTCAGAAAAGATAGACTTTAAAAAAATAGTTATGTATGAAAGTTTTAAGAGAAGATGATGTTTTAATTTGTGAAACCCTATTAAGATGATGAAAAAATTTTCAATTAAGAGTTGAAACATGAAATCAAAGCTTTTAAAGTTATTCAGAGGTGTCAGTGACTAAAATGATTCTCAATTCATAACCATGCTATTATATTAATATCTCAACATACTGTTTATGGAGTACAATGTCTTTATCCAACTATGTAACTTTACATTTTATGAACATATTTTACATTAATTTTTTTTAAACCTGAAGTTGGAATTGCACATTGTAATAAGTGCACACAAGTGTGTGATGTGTGATTTAACTCTGCAGAGCTCCTCTTCTATACATATGCATTAGCATGTGTATTTTCGTACTCCACACTCACACCATACTCACTCTGCACCTGCTTTTACTGAAATGCATACACTTTGAAATAAACACACTACATGCATTCATATGAATGCATAATCATTAAAATAAATGCAGCTGTGTGTATGTATGCGTGTGTGTGATTTTTAAGTATGACTGCTGAAAATACATACATGCTTGTGTGTGCAAAAGCTAGCCCCTCCACCAGTGAACACTTAAATATACATAACAAATCACTGCTATTTAAATCAAACAGCTTTCAATACGGCCCAACACCTACTTCTACTGAGAAGGACCAACTACCAAGTTTAAAAACCTAACCCTTTTATAATCCAGGGCTCCAAATAACTTTTTGGTAATTATTTTGTTCTAAATTAACTATTCAAAAATAGGAATCTGTATAATGTTATACCAGATTATCATTCTCTTTTCACCCTTGGAAAAAATAAAATTACTGTTTTTGAATATTAACCACAGAGATAACTATCTTTCAAAGAGATTAATTTGGTATAGCAGGAGAAAATTCTACGTTTCTTCTAATAAATAAGTCCTATAGATATCCGAAAATTTTCAGTGTAAGAACCAAAGGCAAAAAAAAAAAAAAATTGGTCAACTTTTCACAATAATAATGGTAACATCACAACCCAGAAGAAAAACCTCAATGATGGAGACTCTCTTCTTATCCCAACTCTCCTGGTATCCCTCACCATATAAAATGTTCTTTCCTTCATGCTTTAAGATGCAACTATTTGCTCAATTTTTCAAACTTATCAGTAAATCTATGTCTATAATTTGTGTCCATGTCAATGTTATCTTTGCCTGTGGGTTTTTAATTGAATCCAACAAGCATTACTGGAACTTTTATGTAAAGTCCTTTTGTTTTTGGCCCAATACCGAGAATTACTTGTAGTTATATTCATAAAAATAAAAAATACCACCAGAAACAGAAATATCTAAAGAGTTGACTTTTGATTCATTCATTCATTTTATTTAATAATTATCCCCCTCACACACACACTGAATTTAGGTGTCATATGAAATGTACAAGCTAATATTGAACAGTTTTTAAACGGTAAAAATATGGAATTAGGTAAAAACCATACAATTTCAACCCAAAACATAACCATGTGTGGCTGCCCTTTTAAAACTACACCCATGGTGTACAAAAAAAACAGATGAAGAAACCGAAAACAAACACTGAATTAAAGGCTTTGTCAGGTCTCCTAATGCCCAATCACGTTAAGGCAAGCCAAAAATAAGTCACAGCTGGGATTCTCCTAGGTATGGAAACTCTGCCAACAAGGAATTAATACTAGATTATTTTTGTACCAGTATTTTATTCTTATCATCATATAGTAAGCAAAATAACTTAAATATGAAATTATGAGTCAGGCCAAAAAACAAAAACAGATTGACAAAAGGGACAGTGGCAAAACAAGTTGGGAAAAAAAAAATCTTACGTCTTCAGTCTAATCAAAGTTACCCACTCTTCTAGTTTTGTAGTGTGCCTTGGACAAAAATAAACACTATATGTATCATACCAGTTTCCAAACAAAGAAAGAGGCCTCTCATGCACAGTTTAATAAAATCAATTTGTTTAGGGCTTCTCAAGTGTTTTTCTTATGACGTCTCCTATCACATATCGCCTTTCCTCTATGTCCCTCTAAATATGGTCTACACTAACGGCTCCACAGGAATTCTCGCAGGACGATACGGGTGTAAAACCCTAGGGATATACACAGATCTCAATGGGAAGTCTAAAAATGGGTCTGCAAACGAAGGTCTGTAGACTGCCCCTACCTCACTGCCTGTTCTGTGGGTAGTCTGACTGAAAACACCACCCTACCCACACCCATTCATTATCTCCTGCTGCTTGTCACTCTACCATGTGGGAGAGATTTCATGGCCCTCAAAGCCTAAAATATTTATTATTGGGCCTCTTAAAGATAATAGTGTGCTGATCTCTAGCCTCAAGAATGAGGTTTGGAAGAACAATGACATAACTGAGGGAGAACAAAGCTAAGAAGCATTTTATACTAATAAGTCATTATTTTCTTTCAAAATGGCTGCTTAGAAATCCATGCCAGAAATTGCTTTTGAGCTCCCAAGTGTCAAAAAAAAAAAAAAAAAAAAATTGTAGAAGAACTTCCATAAAGCACATTTATACACTGAAATCTGATATGAGTGGAAACACAGAAAAAAACATTATGCTATAATCTTGGAATCCTACCCCTGACCTCAACCAAGTCATGAAACTTTCCTTAATAAATAATAGTGTATGATTCTGCTATATAAAACATGCCGAATACCCCCTTTAGAAATATTTCTGATACTTAATTTATTTTTTCAAGGCCTCTGACTCAAGATCAATCTGTTCATCGCTTTCCCTTGATAGAGGGGCTATAGCGTAGGGAAAGGAGTGATAAAAACTAGGTACCACCAGGAACAAGCAATATGATCACATCTTAAAGAGAAAGAGTTACTGTAGAGTACAAGAATAAACATTAGCATAGATGAGATTAAAGAAAGGAGAGAGGGGAAGGAGAGAGAGAGCAGAGCCATGTACAGTCAGAAGGGAACTGACCTGAGTTCTGTTAAAAGCCACACGTGCAAACACTGCCTGGGAGATTCCTGCTCGTTTCAGTTCATCACGAACCCACTGGTAGATTTCGGAAGACACCTCTGTGTTGGTTGAAACCTGTTGCTCCAAAGGCTTATTCATAGATCTACTGACAGGGGGAGGGTGGTTCAAGTACTGTTGGTTTAAGGACTGCTGGGCTAATAGTCTATTCACTGCATACTGCTGATTCAGTAGCTGGGCCATCACCAGCTGCTGGTTGACCAGCTGAGGACTGATAGGCGTTGATACCAGCCCAGGGTGCAGGTTTGGAAGAGGGGTCCGGACAGAGGGCTGGCTGCCATGGGAGAGCTGTGCGGGGGACGGAGGCTGCTCAGCTGTGTTCCCTGGGACCGGCTGCTGGCCAAAGTTGACATGGTTGGCACCTTGCTGGGACAGCTCAGAAAGACTATCCATTTCGACTAAAGTGGACAAAAAATTAAAAATTATGTTCAGCCAACAATGTTGTGTAAATTGATAGGAATTTCTGATCGTTTCCTCAATTAAAAACCAAAAGACAGTAGACACAAGGTACAATGAAGAGTCAATAAAACCAAAACAATTTCAAGACAGGACTCACCAGGCTTCATCTTGGTTTTCCTCTTCTGAGCAATCCTACAGACTGAAAGTGGGACGACACTCCTGGTCTCCATTTTTTAAGTGTGATTTATATTTAAGGCATAAAACCTACTATATCCAAATTCTTGGTAACTAGTTTTAGGGTCAAACTGTTACTCATTCTCATTTATTATCCCAAGAAGGCTTATAAGCAATGATGTTTATATTAAAATGACTTCTAGAAGAATATCATTTGCTTAATGGCAAACTAGAAACAGTGAGCCACGCTAAGAAAATAAGCTTCTGGTTAACAAGCAACTAGAGAAAAGAAATTTACAAATATTTTCTTGTGTTATATATTAACCTTAGTAGTTTAGGCAAAAGGTGTGAAAGGAAAAAAAAAAGATGACATAAAATATTTCCTATGTTCAATTTTTATGTAGCAGTGAGTATAAAGAAGTGGTTGGTACTATAAAGACGTAAAAAAAAAACGGGCATAACAACAATAATAACTGAGCACTGTTCTGAGTATCTTCTGTGGCTTGTTTCAGTTAGTTCTAACCAACACAGACAGGAGGTTTATCTGCAAGTATTTCTTAGAATGAAGCAAGTGATGTATCATGTTAACAACATGGTACCTCCAGTGTTGCTAAGACCCAAATGTTTTCGCGAGAAGCTATGGCTATCACCAGACACTACAGATAATTCTGCACGGAAGGAGCAGGGAGTCATTCTGGGACAGCAGTGATGCTGCCACAATTCTGCAATTTATTTCCACCTGCCCAGGTCAAATCCTTCTCCCTTAGCTAGATCCCACGTGTGGACCGGCTGAGTATCAGATCTAAGTGCATCAAATTTTTTGCTGCTACAGGGAGGAGATTGGTTTGATGCTCTGGTCTGGAAAGGTTAAGCATGGAGCTCTATGTAAATAGGCAAAAGTCTTTCCAAATTTACCTCATACTTCCCTTTATATACTCTATTTGGATTTTAATCATCATTTCTCTTTTCATTAAATATGCAGGTTTTACATTTAGATGAACTTATCATGTAGCTATCGTCACTGATATATGTAAAATATAACTAAGAATTTGGGAAGAAACCGTCAGTTTCTATCAGTGATATCAGCCCAAGTGTGCCATTCAGAGATAATAGTAATTCAAGCAATTATTCCAAAAATGATGCATTGTCTTCATTACAGCCCTAAGCTATAAAAGGCAAAGAATCTGTTTTGGTAGATGGATGGCTTTTCTTCAAATATTAAAAGCTAAAACATGCTCAAAATTTGGGTTCTCTTGTCTCTTAAAATCTTTAGGAAAAGTTATTATTGTTGCTATTATTAAATGAATGTAAAGGAGATAAACAGAAATAGATTTAAAACAGGGCATAATGCTATGCATATTAAACATCCGATTCTTTATTACTTTAAAATACATTATTTGGAAGGTACAGCTATGTGAAAGAAAGCAGTAACAGAAAATTAAAACATTACCCTTAATCACAGCGTTTGCAATTGTGAACACTAACAAACTTGATCTGGGGAAATTGCCACAATCTAAACGTTAAGCTACAGGACACAACCTTTACCTGTCATTTCACACTGCAGGTAAATTTCCTGCATAATAGATACTGAACTAGAGTTACGTGATAGGATAAAATGTTACCCTGGAATTTTAGTTTGGAAATGATGCAATGGTTGTTCTACTATAGATGATGGAGAGGGATGCCTGCCAAAGTGCCTGCTGGGGGGGGGGGGGGGGGCAAGCTATAAAAGTGACTTGATTTCAATTATGGAAACTAGTTATTAATTAATACAGTTTAGTTTCCTTAAAATTTAGGTGCAAAAACAGGCTCATCCTCTTTCTCTCAAATAAAAACAAAAAGCCTAAAAGCACGACTTACTTCTCAGAGAAATCACAGCTAATATTAGTTATTCAAGGCCTGGTTAGGTCTTCACTGAGATGTTAAAAAATGACAGCTCCCCTCCTCACGCCTCGATTTCCTGCATGTCTGACAACCAAGTCAGTTTGGCTGATTTAAACACAAACATTTATTGAATTTAATTATCTCATTATACTCATACCCACTCCCCACCCCCAAAGAAACATTCTAAATTGATCTCTAATTGGGCAATCAAAAGACCTGGCTTTAGATGTGACTTTGATAAACCCCCAAATGACACATAATGGTATGTAGCCACCGCTGCAACCATTTTTTTTTGCTTACCCATCATATCTTTTGTCTTCTTGAAATGTTTGTACCACCTTCCAAATTCTTGACATTTTGCTGCTGAGACATTTGCATAGTAAGTGCTGTTCACAATGGAAGAAATCATACTCTGCATGAAGAGGTGGGGAGAACATTTGTAATACATAGCAGCACAAGAGGCAACACAGCATTGTGGAAACTGTATTTTTTTTTTAAATCAACTGAATACCAATACATTTTTGTTTTACACTTTAGCCTAAAGCTTCAACTTCTTAAAATTCATTAACTAGACCATCAAATGCTTATTTAAGTAGCAAGCAACAGCCCACTGAGACCCGTATAAAGCTATCAAACCCACAGACTCTTCTCCAGGATTATTTATCCAAACTCCATTAATATCATCTATTCCTAGCCTGACAAACATTCATCGATTCCAATAAATTTAAAGACATGAAGACAACAGTATTTTTGCAATTCATAAGTACATGATACTTTGCGATGGAATGACTGGACTCTACACCCTTACTACTCAAAGTATGATCCAGGGACCAGCCATATGGGCATCACCTAGATACTTGTTAGAAATGTTGGATTTTGTGCCCTACCCCAGCACTTGCATTTTACCAAGATCCACAAGGGATTTGCAAGCACATTAAAATCTGAGAAACACTGCTTGTACTTTCACTTCTATTATTTGTAGTTCAATTGGAGGTGCACTAACACTGTTCAAAGGTTAACACTGATTACATTCAAGAAAAACTATTCAAAGAGATTCTCTATCAGAAGGGGGAAAAATATTCTGCAATCTTTGTGGCTGGCTTTATCTATAGTAAAGCTTGAGTTCTAAATTTCAACCATGGTAAATTTTTTTAAATACATACATCTCAGATTTATTACATTTCTCTAGGAAGATGAAAATACACATATTTTCTCATATTTTTATACTGCTTTTAACAAAACCCTAGAATCAGAGTTAACCATTTAACATGTAAAAATAAAGACAATAATTTTAATGTATTATGAGGAGTTTTTTTTTTTAACTCATTTTTAATAAAGAGAAGTGTTTTCTTTCCAGAAAATTTCAGTTATGGTAATTTTAGTGACTTAATTCCATGATCTTTTAAGCTAGAATGCCCATATTCGCCAGTAGCATCTAAATTAATTTTCTATTAAGTCTTAAGAATGAGCCTCTGCAGCACCAATCCATCCCTCACCCCAATGAGTAGAAACATGAGAACATACATTTCAGATTGCAGCTGGTCTACAGGGAAATGGTTTACAGAAGGCAGCATTGTTCGGGAGAGAGTGAACAACCAGAAAAGCCAGTTTGGGGACAAAAGTATTTTTATATCATTATCGTCTTTAAGCTACTTCTAATGTAAAGCTCTTTGGGTTATTAATTCTCCTGACATCCATTATCAGTGTTAATTTTGTAGCATGCACACATTTCCGTAATGTGTAAATCTGGGGGAATCTCTAAAGAACTTGGATTGATGGATAAGCTAGAGTTGTATTATTTATGTAAAAAACGGCTATCTCTACTAAGAGGCACTGTGATGATATCTTTTTTTTTTTGACACTTTCTACTTTATAGTCATTTTCACATTTTATTTCTCTAAGAAGACATTCTTAATGTGCTCATGATGCTCTGCCATTAATCCAATAGCTTGCAATTTCACTAAGAGCCTCCCACAGTCCACAGTGCAAAAAAGACACTTAGCAAGGTTGCCAAAACCAGAGCCAGAAGATTACCTGATCCAGTTAACAATCAGTCAGCTTCAATCTCACTTACTCTATGGTAATAATGGATCAATAAAGCCAGACACTAATAAAACTACTGAGATCACTGATGGATTACGGTGATTCTGCAAATGGATGACAGTTGATGCTCTTCCACTTTGGTCTAATTCTTTCAAAATTATTAACTCTTTATCTAGATATTCTGACAGATGCTTATATGTTAATACAAGTTTTAGACATAGTTCATATCTTAATTTTTAGAAGTGTATGGAATATCTAAGTTTTGCTAACGTTTCTGACAAATATCAAATCGATTTCAACTTCCCAATAGTCTGATAAATGAAATTTGCTCTTTGATGCACACTTACTATGTGCCTGGCTGGTACTAAGGATTTGAAGATGGATAAAATAGAGTCTCTGCATACAAAAATGTTATCACGTATTGGGAAGAGAGATAATGTAAACCAGTCATTTCAATTCAACATGATTCAGTGCACCAACAGGGGAAAATATATGGAGTGAAGGGAGGGGAAGAATCCATAATGTTTGAAAAACTCTGAAATATTTTATAAAGCTAGATCCTATATGTAATAACATTATGTCCTTCATTAATATCTACATTGGGAAAATAACATCCAAATGCACAGCATCAGCGAAGCCCTTGTTCGAGCCTAAGTTGGTAGGCTATGTCCTTAAGTGATTTTTCTGGATGTCTCTACTTTGTCAAGTGATGTGTGCTTAGGAAACTCTGAATAATACAAATATTAATTCATATTAATGTTATATGTATTAATATTAAATGTCACTTAGGGCATAAATCAAGAGTCTAATCCACAGGTTATAATGCACACCAAAGCAACTTTTTGGAATTTCTTTTGTGCTTTTGCAGGACTGGGAAATATTTTATAATTCAGGTAATTTGGGGCCATCTCTCTTTTCATCAGAACAACATGAAGCAATCTGTATGACTAAACCACTCTGACAACTACTTATGAAGCGCTCCTTCTTGGTGGCAAAATCCCAACTGCAAGCTTAGATGTGGCACCTGAGTACACAGGTGCCTTTCAGCAGCATAGAAGAGACACTGCAGAACATTGTGGTGCACATGGGTATTTGAAATATCATATCCAATACTGTCATGTTAAATCTGAAAAAATCAGGAACACCAATTGTTTTGGTGATATAAATTACAAAGTGAAGACTGGTAATATATTTTACGTGGTAGGATGTATACAGGTAGACCAAGTTCCGTGTTTTAAATGAGAAAGCCTTGGGACTCTTATGCCAATCCAAGGCGACACTGGTTTAAAAAGACTCTGCAAAGCAGGGCTGGGGTTCCATATTACTTTCCAGCCCAATGCCTGGCATATATTAAATATACATCGAATGTTCATCTGATGAAATGAAATAGCAATAAATCTGCACTCAAGTGCAAGATGTGTGTCACACACTGGAAGTGTGACCTTGTGTCAATTAATTGACATTTCTATCACAATTCTCCATACTAAATGGGGATGGTGGTAGTATTCATCTCACGGGGTTGTTTTGAAAATCCATTCTATACGGGCATTTTTCCCCATTCATTTAACATGTGTTTAGTGACCTCCTACTATGTGTCAAGCATGGAGCAAGTCACTAGGAAAGTAATGGCTTGAAGAGACATACTATCTATACTTGGACAGACAATAAATAAAATAATGGAAGTGATGCAATTAGCACAGAGCCTGGAACATATCAAGCATGAACTTACGAGATGTTAATTACTATGACAACCCTCTACCTCCTCCTCCTCCTTTTGGGGCTTTTATTATATGATCACAGAGATCAGTCAACTATGCTTTAAATAACAGAGAAGTATCAGATAAAATTTTTGAGATGATGTATTTTAAGTCAAATACATTTTCCTAGGAAGACTGAAGAATGCACTAATTAAACTATTAACAAGTCCAGCCAGTGGATAACAAGGGAAAACACCAAGGGAAAAGCATTTCTATTTGTTTCAATATTCCCATCTGGTAATGTTTTCTGAAGCTAGCCCGAATCTGGTAGCTGACATCAGGAAAACATGTACCACTCCTGACTCTTCTAGACCTGTGCTGTCTCCCATCTCTGGCTAGCAGTGGCTCATCCTGCAGCATATATTGTGAGTATCTCTGCTCCTGAGAAGCCCTTCTAATACAGAACCCACTGTGTTGTTTATTTTCAACTAGGCCCTGAGCCTTAGGTCTTTCCTCAACATAGCCTGGATTCGTCATGGGGTTGGGCTCTATTAGGTGATCATTAAAGGGTCACTGAAATAAGTCATTCCTGGAGGTCTTCAGGACACCCCCTCTTTTTTTTTCCCCTAAATTCAAAGGTAATGTCAGCTTGTCACATGAACCTTTAGAATCCATCACTTGCAGCTGTCACAAAAGAAATCATAATTTCAAGAACCATTATTCATTAATTTGCAAGAGATCCCTTCCCAGGTTTTTCAAAATACATCCACACAGATGTCTCGGAAGTTGCAGCGCTCCGTGGTTATGTTATTCCAGTTCTCTCTCAGTGTCTATTTATATGAGCTTTCCAAAGCACTTTGAAAAAGACACAACTTGTATGGCAAGTTTCCTTTTCAGTGGCCAGTATGTATAAAAAAACATCCATGTTCCAGGCAAAAAAATAGTCCAAGTGGCAAAACTCAGGTGGTAGAAATTCCAAGTTCAAATGCTACACAGTACACCAACCAATAAATAGGCCACAGCTTCCAGTGTTGGGAAATACAATTTGGAAGTTGGCAGAAATTGGCTATGGGTCTCATAACCCCAGTGTGACACAATATTCTCATCCTAGGAGCCAAGTTGTAAGCTTTTCTAAGATCCATAAAGCACATGTCTACTCCCTATGAGGAGCTTCGGTTCTTTCTGCGAGTCTGCTGAAGTTCCGATCTGAAAGAATGCCATCTTCACAGAAACCCCAGTCCTCTAGAATGATACCATCTGCCGCAGGCTAAGCTTCCTTTTCAGCCAAATACATTATTTATAACCTTTCTAATTGTGAAAAGGTAAGGGTGGAATTTTTCTAAAGCCTGACTTTCATATAGTTAGAACATTCTGAACCTTTACTCTAAAATCTGCAGGCCTCTCAATTTGAAAAACAAAACAAAACATAACAAAAAAAACCCATGAGGAATTAGTTGAGGTTACATAATTTTTCCAAATGTTATATTCTTTCAAACCCCTGCTAGAAGATCATACACACTGATGGTATATAAGTATAACATACTCAGAAAAAGAAGATATATAATATATATATATATATATATATATATATATATATATATTTTTTTTTTTTTTTAATTTGGTCATCTTAGTAGCCAACGGATAGGATCTGGTGAGGTAAGGCCTTCTCAAAAAAAATGATTCATCAACGAGAGAAAGGCAGTGATCTGATCACCCTTAAAATTGCTTTGTTGTGCCTTTAACAACAACCAAAAAAACCCACCCCAAAACAATGCTAATCAGGTTATTCAATCATTTAAACCAAAACTGTTCATGCTTTTCTGCCAAATCAACCAACCACAGCAAAATCTGTTATCTCTGATTGCTCAGCTTCCAGTCAAAAAACAGTTAACCCCCACTATACCAAAAGTTTTCTGAAATACCCTCAGAGCCCCACATGCTCATAGAGAATAAAGAGAAAGCCATGCCATGCTTAAAGGGTAACAGGAGTGCTGCACCGTATTTGCATATTACAATATACTCTTAATAAACTAAACAGCCTGTACCGGAAGCCAGCAGCTCCCTGGCATTTCATGTGATCTCCATACTGGCTTTTTGCATACTTTTTTTTTTAAACAGGACTGTGATATCAGGATCAAAACTTACCCAGGACTTGCAGATGGGTTAACTGAGGTGGGAGGAGGCAGAAACAGCAACCTACAAGATGGTGGTTCACCCATGTTTAAAGCTTTCGGCTCCCTCAGCAGAGAGGGCAAGGGCTACAACATCTTATTTACACAATTATCTAAATACGATTAAACAGCTGATGGACAAATATTAAACTGGAAAATGTATAGTCATTTCAGCTTAATGTAATCCTCTTTCTGTAAACACCCAAGATGATTTTTTTCAACCAGAACAGTCCTGACATCTCATAAGCCTAAGGGTGAATAGCAAGAGATTGTTTTTGATAGTTATAAATATTCAAAAGACATGCAGACCATCTGCTTTCATAATACAGGTAAAGCAAGACTGAAATGGTGACTGCTGTATAAAAATGATTCTTTTAACAAAGTCTTCCTCTCCTCGAAAACTATAAAGACAGATGTCAAAAACTGTTTACACAGAGCAATCAGGAGCGTGCAAAATGTAATATTCCTTTTACACACAGTGCTTGCTAAAGAGATTTTTTTTTTCTTTTTCTTCCCATCTGTGTGTTGCAACACATTTCTACAAGTTAAAAACATTTTTTTCAAACAGAGATCTCATGAATACCCAAAAACATGCTATCTGGCTTCTGAATGCTAATTAATTTCAACTAAGGAATCTGAATATCTTTTTCTGTAGGAAGGAATGTATGTTTTGAATTGGAATACTCTGGAGAGACAGCAAGGGGAATAATCTCGCACAGGTTTAATTCTATAAGGCAAATTTCACGGTTACACCTTGTCTATAATATGTATGTTATGCCCATGTTTTAGATGAAAACACATCATTGCTAATGTTTTTGGCATAAAGTCTAAAAAAATTGTTTTCTGAAATAAATGCCCACATATGCAAAATGTATATTTAAAAAAAACCCTTTAATTTCTCAGTCTATGCAGAGTGATGTATAAAGCCTCAGAGTTAATTTTCATGGCTGGAACACTAATCTTGACAGTAACCTTTTAATGTATTGTATTAATGGTACAGAGGCATTAAGCACCTTTTTATAATTTTCAATAAAATGAGCATTTACTGAGCAATCTGTCAAACTACTGGCTTTTCATTATTTTATATTTTCATTTTATCAGAGTTTCAACTTTATACAGTCCAATCACCCTATTTGTGCATGTCCTGTTTAACCTGTGGTCTGAATTTCCACAGTTGTTTTTTTATATGCCTGTGGTAAACTGAAAAGTCAAATGTTAACTTTGACTCCACATTCAAACACGATTGAATCAACTCCATACTCAAATACAATTTTAATAGATTCCCTGTAAATAAGGTTTGCTTTTAATCCCAAGGGATATCAAATACCACAAACAAGTCCTAAAAAAGGTCTCGCCTGAGATACTGACATGGAATGAATCTGTTGGAAATTAACAGGTAGTCCCCTTCTGGTGTGTGGGGGTGGGAAGACAGGAAATGGGCTTCAATTTAGGAAACCAGGATTTCTAAGTGTAATATTCTATTTGTGCTTTTTAGCTTCTGTTCCCCAAATCTCTCCCCCTGGATCCTCTATTGCTTTTTAAGCAATTCTCTTGGGAGATACAACTGGGGTACATTCGGAATTTCAATTTATTGAAAAGAGACTAATCACTTGTGAATTTTACTTAAACTCCAGTAGTTGTAGTTATGACTCTTGCCATTTTGATCAATCCTGAAAACAGCATCTCAAATAAAGTAACCAACCCTAATATACTGTTAAAAATGAAAACTCAAGTACAAAGCTCTAAAGGAATACAAAAAAAGAACACACCCAATTCTGTTTTAATTTTCCTAATACATTTCATAAAGACGAAACTATGATCATTTATAAGCATGGAAATTTTATTTAATTCACACCCAATTCATAACTTTTAAAGAAAATGTTGGTTTACAGTTCATATGGTTCTTCCATATAATTTTATATAATGCCCAGATGATATATTTTGACCAGAGTCTCTATTCCATCCTTTTATATAAAGTACCTATCTAAATCTTTCTTACTATATGGAAACCTTCTTACTCAAATCAATTGAATATGTAAATAAAGAACTTGATATAAAATACTTGTTAGAAGGTATGTTACTATTAAGACCGTATCACATTTCAAATTAACTGCACACAGAGGTTATAACATAAAGGGAAATGAACTAAATAATCTCCAATATCTACTAGATAAATATAAATCAATATCGACTTTGGATTAGGACATTAAAATAAATATTAATCTGGCTTCATCTCTATAAATATTATGGAAATCCTTCACAGTCTAGGAAAATGCCATTCTCTGGTAATCATCTCTTCAAGAGTTAGAGCAAGGGGCTGGGAATATAGCTCAGTTGGTAGAGTGCTTGCCTCATATGCCCAAGGTCCCAGGTTCAATCCCCAGCACCATAATTAAAAAAAAAAAAAAAGAGTCACAGCAAAATAGTAAAAAAAATGTTGGGTTGGGTTGCACATCATGAAATAAAGATCCTGTCTATAGCTGTTTGGGCTGGTGCTTGCGCACATGAGTGGACACCCCGAGTCCCTAAGGCCCCTTTTTTGGAATGGCTGAACAGTTATCTACCGCTGCAGTTCTCTCTAAATTCAGGTGATTCTGGACCTTTATACAGCTGATTTTTAAAACACTATATGTTTATAACCATAAATGGAGTTACCAATGCCAAACGTGGACTTTGGAACATTAAAACTGAAAATGGACATTGACAGTAAATATGGGTGATACTGACTGTTAACATTTCCATGTTGGCAGCTTTGTCTATAAATCATTTGGGTCTGTTATTGAAATCTTTCCTCTTTGTTTTTCACTTAAATATGAGGGAAAAATACACAAATGGAAGTGACAGTTAAAAAAAATGCATGGGTCTCAAAAGTAACACAACTGAGGCAAAATGAAAATTTTGCCTGAAATACATGTTCAACTGTGAAAGTAATTTTTTAAATGTGTGCCGAGATGCTAGAAATATTGTCAAAGCTTGTGCTTAACCGTGATGTGTAACTATGTCCTTTGTAGCATTTTTCAAATCTCTGGGTCCCCTGTACCTCTAAGACAACTGTTCTGCTGATAAACACCATAAGCTTTGTGCATGGATTCAAGAACAGTACAAAATACATAAAAACATGAGATTTGGAATATCAGTAGTCTTTCTTAAAAATTCAGAAGTTGTTTGCTATCTGTAATTAAGTATAATAAGAAAACAATTTGTAAGATAGGACATTCTAGATAAGAGGATCCGTGAAATACTACTAATAAAACTACTAGCATCATATATTGGTTTGTGCAATAAACATGGTCCAAGTCTATGAGGTTGTTTCAGTTCAACAAATATTCCTGAGTTCCTACTATGTGTCAGTATCTAAGACTGTTGTGATGAATAAAACTTGACCCCTCTGGCTCAGTCAATTACAAGGAACCTAAGCAGCCTAATTATCACATAGATAATTTCAGGACAACTTGGAAAGTTAGGGTGATAAAAGAAGGTCAGAGCCTTGGGTGCTAGGGAATGGGAGTGAAGGCAGTTAAAGCCATAGGCTCTTATGCTGTTGATAGTCTCAGGAGGTATCTTTATCCCTTTTGACATTGTCTAGTTTAAGGTTTCCTGTTTGCTTAACTTGCAAATGGACTTATTTAAAGCACAAGGCTTGAATCTCTCCTCACTTCCATTTAAAAATACATCATAATTTATTATGATTGTAAGGGTGGTGCTAAGAGGATCCATTCAAGGTGAGAATGAATTATAACAGGGTCTTTTTCCACAAGTAAAAAGTTTTTGGTTGTTTCTACTTAAAAAAAAAAAAAAAAACTTGCATCAAAATCCATGTAGCAACAAAGTTTCTTAAACCATGTGAGCCAAACAAGTGTTATTTCAAACTCTCCAAGCTCACATTTTACAAAAACAACCGAAGTTGATATACACTTTAGAACTGAAACTATCCTAAATGTTTTACAAGTATTAATTTATGTAATTCTCATAGCAATACTAAGAAATTGGTACTATTCTCTTCCTCCTTTTATAGATGAGGAAACTGAGGCATGGAGACTCAGTTTATGCAACCTCATATAGCTGGTCATGGCAGAGCTCACATTCCTGACTGCTATGATGTTAGGAGCTCAGTAACAGAGATGGTAAAGAGCAATGATACCAAAAGACACACATTAAAAAAAAGATGACAGAATGAAGTCGTTAAAGAAATGCATTACTCTAAGAAATAGCCCCATTAAAAAGTAAAAAGAAAATGAAATCAAGTTCTCATATGTTAACATAACCCAGGAGTTTCAATACAAGGGAAATGTCCACTGTGACATTTCACAAAGTTAATACTTGGTTCAGTTTAGCTATACACTTTTTGATGACCCTGGAAAAACACTGGATTGATAGTAAAATAGTGTATGCCTCTGACAGTCAGTGGTACTCAATAATGAAGGTCTCTGTCTTGTTATCTACATAAGAAAGCAATCTCAAAGCGTAATCACAATTAAAGCTTTAATCTTTTCTTAACTTCCAACTGCCAAGGTATCATCTGGTTTGCATCTTTAACCCTCTGAGTAAAGTAAATTAGATTAGCATTTCTTTGGGAAAATAGTGCAATACAAAATAACTGATATTTTCTAAAGAAAATGATTAAGGAGAACAAAGTTTTAAGAATACGAATAAGAGAAATAAATTTAAAAAAAAAAAAAACTTTTAATGGAAGTCAGCCACCTTTCTACAATGAGGAATTCTGCAACCTTATGAATTGTCCACGATGAAACTCCAGCACCCCATAATAATAGAGCATATTAGCACACAATACAATCTTACATTTCTGTAGCGCCCTTCATGCAAGCATCCCAGGGTGCTTTACAATCATTATGAGTTAAAATTAAAACTGAAGCACATACAATTCCTAATAGAATCATTTTAAAAATGCTAAACAGAACAAATAACTTTTAAGTCTAGATTTAAAAGTCCCAACAGCCAGAGCATTCCTTGCTTCAATTGGCAACGAGCTGCAGAACCAGGGCTGTGGCTCTCTCCCGTTACGTTAAAGGCTCTCTTATGTTTTTTATCCTCAGAGCATGTTGTAATCAAGCAGTTCCCAATGAAAGAGGGAAAAATTGGGTGTGTATATCTGTTTGTTTTGATTATTCTTAACTTAGGGTGTTGTGGTTTTTTTTTTTTTTTTTTTTTGTCTGTTTATGAGTTTGTTTGGGGCCCACATCTGACATGAAATAAAGCAGATTTTCAAAAGGAAATCCAGATAGAATCCAGCTTGAAATTTCAGTCATAATTGAGGGGGGAAAAAATGCTCAAAAAAAGCCCTTGAAAACTAGTTCCATTTAACAAGAAAATTAGTTTGAGCATGATTTGGTTAAGTTTGTTTTTTTTTTAATAAATTAGAAAATAGCATTTAATAGGCTCTCTCTCAGATCATGTCTACTCCTAAGCCTCGGGAATATTTATTATTCTATGCATCAGGGAAAAAAAAGAGGGGCAATGCTCTCATGATATGGTAATTTTCTCTGCGTTAGTGATTCTGAGGTCAGAGGAAACATGTTCAGATCTAAAACAAGGCATAGGCAAAAATCTATTAAGTGAAAATGAAGTACTTCCACACTGTGAAGCACTCTCTAAATTGGCATGGCTTAAACTCTTTTATGTTTCACTATTGTGAAAAGATAGCGGCTATAAAATATTTTAGATCAATCTCTTTTAAGTTAGAGGCTTTATTAAGTTTGGCTTTTTTGATTAATACACGTGAAAGGTGACAGGAGAGCTGACATCAAGCTACTGTGGAATCCTTATGTGTCTCACTCAGCTAAAAGGAGCCTGAGACAGAATCAAAATGGAAAACCTGCGATTTGGAGGACTTTTTTTTTTTTTTTGTAGATTAGATCTATCATAACATCAACCCAGAACAGACATCTAGAATGATATCATGACTGTCAAAAAGAAAGAAAGAGAGAAAAAATTATCTGGAATGAATAAACTTTTCAATTCACACAACTATTCACGTAAAACTGGCTTACCATTTACTGTATTTATCTCTCCACTAATACAACTGCTGAAAGTGGTAATAATATCCTATTTGTTATAAAGTACCTCAGTGCCTTTGCGTGTTGTAATCAAGCAGTTTCCAATGAAAGAGGGAAAAATTGGGTGTGTGTATCTGTCTGTTTTGATTATTCTTAACTTATTTGATTATTCTGACAAAACAAATATTCAAAATCTCAGATTCACATGGTCAGTAGGTTAAGGTTCGAGGAAAAAAAATCCTGCCATTCTAAAAAGGCAAGAAGATTGTCTATCAAGTTTTTCCTCAAGATACATGATACTTAACAACGCGAGTTATAATTTTATGTTGGGAAGGGGTAAGTACAAGATCTTCCAAGCACATCTCAAACAGAAAACTTTTAATTTTAAATGGAACTGCCAGTTATATCCTTTGTCCATCACATCAAGCCACTCTGATGACAAAGGTCTGCACTTTCAAACAGACCTGAGAAATCTGACTACCTACTGCTTCCAATAAAAATGCTTAACATTACCTCAGATCAAAAAAGAAGAAGAAAAAAAGGACTATTAATTCTATTGTACCTCCTTATCTTGAGGACTGAGAGGATCGTGGAGAGAAGTGACAGCACAAGTTATACACATTCAAACCTTCTGGCCCCTCCCTGATGCTGGATTATCCAGCAGTGGGTCCCCATGGTCTAAATCACTTCCTCAGGTACTAAATTAGGGGTTTGAAATATAATGGTGCAAGTCAATATATAAACAAGAAAACCAAAGACACAAAATGTAAGGCACATATGTCAAAGAAAATCTTCCATGTTCAGATAAATACAATTGGAAAACTAACCAGCAGTTATCAATACTCTAGAGAAATCAAAGTGCATTATGAAACATGGCAAATTAATCTGAAAAGGCCCCTTCCTTTTATTTTTAAATTTCCTTGGTGACCCAAGTGTCCTGGGTCCCAGGCTCTGCCCATGATATCTTGCCCTTGTCCTTTACCACCAACAGAGCCACTGCCTTCACTTCAGCATCCTGGGCCTCAGCGTCCTCCTTTGAACAAAACTATCTACTTACAACTTAGAGTGATACAAGCACAATATACATCAAAAGCACTAAATGAAAGTTAATCATGTATTATTATCCAACTATTAAGATGTGTTATCCTCATTATGACATAGGAAATTAGATGCCTGGCATAGCAGACTGTCAATACTCTTTGAGATTACTTTTTCAATACATATTTTTGAGTGAATAAAATGTATGAATATGTGAATAAATTTCAAAGGTTAGTCACGCATATGAAATACAATAATATTCATAATGATGCTGGATATTCTCTTGAAAGAATGTGATTTTTAATATTTTTTTAAAACTTAAAGAAACATTTCTTCATAATTTTGGGACTGAAACAACAGTCCATTTTGTTTTTAAGAAAAACACTTCCATAACAATAAATTGTTGCACCAGTATTATTTATAATACTGAAAAGTCAACTGAACATTTAGTTTATTATATGCATATAGAAATGACTGTCAAGTTTCAGAAAATCAACCTCATGCTAAGCTTCAGGAGGGCAGGCAGTTTCCTTTATTATCCGTTTTGCTAGTACTAATAAAAAAAATCGAACCTACATTAGATTCTCAGAAGCTGTCAGAGAAAGGAAAATTGAAAAATCACCTTTCTTAATATTACTTCTAAAAGAAATGTTTGGATTTAAGGTTATTTTACATATATTTTACTAATTGAAAATAAAATTGAGAAGTCTCACTCACTTGAGGACTTGGCTTGGAAATCTCTCTTCACCAAGTGAGAAATGAAATAGAAAATGATCCAATGCCTTAAAAAAAGTGAAAGTCGTGTGTGTGTGTGTGTGTGTGTGTGTGTATGTATGTGTGTGTGTGTGTGTGTGTGTGTTAAAGACGAGGAGGAAAGAAGGATACTGCAGATTAAAATCTCTCAGAAATATTGGACCTGAATATTTTTTAGAAAGAAAACATTAGGCTGTAGAAATAATAGCTGACCTTTTACTTGCAACAAAATGATCTATCCCTGTATCAGAATGTTTATCTTTAGCCAAAGTTTAAATTCAATGTCTAAAACTCCAGGGAAAATTAACATCAAAATATAAATGTTTCACTATAAATTAAAATGTTGTCCTTTTTACCTCCTAATTTACCTCCCAAATCCAGAACTCTGAAAGTTTCCAACTACAGGCTTTCTTGTCCCCAAATCAGACTTTGTTTTCTCCTACTCGGTTGCAGTTTAGAATACGACATCCAACTTATCTAACCACATCCACTGAAAAAAGCTAAAGCAACAACAAAACACCCAACCTCAGATCTATAATGAACTAAGCAGTTTTTTTTTTTTTTATGTCTTAGAACATTTCATAAAAATAAACAAACGCATGATACACAGAACTTAAACACACGTCAATCTATTTGGGCAGATTTATGATAGGAAAGTAATAGCAGAAATAAAGGTATGGGTTTTAAATCAAACTACATACCCACTTATGGAATTTCTGCTGCAGAAAACCTTGCAAATATTAGCAAAGAAAACATAAGTATTGCACCAAAACATAAGTATCCATTATAAAATCAACACTTCAAGATTTACCATGGGGCAAGGACACAGACTTGGCAAATTAGGACTTTGGGGTCAGTCATTAACCAGCACCTTCACTTTAATCTCTAGGGACACTAGCTCCTTTGATTGTCAAAGGAGGAGCCTAGGAAGGATAATCCCTTCTAATTCTAAGACTCCAAGTCCAACTGGACACTTGCTTAGCAAGTGTCAGACAATCCTCCTAAGAGTGTTGGAGGCAGGGGGTGTTGAACACCCAGACAAATTCCTTGTGATTTCCCATTCCATTCCCTCCATCTCATCCTCTGGTCTCTGGAGGGACTCTACCTGCCCACAAAGTTGACTTTCTGCTGAATGTAACATTCAGGGAGCCTGTAGCCATTCTTGCTCCTAAAGTATTTTATTACATTAAACAAAACCAAACCTTTAACATACAGTAAAATGTGAATACTGAATTTTATGCTGAAATTTCTCACATGAGTGAATAACAAAACTCTGTGGGAGAAGTAAAGCCATCTCATAGCATTTCTTGGTATTGAGTTCCATTCTGCACAAGAGTAAGGCAATATTTATTTTTCACCATTATATCTACATCATCAAATCTCAAACAGGAGAAACAGTGATTTCATCAAAGTCACTATATATTTTGGGTTTAGGCCTTAGAAAGCCTGTATCTCTCATGTTAATAATCATCTCTCGTTTTAAAAAATATAATGGAGAAGTAAATGGAAAATAATTTGTAGTGGAAATACTCCAAGTATTAGATTCATGAATTCATTCTAAAAAATAAACAGAAGATGATGCAGCAAAATATAAATTTAAAATACAAAAAAATGTCCCCTCATTTAGAAAAGCTGATTTTTTTTCAAAATATTAAATGCTAAAATAATTAAATGCTAAAAAATTTTCAAAATTTAGCCATTGCTAAGATTTGATTTCTTTTTCCCGTTTTTTCTTTTCTTTCTTTCTTTTTTTTTTTTTTAAGAAAGGAAGACTGTAATAATAACTCACATTGAAATTTCAGCCTAGTTCCATCACTGAATTATTAGGGTGGGGTCTTCAGCTACACAAGGTTATGTGTTCTTCCCAATGCCTCTTGAAAGAAATTCACCAACATATGACTTCAAAACCAAGTCCTAAATTTCATTTTGTCATTCTGTTTAAAATTGTCTGCATTCAATTCATTTTCCATGATCACATCAAGTAAATTCACAATTATATTCATAAGCAACAGTAAGGCAGAATTTACTGGCTGAATGTTGGTGCCATTTAACAAGTAATTCTCCCTTATACTATCAATAAATATTAGTATTAGCATCCTCTTCTCCAGCTCATAGTAGATGCCTTAAGTCTATAAATTTACTTCTAAGATCAATGGGATATTTAGTAACATGAAGACACATGAGATTCCTATACTGGATGCCTACATTATATTTGAACTCTGAGTTAAAATAACAACAACAACAAAGTTTAGTCCTAGGTCATTTCAAATGTCCATATGCTAATAATCAAGTGACTTGTTATCTGGAGTTGTCTGTAAAATACTCCAGAAGAGTCACCCTGTTTCATTATGTCATCCTTTTGGTTAAGTCCAATTAATTAATTTAAATTATTCTTATTTGATGGTTATAGATTCATGTGCTATCTATTACAAGGGTCAGAGAGGCAAGATAAAAACAGATTAGTTGAAGGTGTAACTGAATTAATAGACAAAAAATTGTTTGCTCTAAATTGCAAGAAAGGGATATTTAACATACACAGAAAATATTTAATCTGTGGCTACAGCTTAATTTAGAATTTGCCACATCCTAAAATTGCTAATGAACATCAAAACAATGTTGTAGGACTCATGTTGCACACCTGAAATGCATGGAGTCTCCATGAAACAGCAGCACAAAAGCCCACAAGCTTCCTTCCAAAGGTACTCAGTAATCTTCATGAGCTTTACGTTAAATATACATCTGCTACTCAGGTTATAGTAGAAATATACTTTGAGTCTCTTTCAACTGCAGAAATGTTGACAGCAGAGTCATACAATTCAAGTCAAATGACTAACAGACTAATATTCAGAATTCCATTTTAAACTTGAATTAAAATAAAACTTAAAAATCTAGTTAGACCAGCACTATTATACCATATATCATGAAATGACCTTAAAATGGGTTTGGGCACTGAGGGACAGAATTATAACACATTAATAGTGACCGTGTAAGCAGACTATAAAGAACAGGCCCACAGCATTCTTTTTCTTTTCTTCTTATCTGAAATCATCAGAGAATTATAAAAATTATGTTTGGTTTTAAATCTGGAAGCAAGGGTAGTCCCTACCTAGAGTTTTAGTTACCCTCCACAAACATTCATTCCAAAATGAATAGTATAATAATAATAATAATAATAATATCAGTCTCATTTCAAAAATCACTAATGGTATAATAGGCGTCTCTGAAGGGGTGGGGGGAGATCCTGTTTTACCCTGCAACCCCCCAAAAAAGATACAAAACTGGCTATAAAATCCCAATGAGCAATAACTAATTTGACCTTTTGATCCAGGAAAGAGATTTCTGTTCTTATTTTTATAATTATTTTTACTAAATACTTCCTTTTCCATTTCTGTGCAATGAACTAAGGTGCCAATAACTGTACTCTTTACTCAGAGAGCATGGTGAAGTTCTGCATGTTAACAATGACAGTCATTCCCATGCAGCTCTGAGGAAATCTTACCACCTTGACTCTTCCTTAAAAAGGGCACTCCAGAGAATATATAGCTACCATGCTCAGAGCACTCAGGAGATGAATTTAAAAACTAGCTAGCAGAGTATTGGACTCAAATGTTTTTCCTATAAAGGCTCTGTGATCAGAATGAATCAGGAATATTTTAAAAGGTCACCCATGGTCAAGTCACTTGGCATTTTTTGGCACATTCCTGCTTCAGGTACCAGTTGCTTTAAACTGTGGAACCCCAGCACACCTCCAGTCGAGGCTGCCCAAGACGCCTTATTATTCATCACATGCTATGCTAAGTACCTGTGAAAGGGGGCACTCCTTGGCCAACGAACTCTGATTCATATCTTTCAGTAAGTCCTTCAGAGCATTCCTTACTGTGGTGTGCGACCATTGTTCGGGAGGCAAGTCTTCTAGTTTGGGGCAACTATTTGAGACATAGATTAGAAAGGGGATTATTACAAGATTGCATCCCGCTGCAGAACATTCCTTTAAGACAGACAGATTTCATTTTGCGCATCAAACAGATGCATCTGGAGATTGCTCTCGGTCTCCTGATTGTTCCGATTAGTTAATTACTTTATACAACACATCTGCTGTATCGATGCATGAATTATACATCAGCTGCCTGTGGTGGCTATTTTTTCATGTTACTTCTACCTTCCTGCTCTGATGCGCTTGGGAAGACAATTTAAGGTGTACTGCTTTCTCACGAGCCACCGTGAAAAGCATTAACGTATTAACTGATTTCCTTTCATTACTCTGTTCATACGAACTAAAATGGAAAAAAATATATAAATAAATAAGATCGCAGCAATAGTGAATAAGGCATTCTTTCACAAAATGTACACAGATGGCACTGCTCATGATATGCAAAAATATTTTTTTCTTAAGTAAACTTTATGTAAAATGCCTTCTTGTAATGCATCATTTAATTGACTAAATGTTAAAAAAAAAAAAAAGTCCTGCCTTTTGATAACCTGCAAAAACCTACAAATTTGGGGAGAGGTGTCTTTATACACTGAAGTTAAGGAAAAAAGCAGAAGGAGTTAAGGTAAAAAAAAAAATCAATCTGGATTAATGTTTCTGAAATTCAGGTTAAATAAAAACAGAAGACTGCCCAGAGATGCTTTATTTCAAAAGACCAGGTAAAGAGAATATTTTGCCCTAGAATCGCTGCCTTGACTCACCTGTGTAACTGAATTTTCAATGTGACCACATGATACACATCTTGAAGCATATCTGCTACCGTAGCATCAGGGGCATCTGTCACATAAGACAGTGGAACTGGATTCCACTTTCCAACCTGGATTAGCCCTATTCCAGATAAAGAGAATATGTCACTGAATATTTTACTCTCAGATAATATATCTAGTTGAAGTTTTTTTTTTTCCTCCATTGCCCCCACCACAAGCAATATTGTTATTTCTGTTTGAATGATTCCCTTCCCTCTAAAAGGCAGGTCAATGAAAATATTCACAGCTTAGCTTTCCAAATCGTGAAATTATGTAAATGACTATAGGGTTGTTTATTATTTTGGAAATAAAACCCCATCAATAAAACCTATGCATAAGGCCACATTTTCCTAACTTAAAGAAAGTTCTAATAAGACATAGCCGAACCAGTTCTAAATGGCTTTACGATTTAGATAAGATTCTCTATTGCAGTGGGAATCAGCATTGAAAAATACTTTACAGCCCATAAAACCATCAGAAACAGAATAAAAGAAACAGAACTAGATATTCAGTCATAAATGCAAATTGACTCTCAACAGTCCATCTGCTCAAATACGCTCCTCACTTCCTTGTGGGTCCTCAGTGGAGCAGATTATTAAGGTCAATAAGCATACTAATGATTCAGCTGAAGTAATTTAAAAAAAAAAAATCTACCTCGACATTCCACATGAGCAAAATGTGTGTTAACTAAACCAAACTGAATTAAGCCAATTTTTTAAAGTCACAGTCTATAAGGAAGCAATGTAAAACACAGGCTACAGTTATCTGAATAAAAATATTCACTGCTTTCTCTTCGAGGTAAACAAAGGATGCCAAGCAATTTTTCCAACCCCACGTATGCATTATTTACCTTTGGCCTGGGCAGCAGAGCTATGTGAATAACCTAGAGACAGCAATGCCATTTCTATCAGCTGGTTGAAAAGCATATCCTTTCTCACCAACACAAATTCCGCATGCTCCTCCTTGCAATCATATTCAATGGCGTTTTCATAATGTTCTACCACGCAGAAAACTGGTAGCATGGTTCCTATCAAAAAGGCAGAGAAAAAGAGACAGAAAACAACAATTTTCAGAAATACAGTCTGGGGGGAGGAAAACCTAAGCTATGAAAACAAATCTTCACAACAGTGAGAAGAGTCTGTGCTTCCAAGGCAGACTGGGCAGAAAAATGCAGGCACACACACACATATAAATATATACAATCTTTTCTTAAGTTGTAGGAGAAATATTCAAATAGAATGTGAACTTGGTCCTAAGATAACTTGGTCCCTGCTCTAATTTTAACAGTGCATTTTCCAAAAGCAATGAATGCAGAATTACCTTTTTGATCAAATAATAATGCTGACAAGAGAGAAATAAGTGTGTCTTATCTCATTTGCTGAGTAGTTTACAGTATGCAAACAACTCGCTGCAGTTGTCTGAACCCACCTTCTTGCTGCCTACATGCTTTTGTTAATAATAAACTTTTCCTGTTTGTGTCCAAACAAATTATCTTTGACTATAAAATGATCATTTTCTTGCTTTTTGAGATATTTACTCCCACTGGTTCCATAAAAGAAACAAAAAACCAAACTGATACTTCTAACATGTAATTTCAATATGTGCACCATGTAGATAAATAACATTTACTTTTGTGACTACTCATTTCATCTACCTGACTAAAAAGACACTATGCTGACCTTAAGTCTTTAAAATTAACTATCTCAGTAGATATGATAAAAATGAGAAAGAGAAAAGGAAACTGGCCTCATCAGGGTATATTAGGATCAAGGAATCTGCATGGATTTGATGTGCTCTCTCCTGGTTTACTTTAATCCAGTGTAATAACTCAGTAGCCAAATGATTAATAAGCACAGACCATACCACTGTTAGAAAAGAGGCTTGTTCCAGAAACTGAAATTATCAACTGCTGTAGTTCTCAAGGTGTTTATGCAGTGCACTATCAGACCTCCAATGATAACAGAAAAGGGTTAAAAACAGATGCGTCTGAACTGTACTGTGGCAAACTGCCAGGAGGGTATCATCTTTAGCATAAATGATGACACGGGTTACTTTAACAGGGCACCCAGGATCCCCAATTAGTCCTACAACATCCATGCCTGTATAAGCTCTCTGTCCTCTGGACTTGCAGAATCCTACCAACTTCTGAAGATACCTAGTGCATACCAACCGTCGCTGAAAATCAGGATTTCCTACTGACACCAGAGAGGCCCTTTACAAATTCTCTATTTGCTTGTTTCTGATGAACAAAAGCCGGCAATAAAACAGCTACATTTTTCCACATGTGTGTCTTCACCAAAGCTTTAGTGAACTGTTCACAAGAGATTCTAGCCCTGACAAATAAACCCCTTTAGGTTTACTTAGAAAAGCTCACAAACTCATTCGGAAGTACCAACAGGCAAGGCATGAAAAACAAGCCGCAGAGCTTGCCAATATTCTTGTCATTCATTCAGCTGTTTTATACCAGAGAGAGAACCCGTCAGGGATCAGAAGACGGCTTGGGAAGACCACAGCAAAAATAGCAATATGCAAACTGGTGATTTCTTCCTTGGCTTGAAGGTATTTTGGCAAAATCTCCTAAACAAATGAAAATATTCAACCCCTTTTTCCTAGTAGTGCTTTCTCATCTCAGCCACAATTTTTATCTAGCACCTGTCAAACAGAAACCATGCACATGAAAAATAAGATGATGGTGCGGGGGGTGGGGGGAACCACCAAAAGGCTTTAGTAATTTCGTTATTTGGATTTAGCACAGACCTTTCTACAATTAAAATGCATTTTAAAATAAGTCATTCTGAATACATTTTTCAAAAAGCATTTGAGTAGGAAGTGAAATTACTATACTGTGGTTCCTCCTCCCTCTGTGATGTCTTCAAAGAGTTGGTTTAGTATGACAAAAAGATATACATTGATTTTTCCTCTTATGGCATGAAATAGATGTGTTCTACTACATGCTGCTTCTCAGACCTATGAAAAAATTCCGCAGACCCATGACATAACTGTAGGCTTTTCGAACTATTAAGAGATACTGGATATACTTTGTATTTTACTGATCACATTCACAGGCACCTTTATAGATAATAAAGGTGGCTATAGATAAAGCAACAGTAGTATCATCTAATTACAAATCTAGCTGCTAAATCTTCTAGCAAACTGTCACGGTTACCCTCCTGTTACTGGGAGTAATGCTAAACAGGAGCCTTCTCTGAACTGTCTGATTATTCGTGCTAGTGTTTGGCAAGACTTCCAACTACAGCAACTTCATAACCTTCCAGCATTAAAAGGGGAGAGCACTGGTCACTGCTGAATGCTAAAAATACCACATGATTTAAACCTGAAGGCAGTCTTAGAAGCTTTTGCTGAAGGTTTATGAGCCTGTGTAAACAGCACGTCTGCCATAAGGAGCAGTGAAGTCTGTAGAATCCTTGTCTAAAACTGTCCTGGCATTAAAGTTTGCTGTGCAAATATCACATAATACCAGAGACAGCTGAAATCTCCTATTTAGGAATTTATGGAACTTATATGTTTGCAGGCGTCAGAAAGTCTTTTTTATAGAGCCCCAGTGCTTCACAGTACAATATTAATGCACTCTGTTTGAAAAGCTGTAATAAATTATATTTTTAATGCTCTTACCCTGGCTTTCTTAAGATGCATACATTCTTGGCAAACAATCAATAAATAGGGTAATCATGAGTAGAGGCCAAAGAATTTGCTGAAGTGCTGTTTTTCCATTTTTAATAGATAAAGATCTAACAATACGGACTGCTGTGTCTGTTCATTTCAGGATCAATATATTCTTTGTTTTCGCCAAACCAAGAAAAAATAAATGATTGTATGATAAATGTTATGCATCAAACACAATGAAATTCCTCTGCCTTCTAACTTTATCTACTTAATATTCCTGGTTGCTAAAAGATGGCATTTTTATCCTTTGCTTAGCAGATGTAAGGAAAATCTAATTCTTATACATGTTATTCATAGACCAAATAAAGACCCTTATGAAGCACATACATAATACCTCCATAGGCACTGCTTTACTGGAACAACAATGTCAAACACAAAGTTGTTAAACTTCATCAATTTAATACTGGTAGAAAAAGAGTCATGCAGGCTTGCACATCTTCTCTTTATAAACTTGCCTAAATCTGCCCTTCCTTTACCCAAAATACCCAAATATAGCCAAAATTTTAAAACCAGAATCATCAGGTTTTTTACTGCTAAATAATGAGTTTGCTCTTCAGAAAATAAACCACAAAAATGACATCACCAAACTTTTATATCATCTTATGTAAGATTTCCATGATCTCTGAAATTGCCTTACAACTACTAATCCTATGAAAAGCTAGGGCGGTCCTCAAACAACCTAAGTGTCCTACTCTTCATCAGGGTTAGTTTAAGCAACAGCCACCTACGTAGTCTTTATGACAGGAACACCTTATAAATGGACACTTGTGTAAACTAAGACTATTATATTTAATTCCTTAAATCCTTATCATCCATAAAAGTCCAATGATTCCAACCTTCAATAGAGTCAGAGGCTCCACCCAAGAATTGAGCATACACTTTCAACACATGATTGACATTACAACCCAGAATGTAACTCATTTCAGATCAGAAAGAATACACCAGTACCCCGACACAGTGACCTTGTGTAGACACCGGAGCTTGCAGCTTTCCAGGATTTGGCTCCAAAGTATTTACCTTTCCTAAGGTTGGTTTTCATCAGATGGCCCGAGTGTTTTAAAGGCACTCCCTGCATTTTTGCACCTGTACTCCCAAGCCTTCCTCTTCCTAGTGGGCTCCCGTTCTGCTCCAGGCGGGCAATCTTGGCTGGTGGACCCTTCGGATCGCTTACATTGTTAGACATTTCTGAATGTTCTTTCCCCTGAGTTGCCTCGTTCAAATGATCCATACTCAGTCACTGTCTAAAGATCACCTGCCAGAATTTAAAAAGAAGACATGTTACAATTGGATGGGGGTCTGTGCCTATACATGTGTCCAACATAGATGTTTTATCTCTAAACATTTCTCTCCACAAATGTATTTATAAAATTGCTTACCCTATATAAAATATAGATGTTACTACATTTCTAGATGACAGCAGTACATTTCTATTCAAGTTAATAGAACAATTTGTGGAAATCGTACCAACACACATGAATAAAAAGATAATGTGGCATCCATAAACACAACTAAAAGCAAGAAAAATGGGCTTACTTTTAAAACAAGAATAAATACAAGCTGAAAAGAATAACAAGTTATATTTATGTGGTCCCAATTTTAAAAATTACAAACTTATAACAGCAACATTATCACAGGAAAGATGATCACAGTCTAAAATATTAAATTTAATGCACGTGTTTATAGTTTTACATATATTTTTATTTTATGGGAAAAAAAATCTCAAAAGAAGATAGCAAACATCTCAGTGCTTTTTAAACTCCCCATTGGCTTCACAAGTTAATAATGCTGAGAAAAAGTTTTCGGCTATTAAAGTTTCAAGAGTTCCTATAACCTGTTAAAGATCTGGTGGAGGCTTGGGTCAAACATGTGACTAGATCATTTCACCCCTAAGCAAACAGGAAGAAGTAGAGGGTTTCCTCAAATATCCTAGGTACAGAAGTATTACAATTCATCTTTCAGAGTCAATATTACTGTCCAATATTAGTGTCCATTACTAATAGAATGCTATTTAAAAACCAAAAACTTGAAAATACTTTGTGATATAAACAGTAGATTGAAGAGCCAAGCTCATTTTCAAAAAATTCTTAATGATACTGATAAAACACAATCTCCAGCATCAAAAAATAATCTCAGTATGCAACAAAGTTAACATTGTAATTAATTTTTATATAAACCAAATATTATCTTCAGTTATATTTTATATGGGCATCAATTTTCATACTACTTCCAATAAAAGTAACTAGCATAGTATCAAATCACTTCCAACACAGAGTTTTAACTAGAATTGATAAGAAAAGGTGAGAAGAATTATTTCATGAACTTTTATCAGACATTAAGTAGTGGGCTTATCAACATTAAAGAGAACATACTAAGGAAAACCAGAGAGAATTTAATTACCATTTTCTTCTAGCTGTCTGATAATCTGACATATCTTGTACTCTTTAAAAAAATTTTATACCAAAGCTATTTAGATCTAGATTTGTGAAAGCCAGTCTGTGTTAGCATGATTTTCCTATAAACATTTTCCCTTCCATTTAACTAGAATACTTCGTCCCATATAATCAAGAAAAGTGGGGGAGCAATGTTAATCTGGAGTTTTAAAATCAACTTTAAGAATGCCAACTGAAGAATTATAAAGTTTGAGAAATAATAATGGCTATTTATCTTTGACTCCAGGGTGGCACGCTAAGAACTAAAGGTTTACCGTTGATCGAGGTCCCATCTGTTTTTGGTTATGAGGTTCATTAACAATAAATGTGCCTTTTTTAACCACTTTTTATCAAGATTACTCTTTTCCATTATATTAAACTGCAGTCTAAAGCCAAAATTAGAGAGTGATGATTATTAACTTATTCAAAACACTCTTTATAATGTTCCATGTGGATTATAATGCAGAGCTGCTTTTTCTAAAATTGGTTGCCTTACCCTAGAGCAGAAGACAAATTTTAAAACATAATTTGAAAAGAAAATCTTTAACCCTTGGGGCAACCTGAGAGAAAAAAAAATGTGGTGGAGGCAAGTAGACAGCAGCATCAAAGTTAATGCTACAAAACATATTAAGTAATCATGAGGCTTAACAGCACTATAAGCTGTACAGCAAATGAAAGTGATAGATTATAATTTAGTTAATGTATTGACAATCAAAACATCATATAGGTCATGCAAAATTGTCCTTTGAATATCCACCTATGAGCATCTATTAAACACTAAGTCATCCAGTAAAAAGCTTTACATTATAAAGCAAAATTACATGCACATAAAACACCCAATTTACTCCTTTAAAGTCTATGCCCAAGGCTAAAGTTCACCAAACCTCAGTTTGGAATTGAAAAGAGCAGCCTCCAACAGGCCTGCCTGGACTGACAGCAGCAGAAACTAACCATGGTCTCAACAGATGCCAGGCTGAAGAGTTTCTTTTGAGTTACACATTTAAAAACCCATTTTAATATAACGTCTGGCTGGCACACAGAAAGCACGCTACTTTCTCAAAATCCCATTTCCCTGCCCATAAACTAAGACCATATATGATAATTACTGAATGAAACAGTAAACTCAGTCTCAGCAATTATTTCCCTTAAAAAAGAAAGAAATAAAAGCACGAAATTTCGGCTTCAAGAACCTATTTTTTTTGCATTGTGGGATCCTTTTCAATGAGTTTCCTTGCTGGATCGCCTCTCTTGCCCCCACAGAACCCAATAATCACATTTTAAGAGATTGTGCCCTTATCCATTCCATATGGCCGGCACGATCCAGGCCAAGCTTTCACTGTGACCTTTTAAAGAGACAAAGAAGCAAAGTACTATCTAGAAACAGAAACACTGCAGTTTTACTGAGTGAAATTAGCAAAACCGACCTGAAACTCACCACTTCAAAACTTGACAGCATATAAATAACAAAAACAAAGGAGATTTCCTTTGCAGCCCGGGTTCTTGAAGTGAAGTTCAAGACTGATGTTTTCTATGTCCTTTTTTTTTTTTTTAATTAAAAAAAAAAAAAAAAAAAAAAAAGCAGCAGACCTGAAGGCGACTTCCCCTGAAATTGTATTATTTTCTCTTCCCCTACCCCCGCCCCCCATAAGCGGGGGAAGGGCAGAAACAAACGTCTAGAAGAGTAGCCATGGGAGAGGGGGTTTAAAAAAAAAAATCACAATTCGAAAATCAACGTTTATGATTTGTAAAATGTCTAACCTCAGAGAACGGGGTTTTCGATGGGGAGGAGGGGAGAGTGGGAAGTAGGGAGGAGGGAGAAGATAAAATTGATCTGACAAGTGATTCGTTGCGGGGGGGGGGGGGGGGGTGATCGTAAAAACAAAGCAAAACCCGTTATGAGCTGTACACTGTGGTGGTGCTGGGGAGGCGAGGTGGTGACTGAGGAATCTCTTTAAAAAAAAGAAGAAGAAAAAAAAAATCACTGCGGACAAGGTCTCCAAAAAGGAAGGGGATTTAAAAAAAAAAAAAAAAAGTCCCCTCTTCTCTCTTCCCTCCCGCTCGCTCGGGTTCTTCGGTGTGAGGACAGAAAGTCTACTTCTGGCTGTCACTTGCAATATTATTCTCCAATAACCCCGGAAAACGCGGAGAGGGGAAGGCCACCTCGCCTCCCTGCCAATCGCCCCCACCCCCTCCCCAGCGATAGCCACTAATATTAACAAACCTTAAACTTTTTCCCTACAGCCTCGCACCCCCAACGAGGGCATCTACCAGGGGACAGAGAGGGTGAGGGGCAGCGGGTCGCGAGAAAAGCCCCGGAAAGGCACTAAAATGCCACTTTTGATTCCGCCCTCGCTGACAACAGCCCCGAGGACCCTCTCCCTGCCCATTGACGCGGGGCTGGGAGCGTCTGGGGAGACCAGTGAGTGAGGGGGAGAGAGAGGAGGAGGGGGGAGGGGGAGGAGGAGGAGGAGGAAGATCAGAAGGGACCCCAGCCACCTCTACCGCCTTGGCAGCGACGAACTCCCCGCCCCCTCCCCCAAAAAAGTCGCCAAGCTCTCTCTCAGCCAGAGTCCGAGGTAAACAACGAGCACCACAATGGCACTAGGACTTGGGGGTGTGGGGGAAAAGAAGCCCAGAAACCCAACAAAACTGATCAGGAGTTTCCCGAAATGCAAAAGGGGGGGTGGGAAGCGTCCTCTGGAGTCGCCCAGGCTTTTACGCACGGCCCCCGGGCAGGCTAGAGGGCGGCTGTTGCTGTTGTTGTTGTGACGAGGCCGGTTGTTGCTGGGTGGCACTGGGAGAGGTGTGTGTGTGTGTTTGTGTGTGCGTGCGTGTGAGCGCGAGTCCCCGGACGGGGCTGTTTCTCTCTCTCTCTCTCCCTCGGTCGCTCTCCCCCTCGCTGCCGTCTCTGCCCCCATTAAATTATTAGTTGACTCATCCCGGCCGCTGTCGCCGCCGCCGCCGTGCCCAGCTCGGCTCCGCGCGTCCGCCCGGGCTGCAGCCCTCTACGCCGCTGCTCCTGCTGCTGCTGCTGCTGCTGCTGCCGCCGCCGCCGCCGCTGTGGCTGCCTCTTCTTCCTCCTCCTCATTTTAATACAAAATCACCCCGCTCGCAGCCCCAGCCCCGAGCACGCAGCCTCCTCCCGGCCGCCCGCCGCCGCCCGGAGCCTTCCCCAGCGGGGCCGGCTCATCCGCCGCGTCCGGGGAGCGGGAGCGAGCAAGAAAGTGGCGGCGGCGGCGGCGGCGGCGGGGGGAGGGAGAAGAGGAGGAAGGGGGTGCGCAGCGGAGGAGGAAGGCGGCGGGGGGGCAGGGTGCACGGAGAAGGCGGAAAAGGGATGGGGATTAAAACCCGGGCTGGAGGGCCGGGATTGGGGGAGGGGGCGGGGGCGGCGAGTTAAAAAGCCTAAAGACAAGTAACTAGTGAATGAGTGCGGAGCTGGGGGTGGGGGGGAGCGCACGATTTCCGGCCCCGGGCGCGCAAGAATTTGTAATGAGCTTGATTAGAGTGAGGCGGCCCGACATTTATTACACACAATACCCAGAATAACAGGGCGCTGCGCGAGGGTTAGTGCTGGCCGCCGCCAGGCGCGCCAGGGAGAGCGCGGAGGGGAGGAGGAGAGGGGGCTTCCCTGGCAGCGGCCGCCGGAGCGGGGAGGGGAGCGCGCGGCGCGCGGGCGACGAGGGCAGGTGTGCGAGTGGGAGCGGGGTGGAGGAGGAGGGGCAGGACTGGCTCGGGGGCGGGGGGAATGAAAGTGACGGGGAGGAGGGGGCGAGGGCCCGGGGGGGGGGGGGGGGACTAACCACCCACTCTCACGCCACAAAAGCCACAAAAAGGAATACTCCGGGGGCGTTGCAGGCGGGCACCCGGGGGACAGGCGGGCGCCCGGGGGCGGGGGCGCGGAGGACGCACTGGCCCCGCGGGAAAGGGACCGAGTCTTGCAGGTGACAGGCGCTGAGGACTGAGGTGGTAAGACTTCAGGAAGTGGCTGAAGGGGACAGTCGGGAGGTGGATCTCCCAGGAAAAAGCGCAGAGGTTGCAGAAACATTTGCAGAGCAATAAAGGCCAGGAACCTAGAAATGCTCTCCCAAATATTTATTCTCAAAGGAGGGTGGTCCCTAAACTATAAAGAGTCAACATTAAAAGCAACCGACTAAGAGCTTTCTGTACAAGTCAGAGTCACAGAACACTTTGGAGGAAGAAATATGAGGCCCATAGTGGTGGAGTTAAAATTTGGGTCACTTGAAAGAGACTTGTTATTACAAAGGAAAAGATGTCATCATTCTTAAAATAATTTACACAGGGCGAGAGACAGGAAAGTTAGGGTTGGTAAATACATCTGTTGTAGCAATAAATATATATATTTTTTTCTGTAATCTAGGGTAAAGTCCTCAGATCAATGGTTATTATCACTTAAGTATGAACTTTAGATAAATATAGCTCATATAAAAATGAAGAACATTACAATCTAACCCAAAATAGATATGCGTCATTTAGCGTTTAGGTTTTAGTACCACCATTTTAACACCCTGAGGTTATTAAACAAGATTTAGTGCCCTTAATCACTAAACAAGAACAAAAAGTTATAAGAATTATTTTGTAGAATACACTGGTAGGGAAAAGACAACAATCAGTCAGATAAACATTTTGTTACACATAAAAAAGCAACAAGTTAGCACAAGTACTGAGATAAGAGGGAAATATGCAAATTAGGCTCTTTAAAGCTACCAATACACTCTTAGACACACTGTTTACACTAGAAATCTAAGAAAAGCAGAAGGTAAAGTAGAAGATAAAGTATAGGAAATTATGGCCTCCTGGGGGAGGATAACTTCAGGAGAAACACAATGAAAATATATCACTCTAATAGCACCCAAGTTTCACCCACAAACCGGAAAGGTTAGTCAAAATCGAGGAAGGCAACCGTGAATCTTGGCACATATAAACAGAAGCCTTGAGCAAAAGAACATGTGATAATCAAACTCAAGACACAGCACCCAAAACAAGAAAAGAAATGTAAGGCAATTTTTACTAAAAAGCCTAAATGGTGCTACATTTTTAAAGGTTGAAATTCGGGGGGAAATATGGAGGAGGCTATTTTAACTAAAGTCTTAAGAAATATAATCAATAAGGAAATATACAAAAAGGGCAAAATGCAGTATCTTTGTGGAGATGTGTATTCTGGGTAGATGTACTTAAGTATTTTAAAAAGATAATTAAGAGAAAAAGCAGATATTATCTCTGATGACAATGATTTTTCCCCCAACATGACAGGTTAAATTTGTAATTTCCAATATGAGTATTTTAATAGTTGTTTCAAATTAGTAATATCTAATGTATTACCCTGAAACCTGACTTGTTTTCAGTAGGGACAAGTGCATTCTAGTATCCTGTTGAACAAACTTACAAACAATAGCAAAATTTTTAAAATAGAGGAAAATTTTTCAGGACTACAAAAGAATATGCCATTCACCCATGCAACTTCACCTCAAGCTTAATGACTAAAAAAAAAAAGAAAAGAAAGCAAAACAAAATTTGAGCTAAAAAAAAAAATAAGAAAACCTAAGAAAAGGTTACTGAAAATATCAATATTAAGACAAAATGGGATAAATATTATTTTTATCCCATCATTTTACACAAATAAATAAGACAGAATGCCTTCTGCTTGCCTTAGCCTCATAATGACCTGATCAATGCTAATGTAATATGGGAAATAAAATAGTAGTCTTTAAATCTGAATAGCACTTTTATCCAAGAATCACAAACCTATTCATAAACACAAATCATTAAAGTATGTAATAGGGGTTGACATGGCCTTAGAAAATGATAAACAGAATAAGCAAGCATAAGGTATCTAATAATGACTTTATTATAAAGAGTAACAATATATTACAATCGTGAATCTATTAATCACATAGACACAATAATTTTCTCTGAAGCATATTCTGTATTCCAGAACTTTATGATTAGAAGAAAGGATAGAAGTAAAATGGCACACAAGAGTTTTATACCCTAGCAGTATACTACATTGATGAACTTAATTACTATGCACTATCTACTAGTTCAGAATATTCATTATAGCCACTGAGTTATTGGTCAGTGTAAACTCAGATTAAAATAAAGAAGAAAAAAGAAAGATAATTAGGAAAATACTACCTACCTAGGCGTATGTAAGAGAAAGTTCATACAGGGGGGAAACCATCAACTGATTCTACATAGGAATATATTTACCCATAAAGAAGCAATCAAGTATTTTAAAAAGTTAAACTTTATAAATACTGCTATCAAAATAAAAACTTGAGGAACATGAAATAGTGCAACTCAATTACATGAACTGTTTAACATGTGGACATACGGTTAAAACAGAGTGTATGGAGAAGGCATTCATACTGGCTACACAAAGGAAGCAAAGATAAAATATTGTAACTGATATACAAGATTTTTAAAAACTTAATGAAAGCACTACTGCATGTTTTAGATGGCAACGTATTAAGATAAATATGCAGGCAGATATCCGAAAGCATTAAAACACATTCAGAGTTCTGAATAGGACATACATTTGTAATAAACAGAGAAAAGCATTTAGAATTCAAATGCTTTTAAGATATAGCAACTCTGTCAGTGCCTGTGTTAGTAAAGCAATGCTCACCACCATAACACTTTCTAAGGACATGTTGTTGTTGGGTTTTTTTTTTTCCATCTTTTTAAATTCAAATACAGTTGGCTATCTCTCCACACTCTTAAAGTAGCACAATTTATGTAGCACATAGCTCTTTTTTGTCATGTCAACTCTTTGTTTTTTGGCTTTAACTGCAGGTGGTGTTTTCCATATATGAATTTCTGGGAATATGGTCTGTGTTGGCCATATAAGGATGTCTATTCAAGCCATATGTTTTGCTGTCATGTGTCTCATTTTGTCTGTCTGGGATGTCAGTACTGATTTCCACATCGTTTTTTGAATGGACCAAATTCCAATTTGTAAGAGCAGGGAGGAAACGCTGGGGCTGTAGCCCAAACAACTTTGTCAAAACATATATTGGAGAGGAAATGCAATATCCTGTAAACATTTGCACCTTCTTATCATGTATTATCTATAACTGACATTATCACAACTGCATACAGTTTAGGAAAGAATTCACTTGCTCGAGTTCAAATGTTTGCAGTATGCATGTGCATATAGCTTCATCATACCAGATCCCCTCATCCTGGGAGGTCATGGCATGGCCCATGCTAACTGCCTTGCTCTGAGCTGTGAGTCCCACAACTAACCTGACCCAGCCTTGAACCAGAGGAAGGCACACAGCTTCATGCTTTTCTCTGGTGCAACTCTCTGACTAATCCCACAAAAAGTTCTGATCCCCATGATATATTCTCACAACATCTTGTATTTCTCCTTTGTAACAGTCATCCCAGTCTTAATCAATTAACAAACAGGCTAATTATTAGTTTAATAAATAGCTCCCTTATTGGACTGAAATCCCTATGGTAGCAGAAGTCTGTGCTCACTGCCATACTACCAGAAATGTAATGCAGCATCCTTGTAATATTTAGATTATGAATGAATATATAGGAGCAAATAGCTCACAGTGTCACTTGAAACCAATTTCCACTACAAAGTGCGTTGACAATACATTTCAGAGATTGCAGATGTGAGGAGAAAGGAACAGGGGAGAAGGTGGTTATACCATTTAAATTTGAATTAAAATGAAATAAAATTTACAAGTTAGTTCCTCCATATTTCAAGTGCTCAATAGCCCCCATGTGACTACAGTTGCTATCATAATGCACAGTATCGCTATAGAACACTTCTTCATTGCAGAAAGTTCCATTGGATAGTGTTTACCTAACGAACTCCTGTAAGACAACTAAGTGAATCCAAGACCTGGTCAGGAGGAATCTTAATGGTGCTGAATGGCTATTAGACTTTCTAATAATGTCTGAATCAAGATCATTTTTCCATTTTATAATTAGCCCATAGATCTGTAAAGTTGCATGAAATTATACTTGTGTACTGCTGAACACAAATTTAAGACAACTTTCTAGACATGTCTGTACTTGAAAGGGTCCTGTAATACAGTTGGAATAATATGTTTTACTCCAAATGCTGTTTTCCATGAGCATTTAAATATCTCATAGGTGAAGTTAAAAACCACAGAGTCATTCCCACCCTTACCTTGGCCCCCACATTAAGTAAGCATAGCTGCCCTTGGAAATGGCTCTTTTGGAAGCTTTAATTGTAGAGACTTACTCAAACTGGGAGGGCATCCAGATACCAAACAAATAATAGTACACTGCAGAAAATAATGGCAAAAGGCTTGAAAATGTTACAGGAGAGATAAAAAGAGTAATGATAATGAACATTACATGCAGGGCTTTATGTTTTTGTTTTTATTTTTTTTCCCCAAATAAGTTGAGTTTCAGTTAGATTGATGGTGATCAAAAGTTGCTACCTAATTACTTTGGGGTAGATATAAATACCACTGGTAATTTATGATATGGTTTTAATAGACAAAGGTCATTATTACAGCAGAAAAAAACCAGACCAATGTTTTTGCTAGTTTGGGGGGGATCTAGACAAGAGCAACTGTTATAGTTGGCTTCTGGAAACTGACAAGATACTTGAACCTTTTACCCAGAAATATTGCTGTCAAAATTTACTTTTATATTAGCAAAAATTTATTGAACAAATCTTTTCAAGATGTTAGTATGAATCCTGTCTCTAACAAGGCACAATGGTAATGATTTCATCAAAACTGGTACTTCTATCTGGACCTAGATCCAAAATTGAACAGGGATCAGAAAAGAATTCCTGCAATTGCCACTGAGTCTGCCAGTGTAGAGATCTCCACCAGTGTACTCAAAGAGTTTCAGGATGTCTCATTTTGTCTCTCTGGCTCCAGGAGTGCTCTCCCAGAGCCTTCTCACTTGGGAACTTCCCTTCTGCTATCTCCTTTAATATGCAGCTTGATTTCGCCTCTTTGTCTAAAGCCTGCTCCAGCTGTTGGTTATTTCCTTTGATGCTCCATCACTCTACCTGTCCTGCTTGCAATGTGACATTCCATATTTTATAGGCCTACACCTCCAAACTGCAAGGCTGTAAGCACATCGTGGTTTGTTATGTATATATTCCTGGAGTCTCTCACTGTGCCTGCCATCACAGGGAAGAAATTCAAAAGCTGTTTTTATGAGCCAGTGCTTCTAAGAATGCAGCCTAACAATTTTAGGAAGTCAAGGCAGGTGCCGGGATCATACTCAGGGTGTTCTGGCTGCACCCCTCTGCAATTAAATCAGAATGGCTGAGGGTGGGAGCTGGTCATTCGTTTCTTAAAATTCCCAGGGTGATTCTGAGGTATAACCAGGTTTGGCATCCATGGTTAAGTAATGTTTTGAATTTAGGGAATAAAATATGCCTACTAGGATACCTATGAGGTCAAGTTTTTACCCCAATCCCGGGGTCACTTGGAAATGTTAAGTCTACTCTATGAACCAGCAGTAGCCCAAAATTTAAGGTGTGATGGTGCACACCTGTAATTCCAGTTACTCCAGGAGAAGGTGAGCAATGAGGCTGAGGCAAGAGGTTCACAAGTTCAAGGGCAGCATTGGTTACTTAGTGAGACCCTGTTTCAAAATAAAAATAAAAATGGTGTGGCTGTAGTTCAGTGGTAGAGCACCCTGCACCCCTGGGTACAAGTTCCATTACCACAATGCAGAAAACAGAAAGGAAAGAAGGAAGGACCGATGGACAGAAGGAAATGAAAGTAACAGGTATGTATGTATGTATGCATGTATGTACAGGCGAGCCACTTGTTTCAAACAAACTAAAAAGAGTAAGGGGGAGAAGCCATTAGATCACTGATTTGGTGAATAAAGGTATGCTATTTGAGAAACCATGATAAATTAGCATTTGGGCACTTGCTTGAGATTTACTGGGGTGCCAGAAATCCTGTGCAGGTATGTGATTTATCATCACAGACATAAGCGACTAACCACAAAATTACACATGGAAGTACAGTTCTAAAACCAGTCTATTATTTTCTGGAGCCAGAACCATCTGAGTTTCCTCTAATTCTTTTTCAACATAGTTGGGCATGCTCCCCCATCCCACCCCCACCACCAAAAAAAAAAAAACAAAATTCAACCTTGAGTGAGCTTCTCAATTTATTTCCAGACTGAATCACTGCACTTGAGCAGAACCAAAGTATTCATATTGTCTATGCCCTGGGGCCAATTGCAGGGCATCCCAGTCCTACCTACTGTGCCTTTAATACTCACAGGAAGCTCATGGGATTTTAATTCCTCTCAAGTCAAACACTATCCTTCCCAATCAACCTTTAGCCAAGGCATATCAAAATTTCCTTAGTGATGTGAATATTATTGTTAATCTTTCCTGGCTTCACTATAGGGAAAAAGAGTTGGAGGTTACAATGGGCCTTAGTCAAGGTCACTTTTGTGGGAACATCATCCAAAGGCAATATCTGATATTGTACTTCCATGCCCAACACCACAGGTTGCTAGACCAGGAATTGTCCATTGGAAAGGAAAGCCACCACCAGAAACAAATGCTTAACAACAATTAAATATGACTATAAAGCTTGAAATTTGCTGATGCAAAAGCAAAGTTCAATTCAAAACTAAAGCGCATTCTACTCGGACTAATGGAAAGGAGTTAGAAGCAGATTGTGATGGTTACACAACGCTGTGAATGTAATCAATGTCACTGAACTGTATGTTTAAAAAAATCATCAAAATGGCATATTTTATGTTACACATAATTTAAAAAAAATCAAAACAATCTTTCATCTAGATCTAAGATTGGCTTGTATCATGAAAATATCATGTCAACCTTCATGGGAAATAATGTGCTATGATGCATTTCCACTGCTTTGTCCTTACCTGCTGACTGCTACAGTCCAGTCTATGCTGGATAACTATCCATAGGATGAATACCCAACCCAAGGATAATCAACAGCAATGGGTAATGGGAGATCAAGGTCTCACCCACTTTGCGCGTTCTCCAATGCAAGAAGATGGTTCTCTTTTAAGGTTTTATACAATATAGAATATTACCAAATGAAGACAAGGAAGCTTTGACAAAACCCAAACAAAAAAGAGTATATTAAATGCAAAAGTTCTTTTGGGATATTTTTCCAAAGAGTAAAAATCATTCATGAAATAGTATACCTTCCTGTTAAACAGTTCTTAGGATTTCACACACTGATGTGCAGCGCTGTAAAAATGTAACCTATATAATAATTCACAAATTGACCACATATAAAGACTTTAGATTCCATTTTTTAAAACAAAAGAATTTTTTAAAAGAAAGACTTTTGAATTTGTCAATTATTTTTTTTTTGTGATAGTAATATGATAGTAATAAGGATTAAAGTATTTGCTTCTTATACAACATTAGAAATATCATCTTTACCTTTAACACATCATCTATAATTCTACTTCATATCATCTATTCCTACTGATTTTATATTAGGATGGAATTTTATATTATTATAAAGTAGAATTTTTAATGTATTAGAAATTCATTTATAAACTATATTTTATTGAAGGTTATATCTATGTATATGTATCTGACGTGCATGACTAAGGAATTATGTATTAATATACATAATGAAGCTGAATTTAAAAGATATCATGTATAAAAGTATTAAATAAAATACTAAAAAATAGCTTGACAGTATAGCGAAGTTATACAAGTTAACTATCCTGAAGGTGCCTTTCTTTATTAGTGTATTTATTGTGAAATTTTATTCATTAGATAACTGACAAGGACTATAAATATGCATGCAAATTTCCAGTTGATATGAAGCAAAAAGTTTATAAATAATGCTACATTATAACTTTAAAAAAAAGAACTAGAGAGCCTTGAGGCTATTTTTTAATCAAATATTTTTATTTATTTTGTTAAGACTTTTCATTTGTTATATATATATATATATATGTATATATATATATATGAACACATACCACAGGGGAGAGAAACAAATAGCATATTTATGAAAAATTTTTAGGGGGACCAGATTGTAACTATTTTGAGCCTGCATTGTTTTAAAGATGGTCAATACCCACTGTTTTTCTGTTATGTCTACAATTGCAGAAACACTACATATTCATTTAATAATAATAAAAACTGAACTTCTTATCTCTCATTGGAGGTAATAAGGCCCTCAAAAATAACTTTTTAGTTTAATTTGCACATAGGGAATTTGTCACTAAAAATTACAACCCTGTAAGCAAGGCTGACATATACTATAATTTAAGATATATAAAACCAAATCTTATGGCATTCTTAATAAAATTGAGAAATCCAACTGTTTGGCCAACATCCAAGTATGAATAAATGTACATATCTACAACATACATATATAGCATAACATTTGTGTACACAGATAATATTTACATGTCATGCAAGAGTGTATTACACAGTTAAAACTAGTCTACCACTGTTTCCATCAGAAATCCTTTATACCCACAGTTAATGTAACACTCCTCTTATTAAGCAACTCTGGTGAAAGAAAGGCTAAATAACATAAGAGGGAAAGTAGTGGAGAAAAGGCAAGGAAACAGATTTGGTTATTACTTCTTACTCCACTAGCTATCTAAGGGATCCTTCATTAGCTAAGCAGGATCAGATTCCATATCTATAAAATGAAGAAACAATCTGATAATCTTTAAGACCAGATAAAAAATTATCTACCTTTACATTTGATTTAAAAAATTAAGTTCACTTTGAAGACAAAACAAAGATACAAGGAAATTTCTCACATGCTATGCTAGATGTTTATCTATATGTAAGAGACAGGTGTCAAACAAACAAATAAAAAAAAAAACCACTAAGGCAAAGAGAAACTTTAACTCACCAGATTCCATCTGTTACATTTGAATTCATGCATAATTGATTATCCATGACTGGTAAGTTCTTTTCTCACTAGCCAACCACAGTTTTCTAAACATTATGTATTAAATCACTACTAAAGTAGACTGCATTTCAGAAACAGCAAGGCAGAATAAGAATATTTTAAATGAAAAATTACATGCCGGTTAATAATAATACAGCTGACCTATGTTTAAGGGAGAGAAATTTTAATCATGTGCATATTAAATATTAATAACCTATTCTGTTATTGTTATAATAAGGTTAAGTAGGCTTCTCCATGCTTAAGGAAAGAGAGAGAAAGAAGGAATGCATAATGGTGCAAAAAGACACAGAGACGAGAGACAGACATAAGGAAAATGTGTCAACAATAAACAAGAGGAAATGAGAAAGAAGGAAAAGATGAAGGTGGAAACTAATCTCTATGTGTCATTATGACTGCCAGAGTACTGGCAAAGAAGCAGCATCCTTTTATTTCAATTTTAATCATTTCTGAATTTTAATACCCGGCTCCTTTTGTAATTCTCCTGGCATTCCCCATATGCCTCCATCCCAGCCAAAACACCAGTGTAAATTAAATGGCAGGCAACCACACTACTGATGTAGTCTCCCCAAAGAACCTACCAGGTGACCAAAAGCAAAAAAGGTATGTCTACCTTATGGTCCCTGAGGACCTCTAGCCAATTAACTGGCTGAACATTTTTTAGTTTCTTTAATTTTGAAAAGAAGGACAGGAGTTAGGTAAGCCACAGATAGAGAATCATTAAAAAAAATAAAGCAAGCCAGTAGTAATACAATAATCAGTGACCATCAGGGCCTGGAAAAATGAGTTTGCTCTCACTGGCACTAAGGAGCATCACATGATTATTTAATTACAGCTCTAATTTTTGTCTCGTGGATGGCAACATATCAACAATTAATAGGGCAAATAGAGGAGACTGTGTTTTTAAAGAGACAGAATATGCATGATAATGTAATAGGTCACACAGCAGTGCACCACTTAAAGAATACTTTCTTTTTGTGTAACTAAACAGAAATGCCTGCAAATATAGCCCCACACATTTTAAAATGAGAGTACATTTTAAAAGAAATGTCTGGTGTTTTTTTTTTTTTTTTTTGGAGATAACTTTCACAGGATGATTGAACTTTTCAGGATGTTTTAGACGCAGCTAATAACCCTCTTGAAACTCTGGTGTTAGTTTTAAGAAATGGAGTGAAATCTTTGTTAATACAAGCACCCTGAATCTTAGAAAAGTTTAAAAACAATGTATGTAGCTATAGTAAAGAAAATGTATTTACACAAAAATTATAGCTGATATTTATTCAATGGCATCCTGGAAAAAAAATTGTTATGATAGGAAAGAACAGGTAGAGGTTAATCAGCCTTGGGCCACTAGTCGGTGGTACTTTGGCTCTGGAATATCAGAAAGGCCACCACATGGTGTCCTGACTGCAAGGAACTCAGGGGAGTACTCTATGTTGACTCTGCTACAGTTTATTACAACAATCACACACCAAAGGACCATGAACCTGAACAGAGATACTTAACCTAATCCTGAAGGTCAGACAATGGGGATAAAACAGAAACCCTGGTGCTTCTGTCAAAAAAATGACAGCACACATAGTTAAAGAAGAAAAGCAGCCAATTATCCAGAAAACTGGGGCATGTGTAGATTAAGAGCTCAGATAACCCCCATAAAAACAGAACGTGAAGAAGAAAAGTCTCTTTTCCCAATAAATCTTTATCGGCATGATCCACTTTCAATATTTATTCTATTATTATTTTAGTACTTCTTTCATGAATGGTTACTGTGTGCAAGCCACAGAAATCTAGCTGATTTCCCTATTTTACGTAGCACAGGCATGTACCTTATATTTAGTTCCTTTTTGGTAGTTTAATAACTTACAGAAATAAATAATAGTAGCACATAAGAGCTTGATAAAGTGGGAATCCTAAAGCATATTTGAATGTCATAAAGTCTACAAATTCTGATTAATCAAGAAAATTCAAAGAGTGAAGCAATATGATAGAACCATCGAAAGGTAAATCCAGCTTTAAACCCTTATAGTTTCAGTCAGCTGTTGTTTTGCCATGCTACAAACCACAGCTAAAAACCAAGTTTGAGATTTGAACAATGAAATAATTTTAGTAATACCATTCTGATCAGCTGCTCATATGTATTTGGAATATTAGGTTATACAGAATTGTAAAAAAAAAAAAAAAAAAAAAGAGTTGGACTCAAGAAACAGTGACTAAAATGATTCCATAAGGAGTATTAAGAGGTGCTAAGTCAACTCAATAAGCTTTTAAGCATCTTTTGTTGATCAAAGTCATCAAAAAACAAGAAAATGTGGGAATTTCCAAATACAACATAGAAAAGCTAAAATTGCTGAGGGGCAATAGTTTCTAATGCCACACGTAAAAATCATCAAGCCAATACTAATCGCAAAGAAAGGAAAACAAGAAGAAAAATTTATAACCCTGCAAAAAGTTTTAAAATTAAGTAATTTTGTATAAAAATGTTTTGATGATGCTGGACCAAAAATCTGACTCCATACATTCTAAAAGAATTTTTTTTTTTTTTTTTTTTAGAGACTAGCAAGCAGCAGCTTGTATGCAAGGAGTATACATCATTCTTTTTTAACATGATTGTTAATATACAGTTAACATGTCTCAAAAAGGCTGTAATTAACTGTCTACTGCTCTAATAACACTAATAAGTGCACAGTATTATTAAAATACAATGACTCCTTACAAACTAAGGCTGTCATTTTTTAACTTTTAGGATAATGTTCTAAATTGCTTTTTAGTCCTCTTAAACCACCCAAAAAGGAGCCCACCTCTAAGAGTTATTTTTTAAACACAGTTATTAAAATATTGTTCTTTCCACCCAGTCTCCAGAATCTGTCTACCATTAAACAGAATGTGTAAGTATCATTTCAATTGGTGAAAATACAAGGGAAACGTTTAACATTATTTTATCAATTCAAAAGACTCTTCTAAAAATTAGAACTGTAAACATTTTGATTTAGTACTTCATTCACTGAAATAAAATATTTTCTGGGGGAAAGAAAAGCTTGCTATATATCAAGAATCACATAGCTCTCTTGTTAATCCCCAATGATTTCCATTGTGTGGCTCACTGGAACAGGAAAATTCAGTTTCATTCAATATCAAACAGCTAATTATGGGTATGCTATATTCAAGATTACCTTCATATCAAAAAGTATCTGCATATCTCAGGTTCTATTTTATTCACAATAATTATTACAATAAAACATTTATAACATAAAACCTCTTTTACCTTAAAATCCTTAATATTAAAAACATTAAAAGGCCAAATTATCACTTACATGCTCTTAACAGCATATCAGAAACCATTGAGTAAAACTAAAGAGGGATCTCTAGCAATCAACTCTCCTACATGCTTGGCTTCCAGGAAAATTACATCTGAAGAATTCCCCATCACACAGAGTACTGACTACCTTTTCTTTAAATACCTCAAGGAAAGAAGGGCTGATAATTTCCCCTGGGAAATTGCTACCATAGCTTACCACCCAAAATAAAAAATGCCCACTGAAGAATTTTTTTTTTTTTTTTTTTTTTTTTTTGGTATCTAGTCCCAAATCCTCTACAGCTGAGAAAAACCAACATCCCCAACATAGAGACCTCCCCCGGACACTAAATGCCTGTCTCTCTCTGTGGCTTGTAGCTCTAATTCTCCATATGGAACTGGATGTAGGAACTTTTCTGGCACTTACCCTCCAAATTTCACAGGCTGTTCTCCAAATCTAGCTCTACAGAAAAGGTCTGAAAAAGTAGTCTTTGATGAGATGACAATGATGAAGTTCTCTCTGGCACTGCTAGCAAGGCAGAAGCATCCCCAAATGAGGAGGTTACCAGTTGCCTGTGAAGCAGCTGGACCATTACTGCAGTTCTGAGGGTACGTCACAAATCAGGTCATAGCTCTGGGTAGAGTCCACCCACTTCACCGGGTACACCGCCCTCTACTTCCTGCACACCTGGGGGGGAAAGGGGTTCACAGCAGGGGACCAGCTTGGGTCCACAGACATTCTAGTAAAGGCACAACCAGATGCAGCTAGACATCTGCCTCTTCTGCAAGCCTCATCTGGGGGACCTGCACCCCTAGGTACTCAAAAATGCATGCAACAATAAGCAGGCTCTAAAATGAGTGATGAGCATAATAAAATATTTGCACAGTTAAATGTTTCATCCAGCAAGATCTTTCCTCCACTGGAAACTGAACCAACTCTTAATTTTTGATTATAAGACACTTCTCTACTAAATGTCAAATAACTGGACTGAATAAATTCCAGCAGAAACGAGGGACATAAATCCTGGGGAACCGTTAACTAATTTTCACCTCTTATAACTAAACTGAATCACCACATAAACTGAATTACATCCTTGAAAGTCCATTGAAAGAGGTGATTACAATTTCTATTACGAAACTTAGACAGCAACAACTGTGGAAGTGATACAGAATAACTTGAAAGAATAAAAATAGGCCAATATGCTGGAGAAATGCTACACTACTAAATCTCACCCTGAATATATATACACACAATCTGTATCTATTTACTCTGAAATGAAATATCTGATCTTAAAAAAGACTTTTAAAAAAATAAACAGCAAAAGGTACCGTTGGCATAAGTTCAAAAGTACGAAATAATGTGTGTTAATGTGTTGATCACACTCCATGAAGACATCAAGTTTAAATAGACTTACCATTGAGAATCGCAGTTAGGAATGATGTATAAATCACCAGAGTAGACACTTTTTTCTTTGGTATAGTGAAGGAAAAGAAACTCGTGTAACAGATTTGATTTATATGCTGTATTAAGGCCATATTCTGCTCTGATGTCAATGGAATATGTGATTAGAGATTGACAACTATGAATAGACAATGAGTGTAAGAGCTTCTTTGATAATTTAAGTGAAAATGAGCATTTTCTCAAAAGTTAATCATGAGTTTGGGAATTCAACTTGAATGGGATTTTGATGTTTCAAAGGGCTTTGAAAGAGAAGGGACCTTTACTTTAAAAGAAAACAACAAATACACTACCATTATAAGAAAGTAGGAATCTATCTTATTTTAAGTATGGCAGGTTAACAAGAAGATAAATAAAAGAGACAAGAATATTTTCAGGGGAAAGCTAAGAGAATCAATCAATCAACCAATGAGCCCCACTTAACTCCATTAAAAACTGAAGCATTCCATCTAAGACTTGGAAGGGAAGACACTTTATCACAGTCATTATCTAAGGAATCAAATAGTTTAACCTATTTGGAACTTTGTAGAAAGTCAATTTAGCAAACACACTCTTGAATGTGTTTGAACATATTTGTCCTGAGGTTGCTTTAAGATGACTATTTCAAGTGGCATGCAGATTCTTTGGGGGTTTTGATGTTATAGTTGAGGTATGCAAAGTAAAAGTGCATAACATTTCTTTCAACTGGTTCTCACATGACAGAAATGAGAAGATGAAATTACTCTTCTTTAAAGTTTTGCCACTGGGAAATGATAAGCAAAACTCCTCTCGACCCCTACTCCCAACCAGGAAGAGTGTGAAGCCCCGGATTATAGCACAGGTAGATATTAAAATGGAGACAGAGCCGTTATTTAGTGGTGACAGGAATATAAATACGTGCACTAACCTATAAACTGGTATTTACTTCAGGAAGGTAAGTAATATTTTTCCTCTGATTGCTGAGCTGTCAGTTTAATGCAGCGTAAATAAACAGTAGGTGCCTGCTAGCTCGAAGTAGGAAGTGTTCATTCCACACGAGGAACAGATTACTGAAGCCTGATGCTCATCATGCTGAAACATAACTTTCATTTTACCAGAAAATATACCCTACCGTGGATGATTTTTCGTGCCTGATCTATTAATTAACTTAACTCTGTTCTGTCAAAATGTAAACCAATTTGTAAAAATCATCACAGAGTTTTGGAGTTTGAAAACCCAATCAATTTGAAAAGCAAGAGTAATGACTGTTTCATAATCTGATCACAAATGCTAAAAATGAATACTTAATATAATAAGCATAAGCTATGTAAAAACCAAAAAAAAGACAAAAACATTTAAATAACAGAATTATCTGACTTATCTACTTCAAGTCCTCCTCCTTTGCTCATTAAAAGCAACTAGCACCTTTAATATTTGGCAACCTTGTTGTAGTTTGATCTTTTCCATATGCATGCTTATTTTGCTCTGTGCAATATCTAAAGATAAACCATTCATAAAAAATTAAGCCACACTCCCTAATCCCAATAGAAGAATTCTGAACACTCCTGAGAGAAGTGGCAACTTTGGAGATCAGATGATGACACCCTTCCTAACAGCATTCATATAAAACCTGATTTTCTTCCCATTTTATGAATGCTAGAAAGCTATGACAATATATAGCAGCTACTTTTCCCCTTATATGTGAGTACCGAGCAAAGTGTTTTGTGGTATCATTTAAAATGCAAACTCATCTAAAAAGTATAAAAGGCAATTTGGGGAAGTTTCTATTTAAAACATGAACCAAATTCTGATAACTGATCGATAGACTATAAAGGAAAAGAGGGGTTTTAAAAAAGTTTTTTTTTTACATTCAACTAGAGTATGTCTAGACATCATCTAAAGATTGATTTCGTCACATGTATTTATGTACTTCATATTAATTGCAGTCATCCAAGACAACATGTATAGAAGAAATGATATATCTCTTTAAAGGGCTTATCTATGTATGGCTCTTCTGGAAATTTACAGAGCAGATGAGAAACCACTAAAGTGCTTTATAGAGTCCCTGCTGTATATCCATGTTGTGTTTAGCTTAATAGTGTTTGTAACCAAAAGATTTTTACAATAATGAGGAACAGGTGCCTGTCACCTGACCTTTTAGGCCTAATTTACAATCCACAACCTGTCACACACAAAAAAAATAATTGAAATTCTACTCTAGAAATTTCAGTCTTTGCTAATGTAACATAGTGTTTCTTAACCATCACTCAGCACATCATATCTTATTCAATCACAGGCTCATATAGCTGGCAACAGACTTCTTGGCAGAAATAAACCAACACTCATTTTGTTGTTGTTCTTGATTAAGATGCTGGGAGACAAAAGAACCACTTTTGTAGGTTATCAACCAAAGAATATATTAATTTATTACAACTGAACAAAAGGCATTCCTCTTGAATACTTTTACATACAAAGAACTATTATTTATTACATATTTCAGCTTGTGGGAAAGTGAGGAATGCATTGATTCTGGAAATAACTATTCAGACTTTTGGAAGTTCTTTAGGTCTTCTTTATCTCCCCTCCACCACCACATTTTAAGGAGCTAGTTCTTCAGGAGGGAAATCCCTGTTCTTTTTCATCCATCATTTGTATTCATTATTCAGAAAGGAATACAAAATTGAGCAGTGGTTTTATTTCTCTTGCATAATCTTGTTACATGTAGCCATAGTCAAATCTAACAATGCTTTGGATTTTGTAGGTACTGTTTACATTTTATGTATAACATGTGACTGAACATAACTCTACATTAAAAATATTATTTCCATTAGAAAAGAATATAAAGTAGCAGGAGTCAAATGTGATGAAGAATAAACATATTTGGTATATTTATAAAAATGTATAGTCATTTAAGATGTACACAAATAGGATACATCTTTTGTTTCTGTTACATGTTACATAGTATGCATACTGTTGGAAGTGTATTTAATAATGTGCTCAAGCAAGTTAATTAAAGTATTTATAACTGGTGATTGTGTTAAACACTTGGAAAGGTAGTGAAAGATACAGTAAGTTACTTCTGCTAACTAAAGTTGAAATTATGCACTTATTATAACCTTTTCTAACAATGTGAGAAAAACAGAGTAAATATATTAAATTTGTTTCACAACAGATGCTTAGGTTGTTAATATTTAAGATGCCTATTCATGCTATTCCTGTCTGCACATTTGTCAAAAATGTAAGCTTGAATGCTAATGTTTGCCAGCAGACTGGAGCAGCCAGTATATGAATGTACTACTGTTCTACTAAAATAATATGCAATAGAAATAAAGGACTGCTGCTAAATCATAGCACTAGTACCACACAAGAGATTAATAAAGGTTTTTAAAGGAAACACCTCAACCTTGGCTTTCTTCAGACTTAAAATGGGAGTTTATTTATTATTTATTTATTTACTGCAGCATCATTCGACTATAGAATAAATTTCACATTCTCAAAAAATCCACTTTAGATAGGGTGTGAATTTCAATAAAGTTTCGAAGGGTGAGTTACTCTGTCAACCTCAACAAACACTGTAAATTTCAGGGACTGCTTAGGACAAACCTGACACAGAGCAGAGGCGTTTTACTCATCTTGCTCCTCTCCTCTCTCCTCTTGGAAAAGTCAAGTCCTCTGGCCTCCAAGGATGCAAGCATGGAACCTCAGTCATTCGGGGCAGAAGGGTGGTCTCCAGGGAATCGGGCTTCTTTCTGTTTTCCCTGTCTCTTTTTACAACCAGGTGGAGTCCAAAGTCTTACACCATTTGCCTAGAAATTCGGTCTGCCACTGAGAAAGTTCACTGAGGAAGGGCGCTGAGGTCAAAGTTGCCAACCAGGGCACTGTGAGAGATGACCCTGTGGTTGACACTTGTAAGTGAAATTTGGCCCTCGTGGAGGCCAGAGCCAAAACCTCCACGCAGAGCTCTACACGGCTCACCTCTCTTGGTCTTTGGGGGTCATCCTAAGAGGGTCCCGCTCAGTGCTTTCCTCCAGTATGCACGTGTTACTTATTCCCTGGACCTGCCACCTGCCTGCTGTGACCCTCTCATTGTGATTTCCCAAAACCCGGTTCTGCCGCCCCGGGAGCTTCTGCAGTGGAGAAGCCCTCGGAGAAGGCCGCTGCGCTCCAGTCAGAACAGTAGAAAGGGAGACGTGCTGCAGACCCCGAGGCTGCACCTGTGATGTCCCGGCCCCGGCTAAGAGGGCAGCACTTCCTCCTGCCTCCAACTCAACTCCAAACCCGCATTCACGCTAGCAGCCCCTCCAGGGCCCACTTCCCCATAGCCAACGAGGGCTCTGAACATGAAGTGCTTGCAAACTCCCGGCTCCAACTTGAGCGCCCCAGTGCCCGAGCGGCTCCCGGGACGAAGAAGTTGCCACAAACTTCCCGGGTCCCTCTCCGCTGCCGCTTAAAACCAGTCGCGCTGGCAGGGAGCGGAGGAAGGTAGAGATGGATTGGGAAAGGATGCTGAGCCGACTCGCGATCTGGCGGGGGAACGTTTCCATCCCCCAGCCCATTCCACCAGGCACCTTGCTGCCTGCCCGGCTCCAGGGCGCACAGAGAGGTTCCCCCTTTTTCCCCTTTGCTTCCTTCTGTCTTTTTTCGCTCCCCCTTTCTCTACTAAAAGGGACCATACCGGTGACCTGAATGAGTTTGTTCAGCCAAGATCTGTCCGGCAGGTGTGTTAGTGTGTCCACACCCTGAGAGAGAACGAATGGCATCTTCAAGTCCCCCATCCCGACCGCTCTCCCTCACTGTACCGACCCACCCCTCCGGGAACCTTCAGCGCGCGGGAGAAGGGCTTGAAGACCCCTGTCGCCTGGCGCCCAGGAGAGGTGAGCTGAGCCGCCCCAACCAGGGGCGCCGAGGGTGGGTGATACAGAGAAGTTTGGATCGATTCCGGAAAAAGACAGAGACGTAGATAAAAGAGCATAAGCAGCATGGGGAAGGAGAGGCAAAAGAGCAGAACTCACTCAGGCATGAGCGTTGGGGGCAGCGGTGGCTGTCGAGTGCGGGCCCGAGACCAGGAACGGCTCCCCGGGCGGGCGCGCCGGCGTCGGACTTCCGAGGCGGCGGCTACTGCCTCGTCTGCGGCCGCCGCCGAGCTGCGGCTGCCGCGGAAGTTAATTGCAACTTGACTTCAAGTTGTCTTCTTTCCCCATCCGAAGTGGGCGTTTAAAGGGGAGAGCGAGGCGAGGAGCGAGCGAGCGAGCGCGCGGGGCCGAGGGAAGGAAGAGGAGAGGGGAGGGAGGAGATGTTAACGGGGGGGAGGGGGAGGGGGCGGTGGCGGGGGCGGGAGGGGGAAGGGGCCGGCGGGAGCTGCTCTCGGCTCGGCGGTCGCGGCGCCCGCAGTCTGGAGGCGCACCGGAGTGTCCGGGGCGCCCCCCGCGGGAGCCCGCGGCTACCCGGGGCGCGCATCCAGCCGCGGCGCCTTGGGCCCGGCACGCTGCGCCCCCGGGATCTGCGGACCCTGCGCCGCCGCCGCCGCCGCCGCTTCGGAGCTTGTGCTGCGCGGGCTGGCCGGCCGAGCGGCCAGGGCCCGGACCGCCTCCCTGCGCCCGCCGCGGCTTCTCCCCCTGGCGGTGGGAGCCTCGGCGGCCGCCGGCTATACTAGGCGCACTGGAGCCCGAGCCGAGCCGAGCCCGAGCCGCGCCGCCACCACCACCGCCGCCGCCTCTCCCGGGCGCCCTCCCAGCGCGCGGGCCGGGATTGGGGGGGTGCGCCGGGCCGGAGCAGCGAGGGCGGGCGAGGGGGCGCGCACTGGGGTTGGCGCTGAAGACCGGACTCCCAGCCGCGAGGGGTAAGTGTGGGCGCTTGGGAGTGCGCTTGGGGGTGCGCGGCGCAGTTCTCGACGCCCGCCAACCCTGCCCCCTCACCTCTCATGGGCCCCCACCACGGCACCCCCTCCTCTTGCCGCCTGCGGCTTCCTCTTGTTGTTCCTTGTTTGGCTTGGCTTTTGGGGGGGGGGAGAGGAGGGGAGGGTGTAGTGTGTGTGCCAGCGGAGTAGGAAGTCAGGTAAGAGGCTTCGAAGCACCCCCCAACCTAACCTGCGTGGGGTGTATTGCTCCCCACTAGGGGCATGTGGGCCAATTTATTTTTCTTGTCAATATTCGGTTGAGATAATCAGTACTAGAGGGCCTCCTTCCCTTCAGCCTCCTTCTTGGCATTCTCATCCCTCTCATCGCCTCCCCCCATCCAGGAGCCCTGCACCCCAACTGAGGAGCACGTGGCAGAAGGAGAATGAGGGGGCCCTCTCTTGCAGACCCCCACGCTGTACCTCAGTGCATTTGTTTCAGCATTTATCCTCATGGTAGCAGCTGTACTTTTCAACCCACTGGAAGGAGATGCCTAAGCTGATGAACAGTTTCTCCCAAGAAGCTGGGGGCAAAGAATGGAAGGAATGCAGATTTCATTAACTAGTGACTCTGGAGATGCGGGCTAGGGGAACCTTCCCAAATGGGAAAACTCCAAAGATTTCTGAAAGACCAGGATAACTGGAGGCTCAGAAACCCAGGTTAAGAAACTGGAACTGGATCAACCTTAACCCTCTCCCCCCTGCCAACCCTGTCCCCTAGCTCTAAGGAAGCTAACAGGTCTTTTGTATTGTGTCGCCTTTGGAGAATTTGCATAGAGTATGACAACAGCAAATTACTACTGTTTACTCAAAGTTAAGGGGATTGCAGAAAGAGAAAACATGGTTTTTTACTTTTTCTCTTTGTATGCGTGTGTTTGGCAAGGAGTGGAGTTGTTAGGTTCATGGCATGAACTGCAAAATGTCAGTTTATAACAATAAAGACTGTAAAGCCGCCTAGGTATATTTTTAGAAGCTGTACTTTCTTGAGTTCCTTTCACACAAGGCTTGCTCTCTCATTAAGTCCCCATAAATAATTGTATTTAGAAGAAAACTATAGAAGCAGGAAAGAGATTGCTAAGATTTCCATCCTGCCAGTGCAGAGCACTGTTTGCTGGGAAGTTCCTGGAAAGTGACTGTGGGCTGAGAATTCAGTTTTTCCTAAAAGCTCTGTTAGGTCCTCTTCTGTCAGATGCCTATGAATAAAACACGCTGGGAAAATCCTGATATCTGTGCAGTCTTATTTTATCTTTTACACAGTGGTTGATTTGCGTTTCAAGCTCTGGTAACAAACACATCAACTGTGCTGTATTTTTGTGTGGCTTTTCTAAATAAAGGAGAATAGCATGTGCATTCATGCTGCTTTCTGATATGCACCCCCACCTTCTATCCAGGGATATTGAACTTACTGGAATTTACCCATCTTTTTCTATTGATCATCATTTTCTGCAGAGACAATTCCAAAGACACAATACAAAAAAATATGCATTAGTGTTCTTTTGGGGAACTAGCCCCCCTCCCTTTTTAAGATACAAGTGCCCATCTCAAGTTCTAGTTTTATAAAGCAGAGCAGAAAGATACAAATGATTGCAATAGGCAAAACAAAGTAAAACACAAGTTTTCTTTCCTAGATTATTTTCTACCCCACAGGTCCAAGTGATGTCAAATTCTTCTGCTTTAATTTACCAAAATGCTGAATTGCTTAACCAATAGCTCCATCTGAGAAAGACATAGGTTTGGAATTGAAAAAAAATATATTCTCAGACTTTAATTACTGCTTATTAGTAATATCTTGTAACAGGCAGCTGATTCTCCAATTCTGAAAGCCTGAAATGAAGCTTAACAGAAATTTGAAATTCAAAAATAGAATTGCTGTTTTCTCACTTACATACTTATCTACATTCCCAAATTATCAGCTAAGCCCCCATAATTTAAAGTGTGATATACTCCCTTGAGTCAAACCAAGAGAACATTATGCCCCAACCTTTTGAATTTGCCCCCACCACCACCACCACCATAAATAGTCTTAATCAGAGAGCTCATAGGCTCTATTACAATACAGAAGTATGTAATTCTGGGTGCAGTGCATTCAATAGCAGAGTTTGAATTCTTGGGCAATAGCAGAGTTTGAATTCTTGGCATATAGTAGGGGTTCATTAACTACATACTGAACTAGGATATTAGTGAAATATTGTAATTGGCCATAAACTCAATACCACAATGCTAAGACCTTGTTTGGAAGAAAAGAGCATCTAACCTGAAAGTTATTAAATTAATTGCTATGGTCTGCATGTTGGTGTACCCCCAAGATTCATATGTTGGAACCTAACACTCAATGTGATAGTATTCGGAGGGGGGCCACTTGGGTGGAGTTGTCATGAGTGAGACTAATGCCTTTTAAAAAGAGACTCAGACTAGCACCCATGCTCCTCCTACCTGAAGAAGACACTGCAAACAGGTGCCATCTATGAAGTAGAGAACAGATCTTCACCAGACACTGAATCTGCCTGTGCCTTGAGCTTGAACTTCCCGGCCTCTAGAATTCTGAGCAATAAATTTCTTATGTTTATGAATTACCCAGTCTAAGGTATTTTGTTTTAGCAGCATAGACTGGACTAAGACAGTAAGATGCTAGTGCTACTGGATTTTTAAAACAAGTAACTTAAATGGTTGAAAGACAAGAAAATCTGAAACACATCAAATGTTCAATAATAGTAGCTAGTATCAAAGACTGTATTGATTATATTCTTAGAAGAATAGACAGTAAAATATTGCCTACTAAATAATATGAGAAAGATGGAAGGGGAGAGATAATACAGTATTGGCCTTCAGGGAACTTATTTGCTGGGAAAATGACATTAAAATGTGAAAAGACAACTCAATGGATGAGTAAAGGCCTTGAGTTGAAAAAAAATTTTTTTCTTTTAGATTTTTTTTTTCTTTTTAAAGCAGAGACAGTAGAGATCCTGAAGCTCTGGGTTGAAAGGCATTTTTTTTTTCTTTAAGATAATTTGTCATTTTAAACCTTTAGGGGTCATTCAGCATAGACAACTTGAGAAAAGGGAAACTCACCACCTACTCCCCATATTGGCAGGGATTATATCAACAGAATGCTTACTTCAGGGTTGAGCTCAATATATATTGTATGAAGAAATGAATAATTTCCACAGTAGTTCATTCCATCTTTATACAAATTATTACATTTTTTCTTATACTGCATAGAATTGATCTTCCTGAAACTTCCAACCATTACTGTTCTGACATTTGCAGCAAAGAAGAGCAAATCTATTGTATCAGTTAGAATAGGCTGTGCTATGCAGGAGTAACAATTCTGATTTTTAGTAGCCTAGAAACAGCAAAAATTGCCTTCTTGTTTATGCTGTGTGTCTATTGTAGGTCAGTAGATCAGTTCCATGTCTTCCTACCCCAGGTCCCAGGCTACTGGAGCAGTCACCATCTTGGATGTTTCATGTTGCTATGGTAAAAATAAAGCTCACTCTGGAGAGTTTCACACTGAAAGTGGCCAAGAAATGACACACATCATTTGGGCTCACTACTGATCAATTAAGACTAGTTGCATGGTTTCATGGAATTATCATATCATCACAAGACACTGCAGCCTAGCTTGAACCCAAGCATAGGGAGCAATGGTACCCAGCTCGAAGGACTGCCAAACTAGCAGTAACCCTTGTCCTATCACAGCCTGCCAGCTAAACTATTAAAACTCATCGCCTGTGGCTCAAGTCTTCTTTTCTCCAGAGTATACATTGCCAGAAAAGCCACCTGGCTATAGGGAGACATAATTGTAACTTCTATTATCTCTTTGAATCAAGTGTTAAACTCCTACCCATCACCTACATGTGGCACCCTATCAATTTTAAGTCACTCTTACATTTACAAATATCACATACATTTTATTTTCTTTAAGACTTGTGTTCCTGTCGAGGGTACAATGAACAGGAACTTTTAACAACTGTTATCTGAAAATGTCATGATCATTATCAAAATTTACAAGTTGATCTGGAGTAGTTACTTCCCTTATTGTAAACGTCAAATGCTTTATAATATCTTGTAATGCAAAAAATTCTGATGGAAGTATTTGTTCATTTATACTACCTTTTGTTCATTCAATAACTATTCACACTATGCACACCTAGTAGATGCCAGGCACTCTATTAAGGACTGGAGGTATAGATTAAGTATTCTCCTCTTCAAGGAACACATTTTCCGTTTGGGCAGATAAACATAAAAAGTCATTACAATACTTGTAGAGGCACCAAGTGTTATGGGAACACTTAGGAAGAAGCAAATCGAAAGTTCCATGGAAGAACTAACACTTGACCAGGATAAGTGAGATTCCTCTAGATAGAGAGGAAAGTTGAAGGGAGGATATTCCAAACAGACCCGCTTGGACAAAATTTGTTGTTAAGGAAAGGCCGTAAGGAATTCAGTGAGGCTAGAACCAAACAGCTCCAAATTGTGAAGGACCTTGGAGACACTCTCTGGAGTTGGGACATTACTCCATACATCAGGGATTGCAAACTTTTATACCCATCTGGGGCCAAGCATGGATATAAGCGAGCAAAGCAAAACAAGTTAAGACCATGAGCAGTGGTGGGGACTGCTCTAATCCCAAGAATATATTCTGTGTCTAAACCAGAAAGTAAATGCCAATGATGCCAAATGTCAGCTCTCCCAATTTCTGAAGAAATGCTGAAAATTTGGATTTTATATAAAAATTTTAAATATTAAATATTGACAACTTATCCACATGTTTAAGTATAATGGTAGTCCTTAAGCTGATTTTGACCTGCAGGCATGTTTTAAATAGCTTATGTATATATGTGTGTGTTTCCAGTGAAAGTCGAACTCTTTATTAAAACCACCAGAGTGTATTTTAGCTCTATCTATTCAATAGCAATGTGCCTATACTGTCTTGGGGAAATTTAATTTTAAATTTTTTTTCATTTTAAATTTAATTATTGTTCATTTTAAAATTTAGTCCACTAATCCTTATTCTTATTAGCCCCTCTCCTGCTTTGAAGTCATGTTTGCCTGCTACTTAACAATTAGAAATGTGTAACAATACTTCACACTTTCCTATAAATTTTAAAATATTAGAAACACTAGGTGTTCATTCATAAGGCATGCCTTATAGTTTCTTATAAGTTTTGTTCCTAGGGACATTCTAATATTATCCATTTAGTCCATATATTATTCTTATTTGTACTGGGGATTGCCCAGGGGTTCTCTATCACTGAGCTACATCCCCAGCCCTTTTTATTTATTATTCTGACACAGGGTCTAACTAAGTTGCTGAGGGGGGCCTTGAACTTGTGATCCTCCTGTCTCAGCCTCCTGAGTCTCTGGGACCATAGGTGTGTACCACCATACCCAGCCATATCTTTAGATTCTTAACAACTTGGTGGTACATGTCAACAATTTTTGTTCAGCTTTCTTTATTTTTATTATATAATTTATATACCATTAAACCACCCATTTTATGTATTCCAAGAGATTTCAAATACAAAGGGGCAGCATGGGCAAATTATGTTTCGAGCAGACTTGGCAGTAAATGAATATGTAGGTGAAACAGCCTCAGGTATTCAAGTACCTGGATTCTAATCCTACTTCAACTGGTTACTACCCACATGACCTTGATCAAGTCTTCTTATTTCCTTCTGCCTCAATTTCCTCTTTGATATGATGGAAAATAGCAGTGCTCTTCTCTAGGAGTCAATAGTACATGCACAGTGCTTCAACACAGAGTCAGTACTCAATAAAGACTAGCACTTGTTACTTTTATTATTAATGTCATTTATGGAAAAAAATCCTAGGATCTGAATAGGAATAGAAAAGTGAATGGACTGTGTTAGGAGTGGGGTAGAAGTAACTTCCTGGATGAGTCGATGGTGTGCTGGGGATACACAAGTCAAATAATAATTATGGCCTCTATTTCTGGACTAGTTTTCACTTAAAGATTTGAGAAGAAAATATTTTATTTCTATTAAAAACAGAGTTACACACTTGATGAAATTGAATGCGGCATTTTATGTGATTTTCTTAACAAAACACAAGAATCTTTAAAGACCTTTTTGTCTGTTGGAGACTTGGGGAGTAAAAGTGGGTACTGCCTCTGCTTCCTTCTGCTGCCTTCTCTGTCATTTTGGTGCAAATGTTTGCAAATACTAGACCACAAGCGCTAGTAACATTTACCTTCAAATTGTGTGCTGTGAAGGCTGCCCAATGTAGAATCTTTGCCATTACTAAATACATTAAAAAAAAAAACAAAAACGTGTTGGAGTAAGGAAGCTGAGTATTAGAGCATGCCCTTAGGGATATCAAGTCACCAGGAAGAGTTGAACTCATTTCTGATTTTCGTTCTGCTACTAAGCATCTGAATTGTTGATATCCATGAAGTTAAGGACCTTTGTTCTATTTCACTGATAATTCTCATATACATAGAATAAATAGGTGGTGGGGAGTGATCTAGATAAAGACACTTAGTCTTCATAGTTCTGTTTGCTCAACCATACAATGAAGAGACTGGATGAGCTGATCTCAAACTTCTGCGGGTGTAGAATTAAAATGAGAATATTTGTTGAAAATGCAAGGGCTCCATTTCCAGAAATTCAGATTTGAGGAACCAGATGAAATCCAGCATTCCAAATGGATTCGGAAGACAAATCCAACTTGAAATATAAGTTTTATTGTTGCTGTTGCTTCTTTTTTTTTTTTTTTTTTTTGTCCCTCCTCTACTCTCCTCTCTTCCTGTAAGTTGGAAAAAAAACATTGTAAATACTGCTTCAGGGAAAATTGGTTTTAGGTATGCAAACAATGTAACCAACCATATCTTGGCTTTGTTGTCTTTTGTGCTAACTTCTGTTTTAACTTCATTCTTAGTCCTGCTTTTCTTCCAGCTTCCATTCTTCTGACATAGAAACTCAGCAGGAAGAATATTCCTTTTTCACTTTACAGCTACAGAATGCTACCTGATTGTGACTGCATCAAATTGTGTAATGTACACATTCCTGTATTCAGAAATCAGCAGCTGTACCAGGGTTAGCAGCTGTGATTCTCTGTCTCAGCACCCTTAGGTCAAATGTCCACCCTTGAATTTGGTTATATAGCCTCCTTACCAAGATCATGTAGGCTAGGGATGAGGGTGGGATCATTTTCCCAGGGTAATTAGAGGTAAAGTTTTCCAGAAATAGTATAAGGGATGGTTTCCAGCCCAAACTATAGCTCTCCATCCACCTCTGACATATTTTTGACAAATGCTTAGATGATAATGGCCCAAAATGCTATGTTACAAAAGTATAACCAATATACCAAGATATTGAGCCCTTCAGCACTCAAAGAGAGCAAGCCATGCTTAGGAAGTACCTTCAATGGTCACTGTCCCTGAACCAGTTAATTTATCTGTTTACACTAGTGTTTGGGAGCAGATATTAAGAATTTTCTATCTTGCTTTGAAGGTGATTTACATGAAGGTGAAATTCATGCTTCTCCAGTCGACGGAATGTGAGAATCATCCTCACTTTGAGGTCATCTCAAACATGACATGATATTATTGCTCTGGCATCTTCATGAGAGAAACTTGAAGTCTGTTTATGTACTTGGAAAAACAACAAAAGTTCTCATTGTTGTACAAATAAGCCGAAGAAATAAAGCAAGACCAGCATTTGAATTCTGTCTTGACTTGGTCATTAGTTTGTTATTGTTTAGTGATCATGAGCGAATGTAGTCTATTCTATGTAATGGGTATAGCTTCAGCATGGACCTCAGCATGCCTGGTTCCTTTTAGTGTTTGGAGCATAAGTGAACACACATTATGCAGACAATGAAAGGGGTAAGCAGACAATAAAAGACAAAAAAACTTGGTTGACTCAGTTATCAGATGTGTGTTTAGATGCATTGCATATGAGCTTATGGAGAAAGTGAGTTCTGATGAATGTGTTATCGACCCATTTTCTTATTGTCAAGTAAAGCTACTATCATTTTAGTGAACACATTAATAAAACTGATAAAAAAAGTCTCCCTTTCATTAATCTAAATCATTAGTTTAGATTCAAATGGCTTCTCCACACCTCCCTCTTCACCCCATATTCACCTTCTCCAAAACAACTCAATGTGCAAAAGGAAGTATTTTTAAACAATGATCCTGAAATAGCTCCATATTCATATCGGGGATAAAAGGGACCTGGATCCCTACCTCACACCATAGACAAAATTCATTTGCAATAGGTTATAGAATTAAGTGCAGACTAAAACCATAAAACTTTAAGAGGAAAACATAATGTAACTTGGGAATACATAAAGATTGTTAGGTAAGCCCTAGAAAACAGTGACCATAACATAAAAAATACATGTTAAAATTAAACACATAGCCTTATCTGAAGGAAATCAGGGCAAGGTGTGAAGCTTAGAAATCCCTGATTAAATAGTCATAATTTCTAGTAGGAAGATTTCCTCTGTTTTGCATTTAGTTCACCCTTTTTTGATTTGTAAATGTCAGAAGCTGACTCTCTGACTTTTCACAAAAGGGGAAGAACACACTGAGGCTTTTAATGCAATCCAATACTCAGGAATGGAGTATTGAATTACCACAGGGAACTCAGTCAATCCTTTCTCTGCGTCTCATCCTTGTCTTTCTTCCTCATGATAGTCCAGCTCCTTCCTCTTCTCAAGTCACATAGTAAATCACAGTTGCCAGTTAGTTGTTCCTGAGCCATGGATGTTGCAGATATTCCAGTCAAGGCATCCAGAGAAAGGACCATTTTTTTTTGCATTTCACAATTCTCAGGAAATAATCTGATTGACTGATGTAGGTCTGGTGTCCACCCTTACTCCAATAAACTGTGACCAGAGACAAGACAATATTTAAAGAAACAACACAGTAGCTCCTCTAATCAATGGGGGTGCAGGGTGAAAAGAAATTGCATTCCAGGATTTCCACTCTTCATTTCCTCTTTATTAGATATGAGATAGGGTTAATGAAAATTTTGTATTTGGTCAGTTTTTAATGGCTACTGTTTTTGGTGTGTTGGTGCACTACCTCCTTAGTGATCTAATATCAGCATCTCTTTCTGCATATCGCATATTGACTGATACATATTAAGAGACATAAACATAAGTGGTTCATTTTAGGAATGGGCACATTTATTTGTAAATTATTAGCCAAGATCTATCCAAATGCAGACATGCTTTGTTTTAGTCTGGATATACAATAAAATTAATTTAAATAACTTTAATCAACTTCAAAAACAGCAAATTCCAAGACAATTAGGTTAACTTTAAGAACTCATATTTATTGAGTTAACAGATGGTGAATTAAAAAACAATGAAGCTAATTTTTAAAATCATTCATTGAATTAAAAAAAAACAGACTTGTTTGACAAAACTGTTTTTAAGCTGGTTTTTCATCCCAATAAGCATATTTTAAGATTTCAATTTGGGGGACTTCTGGAAAGACACCAAATGAGTTGCGGAATATGAACACTGTTCCACCAAATTACTTTTTAAAAAGCTTTAGGACCATCTGAAAATGATTTTATGATCAACAATAAAAACATAAGAAATAAGCATATTTCAATTATTGGAAAGAATGGGAGATCTGTTTCTTCATTTCCAGTTTGTTCTCTAACATGCTTCTGTGTTCGTCTATGGTGCTGACCCTGACATACCTTGGGAAATGTCTATGCTAGCAGAATGAAAGTTGCTCCTGGCCAGAACTGCAGCTCTGCCTTTTAATATTGAAACATAACAAGCTTTCATCTGATGCCTTCTTGAGCCTTGTGCACGAATAGCTTGAAATATGTTAACACCATAAAAATCTTCCGCTTTGGTCTTTTTCATTTTGTCCTTTACTCTCTACTTGGGAGTTGCTAGAAGCTGACTGTGAACTTACAGGGAAAGGGAAATTTTTTGGAAGCACACTGAAAGCATGGGGGAGTTTTCCTCTTAGACTCCACGTGGTTTGGGTCTCCTGGCAGTTTTTTGGACTTGGAATAGTTAACATTCCCCAATACATGAAGTGTAGCAGAAACTGGTTGCTTCTATATGATGATTCAATCACATCTACTTCCGGAGGTCTTATAGATTGAATTGGAGATACCATTAGTGCATTAAGATAAATCATTTAATTGTATTGGCTAACATTAGTTTTAATATGATAGCATATTTCGAACTAGAGCTATTCACATAGAAATAACGTTTCATTAAAACTTTGAAATACATTTGTTTGACTGGTTGCTCAATTAGTGTTAAAGTCTTTCTTTTGCACATGGACGGTTGGAAACTGATATAATTTATTTTATGGTCCTAGAAACTCCTTGTCTAAGATTAGCTCTTGCTTTACATTGTAAGTATTATCTTACTTGATCAGTAATGTTTAAGACTATAATTTATGGGTTTTGATCAACCAATTTATTGGTTGTAATTTGAGTTAAAAACAAAGAAATATGCAAACATTTATAATTGAGCTACTGTTGTAAAAAAAAATATTATTGTGCGTTTGAAACTCTTTAGCCCCTAGCCTCTTTACCCCCTGAAATAATTGTTTTTATGATAATATTTTGATAATATGAACCTCTTTTGAAATGTAATTATAATAATTTAGCAGGAGATAGTATATTGTTTATGATTAAATAAGAACAAGTAAAAATAAGAATCAATCATGACTAAACAAAAAAATGCATTAGGTAAAATTTTTGTTTTACAGAAATAGAAATCAGAGGTGCTGAGGGAAAATTTTCTAAGTATCTTAAGAAATAGAGAGTTAAAGGGAAGAAGGGAAACTGGTAGACAAATTATTGGAATGTAAGATCTTTAACAACTGTAAATATCATATCATAATCTTACCCCTAATAGAGGGCTTAACGCCTAGCAATATACTATTGGTATTAAATGAATTTATCCTGAATTTATTTGTAAAATCATGAGTGTTCCCCTAAAAATAAAGCAGATGATTTGGAAGAAAAGGTCAGTTAAAACAGAAGAAAATTGTCCACATTTAAAAACTACACTAACATTAAAAGTTGTCTTCAAAGCAAAATTAAGAAATAAAAATCAATGCTTGTCATAAGCTAGCAAAATTTTAAATTTCTAGGACAAGAAAATTCCTGCAAGCATATCCAAAGAAAAAACATATGCCCTCACATTTCTTATAAGGAACAAGAACTTTTTAGAACCTCAGGTAAATTTCCACACAAATATTAAGAGAACTAGTTTGATTCTATATGTTTTAGGCGTAATTACTCATTTATTTAAATAAGCTATAGAATAAAATTTAAAAATTCACCAAAATATCAAAAAACAGAACAACCAAGAGTCTTCTGTAAAAATTGCAGGAAGATATTTTCCCACTCCTTAAGGGGTGAGAGTATAAAAAAAAATTTAAAATTGGAAATTTCAGTAAAAAATATTAGTGTTAATCATTGAAGGTAAAGACAAAATAACAAATGAATAAAGTATATGAAGTCAAACTGAATTCAAATTGATGCTAGATAGTTTTTACTAAGAGAGCACAGTTTCAATATAATTCTGAAGAGGAGGCTTTTGAATTTCTAGCAGAATTTGTAACTAACAATCACAATGTGGAAAGGGGAGATGAAAGAAAGAAAAGCATTAAGAGTTGTTTTATTTTTAAATCATTAGATAAGAATACATTTTAGGATAGTCAAGAACTATTTAATGTAAGTACTGTTGACCTGGAACTGCAATATCTATTTTTTTAAAATAATCGTAGAAGATAAAAAGTAAACAAAACATAGTCTAGGCTAAAGAAAAAAGGAATAAAAAGAACTACTGAAAAAAAAGGTATAAAATAAGTCCAGTCAAACTTCAAATTTATGACAAATATAAATGGCTCAAATTTTCCTATTTAAATGGACAGATCCTTAGATTTAATTGAAATGCAAGTCTAATGATTTGGTGTTGCTTCCAAGAGTAATAAAGGAAAATGATATATTTTTTTTAATAGCAAAGACTTTTCTGAAGCATAAAGTGTTGGTATCCAGCCAGACGTAGTGGTGCAGACCTATAATCCCAGCAGCTTGGGAAATTGAGACAGAGGATCACAAGTTCAAAGCCAGCCTCAGCAGATTAGTGAGGCACTTAGCAACTCAGTGATACCCTGTTTCTAAATAAAATACAAAAAAGGGTTGGAGATGTGCCTCAGTGGTTAAGCACCCTTGGGTTCAATCCATGGTACAAAAAAAAAAAAAAAAAAAAAAATTCCAAATCATATACAGCAATCTGAATTTCAAATGAAACTTTTTTTTTTTTTGGTCAAAAAAATAGTAAATAAGACAAAGGGGAATATTTTATAATCATCAATATTGTAATACCAATGAAGAAATAATGACACTAAAAGATTATATAGCAAATAACTAAACAAAAAATGATTTATACACTCTTTTAAAAATATAATAGAACTCACCACAGCAAAATAATGTGTGTCCAAACTAGTACAAAAGTTTTCGAAATGAAAAACTATACTATGAAATATTTAATGGTAATAGGGTAAAAAATAAAATGAAATAAATTATTAATTTAATAGATTGTTTTAAAAGCTTCAGATAAAATTTAGTACCTATTCCTGATAAAATGGTAAAATAGAAAAAGTAAAGTATTTTTTCAATCTGATAATGATGTTGAGTATTTATACTAGTTAGATAATGAATAGTTTATACTAGTTATCAACATTAAAATTAAAAATTCTAGAATGTAAAAATTCTAGAAAAGAATGTGTTTGAAAAGGGTGTGGTGAAGGTACTATAATGGATTTGCATAATAACAATATTACTTACTAGTATTTTAAAAACCCTAGTCAATGTAATAAAACAGGCTAAAAAAGAAGAGCTTTAAAAAGTGAAAATAAGATACAACATATCATCATGTACTGGAAAAATATTTTTAGTTTGAAAACCTAAACGAATCAATGAAAACATGAATAAATGTAATGAATTAGTAAAATATTAGAATAAAAACACTAACATAAATCAACAGTATTTCTAAATAACATCAACCATTATTTGAAACATGAAATTTTAAGAGATTTACATTATAAGAGCAATAAAATGTGTAACTCATAATAATACCTAACCAATGTATGAGATAAGAAGAAGATCACATTTAGCCAATACATGATATACAATCACATTTATTTGCAAACACATATATTTGCAAACATAGGAAAATATCAGCCTTAACAATAATCAAATGAATATACACTAAAACAAAAATAAGTTATATTTAGATTTAATCAACTATTTAAAAATTAGGGACAAGGGCTTGCACTCCCAGCTATTATATTTAGATATCACCCTCCCCAAAACAAGTAAAGCTGGATGAAGTCTAACAAACATGGTTTGAAAGCATTGGAGAGCTTTAAGTTGGAGAGAATTCTAGAGGCCAAGAACCCAAAGAGCAGGGACTCCAAGAGAGATCTCACTTATCTCACCCACCATCAGGAGCTAAACATTACATTACATTTGTTCATATTTTCAGTGATTTGTTTAGGTTTCCATTTGATGAAGATGTGATCTTCCAGAGGCTCAAATTATCTTAATGATTTTCCATACAGTGTCTAGTATTCAGTAAAATTACCAGACATATCCGAATACAGGATAAAGTAACCAAAAACAGACCTAGAATAAATTCAGATATAAGAATAACAGACTTGGAAATATTTGTGATTAGTAAGTTAAGGATATTGGATAAGAAAATTAAAATTTCAGAAGATTAGTGGTAACTATAATAAAGAAACACATGGAAATTCCAGAAATAAATTGGAAATTGTAAGAAATTTAAAAATCAGTAGGTGGATAGAAGAGAACGTTAGGAACAGTTGAAGAATATACCGATGAACGGGAAGACAAAGCAATAGAAAATTGTGTGCATTGAAAATGGTTTTGTAAGAGGTGAAAGACTTATACAATGAAAACTACAGAACCCTAAAGAGAGAAATAGAAGAAGATCTTAGAAGATGGAAAAATATACCCTGTTCATGGATAGGCAGAACTAACATCATCAAAATGGCGATATTACCAAAAGTTCTCTATAGGTTTAATGCAATGCCAATCAAAATCCCAACGGCATTTCTTGTAGAAATAGAGAAAGCAATCATGAAATTCATATGGAAAAATAAAAGACCCAGAATAGCAAAAACAATGCTAAGCAGGAAGTGTGAATCAGGCGGTATAGCGATACCAGACTTCAAACTATATTACAGAGCAATAGTAACAAAAACAGCATGGTACTGGTACCAAAACAGGCGGGTGGACCAATGGTACAGAATAGAGGACACAGAAACCAATCCACAAAACTACAACTATCTTATATTTGATAAAGGGGCTAAAAGCATGCAATGGAGGAAGGATAGCATCTTCAACAAATGGTGCTGGGAAAACTGGAAATCCATATGCAACAAAATGAAACTGAATCCCTTTCTCTCGCCATGCACAAAAGTGAATTCAAAATGGATCAAGGAGCTTGATATCAAATCAGAGACACGCCGTCTGATAGAAGAAAAAGTTGGCTACGATCTACATACTGTGGGGTCGGGCTCCAAATTCCTCAATAGGACACCCATAGCACAAAAGTTAATAACTAGAATCAACAAATGGGACTTACTCAAACTAAAAAGTTTTTTCTCAGCAAAAGATACAATAAGAGAGGTAAATAGAGAGCCTACATCCTGGGAACAAATCTTTACTCCTCACACTTCAGATAGAGCCCTAATATCCAGAGTATACAAAGAGCTCAAAAAATTAGACAATAAGAGAACAAACAACCCAATCAACAAATGGGCCAAGGACCTGAACAGACACTTCTCAGAGGAGGACATACAATCAATCAACAAGTACATGAAAAAATGCTCACCATCTCTAGCAGTCAGAGAAATGCAAATCAAAACCACCCTAAGATACCATCTCACTCCAGTTAGATTGGCAGCCATTATGAAGTCAAACAACAACAAGTGCTGGCGAGGATGTGGGGAAAAGGGTACACTTGTACATTGCTGGTGGGACTGCAAATTGGTGCAGCCAATTTGGAAAGCAGTATGGAGATTTCTTGGAAAGCTGGGAATGGAGCCACCATTTGACCCAGCTATTCCCCTTCTCGGTCTATTCCCTAAAGACCTAAAAAGAGCATGCTACAGGGACACTGCTACATCGATGTTCATAGCAGCACAATTCACAATAGCTAGACTGTGGAACCAACCTAGATGCCCTTCAATGGATGAATGGATAAAAAAAATGTGGCATTTATACACAATGGAGTATTACTCTGCATTAAAAAATGACAAAATCATAGAATTTACAGGGAAATGGATGGCATTAGAGCAGATTATGCTAAGTGAAGCTAGCCAATCCCTAAAAAACAAATGCCAAATGTCTTCTTTGATATAAGGAGAGTAACTAAGAACAGAGTAGGGTCGAAGAGCATGAGAAGAAGATTAACATTAAACAGGGATGAGAGGTGGGAGGGAAAGGGAGAGAGAAGGGAAAATGCATGGAAATGGAAGGAGACCCTCAGAGTTATACAAAAGTACATACAAGAGGAAGTGAGGGGAAGGGGAAAAATAATACAAGGGGGACAAACGAATGTCAGTAGAGGGGGCAGAGAGAGAAGAGGGGAGGGGAGGGGAGGGGAGGGGGGATAGTAGAGGATAGGAAAGACAGCAGAATACAACAGACACTAGTATGGCAATATGTAAATCAATGGATGTGAAACTGATGTGATTCTGCAATCTGTATATGGGGTAAAAAATGGGAGCTCATAACCCACTTGAATCAAATTGTGAAATATCATATATCAAGAACTATGTAATGTTTTGAACAGCCAACAATAAAAAATTAAAAAAAAAAAAAAAAAGAAAATGGTTTTGTATATATGTGGTGACATATAAATCTACATAATACTTTTTGGAAATAATTTGGTGACATGAATCAATTATTTGAACAAAAAAAATGTTTATGTCTTTTGAACCACTGATTATTTTCTGGTGTATCAAAAAAACAGGGCATTCTTTCTCTGAGCTACATCCCCACCCCTGTTTTTTTTTTTTTTTAATTTTGAGACAGGGTTTCATTAAGTTGCTGAGACTGTTCTCAAGCTTGCCAACTTCCCCAGTCACTGGGATTACAGGCATGTGCCACCACACCCAACAGACCCATTAATCTTATCAGAAAGTATCATAAGGAAGTAATTTTTTAAATGTGTATTTTCTCACTATCTCTAGACATTTTAAGTGCTTTATTTCAATTAATGCAATTAATCCTTACAATAACCCCAGGTGGTAGTTACTAAGCCCATTTTACAGATAAGGAAACTGAAACACTGAGAGGTTGAGTAAGTTGCTTAAGGTTATATAACTCCTGAGTAAAAGAGAAAGGATTTGAATGAGGCTGTCCTGGTCCATATGTATTTTATGCTCTAGGCTTTTGGAAACAACCTAGATAGCTAAGAGATGCAGACTTTCTAAATAAATAAGTACATTATACCCAGTCTATGTAATATTTTGCAAGTATTAACAACCAAATTCTAAACACTTTTAGTGTTTAGACTTCTGACATAATATAAAAGAGAAAAAAAAAACCCTAAAATCACAGACAAAATCAAATTGAAAAATATACATAAAAATATGATAGCAAATACCTCACAAGACTAACACAATTACATGAGGTTAGTAGCACAATAGTTTCTTTTCTCATTTTCTCAAAATGTTTAATAATGTGTATTTCTTATGCTGGGAAAGTATATAATCATCTACATACAAAAGATCAGTAGAAAACATTGGAGCAGAGTAAGTGCTCATTAGCCAGACTGCCTGGGTTACCACTTACTCAGTGTATGATCTTGGACAAGTTATTGGCCTTCTTTTCTAAGTTTCTAACTTTAGCCTGTAAAATGAAGATTCTTATAGTAGCTACCTCATAAAGTAAGGAGTAAATCTACTTTAAAATGTTTAAAACAGTGTTCTAGAACTTAGAGAATATGCAAGCATAAGTTATTTTGCAGTTATTGTTGGTTTACAAGAAAACTCATTGTTTTAGAGCCTCTTTCTGACCAGGCAAAGTTGACAATTCCCGCAGCTGGTCTTCAGGTAGGCATATCCATTAGGAATTAATTTTGTTTCTATCCTGGATCTTAATCCATCCTTACTGTGAAATCCCTAACTCAGAGGTTTCTAGGAATTAATCTGACGTTGGTTGAGGGATCACTTCTGACTTTATCTAAGAAACAGTGACAAAGATCAAGTATCTGATGAGTCTTTTATTATTTTCAAAAATTCTAGCTGGGTTTGATGCACACTCCTGTAATCCCAGGAGTTTGGGAAGCTGAAGCAGGAGGATTGCAAATTCAAAGTCAGCCTCAGCAACTTATTGAGGCCCTGTCTTAAAATAAAATATTTTTAAAAAATGAAAAGAAAAAGAGCTGGGGATGTGGCTCAATGGTTTAGCAGTCCAGGCTCTCTGGTTTTGTCTTAGCACATGTACAAGAGTAATGATCAAAACTACCCATTGAAGTCAATAAACATTAACGTCATCAATACTGAATTAGAAAAAAATACCTACTTCACCAATTTCTACCTGTCTGTAGATGCACAACTTTTAACCAGCTCTCTGAACTGAAAAGCAGAGTAATAATAGAAAGCTACTAGATAGGGCAGAGGGGTGGGAGGGGAAGGGAGGGGGCAGGGGGTTAGCAATGATAGAGGAATGTGATGGACATCATTATCCAAAGTACATGTATGAAGACATGAATTGGTGTGAACATACTTTATATACAGAGATATGAAAAATTGTTCTGTATGTGTAATAAGAATTGTGATACATTCCACTGTCATGCATTTAAAAATAAAACCAATAAAAAAGTGAAGTAGGACATTTGCTATGAATTGCGGGGGGGGGGGGGGGTTGTGTGTGTATGTGTATGTGTGTGTGTGTGTGTGTGTGTAAATCAAACACTCCAGAGTACCTGAAAAATGTACTTTAAAACCTTTTTTTCCACCTGGTGGATCCAAAAAATTGGAAGGTTTTGGTAGAATTTCCTTCCTTCTTGATATAGTTTCATTAAAATTGTAAAAATCATATATATATAAAATCCATTAAGCTTCCAAGATTTATGGTTAGCTGTTTTAATAGCTAATGAAATAATAAGACCTTATAATAATCCCTGCCAATTAAAACTAACAAGTGTTAAACAGATAGGACAGCAATATCTATAAGAGGAAGGGATGTGCACTGTTATTTCATATATTGGTGAGAACAGTCACCTTTGATGTATTTTGTTGGTTTTTAGGATGTTGCACAAACTCTCTCAATAATTCTCAGTTCTATAATAGGATAAATGTTCAACATATTGCTTTAGTGTCTGTGTGTTCCATTTTTCCTAAAGTTTTTTATTCCTTTCACACTTATTTGTGGAGGTATTGCTGGGTTTATCCACATCTCTCCACCCTTTTCCAATACTGTCTCCAAACTTTTTGCACTCTCTTTTCTAACAAGTATGTTCTATTGTGTCACAGTTCCATTGTTAAGACAGAATTTACTGTTGAAGTCTCAGATCAGCATTTTGCAACTGGTGATAACTGATCATATGAAGACCTGGAAAGGAATGTGGTAACAATGAAATCCTTTTCCTTCTTGAAAGAATGGATTCAAGGGTTCAACCAGCAATGGTGAGTTAATGACAACCAGTTACAAGGCGGAAATAATGTTACCAAAAGGTGATCTCAAGGTTAGTATTACATGTGAATTCCTTTCCTATGTTGTTGGGTACTGGTCACTTTCTTATTGTCATAGGATAATTAGATGTGATGTCATATGTTCCATTTTGCCATGTGGGGTTAAATGGAACTAGCGTTTCTCCCCTCTCTAACATTCTTTCAGTGTCTGAACTGAACTAGGATGAGTATCTAAACAATTCTGGGCTTCCTCCATTTGAAAATGGGAACAGTGGTATTTATCTATTTGGTCTATTAGGTGATAAGAACAAAAGGTCATGGTATAAATACCCTTGACAGCCAGCAAGCACTTTATCAATGCTAGCCCTCCCCACCTCTACTTATGGAGATAGAAAACAGATAACACAAACTCCCTTTTAATATTCAAATATATCCTTCATTGATGACTTTATAAATAAAACCATTGATTTAGATAAAAGGTGAATTTCCCATCCCTTTATCTTTCATTCCTTCTTATATTTCTCAGAACTTTTAGTTCCTATTATAAACTAAGAATGGGATGCTGTGGAGACAAAATGGAGAGACAGGGGTTGATACTATTCTCAAGGAGACTAGAGTCTAGAAAGGGAGGTTATTAAAAAAAAAAAAAAGCCAGAGATAAAGTACTATCTTAGTTTATGAGCTGGAAATTTTATTTTAACCAAGGTTACCAGAGAATGTTTCATGGAAGAGGCAGTGTTTGGGCTTTAAATAAAGGGTATATTTTGTATAGCAAAGAGGGAGGGGATATAATGAGCCAGGACTGACATAGGGTGGTTGGGTGGAAAGACTTTGGCCTGGAACTAAGTGATGAGTTGGCATGACCCTGGATGAACCACTTTTCCTCTTTACCTTAAGTCTCTTCATCTGTGAGAGATGTAAAATAAGCTCTGCCCTGTCAGTCTTTCAGATCCTGGAGAGGATTAAATGGGAATTTGCAGCTACCAGCTTTTTGGAAACCATGAAGCCCTCTGGAGCACCACTATCATCACCCAGAAAGTGGTTAGAAATGCAAAACTCCTCCCCACCCCACCCCACCCAGATCTATTGAATCTGAGTCTCAGGGTGGGGCCCAGCAATCTGGTTTTTTTTTTAACAATCTCTCTGGATCATTCTGATGCATAGTAAAGTTTGAGAAAAATGGCTCTGTACTAAGATGGGGAGTTTGGAAATTCCATGCCAGTGAATGTTTTCAACTGTGGATGAACTTAGAGACATATTTCTAGGATGTAGAGGCAGGAGTTTGTGCCCAAAAGACTTCATAATTTCAGTGTGAACAAGACAATTGGAAATATTAGAAAAAAACCCTGTATTGCCAAGCCCTAGTTTTTCTAATTCCAGATAATTTTGACCTAATCACCTATTTGCAAAGCAATGTAGGCATTGTTGGCCAGCACTGGTGAAACCCACTTGTTCTGCAAGATGATGTAGAATGAGAGTGTTTTTGTGGAAATATAAGCACAAGCTGTCAAATATGGCCCTAACTTTCTGCAGAGGGAGCAAGTATGTCTCTTAATTTTGATCAACTGTGGAGAAACATTGAATAGAAACTTCCAAACCAATTTGAGTGGGCAATTCTTCCTAATGCTGGCCAGCTGCAAAGCTATGACTTGAGGTCTGGTAGATTCACATTTGCTGAATGGGAGCATATTACCTGGAAGAGAAGTGAAAAGACTCAAAGGAAACATTTATCCCAAGGGGAAAAAGAAACAAGTGTGTGAGCTGGGGAGGAGGTGAGCAGGAGGTCAAGGGGAACCAGAGAGGAGCTGTTTAGGCTATTAGGATGACACGTCCATACAGGTTGGATGTCATATTCTGGTTTTTCCACACCTGGGTGGGGGAGGGGGTTGTCTCTTGTGACCTGCAATCTACAGGGCAATCTTTATCAAACCAGCACAGTTGTTCTCCCTAAGACTATGCCCCCCGCCCCCTTACCTGTGTTCCAGACCTGTGGAGAAAGCATGGTAAAAGTAGAAAAATCACTACTCTCTGCCTTAATTCTGAACACATTGTCCACAAACTCTCAGCGTAGGCTTCACTTAGGACCTGTTAGAAAGGCGGATCCTCAGTCCACCTCAGACCTGCTGATCAGAAGATTCACTAGAGTTTGAGAACAACTGCCTTAGAATGTCATATCAGCCCTGGTGGCATCCCCCAATATGATAATGTAGCCCAGGGGGAGAGCAGAGAGAATTTCTTCCTGGTTGTAATATGGCTAATATGGATGGCTGACCAGACTGTAACCTGGAACTAGATCAGTCTTACCTGGGAAGCAGCAGATGTACTAGAAATATATATTAGGGGGACCAGGGATGGAGAACAGCCCAGAGAAGAAAAAGAAAGAATTATACAAATTAGCCTAGAGGAGCCTCCTAAACACTGGCTTTGTGTGTGTGTGTGTGTGTGTGAGCGTGCGCGCGAGCGCACGCTTTACCACTGAACTACATCCTCAGTCCTTTTTTAAAATTTTATTTTCATACAGGGTCTCACTAAATTGCCCACGTTGGCCTTGAAATTGTGATCCTCCTGATCCTCCTGCTTCAGCCTGGAGTCACTGGGATTACAGGTGTGTGCCACCACACCTGCTCCTGAACTATTAATAGGAATAGTTGTAGGAAATGTAAGAAAAGCCAGAAATTCAACAATTGTTGGGTGAGAATAAAACTAGAGATCTACTCTACTGTTGCTGTTACCATGACCCTATTTTTGATGCTTGTAAGCTGATGGGGGCTGAGGAAATGGGTTTTGCTTGGGTATGTAGAGGCACAAGCAGTGTGGATAAGCTTGCAGAGAAAAATTAGAAGTGATTATCCATTAAAAGTGTTCAACATTACCATCTTGGCCTCGTTTACTTGCATGTCATTTAAATGTGTAAAGAAACTTTAATTTTCTTTCTATTCTTTTACCTGTTCTGGTCTTCTTCATGGATCCTAGTTCTTCAGTCTAGCAAAGATAATTCACACTTAACTAATTGTGTTTCTTTCTCCTCGCTTGAACATTGTTCTTTCACTTTAAGCATTCAAAGTACTGTTTCTTAAATTCAAACGTGCTTTGCAGTCACTTGGAGGGCTTGTTAAAACACAGATTGCTGGGTTTACCCCCAGGGTTTCTGATTCAGTGCATCTGGAGTGGAGCCCTAGAATTTACATTTCTAATAAGTTCCCAGGTAATGGTGATATTGTTAGTCCACAGATATTGTTAGCTCGAGAATTTCTGATTCAAACTATTCAGAGTTTAATTCCCATCCACAGGTGATGGTTTCAAACATCTTTTAGATTAATGGTTCTCAAACTGACTCATCTTTCCAGTGGTTCGTCAACCAAATTCATAGTACTGTTTCATGTGAACAGTATTCAGCTTATGCACAAGCAACTCACCATGCCAGTTCCATGCACCTGAACTAGTCTACATCCTGTTCTGAAGACTTGAACTCACTGATCAAATTCTGGGATGACACAGAAATGTCAATTTAAGATACTGGTTTCTAAACATGAATTCCCACGTGTATTTATCTCACCTCAGACCAGTAACAGTTTGGTCCAACAGTTTGGACTGGCTCTGGTGATTGAACCACACTTTGAGTAACATTGTTGTAAGTGACCAAGGAATATGCACTGTCTCTCTCAAATTCTCTACCTCCCTTTTGCTTCTCATTCCCATTATAGCATCTGGGCACCTGATGGGTGTATTGTACCCTTGTGGCATCACTGGATCACAGAGTGTCCTCTGGATAATCAACAATTTCTACCATAGACAGGCTGGATTAATTTTCTCCCTGGAATTGGGACCACTGAATGCAACTAAGTCCCACATGATTGTATGTACTGGCTCTCATCATTACTATCATAGTGCTTTTCATTTTCCTTGGTACCAAAGAGGTCCCATCATCTCTTTTCCCCTAAACTCTGCGGGCCCACTAGTACTCTCAGTGCAAAAGTGAGAAACCCCTGAAGCTCATGCTTCTCACACAAAGGCCAGGATGAGCCAGAAATGCTCTCTTAAGTCCTATATGCCACCTCTGTGGCATTGCGTCTGAGTCACATGGAATATGGTGCTGAGCTAAAGGAGCAGAGTCTTCTGAAAGCAGTGGAGTGCTGGATGTAGCTCATACCTCAGCTGAATATTAAATATCCAGGAGTTTTGCCAGCCAGTTGATAAACACAGCCGTTATTAAAAATTAAATAATAGAAACTTACATTCAAATATGTTACATTTAAAACAAGATAATACTAACAGAATCATTACTTCCTATTTATTTTTCTACATTTTACAATTGTGTATGGTGATAACACTGGGTAGTGGTCCTCTATCATACAGCTCCTTTCGGGTCTGTGTTTGGTGACATCACTTTCCTAGCTTGAAATCAGCCAGGTGTAAGTGTTTACATCATGGACATTGGCAAACCTTACAAATCAGGCCTCCACCCTCCCACACCTCCACCTCCCTGGAGCCAGTTGTTAAACATTGACTAGCACACCACTGCCTAGGGCCTGCATCTGGGAAAGAGAGCCACTAACCCAGTGGCCCCTGGTCACCCTATACCTATCCAGATGTCACCAAGCTGCCCTTCCTCCTAAGGATGAGCTCCGGGAATGTGCTTGTGGATAAGAGTGAGAACCAAAACCCTAATATCATCTTATCTACTTGCCCTACTTCTGTCTCAACCATATCATCCCAGGGGACCAGAGGAGCATATTTCTGACTTTCTATTTTGTCCACAGCTTATCCTTTATATGTTAAGAATGAACATCCAACTGGCCTAACATCTCCTCTCTAGTTTCCTCTCTAAATCTATGAGCATAGTCCAATTATGGACAAAACACTAGACAAACTCAAGTGGAGGGGCACTCTACAAAACAACCAATTCTCTTCAGAACTGTGAAGGTCATGAAAGACAAGGAAAGAGCAAGAAATGGTCACAGCTGGGAGAAGATTAAGGTACTAAATCCACTATGGCATTATGAATTGGACCAAAAAGAAAGGACATTGGTAGAAGACCCGAGGAAGTCAGCAAAAAGTCTAGTATTACCCTAGTGTTAATTTCTTAGTTGTGATCTTTGGATCATGGTTTTATAAGATTAAACATCAGGCAAAGCAGGGTACAGGGTGTACAGGAGTTCTCTGTTCTATCTCTGTAACTTTTCTGCAAATATAAAATTATTTCAAAATAAAACTAACGAGAGAAAACTTCCTGTGCTAGGTAACACGTAGAGAGGATGTCTTCTCTATTCTTTGGGGAAACTTTGGGTCTGCATCAATCTGCTTCATGATGTGATGAGAGGGCGAAGACGGGAATGGCTCCTAATAATGTTGGCTTTCAAGTCTTTTTATCTTTTTGCAGAATAAAAAGCACTCTGTTTAGAATGTTGTCAGCTGAACTTTTAACTCTTTCACTTTTTCTTTACGGTCTTACTGTAACTGTACTAATCCCCCCTACTCTGAGGGTAGTTGTTTCCAGGCAAGGAAGGTGGCCATATACACAGAATGTCAATGAATGTCACTTAAAAGCGTCACTTTTATTTCATGTCTTTCCAAAAATGGGCCACTGTTCACAGAGCTGGGTCTTTTTCTATGTGAGAGAATGGCCAGGGAGAAAATACTTTACCAGGGAAGAGTGGAGGTGCTCAAGAACAATGCTTCTTAGTCTCTCATTTGCATTTTCATGCCTGGGGTTATTTAGAGGCTGATGCAGATTCAGTAGGCTTGGGGTGGGGGCTGTAGTCTACTTCTCTAACAAGTTCCCAGATGCTGCCAGGCTAAGATGTCTGAATGGCAAGTGCTGAGGCCCCTTCGGAGGCATCTCCTTTGCCCTCTGTACAGTCAACAAAAGAAAAGCACTTACCAGTCAGAGACTTAAAAAACAGGAAACACACAATATGTACTTCGGTAAGACCAGAAACAAAATGATCTAGTTAAACAGAGAAGACACATAAATCAAAGCACGACTTTATTATTCACACTGAGATGGAATGGAGTGAAAGACAGACTACGCAGGGATTCCATGGATACAAGTGAATCTGCTTTTTTTTTTTTTTTTTTTACTGGGGATTGAACCCAGGGCTTTTAACCAGTGAGCCACATCCCCCCAACCTTTTTTTTTTTTTTTTTTTTTTCCAGACAGAGTCTCACTAAGTTGCTGAGGCTGGCCTGGAACTTGGGATCCTCCCATCTCATCCTCCCAAACTGCTGGGATTACAGGTGTAGCCACTGCACCCAGCATGAATCCGCTTTTGAAGGTTTAATTTTAAGTCTCCAAGGAGAGTCACTGTATCCAGTCATATCCTCTCCCTAGAGAGGAAAAATTGAACTGTTTCTATTAAGGAGGATTAAAAGTTCTCAAATACTGAGTTGCAGAGTTCATCTACATGTATCTGTTCCCTCCTTCAAAAGTTTCTAATGATGATGGTTTTGGGAAAATGACATATCCCTTCTTCAATGAACATTCTTAAACTACAGAACAACAGCAATAACAAAAACCCTTATTCTAAAAATTTAAGCTAGAAAAATAGATAATGTGTTTGTATCATAAAGACAACCTGTTTCAAAAAAAATACATACATTTTAGGGTTTGGAACATCGCAACAAGAGAAAAAAACATTGTGTGTGTGTATGTGTGTGTGTGTTTGTGTGTGTTTGTTCCACATTATTAGAAGCTTCCAAGGCATTACCATGCATTTACAGTCACTGTCAGCATCTCAACTGTGAGGCATTTTTCCAGCAGCCTGAGTCTTGCTCAGTGGTCCTGTAGGCACTCTGGCAGTCATATGTGGTTCATTAATATTGTGATGGACTTGACCAGAGTAGACCTGACTTGGCTAATCTCTTATCAGTTCTTTTACCTACTATTTCTTTATTTGCGAAAACATCGCTTGTCTTACCAAATACTTATTGTCCAATTTGCAGAAAACATAAATAATATTGCAAATAACAAAATGAGATTATGTGTGCAGATCCCTGTGTCCTGGTGGGCACTGCCTTGTTTCGTAATAGCTTTTCCTTGCGCTATTACTGCTGCCAAACAGACTGCTTATGTGATCTTTGGCTTTCTTAACGTCTCTTTGGGGATCAATAAAGTGTTTCTTTTTTCCTAGATGCCAACTTCATCTCCCTTTAAGAATACAGTATTAGTTTAAAGGACTGCTCAATTTAAAGCAACCTTGTAGAGATTCAGTCACCCATGATTGATGGTAGGCGAGTAGGAAAAAAAAAATGTAGACTAATATTTTTCCTTCACATTTCACATGGCTGATGAGGAAAGTGGGCTACCTTTTTTAAACTGCAGCCTGATTAGTTGTTTGAAAGTAGTCTTAACCTGCATTATTCTTCTGGTTTTATCTATAGAAATGTTAAAGTAGATATACTAGTATTTGTTTCTTTTAAGTACTTGTGTTTAGTGTTCTCTTGAAGTAAATATTAATAATTGTGAGTTATTAAATTGTGATTTTCACATTTTACATGAAATAATCTGATATGTGTGTTAGAGATGAAGACTTACATCTCCAATAGGAGCCAGTGATTCATGAAACCAAGTTCAAAATTCAAGCACTGCTCATATATTGACAGATTTGTATTTCTCCTTTTCTTGAAACTTTTGGTTTGTGTTTAAAATTATAGGCTTGACCTCTTATTCTATTTGTTGTTCTTATTAAAAATTTAAATATGCTGTCTCAAACTCTTTGTGTAAAGCCGAGTGTGTAAATACATACAGATACAAATAAATAACTAATGATCACATTTCTACTGGGAAACATCATTATTTCTTACTTAAAATGTAACAGTCATCAATTATGAGTTTGTACACATACAAGTGTTAACTGATCCTGATTCTTTTTACAAGAAAAATTGGCAATCTCAAATAAAAATGCTAAATATTACATTTCATGCAAATATACTACTAATACCAAAGAAGGTAGGAAAGCTTACCTAAAAATAATTATTTTGGCAAGAAATTTATAAGTAGAGGCCTGATTAATTGTATTTTTGTTTTTCTTAGTTGCAGCCATGTTCCCTCAGACTGCATGACTTCAGATGACCTTGTGTTTTCTTTGTAACTCACACTAAGTAATGTGTGTTGTTTTGCATTTTTTATATCAGGAAGCAAAATACTGAAAAATTAATAAAAGTTGTAGGGGAAAAGGGCACTCCCATAATAGAAAAAAGAAAGTGTAGCTTTATTTTATCTTCGTTTTAGAGACTCTTTAGAGGGATGTATAGTTTCTTTGAAAATATAAAATCATACATTGTTTGAAAATCATTCTAACTGCCAATGGTTGGAATTGTAGGTCGGCACACCTTTCTGTGGGAGGTGGACACTGTGTCATTAAAAAAAAAAAAAAATCTTAAAACTGTATAAAGCTCTATTTTACAGAGACATTCAATTTCAGAAGCTTATGTTAAGGAAATAATTATTAGTGAGTTCAAATTAAGCATAAGAAAGATCATCTCAGAGTAGCATATATTGGAGGAAATTAGGAAACACCCTGATATCCAAACAGAGACTAGTTTAATAAATTATGATCTGTCTAATCTAAAACTTATTTCACTGCCACAAAAAATATAGAAAAATATTAAAGAATGTGAGAAAACACTAAACATAAAGTCAAAAAGGTAACTCACAAAATCATTTGTATGTATAAAATACTTTCACACACATACACATGCACACATATACTCTGTATTCATACACATAGTGTATAATACAATAAGATGTTAACACTATATGGTTTGGGGTGTTGGGATTATGGGATTATTTTCTTTTTGCTTATCTATATTTTCTCCACCCTTTAATGAATAAGCATTGTTTCTAATAAGAAAAACAATATTTATTTACTTATTTAATTTATTTTGTGGTGCTAGGGATTGATCCCAGGGTGCTTTATCACTGAGCTGCATCCCCAACAAACATGCCTCATTTTTTTTGTTTTTTGTTTTTTTAGATAGAGTCTCACTGAGTTGCCCAGGCTGGCCTTGAACTTGGGATCCTTCTGCCTCAGCCTCCTTAGTAGCTAGGTTTACAGGCATGCATCATCATGTCAGGGATTATTTATTTTTTAATTAATTAATTATGGATCAGCATTTACTTATCACAGAGAACATTCAGCCTTTGTTTTTTTGGGATTGGCTTAATTCACCTAGCATGATATTCTCCAGCTCCATCCATGTGCCTGCAAATGCCATGATTTTTTTCTCTTTTAATGCTGAGTAATATTCCATTGTGTATATATACCACAGTTTCTTTATCCATTCATCTACTGAAGGGAATCTAGGTTGGTTTCATAGTTTAGCTATTGTAAATTGTGCTGCTATAAACATTAATGTGCCTGTGTCCCTGTAGTATGCTGATTTTAAGTCCTTTGGGTATAGACCCAGGAGTGGGATAGCTGGGTCAAATGGTGGTTCCATTCCAAGTTTTCTAACATGTCAGGCTTTTTAATGATTTGTTTGTTTGTTTTTTTAAAGAATTCCATTAATATGCTCCCAGTTGTCCTTTTAAAATTAAGTAGCTTTATATACTGATAATTCTATAATACATTGTTGATTTTAAAAATAGTAATAAACAGGGACTGGGGCTAGGGCTGGGGCTGGGGCTCAGTGGTAGAGTGCTCGCCTAGCAAGTGCGAGGCACTGGGTTCGAGCCTCAGAACCACATAGAAATAAATAAATAAAATAAAGATATTGTGTCCAACTACAACTAAAAAAAAATTTTAAAAAATAGTAATAAATAAAGTAATTTTTCTAAAGCAAAGCAAGAAATGGTCCTGTGACATATTGTAGTGACTTAATTAGTAGATAAACCATGAATATCCTGATGGATTATTTCCTGATGAGAAATAATTGTCCTGACTCTGGGTTACACTTTCTTGGAATACCACCAGAGATATAAACCATTTGCATAGCTATTCCAACTTTTTATCTTAAGGTGTAGTTTTTTAACATTCTTGCATAGATAAGATAGCTCCGGGAATCTTCCCAGTATGCAACTGTTTCTTTGATGACTATCTATGGAGCTAGATTTGTTAATGTAAATGTTAAACGGACATCTCTGTGTTAAATTTCTTATAGTAGCTAGATATAACCAACTAGCAGGCACTCCAGAGAGTATGAGGTATGGTCCTAACCAACCTAAAGGAGCTATATAGTATTGCTGGGGAATAAATAATAAGAAAAAATAAGAATGTAAGAAAAAAAAATAAAGAATATAATCCATGTACCAAATTGGTTGAAGAGATAAAACCATAGTACTTAGAAAAAGCAAAGGATAAAGGTAGGTTGGGAATTTGGGGAAAAGTTCAAGGAGAAGCTGTGACTTGCCCTGGCTTTGGAAAGAGGAGTAGGGTTTGGATGTGGGGCAAGTGGAGGAGACATTACAACTGGAGGGTGAAGGTCTAAAGCCCATAGGCTGAACATGTCCCTGTGCTGCAGTCTGGTCAGAATCAGGGATTTGGTTAGCCCAGGACAACAGGAATATCTGGCTGGAAGGTTCCCATTTTCCTGATGAGGGAACAGTGAGATGAAGGTAACAAAGATCAGGTGTGCGTGGGGGGTCTCCGTGAGACACCCTGAGGTTCAAGCTCAGGGTTGTCCCCTCCTGCCTTGTGGACACCCTGTAGTCCTTCTGCTTTTCTGCGGGCTCCCTCTCTTTCTCTTTTGTTGGCTCTCGACCCTTCTCTACCAAATCTCTGAAGGTTGGTCTTCTCCTTAGGTCCTTCCGGCTCCTTTCTTTTCTGACTCTGTTCTCATTCTCTGGGTGAGAGTCGAAGGTTTTAAACTATGCCACCACTGTAGTTCAAGACATCTACCCAGCTTTTTGGAAAAGTCACTGAGTCTTGGTCTGGGACAGGAATAATGCAAGATGAGTCTAGAGAATCTGATGATACTGAACGGTAAGAAAGTTCCAAGAATGGAAAAAAAAAAAACAGGCTTGGGGGCAGAACACACTGAAAGGACACAGGGAACAGCAGCCTAAAGGAGCTCTCAGCAGGTGAAGCTGGAACAATTTCAACAACAAAATAAGATATTGGATTATGAAACAGATTTAAATAAGTCAGCATTGATATAAAATAAATAATTGAATGAATAAATCAATGGTAAAGAAAGAACAACTCCTTGCAGAAAAAAAATCCAATTACAAAATGTAAAAGGAGGAAATTAGAAAATCATCATTAGGACACTGTAACATTGATAAAAATTACTATAGGAATGGTCATCAACTTATGCTTGCTTAAGCTGGTGGGGCAAAAGTTTATGGAAATAATGGATATTTAGTAGCTTCAAAGTATCTTCCCCTTGGGCAGGGGGAAATATATAGAGAGAGAAACAAAGGAACTTTCCAGTAATTAAAAAACATGGTAGATACCACCTTCACCAAAATGATCAAGGTTAGCATCACCTGGAATAAGACCTACTGACATGTGCCCCTGATACAATGCAGTGGAGAGGGCAGCCCACCTCTCTGTATGTCTTTCCCATGAATACATAACCTCAATCTGCTCATAAGAAAGCACCGAACAAATGTAAAGTGAAGACTATTTCATGAAAACACCTGATAGGCACTCATCAAGAATGTTTTAAAGGGCTGGGATACGGCTCAGTGGTAGAGCACTCACAAAGCATGTGTGTGGCCCTGGGTTGAATCTCCAGCACTGCAGAAAATAAAATAACACAACATAAAAAGAATGTTGTGAAAAACAATAATAAATGGGGAGCTCTCCCAGATTGGAGGAGACTAAGGAGACACCCAGCTAAATATAACATGGGATTGTGGGTTTAACCCTGGAACGGCAAAAGGACATCATTGAAAAACTGTTAAAATGTGAATAAAGTCTATGATTTAATTAATGATACAGTATCATTCTTAATATCTTGCTTTTGGTCATTGTACTGTGGTCACGTAACATGCTTGTCTTAGAAGAAGCTGGGTGAACAGTGTATGAGAACTTTGTATCTGTTAGTCTTCTGTAAATGTAAAATTATTTCAAAACAAAAAGTTAAAAAAAAAAAACAACAAATAAAACATCTATACAGAGAGAGCTGTCAGTCCTCAGTGTCTCTAGAGGGATATGATTTTCCTGTCTTTTTAAAATCTTCACCCTCTCCCTATTCCCATTTCAAATCTTCATTCCCCAAGTTCTCACATGCTTTTGTCTCCTGATCTTAAAAAAATAAAGAATACAGTAGTTTTTAGATAACTTGTCAGATGGAAATGGATGGTAAAGCTGCCTTTGCCTTCCAAGTATAGAAATACTAGATGAAATATCACTTTTTGAAAAATATGTGAAATACATAGGTAAACTCAAATGAAAGAGAAATTCCCAGGTGCCATAGCAGGAAGCCATCATCCAGATACATGAGACCCGTGGACTGAAGGACAGGGCCTGAAATAGCAATGCCATCGCTAGGGTGGGAGATGCAGCTCCAGGCCTGAGTGAGAAAAAAGCAAGAACTGAGCCTCCACATCCTCCACAACAAAGGGCCTGGGAGACTTCAGTCACCTGTTAGGGAAGTGTGACTTTGGCTAGGAGGCCATGAATAGGAAAATAATCCCTCCTAAAATATCAAACTCAAGCCACTACCCTTTGTGATTATAGGATCAGTTTAATACTATCCATGTAGCAGACAAGCTAAGAAATTAATGGGGGAATTGTTATGAGATGGGTAAAACACTGATGGGCTTAGCAGAGTCAATGTAAAACCATCTTGTGGGGATGATTTCTTAATCCTAAGCAGAAGGGTTTGATGGGTAAAGCCCCTCTTGAATATTAGTCGACTATACAAAATTTATAAAGAGCCACAAACCTAGAAAATTAGCACTAGAGATAATAAACCAATCTAAAAGGTGCTATTAAGTATGCTAGATTTGGATTTTTTTTTTTTTAAAAGAGAGAATTTCAATATTTATTTTTTACTTCTTGGCGGACACAACATCTTTGTATGTGGTGCTGAGGATCGAACCTGGGCCACACGCATGACATGCGAGCCCGCTACCGCTTGAGCCACATCCCCAGCCCCTGGATTTTTTTTTTTAAAGTGAGATTTTAGGAGTGTGTTTTGGGAAAAGGTGAGTATGAAAGTAGAAAAAGAAGATTTGGGAAAATGGAAATTTTAGAAATAATATATGATATGTAGAAGTTATTAAAACCTCAGTGGAAGTATTATACAGTAGATTAGATACCACTGAGAATGAGAATAGAGATATTAGAAGACAGATCTGAGGAAGTCATCCAGAATAAAGATCAAAGAAGTATGGAGAAGATAATTTTGAGAGAGTTTAAGAATCACGGAAGCTAGAAGAGTGTTCAGTATTTTTCGAGAAGCATTTCTACAAGGATGGAATAGACAGGAGAAGCAATACTTATGTTTTATCTATTTGACTGGATGGCCATATGTGTATTGCCAATAGCGGATTGATGGATAATAAGGACCTCCTCCTCTATTCTGTGCCATCTCATCACTGGGAACTACTACATTCCAATCATTGCTTAGATTGTGATAATGAGGACCAGAAATATCTTGTCTTCCTTTCATCATTCAAATTCTTTTTCTTTTTAGTATGGGGGATTGAACCCAGGTGCACTTAAACACAACCCCAGGCTGTTTTTTTTTTTTTTTTAATTTTGAGGCAGGGTCATGCTAAGTTGCTGAGATTGGTTTGAACTTGCAGTCCTCCTGCCTCAGCCTCCCAAGGATTACAGGCATGCATCACCATGCCTGGCTTCATCATCCAAATTTTTTTTTACCATCTTCTAAACTTTTCTCTGAAGGGAACTTAAAGATACCTCTTTTCCTTACACACTTCTGTGACATTGGCTCTGAACCTCCCTACTAAGTACTAAATCATATCCTATACCAAAAGTCAGGGAACTGAAAGTCATACAAATCCTGGCCTAATGCCTGTTTTAGTATGACCCATAAGATAGGAAAGATGTTTACATTTTTAAATGGTTGGAAAAAAATGAAAAGAAGAATAATATCGATGGCATATTTACATGACATAAAATTCAAATTTTAGTGTCCCCCCCCATACACCCTGGTATCCACTAAAGTTTTACTGAAAAACAACCATGCCCATTCATTTATGCATTGCCTTTAGCTGGTCTATACTACAGAAGAGTGGGGTTGTTGCAACAGAGAATATATACCTCATGATAACTAAAATATTTGCTATTTACTAATAGACCTTTGCAGATGAAATTTGCCAATCTAAATCTTTGTTCTACACTATTTGCTAACTCTATCACGCATATAAATCTTGTCTCTCAAATTCGCTTGAAAAGTACTTGAAGCCAGGTACATTATCATATACTTCTTTTGTCTCCCTGGCACCTCACTCTCCATCTAGGACAGTTATGAATTATTTCTTTAGCAAATTTTGACATGTCAAGTATAAGATTTTAAGAAATGAATCTGACTTCATAGTGCGGAATGAATTAGAAAGAAAGGAGAATAATAATAGCTTATATGCATTAATTTGGGCTTGAAAGCAGATGCTCTCCTATTTTGGGGCTCTGATATTATATGGCTTGGTTAAGTGCAGTGGTGTGGGATAGGGCTGCAGAGGCAGAGACCTGGAATAAGATCCTCCCAGTTAGGTGGCTCAAGCCAGGACAGAGTAGATCCAAGATTTGTCTGGCAGACAAAATATGGCATTCCAAGGGTTTAGCCTCATACAACCCCAAAAAGCAGAGGGCAGCTGAGACCAAGGAGCACTGAGAAATAAAGTGTGGGCATGAGGTCAGGAGTAGCCATAGCCATCTGGATGCCCCTGGGGCAAGCAGGTAAGAGATAATTACCAGAGAGGTATGCTGACTGGACTGCATTCTGCCTGAGATTAGGAAATACACGTTAGTAAAAAGCTGAGACTCCAGGAAGAGATCAGAGATTCAGACAATCAAACTATGGTAGAAGTTTGCAAGGGTCTCCTGAGTACAAGAATTTGAGGATCAAACTCTGAGCTCAGCCAGGTGTAGAGAAATTTAAATGCCAAGTCCTAGCATTAAGTAGGAGCTTAGCTCTTTCTTCCTAAAACTGGATTTGGTTCTAAAGATGGGAATGGGGTCGGCCACATAATAAATACCATGAACCCCAATGTGGCAATATGCCTGAATCAGTGGACATAAACTGTAAGGGAGTTTGCTACAACTTCACCCAAACATGTGGAGGCAAGGCAGGGACCCAGACACACAGAAAAGCAGTAATGGCAGTAGAAGGGGCTTGGGAAACACTTAAAACAAAACAAATTTGTCAGAGAGAAGAGACATGCTAAAAATGACAATATGTGACAAAATGGAGGTCACATAACACGGCAGACACTGTCTGGGCTGTGCCCACATCCCCTGGCATTCACCTCTATGTGCAGAAGGCTTCTCACTGTGAACACCTGCACCCATCTGCAGGAAGCTTTGTTCTGGTGGTAAGCAAGCTCGGTCTCGTGCACAACTGTCAACAGCTCCAGAGACAGCCTTTATCCAGTGATGGCCGTGAAGTGGGTAAGTGCCCCACCTTCTTTGCCTCTCGGGTGAAATAACTCTGAAGTCCATTCTACATCTGTGTTGCCCCAAACGGTAGCCACTTTGCCACATGAAGCTACTAAGCATGTAGAATGTGACAGGTGTGACTGAAGAAGGGAATTTTAAATTTTATTTGATGTTAATTAATTTAATATTTAAAAGTGATACTCATTTCAGTTGCTGGAAAACATGTAAGTATGTTTGGGAAAAAAAAAACTTGGCTGTGTGCATATACTTTTTCAACTGTAAGTGGAATGAAATCCAAATACAAATCAAGATGAAAATTGAGTGTCCAAGTGAAGGTGTACTGTAAGTTTAGAATGCACATACTTTCAAAGACTAAGTAAAAAAAATCAAATATATCATGAATATATTTTTACATTGATTTCACATTGAAATGTAATATATTAGATTTAATGGGTTAAGTGAAATACAGTATTAAAATTAATTGCACTTGTTTTGCAACTCTTTTTTCTTTTTTAATGTGGCTACCAAAAAATTTAAATTTACCAATTTGCCTTGCCTGGTGTTTCTATTGGACAGTTCTCTTCTCCAGTGTGTTCCCCACTAAGATGGAGCTCCTGTTGCCCACAGTGGTATCTGGCATGATAACACATGCTTTAGATTCCTTTTCCTATCTCATATTTCTTCTCTACTAAGTTTCCTGGGATCATCTTCCAGGTTTGTAGTAGAATCCCAGTCTGAGGTTTTGTTTCTGGGAAACCCTAATCAAGACAAATAATATTATAAACACGAAAGCATTTTAGGTGTTAACTATTCTAACCTCTTAACTTTATAGATTAAAAAAAAAAAAACCCCTGAAATTCAAAGGGGTTCAATGACTTAGTCAAGGCCACTCAGCCATTTTGGAATTCAGAATTTGATTTCAAATTTTGTGTTATATGTGCATTTATTTTCTCACTGTATTACATTGCCTTTAAAGATTATTGGCAACTTTTGAGAAAGCAAATTCGACAGTGGAGCATTTAGGACTCCTGGGGTATAATTATAATAAACAACTTTATGTTTATCCTCCATAATCTCTTTAAACCTGCTCAGGTAGTAGCCTTTCTTGTCCTGGTTAAAAACAAGAAAGTTCATTGACCCTTCTGGTCCTTTCCGCCACCCCCTCTTCTCCTTTTTGTAGTACTGGGGATTGAATCCAGCCTTGTACATGCAAGGCATGTGCCCTACCACTGAACTCCATCCCCAATTCCTGGGGATTTGGTCACTTGTAGCCATGATCTCATCTTATGACAGTATATAGCCAGATCATTTAGAGTATCCAGGTTTAAAATTAAATCTTCTTTCTTTCACACTTTTTCTTTTCCCAATTTATGAAAGACCATTTATGACCCACCAGGGGTTGAAGAGAGAGGCAGAAGGGAAGCAGGAAACTCATGTTACAGGTACCATTTTAAGAAGACGGTGCCTACTCTATGCTTGGCAGACAAGCTGCCACTTTCTCTTGCAGACACTGTGGTAAATTGCTCAGTACTTCCTCTGCTGGGTCTCTCTGACTGAACCTCTCTTGATGTGGCAGTGTCTCCTTGGGCAACCACACCCCCTCCGCATGGTTCTCTGGTAATCCACTCCTCACACACTCTCTCTGAGGTCCTCTTGGGAAGAATTCTGAGTTACTCCAATCTGACTCTTGACTGCTAGGACTCATGCACCTTTTACCTGTTGTCAGGGAGAATTTGCAGTTACCTCCCAGACCAACAATGCTCCTTCCCATTGTGCTGCCCACACTCCTAGATGGCTTTTCCATCTAGGAGTCAATCAAAAGTCTTCAGCATGCCCTGATTGCAAGTGTCCCAGGTCAAGGGGAAGCCTAAAAGGTCCTGTTGAAGACCCCTTTTTCAGTTTTAGAGAAGGACAAAAACAGTCTCCTTCTCTCAGGAGGTTGAACTCAAGAGTAGTTCCCTTTAGAGTTATTCTCTTTTCAAATTTCTCTTTCATCTCCCAAACTTAACACTCATATCCTTGAGGTGGCTGAGGGGTTCCAGGAAATTCATAACCAGGTTCTTGCACATCATCTTTATAAATTTCCACATGATCCAGCACCTCGCGACTCTAATGCATTAAGTCAATTGAACCTAACAACTTAAAATTTTGTTGGAGCTGCAACATTACAAAAAGTTGTGTTGGGAATCAGATGGAATAGACATAGTCACTATGGATCGTTTATAATTGGTGCTTAGTAGTGAAAGAAAAAAAAATAGGTCAGTGGCCAGATAAGTACTAGGAAAAAGTATAAGTTTAGTTTTAGGGTTTCATATATATATTTCATATATATATATATATATATATATATATATATATTTAATAACACAAGCAGATCATTACATGTCTGCAAAGATCTTGGGTAGAACTACAGACTAATTTTACTGCAGTCTCTCTCTCTCTCTCTCTCTCTCTCTCTCTCTCTCTGTCTCTCTCTCTCTCTCTCTCTCTCTGCTTCAGCTGTATGTTTTAATGAAATAAATAAGTATTGAATGTCTTGAGAGTTGTGTGATTTCCTTTGATAACTGCAAAGACACCAGAGGTTTCAATTGTTTTTGATCCTCTTTGATCTCTCCCAGCTCCTCTCTTTTTCAACATTGTAGCATTTTTGAAATTTCTACATGAGAGTGAACAATAAAAGTTAACACTGTCATTGTAATTAATGTGAAGAGTATGGCTGTGTTTACACAATAAAACTATTTGCAGATATCATCTTCATCTTTTTCTCAGTGGATTATTATTTTTATCTGCATTTATAGCACAATGGTAAGCAACAGCATCTCAAACAACATTCCTATTTGAAAACCTAATTACTGACCTTTATAGGAGTAACAGAATATTGAGTAACCAAACTCCAATCATACCAAACTCTGAATTTCTCATCTCAAAATAAAAACACAAAATCCCTAAGATGGCAATTGTTGTATGGGTGTCCTTTCCTGTATTGTTTAGAGATCAAAACAGCTAGGCTTTGTTTAGGTGAATAAATCATCAAGGATTCCCACTAACAGTCATGTCCAGTGAGTTCAGCAGGAGCGCGATCAATTTTGACGCTACATCAACATGATATAAGCCATGACTGTTTTCTGCTTTAAGTCAGTATTAGCTGTGTTTTAAAATGAACAAAGAGAAAAGGAAAGGGGAAATATGTGATGTTAATAGCCTTCCTTTTGTGATCTCTTAGGGAGAGGTCTTTTTAAATAAGGAGCTTGAACTTGACCTTCTTCAATGGCACAAAGGTCCAACACGCAGTTTTAACTTATATTTAAATTTTAATAATTTTACTTGTTAGAGTCAGTTAAAACCGGACTCTCAAAAAAAAAAAAAAAAAAAAAACCCAAAAAACGAATCCTTAATCTTTTAATGTAACTGAGTAACTGATTGGCAAAGAATAGAAACTTAGGGAAAAAGTCTCTAATAGGCATACAAATATTTTCCTGATTTCTACATCCACAAAAGCAAACTAATTGCTTCCCAGACATTAGAACTACTGTATTTGCATTCTTAAATATAATTTAATAAAAATTCCTAACCTCATGATAGATCTGTTTTGGGGGACCTGATACTAAAAAGTACATTTTAAAGATTTAAAAGTCACATGCTCAGTATTGGCAAAATGGTACTGAAAGAGGCACTTGTCATATGCTGTTGGTGAGAGTGTGAATTTTTAAAATCTTTCTGGAAGGCAGTTTGGCCATAGCTGTTGAATGCCTCAGATTTTTCCATAAAACCCTTAAACCAGCATTTTTACTTTAGGGGATTCACACTAAGAAAATACTCATAGATGTTTGCAAAATTACAGCTACAAGATTTTTGTGGAAGTATTTTTGATAGAAACAAGAACTGGATAAAACAAATATTTAAAAAACAGGCTCTGTTCAGCCATTAGAAAGGGTACTAGAGAAATATTTAATATCATGGAAAAGGTGGGAAATGTTGATTAAAAAACAGCATGCACAATGTGATTTCCTTTTGTAAAATATTTAAAATTTGCATCAAAAAAATTGGATGAAAACAAATAGAAGTATAACAGTAGTATCTCTACATGACACCTTTTTCTCAGCATAGTTATATAACGCTTTAATTTTTTTTTTTTAGTTGTAGACACACACAATATCTTTATTTATTTATTTTTATGCGGTGCTGAGGATCGAACCTAGTGCCTCATATGTGCGAGGCAGGCATTCTACACTGAGCTACAACCCCAGCCCCATAGTTATAGCTTTTTAAAAATATTTTTAAATTAAAATGTGTTGCAGGTATAGAAATTTCAAACCATACGAAAGTAAAATAAAATCAAAATTGTAAGCTTGTCTCCCTAAATATCACATCATTTGGTAAAATGCACACACATATACACATATGTATATATACTCACCTATGTCTTTTTTTTCCCCAGTGCTAGTGATTGAAATCATGTCCTTGCACATGATAGGCAAACGTTCTACTACTGAACTGTATCCCAGAATGGCCCCCTGTCCTCTTCTCTTAATTTAGCAGTATATCTTGGAGAGTGTTACATTATGGTGCAGATAGGTCAACCTCATCACATTCTTTAAATTACTGCATAGTATTCTATAATAGAAATACATAATATCTTCCTTACCCACCACTCCTACCCTGACTATTCTGTTCCAACAGCAGGATCTGTAGATGATTATCTACTTCTTCTCAGTTCTTCAGTTTTCTACTTTTCCAGCTTAAAGTAGTTATAATTTCCCTAGACACTCTCTTTTTTTTACCCCTATTTGCAATGCCCTGTAATCAGGAAGACAAGATTTATGGAAGAAAATCATGCTATAGTGCAGATAGCCTCAGATAGACTCCCAACATGACTTGGATATCCTACTAATCTCTCTGGTTGGACCACTCTCCTCATGTCTGCTATAATTATTTCAAACTGCCTCCATTTTCCTTCAAAAAGGATTTCCTCCAATCTTCTCCAATTTTCCCTCTCTGGGCTTGATGGTATCTCCCAATTGAGAGGGTACTGAAATCTCAGTTTCCAAATACTGATTTGTAAATCCTTTCAGTTGTGTAACTTTTCTTTCTTCCTTCTTGTTACACTGTAGAAATTCATTTGCTTTGCTGTTATTTTACTTGGGAAATTTGTACCTATTTATTCTTATTAGTACTTTAATTAGTTTCCTATGTACACCTGCTTTTTTGATATCAGGGTTATTCCATTTGACTTGTAGAATAAATTGGAGAACATTCTTTTATTTGTTTCTTTTCTGTAGATGCTCAAAGAATTTAAAAAACGAAAATGAACCGTTCTTTGAAAGGTTGGGGGAAGCATTTTGGTACAGGTCTTCAGGTAATGGTAAGGGAAATGGTGTGTGTGTGTGCGTGTGTGTGTGTGTGTGTGTGTGTGTGTGAGAGAGAGAGAGAGAGAGAGAGAGAGAGAGAGAGAGAGAGAGAATGTGTTTGTAAATCTTTGAATAACCTTTAGTTTCTCCTGTAATTATTGGTTTATCCCAGTTTTTCTCTCGCTTTCTGAGTTATTTTTGTTAATTTTTCCCCTCATAGAAAACATCTACTTCATCAAAATCATCTAGCTCATCTAGATGTATGTGTGTGTGTTGGTGGGTAGGAGGATCCTTTCACAATTGAAATCTATGGACGTTGTCTTAAAATCATTGTTAAAAATATTCTTGTGAAGGAAGCCACATAACTTTCTATGCTTGCCTACAAATAATGTCTGTTTTCTGATCATGTTTTTGTTTTCTCATAATGTTTTTCTCCAAATACTCAGTGATTTCCAAATGCACAAAACCTGCTTGTATAATACTCTCTATCAACGTGGGCTAAATGTGAATTGAAGAGCAAGTCAGATACAGAAAAGAATCTCTACTGCTGTATAACTTGCAGCACGGATGGCCTGTATCACCACAAGATTTGTGAAAAGGAGCTATTTTAAATAATACTTCAACAGTTATCTCAGTCATGTGATTTGTTTGAACTTGCAAGCCGTATAATGTTAGCTCCTAAGTTATCTGTTATACAATACCATACCACCTCATGGAGACCTAAAACTTCTCATGTTCTGTTTTGCAAAAGTTTAACAAGTAATGGAAAAAAAAACTCACTTCCTTTCATATATTGATGAATAGAGACAGATAAGAATTTGAGAGAGCAAAATAGGTGGCCGGGTCACCAATGTGAGAACATTGATAAGTAGGCACATTTGCTTGGCAGGTGGTCAGTTCATTCTCAGGAGCATTTATAGACAGGAACTTGGAGATTATGTGAAATCTGCAGACTGATCTAATGACTAGCATAAGGGATAGGTTCACAGATCTGCACCAGTTGAAAAATGATGCAAACATTTCTGTGATTTTTATTGATGAAAGTCATAGATGTTGCTAGTACCATTATGTCTGTTGCTTACTTTCATAATTGAAGGTCATGTTAAATTTCAGTTAGAGGCTAGTAGAAATAAAAATGTAATTTATTTCAAGATTACAGACCTACTGTAACCTAGAATCCAGGGCACTGGAATCTGGATGTCTAGATTTATCAGTGTATTTGTTTAAAGAAATATGTAATATAGTAGTCTCTTATGTTTCTATTTGCATTTTTTTTTAAAAAACTGACTACTTCTAGAGAAAGAAGTAATATAATTTCCTTAAATGTTTTATTTCCTTAATACATGAATGATAATTAAATTAACAAATTAATAAGTGATTATTTAAACTGAATCAAGAGTTTAGCAGATTTCTTTTTTACTGCGTTTTTTTATCCTGTTTTTCTGTTACATTGTTTTTTACTTTGAGCACTGCATTAGTAATTCTTACAGAAAAAGTCTCTAAATTTTAAGCTGTCAGAATATTTTCATGTCCTTAAATGTTTTTTTTTCACTCTTATACATGATTGATAATCTTGGTGGGTAGGTAAAAAATAATTTAATCACAGAACCTGAGAAGAGATTCTCCATTGTCTCCTAGCACTCAGGAGTGATACATCTGCATCCTTATTCTAAAACTATTTATGTGAAGCTCAAAAAAAATTGTTTTCATAGTTCTGTGATACTTTTGTGATTTTTCTCTTTATTTTTGGAGTCTTGCATATTTACCAGGTTTTGACCATTTCTGCTTGGAAGTTGCAAGTCTTTTCAACTAAAGATATATTTTTCCCCCTTAAAAAATTTTGTTCTATTATTCTCTAGTGAAGTATCTTCTTCATTTTATATGGAATCCCTATTAAATAGAAATTGGAACTTTTCAATCTATTATTTTTTATAGTTTCCTTACACTTTTCATATCTTTGCCCTTTTCGGATCATTATGATAACATTGCTTTGCTTGATCTTCCAGGTCACTAATCACTTCATCATTATGTCTATGCTAAAAACAAAAGAACCCCAATTTTTTTTCTAAAAATGTGGAACCATAAAAATTTACAAGTCTAGACTTAGAAGAGCCTAAAAGCTCTATCAAAAGACTTCTAGAACTGATAAACTGAGTCATCCAATAATTCAGTAGGATACAAAATCAACACGCATAGATCAATAACTTTTCTATATACCAATAATAAATCTGTTGAGAAAGAAATCAGGAAAAGGTTCATTCACAATGCCTTCAAAAATATGGAATAAAATATTTAGGAATAAATATAACCAAAGGGATGAAAGACCTGTACAAGGAAAATTACAGAATGTTGAAAATGAAACAAAAAGGACACCAGAAGATGAAAAGATTTCACATGTTTGTAGGTAGGCATAATTAAGATGTCCATACTACCAAAAGTAGTCTATAGATTCAATGCAATCCCCATCAAAATATCAATGGCATTCTTCTCAGAACTTAAAAAAAATACTAAAATTTATATGGAAAAATAAAAGATCCAGAATAGCCAAAGCAATTCTGAACATCACAACAATTCTGAGGCATCACAACACCCTACTTAATGATTGGGAAAATATATATATTAGATATATATCTTTCACCCTGCACAAAAGTCAACTCAAAATGGATCAAAGATCTGAGGAAAAGATCAGAAACTTTTGCACTGCTGAAAAAGAGCACACAGTCAACACTCCAATATGTAGGCATAGGTAGCAACTTACTCAATAGGACTCCTATAGCTCAGGAAATAACATCAAGAATCAAAAAATGGGATGGCATCAAATTAAAAGGCTTCTGCATCAAATTAAAAGGAAACAATGGCACAAAGAGAGAGCACACAGAATGAAGAAAATCTTTGCCAGGTCCTCTTCTGACAGAGGATTAATATTTAAACTATACAAAGAACTCAAAAGACTTAACATCAAAAAAGCCCCCAAAATACTATTCAATAAAATGGGTAAATAAACTCAACAGGCACTTCTCAAAAGAAGAAGTAGAAATTGCCAACTATTTCATGAAAAAAAAAAAGTTCAACATCTCTAGCAAAACTACACTGAGATTACTTCTTACTCCGGTTAGAACAACAATCATCAAGAATACAAATACAATATTGGTGAGGATTGGGGTGGATTTATATACTGTTGGTGGGAATGTAAATTAGTATAGCCACTATGGAGATTTGTATTGAGGTTCCTCAAAAGATTAAGAATGGAACCACCATATGACCCAGCTATACCACTCCTTGGTATGTATCCTAAAGAATCAAAGTCAGGATATTCTAGGGACACACACATATCATGTTTATAGCAGGAGAATTTGGAACAGCAAAGTTAAGGAACCCATTCAGGTTTCCAACAATAGATGAATGGATAAAGAAAATGTGGTATATCTACATGGTAGAGTTTTATTCAGCCATAAAGAAGAAGAAATTATGTAATTTGCAGGAAAATGAATGGAACTGGAGAATATCATGTTCAGTGAAATAAACCAGATGCAGAAAGTCAAGGGTCATATGTTTTCTCTCATAAGTGGAAACCAGAGAGAAAAAAGTAGAGGGGAAAAGCATTCTTCTGAAAATATCAGGGAGTTCAGTGAGGTAGAGGAAAGAGGTCAGGGAGAGGCTGGAGTAGAGGGCAAGAGAAGGTACTGGGGAATGAAATTGATCAAAATGTGTTATGTACATGTATGTGTATGCTTCAATGAAACCCACTGTTCTGTATAATTATTCTGTACCAATAAAAAATTTACAAGACCTTTTCTTTAACATACATTGAGCCATAGATTCCTCAACTCTATTGGATATTTTACATATTAATGTTTATTATCTTTTTCCAATTCTCAAATGAGTTCATCTGCTGTTGATGCTCTTCCAATGTCTCTGGTATAGACAGATTATTACTTTCGAGTTTATCCCTGTGTGATTTGGAATGGAACATAGTATTTAAAAGTTACTACCAAACATTAGAACCTGGAATCTGTTCAATGATGTCAAGTATGTATCAGACTCTATGCTAGTCCATGGATGGGTGAAGCAGACAGAGTTCCCCATCAAGCAGAACATCACAAACATCTCAGACACTAAACATTGTCCTCCAAGATACATGAGAAAAGGTAGGAGACTGTAGGCAGAGGAGTGGTCTGAACAGCAAGTCAGGTCTCCTCCTTCTAGGTATTTTCTGAAAGAATTTGGATTTTTTAAAAAATATATACACACTAAGGAGATAGGAAGGGATTAGACATATCTAGGAAGATAATTTTTGTCAATACTATGGCCAATGAGAAGGAAAAAGGTAGAACTATAAAGGGGAAGTCACTTAGGAGATGATTGCTCTAGTTCAGAAGGATCATTATCATCTAAGTTCCAGCAGCTTTAAAGATGGAAAGAGGAACATATGCACTTGACCCAACATCTCACTTACACAAACTTTTATTTGAAAATGGCACTAGATTCCATGTCAAGCACCACATCATTAATCAGCAACCACAATGGTCACCATTTTTGCATTATGTTTTGTCTGGTTACTGTTGTGGTTTGGATATGAGGTGTCTCCCAAAAGTTCATGTGTGAGACAATGCAAGAAGGTTCAGAGAAGAAATGATTGGGTTATGAGAGCCTTAACCCAATCAGAGAATTAATCACCAGTGGGATTAACTGAGTGGAAACTGAAGGGGGTAGGGTGTGGCTGGAGGAGGTGAGTCATTGGGGGCATGCCTTTGGGGTATATATTTTGTATCTGGCAAGTGGAGTCTCTCTCGCTTTCTCTGTTTCCCTCCGCCACACTCTTCGGCCATGATGTTCAGCCTCACCTTGAGCCCCTAGGAAAGGAGCTGGCCTTCCATAGACTGAAACCTCTGAAACCGGGAGCCTCTTAAAAAAATTTCCCTTCTGTACAATTGTTCTGTTCTGGTCTTTTTTAGACACAGCAGCAAAAAAGAACTGACTAAAACAGTTACTTTTTGATTATCCACACTTTAATAAGGAAGAGTTGTGTCATGAAGTTCTACACCTCTGATATTGTTACATGTTGTATAGATTTCATAGCAATAATTCATGCACAATAGAGAGATTATGGCCTGCTAGTTGTTAAGAAGAATATCAGGGTTGCTGGGTGCTTGAATACTGGCAATGAGAAATCATGATCAGTTCCAAATTGGGAGCCAGACGCCATCATCGGAGGATCTGGCAACTCATCCCTAAAATCCACAGTGAATTCTAAAGTTCTTCAAACGTGCACTGCGTGATTAAAGAAGACAATGCCCTCTGGAAGAGAAGGGGCATTCCTAGGTCAAAGAATAAGCCTATTACCATAGGTAAACTTACAGAGAAGTTTACATTTCTCTGGCTGGAAAGGTAGGCTCTGGGAAAATTTAATAAAAAATGTACTAATAGAAGTGATAAATATTCTTGCTCTGCTCATAGTTCTTTATATGACAAAGCATTGAGGTTATCCTGAAAAAACAGGGAGTAGGGTTTGGAATTGGATGGATGTGAATTTTGTAGGCAGTAGATGAGCAATGGAGACGGACTGGATTATCAAGGAAATGGGTGGAAAACAAAGTCTAATGGAAAACACCTTTTGATTGTTTTCTTTCAGAAGTTTCCTAATACTATATTTAAGGCAGAGTTTTCAGAGTCACTATTTTGACTGTAAAGGGAACCCAGGTCTTCAATTTTAATCTGATTTTTGTTAAGATAGTATTGTAAAAGTGGTCTTCCTGGGGTTGGGTCGGTAGCTCAGAGCAGAGCGCTTACTTTAGCTTGTGTGTGGCCCTGGGTTCGATCCTTAGCACCCACGTAAAAACAAATAAGAGAAAGGCATGCTGTTCATCTACAACTACAAAACAAATTTTTTTTTTTTTAAAGTGGTCTTCCCCACAGGTACATATTGCTCAGACTGTAAACTGGCAAATAAAATAGTTTCACAGTATATTGTAGAGAAGCTTCAGGTATATATATTTTCACAAAAATATATTTGGAAATAACCTGAATATTATAGTACAATTTAAAAATTTCTTAAAATTTGTGCCATGAATTGATGTCAAGTATACTTAAGTTGCCAGGAACAGCAGTACATGCCTGTAATTCCAGCGACTTGGGAGGCTGAAGCAGGATGATTGCAAGTTTAAGGCCAGCCTTAGCAACTTAGTGATGCCTTCAGCAACTTAGTGAGACTCTTTCTCAAAATAAAAAAATAAAATAAAAGGGACTGGCGATGTGGCTCAATGGTAAAGTACTCCTGGGTTAGATCCCCAGTACCAATAAACAAACAAACAAATAAACAATGCTTGAGTTCAACTTTTGTATATGGATAAGATGTGTACTAAAACTTAGTTTAACTTAATTAAATAGTATGTAAATGCATTGAAAGTCAGCTAATATCTCTTGTGTGCCCACTATGTGCTGGTCACGGTTCTGGATACCTGTGATATGTACTACTGAGCAAATCAGATAAAATGTGCCCCTCTGGCAGGGAGGAGAGTCTAATCCATAGATATAGTACACAAGTTAAATAGACAAGTGTTATGAAAAAATTAAAGTAAAAAGAGAAAAATAAACCCAGGTAAAAGGGATCATTAGTGGGTGAGATATTTCAATTTTAAAGTTTAAACAGGTCTTCAGAGTAGGTCTCACTGGCCAAGAACCATTTGTGTGTGTGTGTGTGTGTGTGTGTGTGTGTGCGTGTGTGTGTGGTGGTGGTGGTGGTGGTGCTGGGGATTGAACCTGGGGCTGTACTTGTGAGGCAAACACTCTACCAACTGAGCTATATCCTCAGCCCCCCAAGAACCATCTGGGTAAAGATGAAGAAGATAAACAAGTAAAATAGGATGATGAAATACTGTTCTAAGTATCCTACAAAAGGAAAATTGATTCCATAGGAAGATTCAGATTTATCCTCTACTTAGATTGGCAAATCATTTTTGATTACTCAAAAACCTCAAATTCACATTACTCCCAATATGTTCTCTAACATACTGGAATTCTTTTCACAGCATTGTCTAACTAGTTTTTTGGAATAATGCATATCAGTGTATTAGTTTACACCTACCTTAGAATCAGATGTGGGTATCCTTCTTTTTTTTTTTTTTAATTTAGTCTTATATCTATCAGCAAACCTGGTATTATACCTCCAAAAAGATTAAAGTCCTCTCCACTCACACCTCTATTTGGACTATATTTAAAATATAAGGCTTCTTGATTTCTCAGAATGATATAGTGATCTAGGGATTTTTTGAGCAAATGTAGGTCTCAAATTATTGGAAGATTTTTTTAGTTTAATAAATAGTTTTGTTTGAAATATATGCATGTTTTTCTCTTCCATGTGTGTTCATCTTCCTTCCTGAACAATATTTGTTTGCTGAGGATATAAACGCCTCTGCAATGATAGCTTTATAGTCAGGTGGCAGGTTCAATTTGATTGCACTGAAAAAGGTGCATTTTTTTTCATATGATATTAATTTTGGAGGTTATTGGAATAAACCCTATGCATTATATAGGTTTGTCACTTTTATCTATTTAAAGATGTCTGTTTTTATTACTTTCTGATTATTGTCTCACTGTGCTAAATATTAAACTACCTCTTCTTTATTTAGCCATTATTTTAAGGAGCTATGAGCTTCATGTGCCAACTTTTTAATTTAATTGATTAGAAGCAAAACTCATTTTCTTAATCACACTTTGCTTGGCATTGCACAGCTCAACTTACAGTGGGAGAAAAGAATACAAAACAAATAGGCAATCTGTACTTAAAAAAATTTTTTTTGAACAGTACAAACAAATGTAAAATTATACCCAAATAAACAATGTTAATTAAGTGATGGAGTTGTATTTTAAATAAATAAATCGTTGAAAGGGAAATATTTCATGCCCTTTCTTTGAAAATCAAGCACTTATTTTTGTTCTTATTCTTGGTTAGAAGAATTTGTGCACTTACCTCAAAGAATAAGCACTGGATTGTGCCTATTAATAAGATCAAAAGAAATAGACCAATCACCGTTGGCTTAGCTCAGTGCTCGGTGTTATGGAGCAAACAAAAAGAGCTGGGAAACTTTATTGTGTGGTGTGTGTGTGTGTGTGTGTGTGTGTTTTGCAGAATAATGGGGAAAACACATACCAATCACACTGTAACTTTGCAACACTTAAAGCTAACATGTCGCATTATTCTTTTAGATACATATTGATGTACCTGTTTGCTGCTATGGTTGTGTGATATACACACACATAACTAATGATCTGTTTCTTTTTAAACATGCAACTAATAATCAGACACTACTGCTATGTTTTATTAGGATTTTCTAAATGGTAAATAATCTTCAATTTTAAAAATCCATATATTTTTTTTACACCTACTATTTGCTAAGCCCTAGAAATAGACAGAGATTAAAAAGGATGAGGCTTTGGACCTCATTGAATTCCCATGTTATTGGCAGAGGCAAAGGGGCCACAAATGTTGGTGTCACACTACTGATGGAGGGAAGGTGCCCACCAGTGTGAGACCATTTAGGAAGAAATGCCTAATTCAGAGGGATAAGGCAGTGGGGATAGGGGTCATTTCATGGGAAGGTCTCTATATGAGGAGCAGTTTGAACTGAATCTGAGGGAAAGCAGGGTTTATTTGAGTGAAGAAAATATAGGGGAGTCGTTATATACTGGGGGAACAAAGTCTATGAAGCGAGCATGCCAGAGAGAACATTTGAGACACTCGTCTTAGTTAAATGTGATGACATTTCAGATATGCCATTTTCACTCTTGGAAAAATAAGCAAAATCAAGTTGCCAAGTCTGGAAGATTGATATCCCATTTCACATTTGAATTATTGAGATATCCTTAAACACAAAATGTGTACTCCTCTGCTGGTTTTGAAAGCTTGATGTTTGAGCATTATCCATTTTGCTGAAAGTAAACTCTTCAGAGTGAATCAAAGTTTTCCTTAATTTTCCTAAATATGCGACATTGGAAAGAAAATATAAGTTTTCCTTGTACCAATAAATTCATATGATCAATTTTATGGATTTACTTGGAAATAACCAATAGTGATGAGAAAATTTTGCTTTTGTCTGGGGCCATCTTTCTGGGTCTGCTAGCACATTTGAGACCCTTGTGTCTTCTCATCTGAGGTACAGCTGCCACCCACATCAAGGGCATCAGCACAGGATGTTCTGTTTCTGCCTCTCTGCCTGACTCTTCCCACCCCACATTGAAGTTATGTGCATTTTTCATGGGAACAGAAGCAAATGGTATGGTTGACTTTGTTTCAGCAAAGCTATGTGATGTTTTTATGCTTTAAAAATAGCATTTATATCTTTTCCTTTGGTATTCCCCAAACAAGCAAACTCATTCTGTTGGAACCAGACAACTGCTTCCTGTGGTTTGGATATTAGACTAACTAGGTCAGAATCACCTAGGGGGGGAAAAAAAAAAAAAATATATATATATATATATATATATATATATATATATATATATATATATATATGTGTGTGTATATATATATATATATAGTATGAAGTTCCTGATTCTGCTCAGGATCTATTGAATCAGAATGTCTTGGTGTGGGCCCAGATGGTCTATTTTCAGCAAGTCTTCAGAAGATTTCTGATGCACGTTAAAGTTGAAATATCATTTATGTCATTTATGTAGATCTTCTATCTACTTTGGCCCAAGGTTAAGTATTTGGGGGACCAAAATGAAAAACCAGTAGCATATGTTTATTTGACTTGATCCATTGAGCTTAAAAAAATTACCTACAGTTTAGAACAGCAGTTTTATAGTATCATTTTTATAATTTCCAAATTCCTTCCAACCACTACAGAGTAGGACATGAACATCATAACTTTTTTTGCACACGTAATACTTTCAGAAGTCCAAAGCTCAATTTTATCAAGCACGGAGCTCATAGCATTTATTTCTCCTTGACACATTTCAATTTGTCTTACAGAAAATTTTTTATTCTTTACTGATTTATACCCCTCAAGGTTACATTTGCCTACAGATTTTTCTTTTGGTATTTTGGTATTTATGACAGGCACTGAAACCTATTTAAATTATTTCTGAGCTACATTTCTCTTCAAATGCCATAAACATTTTCTTGTCTCACCAGAATGTCTAGTGTTACTTTTGCTCTACTTTTGATTTTAAAAAGGCAGCTGATTACTATTTTTCAATACAGTGTTTTGCCTATGAGATCTTTATCTCTTTAGACAGTGTCTTAAAGCCCCTTGTTATTTGTGAAAATACTTCCTGGGTCTTAAGTAAGCACTAGCAATGATTCTTAATGTTCTCTCTTATTCTGTTCCTCTGTGACTAGATGTGTAATGAGTGAGCTGTGTGTACATGGTAATAGAAGGACATTCTTCAGTATCATTGATGCTCAGGATCAAATTAATATGGCATCCTTAAAATAAAGTATGATCATATTGAATGCCAGAGCAAACTCTTATCCTTAGCATCTCTTCTTTCTGATATATATATATATATATATATATATATATATATATATATATATATATATATATCAGAAAGATAAAAAATCATATATATGATTTTTTTTAGTTGTTGATGGACCTTTATTTTATTTATTTATATGCACTGCTGAGAATTGAACCTAGAGCCTCACACATGCTTGGCAAGTGCTCTACCACTGAGCTACAACCCTACTCCAGATCTGCTGTGTTCTGAACTGCTGTGTTATAACCTCTGTCAGATTTCAACAGTTGCCAAACTACCATAAAGTATCATGGTAGACAGAATCCATAATAGAAAGACCTTACACCAAGGTGGGAGACGCTGGAGAGAAGTCCAACAGTTGAATCAGATCAAAACTAGTAACCAGTCCTCACACGCTGGTTTGAGAGTACTAATTGCTTACAGGAAAGTCAGGGAAATATGTCCAGATGCTGAATCTGTATTATGAAGGAGAGCTGCTAGAGAAATCCATGACAGTGTTGCCTCTGCATCACATGGTGCGTCCAGGGTAGCTGTCATTCAGTAGTACCTGCAGGTGGGAAGAAGAACTGGTCACAAGGTGTGGTGGGGAAGGGAGTAGGGAGGACTGAATGTGCTGGAATCCATTGGCACATATGTATTAGTCTCTCCGTGAATCTAACCATGAAAATCTTCAGAGTATAATTGGCTACACCTTCATCTCCACCTTGAAAAATTCTCATGCAAATTTTCTTTCTTCACCAACTTTAATCTGAAACCACAAGTGAAAGGAAATTCTAGGAAAATTCTTCTAATATAGTCAATTGATAAGTTATCCATATGAAACCTCTACAACCATATATCTGTTTAACATACATTTCTATTATTTCTAGATTAATGTGTTTTATTTATTTATTTAGAATAATAGTAGTTTTGTTTTAATCTGCTTTAGAACATATAGGAAGCCATAGCCTTCCCTCTTCTCCCTTTATGTACTACATACATTGTTGATTTCCTATAAATGCATTTTTTTTCCCAACTGAACAAGGTTCTGAAAAGTTAGTATCTTATTTACAAATATGCTCCTGAGAAGCTGACTGAAATCTCTAAGGATGCTCAGCACCATGTCCTTATGACTAGAATCACTCACCTCTCTAGATCTGATCTGCCCTACTTTGCAATGGAGCTTCTTGGGAGCACCATGCTTTGGGACTAAGCTAGGGAACCTCCACTTGTTAGTCACTGCTGCATAACATAACACCCCAAAATATAGAAGAGTATAATAGCATTTCCTTATTTCTCCTTATTCTATTAGCTGGATGGTTCCACCCTGGTTCACTCAGCAGGCTGACATAGCTGGAGGAACACTGGCCTGCATGGCCCAACACGGTCTCATTCCTGTGTCTGGCAGGTGATGCTTACTTTTGGTTGGGGCACTTTGGTTTGTTCTGTGCCCTCTCATCTTCTCGGAGGATTGGGTGGCTTACTTACCTGGTGATCCCTAGAGACACACCCCAAGATAACAAATTGGCAACTTAAATCCTTTTTAAGACCTAGCTTCATGGTAACACAATGTCACTTCTACAAATTTTTTTTAGGGGGGCAACATTCTTCACCAGGCAAGGCCAGATTCCAGGGGAGAGGGAATATACTTCACCTCTCCAAGAAAAAAAGATGACAAATGCCATGGCCATGTCTTTCAAGGTACAATAACCATCTTAAAAATGAAATTATATTTCAGTTAAGTGTCTCTTTGGTAAGAAACTCTACCCTCTTTCTTCCTCTCCATTCCCCCAACCATACTCACACATTCTATGGCTATTTGTATAGCAGTATGTCCTAGTTGAGGATGATTTGATCCTTATCTCCCCCAAGGGACATTTGGCAATGACTAGAGACACTTTTGATTCTCACAACTGGCATTGGGGTTTGATACTAGCATTTAGTGAATAGGGACCATGAATGGTGCCAGATATCCTACAATTCACAGGACAGTCCCCTGCAACAATAAATTATCCGGCCCCAAATGTGCTGAGGTTGAGTAACCCTGCCTTATATGGAGTGTAATTCTAGCAAGTTGCCTGAGAACTTTGGTCAAGAATAATACCTGAAGGTATTCTTTTCACACAGTCTGAAATGATTTAAAATTTTGAAAGGATCATAAATTTTCTTTTGGATAGAAAGGGACTTTAGGTGTGGAAGCTGCCTTTTTATCATTCATTATTTATGAGCAAACCATTTTAGTTAGAATATGAACCACTCAAACCTTTCTTTAAGATTCAGACTGAAAACAATACTTAGACTTTCAAGACTTTGCCTATTAGTTTTAATTTTCACTTCCCATTCTGGCTTCTACCCCAAACCTAAGGGATGTGCATGCTTGTGTATATGTGTGAGTATGCACATGTACACACACACACACACACAGGCACGCATAACATGTTTTAGCTAGTTTTGTCAGAAATCTTTTAAAGATCTTCCCTCCTTGTTTTAAAGGTTGCAAATACATGTTAATTGGACAATGTCAATTGCAAAACCATTGTCTCTCTTAATGAGGAATAATAATTTGCATAGAACCCCATGATTTTTCTAATTGTATCTTTAGATATAGACTGATAGAATTTAAAAGCTTACCATGGTTTCTCTACCACATTGTTCTTAGGAGAGGCTGAAATGTTTAAGGCGTAACCTCCAAAATAATATAGAGATAAAATAAAATGGGATGAATTGTTGATAACACAAAACAAGTTAAAATTATGTGCAACGGTAAATCCGATTTCCTTAGGGTAGAGAAAAACAAAAAGATAAAAGGGGATACCAAGGATAGTTTTTCCATAAGAATTTAAAAAAACAGAAATGGGTAGAAGGTAGCTTTGCTCTGCAACCCTGTTCCATATTCCAATTCCAGGTCTGGAGTTATCCTTGGCTTGGATGGTCACCAAGTTTGCTTCTTCACCTTTCTCACCCAAACACACCCCATCTGCTCCCTCCTGAAGGTGTGTGATCACAGGTATCTTACCTTGTTCCCTCTGGACTGACAGAGTCTGTTTGCTGTGCCTGCTCCAAAGCAGTGTTTACTAATGATGGTAGAGGAGATACATAATTTGAATACCTGAGTAGAAGTCTTTTATATCAGCTCAGGCCTGAAGATTCTTGCGTAATTTTCAGAGAGAAAGAGAGAGATAGAGAGAGAGGGAGATGAGTGTGTGTATGTGTGTTGGGGGTGGTGGTGCTTGAAGATTCAAGAATCCATGGAGATCAACAAAATAGTTCCCTTAATCTATGGATGAGACCAAGCCCACAGCTGTAATTAACATCACAGTGGTTGCCTCAACAACAGATAAATTCCTCTTTTCAGCTGAAGGTTGATGTCATGAAAGTGATATTTTACTGGCGAGATATTGCTGAAATCTGTTTGCTTAACAAAGCAATTATTGATAACTTATAATTGCTTATTGCTGCCCAAATCATCAACTTGTTAGCAAAAGCAATCTCACATCTCAATAGTGATATGTTGCTTCTATTTTAGGGAAGACTGACAAGTAATTTTTTTTTTCTTTCACAGAGATATGTCAGAGAACAACAACCTTTAAACTATGAGTTGTCATACTGGCATAAACTGGATCGGTGTTCCCAAAGTACTGAAAACACTGTTGGAGTTTTCTGCTTCAGAAGTCTTGACCTTTGGCCTTCAATCGTTTATCTCACTTTAGACTAATGGCAATGGATAGTGGAAACAGATGTCTAATCTGTGGTGTCACAGTCGCAAGATCTTTTCTTTAGAGAACTCAACATACAGGTATCTTCCAAGGAGCAGATAAACTCATCCTGAAGTGCTCTCAGAATGGAAACGTTTTCTTTGTAATTATAGCAGAAAAATGTAGACATCCAAGGCAGGCCTTTGTCAACCTTGAAGTAGGTATTTTTTTTTTTTAATTTTTTTTATTTTTGTCAAGACTCTTCTCAATAGATAGGAGCAGCTTCTGGTAACACTGACCCATAGCTTGAGATCTTGAAGTTGTACTACACTGGTTTTGAAGTGTTACTGCTCCCAGTTCTCAAGGAAGAGCTCCTCTCACTGACATGGCTCACAAGGATAGTTGTACCATTCATACCACTTTAAGGCATTGCTTCTTTCAGATGGCAGCAATCAGAATAGGGTAAGATCAAGACTGTTTTCTGGCAGCCTTGTTACTGGTACCACGTGACATTTATAGAGAATGTTGTGCCTTTGTGAAGTACACTTAAATGCATTACAGAGAGAGGCGGTGTAGCATAAAGGTCAAAAACAGGGCTTTGCCATCAAGGTGACATATATTTTCAGCCACATAAAGGCTCAGTTTCTTTATTTGTAAAATATGGATAATAGAACCTAAGTTGCAGCATTATGGTAATGACTGGCTATATGTAAATAGCTTCGTCTGGTGACTGTGCCCTAAATAGCATTACAGAACTAGTGGCTATTATTGCTACTACCATAATAATGCAGGTTCCTTTTCACCTTGTTTCATATATTTAGATCTTAAAAGATTCATTACAGATTTGTTGTGAAAGCATAGAATTTAGGGAAATCTGCATCAGAGTTGAGGTCCCTGCAAACCCATCAAGAAATACACACACACACACACACAAAACAACAAGATAGGCATTTGAATCCTCTGTGACCAAATATATCCCATTCTCATTGAAACCTCCTCCAAGATCATGGGGCTCCAGCTGACATTTAAATAGTATCTTCAAATACTGTAAACATTGGCTCAAAATTTCTTCTAGGTTATCAATTTTAAACCAGAGTCTAAAATTTGGATAGTGCTGACAGTGCACCAAGTAATGCTGAACAGATTGAACACGCTGCTTATTTTTGTGCTCCGTGCCATCAGGAACACCTTCTTTACAATCTTTTTTTTCCGAGGTGCTAATTCACTAAACAAGCAGCACACATTACCCCAGGCACCAAATCCTTCGAGATGTTCCCAAGTTGCCCATATTCCTCGTATTCCCTGGGATGGTTTGGGGGCCACAGAAAGCCCAACAACTGTTTCAGAGCCTGCTGCCTGGGGTGCCCTAGAATTATGCACAAATAAAACCCCGGGGGGAGATGTAAGATGCTAAAGTAAGCATCTTAAAGAGTGGGTAGGAAAGGACTCAAAGGCTTAAAACCACCCAGCAAAATTCAAATGAGAAATGGGTAGGTAGTTACAAAAAGGATCTGGATTGCGATGTAAAACAAAATACAAAAATAACATGCTGAAGCCTGACATTCTAGTGTAGCAAACCCAGTCACTGATTCTGAAACGGAATACTATTCTGATAGGCTTCACTTTATAGGAGTCCCAAATGCCGGAATTAGAACTAAGGCATACATAAACTAGAGGGAGTCCTTTAAATAATAAGTTCTTTTTGAGAATTTAAAAAAAAATGACAGATCTAAAAAATGATATATGTCTATCTTTTACAGGGATGCATTGAAATTTGTTGAAACATCTAAGCTATCATTTCCCTGAAAAAGCCTTCAAGGAGAGCAGGGGAGCCCCAAGCAGGCAGTCTCAGCCTCCATTTGCCATAAATTGGAAATGACAAAGAATGTGATAACTGGAATCAATTTGCTTTGACCTTGATGTCATTCTCGCACTTGGAACCATTTACTCTGTTTTTTCCCCGTGCTGGTCACAAGCACTTTCTTCTTTTTTTAGCTATTCATTGAGAGAACTTGAGAGAGCAGTTTGATTTCAAGGGTGGTTTGAAGGTTGTCTGCCCAAAGGGTTTAAGAGGCCTTTGCCACTTTGCTGTTTTCATCTTCTTTGTTCTTTGTGTCTATTACTATGACTTCGGGTTTGGTGTTAAGATGTGTGGGTGTGAGCACGTGTGTGTGTGTGTGTGTTATTTGTTATAGATGGTTATCTTTAATTGCAGAATGATGCTTTTGAGATGGCATATCAGTTTTGGTTAAATTTTTGAAGGAGTCATGCTTATTATCTTGGTATGTTTTGCTTGAGTAGAGATAAGTGTCCTTATACTCCTTTTTAACACCAAAAAAGATGGCTATAATAACAGTTGGATCCTGTTTTTACATAGGATATCCAAAATAGGAAATTATCATTGAGCAAAGTGTACCCGGCAAGAAATATTTTCATAGTTTGCTATTGTTTTATGAATCTTTAATATATTTCCATTCTGATGTTAGGCTTGGTTTAGTGACACGTCTCTGTATTCACTCTGAAATCTAAAATGCATTTCAAACCTTCCTGAGCATGCTCGTTTCTTTAGGTTGATGTTGTTCATATCTCCCACCCTCATCAAGGTACAGTGGAATGGAGTATACTTTCTAGTTCTCATCAGTAGTCAGAAAGTTTGTTCAAACTGATCCTTCTGCAATAGCAGGGGTTTACAGCCCAAAGTTAGTTTTATGCTTCCTCAACAGTTTCCAACTTTGAAGCGTTTGAATCAATGACTTGGTATCTGAAAAGCCTTCTCCTGCCTTTACAGTTCCCAGGAGATATTGCCCAGAAAATGAAGACCACTCATAACAAAGATGGCAAACAGAATTCACCAAAGTTTTTCCTAACCCTTACCCTACAGAGAATCTTGTTGGAATAGGCACATGTGGATTGGCTCTGTCACCCTGGGTCAAGTTGCTGGGAATTCTCGCCTGGGAGCCTGTGTGGGACAGCGAAAGCTGAAGTCTTGGGAGTGTAGAGGGAGCAATGGGCTGAAACAAGAGTGTCACATTCAGGGGGACTTGGGTGACATTGGGAGCTGATCAATAGAATGTGGAAATTAAGAGGAGTGTGGTAGTGTGGGCTGAAGTCTAGGCAATCAGACTAAAATGCAGTGAGCAACCTAGTCATGGACAGTGTGAGGGTGGGTTGGATTCATTTACAGGATTTTGGGGTGGGATTAAAATACAAGATACACACTGACCCAACCTACCTACCACATCTTTTTAGATTGACAAATTTTATCTCTTATATATAGAGAATGACTTTAATTTATCCTGAAGTGGTATCTTTTGAGTTTCAAAATGGGAAACAGATTATATTTAAAACATTCGATATTCTTACTTGGTGGTTTAAATGATGAATGAATGTGTACATGAATTATACTTGTTTCTAAGCTAACTGCCTCCATCTTCCATTGCTTTACAGAGTAGCTTTACGTGTTGGTTTCATGACAGTTAATCCAGCCTTCAAAGTTTTCCTGACAAAGCAGTAACTTTCACTTAAGGTTTTCTTTCTTTCTGATTACTGTCCATTTGAACCCCCATAAACACATGTACCTTATACACTTAGGTATAAGATATTCCTCTGGAATGTCATTTTTAAGGATCCTCTAAATCCTTTAATACTCTTTCTTTTATAACTTCTCCTTTTCCTTCTGTCTTACCCAGAACCTTCATGAACCCTACTCAGACTGTACGGCTAATCTTTTTATTTACTACTCTGGTCATAAAAAGTGATTTATTTGGTGAGGCAGCTTTCTTTCTTCCTGAGGATCTCACACAGAAAAAAAAAATCTTGAAAATTGCTTCTCTTGGTCAGAATTTCCATGCTTCAAATTAATGATATCCTATTAAGAAATATATATATATATATATATATATATTTTAACATGGAAGTTTCACACAAGTCATTCACAGATGCCTCAATGAATGGACTTTATTGCAGGGGGGACATGTCCTCCAAGAGTTAAAACGAGGTTGTGCTAGGAATTCCATGAAGTCACTGGAATCTGAACCGAGGAGTGCCATGCGGTAATGATGCCACCTGCATTTCCTGTTGTAATTTCTGACAAGGCATCTGAGTTTTCTGGCAAGCAGGATGCACATCAGGGTGCACCAGGGGCAGGTCGTGGTAACTTCCGCCCTAGAGCACATGCAGGGCTTCCTGTTTTGGTCTGATAGCTTCCCCTGGGCTTTGTAGATGCAACATTACCCACACATTGATGGGTTGCCCATGCAAAAGAGTAGGTGTCTTATTTTTGGAAAGGTTTGTTTCACATAATCTTTGTTGTTTATCCTCATACCCTATTTCTTTTTATATTTCACGCTAGCATTTTAAATGTCATTTCTCCCATCTTTCAGAAATACCTCCCCCCCTTTCTTTAGCTTATTTATCTTGTTATCTGCTTTGTTTTTCCTCTCTAGGCACTTGCCATTGTTATTGCTGTATTTGTTTACAATATTAGTGGTTGGCCAGAAGGTCTTAAGGTATACATTGTCAAATCATCAAAAACCATTTGAAAATATTGGTGAGCCTCTCCTGACTCCACACGTGCTCATACCTGGGGGTTATAAAAATGCCTTTCATAGTCCATATTTTCCCATGTTATGTTTTAAAATTTGAATTTTAGGAGTTGTTTATGTAGACTGGGTACAAATCCTTTGTATGTATATATTTATTTCAGTACGTGCCTGTGTTTACTAATTTGTTAAGGTTTTTTTGGGGAGGTGGGTGGGTACCGGGGGTTGAACTCAGAGTCACTCAACCACTGAGCCACACATCCCCAGCCCTACTTTGTATTTTACTTAAAGACAGAGTCTCACTGAGTTGCTTGGCACCTTGCTTTTGTTGAGGCTGGCTTTGAACTTGCAATCCTCCTGCCTCAGCTTTCTGAGCCTCTGGGATTACAGGTGTGTACCACCGCGCCTGGCTTGTTTAAGGTTTTAATTCCTATAAAATCCACTCTATCTTTTTGCTTTTTCTTTTATATTTAATGCTTTCTGTGTCCTGTCAAAGGAATTTTTGCTGATTGTAAAATATGCCCTTGGGGTTTCCTCAATGTTTAGGTCTACATAGGTCCTTAGGGAAATATGAATTAAAACCAATGAATTATAGCTACCCACTCACTAGAATGGCTAAATTAAAAAGACTGATAATACTAAGTGCACTGAGGATATGGAGCAAGTAGAATCAACATATACTGCTTGTGGGAATATGAAATGACAAGGCCACTTTGGGAATTGGTCTGGCAGTTTCTTACTTAAGTAAAAGCACAGCTCACCTGTGACTTAGTACTTAATACTTTCAGACTTTACCCAACAGAAATGAAGATAATTGCCCACAAAAAGATTTATATACAAATGAATGCTCACAGCCAACCATTCAAATGCCCATCAATAAAAGAGTACACAAACACTGGTTTATCTGTACAATGGACTATTACTCAGCAATCAAAAGATACAAATTGCTGATATACACAAATGATATGAATTTTTCCCAAAATGTTGAGCTGGAAACGTTTTCCACAAGAGTACCTGCTATATGAGTCCATTTACATCAAATTCCAGAGTAGATAAAATTCATCCGTGATGAAATAAATCAAAGCAGTCTGCTACAGTCTGAATGTCTATGTGCCCTACACAGGAGGTGATTAGGCCATGAGAACAGAACCCTATAATTGAGATTAGAGGCCTTTATCCCCAAAAGCTGCATTGCCTCTTCCACCATTTGAGGACACAACAAGAAAGCACCCTGTATGAATCAGGAAATGGGCCCTTCACAGACACTGCATCTGATAGATAGCACCTTGCTTTTGAACTTGCCGGCTTCAAGAACTGTGAGAAATAAATTTCTATAATTTATAAGCCACCCAATTTCTTGCATTTTGTTATAGCAACATTGCATTGACTGTACCAAGTGGGAATTGATTGGAACAAGCAATTCCTATGAAAGGAGAAGAATTCTAGAGTGGTAGAAATATCCCATATCTTGATAGATTATGTGAATTATACAAGTATGTATGTTTGTCAATACCCAGTCAATGAATATTTAAGATTGTATATAAATAATACCTCCATAAAAACCAACCAGGGCTGAAATTTGGCAACTAATTGGTTAGAAATATGGTATATTTGTTAAAGTGTGGCTTTGTACTCATGGGGTCCTGGATTCAAATCATAGTTCTAAAACCTATTATCTATAGAAGTTTGATAAGGAACAACTTTCTTGAACTTCAGTTTTCCCTTTGCAGAACTGAAATAATACTGTCTCTCAAGAGATGTTGTGGGAATGTATGTAAAGGGCTTATCACAAGTGCTGACACAATGTGTTAAGAAATTAATGCCACTTGAATAACTCTCCACCTCCTCCTTTTTCCTTCTTGTTCATTACTGAGTAAAGTGTCAACTATGATTATGAGTTTTGAGTGCTGGTGTTTGCAAAGATGGCAAATCGTTAACAAAAATACAGAACGCACGAGAAAGATCTTACCTGAGAGATAATATGATGCATTCTCTTTTGAACTTAATGAATTTGAAACAAATAGAGACAACCTGAATGCCGTGGGCAATAATGGGTCTCCAATTTTTAGGAGAGAAATCAGAGAGGAGTTTTTAATTTGAGGTGTGGTGAGCTGATAAACAGGATCTCCAGGAATTTTTTTTTTTTAAATCTCTGAATTGTAGCATTTGCTGATTTCCATGTTGTAAATACTCTCATCATGGCCAATTTCAAGTGGCCAAACCGGTTTGCAGAATTCCTGAATATTTACCAATCAGCTCTTTCCAGCCGGTGCCTGTCAGCTCCAGCACACTACCAGACCAGAGTCATTTGCTGAGGCAGAGAATGAGAGAGATACAGATCTTTTTCTCACCTTGCACCAGGTCCTTCTGCCTTTAGGATACTTAAGTTTAATTATGTTCTTTTCCCCATTTCTGAGTGGTTCTCTGTAATTCACAGCTTTTTCTGCTGTAGCACAGCCATACCTTATTTTTCTCTGTCCACAGCTTTCTAGGAGAACCTTCTGTTTATGAGAGAGAGATTGCTTGTTCCAGGGATCCCCAGGAGCCAGCCACAGGAGCCTCAGCTTGGAGGATCCAACACAACTCACTCTGATAGGAACAACTGTTGCCGTGGTTTTCTCAGGGTTTCCTCCACGGTGGGGCTTCTGCTTCACTTAGGATTACATTCCATGTTTCCCTGCTGAGGAACAAAGGGAACTCTTCCAAGCAGAGTCCATCACCTCTTACCTCCCATCCCACCTGCTTTCCAGGGTGTAAGTTGGTGTTGGCATGGGCTGCAGGTGTGACAGGGCTCTTTCAGTGCATGCATTCCTAAAATGCAAACAAGACTGTGGGATGGGGTTTCAACCTACATTTCATATCACTGAACTGTCTGTAGGAATAGGGAACATTGACAAAGAGTACATGGGGACTCTTCTTCACCCATAGGCCAACTAAGATACTCTGTTAAATGTGCATTTCTAGAAATTTCTTGTCCTATCTATAATAGTGATGTAAAGAGTTTTTGCCCAAAGATGTTTCCCTTCACTATTAATTTTTTATAGCAAAATAAAGTGAAAGTAACCTATAGGATCACGTTTCCATAGTGAAATATGACATCCTCATTTAAAATAACATGGGGCAGTCCCCAAAATTATTTTTGAAAACATTTTTATTTACATGAAGCAAATGGAAATATTATTTCTACCACTTTACTGCTGTAAAAATTATGGAAAGAGAAATAACTGGGACTACATTTCTCAAACTATGAATAATAGTTTTCCTTTGGTGGTGGGATTATGGGTGGTTTCTTCTCTCTCTGTGCACTTAGGGGCTTTAAAGAAACTTCTATACATAATTAAAAAGAATAAAATAAGCAAATAAAAATTAGAAATTTCTATACATAAAGCAATAAGTGTCTTTAACAAATTCAAATTTTCAGAGACCCACACTCCCTAAGAATATACATATATTCCAAAGTCATTGTTTATCCATTTGAGTTTTTTAAGATGTAAAAAACCCATAAATATATACTCAAATTATTTTCTAAAATAGAGATGAGACAAATATCTTGTACCATACCAGTGGCTTCTTCAGCCCTGCTTTATAGTGGTGTGACCTCTCTAGTTGCTTCTTCTGATGCTTCCATAAAGGTGGGTAGTTTCACAAACAAAAGCTTAACCTTTCCTCTCCCAAAGAACCCTTAACTAATAGTTAATTCAAATCTTCAAACCCTTTAAAAAATATGTATTAACATATGCATGAGTTGTATTTTCCCAATATTTTATTATAAAAAATTACAAACGTACTGCAAAAATTGAAATAGTACGGCGAACATTCAGAGACCTACCATAAAGATTTTATAATTAACATTTTAATTAAAAAAAAAATTATTTTTAGTTGTAGTTGAACACAATACCTTTTATTTTATTTATTTATTTTCATGTGGTGCTGAGGATTGAACGCAGGGCCTCACATATGCTAGGCAAACGCTCTACCGCTGAGCCACAACCCAGCCCTAATTAACATTTTAATATACTTGATTTGCCACATATCTATTTATTCATCAGTCCACCTTACTTTTATGCATTTTAAAGTAAGTAGCCCATCTAAGTACACTTTGTTCCTAATATTGTATCATGCACATCTGTCACTAGTGTCCAATATTTTTCATTCTTCCTTGTCCTTGGAAGTAAAATTCATGAGCAGTGGAACATATATAAATCTCTAATCACCAGTCAGTGAATTTCTACCAATATGTATCTCTATGTCATGCAAAGTCTGTCAAGCTACACAACATCACAACATCCAGAGAGTTCCCTCCTGTTCTTTCTCTGTAAATCCCTGTATTGCCCACGGCCAACCACTGTCCTGATTTGACTCCACAGTATAATAATTTCTCAAGTCTAGCTTCACATAAATGGAATCATACAGCACGTGGTCCTTTGCATGAACTTCCCCTCAGCACGATGTCTTTGCAATTACTGTGTATGTTAAATTAGTTCATTCCTCTTTATTGCTAAGTTATATTTCATCATATGAACATAACAGACTATTCAGCTATTTTCATGTTGATGGACTCCAAAGCAGTCCACATTTTAGTGCTGTGGACATTCTTGCACAAGTTTTTTTTTTTTTTCCTTTTTACATCTGTTTTTATTGCTCTTGGGAAAATACCCTGGAGTAGAAAGTAGAATACCCTGGAGTAGAAAGTAGAATTGCTGAATCAGAGGATAAGTAAATATCTAGTTTAAAAAAAAATATATTCAAAATTTCCCCAGAAACAAACCTAGCATCCATGAGTCCACAGTGTAAACCCCAGCACTGAGTAAGAATTCATTTTTTCCCTCACAAAAATATCTCTTTCTCCAAGATCTGAATAGTAATTACAGCAGGCTCTCTCATAATTACCTTCCTCATGCCGGTTAGTTCCTCCTCCTAAATTCTTTTCTTCTGTTCCTCCCACTGCCCCACTCCCCTCAGATCACCTCTAGGGATTATGGAGTTGCTTCATACATTCCAAGCATCTCTGACAGGTAGCTTGTTTCATACTTTTTTTTTTTTTTTACATTTTAGGTTAAGGGCATTTATATCCATGTTTTATTTCGTTTCTTAATCTGTAGACATGTTGAAGAAAAGTAGTATTTAACTTATTTTTGTATAGCCCCTTGCACTAGGAAGGGGTTCACTGAACATATGATTGAATGAGAAGTGATAGGGTTAAGACCAAAGACCCTTGGGCCAGGCTCTACCACCAACCAGTTGTGTGAGGTCAGGCAGATTACTTAACATCTCTGAGCCTCAGTTTCCATCTGAAAAATGAGAAAAATAAAAATGCCTAACTTTCTGAACTTTTGTGGGGATTACTGAGTGAATTATTAAAAAGTGCTTGGAAGAGTTTCCTAAAAGATAGCAAATACATACAGTAAAATGAACCTGATCTTCTTTGGATCATGTATACAACTTTATAGAACACATCAGCTTTCTAAGTTTATATCTATCCTGCTGTATGAAAAATTTCCTTAATCTACAACATCATAAACAATAAATAATAACAATAATCCAATCTACAAATACTTCTCTCAAGTTCTATAGTTCTGTAGTTCCAGAATTTGGTGAATAAGATTTGCCCCTGGTAACTTTATAACCTATGATTATATGCCTCCCATCCTCCGGAGTTTAGACTAAGTACATCCATAGCGCTTTTTTTTTTTTTTCTTTCTTATCTTTGGTCTTGTACTGTATCTTAAAGTGCATATCAGGATTAGATATGCAAGACTTACAATGTAAACTCTTCTTCTAAGAAGAGTTCTCCCAGGTAGAAGGGTAATTTCATCTTTAATGGCCCTGCTACTTAATGTATCTTATATTCAATGGGTTTATACAACAATGGATTGCATCTTTAACAATGGTATAAAGAGGAAACTTTGACACTACTTATTTATAGTGCTGAGGCTGATGGGCACATGTTCTGAAATACCATGTCTTATATTCTTTTTTTTCTTCCCTTTTTCGTACAAGGGATTGAACACAGGGGCACTTTGCCACTGAGCCACATCCCAGCCCTTTTTATTTTATTTTATTTTTATTTTGAGACAGGGCCTCGCTAAACTACTGAGGCTGGCCTTGAACTTGCAGTCTTCCTGCCTCGGCCTCCTGACATGTGCCACCGCCCAGCCATGTTGTACATTCTTTAAACAAGACTTTGGGGTTACCTACTGAAAGAGTTTGAACAGGAAGTCTCGAAAAGGTCTTGAGAGCAGATTCCTGTAGAAGAAAAGGCTGTGATATTTTAGGATCTTCAGGAGCAGCCATAGCATGGCTCTGCTTTCCTTCCTGGGACCAGCTTCCCTAACTGTCTTATTTTCTGGAGTCAGAATGCATCTGTTTACCTACTTCCAACACAGAGCAAACATGCTTATGAAATCAAAGGAGAGCATTGACCACCGCGACCTGTTTAACATGTTTCTTCGCTTCGCTTCAGATGAGAGATTTCAAATCGCATCATTAATGTGGTGAGAAATATCGAATTGGAAGACACTAGCATTGTTTTCTCACATTGATTCACCCTCCGTTGGCAACTTCAGAACAACAAGAAGATATTAATGGTCACCTTGGCTGTTTCCTTGTGACCTCCAACATGGCTTGCATTTTAAATTAAATCTGGACTGGGGTGTCTGGAAGTGTGTGAGTGTGTAGGGGGGCGGTAAAAATCCACAGGGTGCAGAGTAAAGGCTCGATATGTCCACTCGGTATTCAAGGAATGCTTTTGCAAGCAAAAAAAAAAAAAAAAAAAGAAAAAAAGAAATGATACTTGGTAAAAATGAGTGTCGTTTTCCCGGCTTTGGCATCTGCTTGCATTCACAATGGCCGCAGTGTTTTTCTTTACCTGGTAGGTGGCCTCTCCATGCATCCATGAGGCACTGCGTGAAAATGTGCCTCCTTATGTCAGAGGGAAATTTGCTTCCACTTCTTTCCCCGGCTCTCCTGTGCCTCCCTTTGTTCTAATCATACATGTGAGGAGAAAAGCCAGTGATATCAGCAACCATTTTCTTCTCCAGCCACTTTTTTGGAGTTAATAATTCAAACAGATCTTTTACAAACTCATTTTATTCTTAGAAATGGCCTTATTGCTAACAGTCTGCTCTCCAGTTGTACTTTATCAAGCGGCAGATCTGTTGTAAAATGTGATGACTGGATTTCATCTGTTTTGCCACCCCCTAAGAATTCATCGCCCACAGTGCTTCCACTGCTGTTAGAAGAGACGGTTTAATTTTTGTGGTACATTGATTGATAACTGGGCTCCCTGGTAACATGGTCTTCCCTTGAATAGGACTGCTGTTTTCTAGGTCTCAGATCCCCTGAAGATGCTACATAACTCCCTGTATGAAACAAATCTTCCACACCCTAATAGTAATATCCCAAATCCCCACATGAACAGAAAGCACACACAATGGCCTTTAGGTATCTCTGTGCCTGTAGGTGATACAATATGGGAAGAGAAGTTTCCCCCTGATCGAAGGTGGGACCAGAGAAGCAGCAAAGCAGACAAACAACCCGCCCAACAAACGAACAAAACTGGAAGACATGCCACAATTCTGAAAAGTTGTCTAAATTGGTCTCTACTGAGTAATAAAGTTGCAGGTATTTTTTTTCACTTCTTGACTAATTTTCTGTTGCTCTCAAGTGAACTATGTAGGATTCCTGCTAGGTACCTCCAAATTAAAGAGAATAATAATAACAACAAAAAAAGAAGGCAAAAAAAAAAAAAAAGAGCTGGCAAAGAGGAGAATTATATAAATAAGGAAAACAAAGGGTAGGGAGAGCAAGCAGAGAGATTTGAATCTCTAACTGTGAGACCCATTTAAAAAGAAAGAAAACTCACACAATATATATATATATATATATATATATATATATATATATATATATATATTTTTTTTTTTTTTTTTTTTTTTGTGGCACCGAGAATGAACCCAGGAGTGCTCTACCACCAAACTACACCCATAGCCACTTCACCCACTTTAAAAAAAATATTGTGGAGGAGGCTGACCTTGAACTTGCAATTCTCCTGTCCCAGCCTCCTAAATTGCTGAGATTACGGGCATGTGCCACGACACCCATCTTCTTTTCAGCATACTAAGGCCAAGAATCTTCGTGTTGATACACATCTGAGAGAAGGGGACAATGATGTAGGTCCTAATAAAATCATCACTACTGAAATTTGCTAAGCCACCTGCAAGGAAAAAAGTTTCGGTCTTGATATAAGATCACAGATAATTTAGCACAAAATAAATTCTTAGCAGCCTAATGTGCCTGATGATTTGGGGGCAGTCCATTTCTTCCCTACTGCATGCATCTGATGACTGGTGTGTATAGTGGCACTGTGTAATATCTTATGCTGCTTCAGTAAGGATTGGGTATGGTCCCTGCGTGGCCACTCATATGGATTATCTGAGCAACTCTTACTTTGCCTACTTTCCTTTTGTTTAGGGTAAATAATATAGTTAGAAAAAGCTATCTATATTCATTAAGCATTACTCATTCACCACATATTTATTGTTCACCTATTATGCTTCAGGCACTAAGAACTGGAGATTTGGTAATAGACAAAAGAGAAAAATCTTTGACCTTCTTTCACTTATAGACTATTGAGTTAGATAATAACTAGAATATATAGAATATATAAAGAAAGTAAGAGAAATGAGATAATGATAAGGACTAATCGGCTATCAAGGGAAGGAGGGGGAGTTTTAGATAAAGCAGCTGAAGATGATCTCACTGTGAATGTGATTTTGTTTAAACACCTGAAGAAAGGAGGAGAACAAGTTATGCAGATATCTAGAGGATCAGCAATTCAAGCAGAGAATAGCAAGGGCAAAAGTCATGGGCCAGGACATGCCTGGCATTTTTGTGGGGAAAAGCAAAGAGGTTGGGATTACTAGAGCAAAGTCAATGAGGAGGAGATTCATGCAGGAGATTTCTGGAGGATGACATCCCCAGGGTAATGAAGACTGGACCATGTAGGACTTTTTCTTTCTTTTTTGGGGTAACAGGGATGGAACACAGGGCTACTTAACCACTGAGCCACATCCCCAGCCCTTTGGACTTTTTTATTTTGAGACAGGGTCTTGCTAAATTGCTCAGAGCCTCACTAAATTGTTGAGGCTGGCCTCCAACGTGTGCTCCTCCTGCCTTAGCCTCCCAAGTCACTGGGATTACAGGTGTGAGCCACTATGCCTGGCCCATGTAGGACTTTTTAAGTCATAGAAAAAGCATTGTTTTTGCTTTGTGTTGCTTGGGAAGTCATGGAACATTTTGTATAGAATACTGACTCAATCATATCTGCATTTTTACCAAGATCACTCTGGATGTTATGTTGACTCAGAATGGATGAAAAAGTGCAAGGGTTGATGGAGAAGCACTCTTAGGAGGCTATTGGAATTATCCAGACAGGACTGAACCAGGGTGATGGCAGTAAGAGTGATAAGCAATTGAGCTCTGCATGCTGGACAAGTGCTTTACCACTGACCTCCATCCTCAGCCCCAATCCCTCCCTTTTTCTTTTTAATTTATTTTTCTAGGTTACCCAGGCAGGCTTATCTCCTGCCTTATCCTCCAAGCAGCTGGAATTATAGGCAAGAGACCCACACCCAGCTGGGACAATGGGATTTGATCAGACCACATCGGAGGTGTTCAGGGTGGTGTGGCCACCGACCTTTAGGATTTGAAAATGGCTGTTAGAGTACGAGCAGCAAAGACATTGATCTGGGGGCTGGGATTGTGGCTCAGAGGTAGAGTGCTCGCCTAGCACATGTGAGGCACTGAGTTCGATCCTCAGCACCACAGAAAAATAAAATAAAGATATGTGTCCATCTATAACTAAAAAATAAATATTAACAAAAGATATTGATCTGAGTAACTGGTAAAGTGGAGATTGAATTGAGGTAAGAAAGTTTGGAGAAGTTATTATTTTGTGTGCGTGGGGGTGTGGAGGCTATGTTAAGAACTTGCTTTGGGACATGTCAGTTAGGTGTAGGCATGGAGTGATCACGTGAACACTGGGATATGAACACCTGGTCACATGGATACATGAGTCTGGAGTAGAGGGAAGAGGTCAAGTTGGAGATGAAAATTTGCGTATCATCAGCATATAGATAGATGGTATTTAGAGTCACGAGATGGATGAGATCACTTAGCTCACTTCTTAGAGTAGGGGTCTATGGACTGAACCTGAAGTTCAGGGAGATGAGGAGAGAACAGCCAGTGTTGCTGAAGGAGTGGCCCAAATGGGCATGATGTCTAGGAGACAAACAAAGACCATGCTTCAGGCAGGGAGAATGACCAATGTGTCACATGCTGCTGGAAGATCAAAGAAGGTGAGAATCCTCAGATAGAAATGGTAGTCCATCAGCGACCTTCAGGAGAACTCATTCTCATGGGTCTCTAAGTCTAAAGAGGACACCTCATCCAACTCAGCAGAGTAGTTAAGGACGTGTTTTCAGATGCAAGCAGTTGGTTGGAAAGTACGCTGGGGTGAGAGGAGTGGTTTTTAAATCCCTTCCATTGCCATTCTGTTCACTCAAGTACTGAAGGATGTGATGTTTAAAACAAACAAAGAAATAAGCAAACAAATTATCTGCATAGTATCACCATAGGTAATAATCTTCAAAGGAAACCATGACAACAGGGAAAAGAGGCCTTCTCAATAATGTGTGTGTGTTTTTGCTTTGCTTTGTCAATATATGTATCGTCCTATGGCCTTGGTGAGAGCAAGAGCCGGAGAAAAACCAGTTAAGTTATTCCTTATTATTTGAAAACAAACAAACAAAACTACCTTAAAAACCCAATCTAAAAAGAATGGATGAGGTTGGAGTTCTTTGGGTAGATTTGGTAGGAGATCTAATTATACTACAGAGAAGAGGGTAATCTTGCCTAAAACAAAAGCATGTTGTTTGGTTTTAGAAGGCCTGGAGCTCCATCGGATTGGAATGAGAATTGGTCAAGGGAGAGAGAGAACAGAGGGGATGAGCAAATTAATTTTAAAACTGGAAAAATATAGACTGTTCCTTGTAAAACTCAGGAAAAGCAAATATGTAGGAGAATCCATAATAGGACTGTTCCATATATTTGAAGTTACATTTCCAGCAGTCTCAACCAAAATACAGATATAGCCTCTTAGAGAAGGCTCTTTGGAGCTCATAGAGGAGAGACCTGCCTGTACCCTCCAGGGCAGAGAGGAATATTAAGCACACTGAGTCATATGTTGGTTATTTGATTTTCCGCATCAATGATAGTGGCAGTAGATTTACTGACTGATTTCTTTTTTTGGCCAGTCTAAGAATGGGGTGTAGTGGGGAAAGTAGGAACAAAGAGATAGCCCAAGAGAGGAACAATTCACTTACTTTAAGTTCTTTAATGATACCCGAAGGAGTAAAAAATAAACCCTCATCCTCACTGGTCTTTTGCTTGAAAATGTGTGTCTGGACTTCTAAGCCAGCCTGTGATGTATGCCATGACCCACCCAGTTGGCTAGCATGGATGCTTCTTGAATGTTCTTCATCATTCTTGCCCGTAAGCTACCTCAAGGCTTCAAACTCTTTTTTCTCACTTTTTTTTTAAAAATTCATGTATTATAGTTGTACATAATGGTGGGACTTGTTGTTACATAGTCATACATGCACACAACATAATAATATAATTGGGCCAATATTATTCCATAGTAGCACTTTCTGCCTCCCACCCCTTTTTCCCTTTCCTCTACTGATCTCCCTTTGATTTTTACAAGATCTGCCCCTACTTCTCTTTTCTTTTTTTTCTCTCTCTAGTTTCTGCATGAGAGAAAACATATGCTCCTTGACCTTCTGAGTTTGACTTATTTCACATAACATGATGGTGTCTAGTTCCATTCATTTTCCTGCAAATGACCTAATTGCATTTTTCTTTAGGGCTGAATAAAATTCCATTGTGTACATATATCACATCTTCTTTATCCATCCATCCATTGATGGATACCTAGGCTGTTTCCATAGTTTGACCATTGTGAATTGTGCTGCTATAAATGTGGATATGTACATATCACTATAGTAAGATGACCCTAATTCTTCAGGATAAATACCAAAAAGGGGAATAGCTACATCCATGCCTAGTCTTTTGAGGAACCTCTCTACTGATTTCCATAGTGGTTGTATTAATTTACAATCTCACCAACAGTGTCAAAGTGTTCCTTTTTGTCCACATCCTCTCTAACATTTATTATTATTTGTATTCTTGATGACTGCCATTCTGACTGGTGTAAGATGAAATCTCAGTGTAGTTTTACTTGCATTTCCCTAATTGCTAAAGATGCTGAACATTTTTTTTTTCATATTTTTTTTTGGTCATTTGTATTTCTTCTTTTGGGAAGAGTCAATTTGTTTGCCCACTTATTAATAGGGATATTTAATTTTTTGGTGTAAAGTTTTTTGAGTTCTTTATATATTCTAGATGTTAATCCTCTTTCAGAAGAGTAGCTAGCAAAGATTTTCTCTCATTCTGTAGGTTCTCACTTCACATTCTTAATTGTTTCCTTTGCTGTGCAGAAGCTTTTTAATTTGATGCCATACCATTTATTAACTCTTAGCATTATTTCCTGAGCTTTAGGAGTCCTATTGAGAAAGTCGTTGCCTCTGCTATATGTTGAAATGTTGACCCTACATTTTCTTCTAGGAGTTCCATCTTTTCTGGTTCTAATTCCTAGGTCTTTGATCCAATTTGAGTTGATTTTTCTACAGGTGAGAGATGAGGATCTACTTTCATTCTCCTACATATGGATAACCAGTTGTTCTAGCACCATTTGTTTAAAAGGCTGTCTTTTCTCTAGTGTATGTTTTGGGTACCTTTGTCAAGGATCAGATGACTATCCACCTGTGGGTTTGTCTGTATCTTCTATTCTGAAGCATTGATCTATGTATCTGTTTTTATGTCAGTACTCTGTTTCATTGTTACTGTAGCTCTGTAGTAAAATTTGAAGTCAAAATATTATCATACCTCCAGCCCTTAAAATATTTTCTTCCCATTTTAACTTCACTATGTATTTATGCATGTCTCCCAGGTTTTTGGTTCACAGGTCTCCTTTTCAAGAGTGACTCAGGTAAGAGACCTTGTTCCAAATTCTCAAGACCTTGTGTCTAGTTCTAGAGCTCCCAGGAGGGAGGAAAAGAGATCAGACATATTGAAATCACTCTCTTTTTTTTTTTTTTTTGTAAAATGCAGAGCAGAATTGAGCCCAAAGGCTAGGAAATTCCTCAGTACTATAGAAACAAAGTGGGGTTTGGCAGAGCAATTTCTAAAAAGTGAATGATTTTATAAATGCCCATCCCACCTGCTTAAAACCTCCTTTACTTTTGGCCATTTACTAAATAATGCGCTATGCTCTATGGTTTGTCTGTGATGTTGTGAGTTAAGAAAATGGCCTTTCTGGGAATTTTTCAAAGCGTTTGTTCACCTGAGCAAATATCAATATGATCTCCCTTAAACTGAGGCATCCGAACAACCTGCACTATGAGGAAGTGATAATTATGCTGGTAATTTAATTGTCTTAACACTTAACCCTGAAGCAGATTCTGAGATGAGGATTAGTATATAAGTGATTTATTAAGGAAGTACTCTCAAAAGCAACCCGTAAGGGAGTGATGACATCAGGACAGAAAAAGGTGGAAAGTCAAGCGAAGTAGGCTATTTCATGCAGAGTCCCACAGTGGGAGCTTTAACATGATTCTCCCAAGGTATCCCAGTTGGTGAATTGAGTTTTCCTTCACAAGGTGCCTGAGAGGCACCCAGGCTGTCCTGTTCTTGAATTATCAGTCTCTGCTAAGGACCACCCCAAGGCCATGCTGACTTCTAAGTACTGTTTATCCCATGGACCGTCCCCTAAAGAAGAGACAAATGGGTGGGCCATTGGAAGCTAAGGTCATGGATGAAAATAGGAATGTATGAAACAGGGAAGGAGTTCAAGGGCATGACTGTCAGGAGCCCTGCAGTGTTTGCTACATCAAGTTATTGAATCTTTGCTAAGTGCCTCAAAGCTTCTCTTCGGGGGTGTAGTATGTCAGTTTAGTTCTCACGAAAGGAATCGTCTTGATTTGTATGCTATGGAATTGAAGTGTTCGCTCATTTGTAAGAATGTTCGAAAAAGATCAGCAATAGAGCAAAGACTTAGATCCTGATCTGTCCAAAGCCCATGTCCACAGTTATGGTTTTCTCTTCTTATATGTCTTATTGGTCAGTTTCATAATGAAGTGAAGCATTCAGTTCAGGGGGACAGAAGAAATAGGGATAGTGTAAAACAGAGAGGGTAAAACAGAGAGGGTAAAAATATCTTGTTTAACAAAAAAGTTTATTAAATATTTTATTTTTAAAAAATGGAAGCAGTAAACCAGTGGGAAGTATTCTATGGCCAGAAGGGAAGACTGAGAGGAAATTTAATAATGGCTCTCAAGTTCATGGAAGCATTTAACACAGAATAGATTGACCAGCTGTGCTCAAATCTCTATGTAGTGGCATACAGAAGAAACCTCTTTGCTATTGTACGACAAGGGTTTTAGGTTGGATTGAAGTAAATGTTACCTGGCCAAAAAGGCTGTTGTGTATGGGAGTGAAATCCTACAAACTCAAATTAGAAGCAAAAGAAAAAAGGGACGAAATGATGGGAGCCCAGTCTGCCAACTGTGCAAATATATGAGATGTTACCTTGAATGCAGCAGCTTCACACCTGCCTCCTTCCAAAGAGGGGAACTGCAAAAAAAAAAAAAAAAAAAAAAAAAAGCAGCAAGCTTCATTGTAGCTGAGGATGCTTAGAAACTTGATGGCCTTCCAGAAACTATTATATCCATTGTTTATGCTAGGAAGGAGATGCATCTTGGTTTGTTCTGTTCTAGTGGTTTACTGCTTTTTGGGGGAGAATGGGGTGGGTACTGAGGACTGAATCCAAGGTGCTATTACCACCAAGCCACATCCAGAGAACTTTTTTTTTGGCAGAAGGGGGATTTATTGAACCAGCATGCTGGGGCTCCGTGCCCACTCAAGAAGGGAAAGCAGCCCAGAGCCCCGAGCAGGGGCTGAGCACTGCTTAAGTACACTTTTTGGGGAGGGCGGAGGGCTTTGTATACATCAGAACAATTCATCATTAGGCGCGGGAAAATTGAATAACAACTCCTAAACATGATTGGTTCATTCATTGGCGGGAACAGGTCAGGCTGGAGTGATAGGTCATTCCTAAGGAGGGGGTTACATTTAAACTGATTGGTCCAGGCCCTGCAATGCCTATGTGCGACCACACAGAGCCCTTATTACTGGGCAGTTCCAAGCATTGTCTTAACAGCTACAGAAATTTAACTCAGACCTTGCAGCTTAGAAACTTTACAACACCCGGTCTTTTACCCTTTAACTTTTACGCTTTAACTTCAATTTCTTTTACCCTTACATTCCCCACTCCTTTTTCTGACTACTTTTAATCTTAAAAGTAATGCATCACAATTATTGAAGGGTTTTACATTTCATGAGTTGTTTTGCATTCCCTGGAATCATTTTCAGCATGGCCTCCATTTTAGATTTCACTCGGTATTAGACTCCAATTTATCTAACTACACTGACTACCTAACTTAAAATCTGGCTTTATTCCCCCCTCTAATTTGGGAACTCCTCACTGCTGTAAGGAATGGGGGGGTGAAGAGAATCTTTCTGGCTTCTTCAGGCTGAAAAGGGACGGTGTGGGGCAAGCAGTTTGGAGTCCCCCTTTAATAATCGGGTCTATCGAGTGGTCCATGATAAAAGTCCAATTGAGAAGTATTAGGCTGGAGGGCCATTCGAGGGATAGGTGGTCTATAAGAGAAACAAGAATTCATTAATTTACTGGAACCATATTGATGCAGCAATAAATGTCACAGCACAGGAATATGCCAATGAGTATAATGGCCAAGACAGAGACTAACAATGTTTTCCACCAGGAAGTACCAAGAAACAGAAGCTAAGATATTGTTTCCACGACAAAGTTGCTGAGGACATGGCTTCTATCTAAGCATGTAAATCTTTAAGGATATTTGTCACCTTGCCAGAAATGTCAGGGATGTAAACACAACAACTAACATTTAGGTTTACAGATGTCCTTTTTACTAGTATGACCTATGTCTAATAGGGAAACCTTTAGTTTTGCTACTTAGGGCTGGATAACCATACTAGCAAACACCAAGCCTACCTGTGTAGGTTAGGAATATCTGTGGGCCTTAAACTAAAAACTACTCTGGCAGTTCCTTTTAATAGTTATCAGACATTCCTGTCTGAGAATCTCTTTTGTAGCCTCCAGTTTACTTATTTTTGGAAGTTATATTTAATTATTATTATCATTTAAAATGTCCAGGAACAACTGTGCTTTGGCTTTAACTGTCTTTGCTAAGTGTTTAAGATGAAGCAAGTCAAACTGACTTTTGTTCTTATCTATTGTCAACAGTCAGCTGAGTTTCCCTGGGAGTCCTCGGGGAACTTCATAGCAGCTTCTCAGTTCTGCTAGTGCCATTTACCTTAGGATGGGTCCAGGCCTTGCTTGACCATGTGGCTTCCCTCGGAAGCATCAGGGATGTCTCCCCTTTCTGATGACCCTCCTCTTCACAGCAAATGTACAGATTGGCTTTCTGTCCTCCACTGGTCTCATTAATCTCCCTGCTCAGGAGGTTATGTGGCCTAGAGTTGCAGAGCCCTTTGGAGAAGTCCCCTATTCCCTGATTCAGACTGACTCAGAGGGCAAGAGCCAAATTTTTAATTTTAAAACTTAATCTTAAACATCCAGCAAATAAGTTAACAGCCTTCTATTAAGAGCACTGGGCTTTAATGTCTATCTCTCTATCCTGTAGGTGATAACTCCTTATCTTATGTTGACCCAGGTTGTGAGTTCTTAAAGCAGTACCTCTTTAAAACATTAACAGGCAATCCTTAAACCATCTATAAGCAAACAACAAAACAAAACTAACTAGGGTAAAAACATATTTAGCTTACATAATAGCTACCTTGAATTCTGGCAGGGTTATATATCATAATTCCCTATTTGAGATCCTAGTAATCTTGGCAAAAACCTACTTTTGGACACAACTTTAACTGTACTGAAATCTGGCTTACTTCTTTCATAGCCACTTTCACATGTAGTGAGATGGGACAGAGCCTTATCTCAAGTAAGGCAGGGCTCTTTATAAATCTCAAGTACTATAGTTCTGAAGCTGATCATTTTACAAAGTTTACATAAATTGTTGTTCAAGTTTACATGAACATTAGCTAACACAACATAATATCACACCTAAAACATGAATTAAAGGCTGAAAGCTTTTAACCTTTTGTAGAAAAGTAGCAAAGTACTTTGGTGTTTTACAATAAAACCTTCACACAGATTAGGCTCTCATTAACTTAAAAATACATAAATTGTATCTCAGAGTAGAAAGTAACATGGAACCGTACATATCTTATTGATAACAAGTCCAATTGTAGAACACAAATGATATAAACAAACCTTCAACATGTTTTTTTTAAGCCTAAAATTACCAACTTTAAAACACCAGCTTGATACATGTTCTTTTGAAGCTTCTACCTTACAGACTTGTATACCTGGGGAAGAGGAGCGGATTTGGCTGGTCTCTGAACCCTGAAAGCTCCCTATGGGAAACACAGCCCTGCCAGTCACCTGATCCTCTTCACCACCAGAGAACTTTTGATTGTGTAATTTGAGACAGGGTCTTGCTAAGATGGTTGGAGGGCCTCGCTAAGTTGCTGAGCCTGGTCTCGGACTTGGGATTCTCCTGCCTCAGCCTCCTGAGTTGGTGGGATGACAGATGTGGGCCACTGCAACTGGCTGCAATAGTTTGCTTCTTAATGAAAACTTTTCTTTTTCATTTTCTTCCCATAACAGATCTCAGATTTCATCATGTATAAGCAAAAGGGCATTTTCTAAAGAATTAGCATTTGTTAATGCGACACTCTAGGAGAGAGCCAGAGACTGTGTGGATGGTGGAGGGAGTGGACTTTTTTTTATTGTTGTTGTTGTAGATGGACAGCATGTGTTTATTTTATTTGTTTATTTTTATGTGGTGCTAAGGATTGAACCCAGTGCCTCACACATGCTAGGCAAGTGCTCTGCCATTGAGCTACAGCCCCAGCCCCCAGAGGGAATGGACTTTGACTGCTTGTTTTGTGCACCACTTCATATCCACGGAAAAATCTGTTGTTCTGGTGTCTCCTGTCCACCCACAGCCCCTGCCCTGGGGGATTTTCTGTGTAAGATAGCTGTTTAGATTTCATGCACACACATATACACACATGCGCATGTTCTCAATGATGTATCTGTGTGGTATGTGCTGCAGGCAGAATAACCTATGATGCCACTATTTTATCATGGAATCACTTATGAATGTATTTTCTCTATAGCAACTCCCACATGGTCGGAATTATGAAATATCATTGTAATCACACAAAATGTACCAGTGAAGGTGCTACTTTTTGGCTACTCTCTGGACTACATATTTATTTATGAAGTAATTTGATCACCACTCATATCATTATTTCTCTGAGGGGAAAAAAAAGAATTTTAATTTGGATTTGCGATTTTGGTAATATGTCCATCCTGACGTAATGTCATGGTTTGGATATTAAACGTCTCCCTGAAACTCAATGTGTGGAAGGTATAGTCCCCAGCTGATGGCACTGTTGGAAGGTGGTAGAAACTTTAGGGGGTGGGGCCTGATCAGAGGTAGTTAGGTCATTGGGAGTGCCCTCCAAGGATGTTTTGAGACCTTGGTCTCTTCTTCTGTCTTTTTGTTTCTTGGCTGTCCTGAAACTCTGCTCCACCATGAGCTCCCTGCCAAAATGTTCAGATTTGCCACAGGCCCCAAAGCAACAGAGACCACCAACCATCCACATACTGAAACCTCTGAAACCAGGAGATGAAATAAATCTTTTCCATATAGGTTGATTTCCCCATACCCATCGATGGTGGCTTGCAAGAGGATTTTCTACATATTGGTTAAAGTTAATAACCCAAAGTCAGTTCCCTGAGGGTGCCTTTCCTCTAGCTAGAGTGCTGATTTGTTCTCTGGGAAAGAGAAATCCCCTGCCTTCCATTTTACTAGCAGACATATGGAAGACTGAAGTATTTGTTCAAGGGTGGCAATTATAATTATATTTTAAAAATATATTTTTATTTATACATGAACATAATACCTTTATTTATTTTATGTGGTGCTGAGGATCCAAGCCAGGGTCTCACACATGCATGCTAGGCAAGTGCTCTACCACTGAGCCACAACCTCAGTCTCACAGTTATTATTATTATTGAGCACTGACTATGTATGGGACATCACATCATTCACCGTCTGTATATTATCTTGTGTATCTTTCATAACGACTTTGGGATATTGGTATTATTATCACTATTTATGGAAATAATTGACTTAAAGCAACCAACAAGCCAGACGTCCTATAAAGAATAACTGAGAGGATGAGATTGTGCTATGGTTTAAATGTCCCCTCCCAAACCCATGTTGAAATTTAATTACCACGGTAATAGTATTAAGAAGTGGAACTGTCAGAGGCGATTAGGCCACCAGGGCTCCACCCTAATGAACAGATTAATGGTGTTATTGTGGGTATGAGTTCATTATGGCAGGACTGGGTTTGTTAAAAAAAGGGCAAGTCAGGCCCTTGCTGTGTCTTGCCCTTGCCTGCCCTTCTGCCATGGGTTGATACTACAAGGAGGTCTTTGCTGTTCCTTTGATCTTGGACTTCTTAGCCTCCAGAACCGTGAGATATAAGTTTTCTTTCCTTTTTTCTTTTTTCTTTTTTTTTGTACCAGGGATTGAACCCAGATGTGCTTAACCACTGAGCCACACCCCCAGCGCTTTTTTATATTTTATTTTAAGATGGCATCTTGCTGAGTTGCTTAGAGCCTCACTAAGTAAGCTGCTGAGGCTGGTCTTGAATTCACAATCCTCCTGCCTCAGCCACCTGAGCTGCTAGGATTACAGGTGTATGCCACTGTGCCCGGCTGAGAAATAAATTTTATTTGTAAGGCATGTCTTATTAAGGTAAGTATAATAGATATAAATTTATCTGTTATAGTAGAATGGACTAGAACAGTTGCAAGATCCAGATCCTCTAACCTTAAACCCTAATCCTTTCATAAATGTCGTGGTGGACATCTGTTGGTTGCATATCTAGTCTCCATTCTTCTTACCATTATTTTCCTTTGGCAAATTTACTCCTTGCTACCTGTGCACACTCTACCATAGCACACCACAGACATTTAGTTTGTGTGGAATTGACTCCAAGGCCTGTCTTAGGAGTGAGCCCAGATTGACTTAGGGCAGTCACTATGTTCTGTTGCTTTCCCCTACCACCCCTGCCAGATTGCCTGATTTGAAGTTGAATAGGTGATTCACTCAGGGCCCTTGAGATAGAAGATGTTTACTGGTCCTCTGGGAATGAGAAACTCCCTTATTAAACTGTGTCATGTAAGGATGTGAGTTCTGAAAAGGTGGAAACATTTAAAAAAAAAAATCTTTAGGAGACAGCATGTTTCCCCGCCCCCCCCCCCCCCCCCCCCAAATACTATTTGGAGCCTTAGTTTGAAGCTACTGGGGCAGAAGACAAAGGTCAGAGACAGAAGGAATTTAGACTTCTACTGACAATGTTTGAACTCCTGGATCAAGCCTCACCTGCAGTAAGAGCTGCTTCTGGATTCAATTACAAACATATTTACTCAAACTACCCTTTGGAGTCTGAATTACTTTGTGGGTTTTGTGCTACTTTCAACATAAAGTGTTCTAAGTGACACAGGTACTCCTCAGGGAAGAACCTTCATTAAGAACCTTACATCTTCCAAACCTCTGGTATGATGAGAAGTGACTTCCAGAATCTCAGTCCTGGAACAATTTAGCAGCCTAATTAATCAAATTAAATTACACTCTGGCTACTCTCCTTGCTAAGTGAGAAGGCTTGCCCACTTAAGATTTACAAAGATTCTGAACAACCCAGAATGAAAACAAAAAATGTTTTGGTTAATGATTTTAGGTAAGAAAAAAAAATGATGTTTTTTTTTTTCTCTGATAATTCCTAGTTGACTGAAGTTTTAATTCCAGTAGAAACACCAAATGGTGGGGGTTGTTTTTGAGAAATGAAGTTTTCAGATTCTTTACATGTGGTTAACTTAAAATTAATGTATGTACTCTTTAATTTCTCAACTGAGGAAATATATTAAAATATATTAATATATCTTAGGCAAAAAAAAATAATGTGAAATTCCTCATTATCTTCAGTCTTTTCCCCTATATGTGCTAAGAATACAGAGCTAGAGTTCTCTAGGTATGCTATGGATCACATAGGTAATATATACAATTAAAATGGAGTACATGTATATGGGTCACAGACACTTTCATATTTAGTTAAGGTATTTCAGGTCATCTCAGTGTAGAATTACCTTCTACTAGCACATAGTATATCATACATGCCAAAGACCTGCTTGGCCAGAGATTTTATCAGGATATGAATGGATAGTAAACTGTCTGGCACTGGACATATGTATATAGTGAGGAGAAGCCGGATTTGAAAGGTAGAGTCAGAAGCTAACCCATTAAAATTCTTCCAATTATTAGTAATGCAAAATTTCCAGCAGATGATTCAATTCTTACCGGTGTGAAGTGAAACAGAAAGTTTGCTACTGTCAAGAATATAACAAATAGTGTTGCATATGAAATTATTAATGCGATATATATGTATATGGAGGGAAGGCTGAATGATCTTTTCACTTTCTTATAGACAATATTATAAAATTGTTGTCATATGAAGAGTCAGCAAATAGTTGGCACAAACACATATTAGTTATATACCTATAGTTAACAATGTTATTGTGTGCTCAAAAATTTGTTAAGAGGGCAAATCTTATGTTATCCTTTTTTTTTTTTTTTTTTTTTTTTGGTACTGGGGATTGGAACCAGGGTGCTTTGCCTACAAACTAAATCCTAGTCATTTTTATTTATTTTTTATTATGAAACAGGATATCACTAAGTTGCCAAGGCTGGCCTCAAATTTGAAATCCTCCTGCCTTAGCCTCTCGATATATGCCACTGTGCCCAGCTTATGTAAAATGTTTTTTTTTTTTTTGGGGGGGGGTACTGGACATTGAACCCATACATAATTATACATGAGTATAATATATATATATATATATATATATATATATATATATATATATATATATATATATAATATAATTTTCTCCATTTTAGTCCCAACTGCTTCTTCTTTCCCTCCCCTCTCTCCTCCCCCTATTCCCTTTCCTCTTCTCTACTGGTCATCTTTCTGTTTATTGCTTTTTAAATTGGTGTTTTATGGATATATGTAAAAGTGAAATTCACTGTGCTATATTCATACATGTACATACCATAATTTGATCAATTTCTTTCCACAGTTCCTGCCTTTTCCTGTCTCTTCTGCCTCCCCCTCAAACCCCTTCCTCTACTCCACTGATTTTCCTTCTATTTTCAGGTGACTCCTTCCACCCCCATTTACCCTTAATTTGCTCTAGCTTTTGCATATAAGCAAAAACATTTGACCCCTGACTTTCTGAGTCTGACTTATTTTGCTTAACATGATGTTCTCCAGTTCATTCCATTGACCAGTAAATGCCGTAATTTCATTCTTCTTTATGGCTGAGTAAAACTCCATGTGTATATATATATACACCACATTTTCTTTATCCATTACTTTATTGATGGGCATCTGGACTGGTTTCACAACTTGGCTACTGTGAGTTATGCTACTGTAAACATTGATGTTCCTATATCACTCTAGGATGCTGATTTTAGTTGTTTTGGAAAAATACTGAGGAGTAGGATAGCTGGGTCACATAGTGGTTCCATTCCTATTCTTTTGAAGAATCTCCATATTGTCTTCCAAAATGGTTTTACCGATTTGCAGCCCACCAACAATGTATGAGTATACATTTTCCCCCCACATCTTCTCCAGCATTTATTATTATTTGTATTTTTGTGACTGTTCTGACTGGTGTGAGATGAAATCTCAATTTGATTTTGATTTGCATTTCTCTAATTGCTAGGGATGTTGAACTTTTTCACTTTTAAAGAAGCTATCAATAATTTTGTAAAGTTGTGGAACCACTATATGTCATCAGTAGAGTTCCAATTGTATGAAATCTTTGCTACAACCAGATAATGGTCAGCTTTTTTTTTTCCCCCTTTCAATCTAAATCATTTTAATAGTAGTGTAATGCTGTCTTAGTGTGGTTTTAATTGAAGGCTTTTCATGTGTTTCTTTGCCCACCATCTTTGGTGAGGTATCTGTTCAAGTCTTTTGCCCATAGCTTGTTTTCTTATTATTGAGCTTTAAGTGTTTTTAAATATATATGTGTATTTTGGACACAAGTCCTTAAACAGTTATGGGATTTACAAATATTTATTCCCAATCTGGAGCTTGTATTTTCATTCTGGTAACTGTATTTCAAATTTTAAAAATTTTGATTATGTCCAATTTTTCAACTTTTTCTTTTTTCAGATTGTGATTTATCTAAGAAATCTTTACCTAATCAAAGTTGCAAAAGTTTTCTCCTGAAAAGTTTTACATTTAGGTCAATGATTCATGTTGAGTTAATTTTATGGTGTGAGATATGGATCAAAGTTTATTTTCTTTTCTTGCATATGTATATATCCAATTATTCCAGCACCATTTGTTGAAGAGACTCATCTTTCTCCACTGAATTGCCTTTGAAACTCTGTCAAGATCATTTTCCTGTGTATGTGTGGGTCTATTTCTGGACTCTCTTCTGTTCCACTCGTGTATTTGTCTATCTTTACACCACTACCAAACTGTCTCGATTATTGTAGCTTCATAATAAATGTTAGTTCTCTAAATTTGTTCATCTTTTTTCAAAGTCGTTTGGGTTATTCTTGGTCCTCTGAATTTTTATATCAATTTTAGCATCAGTCAGTTAATTTCCACAAAAAGAGCCTGCTAGGATTTTAATTGGGATTGTTTTAAATCTATGGATCGGTTTGGGGAGAACAGAGTTTTTATACTTATTGAGTCTTCTGACCAATGAATATGGAACATCTCACCATTTACTCAGGTCTTCTTTAATGACTCTCAGTAATATTGTGTATTTTTCATTGAATTTGGATATTTCACACCCTTTTCAGGTTTATCCCTAATTATTTCATATTTTTGATGTCCTTTTTAGTGGTGGTGTTCTTTAAAATTTTAATATTTGACAGTTCTTTGATAATAGAGAAAAATACAATAGACTTTTCTTATAATGACCTTTTATCCTGAAACATTGCTCCAATTCACTTAATATTTCCATGAATGTCTTTTATAATTGAAGTGGATTTTCTACACAAATAATTACATCATTTCTGAATCATGATGGTTTTATTTCTTCCTTTTTAATCCAAATGCCTTTATATTTCTTTCTTTCTTTCTTTCTTTCTTTTTTTTTTTTTTTTTTTTTTTGCTTTATGGCACTGACTAAAGATTCCAATTTGATCCAATTTGATGTTGAAGAGACACAATGACAGTGGACATTCTGCTTCGTTCCCATGTTAGCTAAAGCTTTATTTAAAGTTAGCTATATTTTTTTTATAGATGCTTTCTGCCAGGTTGAGAAAGTTCCATTTTATTCCAATTCCTTATATTCTGATAGTATTTTTCTAAAATCAGGAATGAATATTGAAATTTCCCAAATGATAAAGGAAGGAAAGGGAACAGGAGTTGGGAGAAAGAAAAAAATTTTCCAAATGATACTTCTGTACTTACGGAGATGTTCATATAGTTTATTGCTTTTGTTTGTTTCTTTGTTATTCTAGTGAAATACACTGACAAATATTCTATGGTTAAATCAACTTTGCACACTTAGACACAAAAATTTTATCTTTTTACACAATATTGGATTTGATTTGCTCCAATTTTGGTAAGAGCTTTCCCTCCTATTATCATGACATATGTTGGTTTGTAGTTTTCTTGTAATAATATCTTTATCTGTTTGTGATGTAAGGTAATTTTGGTTTCAATGTTGGAGAAAAGTCCCTGCTTTTGGTTATTTGGAAGTGTTTGTATAGAGTTACTATGATTTCTTATGAAACATTTGCTAGAGCTACTCAGGATATCTGGGTTTCAGCATTTCTTGGTGGGAAGTTTTGTGACTATTAATTCCATTTATTTAATAGGCAGAGGGCTCTTTATGTTGTCTAGTATCTTCTTGAGTGAGCTTTGATAGCTTTTATCTTCCAAGAACTTTATCCACTGCACCTGAATTGTACAATTATTGGTATGAGGTTGTGCATGAATATTCCCTTGGTACCATTTTGATTTTTGTAAATTCTGTAGTGATGTCACTTTTCTCATTTCTGCTAATGATCATTTGTGTCTTCTCTTGTTCTCTGATCAGTCTGGTTAATTTATCAATTTTCTCAAAGAAAGTGAGGGGTTCTTTCAACTTTTTTATGTCAGGAAAAAAATCTTCATTTGCATTCATTTATGAAATATCTTTTCACTGGATACAGAATTCTAGAATGACAGATTTTTTTTTCCCCAACACATGAAAGATGTTGCCTTACTGGTTTTTCCTCTTGTATTGTTCAAAACAGAAATCTACTGTTATCCTTACGTATTTTTCTTTGCTACATATCCACTTTTTCTCCTACTGCTTTTACGTTTTGGTATTTATCACTGGTTTTGATAAATGTGATTATGAAGTAGTCGTTGTTATGGTATTCTTTGTTTATTTTCTGTAGGCTTTGTTGAGTTTAGTGTGTTTTTAATTTGGGGCACACTTAGAAAAATTTTATTCACAATTTCTTAAAATATTATCTCACCATCTCTCCAATTGCGTATGTATTAGGTTGCTTGAACTGTCCGACACCTTGCTGATACAAGTTTTTATAAGTCTTACCTTCTATCTCTGTTGTATTTTGAATTGTTCCCATTGCTATGCCTTCAAGTTCACTAATCTTTTCTTCTGCAATGTCTACTTTGCTGTTAATCCTAGAAAGTTTATTTTCCATTTGACACATTTTAGGCTTAATAACCACAAGTTTGTATTGGATCTTTTTAACGTCTTCCTTGTTTTTGCCTAACTTTTTGAACATATGGAATATAGCTATAATAACCATTTTAATATCCTTCTCTGCTAACCACAACATCTGTGGTTAGTTCTTAATCAGATCCAATTGATTGATTTATCTCTTCATTAGGGATCATATTTTCCTGTTTCTCTCTCTGTCTAGAAATTTTTGATTGGATGCCAGATATTATAAATTAAACCTTGTGGGATGCTGAATATTTTGTGGCCTTATAAATATTGCTGATCTTTATTCTGGGAGGCAGTTGGAAATAGTTTGACTCTTTCTAGTCTTGTTTTTAAGAATTGCTGGGCCAATGAAGGTAGTGTTAATCACAGGTTAATTATTCTCATCTCCTGAGTTCAGTACTCAGGGCTTTGTGTATCCCAGGTTTCCCAGCATGCTCTACGGGTGCAAGCATAATTCCCATGCCTGGGTGCTCACTAGACACTGTTACATTTCACACTTGTTTTTTTTTTTTTTTCTGTCCTCTGATAGTTTGTTCACATGAATGTGCTGCTTTGTATTCAGCTGAGTACTCAGGGACAGTTTGCAGAGATCTGGAGTTCTCTTTCTGGGCAACTCTTTCCTCTGTGTACTCTGCACTGTGACCTCCAGGTGCTTCAGTTTCCTCATTCTGGTCACTGTTCTTTCGCCTCACTGAGTCCTCTGCACTCTGCCTATGTCCCCACTCTTTGTGCTGTGCCCTGGAAACTCCACTAAGGTGATGAGGTCGAGGAGGCGTTTATTTCTTATACCTCAGGGGTCAGTATCCTTCATTGATGATCCATTGTCTTGGAAACCATTGCTTTTGAGATTTTGTCTAAGTTTTGGTTCTTTCAGGTGGGATACTAAATTGGTTCCTGTTTATCTTGGTCAGAGCAGTTTTTTCTTTTTAGCATTAAGTGGGATTTTTTTCCTTCCTTTTTAAATTTTTTTTTTTCCTTTTTGTGGTACTGGGGATCAAATCCAGGGTCTTGTGCATGCTAAGCAAGTGCTCTACTACTGAGCTACATCTCTTATACTGGAACCCTTACACTGGATTCCTTAAGATCAGAAGAAAAAAAAAATTAAAGAATCTTCCATGAATCATAAAGAGACTTCAGGTAGGCAGCATAGATGATTGACAATTAGATACAATAGCAGGCCTCACTCAATTTCAGTCTCATTAATCAGTTAACAAAAAAGAAGGATTTGCATGAAATTCACAGCTCAGATTGCCATGTTAGCCACTATATCAGAAAGCTTAAGAGCTGAGTCCTGGAGAAACAAAACACCCCACAGTTGATGTTTTTGTAATAGAAGATTTCTGTTATTTTAGCAAACAGAGAAGCTGCATAAAGACATCAAAATAAACTGCTTTTGAAGAAAAAAAAATAGAAACTGATTCACTAAAGGAACCTATTGGGGGTAATTACCCAGAGCCTGTGGTAGATGGGGAGGGCTGATTTAAAGTTATCATTTTTGCAAATTTTGTAAAAAGCAAAAAAAAAATATATATATATATATATATATATATATATATATATATATATATATATTTTTTTTTTTTTTTTTTTTTAAATTTTTTATTGTGGGTTGTTCAAAACATTACAAATTTCTTGACATATCATATTCCACACTTTGATTCAAGTGGGTTATGAACTCCCACCTTCACCCCATACCCAGATTGCAGAATCACATCAGTTACACATCCATTGATTTACAAATTGCCATACAAATATATATATTTTTTCCCCTTGCCTTTCCAGTAGTGGAAAAATTCCTTCCACAGCTGTAACCTCTTATAAATTGCAAAATGATTTTATTTTTTAAATTCTTCACGTCTTCTTGAAGGGTAATATTGGCTAATGATAAAACACCAAAAACTATCATTTCAAATGCTGTTTTTATTTTTGATTTGCAGTCTGAGAATAGTGCACAGGAACTTTAGCTTGTCAGTTTCCCGCTGTCCTAGGTCAGTAAAGTCTGAACTTTCTCATCTGACACCTGTTCAAATCTGAGGATACAGATGAATTCAGATGGAAAGGTATCAATTTCACAGTCTAGGTGTCTACATTCTTGAGATGCTCTTCTCATGGGGCTTTGAATTCATCGTGGACAAATAAATATTCAATCATCTGAGTACCACATTCAAAATTTCAAAATTTTTCACATTCCATTCAAACTTCTTCTTACTTGAGCTTTCTCATCAATAAAAGTATTTTAAAAGTGTTTCATTCAATTAGTAGGACATCTAGAAATACTAAACTGTGCTTTCCTGGTCATGCACATTCTAGTTTTTCTTAACTTATAACAAACATACCTTTTATTAAAATCAAACCATTCAATTTAAAATTGAGAGATCCCCGTTAGAAAAACATTTCAAAAAGGTAGAAGAAGAAGGAGGAGGAGAAGAATGAGAATGAGGAAGAGGAAGAGGAAAATATGAATAGTAAGTGTAAATAAACATGGGATAACTGATTGGCTTTTTGCATTTTTTTTGGAAGTCAATTATATCTTTTGAGACTTAGAAACTTCCAGATTGTTTCTTCTTTTTTCTTTTTTTTCCCTCCAGCACTGGGGATTGAACCCAGAGATGCTCCACCACTGAGCTACATCCACAGCCCATCCACAGCCCTTTTTATTTTTTATTTTGAGGCAGGGTATCATTAAGTTGTCCAGGTTAGCTTCAGACCTGTGATCTTCCTGCCTCAGCCTCCAGAGTAGCTGAGATTACAGGTGTGCACCAACTGTGCCTGGTCACCTTTAATTTTTAACTTTAACAAGCACAATCTTGTCAATTTATTTCCCAGTTTATTACACTGGTAATTCATTTCCTTCTTCCCTGTCACCTATAGCTTGTACATCCTGAGTTGTAAAAACAATTACCAAAGTTGTAATCAGTTAAACACTGAACAAAGCATTATGCCAAATTTCTACTACTATCAGATGGCCAACACCTTACATGTAAGAGTTTGGCCAGAGTAGTTATGGTCTCTGCACTGATAGGAATAATAAATGGTGTGGTACCTGGATATGGTCAATGATGCCCAAGGAACCTATCTTCCCTTCCCTTGCAACTTCAGGGCACAGAAATAATGTAGACTAACTAGATATTTTTGGGAACACTGGGGGTTGAACTTGGGGTGCTTTAGGACTGAGTATCCCCAGTCCTTTTTATTTTGTATTTTGAGCAGGGTTTCAGCAAGTTGTTTAAGGCCTTACTAAATTGCTGAAGTTGGCCTTGAACTTGTGATCTTCCTGTCTCAGTCTCCTGAGTCTCGAGTCTCTGGGATTACAGGTGTGCATCACTGTGCCTGGTTTCTATTCTTCTTCTTTGTTTCTCCCTTTCTTTCTTTTTCTTTTTCTTTTTTTTTTTTTGTACTGGGGATTGAACCTAAGGTTTTGCACATGCTAGGAAAGAGCTCAACCACAGCTATCTCCACAGCCCCAACTTGATCTTGCTAAACAGTCTTCTTAGACTAAGGGGCCCACAGCATTTTTGGCAATTTATAAACTCTTGGAGCTTCATCTGGCAATCCTATGATTTATGCAGCCTCTTTCCCCAACTTTTCAGAAGGTCTTTGGAGTCTTTAATCTCTTTAAAATTGTTTTCCTCCTGTTCTTTCCCAATAGCCTTGAAGGGTTTATTAAACCCCAAGACCCAATCATTAGCAAACAAACAAACAAAAAATTGCTTCAGTTTTCTTGAGGTCGGGAAGAACATTTAAACTGTTTAGGGAAAACATGTTTATACCATTTTTCTAGGTGTGTAAAGACAGAAAGGTAAACAGAGAGAGGGAAGTTGATTTGGAGAGTAGAGACGGTTCATATACACTGCCACAAAAATTTGAAACCATCTAAAAGTACAGAAATGTGTTGACATGATTGCTCTGCTTACAGATAAAGCATACATGAAGCATAATTATTTGCAAGCTGAGACTATTTTAGGGAGAAAAATTTTCTAAATGTTCTTCTGCTTTCAATCCATTATTTTAGAGATGTAAAAATTGAATCCTAAGGAAGAGACATGACTTTGTTAAGATCATAGAGAAACTAGAATCTTGATCTTTTGAGTTGTATCCGGTATTCCTATAATTAGCATATGCTGCATTTCAGAACCTGTGATCTCCAGTGTTTTGATACACCAACCTAAGGAATCCTTAGCTACTTTTTCCCTTCTTGTATTTGTGTTTGCTAATCCTCACAGGTAGATAATAGCCCTCAGTCTCTCAAGTTCTTAAGTCAGATTTTCTTTTGGAGTCTGAAGTTTTATTAGTGACTCTGTTTAGATATGCAGTGTACCCCCCAAAGCTCATGTGAGACAAAATAAGAAAGTTTAGAGGTGAAGCAATTGGGTTATGAGAGTTTTAACCTAATCAGAACATTAATCTCCCAATAAGGATTAACCGGGTGGAACTGTGGGAAGTCAAGGTGTGGTTGGAGGAGGTGGGTCACTGGGGTTATATATTTTTTTCCCTGCTGAGCAGAGCTCTCTTTCTGCTTTCTGGTGCCATGACCTGAGTCATTTTCCTCTGCCCTACTCTCCTGCCCTGATGTTCTGCCTCACCCCAGGCCCCAAGAAATGGAGTGGTCTGTCTGTGGACGGGAGACCTCTGGAACCACGAGCCCCCAAATAAACTTCTCCTCCTCTAATTGTTCTTGTCAGGTCTTTTGATCACAGCAGTGAAAGAGCTGACCAACACACTCTGTGAGGAAATAATGCCTTCTATCGTCTTCATAGCAGAAAGACCAAGTGGTACAGGTTGTAGGTTAAGAGATACAGAAGTGCTATAGTATGATTCTTCTGGAGTTTGATATTATCAAGTGATTGAATGATCAAGAAAATTGCCTACTGCTTCTCTTTGCCTTTGCATGTTTCATGATTACATTCCCTTTTCTTTTCAATCCGTAGTGGGGGAGATCAAAAGAATATGGGGGAGAATATGAAAGAACAAAAGCAAGGCTCAGCATTACAGTAGGCTAAGAATCCAGGTAATTAAATGCTCACTTTATCCTTCAGGATTCTCCACGATCTTGTCAATTTATTTCCCAGTTATATTCCATACTATTTCCTTTCACATATAAATTAATCCCATTGGATCCAACGACTCACCATTCTTCAAATGTATCACTTCAAACCTGTTTTCATGCTGCTTTCTTCACCAGACATTCCCTGTCCTCAATCTTTTCCTGTTTAAATTTAGCTTAGGGTGGAATACCTGAGAGGCAGAGAGTGAGAGAACCTTTTAAGCACAAGCAGTTTGTCAGAAGGAAAAGGTAAGAGAGTGGGTACCGGAGAGAAACAAGGGCAGGTTACTTCCAGAGAACATGCTGTCAAGTCAGCTTCCAACTCCAGAGAGCAATTGGCGCATAGTCCCACTGAGAAAGCTCTGGAAGCCCTTGGAAATTACTCATTTTACAGTTAATCCCACTCAAGGGGACAGGGCTTGTAGGATTTATACAATACTCAGATATTGCTTGAGAGTTCTTCCTCACGGCATTAATTCTAAAAGCTTCTAACCTGTTGAACAGGTGGAAAAGTGAGTTGTGGCAGCAAGAGGACACCTTCAACAAAGAACTGCTGGCACCCTACGTGGAAGTTGGGTCAAGTGCAAACAAGTGCTACCAGGGAGGTGATAGGAGAAGCATGGACACCATCTGCTACAAACGGAACTCAAAGGAAAAGGTGGGATAGAATTGCCTATGCTGTAGTTAAAAAGCAACCAAACCATGGCTCAATACCACAGAAGTTTACTTGTCCCTTAAAGTTGTCAGGAGAACTCTGTGGAGTATATTAACTTGGAGACTTGGGCTGATGGAATAGTTAACATCTCAAACATGGCCTGATGTTGCATTGGAGGGAAAAAGCAAAATTTCACATCAGCAGTTAAATAGTTTGATCTGTAGTCCCCCCACCGAACTAGTTGCATGACCTCAGTCCATCAAGTCTGGGTTACTCCAAGTACCGTGAATCCGAAAGAAGGGAGAAGCAAGTGATTAATGATTATTACCGCATGCCAGGAATAACAGTAATTTCAGAGAGATCAATGGCTTAAATGAAAAGGTGGCCACTTAAGGAATAGAAAAGGTAAGTGAGTTTTGTGTAAATTTAAAGTGACTTGCTAAGTAACATATCAAACCCAGAAATAAAAGGGAAAAAAGTTGAAAAATTTAAATACGTAGAGCTTTGAAGTTTGATATGACAAATGTCATAAAATGAGTCAAAAATCTAAAAAAAAGTGTTAGCATAGATTAGATGCTCATTTTCTTCATATATTAAGAACTCAATGAATAAAATATCGTACCCAGGAGAAAAATTAGCTGGGAGACAGGCAATGCACAGGTAACCGTATTTATTTGGCCAATAAACATATATAATATGCAAAATAAAATAAGAAGAAAATATTACTTTTTAGTCATCACTTGAGCAAAGCTACAATGGTATAAAGAGATCAGGCATTCTCATATACTGTGCCAATTACAAGCCAAGAATTTTTTTATTTTAAAGAAAATTGTTAATCCACTATGAATAGGTAGAAGAATATGTTCTGTATTATATTTTTATTTTTAAACATTATTTTTAACATTTTAAACACACATCCTCTTTGACCTAGAGACCTTTAATCTAGACATAAACTTGAACAAATGTGTCCAGATTTATATACATGTATGTTCAATGGAACACTATTTGTACATATGACCCCCTTAAGTAATCCTAAATGTCCATAAATAAGGGATTAACACAGTGATTTGTTGGACATGCTTATAATGAAATATGTAACTATTGAAAAGCATACAGTATATTTCCATAGGCTGATATGAAAAGTCTGCAATGGAGTATTAGTGAAAAATCAAATAGCAAAAAAATGTCTACAGTGTGATCCCATTTTTGTATGTCTTGTAAATGCATAGAAAATTTGTGAAGGACCACACAAAAGACTGTTAAGAGCAAAAACCTGTGGGAGGGCTAATAGGGATTCAGGGAAGTAGATGGGGCTCATGCAAGTCACATGACCACATCTCACTTTAAGGAGGCACTCTTAACCACATGCGTATTCTGAGCGATGATTGGTGGGACTTTCTGCTGTGTAATAAATAACACACATACACTTAGTTTTCAATATCCTAGTTTAGTCTCCCTTCTATTGAGGGTGACCTATGGAGTGATATCTTAACCACTTAAGGCTTTCCAGAACACATTCTTCTACCTATTCACAGTGGATTAACAATTTTCTTTAAAATAAAAAATTTCTTGACTTGTTAATTGGCATTTTCATCAAATACAAAGAAAATTGGTAAATTGCCATTTTCCCTGGGGTGAGTGGGGGACTTAATAAATATTAAGTGGTAAGAGTAGTTGCCGTGATTAAAACTCTAAAGTAAATGCTTCTGTTTGAAAAAGTTTAGCTTATTTCACAAATTTTGAATAATAACTGTACATTTTTTAGTTTTTATGCATGATGATATATAATTAATTTCAAAATGAATTATATTGTTATCTTTAATGGCTAATTTGAACTCTAACATACCATAAGCTCCCTGTTCATTAAAAAAAATAGTTTTTGTTTATTTTTGTTTATGGCAGAGGTGTTCTTCTATTTATTTTCTGTTCAAATACCACTTATTTATACTATAGTCATTTAAAGTTCCATTGCTAAATTCACACCTCCAGTAGAAATAAATTTGAAGTGACCTTAGTAAACACAAATGGAAATAAAAAAACCCAGTGTATTATATTATCCAAGTACAAATTTAACACTATGTATCCCAGCCAGAAATAACAGGCCAACTTCAACCCTGGTAAAAATACATCTGGCTTCCTTGAATAGTTAGTGAAGCTTTTGTGATGTTATTTAATTGTAAGGCATCTATTTGCCTAACAGCACAGGAATGATTAATTAAATTATCATGTTATTATACAATGAGATAGCATTGTATTTCTGAATAATTTAAATTATAGGACATTGGAAAAGTCTAGAAAACACATAAATCATCAATTGGAACATTTTTAAAACAATATGCATAAGGGAGTAGTAGTACAACATATTGTGAAGAGGACTATCTCTGTGTGTGGAGGTTAGAAGTGATCTCTGAATGGACAATTAATATATATCATCCCTGAGCCAATAAGAAAAAAATATTAAAACTATATGAAGTATTTTACATTTGGAATAAGTTTACATAAGCTTATTTAACATATGCCAGATATAGTATTGGCTTTTACCAGAAAGGGTTGGGGGAGTGGGTAGAAAGTAAATTGGGGGTGCTAATTACATATAATCTCACAGAGAATCTTATAGACCTAGATTGGAGCTTCCTCAAAAAATGGTCACAAGATCCAACTTCAAGCAGTAAGATTTCTAAGCCTGGCAAGTAGGATATATAGCAATAAATGATTGGCTTCTGAATTCTGAGATGTTAGCATATTGGATATAGCTGTTTACAAAGGTAAGTATCACCTGTGCCACCTAGAAAACAAGCCTTTTAGCTGGGTGTGGTGGTGCATGCCTGTAATCCCAGTGGTTTGGGAGGCTGAGTTCAAAGCCAGACTCAGCAACTTAGCGAGGTCCTAAGCAACTTGAAACCCTGTCTTAAAAAATAAAAGGGCTGGGGATGTGGCTCAGTAGTTAAGCACCCTTGAGTTTAATCCCTGGTACCAAAGAAAAAAGAAAAAAAAAAAAGAAAGAAAAGAAAGTAACTACCAGGAAGTATAGACATACATGTGTATAAATAAACATCTTTCCTTTTAGGTATATTCATGGAAGCACTTAATGTTAATTGAAAGTCTTTACAGACGTATTTTTTTTAACCATAAATGTCAGACTTGTGTTTATTACTTTTGTGATAATTCTTAACATTTCCAAAAAAAATCCATTAAAGAGAAATAGCTTTCTAAACTAAAAAAAAAAAACTAACATCAAGCCAGGTGTGGTGGTGCATGCCTTTAATCCCAGTGACTTCAGAGGCTGAGGCAAGAGGATCATGAGTTCAAAGCCTGCCTCAGCAACTTAGTGACACCCTAAGAAACTCAGTGATAACCTGTCTCTAAATAAAATATAAAAAAGGGCTGTGGATGTGGCTCAGTGGTTGAGTGCCTCTTGGTTCAATCCCGAGTACAAGTCAAAACAAAACAATAAACTAACATCAAGTTGTTGTTTTAAAGCCTCAATGGAAACAAATTATTTTATGATATATTTTTGTCACACCACCACCACCACCAAAATAGATATGATAACCCAATGGGGATGGCCTAATGGAAACAGTATAAATAGGTATAGGTACTAGTTGTTATGGTGTAGGTGAATTTCTACACAGAAAATCTAACTCTGCAGAAGTGAAGTTTATTTGTTTTTAGTTTTTAGAAGTGACGTCTATTTTTAGTAGAAAATGTTGATTTCTGTCTTTCTGTCTTTGCTGACAAACTGCTTGTTGGGCAACAGCTGAATTCTGGTCTTCCCAAGTAAATTCAGTTGCTTTGAGGGTAGAAACTTCTTGGATTTAGGACTTAAACATTTATCAATTTCAGGAAAATGCCTTTTTACCTTATCCTGCTCCTTAGGATTTACATCTCAGTTCTTTGAGGATATGGACTTAGTGTAGAAAAGCTTTTGCTTCTGTATAATCTTTGGTCATCCCCATCTCCTCTGAGTCACAAGGCACATTATTACCTTCCTGTATTTTGGTGCTGGTGTTCACTACTAGAGCTCCTAGTCTCACTATGACTTCTTGTTGCAGACTTACTTTAGGAATCCTGAAGTTCTTTTGCTTTTATTTCCTCCCTTTAGCTTTTAGGGTTCAGGAAATCTTGGGTACTTTCTTTGCCCCAGATTTGACTATTAGACTTTATTAAGCTGGCTAAGAGAATATATTTGCAGTATTTGAATAGTTGTTATTCTGCAAGGCTTAAATAGTCCTTGAACTCTGGTGCTAGCTATCAGGGTTCTAGCCCTGCCATGAAATCTTTAAGAAATATATTGAAATAAGTAAAGAAAGATAATATCAAGAGCTGGCAAGCAACTAGAATTCTCATGCTTTTCCAGTGGGAATATAAAACGACTTAGTCATATCTGGAAATAGTTTGGCAGCATCTTATTAAGTTAAACATGCATTACCGTGTGACCCACCATTTCTACTTCGAAGTAGTTGTTCCAGAAAAATGAAAACAGTTATTTACCAAAGTCTCATCTACAACTATTCTTGGTAGCTTTACTCCTAATTACCCCAAATTGAAATAACCTAACTATATATCAGCTAATGAATGGATAAGCAAATTGTGGTACATCCAGATAATGGACTTCTATTCAGCAATGAAAAGGAATGGAATGCTGAGATTAGCAACTGTATAGATGAAGCTAATAAACATTAGGCTATGCAAAAAGAAGTCAAACCCCAAAGGATATATACCAAATGATTCCAACTATACAAAACCAGAAAAGACAAATCTAATTTAGATCATTCATTACATGAAAATAGTGGGCTGGTGGGATTGGTTGGGGAAGAATGTAAAGGAACATTTTTGGGGTTATTGAAATGTCTTATATTTTCATTGTGATGGTGGTTGCATGGGTTAATCATTTAGCCAAAACACACCGGGATATGTGGCTAAAATGGGTTCATTTTAGTGTATGTATATCAATAAAGTTTATTTTAAAGTAAAAGAACTAGAGACTTGGGCTGGGGGTTTAGTTCAGTGGTAGAGCACTTGCCTAGCACATGTGAGGCACTGGGTTTGATCCTCAGCACCACATAAAAATACATAAATAAAAATAAAAGTATTGTGTCCATCTATAACTAAAAAAAATAACAAAAGAACTAGAGGCTTAATATATTTTTTATTCTCTGTTGTTCCTCTTGTGGTGGAAATGCATGAATGCCTTTAACTTTTGCGAACATGGCAGAGTTGGGGAGCCTACATAGGAAGCCTAAGTTAAAAATCTCCAAATTTCACATCCTTTATTTTGATGAATAAGAAGTAATATGAAGAGAGACCGTTTTTTCACACATAAGGTATAAGATACGAGGTTTGAATAGAGACAACTATTAATCATTACAGTGGGTCAAATAATGCTAAGCTGTGGGAGTACAAGAGTTAGATATGTGACTTAAATATCATGATCACAAAAGCCTGTACCTCAGTGTTGTCTTCCCAGTACCCAGCACCATACACTTAATAGATGCATATTGAATGTGTCAAATGTTCCCTCTTATGGTGAATGTTGAAGTCTAGTGCAAGAGGCACACATAGATTCACGTCATTTTAATAGGTAGGTGATTGCTGGATGATGACACACTCAGTGTTATTGATGTTGAGAGAAGGAACAATTAGTCTAAACCCATAGTTCTTAGAAAGGCTTTATGGAGGAGATGATGAGAAAAATAAGTTTGAGCACAGTAAAAGAAAAAGTAGAATATTCCAGACAGTAAAACAGCCTATGTAGGAGCGTGGGGATTTATTATTCATTCAATGAATATTTACTGAACAACTGTTATGTGCTAGGTGCCATTGGACAAGTGGAGGACTAAAGATGACTAAGATATAATTTCTGTCCTCTGAGAGCCTATGTTCTACTGAGAGAAACAGATAATTAGAAAAAGGAAAAACCCTTCTTAACCCACAAATACCAAGTTTTCAATTCTACAAACATACCTATTATTTCAAAGTTACCATAAGTGGTCTATTTATTGCTAACTTAAGTTTTTATAGGTGTTTTACATCTGGAATGACGGGACAAAATGGGTTAGCACAGAATTGTGTTGGTAACAGAGAAATAAAGATAATAAGGAGAAAATAAAGCAGAGCATTGGTGGTAGAGAGTGATGGGGAGATTGGTGTTGTAGTTTATATAGGGTCATCACAGAAGTTAGAGGATAAATTATGTGCACACAGAGGGGAAGAATCCTCAAGGCAGAGAGGACGGCACATGAAGAAGTTATGACTGAGGGCTTGCTTGGTATGTTCCAGGAGGAGTGGGGAAGCCATCTTGGCTGGAGCAAAGAAGAAAGACAGGAGATGAAATATCAGAGTTCAGGGTATCAGGTTATGTACCATTGTAAAGAATTTGGATTACAAACTTAAGTAAAATGGGAAACACTGGATTAAAACATGATGTGACTGAATTACTCTGACTTCTTGAAAGAAAATAGACTGTATGGAACAAAGTCAACAGCAGAAAACTAAATTAGGAGGCTACTTCAATAAGCCAGGTGAGAGGTAATAAATTTCTGGAACAGGGCGATTATAGCAAAGGTAGTAAAAAGTGGTTAGATTCTGAATGAATTTCAAAGGAAGAGTTGACAGCATTTCCTGCTGGATTGAATATGGTGGTATAAAAGGGATAACAGGTATAAAAGGGAGTTCCAAAGGGGTAACAGTTTGGGATGAGAGAAACATGCAAAGAATCTATTGTTGATAGAGGATAAAGAGTAAGATAGAATTGTGGTAGAATTATGTCAGAAAAATAGTTAGAGAGACCTGTCACTGAGAGACTATTATACAAGGGTGGAAGTTCTGGATATTTTGTTGGAAATGAAGAATCATCATCTAAAAGATTCCAACAGGGGAGTGGTGGGGGCAGATAATGGCTTTTGTTTTCTTTGATATTACTATATAGATGGGATTCAGAGGACAGTCAAAACTGGAATAAGCCAGTTAGAAGGCTAGTGAAAGGTAATGGGACCTAACTTGAACATTATGAAAATGTAGAGGAAAGGAATAGACTTGGGGCAAATATTTAAGAAATATAAGATGGACAGTAGTTGCTAGTTGACTGGGTAGGGAACATGAGGGAGGTAAGAAATTGGGTTCTGGTGTGGGTGACTGAAAGTATAATTATAGCATTAAAATAAATCAGAGGGGCTGGAGTTGTGGCTCAGTGGTAGTGCGCTTGCCTGGCATGAATGAGGCACTGGGTTCGATTCTCAGCACCACATACAAATAAATAAAAAATAAAGATCCATTAACAACTTAAAAAAAATCAGAATACAGGAAGAGTAGGGTTAGATTTGTGGAGGGGAAGGACAAGTTCAGTTTTGGATCTGCTGAGTTTTCATCTCCTAGCTCTATCAAAGTCAATCAACCCAGAAGGAAGATGGATGTATGAATGCCAAGAACAGGGAATGTTTAGAAATAATGAGGGTCTAAGACTTATAGTAAATAGTGTTGCCTGCACTCTACTGACTTCTATGCAATAAGTGGAACAGCAGGCTTTCCAAATGGTTTATAATATCACATTCAACATTACAGACATATTCCAATATGGGATTATTCAACTATCTGGACTAAACTTCTCTTTCCCTTTGTTTGAGAGAATAAAGGCATATTACCTTAACTACTGGATGAGTGCCTACAGTATCCCATTAGACATCTTGTAGGGATGGATGCTCCTTCTCTCACAGGAAGCTTAACCTTCAAGCAAGTTAGGAAAGATGAGGGACAGGGTATACATACCCTACCATTGGAGAAGAGCCATAGAGATGAACAGATACATATTAGGACATTTCTTTTCATGATTGGTTTCACTAAGCCTGATATGACTCATAGCCATGTTCTGAGGTAGCATATTCAACCCCTTCCCCCCCCCCTACTTTTATTAGTGCATTATAATTATACATAATAGTGGGATTTGTTGTTACAATATAACAATATAATTTGGCCAATATTATTCCCTGGTATTTCCCTTTTCTCTTTCTTCCCTTTCCCTGGTTCCTCTCTTCTAACTGATCTCCTTTTGATTTTCATGAGATACTGCCTGGATAAATTCTTCAGGATAAATACTGAGGAGTGGTATAGCTGGGTCATATGTTGGTTCCAATGCCTAGTTTTTTGAGGAATCTCCATACTCATTTCCATAGTAGTTGTACTAATTTACAATCCCACCAAGTGCAAAAGTGTTCCTTCTTCTCCCTATCCTCTTCAGCATTTGTCGTCGTTTGTATTCTTGATGGCCGCCGTACTGATTGGAGTGTATGTACAACTCTTCTAGAGTTGTTGGTTCTAGACAGATTCACTACCTATGTTGACTCTCTACTACTCCCACTCAACTGGCTATGTATACAGACATGCAACATAGACAGCTCTCCTGTGTGGACACTCAAATGGTTCTGTGGCCATCAGTGGGGCTTATGAGTCATAATCAATACACAAATACCTGGAAGTAGTGATTTGGGAATTTTTAGCAAATGGTAGTGCTGATAATCTGGGAAATATCTAGAAAGGGAAGGACTGAGGCAAGGTTGAAATCAGGAGAGCCCAGTGTTTGAGAGCTAGGCAGAGCAGGAAGAGCTCACAAAGGAGACAGAGAAGGAATGGTCAGAAAGAGAAGAATCGGGGGCAGTGGTGTCATGGCTTATAAGGGCCAGCAAGAAAAGACCCTTCCCTGTGTTTCCAGGTCCTGCTGTCACTCCCCGCCCCCATCTCTTAGCTTACACCACATTAGGCTTCTTGACATGATGCATGATGGATCTCATATCTGAGCCTGGGTATTTGCAGTTCCCTTTTTCGGCCCCCAAATCATCCCCAGCCTGACTCACTCCAACTCCCCCCAAGTCTCATATCACAAGTTGCCTTTTCAGAGAAGTCTTTCCTGACCTTAAGTAAAACTTTGCTACTATCTGATGATAGTTTTCTATTTTATTTTCTTCCTTGTGCCCATCACAATCTGTCTGAAGCGATTTAATTCATAATTTAAAAAGTTCCCTGTTTCTTTTCTTTTTTTCCTGCACTGGAATGTGGATTCAATGTTTTCAGAGGGCCCAGCACACCTCCCACCCAGCAGGTGGCCGGTGATTATTTATTGAATGACCAAATGTTTTAAGTCAAGGATCAAAGTGCAAAGACAGTTTTAAGGGGAGCAAATGGTGATGATGATGTCGAGTACAGGAGAAAGGCTTAATAAGAGGCATCCTTGGACCTGACACCATCCCTGTCCTCAAACAACTTTTGTTGATGGCAGAAAACAGACTTTGGAAACATAAGGCATTTAAAAGCAGCACACTAGAATACAATGAAATGGTCCACAAGTGGGGAAGCATCAGATGAAGGACATTATAAATACTTCTTAATTTACTCAGAGCTTAAAAGCTCAGAGGTTTATTCTGCTCTGGTCTTAAGCCACTCACCCATCACCCTGGGAATAGGGAAAATGGTGCTATTACTGAGCATTGTTTCAAATGAGGCCTTCTGAGTGCCCGTTGGCTTGCAAATATTTCAGTCCCGTGTCTGTTTTTTAAGAGGGTGAAGTGTGACTATTTCAGCTTTTATTAATCTAAGGTAACCTGACGATGGTTGATCACATTTGTCAGTTGTAAAATTTTGATCAGCTTCATTTTAGAAAGAGATCACTCAACAGGAATTTGTGACCGTCAACATGAAAGAGAAGTTTTTGCAGGAGAAACAGTCACTTGAACATTATTATTCAGCTGGATAATAGGTTTTGATTACTCAAATATGTCAGTTCTTTATAGAGCTTAACAGATATTCCATCTGCCTTTAAACATTATTTAATGACCAGACCTTGCCTTGTGGGTGACTATACATGGGCAGATGTGGGGCTAGGCAAAGCCTGCTCCTCAGTGTCATTTCCTATACAGGCATCTTGGAAGACATCCATTGCTTCGTCTGATCCTCAAGGATCTCTGTTCATAATGGCTGGGACATTCATGGTCTCCTTTGGGCTTTAGCTTTTTCTTCACTTGGGTCACCATGAAGAAACTCCTTCTCCCAGTATGCATTGTCACTTCCGGTCCAGCTTCTCCTGATGGCTCTCTCTGAGCCACCCTTGACCAAAGTCATCTTCCTTTTCCTTGGCCACACTAAATTCGGACACCAAGAATCCATCTGTCTGAATGTACTCAGCAGACACTTTTTCCTCTTTGGTTTCGTCTTTTGGGGTTCAACCTAGAGTCCCACAAACTTCTCAGGGCTTTGGTCCCCTGCCTTGGATTTGGCCTAGGAACATTGACTATGCCCTTCCCTTAGGGACACACCAGAGTCAGTGTTTGCATTGCATTTCCTCTGTTACTACTTCTTTATTTTATTCACGATTTTATATTGGTTCTTTTTAGTTATATATAACATTACGATTCACTTTGACAAAATTATAAAAGCATGAGATATAATTTGCTCTAATTCAGTCCCCAGTACTTCCCTTTTCTCTCCCAAACTCTCTCCCTGGTTCCCTTTCCTCTACTCTGCTGATCTTTCTGCTATCACTTAAATTTTTTTTAAAAAATTAGTGCCTTATAGATATGCATAATGGTGAGATTCACTTGGTACATTCACATATGTACATAAGAAAGTTAGGTCAGATTCATTCCACTGGTCTTCCCTCATCCCATCTTTCCTCCCTCCTCAATACATTTCCTCTACTCCACTGATCTTTCTTTTATTTTGATGGAATTACATTCCCTCTTTTCTTTTCTCCTCCCTCCATCCATCCCTCCCTCTCTTTCTTCTTTCTTTCTTTCTATTTTTTCCCTTATTTTGGATTAGCTTTCTCATACCAAAGAAAACATTTGACCTTTGGCTTTCTGGGTCTGGCTTATTTCACTTAGCACGATAGTCTCCAGTTCCATCCATTTACTGGCAAATGCCATAGTGTGATTCTAATTTATGGCTGAGTAATACTCCATTTTGTGTGTATATACCACATGTTCTTTATCCATTCATCTGTCGAAGGGCACCTAGGTTGGTTCCACAGCTTGATAATTGTGCATTGTGCTGCTATAAATATTTTTGTGCCTGCATCGCTATTGTATGGTGATATTAGTTCTTTTGGTTCTCTACTGAGGAGTGGGATAGCTAGGTCATTTAGTTGTTTCATTCCTGATATTTTTGAGGCATCTCCATATGCTTTCTAGAATGATTGCACTAATTTGCATTCTGTCCATCATCCAGGAAACATTGTTTTCTAACCTGGCCATGAGACCTAGGGAAATCTTTATGCTTCATCATAGTATCTTATCCTAAATCCTTTGCAACTTATGATTTCTGTCTACTACTTTGCCTTATTGCTTAGGCTTTTTAATTCAAAAGACAAGAAATTACTTTTTTCCTCTGTTTTCTCCTGTCACAGCCTTTCTCTGAAACAATTAGATGGGAACAGTCTGGCTGACTGAGCAGAGAGTAAGCCAAAGATACCGTGAGAGACCACTCAGGGTGTGTGGGTGGGGATCATGCACCTAATATTTTAACATTATTATTTCATCACTCAATTAAATGTCAACTTTTTATTTAAAAAATATGAGTTATTAGAAGCCAAATCATGCAATATCCATTTTGGTGCCTCATGCTCTCTTATCCAGGAAGTAACAAGGTTAGTATAAATTCAAAGGGAACATAAAGGAAGAAAAGTAGCAGAATAGACACTGGGGAAGCTTTAATTCTTGGATTTTCTCTGATTCTGCAACTGAGATGCTCCGTGTTCTCCTGGTGTTTATTTGCAGTAGCAATCAAATCTATCTCCTTCCCTGCCCTCTGGAGAAATGACAGAAGGACATAAAGCAAAATAAGATCCTGTATTTGGTGAATTTCATTTTCAACCATTCCTGATCCACCCTTTCTTCTAAAGCTCTGAAACCTCAACTTATAAAACAGACATAAGTGTATCTGTGGCTCATATATACAGTACTTGTAGACATGGCTATCCATATCCTGGAGAGTCATTTGGATTAACAAATTACTGTTTTGGTGCACAAAAGCAATTCTTCACCCAGGAGTAACTTGTTTTTAAAAATTTCTGGATTTGGAGGTGTAAGGGAAGATGAAAACAACAGGAAAAAAAGAAAAGAGATTTGTGTCGATGTGGATCCAATTCCACTCTGCTGTGGTCATTCCTCCACCTCCTGCTTTTCTATCTTTAGTATAAGAACTAGGTTATGCTACATTTGGATAACTTTGGAATCGGAGCTGTAAATAGTTTGGAGAGTTGGCACAGAGAGAATGATGGAGAGTTAAAGGATGACAAAGAATTGGAGAGTGGCAAAGTCCCAGAATGATGGAGAATTGGAAAACAATGGAGGGTTGTTTTATTTTTTTAAAGGATGCCATATATCAAGAGAGAAGTCATGGGGTCTGTGGTAAGATTGAGGGAAGATCCCCAGACCCTACCGATCCAATGTTTAGATGTAAACATGAGCCTCTGAGACTGAAGTTGTTGGTGGTTTGGAAGCCATAGGAGATTTTGAACTATTAGATTAGAAATTACCATGTTACTCATTAAGACTTTAATACTAGGTATCGTTTTTATATTATAGCAGGTTACTTTGTGATGCACTCAAATCCCCTCTAGCATCTGTGTTTCTTGAGAGCAGTCACTGTACTATTTCTTAGTATCGTTCTACAATACTTCATATGATGTTTGACCTACATAAAGCACTTGAAGAACATTAATTGACATTCCCATCGAAGCTTATATGACCCCTTGCAAAGATTTTTCTACCATTTATTTCATGTCTCTGTAGACAGTAAGCTTATTGAAGGCAGGGTCCAGACCTTGCATTTATTTTCACTTTCTTATCATCCTTAGTAGAGTAGTGGTCACAGATGAGCTCATAAATACTTATTGATGCATTGAGTGATTGACTAGAAATTTCTGGCTCTGGGAAATAAAAGCTTTGTTTGCCTAGACAAAACCAAACCAAACCAAACCAAACGAAAACAAAACAAAACAAAAAACACAAACAGCCTTTCCCCAATCACACCTTTGCAAAACCAGAAAACACAATTTTAATCACTGTAGATAAGTTCGCAGAAAGTTTGCCACCAAAGATTTTTTTTTTCCTTTTGTTCATGTGCTAAATATCTTCATGGTTTTGACAACCAACTTCTTTAACATAGGATTTTGCATTCATTAGAAATTGTTTGGCTGCCCAAATCAGAATGCCTATTCAAGTTTGCTTTTGCAAAATTTAAGAATGAGCCTATTAATAAAATTAAACTTACTCAGTTGTATAACAGACAAGCCCAGGATCACTAGACCATTTCCATCTGCCTTCTGTGCTAGTCTCTGCCTTCCTCCACTTCAGGTTTCCTTCTTAACAACTCTAGAAAAGTTTCAGGTCTGACTTTTGGCCTGAGTTGGGTCATTTTCAGGAACCTGAATCAATTATTCTGGCTGAGGGGTTGTGATATTTGTATCATTCTGATCTGGATCCAATGCTCAACCCCAAACCAGGTGGTTAACTCAACTAAACCCAGACTGATGCAGAAGGATAATTCTTTCCCAGTACAAATTAGGGATATTATTATTATTATTATTATTATTATTATTATGAAGAAGAAGAAGAAGAAGAAGAAGAAGAAGAAGAAGAAGAAGAAGAAGAAGAAGAAGAAGAAGAAGAAAATGGATTTGCAAAACCAATAGTCACAGAGATCTACCAGAAATCTTTTTAGATTTTTCTGAATGGAGTCCAAGGTTGAAAAGAACTAGTCTACTAAAAATGTTTTCTCATGTAATCATTCCTTCCTTCCCTCATTTTCTGTTTATCAAAGAAATCAATCTATCTTTTATGACACAATATTGAGTTAATATAATTATAGACCAACCACCACCACCACCACCAACAAAAACCTGAACATAGTACATTTCAGGTATAGCTTCTGTTGGGCTTTTCTTTTCTTTTGGTGATATCAGGGATCATACAATGTAAGCACTCTATCACTGAGATACATCCTCAGCCCTTTTAGAATTTTATTTTGAGACAGGGTCTCACTAAGTTGCTCAGGCTGGCATCAAACTTGCCATCCTCTATTCTCACCCTCCTGACTAGCTGAAGTTGTAGGCATGCACCACCATGCTTACTTTTTTGGACTTTTTGATAATTTGGAATTGGCTCTGGGACATTTCAATCCTGTTTCTACTTTCCCTATCATTTTGGAAGCCTGAGATGGAAACAGCTGAAAATGTGTTTTTTGTTTGTTTGTTTGAATACTTTTAGTTGTAGATGGACACAAATCCTTTATTTATTTATTTATTTTTATGTGGTGCTGAGGATCGAACCCAGTGCCTCACATGTGTTAGGTAAGTGCTCTACTACTGAGCTACAACCCCAGCCCCGAATGTTTGTTTTAATACAGCGATTTTCATACCTAATTGCATACCAGAAATATCAGGTGTTATCAGGAAACATGGAAGTCCAGGCCCCATGCCTACAGGTTCTTATTTAGTGGGTCTGAAAAGGAATCATGTATCTGAGTTTTATTGAAAACACTCCAGTGAGTTTAATGTGTTGGCAGAGTTGGGGGCCTTTCCAAGACTTGCTCCTTCTGCAGTGACTTTAAGGGGCTCTGTAAATCAGGACTCACAAACAATGAGCACAGTCATACTTGACTCCACCTGCAATGAAACAGCTGCACCATTCACTCCAGGTGTACCTTTCCTTCTGTCCATCACACCTCTGAAAAAACCAGGAAACACAACTCTAATCGCTGTAGAGAAGTTCACAGAAAGGTTGACAGCAAAGATGTGTTTTTCCTTTTGCTCATGTGCTAATTTTCTCTTCACGTTTACAAACAGTGACTGGTTTACATTTTTGGCAGGGGTTGTGCTTCTGAGTTAATATGCATTGTGAGTGCCGGTTAACCAAAGTTTTCCCAAGAACTTTAGCATTGTTTGTGGTTTAGAGGTCATTCATAATGGCTAAAAGAGTTCAGCTGGAGTTTTGATCTTGTATTTTTTTTCCCCTGCAGAATGTGATTATTTTTTTTTCTTAATTAATCAAATATGTTTCTCCAAGAAGGTACAGGCTGTACCATGAAAAATTCTGTCATCTGATTTAATCTGGACATGTCTACATTTTAAAGAAATTTAGAAGGAAGCGAACAATGAAGCAGAGCCCACTGGTTTTAGTACTGAAAAGAGGAAATAAGTTGATAAAGGGCAGATTCTACAGAAAATTTTTAAAAAAACATAGAACATATGTGACACTAATGGTACATCATCAAAACATGTTTTTGCCATGGGGTGATGAGAATGGTTGGTAAAGCAATAGAGCCAGAAAATGCACACTCTGAGAATCAAAGAAAAATTAAATCAAACACTTTTTTAAATTATTTTTTTAATTTATATATGACAGTGGAATGCATTACAATTCTACTTACACATATAGAACACAATTTTTCATATCTCTGGCTGTATACAAAGTATATTCACACCAATTCATGTCTTCATGAATCAAATACTCTTGTGGAAATTTCATACCCTGTGTACAAACAGTGCATATCAGATTGTTTTCCTCTCAGGTGCATCTAAAATATCTGATTTATGTTGGGAAAATCACAATAGCAAAAATAGAGCAGAGATAGTTTGCAGGGAAGTATAATCAGTTCTTTGTTTTCCCTTCAAAGAGACCATAGAGTTATCTTTATACATTGTGAGAGGACTGCAGGAAATTAAAGTTCTAGAGTAAATAAAACCATATTTGAATTTTCCCAATCTCACAGTTCAAACTCTATAACTAAGCACTGTTCCCGTTCTTAATTGAGTCCCTAAAGCTTGACTTGAGTCGATGGAAAATTTAGCTTTCAGAATCTATGTATAAATTGAACAATCAATTGTGAATTTGTTGATTGTTTCTGGTTTGAATTTTATTTCTTTTGGCCAAAAGCATTGCCAGATGTACATGCTAAGAAGGAGATATAGTATGGTCTCTATAATGATTCATGAAAATTAAAACAGAACAACATTGGAATGAGGTATTGAATGTAAGAACTGGCAGCATTTTAAAGATGGTATCCCCCAAATACCTTATCCAGCCAAAATTACTTGTGCCTTTCTTGATGTCAGAGTATTTAATATTTAGCTATGCTATACACAATAATCTAGCTATGGAAATTAGCAAAGTCGGAGGACATAATGAGCAAAGGAATAAGTATGCACATTAATTAAATGTCAGGCCCTGTCCCAAAAGAATAATCCTCCTCTTGTTTAAGATAACAACATGAGATGAATCATCCCACTAAGTAACACAGTGTGTGAGAGTTCCAGTTGCTCCACATACTCGCTAACATTTGGTATTGTCAATCTTTGTAATTTTAGATGTTTTAGTAGAAGTATGGTGGCATCGTGTTGTGGTTTCAATTTGCATTTCCCTGATGACTGATGATGTTGAGCATTTATTCATGTGCTTTTTTTTGCCATCTGTTTATCTTCTTTGAAGAAATGTCTGTTCAAATCTTTTGCCTATGTTTTTATTGGGTGTTTGAATTCTTATCATTGAGTTGTGAAAGTTATTTATATATTCAGATGCAAGTCCTCTTTCATACATCTATATTGTAAATATTTTCCCCCAGTCTGTCTTTTGCCTTTTCATTTTCTTAGTGCTGTCTTTACAACAACAGAAAATTTTAACTTTGATGAAGTCCTATATATAAAATATCTTCTTTTATGGTTTGCGCTTTTTGTATTCCTTCTAAGAATTTTTTGCCTATTCTAAGGTTGGAAAGATTTTCTCCTAGAAGGTTTATGGTTAAAATCATTTTGGAAAACTATGTGGAAGGTTGTTTTTTTTTCTTTTAATATAAAGTTAAACATACACTTACCTTACAACACAGGAATTCCTCTCGTGGGTGTTTACCCGAGAGAAATGAAAACACATGTCTATAGAGAGGTTTGGGCACAAATGTCCACACCATCTTTATTGATAATGCCTTCCAATGCAAAGGATTTAAAAGACCATCAATAGGTGAATGGATAAAAAGGTGTGATGAGGGGCTGGTGTTGTGGCTCAATGGTTGAGTGCTTGCCTAACACATGTGAGGCACTGGGTTCAATCCTCAGTACCACATAAAACAAATAAATTAGTAAAACAAAGGTATGGTGTCCATGTTCAACTAAAAAAAGATTTTAAAAAAGCTGTGATGAACAGAAGCATTACAATAAAAAGGAAGGAAGGATTGATGGATTTCGTACTGATGTGTAGATAATTAATTTATCTCAAAACACCACGCTGTGTGAAAGGAGCTGGATTCAAAAGAGTACCAACTGTATGATTCCACTTCCATCTAATTCTAGAACAGGAAAAACTAATCTAAAGTGACAGGAAGCAGATCTGTTGTTGCCTGTTCTAGAAGCGTGGAAGGATTTGACTGGAATGGGCACGGGGAAACTTTGAGAATGATGGACACATTCTATTTGTGGATTCTGCTGTGCCTACCTGGTTGAGTAATACTTGTCAGAATTCATCAAGCTGTCCACACTTTAATGTGATTTAAGGTATGGGGAATCAGGAAAATTTTATGTAAGTTGTTTAAAAAGAGAAACAAACTCCCTGGCTAGCCAATGGTGATATGTTCATTGGACACCATATTGACTGATTTTTTTTTTTTTAAATGTGATTATTGCTAGAATGGGTAGACTTTCCTCCAAATCATAAAAATTTCATTTGTATTTAAAAATAAGGGCTGGAGGCTGTAGCTCAGTGGCAATATACTTGCCTATCATGTGTGAGGCACTGGGTTCGATCCTCAGCAGTACCACATAAAAATAAATTAAAAATAAAAGTCTAAAAAAAATTGACATGAATTCCAGGATGGAAATTTGAAAAATACAGAAAAATTAAATGAGTAAACAAATGACTCCTTGTCTTAGCATTCAACCTTTTCTGTTTTGTATTTTTCTTTTCTGTAGTTGGAAGCACACTCTCTGTATAGTATGGTAGCCTATCTGCTTTGTTTAACATTATAAGAAATTTCCCAAATAATTCCATAATTTTTACAAATTCGATTTTAACAGTGCATAATATTTTCAGAGAAATACCACACTATAAATTATTTAAAATTACTTCCTACTTTTGAACACTTTTCTTTCTTGTTGGCTTTTACATTTTTTTCCTCTCTCTAATACTGTGATGATTAGCATACATTTTCCCCATTGAGTATTATTTACTTAGGATAGATTCCCCAACACCTTGATCAAAGGGTAATATGTTCAACATTACATTATCTTTAACCAAAATATTAAAACCTGCCCTTTTTATCTTAGGTTTCCAATCTAGAAAATATTTTATTCTTCTTACTTAGCAATGGATTATTGTTTTTCAAGGCAGGGAGTTAAAGAGAAAGAGGATTTTCACCTACTCCTCTGAATGTACTGCGTTGCCTGAATTAGCCTCATCTATCTGTCAAAGTGCCCAGAAACCATGATGATAGGAGCTGTGGAAATAGATATCTAGCATATGGGAACCTGCTTATAATTTCTTGCTCACAGCATTTATCCCACATACAGCATTTATCTTTAAAAGAGCAAGACTAATGAACCCGTATGTATTGTTTTCTACTTATAGCACATCCTCATTTGAAATACATCCCATGAAAAATAAAACTCTGCTAATGAGTAAGGAATTGCAATGTTTTCTAGTGAGTAACGTCGTAACGCCTTGGTGTACTTCTTACTTTTGCCCCTGTCCGTATTGTGCCCCACCTTTTAAATCAGAAAGACAACTTACTGTGTAAAATGCTTTGATCAGCTTTGACCTAGAGCATTAAGTAAATGCACCTTTGAGGAAAAAGTAATAATTATGCTTCCAGAAAATTGGGATGAGTCAAACAGATAACTAAGAAGGTGCCCAATTGGAGAAGTTATTTTTGCATTGATAAAGGATTCACAATACTATTCCTGAAAATGATGAACTCCTTTCAAGAATGACAACTAGGGCTTGATGTACAAAAATTCAGATTGTGATCAATTCATTGAGGGATACATTCTACGTGCTGGGCAGCATAAAGCTGATGTTAAACTCTGTCTTTTGAAAACTTTTTCTTCATTTGTAAAATGGACAATGGTGCAACTTGCCTCATAGATTTTTGTGAAGTTTCTATGACATAACATATGTAAAATGCATGCCTGGTACCTTGTGGATACTCAATAATACTCGTAATTATGGCTGTGCTTGTAGAAAAAGAAGTTACTAAGAAATAATTCCATGGAGCCTCATCATTCTGCCTGTCCTCTCCTGGAATCCTCATCCTGGACAACTGTTCAAAGGTGAATTTATTTAATGCTCTAGGAATCAGCCTTCCATTACCCCTCATTTTCAAATCCTGACCTCTGTCTTGGGAGGTAAATCACCTAGAACCTCATACTTTCCAGTAAATGTTCTCTTTAACTCTTGAACCGGAACATGGCTGTCCTCTGAAGATCTCACCACCGAGAAGCTCTCTTTTTGAAAAATATTTCCCCCTTTCCTTCTTTAGCACATTCTGCCCTTAAGAACCGAGAGAAGACATAATTGTCCTCTGTGCCATGCTGCTTTTAGAACCAAGATGTCCCTCCTTCTTCCCCTCTTGATTCTCTAATCTCAGTCCTTCTAGAAAGATCATCATCTTCTTCCTGTGACCGCTATTTACTGGTCTCTTCCCAGACATCTTTCTGCTATCATTGAATTTTGGCCCCCTATCTTCATTTCCTTCTAAACTCCTGTCATCATTTTTGGGAACTTGGCTTCTTGGTGTCTCCTCTTCTCAATGACCTTTTCGTCTCTACCCACCCCAGTATCTCAAAAGCATCTCATTAGCCACAACTTCCCATCAGTCTGGTATCTCCCTCTGTGGAGTACAGTCCATTGATCCTGTAGTCCCGTTGCCTACTCGCAGACCTCAGCCCATTTCTCCTAACAACTTCCTTCTTTTCTAGCGTAGATTTTATGATCCATTTTTTTATAGTTTATCCCTTCCAAATATTCTCCATGCTCTTGACCTCTCCCTCTGCTGTATAAATTTTGTAAAATTCCAATGTTGGTGTGACTTTTCTTGCTATTTTCACATTTGCACAGGAAGAAGGGCAACAGAGTTGAGGAATCAAAATATCAAAAGGATCAAAATATCCTACTTCAAATGGCTCCTCGACATGGTTCCATGTTTTAAAATGAAGCACAAATTTTAATCTCTCCTATTCTCTCGTCCTTCCCCCTCATTTCTGCTGATAACCCAGTACCATTAGGAGCATAGAAAAACCATATTGTCCTTTTCTTCCTGATTAAAATTGGTGATCCAAACCTCAGCAACAGCACTCACTTCTTTCTAATTGTTAAAATGAAGGACATATCCTTTTTTCTTTCAACTGTTTGTGTCTCTACGCACACTCCAGAGCTCCTCCCTCTTCACTTTGTTAAAGTCTTTCCTCCACTGCTCATCGTCCTTCCCCTACATCATCAATCTTTACCTTGCTAAATGATCGTTTCCATAGTACAAAGATGCCGTATTACCTCCCACCTCTACATGCCCTTGACTTCATAGCTCCTCTTGCTACTGTCCACCACCCCAACCTTTTTGGTAGCCTGGCTTTTCAAGAGTGATCTGAAAATGCTACTTCTATATTCTCACTGAATCCATACTTCAAAATTCTCAAATTGCTTCTACTTCACTAAAACTGCTTTTGTTCAGATCACCAGCTTCAGGGGGCTGATTTCAAAGAGTAATTTTCTGTCTTTCTTTTCACTGACCATCTAACAACATCTGGTGGCGTCTTTAGTAAAATAGGAACCCGATTCTTGTAATTTAGCCAATGTGAAGAATCTATAAATGGGAGAGAGGTGATGGACCTGTAGACTTTTCTTTGTGTTCCCAAGAGGTATATTTTCTTTGGAGACTTCCCAGTTACCATAGGCCAGCACAAAGGGCTCTGTTCCTTCCCTTCTTTAACTCCTAATTCAAATGTGGATGTAGGTTCTAGTACTCCTAATTCAGGTAAAGACTGTAGGGCTCTTTTTTAAGTTCCATCAGCACAGTGGAAACATGCAAACTAACAACTAAAAGCTCATGAATAATGAAAACAAACCCATAAAAGAATCCAGCAAGCCAATATTCTGGTCTACAGGTCAGGCTCATTCATCAGTAACTCAGGGTTCCCCAAATGCTCATTCTTAGAGAATGGTTTGTGGTTCCATTGTTACAAATTAGGTGTCTTCTTTAGGCAGAGATGGACACAAATCCTTTATTTCATTCTTAAGGATGAGTGGTATGTCATTTCATAAATTTTCACTTTTATATGTGATTAGGAGTCATATACAAATAACTTGTTGAGTTATTAAATGTTAGATAGCCAAGCTTGATTGAGTTATTGATTTTGTATTGCATAATATCAATTAAATTTTTGTATTTATGAGCTAAAATGACTTAAATAATTAGATTATTTCAAGGACTTTATTCTACATTTGTTGGACACACTGCATTTGGTAACATTGGAAAACTCAATCTGATAATACACACAACCAAATAAATATAATGGTCTTATTAGATATATATGGAAGAGAAGGGGGTCTTATGTGTGCCTAGGAGGGCAGTAGTATAAGACATTGAGAGCTGCAGGTCTCATTTTTATCTCCATGTGGAAGACGTCATCCTAGCAGCATCTACTAGAAACTCATTCTCTCCGAAAGCTAGGCATAAAGAAGTCCTCAGAGGAAACCATTGAGTGTGCTACTTTGATGTTGGGATGAAAGGGAATGTATGTTGCCAGGGACCTTGCTGTCTTGGGTCTGTACTTGAAGAGTCCTAGATGTGCTTCAGGCAATGGGATCCATGACGATGGAGGTGAGAAGCTCTTCCACGTTGATGCAGAGAGGAGCAAGACAAGGATTCATCGCTTTCTTATGATTTTGAGATTTTTGGATTTCTGAGACAAGTAAAATTTGAGAAGTGGGGAAGTAACACATAATAGCTTTTTATTTTATCAAATAAGGATATTGAAAATCAAACACAACCTACTCTGAGAGGAATACTTATAATAATAAGAGTATGGACATAATCTGAGGATAAATACAATAAATATAACTTGCTACATATATTTTATATATAAAAATGTCACTTCAGTTTTTTGGGGGCGGGCTGGGTACCTGGATTGAACTCAGGGGCACTGGACCACTGAGCCACATCCCCAGCCCTATTTTGTAGTTTATTTAGAGACAGGGTCTCTGTGAGTTGCTTAGTGCCTCACTGTTGCTGAGCCTGGCTTTGAACTCGAGATCCTCTTGCCTCAGCCTCTGGAGCCAGTGGCATGACAGGCATGTGCCACCACGCCCAACTTTCAGTTTGTTCTTTTCCATTTTGTTGCTTTGGGCACCAATGAACACTCCATCAGAGTTTTGCTCTCACAGTTAGGAATTGAAGTCCCATCAAATAGTTTTGCAAAGCTGTAATCTATAATCCAGATTACCAAACTACATATTCCTTTGACTGTCTACTGCCTTATTTCCCTGTTCTTCCCATCTATGATTCCTTCATAGAGTTGATTGACATGTTCTTGGATCATCTTGATAAAAGAAATACGACTCCAAGTCTGGAGTCAAGAGACCCTCAGAAACCAAGGTGATGGTAGCTGTGATAGTGTTTTAGAGATTTCTAGGAAAATGTAAGTCTCAGGGGAGATAATTTTAGGATAAAGCCCTGATACTTATTACCAGTAGAGTTGTCTCATTGCTCTTCTGGAGGTGTGTGAGGGAGCTGGAAGTTTCTCTAAAGGTGTTTACCCACTTCCCAGAATTGCTATTTTTTTATACCCCAATCCATCCTCACACCCTGAAAACTGGAAAAAAGTTCCTGAAACATTATATCTTCTCCCTGCTTCCTTCAAGTAGGTGGGATGTGCAGCAGGTTTCTCCAGTGGGGATGGAGAGGGTCTCCTTGGCAGTGACCTCACTGAGCTGCATGGCCGTCTTCCCCTGAAGCCCCTGTAGCTCTGCCTATGTCAGGGATGCAGTCAATATCTGGTACACAATCAACCATGTGCAAACTGGCAGAAGTATCCCCCGTGGGAAAACCTGGTCTTTCAGAGAACATTGGGATCAAGAAGCAGGTCATAGAGATTCAGTGAGGAGGTGAAGTCAAAGAGATGAACTATAGTTCTCATTGAGTAGTCACTGGGCAGCCACCATGTTAGTGTTAGAGAGATTAACTCCTTTCCTAGACCATTGGCCATTTAGTTAAAAGGAGTTAAAAGGTAAGGTGTGGCTATTAGTTAGGACCTTTGGCCGGTTTTGTTCATCATGCTTCCTATATGGGTCAGGTAGAATTGTTGAGGCTACCCATAAAACTAATTTCCACTGGGTTCCTTTCAGACAAGCTCAATGTGGATATATTAAGAAAACCCTAAACACAGATCTCCCTCCAGAAGCAGCATTTAAGAGTCTATTGAGATTAACATTGTGCAATTGGACAAATAAAAAAAAAGGATAAAAATAAAAAGGGAAAAGGCAAGCCAGGCTCTGGGAATTATAACTCATGTGCGGCCCAGGCATCCTGTTTCTGCTGCCCGTTGCTGTGTGATCTGACAGGCTGAGGAACTGTGGTTTTGGCTTTGTACTGCTGAGACATTTAACTGCATCATGCAGAGGTGGACTGAAACTTCAAGGGCACCCAGTGACATATACGTTTCGTCACCAGTCTGCCCACTCTTGCATTTATCAGAGTCCATGGGGTGTGAATGTGTGTGTGTGTACATACATATACACTTTTTTTTTTTTTACTTCACACCATGGTGTCTGATTTATAATTTCCCGAGGGCAATATTTTTTTACAGTGACTGGCAGAATTTTTTGTTCTTCATTAGGCCTTTTATTAACCCACTGCCAGAGCTCTGTATCTAACCACTCCCAGTGTTTCAGTGATCATATTATCAGTAATAGCATATTTCCTCTGGGAGATATGAATACCGTCTATTGCAGGTGGAAGGCTGGGAGGAGGCGGGATTGAGGGGAATGTTCGCATTTCTGTCGGCACCTTGCCTTCAGACTCTGCACTCCACTTGCAGATGGTGCAGACTAGACTCGGATGGTTTCTTAACTTCACTGTTATGTGGAAGGGCAGCAACTTTTATTTGCTCAGAAAGTTTCATATACCTACAACGCTGTAAAAAGTAGATTTGACCACACACTCAAGGGTTCAAAATTTTTGAAGTGTCCTTATATATATGTCTTTATGGAAAAACCAAGTTTAGATAGATAATGGATGTGGACCAGGTTGGAAAGAGCCACAGCATGCAGAGGGGGTGGTTCCTTTCTGTCTGGCTGAAGAACTCAGATGAAAGAACCTACGGAAGCCCAGAGCTTAATTATTATCATCATGCTCTTCCATTTAGAAAGAAATGGTCCCAATTACAGGGCAAGCAGGATACTTCTAGTCTCTATCCTTACCTCAGAGCCACATATCAAAACACTTGATTTAGAAGAGAATATAGTTTGTTTTTGAAAGATCTTCAGGGGAGGAATTTCCATAATTTTCCTTGGCATTACAGTGAAACCCCCTTATAACATCATTTAATCTCAGCACGAACATCTACTCGCAGAGCGTACTTGAACAAGTCATTTAATCTCTCAGAACCTCATTTGTCAAATGAGAATTCTACTAATGACCTAAGGAACACATTTGATTATTATGAAGATCAAACTAAATAACCCACTTTTAAGGGATATTTTTAGAAACTGTGAAGTACTACGTGCACCATTCCCATTACACTAAGCACAATTCCCATTCATGCAGCACCTCTAACAATTAAATACAAGCGAAAAAAAATCCATTGAGCACCTTAGCAGAAGTGGGAAACCTTAACCTTCTCCTTCTCCTCCATTCCTATTATCTTACATCGAATAACATGAAATAAAAAGGGTCAAAGAATATATGTTCTGTCATTAAGACTTAAAATCTTACCAGGTGCAGAGGCACATGCCTGTTATCCCAGTGACTTGGGAGGCGGAGGCAGGAGGATTTCAAGTTCAAAGCCAGCCTCAGCCACTTATGAGACCATAACCAACTTAGTGAGACCCTGTCTCAAAAAAGGGACTTGGGATATATCATCTGAATTATATTCCAAATGGATTAGGAAAATAATAGCTTTACCCTCTTGCCTGGGAGCTTGGCCACTTCAACTGAATCCATCTTCCTCAGATCTTTTATCAAGTCAGCCTGAGAAATAGACTTTGAGTATCTCCCTGAATATCTGGAACCTTCTAATAATGATGTGCAATTTCACCTCTCCTTCCCCCTTGTGTCTATGTAATTATATTTTATATAACTTTTCTTACTGAGATATTGACTAGGGTATGATAGGGGGAGAAGATCACTTAAAATTGAAGGCTATTGAGTTTGGATAATACTTTTCTATGACTTTTTCCTTCGGCATATTGTCCACTGTATCTTTGCACAAAGATCTAACGAGGAGGCAGTTAGAGACAGGCAGGAGAGCCTTGGGGAAGAAGGATGGGTGAGAGACCTGCAAATGACCCATTGAAGTTCATGAGAGAATGTTTCAAAAGCATCAGTCATTTCTAAGAAGTGAGCTTGGACACAGCTGCCCCAGGCCACTCAGTCTCCAAACCCCACTCCTGGGGTTTCAGATTTTCTTGGGTGTGGCCTGGGGTGTAGTCACACTGAAGCATGCTCGATGTCTGTGATCTGGACAAAACTTCCGAATGCATTCAGATCAATACTTAAAATTTTAAAAAAAGAGAGAGGAAATGGAAAGAGAACTTCCGACTCACTGGTTTTGGGTTAGCTGGGCTTTAGATGCAATCACTTTGTGTGATCGGGAGTGACTGACAATCTCCATCTGATGCAGCATTAGGTCTGGAGCTGGTCAACAGATCTGTTTTTCTGTCAAATATTTCCTGATGCTTTAAAAGATAATTAGTTGGTCAAATATCACAAAAAAAGATGAATAGGAGGGATGTTTTCAAAGTGTACATTGATACCAAATAGATACCCTTTTCATAAATGATAAGAAGCTAAAAATAGCTTCTACTTGACTAATTGAATTTAACAATCATAAAGCTAGATCTTGACCTAACAGCATTTTAAAAAGGATGTTGCCCCTCTTATCAAAAGACAACTCTGCCTTTAGATCTTTTACCATACAAGAAAAGCATGACTCTAATTTCAAAGAAGAACTTGTGAGAATTCCCCCAAGAAGTTTGATAGCAATATGTCCACTCATCATCCAGTTAAGCAAGATATTTTTTTGTGCCAGATAACCATGCCATTTCCTCTCTCGTACATTTTCTCATTTAATTCTCATAAAAAAGCTATGAGGTTGTTGCCATTATCATCTTCATTCTTCAGAGGCTCAAAAGGCTGCATAACTTGTCCAAGGTTGTATGTGTAATAACTGGAGGAGTCAGGATTTGACTCATTTCTGTTGCTTTCTAAAGCTTTCTGTCTTAATCGCTAAGTAATACCATCTCCCTGAAGAATTCAGTCACAGAAGACAAACAGAATAGCAGAAACAAGTTCTGCCATCCAGCTGCTACGTTCGCTTAAGGAATATCACAGAATCACCACCACCAGGAGGGTTCCAAAAACATTTGTGTCTCCCAGGAAGAAAATGGCTTTGGCCTCTGGCTGTTGTTTTCGGAACATGCCACAAGGGGGCTCAGTGTAGAGTGACCTCCCTTCTGAGTGTGAATTCCCAGAGGGTAGGAAAGTTGTGGGGAGCTAATTGGTGTTTCCAGTCCTTTTAGATTCCAAAGCAGTAACTCATCCTGATAGAGCTTGAAGGAGGAGCCAACACCTTCACTGAGAGCTTAATGTTGTACCTTCTGGACTCAAAGGGAGACTCTTTTGAAGCTGGCCTCAAATTTCCCATGGGAGTCTTTGTCAGTACCTTTAGTTTCAAGAGACAAGTTGCTTATTGGTAATTCTTTTGTCAGATGGACAAATGAAATCCAGAAAGAGCTTATAAAATTTCAAGCAAAGAAGTTTGTGGCGTGATTAAAAAACCACACACACACACACACACACACACACACACCTCAACCGGCTGCTAGTGGAGAACACCTGGGTAGGTGAAAAGCCCCTGAAGCAATAGAGTTTGTAAAGAATGTCACCGTTTGCTAAGTTGTGATCAAACTCCCCCCTCCCCACACCTCCACCTTCAACCCTTGAAAGATGAAGCCTTTCAGAAAGAAAATTCTGTTCAGGCTGTGGAAGGGTGCCATGGGGTTTGCCCGTCACTGAAGCTGAAATGAACTTTTTCACCCCTTTTAAATATTTAAAAACAGAAAAATCTCCTGATACAGACAAATAGGTCATAAAGTGCCAAAAAAATGTATTTGAGAATATATCTGCCTTTGAGATCAGGACTCCTGATCATACTCTGTCCATTTTGATTTGCTTTACTGCCCCAATAGGAGAATCACCAAAATCTTAGCACAAAGGACAACTCACATGCCCAGTGCCTCAGGAAAGGGAGATGGCTTTGGGGTAAATGAAAATAATGTTCTGACATTCAAATGGGTGTCTTTAGGCTTTTTTACGGTTATCTTTTTCCCTAGAAAAGGGACAGATAAATTGAACATGTATATGTACAAATGACTAATAATAAGTAGTCTACTGTAGATTGAAGAGAATGGGTTAAGCACAGAGACACAGATGAGGTATAGAAAGTTGGAAAGGGAAGAAAAAGAGAATAAGAAACTTTTTATTCATTACTCCTTGAGCTGACCCTGTGCTGAGACCAAATTGTGTCTATCCATTGTATTTTCCTTCTAAGCAGAATAATCTAGGGACCTTAGTTCCTTGTTCTAAGGCTACATCTTGAATGATTTTTTTTTTTTTTGATGCAATATCTTGGTTCAGGATGAGAAAAGTTCAGAAAGAAGGAAAGCTTAAAAGAATGCGATTATTAAAAGTTTAATTTTACAGATATAGCTCAATTGGTAGAGTGCTTACCTTGCATGCACAAGGCCTTGGGTTTGATCCCCAGTACCCCACCCCAAAACAAAAAGAAAGTTTAATCCGGCTGGGGATGTAGCACATGTTTGCCTCACAGTTATCCTCCATTCAAATTTACTCTTCACTTCCATAGGAGTCCCTGATTTTTGCAGGACTTGTATCCTTAGTTCCATAATGATAGTGCATAGGCAGCACCCAACCCAAGTTCAAATTGCAAGTTAGTCTCCATGTGCAGAACTCTTGTGTGGGAAACTCAGGCTGTCCATTTTCTGCCTTGTAAACTGAGAAACAGGGAGTCAGTCTTTGGGCGGGAGGGAGGAAGGAGGCACTCCTGCTCCTCGCGAGGACAATGATGAAAAAGGCAGCAGTGTTCCTGGTGATGAACTTCTGGTTCTCTCAGTGTCTTTATAGGGTTGTGCAACTCCATGGGATGCCATGTGGCCTTCATAAAAATCTTGCATTGAGTTGCTGGAGTTAGCTTCGGTTTCTACTGCTTGCTGTCAGAGCTTTCTAAGGAATACTAGTCTTTATGTGTCTCTGTTATTCAGCAGTTGGGAAGAGGCCCTCTAGATTACTGTGGGTAGAAGAATGGATGGACAGCAATAAAGAGATAATCAGCAATCATCCAAACATTTAACAGGTTCCATTCTGCACCTCTCCAGTTTACCTACAGCAGTCACTAGATAAAGCTTTCCTGGAAACCTGTTTGCCATGTTTCTTCAAGTTTGATCCAAAGACCTCTTTTACTAGGAATCTGGTTGTTACAGTGCAAGATCTGAGACCCTGCTCCCTACTGAAGTGGACTCTCGGAAGGTAGATCCAGCAATCTGCATTTTTAGTAATGTTCATGATGATTCCTAAACACTGGAATTTGGAAACTAATGGAGTAAGAAATTGTTGGTGCCAGAACTTCTGTGATTGGTCTGGGAAAACAAATATGCTCCATCAACATTCCTGATTCTGAGATTAGAATTCATCAATGTTTCTATCAGGGGCACCAGAGCAACGCTTCTTTCTTTGTGTCCATTTGGCTCAACTATCCAGATTCACCACTTAGGCTTTTCTGACTTCCCTTCCCAGCTGGAGTTTAACTAGATAGGTTTAATAACTTTTTTGGATCGAGAACTCTGCAGTTTCTTCTGGTCACGATATACCTGTGTAGCTACACTTGCAACAACAGAGAAAGTTAGTGTGTAGGTTCCATGGAGGTCATTGGCAAGATTTGGTGTAAGTTTTGTTTAAGCTCTTTAAAGCATCTCTGGCACAGGACCAAGAAATGGGCGCTTAAAAATGGGGAAAAAAAATCAATGGACTAATCAATATGATGAATATATGGCTCCATTAGCCACTTCCCGGTCTCTGGGATCTGAATGATGGTTTCTGCATTTTCTTTGTTGCAGGTTTTTGATGGAAAATTAGATTAGAGGAAACTGTCACTGCCTGTTTTGAAGCTGCCTCCTCTTGTTTCAGTGGCTGGCTTTGGACATTTCTACACTTGAGGCATGAGAGACTTAAAGAGCCTCTCTGATCAACAAGTCTGTTTTCCTTCCTCAGCCCTCACAAGAGTGTTGAGACTTCTTCAGAAGAGGAAATTCAATTGCCTCTAACCTACTCATTACCTGGTGACTTCACTCTGTGAATCCGTTCCTTTGCAAGGCCGACTTGCACATTGACCCTGAAATTTTTTTTTTTTTGCTCAAGTGACTTGTTTAACCACATTTTACAACTCTGTTCTTGACTGAGGCATACAGGTCAAATTGGTACTTATCAAAGGAAAGTTTACAAAGTGTTCCATTCAAGGATTTCTGGAAATTGGAGAGAAAATGATTAGGGGACACAAAGGGCATAAGCTAGTTTGTTGAGCTTCCATATTGAAAAATCCTTCCATAAAAACAACACAAGCACTCTCCAAAGAGGTTTCTACAAAACATACTTATTCTAGTACAAGTAAAGCTGCTGTGGAAGGATTTCTGGTGCATGGTTACAGAAATAACTTTCTAAACCTTAACTAAACTGCAAAGGGGGGTTTTCAGATAGGTCCTCTTTTTTCAGAGAGAGGTTAGGTACATACAATGAGTACTGAGTCAACATTTGTTTTTTGCTAACCACTCAGTAAATTCTAGCTGAGATCTTGTACTAAGCTATAGTTCTAACAATGAAAGTGGGACCTGTTTAGCAGTCTTATGTTTCTATTGACTTGCTAGCTTCAGTGACTATGCCTTTATTAGAGGTTATTATGATGTAAAGGGATTTCAAGTCCTCAAAGGGTTACAAGGGGATAGTAATTGGGTCTTCTTCCCTTACTGTATTTCCCCAGACAATGCACAATAGACTCCATACAGATCACTAAATAAGCTTAAGGTATCATAGCCTCTCCTCTAAGTATTCCTATAGGTTACAGACATGAGAGAGGCTCTCTGAGGGCTTATGACCTAGTCATCAAGTTGGACATAGCAAGGCCACTAAAGAAAATAGGCCAGCATGTAAGATTCAAATGGGGTCTTTAGATAAGGGCACTGTGCATGTAAAAATAATGTGGAAGACAAGAGAAGAGTCACCAAAAAAGGTGGGGCTTAAATTGTCTATAACAGAGAGTGAATTTACAGCACTAATATATGTGATTAGAAGGCTGGACAGGGGAAAAATGGTGGCCAGAGTATTTTGCCAATGAAAAGTCTGTATTTCTTTTTGTAGGCTACTCTAGGATATTTACTTATGTTTTGGTACTGCTTTTCCTGATGTTAAAAGAATAGTGGAATGATACCTTTTTCTAATGGAAAAAGATGAATGTATGCCAGTTAGAACAAAAATTGTTTGCCTTTATTTAAAAGATACTAATGCTAATGCTAAGTGAAATTAGTGAATCCCAAAAAACCAAATGCAGAATGATTTCTCTGATTTAAGGATGCTAATTCATAATACGCTGGTGGGGAGGATGGGAGGTTTAAATGAACTCTAGATAGGGCAAAGGGGAAAAGGGGAAGGATGGGAAGGGAGGAGGCATATGAGTAGGAAAGACAGTGGAATGCGATGGTCATCATTACCCTAAGTACATGTATGGAGTCATGAAGGATGTGACTCTACTTTGTGTACAACCAGAGATATGAAAAATTGTGCTTTATATGTGTAATATGAATTGTAATGTATTCTGTTGTCATATATAACAAATTAAAATTAATTCTTGATTAAAAAAATGGCATCTCAAAAATAAAATAAAAGATACTAACGCTACTGACAATGTTTCCAACCATTTTTTTTTCCCCACATGGACTTGGTCTTAATTGTTCTCAGTGAAAGCTGAGGCCCTACTCTTGAAATTTGGCTTTGGAAAGCTCTTCTGACAGGTTCACATTAATGAATTTCCAACGTGGAACTTTCTAATGCTTTAATTTGATAGCACGGATGATAGCACATTCCTTAAATAAAACTTCCCAAACAACAGTTGCCTCACAAAGTGTTTCAGGCTCCCAGCAAGAATTGCATGATAGATTCTGGGAAGCAGTTTGGCAATAACTACCAAAAATGAGCCTGAAATAGGTCAGCCCATTGACCTAGTAATTTCATGTCTAGAAATCTGTATGAGGAATAATCTGAAACACAAAAGATGTCTATTTCAGTATTACCTATAATAATAAAAAAATGGAAAGAAATAAATTCACAAGTTGTGAACAAATTCAATCTTATATATAAGGAAACATCAAGCATGGAACTGGAAGTGAATAACATAAATTGTATGAAACTTACCACTGTGGTTTGAATCTGGACTGTCCCCGGAGAAGCTTATGAGGACTTGATCCTCAGTGCAGTAATGTCTAGAGGTGGGGCATTTGGCAAATGATAAGATCATGAGGTCTCTGACCTCATGAACAGCTTAATCTACTTGATGGATTAATAATTTGAATGGATTCTGGGAGGTGGTGGAAACTGTAGGCAGTTTGGGCATGGTTGGAGAAAGTAGGTCACTAGGGAAATGCCCTTGGGGACTATATCTTGCCCCTTGCTCCTCTCTCTCTCTCTCTCTCTCTCTCTCTCTCTCTCGCTCTCTCTCTCTCTCGCTCTCTCTCTCTCTCCTTCCCAGCTCTGTCATGAGTAGCTCTCTTCCATTACCTGCTTCTACCATGATGTTCTGCCTCACCTCAGGCTCAGAGCAGAAGAGTCAGCTGACCTTGGAAAGAAAACTTTGAAACTGTGAGCCAAAGTAAACCATTCCTCCTCTAAGTTGTTTGTGGAAAGTATTTTTGTCATAGTGATAAAAAGCTGACTAACGTGCCATGAAGTGAATAAGAAAGATACTCATCATAGTCCTTGACATACTGCTGATTATTTACTGGGTACTAAATATTATTAGCAATGACTATACAAAATATGTGGAAAATATTCATAGGAAAGATGTGAAAGCAATAGGCTAAAATGCTAATTACCGTGACATTACTACCAGGAGTAACTTTTAGGAATGATTGTTTGGTTATTTTAAAGATTTTCTCAGTAAGAGATTAGTCCCTCAATAATAAGAAAAAAAAAGACCTATAAAATTATAATGGAAAAAATCATACCCTTAAAACTTAAGCCTAGTACAGTTTGGTGCTCTTTTCTCTCATAGATGGGAGGGCACACATGTGATTTTGATTAGGAGGCATGCAGGAGTCACCATTGTCTGAAGTGAGAGGAATTTCTTTGAAAGCTCTCACTTGTATGGAAGATCCATCCATTTTCAGCTGGAGAAAGCTAGAAGGAGTGCCTCAAGTCTCTGTGCTGAAAATACAGAGCTGATAAAGTTAAGGCAAGCAGAGTGATCCAGTGTGGTCTGGAGCCGGGTTCAAATCCTCTATCCATTATTTTCTTGTAGGGATGTGAGCAAACCAGTTAGCCCTCCCATCACTACCTCATCTGCATATGGAGGAAAATAGTATTTATTCTCATGGAATTACTGTGAGGACTAAAAGTCATGCAACTGTAAAGCATCAGGAATAGTACTTTGTTCTTGGAAAGCATGCAATAAATGTGAGCTATTATGAAGTCTAAGGCTCCATTTCTTTCTTTCATTTTTTTTTTTTTCCTGCGGTGGTGGGGTGGGCGCTGCTGGGGACCTGGGATTGAACTCAGGGACACTTGACCACTGAGCCACATCCCCAGCCTATTTTGTATTTTCTTTAGAGACAGAGTCTCAGTGAGTTGCTTAATGCCTCATTTTTACTGAGACTGGCTTTGAACTCATGATATTCCTATCTCAGCCTCCGAGGTCGAGTCGCTGGGATTACAGGCGTGTGCCACTGCACTGGGCTAAGGCTCCATTTCTGAGGCTTATTACTGCTTCTGTGTTGGAGCCCCGGCTATTTGTGCTGTACACTGCCACTGGCCCCAGTTACCTTCCTCCAGCTCTTTCAGTAAGAACACATGGAAAGGGCATGTCAACATCTTCTAAACTCTTTCTAGAAAGGAAAAAAGAAACAGGTTCATAATTATTCACTCACAGGCATGTGTAAGCCAATATAAACTAAGGATGCTTGTTTATACAGATTATTGGCTCAATAATAGTATGGTGACTCTAATGAATTAATTTGCGACGTATCCATTCTGGCTCCATAAAGCACTTGGCTCTTAAGGATGGTGCATTACTCATGTTTGCCAAAGGAATAACAAAAAACACCAAAAAGTAAAACACCTAAGAGACATGAAATCCCAGAAAATACTAAATAATTTTCTCTCATAGCTGGGTTTGGCTCAATCATAACAGTGACCATGCAAGAAGAGAGCATAGAGCCCTGTACTTGAGTATCCCTTGGGGAACATTGCAAGAATGTATTAGGGAGAAGTCTAGAAAACTCAGGAAAAGGTCTCAGAACTTTGTTTTAAAAAACAAAATCAAACTAAAACCAAAACCCCAACAAAACTATACATGCACTGCTAATTATTAACACCCCCACGTGCCCCCCCCAAATAGAGCTGCAAGACCACGCATTTCTCTAGTTTTTATTAACTGATGCTACACAGAAATGTTTTCTTAAAAGTATGTCTGAGGGAGTTTAGACACCAGGTCCTCTGGCCCCCCTGAAATGGAGTCTTTTTGAGAAGCCAGTCATACATTAATTCTATTGAAATATATGCTTCACTTGTTAGTGAAACAAAACAATTTGAATTCACTAAGGTCACACTAAACCAGGCCTTTGCTCTGAAGTTAAAGGCTCTAAATAGATCAAAACATTCTTTGTAATGCCCTTGAGTGATCCATTTATTGCACTTAACTTTCTCATTACTTAAATGCAAAAGACTAAAGTTGAAGAGGCCAAAACATACATTTGGAAATTTCAGAAAACATAATAGGCTGAGAGAGATAATGTAATACTTCTCCATGAAGAGGAGAGCTTGAAGATCTTGATTACAGCTTCCCTCCCCATCCCTCACACATTCAAATCCAATATATGTGCTTTTATTAATGCGTGAGTGCAGAGATATGCATAAATGAATATTGATAAGGCAGGATACTGTATATTTATGAGGTTTTATATGTTTTCTCTTTATGTTTTATTTGTATTTATATCCAGTGCTGCATACTGTATATATGTGTTTGTAAGTATAGCAGCTATGAAAAGAAATAAGATTTTAATCGATTTCATAACATTTTGCAACCACGTATACACTACCATCTATTTCATTGATGGGCATTGGTATGGGGAGGGGGGTGACCCTTTCTGTTGGTCTCAGTGAGAACTTGTAATAAATATCTTAGTGCTCAAGTGAGATTTTACAAACAACCTCATGTTATAATGCAACCATATCCTTGAAATTTTACATGCATAAAAGTCAGAAATTTGGAGTTGTCATAGTAACATTAATTCTGGCCCTTTCCAAAAGTGCAGTATTTTGTCATATAGCATAAAATGTTAATGCTCGTGCCTCTGTGACTCGGCAATGAGACTGAGTTACATTTGCCATGGAAATCGTGAGTTTGGAGAGCTTTACTGTCGACATTTAAAATCAGAGGCATAACATGTTGCACTAAACTTCCCTAATTAAAAAAAAATACAAGACAGGGTAACAAACTGGACAAAGGGGCAAAGAACAATGATTATTATTTTTGAAATGAATAGAACAAATGGAAGAAAGAAACAGGAAGATGTTAAAACATTTGCTGAAAGAAACTTCGTGATGCAGACGTGTTTATTGAAATATAGTACACATCTGAACAAAGGCTCCGGCGTCAAAGGTGGTGCATTTTGCCACAAAAATAGGGGTCTCTGTTCAGGATAAGCAACATCTGGATAAAATCCTGCAGCAAACAAACAAGGCAGTTTCTGTCCCAAGGGATTGGCAAAAAGGAAATAAATAATCATCTTTTGTAGGAGGGTTAAGCAAATACCTGTATGAAAACAAATATCTAATTAGGGGTATTTAAAAAAAAAATGTCTTTGCACTTCTGGGCTGTGATATTGGCCAAATTATATTTGTTATATTGTGTGCATGTAGAGCTATATTAACAGCAAATCCCACCATTATATACAACTATAATGTACCGATAAAAACAGAAAAATGCCTTTGCTAGCCTATGATTTTTAATAAAAGTAAATGTTTCTCAACTTCTATATAGAGCCGAAGGTGTGAGCTGGCTGCAATGCTGATGTGCGTTGTACAGATGAAAGTGAAGAGAAAGCACTCCTGGTAGCCTCTAAGCTGCAGACATAGGAGTGGTGGGCGTGGTAATGGGGTGGGAGAGGAGAGGAGAGGTGGAGATGGCTCATGTCTCCTCTGTCTCTGTGCCAGCTCTAAGGATGCTGGTAGCAACTTTGGTGGAAATCCTTTGGCACCAGAGCTCAAGTGCAGCTTTACCTGAGAGCGGAGGTAACCAGAGCATGTGTCTTAGTCTGTTTCATGCTGTTGAAACATACCTGAGACTGTGAAACTTGTGAAGGACAAGATCTATTTCTTCCACTTTGGAGGCTGGGAAGTCCAAGATGGAAGAGCTGCATCTGGTGGGGTCCTTCTTGCTGTGCTGTGCTGGTGGGATGGCAGAAGGTGGAGGTGCAAGAGTGAGAGCAAGAGCGAGAGAAAAGGGGTCACACTTTTATAACAAACCCATTCTTGAAATTAAAAAACCCCTGCTCTCTGAGATAAAGGCATTAATATATTCAAGGGCGGGGGGCAGAACTCTCATGACCTAATTAGTTCTTAAAGGTCTCACCCTCAACATGGTGGCATTGGGGGATGAAGTTTCCAACAGATGTTTTTGTGGGGACACATTTAAGCCACAGTGCACATGTGTCCTTTCAGAAGCACACGTGCGTGCTTATAGTGGCTTTTGATTCCTATGATTCTGATTTTCTTTAATTGAGCCTGAGAATGATAGGATCATATGATGTCTCCACTCTTTTTTAAAATCCAACTCAACCTGCCCCTCTTCTTGTCCCTTGTTCTTTGTTCTTTGGAAATTCTTCCTTCTGTTGGCAAACTTCCTGTGTCTTTTACTCTATTTCCCATTTGCACAAGAATGTCTAGCCAGAATTCTATGAAAATCTGTGATAATATTGATTGGAATCTATCCACATAGTGAAAGTCTCCTCCTCCAATAGGAAAGCCATACATTTTTTTTTAAAGGAAAATGCTTTTCCTTTGTATATAATGCAGTCTGTTGGGTCTAGAAAGTCTGGCTATTAGAGTTGGTATGTGCGTGTTAAGTGGTAGTTTCCTCCTTCCCCTCCTAAGGAAGCTGTTATTAAATCAGCAGTGTACCTTATAATTGAAGGCATCCTAGAATTCAGGACATACAGTCATTTCATGTCCTTCCAGACTTCTCTTTCCAGTAACTCTGAGTTATGCTCCACATAATTTTGAAAAGGGTGTCTTTTTAAATTTATTTCCTTTCTGAACTAGTTCTTGGGCATGATGGTGTAGTTGCAGTTCTATTGTTCTTAACTTTAGTTACATGTTCACTCCTAAACCCATTGAAATTTGATTCTCCCCACAGGGCACTCCAGTAGGCGTCTGAGATCACCAGTGATCACAAATGGCCACAGTCTGTGGAAATGTTCTCAGCATCTTTGCATTTCCTTGTCAATGACATCTCTGCTGACAGGGCTGGGCCACTCTTCCTAAAACTTTTTTCCTCCTTAGGTCTTCTTAAGATATTTTTGGTAGTGTTCTGCCCACCTCCTTTCGTAATTTTCTTTATGATTCCTCTGTCTCCTCCTACTCTTAAATACCATCCCTTTGGGGGGTTTTGTATGTGCTTTTCGTATTAGCTACTGGATTATTTTATGCACTCTTTCAGCGACAGTTATCATCTAGATTTGCACCGCCCCAAAGGGTAACCACTAGCCACATATAGTTATTTGAGTTTAAGTTGATTAAAATCAAATACATGTAAAATTCAGTTCCTTAGTCATACCAACTACATTCCAAGTACTTACTAGCCACATGAGCTAATAGCTACTATATCGAACAGCTCAGACAGAGAATAATTTCATCATTATAGAATCTTCTTTTATACAGTATTTCTGTACATGCAACTGAAATCCAAACTCCCTTTCCGGATCCGAGCTTACAATTAACAAGAACAATGTTTAGAGAAGTAAGGTGAGAACAAAGTCCAGCATTTGCATATTCAGACGTTTTGGCTACCCTGAGACATGAAACTCTGGAATTGTGAAGTACTGTAGCTGGTACAGGCAACTATCTGCTTATTCTCCGCCCAGAATGTAAGATTAATGACAACCCATAGGTAGGCCCTACTTTTGATAGCATCCCCTCCAAAGTTTGCTAGGAGGTAATACACTATGATGATCTGAAATCATTGCACAGTATTCATGATCTTACAGCAATGGCCTGCAGCTTAGAGAAGACAGGCTGTACATGAAAAATTATTTTCCAGGCAATGGAACTTCACCACTTTTGGACACTTGCACTTCCTGCCTTGACATGTCCTGAAATTTTCACCTTCTTTCCTGAAATCCCTCCAAAATGGTTCCTTCAATCTCCTTTGCCTTTATTTGTTCATTGTGACTTTTTTTTTTTTTTTTTTTTATCTCCTCCAGACTGGGAAACACTGGGTGGCTTGGCTTCCTTCCCTTTGCTCATGCGCCACATCCATTCTCACCAGGTTTGCAGGAGGTAACACTGTCCCTGGATTTCTCTTCCCATTCTCTGTCCCATGGTTGCTTTGGAAGATCTAGTCTTTATCAAAACTCAGCAGGATGAGTGTAACAATTCCATTCCTTTCTTCACCAAGTCCTTCCATCTTCCATCATGGGGGTAACTCCTGGGATCTTTTTCCCCTTATTTAAAAATATTTTCATGATTCTTCAGGGCCTCCTCAGACTCCTTGGCCTGACATTCTCAAATTACATCTTCCTTTCCCATTCATTACTTTCCCGCCGTACTATCATTTTTTCCCCCAAAGTATTTCCCTTCATGAGGCATATAAAAAGCCATGAAGCTTTTTTCCTGAGTTCTTACTTTTCACACCCCAATTGGTTTTGATCTCTATCTCTTTCTCTCTGTCTATATCTCTCTCAAGAATCAGCAAACTAAGGCCTTTGGTCTGAGTCTAGCCCACCTCCTGTTTATGCACTGCTTGTGAGCTACGGATGATTACTACATTTTTAAATGGTTGGGGAAAAAAATACAGTCAGAAGAACACTCTGTGACATGTGAAAATTCTATGAAATTCCAATTCTGATGTCCATAAAGTTTATTGGGAAGCAAGGATACCCATTGACTTATTATACCCATTGGCTGGGCTACAGTGCCAGGGTCTAGTATGGGCCACGTAGACTAATTTATTTACTATCTGACTCTGTATAGAAAAAGCTTGACAACCCCTGATTTATATTTGTCTTTAGATATGTGTCTATATATAATCGATATCTATACACAGTATGTATCAATCTGTGCATCATCTATACATGCTTTTATTTTTTTTAACCTCCCTATCACTTAGTCATTTGGCTAAGTTTACCTACTATTTGTTTGTTTACTCGCCTTTCTAACCACCTCATAAATTGTAGGCAATTCGAGAACATGCATATTGACTTTATTGTTCATCCTTATGTCTTTTGCCAGCATGGAGCACAAGACCTTGCACATACCAAGGTGTTCCCTAAATATTTCTTTTGAAGTGATAAAATATGGTTTGGTATGCAAAATTACTTCAGACTAACTTTGGTGTGAATTATAGCACATTATGATATGTACCCTTATATATACTTAAACATACACACATACAAATAGTTATTTATACCCAAACAAATGTAAATATTTATATCAACATACAGTGTTTAAAAACAGAAACTTGTGATTTCTGTGGGATAAAACCGATAAAATAGCATAGAAATAGATTACATTTGTCAGATATGGACATATATTCTAAATATGGACATATATTCTAAATATGAATTAGAACCCATTTTTTCCAACTGAATTGTAATATTTTCCTTATCTGATGAATACTTAATCCTGTTGTAAGTGGTGGAAATTATCATTCATTGGTACTTTCATGTTTTTGGCACTTTTGGTCTTGTCAAAATCATGCATCTCACTATCAGTTAACACAATTGTTGAATGAAGAGAGGAAAGGATGGTTTAATGCTACACAATACTTGCTTCTGCAGTCCAGAAGCATGCCAGTGACCTGCCTCTTGCAGAGCATATGTTTCAGTTTTTTGCCACATTGGCACAAAACTTAGCTAAATAATTTCTTTTGAGCTCCTTTAGCCAAACTACAACTTTTTTTTTAAAGACTGGCAGGAGTTAGACTGTGAGTTCATGAAACAGAGATGTACTGGTTGACACTCAGAAAGCTTGGACCTGCATGCTTGGATTTAGGATCCCTGTGGTCTAATCTCTGAAAAGCCGAATTAAGAGTGTAAGAGTGGACGAAGGAAGGGGCAGACAAAGGGAAGGAATTATCATCAGAGCCCTTTAATTTGTGAAGTACTGTAGCTGAATCTAGGTAGTTCAGCATGTAAGTATAAGTATTTGGGAGCAGGGTCGGACTTTAAACCCTTAGTTTGGAAGTAGCCTGACTTGTCTGTAGCTTTTACTCTTCAATTTTATTTTCTGTAGAAGCCATTTGTTGAAGGATAATGCACATGTACACATTAGCCAGACTTTGACCCTTGTTCTTACTAAGGCCAAATATTATAATTACATATCTCCCTTACCCTATCAGCTTGTAGGGGGAGATGTGCTATTACAATTTGCTTTCAGCCTGCGGACAGTGCTGTGAGAGTCCTGGGCTGCTCCTTAGATAACATCAGCTGTGGGTGATAGATGCTTCCTCAGGTTGTGGGCCCATGGCCTCTACTTCTAAGAGCATATTGAAACCTGAGGGAGTAAGAGAGATGTTACTGAAGGGGTAATTTTGAATTCACAAAGCATTTTCTAATTTTAGTTTTGTATTACTTGTAATGAGAAAATGTTAATTTTTCATAACTGATCCCAAATCTGTATCTGCCTATGCAATCTAGTTGAGATGTGCTGATCTATAAAATCAATTTAATTTTATTTTCACAATTATGAATAGCTTTTTAAAAACTCTGTTGACATTTGGATAATAAATACAGAGATTTTCTTCTTAAGACAAAAGACGAAAACAAAAACAAAAAAAACTATGTTGATTCCACAAATAATACATTATTAATCCAGAAAATATAAAAATAAATTAAAAACACTTGTAACACAATTCCACTAGCCAGATGTTATCGTTGTAAATAGTTTCATTGAGAAAGATGAGGGCATTTCATTGCTGTTGTCTTTTACATTTCTAATATTATTCATGAGGTTAAACAGTTTTCATTTGTGTAGTAACTGTTTAGCTTTCTCTTTGGTAGTAGAGTACAGGCTTTGGGTGTGTGGGTCCACTGTTGGTTCCAGTATTTATTAGCTCTGTGGCTTTGGAGGCAGATATTTAAATACCCCATATTTTATCTTCTTCATTTGTAGAGTATGGAAACCAAGAGTGCCTTCTGCACCAGCTGGCTGAGAGAAATAAATGAAATGTTTTCTATAAATTCTTTAGCATGGCTCTTGGAACACAGAAAGCCCTCATGACATGTTAGAGGTTGCTAGAAGGAAGAATTTCAAAGCATTGATAGCATCCACTTGTACACCCAAGGTTACTTTGCTATGGCAATGAGTGAAGTGTTGTATATAGGGACTTGATCTGTCTTTGACTGGTTTGATCCTAAGTCTAGAGATGTTTAAATTCAAGTGTGGGTGCAACTATAGCTATTTTCAAAATCATACCAGAGACCCAACAGAACCCTCAAATGAGGAGGAATCCAGGGTTTTCACGTTGTACTATAGAGATTAAACAAAAATTGAATATCCCTAGAATCTGAATATGTCTTCCAACCATCAGTCCCTACACTACTTCCTATTCCTGAATTGAGCCCTGCTTTTTCAGACAGAAACTCTTGCAAAGAATAAATCGCACTTGAAGAAAGCAAAAACACTGCTAGTGCCAAAAGTCTACTGGAATGGTAGGAGTCTGTGTGCTTGCAGGCAAAGAGGCTTAAGTCCTAGCCTTGCCAATGGCCATAGAACCCATGTGGCCATGGATATTTTAAAGACATTTCCTAATCCTGTGAGAACTTTTCATCCATCTGTGTGATTTTTGATGTAAGTGACCAGCTGCTTTAAAATAGACTAAGCATATGACATGGGCACTCAGTACATCTTGAGAAGCAGGAGGGATTTTGTTCATTGAGAGCTGTGTTTCCCTCATTCCTGCCTGGTTCCTCCCTGTATTATCTTTCATCAAAGCATCTAATGTTAATATGAAAGACTCCTTCCATTCTACTCATAATCCAAGTAAAGGGTACCTTTTCGCCTCTCATCTGTCTTCTTCAGGCTGCTTGTAATACCTTCTTCTGCCACGCAAATGTGGGTTGGTTTTCACTAGAATTTTGCAGGAGAATAATAGAGCAAGAAGTTTCAAAGCGGATGTATCATGCCTTGTCATGCAGGTGAGCAATAACTTCAAGAGGTTTGGAACCCGGCTTTACCTTCATTTTCCAGTGCTGACTGAAATGCAATCAATAAAGCCAGCCTAGTTAAGAAATGAGTCATCTCAGAGATTCGGGAACACTTCAGAGTGGAGCAGGTTATTTAGCACAGGTGTTTTAATAATTGTAATATATGGAACAACCTTTCCCTGCTGGGCAGCCCTCAGCCTCACACTGGTTGTCTCCTGCTTGGGCCCCGTTCTGCCCTTGAAGACAAGGGGAATTTGTGAGCCTGCAGGATTTTTCAAAGTCATGCCTGAAACGGAAATCGGAAATCGGATAGTGTTTGAGTTCTGGCAGCCTCTACACCTTTGTCTGGGCTGGGCTTAAAGCCTGTGCTTGCTTTCTGGAGGCATTTCTTTGTATCTGCATTTACAATTAGCTTGTTGAAAGGGAGGGCTGGAAGGAGAGACTACCCGATGTGGGAGTCAGAGAGACTCCTGCATGCCACTCATCGCATTTTTTTTTTCCCAAGGAATCTCGGGAACACACAAAGCACAGGTGGTAACGTGACGGAGGGGAGGGTGAGTGTAAGGGGGGTGATAATTGATGGGGGCCGGGAGTCCAGACCGCAGCTGTCCCCAGGTGCACCCAACTGCATCTGTTCTTCTGCGAGGTACTACACAGTAGCAGATTTTGGATTGTTTAAGCAGGGGAAAACAAATCAGAAAAGTTAACAAAGCTCTTGGAGGAGGAAGGTGAGGAGGTGTAATTGCCACATCTGAGGAAGGAGGCTTTTAGGAAGGGAATTGATTGGATCAAGGGGTTTGGCACCCAGCCCCAGAGATACCGCCCATCGTATCATCTGTGAACTTTGTGGTTCCGAGAAGGGTGAGCAGGTGGAGGTGGAGGACTCCTTGGCTCCACACTGTCCCACGCTGTTGAGCAAGTGCTGGATTTTTATCATGAGGTGGATTTGTGTGAAAACCTGCAGGGGAATTATAAAACTGAGGTGATACTGTACCCCTTCTGTTCGGTCCTCTTCTTCATCATCTTTTTTTTTCTCTTTTCTTCCCCCCCCCCATTTTTATTGGGACTACAGGAAGGAAATAGCACTATCTGCAGCTACCAGGAATGTTCTTCCAAGCCAGTGTTCCCCCCAAGTCTCCCTGATTCAATGATAATAGTAAAAGAAATAAATTCATTTACTGGATATGATACTTAATGCAGGCCTGAGACTGGAGTCCCACTGTCTGTCCTGAGTCAGTGAGGAGGAAGGCCAAATTGACAACATTGGAATGATGGGAAACCCAGGCCATTTGTCATCCACAATTCACATCATATGATATATTTGGAGATTCCTCCTGACATAACTTACATGGGAAAGTCTTGAAAGGTCTTCACAATGTAACAACGAAGCCTGACAGTGAGGAAAACTGGTTGTTTCTTTTCCTTACTTCTTCTTCTTCTTTTTTTCTTTCCCTTTTTTTATATCACTTTTCAAAGGTAGTGTCAAGCACTTATCTGTCTTGGTTTATGATAATAAAAAGAGAAGGAAGGTCAGAGCCTAATAGCAAGTCTTATTGTCTCAAGTTGCTTCCTACATAAAATCACATTGGCAGGTGAGCAAGTTGCCAACAGGATGGGAGCAGAGAAGGAGATGAGGTGGGGCAGATCCCTGTAAAAGGTCTGGCATCCTCTGCACCTTAAAACTTCATGATAAGTGATAAAGTGACCTGACACGAAGCAAATTATCACAAAGGGAAAGTTCCCCACGAGGAGTTCTGAATATGGTTCCCGACAATATTGGGGCTTGAATTATTTGTATTCTTCTGTTCTATTAAAACCTATCAACTGATATGTTGGTATATCTAATAGTCAAGTGGTAATAAGTACAATGATTTCCCCATAGCTGTATGGCAAAATGGACAAGGCTCTTATTTCAGGAGAAATGAGAATAAACCAAAGGAAAACCGTCTTTGGGATGCTTTAAATAAATAGATTCATTCCAGGTCAAGAAATGACACTTTCCTTTTTAGTGACACAATCCAGGCAATTTTGAACATTTGGTACCAAGGTTTCAGAGATGGGCTTGGTTGATCCTCTCATAAATGCACTGAGCCCACCAGATAGTATGCTTTTAGCTGCAAGTCACCAAATATATTATAAAAAAATGATCAAACAAGGAGGGCTTATATTCTCACAACACAGGAGCATAGAAAGCAGGCAGTTTCAAGTTTTATGAATTGCATGGCCAGAGGGGACACTAAGGTGCCAGGCTCTTTGCATCTGTCCTTCCTGTCACCCTCAGTTTCTCCAAGATGGCTGCCATAGTGCTAGGTCCCACTTACTACCTCGCCAACCACGTGAGGAGGCGGAAAAGACGAAATTCCTCTTCATGCCTCTTTTTATCCAGGAGGAAACTTTTTATTCCTGAGATTCCTTTATTCGCTTCCCTATAAATCTCCCTTGCCAGGGTTGTATCTCATGCCATTGGTAAAGGCACAAATTCTGTGTGAATTGTGCACTCTACATTTTGACCCATTGTTTCATCCTGGGGATATTCTAGATGTAAAATTTCCTAATCCTAAGACAATAATTTTCAATTTAAGAGAGAATTATTACTGTTGACTGTCCAGATCTGCTGGCTCTGCATCCACGTATTCAACCAACTGTGAATCAAAAACATTTTACAAAATTGCATATGCAATGAACATATATAGACCTCATCTTCTTGTAGTTCTTCCCTAAATTAACCAGTATTGCAACTGTTTGCAGAGCACTTGCACTGTATTAGGTATTATAAAAATTTTTGACTTGATTTAAAGTCTACAGTAGGATGCTTGTAGCTCTATGAAAATACTATGCCATTTTATGTAAGGAAAATGAGCATCCTCAGATTTTAGTAACTGAGGGGCAATAATGTCATAGAACCAATTCTTCATGGATACTGAGGTCTGTATTTTGCAATAAAAATATGTATAAAAATAGACAAAATGTCTAATGTTATGCACGCATTTCACCAAATATATGTAACAGTGTTAAATATGAGTGTTAAGACCTTTCTGTCTGATATATAGACTAATACCTGAGTTACACTGGATGCTCAATCAGCATCTATTGAAGGAATTAATATTTGCTCCTTATCCATCTTAGAGCCTCTATTGGTGTCTCCTTCATGCCATGGATCTTTGATTTCTTCCTCCACAAACTTCCTTCCAGCATTGGTCCATCCTGGACCACCAGGATGTGTGTTCCAGTGCTGGGAGCCATTAGCCAAGTATGTATGACAATTTCCTTGCCAGTGTACCCCATGTTGCTGACATGTTGCAGCGACATTGAATGTAGGTGACCTTGCTCAAGGACCAAGGCAGATTAGGGTGTTCCCGGTTTTAAGATAATCGTGTTTAGATAGTAGAGGGAACTGGGACCAAAGACAGAGCAGGCCCAGCGGCCTGCTGAGGGGCAGAGCCGCCCCCCACCCCCCTCGCCTGCCAGGTAGGGGAAGGGTGACCACCGACAGAAAAGGCCCAGTGGCCCGCGTCGGGACAGAGCTTCCAATCACTCCTGCAAGGTAGGCGGGCCTGCGACCCACTGGCAGAAGAGGAGCAGCCGCCTGCTGAGAGGCTGAGCCGCCCCCTCCCCCTGCGCCAGCATAGTAGAGGGAACTGGGACCAAAGACAGAGCAGGCCCAGCGGCCTGCTGAGGGGCAGAACCGCCCCCCACCCCCCTCGCCAGCCAGGTAGGGGAAGGTTGACCACCGACAGAAAAGGCCCAGTGGCCCAGGGCGGGACAGAGCTTCCAATCACTCCTGCAAGGTAGGCGGGCCTGCGACCCACCGGCAGAAGAGGAGCAGTCGCCTGCTGAGAGGCTGAGCCGCCCCCTCCCCCTGCGCCGGCATAGTAGAGGGAACTGGGACCAAAGACAGAGCAGGCCCAGCGGCCTGCTGAGGGGCAGAGCCGCCCCCCACCCCCCTCGCCTGCCAGGTAGGGGAAGGGTGACCACCGACAGAAAAGGCCCAGTGGCCCAGGGCGGGACAGAGCTTCCAATCACTCCTGCAAGGTAGGCGGGCCTGCGACCCACCGGCAGAAAAGGAGCAGTCGCCTGCTGAGAGGCTGAGCCGCCCCCTCCCCCTGCGCCGGCATAGTAGAGGGAACTGGGACCAAAGACAGAGCAGGCCCAGCGACCTGCTGAGAGGCAGAGCCGCCCCCCACCCCCCTCGCCTGCCAGGTAGGGGAAGGGTGACCACCGACAGAAAAGGCCCAGTGGCCCAGGGCGGGACAGAGCTTCCAATCACGCCTGCAAGGTAGGCGGGCCTGCGACCCACTGGCAGAAGAGGAGCAGCCGCCTGCTGAGAGGCTGAGCCGCCCCCTCCCCCTGCGCCGGCATAGTAGAGGGAACTGGGACCAAACACAGAGCAGGCCCAGCGGCCTGCTGAGGGGCAGAGCCGCCCCCCACCCCCCTCGCCTGCCAGGTAGGGGAAGGGTGACCACCGACAGAAAAGGCCCAGTGGCCCGCGGCGGGACAGAGCTTCCAATCACTCCTGCAAGGTAGGCGGGCCTGCGACCCACCGGCAGAAGAGGAGCAGCGGCCTGCTGGGAGGCAGAGCCGCCCCCTCCCCCCCGCGCCTGCAAGGTAGTCGGAACTGAGACCACCATCAGAACAGGTCAGACCTGCAACCGAGAGACAGAACAGGCCCAGTGGCCTGAGGAAGGGTAGAGCCGCCCCCCCCCCCACACGCCTGCAAAGTAGGCGGACCTGCGACCCACTGGCAGTACAGCCCCAGAGGCCTGCAGAGGGGCAGTGCCGCTGCCTGCGCCTGCAAAGTAGGCAGAACTGCGACCACCGACAGAACAAGCCTAGCGGCCCGCAGAGGGACAGAGCCGCCGCCCGCGCCTGCAAGGACGGCGGACCTGCTACCGACTGGCAGAGCAGGCCCAGCGGCCTGCCGGCGTGGTAGGCACATTGCCCCAATTGGCGGAGGGGCAGAGCCGCCGCCCGTGCCTGCGAGGGAGACTTTGCAACTATACAAGACCAATATAAATATATAGGGGGAAAATTCAATAGCACAACAGTTTCACCAAGAAGAAAGGAACGCGAACAGTATGAAGAGACAAGGAAAGAAAGGACCACAAGCATTGCAGGTCAACTCAACTTTAGAAGAGGTAATAGCTGCAGCTGATGGAATGTCAGATAAAGAATTCAGGATATACATGCTTCAGATGATCTGGAGTCTCAAGGAAGACATCAGACAGCAAAATCAGACAATGAAAGATCACTTCAACAATGAATTACATAAACAAATCCAAGAAGCAAAAGATCAACTATACAGGGAAATAGAGGTTATAAAAAACAAACAAACAGAAATCCTAGAAATGCAGGAAGCAATAAGCCAACTTAAAAACTCAATTGAGAATACTACCAGCAGAGTAGAACACTTAGAAGACAGAACATCAGACAATGAAGATAAAGTATATCAACTTGAAAAGAACATAGACAGCTCAGCAAGACTGTTAAGAAACCATGAGCAGAACATCCAAGAAATATGGGATAACATCAAGAGACCAAATTTAAGAGTCATTGGGATACAGGAAGGAACAGAGTTTCAAACCAAAGGAATGAGCAATCTATTCAATGAAATAATTCGAGAAAACTTCCCAGATTTGAAGAATGAGACAGAACCCCAAATCCTAGAAGCCTACAGGACGCCGAATGTGCAAAATCATAAGAGACCCACACCTAGACACATTATAATGAAGATGCCCAACATACAGAACAAGGAGAGAATTTTAAAAGCTACAAGAGAAAGGAAGCAGATCACATTTAGGGGTAAGCCAATCAGGATAACAGCTGATCTTTCAACACAGACTCTGAAAGCTAGAAGATCCTGGAATAACATATTTCAAACACTGAAAGAAAATGGGTTCCAACCAAGAATTGTGTTTCCAGCGAAATTAAGCTTCAGGATGGAAGATGAAATTAAAACCTTCCACGATAAACAAAAGTTAAAAGAATTTGCAGCTAGAAAACCATCTCTTCAAAACATCCTTGGCAAAACATTACAGGAAGAGGAAATGGAAAATAACAATGAAAACCAACAGTGGGAGGTAGGACACTAAAGGGGGGAAAATAATCAAAGTGGAAAACAAACCATGTTTAGTAACATAAATAAACAAATATGGCTGGAAGAACAACACATATCTCAATAATAACCCTAAATGTTAATGGCTTAAACTCACCAATTAAGAGACACAGGCTAGTAGAATGGATCACAAAACAAGACCCAACAATATGCTGCCTACAGGAGACGCATTTGATAGGAAAAGACATACATAGGCTGAAGGTGAAAGGTTGGGAAAAATCATATCACTCATATGGACTTCGGAAACAAGCAGGAGTATCCATACTCATATCAAATAAAATAGATTTTAAGCCAAAGTTAATCAAAAGGGATAAAGAGGGACACTACATACTGCTCAAGGGAACCATACACCAACAAGACATAACAATCATAAATATATATGCCCCAAACAATGGTGCAGCTATGTTCATCAAACAAACTCTTCTCAAGTTCAAGAGTCTAATAGACCACCATACAATAATCATGGGAGACTTCAACACACCTCTCTCACCACTGGACAGATCTTCCAAACAAAAGTTGAATAAGGAAACTATAGAACTCAATAACACAATTAATAACCTAGATTTAATTGACATATATAGAATATACCACCCAACATCAAACAGTTACACTTTTTTCTCAGCAGCACATGGATCCTTCTCAAAAATAGATCATATATTATGTCACAGGGAAACTCTTAGACAATACAAAGGAGTAGAGATAATACCATGCATCCTATCTGATCATAATGGAATGGAACTGAAAATCAACGATAAAAGAAGGAAGGAAAAAGAATATATCACTTGGAGAATGAACAATAGGTTACTGAATGATCAATGGGTTATAGAAGACATCAAGGAGGAAATTAAAAAATTCTTAGAGATTAATGAAAACACAGACACAACATATCGGAATCTATGGGACACATTGAAAGCAGTTCTAAGAGGAAAATTCATTGCTTGGAGTTCATTCCTTAAAAAAAGAAAAAACCAACAAATAAATGATCTCATACTTCATCTCAAAATCCTAGAAAAAGAAGAGCAAAACAACAGCAAAAGAAGTAGAAGGCAAGAAATAATTAAAATCAGAGCTGAAATCAATGAAATCGAAACAAAAGAAACAATTGAAAAAATTGACAAAACTAAAAGTTGGTTCTTTGAAAAAATAAACAAAATCGACAGACCCTTAGCCATGCTAGCGAAGAGAAGAAGAGAGAGAACTCAAATCACTAACATACGAGATGAAAGAGGCAATATCACAACAGACACTTCAGAAATACAGAAGATAATCAAAAATTATTTTGAATCCTTATACTCCAATAAATTAGAAGATAGTGAAGGCATAGATAAATTTCTTAAGTCATATGATCTGCCCAGATTGAGTCAGGAGGATATAGACAACCTAAACAGACCAATATCAATTGAGGAAATAGAAGAAACCATCAAAAGACTACCAACTAAGAAAAGCCCAGGACCGGATGGGTATACAGCAGAGTTTTACAAAACCTTTAAAGAGGAACTAATACCAATACTTTTCAAGCTACTTCAGGAAATAGAAAAAGAGGGAGAACTTCCAAATTCATTCTATGAGGCCAACATCACCCTGATACCTAAACCAGACAAAGACACTTCAAAGAAAGAAAACTACAGACCAATATCTCTAATGAACCTAGATGCAAAAATCCTCAATAAAATTCTGGCCACTCGGATACAAAGGCACATCAAAAAAATTGTGCACCATGATCAAGTAGGATTCATCCCTGGGATGCAAGGCTGGTTCAATATAAGGAAATCAATAAATGTTATTCACCACATCAATAGACTTAAAAATAAGAACCATATGATCATCTCGATAGATGCAGAAAAAGCATTCGACAAAGTACAGCATCCCTTTATGTTCAAAACTCTAGAAAAACTAGGGATAACAGGAACATACCTCAATATTGTAAAAGCAATCTATGCTAAGCCTCAGGCTAGCATCATTCTCAATGGAGAAAAACTGAAGGCATTCCCTCTAAAATCTGGAACAAGACAGGGATGCCCTCTCTCACCACTTCTGTTCAACATAGTTCTCGAAACACTGGCCAGAGCAATTAGACAGACGAAAGAAATTAAAGGCATCAAAATAGGAAAAGAAGAACTTAAATTATCACTATTTGCAGATGACATGATTCTATACCTAGCAGACCCAAAAGGGTCTACAAAGAAACTATTAGAGCTAATAAATGAATTCAGCAAAGTGGCAGGATATAAAATCAACACGCATAAATCAAAGGCATTCCTGTATATCAGCAACAAATCCTCTGAAATGGAAATGAGGACAACCACTCCATTCACAATATCTTCAAAAAAAATAAAATACTTGGGAATCAACCTAACAAAAGAGGTGAAAGACTTATACAATGAAAACTACAGAACCCTAAAGAGAGAAATAGAAGAAGATCTTAGAAGATGGAAAAATATACCCTGTTCATGGATAGGCAGAACTAACATCATCAAAATGGCGATATTACCAAAAGTTCTCTATAGGTTTAATGCAATGCCAATCAAAATCCCAACGGCATTTCTTGTAGAAATAGAGAAAGCAATCATGAAATTCATATGGAAAAATAAAAGACCCAGAATAGCAAAAACAATGCTAAGCAGGAAGTGTGAATCAGGCGGTATAGCGATACCAGACTTCAAACTATATTACAGAGCAATAGTAACAAAAACAGCATGGTACTGGTACCAAAACAGGCGGGTGGACCAATGGTACAGAATAGAGGACACAGAAACCAATCCACAAAACTACAACTACCTTATATTTGATAAAGGGTCTAAAAGCATGCATTGGAGGAAGGATAGCATCTTCAACAAATGGTGCTGGGAAAACTGGAAATCCATATGCAACAAAATGAAACTGAATCCCTTTCTCTCGCCATGCACAAAAGTTAATTCAAAATGGATCAAGGAGCTTGATATCAAATCAGAGACGCGCCGTCTGATAGAAGAAAAAGTTGGCTACGATCTACAGTCGGTGGGGTCGGGCTCCAAATTCCTCAATAGGACACCCATAGCACAAAAGTTAATAACTAGAATCAACAAATGGGACTTACTCAAACTAAAAAGTTTTTTCTCAGCAAAAGATACAATAAGAGAGGTAAATAGAGAGCCTACATCCTGGGAACAAATCTTTACTCCTCACACTTCAGATAGAGCCCTAATATCCAGAGTATACAAAGAGCTCAAAAAATTAGACAATAAGAGAACAAACAACCCAATCAACAAATGGGCCAAGGACCTGAACAGACACTTCTCAGAGGAGGACATACAGTCAATCAACAAGTACATGAAAAAATGCTCACCATCTCTAGCAGTCAGAGAAATGCAAATCAAAACCACCCTAAGATACCATCTCACTCCAGTTAGATTGGCAGCCATTATGAAGTCAAACAACAACAAGTGCTGGCGAGGATGTGGGGAAAAGGGTACACTTGTACATTGCTGGTGGGACTGCAAATTGGTGCAGCCAATTTGGAAAGCAGTATGGAGATTTCTTGGAAAGCTGGGAATGGAGCCACCATTTGACCCAGCTATTCCCCTTCTCGGTCTATTCCCTAAAGACCTAAAAAGAGCATGCTACAGGGACACTGCTACATCGATGTTCATAGCAGCACAATTCACAATAGCTAGACTGTGGAACCAACCTAGATGCCCTTCAATGGATGAATGGATAAAAAAAATGTGGCATTTATACACAATGGAGTATTACTCTGCATTAAAAAATGACAAAATCATAGAATTTACAGGGAAATGGATGGCATTAGAGCAGATTATGCTAAGTGAAGCTAGCCAATCCCTAAAAAACAAATGTCAAATGTCTTCTTTGATATAAGGAGAGTAGCTAAGAACAGAGTAGGGTCGAAGAGCATGAGAAGAAGATTAACATTAAACAGGGATGAGAGGTGGGAGGGAAAGGGAGAGAGAAGGGAAAATGCATGGAAATGGAAGGAGACCCTCAGAGGTATACAAAAGTACATACAAGAGGAAGTGAGGGGAAGGGGAAAAATAATACAAGGGGGACAAACGAATGTCAGTAAAGGGGGCAGAGAGAGAAGAGGGGAGGGGAGGGGAGGGGAGGGGAGGGGGGATAGTAGAGGATAGGAAAGACAGCAGAATACAACAGACACTAGTATGGCAAGATGTAAATCAATGGATGTGTAACTGATGTGATTCTGCAATCTGTATATGGGGTAAAAAGGGGAGCTCATAACCCACTTGAATCAAATTGTGAAATATGATATATCAAGAACTATGTAATGTTTTGAACAGCCAACAATAAAAAATTAAAAAAAAAAAAAAAAAAAAAAAAAAAAAAAGATAATCGTGTTTAGGGCGTTCCCAGTTTAGGTTCCAGGTTTAAGGTTTAAGATTATTCCTGCTGGGAATAGGGCGTATCCTGCTGCCTGAATTCCCCTTGAGTTCTCACGGGATTCAGACAGTATATTTTGGAGATAGAAGCCCAGTGGAGGTGGATTTGGGCAGAGAACGTGGATTTGGGCAGAGAACGTGGATTTCCCCAGAACGTGATCGTAGACGGCTGGTGTGAGTTCGGGAATAAAGAGTTGCTGTTTGAATCTACAAGCTGTGTGGTGGCTCGTGATTGTGTGCCCAGCCAGACTGCGGCATTTGTGCCCAGCCAGACTGTGGCATTCCAGCACAGTCCTCAACCAGTGTCTGATCTCATCTCATTCTTCTCTCCATCACTGATGCCCTGCCTGCTTCTCTCCCAGCTCCAACTCTAACCTCTACCCCTCTTTAATGCTTCTCTTTATGCCCAAGAATCTTGGACAGTGTCTTTGGTGCCCATTAACATTTCTTTCATATTTTAAACTCAACCCTCCTCAGCGACAGGTTGCTTGTGAAGCCATTTGGGAGGGTGCCTAATTCTGGTCACAGAGGCTGGAACGCCTGCGGACATACTGAGGCCGAGGTAGGAAGTGCTGCCTCCTAGGCTGCCTTCAGATCTTCAGATCCTCCTCGGGCTGTCAAAATGGTGCTAGATTCCCTGTGGTCCTCACAGTTTGGGGATGACATGTGCTTTGTATGGAAAAGCCAAGACTCCTTTTGTTAGAGTGTCACAGTTTCTTATATAAGAGCCAAATAAAGCTTCTTATCTTTGTTTTCTCCCAGAATTCATTGGTTTCTTTCCATGAGACATAGAGGCCAGGCATGAGTCTTTGGGGCAGGGCTGGGAGTGGATATCACATAACTGACTGTTTTCTCACTTCTGGTTTCTGATGCCCTTTGTACTAGAAGTCTCTATTTTTCCAATCTCTGCTTTCCCAATTTCCTTAGGCACAGTTGTATGAAATTTATATGTGCTCAGAAAAGAACAACACTTTCTTTTCTTTTTCTGTCTTCCCTCTCTCCTTCCTTCCTTCCTTCTTTCCTTCCTTCCTTCCTTCCTCCCTCCCTCCCCCTCCTCCCTCCCTCCCTCCTTTTCTTCTTTTGCTGTGCTGGGGATGGAACCCAGGACTTCACACATTCTAGGCAGACATTCTACCCCTGATCTACATCCCCTGCCTGACAGCACAGTTCTAATTCTTCTTATTCTCCCTTCCTAAAAGAATTTAAGGTGCTCATTGTGGAAGCATAGAGGCCTGCCACAGGTAGAAAGCATCAGAACCACTTGTAGAAAAGATTTGACCCCTAACTAGTTGGATGTCTTTCATCCCACAGTTCTGTGGTTTGTTGCATGTCAGCGTAAAAGGGCCCCCCACACATCCTTTTGCATACATTGTCCTCTCCAAGCTCCGAGAGCTGCTTTTGCATGTGCTCTCAGCCCTCTCCTGAAGGTGTTTCCCCATCCCTGGAAGATGCTGGTCCCCAACCAAGGGGCCAACTGGAAAGTTCAAGCCCCAGAGGCAGTGCTGTGCTGGGGATGGAACAGACACACGGGAGCTGCTGTTCTTGGCCCCTTACCTGGGATAACTCTATCTCCCATTTTCCCAGAAGTCTTGCATCCCAGTTGTCTGCAGTGAGTGTCTGCTCAGTAATGCTGGTATTAGTGGCTTCATTTCCTCCTTGTCTTACTTCCCCATTCCCTCACCAGAGTTTCCTGGGATCATGTTCCAAAAACACACTTCTTACACTCATATCCGTATGTCAGGGCCTGCTTCTGGGAACCAGATCAAGACAGACACTCAAGAGCATTAAGTCTATCAGGATTAATTTTAAAAATTCTCACTCTCAAATCTACTTGGATTGACACTGGTGTTATATCCCTCTTATGAACCAAATTCAAGGGAATTCGGAGGAGTATAATTTTTTTTTTTATGCTCGTTTTAGTAAAGGGCATGAGATATTTTGGAGCCAAAAAAGTAAAACAAGACAATGAGAACGTGAATATTTCCAAGAATAATACCTTGAGTTTTTAGTGACATTTTCTCCCTTGTTTATAAGAAGCATTCCTACAATATAAATGTACAGGAGGTTTTCTTTAAAAATTTTGACTTTCTTCTGTAGTGCTTCTGTTGTTGACAGTAACTCCAACTGCCTCTTGTTTGGTACTGAAGTTCATACAACAGACTATGAGCCAAAGTTAGTGATTAACTGTTTTGAAAGAATCTCCCAAAATACACTTGTTTGTAATATGTCTTGCTTTTGTGTCTCAGGTGTAAAATAATTGGCATTTTATGCCCAATTTGCTGTTTGCAAGCGATATGTTATATGCAGTTGGACTTAAGTGGCTTTGCAGGACACATTTTGGGGGTAGTGGCTCAATGCATCACCATAATCCCAAGCCACCTGGAGGACAGACTCCATCTCTCTCTATTTTCATCCAGGTCGTCAGGAAAATGCTCAATTTTCCTTCTGGAGTCTACTTATTTCCTTCTAAACATAACAATTCATAAATGGAATATTATCTTCTCCCAGAGCAACTATCTCCAACAGTAACCTCAACTATATTTTCTCCTTTTCAGAGATACCACATTTTAAAATAATCCCAAGTGGTGTGAATAAGTTAATCCAACACTGTTACTTTGTTTTGCTAAATCAGAGACCCAAACCACCTATTTGGATGTACTCAGAGTGCCATGGTTTTATTGAAGTACATATATTCCTATTAAAAATACATGATATTTAAAATTAGATCTTATGAGGAAGAGAGACCCCATTTATGCACTCCATTCATGGGGATTACCTACCTATTCCTGGCCACCAGAAAACCTACTCTTTTAAAAAAGACTATGAACTGAAGGGATAGTTTGATCATTCTGTATCAAACACCAGAGTCTCTGACTTGCGTAAAGCCCAGAGCTCTCTTTTGGGGGGCTTTACTTGTGCTTCTGTGTCTGATGTGCAGTTCTTACTAACTGGAGTCTGTTCATACCGATGGCTTCTCTGGTCCTCCCTCCTGCCCTATTGCTAGGACCAGACTCAACCTCTACTCTTCATCCCAGGACTCCCCACGTTCCATTCAAATAGCAATTTCTTGGACTTCTTCTGTCCTGTGGGGCTGACTTTGTTAAAGATTCAGGGCCACAAGAGGACATTGACATCACAGAAGCCCAGTCACTCTGTATTAGAATTTTAGACGTCCTGGTACTTAAATGAACTTCAAGATGCCCCCTGGCCTGGGGTATTTCTCTGATCAAATATTCCTACCAGGGGCCCTGGCTGAATCACTGATGTCAATCTGCTTTGCTGCCCCTCTGTCCACCACTCATCAATTTCAGCAAAACAAGCTCAAAATCATTTCATTTTACTCTGCTTAGAAATTCAGCTGAGCCCTTGTTCTTCTCTCCTCTTGTTTGGGCGGTCTATCGTTTCACACCTAAATGGCCTATCAAGGGATTTTCCTAAATGGAGATAGTTTCCTCCCTGAGAGGAATTCTGATACTGGCTGTTAAGATGACAAATTGTCCTTTTACCCTGCAATAAGAGCTTTATAACTGGTATTCTCAGATCCTGCCCTACTTCGAGCCAGATGCCACGTGTTTTTAAAATGTGAACTTGATCTTGTCATTGATCCTTTGTTTTAAACCTTCCCGGAGCTCGCATTGCTTTATTGCTCAAAGCTTCCTTCCTGGTGTTTTCTAGGAACAGGGATCAGCAGCCACTACACAAGACTCCTGGAACCTTCTTCTTGAAGGAACAAAGACTTTAATCTGTGATAAAGCAACAACAACAACAACAAAAGAAAGCGTGGTCTTAGTGCCCTGATGGAAACCCATTGCAGCTGTGGAGGAAGAAAACAGGAAAAACAAAAACTAGCCACTGCCTCTGGGGAGGGGCAGGCATGCCTCACAGCCCCTGCATACATCTGGGCGAGGGCAGGGCTGTTTGCATAGGCACCATCCTCCACACCCCTGTGAGACCCAGGATCTTGGGCCTGTCCAGAATCAAAGATTAATAAGTGTCAGAGAATGTCCTCTCTGCTTCACCCCTCAAAACACCAGACCAACAAATGTCCAGTGGTTATAGCAGTAGGATAAACCTAAGATGGGAGAGCTGTGAGAGATTCTGTTTGTAGAACAACACAAAGGGAAGGTCCACATCTAAGAGGGAGGTGGGCATTGAGGAATGGACCTCCTGTGAGCCAGCGCCAGCCTAAACAGGAGGTATTACCAGCAGAAGTTGAAGCTCACAGTGGAGCTAACTATAGCAATAATAAATCCGGCAACCAGTCAACTCTTGGGACGGTTACATAAACCTCCAACCCTACTGTCCAGCCGAAGGAAAGGTATGCTCTAAGGATAAACAGAATCTACCTCAGTATTGACCATTTCACACTAGAAGAGCAGCTTTCAACAGAAAATCATCTGACATCTGCAAAGGCAAAAATACATGTGGAAGAGACAAAGCAGATGACAGAACCAGACTCAGGTTTGACACGAACAGCATGGAATTGATAAAAGGAAAACATGGGGACCAGGAAATAATACGAAGGTCACAGAGAGACCTACATAAATACAGTTCACATGGTTTCTGACAAGTCTCCAAGGGTAACTCAATGCAGAAAAGATGGTCTTTTCATCAAATTATAAGGAAAAGCTTGATTTACATATGTAAAAATAGTACAAAAAGAAGCTGAACATAAACATTCAAACATTGTGTGTGGTGTGTGCGCACGCGTGCAAATTAAATTAAATTAAATCATTGCCTTAAATGTAAAATATAAAAATGTAAAACATCTAGAAGACAACTAATAGAATCCTGGGTTTGTCAAAGAATGTTTTAGCTATGAAACCAAAAGCACAATTTATAAAAGAAAAAAGTAAATAAATTGAATCTTATGGAAATTGTAATAAACTCTAACTCTGTAGAAAACACTGTTCAGAGAATAAAAAGAAAGAGACCCAAGACTTATTTAATAAGCTACTTGGATCTAGGACATATATAAAAAAAAATCACAACCCACTTTAAAATGGCAAAGGTCTCACTGACACTTTGTCGAAAAGGATAAAGGGCAAATAAAGACATAATAGTATATGCTCAGCATCATCTGTTTTTAGGGAAATGCAAATTAAGACTGCCATGAGAGACCACTACATGAAGATAGCTGAAGCAAAACAAACGGAACAAAACTGACCATCTCTGTTGCTGAAAATGATGTAGAACAACCAGGATTCTAGTGCAAGCAGAATATAACACAGTGCATAGTGTTGCCACTTTGGACAACAGTTTGGCAGTTTCTTACAATTTAAGCACTCACATGTCCCATGACGTATCAAGTTATATGACTTGGAATGTAACTAATCATAGGTTGTTGACTGTTAGTCTCCTTTATGTCACTGTGACCAAAATACTGACAAGAACAACTTAGGGGAAAAGTGTTGTTTTTTTTTTTTTTGGTGGGGGTCACAGTTTCTGAGGTCTCAGTCCATGCCAGCCTCAGCAACTTAGTGAGACCCTGTATCTAAATAAATAAATAGATAAATAAATAAATAACAGGGCTGGGGATGTACCATAGTGGTAAAGTGCCCCTGGGCTAAATTTCCAGTACCATCCCCCTAAATAAAAAGGAAAAAGACAAGTCTAAAGAATATCAGTCAGCAAACTCAATGAGCTTCCAGTGGCTGAAGCCAGAACAATTTGAGTTAACAAAAATAATAGTAACAGTATTGGATGATAGCCCAAAGAACAAGATAAATATCCATAAGTTTATACCTATGCACCTAAACAAATAAAACAGGACACTTCTTCATTAGAGAAAGTGCACTTAACAAATAGAGAAGGAGTAAGGGAAATAGAAAATTACCAATAGAACACACTAATGAATGCTAACATTTGTGGGGGAAAGTTTTTTTTTTAATGTATATTTTTATTTGTTCTAACTATTTATACATGACAGTAAAATGCATTTTGACACATTATACTTAAATGGAATACAACTTCTCATTTTTCTGATTGTGCATAATGTAGAGTTACACAGGTCATGTAATCATATATGCATGTAGGGTAATAATGCCTGGTTCATTCTACTATCATTCCTATCCCGATGCCCCCTCCCCTTCTTTCACTCCCCTCTACCTAATCCAAAGTAATTCTATTTTTGCCTAGCTCCACCTCCACTATTGTGAATTAGCAACTGTATATTAGATAAAACATTTGGCCTTTGGTTCTTTGGGATTGACTTATTTTGATTAGCATACCATTCTCCAGTTCTACCCATTTACTGGCAAATGCTATAATTTCATTCTTCTTTAAGGCTGAGTAGTATTCCATTGTGTGTATATGCCATAGTTTCTTTCTCCATTCATCTGTTGAAGGGCATCTAGGTTGGTTCCATAGTTTAGCTATTGTGAATTAAGCTGCTATTAACATTGATGTGGCTGTGTCACTGTACTATGCTGATTTTAAGTTCTTTGATTATAAACCTAAGAGTGGGATGACTGGGTCAAATGGTGGTTCCATTTCAAGTTTTCTTAGGAATCTCCATACTGCTTCCCATAGTAGTTGCACCAATTTGCAATCTTGTGGGAGAAAATTTAAGGAAAGCTTTTCATCACCACAAAGTTCTCTCTCCCCAATATTTATTAACTAACACTGAGGCTTCAATCATGGAGCCTTTGATGCATCTCCCTCCTGGAGCTGGAGCTCATTTCTTCTCTCCTTGGGTGAGGGCTGAAAGTAGAGATTCACTTCTAATCAATAGACTAGGGAAAATGGCTACAAGGAGCTTTTCTTTTTTACTCTGAAAAACACTGATCTTGCTTTTTGAATAATCTTAATGTCAGTGGTAATAGTAAGAGTGGTGGTTTCCGTTCATTGACTGCTTTACCTCATGCCAGGCATTCTACCGTCTAGTTTGCTTAGATAGCCTTTCATTTCATACTTGCGTCTGTCCTACAAGGACATCCTCTCCAATGTTATGGGTGTGGAAACTGAGACAAGAGAAATTATACTCAAAGATCCATGACTGGTCATTGTTAAGCAAAATACAATTCAAAACATTTTAGGTGTTTGGCTTCAAACCTATGCCAATAATAATGTGAGTAACTGATACATGCTGTAGAATCTATTAATTTATTAAGTGTTATTTTGCTTGACATGACTGAAAGTTTGTCATTTTTATTGCCTTTTGTTTTTTAACAGGGAAAGAGAACCCTGGAAAGCAAGCACCTTGCTCGGATCCAGACCCACTGAGCCCAAGACCCCGTCCTTCCCTCCTATTCAGCCTGCCTCACCAGCTTTACAAAGATGTGCCTTTTCCTCCAGCTATTGCCAAACTCCAGGGTTACAACATCATACATTTTTTAAAATGATAGAACTGTGTTCTGTTGTTCACCCTGATCCCAATTGCTTTGAAATCAAAGTGATTTAAAATTGTTCCTGGTAAGTGCGGTGACACCCAGGATGTACCTGAAGGAGCACCACTGGGTCCCTGGATGTCACGGTAAGTGTTTCACATAGTATATCACATCATGATGCCACCGAAAAACCTCCCCACCTACTGGCCCCTGTTGCAGGCAGTTTTATTAAAACAAACAGTTAGTACTCTTTATGTCAGAGTGCCTTCTTTTCAAAAACCAAACAACAAAGCAATTTAGCTGTAGAATTTTCTTCCTACTTCCATACTCTAAAGTGAGCCCTGAGGTGAAAACACCATCAAATGTGTTTTCAGAGAAAAAAAAAAAAAGAATAAATAAAACTACTGCAAACGAGACAGGAAAAGTTAAAAGTACTTTTCAGAGCTGACCAGCAGAGACACTCCTGAGGTGCTGGGGGAAAGATCAGATCACCTCTGCTGTCCGGTGCCTTTCAGGCTCACTGCTTTCCAAAACTGAGCTCTTGCACTGAACTTCAGGGAGCTGTTTTTACACAGGAAGAAGCTTTAATACCAACACTGTCATTGGTGTTGATTTAGCTAAACATAACCTGGGGTCCCTCATCTTCATCTCAGTAGGGGTGAATCAGCTAGAAAAGAAGCTGTCACCAAACTTGAGCAAATAACGGTTGCCATGTAACTGTGCAACCAGGTACCATAAGGCCAAGGACATTGAAGGATGATGAAACCAGACTGGGAGGCAAAGCATCATGGGTAGGGGAAACCGACCACACCTGAAAGTAGAACAATTAGCTATTGTCAACCACCAAACCTCTTCAGAAGCCTTTTATATTCCAATTTCTCATGGAAAACACTTCATTGAGGAGCAGATAGGAGGGGAGTATTTAAATGAAGGCATTCCCATATAGCAACAATCTCTATTTAGTCATTCAACAAATATTTACTAAACACTCACCATGAACTAGGCATTATGCCAGATGCAGAGGTAGAAAGAATTATAAGACACAGTCTCTGTCTTTGAGGACTCACACTCTGCTAGGGAAGACAGACTTGAAAACAAAGAATTGCAATCCAGTGTGATATGTCCCAATGTAAAGGTAGGTACCAGGTTATCAGCACCAAAAGAAGGTGGGATTTTCTGTAGGATTTTTTTTTCTCCCTAGGGAAATGAAATAATTATGAGTGCTAAATAGTATTTGGTAAGATAGTTTTACATACATCTGCAAGGATGGTGCCATCTATTGTCAGATATAAAATTAATTTGAAGGGAAATTAAAGTTAATCTTGTCTTTCCTGCTTCTTTTTGGCTTTTCACCATAAATAAGCACCATTAGCCTCCTAGATAGGAAAAGGCCTTCTAACCTACAACTAATCCATTGTTCCAGGCTTTCTCCCAAATGGATCCATCTGTTTCCACCTACACTAAAGTACCCATGCTCCTAAAATGTGTCTCCTTGTTTCTCATTTCTATGCTTTTGCATATAGTATTTCTTCTACCTGGTTTGTCTTCATAAAGGCCTGACAACATTCGATCCATCCTTTTATGGTCTCCTTCAATATTACCTCCTACCTAGGAGGGAAGTCTTTCTCTTGAGCATCTTGAGTCCAATGCTTATATCCTCTTTATCTCACTCATTCCACACTTCTGGGTTTTGGCCATAATTTTCAAAGACACAATTCCAAATGTTGCAATTCCCGAAGATCAAATTCTTAAAATCTAAAATCCAGAAAGATGGTAGTCTTCAAAATATAATTCTAGAAAAAATTCTTTAAAAAGCATTTATTTATATTTTTAAAGGTAATTCATTTCAGAAACATATAAATATACAACAGAACATTTCCTAGACCATTTCATAACAATAACATAGGCAATAATAACATGCATATTTTTGCAAGCATAAACACTCAGGTGTACTAATGACAGTCACACTGGTATAGCAGTTATGAGCAGATGAAATGTATTCAAAAAGAAATAAAAAGCAGAACATATGAATACATATCACTATGGTAAATTGTGTGTACCTCGCTTTATAACTGTAGTCATCTGAAATACTATGATGGACAGTCTAAGTCTTTTGATGAAATTGATCAAAAACCACAAAGGGACACCACTGTATTTAGAGTTGTCTGAAGAGCTGAGATCTGGAGAAATTTTATCTTTCACAAATGCAGATGTAGTAAAAGGACATATCTTCACTTACTGAGGAGGTTTCAATGTTTTTACATGCATGCACAATGCTAACCCCCCCCACACACATGCAAAAAAAATGTTGTGATAATGCACTTTCATGGAGCCTACTTTGCAAAAAATACATAAAATGAATTTGAATTCTTGAAAAGTCTTTATACAACTTATAACGCCAGTATTGGAGATGATGCAAAGATAGAATGTATACCATTGTAAATAATAATACTAACAATTTAAAGTAGTGGAAGAAAATTACAAATAGAAAAAATAGAAAAACACTAAAAAGAAAATTTGACATATGAAAAAGTACATTGCAAGGAAAGATTATGGGCAGTTGCGTGGAAATCCATAAGAGCTGACCTGCTTCCATGATGGTTTACTATACTTTAAAGTCTTGAATAGAGATGAATAGCTGCTTGTTTTTTTTCTCTTTTAGGACATGGATCTCCTTGCAGACTATGTTCACATTTTTCACACGGCCCTGGTCTTTTGGGGATTCTATGATTCCACATACCTTGATGTGAGCACTTCTTCTTAAAATGTCCCATCTTTGGTGCCATGTTTTATGTTGTTTTGGGAACATGGGAATCCATTCCTCATGCTCAGAGCACACACTTGGTGGAAACAATGCTGGAATACAACAACGACACTTGTGTAAGTGCCTTCCTACCACATCATACACATTATTATTTCGAAACCCGTTAGTAACTTGTTGGCTTCTTTGGGCAAATATGACTTTAATTCATTAAAAGCTACTGGAATTTCATCAGCTGAACAACAACAACAACAAAAAAGGCCAATGCAGACACATTTTTAAACTAAAGATTTAATCATTCTTGTATCATGCAGCCCTCCTGGGAATTCTACTTTCTACCCCCCTTGCCTTGCTTTATTCTACTCCGATGGGAATTGCATTTTTTTTTTTTTTTTTTAATTTTCAGCTTCCAGGATTTCAACACTGAAATCTTTTGCAATTGCAATTTTTGGAATTTCAGACTTGAGAGATTTTGAGTCCTGAGATTTCAACATTCTGGGTTATGTCATTCAGAATGGTGTCTTCTGTGATTATGATCAGCACTGCATGCTTCCTTAGACTGGGGCTATTTCGGCTTCTAAACTATGCGTGACTTCAGACTTTTTCAACAGCCTGTGTGATAGCTGAGGCACTGGATGGATTCAACACATCTGGCAAAGAAATGCATGTATGAAAAATCATGGTGAAAAGCTGCTAGAAAACATGAACTTGACTAAACGTGAGCAAGTCAAAAATGTTCCACAAAGAGGCAAGATACATTCCAGAATGACTCAGTACGGAAGGGGAACGAAGGCATTAGTGCCTTCCCAGACATCTGGTGGCGGCAGTCAGAGCTAGCTTCATGGAGATGCAACCTGTGCAGGCTCCATGCTTGATTTAATACTATGCTATTGGCAACTTGAAAGTCTCAATATGTGTATGTGTGTGTGTGTGTATTTTTGTGGTGCTGGGGTTTGAATCCAGGGCCTTGTACATGGGAGGCAACCACTTTATCAACTGAGCTCTATCCCCAGCCCTCAATAATTTTTGAAGAACAGACCTTGCATTTTCATTTCGCACTGGGTCCTGCAGACTGTATATCTGGTCCTGCACTCAGCTAGAAAATAGTTTCAAGGTTCTGAAACATCATCAAGAACTAGGAAAGGGCTGGGGATGTGGCTCAAGCGGTAACACGCTTGCCTGGCATGCGCGGGGTGCTGGGTTCGATCCTCAGCACCACATAAAAATAAAAAATAAAGATGTTGTGTCCACCGAAAACTAAAAAATAAATATTAAAAAATTCTCTCTCAAAAAAAAAAAAAAAAAAAGAACTAGGGAATACTGATCCTTGTTGATAACCTGGAGATTCACAATGGAAGGAGCCAAGATGATCTGTATCAAGTCCCTCCAGAGATCAAAAGAAGGGTATTTCCTTACTGCCTCGGGACATTGTTTTCTCCCTAGGAACAATTCTGTACCTCTGGCTAGCTGGAGCAAAAGGGATGTGAGATGGTGCATTAGTTTGCTACGACTGTCAAAACAGAAAATCACAAACTTGGTGGTTATTATCATCTCACAGCTCTGGAGGCTGGAAGTTCAAGATCAAAAGGGTCATAAGAAGCCAAGTGGTAGTCTTTGTTCTGTGCCTCTTTTCTGGTTTTTGATACCCTTGGTTATTCCTTGGCTGCAGCCATCTTTCCACCTGTGTTTTTTACATATCTGTGTTTCTGTCTTTGTGTTCAAATTCCTCCTTTCTAAAGGATATCAGCCATATTGAATTAGGCCCTACCCTAATGACCTCATTTTAACTTGATTACCTCTGTAAATATTCAACTTCTGAATAAGGTCACATTTGGAGATATGGGGGGGTTAGGATTCATCATATGAGATATATATATATATATATATATATATATATATATATATATATTTGATGGGAGCCCGATTCAACCCATAGCAGGCTGATCTTTGTGATGCACAATTATAATGATTTTCATATTAATTTCTCATTTGGATAAGATTGAATTAAATATCTCTACTCCATTTTCTTAGAATTGTCCTAATCAGAGAAAATTAAATTCACCTCTCTCTCTCTCTCCATGTGCAAGGGACTACAATGGTCCCTCTACCACCAGTCTCAATCTTGTACCAACAGGAATCTCAAGGGTCAGGTTGATTCCCTGGCTTTCATTGTTTCCATGTAAGAGGCACAGCTTTCCAGGACAAGAAAGATCCCTACAGGTAACTTAATATGATACTTTTAAGAAATCCAGGTCCAGTAAGTTAGAATAATTTGCCACAGGGTGCTCAGCTAATTTAGGTTAGAAATGAGATCAAAGCCTGATCATTTAATTCAGAACATGGAAGCTTTTTAGTACATCATAGTTTTCATACATAGAAATAAATATTCTAAAATCTTCAGGTTAGAAAATTTCTTGCATCTCTCCTGATGCTTGGGAAGATGATGAGTGCTTTAACTGTGAAAGCAGCCTTGACTATCATGGAGGTAAACCAAGCAGGGCTATCTTCAGCAATCTGATGAACCTGTTTATGAAAGGAGCAGAAGGAAGTGAACCTTGCTCAGCCCTGCTGCAACTGCCCTGCACAATTATGTGCTCACTTTTCCAAATCTTTGGATATTTAAAGAAAACCTGAGAATGTGGGTTTTATTTAGAATTCTCCAAATTTTAAAGGAGGGGGAGGAAAAAAACTCACAAATTTTAAGAAACACTGTGTAAGCCAAACAAAATCCTCCAGTCTGGAACTTCTGATTTATGTCTACCCTTCTCTTTACTTCTTGGATGTTGCTAGATTTAAGAACATAAAGGCATCTCTCAGAACCAAGTGTAGTTACCTCCAGCAATATGTGTTCCAATCTTTCTGCTGTAGTTCCCAAACTTTCTGTTAAGGTATTTTTTACATTGTTATTTTTATTTTTTGGTACGAGGGATTGAACCCAGGGGTGCTTAACCACAGAGCCACATCCCTAGCCCTTTTCATTTTAAGACAAGTTCTTGCTAAGTTGCTTAGGGCCTTGCTAAATTGCTGAGGCTGCCTTTGAAATAGCGATCCTCTTGCCTCAGCCCCCCAACCTGCTGGGATTACAGACATGCACCTCTTCACCTGGTAAGATTTTTTTTTCACACTCTTGGCATAAATGTTGTTGTTCATTTTCAGGGTTGGTGTGCAATAGTACAAATTTTGTATAGTTAATCATGAGTGGGGCAGAATGATTTGTCATACTGGCGTTAGAATTTCACAAAATAAAGGAAAGATTTTGTGAGGAGGACATGTATTTCTTTGTTTGGATGATGGCTACAGAATTGAATGTCCTTTTCCATTTTTTCTTCCATGTTTTTTTCACTGGTGCATGATAGTTGGACATAATTGATGGAATTTGTTGTTACCTGTTTGTATGCGCATGCAGTATAACAATACAATTTGACTAATACCACTCCCTAGCTCTTTTTCTCTCTCTCTCCCTCAGAATTTAACTTCTTGAAGCTCAACATCCTTTTCAAATGACGGCATGGGGCTGACTAACACTTAGTGGGGATCTTTTGTACAGGGATTTATTATAACCTAGTGACCATTCCAGGCTTAATGCACTGATTCTTCTCTTTAATTCTCTGGGCAGGGTCATGCTTTATATATATATATATATATATATATATATATACTTTTAGAAATTATCTATATAATTTCTAAAAGTCTCTTCTTTGATGATGGAGACTGAGTGATAAATCTATCTTTCCTTTAAAGAACAAGGCAATCATTCATCTCAGCACAAAAGCTTATATGTTTCCCACTTATTCAATACTCCCTTTACTTCCACTGGATCTTCCACCTGTTCCAAGCTATGCTTCTTTGGGTGGTGGGTCAGAGAGAGAGAGAAGGGAGCTCAGGCTGTGTTCTTCAGGCTGGAGACAGTGACTTGGGCCTCTGAAACTCTCCCTCTGAGGTGGTCTTCTTGAGAGGACTTACAATGGCTCCTCTTCCTGCCTCTCTTCTCTCCTGTTAGGCATGCAGGCGCTCATGGGTGTTGTTTTTCATTCTTCACAGTACAGAAATTGTGGGGAAGACAATAGGCTTGTTTCTAATTTGGTGTTTCCGAAAGCTTGGCAAAATAGAAATGAGACAGGCATTCAAAAGTTGAAAAAGAGCATGTAAATAGCAATAACTGAAATTTGTGATTAAACAATTAACAAAAAAGAACCCTATGAAGTCATTAAAAGTATAAAGAGGGAGGCGCTTCCTGCTTTGTCATTACGGGTTTGAACTGTTATTATTTAACATTGATTGAGCACCAGCCGCAGGGGAGCCATTCTGCAAACGGCAGAGAGTTGGAAATAGTCGCTGATCAAGTGGCGTTCTCGCTGGAACCAGCAAGCAACCCTGAAACGTGTCAGGTAGCATTCCACCAAGAGATGGGATGGAAGGGAGGGAATTCAGATGATGTGAGCGCTGGGGACAGAAAGAGAATGTGAGTTTTGGAACAAAACAAGCAACGTGAGCTTGAATCTTGTCTTCCCACCGGTTATCTCTGGAACCTTGGGAAGCTTATTTAATTTCTCTCCACCTTAATAGCTCCATCTTGAAAGTGGGAGCGATGCTCTATTGCTTACACGGTTTTAGTGGGACTTGATCATATGGAGTGCAAAGAGATTCGAAAGACCCCGTAAAAGGTAGCCATTTTATCATGATTATTACGATTAGCTGCCTTCATTTATAACCATCTCATTGTTTTATAATATTGATGAATTCCAAGAATATTTAAATGTCACAAAGAATTTGAAAAAAGGAGGTGTTTAAAGGGATCAGGGAGAAGTGTACCAGTCAGTTAGGATTATGTTATTTCATTTGGCTTGAAGCCAAGCAAATGTTCAGCTGCTAGTTACAAATGCACCACCTGCCTTCGCCCTCTCTTTAATATACTCTTTAAAGTAGCGTGGTGGAAGGTATCCAGCTATACTCTGAGCATGCCATTTAATTTGCTGTTTTGAGCATCCAGATTCTTGAAGGTGTCCTGGCTTTGGACTGATCAACAACGAAGGTCAAGGAAGGCTTCTACCCAACCTATTTAAAGGGAATAGTACTCTAGACAAATGCATTCATAATATATTTTTGCTTAGGACTTCTCTGTACTCCCGGAGAATGATGCTATTTCCCCCTATGTGTAATAACAGATGCAAGTTGGAGATTATGTAAGGACGGCTTAGGAGAGATAAGCATATTTTCTTGTGAGAGATGAAACAGAAGCGCACAGAGAACAAAAGCACTCTACTGCAGTGGGGAATATGTTTGATGACCTGATGCAAATATTATACACTCTTGAAAGTACGAGTGTCATTTTGGAGTGTGCACTTCACTCCGCACATTCGCTATTTTATTTTAATGCACACGATCAGCACTAGAAGTGGAGAGGGTTACAGATAAGAAATTTTATAAACCTGGAGGATGCAGCTGTGGTGATCAGCAATAAAGCTAAGGGAGCAGGCATACCAGGGACCCACAGGCAGCCTTAATCTCCCCATTCGGCTAAAGAAATGCAGCAAGAAATACAACGGCATTCAAACAGGCAAGAAAATTGTATGTGGCAACTTCTTACAAATAAACGGAAGTTTAAAAAATAATCGAAGATACTTAGCAACTTGGAACATAGTGGGTCCCCAATAGACAAAGACCCATTTTTAATAATCTCTATTCTTTCTGGAAGTATGATGCTATTGCTGGTTAGAGCAATATTAGAGTATATATTGAACACCTACTATGATCACAAAGATTCTAATCAAAATTTTTGTAACTTGGATTGTAGTACTTTTTTTTTTTTTTTTTTTAAAATATCATCTTGAAGGCTTTCTTCTCAGTGTCCTGTGATAGAATTTCTGTAAAGTTGACCACACTAAGGCATGTTTTCAGATCTCTCCTATGGCCTTCATTGTTCACCTCTTAGAATCCAAAGTATAACAGGGGCTTGTCAAACTGTCTAAATTAAAATAAACAAGCAAAACAAAACCCAGTAAGACCCTACCCCAAAACTCAGCCGTGGTAATGTGAGAGACTGGAGATTTAAAGATTTTTCCTCTACCGTTTTTGCATATTTTATTCTTGACAACAGTTTGTTTCTACCCCCTCTTCCACATGAAGTTCAAGACTTTTGTTTCTGTTCTTCTCCAATCCTCCTGATAAAATCTAGACTTCTCAATCAGTGTGCTGTGACCCCAGGAATCTGTATTTCTACCACGCTGCTAGGTAGTGTGCTTGTTCGCAAATCAACTTTGAGAAGAAATAGAGAATTCTGTCATCGCAATACCTACTCAGATCCTAGGCTCTTAAGATTGCATGGCTCATAGGTTCTGGTAGGTGTTGAACCCTTGTTATTTGTAGCATGAATCCCAATGTAGTCACTTTAAACATATAGATGTAAAACTGCCAAGTCCTTTGAATAGGTAAAAGTTTTAAATTCCTGTTTGTTTTGTTGACTTCCCTTAATTATTGTTCAAGACACAAGTTTAAGACAAAAAACAACAACAAACTTTTATAACTCAGCCATCCGTGGTTACACACAGATTGGCTATCCCAGACTTATGAACCATATTGTTAATTGACAATTAAGAATGATGTGCATCTATTGGACTTGTTTAAATCAATCCATTCCCTTGCCTGATTGCTAAGTTTCAGGAGTGTGCACAAATGTTTATTTAGACTACTGAAGAATGTGTTTATAGGTCTGTTGATGAATTAGAAGGTCATCATGCCCAAAGGATATTTGTGCCCATATATTTTTTTTTTTTTTTGAGAATTGTAGAGAAGTATATTATTGTGGGATGGATAATGGTGGGTTCCTTCCACACTTAGCAATTTCATAGCAATGATACAGCTGTGTACTATGGGAAACCACCCAAACACTTGGCAGAAATAGAATACCAATGGTTCATTTCTAATTAAACTTGTTTATTTTATTTTTTTCTCAGGGTGTGTATGGTCTTATTTCAGGTTTGAGCCGTTTCTGAAATACAAAGACTGAATTTGGGCAAAAGAGAAAGTCTGCGAAGAGAAGCTATTTTTAAGGTCTCAGTCTTGTTTTTTTCACCTGAACATTCTCTTTCCTTGTCTTTATCCATCCCTGTATGTCAGGCAATAGTTTATTTATCTTCTTTCCCTCTTATCTTTCATGCAAAATTTTTAGTGGATAATATGATATCAACTATTGAATATACAGATATAGGTCCAGGTTGTTTTATTTAAGCACATTTACATTTAAAAATTGGATTGGATTCTGGATTAGACTATGATGTCCCTTTTGTGGGGGGAAGTAGACATTTGTGGGCTGATAGGAGAGAGGAACTTCCTAGAGCTTCTGGTTTAATAATAGGTGATAGTGGATTATGAGTTTTTAAAGACTACAGTTGTCCTAGTTGGCCTGGGAGTGATTTGGGGCTTGAATGACTTTGTAATTAGTACGCAAATGATCAACACCCTGTGCTCCAGTTTGCCAAGGACCCTTTCCCCACTCTGTCCAAACAGCAACTTGAACTTGAGAAGGATAACTGGTTTCAAAACAGAAAAGGGGCTATACTACATTGTACCTGACAAAACCACCTTTTAATTTTGCTATTTTATCCTTTACATTAAATGTTCAGCTGTTACATTAGAAAGATGGTGTCAGAAGTAGGACAAAAATAATAAAAGGAGAAAAACCAAAGATTTGGTAGGTTTTTTTTTTTCTCTCTCATTCTCTCATCAAATACTTACAGAGCACCTAGAATGAGTTACTGTGGGGAGTACAAAGAATAAATTGTTTCCCCTTTTGAGAGGACAGACTAACTTGTGACTTATCCTGAAATAATAATGTCCTCATGTATAAGAAGGGAAAACCATGCAAAACAATTTCCCATTTGAACCAATACCTGGGCACCATGTGGCACAATCTCATAGGGTGGCTTTTATAGGTGTACCTCAGCAAATGGTTCCTACTGGAGTTGTACAGGGTCCAACATGAGCAGCCCTCTGAGGCAACCCTGCAATACTTTAAGGAAAATAAAAAAGAATGACTTTGGTGGATAGGGAAGACTGGATTAGTTCACTGGATTAGACAAAGGGGAATGAAGGGAAGGGAGAGGAGATGGGAATGGGAATGATAGTAGAAAGAATGGGACATCACTTTCCTATGTTCATATAGGAATACACGACCAGTGTAACTCCACATCATGTACAACCAGAAAAATGGGAAGTTATATTCCATGGGTATATAATATACCAAAATACATTCTACTGTCATGTATAACTAAAAAGAAGAAATAAAAAAAAATTAAATGACCTTTTTGCCCCTAACATCACCTTAATTTTACTTCTTTGGTAACACGATAATCAAGTTGCCGTTCACTCTTAAATTGACAAAAATTTCCAATTGATCCAAATGCTCCTGGAATGTTTTTTCTTGAGAATTCATTCTGTACGTCATTTGAGGGAAAATGTAAAAATAAGGAAGGAGTGTTTTTAAGCAATTTTGAGTGACTCTAACTTCAACTTGTTATAGATTTTTAGGGTTATTGGCAGGTTTAATCTCACTGATGGGATAGAATCTGTTCCACTCTCTTCCCAGACAGAAATCACTCTTCTTGAGTCAAATATTTGACTCCTCTTTATTCAAACTTGATTTCCAGCCCTATCAATTCCTTTTATCAGACTGATATTTTTCAAAAGCACATATTAAGATACATTTAGCCTCCAGGTGCTGTGGCGAATGCCTGTAATACCAACGGCTTGGGAGGCTGAGGCAGGAGGATCGCGAGTTAAAAGCCAGCCTCAGCAAAAATGAGGTGCTGAGGAACTCAATGAGACCTTGTCTCTAAATAAAATACAAAATAGGGCTGGGGATGTGGCTTAGTGGCTGAGTGCCCCTGAGTTCAATCCCTGGTACTCCCTACCCAAAGAAAGATATATCAAGTCAATACGGGGGGGAAAAAAAAAGAGTGAGCAGATTTACAGTCATGGAAAACCAAAATTGTCAATGCCTTTTCTTCCAGGCCTTTTATTTATTTATTTAAAAAATGTACCTCCCACATAAAGGTGAGCTGTTTCACTTGGACCAGTGCAGTCACAATCATCCAAGGGTTTCATGAGTAATTAGCAGCGTGAACACAGCCCGCACATTCTGAGATGTGTACATATCTATCCAAGCAGAGGGGAAATCGTGTAATTAATTTTGAAGCTGTTATGATGTTTCAATTGATTTGGATCAGAAAAAGGAGAACAATTAAGAAGAATCAGAAAACAATATCCCTTTTAGTATTCTAAAGGGAAGAGAAAAATTAAATAGGAGTTTAATTGAAAATTCTGCTCTATATGAGGGGAATGGAAGGTTGTGTGGAAAGGAATCCTGACTTATTCGGAGAGCGCTCATACTGGGCCAGCGTCGCGGGCAATGAATGTCCAAACGCTCATGACCAGAAAGCTTTCAGTAGGATGGGAAGGTCAGGTCAGAAGTCACAATATTAAAATTATTTCAGGCAGCCATTTAACTCAAAGTTCTTGCTTGAATTGCAACTTTCTGGAATTATTCTACTGGGAAAATATTACTCACATAGATTTAAAATGTTGCCATTATTTGAGACCTTTCAAGGCCTATTTTTCCTTCTTCATGCGACCTTATAACTATGAAGTTGGAATACAAGTGCGTCTTCACAGCCGCTGAAAAAAATCATGGATTATTTGCTTAACAGAAAAAGCATGTTGATATGCTTTCAGGCTAATGATAGAAAGTAGAATAAACAAAAGCTACGTTTTAAAGTTTTCAAAACAATCTTGCTTATAATGGCTAAGAATTACATGTCCATAAAAATTGCATTGTCTCTATATACATTTATCAATTACTTAATTAATTATGTATTAAGTGTCTCCTATATTTATGATCATACTTCCTGTTTCTGCTTTTTCCATTCTTACTAGGAAAAAAAATGTTAGGGTTTCCTGTGCTTACGGTACTCATAACGCTCTTGTGAGCACAGATTTTCAGGAAAACCAACTGTATTATGTTGGAACCTCAAAAATCACGTTCCTTGGAACCCTACTTGAGTGGAGACAGCAAGACAGACAAAATCCATATTATAGCCAGGCGTGGTGGCGCATGCCTGTAATCCCAGGGGCTCTGGAGGCTTAGACAGGAGGATAGGAGTTCAAAGTCAGCCTCAGCAATGGTGAGGCAACTCAGAGAGACCCTGTCTCTAAATAAAATATAAAATAGGGCTGGGGGTGTGGCTCAGTGGTTGAGTGCCCCTGAGTTCAATCCCTGGTACCCCCCACCCCACAAAGAAATCTATATTATATCAGTCACGGAATCTACTGCTTAACGGTTTGATTTTAAAAAATAATGACATGCGTCTTGTGGATTATGGTGGAATTTTTGTCTTAAAAAGGAGACTGAAGTTAGTCCTCAGTACATTTTGTTCAGATTGTATACTTTCTCTTCTTCTGATAAGTGTAGTTGTATGGCCTCAAATCTTCTTATGATTTACTCATTATTAGAGTGAGTTTTTGCTAATCATCTAAGAAAATCAGAGTCAAAAGAAAATAAATGGACAAAAAGTCTTATTTTATGGAAACAATTATTTCTGGCCTCTGGTTAGATGGGCTTACGGCTGGGCAGCTGAATCTTTTTGGTGAGTTAAGCATTTTGGTTTCCTTGAGTTCAAGGTACTTTCTCTCTTGGGCGAAACCACTAGAGGCAGGACAGACAAGGTGAGCAGTTGCTGTCACCCTTAAAATTTTATTTGCTAAGGTCAAGGTTCAGGGTGAAATAGTAGAATCTGGTTCATGGCTGATATAGGAAACAAATTGTCAGAGGACACCAAATTTTCTCTCTTACCACGTGTTAGCCCAAGAAAACAGTGAAGTGAGCAAAGAAAAGTCTGTGGTGCATTCTGGGTAGATTTCATGAGCTTTCACATACGGCTACCTACTCCCTCACTGTATAAGGGAAAGAAAGTGGACCAACAAAGTGTCCCCCAGTATGGACAAGCAAGATCTGTTCAATATGCTTTGAAAAAACCCAAATGTTCTTGTGTTTTCGTTTCACCCAGTCACCGACCTCTTTTTTCTTTCCACCCCAGAACTGTGTTCTCTTCACTCTTTCACTAAGCTTTTCACCAAGCTTCCTTGAAAGTAGGGTGCCTTGTTGCATGGTTGTCATTTTTCCTGTTGCCATATAGAACTTACTCCTTGTAAAATGCAGCTGTGATGAAGATGATGTTCGCATTTCAATCTGATAATAAACCAAGGAGGCATGGAGACTAAATTGCAATCTTGAAAAACAAAAACAACAAAAAAAGTACCATATTGGGAAGGGCAAGCTTGAGTTTCCTCTGATTATATGATAAAAGAAACTTCAGGTGTAGGGAGCTGGAAGCCCCAGCATTTCTTCTCTCCAAACCTCCTGTGTTTTCCTGCTCCATTATTGAATAATCATATGAATATACTGCAGAGGCCTTCTTACCTGGTCGCTAAGGCCTCTGTCTCCTTGGCAACTAAACTTTTCAGAGATTACAGGGAAAATGTTTTCTTCAGTCCAGGAACTGTTCTAATATTTTCAAATGTCAGGGGAAAAAAAAAAAAAGATCCTACAATCCCACAGGCACTGGTGTGAATGGGGGCAAGAGATACTATTTACAAACTTATTTAGTAGATTCGTAACCAGGCATAACCTTCAACACATGGACATACATTTTAAAAATTAAAAAAAAAAAAAACAAGTAATGTGCCAGGGATGGTAGTGCACATCTGTAATACCAGAGACTAGGGAGGCTGAGGCAGGAGGATCTCAAATTTGAGGTCAGCCTGGGCAACTTAAATAAGAACCTATTTCAAAATAAGGACTGGGGATGTAGCTCAGTGGCAAAGCACCCCTGGGTTCAATCCCTAGTACCAAAAAAAAATGGGGGGACAACAACAGATAAACATGGTAGAAATTAAGAGATTCACCCCTTTCTCTATCCTGAAGGAACTGGGTGTGGGACATTCTGACTTTGTCTTATCCATTTTCAAAATAAAGAATTATTTTTACATTTGCTAGAGATCAAAAAAAAAACGTGGGGGCAAAGAAATTATAAGAGTATTGATATTGATTTTCATTTTGAGTATGCAGAGAAAATGCAATTTTACACATTTTTTATTATTAGATATTCCTCATGAGCCTCCATCTATCAAGTATCACTTATTTGGGGTTATCTCTAACTGATCTCTAATTTGAAACATTCTTGTTAAGTAAAATGATATTGCAGAGATTTTTTTGTTTGTTTGTTTGTTTTAAAACACTCAACTCCCTTAGACTCCAAACCATTTCACTACAATAGAACCTTTTGGTATGGGAGAAGGAATACTGTTTTTCCATGGGAATGAGGAAAAAAGGTTTTTGGTTAGTAACCTTTGCTTTTTCTGCAAAGGTGACCTCTGAGGAGTGATTGATCCCTTCACTGTGGGCCTATACTGCTGAAGGGCTTGGGGTCTCTGAGCTGTTCTTTCCTGGTCTATTCAGAGCACACTGGTTCCCTCTGCTGATTTTATACCATCAGGATGCTCCCTGGGATATGGTTACCCCTGACGAACAGTGATACCTTCTTTACTTCAGGTTCAAAGTATCTGCTCTCTGGTCCTCATCTGGGTGCTCCAACCCCTATTCTCCTGCCACAGTAACTTAGCCAGATCCTAACTGACACTCATATGCCCTCAGACTCACATGTGAGAATCAAGTCTGACTCAGGAAAACTGAACTCTGACCCACCCATAAGCTGGAAACTCTCATCCCAGAATCCCACCTGTGAATTAGGATGAAGACCCCCTGATGTCTGTGTTTTCCTTAGCTTTATTTACCATACCACACCTTTCTCACCCATCCACTCTCCCTCCAGGTAGAAGTTCTCCCAACCCATTCTTCTTCTACTTTCTTGCTTCTCTGCATAACCCCAGATGTCTTTGAGGAATAAGATTCTCTTTCATTTTCTCTTTTTATCTAACCTAAGCCTTTTTACACCTTCTAATTTTCCTCCAGCTGCACGTTTATGCTTAGGTCTTAATGGTGGACTGACGATAGGAGGGCTGGGAGAGTGGTGCAAAATGGACCTTTCTAAATCAAGGTGAAGATCAGAAGGCTTTTCAAAGAATATATCTACTGACCATTGCGTACAACTGAGATTATTACCTGAGAGCATCTGGGGAAAGGAAAATGTACAGAGACAGCAACAGGAGACTGAAGGCCTTGAGCAGTGCTAAGAGAAGCAGCATCATTAGATGCAGAAAAAGATCAAACAGCAGGGATGAATGGGGTGGAAGGGTTCCATAGGACAGTGAATGGGAAGAGGGGACCTTGGGATTTCCTTTGGGCCAGCTGGGCATGGGCTGAGCAGAGAAGAAAGAATATGGGAGGGAAGATAACGTCAGAGATGAGATAATGTCAGGAGAGATTAGAAGGTAGATGCTAGCACAGGATGGGAAGGAGAGCAAAGTCAAGAGGTAGGGGGTCTGAGATTAATAGGGGCGGTCAGGTGGGCAATGGGTCAAGACATGAAGAGTGATGCCCTTTAACACTAGGTGTGTGGAAGGCATTCCTTTAATGTGGACCTTTGAGCACATCTTCCTAGAATTACTCTTGTACAAAAATAGACTGGACATGCCAAATGCCAAAATAGCCCTCTTATTTTCACACTGACTAGGGGGTCCATTAAAAATGAATTTCTATTGTCCCTGTGACTTTTTTTTTTGTCTCAGCCTGTGTTCCATGCAAGCAAGCTCATACTCATCACCCCAACTGTGAGTTCTAACATAAGGGGGCAAGCTATCTTTCTCCTTATCACCTCCATCAGAACACCATGACTGATGCTCATGAGACCCTTAATAGCCTTTGTCAAGTGCATGAATTGATGAAAGAATGAATGATTCCCTTGAATTCTTAAGATGAAGTCTTCTAGCCCAACTAAATTAATCCTTAAGTATTACTTAAGTATGGACTCAATTCATTCTTAGTTGAGAAAGGAGTTGATAAATACTAAGACATCTAGGTAAATGAGTCAGAGAAAAAAAATGTTCAAAAGGCAGAAAATATTCTAGAAGTGACCTATTAAGACACCCCTGTGAGGTTCCTTATTACCTTGCCAGGAAAATAACAGCCCATCATCAATACAGATAATTGCTGAAGCACATTGATAGGAAAGGCACCTTAATTAAAGATTCTATTGGAAACATATGTGAACCAATCCAATTTCTAGGCCACAGGGCAATAATAACCTTCGTATCTAATATGTTTCTTATTTTTTATGAGCATTAAGTGTTTGGAGCAATACTGTCTAATTGGACCAAGCACAGGGGAAAAGAACATTGCTGCTGTTTGCTTCTGTGTTTGATCCAGCCTTTGAACATAACTGCAAAGCACAGGGCCATGTGAAACTCTTATCCACAGTCCAACTCCTAGGACATGATGAACACAGATAAGAAGTCCCAGCTAAGTCCACTAGATGTAGATATGAATGCTGGAGATTTGGTACTCGGGTCTTGGTGGGGATGCAGGTTCCTTTTGTTACCCAAATGTCTTTCCAGACTGAATGGATTCTTTCCTATGTTACTGAATTCCACAAGAGAGTAAAGAAGTAGAGCTTTAAGTACGGACAGAAAGAAAAACATCTTTAAGGAGAAAACTAAAATTGCCATTAGAAGTAACAGTGCCTAAATTCTGAAAAATGTATAGCTTCTGTTTGCAATAAAATATTAAAACTGGATATAAGAATAGTTGGTGGTAGAATATGCCCTGAATTTTGGATTACACCAAGGTATCCATGTACTAAGATTTCTCTGAATTTTTACTGAGTTTATATGTTTGGAATGGAGAAAAAAAAGACTTCTTAATTTGCAGCCATAATTGGTTCATAAAGTACTTGCTGCATGTTCAATAAATAGTTCAAACTGAGATAGGACAGGAATACTGTTTTTTTTTTAAATACTGGTTATTGATAGATGAAAGATGTTCTCATCTACATGAATTTTAATTGTACTCTTTTTTAACATTTCACACAAAAAAAATGTTGCTTTTTTTGTTGGTACCAGGGATTGAACCTAGGGGTGCTTAACCACTGAAACATATCCCCATCCCTTTTTTATATTATATTCGAGACAAGATCTGGTTGAGTTGCTTAGGCCCTCGATAAGTTGCTGAGGCTGGGTTTGAACTCACGATCCTCCTGCCTCAGCCTCCCAAGTCACTGGGAACATGTTGCTGTTAAATGATTTGGTGAACTAAATGACAGGCTTATTCTATCAGATATATTTACTATTGCTTATGTTACTTTTTTAATAGCACTGTAAATAAGCCAGTGGCTATTTTCTTGAAAAATATCTTTTAACAAAATAACTCAACTCATCCATTCATAATAGTCATGTATGTGGTAGAGTTGACCCAGTGTTCTCTCTAATACATTTGTTTTGATTAATAGCAAAACAGAGTTATGAACATAAGACAGCTTCCCTTTGAGTACTGTCAATCAGAGTTCATTTCTCACTCAACATTCTTTCCTATTGGGCTAAATTTTCTCCTTTGGTATCTTTGTGGATACTAGGAATATTCTGTGTTTTTTTCCTTTTTTTTAGGAATATTCTTTATTTAGTGGGTTGCTTATTTGTTTTGGTCTGAATGGTCAAGAGGGCTGTACTGGCAAGTTGGGGTTGGTAGGATTAATATCTTCACCTTTCATTAATGGTGGCCTTTTGGGGTCCCTCTTGAGGACTTATTTATTTAGTCATTTATTTACTTATTGGTACAGGGGATTGAACTCAGGGGCGCTTATCTACTAAGCCTCATGTCCAGTCCTTTTAAATATTTTGAGACAGGGTCTCACTGAGTTGCTTAGGGCCTCCCTAAGTTGCTGAGACTGGCTTTGAACTAACTCATAATCCTCCTGCCTCACCCTCCTGAGCCACTGGTAAGAAAGTGGCCTTTTGATTGAAGCTTACTGGGTCTGACTTTGTTTTGTACTGCTGTAACAGAATACCTGAGATGGGGTAACTTACAAAGAACAGAAATTTATTTCTCACAGCTTTAATAGCTAGGAAGTCTGAAATCAAGTTGCCAGCCTCTGGTGAGGGCTTTCTTATTGCCATATCTGCTGCAGGTGCAAGGGCAAGAAAGTGCCAACTCCCTCCATCATACACCTTTATAAGTGACCTGATTCCACGCACAGGTGAGGAGCCCTAGTGGTCTAATTGCCTCTTGAGGGCCCTGTCTCTCAATACCATCACATTGGCACCTTTTGAACTTTAGAGGAAACATGTTCAAATTATAGCAGAATCCTCATATGCTACTTGAGAGTTATGAGATGTCATCATACACTGTCAGTAAGGTGACGTTACAAGTGGAGAGGTGACTGAGATTGAATCTTCACTGATAGGGCCTAGTCCACGATTCCTTTAGCTGTGGCTAATTAAGAGACACTTGTTATTGGTGGCTAACTTGAACACTATCCATCAGGAGATATCCTAATGTCAAGTTCTCTTTGACTTTTTTTTTTCTGATACCCTTTAATTATTTACCAGAGCAGAGAGGTTTTAGGGCATGGAAGGGCGGGAGAGGGGGGAAGAAAGCTGACAAATGTGAACAAGTGAGTAATTTATAATGGAACTAAAATATTCATAAAATGACAACTCAGATACTTCAATTAACATCATCCATTCTGTTTCTATTTCAAATAGTAAATTGAAGCCTCTAAATAATGTTTGTTTTGCAATGAATGATGCATTTCTGAACTGAGTAGGCAAATTTGAAGTCACTCAGTTGATCCCTTCAGATTTGGAGTAGGAATCGGATTATTTATTATACATCACTATGAACAGGAAAAATGGAAACTTCATTGGGTTCCTTTTATAAGCAAGTGATTCTTCAATATTTTCAGGAATACAGGTCACCAATTTAACTTGGTTACTTGACAATATTTTTCACTGTTTGTTATTTATTTTTTTGATTTTTAGAATCTGAGGGCTCAGGTGTAACGTAATTGGACAAGTCATAATCTTTAGCTCGTGATGCATTCTTATAATTGGTTCTTGTACAGCACGTTTTTGAATTACTTCTATAGTTAGTTAATTATTTCAGATATATAAATAGTACTTGCATCAACATCAAACAAAACAAAAGCTAAAACTTGGTAATTACTTACATCTTACTCTTTCCTCTCCCCACCAACTTTTTCTCTCTGAAATCAGAAAGGATAAACGACTTGCCCAAGGTTACAGTGGGAAAGGGAAGAAAGGTATTTTAAAAACATGTTTGAACCATCTCACTGTTAATGGTAAGCTTAGAAAAAATAGCAAAGAAAAAAAGAAGTTCTATGGAAGAGACACTTTGCCTCATTGTCAGCAGATGGATTGTCCACTGTATGAAGGTAAAAATGAAAATATGGGGAATATTCTGTGAGTGATAAGTGCTTTTGGCAGTCGTGAAACCTTAATTATCCATAAATTCCAGACACATAGTATAAGAAAGGGCAATAATAGGCAGACCTGATTAAGTGATCTGTACACACAGTGTTTACTGGCTACATTGCTTAGCTTTCTTGAATCTTTAACCCAAGGTGCTTCATTTGTATACATGCTAAATCCCCCATCATCATGTACCACATAGAATTTAAGAATTTATCACAAGGTGCCTCCTTTTACATATCTATCCAAGTAACATTATCTCCCTCAATATAGTCACCTTGGAAGACCTGGCGCTTGCTCTGATAATGTTGCCAATTTCTTGAAATGTTTTTGGAGCTTTTTGTAATTGGATTCTCACCCACTACCATCTTAAGAGATGCCTAATAAAACCCATATCATTATTTAAAAATTCCGTCTCCCTACTCTACTACCACTAGGACTAGCATTTTTCATTATTATACCAGTTGGGATTTTTGGCCGCAAGCAACACGAAACTGACTCTTAACTGATGTAAGTAGAAAAGGAATTTATTGATGGAAAACTTGGTGGCTCCAAGGATTTCTGGGAAAGCTGGATAATTAATCTTTTCAAAACAGGTAGATTCTAAAGGCATCCACGCATTCAGAGGAACAAATATATCCCATGACCTAGCGTTGTGAAAGCACAACTGAGCGTGGGATGCCACAGCACTTGCTTTTGACACCAACAGCAATGGACCTGGCTGACATTGACGTTCTGTGTGTTGCTGTCACTGCCATGATCTGCCAGTTCAAGATTTAAACACCCAGTTGGGTTTATCTGATTGGCTTTTACCACACCACGGTCCTATGACTCTCAGAGAGTGGGAGAAACGATTGTTCAGCTTTGTCACCTTCATTAGTAGTCAGTGACTTCTCATGATGGCAGAGATGCAGAGAGGCTCAAAACCATTTTTGCTTCTCATCTGGAGGATGGCATTGTTTCTGGTGGCCAGGATCTGCTTCCCAGCCCCTCTTTCATTTAGATGTGACAAGGTGACTAATTCTTAAGAATAGAATGGAAATGGAAATGTGGGTCAATGATGAGGGTAAGAATGGGGGAGCTTTGTTCACTTCCTCTTTCTCCTTCTGAAGGACCTTATATTAAAGAAACAGAGCCCCAACCTGGAAGGAGCTTGGAACCAACTCAGCTCCAACTTTGCATAATTGTGTAAATGGGAAATGAACTTTTGAGAGCTGTGTACCCTTATTGTCGATATTAATTCATTTCTCTGTCTCACCCTCAGTCTTTATTGGTACTAACCTATTGGACTTCTGATACAGTGACAACTTTAGGAATTATGGTAGGTATAAATTAAGTATTTGTATAGTAAGAGAATAATTAATTGATTCCCACTTAATGGTGGAGACCTGAAAGAAGAGAGGTGGCATCTATCAGAACAGGACCAGAAGTTTCACTACCCTTATATGTTGTACAGTGCAATGGCCTAGACATATGATACACAGTTTTCCTGGTTATGTCCTATGCTGTCTTTAATCCCAGCCTGAGATTTAATTGGACTTAGCCATAATTCTTAGAATGACCTTGACTCTAGCCGGGGTCAGTGGTGCACGCCTATAATCCCAGTAGCTGTGGAGGCTGAGGCAGGAAGATCACGAACTCAAAGCCAGTCTCAGCAAAAGTGAGGTGCTAAGCAACTCAGCGAGACCTTGTCTCCAAATAAAATACAAAATAGGGCTGGGGATGTGGCCCAGTTGTCTAGTGCCCCTGAATACAATCCATAGTACACCCTCCCCCAAGAAAAAAGAATGACCTTGACTCTGCCTAATATACATGTCTTAAAAAATCATCCAACCTCACATTTCCATCCTTTCACGTTAACAACAAATTATTCAAGCTGGACCTGGTGGCACATGCCTCTAATCCCAACTACTAGGGAGGCTTCGGCAAGAGGATCACAGTAAGGGATGGGGATAGTGCTCAGTGGCAGAGTGCCCCTGGGTTTAATCTCCAGCACCATAAAACAAAACAGAAAACAAGTTACTTAAAAAAAAATACCTTCTGTTATGCAGCACATCAGTATGTCCAGACTCTGAGGTTACCATTATTTTATCCAACGAGGGCTTCAATAGAAATATCCTTAAGGAAAGAGATGGTTCTTTCAGTTCCTAAAAAAAGAAACTTTACATCTCTATACATAAATTTAGCCTATAAATTTTTTTTTTCTGCTCATGAACACATACCCTCTTCTACTAAAACACAGCCTGTCCTCTAAAACCCTTGACAAAACCTTCCTTCGCAACATCTTGGGAATCTTTGTGACATAATTTTTCTTCATAAGACTCTCCTTATTTTCATTTTTGCCATATATCTCTTCCTAAGAAAGGTCATATAGAAGAGATGTGTCAAGCCCCTGGAAAGTTCTAGACCAAGTATTTTACCCAAAGAACAAGCCTATCTCTGTGGAATATTCCAGACCCACAGAGAATTCTCCCCTTGGGTTTCAAATTACAATGTCACTGGTCCTACTTAATGTTTCTTCCTAACAGGGGAAGTGAGATTTTTCTCTGAGATAATTCTAGTTAAACACAATGGCTGCCTTTTTACACACCCTGATGAGAAAACAGTGAACAGACTCTACTTTTTCATGATAGCATCTTCCAGATGAGTACCTATGTTGGGGAGATAAAGCTGCAAATCTTGGAGGTATCAGTGCCCAGGAGAAGAATGTCTCCAGAGTAAGTCAGATTCCTCAGATAGACCATGATGGGATTGTAGTGATCATCAAAAGCCGAGTATATGTCTTAACATTGCGTCTTGCGGATAGGAGCTGACTTAAGTCCTAATAAATCAAGAATGGGACCATGTGGTGCACAGATAAAGAAATCTAGCTTTTTTGGTTCCACTTATCTCCATACCTTCTCTAACTCCTGAAAGTATTCTAAAAATAATTTTGTATCCATGCTAAGATTCTTTAAAAGGCAATTTCCACACTTCCTAGAGCTCTGCTGCCCAAGCTGTCTTGGATTTTACAACACCTCCTCAGGCATTAGTAAATGAAGAACCAACTGGGAACATTATTCTTTTCCAAAGAGGTAGTTAAATGCTCCCAGGAGTGAATCACTGCTCTCAAATATAAATATATTAATAGGTAAACCTGGGATTTATCACCAATGGTCAAGGTTTAAAGGAACCTTCAGCTTACAAACTCCTAGAAAAATTAATCTTGTGAGATAAGACCTTCAAGATCCACTGCCTGGGCACTTCAATATTTTTCATTTTTTTTGTGGGGGGGAGAGTACAGGGGCACTTGACCATTGAACAACATCCCCAACCCTATTTTGTATTTATTTAGAGACAGGGTCTCACTGAATTGCCAAGCATCTTGCTTTCTCTGAGTCTGGCTTTGATCTTGCGATCCTCCTGCCTTAGCCTTCTGAGCTGTGATGTGTACACCACCACGCCCAGCCTTGAATATTTTTCTTATGATCACAAGCATCTTCAGATCTTTCTTACCAGAGATGTCCCCCACTCCAGGGAAGTCTGGTAGCCTGATGTGGGAGCTAGCATTAGCAAGGGGTACAGAAGAGTGGAAAAAGAGATGAATGAGCCAATATGATTCTACAACATGTACACTCCGAAAAATGAGAAATTATATCCCATCTATGTATGATATAGCAAAGTGCATAAGTGCATTCTACTGTCATGTATAACTAATTAAAACAAATTTTAAAAAGAGAGAGATGAAAGAGATGTTTTTACCAGCTCTGGAAATCATGGTTCCGTTAGGTTATTTGTGTCTATTCTGTCTAATTTAATTCTCACTAGATTATAAACTCCTGTACAGAGTAAGTAACTAGCACTAATATTCCCTTATACAAGTGAGAAATCTGAGGCTGTCATCCTCTTCTACTTCAAACTTTCTATGATTTGGAATTATGAGAATAAAGTCAAACTTCCTATAAGGTCTTTCACACACTTGATCCTGCACACCATCATGTACAAACGTATTGAATTACCTGAATTTCTTCACAGGCCCCTCTTTTTCTCTTCTCCCCTAGTGTTGGTCATCTGTTATTGTGGAACAGATCCCTCCAGCACCCAGTGGCTCAAAATAGCAAGGGGGGCTGGGGTTGTGGCTCAGTGGTAGAGTGCTTGCCTAGCACATGTGAGGCCCTGGGTTCAACTCTCAGCACTGCATATAAATAAATAAAAGTCTATTGACAACTAAAAAATATGTTAAAAATAAATAGCAAGGGTTTCTTGTCTCTCAGGATTCTGTGGGTTGGCTGGGTGTTTCTTCTGCCAGTCTTGCTTGGGCAGCTCTGGTGGTTGTAGTCATCTAGTGGACCAGTAGGAGCTGGGGTGCTGACAGGGCCTCACTCACATTTCTGGGGTGTTGGTAAAGATGACCAGAAAGCTGGGATGTCTCTCATTATGCAGACATCTAGCTCAAGCTTGATACATAGAAACCACCTTCTAAGAAGGTAGGAATGGAGACTGCAAAGTTTTTAGGGTCTTGGCTGTAGAATTTCCACATCATTTCCTTCGTATCCTATTGGTCCGAGCCAGTCACAAGGTGTGGCTTATGCTCCTCTGTTGGCCACCTTGCTCCTTCCTCCTGTGACTCCTGCTATCATATCCCTGTTATAGCCCCTATCACATCTGATAGTCATGCTCTGAAGTCATCTGTGTCTTCTCCACATTGTGAGTCTACAATTTCATATCTAGGGCCTGGCACCTGGTAGGAGTTCATGCAGGATCAGTCAAATGGGGGAAGCTCAAACAGTTCAGAATCTATGTAATCCAAGATTACACAGAAAAAATAAGCTCTGGGACACTGCCTGTGGGTCTTTCCTTAGAAAAAGAAGACATTATATTGACTTTTTTAATATTCATGGTGAATACAATGGAATAATCTTCTGACCTTGGGTTGTAAGAACTAGGGAGTAATTGAAGCAGGGGGTCATTCTCATTGTCAAGTTTGTCCTGGGACAGAAGTGCTAATGAAGAGCTGGAATAGAGTCCTGCTACTCTGAATGTGTCCAGGGACTGGAAACATCAACATTATCTGGGAGGTGGTTAACAACATGAAGTCTCAGGCCCTGCTCCAGATAGACTGAACCAGGATTTGCATATTGACAAGATGCCCAGCCATTCTTATCTACTTTCAATGTTTAGAAGCACCCCCATTAGAGTATATTCTGGAATCCTGTCCACATGATTCTTCTGAGGCACCGTGGAAGGAACCTCACCCTCCCTCGTAGGTGAGTTTGCATTTCTCAATGAATTTTCACCAAATTTCCAGAGTGACTTGTTTGGCCTTCTCTGATCTTAATATAAATAAAAGCCACACAAATGACTCTGGGCTTTTTGCTGAGGTTTGTCAGTAGAGTCTTGAGAAGGTGTTTGTTACCAAAACATTGTCAAAATGTTTGAACTATTTTAGTCTTATACTGTACTTTTAAGTATTTAAATAGCAACAAAAGAATAAAGTGTAAGCAGTGTAGGCGAAACCTTGTATTTCCTAGAATTTGTATCATTATGTTTCCAACTTTTAAACTGAACATGGAAGTGTTTTTTGTTTTTTCCTTTTAAGTGTTAAAAAAAAAAGCAAAAAACCAAGACATAAAGAATGAAGCAGGACAGAGTTGGCTATTTTTTTTAAAACTGGAGAAGAAAAACATAAAACCACAGGTAAGTGAAAGTGTGGGAAGAGATACAAACAAAGCTTATCTAAATTTAACCATGGTTTTATTAACTAATCAAAAACAATCATTTTCCATGTCATACACATAATTCAAACCAGGAGTTTCAGGTGACAATCCATTAAGTATATTTATTATTATATTACTATTTTTGTTTAGATAAAAAGATCCATATCACCATTGATTTAGAGATTTATTAAAAATGCTAATTGAGTTGGTTTTAGGTATAAGCATGTGCATATGTGTCTGTGTGTGTGTGTGTCGGCCTACACGCATATATGTCATATATATAGATGGAATCTTCTTCAGAACCATCATTCATGAATAGACTTCCAGGAACTCTACCAGCCTTATTAAGATTTGAGCATTCAGTCAAAAAACTTAACACACACACACACACACACACACACACACACACACACACAAAATAACCCAATCAGCAAATGGGCTAAGGAACTGAGCAGACACTTCACAGAAGAAGAAATACAATCGATCAACAAACATATTTTAAAAAGTTTATCATTTCTAGCAATAGAGAAATCTAAATCAAAAGTTCTCTAAGATTTCATCTTACCATCTTACTCCAGTCAGAATGGCAATTATCAAGAATACAAGCAATAATAAATGTTATCAAGGATGTGGGGGAAAAGGTACACTTGTACATTGCTGGTACAATCACTATGGAAAGCAGTATGAGATTCCTCAGAAAACTTGAAATGGAACCACCATTAGACCCAGTCATCCCACTTCTTGGTTTATATCCAAAGGACTTAAAATCAGCATACTACAGTAACACAGCCACATCGATGTTTATAGCAGCTCAACTCACAATAGCTAAGCTATAGAACCAACCCATATGCCCTTCAACAGTGAATGGATAAAGAAAATGTGGTATATATACATAATGGGATATTACTCTACCTTAAAGAAGAATAAAATTATGGCATTTGCAAGTAAATGAATGGAGCTGGAGAATATCATGCTAAGAAAAATAAGCCAAACTCAAAAAACCAAAGACGAAACGTTTTCTTTGATAAGTGGATGCTGATCCATAGTGTGTGTGTGTGTGTGTGTGTGTGTGTGAGAGAGAGAGCAAGCAGGGAAGAATGAGGAAACTTCAGATTGGGCAGAGGGGAGTGAGGGGAGAGGAGGAGGTGTGAGGATGGGAAGGATGGTGGAATGAGATGGGCATTATTTCCCTATATACGTGTATGATTACACTACTGGAGTGACTCTGCACCTTGAACAGTCAGAAGAATGAGTAGTTGTTTATTTGTGTTCAATGTGTCAAAATGCATTCTACTGTCATGTATCAAAACAAATTGTAAAAAAAAAAAAAAAAAGAAGATTTGAGTTTTCCAAAGTAGAAAATGTCCTATCTCTCACCGGGAATCCTCATACCTGGAGATGGCTCCTTACTCACCCAAAAGCCTTACTAATTTAATAGGGACTATTGAAAGTGCCATCAGGGACTACACAACCCCTTATTTGCTTATCTTTCTCAGTAGTGTCTCCCCAATTTGCTGGAGTTGCCTCATGTTGAGAAACTACTCAGCTTGTTAAGGGTTAAGTGAGCTGGTACCTGGTTGGGAAAAGGCCAAAGTCAGAATAAAAAGAGCCAGGTCAGCACCTGCATGTCTTTCCCCTTTTTATTACTAGTGAGGCAGCCCTGGAAACACAGGAATCTGGAGCAGTAATTCTCAAATGTTAGTCTGTATCTGAATGGCCTGGAAGCCTTGTTAAAACACAGGTTTCTGGGCTCCACCCCAGCATTCCTGATTCAGTAGGCCCAGGTGGGCTTGAGAACTTGCATTTCTCACAAGATGATGATGCCAATGCTGGTATTCTGGATTCCACACATTGAAAACAACTTATCCTGAGCTTCACTTATTGACAACTCCCAATAAAGGCTAAGAAACACTATTTTGAGATTGTTACTTTGACACTCCAGAGATCTGGCATATTTTTTATTTGTTTGTTTCTGATAGGCAAGATGATGTAATGATTGAAAGCATGATCCTTTGAATCAAGTTCAAGCTCGGTTCTCAGTTCCGCTATTTGCAAGGCTGGGTGGTCATGTACAAGGTGCCTAATGTTATACCCCAATTTCCTTATCTGTCAAATGAGGACAATGGTTTCTAACTCATAGAGATTTTTTGCAGATGAAATGAGATTGATACTTTTATAGCACAATGCTTTATATAGCAACTGTTAAAAAAAATTCAGTTACTGTTAATTACTGTTACCTACTCGTACATGAATGGATTGTTCTTGAAGGCTCACTCAGGATTTTCCAGGTCAGAAATGTACTTGTTCTCCTGAGAGGCATCATCTTATATAAACTCAATGCTCAGCCCTATAGCCTAATTCTCTTCTACTCATATCAGTGCTTATTCTGTGCTGGATACCATGCTAAGTACTTAGAAAAATGTCTAAACTTTTCCCATTCATTGTATTAATTATCTTATTCCACAAAACCATGTGTGGCTTAAAAACATATTTATTATCTCACTGTCTGTGGGTCAAAAATTCAGGACAGCTTTTCTGGTGGTATTTCTGATTCAGGGTCTTATGTTCTTCTAATTAGAATGTCTGCTGTGGTTGCAGTCATCTAAAAGCTCAACTGAGGTTAGAAGATCCACTTTGAAGATGGCTCACTGGTACCCTTAATAAGTTCATGCTGGTTATTGGTAGGAGACCTCACTTCTGTCCCACATGGCTTTTGTGTAGGAATTCTTAATGGTCTACTACCAATAACCAGCCAATAAAATGGCAATAGACTTCTCCCAGAGCCAATGATCCAACAGGGAGCAGGAAGAAAGCCTGGATGCCTCTCATGACTTAGCCTCAGAAGTCACACTGTCATTTCTGCAGTACCTCATTGACTGTTCACATCAGCCTTATTTGGTGTGTGTCCAATGGGATTGGTGGAAGAGAGAACTACACAAAAAGTGTGAATACCAGTGAGAATCACTGGAGCCATGTTGGAGGCTGTTCACTGTATCACAGAACCAGAGGATTAGGGAGAGTGATATCTCCTCTTGTAAATAACTGTACACAAAGATGGAAATGGATGAAGCCATCAAATGGAGATACAGATCCAGCATCATGTAGGAGGCGGCTAATTCTAGCCAATAGGTAGATGCTTGTGTAAGACAGAGTGTGAACTTTAGGACTTGAAGAAAATATCAAGTTTAGACACACCTGGAAGAGGGCTAGCAGAAAAAGAGGGACTAGACTTGCATACCTGGTGCCTCACACAATGGTTCTCTATAAAACACATAACCACACTTGCAATCTACATGTTGGAACTGGAGACTCCACCTGAATATTTGATGCTTCACCAATCATATATATAATGAGGGCATTGAGATTGGAAATGGGAAGGTCTCAAGTATCAGGAATGTCCTCTAAGTTTCTACATTTTCTATGATCCATGTACTCATTTTTTTTGTAGGGAGGGTGCCCAAGACACTCTCAGTTTATACCTGTTGTCTTTGCAATATTTGTGCTACCTTCTTTCACTCTCATAGACAGTAAACTATGGTCATTTGACCCCCTAAGGAACTGGGTGAGGTAAGGTTTCTCATCATGGATCTAAGGCTCTGGGCTTCCTGAAAACCGACTGTGAGTTCGCTCTCCTGTATCCTCTAATACCTAGAAAAATACATGGTTAGTGGTGATAAATGGAAATCTGTTATTGATTGAAACTGTGAACCATGTAGAAGATATTGCATTTAAGTCTAATGCACAGTGTTAAAAACACATTCCAGAGATCTATCGGATATAGTAAATTCGTATGGAGGAGAAGGAATGGAAAGAGAAAGAGGGTAAAAGACCACTAGTGGAGAGTAACTTCACTGAGCACTTAAGGGGTTAAAGTAGTTATTCAAGCTCTGGGTGTGAACTACACGGTGTCTTAATAATACCTCTAATACCTGTGCGTTTATATGAGCAGAACAAGTGGAAACCTGCCTTGCAGAAATTAGATTAAACAGTTGAAGGAGACAGTCATTTTAATAAGGAGCTTCTATATAAAAACCCTTGATACTTCATTATCTATTTATTCCTCTCAGTCACTCAATTTTATTTTATCCTTCATAATTAAAAAGGAGACAAAACCGAGTCTTTAAAAAATGATCCAATGCCACTGTGTTTTGTGTAAACAATATTGTAGTTCGTTTGCCTCCTCCCTTCATAGTCGATTGTTCTTCTTTCTCCCTCACCCCGTTTTAATTCTTCCCTCTCATGAGGTCTTTTGCAGCTTTAAGCGGGGGCGGGGGGGGGGATATTTCTCGCCATACTGAGGCTATTCGTAGAATCATACTCACACATAGAGAATTATACCACTGCAACATTCAAAAAGGAGGCAGGCAGTCTTAACCATTCTTTTTTTTTTTTTTGGACTGGATATCATTTATCCCCTTCTGCACTGTCTCAGTTCACCATTATTAGTGATACCAGAACTATTAGGTGCTCACTCATTCTCTCATTCTCTTATAAGTCCCTTGAAGCAAACTTTTGTTTGGGGTACATTGTGAAGTTTCTTGGAAAGGTACTATGCAAGGATGTTGCTGTTATGACTATACCTTTCTTTTTCCTTGTTCCTCTCCAAAGAAAACTGCATTCGTATGCAATGCAGACAGTAACTCATTGATAGAACCCATAGAATTTCCAATAAGACCACTTGGTTGAACACTGAAGTTTCTGGCAGTTTTTCCATAATGTGTAATCTGAAACTCAAGCGATTATACTACATTATTTAAACAATTTTTGATGCTAAGAAATTATAAAAGTTAAACACTTACGAAAGTAGAAGACACCAAGATCATTATTATTTAAATGTGAAGTTTGCCAAAAGATAAACATGCAGCTAGGTAGAGGGAGGGCTTGTAGTTTTAGATTGTCTTTGAAGGTGTGGGCCATGCCTCATTTATTTCTGGATGGTATCATGGTGTTCTATAAATATGTCAAGTAAGCTTCTTATTACCTTCTTGGGTATGGGATGTTGATTGTGCCTCCTGGATGCAAAAGAGGGAAATTACATCATTTAATCATTAAATACATTTGTTACTTAATGTAAATACTTAGCAGATAGGTGAAACTGAGTCTTAACTTTTAAGTCTGCTTTTTTTTATGATTAGCATGAACATCAACCCATTTTCCTTTAACCTCTTTCTTTGGGGCTCTTTAGAAGTGAACAGATGTGAAAAAACATGAAAGGTAGAATAACAGGTAGACAGAATTCTCCTGTATAGATTCCTAGGAGTGGAATTGCTGGGTCATTTGGTAAGAATGTGTTTAACTTTTTAAGAAACTGAGAAATTGTTTTCCAAAGTGGCTGTCCCATTTTACATTCCTTCCATCAATATGAGGTTTCCATTTTTTTCTAGATACTTACCAACTCCTGGTATTGTCTTCCTTTTTGATTATAATCATTTTAGTGGGTGAGTGGAAGGGTTGTAAAAAACTCCTTATGCTTTTAATTAGCACTTACCCAAGGACTAATAATATGCATACTTTCATATGCATATTGACTATTTGTGTATTTTCTTACTTGAAACTTTCCAAATATTTGCCCATTTTAAATCTGGATTTTGTCTTATTGAATTGCAAGAGTTCTTTGCATATTATGAATACAAATATTTTATCAGCGATATGATTTGAAAACATGTTCTTCCAGTCTTAATTTTCTAATGGTGCCTTTGGAAGCATAAGAATTCTCACTGATATTTAATGCATGCTCTTTGGGGAAAAAATTGTGTCATCAGATATAAATATTATTTCATTATTTCTGTAGCTAAACAGAATCAGAAAAGTCTCTCACTTTCTTTCACATCATTTCAATTACTTGAAGGGATGCTTCAAATTATTATTTCTTCCTTATTGAGATCTACTCTGTGCCAGATAGTAAATATTTTCTGTTTCTCATACCCATAGCTACCCTGCAAGGAATATGTTGACTCCACTTTATAGATAAGGAAACTAAGGCTCAAGAGGTCTAAAAACTTGCCCCAAACTAAAGGAAAAAAAAAATATCAGAAGGTAGATTCGAATCCTGTTATACATCACTCTAAACCCTGTTGCTTCTCAGATATTCCTATGATGGTGGGCTTTCTCAGGCATGACAAAGAGTTGGAACCAGGAAGTTGACCTTAAGAACTTCATGTTGCTCTGTACCCTTGGTGGAGCAGTTACAGGTAACATCTCTCCATTCCATTCCTGGCTCTTCAGGTAGCTAAGAAATAGCCCCTGTTAATCATCATAGCCAAAGAAAAAAAATACTGTTTTATTTCAAACAGTTAATATTCATCAAATGTTAATGAAAATACATAACAAATAATTACAACAAACACAGAGTCTGATTAAGATGAAAGAGATGACAGTCCTGTGAATTTTTAATCTGAAAAATAAAGACTGTTACATTAATAAGACTTAATTATATCATTAAATATTTAAAATTACCTTCTTTAATAGATTTTATTTTTATTTAATATATTTCTTTTTTAAATGTCTATAACACTTTCATGAGATTGGTCCATAAAATCCTATCAACTGTTATGGCAAAAGAGAATTTTAACTTAATATATTCATCATATTGATCTCACAACTTCCACTTTATTTATTGTTCAGAAAAGCTTATAGCCCTTTTACACTTTATTATAATTGATATTTTCTCCACATAGAGTGATAAATAATTAATACCATTACAGGCACATCATGTGCAGTACCCTTATTTGGGGAAAAAAAAATCCACAACAAACCATCTGAGTACTGTATTATATATTCCATTTTAATATTCTACACTGACAATTAATGCTTCATTTTACAGGAAAACACAATTAGCTTTGGAAATCTGTCTTGAAATGACCACATTGAAGCTGCTGAAACTAAGGCAGAGGAGCTAGTCTAAGCCAACTCTCTGTTTTTCCACATTTTAAATGTTTCCACAGGGTCAGCAAAATTATACACCTATCACTGAATCTCTCCACACCTTGGTTAAGGTGTTTATAAAAGGGAAAGGATGGTCTTTCACTTAGAAAAACTTTATGCTTTCAGCTCCCCAAAATTGAATTTGATTTTTAATTTTTGTGCAGTTTTTATAATTGTGTTTTAATGAAAAAGCAACACCTCTCTCAAAATCGCTAATAACATAATTGAGTTCATTTGATCATTTTCTCTCACCATCATGAGTCTTTTTAGGGAGAGAGGAAAATGTAGCCATTACTCCCATAAATGTCATGGGCAACTAGAATGTCTGCTTCTTTCAGGGAGGGCAATTGGATTCTCAGGTATGGGGTCTGGGATGGGTTGGAATTCTGGCTTTGCCTCTTTCTAGCTCTGTCACTTAGGATGAGCTCCATGAAGCAGGGACCATGCCCACCTTGTTCATTTTATTTTTCAAGTGTTATCTGACCCATGGTAACAATATTAGAGAATGAGTGAAGGACACGAGCAACGATGTTACTGGATTGTAGAACTCTAGTTCAAAAGAATCATTTGGAAATTTATGTAGTAATGTTAACACAGTCAGCCATATGAAGCCATGGAATTCTCTCTTCTGATTTTTGTGCTTAGAGCCTAGATCTTTCAGTCATGCTCAGTAGGATCAACCAATGCAAAGGAAGGCTGAACTGTGTGGCCTCATCACTGGCTGGCTCTGAATTCAGGTGCTTCCTCACCTCTGGCTTTGTACCCTGTTGGTAGGCTTGCCCTTGCCTTTAATACAAAAATTGCACTCTTTTTCTTTCTTTCTTTATTTTTTTAGGTGTAGATGGACACAACACAATGTCTTTATTTTTATGTGGTGCTGAGGATCGAACCCTAGTCCCGCCTGTGCTAGGCAAGCGCTCTACCACTGAGCCACAATCCCAGCCCCCCCACCCCCAAATTGCACTCTTGAAAGGGAAGGAAAAGTAGGATAGGGATCAGCTCAAAAGAAAGTATGCAATCAAACTGATGGTTAAGAAAGGACACAACAGGTAGAGACTAGTCACTTTAAAGATCATTCATTTAAGTCAGGCACATGTCTGCATGCCTGTACTCCCAGTGGCTTGGGAGGCTGGGGCAGGAGGATTGCAAGTTCAAAGTCAACCTCAGCAACTTAGTGATGCCCTAAGCAACTTGTCAGACCTTGTCTAAAAAGAGCGTTCATTTAAATAAGCAACAAAATGAACAAATACCACAATCTCAGTGGTGTAATACAAAGTTCATTATTATTATTATTATTTTGCTCATAAAAAAATCTTATGCACATGTTCTGATTGTCAAACATTCCATCCATGTACTTAAGAAAAGATTTCCCCTGCTTCACATTATTTAAAAAAAAAAATTAGTTCTGGGTGGATTGTGGGCAACAATCTGAAACTTAGCAACAAACCTTCTGGAACCAGCATTGTCCATCAGAAATCTTGCACAATGATGTAAATGTTGCTATTTGTTCTTTACCAGCTACATACTGCTGTTGACTGCTTGAAATACAGCTCATGTAACTGAAGACACTAATTTATAATTTTATTTAATTTTCATTAACCTGAATGTATATAGCCACATAGGGTTGGACAGCATAGTTCTAGAAGACAATGAAGCGCAGTATCCTCACCAACCTGCCAGTAGGAAAATGTTTCTTAAATAGGACACAAAGAGGACCAACCATAAAGGAAAAGACTGAAAGATTGAACTTCATTAAAATAAAAGATTTTCTAATTAAAAGACCCCATAAAGAAAGTCAAAAGGTAATATAAATTTTCAGTGAAAAAAATGACAGAAGTTTCACATTCCAAATATAAAAACAAATTCTATACATCAATAAAAAAAAGATAACCCAATTTTAAAGTGACAGATTTGAAGAAACTTTATCTAAAGGCCCAATGTTCATATGCAAAGGTGCTCATCATAATTACTCATCTTACAAAGCAAATTAATAAGACCATGGTGAGATACCACATAGTCATCAGAATGGGTAAAGGTTGGCAAGGACAAGTTGGGACTCGTACACTGCTAATGGAAACGTCAATTAGTGAAACCACGTTGGACAACTGAAAATTTTTAATAATATCTAACACACCTATGCCCATAAACTCCACCTTTTGTTAAATGTAACAGGAGAAAACTGGCATATATCTGTACCAAAAACCCCAAACCCCCACCCCAAAAAACAACCTGGAATGTCCATAGCAGTCAGTTGTCATATTCCCAACTGAGAGCAACTCAAATGTCCCTCAGCGGTAAGAATGGATGAATGAATGAATTATGAATTATGAATTATGTGTTGTATGCCTGTGTAAGTATGAGTGTACGCATGATCAAGCATATATGTAATTAATACATGCAACCATAGGAGTCTCACAATCAAAAGCTGAATGAGAGAAACCATGCACAAAAACGTTAGAATTAATGACTTAAGTAAAATTTAAAAATAGCCCTCCAAATCTGTACAGAAGTGATTAAAGTCAGAATAGCAGTTACCCCATGCGTGCGTGCGTGTGTGTGTGTGTGTGTGTGCATTTGTGTGTGTGTGTTTTGAAGGAAGGGGCAAGGGCAGAGGCACAGGAAGCCCTCTGGGTGCTAGTAATCTCTATTTCTTAATCCAGATAGTGGTTAAACCAAGAACGATGACATGGTAAAAATACCCTTACAGTTTGTGCACTTTTCTGCCTGTATTGATATATGTCAATAGAATATTTACTTTAAAAATGCTCTATTAAAATTTATGAAGCAGGTCAAAGCCTGGTGACAAGAACCTCCAAGGGTGAATGACAAAGGAAGGTCTAGATCAATAATAACAGGTTTTATTTTCATTTGTGTGGCATGCTGCATGGCGAGGGCAATGTAGTAAAGCTTGGGAGACTTCCTCACCCCTGTCACCCCTCAGAGCCAGATTTGCCTTTTTATATATTTGTGTGTGGAGAAGGATTCCTTTATCCATTTACCCATGTCATTGAGCACCTGTGTTACATACCAAGTGCTAGTTTGGAGGTGCCACGTTGAAGTCACCAGTTTCTTAATTATTCAGGGAAGAATAAACTAATTGGTGGGTCCTTTAAATCTTTTGTTATTTGTCTTCTCTTATCCATTGACAGCCCTCTAAAATTTCTTCTGACTGCAACAGTCTGAAATTCTATGTGGCTTATATGAAGGCCAAGGCGAGGACCCAATAGGATTAATTCAAGACTTCTAGAGGACAGAGTCTACCCAAGCATGGGAACCCCCAAGGGCAGAGGCTTTGCCTGATTTTCTATGAGTCCTTATGACTAGCATAGTGCCCAGTAGAGAGTGGACACTCAGCAGAAGAGTGAAGGTGTGGAGAATGAGAGTATTGTTATCAAAGCTAAAGGCATCTATCTCCTTTCATTCCTTTGTAGTTTTTTCTCTTGCTAAAGGTGGAATAGGCCTGTCTGGATTATTATAACCCAATAAATTGGGACAGTTATTTTTTCCTTACCAAAGCAGAGATGTGGATATTGGCACTTCAAAAATCTCTCTATTATATTGATATCCCATTATCAATTGCTGGGGGATTTTCTGTGAATTAAACCATTTCCCCCCTAAAATGTAGACTTCCTGCTGGGTATGGTGGTACATGCCTGCAATCCCAGCAAATCAGGAGGCTGAGGTAGGGAGGATGGCAAGTTCAAGGCCAGCCTCAGCAGCTTAGTGAGACCTTATCTCAAAATAAAAAATAAAAAAGGGCTTGGGATGTGGCTCAGTGGCAAAGCACCCCCAGGTTTAATCTCCAGTACCGCAAAGAATCAAAGACAGTACACTGATAACAGCTCTCACTGTATTCACCCATTTCTCCAAGCCAGGTTAATGAAGAGGTGCAGGCTTACTTTTCTCTGGAAAGACCTGGGAAGCATTTATTTTGTGAGTGCAGGAAAGGGAACTGAGAAATGTCTACTCTTGTTCTTGGGAAGGAAGGGAGATCTAGAATCAGATATTAAACGTGGTATTTTCATGTGCCTAGCCATTAAGATTATCTTCCTGGGAACACCGGAGACTTGATTCTGATGACCTCATTTCCTTTGAATTCTTTGATGTTGTGTTTTCTCTGCCTGAAGTATTTTACAGTGGTGCTAGTGAAACCACAGAGAAGAGCATGTGACGGAACAGCCGTCCCTGGCAAGCCCCGTGGATGTGATGGTGGCAGGAACAATTCTTGGCTTTGCCCTGAGAGATTAGAGCCCGTTGGAAGAAGCTCAAAGGCTAGTGGCCTGAAGGTCCTTTCTGTTTTCCTAGATGTATAGACAGGACGACAGGGTCGGATTAGCCAGTTTATGAATTATTCAGAGATGGATTAGCCAGCTGATGGATTATTCTAGCCTCTCTGTTCCCTTTCCATTTCTCTTACTCTGCCAGACTATTGTTCTTTCATTCTAACCTGGTTTTTTTCAAGGGTGTAGAAAGAAGTAGGAAAAGAAGATAGGGTGATCAGTGGGTCAGAGCAATGCCCTAGGAGTGAAAAGAAAATGGATCTGATGGAGAATGTCCGATCCTATATGTGGGAGGGGACAGCACCTTGCAGGGACTCAGCAAACTGAATCAAGGCATGCATCCAACATGTGAGGAACTACATCGACCCCCAGATACGGATACTGGGTAAAGCTAGTGTTAAGTGACAAGCAGGACTTTGGATCTGGATGCCCACCCCTGGCAACTGCTTTAGGTAGACCTGATCTAGGTTCAATGCTGAGCATCTCTGAGCCTAGTGATCTTTGGACTTCCCTTTACTTTTATTTTAATTAGCATGTATTGAGTGCCTGTTGTTTGCTAAGCACTTTACAAGCTGTATTAGGATGGCTTTTCTCTTTCAGTTAATGTAACTTAAAGCCTACAGTCAATTAATGGTTACATACAACTGATAGTTTGGAGATGGGAATTCCAGGGTGTGTATAGCATTCCAGAGATGTCATAAAAGATCCACAAGTTTCTGCTTTTTGTGGTATTGCTCTCCTGAACATTTTTTTAAATGTTTTCTCATATGGTTGGATATGGCTGCTGAAGAGCAAAAGATTATGTGGTAGGGGAATGGAAGGAAAGTGGGGGACAGAGGGCTTTCTAATCTTTCTTTCATTAAGAAGGCAAAAATTTTCTAGGACCCATAACTGTATCCATGTTCCTATATCAATGACTAGGAAGGAGCAAAAGAAGTATCACTGTTGGCTAAGACCAGTCAGAGATAATTGTTCAGGTCTGAGGTCATGGTCTACCTGAACACAATAGGAAATCTGCTAGCAAGGGCTAAGAGAAGAGGAAAACTGGGTGCATGACCAATGGTTTTCTTTATTGTTGTTGTTGTTATTGTTATTATTATTTTGCTCAGGATTTGAATGAGTCTGCTGGAAGACCCTTAAGAGTCTGTTAAAGAGATAAAGCGACTTACCTATCATGTTTGGACTGGCAGCTACAGTGGCCATCGAGTAAGACGGAGGTGGTGAAGACTCTAGGCTTCATGTTCTCAGTTTTACCTATGCTTCTTCTTCTTCTTTTTTCTTTACTGTTATTAACCATTTAATTCATAGTGACATTGTTATCCCATTTTTGGAACAAAACAAAGCCCATACCTCTGGAGTTCCCATAAATTTTGACTTTCACAGGTGCTTGAGATTGAGAATTATCAGTGAACATTGATGCAAGTCATTTGTGAATGTGGAATAATCTCCTGAATTTGATGCATATCTTTTTGATACTTCTCCATACTAAATATTATGTGAATTAATGATGAGGATGGAAATATGCTCAGTCTCTTTAATTCTCACCACAATTCTGATTTTGTGATGCAGAGTTTAAAATAATTTTTTGACAGGCATGGTGGTATATGCCTGTAATCCCAGTGGCTTGGGAGGCTAAGGCAGAAGGATCTCAAGTTTGAGGCTAGCCTTAGCAACCTAAAGAGGCCTCAGCAACTTAGCAAAAATAAAATAAATAAATAAATAAAAAGGGTCTGGGAATGGGAATGTGGCTCAGTGGTTAAGCACCCCTGGGTTCAATCCCTGGTATCAAAATAAGTAAGTAAATAAATAATTAGTAAAAATAACTAAATAAAATGATCTTTTAAAAATAAAGTTAAATTAAAAAGATTGTGCATCAAAGACAAATCAACAAACTAAAAAGCCTCCCCATGGAACAGTGGAAATATTTGCAAATCATATATCTGATAAGGGACTGATTTTCAGAATATACAGGGAACTCCTGAATCTCATCAACAAAAAATCCAAACAACCTGATTCAAAAGAAACAGGCTTAAAAAGGTATTTCTCTGAAGAAGATATACAAAGAGCTAATAAACACAAGAAAGGATGCATCATTAGTCATTAGGGAAATGCAAATCAAAACTATGAAATACTACCTCACAACCTGTAGGATGGCTAACATATAAACAAACAAACAAACAACAACAAAAAATCCCAGAAAATAATGAGTGTTGGTGAGGATATGAAGAAATCAGAAATCTTGTACAATATTGATGGGACTGTCAAATGCTACAACCTCTGTGGAAACTGCATGGAGTTGTGGAGTATTTTATATGAAGTCATAATATTAAGTAATTTGATTGAACTAAAACAATAAAGATATAGTTATTATATGATCTGATAATTTCACTTGTGGATACATTCCCCCAAAGAAATGAAAGCAGGGACTCAATGAATATATGTATACCTAATTGCTAAAAATATAGAAGGAACTAAGTGTTCATTAGAGATGGGTGAGTCACAGTGGAAAAGAGATACAATGAAATATTATTCAGCCTTGTAAAGGAAGAAAATTCTGACATAATACAATGTGGATAAACCTCAAGGACATTTTGTTAAGTGAAATAAACAAGTCACAAAAAGACAAGTAGTGTCATGGTTCCACTTTTGTAAGAACTTAAGAGTAGTCATAAGCACAGAGACAGACATTAGATGTGTGAATTCCAGGAAAGGGAGGGAGAGGGAGATGGGGAGTCACTGTTAAATGGATAGAGAGTTCCAATTTTATAAGATGGAAAGAATTATGGAGATGGGGGGTAGAGATGGGTGCAAGTTAATACCATTGAACTCTACACTTAAAATGTTTAAGCTGGCTAATTGTATATTGCGTGCATTTCAACACAATAAAAAATAAATTTAAATATGGATACCTTGGGAGTATTATCAGTAGTAACAGCTCAGCTCAACCATCTGCATATAGAATTTCCTTGTGGCTCTACTGTTATTACCTTCAGCTCAAATAGTTAAATTGATGTCTGGATTTATCCTCTAAGTCAACTGCTCATTGTCATGTTCCTTGTGTAGTTTATTGTATTGCTGTGCACCAAGTTGCTTAGTTTTGAAAATTATGGTTAGTTTTTACCATGTTTGATCAGGCGCCAAAACTTATCAGCTCTACCCTAAACACAGTTCTTATGTTTACTCATTTTCATTTGTCTTTCAGGTGGCGGACTATCCAATGAAGTAGTAGTGATGATATTTAGGGAATGTTTCTTGTCTTTGGAGGGCTTTTCTGAATTTTCCAAGTTGTAATAATCAACGATCACCAGAGAAATGAATTTAAAGTTATATATATATATATATATATATATATATATATATATATATATATATATATATATAAAGACATTCTTCAAAGTTGTCAATTAGGTTATTTTCAACACTTTTTAGTGTCTGATTCCTATATATGATGCTTTCTCAATTTCTAGTACATGTGTCTATCTTGGTCAGAATATAATCTTCTGGAGGGCATGACCTAAGACCCTAAAACATCCCATGGAACTTAGGCATTCCATAAATGTTCACTGACTTAAATTTAGTTGATATTTCTGGAAGAGCAGGAACCACACCCAATTTTGTTTGCCATGAGACTATTCCTAAGGTTAAAAAAATAATAAGTAAAATAAATCCTGAAAATGTCAAAACTCCTCAAAATTTATAACAACAGAAAATATGAGAGACCCTGGGCAGGGGCAGGGAGAACTTTTTCTAACTCCTGGCTCTTTTGGAAGTTAACATGAAGTCATCATCATTTCAAGAATCTACTTGGGGTTGGTGGTGTAGCTGAGTGGTACAGTGCTTGTCTACCCTGCATGAAACCCTGATTTTGATTCCCAGCATTGAAACAAAACAAAACTTCATTCTATAATTTTCTCCAGCTTTAAAGTTTAAATCCATTTTGTTTTTTGTTTTGGGATGTTTCTCCTTTCTTTTGGACACTGAGTTGAACAATGACATTGAGAGTCTGGGCAGGAAGTTTCAGTGCCGTTGGACAGTGGGATATGGCAGCATTCAGAGTAATTTATTCTGCCATTTATACTTTACATCTATTTAGTCTAAAATTTTGACAAAGTATATGACAAAGACTGAGGGAAGGCATTTCTCAGGAAAAGAAGAAAAGACATTTCATCCTAGCAGGCTAGACTAGATGGCATTTTGATTTCCTACCAAGGTCCCCAAATATTGGCAAGTAATGATTTTGGTATAAATTATACACTTTGATATATACAGAAGTTATGGAGCATTTTATATGAAGTAATAATATTAAGTAATTTGATTGAACTAATGACTGCTTAATCTGACAACTAATGAAATAAGAAACACTAAATCTGACACACTCACCCCTTATAGATTTAAATTCCAGGAAAGTCCAAGTTGCCATTTTTTGCTGATCTTTGTGGATCTTAGAGTGACTTTAATAAAAATCAAATGACTTTCAATCTTCAGTTTACAAGTTGCAGGGCTACTTCTAGAAAAGACTGCTTAAATCTTCTTTATTCTTATATGTGATTTTTTTAAAAAAAAATTGCTCTTTTTAGTTATACATGACAGTACAATGTATTTTGACATCACACATGCATGGAATATAACTTCCCATTCTTGTAATTTTACATGATGTGGAGTTACACTGATCAGGCATTCATGCATGAACACAGGAAAGTTATGTTCAATACATTCTACTGTCTATACGTGACTTCTAAAGTAAAAAGTTCATGTTGAATTTTCATTGAAACACAAAATGCTTATTATAAATCGTGTTCAGGGACTCACATCTTGGTGGATGTCTGAATGTCTCTCCTTTCTCCTTGTATCCTTTGCTCCTTTTTAACTCCCCTAATATGAGAATTGTTCCCATCAAATGAGTAGCTGTGAATAGTAATGCTTACCTATTTCAGGGGGAATGCAATGACGTGACTCTTGGAGAAAAAAAAAAGGTGCTGGCATAACCAATCAACACAATCACACTGAAAAAGGAAGGAAAGAAAAACAAACAGAAAACACAGAAAAGAAGAAAAAGAAATAGTGCCTATGTTGATCACACATTTAAAACTTTTTAAACACTCAAACCACTTGTTTTCAAAGAATGATAGAAAAACAAAAACAAAAACAAAAAATGGCCCAACCATGCCCTGACTGGTCCAGCAGGCTAGTGGGCATGGTGGGGGGCACAGCTCCTATGTTCCTTTGAACCTTGGGGGGATCTTGGTGAGCCTGTAATGGGATATAGAGACATAGACGGGATATTCTTCTTTCAGATTCAAATGAATCTCCCTCTTGATAAAACAGTTTTCTCTCTTCTACTATGATGGAAATTGTCACAATCAGCTCAGTTGGTTTATAGAACCATTGAACAATTAGGAGAGCTTTTATTCAATTGAGCAAAATGGAAAGGAAAGAGAGAAATAATTGTCTAGTGTATGCTCTCAAAAATCTTCTCTGTTCCTCTCTTTGGTACACACATTTGTACATAGACAGATGCTCAACTTGCTTTGTTTATTCTTTTAATAACAACGGCAACTAGCATTTATACAGTTCTAAGTATCAGATGGGGACAGTGCTTCATCCCTTCTACCTTTATTGATTTATTGAATCTTCACAACTATCCACTGAAGTGTTATTATCCTTCCACTTTAAAGAGGAGAAAACTGAGGCAAAGGGACATTACAGTTACATTCTCCAGGTGAGTTGAAATTCAATCAGGTCACTTATATCAGAATCCATGTTCGAAGTATCCATGTGTTTCTTTCTGTATATGTTTTATGCTCTTTGAGGTTGGGGGCTGTTTTATTCAGCTAGAGAAGCAATAGCCCTGGTTTTAGAGGCAGACAGGTTTGAATTTGAATTCCTAAGTAGCTTTATAGAGAAGTGGCCATCAGAAATAAATAGTGATGTTCTGGAAACTGGTTCTCAAACAAAACCCCCCAAACCAGAAGCTCTGATGTTTTAGTCAGCTTTTTCACTGCTGTGACTAAAAGACCCGACCAGAACAACTGTAGAAGAGGAAAAGTTTATTTGGGGGCTCAGTCCATAGAAGGCTGGTTCTGTTTCTTGGAGATCGAGTGAGGCTGAACATCATGGCGGAAGAGTGTAGTGGAGGGAAGCAGCGCACGCCATGATCAGAAAGCAGAGAGAGAGAGGTCTCCACTTGCCAGACACAAATACATAACCCAAAGCCACGACCCAATTCCCACCTCCTCTAGCCATCCCCTCCCACTTCAGTAACCACTCAGTTAAACCCTATCAGAGGATTAATTCACTAATTGGGTTAAGGCTCTTGTAACCCAATCATTTCTTCTCTGAACCTTCTTGCATTTTCTCTAATGTGAGCTTTTGGGGGACACCACATTTTAAACCATAATAACTGATCTGGACTTTCTGCTGACTAATTTCAAGTTACCAGTGATTTAATAACAGGCTTGCAAAATTCTTAAAATTTTAATAATCAACTCTTACAAGCTAATATGTCATGTAGAGAACATTGCTGATGGAGGTTGGACAACTTCTCAGGCTTGTTCAAACTCCTGGGTCATGAATATCTAGAACAGTCATTGGCAAATGGCAGTTGCTCAGTCATAGTTATTAAGTGAACAAATGAGAATAGGGTAGCTCCTTATTATCTCAGATTTCTAGTTTAGCAAAATATACATACTAGTAGCATTAAGTAGATTGTTGAATGTGTTAAAAATGTTAGGTGAAAAAGTATCTGAAAAATGTCTAACAATGTCTGCCATTTAATGGAACATGCAGGGTAATGTCCTTTTGGAGTCTCATTTAAAACTTGTCTACTATTTGTCAGATATGAGCTAAATGAATGAATGAATAAAAACTAAATGAATAAAATTAGGGAGGGACATCAGTTTTAATAAACATGCTTATTATAAATTGTGTTCAGGGACTCACATCTTGATAAATGATTAAATTTTGGATCCTCTCTCCCTTTGTATGAGAACTGCTTCCATCAGATGAGTAGGCAAGGGCAATTTTACTTTTTATCTATACGCAAGGGTTGGAACTATGTGACAGCATTCATACCTTTGTGACTTCACCATAACTTTAAGGATGCCTCCCACCTTAGCACAGAGATGCAAATCCAAGTGCCTGCAGAAGACAAGCTATTGACGTAAATGATTGAAATGTGCTCAATGTGAAGACGGTACAGAGTGGTTGGGATTAAGGTGAACTGGAGATTCGACATGCAGCCTATAGGCACACAAATTTAACATTTTGATACCTTTATGTGAATCGAACAAAATAGGTCCTTGGCTGGGTTTGGCTCATAGGCCTACAACATGCAGGCTCTGCCTTTTAATGGTAAAGAGCAGGGACTCTGGAACCAATGTTGGTTTGCTTTAAAATCTAAAGCTGGTAGCCTTAGGCAATTGGCTTAAACAGCCTGTGCCACGGTATCTAAGGGGTTCCTGTGATCCCCAGGGGAAAGAACTCTTGTCAGTGGTGGGGAACAAGTTTAGGCATGCTTATGATGCCATATTAGTCCTGGGATCACTGCTGGGGCAGGAGATGGAGAGTCAAGGACCATGTTACTTGCCTCATTTTCTTCTGCATATAGGACAGAAGAAAACAGTTTCTCCAACCTATTGTGGACTACCTAGTACAATACCTAGTCTTAACCCAGATGCTCATCGGAATCACCTGGGGAGCTGAAAAATAGTGATTCCTGGATTCCAAGCTGAGCTATTTTGATGTAATTAATTATCAAGGCTATGGTATGGGCATCAGGTGATGCTAATGTGCAGCCAGAGTTAAGCAGTGCAAAAAAAAAATGCAACGAGGAAAACAAATAATCTGATTTTCAGGGATATTATGTGAATTACTGTTATGTACCTCTGCAGCTTGCTATTTTCTTTAACAAATGAAGGCACAGAAGCTATTTCTGCCAGACTTCAAATATTATTTTAAAAAAAAAAAACCTAAACAGCAATATATATATAAAAAAATCTAGCTTTCTAGCCTTACATACACTTGTATTTTATTCAAACCGCTTTCTGTGAAAAATGGAAAAAAGAATTCTGTCTTCTTGGGACATATAGAATCACACATGATTGTTACTTTAAACATGAATATTTCCATCAGTCATCCCTGTCTGCTTGAATTCTGCATTGCCCTCTATACAAACTGCCACCAGGAAAAACTGCTTAAACGTCTCACCTAATTTGCCACGCGTTGCTTACCTATTTAGGTTAGGGTACCAGAGTTGATGAGAAATTCTTTGGGAAGCCAAGCACAAGTTTTTGCTTTCAACTATTTATAGCAATCAGCTGGCTTTTCCAGTCCCTCATTAGATCAATCATGGCCATTGTCTTACAGTTGAGTGGGAAATCGTTACAGGTGGAAGAAGGCACGATGCCGCTAATTCAACAGAGCCCCCCTCCCTAGCAGGAAAGCTGCAAGGAATTACAATCAAATAGAAGACTTGTCAGGGGAGTGGGGTTGCTTCCAAGACAGGATTTCTGAAGACTCTCTGGATTCTGTGTTGAGTGTAAAATAAAATGTAGAGAGAAACCCCAGATAAGTGCAAGAAAAGATCCCACTTTCTTTTCAGACACATTCCAGGTCTGATGGTGGACTTGCAGTTTGAGCTGAAATGCCGCTCTGTACTCATGCACTTCCATTTGGCGGGGGCTTATCTTTTTTACAGGCCATTTATTTGGGAATGTGTTTTACAGGTGGCTGTGCTTCTGGGTCCAAACCCTGGGCTTATGTAGCATAGTATGCTGCATATCTCTGCGGCTGAATCAAGTGTCACATATTATGGGCTTTTGCTGGCCAATAATTTGGGAAGTTCTTTTCTCCTCTCTTTGCTTTTTCCCTGGCCTGTTGAGCAATGGTTGTCAAAAGCCAGCTGAACTCATCATGAGGGGTAGGCAAGAGAGAAATTGCTGGAGTCCAGATTTCTGCTCGGCCCTGCACATGGGCTCTGGGGTGACCCTGGGAGCAGGTGGGACTTATTTGGTTCCCCTCCCATTAAAACCTGCCTCCGAAAACGGTCTATTTGAAGGAGTTAACGAAAGTGCTAGATATTTTCTACCCACTGGCAGAGGGGAAAGTAGTGCACACGTCTGAATAAATAACTGAAAATGGCTTCTCACTGTTCAGGAAGTACAATCAATTTGAAATTAGGATTATGGAAACATCTGCGAAAATTCAAGTGTCATCTCAATTTGGGCTCATTCAGATCCTGTATTTTTCAACTTCCCAAGCAGTGCATTTAAAATCTAATCCTAATTAACACACATAGTTTAATTATAGCCAACAAAATATTCTACAAAAATTGTGTGTGCTGGTTGGGGGGATGGGTGGGGAGGGAGGAGGCGAGGGGGAAACCAGACAAATGTTCCCTGATTGTAAAAATTCTTGTTTGGTTAATAATATAAATCCTCGAGATTTTAAACACACATTGAAGTTTGCTTATCACGAATCAAAGTTAACATAAAAAGCATGGAGCCTGCATTCTGTCCTACTCCCACTTTTTTTTTCTTTCTTTCTTCCTGTTTCTTGTTAACCTGGAAAGAACAAAGACCTTGTTAATTTGGCTCATATATTCTCTTTTGTGAAGACCTTTGTTGCTTTGTTTATTTTCTTTTTCTGATCAGAAGATAAACCTTTATGGTTGTGTATGAGTACAAATAAAGAAATAAATCTACTTGCATAAAGCAAACTTTATGGTCTGTTGTTTTAGTGATGAGAAACACCTCTAAGGATTTGAAGGTTTAACTGAGAGGCGACCAGCGCATTTGGATGCTTTATTGGAACCTTGTCCTAATCAACCCAAACATGGCAATCTACCATCTTGCAGAATTATCAGAGCTTTCCCCTCCCAAACCTGGCATAAGTGGAATGTGCACAGGGAACATAAATTTAAAGAAAACAACACGAAAATTAAGCGAACAAGAGGGGAAGAAAACATTCAGAACCTAAAAAAAAAAAAGAAAAAAACATTTTACCAAAAATTATCGTTGAGAGAAAGCTTAATTCAGTTTGATTTAATCTGTATCATTATCTTGCCCAATAAGAAATCTAAGGGGAAAAGTAAGGTCTTCTTATTCTCTTACTTAAGCACTTTGTTCCTTTGTTCCTTAGTTAAAATACAGAGGACTGACTTCTAGATTCTGTTAGCAGAATTTCATTGTATCATTATTGTTGAAAAATGAAAAAACATTCAAAATCTTAGTGTCATTCTGAAGATTTTTACTGTGGTATTTGCTGTAATGAAATTTGACCTTCTATTAGTATGAAATTAATCTAGGTTTCTGAGAATAAGGAGGTGATTTGTTTTCTTAGATTAATACTACTGTAATTTCCCACATATAAGCCCAGAAAGGAAGACAAAATTCCTTTTCTTTATACTTGCTTTGTTTATGAATCAGTTTCATTCTTTTATCTTCGTTTATGATTTTCAAGAATATAGCAATAAAGCAGTTTTTAATCAGCTAAGAGTAATGAATGAATTAGAATATACCACAATATTTTATGGAAAAGAATTCCACATTTCTCTGCAGAATTCACTGTCTCGGAAAGACCTACATCACAGACATGTAAGGCATCTCTTATATTGATGGGATCAAATCTAGAGACTAAAATCAGTCTTGAAAATTTTTCTGCTGAATAAATTTTGATTAATTTTTACCTATTGCACAGTAGTGCTCACTTGTTTGTTTTTATTTTTCCAATTTTTTTTTCTCTCTCTTGCTCTCTTTCTCTTCTTTTCTACTCTCATCTCTGTCTTGTAGTGTCTTGCTCTCCTAACTCCAGGAAGAAAGGGACCATACATTCCCAGATTGTCCTGAATTCTAGTTCAGTGCCTGGCACATAATAAGAAGTGAAAAACATGAATTGAGTGAAAGAATGAATTCTATTTATCTGTTGATTTCCATGAGGAAATTAGAGAACTGATTTTTTGGGGGGCTGGATATAGATGGCTATTGAACCAAAACTAATAATCTCACGCTAAAAAAGACAGCGAACTATCATGTCTGTTTTAAAACCCCCACTATTTTGTAATAGGAATGATCAAATCAAGTTGTAAAATCAGAAGAAGTAAAGCAACAACAACAAAACAAACAAACTACATAACCTGCAAGGGACTTAGAGCTCGGGTACTGGGGGCAGATCAGCCAGGTTCAAGTCCCGGGGCTCCCTCTTATCAGCTGTGTGGCAAAGTTATTTGCTTAAGCTCTCTGTAAGTCTTGGTGTCCTCATCTATGACATGGATATAGACTTTTAGTAAAACATCAAATGAAAAAAATGCTTATAAAGTACTTAGCCAAGTGTCTGGAAATTAGTTGAGGATCATAAACTGAAGTGATTATTATTAGCTAGGAATATTTTCATTCTTGGCACAATAATTTGAAGGTCTGAAGGGAAAAAAAAATACCAACAGCTGAACTGTACAGAACACCATGGATTGAAATGTCCCCAGACCCTCTCAAATGCCTTCCAGATATTCAGTGGCAGAAAGCTCTGCGCTCTCTCTGGAGCACAGGCCCTGTTTCCTGGTATAATGTTGGCTTGCAGAAAGGAACAGGTTGTTCTGGACCGAGGAGGGGAAGTAGAGGGGGCAAAACACAATTCAAATTAAGAATGACGACACTTAAAACAGGTTTCCAACCTTCCGGGTTCCTGTTACTGCAAATACTTTCCCAAAGGCTCTAACTCCCAGTGGGATAGAAATGGCAACCACACTTCACCCAAGAAGGATGAGCATCCATTTAAGGTCACTTCCTTACTGTGCTGACCAGAAACTAGTGCTCAGGCCCTAAAAATTATTGCAGAAATAAGGTCAAGAATAAAGTAAGCAAAAAAAAAACTAATAAGAATAATGATTCCATTTGGTATTTAAAAAAATATAGTCATGACACTAAGGCTATATTTTTAGCTACAGCAATTGTAAAACACAGAGCTACATAGAAAATTGGGGTCATGAGGACGAGTGCTCATGAGGACGAGTCTATGGCGAAGCTACCAACCAACAAGATGGATTCTTTGGCTATTAACATGTTTATGTGCAATAATAGATGAGGTAGGCAGGGCTGTGAAAGATTATAGGCATCAACAGGTCATGTGACTCAAAGATTATAGATAAGGGACAAGAGACAAATGGGTGGCAAAAGATAGGCAGAAGGGGGTAGAAGATGGAATCTGGGAGGGTAGATGCATTGGGAACTCTTAACAATGTCTTTGTTTTTGTGTTGGGGGCCCATGATAGAGGATTAGAAAAAAAAATGCTTGATGTCTAATTATTTTGTTTTTAAGCCAAAATGTCACAGAAGGGCAATGTGTGTCAGGTGGAATCAGGGATCCCATCTATGGTAGATCTTGTAGATCCTCCTTTGATGCTTCATGCTTGATGGTTCCATTCCATCTATGGTATGACATCTCCTCTAGTTTTGTTCCTTGACCATAGCTGACTAGTATAAGGACAGATATGGCTGATACTACTGGGGAAAAGAGACTCTCTTTCCAGGAAATTTGAAACAGGAGCAGAGATACTGAGAGGAAAGGTGTTTGGGAGGTATTGTTCCATTATCAATGTTCTCTTTCATGGGTCTTCTTTCATCTCAAGGCCTTACTCATTTCTTCCTTAGTTCTATGAGATATCTAATATTTTAACAATAAACACCCCACACTTTGTATTATTAGTTCATTAGCTTTTACTTATTACCCAAAGGGCTGCATGTGAATTACCAACCATGCCTTCTTTTCCCCAATGATGGAGGCTGAACAATCATAGAAGGTCAAGAGGAATCCACAGATAAGTGCAAATTGGTAATCGATAGCAAGCTTTTCCATGACTTATTTTAACAATGCAAGCAATAATATTGTAATAACTCATTTCAATTTCCAAGGTTTAGGGAAAATAAGGCCATGTGTAAAGACTTAACTGGGCAGGTTCTGGAGTTTTGAGTCTTCTTTCTGTCATTAATTATGAGATCTAAGCTATTTAAACTGGGTGCTTGGTTTCCTCATATGACAGAATTGAGATCATATAGGATTATGAAGATTAGACAAGGGTAGATAAGGCAGTTAGCTTTAGCACTTAGCTTTGTATGGAACTTTTCAAGAACTCAGTAAATGGTGATGATTTAACTGTTGGCTTATGTTTTTATAAGATATCCCAGAAAAGAAGCAGGATAAACATTACTTTCCCATTTTATATTTCAAATATCTGAGACTATAAAAGATTGTTAGTCAAGATCTCATAATGATAGTACTCATAATGATAGGTCATATTCATTTTTTTTGTCATTCACACATATTTAATAAGTGCCTTCAATGTACAATGTACATGGGATTTCAGGTCCCCTCCTTCATAAAAATTGTAGTTAGAACAGAGGTCAGCAAACTGTTGCCTGTAGGACAAATTCAATTTCTTGCCTGCCTTTGTAAATAAAGTTTTAGTGGAACATTGCCAAGTTCATTCATTGTTTTATTGTCTGTGAGTTTTTTCCATTCTGGTTGGTAGAGGTTGGACACTTGCCACAGAGGGCACATGTCATCAAAGTCTCAAATATTTACTATCTAATCCTTTGCCTTTTTTTTTTCTTTTGCCATGCCCTGGTCTGGGAAATTTATGATTTAGTCATCTAAAAAATGTTAATTAAGACAAGAAAAAAAAATTTCCCACAGAAGTTGACCAAGCGCTAGTCTTTAGAGCTTCCATTATTTTCCAATGCAAATTTCTCCCCACTTCTTAAGTGAAAGAGTCTTTTTTGCAACTACAGGAAGTTGGAAAATGGTTTCTGATGGCTCTACATTTCCTCTGCATTGTTCTCAACATCTAATCTCTGATTATCTTTCAGACCTATAGCTTTGTATATTGTCATTACTTTTCTAGCTGGGGAGAAGAAAAGATGGTGTCACTCAACATGGCTAAATGATGAAACTTCTTGACAGACACACACACTGTTCAGCCATGCTGCTGGAAACTTCTTGCATCCATTCCTTAGTAACAATCAAATAAATCACACACCCACATTTACTTACAATACAAGATAATTAAATCATTTCAGCTTACTAGTTTCAGAATCTTGAGAGTGTTTATATACATAGTTTAATATAATCTGTTTAACCGCTTTAACCTTTCCCACTTAAAATGTACATCCTGAGAGATGTTTCAGAATTCTTTCTAAAAGAAATAGAATTTCTTCCACAAAGGATGATTGAGTATGGCAATGTCAGTATCTGAGAAAGTCCCCTTCCTCTCTTGTAGGGGACAACCATTAGCCCTTAAAACAGATAATACTGACAGAAACATCTGGGTTTCTTGCTAACTCTGTGACATGTCCTCTATGGCAGTTCTGTTTATGGAAGAGTACAGGGGACAAAGCTTTGCAGATGTCCTCTCTGTTGGATGCACGGGGCACTGATATTTGAAAGTATCACTTGGACTTACTTTCAGGAGGATCAGTGGCTTTGGCAAATGTCACGCAGAAGTCTTGCTGCTTAGAAAAGGACTTGTTGGAATAATCATCAGAGTGACCCCAAGCAGGAGGACTTCTGAAACCTGTAGAGTGCTACACAACTCTGAAACCTCATCCACCCTTGGTTCCAACAGACTGGCTCCTTCCTCTAAGGTAAGCTACTTGTGGGAAGGGCAATGTACCACTTGACAAAACAAGAGCGATACATTAGAAAACAAATGCTCCTGTTTCTCCTTATCTGAAGATTGGGCTGCTGAAGAGGTTGCATTTAAAGATACTGAATGCTGACAGGGAGGAGGAAGTTGGCTCTACTCAAGGTGAGCCAAGGCCACCTTGTCAGTGAAAAGAACGATTTCAAATGTGAGTCATCACCAGAAAACATCCAATTTAACAGGTCATTATGAGTTGTCATTAGAGAAAAAGTGCTGAAAAGCAGAGAAAGATAAAGTGATTTAATGTATTTTAGGACTACATGGAATTAAAACACATGAGAACTGTTCTGCCAATATTATGGGGTGTCAGGACCATGGAAGACTGTTATCTGACTCCCTAATATTTTAATTTTGAAATCTCCTTAGTATTTCAGTCTTGAAGATGGAATGCATACATTTTCTTTGTCCTCTCTTGGCCTGTTTCCACTGGTCTTGTTATTTAATCCTGGAGGGGACTGGCTTAGCATTTGTTGTGTACCAACCTTGTGGTTTGCTGCTTTAGCGGACCAGGTGGGGTGGGCTGGGTCCACACTGGACATAACAAAGCACAGAGAAGAACCCAGGAGCTTTGTGGGTAGCAGGTGATAGGAGGCCAACAGTGATCAACCCAACTGGAAGAGAGGAGGGGCCATGCTGAGTGATTTCTACATGTGACCATCTCTCGGTGTACCTGAAATGTCTCTTTTAGCTTTTAGGTTCAGTTTTTACCTAAAATATCCAACTAAATTAATTTGAAGTTCTGTCTTTCTTTGAATAAAGAATTCAGTCTTCCAATGTATCTGAGAATTCTTGGAAGGGAAGCAGATGCCCAGAGATGTCGCTATCTCCTGTTACCTCTTGCTTCCAACTCTTACTCCAGGTGCCCCTTAGAGACATCTGACTTTCCAACTTACTCTTCTCCCTGGAGCTTCATGCTTCTTGGTGTACTATGCCCAAATGTGGGTGCAGGCCTGGGTCTGTAGCATATTCCAGGGTTGGGGCTTATCTGTGCAGTTCATCACCCTTGACTGAAGGACCTTGCGAATTGGGAGGGGCGGAGAAAGGACACCAGAGAGGGGCACTGCAATTGAGGGTGAGAGGTCACCTTAAACTAGGAAGCAGTATTCCTTTCCTGGAGCCCGTTACAGGGACCGGGTTGGTTCTCTCTGGAGTCTGTTTAGCAGCCACACCACTGAGCTCTCACTATTTGCTTCCATTTTCTCCTTCCTTCCTTTGTCTTAGGTCCCAACTTCTTCATCCCCAAGTCATGTAGCCTCCTAAGGAAAACTTAAAGTCCCTTACAGGGCACACACATACCTCAGTGGCCCAGATAGATATCTTTTGCCTTATCATTAATACATTTAGCCTCTTTGTCTCTACCTCCCCCCTCCCAAACCAGAATTGGAAATACTCAATAAATAAGAAAACCCATAGTAACCCTATGAATAAGAAAAAAAAGGCAAAAATGTTCCATATAAGATTAATCCAGCAGCTATCTCTTAGATCAATCCTCACTCAACAGCTAGATTACAAAATAGTAAATCTAATGCTTTTTTTTCTCCACTAGATTAGAGGGTTGGACAGAGAGCTTTCATTGGAAATCCGTGGAACCAGTGTTCTTGACTCTGACTAACAAGTATGGTAACCTCAGGAGGGCACCTGATCCTCAGGATGCTCATCCACAAATACAAGAGACAGATTTGGATCAGCATTTTCCAAACTGTGTTCCTCATACACCAGTTTTGCAGGTTGTTCTGGGGGAAAATATTTTTGGGGCTTGACTCTGGAGGACTGCACAGTTCAACAAAATTGAAAAGGTTTATTTTCCACAGGACTTCTCAGAAGTCTTAATAAGCTAATGTGTGCTGTGACTACGTAAGGGAGAGATGCTGGATTTCCTAAATGCATTTGCAAGATCTTCCTCCAGGTTTAAGAAAGAAACCTGTAAATATCATGAAGAAATGCCCAACCACTGTCATTCTGGAGAATAATCCAGATGAGACATTTTATTCTCTTCATGTTTATGATCACTTCTAATTGTTTCCCCTGTTCAACTAGAGTGAAGCAACACCCAGTCAGCACAGAAGGAAGACTGGCTCGCTCTTTCTTTCTCTCTCTCTTTCTTCCTTCCTTCCTTTCTTTCTTTTTTTTTTTTTTTTTTGGTACTGGGGTATGAACTCAGGGTCACTCAACCACTGAACCACATTCCCAGGCCTATTTTATATTTTATTTAGACATAGGGTCTCCCTAAGTTGCTTAGCAGCTTGCCATTGCTGAGGCTGGCTTTGAACTCCTGATCCTTTTATCTCAGCCTCCTGAGCTTCTGGGATTCCAAGAGTGCACCACCACACCTGGCTAGGACTGGCTATTTCTTGATGGTTTTACCTCTCTCTCTATCTTTTTGGTGAATTTTTAAAATATTACTGAAAATATTTTCACCTTCTTAAAAATCACAAACTCAAAGGAAGGTTGATTATTGCTCTACTGTTCATTCAGGTGGCTCTGAATTCTATGATAGCCTACTTCTACCTTATTGAACTACTCTACCTACCTGTTCCCTGCAGCTCAGGGTTTCCTTTAAGTATGGCTCTGATTAAGAGATGGAGGAGTCAGAGTACTAGAAAGATTAGATTACTCTCCTTGGCTCAGTGCCACTTTCCCACCTGGTAATTTAAACTATAAAACTTTATTTTTCAAAATGATTCAACATTTTATGAATGTTGAAATGGAAATCGCCTCTTTCTAGATTTTCCGATTGCACAATTCTGGGTAAGTGCATCAAAGTCGAATTTTTCAGTGGGTGTGTGAATACAGGGTGTGTGTGCCTAGGGTGTGTGTCCATGGATTTTCCTGCAGGGCTGGTTCTCTAAGAACACAGTTGGTCTGCTAGTTGGGTAGCTACTGCACTAATTAGAAGTAAGGATCAAGGTGGATCCTGAAAAACATTTTGAAGCTGGAGAGGAAGGTAATAGTACTGTGTGGTCCTGATTTCATACTAACAACCCCCCAAATATTCTTTTCCCAACTCTCTCTGTACCAAGTTGCTTTCAGAACTGTTTTTTTTTTAACTTTAGTGTTCCCTCATCAGCGAGCTCATCCCCAGTGTTCTCTTGCCACTAGATCTCTGGGCTCAAGAAGTCATTTAACATACTCGATCTAAGAAGTGAAGGTCTTTGATGGATGCTGGGTTGTTCCGCCAAGATTTCCCTTCAGGAATGAGAATGTATGTCCCCAGCAGCTGAAGTTCTGCTGGCAGACATCCCACAATTGTCAGCCCTATAAATGAAATTCCTTGACTGAAGAGAGCTTTCAGCCCAAGATCGACTAAATCCAATGCCTGGTAGATGAGGAACAAAGTACTTCATGGTTCAGCTTGGAGTTATCCTAAAGAGCCATCCCAGCCTCAGATCTCCCAGTGGCACTGGCTGTGACCTCCATTGAGAATGTATCATAGCCCAACTACTCCGTGTCCAATCCAGCTCCCTTTCCATCCCTTGAGGTTGTTGATCCAAAAAGCTCTCCTTATGAAAATCCTGTATGCTACTACACATTGTCTTAGAGTCTGCTTCTCAGGAAACTAAACATAAAGGGGAGACTGAATATGTTATCTTTTTTAAAAATTAATTATTTATTTTTTAGTTTTCGGCAGACACAACATCTTTGTTTGTATGTGGTGCTGAGGATCGAACCCGGGCTACACACATGCCAGGCAAGCGCGCTACCGCTTGAGCCACATCCCCAGCCCCTGAATATGTTATCAATCCCTGGAGGAGAGTTGTGTTTTAAAGGAATCCCCTAGTGTTAGGGCTACCATGAACTCAAAAAGATCAGTTTGTAATGGTTCAATGGTTTGGTGGTGTGACATCTGGGAGGGAATGGGAGAAGGGCTATTTATACATGTGGAGGGAAGGAGTTTTTATATTAGTTTTAAAATGCTGGTTTTTTTTTTTTTTAATACTAGGGATTAAATCCAGTATTGCTCAACCACTGAGCCACATTCCCCAGCCCTTTCTATTTATTTTTTCTTATTTTGAGAAAGAATCTCACTAAGTTGTTTAGGACCTTGTTACATTGCTGAGGCTGGCTTTGAACTTGCCTCAAACTTCCGAGCCACTGGGCTTACAGGCATGTACTACCATGTCCAGAAATACTTGTGCTTCTTGGGTCTTGTTTCAGACCTTCATTCCTAACTGGAAGACATGAAGATAATGTTCTTTATTATCTTCCAAACATTTTTATATTTTGCTATCGGTAATCCTAGTTAGAATTGATTTTGTATGATTGATTTTCCATTTTGATAATGTAACAAAAGTCAGATAAAATGAAAAATACACTGTGGTTATAAGTATTTGTGACAAAACTATATTATAAAATAAAAAGGATGATAAATACAAACTTCAAGGTTGTTTTGCTTCAGTTGGTAGAGGCAGGGGTGCGATGGAGAATAACATACAGGTCAATTCAGTGGAATTGGTAGGGCTCTGATACTTAATGGAGTTGAGTGGGACGCCATGAAGTGTCCCCTTTCATCATCAAGCTGTATGACATACCCATACAGGGCATGGGCTCTTTTGTATATTAGTATATTGGGTCTTGTCTTGGTTCCATGTTTTGTTTTTCTAAGAGAGAAAGTGGGAAGAGGAGAAGTGGAGAAAACAAGAACTGACAACTCAATGTTTTGTTGTAAAGGACACCAGAGAAACAGGCAGTAGAAGGCATAGGAGGCTATTTTCAAAGATGCCAGATACGGTGACAAATTTGTATGCAGTTGAAAAATCCAGCCGAGCAAGAAGAAATTTAAATGCAGGAAAGAGCAGGGCCATTTGGAGGAGCAATGCCCTGTGTTCTTTCTTAAGGCGCTTTTCCTAGGTGATAGCTTTCCTATCTGTGGCACCATCAGTCCCTCTGAATTGCAGGTCTCCTTCATTTATTCATTTGTGTTTTTCCCATATATTATTGAGCTCTTCCTAAGTGCTATGAGCTCATGCCTGAATCTATTAGTGAAATTTGCTTTAGCAGGTGTTTTAGTCCGTTTTCTGTTGCTGATCACACACCACCACAGCCTGAGCAAGTTATAAAGAAAAGAGGTTTATTTGGCCTATGGTTGAGATCTGAGGTTCATGGCCGGCATCTGGTGAGGGCCTTCTTGCTCCAGAGTCCTGAGGCAGTGTAGGGCGTCACATGGCAAGAGGCAGGGAGTTACAGCAGATCTCACCAACTAACTCTCATAGCCAACCTATCCCTTGAGATACCCCCTTCACCCATTAATCCACTAACTGCCTGAGGGGATTAATTCATTCACCAGGCCAGAACCCTAATTACTTCTTAAAGGTCCCACCCTGATCTTATCTCTCATGTCAAAATGGGGAATCAATTTCAACATGGGTTTTGGAAGGGACTAATCACAGTAAAACCATATCAGCCACCTAGGTTAAGGGGTTTCCTGCTGTGGTGTCCTGCCTTGTCCTCCCTAAATTATAGAACAGCTGGTTGTGAAAAGCCCAGATTGGGTTCCATGCACCTCAGTTTCTCACTGACTGGCTGTAGTCACACTAGCCTTTTCGTTGGCTCTTTGACTTTTAAAAGTACCTTCTGCCTCAGATCAATTTCTCTTGTAGTTACTTCTGCCAGGGACTCTCTATTCCCTGATTAACTCCCGCTCTTCCTTTTCAAGTCTCAGCTTACCTATAATTCTCTCTAAGAAGTCATCTGTCCAGTTCCACCCTCTCCACCCTACCTCTATCATCTGAATTTTGTTATTCTTGTAGTCTTAACCTATCTGGCCCTCATTCATAATATTTCACCACATTTATGGAAATTGCAATTGTATATTTATTTGCCTGTCTCCCTGATCAGACAAGCATGCTCCACAAGGTCAGGGGCCATGACGACTTTGTTTCCCTTGCTGTGATTTTAAGATGGCAAGTGCTTCCCAGATGCGCACTGGTCTCTGTCCTCCTGCTGCTGCTGCTGTTGAAGACAAAGCCAAATTCTGCAAGAAGAAAAAGTTGGACATAGATGAGAAAATACTCCTTAATCTGGTTTTGTTTCTATTGCAATTACAGGGTTTGGTTATAAGAAAATATGAACTAATTCTCAAATCAGAGCATGTTAAAGCTGGAAAGAACCCAGGAAAGCCTCACGGAAATATCTCTAGGGTATAGAATGACAGACAAGAGGAAAAGGAACAAACAACAAAAGCTAAAAACAACTATTTACGAAGTGCTTAATATGCATTAGCCTTGTGCTAAGAGCTTTACCTACCTGACCTAATTTAATCTCTTTGAATTTCCTGAGAGAAGGTTCTATTAGCCTATTTTACTATTAAAGAAACTGAAACTCCTTGAGGTTGTGTACTTTTGTCTTAAGATTATACACCTATTAAGTGATGGTGGCCAAGACTGCAAGCCAGGTCGGCCCCAACCTAAGACAGTGCTTTCCCCAACTTTAATGTGGGTGCAGCTCACCTGGGGATTCATTTAAGATGAAAATTCTCGATTCAGCCCATCTGAGGTTCTGTATTTGTGAACAAACTTGCTGGTCATGCTGTTGTTGCTGGTCCTGAAAACACACTTTGAGAAGCACTGGCCTATCTCAGCACTTTTCAAACTTGACTGTGCATTTGAATCAAGTGAGAACCTTGTAAAAACTGCAGATTATGAACCACTGGGTCTGGCTTGGGATTCTACATTTTTTTTTTTACAGGCTTCCAGGGGAGGTCAATTGTTCTCATCTGTGGACCACATTTTGAGGTGCAAAGCTCTTATGCCCCCCAAATTCAAACTTCACATTGGAGATGGAGATTGGCCTAAATCTCAGAGCTTTCTAATAATCACTGACAGCCAGGCTAGCCACTGACAATGATCATGCCATCAAATGATAGCTGAAGCTCCCTTGAAAGAACAAAAATATACCTGCTGCCTATGATTTTCCCCCTTTAAAATTCATGTTGAAATTTAATGTCCACTATGAGACAGTAAGAGGTGCGACCAGGTAGGATGTTTAAGAGATAATCAGGTCACTTCCTTTATGGATGGATTAATCCGCTCATGGGATTAATGAATTTATGTGTTACTGGGTTGCCTTAAGAATATTAAGACTAGGTCTGCTAGTAAAAGCCAGTGTGGCTGGGTGTCTCTCTCTCTCTTTTTTATTTGTTTTTTTGTCCAGTGTGATGACCTGTGTTATCCTGGGACTTGGATAGCCAGAAGGTCATCACCAGATGTGGCTTCTTGACGCTGGACCAGTACTGTGAACCAAACTAAACCTCTTTACTTTATAACATGCCGGGTCTGTGTTATTGTGTCATTCATCATAGAAAAGGACTGAGACACCACCCTTGGTTTTTAACCATCTCAAAGAGGGAGATGGGCAGATGTATGGGCTGGAAACCTAATGGTGCCTCAAGTGAGGACAAGGTTTTGAGTGATGTCAATGGGGAGGCCTGCAGCACCCACCAAGTGCACCTGAATATGGAGCAAGAAGCCAGCCCCCACCCTTCCCAACGTTTCAAAGCAATGTGACGTCATCAGTTCTAAAAACCCCCAGGTTCATAATGAAACTTGTAATCAGGTGAGTCTTGTTTTGTTTTGAGTCCATTCACACTCTTTCTCACAGTCCCCTCACTTGGTGACTGCTGGGGCACACTCTGGGGGTGAATTCTGGGAACTCTAACTGATCTTTCAGGTTTACATAAAGTGGGTTTACTCCCCTCAGAGAATATCACTGGCTTTCTTGTAAGTCTTCTCTCTTGCTCAGAGGGGACAACCTGCTTTCATTCCTGATTGACCCTTTTAGGGCCTCCAGGTGTTGTGCATGCTAGAATCTTCTCTCCGTCTCTCATCTTGTGTGAATGTAGAGAAAATGCTCCTGAGAGGACTGCCAGGACAGATACCAGGAAGCTGGACCTACCCTTGAACTTCTTGACCTCGTATTCTTTCCTCACTGTCCATAAAACTTGATTAGGAAGGTGAGCAGTTTGACCCTTGCCCAGTGGAAGCTAGCCTAGCTCTTCAATGGAGTCTACTTTTTAAATACGATGAATTTTCCTCTTTACAGTGAGGCAGACAAGGTGAAGGGCACTCGCTGAAAGTCAGCTCCACTTCAGTACTTAGCAACCACCCCATGAAGAGTTTGCCTAATATCGGGATGCAAGAAAGGATTTTCCCCCTGATGTCCACCTGAGGTGGAAATAGAGGAAGTGAGAGAGGAAGGACCTTGGGAGATCTTGACTTGAGCTCTGACTTCTTCATTTATTTAGCAGTCCAGCCTTTGGCAGGTTCTTTCACCTCTTAAGATTTGGTTTCCCCATCTGTCGATGGGGATAATGCAATTAGCATCATATTGTGAGTCTCAGTATTAGATCTCAGGACAACCTAACCCTATTTGCACCCAGAGTATAGGATGTAGTTCATAAAAATCAGCCCTCTCCTCCCTTCTTACTTCCCTTCCCCACTCTAGATTCCAAGTGCGATGTGCAAAAATGATCAGGCTCTGCAAAATGGCAGTTCCAAAGTGTTTTGTGCCAAGGTCCATTTAGGTTCCAAAATACTCCCATTCCGCTGCTTATTTCTGTGTTCTCGCCGTCTGATGTGTATCTGTGTGTCTCTGTGATTACACACTGCTGTCACTCAGAGCGCCGGCAGATACCAACAGATTCTGTTACAACAGCTGATAGTTGCAGGCCCGCCTCAGCATTTGATCAGCAAAGATTCTTCCCAGACCCCGAAGGAACTGCTCATGCCCAACTTTATTTTAAGAAATTGGTTGCTTTATTTACAAAGAGACCCTTCCAAAAGGTTTCCCAGCAGGACCTAAATTGGTGATTTTGTGCAAAAGAATTAAAAACCAGGTTCCAACCGTGTCGTTTATGGAGGTCGGCCACATGTGCAATACAGACAATGCTAGGCCTTAATGCTTTATTAGATTGGAATCATTTCTGGCACTTAAACATTTTGATGAAATTTGTTCAATTTTCTGGGTGTGTTTTATATGAAAAAATTAAATGTTTCTTGGCAGTTCTATTAAATAGACACCGGCAACATCTCTGGGTAGTTTAATGCTCAGAAATCAATGATACAACATTTCATTTAATCCACCAATTGAGAGCTGTACTACAGCGATTCTCTTTTCTTCTGGGCCTCACATGATCATCACTTTGTAAACAAAGAGTGAAGGGGAACAGGGACATTTTCCTTTTAGTTAGGAAAACAAGCCTAGACCAACATAAACCATGTGATTGTGTGAGTTAGGAATAGGCATCACATCTGGGCAGATGTAGCCCATGGGCTCTCAGTTTGACTAGCAGAGTTAAGTAGGATCTTGGTACTTATGCCTGTTTTGCTAGTTCCTTTTTGCAGTGCACAGATTGAGCAACAACATGTAGTGTTCCCTAGTCAGGTCTGGGGTGCCACTTCTGACCCAAATGAGAATCAGGCCTCTGCTTTCAGCTTCCTGATCATTCATTCTTAAAGCTTTAGCCTCTAATTGTTTGTTTCTTTTTTTCCTTCTTCAGGAACTACCCATAAGTACCTTGATCCTAAGAACAATATATGTCTTCTTGGTCCCTCGACTCAGAACCCACGTGTATTTATTGAGCACCTCCTCTATGCCAGCATAGAGATGATCTTTTGTAAACATTTATTGAATGTGTATTTATGTTCTTCAGATGAATTGAAAGATCACAATAAAAATGAATACAATCCACTTTAGGTCCTGGGAATGACATTTGCCATGTTGTAGGGAGAAAGAGGTTCTTTGTTTCTTCCACCCTGTTCACATCTCCGCAGTGTCTGAGAGGGGAGATATCTGTTGCCTTGCCTATGGCTGCGGGGGAATAATTCTCTGTTGGGGATAGAAATGCAATTCACATAAATGCTAGAGGGTGAATCAGCAAATTTGCTGAAGCGCTACGGAAAAGCACACAGGGTGAGGATTTGAAAAACCTTCAGAGGTTCCCTTTGCCCCAGAGAGTCTCTCCTTGGAGTTCCATCCTCAGATTCCTTCATTAGACATGGTGGTTTGGGGATGCTGCCATGTTGAGCGAACCATGAGAAAGGTTTTTACCCTCGTATTTCTACCCTCTTTCTTTTGAATTAGAAAAAAAGAGAGTCCGATGCCATGGTACACAGAAAAGGAGTGGGACCTGGAGAGAAGGCTGCAACTTTTTGGAAAATAAGCATTTTAGCCTTGGGGACAGACACATCTGAGCCCAAATGACCAGATGGCCAAGGACCGAATGGTCTGTCCTTTTTCATTTTCATGGGGAAGAACTAACAAGGGTCAGAGTGCAGAGAAAAGCAGATGGCAGGACTTTACCTAACCTGAAAAGCACTTGCCAAGTTAATACTGGATTTTCTTCACTGGGCTGGGGTGGTGTGGTGGGGCTGAGGGACTCTCTCTCAGGTTTCTGGTTGTGGTCTATGGATTTGGGAGCCACCCACCCACCCTTTCTGTTTCTCCTCAGTTTTCAGCTTGCTGTCAGCTGCCTGTTGTCACCTTTGGCTCCTCCTTGCTCATTGCCCCATCCATTTTTCATGAGTCAGGACTCAGGGAGGAGTAACGAGAGTGACCATAAAAACACACTGGGAGTATCTGTCATCGCTGGATCACAAACTTCTTTTAAATAAGAGTTAATTCTCACGACTTCCCTGTGAGGTTAGGAAGTGTATCAACACCTGGAAATTCTGAATGAAATAGGGGTGAAGTGCCTTTTTGACGGGGGCAACCTGAGCTTTCTGACTTCTCTTGTCATTCAGAGTCTCTCCCAAGGCTCCGGGTGCTCCCCTTGCCTTCCAACAGCACTCTTTCGAGGAGGAAAGCTGGTCCTTGCAACCTTAGCAGCTGGCACCAGGTAGGGTCACATGGGAGATAATATGCCAAGCCTCTTATTCTTTCCATAGAGACAGCCTCAGACTTGCAGCCACAATTTCCAAGTTCAAAGCCTGGCTCTGTCACTTACTACAGACAATGTACTTCTGCTTTCTGAGCCTCATTTTCCTCATCTACAAAATGGGAATAATAGCTGCAATTGACAGACACACACAAGGAAGAATTTTCAACAACTTTAGTGAAGGACTATCAATAAGTAGAGTGTGCAGATTTGACAAACCCTGGGAAGGTAATCCTCATCTCCAGGTTCTTCCAGAGCTTCACTTCCTGGAAACATTCTGGGGATTAAAGGAAATGACATCCAAGTAGGGGCTGAGGTGCACGTGCTAGTGCCCAATTAAGAATATTTATTGGGGAAAAAGAAGAGTAGACCATGTCAGAAGCAAGGCCAGCCTCTGTCATTGCTGGATCACAAGCTTCTTTTAAACAAGAAGATTTTTCTAGGCACATTGAAGAAAATTGCTTACTGGAAATACTTTTAAATAGAAAGGAAGTCCTTCTAATGTCCAAATACCTTCTTCTCCCTTCCCTCTTGTAATTAAAATGCCTTTAGTCTGTGACAAAGCCTACCTTCCTCTCCTTCCACACCCCAATTTTAGGGAGGTAGCACCACCATAATGAACGAACCATAGCAGGGGCATTGCCAAGAAGAAAAACAGAAGATATAAGAATTAGACGAGGAGAGGAACATAGGAGAGAAAGGAACACAGGAAAGGGAGGGTGAGTGAAGGGTGGGCAATTTGGTAAAATCCAGTCCACTGCTTCACAATATGCCCTGGGATTGACAGGTGCAGTGGTTAGACATAAGCTTTTATAATCTGACTTTACACCACTTCTGTAGATAGCATGGAATCATGTGGCAAACCTTCACCCTGAGACCTTGTAACATCTACCAGGAATCATGCATTTATTTACAAGCACAGAAAAACAGGCAAAACAGTTCAAATGAATCAAGATTTTATTTATTCCCATGATGTAGCTCTCCACAGGTTAACATCCTAGTGCAATGGTTCAGGGAGTTTTTGAAGTCCCAGCCCCTTTCCAACTCCCTGCCCTGGCAGCTTAATGCATGGCATTTGCTCTCAAGTTGATTGTTCCATGGGCAGTTGGTCATCGTACACCCAGACAGAAGAAAAGCAAAGCGGGCAAATAAGCAACTGGATTCCATATAAGAAAGGTCAACTTGCTCAGTGACCCTCAGCTCTCCTCTTATTGACCAAAATTGAATCTAGCTGCAAGGGAGTCTGGGTATGAGAGGTCCAGTATGTACAGCGTAAACTCTTCCCTCCATTTATGCTCTATTTAAACTTCAGTAAAATCTGCATTGTTCTCTTTAGAGCACCTTCCAGTAGGACAGTCAACACCCACATGTGGTTATAAAAGTTTAAACCTGCTGAAATTGTGGTGGAATACACCTTTGGTCCCAACTACTTGGGAGACTGAGGCAGGAGAATTAATTGAGCCCCTGAGTTCCAGTCCAGCCTGGGCAACACAACAAGACTCCCATCTGAAAAAAAATTCACAATAGCTATACTATAGGGAACTAACCTAGGTGTCCCTCAGTAGATGAATGGATAAAGAAAATGTGGTGTATATACTCAATGGAATATTACTCAGATTTAAAGAAGAGTGAAATTATGACACTTGCCAGTTAATGGTTAGAGATGGAGAATATCATGCTGAGTGAAATAAGCCAATCCCTCAAAACCAAAGACCAAATGTTTTCTCTAATATGTGGATGCTAATTCACAAAAAGGTGGGGGTGGGGCATTAGGGAAGAATAGTGTTACCTAAGATTAGGTACAGGGAAGTGATGGGAGGGAAGGGTAGAGTATATGGGGATAGGAAAGATAGTAGGATGAAATACACATTATTACTATATGTATATATGTGACCAAATGATCAATATGATTCTGCAACATGCACACTCAGAAATATGAGAAATTATATCCCATCTATGTATTATATACCAAAGTGCATAAATGCATTCTACTATCATGTATAACTAAAACAAATAAAAAAATTTAAAAAATGAAAAATACATTTGAAAAACAAAAGAAAATGAATTAAAAATTCTTATCCTCAGCAGGATAAGAATTGTATGTAGCTACCATATAGGATGGTGTAGACATAGCACATTCATCATGGAAAATCTTACTGGACAGCAGGACTTTAGATGAATGCAAGGATTCACAGGCTCTTACATAAGAGTTGGCAGAAGCAGAAAACAGACAACGTGAAAGACAGCTAATATTCTTGGCAATGACCAAGGCTGTAACTGTTGATAGCACTGGAGGAAGAAGGCTGAGGGACCTAGGGACTGATTCCAAAGTATTTGTGGTCAGTTGGCAGCAGAAGCACAGCCAGTATAACCTAAATAAGATAATGCACTGGTCTCTGGTCTTCCTCAAAAATATGTGGAGTTTCCCTCTGGGTTTGGCAAATCGAGTGTGGTTCGGTCTCTTTCCTCACGTTATCGACAGGCAGAAGGTCCCTCCCTTTTCTGAAATCATCATGAAGAATATATTTGGGTTTAATTGTCTGTGTAGCTAGCTCAGTCCAGCCTTTAGAAGAGCTCAGAAGCTGAGGGGTGGAGAAATGGTCTGATTCCCAAGAATCTAACAGCATTATTTGTCTAAGCATTAGGGGGAATTATTTAGCTAAGTCCGGACGACTTGACTGCAAGTTTACCTCTGAGAGTCTATTTCCCTTTCTTTCATCACTTTAGCGTCATTGCTTGCATTACATCTTGTGCTCCGGTTGCACACAACGCTCATCTGGCCAAAGGCTTCTGACGTGGGCTCACTCTGAATGGCATTTTAACTCAACTTTGAACTTCTTGGTCTAACTCCTCTTGCTTTTCCTGGACTGCACGCACAATTAAGTCTCATGCTTATTTCTGACATCGGGCGCTGAAATAATGCTGTGAAATTCATGTTCCTTTTTCCTTGCCCTCCTGGTTCTTTGGGACATTACCAGTTCAGGTCTGTGAGCCAGTGCCACCAGGGCTCTGCCAGACAGAGGCTGTCCTGATAAATGCTGTGCGCAGTACCACGGCTGAAAGTTTTCCTCCTCCAGCTCTAGTTGAAATTAATTACACGTATTGCTTCCCTTCCCATTTATCTTTATGTCTAGAAAAGTGATAGAAAGTTCTGATCTTCCTTGTGTGGTTCCGCAGCAGTCGCAGTTGCCAGTAATTAAAGACGCAAGGCCCATTGTAGTCATGAAATCAGAATTGGATTGTGAACCCAGTGAACAGGGACTGTCTGCCTCTGCATGATGCTTTTATAACTTCCTTTCTGCAGTAGGGACCCAGTTGGCACCCAATAAGTAATAAATAATAATGATAAGTAGTCTCGAATCGTGCTTTCCAGAATGGTGCCTTGCCTTTTCTGATTTTGTAAAATGGCTTCCTGATGAAGTGGAATGTCCATGTCACCATCATAGGAAATATGGATTGTTCTTCAATGAAATATTAATGATGATCAAGTCACTAGGCTTTTCCTTGGTGAGGAGTGAAATTTTTTTTTAAAGTAGCTGAATTTCTTCATAATAAAATATTATTGCATCAATAGTAAGTGTGAGAATGCATGCTTTTTTTCTTTTCTTTTCTTTTTTTTTTTTTTTTTGAAACTTCTCTCTCAACTTCATTCCATCTCTTTTCCGACTGCCCTCATTTGGGGTGTTTTCATTCTTCAGTAGAAACTTCAGGCATATAATGACATGGTTTGAGAAACAGCGGGTATCAAGCTTGAGTGGGTCAGAAGCAAGTACGGTCTCTACTACCAACTAATTTTCTTTTATTAACATTGGAAGAGTTCTCTGTATAATGGGAATAAAAATAACAACAATGTCTACTTCCTAATGTGGTGAGGATTAATGAAAGAGTAGGTACAGAGGGAGTGTCTTAATGACTGACATGCAGTATGAACTCAAGGTGTTTAGCTCAATTGAACCACTCCACCACGTGTACAGAGTTCAAAACAACATGTTGTACAGGATAAATATATATAGCACTTAATTGCCGATTTAAAAAAGGAATCTCAAGAAATGTTAATTTTCTTCATTGGTGGTGGTGAGGGAGGCAGAAATTAAAATTCAAGTCTCCCCATTTGCCCAAGTTAGCCGCTTAGGTAAGAGACTTTGGGGGAGGAACTTGTCACAAGGATTGGCTGTAGTGAGATTTGGGGATTATCTGTGGGTTTCAGCTTCCTGCCCTCTACTGCTTCCTGATACCATTTGAGGGTTCATTTTGCTGACTGTAGACCTGCTCAGGAGCTTTCACCCCACCTTGGCTGATGTGGTCAGGATTAGGCAGGAGAACAAGAGTCAGTCAGTCTTTCAGGACCCACAAGAAGAAGAGGCGTCTCCAGTATTAGAAGGGATGGGCGTTGGTTCTGGAAGAGGTCCCTCCTCTGGGCTTTTCTTCCCCAGCAACGGCCACCTGCAGCCACCAGCCCTGCTCCCTGGGGTGCTCCCTGCTCCCCACCCCCTCCTTGGGGCTGTCTGCAGCCTTATCTGGTGCGCCACAGAGGGCTGAGGTGAGATGGAGCGATAAGCAGGAAGTACAGTGGAATTTCATTCCTGGAAAAAAAAAAAAAAAGAAGAGGGACCTTGGCATGAGTAGCAGAATGGAGGGTTCAGGATGTTAATCACTGCTCCTTTTATCAGACAGCTTTATTAAGATCAATGTTTTTTGTTGCCAAATTAGAGTGGACCTAGAGCGAACTTCCCAGCAGTTATTAACACAAGTCCACATTTGCTGGAAGGATTGGGTACCTCCACGTGCTCAGCCATAGCTGGAAGTTACACAATATCTATATCATTTTTCACAGCTTTGTCATTAGCTGGTAATGATTTGATTATTTTGCAGATGAATCACAGTATAAATCTCTTTCACAAACACTACCTCCAAGTATTAATCAAAACCATTAAGGCAAAGCAGTCGGTGCAAATTAAAAAATTTGCATGTCTAAATTAAAAATTACAGTAATACATCATAAATAAATCTTTTAAATTCTCTATGGCCTCTATGCACATCCTTTCTTTGGTGTGTGTATTCTATAATGAGACCATGAATACCAAGCTTTTCTTTCTCTCTATGTATTATATATATACATATGAACATTATTTTAATTTTAAAGGTGGAATTCAGACCCTTAGGTGCAACCTGGTATTAGAACATAGAAAGTAAAGGGCAGTTTTTCTTCTCTTTTTCCCCATTTATTTCGTACCCACCCCCACCCCCACGCTGCAGAAGGCTCAAAGACGGCACAAAAAAAGAATAGAAGCTGTTGCAGATAATTTGCAGTGTCTTCCGTTGTTGCAAAGTAAATATTTGTAAAAGGTGATGCTTCTTTTTCAAATAACTTTGAACTGTGAGGAAAATTACCAAGTTGTGTTTTAGGTAATATTTCATTTTGGAACTATTAACACATTACTTGCAATATGGGAGGAAATTAGAGGGTTTTGAGTGATGAAAGCCACCTTTGGCATTAAAAAACTATTATTATTCCCTTGAAACGCAGAAGCAAATTAAAACAGGAAAATGAAACTTTCAAGTGCCCTGGATTTGAAAAGGCATTTTTCCCCCCTTTCATTTGTCAAAAAAAAAAAAAAAAAAATTTAAATGACTTGTTTCACTGGAAACCTGGAAGAAATCATTTATAAGGCAGAAAGTACTCTTTTCAAAATGCCTTTGCCAAAGAGTTTAGGCAAGTGATACTGCCTGTGTGAGTCCCCACCACGTACTGGGTGTAAACAGGCCTCTGTTGAGTGTTCCACAGACTAGTGTGTACTGGAGATTCATCACCGCTCCAGGTAATGGGATGGCAGCAGCAATTAGAAAGCACTTTCACTCTGCCCAGGATTTAACCCAATTAACCTATCTGTAACCTATTAACCTAATTAAATAGAAGAACTTCTCCGTGAGGGAGGTTTACAGGACTCTACCGGATTGTGGGGTGGGAACTAGGAAAGAGGGCATGGATCAGGGAATATTATAATTTGAAGTCCGATTTTTTTTTTAAATAATAGAATTGGGACATCAAAACACAATTCTAAGGTGCTTGGCGTTTCCCTAATAGGAGACTGTGGAATTAACTAGTAGGTGAATTTTATACTCGTGGATACCTCCTTGCCTTGTGGGGATTTTTACCTTAAATTATTTTTTAGTGATATTGAGAGACTGGTTTAGGGGCATGGAGAGCTATTCTGCTCCTGCCTCTTGTTCCTCATTTCATACAGATTTAAAGAGTAAAGGGGGAAATCTGAATATTGTTTTCTTTAGTTTAAGTCAGTCCTGTACAATTGCTTTAGCACCATGGCTAAGCACCACAGCTGAACATTTATTAGAAGATGGGACGCACATCTGGCCCTCTGCTAGCTTGTGTGAGCTTAGCGAATTGCTTCGTCTTTTTGGGTCTCAGTTTACTCATCTGTGTAAAATGAGTAAAATGAGTGGGTCGCATGAGATGGTCTCAGAAAGGTTTTTTCCAGCTCTAAATGGTTTGCGATTTTTATATCATTACTCTCTCTCTACTTCCTCTCCTTTTGATACCATTTTACTAAAAATAAGTGCTTCTTGAATGACACTGGCTAGAAATGCACTATTCAATATGGTAGCCCTGTGTCTGGAAATGAAGTAAAATAATGTCATATAAAAAGTTCAGTTCTGGGCTGAGGTTGTGGCTCAGTGGCAGAGCACTTGCCTAGCATGGGTGAGGCATTGGGTTCGATCCCCAGCACCACATTAAAAAAAAAAAAAATAGTTCAGTTCTTTAGTATCCCTAGCCTCACGCTAAGTGCTGTGTAGCTACCTATGGCTGACGACCACCTCCTGGACAGCACAAATTCATACCATCTCCATCAGTGCAGAAGGAGGATAAACCTGTAGCTGTTTTCTCAGATTTTCATATTTGCTTCATTTTGTAGAGTCCAGTCTTTTGTGTATGTTTAATGTTAGGGAAAGGCAAGCTAGTGGCAAATTTGACTTTACTCAGTTTAACTTTAAAGATGTTCTATATTATCTGTAGGGCACTGAACTAGGCACATAGGCACTTATTCGCAGTGTGATCTTATGCACAAGGTTCAGCTATTCTGAGCCCCGGTTTTCTCATCTGTCAGGGGTTTGGTGTTGCCTGATCTGTGGGTTGGTGCTAATGCATCCGCCCTGAGAAACAGAAGATGCCTAATGACCATTATGATTGATAATCACTTAATGGGATACCAATGTCCATTATTGGACTGCTGAGAAATATTTTTTATTTGTTAAAAAATATTGGATTGAGAATGAGACTTGTAGAAAATTATCACAAATACAGGTATTTTGCTTCTGATAAAAATAGTAGGTTAGAAAAATGGATACTGAAGGATGCTAAACCCTTATTAGCCATATATCTACTGGGGCAGGGGAAGGAGAACTGAATGTTTGAATGAATGGAGCAGTTCTTCAGTTACATCCTTTAATGCTTGTGATGTCTCCTTCCCACTCCCAACCCAGCATCAAGGGATAGGGCTTGCATTCACTCTTCTTTACTTCTGCTTTTGATTTGACCTGAGGACAGAACAGGCCTGGTTAGCTGGTGTTCTGCACTGGTGACTTCTGTGAGGGAATAGCCCTCCCAGGAGGTTTGTAGAAGACCCTCCCTGTGCAGTTGGAGAAGGCTTCTACTTCCCAGTTCTAAGTTCAACCATAGTTCTACCACCCTTTCAGAAGGGTATGGTAGATCAACACATGGCTTTTATATTTTAAGGGAATGATATTGGGGGAGGGCTCCATGGAAGCAGTGTCCCTCCTGGTTACCAAGGGCCAGGAATGAAGATGAGGTGGGATGAACTGTTCTGAGGAATCTTTTGAGCATGCTGACATCTGTCACGGATATGTTTTCTGTTCCCATGCCCCTTATACTTATTTTTCTCATTTTCTTTCTAGGAAGCAAGGAATGGTATGCTTGCAACTTTAATATTATGATAAACTTTTGTGTGAATGGGTGGCTTCAATACAAAACACTTTGCAAAGCAAGCGATTTCTTCCAAACTCTTTCCTAGTCATCTGAGGGAGTATGGATTTCAAAGTTCGGAATGTCTCTTGACTTGGGATTCTCATTTTGTTTTCCCCACACATAACTGTCTCCATCTTTTATAATATTTATTACAATAATCCTGCCACAGAGATAACCTCTGTTGACATTTTAAAAATTTATGATGAGAGCACGTGAACATATTTAGAAAATTCAAACAAGGCGGAAAGGTACAAAGTGGAATAAAGGCTCCCTTGTACCCTCCTCCTTCACTGAATCCCTCTAACAAAGACAGCCCCTGGTAATGCTCTCTGCTGGGATCTTAAAAAGCCCATACATAATACTTATAAGTTGCTTCTTAGCAATGTGCAGAATAAAAACCACAACATACACAATGTTCTGACTCTGCTTTTGTTTCTTCTTACTGACATCTGAGATTTTTTTTTTCCTCCAGATCAGAAAGCACAAAACTTCCTCAATTTTTATTTTGTTAACTGTACAACATTCTACCCTATGGATATTCTCTATTCCATAAAATAGTGAAATCCTTCCCTAATTGGTGGACATTTAGGTCATTTCCAGGGTTCTTTTGTTGTGATGGACCATGGTTTCTATTATATTGTTTTTACAATGTATCCATCAAATCAATTTTTAGCTATGTAATTACTAGGTCAGAGATAATATGTGTTTTTATTTTAGTAGCTTTTGCCTAATGGCCTTTGGAAAAGTTTGAACCTGGTGGTATGCAGTACCCTCAGTGTTAAAAATGATTGTCTTCCTGCATATTAACTAATATCAGGTATCATCACACTTAAACATTTGCCCAGCTACTAGGTGAAAATGGTTTCTTGTTTTGATTTACATGTCTTTAATGATGAGTAAGACTGAGCTTCTTTTTGTATTTTTATCTGCCGTTGTAATTTGTGTTCTGTGGCCCATCCACCCCCACCTCTTACAAGCCCATAAACTACCTCTGCTGCTGTCTTTTGCTAACTTGGGGGAGATTCCTCTCTGCCTCATTGTTCTGTTTGAGCACTTTCTAAATTGACCAAGTTAGCCCTCTGCCTGTGTTTTGCAAATACACTTTTTCTCCAATTTGTTGTTTGTTTGGGGACTTCAGTTATAGTATGTCCCCAGTTGGGGTTTTCATTTTATGTAGCCAATTCCCAGTCATTTCCCTGGGACAATCTGGGCATGTGATCTTCTGAAAGCAGAAATGTAAAATAAGTTGTCCCAAAGCAATTGCTAATAGTGTTTCCTTTCACCTCCAAGAGTATCCTAGTTTGCTGAAAAATTAATGATCATCCTCAGCTTTGTTCCTTCCCCACCTCCACTTCAATCAGACTTTGTCCTTTTTTTTTTTTTTTAAACCAGGAATTCAACCCGGGGCATTTAACCATGAGCCACATCCCTAGCCCCTTTTATTCTTATTCTTATTATTTTATTTTGAGACAGAGTCTAGCTAAGTTGTGTAGGCCCTCACTAAATTGCTGAAGCTGGCTTTGAACTTGGGATCCTCCTGCCTCAGCCTCCCTAGACGCCGGGATTACAGGTGTGCGCTACTCCATCTACAACTTCCTCTTTGACTTACCGAGAATATCGGAGGTTCATCATAAAACTTAAAATGCTTTTTGAGGCAAAGAAAATTTTAAAAAACATGGAAACTCCCTGATATAGAGGCTTTATTTACTTGCTCAGCAGGATTCATTGACACGTATCGACTCTAAATCTCATGCTAGGGAACATAAGCAAGTCAAAGACAAGCTAAGAATCTAATAAAGACATGAAAACCTACAAAGTTAAAAGAAGAGCACACTTATCTGAATGATGATTCTCAGCTCCATCTACTTTTGTGGGTACATAAATGCAAATTTTCCTGTTGTATAACTATCAAAAAATAAGAAGGCCCCTTCCAGGGTATGCCAGGAAATAAAGGACTTGTTTATCAAATAGTTATGAGAAAGCACTACCTGTAAGTTATTTTTTTCCAGGTGGGTATATAAATGAGCAGTCAGTTTTTCCTAAGAGAGAGCAGACAGAAGAATACCAGTTGGTGGTTCTTACACAGAACCAAATATAAAAGATAATTGAGTGATTAAGCATTTGTTGTCTAAGAATAAATAATGAATCTTTTCATGTAACCATTTTAAAAAGAGAAGCCCTATTCAGTATTGTCTATTGTGTAATGCATCTGTACTCTTGGGGTTATCTTTAGTGTTTTCTCTGCGCCTGATAACCAGAACAAATGATGATCTTTGTAGAAATATTGGAACAGGTTAAATATTGTGAACAGATGAAAACCAATTTGTTTTTGAAACTTCTTATACCCAGGTGTTGATGGCTACAGAATATTCCTCTTCTGTGTAGTAGTCATTAATTTAAACCATTTTTTTGCTGGCTAGGTAGTTGTGTCCTTTTATATCTCATTTTTCTTTTGATTATAAACAAAAGTAGGACAAACATTTTCTCACATTAAGGCTTTCTCTGTATTGTCAAACTGTCCATTGGCAGAGATTCCTAAAAGAGAAATTATGGGGTGAAAAGGTCTAAGGTTCTCCCATCCAAGAGCCAGTTCTGAGAAGCAAATTGGCAATTCCTCCCGCTCAAACATTGGTGTTGTCTCGAACCAAGGTGTTGCTCCACTACCAACATTCCAGCACCAAAGACACAACCAAACCAATTTGGTGGCTTAAATAAGCAAATCAGCGCCCCCAGTGGCACTGAGGAGAACAGCTCTCACTTCTTTGTTCTTAGGTTGAAAATACTTGGCCCTGTGAAAAGGAGTTTCATTTTTGTCTTCCATATTGCAAATCTTCATCAGAAAGATGAAACCAGAAAATGTATAGCTATGCTTTTTGACCTATTCTTTGTGCGTGGTTTGGATAATGCTTGCTTTCCTGATCTGGGTTCTGGGTCAATAAGGATAAAGTCATTCATGTCCATCCTTCCAAGTCTGGGCTTGAGAATTCCCATTTACTGTCTCTGTGGTTTGCCCTCAATTTACTTTCTATTCTCTCCAACTCCCTGGAGGAAAATTTGGCCACATCCTTTGTAGTAGTCAGAGAAATGAGAAGATGCCACAGCCACTTGGTACAGCATAGTGTGTTCAGCACATATGGAGTTTTTAAGGGTGAGCCCAGACTTACTGAGTAAGTAAGATTTGTATTTAAACAGGAGTAAATGACGGAGTCACTTGGGATGAAAACCTGTTTGGCAATCCTCAAGAAGGGGCAGATTACTTCTGACAGGTCTAAACAGCCCAGGCAGATAGGATCATTTAACTATATTTAACGAACACTGACAAAGGAATGTTTGATTAATGTCTCCCACCCAAATATCCAGGGACTGGCAGGTCACCTTCTCAAACCAATAGGCAGTTGAAGAATTCTCTTTCATTATGCATGATTGCAACATGCTTTAAATGGTCTGACGAGGACACGCTCCACCAAGATCTCAGGATTTCCTGGAGTCTTCTGCAGTGAGAAGGACGCTCACTTCTATTTTGGGTAAGCATGGGGGGGGGGGGCGGTCCATTTAGTGGGACATGTATTTATGCTAAGCCAAAATTGCACTGATGATTTGAAAACAAAACAAATCAATAGAAACCTAAACATCCTCCCCCTCAAATTGTTAAGTGATGAAAATTCCAATGATTTTAGTTTTGCTTCAATTCCAATCATTGAAGTTTTAATTTTTTTTTGTAGGTGTTTGTGCAGGATTTATGCCAAGCTCTCTTATGTGATCCTGTTTATTTTTATTATCTCTTCAACTATCTGTGAGTTTCTCACTTTTGAGATGTAAAATAAAATCTATTTTTAAGACTTACTACTAAAATTTCAGAAAGAAACTAAGAGTTGCACATCCAGAGGCCCATTCTGTATCCGGTATTGCCAATTCCTAAAAAAGGGACCTGTGACTCTGTCTCTTGCTGAGGGTAACATTGTTTAAACATTCTGGCAAAGAACAGAAGATTTCAAAGTCAATGGAATCTTCTAGCTATGTATATTAAATCGCTAGTGTCTGAAATTTGTTCATGGGGGTTTCTGTTGGACTGAGTGCCTTATTTCTTGGTGCTTTCTAAGAGTACAACACTTTTTAAGATTATACCAAGTTTTCCAGGAGTGATTCTGGTTTTCCAAAGAAATTATGATCAAGTGGAGTTAATCTTTTTTTATAATGATGAACTCTAATGATTCTCCACCATTGGAGATGTTAACTTTCTCTTTTGTTCACTCACAGCACTTAGTACAGATCCTGGCACATAGTAAGTACTCATTAAATGATTGTTGAAAGAAGGGAAGCATGTGCTGTTGAGGTTCTGTTTAAAGAGGTCTGCAAAAGAGCTATCTGGTTCCAAGGAGTCTGTCTGGAATAAGACTTCCTGGACCAGGTGCCTAGGAAAACATATAAAAGCTGCCTTTGAGGAAGTCATGGCTATTGGTGCTACTCTTAGGGTATGAAGGGAGGGACAGGGAGGTACTCTAATATCATCTTACCTGTTATGTCACAGTGAAATACCTCAAAGAAGCTTTCCCCAGTCCACTAAGAGTAGGCCGTATGAGTTTTTTATGGCTGCTATAACAAATTACCAAACTTGGTGTCTCAAAATAACAGATAGAAATTTATTGTCTTACCTTATTGTAAGGCCAAAAGTCTGAAGCAGGCCTCACTGGGATAAAATAAAAATGTCAGCCTTCTGCTTTCCATTTTGGAGGCTGTAAGAGAGTGTTTTCTTGCCAGGTTACCCACATTTCTTGGCTTGTGGCTCTCTCCACCATTTTCAAAGTCAGCAATGGCGGGTTGAGTCTTCCTCATATCTTATCCTTCAAAACTCCCCTTTTGTCATCAAATCTTCCTCTATCTTTCCTCTCTCACTTTTAGGGTTCTTGTGATTAGACCCACCTGAAAATTCAAGTAATCTTCCTATCTTCAGTCCTTAACTTAATCATATCTGCAAAATTCCTTTTACCATGTAAGGTAACATATTCACACATAGGGATCAGGACACTTACATTTTGGGGTGGTGTTGTTATTTAACCTATTGCAGGAAGTCTTTATTATATACTCCCACAGGACTCTGTGCTTTATAGTATGCTTTATAACATCAACAAATGTTAATTACTTAGCTTGTCCTGTGACTATTCATTTAATGTTTGTCTGCCTCTAAAGATCTATGAGAACATGGGCAGCATCCGTTTCATTTATTCTTGTATCCCCAGTGCCTGTCACAATATTTGGTTTATACTACACATCAGATAATATTTTGGCAAATGGAAAACCTTCCACCAACCATATTTCATTGACATTCCAATGCCCCCATGAGACAGGGGTACCATGCCCATTTTGTAGAAGATAATACTGAGCTTCAAAGAGCAAATAATGCTCTATTTTTTTTCTCTGAATCAGTACCCTCCATTTCATATTTGAAGTTTTTCACGTTCTAGTATGTTGCAGGTGGTATTCGCTGCCACACCCCTGGAGCATGTCAGAAGACAGAAAGTTTCCAAGAAGGGCAGGGGAGATAGCATCAAGTTTTGATATCACTGCCAGGGTCTGCTTGACTCTTTGACTGGAAATGGTTGACTGTTTGTGATTTGATAAGCAGGAGCATTCACTATCAAACAGGATTTCTTGGTTGAGCAGGTTTAGTGTCGACTACTCCAAGGAGAGGGCAAATCATCTGTATGGTTAACAGTTTTAATCATAGCCTGGTGCCCTGATTCTCTTTCTACACATTAAAAAAAAAAAAAAAAACTAAGTGATTGGAAAAAAAATATTTCTTCTTCAACCTCTTCAAAACCCTGATTTGTTCAAGTTTATATTGGGTCCTTGTCTATTGTGTAGCTGATGTGTTCAGCCACCAGGGCAGACTATGGTAAGAATCTTTTACAAAGCCCATCAGGAATGGGTGACTCAAGGTAGTGCTAGAAAAATACCTGCTGAGTTCCTTGAATGACTAGTGACAGTAGCCGATGTTCCTTAGTGACTATATGGGAGTTAGGGAAGATAATAGAAATACCAGTTTATTTATGTTTCTCATCTCTACCTTATTTCAGTGCTATAGGTATGATGGTGAGTTAGTTTAGGAAATCTAAAACCAAGAATAGCTTCTATTCTAAAGCAGATGCTTTTTATAATAATGCATCAGAGGCCTCAAGAATTACCCAGCCTACTAGCTGATTGGTGTGGAAAAAGGCAACATGGTACGACAGAATGAGATTAGACCTTAGAGGAGGGCGGATTTGAGTTTGTGTTCCTGAAATCACCACTTACTGGCTGTGAGAACTTGGACAAGTTACTTAATTTACCTGAGCCTTCACTTTTCCTTTAAGAAACAGGTATGTGTTTTGAACTTGAAAATAAATACTTCACGTGGAAAGTACCTAACAAAGTGACTGGCTTGAAACACGTTATTTCTCTTTCTCTTTCCTCCATCTTTCAAAGAGTTTAAAACCTTTCTGCTTTGCAAACATTTCTTCAAACAGCAACGATTATTCTAGACTGCTCCATGTCAGCATAATTTAAAAAGTACGCAATTGATACCTGATAGCTTGGTGCTATGTCAAGTTATCAATCAGCGGGACAAGGAAATGACTGAAAATGTTCAATCAACCCCCCCCACCCCGTGCGATATGCTTTACAAAGTCAAGTAGATGTGGTCAGCATGGCCGAAAGCTTTGCTACCAGTGCAGAGGCAGTCTAAAAGTTTTATTAGAGAGAAAGAGCTGTGCATTCTGAATCAGAGTCCATCAGGAAAGACACATTCAGTGTTATTTAGTGACTGTCACTTACCCAGCAGGATTTTGATGTGTTTATTGATGTGGTTACCTGTATAAATCAGGATTTGATAAGATTTTAGGGCCTGTAAATGAGCTCTTTGTCTACATTCCTGAATAGGTGAACAACTGCTTGTGGCACCAATTGAGTTCCTGAGGAAGTAATTACTCACCCAGTGAGGTGCATGACAATGAGTGGGCTGAACCCACTCTCAACTGGTATGAATGAAGAGCAGGGGATATGCCAGCAAGCACTCAGAACTGAACTCGCAGACAGAGAAGCCCTTGAAAATTAAAAGAAGAAAAGAGAGAGATGAGCACTATCTCGATCTAAAGACTTTGAATGGACTGCAGACTGGCTTGCCCAACTTTACTGAAGCCTTATTGAAGAAACTTCGGGTTTCCAAAGAATGTGTCCATGCCAAGGGCGGGTGGCCAAGTGGGAGAAGGAAGACTACAGAGGCAGATGTAGCAGTGCCTGTCATGTTCTGTGGGGCAGCCTCATGGGGTCTGGAACTCTGGCTCCACTGACAGATACCCCCAATAAGATAAAAATGGCTGCTTTAAGCTCTTGCCAGCTGCTGCTATTTCAATTCAATTCAGGCTCGCTCTCTCTCTCTGAATATGTGCTTGTCAAACAACTTTTGATCATGACTTGGACTCTGATTCCCTTCATGGGGATGGAGTTGGGGTGGGTTAGTCCTGTGGTCAGGTAAACGTGTCACACTTTGCATACGTATCAATTTCATGATATTTAATCAACTTTCAGTTCAATCTTGGGTGATCTATTTCTAGGAGGCAGACTGAATTGGGAGATTCTGTCTTTTAAGGTGACCTGTGTACCTACCTACCTATCTACCTGATTGCCATTTTGTATTCTCTTGACGAGGTTGGCAGTTGCCAGTCTATTTTCTTGGGTAAACAATATCACTTGCATACTTTTTTTCCTCCCTCCATTTCTGCCTATACAAAGTTACTCTATAGATCAAGAATTGGAGAATATTTTTTTCCCACTAAAATAGTCTTTGTGGGCCATCGGTCTTTGTTTCAACTATTCAACAAAAATTGGTTTTGAACGAATATCTAACTGCCAGAAGAGCAGTGATCTTCCTTGTGGGAACATTCAGAACTTAGCTGAATCTCTTTAACTGAAAAAAAGTTAGTACTATTTTTGCTTTGCATTTTATATGGTAGTGATAAAGGGACATGAGCCCCACTGCCAACCTCTTTGGGAAATAAGGCCTCCAAAGATCTTAACCTGGCCCTTCCTTGTGCACACTCATCTTCTGTTAGCAGGTAGCATTGCATTTTGGGACCCTAGAGTCCTTTATTATCATTCCTCCATAGAATTCTCATCAATTGACTCCCATCCACACCAATGAGACCTCTTGAATTTTATCTCATTTTACAGTTATTTATTTATTTATTTTTCTTGTCTCACTTAAGGAATAGATTCTAGTGCTGGGGGCGGTGGCACACACTGAAATCCCAGTGGCTCAAGAGGCTGAGGCAGGATGATTGGGAGTTCAAAGCCAGCCTCAGCAACTTAGCTAGGCCCTAAGCAACTCAGTGAGACTCTGTCTCTAAATAAACTATAAGAAAGGGCTAGGGATATAGCTCAGTGGCTAAATGCCCCTGGGTTCAATCCCTACTACAAAACAACAACAGCAAAAAAAAAAAAAAGAGAGAGAGAGAGAGAGAGAAAACATTCTAGAAACACCACATTTCTTTGTCTTTCTCATATTCAGTTTCCTCATATGTAAACTGGGACCAGTGTATATAGGATATATACGTTACAGCTCTGGAGGGCATAGCTCACTTTCTGTCTTTCCACATCACTGCCCCATGATGCAAGTGTAACTCCTTGTATAGTAACTGCTTAATTAATACATTTTGGATGAATTGATGAATTTAATTTGAGGTTACTGATCTCTTTAGTTTTGAGCTTTGGCTTTCTCTCTCCTTTTTATTTTCCAGGTGAATGGCCATGTGTCTTTTTCTCTCCGGATCCTAGAAGTTCTCAGTTTCTGAACTAAGCTTCTGCTATAGATTCCACTGGGTCCTTGCCTGTCCCTCTCCGAAACCTGAAGAGAATTCAGGAATTCTGCCAAAGCCCTGGGGTTATTTGAAAGTACAAGAAGAGTCTGCCTGGGATTCCCCTTTCTTATAGTTTCATTTTGAGTGTAATATGTTAGAAAGATAATTTACAGAAAATACACTTTAAAAGGAAGATATGGGGGTGTTATTTATAAAAGAAGAATGATACTTGTATTGGCAAGATGTGTGACTCTTAATAAATCATTTTAACTCTGTGTGAGGGTTTGAGCATTATAGTGATAGAATATAAGCCTGTGTTCATGAACTGTGTAGAAGTTGGCAAACAAAAACTGGACTACGGTTCTACCTGGGGTTACACACAGGGATGCCTTTTTTTCCCATAATTTTTATTGGTGCATTATAGTTGTAATGATGATGGGATTTGTTGTTACATAATCACAGATGCATGTAATATAACAATATAATTTGGTTAATATTATTCCCCAATATTTCCCCTTGGTCTCTTTCTTCTAAGAGGAGAGGATCAGGGATGCATAGTTTGCCTTTTTCCAAAGAATCACTCAAGCATTCACCTGGTCATATGTCTGTGTGTGTGTGTATACAAATATGTATATATGCATATGTGTATATATATATGTATATATGTATTTCTCTATGGAGGGATGGAAAGAGAGATTTGGAGAGGGTTTATTTTAAGAATTTGCTAACATGATAATGGGGACTGAAATCCATAGAACAGGCTGGCATACTGGAGACTCAGGTGGAATTCTGTTTTTATAGTTTTCAAGCACAATTCTTTCTTCTCTGGGAAACTTCAGTGTTTGTTCCTGAGGCCTTTAACTAACTGTAGGAGGCCCACACACATTGAGGATAATCTTCTTTACTTAAGTCACTGATTGTTTAATCACATCTACAAAATACTTTTTTAGCAACATCTACAATGATGTTTGACCAGACAACTGGGCACCATAGTTTAGCTAACTTGACTCATTAAAGTAGCCATCACATCTATTAGGAGAAAATCTCACGGTTACAAATTCTGGGAAAATGTACTCCCACATTGTCAAGATTTTCTGGGATGGGCACTCTTGAAGGTGGCGTTCATCTTGCTTCCCATTTGTACCTTGGAGTGAAGTCGAGAGGACCTCTTCTGTCACTTCTGTTGTTAACCATGTCTCAGCTAGCTGAAAACTTCTCCCTGACTTGCTTCCCACCACAGGGTACAAATTCAGCTACCCCACAGGTTTGGCGGTTTTTAGAGTTACACTCATGCTGGACCCATTGCCCCAAAGCATTACTTCTATGCCTAAGGAGACTGCAGCTCCAGACAGATGCTGCATGAAAATCCATGAGACCCCCCCACAATCCCATGCATTATGTTGACCCCCAGTCCTGTATCCCATGTCTCTAGTTTTTCCTTTTGCAGACCTCGGTTTCTACCAAGCTAATCACTTGCAGAGGTTTGTCAAATGTCTAGTCTTCAAAGGGTAGGGATTGATTTCTTCCAATAAACTTCTTGTCCTTGAAGCTAGTGGACTCACCTCCTTCCTAATTCTGAGCTTAGTAGTTCCTGTCTTACTGGGGGGACAGCTCTAAAAGGATCTATTACACCAGGGCGAAGAGTGACTCCCAAACACAGGTTTGAATAACGAACAAAGGTCATTTTGTATTTAGGGAATACTCAAAGAACTGCTTCCTGTTAATTTTTGAGTGTAAAGCATGGCTGGTAGCTTCTCCTGTGAAGGTTTAAATTTCATCTCAACAGGAACTTGGCTGCATGCAGTCATATATATGTGTGCGCATAATAGGAACTGTTGATCTATTTTTGCATGATGAACCCTCCAATAGCATGGATTCCGTTCTGTAATCTCAGAACAATAAGCTTGGTAGGAAGAGTAGATGTTTTGATGCCATCTCATTATGAGGCATTTTACTACTCCAAGTTTCAATGTGGGATTGTGTATATAAATAATATATACAAGGACTTCATGCTTCTAAATGGCCCCAACAAAATCTATAAATTTGATTCACCTCAGTTAATGGAGTCTCTTCCCTAGCCAGATTGTTCTTTGTGTGACACTGTTGGGAAGTTTGCTGAAGTCCTTATGCCTCATGTAAAAGCCATGACATTTCTAGCTTAGGTGGTTTGTCCTGTTGTCCTTGGCTAAATTTTCTTTGTAGCCTAGTTAAAACCTGGACACCTGGGAGCTTAAATTATCCCTGTAGGATATTAGTATATTAGCTACCTATAAAAATGAAATTTATATGAGGCATCTGTTTACATTGAGCATCCCATAAAACTGTGGCAGAGAATTCAAAGGAAAAGGCTTTCAAATGAAGGTTTCATAGCCAAGAGCAAAAGGCTCTTGAGAGTGGCATCTCGATAGCTAATTTCCATTTTAGATATTAAAAAGAATTTTTAATAGACAAAGGATCTCATTTTTCCCCACAAATGGCAGTCTAGAATATACAAAAGAACTAAGAAATCCTTTAAAGTTCATATTAGGTATTGCAGTGTTATTTATTTAATCATTATTATTGCATCAAAGAGAAAATAAAGGAACGGAGATTTTAGCATTAATTTGTTGACATGCAATCGAGGACTTGGTGAACAGGAGGAATAGTAATTTCTAATTGTTATCTAATAGGGATTCTATAACGTCGGTGAGAGAAAGCGCTGGAAGGACCTAACGTGGGACACAGGGGCATATCTCTGCCTAGGAAACAGAATGTTAAAAGAAGTCATTTAAAAAGTCTACAGTAACAATCAGATTTGTGGACTAGTCTAGTGCTAGCATTTTAAGGTTGCAGGACACGTAGATGTGCCTAACATAATACAAAAGTAGGGAAAAAAAGGAGAAGAGGGGAACTCTTTTCCCTCCCTATGTTACTGCCTTCAAGAGGGAAATTGATCAGTCCAGCTTGAGCATTCTGCCTACAGCAAGGAGATCCACGTTCCACCAGGCCTGTAGGCAATAACAGTGCGACAGTTTTCAAGAGAAAATCAAGGTGCTACTACCAGAAAATGGAGAACGGCCAAAGGTAGGCAAAATAAACACCCAACCAATTTGACATGGACTTCAATAATTGTAGTATAATTCACTCTGTCCTTCCCATTCCGATCAACCAGCCTCTGTCACTTTGGATAAAGTTTTCTCTTATTCCTTTTATTCTTGGTCTAGCCCTTTTTCTTTTCTTTCTCTCATTTATTTTTTATAGTATTTCAAGGGTAGTATGAATCGAATAGATTGGAGGAGTAGGGGAAGTCATCAGCTAAGATCTAAGCCTCTCTAGGGCATCGATTCTCTAAGAACATGTTTTCATTTACCAAGAAGAAAATAAGGCATTCTGGGGAGAACGTATGCCTCTTGGTGTGAGTGTTCTGGATCCAAAATGGCTAGAAAGGGAAGTGGTAGTTATCCTGGGTGTTTTTCCTTGAAATGGTGTGGCTGTCTGAAATGTTGGGAAAAGGCTATTCCTAAATCGGGGAAAGATTTTTTTTTTTTTTAATTTTCTTTCCATTTGAGCTCTCCCAGGCATAGGCCAACCTCGTCCCTTATATCCACGGGTACTTATATATTGGGAATTATAAATACATAAACGTTTTTTGACAAGTCAAGATTACAGAATGTAAGATTGGGCTCTTATGGAGTCTAGCTAATACCAGCTGCCAAGTGACAAGCCATTTTCCACGGGCTTGACACATCTAACATCAACACTGAATCATGCTGTAATTTCTTTTCACATCAAAAAGCCTTCATTGGACTCCCTTTCGGGTAGCAGTTATTTTCCATTTCTTTTCTACCCTTTTCAGCAGAACTTCTTGGGAAAAACATCTATTCTCACTTTCTTCTATTACCTCTTAAAGCACAGAATGATTAGGCTTCCTCCACCTCCTCACCACTCTACCAAATCGCCTCGTGACAGATTAGCCAGATCTTCATGGAGTCAACTCTCAGTCCTCGCCTTACATGATCTAGGATCAGTTATCCCTGATCAGTGCTTTCCTTTTCTTTAAAACATAATTTTTATTTGTTCTAATTAGTTATACGTGACCATAGAATGCATTTTGACACATCATACATAAAAGGAGTAGGATTTCCCATTATTCTGTTTGTACATGAAGTAGAATCACACTGGTCATGTAATCATATAGGCACATAGGGTAATAATGTGTGATTCATTTTGCTATCCTTCCTAAGTAACTCTATTCTTCCTTAGCCCCCCACCTCGAGAAAACGTTTGACCTTTGGGTTTTTGAGATTGGCTTATTTCACTTAACATGATATTCTCCAGCTCCATCCATTTACCAACAAATGCTGTCATTTCATTCTTCTTTAAGGCTGAGTAATATTCCATGGTGTATATATATGCCACATTTTCTTTATCCATTCATCCAATGAAGGACACTTAGGTTGGTTCCATAGTTTAGCTATTGTTACCTTCCTTTACTTATACTTTCTTGACTTGGCTCTCGGGCATCCCCCTCACCCCCAGAACTTCTCTTAGTCCAGTGGTCACTGCTCTGCTCTCTCTTCACTTTCTATCTTTACTTACTTGCCTGCTGATTTCATCCCGTCTCCTATCTTAGATATTTCTAAATGCTGACAACTCTTGAATCAAAATGCCCAACCCAGGTATGTCCCTTGAACTCTAGCTTCATAGAACCAACTGCCCACTGGACATCTTTATTTGAATGTTTAATAGAAATCTAAAACTTGTTATGCCTAGATTGAATTCCTCATCTCTCTGCCCTGAAACTTGCTCAACCCATAGACTTCCCCATCTCAGCTGAGGGCAATTTTGTTCTCCCATTTGCCCCATCCCAGACTCTAGAGGACTTCATCAGAGCTTGCCCATCTCTCATCCTTAATATTCAGTTCGTGAGGGAATCTTATGAGCTTTACTTTCAACTTAGGTCCATATTTTCACACTTGTCACCATTCTGCAATGATCACTTGCTTTTTTTCTTCTCCTATATTCTGTTTCCTAACTGGTTGTCTTACTATTGCCCTGTGTCCCCAGCGTTGAGTAATCTCAACACAGCTGCCAAAGGCTCCTTTCAAAACCATTAATTAAGTCATGTCACTGCCTTGCTTAAAACCTTACAAAAGGTCTCCATTTTCTTCAGAGTGAGAGATTCTAAGTCCTCACCACGGGCTGTAAGACTCTGTGATCTGATTCCCATTGAGCCTCTTGTGTTTGTCCTACCAGTTTCTCCATTGCTTACTTCTTTCCAACCACATCAGCCTGCTTACTGATAGGGCCTCTATTTCTGATGCCTGCTACCCTCTCCTGCTCTCATTACCACTGGACCAACTTATTGACCTTCTTTAAGCTTTTGCTCAAATACCATCTTCTCAACGAGTCCTTCTCTGATCAACACATTGAACACTGCAGCCCACTCTCCAACCCCACAAAACCTCCTGCCAAACTCCAAACCTCTTACTTCTTTTTCCTAGAGCATTTGTAACCTTTAAGCATGCCATGTAAATTATTGATTATAGCTAATATTTATTGTCTTTCTTCTCTCACTACAGCTAAAACCACCAATATATTCTCAAGTGCTTGGAAGAGAAGTTGTTTAAAAATTTTCTTTTTGCCAGGCACTTTTGAGCACTCCTATAATTCCAGTGACTCCAGAGACTGAGGCAGGAAGGTTTTTGAGAGTTCAAAGACAGCCTCAGCAGCTTAGTGAGGCCCTCAGCAACTTAGCAAGACCCTGTCTCTAAATAAAAAGTAAAAAGGACTGTGATGTGTGGCCCAGTGGTTGAGCACCCTTGGATTCAATCCCCATACCAAAAAAAAAAAAAAAAAAAAAAAAAAATTCATGAGTGAAACAATACATGGAATAAATGATCTCACCTAAAGCACAAAGAAATCCCAGTGATATAAACTGCTATTTTCCTTTTACAGGAGGGGAAACTGAAGCTCAGGTTAGGAAAGAACAAAGTCCATGTCCACAGAGCTAGTTAGTAAGCATGCACCTGGGATTCTAAATAGCCTTATTTAACTTCTGAAGTCCTCACTTTTATTTGAGCTCATTGTGAATGTCTGATGATGATGATGACGACTACTTCTTTTTCTTTTTCTTCTTCTTCTTTTTAAACTCAGGAAGATATTCTTTTTTCTCACAGATTTTTAGATACAGTCCTTCCTATCAATGGGTTCAGGGATAAAGACGGCCAACATTTTAATCTAGCATCTTTTCTGTAATGTAAATTTTCTCTTTCCCATATGAGTTGGTACCTATTTACTGATGATGTTTAAAAACATAACAAATTAACTGACTTGAATAACAGCACTCAGCAAATGGCACCGTGTTTGGAGTGCAGGATTTTGATGTCAGTGCTCCATGATGGATCACTTCAGCCATATAAACCTGTGAAGTCCAATTCTCAGAGAGGACATCCGTGAGAAATGACCACCATAAAGCCTTTTTCTTCCTGAAACTTCCACTGAGCCAGAGGGACAATGTGAACACTGGCTGGAGAATGGGCATATGTTTGATAAAAACAAATGCAAAAAAAAAAAAAAAAGAAGAAGAAGAAATGTCGTGTTGGAATGTATTGAGGATCAGAACTGAATGCAGACAAGGCTGTACAAGTCACAAGTCACTAATTTTCATTCAAATGAAACTTCAGCAAATTGTTCTACATGAAAGAAGGAACCAGGAATCCATGAAACCAAGGAGTTTTTATCCTTTCAACTACTTCCAATCAGGGCATCACAAACGGTGGGAGAGGAAAGAGCAGATCTCATTCAGACCTCAAGGAATGAAGTGGATTTCTCATTTGCATTGTGGCTTCCTCCCTTTCTCTCTTTCTTTCTCGTTCTCAGCTGTAGGTGACATTGTGGTGGCCGCGCTGCCAATCCTCACCTGCTCTGTCATCTCTGAATTTATGTTGCACTTTTTGGTATCAGCCCCAGTGATCTCTCTTTCTCTTTCTTGCCTTTGCACCTCTTTGCTCACTCACTTCCTGACAAAATAAAACTAATTTTCATTCTGAAACTGTATTTAACCCTGTTCACGATTGCCGGTAATTCAAAACCAATAATTCCCCAGACTGCTTAAATTCAAGGAACTTTATTAAATTTTCAGGTTACTATAATGATTTTCTTTGAGAAATCTAAAAGAAACCTTCTCACTGTGTTTTTGTATTTGGAACTGGCCCTTTATAGCAACTTGCACCATCTTAGAGAACTTTTTATCTCTCTGTAGATCTCTCTACGGCAATCACAACTCTTGTTTCTTTTCCTGGCAATGAACTTAATAACCCAAAACTCCCTCCATTGTGGAGGCTTAGGGAAACTTAAAGGAAAAAAAAAAGTCACTTTGTTGAATGGAAATGATTTAAGTGTTGGACAAAACTAGGTTAAAATTGTATTTGAAAAGTTGCCCTGTTTTTAAGTTGTTGTCCTCCACCATAGTGATTCTGATGGATTGAGATTTCAGTTATACAAAGGACATTTCCATATTGGAGATGTGAACAATGAACAAAGCTGGAGACATCACAACATTTGATTTTAAGACCTTCTCCAGAGCCATAGTACCAAAACAGCAAGCTACTGGCCTGGAAACAGACATACAGACCAATGGAACAGACTCAATGTTCCAAAAATAAGCCCAGGTCTTCGACGAACTGATTCTCAACCAAGGCACCAAGAACATAGATTGGACAATGGGCAGACCCTGTAATATACTGTATTAGGAAAACTGGATATCAGTAGGCAGAAGACTGAAACTTGACTCCTATCTTTAACCCTGTTCAAAAATCAACTTGAAGTAGGTCAAACAGCTAAAGGTAAGAACTGGAAGCATGATAGTATTAGGAGAAAAGAAAGGGCAAACACTTCAATGAAATTTTTGGATATGACCCCAGAAGCACAGGAAACAAAAGCAAAAATAGGTAAATGGGATGAGATCAAGGTAAAAAGATCAAGGCATAAAAAAGGAAATAACAGGTGAAGAAATAAACTACGGAATAGAAGACATATAAAAGGGGCCTAAAAACCTTAATGATAGAAAAACAAGTAATCCAATTTGAAACTGAGAAACTGATCTAGACACTCTCAAAAGAAGAAGTACAAATGGCCAAGAAATACATGAAAAAATGCTCCATACAATTAGCTATCAGGCAAACACAAAACAATAATTACATATCATCTCACACCAGTTAGAATGGCTATTATAAAAAAAATAAACGTTGGTAAGGATGTGGAGAAAAAAGAACTCTGATGCACTGTTGGCAGGAATGTAACTTGGTACAGCTTTTATGAAGATCAATATGGAAATTTCTCAAAAACCTAAAACTAGATCTACATATGATCGAACTTTGCCTGTCCTGGGAATACATCCAGAGAAAATTAAATCAGCATACCAAAGGGATACCTGCATGCCTGTGTTTATCATAGCACTGTTCACAGTAGCCAACATGGAATCAACCTTGGTGCTCATCCATTGATGAACAGGATAAAGACAATATAGCACATAGACAAAATGGAATATTATTCAGCCACAAAGAAGAATAAAATCCAATCATTTGCAGAAAAATGAAGGGAACTGGAAGACATTATGTGAAATAAGCCAGAAAAACGTGGAAATTTAAAAAACATCAATGTGAAAACAGAATAATGATTACTAGAGTTTAGAAAGAGGTCAGGCACAGGGAAGGTGGATTAAGGGAAGTTGGATTTAAAGAGTCCACACCATATGCATGTGTTAAAATGTCCCATGGATCTCCATTAATACACATAAATTAAATATAAAATAAAGTATTTTTTAAAAGAATGATTAGAATAAAAAATGAGCCCTCATATATAGAAGTGGACAGCCACCAATTCAAAAGTGCACAAAAAAATGTAAAATTAATAGTAAATTCCAATTTACTTCGTGGAGTACAAAATCATTTAGAAGAAAAATAAGCAGGGGAATAATAATTAGGATAAATTTTAGTGACATCATGCTCTGAAACTGTAAAATCTGATTGATTTTTACAATACCCTTGGGAAGTAAATTTGGCATGTTTTATCAGTGCTTATATTTTGCCAATGAGGAATTTAAAAACAAACAAGGAAAATAATGAATATAAGATCACACAGCCATAAGTAGCAAAGATGGACATAAATATATATGTTCTTGACTCAAAATTCAATGATCATATTAAACTAAAACTAGACTTAAAATACTTACTAGTTATAATAAATTGGAATAAATATTAATTATAATTATCTTTATCGTTATTATTTTAAAGTCAAAAAATCAAAACATGAACATTAGCCTTTTGAAAGACTGACTTCAAAATAGACTCGGACAATCTTCTTTCTATAAATTAAGCACTAAAGTGCACAAAACATTAAGAATGGTCAGTCTTTTTTTTTTTTTTTTTTTTTTTTGTAGATTGGAGAAAAGACGCAATCATGTTCCTTTGGCCTTTGGAGGAGGGAGAGAAAGAAAATGCATTTTTCCATGGCTAGCAAAACTGCTGGAAATGGATGAGTCGCCAATTTTGATAAGATCCATGACTGGTATCATAATTTGCAGTGATTCATCTGTGATTTTTTCCTCTTCCAAAATAAGGTCTGAAACAAAACCAAAGCCTTAGGAAAAAAGATAACAACTGGCATTTTTATCTCTTTTGTGTGTTTGTATGTGTGTGAAATGGAACTTATGATAGATTTAGAATACATTTGATTCTGGCACAGTAAGCGATCTTAAAGATCATCTGGTCCACCCCCTCATTGCGCTTCCCCCAAAGCCTGGGGTGGGAGAAAATGAGGCTTGGAGGGGATGGTCCTTCGATTAGCTCCTGGTAAATCCAGGGGCAAAATTCCATTCTGCTAACATGAATTGTTCCTGGGGCACAATATTCCTTCTATGTGACTTATTTTTTAAAAAAGCTTTGAATTATGAACTATTTCTCTCTACCCTCTATCATGTGACATATCTTTCTTATTGTCCATTAAATAGTATTAATACTCTAATTTATATGTAGCTTGACATTATGTATAACAGAATGGCTCCAAACCCTATGCATTGCTCCATATCACGATGCTCTATTCTCGCTTTCCCTTGTGCTCACATTTCTTAGTAAAACTAAAACCCACATCCTCATGAGAGCCTCCAGTCCCGAGGCATTGAACAACACAATAGCACGCATGTCTGTTGGGTATATTTTAAAGGGCTCTTTATTAAATGTGCAGTTAAAGGTAAGTTCTGAATTCTCGAAATCTTTTAGAAATGAGTTCTGAAGATCAGAAGGAGAAAAATCACAGTATATGATTCTGTCTGGCTTATCTTGTGGTTGTTTTTTTTTTTTGGTGGGGGTGCGAGGAGGAGGATACTGGGATTGAACTCAGGGGTACTCAACCACTGAGCCACATCCCCAGCCCTATTTTGTGTATTATTTAGAGACAGGGTCTCACTGAGTTGCTTAGCACCATGCTCTGACTGAGGCTGGCTTTGAACTTGTGATCCTCCTGCCTCAGCCTCCCCAGCATCTGGGATCCCAGGCATGTGTCATTGTTCCTGGCCTGTCTTGCTATCTTTTGGACACCATGTAGCAGCAGATCTATAGGAATTATTATGACTTCTGGTAATCATCGCCATAGCAAACTCTCTCAAGTGAATGTTTGTTGGGATTTTCAAGTTACCCAGTTCAAGTGTGTTTCAGAACAGGATATTATCTGCTTTCGTCATATTTGGGTATATCATTTTAGTAGAAGGCACATTTCAATAGATGCTGTAGAATTATAGATACTTTGGATTTATGAGGCATGTGCTAGTTATTCGATCTCTGCCCACCACCTCACTCTTTCTAAAGAGAAAGGATGAAGAGAAATGAGAAAATTAACAGTGAATAGAATTTTTTCCTCCTTTTTTTCTTCTTTTAAAATAAAAGTTCTTGGTAATTAGACATGCCTTTCTAGACATTTCATTCATCATCAAAAACCTTTGGATTCTTGGCAATAATGTGATCATATATAATTCTTGGCAATAATACTATTAATTACTTCTATATAACTTTGCAACAAAGCAGATTCCCAAGCTCCATATTCCTATTGGTTAAAGTTTTGAACCCACGTTTGAAACCATTAATATTTATCTTGATTGGCTCACTCAAGTTTTTAAATTCTTTCTCTTCTGGCCCATGTGGAAAGGATTAGGGAAATTTTATCAATGCTTATTCATAACTACCATATGTGGTGCTAAATTATTATATATGAAATTGAACTGATTATGGGCAGTGAATATTAATTTGTTGCCGAAAATCTCTTCATTTCTGGATCCATGTTACCTTGAAAAGCACGTCTGTTCCTTCGGTGAAGGGCTGACAAGTTGGTGAAATAGAAAATGAGAGAAAATGGGGATTGGTGAGCTGGATGCCTCTTTGCCAAATAACAAAAGAGAAATTTGCAAGCATAAAATACAGGCTCATAAAGGAAATTCAGGAGGCTTATTCACAATCATAATCAAACCTGTTCACAATCATAATCACAATCAAACCTGTTCACAATCATAATCTTTAGCCAGTCATAGCTTCAGTCAGCACTTCTAGAAATTATGTGTGTGTATATAACTGTACATATATGTGTACGTATATATACACAAATATATACACGAACAATATGCGTACATAAATATACATATATTACATTTGTATTTATAAAATAATAGCATGAGAATAAATTGTTCTGCAATACCTAGGGTGGGAGGCAGCATTGCGAAACGGGTTATGACAGTGAATACCTTGGACTTTCTTGCCTCTTCAAACTTGGGCCAAAGATTGAGCCTTAATCTCTGAGTGTCAGAAAGAGCCATGTTTCAGTCAAGGTCTGAGCGTGAATGAAATAGTACACTCAAGCATGGGAATTGAAAAGCATGTAATCAAGAAACTCTACTCTGAGATACAAACCAGGGTTAAGGGAACCTAAGAAGACAGAGGACTCAAGGGTCAACATACCAGGGAGACAATGCCATTCCTAGATATTAAGGGACTAGTGAAGGAAACATTAGAACCTAGAGAGAGTGCCTGAATCTGTTGAAAAGGGCCACGTGAGAGAACTGTGGGTTTTCAAAGAGGGATGCAAAAACTAGTGGTGACCCACAAGTCAAGGGACTCCAACCCTTTTGTCTGCCTTCCAGTCTCATAGTGGTGCCTCCTATTGGTCACCATGAACTGGAAGTTGAAGGACAAGTGAACCAGCTGATGGGGTGTGTACAGGTCAGCCACCTGGGGACAAACTGGAGAAAAGCATGCTAGAGAGTGTGTCCAGACCAGCTCATGGCTGCTGTGAAGAAAGGGTGAGTTCCAGTGCAGGCAGGGTGTTTTGACCTCTTAGGTCCTCCAAAGCTCCGAGCAATGGCAAAGCACTAGCCTTCCATTTTTTGTAATGTAACTGAAGAAACGGGATCAATTAATCTTCAAAGCCTTCCGTGACCCCTTTTCATGAAGACATGGCCCAGTTAAGACACTAGCTAGATAAGCAGGTGTGTTGTATAGGAGAGTGGTCCCCAAATTTTAGTATTATATATTCCATTTATTTTTTTCTGCCACAGATCCTGGCTCTTATGATAACAAAAGAAAAAAAAAGCAGCTCAATTATACTACATTTACCAATATCTTGCTTTATATTGACTATTTATGGTGAATTTTAAGTTCAAATATGTTCAGTACTATGGACAGTCAATTTTACTATTATACCTTAAAAATAAAACTAAACAGATTATTATTTAAATTATTAGAAGACTGCTCAGGAGTTTTAATTTCTATGATATTAAAACTCAAAGATGATAGATAAAACATAGAAGTTGTATTATTGATAAAAAATTTTTATTGTTAGATTAAACTCTAACAAAAAATGATTATTTGATACATGGGTTATAGATATTAAGTATGATAAAACTGATATAAAGACTATTCAAGAACTGGAGTTATCAGTAATATTTTAATAAACCAGATAGAAGACTCATCTAAATATTGAAAGTACTCTAGTGGATTCACCAAACATAGTATATAGTAGCAATTACAGTAACAATTACAGTAACAATTACTTTTCATTCCTAATGATTAAATGAAGTTTAAATGAGTAGATTTCTTGGTTAGCACTAATATTTACTGTGTTTCAGTACCACATATCTGTAGTACCAGTTACTCAGGAGATGAGGTGGGAAATTTTGAGCCCAGAAATTTGAGTCTAGGGAGGGGAGGGGAGGGGGATAGTAGAGGATAGGAAAGGCAGCAGAACACAACAGACACTAGTATGGCAATATGTAAATCAATGGATGTGTAACTGATGTGATTCTGCAATCTGTATATGGGGTAAAAATGGGAGTTCATAACCCACTTGAATCAAAGTGTGAAATATGATATATCAAGAACTATGTAATGTTTTGAACAACCAACAATAAAAAATTAAAAAAAAACAAAATATAATACTTTATATTTTATTTTAGTTTGCTTTAAATTTGTTATTTTTAAAGAATGCTCAAATTTTAATAAATTAAAAGTGAGAAGAAAAAAAAAAGAAATTTGAGTCTATCCTAGTTAATAGTGAATCCCTCCACTCCTATATAAATATATATATATATATATATATATATATATATATATATATATATATTGGGTGAATTGATGCAGAATGGAAGATGGAAGTCATATATCCCAAAGTATGCATAATTTACATCTTTTTCATACACTAAAATGTATATATGAGGACATAGTTCAGAGCAGTCACTAATCTAGGGATGATTAGGGCATGGCTGTGGTGATCTTATATACAGGAAGAACTTAGAATGCCTATACTTCTTATCTTCCAAGTTCTATTAACAAGAGTTTTCTGAGGAGTCATTTGAGGTTCTGTGAGATGTTACAGCTTGTCATTTGCCAAGTATGCACCACATTCCTGCCTCTATTTTTAGAACTATCCTGTCTTAGTTAAGGGGAACAACAAGGGAAGCTGTAGTTCAGGATACCACAGAGTCTCCGCTTTGACCTGGAGCTATCATGTGTGGCTCAATCAGCAAGCCTGTCCAAGATGGCCAGGGACGGAATGATCAAGCCCACGTTGGTGGGGGATGAAATGTCAGTGATGCTGGTAAACAGAGAGTGGCCGAGAAGCACAAACTCAAAGGATGTAGAGGAAGTGGCGTATCGAAGATGATTGTGGGTTGGCAAGAAAAGCAGTCACCCGGAGACCCGGAGCTTACTTATGTGTTTGTCTTCTGCTGATCAGCTGAGGTGGAAGATGGCTTATCCTTTACAGGTAGATGGCGTTTAGATGACCATAGGAACTCAGAAAGAGGAATTCACCATTGTTACTAAAAGTGGAAAAAAAAAAAGAACAAAATCATGTCACATTTTTGCAATTTCTCTGAATCAATGTCCTGATCTATCTCATCCACTCTGCCTACTTCTCATTTTCCCATCCTTCCATCTGCATAGAGAACTCTTAGTCATTCTCTTTCTCTCCAAATTGTTTTTCCATAGTCACCCCCTTGATTCCCTAAGGCTAGAAGCCATTACTTTGAAATATATCCTTTTAGCATTTTATTCTAATACCTATCACATGCACTTATTTATTTCTGAGATTATTTCTTTGTCTGTCTTCCCAACTTGATAACTCAGTGAGGACTGGGGCCACATCTTCTTAGTCTCACTGCTGCCTAATGCATAATGGTTGTTTCATACAGATTTGTTACACACTCAATTGAAGAATCAGAATGACTAATAATATTTTAATCCTGTGGTCTTTTCTCTTGAACAGTATATTCAGTTGCCATTGGTACCCTTAACCCATATTCCCTCAACACATTTTGGTCGTGTTTACCATCTGACATACAATGGCCAATATCTTCAATGATTTTCCTGAGTACTTTGTTTGGTAGAGACCACTCCAGTAGAATATTGGGTAGCTGGAAGTGACCGGGAATTGACGTCCCCTTGAGCATCCCTCAACAGATGCCTGGTAAGAGTTAATGGATAAGTACCTGGTTCCTTTGCACCTTGGATAAAATCACTCTGAGGATATGTTTCACATTGATTCCCTGAGTTGATCCTGGTCCATAACCCTTTCTTGGCTTTCTACCTCTTTTCTCATTGCTCCATCCCCCTTCTGGACTTTTCTGGAATCATCTCCCTAATAAATCATGTATATTTGACCCTTCATCTCAAAATCTGCTTCTGAGAAAATGAAAATTAAGATAAGAAAGAACTTAAATGAGTTCAAGCACGTGTGTGACCATGCATAAATATTGGGACTTCAGTCTTACCTTCTGCCTTTTTAGTTTTCTAAATGATTTTCTTTTAAATATTTCCAATAATAGTTTACTCTCAAAAGGCTGAAAGAGATACACAAAGCATCTTAAATCCAAGGAAAGATTAATAAATAGGCATTGTCCCAACAAAAGAATGTCCCCCTATCCCCAATTATATTATCCATGCTACTATCTCACCCCATGGTCCATCCCTAGTCTGAAAAACTTCCCACTAACTTTATTGCACTTATTGCTGAGAGGGCCAGAAAGTAGAGGGATTTCAATTTTGATGCTTTGGATGTACAAGTTATTGAATTACAGGGATGTTGAAATGCACAGTTACACTGTTAACTTCACATGACTGACTTGTATCCAGTTTCTCTGATATTGAGCAGTTTTCTAAAATCCCTGGCTTCCAGTTTTCTTCAGATCTTTGTTCAAATTTGATCTTGTCAGTGAAACATTCCTGTAAACACTTTGAAAATTTTAAACTCCATGCCCTCCCGGACTCGTTGCAAACCCCACCGCCCTACTTTATTTTCATTCATAGAATGTGTTATCAGCTGACATTTTATTTTTCTTATTTATTTTCTGATTGTCTGCCTTTCCAATTAAGAAGATGGGGTTTTTGTCTGCTTTATTCACAACTGTATTCATAAGGAACATAGGAGGTATTCAATCAATAGGTGTTGAATACAATGAATGTGTTTGGATACTGAATATTATACATATGAAAATGACTGTACACATATAGGAAATGTGAAGGCTACTGATAGTCAGCTGTCCTTATGGCCACATTTATATTTGTCAAACTTTAGAATCCCAGATTCTGGTTGGAGATTATAGCCATTTTAGAAATTGAGAATCTTTTGAAACAGTCTAACATGACTATTGAAATTGGATAAATTGGTGAAGAAGCGTCTTCTCTGGTATATTAAATAGATGATGTTGTGTGTGACCGTGTGTGTGTGTTGCTAGGGATCGAACCCGAGGACTTCCTCATGTTAGGCAAGAGCTCTGCCTCTGAACTACATCTCAGCTCTAGAGGGTGGTGATTTTTAAAGACTATAAACTTACTTGGACTTTCGTGTTTTCTAAGACCCCAGCAATTCTAAAGTGCTATAAACAAACAGCCGTATAATATATGCAGATACACTGTAATGTGTCTCTAAGTATGTTTTTTTTCTTTCCTGAGTTTGTTGGTGTACACTAACAACAGTAAAACCTCTTTCTGTTCACTTTTTTTCAGCGTGAGATTTCTTTTCATGTCTTTTATGTCACCTTTGAGTTCTCATCTGTGAATTCCCTCCAGCAACCTGTTGAATGTCTCATAATGAGTAGTGGTGCAGTGAGGTCAAGCTGTGCCGGTTGTGGGGGAATAAGAGGGCACAGAGAAACCACTTAGTATTATCCACCGTTTTCACAGTTTTACCATGGACAAATGCTGATGTCAGAAACCTGCATAAGAGCTGTCTTCTTGTATAAAATACTGGACTGTGAGAGATTAGCATTCCATTTGCATGCTACCACATCAATTAAAATTTATCAAAATTTCTGGGGCTGGGCCTGGGACTGGGGCTTAGCGGTAGAGCACTTGCCTTGCATGTGTGAGGCACTGGGTTCGATCCTCAGCACCACATAAAAATAAATTAAAAAAACTGGAGGTATTGTGTCCATCTATAACTAAAATATATACCTATATGTACACATATATACATAGATATATAAAATTTACCAAAATTTCCACTTGTTCTTTCTGATAACTTACTTTTTTATTCTTATACTTTGCTAGGCTACCCTGCCTTTTACTAGGACCCCAGAACAAGGTCAAAGAATAACAGGTGATAGCCCACATCCTTGTCTTGTTCAAAGTCTTAAAGAAAATTATCTAGAATGGCTCTCCATTAAGTTAGATGTTCCTTGGAACTTGTCTGAACACATACTTATTTGTTTAAGAAAAAAATGTCATTTCTAGTCATAGTTTGCTAAAAATGTTTTCTAAATATAAATGAGTGATAATTTTATTAAGTCTTTTCCAGAATTTATTGATATGCTTATATTTTTTCTTTTCTTTGGTTACTATATTAATTTGTACAACTAATTTTCTCATGCTAACACATTTTACTTATTTATTTATTTTTATTATTTTAAAATAGTAAATAAAAGTACAAAATACTAGCAAACTGAATCATGAATCCATGAATTCATGTATGTCACTGAAATTATTTATTCCTTGACTATTTAGTAGAATCCACCAATAAAATCATATGGGTCTGACCACTACCTATCTATTGAAATAGAGAGTTTTGTTTTTTTTTTAAATGACAGAATAAATGCTGGTAAAGATGTGAAGCCATGGGAATGGCTAGTGGAAATGCACTACTGCCACTTTGAGTACCACTTTGGCAATTTCTTACAAAGTTGAACATGCACTTCCCATATAACCCAGTAATCCTACCCTATGTATTTATCCAAGAGAAATGAAAACACATATTCACATGAAGATCTGTATAAGAATGTTTGTTGAAGATTTATTCAAATTGCTAAAAAAAATCTGGAAATAATCCAATAGCTCATCAATGGGTGCATGGATAAACAAACTGTGTATATGTACAATAGCTTACTTTGTATTAAAAGGGAGTGGACCACTGATACGTCACAAGGAAGAACCTCCAGATCTTTATGCTGAATGAGAAAACATCAGACAAAGGGCTACGTAGTGTTCTGAAAGAGACAAAGTTATAGGTTCAGAAATCAAGTTAGTGATCGCCAGGAGCTGGCGTAAGGAGAGGGGAATGGACTAGAAAAGCATATAAGGAAATTTCAGGTGTTATGGAACTACTCTGTATGAATGAATTGTGGTGATGGCCACGTGACTGCATATGCTTGTCAAAATTCATTGAATTGAACACCTAAAATGCATGAATTTTACTCTGGGCAAACTATAGCTCAATAACAACAACCCTGCACCTTATGAGAATATTAACCTAATTCAATTTCTCTAATTATGAGATTATTCAGCTTTTCTAATCTCCTCTTTTATATTTGGAATTTGACTTCTGTTTTAACTTCTTGCTTTAGATTGTCTTTTTAATATTTGTCAAATGTGTTGTTGTAGCTTCCTTTTCATTTTTGAGCCTTTTATGAGTAAATTTGAACAGAGATTTTAACATTTTATTAATCTTTAAAAAATAGCCACTTTGATTTGTTTCATTATAGAATTAATTTATTTTGTTTTGTTATTTTCCATTCATATCTTTTATTTCTTGTCTTTTAATTCATGAAGTTTTGTTAATTTCTTGAGATAAATCTTGATTTTATTAATTTTTAATTTTTCTTTTTTTTAATTTTAAAATTTTAAATGATACACTTCCTTCTACTGCTTTTACTATGTTCCCCAAGTTTCAACATGTACCATTTTAAAATTCTTCATTTATACTGAGATTTCTTCTTTGACCCTTCGGTTACATAGAAGTATGGTCCTTAACTTTCCAACTTAGGGTCATTTCATACTTATCTTTTGATTCCTGATTTCTAGTTTAATTGCATAATGATGAGAAGATATATTCTGCTTTAATCCTTTGAGATTTGTTGATACATGCTTTATGATTCAGTATATGATCAAATTTTGTAACTGCCACGTAGACATAAAAAAATGTTGTGGTCTGTACAGATGTTGTCTGAAAAGCTTAATATATGTTCATTTCATCAAACTTGTGATTTGAATTCATGCTTTGCCTGTGTGGCCTCCCAATTACTGTGAGCAGTATGATCAGAGTTTCCCCCTATGAATGTGGACTTCTTCTCCATACATTTTTTATTAATATAATTTGAGACTGTTCTTACATGCTTTCAGCTTTAACATCCTATTCCTTACTGGTGAACAGAAACCTTTTAGCATCATGATGTGACCCTCTTTAAATGCTTTGAAGTCTGCTGTGTCTGATATTAATATAACTACACCATCTTTCTTTTTTAGGATTGACTTTTTTTCTACTTTAGTTTCAAACTTTTTATAGCTTTGTATTTTAAATGGATATTATAAATAGCAAAAAATGGATTTAAAAATATTTAACTTTAATAGAGGCACTTAGTCTATTTATACTTGTTATAATTATTGGTATGTTGGATTTTAAATTATATTGTCCATATGCTGTTTAGTTTTATGTTTCATTTTCCTTGCTTTCTTGTCTTAGTTTGAATCGATTGGTTATATATATATATATATATATATATATATATATATATATATATATATATTTTCTTTACTAGTTTTATTCTTTTAACTGGACTTTATAGAAATTCTAACCTGAAAAATCAACTCATCAAATTCTAAAGTTAAATAATATTCTTAAACTCCAGAAAAATATAAGAGTCTTAGAGTATTAAGATTCCAATTCCAATGTGATTATTAATATTTGTGCCACATACACCATCATCATATTATTTTAAAAGTCCACATTTCTTTAGATTTCATACATTTATACCACTATTTGCTCTTCATTCTTTCTTGTTTCTGACTTTCTTTGGGAGATGACTTACTTTCTTTTTGAAATATAAACTTTAGAATTTTCTTTTATACAGGTGGGAGATGCTTATTTTACCTTAATATTTGACAACTATAGAATTGTAGGTTGATGGTTATGTTCTCTGGGAAAACTGAAAATACAATTTCTTTGGCTTCTAGCTTTAATGATTCTTAGAAATTTGAGATGGTGATATGTCTCTCCAGTTTGGTTGCTTTTTTAGGTCTGGTTGAGATTCTTCAGATACACTGTATTTCGAAGTATGTATTTCTTTCTATCTTTCTGGAGTTTGTTGGGGTTTATTAATATGCAGATTGGTGACTATCATCAGTATGGGGAAGTTTTCAGTCATTTTTTCTTTCAGATATTGCTTCTGTATCATTTTTTCTTTTCCTACAATCTAATTAGACATATATTAAATTTTCTCACTCTATTTTCCACTGTGCTAATCTACCTCCATGCCCCATGTTTTTTTTATCTCTCTGGTTTGCATTCTGGATGACATATTTTGTCTTATCATCATGTTTTTTCCCTACCCACTCCTGCTGGCTCTACTGGGTCTGCTATTAAGTGTATCCATTATGAATATAATTCAATTTTATTTGTAACTTATTGAAGTTCTGTTTGGCTCTTTTTAACTCTACTTACTATTATATTCTCAAGCCTCTTTTATTCTTGAACTTCATAAAGTCTATTTGCTGCATATTTTATGTCTGATTCTACACAACTATTTCTTCTCCTTCTCATACCATGGTGCCTAGTTCCTTGTGGATTTAATAATTTTTGACTGAAATCTGCTCATTTCCCTTGATACTTTGTCTTTGGAAACTTTTTGCAGCTTGTAATGAAAATAGTGTCTTATATAGAGAATTTGTATTTATCTTTGTCAGGTGCTTAAAACTACTATACCAATCCAAGACTATTTTAAACTGAATCTTCAAGGTTTTTAGATTATCCGGATAGTAGGAATTCAGGCTATAAACTTTTGGCAGCTGATTTGTGATTATGAATTCTCAGAAAATATATTTCTCCTCTCCACTTAGCACCAAGATTTAAGACAAGCAATAATTTCGATGTTTTAATGTGGATGGAGTTTTGCTACTTCCAAGTGTTTGAACCTTTGTGAATGCAGCATGAGAATCTCACCCTGGGCAGCCTCTGAGCTTTAGGCTGTGAAAATCCGATGTTTAGATGTTTTGGTTCGGTAAGTGATTTCAAGATGAGAGGGGCCTAGGTGCTTTTCCTACTTCTCTAAACTCTCCCTTCTGTTGGCTGTAAGCCTGAAATTTTCCACATTCTCTTACCAGATGCTTTTCTGTAGTTTGTCCATCGCACTTCCATTGTCTCGAGCAGGAGTGACGGTCCATTTATCTAGTCTTCCATGAGTCTGGAAGAGGAAGTATCAAATACTTTCTTTTCAAAATCTGAATCAGTGATTGCGAGTAATTTTTATAAGGAGTGTTAACTCCAATTAACTAGATGCAGTTAGCTATAGTCTTGAGATGAGAAGGGTTCTGTGGCCATGGACCGGCTAGGATGATAAGAGAGCTGTATTTTGTTTGTGATGCTTTTGGATTGGGCTAATGTGGGAAATTGGTAGGGGACTGGCATATATGCTATGTTCTGTCCAACCATGACCTGTCTTCTGGTTACTTTGAACATTTTCAGGAACCATCATTGAACTCTTCCTGTGTTGTTCTTGATTCTGAGTTCTAGAACTCAGTGAGTAACAGAGTCTTCCTGGCACATTTTTTCATGGAGTTTTAAGGGTTGAAGTATTTAAATACACTTATGAAGGAATCAGAGCATCATCAGATCAAAGGTACAATCACACTGACACATTTTAGATGGTACTATGAATGAGTAGTGTGACTTGGTTCCATTTTTCTTCTATATTTTCTTCTTTTCTGTTCTTAAGATCTGCTATGAAAAATAAAGATTTTGCAGCTATGCATAATTTTTTGCTTTTAACTTCCATAAAAATATTTTATGGTTGTATTTTTGTGAGATGATAACTGTGGAAGATTGAGGAATGGAAGATAGTGGTGATGGTGGTGGGTGATCAGAAAAAGAAAACTCTGAGTGGCATGGAGTTAAGTGGAGCCAATTTAATTATCTGTCATGGTAGAAATCAACCAGCATTAGGTGAGAAATATGTCCACTTTATCTTTTCTGAAAAATTTTTTTATCACATTTCAAAATAAAAGCCATCTGCAGATTTTAGTACAGATCAACTTCCTGACTCTGACAAGACTTTTTTAAAAATCAGCCATGTCATTAATAAACTTCTCATAATCTAAGGACATTTGTAAGAATATAGTCCTTCTTTATCTTTATCTGTAGGGGATTCCCTGGTGAATGCCTGAAATCACAGATAGTACAAAACCGTGTGTGTGTGTGTGTGTGTGTGTGTGTACGCTATGCATACTATGTTTATAGTGTGTTTTCTATCTATACATGATCTGTAATATGTCTAATTTATAAATCAGGCATAATAAAGGATTATAAATAATAATTAACCATAAATTTAAGCAACCTCAGAATATGATTCTTTCTTTATTTATTAAATTGAGTATTTTTACCTTTCCACTAAAAGAAGCAATTTTTGCCTTCTCTTTGCCAGAATCCCTACTCTTGTGTTTTGGAACCATTGGTAAGAAAAATAAAGGTTACCTGAATACAAGTATTTTGATACTACAACAGTTGGTCTGGTAACTGAGATGGGTAGTACTGAGTGACTAACAGGAGGGTAGTACATGTAGTGTGGATACCAGGGAGAAAAGGATGATTCACATCCTAGATGATTATAGCACATAATGTACAAGGTCCACCATGCTACTTGGAATAGCATGCAATTTAAAATTTATAAATTCTTTATTTCTATAATTTTCCATTTAATATTTTCAAACTATGGTTGATAGTGAGTATCTGAAAGGGTAGAAAATGAAACCATGGATAAAGGGAACTACTGCCCTAATGTATCATCTGGAATTATTTTATAATCTATGCTGATTTTGTGGGAGAGAAGACAGGACTTCACCTTATAATATAAGCAATGACAAAAACAAAACAATAAAAAAGAAAAAAAAAGACTCTTTGTGTTTGCTTTTCTTTTAGGTGACCAAAATATCTGATATAAGAATCTTAATGAAGACTTTTTGTTTGTTTCATAGTTTCAGAGTTTTCAGGCCATGGTAGCTGTATCCATTTCTTTGAGCCTGTGGAACACAGAATATCACGGTGGAAGAACATGATAGAGAAAATCTGCTCAGCTCATATATTGTTTTATTTAGAGATTTGTCCTCCAAGAAAGAAATTAAGATTACATAAGGCCATATGGGTGGAGCCCAGATCCAACAGGATTAGTGTTCTTATAAGAGACACCAGAGTTCACACACTGGAGAAATGTCCATGAAGAAATACTGAGAAGATGTCTACCTACAAGTCAGGAAGAGAGTCCTCACCAGAAACCAAAATTTCCCTGACCAGGTGTAAGTCTGAGAATTTTTCCATATATTTGAAGTTGTATTTTATGTCTTATTGTGTAAGTGGTTTGTACATATCTTTCCTCATTTACTTATCAGGTGATTCATTCTGTTACTCAGACTTTAGGAGTTCTTTGCATACCAGAGATGTTGGCTCTTTGTGATATCAATGACACAGTGGTTTTTGTTTGGTATATTTACTGTTTTTATTTTTTGCTTTTAAATGTTTCATGTAATAAAATGCATCTATCTTTAGGTACTTTAGAATTGGAGTCATAGGAAGAATTTACACAGTCCCAAATTATAAAGTTCTCTTCCATTGTTGATATGGATTCAAAATTTTCTTCTAGCACTCTAGTCTAACGTAGACATGGTATATATACATATATATATATATATATATATATATATATATATATATATATATATATATGATATACATCTACTCTCATATTTGCTTATTTTCAAAATGATTAGTTAAGCCAACACCACTTATTTAAAATTCTTGCACTGATTTATACTGACATTTCATTCCCACAATTACTTGTGACTTTTCGTCTATTTGTCTTTCAATCTATTTATGCAACAATATTTACTATACTGTTTTAAATGTGGAAAGTTTAAAAAATTTACTTTTACATTTTAATATCTGGTAGCTGATGGTCCTATCTTGCTTCTTTTTAAAAAATTGTTCTAATTAGTTGTACATGACAGTAGAATGTACCTTGATACATCATACCTAAATGGAGTATAACTTCTCATTCTTCTGGTTGTACATGATGTAGAATCACACTGGTCATGTAGTCATATGTGCACAGAAGGTGATAATGTCAGGTTCATTCTACTATCCTTCTTATTCCATGCCCCATCCCCCTCTCTTCACTCTCCTCTGCTTAATCCAAAGTACCTCTATTCTTCCTTAGCCACTCCCATTATTGTTAATTAGCATCCACATATCAGAAAAACTATATTGCTTCTTTATTGTGCTAAAGAAGGATCTTTTGAATTGTATTTCAGTACATGTTCTATCAGGATTGACCCTTAAGTTTTGACAAATACCTTTCCACAACTATAAAAATGATTGTATAATTTTTTAAAATTCTATCAATGTGATATATTATTTCATAGGCTTCCTAATTTTCAACAATCCTTGTGTTCCAAGAAAGATCCACACTTGGTCATATGAATTATTATTTTTAATTATAATAGGAAAAAATTATATTATTTTAAGCATAGTGTGAGAAAAATCCTGCTGTATACCTTTGCTTATGATGCTTTGTTTAAGATTTTGCTATATTAGTTGTATAATTCTTTCTCTCTCCATAAACACAGGTACACACATGCATACACATACACATAGTTATGTATACCCAAACATAAGCAACCACACACACACACACACACACACACACACACACTTAGGCAGTGTTTGGGGCTGTGCTTTTCTTTGTGGGAAGATTTTTGACTAATTCTAACTCCTTATTTGTTGATGACATGTTCAAATGTTCTCTTTCATCTTGAATCACTTTCAGTAGTTTTGTCTTTTATAGGAATCTTCCCATTTGACTCTAGATAACCTAGTGTATTGGTTGTAATGTACCTTTTCACCCATATTATTGTTGGAAAGTTAGCAGTGCTTCCCCTCTTTGGTTCTTGTTTTTGGTAATTTTGATCTTTTTTTTTCCTTTTGGACTTAACTCAGAGTTTGTCAAATTTGTGCATTTTTTAAAAATTTGATTTCTTTGATTTTCTGTTTTTTTCTGGGTTCTCTATTTCATTAATTTTCACTTAAGTCTTCATTATTTCCTTTCTTTTTCATGCATTCAGTTTTAATATGCTTTTCTTTTTCTAGTGTATTAAAGTGGAGTTTAGGTTATAATTAAAATTTTCCTTTTTAAAAATGTACTGTTATGGCATTTGCAGGTAAATGAATGGAGTTGGAGAATATAATGCTAAGTGAAGCAAGCCAATCCCCAAAAAACAAAGGCCAAATGTTTTCTTTGATATGAAGATGCTGACTCATAATGGCGATAGGGTGGGGGAGCATGGGAGGAATGGAGGAACTTTAGATAGGGCAAAGGGGAGGGAAGGGTAGAGAGAGGTCAAAGGGATATGAATTACAGTGGAATGAGTTAGATAGACATCATTACCCTAAGTACATGTATGAAGATATGAATGGTGTGAAAATACTTTGTGTACAACAGTGACTTGAAAAATTGTGCTCTATATGTATAATATGAAATGAATTGCATTCTGCCATCATGTATAACAAATTAGAATAAATAATTTAATAAAAACAAGAATAAAAAATGTACTGTCTGCAGCTATCAGTTTCCTTCTAAGCACACCGTAGCTGCAAACCCTAAGTTTTTTGTATATTGTGTCTTGATTTTTTATTTATCCCCAACATTTTCTAATTTTCCTTGTGATTTCTTCCCTGATCCATATATTTTTTTCTAAAAGAGTGTGTTCAATTTCTACATATTAATGAAATTCTCAAATTTCTTTCTGTTATTGATCTATACTTCTCTACATTGAGATTGGGGAAAATACTTCACATGATTTCAATCATTTAAATTTGTAATAACTTTTTTATGGCATAGAACATGAATTATCTATTTCTCCTTTTAATTCTCTCAGTTTTGTTTCATGCATTTTAGGACTCTACTGTTAGTTGTATATAATGTTTATAGTTGTTATTTCTTCCTGATGGATGAACTCTTTAATTATAATATGTCCTTTACTTAAAATAACATTATTTTTGCTTTAAAAATCTGTTTTGTTTGATAACTAGGATAAACACTCCAGCTTTTTCATGTTTGCTGATTGTATGATTTTTTTTTCAGTTGATATTCCTAAGTGAGATTGATCTATAAATTTTCTTTTATTGGGCAAGCCTCATTACCTGTAGTGTTAATGTTATTCTTGCTTTGTATAACAAAATAGAAATTTTCTTTATTTTTTGATCTTTTGAAAAAAATAACAATTATGCATAAATTTTGAAACAATCATGGAAATTATATTATGAGCATGAATCTTACATGATTCTAGAGAAAATGATTAATTCTTTGATATAATTGCATAAGAAAATGTCTTAATTCTTGGAGAGGCATGTTGCAATGTATAGGGACAAAATTATATAACATCTGGGCTTACTGCCTTAAATATTTCAGCAAAGCATAGATACATCAGATCTTTCTTTTCAGTGCTGAGGATCTGAGCACAGAGCCTCATACATGCTAGATGACTACTCGGCCACTGAACTATATCCCTAGCCTCTCAAATATTGATAAATGTTAAATAATTTGGGTGGTGTCTATATGGGATGTTGTTGTACTGTATATTTTATTTTGTATTATAACTTTTTTCAAAATATAGAGTGACATAGATTCTAACTTATATTCAGTTTATCTGAATTTTCAAGTATGAGGCCCAGGAATCTGTATTTTAAAAAACCACCAAAGTCATTAAAAATACTCTCAAAGTTCATAAGAGTAAAGAGAAGGGGAAGGAGACATTATCAATTGAGAGATGCTAATAGAAATTCTTGAGACAGAATGCATATGTAAGTGTGGGAATTGACAAGGTAGAGAGAAGGAAAACACAGCCTAGAGTTTTCTGTGGAAGGGGAATATAAAAGAGATGTTTATGACATGTTTAGATGCATCAATATGGTGGCAGGTTGGAGTGAAAGGTAGAGCTAAAGGCACCAGGAAACTGGATGAAATCTGTGTTTGGGAGAGCTGACATCCTGTCTCCCCTAGAGCAAGCAGACTCAGGCAGCCAGGTGTATACCCCCAGGTAGCCTTTTCCTCTGGAGTGACTCAGTGACCCCAGATAAAAGATATTGAGGTCCAAATGCCTGTTCTGTGTCTAGCACTTCATCATTTACTCCCAGAAATGCAAACTTGCTTCAAGAGAAGTTTGTCTTTCAGGAGTGTTCATAATGACTTTCATTAAACAATAAAGAACACTAACAGTATGTTCAACATGGAAAGAGTTGGTGGATTTGATGTCGCTATGGTTATCTTTCCATACATATGCCACCTTCCAGGGAAAGTTACCTGAAACCCACCATATGTTTTGACCCAACACCTCAAAACTTGGAGAAGAAGTCTCTGAAGTAAGGTTGCTCAGGTTCCAATCCTGTCTCTACTGCTTACTAGACAGAATTCCCAAATTTTCTTATGGTTGAGTTTGGCCAGTGGAAAAATGAGTAGAGTTTGTGTGTACAACTTCAAGGCCACCCATGGGTGGTCTCTCCAGTGTTGAGCTAGCTGGAATGTAGTCAGTCCCCAGAGAGAGGTGAATTTGTTAGCTTCAAAATGGAAGGCACTTGAGTCCCTTGATCCGTCCTTGGAAGGAAGTTGTCTGCCCATTGGTAATACCCAGTTTAGACTTTGACGAGTGAGAAATAAACTTGGGAATTCTGGAAACCTTTGAGCTTTGGGAGTTATTCTCTCACAGAAGCCAGCTTCACCCTAACTAATACACCATTCTTTTCTGTTTTCTTATTCATCTTAGCAAAGAAAAACACAAGACCAGCTGCACCAGAAGAAATACAGGGAACAGCAATGGCTTTACGTTTCCTCTTTGTTCCCATGTAGATAAGCAACTGGCTGTTCTGAACACTGCAGGGAAAGCACTGGAATGTTTCAAAAGACCACAGAATGCTCCTTCCAGTAAGCAATGGGTAATAACAACAATAACAGTAATACCATTAATGGCAATAATAATCAACATTAATCTTTCTTCAGCGGGGCCTGAATGTCTTTCAGTGGCCCAAGGGCCATTATGACTCCCGTGTGACTAGGCCCCTCTGTGGGTCTTTTCTAAGGCAAAGGGGGGGTGGGGAGGGCACAAAACCTCTGAGCCTGGTACACAATAGAACATAACCTCCTTCTCAACATTGCTTTTCATAAGAAGCCAGTGGAGATCTGTCAGGGCAAAAGCTTTCTACAGAGGCTCCCAGAATGAGAACGCCTGGTGCCGAACGCTTTTACTGGAGAGCACCGGGCAAGCATAATAAAGTCAGTAATTTCTCCTGCCTGCAGCCTTGAATTAGGCCACATGGTAGAGCTTTTTAGGCTGATGAAAAAAATAAATAAATAAATAAGCCCACAGAACTTTAGAAAAACGGTAACGCCTTATTAAATTATTTGAAATCTCTGGAGTTGCATCTCTTTTACGGCTCCAAATTGGCATACCTGTTAACTTAGAGTGTTCAAATTTCTCTAAAATATTATTGTATTTAAGACATAGTGCCATCCCCAAACTGCACATGAATTACAGTGTGTCGGGGAAAGAGAGAGAGAGACTCACCATTTCCCGGCTTAAAAACCTTCACCACAATTAGTAGTTAGTAGCTTTCAGAAACATTTGCTGGATAAGTAACCACGGTCAAATCGCATAATTTTGCCCCCACCTCCTCCTCTCTCTCTTTTCTTTTTATTCCAGGGTTTTGAGTGCTGGTCTAAGAGCTATAATTTCATCTTTAGGCATATTTCTTCAGGCATTCTTAATGAGGCATTTGATTTGTCCAGTCCTGCCTTCTTGAATTCAGCCTTTTAGGGATTTGGGGTTGGGAGAGTGTGGGAAAAAGGGAGTGTGGAATACCACCATGCTACTGAGAAAATACAATCTAAGGATCCGAAGAGATTATGAATGATCTCTTTTCCCCTTCAGGCAGGGCTATCTCTAAAAGTATTTTAGACAGATAATTTTCCATCCTCAAATATTTATTGCTTGCCTATTGTGTGCTGTGCATATTCCAGGCATAGAGATACAAAAACAAATTTATTTTTTAAAAAGCTTTCAAATATGTGGAAATTTTAATAGTTATGAACTTCTTTCTATGAACTCAGTAGAAGGGTAACTAAATATTCTACTTTTATCATTTAGCAATCACAGACATGAAAATAGGAAAAGAAGTCGGGTATAAAAAAATGGAGTTTTGCCTCCTTTCTTTAATTAGTTCTGGATACGTTTAATATGTCTTGAATCAGTATTTTCCCCATAACAGACTAATGGGAAAAGAAGGTCACTAAATGATTCTCTAATAATTGAAATAGAAGTGTGTTGCAGACATAAGTGAAATATTTCCAGAAAAGTTAAATATTTCCACACTGGGAATGTGAATTGCTTTTATTGCCTGGCTTTGTGTGTACAGAGCCATCAATGGGTGGCTTTGCTGAAGTTTCTTTCTACTTGGAACTGGGAGTACAATGTGTCAGAGCAAGAATGCAACAGTGCTGGGGGTCCCAGGTCTATCCCACAAAGTTCTCTAATTGGATTTTTCAATTAATTAAGTACATTTCTTTGGTGCAATACATATATATTTTAATAGTAAAATTATATAAGGAAACATATTCTTTTGCTTGACTGTTACTTAAGAGAAACTAGGAAGAATGTGAAGATATAGATGTAGGTAGATTTGGCAGAAATTTGGAAATGGACTTTTCAGTTCTATCATTTCATGTTGCTTTTTGTGAGGCAAGTTATAATAATGATTGTCCTATCAGTGGGCAAAAGGATATTTTGTTTCCTTTTTCTTATTTTATTGCATTGCCAGAAACACTCTATTATTACTCAGGTAATATTTTGAGTTCACCAATAACATAAAGGGCAGAAAAAAAGAAAAAAAAAACCTTTTGGGGAAGAATAGAAAATGACTGGAATTTAAAAATTAAGACAGAGGAAGGAAACTAGAGGAAGTAAAAGTAGTTAGTGGTGAAATATTAAGATGTCAGGAGCCCAGTATTTGTTCTTTAAAGGAAAAAAATGGTGGTAAAGAAACTTCTAGAAATAATTTATAGAAATAGTCCAGACAAGTTCCATAGGAGAGTAGAGTCAGCAAGCCCCAACCCTAAAGAAGAAACTATATTAAGTGGGAGAAGATAACCTGTCTGAAAAACAAGTAGCGTTTACCAACTTGGCTATAAGCTCATTGGAAAAGAAGGAGAGATATTTTTGTTTTTCTTTAAAGGTTGTCAGAGATTTTTCTCCTGAATTTCAGATTTCTTTACCCTGGAAGAAAGTTAAGAAACCTTCAGGATGTTTCCTCTGCTAGTGGCTGACAACGAGATTGCCCTGATGCTGGAGGATTGGTGGGCTGAAAGAGCACAGCGGGGGTCCAGCTGAAAAGAATTGAATTTCTCAGAGCTAGGAGGTTGGGAGCTGGGGTGGGTCTTTTGCCTTGTGCCCAGAAAATTGTGCAAGGTCTGAGAACTCTAATTAGGTGACTAGGTGGATTCTGTGCCTTAACGCAGTGTTGGTGGCCCTGGGAGCTCTGACATGGGTACTAGAGGCAGGCTTGGCACAAGATAGTGCATACAGCAAAGATTCAATGTGCCTGCTTTTGAGGGATCTGTGTAGATTTGGGCAATGGGCATCTCAGATGTGACCCAAATGAGCTGAAAACTAGAGGTTCTCTTCAATGTGTTGGGTTGCCATAGCAGTAGGTTTTGTATAATATTTTAGGTGAGGAAAAAAACCACTCTTTGAAATGACAGAGGTGTGATTTCTTGGAACCCCTGATGTGTGGGGATTATATTACATTTAATCTAAAGTAGAAAAACAAAAAATATTCTGCTGTTGGCATGTTCTAACATACTTTTTTTTAATAAGTTTACTACATGTTCAGCAAACCATAAAAATACATAGATTGTTTTGAGTGTTTTAGAATTTTGTATAAATAGCATCATATGGTTAAGCAGGATACGGTGAAGGAGTAGAGTTGTGTGTGTAGTGTGTTATTTATTTTTAAAAAGATCTAAAGTGAATATAGTAAAATGTTAACATTTGTTAAATCTGGATGGTGGAGATACAGGTGTCTTGTAAATTTTTTTATTCCTGTATTTTTCTGTATGTTTGAACAGTTGGTTATTTTTTTAAAATAAAGAAAAAGAAGAAGAAGAGAGAGAGAAAGCCTACAAGATGGTTCTGAACTCCAAAAGTGATAGAATGTTTAATACTGGTTTTACTTGATCATATTTGCAAATTGGTCTGTTACAATTCTTGAGGTGAAGTCTTTTCTATTTGGTGTCAAACCAATATGACAAACAGAACATGTCAACTATTCCTGATTTCTACTCAACTTTAGTAAAAGTTACAATGACTCATTCAATTGCTCAGTCCATAAACCTAGCAATCACCCATGATTCCTCTTTTTCCCTAACTTACCAACTTCAAGCCACTGATTCTACCTCCAAAAGCACACATCATATGTGGACTGTTATCCTCACTTCTGCTGTCACCTCCCTATTTGGAATCATCTTCTTTCCTCAGGAATTCCACAACAGCCTTCCAGCTGATATCTCTGATCTGATTTTTTCCATGCCAGTTCCTTTGGTAGACATAGGCAAGTGATTTTATAATAAAACAAAATAGAATTGTATTATTTTATTACTCTGCTAAAAACTTGCAACAACTTCCCATTGTTCTTGGAATAAAACACAAACCTCTAACCACAGCCTACAAGGCCCTGCACTATCTGACTCTGTCTATCTTCAGCCCCTCCACATCCTTCATCTATGCTCCAATCCTTATCGGTTATGGGGACACACCAAGTTCCTCCCCACCCTAAAGACTCTTGCCTTTTTTGTTTCCTCTGCCTATAGCCAGTCTGTGCATAGACAGATTCTTCTCTTCTTTGTGTCTCAGCCTGCACCCCTCATTGACCATGGTATTTTAAGTAGATTATTCTTCTTTTATTCTTTCTCAATTCCTATTTTTGTTTCTTTCATAGAACTTACTGCACATTCGTAACTTTACATTATTGACTGATGGCTTGCCATTTGTCATTCGTATTTGACTTCCCAGGATCTAAATTCCTATGTATTTAGGAAATCTCCCACATGATGAATGGAAGCCTATCCTCAGCATGGAAGGTAAAAATGGCAAATACTCACTTTCCCAGAATCCCATGCATCCTGCACACATAACCTAAACTGTGCCATTTAGATCACATGCATCTGACCTTGACTTAGAAGCTGGTGCAGTGAATTGATTCTAGTGAGTGTGGCAGTGACTCATTCAATTGTGGCAGAAGCAACAGAGGCTAAAATCCACTTTCTAGAAACAGTAGGGACCCTGGTTATAGTGGAACTGGTTTGCTTTCCGGTTCTACTGTGGTGAGCATTCCCAGCTTGGATGTATCTGTCTGAAGTGAAAGCTGGGATGCTGTCACTGGACTGGTGGCACGACTCAGGGCTTGTTTCCCACTATAGCCTCCAAGCTCATTCTCCTAGCCCTTTTTGTGATTCCGAAAGTTGCCCAAATTAAATGCCTTTTAAAAAATACCTTTTATGCTTAAATTCACTGAAGTTTCTGTTCACTCGTTAAGACTGGCACTAGGAATGAGGTACACACAGCACAAAATTTAAGGAGGTGCTCACGACCGTCTGGTTGTGAAGTGCCAGCCTTGTACTTGCCATATCCCTGAGAGTGAATGCCTCACTGGCTCTACTCTAGTGCCAGCCCTGGACTTGCAATGATAAAGAGATACAAAATCCAACTCTTCTAGAGACCCAGAGCTTCTGCTGTGATGAGTGGCCCATCTCATAAAGCTAAGTAGTAGAATATTTTACAGGACCAACCGAGAGGGAGAGGCGACAGATCCAACACACCACTCTCCTCCAGCCTGTATAATAGAAGGCAGTGAATTAGATGGAATTTTGAGAGGCTTGAAGGGAGAATCTGTTTTCAGAAAATTGCCAGTGTGCTATAAATTACTCATTTCCCCAACTGATAGGAGAAGGGAGAGTTATACTTACCCTTCATCTCAAGGTGAGTGGAGCTTCAAGAGAAAGATCTAATGTGTTTTACATCTTCTGCACAGACTGAAGGACACAGAAGCTGTATTTTGATGCCAATCGAAAGACTTGGTTTGTTTGTCGCTCCTGGAGGGCAGAGTATGTTAGGTGTCATTAGAAATAACCAGAACTTCCTGAGTTTGGCAAAACAATTGACAAATTGCTCTCCAGTCAGAGTTATGCTCTGTAAATACACAGCAGGCCTGTGTATTCTGTTTAGGGGAACAATATAGAAAAGCCAAGAGTCCAAACCAAAATACAAACCACCAGGGACAAGGAAGGAGTGGAAGAATTCATACCTGACCTACTGGAGAGTCTTTCATTCTGTCATAGGTATGATGTCATCTGCAATGGAAGGTCTCAAAAAACTCCTGAAGGTTATTTAGGAGAGGAAAGAATCAACACGTGACATCTACTGCACGCAGAGGGTATTTCTATGAGATGCCAACTTTATAGTTGTGCAAAATGTTTTTTGTCCTCTACCCCCAACAACATCTCCTCTTCTTTCTCCTTACCGTGGGGTGTGAAATTGAGGGGGCTTGAAAATAAGGGAGCGCACAACTCCAAACTAGCCATGTTGGCCCAAACAACCATTATGTCTCCCCTAGATTTCTGCAGCTTCCTGATTGCTCTCCCTCTTGGATTTGCCCTTCTTCCATTCTCTGTAATCACAGCAGCCGAGTGATCTTGAGGTAACCCACACCAAATCTTGGCTTCACATTGGCCCTCCAACTTCATGTCTTTCTGCTCTTCTCTCCCACCCCTACCCCATCCTTCTTGCTGTTTTTCAATAAGTCAGATAGTGTTCTGCTTTAGGTCTTTCAACATTCATTAATCTTTGGCCTGACAAAACTTGTATCTATCCCATCTACCTCTATTTCTACTTAACTATCACCTTCTCTGGACACCTCTACTTGAATAGTACTTCCTTGACACTTCCCATCCACCTTTCCTACTATATTCATTACTCAACTTTATCATTATGATATTGCATATTTCATTAATTTCTCAAGTAGAATGTCCATTTTATAAAAGTAGAAAACATATCTATTTTGTTCTTTGCCATATATGCAGCATCTAGATCAATGTGTGGTAGAGAAGGTGCTTAACACTTCTCTGTTCAAAGAATGGGTCAGAAATGTGTGGGACCAGAAGTAAATCCAGAAAGAGAAAAGGCTGAGCATGCCACCTACTCTCATATAAACTTGCCCCAGGAAGTATTCCAAATGTAGCATAAGACACAACTGGGTAAGTGCTTAGATTATAAACTCTTGGAGTTCCAGTATCACACCAGACTGAACTATTTGCTACCATGAGATAGACTAGTTAATGACTTGATAATGGCCAGAGAAGTCATGGGAAAACCCAAGATGTCATGTTGGGTAAAGAGAAATAGGAGGTTATTCATAATTGCAGTGTACCAGAGTTTGGGTGTGTGCTTTCTGGGCACCAAAAAAGAATTACATTTCTGCTCTCTCTCTTTTGGCATTAAGCATGGCCTCATGACTTTCTTTGCCTATGAAATGTGGGTGGAAGTAAAAAGCCTCATTTCCAGACAGAAGCTTTCAAAGCTAGAGCACAGTTTGCCACATTCTCTATTGTTATGAGGATCATGAAAACTCACGTTGAGATAATGCCTTTGTTAGCTTGGGTCTTTGAGAGATGTCAAGGAGGAAAACCCTCATGCCAACTTACAATGGACTGGGAGGAGGAGTGAGAAATAAACCTCTCTTGTGATAACTCACTAAGATTTTCGGGTTGTTTGAATGGACTGAATATTTAGAGGACTATGGTTGTCATTGATACTGTTAAAATATTTCTAGCTTCCTGAACTCCAGGCATGTGATGGATGTGAACTTCCTGCCACCTACTTACCATGGTTAAGTTGGGTCTTATGACTAGTTCTGGTCAATGACTGTGAGCAGAAGTGATGTGAATTCCCCACTGCCTGGAACATTCAAATGTGGGATGCATAGCCAGAGATCTTATTCCTTCTGAGGCAGGGCCTAGAAGTTCTTTTTCCCATCTAAGAGACCTCTGAAATAGATGAATTATTTTCAAAGGATGGGCTTGCCAAATGAGATGGCCAATTCTAGTTTGCTTTCCCTTCCTTCCTCCTGCTCTCCGTCCCTCCTCTATGCCTTGTCTTTTGTAATAATTAGTGTGGCTGACCTCTCATTCCATCCCAAATCAATAGTTTTAGCCAGTTAGGGTAATCTCTCCCCACTTGCAATGGTTGGTTTATATATGGCACATGTCCCAATCCTGTCAATGAAATGTGGCTAAAATCTTAGGAGGAGTTTCAGTAAGATGTTTTTTTCTCTAAAAAGAAAACACAAGAACAAACACTTTCTTTCTTTCTTTCTTTTAACATTGTCATGCTCAATATGAGGACTGGACTTGCCACATACACTTTTTAAATTTTATTTTATTTTTGGTCCAAGGATAAAGCAAACACAGAGAAGAGCTAAGTTAAGAGAACTCCTAAAAAGCAAACATGGAGCACCCACCTCCCTCCTCTGGACTTTGATTATGAGTTAATATATCCCTGTATTGTAATATTAGTTTAACTTAGAGCTTGCTACTGGTTGCAGCCCAAAGCATCTTATCCTGCTACACTTTTATGCTTGAATTTATCCCTTACTTTGTTCCAGAAAACAGATTTTCATCCAAATAAAAGGAAAATGAGAGAAATAAAGCTATAGAGTCAGTAGCCCTTACAAGGATATATCTTTCTAAAAGTATTTCTAAAACTTTCTAAGTAAGAGAAATACAGAATATGTATTAAGCAGAACAGAGTAGGTGAAAAGAGTGTGTCAGGATTAAATATATGTGAATTTTAGAATTTTTAGCGACTTCTGGTTCCATTTCTCTCACCCAATTCACTCTTATAAACTCATGACCTTCTTCTTGAAAGTCTTAGAAAGCAGGAAGCAGCTTCGGAGGTAGGTATCCAACAATGGGAGGAGAGAGAGAGAGCCCGGAAACACCTTAAGGAACTAATTTGGTGGTACAGATGAAAGATAAGGAGTATCTAAGAAGAATTAACAATGTCAGTGGGAGATTGAAAAGAAGGAAAATGTTCAGATGCCATTGAGGTAGAATCAATTGATTTGGAAGGCCCTGTCCCATATTCTGGCAAGTGGAATATGGGTAGGAACAAGACATCGCTGATAGGCTTGCTCCTTAAGATGTGACCTCCCAGCCCTCATTTCCCTTCTGAAATGAGCTTAGAAAGGTACCAGATGGTGTAGCCACACAGCGAAGGGAGCCCAGGTACTTGTCACGAGATGACGTGGAAAGTCACCTGTCTTCCATTGCCCTGGGACACAAGGTTTTGGTTCATTTGTTATTGAAGTATAGCCAAGGAAACACTAACTTAACATTTATTTTTGAAGAAGTTCATTAGTTTGTTTTAGGTTTAATGAGCTTGTGAGGCGAGTCTTAGGCATTTACAGTACCTACCAGGCAGTAGGAAAGGTATGTTTGAAGTTCAAGTGGTCATTGAGACGAGAGTTCCTATTTTCCCATGTAAAAATTCCATATATGAAATAGTATACACAATTTAAAAAGACAAAGAGACTTTATTATCTTTTAATATCGAACACAAAGACTGCGGCTCAATTTAGCTCCAAAATTGGGATTCTTTAAAAAAATTCCAAAACATTTATTGTCTTGTTTTCTTTTCCTTCGACTTTATTGAGGGATACTTGACCAAAAAAATGTATTTAAGGTGTATAATGTGATGTTGTGATATAAATTCATTGCAAAATGATTGCCATAATCAAACTAATTGACATACCCATTATTTTTTCATTTATCTAAATGTACTTACCCACCATTGCACCGAAGACCAAAACTTTAGAAAGAAAATCTACTCCATCCTTCCATCTCTGGGGCTGTAGGGCACAAGAGCAGGAGAAATCTATTTGTGTGATGCGGAGGTCACCAAGGAGGGCTAAAAGCTTCTAAAACCTCTCCATCAGAAGAGATTAAATTGGCATCTGAACGGAGTTTTATATCATCAGGCAAACCTGCCCCTTTAGGGATAAAAGCCTGTTCAATCAGATCTATGTTCAGTCTTCTGACTAAGAGAAAAGAGCTTCTGAAGAGGAGATTCAAAGGAGAATCACGGATTCCTAAGGTCTTTGCTCGGGTATCACATGAATCTGACCTTTCTGCCCTGACCCTATAGAAACAACCTTGTACAATCAGGTCATATGATCAAGGGCTTTTTCATTCTGTTCAGGATGCTGTAACAATACACTGTGAACTAGATGACTTATGAGCAACAGAAATTTACTTCTCACAGTTCTTGGAAGTCTAAGAATAAAGTGCTGGCAGATCCTGTGTCTGGTGAGGGCCTATTTTCTTGTTCATAGATGGCATCTTTCCCTGTGTCCTCACCTGGTAGGAGGGGTAGTCAGATCTCTGGAATCTTCTTGTGTGTATGTGTGTGGGGTGCTGTGGATAAACCCAGGATCTTGTGCAAGCACTCTACTGTTGAGCTACACCTCAGCCCTTGGGGCCTCTTTTATAAGGGCATTAATCCCTTTTGTGAAAGGCCCACCCTTATGATCTAATCATCAAAAGGCCCCTACCTCCAAACATTATCACATTGGGGCTTAGACTTTGACATATGAGTTCAGGGGAACTACAAATGTTCAGTCTATACTAAGGGCTTTTCTAGGACCCATAATAATGACAATAGCAAACATTCATCAAGACCTCACCATACCCCAAGCCTCTGGCCTTGTTTACACTTGTCCTCTCACAATAACTTTCTGAGTTATAGAGTCCTAATAGCACTATTTGCATCTGAACACAGAGGCTTCAAGATTTGTTCATAGTCACAGGATGTAGGATATCCCAGAACTCAAATCTAGATAATCTGCATTCAACATTGAAGCTCTTAAATACTATCTTCTATTGATTCAAAACTTTACTGTTTAAAATTTTTTTTAAGATCTCTGAATTGATGGCATGCTATGTTCTCATCAGAAATGTTTTTACTCTCTTTGTGGTACATATAATAATAGCACATCTTACAACTCATTTCATGTCTTAGACTCTGTAAATATAATACAATGCTATTTGGCATCCCTTGGCTGCCCAGGCACACGTAATTAGATTGGAGAGAAGGGACTGACTTAGCAAGATGTCCTATGTAGAGAAGAGGCTTTCCAGATTTCTCACAAAACAGAATCCATTATGCAAACAAAATCTAACATAGAACTTCAATATGTTAAGCAGAGAAAAGTGGTATAAATGAACTTTATGTTAAAACATACACACTGTATTAAATGGTTAATTAGTTAGCACTACTAGTTAGCACATTAGAGACTTCTAGTGGATTCCATTGCCACTTGAATGTGCTGGTGTCTCTTTTAAGTGAGTGTTTTTAAAATGTCAGAAGGCATATTTAAACCTTCATATTTATATTCAGATCAAATATGGAAAAAATCAGGACACATCTTTGTGAATCCATAGTTTGAAAACCATTCTTCATGGTTTATAAATCACCACAGGATAATTATTTTTCTGAGGTGAAAACATCATCTAGTTTCTTTGTGATACTGGGCATTAATGCATTAAAAGTTATTTGGTATGACCTAGCCATTCAAGGAATTGCCCTGAGGAATCATAGAGTTTACATGAACCTGAAGACTTAAGTTCTCTGACTTCATCAACATCACTCCTACCACCACTGGGCATTTTTAGTAGTATGATAGTATTTCCTGGGGTCACCTTTCAGATCTGAGTCCCAGTTCCTCCGCTTGCTTACAAATTCCACAAGCTTCGACAAGTTGTTTAATCTTTCTGAGACTTGACTTCATCATCCATAAGTATAAATCAAAATACTTGTAGTCATTTTGTAATAGTGTCTTAAGAAGCAAATAAAATAATTTAAATAGGTGCTGGGGTCATAGCACAAAAGTGGAGCACTTATCTGTCGTGTGTACGGCCCTGGGTTCAATTTCAGCACCACAAATAAATAAATAAAGATTTATTGACATAAAAAATATTTTTAAAATAATTTAAATAAACCATCACCCAAAGAATGTCTGGCCTGCAGTAAGCAATTATTGAATTTCAGTTGTTATAGCTATTGTGGTGGCTCTACAGAAGAAAAATTACCATGGCAAAACTGGGGATAGAAAGATTCTCGAGTGATGATTTCTGATCTCCAGAAGATCTCATATATTTGAGAAAATTGGAAATAAGCATGAAAAATAAATGCCAATAAATGTCAACACAAAGTCAGAGTTAGATAAATGATAAAGACAAGGGTGTTAAAAGTCACAAAAGTCACTCTGTTTGCAAATTATATTTATTAAGCAAGTTTGTAGACTTCATAGACATATCAAAATATATGACAGAAGTTTAATCCAGGGTCTGTGGAATACATCTGAGCTACTGTCATGTTGATATTGGACACAATATTCAGGAAGACTGAGCCAACTTTAAAGTATCTGAATATTTTACATACAAATCTGAACATTTGGTATTTTTTCTTTTATTCTTTTCTTGCATACTACACCTCCAGCTCTGCATGACAACACTCACTTGGGACCAAGTAGTGGCTGTCTCTCTTACAAATGTAAATGGTTCCTCTGATTGACCAAAGACCTCATCACTTCCCTGATGCTTCCCTAATAATGTGGTTAATTACACATCTCTGTTAGCACTCCCTCATGCTGTTGTTTTTCTTTGGGTGAATAAATATTCTTTCTACCTCCTTTTTTTTTTTTTGGAAATAAAGAATATTATGACATGTTTTCCTTGCAAACAAATGTTTCATACCCGATTTGCTTTACTCACTTACCACATCTGTCTGTCTCCTGTAAGCTTGTGATTCCTTATCCTGAATGATTTGCAAAGATTTGGATAAGAAAGGACATTTAAAGAATGCATCATTGGAAAAAAATGCATAAGGAGGTAAATGATTCAAGAACAAGAGCCAAATCCTACAGGGATGATTGGAGAGGGTTGGAATTTCATAGGGGAGATGGGTCTTGAAGGAAACATGGGTCCTTTGGCTAATAATGTTTGGTCAGGTAAGTGTCTAAACTGGGCAAAATAAATAGTTGTCAAGAGACCCTGAACTTAATTCATTTGGTTCTCAAATGTTAACTCCATCACTCCCTGCTTAAAAACTTTCAGTGACTTCCCCTTGTTTTCAAGTGCTAGGGTTGTAGTTTTGTGGTAGGTGCATGCTTAGCATGCACAAGGCCCTGGGTTCAATCCCTGCTCAGCACTTCACACACACTCAAAAACCTAAGCTCTTTAGATTCACTACAGAAACCTTTTTTTTTTTTTTTTTTGGTGCTAGGGATCCAACTCAAGGAAAGCACTCTACCAAATGAGCTATATCCCCAGCCCAAGAAACCCTTTTTGATGTGGCCCCTTGGCTACCTTCCAAGGCTTGTTTTGGGTAACCTAAATCTTCCACATTAGCTCCCATGAAGAAACCATGTCCAGTAGTTTGCTGTTCCCTCAGAGTCCCAATCTTGTATTTTGAATATATTTTCTGTTCCGATTTACCCACAACTTCACTCCACACCTCTTCTGAGAAAACCTCTCACATTGCCTTCCTCCAAAGCTGAGTTTAGAGCTCCTTCTTTTGGTTTATTTAACACAGTGAGCAGGACAACATATTCCCGTTTGTGCTCCTTGAGTTATCACAAGCTTATTACTGTCTCCCTTAATGGATGTTCAAGTCCTTGTCCAAGGGGACTGGAGTCAATCCTTTTGAGGAAAGCATAGTAGGGCTTGCTATCCCTGAGAGAGGGAGTCTCTTCATGAGCCCGGAAAGTATAAGGGACTGTTCTTTCTCAGGCCACTAAGGGGACAGCAAGGGCTTTTATTTGCTCATGAATTGTCAACGCATTGCGAACTTCTCTGAAATTCCAGAGCTCTCCCCATATTTTTTTTTGCAAATTCCTGACAGCTTATGCCCTTGTGTATCTATCTATCCCTTGACATTACAGCTGCTGTGTGATTGTCCTTGTTTCCATCTTACATGGTCCTAGGGGTACCTCTCCACCCCACCTTGCCACCAGTTTCCATGAAAAAGCCTCTAGAAGTTAGCTTTGGCTGGTTTACTTATTTTATTGGAAATCTGAGGGGTCACAGGAGAGGTCCCAACATATAGGAAAATATTCTGTTCATACGTAAATTTCTCTAATACTCTTCTTTTTCTTAAGTGCTTGTCAGGGCATATCTGTAAGCAAATATTATTTACTTTCCAAGGAAATAACATTTTTCCATCACCAACTCATACCGACCCTAAGTATCTCCCTTTTTATATTGCTATCCATTTGCCTTCATTATACCTTATGGAATGATCCAAAATGAGTTTATGTTTCACAAGACAGATTTCCAAATCTAATCATAGTCATGAACTTGTACTGGTAGAACGTCCCCAGGATTTTACCCAAGATGGGAACTCTGAGAAGGACAATCACAGATTTTTGTAGTAATATTTTCAGAGTTTTTATGCAAAAAGCTTTCTCCAAGGTTACCTTAAATTAATTCAATGAATTCTAAGTTTTCTGTCACATCCAGGTGGATGAACACTTTTGTTGGAGACAAGTGAAATGGACTATTATCCTGACTTATTTACATAAAGTAAGAAATAGGTCACAACCTTTTTATTTAAGCTGATCAACTTAATTATATCTCTTTGGATACAAGCATTTGCAATGTTTTCTGTGGTTTGGGTGTAATTTCCTGCCAGAGGGGGATGTGGAGGCGGAGGGAAGGGGAGGAGTTGCTGAATTTTGGCATCAAATTCTTCAGTCCAGCTGCTCTCTGTTAAGTGTCAATGACCTTACTCAACAGAATGCAGACTGGTCAAGGTCCCTGTAATGAGAAAACCAAATTACAGGTATGTAATTTTCACAGTTTTCTGCCAGGATCTCCAAGCTGGTGACAAATTGATATACTACTGTCTGTACAGAAGTCTGCTTTCAGAAAACAGGCCACTCTCAGTTGAAACCCTATACCTGAAACATTGCATAATTTCAAACCTCTGAGATATAAAAAAACATCCTTCACCCAAGTCTCTTGTAGAATATTGAACAGTACAGCATATTTGTTTAAGCTTGGAAAGCCCTGCCAGGACAACAGACTGTGAGAAACATCTTTAGTCACTAGGGACCTGGAGATTGTAGAAAAGCATCTGAAATGGGAGATCATGTAGGTCCTGGAAATTTGAACCTCAAATTGCGAATGTTATTATACATTCCCCTACCGGACTTTTAAATGTTGATAACTAAGCAATAACTATTATAGTTACGTATGTTTCTGGAAGGTAATTTCTTCAAACAATAATTAAAAATAGTCTTAACAGTAATAGAAATGATGTTTACTAAGATTTTCATACACATTAAATTCAATTCTAAAGGCTCCTCGTGCATTCATTCATTTGACCCTCACCATACCTCCATGAGGGAAGGCTTAATATTGTCCCCATTTTGAAAGTGAGCGAACTCAGGCACAATCATTCGACTAAGGCTGTACAGCCAGTGAATGGCAGGACCAGTAGTCAACACAGGCCACTTGTGTCTCCAGAGCACTCATGCTCAGCAACCAAACAGGTTTTTTTTAAGACACACTATTATTTCCCATAGGACTAAAGGCATCATTGGATGGTGTATTCCTGACAAGGGCTGAGCCTTGGGTAAAATATAAATGATGGAATGAATCAAAAAGTGAAGATATAGGGAAATAGATCTCTTCTCATTGAAAAGATAAATAGTCAAGCTGAGATCTTGGCAATTTCTAAATGTGGTGGAAATGGGCCCTAACCCTGGGTTATTCATTGGGTCTGAAGTCAAGCATGAGAATCTATGTTCGTAAAATTTCTCTAGGTGATTAGATCACTGAGCTAAATTTTCCTTACATCTGTTGGGCTTCTATATAGTTGCTAGATAGATAGAGGTTAAAAAGACACATGACTTCAAGGTGCTAAAAAAAATCAAGGTTTGATGAGTTGTGGGGAAATAGGTAGGTACACACCTATAAGAAAGTAAAATAAAAATCTCTCATAGAGCAGAGAAGTGATAACGATCCCAAGAAAGGAAAAAGAACAAGGAAAATCAGAAAATGCTGTGCATAGGAGAGGGCAGCCAGGCTGGATTGCCTGAAAAGACTAGACGGGAGAGGGCCTCTGGGAAGGGAGGTTGAAAGAAGAAGGGTAGGGATGACTTTTCTGAACACAAGGAATATATTTATTCAACAACAGTCACAGTTTACTGCCTGTTTGCCACGTGCTAGGTTTTGCATTATGTGATGGACGAAGAACATCTGCAAAAGAAGATGCATGTTCTTCTGTGGCAGTTCAAGGATCTGGGAGTAGTCAGTTTTGTTGACATGGGTTGCAAGATGAAAGTGGGAATGGTTTGAGAGGTTGCAAGTTATGCTCCCTGGAAACAGACTCTGGGGTGGTGACTAGTGAGCAGTGGGTTTATTAGGGATTGCCCTTGGAAGAGACACCTGTGGAAAATGGAGTAGGCATGCAATCCAGGGCAAGGGAAGTTGACCCTCAATGCAGTCAATCCCTGCAAAGTCTCATCCAACCCCATAGGGAGCTCTGGGTCAGGAGTGGATAGGGAAGAGGAAGAAACTTAAAAAACATTGTGTTTAGAGCAGAAAAAAGAATCCCTCTAAAAACAGTAACACATTTTTGAAGTAGGCCATTTACTGCGTGCTTGGTTCTTTTCTAAATATATCTGTATGTATATAATCCTATATAGAAAATTTCATTTATTATAATTTTCTCATCAATTCCCATCTATTATTAAATGAGATACACACACACACACACACACACAGCCTTATGGGATATTTTTATCACTGTTCTCGCTTCACAAATGAGGGATGAAGATACTGGTCCTAGATCCCCAGGATAGAATGTTGAGAAGCCAAGCCTCATACCCAGGCAGTCCAGGTGGCTCCCACCCCTAGGCTCTTAACAAATAAATGAAATAGATTGATAATTACCTTGATCTACCAGTGCATTTTTTTCCTTTTCTTTGATCCTAATGTCTACACAATGAAACGTAAGGCAAATTAGTCTTCATGCACAAGGGAAAGGGAATACAATTTGGGGAATGCAAAAGGTCTGCTCTGCATGGGCATGCGATACTAGTTCTTGATCCACACTGGGCCTTGCCAACCAAACTGTAGCACCCACCTCCCACAAACAGAGCAACATCTTGTTTCTTTAAATTCCTGTTACTCACTTAAGTTCATTCCGTCTTCTTAGGTTTCTCCCTCCCCCTTGACCCTTCATGCTTATGTATCTATATAAAACTAATAAAAACTTGAGCAGGAAATATAAAATCACCATGAAACCAAACCAAACCTGCAGCAAGACCTCAGAGGGCTCCGTGCAATCAGAGCTGTGTGAAACTATTTTCTGGGAGTTGTAAACCTAATAGCTTGCTGGGTGTGAGGCACAGCTGCAAGGCTCCTGGGACAGATATGCCCCTTGTTGGAAAACAGAAGGGCTTGTAAAATTATTTTCACAAAAATTTTTTTCTTTAATATTTTCCCAGCTACCTCAGGCACTCCTTCGCCTCTGCCTACTTAGCTAAGTAGCTAGGATCTGGGAGGAGTGGGTGGTGATGGAATAATGGTATTTCTCCTTTATTTATTTATTCATTATTGATGAATAATAAATTGTTCTTACAATATCTTCCTTTTTTTCTTAAATCACTTAAAATGATTTTATTCATTGTACGTGGGTATGTATGTGGTTATGTAAAATCATCGTAAGACTGTGACCTTAGTTATGCCACAGGAATACTCTCTTGCTTCCAGAGGCATTGCTCATAGGCTTCCATCCAAGGCCATCATGCTGCTGCTCTGTACCACGATGCCCCCTTGTCACCTCACACAATTACCCTGCTACCTAGACTCTTGCTCTTACATACAAAAGCCCATTCTCTTTCAAACCTACACTTCTGCACAGTTCTCTGTATTTTTGGAGACTGGATTATCTTTCAGTGTCTGTGCCTAAGCCTGATGTCCTGCTTGAAGAGATTGGCTGCTGATTTTGTTTGGCTTGAGTTTTCACTCCCCGAGGCTCTAAGCTTTGGAATTAGCCTCAGACAGGGTCACATCTTGCTTGGTTGATTACGGCATATATCAAGGAGCTTGAATACATCATTCAATAGTTCTCATACTTCCGTCTTCTCAATGATAAAATATGTTCGACAGTATACACCATGTTCACAAGTGTTTTCATGTGGTAAGTTTCTGCCCATGTGTTAACCATGTAGTCCTTTAAGAGATATGCCATGAAAATCCTGTGTTAGGGATAAAGAGAGGATAGGGCAAAAATCATACCCCAGGTAGCAGACCCAGGAAGACCTGGATTTTATTCCTGGGTGTTATGACTCTGGAGTCCTGGCTTTTAGGAGTCTGTGATGATGCTATCCAAATCACAGGGTGGTGTGAAGGGTAAAGAAATGCTGCCTGCTTACGTCCATGAGCCAGCACTGAGAGAGCGTGCAAAGTGCAAAGTATTTTTTCTTTCATTTATGCGCACAGGTCTATAATCACTGATTCTTCTGCCTCCAACATTGAGACTTATGGCATTTTCTTGCCTCTGTACAAAGCTTAGTTAGTTATTCTATAAATTTATGTTACCTTAAGTCCATAACCTTTATAATTCACATTAACTATTATGTACAAACGTGGTTATGTATGAATAGGTGTGAGTCTGGTCTAAGATGAGATTAAAACTTGTCTCATGTGTTATCTTCAAAAGAAGAAGAAGGGAAGGAACATGAAGGAATGGAGCAAGGCTCTAAGTCTGTGTTTAACCCCTCACATGAACTCTCCTTACCACTCCCCCATCTTCCCCTTTGTTCCTGACCCTCACCCTAACCATCCAGAGTGAAACAAAGAGAAAGTAGAGATAAGAATTTTATTAAAATTCCCATTCTGGGATATTTCAGTCCACTAAAAATGTAGCAAATAGATGTAGCTCTTCAGAATGATGTTCTATCCTATAACCAGAAACTTAAGTCCTATGTGCTTAGAGTAATGGTTCTTAAAGTATGGGCCCTGGTTCTAACACCATCAGCATCCCTTGGGAAACTGGAAAGTGCTGATTCTTGGGTCTATCTTAGACCCACTGAGCTAGAAATTCTGGAGCAGCGGCACAACAATCTGTTTTGATAAACCCTCTTGGTGATTCTAATTCATGCTCATGATTGATAGTCATTAGTGGGAAAAGTGCGGGGATAGTTAGAAAACTATATCTGCAAGTTAAATATTGCATGTCACCTGTTTTTATAAAGTTTTACTGAAATTTTATTCATTTTTGTTTTGCTTTTATAATTGCTTTTGGGATATAAATGAAGGATTGAGTTATTCAAATAAAGCCTTTATGATTCACAGTAAATATTTAAAATATTTAAAATATTACTATCTTTAGCCCTTTACAGAAAAAAAAAATTTCTTACTCCTTGCTCAGAGAACTATAGGAACAGCAACTTCTAAGTCAACTGCTTGGAATTACCTCTGCCGGCTCTACACTTTTTGACCTTACACAATTTCTTTCTGATCTTTAGGGTTTTTTGGTCCTTCTTCTAAGTTGTGACAATGAATTAGTATATGCAAAGACAAGAGTAGAATTCCTAGCACTTAACTATGACTTAGTAGGTGGATGTTATTACTGAAATAATACTAGATAAAATTTTGTTAGTTTATACTCCAGACTGAACAAAAGTAGAAAGACATACCTGATTTATCAATCATACTCATTAGTTTGGTGGAGACCAAAGAAAATGTTTAGTCTTACAATTCTTCAACTGAAAATATTCAAAGTAATGAAATGTGCTTAAGTTTACACTTCAATTTCAAAATGTATTTATGTACTTAATGTCTTTGGCCTTGAACACATCCGTTTAACAAAAGAAAATGTTCATTCATCTCTCAACACTTCTGAATTTTCAAAGTCTTTATTAATTGATGCTGTTATTTATTTTGACTAAAATGATATAGAAAAATAGTTTTGGAAAAGAGATGTTAATTGAAGAATAATTTACACTTGACAATTTTTCTTCCCCACTATGGATATTAAAAGTTTGAACTTGATGTGAATATTAAAAACATCAAGAACCAACATTCAGCTGGGCATAGTGGTTCTTACCTGTAATCCCACCAGGTCTGGAGGCTGAGTCAGGAGGATCACAAGTTCAAAGCCAGCCACAGCAAAAGCAAGGCACTAAGCAACTCAGTGAGACCCTGTCTCTAAATAAAATACAAAAAAACCCAAAAAGGGCTGGGGATGTGGCTCAGTGGCCAGAGTGCCCTTGAGTTCATTCCCTGGTACCCCAAAAAACAAAACAAAACAACAACAACAAATAAACAAAAAAGAACCAACATTCACATCATAGTTTTTATATACATTATATTATTTGTTGTGATATTTATGCATTATTTAACAACTGAAATAAACCTATATAACTAATGTTTCAGTTTTCTGTTACCTTACTAAGAGATTCAAAATAATATTTATCATTACTCATGATTCTGTGTGTTGGCTGGACTCAACTGGGCTGTTTTGTATTCCACATCGTATAGCTGAGAGCGCTCATGTAGCTTCATTCAGCTGAGGACTTCATTGAGGGATGTGACTTCCAAGACAATCTTTCTTCTTCCATATGTACTCACATGGCTGAGAAATTAGACTGAATGTCTTTTAGCATACTGGCTTCCAAGATGGGACATTCCAAGAGGATACTCAATATGAACAATTTTCAAGCTTCTGCTTGTATCTGACTTGTAAAATTTCCATTGGCCAAAGCAAGTCATATGTGCAAGCCTAGAGTCAATGTGTAAGTAACTTGAATATATAAGTACATGAATTCTTGAATGCTTGCTCATCGGAGACTACCAATGCACCAGTCATTCATAACTTCTGAATAATGAGACTGTAGTAAATCCAGAAGATATGAGGATTGACTTGACTGCTTTAAGCTGGGTGGGTATTGGAGAAGGGCTATGCATACTTATTTATCTTAACATGTGCTTGGAGCTAATTATAGAAGACAAATTTGTTTCCAAATGTTAGTTTAAGGACCTAAGTTTTGAAGAACTGAGCACAGAAGAAGACCTTCTATTTTCCATTATTCTCTATCCTCTTTTAGAGATTTTGAGCACAAAGTGCAGGACAGATGTTTTGGATTAGCTTACACATGGCAGCCAGAGTTTGGAGTGCAGTCGTATAATACGCAAATTATGCCAGATTTTTCTGACATGAGTCAAAAGTCAAACTGTGGCAATGAGAAATCCAGGTAGCATTTGGCTAGTATTATCGATACAGTTAAAACGAATCAAAATATTTCTTACCCATACCATCTAACAATAAAAGGACACTAACTACCATCAAACACTATAGTGACAGTTGATTTTTAATCCCTGGGTAAAACCCCTGACTCCTTAACACTTGTGTTAAATAACTCATGAAAAAAATTTCCCCCAAATGATATAGGGCTCTATTAAGATCATATGTTATTTGAGATTATTTTTAAAAAAGAATATAGGAAAGTAAATAGATGTCATCATTTCTTAGAAAGGATCTGTTTATTTGAATGGACTAGGTATAAGTATAAAATCTAGAAATTTATACTGGACTTGAGTAGCTACTTCAGGGAATCTGCTTAGATACCATGAGTTAAAAAAAAATTTCCTAAAGTAGGGGGTTCCTCTTTGAGTTAATACCAAACTTCATGAATGAGTGCATATCTGCCTGAACAGCTGAAGGAACCCTAGTGATTAGTGGAGTGGTTGACAGGCTTCTGGGTCATCCTCACTTCTGTTCAAACTTGATCCAGCTTCTACAGAGTCTGAATCAGTCCTTAGAATTTATCATATTACTACTTTGCAGATAATTTGCAATAAACGCAGGTGAGTATTTAATGATTGATAAGGATGATTGGTGGTGAGAGGACTGCACTTGAGACATAATACATAGATCATGTGACAAAATGAATTCATTTGTTCCATCAAAGAGCATTTTGGGATATCTGTTACATGCCCATCCTGGGTACTTCTAAGAATTTCTCCTTCTTACAGAGTAACAGGGGATGGGTTTCTGGAGAAGGGTGAGAAATCAATGTGAGAGGAGAAAGAAAACGTCTGAGAATCCCTTGAATTGTTTCTTAAATCTCTGAAACATGATCATTATTTCCATGGCTTTCATTAGTTTCTTAAGGGAACCCAATAACTCCCCAAATATGGAAAGTCACTACAGCATTTGGGATGGAAATAATCATGGCTCTTTACCTCAAGGCTCATTTTCTAGTCTAACCCCCTCATTTCTCAAGTGAGAAAATCCAGGCCCAGGAAACTGACATGAGTGCTTTGTTCAAAAATCACTCATGATTACTGTTGGAGCTCCATTTGAATCTCAATGGGTCTCACTACCTCTTGGGTGGTTCCACTTGAAATGATAACTATGGTTTATCCAAATGTCTTATTGATATAAGCATCCTAAAACAGAATGGATATTGCAGTTCCAGCCATAAAGGGATATTATCCTAGTAGGAAATACATCTTTCCCATGGCTTCCTCATTCTCCACTCCATTATTCCCTGGCAAAGAACAGGGATTGGAAAGAGGACTTCTTGCATGGCTAAGGGCTGTGGAAACTGTGGGGAAGAACAGCTTCAGTGAATCAACGTTCCCGGAATCTTGGATATGTAAAGCAGGACAAGAAATTCTCCCCACTGACCTCCATAAAATAGCAGCTCAGATTGAGAATGTATCTTCTCATTTCTAAGTTCCTCTTTCCTGATGTAATGTATTGGGTTTTGTTGATAAGAAAATGATTCATGCTATTAATATGCTTAGTAGACACTGAACATGTGAAGTCAAGACAATTTAGGATGATGCTGGAAAACCTCAGGAGATATAGACAAGATGAAGGGGAAGAAACTATAGATTTTATATATTCATAGAACCATGATGGTAAAGAAATACAAGTTAGTGTTCAACCAAATGGAGTAAAGCATTCAGTTGTGACTGAACTGCCAAGGCCTACTTCCATTTACATAGTTTCAGGGCCCCTCCTCATACGAATGACATCATACAGGAAAAAGGTCATATACCAATTTAGTAAGTCGTAGATAGAGCAGTAAGTTACTAGCTTCACAATGAGTTTTAGTTGAGAAAGAGTTTGGGAGAGTTCCTTGTGGTTGAAAATGAAAAGATCTACTTAAGTTATCAACAAAAGAGTCATATTGATTTTGCACACACTGGAAATTCCTGGGTACTGCATAACATTTTTATTAATTGTTGACAACATGTGGCCTCTTCTTCCTGCCTTGTGGTCATTGCAAGGTGGGCAGATTCCATATGAGGAATTGGTAGGGCTCCTTCTCCTCACATGGTGGCCTATTTGGACTGGCTTCATCCATTTGTGTGGATTGTCTGGATTTCTTTCTGCCCCTTGTAACCATTAAGGGTGAAAAACGGTCAATTCTGTCTCTTAAATATTACACCATAAAGACATAAATATGTAGAACATCTCTTTCAAAACACTCATCTTCTTTTATCAGAGGTCCAGCTTCCCCTGCTCTGGGCAGTTCCAGAGGGAGAGAAGGGTCACTTGCATATTATATTCATGAATGTGAGACCACAGCAAATTCATTTTCTTCAGCTTTCTGTGTTTTTACCACATAGAAAGATTTTTAAAAATGGATGTTTCTTAGTGTTTTGAGGGCTTTAGTTGCAAATCTGCTTCTACAAAATATTAAAGCCGTTGGCCTGCTTATTCTACATTCCCCTACACCAAGACTTTATAGACTCTTTTTAAAAAAAGATTTCTTTAGTTGTTGATGGACCTTTATTTTTATGCAGTGCTGAGGATCGAACTCAGTGTGTCACACATGCTAGGCAAGCACTCTACCAGAGCTACACCCCCAGCCCCTTTATAGACTCTTAAAAGCAGGAGGTTTCTATCATAGAAAAAGAAGATTAATTACATTTTCTAGACCTTATTGCTCATGGAATTTTTTTCCCAGGAAGACTCCTGTAGGGTAGTTTTGTTAGCCCTGAGGTAGAACAATGGCAGAAGTATTTGGGGCAAATGGGTACCTTGCTCAGTGCTAGGACATCATGTTTGTCTGGAAAATTTGGCTACTCAGGAGCAAGGTCATTCCTGGGCACATACCAACTCCATTTGTCTTTCACAGAAGACCAATCTTTCTAAAACACAAGTCTGAGTTTGTCATACCCTTGCTTAAAAGTCTTCAATGCATCTGTGTTACCTACAAAAACAAACAAAACAAAACACAACTGACCTATTGAAATGAAGTTCAAGGCTCTCCTCTTTCTTATCCTAATCTAATGTTTAAAGCTTTTTTCTCATTATCTTCAGAAAGTTTTTTGCAGCTATTAAGTAATGTATCTCTGAACTTACCACCTTTTTACACTTTATACTTCTCTAATTGGGATATCTGATGATCCATTACAATACACAAGTATCTAATTCTTTTAGAAACTTGTCTTAGCCAGGATTTTCCCAAGTTACATTATTTATCTCATTATTACATTATTTATTTATCTCATTATTACATTATTTATCTCTCATTCTCAATTATTTACTCTTCTCTTCCTTTACATAGGTCTTAGTGTGGGTTTCTCTTACTCCTGTGTTTGAACTTTCAGGAATAAAGTTGGTTTGTAGCAGCATGCCTAGCAATGGGCACAGTGCCCAGGACGGAACCGGCATTCCCTAAGTGTGACAAGAGAGCAACCGGGTTCTATGATCAGACTTTCTATAGCCCTGCCTTTGAGGGTGTTTTGAGTGGCTCGCCCTTTGCCTGAGTAGGAGGAATGCAGGTTGAATCTTCTTTTTCTATGGAGGGATGCAGAGAGAACCTCTTTTGCTCTCACCACTTCAGGTTATCTTATTCCACTGCACCAACTCCTTTATAAGAAGGACACGGATGACATCCCTTGCCATTTAGAAAATCTCACCAAATTGAGCAACCCCAAAGAATAGTTATTTGCATTGACTCATAGGGTGCCAAGGACTAGTGCTGAAACTTTTTATGTTGAAAGACAACAGAGAGTAGTGGCTGAGATCATGGAGTAAATTGAAATCTCAGCTTTGCCACCTACTACTGTGTGACCTCGGGCAAGTACCAGAACATCCTTCTGCCCTAGTTTCCCACAGCAATTGCACCCACCTCATAGATAACATAAGATAGGGATAAATTTGTTAAATTAAAAGCTTAAAATAATGCCTGGTCTGATATCCAAGAAATAATGCAAAGTAATTTCAAACAGGCCATTTTAGAAAAGATATATCTGACTTTTTTTTTTTGGTACCAGGGATTGAACCCAGGGGTGCTTAACCATTGAACCACATCCCCAGCCCTTTTCATATTTTATTTAGAGACAAGGTCTCTTGGGCCTTGCTAAGTTGCTGAGGCTGGCTTTGAACTTGGGATCCTGCTGCCTCAGCCTCTTGAGCCACTGGGATTACAGATGTGTGCCACCATACCTGGCAATATATCTGACTTTAAGGATTTTTTCCTTCCTTTTTTAAAAATTGATGGTGGGCTTCATTCTAATATGTTCATAAATGTGCATAATATAATTTGATCAATTTCAATTGACTTTGAATTTTAGTTCCTCCATTCCTTGGCAGTGTGACCCTTTTTGAGTTGTTGGTTGTTCCTATATGTTAGTTTGCCTCCTCTGTAAGTTAAAGTTAATATCTGTGGGCTGGGGATGTGGCTCAAGTGGTAACGCGCTCGCCTGGCATGTGCAGGGCGCTGGGTTCGATCCTCAGCACCACATAAAATAAAATAAAGATGTTGTGTTCACTGAAAAATAAATATTAAAAAGATTCTCTCTCTCTCTCTCTCCTCTCTCTCTCTTTAAAACAAAAGTTAATATCCGTGCTTCCTTCCACTCGCTCAGATATCTCACTAAAGTCATTTAGTATGATAAGTGCTCAATAAATTCTACCTACTATTGTTACAGCTCTTGGTAAATATTTGGGGCTAAATTTTAACTGGGTTAATGATGAAACCTCTTTTGCCATTAACTCTTTAATTATTAACGCCTCTATAAGTAAAAAAATAAATGATTTGTTTACTGTTTTCTCCTTTTCCTTACTAGTATAAACTAAGGTTGAAAAGAAGAGGTCCCTTGTATCAACAAATTGGCTAAAGATCAAGAGCATTAGATTGTTATTCCCATGGAATTTTAAAACAGAAAGCTATCATAAAATTCAATCACTTTACTTTAGACTGATGGTGCTCAATAAGTCCTCAATTGCCACCCTTACTCCATAGGGAACATTTGACAATGTCTGGAGACTATCATAACCAATTATAGGTGCTATATATATCTAGTTGGTAGAGGCCAGAAATGTTGCTGAATATCCTAGAGTATAGGGTAGCTCTCTACAACGAGAAATTACCTGTCCCAAGATGTCAATAGTGATGAGAATTAAGAAATGGCTATTTTAGACTTTCAGAAACCAAGGCCCAGAGAAGCTAAACAGTCTTGGGATTTGATGACATTGTTTGTTGTAAAGATGACATTGCAGGGTTCATTGACATTTTATTTCATAACTCCATACCATGGAATCTCTAAAGAATCCCAGGTGGCAGAAGACAGCCCAGTATTCAGACTCCTTTCTCAGTATTTCAAACCCCTGTACTGTAATGAGCATCTAGAATCCATTTTTCCCACACACACCAAATTTCACTCCCTTCTTTCCCATTCACCAATATATATGTGTATACATATATGCAATTTCATTCCTAAAAAAGTGAAGCAGAGAACCCAGTGGCCAAGCAAATTCATTGCAGTTCTCAGGCCCAAGAGAAGCCTAGGTCAAAAGCCCAGGTGCGCAGACCTTAGTTGCTGAAGGTCTAGGAACAGATCAAGGTTCTTATGTATAATACCATGGCTCTGTGCTAAGTGGGGTCCATAGACAATTGCAGAGACGGGCGCTGTGACTACCAACTAAAGAACAAGAATAGAAACGAGGGTAAGTCTTGATGAGCAAGCCACACAAATTCACAGGAAGTAGACTTCATCAGTTCTAGTATCTGTGGTTTTCTTGAATTCTCTTCAGATCTTATTCTGGGAAAAGAAAGTTACCAGGTCAATAGTGTTAATGTGTTTTGCTTTGTTTTGTTTTTGCTCTGATCTACACCAGCAGAACACGAGGAGACAGAGAGACTTACAAAGGACTGGGAATGAGGGAGAAGGAGCCGTCCTGAGAGGGAATCCCTGAGGCAGTTCAGGAAGAAAACGAGGTGAAGAAGATGCATGGATTTTTGATACTGAAAGAATGACTGAAAATAGTTTGTTCTTCTTTAAATATCATTAATGAAACCACACAGTGATGTCACTTCTGATCACGCTGTCATTCGAGGCGTTGATCTGGAGATAACAGGCTTCCTTTCTGCGCATTCACAGCGTGTCTACAGTGGAAAAGACCTTCAGGTTAAGTGTGAGTGGGTGGGACTCGGCAAGAAAAATAACTTCTCCACCACAATAACAAACGATGGGAGAGACTGAAACTTTTTTGGGAGAGCAGAGGGAAAGAAAAAAAAAGGCAAAAAAAAAAAAAGCAAAGTCTAAGTATTATTAAGCATGTGAAAGAAGAGTCATTTAGTCATTTATTTACTAGGAAGTCACTCATTCACACAAATGTAACTTTGTGGTCCCCAGAAGTACGTAAATACAGCCCATCATTCTACCACAGAGGATCATCAAAATTTCTTGGGAAATGCCTCATTAAAGAGTCTTTAAAGAAAAATATGAGTGTGCATGGGTCAAATAATTTCCAAAAGACATTAAACACACGAGCTACTGTACTATAAATTTTCTGCTTTTCCATGAGTACTGCGTTTTTGCCAAATTTAGTATGAGTTTTGAATTGAGGCCAAACGCGAACCTTCTGAACCATGCTCATCTTTGCAAGAGGAAAGCAGCTTCCTGTTTCTAAGAGGAAGGCCTTAAATGGATGGAGGAAAATGGGTCTTTGGCATCAGGCAGCTGTTCCCAGAGTTCATCCATTACTTGATGAAATAATTCTATCTTATAAAACTTAATGAATAATAATTGGTGAAAAATACTTAAGGATTCCTCAATCCCAGACTCCCCCCTGCCTGGCATGCTCATTTTTCTTCACCGCTCTATACCTGGTTTTGTAAACTGTATCCATGGTGGTCACATCATGGTTTCAGTGAAACATTTAATTACAGAGATCCACGTGTGAAATATTTGTAGTTGCTAATTAGTTCATTCTCTACTGTCTACTACTGAAGCTAGTAGACCAATGGCCGATGAAGATGGTAAATGTCTTTGTTTTTTTTTTTTTTTTAGGGCAGTGGGTTGCTTACGGTTGGAGTTCCCAGGCAACCTGTTGTCTAGGCCTGCAGATGAGCTTGTTCAAAAAAAAAAATGCATATTTCTGGGCTCAGTCCTAGACTTACTAAATCAGAATCTCTTGGAAAGTGGAACTCCAGAAACTACATTTTAACCTATTTCTCAAGTGATTCTTTTCTGTCTAGGGGTGACTATTAAAGATTAAGAGTCAAGACAAATAATACACATTATGTAAATTGGGAAGCAGAGAAAAAAGATGAAGGTCCCCTAAGGGGACATTATAGAGAATTAAATGTTGTTGTTGTTTTTTTTGAGGAAGGAAAAATAATACTGTGAAACCATTTTTGTATATATGTAAGTTATTTTTACATTTTATTATTTATCTAGTCTCTCTTCACCCGTGGCCACTGTGCAAAACTACAGCTGATAATATTCACCTAGATGATTCCTCCTACTGATTTTCAAATTTTATTTTATTTTTACATTTAGTGTTTTTTTAATACCTCTGCTGGCAAAGAAAGAGAAAATGGGGCCAAAAGAAGGAAACTTAGAAAGGTAATTTTTTTTTCCCCCATATTGGGAATTGAACCCAGGAGCATTTTACCACTGAGCCACATCTCCTGCCTTCCACCTTTTTTTTTTTAACCTTTTGAGACCAGGTCTCACTGAATTGCTGAGGTTACCCTTGAACTTTCAATCCTCCTGCCTCAGCCTCCCACATCTCTGGGATTACAGGCATGCATTACCATACCTGGCTTGTCATATGGTCTTTAAAATAACTTAACATTTAAAAAATGTATCCATCTTGACTTTTTAAATGCTTTCTGGCATTATCCAGTTTGTGTGATCTATATTATCACATGTTGGGAAGTGAAAAAATAACTAAAATTATTTTTCAGACCTCAACATTATTTACCCCATTCAATTTATTTATTTATACAATTTATTTGTTGGTTTTCAAGAAAGACCACAAAGTATAGAATGTTTTTTTTTTATCATACAAGAAAACCATCTAATATTAAAGTGTACCTTATATTTAACTTTAATCACTGTTCAGTGATGTTAGCACATCCACTGTTTTCCATGCCATAATAGTAAAAAAAAGAAAAAAAAACTGTAGGAATTTTTAAAATTAACATTTCAATGGGTCGAATCTTCTGGAAATTGCTTCTAATAAAAATAAGATAAAAAGAGGGGGAAAAAAAAACTTCCAGTGTCACTAAACTCCAGTCACAAGAACAATCCTGAATCTGCTCTCAATTTCCAACGCGAAGGACAAATAATGGTTTGGGGGGCCATTATGTAGATGATTCTTCCATTCCTTTGACTTCTGGGCCCACATTTAATTTCTAGCCTGTTAGGATTAAAACCTGAAATTATGCTGTTATTTCAGTTTAGAATTCTTAGTCTTCTCATAATCATCATTAGCAAGATTCTTGCTTTGTTCAGAGTTATTGTTATAATCAGCCGTAATGATAGCCATTATTATTAACAATGCGGGGCAGACAATAAAGTTTGGACTGAATCTGAGGCTCAGTATATGCACCACTGTGGCCACTGTGCAAAACTGCACCTGAAAACAGCAGGGGCAGGCAGTGCAGCCTGGTTGCCCCTACCCCCAGCCTTGGGGAGTCCTTGGCAAAGTGAGTCAGGGACAGCAGCAGGGCAGGGAGACTTTGAGCCCGGTCCTCCAGCAAATTGAGAAGGAAGATCTGCTTGCCTCTGGAAGTGTTGATTCACTAGAAGATGAGAAATCAGGCTAGATTGAGAACATGCCTCAGACTGTTGGTGAAGGACTGGCCAAAATCCAGGCTGGGGATATCCAAGGTGAGGGGCTACAAAGAGTGACGAAGGTCTCGCGGTGTGTGCAGGTCAGCTGGCTGCTCAGGGATTCTAGTCTCAGGGCCACCTTTGTAGACACAACTTGCCTTTACCCCTACCGGAGCCACCTCTCCCAGCCTGATCCACAAAGCTCAGCAAAGCATGGTTTCACTATAATTTCCACATGATCCCCAATGCCTATCAGTTCCCCAGGGGTATGGCTCAGTGACAGGAGGATAAGACAGGGCAGGTTGGAGAGGACACTGCAGGAAGGGAGGCCCAAGCTTAGCTGCTTTAACTCAGCAGCTCATCCTGGGAGAGAGGCCCAGTGAGGGCCTTGCTTGTGCAAAACCAATCTCCAGCCTGTTGCCTGGAGCTCTGCTACCCTTTCTTTAAGTGATAAACTTTCCAAATTTGTTTGAGGTTGGGTCTTTTGCCTTTAATAAAAATAAAAGTAACATTTCTGTCTTCCTATTGCTATTAAGTTCAATGGGAATTTAATAAGAGCGCCCTTCTTTTTTGAAAATTTAGAAATGTCAGCTACCCTTTCAGATTTTGAACAAATAAACACTCTCATTCTCTCTCTTACACACACACACACACACACACACACACACACAGCCTTAATACTTATTTCATCATCTCTCCAAGAGCCTGTATTTATTCTGCTCTGTCCTGGGAAGAGAAGAAGCAGGAGACTGGAGATTAGGAGCCAGGTGAGCAGAACCTGATTCACAAGAGTTGGAGCTGTGGAAACGGAGGAGAAAAGGACACACCTCAAAACAAACACTCCATACTGGGTTAATGGGCCATACACTTTTTAAAAATATATATATTTTAAGACAAAAATAAGGGCCAACCAACTAATGATGAGTGATGTGAATTACCAGTATCAGGACACCGAGTTCTGGCTGCACTGCACCATAACCTTTGCTAGGGCTTTCTGTATATCACTGTGCCAGTGGGTGTTTTCAGTTTTCTCATCTGTAAAATGTGTTTAATCACATTGACTTGTTTCCCAGGGAAGTAATGTGATATATTAATATTTGTGAAGCACTTTGAAATCTGACAATAAAAGGTGCATTATTCTAAAGAGTCTCTTCTTTCTTTGCTCCTACCCCCAACAGGTAATCTATGCTTTTCTCATATAGGTGTATTTTTTTGCAAAGTTCATGTAAATGATTTCAGGCTGTTTTCTTTAAGAAAAAAAAAATGAATGCTTCTGCTATTTCTCAAGAACTTGAAAAAGTCATTAAGAATAAAAAAATAAAATAAAAAAGAGTAACAGCAGCATACAATGAAGGTGAAGGTTTTTAAAATTTCATAAGAAAACAGATTTTAGTACTAGCGTCATACGGGGTTATTATAAGCAACAGTGAGTAATAATGATTACGAAAATGAGGAAAAACACATTGACAGTGTCATTTGAAAACAATTGTGTTAAGAGGCTTTTTACACACATTTTACGCAGTGTGGATATCCAAAATGGGTTTTAGAGAATATTAAGAGGATTGTTTTTCAAGGTATTAAATGCACAAAGAGCACGGATGAGAAAGATGGAGAGTTGGCTGATCAGATCCAGCCCAGAGAAAAGATCCAGCTATGGAGGATATGGGAATAGTGTGACAGTCACTTCCTCTCTGGGCCTTTAGGAATTTAAATATCTTTAAGCAACAACTGATTTCCTTGGACATATATTCAGCCCTAAAATATTTTCTTTGCTTTTTCGACTCTTGCAGTTTCTCTCTACAGTTGTGGACTCCTAATATTAGAAGTGAATTACCATCCATTGCTATTGATTTGATTGGCCAAAATGATAAACCAACACAGTTCCCCTTTTCCCAGTCTGAATGGCATCTCTCTGCCTCACGCTCACCCCCACTTCAAACCAGTTCCTCATCTGATCTTCCGTATTTTAGTTAACACAGCCATCGCTGTGCCAGCTGCCTAGTCTCAAAACCACAGCCTTCTCTGACCTCACCATTGCCAGCATGTCACACCAACGTGCCCACAGACTCCTTAAATGGGCATGCATGTCTCAGAACTCCACATGGCATACATGAGTTACCCGGGCATCTTGTACTCATGCAGATTCTAATTTGGAGGACTTGGTGGTGGTAGTGGGGTGGGGGGGAGCTGAAATCCTGCTCCCTGGTGGTGTCCATGTTGCTGGTGGGTGACCAGAGGCGCTAACCTTCACTTCTAGGCAAGAGGTTGGCTTTATGCTCAGGTAACTCTCCCTTTCCCTTCCCTGTTTTAGAGAAATTCCCAGCCCAGGAAGTACTGTATGCAGGTTATACTTTGAGATAAAAAAAATTTTAAAAGGAATAAGACAAGGAACATCATGAGACACAGCCCCCAAACAACTGGGGAGCCAACAAAGCTTTACCATCTATCACGTTCTGCTCTCTGACAGCTGTTTCCATTTCATTCCTTTACATACTGTTGTATGCTTTATTTTGTCATAATTTATTCCTTCAACCATATTTTGAGGGTCTACTATGTATGAGACTCTGAACTACTCTCAGGGAATAAAAAAATAAGATAAATGATATCATTTTCTATCATCAACAAGCTTACAACCCGACAGAGCAGGAGCCCAGTAAGCAGAGAAATTCAGTGACGTGTAATATTTTATTGTGCCTAAAATACGCTTCTCACTGTTCCTTTTCCCAACCTCAAATCCTCATGGCCACACGCTCACTTTGTATCATAACAAGACTGAACTGTGTCCTGCAATACTTCAGGTCATCACTGTGATCCCTAGAAATTTGGCATTATCAATGATCCCATTTCTATGCCTTATCAAAAATGTGGTATAGTAATTGTTATCATGAAAGGGCTTAGTGAGCTTGATCTTTTTTTTTTTTTTTTTTTTTTTTTTCTGGTTCCTAAGGACTGAAAATTCCAGCAACAGATATGACTGTAAAGAAATGGTACAAAACCTAAAATTCATTCAAAAAAACATGTGGCCGGTGAAATACTGAAGTGACTGTGAATACAAATTCAAATGTGGCCTGGTTGGTGAGTAACTTCCAGGCTTAATGCCTGTCCCTGTTCTCAAAAGATTCCTGGTAGCTGGTGGGAGCAGCCTCTGGGGTGGAGTCAGGCAGCTCCATCTTGGGAAGTGCAGAGGCAGAAGCAGGTCGCCAGGAGCCCGGTTCCTGCCAACTAGGTGCCTCCAGAGTAGGATGTGAAATTCACATTTACTACCTGGAGGAGTCCAGGAATCTCTTGCTCTTCTAGATGTTTCTGGCAGCCTCACCACACCAATTGCTATCTCACTTTCCACTAGTTAGTACTGAAGGGAACCACGGCTCATGTGGACAGACCTAAGGTGCGCAGATTGCGCACATGATTCCCTCTAACTCCGCGGTGACGCAACTCTAAGCTCTATGCCCCTGGAGTTTCCTGGGTTTGATTCCAGCGAACCTTTAACCTCTGCTGATGGCATTTCTCTTTCTGCCTCATCAACCCAGGGCTCATTCCTTTTATTTCCTTTTCACCTATGTTATAATAAAAAGCCCTAGGCCACTCACTAAAGTGGCTTGATCCGTGCCGATTCCTGATCAAGGCAGCCCAGCAGCAATCTACTAATGCAAATGTATTTCCTCACTAGCCTATTTTAAATCGTAATAAAATATACAACATAGTGTTTATAACGTGTCAGACATTATCCTAAGTGTCTTCAGAAATGGACTTGTTTAATCCTCTTAGCAACCTTATGAACTATTTACTACCATCATTCCCATATTACAAATGATGGACTTTAGCCACAGAGAGGTTAAACAACTTACCCAAGGTCACACAGAAGGTGTCATATTTGAACCTAGACAGTTCTGCTTTAGATTTCATACTTTATACATGAGCTTGGGCCCTTGAATCAGACAAGTCATAGAAAAACTTCCTGTTAATAACAGTAAATATTTTAATGAGTGTTACTGAGGCTCCATGAATTTTACATGGTTATAGCTTTTAATCTTCATAATTGTTATGCTTTAGATGTGAGGTGTCCCCCAAAAGCTCATGTATGAGGAAATGCAAGAATGTTCAGAGGTGAGATGATTAGATTATAAGAGTTGTGACCTAGACAGTGAATTAATCCATTGGTCATGGCTGTGGGCAGGTAGGGTGTGACTGGAGGAGGTAGGTCACTGGGGACATGTCTTTGAGGGTTATATTTTATCCCTGGTGAGAGGAGCTCTCTTTGCTTCCTGATTGCCATGTCCTGAGCTGCTGTCCTTTTCCACACCTTCCACCATGATGTTCTCCCTCATCTTGAGCCCAGAGCAATGGAATAGGCCAACATGGACTGAACCTCTGAACCCATGAGCCCAAATAAACTTTTTCTCCTCTAATTTTTCTTGTCAATTCTTTTGGTCACAGGGACACAAAGATGATGAACACAATAATCTTGAGAGAGAAATTGTTACCCTCTCATTTTTCATAGGCAAAAGCTGAGTTTTAAGATTGCTTTAAAAGCCAGGCACAATGGTGTATGCCTGTGATCCCAGAAGCTTGGGAGGCCGAGGCAGGAAGATTGCAAGTTCAAAGACAGCCTCAGCAAAAGAGAGGTGCCCAGCAACTCAGTGAGACCCTGTCTCTAAATAAAATACAAAGTAGGGCTGGGGATGTGGCTCAGTGGTTGAGTGCTCCTGTGTTCAATCCCTGGTATACCCTCGCTCCCCCAAAAAGATTTGTTTAAAAGATGTCTGGGATTATTTCACTTGTATAGGACAGAGGCTAAAAAACTATTTATCTAATTTTCAGATAACTCTTGGGTGACCTATTATAATAGAGATTGCTGGCTATTTGGCATTTTATAAAATTGTTTCTTCTTTTCTCTTCATCTGAAAACAGAATTATCATTATCTCACTCATAGCCAGGTAACAGGGGAAAATCAACAACAACAACAAAACAAAACAAAAAACTGGTATACACTTAACAAAGATAAACTTAACAAATAAAGATTTTCTTAAAAACGTAGCAGATAAAGATATTCTTAATGTTTTACTTTCTCAATAGAAAGGAACGCTTTTGCTCTTTTGAATGGAAACTGATCCCTTTTGTTCTTAAATATACAGCCCAGGGCTCCTTTCACATGTGTAGCTTACCTTATTTCTACAAATAAGTCAATATAGAATTGCTTTCTGATGTTTTGTATCAATCCTTTGTTATATGATTTTTTTGTAAGTTCAAAAGTTGACCTTTCCAGTTGATCCCCAAATAAATTCTGGAACAGCTGTGTTTTGGAGATTTTAAGTTTTACTCATTATAAAAGCAAATTGGTAAAAATCATTGTGTAAACTGAAGTGTGATAGCCTTATGCTTTTGATTGGTGGTCCACGTTCCTCATTTCTTCCTGGATTAAAAGTTTATGTAGGGCTGGGGTTGTAGCACCGTGGTAGAGCACTTGTCTAGCATGTGTAAGGCACTGGGCTCGATTCTCACCATCACAAAATAAAGATCCATCAACAACTAAAAACAACAACAACAAAAATAAAGCTTATGTAAACAAAAAAATCTAAATTTCTCAGTCTGTAGTCTTATTTCCATAATTGTTAAGATAATTAAGTGTAATCATATCAGAAAATCATTTCCACATTGTGAGTTTTCACTATTAGCTTGCTAGTGTTCATACTAGTAATAATAATAGTAGTAACAGTATTCCTGCTATTAGTAATGCTAACCTTGTTACTGATCAGATTGTTGCACTAATGACCAAACTCTCAGAAAGAGAAAGACTGAGATTCCAAGGAGTGGAATAAGCTGCTCACAGTCCAGAGAGAAGATGAGAAGACTCTGCCACAGCCAGGTTAAACATGGATGAACTGGAGCCTGACCCCGCTTTCCATTTATTAAACAATGAATTCTCATAAAAGAACTTTTAATCACTGCTTGCATAATGACATCCTCAACAATACAGTTAATTGCAAAGCAACTAACGTGTGTTTGCACATAGCTGTTCATACAAATGGTGAGGTTGACGCTCTATCTTTCAGCTTTAAGTTCTTAACGTCAGAGTAGGTGACTTCATTCATTCATGGAGCATGTAATTCCCAAGACTGTTTCAGGCACTGAGTTAAGGAATGAAAACAAAACAAAACAAAAAAATGAATAGGTCATTCTCACCCAAGGAAATCAACATCTTCAGTGTTTGTTTCACATGATCTTTTTCTCAGTCTCCATTTTCTCTTATTGCTACCCACTTAAAGTAGCCCCCAGCACTGATGAGGACAGACCCACTCCATTCACTTATTTATCTTATTCACTTATTCATTCAGTAAATAGCTATAGACGGCTCATGGTACACCATGGGACAAAGAGAAGAAGGAAATAGACACGGTTCCTCCCTCTGATCATGTTCCCTAAAATTTCCAATAGAATTGACAGATTAGAAACAAAAAGTAAAATAATTATGGACCTCGACAAAAACTATGAAATAATGATGAGAGGGATGATAACAAGAGGACAAGGTTGGAGAGAATGGCTAGTAAAGGCCTTTGGGGGAAGTGACATTTATTCTGGAATTTGGAAGATGAGCAGAAACTAGCCATGAGAAGGGTGTAAAATAACTTCAGTAAAACAGCAGAGCATAAATAGCTAAAGAAAGGAAAAGAGCGGGGAGATTTTCTGAGCAGAAAAGGACATGGTCTGCCTTGAGTTTTCAGAGTATGGATTTGGCTTCTGTGGTAGAATGAATTAGTGGGGGCCAGGAATTAAAATTGGGGAAACACTGCATAGTTACCAGCTGATCTTGACAGGGTTAGATGGTGGCCATGGAGCAGGAAAAGAGCTGGAAGATGAAAAAGGGTTTCAGGAAGTATGGGTAGGACTTGCTGATAAATTGAAAACAGTAATATGATAAAATTGGGAGTCCAGAAAGATTTTCAAATTTCCAGTTTGAGAAGTTGGATGATGATTATTGTCACTGAGTGAGATGGGGAGTCCTGGATTCTGGGAGGTGGGTTTTGTGGGGGAGAATATATAAGTTGAATGCAAAGGAAGAAAATATCTTACAAGAATCCCTTATACCAGTTCCCAAAACCAAAGGCCAAATGTCCTCTCTGAAATGTGAATGCTTATGCACAACAAGGGAGGGTAAGGAGAGAAGAACAGAAGTTCACTAGATTAGACAAATAGGAATGAAGGGAGGGAGAGAGTATGGAAATAGGAAAGACAGTAGAATGAATCGGACATCACAACTTTCCTATACTCATATATAAATACACAACCAGTGAAACTCCACATCGTGTACAACCACAAGAATGGGAAGTTGTACTCCATGCATGCACAATGTGTCAAAATACACTCTTCTGTAATGCATATCTAAAAACAACAAATAAAGAAGATATATTCATAGAATGTTCTTATATTCATAGATTAGTCATTGATTTTCTGATAAAAGATCATTTTGAGCAAGGAAAAAAGTATCCTTTATATTCATAATTCAGAAACTTGATCTCATATATATGGAGTGGGAAGATCAGGGTCTGTGAAAGAATATTATGACCTCATTTAACAAGTTAAGAGGCTTCTGCATAGCAGCAATGAATCTTTGGTATGCTAGGATTACCTTGTCACAGAATATCTGGTTGGCATATTACTGATTCCACTCATCTGATGCTTGAATCTGCTGGGTTATACCCAATCAAGGGATCACACAGACTGGTTGAAGAGCCACAGTTAGAGAGGGTGCAGATAATAACAGCATCTCATTCTTATATACATTCATGAAAGGGGTTAACGAAAACAAGATCTACTTGTCAAGCATTTTTTCAAATACTCAGCAGTCTACCCATTCATTAAATTAATCTTCAGGGGTTCTATCCAGAAAAGCAAAGCAGAAGCAAATCTTTGGTGCTAAGAGACCATTCATCGGAGGACCTGTATGGTTAAGTTTCTTGGTTCTCTTTGTAGGTCACTTATCATCTTAGAGTTGTGGGTTTTTTTTTTTTCTCAGTGGCCAGTGTTGAGGTTGGATGAGATAACCTTTGAATACTTTTATACCTGTAGGTCTCCACATTTCCAGGATTTATACCTTCACTTTAACATGTCCAGGGGAATATGCATAAACTACAAAGAGAATAAATCTGGTAAAGAACTAAAATCGTCCAATCCTGCATTTCTTATGTATGGAATTTATATTTAAGCAACAAATAAAATCACTAAAGAACATAATTGCCATTCATTTTTATACTATTTTAAAATTTGAGGTGCCAAATCCAGGCTGACTAGACTGTCTACTATTACATAAAGTATTTATTTTTTTCAGAAATTCATGTGCTTAAAAACTTCTAGGGTTCTAAGAAACTACAGATAAAAAATATATATACTTTCCACACCTCTCACAAATGCCATATGCTAGTTGAGGGAGAAACAACTGATGGAGAAGGCAGAGAATAGAAACTAGGTCAGGACATCTCAGGGTGAAGGTAAGAGAAACCAGTGTTATTCTACTTGCTCACCCTTGCACCCCATCTCCTGCTTTAGCAAGAACAAAGGAAACATGATAAGTGGAACCCGTGAAGATAGCCCAGTGTGTGGACACATCTTAACATGGAGGTCCTGACTAATCCCATTCAGCTATGCTGTTCAGGAGGAATTTGAAAGATAACAGAGTAACTCCACAGCCCCTTCCTCCACATACTATCTCCTGGGAGTGAGGACAAGTGAAACTTACCTTCAAACTCAGGTTTCCTTGGCCTAGGAACAGCCTGCAGGAGGCTCTTTACGCCGTGGGTCAATGGAATGGCACTACAACAGTAACACAGCAGGTCCCTCTCCCACTTTATTGCTAGGGCACTAGAGACCCAACCCTTGCAACAAGTCACTTCAGCTGCCCAGTGACACTTATGCCTTTCGTCCTGATTGTCCTGTTTTTATTCATAATTATTTTGCAATTAATACTAACAACGTCTCAAGTCTGCAGCATTAGTTGGTGTTCTCCCCTCTGGGGAAAAAAAAAATGCTGAGGGATGTCCTCTCTGGCAGGTCTGCCTTTTTATGCTCCCATCAATTTAAACTGGATGTTTTCAAGGAGGCAGTTGTGTTGGATCCTGTGCTAGTTTATACCACTTGTGTTATAGTAATGATTATAATACAAGTTCTAATTAAATATTCTGTAATATTTGGAATTGTAATGCAACAAGAAATAGAATTGTTTCTGTGAAAACAAAGTTGTATGCTTTGGAATGATTCAATAAAGTGAAAGTTGCTAAATATAAAGACACTGAATTAGGAATGAGCAAGACAAGTGGAAAAACTTCTGGGTGCGGGGGGGAATCAGTTAACTAAGAGAATTCCACATTCTGATCACTTTGAAAATGTCTATAAGTTCTTCCTTCATTTTAAGGAAACCAAACCTTAACATTGCAACAGTGCCACATCATGAGCATGGCCACGAAAGGATTTTGATTCTACATCCAAATATTGATGAATGAATGTGTATTTGGTAAAATGAAATGATTAAAGTATCTTTTGTTTTAATTTCCTTCTTTAGCTGACTTTTTTCAATTATCCAACTAATGACTATGTTGGATAGGGGAATAACTTCTATAAAAGTCAATTCCAATTAGTTTGTGAGTAGGAGAGATATAAATCTAAAAATACATAGAAAGGAATCAAAATTAACTAGTCTGTGATTGTTGAATCCAAGATCATTATTTCAATTTGACCAAATTATCTTGGTATGAGATGTGAATGTGAGGGACACATTCACCTGCATCTCAGGATACCTGGAACTGTTGGTGGATACACACAATACCAAGAGCAGCAGTTCCAGGTATCCTCTGACAGTTTTCAGTAGCTTAACATGGTAACAGAGGGATCCCAGGATTTGGAGTCACCTGGATGCGGTTTTCAGGGCCCAATCCCACCCCTGGCCATCTGAGATCTTTAGCCTAATGAACCCTGGGTTTTCTCATTTACAGAAAGACAAATACATCATCTCACGCATATCTGAAGAGGCAATTAAACATAACAAATCTTATGCAAGCATCTAACATGAGAGCAGTCTTCAAACACTCAACAAAAGAGCCCTTTTTCTCTTTCTTGTTTTTTTCAAATGCAAAAATTTAGCTTTTGGGTCTTTGAATAGATCCACAAATATACAGGCCTCCACTCTCTCCCTTTTGCTCTCTATCACTGATGCTTGCATTAGGTAATTCTCTGCGCATAAGCATTATTCTAAAGAAATGTATTGGCTATCGATCCTTTTGTATATCACATTATTTAAAATTCCTAAGTCTTTGGAATGGCACAAATATATCTTTTGACAACTGTTGCTTTTGATTCACTCACATAATGTTGCAGAGACTCTTGGCTTATCAACCAGTTCATAAAAGAAATGGGAAATGTCCCCTGTCTTTATTGATTAAGTCTACATGGATAGATATGGTAAACTGAGGCAAGAGCATCCTTTAGGGCCTTACGCTCAGCCTAATGACTGGGCAATAAGGGTTGAATGTCCTGATATTTAAATTTCTACAAATGTCATATTCATCCATCACTTTTAAAATGCATCTGGAATTGTTTAAGTTGGGAATCTGTGTTTGTTAAGGCTCACAGACAGGCCATCATGAGCACGCTGTGTGGAACTGCCGTGGTAAATCTAGGCCACTATACAGCTCCAAGTAGTTGACAAATTCCACTGTTGCTTGCTTTTTTTTTTCCTTCTATGAAGTTTAAAATAAACAATTAACCTATTTCCAACACAGTGTTTGGTATTGATTTAATTTAGCATGTGTTATTCATCTGCATGCCTCACAACGGTTGCTTAATTGTCTAAATCTTCCCGTGTAGAGTGCTGCCTATGGAATCTCTTCCCACAGAACACTCTTAGCGGAGTGTGGCTTACTATTTCCATAACATCTGTCTTTCCTACTAAAGAGCAGATTAACAATTATGCTTCTTTTAAAGGTGTGTGTGTGTGTGTGTGTGTGTGTGTGTGTGTGTGTGTCAGTGCGCATGTGTATTTAGGAAGGGATGGGCAAGATAATTTGCTCTCTGGTACAATATTTGCAGTCCTATCATCAGATCAGATATTTTCCTTGTACCCATATTGCAGCTGGCAAGGTTGCCCTTCCCTTTTGCCCTATTGTGCCACCGAACACCACATTGTTCTGCACAGAGACGACATACGCAACCCCTCCTCTGGCTACCACTCCCAGTCTCTTTCTCTTTCACACACACATACACACACATACACAGGCACACATACAAATGTATGCGCCTGTGTACACAAAGCTCCTTTCAATTGTGTTAAACAGTAAAGCAGAAGGATTTTTTAAACTAGTGTTTTGTTTTGCAATGGTTGCTGATGGTGTTCGTGTAATACAGTTTTAATCAAATCCCCAAAGCTGAAGACCTTTCAGCATATCTTAGGCTGTACCGTGCAGGGTTTATTCCACTTGAAGTGGCCACCAGGGAGGTACAATTAGCTGTTCCCATGGAGAAGTTTGTTATAGTAATAAATAATAAGTAGCATAGGTAGCGATGGAATCAATTAAAGATATTTTTGACCATCTAATGGTTTATGGGAATGCTAAATAATTGACAACAAGTTTTTGACTATGTTTTCCATCTGCATGTCTCCTTGTAACTAAACATTGACTGTGCACACAGGATGGTATCTGAGGTCACTCCTTTTTCTTTCTTAAAGCCACATTGTCAAGGGTATTGTATGAAAGACAGTGGCAGCCCTTACATAACTGAGCTGATTTTGAGAGGGTTAAAACTCTGCTGTAAATATTTGCTGCAGGCGGAAATCTAACATATGAAGCAGGAGAACAAATTGTGTTATCAGTTTCAAAAACAATCTGTTTCGCCATTCATTTATTTATTTTTTTAACCAGTGTAAAAACAGAACAATAGGAGTTGACTGGCTGAGAGGGCTTTGTGCTTTGTCTATGGGTTCCAACAGCTTTGATGTTAAAATGGAAATTTGGCAAGTGGGGTGTGTTGGTAAAGTGCTCTAAATGCTTTTGGCATCTTGACAGGGAAAAGAATCAAAATGGTCAAGCTACCTTGGTTCAAAATTGGTGCGTGTATGTTCATGAATTGCTTTCTAAATAAAATCTCAGAAGGAAATAGGATGAATGGGTTTATTGTGTGTATTCAGGGGTGAATTGATATGCTACACATCACCTACAGCAGGTCAGTGATCCATGAGCTTAGTGAGATTTACATGAAAAGACACAGTTGTTCCTTCGAAGTGATTGGATAAGTGACATATGGTTGCAGTGCCAATGTAGGTATCAATGGGAATTAGTTAGATGAAAATTTGGGCTAAATAAAGCTTAAATTGTGATGATCGTCTTTTGATTAGGAGAAGTAGTCCTATCTGATGATCTATTTTACAAACATTATCACTGTAGAAAACCCACTCTGTGAATTGGTTTACCTAAATGCAGAATGCATCCATTCTTTCCTGAGAGTCCTTATGAACTCAATGTTAGCTATGCATTACATATAAGTAACAGAAACTATGGCTGCTGGGTTGTGCAATTTCTAAGTGCCTATTAATTATATCTCAAGTCAAAGGTATTTAATGCCATATTACCTTGTATTGAGTAGGGGTGAGCAAACTACAGACCAAAAGCCAAATCTTGCCCACTGTGTATCTTTGTAAATAAAGTTTTATTAAACACTGTGACGTGCATTCATTTATGTATTATTTATGACTGCTTTATGCTAGGATGACAGAATTGAAGAGTTGCATCAGAGATTGTATGTACGACTTGCGAAGCTGAAAATATCTGCTATCTGACTCTTTCTAGAAATGTATCCCTGCCCTGAATTTAGAGGATCCCTTAATCTGAAGATTTAAAATGTACCTGTTATTTTCACCATATTCCTTTGGATTCATTCATTCATTCCTGTTTCTCAATTCTGAAGATTGTAGATCAAGGAATCTGAGAATGATCAGATGATCAAATGGAACAGTGAGAGAATTCATACCCGCCCCCCGACCATCACTCTTAATCTAGAGTGCCAGAAGTTATTGAACAGAGTAGCCTGATCAACTGAGAAACACCCCCTTTTGGAGGGGTTTGGCTAGCTGTCTCAAATCAGTAGCTGAAACACAGGTGACAGAATCTCTTGGAAGTTTATCAGGATGGCGAAGAGGTAGGAAGCGGAGGTAAAAGTAGGAGAAAAAGTAATAAGAGAAAAGTAGATTGGCTCTATAATTCTAAGTGAGTGAGAAAATATATATGAATAAAGCAAAAGACTTTAAAGGAATTGCATGCGTGAGGAGGAATGGCTGGGACTTCTTTTCCTTAGATGATGGCTCCTTAATTGTCATCCTACAGAGGGTGGACAAGTTCTGCATTTCCACAGTAGCTGTAGTCTGTAGAAAAATGTAGGCTATTTCTTTTCTCCCCTACCACATACAGGATGAGCTGAAGAGAGCTAATAGAAAATTATGAGTGTAGGAGACAAAGCAGGGTGGTCTTTGCTCTCACCTCCGGCACCACTGATATTTCTTTTGAGTGTATGGGCCTAGAGTCTAGGAGGGTACATATTCTAGAACTGTCATACTTGACACTTCCTATATCTCTTCTAATTAGGTAGGAATTAATAAACATGCAAAAGAGGCACTATTTTATTGTTACTGATTTTTTTAGCATTGATAGTTGTCTGATAAAAAGAAAAAAAGTAAATTGAATGAAGGGAAGGGATTGAGTGGCTCAATGCTTATCTTATTTTGGTGCAAAAGGCTGAGGACACCTGCTTATGGTGCTGCAATATCTCTGGATTACTTTTAGCCTTTCAAACTCACTGTCTCTCCTTTCTCCCCTCTATCCCAAGATTGTCTCCAATTTTTGCCCAAATGATTATTTTTTAAAGTTTTTTTAGCTTCACACCTCTTTCTTCATCTTTCCCTTTTATTTTTCTTTATTTTTACTTTTTTTCTGAGACCTGTCAAAAGTACATGTCATAACATGTTTTTGTTGTTGTTGTTGTTCTGCCCCTAGAAGTTCCTGACTTCTGTTTTATTTCTTAGAAATCATTTATTTCTCATTCTACTTCTTCACAGTCAAAACCATACATTTTCAGCTGCCTGAAATGCCTGTACTCATAATTAGGCTTTGTGTAAACATCAAGGGTTTTGTTTTCCTTCTAGAAAGGGCGGTTAAATGAGATTTGGGTGGGGATTTTGGCACAGCCAATCTCTATTTTTTCAAGTTACTTATTAAGACTTGACAACCCACACATTTTATGTAACACAAATAGGGGTCATCTTTCCTACCCAATGTTCTATGAAACTAGTAGAAGAGTCAATAGAATTATTGTTAGTCAAGGAAATCAAAGTGAGAAAAGCAAAATTGACTTTCAAAGTTGTTTTGCCTTCCCTGATATCTAAAGGACTCAGATGTGTGTCAAAAAACTCTTTCCAGATCTTTCCCTGAGTTAGGTCCTTCAGGGTGCCATGTTTTCACCTATATTTCCATTGCCTACCAGTGTTTTTTCTGACACACTTATTAGCAGGTCTGTCAAGCATAAAGCTGAATTACCATCTGATTTGGAGCCTAAATTACCATCTAACTTGGAACAGTCACTTTGTCAATAAGAAGCCCTGCCCTCCTGGTTTACTCTTTAGTTGGTTCCCATTCCTGCTCTGTGGATCTCCACTCCTGTCCCGTGCCTGACCCTTGACTTCATCTCATATGACTCCCTCTTCACATTAGTGCCAGTGACATTAATAAAGGAGAATTACTCAAACACATTGTTCTCTTTATGCCTTTTTACATTCTGCTTCATTTTAACCAAAACCCTTTCTCTCTTTTTAGTTACGCTTTAAAGCCTGGTTTAGGTATTAACCTCTCTTTATAAAATATACCTCAATACCCTACTTCAGATAAAGTTAATTACTTTTTCATACCTCCTTCATATTTCTTGTGTTTCATGAATCACATTGTCAAGCAATTATTTGTTAAATGTCTGTCTACCTAAATTTCAGTTTCCAAAACCTTCTTTTATCCCTGCTACTTAACTTATGAGTGGATATATAGTAGAGATCCCAGGAATGTGTTGAACTGAGCTGATGAATAGGTAAATAATAAGTTATCTGGCTCCTGGGAGATCAGACACAAGGCCTGGACCTTCTAACAAATGTGGATTAACCTAGGATGAATGTTTAAAAAACTCAATATAGTTTGTCATTAGGTCTATACAAATTCCTATTGAGCTATGATTATTGGGGGTAAAGATTAGGAGATGAAAGTGTAGTATTTTAAATGGCTGAACTCCAGATCACCAATGTTTTGGAATCATAAGATATCTATCTAACTATCTATCTATCTAATATGTATACATATATTTTTTTCTCCAGTATCTGCAAAACTCCAAAATACACACAAGTCCCTCCTTCTAATGAGTCAGTTGAATGCAAAATCAACTGTAATTCAAGAAATCAAAAGCACTAAGAGGGGTGAGCTTTGTCAGACTGGACCAACTTGTTCTACCTGTTATGGACAAAGGAAGGTCTGATGAAGTCCCAGGGTACAGGGAGTGGTAGCTTGGGTTGCAAGAAGCATCCTGTGTCTCCCCCTACTGGTTGGTGGAATAACTAAATGAACAACCCCAGGAGTCCCACTGGCCATGACCTCACAGCTTTGTCCCATCTGGTCACCTGGCTTCTGTGAACTTTTAATAAGGAAGGTTGATATAGAGTTCATGTCAGGATATTTTCTTTCATCCAAGCTTTCTAAATCTAGTTAATTAGCATTCTGCATTTCTTAACAATTCTAACTTCACATCCCATTGAAATAAACCATTAAGAAACCCACTTCTGGCATATTTTAATTCCAGGCTATCACTACATTTTGATTAGATTAAAATTGTTTTAAAAAGGTCGTGTTTGAAAATAATCAGAAGGGTTACCACAAGGGATATCATCTCCTCTAGCCTTCCAAGGATGTGTTTAGCATCCCAGTAAATGCGGAAATATGAAAAAAGAATAGTCCTCATAAAAAGAAATACCATCTATGGTAAATCCACAGAACATTTGGGGGAGGGTGGAAAGAATTACCCCAAATTAATTTGCATTATCCAATTATCTCTATTCTATGATTATATATCAGACAGATTCAAATTCCAAAAGAATTAGAAAAGGCTTTTATTGTGTGTATTCATAACAAGAGCTGAGGCTAGCCAAGAACCTACAAAGAAGATATTGTAGGATAGATATGGTTAGATATGAGAACCAGAAATGAAGCACCACGAAGTCAGTGCAATAGAGAGCAAAGAAAAGTAACATCAGGAAAAAAAGGATGAAAGAAAAGAAATCACCCCAGGAGAGTGGATTTTGAAAAGACTAAAGGTTCATTGCAAACATCTTCATAGGTCTAGTTGTACATTATAGCTGTCAATTATTTTGGCTAGATGGTGTTCATTATATTTTGTTTACTGTATTGGGGTCTTCCCCAATATCATAACTTTTAGAGACAGTTCTGTTAAAACAGTATAAAATTATTTATTCACAAATCTGAATTGAGTGCTTTATTATTTTGGATATGCTAATTACTTAAATAACTCTAAAGGATCAGTATAGTTGCTGAATGCAAGGATTGGTTTCTTGTGTTATCACAGTCTGGTGCTGGCTATTTAGGGACCAGGTTTCTTCTACCCTAAGGTGCTACAGTCTTTAACAGATAGCCTCCAGGTTTACTGAACAGGAAGAGAGAGGAACATCACCCATGAAAGGTTTTTATGGACCAGACCTGGAGATGGCTTACAATTATTAACACTCCACATTGCATTGACCAGAAATCAGTCACCCAATGCCAAACTGCCAAGGGGCTCTGACAATGCTGCCCTCCTACCTGGGCAAGAAAACAAATATGGATATTGGTTTTGACATTAGCAATGACAATTTTCTATTTGGGAGTCTAGAGATTTAGCAGTGGGTGTTAAGTGGTTGAGGGAATGGACAAAAATACTGCCTTCAAAAACTGGAAATAGACAACAAATGAAATCATCGTTAAGTCAAATGCATGGTCTATTAAAGGATAAAATGCCCTAAGAAGAAAACTAAAACACCCACAGGTAAAGAGGGTAGAGAGTCAGTTGCCATTTAAATAAAGCAGCTGAGGAAATGCCTCACCAAAGAGATATTTGACAAAGGATCTGAAGGAGGCATGGGAGTTAGTGAATAACCAGGGGAAGAAGATTTCAGGAAGAGAACACTGCAAGTCCATGATCTCTGAGGGGCAAGCGTAGCTGGCATGTTAGAGGAACAGCAAGCCAGATGCCCAGTGTGGATAGAGTAGAGTGAGCTGGTGGTGGGGGGTGCTATTAGGAGATGAAGTCACTGAGGTAAGGGAAGAGGTGGGCTTTATATTGTTTATTGACTACTGTAAGAACTTCAGATCTCTCTCTTGCCTTAGCCCTTTCTTTCTCTCTCTCTCTCTCTGAAACTGGAAGCACTGGAGGCTTTTGAGAAGAGAATTGACCAACCTGCATGGACCCATTTTTAATGACATCCCTCTAGTTGCTGGAATAAGAATAAAAAGTAGGAGACAAGAGTAGATTAAGAGGAATCGTTTGGAGATCATTCTAATAACCAAGTTGAGAGATTATCGAATCCAATTAGTTGCAGAAAAAGTAGAAAGATGTAATTAGATTATAGGCATATTCTGAAGGTAGGGCCAAAAAGATTTGGTGATTGGTCAGATGTATGGTGGAGAGAAAAGAAATCAAGTGTGACTCCAAGGTGTTGTGTCTTAGCAAACAGAGCAATATGAGAGGGTGCAGATTTTTAAGATGGTCCAACCAAGATCTAAGTTCTTGACATATTAAAGTTGAGATGGTTATTAGCAATTCCAAAGAAAATGCTGAAAAGGTCCTTATTTTAAAAGTGTGTCTGGATTTCAGCAAAGTGGCCTGGCTGAAGAGAAATGTTTGTTAGTTATCAGACTCTAGTCAGATGGGATCCCTAAAGCAATGAGGAAAGAAATCCAGGGCGGCACTTGGAGCCACTGTGATATTCCAAGGTTGGAGATGAGGAAGAGTAACCAAAGGGGACGGAGAGTAAGTGGCCAGTGAGATAGACTGAAAACCAGGTAGAGACTAAGGGAAGAAATGCTTCAAGAAGGAGGGAGAGAGCAAATGTAATAAATGCAGCTGGTAGGTCAAGTGGGACGAGGAATGCAATGCAATCTCTGGATGTAGAACGAGGATGTCATTTGTGTCCTTGACAAGAGCTTCGTTTCCATCAAGTGGTAAAAACAAAACTCAACTAGAGTTAGTTCAAAGAGGATGCAGGGAGAGGAATTGGGGTTTATGAGTGTCAATTAAACATTTAATATTATGCTGAAAAGGGAAGGGAAGAAATAAGGGTTACATTAGCAATAAGGGTATTAGCAATTAGAAATTAGGTTATTAATTAGCAATTAGCAATTAGAAATAAGGGTTTGGCAAGAGTGGGAAGTGGGTGTAAAGAAGGAATTTTCTTTAGATATTTGTAGACTGATGAGAAAGATTCAATAAGCAGGAGTCATTGTAGAAGAAAGAAAACTTCTAGAGCAATATTTTAGAAAAATTGACAAGTGCACAAGAAAAGGGACTGGCTTTTCCTGGCAGAGGTGACAGCCATTCAGTAACCGGGCACAAAGCAGAGTTCCATGACACAGAGCAAATAGGGGCTGGGTGGGGTGGGAACTGGTGGAGCTTCTCATCCAATTGCCACTGTTTCTTCAGCAAAATGAGAGCAGGCACAAAGTAGGAATTGAAGGGAGGAAAAAGTACAAAATGGTCACCTGGGAAAGTGGGAGAGGGAACGAACTGGGGAAATGGGATGTGATTGGCCACATGAAGGGCTCTCTGTGGAGAGTGAGCAGGAATTTAAAGTGAGGCGAGTCAGCAGTCTTGTGTTTATTTCCAGCTTCATTTAGCTCCACGGGTGCAGGTGAGGATAAGAGCAGAGTTGGATTTGACCAGAGTTGCATTTTTCAAGTGAGTAAGCTGAACAGAAAGCCAAGCAGATGAAGGCATAGGCAAAGAAAGGATCATCATGATGGACTGCAGAACTTCAGCTGGCTAGAAGTGAGCTAGGCTGGGAAGAGTTTTAAAAGGCTGTTTCAGAGGGAAGGTTAATGGGTTGCAGATGCCAGTGCTGAGTTGGGGTATCCCATGGTGGAAGCTGCAAAGATTGAAGATGGTGAACAGAGGGGAGATTTAAAAAGAGGTTTCAGTTGTGAGGAACAAAATCTAAGGCATGATTATAGACAGGGAGGAGAGTTCCCTAAACTCTTCAGGCAACTGAGCAAGCAGAGCTTGAGATTCATTTGCATGGACGTGGAAATCACTGGAAATTAAGATAGCAGTAACTTTGTAGAAGATGACACGGTGTCAGGAACTAAAACCTTCCAAGAATTAGAAAGGAATGGCCACTAGGTACTCAGGGAGGAAGGGAGGATGGGGAGTGTAACTCGATGTCAAAGGATTGGAGGTGGAGATTGTTGGGACAGGGAAAGAGTGCATGTTGGTAACAGAGCTAAAGAGAACACTTGCTTCACACCCAACCTGGTGGTATATAGAGGTGGGTAAGAAAAAAGTATGGGGGAGACAGTGTCCTCATGAGTCAGCCTGGTTTCAGTTCATAAAACCAGATAAATAAGAAGAGGTTGAGGATGTTGGAGGTTTTCATGAAGCCTAACAGTGAGTTCCAAAGGGCTCTAACTGGAAAGGATTGAGGCCATCAAGAGAAGTGAGAGTTGTGTTTAGAAAACATTTTACACAGAGCTGGATGCAGATTGGTGTGCGGGGTATGAGGGCCTGCAGTTCAGCTTGAACTTAGATAAATAATGGGATTTATTTTTATTTGAACCCACCCCCCACCATCACCAACCTCCTCCTTCATCCCTTGCCTTGGCAACTACTATCTGTTCTTCATCTCTGTAGTTTTGTCAGTTTGAGAATATTGCATTAATTGCATCGTACACTAGGCAACCAGTTTTGACTGACATTTTTCACTAACCGTGAGGCGCTGAAGTCCATCCAAGTTGTTGCTGGTATCAACCATCCATTCTCCTTTATTGCTGAAGTACATTCTGTTGTATTAAAAGCCAGAGTTTGTCCAACCATTTGCTCATCTAAGGACATTTGAGTTATTTTGACGTTTTTTGCTCCATGCATAAATCTGCTCTTAGCATTTCATGTATAGGATTGCTACTCTGTTTTTAAGATTACTTTTATCCTAAGTTTCCTTTAAATTGTGCATTTTATATTCTTGTGGTATTCTTCTACCTAACTCAAAAAATAAATAAATTCATAATTATTAAAAGTGTAAAAAACAAAAAATTCATCAGTGGAAATGACATTGGGACACAGCATACAGAATGACACACACACACACACACACGCACATACACACACACAGCACTATGGATGATTCTTGCAAACATAATGATGACTGTCACAGAAGTTTGACTCCTTTTACATAAAACACAAACAGCAAAGTTAATCAATATGATCAGAAGCCTAGAGAGAAGTTATCCTTGAGGAGAGGTTCTGACTGGCTGAGGTGCTGATAACATGATTGAATTGATGCCTTTCTTGGTCTGCTAATTGGGTGAAATGGGTAAGCTCTACCCACACTGGAGGTGCGCTTTTCTGAATGTGTATGGGCTCCCAGAAAGCATTTAAAAAGAATCTTTAGCATGTTCTCTAATATGTTCCTTTTCTTTATTGTTCATAGTAGGCATGAATCCCCAATTCCATTTCAGTTTCGATCATGGATAACATTTTATATGGGATGCTCTTAAAGAAAAGGGGAGAGAAGCATTTCAAGCTAGGTGATTTGAACAAACTCTCACTAATTTACTTATAGTGGTGGCATTGATTTCATCTGTAATTCTTTTTTTCTTCCTGTAATTCATCTCACTGTCAACACCCAACCTGAGAACAATGGAATGGGTAAGTAGAATTTTTATTTATTAAAAGGGCAACATCTTAGAAATGAAATTACAATTTAGTTGGGATAAATTGTCTTATAACTTCATTTTTTTTACATTAAAGCTATAATTGAGGGGCATTATATGCTGTTTATCACTGCAATGAAAATGCAGTCAGAATGAACTTCTTGAGGCTGTTAAACTGCCTCTTATTAGCATTGAAACTATACTCACAGCCCATTATCTTGGGCTATATTTTTTGGTATAAGGGAATTGCTATCAAAGTGTACTTAATCTGAAAGGAATTGGATTATAATTGGAGTCTTTCTGAAAGGGGAATTAAAATTATTTGGTATTGTGGTAAGGTAACAATGTGCTGTTAGAATGTTAAAGGAACGTAGCATGACATTGGAAGGGCACATTGATCATTATCACTTGACGTCAAGTGATTCTCCGTGGTTTTACTCCTAATCAATCTGGGTAGCCAAAGAGAAAATATTTATCAATTCATCTGAGACAGCTGGGTTTTCACAGAGTGTTGAAAAGTTTTCGTCATGTTCTGTCATCCATCCATAGACATCACTTGGTGTTTCTTTACAGGGAGTGCTAGAACCTGAGTACTTGTGGAAACAGAATGGAGATGAGGAGAGGGCAAGGAGATGTCCAGAGGGCAGGAGGAAGGGAGGAGAAGGGGAGGAGCCCCACATATGGCTGTATGACTATATGAATATGCCCCAGGGAATCCCATATTTATGTATAATTATAACATACTAATAAAAAAAATACATACACCCGTAAAAACGTAGAAGGAAGACAAGAAGAACAGAGGGAGGGATGAGAAAAGGGAAAGGGGAAGTGCTAAGGAATAAAATAGAGGAAATTAGGTTATGTGCACATATGAATATGTTTCAATGAATCCCACTAATATGTATAATTATAATATACTAATAAAAGCATGAAAAAAAAGGAATTTATGTGCCTTGGAATAAAGTAGACATTTTATAAAAGTGAGTTAAATTAAATCATATTGCCAACAGATCTAAGTAAAGGGGAACTGAAAATTCCTTCTAATGGATTATTTTAAAGGCAGCAAGATAATGGGCATGGGATTATTGTTGTCATTTCCATACTGTGATATGCCAATATAATTGCTGCCAGACATGCCTTTTGACCCAAAATAAATAAATAAATAGACACTGTCACATGATCAAGGTCAGAGGTTGACAACTATAGCCAAATAGTATTTTTAGCTTTGCAGGCCGTATGTTATGTCACAACTATGTCACCGTAGCATGAAAGCACTCATAGCAAGCAGAGGGATCTAACTGTTTTTCAGTATAACTACAAAAAACAGACCACTGGAAGGATTTAGCCTGCAGACCATAGTTTGCAAAAACCAACCTAGGTGATTGCCTGCTAACTTTGGTGATTATAAAAGGGAAAGCAAACTGCACACTGGAATTTCAGGGCTGTGTAGGTCGTAAGTTGGCCATCCAGATGCAAAATATGACTTTATTTGTTGTAATGATAATTATATTATTAAAATATAAGGTAATTTTAATATAACTGTTTTAATTATAATATACTTATAACACTTATTGCTATCATTAAAAACAAATAGCACTTTATTCTTTTCTCTTTGGAGACATTGAAATACAGCATCTCCTACTCTTAAGTAGAAACATAAAAAGCAACTCAGTATAATTTCTAAACAAAGAAGGGATTTGAAAGTCCATTTTTAACCTTGCTCTTTCTCCTTTCCTAATAGAAAGGAAAAGAAAACCGTATGTGTGTGTGTGTGTGTGTGTGTGTGTGTGTGTGTGTGTGTGAGACAGAGAGAGAGAGAGAGAGAGAGAGAGAGAGAGAGAGAGAGAGAGAGAGAGAAACTTTGATCAGAATGCATGGCCCCAGCTGGGAGTGTTCTTCCACTCTCCATTGCTTTTCCAATGCCTTTAAAGAAGGCAACCTGAGAGTGGGTTGGCCCCTCTCCTGACTTATGAGTAATTTGTTGCATTACTGAAACAGCAGTCACGACAGGATCCTGCCTACGCTTTGAAGTATTAGATACATCCAGAATCAAACAGGGCAACTTCCTCCACCAGAGAGGGACATTTGAGATATCACTGCTGACCGGCAAGCTAGAGTTGAGAGTTCACTCTGATATAAGCCATAAAGAATGTACTCATGCCATCATTTTCAGAATGGCACAAAGTCACCCTGTGACCAATCATTTGACCTGTGCAAGTGCCAGTTTCCGTATTTGCAGAACTGTACTTTCCAGGGTTGGCGTGAGCACATGCACACAAAGGAGTAAAAGTGCTTGGTACCCTCCACCTAGAGCCGCCTTACTCCTCACGTGTGTTCCCTCAGTCCTCCGTGGGCTGTCACTGCTTCCTTTGTTTATGACGACGAGTACTGGGTAAATTGCAGGAAGTGATAAACAATCACCGACTTATGTTCCTACCTCCTGATTTGTATTCTTCTCAGAAATCTAACAGACTGACATCAGAACGCCAAGTTTGAACTGTGGGGCGGTGGCACCCTCATCTCCTTCAACTGCACATGCCATCCAGGGCAGCAGTACCAGCGCATTTCCCAATACTTATATTTCCAGTATTTTTTTTTGACATTTAACACCATTAGAACATACAGCGGAATCCAAGTACAGTTTCTTTGAGGTAAAAATGTGAGTGTTTTTTTTTTCATATCTCAGTGTGTGGAATAACCTTTAGATGCAAAGTTAGCACAGCAAACATTGACATGATGCAGGCAGCTCGGAGCACAGTTCCTAAAAATAAATATAAGAAGTTCATATGCTATAAAAAAAAGTTAAGAATTTTAATGAAAAAAAAAACAGCTTTGAGGCTTACAGACTCATGAAATCCCACTATTGTCTTTGATCTCATGAATGCAATCGATTGGAAGATACTAAATATAGTTGTGCCAAATATATAAATGTATACATATACATAAAATTGTTTAAACCTATCAATTTTCTTTTCAGCCTATTGTTTTTAAAGTTTTCCTGCTGCTGTGAAGTTTAGTTGTTTCCACTGGGGTCTCAATTCATTTGACTACGTAAGGTTACACACTTTTGGAATTAGAAGTTCTGGAAAGGAGTTCAGAAGTTAGGTTTTTTTTTTTTTTTAAGGCAAATTGATTGACATTTTAGCTCCTTAGCTGTTGTTTTTGTAGGATTGTTAGGATGTCTTTTAAGGATGATCCAAAAGTCTGATGTTCCTGCAAGATGACACTCACCCTCACCCTCATGGCTACTGGGTGTGGTCCTTGGAGGAAGCACTAAACCCAAGATTCATCTTCCTTAAAGATGAGGTCTTTTGCCAGGATGCTCCCTGATTCTTCAAGCATGTTATCTTTTGGCCCCCATTCCTTTCCTTTAAAGGTAATAATATGTTCAAGGACTTTGGAAAAACCTTCCTTCCCTTTTTCTCAGCTTTGTAGTTTAATGAGATTGACCTTGATTTCAGTTTCCTTGGTAAGTCCAGATTAGTTTAAGCAAATCAGTGTATCCTGCATCCATGATAACAGTGATTGACCAAAGAACATTCACATGTCCCAGAATCTACTCTTACTGGTGCAGCTGAGCAATGTGTCCTTTGCTTGAGCCACAAGAGTGTCTATAAGGACTTGGGCTTAAGTGTTCAGATAGAGACTTCCTCTTTCCTATTGAACACAAAGGCAAATGCAATATCCTTGAAAGCTTCTGGCTCTTGGTGGCTTTCCAGAGTCATGGGTTAACACTTTGCTTGAAGCCAGTGCTACCTCAATACTGTAGTTACATGAGCAAATAAATTTATTTCAGTACTTAAATCTGTATGCATAGCTCTTTTGTCGCAAGCCCCAAATAATCTAAACCAAAGTCCATAGGTTTTTCAGATAGACCTATATGTGTGTGAATATAAGTATGAATATGGAATAAACTCAAATGAGAATTTAATTGCATAATGAAGGTTAGTATCAATTTAGCACAATATTAAACTTAAAATCAGCATACTATAGTGATGCAGCCACCTCAATGTTTACAGCAGTTCAGCTCACAATAGATAAACTACGGAACCAACATAGGTATTCTTCAATAGATGAATGGATAAAGAAAATATGGTATATATACACAATATAATATTACTCAGCCTTAAAGAAGAATGAAATGATGGCATTTGCCGATAAATGGATGGAGCTGGAGAATATTGTGCTAAGTGAAATAAGCCAATCCCCCAAACCGGAAGGCGGAATGTTTTCTCTGATGCACAGATGCTAATTCACAATAAGAGGGGTGTGGGTAAAGAAGAATAGAGGTACTACTTTGGATTAGGTACAGGAGAGTGATGGGAGGGGAAGAGTATGGGGGTAGGAAGGATAGTAGAATGAATCAGACATTATTACCCTATGTACATATATGACTACATGACCAATGTGATTCTACATCATGCACCCAGAAGAATGAGAAATTATACTCCATTTATGTATGATGTGTCAAAATGCATCCTACTGTCATACATAACTAATTAGAACAAATAAGAAAAAAAAAGAAGCTATGCAAGCAGGATGTGAAGGTGCATACCTGTAATCACTGTAAAGCAGGAGTTTAGGGCACGAGGTTTGAGGTCAGTCTCTGCAAGTAAGCAAGTCCCTGTCTCAAAATACAGAATAAAATGGTCTGGAGATGTAGCCCAGTGGTAAAGCACCCCTGGGTTCAATCCCCAATATCACAAAAAGAAAAAAGAAAAAAGTTATAGAAAAAAGTTGTTACTCCTGTGCATTCTCATTACATCCACCTTCCTAATTTTTTTTCCTTCTGTCTCTTAAACTCCAATACTTTCTTTTTACCTATAAATGCCCTATTCAATTTTAAAGTTATCCTTTATATAACATTTACTAAGCCATATATTACATCATTTGATTTATAAGGATGCCAAATCTATAACAACCCTATTATTAGAGTGTCAGTATTCTTGTTTTAAGATGAGGAACCTGAGACTTAGGATGACCAAGGAACTTGTGAAAGGTCATATAACTGGTAAGTGGTGCAAATAGGATTCAAGTTGAGTGTACTCTAACACTGTGTTCAAGGACAGCTTATGGGCTTGTCCTCAGGACATAAAGTATATTGTTGTGGCCTTCCTTCCATGTTTATTCAGTTCAACAAATATTTATTGAATGTCTAATATGTGCCAAATACTTTGCTGTGTGATGGATAGCTACAACTGTAAGCTAGCTAGGTACAGACTCTATTTTCCTGGAACTTAAGGTCTAGTGGGGAATATACATGAGACAGACTGGAATTATCAACCCAGTGTGGGAAAAGCTGCTATAGGGGAAACTCTTTTTTTTTTTTTTTTCAGTTGTATGTGGACACAATATCTTTTATTTATTTATTTTATGTGGTACTGAGGATCGAACCCAGGGCCCCACGCATGTGAGCCAAGCACTCCACCACTGAGCCACAATTCCAGCCCTAGGAGGAATTTTAAAGTAACAAGTACATGTCACCCCAAGCCATCTTATGGTATCAGGGGAAACTTTCAGGATAAAGAGAAACCTATACCATGACTCAGTAGGCATTGGCCAGGTGTCAGGTGCTTAAATAGATGGAGCAGGAAGTGTTTTAGAGAAAGGGAATAATGTGAACAAAAACCTGGCAGTGAATGGTGGGTTCAGAGAACTAAAAGAACCTTGTAGCAGATAATGTCAACAAAGAGAGACTGGATAGGTAATCAGAAGCCAAGATACAGAATTCAGTCTTTATTTTAAGAATGATAATGAGAATTGAACATTCCTGTAAGTGTCTTGATCAGAACTGTTCTTTAGAAAAATTACTTTTGCTGTTTGCAAAATGGATTACAGAAAGCAAGACAGGGAATTGTGAGACTAGATAGGGGACTAGTAATATGGGTGAAAGCTGAAGTGGTCTTAAATGGTGGTAGGAATGGAGAGAGGAGAGAGAGAGAGAGAGAGAGAGAGAGAGAGAGAGAGAGAGAAAAGAGGATGATGAATACAAGACCGCTTTAGAAAATGGAATTTGGTGGAAATGAAATTGATCAAATTATGTTATGTGCATGAACAAATATAGTATAATATTTTGTTATGTATAATTATAATACACCAGTTAAAAAAATAGACGTGTCCCAATTTGGTGAGATTTGAGGAAGAAGTGACACTAAAAATGACTCTGCATTATGTGTAGGATCTGGGAGAAGAGCAGGTTTGGAGGGACAGGGAGATGGAGATGTCCCCTTACCAGGTCTATGGTTTCTAAACTTAGGTGTTATGGAGCACTCTTGATTTAACTTTTTCTTCTGCTCTTTTCCCCTTGATGAAACCTGTGCTATTGCATGAGGTCAAATGCATGTCTACCTTTCTCAGAAAACAAAAATTTAGGAGAGCTGCTACCACCTAGTATATATGAAGCCAGTATAGTGTCAGTAGTTCCTCTAGACCAAAAGCCCAGTATTCCCCCAATTAAACATATTTTAGACAGACTTTAAAACAAATAAAACAAACAACTTGATGGCGCTTGAAGGTTTAAATGAATTTGGGAAGTGAGCAATAGATGGCATGTGGGTGTCCAATAACCGTGCAATAGGAAAAAGGTTTAAGCCAACACTTCTATGCCAGTCATTTTCTTGGGCTTTTAAGCAAATTATCAACAAACCTTAATAAGGAGCTCACATAGGAGAAATCCTTTGATGAACCTAAATAATAGAAGAAAAACAATGAACCTTTTTGAAGTTAATTCCAGATTTAGCCTGCAAAACATTAAGCTCCCTCAGCCAACATTTGTATGCAGAGTCTCCCTACCCCCACCTTATGCCACATTTATATTTTCCTCAGGATTCTTAGTTATTAGACAGGAGACATGCTGGAACATGTACAGTCAATGGTCTCCAACCCAGTCCCTGAAAAAGTGAAAAGACAGACAAATAAGAGACAGGATATAAATCTGTGACCAGTGGTGCTTCCTGAGCTCTGAGATTGTTGACAAATAGTTACTCTCTTAACTGCCTTCAGCTGGTTTTGATTTTTTCTCTTCAGTTTTCATTTTTGTCACATACCATAGGTTATAACAATCATGGAAAATTACTTATGGCTCTCTGTTTCAAGTCAGTTTGGGCTACTATAAGAAAATACTCTAGCCTGGGTAATTATAAACAGCATAAATTTATCTCACACAGTTCTGGAGGTCAGGAATTCCCAGATCAAGGGACCAACAGAGTCTGTGTCTGATGAGGATTTGTTCTCTACTTCAAAAGACATGCCTTCCACACATGGCAGAAAGGGCACAAAAGCTCCCTTGAGATTCTTATAAGGACACTAATCGAATTCACAAAAACAGAGCCCCACAGCCTAGTCATCTCTGAAAGGCCCTATCTCTTGACACGATCATCTTTGGGTTGAGTTTCATCCTATGAATTTTGGAGGAGAACAAACATTCAGACCATAGCACCCACTTTTCGATGAGGGCAGTTGAAATTTCAGAATCTTTCTCAGTACAGTGTTTTAGGAGGTTACAGGTATTTGGTAGAAATTGGTCAATGCAGTGTTTTGAGTTATTGGTGTCCATTTCCTCAGTCCTCTTGACAAATGAGTTTGTATTTCTTCTCACTTCTCTTTCTCTTGATTCTAGGATTAACCATGGAACTTGCTTTGGCTAGTAGAATGTTAGTGGACTGATGCAAACCAAGGCTTAAAATGTGGTTTTGTTGTTTTGTTATACTTCTGCCTCATCCTAGTGGCTAAAGCAAATCACAAGAACCAAGTGGGAAGAGACTAGAACCCTACATAGAAAAGAACATAGATACAGGACAGGGTGAAGAACTGAGGTCAAGAATAAAATCCAGGCTGGGTGTGGTGGTGCACACCTGTAATCCCAGAGACTCAGGAGGTTGAGTCAAGAGGATCATAAGGTCAAAGCCAGCCTCAGCAACTCAGAAAGCACAAATAAAATCTGCTATAACCTTAATTACTGCTTTGTGTTACTTTTTACTAGGTTGTATTTCCATCCCCGTTGGTTGAGTTGTCCCAGATAAGGGGACAGAAAGGGAGGTCCTGAGATTATGAGAACTATCCGAAAGCCACCATGGTTTACAAGCATGATCAACTTGGAATAATTATTTATAATCAAATAGTCATTGATTATTTCATTGATTATATGATAAAGATTAATCCTAAGGGCACTACAAACATCTGGGTTTGCTAGACAAGTATGTGTCACTGCCTGAGTAGGAGGTATTTAAATTTGAAGTGTTAAAAATCACCACCCATTAATCAGTCAGCAATAAAGTCAAAGAGCCTTTGAAATAAAAACGTACATGCATGAGAAAATATAACTTATATTTTAAGGATTGCATATGTTGTTTTAAAAATGCATCTATATGGTAAGGTGAGTCATGACTCAAGTAGAGACAAGACAGAAAACTATTTTTGTGAATCAAACACTTAAAATGAAATGGGAAGAAAATGAACTCTTGGTGTGGTTTTCATGATCACAAGAGCCATTTCTTCATGTGTGAAAATGGGATGAAGGTGGATTAGAAAGTTTGGATCACAGTTCATCCCATTCCATGAAATGTCCTTGAAAGAACCTTTGTTGTCCCTAAACCTGGATAGAATCTGCTGGCTGTCCCTTATCTTTTAGAAACGCTCATCCCAGTGTCATACTAGAAGCAGAGGACTGGGGTTAAAGGAAAGAAGAAAGTTATATGATCTTTGCAAGAAGACCCTCAAATCTTGGTCCATGGGTTGATGGGGGACTCAGAGACTGTGGCAATGATTCCTGCTTCATGGAAGAGATGGATGAGAGGGAAACCAAGAGAACAAACATTTGGAGGGGTGAGGGAGTTGAAGTTGAGCATTCTGCAGCGACTGAGCAAGCAGCTGGTGTGTGGCTGGACAGCTTGAATTCTCTGCGGGTAGATTGGATATTTGGATGGAAGGACATGAGTTGCTTGGCTTGGGCTTTCATTGTGAGCAGCAGGTGTTATAATGGGCAGCCTGGATGATTTTTTTTTTTTTTGAGAGGCTGGAGAGGGAACCAGACTTTTGCCATTGCTACTTCTGTAGCAAAACATTTTTTGCTATTGTTTCTAGTACATCTATTCTGAATCTCATCTGATGGGATTGGACGGAATTAAACCATTTAACAAAATTGGGCAGAGCTGGATATTTTAGGAGGGTCACGTTTGCCCATTTGAACACTTGGATTCTATTTCATCTTAGAGCCAGAGGCTTTAAAACAAGCAGCATTCTTTTTTCAAAATACTATCATGTAAAAATATCTTTATGGTTTTTGCCTTAAGAGAGGGAGATCCTATGTTTACCTATATTGTTACTCCTGCATTTGGCAGATTTTGGAGCAGGCTCCATTGGCTTGGAAAGTATGCAACTGAGGGCAACTGTTACTTCATTACATTTATCTGGTTTTTGTTGTTGTTTTGTTTTAAGTTTTCCTGAGATTCATATACACTGATACTACTCCCAAATTGCATAAACAAACAAACAAAAGAAACTAACAGTTTCAGAATTAAATGCAAATAAAAAAAAAGAAAGAAAGATGGAAGTCTCTTCCCCAGGCTCCCCCTCCCTGGAGGCCAGTTGTCCGCCTGGTGACCTCCACTGGGAAGCACATTAAGCTTTTCATAGTCCAGCTGGCTTTCTGTGGGATTTGCAAGAAGGTTCTTTGCACATCTCACTCTTGCTGTCTGTAAGTGACTGTTTTGCTGTGCTGACATTTCCTCCCAGAATCAGGTAGGAAGGACTTCCTTAGTCACCCACTCCCTTTTGAACAGAATGCCCTTTGCAATGGTTGATGCCATTGCCCATCCACAGCACAAGCCAGGCAAATCAGCAGAGCATTGCTCAAGCACTGGACGGAATGTCTCACTGGTTGGGTAATGGTGACAATCTGGGAACAGGCAGTGACTTATGTTGATCAGGATCTCTCCTGCTCAGACTGATGGCTGGGAAGCAGGCCCCTTGGCCTGCAGAGAGGACAGTGTGTTCCCTCTCTGGCTGGCTACAGGGTGGGAAGCACTGCTAATCTGAGCAAAGAGAGCCCGTTAATCTTGGAATTATCTAAGAAAAGGCAATTGCCTGGCACCTCCTCAGCACACAAAGCAGGGGCTGCTATCACAACTGCCATCAACAAGGTCTAATCGGACAGAGGCTTCAGAACAGCTGAATAATGTACACTCGGATATCTCCTGGTCCCTGAGATGCCCGCTATCTGAGCTCCAGAGGAAACTAAAAACACAGAAACACTTGAAGGCTGTTGGGTAGATTAAAAACTTTACACAAGTTATTCTCAAACTTTAGTTGGAGAGATTGTTAAAACACACATTCCTTAGCCTTTCTATAAGAATTCTGAAGGAGTTGGTCTGGACCAGGGCCCAAGCCTCTGAATTTCTATCAAACTTCATGAAGCTCATGTTGTGAATCCAGGGCCTGCAGATTGAGTTGCCCTGCCCTATTTATTCTCTCTAGATTGCAGAGTTAGTTTGGGGGAAGTTTTTGCTCTGACCCTAAATGCCCTGAACTCTGGAATTTCTGACCACAGGTCTTTGAGCTGTGATTAGCCCATGGCTTCATAAATGTTCCAGTGATTATTAAATCCAAAGCCAAAGAAATTTGATAAAAATACAGCCATTTGGTACCTACTATTTTCGTTAATGAGGAGCTTTGTCTAGACTAGCAAAAGGAGTTTTAAAAAGTTCTCCCTCTGCTTCCCAGAGAAGTCTGTTGGTTTAAACTAAATTGATGTGATAATTCTACTCAAGTTCCTGAGGGGCTAGAATGAGACTGTTTTGCCTTAACATCCTTCATAAAGGTCTATGATTTTGAGATTATCCCTCGATATTGATAACAGAGGTGTGCATTGATTCCTGCTGGGACCAGTCTGCTGGAACATTTGACTGACACAATAGTAATTATCCCAATGTTGTTCTCAGGTAACCACTACAGAGTCGCTGGCTACACACTCCGTTCTCCCTCCCTCAATTAGTTTTACTCTCAATATTATGCAAGCTGATTTTAAAAGAAATAATTACATTTGTCATCAAAATCACATATTAATGAGCAATGTTATATATGTAACTGCAATCCAGATAAAGAATTATCTGGAGTCAAGCTGGATTTCCAGAAGTACACAATAAAATTATTAGAGGAGTAAATAAGTTTGTTTGTGCTTTCATTCAGACACAGAGAAAATAAGTCAGACTTATATTTTGCCTGAAAATGTATCACTCAAAACATTTCTTTGTCTTCCAGATTGTGAATGTGTATGTGTGTTCTCGAGTCTTCTGATATATCAGAGAAGCTTGAATGGATCAAATATTGTTCTATTAGTTGGATTAGATCCAGTAGTTTTGCTTTAACAAATGGTGCCCCAAATCTCTGTGGCTCACCTTAGATGCCCAACACTGGTCAGCTGTGCTTATTTTAGTTATCGACAGACCGTGTTGAATGGTTGGTCTATTTTGATTTGTGCTGTCTTTTCTTATAGGGAAGGTATAAAAAGGGCAAGGTGCGGGGCCTTAAATTAACAATTAAATGATCTAGCCCAAATGTGACACATGTCATTTTTAACCACAATCAATAAGCCCTTTGACCAGGAAGTAGTTATGACCTTGATCATCATTAGAGATAATGAAGCACAATCTGCCGTGAGGGAAACTGGGTATTGGTAAACAATAGAAGGGTCTGCCTCAGGTGAACTCTGTACAACATTTGAATATGGAAGAAAAGAAGAGAGAGATTCTTTATTGGTCTATAAACTACAAATGCATGTCAGTTTGTGGCATGAATCCAGGCCTGACTAGAGCCTTCTTAGAGAAGGTCAGATCTCTTTTTGGAAAATGGTGTAATTAAGAGTCTGATCAATCACTTTAAGGTAAAATATTTAGACCACCAGGTTAAACCTCCTTTGCTTTTAGTCTATAAGTGGGAAGCATTCCACATTGGAATGAGATCATGATTCTGCCTTGTATCTACTATTCCATGACTTCAGACAGATTGTCTTACCAACTTGTACATGAAATGGTTAAATGAAATCATCTTTTAGCTTCCTTTCAGCTCCAAGATTCTGTGATTCTATGAATTATAGTCTTCACATGGATTTATATAATACTGACCAGAATATGGTGTGGTAGAAAAAAGATACTCGGAAGTATTAATGATAATAGTGCTGGCCTTCTAATGGAACATACATAAGTTATGTAATGAGTTTCCCTTAATATCATATATCTCTCTCTTTGGTGCCAGAGTTGAGTTATCACTTTTAAGCCATCTAAAATGCCAGGGCTTTAGTCTGGATAGAAGTCCTGCATGTGGCGCTGAGAAGGAGCATACCAGTAATGACTGATTGTAAAGGACAGACTCTGGCTCTTCACCTGCTTGATCTCTGTAGCTTTCAGGGTCCTGTCTATTTGGATCAATGGTTTGCTAATTACAAACTGTCTTTGTAAGGCTCCAGCATACTCTCTGGTGATTCATGTTTTTGCATTGATTTTCACATAAGCTAAGATGCAGTTGCACCATTTAAGCACTTTGAAATTGGTCATCAATGAACTATTTTGGACTTAATAGATTTGATAACACTTGAAGACTCACATTTTGATTTTTGGATTATACTACCTAATACAGTGGGAGCTAAGGCTTATGTCCTATTTATCTGCTTTTTAAGAGAATCCCAGTAACGATAGGTTCTGATTTATGGGTGGACTTCTATACAGGAAGCCTGAGATGGAACGAAATCTAAAAATTAGTTCTACTGGCCCCAGGATATCAGAGAACATTTATCTTACTTAGACTTGAAGTTTCTCCCGCTAGTGAAGTGATCTTCATTTTAAGCAGTGAGTTCTTTTCCTTTGCACAGAGATTAGACCTCAATTGCTGAACTATAGATTTAGAACCACACTAAGTCCTTTGGATTCTAAGTACTAGTTTTAAGAAACATTGCAATCACTATATGTTCTAGCTGAGACTCAGAATGAGTGATATAAACCATGATTTTTATAATTTTTTTATCACTGGAAAATATATAGAAGATAAATGTAGTGCTTGCTTCAGATGATTTAAAGTGCCTGGCTTAGCCCTCCAACCCCACAGCCCTCTTCTGATTTTCCCAGGTTGTCCCTAAGGTCACTCAGTGGCATGCTAAGGTGCCAAGGGAATCATCTGGGATCTCTTCCAGAAATAATGATCTTACAGGTTTGGAACTGCACTTGGTCAAGAATGTGGACAAGAGTGTGGACATTGAGAGCTCTATCTTGAAACTCAGATGCACTTAGAATAGTTCCAGTTATCATTTGTATCATGTCTAACTTCTTTAATCCTGTTTTATATGATAATACACCTAACTTAAAGAACCCCTATGAGGAGAAATTGAGCAAAAGGAAAGAGTAAGATGTCTTTGGATATAAGAAGCACATGGTGAGTGTTAGCTCAACCCTTTTTTTAATTTTTATTTTTTTGTACTGGGGATTGAACCCAGGGGTGCTTAACCACTGAGCCACATCCCCAACCCTTTTTACTTTTTATTTTGAGAGAGGTTCTCACTGAGTTACTTAGGGCCTCACTGAGTTGCTTAGGGCCTAAGTTGCTGAGGCTGGCCTTAAACTTGCAATCCTCCTGCCTCAGCCTCCTGAGCCACTGGGATTACAGGCATATGTCACCTGCCCAGCCCTCCTTCTTCTCTTAACAAGAAACATGCCTTACTTAGTGCCACAAAGTTTGAGAAATTAATTGGAAAACTCACACAGGTTTGGATCAGTCATTGATTGGTGATATCTTGTTTTACATCCTAAATTTAAGAATTAATTCATTTGCAAAGAGGCACAAAAGTATCAAATTTAACAGATAGAAGGAATATTCTTTTATTCATCAAATTTACTTTTTCTATGTAGCCGTAAGTATCACTTCCTTGCGTGTTCCCAAATCTTTTAGTGTTGTAGGGTCATTCTTTCTTGAATGCCTAAATAAAAATACAAATGGTGTGAACTTGTACTGTTAATACTTAAGCCTCCCTGTGGGGATTCTCAGACTCGTGTCTTTCTTTCTGTGGTTGATCTCTTCTCTCTAAGTAGACTGAATCCAAACCTCTTTTTGTGGGTATTCCTAAAGTATCACTATACTAAATGGACAGGTGAAGGCATAAGGATAGTACCACACAGAAACCAATCAAAACTGTGCCCAACACATCTTTACTTTGGCCTTGCAATGCTCAATTTCATGTATCAACTTGGCAAGTTTATTGCATCCAATGATTCAGTTAAATATTGGGCATTGCCATGAGAAACTTTGTAGAGATGGTTAACATCTACAGTCAGTTGCCTAGGAAAGGAAATTTTTCCCTCCATGATATAGATGAACCTCTTCCACTCAATTGAAGTCTTAAGAACAAAACAGGTTTTCCTAAGAATTTCTGACAAGACTAGAATACCAGCTGTTGCCTAAGAGTTTCAGCTCATCTACCTGCCCTACCTCACAATTGTGTAAGCCAGTTCCTTGATATCTATCCAACCACCCATTCACCTAACCATTTCATCTACCCATCTTTCCTTCCCTTCTTACTTTCTGATGATTTTGTTTCTCTGGAGAACCTGGACAACTTATATGGATCAGGTCCCCACTGGATATTTCCCATCCATCTTATTTTCTCTCATAAAGGAGATTTTGGGGGCAAAAACTCTTAACAGCAAGAATTTGTTTCATTCCAATATTACGAACAGGGCTGGCTGCCATTTAATCAGCACTGATATGTGTCATGTGCAAGCATGGCTATTATGTGCTAGAGCCTGCTTCTCTTCAATGGCCTCTATATGGTCTTGCAGTACATCAAAGTCCTGTTGATTTCAACCAGGTGGTATACTTTTGTAAGGACCCTCCCAGGATCCCCTACTCTGCTCCAGCCTCAGGAATTCCATTAGTTCCTTTGAGCCAAAGTTTTTGTTACAGAGAATCCTTTGTTTGAAGGAAATAACCAGGGAGAGGAGGGCAATAACAACCCAGCTGCTAGAAGACCCAATGCTAGATCAGAATTTTCTTGACTGCTAGGCAGGTAACAAACAATGGTCCAAATTTTTAATAAGCACAGCCTTGAGAATTATCCCCAGGGAGCAGACCTGGATGCAGTTCCCCAGTGGGGGGCCACTGGGCACCTGCAGGATGTGGTAGAAAGGAGAGGGAGAAGAAAGGTGGGAGACTGCCAAAGGAAACGTCAACTCCTTCACACTTGAATTGGTTCCAATCACACCTGCTCCCTTTAGGGGAAGCCTTTCCATTAAACAGTGATTGTGACAACTTGGCAGGCAGACTAAGTTTGGATGCAGGTAGATTATCAAAAGGATTTTTCCCCCCTAATAATTATATTCTTTATTTCACTGCAAAATATGTTCTTTGCAACTGCTTTCTTTTCCAGGGTCTCATAGGGAATAAAAAGCAATTGCCCTGTGATCTAGTGATAGTTCCTTCTATTGTTCCTTAGCTCTCATATTGTGCTCCTGCTTTCTGAAGAACCCTGTTCCATTGATCTTTCCTCCTTTTACTTTTCCCCTCCATCTTGGGTTTTCCTTTTTTCAGTCTACCTAGCGTTTCTTTATCTTGCCAGGAAACTTTCCCCACATCTTGATGCCATTTCTCTTAGCTCCTTATGAAAGTGCGCCTCTTTTCTATCTCCATTTCTTCACTGTTTTAACTCAAATCAATGTGGTTTCTGGAGATGTCATTGTATCAGAAATCTTCAAGAATCATTTAGGCTGGTTTTGAGAGGCAATAGTCTTTTCTCAGACCTGTCTTCCTGGGCCTCCCTTTAGCACTCAGCACTTCTAGCCACAAAGTGCTTGCTTGGCCTCATTTCTGAATTTGGCTTTCTTGACTCGGCTGATTTTTTTTTTAATGTCTTCTCTTTATTCATTACACTTGTCATCCATTCCCTAAATGTTGATTTACTCCAAGGTTTCAATCATATTTTTCAGTAATTGCATTTATTTTAAAATTTTTTTTCTCCATCAAGACTTTGTCCCCTCTAGATGGTTAAAGATGCGACTACTAGTTTATACCATTGTCCTGAATTTTACTTCCATGAAAACTTACTAGGACACTTCTACTTTGAAGTTTTTAGGTCTTTTCTCTCCTGGAGTATTTGCAAACATAAGGCTTACCCTGCATTCACAAACTAGTATCCCTGTATGCATCCTAGTCACTGAGGTTATGATCTTTGGAGTCCCTGTATGCAAACTCACAATTTTTCTTTTTTTGAACCAGGGATTGAATCCAGGGGTGCCTAGCCACTGAGCCACATTCATGTCCCTTTTAATATTTTAGAGACAGAATATCCCTGACTGGTTTAGGGCCTTACTAAGTTACTGAGGCTGGCTTTGAACTTGCGATCCTCCTGCCTCTGCCTCCCAAGCTGCTGAGATTACAGGTGTGCCCTACTGTGCCTGGTGACCCAGAAAATCTTTTTTTTTTTAAACTAAAAGTTAATTATTTTATTTTATATTTATTTATTTTTATTGGTTGTTCAAAACATTACAAAGCTCATGACTGAACCTTCATGATGATGTTTGCAGTGATCCCTTAATTTCGTGACCCCAACATCAATCTTGTTCACAGCCTCTTTCCTCTTCTTATCCATCCCACCAATTGGTGCCAGAGAACTCATGTTTTAAAGACATTTTTTTTTTTTTTGGTTGGTCGGTTATTCTCTCCTCTATAAACAGTGGTTAGAGACTAAAGTCCAATTTCCTTCCTGTGATTTTCAGGACTCTACTACCACATCCTAATCTTACTTTTTAAACCCCATGTAACAGGGACCTGTAATATTGGGTGACACACGATTATCTTGTATTCCTATCCTGAGCGTAACACCTTTTACTTCTTCAGAAGGCTTTCCTGTTGCTCTCTGCTCCCACCCATCCTTTGGCGCCCACCTAAGATTCTGACACCTATTTGTCTGCTTTAGTTGTCAGTTGAGTCCTGCCTTTTCTGAACTCCTGGAACATTTTTAAGCCTCAGTGCATCTTCATATAAATATATTCATATCACTGTCCTCCAGTCTTGCTGAGCAGGCCCTACACTCTTTTGAAGTAAGGGACTAGTTCTCTGATTGGCTTATCCCAAATGTCTAAAAAAGTATTTGTTTCTGTTGAGGCCAAGAGTCTTTACTTGCTTTATTTCTACAAAAAAAGAAATAATAACAACAACAACAACAAAAAAGGATAGAAGAAGAAGCAGAATTTCACAGTGATTTAGCAGTGCCAGTGAGGGACTTTGGTTTTTACTTCAATTTTGCCATGTATTGGCTGTGTGACCTTAGTCACATTATCCCAACTCTCTAAGCCTTACCTGAAAAAAGCAGATAATAACAGTACCTGTCTCAAATGGTTGTAAGAACGAGAGATAATATATGTAAAGTGGTCAGCATATTGCCTGGCACATATTAAGAAGCCAATAATGTTAGCTATTACATAGTGGGTACTCAATTCACCTGTGATAAAGGACTGAATTAGTACCTTGCTGCTGAATTAGAAAATTATACACTTTATAATTTTAACATGTTCTTCAAGTCCTATTTCTGCATGAGTTTATCAAAACTTGAATGACTGAAATGAATTAAATGTGTATTACCGAATTACCTTTTACCAGGCCGGGGTTAGGAAAAGTGAGTCATGTTTATTAAGTGACTGTTGAATATACAATGCTCTAGAAAGCTGATGGTACTTTGGGGTATAGATTAGACTTAATCCATATTTCAAGAGAAAAGGCAGATTAGGAAAATTTTAGACCCCATTAGTAATCAGTTCTCTAGTTTAGAGTGGATTATTTTACCTCTGCGAGTTTTAGTTATTTGAGCCTTTCTGAGATACAGTAAGAATTAAATTAAAAAATTATATTTAAAATACTCAAATAGTATATTCTCTCAACAAAAATGCTACTTGATCTTTGTCTTTACTTGACTATTTTTCCATTAAAGGGTGGTCATGTAATTTTTAGTAGGGTTTAAACTCTTTTCATTCATTTCATTATGTGAAAAATATATTTCATCTGTTTTCAGAAACTCTGGGCCTTTGTTTGATTGGAGCCCTTTTTTTGACTAGTGAAATAAAAAATGTATTGATTGCTTGCAATGTGCTAAGACTTATGGCAGAATTATATACCTACATACTCACATAGGCAAGACAAAATACTTAACAAAATATTTTTAAAGTGCTAAGTGAACAGACAAAAGGGAGTAACTAATTCTTCCCAGAGGTGATGGCGAAACTGTGAATGAAGATTGGACAGGTCTCCTGGGCCTTGGAGGTAAAGTAGAAGTTTGCCAGGCATGCACATGGATGGGGATGCCTGCAGTAATAACAGCATCAACAATAGCAGGGAAGCTTGAAAGTGCTATTGCATTTCAGAAATCATGGATATTGTGCTATGATTACAGTGGTGGTGTGTGTATGTGTGTTGGAGACAGTGGTGTGCTCATGTCAGGTCTTACCAATGCACTCATGAGGACCATTTTGTCTATATTTCCCTGTGTTTGCATCCCTGATATAGCGTTGAGAATTGGAGATTGACCAATGATGGGTATTTTCACCTGGAAAATTGGCAAACACAATTAATCAGGGTTTTGTTGTGGGTGGTGGCTTTATTTTTCTTCAGAGGGAAGATTTTTATACATTCATCAGTACACCTCTTGTAAGAAGTGGCAGTTTTGACAAGGTTAGTTTCAAAAGTTAAATAAGGTGAGATCGTGAATGGCTTAGTAAGATGAGCTAAGGAGTTTGAATTGTAAATAAACTCCATTTATGATTTATACTGACATGTGACATTTTGTGGGCAAAATAGCTATAGAAAAATGATCCTTTGAGAAGGGTAACACATATGTATACAGAAACCTGATTTTGAGGGCAAATGATTATAAACTGGGTGAGCATATCAGCATTGGCAATGCTCAGGGTAAGAAATGAAAGCATTTGGAAATAACTTGGTAGTCTTGGCAGCAAAAATAAAATGTTCTCTCATTGCAAGAATTCTAAGAAGCATTTCTACTATGTAAACATTTTTTGGTAATGCTAACATTTCTTCCTGACATTTCATCTTTCAAGCAATGGCAGGTAAACATTGAGCCTATACAATTATTTTTTAAAGAAACACTTTCTCTTCATGTTCCTTTCAGAAAACAAATGACCAGTGAAGTCCTTAATGTAATAGGAAGTACACTAAAGGGTAGAAGTGGCAAATTAGGTAACTTCCTTTAAATAGATGATCAATGACAATTATATAGAGCTTGGTTGTTCTTAAAATGAAATAGTCAATGAGAGAAAGCTATTTACTGAACTAATCTTGCAGATATTTTAACTGTATGATACAATCTGAAAGAAGAAAGCAGGAAAAAAAGGTTTAAGTCCTATGGAGGGAAGTGACTCAAATTTCTACACTTTACATCATTGATTTTTATTAATAAATAACATATTTTAATGCCTAGGTTAGGGTAAACAGTTTGCCAATGAGGACAGCTGCACTTACTGAATGCTTGTTCTCTGCCAAGAATCATCCTACAAGCTTTACCTGTGCTTTTTTGTTTGATGTTCTCAAAAGCTGTATAACAGGCTAATCTTATTATCCCTGTTTGACTGATGAAGTAGTTGAGACATAATATCAAAAGAATAGGTAAGTGGCAGAGGTAGGATTCAATTCCAGGAGGTCAGCAGAGAAACAACCTTACTTACCACTGAAAACACAGTAGTTTTCCAAAGTGGGGGCTCCAGAGCAGCAGCTACTGCTGCTGCCTCTGTCTGGGAACTGGTTAGAAGTGCACATTTTTGGGTACACACCAGAACTGTTGAGTCTGTTCATCTGGGGTAGGGTCACAATCTGGGTTTTAGTAAGCCTGCTAGGTGATTCAGATACATGCTAAAGTTTGAAAGCCACTGATCTGCACCGTACTCTCTTTTCAATCATTTCTATGAATACCTATGTCTACTTTTCTTTTTTTCCTGGAGATTGAACAAAGGGTCTCACACATTCTAAGGATGTGCTCTGCACCTGAGCTATACCTCCAGTCTATAAATATCTAATGTTCAAATGAAAATTACCTTATAATATTGAACAACATGGGGATGCACACTACATACAACAAGGAATGATCAAGAAAGTCTTCATGCATGTCAGAAAAGCAAAAACTGACACTGTCTTATACTTCCCATGTAGCTATAACCTTCTAACTTGCCACAACCCACGCAGCACCAACTAAGGATCTGGAGTAGGGGCAACTGACTGGAGATGGAGGAAAACACAGAGACAAAGAAAATAGAGACATTTTTAAGCAAAGCTGGGGCCAGGGGAGACAATGCACTGTGATGGAGGAACAGTGACTCAGAACTAGCTTTGCAAGTTTATAATCTAGTGTCTTATAATCAGGAAGTTAAACTATAGGGGCATTGTAAATTGTTCAAGTCTTTTGAGTTATCAAGAGGCTTCTTTGTGCACTAAAAAGTTACAGAGCTAGAAACATTTTTGCAGCTATCCTGCTGCACCCAGGAAGCCCATCATATTGGAACATCTGATAACTATTAGCATCAGAGTAGGGTATCAAGGCTGTTAACAATGTTAACAATGTTTCCCAGGCTTGGCATCTGCCTACACCACAGGATCAGCTGACGATGGAGGCTCATCTGCTCTCCACAATACCTTAAAGTCTGAAAAAATTTGTACCCTGAAATACACTAAAATGAGCAGGGTCACCCTGACTAGTATATAATAAAACCTTTAATATTTCTCATAAACTTGTACTCCCTAACTAAAAACCTGAACTGGGCTGGATCACCAAAAAGGTTCACTAACATGGATGATAATTAATCCAGGCTGGGAGCTGAGAGTATTGACCAGAACTGCTTATACGTAGCCTTTCCATGTAGCTTAGATTTCTTGCATCATAGTATGAGTGACGAAAGGATTGTCCCAAAAGCAAGTTTCTAAAGCACCCTGGTGGAATCTCACAGGCTTTTAATCATCTACTTTTGAAAGTATGTATATTTTTTGTTACACTAAAGCGAGCCAGGTCCAAAGAGATAGGGATGCAACTCAATTTCTTGATTTGAGGAGCAACGTGTAAGAACAGTAGGGAAAGGAATGGATGGGACCCACTTTGAAGACCACCAAACACTCTCCTGTATTTTCTTAATTTATTTTTCTTGGTGTTTTAATTTGACAATATGATCCTCCAGTTAAGTCTTAAAGCTAAGCAAGTGTTTGCCGTTATTAAGGACTACAAAGACTTTAGGACTTTACCTTTCTGCCAGGCTAACAAATCATTCTACCACAGTGACATGCATGATGGTAGAAAACACAAGACACCTGAATCAGAGACAAATGACAACTTAATACCCATGGCAATAGAAGTATCCAGCATTTCGGCATATTTTTTGCTCTGGTCACCTGAGCCTCTGTTCCCCTAGGGAGACATGACAAGAGCCAAATGACACATGAACACACAGTGGGTTGTATCACAAGAGAGAAATACTGAGCTGAGGGCACACTAATCTTTTATAAAGGGCAATAAGCAAACCTGCTTGTTGCTCCAGAGGGAAACATCTTCTCTCTTTTCCAAGGTTACTAGAAATAAATATCCTAGAAAAAAAAAACAGTTCAGAAGAAAAATACACACATCTAAGAGATATGAAAACCAAAGACATCCATGAAGAATTGTCTTCCAACAACCACATGATGATGATCATGGTATGTGTGGAAATGAGGGGAAAAGGTGGACCACTCAAACAGAAAAGAAGCGGAAAAAGGTTTCTATGTTTTGGAAATTTCAAGGAGTTCAGTTTAAAATGTGTGACTAAAGGAGTAAATAAGGATACAGCAAATTTGAAGAATGTCCATAGCATGTTTTACATTTTTTATTTATTCTGTAGGCAATAACAAACTTCTATGTGGGAAAATATATGGTTACTGCTGGAGTATTATAAGCTTATTTTATAGGATCTATAGAGAATTTAAGTGCCTAGAGGAGGAACACTCTTTAAGAAAGAAGAGTCCGAGTTGAGATGGTGGCAACTGGAGGGAAGAATAAATAGGAGATACAGAAAGTTAGTAGGTAGACTCCGTAGACATAGACCACTGCTAATGTCCCTTAATGCAGTGTATTGTCATTGTTTAACTATATATTTCCTTCTGTTAGCCTCTTAACTTTTCCAGGGGAAGGACCACATCATCTATTTCCTTATATCCAGATGTATGCCTTCATTTTTTTGGCGGGGGGGTGAAACTGGGGATTGAACTCAGGGGCACTAGACCATTGAGCCACATCCGCAGCCCTATTTTGTAGTTTATTTAAAGACAGGGTCTCACTGAGTTGCTTAGCATCTCACTTTTGCTGAGTCTGGCTTTTAACTCGTGATCCTACTGCCTCAGTCTCCTGAGCTGCTGGTATTATAGGAGTGTGCCACCATGCCTGGCTGACATCATTTTTAAAAATGGATTTGTTGATGAAGGATAGAGTTTAAACTCAACAATGTAGAAATTAGCTGCAAATAAATAATGATCCAGTCCAATGGAAGTTATATTCTCATGGAAAAGACAAATAATAACTTAATTAAAAACTAAACATCAAGTATTGTGCCAGGCGGTTAAAGATGCCATGATAAAAGTAAAGGACCAGGGATGGTGGTGGTGGGACCTATGTTAGGTAGGATGGTCAGAAAAAGCTTCATTGAGAATAACCTCATAGCTTCTGTCACTTTGCTAAGGATATGTAGTAGGAGCTCATAGATATGTAGGCCAGGCAGAGGGAGTCCCAGGCCAGGCTGAGGTGCTCGTAACTATAATTAAGGAATCTACATAGTTGTGTTGAATAATATCCTGGTTTGAGTTCGTCCAGAAGCTTATTCAGAAACAACGGTTTATTTTGGAGGTGGTCTCTAGAAACACTAGTAGTCAAAGTGAAGAAATGAGGCAAGGATGTGGAGGTACCAAATAAATGTGGGTAACTGGAGATGCATCCCATTGCGGAACTCTGGGAGCCAGAGTGCGCTGGTCAGTATTTGGCTCTCTGGAAATAAAAACAATCTGACTCATAGAATTTACCAAATTCTTTGTTGTAGATACTTCCATCAGAGTCTTTTTCAAACTACTAATGTGTCATCCCTAAACATGGAGTTTGGAAGAACACATGATAGCACACTGTGAATTACACACTATTTCCACCAACCGGATGCAGTAGATGTAAATGACCGCACGAGCTCAGAGAGTAGTAAAATCATTAGGAAGTGATGCATCTGGGTATTTATTACCTTTGTTTTCAATATAATTTATTTAAGTGACATGGATGTAATTATGTCTTCAGTAATGACGACTTAACAACCGACTGGCCAAATTCCTGAAAATTTAACATTAGCCCTTGCAGTGGAGTGAGCTGGCTCCAGCACACCACTGCAGTGTCCCCTTTGAGAGGCAAGGGGTCTCGGGTATTATTCCATAATGGTTGGAGGCTGTTCCTGGAGAGTGGGGAGGTGGCAGGACTTAATCCTCAAGCACCTTAGCATTGTGTTATTTGAGAGAAGAGCCAATCGTCATCATCATCACCCAGAAGAAACCCTTAGAAAGCAGCACTGGCAAAACCTGAGGATTAGAGTGAAGGACTGGCACGATCTTCTAAAAGTAGGTAGAAAAGATCCTGTATTCTGTGAAAGTTGAAGCAAGTAAGCTTAAAAAAATATGGTAGCCCCTGTGTTTGTGCTGGTAGACTTCTGAAGAGTTTGATGTTCATTTTTATGTTGTGTTTTTTGGAAGACAACCACGTATTATGTTTGTAGTAAAAGTCCAACATGCACAGTGACATTGGCAACTTTGAGGAAATAAAAGGGAAAGTGGCAGCTTCCTAGAGAAACCAAGACAGTTGCAGGGATAAAGTCAGGAGTGGAGAGGGGATACAAGGGCATGTGACTTTGAAGCAGCCAGAGCACCCCTTTACTCCAATCACTCAGTGACAATGTAACCCTTAAAAAGGGTTTGGTGAGATTCCACTATTCCATGGATCAATCAAGGTGGTGGAATCTTGGACTACATGTGCATTTTTCAAAGATGGAGAGTTGGAACTCCTTTGGTTAGCTTTTTCCTTTTTACATATTTAAATATTCTAATTATCATTGATATTTAAAATCTATTATTTATTCAACAAATATTTATGGAGCCCTACCTATACACCAGCCAATAGCCTGGCGTTGTTGCTCTGTCAAGGAAATCAGTACAATTACTTTACCAATTAAGGATATTGCCCCTTAGCTAACTGTTGATTGACAGAAGGCCTTCATTGGTTCAAAGCCTGCTTCTGTCCTATTTGCTTGTCTGTCCCAGGAGATACAGTGTTCTAGTAGTTCTGCAGAACTGATCAGGTTTTGCCCTAAGATAGAGTTCAGCTTTGAAAATATGCCCCAGCCCTAAGCCAAACCATGGAAGTCTTATATAATGCAAGCATCCTTTTCCCTCTTAGGAGCAGGTTTCTGCCTCCTCTTCATATAACAAAAGAATTCTGGGGCACACAGAGTCACAGAACTGGAAGGAAGTTCAGAAAACACCGATTCAAACCCTTATCTGAATTTCTTCTATGTCTCTGATATCTTCTCAGAAGACTAAGACACCACCATGGTGGAAAAGGTGCAGGGTCTGAACAGGAATAACAAGGGTAATTGCAGAAATGCTTTTACATAAACATTTTTTTAAAACAAATATTTATTAATCATTTGCTCTCCTAGACCTTACTCAAAGAGATGAAGCTAGAGTGGGGTCCATGATAGGAAAAGTTTCTGACATCACAGAGCTCAGCTTAATTTCTGATGATGTGCTAATGACATTTGGGCTAAGCCCCGCCTTGTTAAAATCTAGGGAAGAGAATTTCAGGCAGTGGGTCACAACAGATGCAAACTCCCTGAAATAGAAAGGGTTATAACATGCTAGTGGAATAGACAGAAGGCCCACATGACTATGGAACTTAGTAACAGGGAGACAGTTTTGAGATGAGAGAGAATTAAACAGAAATGAGACTGTAGAATCAACTAGTACATGGAAGAGACCTTGGATCTTATCTCAAGTATGATGGGAATTCATTAGTGTTTTAAGATGGGTAGGGACATGGAATAGGGATCAATGTTAAAACAAAAACAAACAAACAAAAAAACTGACTTCTGAGTGGAGAATGGGTTATTAAAGGCAGAACTAGAATGAAAACTAGAATGAAATTTGCTTAGAGAGTAGAACTCAAACCCTTTCCCAGTTTCTGTAAGTTCCTTTGTGGTCTGTTTCTGATTCCATCTTCATTGCTTACCATAATTCCTCATTCTTCACAAAACAGGTCAACTTTTTCCTTTTCTGCTCTTTCTTCTCTGAGGCCCTCACATGTTTTACTTATTGCCTGGAGCACGTTTCCGCACAGCTCTTTCTTTCTCTATACCTACCTGGCACTAATCAACAGCTCCCTTATCCCCATTATGAGTTTCAATCATTTTGATTCACTTTTAGATCTGCGATTACACTATAGCATCTTCTACCTCTGGGTCTTTGCACATGATATTTTACTCTATTTTGATCTTATTAGTTCCTATTCATCACTCTAATTTTAGCTAAGCTGGCAATTCATTTAAGAAGAAAAACTTCTAAATATGGTCAAGCCATTATACTTAATGCACCCAGAAGCCTGTGGGTATTTGAGGTTTATGCTGTGTTATAATTGCCTCTTTTGGAGTATAAACCCAATCAGCAATCTTTGTTTCTATGGTGTCTGCCACATAACCAGACGTTCAACAAATAGTGGTTGAATGAACATATAAAACCAATACTAAGTCCAAAGAACTTCCTCAAGGCTATAAATGAGAAAAGGAGCTGTGACTCAGAAGCTGAGAGGAAGTTTGGTTGAAGGAGGATAAGGTCAAGGAAGAATGGAGAAGGACCACCATCAATAGCCTCCCATGGTAAGGTACAACCTTATTAGTTATTGGCATAAGAAAATACTTGGCACACTTCAAAGTAAAGAGTTGGGCTCACTACTGTATCAAAAAGAGGATGAGGTTTTTTTTTTTTAAATTAGAAAGCAATAAAAAATATTAAATGGTATTTTAATGATCTATAAATTTATTATTATTATTATTATTGGCACTTTTGATGGACTCATTTTTCACTCTGACAGAGAAAAACAGCTTGGGAATTTTCTTAAATATGTAAGCATTCTTGTCTGGAAAACGTTTGGTGATAAAGGTCACTGTGAACTTACCAAGGAGCTCAGTGGGACAGAAATGGCATTTATTTATGTGTATTTATGTGCTTATTCACTGATGGCTTTGCTGAGGAAAGCTATATTGTCAAGTGCTCTAATTAAGAAATAATAATGTAATTGATTTTTTATGGATTATCTTCAATTGAGTCCCTTTACAACAGCAAACTCTCATTGACTACTCGGGATAATTGATGGCTTCTCAGCACAATGCCCTTGGCTGATTGCAGAGCAGTTGATTTTGCGTCTCACAATGATCATGAGCAAGCTTGGTTCTCACAATGGGGACCCCTAGAAGGGGAGCAAGCTGCTGCGAAGAGGATGCGATTAATTCAGTGAGTGACATGGGTCAAGTTACTTTCAATTTTGCAAAATGAGGGAGGTGATTGGACTAAATCCACATCTTGAAAACTAAAACTAAAAATTCAACAGAACCCTATAATCACACAAATTTTATGTAGAAGACAGTTATGTAAAACAGGCCCAAGAGGTAACTCCAGTTGAAGTGAGTTTGGGAAATACAGAATTGGATCCAGCTCCTCGCCTCCAACCAACAGAGCGAATGCTGAAGAATTTCCGGATTCACAGTTTGAAACAGCTTGGAGATGATCTCCAAGTACAACTCTAGTGCTAAAACTCTAGGATTCTGTGGAAAGACTTCAAGGACTCCAGGGCAAACCAAAACAGCCATTAGTCTCAGCTTTGGAACACATGCCTCTCGAAGCATGTGCTATCACACCCAAATCAGAGTAGCAAACTTGACTCAAAATATCCAGGCTGTGGTTTAAGCAAGGTGGAGCAGTTAGTCCTCTGATTTGGGTGATTTCATGTAAGTGTGTGTGTGTGTGTGTGTATATGCCTGTGCCCACACATGTGTGAGTTGGTCTACAATCCTATGAAACTTGGAGTTTTCTATTTCAGTAGACTTTAGGGGTTGTCATTGAGCTGTTGAGGACCAGTGAATACTCTGCTGGGAATTTTTAAAAGGAGATCTATTAGTTGCATTCATTCATGAGGTAATTAAAATTCAGAAATGCCAACCAATGTCACAATAATTCTTTGTGACTCCAAAGCTCATACTTTTATTTTTTACCCCATGGTGATTTATTCTTATGTCCTGTTATATTGTTTGGGGAGGAAGGTTGTTCCAATCAGCTTTTTTGCTGCTGTGACTAACGGATCTGACCAGTACAATTTTAGGAGGAAAAGTTTATTTAAGGGCTCACAGTTTCAGAGATCTTAGTCCACAGAAGGTTGGCTCCATTCCTTGGGGCTCAAGGTGAGGCAGAACATGATGGTGGAAGAGTGTGGCATAGGGAAGCAGCTCACAGCATGATCAGGAAGCAGAGAGAGAGAGATTCCACTGGCCAGATACAAATATATACCCCAAAGCCATACCTCCAATGCCCCACCCCCTCCTGCCACACCCTCCCTGCCTTCAGTCAGAATTCAATTAATCCCATCAGGTGGTTAACTCCTTGATTGGGTTAAGGCTCTCATAACCCAACGATTTCTCCTCCAAACCCTTTTGTGTTGTCTCACACATGAGCTTTTCAGGGACACCTCACAACCAAACCATAACAAAGGTAATACACAAAATTATTATGCAAAACTCCAGCCAATATAAAACTTTGCATTTTTTGCTCCAAGAGGGTTGAAGGAATGAGATAACTGAGTCATGTTCCAGGTCAATTGGGATATGTTCATATGGTCTTAAATAGAAAAGTGATTCTCAGCAGAAGTGATTTTATCTCCTACCCAAAAGGTGCATTTGGAAATGTCTGGAGACATTTTTGGTTGTTACAGTTGGGGGAGGAGGTGTTTTGTTATTGGCATCCACTGGACAGAGGATGCTGTCATGCATCCTGCAATAACAGGGCACCCTTCCATGATAAAGAATTATTGGGCTCAAAATGTCAACAGTGCCAAGATTGAAAAATTCTGAACTAGAGCTTCAGCTAGCTTTAGAAGAGGTATTAAAAGACAAGGGGGTCAAAAGGCCAGTGTGAGAACCCAGATATAATTTTAATGTATTTGATTTTTTGGGAATATTTTAGTAAGTCTGCTCCAAAGTTTCTTAGCTAGCTAATGATGCCCTGATTAATAAATCTGCTGGGAATGAAGAATAAGCCCTGTTCAGATACACTCATATATACAAGGCACATTTTCATAAATCATCTGGAGCAGAAGTTACTATTATTAGGGTTCCGGAAACACCATTTTCTGAACTTATGATTGACCTTGGGCTGTTCAGAAGAACATCCTCACCTCATAAAACAGAATGACATGTCTTACCCATCAAATTACTAAGGCTGATATATTCCCATGCAGACACTCTTCCTATCAAAACATACAAAATGTTAAAACATGCATTTATTTAGGTTAAGTGAAGTTTTATATGTATGGGAAGCACAAGAATGTTTCACCTCTCCTCCTCAAAGATGTCTGTGTCTAATTCTGGGAACTTGTGGCAAACCAGACTTTACAGATATGCTTAAGTTAAAGACCTTGAGACGACATTGTCCTGCACTATCTGAGTGAGCCAATGTAATCACAAGTGTCCTTAAAAATAACAAAAGAAGTCAGAGTAATGTGATATGAGAAGGACTTGCCTCATTGCTGACTTTGATGATGCAGGAAGAGGCTCTAAGTCCAGGAATATAGATGGCTAGTGAAAACTGGAAAATGCAATGCAATGGATCCTACCTGGTGACCTACAAAAAGGACCACAGCCAGGTCAATGCCTTTAGTTTAGCAGGGAGAGGCCCATTTAAATCTTCAGACCTACAGAACTGTAAGATAAGAAGTTAGTCAATAAGTGTGTGTTGATTTCCTAAGGCAACATCAAAAAGTTAATACAGTATACCACCTGTACCAGGTCTGCTTAAGATTTAATTAACTTTGAAGGCATTAGGACAATGGTAAGGGTCCTACCCTCAGGCATCTGTTTTGATTTTTGGATATTCATGGAGAAATCAGATTTGTGCATGAAGTTGGAGGAGGAGGAAGCCAGAATTTCTGGGGCTCAGCACTGGTCACCAACATTACATAGGAGGTGAACCACTAAGGGAGGTGAGTGACCAGGACAACTCCCAAGGGGAGTGCTTGGAACAGAGAAGAGGAAGAGAAAATATTAAAAACATAGGTATTCGACCAATCACTTCCAAGGTCTTGATTTGATATCCTAAAACAATAGTGTTCAATACAATTTTAGTGTAAGCCATACAGGTAATTTTAATTTTATTAGTCCAAAAATAGTAAGAAACAGGTGAAATTAGTTTTCATAATATACTGAATTGAATGCATTTAACATTATTACATCAACGTGTAACCAATATAAAAATTACTGATAAAGGATTTTATATAATGTTTCATACTAAATATTTGAAATCTAGTGTGTGTCTCATATTTAGAGCACATCTCAATTTGGACAAGCCACATTTCAAGTGTTTTATAGCCATATTAATAGCTACCATGTAGTAGCTACCATATTGGATGGCATGGCTCTAGACTAGACATATAAGAGATTCAGACGAAGCCTGAAGAAGTAATTTTGACAGAGAAACTTGGGAAATTTAAGGCATTTGAAAGGCTGCCTTAGAAGCCAGATGGCACAGATGCTTCAGGTGGTTAGAGAATAGTTCTCCCAAATTTTGCATAGTCACGGCAGCAGATCTGGTGGGAATTTTGTGGAGAATAGAACAGTCTTGAAAAGATCACCGTAGCAGCCCCGTGATCACAAGCAGCCCAAGGTCACCCCTCAGATGAACAAAAGGCTCTGTGCTTCACTTGCAGGGTTTCAGCACAAAAAGTGGATTCCGGAGCGTTGTTTCTGCACCTGTCTTTGCTCCCATTTTAGCTGGTAAGTTTTAATTGGAGAAGATCTTTTGAGTTTTCTAGAACATCATTCTTCTCATGGTAGTGGTCTATAAGTCTCTTGAATGAATTAATCATTGAACAGATGTATTTACTTAAGCAGACTAAGAGAATTTGTTCATTTTCTTATCATAAAAACTAGCAAATTTTCAGTCAAAGGAAGAATATTTTGAGGGTTTTTTCATTATTTAACTTTGTATTACAATGCCTGGAGCATATTAGGTGATTTTTTTTTTTTTTTTGCTTGTGGAATGAAATATCTGGCTTTTTTTCAGAAAATATTGTAATGCTAAAACTAGTCGAGCAACTTATTGTATGTTTGACTAATGGACTATCAGGATAGCATTTTTTTTTTCCTTTTTTGAATGAGAAAGGAAATGACTCTATTACCCCCATGGAAAAACACATGAAAACAAGGGGAAAAAATCTAATTCAACATAATTCTGTAGATTTTCTATTAATAGCCCCAGTGAGTGCTGACAAATGTTTGAAATTCACCACAATACCCAAATCAAAACCTCAGATGATATTACCACAAAGGCTATGAACTCTTAAGCCAGTAAGCTAATGGATGAGATGCTAAATATCAACCGAGGACCAAAATATATTTTTAATTACTGTTGGTATTTTGCTTCTGCTAATCCATTACATAGGAGCCAAGATCCTGCTTTTTTTTTTTTGCCAATTTCTGACTTCATCCATTTCTGGGGCTCAGCCCTGGTCAGCAACATTAGGCAGGAGGTCAACCACTAAGGGAGGTGAGTGATTGACCGGGATGACACACCTATACCACAGGTAAAACCAAGTGAACCCAAAGAAGCACACTGACAATGTCCTCAGATAATCATGCTAATGTTTTTCAGCATATTATGATTCTTAGGCGAGATGCTATGTTGAATTTCAGATTAGAAAAAAACCTTTGCTTTTGGGCTGGATTGTAGCTCAGTAGTAGAGCACTTGCTGTGCATGTGTGAGGCACAGGGTTAGATCCTCAGCACCACACAAAAAAATAAATAAATAAATAAAATAAAGGTATTGTTCCCATCTACAACTAAAATTATTTTAAAACAAAAAAGACCTTTACTTTTACTTTTCTTTCCCTGATAAAAACGAGATGAAAAGCATTTTATACAAAAGCCCAGTACTGGGAGACAAAAGACATAGTCATATCTTTTCACTGGACAATAAAATTTGAGGCATTTTAGTCTTTTTAAGCTTTAGTTGTCTAATTTATTGAAATGATTAAAAACTACTTTCCCTGTTTTTTTTTCCAACTGCATTCTGTGAGGTTCAAATGACAAAAGTATTGTACACAAGATTTTTTTGTTGTCATCATTAAAGGGTAATAGAAAGATTTAAATGATTATTTTTATGATCCACATCATATCAGTGAGGTAGACTAGGACTCCGTCGATTTGTTCATGGTCATTTTCCTTTTGTCTTTTTGAACACATTTGCCCTTTTCCTGACATTGGTCCCATAATTTTTTCCCCCTATCAAATGTTTTTTAACAATTCCCCTTTGTATTTCTTTCTGTGTTTCTTTCTTTCTCCTTCCTAATTAAAAAAATTAGTTTAAAAAATATAAATAGTTTAGGTATAAAATACTTGGTATAAAATAGTCTCTCTCTTATTTGGGTTTCCTTTGCATCTTGTGCCCATTTCCCAAAATATCTGTGTTTATTGTTTTTAATGGAAATATTCAATGCAATGCCTTATTTAAAAAATACAAAAGACAGTGGAGTAATTCTGACATAACTTTCCTGTGTACCTATATAAATACACCACAGTGAAATCTCTCTATTGTGTACAACTGTAAGACTGGGATCCTAATTAGAATAAAATGCACTCCATATTTGTATAAATATGTCAAAATATAGTCTACTGTCATGTATAACTAAAAAGAACACATAAAAAATAAAAAATTCTTATTTTGTATTACTTCTCTTTCAATTAAAAATACATGTATTCTACATTTATATATGTCATACACATCATCTGTGTAGATTATCTATTGCTATATTACGAACCACCTCAAGACACAGTAGCTTAAACCAATCTGTAATTCTCACTATCCTGTGGGTGAGGCATCTGGTAGGGCTTTTCTTGGAAGCCCTTCTGCTGCATAGGGTCAGTTATGGCCATTCATTTAGCAGTATTCAAGACAAGACAAGGATGAGCTGGAAGATCTGAGAAAGCTCCACTTCTGTATCTAGCACCACCATAATCCTCAGGTGGCTTCTTTCTCCCTAAGTGACTTGGGCTTCCTTGAAACATGGTGTAAGGTGAATGGTGTAAGGGCTTGGGTATCTTCCAGTGAGGGGCAGCTTCCAAGAGGAGTGTTTGAAGAGATACATATGAAAGTTCTGGGGTTATAAGTTCTTATGTTATAGTAATCAAAGGTTCCAGCAACCACCAATGCATAGATTTGAAATTTAATAATTTTTCATGATTTCTTTCTATTGATCAGCCTATTTTAAGACTACCTTTGGGCTAGCATCTTAAGGCTTAGCCACAAAAATCTGTCCCATTATAAGTCACAGAGTCACCCTAGATTCAGGAGGAGGGAAAAAGATTCTACTCCTCAGTGGATGAGTGGTATTAAAAAAAAATCACAGCCATCTTCGATTGATGACAATATCTGTTTCATTTTATATATTTTATTTTTTCATCCAATTTGTGATAGAAGGAGGTCTGCCAAAGAGTACAGAGAATTTTATTCTTGCTTCTTAAAATAATAATTAAGATTCTGAGAAATATTGAGGTAAGAAGCAGTTCTTTTAGAAATAAAGGTAGTTTTCTGTTTTTAAAGAATAAGCCCTTCATCATGAGCACATGGGTTTGCTTTAAAGCCCATATTTTTATAGCACAATGTTTTGTTAATTAAAAAAAAAACCTCCCCAAAGTATTTTTAATCACTTGGACACATCTTGACTGCCAATTTGTGGACAGGCTAGTTTCTTCATGCATGCTTTGACATATACATTAAACCTTCCCTTACTATTCTCTTGATGAATCTAATTCCCATCAAACCTGTGACATAACCTATAACTATCACCAGCTTCTTTGTGGGAGTTTACGATCTTCATGATATATGCCTTTTGAAATATACGTCTGTAGGCTTATGGTAAAATTAATAAAACCGAAATTAAAACTGACAGCTCTGAAATGATATGCTACCCTTAGCATATGGAATAACTACCGTGAACACTTATGGGGTTTGTTGCAAGATTATAGACAGTTACCCAATGGGGGATAACTTCTGAACTGTGTTGCTAAATCTCATTTGACAGGTTTTGGATTTGGTATAATTTTTCTATAGCATTTTAGTGTTGGGTGAGCAATATGTTAGCTATGATTCAGATGACATTTTATTTCTAAGCCCTTTAGTCTTTCCCCTCTGAGTTCTCCCTCACTTCCCTGTCACACCCTTCCTTTTCCTCCCCTTTCCTCCCTCTATATATACTCCATCTTATCTAAATATTTTAGCAGGTTCATGGCTAGGGGATTTTTTATGAAATATGATCATAAAAAATCCTTTTGTCTGGCTGCAAATCTGAATGTATACATCTGCAAATCTGAGAAGGCACATAAGTTTCACTCATCTGTCTATTGATTTATTAATGCTTTTCTTTTCTATACTCAAATGTTTACATTCATTTCTCCTGTGATGGTACAATTGAAAATTGTAAGAATTTAGTCCTGTATACTTGTGTTCAGTGATCCAATCTTATAAAATCTACCTCAGCTCCATTTCATGCATGAACACATGCAGGTGCACACACACACACACACACACAGAGAGAGAGAGAGAGAGAGAGAGAGAGAGAGAGAGAGAGAGAGAGAGAGCTAGTATTATTTGTTTTTGCTTTAATAGTTCTATTTATCTCTTTTTCTGGTGGGCTGCCAGATAGAAGTTGACTTAGTGAAGAACACCAATATCTCTACAAAAGAAAGACTTCTGTAGTTTTGGGGGAAAATAGTTAACCATGGGTTGCTACAATAGCTAAGCAATACTCCTATATTATAATAATGTAAAATCTTTAGGATTCCATATTCTAGAATCTCACCTTGTGAGATTATTCAAAAGATGAAAATAGCCAGGAATTAAAACCAAAAGTACTTTGAAGTGGTTTTGGGTAGCTCTATCAATCCCATGTTAGGTCATGGACATGAACTTCTCCAAAATTTATCCAATGTAAGGTGTTCTGAGATGAGTTAATATAGGGTCATCCTTAGCAGCTTTTAAATAGTTACTCTTAAATGATTTCTGTTTCTGCCATCTGGATCATTCTTCACTGTAAAAAATAAGATGCTACTTAAGTGCTGTAGTCATTCATGATTATCTACTCAACATCCAATTCACTCTTTTTTCTTGGCCATTGGGATGCAATGAACCCTACTAAATGTTCATGTTCCAAGTTTTTCTTTCAGTTAAAAGTGAACTTGGTTTAAACAACGACTTTTTTGATCAGAGATCCATGAGTAGTTTCCTTTCTTTACAAATAGTATGGTTATATTCTTTCCCCACTGTTCCCTTCTTGTGCCTAGAATGAGGATGCAATGGTTAGATTCGTAGGAACCATTTTGTGACCACGTAGGAAAAAGGTAATCTATTTCATAGACTTTGACCCTGACAATGTACAACTGCTAAGCCTATGCAAGCAACTGTCTCCCTCCATGACTTATTATAAACTAAAACAAAAACAAAAAACACATTCTACCTCTTTCAACTATCATGTCAAGCATTTTGTAACTGTCAGCCAATTCTAATTACTGTAACTTGTAAATAGATGTGAAAGATTCATTTGTGATGCTAAGTTTATAATTTTAATGTTGCTTTCTGTTGTTGTTATTATTGTTGTTTTGACATGTAATTTTTTTCTGTCCTTCAAATTGGTTCCAGTCTCTGCTTTGATGCCTGAGAATATTTGCAATATAATTTCTGAAGTTTTTACTTAAAAGTGTATATTCATTGAAGAGTTTGGAGTGGGGTTAGATTAGAGAAATTTGTGTGTCCAATGAACACTGAGTACCTAATTGTTTTAAGTATGTGGCTATGAAGAATATTAGGTAGCTGGATCTGGTCCAGGAACTCCAAGCCTACCTATGGATTCCATGTCCTAAGTGTAGGGAAGAAACAGCTGAGAGAGAGCATCTGCTAGGCTGAACTCCTCAGTGCAGGTGTCAATCATTTTCAGGGTTCCCAGATACAATCTCCCTTCTGAGCTCTCCCTGCTGCTTTTCCCACTCTTAACCATACGTACCCTTCAGGTCTGCTGTCTCTTGGAATGACATCCTGGCTGCACAGGATGTCACTTGGCTGCCCTTTCATGACCAGAGACGGCACAAATGGCCTCTGCAGGGCTGCTCAGACCTCTCCACCCAGGCAAACAGTGCAAATGCCCTCTGTAAACTCCATCAATGGTAAGAAGAAGACATTCTGGTGAGATGTGATATTGCCTAGACAATTAGAGCAGCATAACACCGTGACTCCTCTGTTCTTAGAGGCACAAAATTATGCAGGCAGTTCTGTTATTCCTCCTCTTTCTAGAAAACGGGGAGGGTTCATAGGCCAAGGGATCCCTCTCCTTGTTAAAAACATTGGTGTATTTTGTATTATTAACTATAACCCCTGTAAAAAAAGTGCATAAAATAAATATAAACTCTGTGAATTATCACAAAGTGAATACTCATGTAACTTCTTGCAATTTAAGAAGTAAAACCTTGCCGGTTCCCTAAAACCTTTCTCAGGAACTCTCTCAATATCATTCCATTACTATTTCCCAAAGAAAATCCTGATTTTTTTGAGTAATATTTTTCTTGCTTTAATTCACTGTTTAACTGCTTACATGTGAAAAACTGAAAACTACTTTTGTCTCCAAATTTTACATTAAAAATCATATAATATATGTTTGTTAGTGATATTTTCAGTCAAAATTATGTTTATGAGATTTATAGATATTGTATCTACCATTCAGTCATTTTTATTGCTTTATAGTATTCCATCCATTACATTATAATAATGCTGGGAGCCATTAGCCAAGTAGGTATGACAATTTCCTTGCCAGCGTACCCCATGTTGCTTAGTGGAAGGACTCGTGGAAATAGGACATTTTGCAGTGACATTGCATGTAGGTGACCTTGCTCAAGGACCAGGGCGGTTCCAGGTTTAGGGTGTTCCCGGTTTAGGATAATCGGGTTTAGGGCGTTCCAGTTTAGGGTGTTCCAGGTTTAAGATTATTCCTGCTGGGAATAGGGCGTATCCTGCTGCCTGAGTTCCCCTTGAGTTCTCACGGGATTCAGACAGTATTATTTGGGAGACAGAAGCCCAGTGGGGGGTGGATTTGGGCAGAGAACATGGATTTCCCCAGAACTTGTTTGTAGAGTGCCGGTGTGAGTTCGGGAATAAAGAGTTGCTGTTTGAATCTACAAGCTGTGTGGTGGCTCGTGATTGTGTGCCCAGCCAGACTGCGGCATTTGGCGTCCCGTGCGGGGAACTTCTGAAGCTTAGAGGTAAGTGAAATTTCTCACCCTTGAGGAAGAGAGAAAGAATGGGTGAACATTTCAAAAAACAATGTGTTATTGTTTTGATTTATTTTGTTTTTATTTCAAGTTGCCTGTTCCTAGAACTTTCTCAGGCAAACTGGGGAAAATGGTTGACTCAAGGTTTGAAGTTGTTCGCCTCCGAGCAAGAGAAATTGTTAGAGGAAGGAGGCACCCCAGTGAGACCAAGAACAATTAGGGCATATGTTGATACAATACAAAAATGTAGCCCATGGCTTTTTAAAGATGAGTTATTAAGTATATCAATGGGACCATCATTGTATTCTGTAGAAAGATTTTTCTTCAACAAGAAAGAGATGGCTAGTTCTGTTTGCTACACTTGTCTAAGATCTTGGTTTCTACAAAGTTCTGATTAATTTACAAAGCTAAAATGTTGAAACATCAACCACTCTTTACTTATTAAGTTACATAAGGTAATATATTTAAACATGTGTGTTTTCATAAATTGGTAAATGGAAAAAAGGTTTAATATTGCTTTGGTCTGTGTCTTTGCTAAAACAAGGTTACTAAGTGTTAAGATTCTATCATGTGTAATTTATATACAAAGAGTAGAAGAATTTTCAGTTGGGTTTCAATCATAGTATTATAGTATCATAAAAAACATGAAAGTATTTCATCTTATTAAAGTGGAGTAATTTGTCTAAATCAGAAATTTAATAAGAGTTGTTTCAGAATGTAAATTTATAAAAAGGGTTAACAGTTAAAAAAGAGATAGAAAAAGATTCAAGATGTGGAAATATATTTTAATATAAAAGGTTAAAGGAAAAAGAAATGTTTCTAGATGAGATAATCTCTGTGTGGTAAAGTAAAAAGTTCTAAAATGCCATTTAAAAAAATTTTGAGGAAACTAGACTTACTTTAAAAGCTTGAGAAAGGAAGAAATAAAAAAAAGGTATTTGTACATGGCAGATTGAGACAAAGCTTCTCAATGGAGTTTAAAAAAAAAAAAGCCTTTGGTTGAAGGGCAGCCATGTAAACTAACATTGAAGCGATTTAAACAAAATCTAAGCCTCTTTTAAAAGAGTGAAGCTGTAGGTGGTGAAAAAGTACATTTAAAAGTACAGTATAGATGATAATTGGAAGGCTTTAAAAGGTTAAATTAAAGGTGGTTAAGATGCCTTCATGGTGGAGGAAAGAGTGCATCATTCGAAGCCTAGTTAATCTTAAAAGCATTACTTTAAAAAAAAAAACCATGAAATGGGAAGATAATAGGATAAAAGATATTTAGATAAAGAAGATTAAAAATTTGAAGTGAAAAACTTTAAAGACAGAAGTATAGAAAGTTAAAAACAAAAAAAGATATAGGAAGATAGAGAGTATGTAGGAAGACAAGAATTTTAAACCCACAAAATAGGAAACAAGAAAACTAGGAGGAAAAAAAGCAACTAAGGGTGAATGTACAAACCTTAGAAGATAGAAACAAGATAAAAAATGTTTGAAAATGTCAAGTAAGGTATTTCAGATAGAAAATGCAAAAAGCTAAGACAACTATTAGATACAGACATATACTTATTAAAGCAAAAAGAGGGAATTGGAAAGGGGTATATATCCCCCAAAGATAAACTTAAAATAACCCTTTTTACTCTAAACTTTTTAAATTTGGATTCATAAGGACTTAGTGCTGCGGAAAGACATATGTATCCAAAAAATGTACATAAGCCTAAGGTACTTTGGAAAGATATTCTAACAGGACAATGGAAAGGTCCTGACCCAGTGATTGTCTGGAGTCGGGGGTCTGTTTGTGTTTTTCCACAGGGAGAACAGCAGCCGATTTGGATTTCAGAGAGATTAACTAAAACAATTTCTTTTTTTTTTTTTAAGTATTTTTTTTTTATTGTTGGTTGTTCAAAACATTACATAGTTCTTGATATATCATCTTTCACACTTTGCTTCAAGTGGGTTATGAACTCCCATTTTTAGCCCATATACAGATTGCAGAATCACATCAATTACACATCCATTGATTTACATATTGCCATACTAGTGACTGTCTTCAAACTATACTACAGAGCAATAGTAACAAAAACAGCATGGAACTAAAACAATTTCTACAGATCGAAAAGAAGATGATTTGACTCAAATCCATAACAGCTGATATCCAGAACTCCAGCTTGGCTATTCTTACATCTGCGACAGTGATTAACCAGGATGATTTTTTCAATATCTATTTTATTATTGCATTTTTTCCCACATCATAAAGTTCTATTTTATTTTTTGAGCTCATACAAACCTAGGTTAATGTTTTTCTGATCAGTTTTATTTTTTGACTGTGGAGTTTTTAAACATTGCAATGGAGATTTCACCTAGGTAAAGCTACAAGGCCTTTACTATTGTCTTATGTATTGTACGTTTGTGTGCACTCTGTGTTTTGTGTTGTATGTCTGTATGTGCGTACGTCCATAGATCATATATGAGGAGCGGTCATGAAAAAATGGATCCGATTTTTTTTTTTTATTCACATGATTTAAATGGTTTAATTTAAATTAGGTAAACAACTGTTAAGGATTGTTTTTAAAGGAGGTTAACAGAGCTGTTTGTTTACTTTCACCTTTCCTTTTCATTATATTTAATAATTCTTTTCAGGATAATGTCTCTTTAGCATCATTGCCAGAATTCCTATCTTCATCCCAGTGCCGGTGAAGACAAAGATAAAACCAAACTACAGCTTCTATGATAGCTATCACAGTAAACTGTATAAACTGATGCATCAATGAATATAACTCAACAAGTAATGCTCAATCAAGGAGTCAACTTACTTTGGGAGGAAATGGATTTTGGGAGGAAATGGACATATTGATAGATTCCTCCGCTTTGAACTGCTTGCAGAACTTGCCTGGACTATGTAACTATCGTTTGGTGAAGCGAATTGTGGTAATGCTGGCATATCTTTGCTGATGGTGTCACCAGTGATGCAATTTTGTCTCTAAATTTTACATTAAAAATCATATAATATATGTTTGTTAGTGATATTTTCAGTCAAAATTATGTTTATGAGATTTATAGATATTGTATCTACCATTCAGTCATTTTTATTGCTTTATAGTATTCCATCCATTACATCATAATAATACTTTATTTATTAAGCCATGCTATTGTTAAAGGGAACTTAAGAATAAGAATTCAGATGACTTTAGTAGAGCAGGCAGACTCATAGGTAACCCTCCACACCCTACACTCTCACCACCAATTCCCATTCTAGAGCCCTGTAGTTGGTTCTCCGACATAAAGAGGCAGTCACAATACCTGCCCTCAAGAAAACGTTCCTGTTTGGGCAGAATCGATTGGCTTAGAAATCTACTTGATGTCAAGTTTCTCCAAGAAATGCTTTCCTGAGAATATTGAATTGGAACAGAGGAAGAGTATAAATTTCTGATTTTCTAGAATGCCACTTACCAATCTAGGCATGACCAACAAACATGTTTTCCAAATGAATGAGAGAAAAGATGAGAAGTATCTACAGAGGAAGCAAAGAAGGAAGGAGATGCCCAGAGATGCACTATTTTCAAACTGTCAGGAATTCTAATGATCACATTCCTGAGGTCAGTTTCTTCTGAAGCTTTTAAATCTTACAATAAATTTCATTTTGGCTTATGACAACTTAAACTGAGCATCTGTACACAAAAGCACACGGTCCCTCTACTGTAGGTATTTTTGACTATTCAATTTAGACAATGTATCATAATATTAACTAATGACATTTTCAATAATTTTGTGTTTGGGGATTCAAGTATCTGGAAGGTGATACTAACTTGTTGTATCAACTTAGACAAGTAAAAATAACTTCTCTGTGACATAGGGGGTTTGCAAAATACAATCTCTAAGACTCACTCCATATCGATTATCTTTCTGAATGGCAATAGGAAAACTTAGAATTCATCAATTGTACTTGGCTTCTTGGAGGAAACAGGAGGATTCTAGCAAAAATATATTCTAGGGCTGGGGTTATAGCTCAGTACAGCCTCTGAGACTGAATCATCTTTCAAGGATTATTAGTGTATTTGCTGTGAATGGGAGCACCCATAGGAACCTGGTACACACGAGGCCCTGGGTTTGATCCTCAGCACCACATAAAAATAAATAAATTAATTAAAATAAAGATATATATATATATTCTAAAAAAATTGAAACCAAAATTTTTCAGAACTCCTCTACTTCTTGGTAAATGATGATGCATTCTCCGTTAGAATATTTCCTGGTGCATAGCAGGCACTCAATAATTATTTGTCAAATTGAAGATTGAATGAATGACTATCAATTTGAATTATTTTATATCCCATAATCTAAAACATTAAGCACATGTGTTAATGATGTCAGTTTTCACTGTACCCTTACCATAAATCCATAGTCTTTTACAAAAGCCAAATGCAATCTTTAAAACATGTGGGCTTCTGCATCTGGGTGATTCAGAACTGAAGAGGTTAATGAAGAGTCAGATGTCTCCATAGGATTTCTGTGAAGCACAAAAAGTACAGTGCCAATAAAATCCCCTGAAGAGTAAACAAAACTTGGAACTGTTGCAAACAATAAATTGTCAATACCTTATAGAAGAAATGGATAATGAAAACTTATCATGCCTATAGTTAGTATCCTCTTTAAAAGAATTTACAGAGCCTATGAAATTAAATTCTGTGCACAGTTCTCTTAATTTGTCCTTAATTAAACAATACTCCATAAATGGTGCATTCAGTGACCAAATGTTCAGAGACAGCAAAATGGTGGGTCCCAAGCCATTAGGAATGAAATAAAGGCAGTCCCTGGAGAGTCTGCAAGAATCTGGTCTCTCTAAGTGACAACTGATGGTTTAGGAAAGATAATTAACTTTGCAATTACAAACTGCAGCTTTCACCAATGCTGTTTTTCTCCCAGTATAATCTTTTAAATGTTGGATTATTTCCTATAACATAAAATAGTTTGCTTGGAAAAGGAAAAAGCAAACAAATACCCCACCTTAGGATGCTGAGTTCATCAGGAATTAAGTTCTTATTGATTAATTTAATGGGTATTGTTTTTTATTTCTAATGTTAGATCAATATCCATTTAATGTGCAACAGCTATGCAGATCCTCAACACTAAAATTTCAGTAGTAAATTTATATAAATAACAACAATATTTGTATTTTACACCAAACTAGAAAAAATAAATATTCTATTTATCAGAAATTAACTGTGAAATTCCTGTTCAATAAATGAAGAGCTAAAACTTTTTTTTTTAAAGCCTTTATTCTGCTATAGACCTAGTAACTTTATGGCATTTTTTTTCTGCTTAAGTGATTCTCTGAAAATCTCATTACTTTATTTATTATGGATTTTTAAATTACCTTAGTGCCGGAATAATCCAGTTTTCCTCCTCCTCCCCCAATGAATTCAGTCTACCCTAACTCTACCTGACCAACTTTTCTTAATGTCAACAGACACTGTGCATTAGGTAAATGTTAATGGCAAATAAGAATTGCTTTAAAAAAAAATCTGATTGCGGGAAGGACACTTCATTGTGTCCATGTTGATTGAACTGTGAGCTGTACAAATATCCTAGACTCATTTTTAATTTAAAAAATACCCATTTTCTCCTGAACAATGTTCAACTCATTGGATAACCATGCCCTTCTCTACTCTGCTTCATACTTTGGTTATTTCTGTTTCTAAATAGATGTGCCTATGTGTGCCAGGTTCATACGGGTGCTCCCATTCACAGCAAATACACTAATAGTCTTTGAAAGATGACTCAGTCCCATAGACAGCAAATGGCCTTTTTTGTTTGTTTGTTTTTTACACTGCACAATTTGGGTGAAGAATTAGAAGTAGCTGAAATACATACTGATTTTGCTTTGGTAGTTCCAAAAAGTCAGAGAAAATTTGTCAGATTTGGTCCTATGTCATTAGGCTTTTACATCATGAACTTAGGTTTCATCAGAGGCCCTTAGGTTAAATAATCTTTGTATGTTTTCTGAACTTGAGCAGAACCATCCTTCCTCCTTTCGTTCTTTCATCCCTTTCATACATCAAGTATTTATTAAACACTTACTACATACTAATAATAAAAAAAAAAACCTGTGGATATGGAAATACATGCAACACACCCAAGAAAGTCACTATTAAATGGAAACTGAAGTCCTCTGTTTGAGGAGCTCATACCCATACAGTTACTGGGCCCTTTAGGTAAATATAAGAAATGGGTGGCTTTCCTTCCCAGAGCCTCCCTTCTACATTGCCACGGAAACCCCAGACAACTTTCCAAGTTTATTTTCAAGTCTACTTAGCAAAATTTTAATCTTTCTGTAAAGAAAAGAGTAATGAATACAAATTATCTACCAGGTCACTTGACAAAAGCCCAATTTGCCTGCAAGGTTGTATCTGTTTCCACCTTTATCAATTCATAAGGATGTTACTTCAATGCTTTTGACTTCTGTTCCCTATCATTTGCACCTTTAAATTAACCTGAATTTGATCTCCGCACTGGAGAGAGCAGTCCTAATGGCATCTGTATATATCTCCTGGGTTCCAGAGAGTTTCTCACACTTCCCTAGTCTGTGACTTCTCATTCTTCTCCTTATTTCTTTGACCTGCTTTTTACTTTGGATTGGACTTCATCTTGCACCTAAGTTTTCTCTTCCAGCTCTCTCACATGGTCACCTGGTTTGCATTTACTCTCCCATTTCTAACTGGAAAATGCCCTGATGTCTCAAAAAATATCTAGCACATATGACCTCACACTGCCTCTAGGTCTCATGAGGTTTCCTAGCTCATGGGAAAAAGAAATGAAGCAGGGATTGAACTCGTAACCCTTAATCCAAAACTTCATCCTCTTATTTTTGGACAGTTACAGAAGTTTCATAACTGGTCTCTGTGTATTTATTCCTCTAATACTCAAGTTCATTATATGCCATTTTAAGAAGAATATATCTTTGAGCTTATTTTGATTGTATTGTTTTCTGCCTTTAAAGTATTCAATAAGCCCTGTGGTTTATCCACAGCACAGTCCCACATTACTCATGGTAGGAAATGGAAAATATTCATCTTTCCCTGACAGTTACCATAGGACCATGGTAGAGTGCTTCTTAAAATGTATCCAATGGATGCTAATTCAGTGTGAATTTTGCATGGAAAACTTTCTTTCAGAAAACATGAATGCTAAACAGAATGAAATAAATTACTTGGGACTTTCCCTAAACCTAAAATATGGTAGTGTGTTTGGAGTATTCCAAAGGGAAATAATGGATATAATACCAGACATTGGCTCCCTTTTTTCCTCTAGAGCATCTTAAGTAGCTAGTGCTAGTGTTCTGTGGAGAACATATTTACAGAAATACTGTTCAACAAAGTATTTAGAGAGTAATTACAAGGCTTCTGTATTTCTCACTTCCCTTCCTATCCTATGTGTCTTCTAAAACTTTAAAGTTGTAAATAACTTTATTTTCCAGGCCAAAAAAAAGGCCATTTATTATTTCAGTGTAACCTATGATTAGCTAAATATTTGCCTTTACTCCTCTTTCCCCTGCCCTATATCTCTCATCTAACATTCTCCAGTTAAAATTTTACCCATAATTTAAGAACCCTAAGAAATGTCTATCTAATCCATGAAATCTTTGTTCATTGCTTAATTACATGTATTCTCAAATTCTATGTCATATATCATAATCTGTTGGGTATGGTATCTAATAGATATTTCCATTACCAATTTACCAACTTTGCTTTTTTAATTTTAATTTATTTATTTATTTATTTATTTATTTTTGGTGCTGAGAATTGAACTCAAGGCTACACTACCCAACTCTAGTTTACAAATTCTTAAAATAATACTATTGAATTTTAAGTTCTCACCATGAGCTAGCCATGCTTCTAAACATTTTATTTAGTAATTCAGTCATTTCTCCATGTTGGGATGGCTTTGATTGTCTAAGCTAGATGGCTTCCATCCATCCATCCATCCATCCATCCATCCATCCATCCATCATATTTGGTGAGTGCCAAATCATGTTCTAGGGCTAAGCATTGGGAATACAGCAGTAAACAAGCTAGACAATACACCATCCCTCATAGTTTACATACTAGTTGGGGAACACAGACGGTGAATATGTAATCAAAAGAATAAATATATGACTTGGAGGGTGGTAAGTGATAGGTAGGAAATAAAGCAGAATAATGATACAGAGAAGAGTAACAGGCTTGGGATAACTACATTAAGTTATACTGGTTAGGGCATTTAATATGCGTTAGCAAAAAGAAGTATTTAAGTTTGATATAAAACAAAGAAGTGAAGTTCTATAGGTGGAACAAAGTCACTTCTGTCATAAAGATTAAAATGGGGCTGGTGTACATGGTGACACATGCTGTGCATTGCAAGACTCCTAAGAGCAGTATTCCTATCCTTGTCTATGTGAATGGTGCCTCTATTAGACAGATTTTTGTAGAGAAGCAGAAACACTAAGAGTGATAGGAATAAGGGATTGGTGGTAGAGATTATGCCTTACATAATTGTTTTCTATGGAAAGTCATTGCCTCTTTTTTTTTAATTTTTTTATTGTTGGTTGTTCAAAACATTACATAGTTCTTGATATATCATATTTCACACTATGATTCAAGTGGGTTATGAACTCCCATTTTTACCCTGTATACAAATTGCAGAATCACATCAGTTACACATCCATTGATTTACATATTGCCATACTAGTGTCTGTTGTATTCTGCTGCCTTTCCTATCCTCTACTATCCCCCCCTCCCCTCCCCTCCCCTCTTCTCTCTCTACCCCCTCTACTGTCATTCATTTCTCCCCCTTGTATTATTTTCCCCTTTCCCCTCACTTCCTCTTGTATGAAATTTTGTATAACCCTGAGGGTCTCCTTCCATTTCCATGCAATTTCCCTTCTCTCTCCCTTTCCCTCCCACCTCTCATCCCTGTTTAATGTTAATCTTCTTCTCATGCTCTTTGTCCCTACTCTGTTCTTAGTTACTCTCCTTATATCAAAGAAGACATTTGGCATTTGTTTTTTAGGGATTGGCTAGCTTCACTTAGCATAATCTGCTCTAATGCCATCCATTTCCCTGCAAATTCTATGATTTTGTCATTTTTTAATGCAGAGTAATACTCCATTGTGTATAAATGCCATATTTTTTTTTATCCATTCGTCTATTGAAGGGCATCTAGGTTGGTTCCACAGTCTTGCTATTGTGAATTGTGCTGCTATGAACATCGATGTAGCAGTGTCCCTGTAGCATGCTCTTTTTAGGTCTTTAGGGAATAGACCGAGAAGGGGAATAGCTGGGTCAAATGGTTGTTCCATTCCCAGCTTTCCAAGAAATCTCCATACTGCTTTCCAAATTGGCTGCACCAATTTGCAGTCCCACCAGCAATGTACAAGTGTACCCTTTCCCCCACATCCTCGCCAGCACTTGTTGTTGTTTGAGTTCATAATGGCTGCCAATCTTACTGGAGTGAGATGGTATCTTAGGGTGGTTTTGATTTGCATTTCTCTGACTGCTAGAGATGGTGAGCATTTTTCATGTACTTGTTGATTGATTGTATGTCCTCCTCTGAGAAGTGTCTGTTCAGGTCCTTGGCCCATTTGTTGACTGGGTTATTTGTTATCTTATTGTCTAATTTTTTGAGTTCTTTGTATACTCTGGATATTAGGGCTCTATCTGAAGTGTGAGGAGTAAAGATTTGTTCCCAGGATGTAGGCTCCCTATTTACCTCTCTTATTGTTTCTTTTGCTGAGAAAAAACTTTTTAGTTTGAGTAAGTCCCATTAGTTGATTCTAGTTATTAACTTTTGTGCTATGGGTGTCCTATTGAGGAGTTTGGAGCCCGACCCCACAGTATGTAGATCGTAGCCAACTTTTTCTTCTATCAGACGCCGTGTCTCTGATTTGATATCAAGCTCCTTGATCCATTTTGAATTCACTTTTGTGCATGGCGAGAGAAAGGGATTCAGTTTCATTTTGTTGCATATGGATTTCCAGTTTTCCCAGCACCATTTGTTGAAGATGCTATCCTTCCTCCATTGCATGCTTTTAGCCCCTTTATCAAATATAAGATAGTTGTAGTTTTGTGGATTGGTTTCTGTGTCCTCTATTCTGTACCATTGGTCCACCCGCCTGTTTTGGTACCAGTACCATGCTGTTTTTGTTACTATTGCTCTGTAGTATAGTTTGAAGTCTGGTATTGCTATACCGCCTGATTCACACTTCCTGCTTAGCATTGTTTTTGCTATTCTGGGTCTTTTATTTTTCCATATGAATTTCATGATTGCTTTCTCTATTTCTACAAGAAATGCCATTGGGATTTTGATTGGCATTGCATTAAACCTATAGAGAACTTTTGGTAATATCGCCATTTTGATGATGTTAGTTCTGCCTATCCATGAACAGGGTATATTTTTCCATCTTCTAAGATCTTCTTCTATTTCTCTCTTTAGGGTTCTGTAGTTTTCATTGTATAAGTCTTTCACCTCTTTTGTTAGGTTGATTCCCAAGTATTTTATTTTTTTTTGAGGATATTGTGAATGGAGTGGTTGTCCTCATTTCCATTTCAGAGGATTTGTCGCTGATATACAGGAATGCCTTTGATTTATGCGTGTTGATTTTATATCCTGCCACTTTGCTGAATTCATTTATTAGCTCTAATAGTTTCTTTGTAGACCCTTTTGGGTCTGCTAGGTATAGAATCATGTCAGATGACATGAGTCATTGCCTCTTTAGTGTGGCATGGGAGTCACTGTAGGTTGTTGAGAGCCACAGCTGAGTCGGAATGGCCCCTGGCATTTTGCCAGAAGTAATGGTTGAGAGGCGAGCCATTAAGATGATGCTGGATTGATTCAATTGTTTATAGACCCCTCCGGTCCGCCTAGGGTGCCCGCTACTTTGGAGTTCTCAGGATTTCCTGGGGAGTTTGCATTGGTTGGGAAAGTTCCAGTAGAGGGAGTTCCGGTTGGTGTGGCGTTTGGGAGAGTTCCCGGGGAGTGTGCGTGGAGTGCTGTTGGAGTTCAGGCAATAAAGCTTTTTGTTGTTTGTTTTTTGATTTTTGATTTTTAATCCTTTATTTCCTCCTTGCTCCTTTGCCTCTATATTCAAAGCTGAAATTCTATCTCTGGTTTTTCTGGCCTACCATCCTAAGATGGTAAGGAATCTTACCAGAAATATCAAACAGTTGAAGAAGGAGGACTGAGCTATAGACAAAATGTCTTAGGGGGGAAAAAAAACACAAAGAGGGAAGAGGTTTCCTTTGATGAATGGAGATTAAAAAGGGAAGAGAGAAGGAAGACTGCAGTAGAACTTCCATATATCCTGAGGGCAAAGAAAGGTTTCAGACATAAAATAGTTTATCACGTGTATCTAGGACTATAGGAAGAAGAAGCTTCAGAATAGGAATCTAGGGTCCCATACCTCAAGTAGAAAGAGCTGAGAGCTTCTGGGATGGCAGAGGTCTCATCTGAAATTCTGTGGACACAATGACCTGCAGCTACTTCCACATCACACCCCACCAAAGGACAAACATTTTGCTACTGTATAGAATTCTAGAAATGGACCATGAAAATGACTAGTGGTTAAATTTTCCTCTGAACCTAAGAAGTGATTTAAAGAAAAGAGAGTAGTATTTTTGCAGATCTCAGTGTGTGATCAGAAGTTAATACTTCCTCTCTTTTCTGACAAAAATTGTGTCTTCTCACTTTATTTTTCTAAATAATGTCCAGTAGAAGAAGACCAATTATTCTTAAGTGGCTGCTTTTAGAGTTTGATTGCCAGAAACAGGGGAAAAGAGGAAGAGGGGAGGCAAATTTAATCAGATTCCAGATTTAGTTATTATAAATGATGTATGAATTTTGATTTGCAGGGATTGGATATCATTGCTACTAACAGTGCTCTGACAATAGTCCAGCTTGATGCTTTGTTCCTGTTGGCCTAGAAGGAGAGTCAGTATATTAAGTCTAATGCACTGGAAGGATAGAAGGAGTGATTTCATTTGGGCACTGGAGAATGCATGAGTCAAGGTCTCATTTCAAAACAGATGGAACTTTAACATTTAAAATAGAGTAATTCTAGAATTTTTTTTCCTTTAACAAAAGCATGGATGTAAAGGAACAACACAGGGCAAAGAGCCCTCATCCAGGGTTTATCAGAAGCAGAGCTATTACCATCCAAGTTTCAAAAAGAAGAGAAAGATACCAGGGAAGGGAAAGGTACTAGGGCTTAGAAAATCATGCAGTATCAGAGACCTTGACAGGAACAGTGATCTTCATTTGGGAGACAAAGCCAGAGATGAGTTTATGAGAAGAATCCAGGGCAAATATCTCCAGAGCTTACCTTCCTCTTTCCAGTCTCCCCCAGGAGTCCACATAGTCTGAGCTCACTGTTAAGCCAAAGGCTTGAGAGCCCAGTTGATACAGTCAATGAATCTAAGCTCTGCAGGCAGAGGGCAGGGTGGGAAAAGGTGGGGAGACACTAATGAAGGGCAAATGAGATAGAAATGATGCCTTACAGAAAGTAGTGCCTGAATATTATGAAGGTGTGACCAGGTATCTATTGGAAGGATTTAACTTAGGTTCACTTTTTTTTCCCAGTCCTGGGGATTGAACCCAGGAGCACTCTACCACAGAGCTACACTCCCAGCCCTTTCATTTTTTTTTTTAATTTTGAGATAAATTCTCACTAAGTTGCCCAGGCTGATCTAGAACTTGTGATCTCCTGCCTCAGTCTTCCAAGTTGTGGGGTTGAAGGTGCGTGTCACCATGTCAAGACTTTGATTAACTTTCTTTTTTTTAATATTTATTTTTTAGTTGTAGGTGGACACAATACCTTTATTTTGTTTTTCTGTAGTGCTGAGGATCAAACCTAGTGCCTCACGTATGCTAGGCCAGTACTCTACCTCTGAGCCACAACCCCAGCCCAACTTTGATTCACTTTCTAAGTTGCTTTTATGTTGACAAATTCTGGCATTTTCTAAACAAAATTCCACCCTGTTGGAATAAGATGTAGAAAGGATATGCTAGAACATTTTCACCCAGGAACGCTGGATTTCTTAAGATAGTATGTGTACCAATATCTAATCACCTGTTGTTATAGTTTGCATTGTTTTCCTCAAACAGATGTTGAATTCTTAACCCCCAATACCTGTTAATGTGACTATATTTAGAAAAAGGGTCTATGTAGATAAATGGGTAAAATAAAGTGAGCATGACATTTAAAAAAAAAAAGAAATTTAGGCATAATGGGAGAATACTAGGTGAAGAGGCAGAGGTCACTGGAATATATTTACAAGCAGAGGTGGGCCCAGGGTGCCAGCAAACCATCTGGAACTAGGCAAGAGACATAAAGCACAGTCCTCAGAAGGATCCCACCCTGCTGACAACTTGATCTTAATTCCTGGCTTCCAGAACCATGAGACAATAAATTTCTCTTTCTAAAAAAATTTTTAATTGATTTTTTAAAAATAGATGACAGTGGAATGTATTACAATTCTTATTACACATATACAGCACAATTTTTTATATCTCTAGTTGTATAGAAAGTATGTTGACACCAATTTGTGTCTTCATACCTGTACTTTGGATAATAATGTCCATCACATTCCACCATCCTTGCTATCCCCCACCCCCGTCCCTTTCCCTCCCACCCCTCTGCCCTATCTAGAGTTTCGTCTATTTCTCCCATGCTCTCCCTCCCTACCCCACTATGAGTCAGCCTCCTTATATCAGAGAAAACATTTGGCATTTGTTTTTTTGGGATTGGCTGACTTCACTTAGCATTATCTTCTCCAATGTCATCCATTTACCTGCAAATGCCATGATTTTATTCTCTTTTATTGCTGAGTAATATTCCACTGTGTATATATGCCACATTTTTTTTATCCATTCATCTACTGAAGGGCATCTGGTTGGTTCCACAGTTTAGCTATTGTGAATTGTGCTGCTATAAATATTGATGTGGCTGTGTCCCTGTAGTATGCTGTTTTTAAGTGGGTATAGACTGAGGAGAGGGATAGCTGGGTCAAATGGTGGTTCCATTCCCAATTTTCCAAGGAAAATCCATACTGCTTTCCATATTGGCTGCACCAATTTGCAGATAAATTTCTTTTGTTTAAGTCACCCAGTTTATGGTATTTTGTTGTGGCAGCACTCGAAAACTAATACACCAGTTACTCAGGTAGCTTCTTATTCTTTATAATACTTTTCCTCTGCTACAATGTAATATGTCAATGATGGGGAAAGTCTGGCTCATCTTTACATAAAATATAAATGAACAGGCTATACACTGATGTCAATTTACTATGAAACCCAAGAAAATGAAGTTTTTGAGACTCCTCAATAATATTGGCCCCTTTTAAGGCCTAGTATCTAGTTTTATATTTTTAGTTTGAATTTTTCCTGAAAGACAGTAGCCTCCCTGTCCCCCGTTACCTAATGGATCCTCCCTTTAATTTAACCTTTATTGTTTTAACTTCCAGTCCCAGCTAGCAATTCAACACAGTTGCATATATCTTTATATACTAATTCACTCCTAACATGCTTTCAAATTCATTGTTCTTATAAGCAACGATCATTAAAAATAAACTCCAAGAGAGGAATAACAAACAAAAAGAACAAACCACCTTGAGAGTCCTTGAATGGAGAGTATTCTAGGCCCAGTGGGATTCCAAAATGAGGACAAGAAGCCTTCTCTAGTAGGCACCAAATGGTGGTTTTAATTTTTTATTTATTTATTTATTTTTGCCTGAGGATTTCTGTTTCAGGTGAATTTCCTCAGGGAGAAAGCCCATTTCTGATACTTCTAGTTTCCCACCATTTTTTCCAGGTTGTGAAATCTCAATTGCTTTGGAGAGAAGATGGATTAAAATTAAAATTGCTCTCATTAGCATATCTAAATGGAAGCATCTTGTCTTCCTGTATGCACTCATTAAGGGTAAGCCCAACAGCATTCCAGAATTTGCCTCATTAATTACACGGTAGAATCATGCACATCCCCACTATTCCTGAACAGGATGGGTGGAGCAAGGGTGTCTGATTTGACCTGGTCATGACTCTTGGGACTTTCTGTATCTGTGATTTATAAACACCCTCCAACATGGGCCCTACTCCCATCTGTCACTACAATAGCTATCCTCAGGTTTCACAAGCATGTCCTCAAATTTAAATCCTATTTTAGAAGGAGAACAGTTTTCTCTTAAATTACATGGAGTTGGCAAGTTGACTGGAGTACTGCTGAAATCATCTCAGCAAAAGAAACTCCATTTATTTTTTTTACATTTGCCCTGGACAGTAACATCCTGGCACTTTCCCAAGCCATGCTGACTAATGGGAATTGTAGAGTCCACACACACCTCTTGATATTTTATTTTGTAAACATTGTGCTGGACCTGGTGTGATGGTGGGTTGCTGATTCCTCAGTCTTCATGCTTCCATATGGAAGGCACTGTGTTAGAGAAACGCTTTGGTCTCCTCTCCATATCCTTACTCATCCGTATCTCAGGGGAGGAGAGCTCATCTCATTGGTGAGTTTGGGAAAAGGAACTGGGAGCTCTTGAACCAGTGCCTACCTGGTTCTCCTGGAGGGCACCTGAACAGTCTGTTTTCTGCCATGCAGTCAGTATCCCTGGGTCACAGACATCAGATGTTTTCAGCTATGCCCACGACTAGGTGTATACATAGGCCTGTTTTGGATCATTCCTCCAAATAGGCTGCCATAATATCTTTTCTTCCTATTCTCTTGTCAAGAGTTGGAATCTATTTTCCTACCCCTTGAATCTAGGCTCACCTTCTGATATATTTACAGCAATAAAGTGCAGTGGACATAGTGCTTCACAAATTCTAGACCCACTTCTTGAAGAGCCTGGAAGCCTATATTTCCTCCCTCTTGGAATCTAGTTGCCATATTGTATGGAAGTCCAGGTGGTCTTGCAGAGAAGAAGTGGGATGTGTGCAGAGACAAAGTACCACAGGATAAGGCACCATGTGGGGAACAACTCAAGTACCAGTTCCCAGTGCTACCGCTTCAGACATGTGTGACCACCCTCCTAGGCCATCTAGCCCAGCCTGTGTGCCACTTAAATGTAGCCAATATGAAGGGCCCCAAACAATACCACATAGAGTAAAACTTGTCCAGTCAACCCACAGAATCACTAGAAGCAATAAGACAATTTAACACTGTAAGTGTTGGGATTTGTTACAATAGAAATCATCTTTCTTGTGACTTCACATAATTTTAGAGGTGAAGACTTAGCAAGTCCATTTAGACACACACACAAATCATGTTCTCCAAATACCTTTATCATTGGTCATTAAAATGATGTTTTAATCCCCATGTTTTATTTCTATATCTGCTTATCCATTGAGCTGATCCTCTGGAGAGTAAAAAAATTTAAAAAAATAATGCCTGTAGTATGAATTGAATAAGTTAAGACTCTACAACTGCAAACTACCTTTTAAACAAATTTTTGTGTCCTCTTAAAATCAGCCAAATGTCTCCTCCAAAATATCTTTCTTGATTCAAACCCCTCTTTTCCATTTTTTCCCAGAGAATAACTTGATCTGATACATATTTGTATTTTTCATTCTACATTATTCCATGCTCCTTAGAGTTAGAGGATATGTTTTATTTGAATTCATATTAATACATGCACAAAAAGCCCAACATAAAGTTATATGCAGTGCTTCTTGAATATGTTTGAGAAATCTGTTTTGCTTCAATAAATAGTATGAAATGGCCTCATTCTCTAATCATTTTTTTTCCTTCTAAAATTTTTTTATTTCAATGCTTTGTTCTAATTGGGTGATGTGGAAAGAGCACTAACTTTTGACCAAGACTGAGTTGAGTTTCAAATTTATCTCTGGTGGTTTGGCTTATGTAGCCCTGAAAAGTCACTGCCCATTTCTGAGCTTTAATCTTGTTATGAGATAGCAATAATAACAGACTTTTTGTAATGGATTTTTAAATAATTTTATTCAGATATAATTCATATAACATACAATTAATTCATTGAAAATATACAACAACCACAATATAATTTTGGAATATTCCCATCAATCTCATACCCATGAGAAGTCACTCCCAATTTCCTCCTTCTTCTGAGCATTAAGTGAACATCCATCTACTTTCTGTCTCTGTGGAATTGTCTATTCTGGAATAGACATTGGAATCTTATGTGATATTTTGTGATCACATTCTTTCACTGAACATAATGTGTTCAAGTTTCATCATATTGTAGCACGTATCAGTACTTTTTTTCACTACTGAATATTGAATACAAGGCTTTACACATGGTAGGCAAGTACTTTATCATTGAGCTCTATGCCCAACCCTATACCTTTTAATTGCTGTATAATATTCCATTGTAAGGCTTTACCAGGTTGTTTTTTTTTTTTTTTCTGTCGATTCATTAGTTGAACATTTGAGTGATTCTATTTTTTGGTTCTTATGAATCATTCTATTTCATATGAACACTGGTGTACAAGTTTTTGTATTGACATGTTTTCATTTCTCTTAGGTAGATATGAGTAAGCATACATGCAATGCATAAGTGTTTTAGTCCCTCCACATCATCACCAACACTCTTGCCTTTTTAACTTCAGTCATCTTGCTGGATATAAAATGGTATAGCATAGTGATTTTGGTTTGTATTTCCCTAATGAGCAATTATGCTGTGCATCTTTTCATATACTTATTTATCCTTTGTATACCTTCCTTGGAGAAATATCTCTTCATATCCACTGCTCATTTTAAAAATTGAGTTATTCACCTTTTTATTTTTGAGTCATAAGATTTATTTATTGTAGATATAATTCTCTTATCAGATACCTGATTTGCAAACATTTCTTCCATGTCTACCAGTTGTGGTTACACTTTACACTTTCTCTGAGGCACAAAACTTTTTTCATTTGGGTGAAATCCATTTTATCTACTTTTTCGTTTAGCTACTTTTATCTTCAGTGTTGAGGCTAAGAAGACTTTGCCTGACCTAAAGTCACAACAATTGATTCCTTTATTTTCTTTTGAGGTTTATGTTTCAGCACTTATAATTCTCTTGAGTTAATTTTTGTGTATCGAGTGAACAAAGGATCCAGCTTCATCTTGCACATGAATATCCAGTTGAAACAGCACATTAGTAATGGTTTATTTTTCTTTCTACTTGTATATTATCAGAATATAAAATACTCAACCATCAGGAATAGAGATTGACCAATGAAAAGTTGGTGGAATATCCAAAGATATATAGAGGAAAATAAAAACATTAAGCCCACAAAAATGAAGATTCATTTTTTATTGCTAAATTAAACCACAAAAAGGAGTAAATCTGTAGTCCAGTCTAGACTTGAGATACACTTTGAAAATTAGCATAACATTTAATTTGAAATGCATCATACATCTTTTTTTAAGTCTCTTGTAAATGTGGAAGGAGGATTTAATTTGATGTCATCATACTTTTAAGTGCCTATACCTTTCTTTCATGTAAGTTAAGTCCTGAGTCTTACTCTACTTTTTCCACAAACTCAATCCCCCCCACCCCTCTCTGCAACCAAATCTACATTGGCTTTTGTCTTCTTCCTTCCTTCCTCTCCTTCACTATTTCAATCTGATTCTTTCTTTTCTGCCTCCAACCCTTTGCTTTTCCCCAATGTCAATCACTCTAATAATTGTCAGTAACTTAATATTCTCTCCCTCAACTCTTTCTGTGATTTTATATAAGAGAAACTCGGGAGCCCAGCTGGCGGGAGTGTTGCATACTTAGACATTAATTTTTTTGTTTCCTATTCACTAGATAAAAAAAAAAAATATTTCCAGTGTTAAAAATCTTCTGGAGTGGTAAAGATGGCAATCATGGAATCGTGGGCTGGTACCCTTATATAGAACATTGCAAAAAACGTTATCCTTGTTTTAACCTTTGTACCTATTCCATTCTCTCTCTTTTGGAACAGTGAGATAACTTAGCAGACACTTCAGTAACATCTGTTTTGTAAAAGTTAAATTAGATAACTAGCATAAAAGCTGCTCCTTTAGTAGCTTCTCAATAAATGTGACATTCCTTTCTATTCTCTGCCCACCATTGGGCAACAGAGCCTGTGTAATCCAAGAACAGGAAAGTGTCACATTCCTTCTGAAGGCTTCTGCTGGCTCCTGCAGATTTTCTTGAACATATGAAAATGCATCTAGGAAGCTGGCAATGATTTTTTAGGATTTAACCGTTAAGAAAAGACTCTTTTGACAGTGGCTTAGGGTTATTCACTAACATATTTACTGTACAGATGTACCTTGGTAGATTTTGAGTAAAAACTGGTACAGTGTTCTACATTTGCATTAATTAACACAACACTGGCAAGTGACATTGTGCATAATTTAAAAAATATTTTTAACTCACTATTGTTTATGTTGACCTCTTCAAAATATAAAATGGAAATATTTTCTTACCAAAATAGTTTTTCTTCTGCCTTATTAGCATTCTGTTTTCTCAATGGAGATTTTATTGTATTTTCTGTCTCATCAAGTGAAAAATAAAATACAAATAATGATTATAAATAAATAGATAAATATACAGACAAATTTATTTTGAGATACCAAAACACTAGGTTCATATAAATGCTAGAAATAAGAGAATTTGTTCCCAATATGTGTGTAGAATAGTATCTACCAAGAAAGTAGCAGTCTCTATAGGGCTATAAAAATATACTACCCTCTATAGACATGTCCTGCAGAACCATCACCACTGCCATATCCAGTACTATCATTTCCACTGCCACTACCCTGAATCTGTATTTTCCAACAGGATAAAGGGTAAAGAGAACTTAGGCAAATCCTCCTGCAAAATGCATAGTCTGTATCCATCTAGCTCAGCTAACGTGGAGCAATAGCAATTACCTGGTTAAAGTCAATGAAAGCAGTCAAATGGGTATCAATTATAAGTCTGAAGTGTCCTTCTTGCCTTCTTGGCTTTGATAATTGACACATCTCTATTGCAACATAATATAATGTGCCATGAAATTATTTTCATACATTTCTCCAAAAGATATGAAGAGAATGTTGGAAAGTGTATCAAAAGAAGTCTGGGTTAAACATGATATATTCTAAGCAACAAGAAGATTAATGATAGCAGGAAATAAAATAAGAATATCAGATACAAGAAATGCAAGAGGATGGTCCTATGAAAGATGGGGAAAAGAAAGAATCACAGAATGCAGCAGAAATTCATAGACCAAGGGTACCTCAAGCATAATCTTGCACCCGAAGGTGTGCAAGTAAGTGGCGATGAAACAAAAACCACGTCTTACCTAATATCAGTGAGCATGGATAACCTGTGTCATACAGGAGAATTTCAAGACTTACATTTCTGTCTTCTGCTGAGATGGCTGATTGGTTTTATGAGTCACACGCCAAATTTCTTTAGTAAGTGGTTGTCTAGCCACATCCTTGGCATTCTCTTTAAGCAAGCTTTCTAATTTTTTGCAATATGGGCAGTTTGAGAATTTTCCAAATTTTCAAGTACTTGTTCCTTTTTTTGCTTAAAAATCCTGTGTTCAATATATTTCCACCCTTTTGCATTTTACTATAAGCAACAAGGAGAAACCAGGCCACAGTGGGAACACTCTGCTTAGAAATCTCCTTGGCTAAAAATCCAAGTTCATCATTTACAAGACTTACAAGCTGCTTTCCACAAATGTAAGAACATAATTCCGTATAGCTCCCTACCCCATTTACAACATGGATAACCTTCTATCCAGTTTCCAGTAACATGTTCTTTTTTTGTTGTTGTTGACAGACATGATAAATAAATAAATATATGAGATGTTTTATGTCATATAAATATAAGCATAGTTACAATCAAACTCTACAAATGAAGATGTATTCAGTAGAATCTAACATTCTTACCACTTCACTATTTCTTTCCTCTGCTACCATCTTTATTTCCACCTGAGACCTTACCAGAAGTACATTTAAGATTTATTTTTGAACCAATAGTGTTTCCGAAGCAATCTAGATTTTTTCTATCATGCATATCCAAACTTTCCATCTTCTATTCATGATGCAAACTCAAAGTCATTTCTATGTTTTTAGATACTTGTTCCAGCCATACTGTTTTCCCAGTAGAGAGATTACTATTCATTTGCTAAGGACGCCATAACAAAGTACTACAAATTGACTGGCTTAAACACCATAAATACAGAAATTCATTGTCTCATTGTACTGGAGACCAGAAGTCCAAAATCAAGGTGCTATTAGCAGGGTTGATCCCTTCCAAAGGCTGTGAGAGAAGGATCTGCTCCAGACATGTTTCTTTGGCGTACAGATAACCCTCTTCATTCTCACATGACATTGTCTCTGTATGTGTGCTTATGTCTAAATTTTCCTCTTTGATAAGAAGGTGACACCAATCATATCGGATATGGAGCCCTTTGCTTCAGCAAGACCTCATTTTAACTAATTACGTCTGCAAAGATACCATCTCCAAATACAACCATTTTGAAATAGAAAGTCAATGTATGAATTTTGCGGAAGACAATTCTAATGATAACAATGCTAATGACTGAAACCTGTTGTAGTCATTTGTGAAGATCACCAGATAATTCTGACTTTCCTGTTCTGGATATATAACAGGATGATACTTTCTACCTTTTGAATAGAAGGCTATGATTAGTTACTGCCTTTGAATTGTACGCAGGAGGGGTTTGTGTAACTCCTGGACTCAGTGTATAACTGCCAGTGCAAAAATACTGAAAAACCCTCTTTCCCTTTGGATAAAGCAACCCACAATGCTCCAGATGATGGCTACTTGTCTGCTTGAGTTCTGAGTAACTATTATGAGCAGAGGCCTTCTGCTCACATATGACTGATACATAGGATAATATAAAATAAACGGTTAATTTTTAACTACTGGGATTTCTCGTTGTAGTATAAATTTCTTATTGTAGTGTAAATTGGCTTATCTTGACTAATGTAAATGCTTTACATTCTATTATGACTTGTACAGTGCAGAGTAGATGTTTACTTAAATCAACAAGCTCAGACTCTTTTTTCTGAGTGCCTACTATGGGTGAGAAACCATAAAGCACTGGTGATACACAGATGAACACCTACTGTTTCCACCCTCCAAGAACTCACAAATGAGAGAGAGACACACAAACAGGTAAAGGTAATATGCTCTGATAGAGACAAGCACAGAATGATATATTAGAAAATGTCATACATTGGTGGAGACTGAAAAGGGAATGAGCAGCTGCTTAACACTTCTAATAGTGATGAATTAGCAGGAAAGGATGAAAAAGGAACACCATGAACAGTCGAAACAATGTCAAGGAATACTGCAGTGTGTTTGGGTTTAGATAGAAGATAGGGCATGAGGAGGAGACAGGTGACAGATGAGGCTAAGGCCAGAGCATGATGGGCCATGTGTTTGGGTTTTATCTTAAAGACAATGGGAAATTGCTTAAAGGCTCTGAATTGAAGAGGATGTAGCAGATTTTCAGTTTAAACAGATCACATTGGTTGTGTAGTAGTTGCTTTAGGGCCCTGCACCGCATCCCCTCAACCCACATGGTTTTACTGCATTTGGGATACCAGTTCTGAGCATTTCTGCTGGTATAATGCATCAAGTACAAACAACAGTGTTCCTTCACTTTTCTGCCTCATGACTTTTTCTAAAGCCATGGAATGCATAGATAGAAAGTACGAGTTAATACCTCTAGCATAACCCTGAACCCATAAGGAGACAGTACTGGTGTATGGATGTTTCCCCAGAAAGATCTCTGCAGAGTTGGGTTACCATCATGGTAACTAGCTCAGTAACACATTCTTGACTGATTTTTCCTTCTTGCTTTCCCCACATCATTATTTCAGATTTTAGGGTCTCCTCCCGCTGTAGTTTGGCTCCGTAGATCATTAAATATTCAGTAAACAGCATGGAGCTATTGGCAACTGGTAGAAACTTTAAAAGGTAGGGTCTAGTGGGAGGCTTTAGATAACCAGGTGCATGCCCTCAAAGAAGATTGTGGGATCCTGTCCCTTCCTTTGGCCTCCTCACTTCCTGTCACAGGGTAAGCAGCTTCTTCTACTACATGCTCCTGCCAGGATGTACTGTCTCACCACAGGCCCAAAAGCAATGGGCCAACCAAACATGGACTGATACCTCCAACACTCTGACCACAAATAAATCTTTTCCCTTTATACTTTGATTTTTTTCAAGGATTGTTAACAGTACCAGACTATTGACTAACACCACCTCCTGATAAATATTTGCAACCAAATATTCAGTCTCTACTTCAGTCTCTGCTTTCTGGGAATCTGAGTTAAGATAAATTACAATGTCAAGAACAGATGTATTAAAGATTTTTAAATGTAAAAGCCACAGCTCTCAAACAAGTATAAAATGAACACACGTCAAAGATTTGTTTAACTTATTAATGAGGGAACCAGTAAGATATTACAACTGGTTCAAAGGAAAATTGAAAGCACCACACAAAAATAACTGCAAAGAATAGTGAAATGAATTTACAATTGGTATTCAATTGACTTCTTTTTTTTTTTTTTTTTTTTGAGAGGGAAGAAGACAATCCTTTACCAAGTGGTATTCATTTGTGTATGTATAGAATGCACCCATTTGAATTGCTTGTAGTTATCTATAATTTACAAAGTTGTAAGTAGGTCAAAGATAATGGGAAGCAGAAATAACCTGGGAGGGTGCTCTACAGGACACTCAGCAATTTATTTGTTTTTTGGTTTGATACTTTTCAAAGTCTTTCACTACCTTTCATAGATGATGTAGGGAAGATCAACCAAGAAACTACGTTAAGAACTAGCGCAACACCCATGTGGCAGATCTCAAGCTCTGAATTTATCAGGGTGGAGGGACAAATGACAGATACTTTTGGAAGATAGAAAAATACTTATTAGCTGGGGTTGGAGCTCAGTGGTGGAGTGCTTGCCCAGTATGTGTGAGGCACTGAGTTCAATCTTCAGCACCATATAAAAATAAACAAAAAATAAAACAAAGGCATTCTGTCCATCTACAACAACAAAAATATTAAAAAAAGAAAAAGAAAAGTACTTGTCAACTGATTGGATGTGGGGCATGGGACATGAAGGACTGAGGATGATTCCAAGTGTGTAAGGATACTTGAATGCTTCCCTATCTGAACTGAGTTGAATAAATGCAAAATCATGGGAGTAGAAAGTTTGAAATCACTGGCAATGGGGGAAAGGGGTTGTCAGTGACCATATTTCATATTATAAGCATCTTATTGCTTTCATCTAAGTGTAAACATTATGAAGTGGGAGGCAGAGTAGCCCAGGAGTTGAAAGCACAGGTCTTGCAGTCCATCAAGCAAGAGGTGCACCATGTTTTACCACTTCCTGGCTATAGAATGTTGAGAAGTTATATAGCTGTTCTGAAAAGTAGGGTTCTTTCCCCCACCCCCCGAAAGCTGATGGGAGTGTTAACTGACCTGTTTTAAAGATCTTTTGCTGGCAAAAACATAGAACTAGAACTCTGAAACCAGAACTGGAGAAGTATTTTGGGCTCTGCCTTGAAGGATGAATGGGTACTGCTGCAGGAAGAACAACAAGTAAACCCTCTGAGAGGATTTCTCTGTCTATTAAACAGTGCCACCTTTATAACCTGTACTGATGTGTTTTATTTCTCAATTAGTTAAATGAGATTTATAGAAAGTGAGCATTTGCCTGATAGTAGGGGAGAAGACCCAGCAATGTGGTGCCTACTTCAGTATGGATTGCTACCTGCCCCCAGCTCACCAAGAGAAGCTACCAATGTTCTAGAATGTCACCTGAAAGGTTAGTGGAGAGCTGCCGCCAAATCACTGCCAATGATGCCCTCACCCCTCTCCACTGGGGCAGTTTACACTTTTGTGGTGGAAAGAGATTAGCTTGGTACCTACATAGGCCTTGATCAAAAGTGAATGTCTTTGAGGCTTAGAGTTTTGCGTGGTTGGTCCTAAATGTATCTCTTTGTCTTCACACAAATATGAAAAACTATAAGCATACACTCACCTCTTGATAGAATGAGGAATAACACCTAGAAACAGGCGAGTGGGAAAATATGTGTGCCTATAAACACTGCAATGATTCTTTGCCCATAATCTATACCACCATTGCCATCAGCATTAGCATCATCCATGCCACTATCACCAGGAATGCCTTTCCTAGAGTCCTGACACTGCGGTTCTCATAAGGGGACAGATTTTATTAAAGTCCTGGGTATTTTGAGATGGGACAGTAGGAGAAGCAGGAAACTGAGGGCAAAAGAGGAGAGGAGGAGGGAGGAGGGGAGAGGAGAGAAGGGGGCGGAGAGGAGAGGGGGAAGGAGAGGTGGAAACTTCTTCCCAACCTGGAAAGAGGTTACAGTTGACAGGTTTAGATGTGATGATGTGACTGCTTATTACTCTGAGTGGACACTCTGATCTTAAAGTACCTGGTGTTATCAGAGTAGACTCCAATCAGAAGAGCTCTCTCTCATTCTCACAAAAACGTCTTGTGACCTGAGTGTGACCCAAGAAATAGCAGAGTCATAGGACCCAAAAGACACCAGAGAAACTGAAACAACCAGTAACCATTACTGAGCAATGACAGAAGGATTTTCCCAATGCTGTAGTACTGGAGAGATCCAGACCTTCAGACTTTTCAGACTTCAGTGTGCAACTTTAGACACATGTGTGTGTGTTTGGAAACACAATAAATAAAATAGAATTTTGAGTTAATTTATATAAAATAGAGAAGGAAGACATTTCTTGTAGCCTTGAGATTTGTACTGAGAATCGAACAGCCATATGTGATGATGATAATAATAATAAAAAGAAGTGTGATTTGTTTCAGAGGCTTTTAGCTCCAAAAATGCTGCACTTATTTATTTATTTATTTATTTGGGGTCAAAGGTTGAACCCAGGGGTACAGAACCACTGAGCCACATCCCCAGCCCCTTTAATCTTTTATTTTGAGACAGAGTCTCCCTAAGTTGCTTAGGGCTTTGCTAAGTTGCTGAGTCTGGCCTTGAACTTGCGATCCTCCTGTCTCAGCCTCCTAAACAGCTGGGATTACAAGTGTGCAATCCTTGAAATAACTTTAAGACAGTTATTATTTATAAACACCGGAAATTGAGTAAGTCAATAGGTCGCACAAAGCAGAGAAGCCAAGCAGTGCCACCGGGACTAAAATGTGGGTCTGTTTGACCCCAAAGCCCAATTTTTAATGACCGTAGCAGAGACTTTGGCATCTGACATCAATGCTGGCTTTCTGGGGCAGACAAGTCAGATCACTGGCATGGCAATGGGAATTCAAAAGCTGAGAAAAGATGCCCCTGAAGAAAAGTATTTTTTCTAAGGCTTATTATTTCAGGTAATAAAGATATTTGAGGGAGGAGGAAGTGAAGTGCTTTTTTCTAATTAGCAACAATTCAAGTGGAGATGGACATCCTCAGGGATGTGGATGAGGTTTTTATATCTCATCAGAGACATGGGCTGTGAGACATGGAGGAAAGGGCTGCCGTGAGGAAGGAGCCCAAGGCAGGGAGTTGATACAAGAAACTCTGGGGATTGAGTAGGTTGTTGGAGTGAAGAATCCCCCAAGATGGGCAAGGTTGTCTCTCTAGAGATGGTAGAGACAGAGGACTATATGATGACTTTATAGTTTTCAGAAAGCTTACTGTGCCCTATAACCACCTTGAAATTTTCTAATGCCTCAGGCAGCCTGACAGATGGCAAACTAAAATTTGGAAAAGGTGACAACATCATGACAGAATATAAGAGCTAGAAGAAACCTTGGGACCATCTTGTCCAGTGATGTGCTGAACTGTTTTTTATGAGGAAGCCTCTTTAGCTAACCAAATACTATCTGCAAACTAGATGTGTGAAAGAGATCTGGTTAAGCTGTGTTAGGAGTCTAGCATCTGGTTCATGTTTTCCCTTCTCCTTCTAAAGGGTAGGGCTATTTGACCTCAAAGTATACATGTGCTAGAAGACAGAACTTAAAAAGAATAACACAAAGTCTCAACATCTCATTTTATTGATGAGACAACTGAATACTAAAAAGACAAGGTGGCCAGCTGAAAGTCTGGACCCTGCTTCTCTTGATCTGCAAATTAATATTCTAATTTACCTTCCTGCAAGGTAGATTTTCTGTGCACTTAGGTATTCTCATATATCTCATGAGCCTCTCAGATAACAAGGTAAGTTGATGTTACTAGTTCTATGGTAACAACGGTAATCTATTTAGTGTCTCCTATGTTCCAGAGTATAGCAAGTAATCTATTAAAACCTTTATTGTAAACTCACAACCAAGTTAAGAGTTAAGTCTTATTCCCATTTCATTGATGAGGAATCTGGAGCTCAGATAAAACGAGTAGTTGAAGATTACAAAAGATATAAGTTCAGAGGCTAGAATTTGAATGCAATGTCTTTTTTTTTTTTAAAGTTATTTCTCCTACTTTACTTAGATACTCATAGAGTGCTTTTTTTTTTTTTTGTATTCCTTGTTTATCTTTTCAAAAGTCTACCTAAATAAAGAGTGCCCTAAAACTAATCCATATTTAAAAACAACAACTAGGGCTGGAGCTGGGGCTCAGTGGCAGAGCACTTGCCTAGAAAGTGTGAAGCACTGGTTTCCATCCTTAGCACCACATACAAAAATAAGCAAATAAAATAAAGGCATGCTGTCCATCTACAACAACAAAAATATCCAAGGGGGTGGGGTTAAACACACACACAGAGTAATCATACAGATGTGTTGATGTATCTATCTGTAAATGTGTGTGTGTGTGTATATATATATATATATATATATATATATATATATATATATAATGTGAAGGGTTTCCATTTCATTAACCAAATTCACTACACAAGTCTGTCAAATAGTTCTACATCCCCATGAAAGCACAGCTTCTGTTCATGGGTGGACTGGTGAACTCAGTCTCAGTGGGAGGCGAGGGACAAAGCGGAGGTAAAGGAGAAAGGACACCGCCTTTGAAAACACTGCAGTTCTGAGCTCAGAGCTTACTCCACAGGGGTGCCAAGCAAGATGAGAAACTGACCCTATATGTTCAGTGGGAAAATCAAAAAGTAGGCCAAGTGCACATTAGTTAATATTAAAGTGAGAGTCTCTGGAATTGTTTCTGCAAATCCCTCACTCACTGGTCTAATTAGGGAAAATGGAGGATCCCAATGTATCAGTAATTTCACACCAGCGGAGAGCGTTGGAGTTACATAAATGTTTACCTCAATAATCCAGGCTCCAGGTTATGCCTGTCTCTGAACAGTTTGTGAAGGAGGAGGGGACATGAGTGACATTGCTGCCAAAATAAAAAAATAAAATCTGGCTATTGGTCATTGGTCATTTTTGTGGTATGAATTAATGTGACTCCCATCAATTCCATTTTCTGGTTGCTACTTAGCAGGCTGCTTCTCTCCCATATGGAATGCACTCTCATAATGGGCAGGGGAGTGGATATATAGAGCATCTATCATTTCTGGCAAGGTAGCCCAAGATGGAAGAAATGAATTGTCCTTTTTGTCTCTTTTTCTTCTGGTTTATATTTTATTGTCTTAGAATACCAGTGGAAACACAGGGAATGAATGACTACAGGAAAACAGCATCACTCATCATCCTAATATTTTTTTTTTGTCACAGCTTTGTGTAATAGTCACGCATATTTGTATAGTTCTTTACAGGTTACACAACTCACTCACTGGCATCCATTAATTACCTTCTCATGAATACTGCTGAGATGACCAGGGATTTTTAGTTGGAAATGAAGAAATCAACTCTCAGACAAGTTTAGCAACTTTCCCAAGATCTTTCAATTAAGGGGTTGTGAAGCCAGAGTTAGAACCCAAGGTCTTTTGGCTTCTAACTTAGTTGTGTTTCCCTCCCCATTCTAATTCTTTGTCACTGTAAATTAGTGCTGTCCATTGCCCTCTTAATAGTATCTTTGCCAGCTGGGGCTGTGTTCCAGAGGTAGTACACTTGCCTGGCATGTGTGAGGCACTGGGTTCAATTTTCAGCACCACATAAAAATAAATAAAATAAAGGTCTATCAACAACTAAAAAATATTTTAAAAACATTGTGTCTTTCCTCATGAATATCCTCTTCCAGCCAATGATAATGTAGTACAATTTTTAAAAATCCTCATTGAGTGATTTTTCAATAATTTTTAAATACCCATCAGTAAAACTTTTCTACAAGGTTATTAAGTCCTCCACAAGCCCATTAGAGGGCCACTTTACCAGCAGCCAAAAAATGCATTAATACAGTCTTATGTATGAAGTAGGTTAAAAATAATATGTGCACTGGAGATAATGGAAACATGTTGACATTATTAAGATTATAACACATTTGAAGTTACCTTAATTGTAATATTGAGCAAATTAAAGATTATCAAGTACAGTGTCCCTGAACATCCTGGAGCAGCATCATTCCCCATTTGACTAATTGCTATGACACTTGAGATCTCAGTGTGATGTTTTCCTCCACACAAGTGCACAAGTGGAGGCCACCGCACCTCTTTAAATAAACAGGCAGATGTGCTTAAATAATAAATTAATTTATCGAGAGAAGTCAGAGTCTCAGCCTTGATCCTTGGGCTCAGCTATAAATGTCCTCTGCCAGCTGAGCAAAAGGGAGTGACCTGCAAGTTTCACTCCCCTGACACATGTGAGAGGGAGAGATTGTCGTGAATGCTTTACCTATGAGTGAGCCTAGGAGAGTGTGGTGTCCCCAATGCCACTATGACATAACGCAGGGGTTGGCAAAGGTAAGTATCCTAGGCTTTGTGAACTGAATGATCTCTGATGCAGCTACTCAGCTCTGCCAAGGAAATGAGGAAGCCGTAAAGGAATGAGCGTGGCCGTGTTCCAATTAAACTTTATTTTCCAAAACTGGGAGCTGCTGGATTTGGCAAGTGGAGGTGCTATAGATCACCTATTCTAGAGGTAGAGGATTGAACCATGGATTCAGGGTCAGGAGAGGAAGACTCGAACATCTTTGAAACAATCATGCTGTGTGGCCTCAAGTGATGCACTTGTGATCCTTAACCCTCCACTACATTGAGACTGAAATTTTCTCTCAAAGATCAGTTAGAACTCAGAAGATGGGCAAAATAACTGATGACAGACTTAGCTGGTCACAGGTCCTGTCTTAGTTTGACACCGCCTCCCCAAACAGACACCAAGAGGAGGATTTAGCAACAAGTAGTTTATTTTGGAGATGATCCCAGAAAGCACAGAGGGAACAGAAAGTGAGTCAGAAAAGTGAAAGTAGTTAGTAATGCATGAGGGGGTGACCAAGTAGACAACTGGGATTTAATCCTGCTGGGAACTCTGAGAGACTGCGTGGAAACACCCCAGAATTGCCTTGCTGTGGTGGTGAGGGAGCTGGGGTTTTCATCCAAGTCTCATTTCTCATTGGCTGATGGTTAGTGGGCAGGGGGCCCGGTAAGTCACACCTCTGGCTTGGTCCACACATGTGCCAAGTGCACATTAGGGAAAAAAGAACACCTGCAGACAGAACTACAGGAAACCCTTGGAATGGTCTGAAGGCAACCTCTAGGCCTGGCCAAGGATAGGGCTTAGAGAACACTTGCTCTATACAGGTCTCTTACAAGAAACAAGAATGCATGAAACAGGCCTGTGAAGGAGATGTAGGGAATGGTAGGGATTGTCCCATATGTCTTATTTAAGGGACTGTTGATTTGGCTGGGGTGCACTTGGTGGTATTTTAATCTTCCAGTAATAGTCTACAATCCAGATTTTTATATAAAACACTTATTTTTTTGGGGGGGGTACCAAGGATTGAACTCAGGGGCACTTAACCACTGAGCCACATCCCCAACCCTATTTTGTATTTTATGTAGAGACAGGGTCTCACTGAGTTGCTCAGTGTCTTGCTTTTGCTATGTCTGGCTTTGAACTTGTGATCCTCCTGCCTTAGCCTCCCCAGATGCTGGAATTACAAGCATGTGCCACTGTGCCCAGCAATACTTCTTAATTTTAAATCTTGGCACCTAATTAAAAAATCTAAGCACATAGTCCTGGCTGAAGTAAAAAAAGGTCAGGGCTAGCAGGACTACCATGATGAGAAGAAGACCCATCTTACATCAATAAAAAAGCAAAGGATGAAGCCTCCAAAATGAATGAATGAGTGAATATACAGCTACTTCTGAACCATTTATTTTCTCTGTGCTTTATCTAAAAACATTCTGTTCCTTATTTATTTGAACTATTATTAGCCCGATCCTCATCCATCAAGAGATATTTTGGGCTGGGCACCATGGTAGTAATCCCAGTGGCTCCAGAGGCTGAGGCAGGAGGATCTCGGGTTCAAAGCCAGCCTTAGCAATGGCGACATGCTAAGCAACTCAGTGAGACCCTGTTTCTAAATAAAATACAACATAGGGTTGGGGATGTGGCTCAGTGATTGAGTGTTCCTGAGTTCAATCCCCAGTACAGGAAAAAGAGAGAGAGAGAGAGAGAGAGAGAGAGAGAGATTGATTTTGGATTTTTTTCCTAATTTCTTCTTAACCACCAAGTACTCTTCATTTTGTTTTCTGGGGACCCTTAAATTCTTTTCTATCATTTCCATTCCCAATGCTTCTGTTACCTTAATTCAGGACCTTGCCAATTCCCACCACTATTTTATCACCGCATTACTTTATAAACTATGAGCAGACCCCCTGCCCTGTAGCTAATACTGTTGACCTCAAACTATTGTAGCTAATACTGTTGTTTCAAACTGCTAGAAAGTTGTTCTCTCTAAAACATAGATCTGCTTGTTTTGTTTCCCAAATTAAAAACTGAAGAAGGAATCTCCATTTTCTAGTGATTAGTAAAAATGTACATATTTGGCATAGTAATGTGCATCATCACATTTGGTTCCCTTTGCTGTCCTTCTGCCATTGCACAAGATGACGTTAAGGCACTTGCTATTCTCCACGATCTTTTGCCTACTAGTCTGCAAATTATTCTTAGAACCAGGACCCCCCTCATCCTCACTCCACCCAAAGCCATGTGTACACACTTTGTTCATCTCCCAGTAACCCTGAGCTACTTGGGGTAATCTTGATGCCAGAGAAGAGAAAGTCTGCCATATAGAATTTGAAGAAATATGATGTTAACCTTCCCCATAGGTTTCAGGAATAGAATATCCCAAGATAACTCAAAATCATAAAGTTTCCTTGGTGTGTGTGTGTTTTCCAGGCACCTTTTTCACACTCCACTGTCTCTGTCTCTGTGCCCCTCCCACTCCCATCACCATGGCAATCTACTTTTCATACTAAACAAATGGGACAGGGATACCCTGGAACGTTTCTTTTTGGGGGTCTTTTAAAGAGAGACATGGTTATTCCTTGAAGCTTGGGAGACCTTTGTCCTTGCAATGTATAACACCTGACAATTAGCTCTGTAACAGTCCCCAGATGCACCCAGGTGCTCAGACTTTGAGGCACCAAGTGTATCACTTGAATCTATGCCTGTCCTCCCCCATGTCCAGCATCCACACATCAAATTAAGAAGAGCATTACTGTTACATAAATCTGACATAATAAATGTGGACAGAGAAAGATCTCTCTATCTGACTATATTCTAATCACAAAGAGGACTATTTGAACAAACCAAAGAAATGTAGAATGCTGACAGTTATTTAAATGCCAAGTTTCTTAAAGTTTTAAGAGAGTTATGGTCCCTTATAAAGGTCTTACCCAGGGGACCCAACCCAGGGGACACAAAGTTCAGAATGCAATCTAAAATATAAGGCAGCTATAGAGGTTTTTTTGTTTTGTTTTGGTTTTGGTTTTTTGATGATTTTTTTTTTTTTTGTACTGGAGATTGAACCCAGGGGCATTTAACCACTGAGCCACATCCCCAGCCCTTTTTAAATATTTTATTTAGAGACGGTCTCACTAAGTTGCTTAGTGCCTCCACTAAGTTACTGAAACTGGCTTTAAACTTGCAATTCTCCTCCCTCAGCCTCCCAAGCTGCTGGGATTAAAGGCTTTTGTGGTAGAGTTCTTTTGGCCTTTAAAAAAAAAGTGTATATGAATGTGAGAATGAATGTAAATGGACCAAATCTGTGAGAAAGGGACATGGAGGAAGGATGAAGCCAGTCAAAGTGGGCCTGAAATCCTTCACCAATGAGGTTGGGACCTGTAGAGTTCCCCTAGTTCCACTGGAGTGTCATATATATATTTATAGTTGTAGTTGGACACAATATCTTTATTTTATTTATTTATTTTTATGTGGTGCTGAGGATCAAACCCAATGCCTCACACGTTCAAGGCAAATACTCTACCACTGAGCTTCAACCCCAGCTCTGGAGTGTCCCTTTTTATAAAGGACCTAATGTAATATCATACATAATAGTCCCTCATCTGCAGTTTTGCTTTTCAATTTTTTTTTTTCTTATCTGTGGTCAACTGTGGTCCAAAAATATTAAACAGAAAATTCCAGAAGTGAATAATTTATAACTTTTACATTATGTACCATTCTAAGTAGCATGATGGAACCTCATGCAGTCACACTCCACCCTACCCAGAACGTGAACCATCCCTTTGTCCAGCTTTTTATGTTGCCTGCCCATGAATCACATAGTCATAGCCTTAGGGTTTATCACATCAGCTGTGGAAGTATCACAGGACTTCTGTTCAAGTAACTTTATTTTACTTAATAATGGCCCCCAAATGCAAGGTTCCAGATGCTGGCAATTTGGATATGCAAAAAGAGGCTTTATAAAGTACGTCTTTTTAAGAGGAAAGAAGAAAGTTGAATAAGATATTTTAAAAGAGAGACATCATATTATATTGTTAGAATTACTTAATCACAGTATATTGTTAAAATTACTCTATTTATTAGTAGTATCCAGCCTATCATGGCTGGATAACCCAGTTGGAAAGCCAGCACATGGTTAGGATCTCAACAAAGCAGAAGCACAAAACAACAACAACAAAAAAACAAACAAACAAAAAAAAACTACATTCGGAAAGATTTTATGATTTTATTTCAAAAATATCATGAAAAAACATCTTGAAGTTATTAGATTTCTTTACTCTTATTTTACAGTTCAAAATTGCTCTTATGTTATTTTTAATTAAAAAGGGAGGTCCACCATCTTTTCAAAGCTTAGGGTCTTCAAAATCTAAATTCATCCCTGAATCTCCTTTTTTTTTTTAACAGTTTAACTCACCCACAAATATTAAGCAACTGCTTTGTGCCAGACTTTATGCTAAACTTTGGAAATCTAAACAAGAAAAAATTATTTACCACTTTTGTTAACCTCTGCTTCAATATTGGACTTCAGGTCATATTTCTAAGAAGACCTTCAATGTGGTTTGTTTGGAGTTTCAGTCCTTCAAGGGTAGGTTCTTATTCTGTAGTTTTGCCTTGTAAAGCATCCAGCCCTATCCAAACAGGCATTGAAAAAATTTTAATGTATCTGATGGGTTTCCCAACCTTTCCCTAGATCTGTGAATACAGCTGTCATAATAAAAGCTCTTAGGAACTCAGTTTGGCTCTCTGAAATATTTATAGCAACAAACCCAAACTTGTCTAAATTTTTACTTTTAATTTTGCTTCCCAAGAAGCATAACCGTTGATTATTATTGCTGAGGAGAAAGACTGTGATGCAGAGATATCAATAGAAGGGACTTGTTTCCTTAGGTGCCTCCAGCGATGAAGGGAAAATAAGAGATAGTAATCTATGACCACAGTGCTCTTCAGCGAGCATGTGAAGAATTTTAACACTATTGTCAGCTTCAGTTGATTAATGGACCAACAACCCCTTTTGGTTGGTATGCTTTCTTAAAAATGTGCAGGTGTTTTGGTATGGGAAAGTGTTTTGTTTTGGTGCAGGAGATAGCTCAGAAAAGGTTTTTTTAAAAATATTTTTATCAATGTGCCTGAAGCCTTATTCAAAAAAAAAAGGAGGGTACCCAACCCTATTCTTTCTTCCTAATAAAAAGACCTGGAAGTGTGAGGCTGTAGTATCAGCCCTATCAATCATGGCTCCCAAAAGGTGGACTTCAGTGTAGAAGTTTGGGTTTGCCAAGTAGCTACATGCATCTTCAGCTTAGCTCAGTTTCAACTGATTCATTTCAAAAAGTTTTGCTTGCTTGCTTGTTTTCTTTCTTTTCTTTTGGTACTAGATACTGAAGTCAGGAGCACTCAACCACTAAGCCACATCCTCAGCCCTATTTTGTGTTTTATTTAGAGACAGAGTCTCACTGAGTTGCTTAGTGCCTCACTTTTGCTGAGACTGGCTTTGAACTCACTATTCTACTGCTTCAGCCCCTCCAGCTGCTGGGATTACAGGTGCCACCACACACAGTTCATTTTAAAGACCAGGGAGCAGAGTATATGTATGCACAAGCTATTCATGGTTGGGGACAATGGCCTAAACTATCATTTAATATCTTTTAAAAATAAAAACCTATTCCCAACACTGATTTAATGGAACATGTGCACACCAATATGGAAAAAAAAAAGTAGAACAGAATTTTCTCTCATTTTGCTTAACGCCAAGAGCCACCTTTCAGCTACTATATTCATCAGATTTGTTGATCTCGAGATAGAGATAAGGAAAATGCAAACCTAATGTTGTCAGATTTTTTTAAAAAAATGTATAGGAAAGTAGGGAAAACAACATCTGATTATCCTGTGATCTGCTCCCCTGATGTGGAGAGGAATCTGAAACTGGGGGAAAATGCTAATAGTGGTGATGGAAGAAAGAGGAGGAGAGAAATATTTTTAAGTGCTTACTATGTGCCAGGAACTGCACTTCTCATACTCTCTTAACAACCTCAGAGCGAAGTTAACCCCTGTTTAACTGATGGGGAATTGATATTGACAGAGATTAAATAACCTGACTTGAGACCCAGAAAAATCTGTGGAGCTCCACTGAGCCACAGGGGTACCAGCCACTGTTTATGATATTTAACTGGAGTGGAACAAATAAACAAAAACCAATCATTTAACTGAGTTCTCATGCCTTGAATCTTTTTTATTTCCTCTTTCACTTCCTTGTCTTTCTTCTCTTGCTGTTTTATATTTGAAGTGTACATTCCTATTATAAATTTGCATAACACACCAAAAATTCTTGACATCACTCTCTTATAAACAGCAAAGTAAATGTTTTGTCAGAGGGGTTAAGTTGAAGGCATAGCAGACAGGACAAGTCTCATAGAATTTCATAAACTAAGAAGAACTACAATGTATCATGTATACACACACACACACACAACCCATATATACATGTATATATATGTTGTGTGTGTGTGTGTGTGTATATACATATATACACACACATATATATATAAAATATATGTATACACACACATACAAATACTATACACACATATACACACACATATAAACATATACACACATATAAATGCGATCATACCTATATTTTCTTTTGGGGGGTACTACCTATCAATACCTCATCTTTAGAATGATGTTGACATCCTATCATATTTTCTTTAAAAAACTAAGGTTTCTATCTGCTTGACCTGCTTGACAGAAAGAGCAATTTTTCACACCAATAATAACAATGAGTTATTAAAGTTTGAATAGCTACTAAGTGACAAAGCCAAAGATTCAAGTTGAATTCTGCTTTATTCCAACAATGTGCTCTTAACCTATTTACTATGTTGATGATGAACTTGACACTAACTACTGACAATACATATCACACATTCACACACTTACAAACACACTACACATATGAAATACAAATTTTTCCCTTTGAAAATAGTCAAAATGCAGTATACTTTTCTATTTTCCTGGGAGATGTCTCTAGACCTATGCTGTCCAATAAATGACTAGAAGTTACATTTGACTACATAAATTTAAATTTATTAAAATTAAGTAAAATTTAAAATACAGTTCCTCAGTCCCACTAGCCATATGTAAACTGTTCAACAGCCACAAGTCACTTGTGGCTGTTGAATTGGACAGTACAGATATGGAACATTTTCATTACTGCAGAAAGTTATATGGGACAGCTCTGCCTTAATCTTTTCACCTGATATTCTACGCAAAGAGAACTTGTAGTAAAAGATCATGTAATGTGTTTTAACTGAATGCCACGGTTTAAATACAGCACCTTTCTATATTAAGAATCCACCTGCTTTTGCTGAAAAAATACCTAATTAATGCACACATATATCCATTCATTTAATGTTTTTCCTGAGTGTCTATTATTTGTTTAGCATCCTGCAGAATCAATAGAATATAAAACATAGTACCTCTGAGTAGCTCATAGGCCAATGCTGGAAACAGAGAAAAGTGTAATTTCTGTCTAGTCTGGAGAGCATTGTAGCTATGGTAGCAGCACAACAGAGGAACTATACTGAATACCACTGTCACTGGTATTTCTGTCACCAGGGCTAGCTCTGTGTTCTTTGAACAAGCCAACAGGAATGTTCTTCAACAAATCATTCCGTGGAAAGCACATAAATATCCACTGCAGTTGGCAATTTAGCTGCTGTCCTCAGACTTGACTCTTACTTTTCATGGCTACTGAAAATGGCAGCAGCATAAAACACCAGTGAGCTCTATCCCAACAGCAGGTGGGCATTTCTCTTTTCTTGTCCCTGCTTTACAACATAAGATATCGTCTTGAAAACACCCCTGAGAGATGGGAAGCAAAATACAAACAGACTTAGATCAGACGGGCCTTCCACTTGTCCCCAATAAATCATTTGAAATTAAGAGCACTTCCATTTGGAGCCAGGCAACATGGGAATGCTAGAGGGCAAATGCCAGGCTGCATGGGAGGATGTAAGAGCTGTCCCACAAGCAAGGCTGAGGCTCCACATTGTTCTGCATTAAGATGCCACTTTTGTTATAAAGGAGAGTAAGCAATCTTTATCTGGAGTCTGCATGTGTTGGCTTGTGGCTTTAAATAAATAATTCCTAGCTCAATGTTTCAGTCTCCCTTGTCTAGTTAGAGTTGCAAAGGGGAAAATAAAATGGCAAAGTTGTACCATCGAATTACCCCAAGGAATGATCTTAATATTTGACTTGCAAACTCTTATTAATACTGCATAGGTAATGCTTTTTATGGAAGGCAGGGATAGCGATACACATGTTGTTTGGGGAAAGTCAAAGTCAATTGCACAAGAAAGGAATCTAAAGACTTCATCCTTGGGATCAAAGAGTCACACAGCGGGTACCTGAGGATTCTAGAATTCTTCCCTTGAGGGAAGGGAGCCATGAGCTGCAAGGAGAAAAGAATGATCCCATTGTTTAGGGAAAGTGCTCAGGTGGAAGCATTTCCTCCAACAGATCATGGCGTCTGCTTCACATTTTAGTTGCCACCAATTCTGAGCCTCATTTGCATATAAAGCATCTGGAATAAGCAAAACTAATTTGAATCTTCTTTTATAAAATGTTAGCTGGATTAAAGGATCAGGTAGCTGGTTCCTTTACAAGATTCACTGGAGGGAAGTCAGATAGAGAACGAGATAAAATCATTAGGCCAGTCCCACACTGGCAACTGTTCCTGTGTAAACTCAGTCTCTAAAAAGAGTATATTGATCTGGCAGCTCCGTTTCCTACCCTCCGGACTTCATATCGATCTGCAGCACAGAATTCTTTAACTGTACACACACCTGTGACACTCTTATCTGTCCCAAATTTCTTTGTTCCTCTGATCTTTGGCCTCACCACAGAGATGTGAAGACACCCATAAGATGCCCTAATTTAAACACCTGCTATTGCTACAGTTTCTACTGGGGACCTGTATTCCCAGTTATTCCTGCCTCCCCTCCCCCAACCTTATGGTGAAGAAACATCTGGCAATAACAACAATGGGACCATCCATGTATCAAAAAGAGAAGACATTTTTAAGTTTATCTTTTAAAATTCATAACAAGACAGACATATAGCTGGAAGGAATCATAAGACCTCACAATTAATTCTAACTCTTTCCTTTACTAGGAAAGACAAGTGAAATCTAAAGAGGTAGAGACTTCTTAAAGTCATAGACTACCATTCAAGACTTCTCATTGCTAGTTCACGGTTCTGTTCCTTGTAATGCCATTTATTTAACAAGTGATATGAGAAACATCTATGAGAAGAGCTCTCATCCAAACTCTGGGAAAAAGCAAAGATGATTAATCCATAATTCTGTTCCCAAGAAATTGGCAGTTGAATAGAATGACAAAATTATTGACACAAAGAAAAGTCAGAGCAGTGTCATAAGAAAAAGACCAAATAGTTCAGAAGGAGAAAATGGACAGAGCTCAGGGGTCATGGAGAGTTTTTTTAAAAATGAGAGTAGCCTATTTATTGGGATGATTTTTAAAATATCATTTCAACCCACAAGACCAGGCCTTCCACCTTTTAAAAGTCAATCCATTAGCCCATAGTGTATGGATGAAGAGGTTTCTCAGGATGAAGTGTGAGGCCCATTGTTCTGCACACTGATGAAGTCATGCATGTTGGCTTAGTGAGCTATCCCTTCCTTCAGGTCTCTTCCTCTTGTTATGCTTTGTGAATCTTCATGGTCATTTCCCTAAAACCATGCAAATCATTAAGTGTCTCGGGGAAGATTTCTTCTACTTTGTTTGCTCAACAATTTTTATCCTGAGGGGGTGTATAGTTGTTAAAATGATTCTCACCCCCATCTATGGAGATGATCTGATCAAATGGTTTTTCTTTGTTTAGTTTGTTAATAGGGGGTGAATCACATTCATTTTTTAATGTTAAACCAACTGTGAAGAACCTTCTTTCCTTCCCTCATCTCTCCCTTCCTCCCCCTTTACCTCTTTCCTTTTTTTCTTCCTTCTTTCCTCCTTTTCTGCTATGTCCTTGCAGACTCTTCCTCATGCCATTTGTTTTCATCCTTCTCTTTAACATGGACATTTCTCTCAAAATCTTTATATTGTTTCCAGACATGTGGGCCAGTACTGCTATATGCTGTTATCTGTCTCTTTTACAATGTAATTACAGTTCAAGGACTGTGCATTGTGTCCATTCCCATTTCTGTAGCCATACAGCATAAGAAAGGGGTGTGTGTGTGTGTGTGTGTGTGTGTGTGTGTCTGTGTCTGTGTGTGTGTGGGTGTGTGTGTGTGTGAGACTAGCCTTTCCCTCACCCCAGTACAGAGGTTTCAAAATGGCGGGCCCAGACCACTTTGATGCTAGGATGGCAGACAGAGCGTCTAGTCACAAGAGTTGTCTCATCATAGTCTCCTGGACTCTCTATGTACCTTCTTGGTATACTTTTCTTCAAATTGGAATGTGAATTTGGAGGGGAAATATTAAGGAGAATTTTCAATAATTTTTTTAGATTCATTTTCTTACATGAATAATGTTTATGAAATGTGTAAGCTTGAGGTTGGGAAGCAGATTGGGAGCTATATCAAACCAGATCATACTTTAATCTTCTCTTTCTTTCCTTGGCTGCCACTTTTATTTCTTTTTTCTTTTCTTTACTTTTTTTTCCCTTTTCCTTTTGAAGTGCTTCATACATGCTAGGCAAACATTTTACCACTGTGCTGTATCCCTAGCCACAAGACCTTCATATGGACCCTCCTTCCTTGTTTGATGATATAATAGTTTTGTATTTTCAACAAAATTTTAAATGACTCCATTATGTTTTGGGAGAGGTAAATTCCAAGATTTAGTTCTACTCTGATGTTTTTATGCTTCACAGAAACTTTATATTATTTTTGAAGATGGAAGAAACACATTCAATTTAAAAAAATAGGTTCTTATCCTTAAACAATTCAAAGTAATACATGCACATTACTAATTAGAACAGCAGGTCTTATAATGAAAAGGTAGGGTTTTTTTTTGTACTGGAAATTGAACCCATGGGCACTTAACCTACGAGTCACATCACCAACTGAGTCATATACCTAGCCATTTTTAATTTTTATTTTGAGACATGGTCTTGCTAAGTTTCTTATGTCTTCCCTAAGTTCCTGAGGCTGCCTTGAACTTGCAATCCTCCTGCTTCAATCTCCCATGCTGCTGGGAAGGTAGAGTTTTTATTCCACAGTTCAAAAGATAAGTTTTTTTTTAAAGTCAATTTCTGTATTTATTTACTGATTTCTTTCATTATGCTAAATAAAAGTATTTTAGGGCTACTTTTGATTTAAGTTTAGGTATCTACTCATTCTCTACTCCAAATGAGCCACTAAAAAGAAAATGTTCCTAAAGTCAAAGTGTAACAGCATCCTGTCTTAGATGGGGCTCCCTAGGAAAAGATTGAGAAAGGACCTTATGTACAGGAGGTTATCAGGGCACATTCCAAGGAGCACTTCACACTCATCAGGGTATGAGGCAAGCAGGATGGGGCAACAGGAGAGGTTTTACCATCATGTAGAACCTAAACTCTGAAGCCGAAAGGCCCTTTTTGTCCTGAGTGGAAGAAAGGAAATTGGGATTTGTACACCCACATAGACTAGGCATTGGCTGCAGTCTGCCTTTGAAGAAGGGACTTAACTGTTGGTGAATGTCTCTAGCTGGCAGATGACAACTCTTAGAACTTATTTGTGAATCACCAGCAGGCAACTCTCTTGCTGGCTGGAGAAATAAGTACCGTGGTCCTGAAGATACGTCTGCATGGTACACCATCTCATTCACTAACACCTTTTTCTTAAAACTACCTATAGTCATATTTAGATCATGCATTTCTTGTGCATATTTGACTTTCCTGTAGTTTCTAATAGCCTTACTTTTTCTTGATAATAAAAGAAACATACATACTTACTTTACCACAATGACACACAATCTGGTCTTAGATGAGAAAAGTACATTTCCACTGTTGAAAATTATTCTTTATGAAATAGAAACACTGGCATTATTGATATCTGGCTTTAAGTATCATTTCTTTCCTCAGCCCATTTTCATGAGAAAGAACCACTAATGGTTCAGCGGGAAGACTAATGTGCTTATTCCAAAACTGCCTCTTTCTTGTCAATAAATTTTTTATCCAAGGAGAAAGAGATGCTCTGTTCATATTCTGCACATAGTTCGCTTTTTCAATTTTTAAAACATAGATTGACTTGTTTTAATATGATTTAGACATCACAAAAATCTTTGTGGAGCATATCAGGAAGGTAATTATTCCTATGTTGTAAATGAAAAAAATGAGAAATATGGAGATTAAGAGGCAGGGGCATGTCAAAATTAATCAGTATCACCATCACATCTTTTCTGTGTTTTTAAACTATGGTAGTGATTTATAATTTTTTAAGAAGCAGCTTTAAAAAAAATTCAGCATAAGTCACAACTTATAAAATAAACCTCCCTGCTTAAAGACTTGCTAATGCCCAACCCCATCAAAGACTCCTTTGACCCCTCTGCACCTTGGTATATAACTGACATTCTCTGAGCACCCAATATCTGGCAGCTCTGACAATGTACTTCTGCTCCGCTTTTTTTATAAATGTATTAGAATTTTGAGCACGATTAATTTAAGAAGTTCAAAATGTTCTATTGGTAAAAACGGCCAATAATTGTGAAGTTCTATTTACGTGTTTTTAGCAGAAGTAATTGACAAAAATCAAGACATTCCAAAAAAAAGTACAACTATGTAATTTTTGATTACTTCCACATTGGTCAAATGACCAATTCCAAGAAATTCTTTCATTATTCAATTTGCTTGAAACTCCCTATTTCCTCATCTAGTCTTCTTCTTTTCAGCCCTTTATTTTTTTATTTAATTTTTATTTTTTAATTAATACATAAAACATAAAAGTCATACATATTAATGGGGTACAGTCTCCTCAAACATTTATCAATTGTTTGTGGTAAAAACTTTCAAAATGCTTTTAGCTTTTTGAAATGTGCACTACATAATTGATCTCTATAATAGTCACCATACTGTGCAAAAGTAATCTAGAGCTCCTTGTTCTTCTCTGACTGTAACTTAGTACCCATTGATTAAACTTTTCCCATTCCTCCCCAATCCAACCACTTTAACTGATCTCTGGTAAACACTATCTTACTCTCAACTTTAATGAGATCAAATTTTTCATATTCCACATATGAGTGAGATCATGTGGTACTTATCATTCTGTGCCTGGCTTATTTCATTTAATATATGGTATTCAGTTCCATCCATGTTACAAATGACATGATTTTATTCTTTTTTATTGACTGAATAGTATTCTGTGCTGTATATGTATCACATTTTCCTTATCTATTCATTATTCAATGGATACTTGGTTTGTTTTCATTTCAATGAACATGGTGCAAATGTATCTTCAATATATTGATTTCATTTTCTTTGGATATGTACCCAGCAATGGGATTGCTGGATCATTTGGTAGATCTACTTTTAACTTTTTGAGGAATCCCATACTGGTTTCCATAATGGCTATATTAATTTGACATTCCCATCAACAGTGTTCAATGTATTCTCTTTTTCCACATCTTCACTAATTTTTAACTTTAGTCTTTTTGATACTAGTTGTTCTTACTGGGGTGAAGTGATATCTCAATGTAGTTTTGGTTTGCATTTCCCTGATTATTAGCAATATTGAGCATTTTTTTTCATGTATCTGTTGGCCAACTGTATGTCTTCTTTGGAAAAAAGTATACTAGGTATATTACCCATATTTATCAGGTTATTTGGTTTCTTATTATTGACTATTTAGAGTTTCTTATGTATTGTAGATCCTCAACAGATTTTAGAGAGGAAAAGGAAGGACAAAAGAAAATATGCTGTATTCTAAAATCAGACCTAACTACTATCTTCTGGTTGCAATGGTCTTTCATATTAATTTATAATAGCTGACTTACCTCTAACTACCACAAGGTGGCAAAACATATAATTGACAGACTGTTAAGATCTCCTGAGATTTAGCTATCAATAGCCAAAAGCCTATAGTCATAAAGATGATGAAATGTGGTGACCTTTTACATTAAAAAAAATGCCTCGTGTTTTGGATCTCTTCTCTTTTAAAGAAAAGCAATGAAGTCTATAATTAAAATTTATCATTCTTAACTAAGCATTATAGCCATGAAAAAATAGCTAATTGTTCACAGTGGGCAAGACTGTAGAAATCAGATCTGCTGATTAACAAGTAAACTTACAAAATATTTCCAAAAGGTTTTCTCATAAACCTGCTAAGAATTCATTTAGCTTTGGAAATCCCTCCAGATCTGGAAGTTACTCTGAGGCCTCTAATATAATCCCCTTGAACACATTCTTAAGATCCTCAGCTTGCATTGGTACTTATCAGACATATTTAAATATTTGGCAATAAAATTAAAATATGAAAACTAATATAGCAATTGCCCCCAAACACACAGTTTTCCAAGGAGATTTTGATGATTCAGAAAGAAATCTGTGGAGGATTTTTGATATTTAAATAATAGGGCTGCATTCTGACAGTGCTTCTTATAAAAAATAAACTGGTCCAAGAATATAATAAAAATAATTTGTACAAACTAGGTACATTCTATCTAAAAAACAGGGAACAGGACAACAAAGTTACCTGCAGGGTTATCTTCTATTAAGTAAAGTCAATGTATAAAATTCACATAAGTCAGGTATTTTATGAAGTACTCCCAAATAACTACTTATAGAATATTTTATTAAGTAACTGGATTCCAATAGTGCATTTAAAGTATGAATCAATCTAAAAATGTTTAAATAATTTTAGGAATGTAAATATTACATAAAATTAAACATACGTTATTATTTAAATAGTATTTTTCAGTTGAACTACCTATATATGCATGTATGTATAGACATGTGAAAATGATAATATTTATATTATTATTTACCAGATACAGTAAGTTTTGAAATCTTTACCTAATTTATATTAATGTATATTCATTAGTTATGGCTACAGAACAAATAATTACTGTTTTTCTTTTTAAGAGTGTCATGCTCTACCAACTGAGCCAGGCACCTGTGTTTTTCTTTTTAAAAATTAAAAACATGCATGTACAAATATGTAACAACACATTCCACCATTATGTACACTTATAATATACCAATAAATGTGAAAATAAAATTTAAAAAGTATTTTCAATTACAACAGTACCACTTAAATATATGTAAAATAAATTAGTAAAAATAGAGTTATGTCACTTTTGGTCATAACTTCTATTCCTATATGTCCCCTAAGGATAATAAGAATCTTTTGCTCATTAAATGGTTTGGTATTTGCATTTCTTCTATGTATTTATACCCATTATATGGAGTTACATGTAGTTTTATTTTGTATAAGCTTTTTTAATGGAATAATGCAAGATATATTCTCAGTAGCTTGCTTTTGCCATTCAGTAACATGTACTGACATTTTATCCCATATCATTCACATAAATTGACCACATTTCATGAAAATTACACACAAGATCCAGTCTATGCATATATATCTTTTCTATTCATTTTGGTAAACATTGTCACTTCTTCATACTCTTTTTATCAATACAATGCCACAGGACACATTACTACATGAGCTGCTTTGTGCACACATCTGCATGCTGCCCAAGATTAAGTAACAAGAAGTGTAAGTCCTAGGCCAAAGGAAATCCATTCATTTATGGAGTTGTACAAGACTCAGAAACATACTGCCAAAATGGCTTTACAAACGGATTTTTCACAAGTGGTGTTTAAGAACAGCATTTCCTCCTATTTTCATCATCTCTTAATATCATCAAGCTTTGTGCTTGTTGTAGGACTTGTGTTCTTTGGCATTTTCCTGGTTACTAATGATGCTAAGCATCTTTTAAGTGTTTACTACCCAAGTGTGTTTCCTGTTCTATGAATAGTCTATTGATATCCTTTGCCCAGATTTCAGTTGGGTTAGTGGTCTCTTTTTTAATAATTTTTGAGAATTTTAAAATATATTATTTTAAAAAATGCTTTTATGTTTTAAACATGAAAACATAACCCAATAAGAGTTAGCCATGTAATTTTTTAGTTTTGGAGTTTTGTTTGTTTGTTTCGTTTGTGTTCCTGACATTTTCTGCAAAATAAAATATATCAGCATTTTTCATATAGTATTTCAATTTGTGTCTTGTTTAGGAAAAAACTATCCTTAGTTCAAATAAATTTCTAAAATTATGTTGCCAAATTTTTTTGAAAAATAAAAATTTAATTTTTTACAACAAACTTTAGAGCTTTAAACTAGTTGGGATTTTGTTGTATTTATGTAAATGGTAAAAGGTAGATACTCAAATGTTTTTTTTCTTAAATAGTTGTCATAACCATCTTTTTTCACTAAGTGTAAAACAATATTTTGTGTGTGTGTGCATATATATATATATATATATATATATATATATATATTATCTTCATTATTTGCCATTAATGAATGCTTTTATATATCAATACTACCCTTCATAGTATTGTATTGAGGAAGATGAGAGCCCTCATTGTTTCCTATTTTTCAAGAGATCTTGATTATATTTATAAACATTCTTTCATTTAAATTTAGAATTAGATTCTTAATTAATATTCTATGAAAGATTATAATGGAATTTCATTATTAAATTCATTAATAGTTAAATTTATCATTTATTAAAATTATTATTAAATAATTTATTATTATATTGAGGATAAAAGACATTTTTAGTACTGAATCTTCCCACTTAACCTGACATGTCTCTTCTGCATTTGGAATAATCCTTTAACAACTTTTATTTTTGCTATGTGTGTGGCTATATTATTCAGTTTTTCTTCACCTCTTTGAGATAATTTATATTTTCCTATTACATAATCCTTTAAATCTAGGTTTTCAGATTTATTACCATAACGTTATATGTCTGTATTTACAGTTATGCACCTTAACACTGTTGCGCTGTATAAGCACTTTTTCATTTGAAACAAACATCAAAAATGTGTTTATTTGTCCCTTTTTCCCATTGCCACAATCAATAATAACAAACCTATCTTTTTTCTGGTGGGAGGAGGTACCTGGGATTGAACTCAAGGGCCCTTAACCACTGAGCCCCATCCCCAGCCCTATTTTGTATTTTATTTATAGAGACAGGGTCTCACTGAGTTGCTTAGTGCCTCATTGTTGCAGAGGCTAGCTTTGAACTTGTGATCCTCTTGTCTCAGTCTCTGAAGTCGCTGAAATTACAGGGATGTGCTATCATGCCTGGCGGCACAAACCTATCCTTTTAATGTTTTTATTAACTCATTATAGTTATATATAATATTGGGTGTCATTTTGACATATTCATACATCCATGGAATATAATTTGCTCCATCTCAATCCCTAGTATTTCTGCTTCTCTCCCCTCCTCTTTCCTCATGTTCTTCTTCCTCTAATCTACAGGTCTTCCTTCTATTTATTTATTGTTTTCTAATTGGTGCTTTAGGTTTTTCTGTTTTGGTAGTTATTGTTTTTTTTTTCCTAATTGCTGTATTTACCTTTTATACTTCTATTTTTTGAAAACTCTTTTGGTGTTACTCTAGTTTATTTCGTTATTAAGCTAATTTATAGAAATACTTCCTTTATTTTCAATGCTCCTTAAGTTCTAAGTTTCCCACAGGCACTTCCTTCTTAGTATACCACTGATTGATAGGAAGAAGATAGCTAAAATCATTTATTTTATTCAATTGTTATGTCTCTTAAAAATAATTTAATTTCAGGAGGGGATTTTCTTTGTCTTTCATGACTTTAAGATTTTTAAGAAGTAAAACTCTGTAAACAAATATTGAACTCTAGTTAGCAGGTTTATTTCTCACAGTGCTATGAATTACAAGTCCTGAAACTGCTTCTTAAGCTTGAGGAAATGAGTAAATATATTCAGGACAGAGAGAGTTATATTACTCTCTAATAGAGCAGAATGTCACAGATATGAAAAAGCAGAAGACTAGAATGAATTTGGTGAATTCCAGAAGGACTTTGAAGCAGTGGCACTTCTAGAATAAAGAGCATACCTAAGCTTGGTAACTCAATACCATTCCTCAATCCCAGGAACCAGGGATTCTGGAAAAATAACTGGTTCCAGAGCTAGGACAGGAGAAGTATAAAATGAGTCGGGACTACTTTAGAGCATAAAGAAATGTCCAAAAGTGATAGAATCATGTCAAAACAAAAACAAACACTACAACAGGCAAATTGAAGGGGTTATACTGCTAGTTAAATGGAATGATTTTGAAGTAAAAATAAGGAACAATTACAGGACCAGGGATGTGGCTCAGTGACAGAGCACTTACCTGGAATATGCAAAGCTCTGGGTTTCATTTAAAAAAAAAAGGAACAATTACAATAGTAATTCTGTAACAGTAATTGCAATAATAATTTGATAGATAGAAGAGATGGAAACCCAGTGAATGTCATTTACTGTTAAATTGCTTATAATTTTTCAATCTCATTTTTTTTCTTTAATTCAAGAGTCCTTAGAAGTTGTGATTTTAAATTTCCAGTAGAATATATTTGAATTTTGAGGTGTGTTTATGATGTTGGTGGTAGGGATTTTTTCTTATAGCAGCTAATCTTTGATTTTATTAAATTAAAGCCAATAAATATGGTCCAAAGAATTTTTGATTTTTTTGAATATATTGTGGAATAACACCTAACCAGTTTTGTAAGCATTCTCTCCATGCTTAATACAATGCTCTCATTTAAATATGCATTTTATTATTTAAATTGTGTGCAACTATTCATATAATTTTCTTTGTAAGGATAGTAGTATATATGAAGCTAAATAAAGAAAATATTTTTCATACAATATAAGAAGTCTAGGACAAACATTCATTGTTTGCACTATAATTTCACAAATTCATTAAATCCCAGCCTCCATCTATCTCCTCATTCCATTTTCAGGAGGTGCTTTCTTCCTTATGACTACTTCTTGTTCATAAGATAGTTGTTTTGTTTTGTTGCTTCATTTGCAGCCACATGCCATTATCTACACAAGAAGAGGAATGAATGACACTTTGACACTCTATCAAGATTTAGTATTCTAAGGAAGCCCCAACAGTCATCTGCATGTGATTCTCCTTGGCCAGCATCATGGCAAGTGGCTGGCCCTACATATTGGTGTGGAGCTTGGGAGAGTGACCTGGTATAAAGAAACTTTCAGGGAAGTTATCAACATATGAATGCAACTTGCAAGCTTTGTGGTGGACGAAATGAAATTTGTCAAGAGCAGTGTGTAGACAGCAAATGACTGAGGCCTAGGACCAACAGCAATTAAGAAAGCTGAGCAGAGGAAAAGAAGCCTACAAATGAAAGGGAGAACAGTCAGCCAACAGAGATGGGGGAAAAACAGGAGACTTTGGGGTCTTGGGGAAACAAGTATTTCAAGAAGGGCCATTAATCAAATATATCTAGATTGCAGAAAGACAAGGATGGAATCATATATCTTTTTCATATCATCCAAAATTGCCTGATTTGTCCTCGTATTTTTTTTTCCTACAGTGACAAATCATGGACAAGAGAGCACCCCTCCAAACCCCTGCTGGCATGCTCTCTGACACACAATAGGTCCAGTTAATCTGTCATTAGCCCTCATTCTTTTCTCTGTCATAATTCTTCACAAAACCTAAAGAAAATGTCATATGGATTTTTTTTTTAAGTCCAGTTCATATTGCAGGATGGACATGTTCTGTGAGCCACTTCTTTTTCCCAGAATGACCACTTCCATGGGACATTGTCTAAACAGCAGCCCTTTGGGGCCAGGCAGAGAACATAATTTCTTTGCTATATTCTGTTTTCTATCACACTCAGTTCAACAAAAACAACAGAGAAAAATATAAGGAGAAGAAGAAAGAAAAAAAAAAGAGGGAAAAAAAAAGCCCTTATCTCCACAGTTGTGATGAATAGACTTGATTGGGCTCTCACACAGCAGGCAGGTGATGGCCAATGCCTATCTATTTCAGGACTAAACTTTAGACTGGCCACAGGTGTTTTTCCTTTTTTGGCTCTGCGGCCCTGCCATCATTAAGTTTGCCTGAGGCAGCAGACAGCTTTTGGGAGACCAAAAGATGGGGGGAGGCAGGGTGCAGAGACAATCCAGCTGACATTTTAAGCAGGAAATGCAACCATCTGAATGTAAAGAAGATAAACCCTGGCTTTACACAGACGGTTCCTTCAGGGGAAATTGAGGTAAAATATGACAGGATTTAGAGAAGGGTACTAGTAGAGGATGTGCCTTTGAGATCACCTTTGCTCTTGCCATCTTATTCCTAGCCGTCCCTTACCATCATCTAGGAAGATTGACAAGGAGGAAAGGAAAGTTTGAACTGGTTACCACTGGAAATCTATACTTTGATGGGAATACTTTTTCTGTATCTTAAAATATGTACCTATTAATGTAAACATAAAACAAATGTAAGCATCAAATAAACATGGTAGAGTTTCTCCTTAATGTAGGTAATACTATGTTACTGTGAGTATGATTTCTGGGATACTGGAGAAGACTCTTGGCCTCTGCCTGTTCCCAGCCCAAACCTCCAGTCATTTCTCACCTAACAATTATTGTCCCAAATTCTTTTCACAGGGGTTAAATGTTTCAAATTTAAGATAGACAGAAAAGATTCCTAAGAAAGTTAACACATTTATCTTAGAACATCAGTGAATGACATCCTATTCTGATTTCATGTTTTTATAACAAGGCCATCCCTGGAGCTAGAAAGGTGAAATGGGGAAGCCATCAATGTGTACACATTGTCGCTAAGAAATTTTACATGCATTTGGATCTTTGATTTTTTTTTTACCCTGATGAGTTTATACACTGTACCCTGGAGTGTATATGGGTAGATATATGCAAAATGCAGATTGCATTTCTGCATATGAAGATTTGGAAACCAAAAGAGGAAAAATTATGTGAAATAAAATGAACACTAATGCTTACATAATTTCTAAACATAGCTAAAAAGTACAGATTCATAGATTTTTGAAATATAGGCATCACAGGGAAAGTTAATAGTTTTGCTTATTTTTCTTTTTTGCTTTTTAAACAGTAGATGGATTTGTCCCCAGTTGTTAAAAGCTGATTCCCAGGGCACCTGGAAACACAATTCTAAAATGATTATAGAATCCTTTATTTCAGATCATCTTAGAATTTTATGATAGCTCAGCCCCTTATTTTGTGATCAAAATGTATTGTTAAGAAAATCAGAAAAAAAAAAAATTATGCACTGTGACATTGCCATAGTGTTCGGAAGGAAAATGATGCCCTACGATAGAACAAACACTTTTCATAGATCAGCCCAGCAAATCGGCAGCATTGCCAGAGTGAGAGCTAAGAGATTTATCTTCCAGGGCCCTGTTCTAATCTGCTGGATGGTCTTGTCTTTTAGTTATCACAGAAAACCATCCCTGTAGCTCCAGAGAAAGAATATTCTTTTTCACCAACTGAGCCAGACACAATCTGCCAGCCATTTTCTAAATTACCACTAAGATTCTGTTATTGCTAGGCCTAACCCACCTCCACCCATCCCCAGTGGTGAATTGATTTCAAATCCCTTATTTGCTGCTCTTAGGAAGGAGGAGGGGGTGTTTACATGACTGTGCATATTTGTTTTTCCTTGACCAGGGTAATAATCCCAGAGGGACTGCAGAAACACAGGCTGTGGAATCTACTAAGATGCTGCTCAAGGACCCCTGCTCATCTGGGATGAGTTTTTCTCGAGCTGGAATTACTTAAGGATGCTCCAAGGGAAACCTGGCTGCTGATGGGCCAGAGAAGCTGTGGAGAACAGTATCTGGACTTTCATGTAAATCATTGCTTGGAGGAGCTAATGATGATAAACAGTCATTGACTTTGAGTTTCATCCCAGAATGGGCTAATGGATAATGGAGAAGGATTAGACACTGCAAGGATGCATTCCAGTGGGCACACGCACCGGCTTAGCCTGTTAGGACACAATGCCCAGTTCTTGCTGTTCGCCTCTATGATACTTTCAAGGATCCACAAGACAGGCACATTTTGTTGAGTTTTAAACGCCTGTATGTATTTATGAATTGTAGAAGTGTAAACTTCAGCTCCTTTGGGTGGATTAAGAATAAAACTAAAATGAAAGAAATCATGGTGATAAAACTGCCCTTTGTTGTGGTTGTTGACATAGGGATATGACTATCAAAGAAATGTCTCTATTTCCAGTTTCCCTTTAGAAATTTTCCACAAGTATACTCTTCGTTATGGTGAGTTTCTATGGCACTAAGAGCAGGAAGCCTCAAAGTTATGAGCAAATATCAATCACATTTAGTCAACAAACACGGTTGAAGCTCATGCTGCTCAAGACAGAGTGTCACGCTCTTAGGGGGACAGAATGAGAGAAGCAGTGGCCTTTCCTGCCCTTGAGGAATTCAGAGTTTATCAGAGACAATAGGGAATGCCAACATAAACTGTAAGAGTGTAGGATAAAAGTCAGTATGTTCTCTGGAAGAACATCAGGAAAGATCTCTGGGCATGGAGAGGAAATAGAAAGGCTACTTGGAGCCACTGGCAACCATGGAAATCTTTTTTTGTAGAACAGAGATAGGATTAAGGCTTGAAAAGAGGTGGAATTTGAGTGCTTTAGGCAGCTGTTTTGTTGCTGTGACAAAAAGAACTGACAAAAAATGTGTAGAGGAAGAAAAGTCTATTTGGCGCACAGTTTCAGAGGTCTCAATCCATAGATGGCCTTCTTCATTGCTCTGGCTCCAAGATGAGGCAGAACATCGTGAATGGAGGGCATGGTGGAAGAAAGCAGACTAGGACATGAAACAAGAAGCAGAGAGAAGCTATGCTAACCAGGGATAAAATAAAAACTTCAAAGGCACAGCCCCAATGACCCAAATCCTCTACCCACTCCCTACTTTCCTACAGTTATTACCCAGTTAATTCATATCAGTGTATTAATCCACTGATATTGTTACAGTCTTAATCTTGCCATCTCACCTCTTAACATTGTTGTATGGTCTCACACATGAGCTTTTGGGGGATACCTCATGTCCAAACCATAACATTGAGTAGGTAGAAATGGAAGATGAAGACTTCTAGGAGGAAGAATTAATGCAGCCCAAAACTTGGAGAGCTAGGTTAAAAAACAAAACAAAACAAAACAAAAAAACAGATGGCCAAACTTTGGAAACAGGGAAGTTCAAGTTGACTGAATTCTTATTAATAAATTCATAATTCAATTTATTTAGGATGTCTAGCAAAATGTATCCAGTTGTAAGAACATTTTTCACCTACTTGACTTCCAAGGAGGGATCAAATATTAGGATTCAGTTTGTTGAATGGGTGGAATGCTCCATTGCAAAGCATTGTTGGACAAAATTCTTTGTGCTTCCAGATTTTTTTCATCAATTCCTTTCAGAAATATAAGTCTCTTTCTTTTTTCTGTTATATACCATGGGCCGTTTTTAGACTAATGTGTTGATTTTTCAAGATTTTTTTTCCTCTACATTTTCCTACAAGTGTGGTATCATTTATCAGATGCTAATATAATCTTTTATTTGTCTATCTGCTCTACTTCACCCCACCCCTGCCCAAGAAAGTGTTCTCAAAGAACATCATCGATTGGCAGACAAAGTGAGAAATAGAGAATATATGATTAAAGGAATATATTTGAAAATTGCTGAAGTGTTTGCTATTTTACTGTGAGCCATATGTGAATATGTTGGTTCTGTTTCCATTTCTGTGATTAACTGTTGATTTGATTGCCTAGCTCTCTTAAGGGAATAGATACCTCCAGAGTCCATGTTACCTGCCACCCCACCTACCACTTTGGGATTTAAAAATCAATGTACTGTTTGTGTGACCAACCCCAATCCTTCATCCAGCGAGGGCCAAAAAAGAATGACTATCTTTTTAGCAGCCTTGGAATTTGGGTGTGTGTACATGGATGAGTGGGCGGTACACAATGCCCTAGCAATTTTGCTTTGAACAGTTTCATGTCTGCTATTTCAGAGTCTTTCTGAGACTACCAAAGTCCATTTAGATTTGCTTTCTTTCCAGAATTCACTTCCTCACCCCCACTTTTCCTCCCCTTTGGTTTTTGTGACCACTGTGATTCTTGGTGTCTTCTTGACTCTTCAATAATGCTGACAGTCTACAGTTTCTTCCTCCATTTTGAGTGTCAATTTTTTTATAGGAGCCTATAAACTACCTCATTAATCAGATAGTGTAAAATCCAATTAGAGACATTAGAATCCAGAAATACAAGTGTTAAGGAATGTATTTCTTGATTGACAAGGAAGCCAAATAGACCCATCTATTTAGAATCTTAGCAACAATTAGCTGCCTTAGTTTCATTTATTGTGACATAAAAAATCTGGTTTATTGAGAGCTCTATTGAAGAAGATTTCTATGATATGCACCATGAGAAAATATCTTCAAACTAAAATGATTGTTTTGCTGTAATAAATTGAACCATATGTACACTATGTTATTCAATCTTTTTTCTTCAAGGCATAAATTGATATTAAAGAACATTTAAGTCATAACACATGGTTATCCAGGCATGAACGAGGCAATAACCCATATAAGTTGTCAAGGTGAAGCCAAAGCATTTATTAGAGGTTTGTGTTGTTTTTGAAAAGTGCATGGTTGGATAAACATGGATTAGTGCTATTATGCTGCTACGATGACTCAAGTGTGTTTTTACAGTGTCAGTAATTTTTATGTTTAAAAATCACTGGTGCAGTATATTAGCTATAATTTATGTTTATCATCTTGTGTACTCTAATAGGTTTCAACAAACCATTTAACACTTCAGCTTGTGCATATACATTACTTAATAGGTATTTATCTTAAAAAAGAGATACTTAACGGGACTTTCAAAGCTTGCAACTGCATGCTAAGAGAGAATACTGCAGTGTGTCACATTAACTTTCTTTTTCTTGTTTGCAGTTAACTTTGAACAGTCTGGCCACTTGCTTCTTTGTTTGATGCACCTCAGAATGACATAAGAAGAATATAGTCTGTTAATGCCCTTGTCAGCAGGAATGACACCAAGTTCTCCCAGCACTGAATGTCCGTCACACTTGCTAAGTAGGATGGCTGCACGTTATAGCCAGCACAGCTGAAAATACAACAGAGGTCCAGCCATCAGTGGCCACATTGGGGTGCCCTTACAGAAAGGGATACTTTACTTCCAACTGTAGCTGTGTCTATGAGGCTTTTCCTGGTTGGTGTGACAGACTGAGACTCTTGTCTCAGAAGAGTTTCCTACAGAATATAGGGGTGAGTGGATGGGAGGAGGGATTGGTAGGGAGTCAGCTGGGACTTCCCAGTCACAGGAGGTTTGTTGCAGCAATACAAGAGGGGGACTCCATTTATCATGACATTATTGATTCTTCCAAATAGTGCTATGCTTATTGTTTTCACTGCAATGATGACCTATTTCTCTTTTGGATATTCTAGGTAGATGAATTACCAGAGTTTAGTCTTTTCATAAAGGAGATTGATTCATTTTAAAAATGTACCAAGAGTTGGCAATGTGGTGATCAGGTTTTGTTCGTTTTTGTTTTTTATAAGTTAACTATGTTTTGACTTATTGACAGGCATGACAGAGATGGATTTAGAAGGGAAATACTCAATGAAACTCTAGTTACTGCTCAAATAAATGATGCCACTTTATTCATTTGTGAGATGTCTGGATAAGAGTTTCTTTGGAATCCTGAAATTATGAATATACTGATCCACTCAGTAATAAATTTTTAGAAAGAGACTGTAAATTCTCTGGAGTCAATCAAGCACATCAGCTGGCTGAGTTAGCAAACAGGGAGGATTTATTACTCTCTGGAGACAAATTGACCAAGATGAACTGTTTAGTATCATGAACCACTTTTTCCCTTGTAAACTAGTGATGTCACTTGGACACCCTATCAGAGACTATCATTATATCTTGATGATCTTTTCAGTATCAACAACCTCTGCTAACTGGACTAAAACTGCTTCTTAAGTATTTCAAACTTAACTATTTTCATTATACCATCAAAATTATGTGCAAAATATCATGGACAATTCATAGGAAAATGGATGTGATTGTGTTTTTCATGAAGAGAATTACAGGGAAAAGCTCATCAGCATTCTGCATGAATAGTTACAGTTTCAAAAGAATGAGGAAGGATAATGATCTAAGCCCCAAAGTTCCAATAGAACTTTCTAGAATAATGTAGAACTTTCTGGTAACAGTCATTTTTTTTTTGTCTTAGTTATTCAGTACAGTAGCCAATGGCCACGTGTACTATTGAGTATTTGATCTGTAGCTAGTACAACTGAAGAAATAAATTTTAAGGTATTTAATTTTAGTGTAAATAGCTACATGTGGCTAATGATTGCCATGTTGGACACTGCAAGATTAGTGCTTTAAGAAGAAGCTTGAAGAGCTATTTACCTATAGGGGTAGTGTTGGATTAGAGAAATAGAATTGACAGTGGCAGACAGGAAATATTACAAGTGCCCACTTTTTTAAAAGTCACTTTAGAGCAGATCAGAAAATGTAAGAATGAAGAGAAGAGCCTCATAGATTTTGGAAGCTGAATAGTGGAGACTTTACTCAAAGTCTCCACTATTGAAATGAAAATCCACAGATGAAAATTAATGGCAGTATAAGCGGGTAAATATGGGACTAGATTGTATGAAACAGTGGAAATATTTTTAGAGCTTATATTTAGAGAACAGGAAAATAGTAATAAAGTGTTAAATTATATAGGTATCATGAATAATTTCATTCTTATTTACTTTTTGCTCTAAATAAGGCATTTTATAAGTACAAAGTAAGTGTATATAGTATATGTTTGTGGGTATTCTGTACATTAAAAAAAGCACCCAGGAGAATTTCAGTGGGAAAACTTACACTAAAAAAAAAAAAATACTTCTCACTTTCTCAACAAATGGTGATCCCATTCCTGGGTACTGGTACCCAAGCTAGAATTCTGGACTTTCCCCCAGTCACTCCCTTTTCTCCTGTCTGCAGTGTGTAATTGCTTACCAGTCCTGTCCTCTTTATCTTTTCCAGAGAAGTCACACTGATTCTCCTCCTCTCAGTCACCATCTTTGTTGCAGATTCTCCCTAGACTTTCAGATGTACCACATGCCATCTCTTCTGACCTACAGTTTCCCACTCCTCTCTCCCTTCAGCCAACCCTCCTCACAAGTCCTGAGATCATGTTGCTCACTAGCTTAAACTTCTTTAAAGGTTTATGGGCTGAATGCATGGATCCATCCACATTCCTATGTTGAAACCCTAACTCCTAGAAAGAGAGTATTTGAAAGTAAGGACCTTGAGAGGTGATTAGATGATGAGAAGAAAGCCTTGGTAAATACAATTGGTGCCCTTATAAGAAAAGATATGAAAGAGCATGAATCTCCTTTCCCTCTCTGTCTGCTGTCCCTCAGATGAGAATACAGTGAGAAGACAGCCATGCACAGAGTAGGAAGAGGGCCTTCACCAGACAATGGATATGCCAGCACCCAGCTTCTAGAACTATGAGAAAAAAATGTTTAAGCCACTCAGCACATGGGATACTACTTTAGCAAAGTAAACTGACCATGAAAGAGGGCTTCTCCTAACAGGTTATTGCTCAGGATCGTTAGCGCACCATATATGCCAGATTTTCATATATCCTTTCTTGTCTTTCGTGTCCTGAAAGATATTGGCTGACTTACATCTTCTACCCCTTACTGAGCCATGCCCCCACCTTTACTGGCTCTTCTTTTTTATGCATATATCCCTATTATTTCGGTCCCATTTTCTTTGACCTTCAAGGCTTACTTCAAAGTTTCTTTCTCTGCAGATCCCTCTCTACCACATCCCACACCCCCATGAAAAAGCATTAGTAATTTGGTTCTCTTGCTCCACACTCCCACTGCCATAGTTATGGCATTGAAATCTGGTTTCCTATTTGCCTACCTTCTCTCATAGACTGGAGCTCCAAGGGGTAATGAAAAAGCCCTACTTATTCTCACAAACCGACTACCCAGAGGTGACAGATACCCAGTAGGGACTTCCTGGATATCTGATGAGTGAATAAATGCTTTTATGATTACTTCTCTTATCTGGCCATGTCTGTTGTGCCTAGCTGCTGGGGCTCTGCTATGACTTGGATATACCTGAAGAAACTATCAAAGATCACATGATATGATCTTAACTCTTTTCATGATACCATAAAAATTATATGCAAAATATCATGGACAATGTAAAACTTAATTTTTTTTCATTCCCTCTTTGAGCAGAGATTATACATCTGCTTTTCTTTTTTAAAATTTGTTATTTGTTCTTTTTAGATAAACATGACAGTGGAGTGTGTTTTGAGATATTATACATACATGGAATATAACTTTCTGGCTCTTGTGGTTTTACATGATATGGAGTTACATTGGTTGTATATTCAAATATGAACATATAAAAGTAATGTCCAATTCATTCTACTGTCTTTCCTGTTCCCCTCCTTTCCCTTCATTCACCTTTGTCTAATCCAATACACTTATATCCCTCCCTTATTGTGTATAAAACTGGATTTTTAACTATAGAATTTGGGGCATGTCCTATTATTAAAAGGACTCTTTTAAGATTACCAATACAACAATACCAAATAATCAATGGAAAGGACTTGGGGGCTGTTAATTTATACAAATATTGCTACTTTTCAACATTTTGTGATATTGTATCATGTCATAACTACTTTCTCATTCTAAATAAATATTCACATTACATACCTAATGTTGTGTGTATAATTTTGTTTTCTTTTTCTTAAAAGGGCCTCCAAAATTGTGTGAGCCTCGGGTCTTTAAAAAGACAGCCAAGGAGTTGACTTTCTCAGTGTAAAATGTAGAAGCAGAATTAATATTCTCTAGAAAAAGACCAAAGTTTAGTCTGGTATGAATTTGGGCACATCAATTAACCTCCTGTATTTCTATATCCTTGCTACAAAAATGAAAAAGTAGGATTAGATTATTCTAAGCCCCTTGCAGCTCTAAATTCTTTGATTTCCTTTAGTTTAACAGTAATCAAAACTGTAATTAACTAGTTTCCTCATACTTATGGCCTGCTTGGTGCTTTTCTGGGAATCCTATGGTTACAATGTTATCTCCTTCAAGTCACCTTATAGCATGTCCAGAGAGGGAATCGAGAAAGCAGGACATTAGATGGCTGTTACTAGAGAATATTGATAATTCTAGTTGGAAGATTTTAACTTTGGTCAGCGAAACAGGTATGCTAGCAAGGTTCAAATAAATAGTTTAATTTATTAATTCACCAACTATTTATTTAGCCCTTCTGTAACTCAGGAACTAAGTTAGAAAATAAGAATGCAAGAATGAATAAAAACCCATGCCTGTTCCAACTGATCATACAAAGGAGTGGATAAGACAAATAAGCAAGCCCAGAATAGCCCTTCTGGAAAGAGGAATGCAAATGAAATGAGGTGGTGAAACTGTGAAACAGTTTGTAGAGGTGTTGGATGGGGTTTGGGTGGGATGTGGGGTAAATTTTAAGCAAAGTCCCTAATTTGTACACAGGGCATGAGCATGAGGAAGAGTATATTGCCCATTAGAATCTAAGAAGACATGTGGCTTCAGAAGTTGTTATTTTCAAGGGCTATAATCTTCCAGGCAGGTAAACCAGGCAAGGGCTCAGTAAGGAGTGGAAGGGGACTGTGCTCAGCTTGAGCTCAGCCCCTTGGATGATCTCTAAACATCAGTACTGAGCTCCAGTGGACTCATCCTGGAAAAGCAGACCCACTTACTCCAAGGCTTATACCACACCTCATGTAAAAGTGGTCATTTGGTCATGTAGGAAAGACTGAAATAGATGACAGACAAAAATATAAATTAGTGCTGACCAAGTTTAGATCATCTATCTAAGAAGCAAGTCATGGTCTCAAGGCTATATGTTTTGTTGGTTCCATGGATTATATTATGTTTTATTGTAATTACTTTCAATATTATTATTGTATTAAACTCAAGAAGTTTTTCTTTCTTAGAGTCTTAAAATATCTCTATTGGGGTTAATAGATTTAAATTTTTTTTGTGATTATGAAAAATTGTAAGCATAGAGAAAATAGCTCAATATCCAGAACATAATGTCCAACAATAAAATTAATAACATTTTTGCCTTTCTAATTTAACCCACATATATATTTATAGCAGCACAATTCACAATGGCCAAGCTATAGAACTGACCTAGATGTCTATTAAAGAGAGTATACATTTTCTTTACAGCAGAAGATCTCTGTCTCCATTTTCAAATAACTTGGCATGATGCTCTTTATTTTTGTGGAGTGGACTAGTCCATCATTTAAATATAAAGTTCTTCTAGACTCAGAAAATCAAGGGGTTAATGTTTTATATGCAGAAGCTATAGTAAATTAAAGGGGAAAAATGAGATGGGAGGGTTGGATATCATAAAGACAGAGGGAAGCTTAGTGGAGTAGAAAAAGGAGATTGAGGAAAAAAAGAGACAAAAACCGGGAGGAAATGAATTTGATAAAATTATGCTATGTGCATGTATAGATACACTAAAGTGAATTCCACCTTTACGTATATCTATAAAATACCAATTAAAACTAAATAAATAAATGAGTGGAAGGTAATCTAGCAGAGTAGAAGGAAGTGAATAGGGGGAGGGAGAAGGGGATGAAAATTCAGGAAACCAGGGACTGAAATGGAGTAAATTAAATTCCATGCATATATGATTATGTCAGAATGAACACAACTATTATATACAACTACAATACACTGATAAGAGGGAGAAAATGAAGCTCTTTTCAGGAACAGTAGTGCACACCTGTAATCTCAGCAACTTGGGGGCTGAGATAGGAGGATCACAAGTTCAAGGCCAGCCTCAGCAAATTAGCAAGACCCTGCCTCAAACTTAAAAAAGGACTGGAAGTGTAGGTCAGTGATAAAGCACCTTGGGTTCAATTCCAAGTACAAAAAGAAAAAAAAATTAAGGTCTTGTATTTAATTTTTTTTTGTAGTTGTAGATGTCTTTATTTTATTGGTTTATTTTTATGTGGTGCTAAGGATTGAATCCAGTGTCTCACATGTGCAAGGCAAGTGCTCTGCCACTGAGCTACAGCCCTAGCCCAAAGGTCTTGTGTTTAAAAAGCAAAATAAGATAATTAAGTTCTTTTTTCATTGTCAGAAAGGCAAGTGTCAACAGCATCGTGGGAGAAGTTGTGGAATCTCCCCTGTTTGTATATTGAATGAATTATAAGAAGACAGATAACATCTTAAAGACCAGAAGGCTTATGATCCCTTTATATAAACTTGGGAAATTTGGCTTACAGACTTATTACTGTTTTATAAAAAGGGGAAAAGGGGGTTCTTTGTATTAAATGTGTTTAATATGCAAATAAACCTCTGCCCTGGATGACAAGTGCATCGACATTCAAATTCTAAGATCCTTTTCTACCATCCCAGAGAGAATTAATGTGTACCCACTTCATGAATAGCCATTGCTCTGTATTCTTTAAAGACAAAATAAAGCAAAAAGCTGAAGAAAATAAGGAAAGACATGGATCAAGCAATTCTAAACAGTTGCTGACTTTGGAGAAATTTTCTGACCAACATCTTAGATGTTCTTGATCTCTCATGTGAGTTTAAAAGAATACTCTGGGCATGGAACAAAAACCTGTAAATATACAAACTTATAATTTTTATTTTGACCTCTTGAGCTAATATACCAAAATCACAACTAAAATTTCTTAAAAGTATCCAAAACTTTCTGTTTAAAGGCTTAAAAGTACTTTTAGTAGGTATATTCCTACATTGTTCTTTATTGTGTTTTCTATATCAAAGTCAGAAACACTGCTGTATAAATGTTTAAATAAAGGAATGTTACTAGTGTTTCACTAACTTGAACTTAGGTAATAGTTGATACTCATGGTAATTATCATTTTTCCTTCCTTCATCCCTTCCTTCCTTCCTCCCTTCCTTGCATCTTTCTTTCTATGTTCATTTATGCTATTATAAATCACCTGACACTGTATCTGGCTCAACACTGAGAATGAAAGAGAAGACCGAATTACTTTTTTACAGTAATTCAGGGGAACAGATTGCAAAACAATAAGCATATTTGTGACTTAGAGGTGCCATGGTCAAAGCATATAGAGCAATGGAGACATTCACGTAAAAACCCACCCACCCCTCCAGAAAAGGCAATACCTAAAGAAAGTAAATTTGTGAAGTAGACCTAAGGCAGGGAATGCTGAAAAGGGAACAGGTATGGAAAGGGAGAATTTGAGCTGCAAGATATATAGATGACAATGCCAAGCAGGCTGTTGGAAATATAGGCTTGGAGTTCAGAAGAAAGCCTTAGCCTGAAGATCAGTCAGCAGCTGCCAAGCAGGAGGTAAGCCAAGGATGCGGATGAGATTCCCAGGGAGAGGACTCTGCAGAAGCCCAAAGACAACTGCCTCAAAAGAACCTAGGGGGACTTCACCCCATGAGAGACAAGAGGATTATATGGAGTCCATGTTGCCTGAATGCATTTAATATCCTTCCCCAAGCCAGTTTTGGAATGGTAATCTTCATTCTAAGAAAGTAAAGAAAGTGCAATAGAGGAAACAAGGTGGTTTGAATTTTTCACACTCCCTAAGTTAGAAGAGCAGGGGTTCTAGCCTAAATTCCAAGCTCATTCTGCATCCCCAGAAAAGCTCAGGCCAAAGATTCAGGGAGAATTTATGGATGCAGCATATTTTTGACTGTGAGAGGTAGAATAAGAGGCTTTGTGAACTTAAAGATGGGTTTGAGGCTCAGTTTTGGAGAATGATTTGCAAATATATAGATTAAGTGTCCCAGTAAAGTTAGGTTAGTAGCCAAGGATGAAAGAGTTTACTGAGAATGCTGATGAATAACTTTCTTGCAAAACAGAGGAGTGTTATTTACACACCTAAATGTGCCTCCAGGTTCAACGACTCATATTATTATGGGTAGTTGTTATAGAAGGTATGTAATAGGTAATCAAGTATTTCAAGGACAACAGCTTGATGAGCTGTCTCCAAGTTTGAATCTCATGATCTCATCTCTTCTGTGTCTCTGCTGGAGCCTCTCTAACTCCCAGACAGCCAGGACCAGCACATGGAGCCTTGACTGGGATATGAGCCTCTGAGGAGGGGAGGTTTCCAGATATCTTTCCATGTTAAGTTACCATCTCTGTGAAGTTGGGCAAGTTCTGATAATATCTCTGTGCTTCAATGTTTCTCATCAGTAAAATGAAGATAAATATTCTTACCTCCTGAAGATTCAACATGGTAATCTAAGCATCATCAGAATGAGAATTTTCCTTGCTTGAGACTGATTCCCACCTCCTAGAATAATAGGCATTCCATAAGTGTTTGTTGAATAAATGAAGGTACATAAGGTAGGTAAGAGAGTCCAGTGCAAAACAGATATTTAATAGTTATTTGTTCTCACCAGAAATTAGCATGGGCACTGTCTCTTCCTATTGCACATACTCAGGTAAGTGTCCTGTCTCACAGTTTGCCTGCACATATTACAGAAGACCACATGTTATCAAAGAAACACCAATCCACAGAGAAGGTAATATGGGATAAAATATGGTTGCAAACCACTATTTCACATTGTTCCAAGTGATTTTCAAGGACCATTAATGGAAGCTGCCTGGGAGCAAAAAAAAAAAAAAATCAGATATCAAGTCCAAAAATGTCAGGGAAACACTGCCTTGAACATGATTCTTCATTCTCAGGCTTTTCAAAACCTTTATATTTCATATGTGGATTTTGATTCTCCAAGAGGGGAAGAGAAAACAAGTTTCCCAATCCTATTTGAGGAGAGGACCCTTTTGTTGTAGAATATCTCATTGTATTTGGACAACTCCTTGGGTTAATGTGTATCTAATCATTAGCTAGAGGAGCAGACAAAAAGCAAAAGAATTTATTTTTTTATCGGGCAGTAAAATGCCTTTTTAGGTCAGGGAAGGCTTACTTGGGAATGAGATGTGGAGTTCTCACAACCCAAGACAGTCATCCAGGAAATTTCATTCCAATGAAGCAGTTAGGTGAGTGAAAACAAATGAACATAAAATAAGTATATAATAACACCTTGGGAAAATTAAACATCTCTCCATTTAACATCTGTCACATAGATAATCGTAGCAACTAGATTGATTATGGAAGAGGAAACTGTAAGTTGAAAAGGGAAGCAGCTGAGTTTGCTTATATCACCTGCAAAGGGACTACTTTCTTTGGCAGATTGATATTGCACAAAGGTTTGAAGTTTCATTAAAGACGTATGGTTGGATGGTGTAACAGTATGCTACAGAATGTGTCTGTGTAATCAGACAACACGTTGCATTAGGCTATCAGAAATGATAATGCTATTGTGTACACATTCCGGATTGTGCTATGCTTTAAATGACATCTTTACATAAGGAAACCCTTCAGCATCATGTCATATCAGCAACAATAAAAATATGATCAGCTCATTAATTATAAAATGACAGGTGGATTAGTGTCAATTGAGATTTTTTCCCCTTTTGCAATTTCAGGATACTTCAATGCCTATTGCAATTTGGAAAAGTAGAAGTATTCACATTTTCTAAAAGCCACGGTTATATATAATGGGAGAATTCAAAAATCAAAAACAAAACATGAAACAAGGCCAAATAGCATAACAAAGTTCTTAAGTTAACCATGGGAAGGGGCATTAATACCTGCAGGTCATACTCTCTTTTTCACATGTAAACTTCCTGCTGAAAGCATGTCAGAGTTAACAGTAGGAGCAACTTTGAAAGTTTTCTTTATTTTTAAACAATTAGTTTTATGTTCTTTTAAATAATTGCTTCATTATATTTTGTACATCTGTGTAGTGGTCTGATGATGATATTTGGTAAATTTCCAAATAGCTATAAAACTGGGGAACACCAGTTAGGCAATAGTATAACGCACCTGTACATTAGAAAAGAGGTCTTATGCAGTAGCTTAAAAGAAACATCTCTTAAGTAAAAGTACTAATTCTGCTCTGTGAGGAATGGTTGTGTTTCGAAAGGTGAGGATATCAGACACTGTCTTTTGCTCAAGAAGGTTGTAGGTAGTTCAGAAGAGACTAACAGAAATGATGAAAGGTTTGGAAAACAAGGCCTATGAGGAAAGGTTGAGAGTACAGAAATATTCATTCAAGTCAAAGGAGGCTGAAGGGAGATATAACTGTCTACTTAAAAGTTTAATGATGTTACAAGCCGAATAAGCATTAATTATTAGTACTTGTTGAGTTCCATTGGAAGAAAAGAGCTGCACCCACCTTACTTAATATAAGGAACATTTTTAACACAACAAACATTCACATGATTGAGTTAATTGTCACAAGGGTCCAAGGTTTAGCAGCTGTGGAATTGACAGACAGCAAATCTTTGAGAATAAGGTGAAGCACATTGGAATCAGTCTGTGGCTTGGAAAATGGGTTGCAATTCAGTTCTTTTGTTATAAATGACCTGTGAATCCTTTAGTGCTATCATAATTTGTTTGGAAATGATATGTATATCAAGGCATTTACAGATCCATGAATCATTCCTAAGGGACAAGCATCAAAATTTAGGATAGGGCTGGGGGTTGTATCTCAGAGTAGAGCAATTGTCTATCATATTATAAGGCCCTGAGTTTAGCCCCCAGTGAAAAGGGAATTCAGAATAAAAATTTAAATCATGAATGGCTGATGTTTTCAGTAGTGAAACATAATTAACAGATGTAACTTTGCATCTGTTCTTTGAACTACCAGATAATAAAACTTCTTATAAAATTGTGATTATAAAACAATATGAACTCACAAAGTGGGTAAAAAACACAGATAAGACCTAGAAATACATCCTAACTTATGATGTAGACCAGTATACATTCTTACATTATTACACAGATAGTTTACATGTAAGAAAGTGGGAAAATAAATTTTATTTAATATTTTATGAATGAATAAGGGGTAAAAATTGTAAAGAGTATACAAAACAGTGGATAAAAGAGGAATGGTCACACATTACACCAAAAGAAAGTTTTACTGGATTAGCACAGTGATTCTCAAGAGCTAATAAGGGGGCTGATGGGGAGTGGTGTACCATAGTTCTTTAAAGAATTTTTTCAAACTACACTTGCTTCTCCTATCAGTGGGAGAAGGTGAAGTTATAACCCTATACTTAGGAAATTGATCTTAGAGTGATGTAGTGATTTGTCCAAGAATTAATTGAACTATTATTTATTAAACACCTGCTACTTACAAGGTTTTATGCTAGACATTAGGAATAGATAAAATAAATAAATAAAAATAAAAAAGATTGAGATCCCTGTTCTAGAGGACTGTAGTAGATACCTGCTATCTTAGTTCTGTCTGCTATAACAAATATACCATAAATGAGGTGGCTTTAACAACATTTATTTCTCACAATTACAGAGACTGGAAAGTCCAAGACCAAGGTACCTGCAGATTCTATGAATAGTGATGGTCCTCTTCCTGGTTTGCAGATTCCCATCTTCTAATTGTATGGTCACATAGTGGAGGGCAGAGAGATAGTAGATGCAAGTTCTCTCATGTCTCTCCTTAGAAGGGCATTACTCTCATTCATGAGGACTCTACACTTCTAACCTAATTACTTCCCAAAGGCCCACCTTCAAATACAATTACACAGGGGATTGGGCTTGAACATGTAATCTTGGGGTGCAGGGGAGACACAAATATTCAGTCCATGGCATGTGCCTTGCCATTGTCCTCTGCCAAGCATCCATACCCTCTTTTTCTGGTAGCAGCACTCTGATTTTCCTTTGGAAAAAGTTTCTTTTGGGAGTACTATAGTACTTCCAATCACAGATCATGGGTTTAGTTAGAGTTTATCAAACTCCTAATTCCAGACATAAGAGTAGGATTTTGGCCTGGCTGAATGTGCATTATGGCCCTGGCTATGGTGATTATTTCAGGAATGCACACAGAAAGCCAGTCTTTGTTCTTATGTTGGAATTATAGGAAAGGTGGTACTCTCTTTGCTTTGCTGTATCTAGGTTAAAAGTAACCTGGAGTTGCTATAGGACATTTTGCCACTGCACAGAAAAGTTTGCCTAGGATTAATAGGAAAAGTAAATCAGAAAGAAAAAGAAAACAATATATTCTTATGATATTATATGAACTCCAGATTCAGCCATGCCTGCAAGTGACAATTTTTGGACTTTTTAATAGTGTGAGCCTTTAAATTCCTTCTTGCTGTTGTTTTTTTACATTTTTTAAGGACAAAGATGTCTGCCTCATGCAACATACTTTCCAGAAAGGGGAGAGGCAGATAATAATGAGCATAATGAAACAGTAAATCATAACAAGTAGAAGGTGAGGAATGCTATGGAAAAAAGAAGTAGAACAGGGCATCACATGTATGTGCACATGGAGGGAGTTCAATTTTTAAAATGGGTGATCAAATATAATCTTCTGAGAAGATGAGACATATGAGCAAATGCTTAAAGGATTTGAGAGACCTCTAGAAAAATACTATCCAGAAAGTCCACTTTCTAAGATGGAATATGAATAAAGAGATCTAATTGCTACAAAAGCCTTTCTGCCCTACTGTCCCCTCTCAGACAGAATCTATTAATTTCTTTCCAACTGCTATATTCCAGTTGACCTTGGACAATTATTCATTAATAAGAAATGTGATTTAATACTCAAACAGCTTTAGATTTTAAAAGCTGAAATCTACAGCAAAAATTGCCTAAAGATATGCAAATATGTATGTATATACACACATATATACACATATATATAGGTTTGCATAAACTTTTACATATATATTTTTCCAGATTCCATTTATGGGTAAAGTTTCGAATTATGAGCTATTTGCCCTTTGCTTTATTTTTGAAAAGTAAATTTTGATAAACCAAAATTTAAGCCTGTGTACAATGATTCCACAATCAGAGCTTAGAATATTTTCTAAACAACCACTTATAACAAACTATACTAAGTAAGGTGCTATCAGTCTTAACAGAAGCAATCCTGGCAAACAATTATTTTCATTGCAGCACTGACAATTATGTAAATGTGTCTGAAACAGCAATGGGCACCTAATTATGACACCTAATTATGCCAATTTATTTATACATTTCCTTGAACAACATTTTATTTATAACTTCCCCACTCATTCAAAGATGAGGTAAAGTAAGAAGTTGTCATCCGTAGAAGATTGTTTCATCTTTGCAGTATGAACAGAAGCTGACCAACTTGAACCTGGATAATCTGGTGTGTGTCCTGCTCATGTGAGAGCCTGGTTTGTACCCAATCTCTTTAGGATTTCAGAGGGTAAGCAAACATCAATGTGGCTTTGGCTGAAGAACTGATAGCATTAGCTTTCTCTTCCTAGCAGAAAGAACTATCCTATCCTATCTTATGTAAGCCAAAAAGAAAAATCAAACTTGATAATTTCTTCTACTAAACATGAAAAAATTATGTTACCCTAAACCACAGAGAGTAAATCAAGAAATTCATGTTACCACTGTAACAAAGGTTTGTTTCCTGCCATTTAGATATGTTCATTTATTTAGACATACTGACTTCCTTCCATTTTCTTTCTCTCTTTTTATCTTTCTTTTTTTTTTTAAACCCATGGCATTTCTTGACTTTCATAGAAGACAAGTTATAAAACATAATCTAATTCAGGTCAGTTTTCTAGAAACAGAGACTGAAATGAGGATTATTGTGCTGTTTTTTCTTGGGGGCGAGGGGCTGCTCTCAGATAGGGGAGTAAAGGAAGCCGGTTATAGCAGGGGGTTGATAATCTGCAGGGCCAGGAGATTCCTACTTCACCCAGAAAAATTTTCCCCAGCAAATAAATACAGCAACAGGGAAGGGGTAGAGCAAGGGATCTGAAAAAGGCACCAACAGAATCCTCTAAAGACTCCGTAAACAACTGGTGATGTGTTATTTGGACTGTCTTAAGAAGTTAAATATTGTCCATTGTAGCACAAGAATGGATTTCAGTTTGAGAAATGTGAAATGAAGCTTCTGGTAAGCTCTCTCCTTATTCTTGAAATGCTAAAATGATGCTAAAATCATGGGCACTTTTTGCTAAAATAAAGAGATCAGAAGATATGCCTTCAGAAGTTCTAAGCCTTTCCATTCTAAATGACTTTTGAAAATTTTTTTTTTCTTTTCACAATGTCTACCTTACTCTACTATTCCAGACACGTCGAATTTCCCCCTGCATGCTATAGTTGAGGGACCCTGAGTGACATAAAGAATGAACCCAGGGCTAAGGGTTGCATATACACCCTTGACGTGTGGTCTACAGACAAGTACATTACTGAGAAGTCTGTGAGAAATGCAAGCCCCAGTGAAAACCTATTGAATCAAAATCTGCCTTTTCACAAGGATCCACAGAAGATTCATATATGCTTTACAATTTGAGAAACATTAAGACATAGGATGCTGCTAAAATAAACTGAAAAGCCTTTCAAGTTGTGGGTACTTCAACTGAAAGGGTGGGGGACTGGTAGCTAAGTATTAAGTTTATTAAAATCTCCAAGAACAACTAGAATTGAACCATTTTCTGATTATAGTGAAACAATTAAGGTAACCTTGAGTGGATCTGCCTAAATCATCCATTTCTTAAAAAAAATGAATAACTCATCAAATTTTGCCTTAGTGTTCAACCGTGGGAAGAATTGGGTAACTTAACAGCCTCTGTAGCCTATCATACACCTCTCCAGCTCCTATTCTGGCAACTGTGTTGAAGTCACTTAAGGAAACTATTCAGTAGCTTCTACTTTCATGGGTTATAGAAAATCTTACTTTCATGGGTTATAGAAAGCAGGAAACCAAATTGAGCTTTGACTGCCAAGAAGGAAAGGAATGAATCATTCACATAAGAGAGGTGCCAAATCATCAATCATTCTAAATTAATTCTCATTTTCCCTAACACTTGGGAAGTACCAAAACACACTTGAGAAAAGGTCCCGAAGAAAACCCAGGGTGTAAGAGCTGTCATCAGTACTTGTAAGGGCTATCACTTCAAGAAGTTAATATTCCACACCCATTGATCAAGCTTAGGATTGCCAATCAAGTTGGAGTTCTTTCGTATGTAATATTTGGCAAGATTCATTGGAACTCTGTAGGCCTGAGGGCACCCATATACTCTTCATGATTCTTTTCAAAATATTATCCACTTTTTAAAAGATGCAAATATGTGTGAGAGCTATAAATTCTTCTGTTTTAAATATCATGCTGTCCCTTTGGGAGAATCTCATGGGCATAGATAATTACTGCTATATGGGGAATAATGAATCACAACATTTTTTGATTCATATCTACACTCTTCTGGCAGGTCTCTGGCACGAATCACATGCAAATGAATGAAATGTTTTCTGAATTTTACTAGCATAGCTATACTATACTTCAGACTCTAAAATATATGTAAGATAGAGTGAGATAGAATATTTCTACCCTACCCATTCTTCTCTCAAAAGAATGATATTGAAAAAATAGAATGGGCCAAATTTTCAACTCACTGAAGAAAGAACAGGGCTCCCCACTGTTCAATGGCCTAGGACAACATCTATTGGGGCAGAAGATTATTAGGATTTTTAGGAAAATTCTGAGAACTCTGTAGTTTTTAGCTAGATCACACAGCAGTCTCTTTTTTCTAGTATCATGTAAGGGACACCTTTTACTCAATCAACAATCATGTGTGGAACCCATATTAAATGGTACTTGACAGGCTTTCTGGGGATCCTGAAAGGAATAAGACTTTGTATATGTTCTTAATAATGTTAAAGTTTAATGAGAAACAAAAACATTCAAACTAACATTGGATTTTAAATCACCTAAAATCTTTATTATATTGATGAACAAAGAACTGTTGGTGTACAAAGAAGGTGTAACTACCTGCCACCCCCGACGGCTTTCCAAAGAGGATGTTCTATAAGAATCTATTTTCTCCAGGAAGATGAGAAGAATAAAATCTTCCTAGACTAAAAGAAATATTTGGATGATAGTAACAACAATAATAGCTAATATTGGTTGCACACTTACTGTGTACCAGAGACTGTTCTGAGTGCTTTTTATGTATCAACGTACATTAATCCTCAAGGATTAAACCTCAAGGCAGGAAACCTCTGTGAGAATAAATGGTGTATCACAACACAACATTTACTCAAGTGAATATGAAAAACAGAGGAAATAGAATTTAAGGGGCTCTACTCCATGCTGAAATGGAGAGAAGAAAAAGAATGTTCTCCCTTTAAGGAGAAAATATTCTTGTAAGGGACATGACTACTAATTTCCCAATTGAATCCATGTTAGCCTGATTGTTTTAAAGACTTGGTTTTATCTTAGGTTTACATAAGACAGAGTTGATATTTAGGTTTGTCTTAAGGTAAGACCAATGTTTGAATTAAGTAAATGTTTTGATGGACATGTCAACTCTGCCACTTGATATAGGTGTAAATTTTTTATAAATCCTCCTGATTTCTTATGCCTTAATTTTCTCATCAAATGAAGAAAGTACATCTCACAGGCTTCTGGGGAAGCTTGAATAAGAAAATGTAAGTTAAGCAGCCACAACCAGGAGAAAGTATACTTTATCACATCAAATTTAGTTTTGAAAATGTTATCGTGAAAATTCATTGCATCCTCAGACAACTTTTGAGCTTCAAGACCCAAGAAGCTAGCCTCAGGAATTTTCGCAATGAGCAGTTTCTAGCAATTTAGGCTGGAAATACTGCAGAGGCAACTGAGGAGGGGAGAAAACATGTGGAAGCCTGCTCCTTCTGCGTCAGAGAGACTGCTGTGGACATTAAACTAGACCAGATACTGATGAAATTAAGCCTTTCTTTGGTTCATCCATAACCAAAGCCTTTTTATTCTGAAGGTAGAGAAGGCATGAAAGCATTTGGAAAATGATAGTTCTATTTAAATGCAAGGCATTGTTGTTATTTCTAAAGGCTCCAGAGCAAGGTATGCATGTACCATGTTGTGCTAGCTTTGGGCAGTTGTACATCTTTTAAATGGAGGTCAGATGCCTGAACCCCTACTTGACTTTAACTACTGAAGCTTCCATTATGTTCTTCATTGATCTGAGAGGCAAGCACAAATAAAACTCAAGCGACTGTCTCCAACAACAAGGAATCTTTAAATGTGCATCATTTGGCAGCGGCATTATCTTAAGACGATTATCCAGTGTATAAATGTTTATTGCTTTGCTTTAAGATGCACAATGTAAGATTAACAATCATAGTGTTTTTTGTATAAATGCAATATTTCTGCTATTGTGTTTGTGGAATTCAGCTAGATAATAATTGATTCCGTGACAGGGATTGGCTAATTTGCCAACAGTATAGTATAAAACACATTTATACAGTCAATTACACCCAAGTGCATGGCCTATTTGCTTTATAATTTCATAAACTTGCCAGCAATTTAAATAAAAAAGTTCCATTAAATTATCATATCATGTGATGGAATGATATTGCCAAGTATATTAAACCATGTGTGTTCAGCCAGAATTAATTAAATATTATTACTTTTTTCTTATTAACACATTGAACTTACCCTTCCTACTCTCTACTCGAAATAGAAGCCTATTAGTGAACAAAGTAAACTTAAGGGCAAAGTTTAAACATTTTCCTGAGGGTGTTTCATTAAGAACCCTGGTTCTTTTGTTTAAACATTTGCTCTTGGTAAATGTACTTGTATTGTGAAAATATTTTATGTTCTTAGATATGAATACGGGGAAACTTTAAAGAATTCCCTTACTTGAACTATTCGGGTATTCAAAAAGGGAACATTATGTTTTCAGCTTAGAAAAAGCCCTGGTATAAACTATTTGTGCATTATTTCAATATTATTTGTTTATGATTCCATTATCTGTGACTCTGTGAATCTATCTCATCCTAGTAAGGGAAATATACAGGGCTGGATAATTTAGCATTTCAAAAATGAATACAATACTTTCCAACAGAGAAGATATGTGTTTCATATGAAATAAATTAACCAGGCCTCCCCAAGGGACTCATAGTTCAATAAATCTACAGTGAACAATAAGAATTAAACTCTTAATATGGCCCCTGTTCTATTTTATTAAAAGCAAAATGTAGAGGTGAACTCTTCCCTGACATATACTAATTATTCTAACTAGGTGCTCACAGTTACACACACGCTTTGACCTTTATTCTCACTCTTGTTCTTTGTCCATATTGCAATTCACCAGGTTTGCCTACACTTTAGCAATTTGGAACTAAAAGGTATTTTTTGCTTCTTCCTCTTGCTCCCCCCTCCCTGCCCTTGGTATTTGGTTTTTCTCTATATACAAATGTTATTTCTTCCATTTACTAATTAGAAATATAATTTTTTCTTTTACTGATAAAGCAAAACATATATGTCAGTTAGAAGCAGATTATAACAATCAAAAGTCAAATGAATATTAATTAGAGGCACAGAAAAGACTCATGGAAGTGGCAGCTGGCTGGAGGATGAAGTTTGACAAAGGACAAAAACTAGAAGTGTCCCAAAAGATGAGCAGCAGGACCCCATAGCAAGAGTCACTCATTGGATGCTTGAGTTTTATGCTTACTCTGCCCCAACATGAATCTTACAGCTAATTCCTCCCACACCTGTGAGCAGAGTTTTGCTGCATCAAAGTCTTGGGGAAAAGAGTATCCTGGGAATGCCGCATAGCTCCAGGGAATATCTGGCCTCCTTGATCTGTTTTGTAGGAAGTGAGCACTGTCCTAGGTCCAGCAAAATACAGCAGGGATGTCCCTGGAAAAGGAAACTAAAGTAAACAGAAAAAAAAATGTGTTTTTGATTACACAGCATCATAAAAAAGTAAATAAAATACACAATTATGTTCTCAAACTTGCTAGTTGTGAAAACTTAAAAGCAAAAGAAATAACTAAGATAAAATGGTGAAAACACTTTCATAATTGGACTACCAGAAATTAACAATGAACTTGACTGATATCTTTCCAGTCTTTTTATTTACATATGAAAATACCATATCATGTACATTATTCTGTAACTGTATTCAAACTTTCAACATTAAATAACTAGTACTTTTTGTTCATTTCAATATATAGAAAGGGATTTACCCAATCCATTTTTATGGCATCCTAGTATTCCATTATAGGGATTTTCATAGTTTAACAAATTTTCTATTGACTAGCATTAAGAATTTTTCATTTTCCCACTATTATAAACATCTTTACACATTAATGTCTGCCTTCTTCTCCAATTATTTCCTTAGGAATAATTCTCAGAAGTGGAACTTTCAGGTGAAAGGGTATCCTCATTTAAAAGATAATGCCAAATTGCCCTCCAGAAAGACCGTGAAAATTTACACCCCCACAAACAGTATATGAGATATATTATCAAAATCATCAACTTCTTCACCATTTTTCCTTCTTAATCACCAGAAAGGTGTGAAAAAAAACCCTACACTTAAACATAAACATTCATAATTATAAGCACTTACCTTAATAAGACAGTACTTAGAACTAGGTAAGCATAACTTTAACAACAGACTGCCCAGACTCAGCAGGAAAAAAATTATTGTAGATATTTCATTATTATAGTCTAAAGAACTTACCTGAATAATAGTGCAGACAGGAGTCTTTAACAGACTCTGTATTTTAACTTGCTTTCTGTTTACTTTGTTAAATACAGTGTTACTTATTTTATACAGGTGACTTCAAATTCATATAATTGTACACATCACATCTATGAGTCAAACAGAATTCTGCTTATTTGTGGTAAGAGAATAGGATAAAGAGATTATGCCAAGAGAAGTCAGGTTTAGATGGTCATCTTTCCCCCACTAAAATGTTTATGAAGAATTCACCTTAGTTCAATAATCACTTAGAAAAAGTCTTGCATTTAGGGAATCCATGCCTCTGAAGCTTTATTGACACTGATCTTGGAAATTTATAGTATTTCTCCAGCATTTCAGAAATCAGGGAAAATATCTTGACAAGAGGAGACTGTGTTAATGCCAAATCTGAAAATGCGAAGATTTTGCTTATTCGAGCGAGTGGTGTTTTTGAATAAGGCAAAATCTATAATCTTAGTAAATATTACACACTATTATTAAAGAAGCAAAAAAGAATTGTGCTGGAGTTAATTAAGGCTTTAAGAAATGCCTGCTTTTATTGGCAAAAATTTTTTTTTTGTTGCAACAAGAAAACTAAAAATTAAGAGGATGGTTGGCAGCAATATTGATATGCTAATGGATAAACATGCTAATTTAGAAAAAAACTAATCAGCAAAGACATTACTAATGGAAATGTACAGGAAAATGGCTAATGCTGTATGCAAACCTGGTATCTGCAAAATTAAGAAGAAACCAGTTTTGTTTTCATAATTGTAACTTGAGAGTTGGATCTTCTCGAACTAAGCCTTGCAACAGGAAGATACTGACAAACGTGGTGTGTACGAGGAAGCTAATTCACACATATATACTTAGTTATTATAAATATATAAACAAATACAGTTATTATATTACCTGTGTCCAAATGGAGACTGAGGCTTCTATTGTCTCAGTCTTATGGGGTCTAGATTCATCTTCTGAGAAAAGCAGGCAATGATTTCCAGGTAAAATAGCCTTTGAATTTGATGGACATGAAGTAGTAACTTCACTGACAAAATTAACCTGATAAAGATCATTTCTCTTCTACTAGATCATTTCTAGATAAAGATCATTTCTCTTCTATATAGCTACTGAGTAATTTCTTTCCTTACTTTGTTCTTTCCATTCAAAGATAGACATTTAAATGCCTACAGGTCCCTGGATAATCATCTAAATGAATAAAGGTGGACTACACTAGGGGTAACACCCCAGGCTGTAATAGGACCACAACAACCTGGATAACTATTAAGTTTAAGGGAGCAGATAATACTCAGTTCTGGTGGGAAAATGCCAGGGCAGAATAGAATGAGACCTTAGTGTTGCTCTAACTTCTGTTTTTTGTTGTTGTTGTTGTTATTTTGTTTTTTATTGTTTGTTTGCTTTTTAAGAGAAGCTGGAAATACAACTTTTAAATGAAATCTGCCTAAGTTTTTAAAATGCTGAATCAGATAATTTAGGATTAAATCCACTCAATTTAAAATCTTCCCCCTCCTGCATTATTATTCTTGGTTGACATCTAAGTTCCAAAGCTTTGAAAGTATTTGCACACCAAGTATTTGTATATATGAGCAATTGCAGCTAGGAATAAGCCCTCCACTGACACTGACAATGAGAATAAATACAGTGCCTCTGTTTTTTGGTGGGAGGTTACCAGGGACTGAACCCAGAGGTGCTTTACTACTAAGCTACATCCCTAGCCCTTTTTATTTTTTATTTAGAGACAGGGTCTGAGTTGCTTAGGGCCTTGCTAAATTGCTAAGGCTGGCCTTGAAAATTGATCCTCCTGCCTCAGCCTCCTATGCCCTTGGGATTACAGGCATGTGCCACTGTGCCTGTCTCAATGCCTCCTTTTTAAAAGAGCCTCTAAGGTTTTGATCTACTTTGTTTCCTGTCTCTTATTCTTTCACTGGCCAACCTATGGAGTTGTTACCTAGTTTGGGCTTGTCATAATGACTTATTCTGACTGAGCATATGTTCCTACGTATAGATCGCTACTTTGAGTCAGGATCTTGAAACTAAATGCTCAAAATACACAGTTTCCTGCCACCCAAAGGAACTGATTTTCTCAAAGCGGTAATCTTTTTGCCTTTAAATTACATCTTTTTAAAAGTAATGAGCTTAATGCTGTCCATTTCTGTTTTCATTATTGCAGTAGTAACCAGTCTCCAAGGACAAAGTGGATCAATGTTTTAGAAGCTATTTTGGGAGAAGATATTGATTGAAAAATGAAAATATTATCTCATCTCATTAGCTATCATTATAATGATTTTATTTTACCTTAAGAATCAAACATCTTATTGATAATTGATATTTACTGGTGAGGCTACTGAAAGAAGGGAAACTTAGATCAAATAAATATATTATTGGAGTTGAGAACAAAACTGTAAATAAGAACACAATTAGTGAATATAAAAATTGTCCCTCCTTCATTTCTACGCCTTATGCTTTACTTCTCTGCAGATATACCATGTCTATGAAAGGTTTTCCTGTGGGATATGGAGGTGTTTGGGAATACAACCTAAAATTGTATCTCCCAATACAAAGAAAAATATCCCCAGGCTGATGACAATCTAAGAATTACACTTGGATTATCATCTCCAACTTTAAGAATTAACATTTCAGCAAAAAGCAATTGCTAACTTTTGTCATTGCTGCGAATGTGAATCAATAAGTCTTAATGCCAACAGCCAATAACTGAAAGTATTCCAGTTGCTACTTTGGCTGGGTGGAGGGAGAATGTTTGTGTTTGGGGTTAAATATCTTTTAGGTTAGAATTTTGCCTGAGAGCTTCTCTAACAAGTGGAGGTAGCTTTTACATTTTTCACAATGACAACAGAATTCACAATCCAGAAACACAGAGGGAAAGGGATAAAATAATGTCAAACCTGTAAGAAGGATCCTTGGAGAATGAATAAAGGAAGAAGTTCAGTTGTTCGTTGTCAGATGGAAATCAAGAATGCCCAGCCACTGAGTCAGATGTTGAGAAGACATTAGAGCCAATATCAGTAACAGACATTGAGAGGGAGGAAGGAAAATGAGAGGCTTAACAACCACCTTGCCTCTGTCTTAGTTCAGGCTCCTCTGAAAGTGAGGCTAAAGGATTTGTATGTAGGCCATGCATTTGGAAACTGACCCCAGGAATAAGAGATGAATGAACAGGGATGGTAAGATGAATAATCAGCAAAAGTAATAACTGGACATTACTGAACTGGTTATGGCTGTGAGCAACTGGTGTTCAATCCAGCTATGGAAATGTAAGGAACTGTGTAGGAAGTTCATCAGAATTGTTCCACTAAGAATCAGAGCTTGAGAAAATATCCACCAATATCCACCACTCATTAGTAGAGGGATTTCCCTGGATTATTAACTCCTCTTACTCTTAGGGAACTTCTAAATGTTTTCTGAGAATAATTTTTGGCTTCATGTGAAACCCCAAAAAAGAAAAGCAGAGAGATGCTGAGTTGGCAGGTTAAATTGGGATGACATTGGCATGTATAGAACTGTCTGCCACAGTTGCACAGAATATGCTGAGGAGATGTGTACACTGAGCACAAAGGAAATGTGGTTTGAGCACCATATACCATACTTAACCTTAAAGATCAACAGATTTGTGGCATGTGGATATAGTGAACTTATTAATAAGGTATGAACATACATGAAGACTTCTAACCCAGTAATACAGTAAGTCAAGGTCATTTTCAATGCTATGTTCTCAAGTGGCTTTGAATTCTAGTATGACATTTCCCCTTACAGTCCCATATTAGATAACAAAACCCATCTATGATCTCCTATTTCAAACAAGAAAATTAGGTAACTTCTCAGAATCTTGTCATTTCCCAAATCTTGACCCACTAATCCACATATCCCAAAAAATCTTTGTTTTTTCTCCCTGACCTAGATACCAGTCATGGATGCCCATTCCCACCCTATCACATGCCCTTTATCATTACTCAGACCTCAACTGTCTAGGTCGCTGCAATGCCTTGGCATGGAGCAGAGAGCCTGGATCACAGTGGCACCTACTGTGTAAATGGCAGAAGTTATTTTTCTCTCTGCCTCTTCCTTGCCATTGTCCATAGACAAATAACATCTCCCTCTTTGTCAAAGCTCAGGATCCTTCCAGAATTGATGTGACTCTATCATTTTCTACCAATCCATCTCAAGAAGGCTTATTCACATCTTTTCTCTTAAATGTCCTCACCACTTCATCTGTTTTATTCTTGCATTCATTCCTGCCTTAGACTTGGCTCAGAACCTTGTCATTAATCCTGACCCAAGTCCAGACAATCGTGCTTCTCTAGCTGTTGAATTTTAACAATTAAAGAGAGTAACCAAACTCTCCCACTGAACCAGTTGACTGCGACTCATGCAAATACAGGGCTCCGGTGATTCTCCATTCATTACCCTATCAAATTTGTCACAGTGGGACCCATTCTTCCAATTATTTGTACTTTTCTATTTGCTTTTATTCAAAAGGTAATATGACATAATTTGTTAAATTAATAAATAAAACATATTGGAAGTCATCTTTTTTCCATTCACAGATTCACTGCCCCACCTCTTAAGTACACAACTAGTGTTGTGAACCACTGAGTATTTTACACGGTGCCTGTTCTCAGACACAAGTTGAAGAAAGTTAGAACAATGAATATATACCCAGTTAGAGTGAGAAAAGCCAAAGAAGGAAGAAAGCCTGCGGAGAGATGAGACAAACCATTAAACTGGGCCTAAAGATTGGTGCTGATGTAATGAAAGAAGGAATCTGAGCACAGCTGCCTCTGTGCATGAAAAAAAAATCCTGTAACAGATAACATATACTACCATCATCCTTATTTTACAGAGGAAGTAACGTCACTTACCTTGACCTTCTCTTACTTGGGTTGGGTCACATATCTTTATTAATACTTGATGGCAGGAAAACAAACAATTTACCCTAAAGAATTAGTATACTTCTCCTTTGGCAGATCTGAGATAGGCATGGACAAATAAGTGATTTAAGTCAAGTACAGTGCCAATAGTTTTGAAATGAATAATTTCAGTTATCAGTCTCAGAAAAAGAAATCTCCAAATGGCCCATGGAAGTGTGAGTCAAAGTGGAAAAATGTTTTTCATATAGACCATCTCATCTGACCCCCCTAGAAGTCTGTTAGGTGTGTGTTTTTTTATATGATCACCTTTATTTTGCAGAGGGAAAGAAAATGGGGATACAAGAAATTTCAGACTTGAAAAGAACACAGAGCTAATGCAAAGTAGATCTAGAATTCAAACTTGGATCTTTGGATCAGGAGATGTATGTCTCTGTCATTCCTCTATGGAAAACTTAAATAATAATCTCAGGCAAATGTGCATTTTAAAAGTCATAATTTTATCCTTCCTTTCTCCTTCTCTCTCTCTCTTTCTATTTCTCTCCTCCTCTCTCTCTCTTTCTTTCTTTTTGGTACCAGAGATTAAACCCAGGAGTGCTTAACCACTGAGCCACATCCCCAGCCCTTTTTCATATTTTTTATTTTGAGACAGGATCCCACTAAGTTGCTCAGGGTCCTGCTAAGTTGCTGAGGATGGCTTTGAACTCCCAATCCTCCTGCATTAGCCTGTCCAGCTGCTGGGATGTCACCACTGTATTTGAGAATGAAATTGATCAACAGGTGGAGTAGTCTGTATATTTGAGGAAACTTTAAGTTAAGATCTAATATCAATTCTAGTCCTAAAATATATATTTGTCAGGCTGAAACTTTTTCGTAATTTACATTTCTCCACCTGAATTTTAGCATCCCTCCTCCACTTTTCAGTTGGTTTTACTCATCAAAACTGTTGGACTCTAAGGCACGGGCGTAAATAAAATAGCCAATAGACTATCAGGACTATTGGCTTATTGAATCCTGCTATCCCCACTCTTGGAAGTTTGCTTTGATATAAAATGGCCTCAATGGAATTGGATAGTTACTGGCCCTTTGCTTATGAATACAATTCCAGGTATTGGTTGTTCATCTATTCAGTTCTTGCTAGTTTGCTGTTACATTGATTTAGAGACAATTTTCTCTACATGTTGTCCCCTGACAACCAATGTCAGCCAGCATACTCCTGAATACCATCTGGGGATGGCAGTCAAAATCAACAAGCAGCTGGGCTGTAATCCCAGCAGCTCCAGAGGCCGAGGCAGGAGGATCGCTGGTTCAAAGCCAGCCTCAGCAATGGCAAAGCGCTAAGCAATTCAGTGAGACCCTTTCTCCAAATAAAATACAAAATAGGGCTGGGGATTCAAAATACAAAATGTGACTCAGTGGTCAAATGCCCGAATTTGATCCCTGGTACCTTCCCTCCACCCCAACCCCCCCCCACTAAAAAAAAAAAAAAAAAAGCGGTAGATGTTTTCTTAGATAGGTCTGCTTTTGGAATTTCTTCTCGAGCTTCCCTAGGCTTACTGTGTTTGACCTCTAGGTGAAATGTACCTCACCATGATTAAAAGACTGGAAAGTTCAGGCATCCAGAGCAGAAAGAGTTTCTAGAAATCCTTTCCTCACAACTTTCTTCCTTCCCTCCTTTTCCTTCTCCTCCTGTCTTTTCTTCATTTTTCCTTCCTCTCTCTCCATTGTGTTCCAGTTGACTGTCTTCCTCTCTGCTCTTTCTCCTGACCTCTTTACTTCTATCCTTTTCTCTCCTCCCCTCCCCTTCCCATCTGCCCCAACTAAGGTCTCTCTTCCTCTTACACCTATGTGGATGCATGCACACACCCTAACTTTTCCTCAATCATCTCAGAGTAAACTCCCTGAAAGTGCTGAAGGCAAAATCAAAAGTGAATACATGTTTTCTTCACCAGGAACTTTAACTTTTTCTTTGAAGTTTAATTTAGTTTCTGAATGTTAAAAACGATATATTTGATATCTGTAAATCTGTCTGTACTCGTCTGTGCATGTGAATTTTTATATACATGAGCAAAAATGAAAAAAAAAAGGAAAAAAATCCCCCAAACTTCTGCTTTGACTGCAAGATTAGAGGTTCTAACTTCTTGATTATTCCTTAACAAGAACATTTTAGAGAAATCAGTATCTTTTGTCCTCGTTCCATATAGATTACTGCAGTTTGCAGACAGCCGTTTTTGCATATTATGTAAATAGAAAGTTACATTAACAACACTGTAGGTAATGTAGGAACATTTTTTTTAATTTCTCTTTTTTTCTCATAGAAAGAGCTTCTGATTAAGAGCTCTGAATGCCGTTCATCTTTAATTCCTTGCTGACTACCCAACTGCTGTCTGGGATGCCTCAAATACTTTTTGTAAAACCATTAGTACAACTATTTGCATTTGGGACCACCCATTCTGAGAGAAGATCCGAAGTTGGGCCAATGGAGGTTGTAGACTTTTGAATGTATCCTGCTCTGAGTTAGTTAGGTGAGAGTTAAAGTATGAGGCTGAAGGATAAGTTGTCAAAAATCCAATATCCATAGGTAGTATTATTGTAAGATTGTTGGGAATCTGAGAAAGGGCAGGAGGAAGCAGACTTTCAGAGCACTTCTAAGCTGGAGAAACCAGCTCTAACTTCAACAGAGAACAGGAGGGAGTGGGAGAGGAAAGAGAGCTTGCTGCTCTTTACAGGGTATGTCAAGACATACACATATATATATACACACACACATATATATAATATATAAATAGCCAGTGGTTTTGTTGATTTATGCTAAGAAATTATTAGATGTAGTGATGTATGCTATGAAAATATTACAATCATGAAATGCTGCTTATAAATGATTGCAACATGTAATGAATGGATACACAGAGAGACACTTAAAGATATTATAATATTCACCCCCAAGGACAATAAAATAGTTACACAAACCTTCCCTTTAGAGAGTGACCTGAATTGTTAGTGGAAACAAAATATTCAGCTTGCAAACCAAATTGGTGACCCTGCCTTCCTGACTCACCAGGAGCTCTAGAGATGAAGTGCTGCCCCATACCAGCTTTCTCAAGGTCCCTAAGATCTACGGAAGCAACTGACCTACTAGCATACCTAGATGTGACTTCCACCTTATACTGAAAAGAAAGTTGCTTGGTTCATTCAGGTGGAAATATCTGATTAAAATTCACATACCTGCAAAAACTTAAATGGTTTTATCAGCTTATGAAATTGTCTCACCTTAAGAAATCACTAAAATTCCTCTCCTTGAGCAAATAGAGTTAATACTGTTTCTATGCCATCAGCGTTGAAGAGATTCCTCCATGCTCTTTTAGAGATGTTTGTTGTGATAGCATGTGACACAATTTACTTATTATTGTGGCAGTAGAAGTTTAATGTGATTGAAAGCCATCAAAAGGCATAGTGTTTGAATGTCAAACATGACTTGTATCTATAATTTCAGACAACAATTTGGATGCCTATTGATTTTCTTCCCCATCCACAATGATTTCTTTTTTCCCCCCTTTCCACTAAGTGGCACTGTGTTATTTGCATTTTTCTGTTCAGGTCAAAATATCTGAACATTTAGAATGCCAGTGTGAAAACCAGTTTAAAGATTTGTTATGAATTTTTACTACACAGGTTAGGATGGGGGACGAAGCAGCAATTAAATTTTTATGAGAAAAAAAAAAAAATCTTCCATGAAGCTTACTCTTCTGTATTTAACTCTTTCCCCTTTTTTCTTTCCAACTCCATTAGCCTCCAAATAAGCACAGCGTATTATATATGTCGAAGGAAGTTTTATTTAGACTTATAAGGGCTGATCTATTCCCATACTGTTTAAATTAATGTTCAAAAAAGAATTCAAACCACATTCTAACATTTGGACTATGTAAGAAGGAAACAGATTTTTTGGGGAAAAAAAGATGTTGTTTTAGCTAGGCAGAATGGGCTGTAGGAACATAGACACGTGCAGACTGAATTTCTAAATGTGTGTATTATCTGATAAGATCTGGGCTGCTCATGTGTCAATTCAGAGAGTAAATGAGTCCATGAACAGAATTTCTTTCTTCTTTTTTTTCACTTCTCTCTTCCATTTTTTATTCTACCTTTTTATTCATTTTTTATCTTTCTCTCTTTTCTACTCCCCTCCCCCACTTCCTTTCTCTCTTCCTCCTCTTTTACCTCTTCTTCTAACAGCATCAGAATTACTTTCATCTTGGCCACCTGCAGCCTAAGGCTTGGAAACACTCTGGGTTTTTACCTAACTAGTTACTTTTTAGACCAAATTAGTTTCAGAAATGCAGGGTGACCTTGAAAAAAAACAATACTAGTTTCTTGAAATAGTGGACCTAAAATTTGTATCAGGTGTAATATTTTGAGAATTAAGTTCTGATTACCTTGTCCAAATATAGCACACTGCCGACAGACAGAATGCTTTGTTAGGTTGGCATCTCTATGCAAAAGCATTCCACATCAGAAAAGCGTCATGGAAAAAAACAAAGTTAGTGACTTTGTGTGTGCGTAACCAGCTTTAGTTTTCAATACAATGGATTTTTTTTCCAGTTTCTCAAGTGCAGCAAAAACACTGCTAGATAAAGAAGCCTAGAAGCAACCTCGCAAAGGGTTGTAAGGCCAAAATTCTGTGTGCATATACAACTGTGTGTGTGTGTGTGTGTGTGTGTGTGTATGTAGAGAGAGAGGGAGAGAGAGAGAGTTAGTTCAGTTTGAAACTAATGAATTATGTTTCAATTAGCCAGCTTTTAACAGCAGTTACTTCTTTGGTGTGTTGGCTTCTATTTGTAGCACGTATGGTAATATATTTTTCTCATAAATGAAGTGTATTTTTTTAATGAGAAAAAGAAAAGAAATTAGTGATCCAGAAAAATGTCAGTCTACCTTTAAAATATATATATATATCCTAGAGAATAGCACCACTGTCTCTTCTATGTACTAAATACTGGCTAACACTGAAGAAGAAATGAACTTATAGATTTCTGCAGACCTATGGATTACAGAGAACCAAGAACATGGAGGGAGCCTCAGCTGGTCACCTACTACAGGTGTTACTGAGGAGGCGGGGGGAATTGTTCTCATTCAGTTTCATGATAATGAAAGCTGGTGAGGTGGGGGAGAGTCAGCCTGCACTCCTCCTTGGTACAAAGCCCTTTGGGAAGATATTCAAATAGAAAGACCAATATTTGGGGTATTTTGATTTCTTTACAATAGATTTGTGAAGATTCCCAAACCAATAGTGGATCTAAACTGGCTTAAGTAACCTATTTAATTTTGTTTAAACTAGTTTTTCTCACTTTCTTTTTTGCAAACCACATGTATTACAGTGTAAATAAATTAGTTTGATAGAATAGGCTGAGTTTTGCTAAAGTAGCATAGAACCTCCCTAATCTCAATAGTTGATTTCATGAAGGTTTGTTTCTTCCTCATGATCCATATCTAACATGTTGTGAGGGATCTGCAGAGGTTTTGTGTTTGTCATCATCACTCTGGGAACAAACCTAAAGAGAGAGTCAGCATATGAAGTGGGCCACTTGCTATGCTAGAAGAAAATCAGAAAGCACTGGAAAGTCTCACTCAAACATTGACCACAGAATACCCTGGACCGGAGGTGATTCACAGCACTTTTGGTCACAACTAATGGTGCAGAACTAGTCCAGTGCTTCCATCCAAACACAAGGGGACTGGAAATGCAATCCTAATGTTTGCCCAAAGGATAGAGATGTGAAAATGATTTGAGGACATCACTAATGACTACCATACCTAGTGTTTTGCAGAATGTATTTTAAGATATTCTGGACAATTTATATCCCTTACATGCTACAAATATCATTGTGCTGCATTTTTCCAAAATAAACTAGAGCTGCACCTGGGAGAAAGAGAAGAGAGATTGCTATATAGTAATACACTGAAAATACTCCAAACACATGTGGGGGGAAAAACTTTCTACATTTTGATTTCATAATAACCCACTTATATGAGTGGGGAAAAGACTATGATAAGTATTTTTTTCTTTTAAGAAAATAAATAGATAAGTGAAATGACCCTTATGAGTGGATATAATATTCAAACAGTCCCTGTAAATCAGAAGGAAGCATTGGGAGATGGAAAATGTGATCAGGTTCAAATTTTGAGACAGCTGGACCAGTAAGAAATATCACCGTAGTTCAATGCTATTCTGAATTCACAGATTCACCAAGGACTTTTTCAAGTATTGGAGAGGTTATTGAACAGAAATAGAGAGAGAAGTGATGCTCACTAACAAAAATGGGAAGTAACTAAGTCTTGGTGAGGTAACAACTTGTTTCATATATATCTCAAGAGTTCCTGGCCACTAGAAGCAACAAACAATCATTTTTTTAAAAAAATCATATGGTACCATCAGAGAGAACATTTCAAACTATTTCTTCAGCCCCCAAAAGCACAGTTAAAAGTAAAAGTCTGCCCTTTCAGCATCCTGTTGAACTCCTATTGAGGAAAGCATATTCAGATTCATTGCTGTTGGTCTCAGAAAGAAGGATGAAGGCACAGAATGACATTTGATAGCTTTGTTTTGGTTTGTCAGTGTGGGTAGGGGGACAAGAGGTGGGAGAGGTTATGCCATGACAGTCACCAGCAAGCCACAAGCTGCATCGCATTACCCATTCAGTGTCCTGCCTTACCTCCATCTCCCCCAACCCCCAAAGCTACCATAATTAGTCTTTCAAGGCTTACAGGGCCCAAGCCACACGCCTGAGGCATTATCTCCTATCTGTGGTATTATGTGCTGTAATCCCACAGCTAAATGTGGTAACCCAAATTTCACAGAGACGCTGTAGCAGGCTTGCTGAGATAACCCATCTCCGTGTAAGGAGTGCCAGGTCGCACAGAGCCTGTAGGCTCAGCTCGGAGCGCTATGGATGCTTTGTGTAGCTTCATCCTACGCACCCTATAGCTTACCCATCCTTCCAGAGATCACAGGAACCCTAAATAGCAAATATGGCATCCTAACTAGAACACCACCTGCTTTGTGCTAGTGTACATGGGCTTCTGCCACCCGGCTGCTTCTTTCTCTTTCTTTCCCTCTCTCTTTTTGGTGGAGAAGAGACAAAGTTTAGAGTCCATCTCTGTTATCTGGCTGACTAAATATACATCAAATTGGTAGATGTTCTGTACCTCATCGTCCCCACCCAAGCCAACAGCACCTATGCTAGCTATACAACAGTGACCTACATATATCTTTCACATATGTTGCTTTGAACATTTTACATACGCTTGCAGGTGCTGGGATGCTAGGCAATAAAGATCGTTGCTTGACAAGCCTCTTTGTTCCACATTTCAGAAAATTTTTGTGGCTTTTTGTTGTCAAAAGAGATATATTCTTCCTCTCTGCCCCTCTCTCTCTCTCTCTCTCTCTCTCTCTCTCTCTCTCTCTCTCTCTCTGGTGTGAGATTGCTTAGAAACATGCAGGTTTTGACACATGCTTTTACCTGAAAATGTATCTACTCCTGCTGCTTTATTGTACCCCCTAATTACTTGTAAAAAATAATAATAAATTGGGCAGGTGTTTGCTCTTCCAGTTGATTAATTGACAATGATTTCACTACAATTGATGGCAGAAAGCTAGGAAGCTGCGGGTTGGGGGTTCATCAGCTTGAGAGGAGAATTTACAAAAGGCTTAAATTGCCAGCAAACTATATGTTTTTTTCATTCCAGGCTTAGGGATCTCTTAGTCCCAATGTCGAGCACTGTTGCACTTAAAATTCTGTTTCATACTTGAGAAATTCTGGAGCTGATAAAATGAGCTTAGAAATGTTTTATCCTCTAAGTGAAAAAGAGCACTTGAACCAGTCTCTGTTAGGTGGGGGAAGAGAGTGCAAAGCAGGAACAATGGGTTCTGGTGTAAACTTGACTGTTTCTCACTGTATTGGTGTTTTTCTTTCCAATTCACCAGCATCATGGGCAGAGCAGCCTACCTAAGATGGTCTCTGAGAACTGTGCCTCAGAGAATTTTAGCATGGTGAAGTTGGGGCCATTCCGTAAAAATAGTTTTTAAAGCTTAACTCCCCCACCTCACATAATATTTTCATATTGATGAGTAAATTAAAATGCATACAATCATAAAGAGATCTGAATTTCACAAATAGATCCCTGAAACCAAGCACTTTTCTTCGTTTTTGATTTCTAGTAAAACTTTTCAGGTCTTACAGGGATTCTAGTGATATACAGAAGATATGGAATATTATAAATTTTATAATTTCAATTAAGAGTCTGGGCATGAAGCTTAATTTCAAATTAACAGGTTTCCAAAATAGTAGATTGGCCAACAGAATTTTCTGTGAAAAAGAATTTGGTGAACTATGTAAAACAAGTTAGATTCAAGGTTTGGCTGGAGTTCAGGCCGTATTTTTATGTTGATCCTTAGAACTCATTCATTCACTCTATTTTTATTTTACAGCTGGGCTTGTAAGCATGAATAATGTAGATACACAAATAGCATAGAAAGTGACTGTAGCCAGGAGGTAGTGAGAGAGAGAAAAGAGTCCATATTTCCTGAAAACAACCCCAAATAAGAAAGACATTTTCATGCTTTTTAAAAGACAATAACAAATAAAGAAGACTTACCAGTAATGCTCATCAACTCAAAGTATCCCTTGAAATATATTTTTTTCCCAAACATAGAGGCTAGGAGACCACCTTACAAGGAATTACTGACATCTTTGTTATTTTTTAACTGATCACATTTGTAAGAGAAAAATAACGACATTCCAGTCATGTCACTGACAGCATGAAATTGATGACCTCACCTCACCTTTCAAAAACCCTTCAACATATGACTGAGACTCAAAATATTTTAAATGAACATATCAACAAACCTAGCAGGTCATTCAATAGAATCTAAATATATGAATTCTGCCTTAAATGTTTGCATAGAGAAATTATATTCTCTTTTACTGAAATAAAGAAGTACAAAATAGAGATTTATAAATACTATGCATTTTCAGCAAAGGGTTTTGGGTCCTGTCTCCATTCCCTGAGATTCCTCTCCTTGGCTATCAAACATCCTCATGTTATGTTGGTATTCTGCTTGTCAAACAGATAAAAGGTCCAACATCTTCCAAGTTGTCCTTTTATTAGAAAGAATATAAAATAACACAGAAACTCTTGATGGAAAGTTCTTTTGGGGGAGTACATGAATTTCCTTCTCTTGTTTCTAGAAGAAAAAAAAAAGCCTTCACACACATTAACCTTACTGAAGGATTTGCATGGTCAATTTCTTTTTAGCTCTAAAAATTAGGATTGAATATGCCTGTCTCTCTCTCATGGCTTTAAAAGCCACCCTTTTTGCTGCTGTGACACTGATGCTGTAAGCCTGAGGATCCAAAGGCACTAGGCTGCTGTGCCTGACTAGTGATCTGTTCTAGGGTTAAGACTTCCCTAGGAAACGGCAGTGACTCCCAACCTCTTTTTTTAAAAGTTCATGTATTTTATGCAAAGGTATTAATCTAACTGTGAAGAGATCACATGCATGCTCATGTACACATGCACGTGCGCATTGCATATACATGCACACGCGCGCACACACACACACACACACTGACCACTAACAGTTTCCAAAGGCAGCACAAATCAAATTAACTTTAAAAAAAAAAAAGGATGGAGAGGCTAGCACTTGAGACTTCTTGAAGGAAATGAAGCCTTCCTTTTCATAAAATCCTCCATTTCCCAAGTTCTACCTAAGCACTTTGATTGCTTTATGGATTAAACTGTGTATACTCAATGCCTGCTCCGGATAGGCTGACAGTCAGAGAAGACACAAAGCAGACGGGCATATCCCAGGTGTAAAATTGCACACTCTACCATAAGTGAGCAATCCAGACAACCTACTTCATCTCCTTCTACCAAAATATTGCATTTTCCCTCTCAATAAAGATGTTTTATATTGGCAATGAGGTGCTGTAACTCACGGAGTTTCTGCCTCTCACTTGCTCTCTGTGTCCTCTAACTCCCACTCTATCATGAGAGCATATGTTGTATCTCTGTCATGAATTATTAGTTGGTGATTCCACATTGGAATTTGTGCTTGGCAGGCAGTTTCCCCACCCCCACTGCAACGACTCCTGTTCATTCTTAGAAGGTCCATATTGTCTAATGGCTTCCATGTTGTAAAAATAATTCCTTAGGTGCTGCACCCAGGGGGCTTGATCTTCTAAATTCTCAATTAGCAAAACCATCCTGAACTTATATAGATACATAAGGTGCTGTGCCTCTTTGTTTTAAAATAACCATTTGTGTACACTGTGCTCAAGGAGGAGGTTCCTCTTCAATGAACAAACTGAATTGCAAAACATTTAGGGTGGCAATGAAAAAAAATCTCACTCTCACAAACAGGAGCAGAAGCATTCAGTTTTTCATGCAATACCTCTTACATTTCTCTCCACTTGTAAATTTAGAGGATAGAGATAAAAGTTGTTGTTGATTTAGTCTTTGTGATTCTGATTTTTCAACAAAGGGTTTCCAAACTATTCTAGTGTAGGTGAATTTTTCTTTCAAATGAGTATTTACTGATTATCTCTTAGTGGTGGTGGATTAGAGCCTTCTCATGCCAGCCTACAAGAACTGAATGCATTCACTCAACTGCATGTTTGGTAGATGACTCATTAGCTTGAAATAAGCCATTGTGGGAGAATTTACACCATAACAATCAACAGATGCCATAAACCAAAGCCTTTTTGGTAAAGGACAAGTCTTGGTGTTAAACAATTACCAGTTCTCTATTGCCTCCTACCTGGTAAATAAGATATATACAGGTACTGAAGAAACTCTACATGGAACATAAGTGGCTAAGCTCTAGTTGCAAAGGGAATACATGGTTCAAAAAATCAACAGAAAAGGTTGTCAATATAACTTACCAGGTAAGGACTCCAGCTTGGTTCAATTTGCCTTGGTCCACTTTTTATTTGAAAATCTTCAGCAACACATTACTCTGAATGTCAATTTGATCCACTGTAAAATGGCAATTTTTAAAGTTAGCTTCCTCAAGTGACATTTTGAGAAGTAATTGAGATAATGAATGAATAGACTTGTTGCTTGGCACATCCTGAGAGCTCAGTATATTTTAGCCATTATTATTAAACACACATAGTTGAAAAATTACCAGCCTTATCTTAATATGGTTACTCATTACTTAGTTCCAACCACTATGCCTTCTTGATTGTCTTCAGGAATACCAAGTTGGTTCTTGCCTCTGAGTTTCACATCTACTATTCCCTCTGCCTAAAAAAATCTCCCTCCTGGATCCTTGCATGATTGCCTCCTTCTCATTGTTCTGGTTTCAACTCACATGTTGGTCACTCTTCCCTGGCCACATATTTCTACCTGTCCCACACCTGGTCATCATGTCCACAATTTTCCTGACCTTATTCCTATAGAACTTACCATTGCAAGAAGTTTCTGCTGCATTGGGTTACTTGCTTATTAACTGTCTCTCTTACTGAATCTAAGTTCCATGCTAGCAGCAGGCTTTCTTGCTTTTTCTCCTCTTAATCCTGAGTATCAGGAATAATGTCTGGTGTGTGGTCAGCATGAAATAAATATCAGTGAATGAATGAATAAAAAAAATGTTAACTTAGAAGCCAAAAAGTTAATCCACCACTTAGGTGGAGCAGCTCTACAATCCTATTTTTAGTACAATTAAGGGTTGTTTTTGATAATAAAATAGAAATATTTATGGATCCACAGGAGGTAGAGAAGTTCATTAATGCTCTGGATAAATAACAGAATGAGCAGTAGAAAATCTATTGACATATTTAATCAGGAAATTGTGAAAACAACTAGATATAGCTGATTTTGCAGGGCATGGAAAGATTGGGTTCAGAATAACTTGATTGGGTAAATTTGAAAAGATTTTTCTTTCCCTACACACAGCTAAAAGTTTATTTATCTCTGTGATCTTAGCATAATGATTGGAAATAAGAAAGTGGAATTTAAATTCCCAATCATTAACCATCTTGATTATTATAATTTTGGATGGGAGAGAAGATATAATGTGAACTAGCCTTCTTGGTATGCAGGAGTTTCCATAGAGTTTAATGCAGGTATGCGAGCAAGACCCCCTCCCATCTTATTGGTTTAATTATATAAAGAGGGGGTAGTGGGTGCTGGAGAAAGGAAGGCAAAACAAACCAGTTAGAATAAATATTTTTAATTTTTAAGATCTCAAATTATGAATTAAGTTTTTGTTGTTGTTGTTTTCTTTTGTTTGTTTTGGTTTTTTTGGTGCTGGTGATTGAACCTAGGGCCTTGTGTGTGAATAGATATTTTTTCTTCTGATTCAGTAAGAGAGAGAATTAATAAGCAAGTAACCCAAATGCAACAGAAACTTCTTGGAATGGTAAGTTCTATAGGAATAAGGTCAGGAGAATTGTGTACATGATGACCAGGTATGGGACAGGTAGGATATGTGGCCAGGGAACAGTGACCAAGAAGTCCTCTTTGAAAATCTAAAATGTGAGTTGAAACCAGAACAATGAGAAGGAGGCAATCATGCAAGGATCCAGGAGGGAGATTTTTTAGGCAGAGGGAACAGTAGATGTAAAACTCAGAGGCAAAAACCAACTTGGTATTCCTGAAGACAATCAAGAAGTTTTTAAAATATCATTCTAAAAATTATGGTCTTTAATTAATAGAAAAATATTTGCAATATATTACACTCACGTAGTGGGACTAGAAAGACTATTATGAAGGAAGAAATAGAATTTTACCATAGACATATATTTCTTGCCTTATTGAGAAAAATATATTTTTATAAGCAGAAAAGACACTATAAATAAAAGCTATGTAAAGATAGAGCTCTTTATCTTATAATTGGATTAAATGCCTAAGGTCCAATATTTTTCTTTATTTTTAAAATTTGCTGGGGTAACACAAGTAATGGTGACAGGATTTTCAATTAAATTGTAGATAGTTGGTCTTATATTTTGATCTAGAATATCCCCCAAATGCCCGTGTATTGAAGGCTTGGTCCCCATCTGGTGGTACTACTGGGTAGGGACTTCAGGAAATGGGGCCTATTTGGAGAAAGTAGGTCACTGGGAGCATGACTTAGAGAGTTTATTTTGTCCTCCTTTTCTCTCTCTCTCTCTCTCTCTCTCTCTCTCTCTGACTGCACTCGACTTCCCATCGTGCATGAGGTGAGCAGCTTTGTGCCACCATGACCTCTGCCTCACCACAGGTCTAGAATCAACAGAGCCAATGACCACAGACTGAAACTTCTAAAATTATGAACCAAAATAAATCTTTATTCCTATAAATTTATTTTCTCAAGTGTTTTGTCACAGTGACTGAGAGTTGACTAATACAGTTGTATTGAACATTTTAAAGAAATACAGAAAGTCCTGGGTATCAGTTTCAGGAGATTTAAAAGCCAGATATTTAATGCTTTTGTGTGTGTGTGTGTGTGTGTGTGTGTGTGTGTTTAAGTATTTACTCACCTACATACACATTCATCACTACCATCATTTGGAGGCAAATAATTATGATAAGTATATACCTGCCTATTCTCACACAGAATCTTTTGGACCTATTTCATTATCTTCATGAAGAATTTCAAGACTTACTTTCAGATTCTTAAAAATATAAGAGCTCCTGATTTCCTCTGCCAGTATTCCATAATTGCATTTACATGGCTTAAATACAAGAAATTCCATAGAATATATTTTATGTATAAAGAAACAGGCACATAATTAATTACTGCATGTGTAATCTGTTACTTACCAAAACATGTGTGCACAGACAACATACAAATTATTATGTCAACACAGATACATAGGTTAAATCTTATCATGGTTAATATATGACACTATGCAACCAGATTAATGCTAAATTACAACATTTTATGGAGAAATAGTACTTAGGAACAACATTCGATATACTAGGAAAGTCTAGAGACTATGTAGATTTTATCTAATCTCCAAAGTAATTTATACAGACATGTCCAGATACACGTTATAAATTGAAAATGCATTTAAGACATTTAACTTTCTGAACAGTGCAGTTGAGCAACACAGTACATTGTAGAGTGTCAACTATTTATCCTTGTGATGGTGTAGCCAAGTGGGAGCTGAGGCTCACTGCTTTTGCCCAGCAACAGAAGGATATTGTGTGGCATTTTGCTGGCCACAATTTGAAATTATGAAATAATCAAAATTCAAATTTTTATGTACGGTTTCTAATGAGTGTATATCATTTTTGCACCAATTTAAAGTTGAAAAAATCATAAATTGAAGCATTGTTACATCAGAAGCCTTTGGAATATACACACATACACACACATATGTGATTTTCAATGATATATATGAGATGTGCATATGCATATATATGATAAATATGTGTCTTTATAGCACATAAATTTATAACATAAATCATATACATATATGATATCTTTGTTTTCTTCCCCATTTTATCTCCTAATCATGTAACATAAGATATATTTAAGTTATAAGATATCAAGGGAAAGACTAAACATAATCCAAAGCTTTTGCATCCTCTCCTAGGGAAATGGTTAGTGCATTTTTGGTTATATGAAGAATAGTTTTATCATGATAGGTGAAAGTATAGCCTTGTGATTGTCTTTATTTTGCCATTAAATATGATTTTAAAAGATACATATGGATGTCTAATTAATAAGAGGTGATTCGCAACTGGTAATTTTATGTCAGCTTGGCTGGGCAGTGGTACCCAGATATGCAAACATTTTTCTGCAAGAGTGTTTTTTAATGAAATTAACATATAAGTCAGTGAAGTTTGAGTAAAGCAAATTAAGCTTCATAATGTTAGTGGGCCTCATCCAATCAGTCAAAGGCTTTAGTGAATTTAAAGATGACATTCTACAAACAAGAAGGAATTCTACAGCAGATGTCTTTGAGACTTGAATTTCAACCTCAGCTCTTCTCTGGGTCTCCAATATAGCTCACCCTGAAGATTTTGGACTTTAAACTTAACCAAACTCCATAATCACATGAGCCAATTCCTTAAAGTCAGTTTCATTACACACACACACACACACACACACACACTCATACAATCCTATTGGTTCTGATTATGTAGATTCCCTTGAAAAATACACAACTGAATGAGGAAAGGATTCGAATCTATATTTGTTCAGATGAAGAAAATGAAGCTCGCAGAGATTTAATTGGCCATTATCATAAAACTAGTAAGTGGTGGAGTTAGGATCTTCTGACATGAAAGTCAGTGTTTGTTTGCATCTTCCCCATGACCCTCCATTGAGGGCTCTCATAATCAACACTTTCAACAATTTATTGATTCTTGAGAGATAAGTAATTATGATTATCACTCTGTAGACTCTGAAAGGACAATAAATGTGCCCTAATTGTCTTGTCATTTATGTCTAGCACAATGTAATCACCAGAAAGCAGATACATACACACACACATCTCCTACACCTGCCATGTACTTACCTACATCACAAGCACATGCACACTCCCTATAGCATAAATTATTTAACTCAAGAGAATCTACCATTTACATACTCTTAGGCAACAGCTCATTACTTTTCTTCAAAGCATTTGATCCCATAAATAACACAAAGCAAAGTTCTCTTCACTTCTGAGCTGCCATTTCTTTGTTTGTGAAACCAAAGTGTGGCCTGCAACAGTTTCCCAACTTTCAGACTTTGGACATTTACAAATTGCCTTCTTGATATCAGCCTTCTTCACATATCACATACCAACTGTGTAATGTGCAGTTGAAAAAAAAACAGAGATCATGTGGAGGGCCCTGCTTATGTCAGGCTCAAATTCAGCAGTGCCACTCATTAAAATGAATGCATAATTTTTAAAAATTTTAGTTTTTTTTCATGTGCAAACTAGAATCACACAGCACCACCAATGAATTGAGGACCACCATGAGAAAAATTAGAAGAACTTAAAAGTCTTTCTAATTTCTATCTTTATATATTTATAAATTCACTAGTGCATATTAGATAATTCTGTAATTTACTCCAGATATAACCTTCCTCACTCTCTTTCAAAATCTAAAATCCCCTAGATGTGATAAGAAATGTTTTAAATATTTACAATTCTTACTTCGGCAGGATTCATAGGCCCTGTGAAGTTTTCATAGACACATGAGAATATTTACATTCACAACTTCAAGAAGTCTTCCTAGATTTGTAAAATAATTATTTTTACTACAACCCACATAATGAAATGCATTTATATTGTGATCCATATAGACATATATGTGCAGTATGTTTGGGGTAAATTTTTAATTAAACATGCTTACATTCATTTTATTCTATTCTATTATTTTCCTTTCATCTATGTGTTGTTTCATACTTTAAACTGTAGATTGTCACTTACCAAATTCATTTCCGCCCACGTTGTCTTAACAACCTATTGCTGTGTAACAAGATAGCCATGAACATAAGAGCTTAAAACAATACTTATTTATTTTCTTATAATTATTTCTGTAGGCCAAGGGTTCATATATAGTTTAACTGTATTCTTCCTCTATAAAACTGCAATGGAGGTGTCAGCCATGGCTGTAGTGTCATCTGAGACTCAACTGGGAAAGGATTCATTTCCTTGCTCACTTGGATATTGGCAGCAATTAGCTGTTTTTTGGGTTTCTGGACTGAGGGCCCAGTTTCTTTCTCTGTTAGATAGAGGCTGCCTGGAGTTTCCTACTACATGAACTTTTCCATAGGGAAGCTTACAAAATGAAAGCTTGCTGCTTTAAAACTAGCAAGAGGGGGAATCTCTTTATAGAACAGGTATTACAGTCTTATATAATATGGTCCTGTACACACAATCATATATGCTCCCATCTATTGATAAGAAGCATATCACAGATCCCATGCACAAACAGAAGCCATTGCGCAAGGAGAAGAATATCAAGAGGACCTTAAGAGCCACCTTAGAAACTTTCTGCTGCATTAATCTATCAACCTCTGGCATTTGAAAAGCATCTGTCTAAAAAGGGGATTCCCCTACTATAATAATTCAAAAGTTTTGTAGACCAGTAAGAAGAGGATCATCATTCATGATTTTGACAAGTCATTAATGAAACCACAAAAACTAAAGGGCGTGCTCAGTATTATATAATTCTTTAGTGGCAGCATCAAGATTAGATTCACATGTTTTGATCCCCAGTCTCAAGATGTTTTGGTGACATTCAGCACAAAGCAGATGTTCTAGCAAGGACATCACTCAATTAAGGTGTTTTGAATAAATCAATAAATGAGCAAATGACTGTAGATCTTCATGCTTTTGTGAAATTCTTGGAGCTAATCAATTCAAAGTGCTAGTAAGTATAGAATACCATCTTGAATATTTTAAATAGCATTTAAAGTTATTAGTTTTCTCACATATCAAAAAAAATTGTGCACCATGATCAAGTAGGATTCATCCCTGGGATGCAAGGCTGGTTCAATATACGGAAATCAATAAATGTTATTCACCACATCAATAGACTTAAAAATAAGAACCATATGATCATCTCGATAGATGCGGAAAAAGCATTCAACAAAGTACAGCATCCCTTTATGTTCAAAACTCTAGAAAAACTAGGGATAACAGGAACATACCTCAATATTGTAAAAGCAATCTATGCTAAGCCTCAGGCTAGCATCATTCTGAATGGAGAAAAACTGAAGGCATTCCCTCTAAAATCTGGAACAAGACAGGGATGCCCTCTCTCTCCACTTCTGTTCAACATAGTTCTCGAAACACTGGCCAGAGCAATTAGACAGACGAAAGAAATTAAAGGCATCAAAATAGGAAAAGAAGAACTTAAATTATCACTATTTGCAGGTGACATGATTCTATACCTAGCAGACCCAAAAGGGTCTACAAAGAAACTATTAGAGCTAATAAATGAATTCAGCAAAGTGGCAGGATATAAAATCAACACGCATAAATCAAAGGCATTCCTGTATATCAGCGACAAATCCTCTGAAATGGAAATGAGGAAAACCACTCCATTCACAATATCCTCAAAAAAAAAAAATAAAATACTTGGGAATCAACCTAACAAAAGAGGTGAAAGACTTATACAATGAAAACTACAGAACCCTAAAGAGAGAAATAGAAGAAGATCTTAGAAGATGGAAAAATATACCCTGTTCATGGATAGGCAGAACTAACATCATCAAAATGGCGATATTACCAAAAGTTCTCTATAGGTTTAATGCAATGCCAATCAAAATCCCAATGGCATTTCTTGTAGAAATAGAGAAAGCAATCATGAAATTCATATGGAAAAATAAAAGACCCAGAATAGCAAAAACAATGCTAAGCAGGAAGTGTGAATCAGGCGGTATAGCGATACCAGACTTCAAACTATACTACAGAGCAATAGTAACAAAAACAGCATGGTACTGGTACCAAAACAGGCGGGTGGACCAATGGTACAGAATAGAGGACACAGAAATCAATCCACAAAACTACAACTATCTTATATTTGATAAAGGGGCTAAAAGCATGCAATGGAAGAAGGATAGCATCTTCAACAAATGGTGCTGGGAAAACTGGAAATCCATATGCAACAAAATGAAACTGAATCCCTTTCTCTCGCCATGCACAAAAGTGAATTCAAAATGGATCAAGGAGCTTGATATCAAATCAGAGACATGCCGTCTGATAGAAGAAAAAGTTGGCTACGATCTACATACTGTGGGGTCGGGCTCCAAATTCCTCAATAGGACACCCATAGCACAAAAGTTAATAACTAGAATCAACTAATGGGACTTACTCAAACTAAAAAGTTTTTTCTCAGCAAAAGAAACAATAAGAGAGGTAAATAGGGAGCCTACATCCTGGGAACAAATCTTTACTCCTCACACTTCAGATAGAGCCCTAATATCCAGAGTATACAAAGAATTCAAAAAATTAGACAATAAGATAACAAATAACCCAATCAACAAATGGGCCAAGGACCTGAACAGACACTTCTCAGAGGAGGACATACAATCAATCAACAAGTACATGAAAAATGCTCACCATCTCTAGCAGTCAGAGAAATGCAAATCAAAACCACCCTAAGATACCATCTCACTCCAGTAAGTTTGGCAGCCATTATGAAGTCAAACAACAAGAAGTGCTGGTGAGGATGTGGGGAAAAGGGTACACTTGTACATTGCTGGTGGGACTGCAAATTGGTGCAGCCAATTTGGAAAGCAGTATGGAGATTTCTTGGAAAGCTGGGAATGGAGCCACCATTTGACCCAGCTATTCCCCTTCTCGGTCTATTCCCTAAAGACCTAAAAAGAGCATGTTACAGGGACACTGCTACATCGATGTTCATAGCAGCACAATTCACAATAGCAAGACTGTGGAACCAACCTAGATGCCCTTCAATAGACGAATGGATAAAAAAATGTGGCATTTATACACAATGGAGTATTACTCTGCATTAAAAAATGACAAAATCATAGAATTTGCAGGGAAATGGATGGCATTAGAGCAGATTATGCTAAGTGAAGCTAGCCAATCCCTAAAAAACAAATGCCAAATGTCTTCTTTGATATAAGGAGAGTAACTAAGAACAGAGTAGGGTCGAAGAGCATGAGAAGAAGATTAACATTAAACTGGGATGAGAGGTGGGAGGGAAAGGGAGAGAGAAGGGAAATTGCATGGAAATGGAAGGAGACCCTCAGGGTTATACAAAATTTCATACAAGAGGAAGTGAGGGGAAAGGGGAAAATAATACAAGGGGGAGAAATGAATGACAGTAGAGGGGGTAGAGAGAGAAGCGGGGAGGGGAGGGCGGGGAGGGGGGATAGTAGAGGATAGGAAAGGCAGCAGAATACAACAGACACTAGTATGGCAATATGTAAACCAATGGATGTGTAACTGATGTGATTCTGCAATTTGTATATGGGGTAAAAATGGGAGTTCATAACCCACTTGAATCATAGTGTGAAATATGATATATCAAGAACTATGTAATGTTTTGAACAACCAACAATAAAAAAATTTTAAAAAAATAAATAAAGTTATTAGTTTTCTCTCTAATCTTTGCCATTTATTATCTTGCTTTATGTTATGTGTGTGTATGTGTGTGTGTGTGTATATATATATATATATATATATATATATATATATAAAAGTTTTAATGCCATCTTGAATACATCTATTTATCTACATATTTAAGGCAAATGACCTCACCATCTAGAAGGATAGACTTCACATAAATTCTATGCAGTAAAAGTTTAAGAAAAATTTTAAGAAATTCAAGTGTATATCATATTATTCCTTATCTTCATTAATACTATAAAAATATCTCAGCAATTTTGATCACATCATACTTATGAAAGTTTTAAGAAATTGAAAACAGTTGTCAATTTAGGTATGATTATTTTGCCATCCTACATTTTTAAAGAATTTTACTACTTAGAACAATATCCATTATCCATCACCACTGCCCCAAATAGAACCAGCTCTGAAATGAGGGTCTGAAGAGCTTTTAATTTGTAAATTAAGAATCATAATAAGAAACAGCTTTTCACACTGTCTTGTTTTTTTCCAGATAATGGTCATTTGAACTGTCTCTGAGTCTGGAGGTTACTGTTAACAATCTGAATGGTATTGCTGCTGGGCTAGTTAACATTCAAATTAGAATTTCAAAATAGTGTGGAGAAAAACAGCCAGCTCTGTGATGGGATTTATGATGGACACACGGCTGGGCTAATGAAGACAATATGTCAGGGCTTGAACAACCATGATTTTAGAGATTTTTTGAGTCAGCTATTTGGGTCAATGAAGCTGATTTCATCTTAGAAGACTGTATTCTGAATGAGTGATAACCACCTTAAAGAGAAAATATTGACTGTGAAGCATGTAGGGAGTTTAGACTAGATAAATAATTTTAAGAGTCATCAGACAAGGAGAATTGTTGTCTGAAAAGATATGGATGCCCTAAAGTTAAATAAAATATCTGGGAGGGAGTTGGAAGGATTAGGAAGAGACAATGGGGATTCAATATGGTAAAGAACTATTTACCTATGGAAGAGGTAAACAAATACAACACAATGTTGTATTTTTGCAAGATTCTTATTGCTCATATTCATCTCATATACGAGCTTCCACTTTGAGAAAAGACAGGGAAAAGAGCAGCCATTGCTCAGCCTGCACTTGATCATTTTTCGTCAGAAGTCATTTAGATGAGACACTTTTCCCTAAAACCCTGATGAGCCCAGCTCCCAAGATTTCACTTGCTTTTAACTTCTGAACTCTCAAAATTATTGGTTGATATTTTCATGTCTAAGAAACATCATTATTTCTAGTATTTTTAGAGAGTAGAGAATAATTTCTAGAGGACAATTCATTTGAAAGGTGCCTAACTTAAAAATACTGCAAATTCTCTTAAAACTATGTAGTCATCACCTTTCATCCCAATAAATCATTTCTAGATTGTGAGTGGGTTCTTCTTTCCAACAAGACAAAAACTATTCACATAGTCCTTCAGTCTCCCATCTGTAATTTTTGTAGTCCTCTGCAGTAAAACTCAAAAGTCTTATCAAGTTACTTAATTGCCTATAGAATACCTCAATCATGATCCTAGCAAAGTCCATGAGATCACCATTCAACTTTTGGTGCATAGAATTCACTAAATTTGGAAATCATCAAAGCTTGCAATTAGTGGTATGCCACTGTCTCCTTCCAAACTCATTTTTACTGCACACCTTAGTTCCTTACATTACTATTTTCACAATCATAATTACTATAATAATTAACAGTTAATGAGAATTTACCATAAGCAAGACTGTGTTTTGTACTTGATGAAGATTCCATCATTAATTCATGTAACAACCATAGAAGGCAAATATTGTCTCCAATTTGGGGATCAGAAAACTGAGGTTTAGAAAACCTAAATAACTATGATGGCAATTAGGTAAAAAATCCAATAGTTATTATTACCCCAAATGCTGTATTCTGTTATTCAAGTATAGCTTGAGCCACTAGATTAAGTCAGCTCTCAGATGGCTATGTTGGAGAAGGCATTTAAACCTAGCACCATATTGATAAAAACAGGAATAGCAACAATTAGATGAGAGTTTAAAATTCGAAGCTATTAAATGGCTCAATGATTTTATTTTATAAACAGTTAATTCCCAATGATTTTTCACCCTGGATGCACACAGTACTCTAGTGGCTCTTTTTAAATCTGCTCAAACCTTGTTCCCATCTTGAGTTTTTGATGTAGCAAAACTATGGTGGGTTCTGGGAAACTGTATGTAATGGTTTAGATATGAGGAGTCTCCCAAAAGTTTGTATATGAAATGATCCAAGGAAATTCAGAGGTGAAATGATTGGGTTATAAAAGGTTTAACCTAATTAGTGCATTAATCCCTGATGGGGATTAACTGGTTGATAACCATAAACTGGTAGGGTGTGGCTGGAGGAGGTGGGTCCTTTCGGGCAGGACTTTGATGTTTCTATTTTGTCCTTGTTGAGCAGATCTCCCACACCCCCTCTCTCCTTCCTGATGCCATGTTCCCAGTTGCTTTTCTTCACACACTCTTCTGCCATAATATTCTGCTTCATCTCAGGCCCTGAGGAATGGAGCCTGCTGTCTATGGACTGAGACCTCTGAAATCACGAGCACCAAAATAAAATTTTCCTTCTCTAATTGTTTGTGTCAAGTATTTTGGTCACAACAACAATAAAAGGTGACTAAAACACTGTATGTTTTTAAGTTACTTTGAGAAAATAGGACACAAAGCCAAGGTGGAGAAGATGTGACTGAATCCAAAGGACAAAGAACTTTAACATTAGTAACAGGTGGTTAAATAGTTGAAGTGATGCTCTGGCCATGGAGCTGAAATGTCTTCACTAGAAGCTGAAAGTGCTTGGGAGAAAATCAGATTCTGTAAAATCTAACAAATTTGAAATAGAATGTTTGAGATAATATACCAGTAATTTGAATTGAGAATACAATTTCTATAATTGAGTATCTAGAGTGAATGAGAGTAGGCAAAGGAATATTAAGATGAGTAATAGGAGAATACACCATAATATATGCCCCCCAAACACCCTCAACACTCACTCTTTATAGATCTTCAAAAGCAAAGTGAAACGTAGAATCTGGCATCAAGCCCTGACCTCGAGGGTATGCTGATGCTAGTCTGAACAGGAATTGCCTAAACCCTGCAGAGAGATAGCCTCCATTTGTAATTTTGCTTGTATACTCCAAGAAATCCCCCAAATCACATTACACTACATATATTGTGAGCAAACAGGGACAGCCTCTGAGCAGATGGTTTCATCAGGATAGAGTTCATATCTACAACAGGACTGAGGACAAGATAAATCATATTGCACTCAGGCTCAATCTTATTGAAATGAGCAATAAAGGAGCCCCAGGTTAGGTGGGTAGGTGGGGGGGGGGGTGTGATCTGATAGAGGAACATAAAAAGTACCATGAACCATGAAAGATTGAGTTGTTCCGTGAACCATAAAAGATTGAGTTAATACTCAGACTTTGCATTGAGGATGGTGCTGGCAGGGATGGTAGAGGGGACTTCACCCACAGGCTAAGGATTACTGGTCAGGAGTTAGAATTTCTTGATAGTCAGCACAGCCCTCTCCTGGCTTCCTAAAGACAAAGTATGAAGCAAGGTAGAGCAATGCTAGGATGGACTGCCTTCAGTGAAGGCTGTCCACATGGTGGCTAACAAATGATGTTTGTACAGTTCATCACTATGCAGAAAGGATCCAGATATATTATTAGTAGAATTGGTAACAGAGAATGGAAGCAGGCTATAATGCACTGGCCTACAGGAGCACTCCTTCCCTCCCATCCCATCCAAATCCCTCACTAAAATATCAAATTGCAAAAGGGAAAGGGCGGCATCAGCAGGCGAAGTCTGATTCTCAGAAGACAGAATTTTAATTCTCTATGTCATTTGACTCTTAAAAAATGATGGAAAGTTGCTGCCTGAAAAAAAAATCAGCGTTCTTCTTCTCCACAGGTAAGTATTTTTAAAAGAAATGGTACTATCAATATCTGATTGAGCAGATTTCTATTCCCCGTAGATTTAATGTTTTCCATCTGCAATATAAAAGGAAGATAATGCACAATTATGCTAGTAAGACTCTCTCTTCCAATAATGTTTGCACTTCTCAATACTACATCTAAAAAGGAAATAGTAGCACTTGAAAAGTTAAGTAAGAAGATGAACAGAATTGAACAGAGGAAAAATAACTGTCTGAAGACACACTGAAAATACATTTAAAGACAATCTGTCTGAGACAGAAGCTGATTTAGCTAGTCCGTCTCTTAAGGAGCCAAGTATCAGGCAGGTGTCAAGTGTCTGACCTGGAAACTGAAAGGGGAAAAAGACTCCAATGCAAATATTAAAGGATAAAGAAAGAATCCAAAGTCTTCCTAGGAATCACGCAATGGAGGTTCAAAGCTCTGTTTCTGCCTGAGTAAATTGTTATTTCCTCCTATTATGAACTAAATATATCTATAGGTAGGTAGGGAGGGAGGGAGATAGATAGATAGACATGTATATCAAAAGACAGATATGTATCTATCTATATGGATGTTTTCAGTTCATAACAGGAAGAAGCAACAGTTTATATATAGATAGATGTGTACACATAAACACACATGCACACACACACACACACACATTATACCTTGCTAAATGGCTTTCATTTATTCCTGAAAACACTACCTCTAAGGAAAAATTGCTAAATGAAAAAACAAATTCTTTACAATACAAAAGTTATGAAATGTTCCATCCAATCATAATATTCAAAATATATTAAATTAATTATTCACATATGTCAATTATAAATATATACAGAATATAGCAATTCAAAAAGATCAATTGAACTATGAAATCAAGTTTACAAGTTTGCATAAGCAACAAAGAATAACTTCAAGGTTAATAAGTACAGCTTATTCTTAAAATGTAATAAATTGAACGCTTATGGCTCTTAATATAGGAGGAACAACAAGCTAATTTGGGGTGGTGGGCGGTAGAAGAGAACTGTAAAGGAGTTATTTCTTGGAAAATGTGTTTTTCTTTTGCCTCATTTTATTCATAAATTGATTTTACTCTTTTGTGAACTTACAACTTTCTTGGACTCAGATTAGTTTTAAATTATAACACAGGAAAGAAATCTCTTAAAAGATAAAATGAAGATGAACCAAGAGAGCCACCCAATATATGTGGAAACCATGCACACACCGCGGAATAAAGAGATGTACAAGTGACATCTCCTCAACCTCCTCACTTGGGGTATCTATGCATGGTATATTATTTGGGGCTCAGTCAACCATAGGTGCAAATCAGTTAGAGGCATGTCATATTCTGATTGGAAACTCTTATGGGGTAAATTAATGCATGTATCTTTGCCTAAAATAGTAATGTCAAAATATCACTCTTACAGAATATTTATTTAGTGTATTTTGGTGAATAAAAAGGAGTTGCTCAAATACAAGTGGTAGACTTTTTCAAGAGAGTGATGTGAGCTCTGTCAATACCAAACTCTTGAAGGAATGTTCAGTTGACTCAATTCATGTTTTTTTCCCCACACTGGTGAGTAGAGGTCTACTAATGGTGAGAAACCACCTAAGCCCTAAGGTCCACACTTGTTATACAAACTTGTCCTGTGACATATTGAATGGGAGTTCTACCAGTTAGTCAGATTCCTAAAGGACCCAGGGAGAAATAGATTAATGACACCCCTTGGTCTTCTTATTTGATGTACACAGTTATAGTAAATCTGCTCCTCAGTCGTGGAGAAAGATTTATATCATTGTTTTTCTTCCATAATAAAGGACCCATATTTGAAAGTTGGGTAGGATTAACATACTATATGTGGCCTCCAAAGGGAATTTAAGGACTCCTTACCCCAGTTTTCTGATCAGAGGAGCCAGAGACAGAGACTGCATGCACTCAAGAAATATAGATGTGGCATTCTCTGGAGACAGCATATCATCATTAACTTGGTTTAACTGGAGGTTCATCACGGGTTAGGAGACATCAGGCAGGCAAGGTGTTCTGTCAGTGAAGGCTCTATGCCTGAAATACTTAAAATGAATTCTTTTTTTTAAATTTTTTATTGTTGGTTGTTCAAAACATTACATAGTTCTTGATATATCATATTTCACACTTTGATTCAAGTGGGTTATGAACTCCCATTTTTACCCCATATACAGATTGCAGAATCACATCAGTTACACATCCATTGATTTACATATTGCCATACTAGTGTCTGTTGTGTTCTGCTGCCTTTCCTATCCTCTACTATCCCAGCTCCCCTCCCCTCCCCTCCCCTCTTCTCTCTCTACCCCCTCTACTGTCATTCATTTCTCCCCCTTGTATTATTTTTCCCTTTCCCCTCACTTCCTCTTGTATGTACTTTTGTATAACCCTGAGGGTCTCCTTCCATTTCCATGCAATTTCCCTTCTCTCTCCCTTTCCCTCCCACCTCTCATCCCTGTTTAATGTTAATCTTCTTCTCATGCTCTTCGACCCTACTCTGTTCTTAGTTACTCTCCTTATATCAAAGAAGACATTTGGCATTTGTTTTTTAGGGATTGGCTAGCTTCACTTAGCATAATCTGCTCTAATGTCATCCATTTCCCTGCAAATTCTATGATTTTGTCATTTTTTAATGCAGAGTAATACTCCATTGTGTATAAATGCCACATTTTTTTTATCCATTCGTCTATTGAAGGGCATCTAGGTTGGTTCCACAGTCTTGCTATTGTGAATTGTGCTGCTATGAACATCGATGTAGCAGTGTCCCTGTAGCATGCTCTTTTTAGGTCTTTAGGGAATAGACCGAGAAGGGGAATAGCTGGGTCAAATGGTGGCTCCATTCCCAGCTTTCCAAGAAATCTCCATACTGCTTTCCAAATTGGCTGCACCAATTTGCAGTCCCACCAGCAATGTACAAGTGTACCCTTTTCCCCACATCCTCGCCAGCACTTCTTGTTGTTTGACTTCATAATGGCTGCCAAACTTACTGGAGTGAGATGGTATCTTAGGGTGGTTTTGATTTGCATTTCTCTGACTGCTAGAGATGGTGAGCATTTTTCATGTACTTGTTGATTGATTGTATGTCCTCCTCTGAGAAGTGTCTGTTCAGGTCCTTGGCCCATTTGTTGATTGGGTTATTTGTTATCTTATTGTCTAATTTTTTGAGTTCTTTGTATACTCTGGATATTAGGGCTCTATCTGAAGTGTGAGGAGTAAAGATTTGTTCCCAGGATGTAGGCTCCCTATTTACCTCTCTTATTGTTTCTTTTGCTGAGAAAAAACTTTTTAATTTGAGTAAGTCCCATTCGTTGATTCTAGTTATTAACTTTTGTGCTATGGGTGTCCTATTGAGGAATTTGGAGCCCGACCCCACAGTATGTAGATCGTAGCCAACTTTTTCTTCTATCAGACGGCGTGTCTCTGATTTGATATCAAGCTCCTTGATCCATTTTGAATTCACTTTTGTGCATGGCGAGAGAAAGGGATTCAGTTTCATTTTGTTGCATATGGATTTCCAGTTTTCCCAGCACCATTTGTTGAAGATGCTATCCTTCCTCCATTGCATGCTTTTAGCCCCTTTATCAAATATAAGATAGTTGTAGTTTTGTGGATTGGTTTCTGTGTCCTCTATTCTGTACCATTGGTCCACCCGCCTGTTTTGGTACCAGTACCATGCTGTTTTTGTTACTATTGCTCTGTAGTATAGTTTGAAGTCTGGTATCGCTATACCGCCTGATTCACACTTCCTGCTTAGCATTGTTTTTGCTATTCTGGGTCTTTTATTTTTCCATATGAATTTCATGATTGCTTTCTCTATTTCTACAAGAAATGCCATTGGGATTTTGATTGGCATTGCATTAAACCTATAGAGAACTTTTGGTAATATCGCCATTTTGATGATGTTAGTTCTGCCTATCCATGAACAGGGTATATTTTTCCATCTTCTAAGATCTTCTTCTATTTCTCTCTTTAGGGTTCTGTAGTTTTCATTGTATAAATCTTTCACCTCTTTTGTTAGGTTGATTCCCAAGTATTTTATTTTTTTTGAAGATATTGTGAATGGAGTGGTTGTCCTCATTTCCATTTCAGAGGATTTGTCGCTGATATACAGGAATGCCTTTGATTTTTGCGTGTTGATTTTATATCCTGCCACTTTGCTGAATTCATTTATTAGCTCTAATAGTTTCTTTGTAGACCCTTTTGGGTCTGCTAGGTATAGAATCATGTCATCAGCAAATAGTGATAATTTTAGTTCTTCTTTTCCTATTTTTATGCCTTTAATTTCTTTCGTCTGTCTAATTGCTCTGGCCAGTGTTTCGAGAACTATGTTGAACAGAAGTGGTGAGAGAGGGCATCCCTGTCTTGTTCCAGATTTTAGAGGGAATGCCTTCAGTTTTTCTCCATTCAGAATGATGCTAGCCTGAGGCTTAGCATAGATTGCTTTTACAATATTGAGGTATGTTCCTGTTATCCCTAGTTTTTCTAGAGTTTTGAACATAAAGGGATGCTGTACTTTGTCGAATGCTTTTTCCGCATCTATCGAGATGATCATATGGTTCTTATTTTTAAGTCTATTGATGTGGTGAATAACATTTATTGATTTCCGTATATTGAACCAGCCTTGCATCCCAGGGATGAATCCTACTTGATCATGGTGCACAATTTTTTTGATATGTTTTTGTATCCGATTCGCCAGAATTTTATTGAGGATTTTTGCATCTAGGTTCATTAGAGATATTGGTCTGTAGTTTTCTTTCTTTGAAGTGTCTTTGTCTGGTTTAGGTATCAGGGTGATGTTGGCCTCGTAGAATGAATTTGGAAGTTCTCCCTCTTTTTCTATTTCCTGAAGTAGCTTGAAAAGTATTGGTATTAGTTCCTCTTTAAAGTTTTGTAAAACTCTGCTGTACACCCATCCAGTCCTGGGCTTTTCTTAGTTGGTAGTCTTTTTATGGTTTCTTCTATTTCCTCAATTGATATTGGTCTGTTTAGGTTGTCTATATCTTCCTGACTCAATCTGGGCAGATCATATGACTTAAGAAATTTATCGATGCCTTCACTATCTTCTAATTTATTGGAGTATAAGGATTCAAAATAATTTTTGATTATCTTCTGTATTTCTGAAGTGTCTGTTGTGATATTGCCTTTTTCATCCCGTATGCTAGTAATTTGAGTTCTCTCTCTTCTTCTCTTTGCTAGCATGGCTAAGGGTCTGTCGATTTTGTTTATTTTTTCAAAGAACCAACTTTTAGTTTTGTCAATTTTTTCAATTGTTTCTTTTGTTTCGATTTCATTAATTTCAGCTTTGATTTTCATTATTTCTTGCCTTCTACTTCTTTTGCTGTTGTTTTGCTCTTCTTTTTCTAGGATTTTGAGATGAAGTATGAGATCATTTATTTGTTGGTTTTTTCTTTTTTTAAGGAATGAACTCCAAGCAATGAATTTTCCTCTTAGAACTGCTTTCAATGTGTCCCATAGATTCCGATATGTTGTGTCTGTGTTTTCATTTATCTCTAAGAATTTTTTAATTTCCTCCTTGATGTCTTCTATAACCCATTGATCATTCAGTAACCTATTGTTCATTCTCCAAGTGATGTATGCTTTTTCCTTCCTTCTTTTATCGTTGATTTTCAGTTTCATTCCATTATGATCAGATAAGATGCATAGTATTATCTCTACTCCTTTATATTGTCTAAGAGTTGCCCTGTGACATAATATGTGATCTATTTTTGAGAAGGATCCATGTGCTGCTGAGAAAAAAGTGTAACTGCTTGATGTTGGGTGGTATATTCTATATATGTCAATTAAGTCTAGGTTATTAATTGTGTTATTGAGTTCTATAGTTTCCTTATTCAACTTTTGTTTAGAAGATCTGTCCATTGGTGAGAGAGGTGTGTTGAAATCTCCCATGATTATTGTATGGTGGTCTATTAGACTCTTGAACTTGAGAAGAGTTTGTTTGATGAACATAGCTGCACCATTGTTAGGGGCATATATATTTATGATTGTTATGTCTTGTTGGTGTATGGTTCCCTTGAGCAGTATGTAGTGTCCCTCTTTATCCCTTTTGATTAACTTGGGCTTGAAATCTATTTTATTTGATATGAGTATGGACACACCTGCTTGTTTCCGAAGTCCATATGAGTGATATGATTTTTCCCAACCTTTCACCTTCAGCCTATGTATGTCTTTTCCTATCAAATGCGTCTCCTGTAGGCAGCATATTGTTGGGTCTTGTTTTGTGATCCATTCTACTAGCCTGTGTCTCTTAATTGGTGAGTTTAAGCCATTAACATTTAGGGTTATTATTGAGATATGGGTTGTTCTTCCAGCCATATTTGTTTATTTATGTTACTAAACATGGTTTGTTTTCCTCTTTGATTATTATTCCCCCCTTTACTGTCCTACCTCCCACCGTTGGTTTTCATTGTTATTTTCCATTTCCTCCTCCTGTAATGTTTTGCCGAGAATGTTTTGAAGAGATGGTTTTCTAGCTGCAAATTCTTTTAACTTTTGTTTATCGTGGAAGGTTTTAATTTCATCTTCCATCCTGAAGCTTAATTTCGCTGGATACACAATTCTTGGTTGGAACCCATTTTCTTTCAGTGTTTGAAATATGTTATTCCAGGATCTTCTAGCTTTCAGAGTCTGTGTTGAAAGATCAGCTGTTATCCTGATTGGCTTACCCCTAAATGTAATCTGCTTCCTTTCTCTTGTAGCTTTTAAAATTCTCTCCTTATTCTGTATGTTGGGCATCTTCATTATAATGTGTCTAGGTGTGCATCTCTTATGATTTTGCACATTTGGCGTCCTGTAGGCTTCTAGGATTTGGGATTCTGTCTCATTCTTCAAGTCTGGGAAGTTTTCTCGTATTATTTCATTGAATAGATTGCTCATTCCTTTGGTTTGAAACTCTGTCCCCTCCTGTATCCCAATGACTCTTAAATTTGATCTCTTGATGTTATCCCATATTTCTTGGATGTTCTGCTCATGGTTTCTTAACAGTCTTGCTGAGCTATCTATGTTCTTTTCAAGTTGAAATACTTTATCTTCATTGTCTGATGTTCTATCTTCTAAGTGTTCTACTCTGCTGGTAGTATTCTCAATTGAGTTTTTAAGTTGGTTTATTGCTTCCTGCATTTCTAGGATTTCTGTTTGTTTGTTTTTTATAACCTCTATCTCCCTGTATAGTTGATCTTTTGCTTCTTGGATTTGTTTATGTAATTCATTGTTGAAGTGATCTTTCATTGTCTGATTTTGCTGTCTGATGTCTTCCTTGAGACTCCAGATCATCTGAAGCATGTATATCCTGAATTCTTTATCTGACATTCCATCTGCTGCAGCTAGTACCTCTTCTAATGTTGAGTTGACCTGCATTGCTTGTGGTCCTTTCTTTCCTTGTCTCTTCATACTGTTCGCGTTTCTTTCTGCTTGGTGAAACTGTTGTGCTATTGAATTTTCCCCCTATATATTTATATTGGTCTTGTATAGTTGCAAAGTCTCCCTCGCAGGCGCGGGCGGCGGCTCTGCCCCTCCTCCAATTGGGGCAATGTGCCTACCACGCCGGCAGGCCGCTGGGCCTGTTCTGCTGGTCGGTAGCAGGTCCGCCTACCTTGCAGGCGCGGGCGGCGGTTTTGTCCCTCTGCGGGCCGCTAGGCTTGTTCTGTCGGTGGTCGCAGTTCTACCTACTTTGCAGGCGCAGGCAGCGGCACTGCCCCTCTGCAGGCCTCTGGGGCTGTTCTGCCGGTGGGTCGCAGGTCCGCCTACCTTGCAGGCGCGGGGGGGTGGGCGGCTCTACCCTTCCGCAGGCCACTGGGCCTGTTCTGTCTGTCGGTTGCAGGTCTGGCCTGTTCTGTTGGTGGTCACAGTTCCGCCTACCTTGCAGGCGCGGGGGGGGGGGGGCTCTGCCTCTCAGCAGGCCGCTGCTCCTGTTCTGCCGGTGGGTCACAGGCCCGCCTACCTTGCAGGAGTGGTTGGCAGCTCTGCCCCTCCGCGGGCCACTGGGCCTTTTCTGTCGGTGGTCACAGTTCCGCCTACCTGGCAGGCGCGGGGGTGGGGTGTAAAATGAATTCTTATATCATTTTTTCTTCTCATAAAATGAAATTCCAGATTAAAGAAAACAAAAGAGGCATATGCATAAATATTAGAGATAATAAAATCTGCAAAGCTTTTATAGATATACAAGTGTTATTGTGTTTCTCTCTGACTTCTGTACAGAATATAAAGGGCAGCCATTACTACTTTATTGCTATTTAAAAATAAGAAAATTGAAAAGTTGTCAAAAGACACAGTCAAAACACATCACAATGTCCATGCAATCCAGGTCTCTGGATTTCAAAATCAGGTCTGTGGCTTACAAATTTAGGCCTTTTCATATTGCCATAAACTCTGGAATGTGAAAATAATGCTAACACCAAAAAACATATTTTTCCCCAATCACCATAGTATTCACTGTTTAGTGATGGAAATAGAAATGATTTACTTAGCAAGTGCATTCTAGTTCAAATAATTTGTATACAGGCTATGAAAACATAATAATGAGACAGATTCTTTTTAATCATCTTGTTTTATATTGCTAATTACACTCTTATTTAATGTTATTTTAAAGGAAAAAAAATGCTTTTTTTCCCCTCAAGTAGAAAAGTCATATATGTCCACCAAGGAAAGTTTGAATAAACAAAAAGTATTTTAAAATGTGACAGCTTAATTTCTAAAGCATTCAAGAAAGAACAAATGAAATACCATCAGAATAAGAAAGTGGCATGCCTTATAAGGCAATACTCAAGGTATAATGGAGAGGATTGATTAGCTTAGAGTTGCAGATCACAAAGTTGGTTCTCAGACTGGCAGCATCAGCATCACCTGGGAACCTGCTAGAAATGCAAATTCTCAGGCACCACCCCAGGCTTACTAAATCAGAAACTCTAGGGGTGGGACCAAGAGATGTTTCTTTCTTTCAACAAGCCCAGGGGATTCTGAGAAAGCTGATGTTGGAGATACCATGGCTTAGAGAAAACTTAAAAGAGGAAAGTGTTAGTATTTTAAAATCGTTGAAAAAAATTTTTTAAATAAGTTAGACTTGTTTGTGCTTCAATGTACAGAACAGCTGCACTGAATGGACATTAAGAGGAGGTAGATTTTGACCTAATACGGGTGAGCTTCCATCTGAATAGAGCTCTCCAGGAGAGAGGCTGCCACCTACAAGTGGATGACTGGGAATCTCTGGAGACAGGTCCTTACATTGAAAGGCAGGGGGTTGGGGTGGGGTTGTACTAATGTATCTATTGCTCTTATAACTTGACATCACCAATATTCCATTCTAAATTCTGTATCAATATCCAATGCATTTGGGTTCTTATGATGATGATTGGATAATTAATAAGTACTCTGTTGCTGACAAAGGGCATAAAGGGAACCCAGAATTTTACGCTCCACAGCTTTACACCAATACCTAATTCCTTAGCCTAAATTTTTTTCTACTCTGACTTTACTTGATAAGTTCTCTGACTTAAAACCCAATGTGGTATGATAAAAATCATTTTGAGAGCATTGAGAGCTCCAATTTTTAATTCTCATATTCTCTTATTCAGTAGTGCTGTGCTTCCATTTCTTGTTTGTAACATTAAATGGTTGGAATGGAGGCTCCCTAAGTCTTGTTTAACTTGAAATTCTTTGCACTACATACCAAGGTTCTCTCCTACATACCTGACCCATTTGATAATGCTCCCAATTGTGTTTCTAGGACTCAGAGGAGGATGAATATTTGTCCATTGGTTAACAGAAATAATTTTCTATCTAAATAAGAAGCTCTTGATCTTACATAATTCTAGGCAGGTTCTAGGTGCTGGCCCAGAACCACAGGACAATCATCTCACAAAAAGTGCTAAGGATATACAAAGAAAAATTTTTCTTTGTAGATCTATAACTCAATATGGAGTCTAGCTGTGGATGGTCAGCAGATAGTTTCCAGAACTGGAAAAAGTTTTTAAATGAGGCTTGGTGGACTAAATACCTTTGCATCATTACAAAGAAGAAAAAAGAGAAATCTTGTAACTGAAGAAAGTGAAATCCACTTTACTTAATGCGGACCTCTGTCTCTGGTGTGCAGGTCCTCTGTGTCCAAAGATAATTAGCACTTTATAATGCTAATTATTATAATTATGTCTGAGAAAAAAATCATTAGGGGGTAGGTCCGTTCACTGATTTTCAATTGCCCCTTCTATTTAAAAATAAGGTCACTTTTCTATGAAATAGCTTTAGGAGCTCAAAGCAGAAGGAGGGTTATAGAAAATTGTTTAGATATAGACCTGAGTTTTAAAATGATGATTCTATGATGTGTCTGTGAACAGAACAGGGAAGAATTTGTGAAGCTATTTAGTCTAGGAGACTAGAAATAAGGGCCCAGAAGAGCAAATATATCCATAAATCAATCATCAAATTGATATTTTTTGGCCATTCTCTGTGTGCCTGGCATTGCACTAAGCTGTTTGCAGAAGCCACCTCAAGTAATAACCTTCACAATTCTGTAAGTAAGTATTAACATTTAATTTTTACAGATAAAAAATAATAGCTTAGAAATTATCCTAGTGGCTCAAAGTCATGTACCTAAGAAATGGAAAGGCTTTGGACTCAGCTTTGCTCCCAGTAAACACTTCACTATCCTCAGCTTATATGCAAGTACACTCTTTTTGTTAGGGCTCTTGAAATACTGAACTATGTACTTGGGGGAGGCGGTTTGGAGATAACCTGGAATAAGCCCACTGTCAGGTGGTAGGAGATCAAAGCTAATGGAAGAGCTAAGAACATTTTCTGAGAGCCCCAGAAGTATAGCAGCAGCATAGAAGGAAGAATTTGGGTTGTGGACTGAAAATAGCCTGGGTCCAAAGACAAGCTCCATTCCTTCCTTTCTGGATCATGAAAATGTCTTTTAACTTCAGCAGGTTTCAGTTCCTAATTCCTAAAACAACATCTCCTGCAATCGCTACTATTACTTCTGATCCTGTTGCTATTATTACCACCACTACCACCCCCACCCCACAACCAGTTTCTGAGAACTTATTAAGTACCAACCAAAACATTGAGCACTTCATATGCATTATCATATTAAAGACTCACGATGGATACTATTAATCCAATTTCAGATTTGGAAAAAGAAGTGAGGGCCAAAGGGCCTAAACAACTTGTATGTGAACATGTTTTATAAAATACAGAATGAATATCACTGTCACTCAGAATCTATCAGCTGAGGAGGAACTGGCCTTTCATCTTTCTAAGATGAACAGTTGTCTTTCTATTTAATGGTTTTTTAAAAATCCCCTTGTGACAAGCTCTAGAGGACAAATAATTTATTTCTTGTGGTGTATGACTCTCTAAATGAATTAATTGATAGGCATCCCATTGTCAGACTGAGGGATATGGAAATAAAACAGGCATGAAATGTTCTCTACCAAATGAATCTGTTACAAATAGATTTCATATATATATGTGTGTGTGTGTGTGTCTATATGTATTTTTTAAGTTAATTATATATTTACATCTCTCTTGCTTCTCTTTGAATTTGAGAACCTTTGTCTTTGTTGTGCCTTTGCATTGTCAGTCAAGAAGTTTGGTTTTGCTTTTTGATCATTAGTAAGTAGAATTAATAGCAATTATTACTGGGGGAAAGAAGGAGAATAAATGAAATCCTCCCTACCCTCATTCACTAAAGGGAGAATAGGTGGGATTTTTATGATCATCATAACAATAACAGAACACCAAGGGCTATACTTTCCTTCTGAGGGTGGGGACTACCAGCTAAAACTATTTTCAGAGTAATATTAAAATACTATTTACCTTTTGGACCAGGTTGACTCTTATATTGATTGTGCAAAAGCCATGGAACCTTAGCACAAATTAACAGTGGACACAAACTATATTAGTAGTAAATATATTCTTCGTTGTTATTTACTCACAGTAGAGGAGTGGGGAGCCAGTTTAAGAAAGTTCTTGGTGAGGTAATTAAAGAAACTAACTATTACATTTCAACCCTTGTGTAAAAGTCTTTTTAAGATCCTGTGTGCTAAAAGGGAAAGAACGTTTGAAGCACTTCTTCTGTATACCACAGTGTGACAGTTGTCTCGAGGTCTAGCACTTGTGTGATTGAGATGCCAGCTGAGCTAGCCCCATTTTTCCAGGACCACCATCTTAACCTGACAGAAAGACAGACAAATATGGGGATTCACAATGGGATATTTGCAGACTTTTTCTTGAAAATAAATGAAGGGAGCCTGTGGCTTCAAGGAAAACAACTGACAGTATTTTCAGCCAATGATAAAATTAAAGAGTTTCAAGAGACCATGCCTTGACAGCTCCCTGGTACTTCTGAAGAGATTGGCAGTGGCATTAATAAATGTGATTTTTTGATATTATATAATGAAATGTGTCAAAGATTGGAATATCTGTATAACTCCAAAAAACAATATTTTTCAAATGACCAACATATGATTTTACACAATCAGGAATGAATAAAAGATACATTCAAGTGCAAGCTTAAAAGAAGAATTTTAGTCAAGCCCTATATAACTTAGTGAGACTCTGTCTCAAAATAAAAAACAAAATGGGCTGGGGATGCAAAATATTTATTTCAGATTCCAAATTGCAACTAACTTTTCACAAAACAACCATTTTTTTTTTTGAAATCTGAGGACTATCAAGGTATATCTATAATTACATGAAAAGTTCATTGAAATATTTATTCATTTTTAACCACTTATGTGGGTAAGGCAGGACTTTCTTCATGTATTTTAACCCACAGCAAATTGACATGTAGAAACAGATATAAGATTTTGCCAGTGCAGTGGCACACATGTATAATCTCAGCAGCTCAGGAGGCTAAGGCAGGAGGATTGCAAATTTGAAGCCAAGGATATGTCTCAGTGTTTAACTACCTTGAGTCAATCCATGGTGAAAATAAAAAAGGAAGAAAGAAAAGAAAAAAAAGGATAGAGATTAGATTTTAACTGTCTTTTGTTTAGCCAGGTATGAAAGAAATTTGGAAAATTAAAAACAAACAAAATCACCCTTTTCAACATTTTTTGTTTTAGAAAATACAGTTACATTTCATAAAATGCTGGCCCCCTCATCCTATATAAAATTGAAAACCTAGGACTTAAAAGTGTTAAAACATTTATTCTTGCTATTTTAAATCAACTAATATACAAATTTATATGATTTAATTTATAATACAATAAATATGAATTTATATGTAATACATAAGCAAAGCTGTTTGGGGACCTCAATGATCTCTAAGAGAATGTTGGTTATGAGATTAGAATGTTTGAGAACTTCTAGTATAAGTTAATGAACAATTGTATGAATTACCTTGGGTTTATAAATTGGTACAACTTTTCTGCAGAGTAATTTAAATTATGAAAACTACTGAAATTTGGGTAATGTTTAATCAACAATTCCTATCTTTAGGACTTTATTCTTGAGAAATGGTTGTGTATTTGTACAGATATTCCTTTTATTAAAATACTTGTTAAAATCTTTTTTTTTAACAGAAAAAAAAACCTCATAAATATCCAAGGAATTGTTTAAATAAACTTTGATATCTCCTTAAGATGGAATATCTTGTAACTGTTAAACTATATCATAAAATATTGATTGATAATATTGAAAATATTAGTATTCAATAAATTTAAAAGTAATATGAAGTTATAGTTGTGAAATAAATTTATTTTGAAAAACTAAAATGAAAATTCTCTCTATATTTTTATATGTGTGTGTGTATGTGTGTGTATACACACAGATATTTGGAAGCTTAATTTCTGCATCCTTCTATATATCTTAAAGCTTAGCCAAAATGTTAGTAACTGATGGATGATTGGATTATAAATACTTTTAAAAACTTTTCATGTTTTCTTAATTTTCTACAGAAAATACCTTAATTTTAATCAGGAAAAAAATGTTAAAATTTGGTGGATGAATCATGACTTTTAGGTTAACAATATTTTATTCCTGAGTTTTGAAAGAAGGGAGTAAATTTAATATGTGAGCCTAAGGCAGGAGACAGAAGAGTAGAATGTTACTGGAGCAAAGGATAAGTAAGTGGAGGGTCAACTGTGTTGTCTAAGAAAATTGACTTTTATTGACTGATGACCTAAGCTGATTCATGTGTTATGTTAGATACAGAATTAGAAATAGAAAAATCGCTATTTTTGTAGATAAAAAGTTGTTGAAAATCAGCAATTGTGTATTATTGAAGCCAAGTGTCCCATGTAATATAATAGATATTCTTATTAAGCCAGTTATAGAGTTGAAGTGATGAAGAAGGAGCACAGGTTAAAATAACTTGCTAGAGATAACAGATTTTTTTCTAAAGCAGATTTTCCTTTCTTCAAATTTCTGCCATAGATCAAGTGAAGGAAGAGCTCTAAGTAGGCACTTGGGATATACTCAATGAATTACATATAATTTTCTTCTAGAAAACCTTTGTCTACATATCTAAGATGGTGTTAGATCCCCTACTGGGTATTTGAACCTTGGATGTACAGGGTGATTAAAACTGTCTGACATAACTTTAATGTGAATAAATGTATTGTAAATGAAAGACAGATGAGTTTTCAAGAGCTCAACATGAGGCCTCTTCTCCAAACAACTGAGATTCTGCTAAGAAGGAAGTAATGTGATAATCTCTGAAGTTCACCACCTACCCTCTCTCAAAAAGCCAAAATAAAGCAACTAAAGCAAATAGACATATAAATGTCAATAATAGTTAAGTAACAAAACCAAATGTAATTCATATTTAACTAAGTGAAAGGAAATGCTAAAAGAAAAAGAGTTTAAAGCAAATATTAAATAGAAGAGAAGGGGAAAGATTAATTAATAAAAACATATAGGGCTAGGGTTGTGGGTCAGTGGAGAGCACTTGCCTAGCATGTGTGAGGCACTGGGTTCAATTCTCAGCACTGCATATAAATAAATGAATAAAATAAAGGTCCATCAACAACTAAAAAAGTATATAAAAATAATAAAAAAATAATAATCTCAGAATTGGCTCAACCCCTCCACAAATATTCTAAAAAACAAACATCAAGAATACACAAATCAGCTGAGTACAGAGGAACATTCCTATAATCCCAGCAATTTGGGAGGCAGAGACAGAAGGCTCCTAAGTTCAAGGCCAGTCTAGGAAACTTACAGAGATTCTACCTCAAAATAAATAAATAAATTAATTAATTAATTTTAAAAGGCTGGGAAAGCAGCTTTGTCCTGGGTTCAATCCCAGCACTGACAAAATAAAAAATAATACAAAAATCTTACTTTAATATGAGAAGGTATAATTGAGAAAACAAAGTTGAAAATAGCAGAAGCACACTCTGTTAAATTGAAGAAGGCCTAGGGTAGAGGTGACCTTGAGAATTAAGAAGTCTAATAAACTTGGATAAAGCTGTCTTAATGCCACCTGAATAATATATTCTTGGCTATTACTAACCCTGGGGGAGGGGAATGGAAGAAGCAAGAGCTAGAAAAAGGACAGTTTGAATATATATGGATAAAAGTGAGGTAAAGGAAGTGTATGTATTTATGTCCATGCAAGGATCCAAATTATGGAGCCAGCTTTGCCCTGCCAATGTGAAACATTAGAAGAGAGATCCTTTACTTAAGGTATGGTAGATCTGACACAGAAATTCTTAGGGCAGGAACTCTCTCAGGGGACTTAACATTCTGGTACGGGATGTGGATGTATCATGTACCCCAATAGAAGCACTTTATTCCTAAAGAATAGCCTCTTATGGAATAAATATTTTCTGGAATGCACTTAATCAGAAACTAGACTGGTAATCCAACAACATTTTATAAACACAAAATTTCAAATTTAAAGAAATGAAGAGACTTTCTCAATGGTTTTGAGTGATGTCAAATTAAAACTCAATCCAGATCTCCTGTGTGCTGTTCACTGTTTGCTCATTTGTATGTTTTAACCAAGTGGCATGTGTGTAAACCTTCTTCTCTAAACCAGTGTTTTTCCAAACATTTTCATTGCACTCATATGAATTAGTTCTGTTATGAGTGGAGAAGGGAGTGCTAGTAGGGAGAACTGGTGTGGGGTGACAGGTGTCATTCTATTTGGGGAAGGTAGAGGTTAGGAAGGTTCTGAGTTATGCCATTAAAATGATCTTGAGGACAAAAAAGGAGTTGTAGAGGAGATATTGATATATTAGAAGGGATGAGGTGAGACTTGGATAGCCCATGGAAATACAGGCCCCCACTGAAATTCAAATAAAATAATAAATGTTCTTTGAGACTCTGCTCAGATGGTACCTACTAGACAATGTAGGATATTACACTCATGATGTTTGGAGCCTCCTTGTTAGTTGGGTGTCAGTTAAACTTAACTTGAACCTTCAATTTCACAGCTGTAAAATCTAGTGCCTTCCACATAATTTCTACAAATTTCCAAAATTACTGCCTCATAGTCTCCTGGATTTTGATCTTCTGTTTGCTGATATCTTGGAATTATTCCATTCCAACTATAATACTGAGTTTATCTCATTTGCTAGTTTTTTAAAAATCCAGTCATATAATGAATTCTTATAAGACCCAGGAAGAAATCATGTTGGGCACCATATAGACTCTGAAAATTTTCCATCTTCCCTACACAAATTCTCTCCTACCTTCCTAAAGCCTGGGCTTCAATTGGTAGTGACAATTTTTTTCTAAATCAGAATATTTTGATATGGAAATAGATTGATATTAATCATTATTCTGAAACCACAAATAAACTAGGAATGTTTGGAAGAATACCAGATACAGGATATCCTACCATTATATATCCTAACAATATGTGACCTTCACACTGAAACCAGCCCTATAGGAAATGTAGCTCCATCCCCTGGGCTCTGAAATCTTCCTTGATCAGACAGTGGACTTTTGACAGGACTCCATGATGTTCTGAAGAATAATTTTTTCCAATTAAGTATAATAATTTATTCTTTTAGTTATCATCAATAGTTTAAATATTCCCTAAATTTATTTATGCTTTCCATAATACATGTTTTATTCTAAAGCAGAACACATTTATCCTCAATATAATCAGGTATGCATAGAGAAATATTTTCCACTAAACAGTAAACTCCTCTGTGGTGATGACCATATCAAGAACATCATAGAAAAATGTTTTAGTTGTTCCCCAATATTTTTTCTCCATTTTCACTAAAATCGTGGTCACACCAAACTAAAACACATTTTTCAGCCCTCTTTTAGCTGGAAATAACCATCTGGTAAAAATTTATACTATGGAATAGGTGTGCCAGTTATGTATGTATTTTCTGGACATATTCTCACCTTTGTCAACTCACCCTTTTTGCTGGATATCATATGAATAGATGAATGTGGCAAAAACTGTTAGTGATCACCAATTACACATGTGATACCTTACATTTACCATCTTCCTTTGCCTGTAAATTGGGACCATGTGATAATCTCCTGCCAAAAGAATGTGACTGGAAAAATGTGTCACTTCCAGAAAGAGCCAGTTAAGATCACAAGTGTCTTGCCAATTTTTCTTGCTTTGTCACAGTAACCATAAAGGCCACTGATTTCTGATATACAGTTATAGGGAGAAGGGCCACTGAACTCAGATTTGGAGTTAATCTGTTACTACAACATAACCTGTGTTACCTGAAGTGAGAAGAAGGTGAACATCTCAGCCCATGAAGTCAAGGCCAACACCTTAGGGATGAGAGTAACAATTCAGAAGGATCCTAGGTCCCTGACATTGTAGAGATAAAAGATTACCTCAGAACTTTTTCTTTCTGAGCTTCATATGAGAAACAGATTCCTATTTTGTTTAAGGTACCACTAATTTGGGTCAAATTTGCAGCAACCTAATTTTTCAATAATAAATCTATCTTTGCAAGACCTATTTTACAAGGTCTTATATTGTATCTCACTTATTAGAGATGCTCAATATTACATTTGGTGAATTGAAGTTGAATAGATGAGAAAATTATGTGAGAGGGTAAAGGCTATTTTGGCAAAAGTAGATCCAGTAGAAATCTAACAAACAGGAAAAGCTATTTAAAAGGTGTGAACTTCTATAAAAACTTTCCTGTCATTTCCTGGCATACAAATTGGGAAATAGAGCCCCAAACCAGAGGTAGCACTCGGTCAGCCCATGGGTCTAATGAACCTCACAGATGGATCTTGGTTGGCTTGCACTGCACTTTTTAAAAAATGTGAATTAGTTGCCAATTTTCATAAATAGGAAGTGTTTACATGAAATTCTCAATTGCTGGCTGATTTTGAAAAATCAAAAGATCTGGCAACCTAGGCTGCATATTCTTATATGTTAAAAAATAACTGGCTAAGATAATGGCTTGACTCCTTTAGTCAGGACATAAGTTAATCAGTTTGTAATGACTTTGACATGATCTCTCTGACATTAAGGTGACACGTCAACTGCCATCTATCTCACAGTGTTTGATTTCTTGTGTTTCAAAACTTATTCTGGCTCAGGAGGTTGAGGCAGGAGGATCACGAGTTCAAAACCAGCCTCAGCAATGGCAAGGTGCTAAGGCAACTCAGTGAGACCCTGTCTCTAAATAAAATACAAAATTGGGCTAGGGATGTGATTTAGTGGTTGAGTGCCCCTGAGTTCAATTCCTGGTGTACCAGCGCCCCCCCACACCCCCCCCAAAAAAAAACTTGTTCTGTTTTTCTGCCTTTTAAAACTTGTTCTTCCATAGGTGACCTACAAATAAGCAAGACTGAGTCCTGCCTAAGCTATCTATACCCTGGCCTGCACATTGGCTTTAGGGGGAAGATTCCAAGGATGAAGGATTAAGCACCAAGAATAAAAAGATGTGGGAAATAACAACAAAGAAATAATGCCAATAGAGAACTCTCAGGTAACACAAATCTTAATGACAAAGGTGTTTATTGGAGCAGGTGTGATGAGAGGGCAGTGATCCAAGTCTGCATATGACCATCATGTTCTCTGCCTGTTCTCTTAGCCCCATCAAAAGATGAAGTAGCCCCCAGACCCCAGGTCTAATGTAAGAACCATATGCTGTTGAACACTTTTGAGCCTTGCTCCTAGATAGAATTCTTGACAACCTGAATAGTGATTGGTGTTTCTCCAAAGGTTTGGAAGATTGAGAGGAAAATAGATGGTCCATACATCTCCCCTCACTCATCCTGGTTTCAATAAGAAATGTGAGAATGGAAGGTGAAATACAAGCGGACACAAAATGAGGTTGTAAATCAAACACTTTTCTTGTATCCCCTGCTCAGAAAAGCCAGTTGAGCACTTAAAAGAGGAAGAGAAAGAGAAAGATATGGGGAAGGACAGAGGAGCCTGTCATTGAGAAAAAGGGGAAAGTTGTATTTTTGTGTTTCAGTTAATCTCTTGATATCAGTGGGTGTAGAGCCCCAGATGTTAGAGTTAATGCAATATGCATTATTCCATCACATTGGGAAATCTCTAGTCCCTGCAACAAGGAATTAATAAATCTAGTAATTGCGTCATGTCTGTAATATCAGGGGAAAAATTGTGTAAATCATTTGATAAATGTGTGTACCCAGATAGCATGTGTTCCTGAGGCCTTCCATGGGGATTACCCCAAAGGTTGCCCAAGCATTTCTCCTCTTCCACTGTGCCCTCTTTAGGAGAAGCTGGCATGAAACAGAGTGGTTGTTTATTTAGTGTGACATTGGCATCCAATACCATCCCAAATCGATTCTTTATGCTTTGTTTCTTATCAACACCTCTCCCCAGAACATGAGTTCTCTAAGGCAATTAGAAATAATCATGGGCTTGCCAAAATGTTCTTTTCCATTTTTTAAGCATCAGAACTGGAATGTGGTAGAGTTTTAGCTCTTAAGAGGCTCAATTTTTTTTTTCAACAAAATGAACAACTAAGCAGTTGTCTGGAGCATCAGGACACCATCTATGTATCCAGAATGACATATGCAATACTCTTTGTAAAACATTTCTGAATTTCTCTTTTGATTTTTCTGTAGCATGTTGAAGGGTATTAAATTAAAACTCACTGTAATCACATCATCATCTTTGGTTTTTGTACCTCTTCAGTGTGCTAAATTCTACACAGAGGTACAGATGGGGGAGAAGAAGAAGAAACCTGCAAAGTGAAAAGACTTCAAAGGAAATGTCTTGAGGATGGAATCATATTTGCCAGAATTACATCAATTTCCTTGCTGCTGGAAGATTTCTGTGCCATTTATGATAATAAGTCGTGTAGGTTTGAGTGAACCAATGAGTAATAGCAAGCTATATCCCCCTGGGTACCCAAGGTGATTAATCTCTTAGAACAAAATAATTTGAAGGTGCCACATGCCATAATTGACACAAGTGATAACTGACTGCCTCTGCTTGGATGGACCGTTAGACAGGGCTATATCATGTCAGGTAGAAAACCATTATCCTCATCACTGTAAACCTCCATTGTGCCTTCAACAAGGTTTAGAAGCAAAACTCACGCCCATAGGCTTTCATAAATAAATTCCTAACATTAGCTTGATTTCATCTCTTTCTCTCTGTACTATGCACCCAGGAAGGCAAATAGATTTTATCTTGTGTGTCAACCCTGGTAGATTTATTGGTAGTAGTTCCCAGGGCACCATGTTGAGGCCATTTCCTGCCGCAGTGCTATGATTGATTAGTTGGGTCTTCCATGGGTAAGGGAAAAGAGCACTGTGACATATTTGCTAGATGTTTGCCAGACTTCTAGTGAACTCCATTTGTCTTTCACTTTCCAGAGAATCTGTGGTTGACTCCTGGCTATCTTCATGAGATTTCCTTTAGTGTACAACATCCTTTTGTGAATAAACAACAATTTCTCCTACCAGTAAGATGGAGCTTAGAATTTTATCAGAAGTACTGAATCTCCTGACTCAGACCCTGAATATTTCCAGATAATTACTATGGTTTACTAAAACTACAAAACTCAGCTTGTATTGTAATGCAAAATTAATAAGATATCTTTTAAAATAACCTAAAAATAAATTAACAAATTAGACTAAGAATCTAGAAATTGATTTCACTCCACTGTTTGGGCCTAGCTAAAGTGGAAAAAAAAATGACAGAAAATAGTAGAGAAGATAGTGAGTGAGGAGTTGGCTGAACTTCACATGTCAAGTGACAAGGAAGCCAAAATGAATAAAGAGAAAATTTCCAATCTGAGAGACATGTTAAAGGAATAAACTAGAAGCTAGGGAGATGGGATAAAGATGCATCTTGGAAAAAGAGTGCCTACAAATTCTTTGACAAGCCCATGAAAAGGCAGAATAATTCTCCATTATACAAGGACTGGCCTTGGTCTTAGTGACTTGGTGTCAAAGGTTCCTCATGAAAGGTGATATAGCTAATGTGACTCTCCCTCTCCTTGCCTCCTCTCTCCCTCTCTCCCTCCCTCTCTTTCTCTTATATGGATTTTTTGACTCTTGAGAAAATCAGTTAAGAGATCATGTTGAAATGCCATGTAAAAATTAAGATGCTGGAGGAGCCCAGCTATTCCATTCCCACCTGTTGGAGCTACCAGGTAGCATCAGCTATCTAAGTCATGAATGAACAAACCTTCAGGTGATTCTAGTCCCACCATCTATTTGACTCAACTTCAGTGAGAACTGCCTGGAGCCCAGTCAACTCCAGGACCATTAGAAACAATGATGGTGATAAAAATAACAGTAATAATAACAATAAACATTTTTGTTTTGCTTTAAGCCACTCAGATTTGGGGTAGTTGGTTATATAGTAATAGATAATCAGAACTACGCCTTTATGTCTTTTTTTTCCCTTGAACCTCCTTCTTTTCATCAGGGATAGAAGTAGACTATCTCTAAAGGTCTTTAGAATTCTAAAATAGAGTGGAGAATCTAAATGGAAGTTGAAGCTCACATAGTTGGGTAGGCTGGGGTGGATTTTAGGGTTATAGTGTTCTCACATTTTGCCTTTATGCTTTCCTCTTCTTAAAGCATGGACTTCTCTACCTGGTGCTGCCTAGGGGGAGGAATGTTTCAGGACTGAAACCCAAAGAGATCTTGGCTTCTCATTTTCCAAACTTGAACCTTTGGGAAAGCACATGCCTTTTGTAGAGGTGAAAGAAACAAAGTAAAACAGCATAAAAGAAGCAGAGCAGCTTGGGAAAATATATACAAGAGGGATAGGAAATGCCCCTCTTTCCCTGCATCTAGGTGATTCCTCTGAACTGAGGTTGGAATAGGGAACAATGAGGGAAAGGTATTGGGGTGGAGCAAGCAGAGGAGCTATGCATGTCTCTCCCACAGCAGGCTGTGGAAGCAGAAAGTCTCCAGAGAAGAAGTGTGTATCTGGACAGTGGGATTCTGAAAGTACTTTAGATAGTGCCAAACATGGCTTGATGCCCCAGGGAATCACCAGGCAGGAAGGATTTGGAAATCAAAATAAGTCAATTTATAGAAAATGGAAAGACACAATTTCTCTTCTCTTCCTGTGTTTGTGAGCGCTGATTTATACCCCATGCCAAAACTTAGAAGTTATCGATATTATCACAGGAAATGATGACTTGAAACTCCAAGATATGGAGGAGAATTTGTCTAGTCTGGGAAGGAAAGAGAACATTTTTGTCTGAAAGGGAAAGAATTTAGGAAAATGCATGGAAGATGGGGAAAGAGAACAATGTATGTCTTTGATAATAATCTCTTTCAAAAACTCATGTGTTTATGTGAAGGCAAAATACAAAAGAAGAGGGGTTTTGTGTGTGTGTGTGTGTGTGTGGTCTGTTAATATGAATTATTACAGGGCATGAAACACAAGCTGTGCCAGTGTCCATGGCACAAAGGGCCCCACCAGGTAGGAAATGAGAATTTTTCCTGAGAGCTGAAAACACATGAGTAAAACAGTTTTGCTACAGGGAAAGAACAAGGAGGCAGCACCATGGATGGGTCAAGGAGGCACCAGCCACAGGGACTTGTGGGTAGCTAAAGATGCTAAGAGGGATACAGACTTCAACATGAGGGAGGAACAGGATAGAAAACCTGAAAAAGACTCTTCCAGTGTCTACAAGAGACTTCCCACAGGATATCCTGAAACATTTAGGTGAAATATTAAGACCTGCAGATTTTAAGTTTTTCATGTTTCAGGAAGATAGCAGGAATATTATATGTATGCTTGGAATAATAAACTCTAGGAAAACTCAGGTTCCAAAATCAGCTCATTGGAATCTAGAATAAGAATTCTAAAATGATTCTATGATCTAATTGGCAATAAGTAAGCTTCTGATAGACCACTGTGCAAATCTAATTCTATGATTCTTGGTAATTGTGAAATTAAGTTTAGTCAGAAAGCTTCATTTCCTTCTATTTCTTAAACCATGGTCTAAATAAACTGTGTTTTATAATTAATCTTTTTTGTCATATGTACCTATAGAAGTATGATTGTTTCTCTGCAGTAACAATGATCACAATCTGATTTGGGTTACTCTATAAGGTTAGCAGCTATTGCTCCATGAGACTGTGAGCTCCTGAAAGGCAGTGACTTTGTCCTATATTTTAAAATATTTTTCAGTTTTAGATGGGCACAGTACCTTTATTTTATTATTATGTGGTGCTGAGAATCAAACCCAGTGCCTCACACATGCTAGCCAAGTGCTCTACCACTGAGCCACAACCCCAGCCCTGTCCTATTTATTAAGTGCCTTATAGAACTTTATATATAATACTCTCTCATTCATTGAAAACATATTTGTAGAATATCGGTATTGTGTCCAGCACTGTGATCAATAAATGACGCAGGGAATCAAAAATAAAATCTTCACATCGGTAGTGACAAATCTATTTGACTAAGTTAAGATGTGCCTCCAACATTTTTTAAAGAAAAAATAATTATAAAATTGGATTTGTAAATATTTTAGTTAAGACATTTTCCTCTTCATTTGTAATAGGCATGGTCCCACGGTTTGCAGTTGTGTGCTAACTATAAGGGTTATGTTAAATTCACACATTATGTTGAAATCATGGAATAGTTTTTCTGTGATCTACAATAACTTTTATATCAGAATCTGTTCTTTTAAGTTTAATAGAATTCAACTAAAAAGATGCAAAAGAACCAATCAGCTTGAAGTATGTCAATAGAGATGTCCCAAACTGAAATGCAAAGAGGAAAATAAGTGACTAGCCCTTATTATGGAATAAAATACATATTTAAAGTTTATTCCCTTCTTTATTATGTGTGTGTGTTTCAGTTTCATCAATTTAGCATAATTATATTCTACCCACTAAAGTCTGATATTAATTTACATTTGCTGATACTAATTTATAATTGATCTACCAACAACCTTTAGAAGTGATTAGCTTAGGTATGAGTATAGGACACCATCCTAACTAATGAGAGGTGAGGAAAAGTCTTCTGAGTGTTTCTGGGAATATTTTTGTCATTTTTAACTGATTATACAAGTCTGGATGAACTGTATCTCCTGCTCCATTGATGTTGTACTTTATAATGTGATTTTATTTGGCTAATGAAAAATAAAAGATGTGACAGAAAAGATATATTAAAAAAAAGAAATTTTAAAAAACAGAACAAAACATTTTTTGACAAGTGGGATAATTACAAAAGTTGCAAGACATTTGTTCTAAGAATATCATAAAGAAAAGATAACAATAAGCAAAATTCCAACATCTAGGCACATCCTATTCCAACTGTAGAAAAAAAAAGAAAGAAAGAAAAAGAAAAAGAAAATTCTAGGGAAATAAAAACCAAGAGGAAAACAAACTAGCTAAAGAAGAATAAGGTTAAAAAATATATCTAACTTCTATTCAGAAATCATGAAAGAAAAGAATGGAGTAAAATATCCAATATGTTGAAAGCAAGACCATCAACCTATTAGTCCATATCCAGTGAAATTATCATTTAAAATAAAGGCATTCTCAAACAAAAAATGGGAGAATTTATTAGTAATAGATATGTTTTGGAATAAATGTCAAAAGAAGTTTTTTAGAGAGATGAAAGTTGATAAAGGTCAGGAACTTCTATCTATATAAAGGAAAGAGTATTATACCAACAAATTTTATTTTTCTTTTATTTTTATTTTCTTTTTGGTACTGGGGATTGAACTCAGGGATACTTGACCACTGGGCCATATCCCCAGCCCTATTTTTTATTTTATTTAGAGACAGGGTCTCACTGAACTGCTTAGTGCCTCTCTTTTGCTAAGGTTAACTTTGAACTCGCCATCCTCCTGCCTCAGCCTCCCAAGCCACTGGAATCACAGGTATGCACCACCACACCATCACTTTTCTTAGTTAAACTGATAACAATTAAAAATAACAGCAGTAATGTACTGGATGATAATAGTTAATGAATAAGCCAAATAAATGATAGTCATGTTTTTAAGGAATGAGAAAAAGAAATTGAGAATACTCAGTTATAAGGCACCTGCACTGGCTGTGAAGTGATATAGTGCTACTTAAAAGTAGAGTTAAATGAGTTGTTTATGCATATTGCAACCTTTAGGCAATCTCTAAAACATTTTTTAAATAAGTCTAATTGATTACCTAGGTGAGGAAAGAAAATGGAATCATTTAACATGCTCAATTAAAACCAGAAAAAGAAGAAAAAGATTAACAAACAAAAGTAAAAGAGAAGAGGCAATGAATTGAAAACAGTTGGAAACAAGGTAGATATTAATTCAACTGTACAAATAATTACTTAGAATGTGAATCACCTAAATGCAATAATTAAAAGGCAGAAATGGTCAGAATGGAGTAAAAAACAAGACATAGCTATAAGTTGTCCACAAGAAACTCCCTTTAAATAAAAACACAGATAAATTAAAAGTAAATGGTGAAGAGAGAGTTATCAGACTAGTACTATTTGAAGGTAGATGAAGTAGCTGTCTTAATTTCAGACAAAACAGATTTCAAAGCAAGGAAAATTTTCATGGATAAAGAGAGGCATGACATGATGATACAGGAGCCACTTCTTCTAGAAGACCTAACAATCCTGGTAGGTATACATATACCTAGCAGCACAATGTCAAAATAAAGGAGATAAAAGTTGATAGAACTGTGAGGAAAAATAGTTGGTGACTTCAACAGCCTACAATCAGTAGCAGACTTCAGGCAGAAAATCACTGAAGATATTTCAACAACACCATCAATCAACTGGAACTAACTGTAAATTAGAGAATATATTTCACATAGCAAATTCAGAATATACATTCTTCACATTGTTTCATAGAACACTCTTCAAAGGGGATGATAGCATAATACAAACCATGACAAATATTAAAGAATAGAAATATTACAAAGCATGTGTTCGGAGAACAATGGGGTTAAAGTAGAAATCAATAACTGAAATAGAGCTGTAATGTTCCAAAATACTTGGAGATTATACAATAGACTTCCAAAGAGCACATGGATAAGAGGAGTCTAAAGACAAATTAAGAAATATTTTCAACCAAATGAAAATAAAAATATAACTTATCAAAATTTGAGGGATGCAGTAAAATCAATGATTCAAAAAGAATTTATGTTATTGAAAGCTATATTAGAAAAGAAGAAAGATCTAAAATCAATAATCTAAGCTCTCACCTTAAGAAACTAAACAAAAAGATCAAATTAAATCTAAAGGAAGCAGAAGAAATAAAGTAAAAAAATGGTGCAGAAATCAATAAAATTAAAAACAGGAAATCAGTGTAGAAAATAAATAAAATAGCTGGGCTTGATGGCACACACCTGTAATCCCAATATCTTGGGAAGCTGAGACAAAGAGTTTTGTAAGTTCAAGGCCAGGCTCACTAACTTAGTGAAGCTCCACTTCAAAATAAAAAATAAAAAGATGGGGATATGGTTCAGTGGTAAAACTGCCTGGCGATTTGATTTCCATACAAAAAAAAAAAAAAAGAGTGGAGTGAAATATCCAATGTGTTGAAAGCAAGACCATCAACCTATTAGTCCATATCCAGTGAAATTATCACTGGATATAAGCAAGGAAAATGGATATACCATTTTGCATTTCCATGATAAAATGCTAAGAGGGATACAGAATTTTTAAAAAAAGAGCAAAAGAATACTAAAATCTAGTTATTTTAAAAGTTCCAGAAAATTGATAAATCTCTAACAGGAGTCTGAGAGAAAGAGAGAACACATATCACTAATAAAGGAAATGAACGGGGGTGCATAACTAGTGATCCCACAGACATTGGAAGGATAATGAAAGTATATTATGAACAACTATATGCACACAAATTTGGTAATCTGGATGAAACAGGCAAATTCTTTGCAGTGTACTAGTTGTACTTTTTTTCCAAAACTCAAACAAGGTGAAACAGATAATCTGAACAGCCTAAGTCTACAAAAGAAATTGAGTCAATGATCTTTCCAAAATGAAAGACAAGGCTCAAATTGTTCCAGTGGTGAATTCTACAAAATATTGAAAGAAGAAATGGTACCAAGGCTCTAGAATTTCTTTGAGAAAATATAAGCAGAGTAAACACTTCCTAATTCATTTTATGGGGCCAATATTACCCTATTACCAAAACCAGACAAAGACATGACAAGAAAGAAAAACTATAGGCCAATATCTCATAAGAACATGAGTGCAAAAATCTTTAACAAAAAAAATAGCAAATTTAATCCAACAATGTGCAAAAATAAATATATAGCACAATCAAGTGGGATTTATTCCATGTATGCAAACATGACTTAGAATTTAAACTCAGTTAATTTAATTAATCATGTCTACAGGTTACTAAAGAAAATCATGATCATTAAATAGTTGCAGAAAAGTGTTTCATAAAATCTGACATCCATCCAAGATATAAACTTTCACAAACTAGGAATAAAGAAGAACTTCCCAAACTTGGTAAAGAATATTTTCAAAAAGCCTATAACTAATATCATCATTATTGGCAAGAAATTAAATGCTTTTCCCTTGAGATTTGGAACAAGACAAGGGTATTCCATCTCACCACTCTAATTCAGCCTTATTTATATCTTCTATATATGTTATAGCTAATGTAATAAGACTTTTAAAAAAAGAGTACTAAAATTGAATAAAAGATATACATATTAGGAATGAAGAAATAAAAACTGTTTTTGTTCACAGATGACATAATTGTCCATGTAGAAAACCCCAAAGAATCAGTGACAGGAACAACAACAAAAAAATTGAAACTAATAACAATTATGGCAAAGGTGCAGGATACCATGATAATATATAAAAGTCAATTGCTTCTATATATACTAAAAGTATAAAATTAGAATTTGAAATTAAAATGTCATATTATTAATTAAAGTAAAGATAACAAAAAATTTATAAGATCTGTCTGAGAAAAACTATAAAACTCTGATGAAAGAAATCAAAGACAATCTAAACAAATGGAAACATTCCATGCTCATGATTTGAATGGCTCATTATTCTCAATATAATCTAAAGATTCAATGAAATCCTAAAAAAATCCTCACAATTTATTTTGTGCACATCTACAAACCAATTCTAAAGTTTATATGGAAAGGCAAAGACCCAGAATAGACAATACAATATTAAAGAACAAAGTCAGTAGACTAACACTACCTGACTTTGAGACTTAACTATAAAACTACAATAATCAAGACAATATTGGTATTGGAAAAAAGGGAAAGACAAATTGTTCAATGGAACTAATGAAACAAAACAGAAAGCCCAAAAATAATCCTGCAATCAAATCTGAAATTTCTAGAAGGTAACATAGGAGAAAATCTAGATGACTTTGGAATTGACAATGATTTAAAAACACAACACCAAAAGCGTGAGTCAAGAAAGAAAATATGTTAAGTTGAAGTTCACTAAAATTAAAAACTCTGCTCTGAGAATAATACTGTTAAGGAAAAAAAAGCAAAAAGATAAGCTACAGACTAGGAGAAAATATTTGTAAAACACATATGATAAAGAATTTATATGTAAAATAAACAAAAACTCTTGTAACTCAACAATAAGAAAACAAGCAACCCAATTAAAAATAGCCAAAAGATCTGAGCGTACATCTCACTAAAAAAAAACCATATAGATGGCAAATAAACAATAAAAAGATGCTTGATATTATATATAATGCATTGACACCAAATGCTGGTGAACGTGTAGAACAAGGGAACTATCATGGAAATGCAAAATGGTATATCTATTTTAGAAAACAATTTGGCATGTTCTTACAAAATTAAACTATACAACACAATGAGTGATCTCTAATGTAAATTAGGTAAATATAGTTAAAAACAATGTACCAACATTGGTTCATCATTAATATAACACACTAACGCAACATGTGGACATTATATAGGACAGAGGGGGCATACGTATTTTATGCTCAATTCTTCAGTAAGCCTAAAACTCTTCTAAAAAATTATTAATTTTTGAAAAATCTATTGCTCAATGTTTCTTTAAAGTTGATAGTTTTAAAAGGGGTGATAATTGACTACATATTTTTTTGTACTACAGATTGAACCCAGGGTGCTTTTTTATATTTTATTTTGAGACAGGGTCTTGCTAAGTTGCTGGGGCTGGCAATCCTCCTGCCTCAGCCTCCTAAGTTGCTGAGATTACAGGCATGTACCACCACTTCTGGCTAGTTGACTACTTCTAAAAATTTTTACTTTTACCCTAAAGATTTATAATAGAAAGACTCTCCAAAGAGGAAAGGTATCTAAAGAATTTAGACATCCCAAACAGGTCAAGCACTTACTTCTGTGTGTCACTTGCAAATAATAATGAGATTATATAGAATCCGTATATTTACAGAGAAATTTATCACATTCACATTTATTGTGATGTTGAAATGACTCCTGTCACCATATTTAATATTTTCTGTTTGCCAAACTTTTCTTCCTTTCTTTTGTTGAATGGATTTTTATCCTTGAGAGAGATTCCATCTCTTCTCATGTCTTAGAAATATTAAATTCATCTATTCTATTTTGCTCTATTTTCTTCAATATTTTTATCTTAATACATGTGTCAGTAACAAATCATGTAGTACAGAATAATCTCTGAAAAAAATTAATCTTCTGATTTTCTATTTCTTATTCTCTCTATGACATTTCATACAAATCCACTGAGTTTTTCCTAGTATGCCATATCTCTGAAAATTTAGTTTTATCTAAGTATAGTTCTTATTTGCCAAAAAATATATAAAGGTTACAAACTTCATATCAAAACATTTCCTTAATTACTTCACATTATAAACGTTAGGTTTTGGGGAAGTATAATATGAAATAAATAATGTAAATGTCTTAGCTGTTAAACAATTTATACTTTCAATTATCATCATTATTGTCAATGGTTTTAGTCCACTAACTATTGATCATGTTTTGAACCCAATGTCCAGAGGCAGTAAAGAAACATTAGATTATTATGTGTCTCTACCTAGGAGGAAAGTAGCACATGGGGTACAGGATGTATTTCCAACAGTTAGTGTGCCAGGCTAAAGTCTTGTGCCAATTTTGTCACTTAGTAAAAATGGTAGAATCTTTCTTTCCTCCCTTCCTCAATCATCATATGCTAAGAAGGAAGTGGATATAAAAATGAATAAAGTGAGACTATCTTTTGTCTCAGAAGTGAAATGGAAACTATGGACTTATAACTAGAACTAAGAGGTAGAATACATAGAATATTAATGTTCCAATCAACTTTGGATTTTAGTACCACAATACTTGAAGGTAAACAATGACTCCCATATTTCTAAAGAAGAGACTGGGACTGTGACCAAATAATGAACATATAAAAATAATACCAAGATACATTTTTAGAGATCATTTGTTTCTGCAGTCCTTAACCACTAGTCCTTGGATTCTTACTGAGCACTTGTGAAGGTCTGTAACTCATTTGAATTTATTTGCAAAATTTTATAGATGCATGTGTAGATCTAGCTTTTATCAGACTGTTAAAATGTTGTGTCTTATATAATTCTGAGTTGCAAATGTAATTTAATTCTCTCATTTTTACAGAATAAAAAACCAAGGCCCAGGTGGGCATGGTGGCACATGCTTGTAATCCTAGAAGCTCCAGAGGCTAAGGCAGGAGGATTTCAAGTTCAAAGCCAGCCTCAGCAACTTGGGGAGGCCCTAAGCAACTTAGCGAGACCATGTTTCAAAACAAAAAGTAAAAAGGACCAGAGATGTGGCTCAGTGGTTAAGCACCCTTGAGTGCTAAAACAACAACAACAAAAATCGAAGGCCCAGAAGAGAAAATTGACAACTTCTGGTCAGCACTGAGCTGCAGAGTCATGAAAAAAAAACTTTGTGATAGATGAAAACTCACCTTGTTGTCTTTGAACTCTACTCTTTTACTCAATCCCCAATAGCAGCAATCCTGAAAGACACACCTCCTATTTTCTCTGCCCCAGTTTTACTTCACATCATGGCATCATGAATTACATTGAAAGATCTGAGCTGTGAACAGGACTCAAGAATCTATTTGTTGATGGATATCAGTAATCAATGATATAATCAATCAATAATCTGGTTTGTAGAAATCTGACCAATGACTAGTCTATGGCAGTCCTCAAAGAACCATGGGCTTGTTTGTATCAAAACCATATATGTGCCTTGTGTTCCAGTCTAGATTTTATCTGACTCTAAAGATTTTCCTTGCAGAGCTACAAACAAAGCAATGTAAGTTCCACCCAAATTTAAGTGGAGTGTGTGACACTCAAACTTTAGATTTAGAAAGAAAACAAGACCCTGAACAGAGAGGGAATGATGTACACATTAGCAGTGAGAATTTTTAGTCTGTTTTACCTTGAAGGCTTCATATCAACATTACTTTTATAATTTTTCTAATGCTAAAGAAATGCACTTGAAAAATGTACCATCTGTGCTTTGTCTGATTAGCCAGTCCAAATGGAATGGATGTCAACTTTGAGTCCTTTTATTTTTATGAAAATAAAAAGGAGCTTCACTTCTAACTCAGCTTTATGAGTGAATCAATGAGAAGTCATCTACTGCATAATCTTCCCCCTAGAAAGTAATAAATATTTACAGTATATAATGAGATTTCATGTCAAAAATTGATGATATTTATTGTGTTTTAATAAAAGCAGATTTGAAAACATTAGTTTTATTAAACAAAAAACAGAATATTGTTTTAAAAATTGCCATTTTCATATTTGCTTTTCCTGTGGAGACCTTATATACAAAGGCAGATTTTTAGCTAACTATATTACTATGGAAATCAGCTCCTACTGAATAGAAATAGTACAAAATAATGAAAACACTAATACATCTTTACACATTGTATTATTCATCTATCAATTACTTTCCCTTTTGTGGAGCTCAGTCTTTCAGGTTCGGCTGTTTAACAGTCATATATTTTCCATTATTTATTCTCAATTTCTTTTCTCAATCTTGATCCTAAGAATTAACTAAAAAGAATATTTAAAAGGTCATGCTGTCCTTTCCTGCACAAATCTGGGAGATAAGGCTGTTACTAACACATTTTCTAATTTTTTAAGTAAATGTTAAGGGGAACATTTGGTTCTCATATGAAAAGATTTTCACAAACAGGTCAAATATGTTACAGGTAGTGGAAACACAGATTTTCCTTTATGACCTTGCAGGTCCTCTGACTTCTGAAACAGTGGGTTCAGAGGATACTCTCTTCAGACTGGCTTTTAGAAGCCAGTATCCCTCCTACAATGGAAAGGGCTTCTAGAGATGGATCTGCAGAAAGTAGTGCTTCCTCCAACCAATAATGAAAAGAGGTGATTGCAAGTGATTCTCTTTGTATCTGAGATTAAGTCTCTAATGCCTTTCAGCCCAAGGCATAAAATAATAGAGATCCTTGGTGACCACAGCAAATAGAAAACTGTAGGCCCATGTAGATTTGAAGATTCTCATTAATATAAGAAATGTGCTGTCCAGGGTTGGGGATGACATATCTGTGTGTTAAATTCAGCCAGTGGCATCCCAGATTTGGGCCTCTGAACTACACAATAACATGTCAACACTTTTAGGACTAAGTTGGTCCTTTCCTCTTTCATGTTCATCTATTAGTTTTCATGCTATATTGCTTGATATATTCTGCACCTCTGTCATCAGAATTTTGGTGATTGTTATGGTTAATCCTATCACTGTTTTTAAAAAATAGAAAGATTCATTCCTGTGGTTCAAAAACAATAAGAAAATACAAAATGATATGCAGCAAAAAGCCTTGCTCCATTCTTGCCTTTATTAGCCCAGTTCCACCCACCTCCTTTTCCTGACAAGTATCTTGTTAGTGGCTTTTGTGTTTCTACTAATATTATTATTTGTATGCAAGCGAAACAAATATACACACACGAATTTGTCTCCAGTTATCAACAACACATTGCATAATGAACATACTTTTTTCACATTAAAACAAGTTGTTTGAAAGCCATTTATTACTTAAAAATAATTACGTGAATATATAAACTATATAAATAAATACACAGGTACATAGTATACTTTATTTTACTATCCTAATGATGGTATATATCTAAGTTATTTTATATCATAAACACCACTGCATACATTATTTTGCTCTTGAATATGTACATGTGATAAACAGCAAAATGCAATGACTTGATCAAAGGGTAAATGTATTTATAGTTTGAACAAATATTGTCAAATTATATTTAGAAACCATATTAGTTTGAATCAGTATCCATTCTCACCATATCCAGTGCGACTATCTTTACAAATAAAAGGTCCTATCAAACTTTTAGGTTTTTACTAATATTGGTTAAAATTTTTATGTTCTAGGATAATCTCAATGTATATTTTTAATATTATAAGGGAGGTTGAGTACTTTTTCATATGTTTAAGGCCACTGATATTTGTTTTCCCATGAAATATCTGTGCAAATCATCAACTAATTTTTCCATAGGATATTGCTCTTATCCTCAGTTTCTAATTCAATATAAATTAGAAGTAGTAGCTCTTTTCTGGTACAATCAGATATAAATCTAAGTTCCACTTTGTTATCTTCTCTTGTTGCTGGTGGTGATTTCATTTTTTATGCATAGGGTTTTTTATGTAATTAAATTTATCATCTTTTCCTTTTATTCTGTCTAGATTTTAAGTAGCAGGTCTTCCTCTCTCAAGGATAGAAGGAATCAATTTACATTTTCTTCCAATATTTTTCTTATTTCATATTTTTGCATCTAAATTTTATTCTTTTTGAATTATTATGGTACATAACGTGACATATGGATGAAACTTTAAGGAAGAATTAACCTATATCTCAGAGATTTAATATACCATCTTTATTAGGGACTGAACTTGTATATATACTTGGATCTATTTATTGAATTCTATTCAATTAGTTTATTTTTTATTTACTCATAAAGACCATACCATAATAATGAGGTTTCAATATATGGAAGAGTTTAGTCAACCCCCAATTCTCTTTCTTATTATTTTATATATTTGTTTTATTTCCATATGAACTTTATTGACTTTTTAACTTAGCTTTTTTAATTAATATTTTTGTTGTGATTACAAAAATTAATTAATTAATGTGGGAAGAAAAGATATTTTGTGAAGTAGAGGATGCCAAAAAGAACATGATCTTTCTTTCCATTTTTTCAAGCTTGTATGTGTATGTATGTGTCCTTTAAGAAATTTTAAATATATACTTAATATGTACATTGCATATTTCTTATTATATCTATTTTGGTTATTACATCTTATTATTTTTTTCTTTAGCAAATAAGGTCTTTTATAAGTAAAATATTCTTTGGGGGCTGAACATAGATGGAGATACAAATGGGAGTTTACCATGTTAAGGAAATCTGTACTTGTTTTCATCTTTTTATGGATTTTTAATCCAAAATGAACATTGAACTTTATCAAATGTCTTTTAGAGACTTAGATATGATTTTCCTTGATGTATTAATCTGATTAAATATACTTATAAATACTCTATTAAGGAACCATCTTTGCATTTTGGGGAATTGAACCTAGTTGTGTTTCTAATACATTTTTTTTTAATTTAAAAACAGCAGTGTTTCCATTTGATTTTATTATTGATTATAGATTCATTTATCATGGATTTTAAGTGTAATGCTAAACAAATGCAAATAATATTAATCAAAAAATCAGAAAATATCCAGTCAGATCATTACCAATTGATGAATTTATGAGGTAATTAAATCACTTTTGGAAATTTTATTTCATAATTATTTTCCAGATCTTTTATTTGCTATAATGAAATTTTTAATTAATTTATGAAAATTTTTAAGCTTTTTGGTCAAAACTTTAAATTATTAATATTATTGAGGACTCAAATATATTTTAAGTGGGCTATATTTATTAATATTTACCATATTTTAAATTAAAATTATTTTATAAAATGTTATTACTTGTTAAATGAATACCATGTATTTTTTTTCTTTTTTCTTTTTTATTAGATGATAGAATGAGATGAACATAATTACCCTAGGTACATTTATGACTGCACATGTAGTGTGACTCCACATCATGTACAACCAAAGAAATGAAAAGCTGTACTCCATTTATGTACAATGAATGGACATACATTCTGTTATCATGTATAACTAATCAGAAAAGTTAAAAAAATACTAATGTTTTATTTAGAATTGTTACATTGATAAAAATAAGTAACATTTTTCTTTTAAAATTTTTTTTATTTGTTTTAATTAGTTATACATGACAGTAAAATGCATTTATGCACTTTGATATATCATACATAGATGGAAGATATCTGATGGGATATAATTTCTTGATTTTCTGAATGTACATGTTGCAGAATCATTGGTTATGTAGTCACATATATACATACAGTAATAATGTCTGCTTCATTCTACTATCTTTCTTTTTGTGAAATATTTGTTAGCTTTTAGTATTATATTGATTTGAATAAATAATTCGAAAGTAGATTTTTTTCTAATGTTTGGAAAACTTTATGTGATATCAAATTATCTATTCATTAACGTTACATAGAATTCCTTTGTAACCGCATCTCTGGTGTTTTCTGGGAGTTGGCTAACTTTCTTTCTTACATAGAATCTGTTTAAATTTTCTATTTTATCTGAGATAAGTTTTAGAATATTTTGTATTCCTAGAAATTAAAACATTTCATCCAAATTTTCAAATGTATTCAAATATTAGTAAAATTTTACTGTTTTAAATTTTTTTCTATTTCTGTAAATAGTTCGCCTTTAATATTTCTTACTTTTGCTATTGAGTGCTCTTCTTCTCTCCATCTCTTTTTCTTGATCAGATTAATAGTTTATTGAATTTTTCAAAATAAAAGTATACAGATAAAATCAATATAAATTTAAAACTATAAAACTTATAAATAAAAGTAACCTTTATTCACTTTCCTAGTTCATAAATTGGTGTTGTCCTAGCAAACAACCATAAGATCTCTAGGGCTCTCTTTCCTCTTTGACTGTGATGTTGCCTGGGAAAGTTTTTCTCCTGGCTTTGGTGGCTGGAGCAGGTTTGTTTTGTGTTATGAGTTGACCCACCTGGTTTAGGTTTCCCATTCTCTTCCTAAAATCAGCAGGCTGCTTATGCATGTTACTCTCTTGACAATGGCAGAAGCTCAAGAGGGCTTGCTCAACTGCACAAACACGTGATAGGCCTCTACTACATTATATCTGCTGGCATTCCATCGACCAAAGAAGTCCATATGGCCGAGCCAAAGTCAAGGGCATAGGACGTGCCCAAGGAGACCTGAAAAAATGAGACCATTAGTCAGTCTGCCAGTTGTTCTCTGCTTCCCTTCAGTCTATTTCATCTTCTATTTACCAAATTGTTGAGTTGGCTATCTAGTTGCATCTCTTTTTATTTATGTTTTTAAGATCATGCACTCTCCCCTAGACCCTGTTTCCATTACATCCCATAGATTCTAAAGAGTTTTTGCTATATTTTTCCTATTTCACTTTTTATTTCCTCTTCAACCTAGATTTTAAGAAAATTTTTTATAAATTCCAGGTGGAAGTATCTTTTTATTGTCTAGTTTTATTGCCTGGTGATTAGAAAAGCTTGCATCTGTGGTTCCAATTTATTTTAAATTGAGAGTAGATTAAGGATTTTCTTCTGGCCTAATATGTGATCAAGTTTTACTAAATATTCAAAGGTTAATTTGAAATCAGTAAGAAGAAGAATTATCTCATCAATTAGTTCTATATTATTGTATTTTCTGTGGTTCAAATAAATATATCCCCCCCAAAGTTTATGTGTTGGAAACTTGATCCCCAATTTATATCTCAGTGGTATTTGAAATTGGGGTCCTTGAGAAGAAGTTAGGGTTACATGACAACTGAGGGATTTATAACTGGCCCACTGAATTTTCCATGTTAATAACTTAATTCTTCAGTCAATAATTACATACTTCTCTTTCTTTTAAAATAGAAAATGTTTTCACCTCTCCAAATCTGTTTTTGTTTATAAAATGGAAATTATTATGCATATTTGTAGGTGTCATATCTATGATTCTATCATGAGAATATCTTGAGATTAGATATATAATTTATGTAGCAATATCAGTTATAATTAAGTGTATAAATACACAGTAATTTCCATGACTATAGCAACATTAGGAAATAGGTCTGAAAAAGCTTCCAAAAATACAAGAAAAATGCTAGGAATTGGAGTTTTCCCAGGACCATGAGATGTTGCCCTTCTTACCCTGTCTCTGAGTATGCATTCAGGAACTACATGTTCCTGCAATTTCAGCTTCTAGAGGTGCTCACCAATCTCCACTTTGCCAATCAGTTGCCATTTTAAGAATACCATTAGTTTAATCTGATGAAGGAGTTAGGGTTATGGTGTTTGTATAACTAGAAACTATAAAACTATAGTATGCCTTTTGGTTCAATAGAAGAAGACAGGTTAATAATTGTGATGCATTCTGACTTGCAGCCCCCTACTCTCTAACCCCCCACTGGGGAATTCCCTACCCTTCTCAAAGGTGGATCTACTTCATCTTGATCTCACTCTTATTTTTGTATCTAATCTTCAGAAAGAAAAAATGTTGGTAGGTTGTCTTATTTGTGTTATAAAAGTTTATTTTCAGCAGGATTCTAGGAGGGAAGAAAGGAATCCTGAAATCTGCATGAGGTTCCTCTCTGATCCTCTTTGGGTGGGTACCCTCATACCTCTGTGGCTTTTTAACATCCATCATTGTAGCAGATCACTGTAACTCATTTGGCCCAACTAGCTGAGAGAGCCATATGCTGCCAAGGAACCCAATTCAGAACTGTCCAATCAGGGAGCCAAACAAAATACATCTCTGAATCACAGGACAGAAGGAGAGCTGCTATCATCTGCTGGTATTTTTTTCTTTAAATAAGGTTTTCCCTTCAAGCAGGTGGAAGGATGCACCTTACAAGGCCTCTGTGATTGGCTCCCAGCCAGTCTTCTGCATTTTTCACAGCTGGCATCAAGATAAACTAATTTTTTTTACTGAATTGACCCCTATTACTTTCATTTTTCACTAGCTTGCAACCAATTGATGGGATACAATTTAATACAGTGCAATTAATGTTACAGCATCTTTCACACCAAAGCATCAAAACATGAGTTAAAACTGAAACACCAACCAATGGGAGTGAGGGGACAGAGATAGGAAAGGTAGAAGCCAACATAACCCTATGAGAAAAGAGAATGCTAAAAAACATAACAATGTATTCTGCCTAGTCTGAGGGAGGGAAACAAGATAAACAACAAATGGTTAATATTTATTTCCCTGAAATGACTTGAAGAATTAAGAAAACTTTCCAAAGAAGATATCATGAAGAAAAGAGGACACCAAACTGATAAGGAAGAGGAGGACTCTGTCAAGCAGTGGGGAATTATAAACAGGAGCAGAGGACTGAGAATAAAAGCATTTATAGCCCCTCATGACCTGACACCTGCCCTTTGTCCCTGGTCATTTTCCACCACCTACCTCCTGAACTCTTTATTTGTTCATTTATTTTTCTACCAGTCTTTGACTATGAAGTCAGACTTATGGATTTATTCAATGCATTACAATCCACATTTAGCATTATTTATGCTTATGGCAGACCATACCAAATTTTTAACCTTGGTAGACCTGCTGGCTTCTATGTCCCTTTGACATATCTCCAACATTCTTTGAATACTTTCTTACAACTCATTTTGTATATTTTTAGTGTAGCACTAGAATTAATCTTTCTTCTAAGGAGTTATGGTACTTTTGAGTGGAGAATGGTATTTAGGAGCCAATGTCTAAGGACCAACTATGCTCATGATACTAGCATTTCCATGTTTTCTAGCCTGTCTCAGTGTTCAGAACTAGGAAGAATGACTACACTGAAAATTCACACACACTTACATACAAACATACACACACTTATCTGTACCTATTCACATATTAAAACAATGAATTTACCTAATAATTCAAATTCCAGTACCTGGGTTTATTCTAGCTATCCACCTTTTATGTGTATAATATTCTTCTCCTCAGAGAAAAATCTGCAATGCATTACCATTAGTATAGCTCCAGGTTCAATCACAATAAACACTGTGATTTCAGAATTGTTTGTCCACCCCTTGTGAAAAATCAAGCCTACAAAAGAGGTTAATATTTGAGAGTAAAATTACATACAAATAAGAATTAAACTTGTATACAATAAAACATGAATCTTAAAATATACAATTCAATGAATTTTGATAAATGTCTGTAAAAGTCTCATCATTGTAGAAAGTTCTTTCTTGGCTCTTCCTGATAAATCTCCTTACCCAGTAGGTTAAGTTTTTCTTTTAGGGGGATCCAAGATGGCAGGCCAGAGGGAGGCAGCATTCTGTGTTTCTTTGTGACCTGGGACTCAAGAAGTGAGAATACTGCTTCTCTGAGAGCGATATTCCTGCTTCTGCACAGGAATCACAGCCACTGTGCCCTTGCACAGCTCCAGGCCTCAGTGTCAGAGTATGTCTCCCAACTACTCGCCCACACAGGACTACTGTGAGCTCCAGTAGGTGGTGAGAGGGACCAGTGGTCAGAGGGACTCTCACAAAACATTCGGCCACCCACCTGAGCAGAAATCCTGGACACAGCTCCCACACAGGACACCTGGCAGCTACCCACACACAGGATCTCCAGCCACCACTCCTGTGTGGACCCACATCAACCAACATGGGGCTCCCCAGCTCGCCTCTATCTTGGGACTCTACAGCAACAGAGATATTCCCCTATTCTCTGTAGCCCACCTGTACTGGAGAACTACACACAGGCTCTGAAGATAGCCACAGCCTCTTTTCATGCCACAGACCCAGTCTCTGAACTCATCGTCCAACACCATCACCTGGCTCACCCCAGCACACCCAACACCCCATTGCTGAAAGCAAATACCTCCATCTTGGGTCACCTTCATCACAATCTTTAGTGGGGGCAACTCCCAGTTTGGAACTCTGGCTGGACAGGTACTCAGTTTCTAACTCCCCCCTCTCTCCAGTAGCCGCTAACCCCGCATAGTGACTGCCCAATGAAAAAACAGCTCTCAGTGGGGTTGGTATGGAGCACACCCAAAGCGCCACACACACAAGAGCCCCAGAGAGAAAGGTCCCTCATTGGGAAGCAGTAAGGGAGAGGGTAAGAGTGATACAGTTTAGAGACTAACAGAGACCAGGGACTGGGAGGTCTTCAGGCAAGATAAGGAGATAAGACCAGGAGCTCACATCACAGGAGCAGGCCCAAAGAAAGATCCCTGAGGTGCAGTCTCCCTTTGGGAACTGGCAGGTGCCATAGCCTACTTTCAGGTGCCCTCTACCCAGGAATACCCTCCCTCCCTGGTTACCTTTACCATCCTGAAGGCAAAATACCAGCTAACAATAGATGACCCCACCTATTGGAAGAGAAGGGAAGCAGGAACGATACTGATCTCCAACCAAAACAACCCTTGTTTTTTCCTTCAAGATTTTTCTTTTTTTCTTTCTTCTCTCCCTCTATTCTCCTGTCCTCACATCCCCAACATATGTGAAACCAAATACTTTGCATGAATTAGGATATTGAGATTTGAGACAACTGAATAATATATTACAGTTGTGTTATATATTCTTTTTTTGTTTTTGTTTTTTTTTCCAATTTTTACTATTTTAACATTTTTTATTTTTCTTAATATATATGTGTATTTACTTGTCTACCCAAAATTACTTGTCTACCCAAAATTACTTCCTCTCTATTCTCCTACTAATCTTCTTCTTTAGATTTCTTTTTCACATTTCCTAAGATATAACACTCTATATCCTCACCTCCTAGCTCCTCATCATATTTTCCCACACCTCACCCCCAGTTCTTTGTCCACCATCAGAAACTTTTACAAACCTACTGATTATATTGTAGATAATAATTGAATCCACCATTTCTGTACATTGTGACCAAACTGTAAATATCTATTAGCAACTATTTGTTTTTAGGTGGTATTTGTTTATATTGGGATCTGTTAACATTGTCCTAACCCTCAAAGGAGAGGCACTGGAACCCTACAGAGGCACTATAAGCCTATAGGGTAAAAATGGTAATGCCTCAGATCCACAGTGCTAGAACAGAAGACACGTGATTAACATGAAAAGACAAGGGAAGAAAGTGCCCCAAACAAATCAAGATACCACATTATTGAAATCCATAGCCAGCAAAGAAGGTGAAATGACAGAGAAGGGCTGCAAGATATACATAATTAAAATGTTCTGTGAATTAAAGGATGATACAGGGAGAAAATAGAGGCAGCAAAAGATCATTTTGACAAAGAGCTACATAAACAAATACAGGAAGCAAAAGATTACTTCAATAGGGAGATAGAGGTTCTAAAGAAAAACCAAACAGAAGTCATTGGAATTAAAGAAACAATAAACCAAATTAAAAGTTCAATTGAAAGCATCACCAACAGATATACCACTTGGAAGACAGGACCTCAGACAATGAAAACAAAATATATAATCTTGAAAAATATGTAGACCACACAATAAAAATGGTCAAAAAAAACATGAACAGAAAATTCAATAAATATGTGATAGCATAAAATGACCAAATTTAAGAGTTATTGGGATATAGGAAGGAATAGATTTCCAAATCAAAGAAATGAACAATCTATTCAATGAAATAATATCAGAAAATTTTCCAAACATGAAGAACAAGTTGGAAAACCAAATTCAAGAGGCTTACCGGATACCAAATATACAAAATCACAACAGATCCACACCAAGGCACATTATACTGAAAATGCCTAACATACAGAATAAGGAGAGAATATTAAAAGCCACAAGAGAAAGGAATCAGATTACATATAGGGGGAAACCAATTAGGTTATGGGCAGATTTTTCAACCCACACCCTGAAAGCTAGAAGATCCTGGAACAACATCTATCAAGCTTTGAAAGAAAATGGATACCAACCAAGAATCTTGTATCCAGCAAAATTAAGCTTTAGAGTTGATGATGAAACAAACACCGTCCATGATAAACAAAAGAATTTACAGCTAGAAAACCTGCACTACAGAACATCCTTGGCAAAATATTCTATAAAGAGAAAATGAAAAACAACAATGAAAATCAGCAGAGGGAGGTATTACATTAAAGGAAAAATTAAGCAAAGGAGAAACCAAGTCAAGTTAAATAACAAAAATGTCTGGGAATACAAATCATGTCTCAATAATAACCCTGAATATTAATGTCCTAAACTCACCAATCAAAAGACATAGGCTAGCTGATTGTATTTTAAAAAAAAGACCCAACAGTATGCTGCCTCCAAGAGACTTATTTCATAGGAAAAGACATACACAGACTGAAGGTGAAATGTTGGGAAAAATTATACCACTCACATGAACTGCAGAAGCAAGCAGGGGTTTCTATCCTCATATCAAATAAAGTACACCTTAAACTAAAGTTAATCAAAAGATATAAAGAAGGACATTTCATACTGTCCAAGAGAACCATACACCAACAAGGTATAACAGTTATAAATATATATGCCTCAAACAATGGAACATCTACATTCATTGAACAAACTCTTCTCAAGTTCAAGAATCATTGACCACAACACAATAATTCTGGGTGACTTTACCATACCTCTTTCACCACAGGATAGATCTTCCAAACAAAAGCTGAACAAAGAACTCAATAATACAATCAATAACTTAGACTTAACTGACATATATAGAATATTTCTTCTTCAATGAGCAAATACATTTTCTTCTCAGCAGCACATGGATCTTTCTCTAAAACAGACCATATGTTATGCCACAAATCAACTCTAAACAAATACAAAAAAGTAGGGATTCTACCCTGCATTCTATCAGACCACAATGGAGTGAAATTAGTAACCAACGATAAAATAAAAATTACTCCAACACCTAGAGACTAAATAATATGCTACTGAATAAACAATGGATTGCAAAGGACATCAAAGAGGAGATTAAAAAATTCTTAGAGGTAAATGAGAACATTGATACAACATATTGAAATCTCTGGGACACTATGAAGGCAGTATCAAGGGGAAAGTTCATTGCATGGAGTTCATTCCTTAAAAGAAGAAAAAGTCAACAAATAATGACTTAATATTACATTTCAAAGCCCTAGAAAAAGAAGACCAAATCAAACCGAAAGCAGTAGAAGACAAGAAATAATTAAAATCAGAGCTAAAATCAATGAAATCAAAACAGAAGAAACAATTTAAAAAGTTGACAAAACAAAAAGTTGGTTCTTTGAAAAAATAAATAAAATTGACAGATCCTTAGCCATGCTAACAAAGAGAATGAGAGAGAAAACTCAAATTACTAACATATGTGATGAAAAAGGAAATATCACAACAGACACTACAGTAATACAGAAGATAATTAGAAATTATTTTTAAAACTTGTACTCCAATAAAATAGAAAATATCAAAGGCATCAACAAATTTCAAGTCATATGATTTGCCCAAATTGAATCAGGATGATATACACAATTTAAACAGATCAATTTCAAGTAATGAAATAGAAAATGCAATCAGAAACCTACCAACCAAGTAAAGCCCAGGACCAAATGGATACACAGCTGAGTTCTACAAGACCTTTAAAGAAAAACTAATACCTATCTCTTCAAATTATTTCGTGAAACAGAAAAAGAGGGAGCACTCTCAAAATCATTCTATGAGGCCAATATCATCCTGATTCCAAAACTAGGCAATGACGCATCAAAGAAAGAAAACTTCAAACCAATATATCTAATAAAAATAGATACAAAAATTCTCAATAAAATTCTGGCAAATCGAATACAAAAACATATCAAAAATATAGTTCACCATGATCAACTGGGATTCATTCCAGGGATGCAAAGTTGGTTCAACATACAAAAATCAATAAATGTAATTAATCAATCAATAAACTTAAAGATAAAAATCAGATGATCATCTCAATAGATGCAGAAAAAGCATTCGACAAAATACATCACCCATTCATGTTCAAAACACTAGAAAAACTAGGGATAACAGGAACATATCTCAATATCATAAAATCTAAGTATGCTAAGCCCCAGGCTAGCATCATTCTAAGTGAAGAAAAGTTGAAAACATTCCTTCTAAAAATTAGAACAAGACAGAGATGCCCTCTTTCACCACTTCTATTTAACATAGGTCTTGAAACAATGGCCAGAGCAATTAGACAGATGAAGAAAATTAAAGGGATACAGATAGAAAAAGAAGAACTCAAATTAGCACTATTTGCTGATGATATGATTCTCTACCTAGAACACGCAAAAAAAAAAAAAAAATCCACCAGAAAACTTCTATAACTAGTAAATGAATTCAGCAAAGTAGCAGGACACAAAATCAACACCCATAAATCAAAGGCATTTCTGTATATCAGTGACAAATCCTCTGAAAGGGAATCAAGGAAAACTACCCCATTTATAATAGCTTCAAAAATAAAATAAAATACTGGGGAATCAACCTAATGAAAGAGGTGAAAGACCTCTACAACAAAAACTACAGAACACTAAAGAAAGAAACTAAAGAAGACCTTAGTAGATGGAAAGATATCCCTTGTTCTTGGATAGACAGAATTAATATTGTCAAAATGACCATACTACCAAAAGCACTATACAGATTTAATGCAATTACAATCAATATCCCAATGACATTCCTCGTAGAAATAGAAAAAGCAATCATGAAATTCATCTGGAAAAAATAAGAGACCTATTGCTAAAGCAATCCTTTGTAGGAAGAGTGAAGCAGGTGGCATCACTATACCAGACCTTAAACTATACTGCAGAGCAATAGTAACAAAAACAGCATGGTATTGGAATAACAAAACAGACTGGTAGACCAATGGTACAGAATAGAGGACACAGAGACTAACCCACAAAACTACAATTATCTTAGACAAAGTTGCCAAGAACATGCATTGGAGAAAAGATAGCCTCTTCAACAAATGGTGCTGGAAAAACTGGAAATTCATATGCAACAAAATGAAATTAAACCCCTATCTTTCACCATGCACAAAACTCAACTCAAAGTAGATCAAGGACCTAAGAATTAAACCAGAGACACTATGCCTATTAGAAGAAAAAGTAGGCCCAAATCCCCATCATGTCAGATTAGGTCCCAACTTCCTTAATAAGATTCCTATAGCACAAGAATTAAAATCAAGAATCAATAAATGGGATTAATTTAAACTTAAAAGCTTCTTCTCAACAAAAGAAACAATCAGTGAGGTGAATAGAGAGCCTACATGTTGGGAGCAAATTTTTACCATTCACACATCAGATAGAGCACTAATCTCTAGAGTATATAAAGAACTCAAAAAACTAAACACCAAAAATCAAACAGCCCAATCAATAAATGGGCCAAGGAACTGAAGAGATACTTCTTGGAAGAGGATATACAATCAATCAACAAACATAGGAAAAAATGTTCAACATCTCTACCAATCAGAGAAATGCAAATCAAAACTACTCTAAGATTTCATCTCACTCCAATCAGAATGGCAGCTATTAAGAATACAAACAACAATAAGTGTTGGCAAGGATGTGGGGAAAAAGGCACACTCATACATTGCTGGTAGAACTGCAAATTGGAGCAGCCAATAGGGAAGGCAGTATGGAGATTCCTTGGAAAGCTGGGACTGGAACCACCATTTGACCCAGCTATCCTATTCTTCAGTCTATACCCAAAGGACTTAAAAACACCATACTACAGGGACACAGTCACATCAACGTTTATAGTAGCTCAATTCACAATAGCTAAACTGTGGAACCAACCTAGATGCCTTTCAGTAGATGAATGGATAAAGAAAATGTGATTTATATAAACACTGGGAGTATTACTCAGCAATAAAAGAGAATAAAATTGTGGCACTTGCAGGTAAATGGATGGAGTTAGAGAAAGAACATCATGGCAGAAGAGTGTGGGGGAGGAAGGGGGCTCACATGATGATCAGAAAGCAGAAAGAGAGACATAATTCACCAGATACAAAATATATACCCCAATGGCATAGCCCCAATGCCTACTTCCTTCAGCCACACCCTACCTGCTTTCAGTTATAACTCAGTTAATCCCCAGCAACGAATTAACTCACTGTGTCAAGGCTCTTATAACCCAATCATTTCAACTGTGAACAATCTTGCATTATTTCACCCATGAGCTTTTGGGAGACACATAATATCTAAACCATATCATTCTGTCCCTGGCCTCCAAAAGCTCATGACTATCTCACAGTGCAAAATACATTTAGTCTTTAATGAAAATTTTTCTTGCATTTATGTACATATGGTGATATAGCTTGCTAGCTAGAATCTTTATTTTAACTTATTTATTTTTGTGCTAGAGATGCAACCCAAGGCCTTTCACCTGCTCAGCATGTGCTTTACTACTGTATTATACTCCTGGTCCCTAAATAGATTTTTTTTTAAATTTTTATTAGTTGTAGATAGACACAATACCTGTATTTTATTTTATTTTTGTATGTGGTGCTGAGGAGCAAACCCAGTGCCACACACATGCTGAATGGAACCACCATTTGACCCAGCTGATTAGCCACTCCTTGGTTCATGCCCAAAGGACTGCAAATCAGCATACTACAGTGACAAAGCCACATCAATATTTATAGCAGCTTAATTCACAACAGCTAAAGTATAGAACCAACATAGCTGCACTTCAACAGATGAATGAATAAAGAAAATGTGGAATATATACACAATGGAATATTACTCAGTCTTAAAGAAGAATGAAATTATGACATTTGCAGGTAAATGGATGGAGCTGGAGAATATCATGCAAAGCAAAATAAGCCAATCCCAAAGTATCAAAGGCAAATGTTTTCTCTGAAATGCAGATGCTAATTCACAATGGGTGAAGGGGTAGGGAAGAATAGAGGTACTTTGGATTAGACAGGGGGAGTGAATGGAGAGGAGGGGGGTATGAGAGTAGGACGGATAGCAGAATGAATCAGACATTATTACCCTATGTGCACATATGATTACATGACCAGTGTAATTCTATGTCATGTACAACCTCAAGTATGAGAAGTTATATTTTATTTATGTATGTGTGTCAAAATGCATTCTACTCTCATGTATAGTCAAATTAGTTAATTTGAACAAATAAAGTTATATTTCATGTATGTATAATATGTCCAACTACACCCTACTGTCATGTATATTTAAAAATAATTTTTTAAAAAAATCATTCTAAAAATTTTTTAAAAATAATACATTCAGTCCATTTGCAAGAGTTCCAATAACAGAGGATCGCATTCCAGGCCAGACTCAGCAACTTGGCAAGACCCTGAGCAACTTAGTGAGACTCTGTGTCTCAAAGTAAAAGAAATTTTAAAAGTTTTGTGGGATGTGTCTCAGTGATTCAGAGTCCCTGGGTTAAATCCCCAGAACCCAAATAAAATAAAATAAAAAACCCTGGGAGGGGTCAAGATGGCGGGGTAGAGAAAGTTAGTTTCCAAACTGCTGGTACCTGGCCCAGGAAAGCGGACAAAAAACTGCTCTTTGAGATCCGTAGGAAAAAAAAAAATGAAAAAAAGAATCCTAATGGAATTTAATACAGAACTCTCAGAACAGCTCAGGGACTCAAGGGTTGGAGAGAATTAAATTTTAAAAATAAAAGAATGGGAAAAACCCACCTCCGGCACCAGCGACTGCTGATGCGGATCCACAGCGGGCAGAGTAGAGAGAGAGGCAAAGAGAGTCCGCATTTCAAATGCCAAGGAGGCGCGCCTTGAAGTGGAGAGGAAGGTGACTGGGGACATTAAAGAGCTGAACCACTGGGTGAGCGGCACTTTGTTTTCCTGTGAGAGGAAAGCTGCTGGTCTCCTGTGACCTGTGGAGACCCGAACCAGCCGCCATCTTTCTCGGCTGCACTACGGTGGCCGGCGGGTGTGGGTCCAAACCTACCACCCAGACCTGTGTAATTCCCCCCGGGCCTGGAAACCTGACCTGGCAGAGGCCCGCCACGCGATCCAGAGTGTGACTAGGAAACCAGGTGAAATTCAGACCCGAAAAATATTGCACCCAGGGGAATTCGAGACGCTCAGACCTAGAGATCCTGAGTGTCTCTCCCATTGAGTCTTGCGGTTGGCAGGACCAAGGGGGAACAACCAGGGACTTGATAGGGTCGAGGGAGGGGGAAGAATGTGTGCTTTGGAACTGAGACCGCTTGTTAGACATATGGGACCCTTGGAAGGTGGAGGGGAGTAAAGAACTGACTTCTTAGCTGATGAATGGAACCCAGGAGAGATATCAGCAATGCAGAGCCTGGCGCAGACCAGAAGCAGCCAGGCTCTAGACATGTGCTGATTTTAAAGCTTCATCAAACATTACTCCACAAAGCACCATGGGTGTAGCTACAGCCAAACTCAACCTCAAGGAGCTCTGCCTCTGGGAATCCTTTGCTGTGAATAGAGTAGATAACACCCCAACCCGCACCTCCTCATACTACTGAGAAGGGAAGCTGCAATCCGCAACCTCTCTAGCTCTACAAAAAGAGGAAGGAATTGACAGACTCTGACTTCTACTCTTGCATGCAATATATACCTCAAGAAAAAACAAAAAGAAAGACAAAAATCCTGAAAACCAACTGTGGACCTTTATATATATATCTCCATCCTAAAGGAAACAATTCCTTAATCTTCCATCAAGAACCTTTAATTGTTTAAACTTTGGTGTGCTGAATGGTCCATGAAAATTTTTACATATACATATTAGACTCACTCTTATTCCTACCATTTCTTGACTTGATCTTTTGAGGACTTGGTCTTTTAAGGAGTAGGGTTATTGATTAGTATACCTTGGTTTTGTTTTATGTTGTTTGTTGTTGTTATTTTATATTGTTTTTCTCCTATTTTCTTTGACTTTCTTCCTCTCTTTTCTTTTGTGAACAGACGAAATCAATTATCTCTCATCCTCCCTCTCAGTTATTACATTCTGCATCCCCTCTGCATTCTCCCTCTTCACCTTTTTGAAATAGCAAACCCTTTGTAAACATAATATCTCTAATGTAAGCAATTACCTATCATTCCATTTATGTTCATAATGCCAATTAACATTGTGGATGCCAAAATAGGAACCAAGTATTTAGTTTAATGCTGAATATTTATTGCATTTGTTGTTGTTACTATTATTTGTCTAGCCCTAAAATGTGAGGCATTAAAAATCTTCAAGAACACTATAAATTCATAGGCTAGAAGCTCTGCCACCTCAGAGTCTTACTGATAAGTGGGTAGACATACAAACAATATGAAAAAGCAAAGGAGCAAACCATCCCAAACAAACCAAAATACCCAATCAACAGAATCCAGTGATATCACAGTGGAAGGAAATCAAAGAATAAATTTAGAAAGTTCATAGCTAAACTGATCTTTGAGATAAAAGACAATGTAAGGAGTAAAAAGAGAGGAAAAAAATCCAAGAAGTGCATGATTACTTCAATAAGGAAATAGAAATACTGAAGAAGAATTAATCTGAAATTCAAAATGAAGGAATCAATAAGCCAAATTAAAAACTCAATGGAAAGCGTCACAAGCAGACTATACCACTTGGAAGATAGAGTTTCAGGCAGAGAAAACAAAACATATAATCTGGAAAATAAAGTTGACCATGGAGCAAAGATGTTATGAGAACACGAACTGAACTTTCAAGAAATATAGGATAACATGAAAAGACCAAATTTGAGATATATTGGGATAGATGAAGATTCAGAGATACAAACCAAAAGAATGTACAATCTTTTCAATGAAATAATACCAGAAAACTTCCCAAACCTTAATAATGAAATGGAAACTCAAATACCGGAGGCATACAGAACCCCAATTATAAAAACTGAGCATACAACAAGGCATATCATTATGAAAATGCCAACATATAGAATAAGGATAAAATTTTAAAGGATCCAAGAGAAAAATGACAAGTCACATTTGGAGGAAAATCAACCCAGATCTCATCTGATTTCTCAGCTCAGACCATAAAAGCCTTGGAATAATACATAAAATGCCCCAAAAGAAAATGGATGCCAAGCAAGAATACTATATCTGACAAAATTAGGTTTCAAATTTAATGACAAAATAATAACCTTACATGATTAAAAAAAAGTTAAAAGAATTCACAACTAGAAAGCCTGCACTACAAAATATACTCAATAAAATATTTCATGAAGAAAAAATAAAATAAAATGAAAACCACCAAAGGCAGGAACTACACTAGAATACTCAAGCAAAGGAGAAACTAATTCAAATTAAAAATTGAGAATGAATCAAAATGACAAGGAATAAAAATCATATCTCAATAATAACATTGAATTAAAATGGCCTGAACTCATCAATCAAAAGACATAGACTGGCAGATTAGATTGAAAAACAAGACCCAACAATATGCTGTCTCCAAGACACTTACATCATAGGCAAAGACATCCAGAGACTGAAGGTAAAAGGATGGGAAAAAAACATCACTCATATGGATCTTATAAACAAGCAAGGGTTTCTGTCCTCATGTCAGATAAAGCGGACTTCAAACCAAAGTTAATCAGAAGGGACTAAAAAGTTCATTTCATCTGCTTAAGGGTATTATATATCAATAAGATATAACAATGGTAAATATCCCAAACAATGGAGCATCTATGTAGATCAAATAAACTCTTCTCAATTTCAAGAATCAAATAGACCACAACATAATAATACAGGGTGACTTTAATAAGCCTTTCTCATCACTGGATAGATCATCCAAACAAAAACTTAACAAAGAAACTATAGAATTAAAAAATACAATTAATAATTTAGACTTAACAGACATATATAGAATAATATTTCATGCATCAAAGACTGAACACACTGTCTTCTCAGCAGCACATAGATCATTTTCTAAAATAGGCCACATCTTGGGCCACAAAGCAAATCTTAGCAAATACAAAAAATTTTAAAAAAATTAAAAAATAGAATATCTTGCATTCTGTCAGATCATAATAGAATGAAATTAGAAATTAACAATATAATAAAAATAGAAAATAATGTAATATCTTGAGACTAAATAATATACCACTGAATTATCAATGGATAGCAGAAAAAAATCAAGGTAAAAATTTAAAAAACACTTAAAAGTTAAATGAGAATAACAACAAAATATATAAAAATCTCTGGGTCACTATGAAGGTAGTTCTAAGAGGAAAGTTCATAGGACTGAACGCATTCATTAAAATAATAGAAAGTCATCAAATAACTTAACATTACATCTCAAGGCCCTGGAAAAAGAATGACAAATAAACACTAAAAGAGGTAGAAGCAGGAAATAATTAAAATCAGAGTCAAAAATCAATGGAATTGAAGTAACAACAAGGAAAAAAAAAGGCCAGTTCAAAAAAATAACAAAACAAAAAGTTGGTTCTTTGAAAAAAAATCAATAAAACAGATAAACCCTTTGCCTTGCTAACTAATAAAGAGAGAAAAAATAATTTCTAAAATTCACAATGAAAAAGAAAATATCACCATGAACACCACAAAAACTATTTTGGAAACTTATACTCTGATAAAATGGAGAATCTTGAAGACACTGATAAATTTCTAGAGATAGATGACCTACCTAAATTGAACCAGGAGGACATAGAATATTTAAGCAGATTAATTTCAAGCAATGATATTGAAGATGCCATCAAAGTCTACAAACAAAGAAAAGCTCAGGACTGGATAGATTATCAGCTGAGTTCTACCAGACCTTCAAAGAAGAACATCAATCTTCTTCAAACTATTGCATGAAATAGAAAAGGAGGGAATCCATCCAAGCTCATTCTAGTATTACCCTTATTAAAGCTAGTATTACCCTATTCCCAAACAAGACAAAGACACATCAAGGAAAGAACTCTTCAGACCAATATCCCTAATGAACATACATGCAAAAATTCTTAATAAAATACTAGTAAATGACATACAAAAGAATACATTAAAAAGATAGATTAGCATGATCAAGTGGGTTTCATTCCAGGGATGCAATGTTGGTTCAATATATGGAAATTAATAAATATAATTCACTACATTATAAAGACAAGAATCACATGATTATCCCAATAGAGGCAGAAAAAAAGCATTCAACAAAATACAACATCATTCATGTTCAAAACACTAGAAAAACTTGGGATAGTAGGAAAATACCTAGTGTAAAAGCTATATTCATTAAACCCAAGGCCAACTTTATTCTAAATGGAGAAAAACTGGAAGCATTCCCTCTAAAAACTGGAACAAGACAGGAATGCCCTCTTTCACCACTTCTATTTAACATAATCCGTGAAACTCTAGCCAGAGTAAGTAGGCAAAAGAAAGAAAATTAAAGAGATACAAATAGAAAAAAGGAGAGCTGAAACTATCCCTATTTGCCAACAACATGATCCTGTTTTAAGAAGACCCAAAAAACTCCACCAGAAAACTTCTAGGACTCATAAATGAATTCTGTCATTTGCCACAAAATGAATGAAACCAATGGGTGTTATCTTAAGTAAAATAACCCAGAGAGCATGTTCTCTCCCATATGTGAAAGTTTGGGGAAAAAAATGTTAACCTGATTATAGTATATTAATTACTAGAGTTTGGGAATGGGTGGGAGTGTAGAAAAAGAGAAGCTGATTTATCAGTGCAGGTTATAAGCACATACGGAAGCATCATCCCGAACTCTATCAATATGCACAGTTAATACATATTAATAGAAAACATTTCCCTCTCTCCCTTTTATTCATGCCCCTTTGCAATGTGACTTGTAGCTACTTAAATCAAAAGGTGGTCTTTGCTTTTCCAACTCTTGTATCTGGTGTGAAATTGTGACTTGCAATGACCAGTGGAATACAAGTTAAGTGACCTTGTGACAGTCTCAAGCCTAGGCCTCTAGTATCCTTGAGAATTCTACTCTGTGCAGAAACATCCCAGCCTCTCTGTGCACAAGTATGAGCCAGCCTACTGGATGGTGAAAGGTCACATGCACCATCCCAACTGAGGCCATCCTCCACCAGCCTTTCCTATTAACTGACTGTAGGCTTATGGTTGAGACCAGAACTGTACAGCTAGGCTTGGCCCAAACACCAACCTACAGAATCATGGACTAAATAAGTGGTTTCTGCTTAAGGTAATTATACTTGGGGGTGGTTTGTCAATTCAGCAATTAGTTCTGTGGCCAGATTGTTCCTCTCCATATCTATTTTAATCACTTTTCAGTAGTCTTCCTCTCTTCTCTTTCTACTTTCATCCTATGTATACATTGCTTTCAATTTAATTTCCTAAGCAATATTCTTGTTCTATCACTTCTTGTTCAAAAAAAAAAAAAAAACCTTCAGTGGTTCTTGATTGTTCAGGTAATAAAGTTTCAGCTTTCATCTGTTATTCAAGGCCTTTCATGATTTTTCCATAATGTAAAGGTTGAGTCCAAGGCTTCTGTTACTTTGCTTCGTTTACCCTTGATTTTGTCAAAATCTGTCATCAAAAGTCCTTGACTATGAGAGACCATCGATTGAAGAGCATCATTCATTTAGCACACCTCTTATTCTGCTACCTTGTGGATGATATGTTTCTTTTGAAATTGATTCTAAGGTGACTCCTGTTTTTAGGGACATTAAAATATGAAAGGTACTGTGACTGATAAGTGAGGAAACAGAGTCCTCATCTTTTCCTACTGTCTTATATTTCTCACCTCTCTCTCTTTCTAGAACAATTCTCCCTGTTTATATTCACCAGGTCTACATATTCAAATAATCCTGCACATATAAAAGTCTATTCATATGCCCCCCATCTTAGAAATCCTTGAGACCCTGACTCTTCCCCGAGCTGAATGCAATCACTCCTACATGAACTCCCTTAGAAATCATGAGGACCACTCTCAGGCACTTGTCACCTCCTACTCTCTATTGGCAACTATTTTTCTTAGCTATTTGATTATATACAACTTTAGAATAGTTCAGTATTTATTGAATATTTTATACTTTTTTGTTACTTCAAGAAAAAAGTTCTAAAAACATCCATTGGGCATTACTCTCTATATATTAATCAAATAAATTAATGAACCTCCGATTTCTAAGACTTCCTTTTCATTCTGTCACTGATTAACCACGTGACTTTAGACAATTTGCTTAACCTCCTCTGGCTGATGCTCAAATCCTATCACAGAGGAGACAATAGATGTATAAATATTCTGCATAAACTGTAAGATCAATTCAAAGCATTAGCACTGTTTCCTCTTCTGAGAAATGAGGCAGTTGAATTTAATCTATTTCAAAAATTCCCTGTAAGTAGCATTCCATGATGGTATGATTGCCAGATTTTGCTTTTTCCTTGAGGATGAGGTGACTTAAAAAAACAGGTACAGAACCTCCCTCTTAGAAATCTTCTCTTGGTAGCTGTTTGGACTAGTGAATATTCCTAGTCTTCATTCCAGACATCTTTGCACCATGCACACAGGTCAAATGAAACTACAGGTATGGTGGGACAATGCTATTCAGTTGTCTCCTGCATTCTGAGACCAAAGGAGCCATTCTTATGAAGAAAGAGATAGGTGTTATTACAGTGATATAAATTACCCAAGAGTTTGATTCAGAAGTTTTTTTATTAACTAAAACTTTTATTAATAAAAGTAGATTAAAAACATATTAAGAGTTCAATATTTTAAAGAATTACCCTTAGGAAATAGGCATATGGTGATTGGTGTTGGCTGTAATGATATACCATAATTAACATGAGCACTACAGGATCTAGAGCCTCATGTCTCTGCATAGTGGTGGATTTTCTAGCTTGTGGTTCAAAAAAATTCAGTTCAATCCACTCTTATTCAATTTTATTTACTTCAACATAAAGGTAGAGTATTTGGTGTTGTAGAAAGAAGATCAGTTTTATCTAAGATTTTGGAATTCATGGATTTCAAAATTGACTATTTGTGTGGTTGTTTGGAAACTTACCTGGACCTTTGAAATTTAATTTCCTCATCTGTAAAATGGGGACAATTAGATACTTCACAACAAAGTTTCCAGCACAATGACCATCTCATCTTACTGCCACTTCTTTAGTTCATGCCAGTTTTTTTTGTTGTTGTTGTTGTTACTTAATTCAACATCAACTATAGTGCTGTAACACAACAATGATAGTAGCCTCCTTGCAAATATGGTCTTCTGGAAAACCTCTGTGATTAAAAAGCCTATCCTTGAGAAAATACGCATTATTTGATTAAGCAGAAGATTACACTGTAATAGACAATGGAGCAGATGTAGTTAATCTTAAACACAAAGTGATGGGAAATTTAGAGATCCCATGCATATGGACACATTAAGAGTTGTCACACTGTGGTGAGTATAGGGATCTAAACTGAAATTTTCCAGTGTCAAAGATGAATTCTGACTTGACAGAAGACATTACAAAGTCTACTGTAAGCTGAGAATGTTAGTGTATTCTCTCATTGAGGAATTTAATTGCTCTTGAGCATTAACGATAATAGTTTGGGAAACTGGGTGCATCTCAGTGGTAGAGCGCTTGCCTGGTATGCATGAGACCTAGCACTGCAATAAGTAAGTAAATAAATAAATAAATGGATGAATAGAAGATAATAGCACATTCTAAATAATTGATAACATTAAAGTATAACTCATTCTCCTGTCTCTTATTGTGACCAAAGAAATTTGCAAGGGTTTAAGGTTATTTCAGACAGAATATCTTATAATAGTAAAGCACACAGTCCTCAGATCTCAAGACCTAAACATATAAAGTTGATTACCTGTTCCCACAAGCTCTATATACATTGAGTAACATCACCACCACCACCACCAAGGTAGCTGTGCTCCATGTGATGATTCAGTGATTCAGGCTCTTGTGGTTTTTGTCATCTCAACAACCACCATGTTTTCCTCTCCAGGAGAGGTAAGAGAGCCTGGGAAATTGTCCAGTGGCTTTTCTCTGCCTCCAGTGAGAGCAATGCTTCTATTTCATTCGCCATAGTTATTTACATGGACCTGCCTTCCTGCAAGAGGGTTAGGAAGCATTGACTCTCATATGCCCAGGAAGAAAACAAAGACTGGATATTGGTGTTCTTCATAGCTTTCTGATCTCCATGGGCTCATTAAAGTCTAGCCTTGTGAGAAGATCATAAAGGAAACCTAATGTTTTCTCTCTGAAAATTTGGTGTCTGTTCTCTACTATAAAAATGAATAAGTCTCTGGATTTTAGGGAAACAGTGGTATCCTATAACCAGGTCTGTGGGGAGGGCCTTAAAGGAAGGCATGAGTGAAGATAAATATTGCAATTGGTGGACTGTTTCTGAACCCTCTTGTTCCCCACTTAATGCAGCTCAGCCCTAGTTCTTTCCCAGTCCCGGCAGCATAACCAGCCTTACATGAGCTTTCCCACTCAGAACTCAAATATATGCAACCAGAAGTGTGAATGAATATATAAACGATTCCCTCTTCACTCTTCACCCAGGCATAGAGGTCTGAGATGCATTTCATAAAGCTTCTTACAAAGTCCCATGGGATGAGCAGCTGGCACCAAGCAGTGGCCAACATGATCATGCCTTCTCATCTTAGCCTTTCCTCCTTTCCTGAGTCATTTTGCCTGCCCCTCACTCCTGTTTCCTCTAATCACATTCAGAGAAAATTTGGCTAAGACAGAATGTAATAGCACAGTCTTTAAAGCTTACAATTCCTAACACCATAACTACTAATAATGTAAACTGATCCGGGTAATCAATTGCATGTCAGAAACCAATGAGACCCCAGGAGAGAAAACATTGAAATGTCCTTTTCTTTGGGGTTTAACGTTATTAGGATAACTATGATGCATTAATATGGTCTCTAGTGAGGTTGGTCAAGAGCAGAAAACACTCTGGATCCCTAACATCAGTCTTATTATAAGCCGTAGCCTAGGCCACTGTTAAGCATAAAGTGTGAGGACAAAGTTGTAAATGTCATTCAATCTGGACTGTGTGAATGTGCATGGGGCAGGTTACTGGTGCACATGACTATAATCTACACAGCTATGAAAATGGGAGCCCAGTCATAGGCAGTATGGGCCATTGTATGAGGGCAATTCCAAGCACAGGTGCTTCTGTGTCCTGCCAGCTCTCTAAGCCACTGTGTTAAGCAGTGACATCTGGGTTAATGCATGTTGGTCAGCAGGTGAGGGGCAGGATTTCATAAGACCTGTACTGTGAACTACACAAGAATCTGCAGCTTTTTTTGCCAGAGACTTTCAGAACCGGGGCTGAGAACAGAACAGCGGTGGTGAAAGTAAAGTAAGAGTTGCTGCCTGGATGGAAGCATCCTTACCCGGAGGGGTCGTCCTGGAATTCAGATGAGCTGGTGAGCAGAGCAATGTCACTAGATAACCCAGGAAGGATTGAACCAGGAAAGAGAGACATGCTTGTGGTAGTCAAGATAGAAGCTGGGGACTTGCACAATGTCTTTTAGCCTATAAGTAATGGTGGCAAACAATAAGGAGGCATCATGGTATGGGTATCACCTGACTGGAGGGCCATGAATTCTTCTAAATCTCTCCAAAACAAATGAACAAAAATCTCCACATTTCTGATCTTCCTAATACTCAGAGATGGGAAACTAAAGTTATATATATAGTCAGGAGTTTTACGACAGACAATGATTCTTCACGTTTTCTTATGGTGGGTTCATGCAGTGTTAATTTAACTAAATCAGAATTACAGCTCCTGGAATCCTCTTTCATGCATGGCTCTGGACTGCACTTGACCAAAAGGAAGTTTCATGTGAGGCTGAAGATAGAGTGAAGCTGCTGCCATGTTCATGTATGTGACACTCTTTGTCACAGCTGGACTGATTCACCTCATCAGTGTGGGACAGTTGCCAAGGGCCACTTCTCCAACCCCAGCCAGGTATCCTCCTTCAGTTTCTCTGTACCCCAGGCCAGGATCATGTTTAGCTTTGTGATTAGGGGGCTGACTTCTATTGCAAGATACCCAAAATAGCAAAGCTAGAGGCCTAGAGGTGAGTTCCAGTGCCCCCAGGATTACAGCTTGTCCTTGCCCTCCCCATTCCACACCTACTCGTCTTTTTCCATGGCCAGTCCTGTGGATGTCAGGACCACATCAAGATACAAAAGTAAGACCCCTACATAAACTATTTTACCAGCTCCCACAATTTTACATGATAAACTCCCTGAAATAAGCACCGTATTCTCTGTCACTCCTGGTGCATCTGCTTCTCTGATCGACCTGTGCCTTGCTGTCCTGGCTAAAACCAAAGATCCTGTCTCACAACTTTGGGCCATACATGTTTCAATCCATTTTATCCTGATTTCACTTGTGCTCTGTGGAGTAGGGGTGGGGAAAAGAGATGAGAAAAACAGTGGTGGGCAAAGAGAAGGGTCTTCAGGGACTGTCCCCAGTGTCACACAGCAGCACAGATGTCAAGACCGACACCCAAACCCAACATCAAATCCCTGCAGGGCCATGAGAGGTGGAGGACAGGAAGAGAGCAGGCCAGGGCAGACTGGAGGGATGCGCCTTCTTGGGGAAAAGCAGCTGATTCCTCAAGACCATTGTAAGCAGGTGAGCATAATGACCTTGCATACGGTTGCTAACAAATTCATGAAAAGCTGCAAATTTAAGTTCTTAGAAAATATTTCCCAATTTTAAATGCTTATTACAACAGAAAAAAAAAATCAATGTGTAAATCTAATGAATTCTGTCAATGGGCCACATTTAGCCCAGATTAAACATAAACTCCAGAGCCAAATTATCTGGGTTCAAGTTTTTGCTTCACTTGTTGGTAGATGTGTAGCCTTGGGCAAGTCATGCCTAACGTGTAGATCAAAGTGAACAATACCTACCTCATATGGTGCTCATGAGGATCAAATGAGCTACTAATGAACTTTCTAAGAGGCCAGTGAAAGCAAGATGCTCCATTATTTTCTGGGCGTCTGAGATAGCAAAGATGGCCATCAGTTAATCTATGACAGGATGATTTCTTATCCCTTAGAAATGATGTTTTAGAATTATTGAAAATTATTGAGCTCCCTTCAGAGTTATTTCAGCATAGATTTTTGTCATATTATCACTGTTAGGTAGATGTATAGATATTAAGTGAGATAATTTGGTTTGGTATTCTTTGAAATTCCCCCGCATTCTAAGTCTGGCAATTATGAATTAGTTACCAAATGTTTTCCAACATAGTACCATGGCAAGTGCTGTTGGGGGCATTGGTGATGTGGCACTTCGTTAAAGAGAGCTCCCCCCGTCTCCAAAAATTTCCCCCAAGTTGCCAACCGCTAATGAGAGTTTTCACGTTGGCACTTTCTTGATCTTACCAGAAGACGTAAATGGAGAATTCTTAAATAGGAAAGACGTGTGTTCTTTTCGTACATGGTCTTTAAATTAATGATTGCTGTCTAAACACTTGAAGGATTTCAATTGTTCAGTCACTCACTAGTTTGTGCAAACACCACCACCATGTAATAACTGTTTTGCTGAGTGTGGCTGTCAAAATTTCATTAATTGTAAAATATTTTCGGGTTTCCTAGATGTTAATATGTAAAGGGAAAAAAGTATGTATTAGTATTGAAGAGAGCCTTTGCAAAAAGCAATAAAATAAAGAAAAAAAAGAAAATAAAGCAATATCTAAGCGTTTGATAAAAAGAAGTCTTTTATAGAGAAAAAAGCTAATATTTTTGTAAGTCTCGGCTCAATCATGTATTATAAGCCTGGCTTTCCTTAAGATATTATTTGATCTGTAAAATGGGTATGATCTGACTGGGAATGATTGCTTGTGTCAGTACATGGGTGAATGGTGGTGAGGAAGAGAGCACCATGTGTATGTCAATTCATCTAACCTGAGCCTGAGGGCTGGAATGGAAACCTGGGAAAGAGCACAGCACCAAAGGATCCAGGGATTGGGAAGGGCAAATTGAGCTGCTAGAGAGCTTTGAAAAAGTAGAAACAGACATATAATATTGGTATGGACCAACAAATGTAAGATGAGAACAAACGGGAAAAACGAATCAGGGAAGAGAGAAAAAAGTAGAGACAACACCTGCTTAAGTTGGATGGCCTCAGGAAACTTGAGTCAAGGCTCATCTTTCTGACCTAGGATGTCTGTGTAAAGCCAAGCACAGAAAAGGTCGTCCTCTGTGATGCCAAAAACTCAGGGACTCAATTGTCCATTAAACCTGAATTCTAAAGTCTCCCCTATAAGAGAAGAAGAGCACTGCTCCAGCTTGGGCTTCTTATTGCAGTTTGGCCCCTTTGTCATCCTGAGCCCCTGGAAGTGTCAGGACTTAGTGAGGCCAATGCTAGAAAGAAGTCAGGCAGCGGGAAAGGCCAACTCTCTCCTACTCCACCTCCCGTGATTATAAATGATTCTGCGAGCTGAACGGGGCATTGTATATTTCATTTACAATGATTGTACAACAGCTGTATAATCGATGTTGCCGAAGATATGAGTGTTGCTCAGAGTGTAGCATAAATGTCCACAGTGCGCTGCAAATGTGAATAAGAATGGCCCTGCCTGCATAGTAATTGGTATTATTACTGGAATGAATGAGAAAGCCACATATGGATGAATGGGTGGGGCTGCAAGAGGGTGCAGCATGAGAGACTAATGGTAGCTTTTATTTCTCTTATCCATGCCTGTTCTTTTGAATAACCAGCCAGAGTAGGTGGAAGAAAAGACACAAGAAGTGGGAATATAGTAGAGGAAAAAGTAAAGCTGTGTGTTCTCGATATTCTTTGTCATGCCCTTTCCTCTTTGTCAATGCCCACTCTTATTAATTGCATTAAAGTACATCCAGGCATCCCCTCCTGTAAAAAAAAAAAAAAAAATCTCCCTCTTACAGAGGGGTGGAAGGAGAGACTTAGGGAAAGGGATGGGGGTGGGGGGAGACATTGGGAAGAGAAACACTTCAGGTTAATTGGAGCTGAGAATATAAAATACTCGTCTTAAAGTGTGTGCTTCAGTTATGAGAAGGAAAGAGTCGAGATCATAATGTTTTCTGTGCAGGATTCAACACAGCATGGGTGTTTTAAAACAAGCGGTAATCATTTCTCACGGAGAAATTAGAAGCAGCAGCTCCCGGCTCAGGACAAGCACAGGAGAGACCCGTTCTTTTCTTCTCTCTAGGGAAACACCCGGTAGTCAGCAGAGAAGTCCCTTAAACCAAATGGCAGAGTTAGTGACGGAGAGAATTACAGAGTTCAATTTGCTTAGTGCTTTATGCAGTCAGAATGAAATGACACTGAATTCTCCTAGAAATCTGAAAATTAGGAGGGAAGAAATTTGGTATTGGAAAAATTAAACCGTCTGGCTTCTACAGAGGTTGCAAAACAAATTAATCGGTCAACTTTGGAGCCAGGAAATAACTGAACGTTGTTACAATGATTTCTTTGGCAGAGCTGGCTATGTTATTTCTTTGAGATGAGGATCTTTTGAGCCTGGTGAGAAAAACAGCCTCTGCCAGGCTAGACAGAGCTTTGGTTTGCTTGCTCTCATTCTGGGTACATCCATGTGGCATCTGAATCACTATTAGGTCTCTGTTTAAAAATTCATTTTTTTAACTAGAAATAATTTCTCTAAGTAATAAACAATGCACTGCATAACACCAAGTTGAAATTTCTTAGAAATAAATGCAGGAAATTAGTTACAATTATTCACATATTTCTTCAAAATGGTAGCACATGAGAAGAAAGAGGGGTCCTCTCACCCTTTTTTTGAAGACCATCTTTGTTTACTTCATTCCCAAGTATTAAGAGATTGCATGATCCATTTGCATAGGATAACTAACATATACCACATCATTTGCACGTCTGCAAGTACACGTGAGTAACCGTAATTACACGTGACACCAATTACTCTATTACTTTGTATTAAATTATAATGGAAAATTCCACTAGAGAATTGAAGCCTAATTGCATCTTAATTTGCATAATTTTGCATATTAATTACATCTCAGATGAATAATAAATTTCAGCAGATTTTTAATTTATGCATAGACACAAAAACAAGTGGAGAAATAATTTAGAAAAAAAATACCAGCAACTATTACTTAGGGCATTCAACTAATTTTGCTTAGTTTAGCAAAACAAAACTTGGTTTGTTTAATATAGCATCTTTAGGCTGATTGCTGTTTATTGCACAATATGTCAGTCTTGTAGCATAGGTGCAGACATGGCTTCTCTTAATAAAAAAAAGTGTTCAATTATAGTATTTATTCAAGTTTAAGGATTTTATATTTTGATAAAACTGTTGCTGGGATAACATCATTTAGTTGGAAATATCTTTAATTGTGATACATTTTTTTACTGAGGATTAATTCCTATTGAGTTATTTTAAATGCAGGAGATTACAAAATAGAGAATGTAAAGATATCTTAGTGAAGGAGATCACTAATATGACAATTGCTTTCTTGTTTTGAATCTACACTGAAATCACCTAAGACTGTTTCAGCGATTTTGCATGAACAATTCGGAGTGAGAATTTCTATGCGTTTTTGTTTTATGGGGTAAAACGATTTAGAAGGATGGCTTTTAAAGATGACTATTATTTTCTGATTGTTTTCTTTGTTTTACATTGCCTGCATGGTAAACAGTAATACTTGTTCTTGATTGCTAGAGACCTTGATTTTTAATTCAGTCACCTTTGCTTTGGATTTATTAAATAAACAGAAGGTATATTTCTCTAAGTTAATTAATGCATTTTTAGTTACATAGCTATATCTACATTGACAGTCATAAAAAAAAACCCACTGACTTAGTATTTGTCAAATGACAATTTGTAACTGAAAATTCTTTTCATCCACCTTTTGCTTAAACCTAAGGTTTATTTCTTTTTACCTGCTGCCACTGTTCAAGGAGGGGGAAAACCCTTAGCTCTGCCTCCACTAAGTCTAATACTATGATCATTTGCCAAATTATACAAAAGGAGAGGATGACAACGTCCTAATAAATCAGGAAACTGTCAAGATTAATAATCTCAGCCGTCATCTGTTTTCCTATAAAAGCCCTACTGGCATCAAATATTTTCCAGTTTGTTTTGCAGTTCTGTTGGTGCAGAAACTGGACCCGTGCCAGCCTGGTGCCGTGCGACCTCCAAGAAGCCATTCTATATGTCTTTTATCACATTAGTCTGGATTTCACAATTGTGCTGGTTCACAGGGCTGTAAGCAAGAATTCTTTACAACATATGTTCCCCTTCTCCGGTTACTGATCATTGTTATTATTTGCTATGTGATAGGCAACACTTTTGAGCTTAAACGTCTGGATTTGTCTTTGTTTCCTTATATCTCAGCATTTTCTGTTTGCATCAGAAAAGTTTGACTCATTTTACGCAAACTGAAACGAATGGAAAAATAAAGACCTGTCCGTGCTTGTTTTATTACATAAATTTCTCTTTAGGTGCTTGACTCTTATTTTTGCCTTCTGTTACCAGGTTGCAGCCCAGGAATACTTTTGATTATTTGGATATTTAACAAATGAAATAGTTCAGCAATTCAAAATAGAACTGCATTGATGATCGCATCTATCTCTACTTTTTTTGTTCAACCCTTTTGATCAGGTTCTTATATTAAAGAGATTTGAGCTGGCTGAGTTTCTCAGAAAGCCCAATCCTTCCAACATTTGAACAATGGTTCCCTCTTGTGGTCCTGCCTTAGTACTGCGATTTGAGAAAGTGGGGGAAGTAAAAATCTCTTGTGATATTAAAACGAATTTCTTTGAAGCAAACTGTATTAATCTACTTGCACATTTTATTTGGAGACCTTAGCAGAGTTTTCACACCTCTCTTTCCTATTTACAGTAAGATATAAGTTTTGGAATTGGGGGGGAAAACAACGGAGTAGTCTGATGCTTCTTCCTAAAGATATTGAAGGGAAAATCTCCATAGGAGAGATAGTGTCTACATTTTAGGACAATTTGGAAGTTGTTAACATGTATATGGGGAAAAGGCAGTTTGGCTTTCATCATAGGCTTCAGAAATAAATTTATAATTTAGCTATTGGCGGTATTCATCACCTTCTAAATGAACATGACAAATGTAGAAATAAGTCCTGACCAGGCTTGTACTTTCAGACATTTTTTCCTTAAAGTTCATCAGGGGTTAAAAATCTTAAACTTAACCTGTTGCTTAAAGATGATATTTCCAAGCACCTTTGATTTATGCTTTTAAAGATTGACTTTGAGTCCCATTTCTCTAGGGGCCCCTATCTTACACTGTCCAAATGATTGTGATCCATAGCCCTCTTCTGACCCAGTCTCTGTAAACAGCCTGATGCATCCTCTCTGTGTTAAGCCATGTTCAGAACAGCAACCACCAGGAGATGTCCCTTAAGTAGATTTTTTTCCCCCAGAAAATCATCTTTAATGTAAAAGTAAAGTGTTGTTAGTAACAGAGACAAGAATCTGCTCTTGCGGTCACAGGACTGTAAGTATCTACGAAAGATCGCAGCCATCCATGCAAGATGGATGTGATGTTTTTTAGTAGACTTCACAATTCAGAGTAATACAAATACCATCCTTCAATTCTATTCTAAGGATCCTTTTTAAAGAATGGAAGCATTTGTATTTGTCAAGCCATTTTCAAGCCACAATCCTTCTCATTCACCACAGACTTTATTTATTTGAAAGTTTAACGTAGGAAATGAGGTTCAGGATGAAAATGGACACTCTTTTGAGAGTCCTGGGGAAGGTAGTAAAAAGAGAGTTGATTGCCAAGAAGCAAGAGCTCAGCGAGCAGATCATGACTGGCACAACATTATTATTCTTTTGATTCCGAATAAACTCCTTCCCTCCCTTCTCTCGGCCACCCTGGCTCAGGCACCAACTTGATCTTTTCACCTCTCAGCCAAAGATGCCAGGAACCTGCAGGCCACCTGCGTGGATTCTGCTGATGAGCCTCCATTTCCGGGAGACGAGCACACCTTTCTCTTGTGTGGGGATGAAAGCCCAGGCAGTTAATTTTTAACTCTCCACCTGCAACGTGAGTCATGTCAGAAGTTCACCTCACAAATGAAAGCAATGTCTTCAGGAAATAGGAGAACCTTCAGATTTTTGATTTAGCACTAACTTCAAAATGGGAAAGAGTGACTTTTTTTTCCCTTCAACTAGTGAGACTTAAATTTAAGAAGAATAAAAGCTTCCCGTAATTGTCCTTTGCTGCCCTATTCTGTCATCATGGTGAGTTACAGGTACTCTTCATACATTCCCCCTTGTCAAGGGCAGCCCAGGTCTGCTCCAAGGCTCTCCATGGAGTACTTGCCCCATCTCCTAGGACAGGTTTGCCACAAATGCAAAATTACTAGCATCTTGTGGACATCTTTTATGGAAATCACCGTCAACTAATTTTTATAGTACACATGTCCTCAAACCTTATTCTCTCCCTGCACTTCTTCCCAATTTGTCTCTGCCTCTGTCTCTCCCTCTCTGTCTTATTATCTCTCTTTATGAGATTAGCAGATTTAATTTATTTGCACAGGAATGATAAAAAGCAAAAATCCACCAGCTCTTAATTGTCTTTCTCTTAAGAGATCACAGATGACTTGGAAGTTAGCAAACCAAACAAGGAAATAGGAGAACTGACTCAAATCTCAGATTGAAGGAACCAGTAAAATATTAAACAAAGTATTTGGGGTTTAAGATGAGTAATTTGCCAGATCTTTATTTTTCCAAAATAGGTTGCAAACAACCTAGAAAATTGCCATATATCCTAAACAGCATTTAACAAAAACTTTAACAACAAAAGAATGGGAGAACATAAACTCAGAAAAATAAAAAATAGAAGGACATCCTTGTTGTGCGTAGCTCTAGAAAATGATCATTGCATTTTCTTATGTTTCTCCTTTCATCCATGAGGAAATCTGAAGTTTGATCTAGAATGAGACTAGTTCACAGAACAGTGTGCCTGGAGCTCACTTGCTGTTCATCTGTCCTTCAGGCCCCTCATCAAATTCACCTCCTCCAGGAGATTCCCCTTGATTTCCAAGGTAAGAACAAGTCACTCTGCCATGTAAGCTTTTAGGCATCATCTCATTTCCATCTCTTTTATTATGAAGTTGATTGATATTTAATTATCTCCACCTCCAGATTATAGATTCCATAAGGTCAGGAATTCTTGCAACTTCCTCATTTTTTAAGAAGCACTCCATAAATGTCAAGTGACCAAATGAATCCAAATCTAGAAGAAAATGGTATAACTTATACAAGCTGCTTTTTCTTCCTGCAGATCAATGATTTCTTATCACCACATAGAAGAAAACTGAGAAATACCAGAAGAGGGACTCCATCACCCCTTGCCATGCTTGCAACGATAGCAGTGCCCAAGAGGAAAGAGAAAGCTCCCCAACAGTTCTGTGTTCAACCCCCAAATCACAATATATGGAGAGAGAGTTTCCAGAACATTACTCTAACCTAAGATTCAGATATAGGAGATCGTGTGTGTGTGTGTGTGTGTGTGTGTGTGTGTCTTCTATGTCTCAGATGCTTCTTGGAGGGCTTCACCATTCACAGGCTAAGTACAGAGACTCTTGTCTGTTCTGGGCTTCTGGTTCATTAGAGTGAGACAGGCGTTAGAGATTTCTCTCTCTCAACATCCCAAATGTATGGGAGAGGAGAGAGAGACTGAGACCCAGAAAGACAAAATAGCCATCTTCTGACTCCCAGACAACACTTTCCCCCACTCAAGCTATTAAATCAATAGAAGGGAAAATCGTGTGGTCACTTGTGCTTTTAAAAGAGAGGATTTGGGAAAGTAATCTAATTATTTTTATATGACATTAAGAAAGGAAAAGGGAAAGAAGAACAGCGCACCAAAAGCAGGAAGGTAACTCTACAGGAAACCGGGTTTCTGTCAGCTACTCATGGCCTCGGGAGCCAAGACCAGAGCCCAGAGGAAAATCCAGGACGGATCCATTCTTGGCAGAAACCGGTTTTGTTTTTTTTTGTTTTTTGGGTGAGTAAGCCGCCCACTAGCCTTTTTTTCTCCCATCTTCTAGATAAAAATGAGTGTTTAAAAACTGTGCTAAAATTTTCAAAAACACCTTAAAAAGATTCCATTACTTAAAGTGATTTGGATAATTGTGTTCAATGGTAGCCATTATTTAAAAATATAATTAGTTGCTGAACTCAGAGAAGGAGGGAAATTTCTGCAGGTGTTTCTCATTATTTGCTATGCATACAAAATATCTGCATAAATTACCATTATTATTCCAATGTATACTAAGAGACAATAAAGCATTAGCAAGCAAAGAAGAATGCTGTTGACCCACAGACTGTGAGAGGCCTGAATGAACAGGAATAGTGTGCTGGCCTTCAGCTCTATTGCAGCACACGTGCGACGGCATTCAGGATCGAGAGAAACAATTCTGCACCTGTAACAATATTACATATGGAACGTAAACTCCATCAGAAAGATATTGAAAATAGCAGAGGGGGAGGGAGGAACAGCCACCAAGCCGGCCACACGGAATTGTGTACCTGGGATTGTTTTAAGAGGTTGATGCATACCGTCAATGGTTATGGGGGAGGGGTATATTTCTTTGAGTTTCAGGTCCCCCTAGAATGCACAACTGATTTTTTTTTAAGTATGTGGTGCATTTCACATTTTTCTTTTATGAGTATTTCTGGGGTTGGGTGGCAATGCTTTTGGCAGCACGGTCCAACAGAATTTTCTATGATGATGGAAATGTTCTGTATCTGCACAGTCCAATATAGTAACCATTAGCCAGATGTGGCTGTTGAGACCTTGAAATGTGCAGCTGAGAACCTGATTTTTTTACAGTTTAATTTTAATTAATTTTCATCTAAATAACCACAAGTGAGTAGTGGCTACTTCATTGAGTTGCCTCTGTTAATAAAAACAGTAGTAAATAATACCTTTTAAGTACTTATTATATACCAGGTACTGGGATAAACATTATTTCATTTAAATTATCAGAATAACTCTGAGTTAGGTACTTTTCGGTTGAGGGTACTGAGTTCATAATTATTAAATTATGTGTCTTGATGTCACCATACTGGCTTATGGAGTCAGGATATATTCTAGACTGTCCAACTCAAGCTTTCTCCTTATGAATCTTGTTAAGGTGGCATCAAGAAATATGCTATCGAATCTGCTCTATTTATCCACAATGAGTCAACTCCTATAGTTGTATAAATGAGAGCAAGTGATAAATAAGTGATGTGAAAATATGTTGTGTAGAAGGTCAAGGTCACCCAGTGATCAGTCCAGTTCTTGACATGGATGGACAAGCCGGAGCCTCAAGGAGCTGAGTCCAAGTACGCCAGTGTCTAGCAGGCTTAGAACCATGAACATCAAGTACCCCCAACAGCCTGCCCCACAATGAGCACTCGTAAGATAGTGCATCTTCCCCCTCCAGGGAAATTGGATACAGAAGCCAAGCAGGAAACATGGAAACATAGGTTGGGCCTGACTGGTGACAAGGAAAAAAGGAAAATCACAAATTGGGCAGCGAAAAGTTACTGAGGGCTTGATACATAATTCTGCTTTGTATTTATCATCCTTGAGCTATCAGGGATTCTTCACCTATATACTCCATATATCACAGCTTCCATTGCTTTGAGAGTCCACAAACCTGCTCATGCTGAAGGTCCATCCATAAACAGGAGTGGTACTAAAGGCATTGGTCAAGGAAATTAAGAAGGCAAATATTTATCACACTCCTGTCACAGTGTGTGCTAACAGAAACCTGTTTCAGTCTTGTAGCTCTAGCCTTTGGTATATTCTGAGAATTCATGTGGTCTTCTGCAGTACGCATGTGATCTTCTGTGTAAGCATACACATATATTTTGAATAGAATTGAGGAAGGGTCCAGAAGGTAGAAGAAATTTTTCTTTCATTTTGCCCAAACTGTGTATTTGTCACATTACATATATTAGGTAGGTTAAGTTATTCCTACTGGACTTCAGAAATGTTTAGTAACTTTCCCAAAGACACACAGCTAGTCAGTTAGGAAGTCAAAATTTGTACTCAGCTCTATTATTAAATTCTGAAAAGTGACACTGTGTTACTGCTCTGACCTGCCTCCCACTGCTATGTAGTAATGTCTGTGATCCAGGCTTGAAGTTCTGAATAGAGTCTAAGTAGAGTCTCATTTTTGATGTTTAACACAAAGCTTCAAAGACACAAACCAGTTCAGACTTGCAGGACAACGTGTCTCAAAATCCTTCCCGATTCTCTTCTTTTCAACTGAACTCCACACTCTGTCCCTAGCCCAGCTTTGTGCCATCTCCCACCAAACTTTCCTAATTCATAATTCTTCACAGTAATTTTAATGTTATCCTGGCTCAACTTAGGAGCTGAACTAATTACCCCTCCCTCAACCCATCATGTCCTTCCACAGCATTTACACCTGTTCTTCCATCTCAAGGGTCTTTGTTTAGGTGTCTGTCCTTCATCCCAACCCTTGCAGGTGCATTTTATCCCCTTCTTTTTGAATCTTCAGGCACTGACAAAGTGCCTGAACACAGTGGGTCCATAAGCATTTGTAGGATTGGACTGAACTAAATGAAACCACAGAACCAGTTTACTGAGTTGTACAAACTACTAATTAACCCAAGACATGCATCCCTTCTGCATTGACAGTACTACTGAGTGAGTGAGCTAGCCAAATAATGCTCTCTTTGCAACCAACTCTCTCCTACAACTGTAGAGTTATTTGCTCTGAATCTGTTTTCCCACGGAAACTTGCCCACAAACTTTGAGGGCCAGACTGCTCCATTCAAGTCCCAAAGACCACCCCACTGAATAGAGCTCATATTTTTGTTTATAAAATTGGCAGACTACACAGAGATCACTGCCCTTGAAAGAAAAATTGAATGTCATTCACAGCTGCCTTCGAAACGAGAGACAGGGCATATCACATGGGACCATAGGGGGATGGAGCAGGAGGCAGAAGCAGCAAAATTCAGTGAAAAGGCTAAGCCAGAGCTTTTTTTCTGCAGGAAAGGCAAACAGGGTATATATATAAATATAAATATAAATATAAATATAAATATATATATATATATATATATATATTTATATATATATATATATATATTTATATATATATATATATTTACTTATTTATATTTATGTGTCTATATATACATGTATACACATATATATAATATAAAATTATTCACTGGTTTGAATGATTACAGTAAACTCTCACCTATAGGCATGCTCCCTAAGGCCTATCCTCCTCCTGGAATGATTTGAGGTAGGAGAAACCTTGCTTGACTTGTGAGAAGGTGTGTGGGGGTACATAGGAGGGATCACTTGGTTTGCATAAGAAAGGTACACTCTCAGTCCTTTTTTATCGCTCAGGATTGACTAACCCTGGAAAAGGCAGTTTCTCTGTGGCCAGCAAGATTTTTAGGATGTAAAACATCATACAATATAGAAAATAAGAAAAATAAAAAGGAAGAAAGGCTAATGTCAGATAATACTTTTAAAATAAAAGAAAACAGGAAATAAGAAGCATATTAGCACAATGACCTTGAACAAGTTGCTTAACCTCTGTGTGATTTTCCTCATGTGTAAAATGGGGATAATAATAATCACAACATCATGGGGTTGTGATGAGGATTAAATTAAATAATATACATAAAAAAAGAGTAGTCCTAGGGGGCACAGGAGGCTGAGGTAGGAGGATCGCAAGTTCAAAGCCAGCCTCAGCAATTTGAAGAGGCCCTAAGTAACTCAGTGAGAAACCTGTCTCTAAATAAAATATTTAAAAAGGGCTAGGGATGTGGCTCAGTGGTTAAGCACCTCTGAGTTCAATCTCTAGTAACAACAACAAAATAGAGCAGTATGTGACATGGAAGAGATATGATATGAAAATGAGCCATAGCATTGGTCACTGATACCTCTCATAATGCCTCCCAAATAGGAGATGCTTTAATAGCACTTCATGAATGAATGCAGGAGTGAGTGAGAGAGATTTCATGACAATGAACCTTAATGTTAAGAAACCAACGTTTTTAATTTCTTAGAGACAGAAAATGAATGCATGGATCAAATTGGCACCGGCGTAAGGACCAATCAAGACTAGCAAAAGAATAAGATTCCCAGCGACTAAAGCCTTTGCTACTGTTTTCCCATAGTGCTTCTCTGAGTCCATCTATCTCTGTCTCAATATTTAAGGCAGGCATTTGTCTTTCAGGTTTCTTTTGGCATCACTGCAGCCATCAAATGAAACATAATTTCCCCCATCCATAACCCAGTGAAGTTTAGTTGGACTTGGTACCAGTAACAATTTAAAAAAAAAACAAAATGCATCTTCAGACATCAGCAGCATGAGGCAATCTAAGAAACAAGTATGCATTAGGCCTCAGAATAGACTTTTCCTTTATTATCTGTATGTAGCACCTCTCTAATAGAAAACGAAACAACAGCATCCATCTCTTTCTGCTGGCATTACAGTTCAGTGGAACCTCACTCTCCTTGCAACAAGCACAGAATCGAGCCCTGTTCTCTACTTCTAGTCTCAGAGGCATAGATGTTCAGAGAGTCAGAGAGCTGGATGATATTTAATCTACTGCCTGGATTTTCAAAGAAGAAAATAGATTCCACTGCCCCATCTGGCATCTCTTGTCAACAGCCTTGGGACAAGGACTCATTTCTATGTATTTAGGACATGCAGGATAATGCCTTATTTTCTTAAACTGGTATGGAACTCAAACAAATACAAATATTTTACTATAAATAACACAAGAAATTTAACTTCACTGAGCAATGAGCACTGTCAATGTCCATCTACTGTGTCACTGATGCCAAGAGCATGCAAGAGACAATTGATATCACAACACAGATAAGTAACTAATCCTCTTATTCATGGATGTGAACAGCTCTACTGGAATCGACACCGAATGGAGGCTTCCGAGGCCCAGTCCTGCCAGCCTCTAGATATGTGACTGTGTAAATGATTTTAAAACCCAGGGCCTCTGTTTTCTTATCTGTAAAATAAAAAGAGTAAACCAGATGTTCATGATCTAACATCTCACGATTTTATGAGGGGATTTATAATCAAGCCTTATGGTACTAATTACCTACAGGTCACTTTAGTAGCTCTGCCATCAATGCCATTTCACACGCACCCAATATAGAATTAAGCAGACCACATGGTGACCTCATTAAATGTACTCTTTATACATTTATAATCTTAAAAAAACTTCTTAGGTTATTTCCTATAACAAGAGGTCTAATTTAAAAATGAGTCAAGTTATAGGCCTTTCTATAGCATTCATTTCTACACACTTGAAATAGGAAATGTTAGCTATTTAATCAGTCAGGTTCGTAATTTAGTTTGTAAACTCAGAGACCATATCTAGGTTTTACATAATATTGATTACATGATCAGGGCTCATTAAAGGATAATAATTTAAAAATCACTTCTAAGTGTTAGCATTTTCTAGCTAATTTCCTTTCCATGTGAATGCTTCAGATTTTAATATATCACCCTTTTCTCCTATTTATTTATTTATTTGCTCTAGAAAAAGCCAGTGAGAATTAATCTAGAATGATGACAAAATTAATGAAAATTTAAATGGAAGTGTAATCTTATTGGAATTTCAACTTTGATGACATAATAATAGGCTTATATAGCACCTTTCATCTATGGACCTCTAAGCACTTTACAAACATTAGTTAATTCGCACAACAATCCTGTGAGGTTGGCAATTATAATCAGCCCCATTATGTAAATCAGGGAAGTGTAATACAGGAAGGTTAAGTTCCTCAGGCAACAGGAAAACCAGTGGCAGAGCCAGCATCAAACTAGGAGTTTTCATATGCTTAGAACTGCACACTCCAAGAACTTCTGGGAAAACCTAATATTGGGGTTGGTTTTCATGAAAGATCTCGTTTCAAAAGAAAGACAAAGACATGCCCAATTTTGCCACCTTTATGGTGTTGCACACAGGTTATAAAAGAATGGGAGGGTTAGAACAGGGCTCTGGGGAACCTGCCTTGTAATATGAAGAAGAATGCCACTATTCTCATGCATTTCCTCACTAGGCAAGACTCCAGTCAGAAGGCCATGTGATACTCCTTTTTGCACCAGCAACAATTGAAGGAAAAGTATTAATATAAATACTAATGCAAACATTGTTTACAATAGCAGAGAGTCTTTATGCAGAGCTTTTTGGTAGATGTGCAGGATCCCGGATATTTTATATGTTATCTCCTTTAATCTATATAATAACCTGATACATTGGTGTATTAGTCAGCCATTGCTTCGTAACAAAGTGCCTCAAGACATAGTGACTTAAAAAATACATTTATTCTTGCTTACATATCTGAGTCAGATAGGGATTGGTGATGTGGATGGGTATTATGGTTTGGATGTGGAATGTCCCCCAAAGTCTCATTTGATCAGAGGTGTGGTTTAGGGTAAGTTATTAGATATTAGGGCTCTGACCTCAACAGTGGATAACCTAATCCATTGATGGCTGAATGGACTACTGGGAGGTGTGACTTTGGAAGAAGTAGGTTCCTGCGGGTGTTCCCTAGAAGGGTTTGTCTTCTCTCTGGTCGCTTCCCCTACCCTCTCTCTTTCTCTCTCTGCTTCTCAGCTGCCATGAGCTGAGGAGCTTTCCTCCACCATGACTTTCTACCATCATTTTCTGCCACACTTCAGGCCCAGAGCAATGCAGCTGGCCAACTATGGACTGAATCCTTTGAAAAAATGAACCAACGTAACTTTTCTCCTCTAGGTTGTTCTCATCAAGTATTTTGGTCTCAATAATGGAAAGCCGATTAGCTAACACATTGGGGCTTGGCTCTTAGCTACCAATTGGATCCAGGTCTACTCCATCAGTCTCTCCTCCTCTTAGACAGCAGGGTAGCTGGAACATATTTTTCTCATGGCCAGGAGATTTTCAACTGTCACCATATCACATCTACAGCAATCTCATTGAGCATGCAAGTTATGTGGCCAGCCCAAAGCCAATGTAGTAAAGAATATGGCCCCGTATGAGGCCAGTGAGTTTGCATGGCGAAACCCAGCATCTAGGAGGTAGAAAAGTTTATTCTGCCCATGAAATTAGTGGAAAAACGGTGAGTATTTTTAATGATAATCAAACATAAGCCATTGTAGGTATTCTTGTCCCCATTTTATAGATGAGAAAGCAGGCAGAAGGCAGGGAAGAATTGGTAATTTGAACTTCCATATTTCTACCAATCCCTGCTCCCAGCGCTGTTTCACCAAGGGTATTATAGGCTGTTTTCTTGTTCCCGAGATCGTCCACTCAGAAGTGACATATACCCACCTCCTCCTCTTCACTGGAATCTGATGATGATTTAAATTACAGGGCCAGGGACCTCTCTCTCCCGGTTATGGCTTAAGCGGGGGCTAAATAGCCCTTTTTGATTCCCTGCCTACAGTTCCCCATGGGACCAAAAAGCCCTGCGCCCTCCTCAAACCTTCATCACCAGTGCATTTAAACCATTAAACCATCCTGCTGCATTTCAAAAAATGATGCAGGCAATTCACAGAAAGCGCCCTTTAGCTTTTGGATGTATGAATTAATCATTCCAGCTAACTAGATACAGAGTTCACCTAAGGTCTCTGACCTCCTCAAGATAAATATTAAACATATTGGACTTACTCAGTAGAAGCAATGCAAATTACCAGCAGTCCCCAGGTCAAGGATTTAAGAGGTGATAAGAAGTTCAAATGAATCAGACCATAAGGGCAGGCAGGAATTTTATTATTGGTGTGAATATTACATTGTTCCCATTCTGTTGTCTCCTGCCAATATCAGTAGGGAACACCAGGAAGGATAAAACGGGCTGGTACAAATTTTGTACTTTTGCTGGCAGTTATAACTTTCAACTCTATTTACTCTGCAGAATTACAAATATGAGAAAAGAGAAAAGATTTGCAATGGTTCTTAGTAGATATCCACTGGTTTAAAAGGAGCTAACACTATTTTGTATCAGTGAAACTATGAAATGCATAAAAGCTGCAACATTCCAATATTTGCTCTTCAAATTCCATTTTGCAGAGAGCAAGGATTCCCTGGCAGGGCTACAGGAGCAGCTGCAAGAGAAAAAAGAGAGGCAGAGGTACAGTGCCCTTGGCCTCCCCTTATTCTACCGGAGCAGCTGCATTTTTATCTGCTTTATCAATTGAAGTCCATGTACAATTACATCGAAATAAAAGCATTCTGCTGTTGAAAAAAAATGGTTGGAAACCATTGGTTTTGATCATGTCTTTCTCTGCTATAATATTCATTTTTCTAGACCAAACAACTGTGCTTATCTTGAACATGGCCTTAACATTTATTTATTTTATTTTTGGCTCTTTGTGTATTAGCAAAGAATGGCATTCTCTTTGCCACGTTTTAGCTTTTTTCTAAAACATGCCCAATTTTGTTTTGATTGCTTTAATCTTTCTGTTCTCTTCTCCTTATGTTCAGCATCAAAATTGCTATTTTACTCCTAGCCTAGGGACAAGGCATGTTTGATACCATTTCAAATAAATAATCTAAGTGGAGATTGGAGAGGAAAACAATGTGATCTCTCAGGTCTAGGAATGGTTGTGTTACATTTAATTTATGCAAAGCTTTCCGTATCACACTCCCTGTAGGATTTCCCTTGGAAGCCTGACCACTCACTACCTTTCAGGATAGTGGAGTTCTGTGGCACACACAGTGAGGAACGGTATAACCCAAAGGGCTCTTTCCCATCACTTCCACTTTCCATCTCTTTTTTCTAAGTGTCATGGATGGATGAGCAGAGAGACCACAGACACACACAGGCTGTTCCCTGAAAGCCAAAGCTGCTTTGTATCCATTTATATGTCGACATGGTGTGAACCCCCCTGGACAGATACAGCAGTTCTTCATTGCAAGCACCTCAAACTTCTCTTTAACACAATATGCCAGCTCTCCCTTTTCTCTTCCCACCCTGAGCAATGCCTCACTTTGCACCATCCCTCAGCTCCTCAGTTGTCCAAACTGTGCCATCATGTAGCAGAGAAAGAAGAACCAAATTGACTCTTTGGTGCTATCAAGTCACTCCTGTCTCTTTGGCACCATCGCTGGTAGAAATTTCTGACCTATTTAAATGACCGTGGTTTTCAGACTTCGTGAAAACTGTCTTGCCCATTCCTTCTTATATTGGCAATCATGTTGAAATAAAATTCATGATGATTTTTTGTCACATTTTAACAATGTAGAAGAAAAAAATGTCTGGAATATTCATTTTGAACCTTTACATATGTTCGGGACAGAGGGTCTATATTGACCCCTGTGAAGTAAAAAATATTTTCCTTCCATATAACACAGAGATGGATATAACTGAGGTCCTACTGATCTTTTAAGTTTTTTATACAGCATATTATGAATTTGAATGTAAATCCTGATTTTGCAAAACACTAGTTCCTCAACTCCTAGTAGTAGATGTCACCAGTACTCCACCCATATCTTCTTGGGTATTATGATTTGAGAGCACCTAGGGCCAATTTCCAATAGTTAGCCAAAAGGCTTCCATTAGTGGACACATGCACCCCTAAATTTACAAAAGGATGAGAGTACAGCTGTTTAGCATGCTTTGGGGGACAGCCCCAACCTATGACTCTTAGGAATTTGGAGTCAGCATGCTCCAGTTCCATCACCCTTCAGATGGCAAAATTCTCAGGGGCATGTCCTTCACTAACTTCCAGTGTCCTCTGATGATGTTAACTTCTAGTTGCCCAGGGTGATAGCTGACTTGATAACACGTCATTTTTCTGTCCTCTTTCTTTCCTTGCCTCATTTCCCATGTTTCCAACTAGAGTCTCCTGGGATCACCTCTGAAACTATTGGCACTCAAGTCTTTGTTTCATAATTTGCTTCAGGGGTCATTCAAACTAAAACTACCCTAAGTTTCCAGTCCATCATTGATAAAAGGAAGGATATGCTAACTCCTTGATATCCTTGTAAAGAGTCAATGAAGCACAATCTATAAGTCATTACTGCCACCAAGTAGGCTTTCAGTGAATTACAATGACCATACCATGTACCCCTCACCTTGCCCCTCTCCCTTCATTCCCTAATTCGCCACAGCTTTCTCCCTTACTCCTTCTGATCAAGACACAGAGTTCTTCTTCTTCTCCCTCAGATACATCAAAGCACACCCCTGCTACAGTCTTCACAGTGTCCTTTTCCTGATACCTGCCGGGCTTTTTCCATCACTTCTCTTCAGCTTGCTCAAACACGATCTGACCCATAAGAGTTTCCATAAGATCTCAAATTCCCCTTACCCTATTTTATTTTTCTTCATTATACTCACTACTGTTCCCTGGGATAGAAGTTCCATGATGGCAGGAGCCGTGTCTTGTTTTATTTCCTGCTGTATCACCCACCAGTACTGATAACAAGGATAAGCACATACAGAATGAAAATAATATTTATTAAGTGAATGAATGAATATTTACAAGATCCTAAATTAAAAATCCCTTTTAAGAGTTCTTATGCTAAAATATATTGATTAGGGGATTTTTTTTTATCAGATTAAGCCAGTGGTGTGCTGAAGATGGCTTATAAATACTCAGAAGAGTCAACTGTTAAACATTCAGGGATTTTTTTTTCCATCCACTGAAGTGTTGTAGCTTTAAATGGGATATGATAGAAGGATTTACACCATGGAAATTAGCAAATGCTATAAATCAAGATTTTTATTTTCGAAACCCAGCTTTCCAACACTCCCCTGATGACAGCCAAGAATCTGGTGCAAACCAAACTGCATTCTGATTGACTGGAATGTAACTTTGGACTAAGGTTAAAGAGGAACATTACTCAACATTGATATCAACCTTGTCACCCAGTTGGGCTTTCCATGTGATAGGGTAGAATAACCCCTCCCCAGGCAGCTTTGGTAACATTTTCTTCTGTGCTGTATTGCATGATGTATACATTTTTAGTGTTGCTTTCCACATATGACATGTGGAAAATCTGAAACTTTAAAACCAACATTAATATATTGTAAGTTAGCTCTGTGAGGACAAGATACTGTTCATCTTTATAATCCCCAAAGACTAACAAAATTTGTCTACAGCAGTCTTGTGGAATTGGCAGTCACCTCATGGAGATGGCAATAATAACACAATGGAGTGAGTCCATTTTTCTTTGCACAAATAAACTTTACTAAGGGTAAGGGTTTCCATAAGATCTCAAATTCCCCTTACCCTATTTTATACCAAGATATAAATTCTAGTCAATTTTTAAATATAAATTGACTTCTAGAACCACAGGAATATATGATGAAAAATGAGTAAAACTTGAGTTTTGATTTACATGCCATTTGTTTCATTAAAGATGAGTTATTGAAGTCTGAGTAATAATTTTCTCTTTAGACGAACATCTTAGGTGAGGCAGCAAAGTTTATGCTGCCTAATAACTAAATCTAGAAAGTTTAGTGATAGAAATCAATAAAACTACTTTTTCCTATGCATCTTAGTTTTGGGTTTTTTGTTGTTTTTGTTGTTTTTTGAGACATATGGATAACTTAGGTAGGGCTCCTCCAACACATTTGTACTTGAAAGACAGACAGACCACTCCATTCTAATTGTAAGAAGCTAAGAGAGGTAGTCTTCCAGTGGGTTAAGGAAGGAGAAATTATTCTGAGGAGTATCTAGTCAGTCTCTGCTAAAATGTGGCTAAAATTCTCAAGGGATTCTGCACACAAACTCATTTCATGGGAAATCTACTACCAAAAATTATTGACAACCATCCACTTGTCCTGTGAGTAGAAAAAAAAGTCTGTTTGCTGTCCAACCACTAGCCAGGTATCCTTTCCCAATCCTAGCTAGGAGAGCCTGTTCCCCTCTCCTAGAATCTGGTTTGCCTAGCCTCCCTTGATTGACCATATAAATCTGAAGTATATATCTGATGGAAGTTGCTGGGGAAGATTTTCCTCCCCAAACAAAAAGAGAAGAGAAATTAAGTTCCCCCATTTTCCTTTGTTGATGTGGGCATGTGCTCTGTGATTCCTGAAATTAGTTCCATCACCTTGTGACAATGAGGAGAGACATTGCAAAGGTACAGAGGTGGCAGGCCCATAAGATGGAAGTCACATGAGTCTGATGACAGAAAAAAATCACTGAATTAACTCCAGAACCTTCTACCATTGGCCCCTTAATATTTGAGATAATAATTTTTTTAATAATCAAGCCTATTTCAGTGTATTTACGTGTTTTAGGGTAGTTAAGCCTGTATTCAACAGGTATGTATTGAGTACCTTATTAACACAAAGTGGAGAGGTGACCATAAAAGGCCATTTCTGTGCCAGATTTGCTTTATTACTTCAGCCAGACACTCAGATGTTGCTAGACCTATGGTGAAAGACAAGGCTTGGCATTGTCTCTAGTGAAGAGACGCAAAGGGGGAAGTCAAATTGTTCTTCATTACAAAGTAACAGCAATTTTCAGGATGTCTCTATGGTAGATCAACAGAAAAGTGATTTGGGACTCAGAGAGAAAAAAAAGGAAATGGATATCTTTGTCACATTGATGTCAGATCTCTAAGCTTCTGCTGTTTTTCTCTTTCTACTTTTTTTTAATATGTATTTTTTAGTTGTTGGTGGATCTTTATTTTATTCCTTTATTTATATATGGTGCTGAGAATCGAACCCGGTGCCTCACACATGCCAGGCAAGTGCTCTACCACTGAGCCACAACTCCAGCTCCTCTCTTTCTACTTTTATTTCACTTTTGTTATTCCAAATATTTCAGAAAGTTGTTCAGCATAACAGTTATACATCCGTGTCTTAGACAATAAGGTGAACAACTCATTCAAGTTTGCTCATAACTTCTTCAGTCTTAGCCCAGAAAGTTCCACATCCCACACAAACCCAAATGGATGGGTATCCTACTTAAGAATGAGGGAAAGAGGAATCAATCACTGGATGACAGTGGTAATTCAAGTGTGAGAGCCAATCAAAATTGAGCCAGAGGCAATGCTCTGACAGGTACTGAGAGAATAAACATATTTTCTTGGGAATTTTGAGTGACACAGGACAGGTCATTGCATTCACCCCTGGGACAGGAGACGTCAAATTGACTCTTTGAATGTAAAGAAGAGCAACATCAGACAATTGGGGAGCACAGGAATCCCGATGTTCCTGACTTTAACTAATTTATATAACTCTGGTAAGTGCTGCAAAGAAACATATAACTTGCTGAGAGCACCTAATCTTCCTAGATTTAGTTATTAGGCAGCATCTAGAAAGAGCTGCAGAGGACCATCCTGGCAATTTTGAATTTGAAGTCTTCCCGGCAGATGAATTCTCCAGTGTCACTGACATAAAATAGCACTTTTCTAATGACTACAATTAATAGTAACTTTTAGTGACTGCAAAAAATGAAACTTGGAAACTAGTATGAGAATTATAATAATTCTTATTTTAGTTACTTCAAATGATTTTTTTATAGATCTCATCTCCTGTAAGACTATCCCATCTTCAAAATGGAGTGTTTTGGAAACTCTTCACTTCATTTTTACCTGGATCTGACTAAGGGTAAAATTTTCCCAATTCTGATTAACTTGATAACTCATCAGAAGGTTGATTCTCCCAGATACAGACTTTCAAAATGAGAGAGTGATGATAATGCTGCATCACATCAGCCCCCAGTGTTCGTAGTGTGGGGACATGCGATGTTGACCATGAGAATCCCAAGATGTTTTCCTAGCCAGTTTCCAGAATGAACAAGAAAATTCTTATGTGTACCTTGCAACATGTTCATCAGAATGCCATTCATTTTGTTGCCAAGTGTTTCGGTTTGCATTTGGAATGTCCTCGAGAGACTCATGTGTTGAAGGTTTGGTCCCCCATGCAGCAATATTTGAAAGTGGCTTTTGGATTATAAGGGCTCTAACTTTATCAGTGAATTAATTCATTGTTGAATTCACAGCTGAATGGACAACTGGGGGATTGTAGAAACTGTAGGAAGTGGTACCTAGTTGAAGGGAGTGGGTCCTTCAAAGTGTGCCCTAGGAGACCATGTGTTGCTGTGAGCCCTACTCTCTTGTATCCTCACCCACCTCCCACCCCAACTTCCTAGCACCATGCACAGAATAGTCTCCTCTGCCACATGTTCCTGCCACCATGATATTGTCTCTCACCTCAGACCCAAAGCACAGGAGCCAGCCAATCATGGGCTGAAACCTGAAACAGTGAGCCCCAATAAATCTGACCTCTTTAAGTTGTATACCTCAGATATTTTGCCACAGTGACAGAAAGTGACTAGCATACCTGGGCAGTTTGTTGCCCATGTGTGAAAATAAGCCATGCAACTTTTTTAATTATACAGAATAAAACTTTTTTTTTCAGTTTGTCAAAGTTCAGTGTTACTGGCTTCATATCCTCACTAATGGATTGGGATCATGGACCTGCTCTTTCTGTTTATGGTTGCATGTAGTATTGATAATTGTTTTTGTTTATATTTTCACATATTTCTGTGAGGATTTAATAGCTCATGTTTTATTTTGGTTTTTGGTACTGGAGATTGAACCCAGAGATGTTTAACCACTGAGCCACATTTCCAGCCTTTTTTATTTTTTATTTTGAGACAGGGTCTCACTAAGTTGCTTAGTATCTTGCTAAATTGCTGAGGCTGGCCTCAAATTTACAGTCCTCCTTCCTCAACCTCCTGAGTGGCTAGGATTATAGGCATGTGCTACCACACCCAGCAAAATTTTCTTAAGTTCAATGGTCAAAGAAGTAAGGTAAACATTGAGTGAATCAAAATTTAACAAATATCTTCTTGATGCAACTTTTCAGAACCTTTAATATGCCAATGAGCATTTTCTATCTACTAGGAGGAGACACCATAGGCACACATGATAGTTACAGCATTTTTCTCCATGGGGAATTGGGAATTATGGGTACGTTTTAGGGAAAACATCACAAAGGCTTGACTTAAGCACTCTTTCTTTCTTTGGAGAATAAACAATGAAGCAATGCATTTGTTTTGCATTCTATACTTTTCTAATATACTGTCATATATAAAGTAATAATTCTTCATTGCATTGGTTCCCTGGGAAACAACAGGAAAATAAGTATAGACTTAGAAATAAGATGCCTTTGAGGGTTCAATTACTTTCTTTATATCATACCATGTGACATGTTAGACTTAGGCCCCCTGATTTCATGTTTTTTGTTCTTTAACTTCCTCTTATTCAGGTAATAATTGGACCCTTGGCCATACAACCTCCTTCTACCCACTCCCATCTATTTGCTGGAACCCTGGTGGGGGTTATAACATCTGAGGACACACAGAACCTTGCGTTTTGGGTCCAGAAGTAGTCCTGCTTCTGAGGAGCAGCAGCCAATTGAGGAAGTGTCTATGAAGCAACTCTATAGAAATTGGAGCCGCCCTTTTGATATTGATAGACAAGGGACTGGCGTTGGATTAGAAACTGGAACTCAGAAAACCAGGTAATTGCCTAGTTGGGATAAACAAGAATCCTGTGGGTCAAAGTTCTCATATGTTCCTTGGAGGTTACATAGCCTATGGATAGGTCATCACAGAGTTGTAGCATCAGCTACGGTCAATGAGGAGTGTGCTTTCTGATTATCAGCTCCCTGTTCCAGAAGGCAAGAAAATAATGGAACACATCAAGAGAAAGAAAGCATGCTTTGACTTCATTCCTTGGAGCTTTAAAGATAAACGACATTCTCAATAATGATAATACAGTTCCGCCAGGCACACCAGGATAAGAAAACAGATTTGGAATTCGGCACCAAACACCTTTCTTATGGTCAATCCACCTTCTCATCATCTGAGTCTCCAAAGCTGAAAGGAATGTGCAAAGTTAAGTATAAACCATACATTCCCAGGGAAGAGAATTCTATTCAGCCACAGTCAGTTAAGCTCATAATGTGTTTTTGTGTGCTAAGTGGCATTTTACTGTAGAAGTTGTCTTAGCAGCACACATTGGATTGCCACCAGCCTCCAGAGCTGTAAGAAAAGAAAATGATCGCTTATGTATCTTAGTGGCTTATCAGGGAACATGGAAGAATTAATGTATTTATTCTTTCTTCTGAGATTAAATGTAATTGCTTTAAAAAGATAATCATGCTATTGTTTGAATTGTATGCATTTCTTATGAAGCACTAATACATTTTCCTGTAGTCTGACAAAGTGTATGGTCTCTTATCCTCATTTCCCTGTGGATAAATACTTTGTTAATTAATAAAGTATTATATGAGCACTTAGTGTCTGCATTTAACAGTGCAAGGATTTCATTCAGATTATGTTAATAGATTGTTCACATTATTTCTTGCATTAATTACAACTTCTTTCTGTGGTTTCATCATAAGAGCATTGTCTCTGTGAATACAGGGGGCTTTTTGGATTATATTCTTGTTTGACTGCTGAAGTAACACTAAGAAAATATTATTATATTGAGAACCACTCTCTAGGACTTGGATCAAAAGACAAAAACAGAGATTCAATTATTTCAAACTCTTAGAGGCAACACAATTAGTCTGCCCTACTTGAAGCAAAATCAAGCAAGTTGGGATTTTTTTCTAGAAGCCACAATAACTTAGCAACAAATTTATGACATTGGTATTCCATATCATGTTACTTTAGGCATAATTATAAGAAAAAAAGTAAAAGGTTTCCTCCTAGTAATTGGTAAATGCGGAATTCAAATGAAGCAAATATGTGGTGTGGGTACAAATTCTTAGGCCACAGGTGTGCAGGAAATTTCACTTTCTTTATTTTTTCAAATCAACTTAATTTTGACTCATCCTGCTGTGCTAGTAAGAACTTTAATCATCATTATTACATGGACCACTCCTCTCTCCTGGTGTTAAACAGGCTTTGAGGTCTTTGGTAACTTCTAGAAATGAGGAAGCTCCTAGGACATCCACCATGGGTCTACCATGGTTACCACGGAGGCATCTGTGCCTTAGTACTCAGAGTCCCTTCAGGTCTGACTTTGATGCATTTGTGCCTCAGCAATTTGCATACATTGGAAAGCTGAGGATCTCTGAGGATGAGCCTCCCAGCCTATCTCTAAGGAAGCAATCCTAATCAGTCTACAGATGAAGCACTGCCACCAGGAAATAAGTCAGTGCCCTTCCATCTGTTTTCTCATTCCTAGGAAATATTTCCCTTCTTCACTCCTATTATTCTGATAGCCATTTACTCTCTATCTCTAGTTGCCCACAGAAACAACTTGAGCATTTATCTTTTTTAGGCTTTTCCTGGTCAGAAATACAAGTTCCAAGGGATTGAAGATGTCTACCAGGCCAAAACATCTCAGCAATTTATTCAAAAGAACTAGTTCTGTGCTTCCAGTAAAGGTGAAAAGAATAAATATGTTGGGGTGGGGAGTGGGGGGACACAGAAATCATCTTGGTAATAGATTCTGGAACATAAACTATTTTACAAAGCCATGCAATCTTATTTTTTTTTAAATTAAACTTTGCAAAATAAGTTCTGTGGTCATTATTTCATATAAAAAGGGAAATGATAGGTGACCACAGGGGTGAGGGGTAGAGCTCCAATACTGCAGGCTGAAGGAAGGAAAAAGGGAAATGATTAGTAAAAACTAAACTAGCTTGCGTTCAGATTTTACAAAGGCCCAAATTTGATGTTCTAGATGATAAAAATGATACAACATTAATATTTGATATTTTATCTAATTATATTTGTATATGAAATGACTAGATTATTTTCATTTTGCTTCTCACATATTTCAATGTAGTGTAATTTCTGAAATTAAGAAGCATATTTTCTTTCCTCCCTTTATATGCACACCCACATCATTTTTTCATCTTGCCTTTTCTCTCGGAACCAACCCTTCAAAATGTACCCAATTTCATAGGCAGTTTATCCCATTCATGACTACCTCTTGCCCTTTGTGTCTACGTTTCTTCTACATCTATGGCTACAGATTTAGCAAAGAATTACGGAACAACTGGTTATCTCTGAATTTCAGAAAAACAATACAGAAAGTTTTACTATTTTAGTAATTTTAGTGCACGGAACATACTTGCTATAGTTTGGATGTCAAATATCCCCCAGAGGCCCATGTGTTAAAGGATGAGTCTCCACATGATGCTATTAGAAGGTGGTAAAATCTTCAAGAGTAAGAACTTTGCGGAAGGTCCTTAGGATATTGGCGGGGGCGGGGGACATGTCTTTAAAGGGGACAATGGGATCCCAGTTCTTTCCTCCTTGCTTTCATTGCTTCCTGGTCCTGAGGTAGATGGTTTAGCTTGGCCATGTGCTCCCCTTATGATGTACTGCCTTGTCACAGGCCCAAAACAATGGGGTCAATTGCCCCAAAACTGGAACTTCTAAAACTGTGAGTCAAAAACCAACAAACAAAAAAGCCTTTTCTTTGTATAAGTCGAGTATCTCAAGTATTTCTTACAGTAATGGAAAGCTAACTAATACAATAGTCATACAAAAGAAAAAAAACCTTCATGGTTTATATGAATGTCAGTGATAACTGGGAATTTTGTACTTTAACTGGCAACTCCATTAATAACCCAAGTCACTTTCTCCTATTTTTTTCTCTAACCTATTCCAGGTCCTGTCACAGAGAATTGCTCCATGTTACTAATCCATGAGCACAAAGTTTCAAACAAAGCAAGACAAATAAGCTCTAGAGAGGTACCGTACCACATTGTCCCTATAGTTGATACAATAACATATCACGCAATTAAAAATTGGTTAAGAGAGCCATATATCATGTTAAGTGCTCTTACTACAATAAAATAAAATTTAAAGAAGAAAAGCCATTATAGTAAATTGTGAAGGAAACTTCAGAGAAGAGGCACTTTGGTTGAATATCTCAATATCTCTGATGAATTTCTCAACCAGTGCTCCCATGACCTAAGCTCTCTTAGAAACAGGAAACTGACCTCAGAAGTCAAAATCTAACAGTCTCAGGATTCCATATTTACGGTTGAAATAAAGATTCAAGACAAAGAGTTAGAGTTTAAATTAGAAGACAATTTGAGTTATGTAAAAAAGAAAACACAAAGAGTTTATAATAACCAGGCGTTCCGAATTCATGAAATAAAATGGAAAATCCACGCTGCAATTGAAATAGAAAGAAAGGTTGTTTTACTTTTTTCTTTTTTAAAACTTGATAGCACTAGAGTTAGGAAGATAAGTTTATCATCAAACAGTTCTCTCTAGAAATCTTTGATCTGAACTATGAAAACCCTTGATCCAGAGAGGGGAGGCTGGGGAAGTGGAGGTCTCTGAAGATGGTGGTTGGGTCAATCATACATGTGGTTGAAGCAAAGGTGAAGGAGCAATGATTGTTCCTGCTAGAAATGGAAGTAAACTTGCAGATCAGGACCTAAAAGTTGAGTGTAAGAATGGGAAAACAGAGGTGTTTATTTCAAGGCAAAACAAGAAATGCGTAGAATATGGGCCTTCGGGTACAACCAAGTCTCCAGGATGCTTTCAAGTTGAACATTTTTCTGCATTGCAAGGATATTTCATAAGTGGTTTTTCTTAAGCTGTTGCTTATTAAATCAAATCTGAATCTGGCAAAGTAACAGCACGAGACAGGGGAAAGCCAGTAGATGATGCATTAATGCAGTCTTGAAAATAATTTTCAAGTCTTACTCAGCAACAAAATTTGGTTATATCCTTGCTTCATAAGGAATGATTTCATTCTTTTGTTTTTTTAATAAGTCTGCCTTTTACAACAGCCATTGAAGTCAGGCATTAAATTTATCAAAAAATTCCTTCTTATAATTAATTCCAAAGAAGAGTACTAGCTTCTCAAGCAAACACAGAGTGAGGACCTCTGTCATTCAGTAGGATTTATGCAGAAAGAAATGGTGTTTATTTTTAAAAAGACAGAAGGAAAAACCAAAGAGAAAGAAAGAAAGAAGCAAGTAGATTGAAGCAGATCTGTTTGAAACTCATCACAATAATTTACTATCATTTACTTTGTATGGCTTTGGATGGAGCATTAACCTCTCTGAGTTTCTTCCCTTAACCATAACATGCTATAGCAATGCCTTACATACAAGACAGTTAAAAATTTAAAATAATATTTGTTAAGTGCTTCATATATAATAATACCTACCATTTAATGAGGCCTATTACTATACTCCAAATCTCAAAAAAGAGTGTTGCTAAGACCTCTTGGGTAACATTTCTCAAAATGTGTTGGGGATACCTCAGTCTCTACAGATGGGTCTATTTGTTAAAGACCACAAGAAGCCCTACACCCTAAAAATCTGCTTGGGTGTAACGCTGAGATTTCTAGACTTTGGAACGCTGCAATCTTTGATTCAGTGTTTTAGTCTATTTTCTGCAACTGTAAGAGAATAGAGAGACAAGTAAATGATAAAGAGTAGTTTATTTGGCTTTCAGTTCTAGAGGCTGTAAAGGGCTAGTTTGAGCCATGATCTGGTGAGGGCCTTTAAACTGTATCACAAGATGGTGGCAGAGCAGGGGGCACATAAGAGACTGAGAGAAATAATCATGCTGAACTCATCCTTATATCAGGAGGCCATTCCCGTGGTAATGGCATTGGGGGGGGTCAATCCCCTCTAAAAAAGGCCACATCTTGTCTTTTTTTTTTTAGAGACAGGGTCTCACTGAGTTGCTTAGGGCCTCTCTAAGTAGCTGAGGCTGGCTTTGAACTCATGATCCTCCTGACTCAGTCTCCTAAACCACTGAGATTACAAGCATGTGCTGTCATGCCCAGCAGCCCAATGTCTTAATACTGTCACACCTGGAATTAAGTTTCCAACACATAAATTTCGGGGACACATTTAAACCATAGCTGACAGCTACAGAAATTCTAGCTTTGAGCCAACTTTGTTCCCAGTATTGAAAAAAATAATTCATTTCTGATAGTTCAGCTGAGGAAATACTTCCCACTTATATTGATTTCAACATTGTTTCAGTTATTTTTCACTGATATTTTTAAATCCCAAGTTTATGAAATGTGGAAGAAATGTTATTTATTAAAATTATACTAATGCATGTTTTGTCCAAGGGACTTATGCTCAAAGTTTCAAAATTTTTTTATCTGAATTGATTCATTTCTTTAAGGAAATAATACATCTACAACAAAGAAAATACACTAAAAGAGAATTTCTAAGACCTCTTTGCTTTATGAATGAAACAAGCCTACATTCCTAGTTTCTATGGATAAAGATCCTAGACTGCCTCAATTTATACTCTGAGCCTTCTTTCTCATCTCATTCTCTCATATACCATTGGCTTCTGTTCTCACTGCTATCTCCAACTAGAATAATAATGGTGAGCATCCCTACATAATACAATCCACCGTGTCATTTATTTTGCCTGAAAATTTTATATCTTCCCCAACTGTCCATAAATGATTGTCTACAAATAACTGTACAAAATGTCAAAGAACCAAGTCACCACTGTCCCTGCCCCCATCCTGGATCTGAGAGTCCATGATGCCTCTGCTTCCTATAGCCCCCCAAATGTTTAATCTAGATATTTTGAATAACCTGGAAGCAAACTGTTAATTACCAGGGAACCAAGTATTTTTGATAATAGATATATAGGATGGCAGTGGTTTTTACATGGCTGGTGAAACACTTACACAAGTACCTGTTAAAGAAGATAAGACTTTTCTATCAGCAGACTGACAACACAGTCTTACTTAGGTACTGATTTGGTCTTTAAAGGAAGTAGTCTGTTAGTAATAGACTATAATCCAGAAGCTACCAATTTGAGCATTTAATACCTGGCCATCATGTGTTAAGCCCAGAGACCATCAGCTCTGATCCCAAAGGCCTCATAGAAAGCACTGGTTGTGGGATGCAGCCAGACCTCTCATCTCAAAATCTCAATTCCTAGAACACTACAGCATCGAAAGCCATGCTGAGTTGGCAGGAGCTTCCTCAGTGATGTCCAAGTCCAGGGCTGTGGCGGTGAAAGGGCTGAGGTGTTTTGGCACCAGCGATGGAGAACGGCTTCTCAGCACCTGCCCACAGCATGCTTGCTTCCAGGTGCTATGATAAAAACCTTGGCTTTTTATTATTCTTCAGCCCAACATAAGACCATAAACAAAAGGGAATATGGATGAACTCCCTGGATGGTGAAAATAAGACCTCTATTATAGCAGAATGAAATACACATGCTCGTCATCAATCTTTGCTTGTATCTTTCATATTGTTATTTTCACGCATATGAAAACTCATTGTCATAAAATTCAAGTGTAAGTTCTTTCGTCAAGTTTTAGCTTCCCAGATAGGAAGCTCTTGAATTTAAAAATCTAATAATAAATGAACACACTGAGTACCTTTCCAATAGAAGCACAATTCCAAACATTTCAAAAATGTTGACTACCTCAATCTTCAGAACAACCTATGAGGCAAATACTATTATGAGTCCATTTCAGAAGTGAGAGTAAAATGAAATAATGTTGGGTGGGGAGACTGAAGCACTGTTTGATTGTGATCCTTTACAGACCAGATAACCCTGTCAGAGCGAGGAGGTGCCAGGAAGGACTTTGACAGTGGAGACCTCTGACATTACTGTCAAGTGATAAATATCGGTCATTATAATCACAGTTAGCCTCAGTTTCCCTGTCTATAAGATGAACTTATGCTCAGCTTTCTCCCTGAGTACCTGAAAATATGTTTACAAACATGAAAATCCATGACAATTCTTATAAATAATAGCAGAATCACTGTTAATAAGTAACCCACAATTATGAAAATGGAAGTAACACAATTTGATCCAGAATGGTATGATATCTCTTACAAGAGGACTTGTTAAGTAAAGAGTACTTTCTCTGGAACCATTCTAGGGTAAACTTTTAAGGAAGAGAGGAAGTCATAATTTATTCTGAGCTATTTTTCAGTTCTGGCTGAATATTACAATAAGACAAATGAAATTGTTCATATTCAACAACTTTTGACTTTTAAAATGACAATTTATTATAGGTCAAGCAAGCATAAAACTTATTTTATGAGGAGTGATGGGAAAAAAACATGTTTGATTAAAAGGTAAATCTGCAACAAGTCTAGGCTGAAATATCTAGCCTAAAACAACTAACCTCTATCAGATCTACAATGACCTTAAATATATAATGAAGAGATGGATGCAAAATGTAATTATTTCCATGGAAATTTGAGTTATTTTATGAGATCCCAGTTAGCACAGGTGATACACCTGGAAGCATAGAATTTCAGTCCTCATGCTCAGTATTCCAGAAAATGTGATGCAGCTATGTTCAACCTTTCTGGGCAGGAAATTTTAAATGCAAATTTTCTAGAAATCCTCTTGCAAAACAACAAAATAAAACAATAATAAATTATCTTCCTAGGATTTTTTTTTTTGAAAGACAGTGAGGTAATGTAATGGAACTCTGTAATATACTTCTACAACTACCATTGTAGTCTGTGAGATAACCCTAGAAAAACAGATTTGGAGTGACTCCAGTTCCTGCTGTCAGTTTGGACTGAGACAAGCAGTACAAATGGGCAGACCACTTTTTTTTATATAATGAAATCTAGAAATTTGTTTGGAAGACCCTGAGCAATTTCATCAGTGCTGTTCGATACTGCAGTGCCATCAGCATGAAGTGGAACAGTTCTGCTTTAAAGTGCCTGGCAAAAAAAAAAAAAAAAAAGGTATGTCTCTGCATCTCAAAAGCACAAGCTGTAAACATCACACTACTGTAAATTCCATTTTTTACAGCAGAGATTAATAATGCATGAGCATGCATTTCTTATTGCCATTCCAGTGAAATTTCTGAAGACTTTTAATTCTAAGTGAAAAAACTGTGTAGATTGTCTATGTTGTCTTGTGTGTGCTGTACGTGTACAAAGAGATAGAGACACATAAAGAAAAATTAAGACTCTTGGAAGAATTATCTTTCACCCATAAGTATTTTCTGGTGTCTCTAGAGAGATCAAAAATGTCACTGCACATATTTTAGAAAGTAAAAAAAAAAAAAAAAGAACAGAAACATGATGATGTTGTATCTTCATGGGGATTCCATTAGTTACAAGTGAATTTGCAGGTGAGTACAAAGAAATGGTTTCTCAGCATTCTTCAAATGCTTTAGAAATTAAAAATTTTTCTGAAGGTTAACTTTAGAATGCTTTGCCTGGAAAATTCTATTTATAAGAAAACATGTTTGTTTTGACAGGCACACACATGTGAATAAGCACACAGAAACATAATATATGAACAAATAGAAGGTGGTGGCTAAAATGGTCTTTCTGTGGTCAAGATATAAGGTCTTCAGTTAGAAACTTTCGTTTTCAGTTCATAAAGACATTCAACCTCATACTTCAATTATTGATGGGAACTTTTGCTCAGGAGGCTCCCAAGAAAGCTCTTTTGTTTGTTTTGCTGCTATGCATTTGAGTGAAAAATACCAAGTGTTCCAGGACTTGACTTGTTGAGTGAGCTCTACAACTTCTGTTTATCTCTGTTTCTGGCTCTCCTTCTCTTCTTCATAATTTTTCCATAGATTTTTAATCTATCTTGTTTTTGTATTAGCCACACACTAGCATGTGTTAGATAGACAGTACTTTCCACAGCATACCTAAGCCCACACAAGGGAGGTTGGCTACTAATTGTGTGAAGATACTAGAATAGTCACATCTCTAGGGCCCATTCTTCAGAAATTGATTTTACAAAATGACCTTCCAGGGAGATATGAACCCTGCTGTGAGATCACTTGTTTTTCACTTGTACTCACCTTATGAGGAAGATGGTGATAATTGTCAACCTAATATTAATTCTTCAATCCCACCTCCCTTGTTCAGGATGGCAATGTGCCTAGCTAAAAATAGTCTATTGCAGCTATGTATGGCCATAGATGTAACCTTAACCAATAAAGATGGCTGAAGGTTTCTGGTTCCCTATTATTTTCATTAACACAAACACGCCCACTTCTGTAACTAGCAGGAAGTAGCCAATGAGTTTCTCAAAGATGCCAGAGTCTCTGTCCTAAGTGCAACTGTTACCATTTTTCTGATGGGAGTGCCCTCTAGACCCTCCTTGGGAATATAGTTGCCAGTGGATTCTCTGCTCTTATGTATCTTAACGAATCTATTTTAATGCATTTAAATCCTTATTCAAATCTACTATAGTTGTCTCATATCTTTACCTCACTTACTGCCATTATTTCTAGTCCCAAGGAAATATCTCAACTCGAGAGTGGTGAGAACCAAGGGGTCAAGTACAGAGAACCAATAATATGTGTTCCAAGAAGAAAGAGATGAATCCTTTCCTACTTTTATTGCCTAATTTATTGTTCTGAATTTTGCACACCCTAGTATAGTAGCCAATAAATCTATCTGGTATTTTAAATTTAAATGAATTAAGATTAAACCAAAGTTAAAAACCAATTCCTCAGTCACAGCAGTCACATTTTTGAGTTCTCTGCAACCACATATTTATTGGCTATTACTTTTTTATCCATGACATTACTGCCAGTTCTTTATAGTTATTTCTCACAATGACTTTCTGAAACAGATTCTAATTTTACCAGCACCAACAATATCACAGAGACTAATCTATGTGAATAAAATATGTGAAGGTATTGCTATGGTTTTTGTCCCTCATGGACTCATATATTGGAAGCTTAGTCCTCAGTGTGCTGATGCTGAGATTTGGCGGAAACTTTAAGAAGAAACTGACTGTGAGGGAAGTAGATCAGTGTGGGCACTGCCCTCAGAAGAGATTGATATTGGTTTCATGAAGTGAGTTAGTCATTCTTTCAAGAGTAAGTTGTTATCAAAGAGCAAATCTGAGCATGAAGATCTCCCTAGCTTCTTGTTTTGTCAAGTGATGCCTCTCACTGGCATTCCTACCATGATGCCAGCCACCATGAGGCCCTCCCCAGAGGCCAAACAAATGGGGATGCCTGACCTTAGAATTTTAGACTCCAAAACTGTGAGTTCTTTTCTCTATATATTACTCATCCTCAAGTATTTTGTGATATAAACAAAAAAATGAATAAATATAGATTAACATAATTTTATGAATTTTCCAAAGTTATACAGTCAGTAGTTGTGAGTCTGGAAAATAAACCTGCATTATTTATCTCCAAAGTCACTGCATTATGTTGCCACAAGAGATCATATTTTCCTATTGACTTAGATTTCTCACATTTTTAGACAGATTTTTTTCTTGCTGTGATCAAAAGATCTGACAAAAACAATTGTAGAGGAGGAAAAGTTTATTTGGCATTCACAGTTTCAGAGGTCTCAGTCCAGAGATGAGCAGATTCTATTGCTCTGGGCCTAAGATAAAGCAGATAAAGTGGAAGTGTGTTGAGGAGGAAAGAAGATCAGGGTATGACAATCAGTAAGCAGAGAGAGATTCTCTGCTCACCAGGGATAAAATATAAACCCCAGAAGCACACCCTCAATGACTTTCCTCCTCCAGCCACATGCTACCTGCCCAGTTACCACCGACTTAATCTATTCAATTAGATTAATAAAATCAATTAGATTAAGACTCTCATAAAGCAATCATTTCACTTTAAACTGTTTTGCATCATCTCATCCGTAAGTTTTGGGAGATACCTCATGTCTAATTCATAATATTCACTGTCCTTTAATGTTAATATTTAAATTGAGAAAGAGTCATAGGTTCTGACTCTGTGCTGTGAACAAATGAAAATTTATTTTGAAAAGAGATTTCAAGGGGCTGGGGATGTGGTTCAAGCAGTAGCCCGCTCGCCTGGCATTCATGTGGCCCCGGTTCGATCCTCGGCACCACATACAAACAAAGATGTTGTGTCCACCGAAAACTAAAAAAAAAATAAATATTAAAATTCTCTCTGTCTCTCTCTAAAAAAAAAGAGATTTCAAATTTTTTGTGAGAATTAAAAAGAAAGCTGATACCTACAAGAAATAAGTAATATAAAGTAGGAAAGTAGACAAAACATCAAAAATGTGAGATAACTTTAGCACCAATATGCATGCAATGGGAAAACCAGACAGTGCGTGGGGGAGCAGTATAAGAAATAACAACAAAAGCCTGTCAAATTTCCTGAAAAATATTAACATATACACCCAAGAATTTCAACAAACTCCAAGATAAATTCAACACCCAGACACATCATAGTAAAAATGCTGAAAACCAAAACCAAGAGAGAATCTTGAAAGCAGAAAGAGACAAATGAGTTTTCACATACGAGGGAGCCCTGATAATGTTAATGTGTGATATCACATCATAAACAATGGAGAGTTAGTGGGATATTAAAAGTACTAAAAGGACAAAAAGATAAAACAGCACACCAAAATGACCATCCAAGGATCTTATATCCAGCCAAACTATCCTTCAAAAAATTAAACAAAATAAAGACTACTTTCTAAAAATCAAAAGCTCAGAGATTCAATGTTAGAAGACCTACTTAACAAGAAATACTCAAGAAAATTCTTCATGCCTTAAGCAAGTTAATCAAGATGCAAATTTAAATTCACATGAAAAACCAGACTATTATACAATTATGAAATACAATATAAGTGTCTATTTCTTCTTTATTCAGTTGTATAAAACAAAATGTAAAGAATTATATTGTGTAGCCTACAACATAAAGAAATTTAACATTTTATAATAACAGAAAAAGGAAGGAGGTGAGAGCAGAGTTCTACTGAAGTAAAGAAATGACACCATATGTTACATCATGAGAACAAACTAAAAAGAATAGAAATGAATTCAATAATAAGGCAAATATATAAAATTCTAAAAATACATACTTGTTTTCTTAGAGTATTTAATAGACAATTATATAAAGTAATAATTATAACAATGTGTTGCTGAGTTTGCAACATATATAGATATAATATACATAACAATAATAGCACAAAAAAGAGAAGTAAGAGTAAAGCTATATAGTAACAATGTTTCTATCTTGATGGAATTAAGTTAATATAAATCTGTAAATATATCTTTATACATAAAATGTGTATGGTAAGCTTGAGAGCAGCCACAGAGATTTTAATTTAAAAACATAGTGAAAAATATTAAAGGCACCAAAATGTTACAATAGAAAAACACTTAATACACATGACAGCTGGCATGGGTATACTAATACTAGATAAAGTAGACTTTAAAAAATGCTAGAGATAAAGAAGAGCATTTTATAATGACAAAAAGAAAAATCCATCAGGCATTTATAACAATTGTAAATATATATATAATTGACAAAAAAGATTTAAAATACACACAGCAAAGGCTCACATAATGGAAAGGAGAAATAGACAACTGAACAATAGACTGAAGTTTGAGAATTCCAAATCCTACTTTCAAGAATGGATATAACAACCAGGTAGAAGATCAATGAGATGCTAGAAGGCTTGAAAAACTCTATAAACAAATTAGACCCAGTAATTATCTACAGAATATTCCATCCAACAAGAGCAGAATTCACACAAATTAGTTTCTCCTATTATAATTGAGTGAAATTAGGAATTAATAACAAATTTGGGGTTTCAAAAACGTGAAAATTTAATAACACTCAGGAAATTAGCTAGTGAGAAAAAAAAGAAATTACAGGTCAAAGATAAAATGATAGGTAAAATAAAGATATAATAAAACTCATGAAATACAGATAAAGCACTACTTAGAAAAAAAACAAGAGCTATAAACACCTACATAAAATGAGAAGAAAGACCTCATATCAACAAACTAAATTTTCTGTTAATGTATTAGAAACAAGAGTAAATTAGATTCACAGCAAGCAAGGGAAGCTAATCATATGGATTAGGGTGAAAAATCAATGAAATAGAGTAGAATAAAAATAAACAAAATAAACAAAACCCAAAATTTGGTTATTTTAAAAGTTCAAAAAATTCATAATCAAGGGCAAGAATGGTGGGGTATCAGTGGGGAGAACCACAGAAGTCTCAGATTATCCAAATCAAAGATGAAAGAGGGAACATTATTACTGACCTTAGAAAAATTAAAAAACAGAATTATGAAAGGAAAACTATGAACAACTATATATCAATGACTTATATTGTTAAGATGAAATAGAAAAATTCCTAGAAAGATAAAACAGAAAGAAACAAGAATAACTGTGCAATTCAAATAGAGCTGTAACTTGTAAAGAAATTCAATTAGTGCTTTAAAAAACAAATTCTACAAGAAAGGATCCCAGGACTAGAGGACTTTACTTGTGGTTTATGCCAAAAACTTAACACCAGTTCTTCAAAACTATTCTCAAAAATATAAGAGGAGAGAAATTTCCCAACTTATCTTATGAGGCCAATAGGACCCCAAGGCAAACACATCCCCAAAAAAGAAAATGAATAAGGAACAGCTCTTAAATACTGATTTAAAAATTATGAACATAATACTAATCAATCACACCCAGGAATATATAAAACATTATATGCCATGAGAAAGTGGGATTTATCTCAGGAATGCAAGGTTGATTGAATATTGAAAACCAATTAATAAAGAATGAAACTTCATGATCAGAATAGCAAAGGCAAGTTTAGGCAAGAACATGATTAAAAGGAAGATGTAATTGAAAGGAAGATGCAATACTACCTTTATGTGTAGAAGACATACTCTTGTATATAGAAAATCATACAAATTTACTCAAAAGGTTTAAGAGAAAATAAATGAACTCTGCATCATCAAAATGAAAAACTCCTGTGCTTCAAAAATATTCTATCAAAAAAGTAAAAAAGGCAACCTACAAAATAAGAGTAAGTTTTGCAAATAATATACCTCACAATAACAAGGAGATACTACTTCATACCACTACAATGGCTTTAATAAAGAAGATAATTTATCAGTTGGAAAAGATATGCAAAAATTAAACCCCTCATACACTATAATGCAATGAATATAAAATAGGGCAATCTCTTTGAAAATCAATCTGGCTAGATCTCAAATGGGTAAAGACAGTAAAGACAGAGTTAGCATATGATTTTAGCAATTGCAGTCCTAGGAGTTTACCCAAGAAAAAGAAAAACATATGTTCACATAAAAACTTGTGCATGCATGTTGTACCACACTATTCACAATAGTCGAAAGGTAGAAACAGCCCAATGTCCGTGGTATTTTTATTATGACTTAATAAATGTGTTCTATTCATACAAAGGAATATTATGTGGCAATACAAAGCAATGAATAAGGGCAAAACTTGAAATGCTATGTTAAGTGAAGAAAGCAGACAAAAAGGATGACAAGTTTTATGACAAGTTTTATGACCCTGTATATGTGCAATGTTCAGAATAGGCAAACCTATAGAGACAGAAAGTAGACACATGGTTTCCGGGGGCTGGAGAGTTGGTGTCGGGAGTATTGGGCATGATGGATGATGGCAAAGGGTGCAGAATTTCTTTTGGGGGGTGATGAAAATATTCTAAAGTTGATTATGGTGATGATGCTCTACAGTAAAAAATGCTAAAAATCATTGAACTGGACACTTTAAGTGTGTGAATTGTGTACCACGGTACCAATAAAGCAGTTTAAAATAGGTTTCTGTTAAATAAGGAAAGTAGGAACAAATATATGAGTGTATAAATCATATAGATTTTATGTTCAATGTAGTAGCTACTAGCCACATATGCTTATCTAAACTTAAATTTTAAGTAGTTAATATTACACATAATTAAAAATTGGATTACACAATCACACTATCACATTTCATGTTTTCAATACCCACATGCGGCTACCCACTAAATAGGGTGTATCTATCTGGCACACATCCATCATCTCTGTATAATCTTATACATCACACATTTGCCAAATTTTTATCGCTTAATAACAATTTCTTATTTTGAGTTTTTTGTCCTGGGTGGTTTAAAGTTATTTTTTTTCTAATAATGGATGTTATTTGTTAATAACTTTTTTGACCTTGGCGAAAAAAATGATTGTTAATCCACATTAGCTCTCACTCCCATTTCCAATCTCCTTATGAAAAAGTCTGGGATCATTGAAGTATAATATTTTCAGTAGTACCTCAGTTTGCAAATTTATGCAGAAAAAAAGTAGTTTATAAGAGTGAAAGTAGAGAAAAATGAGAGTCTTGGCATATTAAGATGCATCAGATCGGTATGTAAATATTGAGTATTAATGTAAAAACAAAGGTGGTTTTGACAGTGAAGTGCTAATATTTCAACCTCATCTGAGGATAAAAACATGCCCTTGATTGAATCAAAGGCATTCAAAAAGAAGGGTTATTTCAATTGCTCTGTCACTGGAGAATAAGAAAAAGGTAAAAGAAAACATTCTATTGATATGTGTTGTCACTTGGGTTTGCTTTTCTGTAGTCATCTGTGTGTGAATTTGATTGTATTTTATGTCACCTTGGTGAACAATACCACAAATGTTAAGACCACTTAGCATTCAACTATAAAGGAGCTAAGAAAAGAGTTCTGGTTTTCATGTCGATCAGCATCGGCTCCTTAGATTTGGAGGCCTTAAAATTAACTCAAACAGTATAAAAAAAAAAAAATCAGACACAATGCTTAACAGGCAGTCTCACAAAAGACTTCCTTTGTGGCTCATCAGAGTAAATTTCCTGTCAAAATACTCCCTGTGCTAAGTAAAGGTTATCTATTCACAGGAACACCTGACTTATAAAATCAATCAGGGTACAAAAAGAAAGATGCTTGCTTTTTGTATGCATTCAAGTTGTTGCTCCCATTAACTTAACTTCCTAAAAATATATTTCAATTTTTCAGTCTGCTCTGCATAACTCATTAACATCATAATCGCCAGCAATAATTGCCAGAAGTGAGTAAAGAAAATCGCAAAAGATGAAGAGTTGAATTACCACTTAATGAAAGAAGAAAAAAAAAGAAGACAATTTAAATCAACAGTCTACGATGCTGCCACCACTCCCTTCCTTGAGAAAATGTATAGTAATTGTGTTTCTTGGAGTCTGTTGTGTTTATAAATGAGGCTTCTCAGACAGTGAATTCTTGGAATGATTCTATGGGTTTAATTGATGGCATGAATCAAATAAACTTAAGAATATTTGTTCAGCAGTCTAAAAATGCATTTTTATAGCAAATTGCAAAATAAAATCAATGAAAATATTTTCAAAATCAACTCTAGGACAATAAAAAGAGTGGCCAAAAGAAAATGTTTCTGCTTTTGGTCCTTGAAAAGATGTAGAATCTCTCAAGGAAATGTTTGCTCTACTTGAGGATTCTATGGTTATCCATTTTAACTGGTGCTTCTCAACTGGAATTGATTTTGGCTCTCAGGGAACACAGAAGAATGCCTGAAGAAATCTTCAGTAGTCACAACTCAGAAAATGCTGCTGGTATAGGACAGCTCCCTGCGACGAAGAATCAACTGTCCCAAAATGCCATAGAACAAGGCTAAGAAACTTTAATTTACACCAACGAAAGGACTTGAGAGGTTATGGCAAAAGGCAATAAATAAAAAGATGTCCTTTAGATTGGAGGTGTAGCTTAGTAATAGAACCTGTGCCTAGAATCTGCAGGCTCTGAGTCCTACCTCCAGCACAGCAAAAAATAAATACTAATAATATTTCTTTCTTTTGTGTACTAGAGATTGAACCCAGGGGTGCTTAACCATTAACTCGTATCCCCAGCCCTTTTTAATTTTTATTTTGAGAAACAGTCTTGCTAAGTTGCTTAGGGCCTCATTAAATTGTGGATGCTAGCCTGAAATTTGTGATCCTTCTACTTCAGCCTCCCGAGTTGCTGGGATTACAGGTGTTTGCCACCAAGCCTGGCCAAAATGTTTTGTCTTTTCTTTTTTTTTAAATATTTATTTACTTTTAGTTGTAGTTGGACACAATACCTTTATTTTTATTTATTTATATGTGGTGCTGAGAATCAAACCCACGGCCTCACACCTGCTAGGCAAGCTCTCTACCACTGAGCCACAACCCCAGCCCCAAGAAATGTTTTTTAATAACAAAAAGATCATGATAAGCCTGACCAAAGCTAAAAATGTAATGCAGCATATTACAAAACAATAATATATTTTACAGTTTAGAGAGCAAGTTTAAGATGCGGAGATGGAAGAGAGAGGATGATACATGACTCCAGTTGAACTTACTGGCCAAAAGCTCCGCTCATGGTGATTTAAGTCTGATGAACGTCAAATAATCAGCAGGCTCTAACTGTAGTAAAGTATAATTATGGTTTATGATTTTGTAGTTATTTCTTAAATCTGCAAACTTGTGAGTTATTATGAGAAATAGGTTAAGTGGGTTGATAATTTCAGCCAAGTATACATATGAAAGCATATTAAAGTAGAATTCTGGTAAATGCCTTAAAATAGTGATTCTCAAGTAATACCATGAATCAGAATCAACTGGAAGTTTTTTTTTTTTTTTAAGAACACCACTTATAGGCTATACCTCTCTAATTTTTGATAAAATATATCTAGGGTGGTTCTGAGAATTTGCACCTTTAATAAGTGTCCAAGTGATGCTGATGATGGTGGTCTGTGGTCAGTCTTGGAAAATCATTGCATAATTCAATGGATACTGCATCCAAAAATGAAGCACAGGACAACTATGATGCAAATGTTTAGAAGAGATGAATGAAAAGCTCTCCACCCCCAACAAAGACATAAGCAGATAGAGATGCAAATATAAGGGAAGTAAAATTTATGCTCTTTACTCCTACCCTCCCATAGATGGGTCTGGAGGGTGCAGACAGCTTTCATCAAGACTAGAGGAAAAAACTTTAGTTCGACCACATGGAGATCAAACTACAAGTGTCACAACACAGAGTAGATTCATTGTAGTTTGCAACACAGAGTAAACTCAATCATCACTGTCACATGAGAAATGTGAGAAATTCAGAAAATGCTGCTTGTATAGGACAGCTCCCTGCGACAAAGAATCAACTGTCCCAAAATGCCATAGAACAAGGCTAAGAAACTTTAATTTACACCAACAAAAGGACTTGAGAGGTTATGACAAAAGGCAATAAATAAAGAGATGTCCTTTAGGCTGAAGGTGTAGCTGAGTGATAGAACCTGTGCCTAGAATCTGCAGACCCTGAGTTCTACCTCCAGTTTTTGTAGTCTGATTTGTGGATGCCATTTAAAAGAGAGAATGGTTGACCAGCTGAACAGTGGCAGGGCAAATGTGAAGTGGCTAGTGTGGTGGAATTAATCCACATTATTGGAGTTTGTCAGGAAAAGAGATAGGAAGAATTTCCCACCTTTAGATCACACATGGCCTGGGCAAAGGTCCCAACATGGGGTAATTTTAAATTCTGTCCACAATAAGAGGCTGTAGGGACCAAAGGGATCTCAGCAGAAAAGGCAGAGGGTATTGCTGGATGTGTAGGGACTGGGAAGAAAGATATGAGGTCATTTCTTTCACCAAGGCCATGAGAAGTGGATGATTTGTACAAGAATGAGGAGATAAGATATCTCCAGCAACCCATTGAAGTGACTTCAGAAATTTCATTTCTAAGTTCCTCCCACATTTTCACAGCACTGAACCTAAAGAAACAGAAGACTACTGGCTAAATGGGAATGTTTTCTCCTTAGTATATCTTCCACCCTCGCTCCAACACTGAAAAGGTCAGAAGCAAATTTTAAAGGAAAAAAATTAGACTCACTAAATTTAACAGTTCAAGTACAGAATGATTCATGAATCCGGCAGCACTCAGAACCAGAAGAGTTTCAGAGAATTTGGTGCAGCATTTAGCTTTTATAAATCCAATGAGAAAGCAGAGACCATCATCTGACTGACAACCACTGGGCATTTCCCCACTTTGGGTGTGGTGTGATCAGCTGGCTGCCTATGACTGGCTGAAGTTCAACTGGTTGGTGATTGGCTGAAATTTGGATATTTGTTACCCCAAAATATTCCCCTAAATTAGATTTTATTTACAAACTAAGTTAGGTTATAGTTTGTGACATAGGAACTGAAAGCACAGATAGCCTCAGGCTGATAGCTTCCTGCTTATTTAATTTGACATTTTCCCCCCTTTCAACCTCCACCTTGAAAGGTTGACCAGAACCTTGGATATGAACAGCCACTCTCCCTTACCATTATAATGGACTTGTTTAGTCTCAGTGTGGAAGTCACAAGACATAAATGGGGTCATTTGAAAGACTCTTTATGTCCTCTTTGTGTTTTTCTTATTTTAACCAGACTGAGATCATCTGATGCACAATGGATGATGGCATACAAGCATTTAAGACTCTTGAGAGGATACTGCACACCAGGGAGATGGCTGTGATGTCTATCAGGAGGATAATCCAAAGAGACTGAAATATGCTCCTTAAGAAAGGCCTCTACAAATCAAACCAATTAAAATCAAATAAAAATCTAAGAATGATCTAAAAAAGAAATTACTTGTTTTCACCAAGAAACTTGTTTATTGATTTCTTGTACCTGAGTTTCTACAATACCAGACATGTTAATTCAAGTGCAGCAGGAGTTGTTAGCTATTGCACACACCCCTCCCATTCAGCCAAGAGATAGAACAAAGCAATCTTTATCTAAAACAACTTCAGCAAGGGGATTTAGAGAAGTCTCTTGGACAACTACAGCCTTTGAAGTAGAGTCAACCACAGTGGGTAATGCTTGAGACAGCTATGGAATAACAACCTCATTTATGTTTATGCAAAACCAGATAAGGAGAATTCTACCACAAGATGCCTATTTTGAGAGATTTATGCCCGCTGGAAAATTCTTCTTCCTCTATATTGCAAATTAAAAAGTCTAGACCAATGTTCAGTTTCAATTTAGTTCTAGAAAAAGGGGGATATCATCAGAGTTCCTTATCTATTTGACCGCTTAATTCTCCCTTGTTAAAATATGGAACTGCTCACATGTATAATTGATTGCTAAATCCTCCATGACTGTAAAAATGCATCCTGAAGGGACAAACATACAATACCTCATGAGATACCTTTGGTTTTAGGGGTGACTGGTAGGGAATCACTAGTAGTATTTATAAAAGACTGCACTATTGAATTATTGATTGGTCGGAGGCTACCAGCAATTATGGTTACAAATTTGCCTACAAACTGTTGAATTATCTTTCCCTTTGGTTTTCCTATGTAGTTTCTGGCATAATTTAACTGCAAAATACTCACCATAGGTTTTGTCTACTGTTGATTTAAAGGAGGAATCTGAATACATGAATGTAAAAGCTTAACTTTATAGAAAGGCTCAGATGTGCAAATTGAGCATGTAGTCGCACTTGAAATATCACTGAGATTTGTTATCGAGTGAACTACAGCATCTCCAAGATCACATAGGGATTCAGGTTTAACATGACATGTTTAGAATTCAGTTAAGTTTTCTGCAGAAATTATCAGTTATGACTTCCAAATGATATCTTCTTCTTGCCATTCATAAACAGAAAGACAGGATGGTTAAAAGATTAAAAAGGATCAAGTTAAATGATGACAGGAAATTCTTGATCCGTGATTTTGATGATGTCCTTGTCTAGGCTGTTGCCAGTTCTGGAGAGAATCCTCCTTGTTGAGGTCTCCAATGTGTATATGGTCTCATAAGGTCTGCTGGGGCTCTCCTCAATTAAGAGATATAGACCCCAGACAAAGCCTTGAAGTTTTGCAACAGCTTAGGTGGTAAGAACTTAGTATTCCTTCCCCTGGGATTCAAGGGCAGTCTTTCTCTGATGTTGATCCTAAAAGATCTAATCTCTGGGTTCTTAATCTTGAAAAGATCGGTTGTCCTCAGTCAGTAAATCATGAAAGCCTCATTTTACCTGTTGAAAATATACTTTGGTATGATGCATTAAAGTCTTAAAATATATAGTGGTGTAAGAGCTTACAAGAGCAGGAGATACATGAGGTTCAGTTATTAGGGGCATATATTTTCCAGTAATTCTGTCATAAAAGGTTAATTTATGTTTCCTAATATGGGTAGATGGCCATCAAGACCAATGGCTGTATATTTGTTTAAGACAATGCAATTGATTCAGATAGAATATTCATTTTGTAGCAACCTCAGCATAAGATTTTTTTTCCTAATTGTTAAGAACAGCATTTTACCCTTCTTTTTTACATGTCTGAATTACCAGCATAACTTCTTTGTGTATTGGAGCCCATTATTAAGTAAAGTTACTCTAACACAAACACTGTTAAAACCCTGACAATCCATCTAATAACCAAGGTGACTACCATGTGACTAATGGGAGAATATACTATATTACCTGAACACACTGGGATAAGGAATGATTCACATACAGGCTGAGATGAAGCAAGATAGCATGCTGTAGTATCATGTATCATGCTCTCAGAACAACACAGTCTATCTCTTTTTTTGGGGGGGGGGAGTTCTTTTCAGTTATATATGACAGCAGAATCTATTTTGATATAATTATATAAGAATGAAATATATCTTATTTTAGTTACAGTCCCATTCTTATGGATATACATGGTGGTGGGATTCACTGTGCTGTTTACATACATAGACATGGGAAAACTCTAACAGATTCATTCCACTGTCTTTCCTTTGCTAGTCTTGCCTCCTTTCCCCACCATTCCACATGGTCTAATCTACTGCACTTCTTATTCTCTGGGTTAGTTTATATCAGGGCACATACAGGATTGCCTGGAGCCCTTAGGTTGGGCAATGATTTAGCAGATAAAACTACACATGACATACATATTTTCTCTACACTAGAAGAAGCTACAAATTTTCATAAAAAGTTCCATGTCAATGCTAATACTTTACAAAAGCATTTTAAAATAACTAAGGAACAAGCTAGACAAATAATAAAACAATGTCAAAATTGTGTGACCTTTTTACCACAAGTTAATCTTGGAGTCAATCCTAGAGGATTGATACCTAACCATATTTGGCAGATAGATGTCACACACTTGCCAGAATTTGGAAAATTAAAATATTTGCATGTTACAGTTGATACTTCTTCTGGATTTTTGATGGGCTCCCTTCATGCCGGAGAAAAAACTAAAGATGTTATAGCTCATTGCTTACAAAATTTTGCCACTGTGGGCGTTCCAAAACAGTTAAAAACAGATAATGCCCCTGGTTATACTTCTACCTCTTTTAAACAATTTTGCTCATCATTTGGCATTACTCATATAACAGGAATCCCATACAATCCACAGGGACAAGGCATAGTTGAAAGAGCTCATCAAACTATTAAAATGTACTTATTAAAGCAAAAAGAAGGAATTGGGAAGGGGTGTATATTCCCCAAAGATAAACTTAAAATAACCCTTTTTACTCTAAACTTTTTAAATTTGGATTCATCAGGGCTTAGTGCTGCGGAAAGGCATATGTGTCCAAAAAATGTACATAAGCCCAAGGTACTTTGGAAGTATATTCTAACAGGACAATGGAAAGGTCCTGACCCAGTGATTGTCTGGAGTCGGGGGTCTGTTTGTGTGTTTCCACAGGGAGAACAGCAGCCGATTTGGAGTTCCAGAGAGATTAACTAAAGCAATTTCTACAGACCAAAAAGAAGATGATTTGGCTCAAATCCATAACAACTGATATCCAAAACTCCAGTTTGGTTACTCTTACATCTGTGACAGAACCAGGATGCTTTTTTCAATATCTATTTTATTATTGCCCTTTCCCACATCATGAAGTTCTATTTTGTTTTTTGAGCTCATACAGACCTAGGTTAATGTTTTGCTGATCAGTTCTATTTTTTGACTATAGAGTTTTTAAACATTGCAATGGAGATTTCACCTGTAAAAAGTTATAAGGCCTTTACTATTATGTTATGTGTTGTATGTATTATATTATGTGTGCACACTTGTGTTATGTGTTATATGTTTGAATGTACGTATGTCCATATATCATATATGATGAGTGCTCATGAAAAAATGGATCCAAATAATTTTTTTTATTCACGTGATTTAAATGGCTTAATTTAAATTGGGTAAATAGCTGTTGAGGATTGTTTTAAAATGTGAACAAAAAAGGAGGTTAACAGATCTGTTTGTTTACTTTCACCTTTCCTTTTCATTATATTTAATAATTCTCTTCAAGACAATGTAAATTGTTAAGAAAATTGATTTCTTTTAGTGCCTTCTGGAATGTTACATAATTTTTTCTTTAGCCATTATTGCCAGAATTCCTATCTTCATCCCAGTGCTGGTGAAGACAAAAATAAAACCAATCTACAGCTTCTGCAATAGCCATCACTGAACTGCTTGCAAAACTTGCCTGGACTATGAATCACTTGTATGCATTGTGAACTCACCTGTATGCATTGTGAACTATCTGTTGGTGCAGCGACTTGTGGTAGTGTTGGGGTATTTTTGCTGATGATGTCATCAGTGGTACAATTTTTCCAAAAGGAACCGTCAATTGGCTTGGTGTATCTTCCTCCCTTCTGCTTGTCATGGTCGTTTAACTAAAATTTGGGGACCAACAGAGGTGAGGCAAAGAACCTCACCCCCCCCCCCCGCTGATACAAAGACCTATCTACAGGTGTGGCTGTATACTGGACCGGTAGTCAGTGACGGGTAAGATCCAATTGCAATGGTACCAACCTAAGACAGGAGGCTGACGCCTTGAGGTCAGCTCATCCGATAACGGGTAAGGACCATATGTACTATTGGACAATCTAAGGCAGGCACGGTCCCTAAGCCACATGCTTGTTTAAACAGAGAGGGGGGGATGTTGAGAGCCACAGCTGAAGGGGCCCCAGCAAACTTTCAGACTGCCAGCTGATGATTGGCTCACAGCTGCCCCAGCAACTTCTAGCTGATTGGCTCCTTTGCAGTGATGCTCATTGGGCTGTTTCCCTGCCCTTTCAGACCACGGAGCTGCTCATTGGGGGACTTTTTTGGCTCCGCCCATGTGACCCAGCCAATCGGCCTCAAGAGCAGGAGGAGTGGGGGAGGTTGAGAGGCTTGTGGGAAGCCGGTGGTGGCAGTTGGGCTCTGAGGGCTTTTCCTGAGGAGCTTTTTTGTTTGGCGTGTGTGGTTCTAAAAATAAAGTTCGTTTCTTTTGACAAGTGGCTCCTGAATTGTGCCCAGCCAGACTGCGGCATTGCTAGTCTTGCCTCCTTTCCCCACCATTCCCCATGGTCTAATCTACTGCACTTCTTATTCTCTAGGTTAGTTTCCACCTATCAGAGAAAACGTTTGATCTTTGGTTTTTTGGAACTGGATTACTTCAATTAGCATGATACTCTCCAAATCCATCAATTTGCTGGCAAATGTCATAAAGTCAGAATGACAGAATCTCAAACTTATGAGTTGTTTATTTCTGAAACTTCTCATGAAATAGTTTGGATCACAGTTGATCATAACCTAAACTGAAGAAAGTGAAACCATGAATAAAGGGGAAACCACAGCATTCATGTGCTCATTCTAGAAGGAATTTGACTACTGAATCAGCCAGTTTCACCAGAAAAACAGAACCAATATGTATGTGGGGGTGTGTGTCAAAATACCTATGGCATGTATGTACCTATGTAGATATTTCATGCCTGTATTTATATATATGTTATGTGTGTATGTATGGCATATGAATACATGTGCATTGCACCTATGCATATTATGTGTGTGTCTGTGTAAATATAAATGATGTGTGTATATATAAATGATTGAGGGGACTGACTGGACAGATCTAAAAATCCATAGGGCAAACCATTATAAGGGGAAGCTGAAAATTTTAGGGCATGAGTTTGGACTTCAGTCCACAGAGTCGTTTTTCTTCATCAAGGAAGCCTCATTTCTGCTCTATTATGGTTGCTTATGAGGTGTGTTCCCCAAAATCTTCTCTTAATGAAGGAATATTCAGAGGTAAAATTATTGGCTCACAAGGGCTATAACCTAATCCATCCATTCTAGTTTGAATGATGGTTTGGTAATGGTAGGTAGGTGGGGTGTGGCTGGAGGAGTTAGGAAACTGGAGGGTGGTGGCTGTCCTGGGTTTTCCCACTGTCCCCTTTTCTCTCTCTGGCTCTCTGCTTCCTGACCCTGCCATGATCTGAGCAGCTTCCCTCCACTGGACCCTTCCCCCGCAATGGACTGCCTTGTCTTGGACCCAGAACAAAGGAGTTGACCATCTATGGATTCAGATCTCTGAAACCAGGAGCTCCAAATAAAATTTCCCTCCTCCAAGTTGTTCTTATTGGGAATTCTGGACACAGCCATGTAAAAACTGACTAAAACGCACTCTTAGAGTCTTTTAATTGATTAGATCAGATCTATCCAGAGTTTCAAGGAAAATCTCTCTTCTTTGATACCAACTAATTATGGTATTAATGACAGCTATAAAATTCCTCCACAGTAACATCTGGATTAATGTTTAATTGAATAACTTAACATATAAAACTGACCATCACAGCAATATTATCAAGGAACTTAGATAGCTTCATACCATTGGAACAGGATTCTAATTCCTGAAGTCTGAAAATATGAATAGGTGTGTGCAAATTTTTATACATATTAGTAGCTCACTCCATGACTTATCATGAACCAAATCTCTGTTGCACTAACCCTGGGCACATATAGTCTAACCCAGAAAGCCTGCTCACTTGGCAAGTTTAAGCCAATTATTTTTGAATCACTAATAAATTGAGCTTTTAATTTTAAAAAAGGAAACAAGTGTTAAGACTGCATATTGTCATTATTTACCTATTTATGACATATTCCAAAGGTTCTATGGTAGATAGTACAATGAAAACAACCTAGTATTTAGCAGAGTTTGGACAGAGTCTCTCTCTTCAAATTTGTTTGATCACTTTGGCCCCAAATTTTAGATTTGAATTTGGGAGTGAAGAAGAGAGAGTTGGCAGTTAGGAGATTCCACTCAGGCCCCAAGCTTTAGCCCTTTTCTCCTCTTCAGCTCTTAGGAGATGGCCCACCATGTGGTATGGAATATTCTTCCAACTATCAATGAAGGGCTACTTTGAGTCCACATTTTGCTATTGTTTATTTTAAATACAGTTCCTTTAGGAAGCCAAAGGGATTTAAAGTAATTGGCAGGGCAGGATCCAGACATTCCTGAATTTCTTGTTCTGGTTCAAGCATATATTGTTTAATAGAATTAAAATCTCAATCTTAACCCATAAGAGTGCTTCAAATGGGGACTTCCCTTTTATTTTCACCTCACATGCATGTGATAAATTGGTGTTATCCCCGCATCACTCTTATTTTGAAACTTGGTGTCCTTCTGAATTATTGTTTTGGAATCCTCTCTATGCAAGCCAAACCCTTACTATCCAATAAAGAGTTTCCTCTGTGTAGATTTATCTCCTTGACCCCACCTCAGTTTGGGTGATTTACCTAACCAACTCATCGTGAGTTTTCTCAAAGGCAGAATTATCAGGTATTCCCCAAGATGAATGATCCAGATGCCTACACCCTGTATCTGTATAATCCCCTCCCTTAAGTGTGGTAAGGTTAGGGAATAAGATGGATGTCACTCTATAGTAGTTTGTATTGTATGACAAAAGTTATGGGATTTTACAAGTGTCAGTTGATATTGAGAAAAAATCAAGTGTGATGTTCCTGGGTAAGTTTGACTTATTAAAAGGGGGCCTAGAGGTATGAGAAAATAAAGTGTAAAGACACTTCCTATTGGCTCTGGAAAAATAAACTGCCATGTTACTGAGAAAGGTGTGCGGCAGATAATGCTGGGTGACCTCTAAGAACTTGGGACCTTAGTCTTTGTACCACAAGGAATTAAATTCTGCGATCTTTGAAGAAGAACCTAAGCTCTAGAAAGACATGCAGCCCTGTCAACACCTAAATTGCAGCCTTATAAGATGCTGAGCAGAGGGCTCATTTGTGACATGCTTAGATCCCTCTCCTTCAGAAACTGTGAGATAACCAATGAATGCTGTTTAAAGTTGCTAAGTTTGTAACTGTGTGTTACACAGCAATGGAAGATTAATGTTTCCAGGATATTGCTCTTACCAGAAACATAACTGAAGACTGGGATACTTAAATACTTAAGTACACATAATCCAGGGTTGGCCAGTGATTATCTTAGCAACTATACCCCCGACACACATGGGGTGGGGGTGAAAGATAGAGAAATAGCAACTCCTCCAAGGTAAACTGCTAACATCTCTTCTGCTCTTTAAACAACTGGATCAAATTTCCCACCCAGACTCCTCCCATCCTGCACTCTTCTACACATACAGAATACCCATTATGGCTTTTCTCTGAATCCTGAGATACAACAATATTTTTCTTGGACTACCTGGGGAAGTTATTTTATTAATCAAAATAAAAAGAAACCTCTTGTATGTGGTATTGTGACGCTTGTTTTAAAAGCCATATCCTCTTAAACATTACCCCTTATTATATTTTATGGACAAATCACTTTACATAGGACCAAAAAAATGTGACTTTCTATAAGCTGAAGATTCCTTCTATAACAAAGGCCAAGAATCATCATAACTGAAGACTGGGATACTTAAGTGTTTAAGTACATGTAATTCCAGGGTCAGCCAGAAGTGAGAATGCTTCTCCTAAAGCTGAGCTATTCTTGCACACATGGGGAAAATTGATAAATCCCATACAAAGGGAGAAATTAGTATTTGAAAGCAAAAGATGTCTCCCTTTCAGTTCATTTCTAAGAGTATCTTTAACTTACATTGCTTATAAAATGGGGAAATAATATTGCTATCTGGGTTTCTTTTTGTGAATAACTGTATAATTCATCACTTCAGAATCTAAATCTTTCTCTCTGATCTGTAATTCTTCATGGCCTCCACAATAAAACAGTGAAATCAACTCAGTGTGTCTCAACTGTCCCGCACTTTGTGACATTTCTGTTCAACATGTTTTTTGGGGGGCTCTTTGGCACTGGAGTTTCTTGATATATGCAATACCTTATTTATGGCTATGACTCGTATTTGCTGGGTAGACTCCAATGATTTGTATAGTGATTTGTAATGTGTGTCCCTGAAAGCAACCATACAGAAATGAATTGCAGTATAAAAACCACATTTGATGCCTCAATCAAGCCCATTCATTATACTTGTGAAAATTCCACCACACACAGGTCAGAGCTACTACTCTGCATATACCCGTAGTTTCCATCCTTATAGATTAGAGATTTCTAAGTTTTTGATTATTTTCTAAACCCAACTGAATGTCAATAATCAGAGACAAGCTATTTGGTTTTAACCATTATAGTAAAATAACTTATCTGATTTCAAATAAATAAAACCAGTTCTTTGATCAGAATCCTTGCATAAGTACATAAGCACTGTAGTAGATAGCATATCAAAGACGGAGAAGGCTTATTGTGAAGTCAAAAGAAACAGGAATGATTCCTTTCTCTTCTTTGTTTTCTTTTCCTCTCATGAGCAGATAAGAATGAGTGTGTGATAATCCATCAGTGAGTCATTGACAAAAAAAAAAAATGTAAATGAATGAAAACCAAAGACATCCTAAAAGCCACGATAACTTCTTCAGACTTGGGTATTTCCGAATCTCTCTAGATGTTCTGTCCTGCATCTAGGTGCTATGGTTTGGATGCATTTGTCCTCCAAGGGTTCATGTATCAGAAACTTGGTCCTAAGCTTGGAGATATAAAAGAGATGGCGGGACCTTTAATAGATGCGTGTAGTGGGAGAGCCTGAGGGCATTGGTTGTACAGGTCTCAGAAGGGATTAGGGTAGTTCTCATAGGAACACTGAGTTATTTGTCATGAAAGCAAGTCTTATAAAAGCCTGATCCAGATCCTTGAAACTCTCTCTGGCTTCCTGTCTGGGAACATAATTTCTTCCTCTTGCATGTGGTGTCATCTGCCATGAGATCCTCATCAGAGCTGAACCGATGTCAGTGCCATGTCTTGAAAATGTTTATTTAGTCCAGAGTTTTAGAGGCTCTAAGTCCAAGACTGAGTGGGCTCCTTTGATTGGGGCATTGGTGAGGGTGGTGTGGAGTGGCACACCATGGTGGGAGAAGAATGAAGGGCAAACAGTCACATTGTTTATTGGAGCAGGGAAAGAGAGGAGAAGGATCTCATAATACCTTTTAAAGGCACACCCAAATGACCTAAGGAAATCCCACTAGGCCCACCTCCTTAAAATTCTATCATTTATCAATAGCTTCCCCTTGGTGACAAAGCCCCCTTACCATATGGAAATCTGGGGGACACGACCTAGATTCAGATCAAGGCACCTACCTTGTATCAGGCATTCTGTTAAAGTGGTAGCATACCATGAAAAAGAAAGTCAGCATTTCCAACTCTATGGAAACTGCAACCTCTTGGGTATGGCAAAGGAAGGGAAAAAGCAGGCTGGGATACAGCTCTGTGCCTTGTATACACAGTCTCTGGGTTCAATCCGCAGCACCAAAAAGGGGAAAAAAAAAACATATTCAGGGACTGGGAAAGATATGAAGAAGGAATAATGTGTTTTTTTCTTCTTTTAACTTGGGTCTGTTGATCATTTAAAATTATTATTTCTAGAATATTAATTCATTTCCATTATAATGAAATATATACCTGAAATAGGGTCACTTTATAAAGAAAATAGGTTTATTTAGCTCTCAGTCTGAAAGTTCAGTGTCCAAATAGCATAGCACAGAGTATGAGGTAGGAGGGTTGGCCCTTTGGCTATATCATCTTATAGTCAATAGCAATGGCAAGACTATATGTAAGAGTGTGTGCAGGAACAATAAGACTACACTTTGAGCCAGGACACAGAGAGATCTGGGACCCACAATCCCTTCTTAGAACATACTTCCAATGATCTAAGGACCTCCCACTAAGTCCTACCTCTTAAAGGTTACAACACTTCGAATAGTACCACCCAGGGGACCATGCCTTTAACACATGAAACTTTGTGGGGACACAAATCATAGTCAAACAGTAGTGAGACCAAATAGTAGTGATACCATTGTTGAAAACCAGAATCCAAGTCCCATTCCTCTGGTAGTAAAGATTGAACATCCCAGAAATGCCAGGACAAGTTCAAAAGTTTTATTGAAAGGATAGAAGGGGGTGGGGAGATGAAGAAAGAAAGAAAGAGAGAGAGAGAGAGAGAGAGAGAGAGAGAGAGAGAGAGAGAGAGTCCTCTGCAGAGGAAAGGGTCCAAAACTGGTTCCTGAGGGAGTGGGGGTGTCCCACCCCTTTTATCCTTTCTTCTCATGTCCCCTCCTCCCCTATCTTGCCTACTTGGCCAAAAGTGGGAAAGGAGATTTCCATGGGAGATTTCCAGAAGGGCAGGAAGGGAGTCCCCCAGGAGGCACTTCATTAACAACTCCTTGATGGGAGGAAGAATTCCCTGGATGTAGATAACCTTGGCAACAGGTTGGAGGGAGGGAAAGTGCTCTGGAGGTATTATCATTTTATTTCCTTTTGAATCAGCCCCATCTTCCTAACCCAATTACCTATCCATTACCTACACTGACAGTCCTTTTGCCCACCCTTCAGTAGCACTATGTTAAGATAAAAATTTCCCACCACTTCTTAAACCAATCTTTGACTAACCAGCAAGCTATGCTGACTCACGGATTACCCATAGCAAGCTAGGCTTAAAAATAAAAGCAAGAACTAATGGGGTGGGGTGGGGGAACAACACTTATCAGGAACATTAGAGGGCTCTACAGAATTAGTTTTTTAAATATCACTACACAAACAAACAAGTGGAACAAATCCCAGCAACATCCACAACCCCTGAGAGAACTGGGTATCACAATCTAGGATATACAACATTATCTAAGTATAGTTTTAACCAAAAGGGTAAAGCAACAATATGCAGGAAAAATTGTCTCTGCTTTGTTAAAGCTTCTCTGAGGAGGCACAGGTGTTGGATTTAGCAGACAAAAAGAAGCATACATGTATATAGTAAACATATTCAAAGGCATAAAGAAATTGTTCAAAGAATTTAAGCACAGCATGATGGCCGGGGCTCATCAAGTAGAGAGTATCAGTAAAGGAATAGAAAGTATAAAAATGAACCGAATAGAATTTTAAGAATTAAAAAACAAAACCATTAAATCAAAAAATTCATTCATGTAGTTCAACAAAAGATTTGACCTGGCAGAAGAATGAATCAGCATATGAAATGGATCAATAAAGACAATCCAATAAAAAATAGGGAGAAAAGGAAAGGAGGAAATAATGAATAGAGCCTTAAGACAAACCTAGGACCTCATCTAGCCTAAACATATGTGCAGACAGTGTGTCAGAAGAAGAGAGAAAGAAGAAGAAAAAATATAGGAAGAAATCATGGCAAAACATTTCCAAAATTTGATCACCCACTTTCCAAAAATAGAAGTGTTAATCTACATATCCAAGAAGGTTAACAAACTTCAAATAGGACCAAAAACAAAGGGGTCCCACCTAGACACATCACAGAGGAAACCAGCGAAAATCTTAAAAGTAAAAACCAAAAGATTCCAATTCATCACAAACAAGGAAATCTCATTAAAATTAACAGATGACAGGAAAAAATTGAGATCAGAGGCAATGGGACAATATATTTAAAATGTCGAAACAATAATACTTTCTACTAATAATTCCATATCAATCAAAATTATAGCTCAGAAATGAAGGCAAAATTAAGACATTTCAAATATAAAGATTGAGAAAATTCATCACTCACCTTTTATATGAAGAAATACTAGGGAGGGGGCATATCAGGGCACTCCTGTAATCCCAGCAGCTCGGGGGCTGAGGCAGGAGGGTTTCTGAGAGTCCAAAGTCAGCCTCAGCAATTTAGTGAGGCCCTAAGCTACTCAGCAAGACCCTGTTTCAAAATGAAAAATAAAAAAATCTGGGGATGTGACTCAGTGGTTGAGCACCTCCAGGCTCTTGGGTTCAATTCTGGGTACAGAAAAAAAAAGAAAAGAAATACTAAGGAAGCACTTCAGACTGAAAGAAAATGGTGACACATGGTAACTAGAATCCACACAGAAATCAAGGTATCAGTAAATCTACGTAAGTAAATATAAAAGAGGGAGTAAAGCTACACTTGCATATAAGCATATATGTAAATATAAAATATGTTTTCTCTTAATTGATTTAAAAGACAATTGAATAAAATTTATAAAGTTACTGTGGAGCTTATAATATAAAGATATATGACAGAGGGAGCAAATAATTCTGTGTTGGATAGTTTGTTTATTTCACTGGAATCAAAGGGTGGGAGGAAGACTAGAAACAAAGATACTTTAGGAACTTATTCCAATGGCTAGGAAATGGTCACATAGGAACTAAATAGGCAAGTGGCAATATAGACTGAAGGAAATCTGAGTAGGATGAAGAGACATAACTAACAAAAGTTGAAAAAGATTATTGGAACAAAAGGGCAGGCAAGGAGACACACAGATTAAAGAAAATATAAAACACCTTGAAAATGAAGGACTATCCAATGACATAATTGAAAATATTGACCCTTAATTGTAGATCTATTTAGATTGTTTCTCAGCTGAGAACTAAGTAAAAAACCAGGTTCCTGAGGAATGAGAGAAAAGGTAGGTTACGTTTTTGTTGTTGTTGTTGTTGTTTTCTGGGTTTTTTGTTTGTTTGTTTGTTTTAAGCATATTTTATTTATTTTAAAAGGGGTAACATAGACTGCTCCCAGAAGGGAGAAGGGGGCCAGAGCTGGTATCCTGGTATCCAAGAAGTGAGGGTATTTTGCCTTTTTGTTTGTCCTAGGCTTCTTTTGTTCTCCTGCTCTCTTCCCCTTATCTTTCTCCTTCCTGGGTGTGTGACTAGGCCCAGGAAATGCTGGTGGGATGCCCAAAAGGTGGGAAACAGGTGGGTTGAAGGGTCCAGGGAGGAGTGATCCAGCAGGTAAGTAGTGTAATTAACAACTCCCTGTAGGGAGGGACAAACCCTGCAACAGGTTACCTTAGCAACAGGTTGGAACAAGAGCGGGTTATCTTGATAAGAGTGGAGGAAGGGCTTTGAAGGAATTAACATTTCACTTCCTCCATTCTCTGGATTCCACCCTTGCCAACTTGCCTGTCTAATTCTGGCTTCATTCCCCCGCCTCTAATTTTAGGAACTCCTTACTACTGTAAGGAGAAGGAGCAACCATGATCGCTCTGGCTGCTTTGAGCTGAGAGGACACGAGATGAGGTGGGGCAAACAGTTTAGAGTTCCCTAGAAAAGGTGGGTAAGTTTTGATAAGCCTACACTCTCCACTCCACCCCTTATGAGTCACTATCCTGAGAAACCCATTCCAGTATGCCATGAGGGCAATGAGTCTCAGCAAGAAGAGAAGATCAACATGAAGTGCCAACCTGTAATGACAGCAAATGAAAGTTCCTCAAATGGTTTATTATTGTCTAACTGCTACTGTGAATAAGAAGAACTCATTTTCAATTTGATTTAAGTTAGCTTTTTTAAAAAAAAAAATAATACCGTGATAAGTTTGATGATGACAAGGAAGAAAATTCCTAATATTTCACATTTGGAAGAAACTAGGAGAGGAAATGGGAAGAAAGAACTGAAAAATGAAATTGCATTGGCAGATGGAGAGAAAGAGGAGCGATTTCACTGGGACACCCTTTTTTCTTGACTTTGTTTCTATTTTGTCATTCTCTGTAGGTTGAGTGGTAACTTCATTTTTCCATGTTTTCTTCCCAGTACCCATGTTTATTTGAATAGTTTCCTGAGTTTATGAAAACATTATTTAAATTCATAGACCATCCTTATATTTTTTTTCCAAATATCCCCAAACTGATTAAGATGACCCTGGATATTTTTATTGAATGTCTGGATTTCTTGGTCCCACAGACCTATGCAGATAGGCCATCAGAATTTAGAAGTCTTGAATCTTCTAGTTTATAGTTTCTGCAATACAGAAATAATTGTGAGAATGATGCTAAGCTTTTATTGATCTATTATCTATCTATCTGTTTATAGATTAGAAAGATCTAGGCAAAGAGACAATTGCCTAAACTGGAGTTTAGACAAGCATACAGAAGATAATGCTAGGATTAATAAAAATGTGGAGCAGTATCTCCATAGAACCAATAATTCAAGAAAACTACTTTCTATATTTTTGTGTGCTCTTATCTCACATCATCACTCTTCCTATTCCTTTGTCTTCCTTTGTTATTAAAGGGAAATATTGCCTTCTAGAAAGATTTTTGGTTATCAGCAGTAGCAGAAACCACTATACAGACCTGGTCAAGTAGCCTTGAAATAAATATACTGTCTTGTTAAAACATAGTAATTCCCCAAAAAGAAAATCTTAGTTGAGGAAAAGAAGATGCCAGCATGAACTATAGATATTGACATGATGAAAATCCCCAAACACTATTTAGAGCTATTTCTCACTCTTTCCTTTGAGGACTCCTTACTTTCCCAACAAATGGATAGCCTTGTCCACTGAAGGCTCACAAAACAATGGGATCTTACCAATGATAACCATAGACTTTTTTATTATATAAATTTAAGGTATATAGCATGGTAGTTTGATAACCATAGTTTTGATACTATAATAATTTGTAACAGCTTTCCCTACTTCATTTTATTGAAGGTGGGGAAAATAATCTGGAGTAGAATAGCTATTCTGGGCCAAGAACATTATAGAGATGGTCCCTGGCTCATGAGGGTTTTACTTACAATTTGTCAACTTTATAATGGTGTAAAAGTGATATGCATTCAATAGAAATCATAATTCCAATGTTGAATTTTGATCTTTTTTCACACTCATGGTGTGTGGTACAATACCCTTGTGATGCTGATCAAAAGGATGAACAGTGGGTACTGTACAAAATATATTGTGTTTCTAACCTCTGATGTTCAGTAGCTTAGGTGTATAAAATCTACTTTTTACTTCTGATATTTTCAACTTACAATGAGTTTTCTGGACATAACCTCATATAACTTCAGGAGCATTCTTTCCATAATTCTATGAGGAAGGCACAATTATTTATATTCTATGGCTGAGAAGACTAGTTGCATAAAAGTTAGATAACTTCCTCAGGATCATATAATAAATGCAGAATCGATTATGGGGAGGGATACCTGAGCATTGTCTGTTTGCGAATGGCACCAGGACATTATCCAAGTGCTTAGAAAATTTCTTGATAATTAAACCAAGAATTCATATTACATTCCTAACCATTATTGGGAATACATGCATCACTTGGGATATGTCCTCTAAGGTTTAACGAAAGTCAAAATAAGAATATAATACTCCATCTTGGTGTTAATCTTATTCTTATGGAGTAAATATTCACCAAACATTAAAGAATTATTTTGGGAGGGGGAGATACCAGGGATTGAACTCAGAGGCACTTGGCCATTGAGATAGGGTCTCTCTGAATTGTTTAGCACCTGCTTTTGCTGAGGCTGGCTTTTAATTTTTGATCATCCTGCCTTAGTTTCTCGAGCCGCTGGGATTATAGGCATGCTCCACCGCGCCTGGCTAAGAATTATTTTTAAAATAAGCTTGCATTGCTAGTTTTAAAGGACCTTGGCCTGTCTCAACCAGTCATTATATAATATGGATCAGCTGCTTTGTGGAGGGGCGTGGCCTTGGGCAAAGAATTACCAAGAGTAATTCCAGGAGATAGCTGACCGCTCCAGACAATCATCTGACAGACTCTCATTCAGTAGAAAAAAATCTTTGGCATTCCTAAAAGTAGTGCAGGGTGGATCACCACTACTACACCTACCTAATTAATGGGTAGGCCAGTCTTCAAATTCAGACCTGTCTGGTTCTAAGCATGTGCTCTGTCCTTTATATTATTGCACCTGTCTGAATGCACAGGAAACACAGTTTATGACTATTACTGAAATCGTGACACCTCTAACCAAGCTTCACAGTATCTTAAAGAACAGAACATGTGCACCTGGATGCTTAGGAAGTGTTTGGTTCAGCTGCAATGAGTGTGAACTCATATGTGAAGGGGCATGAGAGTCTCCTCACCCTCCACTGTCTCTAGCCAAATGACTCAAGAGAAACCATCCCAAGAAGCAGGCACATCGAGTTACACACCACGGCTTTGTTGTAGGTAGGTAGTCCTGAAACGTTTCCTAATCCCTGAGAAGTGCTCTAAAGGATGAGAGTCGGGTGCCCAGTTAACTCCTTCAAGACCTTGATTTCTATCTTGAAGGAAGTTATCTGTAGCTGTGCATTTGAACTTGGTCAGTGCTGTTGGACATTGGCTTTTGTTTTCCCACACAGAATGGCAAGTGGCCAAGACCACTACAGGTAAACTAGGTAAGCCAAGCTAAGTTAAGAGTGATTTTTGAAGGCTTCTCCTGCCAATGAGGATTGAGCTGATAGGGAGGAGCCAGATGTTTCCCAAACCATAATATAAGAGTCTTAGTTTGGGTTCTTTTACAATACAGCCTGAGAAAATGACTCAAATACAGGTAGATATTTGGGGGAGATAGGTAATTCCAGAAAGTATGATGGAAAGTGTTCAGGTTTTTCATTTTCTTCTTTTTTTTTGGCTACTGTGAACAAAACACCTGACAAGAGCATAGAGGAGGAATTTTATTGTGGCTCATGATTTCAGAAGTTCAGTCAATGATCAGCTGACTCCATAGCTCCAGGCCCAAGGTGAGGCAGAACACCATGGCAGAAGAGCCTGGTGGAAGGAACCAGCTCAGGACAGGGCAACCAGGAAGCAGAAAGAACTCCACTTACCAGGGACAAAATATAAACCCCACAAGCCTGCCTCCGGTGACACACCCCCTCCATTCACACCCTACCTGCCTACAGTTACCACCTGGTTAATCCATATAAGTGGATTAATCCAGTGATTAGGTTATAACTCTTGTAATTTAATCATTTCCCCTCTAAAAATTCTTGCATTATCTCATACGTGAGCTTTTGGTGACACCTCATATCTAAATCATAACAGAGAATACAGAATAACACAGAAATAGATTTCAAGAGTATCTGTTATGTGGACTGGTTATTGCTGTTGGCAGTTGGGGCTCAATTCCTCTAAGAATCTTTTAAGAAACTTTGCAGAATGTGCCTAAACATCATCCTATGAAGATGGGCACCTGAGAGATTTTTCTAGTGACTGTAATTTCTTAATGTGTAATGGTTTTTACAGGGGATATTAATTCTCTCACTCTGCCTGAGCAAACTCCCTAGGTTTTAGAAGGAGTATTAAAGAGCAGTGGAGAGTCTATGCAGGACACTGTCAGCCTGCATAGGAACCATTCCACACCCACTGCTGAAATTAGACAGGGGCTGTGGGGGTAAGGCATAGGACTCCAAGAGGGCTGACTACAGCCCATGATTATCCCAGTCAGTATCCAAATGGTTTTTATCAGAACTCTCTTTATTTTCACAGCATTCTCTTGTGAAACTGCTACTAATGTCTCATAGAATCAAGAGTGGAGAAACGGTCACTTGGATTGTCCACTCAGCTCTTCAATGTTTCTGCTCTGTGATACTCATAAAATCTTCTCCTATGCACATCAGAAAATATTTTTGCTCTCTGGAATTGTTTTTCAAGAGCATTTATGGGCTTCCTGCTTTTAGGTCTGGCTCAGGAGTACAGGAGTGATGTACCCAAGCCAGGTGTCTTTTAACCTCAGTAAATTTCTGGGTCTACATCTAAGAGCAGCAGTGGTCAGGAGATTACATGACTACAGTGTTGTAAAGCTGGGGTGGTTTCTCCTAGTTATACGTATTTGCATTAATTGACCTGATCAGTGCTTAGCATAAGAGCCAGTGATCATTGTAAATGTCATATTAGTGGCCTTTCATTTTGTCTGCTGAGCTCCACCCCTGAAGCTAGACTTTACCACTAACTTTGTTACTACGTTGTGTCTCATCTGCAATTTCTATGATTTCATTATATGATGCAATGGGCTTCTGTTTCATATTTTTTTTTCAATTACTCAGGCAGTTTAAATAGGACAATTCACTTCATTTTGTTTCACTGAATATAATTCAGCAAAGGAAAGCGAGAGAGCTAAACTCTTTGAGTAGATGCTTTTCATCGCAAACCAGTTGTTTTTTTCTCCTACCTGTTGAAAAATTCTGATAACATTCATGCTTCCAGATTTCTCCCCCTCCCTGTATTTTTGGGCTATTTCTCTGCATTGAACCTTGAAATGCAATTTTTCAGCACAGAGAAAAAGGCCGCCTTCTTTGGCTGATATCTACAGACAAAAAAAAAAAGAAAGAACGAAACAAAAAAACATGAGGGTAGGCTTTAGCCTTCCTTCCTTTTAATTAACAAAAGTGTGAGTCTAAATAAAGTAGTTCAGAACTCTGAAACATAAATGCCGCCTATCCCTGGTTATACAATACAGGACACAAAATTTCATTCTTTTAAACAGTGAACCATATTTATTTGTATATCAGAACTCTCTTTATTTTCACAGCATTCTCTTTGAAACTGCTACTATTACTCTCCTCTGCAGATGACAAAACTGAGGCATATAGGCATTGGACAGCACTCTCATAGTACATGCAGCAATTAATCAGAAGAGCCAGGGCAGAAACTCGGGCAATCTAGCTTTAAAAACCCAGTCACTTTGCTCAACATCCTTTGCTTCCTCTTATTTAAAGCCATCTCTGTATGTCTGTGGTGTGAACTTAACGATACCGTATTAGGCTGTAATGGAATTGAGGATATCAGCATTGTTCATGTAAAATGTTTAAATTTGTTTGAAAATCAGTAGTAAAGCAATAAAATTCCTGATTATAGTTTTTGTATGAAAAATCTAATTTCAAGAATCTTGATTTCTCCCACAAATAGGAGCCCCAGGATATACTTGTATACTTTCCTGTGATACCTCAAAATACCACAAATATAAGGACTGCAGTTTGGAGATATTTCTAATTATAGTAAATAAAGTTTGATAAAAATAAGAAGTCTTTTAGTGAGTTTTGACCTATCTACCTAAAATCACAGAAATCCTCCCTTAAGATAGCAATCATAGTAGGGAACTGGTGTGCCTGTTTACTGCAACTCTGATTTTATTTTATTTTTTTCCTGGCTTCTAGATGTAATGAAGTCTTTGGTACACTAGATGGTAGCCTTGCCACATGAGCTCCCAGACCAAGATCCCAGTCTTTGAGAACTAAAATGAGAAAGGTGCCCATTTCAAAGTAGAGCATTTACGGAGACGTAAATGGGCCTACTCTGATTACAGTTAAAAGACCTGTGGAAGAACTAATATAGAGTTGAGAGAATTGTTTTCAGCTCCTAGCTCAGTCGTGTCAATAGGAGTTATCCTTGAGAGATTTTCCCCTGTGAAGTTAGTAAAGTCACATTATGATCCTTAGGTAATTTGCATAATGTAGAAAGCTCCTTTAGGGGCCCATTAGAAAAACAAAAATAGTTTCCTTGCCATTCTATACTAAAATAGTTGACTTCTTATAGATTTTTGGTTATATGATAAATTTATAACCATAAATAATTATACAACTACAAATGAAATATATGCTAGACATTGCATATTGTTCCTTCAAAATAGACAGGATTTTTTTTCCCTCCAAAACATGAGATTTGAGGGTTGAATAAAAAGTTAATAGTCTCAATATTATAATGTGTGGTCCTTTTGAGTTACTGAACATCTCCGCATTTTTTTTCCTTGCCCCAGAAACGCATTCTCTTTATCCTTGCTGAACTCAGTCCAAGACCAAATGTTCCATACGAATGTCTCCAGTGACGGTCTCCCTCTCTGCCAAACAGGCTAAATGGGAGTGGAAAGGGTTGGAAGGAAGGAAGGAATTCCCTATCTCACAGTATCTAGAAAGATAGACCTAGCCCTGTTTCACCTAGGGAAACCCAAACCCATTGCCCTGTAAACACAAAGAGTACTTCAGTTATACTAGCCATTAAACAGGCTTTTGTGGGCTGGCTTTGGAACCAACTACCATCTATATACAATAGTGTGCTTGTGACAAATAGATTTGTCAAGCATGACATGCTGTTCAAATGACTGGGCTACAACCAACTCCTAGACTGGGGACTAAAAATAATGTTTATCTCTTTCATTTCCCTTTGACCTCCTACAGTTTTAATAAGATATCCTTGGTTATATGGCTGCTGACAATCTAATTTATCTTGCTACAACTATTTATTAACAAAGTAATAATTATGACATGACAGAGACTCAGTAGGACAATCCTGCTTTATGATTATTTCCCTGGAGATAGAGACAAAAAGTTTCTGTAAAACCCTGCATTTTTCTGGACAAAATCTAGGTGAGAGTGTTTTGTGCAATGTTTAACAAAGACAATTGATTATGAAATATTATCGTCAAACTCTACTTCGAAGAAGTACAGATTAACAAAGCCTTAATACACATAATGACATATTTCCAACTTATTCTACTAGCCTTTAAACAACTTTCTGATTATAGGGTTTTTTTTTTACCTTCATTTTAAGATTATATCTATCTGCCTTTCTTCCCACAGTCCTTCAGCAAAAAGTTCCTCAATGTAAGTTACTGTATAAGGACCACAGTAAGGGTACATGTCAAAAAAGGGAAAAACTTCTTACCTATTATCCAGCAAATAACTTGAAATTACAGAAAACATTATATATTGGTTAAAGTATCATTTGAAGAATTGCAACATTTCCCGGTCTTTGCTATCTACCTTCATGTATGATACAACACTCAACTGTCAGAACAATTCTTAAATAGAGAAAAGTGAGATGCAAAGAAGTGGAGGGTCTTGTTCACGATCATGGGGAACTCTAGAGCAAGTTGCCTTACACTGATGCCTAATTGTAAATGAATACCTGTGTACTGTCTCTGTTTTAAAGTTAAGCCTCACCTAGGTACCTGCTAGGTCCCTAAACCAGGAAACTTGGCAAATCATGGTAAAAACTGTTCCATTCAGGATTATTAGCTCCCTATAACTGTGGCCCTCTCTGCTATATGTAGTTTACATGAAGTTTCTCTAATCTTTTAAAAGAAAAGAATTTAGGTTTTTGCCTATGTGGTTGTAAGGAAAGGAATAAACAAGTCCATAGAATTGTTTGTATTTGCTCTTGATTGTACAAAAAAATAATAATAAATAAATAAAAATAGAAACAAAAAGCTCAGGCTGGGGTTGTGGCTCAGTGGTAGACCACTTGCCTACCATGTGTGAGGCACTGGGTTTGATTCTCAGAACTGCATATAATTAAATAAGTAAATAAAGGTCCATCAACAACCAGGACAAAATTGTTAACCAAAGGTGATCCTCTTAGGTCCTACCTTCTCATATTTGTCTTTGAATTAATTTCTTGATCCCTAAAGCCACCTACAAATGAACTAAGTTATGGACTAAGGTCAACTATTATTCCCAAGACACTGAAACTGAGTTTGCTCTATTATGGGGAGATATTTGGAAGAAAGGTCTGTTCTTCAGGATCTATGTCAAAACCCCATAAGTTATAACCTAACTTAACAAGAATGGATTTTAGGTCTGTGAAATTTTAACATCACTGTGTTTTGAAGTCAAGCTTTGCCTATAACCTTGAAAGGGGTAAAATGTGATGAAGTGAAAAAAATTTCTGTTCTATAGGTGAAGATAAGATAGGGATCTCCAGATACCAAAGTCAGTAACAGAGGCTGAGAGCAGGCCATTCTGACAAATTCCACTTCATAAATGCTAACTACCTCCACAGTGTTTGGGGAATAGCCGTGTACAGTGGGAGCCATCTCCCCAGAGGAAGATTAGTGATGCATATGATGTCAATTATTTGGAAACTTCATAAAATTCCCCAGCACTAGCAGCACCATGTCACATGCCCTCTCCTATTCTTTCTTTGTCGGTACTCAGGTTGTGATCCAAATGTAACAGTAAAGTGTCCTGGCACTCATGGCTATCTCAATGTGCACCAAGATAACCAATCTATAGAAAATAACATTTTTTCATATATCTGTTGATTGATTGTATATCATCTTCTGAGAAGAGTCTGTTCAGGTCCTTGGTCCATTTATTGATTGGGTTATTTGGTTTTTTTGGTGGTTAGCTTTTTGAGTTCTTTAGATACCCTTGTAATTAGTGCTCTATCTGATGTGTAAGGAGTAAAGATTTGCTCCCAAGATGTAGGCTCTCTGTTCACCTCACAGTTTGTTTCTTTTGATGAGAAGAAACTTTTTAGTTTGAGTCCATCCCATTTATTGATTCTTGATTTTAATTCTTGAGCCAAAGGAGTCTTATTAAGGAAGCTGGGGCCTAATCCCACAGGATGGAGATTAAGGCCTACACTTACTTCAATTAGACACAGGGTCTCTGGTTTTATTCCTATGAAGAAACTGTGATAGCTCAGCTCCACACCACAAGATAGGAAGACCCACAGACAACATGAGAAAACAAGGGAGGAAAGTGCCCCAAATAAACCAGGACACTATAATAACAGAACCCACGGACATTTATGGGTGTTGATTTTATATACAGTCCTTGATCCATTTTGAGTTGAGTTTTGTGCATGGTGAGAGATAGGGGTTTAGTTTCATTTTGTTGCATATGGATTTTCAGTTTTTCAAGCACCATTTGTTGAAGGAGCTATCTTTTCTCCAGTGCAGGTTTTTGGTGCCTTTGTCTAATATAATTGTAATTTTGTGGGTTAGTCTCTGTGTCCTCTATTCTGTACCATTGGTCTACCAGTCTGTTTTGGTGCCAATACCATGCTGTTTTTGTTACTATTGCTCTGTAGTATAGTTTAAGTTCTGGTACAGTGATGCCACCTACTTCACTCTTTCCTGCTAAGGATTGCTTTAGCTATTCTGGGTCTCTTATTTTTCCAGATGAATTTCATGATTGCTTTTCCTATTTCTATGAGGAATGTCATTGGGATTTTGATTGGAATTGCATTAAATCTGTATAGTGCTTTTGGTAGCATGGTCATTTTGATAATATTAATTCTGTTCATCATCACTAGCAATTAGAGAAATGCAAATCAAAACTACTCTAAGATTTCATCTCACTCCAGCCAGATTGGTACATTTTATGAATACAAATAACAATAAGTGTTGACAAGGATGTGGGGGAAAATGTATACTCATACACTGCTGGTGGGGCTGCAAATTGGTGTAGCCAATATGGAAAGCAGTATGGAAATTTCTTGGAAAATTGGAAATGGAACCACCATTTGATCCAGCTATCCTTCTCCTCAGACTGTACCCAAAGGACTTAAAAACAGCATACTACAGGGACACAGCCACATCAATGTTTATAGCAGCACAATTTACAATAGCTGTACTGTGGAACCAACCTAGATGCCCTTCAATAGATGAATGGATTAAAAAATGTGGCATATATACCCAATGGAATATTACTCAGCAATAAAAGAGAATAAAATCATGGCATTTGCAGATAAATGGATAGAGTTAGAGGAGATAATGCTAAGTGAAGTTAGCCATCCCCCAAAAAACAAATGCTGAATGTTTTCTTTGATATAAGGAGGCTGATTCATAGTGGTATAGGGAGAGGAAGCATGGGAGGAATATATAAACTCTAGATAGGGCAGAGGGGTGGGAGGGAAAGGGAGGAGGCATAGGGTAATTAATGATGGTGGAATGTGATGATCATTACTATCCAAAGTACAGGTAGGAAGACACGAATTGGTGTGAATATACTTTGTATACTACCAGAGATATGAAAAATTGTGCTCTATATGTGTAATAAGAATTGTAATGCATTCTGCTATCATAAATAAATAAATATAACAACTTTGTTTGAACCTGTACTCTGGTCTTTCTGTTTCCATCAAGCCTTCTACCTCCCTAGGACTACAGTCAGCCTGTCATCTTTCCAAAAGACTTGGGACTCCCTCCATAATGAATAGCCCACAGACCCAGCACTAGAGCTCATAAGACTCTATATTTATTATCTCAGCCCTTAAATATTTCAGACTGAAATCAACAGTATTCATAATTTTCTAGGAAAACCAGTATAAACCAGGTCTGGGTCAACCAGATTACATAACTAACTACCACAGCCAACATGGTTTGAGAATGAGACTGTGGATCCATGGCTAATATATACTTCTCCTACTGGGCATCTAGCAAGGGGATACCTGACTCACTTCTGTTCATGCCATGTTCTTTGCACATGATACTAAAAATTATCTGGTCCTTCTCACTGTCGACCATACCTTTAGGTTAGTTTTTCTCAGTCTGTGGGAAATGCTTTCTAGGTCATTCCCATTTTGAACAGATCTTCACTCTAAGCCCATGCCTGTTATATCTCACAATGAGAGAATGTACCCAGGGAAATACATTTAGTTAACTTTACCTTTACAGTTTTGGATGCCTTGTGATTGGCAAGAATCTATATTTATATTCATCAGATATTTATTGGGTGCCTACTATGTGTAAAACATTTAAAAGGAAGGGAATATAAATCTAAATCAATAAGAATTAAAGGAATTTGAACAATGATTACAGAGTGCTAAGTGTCATTAAAGGAGTTCAGGTAAGGGGCATTTGCATTAATAGCATGGTTAAAATTCAAGATTAGGTCAACCAACCATTAGCTGCACCAGTTTTTCTCAAGAGGAAAGATAATTTTAAACACGTTTTCACAAAAGACTACTAAAATGTCATGTGCAAGAAATTGGGGGACAGCAAGGATAATGCAGGAGACTTGAGGTGGCAGCAATAATCACTACAGGACTACAAGGAATGAGCTGACCGTGGAGAGACTCATGTAAAGTGGACTATCTTGAAAGCAGTAGCTGGAGCTGAGGGCAACATTCATTCTGAAACAACTCCTGGGGTCCCCAGTTGGCTAACAGAACTGGACAACAGGGCACAGGAGCCTGTTGATGTAGTTCAGCATCCATAAGGAAGACAGCATGCTGAGGGGAGGTAGGAAACAGCTGGGGATGAAGGGCAGATGGGAGACATCTGCCTCACCAGCACCAACCAATTGTCCTAATTACTACTAATGCCTGGCAAACTACCTCAAACTTACTTGAGTAACACAAAATCTCATAGAGTCCAGAAAGAGACATATTCCTGGCATCCCATAGAAAATTGAGTTGGAAATTCACAATGAACATGAGGGCACAGCTTGTACCTGCTCCATGACATCTGTAGTATCAGTTGGGAAGGCTTTGAGGGGTAAATTGATAACTGGGGCTAGAATCATCTGCTCACTCATCCAGGTGTCAGGCTGTTGACAGAAATCTTGGCTGGGGCTATGAACCACAACACCTGTATAAGTAGCATCTTTATGTAGTCTGTGCTCTTGCAGAGAACAATGGCTAGATTCCAAGAGCAAATGTCTCAAAAGAGAACCAGGTGGAAGCTGTCAATTTTTATAAACCAGCCTCAGATTTCCCATAGTATCAATTCTACTACCATAACAAGTTCACCCAGATTCAAGGAAAGAGAATATAAACCCTACCTCTCCATGAAAAGAATATTAAAATCACATTGTACGAAGAACATGAGCAATAAGAGAGAATGTGGCTAACATTGGAAAATGAAGTCTACCTCACCCATTCAATAGAATTCCCTATCTCACTCTTAGCATCAGTGACTATATAACTCATATGCTTTAAAAATAAATTTTGAGTTAATATAGTACCAATATATTCGGTTTGACTGTATCCTCTGGGTACTATTTACTTAGCTGTCCCAACAAGCAATGTTGGAACATGTAACAAAACCCTTTTTTTTTTAAAGTGAATGTGATACTTATTAACTGATTGTTATAATGCAATTATAGATCCTGACCTGCCTTCCATCATTTTGGTGTACTAACACCTCTAGAAGAAAATTTAACTATAATTAGTCTATTCACACATTTAAAAATTAGATTAGAGCCAATTTTTGGTTTTGTCATATAGGGATACACATTTGAGAAATTCTGTTAAATTTGGTACTTTTTGTTAAATAGTGGGATAAGAAAATAGAATTTTTGTGTTTACCCATGAAATCCAAGATTAAACACATAATTACATAGTGGTGAAGTCTAATTGAATTACAGGAAATTCAAGTAATAAACTGGATGTATTCCATATCTCTCAGTGTGACTTATTACTTGTTCCATGCACAGTTCTGTTTTGAAGAAAAAGGAATCCCTCTTGGGATAGAATTAAATCCTGTTAAAGACATGGCTCAAAATATCAAAATATGAGCAGAGTGAACACTCTACATTGCCTTACTTTACATCAGTAAATAACAGATCTCTTCTGAGGGAGAACAACTCAGTGATCAGAGCTGAGAGATAACCAAGGCCCAATAAAAACATTTAGACAAATTAAGGGCAATGTCGTAGAATCATAATAAACTGGTAAACAAATTATATAAACAAATTTAATCCAGTGTTTGGCTATCCTAGCCATGAAATAGAAATGCTTTCATGAGAAGAAGACCTTGATATGTATTTGTTGTAAATAACTAATTATAAAATATTCCATCAAAATAAAGAAGAGAATAGACTACCAGAATTGGTCTATACCTACTAAAGACATTGAAATAACAATTAATAACCTTCCAAAGTAGCAAGTTCCAATCCCAGGTGGGCTCAAATTTTATTAAACATTTAAGTAAAAAATTAACCAATTCTCTCCAATCTCTTCCAGAAGATACAAGCAGAGGGAATGTTTTCTAACTCATTGTAGGAGAACAGCATTATACTAATATACAAACCAAACAGAAATATCATGAGAAAATACAACATGAACAAATACTACATGAACAAAGTTCTTGTTCTTTCATTAACAAAGGTGCAAAAATTCTCAACAAGGTATGATCAAGTGACATGCAACCAGATATAAATAGAATTATAAGCCATGACTTTTAAGTAGAATTATCCTAGTTATGCAAGGGTGGTTCAACACTCAAAAGTCAACTAATGCTATCCATCACATTTTTTTACAGATTAAGGAAGAAAATTCACACGATTACATCAACAGATGCAAGAAACATTTGAAAAAAAATCAAATACCCATTCAAGATAAAAACTGTCAGTAAACTAGAAATAGTAGTTAGCTTTCTCAATTTCATAAAGAATATCTCCAAAAAACCTACAGCTAATAATACTTAATGGTGAGAAACTAGAAGTTTTCAGCTAAGATTAGGAAAAGGGAAGAGATGTCCCCTCATACTATTCCTTTTCAACATCATATTGGAAGTCCTGGTTAATGTACTAAAACATGAAAAGAAAAGAAAATGTCTACAGATGTGGAAGGAAGAAATAGTATTGTCTTTGTTCACAAATAAAATTTTCTTAATCATCTATGTAGAAAATTCAAGAGAATTAATAACAACAATATAAACATTTTGGAACTAATAAGTGCTTATAACAAGATTGCAAGATATAAGGTTAAAGTACAAATGTTAATCACTTTCCTATATACCAGCAATGGGCAAGTGAAGTTTTATATTAGAAACATTGTTTGGGGCTGGGGATGTGGCTCAAGTGGTAGCACGCTTGCCTAGCATGTGTGAGGCACTGGATTTGGTTCTCAGAACCACATAAATGTAAAGTAAAGATATTGTGTCCACCTAAAAAAACTAAGAAATAAATATTTTTAAAAAACATTGTCATATATATAGCATCTTAAAAATGAAATATGTAGGTATAAATCTAAGAAAATATTTAAAATCTATGTTAGAAACACTATAAACCTCTGATGAAAGAAATCAAAGAACTAAACAAGCATAGAGATATTCCATGTTCATGGATAGGAAGACTTAATATTATGAAGATGTTACTTCTTTACAACTTTATCTAGAGATTCAAAGTTATACAAATAATAATCCTAGATTTATATTGTGAGTATTAAAAACATGATTCTACAGTTGTGAACAAAAAGACCCAGAGTAGACAACATATAAAGAATGAGAAGATAAGCAACAGCTTGGGAATAAATATTTGGAAAAACTATATTTTATAAAGGACTCTTATACACACAGAACTCTTAATACTCAACAATAAGAAAAAGAACAACCCATGAAAAACTTGGGAGACTGTAGCAGCATTCTGTATGTCATAATTTACTAGTATGTCACACAGACCCAATTCGCTGGGCTATTCCTATGGTTAGTATTGACTTGGTAAATGACTTATGCCGGATGCTCCTATCATTTGAAAGGAGATAAGCCATAAAATGAAAAATACTCAGAATCAACACCAACATCCTTCCTAGTCATATTTTATTCCCCTTGAATTGCAAGGGGCATGCATAAATTAATCAGTAAGTAAGGTAAGTTTAGCTCAATATTGGGCATTAGAAATCCAGTCTTCCACTGACCTGAAAAAGTACTATCTGCATCTAGGAAGAAAGACCTGCAACATAATCACCTACATACAGAAAATACGTTTTTGAAGGAGTTGAACCCACAGGCACTTTAATCACTGATCTATATCGCCAGTCTTTTTGTTTGTTTGTTTGTTTGTTTGTTTTTGACAGAGCCTCACTAAGTTGACTTGCTATCCTCCTGCTTTAGCCTCCCAAGTGACTGGGATTACAGGCATGCACAGATGGGCTCAGCTACTAGTAATTCTTATATACAATATTTTTAGTGTGTGAAAAAGCTTTAGGTTCATGTGTTCACTTTAATTTATGACTTTGAAGACACCATTTTAGAGCAAAGGTACTTCATATGCAGAAATTATATTTTAAGCATTTCTACAAATCTCATGATATATATATATATATATATATATATATGTATATATGTATATGTATGTATACATACACACATATATATGTGTATATAATTTCCAAGTAACTTATAGAAATAGATAGCATCACCAATTTGAGTTATACTAGGAATCCTGATTTGGATTTGGCTGGGTAAGCCACACATTATTCTCATTTTCAATTGGCACATTTAATAGCCCTTATTGTCACTGGGAAATTGCTTCCTTTTGAATGACTAGAAAATGAGCTTGAGTTTTTTTCAGTCTGGATTCAGGAAGATGCTAATGTATTCTCTTAAGCACAGAAAGAATATATTTTCCTGGGGTCTAAACGATTGGGTTTCCCTTCCCTTTTTCAACTGCGATTTTATGAAGGCATTTTCCTCAAGCTCACTTTACTTGACTGTGGTTCCTTGCTTTTAAGGGTAACTACACCCACCTCTTGGCCTCCTCCATCCTCAAAGAGAAAAGGCTAGTGCAGAAAAAGAAATACAACTACATGTAAAGAGAGGAGGGAAAATCATCGTTCCTTTCCCCGCCTCTGTATGGTCCTGGGATTATAGCTTATGAAGTACCCCACGTGTCTCCCAACCAGGGGCCCATTATCTACATTTATCTTTTGCACAGGAGGACCCGGGGTCTGAGATGCAATAAGGTTTATCTCAAGGTCACACAGGAAACAAAATGCAGAGCCAGCCCAAGAGACCATCATCCAGATTTTTGTTCTCAAACTGGTTCTCAAATGCGTTAGAATCGACTAGGGGGATGGTGATTGTGAAATTTAGAACCCTAAGGTTCAAGGGTTTCTGATTCAGAAGGTCTGGAAGTGGCAGGAGCCAATCATTTATATTTCTAGGTGCTGTTGCTGCTGGTGGTCTGGGAACCACATGCTGAGGACCACTGGTCTAAGAACATGCTCTAAGCATGTACCCATGCTGTTCACATGTTCCTTATACCAGACCTAGATGAATGTCATAAAATAAAAACAAATATGTAATAAAACTCAGAGGGGACTATTATTAAAATGTCTTTAATCGGGCTGCCTCCCTTCTGACCTCTCACCATGGAGCCTAGAGTTTATCATCATTGCTGCCTTGCTGTACTGTCCTGAGATGGAAGTGTTGACAGTCAGAGGCTGCAGGGAGAGGAGACTGGGTGGGCTTTGTGTTTACAAAATGCATTTCCAGAGAATGATCATTTTAGTCTTTTCTTTTGATTTCATCACATGCTGTTCTCTCAGCAGGCTTTCAGCATCTGGCCTCCACAGGAAACTCCAGCTTGACTCTAAGAGTGAGGTAAGTCTTATTTTTAGCCAGAAAATATTCACCATTGCTAAATGTGTTTGGTTTTGCTTTAGATTTAAATATAGATTTATTTTAAAAGGCAGTGAGGCCAATGGAAAAACAAATAGCCCTGCATGTGTTCAGGAAGAACTGTCTTATTAAAAAGAGAAGTTGGTCAGCTGAAATCAATTTCAAATATTTTTTAGAGCAAGGTACTATGATCTTAGGAAGCCACTTGATTTTAAATTCTTAGACTATTCTAACAATAATGTGCCCTTACTCTGTGCCACATGATGTTCTGACAAATATTTACATTAATTATTAGTGCAAGAGTTGGGATTTAAAAGAAAGAATAGAAAAGAGTGAAAGTGGTCCAGGTAGTGGGGATGGAAGAGTCCAGTGGAGAGCACATATTCTAGGAAGAGAAAATATCATTATAAAGTGGCTGAGAGCTCAGTGCCTGATTTCAGCTACAAGCATCAAGTGCAAGTAGAAACCAGAAGTCAATCACAGAGCTGGGTTGCACATAATAAAAGGGGAGGTCTGCAGTTCACTGAGCTGGGGAATCCAGGAACTCTAGGCATGGGGCTTTGGAATGGTCTCTATCTGCTGCTGAAGCAGAGCTTATTGTCTACTTTCAAGCCCTGTTCTCCTTGATTTCAGAACAAAGTAGGACCTGATCCTAATGACATTTAAATTTTTTTTTCTTTAGGAAGAAAAGACTGACTACCATAGCCCCCAATGGAAGAGTTTTGAGGTGTATAGTTTTTCTTACCTTTTTGTATAGTTTTTCTTGATGCTTGTAAGCAAATAGTTTATGAGTTAAAAATTATTTGAGAAGTCCTTGTGTTAATATTAAAGGACTCAGGGAAAAAATAAAATTTTAATAATTTCAAAAAAATGAAAAATACTAATCAATAACAATATTTTTACAAAGGAAATCCTAGGAAAAATTAGTTTTACCAGAAAATTCTTGCAAATCTTCACAGTATTAATGTCTTCAATCTTACACAATAGGTAACTCCCCTAGTCAATTGTATGAGAAAATGTAAACTTGATGCCCAAATCAACAAGGACATAATGAAAAAGGAAAGTTGCAAATTGATCTCAATCATTAATATGTATGAATAAAACATAAATGAAATATTAGCAAATAATTCCAACAATGTGCAGCAAATATACATCACACCCAATTTGAGTTTACCTAGGAAATGCAAAGTACATTTAAATTAGAAAATCAATTAGTGTGATTCACAACATTAACAAAATAAAAGAAAAAAATGTGATCATCTAAATAGATTCAGAAAAGTAGTCAATAAAGTTAATGTATATTCATGATTTTTTAAAAAGCACATTATTATCTAGCCAAAAATAGGTTGGAATTTCCTTAGTCTGATGAAGGAAAAAAACTATGATTTGAGGATTTACTAACTATTATTACTAACTCTCTGTTCTTTGTTATATAATCTCATTAGTGGGGGAGGATATCAGTGTGGTCTACAGACAACAATAACAAAAACCCACATTTCTTAGCTGTACTTGTGGCTGATTGTTCATGAAATCAAGGGAAAATATCTTGTCAGACCTCCAAGGAAGCCTCTTAAGAGCAACTGATTCCTTTACTTTCTCCAGCTTCCTTGCCTCCTTCTGACTCCCTAAACAGTTGTTGTGACAGCTGAAACCCAGTAGCCATCTTGGGTCATGAAATGATCTTAAAAGGACAATTCACATAAGGAATGTTAGAGAAAAAAGAATAAAGAGTTACATTTCTGGTGATTTTATGTAGCTGCTATGTTTTTCTTTGATTACTTACCTAGTAGAACCTCAACGAGAAAAACTACTTTCATTTTTGAATTTCCTAAAATAAAATTTGTGATTAATTTGACCTAATACAATTCTAATATAGAATTCAGAGAGAGAGAGAGAGAGAGAGAGAGAGAGAGAGAGAGAGCACACATCTCTGGAGTGAGCATCATACTTAACAGTTGAATACCAAAATTATTCATTTTAAATATTTAAAGTAGGAATCAAATAAGAATGTCCATTATTTGAACTTCTAATTAATGTTATACTGGGAATTATAGGCAGCTAGTAAGAAAGTAGAAATAAAAATGTGAGATTTTTAAAAAGGAGAACAAAACTGATATTTGGAGATGAGATGATTTCCTATGTGGAAAAGTAAATATTCTACAAATAAGTTGTTAGAATTAAGAAAAATCTTAGTAACATTGCTGAATCTAAAGTCAAGCAAGATAAGTCAATGAAACTTCTATATACTAGGGCAAAGTTGGAAAATTAGAAAAAAAATAGCATAAAAGTATAAGGAACCTATAAATCAATCTAAAAAGTTTCAGAAAAGTTTCTGGGGAAAATTAGAAACTCTTATTGAAGGACATAATAGAAATTGTAACTAATGAAGCATCTTATCATCTACAGAGATAAGAAGGCATAATGCTATGAAGATGATTCTTAATTTGATCTTCAGTTTGATGTTATTCTAATAAAACTTGCAATGGTATTTTATCGATCTAAACCATTCTTTAATATAGATGAAAAAAGAAAAGAACAAGGAGAGACAAGACATTACTAACGATGAAGAACAGCATGAGAAATCCTAGGGGTTAATGCATCCTGACAATTTTGGAAATATAAATAAACAGGGAACATGGAAAAAAATAATATACAAATAAAATAATGTTTTATGATAGAGCTGGCATTTCGCATCAGTTAAATTAACTAAAACTTTCACTGGAACAATTGGTTATTTACGTGGAAGAAAATAAAATTAATTTGAAGTGTGTTCAGGGCTTAAGTGTCAAACTGAACACTTTTAGTGCTTACAGGAGTCGGTAGGGTAAAAGGCATGATATCAGGACAAAGAAATGGTTCCTTTTAAAAAATACAACTCATGAACACGTCCAGAACATTGTAGAAATTTGACATTACAATGAAACACTTTTCCATCAAAAGGTCTTATGAAGACATAAAGAGACAAGTTTACATACAGAGCCTTTTATGATGTTGGCATATGATGCGCTCAGTTTGGGGTGATTTTGTTGGTTTGTTTTTGTTTTGCTTTTTTTTTTTCCATGCCAGGGATGAAACTCAGGGCTGTCCCCATGCTAGGCAAGTTTTCTGTTATACCCCCAGCCTCTAATGGATGTGCTTAGTTTGTAAACCGCCACCAAACTGTACAATTTGAAAAAGTACATCATTATATATACATACTATATTTTGATTTTTAAAACAAGTTCCATCCTATGATGACCTTATAATTCACCCAGGTGGGAACTTGCTCACCTGAGACAACAGGAGTGAGGCACTAGTAGCTGCAATGTGACAGGCAGATTTTCTGTGAAGGGAATAGAACTCCAGGGGCTCTCAGTCCCAGGAGTCATTCCCAAGGTGCCAGGTAGGGGACTGAGCAACCAATTAGCTTTTCACTCCATTTTAAATCATCACCTTCTCATATGTAGTAGAAAAACGTGTGCATGCAAATTACCTTCAGACCCACTCCTTGTGACAGCCTCCATCCTTAGGCTTCCTATACTGAGTGCTCCTCCTGGCCCCAGCACAGACCGTGCCACTTTGCGCCAAGTTGACTTTGCCATGGGTTGGAGCACAGGATCCTCCGCCTCCTTCACAGGGACTCAAAGGAGGCAGAAGCTGCTGTAAGAGCCCTCAAAGGGCTCTGTTTGTTTGGAGAAGATGAGATTCTTTCCCCCTTATGGTTCCTTTTTTTTTCCCTTGAAAAGATTATCACATAGTTATGTAAACATATCAGGGCTTATTGAAGGCTTAGGCCAAAACTGAAGCAAAATAATGTGAGGGAGAGAACTTAAAACTGTGAGCTAAATGTTGCATATCCCCTAGTCAAAGGGAAAATAGCCCCAAATTAAAAAACCCTTCACAGAGAATATGCTTGTCGGTACATCCCATGTCCCAGCCTTGCTCTCTTTGTTCTGGGTTTACTTTCTTTTCAGAGTCAGGTCACCTAATGTCAGGTACAAAAATCTTGATCCATCTTTGGGAGACCTCATCCCTTACCCATAGATTGTTAAGAATTACTCAGATCTTCAATTCCTTTCCTCTACAGTTGACTTATTCCATTCTGAGTGATTCAATTTAGGATACTTCCCTAGAGACTCCTGAAGAACAGTTCAGGTTTTCTTTGTACTCTAGGGCCCCCAGCACAATGCAGGCTCACCCAATTCAGCTACTTTTGAAAGTAGCCCAGCTACTGGGAGTTACAGCTATGCTTTTTTTTTTATTATTTTTTCAAGTTTTCAGGGGATGAGTGATCATACACACATAGACTTGCACACACGCTGAAAGCCTATACCTCCCTAGAACAAAGATTACCTCTCCAAGTCTCTTAATCAATAAAGTCCAAACTCAGAAAGAAGACGATTTCCCAGCTGCTCCATCACCCATGAAGCCACTTCAGTCCACAAAAGAGTTTGCATTCATACCACAGAGAACACTGTGTGTTCAGGCTTTTCATCTTTGACCTACTCCGGCTTTCAACCTGTGGTCCACCAGGCCTGCTAGGGACTAAGAAACTGCCAGTTACTGAGTGAGCTATTGTTCCACTGCTCCTGTAAGGACTGAGCTGAAATATCAAAACGACACCTTGAAGGACCCAATTAACTGACACCACACTGTCTTTCCTTGGTCATTGTGTGAATGTGCTACAAACTAGTGATAATGGGAAAGGGAGGCTCAGTCCTAGAATTGACTATATATTTGTTGTTCCCCTTGCCTAGAAAAATGGATCTCAAAGTATGATTTCCAAAACAGCAAGGTAGGTATGACCTGGAGACTCATTAGGACCACTACAGATCTACTCAATTAGAAACTCTAGAGTAGGGACCAGAGATCTATGTTAAAGCCTGACCACCATTGGTCTAAAACATTCTTCTCCCACTTATTTTCAACTCTTCCCAGAAGAATGCACTCCAATTTCACACCCATTTGTGAAGTCTTTTCCAAACCCACAGGTCTGTTCACTAAGTAAAATAGAATTGCTCTGAATTGCTCTGTCCATGGTGTTCTTACCGATTTTCATTATAACACATATCACATTTTCTAAAATAGTAAGTTTTCTACCCACATATCATGCATCAAATTGCTTGGATTTCATGATGCCAGTTGCAATACAAAGGTGTCATAGAGGAGGCTTCTTTTGCTGACAATATTTTACGAGGAAGTCATGCAGGTGGAAATCAATCATTGGAGAAAGACAACACAAACACTATCTTGAAATTTTCATGCAAGTCTTTTCTGCTGTTCTCACAACTTCAAGATAAACAAAAACCAATAAGGTTATTATTAAGAGTAGGAAGAAACTGATGAGGCAGAAAAGATTAAAAATAAGATCAGTGATTGGTATGAACATTGAGTTGTTGCTTTTTCCTAAGCTTAGACTATTTTGCCATTTCTTAACTGACCAATTTTTGTGTTGTAGCCGTTCACAAGTTTCAGACATCAGGTCAGACATACATTGGGATGTAAATCTTCACCCTAGAAAGAATCATGTGGTTAACAGTTTATGAGCCAGATATGGATGTTTGAGATATACTTGCAAGCAGATTCACATTGTCCCAGTGGCAATGGCTCCTGATTATAGTTAGATACTTTTGGGTACTGCAGAATTTTCTTTCAGTTAACTGAGTGTAATTACAAAATTAGTGCTCTAGTGATCTAAACACAGTTTTTAAAAGTAAAGGCTAAGGATGCAAATTCAGTGAGGATTCCCCTCATTTTCCATTATCTGTGTTGGAAAATCGGAGTTGGATATTTGTAGCCCTATCAGAGATTGCTGCAAATCACATAATGCCTATTTTTTGCTTTGACTTGGGAACAGCTCCATGAAATTCTTTTCATATGCTCGGTCTTTTGTGTAGAGGCCAACTAGACAGATTTTCCTTGCAGACATTGTTTTTGAAATGTTGAGCAAATACTTTTCATGGCTCATCTCCTGATATTTTCGATAAAATATAATGTCTTGTTGGTATTGAAACTCATTACTTTGAAGTTAATTGATATTGAAAGAGAGCAACAACTCTTAATTGATGATGGAAAATAAAGAAAAGGAGCTATAAGATATCCCCCAAATTTTTATAAGTCATCACATAATTTTAGTTATGCTTTTATATGAAGCATACAGTAGAAATAAATTTTTTTCATTACCTTTTCATTTTTTCTACTTATGATTTTCATTATATTATAAATAAATAATTATAGGACATATTCTCATTATGCTGTTTTAACAATTATTAATAAAAATAATGCCTTTCCACTTTGGATAATTAGGAAGTGTAAGCATGTAATAAAAAGATAATCATACCTAATCCCACCTTTAAGGGAAAACCCATTATTGGTATTTTTGTGAAGAATTTTCAAGTCATTTATCTATGTATTCATTTAATTAATTTTCAAATTTGGGGTCATAATGCTCTACACAGCTTTAATATTCTTTTATTTAGTTATTATATCTTCAGTATTTATGTTTACTTTTTAAAAAGATTTTGATTCAAGAAAACTTAGATAGATAACACACCTAGCTCAAAGATGTCCAAGAGAAAATGTGAACCACACACATAATTTAAAATTTTCTTAAAATCAAAAGAAAGCTGAAATTAATTTTAATAATATATTTTATTTAACCTAACATATCCCAAAAATGACATATTAAATGTAATTGATACAAAGTATTATTGAGATATTTCACATTCTTTTTATATTTTAAATCTTTGATATATAGTGCATACCGTACATATACAGCACATCTTAAAGCTGACAAGTCACATGTCAGTTGCTTGATCTGACCCGCAGCTGCCCTATAGGACAGTGTAGTTCTATATTGTCTCAATCACACTGTTTTCTTTTGTTTTTCTATTTTATTATAGAAGACAGTGAACAGCATATTAAAACCAGAATACTGAAGAATGTGATTTTCTGTACGTTACTCTTCTATAATTTTTCCCTCACATCATGCTTCCCTATGAGATTCAAAGATAATCTCAATAATCCAGAATTCCCAGTAATCTAGAGGTGCAATCTCCTCAAAGCCCCCCCTACTCTGTTGCTTCATCCCTGCAATTTCCACACTCACCTCAATTCCCAGAAGCCTACAGTTCAGTTCTAGAACTTCCATCCTGAGGTGTCAGGTCAACCCCTCTGTGCCCTTGCTCTGAAGAAATGCCTTTGTCTCTATGCCTGCTGATTTCTTTGAGGTGGTGCTTCCTGACTGTATTTTTGGTTACTATTTTTGTTTGTCTTCTTCCTACACTGGGCACGTTTGTAAACAGTCCTCTTAGGAAGCAGCCTTAAACTGGGGTCTGGGAATCAGAGTTCCCAAAGGCTACATGGGCATATGGACACTGTTAAGAGAATCAAATTTCAAATGCTCAACTTCCATATGTATTTTCATCTAAAATTAACCTGCTTGAGAATGTTTCACACAAATTCTCTTTTCTTATCTCCCTTTAAAATAATATTTGTCAGTGTAATTTTTCTTCAGGCCTTGTTTTGCTGTGTGCCTTGAACAAGTGGAAAAGTCTCCAGTGTGTGCAACAAAGAACATTTCTAAATGTTGGTGCCCATGCTGAGAAAACAAATAAGTAAATGTAAGAAAATGATAGCAAACCATAATAGGTTCAGATGCTTCCCAAGTCTTTGTTTTTCACAATTCACCTGAGCAAGTTATCAGTTACAGACTATTAAAAATAATTTGACAATAGGCCATTATTAAATTCTTGTTGTAAAACTTGGAGGATTTATCAAAGAATTGTGACATCCTTGCAGTAATGTAACTCTTCCTTTGCCAACAGATGCAGGCAAACATGATTTCCTAGCACTTTTATTAAGAAAAATATAGGAATAAAAACAATGCTAAATCTCATGTTTTTAAAAACATAAGTAAAACCCCATATGCATGGAGAAAAATCCCCATTCCCTCTCAACAATTAACTCATTTTTATTAGTTATGTTTTCATAATTATTATATAGATAATTCAATTGTCATAAAATGTTTAAATTTCAATTTACTTTTGCAGTAGTCACAACAATTGAATTAAAGTGTTTTCCCTATTCAGAACTAATTGTTTTACTATTGCCTTCTCATTTAATACTAACAGCAATCACCTGAGGTATATTGTATGTTTGTCACAGCTATCTATTGCTGAGTAACAAATCGCCCCAAAATTGAGTGGATTGATACACAACAATTTATCATTTCTCACTATTCAGTGGGTCAGGATACAGGCATGTCTCAGCTAGATAGTTCTGCTACATAGGGATCACTCATTCATCTGGCATCAGCTGGTGGCTAGGCTGAGCTCAGCGATCCAAGAAACCTCCACTTAGAAGTCTGGTACTTCAGTACTCCTCATCACATGAAGTTTCCCCGGTCTCATGGTGTCACCTGAGCTTCTTGATAGCATGACATCTGGGTTTTCAGACTTCTTCAAGTTTATTTCTCAGACTGGCACAGAGTTATTCCCTCTACAGTCTTGTGGGAAAGAGAATTTATGAGGCTGGTTTACACTTAGGGGGATGGGATCTGGGATCTCCCTCTTGATTGATGGAGCAACATGAGTATATACAGAGAATAGAAAATGATTGCTGCTCATTTAGGAGACTAGCTGTTATGAGTGTTCTCATTTTTCATATGAGGAATTGGGTTTCAGAGAGATTAGGTTGAAACATTAATAAATGGCAATTATGTGAGTAGAATCCAGATTTCACTGATTCCAGAGGCACATCCTTAATTATTATGCTTTACAGCTTCTAGTAGAGTGGCTTCCATAAATTAATTAACGTGAATTTTTCTCAAAATTGTCTATAAAGTCAAAGGGAGGAATCCTTTTCAAACTCATTCTGAGACCCAGCATACTTTGATACCAAAATCAGACAAGGACAAATAAAAATATAAAACTAGATCAATATCCTTGATGAATATAGATGGGAAAATTGTCATCAAAATTTTAGCAAACTGAATCCAACCACACATCAAAAATATCATGCACAATGATCAAATGGGACTTATCCTAGGGATGCAAGGATGGCTCAACATGTTCAAATCATTACATGTAAGACATCTCAATAGAATAAAGATCTAAACCCATATGATCATCTCAATAGATGCAGAAAAGGCATTAAATAAAACTCAACATTCCTTTCTAAAAAATCTCCACATATTGAATAAAGAAAAAAAATATACCTCAACATAGTAAAGGCTAGATATGACAAATTCACAAGAAATGTCATATTGAATAAGGAAAAGCTGAAAGTGTTTCCTTTAACATCTAGGAAGATACAGATGTCCATGTTCATCCTCCTTATTCAACAGAGGTAAAAGTCTTAGCCAGGGAAATTAGGCAAGAGAAAGAAATAAAAGGTATGCAAACAAGAAGAAAGGGAGTCAAATTATCCCTGTTTACATATGGCCTGGCTTAAATAGGAGAACCTGAAGATTACATCAAACAATGATTAGAACTGACAAATAAATTTAGTAAAGTTATAGGATACAAAATCAACATACAAAACCTGTAGTTTTATTTATGCACCAATAATAAAATTGCTGAGAAAGAAATCAAGAAAGCAATCCCACTCAAAATAGTTTCTAGTAAGAAATAAAATATCTAGAAATAAATTTAATCAAGAAAAGGAATGACCTCTAAAATGTAGGAAAATTACAAATCACTGATGAAAGAAACTGAAGAAGACACATGCTGTATTAGCTAGGCCCTTATCAGTGTGATGGATTAATAATAAAAGACCCTGAATAGCCAAAGTAATCTTGAGCAAAAAGAACAAATCTGGAGGTATCTCAATACCTGATCTGAAGATTTTCTACAGGGCTAGAATATATAAAACAGTGTAGTACTAACATAAAAACATTCACACAGACCAGTGGAACTGGACAAAAATCCCAGAAAGAAATCTATGCTTCTAAAGCAAACTGATTCTCAACAAAAACATACATTAGAATAATGTCAACCTCTTCAATAATTAGTGCTGGTATATGGATATTCATGTGCAGAATGATTAACAAATATATGAAAAATTTCAACATTACTTATTAAGGTAATACATATCAAAATACAATGAGACCAACTCACCACAGTCAAAATGACTATTACCAAAAAGAAAGAAAAAAACAATACTTTGGTCTAGCTTGTGCAAAGCCCTGAGTTTAATCTCCATCATCATTAAAAAAAAAAAAAAGAAAGATGCAGGTGAGAATTCAGAGAAGAGTAGATTTATACATTATATTGAGAAGGTAAATTAGTACAGCCATTATAAAGAACACTATGGAGGTGCCTAAAAACCTAAAAATAAATATATCATAAGATACAGCTCTCCCACTTCTGGTTATTATATACAAATAAATGAAATCAGCATATTGAAGAGATACCTGCACTTCCATGTTTATGGCAGCATTCTTCACAATAACCAAGATATGCAGTCAACTGATATGTCCATTGACAAATGAATGAATGAAGAAAATGGGATGTGTGCATGAGAATATTATTCAACCATAAAAAAGAATAGAATCCCATCATTGCAATATGGATGAACTATAGGAAAGTGTGTAAAGTAAAATGATCCAGGTACAAACAGACAACTATCATATGTTCTCTTTCATTTGTAGAAGCTGAAAAAAAAAATAGTTATCTCAAAAAAAGACTAAAATAGTGATTACAAGAGAGAGGGAGGAAGGGTAAAGGGAGAGGAGGAATAAAGATAACTTGGATAATGAGCACAAAAATATAGATAGGAGAAATAGGGTTTTTTTGTATTCTATAGTATGGAGGGTAATTATAGTTTACAGTGACCTATTATGTAGTTTATGAAGAACTAATAGAGAGAGGCTCCATGCCTTCAAAATAAAGAAATGATAAGATAAAAATACTTATTACTTGATCTCATCATTACACATTGTATAGATGTTTTGAAATATCATATCATGCCTCATAACTATGTATAATTATTAAATGTTAATTAAAAAGAAAATAAAAATAAAAAACAGCAGACATCTTGTCTGAAACTATGCCAGCCAGAAAACAATGGAGTAAGATTTTTGGAGAAAGATAAAAAGAAAGAAAGAAGGAAGGAAGGAAAGAAAGAAAGAAAGATTTGTTAATCCAGAATATTCAATTTCCAATTTTAAAAATCTTTTTAAAATGAAGGAAGGAAAAATTTCCAGACAAACATAAATTGAGAACTTCATTACTACCACACATGCAGTACAAAAAAAAAAAATATTAAAAGAAAATTTTCAAGCATGAGTCAAATGATTGGATATTCATGAAGAAAAAAGTTACTCATGATCCCTAGGCATATATATATATATATATATATATATATATATATATATATATATATATATAAAAGTCAAGCAAAAATGTCTTTTAAAGCATAATGTAGAAGAATATTTTCTTAACTTATTAAATTTCTTAGATTGATATGTTAGACTACTTTGAATTCAAACACTTCTATTCTCTAAAATATATAAAGTAAGTGAAAGCCATCAAATGGGAGAAGTAAGCCACAGTACATTTAGCTGAGGAGTTATCTTCAAGCTGGTATGAAATCTTACAAATATCTTCAAATCAGTAAGAAAAAGCAGATAAGCCAGTAGAAAAATGAACAGCAGGCTTGGTTACTTCACAAAAGAAGGTATCCAAATGGCCAAGAAATATTTTAAAACATGCTCAGTTCTTTAGCTATCAGTAAGATGCAGCTTAAAAGCAAATGGGACACCACCACAATGTGTGAATGTAAAGGAACTGGCAGTACAAAGTGCTTATAAGGATGTATAACAATGGGAATTCTCTTCAACTGTTAGAGGATTATAAATGGTATAATTATTTTGGAAGGATGTAATTTTCAATAAATTAAATATACCCACTCTTTGATCTGATAATTCTGAAGTACATGTCCAAAAGAAAAGAGTCCATCTTTCTATATAAAAAAATAACTTTTTATAAGAATATCATTGCAGATTTAATCATCATAGCCCAAGAGAGGAGGCAACCTCAATGTTTATCAACAGTACAACTGGAAAGAAATTAATGATAAATTTATACAATGCAATACTTTACAGCAATGAAAGGAATAAATAGGGCTACATGTGACACCACAGGTGAGTCTCACAACCACAATTTTAGTGATAGAAGCCAGACATAAAGAATATTTAGTCTATGTTTCCATTCATATGAAATTCAACATGAGGCAAAATTAATCTCCAGTGGTAAAGTGTAGATACAAGAAAACATTATAGCAGAGAGGTAGCATCTGGGAGGGGCCAGGAGATATGCTGAGAATGTACTATTTCTTGATTTGTCATTGTATTCATATTGTCATAATTCCTTGAAGAGCATACTTAAGATTTATTAACTTTATTGCATGTATTAAGATCTCAATAACAGATATTTTAAAAATAATTTAAAAAAATAGCAAAGTGCAGGGCATATTATGTTCCAAACTTGAGTAAATTTTAAAGTCACAAAATTGGCAATGACTTCTTGTCCATTTGACCTGAAGTTTCCCTGGGAAACAGGCACTCTGCATTGGATGAGTGTCTGTGGCATAGATGACCTTCTTGGTCGACAGCCCTGTGGAGCCTGAACTGTGAATCAGTTCAGGTTCCATTAGCCTTTGAGGGAGCAGCTCCCAGCAGGCAGCTTCCCTTTGCCCTTTCCTAGCATCTTTTACCTGTTTACTTTATGCTCCCTTCCTGCAGAGAGGTCTCTGGTATTAACAACAAATAAACTGCAGCTGTAGCCTACACAAAGGGATGCCTTAGGTAATCCCTTTGTGATGAATCATCTGATTTTTTATTAATTCTTGTCCTTTTGATTTCAAGGGAAGGCAGAGGGCACTGCCTGAGATCCTACCAGTGATGAATACTTTTTGCTGTTTACTTGCCAATAATGGAGGGGTTTGACTTTTCTAAAGTATATGGTAATTTTAATCACGGTAGTGCTCAAATAGCACAGCATCTTACAAAACATTTTTATATGCATTATCTCATTTGTTCTTCATAATAGTCCTTTCAAGGAAAGTGGGGCAGACATTATTATCTCCATTATATTCAGGAGGAAACTGAGTTCCAGAGACATCTTGCAAAATAATCACTTTATTTCAGATGAATAGAGGAAGGTGAACTTTAATATCACTGTCTGAGTTTGGATTTTCTCAGAGGCAGAGTCTAAGCCAAAGATTCAAGTGCAAGGAATTTCTTTGGGAGAAGAAAGTACCAGAAAAGGAAGGGAGAAGTGAGACAAGGAAGGGAAAAGCAATCAACAAAAGGGTATATTATCAAAAATTTCCACTGTGGGCTACTGGAATTTAATCCTTCTGTGGAAACCAAAGTTATACATACATCTAAGAATTATCCCACCCACAGAGCAAAGGAGCTCAGAGCTGGGGTATATATTCACTCACACAGAGGCCATTAACTTCCTTTCACTTATGACTTGTTTGATGGACAAAGATTTTGAAGACCAAAAGCATCCTCAATTAAAAAGATGCAAGGGTCTAGCAATTGGAAGTTAGGCCCAAGAGCACTGTAGTGTGATGATAATGTGCAGGGGATTAACAAGTCTGCTAGCTCCACTTGATTAGTGAGTGTTATCTTCTTGTCATTTGTGTTAGACTTCCCTGCATTTATTCCCTGATTCTTTCTTCTTGTGCAAGAGCTCCCCATTACTGTGGGGACCAAAGGGGAAGCATGTGACTTGAACGGGTCCAATGAGAATTATGTGCTTTTTCTGGATTCCTGGGTGGAAATTTATCGCTTTATCCTGATAAATTGGAAAAAGAAGCTTGTAGTCCTAGCAGCTGCTGGGAGTCTCCTTGGTATTATAGAGAACTAACTTGAAGATAAAGCCGACAAGGTCAGTCAAAGGGTGTAAACACAGAAAGCACTTCATAAATGGTAGTATAATTCCCTAGCTCTAGGCTTAGTTGAATCAATCTGAAAACTTGGACTTTAAGTAAAATGATTTTTTTTTTTTTTGTATTTAGTTATGTGAGTTATTTACTTACAACAAAGAGTCTGATGTGAAATATATATATCTAATATAAAACATCTTCCATTGCAATCATCAACATTATTTTATATACTACTGAGAAAAAAAATGCTTTCAACAGCATCAATGCTTTATAATGTCTTAGGTTTTTAAAATTTTATAGTTTCTGAAAGATAACTGTTAGACTTTTTTATTGTAGATTTTTTTATATTTAACTTTTAATAGCATTCATTAAAAAGGGAACATGAATGAGAATAAAATAAACTAGTTAAGATAATCCTTCACCACGTTCTCATTTAGAACCCACTTATTCTCAGATCATCTCAACCATCATCATTACCCATTCTCACCAGATATGCTCCTTTTGAACACAGCTTTTCTTAAATGGCTGAGTTATCTCTGCAATCTTCTAGGCTTTCACACCTGCCAGTTTTGAAGCTTACAATTTTTTGTATGTGATAGGAAATCCTTTAGCATATATTATTAGTAATTCAACCTAACATGACCTCATCTACTGTGGATTTCTTTCTTGAGTCTCATAGAGCATTTGGTTGCAGGTTTGGAAGAAAATGTGAAAGGGGTTTGTTCTTCCTATGGAAATATTTGACTTACAAAGAGCAAATTTATAACCCACTGCCTTCTTCCATTGCCTTTCTTGGTACATAATAACTTTTCATCTTTAAATCAAACTGCAATCTGCAAAAAAGCAGCAATGGTATTCAATATGCATTATATATTTTAATAATGTTTAAAACTCAAGTGATGTCATAACAATCAGCTATGATCAAGTTTTAGTCACACACAGGTAATGATAACTAAGTCATTGTTAATTGGCTGAAAGTCATTGTAAGAAGATGAGCGTTTCACACATGACAACTTCAGAACTATCTGGAAATATTTACATTTTTAAAAAGATGAAATATGTTATTACATATTCAGTAATACAGTATCAAGTCCTCTCTACTAATCTAGTCTTTTAATACACTGTATGCTTAATTTCAATAGTTTGTCTTCTTCCATTTCATTGTTATAGTTAGGATTCTTTTCAGAATTTTTATTGTTTGTATACTTTGTTATATTTCTTTTGATTCTTTGAAACAGAAGAGTTTGATAGATACTGTATGATCCAGTTATTTTTAAAAATAGTATAAAATAAGATCTGAATAAATGGAAATGAACACTCAATTGCTGGGTTGGAAGAATTAATAATATACCAAAGTAAATATTCACTAGATAAATTTGAGTATCCAAAAATATTTTCCATGGATATGAATCAGTTAATTATGTAATTCTTCTGGAAGGACAATGCAAAAGTAACTTTTCTCCCCCTTTTAAGCAAAATTTTTAAAAAAGGATAAATTTCTCTTAAAGATTTAAAATGTTCTGCAAGAATTTTTTTATTGGTTGCTCAAAACATTACAATGATCTTGACATATCATATTTCATACATTTGATTCAAGTGGGGTATGAATTCTTATTTTTACCACGTGTACAGATTGCAGGATCACATTGGTCATACATCCACGTTTATACATATTGCCATACTAGTGTCTGTTGTATTCTGCTGCCTTTCCTATCCCCTTCCTATCCCCCCTCCCCTCCCCACCCATCATCTCTCTCTACCCCACCTACTGTAATTCATTTCTCTCTTTTTCTTTTTTTTCTTCCCCCTTTCCCCCTCACATCCTCTTCTATGTAATTTTGTATAACAATGAGGGTCTCCTTCCATCTTCCATGCAATTCCCCTTCTCTCTCCTATTCCCTCCCACCTCCCGTCCCTGCTTAATGGTGATCTTCTTCTCAGTCTGCAAGAAAATTTTAATGAGGGCAGTGTAGGTTGGCACTGGTATGACAAAACAAATGGAGTAGCTTAGAAGGTGCAAATCCATAAACTTATGCAGAAAATTAATGCAGATTTAAAATGGCTTTGAAATTGGTTTGGGGAGTGAGTTTTGCAAAATGACATTGAAGCAAATGATTATCAATTTGTGGCCTGTGTGACTCAAAATTTAAGAATTATAAATAAAACAATACATGGATAACATCATGTAGATATTTGGAGGATTTAAAGTTTTGTTATAATTTGGTGGGTAAACTCCATTTATAAAATGCATGAAACCCAGAAGAAATTAAGAATGCATATTTAAAAACCATGATGGGTATTTTAAAAATATATGTGCAGAGAAACCTTTATAAAGAAAGTTCCTGGTTAAGTGACATATTGGAAGAAAATATAGGCATGTTTGTATAACAATGTAACAACTAATATTCCAAATATAGCCAAAGTATAAAAAGTATGTCTGCAGTACAATAAGAAAACAATTTAATTTTGCATGATGAAATTTTGTGATTAAGAATGCATTCGAAAAATGAAACACATTATGCTTTCATACCAAGAATAAAATAGATTTATTTAACTTGGGATGATCAGGTCATAAATACATATATCTGTGTGTGTGTACGTGTGTGTATACACAGATGTAGATTACACAATATGCAAATTGTGAGTCTGCTATTGAAAATTGTATGTATTTTAATCATATATATCAGTGGTAGCACTGGTTGTATCAGGGAAATGTGAATAGAGTGATTTTATTTTCTCTTCTTTAATGAGCAGTATTTTCTGGATATCTAACAAAAAACAAACCATCAACTGTTACCCAAACTAAAAGTTTCCTAAATGTACTATGGGTGTTAATTTTTCTTCTTTGAACTTTTCTTTGTTTTCCAGATTTGCTTATATTTATTTGTCAGGATAAGTTATGTCATACTTTAACACAAACTGGCCCCAAATTTTCAGTAGCTGTACACATTAAAGTGCACCTATGATTTCTGCTTTTTGTTTTTTGGTTCTCAACCAGCTAAATGGGCCTCTGTAGTTCCCCTGAGATGAAAGGAAGACCATATTTATTCTAGGAACAATGAAAGTCTCTGCTACCACGTGTCCTTCTGGGAAATAAACATTCTTTGTTAACTTCTCTCCATCCAGCAGGCCATCAGTCTTCCCTAAAAGTGATAACCTGATGTCACAGGCAGTCACTGACTGCATCCAGCTCAAAATCCAAGCTGTGCTGCAGTTGCTCCCTCAGATTGAGTTGTAGTTCCTTTGGCCCAAGTATCTATGAATTAGGAAGCAATTGCCTTCTCCCTCACTCAGTATACAGTGGTGGAGAAAGAACAGGATGACCTCAATGAAGCTTCCCAGCAGAAAGAGAAGGAACGGAGACACATGGCCTGCACCAGCTGGCAGCAATTCTGAAATTCTGCTTAACACTCTCCCTTGCGAGTACCTTGTCAGGCACTGACTCAGCTCTCAGCTCTCAGGGAGAGGTCCCTGGGCTACTACTTCTCATGACTCCTGCAGCCTTCTAGGAGTTTGTTTCTCTGGCATTGCTTGCTTCCCCCCCCCCCCCCCCCCATTTTAACTAAAGAAAGTGCTCTTTGGGGTTTTATAGCTTTCCCTTCTCAGCCTGCTTCTTGCTTGTGGAAATGAAATTTTGGAGACCTAAGGATTATTGTTTTGTGCAATCATGATTATTTGTGGATCAAACTCATGTTTTATAAAGGTAAAACTTGATTTTTAAAATGCAAGAATCTTTGCCTTTATTTGCTTGCAGTTTTATGAGTATGTTGTACCACCACCCAGATTTGGTATATTTCTTTATTTTCTTGTCCTATATCTTTCTTGTTTCACTTGCTGCTAGATATCTTAGGTTGTTAGGACAATAGTCATAAAGCATATGCTTAATCTGATCTTTGTCCTGATTATTTTAACAGCTGCCCAATTTGCATTTATTGAAAAGAGCCTTCTTAATTCCTCTTTTTTAGGCTAGCATATAGAATCAGTTCTTTTCTTCCAAACTTATAAAGCCTTGAATTTCTGGACCCTCTTTATTTCTTCTAATTTTTATTTACACTTGAGACTGTTTTTCAAAATCTTATTTTCTTCTCTTATTGCCAAAGGTAGCCCATGGCACTACCTCATGCTACCAAGTTTTACTACAGTGTGAGGTGGATCCTCATCCTTCCAGCTTCTGTATTTACCTTTTCACTTGCTGTTGCACACCTGTTAAGCTAACACTACATATGTTATGGTTTTCTCTTTCTTTCTTGTTTTTATAGCAGCTCTAAGTTAGAGTATCATTATTTTTTTTGGTGTTTATAATTAGTTAAAGCTAAACTAAGAAATAAATCCTAAATGTCAGTGGCTTCACTCAACGAAGATTCATTATTCACAAGTATGTACATCCTTTTTTCCTGTTGCTAGCTAGTGACTCCTTTGCTTAGCAGATCTCTGTGCAGATCATCTGATAGTTTTAATCTTATGATGAGGATTCTGGTTTACAGAAGAAGGGGAAGAAGGGTACCACCATTAGCCTATGACATAGCCATGTCAACTAAAACGGAACTAGGAATTGTGAAGAATGCACATAAGTATATGGTGAGATTAATTGTCTCTGTCACAAGATATTATGAATATTTAATACTGCATTGAAAAATAATTAAATGCACTTCATGTAGGCTATTAACTCCCCTCCCAAGAAATACATAGGAATATTTTTTTCAGCAATCATAACAATTAAGGAGAAAGTTTAAAAAATGTATTCCAAACCAATAAAAATAATATAATATCATATCTTCTTTGTATTCAGATGGTTTTCCTATGTCAGAAACATTATATTCAGTTGATAATTATATTGGAAATATATTTAGTTATCTTTACCTTATAAATTTTTGTATCAGTGACATTATAAACATTATCGCAAATCTTTTTTTTTTTTTTTAGTGTAGATGGACACAACACAATACCTTTATTTATTTTTTTATGTGGTGCTGAGGATCGAACCCGGGTCCCACCCGTGCTAGGCGAGTGCTCCACCGCTGAGCCACAATCCCAGCCCCATATTTGCAAATCTTAACAAGAGAATTATTTTAAATTATGATATCAACTTTATCCTAGTATTATCACAAAATACTTGGAAATTATGTAAATAAAAAAAACAAGAAAACTATAAAAAATAATCATAATCCTGCCTCCTATTGATACCTATTGTTAACATTTACATATATTTTCTTTAAGTCTTCACACTCACATTTCATGTTATAGGATATTGTAAATATTATTTGATATATTTTCTTTTGCTAAATATTTAACATAGTATTTTCTCATACCATTCAAAATTATATGTAAACATCATTTAATAGCTATCAATCAACCATATGGTATGTGCCATAATTTATATAATTATATTCTATTTTTTGGACAGCCAGGTTTCTTTCCAATTTTCTAAATTATAAGTTATAGGAAATGAATATATTTGCACATAAATCTTTGTACTTCCAAGTGTTTCATTAGTATAAATTTGAAGGAGTGCAATTACTTGATCAAAGAATATACATATTCAGAAGTTTAGTAAATATTGGCAAATTTACTTCCAGAAATGTACTAATTTGTACTCCTACTATTAGTGTATAAATAGGTCCATATTACCAAACTTTTATTAGAACTAATATATATACACACACACACATACACACACACACACACATATATATATACACACATATATATGTGTATACATACACACACATACATGATATATATATACATATATATATATATATATACTTTATAAGTATATATATAGTATATCTTTGTTAATTTCAAAGAAGTGAAAATATTACCTTTTTGCTCTACTCTAAGCATGTTATTATTATTATTATTATTTTAGTTGTTGATAGACCTTTATTTACTTATTTATATGTGGTGCTGAGAATCTAATTCAGTGCCTCACATATGCCAGGCAAGCGCTCTACTGCTAAGCCACAACTCCAGCATGAAGCATATTATTTTTTGAAGTAATTATTTTCATTTAATGGAAAGTGATTTTCATAAAATAAAACAAGTAGAATTTAAGGTTACATTTGGTAACTTTAGACAAATTCATGTATGACCGAGCAACTGCTACCCCAGTGAAGATACAAAATATTTTAATCATTACACAAAGTTCTGCTCACTTGAAATTAATCCTTCTCTATAACTAAATAGGATTTTGATTTCATAATTTTGAAAAAATCAAGTTTATCAAAGTATAATTTACATAAAGTAAAATATGACTATTTTAAGTACATAGACAAATGAGCTTTAATAAATTATGTCAAACATCCCAATCAAGATAAAAAAGCATTTCTATCACATCAAAATTTCCTTCCCTATGTTATTAATCCCCTCCATATCAGCCTTAGACAAATACCAATCTATTTTATTTCTAGAATTTTGCATAAACAGAATATCATATATATATATATATATATATATATATATATATATATATATATACACACACACACACACACACTATTATGTGTATTATTTTGTTTCTGTCTTCTTTATGTAAAATATTTCTGAGGCTTATTCATATTGTCATATTTAGCAGTTCATTCTTTATCATTGCTAGGTAGATTGATACTACATGAGTATTATATTCTACCTATTTCCTTGTTGATGAACTTTAGGTTGTTTTCCAGTTTGGAATTTTTATGATTACAGTTGCTATGAGAATTGAGTATGAGATTTTATGTAGACATACTGTGTTAGTCAGCTTGACAATTCTGTGGCCCAAATACCTGACAAGAACAATATACAGGAGGAAAAGTTAATTTTGGATCAGGTTTCTGAGGTTTAATCCAGGGTGCATTGACTCCATTGCTCCTGGCCTGAGGTGAGGCAGAACATCATGGTGGAAGGGTGTGGTAGAGAAGTGCTGCTCACCTCATGGCTGTCCAGAAGCCCGGGAGGGGGTGTGTGAAGGAAGAGATCACAGGGAAGATGTACCCTTTCAAGGAATGTCTCCAGTGGTCTACCTCCTCCATCCAGCCCCACCTGCCTACTGTTACCAGTTAGTCTGTCCAAACTATGATGTACCAATTAGGTTACAGCTCTCACAATCTAATCATTCTCCTTCTAAATATGACTGCATTAGCACAGGAGCTTTGGGGAACACCTCATATCCAAACCATAATACATACCTTTTATTTCTGTTAGATAAACACTTTGGATTAGAATAGACATTTCATGTAATAATCATATCCTTAACTTGAACATTACTGCAAAACTGGCTTCCAAAGAGATTCCACATTCTCACTAAAATGTATGAGACTGTTGGTCACTCTACTTCCTTGCCAATATGTGGTGTTCCTTTTAAAAGTTCTAGCCATTCTAGTGCCTCTCTCTCTCTCTCTCTCTCTCTCTCTCTCTCTCTCCTGATTGTAAGTTGGGTTGTCTTATTATTGATTCATAAAAGTTCTTTTTTATCTTTGTTGGATACTTTTCTCTGACAGTGTGTTGCATTCTTTTTTTCCAGTTGGTGTTTTCCAATTTTCTTTTCATAGTAATGTCTTTCAAAGAGCAGCTTCTTTTTTACTTTGATTATGTCCAGTTGTTATGGTTAGAATATGAGGTGCACCCAAATAGTACATGTGTGAGACAATGTGAGTAAGTTTAGAAGTAAAAGCATTAGGTTATGAGAGTCTTGACCCAGCTAGATTAACTCAGCTATAACTGTAGGCAGGTAAGCTGTGGCTGGAGGAAGTGGGTCACTGAGGGTGTGCCTTTGGAATTTATATTTTGGAACTCTCTCTGCTTCCTGATTGCCATGTCCTGAGCTGCTTTCCTCCTTCACATCCTTCCACCATGACATTCTACCTTCCCTCCAGCACAGAACAATGGAGCAGGCCTTCTGTGGACAGAGACCTCTGAAACTATGAGCCCCAGGTAAACTTTTCCTCATCTACATTGTACTTGTCAGGTATTTTGTCCACAGTGATACAAATGCAAAAGCTGACTAAACACCAGTTTACAAGTTTTACTTACATGGTTGGTGCTTTTTGTAACCTACCTAATAAATCTTTGGGAATCTTTTTTTTTTATTCCATATTAACAAATATGTCTTCTTGTCACCTTCTAGAATTTTGTAGATTTAGCTTTTATGTTTAGATCTATGGTCCATATTACATTAACTTTTATATATGGTGTTAGATAAGGGTCAAGACTCATTTTTCCCCCCACAAACTGATTTCCAGTTATTTCAGCATTGTTAGTTAAAAAAGTTATAATTTTCCCAGTTAATACTTATATGTATTTATTAAAATTCAATTAACCTTATATAAGTAGAACTATTTCAGTTGTCTTTATTTTATCTCCTTCACTTATATGTTTGTTGTGTACTAATATCATACAGAATTAACTATTGGAACCATATAATTTTAGGAAGATCAGAGTGATGGGTTAATCTATCCATATATGGATAAGTAAAATTTAAAAGAACCTGAATAACTAATGTGAAGGAATCCCCAATATGTAAAGAATTGCATTTTAAACAAAAGTTAATTTAGGATCCCCAAAATGTATATTTAGGATGCAAAATGGTGGCTGCAAGATTTTTTTTTTCTACTTAGTGAAAATCTATTATAGTTCACTGTTTTAGGAATGTATATTTAAAAACTGGAAGGAATCTCAAATACCATGTAGTTCAGCATTTCTCGAACTGCAATATGCATAGACTAGGAAAGTATATAGTTCCCAATAATCAGGCATCTTCCACTGCTTACACATTTTTAGCTTTATTTCCACTTGCAATATTACTATTTCATATAATCTCTTTTATAACATAAATAATTTATATAATGCAAAAATTAAAGTATATTTTAATCACTACTGAAATGGGGAGATATTTTTTCTAGTATGTGTTTTCATAATAGGTGATTATTAAAATGAAACAATGTCATCTTGGTAACAAAGTAAAATCATCCCATAGGCAATGCATAGCATTGCAGTCTGAGACATGCTTCCCTAGAGGCCTGTAAAACTGTGCTCTGTATCTTTAGGGGAATTTCCTCAACAAAAGAAATGGTGTTGAATTGAGTCAGTTAAGTTTCATTTTTAGTGACAAAGATTTTGAATATTTATAACATGACCTATTTGTTCTAAGTGCTCAAGACTAGGACTCTGTAGTCTCCTGATTCTAAGGCCAGTGATTTTTTAATTATTCTTGCGTTCAGGAGCCTCTTTTCTCTGTTACTTTCTAAAACGTGTGTACAAATAATTTCACATAGTTTCTATAAAAATGGAGCCATTATTCACATTAATATAATAGTGAAGGAAGAGCCCAATTAGCAAGTCAGACTATGCTTTTGAGTTTGGTGAATTTATAATACATAGAAAGCAGTAAGTTTTGGGATTAATTTCTGCCTCAGAAAGTAATTAAATAACACTTAAAATGCTGCAAATGAGAAAATAAATTTTCAATGTGATTATTAGCTTTTAATAATTTAGATTATAATAGAATTTCTGTTTTTTCCTGAGTACAATTAATATAAGTACTATTTATTCTCTGAATATAATAACACATTATACAATTATACATTTTTTAAAAGTAAGCTATTCAAATGCTTTTTAAAAAGAACCTGATCTTTAAAAAATAAGAAAGGGAAGAGACGAGATTTTAACTATTCTTCTCCACAAAATTCTTCCACATGTGCTTAAATAAGCATTTAACAGCAATTAAAATAAAATCCCTAGATGTTCCTGTTTTGTTGCCTTTGGCAGGGAAGAATGAGTAAGCTTACAAAATGCTATCTAGGGAAGTGTTTAACTGTTGAAATTTGAACTTAATATAAAGAAGAGGCAGTGTGAGCTTGTCAAGCAGCAAAAATACTCTCCATTTCCCAAACTGAAGTAAACCCACACTTCTGCACCACACTTGACAGAAGCAAATACCACACTGAACCACAGCACCTGCTGCTAGATCACAAAGTACTTGGATCCATCCACCCATCCATCCATCCATTCACTCACTCACTCGCTCGCTCGCTCATTCAGTCATTCTTCATAGGACCAATCACATTTGTGTGGTATGGAACTCATTTTGTGAAATATTTTAATTTAGAATTCTTTTGTACATTAAGCAAGTCATGATAATATAATTAATACTTCTCATATGAGGATTGAACCCATTGCCTCACACATTCCAGGCAAGTGCTCTACCACTGAGCTACAACTCCAGCCCAGTATTAAGTATTTTTAATGAAAATAATAAGCCATTTGGGCTTCACCCTATTCTAAGGAATCTTAGCATTTTATGCCTTATTTCTTCACCTCTAATTGCCTACCTCCAAACACTGTGACTAAACATGACATTAAATAGTTGAAAAGAAGCAAAAGACTACTGAAAAGCTAACTACAAATTATATCATTTAAACTGATAATTTATGTTCTTGGGAAACAACCTCTCCGTAGCCTCTCCCTTGTAGTGTGAAAATGTTGACTTTTTTAGTTAAAAAAAAATCCACAGGTTTTAAGGTATGAAATTAGAATGACTTCATTATTTCAGAAACTTCATTACTTTTAAGTATTTCATTTTTTCTTTTTGATTAAAACTCACATGTAAATTCATTTTTCTTTAATGTTCCCAAGAGAGATTTTTGTTATGTGTATCTCTTAGAAAGAATAAAATAAAGTTGCATATAGAATCAGGTAGTTGTGTCATAAGGTAATCAATTAATGTACACATAAAATATTCTGAGCTATGGGCTAGGGATATAGTTTAGGGGTAGAGCACTTGCCCAGCATACATGAGACCCTAAATTCAATAACTAGTACCAAGACAAAAAGTTACAAGCTTTATATTCTTGTTCTAATTATAATCTATGTGCAAAAATTAGAGTTCACAGAACTTTCCATCTGTTTTCTCTTACATCAGCAATTCACAATGGAAATATTTCTTAAAGTAAACACAGGTCATTCTTTTCTAATTTGCCCCAGTATTTAAAAATACTCCAGTGTTGGAGCTTCTAAATTTCTGTAATACATACTATGGCTTATCTGGGTTTTCATATTATTTCAGGCAGATTTGCTATGCACACTGCCTTTAAAATCTGGTTGCCATCCTTAATGTACAATCCATATTTACTAGTCATTTAGTAGGTATTGCAATCAGTACCTTGTGAAATGGTCAAGAACACAAACATAAGTAGAAAGTCAAAAGTAAACCACAAGTTATACAATAATTTCAGATGGTTTTATAAACTGACACTGTAGGTGTTCTGCAACTCACTAAAAAAATGTCACATTCTCTATTTCATCTTACTTCTCAAATTTTGCTAACCTCAAGGCAGCCTGAGTGCCCCCTTTCCGGGGAGAATAACCCAAAGTAGCCACCAAAATTTTGAAAAATTTAAAAATACCTTTATTACAGAAGAAATACATCAGTATACTTAAACATGAAAATAAAAGTTCTGGAAGATGTGTCTTGTTTATCTTGTGACTTTAGAAATAACTTTCCCACACTCCATGAATCCCACAGACACTTCGGTTTGAGAAGCTTTGAAGGTGGTCTACAAAAGATGAACTGCCATGAATATTTTATCATAAGCGTTAACACCTCAAAAGAAAAGAAGGGAGTTAATCTTGCAAGACTACATTAGGAACTGAGTATCAAGTGCACTATGTTAATAATTTGAAAAATATTGATCCAGGAAGGAGCAGCTGGTACAAAGGCAGAGTCATCAGGGTATTTAGGTAAGACAATTAAGGTTTAAGTGCCCTCTCTTAAATTGGCTGTTTGACCTTATAAAAGTCACTTTCTTTCTCAGTGTATTACCCTTCCTCTGCTAGAATGACTGTGCAGTCTTTGCGGTCTTCTCTAGTTTTGCCTTTTTATAATTCTAAAATATACTGAATTTCTTGTCACTTTACTGCACTCCAATTTGAATAAATGAACACAGTAGAGTGACAGTGGTCCCTTAGTGCCAAGCTCACCTCCACAAATACTTAACAGCAGTATAATTTAAAAATGGATTTTCACTGCCTGCTATTTTGAGATTGCTGCAAAGGGAAGGAACTAGCATTTATTGACCTATTACAATGTGCAGGCCCCTGCATATTCACCAATAAAAAGAGAAATGACCCAATACCAGTCCTTCCAATCTATTTGGAAATAAAGTTTGTAGAGTGGAAATGTGTAAGAAACATTCCCAAACTGAGCAGCTACAAAGGAAAACGTTAATCTTCAAGATTTAAGTCACTTCAAGTTATAGTAATGGCCAGAGGTGGAAAAGAATTAAAAGTGTAAGATTTTTTAGAGAAGGTGAATTTTGAACAGAATCTGGGAGAAGATGGTAGTTAAATGATAGAAAGAAGAAAGAGAAAGCCAGATATAATGAATAACATAGCTGAAGTGGACCTGTCATTCAAAGATTTTGAGTGAAGTATTACATTGAAGATGCTGGAACGCAGAGGCCCTAGCTAAGTTCTCCTGACAACCTACACAGCCTTCTGCCACCAGATACAGAAGACAAATCTATATTGAAAATCCACAAAGATCAGAGGTCTAGGTTGGGTACTGTGAAAGATACAAAGCATCTAAAATACAAACCCTGCCTCTAAGGCAGCTCTGATCTCTTAGAAAAGCCAGGATATGTGACAGTGAAAGATAATGAATCCTACATTTTACAGAAAGAACTCAAGACATCAAAGGAACCATGTCTTTATATTGCATGAGATATTACCAAATACAGTTTGCATAGTGCTACTGGAATTCAGAAAAGAGAGAGATCACAGAGCTAGTACTCTGGGATAAGTGAAAAGAAGTGGATAGCATGATGTCTGACCACCAGGAACTTACATTTTCTAAACAGCTCCTTCATCAACACTCAGAACTGTTCAACCTCCCTTCCCTTTATTTCTGTTTTCTGCTAGCCGAGTGATGACGGCATTGCCATTTACATCAGCACCGAGTATCTATTCTCATCTTCTGCTAAAACATTGGGTTTAAATACATACAAAGGAGCAGCAGGAGACTTGGAAAAGACTGACTTTATATGTATGTTGTTTTTTTTTTTTTCCTTCTGTGAACATCTAAAAACAGAAACCCGGATAGAGTCTAGGGAAGAGAAGGAGAGTCTAAGAGTCACTTTTTTCCTCTTGAATGTTCTAGGAAACTTTCTGAATTGTCTCTATGTGTGTGAGCAGGAGGATACAGGGTTTTTTTCAAGTCTTCAATGGGTAGCAAAGATTGTTGCTGGGATCAAATTTCACATGTAAAGAAATAGCTCCAAAGCTTTTTTTGAAATTTTCTTCCTGAATATGGATCATTTTCTATTAAAATCAAAGACACCTTAAAAATGTGAAGCTACTCTTCCTTCCTTTTTTCCCCTATTCGAATCCCAGAGACAGTAAGTGATTTGCTCCAGGTCCTGGAATTGGTTGAGAATAAACTTGGAGTGGAACTTGAGTTTTTGATGTGTAGTATTTGGCTCTTTTGATAAACCAATGGATGAGTTCCTCTAGTGCTGCAGTCTGGCTGGGCACAAAATAACCGAGTCACCACAAAGCCTTGTAGATTCAAACAGCAACTCTTTATTCCCGAACTCTCACCAACACTCTACACACACTTTCTGGGAAAATACACTCCCTCCACCGGGCTCTGCGTACCAATACTCTTAGAACTCAACGGGAACTCCAAAGGAGCGGGCGCCTGAGGCAGCAGGATACGCCCTAATCCTGGAGCCGCCCTATTCCCAGCAGGATCCACCCTAAACCTGGAGCCACCCTAATTCCTGAGCAGGGTCACATTTCAACCCAAAATGCCATGCGTCATTCCTACTTGGCTATGGTTCTCAGCATCTTAGAATCCAGTACCATTAAAGATATTGATCAATGACATGTCTATTTCTTACCAGGATGTATTTTGGCCTCTCTTAAGACAGAGCTTAATTTAAATATTTGGACCAGTAAACCATATTCTTTGCGCCATACATTTCCCCTACCTTCATACAGTTTCTGATTCGTCCCATTTTTTCATTGTAATTTTGGATTTCATTATTTAAAAAATACATATTCATTGTTAAACAATTCAAAAACATGTCAGTCTATGTTCTCATCATCCCACCACTCCTGTTAATTTACTTGAACTCCGTTTCTGTATGTAAGTTTTAATTTTCAGCAACCTAGAAATAGTTTAAAAAGTAGAAAGAAAAAAATCCTATGAATAAATGTATTTTATCAACCAGAACTTGCATCAACTCACTTTTCACAAATATCCACTCAGCTATTGATATGCTTAGTCATTTAGCTTAACAGGCATCCAATAAAAATGGGAACTTTATAAAAATATTTACATCATAAAGAGATGGAAAAGCTAGTATGGAACAGGGGTGTAGGATCTTGAACTCATAGTGAATACTTACAGGTTTAAGAAAGATGCTCTAACCCAGAAGTTCTGTGATTTAATTTCATTAATAGGAAGTATCTGTGCATTCAATAATTTGAATGGGCACATTTGGATCTCATGCAATGCCTTCCCTCACTTTCTGCATGCAAATGATCAATCCAACAGTGTGGGGAAACATCCTCAGAATTTCTTTTAAGTTCAGATTTGGGTGACTTAAAAATCTAAAATATATTGTATTCCTCCCCTTCATCCCCACATCTACCTTCAGGAGATCAATCAAACATGAAAAGAAGAGATTGGATAACAAAGGGAATTGTAATGAAAGAGCCACAAAGTCAATGTTGACATTTGCTCTAGAGGAAGACCTGCTATACACTAATTTCATTCATCCATTCCTTCTTTCTCATTCACCAAATGCTATTTAGTACATCCTATGTACTAGATAACCTTAAATAAAAGTTTGGACTGGACAATAAAACAAATGTAGCTTAGAATGTAGCACAAGAGACAGACAGAAAATGATTATTTAAATGATAGCAATAATAATTTTAACTAACATGCTTTTTAAAAAAAAAAAAAAAAAATATGTGCTTCCAATACGCCAGAAACTATGTTTGCTCCTGAAAGTACCATGGTAAGCAAGTGGTGACTACAGTGCAAATCACTTTGTCCATGTTGTCTCATTAATCACTCACAGCTGCTCAGTGAAATGGGTGGTTTTTATAATCCCCATGAAACCCAGAAAAGACAAGTAATTTGCCTGAAACTTCACAGGCAAAACCATGTCAGATAATATGTAACTACTATGACAAGAAATGCCTTCATTTCAAGGGGTATCCAAATTAGGCCCGAGTGGAAATATAAAGGCCACAGTTGAGTGCTGTCCATCAGAAGCTTAGTAGAGAAGGCTGAGGTTCAGGTAAAGGTGTGGAAATCATTTTCATAGAGGAGATATTTAAAATATGAAAGAGTTGAGATGGACACAATCAGTGATACAGTTTATAGAATCTTGAGGAACACTAGAATATAAGTAGAGGTTGAATGATGAGAATTTTTGTTTTTGTTTTTTAAGAAACCTGAACATTCAACAGGAAAGAGTCTTCCTGTCCTAAACAAAGTTTGCAATCTTAGAAATTTATAGAGTAGAAAGTTTGAAGAATGAATTCATTAACAGAGTCAAATACAGAAAAAAATGAATATATGAACTGAAAAATGTCTATTAGATGAGACAAATCACTAATGACTTCAATAAGAGCTATCTTGGTGGAATGTTTGAAGGAAGAACCAGATTATCGAGGGCTGATGAGAAAAGAGAAGGAATGAAAGTGACATGATTATTGTTGACAAATTTTCAGGAAATTTGCCTATGAAAGAAATATAAAAGATTAGGTAGATCAAGGAAGGGTATTGATCAGGACCACAGGGTCTGGAATATTAGTTGGTTGAGGGAAGAACTTAGCAGTAGAGGGAGAAGTAAACATACAGGAGAGAAGGCCGTGACAGACAGACAACTCTGAAAGTAGACTATGAAGCCCGGTTGATTGTGATCTTTTTGAAGGAGAACCTTTCTCCTTATCTTCTGGGAGAGAAGGAAAAAAGATCTGAAAAATGTAGCTCCAAATCTACTGGTAGCTGAAAGAGCAGGCCATTGCAGGTGTTTGCCAATAAGGTCCAATGAGATTGGGGTTCCAGCTTTTGTGTAAGAGGACTTAGCAGAGTCTTGAAAGTTGGAGAGCCACTGAGGAATATAATATTAAGTGTCCTGTGACAGCGTATCTTCAAAACAAGGGAAAGATGATGAGATGTAATGAACAAAGAAATATTCACCTTTCTGAAGAGGCTCAGGTTCTCTGAATGGCAATAGGATATGAAATGCATTCTCCATCATGGGACTTACCTGCTCTGAAGATTAACTAAGAGTAGAAGATGCTATTGGATGAATTCATGTACCTCTAGGAATCTATTACCCAACTATTGTTCACTGTAGTGACCTAACTTTTTAAGATGAAAATATGTTCAGAATACTCAATAATAATAATAATAATAATAATAATAATAATACCTATATTCATCAAGTTCTTATTATAATTCAGTTACTGTGCTATATTGTTTTATATTATAAATTCAATTATCACAAAAAATCTGAGAAGGTGGGATTATTATTCTTTCTTTTTTATACATGAGGTTGATGTACTTTCCAAGTGTTCTCTATCTCTTATAGGTGAGTAAATCTGATCAAAGAGCTCTTGTATAATTGCTGACCAGAAACACAGAATAGCAGATATGTGACCTTCCAGGTGACTCTTCTGTTCAGTGATAATAAAATGAATATTACTTTGGAATAATGATATGAAAATTTGAGTCTCTGAATGTGCAACCACAATGTAGCTGAGAATCCATCATCCTGGGTACCCAAGTAATTGCATAGAGAAAAGCCGCTTCTATTGCTTTAAAATCAATAATTAAATTTTGATGGTTAGGTCACTTAAATTTGAGGTGGGTATTCATTTGCTGCCATAACATAATCTAACCCATCCTTTCTAACAAGCTAGCAAAATAAGAGAGAGCACTAGATCATAGATCTGGTATGAACTTCTTCACTTTCTTCTGTAATGGCAAAATGGGGACAAATGTGTCTCTTAGGGATTGGCTACCCAACAAACAGCTCCAGGTCATATTGCAGGTATCTAAATCCCTAAGGTTATTCCCATGTTCATGGTAGGCAACTTTAGATGAACTTCAACTATCTCACTAAGCCCAAGAATGATCTAAAAATTATTTTAAATATAGGAAGTCAGGTAGCTACTATCATTTTTTTTTCAGAATTCAAATGTGATAACAAAGGCCAAAGGTTATCCATGTGAACCAAAGGTTATCCATGTTAGAGGCTTTTGTTATCACATTTGTTTATGTCACTTTTTGTTTATAATTATCTTTAAAATATGTGGTAGAATGTGTAAATTGGTTGGCACAAATAATAATCCTGTTTGTTTAAGCCATTATTAGCCATTCTAAGTTGTTGTTCTCTTACCAGCAGACAAATGAAATCCTAGTAAATATAGGACATTTTTATTATATTGTGTGGTAGCTATTAAAGCTTATGCCTGTACCTATTGGCAAAGAGCATATGTGAGCTACTGCAGGATCACAAAGAAGGAGTACCTAAATTGGATAAAGGAACTCAAGGAAAGGTTTCAGTGGGACTGACACTGAAAATTGTTTTGTGTCATGAGTTTAACTGGTGAGGAAAGTTAGCAAGTGTGAGATGGTCATTTGAGATAGACTAACAGTGTGCTCAAAACAAATGGAGACCAGAAAGAGAAGATAACACATTATGGGAACTTCCTCTAATGCAACATATATCAAGTGCAAGGTGTTGTAGGAGTTAGATTGCTACCTGAGTACCAGATGAGGCTAGAGGGCCATGTAGGAGATAGGCCTTGAATTGCTTTAACTGACAGGTAGTGTAGTTGTGCTTTTCCCTCAAAGATATACAGAGTTCAAAGAAAGAGTTACATAATTATATTATATATATAAAAAAAAACCTCATAGTGGCTACAACAGGAAGGATGAACTGAAGAAGAATGGTTTTGTAACAGGAAGATCAGCTAAGAAAAATACTCATAGTAAGAAATAATGAGTGCATCAACTAAAAGGATGACAGGAGAAAATGGAGAAAGCACAGTCAGGTCCTACATATTTGAAGACGCCAGAGGTGACAGATATTAGTAAGAGATTATTTATTAGAATTTAAAGAGAGGATATCCAGATGGTTTCCCAGATTACAGTTTGATTACAGCTCATTGTAAATCATGAATGACAAATTGGGGGAAAGTGAGAAATAGATGCTGGAGTGAAGGCAACAAAGAATGATGTGAGCTGTTCTTTGTTGGTTTTTACAATTATTATTCAAGTTGTACCATCAACTATAGAATCTGGCAAATGGGCTCAAGGTTCTCTCCTCTCAAGAGATCTCCCTGATAATGCAAGGTTCAAGTTGGATCTTCTTCAAAGCAGACAAGAGAGAACTAGATGTCAAGGAAAGAGTGTGTGAAGGATAAGGAATGGGCTACAGAGTAGGCAGGGTCTTCAGACTGTGATGCCAGGCTGACACCTGGGAAGGGGAGACAAGGAACAGTGGGTAGGATGAGCAGTAGACCGAGAAAATTGACAAAATCTTTGTTAACCTAATGGGGAATCCCTGAGCAAAGATCAACTGTTAGTAGAATTCCCCCATTGGATAGGCATGACCAAGCTTTAATATTGGCATCATGTTTAGTCATTGATGGGGAGCAATCTCGGAAGAACATGGCTCAGCATGACTGTGCTCCAGATTCAAGTTTGTGGCAGCTGTAGGCTGCCACCAGCAACACACTTCTTAGGAAGTTCTCTTGAAATGAGATTTGAGTGGTATGCTTCCACCATCACAACATGTCAGTTTTTGAATGTTCCAGAACTATTTTTCCCTGATCCGCATGGTTAGATTGTATTTTACTATGTCTTTAAAACTAGTATGGCTATGTGACTTATTTGGCCATTAGTTTTCAAGTTTAAATTCCAGATAATTGTTATCCCACTAAGGAAAACACATTTTGAGCAGAATTTCCACCAATCTGGTTCCCAATAATGAGCAGAGAAATAGCATCATTGTAATAAGCCATGGAATACCATTTTTAGTGAAGAATAACCTGGATTATCTTGAGATTGTAGCTTTGGAGGTTTTGCCATTGCAGTAATTCTAGTTTTGATACACAGTGGATAACAGGTGTAGTGACCATACCCCTGAAATCCACCTTGGACATTAGAGCAGGACAATTCAAAAGCATTAGTCAAATATATTAATAAACTTGAGCTTCTAGAGCCATTTACATTTAGAAAGGAAAGCTGGCAAACCATAGTTCCTAACAGGGTATTAATACATAAATAGAACCCACACAATGTAACAATCAGTTGTATCATTTGTTTGTATTCTTTTTTAAAAAATATTTTTTAATATTTATTTTTTAGTTATAGGTGAGCATAATATACTTATTTTATTTTTTATGTGATGCTGAGGTTTGAACCCAGTGCCTCATGCATGGTAGGCAAGCACTCTACCTCTGAGCCACAACCCCAGCCCTCATTTATTTGTATTCTTAATGATTATGAGGGCTAGAATTCTTGTTGCTAGAATAAATTTACGAATATTTTCAAGGCCTACAGTCAAATACATGTACATCAATAAGGTATTTGCAGCTGTATCACATATTGGCTGAATACTGTAGGCAGGAAGTGGACCCACAGACCAGAAACTTTCAAGCAGTCACAGGGAGTCCTGAAGCCCTTTTCAGTCCCAGCATCAAGTGTTGGGGAGACAGTCAACATTAAAGAAAATAATGAAAATAATAATTGCTTTATCCATGGCTTATATTTCTTAAGTGACTTTAATGTATATTTGTCTCTCTTGTGCCTTGTATCTCTATAAGGAATTATAGAATTGAACCTATACCTTGTACTCATAAATCTGTTTGTGGAAACATACAGAGTAAGTGAAAATTGATTTTTAATCAAATTTTGGAATACTATTGCAAGGCAATGCCTTTTGAAACTCAAAATACTAAAAAAAAAAGTATGTGTAGATTTTAAAATATTACCCCCAATTCTTTGATACATCTTCCACTGAGAGAATAGATTTTTATCTGTAATAAAATGAGTCCGGATTCTTTTAGTTAATCGGTGGAGATTTCCTTTAAGGACATGAGATTTGGGGCTGCTGATAGGGAAAAATCCTGCCTCTCCTGGTGACTCTTTCTTGGTCTTTGATTTCAAGGTGACAAACAGGATTTAGTATGCTTAAACTCCCATGGGCGTCGTATTTTAATGGAGTAGTTTGGCCTCACACAGGGTGCGAGCATTTAGGAGGAACATGAGGATCCACGACTGGAATCTCAATTTAGGGCAGGACTCTTGTCATGCCTAACACAGTCCCTGTCTTATAGTGAGGGCTGAAGGACAGACTAAGACAGTGAATGACAAATGCCAGGCTTCTTTTGCCATGAAAACGAGGTTTTCTTTTGTTTTTCCATTCTCAAGCCCCTCTGTAGCTTGTTAATAGAAAGCGGTTTTCTGCATTAGGCAACCATAGATCAGACCCACGAGGATAGTTTTTACATACACACACACTCAGCCCTATAGTCCAAATTTTATGAGCCCAAGCCGTGGCTTACAACTAATAAATTTCATGCTGAACTTCAAGCCACTTATCGCTTTTACATCGACAGAGGCAGCTGGGTTTTCTTGCACGCGATGCGCCACCCAAGCAGAAGCAGGGACTCCCTCATCTTTCTTTGCTCGGCTCCGCCCAAGAGGGAGCCAAAAGAGACACCGCAGTTGCGCTCAGCTCGCCGAGTGGGGGACACCCGTAGGAGCTCGGGTTTCCACAAAGCACAGCTGGCACAGGACACACAAAATAAATTGCCGTGAGAATGGGGACTGACCCGCTGCCAGGAGCAGCGGCTTACTGGGAAAGAGACCCCACGTCAAGGGCGTCACCACAGTATGACCGCCCACTCAGGAATCCCGGCCCCTCCCGGGCGCGCCCCCGCCCCACGCGCAGCGCGCCACTGCCGGATCTTGAATTTCAACACAAAGGGAATCCTCGGCCGCAGGAAGTGCATCACCAGAAAGGGGGACCAGAGGCGGGGAGAGGGGGATGCCTCTTTCTCTCTCCACCCCCGCCCTCCGGGAGCCCCGGGCAGTGGTGACGAAACCTGCAGGGTCCCTCCATCCCCGCCCCAGGAACCCGAAGAATTCAAAGAAAGAGCGCCCTCCCCACCTCCCACCCCGCACCTTGCCGGAGTCTCGGGCGGCGGGGATGTGAGCTGCTACTTGCAAAGGCTCAAACACCTGTTCGCTTTTCCCCTTCTTTCCTTCCGGGTGCACGAGCACCTGGGCTAACATTCATTTTTCTATCCGTGGGTTCTCAACTTTCCTTTCACACCTCTTTTCCTTTTTAAGATTTTCCGTAGAATCCAGTTCTGGGTATTCCCCTCCACTTCCCGCAGGGCCGAGCCGCAGATTTGGGCGGCTTTTCTAGGAGTAACATTAGTAAAGAGGGAGTCCCCGCGTCAGCAAGAGGGAGAATGGCCGAGAGACCACTTTCGTTTTCTAAGACACCTGCGGTTCCTGGAGCTAGGCCAGGCTTTCTTCTTGGAGGTGTTAGTCTGGCGGGCAGCTTTGTTATTGGAGAGGGGCGGGGAGGAAAACGGTTAGGGGATTTGTATTGAAGCTGTTTGCAAGGGAACCTTACTTTTTTAACTTATTTTGCAAATCAATAAAATAGCAAACTTTTCTAGAAATGCTTTATTCACATTTCACTGAAGAGGGAAAAACCATCCATTGTCCATTTAAGCCCCCGCCCCCTTTACTGTGGGATGGGGTGGGGGAGGCCAATGGTATTCGGAGGAAGGTGATTGAAACACCACTTTTTGAAGCTCAAGGAGAGACTGAAAACCCCCTGAGTTTTGGGCCAATTCCCAGGGTTAAAAAGACCCTTGTGACTAGGAAATGGGGCGCGCGACTAACTTGGAGCTGCCCTACTCCTGTCGCGGGAACTCGAAATGGCAGGTGCACCGGAAGGGGGCCACCTCCTCCCCCTCCCCCCGGGTGTCCTTGGCTGCCTCTGCTCCCTTGGACACCACTGGGGGGCCTCCCCCTCCCAAGTTCTAGGCGGAGGCCTGTTACCTGCCCGGACCTGTCTCCTCCCCTTCAACAATAGTACACCCACGGGACTCGTCTCCCAGGGAGAGGGCCAGAGCGGGAACAAAGGGGTCTTTGTTTCCTGGCTCCTGGGGGGTGAGAGTCGCGCACGCTTCCTAACGCCCCTTGGAGACCCGGAGGCTCAACGACACAGCTTCCCCCAGATCAGGCGCAGTCCTCCACGACCCTACAACCTTAGGTCAGGGCGCGGCGCCCTGGACCGTCGCGTGCTTTTTCCGGGAAGGCGAGGTGGGGGACAGGCACCGCGCGGCGGCGCCTGGCGGGCACAGTAGCCCGCGGAGGGACGGTGGGGGGGTTTCGGCAGCTGGCGGAGGTGGAGGGGGCGGGAGAGGGAGCCTGCGCCAGGCTGAGCCTGAAGGTGCGGGGCGGGCTCGGAGAGCGCTCGCGGGGCTGCTCTTGCGAGGGCAGCAGCGGCTGGAACTCGCTCTCTCTCTCCTTCCATCCTCCTTCTTCCCTTGATCGGCCCCATCACCAAGCCAGGCCCCCCTCCCTTGCCGTCATCACGTCCCCCTTCTCCCTTCTTGGCACTTTCCATCCCTACCATCCTTCTGGACAAACTTTGATGGAGAATTTCACACCACGCTGGAAAAATGCCGGTTATGAAAGGATTACTGGCGCCCCAGAACACCTTCCTCGACACCATCGCCACCCGTTTTGACGGAACACGTAAGTCTTACTCTTCAATGAGTTGTATGATATTTTCCGGAGAATGATTTTTTTTTTTTTCCTTCTACATACTTTCGCTACCACCTTTCTTTTTGCACCAGAACAATGAATTTCCTTCTGTTCTTGGCAAGGTGTCTTTTGTGAGCAGATTTTTTTTTTTTTTTTTTTTCCCTCTCCGGTGATTCAGTATAGTATTAACAGTTTGGATTGGTGTAGTGGGTTCTCTTGACTTCCTGGGTTTGTAAGGCTGTAAAACAGCCTAAAGAAACACCGACGCCCGTATTCCCTGTGGGACCTGCATTTTTGATGCAATGTTAGGGAATTGGTTATAATTCTACGAGGTGAAAATTGGGATATTGTGCAATTTATCTTTCTAGAGTTTCACGGCTCCTGAGGTTGGAGAGTCTGGAGTGTTCTTTCCTGGAGCTTCATTCCGAGAGGTTTATGAGCTTGACATGATTTCCCATCTGAGTTTTAAGAAGTGCAGACTAGAATCAAGATTGCCAAGTGTGAGCTTTCGGTAGACTTCTAAGTGTTGTGAGTTTGTCAGAATCTTCATTCCTGATTTTTAGCTAGAGTAGCATACCTCTTGATCCTGAAATTGGCTTAACTGAGTGAGACTAATCAGGAAGGAGTAGCTGGATATTATAAAGCCTGATCTGATTATAAGAGAAAGTTTCAACATTTTATTGAGGATAAATATTACTGGATATTTGTCTTGTTTAGATTGGAGTGGGAAAAAAAAAGAAAAAAAAAATAGACCTGATGCTGGGTGGATGTTTGGAAACTGTTCGGAATCTGCAAGTGGTTCTCTTTCAGGACCACGGTCAGGTCCCCTCTCTCGTTCCCAGGCTTCTGAAACTGTGAGCTTGAGCCTGGGGAATCTTCCCAGTAGGCTTTAGCCCCCAAACAGGAGTCTGTACTACCACTCCTAAAAATGCCCTGAGTTGCTTCTACGATTATATCTACCTTTCTCCTAGCTTGTACAGCTTCTGTATGCTTCTCTCCCCCCACCACACACACACTTTTTTTTTGGTCTGTTATACAAGACTCATTTAAACTCACTTATTCTAATAGCTTTTTTTTAGTGGTTCAAGTTCCATTGTTTTTACTAGGACTGTGCATTTCTTAGAGCTGATATGAGAGAATGCATCTAATTCCATTTCCACTCCAGTAGTCTAGATACGTTCTCCTTTGGGTTGTGAAGCAAGTCTTGGATTTCTGTGCTTTTGGAATTGTTGGACAAATTTATATGAGAGAAAAATGAAACACTTTGATTTTGTTCAGTTTTTATTTTTGACATTCAGTCTAATCATGGTTGGTGTGGATATTTGGTTAATTCCTCCAGTGTTTTTATCTTTATGTTTATTTATGCATTGCATTTCTTTTTATATTCTACTTGTGTCAGACAGTAAGAGTGAAGTTAGCAAAACTGTTAGATGTATTGCTTCTTCAGTTAATAATAATAAAAAGAATTGTAAAAAAGTTCACATACCTTGCCACTACCACTACCATCATCACCCAAGCACCACCAATATTATCACTGCTGTCCTTAACCATGCCCAGTTACAAGTATTACTATTTAAAACCTGAGAAAATATCAATTTTATGTGGATATTGGTTCTTAAAATTGAACTTGTAAAAATAAGAGGCTCTGAACATTGATCCTGAATGCATCTCAAGAAAATGAGGTAATTAGAAAAAGATAATTGCTTATCTCATTGTCACTTAAAGTTGAATGGAGTACAATGTGTATTGAATCATCCCAGCAGAGCCCTGGGAATTACTGCTGAGATACATTTAGATATCAATTGCTAATGAAAGAGGCTTTAGATCATCAGTGTGTGGATATCTTGTCCTCTTTCTGACTCTCACTATAACATGATAACAGGAGGCATGTAGGGAGAGAGGGATGTATGTGTGAATCACTCTTTTTTCTATTTCAGCTATGCATTAATGTTAATATATAGGAATTCAGGCATTTCAAATCCTTATTTAACAAGACCATCATCACATATCAATCTTTAACATAACAACAACAACAAAAAACTAAAACCCTATGGGAAGACCAAGACCAGGCTTGGTTTGTGCTCCATAGAATCTGGAGAATTCCTAGAGGGACACAGTTTGTATGAAATCCAACAATCAGTGAAGTAGATTTCAAAGTAATGAGAAAAATAAAGGTTGATTTTGGCAAGATTTTGTTTACAACATTTAATGAATATCTCTCCTTCCAAGAAGCCTACTCAAAATAATAGTATTTTCTCATTTGTATTTTTTTAATTGCAGGATGACTTGAATAATCTGAAACTTAGAGAAAAGAACTTAAGCAAATTTTTAGCCACACATTTTGCTATATCTAGAATCATGGGCATATCATTTCTGCAGCTAGATATTTAGTTTATCTAATTATGACATCTTTTCTTATTGACATGATTTTATTATGTATGGTTACTATCTCTGAAGCTCTTTTACTATGATTATTCTTTTTCTCTTGATTTTTAAGTAGCAGTTCTTTTGTTTTTGTGAGATAAAACTATTTGCAAATTTTAAACTCTCTCCATGCTCAACATAGATTGTGTTGACTTGGTCTACTTCCTGCTTTATTTATGAGGTACATTTTATAGTCATGCTTACTTCTTTTTAAAATATTATTTTGTACACTTTTAATGAAAAATTTAAGAGAACAAACAATATTCCTGGCTAACCTATCCAGAGTGTAGTATTATTATTAGCTTTATTGATTTACTATCAAATGGAAAATAATAAAACAATTTAAGACATCATCTAAAAATCCTCCCAGGAAAAATAAACATATGATTATATTAAAGCCTGTAATATAATCTTTCTAATTTATCAGTTGAGATAGTATCAGAGAGCAACATAAAAGAAGTTAATATATCTTATCACCTAGTGACACTTTGTGGATTTACATAATAGGATATTCTTTCCTTTTAATATTTATGAAGTAAGCTTTTAGGATTGAAAGACAATTGTGAAACATTACATAAAACTATTTTTCCCTGATATATAATACAATTTGTTAATATTATTGGAAAACATAAATATTTTATATGTAACATTGCCACTAAAATATGTTCTTCTAGTTTGTGTTTAATTGAAGTATAATGTCACAGAAAAACTAAGAATCTTTTAAATGTTGAATATTTCCCCTTGTAGGGGGGAGAAAGTAAACCCAATGAATTTCTCCAATATATTACGTGAAACAACACTTCTCACTTGAAACACTCTAAAACACACACACACACACACACACAGGTCACTCCTACATAGCTTTTTAAAAAACATGTTTGACACATAAAAAAATTTTTTTAAAGAGTACACTTTTGTAAGTATTAATCTATATGAAGGGAAAGTATAATAATAAAACACATAAGTACATATTTGAAAAAAATAGTTCTTTTGTACAAACATTTGTCCTAGGATACTTTTTTGAGAAAAAAACCCACATTTTTCTTTTTTGGAGGATATTAAACTTTCAGAAGAAAGTTTCCATTTTCAAGCATAATGGTGCATTAGCCTACATTTCCTGGCCATATCAGAATTTAGCCTTCTTCTCCTTTGGGGTTACTAAGACAAGATTTAAGTTTTAAAGAAAGTTTGTAACCCAATGTACTACATCAAGGAAATGCCAGTTAAAATATTCAAAGTGATAGTAGTTTAGAAACTCTTTGCATATATATTATGTACTCTTGCATAACTTTTTCAAAAGGGTCTGAGGAAATTTGTTAAAGTTAAAATGCACATTTACAGAAGCCATGATAATTTTTCTTTTCATCTTTGTACTTTTATTAAGGTAGATAAATCTCTTAATATTAGGACGGATTATGTACCCAATGCGGGAAGAGGAACAAAGAATAAGGTGGGACAGTAGAGTTCTTTCTATGTCTTAGCTAGTTGTGGTTTGAAGTATGTCATCCAAGATGTTTGGCCAGTGAAAATAATGAGCTCTATGGGTCTGTGTGTAAAAGGCTATTGCATGAGTATATTCAGGGAACTACCTAGCACTGCATTGGTATCACCCACCAGTGAAAGTTTGTGAAGACTTTTTGTTGTTTACAGGCTATATTATTCCTATTTTTTTTATGTTTAGGAATTACGTTCCAATATTAGTATTTTATTTCTGTATAATAAATTTCATAAACTTCATGGTTTATTATCTCACCTTCTCTGTAGGTCACATAGCCAAGCCTGGATCAGATGGGTATTATCTATAGACTTCCATGAGACTGTATAAAAATTGTCAGATGGGACTGTGGTCTCATCTGAGGCCCAAGGTCTTCTTCCAACCCTGTGTGGTTATTGGCGGAGTTGCAGGTTTTTGATTAATGTCCCTGTTTTCTTGCCAGCTGTCTGCCAGGGAATTTCTCAGCCATTAGAGCCTTCCCCCAGATTTTTGCTATATGGCATCCCCCCTACACTCATAGAACAGAACAGCTTACTTCTTTGAGACCAGTGGGAAGTGTGTAAGAGAGGGGGTGTCTCTCTTTTAGAAGTTCACCTAAGTCATCCCTACTCAAGTTAATCTCCCTTTTGATGAACTCAAAGTCAATTCATTACAAATCTTAATTACATCTTTAACCTCTGTTATATCCATCATATCTACATGTTCTCTGCACACTCAGTGAGGGAAGAGATTGCACAGGGTGTACACACAAGGAGGTGGAAATCTAGGGAGCTGTCATAGACTTCTTTCTGCCACCGTTGCTGTCTCCTAGCATTGTTGTACTATCATGGAAAGCCTAATGCTCTCACACTTGTTCTTCTATGAAGCAGATTTTTGAGCACATTCTATAATCAGTATGCAGAATGCTCTGCTGAGTTTACGTCTGAAATCTTTGGGAACATAAGGCCCCACTTACTGCAGGGTTTTCCTTCACATCTGGTGATGGCATATGTGTAAACCTAGCCTAGGATATTTTCAGTCTGCTGTGCTGTCATTCATTCTTCTTTCTCTGATCTAGATGAAATATGGTAGATACAGGAATATTTTGGGAATATTAATCTCAGCCTGTTTTCAGTTAAGGAAGGTTGGGGAGGTCTGTTGGTCTATGTACAGATACTTTGGATTCCACTGGATGAGGAGTCCAAGGATGGTGGTACCTGTGAAGAAATGCACCCAAGGCAGGTCCCTGCACTTCAAGGTGACTGTGTCTGCCTCCTTAATTGTATTAATCAGGATTGTTTCTGAGCCAACCATGTGGATGCATCTGAAACTACTTTTTCCTGTTTCGCATGCTTTTGACAATGTTTCAGATTTAAGAAACTTCCCACTATGCACTCCTGCTTTAAGGTTGGCTGTGTTAAACTAAATTATGTTTGTTTTTTTAAATTTAAACTTTGCTCCAAGTAGGTATACTATTATTTTACTATTACTCTCTTGACTTTGTAGATGAATTCTTACCCTACAAAGGACTTATCATAGGGGCTGTCATAACTTTACTGCAATGAACAAAGTATTTGATTTATAAGAACTGGATTTATGCCTTAATTAGTGTGTTCCTTTGATGATATGCAAATACTAAAAAATTGTTTAGTCTTTAAAAAATAACACCAGATAATTTTGTTTTGACATCATCATATAGATAAAATGGATATCTAATATGTTAAGAATAGAAATCATGCCCAAAATTCTAGGCATTAGAATTTGGCATTACCTTCAGACCAAAGGCATAAGACCTCCTCTTGCCAATTAAACCATCAAAGAACACAAGCCCTTTGCATAAGTATGTTGAGGGCCGGCCCAGAGTTACATGTGTCTGATATATCTGGAACTCAACATATTTCTGGGAGGGGGGACATTTTCTTTGGAGAAAAGTATTCTTCTTCATTCTATCATTCCCTCAACTCTATTTAATGAACACTGACCATATACAAAGCCAGTATATTAGGATTTGGGGATATGTCAGGCTTAACTTTTTCTCAAAGGGGACAATGAAATATAATTTAGATTTCCAGTAAGAGCAATTCAGGAGGTCCAACAGAGGGCTGTGTACATTGCAGTAAGGGAGGAATAATTTCTGTGGGGGAATGATCTGGGAGATCTTCATATAGAAAATGAATTTTGAGTTGTTTTATATATTATAGGATCAAGAACAACAATTTCCTGTTCCAGTTTCTGCAGCACTTGGCATTGAGGCTTAAAAGGACCTTCAAGGAAAATACATATTTTAGAGTGTATGAAGGGAACAAGGTAAAGGCAAAAGGACAATGGAAACTTGTCAGGGTAGATGTAAGAGGTCTTTTTGAAAAAAAAAATGGTGCATGTTAATTATTCAGAGTGGTGGGTATTATTATGGCATATTCATACATTTACCTAACAATTTAATCAATTTTATGCCCTATTACCTCCCCCTTGTCCTTCCCACCTCCCTTCCACTTATCCCCTTTCTTAACCCCAGTGGTTACCCTTCTACTTTCATGAGAGCACTTTCTTCTTTTTTGCCCTGTAGCTTCTACAGATGAGAGAAAACACACAGTCCCTGTCTTTCTGAGTCTGGCTTATTTTGCTTAACATGATGCTCTCTTTTTCTATCCACTTTCCTGCAAATGGCATAATTTTTCTCTTTTTTATGGCTGAATAAAACTCCATTGTATCATCTGTTGAGAAACCCCTAGGCTGATTCCATGACTTGGCTTGTGCTGTGATAAACATGTGTTTGCATGTATCTATAAAGTATGCTGACTTGAACTCTTTTGGATAAATACTGAGGAGTAGAATACCTGGATCATATGGTAGCTCCATTTTTAGTGTTATGAGGAACATCCATACTGATTTCCACAGTGGCTGTGCTAATTTACATTCACAGCAACAGTGTATGGGGCTTCCTTCTCCCCATGTCCCATGTTCTCACAGTATTTATTGTTATTGGGGTGTGTGTGTGTGTGTGTGTGTGTGTGTGTGTGTGTGTGTTTTGGTACCGGGGATCAAACTCAGGGGCACTCAACCACTGAACCACATCCCCAGACCTAGTTTGTATTTTATGTAGAGACAGGGTCTCACTGAGTTGCTTAGTGCCATGCTGTTGCTGAGGCTGGCTTTGAACTCCAGATCCTCCTGACTAAGCCTCCTGAACTGCTGGGATTACAGGCTTGCACCACCATACCTGGCTGTTATTTGTATTCTTGATGATTGCCATTATGGCTGGAGTGAGACAGAATCTCAAGATAATTTTGATTTGCATTTTCCTGAGGTTTAAAGGGGTTGAATATTTTCTCATGTAAATGTTGGCCACTATTTGTACTTCCTCTTTCGAGAAGTGTTTGTTTAGCCTATCCACCTATTTTTTAAATAGGCGACTTGTTTGTTAGGTTGTTGAGCTTTTTTGAGTTCTTTATATATTCTGGATTTTAATTCTCTGTGGGAATAGTAGCTGGAAAACGTTTTCTCCCATGATTTTTCTCCCCATGTTTCTTCATGTTGTTAATTGTTTTCTTTGCCATGCAGAAGCTTTTTAATTTGATATCACTAAGTTTATCATTCTTGGTTTTTCTTCCTGAGCCATTAGAGTCCTATTCAGTGAGTTGTTGCATAGTTTCTGGTTTTATAACTAAGTTTTCCATCCATTTTGAATTGACTTTTGTGCAAAATGAGAGACAGGGATCTAATTTCATTCTTCTATCTATGGATGTCCAGTTTTCCCAGCACCATTTGTTAAAGAGGCTGTCTTTTTTCCAATGTATGTTTTAGGCACTTTTTCAACAATCAGATGTGTGGATTTGTCTCTGCATCGTCTATTCTATTCCATTGATCTTCATGTCTGTTTTTTAGGCCAGTCCCACGCTGTTTTCATTACTGTGGCTCTATAGTATAATTTGAAATTGGTATTGTAATCCCTCCAGTATTGTTCTTGCTTAGGATAGCTTTGGCAATTCTGGGTCTTTTGTAGATGGTCTTTAAATCCAGAGTGATTTGTCATATTAAGCCATCAGACAACCTTGTCATGGTAAGTATTATGCCACTTAGGCCTGGTTTAAAAACTGTCAAAACTCTCAACATTCCCATGTTCTATACTTTTAAACATAATACAGAAGAAATGTTGACCTTGAGAGTTAGGTTGTTTATGCTTACCAACTCCTCTAATTATACTTATACATGGACATGAGTCCCATACAATGCAGTGGAATTGTTGTGTTCATTTTCTTAGGAATGTCTATTTTTTGCTGGGGAGTTAATTTTCTCTTAGGAAAATATTGATTTCTCATCACATAGCTGACTGCCCTTCTTCTCCAGGGCTTTTCACCCCTTGCATTTTACCATAGAATTGGGTTCTGTGGTGAAGAAAAAGAATTGAGGCTGTCCTAGAATTGAGGCTGTCCTACAAGTTGATAGGAGAAATGCCACCAGCAAAAGGCATGGAATTACAACTGCTGCAAAGAAAATAAAGTTCACCCTGGCAATGTGTGTTTGCTGATATCATCTAAATACTAAGTTTTAATCCATTTTTGGTTTAGCGAAGCCTACAAACAAAATAGATGATTCTTCAACTTTACCTACGGCATAGTCCAAATTTAGCAACTGAAGCAAATGAAGAGCTTTCTCAGTAATTTAAACAGTCAAATATAGTTCTTGGTTTATAAATTCTCTGGAAGATGTATTTTGCTTTCTTTCATAGTTATTAACACAGCTATCTATCACTCTTAACCCTTCAAAATTCACATGTATCCAGATGAACAAATAATCTCTTCTAGTGTATCAAACCTATTTGTCTTTTTTTTTTTCTTTCTGGCCCGTGGCATCAGCACCCACCCAATTCTTCAAGCTAGAAATATGAAACCGTCTTTGACTGCCCACACTTCCTATTGGTTATCAAATCCTTGGTATTTTGAGGCAGAAATGCCCTAATTTGGATCTTCATTGCTTCTACTTTAATTTGGATCCTTTCTTTCTTATCTGCACAAATGCAAGCCAACTCTAACTAGACCTCGAGAGCCATTGGTCCTTTCTGACACTCCCACACCATCAGTTTCCATTGTCTGGAGAGTGATTTCTTGTTAGAAGCAATATGAAAAGTGAGTCATGTAACTTTCCTGCTTAAAGTTATGCATTGACTCCCTGCTGCCTGTTGGATAAAGCCCACAGTTCTTACTGTCATCTGACCCCAAGAAGATTCCAAGGTGGCGGACATATTCATTCTAAATCCCCCGCGAATTCATGCCTCTGGGACTCCATGTTACCTTGAGAGAAAGATGGCTTTTGTTCTTCAGATGCCTTTTGTTCTAGAAAGTTCCCTTCTATGAGGCTCCAAGTAAAGTTGGGTGACATTTCCTCTGTGTTTTCATACGAACTTGTTCATCCCAAGCATTAGCTCTTACATGTGCTACCGTTATAGTCTTCCTTCTTCCAATGAGGAGCTCTTTGAAACTCCTTTTGTGTGTGTGTGTTTTTTTCCTTTTTAAATTTTAATCAATTTATTTATTCTAATTTGTTATATATGACAGCAGAATGCATTTTAATTCATAGTACACAAGTAGAGCACAATTTTTCATGTCTCTGGTTGTACATAAAGTTGAGTCACACCATGCATGCAAACATACATGTACCTAGGGTAATGATGCCCACCTCATTCCACTATCTTTCCCATGCCCATGCCCCTTCCCTTCGCCCTATCTCAAGTTCCTCCCTTCCTTCCATGCTCCCCCCCCCATTTTTAGTTCATTTTGTATTCTGATCTCTCAAGGGTGTATTTGGAACAAAGTCTTCATGCAATAAATATTTGCTTAAACATAGGATTTTCAAGTTCCTTGAAGGCCAGGGATATTGACTAAACACCTTTATTTCCCTCCAGTGGCCACTAGTCTTTCTATTATTAAAAAGTATGCTGTTAGATTTTATTTTGAAGAATAATTGTAGACTAGCTTCCACCTCTCATTTTCATATGGTTCCAAAACTGATTTGTTTTATTCAACTCTAATAATCATAGTGACTACTATCTTGGATATGTCTACTTGGGTAGTCTGTATTGGCTGATGCTTTATCTGTTTCTACCCAGCTCCAAATGTATGTAGAAAGCACCTTCTTTTTAAGTTAAAGTTGACAAAACTCTAGCTCAGAATTTTACTACATCACACTAGCCTGTGATTTTTGTACTATAACCTGTGATTTTCTTACTATATAACACAGCCTCTAAAATATGTTAGTATACTAAATATAAACATTCGGGGGTAATCTGTGGTATCATTTCTAGTTTCTAACTATTTCAAAAGGGATTGTTCCTTAATGTTTTTAGCTACTTCTAGTTAATATGCTGTTTTTTCCTCCTGCTCATATATTATGCTTTAAGTACTTGTCATTGAAGGAGTGTTTTAAAATAGTATTTAAGACTCAAATCTGGAATACTAAATGCATTCACTCTGCAAAGCAGTTTTTCTCATCAAAGAAAATCTACTGTCCATTTTTTTAAATAAAGAAATCCATATTCTGAGATTTTGATGCTTAGAATTTGCTGACTTTAGTACTTCCTTGTGATTTTTTTTTTTTTTTTTTTTTTTTGTGTGTGTGTGTGTGTGTGTGTGAAGCCAATCTCTCTGTGGAGAAATTCTAATTCTCATAGCTATTATAGTGACATCATTTTTTATTTTTACCTTGTCAGGGTCTTATAGGGGAAATTCTTCTAGCTATTTTCAGTTTGCTTTCACAGGGAAAAGTATATTGTCCAGTGTCAGGTACAGTTAACGTCTCTTAACAGAATTCACTTATCTTTTCCCTACAATGAGTTTACAGGAAGAAATAAGTGTACTTAGCTCTCTAACTCTCAAATCTAATCCAGAGCTCTTTTTTTTCAGGTTTTCTTTTGTTCTATTAAGGCTTTTAGACAGATATCCTTATTGTATTTGTCACTTCAAATGAGTTTTTTATTCTAGTTATTGAACTAAAGAGAGTTAAGACCAGAGCATTTATCAGCCTTACCATGTTCTGTTTGATTTCCTAGAAGGAAGGATCCACATAAGAAATTTAGATGTTATCAAAATATCAAATTCCCAGTTTGATAAGAAGTAGACTGTCCTTAAATATGTTGTTTCTGGCTATTCATTCAATGGTGAGAATAATGTACGAGACAAAAATGGGCAAACTTTTAACCTTAACGTCTAAGTAAATGTTTCTGCTGTGATTCCATGAATGATGGAAAAGAAGGGTCTCTGAGAAAGAGCTTTGGTGTTGTATTAATTCTGGAATAACCTGTGTTGGGCTACATCTCAATCATCTGAAAATGACCCTGTCATTCTCTCTTAACAAGTCTGTGGTTTCTGATTTTAGGATACTGAATTTAACACCTGTGGCTCTTTTCTATCTGTAGTTGATTGATATCATTATTAATATATTATTATCTTCCCTAATATTATTTGAAATATATTAATGGTAAATATTTGCATAGCATTTCAGTCTTCCTGTAAGTGAGGCTGAACATTATTTAATATATTTAGAGATTTTTCTTTTTTTTAGCATTATGTGTTCACATTGTCTTTTATTAATTGCATTGTTGCCATTTCCATATTTGATGTTTTTGAGATCTTCACATTGTAAATAAACAAACAACTACAACAAAAAACCCTACCACTTTCTTGGTAATGTGAATTGCTGATTTTCCCCCCCCCAATTTTGGTTGGGCCTTTGACATTTATGTAGATGAATGCATCAATTTTCTTGTTATAATTTCTAGAATTTGTGTCATACTTAGAGATGCATTTATTATTCTGAAACTATTTTTCAAATATACCTTGTGTGTTCTATTATAATTTCATTTTGTATATTTGTGTATTCTCCTTTTCCCCTCCATTAATAAGTTTTATAATCTGATCTATTGAGTTTGATGTATCAAACTATAGTCTTTATAGATTCTTATCCAACTTTTTCTAACAATTCATTTTTTCTATGATAATTTAAAATATCTATGTATCATATTTTCTGTAATTATATTTTTGAAATTTATCTATCCTATTATACTTATCCATCTTTTCCTTTATATGTCAGTACCATAATTTCAATTTTAGGACATGTCTTTAAATGATCAGTCTTAAAATTCTCATTTCATTATCTTTTTGCAGAATTTTAATTGGCTAATTATATTTATTTAAAAGCCTATAATAACTTTAGAATCAGATTATCTAGTTGAAAAATAGTGATGGTAATTTTTAATAAAATACCCTACAGGAAAAATGATATTTTTATGACAATCACTATTCATATATAATAAATTGCTAGGTATTTCTTTTGTTTATTTCTTTTTGGAACATTCTCAGTATTCTTATACATTGTTTATTTTATTCCTGGAAACTTTATCTTTCTAATTGTTTTTTTCATTTCTTTTTCTACTTTAATCACATTAGGTTCTTGGAAGGCTATTGACTCCTATATGTTATTATTTTTTTTTAACCAAGCTTACTGACTTTCTGCTGTGTTTTTGGTAACAAATTCACAGTTTGATTCTTGGGGTTTTTAGAAAAAAAAATACTTGTCTCAAATAATGAAAAATTTATATTCATGTTTCCAATTTGTACAACTCTTAACCTTTATTCCTATTTATTTTCCTTTTGTCTAATTGCTTTGCTGTTTTAAGACAGATGTTAAACAATGGTGGGCATCAGTAGAATAGCAGAAGGGGATGAGGGAGGGAGGAGGGAAGGGAATAGAGAGGTCCTGAGGAATGAAATTGACCGAAGTGCTGTGTGCATATATGAATATACCACAATGAATCCCACTATTATGTATATTATAATGCACCAATTAAAAAAGATTTTTGAAATGGTAGTCATAAAGAAAATCCTTCCTCTTCTTAATTTTAATGTGAAGAAATTCACTGCTCTTCTAATTAGCATTTTCTGGCTTTTAGTTGAGAGATATTTTATTATGTATTTCTGCCTTATAAGAGACTTTATAATGTAGTTAAAATTTTTTTTGGTTGTAGGTGGACATAATACATTTATTTTATTTTTTTATATGTAGTGCTGAGGATAGAACCCAGGGCCTCTCATTCATTAGGTGAGCACTCTATCTCTGAGTCACAACCCCAGTCCATGTAATGTATTTTTTATTAAGCATTTTAGTTGCCTTTTCATCATCTATCAAAGCAATTATTTGCTTCTTTCTGAACCAATTAATATAATAAGTTCAACAGATTCAATATATTTCATAATATTGAACTATCTTTGCATTCTTTCAGCAAAATGCACATGTTCAAGTTGCTGGATTTCTTCCACCCATGTTTAGAATTTTAACATAGGTATAAAGCATATTTAATATGTAATATTTGCTTTTTTTCTCTTATTGTATATGTGAATCATTGGATTTTGGTGAGGGAATCATATCTTCATATTCGTTCTGATTACCATGTAATCCCATCTAGTTTGGAATTTGTGCCAGATTTTTCATATTTTAATAAAGTATTGTTAATTGTTGCATTAAAATAGAACACAGATGGGTTGGTGGATCTCCAGTTAGTTGTTATAGCTTTGGATAGGGGCTTATTTATTGGTGTCTCAGATGCTTGTGTGGTGAATATACTTCTTTAATGTGTGCTTAAATCTGAAAGATGAGCAGTAATAGCATGCATTTTTTATCCTCTTTTCAGATACAAAATGTCTATACCTACTTTCCTAGAACAGCATGTATATTGTCTACCAACCAATAATACCAGAGACTGTATGAAGCCACCAGGCCATAGGTTAGTGCAGGCAATAGGAAATATAGGGTATTATAGCTTAACAAGAAATGTATGTAGAATATATTTGTATTTCTGTCATTTAAAAAAAGTTTTACAAAAAACTCCTGGCATTAATGACTTTACAACAATGAAAAATTTGTTAATGAAGTATTGAATTTCCATTTCTTAAGAAAGATTAATGATGAATATATAACTGGAAGAAAGTGTTTACATTTACATACATCATGGGTGTCCACCCTGAGGCAATATCCCTACCACATTAAAATCAGAATATACAGACTAGATGTGGTGGAATAGGTTTGTAATCCCAGCAGTTTGGGGGCTGAGGCAGGAGGATTGCAAGTTCAAAGCCAGCCTCAGAAACTTAGTGAGGCCCTAAGCAACTTAGTGAGACCATATAAAAAATAAAATTGTCGGGGGTATGACTCAGATGTTAAGTGCCTCTGGGTTCAATCCCTGGTACTCCCACTCCAGTTCCCCTCAAAACCTCCAGAATATACAAATCTGCTGCCTAAGCATCATCATGCTCTTAAAAAACAAGTTCCTGAAGAAGAGTATATGAGAAGATAATTCATTCTGCAGAAGATGTCTTGGACATGTTCTGTGAAGAGTGACTTCATTTACATCAAAGAACTACTTTTCTAAATAAGTTTGATTCATTTTTTGGGTAAGGCTTATCATTATATAATTTATATGCAATAAATATTACTCCTTTTAAGTGTACCATTCAATGAATTTTCTAAAGTATATACAATTATATCACCACTACCACAATCAAGATATAGAATAATATCCTTACCCCCAAGGTCAATATCAGTACCCCCTTCTAGTACCTAGCAACTAATACTCTGTTTTCTGTCCCTAGAGATTTGCTGTATTTTGATGTGATATTAATGAAATCATACAATGTATAGCTTTTTGTCTGTCTTCTTTCATTTAGATAAATCATTTCACAATTTATTCCCCTGAGGAATCAGTAATTCTACTTTATTGTCAAAAATTTTGTTTAGTTTTGATTCCAAGTTTTTCTGTCATGTAGGAAAAATGAAGCAAAATTTTGTTTCATAAGTAGAAGGACTGAGAAAGTACTAATGCTATCAAAATTTCCAGGGGAAATTAGTTTATTTTAATAATGCTTGGATTTTTGCATCTAATTCATAGGTTTAAGGTGAAGTGTTTCCATGTTCATTTTATATGTTTTATATGTCATTGTAAATGTTATTGTAAATTCAGTTTAATAGATCATTAAAGATAACTTTATTGATTTTGTGGCGACAAGACAAATATACTTTTTAGTAGAACACAGTATCATGGTAAAGATAATGATATTAATTTAAAAAAATTAGCTAGGTACAGTGGAGCACATCTATAATCTCAGTAACTCAGGAGGCTGAGGCAAGAGGATCACAAATTCAAGGCCAGCCTGGGCAATAAGTGAGACCCATTTTCAAAATTTAAAAAGATTAAAAGGGGCCCACCATGGTGGGTGTATGCCTGTAATCCCAGGATTTCGGGAGGGCACATTCAAAGCCAGCCTCAGCAACCATGAGTTGCTAAGCAACTCAGTGAGACCCTGTCTCTAAATAAAATACAAAATAGGGCTGGGGATGTAGCTCAGTGGTTGAATGCCCCTGAGTTCAATTCCTAGTACCAAAAATAAAATAAAAAATAAAAATAAAATTGGCTGAGAATGTAGCTCAGTGGTAGATCCTCCCTGGGTTCAATCTCCAGTACTGGGGGAAAAGAAAAGAAAAAGAAATGATGAAACTTTTCAAATCTACAAAGTGGAAATATTCTTGTAATTGGTAAGTTGAATGTATAATTCCTTTTTGTTCCTCCTCAAATGGTGATATTCTATCAATCACTATAAGAACTATAGTAGCATAATTACCAAATATTTTTATATGTAAAGAAATAGTTATTACACTATATGTATGATTCATGATGTTAAATGCAAAAACAAAAAAGTTTGTCATGGCAGTACATAGTTCTTCTTTTTACCGACTGTCATTGAAAGAACGAACAAGGCTTGTTGACAGAGAAAATGCCTATTTATTGAGGAACAGCTCTGCATATTTATAGATCCCGGGGTGGTTTGACAGTTATGACAGTTTAACAACGGTTTGACAGTTGGCATGGGGTGCTTTCTGATTGGTGGGTAAGGATCATGAGAGTCAGCAGGGCTCACCATTGGGTGGCTCTTCTGGGGGGTGGGGGATGGGGAAGTTAGTAGTCTGATTGGTGGGTAAGGATCATGTGAGCCAGCAGGGCTCACCATTGGACCTCTCTTCTCTGGGTGATGGGGAAGTTAGTCTTTGGAGCCAGGGCGACTCCCAACAGTCATCATTTAGAATTTTGAAATATTTTAGCCTCTGAATTAATATGTTGTAAACCATTGAAGTGTCAAATATATAAATATTTTCTAAGTGAGCCTGTTTTCCTTTCATTTTGTTTAAAGTCACTTAAAATATTTAATCAAATTATTTAATAAGCAAAAATACTACAAAATTCAACTTTTAAACATTTAGTGTAGCAATTACTTTATAGGAAACTTGCAGACAAAAGACATTGACAGGTGCCACTAGATAAAGGGAAGGAAAGTTACCCAGTGAGAAAGAAGGCGGAGGCAGGGAGAGAGGAAGGGACACAGCAGCCCCTCAGCACCTCTAGAGGTGAGTAACAAAGGAACCTCGGAAACTTAATAGTGATGTGTAAAAAAAAAATTCATAGAGCTACAGAAAGTTGGTAACTTGATCACAATAAGTAATACTTCAGATTTGAGCCAGCTCCTGCCGCCAGTAGAGCAGAGCAGAGAGTGCAGATAAGGGACCCAGGGTCGGTGGATAAAGAAATCAAAAAATAAAGAAAAATTGACCAAGGCCACTGGTTTACAGAGGAAGGCTGGTTTTAAAGGACACAGAGTGGAAAGCATCTCAGTGGAAACAAATCCTAACTGGTCTCTGGGTGAAGCCTTCTGTGGGGGTGGTAAATCCATAGCTGAAAGGCGCCAAAACCCCCGTGCAAACGTGGAACCTGCTAGCGGGTGAGGAAAATGTCCCTAGGTGCTGAATGTTGTCCGAGAGGGTGGGCAACTGGGAACTCCTAAAGGAAGTTCCCAGTTGCCAATGGAGAAAAATAAGGGAAGTTACCTACAGTCCAAAAAAAAAAAAAAAAAAAAAAAAAAAAATTCCCAGAGGTTGCTCTAACCAGAGACACTGAATACAGGCACAAAGAACATTTTACCTGGACCATTCTGCCATTGGGTCCCAAGAGAGGAAAACCCCATCTTACCTGCCTCCTAGGAGCTATGGTGAAGATGCTAATGGTGGCCACCCAAGCGCATCTGAACTCCAGGGCAGATGTATAGTGATTTCCATTCCTAATAGTGAAGGGGAAACATATGGGGGTGTAGTCCCTGTGCCTTAAAAGTGGATTTTTTTTGGAAGCCCAGAGACCCAGAAGCCCAGCAGAGACAGGAAACTCCACACCAATAAGGGGTATGGACCAAATCTCAAGTACCCACCGACAACTTCCAAAACCGACAAAAGCCCAAACCCCAACAATTGGAAACTCCAGCCTAGAACTCTGCAATCCCTGTTAGAGGATTACACAATTCATCAGCACTCCAAAGTCTGTACCACTCAATACTGGAAGATTGGAAGCTCAGAGCTACTACACCTATCTGGCAGCTAGGTCAGGAACACAAGGATGGTGGCCAAAAAGTCACAGCCTAAAATAAATATAAAGACTGAAAATCCATCTAGCACCCATTCATGTTAAAAACATACCTAGCTGGAGAAGGTAGGAATGAAACTTACCTCAACATCATAAAGGCTGTTTCTGGCAAACTCAAAGCCAACATCATACTGACAGGAGAAAAACTGAAAGTATTTCCTCTAAAATTAGGAACAAGACAAGGCTATTCACTCTTTCCACTCCTATTCAATATAGTCCTTGAAACATTAGGATGATCAGGCAAGAGAAAGAAATCAAAGGGATACAAATAGGAAAAGAAGAAGTCAAACTCTCTGTTTGCCAACAATATGATCGTATATTTAGAAGATCCAAAAAACTACATCAGAAGGCTTCTAAAGCTTATAAATGAGTTTATCAAAGCAGCAGGATACAAGATCAACACCCATAAATCAATAGCTTTCCAATAGTGATTCCAATAGTGTGATTCAGCTGATGAAGGATTATGGAAAACCATCTCATTCACAACAACCTTAAAAAAATAAGATACTTGAGAATTAACCTAACCAAGGAGGCAAAAGAGCTCTACAATAAAAATTATAGAACACTGAAGAAAGAAATTGAAGAAACCTTAGAAGATGGAGCCCCATGTTCTTGGATAGGCCATACTACAAAAGGCAATATACATATTCAATGCAGTCCCCATCAAAATACTTCTGACATTCTAACAGAATTAGAAAAAATAATCCTTAAATTCATTTGAATGAATAAGAGACCTAGAATAGCCAAAGCAATACTGAGCAAGAAAAGTGATGCAGGAGGCATCACAATACCCAATCTGAAATTATACTACAGAGCCTAGTAACAAAAAGTGGCATGGTATTGGCATAAAAGTAGACATGAAGACCAATAAAACAGAATGGAAAACACAGAGACAAAAATCCACATTATTACAGCCATCTGACAGAGTTACCAAAATATATATTTTGGAGAAAAAACAACCTTTTAAAAAACTGGTACTGGTAAAAGTGGGTAACTATCTGTAGAAAAATGAATCTAGACCCCTATCTCTCACCCCACACAAAAGTCAAATTTAAATGGATCAAAATTTAGAAATTAGACCAGAAACTTTGCAAGTGCTAAAAGAAAACATCGGGTTAACACTCCATCATTTAGGTGCTGGCACTGACTTCCTTAACATGACCCCAGAAACTCAAGAAATAAAACCAAGAATCAATAAGTGCAGTGCCATCAAATTAAAAAGTTTTGCACAGCAAAGGAAAGGATTACGAATATGAAGAGAGAGCTTACACAATGGGAGAAAATTGTTGCTAGCTACTCCTCCAATAGGGGATTAATATCCAGAATACGTAAAGAACTCAAAAAACACCAAAACAAACAACCCAATCAATAAGTGGGCAAAAGAACTAAACAGATATTTCTCTAAAGAAGAAACACAAATGCCCAACAAATATTTTGAAAAAAAAAACAACAACAAAAAAAACCCTGTTCATCATCTCTAGCAGTCAGGGAAATACAAATTAAAACCACACTAAAATGTCATCTTACCCCTGTCACCATGGCAATAATCAAGAATACAAACAATAATAATTACTGGTGAGGGGAGAAAGGTACACTTGTAAATTGTTAGCATGACTGCAGACTAGTACAACTACTCTGGAAAGCAGTATGGAGAGTCCTCAAAAAGACTAGGGATGAAACCTATCATATGACCCAGTTTCCTACCTGTTGGTATTTTCCCCAAATAATTAAAATCAGCATACTACAGTGATAATCCACCTCAATGTTTATAGCAACACAAGTCACAACCACTAAGTTATGGAATCAATCCAGGTGCCCATCATTAGATGAATTAAGAAATTGCAGTATCCATAAACAATGGAGTTCTACTCAATCATAAAGAAAAACGAATTTATAGCATTTGCTGATAAATGAGTGGAAATGGAGAACATCGTGCTAAGGGAAATACGTTGAAAAACTCATAAGTTGAGTGTTTTCTCTCAAATGTGGGAAGCTGGAGTAGAATATAGGAGTGGAGGAAGGAAGGATAGGATATCATAAAGACATAGGGAAGATCAGTAGTATAGAAGAAGGAGGTCAAGAGGCAAAGTGGAGGAATAGGAAAAGGGAGGCAGTGCAGAATGAATTCTTTTAAAAAATCATGTTATGTGCATATATTCCACAGGGAATTTCACCTTTATGTATAAGTAAAAAGAACCAATCAAATATAAATAAATAGATGAGCGAAAAGAAGTCTAGCAGAATAGATAAAGGAGAATGGGGAGGAGAGGGAGGACATGAGGGAAAAGAGAGCGGGAAAAGGCAGGGGGTTGTGAACTGAAATTGAATTCCATGTGTATATGATTTTATAGGGATGACTCCAACAGCTATGTCTAACTATAAAGCTCTAATTAAAAAAAGTGTTAAATAATGAGAGCTTAATTTGTGTACTAGGCTTAATTTTAAATTTTTTTTAAAATTTGGAATGTTTGAACTTGAAAGAATATTTCTATGGAATTTCTGTTTTTAATTAGATAAATTTATATTCAGTACTGATTTTTGCAGCATCTAACTTTGGCATACTACTTAAAAATCCTACAGATGCCTTTTGTGATAAATTATTGTATTGTGAAAATATTTTTGAAAATAGTTACACTCAATAGGGCAAAATGAGAGATCTATGAAGTATTTAGACTGAAATAGTTACATTTTCCCATACCAATAAATAGAATTAAGAATATTTTCAACACAGCAAAATTAGAGAAGGGGATTGAGAGTATGTTTTGTTTAGCAGAATTTGCTTTATGTTTACAATTATTTCAGCAACCATGAGAGTTTTTATTCACTAAAATTTTTATGGCTTACAGTGAGGAGTTAATTGAAGATATTAGCAATTTCACATTTATTAACCATAAAATGTACCACTGAGGAAAATTATAGGCAATTTAATGAAAAAACCTAAAATTAATAATAGAAAATGTAGACATCAATGTTTAAAAAATACTACATAGAAAAAGAGACTATCTTCTGAATAATACCAGCAACTTTGTATAAGAGATACATATGACTATACACATGACTTAAATATGTGAAAATATAATGAGATATCATTATTTCAACTTTCCAGTAAAATGATTTTATTTTTCAATAGCATATAGACACAATATATATTATTTTAAAGAAGTAATTCTAAGTTTCAAAATAGTTTTGGAAAAATAAATTTTATGAGTTCATCATCATAATAAAATCAGTCAAAAATAAAATACAAATATTTGTAATATCATTTTATTCTTTAATTCCTACTTTCACTCTGAAATGACTCCCTAGTCATCGTGTTTTATGCTCACTTTATAAAAAGATTTTCAGTTTTAAGCTAGACACAACTTTTGGCCCCACCCAGGTTGACAAGCCCCAGTTCCCCTAAATGAGACTTTTAAAATAATTTAGTTTTTATATTATCTTCTGAGGTAGAATGATGAACTTCAGTAAAAGACATCACACAAAAAGGGAAATGGAAAAGAATTGACATTTAGCAAGCAACAAGGAACCCGTTAACTACACTTGAATGGGAAAAGGGAAGTACTCCACTAAATAAAGGGATTTATTTAATCTCTATACTGCAATCAGATGGTGTTTTTAAATATTTTTTTTTTAGTTGTAGATGGACACAATACCTTTATTTTATTTATTTATGTGGTGCTGAGGATCGAACCCAGTGCCTCATGCATGTGAGGCAGGCACTCTACCGCTGAGCTACAACCCCAACCCCAGATGTTTTTATTCCTAATCTATGGAAATTGAAGCTTATAAAGACAGAATAAATTGTTAAAGTCACATACTTTGTAATTACTGAAGCTGGAATTTATACACGTTTTTGATAATAGCAAACTGTGTTTAATAAAAGGCAAAAAATTGGATCTAAATTGTAAGGCACTAAATTTATGATTAAGATCTCGATAGTCATGCTTAACTTCACTAAAAGACACTTACAAACTATTTTATGCTTTTAATAAAAACACCATTGGAGAAATTCAACCCTGGAAGTTGCAAACTGGCAATGTTTAATAAACAGACTTAGTGGAGTACCCAGAAATTGACCTCTCTTGTTAGAATAAAGCACCCAAAATGATTCTTTTTAACTGAAGAGTCATGACCCACTAGTATTGGAGACTTGAGAGCTATGCCACAAGCCCAGAGGCTTGATAATATTAGAATTGATTCAGAGTTAACAATATTAAAGTAATATTAGAATAATATTAAAATGCATGAGTGGTTGCTTTAGTGGTGTGGTAAGGTCCAGGGGGCTGGAATTACATAGGGACATGAGGAAACTCTTTGTTCCCACTTTTTTTATTGGTGCATTATAATTATACACAATGGTGGTATTTGTTATATATTCATACATGCATACACTATAACACTATAATTTGGTTAATATCACTCCCCTGATCCCCCTTCCCCTCCTTCCACCCTCAGGTCCCTTTCCTCTGTTCTGCTGATCTCTTTTTTATTTTTGTGAGATTTACCTTCACCTACCCCATTCCCACTCATCTTTTTTTCCTTTTTACTCTCTAGCTTCCACATATGAGAGATAACATATGAGCCTTGATCTTCTGAGTTTGGCTTATTTTATATAATATAAAGATCTCAAATTCCATTTATTTTTCTGTAAATGATATAATTTCATTCTTTTTATAGATGAATAAAACTCCATTGTATATACACACCACATTTTCTTTATCCATTTCTTTATCCATTCATCTATCATCAATACCCAGGTTGGTTTTGTAGTTTGGCTATTGTGAATTATGCTGCTATAACCATAGATATGCATATATTACTATAGTCGTATGCTGACTTTAATTATTTCTTTCTTTCTGTTTTTTTTTTGGCACTGGGTATTGAACCTAAAGTGACTTTGTTTCTGAGCTACATCCCCAGCACCCTCCAGCCTAGTTTTTTTCTTTTTTTTTAACTTAACGTTGAGACAGGGCTTGCTAAATTGCTAAGGGCCTTGATAGGTTGATGAGGCTGGTCTTGAACTTGCAATTGTCCTGTGTCAACTCCTGAGTTGCTGGATTACTGGTGTGTGCCACCACTCTTGGTATGGACTTTAATTATTGAGAATAAATACTGAGGGGTGGCCTAGCTGGATGATAAGGTAGTTCCTTGGCTAGTAGGCAGAAGGAAATTCTGAAGATGTTGGATATGGCTGCTGTTTTGATTGTGGTGGTGATGCTTTGGGTGTATACACCTGTTAAACTTATCAATTGGTATACCACAAATATGTACAGTTTATTCTATGTCAATTGTACTTCAATAAAGCTGGGAAAAATACTTTCTGGGCTGGCAGAGAGAAGGGCAGATTTAACACCACCACTAGGAATGACATATACTCTGCATTCAATCTATATGCCTTTCAGCTTCTTGATAAGCAACATTATTTGGTCTATTATTAGTTGTGTAGATCCAAATTATTGAGCATATGAGACTTCAGGAACTAATGAAATTAACAGTAAAGATATCAGATTTAATAACTCAATAATTTTTACAGTAAAACTGGATTAAAGTTATTGCTGATCTTTTTTGTCAAGCATACAGACTTGGGCTGGGGTTGTGACTCAGTGGTAGAACTCTCAGCTAGCATGCATGAGGCACTGGGTTTGATCCTCAGCACCACATAAAAATAAAATAAAGGTATTGCATCTACCTACAACTAAAAATAAATATTAAAAAAGAATACATATTTCCTTGATATATTAGTTATTTGCTGGTTATTATCGTTCACATGTTTGTGGGTTGACTAGGGATTCACCTGAGCCAGGTTGGGTTTGGTTGGGTTGCCTGGGATGCTGACTGAGCTCACTCATGCATATGCAGATTGTCTAGGGCTATCCCTCCCAGGTCGGTGTGGCTGGAGAAACTTAGCTGGGGCATTCCTGTTCCAGATTATCTCTCCTTTTATTTTGGCCTGAGCATGACCCCTATAGGGATGGCAAAGGTAGAACAGTGCCAGCCCAATAATGACACATGATATTCAAGACATCTTGTTTCATGCTTGCTAATACCCTATTATTAAAGTTCTATGTCAAAGGAGAACTGAAACTGATAACGAATCTATCACATTTGCCATACAGTTCTTATCTTTTGGTGGGGGAAGAAATGACATATTTCAAAAAATTTAAATTTTGAAAAAATATTAGCCATGTTTATTTTCTTTGTAAAATGATAATTTTATACTTCAAAAATGATGTTTTGTTTCCTCACATGCAGTTACTATTTAAAATGAGTATAATAGAACAGAACATTTATGGTGCTACTTGTGAGATACAAAAAAAATGTTATAAAAAGTGTTCTTAATACTTTAATATGATGGAAAACTGCGCATGCAAAAAAATAGAGTTCTTCATATTTCTTTGCATTTAGCCTGTTTTTGCAAGAATGTAAGTTAGAAGAGGATGGTAGTCACCTCAATCCTGCTCCTGGTGTATGCCTACCCCTTAGCACAGTTCCTAGTACATGGTTAGAACTTCAAATATGTGTTGAAAATTTTTTAAAAAGAATAAGTTGCCAGTCTTTTTAAATGCTTTCATGAAGTGGAACCAAGTTTGGTTAAATTACCTTGGTGGAGTGCTGTCCAGTAATAGACACACCAGTACATTGTAGACAACACTAAGAAAATGAATAATTTATTTGCAAGTCAAATCAAATATGGTGATGGCGTGTAATCTGAAGCTCTACACTGAATGAAAAGCAACAGGAGTATCTAGTACGATTAAAAGAAGGGTTATAAATGTAGGCCCTCAATTGTTTTCCCATGTGAGCTACTGGACACAAGGTGACAATACCACTGATCATAAAACCTAGCATACTACAGTTGAAGCTCTGCTTAAAGCAGCTCAGTTGTGGGGCTGCAATGTCAGCTGTAAGTGACCAGAGAGATTACATCCCACTAGATATTGTGATATGTTTGCATAATCATTCCCTATTTCCCTATGTCCTATTACAAGTGTCTTATTGTTTTTTTTTTTTTTAACCACAACATGGAATAGACATGGAAACAATTTTATCTGTCTGTTCTACAAATGAGGAAATTGAATATTAACTGGTTTATAGTTACTGAGCAGATAAGTGATGGAAGCAGAATTAGGACCAATTGTCCTAATTGTCAGGTCTGTGTTTTTAAATTGTATCATATTGTTAGCAGAAAGAACTGACTGAATGAGGGGAATTGAAAAATATTTGCATAACAGAAATCTCATAAGAATTGAAGAATTGTTGCTTCTGCTAATGTTGAGGACATTTCATAACTATTTGAAATATTTTATTTTTATTTTTTTGTGAACCCCAAAATCTGTAAGATTTTTCAGATTATTGTGAGTCATTTCCTAAATTGAAGACTTCTCTTTCAACAGGTAACATTATCTATTGAATTTTCTTTCTTATTTTCTCTTTTAAATCTGAGACCAGGGAATGTGATTCCACTCTCCCCCTCAATATAAGGTATTCCTTTATTATTGCTGCTATGTCTTATTTTTATAAGTCAATATCCTCTATTAATGAAAATATTCAAGGCATGAGGGATACAAAAGTAAATGGTGATCTAGTTACTGTAGCCACATTCTAATATTTTTCTATTCTAATTTTGTGGAATATGTATATTCACATACAGCATACAGTTATAAGAAATAATCAAGACATCCCCATGTACGGTTCATCCAGTTTCCCCCAATAGTAGCATCTTGTTTAACTCCAGTAAAACTCATAAGCAGGAAGTTGACATTGAAACAATTCATCCACCAGCCATATTCTGATTTCACTAGTGTTACATGTAATCATTTGTGTGCATGTATGCCTAGTTCTATGCAATATTATCATACATGTAGATTTGTAGAATAACCACTAGAGCCAAGATACAGAACAATTTCATCATAAGACTCCTTCATGCTGTTCCCTTATAGTCCTAGTCACCTCCCTTCTTAACCTTGACAACCACTAACTTGTTCTTCATCTCTACAGTTTTATGATTTCAAAAACACTACATAAATGGGATCACACAATTTTAGAAGTTGAATTTTTCACCTAGCATCATTCCCTCAAGATCATCTAGGTTGATGTATGTCTCTATCAGTCGATAGATTGCTATATTCTATTGCTGAATAGTATTCTAGCCTTATATTTTGGCTTTGATCTGATTCCCTCCTATCTTGGTTGTATAGAATGATCTCTGAAGACTTAAAATTGTACAGGGCAAAAATAAAAAGGGGGTTGTTTGAATGCTCAAGCACCCCCAAACAGCCAACAGACTTGGGTTAATATGTGCAACCATTAATCTTAGAGAGATGGCATGTGCTGCCTCCAGGTATTTGAGCATTGCCCCAATATCATAACAATTATTTTCATATATGAAAGATGAAGAGTAACAGCTTTCAAGAAGTGATTTAAGGAGGTAGCTCATTAACAAGTTTCTTTAGAAAAAGTTTTGAAACTATTGAATTCTCATCTCTCAAATGAGAAAAAAAACAATATAATTATAAATTCAAAGCCTTATCTGTTGTAGTCATTATCTCAGCTGCTTTGAAACTATCCTTCAGCACCCTTAGGGGTCTAGCAAATACCTGCAACTTCCTTCTTCTCCTCTCCATTCTCTCCCAACAAGAGCAAATCTGAGATAATCTATTTTACACATTGAGTTTTGCATCAGCTTTTCTTTGAAGAATGACTTCTGTGGTTGAAAAGAAATTTGAAAACATCAGATCTGTCACCTAAACATTATATAACTGTAACTGTTTCACTGAATAAGCACCCCCAACCCAATGCTTGTTCAAATCCTTTCTGTGGAACCAGTTCTTTCCTCTACTTAGATGATATCTAGGTCAAGTGCTATGACATTTTTGGTCAGTGTTAGGTAATGAGGATATTTTAATTTCTGTAGTGCTCAGAAGTTCAGGTAATAAATATCCAGTTCAATGTAGTATTCCCAATTTCCACCTTCCGTTAAAATGATGCCTTCTTTCCTCTCCCAGCAGAGATCCAGTGTGGCCTGGTAACCTGCAGTGGGAAGGTTCCTTACATAGTAAGAAACCAAAAGCCAGCCATAGCCTCTGGCTTTTCAAATTGTTCCCATCTGTTACCCTGCTTGAGGCTCATCTGGGTTAAACTTGGAAGAGGGAATGCAGCAGAAAAGTTCAGAAAAGCTGACTAATATTATCATGAATAAAACTGATACTTGTTTGACACAGACTGCTCTCAGAAAACTGGTAGAAGCCATTCTGATCGATCGTTGCCCAGTTCTGATTAGTGGTTGTTGTGCCATCTGATTGCTACATTTTTTGGAAAAAGGCTCATGTATTGGGGTCATGATGAAGGTGATTCCCTTTTGGGGCATTTTGTTGGGTTTTTAAAAACCTTCTCCTACACACACACACACACACACACCTAATGTTCCCTTGACTTGGATGATCTCATTTACCTCTAGTTTATGATTCTTTCTACCTCCTCAGGATATCCAGTGATATACCTCCAACTTGTTCTAAAGGGATCACTTCACCATACAAGGGATCCCTCTTGGTCAGAGTCTTAGACAAATTCATGCTGGATCTCTTGTGAGCCTGGATTACTTCAAAATCACAGGGAATACCTCCATGTTCTTTTCAGACCATGTTCAGGACAGCAATCTGTCTTCACTCCACCAGCAGGATATATTTCATGGGCATTTGGCCAGCCATAGTCTCTGGCTTTTCAACTTGTTTCTCCAAGTTTCCAAAGGACCCACTTCCAGTATTTTACTGAAGAGTCATTTTCTGAACTTGAGGTTAAGAGCCATATCCTTTCTGTTTCTTAGAAACTCTCTCTGAAATCTCCCAGTTTTAGCCTTTTGTGGCACCAGTGTGGATGAAGGAGTAAGAGTGTGAAAACTGGTTTTCATTTAGCTTATTTAAAAATTTTACATGTAGACTCTCACCACCCTTTGGACCTAATGTTTAGAACCTAATGTTTTAAGCTCTCCATAGAAATGGCAACTGGAATAGATACATACATTTTATTATCCTGTTATGTAAACAAAGATACATAGCACATAATTGTCCCTCAGTAAATGGATGTGTCTAAATAAAGTGGATCTTACAAAGCCTATTGGGAATTAATAAGCATTCTCTTTATGACTGAGGGCTTGTGTATACATATGATTTTATATACAATGCTTTGTTACAAAAAATACACATGTATTATCTCATTTATTTTTCATGATTACTAGTTGGAGAAAGAATCCAATATGTCCCCATTTGAAATCCATGAAAAAGATCCACATGTATGTATTCCAACCTTACATCCTCCAGGGAACAGTTAATTATATGAATAAAAATAAGTTTTAAGAAAATCAGTTTTTTTTTTAACTTTCTGAGCAACTTCCTCACCGTCTTAGAGTTTTCTAGGTTAAATTTGGCCCCTTGGAGAATATTGCTCATGTTTTGCTCCTGTTCATTCATCTCTATGTAACTATTTCTCAGTGACTGAAGGGGTAAAAACTAAGTTTCAGGAAAAAAATGAATGCTCCTTGCTTGCAATCTATTTTTTAACTTGTCATCTGTTAAGGGTGATGCAAATGTGAGATACATTGCTCCTCTTCAATTCTTCTTTAATATTCAAGTAGATTTTCAGTAGCTTGAATCTATAAATAAATGAGCCTATCAGGAGTTAAGATGCCATGAATGACAGCTCTGCTCCTCTGATTACTACATTCACTTAAATGATTTCATGTATATTTTTAAATTAGTGCCTGCGAAATTTTTGAAGGGTGCAAGGAAATAAGCTAATTACTTCCAGTGCCGAGTTTACAGATAAAATGAGAAATAGCCCATTAACTAACAGTGGAATATTGATCTCTGGTTTACCTATAAATGAGAAACTGAGATTGGTTTCGAAAACTAGAAAAAAACACCTCATGTGATTTTTACTAAGTTGATGTTGGTTCACTGGTTGGGTTTTCTCTGCTCAGTCAGTTGTCAAGGATCTTCACCTTGAACGTGTGTGCAAGAACTTGACGTGTTTGCACTCAGTGTGACAATGGGGTAATCTCATCTGCGTGTACTAATTCCCTCTCTGTCACGTAGGAGGGGGCGGGAAAGGCTTTTGATTTTTGTAGATCGTTGCTGTCTGTCAGTGGATTTTTTCAGTGAAAATGTCTTTCTTTCCCCCCCACCCCCACCCCATATCCATTCTTTAACAGTCACGGGAACACTTCGACTACCTTGCTTAGTAGAGCGAATTGAAGAACAAACTTATTATAAATTTTGCTGCTGTTTAGTACTTAAATTATCTTTGTAAAAATTGTACTGGAAACATATTATAGTTCAGAGTAAGAATGGGCCTTGTTAGCACTCGTGATGGAATTACATTATTAATATTATTATTTTACTTACATATTGGTCTCTCTCATCAAAACATATATTCCTTGAAGATCATCTTGTCTTTTTTAATAATTTTTTTTCAGTTGTAGATGGACATAATACCTTTATTTCATTTGTTTTATTTTTATGTGGTGCTGGAGATCGAACCCAGTGCTTCACACATGCTAGGCAAACACTCTACCACTGAGCCACAACCCCGGCCCCAATCTTATCTTTTTAATGGTTACTTTTCCTAATGTCATGCTGAATGCCCCAAACACAGTAGATAAATTTATTGAAAGTTATTAACCCAAACAAGAGTTACAGAAAGTGTTTCTCTGTTCATAACTACCCAGAGTCTTTCAAAATCACTCCATCAGCTTATGTTCAGAAGTCATTGTCATCTTTATCATTGTCATCCCTGTCCTCATCACTGTCATCTCACCTCCCACTTACTGGTCTCTTGTGAAATACCAGTCTCTTTGCTAAGTGTGTTTTGCATAACCTCATTTAATCCACAAAACAGTCTTATGAGGTATTGGCCTCATTTCCATTTTACAAATGATTAAACCCAAGAAGGGTGAAGATAAGCAATTTGTCACATCTGAAAGAGTAGCAGAGTCATAGCTCAGACTCAGATTGGTCTTATTTCACGTCTAAGTTTTTATTGTGATTGTGGTAGAAGGTGCCCTTCTATACAATCATCTTCATGGCTGTATAATAAACCTTTCTTGGGAAGAAGAGGGTCCAGGGATTACACCCAGGGCCTTCCTAATGCTAAGCACATGCTTTATCACTGAGCTTTACCCCCAGCAGAAGGCTTTTCTTTCTTTGTTTTTTAATTCCTCGAATTCCATCTTCTATTAATTGCTTAGCTTTTTGCCTCCTTGGATGTATTGTACTATATTTAAAAGGAAAAAAAAAGGTTATCTGATTAGGTTAACTGAAAGAATACAGATTATATATATGCCATATAAAATACAGAATTATGTATTAATTTTAATATTTTATATATATATTTATATATACAAATCTAGGTATGGGGAGCCATTTCCTTCTAGGTGGTTCTCAACTGTGGCTGCATAGCTCAATTGCCTAGTGAGTTGCTTAAAAACTGGAGACTCTCAGATTTTATCTTAGAACTGTTGATTCACAGTCTAGGAGAGACCCAGGCATCTGCTTAAAGAAACAAATGTGTTTTTTAGGTGCAAAGTGGTTGGAAAACCATGGCCTGGGTCTGGGTGAAGTGGTGGCATAAAGTTATTTCTCCCCAAGCACTGGCACATCACTAGGAGTGCCTTGGGCAGTGGTGATGGTATTCAGCATGACATTAGGAAAAGCAACCATTAAAAAGATAAGATTGGGGCCAGGGTTGTGGCTCAGTGGTAGAGTGTTTGCCTAGCATGTGTGAATAATGGACACTGCACACCTCCTAGGTTTTCCCAAGTTCTTCTATTCAATAATTCTTGTCTTCTATGTGCTTACATCGTGCACAAGCTTATACTTCCCCAAATGTAGAAGGAAGGACATAGTTCAGCCAGTTGGACTATTTTATTTTTCTTTTTAAGTAAACTTACAAGGCAGAGTGACTTTGTCTACAGCATACTCAACTATTTATGTGGTAGTTTTTCTTGGCTCAGCTTATAACTGTTACATAAAGGTTAGGGATTTAGAGAAAAGAGAGCAGGAGAGAAAGTCACAAGCCATATGGATACACACAGCATGGCAGAACACACTAAATCATCCATTCAAACTAGTCACAACTTATGACATGAGAAAGTGATAGAAAATTTAGATATTTTCTATATTTAAATAAATTTACCTATGGACCAAGGAATTATATTTATGACTATGCTTCTTTTAACTATCGAATATTGTGCATCTTCATATTCATCCTCAAAGAAAATAATTATCTTTGCTTCCCTGGAATTTACCTAAGTGCCAATTCTCAGTAACTGGTCATCTGGTCATCCCTCAGGTATCTTTATTGATTTTTGATCTGTTCTAATCTGTTCTAATATCTAGTACCTGTGTGTTATATAGTCATGTACCATAAAACTACATTTTGGTCAATGGTAGAATATATATATATATATATATATATATATATATATATATATATATATATATGATGGTAGTGCCATAAGATTATAGTGGAGCTGAAAAATTGCTTATTATTTTTGCTTATTTATTATTGCTTATTATTTTTACTGTGAATTCTCTATATTTATTTATTTATTTGGTACCAGGGATTGAACTCAAGGGTACTTGACCACTGAGCAACATCCTGAGCTCTTTTTTATTTTTGAGACAGGTTCTCACTAAGTTGATTATGGCCTAGGGCCTCACTAAGTTTTTGAGGCTGGCCTTGAACTTTTGATCTTCTGCCTGCATCTTCAGAGCATCTGGGATTACAGGCATGGGTTTACCACTGCACCAACTCTATGTTTAAATGTGTCTAGATTCACAAGCATTTATTGTGCTGCAGTTGTCAGTGTGCAATGTAGTAAATTGCTGTACAGGTTTGTAGCCCAGAGTAACAGGCTATGCATACAGCCTAGGAGTGTAGGCTGTACCCCCCAACTGTGTAAGTACACCCTATGAAGCATGCACAGTAATAGAGCCACTTCACGATGTATTGCTCTTCATGATGCATTATCCCTGACATTATGATGCACCTCTGCACTCACATTCCTTCTTTCCCTCCTGTCACCTTTGTGATCCCCTCCTCTTCAACTCCCCATCCCCAGCATCTCTGCCATACCTCCTCATTCTCCCTTCTGGGTTAAAAAATAAAGAAACTCTCTGGCAGGTAACATTCCCCCCTTACTCTTGCTGCAGCTCACTACTAAGCCCCACATTATATGAAATTGTTATTTTTTTTCCCCTTTGTGCATTAGTGTTTTGACATCTGATATCTGGCATTAGCTCCAGAGAGAAACTGTTCTTTTCAAGAATTTTTTTGTGATTTCTTATTAGCTCTTTTCAAAGAGGTGATGTCTTGCATGAGAGATGCTGTCTTCAATAATAAAATCTGGAAGATTTTATAATATAAATACACATAAATTTAAGTTATTTTGATTTCTGTATTGCAATGTTTGTCCTACTTTCTTTTGGAAAAGGAATATTTGAGTCCATCTGTAATTGTTTTCATTAATGAGAAACACTGCAAATGAAAGAAAGCAATATATACCTTTGAAGTGAACACCAATCATTTTATAGTTTATTGTGTAGAGTCTTTAACCAATTAGTCCAAACACAAAACACGGGGTAACTCTATTTTTTGTCTTTTAAATGATAAACTTGGACTCTTTACTCTGGGGTGAAGTGTTATCAGTTTTTTTTTTTTTAAGAGAGAGAGAGAATTTTCTTTTAATAAAATTTTTTTAGTTTTTGGTGGACACAACATCTTTATTTTTATGTGGTGTTAAGGATCGAACACAGTGCCCCACGCACGCCAGGCGAGCGTGCTACTGCTTGAGCCACATCCCCAGCCCTGTCATCAGTTTTAAAAGACATTATTACATTAGGACAAACACTGTCTTTGTTCAGACTTTGTATAACAGCTTGATCTACCTAGAGAAATTTACAAATACCCTGTTCGCATTTCTACATAGCTCTAAGTCATTGGTTTACAACACATCTTGTGATTTTATTGGTGAGATGTTTCCATACTCATTGTTTTATTTCAAATTAGTCCATAAAATGGCAATGAATAGGGGTTGGAGATTTAGCTCGGTGGTAGGGCGCTTGCCTAGTACAAGCAAAGCCCTGAGTTTGGTTCTTGACCCTGAAAAGAAAGAAAATAAAATTTAAAAAAAGGCAATGAATATGTCATACTTTAGTTAAGATGTTACTTTATGATTATATTTTCTATAAACTCTATGAAGAACATAAAGACAGATTATTACACACTTTCTAGTGCGTTCCTTCTGGAAATTCTGTCAAATCACTTTCTTTTCACAGCTTCTAAAATGAAATTTAGTTTGTCATCTCCACTCCTCTGTTGATCTTATATTTATGCAATTAAGTATAGAGGCTGAGTGTAAACTGGTTTTCCTAATACTCCCGTATGACATTTCAGAGGTGGGGAAATAAATCTGTGAACTATTTATATTTGCATTTGAATTCAAGTCCAAGTTCTCCTAAGGTTCTCAGACTTCACATTAGACATTTTCCTCAACTACTGAATTTCCAGCAGCTGTGTGGGAGTTCTGGATAAATTTGGGTACATTAGCTTATTAGAAATAATGTTACTTAAAATGATAAAACTTCAAATTATGATGTCAGTACTTTCTCTGACTTTGTTTCCTGTTATTAGAATTTTCTCAGAAAATGTGTGCAGCTAAGTTTGGGGTGAAATATTTATTCACCTCTTGTCCTTTAATATTTTATTCTGTTTTCACCCTCGAGTAAATTCAGAATGCCTTATTTTGATAAATCCTTGAAAAAAAAGCCTGAAGAATTATTTTATCTCAGCTTCTTATTTTCTTAAGTATAAGGAAGCTAAGGCTTAGAGAGTCACAGTGGGTCAGAACCCATGCTTTCTATCCATTGTCATGCTCATTCTATAGAAGAATATATGAAACTGGAAAGAATATTTGACTTCGTAATTCATGTCTTTTATACATAGACTTCTACTCCATGGGAATTGCCCTGTAGGATAATAGATATACTGGAAGTTATATGATTTGCTTGAACAACAGTGACTATAATGCTAGCTCTTTCTTTAGTATCTTTTTTTGTGTGTGTGTGTGTGGAGGAAATAATTTTTTTATGGACATTGTAAAATTGAAGTTATGCAAAGGTAGAAAAATGAAAACATATGAGGGCTCAACAACAACAATAAAAAACCCAGAAGATGTACTAAGGTTTAAAATACAATCCTGATTCCTCCAAATTTCTCATCATAAACAGTGTCTACTTTAGCAGATATTGTCCTAAGTGAACTTTCTATCAGTTTCTTCAGTAGATGCAAACATCTTTGATTGCTGGTTGAGTATAAGGCCTCTGCTGTATAGTATGTGGGTTCCATTGGACACCTCCTTTCCTTTCATTTGAATCTTTTTTTTTTTTCTTTTGACTCTCTGAAGCAAAAGTGACTTTATTACCCATCCTGGAAGTCAGGGAAAGTAGAATGTTTTTCAAAATTTTCATTTTGGCAAGTGAAAAGTGCCTCACTAAATCATTATTCTGGGATTTGGGTTGAGTTTGCAGTTATCCAGTTTCCAATATCCATAACTAATGAAAATTTATATTAAGCTAAGTGTGCTCCATATGGGATGAATCTATTGTTGTCTGTGTGAATAGTCACATCCTGGCCACAGAGTGATCTTTTTCCCTACTAGCTTATACATATTTATCCAGCAACATTCCAGTGCCTTCCTCTGGGGCCAGGTCTATGTATGTGGATAGAAAACTATTCTTGAAAGATACTTTTCCTGAGGACTTTAGTCCGCAAACACTTCTCCTGTTTCCTTCGGCCCCTATAACACTTCATTATGCATCATGCTGCACCAAAATATGTATAACTTATTTTGTCATGATGCAACACTAGAAGCCTTTTTTAGGGGGATGTTTTAATAATTTTTTTTTTTAAATTCGGATATTTGTTTTCCTGTTGTCAAATCAGAACAACGATACATTCAATAAACATTTATTTAAGCACTTACTATAGACCAGGCACTATTTTAGGTACCAGGGGTATAGGAGTGAGTAATTCAGATAAAGCCCTGCCTTTCTGAAACTTATTTGGTCATAGTGGGTGGGAACTGGGAAGAAATCCAAAACACATAACATCAGTCCAGAGAGTGTAAGGAATTATAAGATAAAAAAAACATGGAGCATAATTGAGGGAAGTTTTCCTTGAATATGATGGTCAGGTAAAAGCTTTCAAAAAACGTGACCTTTAAGTTAATTCTCAAATAATGAGAACAAGCCAGCAATGGAAATATTGAGGGGACATCAAAGGCAGAAGTGAGTGAGACTAGATGAGTGTGGTGTGAAACAAGTTCTGATGATTAGAAGAGGCCATTTAATTAATGACTTAATTAACTTGCTCAATTATGATAAATGACTTAAATCATGTTAAAATTTAAGGACTACATTTCCTCTATTATTCTATTGATTAACAGAGAATGTTTTTCATAAATGATAGATGAAAGTAACCTCATTTATTTTAACAAAACTTTAGAACATAGATTTAAGGAGTTGTTTAGGCTGGAGGCATTTTCTGTACTGTGCACTTACTCTACTGGAAATACCCAGCTAAGCAGCATGGGGCCCAGCAAGCATGGAGGAAGAGTATTCTCATACATCAGAGAATAAGAAGAGTATTCTCATACAGCTTAAGGAAGAATGATGCAGGAATGGAAGGTGTTGATAGACCTGAAAATGCTGAGATCCTGGTTGGTAGTTACTTTTCATGTGGAAAACAGATTCTTTCTTGCTTTGCTAAAATTCCCTTAGGACTATTTTCTACCTTTAAGGCTATCAGAGAAATTAATAGAAAAATATTCTCTGTTTACTAAAACTTAATACATACTTAGCTTGACTGGAACATACTAATTTTGGACAATAAATATTTTAAAGAAAATTTTTCTTTAGGTGACTCTGATTTTCTGATGCTCTGGGCAGGTCAGCAAATGACCATAGCCTCTCCATTATCTGTCTTTTAATTGTTTAAACTTCATGACTTTATTTCAGACTCTTCTAAGTGTTTGTGTATGAAGTGTAGTCTCTTCTCATTTGCACTTAGGGGGACACTGAATCAGCCAACATTGAACCGTTTCTCCTAGGGGAGACACTGGGCGAGGTTCTTGTGAGTATCTAGTTGCCACATTTTTGTTAACAGACCACATGTCACAGGTATTATGTGTTTCTAGTTAAAGAATCTTTAATGTTTATTGTTGATTCAGTAGCATTGAACTTAAAACCAACAGCACTGAAGCTCATGCATGCCTGAACAAAGCTTACCTAAGACACCTGTTTTCTCCATGAGGCGCATCATAGTCTTGTGCTTGGAAATAAAGGCAATGCTTCAGCACTACACTTGGGAGCCAATTTAAATAGCACGGCCACCAACAAAATGCAGAAATATGTGAAAAACACAGCATTACACAGACCCTGAGAAGCATACTTGTTTACAGTGAGAGCTGAAACTGGAAGGCAGAGCATGTCTCCATTAGCCTCAGGTTGGGGCATGTCAGGTGACTCAGATTTTCTGGGCACGTCAGCAAATGACCACACCCTCTCTACAAATACTGATTTTGAGGTTACAAATGCCTTTTAATAAGTAGGCAAATTTGCAACTATGGAATCAGGAACAATGAGTATTGATTGTATAATAAGTCATCTATGGCATGTCTTAGTTACTGGAAGGTGGGAATTATCTTCGATTATATAATGTCTTCTAAATCATAATACTTGGTGGATAAATCATAATACTTCCTTTATGTGTTTCTATTTATGGTCAGTTTTAGCCAAGTACCTCTGGGTGTAATATTTATATTTATTAAATACTTAAATATACAAATGCATAAATATTTATGTACATGCATATTACTTAAAAACTCATACAGAGACAGAGCCAGTGAGAAATCAACACTGAAAGAGAGAGAGAGGGAGAGAGGACATGGTGTGCTGAAGAAAGTCATTTTTAAAAGTAATGAATGTCCTAATTATTCATATATTAGTGCAGCGGGCTGCTTAAAAATTCTTTGAAGTACATAAAATTGACTTAACCTCTTCTGTTTATAGACAATTAAAACAAAAACCCTTCATAATTAATATGATCTTAACATTATTTTAAAATGCAGTTAATGGGAAGTCATCCATCTTCTGACACAGTTAATTCAGTTTTTGCCACACTGCTAGCTACTGAATCTGAACATGTCATTATATATTAGAAGGTAATGCTTTATTTCACTTTTTTTCTTCAAACTATTAAAGTCAGTGAAAGGTTTGCTTAGTACATTACCAACTCAATTCTTTGTCCACTTTTCAAAATTAATTTATGTCATCTAATAACAATTGCTCAGGAAAAGAAATACAGTAATTGGGTAGCTTATTCCAGGATATTCTGTAGTTGTTTATTAATGAGGCTTAGAATTGATACTTCTTTGAAATAAATTAATTCACTGCTTGTATTGGATTTCATACTTGGAGATTTTTCATTGCCATATCTCTGGAGAACAGAAATCTGTGGTCATTTTGAGCATTCATTAAAAAAAATTACTGGGACTAGGGAATAATGAGCTGGTGCCCTCTTTAGGTCTCCTAATCCTTAGGCTAAGATTCAGTGCCTCAGCCCTCAGTTTGGGAACTACTTTTGCAAAGTATGTTTGCATATTATTGAGGGGATGGCTGAAGTAGAAGGACAAATCTTCCCTGTTTTCAAGACATGCACATTGCACAAGAGAGGTACAATTAGCATGAGTAGGACAAAGAGCAGAGAATGGAAAGGGAACTCAAAAACTAGCAACAAGGACTGGTGAGTGGACGAACCAGGGGAAGGCTGCTGCTTAGGGAGAATAGAGAGACCTCCTTTAAACTGAGGTTGGAATTCTGAGTAGAATTCCTTAGGTAGGAAGGGAGTATGGGCCCCCAGTAGGTTTAACTGGAGCCAGGTATTTATTTTTAACAATTTTTAATTTTTTTATGTATATATGACAGCAGAATACATTACAATTCTTTTTTTATTTATTTATTTTTTCAGTTTTCAGCAGACACAACATCTTTCTTTGTATGTGGTGCTGAGGATCAAACCCGCGCCGCACGCATGCCAGGCGAGCGCGCTACCACTTGAGCCACATCCCCAGCCCCATTACAATTCTTATTATACACATAGAGCACAATTTTTCATATCTCTGGTTGTATACATAGTATATTCACACCAATTCATGTCTTTATACATGTACCTGGGATAATAATGAACATCACATTCCACCATCACAGGCAAACTGCAGGCAGTATGGAACGATGATTTGGATCTATGGTGCAGGTGTTACATGTGAGATGATGTGGCTGCACTTTCAAGGACAGGCAAGAGAGAGCTATTGTAGCATATTGAGCTGGTAAATTGAGAGCCCTGCTTTAAGAAATGTCTTCTAGCAATGGACTTTAGATGGATTAGTAGAGATAGGACACCATCCTATTGTGTTTATGGTATCAAGGGACCTGAACCAGAGATATGAATTTGAGCTAGATAATGGAGATGGACATAAGAGGTATTGTTGAGAAAGAATATGTATTCAGTGTGGAACTTTTCACTTGGCTGAGAGAGGCTTAGCCCCCAATGTTGGGTTTTCACAGAGACTTTACTACTAGCAAATTGTTGGTTTTGTTGTTCTGTTTTTTATTTGGGATGGGAGAATGTTTATTATCTGTTTCCCTGAAAATTCGCCAAATGTACTCATCTATGGTGGCAGTCAAATATCCTGTATGAATTACCCATGTTTGAATAATAGGGACAAAATATTTCACATTATTTTAAAGCTCTGATGTTAATTTAATCTTTACTGATCATTTAGAAGAGCCTTTAATATCACGGGTCCTTTCATCAATGTTATGAATGTCAGTTGTCATGCTACTGTATTTTCTGTAACAAAGCTGGGTGATGGAATTCCAAAGAACTTACAGTTTTATACTTCACACAATTAGTTGTTTACAGTAATCTGCTTCAGTTCTCCTGCATACGAATAATTTTTGGATTCAACTTTGTTGCCTGTTTTGGTTGTAATTCTTGCACTTCAAGAAGAAGATTAGCTTGCACAAATACTGTTATACGTTTTATTTAAAAGTAGAAATATTGTTTTCATCTCAAGGACTTTGAGAGATTGGATGGGTATATTGTGAGCAAATTTGATAAAAAACCCAAAATATATAATATCTTTGCATAAAATCTTTCTTGAATTTGATAAAGCAAAATGATAGTAGCAGCAACAATAAAATCATTATCTTTATAAGTCCCAGAAAACATAAAATAATAGATATTTTTAGCAAAACTATGGATAAACAAAAGTATTAATGTTTATTCACAGATACCAAAATACTACATACATTTATCTCTCTATCTATACACAGTAAACTATATTCTCAACTCTAATCACAGAGAGAAGATCAGAATTATGAACATAATGCAAATGGCATTCATGGAGGTTCTGCAGTGGATTGATGAGTAGGAAAAGGAAAAACTCCTAGCAATAGACACTCTATTAGAAAAAAAAAAAACAATTATTTAACAAAGCTTAGAAGAGGGCTGGTTTTCTGATAGGATATTGATGCTTTTGGACATGGCCACAGTGAGAGTACATGGGTAAATCAGAGAGACTTTGCACCAAGAAAATTTGTTTTAAGTTTATACCAACAGCTTAATATTAAATCCTCCAAATATTTAAAAGTTAAAATGATGGCTCTGCTTCAGAATATTTTCTACTCAAATATTTGGAGAATATATGTTAGGACAGGGCAGAATAAAATACTGTATAATTGACTGTCCTAGTATCTACCTACTTCCAGAGCTTTGTAAAAGTGATCTGGTATGACCTCCAGAGCCAAGGAAGGGCTTTTCCAATCAGAGCGAAGGGAATCTTGAAGTCTTTATTTTAAAGTATTCACAAAGCTGTGCTCCTAATTGAATAACTATGAAAACCACAATTGAACTGCCTGGTAATCATCACTGGATAAACCAGAGGCTGTCAAAATGGAAGGTTCATTTTGGCCTTAAGAACATTGTACTATTTGAAATTAGTAATTGCCAGTGTTATTACAAGAATCAGCAATTACCAGTTTCCTCAAGGCTGACCCTTTTAAAAGTGGTCTCATTTTTGACAGATCCATGTGTCTTTAGATTTGACTTCAAACATGCAAAATTTCTATTTACAGCTTTAAAATTTGGTTCACTATACTTCTAAAGCAAGTTGGTACCAAATTGTTTGCTTGGGGTTTTGTTTTGTCTTTTAAGGCTCCCCCCTCACTCCCTGCCACAAAAGATAGGTTCTGAGGATATACTCTGCAAAATGTTTTGCAAGGGCTTAGTTTTAGAAAGCTATGCCAAGTTTAAAATGCATATTCCACCTAATACTTCTGATGATTGCTATATATAATTTCATAGAGTGATCACAGGAAAAAAAGACACTGGTTAGGGGAAATGGAATAAAATAGAAATTAAATTGTTTTAGTTGAATAGAGAGAAAAGTATGGCATACTACTATAAAAGATTAGACAATTTTAGGGTAACCTGAATATTATCTTAAATATTTAATTTTGGAAGGATTAACATCTCTATAATTGGTATTTCTTTCCAATAACACGATTTTATTGTTTAAGGCCTATTATTGTAGAAAGGCCTTTTTAGTACTGTTAAGACTCTAAGAGTTTACACCTAACAAATGCTCAGAAAATAACTTATAAAAGGCATACTTTGTCAACAGGAAAACTAAACCCAGAAAGACTTGGTGTTGGCCTCTGCTCTCTTTCCTATTACATCTATTCCTTCCATTCTCCTGCTTTGTCTAGTAATTCATTTGACTCCAAAATTAGAAAAAACAGAATAAAATTAAAGATAGTAGGAGGAAGAAACAAAGAAAAAGAAAGATCTGCAGAGGGTAAAGAAAGACGTGATCAAAAAAATCAATTTGTAATTTTGAAGAAATTAGTGATGTATATAAATATATCAAGATTGATCCATAAAAAAAGAGAAAAGGCATGAAGAAATGAATTTGAAGTAAAAAGAGACACATAGATATTATTTAAAATCTTTATGATTACCATGAGCAAATTGAAGCCAGTATAAAAACTTACATGTAATGCATGAATGTCTGTAAAATTATATATTTCCAAAATTGACTAATAAAATAGAAAAATTAAACAGAATTAAAAAAAAAATTGATCAACTCAAAAATGAAGAAACCTGTGCTGGCCTCCTAGACTATGAAAGAGAAAAAGGAGAAAGAGGCCCCAGCAGTCCCTGCTGAATCCTCCTAGGTGGGCTTACTGTATACAGCCTGTCCTTGAGGAGCCCAAGGCAGAGCAGAACTGCTCTATCAACACACGAAGTCATCAGAAAAAAAAGAATAAGAACTGTTGTTTTTAGTCACTAAGTTGCGGGGCACCTTGTGACTCAGCAAAGCCTAAATGATATAACAAATGCATGATTCTACATGCAGAAAAAATTTTAAATAGTTTACAATGTTTCCTTATTATGAAATACCATAACAAAATAGCAGTAAAATAGAACTTTCCTAACCTGATTAAAGATATTTAGCTGAAACTTATAGTGAATATACTTAGGATATTTAGTAATGAAACTTTAGAAACATCCTCATTAAAATTTGGAGCCAGTCAAGGATCCTGCTCATACCTCTTCTATTTAATATTGCACTGGAAGTTTTAGTCCATGCAATATAATAATGAAAAAGATGAGATATACAAATTAGAAAAGAAAACCATGTCTTTATTTGATGATATGAGTGTCTATGTGGGAAGCCCTGGAGGATATAAATACTGTTAGAACAAAAACCACTGAAGATAATGTTGAAGAATAAGAATGTGTGGAAAACTGTTTTACCAGGTGGCAAGATTTATTTATTTATTTTTTAAAGTATAGTATGTAAATAAGGCATTGTGCAGGAAAAGAAAAGTGAACAGTAGAACTGAACATAGAGCCAAGAAACAGGACTAGATAATTATAAAACCAGACATCAGGCAGAGTTAACATTACTAAGGATAAAATGGCTATTCTGAGTGAACTAAATATTTCAATAAATGAATGAAAATGTAAATACAGCCTTTAAAATGAAATATAGAAAAATCTCTTTGGGATCATGGGGAGGGAGAAATACACAAAACAGTACAAACTATAAAGAAAGGATTGACAAATATTATTAAATTGCAACCTAAAAACCATTTAGCAACCACAATAAAATCTGCCATAGACATAGTTGAATTGTAAGCCGCAGATTGGAAGTAGATATTTGCCACACATAGAGCAGACAAATGATTGCAAACAAGTTTCCTGCTAGTCTAAATAAGTGGAGGGAAGCATAGCACAGCGAAGGAAATTCTCATGGTAAATCAAATAAGAAAGAAAAATGGAAAGATGCTCAACTTCACCAGTAGCCAAGGAATATGAAAATTAAGACACTTCATTTCTGCATGATGCATGTATTTTCTTTTAAAACGGACACATCATGTTTTGGCAAGAATTTGAACAGGTTTTAAACATGGTTATATTGGTTTGAACTGAAACAATCACCCAAGGAAAGCAATTGGGCAACTATGGTAACCTTGAAAATGTGACTGCTCTTTGACAGAATTTTTAGGAATTATGCTTTTAGAATTACATTCTAGAAAGTAATCTACTACAAGTCCACAAGGAGATAAGTTCAGAATGTGGATTTAAGCATCTATTGTATTAGCAAATTTTACTACAAATGGGATAACTAAATTCTGGATATAATCACATATTGAAATACTAAACCCCTGTAATATGAAAGAATCTCAAAAACATAATTTTGATAGAAAAAAATGCCAAGTATGTCATTATTTATGTAAAGTTTTAAAAATATAGAAATGCCACATATTATTTATAGGCCTCTATCTGTGTGGTTACAGTGTAAAAATAGGCATGGAATGATAAACATCACTTTAGGGAATACAGCTGAAGGATTGGAGGAGGACAGAATTCAGATACCTACGCACTTCAATTGTATATGTAATATTTTTTTATTTTAAAGCAGAATTGGAAAATTTTAATATTAAATAAAGCTGTTTGAAGAATAAAGAACATATCATTCTCTGTAATTTTCTGGGTGATGGTGATATTTCATTTAAAAATAGTGTTAAATAAAGTTAAGTTGTGTTATTGCTGGTGTGAAACTTCTCAGGACCTTTATTTTGCTAGGATAAACTGTGACTCTCTTATACCTTTGACCAGGGAGTGAATTTTGAGCACGTATATGGAGAGACTAGATTATTGCCTAACATACCAGAGGAATGCAAATCTACAGATGAACAATGTGGTAGAATGCTTTATTAATGCAAGTCCCTGGGGTTAGGACCACCATCTGCCTTATGGTCAAATATTTAGCCAAAATGGGTCAGACTTCATTATATGTGGTTTACAGGGGGATTTAATCTAGAAGTCATTCAAATTTGTGCCCCAAAATAACCATGGTACTTGAAATTTTCAATTGATTTTTTTTATGGCTTTGTCGAGCTTTAATAACTCATATTCCATCAATTTCTTCGTGAGTGTACAATTAATGATTTTTTTACTTCATGTATAGAATTGTGTCACCATCACCACAGCCCAATTAAAAAAAATTTTAGTTGTAGATAGGCACAATAACTTTATTTTATTTACTTTTATATGGTGCTGAGGATCGAACCCAGTGCCTCATATGTGCTTGTCAAGTGCTCTACCATGGAACTATAAAACCAACTCCACAATCCAATTTTAAAGCATTTCTGTTCACAAAATTCCTGTCAGCCTATGAGTCATCAATCCATATTGCCACCCCTAGCAAACCACTGATTTGCTTTCTTTCTCTATTGGCTTACTTTTTCCAGAATTTCACACAAATGAAATGATACAATATTTAGTCTTTTGCATCTATTTGCTTTAACATGTTTTTGAGGTTCCTCCATGTTGTAGGATGTACCAATACTTTGTTCCTTTAGATTGCGGATGGGTAGTTAAATGCATGGACACTATGTTTGATTTATCAGTACACCAGTTACTGGTCAGTTGGGTTGTTTCAAATTTGAGGCTATTATGCTGCTATGAACATTCATATCCAAGTCTTTTGTGACACATGCTTCCATTTCTTTTAGGTAGATTAAAAGGACTGGAATTGTTGTGTCATTGTAAATTTATGTTTAACTTTTTAACATGCTACCAAACTATTTGCTAGAATAGCTGCACAATTTTACATTTTTCGCTACTAATGTATGAAGGTTCCAGTTTGTCTACACCTTTGCCAAAACTTTTTTGTTGTCAGGATTTTGGTTATTTGAGTGGGCGTGTTATGATATCTAAGTGGTTTTAATATGCGTTTACCTGATGATGAATGATGTTGAACACTTTTTTGGTGTACTTACTAGTCATTAGATATCTTCTCTGGTGAAATTTCTAGGTCTTTTGCCGTATTTTAAACTGGATGATGATAATAACAATAATTATCATTATTATTTTTCTGAGTTATAACTATGCTAGTCTGGATACAGTTTCTTTACTGGACAAAAGATTTGCAAGTATTTTCTTTCTGTAAGAAAACCAATTTTCATCTGTATCATATCTCTCACATGATCTCAATTTGGGCAGAAAGTACTGCTATAAAGACAATTTAAAAAAAAGGATCAATGTCACTGTACCTGATATTTTAGTGAGCATGTTTATGTTCCTGTGATTTATTTGCCCTTTCTCTTTAAAGTAAACTTAAATTTTATGAAAAATACAGATTCAAATCTGTTAGTGCTCCTGTCTTCCAGTGAATGGTGGTTTTGCCAAAGTGAATGCCTTGTATTTATTCTTTACATATACTCTGAAAACATAACCCCTGTTGAAAATATTCTTTGAAGTTTTCTCTTGATTTGCATTGAGCCAGTTTAAATTTTTGCACATAAAATACACACACACACACACACACGTGTATATGTGTGCATTTTCTTTGCTTTAAAAGGTAAGCATCACTACTTTTGCCAATTGCCAATGTTACCCTTACAGTTGTTGGACAAACTCCAGTTGTCAAGTACATGAAAAAATGTTAGTGTTACATGTGAAATAGGGATTTAGTGAAAAAACAATAAAAATAATCACTAATTATGCTTTACAAAACAACAGTAAGTAATAGTTTTAGGAGTCCAGTGCCTCTGAAGAAACTACATTAATCAGCATTTCAGGACTGAAGCTTGATGGGAGGGGGGAGCTCTTCTCCTGAGTCACCTGCTCAGATTGTCCAGGAGACTGCTGCAGGCACACAATCCACTGCTGTGCATTCTCCCACAGCTTCATTGGTTGCACATGCTCCTCTTTTAAGAGGAAGAAAAAAAGTTTTGCATGCATGCTGCCCTTACTGGCTTGAAATGGATGTCCTTTGCACTTGAATATGCCTTTGTTTCATTTTCCAAAGTCTTTCTATAAAAAAAAAAGAAACAAAACCTTATATGAACACCTGGCATTTCACAAATTATTGTGTTGCTTAAGGGCACTTTTCCTGGGCCCTATCTTTTATTCAGATATTGAAAGGGCAGAGCATAAACAGATCACTTGTCTGTGCTCTGCCTCCACGTGATGTGAGAGGCGGGGGCAGGGAGAGTAGTACATATTCTTGGATGTGTTCTTTTGTTCTGTGGAAGGATAATTTTTTTTTCCCAGTCTTGGGGATTGACACCAGGAGTGCTATACCAGTGAGCTGCATTCCCAGCACTTTTTAATTTTTTTATTCTGATACATGGACTCAATAAATTTCTTTTTTTTTATTAATTTTTTTCTTTCTTTATTTTTTTTATTGGTTATTCAAAACATTTCAAAACTCTTGACATATCATATTTCATACATTCGATTCAAGTGGGTTATGAACTCCCTTTTTTACCCCAAATACAGATTGTAGAATCACATTGATTACACATCCACATTTTTACATTATGCCATATTAGCAACTGTTGTATTCTGCTACCTTTCCTATCCTCTACTATCCCCCCTCCCCTCCCCTCCCATCTTCTCTCTCTATCCCATCTGTTGTAATTTAATTTTTTCCCTTGTTTTTTCTTCCCCTTCCCCCTCACAACCTCTTATACGTAATTTTGTATAACAATGAGGGTCTCCTTCCATTTCCATGCAATTTCCTTTTTCTTTCCCTTTCCCTCCCACCTCGTGTCTCTGTTTAATGTTAATCTTTTCCTCCTGCTCTTCCTCCCTGCTCTGTTCTTAGTTGCTCTCATTATATCAAAGAAGACATTTGGCATTTGTTTTTTAGGGATTGGCTAGCTTCACTTAGCATAATCTGCTCTAATGCCATCCATTTCCCTGCAAATTCTATTTCCTCCTTTGTTATCGGTCTGTTTAAATTGTGTGTATCTTCCTGACTCAATCTGGGCAAATCATATGACTTAATAAATTTATCGATATCTTCGCTATCTTCTATTTTATTGGAATATAGGGTTTCAAAATAATTTCTAATTATCTTCTGTATTTCTGTAGCGTCTGTTGTGATGTTGCCTTTTTCATCCCGTATGTTAGTAATTTGAGCTCTCTCTCTTCTTCTCTTCGTTAGCATGGCTAAGGGTCTGTCGATCTTATTTATTTTTTCAAAGAACCAACATTTAGTTTTATCAATTTTTTCAATGGTTTTTTTTTTGTTTCAATTTCATTGATTTCCGCTCTGATTTTAATTATTTCTTGCCTTCTACTACATTTGCTGTTGTTTTGCTCTTCCTTTTCTAGGGTTTTGAGATGAAGTGTGAGTTCATTTATTTGTTGTTTTTTTCTTTTTTTGAGGAATGAACTCCAGGACATGAATTTCCCGTTAAAACTGCTTTCATTGTGTCCCATAGATTCCGATATGTTGTGTCTGTATTTTCATTTATCTCCAAGAATTTTTTAATTTCCTCCTTGATGTCTTCTGTAACCCATTGATCATTCAGTAACATATTGTTCATTTTCCAGGTGATGCAGGATTTTTCCTTCCTTCTTTTATCATTGATTTCCAGTTTCATTCCATTATGATCAGATAAGATGCATGATATTATCTCCACACCTTTATATTTACTAAGAGTTGCCCTATGGCATAATATATGGTCGATCTTTGAGAAGGATCCATGTGCTGCTGAGAAGAACGTGTATCCACTTGATGATGGTTGATATATTCTATATATGTCAGTTAAGTCTAGGTTATTGATTGTGTTATTGAGTTCTATAGTTTCTTTATTCAGCTTTTATCTGGAGGATCTGTCCAATGGAGAGAGCGGTGTGTTGAAGTCACCCATAATGATTGTGTTGTGGTCTATTTGACTCTTGAACTTGAGGATAGTTTGTTTTATGAACGTTGCAGCACCATTGTTTGGTGCATACATATTGATAATTGTGATGTCTTGTTGGTGGATGGTTCCTTTTAACAGTATATAGTGTCCTTCTTTATCCCTTTTGATTAACTTAGGGTTGAAGTTTATTTTATTCAATATGAGTATGGCCACTCTTGCTTGCTTCTGAGAACCATGTGAGTGGTATGATCTTTCCCAACCTTTCACCTTCAGCCTGTGTATGTCTTTTCCTACCATATGAGTCTCCTGAAGGCAGCATATTGTTGGATTTGTTTTTTTAATCCAGGTTACTAGCCTATGTCTCTTGATTGGTGAATTTAAGCCATTAACGCTTAAGGTTACTAGTGATATATGGTTTGTACTTCCCGTCTTGTTTGTTTATTTATTTATTTTAATATGGCTAGTTTTTCCTTTTTGGTTATTTTTTTTCCTTCCCCTTACTGAGTTACCTCCCACTGTTAGTTTTGGGTTTTGTTTTCAATTCCTCTTCTTGTAGTGTTTTGCTCAAAATGCCTTGCAGTGCTGGTTTTCTGGCTTCGAATTCTTTTAACTTTTGTTTATCGTGAAATATTTTAATTTCATTTTCAAATCTGAAGTTTAATTTTGCTGGATACAGTATTCTTGGTTGGAATCCATTATTTTTCAGTGTTTGAAATACGTTGTTCCAGGATCTTCTCGCTTTCAACGTCTGTGATGAAAAATCAGCCGTTAACCTAATTGATTTACCCCTGAATGTAATCTGCCTCCTTTCTCTCGTAGCTTTTAATATTCTCTCCTTGTTCTGCATGTTGGATATCTTCATAATTATGTGTCTTAGAGTTGGTCTATTATGGTTTTGAATGTTTGGGGTCCTGTAGGCTTCCAGGATTTGACAATCCATTCCATCTTTCATCTCTGGGAATTTTCTAGGATTATTTCATTCAATAGGTTGTCAGTTCCTTTGGTTTGAACCTCTATACCTTCTTCTATCCCAATGACTCTCACGTTTGGTTTTTTTATGACATCCCATATCTCTTGGATAGATTGCTCGTGAGTTTTAAGTATCCTTTCTGTGTTGACTATATTCTTTTCAAGTTGATAAACTTTGTCTTCATTATCTGATGTTCTGACTTCTACTTGATATAGTCTATTTGTAATATTCTCGTTTGAGTTTTTAATTTGGTTTATGGTTTCCTGCATTTCTAGGATTACTGTTTGATTTTTTTTTTTAAATCTCTATCTCCTTGTAGAGCTCATTCTTTGCCATTTGAATTTGTTTATTTAATTCATTTTCAAAATATACTTTCATTGCTTGGACTTGCTGTCTAATGTCTTCTCTAATATTCCATTCCATCTGAGTTAGGTATGCCTTGAGTTCTTTCTCTGTCCATTTTTCTGATACCTCTAGGTTCTCCTGTGTATTTAAGTTGTCTTGCATTGTTTGTAATCCTTTTTTCCCTTGTTTTTTCATGGTTCTCAAGTTACTTTCCAACTCTGTTTGACTGCTGTGTTTCTGTTTTCTCCTTTAAATTTGTTTTGGTTTTTCTAGTTCCGCTATCTCTCCTTTGTGTTAGGGGACAATGTTTAGAGATGTTGGATTTAATTGTGATTTACGGTAAATTCATTAGTTTCATTAAAGGCCTTCAGATTTTGATGGCATATAGAGAATTGAGGTTTGGACTTAGGATTTTATATTAAGGTCAGGTGATTTGATGGTATGGAGGTTAGTATATGTTAGCTTCTTTGAGGCGTTGCTCAAATGCAGGCACATATTAACAAGAGAATAGACAGGAGTACTTGGGGGTAGTTAAGGGCTTAGGCGGACTATAGACCTATTCATAGTATTCATCTATTTGCATTTAGTAAGTTATATGTAATCTGGGTGTTCATGCTTAAGAGGAAAGATGGGGAAAAGGTAAGGACACAAACCAAGAAAGAGAGAGGGAGAGAAGAAAGACAAAAGAATAGAAATGAAAAGAAATGATAAAATAATAATAATAGTAATAATAAAATGCAGTAAAATAAAAATTACAATTGAAAAAAATAATTAAAAGAAAAAAAATTAAAATTAAAAAATTAATGAATTAAAAAAATGAAACAAGGGAAAAAAAAAAGGTACTGTTAGGCTTCTATTTTCTTCGCTTCCAGTAGGTGGTGCTGTGCCTTCCAGGCCAAGATTTTGCCCTCTGGCTGTAGGATACAATCCTGTGTGAGGCCGCTCCCTCCTCCCCCCACCCCCGGTGTCTCTCAAAAACCTGTTAGCGCAGGTTTATTCCTGGCCTCTATTCCCCTGGCTTCTCCTGCTAGCCAGGCCTTCCCCAGTGTGATGCCACTTGGGAGTTCAAACTATACCTTGGGCCTGCAGTTAGCTGGGTGTGGAGCGTGGCTATTGGGAACTGGCACCTTATTGTTTGATTCCTTCCGCTTGCCCCTCCCCCAGAGCTGGCAAGACAGGTTTCGTTTTCGCCACTGATGGGAGGGGGAGTCAGAGGTCAGGTGCCTTTACCTTTCCCCATGCCTCTATCCATGCTCACTCTGATAATCCCTCCCCCGGAAAGCCAGGGAGATATTTTATGCGAATTCCCTGCTGTATGGGAGATGGGCTGAATAACACACACCTGTTCTGTTGCGGTGATCTGTCGGAAACTGGCGATGGTTACGTCAGCTCTCCAAGATGGTGGTCCTGGCTTCCTTGGTGGACTGTCCAGTGTGGGGCACAGAACTGGACCGCTTCCTTCCCCCGTCTCAAACCCCAAACTCAGCTCGGAGCTCAGTGAGGGCACAGCTGGCAGGACTCCTCAGAATCCGCAGCGCCATTTCTCTGCGTTGCTGGCCGCTTCTCGCTGCTCCTCCGTCTCTAGCCACGGGGCGGGCCATGGATCAATCAGCTTGGATCTCCGGGCGCACAGTTTACTCGCGGTTGAGACCCAGTAACCGGTCCTCGGTGATGGAAATCCTTCCTCTAGGTTTCGGTGCACCCTAATTTTGCTGGAAATTCCTATCAAGATAGCTTTTGGTAGTTCTAACTCGTTATTCACCTGCGCAGGGACGTGGTACATGGGGGTGATGCACTCTATTCGCCGCCATCTTGTTTCCTTTGCCCTCACTAAATTTCTTGAACTGGCCTTGAACTTTTGATCCTTCTACCTCAAACTTCCGATGAGCTGGGATTACAGGCGTGCACCACTGCATCCAGCTTTTGTCTTTTTTTTTTTCTTCCTGGTGAAGGGACTGAACCCAGGGCCTTACACATGCTAGGCAAGTGCTTTACCAATCAGCTACACCCTACATCCCTACCCAGGATATTTTTTCTTTGGTATCAGGAATTGAACCCAGAAGTGCTTAAGCACTGAGCCAAATCCCCATCCCTATTTATTTATTTTGAGACAGGGTCTCACTGATTTGCTTAATGATCTGGCTAAATTACTGAGGATGGCTTTGAATTTCAGATCTTCCGGCCTCAGCCTCCAGAACTGCTGGAATTACAGGCATGTACCACTGTGCCCGGCCCAAGGTAAATTTTTTAAAGAAGGGAAATGTATGACTTTCTTACAAATATAAAACAAATGTAAGTTAAGTAAAATTTTTGCTTAACTCATTATTAAAAAGGGTAGATGGTGTAAGGTTCAAAGGAGAAATCAACAAATCCAAAATATATATGGAGCAAAGTAATGTTGAAAAGATTGCACAAAAAGAGATGAAATTGGTTTTCCTATAGGAGATAAGGACAAGAAGGACCATGTACAGGTTCTCACTGGAGATACCCAGTCACCTTTTCTGCTTATTTTACATCTCCATACAGTCTTAGGGTTTATCAAACTTTTCCTATAACATGCCAGATAGATGATATTTTATATTTTGTGTGCCTTACTGGCTCTCCTTCAACTCTGCCGTTGCAACATGAAAGTAGCCGTAGACAATGCATGAACAAATGGGCATGCTTATTTTGAATAAAACTTTATTTGTGCACACTAAAATTTGAACTTTATTTTATTTTCCTGTGTCATGAAATACTATACGTTTTATGTTTTGTGAAATGAAATATTATACTTTTTATGTTTTCTAACCTTTTAAAAAATCTAGGAAAAAACCATTCCTTGCTTGTGACTCATAGAAAAACAGCCTGCAGATCAAATTTGGTTAACATCTAATCTATAGGGATTAAACTGAAAAACTCATAAAATTGGCACAGATCTCCAAAGTACAAGATTTTGGCAATAAATTATCACACATAATAGTTTAAATGCAATATATTTACATATAATGAATGTACAGGTAAATTTATGTGAATATATGAATAGTAATAATAATGATGGAAGAACAATCAGAGCCTTATTATAAAACAGTAGGGAAATCACAGTTAACAGTTAAGTAAAGATAACTGTACCGTGTTTACTAGTTATATCACCCCAGTCCATCATCCACTTTAGTCTTAAGGCTCAACCCCACATGATGGAGTCAAAAAAACCTTTGATGGTGAAGATGAATTATCCAGAAGTGATTCTCAGAACTGCCTATATCAAACTCTCATGGAGCACCAAGTATATTTGGAGCAGATTGCTTTTCATGGGTTCATGAGAAACAGAGCAAAACTTAGAACACAGTTATTAATCAGTGGGTGAAATCCTCTTTATAGAAGTTGAATTATAGACATGAGTATTTTTCTTTTATTAAATATTCTTTAAATTGCACATATGGTGTAACAATTTTCTGGATAGTCTCAGAACAGCTTTCCAGAACATGCCTTTGTCAGCCTTCATCAACTGAGTAAAGGGTATGAGTTCATACATTGGGCATAAATATTAAATAATCTCATCTATTTGTCTTTATATTATCTCTTGTATATTTTAGAAATGTTATTTTCTATGTACCTATTTCCTATAAGCATCATGTATATCCACAAGACTAGGGTCCTAATTATAATAAGAGACATTACATGCTTGTATAATCATATCAAAATGGACTCTACTATCATGTATAGCTAAGAAGATCCAATTTTAAAAAAAAGAAGTGCTATGCAGGCATGGGAGTCATCAGATATATTCTTGGGGTTCATGAGCATTCTAATAAGTTTTAAAATACGTTTTAGTTTTACAAATGAGCTAACAAATATATTAGCATATTTTCTATTATACATGTTCCCATTTAATGAGCAAGTATTGCTAAACAACTTTAGTTTCTATAATTGTATTTATCTCTTTTTTTCCTTTTTTGGGAGGTGGTTACCAGGGATTGAACTCAAGGGCACTCGACCACTGAGCTACACTGCCAGCTCTATTTCATATTTTATTTAGAGACAGGGTCTCACTGAGTTGCTTAGTGCTTAGCTGTTACTGAGGCTGCTTTTGAACTCGTGATCCTCCTGCCTCAGCCTCCTAAGCCTCTGGAATTAAAGGCATGTGCCACTGTGCCTGGCTTGTTTATTTTTTTAATGGGTTTTAAGTGATGTTCAGTTGCGATCCTTGGCCCCTTGTTATAGAGTTTGCAAATATATTCTAGACCAGGGGTTGACAATCTTTCTGCCAAGTGCCAGTTCATAAGTATTTAGGTATTTGTGGATCATAAGGTCTCCATCATAATTATGCAACTTGGCAATTGTAGCATGAAAATAATCAAGAGACAAGATGCAAATGTATGAATGTGGCTATATTTAAATAAAACTTTATCAAACAAGTGGTGGGCTGATTATGACCCAATGGCCTTACTTTGCTAATGTTTATTCTAGGGCTTCTGATGATTCTCAAAAGTCTGAGGGAAAAACAATCTACAACTATGCACTACTTTAACAAAATTGTTGTATAAAACGTCACATTTGCAAAAATAAATTAGGAACCCATTATTTGATTTCAATGTGATTATTTATGTATTTTAAATTAAAAATAAATTTTAATTTATTAATATTGTATTCTAAAAAATTCTAAGTTTTAAAATGTTTTGTATATTTTTTTAATAGCAAACACATTCATAGGTAGCTTTCTTTTTCTTTTCACTCATAGTCATGATACATATATATTTGAGAAACTAAATAAAATGCTAACCACATCCCTAGATGTGACATCAATCTTTTCATGCTCATTCTCCAATTGCAGGAATTTTACTTGTCAGCCAAACCAGAGGTGCTTTTTTGAAAAACCTTCAATAGTTAAGATAAATGATAGATCATTCTTTAACAGACCAAAAAGAAAGTTTGCAAGTTGGTCTGTTCCAAAAAATTCTATTTGCTGAGTTACTGATTTGCATAATTTATAAAAATTACCTGTCTTCTTGAACATATTCAATGAATGTTTAATACTAAGTTGATTAATTTAGTGAATAAATTTATGACTGTATTGTCTATTAATTTTAATGGCTCTAACAAATGTTTCATAGAGAATTAATTTCAAATTCTTTTAAAATTTAATTTTTCTTTTTTGAAGAATTTTTAGAATTCTCAACATTGATTTGGTTTATTCTAATTACTTATAAATTTTATACCAATATTGAGGTACTACATTTATTTTAATAGTTCTGTAAATTTCAACTTGTTGGCTTGTTTTTGATTTTATAGCAATATTTGAAGAATTATTTTGTTGAAAGGTAATTTCTTAGAAGCTCATAGTATGACTTAGTTTTTTAGGATGAAATTTCTTCTTATCTTCAAAAATTTGTGATTCATATGTAGAAACCAAAATTCATAATGAAATTATTACTCCTAATTATAAAGTCATCTTCAGAAATGTAAATTTACCTAGGACTGTTCCAAAGATAACACATCAATATCGAGCATTAATAGCTTTGTTATTAATTACAAAATTATGGCTGTGTGCTATTTGATGAAATAATGTGAAACTTACTTAAAGCCTAAGTAATATTTAAAAAAATAAAAACAAATTAAAATGTGAAAAAACTGAAAACAAAAAGCCTAAACAATTTCATCACTTATGAACTGCTGAATATTTACACTTTAGTTGCTACAAATACAAAAATTAAAGCTGATATTCACAACAGATTCTTAAAAGAATATATAGGTATTGACTCAAATTTTAAAAACGTTAATGAATAGTATATTACTCATAATAGTTGAAATGTTTGGCAAACTTTGGAGATCGTTTGATAGACTGATTTTTGTCAGAATTGATTTAGCAGAATTGGCCTAGTTAAGGGACAAGAAACACTGTGCTTGTATTGAATGGAACATGTTGGAGCATCAGAATCAACAGGTCTCTAAAGTCTGGCGGTCAAGTAAACATCTCAAATCTGGTATTTGCAAGTTTTCCACTGATTCAGGTTACTCTAGGAACTAATAAATACTTTCTTCCCCTGTTTTCCTTGCAGAAACTCTAAGAAAAAGAAAATGTATTCACTATCCTCTGTATTGTATCAGCAGCTGTCTCCTTTCCTTGGAGTTCTCAAAGGAGACCTCTGGTCTTGCCAAGAGCAGAAGTTGAACAGATGCCTCACTAAATGCAGTTAGCTATTGGCTAACTAAGGCTGCTTGTCCCCAGTACATCCAGTTTTTTTTTTTTTTCTTTTTAAGCTCAGTTGAAGTATTTTAAAAGACATAAATATGTAAATAGTTTGAGTGAAATAATCAAACTATTGATGAAGTGTAAGGAATATAATATACAAATCTGGCAGCTATAAAGAGCTGTGTGGGGGATATGTGTCTAATTTATTGATAGCCAAAAAAAAAAAATCATCTGTAAGGACAAGCAGTCTAATGGCTTTAATGTGTTTAATGTGAAAAAAACAGGATGCTGTTGGAATTGAGCTAGTTTCTTAAAGCAACTAGTAGAAATGACAATGTGGCAATCATTTAACATTTACAATATGTAATGGATAGCAGAATTTAGGATTGAGTCCACAAAGAAATATTCATTGTATTCTCCTATTTCAAACCTTCATTTAAAATCTCTCTCAAACATGAATCTCATGACGGGAGGGTAGTTTTACAAGCTTGTATGCTCGTATTTTATGTTTGTTATCCTATTCTTATTCTTTTGTGTGGCAGTGGGGATTGAATCCAGGAGCACTGTATATCTAGACTACATCCTTGGCCCTGTATTATTTTTATTTTCAAAATATTGAAATAGGGCTTCACTGACTTGCCCAGGCTGACCTTGAACTTATGAACCTTCTGCCTCAGCCTCCCATGTTGCTGACATTACAGGTGTGCATCATGGTGCCTGGTTGCTCATTTCATTTTTAAGAAAATAGATGCATGTAATCATACATACTTTTGATGTGTGTTAACAATGCTTGTCACATACTTTAGTTGTTCCTAATTTTATAGAATTAATTGATGCTATAAACTAGATTATTCTGAGGAATTAGTGTGATTGTATCTTAAAATTTTCAAAGAAACTCCTGTTTATAAAAGAAATATATGGTACACTGAACGATAGTTTTAAATTGTAAAATGAATGTATGACTGTACAATTCAAATAGTGCATACACATGAAACTAAAAAATGCAATCCTTCTTCCAATTCCATCTTATACACACACACACACACACACACACACACACACATTTATCTGCTAATCCTATGACCTTCTGCAAAAAGTTTAATAAGCATCATCACAGACCTTTATTGTGCATTTGCATTCATATACATAATATAAATGAGTTCGTGTTTTGGCATGTTACAACCCCCCCTACTTTATATAACTATGGAATCTTTTATGCTAATGTATATATCTACTTCATTTAATGTTAACATTGCATTTTATGACATGAATAATTTATAATAATAAGGAAATTACCATAGTTTGTTTCAAAGTATTGCTACATTATAATATATCCCAAAGAATAGCTATATAACTCATAAAATTTTGATTTTTTTGTATATATTAAGGTTGTTTCAATTTTTACTATTAATAAATGCTGCCATAAACCTAAGTTTATATATTCTGGTATGCTTAGACACCTCCATAAGACAGGCTAGCAATGGAATTGCTGGGTCCAAATAGAATCACAATATTTTAATACTCTCTACAATTTTCTAGCTAAATTAATTGTGATCCCACTGAAGCTGTGTGAGAATATTCATTTTATAATAAGCTTGCCAGCATTGTATTTTATCAGCCTTATGATATTTATTAATATAATGAACAATAATGTCATATTATTATGATTTTGATGTGTATCTCATTAGTAATAAAGTTGAAACTCTTTTACATGTTAATTATCCACTAGCATAGTTCTTTTTTACCTTTCTATATCTTTAACTAATGGGCAGATTTTATTTCTTTGCATACAATTGCTTTTTTTAATGCAATCTTTCAAATTTAATTTATAGTCTTTCTAAGGCTAGGGAAATTTTCTTCTCTTTGATGATCCCTTCCTTCTTCTCAGTTTCTTCTTTCTAGAATTCCTATTAGATGAGTGTTAGACTCTATCTAATCATTCTTCCTTTTAACTTTTTCCGATAGGGTTCAACTTTTTGCCCCTTTACTGTCCAGTTCTTGTCCATTCAGTGTGATGATCTCAAAGCTCTTCAAGTCTCCCATGTCAGAATTTCTGCTTTTATGCAATGTCTTGATGTTTTGGTTTTCAAAGTCACAAACGTAATAACTCTGATTGGTGGTTAAATACACTGACATTTTTTCTCTCTGTGATCCAGTTTTTCTCAATAGAATGCCTTTGTATTTGTGCAGATTAAGATCTTCCCTGGTTGAGATCATTTTAACTCTGTTGAGTTTTCGTAGTAGTCCATTTTCATCTACTTTATGTCTCTCAGGAAACCTACAATTGTCCCAAATCTCCAGCACTCTTGTATTTACATTTATTTTTTCATTTATCCTTTTCAAAAGTATTTGGGAAGTGGGGAGATTTGCTCCATCCACTGATATGATAAGACCACATGTCTTCTGTTATTGACATAAAATGTCTCTAGTAGACAAATCATTCATTTGGAGTAATTGATTTTTTTCCCCAAGGCATTCCTTTTCAGGTCTCTGTGGGGTTAGCTTGGATTTGGGTTTGAATTTGATCCCTTTATATTTATTTTCACTCAGTCTGATTTCAATGAAAGAGATGACTTCTTATCTTGTTTCTGTTTGAAATACTGGTAGCAGTATATTTAGAAATGGTCTACAAACTTGCCAGAAATTTAAACCAGTTAAATATTATTTGAAGCATTATTCTTTATTTCTTTTACTGCTTTAAATGCAGGATTGCCTATGATTGTCATAATAGATTTAACATTTCCACATAACCTTTTAGAAAGATTCATTTATAGAGATACTGAAACTTTCTCATTTTAAAGCATCAGTAATGAGACAGTTTTGCTTTGAAAGCTTCAGGCTGATCCCATGCACAGATTATTTTCATTCCCTTACTGATTAAAAGTTTTAGATTCCCAAATATATGCCATTTTTAAAAATAGTAAAGCAAACTTTTTCTAATTCCAATATTTAATACTCCCTTCTTTGAAAAACCTGTAATTTAGAGCTCAACACAAAGAATATGTGTAAGAATTTAATATTAAGGTAAATTAGTGAAGCTTCTGCATAGAGACAAATATGTACAATCTTATTTATCTCCATAGACAGTAGTCTTTCCTTGTTTTTGAGTCCTGTGACGGTCTCCTTTTCCTCCATATTTTTCTTCACTCTGTGCGTTTATATTTAGTTTGACAATCATTTCTGCAGTATTTCTTGGGTGCCAAGCCCTGCATTAGTCCTAATATATACAAAAATAAGTAGGACATAATTTTTACCTGATTTTTGGACCTTTGTGTACAAAGATCAATAGAGATGGTAAGGATGAAAATGCTTTGGAAAATATGGTATAATAAAAGTTATTATCAAAAATACAGGTCAATGCAGAACATTTTCAATTTAAAATTTGGGTAGCTTTCAGAATATTGTCTTAAGTATTGAGTATTAAAATGGAGATAATTATAGTATTGCAAAAGGTGACTGCTAAAAGGATCATTTCACTAAAGAAATTTTTCTTTAAAGCTTCAAATATTTGGGGAAGCTTAGGAGGTATTAAACACATAGTTTTTTGTAGTTTTTCTGTGTGAGCAAAAATTCAATGGTATGGTAACTGAAAGTTTTCTGTAAACTGTAAAGCACTATGTAAACACAAAGTGATATTATTGTGACGGGAGGTGAAGTGAACAGGGAGCAATTTGTATAAGATGCAGAATGGGACATATTACAGGGTAACTTTAAAGGAAGAGACAATAGAGTAAGTTTTAAGTAAAATTAAAACTGTTTGAAGACAGTAGAGTAAGTTTTGAGCAAATTTAGAACTGTGTGAATGATATATTGTGAAGCATGCTATAAAGCACTTCATTTCCCAAAATACCTCTGTCTATTACTTCCTATGGCATTTGAAATTCTGCTACAGAAATTGCTTTTATTTGATGCTAATAGTAGGTAATAGTATGCATTCAAAAATAGCATTTTTATAACTCAGTGGTTTAAGTTGGAAGTATTTTGCAGTGTTTTTATTGGCTCAACAGTTTGAACTACATGTTGGTGGTGGTATTTTCATTTTAATCATCATTATTGTTCCTTTTTTCTTGATGGGCAAGAGAGGATCAATAGTTGGGTGGAATTATTTATCACAGCCAGTGTATGATGGGCATTAGCCAGTCTATCTCACTTCTCGTTTCTTTCCAATCTATCATGATTAAACTCCCAATGAATGAAATGCTCATTAAGCACCTATTAAAAAGCTAAGGAATTTCCAAATCAATACAGTTTCTCCACAGGTTTCACAAATTAGTTGGGAGATGTGTCTTATAGGTTAGAAACTAATAATTAGAGATCATAGGACAGGGCTTCATGTAAAGTACTGAATTGTGTAGTAAGAGCTTTATCAGTATAGACAGTGGAGAAAACAATATGGATGGGTTTAGGCCAAGGTTAAGAAGTGGAATTGTCCCCTTAACACTTTTTTTTGAGTTGGGGGTTGAAAGAAGGGCCTTGCCCATGGTAGGTATGTGCTGTATCACTGAGCTACCCCCAACCCCACCCCCCCAGCCCTGTTCAAATATTTTTAAACTATAAAATGCTTAGTTAGATAAAATGTAGTAGAAGACCCTTTCAGGGCAGGTGGAAAAAGCATTTCTGAGAAGGGCCATTGTAACTGAAAGTGATGGTAAAAATGACTGATAAGACATGTTTTAGGGGAGAAATACCAATGACTTCTACAATCTAGTGTTTCCCCTGAGCCTAAGCAGCAGTGGTCACAGGAACACTTAAATCCTCCTGAGACCCTCACATTCATTTTTCCTGCTGTCTTCATCTACATCTGCTGAGCCCCTGATCTCTATTCCATTCAGGAGCTGGAGCCTCCTGGAGCTCCAAGATATAATGTGTTTGTTCTTCCTGCAGATTACGAAATGTTTCTTTCCCCCACTCTAGTCATTCTTTTAAGAAGGGCTTCTACAGAAGAGCCTTGGTTTCCATTGTCCTCTTCCTCACAAGTGTATTCATGATGACAGAGCATAAAAATCAGATGGGTTCATTTCTCACTTATTCTTCAAACCCAACAGAGAACCTCTTGGGTCTCAACATCATAGTCCTAGACATCTGTTTGGTCACTTGACAGTGAAATATCCATTATTGCCTTTAGATTTTAGCAGAATTTACCACTGTGTGTGTAGGAGTGGTGTGCTGCAGTGCTCTCCCTCTCACTGACTATAACAGTGGAGGGGAAGATCGGCTAGTGGGTCATTCCCCAATAGCCAGGTCATGGCCTGTGACCCAAGCTCAGCCTATCCAGTGGGGCAGTCTGTGACTTTGACTCTAAAACAAGCTCTCCAAGGAAGAAGGGTTGATGACCGTGGTTTCCATCTTGTCATTTATTTCAGAAACATCAATCTTTTGACTGGCTGCACCTGATTCCTTCAGTTAGGTCTCCTCTGTGTCTTGCTCTTTCATCAGTTTGCATCTTCCCCTGGCTTTCTTGTGGATTCTGCATGTTTGATAACCTCCTATCCAATTCCTGGGCATGTTTTGTTCATTTGCTTTCTTTTTTTTTTAAAATTAAGATAACTCACACTAGTTTTCCTTACAACAAGGTGCTCTCAAACAAAAGACCTTGCCTCGTCTGGTTTATTGGGCCAGGCTGACACTTTTTTGCTTGTGCTAAATTTTTCTCTGATAGACTCTACGCCTCTCCTGTCTTCAGCTATTGTCTTCCTCTACCACCTTACAAGTAGCCAGGTATACTTGCATCGACTTAGATCTCAAGAAAGATAACACTTTTCCTGAATTTCCTAGTGCTCCTGTGTTTTGAGAAAGTGATTAGGACAATTTAAGGAGTTAGGAGAGGGAAAGATGTAATCCCATGTTAAGAAGCTTCCAATCTCTGCTCTGATCCCATACCATAGACATTATCACTTAATGCTCAGGTCATTATTCTGAGATGGGTACTTTTAACTTAGAGAAAGACTTAAATGGGAACCAAAAAAAAAAAAAACTGCTTCATGTCTTTAGTGGAAAAATAGGTATTTTTAAGTCACTCACCTTCCTGGTTATCTGATTATGTGGAAGTCTCATAATCAGATCACAGGACTGGAACAGGACTGTTCATTGTCTTTGAGCTACTTAAAACACTTATCGATCAGGGACAAATGATAGAAATGCAAATATTTCTTGTTCACAGATGTGCAAATACAGTTTGTCTGGTGGAGGCTAAATTGACTTCTTCTCCTCACAACGGAAGAGTTTTCAGTCTGTATGTGGTGTAAATTCTTTCAGCATTTCCTACGGCCTGTGTGGTTCTTTGAACTGCCCTTTGAACTTGTTGCAACATCTGACCGGTTATCTTATTCGTTAGTAGGTTAAAAAATCTTTGGCACATGAGCGCTTTACATTTGTGTGAGAAATTTTATCTTTTTTAAAAAATTATACTTTAACAATATCATTTAATCAAATAGAAAATATTACAGTTTTAGCTTTCAGGGACTTGGCAGAGATAGAATTTAAACTCCAGTTTCCCAACTTCGAATTCAAGATTTTTTCAAATTCAACTTCACACAAGAAAGAAATGATAAGTAAAACAATAATTCTATCCCTTCTGTCCTGATCTGTACATTAGTGTCCTAATGGGCTTCTTATTTCTAGACTCGGTTTCCTCTTGATTTTTGCTTTACAAATTACTGACAGATTATTAGTCTGAAACAATGTTTTATTCATTCCTCTTTGGCCATTGGCCCCAATGACTTCCACAGTCAGCTATACATAATTTGGACTACTGACTCTAGAATTTACCCCGCTTGCTCACCCTGCACAGTCTTGCCCTGTGTACCATCCAATACTGTCTCACCTAGAGCATGTGAAGTTCTTCCTCATCTTTGGTTTCTCAATTTGGGTTTTCTCTGTTATGAGGCCTTCTTTCCCTCTGAATTGACAAATCCAATAAGCCCTGAAAAGTCAATTCCAATCTATTTTCACATCTTCCATAATGTTTTCCCAAATGTGTCTGGCATGGAGCCATCATAGCCCCCCCACTATGGCCATAGCACTTCTCTATTCAGCCATTCAGTAGTTAATCTTAGCACTGTTTTGGGGACACATAGGCATTTATGTTCCATGCTCTTAGAGGCAATATAACACAGTAGTTATAAACAGGTTTTGGAGTCAAGCTGCTTGGATTCAAATTATAGTCTTGCCACTTCCTCTCTCTACAACCTTGGACAAGATGCATAACTTCTCAATGTTTGATTTCTTTGTTTCTAATAGGATAATGAGAGTTTCTACCTAAGTGTGAGGATTATGTAGGTAAATTTATTTTAAATGCTTACAAATGTTATTTCACTCAAAACATGTTGTATAAAGGTTTACATTATCGTCCATACTGTATCTGTTTTTTTCATTATTGGCTTACTTCCCTAACTAAATTTTAAATTAGTTGAGGAAAGAAATGATTTTTAAAAAGTTTGATACAGTATATGCCACAAATATGGTGCTTAATCACTTGGTAAAGGGGAGTTATTGAAGGAAGGCTTTTGAGCAGGGTATTATGTGTTAAAGCTCTGTCCAGCAAGGTATTGGAAAGATTTTTGGAAAAGCTTGATCATGAACAATTGCAGTAATTCCAATATGTACAATATGTACAGTTTTTTTTTTAAACTCATTTCAAAGCAACTAACATTTATAGTGCCTGACAGAGATAAATCATTGGGATTTGAAATGAACAAATTACCATTCCAATCTTCAAAGCACTTAACATCCAGTGCTGGATAATTAATAATTAAATGAGCAGAAGCAATCCATTGCTGAGAAATATAATAGAATTATATATAGGTGTAGGATACAGAGGGAAACGAGCAAAAAGAGAAATGCTTTCTTAAATGAAGTAATTCTTAAGCACTAAACCAGAGGAGCTGGGAGGTAGAGGTGGGGCCATATTCCAAGCAAGTTCAGCACTTCTGGGGAGAGCCATAACGAAGTCAGAACCTCAGACAGTGGCTGGTGGCAGGTGAACAGTCAAAGAGAACTTGTTTGCTGACGGAGATCTGTCAACTGTCAGCCTTATGTTTACAGCATAAAATTATAAAATAGGAAATGTGTTGAAAGGCAGAACTAGCTCAACATTTTCTAAGCTGTTCTGATCCTCCCCTACATGTTTTCACTTCTACCTTGCTGCTGTCCCTGCATTCACTGCTTAGGGTCCCCTACTCACACTTGAAGTCTGGTAGTTAACTCATCACTAATCAGGTTGAAATAAATCATGTCATGTGTTAAGCTGAGCTTCATTCTGCCCTGTGTTTTTCATCTGACAGGGTGCTTTTAGAACAATAAGTTCCCCAAATGTCAGAGCACAAGCAAACTTTCATTATAAAAGCAATTCACCAATATTACATCAATCATAATGAGAAACAAAGGACACCACGTCCTGAGAGGCAAACTTTTCAATCATGTAACAAGAGAATACAGCCCCAAATTTGTAAATAAGTATTCTCAGCTTGTAATATTAAAAGTTGTTGTAGGTGCTGGACAAAATCTCCTGTTTGTGAAATTTATGTAGCAAGGAATGGACTTAAGTCACCAATTGATAGGAACAATTCACATATTAACTGTAGAGTCTTACAAATATATATTATATGCATTTCAAAACCTATTAAAAAAATCTCTTGCAATGGATACCAAAAGTTTCTAATTGTAAGAAACTATCTTTTGTCCTCATAAATGAGATGACTTCTTTAAGATAAATTCAGTAAAATACATAAATCACTGAAAGTTTTGTGATAGATGTGTTACTAAAGCAAAAGAGTATGTGACATGATACTACTGTTTCAATTTTGGAAATCTTGTCTGTCTGGATGAACTGGGTTCTGTTCTGCCAATATCCTGACCTAATGCCACAGTTAGTAATGGAGTTCATAATAGGATTCATTTTTAAACTGTTATACTATAAATTATCTTGTGATATGAATGTCTTGGTACAAAACTAAAGAACATGACATCTTGTTCAATGAATTTCTGAGCCGGGTAATGAGGGTAAAAAAAGCCAATTTATCACTTTATTCCCCATATCATTTCATAAATGAATATTATGCATCTTCCAGAGATACAAACTGGTAAAAAATAAAAGCAAAAACTGGGTGAAGAATAGAGTGATTAAAAAAAATAAAGCTAGAAAATAAGATAAACATGGTTCCAAAATATATCCCATTCAAAATATAAGCACAAATAACTTGTAGCTTATTCATTTTTAGGTATTTGTGTTTTAAAGATGATTAAAAATTAATTAATAGACTCTTAAATGAATAATTATGCTTTACTAAAATTTTACATTCTAAGCAACATTGATGTTTTGTTAGAATTTATTAGAAACCCTCAATAATATGGCACCCATCCAAAGTTGCGAAGCCGCTGCTATATAGACAGTTAGGAGACATACATTTTCCTCTATAAAAATGCTTCATCAGAGCTGATCAGTGTGTTCTTTAGCTACCTATATTTTTGAATTTTATATATTTCTTAAAAAGCTAAAATTAATATTATTTCAGCTTCATCTTTATAGACTAATTTTTATTATAGATGTAATTTTGTCCTGCAGAATATACCAATGTCAATATATAACAACAGTAATTTGGGCCTATAAATTTCCCAGAAACAATTTTGAGACAGGAAGTGTCCCCAAATCATTACTTGTACAGTGAGACTCCATTGATGAAGTTCTGACCTTAGCATTGTACTTTTGAATTATTTTTAAATGTATTCTCAAATTAGGCAATAATAAATTACTAATATATTTTCAAGTCTGTAAGAAATATCAACAATTATTTTAAAAATTTTATTATTTTTTTCACAACATGTTTATTTTGTTTCTCTTTAGTTTTTTGTTTCTTTCTAATTATTTTCAACATTCAAAATTCAAAAAATGTATTTTTAAGGGCCAATTATGTGTCATTGTGTTTTTTAATCTCACAACATCCTCTCCTTCAAGGATGTTAACATGTTCCTTTACAGATATAAAAACTGGTTTGGCAATGGTAAAGGATCATAATGAGTGACAGAGGTGAGATACTTGAACATAAATTTTTAATTTTTTATACAATATTCCACCAGCTGCTATACAGTGCAATTTCCCTCAGCTATACCCTCAATGACTGGACTATTCTTAAGTTTTATGTCACTAACCCAGGCCCATATCTTAACTCAGCAATTTCTTGATGCTTCAAAGTACGGTTCACACTGATATTATCCATTAGATCCACAGTCCAAGACAGAATAAGTACACGATATCCCAATTCTGCAACATCAAAACATGAGTTTTCTCTTTACTAAGTTCCACTATAATTTCTCTTTAAATGTTTCATTTATATTATTACACAAGGGAAAACAAGTTGATTGCTTTCACATTTGAGATCAAAATCATTGGATGTTAATTTCTATTCCCCCCCAAAAAAAAATTATTAAATTTTTCATTCTAAAAACAAAACATTAACAAAATAAAAGGCCAATTTATTTTTTGACAGATTCACCACTAATGTTAAAGATAAAAACTGACGATATTAACTTTGTAAACATATTTTCTACACCAAATTAGTGAGTTGGATAAAAATAAGGCCCTTTTTGAATTATGGCTGGAGTGCAAAGAGGCCTCATGAGAAGGGCAACCATATGTCTTGGTTTGTTTGGGTCTTTCCTGGCTTATACCTATTGTCCTGGCATCCCATCTGGTTTAGCATTTATTCAAATTTTTGCAGCTTTTAAGGACAAGTTCTTATTATTCATTTTACTAAAATGAGCTGAGTTGGGTTTGATCAATTTCTACTTTGCTTGCAGCTTCTGCCAGCCTGGATGAGTAGTTTGTGAGACCCATGTGCAATGAAGAGATTGCTCATTTTAACATGGGGTTGAATCTGAAGAACAATGACCAGCCTATCTCTCTAATCCCAACCCTTTCCAGCTCCAATCTCTCTTCAAAGACTGCATGTATTGTGTTTGATGATAAAACAAAGAGCTCTCAGACCTTCAAGGCTAACAATAGCTATTTCCTTCTGTGCCAGATGCACAAAGCTGCCAGACCACTAGTAATTGGAATGAGAAGGAAATGTTGAAAATCATGCCTGAGGTATGAGAAATATGTATGGAAAACAGAGAATCAGTAGTTCTGTTCTATAGAGAGTAGTCTATAGTCTTTTTGTCATTAATTGTATAATTTAACACTACAATGATATTGCATCATGTGGAAAGCTTTTGTTTTGGAGTAAATCCTCTTATTAGCAATAACAGGATAAAAGAGAAACCATTATTCAATGAATTATTATGTAAAAAGGGTTTAAAAATTAGTGATAAACATGTAACTTGGAAAAGTTAGTTAGCATTTACCACCCATTATGGGGACCACAGACATGGCCCTAAGCAATCACCATCAGAAGATACAAATTTGCTAAAGAAACATCAGTATCTGTTTCAAAAATGAGCTGAAATTTAGTATCAAAGAATGGAGTTGCCAAAACATATTTCTGGAGAAAATATTTTTCATTTAAAAATGTTGTATGATATGAAAAAAGTTCATTGGAAAATGTACACATTTCTAATGTATTAAACATAAAATATCTTTGAAGAACTGTGCAGGTAATTTTACAAAGAATATTAAAAATTATAAACCATATTGAAATATTCATGTTTTAAGTATGTAACAAACCATGATCATTGCAAACGATTCTTGCAAGCAAGAACATATTGGAATAAATCCTTACAAAAGGAGAAACTAAGTAAATTAATAAGAATAGCTCCTCTAGCATGAAAGACTGAATTTGAAATTTTATAATTACACTTTGGACTATCTTGCATGATGGGAACAATGTTAGAATTATGCTCTTTACTTGAATAAGTTTATATATTTGAGTGTTTTCATTTAGTTAAACTTTCAAAATAATCATAATAGAAATCACTGATGCATTTTTTGCTATAGCATGTTCATCAAAGGAAATTATTCTAAATAAAAGTTAAAAAGCACCATCTGTGAGAACATTTACATGTCTCAACATAAAAATATTTAAATTGAGAACACACTCCATATAGCATAATTTGATTTTGGTTTGCCAGATACCTCAGCATTTCTGGAGAAAAGATTTTTCATTTAAAAATGTTGTATAGTATGAAAAAAAGTTCATTGGAAATGTACACATTTCTAATATATTAAACATAAAATGTCTTTGAAGAACTGTGCAGGTAATTTTGCAATGAGAATTAAAAATTATAAACTTATTGAAATAATGTGATACAATTGACATGCAGTAGATACAGAAATAGATAAGAAAGTGTATAAAATGCATACATATCTACAAAATGCTTTTCCTATTTATGTTGATTCTGAATTAATTTCTTGCAGGAAATTTTAAAGGGTCTTCATGTTCTACTTAAGATTCCTAAATGTTTTAGTATATACCTTCTAAACTAAAGATTTTCTAAATCTTTTCTTTATTAAAATCAGTATATTATAACAAATTGAAAGTGAATATTGCTTATGTTGCATTTAATGTTCAAATAAGGTAACTTGGAATGGACCCAACATTTGACCTAGCTATCCCATTTCTTGGTCTATACCCAGAGGACTTAAAATTAGCATACTATAGTAATTCAGCCATATCAATGTTTCTAGCAGCTCCATTCAATAGCTAAACTGTGGAACCAAACTAGATGCCCTTTAATATATGAATGGATAAAGAAATTGTGGTATATATACACAATGGAATATTACTCAGCATTAAAAGAGAATAGAATTATGGCATTTGCAGATAAACATATAGAGTTGGAGAATATCATGCTAAGCAAAGTAAGCCAATCCCCAAAAACCAAAGGCTGAATTTCTCTCAGATGAGTGGATGCTGATCCATAATTGGGGGAGAGGGGATGGGACAAATTGAGGAGCTTTGATTGGGCAAAGGGGAGGAAGGGGAGGGGGCATGGGGGCAGGAAAGATGGTGGAATGAGATGGGCATCATTATCCTAGGTACATGTATGACTGCACATATGGTGGGATGCTACTTTGTGTACAGAGAAATGAAGAGCTGTGCAGCAGTTCTGTACAATGAATCAAAATGTATTCTGCTGCTATATATACCTAATTAGAATAAGTAAATAAAATTTAAAAACTGAATTGCCAGTTTTTGTTTCAAGAATTATATAATTTAATTATTTGTATTGTTCCTCTTCAGTATTACGTATGTTATTCTTTGGATGATAAGCTACGTGGCCTCCCTGTACTTGATGGCTAGAACCAAGCACTTGAATACATTATGAACTAAGGCTGCTACACGCTGTTTCTTTTTTTCCTCTTTGACATATTCATGTGTGGTCTTGGGAATGGATTACATGGGCTAATATGGCTGTAGGAGCCCATGTCCTCATAGTAGTCCAGTTTTTGGAAGTGATTGGATAGAAGCCCCTAAAGCTATTACCATGAATCCAATTTTACAAATTGTATTTTTAAACTGCATTTAGAGAATGTTCTGATGGCATTTAGATTGTTCTGATGGAATTCTCTACACTGCATATAGAGAATGTTCTGAAGGGGAATAAAAATATGTGTTATCATATAAATGATATTCAGTTTTTCTTTCCTTTTTTAATTCATATTTTTGCCAAAATAATTTATAAGGTACATTTAATAAAACCATTTTATTTTACTTTTTTTTTTTTTTGGTGAGAGGAGTTTGCCTTTATTTTTTATTTATTTTTTTTTATTTTTTATTTTTTTTATTGTTGGTTGTTCAAAACATTACATAGTTCTTGACATATCATCTTTCACACTTTGCTTCAAGTGGGTTATGAACTCCCATTTTTAGCCCATATACAGATTGCAGAATCACATCAATTACACATCCATTGATTTACATATTGCCATACTAGTGACTGTCGTGTTCTGCTACCTTGCCTATCCTCTACTATCCCCCCTCCCCTCCCCTCCCCTCCCCTCTTCTCTCTCTACCCCCTCTACTGACCTTCATTTCTCCCCCTTGTATTATTTTTCCCTTTCCCCTCATTTCCTAATGTATGTTCTTTTGTATAACCCTGAGGGTCTCCTTCCATTTCCATGCAATTTCCCTTTTCTCTCCCTTTCCCTCCCACCTCTCATCTCTGTTTAATGTTAATCTTCTTCTCATGCTCTTCGTCCCTACTCTGTTCTTAGTTACTCTCCTTATATCAAAGAAGACATTTGGCATCTGCTCTAGTGCCATCCATTTCCCTGCAAATTCTATGATTTTGTCATTTTTTAATGCAGAGTAATACTCCATTGTGTATAAATGCCACATTTTTTTAATCCATTCGTCTATTGAAGGGCATCTGGGTTAGTTCCACAGTCTTGCTATTGTGTATTGAGCTGCTATGAACATCGATGTAGCAGTGTCCCTGTAGCATACTCTTTTTAGGTCTTTAGGGAATAGACCAAGAAGGGGAATAGCTGGGTCAAATGGTGGCTCCATTCCCAGCTTTCCAAGAAATCTCCATACTGCTTTCCAAATTGGCTGCACCAATTTGCAGTCCCACCAGCAATGTACAAGTGTACCCTTTTCCCCACATCCTCGCCAGCACTTGTTGTTTGACTTCATAATGGCTGCCAATCTTACTGGAGTGAGATGGTATCTTAGGGTGGTTTTGATTTGCATTTCTCTGACTGCTAGAGATGGTGAGCATTTTTTCATGTACTTGTTGATTGATTGTATGTCCTCCTCTGAGAAGTGTCTGTTCAGGTCCTTGGCCCATTTGTTGATTGGGTTGTTTGTTATCTTATTGTCTAATTTTTGGAGTTCTTTGTATACTCTGGATATTAGGGCTCTATCTGAAGTGTGAGGAGTAAAGATTTGTTCCCAGGATGTAGGCTCTCTATTTACCTCTCTTATTGTTTCTTTAGCTGAGAAAAAACTTTTTAGTTTGAGTAAGTCCCATTTGTTGATTCTAGTTATTAACTTTTGTGCTATGGGTGTCCTATTGAGGAATTTGGAGCCCGACCCCACAGTATGTAGATCGTAGCCAACTTTTTCTTCTATCAGACGGCGCGTCTCTGATTTGATATCAAGCTCCTTGATCCATTTTGAATTAACTTTTGTGCATGGCAAGAGAAAGGGATTCAGTTTCATTTTGTTGCATATGGATTTCCAGTTTTCCCAGCACCATTTGTTGAAGATGCTATCCTTCCTCCATTGCATGCTTTTAGCCCCTTTATCAAATATAAGATAGTTGTAGTTTTGTGGATTGGTTTCTGTGTCCTCTATTCTGTACCATTGGTCCACCCGCCTGTTTTGGTACCAGTACCATGCTGTTTTTGTTACTATTGCTCTGTAGTATAGTTTGAAGTCTGGTATCGCTATACTGCCTGATTCACACTTCCTGCTTAGCATTGTTTTTGCTATTCTGGGTCTTTTATTTTTCCATATGAATTTCATGATTGCTTTCTCTATTTCTACAAGAAATGCCGTTGGGATTTTGATTGGTATTGCATTAAACCTATAGAGAACTTTTGGTAATATCGCCATTTTGATGATGTTAGTTCTGCCTATCCATGAACAGGGTATATTTTTCCATCTTCTAAGATCTTCTTCTATCTCTCTCTTTAGGGTTCTGTAGTTTTCATTGTATAAGTCTTTCACCTCTTTTGTTAGGTTGATTCCCAAGTATTTTATTTTTTTTGAAGATATTGTGAATGGAGTGGTTGTCCTCATTTCCATTTCAGAGGATTTGTCGCTGATATACAGGAATGCCTTTGATTTATGCGTGTTGATTTTATATCCTGCCACTTTGCTGAATTCATTTATTAGCTCTAATAGTTTCTTTGTAGAGCCTTTTGGGTCTGCTAGGTATAGAATCATATCATCTGCATATAGTGATAATTTAAGTTCTTCTTTTCCTATTTTTATGCCTTTAATTTCTTTTGTCTGTCTAATTGCTCTGGCCAGCGTTTCGAGAACTATGTTGAACAGAAGTGGTGAAAGAGGGCATCCCTGTCTTGTTCCAGATTTTAGAGGGAATGCCTTCAATTTTTCTCCATTCAGAATGATGCTAGCCTGAGGCTTAGCATAGATTGCTTTTACAACATTGAGGTATGTTCCTGTTATCCCTAGTTTTTCTAGAGTTTTGAACATAAAGGGATGCTGTACTTTGTCGAATGCTTTTTCCGCATCTATCGAGATGATCATATGGTTCTTATTTTTAAGTCTATTGATGTGGTGAATAACATTTATTGATTTCCGTATATTGAACCAGCCTTGCATCCCAGGGATGAATCCTACTTGATAATGGTGCACAATTTTTTTGATATGTTTTTGTATCCGATTCGCCAGAATTTTATTGAGGATTTTTGCATCTAGGTTCATTAGAGATATTGGTCTGAAGTTTTCTTTCTTTGAAGTGTCTTTGTCTGGTTTAGGTATCAGGGTGATGTTGGCCTCGTAGAATGAATTTGGAAGTTCTCCCTCTTTTTCTATTTCCTGAAGTAGCTTGAAAAGTATTGGTATTAGTTCCTCTTTAAAGGTTTTGTAAAATTCTGCTGTATACCCATCCGGTCCTGGGCTTTTCTTAGTTGGTAGTCTTTTGATGGTTTCTTCTATTTCCTCGATTGATATTGGTCTGTTTATGTTGTCTATATCCTCCTGACTCAATCTGGGCAGATCATATGACTTAAGAAATTTATGTATGCCTTCACTATCTTCTAATTTATTGGAGTATAAGGATTCAAAATAATTTTTGATTATCTTCTGTATTTCTGAAGTGTCTGTTGTGATATTGCCTTTTTCATCCCGTATGCTAGTAATTTGAGTTCTCTCTCTTCTTCTCTTCGCTAGCATGGCTAAGGGTCTGTCGATTTTGTTTATTTTTTCAAAGAACCAACTTTTAGTTTTGTCAATTTTTTCAATTGTTTCTTTTGTTTCGATTTCATTAATTTCAGCTCTGATTTTAATTATTTCTTGCCTTCTACTTCTTTTGCTGTTGTTTTGCTCTTCTTTTTCTAGGATTTTGAGATGAAGTATGAGATCATTTATTTGTTGGTTTTTTCTTTTTTTAAGGAATGAACTCCAAGCAATGAATTTTCCTCTTAGAACTGCTTTCAAAGTGTCCCATAGATTCCGATATGTTGTGTCTGTGTTTTCATTAATCTCTAAGAATTTTTTAATTTCCTCCTTGATGTCTGCTATAACCTATTGATCATTCAGTAACCTATTGTTCATTCTCCAAGTGATGTATGCTTTTTCCTTCCTTCTTTTATCGTTGATTTTCAGTTTCATTCGATTATGATCAGATAGGATGCATGGTATTATCTCTACTCCTTTATATTGTCTAAGAGTTGCCCTGTGACATAATATATGATCTGTTTTTGAGAAGGATCCATGTGCTGCTGAGAAAAAAGTGTAACTGCTTGATGTTGGGTGGTATATGCTATATATGTCAATTAAGTCTAGGTTATTAATTGTGTTATTGAGTTCTATAGTTTCCTTATTCAACTTTTGTTTGGAAGATCTGTCCAGTGGTGATAGAGGTGTGTTGAAGTCTCCCATGATTATTGTATGGTGGTCTATTAGACTCTTGAACTTGAGAAGAGTTTGTTTGATGAACATAGCTGCACCATTGTTTGGGGCATATATATTTATGATTGTTATGTCTTGTTGGTGTATGGTTCCCTTAAGCAGTATGTAGTGTCCCTCTTTATCCCTTTTGATTAACTTTGGCTTGAAATCTATTTTATTTGATATGAGTATGGACACTGCTGCTTGTTTCCGAAGTCCATATGAGTGATATGATTTTTCACCTTTCACCTTCAGCCTATGTATGTCTTTTCCTATCAAATGCATCTCCTGTAGGCAGCATATTGTTGGGTCTTCTTTTGAGATCCATTCTACTAGCCTGTGTCTCTTAATTGGTGAGTTTAAGCCATTAACATTTAGGGTTATTATTGAGATATGGGTTGTTGTTCCAGCCATATTTGTTTATTTATGTTACTAAACATGGTTTGTTTTCCTCTTTGATTATTCCCCCCCCTTTACTGTCCTACCTCCCACTGTTGGTTTTCATTGTTATTTTCCGTTTCCTCTTCCTGTAATGTTTTGCCGAGGATGTTTTGAAGAGATGGTTTTCTAGCTGCAAATTCTTTTAACTTTTGTTTGTCGTGGAAGGTTTTAATTTCATCTTCCATCCTGAAGCTTAATTTCGCTGGATACACAATTCTTGGTTGGAACCCATTTTCTTTCAGTGTTTGAAATATGTTATTCCAGGATCTTCTAGCTTTCAGAGTCTGTGTTGAAAGATAAGCTGTTATCCTTATTGGCTTGCCCCTAAATATAATCTGCTTCCTTTCTCTTGTAGCTTTTAAAATTCTCTCCTTATTCTGTATGTTGGGCATCTTCATTATAATGTGTCTAGGTGTGGATCTCTTATAATTTTGCACATTCGGCGTCCTGTAGGCTTCTAGAATTTGGGATTCTGTCTCATTCTTCAAGTCTGGGAAGTTTTCTTGTATTATTTCATTGAATAAATTTCTCATTCCTTTCGTATGGAGTTCTGTACCTTCCTGTATCCCAATGACTCTTAAGTTTGGTCTCTTAATGTTATCCCATATTTCTTTGATGTTCTGCTCATGGTTTCTTAACAGTCTTGCTGAGCTGTCTATGTTCTTTTCCAGTTGAAATACTTTGTCTTCATTGTCTGATGTTCTATCTTCTAAGTGTTCTACTCTGCTGGTAGTATTCTCCATTGAGTTTTTAAGTTGGTTTATTGCTTCCTGCATTTCTAGGATTTCTGTTTGTTTGTTTTTTATAACCTATATCTCCCTGTATAGTTGATCCTTTGCTTCCTGGATTTGTTTGTGTAATTCCTTGTCGAAGTGATCTTTCATTGTCTGATTTTGCTGTCTAATGTCTTCCTTGATACTCCAGATCATCTGAAGCATATATATCCTGAATTGTTTATCTGACATTCCATCTGCTGTAGCTGTTACCTCTTCTAAAGTTGAGTTGACCTGCATTGCCTTTAGTCCTTTCTTTACTTGTCTTTTCATACTGCTTGCGTTTCTTTCTTCTTGGTGAAACTGTTGTGTTTTTGAAATTTTTTCCCCCTCTATATATTTATATTGCTCTTGTATAGTTGAAAAGTCTCCCTTGCAGGTGCGGGCGGGGGCTCTGCTCTGCCCCTCCTCCAATTGGTGTGAGGTGTCTGCCACGCCCGCGGACCCCTGGGCCTGATCCACCGTTCTGTCGCAGGTCTGCCTACCTTGCAGGTGGGGGCGAAGGCTCTGCCCTGCCCCTCCTACCACGCCCGGGGACCGCTAGGCCTGATCTGCAGGTTGGTCTCCGGTCTGCCCACCTTGCAGGCACGGGTGTCAGTTCCGCTCCGCCCCCACTCCAATTGGGGTCACTTGACCACCACACAGGTGGGCCGCTGGGCCTGATCTGGGCGCGGGCGAAGGCTCTGCTCTGCCCCTACTCCAGTTGGGGTGAAGTGTGTACCACGCTGGCAGGCCGCTGGGCCTGATCCGCCGGTCTGTCGCAGGTCTGCTTACCTTGCCGTCGTGGGCGGCGGCTCTGCCCTGCCCCTCCTACCACGCCTGCAGACCGCTGGGCCTGATGTGCAGGTTGGTCGCAGGTCTGCCTACCTTGCGGGCGCGGGCGGCGGCCCCGCTCCTCCCCTCTGGCTCGACGACAAAGCAAGAGAGACTCGGGTATCTGTGACTCACCCTCCCTACCAGGGGACCAACTCTTTCCGTCGCCGCTGGCACCGATGAAGTTCTCTCCTCGGCCGCTCTCCGATGACATCAGATCTCTGCCATGCTGGCATCCCCTGTTCTATGGCTGAATCCCATTTTCTTCTCTTCCAATAGGCGGAGCTGTGCCCTCTGAGCCGAGCTTCTGCCCTCTATGTGCTGACAGAAATCCCTGTATGGTGGCTCCTGGGAGTCTCTCAATCCTGTTAGTCCAGAGCCCTTTCACTTATCCGGCCCCTCCCCCGTTCCTCCTCCCAGCCAGCCAGCCAGGTCCTGTTCACCAGAGGCGGTTCCCCAAGGATCTGATTACACTTGCAGCCCCACCGCGTGTCCTATATCCCGAATGATGAACACCCTCTCTGTCATTCATCTAAGCCCCAGTGCTGTGGTGGGGTGATCTGGGAACCAACAGTTTAATTTTTCTGGACCCCTTTGGTGGGCACGCCCCCAGAAACTGGCGGCTAAGATCTTGGGTGTCGCCACTGGTGTTAAGGGGAGGTGGGGATCTGGAATCCCCTCTGCTTCCCTACAGACACGCCCCCGGAGAGATTCCCGAGGTTTCCTGGCTGCTTGTATCTGGAGGGGGTGTGAGTCACACACCTGCTAACGTGGATTCCGCTGGGAAGGAATTCTGTCGGCGGAACTCTGGTGATGTCACCACTCTGCTATGGCGGGCCCCAGGCTCCTTGCCGGAGTGTCCGAAGGGAGGGGTGGGACTGGTCTGTCTCTGGTTGGTTTCAGCTCCCGGTTCGCTATTTCATGAAGGCTTGGCGAGAGACCTCTTCCTAGAGTCCCTGCACCGCTCCTGCTGCGCTGCGCCTCAGAGGCTATCTGCCCTGACTCGGGGGCCGTGTGCAGGCAGCCGACAGTCTCTGAGTCGCGCGGGCAGCGGCTGGCGGGTCTGGACCTCTGTGCTGCGTGGCGGAGATTCACTCGTCTAGCGCAGACTGTCACCTCCAAAAATCCTACCGATTCCCGGCCGGTCTCTCTTTAGTGGAATTTTGCTAGGAGTTTCTCAGCAGGTCGAATCTAAGCGTATCCATGCGTCTCTCTGACCCCGTTGTTGAGGAGGTACTGAAAGCGCTGCCTCCCCTCTCGCCGCCATGTTGGATCCCCCCTTATTTTACTTTTTGATGCTGGAGAGTGAACAGCTTTATGCATGCTGACCAAAGAAATATTTTAAACAAATAAGGAGAAATATGGAGTTGGGGAAGAGAACTATAACCTGTTGTAAATGAGAACACTTTGTTCCATTCATTATAAGTAGAAACAATATGCCTGTTAATAAAGTCTAAAACTATTGAACTGCTCATGCAAATGTTTGTCAACATGTAGAACAAATACATGTACAAAGAGGCCAAATAATGAAGTACAGGGTGTGTTTTCTAGACCTATTAGGAAGTAAATGGTTGTAAAGAGAGATCACAAGAATACAGTTTTTACATTGTCCATTCACTCACCTATCCGTCCAACCATTTGTACATCCACCTAACTATCCATTCATCCACTTATCCACCACCCAGTACCCATCCACTTATCCATCCACTCACTCAATTATATGTCCAACTATTACTTAATAACTGCATGTTTTTCATATATTTAAATGGCAAAAAAATATGCAGACCTGACCTCACTCTTAGGATGTTTATAGTCTAATGCACATAAATAATGCCAACTAATATATATCTATATAGCAAGGAGAGTTCTGCTTTTTTTCCACTACTTTGTTAGGGCGGAGATGAGTTCTTTTCTGAGAATTTGGAAAAATAATATCTTAGAGTTACTTTTTATGATAATAAAGTTCTGATCTTCAGGTGAATAAAATCCGTCAGTCTCCACTGAAGAAGTATTCTAGATGGTTTCAACAAATGTTCACTGATGACTTATAAGCCAGGCACAAGCATGTGGACAAGATAAACAAAACATCATCCCTGCACTCACACAAGGGGTACAAGCACATGGAAAAATCTGAAAACCACCCACTGATTCTCTGACAAAGGCATGCTCCATATAATGTGGAATACAGAAAAAGGGTATACCCCCTGAGCTGAAGTGTTGGGGAGTGGGAGTTATATCAAGGAAGACCTTCAGAAAATGACTTAAAGGAATGTGAAAAGAAAAAGAAGGGAAGAAAAGAAAAGAAGGAAAGAAAAGCATTCCAAGAAGGAGGAAAATAATGAGAGAGGCACAACAAAGTCAAAAAGTATTGTGGATTATAGACAAACTGGCTCAATAAAAGCATTAAAGAAATTATATCACAGGCAGGAGATGAGATAGAAGACAGTGCTTTTATGAACACTAAAGAAGCTTTGAGACACCACTGAAATGGCTTTAAGTGGTGGAGGTAGCAATGAAATGGCCAGTTTTTATTCTAGACTGGGTTTTTAACCTCAGCACTCTAAACATTTGGGCCAGATAATTATTTGCAATCAGAGGGAGGGGTAGGGTACTGTCCTGTGCATTGTAGGATTCTGAGAACATCTATAGCTCATATCGTCTAGAAACCAGTATGAGTACCCATTTGTGACAAAATGTCTTCACACTTTTCAAATGTCCCCTGAGGAGCAAAATCACCCTAAGTTGGCCATCACTATTTGGGGTGAATCACCTGGAGGATGAATTCGAAGATGAAGGCATGTAGTAAAATCAGAACTGAATGTGGTGGACGAGGTTAAAATGAAAAACAGTTACAATAGATAACATGGGAGACACTGGGTGGCAAATATCAGAAGAAAGATGGTGGGACAGAGGAGTTGACAGGAAAAGCTGGGAGAAATGATGAGTTTGGTTTTTCAGATGGAGAATTTAAGGTGCTTGAGCTACATTAGACAGATGGATCTAGAAGACAGTGGGACATGCAAACCTGAAACCCCAGGAAAACATTTGATCCTCAAGGAGAGATTTAAACGTTGTTGATAAAGTGAGGAAGAAGGTGTACAGAAAAACAAAATAAGTGGGCCCATCATTGAACCTTCAAGGACAGAAGTAGAAGTGTGGATGGAAGGAGAGAAAACTATCGAGTATAAGGAATTGCCGGGAACCGGAGAAGAGCCAGAAGACTGACATTGAGACTTTCAAGAAAGAAGTGTCTTAGTAATGTTGGTACAGAAGGCACATTAAAATAAGGAATGAGAAATGTTCTTTGCACATACTGTTAGTTTGAGGGAAGAATACAACATTAAATACAGTGCCAGTCTGCTGTGTGGGCTTGGTGGCTGGCACATGGTAGATGATCAGAAAGTGTCAGATGAATGGAAGAATGTATAAATAAATCACAATGAAATTGCTCTCAATAAAGAACGATTTTTGAGAATTGGTCTATAGCTGTAACATTATTAAAAATGGTCTTTGTCCATAATATTAATGCCACATCTAAGAAATTGAGATTAATTCATGCTTCTCCTGTAGCAACTTTACAACAACACAAAATAATATTTATGAAGTATTTTTAGACTCTCAGATATAGGCATTGCAGGAACATATTTGTATTATGTCCCTTTCCATACCAGTGTGCACAAACATACAGCTGAATTTTGCCAGTGAGAAAATCAGTTCAATGAGTAATTGGACTCATCTACTCTATAAATGATCATTTATGTGTCCTGAAATATGCCAACTTGTGTGTAGAAGGCTGTGAACAGCTGTCTCATACAGCTAATGACTTTTCTCACCCAAAATGTAAAAATATAGATATAATACTCATCACCAATAGGATGTGTTCTGGATACCAAAGAGAGGGAAAGCATTTCCTTGTGTTTAATGTTATTGTTAAAGATTTCAAGTTTTTTTTTTTTTTAATGTAGTTCAGGGTATCCATTGTGCTTAATATCAATTTGCAATTCTACTAAGATTTTTTAAAATAAGAAATTAGTGACAGTTGAGTTAATAAAAGTGTAGCACATATAATCTTTGCCTGTTTATCTGCTTATACCACAGCTGAGAGTGTCAAATGCTACATACGATTGAAATTAATTTCCCAGGATTCAAGATCGATTTAAGGAAATTAGTCATTACCTCTTGTCAATGCTAAATGATTGTTTATTTGAATGATAACTACATTATCTTTTATTTATAAGGGGGCGTTTCATTCTTTGTATTTCCTATCAGAAAGCACACATTGAATGTTTTAAATGGCAATATTTGTATTCCTATTGTGTATCTTCCATGTATCATAAAATACTGTGAGTGATCTGAAGTAGTCTGGATGTTATTAAGGAATAAATTCACCCCTCTCTTTTTTTGTAGCTAAATTAACCCCCTCGCTCTATGTGGATATGTTTTCAAGAACTTGAAAGAGTGAAAAGAGTAGTATGTGATTCTCAATCAAGCTAGTGTAAATGAAATGCTTCTGTGAATTGATAAATCTCTGGTTACCATGAGGTACAATAATAAACACAAATGTAGTCCTTATTCTCAGATATTAGCAAACCTGATGACGAGGGGGAAGCATATATAAAGGTCAGTAAGGAAACAATTCAACGCTGAGCTCTTTCGAGGTTGCTGGGAGTGCAGAAGGCTCTTAGGAATAGGGAGGGCCATGGGAGCTGAGGAAGTCAAAGGGGCTGCATGAACCAGGTGGTCTTCTTCCTGTTTTCCCTGATATTGACAATGGTCCTCAAAAGAAATTGATTTTTCTCATGTTGTGCTAGAATCTTCTTTCTGGTAGGAAAGATGGGGAGAGAGGAATTGCATTGGCTCTTGGGAAGAACTCAGAGACAAAGCAAGGAATCGGGAGATGTCAGGTCTTTAATACTTTGGACTGGGGTTGCTGTTGAGGAAACAGAATCACCAAGAACTGCTTTGGACAGAGCTAATTTTCACTCAATCTTTTGAGACTTGAAGTAGTAGGGAAGTGACTCCTTAAAATGAAGCTTTTAAGAGGTTGTGTGTGTGTGTGTGTGTGTGTGTGTGTTTACACCTTCTCCTTTCCCTTAGTTTCTTTGGCAATAGAGTTTTCTTTGGTATTTAAAGCAGTATGCATTCTTTTACTTTAAAAGATTCATTGTGATCGCCTCTACAAGCCAACCAATAATTTCTTGTGTGCTTAGAGGTTGATTTAATAATGAAAATAAATCTCAAAAACATGCTTTTTTTCACTTAGGAGAATAATTTGTATTTTGGGGGCATGATGTTATTGCTCCTTATGAGGCTAAGGAAGTATATTTATCTAGAAATTAATGCTGATAAATTTAAGAAAATACTTGGACCATTTTAAAATAGAGTAGGCTCTTGTAAGCAAAGCTAATTTAATCTTTGGGAGTCTGGAGGGTTATTTAACACTTACCCAGAGATTGGCTATTACATTTTAAAGCATTCAAACCAGTCATGTGGACTGTTTCAAATTATCCAAGAGATTTGAATTTCCTTGCACAAATAAGCAAATGACTGTGCCTTCACATCTGCTCTGAGTACATAGTACAGCTCCGTCTATTGGATTCTGAACCTAAAGCAGCTTTGCATAGAGGGGGATGTGTTGTCAATAGTAGCATGAAACCTGAGAGGTACTACCTGTTCCTTCCAGTTGCCAAGGACTGAAGTCATAGATGTGAGCCATATGCTTGCTGACAACAAGGCAGAACCATTTGTAGAAGAGTTGCAGGTACCAGATAAGTTACCCACCATCTGCGTGAGGTCTGCTCCTTTTGCCATTACTACAACCTGGGCTGAGGAGGAGGGAAGACCTCAAGGTTCCAACTTCAAGAAGAGAACCTAGGGAAAGGTGCTGTATAGGCTGAGGCTGCAGGTCTAGTTCAAGGGGTATCCATCCATTCCAGACTTCTCTTTGCCAAGTGTGACAAAGTGATCAGACAATTTACTCTTTTCTGGTCTTGTCTTTCTTTGTACAGTGTGGGATTTGAAGTAAGCAGTCTCTAGGATCTCTCCAGCTTCTAATAAAGCACACTTTAAGAATTTTCCATTTCTCCCTCCCCCCCTCAGGAAAGCCTTTAACATTTTGTAAGTGGAGCAATTTGCCATCAAACTTTAAAATGAAGAGAGAAAGACGAGGGCTGGACAGCAACAGGAGGCTCTCCACTGTGGTTCCTTTTTCACTTCTACTTGCTTTTTTTCCCCCCATTATCTGATTTTCTCCAAAGTGATATTGCCCAAATGCATAAATTGAAATTATATCCTGTGAGACTGTATGCCTAGCTGTGTTATGATTAACACTCTGATTATTACACAAGCCTTAGGAAGAAAGTAATGCAAGAACCCTACTGCCAGTTCGGTAAAGCCTTCTATTTATGTTCCCATTTTATTTAAAGCATAAGATGTGAGATAATTTATTTCATATTTTACTTTTTGAAACTTTTTGAATATATATTTTTGACTTTGCTTTCTTCAAGGTTGTCTTTTTACTTTTGAAGTTCCACTGTGATGAGTTCTGACATGTTGTGAATTGGCCACTTGAGCATCGTCATAGGTGAAGTTTCATAAACCTATCAGTTAAAAAAAAATGGAAGAAGAAAACTAGGTGGTGACATATGTCCAAATTGGCGTCATTCACATTTTCTAGTGAGTCAAATGAGAGGTCAAAATAAAGGATGTTGGCAAGAATATAATGGTGGATTTCTTCTGATGGCACTACCTGGGTGGAACCCTGTTCATACTGGACCCTGGAAATGTGGTGACCATCTGACATTTGTACTGAGAGTTCCCTTCTTCACAACCATATGAAAAGAAACTGTGTCAGGAAAATCTTTCTCTACTATCAGTATCCGAGCATTTTTATTTCAATAATGTCTGGAGAATGCTAGTCTCGTGGACATGAGAAATTCCATTCCCCCCTCCTTTATCCAGATATTAATAGCTATGGTTTATGGATTGCTTCTTAGATACAAGGTATTATTAGGCATCTTGAATGTAATGATTACATTTTTCATCACAACTATCCTAAGAGGAAGGTATTAGCCTTAGTTTAGGACTGAATAATATTCCTAAGGGTCATACAGCAAATAGCTGTGGAACCCATACCTACCTGATCTCAAAGCTCCTAGTCATCATGCCTAGAAAAACTACTCATCTTCAAGCCCCAATGAGAACACTGCCTTTTTTTTTTTTCTGAGCCACACTTTACAACTGATGTTGATCTTCTCTTCGGCCTTCATGCCGCTGGCAATACATATTTCTGAGTAGTGATTTTCTTCTCCCCTTTGTTAGAATTATCTGGCCATTTCCCAACTAGGTTATAAATCCCAAGAATTCCTGTTCACCTGTCCCAAGGCATCCAGCATGGTCTGTTTCTCATGGTTGGGTTCACATTGTTTGAACTGAGCTAAATTTTCTTCCTCTGCCTTCTCTTATCACAGAAGTACACCTGTACTGCATCAGAGTAGAAGTGGGAACAGGAGTTCTGGTGAAGATAACTCAGGAACAACCTGAAAAGGCTTTGCCAAGAATCTCATTAATTAATTTTGAGCAAATCAGCAATTCTTCAGATTTGTTAAATCATTTTTGATTTTTTCTATAGCTAGGTTTTGTAATATTTGGGTTAAATAGCACAAAAATGAATGCCTCATAATTGTAGACTTTTAGGCCTTGTGAGAAATCTTAAGGAATATCTCATTCAAGTTCTCTATTTTATCCAGGAGACATCCAAAGATTGAGGGGGTTTCATGAGTTGTTTAAGGCCACAGAGCAAGTGAAAGGTAGGCCTTTAACTGAGTTCTGTGAATTCCTAGTCACCTCTCTTCTGTAGTGATGGCATTGAGCTTGAAGGTCGTGAGTTCTCTCTTCCCCAAACTGATGTCCACACGTGTTGCTTGTGCACATGGAACAGGAACTTGATCTCTTTGTAAGCAATTTATTCCCTTTTAAATTAAGTATTGTTCTATACTAAATCCAATAGAATTGTAATCCTGTCCATTGCTGAAAACAGCTCTTTTTGTGAACATTTTCTCTTTTTCATCCATAAACATTTTTTCTGTGATCTTATCCGTCTCAAGATTTTAAATACCTTCAAATTTGTATCTCTAGAACATCTGCCCCCCTGACACACGAACAACTTCTTACTGGATATTTTCCCTTGCATGCCTAGTAGGCATCAGATTTAATATCAAAAAATCAAAATCTCGATTATATCTTCCCTCTCTTGCAGTGTTCTTCATTTCATGAAATCAGACTTTATTTTTCTAGTTGCATGGGTCAAAAATCAGAAGTCATGCCCATGTATCTTAAGCTCTTTCATTTCACATCTAAACTCCCCATGCTAACCCTATTCACTCATGATTTAAAATTTCTTCCACAAAACAACAAATTCCTACCAACTCCACCGTTCTCATTCTACTCCAGGTTATCACTCCCTCTTGCACTGACAGTCATCTCACCCCCAATTCATGAGCTCTGTTCTTCTTGGAGCAACTGGAGCCTAAATCAGCTCATGTCATTCCACAGTTTAAAACCTCCAGTGGCTTCTTATCACACTCACAGTAAAACAAAACTCTTCACAAGGGTCTACAAGCTCCTGAGCAGACCCCTGACTTCTTTCTGACTTTATCTTTTGTTCCCTTTCCTCTTTCAGTGTCCTCTATGTAGTCGGCCTCCTATTGTCCCTTTTAAACATGCCACATAAAGTCCCAACTCCAGCCCTTTACATTTGCAGTTCCCTCTGCTTCAAACACTCCTGCCTCTAATATTCCCACAGTGCACTTCCTCAGCTGCCTTCAGGCCTCTACTTACCTTATCAGGAGGCTTCCCCAGTATATTATCCCAGTGTCCTTATTAATTTGTATTCAAAGCATTTATCATTATCTGACAAACTGCATTCACATGTTCATTTTTTAAATCCTTTTCATATTCCACAAAGTGTGACTTCAATAAGACCCAGAATCTTATTTTATTTTTGTTATTTTATGTAGTTTGTATAGTATCTAGAATAGTAAGTGCAAAATGTAGACACTATTAGTGTTTGTTAGTGTTTTTGTTAAATGAATTTCTCCTTCAACTTTGCCATGTATCCAGGTCTTGCACTGTAGTACTTAGGAAACCATGTGTGAGAATTTGCCTTTATTCCCATTAATATAGCTTTAGTTTGGGACCGTTAGGCCAAGTTGGTAAATTTTTCTGATTCTGGATTTTTTGCATTCCAATGCTAATTTATGACAGCACTATTAGTTGCAGTTTCATTTATTGAACACTTATGTGGTAATTACTTGGCCAAATATTTTACAATTTTATTTCACTTAACCCTTAAAATGACTCAGTGGGTTGCTCTTGAGTAACAATGATCCTACATTACAGATGAGGAAACTGAGCCCTCAGGAGATAAAGCAATTTGCTCCAACTCATACACCAATAAGTGGACAGGACAGAGTCACACTGGGTTATCAGGAGCAAGGTCTATGATGTCAGATCTGGACTATTACTCCTCAGCCTTAGCTGTATGCTGTGAATCAAGCCATTTTCTTCTCCAAGCTTTGGTTTGCCATCACATCAATGAGAATAGGAGTAATACTGATCTCACTGTTAGGATGATCAGATGAGATAACATTGGCTACATACTTAGTGTCATCTTGGCACAAAATAAAAGCTCAATAAGTGTTATCATCATAGTAATATAATTTGGGGCAATGCACATACTTTTAACGTCATTCTGTTCACCTCAATCTGTATTAGTTCTTGCTTCCATCTGTATAATCTGAAATTTTGATAATATCATTTTAATATAAACCACTGACTAAAAGTACTGAAGAATATCAATGTAAAGATGGATCTTTATTATAAAACCAGAGGCTCCCACTGGAAATAACCTAAGCTTTGCTAGTCTGAACAAGGTTTCAGTTAGTATGGTACCTTTTAGGAACATGGCTTAGTTTTACCAGGCTGATTTGTTCATCTGCTAAAAGATCACACTGATTTATTTTCCTCATCTAGGGATCCTACTTGAGCTACATGACTTATTAGAAGATCTAAGAAGATTCTGAAGTTTATAGCATTGGGTCATCTAGAGTTTAGTTAGCCCTATTTTTATCAGTGCAGTGTGGGTATTAGTGAATGCAGTTAGTGTTCCACCTGAGTCTCTTTACTGGCCTGGCGCACATGGTGTCGGGTATCAGTTTATTGCCTCCCAGCTCCACATGCACTCTTCAGTACGTGCTCTGTGACAGTGGAATTTCTTTAAGAGTTCTCCTTTAAAATGAGCTCGAGAGGGACACTGCTGGAGGAAGAAGCTGTCCTGTCATTATTGGAGTGGTTCTGAGGTTGGCAGTAGAGGTATGAAGATATCCAGAGATATCTACACCAGCATCAAATTTACAAGGCCTGACCATAACCCTTCTGTAGTGTTCTTGACCTAGAGCCCCAGCATGACTAGTGCTCCCTGAAGTGCTCCTACTCCTACTAGCACCTGGACTTCCACTACCCATGCCTACACACAGCATTGATTGCTGTTCACCTGCTTCAGTCTGGCTCTCAGAGTTCTGGACAGTGGTGGCCTGTTGCTGTCCCAGCAACTCCAGTCCATCTCCCACCTGGCCATACCTTCACATTCCTCTACTGCCTGGTGGGCTGACCTACACTTCCCTTGAAGTTTGACCTTTCTGGATTCCCTCCCTCAGCCCTAGAGTACTATATAATTCCTCTTTTATCATGGCTAACAATCCTTCATATTAAAATTTCTCTGTTTAACTTAACTGTGTGATTTCTACATCCAGATCGAATTGAGACTGCTGCAGGCCCATTTCATAGGGCCATTGACTGCTAAACCATTGCTGCCCCTTCCCCCAGAAATTGCCCTCAGCCCATGGGAACTGCCTTAACCATGAGGTCAGCACCGTCCTCTCTGTCCCTCCATGTGGGTCCAAGTCAATAACTTTCTTGCAAAAGTCAGCTCCTTTGACTCAAAGCAGGGACATCTCTGTGGTACAGTCTGCTTTCCCGAGCTCTCTTATGGATCAAACCAAGATTGACCGTTACCAGAGACTGTATCTTCTCTCAGCTCTCTTTCCCCTTCTCAATTCTTCCTTTATTCCTTATACACTTTCCTTAAAAACAAAACAAAACCTTCCTCAATAAATGGGGTATATATCCTCATCTTTGCCTCAGGCTCTGAGTCTCAGGAAGCTAACCTAGGACATAAACAAGCAGAGCTAGAAGATAATGAAGGTGATAATTATACGAGGTCTGTCCTGTGCTCTCATTCATACCTTTTCCTGGTTGAGGTAATCTTCCACCTCCAACATGTTCTCCCTAATCCAATATATTTTCCATGTTGAGCCATCGTGGCCTGGAGAATGGTCTGACATTGGATCAGAGTGAAGTATGTGATTAGTAGTCCAAGACCTGAGCCCACAATTTCAAACTGCATATCCCTTTTCTGTTCCATGGAGGGTTACACAATCCCACTTGTTCCTGCTGAGGGCCTGTCTCCCTCTCTTCTCCCTCTTTTGCAGAGGGTAGGCCAGTATTCTGAGTGGAGCTATACATTTCCCATTCCCTGAAGAGAGAGTCTGCTTGTCTAGCTAAATCATGCTGCGATTCTCTAATCATGTTTATTTGAGGTAGGCTGGTTACCCATGCCCTGAAAATTGTGCACTAGCGTTCACTAAGGTGCAGAAACTATGATGACAGCTTGACACTTGAATGCCTTTTAGGTAAATAATAGTTATTATTGAGAGGCCACAGCAGCAGATTTATTTATAGTTCCTGCCACCACATACTATCATTTAGGGGGTACTGGAAGGAAGCAGTTGAAGGGCTGCTTAGGGACCCAGGAGAACCAGGAAGACCTAGATTTACCAGAGATTGTTTGTGTCAATCTTAGAAGATAATTGGGCCAACACTGCGTGAGAACAGCATCTTTCAGCCCATTCCCTTTTCAGATGCTTTAACACACAGTGAAAGCTTCAGCAAACAAGTCAACAGGTCTCAGATTTAATTGTCTCTTTCCCATGATCCCAGCTTGCATTTGGGTTTTTTGGCTTGTTCTTTGACCATCACGTGCAGATTCCTTTGAGGATTTCTCAGCCTGGTCTGTGCCACCTAGTAGACTCCAAGTGACTCCTGTTTTCCCATTTGCTAATAATTACTTGACAGTTACACAACTTCTGTCTCCCTTCCCAACAAATAAACAAAGCAATAAATAAAGACCGATGTTCTTGTTGATCAGCTCTCCTTTCTTCAGAGAGACAAACTATTCCACTTCAGAAAGGTGGTTCTAACTTTCTTTGGCACTGCTACATTTTCTTTGTGACTGGATGAAGTACAGATGTAGCTAATTCAGTCACAGTTTTAGTTGTCCCACAGTTAGATGGAATTATTAGCCATTCCTACAGAGTGTCAGCAACTGCAAATAGAAATGTGCCTTTGAAGGCAGCCAGCTCCAACTGGGAATTGGGAAATTAATAAGAATTTAGAATAATGGGCATGCTTGCAATGAACCCTTCATGGGTTCAGAAACTTAGTTCCTTTGGTAATTTGAATGAGCAGTTTTGCTAATAAAGTTTGTCTGTGTTTAGTGAACCTGCTGCATCTACTTGTCATTCACAAACAACTTGAATTATAACTTTCCCATCAAATTTTTCCCTTTCACTTAGCTTGCAGGCTGGTGGAACTGATTTTCTCCACTATGGGTAGGTGATGGAAGGATTAAAAAAAAAAAAAAAAAAACAGGAACAATTTTTAGCACTAGCTAGAACAGGCTGGCCTTCTTCTCCACCAGGGATGCAGGTTGTTTTATACAAGTAACTTTGGATGAAATCCATGTGGTGCCACGTTTATTTTAAATGAAGATATTCTTAATAGAATTTCCCAATTACTATCAATGTGTACTTCATCTAGTAAATTTCCGGCTGTCATGATTCCTACCCCTCTGAACACAGTAGATTTTTGCCTTTTGGAGAATGAGCTAGTGATCCCAGCAGCTTCAAAATTTTAACGATCGTAATAATTCTTCATATTGTCACCTTTATTTGTGTGATCTTAACCTTTTCTGGGTCACTTTCCTTTCCCCAGTGGAAATACATGTCCCTCCATGAGATACAAAGTGCTGTCCACTCACAAACACATCAGGAGCCCCTTTTGTGTTCTCTGCAGTTTCACAGCTGTTAGAGTGCTGTTCTCAGGGACACTGCCATCAACAGGATTGATTTTTCCATTTGGCCCCTGGGATTGCAGTAGTGTGGCAACAGCCCAGCTCCAGGTGCTGAGGCACTGTGGCTGAAGAAGGAGTCTGTGATCTGAGAGGGCAGGTTGAGCAATCTGATGGACAGGATGGCTTTGGAGCAAGTGAAGTAGTACAGGGGAGAGCTCAAACCCCAAGTTTCCATTACTTCCTGGCTGGTGTGGGGTTAGAGGTGCTATTTGATATCTCTGAGATACTTTTCTCATCTTTCATTAGAGAATGATAACATGATGTACCTCACAAGGTTATTTTAAGAATTAAATGAGAGATGCATGAAAAGTCTTAGCTCAGTGCCTTCTACCAGGCTAATGTTTTGGGTTGTGTGTAGTTATCCTCACTGCTAATTTAGGTGGAAGGGAAAACCATTTGCTTTTGTTGGAAAGGGTTCTATTTCGGTTTATTTATACATGGCTTAAGAAATTTCACCTGATATTTCTATATAGTTTATAAAAATCTGTCATATCCAAACTTTCAAGGCAGGTGACTGTTTTGTGAGCAGGTGGGCATACAGGCATAGATGTGCAGAGTTGTAATTAGCACACATTTTAAGGGTTTGAAAAGTTAATTTTAATTTAATATTTTAAGGCTTTTCCTTTATATTGTTTTTTAATTCATTTTTATTATTTTCTTTGATTTTACTTATTTTTGGTGCTGGAGATTGAACCTAGAGCCTCATACATGCTAAGCGCCTGCTCTATGACACTGAGTACACCTTAACCCTGCATTAATTTGTATGTACTTTTTTTATCAAAAACCTTTTGTAGGAACAATTCATACTTATTTGTTTATGTACTTAACAAATACTTATGTAGCATTTACTTAGTTCCAGGCATTTTTAAGCCTATTGTAAATATTAATTCATTTATCATCCTTGTTACAACTTTATGAAATTGCCTGTATTATTATCCCCATTTTACATTGAGGCACAATGTAGGAGTAAATCTCAAAATTCAGTAGGTAGAGCATGAGCCAGATTCTAATCCAAGCAGGCTGATGTCAGTTTGTGCTTAGGGGTATCAGGACATTTGTATTGTGAGGCCTTTGGAATAATTGAAATTGGGATTGTTTAAATTGTTCAGTGTTTAGTCAATCTAGACTTTCTCGGTTGGCATGCAGTCATTTTATTTAGTTCTTTAGGACTGGGGCATGATCAGGATTTCCCTTTTGCCTGAGGCTATTGGGACTGAGAGATAGGGAAGCAGTTTAGGGAAGCCCTAGAAAGGAGGGAAGTGGTGTTCAGACTACCTCTTAAGAACCGGTGTCATAAATTAGGAGCCATGGAGTTGACTGAATTAAACTGCTTGATCAATAAATGTGTATTAGATAGTGATAGTGGGACCTTTGGCATTCTGAATTACCTTCAGAGTATCCCTGCTTAGAGATTCAAATTCTGTTTAGCATAAATAGAAGACCTATACACAGAGGCCAGGATTTTATCATTTATCTTCTTTTTTTATGAAAAAGATATTCTTAATTTTAAAACTTCATGAACCACAATGATCCATATAAATTTAATAGAGATTGTTTTGTGCTTCTTAAAAACTTTATACTTTGAAAGTTGCTTATGGACTTGTTTTCCCTTTTTGGCCATTGTCCCTGATCCCTAATAGTGGCCCGCTCTTAAAACACCAACTTACCATGTGTTTAGTTTGAAAAACACCAGGAGCTTTCCCAGCTGTACCATCTCCCAATTTCCTTCCTATGTTACCGATGACTCCGTTTGGCTCTGTTGCTACTTCCTCCTATTTTCTGAAACCTCATAAAGCTGAAGGGCAACAGAACTCAGCTTTTAGTCAGAGCCTATCACTCCTCTGCTCAAAATGCTGCAATGACTCTTTGTCCAAAGTCTTTACTCTTCCCTGTCTCTTTCTGGATTGATCACCTACAACATGCATTTGCTAGGGCTGCTGTAACAAAGTACCACAAGATAAGTGGCTTAAACAACAAATGTATTTATTGTCTCACAGTCTCAGAGGCCAGAAGTTCCAAGTTAGGATGTCAGCCGGACAACACCCTCTGAGGGTCAGGGAAGGATCTGCCCCAGGTTTCTCTCTCAGCTTCTGGTAGTTCCCTGGCTGTGGCAGCAAAACTCCAATCTTCACATGGCATTCTTCCTGGGGGTATGACTCTCTCTGTGTTCAGATTTATCGTTTTGATAAGGATGAGAGTCTTATTGGATTAGATGCCCTCCCTCTTCCAGTATAACCTCAGCTTAACTAATTATATCATCAAGGGCCCCATTTCCAAATAAGGTCACATTCTGAGTCACAAGAGGTAAGAACTTCAACATATGAATTTGAAGCAGGAGGACACAATTCAGTTCTTTAAACCTACCATTCTTGTCCTTGCTCACTATGGACAGCCACACCACCCTCTGCACTGATCCTTGGATGCTTAGATGCTCTTACCTAAAGGCCTTTGCATTGTATTTCCTCTGTCTGAACACTGCCTACCCTCTCTGTCCACGTGGCTCATCACCTCCCTCTGGAAGCCAGTTTCCTGAGCTCCCCTCCTCTGAGGTACCTACCCCAACCAACCTATTGAAATTAATCCCTCTATTCCTTCCCAAATTCCCTTCTTTATCTTTTTTTCTTCTTTCTCACAATACTTATCATCTCCTTATATACTTCTTAATTTGCTTACTTATTAGTTCTGTTGTTTATTGTTTGTCTTGCCCCTACTTTTGATGCTAGTAGAAAATCACTGCGAGTCATGATTATACCCTACTATGACACTGGGATATAAGCCCAAATGAGGGGCTGTTTGTCCATTTTTTTTAATGTATTCCAAACACTAAAACAGTACTCAAGACTTAATTGCAGCTTAAAAAAAAAGTGGATTTCCAATTTTTCTTCACTGGTTTAACTTTAGAGATGCAGACTTTTAACACATTGGAGTAAGGTGGGCAGAAGGAGGACGAGTATATCTTAAACAACTTTACCGGGACTTGGCTTACCTATACCCTACACCTGGCGCTGTTCATCAATGTTGATCCTGACTTCATATCGCAGGAGGGTTTTCTCATACCTGCCTGCTGAGAGCACAAAGCATTTTCCATGTACAAAATGAAACCAGATCCTTCTGGCATGATAGAAACAGGCCTCATTTGATTTGCTTTCATCCTCTCTTGGCACACAGTGACATAGCCACTGAGCCTCCTAGAAGGAGCTGAGATTCAAGTTGAGAATCCAGGCATCATGACACGCAGTGATTTTCTACTAGCATCAAAAGTAAAAAGCTCCTAAAGTGACCACAAAGTGCTTCAGGAGACATTTCTCTATAGTTACATTGGAGAGAATGAGGTTAAAACAACCCTCAGATGTCACATCCAATTGACTTAATAATCACATCAGAGCCTCTTATGGGCCCCTGGTAACCCATGACAGGAGAGATTCCCAGCAGAACCACTAAGGCAGCCAAGCTGCTGTGCATTTCTTGGTCTCAAAACCCACCATTTAAGAGTTAAGTGATCTATTTCTTATCAGCCTCTGTCCTCATGGGGCCTAATGAGGGCAAACATGCCTTCCCATTGTTTCTTATTCTGATTCCTAGAATAGGCACAGGTAGATGTTTGAGAAATGCTTCGTAAACTCTGGCTGAAGCTGTCTCAGAGTGCAGCCCCAATAATCTCACGTAGGCTGCTTTGCCGTCCAGCTTCCTGAGCTAGATAGCAGTGATGCTTGAACTCATGACTGACTTACAAAAATAAATGCTGAAACACTGATCTAAGCAGTTCTTCTCAGGGGAAGCTTGGTGGATTGTAGAAGGGCTTGGAAGGGTTCGTCGGACCCAGGTAGTGAAACATCTCAAAAATACATCCAAAATGAATGGGGCTTTTAGCGAAGGACTGGCCAAACAGATGTGGGAAATGTGACATTGATTTTTTTTTCCAGCCATGCTTATTGAGGGTGGCAACATTATCCACAACTGATCATAAAACAAGAGGGGAATCAGGAGGCATCAGTTAACTGAGGCAGCACATTTGATCCCTCAATGGACTGGTAATAAACTTATCTCATTCCTTGTTTGGCAACCCATCATATGCTTCCTGAACAATGGCTCCTTTTACTTTCTGGTCCTGACAGTGCTATTCACATAGATTTGTTTAGAAGAAAATGCCAGGTGTGTCTGAATCCAGAGCTGGTTTCTTTTAATGGGGACGAATTCTTTTGCAGATGGAAATCTATCAGGGCTTGGATGATGTCTCAGCTCCAGGGTCTTTCACTTGCCTTGGCAGGGACCTTACCATGTCCTGCAATCGTTGGTGTTTTCAAAACTAATATGTGTATTTTTTAACCTTGTAGGTTCATTGTAGTGTCTCCTTCCATTCTGATTTCCCTTCTGCATGTGGCTTCAGGCAATTTTGGGGAACAGGTAAAAGGGAGAGTTGAATTGGGAATGCATTTGTTTAGGTTAGCTTGAACAGAATATATTTGTGTAGTTTGCAGTAATTTCTAAGTGTAGCCATTATTTGTTGTCCTGGTGTGCAGGAATGAATGGCTTGCTGGGTTATTCAGGCCACCCACTCTGACTCAGTGGGTGTTGGGACACTAAGGTGTAGGACTTGAGTTCTTGCCAATGGATGGGTAGCTCATCTGGTGCACTGCTCCAGAATCACGTGAACGGATCAGAGAAACAAGGCTTGAAACACAGCCAGAAGCTGTCTGTGATAAAATGTCATAAGGGGTGTATCAGGCAGTGGATGAATCAAGCCAGTAGGTTATTTTTTCTGGGTTTTATGATGTTTGTGTTTCGAAGTCTTTTTTACTGATTTTTGTGAATTTTTCTCATCCTAAATGAATGTTCATCTTTAGTCCTAATTTATTTATATTTTCTTGCATAATTCTTTCATAATTCTTGAAAAGCATTAGGACTTTCAAAACATGGATCCTCCCTGCCTCTGCCTCGTTGATTCTCTTTAATTTGTTAAAATTTAACAAATCCTCTGAGGTCCAGTGGGTAAAAATGGCAGATAAAGTTTAATGTAATTTTGCAGTTAATATAAATAATTTTACTACCCTCTGCAACTTCTAAAAATATGTAAATACTAAACAATTAGTCTTTATCAAGTCTGTAAGAGAGAGAAAAAATTACACTAGCATTTCATTTTTATAGGATAAGTGGAGTCAGACAATTTGAGTGGATTTTCACAGCCTCAAATTCTCTAAAATTACTCAGGGTCCCTATTTATCCCATCCTTCCAAAGGGGACTATCTTATTCCACCTAAAACATTTTTTTCTAATGATTTGTAGATATTATGAGAGGATTACTAATTTTTTTCCTGAATGCACTTATTTTGTCTATATACAATGATACTTCAACTAAAAAATGAATGTTTTTATATAGCGAAAATATTATTCAATATTCTGGTGCAAAAGTGGTCTGGTGAACTACTTAAGCATTTCTCCTTCAACTAGAGTTGACTAACTAGTATAGGTCAAGGCATGTGCAGTTGTGTACAGAGGATAATTCTGTTTGGAAATAGCAGTCATCAACCTCCTGTGGTAAAGGTTTCACAAGGTATCAATGGATGCCTTTTAAAACTGCCTGTGGTATGACAAATATAAGCTCACCCTTTTAATAAACTGCATCTCTATGAAAAATAGTGATTTCAAGAGCTGATGAAAGTGGTTAGAAAGAACTTACCAGCTCAAGTGTTAGCCAATTGTAGAATCTTTTTGAAACTTCTGCTTTGATCACAGATAAACCTGTAGTTCAGCTTGTTCCAGGACACTTTCAGGATAAAGCCTATAGGGACAATTAAAGAGAGCTTCTGCATCATGAAGGAGCATCTGCATTTCCTGTCCTCTGAGTCTGACTAAGTGACTTCAGAGTGCACATCCCTGGGCTGATGTAGCCCTTGTCTCCATCCCTTAACTTCATTGTGTGTGTCTCCTCATCTTATGAAAGTTTGGATCCACATCTCTCATCATAGTTTTGGCTCTTACACGCATATTTTGTGGTCTTTATTTCTATTTTAAATAGGTCAGGTCTATACAGGAAGAAGAGTAATTAGCACTTCAGGTATATCAGAGCACATGGGGAGATAAAGTTAACCACTTAAGCCCTTAGGAGTCCACTGAATTATTGCTTAATACTTGGGCAATAGTTATTGAAAGGGATGATTCTGGCTTGAGATCAACAACTCCAAATATAGAGCATTAGAACAGAGTCAAACATTATCCAACAGTTCTGAACTAAGGTCTCTACATAAGGTTATATTTTCTTGCCGTCAAAATTACTTGTCACTGCCCCTTCTGATTTAAATCTATTGTGGATTCTCTATTCTAATAATATGGTTCGATTCTACACAACCCACTCCCCACCACTCCCTGCATTAAACAAGTAATTATTTCTTGAGTTGAGCTTTAGATGAGATAGTTTCCTTATGTTTGGGGATCATATCCCATACAAACACACACTCAAAAGTTATGTACACATACACACTTATATACAAACACACACTTTTCATTTGAGGTCTCAAAATTGGCTTCTGATAACAAGGGTTTGTCTCAGTATTCATTTCTAAATCACACTGCCAGAGCAAGCCATTTTTGTGATTCATAATCTTTGCTTCATATTCTTCCTTTACCATTTGAGACTGTGAAACTCAGTTCCTCAGTGGTTCACCACTTAAGACCACCTATGACTTCCCTGTTTATCTTGAAAATTTAAAAAAAAAAACAAATTTTGCCTTTTTCTTTTGGTACTGAGGATTGAACCGAGGGGTGCTTAAGCACTGAGTTACATCCCTGGCCTTTATTATTTTTTGAGACAAGACAGGGTCTTGCGAAATTGCTCAGAGCCTTGCCAAGTTGTTGAGGCTGGCTTTGACCTTGTCCTCCTCCTGCCTCTGCCTCCTGAGCCACTACACCCAGCCATTTTTTGCCTTTTTAAAGGTATTGCTCACTCACTTTCTAATTTTATATCAAATATTTTAACATTTAAAATATTTTCTGAAGGGCTGGGAATATAGCTCAGTAGCCTCGCATGCACAAGGCCTTGCTTGGGTAATCCTCAGCACCACACACACACACACAAAATCTGAGATAAAGAAGTATGAAAAGTCTGGCATGGAAAATATGTAAAAGAAATTACTTGAAATCACTTGGTAACGAACAGAAGAACAAATAAAGACAGAGGACACATCTTTTGTTGTTTTGCTTCCCTGTCAGAGAATATATGTGTACCTTAAAACATAATGCCATGATTTCTGTTTAAATTAATTGAAGTGTTTTTCATCTTTGTGGTTCCAAAATGAGGCTTTTTATTTTCTGCACAGGAAATAAAACAGCCTAACTAAAACAGGAGACCAATTTTTCTTGGACATTAAATAAAAACAAATTCTGACATGTTCAATGGTGAATATACTGTATGTTCCAACTTAGAAAATATTTAACCTTATTCCAACATTGGATTTCTAGAACACTTGACAACATAATTTATGAAAAGTTGCTGTGGAGCCTGTGAGAAGTTCATTTAGTAATGGTTATTTTGTTTACCTGAACCATGCTTGCTTTGAAAATGATGAATCCTAGCTAGTCTATGTTTAAAGAGAATTTGACCATTTAAAATGATCTGAAATATCATTTATTTCACTGTCTTTTCCAAAAACATGTATTCCCACAAGGGTGAGAGGAATTAAGAAGGACTTACTTTGTTTTGATTTTTGACAAAATATATCATTGATTAAAATAAAACAGATACTTTGTTTTTCATTACAAAGACTGGAAACCCCAGTCATTCCCATGGGTATATTTTGGGCTAGGTTGGTACTATACAAATGTATGCCACCTTACATCAGGTCTAGCCTCTGACAAGTAAGAGCTTATAGCTTCCAAATTTATGACATTCCCACAGACTCTAACACAGGGGTAGTTTCAGCAAATGCTAGGGTGCAATAACAGATAGTTCAGCTGACAAAGAGAAAGAAAAACCAGAGGTGATCATGATAAGCAGCCAAAGAAAGGATCTGAATGGGATATTGGTGTGGTTTGGGGAATAGAACAATATAAAGATGGAGATGAAGGCCATAGTCAGAATATGGAGAAGGTTGCATGCTCACCTGAAGAGTTTAGATATAATTTTCAGACCCTGAAATTGATTGCTAGGCTGAAGGAAGATTTGTAGAGACATCAGAGACTTTGTGGAGATATCACAGAATGTTAAAAGTCAGGGAGGACCCATAAACATTCAATCTATTGTTTTACAGATATGGACCTAAATTTATCACTAAATTATATGTGTATACATTTAAAATATTTATGAATACTCTTGTCCCTCATAAGATATTTTGGCTGATGCACTAGGGCAGTTAGACATACATGGCAGTGATTACAGAAGTGAGGCTCATTATCTGTGCATCCACAGTACTTATTATGAATTCAAGACTTGAGAAAAGTAACACCATGAGTAAAGAGCATGGTCAAGAACAGCAGTTGTCCATTTTTAAATAACAATTTTCATATGAAATTCTTCTTGACCATGTGAAGCTTCCCTTAGTCTTAGATGATCCAATGATGTAAATATCAAATGCTTATCTCAGATGGTATAATTTGAAAAATGTTTAAGGCCTTCATGTTGGGGAAACGGGTTTTATTGAGCAGTGCTGCAACTGCCAACAGTATTGGCAACATTTCTTTGAGAAAAGGCAGTGCCTACTATATTTAGCTGTCTTATAAGATGTCTGCATATATTTGTTTATATATATATGTGTGTATGTATATAAAATAAATACATGAATTTAGATAATGAGCCCCACTTCTAAAATCTTTTACCCTCCCCACACATATGCTTGTGTGTAGGTATATGTAAAAAATTTTCTATTCTACGACCTACAAAAGGTAGTGGATCAACCACCAAGAGACTTTCCTGTTTCAAATGTTACAAGGATAATATTTGGGTATTTTGTGAAAAACAAGCCCTCAAAACAAAGTATAGTTTGTATATTTCTTGTCTTGATGTCATGTTGACACCAAGAGGCCAAGTTATAGTTTGGAAGCATTTTGCTTCCTTTGGCATCAAGATACCTGTCCCACCATCTTTGTCTATCTCTGTCCTTCCCCCACACACACAGCAAAATTCATCCTGCAGGAGAGAGGCAGCTGTCCACTAGCTGATGCTCAAGCTATGCAGTCTGCACTTTGCAAAGCTCAGGTGGGTTCCATTCCTAAGAGGCCACCAGCCTGTCATCTGAATGGTTCCTCCTGGAGGTCTGCAGTACTCTGCGAGAGCAGAACTCATTTAAAAATGTCTCCACAAGATTCTCAATAACAGAAAACAACACCAGCACACATTGGATTTAAAGGTTTGTGTACTCTTCTGGAGGTCTACAATTTCTCTCTGTCATTCCTGACCTCTCCATTAGACCACAAGATTTAAGGTCGATTTCCAAGTCTACACTGGGATGCTTCGTTGGAATGCTTCTGCCTGAATTGATTGAGTGACTCCTTCCACTTACTGCCTGGAATTTGTAGTTTGTGGTTAGGTCTAATATAGAAAATATCATTGTTTCATTCTAGAGCCAAACTCATTCTTTAGGCACCTCAGTCTGCTTTTCTCTCTAATCTTTTTTTGGGGGGAACGGGTACCAGGGACTGAACTTAGGGGCACTCGGCCACTGAGCCACATCCCCTCCCCTTTTTTGTATTTTATTTAGAGACAGGGTCTCACTGAATTGTTCAGGGCCTCGCTAAGGCTGGCTTTGAACTTGCCATCCTCTTGTCTTACCCTCCTGAGCTGCTGGGATTATAGGCATGTGTCCTGTGCCCGACCTTCTCTAATTGTGAGACCAGACAAAACATTTACTTCTGTGTGCTTTTTTTCTATAGTCTCTCTTGTCCTTAATATCTCATTTTACTCATTTCTTTCCAACTCAGGCAGTTACTATTCTCCATTGCACTACCAATTAGAGTTGGACAAGAAATATGGAAACACAGAGGCACACATGGGTTGTAACTGGTACAAAGATAGAAGGCATATTAACTACCTGTAAATATTAGGAAAAAGAGATTATTATAAAACCACAAAAAGCAAAATTTTTTTTAAATGTCTCATTTATGCCATAGATTCAGGGAAACAGGTAGTATCCACTCTGTACCAGACTCCCTTCACCATCCTGAAAGGCAGATAACATTGTATGCCCAATGACCTTGTAAGTGAGAAGCAAGTCTAGCTTCAAGAATGTTGTGCTTCCACTATATCTGAAAATAAAGATGCTTAGATGATGTTTTAGTCAACTTTTGTGTTGCTGTGACCAAAAGACACAACAAAAACAACTTAAAGGAGGAAAAGTTTTATTTTGGCTCTTGAATTCAAAGGTCTCAGTCCCTGGATGGCTAACTCCATTGCTTTGGGCCTGAAGCAGAACATCATGGCACAAGAGCTTGACAGAGGAAAACAGCTCAGGACATGGCAACGAGGAAGCAGAGAGAAAGAGTGTTCCACTCATCAGGGGCAAAAATATATACCTCAAAGTCATGCCCCCGGTGACCTCCCTCCTTCAGCCACATCTTACTTATTTATAGTTGTTAATCAGTTAATCCATATTATCTGAACTTTCTTGTATTGTGAGTTTTGGGGGGACACCTCATATCTAAATTATAACAGATGGAAAGAGAACCACCATGAAAAATGCCATGTACTTCCATGTATTCCTCATGGAGACCACATATTAGATAGACCTCCATGTAAGTGAGGGATAGATGGTCATTCCTTCTTAGAAACCTGAGAGAGGAGTTTCATTTGTTCAAGATCACACAACCACAAAGGGGAGAGCCAAAATTTGAATCCAGACAGTATGATTCTAAAACAGTACCTTGTATCCACGGGCAGTATCTGGCTCATTACCTATTTTTTTGAACAAATGAGCCAAGAAGAAGAGTTCATAAATGGTTGAAAAGAATAGAAAGAAAACATGGCAATATTTGTTTTCATACATTTGGCATATTTTCTGTGGTTGCTTTCATGGTACAGTGAGAGTTGACCATTTGAGACCAAAAGACCCTCAAAGTCTAAAATATTTATTCTCTTGGCCTTGTACAGAAGAATTTGCTAACCTCTCTTCTAAATTCTACATTCTTAATGCATTAGCCATACTAGGTCATGTTAGGCTTCTATTCAGTACTCTTAGAACTCCCAGCTTAGTTGTGTGAGTTTTAAAATGAAAATAACAAGCATCTGGAAGCCTTCAGATGGTAGTGGCACAGATGTGAAATTTCAGGAGCAGCTCAATACAGCCATAAAATAAATCTTGCATAGTATTGTGGGAAAGCAAGATAAATGTTTTACTTACACCATTGCTAGCTCTGTCATTCATTAGGAAAAAAGGATCCCCATTGACAAGAAAATGGAGGTTGTTTATGGGCTACATCGCCAATATATTCAGCTAATTTGTGTTCATTTGTATTCATCAGGTTATTTTCCAAAATAGATAAAAAGTAGAACATTAGCTGGAAAGTTATGAATAAAGACATTAATGGTTCAGCTAGTCATGCCCATGAGAGAGGCCAAAGGAGCCCAGCTGTGAATAAAGAATCACATTAAAGACACCTGCTGTGTTCTGAGCATGGTGATGGGCAATAACTCATTTTCTCAACCAAGGCTTAGAGGTGGAGTCACCACTGCAAGTCTTGCAGCTAGTAAATGATAAAAGCCTTTGAACTGATCCCAACTTAGATCTTTTTATATTTAAAAAAAAAAACGAAAAAGACATTTATTATTGCAATTTGTAAACTAACCTGGAATTCCTCATCCAGTTGGACAATGGATTCTTTTCCCCAATATCATCTATTATCTGATTGTGTCTGTTGTCAGTTATTTAAAAGTAGGACAGTAGTTGAGGAAGTAACTAATATTATTACCGATTCATATCTTACAAAAATTGTCGGAGATGTCAATCAGAAAGAATGTGTTTCCATCATTTGAAGGCTTTAATTAATTTATTTCCAGCTTGTATAAAAGTTGGAGAGATGACTTGATTTCTAAGGATGTGACTAATTTTTATGTGTGCTTTGTGTTTATCTTAATTTCACAGTTGCTGAGCATAAACATAGATGTTTAATAAAGTCTAAATAAGCAGTGGACCATTTCACGTTACTCAGAATTAGGGAGCTTAATAGCCATATTCAATGAGTGGAAAGAGAGGCCTGCTCGTGTACTGTCTTGAAACATTGTAGTTTTAGACAGTTTTTAACAAAAGTCACAGGAAAACATGCGTAACCTCTCCTTGGTTACATGATACCTAAAATCTGTGCCTTCTTTTGCCTTACATTTTTTTTTAATTTGAAATGCCTGACTTTTATATTAAGAGAAGGCCAACAACCATTGCTGTACCTTTATGTAATGGAAACGTGTATTTACTTCTACTCAAGAATGAAGAGATTATTTGCACTTAGAACACTACAAACTTTGCAAAAATCAAGTGCAATATGAAAATTTATATGTGCATTTGTGCCTCTTCCAAAAGTCTCAACTCCTAGGGGGCATGTAATTTGGCACAATGCTTTTGTACTTGAGAAAGCAATTTTGCAATATGTGCCTAGAGCTTTAGAAATGTTCTTACCCTCTGAACCAAAACTTTTATCTTCTAGGAATTTGTTTTAAAAGAAATGTGAAAGCCAGGTGCAGTGGTGCATGACTATAATACCAGCCTCAAGAGGCTGAGGGAGGAACATCACTTGAGTTCAAAGCCAACCTCAGCAACTTAGTGAGGCCCTAAGCAACTTAGCAAGACCCTGTCTCTCAATAAAAATATAGAAAAAAGGGCTATGGATATTGCTCAGAGGTTATACACTCCTGGGTTATACATCCCTGGTACCAATAAGTAAATAAATAAATCAATTGTAAAAGATGTTCATCATTATAATAGGCATAATGTGAAAAGTTTTTAGAATAACCTGAACAAATAAGTATAAGAAAATGGTTAACAAACTATACCAGGCCCAAACTTAGACTATTTTGCTGTAAGTAACATATGTGAAAAATGTGTACCTGTGATCATGGACAAACTTGTATTAACTGAAAATGAAGAATATGCATTTTTAAAATATGGTAATATCAATATAAAATACTCATACATACCTCTATGATAACACAGTTCAAAATTTATGACATTTTTCTCCCTATGCATATTCCTCATTAAGCCACACAAATTTGGGGACAGGGATTGTGTTTTAATCACCAGTGTACTCTCCCTGGTATACATAATATATTTCAAACTTAAAAAAATTTTTTTAAAGCAAAAAAAGACACAGTTTGGGTATCACATAACCAAGGATACTATATGTATATTTTTCCTGTAAACTTTAATCGCAACTATCTAAAACAATGATGCTTTAGATAATCTGTAATTTTCTTTTGAATAAATAATAAAGGTGAAAAAAATTTAGCTGCCTTTATATAATTAGCATTTTTTTGCATTTTATGCTTTAATTAGTAATTTATTACTTGTATGATCAAGACAGATAATTTGTAAAGTAAAAGGAAGTTTACAATTTACATATTAGAAAAAAGAAATGGCAATTTTTCTTTTTACCAGATCTGCTGGTAGCTTTAATGTACAGTGTCGAAATGGGTCTTTGTAATTTGGCTCTAGTTTAAATAACCCTTTCTTAATGGACCAGCCTACAAGAGCATATCTGCGCTTGGCTTCCTTTCTACCACATGGTGTTCTTTTACAGAATGGAAGTCTCCAACAATGCAATGCTGATTCATTATTAACTCTGATTTGGGGCACTGAGCCTTGAAGTAATGATTGTGTGGGGACTGATTCTATGATTGCTACCCACTTTCAGTTTTCTTTTCATCAAAGGATCTCATCTTCATTCGCAAATATTCCTTTTTCCCAGAAACATCTCCCACAGTGCCCTTGCAGGTAAATACATCTCTGCTTGAAATATTAAATCAATACATCAAATTAATTGCAACGAGTTGAGACATGACACCAAAAGAGAGTACATGACACCCAGCCCCAGTCAGAGGTGCTTATGCTGAACTGCTTTTAAAACCTTTGAACTATACAGTGGAGATGATTGCTGCTGTATCTGGGTTGGAATTTATTTTTAGCAAGAGAATACCAGAGAGGAATTAGGACTATAGTGTTTTGTTTTGTTTTTTTAAAGAAAAATACATGGTCAAATGGAAGGCACCTGCATGATCAGCAAACAGAACACACCTTACAGGTTTATTTACTTCAATCAATAGACTGCAAATGCTCTAATGTAACTTGAATATGTCATCCCTATTTGGTTGCCAAGAAGATAATCTTTCTCCTGGTTTCATTTCCCTAACTATATCCTTCACTCAGAATCTGTAGCTGAAAATCTGTCAACGGCTCATCAAAGGGGTATTTGATATAGAAAGATTTGAGTTATGAAAAAAACCAAAGGTCCAGTGTAACAGCAGTTTCAGTTACCATTTGCATGCATTATAAAGGTCTGGGCCTCAATTTCTCTATCCAATTCATCTTATGTCTCAGTTGTCCAGGTTGCTGTGGAATTTAGAAAAGATCTAAAGTTGCCTGTAGGGTGCTGGTTGTGAAACTTAGAAGAAGGACATACATTGGGTAGATCAATTAGAAAAAGACTCCTCTTTGTATAGGGTATAAGGTTAGTCATCAGCTTCTTATCACCCCTTTGCCTGGGGTCCCTTGTGTGATGCACAAATCCTCAACCCTGGATGGCAGCCCTGGATAAAGTGTGTGTGAGAGAGAATTGTATGAAGCATTTGAGAGGCAGGCCACACGTGTTTCAGAAGATAGTCCTTGACTACTGCAGAGAAAACCATTCTATCTGATGCCAAATCCAGAAAGCATGAAGAACATCCAATTTGAATATGTTGCTGATATCTGACCTATAAACGACAGTTTTCTATGGTCCAACTTAAATAGTTTCCCTATCAATATTGCCTTGGCAATTTTCTGATGTTTTAATTTTGAAAACTGTTTATCTCATATCCTCATAGCTCATGCCTTGATATCCCTTTCCTTTATGAAAACCAAGCTAGTATCTTAAGTGGCTGCCATCTCTGTCTGACACTAACTTGTAATGTTGTTGAAAACAGCTTTGATTTGATATTATTGTTACTGTCAGCACACTGAATAGGTGCCAATTTCAGGACACAGCAGTCAGGAAAGGATATTTTATCAGTAGAAAGTTTGTAGCAGAAGAATCACCAGCATCATTCGTAAAATAATCCTAGGAAAATGAAAGTGACTATCAATTACTAGACAAATATTTCACAAAATATACATTTTTATAGGTATAAAGCTTACAGTGAACTTTAAGAAATGCTGGCACTCATGCTTCATGGCTCTGTTGCTTTGTTTATTATTGCATTGAGAAAGGAAGGGAAGGAGGGAGAGAGGGAGAAGACTATTCATTCATAGAAGAATGCATAAAGTGTTTTGTATCTATAGTTAAGTAGTTAAAATGAAACAAGTGAATATATAATTATCAATGAGAACTGAAAAAAAAATCTGGCAGAGGGGAGCATACATTAGAATGATGCATAAAGAATTACACAATTTATGGAAAATTTGCAAACACAGAACATTTATACATACAATAAATATGATGAAAATATAAAAATAAAGGTGAGTGGGATGAAGCCTCACTCCTGTGTTTGATATGTCTCTGGAGCACACATATGCATCTAGGGAGAGATGAGAGAGGCCTACACTGGGAGAGTGATGTCAATGGCATCTTAATATCATCATATTAGGAACAAATATGAAAAAATATTAATATTTGCTAAATATGAATGATAAATTTCTAGATGTTGCCCACATTACCCTCTTTAATTTTTATGTATGAATATTTGAGAATGAAAGTGTGGTAACCATCATAGGTGAAAGCCCATTTTACCTGGAAAAGATAAATATTTTCAAATAAATGGATTTTTCTTAAACACACAATTAAATGCTAATCGTTTTAATGCCCTTATACCATCTCAAGTATTTCAGATTTACAGAGCTATGGTAATCTAACATGCTGGGCAAAAGTTATGCAAGTTGTAATGAGTTACCATTATCATCATCATCATCATCATCATCATCATCATCATTATTTTTTTGCTGGGCATGGGACCCAGGGCTTCATACATGCCAGGCAAGTATTTTACAACTGAGCCATATCCCCAGCCATAAATGAGTTGATTTTTTTAATAATTAATTTTAGGAAAACAGTCAATATGGAAACCAAAAACCTGAGTGGGCACAGATTTTATTATGCTCACTTGGAAAATATATACTGCACATTCATTTGATAAAACATCCCAATAGGATTTTACAGTTAGAGATACTTAAAAAATAAAAGTCAGTGAATAAATGATAGTTTAATGTGCCCAGACAGAGAACTCGGTGGGAGGAAGGCAACAAACAGTTTAATGGCATAGTCCCAGACCTCCTGACAATATGTGGATTTTTAAATAGTTCATAAATGGCTCCACATATTTTTACTTCTATCAATTTACTGCATTGATTACATATATGGACTCCAACCCCCAGAACCAAAGGAAAAAAAAACAAAAAGACTAAGATAGTGTCCTCCCACTACTGCTAGACCTGCTGATATCAAATGACCTTAACAACTTAATCAAGTTCTATAATTTCCAGCCAAAGTTCATCAAGAGAAAAACCCCAGAAATATATTTTATGGATGTAAACATGCTAAGAAACAGCATCATCCCACGCTCTGTTTTTTTTTCCCCCTCTGTTTTACACTGGACTACAATATTAGAGACAGGGAAGTTAGGTAATTGGTTCCCTTGCCCTTGTTAAGTCTCTCCTGGAACTGTTATTTGTCTAGAATTGGAAAGCAAGATGTATGTGTTCAGCACATGGTTATTAAATCACAAAAGAGAGTTATTATTCTATACAAATAAGAAATTTTCAGAAAGGGGTACAAGTATCTGCCAAAACAAAGACTTGTCATGATCTCTACTTCATGTTTGATCCCTTTCTTTTCAGTTTGTGTTGTCATTGTGTAGTCTGCTATTTTCTCAGTCTAGAGAGAGGGGGAAATTGCACCATTTAATATATGTGCAGCATTGGCACATAGAGGAGAGAGCTGTCATGTTCTAGGTCTGTTCAGAAAGCAGAAGCATGGCCCATGGATGAACATTACGATGGAAAATATTTAGTTTCTACATGAGCTTAATTGTTTTAGTCAGTTTTTTTTTTCCTTTGTGCCCAAAAGAACTGACAAGAACAATGCAGAGGTGGAGTTTACTTTGTCTTATGGTTTCAGAGGTCTCAGTCCATGGTCAATCAACTCCATTGCTCTGGGCCCAAGATGAGGCAGAATATCAAAGCAGAAGGGCATGGTAGAGAAAAACAGCTCAGAACATGACAAACAGGAAACAGAGAGCTCTGCTCATCAGGGATAAAAATGTACCCCTTAGTCATGTCCCCAGTGACATACCTCCTCTAGCCACACCCTACCTGCCTACAGTTACCACCCAGGTAATCCAGATTGGTGGATTAATCCACTGATTACATTAAAGCTCTCATAACCCAATCATTTCAAATAAGAAAATTTTTTCATTGTTTAACATATGAACTTTAGGGGGATACCTCATGTCTAAACTCTAAACCATAAAAATAATTCTGTCTAGTGGTGAAAGATGCTCAGAACTCATAATCTTCCTTAAACACAGTGAGCTTCTTGTTACTATGATAATTTACAGTAAGATGGCAAATAGGCATAATCCAGTAGAAAGGGGGTGACCCTGAGGGGCAGAAACAGGAGACTTCTAAGATCTCTTGAAAAATCTAAGAAATAATATCTCCATGCTTTTTTAAATGGACTCCTCCAAACAAGCCCTAAATTCTGGAGATTTTTATTTCTTAATGTACTACAAGCCTAATTGCTAAATTTCTCATTATAAAATTATAGAATATATGTAAATTACATAGGGGAATCCAAGGATGAAGTTCAGTGATAATAATCTTAACATCATATATCTTAACATCCCTTCTCTTTTTGGTTTGCTTTGCTATTCTGTGTAATAAAAAAATCCAGGCATTTTCCCATCCGTTAGACCTGCCACATCCAGGCATGTCCCCTCAAGGTCACAAGATGATAGCCACAGATCTGGATACCACAATACTCCAAGGCAGTGATGAGTGGTCAGAAAAGGTAGAAGGGCACTGTGTCCTGGATGGTAAGAGCATTTATCTTCTCATACCTGTTAGTAGAAATGAAAAGACCTCACGAGATATATGCAAACTGACTTACCCCATGGCTCCCTGGACAGAACCTGGTCACATAATAGCAAAAAGAAAGTTAGTTTTCACAACTGTAGCTACTTTGTGATTACAATGATCTAAAATATAGGTTGGAAAGTGTTTAAAAGACATATTATTATTATTATTATTATTAACAGAGGAAAGTAGAATGGTGGGAGTGAGAGACCTATCTATCTATCTATCTACTTTCCTAATTCTTTATATTGGTTGGAAATTAAAGTGTGAATTTATAATAAAAATAAATCATATGAACTCCAAGTAACCAAACTTTTTATTGGGAAGACTTATTGATTTGTGTAGTATCTCATCCGATTTCTCATCTCCCATGTGCATGCATACTTGAGCAAAGGAGGGCAGCTGAGCCGGTACCTATAGGGTCATTCTTTCAACTAGATCATGCACACTGTCTTCGGGAAAGCCTTCTCCAGTCTCTGGACTCAAAGCAAGATTCTATTGATTTATTCAAAATCTATAAGACAAACCATATTTAAGCGTGAAATACACTTAGTATTGACCTGTAAAATTTGGTTTCATAATCTCCTTCTTGATTCTCTTCTACTTCCTCTGCCATTCTTTCTCAGTCTCATTTGATGGCTTCTCCTCAGTTTTCCAACCTATAACCACTGGAGTCCCTTGGAGTCAGTATTCCAACTTCATCTTTGTTTTGTTTGTACTCATTCCATATATTATTTAACTCCTGCTAACTCTAAATCTATCTTGTGAGCTTAACTCTCACCATTAAACTTCAGACTCACTTATTCAGCTGCCTACTTTATCTCTCCTCTTGGATACTTAACAAGTTACTTTAACAACATATCCAAGACCAAACTCTTGAAATCTCCCAAACTTGAAGGCTTATTTTTTAAAATTTCATAAATGTACCTCTACCTCTCTAGCATTTAAAGTAAAAACAGACATCATCCTTACATTTCTTTTAATCTCTCCCACTGCAGTCAAAGCCATACGCAAATCTCTTCCACTTTTCTTCTTAAAATGTCTCATACCTACCACTTTTCACCACATTCACTGCTGCCACCCTAGTCCAACATTACCACATTTTTAATAATGAACTATTATGATAACTTCTAACTGGGCATCCCAGGCTGGTTCTTCTAGAGTTTATTCTCAACAAAACAGCTGGAGTGGCCCTTTCATACTAGAAGCAGAGCTGTCACTCCTTGACTCAGAACACTCCAGGACTCCCCATTACACAACAAGGAACACTCAGAGACCTTTTCAAGACTTCCTATTTTTGAATGATCTAGAGGTGTCTCCCACATGAACTCTGTGACCTCACCTCCACTGGAGTTCCCTTTGACCACTGGGTTCCAGTCACACTCCTTTCCTGGCTATTCCACAAACATGTCACATGTGCTTCCACTTCAGTGCCTTTGTACTTGATCTCCTCTCTGCCTGAGAATCCTTCCTTTCTGTCTACAGGGGTCACCCCATCGCTTCCCTGGGCTCTCCCCTCAAGTGTTAGTTTATCAGAAAAGATTTTCCTGATTACACTCCTTTGTTATAGTAATTTAGAAATCTCCGGGAATCATTCCTAATTCTTCTTGCTCTACATTGCTTTCAGAGCGTGTCACCATATGATTTTTCTTTCTTCACTTTCACAGCACTTGACACAATGCCTGGCACATACATGTTTGATAAATATTTGCTGAGTGAATAATAAATATGTCTGTAGAATTAGATTTCAGTGCAAATGGTTCCTAATTCAAAAACCTTTGTATACTTTTTGACTGATCTGAATGTCTACTCCCAGAGAGAAAATTACTGAAACAACAATTTGGAAAAAAAAAATAAAGTTACGATTTATTGAGCATTGCCTTTAGGTTATTTTATGTGCAAGAATAACCACCCCCTATTTTATAGGATGAGGATACTAAAGTTCAGAAAAGGTACATAGTTTGCCAACATCTCATAGCTTAAAAGGGTCAACATCTGTCTGTGGCCCAAACTACATACTAGAGGATGTCATAGAAACCCTTTACTCACACAGTGAAAGAAATTTGACACATTCCATGCTGTTTTAAGATATTTCTTCTGCTGGATTCTAATATTCAAGCTGCTGTTTGTTTTTGTCTGTCTGTAATTTACCTTTCTCCACTCCTTCCCTCCTTCCTTCTTTCCTACCTACCTGCCTCCCTTTTTACATATCTGCTTTCTTTCCTATTTTCTCCCTTCCTTTTCTTTTATTCATAAGATTAAAATTGTTTACAATATTTTTTATATCATTGATTACAGTTGTCAGATTATAGTCACTGTTGACACATACCTCGGTGTCCATAATTTATTGAGTCCTAGCAGGTCTGAGATGGAAAAGATCTTGGATATCATGTGATTCAACTCCCTCTCTTTAGACATGAGATAAGTAAGACCCAGAGAGAGAAGGTGACTTGAGCCTGATTGTACAGCTCATTATTTGTTGAACTGGAATCCTATTCTAAGAATTTCTAATGTGGATCACCATTTTTCCAAAACAGAAAATATCCACCAGATGGACTATGTTTCATATTTAAGGCTCCTCATTACTTTGGTCTAAAAGGTACTCAACATAAAATCTCATCATCAACAGAAATGAACTTTCTCATGAGAAGATAGTCTTCCATGTTGCAAGTTAGATTGCTTCCACGACACCAACATCACTCAGGTGTACAGACACACTCCTTTAGGAAAAACATGTGTGCCTCAGATAATGTGCATTTAGGAAAAAGATGTACCTGTACACACATAATGTGTTTGATGATAAGATATACAACAAGGGGGACTGTTTCTATATAGATTACCCAATTATGTATTTATAGTTTCATATTATGTGGGCTTAGGTATGAAAGGCTAAAAAAATCATATATAACTAAAATATTGAAATATCATTAAGAATTTTAATATTCAAGGTATATAAAAACAGGCTATAATGTTAGAGAATAATGGAAGGAGACACCACTTTGATGAGATAATTAGGAAAGGACTATCTAAGCAGTGGACATTAAATTTGAGGCCCAAAGTATGAAAATCAGAGAAAAGGAACTTATGTGGGCACAAGTATGGAGACTGGATGGAGCTGGGAAGAACATTCTCAGGTTAAGATACCAGGTGAGGAGTAAGAAAAAAAATTAGGATATTACAGAGCATGATGGAGGGAGTTTGGATCTCATTCTAAATGCAGTGGAAAACCTTTAAAGAATCTAAACAGGAAAGTGGTAGACATAGTTTTCTTTATAGAGATTATTCTAGGTAATAAGACCAAGAGCAGGTACTAAATCCACATGTAGGTTAGGTAAGCATCCTTCACAGTCACAGCGTTGACATTACTGACTCATGAAAGAGAAAAGTTCCCAGCACGAGGGTCTGTGCAGAGACTGGACAATCACAGAACGATAATACTGTAGAGAGGGATTCAAGGATTACAGATTGGGTCTGAGATTACATATCAGCCTTTATGATCCTCATGAACACTGAGCTTCTTTAGTTCTATGAACTGAGCTAATTTTTGAAAATCTCTAAGAATGAAAGAAAACCGTAAAGTCAGAGGTTTTATTATACAGAAAGAAATTCAACCAAAGTTTAGAAATCTCACACATACTTATCTACAGGGGTGGTATCACCTCTCCATTTGGGGCTGAGGAATATGAACACCGTCTGCGACTCCTTCCACTAGGGCAGAAGGTCTGAATTTTTGTGTGTGATATGGATCACCTAAATTCTCTTGCTTAAAATGAAGGTCTCCAGGACGTATGTCTTGGAGGTTCTAATTTAGTAGACGTGAGGCGAGGTCTGGGAAGCTGCGAATGGGATAAGCAACCCAGGAGGTTCCTTTGGATGAGGTGGACCAGGAGGACGAGGGCCATACTTGGAGAAACAGTGGGCTTGGTGCAAGGAGCTCCTACTCGGATCAGCTGTAATTCATATCCAGTTGTCATTTGCTTCACTTGGGGATATGGTAGCTCTAAAGATACACTCAATGTGGGCTGGGGTTGTGGCTCAGTGGCAGAGCTCTTGCCTGGCGTGTGTGAGGCCCTGGGTTCAATTCTCAGCACCACATACAAATAAATAAATTAAATGAGCGTCCATCAATAACTAAAAACATATTTTTAAAAAGAGAGAGAGATACACTTGATGTTCAGCATCGTTAGGCTACTCAACCTTTCTGAGCCTTCATCGATAGTGATGCTGACCTTAAGATGTTGGTATGAGGTCCAGAAATTCAAAATACAAAATGCAGGCCTGAGAGCCTGGCATATCATTTAACAACCAGCAGCTATTATCTGCTGTTTCTCAGTCTGTCTCATTTGTCTGGCTGCCTCCTTCCTGCTGCTCTCCATTTCATAACGCACAGTCAGCACTCACCTTTCTTGGTTTGTTTCTTAATGACTGTCTTCTTCCCTCCACCTTTTACAAATTCCCAGACCCTCTGCCCTTAGCAGTTGTCACCTTTATTAAAAGTTTTGCCCAAACGCCCTGCATTATTCTAAAGACAGTAGAATAAAAATATTGATATTACAGCCATGGAATATCTGTAACTATCAAATTAGTTTAGACTTATGTTTCCTGCTACAATTAACTTACAATTATCTCTTGTAAAGCTGCTTATCTTCCCTGTCTAATCTAACATAAGTACTGTGAAGCAGAGAAGACCGCGCAGTGGGCAGATGAGGTTCTGGAAAATGCTACCAAATTATGAAGAACATTTGAATCTCATTAGCTTCTGCAGTCCATAAACAAAGCTTCAACAGAGCAAGAAAGCTCAGTCCACTTTGGTGATTTGAATTTACTAATTCATATATGTGGTCTTTCAAATTTTAAATTTAACAGGCCTTGAAGTAAACCCTAAAACATGGCTGAATTAATCCCTTTTTCTACTGTAAGTCTTCCTGTGTTTAAAGAAGAAGCCCATTCCAGCCTACGTAAAATCAAAAGGAAATACTCATTGGATTAAACCTAATTGTAAGCAACGTCTAGATTGTGCTACAGGAGGAACAGGTTAAATTAGATATTTGGGGAAATTGTGTATTCAGAGTATATGGCTGTTTTCATTTGCTATATTGCATTTAGTCTGTCTTTCAATAGGTCAAAGTTAGTACTGGTTGTTTAAGCAACTCTGCAGAAAAGTTTTATGAAGGTATTAGCTACATTTTATGAAGGTATTAGCTACATGGTTGGTCATTTATACTTTATGTGAGAGAATAAAATTACATTAAATGACTACTGTCCCAGAAGATCCATGCCCTGCCACTTGCCTCCTAATTCTCTACCTTCCCTTCCCTCTGGGTTGAGGGAGTTGGCATTTTATATCATCCAGTTTATTGTGTGAGTTGAGAAGGGGACAACTATGACCAAGCTGGAGCTTTGTCTTCCTCTGCTCTTTGCAAAAGCAGGAGAAACGCACCTATGATTCCTATTTGATTTGGAGGAGGGGTAGAGAAGGCTAGGAATTACAAATATAAAAATGTATGAATCATAGAAATTCAGGGGTATTTACACCAGACCTAGTTCTTTCTATAAAATATTTGGAACAGGTTAGCCTCCCCTCACTAGGAAAGTGGCCAAAATGAAGATCTTGGATTAGAAAATTCCACAGTAGCCCCTTAATGACCCAGAAGAATCCATAATGATCCCAAATACTTGATTCATACCCACACTGTTTTCTTGACCAAGGAGCCAAGCCTTATCATTTCTTCCTGCTGTATACTGGAGAGTGGCCTTTGTTTAGCATTAGTTAGCTTACTGATTATGTTCAATCTGTTTTGGAATAGAAAATAAAACTTTTTATTTCTACTTACAAAGATTTTCCTGAAAGTAGCACATCAGCCCGAAGGACTTGAGATCAACTGCATAGGATGTTCTGGTTTTGGGTGCTTTGAAGAATAATAGGCTATACATTTATTTCACATATTTGTTTGTTTCACAAATATTTGTGGAACAGCTCCTGTATGCCAGGCAATGTTATTGTGCTTGGAACCAGAGAAAAGTTGAAAACACTTTATTATCTTTATCCATGTGTATGTATGTGTGTGTGTGTGTGTGTGTGTATAATCAATTGTGGAAAAAACATCAATATATTTTGTCATCACCTTTAAGATTTTATGAACTTTCTTCTTCATTTTTCTTTATGAGTCATCTTACTGTGTTTTCATGAAAAAAACATTTTTTTCAAGTTGAAGCTCATTTCCTGACAATAAGCCTGACAGAAATTAGTACAACTCAACATTCAGATGAAGAAAATGCAATTTCCAAAACTTACTGATGATTTTTGCTAGTTTTAAATTATAATAAAGAGTATTTTAGGGTTAGGGATGTAGCTTAGTGGTAGCTCACTTGCCTAACATGTGTGAGGTCCTGGTTTCAATGCCCAGTATAAAGTCTTTTTTTCTTCATCAAGATTACTGTTTATTTTTAATCAAAAAAAGTTTTTTTTTGTTTTGTTTTTAATGTGGTACAGAGGATCAAACCCAGTGCCTCACTTGTGCTAGGCAAGTGTTCGATCAAGTGCTCTACCACAGAGCCACAACCCCAGCCTTAATCAAGTTATTTTTACTTAGCCATTCAAATTAATGGTTAAGTAAACTTTTTTTTTTTTGAGAGAGAGAGAGAGAATTTTTTTAATATTTATTTTTTAGTTTTCAGCGGACACAACATCTTTGTTTTGTATGTGGTGCTGAGGATCGAACCTGGGCTGCACACATGCCAGGCGAGCGAGCTACCGCTTGAGCCACATCCCCAGCCCTGGTTAAATAAACTTTAAGAAGATATTTTTGTATAGGTATTACATGCATATGGTATAAAAAAGGGTGTACAATGAAAATAGACAAGTCTTTTTGTGTGTGGGTGTGTCAGAGAGAGAGAGAGAAAGACACACACACACACACACACACACACACACACACACGAGATTGGACCTAGGGGTGCTCTACCACTGAGCTATGTCCCCAGTCCTTTTTATTTGTTATTTTGAGACAGGGTCTTTCCAAATGGCTGAGACTGGCCTTGAACTTGTGATCCTCTTGCCATAACCTGCCAAGTCACTGGGATTACAGACTTGTGTCATCCCACTGGCAAACTTAAGTTTCCTTTTGTTATCCTTAGTTCCTCTCCTTTAGTGATTTATTGTCAGTAAGTTCTTGGAGCTTTTTCTAATGTTAGATTCTAATTCAGTTGATCTGGGGTGAGGCTTAAATTTTGAGTTGCCAAGAAGTTTCAGTTAAAACTGATGTTGCTGACTCAGGATTATCTCAATGGTCAGGTTGTGAAGGACACTTGTTCGTGGTGTGTATGTGTATGTGTATTTGTTTATTGGACTAAAGGGAGCAAGATATTCTTATAAACATGTACAACATACTGCTTTCTTACTACTTCAGCCCTAGAGTTTCAGCTTTGAGTTTTGCTTTGTTAAAAATTAATCTTTGTCTATTTGGAGTGTTAATTTACACAGTATTTTAAAAATCAATCTATGAATGAAGGATAAAAGCCAGCAACGTGACATTTGAAGCTTGACACAAGGACTGGGGCTGGAGTTGTGGCTGAGCAGTAGAGTGCTTGCCTAGCACACGCAAGGCACTGGGTTTGATCCTCAGCACCACTAAATAAATAAATAAATAAAATGACAATTTTAAAAAAACCTAAAAAACAAAAAACACAAGGACTATGAGAATCTCTAAAATTTTCTCATTTTTTTTTTCAAATAAGATTACAGAAGTACTCAAATCCAAATAGCTTTCTAAATTTTGGCTGAGAACATGTTGAGGTCTCTAGTTTGTATCCAGTATCATTAATCTAATAAAGATGCCATCATACTTGGAAATGATACAATTAAGCTCCCTAAAATCAATATAAAGTGCAAAGATCAATTAAATATTTTAAAATCATAGGCATTAATATTCTATCCATCTGAATAAAGTAGTCTCCAAAGATGACTATGTTCAATATCAGAAGAGATAGAAATGTTATCTTCATTGAACTTATATGCAAAGGTAATTCTTAAAGCATGAGATCAACTCATAAACAAAGTTAAATGTTCACGTTTGTTTCTTACTCTTTGCAGAAAAATAAGGGCTAGTAGACTTGGGGTTGCCCTTTTGCCTTATCTGCAGGGTATATATTTTAATATGAGTACTTGCTAACACAACACAAGGTTTGCTTTTTTAAAAGAATCAATATTGAAGGCATGCTTCAGAAATAAAGATTTGATCATCAAAGTCTGAATTCTGCATGATTGGCATAGAGTCAAGGGCACAAAGTTTTTTCTTTGATGTGAAGTCAATCTCTATCAATAATCCCATTGCTCTGAATGGCTCTGAGGTCTGCCATTTGGAGCGGTATTGGACTGGGTTCTGAAGATGGTTGCCTTTAAATATTTGATGCTGAGAGAGTGATTTGAATCTGCCTAGCCTTCTGAACACGGACTGTTCTACCTAAAGTTGTGATCCTCAAGCCCAGGTCATATTGTGGTATAACCGACAATATGCACATAATCACAGAAAAAAAAATAACAAATAACACATCTTCCTGAATTAAAAATTGTCCAGCCCACAAGAAAAAAAAATCAAAAACACTAAAATGAGAATGAATTTTTAAAGAGTGGAATGCGAAATTCTGTTGCATAGTTAAATTAAATATGAGATTTCAAAACAATATCAATCAGACATAAGGTGATGACTCCAGATCCCTTGGAATATGTACTAACTGGCTTTGTCCAGTGGAAGGATACTTCAATGGGAAAATTTTAGAAGCACTATGATACACCCCAACACCCTCTGAGGAGATTGGAGACCAGTTCGTTTGAATAGCAACTACATTTCTATGCCTCTTATGAGAGTCTGGAGTGGACCTATGCAAAATATTTCAGAACCAAGGAAGTTACTGTCAGATTTTTTAAATATGACTTTCTGGAGGAAACGAGGAAATGACAGAGGTTGTTGAGAGATCTGGACTGCTTTAAGAGGTGCCATAACTAAACTCTTAATAAATGATCTCTATAAAGAAGAATCTGTAAATTTGGGCACTTTGGAGACTAGAAAGATATAAAATATTTTTTAGCAACTTGCCCATTTTTCTTAGTAGTAGAGGGCAAGCCACTTCTTTAAAGAAGGAATACATGATAGAGTAAAACAGTATGTGATGTAGACTGTGTTTAAATTCTTAATTTTGGATTTCCAATAGGAAACTAAAGCTCTCCAGGTTTCAATGTTCTCATCTTTAATGAGGCAAGTACAAAGATTACAGTTAATAGATCAGAGTTTGCCTAGCCCCACCATTATTATTATTATTATTATTATTATTATTATTATTATTAGTGGTGGTGGTATCTTCTATACCTCTCCATTCCTTTTGTGCTTGGAAAGTCAACAAAGCATCTCTCAATGGGAAAGTGGTGCTTCAGATTAGGAGGTCAGACAGAATGACCTGGGTCTCTACTCATAAAGAGATTCCCTCTGAAGATCCATGAAAGCTTTTGGCTAAGGAAGCATTTAGAGAAATAATCAACTGCCTGATATGTAAATGTGTTTAGATCTCTCTGTTTGCTGTCACTTTCAAACTGCAAATACAAAAAAAAAAAAAAAAAAAGATGACCTAGAAACAAGCAGAGAAAAGCTGTGTGGCATTTAGATGCATATCACATATGCATAATTGATTCTTTAAAAGGTTAAATACCCTTAGCATATGTATGGATAGGGATAGGCCCATGATGAGTGCCTAATCATTATGGCAGTGGCTTTGTTTTACATAATTCTAAAGTAAATGTCATGTTTCTTCTTTGGGAATTCCAGGGCTGTATTCAGGAAAGCATATGTTTCCAAGTAGATAGCTGGGCAGAGGAGCTACACTTTCCCAAACAGAAGGACCATTCATGTAGCTAGTACGCTAAGCTTTATAAAGCACAGGCTGCCACTCAATTCTCTTTGGAATTTAAATGCAATTACATATTGAGGACAAATGCTAAATATAAACAGAATAGACAAAGTGCATGCCTTTATTTATTTATTTATTGCTTTGTTTTTGTAGTATGTTTGCAAGAAGAATTAGCTACCTCACACACACTATAATCCTTAATTAAAACACACAGACCAGGAAACTTGATGAATCCTTTAGCATCTTTTTTTTTTTCCCAGAAGCTTGTTATAGCTTTAAAGGACTTGTCCTTTTCTCTTATGTCTGCAAACAATTATAAAAATGCTAAGGAAATTAATTCAAAAAGCATGTCACTAAGAAACATACAGAAAGAAATACTATGTTATATGCCTTAAATATCAGAAAAAAGATAATACATTGCATGAGAATAAATAAGGGGTAAAAAAAATACCTATGTAAATGGGAGTAATTATCACAAATGTTTAAGTTTCTTCTTTGGAGAGGAAAGGACATACAAGTATACCTGGTGCACACAAAGGTCTTCTCTGGATAAATGGTCTACAGGTGTTTATTGTTTGAAAATGTACATTTTAAAATATAGCTCAAATTTTGAAAATGGGAAAGGCAAAATAACAAAAACATAGTAAAGAGAGAACAAAATTAAGATAGCTAAAGATAATGTACTGGGGCTATAATAAAAGTAATTTTATTAATCTTAGGTGGAAGGATATGCTTTCACATTTTACCTTAGAAAATTTAAATGGAGACCACACATAAGACACAACTGAAATATGGGTACCTAAGAGATCTGAAAATAGAAAGATGTGAAAAAAATGTATCAGACAAATAATAACAAAAGAAAGCTATTGTAGCTATATAAGTGATGAGAAAACTAGACTTGGGGTCAAGATGCAGTCTTTGTTCTCTCTTTTCATCCAACAACCCCACTACATCCAAGCAACTGTTCCTAACAGTCCAGGACTTTCGATAAGTCATCTCCACCTATTTTGTCTTATTCCAAGCTGTGAGATGTTTAATCTCTGAATTCTTATAGTAATTATTATCTGTGTTCCACTGAATTGGTACTTAGATGGTGTGTTTTATTGTTTTTCTGTATTCATGCATTTCTTTAATTAGATTATAGTATCCTACAGCTATACACCATGCTTTATTCTTTAAACATCCCCTGTCCTTCACCCTAGGACCTGCCATATGGTAGAACCATGTCTCCTGACATTATCATAGAAAGTTAGTAAACATGTTGATGATCTATTGAAAATGGCTTGTGAAAGCATATTAAGAATTCCTTCAGGATGTGTGAGGACTTTGACAATGCTATGCATTCACATTTTCTAAGTAACCTCTCCACCACATTTTTAAATAAGGGAAGAAGAGACACACACTATGGTTAGAGTGATTTGAAGCTGTTTGTAGTTGGTGAGACTGAGAGAGACCACAGCCCCAGTAGGAGAGTGCCCCCCACAGGACCAAGCTGGAAATTCCCACAGGGTCATAACTGATCTTTAAGGTCAGGGATCACATCAACATTTTTGCATCCACACCTGGGACAAAGTCCAACATTTAATATATAGTCAATAAATGATCCTGCAAAACGTGAGAGAATTATTTATCTGGGATAATTTAATTCAGTCCCATAACTTCAAAAGAGCATACAATTTAGTTTACAAATATGCATCTTGAGCTCTGGATCTCAGAGGGAGAAAGTGGCTAAAATGGTGGAAAAGCCAGTGTGGCCAAGGTGGGATACAGGTGGTATCACCACAATTGGAACTCTGAGGTTAGGGGTTGGTTGGAACAAATCTGAGTACTGGACTATGTTTGGAAATGGACAACAGAAGTCTTAAAGGAAATGAGGAAACCCATGGATAGAGATGTTCAGTGCTTGTCTTGCTGGCCATCGAGAAGTGGCTGGAGCTCCTTCTTCCTCATGGCATGTGCCAAAAGTTGTCTGCTCTGTAAACCTCTTTGAAACATATTAGTTTTTGAATAGGCAATATATAAAGCATCTGGCATAAAATTCAAAGAGTACACAGTAGGATATGTCATAAAAATGTGGCTTCATCCCACCTCTTCCCATAGTTGCTCATTGTATAGAGACAACCACACTTACCAGTTATTACATTCATGTTTAGGTAGATGTCTTTGATATATATGTACACATTTATGTATATGTATTTTTTCAGATAGTTCATATAACATACTAATTAAATCTTATCTTTTTTTCATTTAACAACTTATCCCATAGTCCTTTGTACTTTTAATTTTATTATCAATGAAATCTCAGCCTGTAACACTATTGGTATATTGACAGTGTTCAACATTTGTTCCTTGTGGAAATTAATGAATGGTTTGATAATAGTATCTAATTCACCCTAAAACTAATTCATTCTAAAACTAAAACCACTAACAGGTTTTAGAAATACGTCATTTTAAAGTCCACCTCCAACATGCAGTGCTTTTTCTGGATAAATATCATATCCACCCTTCAAAGTAAATCACCCAAAATTCATCCTGCAAGAACCTTTCTTTTAATATTGACTTTCAGTTTCTCCTTTAGGGGTTGTCTTTAAACACTTAATAATAGTCTACTAGTTTTGATTGACCCCTAAATTCTTATTTGTTAATATAATAATAATAATAATAATAATAATAATAAATGTGAATAGTACTCTTAACAATAATCTTTATTGTGTCTTTGTGTCAGATACTTTGTTAGGCACTTTAAATGAGTAATCTCATTCATCCCTACAGTAGATCTGAGGATGTACTTCAGTGGTAGACCACATGCTTAGCATGTGCAAGGCCCTGGGTTTGCTCCCCTGCAACCCCCCCTCCGCTCCCCTCCACACAATCCCTACAACACATACATAAAGTAATTTCATAATCCTTATAATATACCTATCACTGCCTTGCAAGAATCATCTTGACTTATCTTGGGGTCATGTGTAGATCATTTCCTTAAATATCAATGACTTTTGGCCTCTGGCTACTCAAGATATCTCTAGAGTATGAGTGGGTCAGAATTACCAACACAATGACCACCTCCCAGGAGTGATCTTTAACCAAGAGGAGTGAATGTTGGTGTATCAATATTCTACTCTCTGGGAAAATCTTGAGTTCTGTTTTTTCACAGTCACTTCTAGGATCCTGAATGGTTGAGCCACAGTTACCCATGGCACTAAGCCCCCTTTCAACTCATCCTCTATTACCTTTCCTCCCTTCCCTATCTCATTTCCCTCCTGGACTCCTTCCTTGATCGCCTCCTAAATAAACTACTTGTACTTAAATCCTAGTTTTGGGATCTGCTTTTGGGAAAATAAGATATCAGGAAGCAGGTTTAGAGTGTTTTGAGTATCTGGCTCAAGTTCACCTGTACATCACATGGCAGTTAGGATATGAACCAGAAGCCATCCTCAAAAGCACCATCCCTTACTGCCAGCTAGATGTAAGCACCTCATACAGGCCTGTGAACTGTAAGCCAAAGTCAGAGTTTAGTCCTCTTGTCTGCTGCTGGGTGCCATTCTCTGTTCTGGAGTGTCTCTTTATCACCACAGCACGTTAGGATTGCATTTTATGCACCATTAGTTAAACACATGCGCTTGGAATTTGTTGCTGGAATTGTCATTTAAAGAAGACTCTTAAGTTGCTGAATATCTTCTCCTTACTTTTCTGCAGATAGCAACTTTATCCTCGCCAACGCCCAGGTGGCTAAAGGTTTCCCCATAGTCTACTGTTCCGATGGCTTCTGTGAGCTTGCTGGATTTGCCCGAACTGAAGTCATGCAGAAGAGTTGTAGCTGCAAGTTCTTATTTGGTGCTGAAACCAATGAGCAGCTGATGCTTCAAATAGAAAAATCACTGGAGGAAAAAACAGAATTCAAAGGAGAAATTATGTTCTACAAGAAGAACGGTGAGCTGGCTTTCTTTCGTGCTCAGGGAGAGTGTTAGAGGTCGCCCTTTTCCAACTCAGTGATTGTTCCATAAATCCCATTAAGGCTTAATGATATTTCACATAAATATGGTCTGCTAGAGAAGTTCCACAAATGACTTGGATGATGGCCTTGTTTTAGCCATTAGCCGCATAAACTGACTGGAAATTATAACTGTTCAATGTCAATATATACTAACTGAGTTAATATATGTTGAAACAAAGTGTATTGCTATTATAGTCATTTTTAAAATATATATTATATGTAGCAGTTATTAATATACTTAACAGGTGATCTTTTATTCAGGGATGGTTTTTCAAGGTTTATGCTTTTAGGGACCACATCTCGATCCCAGTCATAAAAGATGGAGTTCCAAGGGTTCACTGGCAGAAAAGGAAGTTAATTTAAAGGATATCAGCATTTGCAGTTTCTCTTCTCTGGTGTAGAGCTTTTCTCACTATTCTCTGAAATTTTAAGGACAAAACAAGAGACACTTGTTATTTCACGTTGGAATAAGTTTGCCTGGACTCAAAACAACAGTTCTCAAAAATACAAAGTATTTTCTTATGGCTGAAGTTTTATGATTCTTCTGTAATGAAAGACCTAGAGATGGGTATGGTGTCTGTAGTACTTAGGTCCTGTGCATTAACAAGTAGCACTACCACATGGGCCTGGAGAGTTGGAGGAAGTCCAAGAGGCAATGTATGGGGAAAATGCTAAATAAAAAATTTAGACCAAACTATCATTTCCGAGAGTCTATAATTATCCCTCTTCCTTTAAAAGCTTTCTGTTTTAGTCTGCTTTGCATTGCTGGGACCTATATCCCTGACAAGAACAATTTAGAGGAAGAGAAGTTTATTTTGACTCACAGTTTCAGGGGTACAGTCCACGGTCAGCCGACTTTATAGCTCTGATCCTGAGATGAGGCAGAATATCATGGCAGAAGAACATGGCAGAGAAAAGCAGCTCAGAACATGGCAGCAAGGAAACAGAGAGAGCTCCACTTACCAAGGACAAAACATAACCCCCAAAGGCATGCCCCCAGTGACCTACTTCCTTCACCTACCTGCCTATAGTTTCCACCCCAATCCATTCAAGTGCGTTAATCTACAGATTGGAGTATGTCTCATAATCTCATCACTTTGCCTCTGAACATTCTTGCATTGTCTCCCTCATAAGCTTTTGGGGGACACCTCATATCCATAACCCTTTCCTTGCACAGATACCAAGCTAAAAATATATTCCCAGAGTTCTTTGTAGTTCGGTTGTGCATTGCAGCTAAGTTTGGGGACAAGGATAGGTGGAAAGGAATCATCTATACAAATTCAAGGTAATATCCCTGAAAGTGAAATTGTTTTCCTTCTGATTATTCTCTTTCTCCTTTCACATGGTATTACAGATAAAATGTGGTCTTGTCAAATATTTTTATATTGAGGCCATAACCCCCCATACGATTATATTTGAAGACATGGCTCTTAAAGATATAATTAAGGTTTAATGAGGTCATGAGAGTGGGGCTTTAATCCATTGTGACTTATGTCCTTATGAGAAGTGGAAGAGCCACCAGAGGTGTGCACACACAGGGAAAAGGCCATGTGAGAATACAGGAAGTCAGCTCTCTGTAAGCCAAGGAGAGAGGCCTCAGGAGAAATCAAATCCACCAGCCACCTCAATCTTAGGTTTCAGCTGTGAGAACATAAAATTCTCTTGTTTCAACCACTGCATTTTGTGATGGCAGCCCGAGTAAACGAATACATGTCGATCAGAATGTTAAGCAAAGCTGGAAAGGCAGCTTTCAACCACTTGACAAGGGCAATAGAGTAGTGGGATGTGACAGAGCTACCTTTCCACCTCAGACAAAACCAAACATATTTCTATCTTGTTTGAGTTACTCTTTGGGGGGGTCTTTATGTAACAACTTTTAAATTGTACTCTATCTCAGAATCTCTCATCCTTATCACTGTTAACATTTTGTAGTGATTCTTTCTTGTGGGGTATTGTACACTGAAGATGATCAACTGCACCCCTGGCCTCTGGATCTCATACCCAATAAGCTGGGGATATTAAAGTCAATGCCAAGTAGAAAAAAAGAAACCTGCATCTTCATCCCTTTTTATAGTTTATTTGTCCTTGGAGGACATTCCTTAATTGTGTGGATTTGGGATATGCAGGAGTCTTGAAGTAGTGGAGAGCACCCCTCTGGAACAAGGTTATACCCCAGTTCTTTGGCACAAGGCACATGATTCAGACCATTGTATTCTTCTCAATGTCAGTAGATGAGGCCAGCATAGCAAATATAATAAAATAAAAGGATTCTAGCTCTACTAATTATACCATAACCATTAAAAAGAAGGCCTGAGGTGTTAAAAAAGAAAAAAAAAAAGGAGGTTGTTTCTGGGAGTGTGGACTGGCAGGGAGCAATAAAACCTCCATCTGGTGGAACAAAGGAGAAGAATATCCTTTGTCTGCAATATCCACTGACTCAGACTCATCCTTCTTAAGATAGGTGACTTGTGTAGGTCACTCCACACCCATTTGATTGTCTTCCTTCTTAAGCCTTTTTGAAATACCGAAATGTGCCACCACTGAGAAAGGGTCAGGCCAAAAAGGAGACTCAGAGATGAAGAACAAATGATGGAGCCTTTGGACGCTCAACCATAGAAAGACTTTCCACAGCCTAATTTCTTATAAGATACCTTGCAGTCCTGGAAGAATGTGGGTGGAAATTTTTTTTTTCTGTAACTTTTATTTATTTATTTATTTTTTTATTGGTTGTTCAAAACATTACAAAGCTCTTGACATATCATATTTCATACATTAGATTCAGGTGGATTATGAACTCCCATTTTTATCCCAAATAGAGATTGCAGAACACATCAGTTACACATCCACATTTTTACATAATGCCATATTAGTAACTGTTGTATTCTACTACCTTTCCTATCCTCTACTATCCCCCCTCCCCTCCCATCTTCTCTCTCTACCCCATCTACTGTAATTCATTTCTCTCTTGTTTTTTCCCCCATTCCCCTCACAACCTCTTATATGTAATTTTGTATAACAATGGGGGTCTCCTTCCATTTCCATGCAATTTCCCTTTTCTCTACCTTTCCCTCCCACCTCATGTCTCTGTTTAATGTTAATCTTTTCCTCCTGCTCTTCCTCCCTGCTCTGTTCTTAGTTGCTCTCATTATATCAAATAAGACATTTGGCGTTTGTTTTTTAGGGATTGGCTAGCTTTACTTAGCATAATCTGCTCTAGTGCCATCCATTTCCCTGCAAATTTCATGATTTTGTCATTTTTTAGTGCTGCATAATATTCCATTGTGTATAAATGACACATTTTTTTTATCCATTCATCTATTGAAGGGCATCTGGGTTGGTTCCACAGTCTAGCTATTGTGAATTGTGCTGCTATGAACATCGATGTGGCAGTGTCCCTGTAGTACGCTCTTTTAAGGTCTTCAGGGAATAGTCTGAGAAGGGCAATAGCTGGGTCAAATGGTGGTTCCATTCCCAGCTTTCCCAGGAATCTCCATACTGCTTTCCAAATTGGCTGCACCAATTTGCAGTCCCACCAGCAATGTACAAGAGTACCCTTTTCCCCACATCTTCTCCAGCACTTGTTGTTGTTTGACTTCATAATGGCTGCCAATCTTACTGGAGTGAGATGGTATCTTAGGGTGGTTTTAATTTGCATTTCTCTGACAGCTAGAGATGGTGAGCATTTTTTCATGTACTTGTTGATTGATTGTATGTCCTCCTCTGAGAAGTGTCTGTTCAGGTCCTTGGCCCATTTGTTGATTGGGTTATTTTTTTTCTTACTGTTTAATTTTTTGAGTTCTTTGTATACTCTGGATATTAGGGCTCTATCTGAAGTGTGAGGAGTAAAAATTTGTTCCCATGATGTAGGCTCCCTATTTACCTCTCTTATTGTTTCTCTTGCTGAGAAAAAACTTTTTAGTTTAAGTAAGTCCCATTTGTTGATTCTTGTTATTAACTCTTGTGCTATGGGTGTCCTATTAAGGAATTTGGAGCCCGACCCCACAATATGTAGATCGGAGCCAACTTTTTCTTCTATCAGACGCAGAGTCTCTGATTTGATATCAAGCTCCTTGACCCATTTTGAGTTAACTTTTGTGCATGGCGAGAGGAGGGGATTCAGTTTCATTTTGTTGCATATGGATTTCCAGTTTTCCCAGCACCATTTGTTGAAGATGCTATCCTTCCTCCATTGCATGCTTTTAGCCCCTTTATCAAATATAAGATAGTTGTAACTTTGTGGATTAGTCTCTGTGTCCTCTATTCTGTACCATTGGTCCACCCGCCTGTTTTGGTACCAGTACCATGCTGTTTTTGTTACTATTGCTCTGTAGTATAGTTTGAAGTCTGGTATCGCTATACCGCCTGATTCACACTTCCTGCTTAGCATTGTTTTTGCTATTCTGGGTCTTTTATTTTTCCATATGAATTTTATGATTGCTTTCTCTATTTCTACAAGAAATGCCGTTGGGATTTTGATTGGCATTGCATTAAACCTATAGAGAACTTTTGGTAATATCGCCATTTTGATGATGTTAGTTCTGCGTATCCATGAACAGGGTATATTTTTCCATCTTCTAAGATCTTCTTCTATCTCTCTCTTTAGGGTTCTGTAGTTTTCATTGTATAAGTCTTTCACCTCTTTTGTTAGGTTGATTCCCAAGTATTTTATTTTATTTTTTGAGGATATTGTGAATGGGGTGTTTTTCCTCATTTCCGTTTCAGAAGTTTTGTCGCTGATATACAGAAATGCCTTTGATTTATGCGTGTTGATTTTATATCCTGCCACTTTGCTGAATTCATTTATTAGTTCTAGTAGTTTTTTTAGACCCTTTTGGGTCTTCTAGGTATAGAATCATGTCGTTTGCAAATAGTGATAATTTAAGTTCTTCTTTTCCTATTTTTATGCCTTTAATTTCTTTCATCTGTCTAATTGCTCTGGCCAGTGTTTCGAGAACTATATTGAATAGAAGTGGTGAGAGAGGGCGTCCCTGTCTTGTTCCAGATTTTAGAGGGAATGCCTTCAATTTTTCTCCATTCAGAATGATGCTAGCCTGAGGCTTAGCATAGATTGCTTTTACAATGTTGAGGTAAGTTCCTGTCATCCCTAGTTTTTCTAATGTTTTGAACATAAAGGGATGCTGTACTTTGTCGAATGCTTTTTCTGCATCTATCGAGATGATCATGTGGTTCTTATGGTTAAGTCTATTGATGTGGTGAATAACATTTATTGATTTCCATATATTGAACCATCCTTGCATCCCAGGGATGAATCCTACTTGATCATGGTGCACAATTTTTTTGATGTGTTTTTGTATCCGATTCGCCAGAATTTTATTGAGGATTTTTGCATCTAGATTCATTAGAGATATTGGTCTGTAGTTTTCTTTCTTTGAGGTGTCTTTGTCTGATTTCAGAATCAGAGTGATGTTGGCCTCATAGAATGAATTTGGAAGAGCTCCCTCTTTTTCTATTTCCTGAAATAACTTTGAAAGTATTGGTATTAATTCTTCTTTAAAGGTTTTGTAAAACTCTGCTGTATACCCATCCAGTCCTGGGCTTTTCTTGGTTGGTAGTCTTTTGATTGCTTCTTCTATTTCATCCATTGATATTGGTCTGTTCAAATTGTGTGTATCCTCCTGACTCAGTCTGGGCAATTCATGTGACTTAAGAAATTTATCGATGTCTTCACTGTCTTCTATTTTATTGGAATATAGGTTTTCAAAATAATTCCTAATTATCTTCTATATTTCTGTAGTATCTGTTGTGATGTTGCCTTTTTCATCCCGTGTGTTAGTAATTTGAGTTCTCTCTCTTCTTCTCTTCGTTAGCATGGCTAAGGGTCTGTTGATCTTATTTATTTTTTCGAACAACCAACTTTTAGTTTTGTCAATTTTTTCAATAGTTTCTTTTGTTTCCATTTCGTTGATTTCCGCTCTGATTTTAATTATGTCTTGTCTTCTGCTACATTTGCTGTTGTTTTGCTCTTCCTTTTCTAGGGCTTTGAGATGAAGTGTGAGCTCATTTATTTGTTGGTTTTTTCTTTTTTTGAGGAATGACCTCCAGGCGATGAATTTCCCTCTTAAAACTGCTTTCATTGTGTCCCATAGATTCCGATATGTTGTGTCTGTATTTTCATTTATCTCTAAGACTTTTGATTTCCTCCTTGATGTCTTCTGTAACCCATTGATCATTCAGTAACACATTGTTCATTTTCCATGTGATGTAGGATTTTTCCTTCCTTCTTTTATCATTGATTTCCAGTTTCATTCCATTATGATCAGATAAAATGCATGGTATTATCTCCACCCCTTTATATTTACTGAGGGTTGCCCTATGGCATAAGATATGGTCTATTTTTGAGAAGAATCCATGTGCTGCTGAGAAAAAAGTATATCCTCTTGATGATGGTTGATATACTCTATATATGTCAGTTAAGTGTAGGTTATTGATTGTGTTATTGAGTTCTATAGTTTCTTTATTCAACTTTTGTTTGGAGGATCTGTCCAATGGTGAGAGACGTGTGTTGAAGTCACCCATAATTATTGTGTTGTGGTCTATTTGATTGTTGAACTTGAGGAGAATTTGTTTCATGAACGTCGCAGCACCATTATTTGGTGCATAAATATTGATAATTGTTATGTCTTGTTGGTGTATGGTTCCTTTTAACAGTATATAATGTCCTTCCTTATCCCTTTTGATTAACTTAGTCTTGAATTCGATTTTATTCGATACGAGGATGGCCACCCCTGCTTGCTTACGAGGACCGTGTGCGTGGTATATTTTTTCTCAACCTTTCACCTTCAGCCTGTGTATGTCTTTTCGATTCAGATGTGTCTCCTGGAGGCAGCATATTGTTGGATTTGTTTTTTTAATCCATGTTACCAGCCTATGTCTCTTTATTGGAGAGTTTAAGCCATTAAAGTTTAGAGTTACTATTGATATATGGTTTGTACTTCCAGCCATGTTGATTATTTGTCTTTTTTTTTTATTTAGTTTGTTTCTCCATGATTAGCTTCCCCCCCGCCCTCTGTCTTTACTGAGGTACTTCCCACTGATGGTTTTGGTTATTGTTTTTCATTTCTTCCTCGTGTAGTGTTTTGCTCAAGATGCTTTGCAATGCTGGTTTTCTGGCTGCATATTCTTTTAACTTTTGTTTATCATGAAAGATTTTTATTTCGTTGTCATACCTGAAGCTTAATTTTGCTGTATACAAAATTCTTGGTTGGCATCCATTGTCTTTCAGAGTTTGAAATACGTTGTTCCAGGATCTTCTCGCTTTCAGCGTCTGTGATGAAAAATCCGTTGTTAACCTTATTGATTTACCCCTGAATGTAATCTGCCTCCTTTCTGTTGTAGCTTTTAATATTTTCTCTTTGTTCTGTATATTGGATATCTTCATAACAATGTGTCTTGGCGTTGGTCTACTGTGATTTTGTGTGCTCGGTGTCCTGTATGCATCTACAATTTGTATATCCGTTTCCTTTTTTATTTCTGGAAAGTTTTCTATAATTATTTCATTCAGCAGGTTGCTCATTCCCTTGGTTTGAACCTCTATACCTTCCTCTATCCCGATGACTCTTAAGTTTGGTTTTTTTATGTTATCCCATATCTCTTGGATGTTTTTCTCGTAATTTTTTGCCAGCCTTTCTGAGTTGGCTAGTCTCTTTTCAAGATGATATATTTTGTCTTCATTATCTGACGTTCTGGCTTCTACTTGCTCCACTCTGTTAGTGATACTCTCATTTGAGTTTTTAATTTGGTTTATAGTTTCCTTCATTTCTAGAATTATTGTTTGATTTTTTTTATAATCTCTATCTCCTGATAAAGATGCTTAATTTCTTCTTTTATCTGTTTATGTAATTCATTTTTAATGTGTTCTTTCACTGTTTGAATTTGCTGTCTCATATCCTCTTTAAGGTTCCATTCCATGTGTCTAAGGTATTCCTTGAGTTCTTTATTTGACCACTTTTCTGATGCCTCTAGGTCCTCCTGAATATTTAGGCTGTCCTGCATTGTTTGTACTCCTTTTCTTCCTTGCTTTTTCATGCTGCTCATGTTACTTCTTGTTCTGTTTGACTGCTGAGTTACTGTTTACTCCTATAAATTTATTTGATGCTGTTGCCGCCGGTTTCAATGGAGTTATCTCCTCCGCCGCATTCTGGTCGGTGGAAATTATTTGAAGGCACCACCCAGCTCTGAGCCGACACCTTGAGGAGTTGTCTGATATTCTGAGCAAAGTAATTGATCCAGGTACAAAGGATTGAAAATTGCCATCTACTCTATGCTAATCTTGCTGTATTATAGCTATTTATATAAATGCTTATTTATATGCATATTCCTAGTGCATGGAACCTTCATCAGGTGGTAGTTTGTTGTAATGCTTGCTGAAGGAAATTAAATTACTAGAGGGACCTATGTATACTTGAGAGCATGTCTGCATTTCTGATTTTTAAAACCATGCATATGACCCCAACAGGCTTATTTCTCTCCTTCAAGGATTATTTTCATTTAAAATGCTTTAGAAAGCCCTACACCTATCCTGTTGGTCCATTGATTCATTTCTGGCACAATCTCTGATGTACCCCTTAGGCATTTAAAACTGAGTTTTGTAGCTGGGGGTGCTCCACAAATGGCGTCTTCATATCTCTTGCCATCACTGTAGATCTTTCTCAATTTTTTTCTCATCTTCATTCTTTCTCTTTGGAGAGTAAGAGGTAAGCAAACTCACCCCTCACACACAGAAGCAAAGGGATCCTTTGAGGAAATAAACTTGTGCATCCCTTTATGCTATCACATTTCCTCAAGAGTAGGAAGCCACCTCCACATTGGTACAGAGTTGGCCTGCTATGCAGCTTCTCTGAAGAGTCCCAAATGAGGAAGGATAAAAAGGTCACTTCTACCTTCAGGGTTTCCAAAAAAAAACCATCCAGTGCAGCTTCACCGTGCTGCAGGGTCTATCTCTGGCTTCTCTTGTTCTTCCTCAGAATCTATCAAGCTGAGACTCTACAAACTGGGATATCGTGCCATATTTGTTTTCTTCCTGGTCTTTAACTTTAATGGCACTGAAATATGTCTTCTCTATGTCATGGAAGACCATCATTATTGGATCTCCTAGTACCAGCCCTTGTGTATTCACCTTAACATATCCTCTCTACAGAGAGCTTATCTTACAAGCCTACTTTCATATTAAATATGTCCAATAACATTACTCTCCTTCCTTAGGGAGAACCTGTATCCAGGAATAGAAAGGCTACTAAGGAATAAAGATTAAAGGAGGAAATTAAAATGATGTGATTTTGTAAAAATATTTTCCTGATATATATATTTTAGGGCTACTGTTATCAAGTACCATTAAGTAAGTTTCTTAAACAGAAATACATTGTCTCACAGTTCTGGAGACTGGAAGTTCAAGATCCAGCTGTCTACTGAGTTGGTTCCTTTTGAGGGCTATGTGTTTGAGAGAATGTGTTCCTTATCTCACCTTGACTTTGGTGGTTTGGTGCTAATTTAGGGGTTTCCTTGGCTTGTAGAAACATCACCCCAAACTCTGTCTTCATCGTAATGTGATGTTCTCACTGTGAGTGTCCCCTTTTATGTGGAATCTTTTCATATTGGATTAGATCTTAACCTAATGATCTCCTTTTAACATGACTACCTTTCTTAAAGATCATATCTCCAAATATGATCTCATTATGAGTTACTGAGTATTGGACTCAAACATGCATTTTTAGATAGACAAAATTCAACCATATACACCTAGTTACAGTCACATGAAATATTCTAATATTTAAGTCATTCACCCAAGAATATAAACTGGCCAATAAACCTTTATGCACAAACATTCTTGCTTCCTCTAAGGTCTTTGCTCTTAAACCTCTGCATTCTCTGTGGAAATGGAGATGGTACCACTTCCCAAGGGCACTTTACAAATCTCTAGAGGCATTCAACTCAAAAATTAGAGAGTTGTTGTTTTTTCATTTAATGGACAAAAGTCAAGAGATGCCAACTGTCCTGTAGTGTGTTGGCTGATCCTGCAGTTGAAAAATTGTTTAGAGTCTGGCATGACCTTCTTACACCCTGTCAGACTTTACAAGAAGTAAAACATTGGTTCCTAATTGCCTTGACCCAGAACTTAATGTACAAAGTGTTTTGTTTGTTTATTTGTTTGTTTTTTAAAGAAGGTTTTAATTTCCCACTAAGTTTCCAAGAACCAAACCAGTGTGAGGAAGATTGAACTTGGTCCTGCTCAGAGTTTCACCATTTCAGAACACCTTATCAGAGACTCATAATTCTTGTCCCTGACACAGCACATCTGTATGAATTCTGCACTTGGACTTGGTATATTCTCAGTGATTCTCCACATTGGTGCAGTTACCCAGTTACATTATTATATCCTCTACTCTAGTTGGTCATACCTAATTTTTTTCAGAGATCACTTTTACTTTGCTTGGTTACTGCTAATAATAATAATAATAATAATAATAATAATAATGTGTGTGTGTTTAATACTGGGGAATTAATCTAGTACTAATTAACGACTGAACTATATCCCCAACCACTTTTTATTTTTTGACACAGGGTCTCACTAAGTTGTTGAGGGTAATAATATATTTTTAATGAAAATAATGTATATATAGGCAATTTTGATTATGGTAGTTTTCATTTCTAAATAGTAAAGAGAATTACAAATATTTGTTTAAAAAGGAAAGCTGAGGTCCGATAGAATCGTGAGTGACTCTCACAAACTCACTCACTCCCAAGTCACCTTTGAGGTTTGCCATTTCCTCATAACTTCCTGAAATATTGCTTATTTAATATTTTTCTTTATGTGGATTCACTTTTTGTAAACTTCAATAAATTGAAAGCAAAAGAAAATTAAATCACTACTGTGTGCAGAAAACCAGGATAACTAGCTTCAAATAGAAGGCAATAATAAATAAATAGATGATAAAAACATTGTTCTTAAACTTTAATCTTAAAAAGTAAAGATTATGTCCTGAAATAGAAGTAATAACAAACCTAAATGATTATATTATGCCAGGTAGCATGTGCTATGTTATTTAACTGTCCAAATAACCCTTCAAATAAAGATGAGTTGTCTCCTGTTTACAGTTCGGGAAGTTGTGAGGCAAAAATATGATTTAAGCATAGGTCTATATGTTGTATCTTAAAAAGTGTCCAACTTATTTTCCTATCCATCTCATTTCCTTGTTTTCCTTACTATTGTGTTCACCTTTCTGTATTTTCACATGAAATTGAATTATGTTAAATATTCAGAAAAAAATAAATTTGAATCTGTTTATTTCCTCCCTCCCTCTCTTTTTCCTTCTTTTATTAATTTTTTAAGGTAATATGCTTCCACAAGGATAATCCTTGCTTGCTGTTTATCTGTGTGTGTGTGTGTGTGTGTGTGTGTGTGTGTGTTTGGTGCTGGGAATTGAACCCAGGGCCTTGTGCATGTGAGGCAAGCATTCTACCAACTGAGCTATACCCCCAGTCCTTTAAAAAAAGTGTGAGAGAGGACAGAAATTGCTGATACCAGGAAGGTGAAGAGCCTTCTTTAGGGTTGAAATGGAAGGAGGAAAAGATGAGATTGGTAGACACAGGAAGAAAAGGGGACAAAAGGGGTGAAAGGTAGAGGGAGAAATGGGGAAAAATCTGCTGATCTCATATGCATTTCCATCAAAATATGTACAGGTAGGCTTGATGCAGGCTTGTGTGCTAGATGCATGCTTTATTACTTCAAATACACGTAACACATACATATTAAAATGCAAGATATTTATGTGTACCATGTAAAATAATCTTGTGAACTACAAAGAGCATTCACATTACTAATTGGTCAAGATACTGTCTTTGTTCAAATGTACACATAAACTGTCTGAACCAGGTATATTCATATACAGTCTTACAAGATAGTCCATGATAAATGACAAAAGAGAGCAAATTTCTTCATGAGTTCCTGTTTTACAATGAGCTGATCATAGCAGATATTATAGTAAGAGATATTATTACTTTCCTTCTTTTTAAAAGTTAAACTAGCAGAAGAAGGTGATCGTGGGATAGAAGAGAAGTGAGAACGGGTAGGATTAGGGACTGAAAAGGATAAAACTATATTCTATGCATTTATGAATATATCAACATGAACTATAAATAAATAAAAGAATAATTTGCAAATTTCTATACTGAAGATATGCAACATGATGTTATAAGGCACACATATAGTAAAATGATTACATAATGGAACAAATTAACTTTTCCATCATCTCACATAATCACCATCCTTCCTCCTGTGACAAGAACAACTATAACTGACTAAATTAGAAAATATCCTGAATATAATATTCTGCTACAAACTATAGTCTTATTGTTGTACATTGCTTCTTTTCTCCTGTTCATCTTACATGTTTACTACTTTGTATCATTTGATCTATTTGTTTCCATATTCTCTCCTCTACTCTGAACCAACTAATTATTGTTTTATTCTCTGTCTTTATGTATTTGACGTTTTTTTTTTTTTAAAGATTTTACAAATAAGTAAGATCATGCAGTATTTTTTAAGTATGTGGGTTATTTTACTTATTCCTCTAAATCCATCCAGATTATGGCATATTCCAGGGTCTCCTTTTTTAAGGCTGAAAAGTATCTCACTGTATGTTTCTATACATACCATAATTTATTTTATTCACTCATCCTTTGATGAACACCTAGATTCTTCCATATATTGGCTATTGTGACTAATGCTTCTGTGAGCATGGGAGTGCAAATATCTTAACTAGGTGGTGATTCCATTTGCTTTGGATATATACCCAGAAGATAGATTGCTGGGTCATAAGGAAGTTCTATTTTTAATTTCCATAGGAACTTCTGTAATCTTTTCCATGATGGCTGCACCATTCTCACTTCTACCCCAGTATTCATTTCCACTACCTTTCCAGTATATTAGGACTCCCTTTCCTTTACTCTCTAGACTTGTCATCTTGTATCCTTTTAATAAAAACCACCCTACCAGCTATGAGATGGCCTCTCATGGTGATTTTGATTTGTGTTTTCTTGATGATTAGAGATGTCAATCACCTTTTCATTTACCTTCTGGTGATTTTTATGTCATCATTGGAGAAATGTTTATTCAAGACCATTTTTTGCTCATTTTTAAAAAATAATTTATTTTGACATAGGGCTGAGGATAGAACCCAGTATCTCCACAAGTGCAAGGCAAGCACTCTACCACTGAGTTACAACCCCAGCCCACTCCTTTTTAAATGGGATTATATATCTTCTTGATTTTGGATTATGTAAGTTATTTATAAATCTTAGATATTAACCCTTCATTTGGTATATGATTTATAAACATTGTTTCCCAATTCATAGCTTGCCTGTTCATGCGGTTGATGATTTATGATACTGTACTGAAACATTTTAGTTTGATGTAGTCCTCTTTATTAATTTCTGCTTTTGTATCCTGAAGTTTTGTTGCAATATACAAAAAGTCATCGCCAAGGTGAATGTCAAAGAGTTTTCCCCTGTTGTCTTCTATATTTTCAAGTCTTACATTTAGATTTTTATCCACTCTGAGTGGGTTTTTTTCAGATGGTGTAAGATAAGGGTCAATTTCATCTTTTTCATATGGAAATACAGTTTTCCCAGCACTGTTTATTGAAGAGACTGCTCTTTCCCTACCTATTGTATCTTCTTGGTGCCATCGTCAAAAAATTAGTTGACCATCTATGTTTGGATTTATTTCTTGGCTCTCAATTTTATCCACTCTTTTCATGACAGTATGATATTGTTTTTATTACTCTAGCATTGTAATGTAATTTTGAATCACATGTGATGCCTCCAACTTAGTTATTCTATTTTTTTCCTTATAATTATTTTGACAATTTGAGCTGTTTTTTGGTGCCCTATAATTTTTAAGATTATTATTTTTTTCAATCTCTATGAAAAACGTCATTGGGATTTTGTTAGAGATTGTATTGAACCTGTATGTCACATTTGGTAGTCTGGACACTTTTAACAATATTAATTCTTTTGATCCATAAGCATGGACAATTTTTCATTTATGTGTGTCCTCTTCAGTTCCTCAGTGCCCGGTCTTCCAGCTCTGTTACTTTCCTTTTAAGTTTACATATAAGATATTCTTAGTAAGTTCTTTCATGCTCATTCAATATGACTCTGTGGCAGATTTTTAGAATATTTGATTAAACCCTCTAGGTGTTTTAGAATTGGAGCACAATATAGGAAAGGAAATAAAGGCTTGGGGTTGTAGAATGTCAGATTATTCTCAAAATTAGCATTTTAAATGTGCAGCATATGTGACTTCCCCAAGTTGACTGTTAGGAGATGGCTTATGGAATTGCATACAGAATGGTTTTGTGTAAGATCCAAATTTCAGAGAAAAGGGTGCTGTGCCCATTCATGTAATAAATGAATAGCAAGAACATGGTTTTAATGGAAGCATAGTGTCTAAATGTGTATTTTATATGGATACAAGAGTTCCCAGCATGGGCATCACTTGTAGTTGCTTTAGAATTTCACTACATCTAGAGAGTGATGAGGCAAGCTAGCTAAGAATCTATTTTAGCAATTAGAGAAATGCAAATAAAAACTACACTAAGATTTCACCTTACTCCAGTCAGATTGTCAATCATCAAGAATACAGGAAATAATAAATGTTAGTGAGAATATGGGGGAAAAGGCACACTTACACATTGCTGGAAGGACTGCAGATTAGTGCAACTACTATGGAAAGCAGTATGGAGATTCCTCAGAAAAGTGAGAATGGAACCACCATTTGACCCAGCTATCCCACTCCTTGATTTATACCCAGAGGACTTAAAATCATCATATTACAGTAATGCAGCCAAGTCAATGTTTATAGCAGCTCAATTCACAATAGCTAAATTATGGAACCAACCTAGTTGGTTTAGGTGTCCCTCAAAAGATGAATGGATAAAGAAAATGTGGTATATATATTGAATGGAATATTACTCAGCTTTAAAGAAGAGTGAAATTATGGCATTCACCAGTAAATAGATGGAGTTGCAGAATATCATGCTGAGCAAAGTAAGCCAATCTCACAAAACCAAAGGCCGAGTGTTTTCTCTAATATGCAGAAGCTAATTCACAATCAGGCAGGGGGCACTAGAGAAGAATAGTGTTACCCTAGACTAGGTAGAGGGAAGTGATGGGAGGAGACGGGAGGGGAGGTGGGGTTAGGAAGGATAGTAGAATGAAACAGTCATTATGACTTTATGTGTATATGTGACTACATGACTAATCTGATTCTACAATATGTACACTCAGAAAAATGAGAAACTATATCCCATCTATGTATGATATATCAAAGTGCATAAGTGCATTCTACTGTTGTTTATAACTAATTAAAAAAAATTTAAAAATTAATAAAAATATATTTTAACAAGAACTGGAGAAACAAACCTTGAGATTATAGAAAATAAACTGCTTTTTAAATTTTTTTTTTAATCTTGAGTTTGAGTGAGACATGAAGAAGAAGAAAAATCCCCCTAAACAAAACAAGCTTATTTTCCCATCCAGCCTTTCTATAGATCCAAACCAGAATCCACGCCAAGTAAGAGGGGCAGCATAGTGACAAATGCAGGGCTTTCCATAAAAATCTCCTCAGACTATCGAGGACATCAAAGTCATCAGCACTATGGGCATTTAGCTCACAAGGGACCGTGACATTGGCAGCAGCTGAGAGCATCCAAGTGAGTCTGGAGGATGATGCCAAATTTAGATTCTTGCATCACTGGAATCCAAGGTGGCTAGTTTGTGAGGAAATCTCTGCTGAATCTTAGAAGTACTTGTGAAGATCTTCAAGGGGACTTGGTTTCCCGGAAAGCTGTGAAAGTGAGACCTTGAAAACATTTTTCTGTGAAATGGACTTGATTGTGTTCTTACAGCCTAATGGAGTCATGGAAGCAGAACATGGTTCACCTGGTGTCGCAGTTATCTGTTGTTGTGTTATCTATGCTACCTTCTGACCCGGTTGCTTAAAATATGTGTTATTGTATCTTTCAATTCAGGATGAGGTTAGGTTGATGATTTTTTTTTCCATGTGGAATTAGTAGGGGTTGGTTATTCGATGTTATTTTTTTCCATGTGGAATTAGTAGGAGTTGGCTATTCAGATGGGGGATGCACAGGTTAGGAGGGTCTCAGATGGCTTCCCTCATTTCTAGCATCTTGAAAGGATGGGATCAATCAAAATGCTTAGATGTGCACTCCTTGGCGTGGAAATCTGAGTGGTCTATGCAGAAGCTACAAGACCTTTTATGATCTAATCTAGGGAGCTCTATAGCTAATTTCTGTTATATTATTTTAGCTTGAGCAGCCACAAATCCACTGATTCATGGGAAGGAGACCTTGACCCCACCTCTTTTTATTTTATTTTTTCATTTGTGCAATATTATTATTCATAATAGCAGGATTCATCATGCCATATTTATACATGCACATAATTTGATCAATATCACTCCCTGGTGCCTTCCCTTTACAATTCCTCTTCTTGATAAGGATACCAAAGAATGTGTTTCTTTACCTTTTAGAGAAGCACACTCTGCATGTACATGTATGTGTGCATGTACGTCCATGTACCAAAAGGCAAAACAGCATTTCATTCTGATGTGTGTAAAATCTGTAGATTTCATGTAGTCCATAGAGCCAACGAATAGATTCCATGCTTACTACAACTAAATGTAGTAGACAACCATAGGTCAGATTTTCTTTTTCTTTCTCTCCATTGCTTTCTCCTGACTGATTCCCCTGAGGCCTTTCCTGAGACTCTGTATATCCTCAAAAAAAAAAAAAAACAAAAACATGCGTTGATCTTTATGTTTTAGTTGAAGATTTTTAAAATTATTTCCAGTATATCTTCTCAGTCTTGGTAGGAGATTAATATTTTTATATATCTCTCATGGGACTTTTACATTCCAGAGGTGAATCTCACAAATGCTAATACAGTAAACAACTTCAAAATTATTGTAGCAGGGAGATGGGCTCCGAAAGAATATGCACCAAAAGCAGCATGCACCAGGTGTAGAAGGAGCCTGCCTTTCTGTCTCTCCTTCTGCTGTGGATCTCCAAGCCTCATAGTTGTAAACATAGGCACCATCCCTGATCTACTTCTCAGATATCTGAACAAGCCACTCAGAGATGAGAGGCTGTTCTTTCCTGGTGGCCATAGTTAGGGTTGCATTGTTTAATCAATGGGCTGGTGTTTTACGTCAGTTTTGTTATTGAAGTGCCCTGTGCTGACTCAAGCTCTCCAGTGCAGAGGAGGATCAGAACAAAGGGAGACATTCGGGTAGATCAGGCTGCAAAGCATTCATCAGGAACTGCTTAGCTTGGCTTGTCCTGCCAAGCTTGAGCATTCTCTATTACTGCCTAACTAGATTCTTCCACGTTTTCACTTCTTTAAAGCCAGCCTTAACACTTTCCTGACTCAGCACAGAAAACTTCATAAAACCGTAATGGCTCACATTTATTATGCAATCACTGTGGGCTAAGCCCTATGCTCTACTTTTGTTTCATTGATCCTTTCATCAGCCTTTGAGGCAGATCTTACTAATATCCCATTTTACAGTTAAAGATATTGATTCACATAGAAGTTAGGTGGAAGAGTTGGATACAGTTGCTGGCAGACTTACTCCTAGGAGGCCCTTTTACTTTGTTTCTTTAGTATTGGGATTGAACTGAAGGGCACTTACCACTGAGGCACATCTCCAGTCCTTTTTATTTTTAATTTTTAGACATGTCTCACTACGTTTGCTTAGAGCCTCACTAAGTTGCTGAGGCTAACTTTGAACTTGTGATCCTCCTTCCTCAGCTTCCAAAGTTACCAGAATTACAGACATGTGCTACCACACCTAGCTTGTACTGTTAATCAGAAAGTCAGGCTCACATAATGATAAACCCAAGCTTCCTACCCAGGAAGCCCGTGGTTCCCTCACCTTCCCTGGTCTATAAGAGTAGATAGATGGGCTATGTATGACCACATACCCCTGAGGTATGTATGACCAGCAAACTATCAAGGAAAGAACCCATTAATCATTCTTGTAATGTGGCCATTTGTAATTCTATCAGTATAAGCCAGAAAGGAAATATAATCACAATCAATGTTTGAGAATATCTGAAGGTAAAGAAGTTGCCTTTGAAACAAATGACACTTGTTATTTTAAAGGTTCTCTTTGGTGAAAAGAAATGATGTTGAACTTTGAGGATCAAGCCCTGACAATGGTCTTCATTCTTCATTTTCTGGGTCTAAGCTAAAGACTAACTGTGAAGGGCTACATTACGAGAGCAATCATTAAAACCAGGAAGATTTGGAGTAGAATCTCAGCTGACAACCAACTCAATAACTACGCTGCCTGGTTAAGCAACTTGGCTTATTTGTGCCTCATCTTTTCTCAAGTAGAGGCTCAACATCATCCTCATAGATATCTGATGAAGAACCAAACTAAGAGAACCTTTCTTCAGCACACATGATCAGGACCAGCTACATAATCTGTACAGTACAATTCACAAGTTAAATGCATCCCTTTGGTTAAAAGAACATGAAATATTTTAAGATAGCAGTGGCAGAACATTACAGGAAATCTTGGGGCCCTTCTGACCATGGGTCCTTTGTGACATCACAAGTCGAACACCCATTATGGTGACCCTGAATATGGAGTCATTAATTGAATATTTCTTCTGTCCTTGACATGTTCCCTCACCAGAAAAACCTATCCATTCCCAAAGTACCAGGCCTTCAGAACCTTGCCTTTAGATGCCTGGAGCCTCACATCGGGCTCTTGGGTCACTCATTCCCTGGCCTGTGGGTTACTTGCTAGGACCCCCTTACCTGAGTAGGAAGCCAGAGATGTCGAACCATCTTCAAAGAGATGCTAATGGGTTCTATGATGTCTCAGCTAAGAGTTGGACAAGAATCACAGAATCAACACATTGAAAAATCACATCACTTTAGACATGCTTGAGTCTACCTACAACATGAACAATTATGTAATACTGACTATTATTATATAAGAACATCTGTGCTTTATTTCTCAGCAAAAAGCTCCATAACATCATCAAATTTATGCAGTTACAGGCATTGGTGGCTCACTCTCCCTGTCTCCACGTTAGTTCAGATCCTTCTCATTTTGGAGCCTGAGTTGCAACAATTCATCATAAATCATTGACCAGTCTCCAGACCTACACCCTTCAAGACCTTTTTCCTCCCTGCCTCCAAAACCATCTTCCCATAATGCAGATCTGATCATGGTGTGCTCCTCTGGCAAAGCTTCCTGTGGGGCATACTTCTTCCCTTTCAGGGTGAACGAAAACTCTTCAGTCTGGCCTAAAGCCACTCATAAGCCAGTCCCAGCTTGTGGTCCATCTCTTTAAACTCACTCTTTCCCTTTTGCACCTTCCTGTCTCCCTTTATTCCTCATCATTCCTAGTTCCATGCAACCCATACCTCAGCCTGTCTTATTGTTTTATGTTGTTGTTATTGTTGCTTAATGCTTCTCATTTTGACATGCTAGATGCCTTTGAACTAGATATCTGTCCCTGCCATGAATGCTATATCCCCCCCCTTCACCATTACATTAATCTAATAAACACTGAGGCTTGATTCAAGCATATTTCAACTTCATAGGCACATTTCCTTAGTCTTCCAACCCCTTCGTCTCCTTTTATTTCTCCTTCAATACATGGGTTGCATGACTAAGATATTTTCTTCTTGACAACATCCTTTCAGTTTTCAACCTTTACACACATAGAAGGAGGAGCATTGTGGCATACTGGAGTTCTCTGATGGGCTGAGAAGTCAATGTTGGTTTGCATGGGAAAAAGCCAGGCAGTTCTGAGGCATCTAATTCATGAATGTGTGACTAAAGCCTAAAGGGTCAGTCATTGACATCTCTCTGCTCTGGTCTTGTGTATCGCAGATGCCTCTGGGAGGGTGGGTCAATGCAAACACAAAGGAGGTAAGCAAGCAAGGCAGCAGCCAAGAAAGGCCAGTGTCTCCCCAGAGCACACCCGAGGATAAAGCAAGGTGCCAGCCACTTGCTACACCTCAGGAACTCTTATGCTTGTTGTTGGAGAATGTGGACAATGGAGCCACTCGGAATGTGAAAAGGAGTATTTTGCTCTGCTTAGAAGCTCTGACACGTGATTGTCTCTCAAGGCTGAAAGAGCTGTCCAAGAAGCAGTTCAGTTGCTGGCCTTTAGCAACTTGGCAGGCTGTTCTAATGAATTCACATTTTTAGATGCATATTTGAAAACAAAAATATTGTAAAATTCCTTAATAGAATTTTTAAAACCCTTAATAGAAAGCACTTTTTTTTTCAATTTCCAGTGTGCTACAATGAAAAAAAAAAAAAAAAGATGGCCTTTGTGTGTGAAGAATTGAGTTCCAGTCCTCATGTAGTCACTAATGTGCTGAATGTGATTTTAGCCAAGCAGTTTAACCCTTCAATACCTAATCTTTCCTGTAAAAGGCAAACACAGATATTTATCTCTTAAAGTTGGTGAGAGAATCAGATGAAGAAAGTAAGCTATAGAAAATGTAAAGAATCACATAGATGCTCATTGTAATGAGTCTTAGACTAGATTTAAATCTACCAAGCAAGGAAAAAAAAAAAAGCTTCCATTCCTTTGGGGCAGTGTACTTTAACTTCCGGAGCCTTCCTGGCTTTCTCTTCTGAAAAAATGGCAAGAACAGTACTAGCATCTGCTTCAGAGACTTGTACAAGATACTGCTTGCCAAGAGCTTTCCATACTGTCTGATACATGATGGGTGATCAGTAAACATTAATCACTCTTGCAAACAACAGCATTATGATTTCAAAGTTTCAGTTTATCTTCCTATAATTAGTTTCATTCTTTTGAACACAAATTTTTATAGGACTTGCTATGTTTGGACCAGGTGCTCTGCTTTGTACAAGAGAGAGTACAAGGAAAGGGAAGACATTGCTCTTACCCTCCTGCACCTAAAAGTCCACAGAGAAGGAATTTCTGATCATATAATTATACCAAACTATTAGATAGTGTTATGGTTTAGACATGAGGGATCTCCCAAAAACTCATGTGTGAGACAATGCAAGAAAGCTTAGAGATTAAATGATCGGGTTATGAGAGTTTTAACCTATCAGTGCATTAATCCTCTGATAGGGATTAACTTAGTAGTGACTGTAGGCAGTTAGGGTGTGGCTGGAGGAGGTAGATCATTGGGGGTGTGCCTTTGGGGTGTATATATTTTATTCTTTTTGAGCAGAGCTTTCTTTCTGTCTCTGGTGGCAGGGTTCCCAACTGCTTTCCTCTACCACACCCTCTGCCATGATGTTCTGCCTAACACTCCAGCTCAAAGTAGGGGAGTCAGACATCTAGGGATTGACTGAGACCTTTGAAACTATGAGCTCTCAAATAAACTTTTCCTCCATAAATCGTTCTTATTAGGTCTTTTAGTCATAGCAGTGAAAAAGCTGACTAAAGTAAGTAACTTGAAGGCAACATGCAAGGTTCTATGGGAGGTAATATCAAGGGCTTCTGATCAAGTATGGAATATACAAAAGGCTTCATTATGGAAATAATATTGTAGTTGTATTTGAAAGAACAAATAGCAGATGACTACATGGAGGAGAGGATGAAAGCATTCTAGGCAAAGGAGCCACATATGCAAAGGTCCTGAGGTAAAAGTTCTCATCTGAGAAATGTAAAGAAGGCCAGGTTACACTGGAAGGCTGGCAGCCAGGGAGCTAGAGCAGATGGAGTGAGGCTCTGTAGACCAGGCTCAGACAATCAAAAATTAATTAAAAGAGTCCATGTGTTTTAATATGGGAGTCATATGATGAACATTTCATTTTACAAAAGATCATTTTGCTGCCACGTGAGACAGCTAATTTCACATAAGCAATAATGGTGACTCAGACAAGTTTTTTGAGTGTGACTCGAAGACCAGCAGTGACAGCATCATCTGGGACTTGTGAGGATTGCAATTTATCCAGACCTACCCAGACCTTCTGAATCAAATCTAGGTCCGGGGCCCAGCCACCTGTGCTTTCACAAGCCTCCAAGCAATGCTAATGAACCAGAAAGGTTGAGAGACCTGGGCTTAGTCTAGGACTTGGTCAAGGAAAACTCAAGAGTGGATTCAAAAGCAATTTTAAAGGGTTAGCCACTGCATTTGACAATATTCAATGATCTTCTTTGGTTTGAGGGAAAAGAAAGAAGTATCAGGAATGACTTTAAAATGTGCATCATCCACAGGAAACACCCTACCTAGCTTTTATACTTTCTTGGATGTGTAAGAATATACGTTTTGGGGGTTAGAGGGGGAGGAATGGCTTTAGCATGGCTTTCGATTTTCGTGTGTGTGTGTGTGTGTGTGTGTGTTTTAGCATCCAAAGATCATTGCTGATAGGAGCTGAGAAGCATATTTTAAAAAATTACTATGAGTGAATATATATATATATATATATATATATATATATATATATATATATATATATATATATCTTGGAACATCTCTACGAATTGGTAATATAACCAAGTTATCACTAGAGAACTGATTTCCTCTATGATAAGGAAAGCAATTTTTCTTGAAATCTTTACTTTCCCAGAATTCTTCACTTTAGAGTTCACTAAATTATCTTTTGAAACATCATGTCCCACTATTTAAAAAGAAAAAAGAAAAGCGCTTTGTTTCAGAAATACACTAGAACTGGAACAGCAAAGAAATCTTGTTAACAATGCTACTAAGAAAAGATACTACTAAAAGGGAAAATGTTAAACTCAGGATGTGTTTTGAGGTTAAAAAGAAAAACCCGACTATCTAAGATTGTTTCGTTGTGCATAATAGCTATAATGATTTAGAATGTATTCGTCCCGCTCCATGCTTAAAAGTGATTGTCAGAGTGAAAGTCTCTCTGCATGGTATTCTAATGCTTTGGCCTAACTACTTAGACTCCTTGGCCACAGTCTTCCATTATACTCCTTTAGATGCCTGATTCATCTGCCTTTATTTTGTGATGCAGTTTACAAAGTTCTTACTTAATGCTTTAGTTCCCAAAGTAGCTTCTGTTCATGAATTTGGAAGTTAAAAACCTTGTCAGAGATCCTTCTAGATCACTTATGGCCATGCTTATTTTTCAGATGAAGTAAAATTATATATATTCTTATCAATCAGGAAAGGAAATAATTAGCCTTAGCCTTTATTTAGGAAAATCGGTTTTTGTCTGATTGGATAATCTCCTTTTACAAGGCACTGTTAATTCTGTCTAAAGAAATACTTCTGGTTCTTGCACTAACAAATAGTGCTTTGTAAATACTTTGATAGTAAAAAGACAGTTGACCCAGCTATTCCCCTTCTCGGTCTATTCCCTAAAGACCTAAAAAGAGCATGCTACAGGGACACTGCTACATCGATGTTCATAGCAGCACAATTCACAATAGCTAGACTGTGGAACCAACCTAGATGCCCTTCAATGGATGAATGGATAAAAAAAATGTGGCATTTATACACAATGGAGTATTACTCTGCATTAAAAAATGACAAAATCATAGAATTTACAGGGAAATGGATGGCATTAGAGCAGATTATGCTAAGTGAAGCTAGCCAATCCCTAAAAAACAAATGCCAAATGTCTTCTTTGATATAAGGAGAGTAACTAAGAACAGAGTAGGGTCGAAGAGCATGAGAAGAAGATTAACATTAAACAGGGATGAGAGGTGGGAGGGAAAGGGAGAGAGAAGGGAAAATGCATGGAAACGGAAGGAGACCCTCAGAGTTATACAAAAGTACATACAAGAGGAAGTGAGGGGAAGGGGAAAAATAATACAAGGGGGACAAACGAATGTCAGTAGAGGGGGCAGAGAGAGAAGAGGGGAGGGGAGGGGAGGGGAGGGGTGATAGTAGAGGATAGGAAAGGCAGCAGAATACAACAGACACTAGTATGGCAATATGTAAATCAATGGATGTGTAACTGATGTGATTCTGCAATCTGTATATGGGGTAAAAATGGGAGCTCATAACCCACTTGAATCAAATTGTGAAATATGATATATCAAGAACTATGTAATGTTTTGAACAGCCAACAATAAAAAATTAAAAAAAATTAAAAAAAAAAAAATTCCCAAGAGTTTAGAATGAACTCCTGGTGTTCAGCAATCTATAGGCTTCCTCTTGAAGAGTTGGCAGATCATGGCCTCTGTTTGGCAGGATGATTGTTTTTGTAAATGAAGATTTATTGCAAAACAACCATGCTCATTAGTTTACATATCATCTATCACTATTTTAGCACTACATTGGCAGAGGGAAGTACTTGAGACAGAGACCACATGAACTACCCAGCCAGAAAGTGTGTACTATCTGGCCTTTGGTAGAATAAGTTTGCTGACCTCTGAAGATGAACACCCAGATCTGTTAGACTGAATATCCAAATGGATTCCTCAATTTAGAATTCTGAATTTTCACATCTTAATTATACATATAGGCTTAAATGTGCTTTTTTTTCCTGGCCTATAATCATATGGAAGCTAGTAAGAAAATGTTGTGTGCATAAATTTATTTTTCATGAAATGATGACTTTCTTGGGCTAGGTACCTGATTAGTAATGTAAAGATGAATTTGCCAGAGCTGATCCCTCACCTTGGTAACCTAGGCACCACCATGCTCCCACAGGCACTGGGGTCGGTGAGGTGTCTTCTCTATTTTTGGAGAGAAGCAGTAAGTTGTGGAAAACGTCTAACTGTTTTCCTCACATGCCTGCCAAGTTGTGACTCAGAGCAATCTGGCGCAGCGTTTGCGAGTCTTCGTTGAGAGTTGAGTTTGCACAATGGAAGAAATGTTCAGTATGTTTGTTGTCTGCATATTCTTAGAAAGTGCTGAATTGTAACCTAAAACTGTAATCACATATTTATACACTGAAGAATTGTCATGCTCTGCTTAACCATTTCTTTTCGATTCTTCTTTATTTTCAATTTTCATCTCAACACTTCTGCTTTCTTTTCCATCTCATTTACTTTATTTTCCCAACCGCCTAAAGCACAGGTTCTAATTCTGAACCTAACTGCTTAAAAAAAAGGACTTCATCAGTGCTGGATTTGTTATGTCTTAGCTTCTTTTATCAATAATATATGCAAGTCAAAGTTTTCCCTTTTAGATGTCAAAACTAGATTTTTATTCCTTTCATCATTATTCCTTTGGTTAGTTTATTTATTTTTAAGGTATGAAGAAATGCATTGTGTTTTAATAGAAAGCCCACGAAGCTGAGAGTTATATGATTGAGACCTAGTTCCAGTTCTTTTCACAATTTAACATTTTGACCTTAGACAGTTTCATTAACCCCTCTGCAGGATTTTCATCTTTACTATAGAGAGTTCCATCTCATCATCTCTAAGATCTTTTCTAATTCCAGCAATCTGAGATGACTTTGTATATTTCAACTTGATATTAGATTAGGTATTTGAAATAGCATTATCCATTTTTCCAAAGTATATGTGTGATATGTTTCCTTCACTTAAAAAAAAATTTAGTATGTGTCATAGATCCACAAAAGACAGAGACTATTACAACACGATCTACCACCACTGACGTCAGCAAATGCTAGCAAATACTAATACTGAGCCACAGCTGTGTTTCACTGTGGCTAAAGTATTGGTGTTACATGTGCACTAGCCTTCACTTCATGCAACTATTCAAAATGTACTCAATACCTCAAAGCTATTAACCCTAATCTTTTCAGAGCTCTTAACCAGGAGAAGTAGCTTTATATTCCTTATGCAGGTTTGGTATGGACAGGAATCTCAGTAATTAAATGGAGAACCCAAAACCTGATGACATGCAATGTCATCTTAGCTTGATTTTCTCCCAGTGTATCTCAACTCTCCTTTAAATACCCCACTTTTAATTACAGTTCTTTGCAAGCAACATAAATTGATTCTGATTATCTTAAGCAAAAGTGGTAATTTATTGAAAGCATTGATGTAACTTAAAAAAACTGAAGAAAGGGGTGAAAAAGCCAGGAAGCAGTAGTATTCTGTGAGGCCTAGGCAGCAAGAATAACAAGGTTCCTCAGGCTTTATTGTTGAATGAACCTCATATCTTCTTCACTTTTGATCTTGAGAAGAGGAAACACCGGTTCAGCATGGATGATAGTCCACTCCTCAGGAAGGGTTAGCCAGGGCACCAGGTTGGATAATTCTACAAAGACTGCATGCTAAGAAGTGTGCTTCCTAGTGGAATTTGGGGGTGCAGTACAGGAGGAAGGAAGCACAGATGCTATTCTGACAAAGGTATGAAATGTTGACTCTACTAACTGTGACAATCATGAGAATGTGCTCTCATGGCTCAGATTACAGGAGAGTAACTGATTGACAGCCCCAGCTGCTATGCTCTGAAACATCACTGTGTTGACACAGAAGTCAAATATTCCATGGGCATCTCCCAGGCAAGGAAAGAACTAAGCAAGGATGCTAAGACAGGCCTGTTCCTCACTCAGATGACCCCCACCACTTTATAGCCTTTCTGAACTTCTTAGAACTACACTGCAGTGTAAGACACCTTCATCCAGTTTTTCTTCCTTCCTGTTGTCCTTCACTTGACTTCAAACCTACATCAGTCTTCTCATGGTATGCTTCTAAGAGGACCTCAGATGATACACTAATAGGTCACTAATATTCAAAAACAATGTGAAGAAGCACTTTGTGGTTTATTCCTTAAGAATTATTACACAGTCCTACTCCCTCTTGCACATTCTCCCATACCTCTCCCTTCACCCCGCTCTTTTTCTTTTTGCTATAGCATTTAAGACCTTCTAATGAGCTATGTAATTTACTTACATACCATAGCTATAATTTATTGTTTTTCTCTCCAAGTTAGAATAAATGTACTCTCAGGGCATATGACAGATCTCTTCTGTTTTTTTTTTTTTTGCTGGTGCAGTCAAACACCTAGAACTGTGCCAGCTATAGGAGACAATCAATAAGTGTCTATTGAATAAATGAATAACTTTATGTCCAATTGCTTGCAATATGTAATCTCTAAATATTCTCTTTAGGGTCCTATAGATAATCTGAGAATCATAAGTCTGTCTCTACCATGCTGCATCCATGTAGGCATTATGTTTATGTATTGGTACCAACAATTATTTCCATTGCCCGGAAAAGACCATAGATTCCTCCAACTAAAGCCTTGTGCAATTAAAGAAGGTTAACTTAATCCTCAGATTCTCATTTAAATCAAGTTCTTTCTCGATGAACAACTGCTAGTTTGATGAAATCTTAAATTGTTTTCTTAAAGTCAAGTATCAAGAGAATGAGTTTACTTCAGTGTTTTGTTCTCAGAATAGCAGCTCACAAGTAGCAATCATGAAACCAAACCTGTTCGATTAGAAATTTTTCTGATCCCTAACAATTATCAATCTCATCTGGCCACCTTTTGTCCAAGGACTCATTAAGAAGAGAGAGCCCATGGATGTCCCAAATGTTGACTGACTGGAGGTCACTTCTCTTAGTGCTTTCTGGTCTTAGAAGAGATGAGTTTGAGGGACATTGCTGTATATCCTACAGGGAGCTGTCATGGCATACAAACCACCATCCTGGAAGCTTTCTAGGACAGCCAGAAGGTGTCCCAGGACACCAGGGGTTGGGATTAGACAAAGGCTTCGAGAATGAGACCAGAATACAGTTCTGAATATGTGAACAACCTAGGTAATAGCACAGAGAAATCATAATTGCAAAGCTTGTGTGAGTACATCTCTTCTATTTCTACCTGGGGACTAAAAGGAACTCCAGAGGTAGGTTTCTGATCCCACTGTCTCATCAGATACTCAGGACAATTCAAGGATTAAAACCATGTGTACCTCAGTGAAGGATGGAGTCTAATTCTAAACCAAAATAGCCCTGAATCTTATTTCAAAAAGAGGTTCTACTCTTATTGTGGGGTTAAGAGTGGGGTTTTATTTATTATCCAAAGGTCTTATTTCACTTTTTCCCCCTTTTAAATAATAGGACATTTTAAAAACACATGTTTCATCCTGTCTTGTAGCATGTGTAGAAAGGAGCATTCAATGAAAATGAAATTCATAGACTAAAATGTTGTTCATAGAATAGGATCGCTTCCAGAATATTATCGTAAAGCAAAATTAGAAAATCAGGCTCAGACTTGTGTGTAAATTCTGGTCTTTGACATTTATTAGCTTGTGACCCAGAAGAAAATACTACACATCTCAACTTCCACAACTGTGAAATACAGTTCAATGTGGCAAAACAATGGCTACAGCTGATCAGTGAGAAGTTTAAGTATAATGCATGCAAGGCACATGATAGATGGTCAATAAATGACAGCTATCACTAGGTCCTTGCCATGTGCATTATATTCTCGGGACCTTTTTATATGTATTGATTATTGATGTCAACTCAATTGTCCTAATTCCTCCTCTAAAACTATCCCAACTGAATTTGTATTTAACTGTACTTGGAAAATCCTTTTAAGTGTAGGCAAGAATTATCTGTTTATCATGTGAACCAATTTGCTTTTTTTTTCCCCCAAAGCAAGTAATAGCTTCACGGATCAATAATACAGTAAATAACTTGTTGAGCAAGGATGTTTAAACTATTGACTAAAGCATGTTGTGTGGGTATTTTTTGGGATTTCAAGTTCCCAAGGTCCTTTGTTCCTAATTAATAGAGAAATCTAAGGGGTGGATATAAAACTCCTGGGGAGAAAAAGGGTATGTTTTATTTAAAGAAAGAGGAAACTTGAAGCAAAATGGAAAAGAGGAAAAGAAAAAAAAAACTTGGCATATTAAATTCAGTTGAGCATCATTGGATCCTTCCTTCCTTCCTTCCTGCCTTCCTGCCTTCCTTCTTTCCTTCCTTTCAATATCTGTTTCAACTTGTCCTTCAAATCATGGAGAATATGTTTTAAAAGGGATCTCCCCAGAAACAACACCTTGTCTCTCTTGTTGCTACTCTAATTTTTAATTTTAATTTTATGTCTTTACCCCAATCTCTAGAGATACCAGAATTCTGTTCTGGTACCATTCTAGAAAATCTGAAAATAAATATTCTGAGAAGAAAACCACAATCTCACAATCCACCACTATCAATAGGGCCTCATGCCAAGCAAATGCTCCACCACTTAGCTACACCGCAGCCCCATTTTTTAAAATACAAAAACAAATGTAACACGTTTCTTTATGAACCCCTCATTTTTCATTAAACACTGACTGCCAAGTTCAAGGAGGTCTCCAATGGGTTCAGTTCATTTCTTGTATATCCCCCTCTGTCCTCCCTTGCTGCACAGGTGACAGGGCCCCATTTACTTTGGTTCACTGGTACCCTGGGATATTCACTCAAAGTAAACTCAGTGGGCACTGAGCAAAGACTTGCAAACTGTATAGACTGCACTAGAAATGGTCCCTGGAGAGGTGTTGGTGAAGGGGGGGGGTTTACCTGATATTGCACTGAAGAACCATTACTTCCATTCCCACTTTTTGGGAGACAAAACTCTTTCCCATCATGACAGCACTGTCATTAAAGAGAGTAGGATCCCTCTTGATTCAACTTTCTATACCTTTTTTTGTATCTTCAACTTTCAATATATGTAACTCCTTGTATTGAGTTATTAAACCATGGACTTATACTGGAAATCTTACTATTCATTTCCATTTTCTGCCAAATATAATCTTATGGGGGGTGTATACAGAAAGCAAGTGAGTTGAGTCCTCTTGCAATTGTAGGTATTAGCAAATAAAAATCTCTTGTATCCTTGTTTCCCCATCAGCAAAAACAAAAAGTACCAAAATGGAGCTGTAGAATATTCCACTAGATTTAAGCTCTTGTGTAACTATTTATTCAATTCCCAAAGTACACTCTACCATATAAGGTATGAACCCTGTTTTATTCTACATCAATTGTATTTATTCATGGAAATTAGAGGTGTTATTAACTTAAATCCTGGCAGATCCTCGTTTGTTTTAGCACTCAGGGGGCCCACGTGGTAATTACTGCTGCTATATACAGAAGGAGTTAAAATTGACACAAGATTTATGCCCTCTAACCCTGCTCTTAAGAATCATTCACATCTCTGAATTCAAGGCTGAGGGACTTGCTAACTGCCACCATAACCCTGTGAGAGATTTATTACATTGGGACTGAATTGCTCTTGACTGAAAGAAGTTGGTCATCATTGTGCTCATGGGTAGGGCAGGGAAAAGCCAACCCTGGGGAATAGCCTTGAATTATTACAATCACACAAGGTTGAAGAACGGCAGGGAGCCAGGGAGGAAGGCTTGGCAGAGAGATTGAGGAAAGCAGAGAGAGGACAAGTGAGAAAGCTAAGTGTGAAGGGTCTTGCTTTAAACCTGATTGGTAGCTTTGGGCATCTATCCTGTCTTTCTGGGAAAAGAAGCAACTGGCATATGCTTTGCTTTCTATCTTTAGAGGTACCACAAGCCAAAATGTTAAAGGAGTTTGTGTGGATAAATCTGGAGCAGCTGATCAGGAGCCGGGAAGCAAGGGAAGGAAATCCCTTATATTATTTTTCTAATAAACTTTTTTGGTTATATAGGCACAGAAAATGCAGACATCATCCTAGTTCATGACAAATCATTATAAAATTTAAATTCAAAGAGATTCAGATCAACATACTCATTGAATTCATCAAATGTCAAGGATCACATCTAGTAATTTAAAAGACAAATTTCAAAGTAAACTTTCTGCTCTCCCAGCACATGACAGGAAGTGATCTGTGTGCATAGAGAGATGATTAGAAAATATTGCTACGTTGGCAGCTATTTCCTCAGCTTTTCACCTCATTTTGGGCTTTAGCTTCTTTCCAAAGTACATTGGTGCATCCGGGCAAAGGCTCTGCGGAGACAATAGTGAAGCTTGACTAAGTGCACCCATAAAAGAGACTTTCAGGAAAATTAATAGCTTCTGTTATGAGTTGGTCATATTCTTGCAAGGTAATTGACAGAGAGATGCCCTTAAAATGGGAACCAAATATCAGATTCATACCACTTTCTGCATCCCACTATTATTTTCTCTAGGATCTGCTTGTTAGTTTGACCTGATGGCTCTTTTTATTTTCTATTTTATTTTTTCTTACTATAGCTATAGCATTAGCAAAAAAGGCTCCCAGCTTTAAATGGTAGCTACAGATAGAATTTTAAACAAGTGCTATTCTGGAATGATGGAGAGAACAGCATTTGCTCAGGGATATGGCTCATTTATGAGGTTTCTCCATTAGTCACAGACAGTAGAATTGATTTATCATCTCCACATTTTTAGGGTTACTTTATCCACAATAGATGTGGATGTGGGAATGTTACAATGGAGGGAACCAATTTCCAGAAAGGTTAATTGACTTCCTCATAGTCACATGGCTTGTTAGTGTTGGAGCCACGCTTAGATCCAAAGTTTCGTGGAGCCTGGTGATGAAATGTTGAAATGAGATCACCCAGGCATAGATATGAGGGCAGATGAATGAAAAGGGAAACCACAGGTTTGAGTCAAAAGAGTAAGGAAGAACTAATGACTCTGAAACTATAAGGAAGGTGTGGGGAGGCAGACATACCTTATTACATTCCATGCACACCTCATGATATTTGGTATATTCCATGCATACTTAATGATAGCAACATATCCTATACACATTTATTGCATATGAAGTCATCCATGCTTTTAAAGAAATACAATGGCAGCTGCAATAAAAATATGATTTTTATATCAAATGACCTCTAAATATGTCAATGAATTCATATAGTGCTCAACTAAAGAAAAAAAAAAGACCCCATGGCTGGATGGGTATATTGGCTATGGTGAAAGTCATGAAATCTAATACACTATATACAAAATAAGTCAAAAATATCAAAACTATTTCTGACTCTTATTTTTTAACTTCTGCCTTGACTTTGAAGTCAACTCCCAAATAAGTGGAAATTCACTGTATTGAAGTATTTATTTTTCCATCATAGAAATGAAGGAAAATTATGTGTGAATAGATGAATAGAGATCCACAGTTTAAAATTTGGGGAGAAAGGGAATTTCATGGATGGTGGAAGGAGACCCTCATTGTTATACAAAATACATGTATGAAGATGTGAGGAAAAAAAAAAGAATAGCGCTACCTTAGATTAGGTAGAAAGAAGTGATGGGAGGGGAGGGGAGGGAGGGGAGATAGTAAGGATAGTAGAATGAAACAGACATTATTATTACTGTGTGTATATATGTGAATGCATGACCAATGTGATTCTGCAACCTGTATACTCAGAAAAATGAGATATTGTATCCCATGTGATTCAAATGTATGATATGTCAAGGTCATTGTACTGTCATTTGTAACTAATTAAAACAAATTAAAAAATAAAATAAAATAAAAAAATAAAATTTGGGGCTGGGGATGTGGCTCAAGCAGTAGCGCGCTCGCCAGGCATGCGTGCGGCCCGGGTTTGATCCTCAGCACCACATACAAACAAAGATGTGTCCGCCGAAAACTAGAAAATAAATATTAAAAAAAAAAAATTCTCTCTCTCTCTCTCTCTCTTTAAAAAAAATAAATAAAAATAAATAAATAAATAAAATTTTATTTATTTACTTTTTGTACTTAGGATTGACCTCAGGGGCACTTAACAACTGAGCCACATCCCCAACCCCTTTTGATTTTTTATTTTGAGACAAGGTCTCACTAAATTTTTTAGAGCCTTGTTAAGTTACTGAGACTGGTCTTGAACTTGCGATCCTCCTGTCTCAGCCTCCTGAGCCACTGGGATTACAGGTGTATGCTACCATGCTCAGCATACAGTTTAATTTTTAATTAAGCAACAAATATTCCATCATTTTCAGATATTTCTGTGCCGAAAGCCTTTTCATTAGGACTTAAAGTTCAAGAAATTTTACATAGTTTTAAAATACATATTTTAAAATAGATAAAATATTTAAAAATATAAGCCTTAGGCAAGACCGTTTGGCTGTCATATATTGAACTTAAGTCTTAATGATATTCCTCATGGTTTTTTTTTTCAAGTGTGAAATTGATCTGATTTTAATTTTTATAATAGATTCTCAAAATATAACATACACATTGAAAAATACTCATTATCAAATGCTCCTGTGTAAACAACATAAATATCATGATATAAAACTTAAGCATCCCAGAACTCTGCTCCATGTGCTTTTCTATCACCTTTCCTCAGAGATAACCACTAATCTTGACTTTCAACACCATTGGTTAGTTTTGTCTGTTTTTGTGCTTAATGTAAATGAATTCATATTTCATTCTACTCATTTGAGTTTGTTACTTTTGCACATTATGCTAGTGATATTCATCCATTGAGTTGTGGATAATTATAAATCATTCACATTGACATATAATGTTATATTATGATAATAAATCTTTGCACTGCAAAACGGTGTTTAAAACAGATGTTCATATGAAGCCAGCCAGCAATGTATGAAAGTTCAAGTGGCTCTGCATCCTCCCAAAGTTGGCATTTTTCATCTTTTTTTTATTTAGTCATTGTAGTGGGTGATCATTGATTTTTAAATTGACCAAAGAAACCTCTAGCAAACTCACCAAACAAAGGTCTTCATTTAAGAACCGCTGTGTGCAAGTGGGGTTGGAGGGGGCAGCCTCTCCTACTGGGGAATGCTTCAATATCATCGAGCTCCAAGAAGAAGTACAACTTGAATGCTGTAAGCAGAAATGTCTCAGCTCAAACGAATGTTCTTGTTTGGAATACAGGAAAGCATTTCATTTGGGAATGAAGAGATATGCATTAGGCTAAATAGTTACAGAATCTGAAAACTGACATTTTAAGTTGGGAGAGAGTTATGGGATAGAAAAAAACAGTAAGGGCTTTATTTTTATTAATTTTTTTTTAAACAGGAAAAACAGGAGGCAGTGGCTGATTTATATTCTCATTATCATTGCAGGGTCTCCGTTTTGGTGCCTACTGGATATCGTTCCTATAAAGAATGAGAAAGGAGATGTGGTACTTTTTCTGGCCTCATTCAAAGATATAACAGATACAAAAGTGAAGATTACTCCAGAAGATAAAAAAGAAGGTTTGTACTGTTTTCAGAAAACATTGACAGATGGAGTAACATTTTGAAATTGTTTACTCAAAAACTTGAGAAGGGAAAAAATTGCCTTTTTAATAACACCAACTGATAAATATTCATAACTGTTAGCAGTCAGTATTTGGTGCATATTCCAAAATCACAGAGAGTCCCATGCATTTACATTTTTGTAAATAGAAGCTCATTTGACAAAAACCAGAAGTTGATATTCCTCTGTAACTAGGATGAGGATGAGAACAGAATTTATCTCTACATAAAGATTCACACCACTTCATGGTATTATGCAAAAAGAAAAGAAAAGAAAAAGAAAAAGAAATTGATAGGATAAGTGAAGTTAAAATGATGTGATTAAAAATATATCTCTTGTTTCATCTAAAGTGCCACGGCTCAAAATGTAGAAGTGCAAAAAATTTTATTTTATGTATGACATTAAGAACTCCAGTTTATTTATTTTATTTATTTATTTTGCTGTTAGCAAAGAATGTTACCAACAAATGTCTATCCTGTGCCTTCTAATACATAACAGTGTAATAGTTGTGTTTGAGAAACAAGCTTTGCAAATATCTTTAAACTCATGAACTATTTATCCTGAGTTCATGTTGCTCACCTTTATATTCTGTTTATAGCTTATGAAGAAATTGCCTGCATTTAATATAAGCCAGCAAAAATAACACTAAAAGTGCTGATACTGTTTGTTTTAAAAAGCAGTAGAGTAGGTGTTCTAGTAACTAGGAAAAAAGCTGTTTATCTTGTATTGATTTCCTATGTAGTGAGTTCTTTATTAGAACCAGCTACTTGACATTGCAACATCTGTGTTTTTTTTAGGAGTGGATTCTTTACCTCTTTTTAAAAACGTGTGAGAGTGTTCAAAAAATATTATATCTCTTGAAATGACAACCCAAATGAAGAACTGTCACAGTTTGGTGCCCCTACTTCTGTCATTTGAAAATTTTGCAAATATATGACTTTTTCTGCATATTTGCATGAAACTGTGGCATATTTTAAATATATAAGAGAAGAACAGTATCATATGGAAATAATTTGGGTATTAGAACAAGTGTTAATACTTGTCCAATGTCAGTTCCACAAAGATAATGGGAAATCAGTGCATGCAGTTTTGGTTTTTCTATTTTCTTTTGAATAGAAGAATACAAAAGGTAAGGATTCTTTGAATAAAATTATTCATATATATATATATATATATATATATATATATATATATACACATATGTGTACTTCTATATACACACACTACACATAAGTATATATGTTTGTATATTTACATAGATATGTGGACAAGTAGAAATTTAAAACTCTCCTCTGCAGGAAATATATGGCTTGTTCCCCCCTCCCAGCTTTGAAGGGGACAGTTTAATCCAACTTTAATTGACTTGCTTTGAACATGAAAGACATGCTTAATTACACAAATTATTTAATCACCTTTGTCTTATTTCCCTCACATCTATGGATAGGGGAGAAATCGCCGTTTTGGCAGACTGCAATGGATAACAGGAGTAAAGTGTGCCTTTTCACTAAGATTTGAAAGAGCTTGGTTAAAACTACCCTTTTCACTACCCAAGTTCTGAATCAGCTGAGAACGGAAAAAGAGTAAGGCAGATTAGAGTGCAAAATATCACCCTTATTTCTGATTAAACTAATAAAACAGGAAGAGGCGTATCTCTAACTGCAAGTGAGTTTCCTCCTCCTCCGGATAAGGCAGAGGTGCCCCTCAGTCAAAAGCTGAAAAGGGGCGGAGAACAGCTCCCCAAGGGGTAAGGAGAGGGCCAAGGCAATTGCTCCCTAAAAAGGAGAAAGAAGGCACCACATTATTCCTGCCCTTCTCCTCTTTCAAATGCAGAGGATTAAATTCTCCCTCTTCCCCTGAAATGAACTGAGGGAAGGAGCAGAGAGGGCAGCATATTATATTACGAGAGAGCTGCCTGAATGTGAAAGATTGCACCTGCCATTTGGGAGCAAAGGGTATGCATTAGAACACTGCTCAACTAATGACAATCGTTAACGATTCCTAATTTCATCTTAAAAATGAGTTCTACATTTATATTAAAATGTGCTTAACAATAAATAGTACCATTTTCCAGAAGAAACATGTACACTATAAAACAATTTCCTGCAAGATTTAAAGAAAAAATGGCAAACTTTAAAAATTATATTATGCAAAATGCGACTTAATAATTTTAAAAATCTGCGAGTAAACTTCTAAATCTTTTTTTTTTTAGTTTATAACTTCGTTCCTCAAATGACTATTATCTTAAATGAAAGTAAGCATTATTTCTAATATATTCTGAATGTTCAAAAACATCTTTTGTCTAATGTGGCCTATGTATGTCCCAGAAAAGTATATAGTATTTTTAGAAAGGCTAAGTAACTATGGTAAGTTATCACTGTTGTAAAATTATTATTTAAAAAAAGATTTTTTTCTCTTTTGTTTTAAACTTTATTTAATGGAGGAAAACATCATTTGATGGCATATCTTTCAGGAAAAACATACCTTAATATGTGGTATTTTTAGAACTAAATAAACATTTAAAAATCATTAAGAGTTCTTATGTAAATGGAGCAGTATTGTACCAGAAAACTCTAAATGAGCATGTGGCCTGATTTGACCCTATACTGCATCATTGAAGTTCATCTAAGTAATATAAATAAGGTTTGTGTTAATTAAATTAATTCCCTACAGAAGCCGTTATGATGGACTTTGCTTGATAGATACAAATGGTGTGAACTTCTATTTTTTTAAAAAAATACTTTAGTTGGCCAAGCATGGTGGTACACACCCTGTAATCCCAGCTACTCTGGAGGATGGGGCAGGAGAATCGCGAGTCCGAGGTCAGCCTCAACAATTTAGCAAGACCCTGTCTCAGAATAAAATTAAAAGGATTGAGGATGTAATTCAGTGGTAGAATACTTTAAGTCACTAATCTCCATGTAGTTTGGGGTTGTATTTGAAATGAAGAAAAACATTTTATAGGAAGGGCTAATAACGTATGCAATACAGTGAAGACTTTCCATTAATAAACAACTGATGAAAGATTAGCACATCATGTCAAATACTCTTTGTACCTGCAGTAGCTTTCAAGTGGGCATCTGATGTGTGTTCTTACATTCATATGTGTGAGTGAGAGAAATCTGATGGGTTTTACCATCTTTTAAAATACTCTGCTTTTTGCCAGGTGTGGTTGCAGATGCCCGTAATCCCAGCAGTGTGGGAGGCTGAGGAAGGAAAATCCCAAGTTTTAAGCTAGCCTCAGCACCTTAGGGAGGCCTTAAGCAACTTAGTAAAACCCTGTCTCAAAATAAAAAATAAAAATGGGGCTGGGAATTGCTCAGGGGTTAAGAGTAGTCCCTGGGTTCAATCCCAGATACTAATAATTAAGTAAATAAATAAATAAAAATACTCTCCATTTTTTGACACATATATGCTTCCATTCCCAAAAAATGAAGAAAAATGTGTACACTGGTAACCACTGACTTATGTGTCCACATCTGGCATTACTTGCTGAATGAATTTAATATAAGACTGTTAGTGTTTTTCCCTATTCATATATCCATAAGATATATTTTGACATAAATTTTGAGTCAGTGTATCAATCAGCTTGGCAACTGAGATTCTTTTCTCACTGATCTGAAGTCTTGTCTGCCAGTTAAATGTCTTTAAAAAAAAAAAAAGAAAGGAAGAAAGAAAGACCTGATAGCTTCTTAATATAAATAGCTGAAACAGGCACAGTCTGTGTGATCACAGGTCCTCAAAAGTGGGGAAAAAATTAGCAAAAAATTCCTTAGGCCTGAAAAGTAGACGATTCTAAATTAAGCAATTTGATTGATTAAAATGTCATTAAATAAAATTAAATAGATAAAATTTTAAAAATTATTTTTAAAATTTAGTATAATTATAATGACTAAATAATCCAACAAATATTAATTGAGCACCCTACCCTGCCTTCAGTATTGGCATTTGGAGATGTCAAAACAGAAACAGTCTGTTTTGGATCATCTAAATCTCAGTCCAAATCCTGGTTCTTCTACATGTTGCTGTTTTGCTTTGACCTTCCATCTTCCACAACTGTGAGAAAATAAATTCCTATTGTTTAGGTTATCCAGTCTATGCTGTTCTGTTATAGCAACCTTAGTAAACATGTGATTAATAAAACAAGCATCCAAGAGGTACTTGCCTTCTTGGAAACCAAGCTTTCTCATCAGTAAAATAATTTGTAGATTTATAAGAAATAATGCATGCAAATCTTGAGAACAGGGCATATAGAATATGCTTAATCGATCTTTGTTGCTATATTCTATATGTTTTATAAAACTAGCTAGCTTTTATTGAGCCTGTGCTTCATGCTAAGTGTCTCACTTGGGTTCATTTACTGCTTCACTTACTACTCATTGTAATCTTTTTTTAATATTTATTTTTTAGTTGTAGTTGAACACAATGCCTTTATTTTACTTACTTATTTTTATGTGGTGCTGAGGATTGAACCCAGGGCCTCGCACGTGCTAGGCAAGCACTCTACCACTAAGCCACAACCCCAGCCCCTCATTATAATCTTACGAAATATTTTTCCTAGTCCCATCAATTTCAGTACTTGACAAAGTTGATATAGTAAAAAATGCTAACACTAGGATTTATACTCATACGATCAAGCTGCAGAACCTGCATTCTTTTCCCCAGAGCCCCTGGCCTCAAAATGTGTATAATGGTATGAGGACATAGATCCAGCAGTTTGCAAAATAGTATATTCAGTAAATGACACTATAGAATAGCAAAAATGATAAACTCTTCCTGGGCAAGGGAACAGGATTGGTTGGGGGCAGTCTGAAGTGGATCAGAGTCAAGGAGAACTTCACAGGGAGAATAATACTGAAGCAAATCTTGAAAGATAAGTGGAGTGTGATTGCAGGGAAGGGAATGTTAATTTCATGTGACAGAATAGCAAGTAGTGGATTCTTTTTCAGAAGAAAAATATGAAAGGGGATTGAAGTTCAACCTTAAGATAGACAGGCTGGGCATCTATCTTCAAGATCTTTCATGCCATTCTGAGGAGTCTGGGTGATGTGGAAGTAAGTGTTCTTCAGAGTTAGAACAGCCTGCCTTGACAGTGGGAAATGAAGGGAGGGGAGGACTTGGTGAATTCCAGGTTTATGGTGTAAGGGCTCTTATTAGCTGAATTGTGTCCCTCTAGCCCAAATGCTTTCATTGAAGCTCCAGCCCACAGTAATTTAGTTTATGCCTATAGGTTTGGAGATAGGGCTTTAAAAGAATTAATTAAGTTAAAAGGAAATCATTCAGGTGGGTCCTCATCCAATCTGACTTGTGTCCTTAAAAGAAGAAATCAAGACTTACAGAGCCACACCAGGGTGTGCAGCAGAGAGGGATGACCGGCCATGTGCACAGCATAGCCTTTCATGAACCATGGGGAGAGTTCTCAAGAATCCAACCCTGCTGACTCCTGGATCTTGACCTTCCATCTTCCACAGTCATGAGAAAATAAATTCCTTTTGTTTAGGTTACCCAGTCTGTGCTGTTCCGTTATAGCAGCCTTAGTAAATATGTGATTAATATGACTTTTATTCAAAAGAGAAACAAGCATCCAAGAGACATTCATGAATTGACTATTGGATGCACCTCTTGAGGTGTCTGTGCACCTTCTAGAGATGTATGGATCAGGAGATCAAGAGAGAATAATGGGTTGAACACATAAATTTGGAAGCCAACAGTGTATTGATGGTGATTCACTAAGTGGTATGAATGGGATTTTGAGGGCTACCAACAGTAGCATCAAGAGGAGGGAGGACAGAGGTGAACCAAGGGTAGGACCTTAGAGCATACGAATATCTGAGGAACCAGGGAGAGAATATCAGAAAAAGAGACAGAGAAATAATGGTGAGGGGTTAGAGACAGCCAAAAGCTGTGGAGAAGTTAAGTAAGATGAAGACAGATGTGCCCACTGAATTTTGTCATTGGTCGCTACTATAAAGCAGTATTAAGAGTGGTGGGAATGAAAACCAGGCAGTTTCTATAATAAAAATTTTACCAACTTTCTGACATTTTGGTGCCAGTACTTTATTAAAATTAAGGAAAACTGATTGTAGCACTTTGTCATGAGCTCTTAGCTCACGGTAGGCAGATTTTAATTTCAAATTATTCAACAATCAACTGGTAAGGCCCCCTAAGACCACTTTCTGACCTTCTAATCTTATTGAAGCCTCTGGACAAGCCAAACTGACCTGTTTACTTTCAGGAATAAAGCTCACACTCAGGTCCTCAGAATTTGCCTCATTTGGAATCTATCACCCCTCTTCATCATAAGAACGCTGCCTGTTTTCTTTATGGGCAGGTTTCCCCGAAGCCACCTAGGCCCATAGAATCCTTCTTAGACCATCTGTGCTAAGCTGCTTGCTTCTCCCATCTCATTCTTCTTGTACTGATGTACCAAACTTCTCTTTTTTATTTTTTCACGGTTTCCTGTTGCATCTCCTCTAGTGCCGTGCAAATAATAGACACAGAGTCTTTCTTGTTAATTGTACTAAGTAAGGGATCAGTGCTTATGTACCAGTACTATGTACCAGTGCTTAACTTCTTTTAAAAGTTTCTTTCCTCTTTACTTGATTGTATGTGTTTCAACTTCCAAAATTTTTTCACAGCAGTTTGCTCATTATGCTAATTTAGTTTTCCATTTAAACCAGTTGAGTATAATAATATGTGCCTTGTTTTTCCAGGCATGGGGCCCAATGCAGTTATTTTTGTTTATTTCTTATAGAGTGTTCCAGATCTGCTTTTGAGATGATGGTTAACACTGGGTTATTCATTATGTGGCAATAGCATCATCAGTTATCAAGGAATGGGGGAATCTTAATTATAATTTCTACAAAAGTGGATACTTCAAATTTGTCTTGAGAATTTAGGGGTTGATTGGCAGAGTTTTTCATATGATCTTTGGTGGTAATACAAATCAAGTGCAATGGGATTTCTTGGTATTTTAACTTTGGGCAAGCAGCAGCGAGATATCATTGTTCAATACACTCACAAAAGTTTTCTATTGCATCTGCCTTTACCTACTACTTCAGAAGAAAATAATTAGGTCTGCATTGCATTTAGCTCCAAGAACCTGAAACCCTGCTAATGCAAGCTTGAATGGTAAGAGCTGATTTTTTCCAGATTTAAAATGTGTGGAGCAGAGCAGCTGGAGGTTGGAACAGTGCCTCTACGTACTGGTGGTTGTTCAGGGTCTTCTGGGCTTTCTGCTCTGCTGTCCTTCTCATGAAGTTTTTCATGCTTATGCTTTTCACCTAAGAGTTGTAACCTATATGTTGCCCCTCTAAAAGGCACTTCTGGGTGCAAACAGTAAAAAAAAAAAAGTGAATTACAAGAGCAAAGGAGTCTTCATATGATTTTTTTTAATTTGTTTTAATTAGTTACACATGATAGTACAGTGACCTTGACATATCATATATTTAAGTCAGATGGTATGTAATATGATTTTTTAAAGAAAAAAATATCAGCCACCTACCCCCCCATTAGCACTTTATTGACCATGATTCTGTCACATGGCCATGGTCATTTCTAGCTTCAAGAGACTCTAGGAAATCAAAGTTCTTTGGTTTGTTTTATAAACTTTTACCCCTTAAACAGTCAAAAGAGAAAAAAGATGTAGAAATGAGGTTGCATCAGTCAATATAGAGTATCTATCAATATATTATTTACTATTTTCTATATGGCAGATTAATTATCTATGTATCCTACAATATAGAAGAGTGAGGGCAAATAAGTTCACTACTCAAAGCCTCAGTGTTGTGAAGAAGTGGAGGAAGAACTGAAGCCCAAGATGGTATGGTCTCAGAGTCCATATCTTTCCACCACTATGTCCCAGGGTTACCTATGAAGCAGATGGGGGAAAAATGAAAATGAGATGAACAGAAGGCTGAACTTTTCTCAGTTCCTCCCTGAACACCTACATGTGATTATCAATGAAACAACTCCTGCCCCAGTCCTGTTTGCCATTCCCATATTTCTTAAACTCCTCTTTATGTGAAGTGTGTTCTATAGGTCCTACATATCTGCATCATCTGGGAGTTTGTTGGAAATGAAGAGTCTCCAGCTTTCAAATCACAACACAAAGGCAAAGACTGCTCCCAAAGGCAAAGACTGCGTCAATTCTAATAAAATAAAAGATTCTCTGACACATAGTGCTCAATCATTTCAACAAGATCTCCAGGTAACCCAGATGCACACCTTAAAGACCTTCTCTGATGTTATGGCTTGGATATGAGGTGTCCACCGAAAGATCCTGTGTTAATGTCAGAATTTTTGGAGATGAACTGATTAGATTATGAGAACTACAATCTAATCCATGGGTTAATCCATTTAATGGATTGATAATTTGAAAGAACTATTGTACTGGGTGATAGCTGTAAGTAGGTGGAATATGGCTGAAGGAGATGGGTCATGGGGGTGTGCCTTTGGGATTATATCTTGTCCACCTGGCTCCTCCCTCTTTCTCAAACATAAGCTGAGCAGTTGTCTTCTGCCATGTTTTTTCCCCTTAATTTTCTGTCTCACCTCAAGCCCAGAGCAATGGAGTCGGCCCACTATGGACAGAGACCTCTGAATCCAGGAGCCCAAATAAACTTTTCCTCCTCTAGGTTGTTCTTATTGGGTATTTTGGTCATAGCCAGAAACATCTGATACCTGGCCATACAGACTAAAATAACCTACCCCTCCCCCCCGCCCGGGGCACACTCTCACATTACCCTGTTCATTCATTGTTTTCCCAGCAGTGACACCTATTTGAAACAATTTTTTCAAAAGTTGGTTTCTGTTCATTGTTCTCTGCTTCATTAAATTGTAAGCTTTAATAGGGAACAGTCTTTGCCTTTCTTGATCAGGATCATATCTCCAACACTTACAGAGTGAGCGTCTGACACATAGTAAGTGTTCAATAAATATTTGATAGATATATGGATGTCTATATGAATGCATAAATGATATCCAATTTAGGAAAGTTGACTATTCAGAAATAAAAAACAACACAGTATTCTTGCTGTTTCAAAATAATCAGATAATAATTATGAAAGCTGCCTGTTTCGGGTACAATCGGATTTTACATTATATGGTTGTGTTTGGCATAATTTGATGTGTGTTTACCTAAGTCCGCTCACTCTTAGAATGTGTTCTTACTCTGATATTGAATGGCCCTTTCAATTCAAATAAAATCTCTGTGGTTGGTTCCTTTTTTTTTTGGTTCTTATTGACTCTCCTGTTTGTCTTTGAGTTTCTGAAAATCTCAATTTGATCACATTTTAAAAAATAATTGAATTCATTTGTTGAAAAAGATAAAAAATACTCTTAAGGACAGGCATTAATCCACTGGCCAGGTATTAATTAAATCTAGGGTGATTTTTATGTACTTTGTATATTTTAATTTTCAATATGGACATTGTAATAATGTTCCTTTCACTTGCAAAAATATTCTGATTTTGTCATTATTGTTATTGTTCACAATAGAAAAAACACCTGCAAAAATCTTAACAAAGAGTGACTGCCTGAGGAGAGCACCAGGGTAGAAATTGATACTATATCCCAGGAGATAGATTTCTGCCTCCAAGAGAGTTATAACTAATTCTTTATCAAATATGTGATGAAATTATAACTGAAGAGCCCCCAAAGGTGCTTGAAGTATTTTATTTCACAGTACTTTATTGTACTACATATATTTTTAAAAAACACTTTGGATTTTTGCCTTTAGAGATGAAGTGATGAGAAGAAAATGTTTTCACAGACCATCATAGGGACTAAACCATAAAAGACATGACATGCTTCACTGGTCATTCAATTTTAAAGAAAATTTTAAAATATTCTGCAGCCCATCAAAGTATACCTGTGCACTGAATTTATTCTGTTGCAAGAGTTTGTGATCCTTGGATAAAAAGTTTATCAAATGAATATCTTTTCAGTCTGATTTTTTTTATAAAATATATTTCTAATTTTAGTACTTCAAGAAGGGAACATGGTCTTAGTGTCCCATTTTGGGGGGTGAATTTAACATTTAAAAAAATTTAATTGAATGATCAATTCATTAAAATACCAGGTGAATGTGGAATTGTAAGATTGGCAAGTTCATGCTGAGAGTAAAAAAAAGCCATATAACTTGATTTCCTGTATGGATATACAAACTTGGTGATATCCACTATGCCCAGCAAAAGTCACCCAGGGATTGTTATCAAGGAATATTTTAAAATCAGGGATTGTAACTGTTGTGCTACCATCATGGATGACAGATTGGAAACCATGTCAGAAATATTTAGGCACCAGTTATCTTTGACTTTCCAACATATTGTAGAGAGGTATGCTTGGGACTAGCAGGATATACTGTGGGTTTGTTTCAAAGTGTGTGAGGAGGTGGGGTATTTCCCCTTTTTGCTTGTCTCTTTATATGGGGTTAGTGTGGAAATGGCATTGCCATTGTGTGTGTTGGTGGGGGCAGACTATTGTGTCCTATGAGAATAGGTGTTAGCTCTTTGGATAAGTGCTGGGAAATCTGAGTGCCCTAAACAGGAGAGATTGGATACTCAGATTCAGGGAACCTTGAGTTTAGTTTCTGCCTCTTGCTTTAGTAAAAATGAACTTTCCACCCAAGCTAGCTTGTTTTCAGATACTAGTAGGAAAAATGTCATTGACCAATCCTGCATTTTGCCACAGTGGGCATCTCCAGAATTCCACCTGGCTTTTCAGAAACCCATTTGATACATATTGAAGGGAACAATTTGACTTATAGACAATACAAAAGTATTAAGGGTAAATATCTCGAGAGCCTTACAGAATCCTCTCTTGGATCAGGTGATCTCCTTGGCAGCAATGGATCAAACTGAAAGCCAGGTATGCTCATAGACCATATAAAAGTATTAGGGGTATCTACTGAAATGTTCATGAAATTCCTTCAATCTCTTGGAATCATATAGATATATTAACTTGATTTTATTTGATTTTTAAAAATACACCTTTCAGTTGCTAGGGAAAATTCATACAATTAGGAAACTGCTTTCCAATTTAGAGAATAAAATTTTTCCCAGATATTAACATTTCATAGCAAATATTCACATTAAGAGTGTTTATGCAGATTGGAGGTGAGCTGAATATATATTAACTAGAAAGCTGTTGTAGTGACTGATGATATTGTTGAAAAACTTCAGAAATTATAAATGGTGCTTCTGAGCATATTGGTTTGTACTCTTGTTTTTCTAAGTAATGTTGTTTTTTTCCCATTCTAGACTGTGAACTCTGTGGAGGCAAAGGCTATATCTGATTTACTTTGATACAAGAATTTCAGCTAGGGTATGACACACATGACTGAATAGCATTAAGAGATGCAGAGTGTTGTGGCTATCTGGAATCAATCTCTAATGACTATTTTTTTTTAAATTTGGAAAAACAAAGTATGTTGAAATAGCAATCCCAGCCATAATCTGGAGTGTAGAGGGTTTATGAGGAATTTTTAAGAATGTAAGAAATCATAAATAATACAATGAAATAAAATAGCAAAGGAGCCAGAAAGTGAAGTATTAAAAAGAAAAGGAGAAACTCTATTAACAAATGAAGTAAATTGATGATTTTTTTTTATAAAAAATCACAAATAGAATAAGAATATCAAATGCAAAATAGGTTTTTTATTTAATGCAATCTTAGTGCAAGGGTAGAAAAACTTTTTTAAATTCCAGATGGAAAATGAAAGCAAATTATAGTGTGACATGAGAAAAACACCTCAGAGTATCAATTTCTCAAGAAAATGGTTCTGAATAATGTGACCACTAGGAAGTGAACCCGATAGCAATGACGAGAAACTGACCACACTTATCATAGAAAAGAAGTTAAGTGGAGTCCTTGCCACACTAAAGCACATTACTGAGAAGTAGCCATGAGAATGGTTAAGAGTCCTGGTTTAATTTTTCAAGTACACATTCTCCCACATGTTTAGGGTACCATATTGTGAGCTCAAGGATCTAATGAAATCATGGAACCCAACTGGGACTCCAACTGTATTTCATCTTGCAATAGGATTTTAGTAAAACCTTAATAATACATTTATGATATTGCAAGTTAACAAGTTATTTAACAGCTTATTTACATACATTACAACATAAATACAGAAACCTAAGCCATGCCCTCAGACAGTGACTTCTGAGTAGGTATGCTAGCTTCGTGTTCAAAGGAACTGATTGACTAAATTAGGGTTATGTCAAAAACTATTTCTACTAGTATTTGCTATTACCTTCTTTGGAGGAATATTACTTAAAAAAAAAAAAACCCAAACCTGTGTCTATTGAGGTGTACCTAAAAAATTGACTTTCAACTTTCCAGCAAAGTTCTGAGGAATGTTCTGGCTACTGGTGAGTAGGAAGGCAGTGGAGGGAATCTAAAACTTCACAAATAGTCAAAAACAGAAAATGGTGAAGGGAGTTTCTCAAGAGTCTTGTAGAATCTTCTCCTTGATCTGGTGATCTCATTGGCAGCCATGGGCCAATTTGAAAGCTGAGGATGCTTATCAAACTCTCCAAAAGTACTATTGGCTGGCCATTGTACTCTGGGTAGCCATTACAACATTTGTAAATAGGAATTTTATCCCCCATCTACATGAAAGAGATGTGTATTTTTCTTGTATTTGTTGGTGTCTTTCCATGTGACTATTATCCTTATGTAATCATCTTCTCTAGAGTTGAAAGACACAGTTTTAATTTGTGAGAATAATCAATGATAGTAGTGAGGTAAAAAAAAAATCCAACAAATCTGATTTGCTAGGCAAGCATGGCAAATAAGTTGCCATATGACCCAATGTCCTGGGATTGGCTATGGCTGTACCATGCATATATGATATGGAATGTTACATACATAGTATCCAATACAAATTTGAGATTTTTGTGCATTAATTAAAATTATTAAAAAATTAAAATGAAAAGAAGCAGCCATTCCAGCTGAGTAGAAATGACTTGCTTCTAATTGTTGTGTGCTCCTTGCAGTTTTCAACAAGGAAATGCAAATTTTGTTTCCAAATTAGAGAGATTATTAGTGTCACATTTAAAAATATGCTTTAATGTGAATATATGTCAAAGTAAAATTTTCTACTCTAATGTTTCCCAAAGAGTAGTAAATACGGGCTGGAGTTGTAGCTCAGAGGTAGAACACTTGCCTTGTACATGTTAGGCACTGCCTTCGATTCCTTGCTCCACATATAAATAAGCAAATAATATAAAGCTCCATCAACAACTAAAAAAAAAGAGTAATAAATTTCATGAATATTGCTACTAATATACACTGTGACTTTCAATGATACACAAATAGCTTTTTAAAGAAAAATTGCTATTTTAATATAAGGAAATATAATCGATGCATAGATATTATTAAAATTATCTAAATAAAAATAAATGAGTATTTAAGCTTTATTTTAAACTTAGTTTATTTTAACTATATTTAAGTATTATATAAGTATGGCAAAATAAGGGAACTGGTTTTTGAATGATTCTAATTTGAGATGAATTCATCAATTATAGGAAGACTCACCATGGGGTAAGTCAGGGAAATACGGTTAATTTCAAAAGCATTACAGCTTTCTCTTTCTATTGATCTGTTTGCCTATAACTCAGTAGGAAAAACACATACTTTGTAGTATATTTATCATACAGCTGTAATTGATTTCTGTAGTTTAGGGGGAAAAAACATGCTTACTTACCAACTTACCATAAGGGAACTTGGATCTCTGAAGTTCATTAATATTTAGAAATTTAATTTTCAAATTAATTTCAAATAAAATTAAATTTTAATTTTCTTAAAACCATTACATATATAAAGCTACCTTACATGTTTTTTTAGATAAAGTAATGTCTAACTTTTATTTAGTCTTTATCATGAATGATTTAGTCTTCTAAATGATTTCCAAATATTTATCAATTTAATCCCCTAAACAATCCTATAATATGGCAATATTATCAATTTTATCAAAAGTTAAATAACATAAGATCCCAAAGTTAGGAACTGGCAAGGCTAGGACTTGAACCTTATTTAGCTTCAGAGTCTGACCTCCTATAATTGCTCTATCACAAGGTCTCTACATTGCAGTATAAAAGAATATATACACAATATCACACTGCAATCAAAAATACAGGGAGTGACAGTTTGTATCTACCTAAAACATTTAGCATGGTCCCATGTAAAACTAGGGAAAATTTGGAAAACAGAAAAAATGCAGAACTGAGAAAGTACCAGGGAAAAGCATCTTTCATACATTGATGTGTTTCCAACTAAAAGGAAAAATTATTTCTCTACTCGTAGAACAGTTCTCACATCAGAAGGGTAGGGTTTCCATATCAAGTGATTCTCTAATTTTCCGTGGGCTGCAATTGGGTATCCAGTGATTTAATTCAACTCTGACACCAACTACCTGGAGCTATTCCAGATCCAATAGGTTAGGGTTCAGTTTCCCAAGGCTGCCCCATTCCTCAGGTACCAACCGCAAGTTATAGTCTTCAGGTTACTCAATTTTCTTTCTAACTCAGCTACATGTGGGGCTCCCATGACCCCTTCCTCATGCTCATCATTTTGCAGTGACTTCTCACAATGCTCAGGGAAACACTTCACTGACATTTATTGGTTTGTTATAAAGGATATTATAAAGGATACAGATGAAAAGACAAATGAACAAATCCAGAAGGGTCCTGGGCACGGGAGCTTCTGTGGTCAGTGGAATTGGAGTGGGGGAGTGGGTCCACCACCCTCCCCGCACATGGATGCAAAACCCACGTTAGGATTTTATGGAGGTTCCATTACACAGACATAATTGATTAAATCACTGACCATTGTGATTAGTTCAGTCTCCATTCTCTCTCCCCTGGGAGGGAGCAGCTGAAGTTTCAGTTCTCTAATCCTGTGGTCAGTTCCTCTGATGCTGAGTCTCCATCTTCCAAGACTCACTTCATTAGTATGAACTCAGACATAGTTTAAAGAGAAACAAAAGACAATTCTCTTGCCCCATCCCTCAGGAAATTCTATCCGATTTAGAAGCTCTTTGCCAGTGACCAATGAGTAAGACCAAATAAATGTCTTACTTTGTTACAATGCCATACTTCCCCTGTCTATATGAAGTTTTAAAGAAATTCTATAATAAGCCTGGCTTCAAGGAAATACTTTTGGAAAACTTCATTTCCTCTTATTGATTTTGAAGATGATTTTTATCATACTTGAATCCTTTATGAAGGAAGAAATCTAACATTAAAGGCCTACCTTCAAGAAGGTACTTTGACTTACCAAATATCCCATTAAATTTTCTCAGAAAAAGCACTTAGAAATGTGTAAAAGTGTAAATGTTGCTTCGTATGTTTTAGGGTCAGTAGAAAACTAGTTTTTTTGTCTTTTGAAAAAGCATGTTTTTCTGCTATCTACTTAGGTTGTCTCCACCCCACCCATCTAATCATATTTCTATTTTCCTTTGAGCTTCATAAAGTACATTCTACTCCTCTTGAGTCTAGAGCAGACATATTAATTTGTATTATATCTTATAAATACTGAGTTTAATGAAAGGATTGCTTTTAAGTGCTTGCATTTTATATCTTCTACCCCATCAAGAATGACTGTTAAAAATAATTATGACTGTCATTCAAGTCATGAGCCATTGTGATCCTTGAGATAATGTCTATTTTTTAATCTATACTGTCTTTTATATCATCATGTAATTGCAAGCCCTGTCATAACTCCACCCATACCAAACCTCAAGAACACATCATATTTCAAGAGATATAATGCCTTTCTTATTCACTCTCCTTTTCTGCATTAGTGCAAGCAAAAGGTTTTAATGGTGAATGTTTCCATTTACTATGCAATATGGCTGGCGAATTAAAATGTTAGAAGTTCTAGATGTAAAGCTTACATCAGGAAACTTGCAAATTAAATGCACACATTTATAAAACAGTGAAGAGATTCTTAAAAAAAAAAACATAAACCCACACACCAAAGATAGTAGAAAATACCATAGCAACAAAATGTTAGAAGCTGTGAAACAAATGAATGAGTGTAAGCTAACTTAATAGATGTGAGAAACTTAAATCTTAACTACCAGTGGAAAGAACCAAGGAGAAACCAGATTCCACCACAGAAACCTCCAAAAGCTCAAGAAGAGGTTCCTCAGAAGAGAGAATGAGGCAAAACTAAATACAGAAAGGTAATTTGAAAGTATTTTTAAGAAGCATCTAGATCCACAGGTTTCCTCCTTTAATATATGCAAGAAGATAATTACCCTTCCCAAACTATCAGGTTCCCTAGGAAACAATATTAGTAGTATCGATATCTGTGTGGGAAAGAAAGAAGCGGAACTGAGCAGCTTTGGAGTTCTGAAATAGTGACAAAAAGTCCTCCCAGCTGGAATGACTTTTCAGAATTGTCCTAAGTTGGTCAAAGGGCGCATTTCTGAGCACTCACATTGGCCAATTACTGTAGGCAAGTTGTCCTCACAATTTGTGCAGCAACAGGACAAGGTGATCTTTCCAACCAAGCACCTGGGGAAATAGATCCCTTAGTTGTGAATGGGGATGTTTAGGGTACAGCAGCACATTGTCTAATACAGAATTCTGCAGAAATCTTAAGGCTTATTTATTTGCTTATTTATTTATTTTGTGAGGGAAAAGGAGAAAATACTCAAATGTTTGCCTAAAGACCCCCATTCTCTTCTTCTACTTGGTTCCTGGAGTGCTAGCCAAGAAGTTCATATTCTCCCAGTAAGGCTTTGGAAAAAATTTTCCAAAATAATCTGGAAAGCCCAGGAAGAAAGTTCCAAATATATCAACATCAGGACTTGTTCAAAGAGATGGTCCCCCCTGTAGCAGAGAGGGCTTTTGACAGTCATGCTGAAATGGATTTTTATAAATATATTAATCAGTAGGAAGATTGAAATATTAAATCAAGGACTCTTCAGTGACAAAGATGGAAAATGAAAAGAACTCATCATTGGAGGACTCAAGGACTGCCCTGACCTAGAGCTTTCTGTGATGATGAACATATCTTATGTTCGTCCTGTTCGGTACAGTATCAGCTAGCTATGTGTGGCCACGAAGCACTTGAAATGTGGCTAATGTGACTGAGAAACTGAGTATAAAATGCCAAATTGAAGAGCTACGTGTGGCTAGCAGCCTGAACAGCACAAATCTAAGAGGTTAAGCAACTGAATTAAAAAGAGGAAAGAGAGAGAGAGAGGAGAAATTGGTTGGAAGAGAGGGGAATCCATTAAATCAAGTTGTTCAGATTCCCAGAAGTGAAGGACATGAGTTTCCAGACTGAAATTTCATGAAATTATGACCCTGCAAATAAAACAATGATTTCTTTGGCTCCCAGAAATGGGGAGGAAAGAACACAGTAACTTATAAAGGATGAGGAAACAGAAAGACTTAGGATTTCTCAAGATGAATACTGGGAGCTAGAAGACAGTAGTGGAATGCTTTAAAAATTCTAAATGAGAATGACATCCCACCTAGAATCATGTCCAGCCAAATTACTAACAAATCTAAAGGCAGAAAAAAAAAATCTTAAGACATGAAAGATCTCTGAAGATGTCTCTTTCACTTACCTATTCTCAGGACTCTACTAGAAGCCCTGGTGCATCAAAATAAAGCAGTAAACTATGAGAGAGGAAGACATGAGATTCAGGAAATGAAAATAAAACTCAAGGGAGTATATGGTAACCAGGATGACCAGGAAAGGATAGCTCATGATGGAAACCATGCCCTGTGTTTATCAAACCACCCTGATCAGATTGGAGCAGGTAGAAGCATCTGGGAGAAGTTTTCAAGATTATTTTTGAGAATAAATGAGTTCTACTTGAGGTATCAAAACCTAATGAGAGAAAGTTTACACATAATTGATAAATAATTTGGATTTTATTAGTGATAAACATATGAAAACTAAGCAAACCCCCAATCTACACAATTCTTAAAGCCAAAAGAAACCCCAAAAACTTCTATAAAAAATAAAAATATTTATTGTATATCAAGACTGGAGGTATAACTAGGGGAGGCCCTTGGTTCTATCTCTAACACCAAGCGGGTAAAAAGTATTACAAATCAAATGACTCATGTTGTGAACACTGAATACTGAGCTAAGTTAAGTACAATAGTCCCTCTTATCCACAGGCTCACTCTAGATAGTTTCACTTACTCATAGTCAACCATGGCCTGGAAATATTAATTTTTAATTTTGACTCTTTCAGGAGAGAGATCACATTCACCTAACACTTATTACAGTGCATTGTAATAATTGTTATATATTATTATTGTTAATTTTTGCTGTGCCTATAGGTATGTATGTACAGGAAATAGCTTGCACATGTAGGGCTGTTACTATCTGTGGTTTCAAGCATGCTCCAGAGGTGTTGGAACTCTCCTACATGGATAAGGAGGGACCACTGCTAACAACATAGCCGCACTGGGAGGAAGAGGGGTGGAGAAAGGACATGAGTGGTTGGAGGGATGGAATGTAAACAGAGGAAACAAATTGATAATGCCTACAATCAGAAAGTTAAGAAAACAGCAATTAGATTGTTATTTGTAAGAGAGTAATTACTAAAAAAATGATTTTAAATCACCAAGAGACTGGAAAGTTTTCATTTCTGATGCAGGAGAAATGGGAAAGAGGATCTGGAACTTGAGTTTTCTAAGAATTCTTGGCCTATTTATGGTACAAGCATTTATAATTTTGATTGATCTTTTAATGCATATGCATATCAAATTAACATCCCCAGATGCATTCAGATGTTATTGACCTTCAGTTCAATTGCCACTCATCCAAACCTATATTAACTCATTAGTAATAATAAATTTCCTAAAATCTTATGAAAAACATAAAACTAAAGAAACAAAATGACAACATTTATACTTTTTATCAGATACTTTAATTACTGAAGCAGCATCTCAAATTAGGGGAAAAAACCATAATAATCAAAAGGAAGAATAACATTTAAAACAGTACTTATATGAAGAAGACTAATGGGGGAAAAGTTTCAGAGGTCTGAAGAGATCCCAGAGTTCTCTGCAGGGGAATTGTCTATGGTGTAGCCAGTGCACTGGTGGGCAATTTCACCAGCAATCTCATTTAAGATACTGTAGCTGAGTTGCTAAAGTTTCACCCTAGGCTGACTCCAAAACCAAAAGAAGCAGGAGCTACACAGCCTGGATCATTGCCCCATCTTTCTTGTGAATCAAATGAAGCAATAGGCATGATTTGAATACATGAAGCATAGATTCTTTTCTCTATCAGAAGAGGTCACATCATGTAAGGATTAAATATTGTAGATGATCTATGTCCTTCAATTATTAGTTAAAGGGACACAGACATACAAAAACAAAACAAACAAACCCATAGCTTTTAAGACTTGTACTGTAAAGCTTATAGATTTCATGAAACAGGGAATTTCTCCTCATTTTTTCCTCAACTAGTAATTAGAATTTATAAGGCCTCATTCCAGTAGACTTTAAACTAATCTATGCACAATAGCCTTGTAAGGACAGCTTCTCCTGGACCTGACCTATGTTCTTAATCAGTTAGTTAGTTTTGGGAAGAAAGATATTTCAAAGTTTTGTCAATTCACTGGAATAAAACTGCCGATTTCATCACAATCTTTATATTTCAGTGAATCTGGAATGCCACATTAAATTCAGTTCCACTGCAACAGACATTTTTAAATGCTCAAACATTCCAATTTTTTTTTCTAAAAATTCCAGTGTGCCCACACATGAAGAGATTTTTGTGAGTGTAGCATTTGTTTCTACAAACTCAAGGTTTCAATGAATTGGTTTTTCATCGCTGCTTGCCAGTGCAGTATTTCCACAACTGAGTCATGAATCTTTTCCTTTTACATTTGGACAGGGAGCTGTTGTCCTGCAGGAGCCTTTGGGGGATCAGATGTATTGCATTTCAATGGAATCTGTGAGCACCTGCTATCAGCTAGCCTCAAAGCACTAATATCCTCCCTCAGCAAATCTCTTCCAACTTTGGGCAGAAGTTAGTCACTATTTACAAAGAAGGAGATTTAGCTCTAAAGTTTCTTGTTATTTTAATTCTATGATAACTGAGACAGAAAAGCAATTTCAGAAGAATAACACTAGGCATCAAACAAACTTGCACCATTGCTTCATATGAAAAATGTCTCTTTTTAATTTCATGAGTGGGCATTTTTCTTCAAAGGGTCAGTTATACTTTATGAAATACAAAACCAACTCAAATAATAAAAAAGAAATAATAACTTTAAGTACTTCTAGATAGAATAACAGTATATCAAGTCCATTTCATAGATGAGAAAAAAAACTTGAAAGTTTCAAGTTACTTATTTGTTGGTTCTTGTAATCTTTCATACTGCGATTTCTCAAACACAAGACTTCAAGAGAAAAAATAATTACTTAAGATGATGCAGATGTTTTCCATGTGATTCAGTTGAGTCCTTTTCAGGAGAGAACTTCTGGAATTGTTGCTGACTGACAGTCTGAAATTGTTAGTCTCTATAGGGATTACCTGGGCTGAAACTATGACTTATCCTTGGCCATACCCTCTTCCAGGTGACTTTCATTCAGTGATTTCTAAATTGTGGGAAAGGAAAATATAAGAATATAAATACTCAGTTCTCTCCTCCAATTTGGGACAATTCTGAAGGATCCTCCCGGCTCCAAACTTCCCACAAAATTGGCTGAGGTCTTTGTTGAGATTTAGCATGACCCTACTTTCTTCTCTGCCCAGTCGAGCTCCAATCTTGTTTTGCTCCCAACACGTTGCCTGTCAGCACACTCTCAAAATCTGCCTCCATGCAAGTCTCTGCTTTAGTTAACTTCCTTGGAAACACAACATGTACCACTGATAGGACGCTCTCTCACTCTCTTTCTTTCTCTCAAATATGTGTGTGTGCGCGTGCACACACACACACACACACAGCAAATTAGATTTCTACTACAATGAAAACCAGAATTCAATTAAATCAATTTGAAAGGGAGCAAGACAGACTGCTTTAATGTACATCCCAGTGATGCTAACTAACAAGAGCAAATTAGTAATGTACACAGTAGTGTCAAACTGGAAATAAGACCGAATCACAGCTCTCTAGCATCCAAGGGGAATCAGAATGTGACAGTCAGATTAAAACTTGATACTAGCCAAAAGCTTATTTTCTAATATTTCTTTTGGATTTGGCATGCTCAGGTGCCGTTTGATTCTTACATAACGTGAGGCCAGTGATTTCCATTTTCAGTCTGCTGCTGCACTGTTTCCATGCTCAGAGGGCCAGCTGCAGGTGCTGCTGTTGTGTAAGAGACGTGGGGTTTCCCCGTTGCTAAGAGAGGAGGATGCTCACTCAGAATGCAGTGAACTTCCATTTTTAAGTCAGTTACTGAGGGAAGGGTAAGAGCTGCCTGAATTAAATATCAAACTTGACTCAGGAAAAATTACTTGAATTTGTTATGGCATTTTCTAAGGTCAATGATACAACTTCACAGTGTACTGCTTAAATGCTTAAGATTTAACCGAAGTGCTGCATCCATAGATTCATTGATGCACTCACCCATTCAGTAAAAATTCATCAAACATCTAAATATATGAAGATGAAAAAAAATGATTAACCTTTGCATTAACTGTGGTGCTGGCTACCAGCTCTGACCTGTTAGTTTCTATAGGGATTACCTGGGCTGAAAAGAGGACCTATCCATGGTCACATCCCCTTCCAGGCAACTTTCATCCAATGATTTGTCAACAGGAGGAGAGGGGAGTATAAGAATATAAAGACTCATTCTCTCTTCCATCCTAGGACAATTCTGAAGGATCTTCCCTTCTCCAGAACACCCCCACAAACTTGTCAATGGGGGAAGGATACAGTCAAATCATTAACATACATTCTTCTTTATAGTAAAGGCTAACTGGGAAAACTGTTTTGAGAGACTGATTATTTCTGAGTAGGAATGGAGACACATGAGGGAAGTGAAGGGAGGGTTTCTCAAAGCAGTTGACAGTTTCACAAGAAAAATATTTGGATAGAACAAAGGTAGAACATCAATCAAAAGTAAGACGCATGCAACAAGCAGTCATATTGTTACTAGAGCCACTGAACTTAAAAATTACCAGAAACAGTGAAAATCTGCCACCCACAGTCATGATAGGCAGAGGTGGCATATCACAATTTGCTTTGGCACAGGACTTAACTCACTGGTGGGTAAAGTTAAGCATTCCCCCTCACCCACCATTTCTCTGTTCTCTTGGGACTTGCTAATTGCTAGATAAGTAGCTTTTGGGATCTTCCACATGCAGGAAGCTTTTAGGAAGAAAAAATATGAACCCCAGAAACCTTAAACTATGTGTGAGGCTTGGCTATGCCTTTGTTTTCTTGTTTCTACCACAGTGCCTTACATAAGGTAGGCATGTCTGTTTGAAAGTTCAGGGAAGTAGAAAACAAAACAAAACATGTTTTAAAATGCATGGACATGTGGACAATGATCATACTGATTCCCAAAGCACTTGAGATGGGAAAAATTTCCTCTAATTTTTTTTACCTGAGAAATTCCAGTATTGCCCTACATAAAGGATTAAAATAAAAATTTTTCATGGCATTACTTTATTCCATATGTGAGAAGATAGTTGACTACTTGTTAAAAAAATAATGCCTTTTTACATATGAAACAATTTATAAAAATAATGAACCAATATGGTGTAGAAATTTTAACTTCTAGTAAGAATTCTTTTGCTCTCCTCAGGGATCGATGTAAAATATCATGAAATGTCAGTATAAAGCATGCAGTTTTCCTTTTGTGTTATTTATGGATTTTCATAACCTGGGAATGATAACAGCATTGTTTTTTATGAAGTCCCTGAGGAAAGACACGAGGAAGAAGTTAGCAGATCTGGAAGGGATGAGGGCCATCAGGAGGGTAAGAGTCTTGAAATGAGAAGAATAACCTTTAGATTAACACATTTATATTGGCGAGATTGCTTGGTGTTCTTGAGTTCCAAGAGATCAGTTGTTCCAAAACTATTTCTTAATAGAGTAATTTAATGAATGTCATAAAATCATATGGTGATGTCTTCATATAAAATTGTTTTTAGTGGATAGATTAAATGAAACAGGGGACTTATAATCATTTCATAATAAAAGATTTATAAACCTAAGCTGAAAAAAATAATTTTTTCAATTATATTTTAGGATCACAACCTGGCAGAATTACCCATTGCAAAAAAAAAAAAAATTCTTTTTTTTTTTTTTTTTTTGAGAAAAGGCTGACATTTAAGACCCTGTTAAAAGTGTCTTCTCTATTCCAGTCAGATTGGCTGGTCTACTGTAAAGGAGCATGGGCCACAAGGCTGTTTCTTTACCCCTCTGCCCATCCCAATCACCCACTCCTCACTGTGAAGATCCATACTTTACCTTGTTCTTACTCCCATTATAAGTGCTCTTTCCTTCCTCTGATATTTTACGTATTTATCTCTTTCTAATATTAATAACAACAGCTAACATTGATTGATTACTGTGTGTCAGGAACCATTCTCAGCACTTTATGGATGTATCTAATTATCACAAAATGCCTCTGAGTAGGTAGTATTGCTATTTTTAGAGATGAGCAAATTCAAGCCCAGAGAGGTTAAGTAACTTGCCTAAGCTCATACAACTAACAAGTGGTAGAGTGAGGATTTGAACCTATACTACTATGCGTATGATATGTGTTCCCCCCCCCCCGCCTCTGAGTCACCTTGAATTCACTTGCCCTACTCCCTGTAATATATTTGGGAGGAAGACTGTGTCATCACAAGAATCTGTAATTCCATAATCACACTACAAGACAGGAAAGCTTTGCATACCAAGTCACAGGACCTGATGATTATCAACTAAAGGCGCTGTTTTCTGAATCTTCCATCTGATCTCACCAAAGCCAGAGAATACATTTGCCCTGTTGACACATGCAATATTAGCAGCCACTAATTCTGGCCTCAGTTCTTGAAAACTGAAGCATATATTCCTTCATTTTAATGCACTCACCAATTCAATCGGAAAAACTCGTTATGTAGCTCTGTGAATAAGTGAAGAAATACTTCCTAAGGGGAGTCATGCAGATGTCATATGAAGTTTCTAAGGGTCCCTACTTAATGTATGGTCTTATTCAAGGAGGAGAAAGATAGAAATAGACTTTAGTATTCTTGCTGAATCTATTGGGAATTTGCATTTCAATGGCAGTCCTTAAATGGTTCAGTTTTCATAAACCCTACATCTTATGGAGTATTTGATGTTACATAATGGTGAAATGAATAGAATTAAGAAATATTTGAACTTCAAAAGTACTTGCTGATGTGCTTCCCTCCTTTTAAACCACCTACATACATAAACCTAGGATCAATTATATGACGTTTAATTTTTAAAAGTTTCAATAAAGCTGGGTCATTACACTTTCTCCTTCTTTAGAAAGTTCTCCAACAGGAATATATTTGGAATAGATTTTCTTTATCATTTGTTCCAGAATCTGGGTTAAAGATCAGCAAACTTCTTCTTCAAAAGATCTGATTGTAATTATTTTGGCTTTGTGTGCCATACAGTCTCAATCACAACTACTTAATTCCCTCTGTCTATGGCAGGAAAGCCGCCATAGACATACATAAACAAATAAGTAGGGTGGTGTACCAATAAAATCTTATTTACAAAAGTAGGCGATTGGTTGAGGGCCAAAGTTTACAGATCCTTGATTCACATAATTAACAAGTGATTTATTTTCTAATGACTAAACATTCCTATGCATAATGCTTAGGAAAGACTAATACAGGTCTTATTTTAATAATCATATTCAGTACTTAACATGGATTGGTGAAGAGCTAATAAGAGTGTTGTTTAGGATGCACTTCATATGTTGTGCAATAAGTTAACTATCAGGTAACAGGGAATTCTGTCACTTTCAGAAGTGTAAATCAGGTTAGCAATGGACCAATAGGGCCATATTTCTGGCCTAGAGAAGAGACAAGATGTTCCCCATCATGGTCCTGGGAGTGATCATGTTCCAGAATCATAACAGACTGGGCACAGGATTATACAGAGTTAAAATTAGGAAGTGAGGTGCTAGTAATATAAATGGTAAAGAAAATGATAGCTCAACTTTTGATTCAAGAGGTTTGATCAGGGGGATTTAGGTTTATGTAGTGGATCCAAGCATACCCTGGAGTCAGACAAAGTATTAGGAGCCCAGGTAACTATTTGGTAATTTGATGGGCATGGCTGAAAAAAACATGGCTTAAAAGTTGAGTGAAAGCTTGCCTGAACTCTCTGTAAGAGCAATACAAACCCTGGACAGCTTCTTTCTTATTTAATGAAGCTGAGGTTGTGTTGGCTAGCTCTGGTTCCATAAAATTTCAAGATGCCTAGGTACTTCATGGCAACTAACACATGGTAAATAGAACATTGACCTACAGAGAGCCTCTGGCTATTTTGATGACTGGAAAGAGAATGTTTTAGATGGATTTTTGTTGCTGTGACAAAATACCTGAGATAAATAACTTAAGAGGAGAAAAAGTTTCATTTAGCTCATGATTTTAGAGGTTTCACTTGGCTTCATCACTTTGGGCCTTAAGCGAGGCTGAACATCATGGTAGGAAGTGTGTGGTAGAAAAAAGCTACTCATGTCATGGTATCAGTAAGTACAGAGAAAGAAGGATAGACCAGAGTCCCAACAGCCCTTTTAAAGGTGCACCCTCAATGACCTACCTGTCTTCACTAGCTACCACCTCCCAATATTTCCACCACCTCCCAGTAGAGCCACCAGTTGAGAACCAACTTCAACACATGAGCTTTGGGGGCACATTTAAAATTCAAACCATAACAATCTGTGTTAATAATCTCTTAATAGATTGTCACTATGTTGGCCAGACAAGAATGCTTTAGTATGTCTCAAAATAGGTCTTTTGTGCTTCTGACCTATGTGAATTATGTGATTTTATTTTAATTAGCCAATCAAGAATCAAGGCTAGAAAGCCAGGACATTTTATTTTACATTTCACTGAGGTTATTACAGATATAAACTTTAGATTTAAGTGAGTAAGGCTCTATCATTTTTCTTTCTTTTTTTCTTAAAGAAAGAGAGAGAGAGAGAGGGAGAGAATTTTTTTAATATTTATTTTTTAGTTTTCGGCGGACACAACATCTTTGTTTGTATGTGGTACTGAGGATCGAATCTGGGCCGCACACATCTCAGGCGACTGCGCTACCGCTTGAGCCACATCCCCAGCGCAACTATCATTTTTCTTTTAAGAAAAAAATAAAGGCTGGGGTCACAAGCTTAGCCTGAGTGAAGCCCTAGATTCAATCCAGAGCACCTCTCAAATAAATATATGAATAAGGAAAAAAAAAAGAAGGAAAGAACAAACCAGGAGAATATTTTTGTGACCCTGTATGTGAAAATTGCTTTAAAAGAAGATCTCTAATATCAGAGTTTTAGATCACTATTTTGTGACTTGCTGGGCATGACTGAAAAAACATGGATCAATTAAAAGTTGACTGTCCCCAAATGAATGCTTATATAAGTCCAATTACTAATGCATGATCCAGAGATTTAAAAGAAATTAAGTCATTCATTGATTTCAGGTCATTTGACTTCTGTGCAACTCCATTTCCTTGTTCTGCCAAAAAAGTAACAAACCTAAACATTTTTTAGGAGTAGTTTTTCTCTCGTATATGATTGACTGCATCATCTTTTTTGGTTGAATTTTATGATTATGATTGTAAAATTTTTACCAGCATCCCTGATCTTTCCCCATTAGATTCCACCACATTGATCTTAACAACCCAGATTGTCTCTGGACATTGTCAAATACTCCTAGGAGGCAAAATCCTCCTTCATGGAGAAGCACTGGTCACAGGAACCAGCCACCACCCTATAATATATATATATATATATATATATATATATATATATATATATATATATATATATATATTAAGGAATAGTAGTAGGATATATTATAGGATGGCTTATAATTGAATTTTGGTATCAAAGTGAATTGATTTGTCATTCAGTATTTTTTAGTAGTACATTATTACATAAGACTTTCTAAGGAAACTCATTGTGGAGAAATGAAGCAATCCTGCATGGAGGGCACTCACTCTTATTTGTCATGTCACCAATCATGTGCTAATAAGGATTATAATAAGGATCGAAGTATTCACTCTGTTCCTCAACCAGAAATTGTATGCTGAGTAGCAATGGTGGAGCTACGTCTCAGAATGGAAAATGAATTGAATATTACCTTGGAAACCTCATACATCACATGGGTCACCTTCAAATCTCCCATGATACCTTTTACCTGGATAAATCGGTTTATTTGTTTTTCCTTAATATCAAAAAATGTGAGTTACTCATCACTGTTCAGTGTCTGGCACAAAATAAATAGATGGTTTACAATGGTTTGAATCTATTTGTTGATGTTATAGATAAGGAATTGGCACGTGTTTTCAACATCTTCTGTTCTTCCTTCTTCCTCTCCTATTTCCTACAATTTCATCCCTGGGTGCTTCCTCATGGCTTGATTTCTTCACAGGTATCCTTTCCCATCCCATGACTAGATCAAGTTATGGCCAAGATTTTGTCATTATGACTATTATAAACCTAAAAAAGAGCTCAGGACTTCGAATGTAAGACACTGGGAAATACCAGTCAGAAAAACACTATCATTTCAGGACCCACCATTATTACAATTATTACTGCTACAAAATTATTAAGACAGATTTGAAAAAAATATAATTACTTTTAATTGATTTTTACATTAGAATTCTTATAAGTTTGCTTTTCATCTGAAGAAGTTTTTAATGTGTTCCATAACTCTAAAACATAGACCTACTTCCTATAGAACTTAAGTATTTTTCAAAATTAACAATATTTTTTTAATTGACAGTCATCAAAAACAGGAAAGGGCAGAATAAATCAGGAGCAACTGCATGATAAAAACAAAGGGTAAAGACTTTGGAATTGACAGAACTGGACTATCATGCTGACCCTTGTAAACTACAGAGATTTGGGCAGTTTATTTAAATATGCTGATCTTCAAAGTGGGCCAATGCCTACCTCATAGTGTTACTAAGAGAACAGAGAAAAATATGAAGTGTTGTCTAGCATGGTATTTGCATAAAGGATGTAGCTGTAAGTCAACCATACCCATAATAAGTATGATACTTGGTGGTAATAATGGAGGGGATGGTGATGGTGTTAACATGGTCGGAGCCAAAACTCTGCAAAATCAGCACATCTTCCTGGTACTTTTCTAACCCTCTTTTCTGAGTCAGGCTTAAATAGAATCTATGCATCCTGTGCCAAATGTTGGCATTCTATTGTGAGATAATCCCTGCTAAGCAGCTAACTATTGCTTCCAGGAACTATTAATATTTTAATAGAGGTATTCTTTATGTCAGATAGAGGCTTAAGGGTTTGAAATGAAAATAGATTTGAAATAAAGTAGGCAATACTACTTTACTGCTCTGTTTATATTTTCCTAATCATTTGTTCTCTCCACTCCAGGATCACTGAACTAGTTATATCCATTAGTTTTTCCCAAAATTTGAACAGATTTCCCCAAACTTGAAAAATGAAAAATAATAGCAGTTTGTTATTTCTCATAATTCTATGGGTAGACTATGTGGTTCTTCATTCCAGAGGATGTAGCTGAAAGGGTTCATGTAGCTGCCATCCACTTGGAGCTGGGCTCGGGCTGGAACATCCTGAAGGATTTCTGTCAAATGTCAGGTGCCTTAGCTGAGTAGGAAAGAATGACCAGAGATTGTATATGATATCTAGTGTCATTTCTCTCTCTTTCTCTCCCTCTTCCCCCTATCTCTCTGTCATTATTCAGTTGAGTCTTGCTGCTTTACATAGTGATTGGATCCCAAGAGGTCAAATATGGAAGCTGTATAGTGAAAGAAATTATGCCTTCTACTATTTTATAATTCAAAGAAAGAAAGGGAAAACAAATCACAGGACCTGCCCAAATTTTGGGGGGGGGGGGTGGCAGGGGGAGAAAACAATTTATACCTGTTGAAAAAATAAAGACATGTATAATACAAATGTGAGAATGAATTGGTGACTGTACTTACAGTCTCTTTATCCTACTTTTTACTTTCTTCCTATATCTTTTTTTCCCCATATTTTTGCTGTCAGGATCAGTGGCTTACCAGATTATGAGAAGCAAAAGGTTGTTCTCTCTCTCTCTCTCTCTCTCTCTCTCTCAGATATATATGTCAGTAGAGTGTATTTTGATGTATTAGACATACATGGAGCATAACTTATTCTAATATGGATCCCATTCTTCTTGTTGTACATGATGTGGTGTTACATTGATTATGTATTCATATATGAACACAAGAAAGTTATGTTTGATTCATTCTACTGTCTTTCCCATTCTCATTCCCCTCCCTTCCTTTTATTTCTCTTTGTCTCATCCAATGAACTTCTATTCTCCGCCCCCATCCTGCCCCTTATTGTGTGTTAACATCTGCATATCAGAGAGAACCTTGGCCTTTGGTTTTTCGGGATTGGCTTATTCTACTTAGCATGATGTTTTCTTTGCAGGAAAGGCAGTTTTAAAAATATACAGACTGCCAATTTATTGAAGACTAGAAATACTTATTCCTAGATGTATGACAAATACTTATTCCTAGATGTATGAGCAGGGTCATCAACTTTCCTACCTCAGTCTTCTCATCTACTAACTAAACAGAGAGGGTAAAACTTGACTTAATATGAGGTTGATTTTGATATAGTTTATGCATAATGAAATCAACTAAACTTATAGGTGCTCAGTAAACATTACTTCTTTTATTTCTTCCTGTCCCTCCCACCCCACTCCAATCTTTTTCTGTTTCATTATCTTTTTTCTGGAAGAAATATTTTTTGAAACTTTCTAAACTACTCTTATAGCAGTCAAATACATTTTTCCCTTACCCTGCTGATACTGCTTCAGGATTTATTGACTGTACAGACAATTACTATTCTTTTATGCACTCTAATTATTCCTGAGTTTGCGGTGTAATTGTCACCCCTAATCTTGGCTTATACTTCACCCTTGGCAAGTAATCCCTTATGATCTACTAGTAGATCCATACAATATCTTTTCTCTTCTGGAAGCATTGCCTAATACTTCTGATGCTTAATATTTACAAACTTGTCCTTTTATCCTTTATGTTCCTAAATGCTTCTATCAGTTTTAGGCTCTTTGATGATTTTAGGGGTCTTTAACCCATGTATACTCCCAACTACTCCAAATTTCACAGACTGTAGGTAGAACTAAGCCATTGCCAATTTTTCAGTACCAGAATATTGAACTGAATTCATTCCCCCACAAAAAACATTAAAAGTTTGCTTTTAGGGCCATATTCTCCATGAAACATTCCAGAGACAGCATTACTCAATGCTTGATAAATTCTGTGGAAAAAAAATAGAAATAGAATGTAATAGAAATGATTAGGGACAATTGAGTGATTGCAGTTTCTGAAAAGACAAAATTGAAGAAAACACATTATCTTTCTTGATTCATGCATTATTTTGTGTGATTAGAATTACCATAAAAGAAACTCCTAACCAATATGTGACTAAGCATTAAAATAAAATAGTGAATATGAGAATTTTGTTTCTATTATATTATAAGGATTACTATAGCTAGAATATGCAGGGGTCATTTTTTAAATTTAATGTGTATAGCCAGATAATTTCTTATTTATGCCCTTGATTATAACTGTCATAACTGTGTCCAAAGAGACTAAATAACTAGAGGATGGTTCTTACCAATCCATTAGTTTTTTTTTTTCCTACATTTTTTATTGGTGCATTATAGTCATACATAATGATGGGATTTGTTCTTACATATTCATACATGCACACAATATAACAATGTAATTCAGCCAATATCACTCCCATTAGTGTTTTTATAGCTAAAACACCCATTGTTTAGTCTTTCTGCTTCTAAAATCTTCCCTCAATACATATTTCAGTCTAAATCCACAAGCCAGTCCTTTTAAGAGTTAAGATTAAATTCTTTACTATATCATGTAAAAATGACTAATAAATTTAGCCAAAAATTCACTCTCAGCTTCATCTCCCATACCCCCAATTACATACCTTTCATTACACATTAAGTATAATGTTTCTCCGAAAGCCATAAAATATACTGACATGTTTTTCTTCAAGGTTTTTCAGTTTAAACTGCTTTCTCCCATGGATTTGGCTTAACGTGTCTTTTTTAGGCTCAGATCAGAGGCCAATTTCTCCACTGGTTTTGTTGTTGCCATTCTCTCTTGTAAATCCCTTCCTTCTCTTCCACAAGAATTTCCGTTTAGTGCCCACTGGCACCACTCTATCCTCAATCACATCCTTCTTTCCAACCAGACATGACCTTCAGAAAGTCAAAACTTGCACGTGTCCGCCTGGTGCCTCATGGCATCTTCCTTGTACCTGATTGGGTCATGGTAAGACTGAATGAATTTCCAACACCTTTTGTGAGTCCTTTGTTTGGACATTTAAGTTGAATTGAAGTTAATTTAATTTGGAGAACATCACAATTATCCTAAGATTAGTGTCGTTCTGGGTATATTAGAAGCACAAGATTTAGAGTAATATCTAGAGGTTAAAACAGGACATGGGAAGGTCCTCCCAAAATAGGTTTTGTTTTAGTGTCGTCTAGTACAAACATAGAAGAGTCAGCTGTGGACTGGATTGCTGGTGGAAGTTTTACCAGAGAAAAGCTGTCATTTTTTCATGACTCGTTCAGCTGAAGAGGAGTACCTGGACGTAAAGGTTTATGATGTGTTTATTATGAAGTGCCTAAGGATTTTTGAACCACATTTTAGTGCCTCAATTACATCAGATGTTTTGCTATTATTTCTGAAAATATCGTATTCTCTACTGAAGATATAAAGTTCAAAGTAGCAGCACTAGCCAACCCCCCTGGAGGACAGAAATCTCCAAACTGATGATACCAAATAATAATCAAGTCACTAAAGGGAAACACTATTTTTTACGTGGTGAGATGACTTTTTAAAAATGTCAAAATTAATACTTGCATTTTTTCTAGTAATGTAGGGAAATTTTGTTTGAAGTTTTTCTTATAGTCCAGATTTCTGGTTATCTGATATTGGCAACAATAGTAGCAAGATGTTGACTTTTGGAAGAGTTTGGATTCTGAGATGGGACTTCTATCATGACACTGTCAAGTCTAATTCAAATATAATGAAATGCTTAGGCTCTGAACCCTTCTACTTGTGAAGGTCCATGTTCACATTGACCATATCAGACTATTTGCTAAGAGAATATGTGTTTTAATTATTATACTTTAAATGTTTGGATCATCCATTATTAATTATAATAATAATTATTTTTTTACATTCATTTCACTTGTGTAAATTATTTAAATTTCTTACACAAGATTTCAGACCTCTTTCCTTATACTGGGCTCTTTGATGTCCAGCAATGAACAATACTTTGTTTCAAAATTTTGATTAATTTAAATACAATATTTAGAAACAGAGGGCAGAGGCTAAAGATGACCCAGCTATCCCACTCCTTGGTTTATACACATAGGACTTATAATCAGCATACTACAGTGACACAGCCACATCAATGTTTATAGCAGCTCAATTCACAATAACTAAACTGTAGAACCAACCTAGATGCCCTTCATTGGATGAATGGATAAAGAAACTGTGTTATATATACACAAAGGAAATATTACTTGAACTGAAAGAAGAATGAAATTATGGCATTTGCAGGTAGATGGAGTTAGAGAATATCATGCTAAATGAAGTAAGACAATCCCCCAAAAAACAAAGGTCAATTGTTTTCTCTGTAAGTGGATACTGATCCACAATGGGGGAGGCCGGTGGGGAAGGGAATAATGGAGGAACTTTGGATTGTGCAGAGAGTAGTGAGGGAAGGGGAGGAGACGTAGGGGTGGGAAAGATGGTGGAATGAGATGGACATTATTACCCTATGTACATGTATGATTGCACGAATGGTGTGATTCTGCAGCATTACAGCCAGAGAAATGAAAAGTTGTGCTAAAAAAAAAAAACCAGTAGAAAATACTAAAACTACTAGTCAACGGGCAAAATATCTCCACAAAAATATTAATAGGTCTAGAGTTGTAATTGTCTGAATTTCTTATTGAAATCCAAGGTTGGAGGCTTTTGACATCATTAGCTGTCTTTGATGCATCTAAGGCTTAGTGATACTGGAGAATAATCTTTGGAAAAGATTCCAGTTGGAGAAGAAGTTATAGGTGGCTAAAGGGACTTCAGCCCTTGTTATGTAAAACGATATGACCATGATGGTGGGCATGATATTTGAGGTGGTTCTCCTCATTGATATGTACTCACATTTTACCAAGTGTTTTCTGTTTACCTGGCAACACTCATCTTAACTAAAAGAATTGGACTAAATAGTGGAAATGCTTGGTCCTGTGGGTATGGGTTAATGTAGTATAGGAAAACATTGTGACATCCTTGCCTTTTATCAGTTGTCTGTTTATATGTGTACACACAGCTCCCTTAGATTATTGGTCATGATTAAAAGATAGTTACCTCAACCTTGGTCTAATTATTTAAATTTTTCATTGAAAGACACTTTAATGAATTCATATAATTCAGAGAATCACTCATCAAAAGATCTTCATTTCTATGATAATTTTAGACAGTCTATTTCCATCAGTATTATTAAGAAGCATAGATTCTTAAAAAATAGAAAACCTTAATGTTCCATTTGTGTCTTCTCCTCTTTTAGCTTTTGGTTGTTTCTCTTTTCTGATTTTAAACTTTATGCATTTTAAAAATTTGTGGATGTGGGAAGAAATCATTTTAAAACTCCAAATGGCTAGTGGTTTGTACCTATTTGATTTACAGCCATAAACTCTGTGTCTTTTAGTGTTTATACATTTTTTATCATATAAATTTTAAACTAAACAAAGAAGTAGATAAGAAATACAATTATATCAATGTTTTCATTAGGTAGCTAGTACAATAAATAACACTTTAAAATGGATAAATATAAATTTACTCTAATCGAGTCCTTTGTAATTAAATATGTATTTTAAAGTAATGCAAAAAAATTCACTGCTTTGTATGGCTATTTAAATGAGACTTGATCTTCATACCTAGAATCTATTATAATTGCTAATACTTTAAGAATATCTAACTTCTTAATATTAGTTTATCTCTTCCTTTTTTCATGCTGATTTTCTGTTTCTATATGTCACATTCATTTCATTTTAGGAACTCCTGTTTTACTCTCGATGGAAAGTCATCTGTTCTTATAATAATCCTCTAGCATATTTCTAACTTTTTTTTTAACTCGATAAGAGGCCTTCAATTCAAAAGAAAGCGAAAATCTTGCCACTAAATTCTGAAGCATTCTTCTTTTCTCTTTTTATCTAATTCTTGTATAAAGACTCCTTCCAAACTTCATCTGATCAATTACATAAATTCTTCTCACAGGACCATTGAAGTTACTAAACCAACCACCTGACTAAGGTGCTTATAAGACCAGGTAGTAACTCGTGTATCTCTAGCTCTGCACTGAGTTATCAGTGGCAAGATTTCCAAACTATATGATAATTTATCCTCCCACCAAGTCTCCTGTAAGACTGCACTGCCCACTGCATCACCCAATATACCTCTCTACTAAGTGTACTTTTTCTTTTCAGTTCGATATAAGTAGAACCAGTACTACTCTTTCAGTTTGACTTAAGATTACCCACTTGGTAATTTGCATTTTCTTTTCATGACAGAATTATTTCATTGAGTAAAATTTTGTTCAGAAGTTCATTTTGTAAACAGAATGACACTACTTTTGAGAGGGGGCTTTCTGACTTAAAGCATTAGCTGGTGGCTTTTTCCCGTATTCCATACATCTGTGTTCGTCCTTTTGACATCTCCTCTAACCCTGGGAATCCAAGGTTCCCAGCTTTGGCCACAGCTTTTCAATGACTGGATGTTTGATGGAATTGCAACATTATTATATTTTTCATGTGTTAGATATCATGATTGGGTTTTAAAAACATTTTATCATAAGTGTGCCGTAGCTATGTATGTAGATAGATGAATAAACACATAGATAAATATGATACCTTGTATTTACTTCAAGAGTATCTGAAGGAGTGAAGTAGGTAAAAATAAAAAGTATATACTATACTTGTATTCATACTTGTTGAAGCTGGGTGATGAGTATATCAGTCAAGGGTCTTTTGACAATAATAGGAGACCGATATATATGGACATACACATATCAATATAACTCACCCTTATGGTGGGCCATTCTCTCATCTTTTATATACATTTATACTTTCCTATAGTAAAAAAAAATTACACAAATAGGTTATGATTTTCGAAAGCAGTTTCACAATGGTCTTGAAGTTTCAGACTTTCAGGTAATATTTCTGTTGTTCCAAAATAATAAATTTGGTAGGGGCCAGAAGGATAATGTAAATCCAAATCCAGTGTTTGCTGCATATTTTAGAATATGTGGGAATGGGAAATGTCTACCTCTAAAGAAGTCTCTGATGTCAAATTATTTTACACTGTTAACTATACATTTATACTCCCCCCCTTTTTAAAGCTTTCCTTCCAAAGACAAGTCTATAGCTGTGAAAGCAAAAAGGTATTTTTGTTTAATCTAGATTTGCTTGAAGTAGATGAGTAAATATGGATATGCATTTGTAAATTCAAACTGAAGTACAATAATTGATAAAAGGACCAATATAAGACCAATCAAGAAAATTAAAGTACCAGTTATCAGCCAGACTCTGCTTTAAATATTAGTTATACAGTTATAAGCTGTATGTATCTCAAAATGTATGAACTATAAGTACAAAAACATGCACACTGGTCTTGTGGGTGTGTAAATGTGCATTTTCAATGATAAATGTTATGGCACAAGATAGCCAAGTGTCTTCTTCTCACAAAATCAATGCATTGTAACAATTTTAAAATAGGTGAAAGTAACATCTTCATTACTTTGAGGAATGACCCTTTTTCAACTTCACACATACTCCTGGGATGGGCCAGCACCCCTGATTTTCAAGTTATTAAAAATGCCTCAATATGTTTCACTTAAAATCAATAAAAACACACTAACACCTGGATACAACCTAAAAATAATTTACTCTTTATTGTGAAATGACTATAGATTCTCAGGAAGCTACACGGTCAGTACAGAGAGGCCCACGAACCCTTTACCCAGTTCTTCCTGTGGTTATAACTTACATAATATGGTGCAATATCAAACACTAACCAACTGGCTTTGTTATACTGTATGTGTGTAGTGTTATACCATTTAATCACACGTGTAAATTGTGTAGCCACCAACACAATCAAGACACACAGCTATCCCATCATTACAATGATCTCCCTCTGCTTCCGCCATAGCCATGTTCTCCACCCTCCCTGATACCTGCTTGCCACTGATCTGCCACTGACATCTCCAATGTCTAGAGAATGTCACATAAATGGAACAACACAGTATGTAACCTTTGGAAATCAGCTATTTTTCAGTGAATATAATACCAGGGAGTCTCATCCAAATTGCTGCTTATCTCAGTCATTTGTCCTTTTTATTCCTAGGTTGTATCTCACTGTGTGGACAGACCAGTGTAACCACTTACATGTTGAGGGACATTTAGGTTAGTTCCACTTCTAGGAAAGCTACTATGGACAATTGTACATGGGATTTGTTTTGAGGACATATTTTATTTCTCTGGAATAGTTGTCCAGATTGCACTTGGTGGTTTATATGGGAAGAATGTTTATGATTTTTTGTTTTTCAAGAAATTGTGAAACTGTGTTCTAGAGTGACTGTATTATTTTACATTTCTACCAGCAGTGTGTGAAGATCCAGTTTCTCTATATCCTCAGCAGAATTTGATATTGTTACTATTTTTATTTAAGCTGTTGTGCATATAGATATTTCATTTTCTGTTTCAATTTTCATGGCCATGATGACTAGGGTTTTTTAACATCTTTTGATATGATTATTTGTCATTCTTATATGCTCTTTAATAAAATGGCTATTCATGCTATTCATGTCATTTGCTTATTTTCTAACTAGATGTTGTTTCTTGTTTTAACATTTGATTTTCAAGTTTTCAAGGAAACATTTTTTTTTCTTCTATTTAGAGTTAAGACCAGGACAAATGTTTCTTTGACATTTGTCTTTGAGGGGTCCTTGTTTTAAGATGATGAAATTGCTGTTGTTTTATTTGGAAAATCTCAGTTGTTAATTATATTTCTCTACTGAGAAGGGAATTGGCTTTCTGTCATAAATATCTACTCTGCTCCATTTTCAAGTGTTGTAATTCCACTTGGCATTTTGAAACCAAATGATATTGCATAAGCAGCCTGCTGGCTGTACCCAAATCCTATATACATTGTCTTAAAACTCTATTTTCAAATTTAAATACATTTAAAATTAGACCCTGCCATAAGAAAAAAAAATACATTTTCAAATGCAATTCATAATAGTTCTACGTGAACTAAAAAATTTAGCACATAAACACATGATTAGAACTTTTAACAGCACACTAAAAGAAGTCTTTTTCAATAAGAATTTTTAAGAATACTGTCCTATTTGATACTATTTTTTGTTTTTAATAAACTTTTAGTGATTTGTGTTCATAGTAATATATATTTTATTCAAAAATTTTTCAAAATATTCAGCAAAGTTGAACAATTTTAAAAAAAACTGTAATGTGGGGCTGGGGATGTGGCTCAAGCGGTAGCATGCTCGCCCGGCATGCGCGGGGCGCTAGGTTCGATCCTTAGCACCACATAAAAATAAAGATGTTGTGTCTACTGAAAACTAAAAAATAAATATTAAGAAATTCTCTCTCTCTCTTTAAAAAAACTGTAATGTCATATTATACTTTTGCAGTGAGTAAAACATCTTCTTTGTTGATCATTGAAATATCCCTGTGGGAAATGCAGGGTGGGGGACATTAAATTTTTTAAAGACATGGAGTCTAACCTCAGATATGTAGTACCTGTTATACCCATTTCTCTATGCCTATCTCCAATGTCTAGATAATGTCACATAAATGGAATAACACAGTAGGTGATACTCATCACAGCGCAACAGGCCTGAACATTGACTGATTTCATTTAGGGATGTGATGCTGCTTGTGGAAGTAATAGGGATTTTAGCCCAACATGGCTCCAGGTCTGTCTCAGCTGCTTACAAGCTGCATGACCATATGGCATGCTATTGGCCCTTCAGTTTTCTCATCTATGAATGGAGGGTAGTAATGCTTATATCATGAATATTATGAGGATTGTTTGAAATGATAAATATGAAAGATCTAGAACAAAGCCTGGCACGCAGTAGCCATCAATAAGTTATATACCTTCTCAACATAGCCACCAAACCAAATATTTTTTGTGAATGAGCAAAATAAGAGAGAATTCATAAGACTAGAGAGATCTGATGGTAAAATTTAGACAAACAATAGTAACTAATTTTAAAAATAATTTCAATCATTATAATATAGATAAAATTTATTTGGGACAAATTTACGTTAACCAATAGGTCAAATAAACACAATTTTTTCTTAATGTAATATAATGATGTTATTTATTTATTTTGGAGAATAACACTTTGAAAAAAATATATAACTGGCTCTTGACCTGATTTTACTAAAATAGAATTTGATTAAAGATTTAAATTTCAAAATTTCAAAAATAAAGGTATAAACGTATCAGAAGTATGGATAGATTTTTAAAATAATTTTTAATGAAAATTTTTGCTACACATGACATAATGTCTAGATACCACAAATAGATCAATATGTCCAACATCAAAAAATTTAAAAATGTTTAGGAAGCATAGATAAAATACAAAGTGAAATAAAAGTTGAGAATATTTTTGGCAGAATATACAACAAAAAATGACTTTTTTATACTAAGAACTGTTATAAATAAGGTGAAAAGTATTAATTCAATTTTTAAAATAGCAAAAGTAATAGGAATTAACTTCAGAAAAATAAATGCAAAGGAACAATGTCCATTTAAAGATGTGCTCTTACCCATTCATGTTTTTTCAAATATAACTTCAAACAATAATTTGATATTTTTCAACATCAAAATATTAAACAACACCTGTAATGTTTTGCAATCTGGACATGTGTGCAGTGAAGCAAGTATATTTATTCCCTTGCTTCAATTGTAAATTGCTGGAATAAAATTTAGGATATCAACACAAAAATTTAAAGTGCACATACCCATTGCTGGCAATTTATTTACTGAATATCTAGACAGTCCACAAACTTGAAGCTCCATGCATTTAATAATTTTCATTGTAGGATTTTCTACAGAGAATTTTTTTGTAAATCCAGGATAAACCTACATGTCATGATAAGGAATAAAATTAATAAGTATAGTCTTTTCCTTAGCATGGTATTCTATTAGCCATTAAAATAAAGGGGGAGAGAGTAGTACAGATTTCAAATGATTTACAAGTTATTTTGGTGTGAAGAAGGTAATGTGCAAACAGTTTTTATAGTAAACTTCCATTTATACCATGAAAAATAATTATATATATGCATATAATATGTGGATTAGAAATTTTCTGGAAAGAAACTTTTATAAATATTGCATAGAAGTAGGGATTTGCACATGGAATAGCAGAAAGAAGACAATAATACTACTTAAGACTTTTCTGCATCATTTGAAAGTTCCTATATTCTCATATAAGTTTTACTATAATTTTTAAAAATTAATGCAGTTAATGTAATGATAAAATATATAAATTATAATGGGCTAAATTCAATTAAATATTATAAGGATCAAGCAGACTATTTTAGGTGCTCTAAAACATTTATGTATTATTTGCTTTTAAAAGTGAACTTACAAAATGACTTTGATTGGATGAACTGATATATTCATTGATATCTAATGCATTTTGTTTTCCCCCAGATAAAGCCAAGGGAAGATCAAGAGCAGGAACCCACTTTGACTCAGCCCGGAGACGGAGCCGAGCTGTCCTTTATCACATCTCTGGGCACCTGCAAAGAAGAGAAAAGAACAAATTGAAAATAAATAATGTAGGTGGTATGTGTATACACTATGAATGTTAGAATTTCCCCTGGTGGCAATATTTGATTCACTAAAGAAAGGCTCCAATTGCTCATTTACTGACTTTTTCCCCACTTTGGCTTATGCTTGCCTGCAAAGACCAAACTGGGAAAGGTCAGCAGTCATAAGGAATTTCTATAATAAAAGTGCTTAATCAGAGCGTTATCGCAGTACAGAGATTAGAATAATATTGCAGCATAGTTTTAAATGGTGCTGGGGGTGCTGCAAATAGGGACATACTGGTTACATTTTATGAAACAGGATGATGCAGCAAGTCAACTACACACTCATAGTTTGTTGGTCAAATTGCTCAAATTTAATTTTAGTTTCATCTGTTTTGCACTTTATCTAATTTCTGTTAATGTGTTTACCCAGGGGGATCAAGGAAAAGTCAAAGTCATTACTCCATTTAAATATTTATATTTTATGCGAAACAGTTGGAAATTTCACAGAGTGGAACATTAGATTTGAAATTACATGCCATATGTCATAGTTCTCTAAAAGTCCCACTGTTGGTAAATTACAATGGTGCTACTTACTGAAACCTTGAAACCTGGTGTTTTTCTGTCTGAAGTCACAGCAAATAACTATGCCAGTAAAAAAAGTATTTCTTTGGAGAGTTTCACATGACACATATCTTCAGAATTTTGTACTCAGTTGGATTTTAGCACAAAAAGATTCCCTCTTCATGGAGAAACCCAGAACCATGCCTGTTTAGTTGTAGATGTTCAAAGGTAATTTTTAAAATGATGTTAATGTCATTAATTTCCATTGTGGAATCATCAGGACATATCTGGGGTGCTGTGATTATGAGTGACAAATTAAATATGCAGTCTAACTTGCCAATGACATTTGAAACAACCAGAGTTATCTTGGAACTGGTTTAAGTTTCAGAAGTTGTGGGACTTAAGGGTACAGGGGAACCTTCAACATCTTACATGGTAAGCTCTGGGACTATCTAATCCCCTATATAAATGTTTTGATACCCTTACATAAGACATTCAAAGTATCTGTTTCTCTAATTGTCGTAAACAAAGAAAGATGTATAAACACAGAGTGAGAAGAATAGCACAGAAGTGCTGCAAAACTGGTTCTTCAGTATGATTTCTTTCTGGAGGCTAGAATAAGATGTTTTGATACCTTTATACTCCAAGGATCACCTGCCGTATCTGTGACTGGTCTGCCATGCACTACTGTGGAGTGTCACACTTTACACACTTTTTTTTTTTTTTCTTTTTTGGTCCTGACTTATTATGAAGGTTTTCTAGGGGCACCTGTGCCTTAGTGTCACATTGACTTAGTAAGAATCCAGGGAGAGACTTAAGAATCCAGGGAGAGACAGTGCACACCACTGGATCTATGGATCCTAACCCTCCCTGGTCCGTATTTCCATCTCCCTTAAATTACCAAGTCAGCCTTGGTGACAGTAAACACATTCTAGGAAGAAACAAAGGTGCCCCCATCTGGGCTGAATATTGTGCAAGCCTAACCAGCAAAGCACCTAAATAAATATTACCCAGATTCTGTTATTCTGAAAGCCGACAGTATCTTCTAGCTTTTAGTTGGGAATCACTTAGTTGAGAATTACTTAAGGATGTTTCAAGTATTAGTAAACTTTAAAATGCATTTGCTGAACCTGCTATGTTTCTCTTTAGATTCAATGAAGTACAAAACACTACTTAAAAATCTGATTTAAAAAAAAATCATAACTCCCACTGCTTAGCTAATTGCTTAATTGCTGTTCATTTCAGAAGTATAAACATCAGGGTGGAGCATTAAAATAATACATAGTAATTAAGGATGTCTGATCAACACAGTGGCTCTGATATTACAGGTAAATGTTACCTCTGAAGCCGAGTATGGAATCAGAAGGTCGTGTTCACCATCTCTTTTCAAGGAGAACAGAGGAGAATGGCTAAAAGACAGATAGCAGAAAGAGAGAAGAAAAGGAAATGATCTCGATATTTCTCAACTAAATCTTTGGGGAAATTTTGGCTGCAATGTTTGCATACACATAGAAGAATTCCTAATTATTGATAGCCCTAAACTATTTAAAACAATTTGATTTAAAAATTCCTTTTACTCCAGAAGGCATAGGTGTTATTTTTATAAGTGCATTTTTTAAATGGGAGAAAAAAAAACAACAATTGGTTCTGAGTCTCAAAAGTAGAAGCAGCAGCTACAGGATTTGGACCCTAATCTTCTTCCCAAAAGTCACTATTTTGCCTCTACCTAGCATCCTCCTTGAGACAGTTCTATGGAATAGGCATATGTGCTCCAACCATAGCCAAATGAACTCATCAGGCTATTGGCAAGGTGGGGATGGAGACATTATTAACACCTGTAGTCCTGCCTCTTACCTTTTCCTGGAACTTATTATGAAGGTTTTCTAGGGGCACCTGTGCTTTAGTGCCTCATTTCCGCATTTCTTGATTTATTACTCTGTCCATTAAATGAGAATGGAATAATAAAAGTGTTTCAAACAAGATCACATGAGAATTTTCAAAGCTTGAAAGGAGAGTGCTATAAATAAATGCCCCAGTATTACCAGCGGGGTCCTGTGCTAGTCTTCCTCAAAGACATACACTGGGCTTGGCTGTGCTGCAGTGACTTTAGAAGCATTTTCCTACCCTCTTGCTCATTCAGATGACCATTTCAAAGAAGTGTTGTAATAATATTTTAGGAAACAGTTACCTTAATTAGGCATTGAGTTAACAATTATTTAAATGATTCATAGGGTAGAGGTAAACTGCGAAAGCATGGTTGGCAGCCAGGTGTGATGGTGCATATCTGTAATTCCAGCAACTCAGGAGGCTGACAGATAGATTGTAAGTTCAAAGCCAGCCTCAGCAATTTATTGAGGCCCTAAGCAACTTAGTGAGACCATATCTCACAGTAAAACTAAAAAAGGGTTGGGGATGTGGCTCAGTGGTTAAGTGCCCCTGGGATTGATCTCCAGTACCAAAAAAATAAAAAGAAAAAAAAGGCATGATTTGCACTAAAGCAATATGCTTCAAAATCAATCAGTAATATATAAAGTCTAGACAAATTGGTTGTATCATACCTTAGGCAAACACCATATGTTTGAGGGTCATAAATAATAGGAATTTTCACCCTATTTCCTTCTAAAAGCAAAATTTTACAAATGTTTCCTTTTTTAAAAACAATTCTAAGAAATTTTCTTCCATTTAAATGGTTTTGATAAAATTTTATAAATATAGTAGTGGGAATAAAGGAGCATCTATTTTTGTTTTCACTTAGGTGATGGTGTAGAGATGTGTGCAGGATTTGAGTTAATAATATTTCAAAACTTAAGTCTAATCTAAGATGTACAGAATTCTCAGCATAATTTTAAAGTAATATGCTTTAACAATAATCTAACATCATTTAAAATAATGTTTAAGTAGCCTATGAAAATGAAATCTGATTAGCAGATATAACAAATGTATTGCTGAACTTTTGCATGAGCTTCACTAATATTTCCTGAAATTAGCATTATACAAAGAAAACACTTTACTCACTCTGTTATTTTCCCAATCCTCATCCTAGACTTGCTTTCTTCCTTTAATAAGGCAAAATTTCAATTTCTGTAGCATGACAGTAAAAAAACCTGTTGGATGGAAAGTGAGATGCTCCCCAGGGCTTCTGAACATTTCTTGGTACAATAAGTATTAAGGGGAAAAGTTATATTAGAACCTACCTTAGTGTTATATCTAGAAGTGCGTATCGATTTGGAGGAGATGGATCCTTGCAGACCCTAACTCCCTCTTCACTTCACCTGCCGAAGTTCTAATGAGAAGCTCAACAGAGAATTTCATCTGTTTTTCTCGGTGTTAAGCCAATGTCCACCTTTGGAACTTATTCCTCAAAACCAGAAAATGAGGCAAAAGGTCCAATATGAGGAAATTGGGTGGAAAGATGCAGTGGAAGCAGGTGGACACCAAAGAATCATCTGGAAGTAGTGGAGCAGTTCCCTACCATGAGGCCCCAGACCAGGAAGTGCCTGGGTGGATTGAGTGAGAGTGTTGACAGGAAGTACAAACACATGTTGAGAATGCCTGCCTCAGAGACACACCAGACACGGGGGCATTCATATTAGGGTAGGAGAACCATTTACTCACCGATAACCACCAGTAGGAGCTAAGTGTTCCAGATCTCTCTGAATTTTCCCTGAATCTCAGATATTCAGGGCTCTCTGAGCACACCACATTAATCTGCCTTTCCCTCAGTGACTGAGACAAAAAAATAACACTGTGACCTGCAAGTAATATGTATTCTGGAACTTTTAACTGCTCTGTTAATTCAACCTAACTTTCAAATTTAAGTTTTCATTACCTATCTTGTATTTCTCATTAATTGAGGTCAAAGCAAGGTCTGCAAGTATCTGGTCATAGACTTGTCAAATTTCCACACATGCTATTGTTGGGCCTCCCTTTGTCTCATAGCAATAAAGGAACTGTTCATCAAGTTGGACTGCTTTCAAGTGAAATGCTTTTACAGTTATCAAAAACTCGAGCTATTCTTCTGCATTTAATCAGTTGCACAGTGAACATTGCTTTTCTCCTCCCATGACTTGAATAATAACCCTTAAGTAACTGTTCCTCTCTTTACCATCTAACCAATGGCTGCCCAGTTTCAGAATGTATCCATGTTAACTAAAGCAACAAGATTTGGGGTCCCAACTAGAAACTTCACCATCAACCACAATGCAAAAAAAAAAAAAAAAAAAAGAAAAAAGAATGCATGCACAACCTGATTATATTTTGAAAAATGTGTAAATAGGTTTTTACAGTAGACTATTAGTAATCTCCTTTCTAGAAAAAAAAGCCATATTTGCTGATATCAGCAGAATCTCAGGTCAAATATATTCTCTAGATAATGACTGTCTTTTAAAAATACAGAGTGTCCTCATGGCAATAAGTATATAAATGCATCTCAGTGTTTGTGCTGTGTGTAGAATTATACTTGCAACTGTAGATATTTTTAGATGACATTTTAGATAATGGTCTTTTTGTTTTTAATGAACAAAATCTGGACTGCTTACTTTCATGACAAAATTCTACGCAGTGTTATTACCTTTAGCAAAGATCTCTGCTCAGTTTTAGTACAGTCATACATCACGTAACAGCAGGGAGACATTCTGAAAAATGTGTTAGGTGATCTCATCGTCAAGGGAAACGTCATAGAGTGTGGCCCCTTAATGCCATCAACAGATGATGTAAACAGGAGATGTATGAGGCTGCTGTTTTATAGTCATTTTTTTTCACTATTAGGAGCACACTCTAAAATAATAATAAAAAGTACATAAAGCAAGAGGTATTCATGGAAGCTGGCCTGTAAGTGTCACCAGGAAGAGAAAACCAGAATGTGGGATGGAATGGATGCTGGCACCTTTCCGAGTGAATTTCAAATGGAAAGCCACTTGACTCCACCGTCCAGTTAGCAGTCATTATTTTCTCTTCCAAGTAACTCGAGTAAAAGTAGTGGGAAAAGGCCCTTCCTTTAAAAAGAGATATACCCACTACCCCCTACAAGTTTGGAGCCTTATTTATTTGATCTTTTCAATAATTAGTTTTCTATTTTAAATTATCCACTAAACCTTGAATGATATGGAATTCCAACTGACTGCACACTGGCCATTCTTTTGTGTTTCCTGGAATTTCCAAGTTAATAAATAGCACTATTGATTCTGTTTTAAATTTGATATTTAAAGATTCATGAAGCATCCTACAATATAAATTTGCACTTTTACACCAGAGTTCTCATTTTCTGGAAAACAACTAAGTTTTCTTTTCTAATTATTCTTTTAAAAGAAACTTTTTTAAAAAATGCACAACTGAAACTCCTATATAATCACCCCAGTAATTTACTTCTTTAAAAATGAATACATTAAAGGACTAAGTGTCAATTCTAATCCATCACAAGAAGTAAAGGAGAACTTCCAAAGTAGTGACACTTTTTTAATTCTTGCTTTTATTTACAATTGTAACATTTTATTCCCATTTTGAGAATCATAGTGAAAATAACTTGCATATGTTTTATCAACATACTCCTAAGATAGACTCACATTACTTTTTCTTTGAGACAATTTCTAGATTACTATGCTAATCCAATACTTCCTACTTTGCCAAGATATAAAAATTGCCTTATGAAAGTGGATTTTCTGATCTACAAAGAAAAAGTACAGATAGTATGAACATAAATCAGTAACACAGTTGCTCATTACCACTACCAAGTGTCATGCACTGGACATAATTGTATGGAAATGCTTTTATGTGACTTGCAGCTCTGTAGGTTTGTTTATAGCAGCAGCATCACAAATAGGGGAACACTATGTTGAGCTACAACATTACAAAAGCAACCATGTCACCAGGCAATAGGAATATTTTGGTTCTGTTGTAATCTTATGGGACCACCGTATGTGAAGTCCATCATGGATTAACATAGTTACATGGTGCATGACTCTATGTACATGTCAGGTTTTACTCATAACATGTGCTGACATGTGTCATGCATGATTCTCCTCCCACAGGTATGTGTTTAAAGCAGTGTAATTCTTGTCTCTAATGTCTCTTTTCCCATTCTTTTCTTTTTGTCTTTATCCACAGAATGTTTTTGTAGATAAACCAGCATTTCCGGAGTATAAAGTTTCCGATGCAAAAAAGTCCAAATTCATACTTTTGCATTTTAGCACTTTTAAAGCTGGCTGGGACTGGCTTATCTTATTGGCGACGTTTTATGTTGCCGTGACTGTACCTTACAACGTCTGCTTTATTGGCAACGATGACCTGTCCACCACTCGCAGCACGACAGTCAGCGACATAGCAGTGGAGATCCTTTTTATTATAGGTAAGAACCCGCAGTGGGTTTCTTCAGAGATTTGCCTATGGGAAGTAAGTCTTTTCCGGATTTTTCTGATGTGAACTTAAACTAAGATCCATTTGCATGGGCATGATTCAGACTGTGAGGCAAATTTGGGAGAGTCACATTTTTGGATTTCTGAAAATTGCCTCTTCCAGTTTTTCCACTGTTCCTTTATTCACACAGATCTAGACTGATGTTCTTTTATTCTACATTTATTTTGTCAAAAATGGGGCTTGGAAAGAACACACCAGTTGTATTCTGCTAGTGGTCCTGTCCCAAGTATGTGGTTCTGTCTTCATCTTTCTATGCCCTTTCAGCATGTAGATGGTGATTTCAATAAGTGGCCTAGTTACAGAAGCAAAGGGTTACATAAATTAATCAGAAGAAGCTGTGAATATCTTATTTTAACTTAAGAAAAGGCCCCAGGGATGTTTGCTAGAGGGCCTTTATCTCTAGAATATTGGGAACATCCATTGATATCACATCTGCTCCAATCTTGTAAATGTTTTCCTTTTTTATTTTTCCTTACACCTTCATTTTGTTTAGACCATATCCTAGCTCTTGTTTGCCCATCTAGAACACATTCTAAGTTTCTGTTAAGGGTTAAATAAGAATATTATTTAATACTTCCTGTGTGTTATTGGCCACCATTGGCAACTGCTTCTTTACCTGGTCATAGTTGCATAGCACAACATCCAGATGAGATGCAAAGATGAGAGAATGTTTGAAAATTATTTCAAGCAAGTAGTGAACAAAGGAGTGAGAAATGGACCTTAAAAATTCAGAGAAAATAAATAAGTGAAGCAGGTCAAAACCTTTTTTCAATAGTGGTAGTTTTTTCTTAGTGAGCTGTTCAAGGTTTGGGGCCAGAGTGGGCTCTATAGCTCAATATTAATGCCTGTTTGCTCTGAATGAGTTTGTGTGCTCTTGGTGCATCTTTGGCAACACTATTAGTATTGTACCTACTGGGCTCAGAGCCCTTAAGCCCCCAGTTCCCACCCCAAAAGTAGTAAACATAGTATGTTTCAGCCACTAGATGGCGATGTTGTCTAATTAGGTAGCTTGTAATGACTACAAATTTAATTTAAAAAAAAACAACTAATGACATTTTTTTATTAGAAGAGTACAACCATAAAGGGATCTCTGAAATCACTATTGTATATTAAATAATATCTTAAAGTTTCAACAATAATTTAAAATGAAAATCATGGATACGTTGGATGTGTCTAACACCAATCCATTGTGGGTTTACATCCTCTTCCTCTGCCAACCTTGGTTGTCTCCTCCTACCCATCCATGATATACACATACATTATCATCCTAAAAATCACTTCCCATGACCTAGTCACAGTTCTCAAGAACTTGGGCAGTATTCCAACATGTCTGAGCCTGTTTTCTTATACTCAACTGGTTCATAGGATCTCATGCGATAATAGATATTAAGTCATGGTTTAACAAATCTTTCATCATTTTTATTATAGTTATTATTAACAATTCTGTTATTGGAAGAAGTTGCATCTTGAACTTTCTTTTCCACTTTTCCTGAGGTTTAGATATTTGACATACTTAGAAGTGATTTCTGGTACTACATGCTCATTGACTACTGGTTTACCCCCACAAGAGCTCATACCCATGACATATTTTATAAATTTTTGTTTGTTTGTGTGTAGGCTGCTTACTCTACTAACCCAGTTGAGACTGGTGTGCTCCCCTGATAGTTGCTCCTAAATTCCTCCGCATTCTCCCTTACTGTCAGCTCAGGAAGCAAGTTGGCTCTCCCAATAGGCAATACCTTTCCATTATTAGCCACATAAAGGAAATGGAAACCCATTACTATTTTTATGCAGTTCAGTGTCTACAAAGATTACTTTAGATTTTAGACTGACAGCAGATCTTATGAAGCTTCTGCCCGGGAATCCCTTGTTGACTGACTTATTTTTAAAAGCCTTAGGAATTTACTTACTCTTTTTTACTATCTTCCTGCTCTTTCTTTTTTTAAATGAATTTAAGTACATATGCAATTTATTATAGCATATCTGGAAAAATAGTTCCAACTGTCATCGCTCCAAATATGTTTTTCTCAACTTTGGTTCTGTGAAATGTTTCACAAAGATGGCTAAAAAATGATTATTGATAAATAAGCTAAAATACTAGGAGGAAAAAATGCTTTGCCTGTAATGTTGTATCTTTACAATACTAAGTGTTTATACCACTTAACACTTACTAAATATGTGTGGTATGATTCATGTGTGTATTTAGCATACCATTTGTTTCTATTTCTAGAATAGCATTACTAAATTGGCATTTTGTAATGTATCAAATGGTCAGTTTAAAAAAGGGTAAAAAAAAGAAGGGTTTTCCTATAACTAAAAGATAATGTTTATAAAAATATTTTGTTAATTAGACCAACTCCATACAGATGTTAGGCAATGTCATCATTTTTTAAAATGGAAAATAATTCAATGTTCCATGGAAAAAGAATTTGTAGTCAAAATTAAAGTTGGGAGATGATAAATCTTTTTGGGAGATTCACAGTACACTTTAGTATTGCAAATCCTCTAAGAAATCCTGTGATAAAATAAATCTATTTAAATGTGATTAATCCAGCATCATGCTGGATTTATTTTTACCTCAAAACTCATTCCTCCACAGATCACTTAGTAATACTCTTTTGGCATGACTGACTGAAAAACATTCTTCCCAGATGAATTCAACATAAAGTGTCTGAGTATAATTTTGTTAGTCAAAACTTAAATCTAGATGATGGGCCCAAAACTCGCCTAGGTATTCTCTTACTCTTAAATTAGATTCCTCTGTAATCCATATTAGTTCTTTGGAATCAATATGGTGCAAAGCTTGGCTGAGCTATAAAATTTCATGTTTAAACTATCCATTGATTCAAAACCTTGTGGAAACTTGAGATGAAAAGTCACTTAATAGTCATCTAATCCAATCCTTCTTACTTCATAGGTGGGAAAACTGAGGCCTAGCAATATGCCCAAAGCCACAGAACTAACTGATGGCAGATTGATAGACCAAATTTCTTTTTTTAAGAATTTATAGTCCATATGATTCCATTGCACTCAACCTGCTCTCCTTTATTTATAGCAATGAGACAGAAAAGGAGAGAAAGATCCTACTTCTTTTTCTTTCTTCCATGAATATAGAAAATAATAACTTGAATCTATTCAATCTTGGTAGTGAATCTGTTGTATATCAATAGATTTAAGAGTCATCTCTCCCCTTTCTTACTAAAAAAACAAAGAACCTAATTTTGTGCAGGCAGCAATATGACCAGACTCGGGGGGAAAAAAATATGAGTTGATTAAACCAGTACTAATTCTATTCCCCTTATCCCATATCTGGTATAACAGCAAGTGTGTGATCATGTTCTCCACTAGGACATAAAGAGATCTTTGGCAGGTGGGAGGGGGCTGATTGGAAGTAAGTTTTTCCCCAAACAAATAAGAGACAAGCAATGGTAAAAATATTTGCATCCCCATTTTTGCCTTTTTCCTGTGATGTATGAATGGGGTGATAAGATACGATGCTTATAACTATGCAGGCATCTTACAATCATTAGGAGAGAGATGGCAAGGATGTGCACCTCCAGACTCTGTTAGGAGATTTAAATTTTTCCTTTTATTGGAACCTCTCTTAACTGGATAATTGTTGCTAATAACTATATTGTTCTAAAAATACTCGCACACATACATAAAAAAAAATAACACTTAATCATTTGTAGGTCCTTCCAATGGGCCCTTTCAGAGACTCTAAGCTATTCCTTTTCAAGGGAAATAAATGCCTTTTTCTATCTTCACAATCTTTCCACTGTGAGCCTATTTAGGAGATAATTTTCTTATGCTTATTATCTGCTATTATAACCACAAAGCTTAGACTCATAGGCTTGTTCCCTCCAAGAACTCCTCAGAAAACTAAATGTCAAAGGAAACATGGTATACAAGTGTGCTTTCTGTTTACCCCAGTCATAGATCACCACGTTATTTAATATACCTTCCTAAAGAACAAAATAGAGAAACTAATGGGGGGAGGGGGGAGTGATGATATAAGTAAAGGGAAAATAGCCAAGAATTTTCCAGAATGGGAAGAACATATGACTCCTGAGATTAAAAGAGCATTCTAGGTACTACGTAGGATAAATAAAAATATTTCCACACCCAGACAAGGCAAAAAGAAAATCTTCAAAGCTTCTAGAATGAAAGAAAAGTTATTTATAAAGGTAAATAATTATTGAAATCAGGGATGGGATTGTGGCTCATATGAAGAGCACTCGCCCAACATGCATGATGTTCGATCCTCAGCACCACATAAAAATGAAATAAAGATATTGTGTCCACCTATAACTAAAAAATTTTTAAAAATAATTATTGGAATCAGATTTCTCAGCAATAGTAGAGGTCAAAAGACTGAAAAAATTTTGGATTGGGTCTTTTGGGGGACCCAAGAGGGGAAAAAAAAAGCAAGCTATAGGAGAAACTGCAAATTTAAAACATGTTAATTATTCACTGTGGTACAGATAGTATGCTACCTTTTATATTAAAAAGAGGTGGAGGGAGCATATTTAGGTATATATGTACTGGATAATTCTTACACTGTCTTTGGAGAACTGCCCAAGAAATTTCTGAGCTTGCTTGCTTCTAAAGGGTACAAGATCCTGAGAACAATGACAGGAAGATTTTGCTGTTTACCCTCTGTAAAGTTTTGAGTTTTGAGCAGTGTAACTATTTTTGAGTTTTGAGCAATGTAACGATACTACCAAGTAAAAAAAATGAATGAATACAATTACAATAAAAAGCCTAAATATAAGAGATAAGGTAATTACTGAAATTACTGAATTATTGAGCAAAAAAGTAAAGGAAGTGATAAAGATAAGAACTGAAATGAGTGCTTTAAAAAAAAACAAATAAAACCAAAAGCAATTGGGCAAGATCTGATCAATTTGGAAATGCATATAAATCAGGATCTGGCAATTCTTTTTCTTGATGGATTTTTTTTTAGGTGCTTGTGGATGCACCTGGGGACACATGTAAAAGGGACTTGTAAAATGTTCTGGGAAGACATGTAAAATGCTGGGGAATTGTTTGCAGAAGCAAAACAATGGAGGCGAATTAATGCCCATCAACAAGAAGAGGGTACAAACCAAGTGTGGTAGGTGTGTAAAATGAAAAAGTGTCCAGAAAAAGAGTCTGGCACAAAGATGGGCAAGTCAATTTCCCGAGACCAAACCCTGCTGCCTGTCTTTGTAAATGCACATTTATTGTTAACATAGTCATGTTCTTTCCCATATTTTCTATTGCTGCTTTCACATTATATCCACAGACTGAATAATTGTGACTGAGATTATATGGTCTGTCAACAATGCCTAAAATGTCTACAGTTTGGTCCCTTAAAGAAAAAGATTGCCAACCTCTATTCTAGAGCTCTGGTTTCTAACCCCACACTCCCCTTTTCATTACAAATATGTTGTAATGTTCTTAATCTTCAGTGATTTACCTTTTCAAAAAAGTCAATACAACACTTCAACTGTAATATCAGGGAGAATACAAAGGAAATCAATCATAATCTCCTATGTATTTTGATTTGTAAGTGCTGTAGCAAGACAACACTAAGAGACAAAAGGAGATAAACACTTGCACTTACTTGTAATAAGCTAATTCAGATTTATGAGAATTCCATGGAAGAAGTACATGTCAATTAAAGGAATAGAGGTTTAAGCAAACTAGTATCAGGATATATGGGAAGAAGAGCAGACATATCTGGGTACAACAATAGAAATAAAGAAATAGCTAAGTCTAGCAGGGATAGCTTGCCAAGATAAATTTCAAATGATAAAAAAGAGAGAAAATGAGGAAACCATGTATTCTGTCAAATCAGTTGGGTCTCATACTTTCATGTAGTACCCTAGCAATTCCTGTGCTTCCACTTATGATGAGGTAATGACAAAATATAAAAGAGATCCTACATTTCTCTACCAGGACAATTGGACTCTGTGTGGAATAAGGACAGTCATACATCATGTGTACGATCCTGTCCAGGACTAATCATTTAGCATCCTAATCTAGTAGTACTCCCTGATCATTGGGGCAACCCAGAACTATTTGAAAAGCCTTGTTTTCTCAGGGTTATGTTGTAAAGTTATTTCCTATGTTGACTTGAGCACCTCTAGTTCACTGGTTCTCAGTGGGGCTAATACCAACTATAGGGCACATGATAGAAATATGTATGTTTTGCCTTAATTCCCCAATCAGGACTACCATCGCTTGATTTAGTGTTTTCAAATTACAATTTACATATTTACAAAGATTTTACTCCAACTCATGTGAACAGAATTCTTATAAGTATCATATTTCTTATGTACATATACCCATATTTTAATTTTTTCCTGATTTTTTCCCTCTTTTTTATAATGCTTCATTAGGTAATATTTCTATTCAATGATAAGTCTCCAAATTTTGCTGTCTTATAATCTCTATTTCTACACATCATCTAATTCTTATTGTAACCTTGTGATATAATTAAGGCAGATACATTTGTTTATACATAGGAGAGGGGGGATAAGCAGTTTATGCAAGAGCTGGCTAATTACTATCTGAGCTAGGATGAAAACCTTAAATGTTTCATTTGTAAATTGGGCAAAGTAGTCAGTAGCATTATTATGAGGATTTCTTGAGGCAATTATAATCAAGAAATATGCTCACTCACTGTTCAATCAATAGTGATGATTATTCCCAATAATGTTGCCGAAGAGGAAAAAATTTACTTCTAGGCTCTGTGGCTGGAAATGAGAATTCAACTAGTGAAAGAGAGATCAGCAAGGAAAAAGTATACAAGTTTTTATTTAAAAATTTTTATGGACTCATAGATAGGAGTCCACAGATAGGAATATTAAGAACTGAAGAAGGCATCAGGCCCCAAAGCTTAAATACCTTATTTAAGATTTAAAAAATAATAAATAGTGAGAATGTGGCAAGACAACAGACCTTGGGCTAAGGAAAGTAAATTGAGGGATAGTGACTAGGAAATACAATGGCAGAAACTAATAGCCATAAGAGTTATTAAGTAGGTTGTTAATTCAGATCCATTTCAGCATCGACTCCCAATCTTCAGTGATGAGGATGTTCCTCTCTTCCTTTCTCGTGAGAAATTATATGACTTGCTTCTAGGTAGAAAGAGAAAGATCAGAGAGCTTTTCCTATATCTTCTCTTTCTTTTGTGCCTTCAGATCCAAACTGTCAACAGGCCAAAATGGTACAACTTGGGGTGGCATATTCTAAACCCCTTCAATGTTATCAATCCCATATCTCCTCAATTTGTTTTAATATAAGCTATTTTCAGACACAAGCATTCTGTGATACATACTGAATTAACCAGCTAATTTTGAGACTAAGGTACACCAGAGCATTCCACATCTAATAGCTTTCAGGAACATAAGTGCCCCAGGGATTCATTTACCACATAGGGGACCGGAGGCCTTTTCAGATACTAATACAAACTTGGCTCAGTATCCTTTTTGAAAAAGCCAGGAAATGCTCTCTTACATTTTGCATCTACCCAAGTCTCAATTCTTTTAACTGCTGTGCACCAAGGGACTGGTATACTTGGAATAGTCTTGATGGTACAAGAGGCAAGTAGTCCAGGGTTCTTTCTTCCAGTTTCCCATCAGCACACCTACAAACAAGGAAAAAAGCTGATCTGCATTTCAACTCCTCCTCTGAGAAGGTCAGAAAGGTGCAACGAGAGCGGGTGCTGGCTTCTGGTGGCACAGTCTGGAGGGAAGCTGTTAGATGAAGGTTTGATCATCAGCTTTAGTTTTCTGGGACATGGCTCTATTCAACAACTTCAATATGAGCTGGATCTGAGTTTGGTCCTAGTAGTATCCACAAATACATGTGTGTTTCGTACAACTTTCCTCCATATATATCTCTTCACTGTATGCAATCTTGCAAGTATGCCTTTTCCCACTTAATATGGAATGGAGGAGTGATGTTGTATATTCTTCCACTCCTTTCTTATCAATGCTCATTACTCTCTAGTAGAAACCAAGCCCCCAGAGAGGTACTTTGATTCTGTTAGTATTCTTATGTGTCTTGTCTATCAGGGTGATTTATATAAATCTTAGTGGAAACTGAGAAAGTACAGGCATTTTATTGTTATTTCATTATGCAGGCAAACCCCAGTTTGCAATATAATCATTTTGCACTGGAAAGTGTAAAGATATATTTATTCTTTTTCCCCTCAGTTAAAGGACTAAATCTAAAGATACAGATTTGGCTACTGGGGGAAAATATCTCTAACAATAAAGTCAAGATTTCATGGTGAAGAGAGAATTAAATAAATTCTATTCTCAAATGCTTTGAGCATCTGATGTGGGATACCTGGGCTACATAGTTGGAAATTCTGTTTTCTTAAAATTAATTTATTTCTTAGGGTCCAAACCTAAAAGAAAAGTGCCTCCTTCTCTTCCTGTTTCCCTCTTTTGGTCTCATTTTTCTTTCTTCCTGTCTCTTAATATTCTCCCACCCATTTTTACTCCACCTTTTAGACATAGGATGATGGCAGAGATTCACACACCCATATACCCCACATCTGAATAACTGTATTCCTATAATCCCAAACCTTAAGCATGTTAGGAGAGTCTTTCCAGTTATTTTATTTAGCCATTCACACTGATCTTGGATTGAGTAATAGGGGTTCTCACTAACAACTTTAGGTGGCCTCCTATTCATGGCTCAGATTTGACCTTTGTTCCCTGTGACTGTCTATAACCCAACTATGAGAATATTTGGTATCTGTATTACAAGATAAGATAATGGAGTATTGAACAAATGGAATGATTATATTGAACATTAACCATTATCTAGCAATGAAGCAGTGCCCAGTTGGCTACTAACCAACTATTTTCTGTTAAATAAATCTATGCCTGAGGATAGAGCAATAATTAAACAATATCTGGAAAACTACCCTGCTACTTCAGATTTCCAGTGGAATGTAACATAGTCAGTGTCTTATCTCAAAATGAAGAGATTTTATATGTAGAATGACTTGAGGGAAATAGGGCATTGAAAAGTAAGATATTGTTTTCGTGGCTTAAAAGTACCTACTTAAGCAAAGACTAAAATTGCATTTATTTCGCAAATAAACTCTCGGTTCAGGTAATGCTTCTTTTTTAGGCTTTTCAAAATTCCCTATGGGAAGATGAAGCACTGTGGTAAATTAACTATTGAGCTGATACCCAAGATATGTGACCCACTATATTTTCCTTTATTATATGAAACTGCAAAGCAGCTGTTTTTTATTTAATTGGTTCAGACATAGCCATTGATATTTTCCTCAGGCTAGATGTAACAGGCTTTTGTTTGATTTTAAAGAGTACTTTGTTCACCATTAGCAGACCTGTGGAAGTTTGAAAACATTCCCACCATTCTGTGCTGTGAGCAAAAGCATGCTCCATGACAATGTTCTCAACAAACCTACAAATTAAATCCTAATGTATTTTCTTTTGATTGGTTTAATTTCTCTTCTGTTCATTTTCTATGATAATTATGTGAACTTTAATACCTAAACAGTAGAGAAAATAAATCATTCTTGGTTGTTCCCATTCCAAAATGACCAGCACTCCCATGTTAAAACTTCCTGGCTGTTGTTTCTGTGCTTCTCTTGTTATCACAGTCTATACAAATTTGGAGAGCTCGTTTATCCTTGTAACATTTTGATATGAATGTTTTTCCTATTTTGTAAATACTTATAAACACATTTAATAGTTGCATAATATTTCATCATCTAAAGGAACCATTTATTTCACCATGTCTTAATTGTCACACATTAAAGATGATTTTTTGCCACTTATATAAAAATTATAATGAATATTTCTATGAAAAAAAAATATTCACTAACTAAGCAAACATACCGAGTGCCTGTTGTTTGCTGTGTACTGTTCTGGATGTTCATGAAGGAGCAGTAAAGCAAGTAGACACAGATCCTTGCCCTTAAAGGATTCATATTCTAAAAGGAAGCAAACAGTAAGTGACTCAAATAAAGAAAATACATAGCATGTTAGATAGATAGTGGTGAGTTCATGTTGAAGAATAAACTAGAGAAGGGAAAGTATAATTGAGAATCTGATGTTTCAACAAACACAACAGGGAAATGAGGAAACAGCTGTCTTGATTAAGAACATTGGAAGCAAAGGGAACAAGTGCGAAAGGACCTTCTCCAACACGGAGTCAATTTCAGAAAGCGTGGAACTATTGGGCAAAGTATATTAATATATACAGTTTATAGAACATTTTCAGTATTTAAAATCACATTATCCTTAAAGCATTTTATTGATCAAAAAAGCTTTAGTTGAAATGCATTTTGTTCATGCCAATAATTTTCATGGTGATAACCATTGTGAGAAGTTCTAGGTCACATTTGCTTTCTGACTTTTATGTAATACCATAAAGTCATTTCATTTAATGATGTAATTCAGATCAGGTAATATCAACATTTATTCCAGATTCTATTAGATGAAAAATGGAGTTGCATTTGTCTGACAAATGCCAAATTTATTTCACAATGCACATGAATATCTAAATCTGAACATTTTCGAGATGGCTAATATGGAAAAAAATTGTTCATCCCAGAATGAGGTGACTTACCTATTACTGTAAATAGACTAATAGAAGAAGCATGTGCTCATAAAATATGAAACAATGCTGCTTGCTTTGAGCAAGGCTGGGACATTAAGAATGGAATGTTGCTAAATTTAGAAACCCAGAAGAAAATTAGGAGTTCTTGATTTAGAAACTTACTGCAGAGTAGTTAGGTTTTTTTTTTTTTCCATTTGCTTCTTACCAAACATGAACTCTGCCATGTCATTCTCTCCTCTTCCTGCTTTTTCAAGTATGTTCTTTTTTTTAAAAATCCTACTCTAAGTAAAAAATAGTGTCATTTGTGTGACATATTTTCCATTCAGTCTACGGAGTTCACATTTGCCATTGCAATAACCTCCTTTCTCCCAATCACCCCAATATGATTTAAATAAATAAATATAAGTAATAACATTAAAAAGAATTAGGTCTTAAATTAGGGAGAAGTTGTTAAAAGAGTTTTTAGATGACAGAAAACATTATAGTCACCCAGGCCTAGATGAAATTCATGAGATACTTACTGAGAACTAACATGATATCACCCAGGTGGGTGGACATGGGAATCCCTGAACATGGCCTCACCGACCCTCCACAGTCTGTACTCTGCATCTCTGCACTTTCATCTCTCACCACTTGCTCCTCCTTTCTGTGGTTCAGCCATGCTAGAATACTTTCAGATCTTCAACTGTCATTCCTTTCACCCCCTTGCATATTCTTTGTATTCTCCATTTCTAGATAAAAGCAAAGGATGTTTCCTTAGTTTGTCTTTACCTAATAAAATTCTCATCCTTGAAGTATCATCTGTGAGCCTTTCTATAAAATCATCTTTAATTCTTTAGCCATCACCATGAATTGAGGTTAGATTTCCCTTATGAACTATTAAAGTGTTTCCCATTCCCTGATCTTTATAGCCCCATATCATGGTTCTCTAGTTCTCTCCCCACACACATCATATACCATAAATAAACTGAACTCCCAGAGGACATGGACTGGACAGCTTATGTATTTCCACAGTTCCAACAACTAATATAGTATACATTCAACAAATGTATACCTGCTCATGCAATTGTGATAAACAAAATATGAAATGTATTTCACTGAGTTGAAAAACATCTTATTTCCAAAGATAGACCTGCATGGTTTTTAATGTGACCCACCAGGTGATTGTTCTTTATTTTTAAACAACATAGCCCATTTAGAGTTATTAATCCTTAACAAATCAAGAACCATTTAGTGAATGGCAGGTATCATGAGAAATCCCACAGGTTTAGGTGCCCTGATAAAGTCCTTGCAAACACAACAGGTGTCCGGGCACCCCAATAGCCCAATAGATTGAACAAGGGATAAGCTAGCCTTTCCAAATGATGGATGTTAGGATGTCATCTTTCTCTGATGATGATCCTAGCAAGGAGACTCCAGAGGATCAAGGAGCTATTACAGCCTCAACTCAGCTGGACACACTGATCACCTTGCAATTAGAAGTCTTTTTAAAAATTAATCCAAAGAATTATTTAATTATTATTAGGTAATTTAATTCAATCATTAAATTCTCAGCTAAGTTCTACCAGACCTGATATAAACCAGACTCTATGCTTTTGGATGATGAAAAAGATCCTGAAGAAATTGAAAGCATTCTCCCTCTGCTCAAAAAGCTTATGTAATGATTGGGGAAATTTGTCTTAAGTATGAAAAACTCTTTATCACACAGCAAAAGACCAGTAGAAGCCCATGTCCCACAGCATGTAGTATGATTCCAAGACTGCAGGGAAGACATCTATGGTATATTTTGAAATAGAGGTAGAGCTGGTCCTTATTAGTCATTAAATGTGAGCAGAGAAGAAATGTTGATGGAAAATGGGACAAGAGACCATGAATGCTAAGCACTTGGAGTAAGAAGAATTTTATCAAGGTGGCAACAAGGAAGGAGCTGTGTTTGTTAGTATCTACCCCTTCATAATTCCACCTAAGCCTAGCCCTCTAAGCCAAAGGAAACTCATTGCTAGAGTAGTAGAATATTTCAAGAGCACTTCCACAAATAAAGCTATTGGGTAAATATACTCTTAGAAGCAAAATTGAGCAAAATCACAATGAATTCCTGATGTTTCATGTATGATATCTGTTCAGTACATTTATGTTCAATGTTTTCAAGTGGGTATGTCTGGGGATTGCAATAGTAAATAAGACTGTGATTCACTTGGAATGAATCAGACACAGCTAAAACACATGGGTATTCACCAAGAAAAAAATGCAAGATGTTAAGTCTATTATTAAAAATTAGTGGTATTATCAAAAAATCCAACTCTATGCTGTTTACAGGAGACTCATCTCTCAGGCAAAGACATTCACAGGCTGAAGGTAGAAGGATGGCAAAACATATTTAATGTACATGGTTCAAGAAAACAAGCAGGAGTAGCTATTCTCATATCTGACAAAGCAGATTTCAAGCAAAAATTAATCAGAAGAGACAAAGAAGATGATTACATACTAGTAAAGGGCAACATACCCAATTACATGGAAAAACTACTTCATGACATTAAATCTCACATAGACCCCAACACAATAATATTGGGTAATTTCAATACACCCTTGTTGCCATAGACAGGTCATCAAAATGTAAAATAAAAAAAGATATCTGTAACATAAACAGCACTATAAATAAAAATGGACCTAACAAGCATCTACAAAATATTCTACCCTAAAACAGCTGAATTTACCTTCTTATCACTGCATATAGAACTTTTTCCAAAATAGATCATATTCTAGGACACAAAGCAAATCTTAGCAAATACAAAGAAACTGATATAACCCCATGTATGATATCATATCATAATGAAATGAAGCTAGAAATCAACAGCAAGACAAATAATAGAAACCACATAAATCCAGGGAAATTGAACACTGTGGATCAAAGAAGAAATGAAATTTGAAATCAAGAAATTCTTGGAAAGGGATGAGGACTGAGATACCTTATCAAAATCTCTGGGATGGTATGAGAGCAGTTCCAAGAGGAAAATTTATAGCACTGAATGCCTACACTAAAAAAAATTTAGAGATATCCCAAGTAAATAAGCTTATGTTCCACCTCAAATCCTTAGAAAAAGAAGAACAAACTAACCACAAAACAAGTAGAAGACCAGAAATAATTAAGACCAGAGCCAGAATCAATGAAAATGAGGATAAGAAAACAATACCCAGGATCAATGCAATGAAAAGTTGGTTCTTTGAAAAAGATAAATAAGATTGACAAGCCCTCGGCCAAACTAACCAAAAGAAAGTATGACAATCTACAAATTAACAATATCAGAAATGAAAAAGGAGATAGCACCACAGACCCTTCTGAAATCCAGAGGATTATCAGAACCTATTTTGAAAATGTATACTCTTAATAAACTAGAAAATCTGGAAGACACTGACAAATTTCCAGCCATGTATACCTGCCCAAATTGAATCAGGAAGAGATGAAAACCTTAACAGACCAATATCAAGTAATGAAATTGAAACAGCAATTAAAAGCCTTCCAAAAAAGAAAAGCCCAGGACCTGATGGATTCTTAGCTAAGTTCTACCAGAACTTTACAGAAGAACCAACACCAGTTTTTCTCAAATTATTTCATAAAGTTAAGAGAGGGAAAGTTTCCAAATGCTTTTTATGAAACCAGCATAATCCTGATACCAAAAGCAGATAAAGAAGCATCAAGTAAATAAAACTACAGTCAAATATCCCTGATGAGCATAAATGCTAAAATTTTTAATAAAATATTAGCAAACTTCATTCAAAACACATGCAACATGATCAAGTGAAATACAAGATTGGTTCAACATATGTAAAAAAATAAATACAATTCACCACTTAACAAAATTAAGGATAAAAATCACATGTTCTTCTTAATAGATGAAGAAACGTTATTTTTTAAATTAATTAATTTATTTATTTTAATTAGGTATATATGACAGAATGCATTTTGATTCATTGTGCATAATTGCAGCACAACTTTTCATTTCTCTAGTTGTACATGACGTAGCATCACACCATATGTGCAGTCATACATGTACCTAGGGTAATGATGTCCATCTCATTCCACCATCTTTCCTGCCCCCATGCCTGTTCCCCATCCCTGCCTCCCTCCCTTTGCCCAAAGTTCCTCCATTTCTCCACCATATGCACTATTCCCATTATCCACTTATCAGAGAGAACATTCAGCCTTTATTTTTTTGGCATTGGCTTACTTCAACTTAGCATGATATTCTCCAACTCCATCCATTTATCTGCAAATTCCATAATTTTATTCTCTTTTAATACTGAGTAATATTTCATTGTGTGTGTATGTATGTGTATATATATATATAGATAGATAGATAGATAGATATAATATATAGATATATAGATATATCACAGTTTCTTTATCCATTCATCTATTGAAGGGCATCTAGTTTGGTTCCACAGTTGAGATATTGTGAATTGAGCTGCTGTAAACATTGATGTGGCTATGAATATATGAAAAAAATATTCAACATCTCCAGTAATTAGAAAAATGCAAGTCAAAACTCCTCTCTCTCTACCCCCTCCACTGTATAACCCTGAGGGTCTCCTTCCATTTCCATGCAATTTCCCTTCTCTCTCCCTTTCCCTCCCACCTCTCATCCCTGTTAAATGTTAATCTTCTTCTCATGCTCTTCGTCCCTACTCTGTTCTTAGTTACTCTCCTTATATCAAAGAAGACATTTGGCATTTGTTTTTTAGGGATTGGCTAGCTTCACTTAGCATAATCTGCTCTAATGCCATCCATTTCCCTGTAAATTCTATGATTTTGTCATTTTTTAATGCAGAGTAATACTCCATTGTGTATAAATGCCACATTTTTTTTATCCATTCGTCTATTGAAGGGCATCTAGGTTGGTTCCACAGTCTTGCTATTGTGAATTGTGCTGCTATGAACATCAATGTAGCAGTGTCCCTGTAGCATGCTCTTTTTAGGTCTTTAGGGAATAGACCAAGAAGGGGAATAGCTGGGTCAAATGGTGGCTCCATTCCCAGCTTTCCAAGAAATCTCCATACTGCTTTCCAAATTGGCTGCACCAATTTGCAGTCCCACCAGCAATGTACAAGTGTACCCTTTTCCCCACATCCTGTTATCAAGACTTTCTACAAACCAAATAAGAATATGCTGAAATCAGGACTCCAATAGGTTTCCATTTAATCATTAAGTTGTTTTATTTTTTTTAAAAAAATCCAATAATTCCACAGTTTAATATCTCATTGGAGTTATACATCATTGAAAAAGTGAATAATTTATCAAAAGTCAAAACAGGTAGTCTGTACGCACACCAGTGTGCCTGGTTTCTGGAAGTCTTTTGATACGCTGGATTTCTGTAATAAAATGAAAACAATGTACAAGGTCAATATAATACAACTAATTAGTTATAGGCTGTAAGTGGAGAATTTTAATAGATATCTGCTGGGAGTATGCACTGTCTCCTTTGACCTGCCAGCAAATTCACCGTCATGCTTACTTATGCATCTAAAGGTGAATAACATCAGATAATACAAACATGAAAACCCTTGGCTATCACACAAAGCATGCTTGTTTTAGATACCTTTTCATCTTTGAGTGCCAAGAGCTCGGCACAGGTCAAAAAACACAAGTTCTCAATAGCAATATTTATATAATACTTAAGTAGATTGAAAAGCTGAAAAGTACAGCTATACTTAGCTCTTTCAAGAAGAACATGAGTAGTTTTGGGAGCAATGCATGTGAAAATCAACATAAAAAGTTTTAAGTTAGCAAAAGTTTATTTTAGAAAATAGTATTGTAAAATTTCTTTTCTTTAAATCCTTCTAACAACTGCTAAAACTGCACTACTAAAAGCATTAAAATCAATTCTAAAAGCATTACTAGAAGAATTATATTTCCCTCACATTTGGCAAAAATTGGTTAGAAAAAGAATCCTAATAATATCAAGGATTGTATTGATAAGGCTACAGATTAACAAGAATTCTGAAGACACTGCTAGTGGTAGAGTACATTTTTGCTAATGTCTCACAGTGGACCATCTACATTAGGATGGTAAATTTAATTCCAAGAACTTTACTTCTCAAAGGACAGTAATCTTCTACCAGAGTGATTTTCTTTTTCTTTACTGTGTTAAAGACTGGGAAATTTCTTTTCAAAATTAAAATTGATGAGGAGGCTCATTTATGTAATATGAATAAAAACACAGCCTGAAAAGACCAAAAGATGGATGAGTGGAAAAGGAGGTTGCTAAAGCCCCAAAACTCTCCCCTGAGACCCATGAAACTTTGTTGTGATGTACATGAAACTCAAGACTAAGATCAGGCTGTAAAGAGGCGAATATATCAGTAAGGGACAGTTAAAAGAAATGAAGCTACTCAGGAAACAGAGAAATGAATATGATGACTGAGGATGAATATTTATAGAACGGGCTTTTGGGTGGGAAGGGATAATATATTCTGTGTTGCTGCTGAGGACACAGCTAGAACTAAGAAAAGAGGCTTACTAGGAAGAAGGTGTTTCCTCTGATTTGAGAAAAGTTAAGAACTACCTAGTGATGGGCATGTCCCACTAATATGGTGCTCCCCCAAAGCAGCAAGCTCACCATTATCAGAAGCATTCAGTGACTCGTTGACCCTTGTCCTTATCAAGGGTGTCATGGATGGGATTCCTGCATTAGAAGAGATACTAGGAGAGAATATTCTTAGGTCCCCTCCCTCCTATGTGGGTCCATACGTTGTCAATGTTAAAGGTCAAAGCTTATGAGTTCACCATAGACTGATGACAGGGACCCTATTAATACAAAGCAGAAGCCAAAATACCAGGATTTCAAGGAGACCCTGTCTCTAAATAAAATATTAAAAAGGAGATATCGCTCAGTGGTTAAGCACCCTGGGTTCAATCCTCAGTACCAAAAACAAATTAATAAATAAAATTACTGGGATCTATCATCCCTCAATCCACCTGCTTGCAATTTTTTTTTTTTCATCCTCTCCTTTTCTTCCAAATGCAGTTGTACTTAAATGTTGTTTCTCACTGGGACTGCTGCTCTGTTTTCCATAAATCTTTTACTTTCAAGTAAGCCCAGAAGGAAAAATGCTGACAAGGGTCAAAAGATAGGAAGATCTTATTCACTAATATTGGTGACTGGTTGCAGACATCCTTAGGATTGTTAAACCCTTGGGCCTGTCAATCAGCTCTGTCTTCTCCCCATACCTTCTAGTTAAAGTGTGCAGCAGTGACATCATACTGTGCTTGAAGGAGTGCCTCACAAGCAATGGAAAAAGACAGATTATCTTTAGAATGTTATTTGGCAGCTGGCTTAGTTAAAGATCCCTCCACCCACGCTCTACTACATTGATTAATTTTTAAAGGAATGGCTAAATGAAGTTATCAATTATTTGTATGTAGTGCATTTGCTCTCATGCACAGTGTTATATTTTAATTTACTTTTTAACGAGTAAGCCAATGTGATTTTAAAATGATTCCCCATCTGGCATGCAGGCTAATAAAGAAATCTACTAATTTATGCCATATCAAATTTAGCCTCTTTTTTTTGTACTTTCTAATTACATAGTTCTCAAGAAAATCAAACTAGAAAAAAATGTATTTAACCTCTCTGCTTTTTAGTACATATACATAGCTATTTAGAAATGGAACATTCATTTTTGGAAGTCCTAGGAATATGAAAACTGTATATGACAATTCTATCTTCTGTTATTTGACTTTATTGTAATCATGCTATGTGAAATTGGAATGACAACAAAGCAAACTGATCATTTTGCAAAATAACTGTCATCTGAATTATCAGAGAATTCATTTATGTTCTTCATTTTGGTGGGGTATATTATGATCAATTTTTCAAAATATATTGTAAATCACATAAAGTATGCATCATAATTCTTTCTTACTTATTTACTCATTACATTTATTACTATACCATGTGCCACATTGGATTGTTTATACATATGCAAGCCCAAGGAGATATTAAAGTGGGTTAGTCAGCTTTGCATCACTGTGACCAATAGGTCCAACAAAAACTTAGAGGAAGAAAATTTTATTTTGGGTCATAGTTTCAGAAGTTCACTCCATCATCAGCCAACTCCGATGCGCTGGGCGAAAGATGAGGCAGAACAGCATGACAGAAGGGCATGGTGGAAGAAAACTGTTCCGTTCATGGCAGCCAGGAAGCCAAACAAGAGCTCTGCTCACCAGGGACAAATTCTAAACTCCAAAGGCACACTGTCAGTGATCTATTCTTCCATCCACACTTTACCTATCTATAGTCATCATCAGTTAACAGCTTTCATAATGTGATCATTTCACCTGTGAAAATTCTTGCAATTGTCTCCCACATGAGCTTTTGGGGGACACCTCATATCCAAAACATAACATAAGGTTTGAGGTGGCAAATTCTTTTGAATTAATTTGCTATGAATTTGGAATATTTTTCCTGATTCAACATGTGTGAGTGTTTTGAACCCACAGATCATTGTACACATTAACTATTATTCATGTATTCATAGGGGGCTGGGGTTGTGGCTCAGTGGCAGAGAACTCGCCCAGCATGTGCCAGGTACTGGGTTCAATCCTCTCAGCACCACATAAAAATAAATAAATAAAATAAAGGTATTGTGTTCAACTACATCTAAAAAAATATTTTAAAAAAACAATACATAGGATCAACAAGAAAGGTTACATATAAAAAATCTGGATATTAATGAGTACAGGTCCATGTTTTTCCACATGAATATGAAACAAAAATATTATACTTACCCTTTCTAGATGTCTCAAAATGAAATTATGCTGCTGCCTTTCAGATGGATCATGGATTGTCTGAAGGAGACCATGTTCTTACTGTAATAGTTGAATCGCATTGATTTGATTAGCCAGACATACAAAACTCTTATGGGAAGTGAGACCGTCAGACTGGGAAAGAGTGGCTGCATCCAATATTTGTGAAGCTCCACTTTGCCCTTGAGTCTCTGAGGGATGCCAGATCCAGAAAGCTCTTTTTTCTTCCTCATCATAATCTGATTTTGTTCTGAGTTTCCCTCACTCTGAAAGAACTTGTACTGGCCGTCTCTGCCTTCTGCTCAAGAGGATACTCACAATCATGGAGTTCTTCTGGTTCCTGAACACTGCCACATGCTCACCAGCAGGAGGAATGTCCTTGCTCCGTTGTTTCTGAACAAAGCCTCACTCTTGTATTTCCAGAATCAAAGAAAGTTCACTTCCCAAGTGTGATTCTGAGACTCTATCCTAATATTATTTTTACTTGGTTGGTGCTGATGTTGAATTTGATCTGAGGACCACAGTGCATTTTCCTTCACTGATCTGTCGTTACTGGCTCTAAAATATATTTGGGAGTGCAACAGTCTTTTACATAATGGAAAGACAATGGAATCAAGTGTCAAACAACAGCCTATCTCTTAGCTGATTACTGTCTGCGTGATTAAGTCAATTTATTTAAATCTTCTGAATCTTTGGTAAAATTAAGGTCACAGTAGTCTACCTGAGAGATGCAGCATGGAAACCGCACAAACTGATAAATGCAAAAAAAAAGTCTTATAAATATCTCATATCTTTTCTCATGAATATGACAAAAGTGGTTTTGTTTCATTTGGTTTTGAACTAAGCTACTCAAAATTGACACTAATTATTGGATATACCGCTACGCAACTATTTTATATAGGCCTGGAAATCTTAGGATATGATCTATCTGGGATTTTCCCCCTGAAAATAAACATAAAGTATTCAAATATTTCACAAACAGATTTGCACACTTGAACACTATTTTTGTATAAAAGTCTTATAATGACTTCTTTTTTGCCTAAAATTAGCATATCTTTTTATCTAATTAACTCAGTTAAATAACTAATTCTTTCCTTAAAAGCTTTCTAAATTGATAGTCTGTAGTTATTCATCTAGTATCTATTCTACTTAGAAGTAAGCAACTCTGTTTTGTTCTTAGTCAACCACATAATTTAACCATATAGTTTTTAAAAATGTTTGCTGTACCGATCCACCCAACATCTCTCACATTCTTCATGCTTCCATTCGTGGGAGTACCCCATGTATGCAGATTGCGACAATGGGTTTTCTGAGAAATTTGTAGTAGACCTGGTGGTCAGTTAATAAATATGCAAGGAACTTGTTCCTTCAATTTCAGTCTTTTAAAATATATTTTCTATTTTTAATTGACAAACAATAATTGTACATATTCTGATACATATATATATATATATATATATATATATATATATATATATATATAAAATGATCATAGCAGGATAACTGGCATATTCCTTACTTCAAACATTTATCATTTCTTTGCAATACTTGGCTCTCATGAACACTGTTATATTTTCATTTACTTGGTAAGTTAAATTTGGTAACAATTTAATTGTTGGTAACATTCAAAATGCTCTGAATATTAAAACATTTTGAAATGTACAATTAATTGCTGCCAATCATAGTTATCCCACTGTGCTATAGAACATTAGAGGTTATTCTTCTACCCAACCACACTATCCCTTTAGTTTTATAATGAACTTATAGACTTAACCTCAGTCTGTGCTGCAGAAACAAAATATCACTGATGGGCCTGATAAACAACTCTGGATTTCTCAGAAGATGAGAACCTAAATCTTTTACGTGAGCTTCTTAGAAACTTTAAAATTTAAATGTCTGCTTTACTTCAAGAACTGTGACCTGATCATTTAACTGTTTGGTTAATGAAAAATTACAGGAGAACAGAAGGTAAAAGAGAAGGACAGGGCTTCAAATTGATGCCTTAGAGTCACCCAACACTCACCTGTTTTTTCTCCAAGGTAGAATCAAAAGAACTAGAAAGCAACTGAATATCAAGGTGGGTGACTGTGAGGTAACACAAAAGTATAATAATAGAATAATAGACATGCAGAGACTTGGAGAAACCCAGAGACTTTAGATAGTGAAAGACGGTAAAACGGAGCACCCCAGCACCAGTCCCATGGCAGCAGGTCAGAGGGTAGGGATAGAAGTGAAAGAGGAAGAATCCCAATGAATGCCACTGGCACAGCTGTGCAACCTGAAGAAATACAGTCTAAACAGACAGTAGATGGGATCTGAATAATAAACTGGCTCTGGAGAAGTTTCCGGCACTTCCCAGAGTATTCTCACAGTGCCATAACATGGAGCCATCTTGAGAAGGTCTGGCTTAAAGTTCTGGGAATCAAATGTCCAGGCATCTTCCCATCCCCAGATGCCCACAAAAATATTGCTGTATTGGAAACTTCCTTGATAGTCAATTTGGCCCCAGGGTAGAGATTCTGACACTAACCCACTGAGAATTATATATGGTGGGAAATTGGACTGCAATATGTAAGGGAATGGAAAACACTTCCCCTTTAAAACTGAAGTTCAGGGAGCCATCCACAAAAATCCAAGGGAAGGAGTAGCTACATGTGATTTTGCATGGGATCTAAATCTTGTAACACCTGAGTTAGGAGTGATGATTGCAAGGGGCCTAAATCCACCACTCATCCCCACCCCCTGTACAGATAGTTGTGACTCCATCACCTCTCCCTGCCCTCAAGAGTCCATGCTCACGGAACTATGAAATAAATCTTTGTAAATCTTTGCCTGGGGAGTTCGGAATTTCACCTCTCAATGCAGGGCATCTGAGAAGTATCCCAACTGGCTCTAGTCACAAACCACCACACTGGTCACCTGACAAGCACATCAAAGAGAAGAAAGGGTACAACCCCCAGCCTTCAAGGGCCACACAGCCTATGACATAGAAAGAACCACAAATTAGCATAGGTTGATGATTCATTCTTGCCCTCATAATCAAGCACTTTGATGGAAAAGAAATTGTTACTTTTTATTAATAATTGTTGTTACTGCTTCCTTTGTTTTACTTCAAATTAAATTTATTTTTTAACTTTTTTGTTTATTCTACATTGTTTTTGCACTTTCATTTCTGTTGGTGTGTTTATTTGGTTTTCCCTTTATTTTCTTATTTATTTTTATTGCTTCCTAAGAAGATCCTCACATAAAAGTGAAAGAGATGTCCATCCTAATAGATACACGAATATCAACATAGAAAAATAAATAAATAAACAAGGCAATGTGCACCTCCTGAAGTTTATAATTCTTTAGTAAATAATTCCAAATATATCAAAATGGTTGAAAAGTCAATGAATTCAAAAGAATAAATTATTTAAAATCTCAATGAATTCCAAGAGGATACAAATGAGCACATAAATGAATTAAGGAACACAATGCAATTGTTAATGAGAAATATAGTAAAGGAATACGAGATTTTGAAAAGAATCAAACAGGAATCTTGGAAATGAAAAGTCCAATAAGTCAGATTAAGAACTCAGCTGAAAGCCTCCTAAACCAGATCAAGTTGAAGAAAGTATGTTGGACTTGAAAACAAGATTGAGTAACATTCAGATAGTAATAAAGGGAAAAAATATGAAGGAGCAGACCACACAAATTTATGTCTGGGTCACCAGTCAAAGACCAGAATTATGCTTAATTGGAATACATGAGGAAAAAGAACTACATGCTGAAGACACAGAAAATCTATTCAATGAAATAATAAAAGAAGAAGTTTTCTAAATCTTGGAGAAGATGTGGACATCCATATAAAGAAAGTCTTCTAAACCCCAAATAGCATGAATGGAAGAGAACCTCTTCATGACATATTATAGTTAATTGCCCAAAGTACAGAACAAAGAGAGGAAAAAGATGCACGACAGAAGCACCGAGTCATATTTAAAGGAAATCCATCAGAATAACAGCAGATTTTTCAGCAGAACTAAAGGCCAGGAGAGCATAGAATGATGTATTTCATGTGTCCTGAAAGAAGATAACTGCCAACTGAGATTACTATACTCAATAAAATTATCCCTCAGAATTGAAAAAATAAAGATCTTTCATGATAATGGAAGCATAAACCAAGAGAATGCATTACTAAGCCAGCATCAGAGAAGATATTTATGGGAATCCTACACCAGAAGAGGAAGAAAGATAATAACAAGCATGATCACACTACAGGAGTAGACACACAAATGAGAAACAGGAAGGATTCAGACATTATTAATAAAGAAAATAATCAAATATTTAAAATGAGTAAGACAAGAAGCAACAAACAGAATGTTCAAAAGAATTTTAAGAAAACCAACAAAATGACAAAAACAAGTACATACCTTTCAATAATAACCCTGAAAGTAAATGGTCTTAATTCTCCAACTTAAAAGATGAAGACTGGCTGATTGGATTAAAAAGCAAGACCCAACAATATTCTGTGTGCAACAAATTTACCTGACCAGCAAAGACATATGCAGACTGAAAGTGAATGGATGGAAAATTATATTCTATGTAAATGGACCCTGAAAGCAAACTGGGGTAATTATGCTCATATCTGACAAAACAGACTTCAAGCCAAAACCATCCTGAAGCATCATAAATTCTTACTACATAATGATAAATGGAATAATCCATCAAGAAGATATGATTATAAATAAATAGGCACTAAATATCAGAGTACCAAATTTTATAAAACAAACATTACTGAACATAAAGGAAGAGATAGGCCCTAATACAATAATGGTGGGTAACATCAATACCCCACTCTCACTGACCCCTCTCACTGACCCCCTCTAGACTCCCCCCAAAAATTAACAAAGAAACATCAGAGTAAAATTAGACTATAGATTAGGAATTAGTAGACACCTAAAGAACATTCCATCACACCACTCCAAACACAATAGTTTTTTCATCAGCACATGGAACTTTCTCTAAAATACATCACATGTTATGCCTTCAAGTAATTCTTGGGAAATTCAAATTTGAATATGAAGCACTTTGAAATTACTTCACTCAGAACTTGCTTCCTGACCTGTGAAGTATCTGTATTTTGTTAAAGCCACAAAACCTAAAGCACTGAACTGGAACTCAGGAGACTTGGAGCTGAATCTTGCTCTTTCACTGACAGCTGGGGAATTCAATGCTGTGTTTCAGTATCATCATCTATGTGACACTGGGCAAATTACTTGACCTCTGTTATGCCCTAATTTCCTCATCTGGAAAAGACAGTAATAAAAGTATTGGCATTTTAGTATTATTGAAAAGAGTTAAAAGAGATTATGATTATAAATGGTTTAGAACAATACTCAGCTCATACTAAGAATGTGTCTTGTAATTCCTATATTATCTCCCTTTACAAAGCTATACTGAGAACCAAATGACATAATGAAATTTTATTTATTTTTTAACCACTATATAGCAAATTACCACCAATTTAGCAGCTTAAAACAACACCTGTTTATTTTCTCACGGTTTCTATATGTCAGGAAATCTAGGAATGGCTTAGCTGGATTCTCCGCTCAGGGATTCAAAGGGCTGACATCATGTTATCTGAGGTGTGTGTGTATGTGTGTGTGTGTGTGTGTGTGTGTGTCTATGTTTTCTTTCCTAGACCTTAGATTCTTTTCCCAGCCCCATGTGGCTGTTGGAAGAATTCGTACTAAGGTACACATCTCTAACGAGGTGTCAGCCTGGTATTCCTCTCAGCAATAAGAGGCCCCCTGCTGTTCCTTGCATGTGGTCCTGTCCATCATATGTCAGTCACTCTCTTCTTACTGACTTCCAATATCTTTTCACCAGATGAAGAAAACTTCCTTCTTTTAGAGAGCTTGCCTGATCTGTTCACCTAGGATAATTTCCCAGTTTGTCACAAAATATAACCCGATCACAGAATGATACCTCATCATGTTCACAGGGGAAGAGACCAAATGAGGACCAGGTCATTGACAGTTGTTCAGAATTCTCCCTTCCACAAATGTGAACATGAAGTGAAAATTAAAAGTAACATACAAATATAAAATGAGCATTTTCATGAGTAATTTTTACTGTTGTCATCATCATGATATGAACAAATTCTATCTCATACAACACTGTTCTTATTTTCAGTGGTTTAAGTTAGATGTAAAGATTATCCCAATCCATCTGATTATTATGCAGCTCAGAGCTTAGTATTGGTTTTATAACTCCTCAAATTCCTGTGATCATTGGCTGAGATATTTATTTCCCACATATCCTGCTCCGCTCCTTGACTAACAAACCATGGAATTCTCCCCAAAATAAAGTTCCATGGAGAAATTTTTTTTCTGTTATTGTCACCATTCCATAAAACGCTCAACAATTACTATCCTTTCATGTGTACCAATACATAAATTTCCTGAGGTCTGCTTTTACTTGATCTTAAGACAAACTAAGGAAAATATCTTAATGATATTAACCAGGAAGTAAGAGGACAGTCTTAGAGATGCTTATTCAAAAGCAACAGGAGGGAGCTCAAAGGACTCGCTTAGTTATGGATTTGTCATTTAACCAGCACTCACGAGGACCTCATGTATTCTAAAAAATCTCAATAAAGTAATAAAAGAGTCTGTATGGAAAAGTTGAAATGCTTACATAAAGTGTTTATATTTTTTTTAAAGAGTGGGAAAATTTAACCTCTAAATCCAAACAAGAAATTTCTGGTATTTTGTTAACAGGAGTGCCTTCAGGACAGGAATGAATTTCATATTCTCACAGAGATTAGTAAAACTTTAATACATGGAATTGGGTAGTATTGCACAAATTATATCTGTGTTCAAATAATTTCTTATTTTGTTGGTTACATGATCTTGGATGAATGACTCTTCCTCAGCGGGACTTAGTTTCTGCCTCTTTAACATGGGATGTTTGAGGATTAAGTGAAATACCCCATGCTAAGCTCTTAGAACAATGTCTTTACACAGTGAGTTTTTAGCAAATTATGATCTTTGTTCTTATTGCTTTGATCATTTATTTTAATCATCATACCACATGACTCCAAGTTTGGAATGTAGTAAATGCTCAGAAAATATTACTTTCTTCACTCTCCTTAAACATGTTTGTTGAGTTGAACTGGATCCATCAAGGAGGGTGTTTTGAACATTAGTAATTAACAGGTTAAAAAGGTTACTGTTTAATTTTAATTTTATATGTTTTTTCTTCCTCTTTTCCTCCCTGGTTGCCTGCCTGACTTCCTTTCCTCCTTCCTTGCTTCTTTCCTTGTCTTTCTCCTTCCTTTTATTTTATTTTATCACCCCTCCCCATCTTTCTTTTCTTTCTGTCTTTTTTTTCCCCAAGCAGATATTATTTTAAATTTCCGAACAACTTATGTCAGCAAATCTGGCCAAGTTATTTTCGAAGCAAGATCAATTTGCATCCACTACGTCACAACCTGGTTCATCATTGATTTAATTGCTGCCCTGCCCTTCGATCTCCTGTACGCTTTCAACGTCACAGTGGTGAGTCAAGAGCTTGATTCCACACAGCGTTTAAGCTTGCTTTCACCCCTATATTTACTTTTTCACACGTTCAGGTTTAAAATGTTTACAGCGATTTGTGTTTCCCGGGATTTGTGCCCTCAATAAAACTGCCAGGGTACCCAATACCATGCAGGCTACATTCTCCACTTGAGGAAGTTACTTCCTTGGAAATCTGTATTACCTGTTTTTATTCATACAAATACCCAGAACCCAGAATATTTGAAAAATTATCATAAATATGGACTCAATAAACAAATCCTTTGATAAGGAAACCATCTGTAGGGATATAACCATTACTTTATATTATCTAAAGAGATATTTTCTTCCAAAAAATTGGTGGAAAGTTTGAAGAATTCTTTCCCCTTTTATGATCTTTAACTCCCTATGATTTCATTATTCCTTGGCAAAACCAATGCAAGACCAATTAATACAGAGAGGAATGTTGATATTAAAAAATTAAATTAATTCAGTCATTTCTTATAAATTCTTATAAAAATGTTGGATGGAGTAGAAACCTGAATGACACAATGATTGACAAAAAAGTTGAGAATTTTCTTGAATTTGTATTAATACTCATAAATTTTCCTCTTTCTTCCTCTAACCCCCTTATCCTTATGTCTCCTTACAAGAAGGTATGCCCACATACAATAGTAGCTACTTCTACTATTTGATGATGGATATCCTTAAAACTTTCAAACACTTCTTTATAAATGGAGAGACTTTTAAGGAGGTCATTTTGAATCATAAATGCAGTTTTCTGCTTAACAACTTCAGCATGTAAAAATTTTCTTTAACATTATTCAAAGTAAATAAATCTCCCAGTCAGTTAACTGTCTTTCATAGAAAACATATCCTTCATTAAAAATTTAAAGGTATAGCTTTCAAAATGAAACAAAGAGATAGATGTTTCAAATATAGTCATTATTGACTTCAAAAATGAATGTGAAACTGTAATCCTATTTAGCATACTTTTTTTTTCCTTTTTAAATTGCCTGTACAATATTGTTTTTACTCCTTTCTTTTTTCCCAAGTTGGAGGGTTGAGAGTGTCGACATGGTTAAAAGGTTTATAACATAACTGAAAGGAAAGTTGGCAGGAGAAATCTTGTGTATTAATATCAATCAGTGCTACATCAAACTGTTATCTGGGCTTTTTAAAGTGCTTTTGAAGATTGAATTTGACTAGATAAGTGTACTATAATGAAAGTGTAATGACTTAAAACAGATTTTTTGGAAAGCTGCAAAAGAAGTATATAATTCACAAAATGTTTTAAAAAAAAAAAACTTTCTGAATTCTCCTGGCAAATTGTTAAGTAAATGTTATTTAATAGAATTCTGTTTAAAATTATTTTGCTGCTTTGCTACTGAATACTAATAGATTTTTCATGTTCCATTTTTATTTGGATACTGAACAAATAGGAAAATCTTAAATGTGTGTATATGGTATGCAATTATTCATAAATTATTAAGAATTTATAGAATAGAATATATAGCATGTGTTTTTATATAATTAACATACACATTACTTAAACTAACGTGGATAAAGGATTTCTACAAGTCAAATTCTCATATTTTGATGAATGTTAAATACTTCACTTTCACTGGGCTTTTCACTGTACTCAGCTCCCTTTTTTATTAGAGCATTATAATTATACAGACTAATTGGGTTCGTTTTGACAAATCATACATGCAAGGAATTTGATTTTGATTTTGATTTTCATCCCCCACTTTCCTACCCTCTGCCCTGCCTCTATTTCTCCTCCTCAATACTACTCAACTTCCTTTCTTCTACTTATACATGAAGGTGAAATTCCCTTGGGTACCTTTATATGTGAATATAATATGATTTTGTTAAATTCATTCCATATTTCTTCCCCTCTCCCTTCCTTTCTCCCTTTCATTCTCCTATATCTATTCCACTGATCTTTCCTATATCTTTATGAAACCTGATCGCTCCCACACACTGCTTCCTTTCCCTTTTTTGGTTCTAATTTCCACACATGAAAGAAAACATTCAATCCTTGATTTTCTGAGTTTGGGTTATTTTCACTTAGCATGATTTTCTCCATTTCCATTCATTACCAGCAAATGCCATATTTCATTGTTCTTTATGGCTGAGTAAAACTCCATTGTGTATCTATGTACCACATTTTCTTGATCCATTTATTTATTGGCAGGCATCTGAGTTACTTTCATCATTTGGCTATTGTGAATTGTGTTGCTATAAACATTGTGTTGCTATATAATAGCATACTATTACTATAGTATACTGATTTTAGATATTTTGGATTATACCAAGGAGTGGGATAGCTGGGTCATATGCTGGTCCCATTCCTTGGTTTTTTTTTTTTTTTGATACTTCCCTTTTTAAAAAATTTCTTTCATACGTGACAATAGTAGAATGCATTACATTCATAATTATCCATTAACAGCACAATTTTTATAACTCTGCATATAAAGTATGTTCACACCAAATTATGCCATTATACATGATCTGTCTTGCTGATTTTTTTTTGCATTACAATTCTTAATACACCTTTATATCACAATATCTCTGTTTGTATATAAGGTATGTTGACACCAAATTCACATCTTCATACATGTATTTTGTATAATGATGAGGGTCTCCTTCCACCATCCATGCTATTATTCCCCTTCTCCCTCCCTTTCCCTCCCACCCCTATTCCCTTTCTAGAGGTAATCTTCCTTCTATGCTCTCCCTCCCTACCCCACTTGGAGAGGGGAGGGGGTTAAAGACTGGGACCATTCCTTGTTTTTTAAGGGATCTTCATACTGCTTTCCAAAGTGGTTGCATTAGCCTGCAGTCCCACCAACAATGTACCTTTTCTCCCACATCCCCACCAGCGTTTATTATTCATGTTCTTGAAACTTGCCATTCTGAATGGAGTAAGGTAAAATTTTAGTGTTGTTTTGATTTGCATTTCCCTGACTGCTAAAGATGTTGAAATTTTTTAATATATATTTTTTGGTCATTTGTATTTCTTCTTTTGAAAATTTGTTCATGTTTTTGCCCATTTATTGCTTGGGCTATTTGTTATTTTGGGGTTGAGTTTTTATTTCTTTTTGTATTCTGGATATTAACCCCCTGTCAGGCGTAGCTGGCAAACATTTTCTCTCATTCCATAAGCTCTCTCTTCACTTTCTTATTCATTTCCTTGGCTGTACAGAGCCCTTTCAGTTTGATGGCATGCCACTTACTGATTCTTGATTTTATTTCTTGAGCTTCAGGTATGTTGCCAAGGAAGTCGGTAGCTGCACCTATGTGATGGAGTGTTGACCTTACTTATTCTTCAAGCAGGTGCAAGGTTTCTGGTCTAATTCCTAAGTCTTTGATCCATTTTAATTTGAGTTTTATGCAGGGTGAAAGATAGGGATCTAAATTCATTCTTCTATATATAGATATTCTGTTTTCCCAGCACCATTTGTTTAAAAGGTTACCTTTTCTCCAATATTTATATCTGGCCCATTTGTAAGAATGTGGGTCTGTGTCTTCTATTCTATTTCATTGGTCTGCATCTATTTTGATGCCAGTACCATGCTATTTTTGCTATTATAGCTCTGTAATATAATTTGAAATCAGGTATTATGATGCCTAATGCATTGTTTTTCTTGTTCAGAATGCTTTGAATATTCAGGGCCTCTTATTTTTCCAAATAAATATATGGACTGATTTTTCTAGTTCTGTGAATAATGTCATTGGTATTTTGATAGGGATTATATTGACTATGTATATTGCTTTTGGTACTATGGCTATTTTGACCATATTAATTCCACTTGTTCAAGAGCATGGGAGATCTTTCCATTTTCTGAAGCCCTCTTCAATTATTTTCTTCAGTCTTCTTTAGTAGATCTTTTACCTCCTTGGTTTGATTAATTCCAAGGGTTTTTTTTTTTTGAGGTTATTGTAAATGGGATGGTTTTACTGATTTCTTTCTCAGCTGAATTGCTGATAGATTATAGAAAAGTTATTGATTTATGGATGTTGATCTTGTATACTGCTACTTTGTTAAATTCACTTTATCAGCCCTAGAAGTCTTCTGATGGAATTGTTTGGGGTCTCCTCGCTATAGAATCATGCCATCAGCAAACAGTGATAGTTTGACTTCTTCTTTTCCAGTTAGTATTCCTTTAATTTCTTGGCTTTTTTCATCATCATGTCCTGTGAACCTAGCATGACTGCCTTATGAAGAATGAAAGTGTAGATCAACATCTGTGTCAGTAAGAAAGACAAAGAGGAAAAAATAAATCCTCCTTATCAATGATTCTTTTCTGCTTTCCACAAGTCTGGACCTATGATCATTTAAAAACCTGATACATATGTTTGTTAGCCTCTTCTAATAGATTATGATGAATTCTTTTATTTGAACAGAAAAGTTTGCTCAAGGTATTACATTTCTTCCCAAGAAAACATGTTGTGAGAAATGTTATAAATTATGTTGTTATACTGCAAAGACTTATAAAAAGAAAAAAAAATAACCATCCAAAAAATGTGTCTTCCATATTTTAAAAATATTCAGTTAGTGCATCTCCATAGATGTCAATCAAAATGCATTGCTACCGGAACCACCATTTGACCCAGCTATTCCCCTTCTCGGTCTATTCCCTAAAGACCTAAAAAGAGCATGCTACAGGGACACTGCTACATCGATGTTCATAGCAGCACAATTCACAATAGCAAGACTTTGAAACCAACCTAGATGCCCTTCAATAGACGAATGGATTAAAAAAATGTGGCATCTATACACAATGGAGTATTACTCTGCATTAAAAAATGACAAAATCATAGAATTTACAGGGAAATGGATGGCATTAGAGCAGATTATGCTAAGTGAAGCTAGCCAATCCCTAAAAAACAAATGCCAAATGTCTTCTTTGATGTAAGGAGAGTAACTAAGAACAGAGTAGGGACGAAGAGCATGAGAAGAAGATTAACATTAAACAGGGATGAGAGGTGGGAGGGAAAGGGAGAGAGAAGGGAAATTGCATGGAAATGGAAGGAGACCCTCAGGGTTATACAAAATTACATACAAGAGGAAGTGAGGGGAAAGGGAAAAATAATACAAGGGGGAGAAATGAATGACAGTAGAGGGGGTAGAGAGAGAAGAGGGGAGGGGAGGGGAGGGGAGGGGAGGGGTGATAGTAGAGGATAGGAAAGGCAGCAGAATACAACAGACACTAGTATGGCAACATGTAAATCAATGGATGTGTAACTGATGTGATTCTGCAACCTGTATACGGGGTAAAAATGGGAGTTCATAACCCACTTGAATCAAAGTGTGAAATATGATATATCAAGAACTATGTAATGTTTTGAACAACCAACAATAAAAAATTTTAAAAATAAATAAATAAATAGGACCAAAAAAATGCATTGCTACCATCAAAAAAAATGTCTTATATGCTTTGGCTTTGGCTCTGCCCCTAATTGCTCATGGCAATTGTTTTAAATACAGCTCACACATTTGTGTATTGAAACTTACTGTGTTTATGTCACCATGAAAGACAGAATGAGAGATAAAATTATGAACTAGATGTGGAAAAGGTATGAATCCCAGTTTTATCACTTGTCAGTGGAGTGCCTTCCTTGGGGAAGTTAACATCAAATTAGGACTAAAATGAAGTATTAACAAGTCCTACATTTTTTGAGCAACCTGAAAATGTAGCATTTTATCAAATGCTTTGCTAAATGTCTGACATCTAGAAAGACCTCAATACATGTTAGTTGGCCTCCACCCCCTACTTTTTTTTTCCTTTCACTTTTCCCTTACCCCCAATTGACATTAAGAAGGTGTCATACACACTTGATAAAAGAGAAATTGCTATTTATAAGGTGTTTTGAGGTATGCAGCTGTCTACAAGTGACTTATAATTCTCATTGACAAATTCAGAATATCACCCAAAAGTAATGAATGTTGTTTCAGATTACATATTTACATTTAAAATAATTATATCTGTTTCTGTCATTCATCAATAAACCAAAATTCACATTTATAGCCAGTTGTGGACTCTTATAGGAGCAAGTAAAATTGTTTTTTAAAATGTACCAGCAAAATAACTCAGCTGCCTCATCTGAACACCCAAGCTCATGTCCCTTGTCTTTCCAAATAACTATTATTCTCATGTAAGGGGAGCACCACATTCTTCCCTTAAGCATTCTCTTTCTGGTCAGAGAAAATGAGGAGACTGTGTCAGTGTCATGTGTTTAGATGATTTCCTTCCTGGACTTCTGTTCTAGCTTTCATTTCACCAATGAAAAATGGTCCACATCTGTATCTGCCTATCAAATAAACTCCACCCCAGCAATGCCCAAGTGACAAAGTAGAAATCACAAAATCTTAGCATATGACTATCTATCTTTCTACCAGCTTGAAAAATGACAGATGAGAACCTGGCTCTAATGTAGGGAGAAAGTAAACCTTAGCACAGAAGAATAACAATTCATAAAAATGACTATAGAAAATGAACATAAAACTATGATGCACCAATTAAAAAAATTTAATGAACATAGAATTGAATCATGATTATATTTAACTTCAAGAACTTTCCAGCATGGCTGTAAGTTAAAGTAAATGTCATGGCATGAATTTAATGCATGAGCCAAGTTGTGCTGCTCTGTCTTCTACCCAGGTGTCTCTCGTGCATCTCTTAAAGACTGTGCGGCTGCTTCGTCTTTTGCGTCTCCTGCAGAAGCTGGACCGTTACTCCCAACATAGCACAATCGTCCTGACTCTGCTCATGTCCATGTTTGCGCTCCTTGCCCACTGGATGGCGTGTATCTGGTATGTCATTGGAAAAATGGAGAGGGAAGACAACAGCCTTCTGAAGTGGGAAGTTGGTAAGGGCTTACATTTGTCACATTTTCCATTTTTAAGTTGAAAATGAAGGTTCTCTAGAATTTTGGAGGAGGTGAAAGATATATTTTTTTCTTACTGCCAATTGTTTCTCTCTCTCTTTGTCACTCTATTATTCATAATACAAGTGATTCCTTTCAAAAAATATTTTCTGGAACAAACTTGTGGTTTTTGTTTTTTTTCCCAAAAGTTAACTGGTTAAACTTTATAGTTAAAGTAACTTTAAAAGATCAGAACAGCTATAAATGTGTTCAAATAAATAATGTGTGATTTTATCTTGACGTGTTCCAGTGTAGAGTTAGGAACAGTAAATCACTGGGCAACTGGTCTATGGATGATCTCTGCAATTCTTTAAATCATAATAATCACTTATATATGAGGTTCTGTGTCAATAGAAAGATAACCCTTAAATTAATGGAGAGATACTCCCTTTAAAAAGAGAGAACTCTTATAAATGGTATACTCTATCCCATTTAGCACTCTTTGAGAATCTGTGCTTATAGAGAGGATTAGATATTTACAAATGTCATTTATAAAAATTTTGTATTCCCATAATACTTGAAATTTTATGGAGGATTCTCCAAGCGTTACATAATTCTGCATAAATGAATCTGAAACACTAAGCACATGGACACATTTTTAAATTCATGGTAACCACAGGAAATTTATAGAAAATAAAAATTCACAAGACCATAACCTTCTATCCTAAAATATCTACATTCTTCTCACAGTCATACCCTTTAAAGAACTGTCCCTATGTAGGAATTGTTTTTCTTAATCTGACATTTAATCAAAAGAATCTGTTTCCTACTTGACTGGAAGATCCTGCCCCTCATCATCTCCACCAAAAATCAATCTTGAACTTTTGAAAGAAACTCAGACCTTTTCAAAGGGATGAAGTCCCAGGGGACTCCCAAGAAAGAAAAGTGTCCTAACTTTTCCTGCCAGCACTTACTTGGCAGGATGCATTTGGAACATCCCCTGTGTTGACTCCTAAATGCCACTCTCTCACCATAGGACATACACAAAGCCTTCAAAGGGCATCACTGCCAAATGAGACAGAGCTTTCAAGGAAGCAGCTTCAAGAAAGTGGATCTCCTGCTCAGCTTCTTAAACAAAATGTTCCTACACATTCCAACTTTATTTCTAAATTGCACAAAGCAACTGATATGTTCTGATCATTTTATCCTCAGAATGTTTTTTTTTTTTAATTTTCCTTGTCAAAGCGTGTTTTCTATGCCTTGCTGTGGATCTCAATTCTCAGAAACCAAGGAAAGGGGTACATAAAGCAGCTGAGTGAAGAAAAAAAAAACTTCCTAAATCAAATGGGACCCAATGAGAGGAGAGAGTTGGTTAAAAAGAGTATCGAGTCCTGCACTGTAATTTGATTAAAGCATTTACTACCTTCATCATATACTGTAGCCTTGTCCTAACGGTATTCAGTGAACTACAGCATTAGCTCTCTGCCCTCTGTTTGGAGTCCATATTAACATTCTGACTTGTGGTCAGCACCTGATTCCTTTTTAGATGTGACCTAATTTCCTTCAGGCCCCAGACCTATACATTCATATTAATTTGTAAGGCTTGTCTAGTCTGAGAGTCTCCAGATGGGGAAATTTAGCTTATTCACGCTCTCAAATTTAGTTACATGAGGAAAGCTTTTAGTTTAATTTCCAACATGTCCATCCTGCCACAGATGTACAGTATAGCTGTTTTTCTTCCCACAAACATGCAGAGGTATTTATTTTTCAAGAAAAAAATGGACCAATAACCTAAACTGCGCCTGTGTTACCCACTTCCTTGGGCCTGGTGTTATGGTTTAATGTGATGAATAAGAAGTTGTAAGCTGCAACTCCAGATAGCATTGGCATGATGAGATGAGGGGAAGAGCATTGGGCTGGGAGCAATGGACCTCTCCTGTCATCATGGCTCTATCACTAACCAACTCTTAGATTTCAATCATTTTGTTCACCAGTCTGTGCCTCAGTTTCCTCATGTACAACAAGAGAAAGTTCACCACATAACTAGAAAGTCTGTTTTTAGGTTCCATAAGTATGACTCTGACAGAGAAAAACAAACTTGATATTATTTGCTTCATATATGTGTATATAAATAATGTGTACATGTGTATATAAATAATAAGAATATATGCATAAACTTATTATAGTTCAGTATCTACATAAGCCATCCACTGCAGCCATCCAATATCCATCGGAGGGTACATCCATAAGTATATCCTAAGACTATAGCATGTCAGGAACTGACACATTCTATTCAGTTACCATAGAATAATTGAACATTGATCTTTAGAGAGTTAGATTTCCTGGTCCAAATAACTCTCAGGATATGATTAAGAAAGCAGTGTGCTTCTTATGTCTGTAAATATTGTGTTTATTGACTTGGACAAGGACTGTGCCTTCCTATAAAAATTACTCACATCATTTGTTCACTGAAAACATTTTCCAACCGAGATTTGTATACAAATTAAATAATTATGACCTTCCCTGTCTAGTTTTATAATGAAGTGGTTGAAAGCCTAGGTAGATTTAGTTCTTACTATGTAATTTCTTCACTGGTGATGAATTTCATCTTTTTTGGTCCAATTACTATGAATCAAAATATTCATCACACAAATAAAATCCACTTAGAGAATACATTGTTCTCTGTCTTTGTGGCTAACATATAGAATCGATTCATCTTCCTGGAGGTAAAATTCCTTTCTAATCATTGTTAACTGCCCTGAAATGATTTTGTTCTTTTGTTCTTGGCGGGCCCTCTAATTACAGGTACAGAGTGTTTCAGTATTTTATAGCAGATGAAATCAGTGTTAATCTTTAAAAGATGTTCAGGGTCGTGTCTTAAAGTATCTATTATTGGAAGGAAAAAATTGTATTTGTGAACTTTTGCTATATATCAGAAACTGGCTATAAAGTGATTGGCCTGCTGTTGTCTTTTACTTCATTTTTAATGTATTTTGATATTATAATTTAAGAAAATTTGAGGGTTGGATTATTGTTCTATGTAATTTTAGATCTAGGAGGACCCGAGGCCAGCTCTTTGACTTGATGAGGAGAAATTTGACAGTATGTTGTACAAGTTCCGTGATGGCAAGGGTTGGTTTATTGTGTCCACTGCTGTTTCTCCACTGTGGGGTACAGCTCCAGGCACATGGCAAGTATACCCACAAAAATGTTGACTGAATCAATGTTCAATGGCATTCAATTACTAAATGAGAGTCATGGCACAAGGACCTAGATTCTCTTGCTTTTTCTCTAGAAATCTAATCATCTTGAATATTATGAAGTTACAGAGAATGGCTATTGAGCAAACTCTTTCTGGCTAGGAAAATTGAGAAGATTTAAGAACAGAGTGATTACTTAAAATTTGGTTATTTTTTGAAAAATATTTATTTATGCCCATTATATGCTTGGCCCTGTCCTAGGCACTGGAGATACCAAGTAGTCTATTTAACCAAATAGCATATTTAATATCATGCAGCTTAAAGTCTAATGGGGAAAACCAGAGATTCAAAGGGTGTATTACAGTGATACGGTCCATAAGAGGAATAGGCGGAGAGAGGTGACAACTGATGCTAACTATATTAGCATAGACTTTTCAGGGATAGCCTGAGTTTTAAAGAATGAGTAGGTCTTGTTTGTACAGATGAGGAGAAAAGGGCATTTGTGATGATAGCAGGGACATGTCTGTATGAAACGGTTCTCTAGAACTGGCATGAAGGGTGCATGGTGGGTGGAAATAAGGTGATAAGTTCAAAGAGATAGATAAGCAGGCAGGCACCAAATCCTTAAAGACTGTGTCAACCTTTAGAGCTTGTACTTCATTCTAAGCCACAGTGAGACATGAAGTCCTCTTACAAACAGAAATCCTTCAAATCTAGAACACCAAAACTAGGGAGATGGTTCACTGTGCTCCATCTTCAATATCTGTAAAATGACAGTATAATAGTACCAACCTCTTTGGGGTTGCCAATATTAAATTATACAACATGTATGAAGCATTTGGCATTGTACTTGGCACCTTGTAACTGCTTAATAAATATCAGCGATCACAACTATCATAATTTTATTATGACAATTACTTCTAATGAGAGAAATTAGCATGAGCTAATATAGGACGGTGACTTAGAACTTGCTTAAAACATGTTGCCTTCTGGGTTTAGTTGTGGCGCCAGAGTGCATATTATGTACTTTTTCATGTTTCCTAAAACTTTGTTTTTGATAAGCAACCTGCAAAAAAAAAAGTGATTTTTACATAGCCTCACAATTGCACACTTATAGGAGATTTCTTTTAAAAGGCCAATACAAGAGACAGGCCCCACATCCACCTTATAGGCTTGTTGGGGTTCATCAAATTTTTATGGAAGTTGGATGTAATGCTTCAAGGGTAAGATTTAACACCATATTAGAGACATATCACCATTGAATCTGAGAGTTCTCTTTAAATTTAATTTTCATTTGACTGCAAAGGAGTGTTTTGAATGACCTATTTTAGGGTGGCTTGTTTGTTTTCAACAAGAAGACTTACATTAAATTATATATGTGTACAAAGGACTGGAATATAGCTCAGTGGTGTGGCACTTTCCTAGCTTGCTCAAAGCCCTGGGTTCTATCTCTGTTACTACCCAAAAAAGAAAAAAGTGTAAGAAGACCTCAAATGTTTCCTTGTATGTATCCACATAGATACTTTTAATTATTATCATTTGTACGGTTCACTGAATGACATTGGATTGGTCTTTTAAAAGTTCCATTAGGATTCTAATAGAACTTAACTTGAAAAATTCAGATTTGAATATTGCTCCTGTAATTTATTAGGCATTTTGGCCAAAATGAACTCAGTATGTGGCTTTCCATAGAATAACTTTAGCTTCTACATCTGTGAAATGGATGTGGTAGCACAGACCCATGCAGGTACTGCCCTCACATAGTGTCTCGTGGACAGTATGTTCTTGCCACTGGTGACTACCTTCTGACCACTACTGCATACTACCTCTGCTCCTACCGACTATTGAGGACATTTTCAAACTCCAACCACCTGCTCAAACTGATGTCAGTGAGCAATGTAGAAAGAAAATAGCAATACTATTGAAGTCTTATGAAGAGGTGGTATTTCTATCAGTCATTTTTCTTGATTGCAATAAGAAACAAAAGGGGAATTCATTAACAGGACCTGCAGACTTAGGATTAGGTTATAGAACAAGTCTCAGGAAAAGAGCTGTAGGCAGATCTAGTGCAAGAAGGTCAGTTGCTAACATTTTCCAAGAACGGCCTGAACACCTTTAGGTCTTTGTAGATCCTATGAAGGAACACTAACCTCCCCTTCACTTCTGACTCACAGTCCCTGAAGGGACAATGCAATTGACCAAACTTAAGTCACAAGCTTAAGTTCATGACTATGTGCGGTGTGAAGCTCCTCTCCAAATAGGAGATTAGCCAACCAACCAAAAAGACAAAAATGCCAATATCTATGATAACATCTTTACTCTTACACAAAAAATGCTGGCTGGGAGTATAACTGGGGGCAGAGCACTTGCCTAGCACGCACAAAGCCCTGGTTGAGAATCTTTAGCATCATTAAAAGGATAAAAAATTAAAACTAGAGTAAAGTTCATAAAACACTTATTAAAAATACTACTATGAATCATGGTGTCCTTCAGAGACATCAGGCCAAATGGAATTAGCTGAAATATAGGGAAGCAGTCTTGTCGACTACATCTTGCTCACTCTAGCACAGTCTATTCCTTATGTAAGCATGCCTGAGTATTTTCTCAGATAAACTGTATCTTTATCAATAGCTCTATTTTGCACTAAAATGTTACCTTATATTCTTTTTCAAAACTAACTCTGTTTTTAAGGCCATGACACACTGAACTTTAAAATAAATGATCTATTTCAAAAGTTAGATGCTGGTAATTGAATGAAGCCCTTTTTTTCTCTTAATTCTTAGGTTGGAGTAGACTTATACATTGTAGATTTCTAAAAGTCCATCTATATCAACGACCAAACAACAACCAACAAAGGTTAAGAACCTAGAATGTAAAAAAAGAAGGATTAAGTCAGACAGCATTTTAAAATTTTCATTGAAAATGTTATCCCTAAATCTTCGGATCCTCCTTGGTTCATAAAAGTTGATTGATATGAAAAACTCTGTAGTATTTATAAGACTCGTGTAAGAAAGAAAAATTTACCAGGCTTGTGATATTGTGAGCTGATTACTTCAATAATTGAATCAAATTTTCCTAAAAAGTATAGAATGTATGAATACTCTGCTTTTCAGCTTTTATATAAGGAATTATAAAAACTTTTTGAGATAACCCTTACCTGTAGATTCACATTCTTGGAAATACATGAGATAAAGAAAGGGGGCCTACTAAAATGTAAGGCTCCCAATCATTCAGATGGTCACTATTGAAGAACTACTGGACTGTACTTTTTTAAAGTAGGGCCTTGAACTTTAATGTGTACTGGAGTCACCCAAGGATCTCTGTAAAAACAAATTCTAACTCAGTAAGTCCAAGATGAAGCCCAAACCCTGTCTTTTCTACCATCTCTTGGGGGATCTCTGTGTTCTCACCACACTGTGAGTGGCAAAATTTTAGAAAATCTTGGGTCTTTAGGGTAATGCTGTACTCCCAGTGATAAAGAGTCTTAACCAGCAACAGTTTGGTGCTTTCTGCCCTTTTTTACCACCTTATCCTTTTTTTGATCCAGGGCATGTCTGCAAATTTATTTGGGCATAGCTTACCCCTAATGGACGAGTAAGATCCACTGAAGAGTAATTAACCTTAATGCTGAATCAATACAGTACAGCCCTTTAAATGTCTCCCTCAGAAATCATCTGTGTTATTGTTGCTTCTGGCAAACCAAAATCAAATACTATCCATTTGAAAAGAGTTACCAATACACTATTCTAGTTTGAGAAAAGACTCCAAGAAAACAGACAACATTTCCATGTTTTAGGAGCAAGATTTTACTCTTTTGCTATGGAGAGCAGATGTTTATTTTGAAAGCTCAGACTGGCTTTATGTTTTGAAAATGACAATACAATTTTCTTATAGTAAAAAGTTGGGGAAATAAAACATATATGAATTTCTTTTATGAAATTGAATTATGTTTGCAATTCTGATCTTGTGTTTAAAAATTATTTGATCATTTAGAGAGTGAGGAATACAATTGTATAATATTCTCCATCCTTTAAAAGGGAATATCTAGGTTTCTGGTAGCAGAGACAGAGTTCATAGGATTTCAAGTTGCCAGGGTTGCTTAGAGAGGAGGCAGGAAACACAGAAGCTACAGTATGCTCAGAATCTTTGCTTCAGAGTTTTGGAAAGTGCTCACACTTCAGAACAAACGATTCAAGCAATAAAGGATCTATTGTCATTGAGAACTGCAGCTCACTCCATCCCTGTACTTAAGGACTGACAGGTATGTTAGCATAGTGAGCCCCTAGAAATCCTGAAGAAACTGAATTTGCTTTCTTAACCCAGATGTTGCATAAGTATGTTTTGCTTCACAATCCTTCCCTTTTTTGTACACATTTTGAATGTTAACATCTTATGAATTTGGAGTTTTAAAAAGCACACTTTAGGGAAAGTTGCTAAATTCAATATCATAATAGGGAGAATAATAATTATTTTAGTGTTTTTAAAATATAGGACACCATATGTATTATCTCACAGCAAATCTATAAGAATAGGAAAAGAGGATGTTCTCAACTATAAAATGGATATCATGAAAAATACTCAGCTAGAGAGTCATTGATGAACTTAAATAAGTAATGTACATGGAAGCAATTTGCAAGCTGAAAAGTGCTATAGAATTATAACTTGTTTTGTTGTGTAACAGTAATATACACACAACATGTACACATATGTATATATGTGTGTGTGAGGTGCATTTATCACTCTCTCTTCCTCTGGAGACAGATGAAAGACATCTGTGTATTTACTATACTCTGTACCCCAAGCTCCTGTCTTTGTGTTCTCCCCATGACAGTGAGCATAGTGTGCACAGAGTCCACACACAGTGCATGCATTTGAGGGAATGAATTCAGCAATGAATGGTGGGCGAGGCCTCAATATCATATCAATAGTCCATTCCATCCACATTAAAAAATAAAGAAGTTCTGAAATCTATGATTCTTCAGTGTTTGGAAGTAGGTTGTTCTGTTTCTATATGTCTTCATAGCATCTTATCACTTACACTATTAAAGAATAACATACTCAAGACTCATTTGGTTAAAATGAGAACTGCCATGAAGTACAGATAGTAATGTCATAGGAGACCAAAAATCAGGGTTGGATTTCTATTGAACAGTCTATTTCTTTGGTAGATTTTTGCTGTCTGAATACAGAATTCCCTCAGTATCTAGATCACACTTGAGGTGGAACTGTTTTCTTTCTTTCATAAAAGACTGTGTAATACCTGGCAGTCATTAATATAAGCGCTGCTAAATGATCATAAGCACCATAAACTAAACCATGTTTGTTTTGTGATTCACATAATGTTGTCTACGTGTAGCATTACCTAAGTGGTTCCTGCTCTGGCCTTTTATGCAATAATCAACTTACAATCCGTAGTTTGTTTATTCCTCAGATCTTTGACAATTTCATAAAAACACTGCTTGCTTTCTGGTTTTCCCTTCTTAAATTAAATATTTCTTGTTTTTCATTTGTTGGTGGTAAATTTATTTACATATGTTTATGTGTATATATATATCATTTTTTAGTTTGTGATATTACTAACTAAAAAACTTTAGCTATTATCCCAATCAAGGAAGAATACACTACAAACTCATAAATCATTAGTCTATAATTTTATTATGAAAAATAATTATTATATTAATAAGGCTATGGGCATTGACTGCAGGTATAATATTAAATATTGATTGAGTCTAAGCCATTGATTTAAGTGTGAAGTGTGAAAATTCAAATTGGTTACAGGAGAGCACAGTTTTTGAACCTCTCACACTAAAAACTTTTTAACCAAAACACAAAGTTAGATAAACTTTGATAATGGAAGTCAAAGCAAGAGCCACATGTCATCTTTCTGAGGATAAAAGATTTGGAGCAGCTAATACTTTATGTCAAAGGCTAATTATTATTCTCTAATTATGGTCTGTTCATCTGAACCTTGCTATAGTATTTAGTATATATTTTACTAAAATCTTTATGCTACCTGTCATATTATGCCTCCTACAACATTACATTGTGGATTTTACAGGTCTTATTCCTAATTTAGTGTCTTGGGATTTGTACAATGTTGCAGTCAATCAGCAATTGTTATAGCATTTTTAGTTTCTTACTATGTGGTAGCATTGATAAAAGAGAATTATATGTAATAGTGTCAGCCTTGTAGGATTTTAATTTCACCTGGAATAAGAGAGCTAATCATATCTACCCTCTCTTCACCCCCTATCCCATTCTCCTTTTCTGTGCTTCCCTACTAAATAATGGTTCAAACATGTTTCCATCTTCTAGCTGTAGATAATTTGGCTTCCTGCTACTTACCATTCTTACTAGATCCAGAATCCATCCAAGGAGCTTTTGCCTTGTCTCACTTTTATCTTTTGATCCTTGGGGAATATACTTGTTTCTTAAACATCTGGGACCCTGCCCTGGACCTAGATTTTGGCAGAGAGAGTCTCCTTTGAGTGTTTTCTCCAGTGTCTTGGGGATTTTTTTAATGATTTTTATTAGTGCATTATGGTCAAAATGAATATTGGGGTTCATTTTGACATGAACAAGGAAAATAATTTGCTCCTCTTTATTCCCCCATTCCCTTCCCCTATTCCCTTTTCTCTACACTATTGGTCTTTATTCTATTTATTTATAGTTTTTTTTTTTAATTGGCGCTTTTAGATATACATAAAGGTGGAATTCACTATGGTATTCGCTGTGTACCTTTCACTTTCTGAGTCTGGATTGTTTCAGACAAAATCAACATACATAAATCAGTAGCTTTCTACTGAGAAAATATCAGGAAAACTATCCCATTCACAATAATCTAAAAAAAAAAAAAAAAAACCATACTCAAGAGTCTTGGTTTTGAGGTTTTCTTGGCTGACCATTCATTGGCTTCCTATGCTCCTCCAGAGGATCCCATGACTTCAATCACTGGAAATTTTGCTCACCTCTGGCCTCTTCCTTTCTACCTATTGGTTTTTCCTGGGTTGTTTCTAAGGCTGCTAAGATCATAGATGGTGATCTGCTTTTGGCTCAGGGAGTGCTGTGTGCTTCTATTTCTAAATGAGTTCAAAGTTAAAGGTATATCACACAGGATATAGGAGAGCACTAAATTTAGGGTGATCTGAAAGATAATGTGACCATTCAATGAATAAAATGGTAGTCAAGGGGAGTATGATCTGAGTTGAGTCTTGCATCTAATATAGTTAATTAATTAATAGATTTTCTAAATATCCATCCAATTTCCCAGCATCATTCATTGAATAATCCATTTATTCCTACTAATTAAATATGACACTTTAATTATACTTAATTGTGACTTATGACTGTGTACCTATGACTGTTCTAGGTTTCATTTTTCTTTCATTGACATTCTAATTTTATACCAATACTTCAGAATTTTAATCACTGTGTTCTTTAAACTTTGGTATAGCAAGTAGAAAGGGGACCATTCTAGCCTATTTACTAGCAAATCAATATTAGAAAAAAAAAATTACCACCTTCAAAATCCAAATGGCATTTTAATTGGAATTAATTTTAGAAATTAAATTAATTCTTTTTATAACACTGAGATATTTTTTCCAAAGTCATGGTATCTAATCTCCATTTATTTAAAATATGTCTCTATGGAATTAAGTGAAATTATGTAATTTCCTTAACACAAATTGCATATATTTTTTATTAAGTTTATTTCTAAGTATTCATTTTTTCTAAGTATTTCATTTTTGTGCTGCTGTGAGTGGAATCCATTTTCATTAATTTTGTTCCAATCACTTCTGTATAAGAAGATTAGTGACTTTTAAATGTTTTGCATAAATCTTAATATATATCTAGTAATGTTTAATACATTTTAATTAATTCCTTATAGTTTAGAAAGATAGTCATATCATCTACAAATACTAATAAATTTCTCCTTGATTTTGAATATTCATACTCTTTTGACTATTGGTTTGAGAAAAATATTTTATTAAATATCTACTCTAACTTTATTAAGAGATTTTTATTTAAAAGGTGTTTTATAAATCACCAACAAACATTATTGATGCTTGATGATCCACAGAAATTTAACATATGATTCTCAAAGATACATTTCATAAAAGGGGAAGCTATAGGGGACAATTCTTTTTCTGGAGACTGGGGAATCCATTATTCTAACCAAGTCCTGCCACCAATTAGTTGTGTGGACTAGGCAACTTTAGCAACCTACATTTTCCCCAGTAATCTCTTTTAAAATGAGATACTGTGTCCAACTCCTTTGTGATTAACCTTTTGGAAAAAAAAATATGAAAGCTTTAGATTTTCTCTAATCACACATACATAAATAATATTTTGCATGAAATTACAGATAGTTTGTATATTCCATTGTGTTCTTTCATGCAATCCTAGTAACAAAAAAAAAAAAAATCCTAGAGCTGGTTGACCTCTGAGATCATTTACAATTTGAAAGTTTGACTACATTACTTTTCAGAAAACTGTCTTGTGCCTAAATCTTAGGCATATAGAATATATGTTGTAGACATGCCTCTTGTCATAGTGAAATCTGGTCTGTATAATTCATTTATTCTTAAAGTTCTGAACCTTTGGAGATTTTAAATATAGCTGTGTCTTTCAATTTTATGATGCAAACAAGCTAAGGCTGCAAAAGTAAACAATTTCACTTTACAGGCAACTTTTCAAAAATGTAATTTCTTAAACTGAGGGAAAGCATTACCACTCTCTAGATTACATGTAGAGGTAACTTGTGAAAAGAATGTTCAGAATTTTTGTGTTTTAGTATCTAAAGGACAGACATAACAAAGCAGAACACGTAATATTTTAAGACTTCTGGCATTTGGACAGTGTTCCAGTCAGCCGAGTTGTGAGACCCTGCACAATGTAGCCTTTAATTCCTTGTATTTTGACCCCTCTACTCAATAATTTATGAAACTGTGTTCACTTGATTTATTTTTATTTAAGTGTAACTCATAGATTCACAGGATACCAGTGCAAGGAGGGACCCTAGATATAATATATTCTAAATCTTTCATTTCACGCTACTGCTTCTTTTTGATAAATCCTCATAATGTTGGGTATAATGTGAACCAGGAGTCATAAAGTGAAAGGTCTAATCCTGGCCTCCTAGTTCTTCTCTGCAAAATGAGGCGACTATTGGGGCTGGGGATGTGGCTCAAGCGGTAGCATGATCGCCTGGCATGTATGCAGCCCGGGTTCCATCCTCAGTACCACATACAAACAAAGATGTTGTGTCTGCCGAAAACTAAAAAATAAATATTAAAATTCTACCTCTGTCTCTAAAAAAAATGAAGTGACTATTGCGTCAATAAGAATAAAATAAAATAAAAAAATGTAAATGAATAAATGAGGTAGTCAGGACAAATCGTCTTCCAAGATCAACTACTCTAATTTTACTCTAATAGAATTATTCTACTCTTAGATATTTATAATGATAGAAATACATATTTCTATTTCTCAAAGTCTATGAAATGACCTTTATGACTTCTGGCCATTGTTCTGAAGACCAAAGCGTGTTTGACCTGACACCTCTCTTTTAAATTTCTTTTTTAGTCTATATATTCTTTTATTCATGTCCAATTGTAAAATTTTTTAAGTCTATAGCACTGAAAAGATAATATTTACAAGATGTAATTGAAAATAATGAATGATTTCAATGGAAAAATTTTGGGACATCAGTGTTTTACTAAGTTAGTGTCTTTCTTTCTTTGCCTATTTCCCTCCTTTACTAAATTAAAAAAAAAAAAAAAAAACATAGGCACCAACTAAGAGTTCAACTGAATAGCAATGCTTGATGTGACCTCTCCCATCTACCCACTAAATATAAAATCTAGGATAAAGAGAAAATGTCACATCTTAACCATGGCAGGAAATTAGAGTCAACCATTAACCTAATATTCAAAACTAGAGGAATTTCTAATAAAAGCCAGTAAATATAAGATTGGATTTTTTTTTTGTACCAGGGATTGAATCCAGAGGCACTTAACCACTGAGCCCCATCTCCAGCTTTTAAAAATATTTTATTTACAGACAGGGTCTTGCTAAATTGCTCAGAGTCTCACTAAATTGCTGAGACTGGCTTTGAACTCATGATCCTCCTAGCTCAGGCTCCTGAGCTGCTGGGATTACAGGAATGAGCACCTGGCAAGATTGGATTTTTAAATGCAATCAATAGACAACTTGAGTTTTTTGAGGCACCTCTATAGGAAATACTTCATCCTATACTCACTCTGCCCCCTCTGATTCAGAGCCACAATGTCCAAGAAAATGGGACAAAGTCCCTATCTTGGTTAGACATTGTTTTAAACATTGCCCTAATGTTCTAGTAGCCTTCCTAATTCTGTTCAGTAATCAGAGAAACATTAACAGGTACAACATGTCCCATCATAGACCTGGGGGCAAGCAAAGGAAGCACTAAAATGAAAAGCCATCCATGTTGACTGATAAATAAAAACCCATGAAGAAATAGGAATTTTGAAAAATTACAAAGCTTTGCCAAATAGAATTTAAAATAGGACACATGAATTGTAGAACATCATATAAACTACTGTACAAACCCCAGAATATATTTTTTTTAAAAAAGCCAGGAAAAAAAGGAAATAGCAAAACCACAATGCATGAAATAATGGACCATTAAACATCATGATTTTAAGGAACATTTAATGACCAGAAGAAGCTCAAAATATTTCAAGTACACAACTCAGGAGACATATTTCAATTTAGTATATGATTCACTCTTGGGATAAAAAAGAAATACATACACATACACACACATGAAGGACTAAAAACAAATTTGATAAAAGAACTAGAAATAAATTTAGCAAGTAGTTGAATTATTTGTAAATATTTTTACATTAAAAAGATAATATTTTATGTGCATTTGTAGAAAATAAACTTTGCATGGTTTAAGTGCAGTAATATATTCATTATTTAACCTGATATTTATTATAATCTCATGTGTCAGATCATTTCAACCATTTTATTTAAAAAAATAAACTTGAAAAGTTTGAGAATTTTTTTCTAGAGACATTATTTTAATTAGGAAATTCAAAATAAGTTTAGAACCAATAGAATAGACACCTCCCAGAAATCATATCTTTTTAACATTTTTCCATTTTACTTAATCTCTATTTTTAAATTCAGTAAAATAAAGCCTGACACCTACTATCCTTTAATTCTCTTTTATTCCCTCTTTGTCTTCTTACTTTTCTAAATTTGGTGCATAAGATTTTCTTAGATGCTATTTTTACTACACAAATGTATTAGTAAGCCAATATACGGTATTATTTTTTTCTCATAACTTTTGTGTAAATCATCACAAATGGAAGAAGTAGTAGTAATGATCATAATAATAGCAGACACAAATGGACTTTCTCAGAGTCAGGCACTATTCTCCCTACTGTAGTTGAATTAACTCATTTCATCCTGCAGTACTTCTGTGAGCCAAATCTTATAATCTCTTTACAGATGAGAAAACTAAGACAATAGATTAAATAACTTGTCCAGCATCACACAGATAGTATGACTTGGAGCTGGGATTTCTTTTTTTAACTTATTTTTTTATTCTAATTTGTTACATATAACAGTAGAATGCATTACAATTCATATCACACATATAGAGCACATTTTTTATATCTCTGGTTGTATACAAAGTATATTCCCACCATTTATGTCTTCATACATAGGATAATGATGTCCATCTCATTCCACCATCTTTTCTACTCCCATCCTCCTCCCTTCCCCTCCCACCCCTTTTCCCTATCTGGAGTTCATCTAATCCTCCCATGTGGAGATGGGATTTCTATCTCTTACTTTCTGACTAAATTTCTTAAAATATATTTATCCATGGTAATGATTGTAAGTCTTACACATTTATTAACTGTTTAAAAGAATTCTATTGCACAATAAGCCAATTTACTTAGGCTTTTGTTTGATGTATACATTTCCACTGAAAGAAAGTTGCTTCGCACTTCTAAATATTACAAGATGTGAGTCATGAGCCATCAAATACAAATTTCACTGTGCACATACAAGAGAATTTATCTGGGTGAGATAGGTACAGGAGTACTTGCTTGGTCAAAGGGCTTGTGCATCTGGGGAGTTTCCATCTATTAGCAAAATTCTCTCTGAAAATTTACTAGTTGCTAGTGTTTGTATGTATTCCTTCCCAGATCTTCTCCAGAACGCAATTGTTAACATTATTTTTCAAGATGTGAAATCCTGAAATAGTGCCTAGTTCTTCTTCCAATTTCCAATTCCCTAAGTAGGTAGAATATCTTTTCATACATTATTTTGGCTAGTCCTGTTTCTCTTTGATGAATTAAACACTTATTAGTTTGTAAATTCTTTTACAAATAATTTACTTAATGCTGTGTACTTTTAATATGAAGTCATTAAAGATTATTATTCAAATTATATTGGACTTTTGAAGTTAACTCAGTGTTATAGATTTCTAATTATATTCATCGATTATTACAGAATTTGGTCTATAGACATATAAAAAACTTTGAACATATAAAAAACTAGAAATTATGTGTGCATTCTGCACAAGTACCTGAAGATACGTAAAATTGAGACCCAACAAATATTGAAGAATCACAGGCATGAAATTCAAGTCTATAGACATTATTGCCACTGAATAGCTGTTTATTGCTGTTCCTCTAATGGCACCACCACCACAATGCCAGCTGATAAACTTCCATTTCCTCCTCCTCCTCATATGAAGATAAAATCCACCCCCCTTACTCTCTCTCTCCCACTCTCTTTCTCTCTGTCTACATAAATATGTTATATATATATCCTACAAAATTTTCAGTATTTACTATAAACTATACACACACACACATACACATACATTTTTAGTATTTCTAAGTGTTTATAGAAAATGGGCTTGCAAATGCATATGCAACTTCATAATCTTGCCAGAACCACAGTATCCATTTCTGCCCCAAAAATATAACTTAAATTCCAGTGTTTTTTTTTTAATTTTGTTGTTGCTTGTTTTTTTGTGAAATATAAGAATAGTTATTATCTGATTCATAAAAGTCTTAATTACTCTAGAATTTGTTTCTATTTGGAGCACCTTAATGGGGGAAAATCATTTAAACTTAAGACTTCAAATTTACAGTCCTTCAAACAGAATTGTTAGGTACCAGAAAAAGAAATTATGCTACTGTTTTGAGAAGAGATCATTAAACTGTTTAATGTATAATTATTTCTTTCTAGCTATTATATCAATCATGGTGATTCTTTGGGAATGTGTGACAATTTCATATACTGCAGAATATATTCATAAGAGACTTTACTTGTAGAGAAAAAATAAAATAGAGGAAATCCACCTTTGAAATTATTGCATTTAAGCCCTACAAAATTTTCACTATAAAATAAATAGACACTGAGTCTCTCAAAGGATTGTAATTCTGTGAATGCTGAACAACATTAGAAGTTCATTGGATTGGACAAAGGGGAATGAAGGGAATGGAGAGGGGATAGGAATAGGAAAGACAGTAGAATGAATCAGACATAACTTTTGTACATTCATATATGTTTACACCACAGTGAAACTGCACATCATGTATAATCACAAGAATGGGATCCTAATTAGAAAAAGTTGTGCTCTGTTATATATATATAAAAATACACTCTACTGTCATGTATATCTAAAAGAACCAAAAAAAGAATAAGAAAGAAAAAAAAGAATTGCAATATAGAACCTACCTTGTAGAAGTACCATCTTTTGTTAGAATGCCAAAAGTGGACAGAAAGAAAGTTTTAAAAAAATTAAAAAGAGAAGTAAGTTTAGTGTAAGTTTATACAAGTAAAAGCTTTTTGAAAAGTTGAGGAGGTGGAAGTAATCCTTCCTGGATCTCTCTGAAAGTGGTATTTGAGTGGCGCCTCAAAAGATGTTACTTTGGAGATTTCACCAGAAAACATTTTAGGTGAGAAACTCAGTGTGAATAAACGCATGGAAGTAGGAAATCTCACCATGTTTTTGAGGATGGTGAATGGATCCATTTTTTTTTTTTTTCATGCTAGAAAATCGAAGAATAGTTGTGGTTAGAAGATTAAAAAAAAAAAAAAAAACTTATGGAGCACAGGAGATTGACGTACACTGGTGCATTAGACCTAGTACTAAATGAAAGGTTTATAAAACTGAGCTCTGGAAGACTTGGAGAGTGCAAGTTCCATCTAAGGGACTGGTTCCACCATCTAACTCCAGCACCAATGGAAAAGAAGTGTGGCCACATCTGCTTTTTCCAGAGGATATGGAATCAGAATATTTTAGCAAATTGCTAATATTTAAGCAGTAGCAAATGATTCAGTAACTGAAAAGCATAGTGGTAAGCATAAAATAAAATATTGGTGGTCATGATCACACCTGTATGTCATTAATTTACCATCCCAGAGACAGAGGAAATGAAAAAGACAGTTTGAGGTTGTAGCTACAAGGTGAAATATGACCCCTTAGACAACAGAAACCAGAGAAGGTGTGACTTTATCAGTTGATTGATACAGTATTTCAGGAATCTTAATCTAGACTCAAGAGGGAGAAGCACAATATCTTCACAATATTTTGCAAACTGTATGTTCTCATTCCAGCTGTACATCCTGATGAAAAGGAACACGGAAGCTGTTCTTGGGTAATTTGGTCTCACATTCTATACACTTGCATTAATGAAAAGTTTTCTTCTGTTTGTTATCCTAATTGTGTGAATGTTTTTATAAAGGGGTTTTGCATTTACAAAGAATTTCCACTGGAACACTTCTCCCCATGTGAGATTTTAACAAATATGAACATAACTCATAGATACATGATAGGAAATAAAAGATAATTAAACATTTTATCTAAACTAATTAGACATCTGGCATAAAAATTTCAATGCCTCTTTTCTCCTTTTTTGACATGTGTGTATGTGTGGGTGTTTGCTTTGTATTCAGGATTTTTCCAACTAGCCACCAAGAGAAGAAATAATGAAAATGTGTTTATAGTCTTCAATCCTAAGGAGGTTATTGCCAAAATCTCTTTGATAACATGTCCTTTATCTGGATAGTCTTTTTCTTTTTCTTTTCTATTTTTTGTTTTTATGTCTCCCATTGAAATTAGTCAGAAAAGATGATTTTTTATTGATTTTTTTAAAAAAATAAGTGACCGTGGAGTGCATTACAATTCTTATTACATGTATACAGCACAATTCTTCATATCTCTGGTTGTATATAAAGTATGTTGACACCAATTCGTGTCTTCATACATGTACATTGGATGATGATGTCCATCACATTCCACCATCATTGCTAATCCCCTGCCCCCTCCTTTTCCCTCCCACCCCTCTGCCCTATCTAGAATTCATCTATTCCTCCCATGCTCCCCCTCCTTACCCCACTATGAGTCAGCCTCCTTATTATCAGAGAAAACATTTGGCATTTGTTTTTTGGGGATTGGCTAACTTCACTTAGCATTATCTTCTCCAATTTACCTGCAAATGCCATGATTTTATTCTCTTTTATTGCTGAGTAAAATTCCATTGTGTATATATGCCACATTTTTTTTATCCATTCATCCACTGAAGGGCATCTAGGTTGGCTCCACAGTTTAGCTATTGTGAATTGTGCTGCTATAAACATTGATGTGGCTGTGTCCCTGCAGTATGCTGTTTTTAAGTCTTTTGGGTATAAACTGAGGAAAGGAATAGCTGGATCAAATGGTGGCTCCATTCCCAGATTTCCAAGGAATCTCCAAAGTGCTTTCCCTAATGGCTGCACCAATTTGCCATCCCACCAACAATGTATGAATGTGCCTTTTTTCCTCACATCCTCACCAGCACTTATTGTTGTTTGTCTTCATAATAGCTGCCGTTCTGACTGGAGTGAGATGATATCTTAGAGTAGTTTTGATTTGCATCTCTCTTTAATTCATCAGAAACTCAGAACCCAAAACCCCCATTCAATACTTTAAAGAAATTATTTAAGAGCCCTTCACTTTCAAAAATTAGTGGATTCACATTCTACTATATTTGTCTACACCCTTGTTCTCTACCCATGCTCAAATACACAGAGATTAGATACCAGATGATCCACTCAATTGAAACATTAGGGACATAAGTAAAAACCAACATGAATCTAGTTTTATGTAGCTTTTGACATCTACATTCATTTTCTATTGAGATATTTAAAATTAACCTTTGGCTTGACAGTCCTCTTTGAATCTATGTTTGTTCATAAAACAAAATATTCTGACAGTATTTAGGATCGTGTGTTCTGAAGCCTAGCCCCCTTTCTTAACTATCTATATAAATTTATGGGAGCTGCTTGATGAAGAAAGCTAAAACTTTTAAAATAGACAAGATTAGCTTCTTCGCCAGATTGTCATGATTAAATAATGGAAAGTGGTTACTAAATGCTTAGAACATGTTCGTTGCTACTGCTGCCACTCCTACTGTTAATTGTTTTAGCTATATAATCTTTATTATTGACATGAAATATTTTATTAACATGACTCTGACAGCTGATTTTGTTCCTGAGAAACTGTAGGTAACATTTTTACTGAATGGAAGCCAGTACCCCAACTGCCTGCTGTCTCTACTGAAAGCCTGCTGCTGATGGTCAGGGATTACAGGCTTATTTTTAGCAATCTCTCTAGCCTGAAATGGAATTCTGTCAAGGTTGGTTTTTTTGAGTCTGACACAGGAGGAGGGTGGTGTTTCCAATTTTATCATCTTCCCAGAAAATCATGTTTTAAGAGCTAGCTAATTTCATTAATTTTTAAAATATACTGGTTTAGGCTTACAGGTTGCAAAACTACTCTGTGGCTGAAATGGTGTATTTGGGGATATGTGGTGACCCTGTGACCCACTGGGGAAGAACTCAGGAAACAGTTGCAAAGAGTCATTTAGGTCATGGTTCATATCAAGAGCATGTCATTGGACGGGGGCGGAGGGGTGGACTTCTGACTCCAGATTCCTATACAGTGGTTTTTTTAATGTTTGATACAAAATGTTTGTGCACAGAAAGACAAATATATCTGTTAAAATCTCAAAATAATAACTCTGCGATACATGAAGATTCAGTAGAGTTAGAGATACCTATTTGTGTAATCCCGTGTTATTTGGAAGACAACTGAGAATATGTGACTATGGGATCTCTGTTGACAACATGCTTGGTGAATGATGGGAAATAAATCCTGTTTTGGTATTTATTCTTTACAGATATTGACTGTGTGTGTGAGAGAGAGTGGGGGTACGTAGAAAGAGAGAAGAGAGAAAAACAAGTAATTCATTGACACGGTCGATTTACAGAATTGGTAGAAAGTGAAATTCTTTTAAATTGGTGAAATAAATACTTTTTATTCTTTAAGAAGGAAATATTACATTTGGGGTGGAAAGCTTTTAACAAAACAATTTCAGCAATATACTCTATTTTCTATGAGTCACTAATTACTTTAGGGAATATCAATTGAACAATTAAAAACCTATTTGTCCAAATACTGCTTTGATTCTGATGAGTATCAGGTGTTTCAATTCTGCCATTTTTAAGCTGCTGTTTTAATACTGTGAATATTTTGTCCCCACTCTCTTAATCCCTAAGGATATTTCCATTGTGTGTTTAGTAATACAGCCATTCTCATTAGATTAATAATATGTTTCTACTCTCATCTAAAGGGTACTGTTTTAGAATTTCAGTAAATTAATCTAATTTTGGATTAGATATTTATACAGATTTTTACATACTCTTTAATTTTATTGAAATTATTGTTTATGAAATCTGTTCTATGTAAACTTCACACCAAAATTTTAATCAATTAAACAATCAATTTAAAAAATTCCACATTGGATACAATGAGTTTTCTTTTGTGATCAAACATTTCTATAAAGTTGAATTTCCTCAATTCAATTTGGCAAAAGCAAATTTTTGTCAAGAAAAATTTTTTCTTCTGTCAATTTTTGATTAATATTAAATTTTTCTCTGTGTAGTTTTAGCTATTGTGAATTTTGTTTTTCTGTTTGTTTGTTTGTTTTTTTCTTTTTCCTTGGTACTGGAGATTGAACTCAGGGGTGCTTAACCACTGAGCAACATCCCCAGCCCTATTTTGTATTAGAGACAGGGTCTCACTGAGTTGCTTAGTGCCCTGTTTTGCTGAGGCTGACTTTGAATTCCCATCCTTCTGCCTCAGCCTCCCGAGCCACTAGGATTATAGGCATGCACCACTGCACCTGTCGTTGATATTTGTTTTGTATTGATCATTTTACTGAGTCTAATTTTTCCTCAATCAAGGTTTGCTGTCTTCAGCGTTCCCAAGGAATACAAAATTTCAATCAGGTCTTTTTGTTTGGTTTGGTTTGGTTTGGTTTGGTTTGGTTTGACATACCTTGTTTTAAACATGTCTAATTGTATTTGTCTCATTTCTACCTATCTATCCATGCTGGCTGGATAACATAATTAAAATATGTGTTTATTTCTGAGAGCAAAAATATGCTTTGGAACAAGGAACAAAGAACTGATATCTGAGTGGGGTCAATATGTCATTGCTATCAAAATAATGGGGTCACAATATCTTCTGCAGATATTTAGAGACCTCAGTGGAATCAATTTGGAGGCATACGACTTGGCTAAATGACAATTACACCTCCCAGATGTCATAATTTCTCATCTCCATCTGTATTCACAAATCACCTTACTGCCTGAAGTTCTTAACTGGCATCTGTCCATTTATGCTTATATACCTATTATATGATTTAAAAAAATTGTCAACTCACCTTCCAGTCAGAATGCTAACTTGTTTTTTAACAAAATAGTTATTTGTAATGAAGTGCAAAGATTGCAGGAAAGGTGAAAATCAACTGAGGATATCACTGAGTTGCTTAGTGCCCTGCTTCTGCTGAGGCTGGCTTTGAACTCCCATCCTCCTACCTCAGCCTCCTGAGCCACTAGGATTGAAGCAGTACATATACTAGCTACCATGCCAGATGTTTCACAAAAGTATCTTCTTCTATCCTCTCAATAAAGAGGCATTTCAGTTCCATATCTTAGCTAAAGCAGCTGAAACTTACAGAGCTAATTTACCTAAATTCAAATCACCAAGTAGTGGTGAAGCTGCAGTCCAAGCCATTCTGCAAACCCAAATCCTATAGTATATACAAAACTGGAGTATCTGTTCTCTGTCCTAATGATTTAGATAGACATTCTTTATCATTCAATAAGTACATATTGAGTGCATACTTGGAGCCTAACCCCAAGCTAGGTTTGGTATGAAATTGACAAAAGACATCATAATCCATAATCCCCATGCTTATGAAACAGTCAGTCCAATTAGCTATACAGGCAGAAAATCCAGGATTAAAGTGAAGTAAGACCTCCCAGTGATGGGGGCAGTCAGAAACCAAGGTGTTCATTGATTCAGGAAATGGAAATAAAAAATCAATTGCTTATTGAAAAGTGAGAGGGAATGAAAATACCTGTAAATAAAATCTCTTCAGGTGAGAGAATTTTTGCAATTGAAAGAGTCTTAAAAATGTTTACAATTGTTCCACCATAGTGATGATTAATAATAATTAGAAATTATTATCCAGATTCCAGCATAAGAGTTGAAAGATAATAACTTGAAATCTTCAGTACAAACCTCATTGAAGACTGAAGGGTCTCTGCTGCCTCTACATTTGTTAGGCTTTATAGTTAGACTGAATGATCCTAGATAAACCTCAAGAGGTTTCTTCAGCAGTTGCTCAAAGCCTCAGTAACTTTTGCCTTATTATTTCTTTTAAAATTCTTTCTAAAATTAAAAAAAAGGTTAATTACACTTTGCATTGTGAGTTGTTCTCAAGATAAAGTTGAACAAACTCCCTGACAGTAGGGAGAAATATTCTAAGTCTATCCCCATAGTATTTTTGATTTCCCTGCACACCCATGCACCCACACAAGGAGGGAATGAGTTAACAATATTTCCTGTTAATTTATTCAAAGGCTTAACATTTTTGTCAGGAAGTTGACACTATTTTAAATATTAGTCCTTGATGTAGAAGTATAAACCCTGGTTTTCTTTTGATTTCTGATTTTGATATCTTAGAAGAAAAGGAAAACATTTATACTTGTAAGCTAAACACACTTGACCTGGCTTCCTGCCCTATTCTGCCTTGTGAAAACACAGTCATGAGAACCAGCTGCCAAAGGCAGAAGGTGCTGAGAGTCCAAAGACTCAAGACAAATGGAAGGTTGCACAAAGGTCAGCTTGTCGGGGACTTGGTGACAGAAGGACATCTTGGGCAACAGCAAGACAGAAAGGTCCCTACACCTTTTAAACCCTTCCAGACTGCTCTAGCCAGTAGCTCTTAGTTCCATCAACCTTATATTTTTATTTACATTTGCGGAGTTGCCTCAACAGATAGTAAGTATTGAAAATCTTGTCTTTATTCCTCACATAGCATCTTTAATGACCATATCATCTATGGTCACTAAGTATGTTTTGAGTGAATTAGTTAATGAATTAATTAGGGACTTTTGGACACTTGAAAATAAGGAAGGTCATATTTTAATCCCCTGGTTCAACAGAGGCCTCTCTTCAGGACGGATGGAAGGAAAAGCAAAGGGAATTAATCTGAATGAACACTTGGCTGGGAACTGAATGTGACAACACAGAATCAGAAATCAAGTCTTGTTGTGAAGGGAAAATTGCTAAGGGAAAAAAAATTGACTGTGTTCAGTTCTGGGACAAAACATCAAAGATAGATTTTGCCAACCTGCAGAGAATGCTCAGAAAAGGAAAGCCAAGCATAGGAGGTAGTGTCATTTGACCTTGAAAAACCTGATCTTATAGAAGGGATGAGGTTAGGCTGAGATGTTGACAACTGTATCCTTAATCACTGGAAATGCTGAATGAGATGTATGTTTCCCAGAAATTGAACGGACAGGTTCTGAAGGATACCATGCAATATTCTTCCAGATTGGTAGGGCAAGACTTAAGCAAAGGAGTAAACACAATTGTGTTGGCTTGTGTGGTTTTTGTGTCTCCAGTCCTCTGGGCAGTTATTGGGATCCCAGACGTTCACTACATCAGAACGAACATTTTGAAATCAAAATTGTCTCAAAATGGATGCAACATCTGTAAGTTGTGAAGTATGTTTGGTCTTACCATAGGTGGTCAGAGGCTAGGTGTCATTTAATTCAGTGTTGTAAGTTAGACATCTGAGTGGATGACTTCCGGGTTCCCCATGAACCCCGTGATTGAGTGAAATGGTGGTAAACAAGGGGAAGTTGAGAACACAAAGCTGACCTTGCTTCCTGACAACTAGCCCCTCTGATACCATCCTCTTCCTTGCCTACTTTTAAGTCAAATACGTTTTTGTTTTTGATCCTTTGGCTTTTGTCACTTTTACCTTTGCTTTTGTTCTTCAGCCAATGAATATTTTCTTCATCTCCACCCACTTTCATAGACCTTCTTTCTCCTTCATGATCCTTGGTAAAGTGTCTCTTTCTTCTTTCTCCAGAAGCCTTTCCATTTCCCTTTTGTCTTGAGATGGTGACTCAGAAACATCTATGGTTTTGAAATAATGGAAGGTTTCATTTTCTATAGGATCATGAGTGTCAAAAGGCAAAGGACTCAAGAGTCCAATGGACATGGCTAGTAACAAAGATATAAAACTTGCAGCAAAGAGTGAATGAAGTCATCATTTTCAAAGCAAGATGGGCCCACAGAGGTTATTTTAGGGGTTTGGAGCTAGATATGAACTAGTCATGTACTTTATATTCTTAAAAGGCACTGGCTCATCATTCTGGAAGTACTTTTCAAAAGCCACTGTCAACCATGATTAGGATGCATTTTAAACTATATATTGTGCTGTGGTTCCATTGTGAGTTAAATCCAATTTTGTATGCCAGGCTGGGAACTAAACCACCTTTTGCCACTGTTTTAAATCCATTAAAAAGACATTATGGTTGCCAAATAATGGATTTGTAAACAGACAGTTGGAATCTGTAAGTGAAATTAGAAGTCAGGTGCCAATGGGTAGAATGGTTAAAAGGTGATTTGATGTGCTTAATTTATCTGATATTCTTAATAAGGTCAAATAAATTATATAAGAAAGTGGGTTCACATAAAAAACAAAAATCATGAGGTCTTTAATTTCTCTGCAGCATGGGTGTGACCTACATAAAGTCTCTTGCAAAGTCCACAAAAGAGTAACCAAAGAATTCTATTCCTGGAAGATTAAGCATTGGGAAGTTGTTAGGAGTTCATTCTGTGGTTCTAGAAAACTCTTCTTTCACTCAAGTCTGCACATACAAAGCACTTACAGCAATTCTAGCCAACAGCCTTTGCACTGATAGAGTTTCAGGGTGAAGGAGAGAGACCTCACAAAAGTTTCCATATTCAAAATAAAAGTAACAGAAGTTCCACAGACCACATGTCTCAGATGGAGGTGATAGCAAACAGGAAGAAGAAAGCAAGAGAAACTAGTTGGATGAGAAGATTAGTTGCAGAGAAAAATCCACTGGAGTAGCCATTTCTATGGAAGAGATGAAGTCAATCAAGAATTCACTCATAAAACTTCAACTGATGAAGGATCTGGAGATATTCTAAGTAATACAACTATTTTCAGTTCAGACAAACCCAGATTCAAAACCCAGTCCATCTCCCCAACAGATACAAACTTTGGTCACATTTTGTTTTAACCTTCTTAAGTAACAACATTTAATATTAACATTTCAGGTTGTAATACTCAGCTCTTAGAGTTGTAAGAAATCAAACATCTTTAGGATTATATTAAATATCATATAATCATCTTAGGGGATCAGTGCATAATCTCCAACTATGAATGCACAAATGAGAACATTACAACATACTACTTTTATCATAAAAAATCAAGTAGAGGAACAGCAAAGCAAATTAATGCCAGAAAATATTCTGTATAGTTTCCATTCAATGTCTTTACTACCTCATAATGGAAAGTGTCATAAAGTAAATATGAATGATAGAAGATCCTTGATTTGAAGAATGACACACTTGTGTGCATAATTTTCTACTTATGAAATTAGAGTGCTGGAATAATATTTTATCCAGGTTTTTAATAATGGAGGTAATGAGGTTTTTGTTTTGTTTTGGTTTGGTTTTTACTAGACTTTCTTTTTTAAATCTCCCATATCCTTTGTAATTCTACAGATAATTTTTTTGCTAACAAAAAAATCCTAAAGGTCCCACTCAGGAATCGAGGGGCTTGGCATCAGACCCAGATTTGCATCTATCCCATCTCTTCTCCCTTCTAAACTGTGTAAGTGTTCATGGACCAGTTGGTATTTTCTAATTGGGAATTACTTAATTTAATTTATTCAATTAATTTTTAGGGAGGTTACTGGGGATTTAACCCAGAGTGCTCAACTGCTGAGCCACATTCCCAAACCAATGAAGATATTTTAAAGTCAGTATAATTCAGTTAAATAGAAAGCCTCTTTTCTTTAAAACAATAGTAACAACAATAATAGTTTTATATTGAGTGTCAACTATGTGTAATACTGTACTGTGCTAAGCACTTTGTGTGAATCTTGTCAGTGAACCTCACAAGAGCCCATGAAGGGAGTTACTATCATATTCTCCACTTTAGAGAGGCTAACACACACACACACACACAAACACACACACAACTTACCCAACACAATACAACGAGTAAGTGGTGGAACTAAAACATTAAAACGTTGGACAACATAATTTCAAGATAAGATTTTCTATGTGATTTTATAGGCTGCCTTGTTCACCTTCTAGGCTCTCGAGGTTTACCACAGTACCAGATTCTGACACCTGCCTCCAGATTTTCCTGTTATGTCTCGTCTCTCTGTGTTGTCTCTTTGCACTCAATCTTCTCATTTTGAAAAATTTCCTTGCCACTCTGTAAGTCCCTCTGACATAACTCCATTTCCATGTTTATATCAAGGCCATTCAGCCACCCACTGGCTCAAAACTTTTTTTTGAATATTCATGAATACTCCTACTACATATTGTATTTCACACCCCATCAAGACATCAAACAAAGTTAGTTATATGTTTTTAAATGCATTACCAGACATATGAGTCAGAATCTGCTTTTCTAAAGGAGAATGAAACCTGAAAGTTGCTATTTCATTTTGAGACTGGGCCATTTCCTAGGAACCTAAAGAAAAGGCCTTTAGAATAGTATCAATACTAAGAAAAGACACATAAAATCCTGAGGACTCTTTTCCACCATAGTTGTATACAACATTCAAGCATATTATGTGGTCTAATTTACTTTAGAGTTACTTTTATAATCAAAATGTTATAAAACATATCTTCCTCTCTGCACTTGGAAGAAATGTAATTAGAACTTTTTTAAGCTTTAAAAAAAAAGTTGATTTGATTCTTTTTCAATGGATGATAAAGCCCTATCCTTTTAAGTTAAATTGCTACCAAGCAACTGCTAAGGACAGTTCAGAAGTGGTTTGCAAATCTGAGGCATGACAGTGTATTTTTCTCCTCTAATTTTGTACCTAAGTCTTTAAGAGAAAAAAGAGGTCAAGGAGGAAATTTGGAGCAGATAATGAACATAAACTTTAGCATACTAATAATATAATAAAATGATATGGCTGGTTTCAATTATTTTTATCCCAAATTGTCTTCCTAAAACAGGCTTATGTCCTGCTACAGGTGTAAGTAATGAGAACTTTGGATTAATGTTTTCTAACTGAGTGAAAGGTTATCTTTGTGAATGATCCTTTGAGCTCAGGCATAAATGTAAGTCCCAGAAACTCATTTAAGCCACAAGAAACACTACAGAAATTATCTGTGGAAGAAATGCCTATATTGGGCACAGATCTGAAAGCATCGTAAATTACACATATTTTATGTAAGAAGGTTACATGCAAACAGTTCATAGTTTATGTTCTTCCAATTTAACCATGAGCCTCATCTTCGTTACAGTTTTCTCTATTTTTCGTTGAGATTTGAGAGGCATTTGGAAGTGCCCTATTTAGCTGGAAACAGATGGCCTATTCTGCTTCTTCCTAGGATCAATCAGAAAGCTCTCCAGTAGCTGCTCAACCGTGGTTTCAGATTGTTTGACATTTTTCATTCTTTCTAGGGTTCTGTGCATGTGTGTGTATGTGCGCGCATGTGATGATGGTTTATTTTGGCAGTTTAATCATTGCTGAAGTAAAATGCTATATCTCAGTCATCAATATCCAGGACTCTTCTCTTGTCCACACTTTTCAAATTTAAAGTAAACTGTGGAGAAATGACAAATTCTGGATTAGTGTTAACATAAGTGGTACTTTTTTCTTGACAATACTAACAGCACATAATGTTTATTGCTCTGAAAGATCGATCACCAGTGGAACTAGGGCAGACATGGTACATGCATCAAAATGTGAAACCCTTCCATCTTTTTTTTTTAAAGAGAGAGAGAGAGAGAGAATTTTTTTTTAATATTTATTTTTTAGTTCTCGGCGGACACAACATCTTTGTTTGTAACCCTTCCATCTTTATCCCATCAATATTTTCTGATAATCTTCAATCAAATAATTAAAAACAAATGAAAAAGGAATTTGCTGTCACTAGTTCCGACACAGCATTTGTATTAAAAAGAAACAGTCGGCCATTTGTGAAGAAACATTACAGAATCTTACTTCATAAAATCTTGGACCAGAAAGAGAACCTAGAGATTACTCAATTCTATCACCTCACATTCAAGTATGAGAAATAGAAGATCAGAACAATTCATTGATACATAAAGGATCACACAGCTATTTAATTAGTGATAAGACCAAGCATGGGATCTAAATATCTTGACTCATTCCACTTCATACTATTTTATGATCAATCATTATTGTTTCTGCCTTTTCTTCAAAAGTAGACCACATTGACAATGTGAAATACTCCTTGGTTTATGAGAATGACAGTGTGAGATTAGCAAAGCCCAAAGTAATGACCACTTTCCTGTCAAATTGGAACCTCAAACATATGGATGCCTTCTTAGTGGAATCAACAAATCACTGTCAAATGCTACCACATTTTTGTCCTGAATTATCCTTGATCACATCTCATAAAATGGGGATGCAGTAGATAGTAGGAATGAGTTTTGAAGAACAAGGCAGAATATGTCCTTGATTATGATTCTTAAATTACAATGTGAAAAGCCCATAGTTTAGTTAATATTAATGCACTGATATTAATTTCACAATTTTGACAAATGTACAGTTGTGATGTAAGATATTAAAATTGGGGGAAAATATACCGTACACAGGGACTCTCTGTACTCTTTGCGACTTTTGTGTACTTCTAAAAGTATTTACAAAAAAAAATTGTTAAAGCAAAAAGGAAAAATATTATAATGACAGGCACTAGGTGAACCTTCAAGAATCATGACAAGTATGTTTCTTAGTGATGATGTTTCTTATCCATGCAGTGGAGTACAGATATTTATGAGACAATGCAAATAAAATATCAAACTTTTCTCTTGTATTTACTCCTATTAAGTGTTGGTACCAGTAAATGCTGGTACATTTTGATGCATGTACCATGTCTGCCCTAGTTCCACTGGTAATCGATCCTTCAGAGCAAGAAACATTATGTGCTGTCAAGAAAAATGTACCACTTATGCTATCACTAGTTCAGAATTTGTCATTTCTCTAAGTATTTCTCACTCCCACCATCTCCCCTCTCCCCATTTTATGAGATGTGGTCAAGGATAATTCAGGACGGAAAGGCAGAAAACTATGGTAGCATTTGACATTGATTTGTTGATTCCACTAAGAAGGCATACATACATTTGCCTTCACAAATGCTGTGGGTGTCGATTACCACCACCACAGCCCCCCATACAGATACACACAAACACACCCAACCATACACACACTCAGACTTCTAACACTTCTCAATCACCTCTGCAACCCGGCATTCCCATGCTTCAGCCCTAGGTATAAAAGCTGAAGAGAAGGAGCTCTCATGTTTTGCCCCCACTGTACTCATTTTCTCCCAATGCTCTGCCTCCCTCAGCCAGCCACCTGCTGTCTTATGAATCACAAGAAGCACAGTGTTTTTCCACCTCTCATCCTAATGACATCCAAGAGGATTAAGTGGGTCTTCAGAAGTAAGGAGGGAGTATAATCAAACATCAACTCTAGCACAGTATTTTCTGTGCTTGAAATTTGTACTTGAACTCTCTTGATCACAGTTAAAGTAACATTCCGATTTTAAATACCAAGCTAGGCTGGGTTTATACTGTGGATTATATTTAGATAATTTCATCTATTTTCTATAACATTACATCATGCTTTGGGGAGACATTCTCCCACTCAAAGTAAAAAGTAAGTCCTGAAAATGCAAACTTACTTAATAATGATTTCAACACAGCACACTCTAAAACAATAATTTAAAATAGCCTATTATAGGGCATGATGATTCTACATAGTTACATAGTTATACTATGTACTACTCTACACAGTAATAAACTATATACTTCATAAAAATGTAAATAATATAAACAAACTGCAAATTTGAAAATTGCTAAGACAGTAGATCTTAAATATTTTTACCACTAAAAAATGACTGTAAGTTGATTGATATCTTAATTAGCTTGATTATGGTGATCATTTTACAACATATGTGTGTATCAAAACATATGTGTGTAGCACATTATAAATATACACAATTTCATTTGTCAATTATAACCCAATAAAGCTGAAAATAAAGTAAAATAAGTCAGAACCTACTTCAAAGACCACTAGAGAAAAAGTGAGATAAAATTAGCACTTTATTTAGTATAGCAGAAAGAACAAGGATATTTAAGTTAGAAAGTTATGAAATCTGTATTTCAGATCTGATACTAACTTGAAAAATAAAGAAAATTGCTCAACTTGTCTGTCCCTTTCCTAAGGTAGAATTGTTGTAGGAACTGGAAAAATAATGTCGTGTGAAATTTTAGCTAAGAATTTGGTATCCAGTAATGTTGGCTGCTGTCATAAATTTTGGTGCTCCACCTTGGCCCCTTAGCCTGTGAGATTTGATTCCGTAGGTTCTAGTTGCCCGAGGCATTTTCCAAGCTCCTCTGTTAGTAGGCAAGGTACTGCTGAAGAACTAAAACTCTCCAAAGCAGACCTCAACTAATGATGGATAATGTTATCCTTCCCTAAGCTAAGAGGGCAACGATTTCTACATTGGTTGAGACATTTCCCAATGTTATTAAGTTCCAGTTCACTATAGTGCTAATTTTCCTGATGATGCCTACTTTGTTGTCTTCCTTTCCTTCTCTGTGTCCCTTTCCTGCTATTTCCCTAAAGATGTTTGCTGGACCAAACAGAAGACAGATTTGGGCTAGAATCCCAACACTGCTGTTTTGAACAAGTCATTTAATATCTCTGAGCTTTAGTTTTCTAATCTTTTGGACAGATATAATAATTCCTAAGTTGTCATGATCACTAATGAAATAATGAATCAGAATGCACGTGGTCATTGTACCTGTTCCACAAATTGGTGCATGTAAATGAGACAGAAAAATGTGCCACCCCGCAGAGTTTGAAGTACAGATAGCTGTCAGTAAAATAGTAATCAGATGCTAACCTACTAACAGGAAAACCCTCGCCTGGGCTCCGTTCTTGCTAACTCCCATTACAACATGGTTTATTCCTAACTAGAACATGACTTTGAATTACAAGAATTATGAGTTGCTAATTCCTTCTCCCCTTTCTCTCCCTATATGCACACATTTAAACACACATCTAAATCTGATTTAACAAGCTTGTATTTTATTGAGTCATTTTTCATTTTACTGAATTATATAACCAAAGAGATTTAGTCTGGGTTTTCCTTAAATTTCATATTTTTATTCCTAGCCTAAAATACCTATTAACTTACCAAATGCTAATGTAAATCAAACTTTCCAGGAATGCATCTGTTGTAGAAAACAGGTCACACCTGTACAAATTGTGAATGCACAATATAATTAGTAAAACTGTATATGTTTTTGTACAAAGCCCTAGAGAATAAAATAATAAGAAATTCCTTTTTAGTGTTAAATGTGTATATTTGAGCAAAACACTAGGCCCATGGTCAGTATGTACTGATAAATACACATAATGAATTATCAGGAGAATTATCTACTTTTCTAGGTATGCTCATTCAGAGTCATTCTCTCTTTGAGATTGACTGATCACTTATTTATTTCACAAATCTCTGTTCATGTAATCTTAATCTATTTTAGTAACAACAGCATTATTGTGGGATCTCTTGTTTTTATCATGTGGCAGTGTTTGCAGCATATTTAGATTCTACTGCATGTTCTGTGTGCTTTTTCCTTCAAAATGTTCTTTCAAAAAAAAAAAATGAGCAGAAGCAGACAGACTGTTCCAGGACATCCCTTCCTTTAGAGACATGAGTTCCTCCAGCTTAAAAAAAGACTGGATTCCAAATTGGTTAAATTGCTTCTTCTGTACAGTGAAGGGACATGTTGTCTGACTACAGTGGAACATGTGCTCTCATTTCTGACTAGCTGTTCTGTGAAGAAGTTTTATTTAGCCCGCATAGCCAATCCCCGGATTTGTGGGTGTTACCTCCTTTCCAAGTTACCAGTTTTTTTCATGATCATTATTACTTCTGCTCTGTCAGCTGTAACACAGTTTAGTAGCAACCCTTTTTAGAAAACAAAATGTTTCTCAAAATAGATGGAACAGTTGGCCAGACAGAAAAGAGATACAGTATCAACAAGAAGTAGGTCTGTTGTTCATCTGTGTGTTGCTCCCTGGACCACTCTGAGAGGCAATCTCACACATATGTCAAGGAACTGGCATCGAGTGAGGTTATCATCTCTTATCCTAACATAAATTTATACCCTATTTTATTTAGAATATCAATTGATATGAAAACTGATTTGGTCCAGAGAATACTTACATGTTTCATTTTTTTGTTCAAATTAAGACTCTTAAGCAAATGTACTAGCTAGCTTTTTTACTTTTTTCATAAGATAACTTGGAATTCCATAAGTAAATAAGTGCTTTAATTCAACTAAACATGAACAAATGGGTCCAGTTGTATGTATATTCATGTTCTGACTGTGTAGCAGAGCCAGCTGAGAAGAAGCAGGAGCTTTAGGGTGGATTTTTTTGTTTGTTTTTTGGTTTTTTTCCCTCTGTGCATCAACTAAAATAAAAATTAGGTCATGCAGTATTTACTCTCAGGGCAAAGTGACATTTTTCAGCTGCTTAGATTTCCCTATTATTAGCAGAAATGACCAATGTGGAACAAAGGGACAAGCCCCTTTAATCACTTATTTGTCATGCAGAGATGATATGACATTCCTTTCAGAGCACAACTGGGATGACTCCTGAAAAACAGACAGCCTATCAGTTACCCAACATCTCATTGTTGTCCATACTCAACAATGATCAATCAGATGCCCATGAGAGCGCTGTTCTGCAGCAGTCTTCCTCCTGAACAAGATGAAGAATACAGATGCCATCCCTGCTTCCTTATTTTTCCAATGTGTCTTGACTGCCTTCCCACAGAGCACAGAAGTCTAACAAAGTGTTCCAGTGCCCACCTGCTTTGCTTTTGTGATATCTCTTTCTTTTTAAATAAGTTGTCTTTATTTCTAAATCATTTTTTTCCTTAAGAGATTAAGCTAAGTTTTACTAAGTCATACTTTATTACCTCTTCCTCCTTCCCATCATTTAAAATTCTAGAACAGAGTTTTTAATCTAGGTCCTTGGACTAGGCATATTTGAAAGAGCTCTAGGAAGCCACAGGCCACTTGAAAATTTGTCCAGAATTGTGTGTGTGTGTGTGTGTGTGTGTGTGTCTCCCCAGGCACACATTGTTCTGAGAAAAGAAGTCACAGCTTTCTTTAGATTCACAACTCTCCAAATTTAAGAACTATTGTCTGCTGGATCTTCTTCCTGTGTCTATAAGTTAGGCAATGCTTAATTATATCACATTCTACTACAGTGTTCTACCCAATAAATTTTGTCACCACTTTTCTTTTTCCATTACCGTTCATTTCTGGCTTCATATTTTCTCTTACCTGTCTGAATTTTGTGATGGTATGTTCCAATTTAAGTAACAAAAGAAGGCAACAACAATGATAGTGTACCCCAAATCTCTGCCAGTAGCAGTGGTTGGCATTTTCTTCACATGGCATCTCATTTAATGCTGGTGCAACGTTACAAGTTAGAATCTCTATTTTTAAAAATGAGAAAACAAACTTAAAGAGGTTTGTGATTCCTACAACATATAGATAGCAGAGTATAGACATAAATCTGGGTTTGCATCTAGCCCTTATACCTTCCATGAAACTTTTCTAGAAAGGGTGAATAGCTGCAAACTATTAATGGGATCATCTTTTATAGCATAAAGTTCTTACATTTTATTATCATTTCCTATCATCAAAAATGTTCTTATTATATTCTGTGTATAAATCCAATACAAATTTACAATGTTCATGTGTTTTGTATCTGCATAAGTGTTATCATCTAATCTCACACTATCATAAAGATAAGAACCATTTATCTATTCATGAATGCATTTGCTTTTTAAAATAACATTTATTAAATTCTATTATTGTCGGGCTAGTTCTAGAGTATAGTGAGTTTAAGTCCTCCTTTCACATTGGCTTTTACTGGGGAGCTTTTAAACCATACCAATAACTGGACATGGCACCAGAAATTCTGACTTAATTAATTGAGGTGGAGCCTGGGCATTGTATTTTTAAAATTTCCATCTGCAGCCAGCTTGAGAACCACTGTTATGGAGTGGTACTTCTTCAAAGTGTGGTCTAGCAGCAGCAGCAGCAGTAGCATCATTTGGGAACTTGTTACAAAAGCAATTTTTTCAGCCTTTTCCCCAGCCTCCCCACTTACTATACCAGAAATGCCAGGGATGGGACCTGGCAATCTGTTTAACAAGCCCTCTAGATGTTTCTGATGCAAACAAAAGATTAGGAAACGCTTCTCCAGAGACAGGGTGAACTGGGCACAGTACTCACCACTGAGCATTTCTCCTGGGTCTCAGGGAACACTCAGCTGCTTCAAATTTGCATTTTAATTACCCAGCACAGTTCCATAGTCTAAAACTTTAAAGTATTATTACTGCTTAAAAAATGTTATGTTTTTCCATCTCTTCCTTGACAGTCATTTAGTGAAATGTTTATAAGAAAGTGGTGGTTTGTGAATAATATCCATTAACCAGTGTTATGAACCTTACTTCCATATTACATAGAGAGACACAGAGAAGTATAAAATATTATGATTATAAAATATAAAATCTTAAAAGGCAAATATTTTCAATAAAGGATTTTAATGTAAGTCATTGTGTTGTGTTAGCATTTTAGATAATGCTGTTAATATTATATTGACTATTCTCTCATCTTTGTTAATATATATTTTAATAAATTATCACAATATAATTGATATACAATAGACATTTAAAGCATTTAACCTGGTAAAATTTGACACATGTACACAAGTGTAAAACGACTGAAGTGGGCATCAAGTTCCATTACAGGTATCCGTTACTTAGGCAAGTTTCCTCCCAACCAGAAATGCAAAATGAGGTTGCAGAGACTCTTCCCGAATGAGGAAACATAAGCTGGGGTTCATAAAGCCACTAAATATCAGTCCAAATGAATGGGGAAAATGGGGAAGGGTCTTAGAGAACAGAAACAAAGCCCACCTCACCCTGTGAACTTTAGACTCTCATGGTTCCTGTTATTTATCACCATGTAGATTTTTAAATAGGCAACCCCTTTATTTTCTTAAATTTTCCATTGAGAGGAGCTTAATGGGGCTAGTGAAATTCACAGTACCATTGCAGAGAGTAGCCGTCCCTAATTCAAGCTCTGCAGGTAGTTTCTTGCTGTAAGGTAACCCGTTTTGCTTTGGCCACCAGTCCATTCTCAAATGTGTATTTCTCTGCAGTGTGTATTATACAGAACAGTGTGCATAAAAATAATGTCTTTGTTTTTCATAGCAATAAAATCTGATACCTTGCCTTAATTTCCTTTTAACTTTCTTTCATGTTTTCCTAGAGCAAATTATTCTGTCCCTGTTTATCATTACACAGACATTGGCTAATGCCAAGATTTACTTTTCAATCTGAAATTTTTTATTCTTTTCCTTATTGCAGGTTGGCTCCACGAGTTGGGAAAGAGACTGGAATCTCCCTACTATGGCAACAATACCTTGGGGGGCCCGTCCATCCGAAGTGCCTATATTGCCGCTCTGTACTTCACTCTTAGCAGCCTCACCAGCGTGGGGTTTGGGAACGTCTCTGCTAACACAGATGCAGAGAAGATCTTCTCCATCTGCACCATGCTGATTGGTGGTAAGGGAACTCCTTCTTTTAGACCAAGAAAAGGAATGTGTGTCTGCCAAACATTCTGTTTGCGCTGTCCTGAAACACAATGGAGAAAAATTGGTCAAATTTGAAAGATTCTAAAAGCACTAATTAGGAAATCAGTGACAAACCTTATAATGCACATATAAATTAACAATGAAAGCCTGTGATGTTAATGAATTTCATTTTCTGGACAGATGAATAAGCACCTGATGGTTGATTTTGAAAGGTCAAGCACAGTGTTTTCTTAACATTCTGTTTACCTCCTGTGTTTGGGAGTTACATGAGTCTGAATTTGCCGGGGTATATTTGAAACTTTATTCTGTGGTCCCAAACAGATCAATGTTTTCAAATTTTGTTAATACTAATGTAGTAAGTTAAGAATGTTTGCTAGCTCATTTGATTAAAAATAAAAACCAATTTTTCACCAATTATAATAATATTATTGCACCAATGTAATAATAAGTAGTTAAAATTTATTAATCACTTCTATGTTCCATTCTCTGAGCTAAATGCTTTAGTGCAATATCATAAGCAATTCTTAAGGTAAATTTTGGGGTTTGACATTATTATCCTATTTAATAAAAAACAAGTATTACTGTTTTCTCTAAGCCTCAGACCACTCTTTTGTACTCTTCTTTGCCAGCTAACTTTATTGACTTCTGCCAATACATGGCACCAGAGGGAGACTGGCAGGCTGGAGGAGGGGAGAAGGCAGGCTGCTTCTGCTGTCCAGGCTTTGCAACTGTGGAGGCAGCCCGCCTCAGTGGCTTTTAGCTCTCAGACTCTTAGGCACTCCTAGAGCCAGCCTCCTTGGGCCTCCTCAGAAATCCCAGCATCAACTGGGGGTACCAGCACCCCAAAGTTAGAGTCATGGCTTCTTGAGGCTCTTCATAATTCCTCCTCTGAGCACTTATGTCACTTCTTCCCTTTCTAGATCCAGCTCTTAGGTTAGTTGCACCTCTTCATTTATTATGTCTGCTGTACCTTTATGCTCCCTTTTGGCTCATTCAGCCCTCCAATGCCAGGGAAACAACTCTTTATAAAAATGTCCTCTACTGAAATACTTAATATGATTTCTCTTTTCTGAACCTCCTAACCAATGTAGGATAGATACTAGTATTATCCACCTTTTTCAAATGACTAGTCTAAAGCTTTGGAAATTAAAGTAACTTCCCCAACACCACACAACCATTAAGAGGAAACATTTGAACCCTGTTGAATGCATCTCTCTTTAAAACATAGAAGGAAATTTTGCTGAATAATAAGACTGCTGTTAAGGAACAGGAGTGAACATGAACAATTACCTGGATTAAACATGGCTTGTAGGCCAGAATTTTTGTTAGTATTTTCTGACCCAAACTATTGCTTCAGAAGACTGTGCCACATTCTCTAATTGGCTTTCATTCCAGATATCAGATAGAGTTTTGAACCTTATAGTAGAAAATGTGATATTGAGCAGTATGGGGGACTCAAGAGATTCATCATTTAGCACACAGTGAAATCAAAGTGTAAAACCAAACCTGCCCTCAAGGAGCTGATAAGCCGGTTTGGAGGAGATAGGATGAAACATCGGGAAAGAATTTGGAGGATACTGGACAGTAGATAATAAGTGCCAAATCAGGAAGTTCAGAAGCAGTGAGTAGGAGAGCCAGGATAGGGAGCATTTCTTGGAAAGGCAGTGTTCGCGGCAGAGTTGCTGAAGTAGCATGCTGGGACTGCAGCAATCTAACAGGCTCTTGGCTGATGCTAAGCAGTCACAGCCTAGGGAGCAGAGAACAAGAATTCTTATTTTCTGAAGAGCTAACTGTGCCAGACCCTGTGGTGGCTATTTCATCTCCAGTGTTATGACTTATATAATTTCCACTCTCCCTTGATGGCCCATCTTTCTGCCTAGCAAAATGACAAGCATTTTGCAAATAAACACCATCTATACTTATTTAATATTGGCCCATGTTTCTTCTACTCCTGATGGAAATGTTGGAAAAGGCTCAAAGGCTCAAGGCTTAAGCCTCCTAATTTAATATTTGAAAAATCTGTTAAATAGATGAGCTTATTCTCTAGTGATCCGCCTACTACATTGTGAGTGCTCCTCAATCAGAAATTGTTAAAGCATAAGCTTTTTCCTGCTGTTCACTCAAGGTAGGAGCTCCACCAGTCACAAGGCCCAAAGGCACAGGAAATAATCTGATAATGTCTCGTTGTCAGTTCTTTGTTAAATGTTTATTGAGCAAATTCCCTGGGATAAAATCCTGGTACGGTGCTCATGGATAAGTGGTATTAAAACTTTAGGTGACTTCACCAGCACTCTGCTTTTGAATGTTACATGGCATCTAAGAGACTTGACTTTACTGGTTAAAACTCTCTAAATTTGCATTTAGGCTAAGACAAATGATGCCTGCATTTTAGTATTTCCTCATTCACTAATTACTTGTGTAACATGGAGAACTAATCATAAAAGCACATGATATTGAGCACTTTGTTCATTTATTTTTTTTTTCAAATCAAAAACTCAAAATGCTTTATGAACTCTAAATACACACTCACCAATACCACACACTGAAGCATCATAGTACAATGGCTGAAAACTCACAGCAAAGGGAAACTTATAAAAGAAGCAGAGTAAAAACACTTTACAGCAACAAAGGATTTCAAGGAGACAATGGAAATCAGACCATAAAATAATGACATCTTCAAATTGTAAAGGAAATATGTGCAATGGAAAATTCTACAACATGTCATTCAAAAATATATGCTATAATGTTCTATATGCTTTATAGTTTACTTATTATTTCTAGTATATTGAAAAACAACTGATGCTGTTTTCAGGAAAAATTTTTCTTTATATAGTTTTTTCTTTTTTTTTAATTTTTTATTGTTGGCTGTTCAAAACATTACATAGTTCTTGATATATCATATTTCACAATTTGATTCAAGTGGGTTATGAGCTCCCATTTTTACCCCATATACAGATTGCAGAATCACATCAGTTACACATCCATTGATTTACATATTGCCATACTAGTGTCTGTTGTATTCTGCTGCCTTTCCTATCCTCTACTATCACCCCTCCCCTCCCCTCCCCTCCCCTCTTCTCTCTCTGCCCCCTCTACTGACATTCGTTTGTCCCCCTTGTATTATTTTTCCCCGTCCCCTCACTTCCTCTTGTATGTACTTTTGTATAACTCTGAGGGTCTCCTTCCGTTTCCATGCATTTTCCCTTCTCTCTCCCTTTCCCTAGCACCTCTCATCCCTGTTTAATGTTAATCTTCTTCTCATGCTCTTCGACCCTACTCTGTTCTTAGTTACTCTCCTTATATCAAAGAAGACATTTGGCATTTGTTTTTTAGGGATTGGCTAGCTTCACTTAGCATAATCTGCTCTAATGCCATCCATTTCCCTGTAAATTCTATGATTTTGTCATTTTTTAATGCAGAGTAATACTCCATTGTGTATAAATGCCACATTTTTTTATCCATTCATCCATTGAAGGGCATCTAGGTTGGTTCCACAGTCTAGCTATTGTGAATTGTGCTGCTATGAACATCGATGTAGCAGTGTCCCTGTAGCATGCTCTTTTTAGGTCTTTAGGGAATAGACCGAGAAGGGGAATAGCTGGGTCAAATGGTGGCTCCATTCCCAGCTTTCCAAGAAATCTCCATACTGCTTTCCAAATTGGCTGCACCAATTTGCAGTCCCACCAGCAATGTACAAGTGTACCCTTTTCCCCACATCCTCGCCAGCACTTGTTGTTGTTTGACTTCATAATGGCTGCCAATCTAACTGGAGTGAGATGGTATCTTAGGGTGGTTTTGATTTGCATTTCTCTGACTGCTAGAACAGGAACATACCTCAATATTGTAAAAGCAATCTATGCTAAGCCTCAGGCTAGCATCATTCTGAATGGAGAAAAATTGAAGGCATTCCCTCTAAAATCTGGAACAAGACAGGGATGCCCTCTCTCACCACTTCTGTTCAACATAGTTCTCGAAACACTGGCCAGAGCAATTAGACAGACGAAAGAAATTAAAGGCATCAAAATAGGAAAAGAAGAACTTAAATTATCACTATTTGCAGATGACATGATTCTATACCTAGCAGACCCAAAAGGGTCTACAAAGAAACTATTAGAGCTAATAAATGAATTCAGCAAAGTGGCAGGATATAAAATCAACACGCATAAATCAAAGGCATTCCTGTATATCAGCGACAAATCCTCTGAAATGGAAATGAGGACAACCACTCCATTCACAATATCTTCAAAAAAAATAAAATACTTGGGAATCAACCTAACAAAAGAGGTGAAAGACTTATACAATGAAAACTACAGAACCCTAAAGAGAGAAATAGAAGAAGATCTTAGAAGATGGAAAAATATACCCTGTTCATGGATAGGCAGAACTAACATCATCAAAATGGCGATATTACCAAAAGTTCTCTATAGGTTTAATGCAATGCCAATCAAAATCCCAACGGCATTTCTTGTAGAAATAGAGAAAGCAATCATGAAATTCATATGGAAAAATAAAAGACCCAGAATAGCAAAAACAATGCTAAGCAGGAAGTGTGAATCAGGCGGTATAGCGATACCAGACTTCAAACTATATTACAGAGCAATAGTAACAAAAACAGCATGGTACTGGTACCAAAACAGGCGGGTGGACCAATGGTACAGAATAGAGGACACAGAAACCAATCCACAAAACTACAACTATCTTATATTTGATAAAGGGGCTAAAAGCATGCAATGGAGGAAGGATAGCATCTTCAACAAATGGTGCTGGGAAAACTGGAAATCCATATGCAACAAAATGAAACTGAATCCCTTTCTCTCGCCATGCACAAAAGTGAATTCAAAATGGATCAAGGAGCTTGATATCAAATCAGAGACACGCCGTCTGATAGAAGAAAAAGTTGGCTACGATCTACATACTGTGGGGTCGGGCTCCAAATTCCTCAATAGGACACCCATAGCACAAAAGTTAATAACTAGAATCAACAAATGGGACTTACTCAAACTAAAAAGTTTTTTCTCAGCAAAAGATACAATAAGAGAGGTAAATAGAGAGCCTACATCCTGGGAACAAATCTTTACTCCTCACACTTCAGATAGAGCCCTAATATCCAGAGTATACAAAGAACTCAAAAAATTAGACAATAAGAGAATAAACAACCCAATCAACAATGGGCCAAGGACCTGAACAGACACTTCTCAGAGGAGGACATACAATCAATCAACAAGTACATGAAAAAATGCTCACCATCTCTAGCAGTCAGAGAAATGCAAATCAAAACCACTTTGTTCATTTAATTCTCATAATATTATAAGATGGAAATTATTAATACCCTAACCTAGACATAAGACCCCAGAGGTTTAGTGAGTTTAAATGTCAGGACTCCCTGGCAAAGTTATTGTAAAATATCCATTTCATTATATACTAGAAATTAATTTTATTTATTTAATATTTATAAATATACACAAATAATTTATTTTTTAAAAGAAAACAAATTTAAACATATGTTACTATGGACTTAAGTCTAGGATATCGCATTAAGAATCCCCACACAAGGCTGATGAAGTTGCTTATGGTAAAAATGCAATAGCTACTACAAATAGGCAGTAGCAATATTATCTGTCAAAATCCCAGATAGTTAATTAGGGCAAAGGTACATAGAAGCTGGGTGAAGAAAAATGAGCAGGGAAAAAAAATGGACCAATCTGGGAAGACTCTGAGAGCCTGAAGAATTTCCTCAGGAGTTCCACAGTTTTATTTATCCTTCATATATATTAAACTTCCACTTGAAGATACTATTTAAGCTTCCATATAAGCATCTGTAATTATGGACTGTGAAACCACTGATATGTGGAATGAATATTTCAAACTGTAAAAGAGATTAAGCAAAAATAATTTTAAAATTCTTACCTAGAAAACTGTATATGGACTTTGAGAACAAAAAAGAATTCTAAAAGCTTCAGACAACAATTAGAATTAATAAGTAAATTCAGTAAGTTAATATATATAAGATCCATATGTAAAAATCAATTTTATGCATGTAGACTGGTGACAACTAATTAGAAAAAATGAAATGTAAAAAAGCAATTGCAAAAGCATCCAATATGGACAAATAAATTTAATTAGTACAGTACAACACTTCTACACAGAAAACTGCAAAAAAAAAAAAACAAACAGGGAGAAAATTTACAATGTTTTTTAAATAATGGAAAGATATACAATGGTAATGGTTGGTGATGATGGACTTGGTATTGTAATGATATAAGTTTTGCCCAAACTAATGAAAAATTCAATGTAATCCCAATAGATTTGTGTTTGGGTGCACGTGAGTTATGTGTGTTTGAAAACTGACGAGCTGTTTGCAAAAGCTAGTGCAAATGAAAAGAGCTAAAACTAATAGAAATAACCATGAAAAACAAAGAAAAAAAGATTTGCACTACAAATATCAAGATGTATTAGAAAGTAATGGCAGTTACAGAAATGTGGTGTTGGCTGCAGAATAGATGGATAGGTCAAAAAAATGGACTAGAGTTCAGGAACGCCCACACATTTACAGCCACTTTATTTATGACATGGGTGGTACTGCAGTGCAAAGGGAGAACTGGTAGCAGTTTTAAATTATTGAAACTGGAAGCAGTTTCAATAAATGTTGCTGGGTCAAACATGTATCCATGAGTTGAAAAACAATCTTGATGCCTCTTACAACTGTACAAATTAGTTCTGAATGAATTCTGATATAAACATGAAAAATAGAATAATAAAGCTGCCCAAAGGGGAATTCAAGAGCATGTTGTCATGACCTTAGATTTAGCAAAAATTTTCTAAACATGAAATGAGTTCCCTAAAAGAATGATAAATCAAACTGCAGAACTTCTCTTTATCAAAAGACAGAGCAAGAAGAGCTGAGCTACAAGGTAGGAGAAAATAGTCACAAACATTTATCTGACAAAGAACTCATATATTATGTTTAAAGAACTTATATAAATTCACACACACAACTTTAAAAGTTCACAGAAACTTGAAAAATCACTTCAAAAGTAAGGGTTTTTTTTTCAGACTTTTTAGAATATTTTTTATTTGCTCTAATTAGTTATCCATGATAGCAGAATGCATTTCGATTCATTGTACACAAACAGAGCACACATTTTCATTTCTCTGGTTGTACATGATGTAGCATTGCACCACATGTGCCGTCATACATGTGCCTAGGGTAATGATATCCATCCCATTACACCATCTTTCCTACTCCCATGCCCCTTCCACTCCTCCTTCCCCTTTACCCAATCAGAGTCCCTCCATTCTCCTCATGCCCGTCCCTATTATAGGTCCACATTCACTTAACAGAGAGAACATTTGGCCTTTGGGTTTTTGGCATTGGCTTACTTCACTTAGCATGATATTCTCCAACTCCCTCCATTTACCTGCAAATGCCATAATTTTATTCTCTTTTAATGCTGAGTAATATTCCATCATGTATATGTACCACAGTTTCTTTATCCATTCCTCTATTGAAGGGCATCTAGTTTGCTTCCACAGCTTAGCAATTGTGAATTGTGCTGCTATAAACATTGAAGTGGCTGTGTTACTGTAGTATGCTGTTTTTAAGTCTTTAGGGTATAGACTAAGGATTGGGATATCTGGGTCAAATGGTGGCTCCATTCCAAGTTTTCTAAGGAATCTCCATACTGCTTTCCAGATTGGTTGCACCAATTTGCAGTCCTACCAGCAATGTATGAGTGTACTTTTTCCTGACATCCTCACCAATACTTATTGTTGCTTGTATTCTTGATATTTGCTTTTGAATGTTACATAGCATTTAAGAGATTTGACTTTACTGGTTAAAGCTCTCTAAATTTGTATTTAGGCTAAGAGAAATGATGCCTGCATTTTCATATTTCCTAATATTGCCATTCTGACAGGAGTGAGTTGAAATCTTAGAGTGGTTTTGATTTGCATTTCTCTAATTACAAGAAATGTTGAACATTTTTTCATGTATCTGTTGACTAATTATATTTCAAATACATGAAGAGAAAATAAACAAGAAAGGATGCTCAACATCATTCATAGACGTGCAAATTGAAACCAAAATTAGACACCATTTTACCTTTCCCAGAATTTTGTATTTTAAAACACTGGGAAGCCTACCTGCTTGGGAAGATACTGAACACTTTGACCTGTCCTATATTGTTGATTGGACTCTCAATTGGTGCAATTATTTCATCAACATCTACCAAATCCAAACATACCTCTATTCTGAAACTCAACAATTCCACTTTTGATGGTATAGTCAATGGAAATGCATAATATATACATCAAAAGACATATACATAGATGCCTATGGAAGCATTAAAGTATTAGATGCCTTAAAGCATTAAGAATCTCAAACAGGAAATGCCTGGTTAATAAAAGAATGCCATTGATAGGAGAATAAGTGAGCAAATTGTGAGATAATTATTCAGTAGAGGACTATGTAGCAATGAGAATGAATGAACTATGATATCATGCAACTGCATAGATGAGTCTTACAAGCTCGATGCTCAACAGAGAAACCAGACATACAAAGAAGCACATCCTCTATGATTCTGTTTACAGAAAGTTCAAACTATTGATGGAAAATTCAAATTATTGATTGTAATATGATTCATAACTCTAGTTACCTTTGGTGAGGAGAGTGGTTAGTGGCTATGAAGGGACATAAGGAAGGCCTCAGGATGCTGTTAATAACCTGGTTACTCATCCAGGGGGTGATTCTGTACCTATGTTCACTTTGAGAAATCTCAGTGTGGTATACATTAAGTATTTGTGTAGCATTCTCTACATGTATCTTTGATACTAGTTTTACCTTATAAAATTATAATAGATGAGCTAAAAATAATACAACCATTAAGTGAGGGATGAGATGCTAAGTAATCGTGAGCTTAGTTCTTTTCTTCCGTATCAGGTTGTTTTTAGAATCAACTTAACAAGGATGAGTCAAGCAACAGAAGTAAAATTATATTACCTAAAATGTAGCTATAACCACAAGTGGACCTAGGAGAAATCATTTAAAAAGAAATTTCCTTTAAGAAGTAGGAAGAGGGTGAGAGATGGATGCGAAGCTAAACTGTTCAACATAAATTTTCTAAGCCACTTGCTTACGATGACAAAAATTTTTAAAGATAGCATCAAGCTACAAAAGGTTTATTGTAGTTTCGTAAATATTTATGGTCCACTTAAATTACGCTGACTGTATTAGATGCTTGGGACACAAAATGACTAACACAGTATACTTTCCTTCAGGGAGTTCCCAATCAGAAGTGGAAATAGGAATTTAAGCAGATAACATTCTTTTTCTTCTTTTCAATTTTTCCTATACAATGCACTTTGAGAAGACTACTGAAGACAGAAGATTATTAATCTTTCATAATCCCATCACCAAAAGATACCTTCCTAGTCTTCTTATACATATATAGTCCTATTTTTCTAAAATATTTTTGTATATCTACACATATCCTTTTTGAAGCCAAACAAAAATCTATTGAGAATATTTTTCCATGTCTCTAAAAGTTTTTTTGTCATACTTAATAGTGACAGCCTATAGTCATCTCATGAGTTGGTCCCAATTGATGGAACCGTCAACTCTTCCTTGGAGTTTTGATAAAGCTTTCTAGTCCAGATGGCTCACAACTGATAATATGTACTTTTTGTTCATTTTTCTTTTTTCTATTATTCATTTTAGTTATACATAATATTGGGTTCATTTTGACCTAAATGTATAAGCATGGCATATAATTGGCCTTAATTCAGTTCTCCGTACTACATGTTAAATTTAGATGGACATTATTGTCCGGGTATGTAGCTCAATGGTGGAATGCTTGCCTAGCATGCCTGAGGCTTTGAGTTTGATCCCCTGTACTGAAAAAAATACAAATATGTAAGTAAATATAAATACAAATAAATGAACATTATTGTCATGAAGCAGTCAAGGCTTCTTTTGAACCTACCCACCTTATTCATACTATCTTGACATAATTTTATTGGGGCCCATATGAGCTATTATGTTCATAAATTCAGGCCATTCTTAAAATGTCTTACACTGCCATTTAAATTCATCATCGAGGAAATCTTTCTCACTTTGTTTCCTCTGCCATCTGCTATCCACAACCCATATACTTGTAACAAAGAATGGAAAATTCCAAGGCAAGGAGGAAATGGGACAAAGGAGGAAGACTGTTAAGTTTTACCAAATTCTGAGTTCCGGTCTCCGGAGAAAACAGCCCATATGTAGACTTCAAAGCCACTGACAAACAGTTGGCTAAAGGAATCAGCAAGGATGTTATACCTCAGAGAGCAGCATTGCCCAAACTCCAGGGAAGGAAATGGGGAAGGGAAATGAAAGAGGAACGAGAAAGTGAAAGCCAAGCTGTCCTGTGGAGGTGCTTCTTTGTATTTGAAATCTGCTTAGTTTCTTCCTAGATCTCAATTAAGTTCCTTTCAAAGATCTGATTCTGAGATGAGATTTTACAGAATGCATTTTATGCAAAACTCCTACACACATGAGCGCGCGCGCGCGCGCGCGCACACACACACACACACACACACCACAAAGAGCCTCCCACACACTCTCAGCAGGTCTAGCACTCAAGAATTATATACATCAAATTTGCTAGGAATGGAGAAGAGGGATCATTTCCAAACTGACCTGGATATAGAAGTTCTTGAGTCAAACTTTCATAGCAGATGGAATAATTTGTCTCGACAGCTACACATACTCTTTGCTAGGGTGCCATGAAAATCAGTGACAGAAAGGCCATAATAGCTTCAGAAAATGAAAAATTATGAGAGCCAAGGTTCCTTTCTTCCTTTTTTTTAAAAAACTCCTTAAATCAGCAGTAGTTTCCTATGCTGAAATGAGACTTTGAAATTATGGTGAGTCAGACATAGACGAGTACTTTCCAACCATGCTTATGAATGCTACAATTAATCCAGTAATTCATTTTATTGATAATGTACAATTAGGATGCTAAATGATCTGAACATATTACTTCTCTTACTTTTAGTGCTTTATACATTATAATTAAGCAAAGCAAAGTTAAAATCATACACATAATTAAGGAAACCAGTGTTAAAATAAATGAAATAAAATTGTTCTCTGAACTCAGTTTAATCTCCATGAAAAGACTATTACATACTCTTAAAAATGGTAGGGTTTCCAAACACTTAGCCCATAAGCATTTTAACAGAGCCTGCAATCGGTATTTAATTTCTTTGTCTTGAGCAGAGTCAGTTCTTTTCTTTAGTGAGGGTTTATCATAAATAGAGATCTTCTCTTCCAAATAAAATATTTAAGCATCGGAACTGTTGTGCCTGTAAAACCATACAGAAGAATGAAACTCTATTTAGAATCCACAAAGAACCATGCAGACTTAAGTTGTTAAGAGATACACATTTTCCTTGGAATGTTTTTGACCCATTGGGAGACATTTCAATTTTAAACATTTAGGGAAAATACATTCTTACATGAATTTGCATGTAGCAGACAGCTGCCAAATATTTCTTGAATTCCTTTCATCAAGAAGAGATTTCCACCAAGAGCCACTCTTAACTATGTAAGACATTTAAGGAAAATCTTAAACCCAAGTACATTTCCCCGAATCTTATTCCATTGAGCATGCTGAAAATTCATGATACCTTTTCAGACTTTCAGGAGGAAAAATCAATATAAATTGAACAACCATTGTTTTCCACACACGTACTGTGTGTCTATATGTATATACACACATATTTAAAGAGTATACACACATACACACATGTTTGTGTACTCTTTATATCTTAAAAGAGCCATATGAGAAACATGTACCCATTTAACATATAAAGGAAATAAGTCCATGTAAAGAAATTATGAAACTTAACGATTTTACACAGGAAGAGGGAAAGTCAGAATTCAAATCTAGGCCCGTCTGATTCCGAAGTCCATATTCACTTTGCCAGAATATGTTGTCTCCTGTGTATAGACCCAAAACTTAACAATATTTTAGTAACTTTTCCCAAATACTGAGTTCTTGTTATTAAAGATTAATTTTCTAGACATGGTGACAAATATTCCACAGAGAAACTATAATATACCTGGTAGAGAATTTTAACTTGGTGAAGGACTTTAATTCCAGTGTTAGATTAAAATGAAATTAGTATGTTAGTGATTGTTAATTTCTGGTATATAGAGAGGAAAAAAGAACTTGAACCGGGATGCATTGAAATATTCAGGAGGATCAATGTAATAACATATTGACACATTTGCACTAATATATTTACTTTGGTACTGAGAAAATTTTAACATAGCTCCTTGGACATTGATATTTATACACTGGGATATTTTGATAGATCCTAATGGATAAAACTTTAGAATTTCAGTCCTTTCTTTTTTTAACCAAAAACTGCTGAAATAGATGATTAGCTATTAATTCTTTTCCAAGGCTAAAATCTGAGTATCACTTAGAATGATGTGCCCATAAATATAGCTACACCTGGCTCTCCACATTCCTTTAGTTTCAGAGGCCTAGGTAAATCCAAGCCTGCTTGGGTTATCTGTTGGCATTGCACAGGTCATTCATGTTCCATTCTGCTAATGACTGTCGAGTGCAAAGTCCTGTCTTCTCTTCTGGGCTTCACGTTCCCCATTATTCCCCAAATAGGCAATTCCTGGAAAATGATGTCCATCCTCTCATTCCACCTTTCTCCAAAAGAAATTCCTATTCTGCCCCCATCCTCCCTTGAACTCTGGACAACAAAGACCTCCCTCTCATTTCACTCTGGTGGTAGTTTTGAGAAAGTAGAGTTAAATAGTATCTGACTGGCAAACCTTGCGGGAACAGGACTCCTGCAACTATGTATTGTGCTGTTTCTTCTGCATCACCACCCATAAAATTTGTGTCTTGAATTGTCTGAAATTTTTCTGCTATTTCACTTAAAATCAAAGTCAATGCAAAACTGAGGTGTGGTTGAGGACTGGAGCCACACTAAGCTTCAGACTATTCGAGAAATCCCCATTCACGTTTCTAATAGCTTCCTCAGTCTTTGCAGAAATATAAATGTATCATATTCTAAAACTAATTTTTTAAATGATGGACCTCTGGGAGGTGAGACTAAAATTTCCACAAAGTCTTGTTGGTTAAAAAAAAGATTGATTTTTAAATGTATGTTATGTATTAAAAATAATTGTTAAACTATAAGTTTATAACATTGCATCAAACTATTAAAGCTAATTTGTTATAAGTACTAAACTACATAAAACTCTATATATAACTATTAAAATAATATTGCTGTGAATAGAGTTCAAAATAAAAATTTGTCATAGCCAAAATGGCAGCTAACAGATTGAGTATGTCAAAGGAGCCTATTTTGTATATTGCTGTATATTCTTACTTTTTTACTCTAATCAAATCATGGCCACTTCAGGATGCACTCTGTGATAAAGTGGTTGCACCAAAATGCCTGAACCAAAATAGTTGTGTCAACATGGCCACATAAGCATGCTTCACTTTGATCCCAGATACATAGACTGTAAATTTATGCTTCAAGGATGGGCCCTCTATCTCATTTCTCACTCCTCACATGCCATGTTGTTCTCCAGCCTTGATGCACGCCTTGGTGTTTGGGAATGTGACAGCAATCATACAGAGGATGTATTCCCGATGGTCTCTCTATCACACCAGAACTAAGGACCTGAAGGACTTCATCCGCGTTCACCACCTGCCCCAACAGCTCAAGCAGAGAATGCTCGAGTATTTTCAAACCACCTGGTCAGTCAACAACGGAATAGATTCAAATGAGGTAATGTTCACCTCTCATGTTGACATTTTGAGGCAGAAAACACATATTCTAAGGTAAAAAAGCAAGATGCTGTAATGTACGTAGCAGAAGTGACAAACACACCTAGCAACTTCTTTATCTCTTTATTTTGTTCATCACTCGTGAAACTCAATCCACTTCTTCTATCTGCTTTGGTTTACAAATTCGCAGTGCCACTCTGGACTGATCTGTATTTTATATTAATAAGCCATTTTGGTTGATCAAATGATTTATTTTTCCTTTTTTAAAGGAACCAATTCTTATGAGAGCATAATGGTGTAATGTTGGGCTATTAGATTAGTCAAGCTAAAGCAACTGTTAGAATTAAAAAAAATAACAAAATCCAACATAGCTGTTATCTGTAGACTTCCAGAAATAACATAGACTACCACTGGGGAAAAAGGTATTATAAAACAGGCAACCATTTCACCAACCCACCAACCAAACCAACACATTAAGGAGTAATACTTTGGTTTCTCCTTTCTTGATGTGATTATGACACCAGAGAAAACACCCACAGATCCAAATTCCATTTTTTCTGCCATGAATAGGAATCTCTGGGAGAAACAAGTCACAATGATTTACATGTTAGTTATATGTTTCCCTAAACGGGGTCTTTTATTAATTTGTGCTATTTCTCCAGACTTATTATGCACTCATTATTCAGTAGCCAACCGTGAAGGGTCATGGCCACTGAAAAATCTCTCCAGGATCATACATGCATAGATTTCCTCTTCTGTACTCTGGCTAGCCAATCAGTAAGAAGAACATCTCTCTTGTATCTTAAGGTACATCAGTCAGACTTCACTTAGCCAAATTGATTTCCTCCTCCATCTTCTCTGACAGCTTCTGAAAGACTTTCCAGATGAGCTGCGTTCTGACATCACTATGCACTTGAACAAGGAAATCTTGCAGCTGTCCCTGTTTGAATGTGCCAGCCGGGGCTGCCTCAGGTCTCTGTCTCTACACATCAAGACCTCCTTCTGTGCTCCGGGGGAGTATCTGCTGCGCCAAGGGGATGCATTGCAGGCCATCTACTTTGTGTGCTCGGGCTCCATGGAGGTTCTTAAAGACAGCATGGTGCTGGCTATTCTTGGTAGGTCTGAGCTGAAAATCTGCAGTTTTACTCTGCAGCATGAATTAAGAAGATGAAACTGGGGAAAGTCTGCTAGTGAGAGTAGAAAAAACACAGGTGAATATATGGACTCAGAATTATTCTTCATATGGGTTTAATTTAGCTAAGTATTATATACACTGGTTAATTCTTATAAAACACTCCAGTAGTAAAAATATTAACCTCATTTTATGGATAAATAAATACAACTTAGTTAACTTGTCCAAATCATATAGTAATAAAATAAATTCAGTGCTTTCTGATTCCTAAAGAAATTATATATATATATATATATATATATATATATATATATATATATATATATTTAATAGACCTTTTTTTATTTATATGCGGTGCTGAGAATTGAACCCAGTGCCTCACACATGCCAGGCAAGTGTGCTGTCACTGAGCCACAGCCACAGCCCTTCCTAAAGAAATTATTGATCATGAGTTACATGCTCTCCAGCTAAAATAGCTGCTCAGTTTTAAAAGGGCATTTCCATATTTTTGTGGAGAAGCAATTCAGAGAGCACAAAAATTAAGTTTTATCTGTGCTAGAAATAAAGCAAAAAGGGATTACACTTCAAGAATAAACTCTCATTGCAGTCATTAACCTAATACTGTCAAGGTGACTATAGGCTCTTTTTAGTTCCTCACAGAACTAAAAAAGAACTAAAGAGATAAAACTAAAACTCAGAAGATAATTGTGAAAATTTTGTGCCCATGAAGTTGACTGCAAATATTAAGACATAATTAGTCTTTGTTGAAATATAAAGGGCTGCTGAAAAGGGGGTGGCACGTAGGGTTAATGTAGAAAATTTTCTTTCACAATTTTATGCAAACTTCCTTTAAAATCTACTCTCCTTTGTTTGTTCAGTTATTCTACTTATCGTGGGCCTATAAGTGAATCAGACACTGTTCTGAACCCTGATAATATAGCAGAAAAGAAAATGGCCAAAATCCTTGCCCTTGTAGAAACTAAACTCAAGCAAAGGACATGATAGAATAGACCGAGGTGGTAGCAGGGATGGTGAGTGGCAGGTGAATTCAGAATATATTTTAAACACCAATATAATAAACCAAGGCTTAGAATTTGCATTACTAAAAAGGGACTAATGCAGTACTTTCTGTTTATTCTAGTTTTCCAACAGCCTAATATTTACAAACAATCACTTGCAAAATATTTTCACACATGGGATCTCACATAAGCCTCCACAGCACTGAGAGGAAGATCACAGAGGCCTTTTCTCTATCTTTCTAAGACCAAAGCTAACCTGCATCTTGACTCTATGACCACTGCTTCCTCTTTGTGTAAACAATACTTACTAGTCTATGTAATTGTAGACCTGCTATCACTGGATTCTAGCTAGTAAACTTCAAGACAATTGCAATTTGGGAGAGAGAAGATAACTAATATTTATTGAATCTCTAATATAAGCTGGATTTTTCATGTCCATTACCCAATTTAAATTTTGCAAGCTTATTGGGTTGGTGTTATAGTCTGAATGTTAGGAGTCCTCCTAAAATTCATGTCAAGATGCCATCATTAATATTATGGTTCTAGGAGGCAGGGCCTTTGAGTGTTGTTTAGATCACAAGGACAGAGACTTCATGAATGCAATTAGTGTCCTAATTAAAAAGGCCCCAAAGAGCTGCCTTGCCCTTCTGCCATGTGAAGATACATGAGAAGGCATCATCTAAGAATCAGAAAGTGGGATCTTATTAGACACTGGTAGGCAGAGAGGTACTGCTGGGTGTGGGGTGGGGCACAGGTCACTTGTTTTTATTTATTCACTTTATATTTTGATAAAGAAAATGAGGCTTTTATACTGTCAAAAATATTAGAATTGTATGCTTTATTTTGTATATTTTATGTAACAGATCTATCATTCATAATGTTCAATAGTTATTTCTTCTTCCCAATTGTGAGAAAACCGGTGCAGAGTTCTTTCTCCCACATCACCCTCTGGTGTTGTAGAAATAACCAGAAGTGATTAAAAGAACTTGAATATGTTCAAAAGCTGAAGATCATGCTTCCATTATTGTCCAAAGTACTAGAATCAAAATAATTCACATACCTCTTGATAGTCTTACCTTAGAAGCACAGAGCCATTTTCCCACTTAGAAAAATCTGAGCCATTATTATTTTCCTGGAAACATTAGAGGGGCTGTGGACTGTGACAAAAAAGAAGGAAAGAAAAAGAAAAAGATATAGGTGCGTGTGTGTGTGTGTGTGTGTGTGTGTGAACTGATTTGTCTAAAGCCATTTGACAAATCCTGCAAGAGACCTCTTCTACAAGAAACTAAATTGCAGGTACCATCGATGACCTGCAATTCTGAACTCTCCATCCTTCAGCCATTATCCCTAGACCAGTGTCCAATACCAGAAACAGTTTTGCCCACCAGAGTCCATTGTACAACATTTGAAAATACTTTGGGTTGTCAAAATGAGAGTTCAGGGTGAGCCTCAATCTCACCCCTGCCTGAAGTAGTCTTCTCCTTTCTTCAGTGTGATCTGAGATATATGAAGCCTGTAAATCAAATGAAGTTCTCATTCCTAAGCTCAAGTTTGCTTGCTTTTCTTGACAATGATATTTCTTTCCCTCCCTCCCTCCCTCCCTCCCCCTCCTCCCCCCCCCCTCCCATTTGTAGGGAAAGGAGACTTAATTGGAGCAAATCTATCAATTAAGGACCAAGTGATAAAAACTAATGCAGATGTGAAGGCTTTAACCTACTGTGATCTTCAGTGTATCATCCTCAAAGGCCTCTTTGAAGTGCTAGACCTTTACCCAGAATACGCTCACAAATTCGTGGAAGACATTCAGCATGACCTCACATACAACCTTCGAGAAGGGCATGAGAGTGATGTAAGTCTCATTTTTAATTAGTGCTGAGCTCTAACAACACAGGTCTTGGAAATCATTTATAACTGCAAAGGCAAATGGTTATAACCTCACTTTAAAAAGACTTTGATATAAAAATGTACTCAGTCAGTCATTGAATAATTAAACAATTAGCTAGAAGCCCAAACTGGAGTTCATTACCAGCACTCTAGGAAAATATTATTTATAGGTGACTTCTCTAAACTTAGTTTGGTTCTTGTATATTTTCATGGCATAAAACTAGAATCATTTTCAATGATGTATATCATTTATCTAGAGATGTGTAATTTCTCCAGAATTTAAAGATTTCCAGATAAAATATATGGCTCAGAGTCTGCTGTGTTTACAATTGCTCACTACACCAATTGTTTGGCATGGATTTTGCTTAAAACTAATCTTTTTTGTTAGAACAGTACCCAAAACAATCTATCTTAAAAAGACTAAATATGCATAAAAGGATTCAAGCCGAAGATTGTTAGATTGAAAGAATAATGAACATTTTATGCAATTATATATTTGCTACATGTTTCAGTTTATACTAACAGCTTTCCTGTCAAAATATGTACTATACTCCATCCTGTGATTAAGCTGATCGTGAACATGACTTCATTAGATGTGTCAGACACAAAGGATTTAATAGGAATGATTGTTGAAAGGCAAGCCAGAGCATGCAGAGCATCATGTAACAACCAGAGCCTTGTCCCAGATATTTGCAATACCCAAGTTAGGGGGTTAGAAAGCTGTGGTTTTCACTAACCTATATTGAATGGACATTTTTACTAATCATTACCATTCTGCATTATGAAAGGTATAAAGAAAATCCCAAGTTGTGTATTTTTTCATCTGCGTTGGTGATATAACATTAGATAGATGAAAGATGATATTTCATTCTGAAGTCCATAATTACCAGTTTTGCATGTGCTTCTTACTGCTGGTGATAGCAAACAGCAGAGGAGGTATCATTGGCCATCCAGGATACTTTAGCTCTCTACCTATAGAAAGAATCTTATTAGTTGCTTAAAACAAATCTTTAAGGTAAGTCTCAATCTTTTTCTATGGCAGGGAAAAAACTGAGATTCAGACTGGCCTATAATCACACAAACTGGGTGGGTGGGAGAGTTTGAGCATGGGTATCAGATTCATAACCTATTAAATATGGTGTCTCTTCTTGAAGCTACTTTCATGTATTTCATTCAATAGAGGGAATTTCAAAACTACATGTGTTTTTTGTGCTCTTCATGAAAGCATAAAATGACAACAATTTTTGAAGATCGAAGGTAAGTTAGGGGGTTGAAGCAATCAGTTAAGGAGGAAGAAATGAAAAAAGCCAATATTTCCTGCATTGAAAAATGGAAAATATTGGGTCCCAACCTCTATTTTCTTTCCATTTGACTGTTATATTTTAATAATCCTTATCTTTTATTATTATTGTTTATGGTATACAACATGATGTTTTAAAATATGTATACACTATGGAAAGGATAAATCAAGCTAATTTACATAGGCATTTCCTGACATATTTAATGTTTTATGGTGAGAACATTTAAAATATACTGTCTTAGCAATTTCCAAGTGTACAGTACATCATTATTAACTAAGTTGTCCTCCCAGTTCATCTATGTTGTCACAAATAATAGAATTTCCTTCTTTTTAAAGGGCAAATGATATTCCAGTGTGAATACATGATTGTTTTCTTTTTCAATTCATCCATTGATGAACATTTAGGTTGATTCCATATCTGGGTTATTGTGAATAATGCTACTATGATCATGAAAGTGCATATATCTCTTATAGATAATGATTTCATTTCCTTTGGATACAATAACCAGTAGTGGAATTGATGTATCATATAATAGATCTGTGTTTAATTTTTTGAGGAACCACCATCTCTTTTCCATGGTGGCTCTACTAAAGTACATTCCCACCAACAATGTGCGTAGGTTCCCTCGTTTCACACCCTTGCTAATACTTATCTTTTCTCTTTTTGAAAATGACCATTCTAAATAGGTGAGAGATGATATCTCATTGTGGTTTTATTTTGCATTTCCCTGATGATTAGAAATGTTGAATTCCTTTAGTATGTCTCGGGATATATGCTCAGGTCCTTTGCCCATTTTTAAATCAGGCTATATGTTTTCTTCCTGTTGAGTTTTTTGAGTCTCTTATGTCCTTTTAATATTAACCCTTACCAGATGTATGGTTTACAAATATTCTATATGTTGTCTCTTCACTTTGATGATAGTTTTGCTCTGAAGAACTTATTAATTTGATGGAATCTAATTTTTCTTTTCTTGATTTTGTTTCTTATACTTTTGGAGTCACCTAAAAAAACAATCATTTCCCAGATCAAAGTCATGGAGTTATTCTCTTATTTTTCTTTTAGAGTTTTACACTTTCATGTCTTTTACCCATTTTGCGTTGATTTGTTTTATATGATGTGACATAAGGATCTAATTTCATTCTTTTTTTTTAAGAGAGAAAGAGAGAATTTTTAGTATTTATTTTTTAGTTTTCGGCGGGCACAACATCTTTGTTTGTATGTGGTGCTGAGGATCGAACCCAGGCCGCACCATGCCAGGCGAGCGCGCTACTGCTTGAGCCACATCCCCACCACCCTGATTTCATTCTTCACATGTGTTAAGGGAGCTTTATCATTGATAAGTATTTTGTCCTGTTTTCTATTTGCCAGAATATTCATCATAGTAGTTTTAAATGCTTGTGAGTGTAACTCCAATATATGAATCACCTGTGTAACTCTTTTATTCTGTTCTCTCTCACTCCCTACCATTCTTTTTCTCCTTCCCCATCCTCCTCCTCCCCTTTCCCCTTGCTCTCCCTGCCATTTGATCCTTTTTTTAAAGCAAGTATCATAATTTTGTTTAAATAGAGATGTTGCTTATGGAAAATGGTTCATGTAATTTTCCTCTAAATAGAATACGATTTTCTCTGGGCAGGCAGATCACTTTTATCTTGTCCATTGTTCATCTTAGGCGTTGTTAGCTTGTTTTCTTTTGTTTTCCTTAGTCCTGAAGTGTGGCCTGTATTCCTAGAGCAGTTTTTCTGGGGTTTCTCCTAAAACTCTAGTATGCTTACCAAAGCCCCTCCTGTTTGGCAGGGCTTAGACTCCAGTCTACTTAGCACCACTTGGCTGTTCTGCAATTCATTCAGCCTCCCAACTGCTATTTCATCTATGCCTCAAGGAGTACCACCCCCTGAGTGCTCAGGTCAGAATTGGCTAATGCCTCAAGGGGAACACAAATGCAGTTACCTCTTCTCTGGGATTGTACTCCTCAAATCCCATATGGTTTATTTCACCCGAACTTCATCCTCTTGCTCCTTAGCCAGGAAGACTGTCCCTTCCCGGTTTCCTCTACTCTCCCCAACCAATGACATAGCAAATGCCCTCAGAAAAATGCCTAGCTAATTATGAAATACACTAGTGTTGTTTCCTCAGGCATCACAGCCATTCAAGTCTTACCTCAGTTGATTGCTCTCAATGCCTTCAAGGAATTATTTCACATATTTTGTCCAGCTTTATAATTACTTTTAACTGAAGGGTTAGTTCAATAAAATCTACTCATTATGGCTGGAACCAAAAGTATTGTGTCTTTTTACAGAGGGGGCTCCTTACAAGCTGCATTTTTAAGGGAACTGAAGCTTACTTTTGGAAAGTATTCTTTTATATTTCTGATCTGTTATTTCTCAAAATTTATGTATTTTATTCTCCAAAATCCTTGGAGATACACTACCTTCTGATGGCATAGTAAGTTTGAACCACTCTTCCTCATAACTCAATACATTTGAGGAAAAGTCTTGTGCTCTCCTTAAGCATACTTATCGTTTGAGGGGAAGTTATGTATCATATATGTTCTGATGTATACCTGTGATTATGGATTCCTGCCCTTGGCTCTATATAAATGTTATTGCTTCCTATCTCTTGAATGAGATAGGAAGCAATAACATTTATATAGCAGATCAAATGTGAAACCGAGCCCCCTCCCTTCCATGTACACAAACAAAAATTGCGGTCATGCTAGATTTTCTGGTAGACTGAAGCATTGATGGAAAGTTGATCATGGGTGTTAGAAGAAGGAGCATTTGCATATTGGAGATGCAAGCGACATAAATGTAACTTATCTATATATCCTTATTCTTAAAGATCATGTAACCAAATCAGGTCTTCAGCCAATTTACTGTTGCTTTCAATTCTCTCCTCTTGTATAATCTATTCTCCCCTCTTATCCTTATTACTTCTGACATGTATTAAAATAACTCTCCCTTTGGATATTCTATGCCTAATTTTTCCCTCTAGATATCACCTGTTATCCCAAATAGCTTATAGACTATCAGATGACATAGATACTTCCCAGAATATCTAGATAAAGAGAAGACTAACAGTCAACCCATTCTGGAATAAAATAAAGGCCAAAAAGCAGTTTAAGAAGTAGGCAAAATTTAGAAGGGTTGTGTATGTAGCAATAAGATTATTACTCCTAGAACTGTGATAAATTGTATGATTTTAGATTGACAGTGTATTCCATTCTCATAGGAAAACAAATGAAAATGTATAAAATATTTTGTAAGTATGTTGAAAAGGATAGTTAGGACTGTTTTGACCTCATGCTAATTATTCATTTTATGCAATCAGTGTGTTTTCTATATTCGCCCTTATTTATAACTCCTGGATGGCCCCAATAATGACATCAATTAATTTAGCTATTTCTCTTTACGCAGATTATGAGAAATTTGCTTCACTGCTTCTTATGGTGAACTCTGTAAAATTGATTTTGGCATAAACTCATCTGTTGTGAAATCTAGTTTTTTAACATAAGTAACTTTAATTTTTTGATGAACAAATTTAAGTGATTGGAAAGTGTTCAAAATATCTGCTTTTTTTAAAAAAATGGGTAATGTTTTTGCATTGAATATTAGAAATTGATATGATTATATATAAATATCTTAGGTGCTATTGTAGGTGCTGATTTGTTATTGATAGTGTTGGGGTTGTGGAACAATAAATGTCAATTTTGTTGGGGAAAAAAGATGAAAAATTCTCTAGTTTTACCTTACTGAAAGGTTTCTAAATAACAAAACTTATTAGAATTTGTAATGTGTTGATCACTTTTCTACAAATTTGTACTATTGACATTTAATCTTATAAGCATAAAAAAATAAAATCTCCTTATTTTGTTCCCCTCTTCTTTAAAAAGGGAAGGGATATTTTACCCATTGTCCTGAGATTCAGTGGCCTCCAGTGAAGGTCTCTTTACTCCTGTGTCCAGTAAATACGAGAGGTTACAACAACGTTCAGAGTCTCTGAAGCAGAGACAAGGGAGGGTTACCCACTTTCAGCAGGTTCTCTCTTGTGATATATTTGGTGGATGGCCCACAGTACTGTCTCACAGCTGCTGGAAACCTGAACATTTATTGTAGAATTTGAATCTTCCCCTCTCTCCCCATCTCAAGAACCATGTTTATGGAGTATGGTTACAAAACTGAATACTTCATAGTCCTGACCTCAAATGCAATAAATACATATATAATGATAATATAACCATAATATATAATGATAAAAGTTTCAGAGTAGTCACATGCATCAAGTTAACACAAATGTAAATAAACATAATCGAATGGCAAAGTTATGCATAAAGTTAATGAAAGAAGGGAAGAATATGTCTATAATATCTAAATCTACAGGGATTGATCAACAAATAAAAAGTAGCATCACTGTTAAAAAAATATGCAAAAGATATGAGCAAGCAATTATAAGTGAGGAAGCCCAAAAGGTCGAAAGTCCATGAAAACATGCTCAAAGCAGAAGAAATATGAAAATTAAAATTATAACAACCACAAAATAATTTTTAAATGTTTAGTAACAAATATTAGGAAGGAAGTTAATAAAACTGGATAGGAGCCCTTAAACTAATATTGGTATATACATGTATAGTGCAGTGCACCCACTTTGCAGAGAAATTCAGCACTTCTTAGTTCCTTTAAGTATATAGATAAGCCTATAGCTTGTTAGTTCTATTGTAGATATGCATCCAAAATTTTTTCATATAAGCCCATAAATGGAGCTGTAGAGGTCCATTCAATATACCTGTATTTGTTGTGGACAGGAATTGGAAGCATCCTGGGAGTCTATCACTCAAAAAGTAGGTTCATAAAATGTAGTGCCTCCACACCATAGATTTCTATGCAGTGGTGAGTACAAGTGGGGTGGATAGACACATAGCATTATAAGTCAGTATGCAAACTGTAGTATTTATTGACAAGACAAGAAACAGAATGAGATAGGAAGCAATAACATTTATATAAATTTAAATGAACTCAAATAAGTCAGGGTGCATTTTAGAAGTTAACTATAAATTGAACTGCCAAGGGAAGAGAATAATTTAAACAATCTTGAAGAAGAACAAAGTTGGAGGATTATGCTACCAGATATCAAGATATCTTAACCTTACAGTAACTAAGCCAATGGGGTATTCATACAAGGGTATACAATCAGTGGAACAGGCTCTACAAACAGGTTTACTCTTTATGGCCCTTTATTTATCACAAGTTATAACTACAAGGAAAAGTATAATCTAGACTATCCATAAGTGGTGTTGGATCAATTTAAAATCCATATGGAAGAAAATAAATCTTGACTTTTACCTCAACCACATTGCAACTCAATTCTAGATGAATCATAGACCTAAATATAAGAGAAGAAACAACATTTCTCAAAGAAAACATTGAAGAATATCATTATGACCTTGTAGTAAGCTAAGGGTTCTTGAAGAACATATGACAGCAATAACAATAAATGATTGATAAATGTGTTAAATTAAGAACTTAAAAGATACCATTCACAGAATCAAAAGTCAAGCAACAGAGTTGGAAAAATATTTGAATTTACATATGTCTAAAAAAGACAGGGTATCCAGAATGTATTCAGGACTCCTAAAAATAAGTAAGAAAAAGATAAGATAACCCAATTTTTTAATTGGACAAAACACTTGAACAAGCAGTTCACACCAAAATATTTCCAGATGGCCAATAAATTTTGATCCTTTCTTTCTTATGAATCTCCTTCTTCCCCAGTCTTTTATCTAAGTTAGTAAATGGCACCATCATCCACCCCATTTCTGGTTTCCTTGTGATAAGAATGAAAAAGAATCATTATATCAAGATTGATCATATTGGCTAAGTGCTAGGAACTGGCAAAAAATAGTAGCCAGGATGCTGGAGTGATGAAAAGGAAATGTAAATAGATAGTTCAGAGAAGTATGAAGGCTTTACCCAGATTTTCTTGTATTTTTGCTCTTGCTTTTTTTATATTCCAGTAAGGCTAAAGAAAATAAATTATATTTGTTAATTTACTTTATTCAAAATTGACATACCAGCCACTGATCTGGGCTTGTACAATGGGAAGATAAATGAAATGCTGACTCTGTTCTCCAAGGTCCAGGCAAGTGCAGAAGATGGCTAGGTAAAGAGATGTTTCAGAGCAGGCGCTGGGTCTCTGATAATACAAATTGTTCCTGGAGGACTCTCCTGCTAAGACTAGGAACCGGTAAGATCAGGAATGGGTTGACGGAGAAGTAATAGCAGAAAAGAGATATAAGATCCTGTTAGGGAGAAATCGTGGGCAACCGGGAGCGACAGAAGAAGCATGCTTGAAGCAGTCAGTGACAAGGTGTTTTGAAGCATGAGGCTGAAGTGACAAACTAGAGATAAGTCTTGAAAGAGCTGTGTGTCACATATGCAGTTCGAACTTAATGGGATTTATTCTGAAAGCAATGGGAAGTTACTAAAGGATTCTTTCTCCTTTCTCAAAACCCTTTAGCAACTTCCTATCACTTTGAGAAAACAAAACAAAACAATACACACACAAAATCTATATAAATACACATATATGGACTTTTTTTTCACTCAGTCTATGTTTAGGAAGAATAACGCCAACAGTAAACAGACCAAGTAAAGGTAAGAAGTAATGAGTTTTTTCACAGAATTTACAGCAATAGTGATAAAAAAAACATAAGGAATTGTAATATATTAAGAAAGTAAAATTAACGGACTTGATAATGAATTTAATCTGAAAACGAGGGAGAGTACACGCCTACACAAAGTGAAATGAGATTGAGTGTGTGACGCAGTAGTGATCATAAAGAGAAAAGGGAAGGAATAAAGCAAGTTTGTAGGGGGAGAGGGTGAATTCCATTTTGAACTTATTAAGTTTTAAGTCCATGAGCTGTTTGAGAGGAAGTTCTGCTCTCTGCATCTGACTATGCACATCAGAAGCCCCAAGAGGGAGATGTCAACAAAAAATGTGAATTCAGGAGTCGTGTGTTACTCCTTTAATCTTCAAAATAAATAGTTACATAGCATGTGTATGTATCCCAAACATGCTGTTTGGGTTTATGTGTTTCCTATGATTTCAGATATCACATGTAGTTTGATGATGCTCCCTCTATGGAAATCACCATATGCTTCTAAGGTTAATGCATGTTGTGGTGTATGGTTGTCACTGCTCACTTTCATTGCTACCTAATATTCTGTTGTTTGTGTAAATATACAACAACTTAGTTACTCGTTTACCTGGTCAAAATTTAAATTGTATATATTTTTGTCTTTGCCCACATTTAATGGGCTTAGATTTCATGTACTGATATAAGTGATTTGTCTATATTCTTGATAATCATTCATCAGTTTTACATATTGACCATATCTTCTCTGAGCTGCAGTTTGCCTGTTCTTCTTGTTTACTGTGTCGTGATAAACAGATGATTTAATTTTAATGAGTTAATTTTGTAAATATTTTCCTTTAAAGCTTTCTTTCTGTCTTATTTAAGAAGTGATTCCAGCCAGGTGTGTAGTCTCAGAGGCTCAGGAGGCTGACTCAGGAGGATTGCGAGTTCAAAGCCAACCCCACCAATTTAGCAAGGCCCTAAGCAATTCAGTGAGATCTGTTTCTAAATAAAATATTTAAAAGGGCTGGGGATAATGGCTCATTGGTTAAGCACCTGGGTTCAATTCCTGGTACCAAAAAGAGGAAAGAAGAAATGGAGGAAGGGAGGGAGCGAGGGAGGGAGGGAAGGAGGGAGGGAGGAAGGGAGGGAGAGCAAGAAATTCCATAGCTTAAAGCCTTAAAAATGTTTGTACTTATTTCCTTCAAAATGTGTTAGAGTTTTGCCTTTCACCTTTGAATCTTTATCCATCTGCAATTATTTTGGGTCAACGGTATGAGGTAAAGAATCTTTGTTTCTTCCTCATGTAGTTAACTAATTTTCCCAGCACCATTGACTAAATGATGCACCATTTTCCCCACTACTCTCCAGTGCCACCTCTGTTATATACTGAAAGCTCACAAGTGTACATGTTTCTTGGATCTCTGTTTTGTCTCCTGTGGTTTGTGTCCAGTTTTGCACAAGCACACTTCATCTATTAGTTTAGATTTAGAACAGGTCTTACTTTCTAGGAACATAATGAGCTCCACCTAAAAGGGCACTTGATACTTGTTTGATAGTTCTTTGAAGCTATTATTCTGAATCCATTGGTGATGTTGAGAAATCTTTTTATTAGTCTAATTGTTATTCCTTTACAAGTGACCAGTCATCTTTTTTGTCTGCTCATAAAATCTTTTCTTTGGTGTTCCTCAATTTCACATAATGTGCCTAGGCGCTCCCTTTCTCTCTCACTCTGCTTTCTTTAGTGACTGGCGTGTCTGGTGTTACTTTGCCGGAGCACCATATATATCATGAGCCTCTTTGTGCGCCTGGTAAAATCTGTGGACTTCTCTCCTGATGACATACCATATACCATAGATCGCAGCACACCTTCAGGGGGCTCACTGACCTTATCATATACAGATGACAGGAAACTTAGATGAAGAACATACACATTAAAACAATTCTAATAGAACTGTAATTACTTTCCTCTTTCTTTTTACAGATTCATGTACAAGTAGATATATGTGTGTGCTCACATACACACACAGGCACATACACACAGGCACACACAGATAAATACGTTATCCAGAGACCTGCAAAGGATACAGAGGATAAGCATCATTAACACTGACCATTTCTGATTACTCACTCTATAATAGATGCTTTTTAGACATTATCTTGTGAAATCTTTACAAGAGTCCTGAGACTTGGATACCAACTGTACTGTATGCGCTTACCCTCTGTCAGGAGTAATTCAGCATCTAATGGAAGCATCAGCTTGCCCTCTGTAGCCCATGGCAAGGGATATGGACATGTATAGTGTGTGTGTGTGTGTGTGTGTGTGTGTGTGTGTGTGTGAGAGAGAGAGAGAGAGAGAGAGAGAGAGAGAGATGGTAGGTGCTGAAACATATTTAGATGACCACAATAAATGAGAATAAATTTAATGATTCCCTCTACCTCTGTTTTAAACATTTAACATCCTCTCTCCTCAAGACTATTGGAATGATCTTTGAAAAATATAAATTGGATCATGTCATTCTGTTGCTTAAAATACTTCAATGAGCCAGGCATGGTGGCCCATACCTATAATCCCAGTAGCTCTAGAGGCTGAGGCAGGAGGATTGCAAGATCAAAGCCAGCTTCAGCAATTTAGTAAAGCCCTAAGCCACTTAGGGAGACCCTGTCTCAAAATAAAATATAAAAAAAGGGCTGGGGATGTGACTTAGTGGTTAAACACCCTGGGTATATCTATATCAGTAGGTTGGTAGGTAGGTAGGTAGATAGATAGATAGATAGATAGATAGATAGATAGATAGATAAATGTGTTTTTTAATGACTTTCCATGAGCTGATAATAAATCCAGACTTCTTACCATAACTTTTTTTTTTTTTTGCTGGGGGGCAGGGGTTATCAGGGATTGAATTCAGGGACACTCGACCACTGAGCCACATACCCAGCTCTAATTCTTTGCATTTTATAATTTGGAGACAGGGTGTCACTGCGTTGCTTAGTGCCCTCGCTTTTTGCTGAGGCTGGCTTTAAACTTGTGATCCTCTTGTCTCAGCCTCCCGAACCGCTGGGATTAGAGGTTTTACCATACTTTTAAAGTTCTATGCCTTCTTACCTTGCCTGCTTTTCAAAACCATCTGATGAGAAAACAAAACAAAACCGTCTGATGCCCTCTTGTATCTGTGTACTCTCCAACAAACTGGCTGCTTTCCCTGCTCATGTGTGGCAGGTTGCCGCCTGCCTCTGAGGCCTCAGGACTTCTGCATTTGCATTTCCTCCAGTCATGCTGCTTCTCAGGCCTTACCTGGCCACTTGCTCTGGAGTTGGACCCTTCCAGTTATCCTCCACCACATCACCTTTTTTGCCTTCTTCATGGCATTTAGCAGGATCTGAAATTATTTTAATTTGCATATTTTCTTGCTCCCAGTCAGCTTCTCCTAACAGAACATTCTATTTTATGAAATCTTTGTTTTATTCTACCCGATTATCCCAGTACCTAGATCAGAGTCTAGTGTAGAATCAATAATTAACATATGTTTAATTGAATGAAAGTCAAAAAGTTTACTTTGGAACCTGGAAACTATGTGAAATTTTAAGAAATGAGGAAAGTCCTGAAGACCGCAGCCTGTATGACCAGTAAATAGAATCTAAAGTGAAAAGCTAAGAGAATTTAGAATTATATCCCTCAGATGTAACGAAGTCAAAGAGAGTGTCAATCAATAAGTAGCATTTGAAAGAACAAAAATTGAAAAAACAGCTAAATTGAATAACAGCTATTTTTCTCTTCCGTTAGGTTTAGGACAAGAGGTTTTCAAAAGCCATATGAGCAATTTAAGCTGAATAGTAGAAAAAAAATAGCTTGCAATATAGGTAATAGAATTCCCCCAGGTGGTTTGGTATAGTCAGTGGTTAGATGGTTAAGATGAAGATCTGCCTTCAAACCCAACATACCCATTTTCTGTACAAATAGATGAACTTTTACAACAAAAATACCCCCAGAAAGTAAAGAAGCAGTACTATTAACCATTGAATTATTTTCAACTTAATCACCTCACTTTTATTACCTAGAGCACAAGGCTACAAATTTGGGTGGGAAGGGGGAGTGGAGGTGAATTTAAATGTGGAAAATTCCAGGGTCTAGTAAATCAGTATATGTATGGTTATAAGATACCCCATCAGAGTATGGGGTATAGATCTGTTGCCCTTAATGGTAAACTGACATTACATGTCTGTAATGTACATATAATGGAATCTAATGAAGTATTTCTCATGTTCCATAATCAGCATTAGCCTGAGTGGTATCTGAATGTATGTTTCTGCCTACATCTGGACCCCATGTCTTTAATACAAAAAGGTAAATCTTAAGTTTAATGTTTAAGTTTAATAAAAGGAATTCCTATCTCAAATGCAAATTTCATTGGAAAAAGCATCTAGATCCCATGAATTACTGAGCCTACTTGGACTGCTCTGCTCGGCCCTGGGCAATTTCTGTAAGTAAGCTGGACTGCATCTATGAGATTAAGCTCTGTGCTCACTCCCTCAGCTACAGACAAGACTGACGAGATCTTCCAAGTAAAATCTTTGATTTGCCAATACCTCTTGCAGCCTTTCTGACCATATTACAGTTTGATTCAAGAACATACTGAAGGGGAGCTTTCGCAAAGAAAAGACTGGGTTTAAATTTAGTCCCTATTTCAATCTGAAATGAAATCGGTCTGCTGGGAAGCAATTTTCTCAAAGATGATTTGCCAAATAGTAATAATTTTAAAAATCATATCTGACAGCCTGGGTTCTTAGCTCTACAAGAGTAGTCTTTGTGTAGGTGTGCTTCTGCTAGCACAGTCTTGTGTAATAAGAGAACATAATTAATACTGCACCTTTCTGAATAATTGTTCTTGGAAAAATTGCATATCAAAGGGCTCACGTGTCATTTCATTGTGTCAGATTTCCTTGTCATCTTGGGCCCAACAAGTGTTTTGTCTGTCAGTGGTCCCTTCTAAAATACTCTCCTTTAGGAAGCAAATATATATAAACAATTTTACCTACTTCATACTTTTATGGTGCTAAAGACAGTGTTGGATAGGAAAGCTCAGTGGGCAATGGCCTGGAAATTTTTCTTGGATCTGTGTATTTTTATGTTCTGAACCTTTTCTCCCACTAGCGGATTCCAAAGTGATTGTGGCAAACATAGTACCTGGATGGAAGAGATCATGTTTCACTTAGCACCTCCTACTGCTATGTTTACGTTCCTAATGGTCAGTAAACGCAGACACCATTAGACACCCTGCACTCATTGACATCCTCCTACCTCTGAGTGCAGCACAATGATCCTCAGTGTACCTTCTCTTCCTGGGGATGACCTGAATTTATTGCTTCATTCCTTCCATCACTATAGGCCTCATCTTCTTTTCCTTCTTAACAAAGATCTCAGTGAAGACTGACTCAGCCGGCTCCACTGGCATTGAAATTCATGTTCCCTTATTATTCTGAGGTCCTGTTTCTCCAGCCTAGACCTCAACTTCAGAGAGATAAAGGCTTTATATTGCTAAAAGTTGTAGAACAAAGGAACATTACTCTTACCCCTTCTCACTACAGACTGATTCTTTTTAAAATTCTGTTTTAGGGTAAAGCTAGTGGTGGGGGGCATTAGCCAAAAGGCTATCCTGGTAAGTTTTGGGGGCTATTCAGAATGAGGATATTGGGCTGGGGATGTGGCTCATGCGGTAGCGCGCTCGCCTGGCATGCGTGCGGCCCGGGTTCGCTCCTCAGCACCATATACAAACAAAGATGTTGTGTCCACAGAAAACTAAAAAATAAATATTAAAATTCTCTCTCTCTCTCTCCCTCTCTTCTCTCACTCTCTCTTTAAAAAAAAAAAAAAAGAATGAGGATATTGATGGTAGGCAATAGAAATCCAACTCAATACAGCATTGAGATGTGGGTGGGAAGGTGGATTTTAAGAATTCCAAGTATCTAATGGTATCAAATAACACACACCCACATACAACTACCATGGACCTCAGGAACTAAATCAGGTTCTCAAACTTTCTTTTTCTCTGCATATCTTCTCCATTCTTCTCTCCACTAGTAGACTCATCATCTTTCTTTCTTTATCCAAATGGCACAAAATGTCCACAGGCAGCAACTCTTCAATTTAGATGGATAGCAGATTAAACTGGACTCTTCATTGATTTTAAATTAATGTAGAAAAACTTCAAGAAGTTGAGCCTAAGTTTCCACCCAGGTTTCATTAATTATTGTGTGTGTGTGTGTGCATGTGTAGAGGGCGTCTAAGATGGAGGGAGATCACACTGTCCTAGCTTGGTGGTTTCCATAGCAACCTGTGGGCTGAAGAGTTGAGAGTCAGGATCCAGAAAAGGGATGAGTGGGCAGAGGTGGTTGCCGGACAACGGAAGCAAAGCTAATGATTGCATGAATTGTGGATCTCCTCAGTGTAATCCCATCACAGTAGGTTCTCATACAATCTTTTCTCAGCAACATTTTCATAAAACCCCAATCCCATTTAAACATGTATTAAAAATAAAAGCATATAAAATAGAGAACACAGAAAAAGCTTTAAAACATCCTGTAATGACTCATATTTCATCACCTCAGGATTGTCTCCAGTGCAGCCTCTTATCTGTTGAAGAAAATGACACTATACCTGCAAAGAGACCAGCCACATTTGGGTGGCACCTGAGTATTCCAATTTATGTTTGCAATTTAAAGAGTGAGTCCTTAGGTTTTTAAACTCTTGAGGGAATGAGGAGGCGAGTCAGGCTGGGAAAGACAGAGTTAAAAAGGGCCACCTGCCATCCCATAAACAAGATTTAAAAAAAAAAAAAAAGTCTTTCTTTCCTTCCCTGGTTGTTTCCATCCAGCAGGGAACAGCAGATGTTCAGCCTGAAATAAGAAGTGTCAAATTTGCATATGCAGACACATGCCCACAAACAGGCCTGGCTCCACTTATCTGTACTCCTGAGCATGAAAAACTACCTACTGCTTCATCTGCCAGGAATCCTCAGACCTGCCCTGTGTGACTCAGAGTGTGAGAGAGAGGGTTCTTCATTCCACATTACATTCTGGATAGTGGTCTAGCTCTAGAAATGCAGTGTGTGCCCTCTCTGGATTTCTGTAGGCTGGGGTAATAGAGCTTCACCTCATGGCAAAGGCTCTGTGAAAAGATGACATTTGAAAAGGTCGGGCGAACGTCGGAGGAAAAGACCACCAAGAGACTGTCTCATGCAACAGTAAAGGGTTTATTGGGGGTCCAGCATGCTGGGGCTCAGAGCTCACTTCAGAGGAGAAAAGAACAAAGAGCCCCGAGAACAACTTAAGCAGAGTTTATATACATTCTTTGGAGAGGGCAGGGACTTTACATACATCATAGCATCCCTTAGCAAATCATCACATACCGTGGGAAAATCAAATAACAACTCTAAAACATGATTAGCACATTCACTGGCGGGAACAGGTCGGGTGGGGGTGATTGGTCAGTACTAAGATGGGTATATATTTAAACTGATTGGTGTAAGCCCTAAGGTGTATACGTGCTGGACTGCACGGTTTCTTTCTGGAAGGGTGGGTTCTTTTTACTGAACAACCAGATAGTCAGGGAAGATTTCGACACACATCTAATGGGCAGTTCCAGGAACTGTTTTACTGCCACATGAATTTCAGGTTCTGAATGCAACTTAAAAACTTTTCAGGACAAACCTTATCCTTTACATTTCAATTTCTTTGTCCTTTCACATTGATCCTGCTGAGATAAAGTAGCTCCTCTGAGCCAGGCCACATGCTGCGCAGTTTATAAGCTTTAGCTTACTTTATTCTTACAATAACTTTGGAAATAATTTGCATACATTTATGTTCCAGATACAAAGATTAGTCAAGGATGGGAGAAGTTAAAAACTGGTCCAGAGTCCTTCAGCCAATAAACAGGGAAAGTTAGGAACTGGAATTTCAGTTCCAAGCTACCTGACTCCAAAACCCAATTGAAACTTAGGGTAGATTTAATCCATTAATACAAAGTTACAAGTTCTTGTTCAATTTCTTAATCGTATGAGCACAGTATGCCAGCTCTATAGTAGGCTAATGGAGTGGTCTTAGGAAGCATTTTCACAGAAAAAGAAGTATCACAAGCCAAATACATACATAAACGAACCACAGCACTCTGATAATTCATCAAGCTGTATGCTTTTGATTTGTGTGCTTTTTTTTCTGTATGCTATACTTCAATAAGAAAGATTTTTTAAATGAATTATAAAAATTTAACCTAGTTACAAGAACTCAGTTGTAGACATATAGGTTCTTTGAGAGCAATGACTATATTTTATTCATCTTTGCAATTCTGTTCCTAGTGGAGTTACTGATACAAAATACTATGTACTCTATGAACAACTTACTGGAAATTAAGTTTCCATGTCTGCAGAATTATAGAGTGTTAGAACTGGAAGTGGTCTTAGAAACTATACAACAAAATGGGTTTTCTTTTGATCATAGGTGGCATAAGCCCAACTCAAACTGACTTAAAGAAAGGGGAAAATAAAATGTATTCACTCACAAAATTGGAAAATCCAGTCATTGGTTAGGTGTATCACCTATGTGGGTTATGTACAGTCAACTAGGACCTTCTTGTTTGGACTATCTCTCCCATGGACCACACTAAGCCTGTGTTTCCAATAAGACTCATCAAAAGATCAAAGTGAATTTCATGAGGTTTTATTTTCTCTTGTCAACTGAACATTTATTAGCATATCTGCTGACAATAGAGGGGAAAGGATGGCAATATTCATTAAGTATGTATTATGAGCAAGGTACTTTATTTACATTACCTCATTTAATTTAATTTTTAATCCTTGCATCATCCCTGGGAGTTTGGATTATGTTTTCATTTGACAGATAAGGGAATTGGGTGTCTAAGTGAGGCACAGCTGAAATCATGGAAACAGCACAAGGATCAAGCAGTCTATAACCAAGTTGAACTGTGATCTTCTGAATGCAAGCCTCATGCATTTGTCCACCAACCAATCTGCCACAAACCAGAGAGCAAGGGACTGGTCCCCTTCAGGCATGCTTAAAGAAAACAGAGTTTATACCGATTTTCCAGAATGACATTCATTCTAATTTTTTTAACCTTAATTCTATTATTTGTGATATCTCATCAAAAAGCCAATAGAATTAAATATTTCAGGAAACATCTCTCATTTTAAAAAAGAACAAGCAAGTCACTAAAATTGCTACACTTTGACAATTTGACTTATTCTCTCCCCTAATATTTATGTTATTTGCTCATAAATCGATTCATCTATTAAATAACTCTGTGACCATGAACCAGCTCTGGGAGAATTTCTTCCCATTCAAGTATGTGCTTTTAAGTCTGCTATATACATCATTGTTCTTCATCCTTCCCTTGCTCCATTTTTAAAAATTAGTGAAATCCTCACTCAACCGTCATTTCATTTCAAATGTACAAAATAGTATTTCAATTTCTTTTTAGCCTCAGCTTCATCATTATGAAAGTTTAAGTTTTTTATTAATAGAAATAAATAAAATGTTTTTGGACTATAAGCATATTATATTTGCCAAAAAAAAATAAATAACACATTCTCAGTACTTCTCGTATACACCCACATACACAAACTCACACACACACACACACACACACACACAATTTATGCAGAGGGGTGGAGACCATAAAGGAACAAAACAATGTTTTTAATTTAGAATTTTGTTCATATTTCTCAGTCAACTTGCATATATATCACCTCTCCAAATATTAGGACATTTTTAAAAGTATGATTCCATTCTACTTTTTGTTTAAGAATTTGTTCTCCTTGGACTTGTTAGAATAATCCGGAATGCTTTATTGCAGTAATTATTTCACTGTTTGGGACTATGCACAGCTAATAATGTGTCACAGGTCATCCTAGGTTGTGTGGGATGCTTCTTCAGTTAACCCTCTAATCCCAAACCCAGACTCAATGATTAAAGCTGTTGTAAATGACAGCAGCTAAGTTGGTGGGAACTAAATTAAAATTAAAAAGCAAGTTACAAAATCCCAGGATAACCATCTTTAATAGTGCATTTCCCATGAAATTCCCCTAAAAGGGTGTAGACAGCCGAGAGGATGACATATGGCGGAGACAGTCTGCTTACAGTGTAGCACAGACTGTGCTCAGCAGGCAGATCTTGAGGCCTCCAGTTTGATCAGATCTATTTACTTACCATAGAAATCCAGCATTCTGGGACACCAAAAGAGCGGCAGCTTTGAGTGGAAGAAACAGCAGCCAAATAGTCAGAAGTATGAAGCAAACTAGATGCCAAGTTAGGGAGGAAAGCTGAAGTACCTCGAAATTGTGAATCAGAAGGCCACATGTGGTGGTGACAACTCTATAAGGGTGGAGGGACTAGGAAGATGCATTTCTGTCAAATGCATTAGGATTTAAAAGATTTGGGTTCCATGTCATTGAGGAAAATGATTAAGGAAAATTCTGAGATGAACGTCTGCAAGATGCTGAGCTTTTGGCAATGTGGTAATCCCACTTATTGGGATTCTACTGTTGAGATTAGGGTCTCTAAAAGAAGAGCATATGGGGACTGATCTATGTCACTGCATTTTGCCAGTATTCACAGAGTCCCAAATCTGATGAGTGCTAATGAAGCATATTTGTATTCCAGATATTACAGTTGACATTTTTTCTTTAAAGCCATTAGTCACACTTCCATGTTGATAATACAAAATGTCAGCCCCTTTTATGGAGGAAACCCAAACAGGATTCTGTTAAAAAGAGCAACGAATGAGAACCCATAAACCAAAAGTCTTAGACTCCATATACACACAACTAAGGCCAGAATTATTTGCCCAAAGAGTCTAATGTTGCAGGTTTCCTGCAATCCTCAAGGAAATAACTGAACAAGCACAGTTTGGACCAACAAATTGGAAGTCTAAGAGCAGAAATTGGTTTGTACAAATTTGTATAAACAGGGAAGAATCCTCCTTCCAACAGAGCCAGTGGTTCATATTTTGTTAACATGGAAATAGCCTTAAACTTTGGAGAGAAAAGCTTCTTCTGAAGAGAAGTATACATCCACTTGTGTACAGCTAAAAGAATAGGTCCATTGTATGAACCTATAAGGGTCTGAATTAGGTACTTCTGTATAATTCAAGAATGACACCATTGTAAAAAGTTTTGCCCATTCAAAATGGATGCATCCTATTTATTTTTCACAGTTTCATGAATAGGTACTCCTTGGTAGGTGTAATTGTGATTTTGCCCAAACTTGGAAATGGGGATTTTGTAATCTGACGGCCATGTGATATAACTCTAAAAGTTTGTCCACATGGTACAGTTGCAGAAAAAGGGTCATTTCTTCACCCTTCATTCCCATACATTCTCCCCTGAATTCTTCACTGTTTTAAAAGACTAAGGAAATGTCTATCCTAGAATGAAAATTCAAAAACAAAATATTAATTTACATAACAAACACAGAAAATATACACTGCTATGTAAAGTGGAGAATGATTTCTCCACTTCCCATAGGGAAAAAAATGCTTGGAGTGGAAATGTTTGGGGAAGGAGACCTAGAGGGGAAAACTGAAAAAGTATCAGATGTATGTTATTTATGTCATAATTTTTGTTCTCAGGGAACCCCACTACGGGAGCAAAAATACCAAAACAGACATTCTCCTACCTAAATTTCATTGTTTTGCAGTACCATTGTGAATTCCCACAAAGACTTACCTTTAATCAATGTATAGTCATTAACATCTTCCTTGTGACGTACCACATATCAACTTTGAGTACAACAGAACTCTAATATAAGAAGCTTTGCCTTGGCAGAATTCCTTCCTTACCTGGAAGTTTTTGAATATTTGGTAAAAGTGATAATGTTGTGATAAGCAATATTCCTCAAGTTTCAAAGACTTCCTCAAATGGAAACTGTATATATTTAGTCATATAGAGGATGCCCGAGACTTTCCCCACTGACCCCTGCCCATTCCATTGTGGTCTTTTATCAGGCCTCTTATTTTCTGTGGCTGAGTAGCTAGTGTACAGAGTAGATCGTGTACAGAGCACTATCATACAAATAAGAAAAGTAGCTCATTTCAGTTTGCCGGTTCAAACATTGTCTTCGACATAGAGGGCTGTTTAATTTTTTCTGTTGGAGTGGATAATTAACAATGGGCTTCCTAGGCAGCAGATTAGGCATTTCGAATTAACTTTGAAAGTGCCATTGGGAGTTGGGATGCACAAACTTCTCACACCAAATTGAGCATATTTCTTAACCGACCTGATTTGGAACCAAAATGCTCTGTGGGTATCCTGAAAATCTTATGAAACCAGCTATTGTGTTTCCTTACAAACACACAATAGCTGGCTTTACAGACCAACCAGGGGCCATTGTACCTTAATCAGAAGCAGGTCACTTGGGGGCATGGGATTCAGCTCAATATAATGAGTATAAACATTGACACTTTCAGCACAGATTACCCTCTGAACTCCCAAATTATTGATCTGGGAAATAGCTTCTGAAGTTGAAATTTTTAAAATTCTAAGAGAGTTCTAGTTAGTTTTCTACACATTATAATGTATATTTTTCTCCTCTTCCTTTCTAGAATGATATGAAACAAATGTTAACAAATACCTCCCCCCCAAAAAATCATCCTGCATTTTCCAAGCTTTTAAATAAATAGCAAGGAAGGGTTTGGGTTTTTCTTTCAATCCTAAAACCTTGTATTTTATGCACTTGAATTCAGAGATAATTGTGCTTGAGTTAATGTGTGCCTATTGTCAATGTCTTATTGACTTTATCTGTACCTATGGATGGTTTGAAAATATCTTACTTTATTTAAGATGAAGAAGCGTTGAGGAGAAAAATAGAATACCAAGCCATTCTTTATATCATGTATTACACCAAGTGTTATGCAAACACAAGTATATTTTTGTGGCATGAGATGACAATCTTTTACCAGAAAAGTAATTTGGATAAAAATGGTGATGAAGAAGAATATGGCCCATTTGTTAAGGAATTCTACATATATATTAGTTTCAAGTTTTTGGACAAATCCATCTGTATAAATGTTAAAGTCCCATTCCCCACACTAATCCCTTTCAGAGAAAACTTATTTTATTTATTATCAATATATCCATAAAATGTAATTAACATTTATTAACATGAATTATTTTCCATGCCAGACTCTGGGCCAACTACTTCACAAATGTAACAATATGAGGAATTTTTTTTTCCACCATAAATTCTATGTGGATAATGAAGTTGAAGTGATAAGAGGCTTATGCTCACATCAGATTCCAAAAGCTTTCTATATGGAGAAACAAGAGACCTGAAAGGCAGATCAGCATCCATCAGTCACTTCTGGAAGGAATGTTGACATTATGACCAGAGAGAAGCAGCAAACAGAAGAACCTAGAGAGTTTCTAGGAGAAAAATGAGACACACCATTGTTATTCCTAATGGGAGTAAACAGTGAGGGGAGGGGTGAGTCTCACTTGTGAGTTATCAGATGCTGATAACTGATATCAGAAGTTGATCTCCTTGAGGATCCTGAAAAACACACAAGAAAACTTAGGAAAAAGTTGTTTGTGTTTTCTGTTCTGCATTTCTATTAATGTGACTCAGTGCCAGATACAGCCAACTAGGTCTCCAAGATTTGTTCAGTTTACATCTCATTTAATCATGAAACCAGCTCTGGTTCTTATCATTTTTAAGAGGTGGAAATGAAGACTCACAGAATTTCAGTTGGCAATGACTGTTATGGGGTGCTACCATGGCAAAATAAGAAGTGATGCGTCACTCTGGGCTGGGCTTGCACCCAGTATGCCTGGCCCATTCTCTCTGTTCTGAGCTGCCAGTTGTATGCTCCCTCACATGCTGAAGTATAATATTAGAGAAGCAGCTGAGGCAAGCATATAAAGCAGGGTTTATTTTAAATGGGGTAACACAGACTTCTCCCAGGAGGGAGAAGGGGGCCATAGCTGGTGTCCTGTTATCACAAGAAGCAAGGGTGTTTTGCCTTTTTATATGTCCTAGGCTTCCTTTGTTCTCTTGCTCTCTTCCCCTTATCTTTCTCCTTCCTGCATACCCTTCCTACAAGGGTATGTGACTAAGCCCAGGAAATGCTCAGTGGGATGGCCAAAAGGTGAAAAGCAGATGGACTGGGGCAGGGTCAGATGGAGCAGCCCAGGACACATTAATTAACAATTTTATAACCCACTGTAGGGAGGGGCAATTCCTGGGACAGGTTATCTTAGCAATAGGTTGGAGCAGGGGCAGGTTCTTGATAAGGATAGAGGAAGGACTCTGAAGGAATTAACATTTCAATCCCCCCGTTATTCTCTGGATCTGACCCTTGCCTATCTTCCTGTCTTAATTCTGGCTCCACCAGGACAATTCTAAGGTCTCCCTGTGGCAGAACCACAAAATAGAAACAGTCTAGGTCCCAATCACCTCTTGGAGGAGAATTTTTTAGCATATATATCTAACTTCAAATGACTGAGAAATAAAGTTTTTTTTGCATTAAACCACTGAGACTTAAAGCATCATTGTTACCTCAGCATTACCTACATGTTCTCCAAGTCTACACAGCTAATAACTGACAGGACAGGGAAAATTCTAACTCTTAACTACTAAGCCATCCTACCTCCAAAATGGTCCCCATCCCCCAGCACACGTTTCACCATGATACACAGTGATGATGAGTTTATGGCACTTCATACAGTGTGGGCTCAGTAGCTGATTCTCAAGCTGGAGTAATCAATAAAGCCCTAAATTCTGGGCTTAATTACTTGGCTCACACTTTCTGCATCAAAAGTGATAGTATTTACCTAGAGAAAGAGAATTCTTTTCTAAGTTTTAATAGTTTGTCTTGACCTGAAGGCTCAGGATGAAGTTGGGAGATGTCAAAATCATCAGTTGTTTCATTAAAATCTCATTTCTCTTTCTAAGTTATACAACAGGCTAAGAAACTCTGTTACGCATTTAGGTTTCAGATCAGCCTCAAAAGTCTCTTCTCCCAAGTAGCTGGTGGTGAAATACCACACTTGTTTAATTGAAAATTAATACTCTCCTATTCAGACCTATTCTTTCTCCAGAAGTTTCCATTTCTCTTCCCATCTGCCACCTGCCACCTGGATCAGAGATGAAAATGAGTCCTATTTGCTACTCGCCTCTATTATATGACAATTATTTATGGTTTTGTAACAGGACATTTTAACCATGTGAGTTATAGGATTATTTGTGAGTATGCTTCATTCATATTATCTTTATCCCAAACAACTACCAGTACCAGTTATGCTGACATCCAAAGGATACGATAAAATATGGAATGATCTCTTTTTCTGAATGAGGATGCATGTTCCTTTAGTCTGCTTTGTGACTTAATCCATGTGTCATTATTAATGAAGCAGAAAAATTAATGAATCAATTAGAAAGAAGAACCATGTAATACACGTTGTTTCCCAGTTGATCATTCAGCTGTAGATAACAATCCTGCCAGACCACTTTAGTGTTTTATGAGATTCCAGAATTGAAAGACATTTATACATTCATACAATAACTTATAAATTTACCAAGTAAGCTGGAGATGGATTCTTACCTTCCTTGGGCTACTGGCCCATTAACATACAGTTTAGAATTCATAGGTCCATGCTGGGGCCTCCTTTAAGATTTGCTTCCTTCCTTCTTCATAATAGTTAAATTTGTGGCTCAGCCTCTTGAAAGGAACTTGAAAGTAAGGAGAGATTACTGATAATGCCTCACCACTCCTGAAAAGCCACTCAAGTAGCTTCTAAAGGTGAAGCATTAGCATTCCATGAAAGACTGAGCCCCATATTGGTGTACCATCTGTCAGAATTCAGGGACATTTCATCGATAAAGGAAATAGAGAAACCAAAGAGCTGTCTTCCTCACTAAAAGAATTGGGCTAATTGCAGGGAAATTGACTATTGAGGAATGTAAGAACTTCAGGAAAAATGAATTAAATGGCCAAGGTTAGGTATAAGCCTATGGAAACTCTTAAATATTTTGGACTCCCAAAAGATTCCCACCACCCAACATGCAGGTTCTGTATGTACACATGCACACACACACAACACACAACACACACACACACCAGCTTTACACATAACTGTAGCCATATAGTATGTATTCAGTGAACAACGATGGATCACTTGGTACAAACATTTTCAAAACCTCCCAGATTCCAAAAATAACCAGGCATGGAACTGGGATTGTTCTCTGATCCAAAATAACAAGAGTGAAAATAAACTAACCAACCTGCGTGCCATGAGCACAAACTCTGAGCTGGCCTGGTGAAACTCAGGTGCCTGCCAGGTGGGTCAAGAAACTGCACAAGAACCATTAATCTCACACCTCACACAAAAGAGATGAATTGTGGAGAGGAAAATAGTTCAATATGCACAGTTTTTAAAAAATCTCTATTATTCTCTCACAAAAGTCAAAGACTTCTCATTTTCATAAAAACTATCGCTGAAGTTCATATAGCAAGTTTTTGGAGCATTTCCACCATTAAAAAAAAAAAAGGCATTATCTTTCTATTCTAGAGATAGTAAAACAATAGCAACCAATCTTCTCATTTTCTTTGTGGCCAGAGAGGAATACAACATATTAGCACAGGTAGACAGAGGGACAGTTAATTTTAAAAAGTACCTGAAGTAAATTTTTTAAAAAGTCTTATGGAGGGCTGGGGTTGTGGCTCGGTGGTAGAGCACTTGCCTCCCACATGTAAGGCACTGGGTTCAATCCTCAGCACCACATAAAGACAAATAAAACAAAATAAAGTTATTGTGTCCATCTACAACTAAAAACATATTTTTAAAAACTCTTATAGAAATATCTTCATTCGGTAAAATAAGGACAGCATTCGAGGATTTTATGGCACTTTATATCTGAAATTACATTAATGAGTTTAGTGTGTTTTATTTCCAATTGCAATTAAAGTTCCATGGTTTTTCAAACTCTTCACAGTTGGAAAAATAAGAAGGTTTTGTGAATTTGTTTTGCTTTTTTGTTGCAGATAGTATGAATACAAGATAATATTTTTCCTCTGATTTTGCATGTTAATTTAATAGTCCTTTTCAATTCCCATTGGACTCATAGAGTAATAAAGCAATTTAAGTGATCAGGATGGGGAAAAGGAGAGAAGAAGAAAACATATTGTGGAAACTGCCTAAACCAACTTACCATGGCTGAGAATGTATTTATTTCCCAGTTTACAAGGTTAGAAAGCCTTACTGTCTGTTCATGCTAACCTTGCACCATCTTGACAAGGGCTCAATTCTAGGGTTCCTAAACTTTCTCTGGGTTTCTCAAAACTGTTGTAATGACCTCTATCCCTTAGCTACTTTTTATTTCCCCAGTCTGTATAATTCTAGGCTTTAAAAAAAAATCCTTATTAGACATAACAAAAAGTCTTTCCTATTGTCTAAAAGGCATAAAACTTTCATGTAAGAAGGATTTAAATTGAATTGATTCAAAATTTAACAGATTGTCCTCCCAAAACTTTCAAAACCTTCTAGCCCTCTGGAACAAGAAAATGGGGTCACAGCTATCCCACTCCTAGGTGTTTAGCATAAAGAATAAAAGTCATCACACAATAGTGATACATGCATACCCAAGTTTATAACAGCACAATCCACAATAGCCAAACTATGGAACTAGGCTAGGTGTCTGTCAATGGATGAATGGATAAAGAAAATATGGCATATACACAAAGAAAAATGAAATTATGCCATTTGCAGGAAAATGGATGGAACTTAAGACCATCATGTGAAACAAAATAGGCTAAGCACTAGAAAGTCAAAGATTTTATGTTTTCTCTCATATGAAGAAGCTAGAGAGGAAAAAGGAAATGAAAGGTGAGGGAGATCAGTAGAGTAGAGCAGAGTAAAGGAATCAGGGGGAGGGAAGAAAGGAGAGAAAGGAGAAATACCTAAGAATGATATTGGCCATATTTAGATTGTTGTATTGTATGCGTGAATGAATGTATAACAATGAATCCCACTATTATGTACAGTTATAATGCACCAATAAAAATTTAGAAAAAGAAAATGGGGTCAGTAAACATTTTACATCCAAAGATTTGCTTATATATTTTTTTCCTATAGAAAGAATGTCTATAACGCTTCAGATTTTCATATATCTGTGCCCCCACAAAAGGTTAAAGCATTGCTACTATCATGGATTTGGGGGATCTGCTTTATGGCCATCGTCAAACTCTGTGGCAGATTAAATGTCACAGTACAGTAGGCATTTAGCTCAAGTAACAGCCTTAACTACTGGAGGATATGCCTGAGAAAACTTGGGGTTCTGTGTAGGGCGTGGGAGTCAGAGTGAAAGAATTCCAGTAAAAGTTCTACTACTAACTTGATGGCTGAAGTTTGCAAATCACCTCCTCTCTCTGGGCTGCAGATTACACATCTCAAAAAAAGTTAAGGAGTTGCACTAAATCTGTGGTTTCACACCTGACCAGTGATCCCTTGTAAAACTCGGGATCACTGGGCCCCAGCCACCAACAATTGACTCACTTGGAGTGAGAACACTGGAATTTGACTACTATTTATTTATTTATCCATTTATTTACTTATTTTTGTACTGGAGATCAAGTCCAGGGATACTTTACTACTAAGCTATATCCTTAGCCTTTTTGCTTTTTATTTTGAGGCAGACTCATGCTAAATTGCCCAGCTAGCCTCAAACTCTCAACTCTCCTAAGCAGCTAGGACTACAGGCATGATCCACCATGCCTGGCTTAGAATCTGACTTCTTCAAGAAAGCTTCTCTAGACATTCTGTTATCTCCTAGGTGTGAAAACTATCATGGCAGACACTCTAGGGTTACATCTAGCTTTAAATTTTTGAATTTCCAGTAAACTTTCCATTAATATTTGCTATTAATATTAGCTACTAATACTAATATTTCAAAACTAATATTTCGAAAATCTGGATCATCATGAATGGTTATTAGAATGAATATATCATGGTACCCTTTTAAAAACATAAGTGATTGATAACCACATGAAAAATATTTATTTAGAGAATTTATCATAGCACAAGGAAATTACTATCACATATATAACATATGTATAGCACATATATTGTGTGTATGTGTGTATGCATGTATGAACTATACTTGATTCTGCTTGATTCTTGACCATCAGTGAGTTTGGTAAAAGATGAGAGAGAGTGACTTCAGGTCATTGAAGCAACAAAAAGCAAGAGGAATAAAAGTATATTGCATGCCACTTTAAAATACATGATTGCATTCAATCCTTGTAGCAGACAACCTGTGTTCATTTTCTTTCTCCTAGTCTTATAACCATGAGCAAGTCATTTAATTCTGTCTAGGCCTTTTGTTTCCTCTTCAGCAAAATGGAAATTAAAAATACCTATCTCATGGAATTGCAGTGAGAATTAATGGACACAATGCCTGGGAAACACTTATCAGGGTGCTTATCACATGATGAATACTTAAATAATTAATAGGTAATAGAATGATAAATAACTGTGATGTTGGCTGTGAGATCTTACTACTCAATGTTTGCTCTGTGGCCAGCAGCATCAGTACTACCTGGCAGCTCACGAGAAATTGATCATTTTGGACCCTACCCCAGACACCTACATCAGAAGCTGCATTTTACAAGATCCCTGTGAGATTCATATGCACATATATATTTGAGTAGCACTGAAACAGTAAAACAACTTGAGACCCAGTGACTTGACAGAATGTATACCACTACTAAGCCAGGGTACTGAGGGCACACCCAAATCAGAAAATCCTAAGGTCACCATCTCTGTCTTTGGGCTTCTATGGCCTGGCAGTATTCAGACTTCCTAAATCCACTGTGATGTTCTTTCTCTAGTCTAAGCTGTAACTGAAATGCTTTGTGAAACACATTTTCATGTCTACCACAGTAACAAGAGCATCATAATTTTGTTTAATTTTTCACATTTTTAATTATTCAGCTGTTTTATTTGTCACCATTAAGGGAATTATTACAAAACTTATGTCTAAAATGCTTCTGATTAATGCACACTTAGGCAGCTAAACAGATGTAGAATGGGTTGACTGCTTTGATAAAATTAAACATTGATGAAACATATATTTGCACAGCAATAATGACGACGGCATTTGTATAAATAATAACAGATCTATTACCCTAATCATCTAGGAGAAAAAAATGATGAGACAGTGACAGAATTACCAAATATGTCTGGCTTACTAAGCGGATCATTTTCAAGTGCATTTTTTGCATGTGAATAAAATTATGATAATTTATAGCATCTACAACCACGTTAAAATGAAAGTAGTATAATTAGGCAAAAAAATATCATGTGGATGATACCAGAAGCATATTTCCAGGACATGTTAAATTTCCAGAGCTTCTGTATACATAATGGAAGGTACAGGTTTTTCATACAGCCTTCCCCAGTACCATAGTTTAATTTTATAAAATATGTGTCCCAAGATCAAAGTTTTAAGTATTCTAAAATGCTTATTAATATTTAATTTCTCCTCACACATTTTAGCATCTCTGAAATTGAAAAGTGTTCATCTTCCAATCGATGACACGTCACAATTGCTGGGCAACATTTATTTTTTTCATTCTTGCAACCAAGGGGATCTTGGATTCAATTAAATAGGGGATTAGGATGCCTAGTAAACTTAATCCTCGTCCACAAGGTACATTATAGCAGGGAAACAGGTGGGGCAGGAGGAGATATCATCCTCCCACCAGAATTCAAGCAAGAGGGGGAGGTAGGTAAATAGGAAGTAATGAGATTAAATAAGAAAAGAATCCACAATATGAAAAGAACTTAACATAAGAATAGGAAAGGGAAATGGGAAATGAAAACTAAAGGAGTGGAAAAGCAGGATGAGATGGTCAGTGTATCCTGTGGTAGACATTCAGCTTGACATTCTTTTTTTCATTATGCAACACTGGTCAGTTCAGGTCCTAGAGAGTGAGGTGGGAGACATGTTTTCAGCACTTTGGGGAAGGCATTTTCTCCTCCTTAGCCTACCCAAATAGCTGTACAGCCAACCACACGCATACACTCCCTGAAGATTCCCTCTCTCCTCTATCTCCTACCTTTTATCCATCCAAAACCACCAGGAGAGGCTGAAGTGATTGTTAAAACTTGTGTTTGTTCTTTCAGGTGATATCAAGATTATCGAACAAATCCACAGTCTCACAGGTATGGCTTTTGCTAAAGAGCGCAATATTTATCTAAAATTGGGAGGATGTCAGACATATCTTCCTTTCCCTTCAGGATTTTATACATTTACTTTTTACTTTCCCTAATCTACTTCCCAATAAGAGATGTGGTAACTGACTTTTTTGAGAAGAGAGTGTAAAGAAGTATTTAAACTCATCTCTCTGTGGAAATGATTTATACTGTTATGAAGTTGTTTATTATCAACATCTAACAGGAATAACGAATATTGAGGTATTGATTTTTATAAGTACTTTCCTTTCATTTAAAACTGGCAGTCAAGTTTTTCTTGTAAGTATTTATAATATTAAAAATCTGGTTCAGAAATGGTCTGGAAATAGGGTTTTTTTAATATATGTGAACTCTTAAGACAGTCCCAATTTTAAATACCCTCCACTTGCATGGAAAACTTTTGAAACAGCAATTTGTCTGATTTATTAGCTAGATGTTCATTACCAATAACCTTAGGATAGTGTTTTTGTCAGATTTTTAACCACTGTGACCAAAAGACCTGACAAGAATAATTTTAAGGAGGAAAAGTTTATTTTGAGACTCACAGTTTCAGAGGTCTTAGTCCATAAATAATTGGCTCCATTCCTTGGGACCCAAGGTGAGGCAGAGCATCATGGCAGAAGGGTATGGTAGAGGAAAGCAGGTCAGGACACATCCTTAAAAAAAAACAAAGAGGGATTGACTCTTCAGGAACAAAATATATACCCCTAAGCCATGCCCCCAGTGACCTACCTTCTCAAACCACACCCTACCTGCCTTCAGTTATCACTCAGTTAATCCCTACTAGGGGATTAATTCACTGATTGGGTAAAGGTTCTCATAGCCAACCATGTCACCTCTAAACCTTCTTGCATTGTCTCACACATGAGCTTTTGGGGGACATCTCATATCTAAACCATAACAGATTGGAAGCCTACAGACAGCAACTTTTCTTGCTTTGTGTCTTCCTTGAAGCAGAAATCAATAACTTTAATACACACACATACAAACACACACACACATACACACAACACACAAATATATCTAATTACACATGTATTTTAGTCAGTTTTGGTCACTGTGACCAATATACCCAATAAGAACAACTTAGAAGGAGGAAAAGTTTATTTTGCTTCCCAGAAGTTCAACTTATGGTTGGCTGACCCCATTGCTCTGGGACCAAGGTAAGGAAGAGTATTGTAGCAGAAGGGCTTGGTGGAAGAAAACTGCTTAGTTCATGACCGCCAAGAAGCACAGAGAGCTCTGCTCACCATGGACAAAATATAAACCTCAAAGACACACCCCCTGTGTTCTATTTCCCTCAGTTACACCCTACCTGCCTGGAGTTGCCACCCATTAATTCACTAACATTAGTAATCTACTGATGAGGTTACAGATCTCATATTCTATTTATTTTACCTGTGAACATTCTCCATTGTCTCACACATGATCTTTCAGGGGACACTTTATCTACAAACAATAACATTCTGCCCTTGGCCTTTGAATAGCCCAAAAGCTCATGCCCATCTCACAATGCAAAATATATTCAGTCCATTTTCAAGATTTTTACCATAGTCTTCAAGAGTTCCATCATTGCCCAAAAATTCGAGTACAAAATATCATCTGGGACTCAAGGCAGACTCCTGACTGGGAGCCTCTATAAAGATCAAAAGCAAGTTACATATATACAATAATAATGGCACAGAGTAAACATTTCCATTCCAAAAGGGATAAATGGGGGCATGGAAAGAAGGGATGAAACCAAAGGAAAACCAGAATTCAGCTGGGCAAATAAGTCCTATAGCTCCACATCCAGCATCTGAGGCACATTACATCATGATTGTTCCCTCTAAAAGGCTTGTGTAGCTCTGCCCTGTGACCTTGCTGGTTGTAACCCATATGGCGTCTCTCTTGGATTGTTTTCTGCAGATTTCCTCTGCAGATGTTCTAAATCTCTGGCATCTCTTAATTATGGGTGTCTCCACCACAGCTTTGATTTCCTTCTCACATCTTCATGTATTGCCCTCTCAGGGGCTGCCTACAGGGATTCTGACCCTGATGCACTTTGGCCTACCAAGTCCTCCTTTGAAATCTTGGTAAAAGCTTCCATGAAGCCCCAACTCCAGAATCCTGCATTCCTGTAGAACCAGCACCATAGAAATGACACAAAGTATCTACTGCCATATCAAGCAGTAACCAAGCCTCCTCCAGCTGCAGCAACCTGAGTACCTGGGCAGCTGAGCACAGTGAAATAACATTGTAGGCCCCCCTGTATAAGCAGGGTGCTCCCATGATCTCTTCTCAAAGGAATTTTCACTCTTACAGTCTTGAACCTGTTATGGATATGGTTTTACCAATTCCTGAGATACCTTCAACCCATCTTTTCTATTGCATCTTTGTAAAGTACTTTTGTGACTACAATCTCTTTAACACCTCTTTTGGCTCCAGTTTGACACACACACTTTTCTGGCCAAATTGAAAGTTTTAAAAATCTTTCCTTTCTGTTTTCTGTTTCTGATTATCAACATAAACTCAGCTAAAACCAGCAATATGCCACTATGTAAATGCTGTGCTGCCTCAAAAATGTCCCCCACCAAATTAATTTGCCCATCACCTTTAAATTCAGCCTCACAGAAAATCTCAGGATCTTGGAAAAATGTAGACAACTTTTTTTTTTTCAGAATATAACACAGATGGCCTCTAGTCCATTTCAAATAAATCCTCCTTCTCCTCTGAAACCTCATGAGCCCAGTCTTTACTGTCTACAGTCCTATTGGTCTTCTTGAGTCCCACCAGAATCACCCATTAAGCTCTGATTACAACATTCTAGCCTTGCCCAGCCTGCATCTCCAAACTTTTCAAAAATTCCTACACAAACCAGTTCTAAATGCTTCCAAACCCCTTAGGTTAGTCTCAAAAACAACCCACTTCCAGGTACCAATTTCTGTTTTACTCATCTTTGTGTCACTATGACCATCGTGCCCAATAAAACCAACTTAGAGGAGGAAAAGTTTATTTTGACTCAAGGTTTTAAAAGTTAGGCCATGGTTGGCTGACTTCATAGCTCTGGACCCAAGATGAAGAATATCATGGCAGAAGGTTTGGCAGAGGAAAGATCCTCAACTCATGACAACCAGAAATTAGAGAGAGTGGAGAAAGTGTTTTGCTCACCAGAGACAAAATATAAACCCCAAAGGAACATCCCCAGTGGCCTACTTTTTCCTACTATACCCTACGTACCTACAGTCATCATCTGTTAATCCGTTCAAATTATTAATCCACTGATTAGGTTACACCTTTCATAATCTGATCCTTTCACCTCCTAACATTTCTGCATTGTCTCACACATGAGTTTTCAAGGGACTCGTATCTAAACTATAGCAATATGACAAAGACATTGATAATTTAATGATGGTGGGGTGGGGGACAAACAGTTTACTTTTAATATTACATCAGAAAACTTCTTAAAAGCTCTTGAAGCCTCTCAATGCTTTCAACCACACTTCTCTTTGAAACTAGTTAAATTTTCTCTTTCATCTCTACAAAATCCCTCATCAAAAAACAAAATGGTCTTTCAGTTTCAACTCTTCTCACCAGACAGCTTTTCCTCACAATAGCACAAACTTTCACCCAGACCTTTTAAATTCTCTCCTGCACGTTGAGAAATTTGGCATTTTGTTTGGTTTTTTTATCAAGTGGATTTCTCACCCTTTTGTAGAACTGTAAAGATCAGGAACCCTTCCAGTAATACTACACACTTAATTTTCAAAAGTAAATTCTGGATAATTTAGGCTGATGTTCATTTGCAATGTTAAAAATCACCAGAAGAGCCGGACGCAGTGGTACATGCCTGTAATCCCAGCGGCTCGGAAAGCCAGGACAGAAGGATCAGGAGTTCAAAGCTGACCTCAGCAAAAGTGAGGCATTAAGCAACTCAGTGAGACCCTGTGTCCAAATAAAATACAAAATAGGGCTGGGGATGTGGCTCAGTGGTCAAGTACCCTTGAGTACAATCTCCTGTACCAAAAAAAAAAAAAAAAATCACCAGAAGAGGTTTAAAGACAATAGATGTTTATTTCTGTCTATTGGAAAGTGCAGAAAAGAAATATACCTATTCCAGTGTGTCCACAGGGTCCCTAGATTTCTTCCTTCTGCTTCATCTGCCTCAACATATGGCTGTCTTTTTCAAGATATCCTTATTCTCCAAGATGGCTGCTGAATATCCATCTATTTTATCAATATTTGAGACTGGAAATCAAAGAAATATGAAAGAATGGAATAGAAGCTCCCTATTCTAGTGTCTTTCTAAAAGTTCCTCAGAACCTATTTGCTTATATGCCATCATCCCTGAATGTGACCTTATGGCCAAACCAACTAGCTGGGGAAGCTGGGAAAAGGTTATCTATGGGTAGGGTGCATTGCTAACAGTTATGTTAATAGATAGGAGGGAAATTTTCATGGAAATAAATAACCAGCACCTGCCCTGATATACTTTTTTCATCTTCTTCATGGGCTAGTGTTTATTCAGCTTTTTCTTTGTCATTGCTCTGTGCTTAATTTCTATTATTTGATATCTAATATTTTCCTTACACTATTCCTAATTTACAAGTGAAGAAACAGATTTTTAGTAATCATATTTCCCAAGAATAAGAACTCACTTATAACTAGAAAGGACTTCTAGAACTCTTTGACTAAAACTCCCTGCATTCAACCTCATGACTTTGTTCTGCTTCCTCTGTAATCAAGAAAGGTTTGTCTGGGCTGGGATTGTATCTCTGCGGTAGAGCACTTGCTTAGCATGTGTGAAGCACTGGGTTCAATCCTCAGCACCATATCAATATACATAAATAAAATAAAGGTATTATACCATCTACAAATGAAAGTATTTAAAAAGGAAGAAAGGTTTGTCTAGTCATTTCTAAGTTTAAAGTGGCTATTCCAGTGAAATGTTATGAGCCAAATTTGAGAGTCCTTTAACAATGAGTATAAAAATCTCATTGCCTGCATGAAAACATTTGCTAGAAAGAGAATAAGGGATAAATCAAATGAGGAAGAGATCCATGGCTGAGTTTTAAAGCAGTATGTAACAGGTGAATCCAGCTACATAAGGGAAGCAAGTATTTTTATATAGATTACCTGAAAAAAAGTAACTGGTTCTCCTGCATAGAGGCTAAAAATATAGAGCTGGGTGTCTAATCGAGTTATTATTAATCTAATAAACTTCAATCCTGTCTACAAGGATGTAGGTAGGATAATTCATTCTTGGTATAAGTAATGTCTGGTGCCTTGATTGCAAGACTCAGTTTCTGAGCAACTTCTCCAAGGCACCAACTCTCTTTGACAACATGGAAGTATGAAATTTAAGGAAATTTGTAGAAGTACAGACATTTGCCAGGTCATTAGTCAGATGATTGTATTAGAGCCATGAAGACTTGAAACAAAGGAATGATGAAATTGTCAGTATAAACACAAATAGTTGTCTAATTAGAGAATGTATTCAGTGTGTTTCATTTCTTTGTTAAGTTTGCCCTGTTGTGTCTTTAGCTGTGTAAGCTAAATTTTCGATTCTACCATATTAGTACACAAATGTTCTCCTATAATTCTGTGTGGTTCCAATTTTTGTTAGAACAGAGTTTTAAAAACTGTGAAAAAACAAACAAATGAAAGCAACACCAAGACTATCCAAGAAAGAACATACGCCTTTACCATCAATTAAAATAATTATATCTAGTTGGAAATGGGACTCTAGGAATACTATTTCATTGAGAAATTTTGAGCCATTTAGATTAAAATAACAAAAAAAAATTCACGAGTAAACCAATCATTTGTCGCTATATCCTAAACTGAATGACCTACCTGTGAGTCACAATTGTTTGCTGTGTCTGTCATTAACAACTATTGTAGATATAGAAAAATTCGAACACCCCAATGAACAAACTATCCACTGAAGTCATAACTATAACAGCTCATGAGATTTAAATAATAATCTTAGGGATTTTCAGCTTTTAATCTTATTTTCATTAGAAATATTTGTAAGCATGTGTAAGTGATGATATCTTCAAAAGAAACTGAGACACCTAAAAATGAATTGACCTTTTAGAATAAACTGACTTCTGAACATGCCCAGAGAAACTAAGCTATGTTGGGGTCAGAGCAAGAAACTAATATAAAAACCTAAAAACTAATACTAAAAACTAGTATAAAAACATAAATTAGTGGCTCTGTTCAGAGTTACTAACCTAATTGACTAATATAAATATACATTTATATATATATATATATATATATATATATAATATGTATATTGTTATATACATATTATATATATATGTATACATATTATATATATATGTAAAACTCGTCACTGTAATAATAATGACTCTGTTCAGAGCCACTAGGTTAGTTTTCGCTGCCATCTCTGCCCTACATCTCCACCAGCACCTCAGTTGTCTTTTCCCATCTTCTCTCATTATTTTCTTAGCCTACAAGTTTGAATGACCCTAGTCAAGAGTCTAGTGATCCTAGGATGGATTTTGGCAAGACTAATCTTCCTTCTTTCCTCAAGGACTTTCAAGGGAGCAGATCTGGCAGTTTGTTCCATTTCTTGTTCACAACTTACGACAATAAAGAGAGCAGGAAATAGAATAGCTGAGGACACTTCTGATTTCTTTTCTCTCATGTGACCCCAAATAGCCAAGGTTTTTATTCTCAAGGAAAATATAAATTTGATGGTTGATCACCATGTAAAGTTCCACTAAAGACCTTGTAATTTGAAATAACAAAGCCAAAAACCTCCATTAAAATAAAATTAAAAAATCTTTATTCCTAACAGCATGTCCTCACATACTATTACAAGTGACTAGAGGATTAAAATCTAGGTGCAAACTAGGTGCAAATAAAATTCACTTTTCACACATCTCTCAGTTTAAGAGACCAAGCAAAGTTTGGGGGGAGCTAAAACCAGGAAAGCAGAGGGGGCAAACCTGGAGCTCACAAATGGGGAGACTTTTTAACACCTGAAATAAATTCTAGGAAACTTTGCAAAGACTTCAGTTTTAATGAGTAGTACCCCACTCCCAAAGAGATTTGACTTTGTTCAATGAGGCCTACAGCATGAATGATATGCCTCTTAAGAAGTCTTTGCCATCTGTACTGATCTAGTTTATCCTCTAATTCAGTCAGAGCCCAAGGGAAATGGCAGCATCAACAAGAGACTCCCATCCATTGTGGAAGATGAGGAAGAGGAAGAGGAGGGGGAGGAAGAGGAGACAGCCTCCCTCTCTCCCATCTACACAAGGGGATCCTCCTCTTCACGCAGCAAGAAGATGGGAAGCAATAAAAGCTATCTAGGCCTAAGCTTAAAGCAGCTGGCCTCAGGAACTGTGCCATTTCATTCCCCTATAAGAGTCTCCAGTTCAAATTCCCCCAAATCCAAGCAAGAGACTGACCCCCTTAACCATGGTAAAAGGAAAGAGAAGAACTTGAAATTGCAGCTTTCCACTTTGAATAGTGCTGGACCCCCAGACCTCAGTCCAAGGTAAGAGTTCATATCATATAACTCTTTTCCCTGCAGAAATGGCTGCCTTTAGTAAAGATTGGTAAATTACTCAGCCTTCGGGGCCTTTCTACTACATAGAAATTCTTAAGCACCCCTGAGCTTTGTGTGTGACTTTTTGAAGTGTAAGCACAGACAGGTGTATGGTGTGAGAAGAACTAGTTTTAGGAATATTCTCAAAAGGACCCATTGAATGTCAGCCTTCCTCTCTACTCCCTTTAGATTCATTGAACTCTATGAGGTTAAACGTATATTTCTACGTTGTGATTTCATGATTATAAATTTATAATGAAAATAAAAGTCCATCAATGTTATCTCCTTAGTGCCTGATTTTACCAAAAGTTTCATGGGACAACAAGTTGAAATTATGAAGAAAATGAATTTTTATTTTTCATACTATTTACAAATAAATTACTGTGGATAGCTGGAGCTTAGTTTTATTTCTAGTCTCTTCAGTGGGTAACATAGCTTCATTGTTAGTTAAAAATAAAATCACTTTGGAATTATCCAAAGGTGATTGAGAAGGTGAAAATTCCTGACTTGGAAAATGTCAAAGGGGGCAGGCTATGATGTATAAAAGGAACAGCAATCATCAAAACTTCCTAAGAGCTGTATAATTCAGAGATGCAAGGAAAAAATATTGAGAGCTTTCGATGTATTGTGCTAGATAATTTCACGTTCACTGTTGCACTTAGTCTTTTTGAACTCTTATAAAGTAGTATGTATTATCTCTACTGTAAAATTGCACGAACTACAACTCAAAATTTAAATATTTTCCCCAAGATCTCAGAGATACACAGTTTTACAAACTGGGTTCAAATTCTGTTTTACTACTTATAAACCAAGTGACCTTTCTGACATACTATACATTTATTGATTCACTTAAGGAATACATTTTAACCATTAAGAGAGACTATTAAGAAAAATATAAGCAAAGCAGGGTTAGTAAAAAGTAAGTGGACATTAAGTTTTTGGAATTCAATTGGAGGTAGTGATTTAAAAACATTACTCAATTCTTCTCCTTTCTAAATTTTTACTGAAATGAAAAATAGTAAATTTTAAACGGAGAATGTATCAGACCTGGAAAAGAAAGACTTATGTATTATATGAGGCTATATTTATAAAAATAATGTATGCTCTACTATAAAGAACAGGTTTTGAGACATTATGCCAAAACTTTTAGAGTCATGGTAAATTACAAGTGATTTTTATTTTCTGATTTTTTGTAACCTTTATGTCTAAATTTTCTATATTATACTTATTGATACAGTAATGAGTGAGTTAGATACTTATCAAGGAAAGAAGACTAGCTCAAGTTCTGATAGTAATTTAATATAATTCTTTAACTCTCAGTAGGAGTTTTGCTCAAGTTAGAGTGAATACATCATCAAACTTATTTTCTGTGATGCTATAATTATTAGGTTAGAATATTTTCTGCAGGATAGCGTATTGATTTAAGATAAATTGAGATGAAAGAATTTTTGTGCATATTTTTTAATCTGAGTTTCAATTCTGAATCTGACTTTTGAATCTGAGAGTAAATAAAATGATAAACTCCACAATATTGATGTCCAATGTAAGTAAATGTGAGATAAAATCTTGAACCACATATGTAATATTAAATTTTTTGTGGCCGAATTTTTAAAAGTGAAAAAAAACCACACAAGTGAGATTATATTTTTAAATATTCTATTGATACAGTATATCCCAAATATTATCATTTCAAATGTGTGCTATATAAAAACTATTAACAAAATAATTTGCATTCCTTTTTTAAACTAATTCTTCACACCCAGTGTGCATTTTATACTTAATATAAAGTGTGTACTAGAAGCACTTCAGTTATTCTAGTTGTATAAGGCAAATGGCTACCATATTAGAACAGACTCACAGTATTTAGAATTTAGAAATTTAATATAAAAATCCTTTAAGTCTTTTAAAAATACTGGAACTCATGTACATCAATGCATAACATTTCTCTTTATTTTAAATAGAATTGTTGATGGAATTGAAGATGGAAATAGTAGTGAAGAAAGTCAGACTTTTGACTTTGGTTCTGAACGAATCAGGCCAGAGTCCAGAATTTCTCCTCCTCTTGGGGGTAAGTTCTTTATTTACTCTTCTCTGAAGGAGTGATAGTTCTTTTTAACTTTCAATGTTTGGCATTGGCTTTGGGGTAAAATCACTAGTCTCAAATTTCTGCTGCTCAACAGATGGTACCCATAATGTCCTATTATTAATTCAAACTATTTCGCAAAAACATTATTTAGAAGAAATGCTATATTGGTTGCACACTGTAGGTACATTGGCATATTAGCCAATTTATCTGGCGAGAGGTTAGGTACTTGCAATTTGTCATAATGATGTAAGCAAGTTGGAAATGATAGAGAAATTTTGAAAACACCTCTAATGATGATGATTGAATGTAAACATACCCCAACCCAACCCCTTTCTTTCTTTGTTTTTCTTTCTTTCCCCTCCTTCCTTCCTTTCTTCCTTCTTCTCCCTCCCTCTCTCCCTCCACCTCCCCCTCTATCTTGAGTTCATTGCCCATAGAAAAGAATGGGCAGAATGAATGAAGGACAGAAATGACAAATAAATCTAAAAGAGATTCACTTGTATTTGACACAGAGAGACCAATGAACAATGGTAAATTCACATAGGTAACTCAAAACAATGACCAGCAAACTACCAGATGCAAAAACAGCAATCCCCTGCCTATCCTCTTCTCCTCTTTCCACCAAATTTTAGATGCTTATATTAGGATCTCCTACTAATTAGCAAATCTTTTAATGGACAAAGCCAAGCCCAAGAAAGACATTTAAATATACCTTTTGGAGTGGAGATACCTCTGCTAGAATACCAGTTATTTCATCTCTATCCACAATCCTCAGCACTCATCACCTTCTGGGAAAACAGAAAGGTCTTCGTAAGACTTCTTGGAGTGGGGGGAAAGGTGCAGGAGAAGGAATACAATCTTGATTCATTAATTCAATTTAATTTCATATGTTGATTATTACTCTTCTTGGGGTAATGGTCAAAGAAATACTATTTATGTGAAACTGATGTACTTATTATGAAAGCCAATGATGGGTCTCAACTACAAGGTTTTTGTTTTGTTTTGTTTTGTTTTTTTCCCCTTCTTCTTTTTGTTTTTTGGCTTACCTGGAGACAATGCCCAGAACCTCATCATGTTTATCCACCTATTTCTGGTTTCACTACCTCTTCATTTCCCACATTCCTTCTATCTACCCCATAAGCCTTGCCTACACGCATCCATTCAAGCAACACATTTTCTTTATTATACCCCTAAATATCTTTTAATTCTGTATGGACTTTCTACCCTACCATCACCATCTTTTCTTGGTCACATCCACCTCTTGCCTATATTGCTACCAAATCTCTTCTTCTCATCTCACACTGTTTCTCATACAGATTAAAGTTCTTAAAAATACAAATTTATTTATAATTACTCTACTCTGATGCTTAACACCCTGCAATGATTTCCTATTGTCTTTAGTATGAAATCCAAACCTACTATACATATTTTTAAGTGTTTCTTTTCCCTGCTAGATTCTAAGCTCCATGAGAGTCAATTATATTTTCTTTATTCATAGATATCTCCTATAAAGGCATGTAGGCTTGTTGTATATGACCTGTAATCATTTATTATCTCTGCAAAACAAACTCTTTATTATTTTGCTTCAGACTGTTTTGAGTGATATCTCAAGAACTCATTCTGTATGTGTCTCTTTTCAGACCCAGAGATTGGAGCTGCTGTTCTCTTCATCAAAGCAGAAGAGACCAAACAGCAGATAAACAAACTCAACAGTGAGGTATGGAACTCTTTGTTGGTCATGCTGGAGCAGTAAGAGGAACTATAAATCCTAGTTAACAGCAGAAGCAGTATAAGATAGCAGTTATAAATATGTGCTCCTGTGTTAACCCATCATGGTGAATCTCTACTTAGTTCCATATGAGCTCTGTGACCTTTGACAAGTCCCTTACCCTCTATCGTGCTCCATTTTCTCATATATAAGAAGGGGAAAATAATAGTGCTACCTTTTGGTCCATTGTGAAATTAAATGAAACAATCTAAATAAATCATTTAGCATAAAATAAGCATATATGAAAACTATTATAATTGCTATAGATATAGCATTTAATTGCATTTGCAATTTTTGTGTTTATTTTTAATGAGTTAAAGCAAGATCATTATGTCATGAGCAGTTATTATCGACTCAGTCTCAGGTACAGTTAGATTCAAATCTGTTTTATTAATGCTCATCATACTTCAGACACACATCTTAATTCTAAGTCCTGAGTCTACAACCAAGGGTCCCAGACGCTCACCTATGTCTTAAGTCTCAGTCACTGTAACTTCATTGGGTCCAGAGGAGTCGGGTGCAGGGGGGACAACAGCGATAGAGATCTCAGTCTCTCTATTCGGGTCTGGTTAGTCCTGTCACCCCCCAGAAGTCTGGGCTTTTAAGTCCTAGTTCAGTTGTGCTTGCAGCTGATAAATGGTTGAGGTCTGGGATGTATGCTCCAGGTGTAGACTCTTACAACTCTTACATCTCTAACTTAAGTCTAAGTTCTGCAGTTGAAGTTTTGCAGTTCACATTACATCATGGGTGCATTGCTTATAGTCTTTTATCCAACACATACACACATACACACACATATACACACACACATACACACACACACTAATTAATATAATCAACAGTCAATAATCTTATAATATTTCTGGTACTCATATCACATTATCTCACAGGAGAATGCTTATACCACCAATTATTGGTGATGAGTTCTGCTTCCTCAAATGTTGAAGTTCGAACATAAAGAAGTGCCAAGGCAAGCATAGAAAGCAGGTTTTATTTAACACAGGTAGTAACACAGACTTCTCCCCAGAGGGAGAAGGGAGCCATAGCTGGTATTCTGATATCCCAAATAGTGACAGCATCCTGCCCCTTTTATACATTTTAGACTTTCTTTGTTCTCCTGCCCTCTTCCCCCTTATCTTTAACCTTCCTGCCTTCCTGACTAGGCCCAAGAGATGCCAGTGGTATGGCCAAAAGGTGAGAAGCAGATTGGCAGGGGGAAGAGCCAAATGGAGTGATCCAGGCAGGAAGCAGCCCAGGAGGCATTAATTAACAACTCCCTGTCTGCAATCTTTTGGGAGGGATAGTATAGGCAGGTAACCTCAATAATCAAGGTGCTTAGCAGACATTAACATTCCAGTCTCCCAGGGCGGTCTCCAACTTCCTGGACCCAAATCAGCCTTCATTTTCTCCATCCCACCCAATCACCTATCTACATTAATCCTCTGTCTTTAATTTTGGCTTCATTACTTCGCAGATCAATCACATGATCTAAATTCTGTTCTTATCTCTGACAGGTATTTGCTGTGTAACCTTGAGCACTTTAATGCTCTGGATCACTATCTATCCATGTTAAATCAAGTAATTGTTTAAACACCTTTATTAAAGTATATGTATATATCAGAAGATTCACCCATTTTCAGTTATAATTCAATTATTTTTAGCAACTTACATTGAGTGATTTAACCATCACTCTAAGTCAGTTGTAGAATATGTCATCTCTCTCCAATAATCTCTCTCAAACAAATTTATATTTAATCCCTATTCCCATGTCCAGCCCTAGATGGCCATTTAGATACTTTCTATTTTGATTAATTTTTTTTCCTTTTCTGCCCATCTTATATACAGAAAGAAACAAGGATGTTCCTTGATTATTGCCTTCATTTGAATTTCTTCCCCCAACCGATAAACTAAAACAAATTCTGAGACACTTTGGATGCAAGCAACTATTTGAGAGGTGATCTAGGAAGTGTGGTAGAAAAACAGAAGACAGAAAATATTTTGAAGGCAAAGTATGAGATTGTGTTAATGAGATAGTTAAACTGTGGACGATGGGGACCCAGTCCTTCTGGGGACCTCTGAGAGACTGTAGGACAACTCAAAATTGTTCCACAAAGAAGCAGAGTTATGTAGTCCTCACTGCAGAGGAGACTAGAAAAATTCCTCAGGAGGAAGATGCACCTTCAAGGAGACCTTGGAAAGGACATGTGGGTACATACAGTGTAATAGAATTCCCCTTCAAAGGCTAAAGCTGTATGAAGACATCTTGGGGGAAAATGGAACCATGTGATGGTCTAGATGAGATTTTTAAAAACATGAAATTCGTATTATGACAATTAACTTCCAATTATCTGTATTAATGGAAGACTGGGTAGCTTGTCATAAAATCCTAAGTTTTCTTTTAAAACCTGTATTTCTTCAGCATAATGAAGATTTATGTTTAGCTGCCATCTCTGCTCCCACACTTAATGTCTCTGGAAGTGAGATTGTTGCTAACAAGAAATAAGAAAGCCAAAGGGCAGACTAACAAGACAGAAAGGCAAACTTGGAGATCCGCTAACTGGATTGAAAGTTCTTAAAGCATAAGGACTTGGCCAGACACTGTATCACCCAAACAACTTCTCATTAGAAACACGTCAAAAACAAAAGAAAGCAAACTGACCAACGTGCTGAAGAACTGTACATTAACTTTCTATTGAACAGTTTCTCGCAGATATTGTTCCCGGCTGAAACCATCCATTAATATCTGAATTCTTTCCTCTCACATATAAGAGCATTTTATGATTTTATCAGTTAATTAACCTATTTCTGAGCTCAGATATTAGAGTTAGTGATTCTTCAGGGGGGGAATGCTTATATCTTCACCTCTTAATGTAGATAATTTTTCTAAGTTAGATCTACAGATCTACACATTGTATTATTTTCCTTTGACAACATAGATCATTGGTAGATCTGATAAAACAGATAACCTACTGAAAATATTTCCACAATGTGATTATGTAATCATGATTGCTTTTCTAGTGAGATGACATGAATATTTTTATCCTGTCATACACAGAAATAAAAAGGTCAAGATAAAATACCAATGGTCCAGTTATCCTTCCATAAAGAATTAATTTCTCTTTCAAGTGAAATATCTAATTTCCTCATGATTGAAACATAAGCAGAAAAATCTTATCCGTTACACATAATGTATACAATCTTGATCCTTTGGGTAGTACCTTAAAACCCACTAAGACAGGCAAAATGAAAATACAACTTGGCTTCAAACTATGAAAGTACCCCTCTTCTAACCTGCTGTTTGTGTTTTCCTTACAATTTTGTTTATGTAGAAAAAAATTTTTAAGTCCAAGCCTCATTTTCCATTTTGCCTATTTCCTAATACTCATATGTGTGATAAGTAGATTGCTCTATTTGATTGTTTATTCTATTCATTGGTTAGCATCAAGCAAGAAAATGTACGGGATGTACTGCATGAAAATAACTCTACCATCAACTGGGCAACCCCAATATAATGTATGTGGGGCATTGGGTGAGGTCTGAGAGCACTGCAGAATTCCTATTCCGATGTTTGTTCTCCAATTTAAGATAAAAAAGAAGTTTCTCATTGATGTATAGAATTCATAATCATAATTGCATAGCAAACGTAGAGCAGGAAAAATATTGGTCAAAAACCTACATTCACAGAACAGTAAAGAGCGTTTAAAAGATGTAGGGCAGCAACTAACATTAGCATGCTTTGGACAGCATTGTTCTTGCTTTACAGTGGAGTAAGAGTGTGACTCGGAGGAAATTCTTTGAAAATAACAACAAAAAGTCACTGTGGGAGTGATGGGTTGTATAAATCAAATGCTCCATTTCTGAAAAGATTTGTAGGTAAGGGTTAGAATGTGCTCTCATTTCTGAAATCTGGCCGACCCAGAAAGACATTGTGGCAACATCTACCAAGGGAAACTGCTCTGGCACAGCAGGCATAAGGTTCAAAACATAGTTTGTGGGGGGGGTGGGGAGGGGAGAGAGACATCGTTTTGGAGGGAGACAGATATGCAGATCTTTATTCTGTGACTTTGACAGGTGTTTGCCTTTCCTAAGTTTATATTTTTCTTCTGGTAACTGGTAATAAAACCTGCAGTAGGGTGGATGGGGTGGCACACACCTGTAATCTTAGCAACTTAGAACATTTGGGGGAATATTATCATCTTAATAATAATGTCTTCTGATTCATGAACATGGGATTTTTTTTTTCATTTGTTCAGATCTTTTTTAATTTCTTCCAGCAGTATTTTGTAATTTTTAGTGCACAACTTTACAGCTCTTTGTTTAAATTTATTCCTTAATATTCTAGAATTGTTGATGTTATTGTAAATGGAAATGTATTCTTAATTTCATTTTTGGATAATGCTCATTGGTGGCATACAGAGATATAATTGATTAGGGTATGATTAGCTTCTATCCAGTGGTTTCATTAGGACTTTTCTTTATAAAAAGATGTCACCTGAAAACAGAGAATAGTTTCTTCCCAATTTTATTGCCTTTTCCTATCTAATTGCTTTGGCTAAACTATCAGTACAATGCTGCACAGAAATGAAGAGACATTCTTTCTTGTTCCTTATCTTAGATAGCAATCTTTCAATCTTTCACCATTGAATATGATATTAGCTGTTAGATTTTCATAAATGACATCAAGTTGAAAAACTTCACTTGTACTCCTAGTTCATTGACTTATCATGAAACTTTGTCAAGTGCTCTTTCTGTATCTGTTGAGATGATAATGTGGCTTTTGTACCTTAGAGATATGGTTTATTCACATTAATTGCCTTTTGAAGGATAGATCAGCCTGAGATAGATCCCACTGGTCATTATATATAATCTTTTTATATATTACATATAATCCTTTTGTATATGACTGCATTCTACTAGTATTCTGTTGAATATTTTTTCATGTATGCTTATGAAAGACATCTGTGTATAGTTTTATTGTGATTTCTGTTTGGTTTTGGTATCAGAGTAAAACCAATCACATAGAATGAATTACAAATTATTTTCTCCTCTTCTATATTTTAAAAGAGTTTTGGAAGCATTGTTAATTCTTCTTAAATGTTTGGTATAATTCACCTACAAAACCATCTGTTCCTAGACTCTTTCTTTTTGGAAAGTTTTTTTTAATTACTAATTTGGCTACTTTTTATAGGTCTATTTAGATTTTCAGTTTCTTCTTATGTGAGTTTTGGTAGTTTGTACTTTTGTTGGAATTTATCTTAATTCATCTTTTTTTTTAATGTGACAGAGGAATGCATTACAATTCTTTACACATATAGAGCACAATTTTTCATATCTCTGGTTGTATACAAAGTATATTCACACCAATTCATGTCTTATTCATCTTATTACCAAACTTCTTAGTATACAGTGTTTCTAGCATTTCTTATCCTTGTCAGTTCTGAAAGGCTGGTAGTTACAGCTACACTTTTAATCATTTCAATAATTTGAGTTTTATTTTGGTCTTGGTCATTCTAGATAAAGCTTTGCCAATTTTATTGATATTTTCTAAAACAAATTTTAATCTTGATTTTCTGTTCTAGTCCTATGATTTCCTTTCTTTTGTTTCCTTTGAATTTAGTTTGCTCTTCTTTTCCCGGTGCTTTAAATTGACAACTAGGTTGTCAATTTTATGCCTTTCTTTCTTTTTATTCAATAAAGGCATTTAGAGCTACAAATCTCCTTCTAAGTACTCTGTTGTGTTGTGCTTCAGTTTTATTCCTCTCAAATTATTTTCTCATTTTCCCTGTGATGTCATCATTAAATTACTGATTATTTAATAATGTGGTTATTAATGTCCACATATTTTGGCATCAAATTTAATTCCAGTTAATTAAATATGAAAATAAATGATGCATATATCTTTAAAGTCAAACAATTCTCTATTTGCTCTTAAAATAGAACATTCTAGATACTAGAGCCTCCATTTTCTTTCTTTAGACATGAGTGATTTTAAATATGAAATTGATATAATAACAAAAGCCCAAATAACTATCATCCATATTTAGCAAATAATAACATATCACCTGCTTCAGATGTTACATTTTTTAAAAATTAAAATTTTAATATATTTAAAGGCTCTTCTTTCTTATTTCATGAAGTGACAGAACTCAAGAAAGAAGATAATTATTTTCAAAAAAATAAAAATAAAAAGGTTTCTAGAAATTCAGACTAAATTAGAAGCAACATAAGAACAAATAACAGTGCCTGGTGGAAAATAGAGAGTGAAAGGAAGAAAATTTAAAGCATTTAGTCTAAATGAGTTGTTTTTTTTTTCCTCTAAGAATTTGAGGAACAGTGACAAATATTGAAGGTAAAAAAAAGAAGTTCTAACAAACAAAACAATAGAAGTTTCTCTGAAGAAGAAATTCAAATTAAGGGAAGCAAATGAACATATTTAAATTATGATACCATATAATTCCATATGATTCCATATAAAACTATATAATGAATTACATGTTCTAGTGCAATTACTAGACTTAGTAAAAGAAAAAAATCATCTAGTCATCAAGTCAAGAAATGTCTTTATGGAGGACTTACAAAGAGAAAATCATACTATCATTAGACTGAAGCAGCCATTCTTTCTAAGTAGATGAAATAGCATGTAAAATATATAAGATGTTTAAGAAAATGTTAAAGACTTAATAGCCAGCACAAATTGACTATCAAGAAGCAAACTTTTACCAACGTGCAAGAATTCAGGGAATATTGTTCCCACAAGCATTTCCAAAAGAGTAAGAACAAGATTTCATAAACCAAAATGACTTGAAAGACATTGTCATAAGGATAAGATCATTTGCCTTGAATATGTCCTCATTTATAGGACCAAGTCTAAATGGGAGTTCAAGGGAAGAGAGCATAATTTGTCAAGGGCCAAATATTCTGATAATATATAGCAGAACCCTTTTTAAAAAAGTCAGAGAGAATATATCAAAATATTTTAACTATGTTTTGTAATCATAATTTGTTATGATTTCCTACTATTGATATACTGAGATTTTTTTGTATGTATAATAGGGACTAAATCAAATGAATCACTAGGGGATATTCTAATTCCATCATCTTCTATACCTCAATAACCAGAATTCACATTGTGGAAGAAAGAAGACACAAATGTAATATAGAAGCACTATGAGCCAAGGCAGTATCATATACATGCCTGTATCTCCATGTTCCTTCAACATAAAGGGATAAAATTAATGAGCAGTCAAATAACTAAATATTTCTAATGCCTAGCCTATGGTTTTAAAAGAAGCCTGCACTCCTTGGGTAAATGGCCATCTCCTTTTCTGGGGCATGAAATATACATGATGAGTCTGGGACACCTCAGTATTCCAGACGGCAAGAAAGCTGTCACAAACCCTATGACCGTGATGTTGTAAGAATTCAGGAGCTACTACAAAGAGTCTCTCACTTGAATAATTTAGGCTTAAGTAAGAATGAGAATACAATAGACTAAAGCACATAAAATATGCTGAGTTTTATGAATTTGTCATAATTTTTTTTTAAAAAACCAACTAATTGGTCAACTTTTGAGAATTGGACAGGGAACTATTTTATTTACAACTGTTTTTTATGAAAGGGGGGAAGTCAAGCATTTTTGTCTCCTTCTTTTCCTTATATTAACTGGGGAAGCCAGAAAATCTATGAGAAAAACATCTCTTTATACTATTAGTTTAGCTAAATGAAATTATCAAATTAGATAGAATTAGAATATCCCACTTAGCAGTTCCTAATGAATTAATGGATCAAGGGAATGCCTATCACTGCCTGCTAACATAACAGTAAGAAAAGCAACGGAATCTATGTGCTTCCTAAAAGAACTCAACTCCACCTATGGACTTGCCAAAGGAATTGAAAAAGAAGCCGGTCAGACTAAACTTGAAACTTCAAAGACAGTACATGGGGAGTTAACCAAAGGACCTAGTACCAGGAGAATCGGGAAGTCGTTTGCACAGTATTTGTTGAACTCATAGAGGCAGAGGATAGAGCAGTGGTTTCCAAGGCCTGGAGAAGGGTGAAGATTGAGGAGGTGTTATCAAAGGATACAAAGTTTCAGTTAAACAGGACAAACTTAGGAGATGCATTGTACAATAGGATGATTATAGTTAATAACAAGTGCATTGTATATTGAAAATTCCCAAGAGAAGATGTTAAATTTATTCACCACAAAAAATGGGAAATAATTGATACGTTAATTGGCTTAAAGTAATAATTCCATGATGTACACATATATTAAAACATCATTTTAAATGCATCATAAGTATATATGGCTTTTGTCAATTAAAAAAAATAAAAATTCAAAAATTCAGAAAAAGGAATAGGGACTAATGATCTCACCCTGCAGAACATGGTCCAGAAGTGTTGGCATTAATTGGAAGAAATGCAGAATCCCAGACCTCACCTCAAATTTACTGAATCTGAATATATATATTGTCAGTATTCCCCAGGTGATTTCTATGTAAATTAAAGTTTGACAAATACTATCAAACATTCTGAAAGGAGACAGATTTGTTTGGTGTTTCTTGGTAGCCGTGAGGATCTCTTAGCCAGATAACAATTCAGATACTAGTCAAACTTTGCCATAGAAACCAGAAAAACAGATGTGGAAAGCAGTCAGAGTGATAAATAATAGATTACTATAGTACAGCTGAAATAATAAAGTTCGGTCCAAAGGCCTGAGCTTGCAGAAATTCCAGGAAATGATTGAAGCAATCACTTTGAAGACTACAATTGGTCACTTTATATTGATAATGCCAGACTTATCATTCTTCTATCATCATAATTTAAAAGCTTTCAGCTGCACCTGCAATAGTAAAACCCTGGGGACTATTCCTAAGTGACCTAGGACTAGCTATTCCAACCTCCCAACATTCTAGTCTCTTCAGCTGTAGCAAAAATTTACAACTTTTGTTAGTAACGAGATTGAGATCCTCATTTGGAGGAAATGTATGCAAGTGCCAAGTTTGATTATTATTTTAGCTGACAGATAAAGACTGTCACTTGTGTTTGAATGCTTTGTGAAGCAAAAGACACAAGGATGAAATTATGCCGATCATCTTTTTTGTTTTGCCTGCTTCTGGAGTTTGATTGAACTTGTCTGAATCTCATGATAAATATGCAGCATAACAAAGGATTAAATGAAAGACCATTTAATTACCTGAATCAAAGCTTGTAAAAATGTATATGGGTTTGTAGCAGGATTGGTGTAATTAGCACCCCTGAATTTAGGGAAATTGTGTCTAGCAGGAAAATGTGTACACGTTTGGCAAAAATTGAGTGACAGGTCAAGAACTCTCCAAGCTAAGAAGATTATGTCAACAGATGCATTCCCATCTGCTCACTGGATGCATAAAAATGGAAATCACATTTTTTTCTCAGCCTACCAACTGAAGTTCCAGATATACTCAGATTCCATGGATCATACCATACTAATAGCCAAGACCGGCAAAGAGAAAACATACATAAGAATAATTATTTTTATGTGAAACAAAAGGTATTGTAAAAGATTTGTTTTTCTGGTTCTCATCAGAAACCCATAATTAGGAACTCTGTTCCCAAAAGGTTCAATCTAAAGATACAGAACAATAAATCTGTGTTGGAACCAAGAAACACAATACAACTGAAAAAATGGCTCTTTTTGGGGAAAACAGGTTACCAGTACCACAGATGAATTCCTTAAGTCATGTAAAAACATAATGTTTTTAAATGTCCTGTTTAAGTGATTGGGACTTCCATGAGACACTGGCATCATATGAGACATTTTTACCTGCTAGAGGTTTAGTGATACTTACTTCTGCATACGGTGTTATTAGGAGAGATTGGTGAAATTTGGTTGAAATAACAAAAAAACTCTTATAAGAAATTCACCTTGCAGTTTTTACTATTTATCATAATATTTGTATATCAACTAAAATGTATTGAATACTTAATAGGTGGCAGTGTTTGTGCAGGGGCTTGAGCTACTATATAGAACATTACCTGTCCTCCCCACTCCAACCCCCACAATGATATTTATTTAGTTTTGATCAACACCAGAAAGCACATCCTCACATAGCCTTTTTAGAGAATCCTCAGTCTATCTGACTGCAATTACTAAACTTGCATTGAAAATAGAAAATCTTTTGCAACATTTTTCAATGGCTCCAGTTAGTGCTGTCACTACTTGACATTACAAAGGTCCATGCATGACAATACTGAAAATTAAAGATTCTTCCAGTATTATTATGTAGAAGTGCTCATAGAAATGGATTATCTCCCATGCTGAGGCAGAGAAAGAGTTATATAGATGGCTGTAGTTTTCATTTTCTTTGGACTAAATATTTTCCATATTGGTATTCCCTCCCATGCAGAAATTCTCACCAAAGTTCAGTGACTATATTGCATTATCAAATATTACCTCCTGGAATTCCGACATGATACCAGTTATATGGGAACTAAAGTTTTTAACATCCATTATAAGATTTAATCCTCATAACAAAGCTCTTCTGGAAATAGGATGCAGACGAGAGTGAGAAGTAATATTACACCAGTGGAACTAATCCAACATGAGAGGAGTGAACCGGATATTCTGGAAATGTAGGGAATAATCAATGACTGTTTCTCAAACCAACAGAAGTTCTGATGAATCCTGGATGTGACAGAAATAGAAAATTTGGGGTATTTAGTGATTTCCTTCTTAAGTGAATGAAAAGGTGCCAGTGGGTGTATTTTTATGGCTACTAGACAAGTCCATTGTTACATGGGTGTTTCTACTCATGACAGGTGGTGGTGCTCATCAAAAGGCAGCTTTCCCTAAGGATATTTAGGGTAAAAATCATGAAATAAGTTTTAAAAATTGAAGGTGATATGAACACCCAAAGAAAATTTCAAAATGGCAGGCATTGCTTTCATTTTTGCATTGCCCTCAAACCTAATGAATACCTGATGATTATATGGCTGACACATCATCCTGGGAGAGCAGTGAAGGGAAGAATCTTTAGATGCCTCAAAGTTTTGGATAGAAAACGGAGCCACTTGGAAGCACAGATGGTGTTTTCATCACTTCTTCTTCCTAACAGTTGGGACTTTGGAAAGGGTAGAAAAATCTTGCATGTGAACAATTGGCTATGCAGATGGTGATGGTGGACTGGTTTGGCCAACAGTTTAAATTCCATATCAATGGATTCTTACCCACAGAAGAATGAGGAAGAAGAGAGGAAGAAGAAAAGAAGAGAAAATGAATTAAGAAAATATAACAATACTCAAGTAAGAGACAAAATGTGTATTATGTTTTCTTTATCCACTAAGTAGAAATAATTCAAAGGCCACATCAAAAATAGTCATCCAGAGAGGCAACCAGGGATGCAAAAAGTTTGCCAACTTTCAATTGATAAATAAGTCTGAATAACTTAATTGAATTTACTTCTTGGAATTCACGATGTAGTTATGATATTTAGGGATAATTAAATGAAGGAAATTTCCCAGAGAATTCAACTACCCATGGAAATCAAGTTTATGCTAGGACATTGACAAAACAGTAAGATTATTGAAGTCTCATAGACGTCTTGACCAATAGAGACCTATTGCTATAATTATAAAGGGAACACAGTAAGAGAAGAGACATTCTTACAGTGGACATGTCACCTACTTTTAGAAACTTGGGGATATTCAAGACTTTATATTAGAAAAATTGTATATAGAAACATTAACAGTCATATAAAAACCTATTTTAATATAAAAATATAAAACAGGGATGAAGAGGGATAAATACACATTTTTTCATTACAATTTTGTACCAGGCAGCTTTCCCTCAGGATAGTTAGGGTAAAAAATCATAAAATAAGATTAAAAAAAAATTGCTGGGTGCAGTGGTGTATGCCTGTAATCCCAGTGGTTTGGGAGGCTGGGGCAGGAAGATGGCGAGTTCAAAGCCAGCCTCAGCAAAAGTGAGATGCTAAGCAACTCAGAAAGACCCTGTTACTAAATAAAATATAGACTAGGCTGAGAATGTGGCTCAGTGGTCGAGTGCCCCTGAGTCCAATCCTCAGAACCAAATAAATAAGTAAATAAATAGTTGAAGGCATTTGCTTTATTTTTACACCCAAGATGTACCAAGTGTGTGTTGTATTCTAGGCATTGCTCTGAGTCCAGGAAATACTGAGATAAGTAACAGTTTGTACTCTGAAGGAAAGCTTAGCCTCCTTGGGAACAGTCTTGTGTGATGGGAGATGGAAGGGTCAGAAGTACTATGAGTATCAGCGAGAAGGGAAAGCAAAAACGCTCTGATGAGAAAAATCAAGTATCAGAAGAAGTCTGAAGGGAGTGAAGAAACCAAAAAGTGAGAAAAGGCAGAAGGAAAAAAAGCCCCCCAGTCTGAGGGAAAAGCATGCATCAGGCAGTGAGGGGTAACTTCACTGTGTTCAGTCTGATGGTGTGCGTATGCACAGGGAGTGGGTGTAGGGGGTGGGGGGTGGGAGGGGATCAGGTCATGGGGCCACTAAAAAATGGGAGGGGGGGGGCTTGTGAAAGAGTTTGTAGTTAACTGCTCAAAAAGAGATGTATTTTCTATTATGAGTGGCGGAAACAGTTAAAGATTTAGGTTGTTTTTGGTTTTGTTTTGTTTTGTTGTTCTTTTTTAGGGTGTATTTTGACATATTATACATACATGGAGTACAATTTATTCTAATTAGGATCCCATTTAGATTATTATTGAGATGAGTAGAAAAACTGGTTCATTTGATCAGAATGATTTATTTTTGCTTCTCTCTCTCTCTCTCTCTCTCTCTCTCTCTCTCTCTCTTTCTGGTCTTCTGGTTTTAAATTATCTTTATAAGACAAAATTGCCTTAACTGGACAGAGTCTTGTTTGCAGAGTATCCCCAACAACCTTTTTTAGCAATTGGAAGACTTCTTATGATGCTCAGAAAGCAGGATTCTTTGTTTCTACATTTGATTAAGAATAATGCCTTTCCTGTTTTAGAAGGAATTCTGTTAGCAAGCTCAGCAGGAAGCTGTAAACAAAGGTTCAGTAAAAACCTTACTGCATTTTCCATGGTAGTATGTTGTCACCTTCAGTGTCACCCTGGTCTCCACCTTCAGGAGATGCTGTCTCTCTTGGTGACAGCTGGCTTTGTCTTTATAAAGAGAGATCCCTTTCCTAAAAGGGATTAATTCCCTCATGTCACTTTAATAAGGTACAGGAGTATGTCCCCAGAGACACAATGACAGAAATCTTCCCTAATATAAATTGATCATTATGCTCTGGAGCTAAAGAAAGCTCTATTTCCTTGAGTTCTTTGCTCCTTTTAGTTCCAGCTAGGATAGTAATTTGTTTTCTGAAAAATGTTAATGCTTGTTTACCATTCCTGGAGCCAGTCAAGACCCTGGATACCCACTCAAAGTTCATGGCCTCAAAGTTGTGGTAAAAGTAAGGCATTACATGTCAAGAATGTGCTCTTGATCACATGGGAAAATATCTGTTTATTTTGGAAGCTAGGATAGAAGTTCATCAGAAATGTTTTTCATTCTGTGGTGAGTCTTGTTTTTGCATTCATATAATTTGTTATGAAAAGAATTTAATGTGTTTGATCACTCTCCCGTTATTTTTAGAGATGATAACAATTTACTTACTTGATGTTGAATTAACAGTTAAACCACTTTTTTTCCATGAGACTACCTCTTTGTGACATTGTGCCCCTCATAGATTCTGACCACATCAGTAAAAATCTCTCAAGTCTCTCTTAAGCAATATTCCCTTTCCCATGTGATAATGATGTACTATAACAAAAGAAAACCAAGGACTGGGGTTATTGCTCAGTGGTAGAGCACTTGCCTAGCATGTGTGAGGCACTGGGTTCAATTCTCAACACTGCATCTAAGTAAATAAATAAAGGTCCATCAACAACTAAAAAAAATATATATTTAAAAAAAAAAATGAGAGAGAACCAAATTTAAAGAGTGTGAATTCTGGACCAAAGACCATCATTCATGAAAGAAATGGCCTAAAAAAATGTCATTTATCTCTTGGTCTTAGTGTTCCCATTCTACAGATTGGGAAATAAGAATGCCTGCCTCAGTGCTAATGGTCAATCCACTCAGGAAAACACACCTGAAACACATTGCATTATAAATTTACTCAGACATTTACTGAATCACATGATTGTTGATCTGTCTAAAATTCAAACCTGTTCTTCAAAGACTGTCTTTCTTTAATCCTCAGGGTTTTTTGTTTTGTTTTGTTTTGTTTTACACCATTTGGAAACATTTTTATTGGGAGCTGAGCTAATGGTGAGCTTCATAGAAATGAAGTTTGGGCCACCTAGAAGGAAGGATGGTCATACAATCCTTCAACCATCTCATTTAGTGGCAGGAGAGCTAACTACTTGACATGGAACCTGTGAATGTCTGCAGAGCAAAGATCCTGTGATGCTGATTCAAGTGTGATCCATCTGCTTATTTATTTATGTATTTTTACTTAGAGACGGGGTCTCACTGTGTTGCCCAGGCTGGCCTCAAACTCCTGGGCCCAAGCCCTCCTCCTTCCTCACCCTCCCAAGGGGTTGGGACTCCAGAATTAATGAAACACAAATTCCAAAGCTCGCTGAACCTTCCTGAGACTCACTGTTCCACTTCTTAACTGTGAGGCTGAGAGGTAGCTTGTTGTCTGCAGAAGTTTTTTTTAGATCTGCGGAAAAATTGGGCAGGTATTTGGTCAGGTTCCTCAAGTTCCATGGCCAGCAGCAGGGCAGAAATGTTTTGGCCTGTCGATTTCAGGGCAGGTGTTACCGGTTGGTTGCTTGAACTGTGAAAAACCTCCTTCTGGCATTTTTTTTTTTTTTTTAATGCCTGCCCGAAGCAGTGCTACCTCCTGGTGGGCCTGCCAGGGAGAGTTAGTTTCAGAATGCACTCTGAGGAAGTGGACTGAGTGAAGCTGCTGGGTGGATCAGGAACGTGTGCTTAAATGTGGAAGAAAATCTGCTGGAAGCAGCAGTCTGGGTTTTAGCATCATGGGAGATGGAGCTGCCCTTTCTTTGTCCTGATGGTCCTCAGCCAGGGGGCCCAGCTGCTTCTCTTGGAGCTTTGTGGTTCACGACAGTAAAATCAAGTCATTAGAAAGTCCTTTACAAATTGTAATTGCAGCAAACACAAAATATTACATTGTGTTAGTGTTATGAATCTGACCGAAGATTAGAAAATATGTGTGTGTTGTCCTGCTTCCTGAAATGTCGGTCTTCCTACAAACACTTTGAAAAAGCTAGATTTGAGTCCAGTTCAATCTGTCGGTGGTTTTCCTTGATTTAAAAACAAAACCCAACACCTAATGTACCTAATGTGGTTGTAGGAAAATGATTTCTGTCATGAATTGAATTATTGGTTTTAAGTATAAAATGAAAAAAAAAAGAATATTCTTCAGTGATTCTTAAGTGTTTAGTGACCATGTCTCCTTTTAAGTCTCTGATAAATGCTAAATGTTTTGCCTACAGAAGCATATAGCACACAATTTGGGTTATAACTTCATGGGGTTCCCTGTTCATTGATAGATTCCAGGTCTCCAAGGTGCCCACAGTGCTTATCTTTCCATTGGAAGTTGTCACAAGCACAGCAGAACCCACTTTGCATTTTTTTTTATTTCCTTCCAATTGTCATTTTGTAGCTTTCCTTTTTTTCTATAGGAACTCTCTCCCTAACAAACCTGGTGTGAATTCTTGCTGACCACCACTGAAGACCCTTTGCCTCCGGAACCTCTTTTAGCATGGACTGCAAGAGGAAAATAGCAAGCTGCCATTCACTTGGTGTCCACACCACCACCACTAAGTGGTGCTCAGTGTGCTGAGTGCTTTACATACTATATCTGCCCCTCCACATTGTTTTGAAGCATCTGATGACTTCTGTGCCCCACTGTGCATCCCACTCTCTCAAAAAAAAAAAAAGAAAAGAAAAGTCACCATCAGTGTTTAAGAGATGCAAGTTCTACTTCTCTAATTTTTTCAAGAATTCCAGAATTGTTGATTAAGATACCTAGATAATGTATGTTTCTCTAGCTTCCTTCTGAACAAGAATGGCCTTAGGTCATGATGTATGTTCATCCAGATGCTCAACCTTCTCATTCCTCACTCGGACTTGGTTGGACATGGAGTTGAAAAATACTTTCACATCTTATTAAAAAAATCTCACTTCTCTGCCTCTGCTCTGAAATCTGCTCTAAAATCTAGCTCTAACTATTGCCGTTTCGTTTGCTTTCTTCGCACAGGTAACAACGCTGACTCAGGAGGTCTCCCAGTTAGGTAAAGACATGAAGAATGTGATGCAACTTCTGGAAAACATCCTGTTACCTCAGCAGCCGTCAGGGCTTTGCTCTCTGCATACCGCCTCTGTGTGTCCATCCAGAGAGAGCTTGCAGACCAGGATGAACTGGAGCATGCACCAACCTTGCCTACACTTGCAAACAGGTGGAGCGGCTTATACCCAAGCACAACTTTGTCATGGGAATGTAACCTCTGATATTTGGAGTGTGGATCCCTCCTCTGTGGGGAGCAGCCCCCAGCGAACTGGAGTTCATGAGCAAAATCCAGCAGACAGTGACCGTTATCATTCTCCAAACCTCGATTATTCACCTGCCCACTACCAGGTCGTCCAAGAAGGTCATTTGCAATTTTTAAGGTGCATCTCTCCACATTCAGATACCACGCTAACCCCTTTGCAGTCTATTTCGGCTACCCTCTCTTCCTCTGTCTGCTCCTCCTCGGAAACATCTTTGCACTTGGTTCTCCCAAGCAGATCCAGATCGGAGGAGGGCAATTTCAGTCAGGGACCTGTTAGTTCCTTCAGTCTGGAAAACTTACCAGGCTCTTGGGACCAAGAAGGAACAGCATCAGCCTCTACCAAACCCTTGGAGAACTTTCCACTGGAAGTTGTCACAAGCACAGCGGAAGTGAAAGATAACAAAGCCATAAACGTATGATATCAGCACACGAGATGCAGCTGCCATTTTGAAACCCACCACTGCATGACAGCTTTAGTTTGCCTTTTCTGCCTCTGCAGGCAAAGTTGGGAATCCTGCAGAGGAGTGTGTGAGGAGCCAGTGAAAGGCAGAGCCACCTCCATACTGTAGCAAATGATTTCTAGATCCTAGAAGCATAATACAAACATTTTTTCTGTACAGGTATTAACTTCCTGGTCTGTTTGACAGACTTTGGTAAAAGTCCAAAGACCCCGAGGGTCTGAGCAGCTAGAAGTCCCAGACAAAGAATTTGTGGATTAGTTTTGTCCTAGGTGGCTTTTGTGAAGTGCAGCAAAGGTTTTTCCTGAGTGCCTGTTTGTCATTCCTGAACAATATCCATAGCGCTGTTGGCCTCGGGAGCGCACAGCTCCCGCTGATCTATTTTTCTTTTGGTGAAGGCAAAGGGACAATTATCACTGCATGTCATCTCCTAGACAATCAGTCAAATAGAGCTGGTGGCCAGTGGTTAGCTATTCGCACGTTATTTGCCATGTAAATGAAAACGTCTTTATTTATCAAAAAAAAGAAGCTATTTTTATAACCTTGGTATGAAATATGTATTTAAACTATTTAAAATATTTATAAAGAAATGGATGTTTTCTTTTCATTTTGGTAAAAAAAAACAAGCTTGCTGTTTTAACAAGAAATGCACTACTGTTATGTATAGTAGATCAAAAATTATTTATTATTAAGAGGATGTAGCTTCAAGAGGAATCTCCCTTTTATCTGCATGCAATTTACAACAAATGTATCCTCATACCTCTGGGTTACAAAAGAAAAGTGAGACCATATTTTATTTACGAAATAAAAATGTAGACCGAGTGTCCACTCCATGAGCTTTGGCTTGGTGGTAGAGAGGGGTCCATCTAGTCTGCTGACTCATGATAATGCCCTGAGTTAAGGCAGCCCCCAAGCGCCAGCAGAAACACCTCTCCTCCAGGTGTCAGACTTTGTAATCCAGGAACCCGAATTTGGTTTGCAGAATAGGAGATCACCATCTACATTGAGCCAGTTTGGGCTCAAAGTGAGATAAAAGCCTTGCGTTTGTCCTTTCCTAGTGGCTTTCTTTCCTGGGAGGCTGTGATCTAGCAAACATTTCCAAATGGAGCCAAGACTTCCTAGCTATGACTGCTAAGAGTGATCCCAGCTTGCCTTGGGTCAATGCCGGACCTCTTTTCTTTAATGCTCCCAACAAAGCCCTATCTCTGCAGAGCATTTGTTGACAGTCCTAATTGGCTGGGGAAGAGAAAAGTCCCAGAGATTACACAGCCAGCATCCTGTGTAGGTCTAGAACCCAGAATGCTCCCTACCTCTCAGACCCACCTACTGCAGGCTCAAATGCTGGAGTTGGCAATGATTTAAACATTCACTTAAGTTGTATTTTATGTTTAAGAACATTTAAGCCTTGATCATCCCACACATTTATAAAAGACACATTGAGTTCTGGAGTCCTCCTGTTTTTATTTCCTGCCACAAAGAATAAACAGTCTGAGAATTGCATCATTAAAAACATCTAAACAAACCAAGATTTTCTGATTCTGTGTGAGTCATGCACCCTAAACCTGGCAGAAAGAAATCTTCTCTAAGAAAAATGACTTTGTAGTTCAGGAACCCAAATTTGGTCTGCAGAATAGGAGAGCGCAATTTTTTTTTTTAAGTCAGCTCACTCAAGACCTAATGCCTCGCACTCTCAACCCCCCAAATTCAGTCTCTCCTTAGGTTAAAGCGAAAATTGAGGCAAATTCTAGATTTCAAGTACTCATTCATATTCCCCTTTTTCCTCATCCTACCTATGTAATCATTTTAAGCACCAACAAAAAAGAGCTCACTGATGTTGGTTCATGAATATCCACCTGCAAACTAGCACCACTATTACTGATACTGACAATGATGACTGGCATTCTGTTCTCTGAATCAACAGATATCTAGGAATTAATACAAGTTGTGCTCTCTCATCTAGTCATCAAAAAGTGCTAACAGTTACTTAAGTTACTTATTATTATTTTTATTTTACAAATAAAAAATTGGGACACGATTTTTTTTTTTAATTTGCCCAGTCACATTGTTCTAAATGATGATTCAATACCATAATGGCCACACTAGGTGGGTATCCCTTCCTTTGTGTTCAAAATCATATGCACTGCACCTCAAAACTTTGCTAGCAATTGATTTCTTCCCAGAATCAATGAGTAAAATATTTATTTGTTTTTGTTGGGTTTTTTGTTTGTTTGGTTATTTGGTTGGTTGGTACCAGGGATTGCACCCAGGGGCATTTAACCACTGAGCTACATCCCCAGCCCCTTTTTGCTGAGTTACCAACCTTTTTTTTTTTTAATTTAAAGAGAAAGGTTCTCGCTGTATTGCTTACAGCCTTGCTAAGTGACTGAGGCTGGCTTTGAATTCACAATCCTGTTTTTAAGTAGGCAAATGAATGGGATGGATTAGTTCAGCTCTGAAGATCTGGGGAAGGCTCCGTGAATAGCTGGAAACATGTCAGTGTGCTTCCATCCAGTCACCTTCTCTGCCTCTACTCCTAAGCTTGTGAACCAGCTGCCTGACCTTCAGGGCATTGCAGGGGGACAAGAAGGAAGGGTGGGCAGGAGAAGGCAAGGTTCCCACTGACCACTCACAGGAGGGCCCTCCTCACCTGAGTCCACCTCACCTTATTCTTTTCTGATCCCTTTCCTCCTCAACAATCTGACAAACGGGACTCTCACATCCAAGAACTCAGATTTTGTTTTATCTTGGTTATGCATGTTGTGACATTATTGTAGGACAAGAGGATCTGAGGTGTCCCTAGATGTTAGATTTTCTAAGCATTGTTGCTGTTTATATAGCAGAAGCACTCATCTTCTCATCAGGGATGCATTTTCAGATTTCCTCACCTACCCTTTGCAGAAAGAGCAAAACTGGGATCCGAAGGGAACAGAAGCAATTATTTTCTTTTTTCTTTTTTTTTAATATTTATTTTTTAGTTTTAGGTGGACACAACATCTTTATTTTATTTTTATTGGATGTTGAGAATCGAACCCAGTGCCTCACGCATGCTAGGCAAGCGCGCTACCACTTGAGCCACATCCTCAGCCCCAGCGATTATTTTCTTGATTAAGCACATTTTCTTAAAATAACATTAGGCTGAATGCATGCCTGTAATCCTGGGGCTCCAGAGGCTGAGGCAGGAGATTTCAAGCTTGAGGCCAGCCTCAGCAACTTAGAGAGGCAATTTAGCACAATCAGGTCTCTAAATAAAATATACATAAAAAGTGAAAGAGACTGGGGATGTGGCTTGTGGTTAAGCCCCCTTGGGTTCAATCCCCAGTACTAAAATAATAATAATAATAACAATAATAATAATAATAATAATAATAATAATAGAAACTCAAGTCTTCTATGTAGCTCTAATTCAAAGAATCAGGCAGACACAATATATGGGGTTTTATATTAATTTGATATAAGAGGAAATTTCTGATAGTTAAAGCTACTTACAAATAGAGTTTATTATTTATCCCCAATAGACAAAGTGTCCTCTCAGAGATTATATGACTGTTTGACAGGAACAGAGTTTTCTGAAAGGATCCTCTTTAGATTTGAGGTCTGAAGAATGCGTTCATCAAGATCACATGGGGTGTATTGAAGATACAGAAAATATGGCTTCAACCTGGTCTCTTTGAATGGGGTCTGGGAATCTACCATTTAGTCAACTTTCACTGAAGACTGAGAAATGCTGGCTTAGAATCCACAAAAGTACAAACTTAAATTCTAGCTAACTGAAACTCAGTTAAAGAGCCCTGAGTCTATAAAAGTGTATTAGAGAAGCTTAGTTAACCTCTATCTAAATCAGTAGTTCTCAAGCTTCAGTTCAAATGATGTATTTCTGGGGAATCTTATTAAAAGAGATTCATTTAAAAGGACCCCTAAAATGTGGGCTGAGTCACAAGTCATCCTAATATGGATGATTCAGAGAACAAAACTAGAAACCTTGTACTAAAGCAGTTTACTCATCCCCTAGATCATGAGCTTGCTGGATTGGAAGGTAGACAGACTAGAATAAAAGCCATTTAGAGGGCAAATTTTTGCAATACTATTTCTGCACAGTTCTTAACACATCAGTGATTTTTTTTCATGAAGTGATCAATCACTTTTTTTCAAGAGAGCTTGAAACACGCATTCATTACTTCAACTAATAGTAGGTTGAATGCCTACTATGTGCCACATGTCACCCATCCCTCGTGGCTTATTGTAGCTCTTTGATCTCTTGTTACACATGGATTTGTTTTTTAGAATGGGAAAAAAAAAGTGAAATTGCCTTTTGAAGTTTGGTAAACTGATCGGTTCCTCCCAAAAAGGGAGGAATCATATTTGGATCTGAAGCAAGATAGCTATTTAATTAGAGGATGATAACTGCTATCGGTGGCCCCTGTGTGGAGTTGCTAATGTCAAGATGGTGATTCTAAACGTGACAGTGGAAACATCCTGCGTCAGACAGTTCTTTCCAAGGCTGTTTCTTCTCATGAATTGTACAGCTTGTTTCCTAAGGTCATTGCTTTTCCCAAAGTCTATAATGTACCTCTCAGATCACCTCCATCACTGAAATTGGAGCCTCAGTACATGCATAGGCTCTATTAAAGTCTGTCCCAGAAAGCTTCCCTTGGCTTTCTTGTTTCACTTTATATATAGGCAAATGTTCCAAATAAATAAGATATGGAGAAAGGAACAAGGAAGGAACTCAAAGGAGTGTTTGCTTCCAACCATGTTTTCCTTGCTCTGTGACCTCAAGCAGTGAGAGAGCTCTTTGGAGCCTAGATTTCTTCATCTAAAATTTGAGGATTAAAATACATCTAATTTGCGGACTCTTTGTGAGATTTAATGAAGTGATTTCTGTGAGAGCACACTGTCTCACATAAAATGAATGCTAAGCAAATGTCAGTTCATCTCCCCTGGCCCTCCAGCCCCCCGGCTCCTCTCCTGCTTCTCCCTCCTCCCCAGTCTCCCAGTCTCCTGATCCCTCCACCTTTCCCTGTCCCCAGCCTCCCCCTGTGCAACCTCTCACTGGCTCTTCCTTTTCCTCCATTCTCCTCTTGGCCTTCCATCTCTGCTGTCCTTGTCCTTCCCCTCCCCCTTGTGCCTTCCTCCTATCCTCTCCCTACTCCTCTACCCCTCCCTTAGTGTCCCAAGAAAACTGAAAAAAATGAGAGCCCTTGACTCTTCTCCACAAAGGTCCCAGCCCAGCTACCATCCTACAGCTCCTATCATCCACTCATCAGAGTGTTAATAATCTAGTCAACGATTACCTTTAAAAATAAAAGAGTCGAGACAGCAGCAAGGTTAAAAAAAAAAATACTTTCTTTGATCCCAGCCCCTTGGCCTCTTAGTTTTTATAGTTAATGTCTTTTTTTGAAGTGCTTTACAATTACAGAAAGATCCAAGGAATTTATTTGCTAACATGAATATATTCCATAAACACACACTGTTGTTTTTTTTATTTTTTATTTATTTACTTATATTACCTATAGTTTCTCTATGGAAATTTGTGGCTGCTTCAGAAACTACACACACACACACACACACACACACACACACACACACACACACACACACCATTGATGTCATAGCCACCACTCCAGGCCCCAGAAGGCCCACACTATCAACCAAAACCCTCAGACCCTTCTCTATAATGTGGGCCTCCTTGCCCAGAGCCCCTCCTGTTAGAAGCAGAGCTGATGAAATATCTGCCACTTCACATGGACACCTTCAAAGCATCCTCTGGTTCCCTGTTGAGGAAGCAGCTCCCACCAGAGGAAATAAGCTAAATGTCACTCCCTGCGGCTCTTGTCCTGAAAAAATCTGTTCCTTGGGTGGTGTCCTTCATCAGATCCCTGAACAAAACTCATAAAAGATGTGGGGACAGCCCAGCAAGCTAGAGACCATCCCATCCACACCTGTCATTGTAAGGAATTAAATAAGCTTCACATTCTAGAATTAGGCAAATAAACAAACATACCAGCCGGGGTGGGCAAACTGTATCTTGAGGGCAAAACTATGCCTTTTCACACTTTTTTCTTCTGGTTTAGGGTTTTCCCCTAAGGAGATAGGAATCTGGGAACTGGATAGAATCAGATGCTGAAGCTAAGTCTCTGGGTCTTTTTTTCTTTTTTTTCATGGTTGGCTTGATAAAAATAGAACATACACATGTGATATATTTGACTTCAACAAAGAATAAAATGGGAGGAAGTGAGACTTAAAAGTGTGTCTGTGCCTTTTATTTATGTAAAACAGATTTAAAAAAACAGTATTTTAATTTGAAGGAACTATTTTTATTTAAGAATTTCCTCTAGAGTAAATTGTCCCTTATCTCTTTGGTGCTTTGGTGCTTTTGTTTTACACACACACACACACACACACACACACACAAATCACCAATGCTAAGATTCCTGAACCATAGCTTGTATCTTTATTCTTCACTGTGGTTTATTTGTCCCGAGGGAGAATTATTTCCGACATCAGCATGAGAGTTAGCAATCAATGTGGTGAAGGAAGAGGCACAGATGCACATCTCAGGGAACACAGAGCCCTCTGAGGAGCTGCGGCCACGTGGCCCATGCTCTGAATGTCTTTGGGTATCCTCACTAGGATTGGCAGTGATGTCTAGGTGCCGCCAGGTTGAAACATGGTTTTCTAAAAGTTGCCATGGTAACCTGTGGCCCAAAGTGAGACAAAGAGAGCTCTTCTTGCTCTAATCAGACAGCCTGTGGAATCAGATCAAATAGTTGTGTCTGGATTTTAATATACAAAAGATATTTGACCCCTGAGCCCAGATAATCATTTAGTATATCTCTGGTTAATTTATGTGAAAACCAAATCTCCAGAAAAGGGATCAGGAAGACTGTGTTTCTGACTCTTGGTTCTCAAAGTGTGATTCACCAAGCAGCAGCAACTGCTGTACCTGAATACTCACTAAAAATGCAAAATCTTGGACCCTGTCCCTGAGCTATGGAATCAGAATCTGAATTGAGCCAGATTCCTAGGTAATTTGTGTACATGATACAGTCTTCGATACACTGGCAGAGATATTGGCTCTTGATTCTAGGTGCCCATTAGAATCACCTGTGCAGTTTCTAAAAGACAGACTTATGGCCCCAACCTCAAAATTCAAATTTATTTTGTCTGGGTGGGACCCAAGTATTGGTAATATTTTAAAACTCCCCAGGTGACTCCAGTGTCCACCCAAGGTTGTAAAAACACTGCTATAGAACAGTTATCAAATGTGGTCCCCTTGGCCAGCAGCAGTACCAGGAATCTGGTGCACATTTGACATACAGATTCTCAGGTTCTATTCCCAACCTAGAATCAGAAACTCCAAGGAAGGTCCACTCAACTGTGCTGACTCCAATGCCAGTTACAGTTTGAGGACCACTGCTCTAGTCTAGATGACAAAAGAAACAGTGTGGGTTGACCTGGGTCTTAAGCAGAAGTAGCACGTACATACTAATAAGGTGCACCATAAGATACGTATCAGTATCAGCTTCTTCCTGGAGACTCATCACTCTCTTTTTCAAATACTCCTCTGTTTTAAAACCATACTCATGGGTGGCCATTGAACGTAACAGGGGGTCACTATCGTAGATCTTGTGAACCATGTCTCCAGGCCTATAGATGGTGAGTCCTGAGGAAAGCCTAACAAATGCTTGTCTTGTTGATAGTTGTGTTCCAAAATCAGGGCTTTAGATTCCAACACAGAACCATCTCCATTTATATGCCATAAGAAGAGAGCTGTGCTATTTTAATCACATTCACAGAAAATAACTAATAATCTAGAATCTGACTGTGTAGAGGGAGAACCTACGAATAATAAAATATTGTACTCAAAATAATGAGAAGTGAATTTTTCTGTCACCAGGAAACATTTCTTATTTTAATGCTGCCTAAATCTCCATTGTAGCAACATTTTTCAAAGATTTGCATATGTTATGGTTGAGCTATGGTGTTCTCCAAAACCTCCCTTGTAAGACAAGGCAAGAAGGTTTGGAGGAGAAATTATTGGGTTACAGCCTTAACCCAATCAGTGAATTGATCCCTAATGGGATTAACAGAGTGGTAACTGGAAGCAGGTGAGGTGTGGCTAAAGGAAGTGGTTCATTGGGGGTGTGGCTAGGAGGTAAATATTTTGTATCTGGAGACTGGAGGCTCCTTTCTGATCACCAAGTGAGCTGCTCTGCCACCCTCTTCTGCCATGATGTTTAGCCTAACCCTGAGCCCAGAAGAATGGAATCTGCTGTCTATGGATTGAGACCTTTAAAACCATGAGCCTCCAAATAAACTTTTCCTCCTCTAAAGTTGTTCTGGTCAAGTCCTTTAGTCATAGCAGCAAAACAGCTGACTAAAACAATTTATATATACACTCTCTATATAAACTATATATATATATATGTGTGTGTGTGTGTGTGTGTGTGTGTGTGTGTGTGCATATGTATAGCTTTGCACATGCTAGGCAAGCCCTCTACCACTGAGCTACATCCCAGCCCTACAGACATTCACTTTTAATCAAGGCAATTTTATTTTTGTATATGGAGCACCTATATTCTAGAGTCTGTATATTTAGACTTGTCTGCATTTATGTACTATACAGTTAAAATATCTTTCCAAATATATTTACTGAAGTAAATGTAAAGAATGAGACTTGGGCTGAGATCAACTGAGGTTTTTAACTCCACTGCTTCTCTTTGGATAAATTCTCAATGCCTGGCCCACTTCATTTCTGAGACTGGGTTATCTTCCAATAGCCCTGGAAGTATCTCCTAAAATAAGAATTTTAGTGAAATAATTTATCTGCGGGATGACTTTTGGAAACCCTGGTGGGTGAATGGAGAAATAGACAGGGAGGACAAGAAAGCCAATGCGCAATAAATTGTTGAGCAGTTAGTCACTGTGAGCCACTAAGGCTCAATCATCCTAGGGATTTCCTGGAGAACATTGTAGAATGATGAGTTTCCTCACTTAATGAGGTGGAAGCTGGATTATTCATCTCTAACTCCCACCAGTCAACGGCTGAAGGCTTCTCCTAGAGATGTGAACTCCTCAGTATGCCTACCCTGCCCCCGTGCAAATGCAAACACTAAGCAGAGTCCCAAGTGCCTGCAATAGTATGCCTTTGGCATGGAGTCGAATGGTGCATGCATAGTGGATATGGGTAGGTAACCAAAATCACCTGCTCCCTGAGGTATGTATCAAGTCCAGCCAAAAGACAGAAATCACAGTAATTCAAATTACTTACTTACTATAAAGAATTATTAGTAGAAGATTTGTTCCTAAGAAAAAAATAAAATAAAAGGCCAAAAGAAATATCCTGTGGTAAGGGTAGGGAGCAAATGGAAGAAGGGTCTCCATGGTGAAGATCCGTACTTTGTTGAAGAAGGTATAGATGCTGCCCTGCCCACTAAGAGGATCACGGGGTTGCCTGGGCCAGAATTGATTCATAGTCACTGAACTAAAGCTGGAAGGAAGGGAAATGCATTCTGGAACAAACACAAATCTGCTGCTGGGGTGCAGGTGAACCAAGGCTGTTCAAGAAATTGCAAGCAGAAAGTGAGCAAACCTGTCCAGTGCCTACTGGTCACAGTGTACAGCAAGAGCCACCCAAGCAGCAACACAGGAAACCTAGAAAAGAAATTCCTTTCTTTTACAGTGTCTCTGCAGCACCCTCTACTGGCAATGTGGAAATATTACAGGCTCCAGTCTAGTATGAAGCAGGACAAAAGAGGTGAGAAGCAATAATCTGCCAACTGACCCATGGTAGCACTATTTATCTAAGAGGGTTCTATGTGAAATAAATTGGAATCATGTATTAAAACTACTATAAATTTATTAAATTTATTAAAACTAAACTATAATTTTTTTCCTTCACAGTTTTAAGTGTTTTCATTTTTTAAAAACACTAGAATTACCACTTATGATAAAACCATATTTTTCACTGACATTATTGATTTATTAGTATTTGAGAACTATCTTTAGCACATGGTCTTCCTAACAGTGTTTGTCTTCTGTGTAAAAACACTATGAATTGACTTTCCTGTCCACACACATCTTTTCTAAAATACCTTAATAGAGACCAAGTTTCTTTTTTTTTTCTACAATTAGTAAAGTGAGCAATATGTCCATCTTAATCCATAAAGGAGAGGGGCTCTAACATACCTTTATTTCTTTTACAGCTAATTTTGAACAGCAGTGGGGGGAAGAAGGTATAGATGGCCTGGGCACATGGTAGAGAAGCTGTTGCTAAGCAACGAAATGTCATTGCTTCTCCCTCAGAGTCCTTCAGGAAACCACGTCACTTTTTCTCACCTTAGTTAGCACAGAGCCCAGGTTCAGTGCAACCAAAGCTCCAAACTGAAATGTGATTTAACACACTTGCTCTCTTATCTCCATCTCCAGCAATGTGTCTGTCAATTAAAATATCTCCTTGAGATGTCTTTGTCATATATTCATCCAATTAATTAACCTTTCCCCTAAATGAATTAATCTCTTGACCCGTCAGTGTGCTTTTGGCTATTAATTTATTGTTTCCTTCCGTTGATGTTCATAGTCCCTCAAAACTCTTAAAAGATAGAAGAATAATTTGTCTTAGGGTCTGCTTATAAGTCAGAACATTCTTATTTCCTGCTTCTTCTTGCTTCAAGAAGATTTTAAGGCCATCAAAGGCAACATTACAATGCCTGTAATATTGTCAGAGCATATAATATGAGGCAAAATTGAACAAGGAATCTAAACTGGAAAGAAATGAAAATAGTTAATATTTAATAAGCACTTACAGGGTAAGGATACTACACTCAAAGCTTTATATACAAGTTCATTCTGTCCTCTCAATAATCCTATCAGACAGTTCCTGCTATTAGATTCATTGCATAGCTAAGGAAACAAAGAGCAAAATAAGTGAAATCATATAGCCAAAGCCATACTCTTAAAGTAGCTGAGCTAGAATTTAAACCCAACTGTATTGGTTCCCAAATCCTTACTCTGAGTTCTGCATTATATCCTGTTTTTGTGCTGGTTTACACTCATATTCTTCTGTAGGAAATAAGGCTGTCCAAAATAGCCAAAATCTGTCACTTGAAATTCTATCCCCTACACAACAACCAGGACAAAGCCTGGCACAAAGTGGCTGCTGTAAATGTCACCAATAGGCCACATGCTCCAGTCAATGATCATTATTTCCATGGGGATTGATAAAAAGACTGGTGAGTATGGAACTTCTCACAACACAATTAACATCCAAAGCAATAAAGTGGCATTCAAATCAGTCACAAAGTTGTACTTTTTCTGACAGATGCGGTAGTACACACCTGTAATCCTCATAGCTTAGGAGGCTGAGGCAGGGAGATCACAAGTTCAAAGCCAGCCTCAGCAACTCAGTGAGGCCCTGAGAAACTTAGCAAGACCCTGTCTCAAAATAAAAAAATAAAAAGGGCTGGGGATGTGGCTCAGTGGTTAAGTGCCCCTTGGTTCAATCCCTGGTACCAAAAAAAAAAAAAAGATCTACTATCTACTTTTGTGCCTTTAGATCGCCCATCAAACTCAAGCAAAAGCTGAATGAGAACAGGATTTTGATATAGTGCAATATCTTTCTTCCAAATTGGTGCTCAGAGATAGGCAGGATCTCCACTTGGCACATGGCCTATATTCTCTTTATGCCATTATTTAATTTAACCATTATTAATCCCTTTCCTTTATGCACCCCTCATTGAGGGATCTCACGAGGATTTGTATGCCTTAGCATATTGATAATCCACAAAATAAATAACCCAAGTTCCTAGCATTACCATCCTTATGTCTCAAAAAAATGGAGGTCAAAGGAAATGACATCTTTTCTTAAAGCTTAAGGTCTGGATTGCTTGAAGTCAGTAGCTCTGACGCTGCTGGAGGTAAATAAGACACAAAGACACACAAAGGGTTCTCTTCCTCTTTCCCAAACAAAATGGCACAGCATTCTTACACAAACATTTAAGATCAGCAGACACCCTTCTCTTCAGCCTCTCATTAAAGCAGGCATGAGTTAAATGTGACTTTTCTTATCCCACTTGAACTATTCTGGGTTAAACATGATTTTTTTATTGAGGTTCCAAATTCTTAGGTTTGCTGCTGGAATTTTTTTTTTTAAAGAACCAAGCCCTTATAAAGCCTGAGACTTAATAAAAGTTTCTATGTCCTGCTTTCCTTTCTCATTCCCATCCTTCCGGTTGCCCTCTTCCACCCTCTCTTCAATACATCCCTACCCTCTAAGTTGAAATGTCAACACAAGAGAATTGGCTTAAATGTGAGATAAAATATTTCCATCATCTGCTCAGAGACCTCTGCCAAATATCAAGGTTGTTGACCCACATGGAGTGTAAATATACTTTGAAAACCATATGTCAAGGGACCTTGGCTTACATTATTCACTTGGGCCTGCTCAGCAGTAGGCTGCTCTAAGAGAGGGCCACGTCAGAGCCCACCACAGAGCAAGGCCATCCTGTGGCTGCTTTAGCACTGCCCTAAATAAAATCAGAAACTGGTTCACTGGCTATAATTCATCTCCTGAAAACCAAACAGCTAAATTTTTTTTGTTGATAGAGATATTTGACAGAGTAAAGGGGGTTTCAGTTTTTTCTGAGTAATCAAATGTATCATTTTTCAGTAATTATGATGGACTCCCATTTTTTGCTACAACCATCTGTAGCTAGATACATGTAATGGGCTTGACATGGCCTCAGCGGTCCCTAGGTTATGATGCTTGTAACCTTAAAGTAATCCCCTTCTCTTGAGTATGGGCTGGACCTAGTGACTTTCTTCCAAAAAATGGAAAACAGCAAATTGATATGACATCATCTCCATTTTAGGTAACAAAGGAGTGGGATCATCTCTGCCTGGTATGTTCCTTCAGGTTCTTCCCACTTCTTACTGTAATAAAAAGCACCACAGACAGAGAACAGAGGGCAGCCTCTGGCCGGTAACTGGCAAGGAAATGAAGTCTTCAGCCCAATAGACAACAGTGAACCAAAACTTACCTGCAACCACAGAGGGAGCTCAGAAGCCAAGCCTGCTCAACTTGAGTTGACCCTTATGTCAATGTGTTGTACAATAGACTTCTGCTCAGGGCTTCATTGCAGCCTGTGTGAGACCCTGACAGAGGACCCAGCCACGTGATGATCCAATTCCAGACCCCCACAAACTGAGAAATAATGTTTTATGCCACAGAGTTCTGTGATAAGTTGCTACACAGCAATAGATAACTTACATAGTAAGAATGGGAGAGTGTGCTCTTAAATTGAGCAAAAGCCAAAATACCCCTTCCCAGCATAAAAGTAGTTCAATAAATAAATTAAATAAAAGCTTCATGGTCATAGGGTTGCTTGGTGAGCAGGACATCAGGTAAAAAGGAATTCATTGACACTAAAAGCTATGTCATCTAGACTTGAATAGCTCTAGTCTGACCAAAAAAAAAAAAAAAAAACTCTCCTTTGGACAGAACTGGAAATCGTTCATAATTTTTCCCCTTTCATTTAGACTGTCCATTTACAATACAGTTGATTAGGTTTCTGTTTCCTCTAGTTATTGTTCAGTATTCATAACCCCGTGACCGCACTGATTGGCATGCGAGGTTTTCAAGCCTCCTGCAGATGGTTCTACTGTCCATCTCATGCTGATTATTACTAGTTTCCATCTCAATCTTATCCCAATAACTTTAGTATTATTAGCTCCATTTTATGCATAAGGAAATCGGAGGGAGGTCACATGACATGTTAGAAGAGCCAGGAATAGAATTCCATCTCATAAGCTTGTCTCCAGCTTCTCAACGTCATTCATTCTTGATGCTTGATGTAAATATAAAATGAATTTCAAGACTTGTACATTGAATAGTGTTCATAGCTCCCATTTTTAGCTGTTTCTGCACTCACATCCTGTACTTGAGACCAACCTCTTATCTTCTCAGGTTATGTTTCCTGAGCCAGCTCTGTGCCTTACTAAAACTTCATTTTGTTCTCTCATCTCTCATCTGAGAATCTTAGAAACCAAAATCTTCCTAGAATTTTTCTCAGATGTCCCCTCTTGCCAACTTGAAAGGCTGAGAAAAACATAGATTTTAAAACCTAATGTTCCCAGGTTCTAGTTCTGAATCTATCATTTATTAACTATGTGACTTTTGAGAAGACTATCCAATAACTCTACTTTTCAGTTTCCTGATAGTTATAAAAATTAAAAAGAACAATAATGTGTGCTTTGATAAGTAAAATTAGATGCTGAACCAGCCTAGGACTGCCACACTATGTGTCAAAACATCTTACTTCTCTTTAACCTGCTGCCTTACCTCTATGATCTCTCCCTAGTCTTTGTGAGGAGTGGAGGTTCAGTGGGACATTGGTGATGGTGATATTAAATGCAAGTTAGCATGGACAGTGGCTCCCAGGTGAATCTACAAGTAATCCCATGAGCTCACCTGTCTTTACACAGTGTTTTAGTCAGTTTTTTTTTCTGCTGTGACTAAAAGACTTGACCAGAACAATTTTAGGGAAGAAAAAGTTTATTTGGAGGCTTACAGTTTCAGAGGTCTCAATCCACAGACAGCAGGCTCCATTCCTCAGGGCTTGAGGCGAGGCAGAACATCATGGTGGAAGAATGTGGCAGAAGGAAGCAGCTCACAGGATGATCAGGAAGCAGAGAGAGAGGTCTGCACTTGCCAGGTACAAATATACACTCCAAAGCCACACCCAATTCTTACCTCCTCCAGCCACACCCACACCCTACCACATAAGTTGATCCTATCAGGGGATTAATTCGCTGATTGGGTTAAGACTTTCACAACCCAATTATTTCTGTCTCAATGATCACCTTCTTATATGCAATGCATAGTCTCAAGTGTTTAGCCCTTTCTTAAGGGATGCCCCAAACTGCTGGGATTCCCTCTTAATAAATTTATATGTGAAAAGCCACCATGTTCCTCCTTTATTCTCTTTATTCAATCCACAATTATTATCCTCCACCTGTGTGGAGACTAGATTCTACCACAACTTTAATATGAAACTGGAAATTTCAATAAGAAACTGGAAAGTTCAATAAGATACATATGGCAATTCAACCTTTAGGTCTCAGATCAAATATCACTTTTTTAAGGCTTACATTCTTATAATACTATGAGATTTTCTTGCATAGGATTTAAGTTAAAAATGCATGCTACACATTTGATTAATGTTTCTAACCTCAACAGACTGTAAACTGAATAGAGTCACTATGACTACTTTGCTTACCATTATATTCACAGAGAACACAGAAGATACCAAATAATTGTGTGCTTAGCTGAGCAAATGAAGGAGGGAATGAATGCATAAATGAATAAAAAGCTAAAATTCAACTTTTTATATCATAGAAGCTATGTTCTTAAGAAATCTTATTGGTACCAAACCAATCTCCATATTGTGTCTTCATTGTTTGCCACTTCAGAGAATGATGGATATTCCTGTAACCCAGGGATAACTTTGAATTCTGCAAGTCTACATGAAATCTGCAGATGTGACTGTTCTGCTAGGTAAGCACACTGGCTTCCTCACACTCTCCAGATTCTGACTCAGCAGGTTGGACTAAAGGACCATTATCAAAATCCAGAACCTCTAGTCTTTTCCTCTAAAGAGCTTGAAGTGATATGCATACAATCAGAGTTTTCCCAAACCTGAAAATAGATTTGGACCCAGCCTTCAGTCATATCTGAATACAGAGGAAGAAAGAGAAGGAGGAATAAAGAGAAAGGCAACCAAAGAGAATATTGATTTTTTTAAAACACAGTCATTGGGCATAAGAAAAAATAATAATTATGTTTCCTTTTTAACTACTTACATAGTTACAGAGTGACCAAAAAATTATAGTACATTTCTCAAACTCCACGTTTTTTTTAATTAATTAATAGACTGTTGAGACAGTGGTATTCTCTCTTTTGAGTTGATGATGTTGCTATTGGGAGCATAGTAAAATACCTGGTGTTTATATTTAATATAAGTTTGTATCTTTTATCTACTAAGGGAAAATTGAATGACACTGTGGTTTAGACTATCTCAAAATTTCTTAGCTGTTACTTGGTATGCAGATATAATTAGTGATGGGAATACAAATTCCCCACATGGGGAATTCTGGCTTTATTGCTATTTAAATCCCCTTCACAGAGTTTGGGCCAAAAGGTCTTGGAGCCTCATGTTTCACTTCCCCCTCCTATCCTCTACACACTTTTGATACTGGGAATATTTTCTTTAATAATAAAACCGTCAGATGTAAGTGGCACTTGTTGCCATAGCAGCTAAAATATTCAGTCCTTTCTTCCTTCTCTCATGCATCCAATACCTTTCTTAGGGTTAAAACGTAAGTTTGGATCTAGGCTAGGGTTAGCCTCAGATATTGTCTCCATAGTATGTGCAAATTCATTGATGGTTGTTATTTTAAATCATCTTATAGCATAAAAAAATCATCAATCATATGATTGACTGATGATTCCATATTAACATTGTCTGTCTAGGGTTTCTTTTAAAAGTTCTATGGTAAGGGAGAACAATGTACACTAGTTGAGTCTGAATTCTGTGCTGATTAGAAAAATGGTTACATCTCAAGTTAGATTCACATATTTGACTCTTTACTGTTTAATTTAGCAAGCAATATCCCATTAAAATAGACCCTTCTTCTGATTGAGTCAGATAATTACTTGCTTATACTTCCAAGTACTTACATCCTTCCAATTTTGTTTCATTTGTTTTCTCTGTGGAACTATCGTGTGCTTGGTAGCTGGAAGGATTAAATCCTAACTGAAAGAGAAGTAGGATTCTTCTTTGAACGAACTGATTCTCTGCCTCTATAACAAAAAAGGCAAGAAGTTCTACAGATACTGTTGCCACATTTATTGCTAAAATTGCACATGTCTGTTCATTTAAGGCATAGCTCCTGGAAACCATGGGAAATCAAATGGGAAGATAGATCTAAGGAAGCAAAAACAACCACACAAACATGTCCAGACACACACACACACAAATACATATAAATGTCTCAAACAGGAAACACCCCAAAGTCCATCAACAGAGAAACAGATGAACAAAAGTCTACTCAGCAATAAAAAGGAATAATCTATGAACACAGGCAACAACGTGGATAACTCTCAGAAAGATTCTACTGACTGGAAGGAAGGCACTGTATGATTACATGTATATGCAACTCTACAGGAAGAAAATTTAATCTGTGATGACAAATATCAGGTCAGTTATTTGCAATCAAAAGAGGGAAAGGATACTATTGAAAAGAGAGACAAGGCCCCTTTGTGGAGTGCCAAAAATATCCTGTATATTGATTGTAATTGTTATGTGGGTGCACAAATTTACCAAAATTCATCAAGATGCTTAAAATGATTCTATTTGTTGTATGTAAATTATATCTCAACAAACATGATTGTGTGTGTATGTGTGTGTGTGTATACATATATTCATTTCTTACTATCAAACTTTTATCTATGGAAACTACCTTTTACCTTGGACTTAACTTCAAATGAAGAAACAAACTCAGAATTAAAAAAAAAAAAAAAGACAATGTTAGGCTGGACAGGGTGGTGCATACCTATAATTCCAGCAGCTCAGGAGATGAAGGCAGGAGAATTGCAAGTTCAAAGCTAGCCTCAGCAATTTAGCAAGGAGCTAAGCAACTCAGTGAGACCCTGTCTCTAATACAAAAATAGGGCTAAGGATGTGGCTCAGTGGTTGAGTGCACCTGAGCTTAATCCCCAGTAACCCCCACCCCCGCAAAATGTTAGATTCCTTGGTATATGATTTCTTGAATTAGGAGGGTTTTACCTGTAAGACTGGATAATATCCTCATAGATAATGCATGCTAATCCCCAGAACCTTCCAATGGAAAAAGGGTCTTTGAAGATTTTGATTAAGTCAAGGGTCTTATTCTAAACTATTCAGCTGAGTTCTAAAAATGCAATACAAGTCCTTATAAGAGAAAGGCAAAGGAAGATTATCCACATAATGAAGGCCACATGAAGACAGAGGCAGAGACTGAAGTGATGTAGCCACAAGCCAAGTAATGTTGGCAGCCGTCAGAGGCTGGAAGAGGCAAGGGAAAAATATCTCCTAAAACCTGCAAAGAATGCAGCCCAGCATGACTTGGGCCCAATGATACTGATTTTAAGGGGGAAAATAAAAACTGTCTTGTTTTATGTGCTCATTTATTATAGTAGCCACAGGAAACCAACACAATAGTTCTGATAAAAACTTTAATTCAATTCTATTCCATCAAAAAAGGATTTAAGGCATATTATGGACAAGGCCTCAGGGAGAACCTACCTTAGTCATTTACAAAGGAAAGAAATAGCTGCTAAAAGACAAGGCTGAAGAGGTGAAAATGTAATAGAGAGGCTATTCCAGGGTGGGAACAGAGGAGTAGCTGGATAGAACAGATGCTTTCAAACTGGGCTTCAAAGAACTGATAAGACTTCCTTAGGCAAAAAAGTGACAAGGCATCTGGATGTTTTTGAGGGTCCCTTATGCAAGTTAGTTCATTTTTAGTTTTTTTTTGGGGGGGGGACTCAATACCATGGATACAGCAGGCTTGATTCATATACTGCTTCATGAAACCATAGTGCCTCTCTAATTCAGTATAGGTAACCCACAATATGCTATTGTTCCTATATCCCAACAGTCAGAATACAGTCAGTCCTCAGTGTTCCCTCCTCTGTATTTGTGCCCTGAACAGAGGTCTGAGAATTTTGGTTTTCCTTTTTTTTTTTGGTCAACAGCAATCCCATTATTTCAGAGATCCATTTTCCCAAAAGGAATAACATGCACACTGTGTTTTAAGGGGGGAAAAATAAAGAAATACAACATCTGAATTGTACTATCATAAAAGATGTTTAGGGACTGGAGACTAATAGCAGCTCTATTTAAAATAAAACCTGGGTGACAGGTGTGGTGGCACATGCCTATAATCCCAGCGGTTCAGGAGGATGAGGCAAGAGGATCTTAAGATCAAAGCCAACTTCGAGGCAATGGCGAGGCACTAAACAACTCAGTGAGACCCTGTCTCTAAATAAAATACAAAGAAGGACTGGGAATATGGCTTAGTGGATGAGTGCCCCTGAGTTCAATCCCTGGTACCAAAAAATAAAAATTGAAATTAAAATTAAACCTGGGTTCTGGTATTTATAGGTCAGCTTCCTATAAAACTTCCATTCTTCTTCACCAAGGCCCCACTTCTCCCCCATATGTGTACATATCGCAAATAATGAACAGGAATGAGCCCTGACAGGTGTGAAGGAAAGCACATCACAGTGATTAAAGCAGCTAGGTACTGGAGATGGAATATGAAGTTTCATGATTCAGAATAAGAAACCAGAATTACACACAAATAGGGATGGAAATTTGGTATGTTATAGAGCTTATATTTAATATCAAAGAGCAAGAAGAAATACTAAGGCAACCATTATTTAAAACATAAACTGGGTTCAATGCACTAAAACATACATGTCAGAAATAGCAAACAAATACTCATAAAAGCTTTCCTTTCTAACCAGGACCAAGAACATTAGAGACAAAAGTGATTAAATCATAAAGAAAAAAGACTAGTACATCTGATTACATAAAAATGAAAGCGTTCAAAATAGAAAAAAAGAAGTGCTATTGTTATGGTGTGGATGTGAGGTGTCCCCCAAAAGCACATGTGTAAGAAAATGCAAGAAAGTTTAGAGGAGAAATGACTGGGTTGTGAGAGTCTTAACCCAATCAGTGAATTACTCGGGATTAATTGAGAGGTAATTAAAGGGAGGTGGGGTGGGGCTGGAAGAGGTGAATCATTGGGGTTGTGGCTGTGGGGTATATATTTGTATTTAGCAAGTGGAGAGCTCTCTGTCTCTCTCTGATTACTGATCATCAGGTGAGCTGCTTCCCTCCACCACACTCTCCACCACGATGTCCTGCCTCACTCACCTTGAACCCCGAGAAACAGAGCCTGCTGCCTATGGACAGAGACCTCTGAAACCATGTGCTCCCAAACAAACCTTTCTCTACAATTGTTCCAATCAGGACTTTTAGTCACAGCAGCAAAAAAAGGTGACAAATACAGCTATCAACAAAGTTGACAGCTTGAAGAATATGTGCAGTCAAGGACAAAGTGCTAATTACCTTAACCCAGGAAAAAAATATAGATATTCATTCCAATAAAAGATCGATTATCCTATGCAAACACTGCCAAAGAACAAGGATGAGTGGTTCAACTGCCAAAGAACAAGGATAAGTGGTTCACCAGGCTAATAAACATCTGTTGGTATGTAAAATTGACATCACCTTCTTAAAGGGCAATTTGGCAACATCTGTCAACTTTTAATATGCATATACGTATTATTCGATAGAGAGTTCTACTTCTAAAAAAAAATATTCTACAAGTATTCTAAGCCAAGTACCTACAAGTATTGTAAGAATTTATTTTATAGGTGGCAATGCTATGATATATCCTATTGCATATAAAATTGCTTCATCAAATTTGTCCTTTAAATGAAAGTCTGAATTGTCTATGATGGATAGGGATTACCATCATTTGATGGAGAGCAAGCAGTATGTTTGTTGAAAACTTTTATTATTACTGTATCTTGAAAAGATTTTTATTGAAGAAAAGTTACCAAGAATATATTAAGAGGCAGAAGCAACCTAGAGTCCAAAAGAGAGTTTGGGCCATTTTATTTCAAAGGGAAAAGTGATAGAATTTCAAAACATATGAAGTGTGGGGTACAGGTATCTCCCAGGGTTTACAGCTATATTGAACCTCATTGAAATCACTAATCCTTGTTTCCTAAGGTCTCCATTTAATCACTTTAGAAATGTCTCTCACTCCACTAGCAAAAAAGTGAGAAAAAGTCATGGGCAGAAGTTGTTTAGGTGAGGGGTATTTCTCAAATGATGCTAAAGGTGAGGTTCATCAGAGTAATCTTACTTAAGACAAAGACCCTCTCAGAACTGACTCAAAAATTTGCTGCTTCAAGAAATAGTTTTATGAATTTTTCAAAATTAATTAATACATACTTTCTAGACAAGAGGCTGCTTCTGCAGCTTCAAAAGCTTGACTGCCTAGCTCAATTTTTTTCTAAGCCTACAGAGTAGCTTCAGAGAACTACATGAGAAAAAGGAAAAATCCTTGATTGGTTTTCACCTGTAATCTAAACCTTTGGTAATTCAGGGAATAAAGCCTCTCTTCTACTCCCCCTCTAGCTGGAAATCTTGTTAAAATTCCCACCAAGGGCTTGAAAGTTTGGCACACTCGTGAACCTCTTGTCAGAGATGGAAGGCTTTATCGCCTAGGAATTCTAATTTAGGCTGATAGAAGAGCAATCAAGTGTGTGAAGAATCAAGCACAAAAAAAGACTCAAGCACATATCCTTATAGGTGGCGGCACAACCTTAAGATTTAATCTCGGGTGACTGCAGGGACACTTCCAACCATGAATAAGAGACATCAGATTCTGGGATTTGGTGAGATCTCACTCTGATCATTATCCTGGTTCCTGTAACAAAACAGCAAAGTTTAATCCCTATCTTCAAAGAAATTAAAATTTGAGTGATAATACACAGCAATAAAGATGCAAAAATTGCAAATGTAAACCACCATTTTTGTCAAGCCCAGTGGGTGCACACCTGTAATCCCAGTGATTTGGGAGGCTAAAACAGAAGGATCTCCAGTTCAAAGCCAGCCTCAGCAACTTCGTAAGACCCTAAGCAACTCAGCAAGATCTTGTCTCTAAATAAAATACTTTAAAAAGAGCCATGGATGTGGCTCAGTGGTTAAACACCCCTGGGTTCAATCCCTGGTACTCCCCCCCCCAAAAAAAAACTATTGATATATTTATCACATATTTATCATCCACTCACAAATTTATTTTTCATTAATTCAACTTTCAGAAAAGTCATCATATTTTTGAGATGCAGGAAATAACTATTGTCAATCCAGCTTCTCTTAACTTAAGCTGCTTAAAAACCCCAACTTTATCAACACAGGATAGTATCAATTTTTTCTAAAAAATTTGCTGTTTAATGTTGCTCTGCTTGCATTATTATCGTTAGATAGTGTGATCGATCTCACATATTATTGTTTTCCAATTGTATTTCCCTTTTTGAATTGTCAGCTCATGTCACTTGCCTGCTTATCTTTTGTAGTCTTGATATTTTTCTCATAACTGAGTGCATCCTTAATATTTTACAGATATTAAATTGTGTCATATCTGATGTAAATAGGTTGGGATCTGTCTTATTTTTTTCCATTTTTCATCATAAGGGTATTTTAAGCTTATATGTTTTAACATGACTTTTATTCTTCCTAAACTTACTTAGAAGTTGAAAAAGTTATTATTCATCCATAGATTAAACTCTTCTATTTTCTGCCAGTTCTATAATTTGATATTTTATATTTAAAACACTAATTCTGGTGTTTCTAGACATTTCGTTCCCCTTTAGACACAAGAAGAAACAAATTACCATTCCCACTTTCAATTTTCATTCACCCAGTGAAGAAGTCAGAGTGTTTCTATAAACAACAATTATTACCTCACACCTTCCAACCACCCCCTCCCATACTCCCAAAGGACACTGTCCTTATTCAACAAAGTATACCTGGTGATAGGCATAAAGTAATTATTTTTATATTTCAAAATGCTAACATATTTAGTAATGTTTCCATTCCATACCCATTTTTTAACAAATTTACTAATGTTTGTGAGGTTTGTTTTCATATACTTGATTATTTATATTTATATATATATATATATTTCATTATTATTATATACTATATATTATATATTATGTATATACTTTATTATTTCATAGTATTTTTTCATAAATATCAAATGATCTGAATATTATTGGTTTATTATAGGTCTTAGTAGCAGATAGGTGTTTATCTCCCTGTTGGCATTCTTTAATGCGTATGTCTTGATTTTTATTTCCCCTATTTATTTTACAAGTTATTTAGAAATTTTTGTAGAATCCTTAAAATTCCTTTTGAAATTTTTGATAGAAGTGTTACCAAATGTACATTTGGATACCACATCATAAATATATTTCAAAGCAACACATTGTACATGGTAAATACTGTATATATAACTTGGGGGGTACCAGGGATTGAACTCAGAGGCACTCGAACACTGAGCCACATCTCCAGCCCTATTTTGTATTTTATTTAGAGACATGGTCTCTTTCAGTTGTTTAGTGCCTCACTTTTGCTGAGGCTGGCTTTGAATTCTAGATCCTTCTGTCTCAGCCTTCCAAACTGCTGAGATTACAGGCATGCACCACTGCCCCCAGCTATAATTTTGGTAAATTAAAAAATAAGTTCATTTTTAAACTACAGTGTATACCTATTTCAAAACCTGTCATATGCAAATACATAGTTTTTATTTATCACTTTAGAAATAAATTAAAATGTGAATATTCTAAATAGAAATGTTATCAAATGTACATTTTATTTAAATAAATATTTATTCATTTAGAAATAAATAAGAACTGACAATGAATATGGTACATTGAATTACTATATAAAACTGATCTTTGTGCATCAAACATTCAGAATATCTGGACAAAATATAATAACAGTACTTAAATATTGAGCCAACACTAAACCAGAAAATGAACAACAGTTAAGGTAACAAAATTTGTGAGAATAAATTTAATTTGAAAATACTTAAACAAATTAACTATCATAGGGAAAATTATTACACCATACAGAAAAATACTACTATATATAAAAATAAATGAAAAATTTAGAAATATTTTGTGCAAATAGGATTATTAGTATTAATAATAATTACTAGGAGTAGTATTAATAAGTATTAAATCTTACAATCATTTATTATATTGTCATAATCCTCTTCACTCATGGTCTTCCACTTTACTCGGACACTCTGAGCTGTTACATTTCTTTGGTCTGTTTGGGGGCATTTCTAACAGTAACAAATCACTGAGCCTTGAAGTAAAAATAATGTAAAATTTTGTGTTTTTTAAATATGAATATGACATATGTCTATTATTTGTTATACCTATTTTATGTCTTTGTAGAGAAGTTCATTTTTTGTCCTATTTTATGAAATATTTTGTATGTAATTATATTCTTTTTTTTTGTTTTTAGTATAATAGCTGGAAAAAGCAAATGTTTTCTTTTATACACTCACTTCCAGCTAATTAGAAGTTATCAACTTTTTTTTTTTTTGGTATCAGGGAATGAACCCAGGGGTACTTAACTGCTGAGCCACATCCCCAGCCCTTTTAATATTTTATTTAGAGACAGGGTCTTGCTAAATTGCTTAGGGCCTTGCTAAGTTGCGGAGGCTGACTTTGAACTTGCAAGTCTCTTGCCTCAGCCTCCTGAGCCACTGTGATTACAGGCATGCGCCACCACACCCAGTTTATGCCACTCTGCTTTTAATTCATGCGATTATTTACTCAACTCTAAATTGGGTAACTGGTTTCAATATTATTTACATGTATTTTCCACAGTTACTCCTAAATTTAATCTTTTTAAAATACTTTATTCCCGGGGCATGGGGCAGGGTCTGGGGTTGTGGTTCAGTGGTAGAGTGAGCACATGTGAGACCCTAGGTTCAATCCTCAGCACCACATAAAAATAAATAAATAAAACAAAGATATTGTGTCCAACTACAACTAAACACTAAATACTTTAAAAGAAAAGTGTATTCAATCCTTGAAAATCTGATAATCATAATTTAATTCTTTTTTAATCATAATTTAATTCTGAGAACATTAAAGATGAATTTTTTTGGAAGACAAATTATCTGAACTATACTAGAACGTACTTCATGCTGTAATCTCATCTCAGCTGGGCATGACATCCCTGCATCACATCTTTTTCTATTTTAATTTTCAATATTCAATATATGACTTTACTGCCTTTTGACTTTATTAATAGGATACAGAATTTAGAGCTATCGAGATTTTAATGTCTTTGGTAATTATCTTTAATTTTGAGATGGGAAGAGCATAAGAAAAAATTTTAGACTATGAAAAATATGAAATAACCATAGTTACGTCTATCGAGTGTGTTTACCTATTCTATTTGCCTGAGATAAAGAGAGACACTACTGTCTCCTACATCAGTTATTTTTACCATCTTTTTTCATATATGCCATTTAGGACGGACATTTTTTAAAATTCTGTCTTTTCCTCCAGGGTTTTTGATTTCCCACATCTGGTCTGACATCTTTCCTATTCCTCTCCATCTGTCAGGGAATCTCTTCTGTCCCACCGTGTTATCCTCCACTAGTAGGACTTCCTATACCGTTATTTCCGCTGAATACTGTTGGCAGAGGACATGTGAATTGGTTGACCCAGAATTCTACCTTTTTCTTCCATAACTCTCATATCCTTTTATCACTGGAAATAGATAACTACTATTTTCTAGAAGCCATTATGTATCTCCTGCACAAAATCCATTTCAAGTCTCATTATCCGAGTATTAGAAAAATAATCTCAGAAAAATATGAGGAAATGAAAGAGTCAATTTTTTTCTTTTTACCCCTTTTATCCACCAATGTGGGGTTTGTATTCTTACCTTAATTCAATTAAATTTAATTCAGTGGGTAAATTGGTGAGAGATAGGTACACTTTCACTGTGGAACAAACCTGACTAACACTGTTGGGTTTGAGGTTACATTGGTTTTTCTAGGGCTTACATAACAAAGTACCAGGAATTATGTGGCTCAAACAACAGAAATCTGTTCTCTCACAGTCCCGAAGACTCAAAGCCTGAGATTAGTTGTGAGCATGCTGATTCCCTCTGAGGATTGTGAGGGGGACCTATTCCATGTCCTTTCCCTCACTGCTAACGGTCAGCTAGAAATCTTTGGCTTTCTTATCTTATAGATGCATCACCTTGATTTCTGCTTTCATATTCGTATTCATGGTGTTCTCCTTGTGTGCATGTCTAACATTCTTTCCAAACTTCCTTTTATTTAACACACAACTCATATTAGATCAGAGTCTACTTTAATGACCTAATTTTACCTTGATCATCTGCAGAGACCTTTTCTAAGTAACATCGGATTCACAGATACAAGAGGCTAAGATTTCAATGTCCTTTTCAGGAATACACTTCAACCCACAACAAAAAGGGACATCAGATTAGCAAAGAGCAAATAAGGGACTTCAGCATGGGTCAGAAGCAACCTTTTGCTGGGTGCAGTGGTGCATGCTCCTAATCCCAGCGGCTGGGGAGGCTGAGGCAGGAGGATCACAAGTTCAAAGCCAGCCTCAGCAAAAGTGAGGCAGTAAGCAACTCAGTGAGACCCTATCTCTAAAGAAAATACAAAATAGGGTTAGGGATGTGGCTCAGTGGTCGAGTGCCCCTGATTTCAATCCCTGTACCTCTCCCCACAAAAAAGAAGAAGAAGAAGAAGCAACCTTCCCAGCTTTCAATTATGTTAAACAATCCCTGAGATAAATCAACTTAAAAGGATAAAAGGTTTATTTTACTCAATGTTTTGGAGGTTTCAGTCCAGGGCCTGTTAGTCCCACTACTTTTTGGTCCATTGTGAGGCAGTACATCATGGTAGGGAGTGTATGGTCGAAGAAACAGCTTACCTGATGGCAGTTGGAAAGCAGAGAGGAGGAGGAGGGGCTGGGGTCCCTTTATCTCCTTCAAGGACACACTCCAATGACCTAACTTCCTCCCACTGGGCTCCACCTCTTAAAGATTCCACCACCTCTCAATACCACCAAGTTGGAGAACAAGACTTTAACCTGTGAGCCTCTGGGGGACATTTCAGATCCAAACTATAGTAGGGTTGGAGGTCAAATTAACTATTGTTAATGTTTTTTTTTTAATCCTTATCCTTCAACATGGATTATATAGAAATTCCTACTATAATTTTAAGTATTATTTGATGTTTTTATTAGACCAGTGAAAATTTATTTTCTTTCTAGATCAAATGATCTATGTGTTTTCTGGAGATCTTAAAACAAAAGGCTGATTGGTGTCTTTCCTGATTTGGTATCTTCTTAGACACCAACCATTAGAGATTATTGTCAAGAACAATTTTATTAACCTCAAGCAAATTAAAAGGAAGCAATAGCAAACATAAAGATACCATGTCTACTTTCAAACATTCAATAGGAAAGTTTAAGACAGCCATCAGTAATGAGAGTATAATAATTTTCAATGATGGAGCCAACATTTTGTAATGCTCTACCTTCATTCATGCACACACACATACACACACACACACACACACACAAATTGACATTAGTCAAATAAAATTAAGTGGAAAAGTCTGTATGCAGCTGTACTTATGGTGTCAATTAAAAGGAATAATAATGGAGCCAGGTGTGGTGGCATACAGCTGTAATCTCAGCAGCTCGGGAAGCCGAGATGGGAGAATCACAAGTTCAAAGCCAGCCTCAGCAAAAGTGAGGCACTAAGCAACTCTGTGAGACCCTGTCTCTAAAATACAAAATAGGACTGGGGAAGTGGCTCAGTGGTTGAGTGTCCCTGAGTTCAATTCCTGGTACCACCAAAAAACAGGAATAATGATGGAAACCTTGAAACCCTCAAAGATATTCATCATCTCTGTTTGCTTTTGTGGAATTTTATTTTGGAATGGGTTCTTTAAGTAGATACTTTTCTTCCCCAGGTGCCAGGGAGGGAACCCAGGACCATGTTCGGGCTGAGCATGCTCTGTGCCATAGAGCTGTACTCCCTGCCCCTAAATACTTTCTTTTCTGCCTGCATTTTCAGTTTTCATTAGACTGCACATATAAAATCACTGAAATTTTAGTGGTTATGCAAAGAAATGGTTATAGAGTAATAACTGAATAAGTGGATGGACGCACAATCAACTTCTCTGAAGAGCAAGCTTTCAGACAAACTCACTAGCTATCATTATTTCCTTTGATCTCATTCTTCTCTAAGCCTTTTATCACTAAAACACTCCTGCTTAAATAAATTGAGTTGATACTTACAAAATACTCGTTATGGTGTAAGTCAAATTTATAAATATCTTACTAGGTTTACACACACTATATTACATAGAACATTCTGTGATCAAATTTGTATCCTGCCGTTAAATTTAATTCAATAGTAAAATACTTCTCCACGCCTGAAATCATAGGTACTCTGTGCTTCACCACGACTAAGTAAAATGTATCATGCCATTTACCTTGTTTCCACAGGTTATAGGACTGAGCAGATAATGCAAGAACGATCAGTCTAGGTTTCAAAGATCCTCCTCTACGGTGCAGAGGGTTTGGCAGTCCCCAATTCCATCAGCCACAGGCAAAGCAAATCTAGAATTTCAAATTCAGTTAAAGCAGCTGTGTTTCCCCGTGATTGGAAATGGTCATTGACATTCAAACAGATAGTCACCTCTTTAGCATAATTTTTTTTTCATTCTTTACCTTCCTTATGATGGTCATTGCTCAAAGAACTAGGAAAACAAAGTCTAGGGATAAAGAAGGACAATGCAGTAGCAAGATTGAGGGCTGAGCAATCAGAGCATGACTGGATGTAATGTCTGAAAAGTCATAATGCAGTTTTCTTCCAGAATTTTTTCTACATATGCCAAATTGTCCTGCCATTGAATAAAGGTTTCATTTGTTTTATTATTTTTTTCTCAAGCTGTTATGTGAACTCAATATTTCATATGCATCATATAACTTTGAGATACTTTCCTTAGGCAGGAATAGTACAAAGAATAAAGGAAAGAAAAGATTCAGAGACAAAGAATGAAAGAAGAAAGCAATTTCAGGACTGAAGAGAATTCTGACAATGTGAAATCAGTACTAAGGAGGCTGCGGAGGTGAACGGACGCGTACCCTGCTGCAGCCCAATTTGAGACAAAACTTTCCCTGTGTGCTTTATGGGAACTCATGTTATTCAAAACAGATAAATGTCCTGTGAAAATAGGGTGGAAGTGCATCCTATAAATGAGGAATGCAGAGCAGAGAATGGTGTGCAGAATCTTGGTCAGTACCTGGCCTCCAGAATGAAAGCTACCACGTGCCAAGTGCTGGGCTAAGTGATATATATATATTCTGACTTAGTTATTTTTTATTAATTTTTTAGTTGTAGTCAGACACAATACCTTTATTTTATGTATTTATTTTTATGTAGTGCTGAGGATAGAACACAGCACCTCACAAGTGCTAGGTGAGCCCTCTACCACTGAGCCACACCCCCAGCCCCCTGACTTAATTATTTTTTTAAAACTCCATGAAGTAAATCTCAGGACTATAAAATTTAGAAAGATGAAATAACTTCCCTGAAGTGTCATAGCTGATAAGTAGTGGGAAGCAGTAGAAAGAAACTGAAATTCATTTTAGTCAGATACCAAAGCCCACACTCTTAAACATGCACAGGAAATACACAAACATATATACTGTATATACGTTTTTGCATATATTCATGTACTATATATACATATGTGTGTATATATAATGTATGCAACACATACACCCATAAACAAATGAAAGATTATTCTCTGAAGAAAGGTTTTGCAAGACTCCTTAATTATCTACTAAATATCAATTCCCCTTCTCCCTATTAACCAAACACTGATTTTGATGGGGAGTCAATTTATCCAACTAAAAATCTTAGCTTCTCTGCCATTCTTGCAATTACAGTTACTCCTGTGACCCAGTTCTAACCAAGGAAACATAATTGGGAATCTGGTGGGAATTTCTTTTCTAAATTTGGTTTTTCTCTTTTCATTGAAAGTCAGTAATTGTACATCTTTATGGGTTGCATTGTGATATTTTAGCATGTCTATATATTATGTATTGATCCACTTAGAATACTTAAGAGATTATCCATCATCTCAAACATTTAACATTTTTTTCTCTCCTGAAATAAGCGCTGCTCCTTCCTCTTCCCTGATCTTATTTTGTGGAGTGGGAAGATGGAAGAAACCTGAGTCTCTAATGACACCACAGTTTCACTGTCTCACCGGACTTTGTGTGGAACAAAGAAATGAACCCTTAGTTGTTTGAGCCTTTGTTTTATGGATTTTCTTCTGTTTGCAGCTGTGTACATTCCTAACTGATAGTTAGGAATCTAACACTAGTAACTACTTAGGTTATGGTTCACATTTTGTGAATTGAAAACTCTTCTTTCTTAATCTTTGTCATATCAGGGTCATTCTTGATAATGGGCATTTCTAGACTATGGAAATACCCTTCCTGAAGTTCAATAGAAATAGAGGTACCACTGTGGTTAAATTATAACAGACAATTATGCACAAAAATGCTATGTCCCAAGCACAGAGCACCATTAATATTGCAACCTGATTAGCTTGTAAACTATATTACAGGGGGGAATATTGGGAAAGTTCCTGCTGTTCTCCAGTCAATTTGCATACTTTCTTAGAATTATTTTAGACTCTGTCATCACCCAACACCTGCTGCTATGTAGGCAGGAAAACAAGCAAGAACAAGTGAGAATACAAAACATATCAAATGAAAAGTCAGTGTGCAATATCCCCAAATATGGAACACAAATTATAATCTTCATACTGTGTGTGTATATGTGTGTGTGTGTGGGTGTGGGTGTGGGTGTGTGTGTGGTGCTGGGGATTGAACCCAGGGTCTCACACATGCCAGGCAAGTGCTTCACCACTGAGCTGCATCCCCAGCCCCCAAATCATAACCTTCATAAATCCTGGTTACTGAGCTTTAAGCTACCACAAGTGCCCAAACCCAGACAAGAAGAAAAACAATCCATATAGTTTCCATGTCGCTTTCTATTATTTTCACTGCTTGCTTTATACAGAATGGAATTTTTTTATCTCAATGGGTGTGTTCTTATCTTTGTTCTTTTTTTTTCAGCAAACTGAACTTCCAGTTAATTTAACATCAAAAATTTTGCCCACATTTATTGATTCCTTTACTCAAAAACTACAGTCGTTCAAAATAGGAGGTAGTAAGAAGGAAATGTTGACATTACATATAGTATTGTTGATTTTTTAAAAATCTGATGACTCAATGGAGGGAAGGTGGGAGTTGGAAGAACAACTCAGAGCTTCTACAGAATTTAAGTTGGTTCTTAGAATAAATATCACATTTCCAGAGCCCTTTTGTAATTCCTAAAAGTGTCTATAAAAAGATACCCTCTTTACTTCCTTATCTGAATTTGGAGAAAGGAACCAAACGAGAAAGAAACAAAAATCCAAACTTTGGTTTCTTGATGACAACCTTTGTAGAGTGATAGAGCATTTTGTTCATTACTGCTCCATGGTGGTGACAATGTCGGATTATCACGAGAAAGGCCATCAGGACAGAGGACAGACCATCTTCTCAAAAGTTTCATACAACTATTGCAGAAGGCTGTGCTGTCATTGGGAAGGAGAACATTAACAGGACAACATAAGTAAGAGAGAAGAGGAAAGGTTTTTAACAGTTGTCATAAACAGTAAAAACAAACAAACAAACAACACCACCAAAGACAAAGACAGATCTAAAGAGAGAATACAGAGTATACAGTAGTGTGGACACTCTTCTCTGAAGTTTATAGTAGTGGACAGGTATTTTGTGAATGCCACATGACTCACCAGATGACTGGATTCTATTGGTCATTTGGGGGCCTCCATGAAGGTTCTATTCATTGGGCTCAGCACTGGGCTGGGCTCTGCTATGAAGAAGGCACTAAGGAAGGTTTAAGCTCAGCAGTGTCCCACCCCGCAGCCCACTCAATGCAGACTGAATGGTGTCAGAGTCTCAAGGCTCCAAGCACATACTGTGATAGTTCTTGGAATATCATTGCAAATCTACAGGTACAACTTGGGGAAGAACACCATTTTAAGCTGTGCTGTAGGCAAAAAACTGAATGTACACAGTAACATATTAATTCTCTAAATTATAGAAGTCTAGAATCTTGCTCATGAAACTGCCTCAGGAAACTGGTACTTAACCTAGACTTAATCATCTCTTGGTTTATTATGATTTTAAGTTTTTTTTTTTTCTTCCTGGAAGAACTAAGGGAATAGCTGCAGATATCTTGAGTTTGGATCAATCTTTTAACCTCTCTGAGCATGCTAAGGGCTGAAATTTTGAATTTGGCTTCTACTTGCAGTTAAGAAGACTTTCGAACTGTGAATCCAGCCTAGTGTCTACCAGAAATTAGAGAAAAATACCTCGGGGCATGGCTAGAAGATAACAATAATAGCCCTGTTATCTCTGATTTCTTCATGCCCTTGTGTAATTTTCTTCCCTTGAGAGTGGGATGAATTTAATGACTCCTTTTCTAGTGAATAGAATATGGCAAAAGCATTGTGATGTTATTTTTGAAGTTGAGATACAAAAAGACTATGGCTTTCAACTTAGAAAGTCTCTCTTATTTCTTTGCTCAATTATGCAGTAGAAAGATAGCTGTCATGCTGTAAACAGCTCTAGGGTGAGGCCTATTTGTTAAAGAGTCAGGATCTCCAGCCAATCCAAGGGAGATCTGAGGCCTGCTCATAGTCGTGAGAAAGTTTGGAAGCATATTCTTCCCCAATTGAACTTTGTCATGACTGCAATTTGGTTAACACTTGGTTGCATCTCAAAGATGCATACCGAGTGGGGGGTACCCAGCTAAGCTATATCCATCTCTGGCCCATGGAAACTGATCCAGTAAATATTGCTTTAAACTTCTATATTTTGAGGGAGGTGGTCATGCAGCAATAGATAAGTAATATGGTTGTTATGAATTCAAAGTCTCAGAGGCCAAGAAATGCTATAGAGAAGATAAGGCTATACAGATCCCCAACTTACATAGACTCAAGTTTACCCACTAAAACTTCCATTTCATTGGCAAGTTGTCTCTTTACCCCAAAGAGAATATTCCACAAAATCGCAGGTAAACCGGGCACAATGCCACATGCTTGTAATACCAGTGGCTTGGGAGACTAAGGCAGGAGGATTGCGGGTTCAAAGATTGCCTCAGCAACAGCGGGGTGCTAAGCAATTCAGTGAGATTCCATCTGTAAATACAAATTAGGGCTGGTTGAGTGCCCCCAAGTTCAATCCATGGTACCCCTCAAAAAAAATTGCAGGTAATGAGAATTCAGGCAAAGCAGACAAAATAGAAATATTTCATCTTTGGTTCCTATGTATAAATTTCAGTACTGAGCTCTCCATCAGGACCCTGGGTTATAGAATCAGAGAAGCATGCTTGATGTCCAGACAGTAGCTGGCTATAACTGGCTTGGGAGAGTTTACTGTGAGCACTGCTCCTCACCTTTGCTCTCAGTGTAGTGAAGTTGGTAGTTTGAAATTGGCTATGGTGGGAGCATTATATCAAGAAAATTAGCAAAAGCCACCAATCAGGGTTATTGCTTTTTCCAGAACACCACTGTTTATAACCAAGAGCAGCTAAATATCCTAGACTTCATCGAAGTCCCAAGGATCTACCTGAATTCTATTTCTAGTGGAGTAAATGAGGGCTAATGAAGAGAAGTTGACCATGCTACCCTCAGGAGAATGACAAAATAGATAGTTGCATCGAAATTGGATGCCTCATTGCAGAAAGAGGGAGTCCAAATTGATGTAGGTATGCCTCAGCCTCTTGACTTTAGATTCAAATGAGTAAAATCCTACTTGCTACTATTATTTTTTTATCAGTAGATATAAGAAGTAAGTATTAAATATTGTTTCAGGACCACAGAATCAGTAAGATCAGGTCCTAAGTAAGAGCTAAGGATGAGAGAACACATATTCTATAAGGCCAGAGCCTAAGTAAGATAAATATGCACAATAGCACATTAATTATATGTTCTACTGCCCCCCACTCTGCATTGTCTTCTGATCCTTTCATGTTTTTAATTTCAGGGGGAAAAAAACCTGTGGAATCAATGAAAAAGCTTTAAAATGGTTAGTGTGAAAGATATACCTAGAAAATTTGGGATATATTAAAAAATATGACACCAAAATTAAAGAATCCCATCCAAGATGTTTTATAAGACTGTGGCATAAAACCCACTTTCCAGGAAGGAAATTTTGCACCATATCCCAATTCAATACATCCAATATCTAAGTTTCTATTTCTACAATAAGGATGTGGCATAGTGTGTGACACCATCTCTGAAGTCATCAGAATCTGGGCCATATTCGCTAAGGTTCATGGTTCCCATCATTTTAGAATTCTTGCTACTTAATTTGCAGGAGGCGAAATGCCCAAGCAAAATAAATGTAAAACTAACTTTTAAATATTCAAACTATCCATAAAAAGAATTTCTAAGCCATATACCAGGCAAACATTAAGGAAGACCTTAAAGTCATACCAACCTGAAGGCAAAATTAATGCAAAAAGAAATGAGATAATAATTTGCCTTTCAGGTTGTGTTAGAAATATGGATGAAGCAGAAGTTTCTAATCCCAACCTAATGACAGAAATAACAAGTATAATATATTAACATGAATCAAGATTTGTAGAGACAGCTATGTGAGAAAATGAGTTGTGTGGGTGACTTGCTGCAGAGATAAAAGCTAAAGATAAGAGGATACAGATGCTATATTCCCACAGAAAATACTAGAGATCCCATAAACGGTGTTTTTCTGTGTTACAATATCTTTTAAAAGAGAGGCTGTAAAATAAGTAAAGAGTATTTGCTCAATCCATGAAAGTCAGATGGCATAAGAAAACATAAAAAAAAAAAAAATGAAGAAACCTTCATCCAATGAGATAAAATACAAGCCAATGCTTTCCTTTGAGCTCCTGCTGTCTTCAGTAACAAGCCAGAAATCTACTTGGTCTATGTGCAAGCCCATTCCAGGAGCTGAATGATCTGTATGACTTGAAGATGCTTCCACAAGAGCAGCCTTATCTGAATTTCTCATTAGGTTTTTATCCTTTGCTAGATTCTACCCTGTGACTGAGTCTTAGATTCTTATGAGGCAAAGTATCAGAAGGTTTCATGATGGGGTGGATCTTCTGAGAACATTGACATAAGGATTTTATATTATTATGGAGCATATTTTAAATTATGTGGTACTTTTGTTAGACACCATTAATAACAATCGGTATCTTAACAATGCTTACTCTTGGAGAAAGTACTGACTTTTTCCAGGGATCCTGGAGATACTCTCCTTTTTTTATCTAGGTTGGTTGCATGGATGTTTTTCATTTTGTAAGATTACAATGACCTGTAGACTTAAGATTTGTGCACTTCCATGCATTTACATTTCAATAAATGTGCCACTAAACCCAAACAAACAAACAAAAAAAAACAATGATAGCTATGCCAAAGCTCTACCCTATCTGTTCAAGAAAACTAATCTATCAAAAGGCATTTATGAATCACCATATAAAAGCAGAGAACTGCACCAAATGCTATGTGACATTTCCTGCTCCTAAAGAGATTCTCATTCAATAAAAGAGATAGAAATGATCCACCATTATTTACATTGCAGTGTGCATGAATCCGCCAATTCATGCACATTGCAATGTAAGTAAACAGCATTGGAATCATACATGACATGTATTATAGAAGCAATGCAGATACAGCATCAGAAGTTGCAAGAAGAGAAAGATTGGTTTTGTTGATAAAAACTATAAAATGAATATTCCATTACTCCTCATACCCACCCACGGGCCATGCCCTGGCCAGTGTCCTGAAACACCCTGCATATATTGAGAATTATTAACTAGATTAACTAGATAAGTCATAGGAGGCAGATAGAAAAGAGAAAAGCTTTGCAGACTGAAACAAAACTAATTCTAATCCCAGTTTCATCATTTACAGGATATGAGACTAAACATGCTCCCCATGATAATCAACTATTTGTTTTGTTCTTCTAGACTTTCTCTCATTTCAAATTGGAATTCCAAACTTGCTACCATAGCTGAGGCAACCAGTTTTAATACCTCATTCACTGCCACTTTTATTGGTCCAGGAATGGCCATGAGACCCAATCCCAGACTAATCAGAGTCACTGCCCATGTCTCTTGGCTAGTGAAACTGAGAGAAAGAGCTTCCAGGGGCCATGTTCCCAGTCACATGCAAAAGCCAACGGGAAGGAATTAAACTGATGTGCAGAAAAATGCAGGAAAAAATCAATAAGAGGAGGGGCCCACCACCTTCATTCTCCCTTTTCCAGAAAATCCTATCTACCCTTTTTATGGTTTGGGTGTTTATGGAAACTAATCCCCATTTGGCTTAAGCTATGTTGAACTGGGTTTTAATGACTGGTAATTAAAAGAACCATAACTAAATACATTTCCCTCACTATACTTTGGTTTTCTCATCTGGAAGTTTGAGATAAAGATAAAATTTCTTATATAAGGTACAAGTGTTCAGGGTTAATTACCAAGGCTTATCAATGTAGGGATTTCCATCATACATTTAAAGAGTTCTCCAAACTAGTATCAATGTGCTTTTCCTCTGACTTTACAAAGAAGTTGTATAATCCATAAACCACACCCCCATCATTCAAGAAAAGCAGAGCAGACTGATCTCAGATATTTCCCACAAACCTCTTTTCTTTTCCCCAGCCAATTCTGATTTCAAAGCCAGCTCATCCGATTTATCATATTATTCTCCATGCCAATGTTGACCCCACCTCTGACCTCTTACACCAGGATTTTGCTCTTGTTTCCCACAGCATTTTATTTTTTAATCTTGCTGAATGTTTGTTTTACTTGACACACTCTCAAACTCTCCTTCTCTGAGGTTAAGTATTTACTTGATATGGCTCCTTGAATTTTAACCCCTGGTAAAAGATGTGTGGTCAACACTTCTATTCTAATAACCAGACTGCTTTCCACATAGCCTCAAACCATCTCCAAACTACAAGAAAATAATTCTAACTAGAATTTATTGAGCACTTATTATATACTAGTTTCTTCACTAACCTATATATTCACATTATTTCATTTAATACTCACTTCGACACTCTAAGGTAGATACTTTTATTTTCCCTGGATATTGGACAAAGAAATTGAGCCATAGAACATTATATAAATTACTTTACTACCTAAAAAATTTAAGATCTTATAGCTAGTAAGATATAGAGCTCAAATTTAAATTGAGAAAGTACAACATGACAGATTACATTCTGACTACTGTGAAAAGATACAAAATGAATCAGATACTTTAGACATCAGAAGGAAGATGGTCCCATCTTCCTTCCTCAGACCCCCACCAAATCTATTTTAGAATATGAATTCCTTAGGCTAGATCTTCATATGAATGAAATCATTGATAGGTAGGTTTGTGAGATATAAACTCAACCTAAAAAGAAAACATTTCTATTATTTTTATACCTCCACCAACTTTTGAGCATATTTCCATACTAGGAAACATAAAAGCATGTTGATAGGAGATAAAGACTCAGAAATCAAAGCCTTTTAAAAAAGAGTTTTTTTAACAAAAATATTGGCAGGAGCTGGACATGGTGGCACACACCTGCAATCCCAGCAGCTTGGGAGGCTGAGATGGGAGGATTGCAAGTTCAAAGCCAGCCTCAGTAAAAGTGAGGCACTAAGCAACTCAGTGAGACCCTGTCTCTAAATAAAATACAAAATAGGACTAGGGATGTGGTTCAGTGGTCGAGTGCCCCTGAGTTCAATCCCAGGTACCCGCTACCCACCCCCCACCCCACCCCACCAAAAAAATAGAGGGAGTCAGACTTCAGGAAAAAGTATCTTGCCAAATAAAAACACAAAATAATTGTAAGGACAAAAAATTGCAAAATTACCAAGGTCACATAGTTTACATTAATCTATTCACTGTAGAAAAACAATAATCTCCACGTATGATTGTTATATCTACAAAGGATGTTACATATCTTTAAAATCAGCTTTGTAAATATCAGGGCTCTGCTTATTTTGCTGGGGAGTGAGTAATTCAGAGGAGATATTCAAAGTTTCATTTATTTTAGGGACCAGAACTAGACAGGGTGACCCTGTTATTTTTGGTTTATCTCATTCTGGGACATCTTATGCATATTTATTCATAATGGTGGCAGGACAAAGTGTTCATTTTGCTTCCACACTGCCCATGATCGACACAGCTCTGATGACACTAGACAACAGTTAGGTCATCTGGGTAACCTGAAGGATAATGAAAATACCTTTTGGCTGACTCAGAAATCATGTCATTGATAAAGTGGTTATTACTGTTAACACTTCATGGAAGGAAACCTTATAGGGAAGGAATTTTAATGAGCTGGGACGCCTGTTTTCCCTCAGTTTAAAGAATACATCATATTCCTCCTGAAAACATGGACTCAGAGACAGTGGACTTAAGTCCTGGCTCCATAAATTAGCAGGAGTTTGACCCTGACATAGTCACTGGAGTATGGGTGATATGGAACTCAGTCATTGCATTACTTTTGTTAATGGGGCTTCTGTGTAAAGACACCTGGAAAATAATTGTATTAGTCAGAGTACAATCAGAAAAGCAGACCTCCTAGGAGACATATACAATAAGAGATTTACTGTAGGGATTTGAGCTTATACAACCTGGAGCTGGTTAAGCAATCTATTTAAAGTTCTTGTTTCTGTACAGAGGTAGGAACTGAAGCCTACAGGGAGAATAATCAGAAAAGAAAGATGGATATAAAGTAGGTACATTAGGAAGGGGTCCAGCTGCCCGCCTGCGCGGTAGACAGACCACCCCAACTGGCGGAGGGGCCCAGCCGCCCGCCTGCATGGTAGGCAACCACACGACCCGGAGAAGGGGCCCAGCCGCCCGCCCGTGAGGTAGGCAGACCACCCCAACTGGAAGAGGGGCCCAGCCGCCCACCCACGCGGTCATCAGACCAAGCTCTGGACAAACATAAGGTCTCCCCAACACCCCCCACCTCATTAAACACCTTATGAGAAAAACTGATGGAATTCATATTGGAAAATCCCACCAACCCTTAAAACCCATCAACCGGTGGGCGTGGCTACCAGCTCGGTTCTGCAGCTGATCTGGTGCCTGGTTTACATCTCAGAGAATAAGAGTAGAGAGGCCACAGGTGGAAGCTCAAGTCCTCTCACACTGACTACCACCACCACCCTGAACCCAGAGACTCAAGCTAGGAATAGACAACGCCACCTACTGGAAGAAAAGAAAACAGAGTTCTGAGAGACATTTTTTTTCTTTTTTTTCTTTCTTTCTCTCCTCTCTCTTGTTTCATCCATTCATCCAGTCTCCTCTACCCTTCCTCCTCTGGTCCTCACAACCTCAACATATGTGAAACCAAGAATTGTGCATGAAAAAGGTCTTTAACAAATGAATCACCAGAATAATATAATATAGAGGAATTGCATATGCCCCACCTCCTCCCCCTTTTTATTTCTTTTCTTTTTTCTCTTATTTTCTTTTTCCGCTCTCTTTTTTCTCTTTCTTTCCTTGTTATTTGTTTTTCTCCTTCTTACTCCCTCTATCCCACTTGCAACCCCCTAAATTTTACTATTTATAAGTAGGGTAATCTTATAAATACACATAGGAGTTTGAATCTATACATTCTTCCATAAATTACCCATCTATTCGTTAGAGCTCGCCAAAGTTACTAAGTTAGATTAACCCCATACCCTCACTCCTTTCCCCCTAAACATAACATCCTACACCTAAAATTCAGGTTTCTTCATGCTACGAGAAATGCTTTGCCTTTCATGAAACTAATGACTATATTTGTAAATGATAATTGAAACCAACATTTGTAGACATAGACTCTAGCTACAAATGTAGTGAAAAGGAAAACGTGTGCTTAGATGATGTACTATTGATATTGGAAACTGTTAACATTGTCTTTCTCCACGAAAGAGAGACTTTGGAACTGTACAAGAGCAATATGAATATATAGGGGGAAATCCATAACAACAGTTTCACAAAGCTGGAAAGAAACGTGAGCAGTATGAAAAGACAAGGAAAGAAAGGACCACAAGCAATCCAGGTCCACTCAACTTTAGAAGAGGTATAGCTGCACCAGATGGAATGTCAGATAAAGAGTTCAGGATATACATGCTTCAGATGATCTGGAGTCTCAAGGAAGACATTAGACAGCAAAATCAGACAATGAAAGATCACTTTGACAATGAATTACATAAATAAATCCAAGAAGCAAAAGATCAAATATACAGGGAGATAGAGGTTATAAAAAAAACAAACAGAAATCCTGGAAATGCAGGAAGCAATAAACCAAATTAAAAACTCAAATGAGAGTATTACCAGCAAAGTAGAACACTTAGAAGATAGAACATCAGACAATGAAGACAAAGTATTTCAACTTGAAAAGAACATAGACAGCTCAGCAAGAAACCAAGAGCAGAACATCCAAGAAATATGGGATAACATAAAGAGACCAAACTTAAGAGTCATTGGGATACAGGAAGGTATAGAGGTCCAAACCAAAGGAATGAGCAATCTGTTCAATGAAATAATACAAGAAAACTTCCCAGACTTGAAGAATGAAACAGAATTCCAAATCCTAGAAGCCTACAGGATGCCGAATGTGCAAAATCACAAGAGATCCACACCAAGGCACATTATAATGAAGATGCCCAACTTAGAGAATAAGGAGAGAATTTTAAAAGCTACAAGAGAAAGGAAGCAGATTACATTTAGGGGTAAACCAATCAGGTTAACGGCTAATCTTTCAACACAGACTCTGAAAGCTAGAAGATCCTGGAACAACATATTTCAAATGCTGAAAGAAAATGGTTTCCAACCAAGAATCGTGTATCCAGAGAAATTAAGCTTCAGGATGGAAGGTGAAATTAAAACCTTCCACAATAAACAAAAGTTAAAAGAATTTGCAGGTAGAAAACCAGCTCTTCAAAACATCCTTGGCAAAACATTATAGGAAGAGGAAATGAAAAATAACAATGAAAACCAACAGCGGGAGGTAATACAGTAAAGGAAAAAATAATCAAAGAGGAAAAACAAATCATGTTAGGTAATATAAATAAAAAATATGGCTGAAAGTACAAACCATATCTCAATAGTAACCCTAAATGTTAATGGCTTAAATTCACCAATCAAGAGACACAGGCTAGTAGAATGGATCAAAAAAAAAAAAAAAAAAGATCCAACAATATGCTGCCTACAGGAGACGCATCTGATAGGAAAAGACATACATAGACTGAAGGTGAAAGGTTGGGAAAAATCATATCACTCATTGGACCTCGGAAGCAAGCAGGAGTGTCCATATTCATATCAAATAAAATAGACTTCAAGCCAAAGTTAATCAAAAGGGATAAAGAAGGACAATACATACTGCTCAAGGGAACCATATACCAACAAGACATAACAATCATAAATACATATGCCCCAAACAATGGTGCAGCTATGTTCATCAAACAAACTCTTCTCAAGTTCAAGAGATAAATAGACCACAATACAATAATTATGGGAGACTTCAACACACCTCTCTCACCACTGGACAGATCTTTCAAACAAGAGTTGAATAAAGAAACTATAGAACTCAATAATACAATTAATAATCTAGACTAATTGACATATATAGAATATACCACCCAACATCAAGCGGTTACACTTTTTACTCAGCAACACATGGATCCTTCTCAAATATAGACCATATATTATGTCACAGGGCAACTCTTAGAAATTATAAAGGAGTAAAGATAATACCATGCATCCTATCTGATCATAATGGAATGAAACTGAAAATCAACAATAAAAGAAGGAAGGAAAAATCCTATATCACTTGAAGAATGAACAATATGTTACTGAATGATCAATGGGTTACAGAAGACATCAAGGAGGAAATTAAAAAATTCTTAGAGATAAATGAAAACACAGACACGTATCAGAATCTATGAGACACAATGAAAGCAGTTCTAAGAGGAAAATTCATTGCTTGGAGTTCATTCCTTAAAAAAAGAAAAAAAAACAACAAATAAATAATCTCACACTTCATCTCAAAACCCTAGAAAAAGAAGAGCAAAACAACAGCAAAAGTAGTAGAAGGCAAGAAATAATTAAAATCAGAGCTGAAATCAATGAAATTGAAACAAAAAAAACAATTGAAAAAATTAACAAAACTAAAAGTTGGTGCTTTGAAAAAATAAATAAGATTGACAGACCCTTAGCCATGCTAATGAAGAGAAGAAGAGAGAGAACTCAAATTACTAGCATACAGGATGAAAAAGGCAATATCACAACAGACACTACAGAAATACAGAAGATAATTAGAAATTATTTTGAATCCTTATACTCCAATAAAATAAAAGATAGTGAAGGCATCGATCAATTTCTTAAGTCATATGATCTGCCCAGATTGAGTCAGGAGGATATAGACAACCTAAACAGACCAATATCAATTGAGGAAATAGAAGAAACTATAAAAAGACTACCAACTAAGAAAAGCCCAGGACCAGATGGGTATACAGCAGAGTTTAACAAAACCTTTAAAGAAGAACTAATACCAATACTTTTCAAGCTATTTCAGGAAATAGAAAAAGAGGGAGAACATCCAAATTCATTCTATGAGGCCAACATCACCCTGATCCTGAAACCAGACAAAGACACTTCAAAGAATGAAAACTACAGACCAATATCTCTAATGAACCTAGATGCAAAAGTCCTCAATAAAATTCTGGCAAATCGGATACAGAAACATATCAAAAAGATCGTGCATCATGATCAAGTAGGATTCATCCCTGGGATGCAAGGGTGGGTCAATATACGAAAATCAATAAATGTTATTCACCACATCAGTAGACTTAAAGATAAGAACCATATGATCATCTTGATAGATGCAGAAAAAGCATTCGACAAAGTACAGCATCCCTTTATGTTCAAAATACTAGAAAAACTAGGGATAACAGGAACATACCTCAACATTCTAAAAGCTATCTATGCGAAGCCTCAGGCTAGCATCATTCTCAATGGAGAAAAATTGAAGGCATTCCCTCTAAAATCTGGAACATGACAGGGATGCCCTCTCTCACCACTTCTATTCAACATAGTTCTCGAAACACTGGCAAGAGCAATTAGACAGACGAAAGAAATTAAAGGCACAAAGATAGGAAAAGAAGAACTTAAATTATCACTATTTGCGGATGACATGATCCTATACCTAGAAGACCCAAAAGGTTCTACCAAGAAACTTCTAGACCTAGTAAATGAATTCAGCAAAGTGGCAGGATATAAAATTAACACACAGAAATCAAAGGCATTCCTGTGCATCAGTGACAAATCCTCTGAAATGGTAATGAGAACAACCACCCCATTCACAATATCCTCAAAAAAAATAAAATACTTGGGAATCAACCTAACAAAAGAGGTGAAAGAACTATACAACGAAAACTACAGAACCCTAAAGAGAGAAATAGAAGAAGACCTTAGAAGGTGGAAAGATATACCTTGTTCATGGATAGGCAGAACGAATATCATTAAAATGGCCATATTACCAAAAGTACTCCATAGGTTTAATGCAATGCCAATCAAAAACTCAATGGCATTCCTCGCAGAAATAGAAAAAGCAATCATGAAATTCATCTGGAAAAATAAAAGACCCAGAATAGCAAAAGCAATTCTAAACAGGAAGAGTGAAACTGGCGGTATAGCGATACCAGATTTTAAACTATACTACAGAGCAATAGTAACAAAAACAGCATGCTACTGGTACTAAAACAGGCAGGTAGACCAATGGTACAGAATAGAGGACACAGAGACCAATCCACAAAATTACAACGACCTTATATTAGACAAAGGTGCCAAAAGCATGCAATGGAGAAAGGATAGCATCTTCAACAAATGGTGCTGGGAGAACTGGAAATTCATATGCAACAAAATGAAATTGAATCCCTTTCTCTCACCTTGCACAAAAGTTAACTCAAAATGGATCAAGGAGCTAGGAATCAAACCAGAAACTTTGTGTCTAATAGACGAAAAAGTTGGCCCTAATCTCCACCTCGTGGGGTCAGGCTCCAAATTCCTCAATAGGACACCAATAGCACAAGAGTTAAAATCAAGAATCAACAAATGGGACTTACTCAAACTAAAAAGTTTTTTCTCAGCAAGAGAAACAATAAGAGAGGTAAATATGGAGCCTACATCCTGGGAACAAATATTTACTCCTCACACTTCAGATAGAGCTCTAATCTCCAGAGTATACAAAGAACTCAAAAAATTAAACAACATGAAAACAAATAACCCAATCAACAAATGGGCCAAGGACCTGAACAGACACTTCTCAGAGGAGGATATACAATCAATCAACAAATACACGAAAAAATGCTCACCATCTCTAGCAGTCAGAGAAATGCAAATCAAAACCACCCTAAGATACCATCTCACTCCAGTAAGAATGGCAGCCATTATGAAGTCAAACAATAACAAGTGCTGGTGAGGATGTGGGGAAAAGGGTACACTTGTACACTGCTGGTGGGACTGCAAATTGGTTCGGCCAATTTGGCAAGCAGTATGGAGATTCCTTGGAAAGCTGGGAATGGAACCACCATTTGACCCAGCTATTCCCCTTCTCGGACTATACCCAAAAGACCTAAAAAGAGCATACAACAGGGACACAGCTACATCAATGTTCATAGCAGCACAATTCACAATAGCTAGACTGTGGAACCAACCCAGATGCCCTTCAATAGATGAATGGATTAAAAAAAGTGGCATTTATACACAATGGAATATTACTCAGCACTAAAAAACAACAAAATCATGGCATTTGCAGGGAAATGGATGGTATTAGAGCAGATTATGCAAAGTGAAGCTAGCCAATCCCTAAAAAACAAATGCAGAATGTCTTCTTTGATATAAGGAGGGCGACTCAAAACAGAGCAGGGAGGAAGAGCATGAGAAGAAGATTACCATTAAATAGGGACTAGAGGTGCGTGGGGATGGGAGAGAGAAGGGGAATTGCACGGAAGATGGTAGGAGACCCTCATTGTTATGCAAAATTACATATAAGATGGTGTGAGAGGGAAGGAAAAAGAGAGAGAAACGTGTCACAGTATATTGGGTAGAAAGAGGGGAGGGGAGGGGAGGGGGGATAGGAAGGGCAGCACAATACAATAGATACTAGTATGGCCCTGTGTATAAACGTGGCTGTATAACCAATGTGATCCTGCAATCTGTACATGTGAAAAAATAAGATTAAGATTACATACCCCATTTGAATCAAATGTATGATATGTCAAGATCATTGTAATGTTTTGAGCAACTAATAAAATTTTTTTTAAAAAAGTAGGTACATTGGTCTGTTTTTCATCACTGTGACAAAAATACCTAACATAAACAACTTTGAGGAAGAAAAGTTTATTTGGGCTCAGGATTTCAGAGGTTTCAGCCCATGGTCAGCCAGCTCCATTGTTCTGCCCTGAGATGAGGCAGAACATCATGGCAGAAAGGATTGGTGGAGAAAAGATGCTCAGCTCAGGGCAGCAGGGAAGCAGACAGAGAGAAATGAGGAGGAGCTAGAGGAACAAGATATAATCCCCAAGGGCACACCCCAGAGACCTACCTTCTCCAGCTATACCCTATCTGCCTAAAGTCACCACCCAGTAGTCCATGCAAGTTAATAATCCATCAAGTGGATTAATATGTTTCAGCTCTCATAATCTAACCATCTTACATCCAGCATTAACACGGGAGCTTTTGGGGAACACCTTATATCCAAGCCTTAACAGTAGGGGATGCAATCCAGAATGTATAAGAACTCCCACAACTCAATAACAACAACAAAAGATGGGAATAAGTCTTGGAAAGACATTTCTCCAAAGAATTTACACAAGTGGCCAATAAGCATGTGAAAAGATGCTCAGCACCACGGATCTTTAAAAATGTAAGCCAAAACCACAAGAGATACCACTCGCCCTTATTAGGATGACAGCTACCACCAACAATTTTAAAAAAATTAAAAACAAGTGTTGGCAAAAATGTAGAAAAATTGGAAGCTTTGTGAATGCTAGTAGGCATGTAAATGATTTAGCTGTTGTGGAGAACAGAATGGTAGTTCCCCAAAAAGTTAAACATAAAATGACCTTTTTTTTTTTGATCTGAAATTCAACTTCTGGATATACACTCAAAATAATTAAAAGCAGGGTCTAGAAGAGATATTTGTACACCCACGTTCAAAGCCGCTCTATTCACAACAGCCAAACGGTGGGAAAACCCCAAATATCTATCAATTGATAAAGGGGTAAACAAAATTAATCAATATAATAAAACAATTATGCAGCCTTGCAAAGGAAACTCTGACAAACACTACCAGAGAGAAGAACCCTGAAGACATTCTGCTAAGCGAATAAGCCAGACACGAAAGAACAAATGTTGTCCAATTCCACTTACATGAGATACCTAGAGTAGTCATAGAAACAGAGGACAGAATGGTAATTGCCAGGGGCTCAGGGAAGGAAGAGTAGAGATCTATCATCGTTCAATGAGTTTGAAGTTTCATTCTGGGAAGATGTTAAGGTAAATGCATACAGATGGTGGTCCTGGCTGCACAACAATGTGAATGTCCCTGCTGCCACCGACTATACACTTAAAATTGATAGAATCATAGATTTTACTTATGTATGTTTTTATCACAACAAAGACTAAAAATGAGGGAAACAAAGGCACATGAGGGTCCGGAGGGATGAACTGGAACCCACTGGTTGGTCTGAAGGCTGCATAGTTCTCACACCCACACCAAGTCTCCCACCCTACCAAAGCCATGGGAAGAAGCCAGCACCTTCCACATGCAGCTAAACCAACACCTGGCCCACAAAGTGGAGAAGCTTAGGGAGGACCCAGCAGAGCTGGAATAGAAGAAGGCCTGGCTGCTGCCTCATTACAGCCAGATAAGCCAGGTGGTTAGTGGAAATGTGCATGAGCTACACAGCAGCTCTTCATGATCCTGCACCAAACTGTCTGAGTCTCAGGAAAAAAACATGCCTGCTGTTCCACTTCCGTCTTCCAAATCTCACTCAAACTATCTCATAACCCAAGCTGAAAGACTTGCAGTCAGGTCTGTCTTGATGCCTGGACTGCAGTGGACAATCCTTGTCATTGTGTGAGTCAACCTTCTCTGACTTTGCCTCTGTTGCTCCCCTCTACATCTCCCTGTGTGTGGCCTGCTCATGTCTTCCACTTCCTACCTCCTCATGAATATTTTCTTAATCTTCTCCATTCAACTCCTGCACTTTCTCAAGATCCAATATTCAAACCACCTCTAAAGAAACAATTTGATTGATTCAGTTATTAATAATTACACTTGTTGGACAGAATGCCCCACCAAGTTTCTATAGATTAGATTAAATTTGGTGAAGTACTCTCCTGATCCTATGATCTCTGCCCAGTTTATAGGTCACAGGGACAAGTTTTGGAAGAAGGAACTATGGGAAAGGAAGCCTAATGGATCCAATTCCTCCACAATCAGTTACTACTCCTAAGCCTCTTCTGTAAAACTTGATTTGCGGGGCTAGGGGGAGGTACTAGGGATTAAATCAGGGGCACTCAATCACTGAACCACATCCCAGCCCTATTTTGTATTTTTATTTAGAGATAGGATCTCACTGAGTTGCCTAGTGCCTCACTTTTGCTGAGACTGGCTTTGAACTTGTGATCCTCCTATCTCAGCCTCTCAAGCTGCTGGGATTATAGGCATGTGCCACTGCACCTGGCTAAAAATAATAAGGGATGTTTCCCTTTTAGGTATGTTTGTGTGAATTTAAAAAGAGGATGAATGGAAAGTACCTGGAAAATACTAAGCTATCGATATGTGTTTGTTGAAATTAGTCATTTATAAAACACAAGACACTTTGTTTTAATGTTTTTGGTTGTAGGTGGAAACAATACCTTTATATTATTTATTTTTATGTGGTGCTGAGGATCAAATCCGGTGCCTCACATGTATCAGGAGCACTCTACCGCTGAGCCACAACCCCATTCCCACAAGACACTTTTAATACAAGGAATTTTTGCTTTAGAATCTGATCCATAATGTTTAAAGAAAACAGAATCTGACTGTCCATGTATTCTTCTGGTAAAAGCGTCAAAGGTGGCATTCCTCAACAGTAATCAAATGAATACGTTCCAGGCGATGTCACTTCACTGAGAACAATCAGTCACTTCCACATAACCTCCAACCAACTCCACACCTAGGAATTCTATTTTGGCCCAAAGTGCAGTTACTTAGTTCATCTTCTGGCTAGTGGTCATCACCCCTTCCTCTGACCACTTCCAGCCTTTTACCTGAACCTGTCTTACAATGGAGAACTTTTGCTACTAAGTTAGTTGGTTAAACAAATTCTCTCTTTAACCAGACTGGAAACTCCTTGAGGGCAGAATCACTGACTGTAACTTACTGTAAATGGAAGATCCAGTTGGAGATGAGACTGGGAAATCATGAAGACCCAGGTTAACAGTCACCTTTGTCATTAAACATGATTCTGGAAGTAAAAGGAAGCACAGCAGACAAGAGGGTATATATAGATCAGCATATGTACTCAGGCTTCTATTTTAAAGGATGCTTTAGTGAATGTATTTTGGAATGACTACACCAGAACATGTCACCATTAAAGACCTGACGACAGGATTATTAATGCCAATTGCTTTTACATTTCCACAAGTCTCGGAACAAGTTCTTGAAGTCCGTTTACCCAAGTTTGAGGACACCTGTTCTGTTTTCTTGCAGTCTTAGTGTTAGCAGCTCATCTTTGTACAGCTCTGGTCCTCAAATGTAGTCAATTCTCATCCTTCACGGATTCTGTATTTGTTAACTTGCCTACACAATAAAATGTGCTTGTAATCCCCAAACCTATATGCAGAGATTTCACAGTTATTTGTGGACATGCAAAGAATGACAATCAATCAATCAATCAATAAATGGAGCTGCTGACACTTATGTCCCAGGCTGAGGTCAAGCAAGGTGATGCTCTGTCTTCTCCTTTCAGCTCCTATACCTATAAACCAGTGTTCTTCATGCTCTCTATTTAATGCCATGTTTTTAATCATTTGCAATTTTTGGTGAATTTGGTATTCAGAATGGCCCCCAAGTGCAATTCTGAAGTGCTGTCTACTGTTCCTCAACACAGGGAGGCTGTGATGTGCTTTATGGAGAAGATAAACTCATCAGATAAGCTCAGTGCAGGCATGAGTTACAGTACTGCTGGCCGTGAGCTCAATAATGAATTAAAGATACATATCAAATAAAGTTTCTTAAAACAGCAACATATTTTTTAAAAAAAAGCTTGTGTATTGATTAGTTGACAAAAATGCTGTGATCAAAGATTCACGGAAACCTAACCCTGTATTTCTCCTAGGAGCAATGATTTACTGTTTCCCAATTCAATGTTGACAGCAACTTCATAGAGCATAACAGCCATGCATAATGAGAATTGACTGTGCTTTAAATCTGCACATCACATTTAAATACTACCTGTTTCAGCAGGTAAATAAGGATCTTCAGCTTTGTTTACTGAGAGCAACAAAGAACACAGAACACACCTTTGGCATTATATGTTAATCTGTGCAAGAGCTGAACCCAAAATTGCTATTAAGGAAGAACTTTTCAAGGGAGTAATCTGACTCTCACTCTACTTAACCACTGTTTTCAGGGGGGAAAAAAATCTGGGTCATTTGTCCCACCTGTGTGCTTTCTCTCTGCTACCTTTATTATGTGCACTACAATCAAAGGACACAAGTCCTTCTTCTGAAAAACTTGCTGAAGAAAGGTGACTACATGAAAAACACCATAAAAATGCATTGTTTTACTACAGCTGACATCGGGATACTATTCTCAAGTGTGGTTTGCATTGGATTGCCTAACCTCTGTTAAAATAAACATGTCTCAGTAAGGCTGTGGATCTAAGGCATTAGTGTCCTTGGAGACAGGCCCAGGAAACTTTATTTTATTCCATTCTCCTGTGGTCATAAAAGTTTGAGAATTACCGCTACTATAAAAGGTGCCAAATAATAAATATTTCTTAAATAACAAAAGTTTAGCTTCATCTCGGAAAACTTGGGGTTTATGTTTTAATTTTATGCCCACGTTGCTATAAGAACAGCCTCAGGCTAGTTATTCCTTGAGAAAAAGACAGGGCAAGGGCTACCCATCTAAGCTGTTTAGTCAAACTAAATCTAAAGCAGAGACTCCATTGATTCAGCCACCAAGAAAAATGAAATTATGTCATTTGCAGGAAAATGGATAGAACTAGAGACCATTGTGTTAAGTGAAGTAAACCAAACTCAGAAGGTCAAGGGTCACATGTTTTCCTTCATGTATGGAAGCAAGAGTGGAAAAAGAAAAAGAAAGGTAGGGGGAGGAGGGCAGTCTTTTGAAAATTGAGGGGAGATCAGTCAAATAGAGGAAAGGGACCAGAGGAAGAATCAGGGGAGGGAAAAGGGAAATACTGGGGAATGATATCTGTCAAATTATATTGTTATGTTGTGTGCATGTACAAATATGCAACAACAAATCCCACCATTATGTACAACTATACACACCAATAAAAAATAAGGAGAAATAAAAATCAGAGGCTCTAGCCTCCCCAAAGATAGCTAAACAAGGTGGAAAATGTAGAAGAACACAGGCAGTCTCAAAGAGGATCCATCAAGCCTAATCAAGATTAGCCAGCCCTAGTCTATCAATTCCTAAACCATAAGAATGAGTTACTTTATTGAGCTTCAAAATTATGCAGTAATACCTTAATGAAACATTCTCTACCCAGCAGATTTTTTTTCCTGTTTTTTCATTTTCAATTAAAATCAGTTGATTTTAATTGAAAATACATCTGGCTTGCAATGTCTAAAAAAAAAAAGTCCTTTCCTGTACTCTGAATGTTTGTCTTCCCAGAATTCCTACGTTGAAACCTAATCCCCAGTGCTATGATAGTAACAGGTGAGGCTTCGTTGAGGAAGTTGGTTCCTAAGTCAATATGGTGGAGAGTTGGGCTTACTTTTTCTTTTAGTAGGTGCAGGGTCTCTGGTCTAATGCCTAGGTCCTTGATCCACTTTGAGTTGAGTTTGTGAAGGGTGAGAGATGGGGTTCAATTTTATTCTGCTACACATGAATTTCAAGTTTTTCCAGCACCATTTTTTGAAGTGGCTATCTTCTCTCCAATATATGTTTGTAGTACCTTTGTCTAGGATGAGATAACTGTATTTATGTGAGCTTGTCTCTGTGTCTTCTATTCTGTTCCATTGGTTTTCATTTCCATTTTCGTGTCAATACCATGTACTTTTCTCTCTAAGGATTGCTTTGTGTATTCTGAGACTCTTATTTTTCCAAATCAATTTAATGACTGTTTTTTCTATTTCTATGAAGAATGTCATTGGAATTTTAAGAGGAGTTGCATTAAATCTGTATAGTGTTTTTGGTTGCCTGACCATTTTGACAATATTAATTCTGCCTATCCAAGAAGATGGGAGATCTTTCCGTCTTCTTAGGTATTTTTCAATTTCTTTCTTTAGTGTTCTGTAGTTTTCATTATTGAGGTCTTTCACCTCTTTTGTTAGGTTGATTCCCAAGTATACAAGAAGTAAAATCAATAATCAATAAATGGGATACTATCAAACTAAAAAGCTTCTTCACCTCATAAGAAACAATCAAGAACGTGAAGAGAGAGCCTACAAATGGGAGAGCATCTTTGCCACCTGCACCTCATACAGAGTATTAATCTCCAGGATATAGAAAGAACTCAAAACAATTAACACCAAAAAAACCCCAAATAATCCAATCAATAAATGGGCAAAGGAACTGAATTGGCACTTCACAGAAGAAATACAAATGGCCAACAAATACATGAAAAAATGTCAACATCTCTAGAAATTAGATAAATGCAAATTAAAACTTCACTGAGATTCCATCCACCTCACTCTAGACAGAATGGGAATTATCAAGAATACAAGTAACAATAAATGTTGGTGAGGATGTGGGGGAAAATGTACACTCATACATTGCTACTATGACAGCAAATTGGTGTAACCACTCTGGAAAGCAGTATCGAGATTCCTTAGAAAGCTTGGAATGGAAGCACCATTTGACCCAGTTATCCCACTGCTTGGTGTATACCCACACTTAAAAGCAGCATACTACAGTGATGCAGTCACATTAATGTTCATAGCAGCTCAGTCCACAATAGCTAAGCTATAGAACCAACCTAGTGCCCTTCAACAGATGAATGGATAAAGAAAATGTGGTACATATCCATAACAGAATATTACTCAACCATAAAGAAGAATAAAATTATAACAATAGCCAGTAAATGGATAGAACTGGAGACTATCATGCTAAGTGAAATAAGCCAATCCCCCCAAAACCAAAAGCTAAATGTTCTCTCTGATGTATGGAGGCTAACACACAATAAGGGGGGGCAGGTGGAAAGAATAGAAGTTCATTGGATCAGACAAAGGGAAATGAAGGGAAGGGAGGAGGGATGGAGGGATGGGTATACGAAAGAACAGTAGAATGAATTGGATATAACTTTCCTATGTTCATATATGAACACATGACCAACGAAACTCCACATCGTGTACAACCACAAGAATGGGATCCTAATTAGAATTAGTTATGCTCCGTGTGTGTGTGTGTGTGTGTGTGTGTGTATTATGTCAAAATACACCCTACTGTGATGTATCTCTAAAGAGAAGAAATTTTAAAAAGAGAGGTGAGGTCTTTGACAAATGATCAGATCATGAGGATGGAGACTTGAAGAAGTCGAAGAGATTGGTTTTTCCTTCCACCACCGTGACTCAGCAAGAAGGCACCTTGTATGACAAGAGAGCAGGCTTTCACCAGATCCTGAATCTGCCTTGATCTCAGACTTCCCAGCCTGAGAAATAAATTTATGCTATCCATAAGCCACCTGCTTTGTGATATTTTTGTTCTATAATGGCCCAAGTGCACTAAGACATGCCTTCCCAGTTGGTAAAAATCATGGATATAACCCCCACCTTCTCTGTTTTATGATTTTTCCTCTAACTTTCTTTTGTCTATTGCCATTGATGGTATTTTGCCATATAATTTTTAACTGTTTATACAATTTTTAAAGATTTAACTTTTTTTGTGTATGTCTGGCTTTCAAACTGCCTTGAACAGATCTCCATCCCCTTTAATTACATTTATCATCATATAGACTTTGTATAGTTCCATTAGATTTCAGTTTTCCCCTTTTATATCAAATCACTTTGCACTAATGGCCTGGAATGTTTGAATTAAAATGAGATTTTAAAATTAGGCAAAACCATTTGAAAACTCATCAAGTTCTAAGGAATTTTTTGTGGTGAATCTTTAATCACCTTTTCCATCTCTATGTTGATAAGTGATATGATCAAGATTTAAAGCTATTGTTAATCTAAACCAAATACTATGCATTTTCTTCTAGTGTTTCTAATTTGATGCCTTAGGGTCAGTTAAAACATTTTTTTAAATTACTCTCCTACTCATGTCTGAACTCCTATTGCCTATAATTTCTTACATATTTTCCTTAATCAGGCTAACAAGATTCTTTTTTAATTTTTTCATCTTATTTTGACATTGAAGTCTATTATTTCCTTTTCTCTAAATTCATTTGGGTCTTTTCTTTGTTTTTTTTTTTTACTAATTTATTAAAGTAAATGCTAATTTCCTAATATTTTGCTTTTTTAAAAATACAGGAATTTAAGACTGAAATTTTTCACTAGTATACCTTTTGTATCGTCCTGAGATTGGGGTATGAATAATTTTCCTTTTTCCCCATTCTAAATAGCTTGTAATTCCATTTTTATTTCATTTGATCTAAAGCTTACATAGGAAAATACTTCTTCATTTCCAAATAGTTAAATTATTTGGTTACTTTTAAGTTATTCATTCCTAATTCTACTAAATTCTGGTCAGAAAATATGGCTACTAAAATTTCTATTCATAAATAAATTGTAAAGATTTTTTACATCTAAGTGCATGACAATTTTATGGACATATAATATTGTTAGAGATATAAATTCAAGCAATTCATAACTAGCTAGAGCAATAGAATGATGGACATTGCAAAGTGTACAGCTCTTTACTGTTTTCCCCCTTTCTCATCTCCCAACATTCAGTCTTTTTTTGTGATTCTTATGTTTAGTTATAACCTTCTTTTTTTCTTATTTTCTTCAAAAGATTTTTTGGGAGGATACTCTGAATTCCTGATTATCTGAAAATATCATTTTTTAGCCTGACAGGTGGATAATAGCTTGGCTAAATATAGTATATTCAGAGAGCATTCCATTTTTCACAGTAGGATGCAGACATATTTCATAAGGAAGAGCCAGTATTATTTATAAGAAGTTTTAAGGGTTCCCACTCAAAGAACTGAAATAGGTTTATCATGTTGAACAAGTTAGAGGGAGAGAAATGTAACCAAAAAAAAAAAGCTTCAATTATTCCAGAAAATGATAGAAAAGTTAGGAAAGAAAAAAATTAGAATTTAAAATAAAAACAACATTGGATTAAGTATTCAATTAATTAATATATGCATTTTTGCAAAAGACAGACTGATTAGTAGAGAGAGGTAGTATATAGCTATAATACACTAACAAAAAACAATTCTCAAGTCCTGAGAGAGAGAAAAAAAGAGAAAAATTAAACTTAAACATGGGGAAATATATATGAAGAAATAACAATAAAAAGGAAGAAGTTATGTTAATACTAATATCAGAAAAATATACAGAACCCTCTATGTACATAATAATTCAGCTTGAAAACTCATAAAGCAAAAAATTATAAAAACACAGTAAGAAATTTTTAAATTTTAAAAATACCATCATAGTAAAAAAAATTCTAGTATTACTAGATATATAAAATATACATTCAACAAAACAAAATAAGGAGAAGGAAAGATATATGTAAGAATATAATAACAATTCACTATGACAAGTTCTGACAAGATTTCATGCAATCATGTGGAGAAGTGATAAAATTAGGAAATATAATTCACAGCATTAACAAGTAAACCAAAAATGTTAATCATCTCAATGTATATAGAAATTATATTTAATAAAATATAATATTTACAATATTTAGCAAATAACCAAGAGTATATCCAGTCAAAAATCTACATCAAACATCTTAATGATGAAATTTTAGAACAATTCCCCATAATTTGACATTCATTAAAGGGTGACAGATGAGAAGAGGAGCAGCGGCCTGCTGAGAGGCAGAGCCACCCCCTCCCCCTGCGCCGGCAAGGTAGACGGAACTGTGACCACCCACAGAGCAGGCCCAGCGGCCTGCTGAGGGGCAGAGCCACCCCCCACCCCCCGTGCCTGCCAGGTAGGCTGAACTGTGACCACCGACAGAAAGGGCCCAGTGGCCCGCGGAGGGGAAGAGCTGCCAACCACTCCTGCAAGGTAGGCGGGCCTGCGACCCACCGGCAGAACAGGAGCAGTGGCCTGCTGAGAGGCAGAGCCGCCCCCTCCCCCCGCACCTGCAAGGTAAACGGAACTGTGACCACCAACAGAACAGGCCAGACCTGCAACCGACAGACAGAACAGGACCAGTGCCTGAGGAAGGGTAGAGCCGCCCCCCCCCCACGCCTGCAAGGTAGGCGGACCTGCGACCCACTGACAGAACAGCCCCAGAGGCCTGCAGAGGGGCAGTGCCGCTGCCGGCGCCTGCAAAGTAGGCAGAACTGCGACCACCGACAGAACAAGCCTAGCGGCCTGCAGAGGGACAGAGCCGCCGCCCGCGCCTGCAAGGTAGGCGGACCTGCTACCGACCGGCAGAGCAGGCCCAGTGGCCTGCCGGCGTGGTAGGCACATTGCCCCAATTGGAGGAGGGGCTGAGCCGCCGCCCGCGCCTGCGAGGGAGACTTTGCAACTATACAAGACCAATATAAATACATAGGGGGAAAATTCAATATTCAATAGCGCAACAGTTTCACCAAGTAGAAAGGAATGCGAACAGTATGAAGAGACAAGGAAAGAAAGGACCACAAGCAATGCAGGTCAACTCAACGTTAGAAGAGGTAATAGCTGCAGCAGATGGAATGTCAGATAACGAATTCAGAATATACATGCTTCAGATGATCTGGAGTCTCAAGGAAGACATCAGACAGCAAAATCAGACAATGAAAGATCACTTCAACAATGAATTACATAAACAAATCCAAGAAGCAAAAGATCAACTATACAGGGAGATAGAGGTTATAAAAAACAAACAAACAGAAATCCTGGAAATGCAGGAAGCAATAAACCAACTTAAAAACTCAATTGAGAATACTACCAGCAGAGTAGAACACTTAGAAGATAGAACATCAGACAATGAAGATAAAGTATTTCAACTTGAAAAGAACATAGACAGCTCAGCAAGACTGTTAAGAAACCATGAGCAGAACATCCAAGAAATATGGGATAACATCAAGAGACCAAATTTAAGAGTCACTGGGATACAGGAAGGGACAGAGTTTCAAACCAAAGGAATGAGCAATCTATTCAATGAAATAATACGAGAAAACTTCCCAGACTTGAAGAATGAGACAGAATCCCAAATCCTAGAAGCCTACAGGACGCCGAATGTGCAAGATCATAAGAGATCCACACCTAGACACATTATAATGAAGATGCCCAACATACAGAATAAGGAGAGAATTTTAAAAGCTACAAGAGAAAGGAAGCAGATCACATTTAGGGGTAAGCCAATCAGGATAACAGCTGATCTTTCAACACAGACTCTGAAAGCTAGAAGATCCTGGAATAACATATTTGAAACACTGAAAGAAAATGGGTTCCAACCAAGAATTGTGTATCCAGCGAAATTAAGCTTCAGGATGGAAGATGAAATTAAAACCTTCCACGATAAACAAAAGTTAAAAGAATTTGTAGCTAGAAAACCATCTCTTCAAAACATCCTTGGCAAAACATTACAGGAAGAGGAAATGGAAAATAACAATGAAAACCAACAGTGGGAAGTAGGACAGTAAAGGGGGGAAAATAATCAAAGAGGAAAACAAACCATGTTTAGTAACATAAATAAACAAATATGGCTGTAAGAACAACCCATATCTCAATAATAACCCTAAATGTTAATGGCTTAAACTCACCAATTAATAGACACAGGCTAGTAGAATGGATCACAAAACAAGACCCAACAATATGCTGCCTATAGGAGACGCATTTGATAGGAAAAGACATACATAGGCTGAAGGTGAAAGGTTGGGAAAAATCATATCACTCATATGGACTTCGGAAACAAGCAGGGGTGTCCATACTCATATCAAATAAAATAGATTTCAAGCCCAAGTTAATCAAAAGGGATAAAGAGGGACACTACATACTGCTTAAGGGAACCATACACCAACAAGACATAACAATCATAAATATATATGCCCCAAACAATGGTGCAGCTATGTTCATCAAACAAACTCTTCTCAAGTTCAAGAGTCTAATAGACTACCATACAATAATCATGGGACACTTCAACACACCTCTCTCGCCACTGGACAGATCTTCCAAACAAAAGTTGAATAAGGAAACTATAGAACTCAATAACCCAATTAATAACCTAGACTTAATTGACATATATAGAATATACCACCCAACATCAAGCAGTTACACTTATTTCTCAGCAGCACATGGATCCTTCTCAAAAATAGATCATATATTATGTCACAGGGCAACTCTTAGACAATATAAAGGAGTAGAGATAATACCATGCATACTATCTGATCATAATGGAATGGAACTGAAAATCAACGATAAAAGAAGGAAGGAAAAAGCATACATCACTTGGAGAATGAACAATAGGTTACTGAATGATCAATGGGTTATAGAAGACATCAAGGAGGAAATTAAAAATTAGTTAGAGATTAATGAAAACACAGACACAACATATCGGAATCTATGGGACACATTGAATGCAGTTCTAAGAGGAAAATTCATTGCGTGGAGTTCATTCCTTAAAAAAAGAAAAAACCAACAAATAAATGATCTCATACTTCATCTCAAAATCCTAGAAAAAGAAGAGCAAAACAACAGCAAAAGAAGTAGAAGGCAAGAAATAATTAAAATCAGAGCTGAAATTAATGAAATCGAAACAAAAGAAACAATTGAAAAAATTGACAAAACTAAAAGTTGGTTCTTTGAAAAAATAAACAAAATCGACAGACCCTTAGCCATGCTAGCGAAGAGAAGAAGAGAGAGAACTCAAATTACTAGCATACGGGATGAAAAAGGCAATATCACAACAGACACTTCAGATATACAGAAGATAATCAAAAATTATTTTGAATCCTTATACTCCAATAAATTAGAAGATAGTGAAGGCATCGATAAATTTCTTAAGTCATATGATCTGCCCAGATTGAGTCAGGAGGATATAGACAACCTAAACAGACCAATATCGATTGAGGAAATTGAAGAAACCATCAAAAGACTACCAACTAAGAAAAGCCCAGGACCGGATGGGTATACAGCAGAGTTTTACAAAACCTTTAAAGAGGAACTAATACCAATACTTTTCAAGCTACTTCAGGAAATAGAAAAAGAGGGAGAACTTCCAAATTCATTCTACGAGGCCAACATCACCCTGATACCTAAACCAGACAAAGACACTTCAAAGAAAGAAAACTACAGACCAATATCTCTAATGAACCTAGATGCAAAAATCCTCAATAAAATTCTGGCGAATCGGATACAAAAACATATCAAAAAAATTGTGCACCATGATCAAGTAGGATTCATCCCTGGGATGCAAGGCTGGTTCAATACACGGAAATCAATAAATGTTATTCACCACATCAATAGACTTAAAAATAAGAACCATATGATCATCTCGATAGATGCGGAAAAAGCATTCGACAAAGTATAGCATCCCTTTATGTTCAAAACTCTAGAAAAACTAGGGATAACAGGAACATACCTCAATATTGTAAAAGCAATCTATGCTAAGCCTCAGGCTAGCATCATTCTGAATGGAGAAAAATTGAAGGCATTCCCTCTAAAATCTGGAACAAGACAGGGATGCCCTCTCTCACCACTTCTGTTCAACATAGTTCTCGAAACGCTGGCCAGATCAATTAGACAAACGAAAGAAATTAAAGGCATCAAAATAGGAAAAGAAGAACTTAAATTATCACTATTTGCAGATGACATGATTCTATACCTAGCAGACCCAAAAGGCTCTACAAAGAAACTATTAGAGCTAATAAATGAATTCAGCAAAGTGGCAGGATATAAAATCAACACGCATAAATCAAAGGCATTCCTGTATATCAGCGACAAATCCTCTGAAATGGAAATGAGGACAACCACTCCATTCACAATATCTTCAAAAAAAATAAAATACTTGGGAATCAACCTAACAAAAGAGGTGAAAGACTTATACAATGAAAACTACAGAACCCTAAAGAGAGAAATAGAAGAAGATCTTAGAAGATGGAAAAATATACCCTGTTCATGGATAGGCAGAACTAACATCATCAAAATGGCGATATTACCAAAAGTTCTCTATAGGTTTAATGCAATGGCAATCAAAATCCCAACGGCATTTCTTGTAGAAATAGAGAAAGCAAACATGAAATTCATATGGAAAAATAAACGACCCAGAATAGCAAAAACAATGCTAAGCAGGAAGTGTGAATCAGGCAGTATAGCGATACCAGACTTCAAACTATACTACAGAGCAATAGTAACAAAAACAGCATGGTACTGGTACCAAAACAGGCGGGTGGGCCAATGGTACAGAATAGAGGACACAGAAACCAATCCACAAAACTACAACTATCTTATATTTGATAAAGGGTCTAAAAGCATGCAATGGAGGAAGGATAGCATCTTCAACAAATGGTGCTGGGAAAACTGGAAATCCATATGCAACAAAATGAAACTGAATCCCTTTCTCTCGCCATGCACAAAAGTGAATTCAAAATGGATCAAGGAGCTTGATATCAAATCAGAGACACGCCGTCTGATAGAAGAAAAAGTTGGCTACGATCTACATACTGTGGGGTCGGGCTCCAAATTCCTCAATAGGACACCCATAGCACAAAAGTTAATAACTAGAATCAACAAATGGGACTTACTCAAACTAAAAAGTTTTTTCTCAGCAAAAGAAACAATAAGAGAGGTAAATAGAGAGCCTACATCCTGGGAACAAATCTTTACTCCTCACACTTCAGATAGAGCCCTAATATCCAGAGTATACAAAGAACTCCAAAAATTAGACAACAAGAGAACAAACAACCCAATCAACAAATGGGCCAAGGACCTGAACAGACACTTCTCAGAGGAGGACATACAATCAATCAACAAGTACATGAAAAAATGCTCACCATCTCTAGCAGTCAGAGAAATGCAAATCAAAACCACCCTAAGATACCATCTCACTCCAGTTAGATTGGCAGCCATTATGAAGTCAAACAACAACAAGTGCTGGCGAGGATGTGGGGAAAAGGGTACACTTGTACATTGCTGGTGGGACTGCAAATTGGTGCAGCCAATTTGGAAAGCAGTATGGAGATTTCTTGGAAAGCTAGGAATGGAGCCACCGTTTGACCCAGCTATTCCCCTTCTCGGTCTATTCCCTAAAGACCTAAAAATAGCATGCTACAGGCACACTGCTACATTGATGTTCATAGCAGCACAATTCACAATAGCAAGACTGTGGAACCAACCTAGATGCCCTTCAATAGATGAATGGATAAAAAAAATGTGGCATTTATACACAATGGAGTATTACTCTGCATTAAAAAATGACAAAATCATAGAATTTACAGGGAAATGGATGGCATTAGAGCAGATTATACTAAGTGAAGCTAGCCAATCCCTAAAAAACAAATGCCAAATGTCTTCTTTGATATAAGGAGAGTAACTAAGAACAGAGTAGGGACGAAGAGCATGAGAAGAAGATTAACATTTAACAGGGATGAGAGGTGGGAGGGAAAGGGAGAGAGAAGGGAAATTGCATGGAAATGGAAGGAGACCCTCAGAGTTATACAAAAGTACATGCAAGAGGAAGTGACGGGAAAGGGAAAAATAATACAAGGGGGAAAAATGAATGTCAGTAGAGGGGGCAGAGAGAGAAGAGGGGAGGGGAGGGGAGGGGAGGGGGGATAGTAGAGGATAGGAAAGGCAGCAGAACACAACAGACACTAGTATGGCAATATGTAAATCAATGGATGTGTAACTGATGTGATTCTGCAATCTGTATATGGGGTAAAAATGGGAGCTCATAACCCACTTGAATCAAAGTGTGAAATATGATATATCAAGAACTATGTAATGTTTTGAACAACCAACAATAAAAAATTTTTTTAAAAAAGGGGTGACAGATATCAGAATGAATTGTAGGTTGTGATAGTTCATGATTCCTATTTTGAAGTGGTAGGTCAAATGGAGAGTTCATTGGGAAAGACATATCCTCAGACTTACTTAAAATTAGACTAGAGGGAAAACAGAGTGGCACACAAATTAAATTCACATCTAGATTTTATTTTGCATAACAAAGATAAAAACAAGTGCTATCCTTTGCAGCTAGAATGTCCCCCTAAAGGCCTGTATGTTAAACGTTTGGTCTTCAATATAGCACTATTAGAATGACATGGAAACCTTTATTATGTGGGTCCCAGTGGAAGGTTTTAGGTCACTAGAGTACTCCTTCGAAGATGATTGTGAGACACTGGTCTCTTCCTCTTTTTTTCTCTTCCTAGCCATCATGAGATTGATAAACCCAGCCTGATTTTCTCTTAAAATTGGGAGCCATCTCGCCACAAAGCCATGAAAAGATAATTTCGGCTTAACTATAAATTACTGCAAATTCTGAACTTGCTTGGAATGCCTGCCCGTGCCTTGAACTCACCCATGCCTGGCTCTCTGACCAGATAGCAGCCCTCTCTGAAACTTTAGTGACACCTCATAAATCTTGGCCTTCCCTGGCTAGCTAATGACCCTCTCTGAGGCTCTAATGACCTTCATAAATTCTGATGTCGGGGCCAGCAAAAATGTAAACTAGCCTTCGTGTTATGCTCGTCAGAGTTTTGTTATCTGTAACCCCCCTTTGTGTAACTTTCTGAGCTATAAAGCTGGCCTGCAGGAAAGCTGCAGGGCTGTCTTGTTCCTGCAGTTTTTGGTGGGAGAGGCAGCCCAGCTGGTCGAAATAATAAGCTTACTTTAATTTGATTTTAATTGGAGTCAGTGGTCTTTTCTTGCATCCTGGCCTACCAAGATGAACAGTTGTTTCACTGTGTGCACCTCTGATTATGTGCACAGGCCCAAAAGCAACAGAGCCAACTGACCATGGACTAACATTTTCAAAACTGTAAGCCAAATAAACCTTTTATCTTTTAAAGTTAGTTATCTCTGGCATTTTTTATAGTAATGGAAAGCTGAATAATATAACAAGTAATTACAGAAAGACAATGAAAAAAAAACATTAAAACCTGAACATATACAATAAGGGGGAATAGAAATTCACTGGATTAGAGAGAAAAGGGAATGAAGGAAAGGCGAGGAGGATGGGAATAAGAAAGACGGTAGAATGATTTGGACATAACTTTCCTATGTTATCCAATTACCTGACCAGTGTCACTCCACATCATGTACAACCACAAGAATGGGAAGTCATACTCTATGTACATATAATATGTCAAATACATTCTACATTCACGTATTACTAAAAAGAACAAATAAGAAATTTAAATTTAAATTAAAAATAAAAAAAACCTGAACATATCTGGCTGGTGGTACAGCTCAATGGTAAAGAGCTTTCCTATCATGCACAAGGCCCTGGGTTCAATCCTCAGCAACACACACACACACACACACACACACACACTGAGATTGTGGCATATTGTACCAAAAGTTGGGTGAGTTTCAACTTGTAGTAAAAAAGACATTAGAGAAGAGAATTCTAAGACATCCAGTCAACCCATAGCATGCATATAAAGCAACTTATATACTGACAACTTCAATGTCATCTACCATTATTAATTTTGTAACTCTATAAACAACTCTTTAACTGAAAGTTGGGGCTTATAATTTGTAAGTAAATCACAGTGTGAAGTACCTGAATTAATTCAAAATAAATTAGAAAAAAATTAAACATAAGCATAGAACTTTGCTACAACTTGGTTCATTACTTTGACTTTCAGTCACTCATAGCTCCAATACTATATGTGAGTATTCAAATAATTTCTCAAGAAAAAGACATTAAATTTTCTCCATATTTTGTACTTTTATGTAAAAAAATTCTATTGCCAGATTAGTCATTCTGAGTAATCTTATTTAAAAATCATGGTAAATGGCTAAAGATACTAAATATAGTTTGCACTTTCCTCTTACATGTAGAATGCTTGGTTTACTTTTTTTGAGGCGGGGAGAGGGGTATCAGGGATTGAACTCAGGGCACTCGACCACTAAACCCCATCCCCAGCCCTATTTTGTATTTTATTTAGAGACGGGGTCTCACTGAGTTACTTAGTGCCTCCTTTTGCTGAGGCTGGCTTTGAACATTTAATCCTCCTGCCTCAGCCTCCCAAGCTGCCTTGATTACAAGCATGCACTACCACACACCCAGTGCTTGACTTATTAAATAGATTTCCAAAGAAAGTTGCCTGTCAACCTAATTACTACCCGTCAAGTAATAATGAATATATGATAATTTTTCAAATAACAAGATAGTAACAACTTATATGATAAGTTTAGGAACAAAACCATTGCTAGTGGCTCATTCATCGAATCTGACTTCTACTCATTATACTTAAAAGAGTTTTTATATCTCTTACAGTGATTGATCAGGAACCAAACATTTACCTGACCCAAGAAATCTATGAAGGGAAATCTGAGTGTGTTCATTTTAAACTGGGGTATTTCTAAACACAGCCATCTTTTAATGATTCAAATTTGAGTTTTCATGTTAATTTTTTCTTAGTAGAATAGTATTTCTTGGTGGTACCCTATGTTTGACTTTGTTTTCCCTTCTAGGTTGGTAATGGCTTCCCCAGCAGGGATCCACCCTAGGGATCATTTCACACCATTCAGAAACAGCCACTGAAGTGAACTATTTCAAGTCCAAGGAAGGCAGAAAAGGACTTTCAACAGCACTAGCTGTAATTTCCCAAGAGGGATTTAGTCAGGGCAGTGAAGTTCATGGATTTGAAGAAAAACTCAATGAAGCTTTAACACTGATCAAGACCCTGGACTTTAGCATCCTCTTTCAAAGCTGGGACAAAGTTGAGAAAAGGTTGTGTCAGGACAGATAGAGTCAACTTGAAAAAGGAGAACTTGATAGAATTGTCATTTTGCAGCCCCAGCCATATTCTTGAACAGCAGTTCTCAAACTTTTTTGGTCTCAGGCCTCTTTACACCTAAACTATTAAGAAAATACAAAAAAAAGTTTATATAGTTTATAGCTGTCAATATTTACAGTATTAGAAATTAAAACTAAGCATTAAAGATCAAATGTAAGATCAGAAATTATGAAGCTCCTGGAAGACCTATGGGAAATGCTTTATGACATTGGTCTGAGCAAGGAGTTTTGGGTTAAGACATTAGAAGCACAAAAATAGACAAATGGTATTATGTCAAATTAAAATGTTCTGCCCAGCAAACAGACAAGAAAGTGAAGGTACCACCTATGGAATGGGAAAAAAAATATCTGCAAACTGTGCATCTAACAGTGTAAGGGTCCGGCGAACGTCAGAGGAAGAGACCACCAAGGGACCACAGCTCATGCAACAGCAAAAGGGGTTTATTGAGATTCCAGCATGCTGGGGCTCCGTGCCCACTCGAGAAAGGAGAGCAGCCCAGAGCCCAGAGCAGGGGTTGTGCAATACTTAAGTACACTTTTTGGGGAGGGCGGGACTTTACATACATCATAGTCTCCTTTAACAAATCATCATACACCGGGGGAAAATCAAACAACAACTCTGAGACATAATTAGTACATTCACTGGCCGGAACAGGTCAGGCTGGAGTGATAGGTCATTCGGGAAAATCAAACAACAACTCTGAGACATAATTAGTACATTCACTGGCGGGAACAGGTCAGGCTGGAGTGATAGGTCATTCCTAAGGAGGGGGTTACATTCAAACTGATTGGTCCAGGCCCTGCGATGCCTACGTGCAAGATCGCACAGGACCCTAGGCTATTAATCAACTAAATGGCCAGTAGGATGTTGTCTTAACTGCCTCAGGAATTTCAGGTTTTGCATGTAGCATAGGAACTTAACAATACCTAGTCCTTCACTTTTTAACTCAGGCCTTGCAGCTTAGGAACTTTACAATGCCCGGTCTTTTACACTTTAACTTCAATTTCTTTTACCCTTACAACAGGAGTGAAAAAAGAACTCAAATATCTCTGTGTTCGTCAACTTTTCATCACTGTAACCAAAATATCTGGAGAAAAAAAAACTTAGAGAAAACAAGATTTATTTTGATGTTGAGGGCCACAGCCAAGTCAGGATGACCATGGCATTTTGCCAGAAGGGAGTGGTTGAGAGGTGATGCCAGCGAGCCATTGAGATGATGGTGGTTATGTTAAGCTGTGTATTCAATTGTATATAGACCTTTACTGTCCCGCTATAGGGCGGCTCTTGCTGCCTCGGGCACCCGCTACTTTGGAGTTCCCTTTGAGTTCTCGCGGGGTTCCGAGAGAGTGCGTGCGGAGCCAGATGGAGGGTGAGAGTGTTCCTGGGGAGTGTGTGTGGAGTGTGCTGGTGGAGTTCGGAAATAAAGTTTGTTCCTGCTTGAGTGGCTAGTGATTTGTGCCCAGCCAGACTGCGGCATTTTGAATCACAGTTTTAGAGGATTTAGTCCATGGTTTGCCAACTACATTCCTTCAGATCCATGGTGAGGTAGAGCATCATGGTGGAAGGGCACTGTGGCTTACAGCACCTGAAAAGCAGAAAGAGAAAGAGAAAGGGGCTGAGAAAATATAAATCCTTAGAGGCCATGCCCCCAGTGACATACTTTCTCCACCTCCCATTAGTTCATCCAGCCATCAATGGATCAACCCACTGATGAAGTAAGAGCCCTCCTGATTCAATCACTTTCCTAAAGCCCCACCTCTGAACCTTGCTGAATTAGGGATCATTGTTTTTAACACACATGCTTTTCAGGGGTGGGGGGGGATGTTCCAGGTCTAAACCATAATAATCTCAATAACAAAAATATAAATAAAAAAGAACCCCACAAATAATCCAATTTTTTTAAATGAGCAATGTGTATGCATAAATATATCACACTGCATTCCATTTTTATATATAACTCTAATGCACCAATTAAAAATAAATGAAGAAGACCAATAATTTTTTAAACTGGGCAGATGATTTGAACAGATATTTCTCCAAAGAAAATTTGAATGGCCAGCATGTACATGAAAAGATGTCCAACATCCCCGATCATCAGGGAAATGCAAATAAAAACCACAGTCCTCACAGTTAAAATGGATATTACCAGAAAGATAAGAAATAACAAATGCTGGCAAGACTGTGGAGAAAAGGAACTCACATACTGTTGGTGGGAATATAAATTAGAACAGTTATGGAAAACAGCATAGAAGTTCTTCAAAAAATTAAAAATATACTACTATACAACCCAGGTAACCCACTACTGAGCATACACCCCAAAGAAATGAAATCAGTCTGCCAAAGAGATGTCTGATCTCTCCTGTTTATTGCAGTACCATCCACAACACTCCAGATGTGTAATAAACCTAAATATTCAACAGATGAATACACACACACACACACACACATACACATATACTACTACTACTTTGCCTTAAAAAAGACGAACTCTTGTCATTTGCAATGACATGGTTGATTCTGGAGGACATTATGTTGAACAAAATTAGCTAGACTCAGAAAGATGAACATTATCTGATCACACTGATGTATTGAATCTAAAACAGTTGATCACATAGAGGTGGAGAGTAAAAAAGAGGTAACCGGAGACTGGAAAAGGAGAGGGGAGGGGAGAAGGCAGAGAGATTGATCAATGGGTATAAAGTTACAAGTAGATGGGTACAGTAAATGCCTGTATTCTAATTGCACAGTAGGGTGATAATAGTTAATAGTAATGAATTATATGTTACAAAATCTCTAGAAGAAAGGTTTACAAATGTGTTCACAACAAAGAAATGACAAATGTGCAACAGGTATGAAGATGCTAATTACCCTGATTTGTTCTTTTTTTGTACTGGGAATTGAACCCAGGGTAACTTTACCACTGAGCCATATCTTCAGCCCCTTTTTAAAATGTTTTATTTAGAGACAAGGTCTCACTAAGTTGCTGAGGCTGGCTTTGAACTTGAAATCTTCCTGATTCAGCCTCTGGAGCTACTGGGATTACAAGCATATTCCATCTCTCCCAGCTCTGACTTGTTCTTATACAGTGTATGCATGTATTATTGAATAATCATATTGTGCCACATAAATATGTACAATTATGTGTTCATAAAAATTAATCAAAATAACTAAGAAATAGTTATAATATTTATTAATTTATTTTAAGATGCATTTATTACATGTTAGCATAAACAACTTATTGTATGAAAAAACTACTTTGCAAAAAAATAGAAAGCAATATCATATCTTCACAAATCTTTCTAATGTCTAACTTAATAAAAAACTGTATTCTCATATTAGCTTTAATCAAAACTATGTTTTTGTATTTAAATATATGAATAAAATAAGGCCTCAGATAAATACATGGTTGGAAATATAGGAGTGTTTTAGTAATCTTTTCAATATTGGTAGATTTTCTTCTTTGACACTACATCAAAACATAACAAGTTTAAAAAATTGTTTTTTAAAGAAAAAAAAACAAGTGAATATATTGCTTCATTTCCAAATGTTTGGATTTTTTTTCTTGATATCTTACTATTGTTGATTTCAAATTAAATATCATCATACCAAAAAAAAAAAAAAAACTTTAACAAGGGGTAGTTTCATAAAGGTAAGTGTCAATAAGGAATCTAAGACCACATCCATGAATTTTGTATACTCTGTCATGTTAAAATCCATTGGGTCTTTCTTGCATTATGAATGGATTTTTATACATGAATGACTTTGTAACATCATGTGATGGTCATTTGGAAAAATACTGGTTCACTGAGTTATGTGGATCTTCAAAATGTTGGCACATTTGTATTGATATAAAAAATAATATTAGTCAACACCACCACTGTTGTCATCAGAATAGACTATGAGTATTAGAGAAATGTCAAGATCAAGATTCAGTATCTGGTAAAAATTTCCTAAACCCCTTCTAATTTTGACTAAATTTTGATAACTCACTTCATTTGTTTTTGAGAAAATATCTGCCAAATACCCAGGAATGAATAACCACAGTTTCTCAGTTGATCTTTTGCAATAAAACTGAATTCCATGTAAAAACAACTGTTAGCTTTCAAGCACACACAAGTGCGTTAGACATACTTCCCTTGTGTTCTTCTGAATATTTAAGAATGTGCATTGCAGAGTTATTTCATAGAACTAACAATTTTGCTGCTTCTATAAAAAAGCTTTCTTAAGTGAAGTTGACATCCTTGAGAGTGTATGGCCACTAATAAGATTTGGCGAAATTACCTTGCTGCACGAACCAGTGGCTTTACACATGAACTTCTTGAACCATCAATAGAAATGTCAACACGATGCAACTGGTAAGTATCATCTTAGAATTTTTACAAAAATAGTTCTGACTTGCAGACTTCCTGAAAGAGTCTCAAGGATCCCCAGAGCCCATGAGCCACATTTTGAGAACTGCTCTTCCTGAGAATTTTAGTCCTATTCAGTGAAACAATTCTGAAGGGAGGTGGAGAATATAGTCTTTTCAGAAGGATTTTGATCTCTTTGACTTCAGCTTTAATTTCAGAATCTAGATGAGAACTGGAAACTAGGGTTTGCAAGTTGACTGGTAATTTGAAGAAATCCAAATATTTTCAAAATGAAGAGAAAAAAATACAAATTAGTTTCCTCATTTTTAAAAACAAACTAACCCAGTCAGCCCTTACTTTATTTAAGCCTTTTCAGCCTCATTAGTGTTCTGACAAATTCCTTGTCACTATGTATAAAATCCTATATGCAGTAAAATAATCAAATGAGAACCAGAAAGTTAAAATGGTATTATTTAGAAAATTTTTAGATGTGATAAGCCATGGGTTTTGCTCTATCATTTTGAATATGTCTAAGCACGTTCAGTATTTTTGCAAAAAATAAAATGTAGATATACCATAATTGCTCTGAAAACATCTCATTTCACAGATAACATAAACTGAACTCAAGGAATTTTCAAGTTTTACAATTAAAAGTTTTTTCTTTCACCTAATTTGACCTTCGATGAACTTGTCTGTTCTTCTAAGTTCAGTCCTTACTGATCTTCCAGCCTTACTTTGAACTCTGCCAGAACCAGATTGCTCTCCACCTCAGGAAGTTTTGGAACGTTCCAGACTGGACACCATCAGCAATTCAGACATTTCTCTTTTGACTGAGACAATGCAAGTCTGACATACACTTCCTGATGTAACACAATATTTCCATTTTCTAAGACCAGGTTAGCTTTTCCACAGTCAAAACGTAATACCAAGTATGTCCAACAAAGTTGGTCCATTGTCTATGTTATGGTTTGGATATAAGCTGTCTCCCAAAAAATCACCTGTGAGACAATGCAAGAAGGTTCACAGGAAGGACTGGGGTTGTGGCTCAGTGGTGGAGCACTTGCCTAGCATGTGTGAGGCCCTGGGTTTAATCCTCAGCACCACATAAAAATAAATTAATTCATTAAACAAAGGTCCATCTACAACTAAAAATAATAAAATTTAAAAAAGAAGGTTCAGAGGAGAAATGATTAGATTATGAGAGTCTTAACCCAATCAGTGCTTTAATCCCCTAATAGGAATTAACTGAGTGGTTAACTGAAGGCTGGTAGGGTGTGGCTGGAAAAGGTGGGTCCCTGGGGATATGGTTTTGGGTACATATTTTGTATCTGGTGAGTGGAGTCTCTCCCTCTGCTTTCTGTTGGTCATGTAAGCTGCTTCTTTCTACCACACTCTTTCACCATGATGTCCTGCCTCACCTTGATCCCTGAGGAATAGAGCCAGCCTTCTATGGACTGAGACCTCTGAAACTGTGAGTCCCTAAATAAATTTTGCTCCTCTACAATTGTTCTGGTTGGGTCTTTTAGTCAAAACTGTGAAAAAACTGACTAAAACAGTCTAATCTATTATGACCAATGTCAATGATGTATTCAATACTGATATTACCTACCAATTTACAGCATCAGCAATTCTAGTTTAGATATCCAACATGTCTTCATCTAATTTTTTTTCTCATGGCATAGCGACAGGGAGATGGCCAGAGGGCCATGTCATGATAATTGAGATGCTCATTTGTTCAACATCATAGGTTAGGATTTCAGAGGCTCTACACCCTCAGCTAGTATGAATACACTAATCTGTGTGCATTGGGCTTCAAGTACTCATGCAACAACAATTCCAACTAATTTATTCTTACTAAGTGCAAGATTAGCAATGTTGTTCTTACAGTTTTTTTTTATTATGCTCACTGTTATATATTTGTTCTGCAGAGTTGGTGCTGGAATTTTTTTCTCTCTTATTTCAATGCCTTTCTCATAATAACATGATGACTTGAGAAGAAAAGCTAATCAGTTCTCTCAGAATTCTTTCATATTCTATGAATGCTGAATTGATATCAATTAAGGCCAAATATCAAGATGTGTGTTTGTTTCATCTTTCTTGTAGCAAGGATTTAGATACAGACAGAATTGTGCCTGAATCCTAGCACCCCTGGTAACTTTCAAGTCACATAACCTGCATGATATTCAAGACTGCGATGAGAATTGAATATCGAGTATTGAAAATGCCTGATACAGTGCCCAACACTTAGTAGGTACACAATAAATGATGATACTTATTACTAAATGTCTCCATTTATCATTCTATTATACAGAGGGATTTGAAAACTAGGAAAGAAATTAACACGAAGATTTAAATAACTATGTTATCCAGCAAAAGAGTTTAATACTTAAAAAGAGAGAGAATTAAAGTTTGAAACCTAAAGCATTTGTGATGTTTTTTTCTCATGTGTCCTCTTCAAAACTAATTCTTCATCAGTAAGCAAAAGAGTAACAAAAAATTAATCACTAGAGAAGTACTGGGGAATGAAATCTACCAAATTATGCTTTATCTATGTACAAATATGCCACAATGGATGCTGCTTTATGTATAATTATATGCACTGATTAAAATAATAAGAAAAATAGAAGTGGGATCAGTGACATAGAACAAGAGGATCATGGAGTCTTCCCCCAAATCCCGCTTGGGTGAGGGAAAGGGTTCCCCTCCAGAGGGATGGGCTGGCTGAGAAATAAAAGCTAAAAAAAGTAGTGCTAGGAAATAACCACAGGACTCAGAAATATAGTTTTAGAGTGGGGGCAGCAGCGGCCCAAGCTGACCAGAGGGTGTAGCTTTTAACAAAGAAGGGACCCCTACCCCCACTCCATTCCGCTTACTTTATTTATATTGAAATAGATCAAAGGAATTCAATAGAAAGTTCTTCACCAAAACAGAATAGAAGTGGGAGCAGGTAGGCTGCTCCATTCCCAATGGGTCATGCCCATCTCCGGTGCTACATGGGAACTCTTGGCAGAGCTGAGGGGCAGCTCACTTGTAAAGGGCGATCTTAATAGCGGGATTGATGCTATTAGTTCCCAAATACCAGATCTACCCCCTCAATGGCTTCAGTGCTGAAAAGGTCCTCATGCATTTCACAGGTGGCTTCCCGCAAGAGAGGGAAGGAGGGAGAAGAGGAGAGAAAAGGTATAGGAGAATGAGATTGATCAATTGTTATGTGCGTGTACAAATATGGATCCCACTATTATGTATAGTCATAATGCACCACTAAAAAAAAAAAAGGTCCCAAGCACAAGAAGCCAAGCTTTGATATGTCTGATTTGTAAGATAATAGGAGACCTCTCTTAGAATACTCACATTCATACTGTAGGTAAACGATCTGAAAATCCCAACCTAACTCCCATTCCTGACGCCATTATTAAAATAAAATGAACTGTAATAGCCCAGGATGGGAAAACTCCCTAATTATAGCTACACTTATTGGAGTCTATTGTCTTAACCCGATGAGGTTCATGAAGACATAGATGTCACCAGTACTTACTTGAAAATCATTCAATTTTTTTTTCCTCAGAGCATGAATTCTGTATTTAGAATTGATGGCTTTTCAGAGTAAAATAGGCTCAGTTTTTTCTCGTAGTTTAGATGACTCCACCCACAATCTACCTTCATAATTTAGTCTCTTTCATCCTGGTGTGCAGGAGGGTCTCCCATAACTGAATCTGAAGGCATGGTTTTCCCTCTGATGAATTTCATTCTCCTCTCTATTCATTTATTCATGACTCCATTCACTTATGCATCTAACCATTCATTCACTGAGTGCTTGCCATATGCTTGTCACCAGGGACACCAGAATAACACAGAAACCCACTAAGCATTATATTTGTTTTCAAAAAAAGGGAGAGCAAATGTTTTAAAAAATATTTAAATAAAAGACTGAAAGAGAAATACATTAGAATGTTAATAGAGGTGCTCTTGAGTAGTGTTTTTGTTCAACTTTTCTGTTCTAGCTATATTTTCTGCCAAAACATGCTTAATTTTATAACCAGAAAAAAATGTAGTGAATTAAAGTTTGCTAGCTTAAAAGGAAGAGATTAATTTCTTCAATCAAGTTAGATGACATTAGATAGAAGGATGAGACAAAAATCATGGGCAAATGTATTTCTGTAGCACCCAGCACAGGGGACTAGAGATAGATGGCTGCACACTGGTTCAATGAGTTTATTGGTCATCTTGCAAATATTTTGTCTTTCTTTTTCCCTTTGACTATTGCTGCTACTTCTTTTAATGTCTTTTTTGTTCCCATAATATACTTTTATTTTCTTCCTGTAATGTACATGATGACATGCCGCAGTCCGGCTGCAGCAGAATAACCAGGGGGTGAAGAACAACTTGTATACGTTGATACAGCAGGAGTAGGAGCCGTTTATTATTGGACAGGAGCAGTATTTATACATTCCACACAGCTTATCTAATTAGCATAAACTAGATACATCAGTCAACCAATAAGGAATCTCCACACTTAATGGCTCGCTTTTGTTACTTCTCAAACCACTCCCTCTGGCATTTTGCCAGGCACCATCCAGACTTGTTTACGAACTCTAACATTCCCCTGGCAAAATGCCAGGTGTTATTTTTACTTGTTTACAGACTCTAACAATGACATGTCCAAGTCTGTCCTGTGCTCCCCTCTCCTAGGAATACATGAGCCCATAGTCCTATATAAGAACCAGCACTTACCAGATAATGTGATTTAATCTGGGTTCAAGTAATATAGCCCTTCGGGGACTTAATTGAATTCGTTTTCTTGGAAACCTGATTGTATACCCTAGGTGGAAAGGTGAAGGATGGAAAAGAAAAGAAGCCAAAGAGGAATATAAGATTTTCCCCTAAGTGGTCTTAATTTCAGATTCCACAGAGAGCTGAAGAAAGACAGTTCATTTCTTAATAAGACTGTAGAGAGATACCAGATCATTCTCTGGCCCAGGAACTGGAATCAGGAAGAGTTGGCAGGATAGTTAGGAACATGATGCTGTGTGAGGTCACATGATCTTATTTCTATGCTTTGGCAGACAAAACTGAAATTACGGAAGCTGCCTGAAGCTGCCACCAGAAAAATCAGGAGGTATCATGTTATGAGCTATGCTTTTTTCTGACCATTTTATTTTTCACTTATTTCCTCTTTTGCTCTCTTTTCTTAGATTAATAAATATTTAAATACTTATTTTCTTCCACCCTTTTCCTAGGGAAAAGTAGAATTTACTCTTAAATTTTCTGACATGCCTATTTGAGTCATTCTCTTAAGTTTGGAGATATTTGAGATTCCTTTCTTCCTCCTGAAAAATGACAATGATCTTGACACCAAGTAATTCTCCAAAGCCCTATGTTTCCATGTTGCTGTTGTGAATTAAAATTAGTCTTTTTAGTTTTATTCACATGCAGTATTTGTTCTACATTATTTTTGCATCCAGTAGTTAGTTACAACTATAAAAATTTTATATTTACTTTTTTTAAATCATATTTTTTATTTCTTATAGTTCACTTCTCTCAGTGTTTATTTTTCTTCTTGATGGAGAAAACTGTTTAATACCTCTTTCAGTAAGCAATGATGGCTAATAAACTCTCTTAGTAGTTGCATGTCTGAAATGTCTTTTGTTTTTCTGTTTGCCCCTTTTCTCTCTTTCATGATAGTCTAGCTGGATATAAAAGTGTAAGCCATCAGTATTTTTCAGTTACTTTGAAGAGTAGTGAGGAATACATACTCATCTTTATTTTTGGCATCTCTGTTCATGATATAAAGTTTGTAGTCTCATGGTGTCCTAGGTAATTTGTCCTTTCTCTGTGGTAGTCTTTAAGAATTTCTTTAAAATTGTTTATGACCTTCAGTTCCAGTACTAAGTATGAGTATGAGTTATTTTTTTAAAATCCTGGCCAGCATTTAGAATGTTTTTTTTTTCTTTCTGAGTACCAATGTCTGTCATTGGTACTTCAAATCTTATTTCTCTAAAACTCTCTCCATTCTCACAACTTCCAAAGAATGCAGTATGCCTATGTTGAAAGTTCCCAATTTATCTTTTATATCTATCAGTTGTTCTTTCTTATTTGATATCTATCTCTCTCTGCTGCATTCAGAGTGATTACTCAGAGCTCCTTTTCATTTCTCTGGCTTATTTCCCATGTCCAGAATAAAGTTTGTTTCATTGATCGATATTATTTTTAAAATTTATTGATTTCATTTTACCATGTATGCATTTCTCTTTAATATTGTACATTTTATAATGCCCTCTTTGTAATTGAAGAATTTCATCATTGTAAATGTACAAATTTTATTGTCTTTGTTACATATCTCTGAAACATTAATTTTACCTCCAGTGAGGAATTGTTCCTTTTTATTAGTATTGGCAATTTCTCTCCATAGCAAAATTAGTGGTAAATTCTAGAAAATAGATATTTACTGCCTGCACGATGGTGCACGCCTTTAATCCTAGTGGCTCAGGAAGCTGAGCCAGGAGAATCTCAAGTTCAAAGCCAGTCTCAGCAATGGCGAGACACAGCGTAAAACAATTCAGTGAGACCCTGTCTCTAAATAAAATACAAAATAGGGCTGAGAATGTGGCTCAGTGGTCAAGTTCAATTCCTGGTACCAAAGAGAAAGAAAAAGAAAATAGATATTTACTTATTACTCTGTCTTTCCCATCACTTTTCTGATAAAATAGAGCATTCACTCATTAACAGAGAAGTCAGTTCTGCTCTTATTCAGTAGGAAAAAGGCAAAACTTGAGGTGACATTAGTAGCTCCTCCCAGACAGAAGACTAGTTCCCTTAATTTATCCCTGTTTTAAATTCTTTTCCTAAATGAGTTTACATTGCTAAAGCAAATGAAATGATAAGCAAGTCAGTGCAGCTGTAAAGAATCTTGTACAGTGCTGACATCTGTGGAAACTAGTAAAAAATAAGATCCCTGCTATAGGAAAGATTATGCACTTGATCTTAAACCATTCATTCTGTAATCTCCATTACATTGATCATTTCCTTATGACCGTTTCTCTTTTCTGTAGTAACACCACATGATTTTTATTTTGCTGAGCACTCGAAGAGTGTAAACCTCTGTCAGAAGTCATCCTGGTGAGACTGCACTGTTTTCATAATGCAAAATGATTCTTCAACCAGGTGCAGTGGAAACACATAGTTTCAAGGGAAGCATCTTGATGGCCAAAAGGATTAGAAAATAGTGATCAAAAATTTCATCCAGCAGATTTTTCTACTCAGCCCCGAGGTCAGAATAAGATTCCACATCACTTAGTGTTCCAATTATCATAATTATTAATATTATTATAACATAGGATTTTCTACAACAGGTGTTTCTACAAGCAAGGTCATAACAGGTTAGGCTACTAGAACTAGTAGCCTAACAAAATACTTCTATAATTATAGTAATGAGTGACATTTTATAAGTGGATATTATAACACTGTTCTTTAAAATTAATTGAAAATATTAGACAAATGTTTTTGAAAGATCCTGACTTCTCTCTGAAAAATGTACTTTGGATTCCTAATTAGTTAGTTAATCCAAAATTTTCTCAATCCTGTCTTCTGGTAGAATCAATCAACTTCTGATCACTCATTCTCTAAAACATAATAGAAATTTCTTTCAATTACAAAATTTCCAAGGCACAACACCATATTTGCCAATTTTGTCATTGTGTTACACCTGAATGCCCACATAACAATTTGAATTAATCTGTTGCCAGTCACTCTAAAAGAGATTTTTTTTATTCATACAACAAATATTTATTTACCCTTTACTCTGGATGGATGCTTTCTCTGCTCCATTTAGATCCTTCAGATCCCCTTTACAGTTTCTGTGTGCTCCTTCCTCAACATCTGTGCTTTGCTTTTCAAAGCCTTCTGTTGCTACCCTCTTCAGACAACTTCCGTGGTTGCCAGAGTTACTTTGCCTGGTTTTCCTGCAAGCATGAAGAATTGGAAGGGCCATGGCGTTTACATCAGCCAGATGCTTACACTAGCTCCCTTGCCTTGAGCCTTGACTCCAAAGCTCTCCATGAAACCAGGCTGAGGCTGGAACATCATCTGAAATTGAACCTTTGCTTGGCTTCTTCCCCTTACTTCACCTATCTCCCCAACTCTCTTTCCCCTGAGGTCATGTTCTTATGAAATCATATGCAAACAGCTCTTTCACCCAGTGTCTACTGCTGGGGAACATAGCTTAAGATATACCACAAGTCAGACGTGGAACTGGATGCTAATAATATAATGAAGAACAAATGAGACACAAAACACTGTTGTTGGGAGCACACAGTCTAAAAGAAGATGAAGCACTGAATCATCAACCACTCAGGAGACAGAATGCCTTGGGAGAAGGAGCATGGTATCTTTTAGGGTGCCAGTGGTCAGGAGCAACTTACCAAAGAGAGGGGCATCGAAGCTGAGATCTGAAGGAATTACACAGGCAAAGGGCAGTGCAAAAAAAAAGTACAAAGACAACATATATCATGTGCAGAGGGGAGCAAGTGCACAGCTGGATCATTTAATGCAGAAATCTATACAAAGCCTGTGGATTCCTCATTCACCTAAAAATCCAAGAACAAATTGTGAGCAGACTTGACTGAATGACACCTTCTAGAATGATCATTCTTGTGTGCAATAAATATATTTGTGTACTTCTCTTTGGTGTTTCATGTAAACAGATGTGGCATAACAAGAACTACATCACAAATACCTCTTGAGATCGAGAAACAACAACCTGGAAATTCAAAATTACAAAGGAGCACTCTGGGCTACAGTAGTCCAGGTAGGGATCAGTCAGTAGTCCAGGTAGGGATCAGTCGTTTAGTCTAGGATAGGCAGGACATTAGTTTACAGAGAGAAGAGAAGACCACATTACAGACAGTAAGCCCCAGAGTAGGGAATGGACAGGTCATGATTCATAGTGGAGAAAGAGACCCCACTCCAATCCATCCCCTCCATCTGCAGTCAGATCCACTGATACATCCAGACAACTAATCATCCTCTCCTCCCTACACACTGATACACACATTTTCTGCAATCCCTTTTATTAAGTCTGACTTCTTCAATAAACTGTGACTTATTCACAAAAGAAGAGGTACTTATCTTTAATATGCTCGATGCTTAGCACATAGCCTGAGTTCACAAACGTCTTCTGGTGAAGTAATTAAAGGATAACTGAGACTCTTTCTTTTATCTTTTATTCCTTTCAATATGAGCAGAATGTCTTACGGCCAAAATCTCTAACTCACTGATTCACCCTTTCCTAGGCCAGAGCTGTCCAACACTAATATCATTTGAACCACATATGTAATTTTTAAATCTCCCACTGAAAAGAGAATAAATGAACAGATGGAATTAATTTTGATAATCTGTTTCATTTATTTTAATATTTCAAAATGATCATGTCAACATGCAATCAACACTTTAAAATTACTGCATATTTCACATCATTTTTTCATGCTAGGAAAAACAGTGTTTTACATAGGCATCACACCTTGATTCAGACTAGTCACAGTTCAAGTGCTAAATAACCAGATGCTACTCTATCAGGCAACACAGTTCTAGATATTACCTCAAAAGGTAAAGTTAAAAAAGTTTACATTTTTCTAAAAGAAAAAAAAAGACACTAAGTACATTTTACTAATCCAAGATCTTACCAGAAAAAAAAGAGTTTCAGATACAATTATTTAGATAAGAGTTTCTCAGTTGCAACACTATTGACATTTTGATGGACAGTTCCTTGTTGTGGGACTATTCTGCATTGTATGATTTTCAGCATCATCCTTGGCCTCTGCTCACTAGCTGGCAACCACCTTCCCCAGTTGTGACATCAAGTGGCCCCAGACATTGCCATCTAACCTCCCAAGAGGACATAATTGTTCCAGTGGAAAACCAGTGAATTTGATTATCTCTTCTAGCTCTGAGCCTTTGGACTCCAGCGGTCTGGGAGAGGGGACTATTATGCCACTGAGGAAATCCTGCACCACTGAGGGCTTGTTCTAGAATTTCTGTTTGCTGAGGCCTCCTGATCTGCCAAGAGCATCCACTTCGTTTTTGTTGTTGTTGTTGTTGTTTATTGATACTAGGGATTGAACCCAGGGGTGCTTAACCACTGAGCCACATCCAGCCTTTTTAAAAAATTTTACTTAGAGACAGAGTCTCACTAAGTTGCTTAAGGCCTTGCTAAGTTGCTGAGGCTGGCTTTGAACTTGCAGTCTTCCTGCTTTAGCCTCCCAAGTGGCTAGGATAATAGGAGTGCACCACCGTACCCAGCAAGCATCCATTCTTGCTCACCTCTGGCCATCACAGGACTCTGCACTTGGTTTGACTGGTGTTTATTCAAGGAGGATGCCAGAAAGAGCCTTTATCTGCTTCTCCTGTCATTTTTCATACATATGTATTTCGTATAGAAATCCAAGATTTCTTCCTTGCCAACAATAGGAATTGATTCTAGGTAAATAAAAGAATGATTTATCGGGAAGCTATCAGACAGGTGCTTAGGAAGAACACATAGTCTGTGGGAAGAATGAAAAATCAAACTCACAAAACAATTACCAACAGAGGGAGATTCCCTTTCAGGCTCATATGGAAGAGTCTGAGTAGGATGCAACTGTTGGGGCCACAATTTCTGAACATTTTTGCTTCCTCTGGATCCTTCACCCCCAAGGCAATAATTGTAAATATTTTCAGTTTCATTGTGATTTGTCTTATCCCCCACTGTAATCACTAAGTTTATAGTTACATACTAAATGCAGGAGAATTTGGACATGGCTAGGTTACCCTTAACCCCAATCTTAGAGGACCTGTGACATCTGATAGAATGGAGAGATAAACATGGATGAAGTAATAGTACTAAATAAGAAGGGCCATTGTTGAAATAATAACGTGTGCAAAGGTCCAGTGGCAAGAAGAAATGCAGTAAATCGAAAGGATTAAATAGGTCAGTAAGGACAAAGGAAAGCACATGTGTTTTACCTCCTTAATCACCAGTTTGCTCAATCAGATGTAAAACAGTACTAATTAACTAGTTACAGTACTAATTAACTACTTAGTACTAATTAACTAACTAGTGGCTAGCATAATAGAAGTGCACCACCTAAAGAAAGAAGTCCTTTTGGCTGGTTTATAAGAAAGTCTTTGGAACTTATTTAAGGAAGTAGCCAACTGAAAGAGTATCATTGAGTTCAGTCACAATTTAAATGAGAGATTCCCATTGTTGGTTCACGGCTCCTTTTGTATTTATGGAAAAGCAAAAGACTTCGGTGAATCCACCCTCTGCAAACAAACTTGAAACTGAAGAAAATTTGCTTTGCAAACATCCTGAGTTTCTGCAACAACCCTTAGATAAACTGAACAAGCTATTCACTAAGACACACATTGGCCCATGCAATTGGTCCCACTTGACCAGGCACAGAATGATTTAAGGCAAAGTAGGAGGTATCAGGTAGGACAATGGCTCTGCTCCTTCACAGCTGAGCATCTGAAAAAGCCTTGTCAGTTTTCCATCTTCATTTTCACCTTGTTGACCAGTTGTCTCCCGAGGTCATGCTGAGGGTGGTGGCAGAACCAGACTCCCTTCCCCTAGTGCTTGGCTCCTCACCTCTTCTGACCTAAAATAAACTACAATAAGCACCATTTTACTCTCATTTGTAGCAATGAATTCCACTTTGATGCTACCAGCTTACTTTCTAAGATTAAAAAAAAAAGAAGAAGAAGAGAATAGGCAAAGAAGACAGCTGCTAACAGGAAGCTGCTATAGCCAAGGGTCAATGGCTTTATCAACAGCCTCACCCAGATGCTTCTGAGAAAGACTTTCATATTTGGAAAGCACCTGTTACTCATTCTCCAACCTGGATACACCCCTTGGAAAGAACTGAAATTGACCGATAAAAAAACAACTGGAAAATTAAGTTGATATGTTCAACCTACTCTCTCAGATTTGTCAATTCAAAAATCCTGTCTGGGGGCTACAGGGGGACAGACAATCAAAGACAGATGGGAGGACTATAATTAGTAAGAAGAGTAGAAAGTGAGAGAGAAAAGCAAAAGAAAAGTGAAAGAGGAGAAGCGGAGGCAATTCATAGGATGATGAAGAGATAATGTGGGAGAAGAGGCCAGAGATGGCAGATGAAGGTAGAAAGAAGAGGAAAAGTCAGAGGCGATCAGGGATAGAGACAAAAATAAAGAGTTTTGGAGACAAAGAAAAAATGGAAAGGAAAAATATACCTGTAGCTTGGAGGCTGAGGCAGGAGGATCACCAGTACAAGGCCAGCCTCAACAACTTAGTAAGGCCCTTAACAACTTATTTTGAGACCCTGTCTCAATAAAAAGGGCTGGGGATGTGGCTCAGTGGTTAAGTACGCTTAAATTCAATCCCTGGTACCAAAAAAGAAAAAAAAAAATCCAGCCAGCCATCAGATTTCCATGGAGGTCTCTGTGCTGCAGACATGGGGCTAGAATAATAGATCAATGAAATTAACCACTGCAAGAAAGAACAGTGTCAGGCTAGATGGAGTCCTCCGAGAAGAGGAAAGAACGAGAGTACATGACACAAGTGAGCTGGTGCCCTTAGGGAAGGATTCAGATCTTTTTTTTCCCCCTTAAAGTATGTAAAAAAACAAAGAGGAAGGAAGGGAGGGAGGGAAGGAGGAAAAAGAAGTCAGCTCAACAATTTTTAAAACCAAAGGTTCCTCTGAAAGCCCCACATTTATCTGAATTTTATCTGGTTTTCAGCCTTCTTAGATACTCTTCTTTGAACTCATCACTACTTAGCAGAGTTGCCACTAACCCATACAGCAACTGTGCAAATTAAAGATCAAACAAAAAGAATACCGACCTTTCTTCAAGACAATTTACTTCCATCCACTGGAATATTGTCATGATGATCTGGCTTTTCTTAGAACAAAATACTTTTACTGCTCTTTGCAAGAAAAAAAAAAACTCTGAATATATGTGCATCCCTTGTGTATAATGTCAGCGGTGACATGTGATATGTGTGCTCTTGTACCGTACCCAGTCTATACTACTGGACTCAGATTCCTACTCTGAATGTTCTCCCTTAGGCCAGAGCTTCAGAATTAAAATAAAGGAAAAGTTTGTTCATTGTTCTTGTTGCCTCTGAACTAGAAGTCTAAGGGCCAATGTGCCCCAGAGCTGTATTTTTGTCTGAATCTTCCTTGTTCTTATTTGATCTACTGCTTATATTGCCATGATCCACCAGCCCCATGGATTTGGAAAGCACATGATTTTGGAAACTTTGATCTCAAGTTGTGCTACCCAATACAGTAGCCTCATGTGGCTATTTACGTTAATCTAAATAAAATGAAATTTAAATTTCCAGTCCTCAGTTGCACTAGCCACATTTAAGTGTTTAATGCCACTTGTGGTTGGTGGGTACCATATTGGATGGCACAAATATAGAACACTTTGATTATTGGAGAAAGTTCTAGTGGATAGTGAGGCAGGATGAATTGGGGGGCCAACTTCCGCTCTGAATTGGGAACACATTCCCCATGCCAAAAGTAGAGGCTGTGAACTTGACTCCAACAGGTGCCAAACAGGATGGGAACAGAGACTGCCCATGCAGGCCTAAGGCAGGCTAACTAAATCAATGTGTGTCTTTTGTCACTTTCCTGCCTCTTCTCCTTTAAAAGTCCTACTCATTTTCAGGGATTTGGGAGATGGAACCTTTGAAATAGTTAAGTTTCTTCCATCTTTGAAGGAAACCTATTTTACTACCAATTCAGTATTCATGGAGCATTGAGCATTATAGACTGGTCTCTTTCCTCCCCAGGTGGGATCTTGTGCCACAATTACGGTGGTGATCTAGAGAAGGACAAAGGGCCAAGGTCAGCATTCCCATTTTGCCCTCTAGGACACTAGATTCAGGAGATATTAGTAGGTGGCACTATGGTCACATAACTTAAAAAACACATTGTATAGTATGTCTTACGGCTGCTATAACAAATTATTACAAAGTTGGTGACTCAAAACAACGTGAGCTTTTCTTTTACAATTCTGGAAGTCAGAAGTACAAAGTGGGTTAAAAGCAAGGTGTTGGCACGATGTAGATCTCTTTGTGAAGGACCTGGGGAGGAAACTTTCTTGCCTGTTCTAGTTTCCAGAGACCTCCTCCTTTTACCTTCATAGTCACCAGGGACTCATCTTTCCATGTCTGACTCTGAAATTGCCTCTTCTGCTTCCACCTTCCCTTTTGAAAGAGTCGTGATGACATCAGCCCCACTCAGATCGCCATCTCAAGGTCAGTTGACAAACAAACCTAAATTGTATCTGCCAATTTAATTCCCTCTGGCCACACAACGTGATATATTCACATGTTCTGGGGATTAGAATACCCAGCTGGAGACCGTGTTTCTTCCTACCATACTGGGTTCAATAAAATCAGAGATCTCTAACAAAAACTTAATGAACTCTTAAAATTCACAGAAAAATGTGAATTTCTGAGGGAATGACAGGACACAAAGCTTGTCAAATCCATTTCATGATGGAAATATTTTTATGAGTAAGATTTATTAACAGGGTTTCAAGGAAGAGAAACTGAAAAAAAAATGCCACTGTTGGAAGTCAGGAAGAATTACTCAGAAAGGAGTCATCTTTCCAATTAAAAACCAAGATAATGCAGAATGGTCTCTAGTTACATGTAGTAATTGTTTGGCAGGCACTGATAGGGTTGTGCTGGGCCCTTGTTACCTTTTTTAAATTTATTTATTTGTTTTAACTAGTTATACATGACAGTAGAATGCATTTATGCACTTTGATATATCATACAGAGATGGAATATAATTTATCATTTTTCTGAGTCTACATATTGCAGAATCATATTGTTCATGTAGTCACATATAGACATACAGTAATAATGTCTGTTTCATTCTATTATCTTTCCTACTTTTAATGGGAAACATGGAGGAGGTGGAAATGAGATAGTCACATGGAAAGTCTATGGAGCTGAGTTGGTCTGTATTGTGTATATACAGGGACAAGAGTCTGCTTGGGCCAGGTACAGTGGTGCACACCTGTGATCCCAGCTGCTCAGGAGGCTGAGGCAGGAATATTGTGAGTTCACAGCCAGCCTCAGCAACTTAGCGAGGCCCTATTCAACTCAATGAAACCCTGCCTCTAAGTAAAATACAAAAAGAGGCTGGAGATGTGATTTAATGGTTAAGCCCCCTGGGTTCAATCCCTTGGTACAAAAAAAAAAGTCTGCCAAGGACCCACAATCCCAACTCCTTAGAATATTCATGGGATATTATAATGATAAGGGAAATTTGTGGGAATCTAATATAGAGGCTTGGGGTATTAGTTTGTCCTATGTCATGTAGCTAGCCTACATCAAGAGAAAACTAGGTTTCCATATTCCTAAGTAAATATTCTCCTCATCTAAGAATATACATCTTCCAAAAAATGTAGAAAGTCCAGTCATCTAAGTTCTTTGTAACAAAACACCTAAGATATCATACTTCTCCTTTCTAGGGATTAACAATTAAGTGTCTTATAGGAAAAGAACACAATGTGGTATTAGCTGTCTGTCTCAGGAACTCACACGGACACTTCAGATTTGGCTTCCTTGCTTACATGAACTCCCTAACAAAACAAGCCATTAAGTTGACCTTCCCTGAATTCCCCACCAAATTCTTCTTATTGGATTCATCCTCCATGAAGCTAGGAACCAAAAGGGTAGTATAAAAAAGAATGAGATTAAACAGAGTTGATGATTAGGAAAGTCTGTACATAAAAAATGTGAGCAAGGGGACCGTTTATATCCAAGGCTGAGCAGGAAGGATAAATGATCTTGTACACTGCTTCTCAGCTGCGAATGGGAAATTCATCTGCTCTTGATGTTTCTCTACCACGTCAACAAATATCTGTACAGAGTGCACCGTAAGAATGAGGCCCAGCTCCATCTGTCTCCTAAACCAAGATTTCATGGTGGATTTGAAAGACTTCAATGTTGTGAACAAATTAACTTTGTTCTTTGAACAACACAACACATTTTTCATTTCTGCCTTCTGTCCTATTGGTTCTTGTTGACAAGCAGGTCCTTTGCAGTGGGTAAAAGGATTCATTGTAATACTAACGTTCACATTGAAACTTACGGGAGAAATATTCAGGAAACAATAGCCAGTCAGAAATTGAAAGAGATTGTTCTCAATGAATTGTTACTCTTGGTATCATAAATATAGACAAAATATTCTACTGTTTGAGTATTTTTAGATAAACTGACAAATGAAAGTGATGTAGACTTTGTATTCCATACTCATTCTACATTAATTTTATAGAGTTTGTGTAAATAGGTTAAAAATATGAATGTAGGGGCTGGGGTTGTGGCTCCGGCTCCGTGGTAGAGCGTTTTTGCCTAGCATGTGTGAGGCACTGGGTTCAATTCCCGGCACCACATAAAAATTAACAGATAAAGGTATTATGTCCATCTACAACTAAGACAATATTTAAAATTTAAAAAATGTGAGTGTAGAGGGATGGGTCTGTTTTCTTTCTTTTTTTAATTTTCATTTGTTCTTTTTAGACACACATGACAGTAGAGTGCATTTTGACATATTATACATACATGGAATATAACTTATTCTAATTACAATCCCATTCTTGTGGTTGTACATGACGTGGAGTTACACTGGTGGTGTATTCATATATGAACATAGGAAAGTGGGATGGGTCTGTTTTCTAAACATGGTCTGAATCCTCCTCACTCTCCAGAATCATGGCAGTTGTGATCTCTCACAAGATTCCAGGGAGGCTGGAGAAGAAGGGCTGCTGTATTGGAAAGATCCCACAGGTCAAGGAATTGGGAGGCGACCCTTGAGTCAAGGTCTCTCTCTAATCTTAGAAAATACCTTTCAAAAACACCAATTTCCCAGCTGGGTTTTTTAAATATTAAAAAAAAAAACACCAATTTTTCATCTGTAAAATGGCAGGGCTAATATGTTAGTTAACTTCTAAAATCTCTACCACTGTGAATAGAGGAAGTGTGGGTGGGGAAAACATGAAAATCAGATAGCCTCTCAAAAATGTGTCTAGTTTCCCCACAAAATAGCTCACCTCCCCACAGCATGAGCAGCCAAAAGCCAAGGGTAGGAAGGAGTCCTGGTATTCCGGATGCCTACTGTCTCCAGAGCACAGAAGAGGAATCCTGTGCGCTACTAGAAGTATTAGTAACAGCTAATGAAAGCCAAAGCAATGTGCTATATTGATCAGAATTATTGGTTTAAAATTGTAACACTTCAACTCAAAATAAGAGCAGAGAGAAACTTTGTTTATAGAACTAGGAAGTCCATTCATTCAGTGAACTTGGTCAGGTTGTGGTTGAGATTTCCTCTCACCACTTCTTAGATCTGCTTGTCTGTGTGCCTCATTCATTCTGTTCTACCACATCTGGGCCCTCCCCTATTGGTAGAGTGAGAGGAGAACCTGGTTATAGACGAATACAGGCATATGACATCCCAACTTCACTTCCTCAAAGGAAAGACAGAACTTTTCTCTCTTCCCCCAAGATTAAAAACTCAAGGATTCTTAATGCTCCTGTTTGGTTTGTGTACCTAAGCCTTAGAACTGTGACAGGAGAAAAGTGGTGCTACACAGGGCCAGGCTTAGAACAGCCCCGACTCCTTGTGGTCAGGAGGCTCAGGATGCTAAGAGGGAAAGGAGCAGTGTATCAAAAAACAAAGAGAATAGGTAGGAAGGGGATTCTAGACGAGGGCAAACGGTAGATGTTCAATTGCTCATAGGACAGAGGAGTTCAGGGATTGGACAGAGAAAGAGTTCCAGTGGCCTGAGAACCCTCAAGATGTATCTTGGGGGGATTCTTTTCCCTTCTGAGACACCTGAAAAGTAGAGAGAGTACTGGATGATGTCTGAGCTCACCCCTGGCTCTGACACTGACAGATCTCATTCACAATTTGAGAGGGTTAGAAAAAAATGATGCTTAAGATCTTTTCCAACAGGAATATGCTATGAGTCTATGATTTATCCTGATCTGCAGCATTTAAAAAATGCATGTGCTGAGCATCCCCATCCTACAGTCTCCTTGACCTAGCTCTGGCCATAGGTGTAGCTCCCTCCTGATGGAAACGGGCATAAAGCAGGTGGTGGTGGTAGTGATGCCCAGTGGCATTTACTAAAGGTTTACTAAGCACCAGGCATTTGCACTATGAATTTTATTTTATTTTATTTTTTTTATTAGTTGTTCAAAACATTACAAAGCTCTTGACATATCATATTTCATACATTTGATTCAGGTGGGTTTTGAACTCCCAATTTTACCCCAAATACAGATTGCAGAATCACGTCGGTTACACATCTACATTTTTACATAATACCCTATTAGTAACTGTTGTATTCTGCTACCTTTCCTATCCTCTACTATCTCCCCTCCCCTCCCCTCCCATCTTCTCTCTCTACCCCATCTACTGTAATTCATTTCTCTCCTTGTTTATTTTCCCATTCCCCTCACAACCTCTTATATGTAATTTTGTATAACAATGAGGATCTCCCTCCATTACCATGCAATTTCCCTTTTCTCTCCCTTTCCCTCCCACCTCATGTATCTGTTTAATGTTAATCTTTTCTTCCTGCTCTTCCTCCCTGCTTTGTTCTTAGTTGCTCTCATTATATCAAAGAAGACATTTGGTATTTGTTTTTTAGGGATTGGCTACCTTCACTAAGCATAATCTGCTCTAGTGCCATCCATTTCCCTGCAAATTCCATGATTTTGTCATTTTTTAGTGCTGTATAATACTCCATTGTGTATAAATGCCACATTTTTTTTATCCATTCATCTATTGAAGGGCATCTGGGTTGGTTCCACAGTCTAGCGATTGTGAATTGTGCTGCTATGAACATCGATGTAGCAGTATCCCTGTAGTACGCTCTTTTAAGGTCTTCAGGGAATAGTCCGAGAAGGGGAATAGCTGGGTCAAATGGTGGTTCCATTCCCAGCTTTCCCAGGAATCTCCATACTGCTTTCCAGATTGGCTGCACCAGTTTGCAGTCCCACCAGCAATGTACAAGAGTACCCTTTTCCCCACATCTTCTCTAGCACTTGTTGTTGTTTGACTTCATAATGGCTGCCAATCTTACTGGAGTGAGATGGTATCTTAGGGTGGTTTTGATTTGCATTTCTCTGACTGCTAGTGATGATGAGCATTTTTTCATGTACTTGTTGATTGATTGTATGTCCTCCTCTGAGAAGTGTCTGTTCAGGTCCTTGGCCCATTTGTTGATTGGGTTATTTGTTTTCTTATTGTTTAAATTTTTGAGTTCTTTGTATACTCTGGATATTAGGGCTCTATCTGAAGTGTGAGGAGTAAAAATTTGTTCCCATGATGTAGGCTCCCTATTTACCTGTCTTATTGTTTCTCTTGCTGAGAAAAAACTTTTCAGTTTAAGTAGGTCCCATTTGTTGATTCTTGTTATTAACTTTTGTGCTATGGGTGTCCTATTAAGGAATTTGGAGCCCGACCCCACAATATGCAGATCGGAGCCAACTTTTTCTTCTATCAGACGGCGTGTCTCTGATTTGATATCTAGCTCCTTGATCCACTTTGAGTTAACTTTTGTGCATGGCGAGAGGAGGGGATTCAGTTTCATTTTGTTGCATATGGATTTCCAGTTTTCCCAGCACCATTTGTTGAAGATGCTATCCTTCCTCCATTGCATGCTTTTAGCTCCTTTATCAAATATAAGATAGCTGTAGCTTTGTGGATTAGTCTCTGTGTCCTCTATTCTGTACCATTGGTCCACCCGCCTGTTTTGGTACCAGTACCATGCTGTTTTTGTTACTATTGCTCTGTAATATAGTTTTAAATCCGGTATCGCTATACCACCTGATTCACACTTCCTGCTTAGAATTGCTTTTGCTATTCTGGGTCGTTTATTTCTCCATATGAATTTCATGATTGCTTTCTCTATTTCTACAAGAAATGCCATTGGGATTTTGATTGGCATTGCATTAAACCTATAGAGAACTTTTGGTAATATCGCCATTTTGATGATGTTAGTTCTGCCTATCCATGAACAGGGTATATTTTTCCATCTTCTAAGATCTTCTTCTACTTCTCTTTTTAGGGTTTTGTAGTTTTCATTGTATAAATCATTCACCTCTTTTGTTAGGTTGATTCCCAAGTATTTTTTTTTTTGAGGATATTGTGAATGGAGTGTTTTTCCTCATTTCTGTTTCAGAAGTTTTGTTGCTGATATACAGAAATGCCTTTGATTTATGCGTGTTGATTTTATATCCTGCCACTTTGCTGAATTCATTTATTAGTTCTAGTAGTTTTTTTGTAGACCCTTTTTGGTCTTCTAGGTATAGAATCATGTCACCTGCAAATAGTGATAATTTAAGTTCTTCTTTTCCTATTTTTATGCCTTTAATTTCTTTCATCTGTCTAATTGCTCTGACCAGTGTTTCGAGAACTATATTGAATAGAAGTGGTGATAGAGGGCATCCCTGTTTTGTTCCAGATTTTAGGGGGAATGCCTTCAATTTTTCTCCATTGAGAATGATGCTAGCCTGAGGCTTAGCATAGATAGCTTTTACAATGTCGAGGTAAGTTCCTGTTATCCCTAGTTTTCTAATGTTTTGAACATAAAGGGATGCTGTACTTTGTCGAATGCTTTTTCTGCGTCTATTGAGATGATCATATGGTTCTTATTTTTAAGTCTATTGATGTGGTGAATAACATTTATTGATTTCCGTATATTGAACCATCCTTGCATCCCAGGGATGAATCCTACTTGATCATGGTGCACAATTTTTTTGATGTGCCTTTGTATCCGATTCGCCAGAATTTTATTGAGGATTTTTGCATCTAGGTTCATCAGAGATATTGGTCTGTAGTTTTCTTTCTTTGAGGTGTCTTTGTCTGGTTTCGGAATCAGGGTGATGTTGGCCTCATAGAATGAATTTGGCAGAGCTCCTTCTTTTTCTATTTCCTGAAATAACTTGAAAAGTATTGGTATTAATTCTTCCTTAAAGGTTTTGTAAAACTCCGCTGTATACCCATCCGGTCCTGGGCTTTTCTTGGTTGGAAGTCTTTTGATTGCTTCTTCTATTTCATCTATTGTTATTGGTCTGTTTAAGTTGTGAATATCCTCCTGACTCAGTCTGGGCAAATCATATGACTTAAGGAATTTATCGATGTCTTCACTATCTTCTATTTTATTGGAATATAGGTTTTCAAAATAATTTCTAATTGTCTTCTGTATTTCTGTAGCATCTGTTGTGATATTGCCTTTTTCATCCCGTATGTTAGTAATTTGAGTTCTCTCTCTTCTTCTCTTCGTTAGCATGGCTAAGGGTCTGTCGATCTTATTTATTTTTTTGAAGAACCAACTTTTAGTTTTGTTAATTTTTTCAATAGTTTCTTTTGTTTCAATTTCTTTGATTTCCGCTCTGATTTTAATTATTTCTTGCCTTCTGCTACATTTGCTGTTGTTTTGCTCTTCCTTTTCTAGGGCTTTGAGATGAAGTGTGAGCTCATTTATTTGTTGGTTTTTCCTTTTTTTGAGGAATGACCTCCAGGCGATGAATTTCCCTCTTAAAACTGCTTTCATTGTGTCCCATAGATTCCAATATGTTGTGTCTGTATTTTCATTTATCTCTAAGAATTTTTTGATTTCCTCCTTTATGTCTTCTGTAACCCATTGATCATTCAGTAACATATTGTTCATTTTCCATGTGATGTAGGATTTTTCCTTCCTTCTTTTATCATTGATTTCCAGTTTCATTCCATTATGATCAGATAAAATGCATGGGATTATCTCCACCCCTGTATATTTACTGAGGGTTGCCCTATGGCATAATATATGGTCTATTTTTGAGAAGGATCCATGTGCTGCTGAGAAAAAAGTATATCCACTTGATGATGGTTGATATATTCTATATATGTCAGTTAAGTCTAGGTTGTTGATTGTGATATTGAGTTCTATAGTTTCTTTATTCAACTTTTGTTTGGAGGATCTGTCAAATGGTGAGAGAGGTGTGTTGAAGTCACCCATAATTATTGTGTTGTGGTCTATTTGATTCTTGAACTTGAGGAGAATTTGTTTTATGAACGTCGCAGCACCATTATTTGGTGCATAAATATTGATAATTGTTATGTCTTGTTGGTGAATGGTTTCTTTTAACAGTATATAATGTCCTTCCTTATCCCTTTTGATTAACTTAGTCTTGAAGTTGATTTTATTCGATATGAGGATGGCCACCCCTGCTTGCTTACGAGGACCCGTGTGCATGGTATATTTTTTCCCAACCTTTCACCTTCAGCCTGTGTATGTCTTTTGCAATCAGATGTGTCTCCTGGAGGCAGCATATTGTTGGATTTGTTTTTTTAATCCATGTTACCAGCCTATGTCGCTTTATTGGAGAGTTTAAGCCATTAACGTTTAGAGTTACTATTGATATATGGTTTGTACTTCCAGCCATGTTTGATTATTTATCTTCTTTTTTTTTATTTAATTTAGTTTGTTTCTCCATGGTTAGCTTTCCCCCCGCCCTCTGTTTTTATAGAGGCACTTCCCACTGATGGTTTTGGTTATTGTTTTTCATTTCTTCCTCGTGTAGTGTTTTGCTCAAGATGCTTTGCAATGCTGGTTTTCTGGCTGCAAATTCTTTTAGCTTTTGTTTATCATGAAAGATTTTTATTTCGTTGTCGTACCTGAAGCTTAATTTTGCTGGATACAGAATTCTTGGTTGGCATCCATTGTCTTTCAGTGTTTGAAATACATTGTTCCAGGATCTTCTCACTTTCAGCGTCTGTGATGAAAAATCCGTTGTTAACCTTATTGGTTTACCCCTGAATGTAATCTGCCTCCTTTCTCTTGTAGCTTTTAATATTTTCTCTTTGTTCTGTATATTGGATATCTTCATAACAATGTGTCTTGGCATTGGTGTACTGTGATTTTGTGTGCTCGGTGTCCTGTATGCATCTAAAATTTGTATATCCGTTCCCTTTTTTATTTCTGGAAAGTTTTCTGTAATTATTTCATTCAGCAGGTTACTCATTCCCTTGGTTTGAATCTCTGTACCTTCTTCTGTCCTGATGACTCGTAGGTTTGGTTTTTTTATGTTATCCCATATCTCTTGGATGTTTCTCTCGTGATTTTTTAACCAGCCTTTCTGAGTTGGCTAGGCTCTTTTCAAGATGATATATTTTGTCTTCATTATCTGACGTTCTGGCTTCTACTTGCTCCACTCTGTTAGTGATACTCTCAATTGAGTTTTTAATTTGGTTTATCGTTTCCTTCATTTCTAGAATTATTGTTTGATTTTTTTTATAATCTCTATCTCCTGATAAAGATGCTTAACTTCTTCTTTTATCAGTTTATGTAATTGATTTTCAAAGTGTTCTTTCACTGTTTGGATTTGCTGTCTCGTATCCTCTTTAAGGTTCCATTCCATCTGTCTAAGGTGTTCCTTGAGTTCTTTATATGACCATTTTTCTGCTGACTCTAGGTCCTCCTGAATATTTAGGCTGTCCTTCATTGTTTGTACCCCTTTTCTTCCTTGCTTTTTTATGCTGCTCATGTTACTTCTTGTTCTGCTTGACTGCTGAGTTACTGTTTACTCTTATAAATTTATTTGATGCTTGGGAGGAAAGATATTAGAAGGGAAGGGAAGAAGTCACTAAAGAGAATGAGAGTAGGCAGGTAGAATTCAAGGAAGGGGGAATAAGAAAATTGAAAAGAAATGAAAAGACAAAAGAAACAAAAACAAAACACACAAAAAAAGTTAGAAAATAAAGAAAGAAAGAAAAGAAAAAAAAATTTTTTTACAAAAATAATAATGATAATAAAAATAATGAAAATTAAAATTAAAAAAATTATAATAATAATAAAAAAAATTTAAAAAAAAAATTAGAAACATTAAAAAAAGTTAAAGAACAACAACAATAAAAAATTGAAAATGAAAGAAAAAAAATGATAACAATAATAATAATAATAATAATAATAATAATAATAATAATAAATACAGTCATAGAGTTCGATTAATTTCTCTTCCAGTAGGTGGAGCTGTGCCCACTGGGTCAAGCTTCTCCTCTCACTAAGTGGGAACCAATCACTGTGTAGCAGCTCTTCCTCACAGACTGGGCGGGTCTCCAATCCTGAGTGCCTAGGGCCTTCTCTTGTGTTTCCTCAAGCCAGGCCGCTCTCACCTGTGACGCTCACCACAATACTGGCTACACACCATGTCTGCTGCTCCTGGGAGCCCTGTTGCGCTGGTTTCAATGCAGTTATCTCCTCCGCCCGTGACGTCAGTTCTAATCAACTGCTGATTACACATTCACCTTTTCTGCCGGGAGCGAAGCGAAAGAGGAAGCAGATGGGAGCAAAGCGCCCGTGGCTTTTCTGCACTATGAATTTTAAATATATTTTCTCCAATTCTTATATCTCTGCAGAGTAAATGGTATTATTTCAATTTTGCAATTGAGAAAATTGACTCTCAGAGAAGCTGAGTAATTGCCCAACATGACAGAGTTGCTATAAATTATCTTTTTACTTTATTCAGTCCAGGAGTCACAATTAAATGTTAGAAAATCTTTTTGCAGCAGTGACCAAAAGACCTGTCAGGCACAATTTTAGAGGAGGAAAAGTTGGGGGCTCGTGGTTTCAGAGGTCTCAGTCCATAGACGGCCAACTCCATTGCTCTGGGCCCAGGTGAGCTACAACATCATGGAGGAAGGGTGTGGTGGAGGAATGTGGCTCAAGACATGGCACCAGGAAGCAGAAGGAGCTCCATTCAACAAGGACAAAATGTACACTCCAAAGGCACTCCCCCAGGGACCCAACTCTTCCAGTCACACCCTACCTGCCTACAGTTACCTCCCAGTTAATCCCTGTGAAGGTATTAATTCACTGATTAGGTTAAGGCTCCCAGAACCCAATCATTTCATCTCTAAACCCACTTGCATTATCTCACACATGAGCTTTGGGGACACATCTGTCCTATCTAAACCATAATTATTTAATAACTTGCCTTTAAAACTTTATGCGTTAGGAGTATCTGTCAATAAACACATTGACATCATTTCAAAGGCTTAATAGATTATTCTATAATTACATCAAATTAGTTATCACTGATTTTTAGATCTATTGTCTTTAACTTTTCACTATCATTATAACAAATGAATAAAAATTTTCCTTGGGTATCTTTCAATCATTTCTTTAGTTTGAATTCAAAACATAAAATCACTATACAAAGGGTATGTACTTGAGTGCCCATTGTTATATTGATAACCCCCCAAAAAAGGACTGTACCAATTTAAATTCTCCTAAGCCATATGAGTATATATATATATATATTTTTTTTTCACATTCATAAAACATAAAGTATTAAGATTATTTGTAGTACTTACCAATTTTATGGATGTTACATAATATCATATTTTAATTGTATTACTTTGATTGCCCAAGAAGCTAATAATTTTTTCATATGCTTATATATTATATCTGTTACTTTTTATAAATTACTTGTTCACCTATCCTTAGTTTAAGAATCACAAACATTAAACTGAGACTTTTATTTATATTTGCATTGCAAGCACTCAATTGAAGCCCATTTAAAAAAAATCTGAGCTATAATTTTAGTGTTAAAACTTTTGGAAGCTCTATTAGCATAAGAATAGAATTCTCTGGTTGCTTTTGAATGCTTATAATTTTCCAGATATATAGGAGGTATGGGGTAGATGAGACCTAAGATACACAAACGACAATCACCTGATGTGTGAGCACAGAGGAAGTGATGGAAAAGGCTCTAATTTGGTAGATGCTCTGGTATTAAGGGGCATCTCCCTATTTGGTGGGGGTCCAGCTGCTGTGTTAGCTACAAACATCTTCATCAAGATGTTTCTTCACAGATCCTGGGGCCTAAACATGGATGCCTGAGGCACTTCCAGACCCGGGGACTTAAACATGGACGTGCACCCAACAAACTTCTGGATCCTGGGGCTTAAACATGGACGTACACCTGAGGAACCTCCGGATCCATAGGCTTAAATATGGATGCCTGAGGAACTTTTGGATCCGGGGGCCTAAACATAGACACCTGAGGAACTTCCTGATCCTAGAGCCTAAACATGGACATGCACCTGAGGCACTTTGGGATGCTACTGCCTAAACATGGATGTGCGCCCGAGGAACTTCCGGAGACAGGCACCTAAACATGGACGTGCACCTTTGAAACTTCTGGATCCGGATCTGGGGGCCTAAATGTGGATGTCTGAGGAACTTCCGTATCTGGGGGCCTAAACATGGATGTGTGCCTGAGGAACTTCCGGTTGCTACCGCCTAAACATGGAGGACTGATGAACTTCTGGATCCAGGGGCTTAAACATGGACATGCGCCTGAGGAACTTCCAGATCCAAGGGCCTAAACATGGATGCCTGAGGCACTTCCAGATCCTAGAGCCTAAACATGGATGCAGAGGAACTTCTGGACCCAGGGGCTTAAACATGGACGTGCACCCAACAAACTTCTGGATCCAGGGGCTTAAACATGGACGTGCGCCTGAGGAACTTCCGGATGCTGCGGCCTAAACATGGACGCCTGAGGCACTTCCGGATCCTAGAGCATAAACATGGATGCTGAGGAACTTCCAGACCTGGGGGCTTAAACATGGACGTGCACCTGAGGAACCTCCGGATCCATGGGCCTAAATATGTATGCCTGAGGAACTTCCAGATCCGGGCACCTAAACATGGACATACACCTTTGAAACTTATGGATTTGGATAAACATGGACGTCTGAGGAACTTCCATATCTGGGGGCCTAAACATGGATGTGTGCCTGAGGAGCTTCCAGATCTGAGGGCCTAAACATGGACGTGTCCCTGGAACTTCTGGGTCCTTGTGCCTATAAAGGGCAGGGCGTGACTCTCAGAAGGGAAATGGCCCATAAAGGGGAGCTGAGTATGGGGCCTGTTGGGGGGCAGACTGAGCTGTCGCACCCTGAACTTGAATGTGACGATGGCCTCACTTCCTGGCCTTCCCCTGGGTGTCACTTCCTCCCCTTCCAGGCAGTGCCAGGGAGGAAATGAGACCAGGCACAGGGGCCAGGCCCTGAGGAGGGACACTGTCTTTCTCCTCGCTTAGCCAAGCGCCCAGCCTGGCTGGGGATAGGGACGTCTTATGATACTAGCTGCCTCCTGCATCCCTGCCTCAGGACCTCAGGGACCACAGGCGGGGAGTCGTTGACATGATTCTCCCCTGGCCATTGACCCTCAGCCCCGGGTTCTGCCCAGGGAGAGCTCTGTCTCCCAGAGGGTCATGGGGCCCCTGTGACCTGCTGCTCCTTACCCACCATCATCCTGGGCGAGCAAAGGTCAGGACACCAGACGCTACTGAGAGTGACATCTCCTGGATGGGCAGCTGGGGACTTTGCCTCTGTCCCCAGGCCTCAGACACCGGATGATCCCTCCCAGAGACACCCCACTGCCCAAGACTTATTTTTAAGTTTTTGACTCTGAAATTTTCCTGCTGCCACCTTCTTTGTGAAGCCAGTTTTTCAACAGAGACAATATTCCAGTGTGGGAAAAAAAAAAAACAACAACATGGAGTCAATCAAACCAAGCTGACACATCTGGTCCTCCCAGAGAAATCTAGATTGGGGAGAGAACAGCCATTCTCAACTGGCGAAATAGTGAAGTTCCCTTGTCCTTATTTTGTGTAAGCAAAATAAATAATCTGGTGTTAACTCATCAAATTATTTTTGAGGAGTGCTTGGCTCATAGGAAAACTGATTCTGCTTTATGGAATGAAGTGTTACCTGATTTTAAAATTTAAAATGAAGCCAATTAGGATTGTTAAATTACACCGTCATAATTCTGTTCTTTGATAGCAGAAATAAATAAACCTTTAAAAAAGTTAAAAAAAAAAAAAAAAAAAAGATGTCTCTTCATCAAGAAAACCACACCCTGTATTTATAGGAGCCACTTGACAGGGAAAGCTATGCACGAACTCTCAAGACAGCTCATGGGAGTATGAAAGACTGGGCCCCTTGTCTTACGAAGGGAAAGCTTTCTGATGTGGCTTGTATTCTAGAAGCACCTAGCTCATCACCAGTGGATCCGATCAAGGTGTGACTTTTCCCCTTTACCACCCTATTTCCCTCTCTCACCTACAGGTTCTTCTTAGAGCACCCACACAAATTGCAACCAATTGAATTCCTGCCTCTGGCTCTACCTCTAGGACACCCAGCATAAAACAGCAGAGGTTAGCAAGACCCCATGGAGGCGGTAACCTTTCAGCTGGTCCTTGTCATAGCAGTGAGTGTTTAACATTGAATGGGTAGAAGGGGCAGGAGTCTTTCATGTAGAGAGAATGGGTCAAGGGAAGCCCTGAAGCAGCTCAAGGGCCAGCAGGTGCCTTCATTTACTAGAGTATGAGACACTCGGAGGGTTAGAAAAAGAGCTAAGCCTTAGACACCAGAAGGACTGGAGAGATTAACATGGTAGTCTAATTTGAGCCTCATAATTTTATCAGTCTCCTAACACTTTAGTCATTGACACTGAGTCTTGGGAAATTGTGTACACAGCTGGGTCAAGATAGAATAGATGTGATTTCAATGTGCTTTGGTATGGCACAGAAAGAGACTTGGAGCTCAGATTTCCACTTTTAAAACATCCTTCACCTGCAGCAAACCCACATTATTCATCACTGGAACTTTACCAAATGACTAGTCAAAAAGACAAAGCATAAAATGAAAGTAGGGAAAGAAGAACCTGCCAACTCAGCAAGACTTGACAGGTGTTCAAGAATTTAGGTTAATTAATTGACCACATGGTTGATGAATTAAAACAGTATCCTTGTTTGGATGTACCTTGGCTGTCCAAGTTGAGGGGGGTTGTGATGAAGGAAAACTGCGGAGACATAATTGAATTTGAGATTAAAAGTAACCAAGTGCTAGAAAAGGGGGGAAAAAATAAGAATAATAATATGCAATTGGGAAGTGCAGCAACTTATATGATCATCCCACAATGGAATAAAATAAGAATCTAAGACCTGGATGCTTCGTAAGACTGCTGAAAATTGTATAATCTTCAAATATTTTCAAGAAAACCATTAAGCCTGGTGTGGTGGTGCACACCAGTAATTCCAGTGGTTCAGGAGGCTGAGACAGGAGGATCACGAGTTCAAAGCCAGCCTCAGCAAAAGTGGGCACTAAGCAATTCAGTGAGACCCTGTCTCTAAAGAAAATACAAAATAGGGTTGCAGATGTGGCTCAGTGGTTGAGTGCCCCTGAGTTCAATCCCCGGTACCAGCCCCTCCAAGAAAGAAAGAAAACCATTGAAAATGATGCTGAAGGCTGGCTACTAATGGACCAAAGACATATTTACCACCCACCACACCCTAAGCAAATACTCTTTGAGGCAATCTCTACATTCAGAAGCTAAAAATATTCCTATTTCCCAAGGAAAAGTTATTACTTTAATAACACAAATACCTATAATAGGCTTACCAAAATACTCTGATAATGGGCAACAAAAGGCCTAGAGGAACATCTAGCCCAGGAAGCTTGGGACACAGTAAATCCGACTTGCTTTGCTTGTACTTCAGCTTCTACAACTTAACCAAAATAGAAACCACTCTCAGTTTCAGTAAATGCAATATAATGTCAGCCCTGGTCCGGGCTTTGCTTCTGTCACTAACCAACCATAGCAACGTGCCAAAGTCATGACCTTTATGGACCTCTGTTCTCCTACCTGTAAAATGAGAGTGGCTGCAGAAGATGTTGAACCTAACTCTGAAATGCTATTCCTCTATTTTGAAGTCAACATCCATCATTCTTAGACATTAAAGGGACAAAGGTATATGACTCAGTATGTTTTGAAGTGCAACAGGTTCTGTTGATAACTTTATCAACTGGTTTGGCTTGAAAGTATTTAAAATAGGCAAAGTTTCTGTCTCAGTGATGATAGATCTTTATTTATGTGCAATTATTAAATAAATAACCATTCAGCCACTAGGGTTGTGTAGTCTAATGGAAAAAAAGAAGCCATTGTGGAGCAAAGACCCTGAAATCCATTGCCTTCCTTATTGTGACTGAATTTCATGAACCTTAGGAAAGTCTTTTAACTCTGACTGGAGAGCAACTGGAATAAACTTCTCTTGTTCATATTATCAAATTCAATGATATGTAAGGAGAGTTATTAAAAAGTGCTATATGTGGCAAACATAAACCTAAGGTAACAGACTTGCCAAGATATAACTTTGTTTCTACAACTAAATGTAATTTCTATTTTGAGCTTTCATTTCACTAAATGTGCAAAGTTAATCTTAGTTAATTCAAGTTCTTCCCCTCTTCAATTGCATTCGTGCCCATAATCCAGAACAGCTATAGTGTGAGCAGTGGAGAGGTCATCTGTCCACCATGACTATCCTTCCCAATTGGTCCCTGGTTGTCAACCTCTCCAGGTCTATCCTACATTTTCCCCTTTATAGTTGCAAGGCCTCTCTATTTCTGGTAAACTTGCAAAGGAAAAAACAAATGCAGTGAAAGAGGAAACTAAAACTGACATTAAGAAGTGCCAGGGGGTTGAAGATTTAGCTCAGTAGTAGACTGCTTGCCTAGCATGCCTGGGGTCCTTGATTCAATCCCCAGAAACACACACACACACACACACACACACAGGCATGTTATGGAATCTGAGGAAGAAGAAAATGGTGGCAAATGGCTATAAGTGACTGGAAGACATATTGGAGTAAAGGAAGAATAAAATGGAGCTACAGTGGACTTTTGCCAGAACAGTTTCCATTGAGTAGTAGATACACAATCTTATTTGAAGAGGTAAAGAGGAATAATAGTGAATGTAACAAGTTTTTAAAGACAGAATTCTTTTGTAAAGGAATATAGCTGTAATTATCTTGACTTTGGAAACGGGTAAGATTAATACTCAAAGTTTTAACTTAGAATGCAATAATTTGAGTAAATGAAAGGCAATAACGAACACTTCATACTGGTCAGAGAGACCTGACCACAAGAGTCATTACATATTTAATCTCCTTAAGTATGATTAAATATGTAAGACCATAATAATTAGACTACCACTTCTCTGAACTAATCTTAGGAATAAACAGCCAATGAAAATTCTTTTCTTCTCTTGTAGCACTCTAAGACAAAGAGTGACCAGGGAGTAATGAAACAGGTAGAATCTCAGGTGGAATGGGGAAGTAAGAAGATAATTGGAATTGTTACCATTTGGAATGGTAGTCACTACATCCCCTTTAATGTAAAGGTTACCATGCATACCAAGCTTACCAGCTAGGAGTGATTATGAGAGCACTTAGCAACAGTCATATCATAGAGAATGCCCACACCATGAGAATATTCCCCCCATGATTAATCTCTCAGAGATATGAGTTGAAGGAGGAAATGAGCAGATGTCACCATGACTCTCTAACTCAGTTCACTAATTTCAATAAATATACATGTTTAAAGTTTCAAACATTTAATGCTAGGAATATATAATTTTGCTGGACTATGGAGTGAATTGATAAAAATTTGGTAAGTTTCCTCCCTGCCCTACCACAAACACCTGCTAATCCTTCCACCTAATTTAGACTAAGAGGATGTAGATATGCTTTGGCAATTCATTTCAGGTTGGCCAGTCTTAGACTCACCAAATCAGGTAAGTTAAATGATATCAAATAAACTTGGTATTTAGACCCATTATATTGTTTTCAAATAGATAAAATGGGGCTTGGGAAGGTTGTGTGTCTTGTTCAAGATAATACAATAAATAGAATTGGAGAAAGAACTCAAAATTTCCCGAAGGCCAATGATCAACAAATATTTACTAGTGTTTAGTCTATGCTCAACAATATCCTAGCCCTTGAGAATTAAGAGCTAAAAAATATCACCTAGAATATGGGGAAAAACTAATAACTGGCACAAACACTTATAATAGCATCAAAAATATAAAATACACAGATACAAACCTATCAAAAATGTGCAAGAACTGGATGCTTGAAAACTATAAAACACTATTGAAGGAAATCATAGAAGACAAATAAATAGAACTATATAAACCCCAATTGGCCTACAGATTCATTGCAATTCTAAACAAAATCTTAGCAGGCCTTTTTGTATATTGACAAGCTGATTCTAAAATGTTTATGGAAAGATAAAGAAACCAAAATAGCCACAATTTTTGAAAGGAAATATGAAGTGAGAAGATTCACACTGTCTGTTGAATCACGATAAAGCTAAGGCATTGGCAAGAATGCATGGAGCAATGAAACAGAGCAGAGAGTCTTGAATGACCCTTGTTATGGTTTAGATATGACATGTCCCCCAAAAGTTCACGTGTGAGACGATGCAAGAATTTTCAGAGGTGAAATGATTATGAAAGGTGTAACTTAATCAGTGGATTAATCCACTCCTATGGATTAATTGGGCAGTAAATGTAGGCAGATAGTGTGTGGCTATAGGAGGTAAATCGCTGGGGGTGTGCTTGGGGGGTTCATGTTTTGTCCCTGATTAGCAGAGCTCTCTTTGTTTCCTTGCTCTCGTGAACTGAATAGTTTTCCTGAGCTGCTTTCCTCCTCCACACCTTGCATCCATGATGCTCTGCCTTCCCTTGTGCCCAAAACACAAGGGAGTCAGCCATCTATGAACTGAGACCTCTGAAACCATGAGCCCCCAAATAAACTTTTCCTCCTCTAGAATATTCTTGTCTGGTTCTTTTGGTCAGAGATGAAAAGCTGACTAAAAAAACTCTCAAAACATAGAAAATTAGTTTTTGACAAAGATATGAGAGGCAATTTCATGGAGAAAGAATGTTTTTTTTAACATCTTGTGCTAAAGTAATTCAATATCCATATATAAAAATGGAATCATAATCCACACTTTGTACTATATATCGTTAACACAAAATGGATCAAAGACCTAGATATAAAACTTAAAGTTCTAAAACTCTTAGAATAGGATGAAATCTTTGTGATTTTAGATTAAATAATTATTCATTGAAAAGACACCAAAAGCACAGTTTGTAAATGAAAATATCAATAAATTGACCACCATGGTGGTACATGCATGTAATCCTATCCACTTAGTAAGCTAAGGCTGGAGGATAGTGAGTTCAAGGCCAGCCTGGGCAACATAGCAAGACCCTGACAAGAAAGAAAGGAAGGGAGGAAGGGAATACTGATAAATTGGACTTCATCAAAATGAAAAACTTTTGCTCAATCAAAGATAATGGTAAGAGAATGAAAAGGAAAGCCATGCAAATAAGTATTTGCAAATAACAATTGATGAAGATCTTTTAACTGGTATATATAAAGAACTCTCAAAATTCAATAATAATAAAAAATAAATAAATCATTAAAAGCGAGTATCTCCAAATGAATGAAATAAGAACAGAATGCTATTAAAAAAAGAACATTCAGGTAATAAGAAAGAAGCCTTAGGGATTATAAAAGTTAGCAGAAAATTTTTAAAAGTCAAGAGAATAGCTGCAATGTACATATGTAAAAAGAAAAAAGAACTGGAAATAGAAAATAGAGAAAAGAAGAAATTAAAGGGTAAATTCATTTAACAGGCCCAGGAAAAGAAAAGAGATTAGAGAAAGTGAAGACAAGAAAACATCAATGAAATAATTCTAGTAGAAGATGAAGCATGTTTTCATTGTGATGGTTTCAAAATATATTCTCGAAGCAAAAAAACTATCCACTAGCAAGAATTTCTGAGAAATAAGCACATCACAGAAAACAAGATGTGAGAAGATGTCTTTTGAGCATATTAAGGTAACAAAACACACCCCAACATTTCTCAGAAATGTACTGTCATTCCAAGATGGTTGAGTGTGAAAGACAAGGAGATTCTTTCTTGTCATGGTCAATTTTATGCTTCAGGTTTGAACTATAATTTCAAGGAACTGAGCAAAATTATAATAGTGAAACCTCACAATTGTGGTATTTTATATTACGACAAAGGTTTATTTTTTAAGGAAGTAAAAGCACTCCTAAGTTTCTAGATTAGAAACGGATATCAGGTTGTCTCTTGCTCTGTTCCTTTGGAGGCCTAGCACAGCTGCTCTCCATTCAAAAAGAAAAAAATGTCTTTTTGATATTTAAAATCCTCACAATGACACCCAGGCACCCGTGGGCAGTTCTCTGCTGTTCTGAGGTGACTACATAGGAAAGACCAAGGGTGGGTGCCATTTCAGCATCTCTTATCCCTCCCCACCCCATAGTGCAGGTGATCTCATCAAAGGACATGGATGTGAGAGGTCTGGGTCTTGATAAGGCAGATCTTCTCAATGTCTTCCTTTTATCACAGACAGTAATGTTTAGAACTGACTTTTTTGAAACAAATTGTTCAGACGCAGCCAAGAATCTGTTCTGTCTTATGTTCTGAATTACTTCTTTGAATAAATATTCCCATAAAACACATGCACAGTTCTTTCCTGGTTGAAGAGACAGTGATGTACAAAGAGAAACACCTGAAGAAAAAAAAAGTAGCTAAATTGATTAATGGTAGGTTTGGGGTTTCAAGTGACAGATTCATGTCACTCTTCCTTTTCAAACCCCTTGGGCTTCAATCTTTTCTCGTTCTACCTCCTCTTTCAATCCCTTCCAAGCACAAATTCTTCTAGCACCTAACTCTTCTCTTAGATGCTACATATATAATAACACAGACGTGGTAAACATTTATTCACCAAAAACAACAATAAAAAACCCCAAAACAAAAAACTGAGTTTCTGTCATATGCCATGCACTGTGCTAGGAATCGGAAATATAATGTTTTTAAAAAATAGTCTTTTGGAATTTATATCCTAATGTGGCAAAAATTGAAATTCCTATGTCATTGCTAAATCTTCCCTCCATCTGTCCCTCATCACTTTACTCTGCATACATATTTATCACCCATCATCCTTTTCTGTCACATGTACACACAGGACGGGGATATAACAACCAGTATAATTTTAATCCATGGATTCGGGAATCAGTAGTGCAAAAACTATCAAAACACTAAAATTAGATGTTAAGTCTCCCATTCACAGAATACTACAAATACAAAATCAAAGATTTGCAATTATCAAACAAAAGAGTTTATTTTAAATCCCCAAATTGGCTTTCAGATTAGGTATGACTAGAATTAAGAAAAAAGTATGCAAAACACCTGTTCAGACTCCTTAGCACCTGGGCTTCCCCAGGCCCAACCGATTGGAAACAACAGGGAGTCACATTTATAGAAATACAGCCATTTTCTAATTCTTCTCACACCTTCCAGATCCTCTTAAGAGCTTCTCTCAAATATTCCTGCAAGCCCTCTGATTTCCCACTAATATGTATATATTTATGAGTTAGGCACCCTCAACAACCATTTCCTTCTCTTGTGCTCTGTCCTCAACCGGGGCTCTGAGAGGCAGTGTCTGCAAGCCCCCATCTCTGTGAGGCCAGGTGAATGTGCAATTTCACTGATGCTGCCTCTGATGACATCTTTTGTCAATGTCTGCTGAAGTCATGCTGTGCTCATGTTGTGCTTTGCTGAAGCTGCCAAATCTCCAATATGGCTGGTACCTTCCCCTGCTGATAGCCCAGTGCCCTCCCTAGAGTAGTGGCATTCTATGTTCTCTGCTGCACTGAATAAAACAGACAGCCTCACCTATGTTATTCTCTACAAAAATATACCACATTAGTAGTTCAGAAAGCTGCAGCTCATGCAAAAATAAAAATAAAGTTATTTGCACATAAATCTCCAATATGCTGGGCCTTTTGATAATTATATTGGACAGCATAATTAGGAGGCCAGAACTGAGCCTTCTGCCTTGCATTCTAAACTCAGGCCTCAGACAGACACACAGAGACATAACACAGTCTGCAAACCTGACACCACTGTCACACAAGCAGACCTGCCTTCCACCCCAGTTCCATGAAGAAGAGAGAGAGCTTGGAGAGTGATGAGGTTAGGGCTGTCATCACCAGAACTGCTGCATGAGGCCTCACCTAAAGATATAGCAAGAAATAAACTGAAAGTGTGCAAGTTCAGCACATAGAGACATTCATTTTAGGTTGTTTGATTTGGCCATCTCCCTCCTACTTTGTGCTGCTCTGACGTGAAGGATTCTTCACTCCACATGGCTGCTGAGACAAATCTCCAATGTTGAGGTCCTGGAGGTCCATGAGGATCAAGGAGGTATTAGGGAGGTTCCACTATATGGACTACCAGGTATCCAGAATCTCATGTGATTTCTTTACATTCCTTGCTGAGACATAGTAAAACGAAGTAATCCTAACAGGGAACCAACCAAAGTAATTATCCCTGCTAATCCTAATCTAGACCTACTTTTTGTTTCTGGTCTAGCTCACAAAATTTCCTTCTGAAGGTAGGCTGTAGGTCTTTCCCAAGCTAAATACGTGGAGATCTAAAGTGTCCAGGAAGCAAGGATGTGGGGGAAAGGTACACTCATACATTGCTGGTGGAACTGCAAATTGGTGCTACCATTGTGGGAAGCAATATGGAGATTCCTCAGAAAACTTGGAATGGAACTGCCATTTGACCCAGTTATCCTACTCCTTGGTTTATACCTAAAGGACTTAAAATCAGCATACTACAGTGACACAACCACATCAATGTAAGATTCTTTCCCAAGAGAGCTTTTACCATCCATACGGATAGTCCAGGTGATCCCCCATTCCAGTCTCCAGAGAACCCAATCATCATCTTCATTTAGTGTGAGCACAACATTGGCTCTGCTCTAAAATCTAGATCTATCATAAACTAGATTGTGCTAAACTTTTTATTTGCCTATATTTCTTTTTTGTTCAACTTACCAAACTGTTTATATTGCCATAGGCATTCCCTCCCCCTCTCCCTCCCTCTCTCTGTTTCTATCTATCTATCTATATATATCTGGGGTCATTCTCAGAGTTCACATAACTGGCAGCTAGCAAGATGCCTTACAGGAGTCTAATCTTAAATTTTAGACTGTTACTTTTAAAATTTTATTTGTTTTTTGCTTTAATGATGTAATTAGGGAAGCTGAGTGAAGAACTAGGTATGTTGCCCATGGACTGCAATATTTGCATATTGTCTTCTGTCTATAATTTCTGTACTTTTATATTTCTGAAATTATAAGGTCTTAATTGCACTTACAAAAGTGAGATGAAATACAGCAAGCATTTTGATTAGCATTCTTTGTAAAGGAATAAAATATCCTAGAATTAAAGAGACTTTTTCCATAATTTGCTCAGGATAATGGAGATAGAATTTTGAAACAGAGTGGGAAAATTAAGTTCTAAATAGACATTGTGTTCGGAACACTATCCCTGATAAATACTTTGCAAGGAAATATCATCATTGGATTTAACTAGAAAACTGAGAATATTAATGACATTAAATGGCCTTGGATCAGCTAGTCTTTGTGGTAAACTGCCTTATTAGCACCAATTCTTTATACTTACTCCTTGTATCCACACCTTCTGGCATGTGATTTCTCAGTTACTCACTAAAAATGTGACATGATTTGGCCAACAGACAAATGAGGTGGGAATCAAATAGTGCAAGTGCCATCTTAAACCCTAAAGGGTCTTATGTGTTTCTGTTTGCACTAGATTGTTTCTGCCATCTCTGTGAGAAGCGCATACCTTGAGCTTGTCCACTGAACCCAAGAGCTATGGAACAGCATGTGGAACAGAGCCACCCAGTCAAGCTGCTGCAAGCAGCCAGCATATCACCCAACCCCAGCCAACCTACAAACTCACCAGCGAGTCAAGCCAAGATGAATAAAGCTACCAGCCCATTCCAGTCCAAATGAACTGACTCCCAGCTGGTCTACAGATACATGACAAAAAAAATGTTGCTTAATATTCCAGGCCAGTGAGAGCTTGTGGTCATTTGTTCAACAATAGTTAACTGATACATTCTATGTTCTGATCAATCGAATTTCTAAATCTAAGTAAGTGTAATACTTGGGGAACTTTGCTTCTTTGGAAAAGCGAACTTCTAACTCCTCTTAAAATTAAAATTGTAGATAGAAACAAAACATTAGACTTTAAAACCAATGTGTGATGAAGTAATTATAACACTTTTTATTATATATTTGAAAGGCAGATGAGATGTAAGGAAGCATTAAAAAATCTAAGGGGCTAGACATAAATGAGGAGAAATAAATCAAGATATTATGTATAGTAATAATGTACCAATAACATTTGTACTAAGAATAATTAGAAGGATTGCTTTGGCTATTCTGCATCTGTTATTTTTCCAAATAAATTTCATGATTGCTTTTCCTATTTCTATGAAGAATGTCATTGGGATTTTAATAGGAATTTCATTAAATCTGTATAATGTATGGCCATTTTGACAATATTAATTCTGCCTGTCCAGTAGCATAGGAGATCTTTCCATCTTCTGAGGTTTTCTCCAATTTCTTTCTTTAGTGTTCTGTAGTTTTCATGGTAGAGGTCTTTCATATATTTTGTTAGATTGATTCCCAAGTTTTTTTGTTTTTTTTTTTTGCAGGCTATTGTGAATAGGGTAGTTTTCCTAATTTCTCTTTCAGTGGATTCATTGTTAATGTATAGGGATTTAAAGCAATTCTTAGCAAAAAAAAGTAAAGCAGGAGGCATCACAATACCAGATCTTAAACTATACTACAGAGCTATAGTAACATAAACAGCATGCTGTTGGCACCAAACTGGACACAGAGACCAATGGCACAGAATAGAAGACACAGAGACAAACCCTCACAATATAGTTATTTCATACTAGACAAAGACATTCACTGGAGAAAAAAATATTTACTGGAGAAAAGATAGCCCATTCAACAAGTAGTGCTGGCAAAGCTGGAAATCCATATGTAGTAAAATGAAATTAAACTTCTCTCTCTCACCCTGCACAAAAATCAGCTCAAAGTGGATCAAAGACTTAGGCACTAGAACAGAGACCCTATGCCTAATAGAAGAAAAAGTAGGCCCAAATCTTCACCATTTTAGCCTAGGATCTGACTTCCTTAGCAAGACCCCTAAAGCACAAGAAGTAAAAATCAAGAACCAATAAATGGGATGGATTCAAATTTAAAAGCTTCTTCTCAGCAAAGGAAACAATCATGTAAGGAGAGAGACTACAGATTGGGAGAAATTTTTACCACATGCACCTCTGATTAAGCATTAATCTCAGGGATATAAAAGAACTGAAAAAACTTAACACCAAAAAAGTAAATAATCCTATCAACAAATGGGCTAAGGAACTGAACAGACACTTCACAGAAGAAGGAAGGTAATAAATCAACAAATATATGAAAAAGTGTTCAACATCTCTAGCAATTAGAGAAATGCAAATTAAAACTACACTAAGATTTCTTCTCACTCCAGTCAGAAAGGCAATCATCAAGAATACAGGCAACAATACATGTTGGTGAGGATGTGGGGGAAAAGGTACACTCTTACATTGCTGGTGGAACTGAAAATTGGCACAACCACTATGTAAAGCAGTATGGAAATTCCTCAGATAGCTTAGAATGGAACATCATTTGACCCAACCATCTCACTCCTCAGTTTATATCCAAAGGACTTAAAAACAGCATACTACACCTCAGTTTATATCCAAAGGACTTAAAAACAGCATTCTACAGTGATGCAGCATGTCAAAGTTTATAGCAGCTCAATTCACAATAGCTGAACTATGGAATCAACCTAGGTGTCCCTCAATAGATGAATGGATAAAGCAATGTGGTGTAGATATATTCAATGGAATATTACTCAGCTTTAAGGAAGAATGAAATTATGGCATTTGTGAGTAAATGGATAGAGTTGGAGGATATCATGCTAAGCAAAATAAGTCAATCCCCAAAAACCAAAGGCCATATGTTTTCTTTAATATGTGGATATTAATCCACAATAAGGTGGGGGGCACTAGAGAAGAATAGAATTACCTTAGATTAGTAGACAGAAGTGAAGAGAGGGAAGAGGAGAGGATGTGGGAATAGGAAGGATAGTAAAATGAAAGAGACATTATTACTTTATGTATATGACTGCATGACCAATGTGATTCTACAACATGTACACTCAAAAAAATGAGAAACTATATCCCATCTACGTATACCAAAGTGCATAAATGCATTCTACTGTCATGTATAACTAATATAAAAAAAATTTAAAGAATAATTAAAAGAAGAATATTGGGCCAAATTATGTAGAGTTTAAAAAAATAAAAAGATATAACGACAGTCTTTTTATTCTATGGTGGAACTCTGGGCAATTACACCCTAGTCAAATTGATGGATTTCCAACTTTCCAGGGCTCTGATCACATCAATAAATTTTCAAAGGAAGAGTTTTGTCCCACCTCGACAACAATTTCCCAGCACACCAAGTCAGAATAGAACCACCCATCTCTACATTGTGTAAAGTAAAAGTTTTAGAAAACACAGATATAGGGACAGCAACTGAACAATAACTTTTAGCAACTTACTGAGGTATCACCTTAATGTAGTCAGTAACCAAATAAAGATTCAGAAGAAAATGAGGCAACATCTATCTTCCACATCTTCAAACCATTTCCATAAGCCAGTCATTAGGGTTAATAGGCAAGAACATCCCAGTTTCCTACAATCTCATGAGTAGAGAGCTTTATTAGTGCTAATTTTTAGTTCTTTCCTTTTCTTTGTCTAGACTGTAATAAAATCATTCTATAGGTGTCATGCTAACAAGTAATATAAAATATTTTAATGTAAATTAAATCAAATTATTAATCTTTTTATCTGATAACAAGGACCTTTCATTTAATAATTGTCCAAAACATTCTAAATTGTATGAATGTGAGCATTTAATAAATCCTTCTTTAAGAGTTGAACTTAGCTTCATTCACTGAACTTGAAAAAATGTGTAAAATTTATAATAAATTTGTGAAAGACCACCTTTGCCCTTAAAAATCTGCCTTTTCAACATTAATTGTTTTATGCTTTCAAAAATATTTATTGAACTATACCTCAATCAGGCTTTTGCAGGAAACAGATGGCATAACCAAAGAAGGAAATCATTACAAAATAACGGACAGGTAAAGGGAAAATACAAAGAGTAACATGGTAATGCTGGACCCAAAACAGCAGATCTGTAGTCACCTTATATCCTCATAGAAGTGTATTTGACAGCTTGGACTAACAATGCTCTTTTATTGTCCCACCTCTTCTGTACCCTTTTATTCAAATTTATGATGTCTTTGCAGAGGTAATTCTAACTTTATTCTGGGCTAATAAAGGCCATGAGTAAACCCCATGATCTTTTTATCAAATGGTTATTCATCCATGCCTTCAGTTTTCTCTTCAGATCAAGCTTTCTTGTATTTGCAATAAAGATGGGCTAAGACACTTTCAAATCTTCACATCCTGATTTTTTTTTTTTAACTTACCAGTTCCAATTCACTCTTTCTATGTTTTACTATAAGCTGCTAGGGGGATCTAAGCCTTTCCTTCAACACTTAGCTTTGAAATCTCCTCAGCTATATTTCTAATTTCATCACTCACAATTTCAACCTTCCATAAAACACTAGGGCACAGTTCACTCTTTGCGTTAGTCAGCTTTTTCACTGCTGTGACTAAAAGATCTGCCAAGAACAATTTTAGGAGGAAAAGCTTCTTGGGAGGGGATTCATAGTTTCAGAGGTTTCAATCCGTGGCAGCTCCATTCCTCGGGGCTCGAGGTGAGGCTGAAAGTCATGGCGGAAGAATGTAGTGGAGTCAAGTGGCTCACGTGATAATCAGAAAGCAGAGAGACAGACTCCACTCACCAGATACAAAATATATATCCTGGAGTCACACCCACAGTGATCTACTTCCTCCAGCCATACCCTACCCACCTTCAGTTACAACTCAGTTAATCCCACCATGGGAATTAATTTGCTGATTAGGACAAGACTCTCATAACACAATCATTTCTCTTCTAAACCTTCTTGCATTGTCTCACACATGAGCTTTTGGGGGACACCTCATATCCAAATCATAACACCAATGTTCTTTGACACTTTAAAACAAGAAGCATCACTTTCTTCATTTCTATCTTAGACTTCACCATAATCACTCTTAATGCTCATATATCTAGTGTGGACCTCAAAATTATTCCAGCCTCTACCCATTACCCAGTTAGAACCTGCTTCCACATGTTTAGATATTTACTACAGCACAACTCCCACCTTATAGTACCAAAATTTGTATTAGTCAGCTCAAGTTGCCATAACAAAATATGGCCATCTCACAATTCTGAAGGCTGAAAGTCTGAGATCATGGTGCCATCATGGTTGGGTTCTGGAGAGGGTTTTCTTTGTGGCTTGTAGATGGCTGCCACCTTACTGTGTCTTCATCTGATAGAAAGAAAGAGACCATGTGCATGCTCTGTGGTGTCTCTTTTTATAAGAGCACTATACCCATCCTCCAAACCTCACCCTCATGACCTCATCTAAACCTGATTACCTCCCAAAGGCCCATACCATCATCACATTGGGGGTTAATTCCTTAACATACAAATTTTGGAGGGAGACAATTGATCCTTAGTAAAAGGACAGGTAGTCATAGGACAGATGGTAATAAACATCTACCTCAGTAGAAGAAGTAACTCTAAGAAGCACAGAAACCTTGAAGCCACTCCCATGGGATGGGAGCCAGCAGCCAAGTACTGTTTATGAGTGAGTGAATTTCACTTCCTGATGCCTTCCCTGCTACCAACTTAGTCCAAGTCACTAATATCTCTTGCCTGTGCATTGCAGTCACCTCCTAATAAGTCTTTCTCACTCCAAATCAATCCTCTTCGTTCTATTCATTCTATTCCTTTCTCCCAGTGCTCTTTTGCTGAGGAACTGAGAATACAATGGTGAGACAGAAATTGTTGCTACCAACCATGGCATTCTGGTCAAAGGAAACACAGTAAACCCAACTGATTACTGCTCTGGAGAAAAATTAAGCTATGTGCAGTCACAGAGAGCCAGGAGGTGGAGATTCTCGCCCACGACCCACGCAGACAAGACGAATTGGGTTTAAAAGAGTTGGTTGTTGGGCTGGGGATGTGGCTCAAATGGTAGCATGCTCGCCTGGCATGTGCGCGGAGCTGGGTTCGATCCTCAGCACCATATAAAAATAAAATAAAGATGTTGTGTCCACCGAAAACTAAAAAATAAATATTAAAAAATTCTCTCTCTCTCTCTCTCTCTCTCTCTCTCTCTCTCTCTCTCTCTCTCTAAATAAAACAGTTGATTGTAACATTAAACTAAGAAAATGGTAAAAAATCACGCAACACAATCGAGGGCAGTTTGGCTATTTGGCCTTAAGGGTCAGCTTCCACGCTGGAAAGAGAGAGCATGCACCTGAATCTTTTATTTGTAGGGAAATTAACAAAGGAGTTTCAATAGAATGTTCTTCACCAAATAAGGAAGGGGGGGTGAGCTGCCCTAGCCCCTGGAGGCATCCCACTTCAGGCAGCCCAGACAGCCCAGACAGTGTGCAATGCCAGACCAAAACCCACTAGGCTCAAGGCTGAGAGAGGATGCTTAATATAGCTCATGGGAGGCCCCTCTCAGGAGATGAATTTCAACTTAATAGAATGGTCAAGAAAAATCTTATTAAAAGAATTATACTGAACAAAGACATGAAGGGAATGGAGGAGCATTCCAAGTATAGAGTGGAATGCTCTAAGGCCCTGAGTGAGGAGCATACCTGGTCTGTTTAAGGGACAGCCAGGAGGCCACTGTGACCAGGACAGGGTAAAGAAGGGAGAGAGGAATTGTAGCTATGGTCAGTGTGAAGGAGAGGTGATTGGCGGGGCGGGGGGGGGGGGGGTGTCCTTATTGACCACTGTAAAGACTTTGACTTTTCTTGTGAGAAATAACAAGCGATTGGGTAGTTTTCAAGCCCAGGAACAACATGATCTGATTTAAACTTTATCAGCCTCCCTCTGACTGCTGACTTGAGAATAGAATGAAGAGGATTGATTTGGAGTGAGAAAGATTTATTAGGAGGTGACTACAATGCACAGGCAAGAGATATTAGTGACTTGGACTAAGTTGGTAGCAGGGAAGGCAACAGGAAGTGAAATTCACTCACTCATAAACAGTACAGAGGTCAGAAGAGCAAGTTGGGGCATCAAAATTCCTGGATTCTATTCATCATTTAGCTGTATAACTACAGCAAGTCACTTAATCTTCTTGTGCTTCAATTTCCTCATCTGTCAACGGGAGAGAATAATAGTGTATAGCTCATAGATTTATTCCAAATTTAAATGATTTCCTGGATTCAGAACCAAGAAAGCTGGTATTTTAGGCAGCTCACTCAACATCTATCCCACCCCTATTTTAGATTCCATTCTCAACTGCACGTGATGGGAGGTTAAAAGTTCATCATGGTGGTCTCTTATGGTGAGGGGGCCATATTGACTCCACCTTGGCCCAGTAGATGTAAGCAGAAGTTGCTGCCTCTGCTGCTCCTCCTCCTTCTCTAAATTAAGCATGGAACTGAAGGGGAAGGTGCTTGGTGGCATCAGGGAGCCCCACTTCCTGTTCTAAACCTTCTGTCTTGGGATTTTTAAAATAATTTTCAGAAACAAATAAACTTGGTTTAATTATATCCCTTACTCTTAAGTGCTTGTTGGTTTCTGTAAAAATGTCGCTGAATCCAATCTTGCCTTTTAAACCTTATTTTAGTCCTAACTCTGATATAATCTGTATGTGTTTAGGCAAGCAGTGGTAATATACTACTGTCTTTACATTCCTTTATGTTAATTGTGGGTGCTAGACACTCTCCAAATCTCCTTCTGGGGCTAATATTCCACACGTGGGGTTTTCTTATCAAAGTATACCTTCCAATAAATCTCTTTTTAATTCACATCAAATAACCTACCTGAAAGTCAGATTCATTCTTTCAATTTACTTTCCCTCATTTGAATTGCATTTATTGGTCCTAGCCTCATGTCTTAGGCATAAAAAAAATGTTCAATAGGTAGTTGCAGGATTTAATATAGTTAGAAAGACTACAACAGAGCAATATTACCTATTTTATCTCCCCCTGGATTAACCTTCTGTAATCTTCAACAATTTGCTAAGTAAAACAGCACTTACAGACAATTACATGGTATATTGGCTCTTTAAGTTTTCATGCTTGTAACATTATTATATCTTCAGCATTCCATTCCTAGTATTATTTTCTTTCCTGATTACAAGTAAATGTATTTTAATTACAGAAAGTTAAAATATTAAATAAACTCACGAATTTTGATGTATTTGCAGTCAGTATTTTTACACAAAATGTGACAAATTTATGATTATGCTAAAAGAATATTACATTCTTTCCAATTAACATATTATAGTGATATATCAATCCCTTAAATAGTCTTTGGAACATGATAGAAAGTCATTAAAGATCTTTTCCTGGGGGACATCATTGTTTTTATTTTTCAGAGAAAGGCATTTTATCAAGGATTTTTAGATATAGAAGCTTAAACACAGAAAAATTCATGTTTTGAAGTCATAAAAATTAATATTTAAGATTATCTCTTCCTCACCTAACTTTTTCCACTTAAATATGAAGTAGATGTCCCCCAACATAATGATGTTGGTAATCAAAATTTGTGACAAATAGCACATGAAATCAATTTGTCATACCAAATGATAAAGATATGTAATAGATATGAATTGATGGATGGATCAATGAATGGATTCAATGAGCCACACTGGGTTTTTTTTTTTCCCTCGATTAGAGCACATAGCCAAAGTCTGTATTAGAGAATATTAGAATCTGTAAATGAAATATCCCACAAAGACACTGTGTAGAAGGCTTAGTCCTCAGCTCCACACTATTTGGAGGCAATTAAACTTTAAAAGGTGGGGCCTGATTGGAGGTCTTGAAGAGTGGAGTCCCGCTCCTTCCTCTTTCTGCACTGACCCTCCCCTGCACCTGGCTATGAAGTGAACTGGAGACCTCAGCCTCACACCCCCACAAGTGGGTGTACTGCACCACCACAGGCCCAGGGCAATAGGGCCGATGCTCAGGACTGAAACGTCTAAAGCTGTGAGACCAAATTAACTTTTCCCCTTTGTAACTTGATTATTTCCAATAATTCATTACACCAACATAAAGCTAATAAGGAGAGCAGTATCTGGAGAGAGATTGAAAGCTTATCATTGCCTCTGTGTTTCAGAGCTAAAATGGGGAGACTACCAGGGTGGTCTGTTCAGAAGATGAGAACTCTTGAACCACACTGGATAGGAATGAAAGTCCTTGACAGAGCCTTTGTCACATCCAGTTATTTCAGCTGCATTCCACCAGCCCTGCACGTGCTATTAGAGAAATTGTTTATCAAGGAACCACTGCTAAGCTCGTATAGCACAAATAAACACTCGTGTTGATAAGCATAAGCACACCATTAGCATTTAACATTTTCTGCCTCCTGCATAATAATATGTGTTTCTCTCACCCTGACCAACTCTAGATCATCTCGTTTTTAGGTACAAGTGAAAAAAATTCCAATATCTGAAATACAGAAAACTACAAATTGGGAATAAATACTCTGCTGAAGAGCAAGGTATTGAGGAAATGAATCCATGAGCATGTCCCTTGGTCCACCTGGAGGAAGGCACTACACTTGTCTCTAGTGCTTTCCCTGGGTCACACAGTTTACCTGCCACCCAGCCTCATGTTCAAACAAGGCATGCGCTCTCTCACTTAAACTCTATCTCATTCCACTCATACATATTTCAGAATTAAGTTAAAACATTTATGGATGGAATGACAAGGACTCCTTTTAATAAGCACAATTCTAAGGTGAAATTGATAAAAATTAATCTTAATTTCTTAATTTTATTAAATATCTCACCATCATTCAGCTTCCTCTTTCTTTCTCCCTCCTCATCTCCACCCACTCTAATATTAATATAGATATTAATATAATATGATATATTATTAATATAGAAATTAGTATAATACAGATATATTAATATAGAAATAGGTATCAATATATTATGTATAGATATAGATATAGATATACAGGCATACATAATATATAGATATACATAACATATAGATATCTATATATCAAGATATAGATATGGATATTCATAATATTATATCAATCTATAGGTATATCTATATCTGTATACCTATAGATAGATATAATATATAGATATACAGATATTATATATAATATGTAGATATGATATCTATAATATTATTGTAGAAATAAATATCTATAGTATATTACATAATATATTATGTTTAGATATATTAGCTACATATTCCTAATACAGATCTAGAGTCTTGATCAGATTCACTTGATTTTTTTTAGGAAAATTAAATTTTTTTAATATCCAGAGAAGTATTTGGGATTCACATGCCATACTATCAGAAATCATTTTGCTTATTTTTAATGTGTGTCCCACCCTAAAACTTCAGCAGACCATGGGAAGGACAGGCGCATTCTGGCTGTCATGCTCATGTCTCCTGCCATGAGAAAGGATCATCTGTCCTAAGCTCTGAGCCAAACTCTAACTTCAGTGTGACAGCTGACCATATGCCAATCCCAAGCTCTCAAACTCAGCACTAAAACTGGGTCATGGTTACAGACTCCCTTGTCTTACTGTATATTTTGCTCCTGCAAAGGGGTTCAGTAAATATCTTCTCAATCGATTAGATAAGTTCTCCTGAAAGAAATGTTCTTCGCCTTGAACTTTGCTCACAGAGTTTCCATGACCCTAGCACTTGTACCCTCCTCTGGCCTTTGATCTGTTACCAGGTAGAGCTGAAGCTCCTTCAGTTACACATCTAAGAGTAAACACTACCTATTCACAACAAAGATTTTTCTGGGGGACTGATGTGAGCAAGATGCTGGAGTAGAAAACCAGGGACACTTCCACTCCCCACAGACACTCCAATTCATGCACAAATTTTCTTTGTGATAAATCAGAAACTAATTGAAAGGATCTTGTACCCTAGGAGAATTGAAATCAAACTGCTCGAAGTCAGTAGGGGAATTTGGAATATCCTCTTGCCAGAGATGCTACTGTCAGGGAACTGCCATATGATCAGGAAGAGGTGCCCTGGCCCACAGCCTCACTGGGGAGGAGCAGTGGGTGCATCCAGTACCTCAGCTTTTCCTGGGAAGCTTCTGAAGGACTGACTGGCTTCTATCTTGCCATTCTTTGAGCTCTGATGGATCTGGAACAGCCTTGCCACTGATCCTTCCCTTTGCTTAACACAAAGCAAGCAGACATAAGGGGAGTGGGAGGCAATCCAGTTCTCAGCTGGATTTATCTCCACATAAGAAGCTCATATCTTCAGGGTGAAACAACCAATAGCCCAACTTTTAAACTGAACTAAGGACTTAAGTAAACAATTCTCCAAAGAACATATGCATATTAACAGGTAAATAAAAAATGTTCAACATCACTAAGTAGTCAGAGATATGCCAATCAAAGCCACAATGAGATGTTATTTCACATGTGTCATGATGACTACTATCAAAAAACAAGCCAGGTGTGGTGACACATGCCTGTAATCCCAGCAACTCAGGAAACGGAGGCAAGACGATCATAAATTCAAGGCAAAAAAAAGACAGCAAGTGTTGGTGTTGGGTAGTGGAAAATGCAAAAATGGTATAGCTGTTTTAAAAAACAGTATGGAGTTTCCCCCTAAAGGTAAAAATAGAACTATTATTTGATCCTCCAATTCTACCTCTTGGTATTTCTCCAAAAGATGTGAAATCAGGATCTCAAAGAAGAATTAGCAACACTATTCATAATAATAAAGCTGTGGGAACAAGCTAAGTGTCTATTGGCATATGAATGGATACAGAAAATATGGTAAATACACTTATGGAATACTATTCAGTTTTGAAAAATATGAAAACTATGCAGTATTTGACAGCATGAATTAATCTTCAAGACATTACACTAAATGAAATAAGTCATTCACAGAAAGAAAAGTATTGTATAATTTATCTTATATGAGATATGTAAAAAAGTGAAGTTCACAGACTCAAAGACTGGAATGGTGATTGCAGAGCCAGGGAGAGGGTCCAATTTGGAGTCACTAATCAATGGGCATGACGTTTTAGTCAAGCAAGATGAATAAGCTCTTAAGATTTGCTGTATGACACTTAAAAATCTGTTGATCTCAGGTTAGTATCCTTACATAATAAAATGTAAAATAAATTAAAAATTCTAAAAAAAATTGTGTTCAGTGACTTACTATCTCCACCTATGGCAATTCTATTTGATAATCTCAGCCTCAAGACACAGGTTTAGCATGGACACAATCTTATAGGATTACAGAACACCATATAAGGGGTAAATCCAGAATATTAGTTGTTTCACAAAGGTTATTTGATTTAATCCTTAAAACAGCATTATGAGCTGGACTTGGTTGTTCATGCCTGTAATCCCAGCAGCTCAGGAGGCTGAAGCAGGAGGATCACAAGTTCAAAGCCAGCCTCAGCAACAGGGAGGTGCTAAGCAACTCAGTGAGACCTTGTCTCTAAATAAAACACAAAATAAGGCTGGTGATGTGGCTCAGTGGTTGAGTGCCCCTGAGCTCAATCCCTGGTACAAAAAAAGAAAAAAATAAATAAACCAGCATTATGAGTTATGTATCATCATCTTGATATAACAGATGAGGAAACTGAGGCTTAATAAACCTACCCAAGGTCAAGAAAATCTCTTCCCACTGAACCACAGGGTATTTAATCAATATTCAAATTAGCAATGGTTGTCAGAGGTAGGACAGTGACATAAAAAACAACCACACTCCAAAAATCTGCATAGGTCTTGCTATAAGCAATGTTCTTTCTGAAACAGAATGGTAACATTTTTGAAAGAAAAAAAGAAGCAAAATTCTGATCTGGGCCTGGAGATGGGCAGAATGCCCTCAGGGATGATGTCCTCCTCCTGATGGAGATGGGAAATGCTGGTGCTGCAGAAGCAAGACACAGCTTGTTCTGCTTTTTGGTTCCAAAGCCCTAAGCTCGTGTCTTGCTAAGCTGTTTATCTCTCTCTCTCTCTCCATTCTCTCATATGGTGTCACAGTGCTTTTGTGTAAACGTCTTTCTTCTTTCTAACCAGCACTATTTTTCTTCATATCTGAGTATACGTGGTGATAGGATTTAGTTAAAAACCCAGTTTTTCTATATCAAATTGGAAACTCGTCTCATTCGCTTACATCTGTGATCCTTCCTGCCAGGGAGCAACACTGAACCATGCGTTTATTCTAACATCTAGGCCCCAGGTGTCTTTTGACTTGTTTAAATCCGGTCAAGTGAGAGAACCATGAATCAGTGTCTGTCATTTTGTGTCCTTTTAAGATGACTGGAAGCATGGAAAAGCTCTTGCAGATTCTCCAAGAAAGGACCCAGTCTGTATAAATAACACATGATTCTGTTATAAACATCTTTTCCAAACCCATCTTTGTCAAATCCATTTTTTTCAATCCATCCATCCATTATGTGATTATTCACTTATTCATTTATCCATTTAGTTTGAAACCACTGTTGAAATATTCTCTACATTTCCCATCCTATCCTCTCCTTTCCTATCTTCTTTTTTTTTTCTTACTCCATTCAAACTTCTGAATTCCCTTCAAAAAACAGTGCCTTGCCGGTAGTCAATTTTCAATATCTATTGGTTGACTGATAAAAGTTTAATAAGAATAAGAAGTCAAACATAGTACGAGAAAGACTAGAGTTGGTTTAGGAGGTAAGGAGGGCAGAGGATTATCTACTCTGATCAAAGGTGAAGGGATATCCCTTAGGAAGAATGGTATATAACTTAAGCGGTATGGAATATGAGAGATAAAAGGAGGAAATCCACTTTTTTTATAAGATAAACAGTTTCCCTAAGGGGAAGTTGATGGTGGTGATTCTATTTCCTGAATAGATTTATACTTTAAATGTTGGAAGTTGGCAGCCTGCAATAATCTCTTGATAGATGCCAACACAGATATGGTTCTGTTGAAACCATTTTGACCATGTTCTTACCAGGATTCACCAGAGAGTATATACAGATTTTAGAATGAGATAGTCCTAAATTCAAGTCTAAACTCTAACACTTACTACCTGTGTGAAGTTAGGCAAGTTATTAACCTCTCTAACCCTTTGCTTTCTCATTTCACCATCAGCGGTAATGCTCTTCTCTATAGAGTTTTGAGACTCAAATGAGATACATGTTAAAATTTTTGACCCGTCGCTATCACAGAGAAAATGCTCCATTGTAATAGTTACATGTAGTACCAACTGTTTTTCTTCTTTGTTTTCATACATTTCTATTTTTCCCTTTTAAGTAGGAAGAGTGATAGTCAATATTAAAAGGTACTAGGTGCAGTTTTCAAGGACATAATTTAACTGATGTTTTCTTTTCTTAAAGAAATCCAAAACTACTTACTATATTGATGATGACTTTTTAAGCTAGAATGAAATGCTTGTTATAAAGTCCCTCAGCTTCGTTTAGTCAATCAATCACTGCCCCCCCCCCATTGGATTTGCTACATAATGGGCTATTACCCTATGCAAATTAATCTTATATATTCTAAAAATAAAAGGTTAAGGTACAGTCTGTATACATGATATATGATTTTGTTATAAACATCTTTTCCAAACCTTCAGCCTGAAGGTAATATAATGTGAATCACATAAGGTTATGGGGGAAATAAGTTAATCATGAGAAGTTTTTGAAAATAATCCAGAAGCCAACTAGGGTTAACCTGCCCCTTAAATCAAGGTAAGATTTGGTAAAACGTCATGTCATGGCAGTGGTAACTCCAAAACTCTCTCTTCAAGATTTCTGCATATGATCTGGAAGCCTAGGTCCTCATGGTCACTGAGGTCTCCAGTTGTTGCCTTCTCAAGAGTGACTCAATTTATAAATAATGCCACCCATTTTTGTCACTGTCTTCTAACATTGTATTGAATCAATCTAGAAATTTGGCCTCTTGATTTCTACAAAGTCCTCACCAGTAGCATTTTTGACAGAACTGACTTTACTGAAGGCTGCAGAGAGGAGCAGGAAAGGAGGTATTTAAGCATTAATCAGAGGGGGTGGAGGGAAGCATGATTCTGAGAAATCTTCCTCATGTATTTTGCTGACTGCCAGTACAATTTGTCCACCCTCTGCAGTCCTCCTGTTCATTAGCCAGACTAACCAATTTAACCCCTCTCTTCCCCCATGCCCTCTTGAAATATCCCTAAAATTCAACAACTTTTCTCACTATTTATTTAGTGCATTTCAATTCCATCTGGCTGTAATTTATTTAGTGCCTGGTCTATGCTGGATAAACCCCAAATTGATCCTGTGTTAAACATAACAAATGACCAGCATATCCACTTAACAATACACACACACACAGACACACACACACACACTAGAAACTTCAGGTCTCTCTTACCAGGATCTTCTTTCCCAAAAAATTTCTGATTTTAACTAGTGATGTCTTCTTGTTAGGCAAGTATATGAAAAAGAACATGGTAAGTAAACCAAATAAATTCAAGAATAGAGTATATTGTAATGAAGGAAGGATTCTTCAAATGTTAAAAGTAAAGTGAGATCCTTCATTGAGACCAATATGGAGAAATATTTATCCTTTTCCCTAATTTGATAAGTCAATCGATACATGACCATTTTTTCTGTCTTTGATAAATTTGCCTTCAATTTCCACATATATCAGTACATAGTCATACAACCTTGAACGGAAAACATCTCAGAGCCGGACCCAGTAGCAAACACCTGTAATCCCAGTGGCTCAGGAGGCTGAGGCAGGAAGATCAGGAGTTCAAAGCCAGCCTCAGCAAAAGCAGGGCACAAGGCAACTCAGTGAGACCCTGTCTCTAAATAAAATACAAAAATAGGGATAGGGATGTGGCTCAGTGATCAAGTGCCCCTGACTTCAATCCCTGGTACCATCCCCTGCCCCTCAAAAATCTCAGAATCTCCTGTTAAAATAGAAATCAGTTTCAGCTACATTAATAGGCTCTTAGGAAGAACAGATGAAAAAATAAACGTGTAAGAGTTTTATAAACTAGGTGTATTTGTCAGCTTTTTGTTGCTTGTGACAAAAATACTTGGCAAGAACAAAGTACAGGAGGAAAGATTTATTTTGGCTGGTGATTTGGGAAGTTTCAGTCGTGACTGACCAACTCCATTCCTTTGTGCCGGAAGTGAGGCAGATAATCAAGGCAGAAAGGTGTAGCAGAGGGAAGCTGCTCAGTTCTTGGCAGCCAAGAAGCAGAACGAGAGAGAAAAAGAGGCCAGAAGAAGATAAACCATCCCAGGGCACACCTCCCAGTGACCTATATCTTCCAATTATTTTTTACCTCCAAGTGGTCCATCCAGGTATCAGTGGATTAATCCATCAGTGCAGTCAGACCTTCATGATCCAATAAGTGTCTAGAAGACCCACCTCTCAAACTTGCTGCATTGGAGACCATATTTTCAACAAGAGACTGTGGGGGATATTCCAGATCCAAATTGTAACACCGGAAGACAGATTTTTCAGCCCTTTAAAAAACTTTTTGAGATGTGGAGATCCATGAAAGGGATCTTGAAAGGAACGGGATGATCAACTCTAAAGATTTGTGCCCCTATATGGCTTAATATTAGTTTTTATTTTATTTTTTTATGAATAAGCATGTTAAATGATTGGTACCTGGTATAGAAACTAGAATGTAAAGTAAATACCTAAGTAGAGAGACCACTGAGAGTCTCACTTGCATTAGCCAAGGAAAGCGATAGTCAACCAGGAAACCAAGTGTAGATTTACATCAAGGTATGTTATTTTCACTCATGCATCTTATTGTGATAGCACATTCTTTTCCAATATGCAGAGTTCTGTGGGAGGGTAAGTTAAAGACGGACAAATGTAAGCCAAGTATAGTGGCATCCCCGGAATCCCAGCAACTTGGGAAGCTGAGGCAGGAGGATCAAAAGTTTGAGGCCAGCCTCAGAAAGTTACAGAGACCCTGTCTCAAAATAAAATATTTAAAAGACTGGAGGATGTAGCTCAGTGTTAAAGCACCCCTACGTTCAATCTCCAGTGTGTAAATAAATAAATAAGGACAATTGTTTAGTAACCATAGAACCATAGTAGAAAAATTAACTGTGTGATTTTTGAGTTGACTATTACCATGGTAACTCATGATAGCCCCAAATACCCATTTCACACAATTGGAATGTACATGCTTTTGTTGTCAAGTGCTTATGTTTTTTGCCAAGATGAGGAGTTTTGTTGTTGTAGTAGTTATTGTTTACCCTGGAGATTGTTTTTATGGGTAGAGCACTATTTCTCCGATCTTCTCTTCCCACATTAACCAAGGTGTTCAACCACTTCTCTTTGTTATCTTCTCTTCCAAAATATGCGCATACTTTCAGTCAAGGCTCCCTAGCCCAGGGACCATTCAATTCTAGTAAATTGATTCCACAGATTACAGAAAGGATCAACTATACTACAATCTCAAGTCATTATTTCACTCCCAGTTCTACATATTATTCCCTTATTCCTAAGTCATTTGAGAGGTACCTTACTGCTATGATTCTGTCTCCCCCTTACCAATGAATAAATATGTTCAAAGAAGGAAATGTCAGCTTTCCAATCACACCACCATCTACTTCCTCTCCAGGGTAGAAATTCACCTATACTTGTCTTTTGAAAAACCTGAGGGACCTCCCTCAGGCACTGAACAGCAACCTAAGAATAGTCTTCCTAAAAAAACCAGAAAGTCCCTGAGTAATAGTCAGGTATAAATCATAAAGACCTCTAGAGGTTAGTCTCCAGAGGTTAAAAAATAAAGATTTTAAGAAGTAGTGATAAAGGAACTAAGCTAAGGTTTTTAAATTCTCATGTTCTCCTTACTTTGCTCAAGATATTTCAAAATGGCAAAACTTTTAATGAGCACAGTAAAAGTAGGCACATACCAGCCAATGTACATTTCTGAGTGCCTCCTGTATGTCAGTTCTCATAGCAGGTGAGCAAGGTTAAGTTCATGGCTCTCAAAGAATGTATATCTAGGGTAGAAGAGAGAAAAAAATAAACCAACAATTGTAATAGAGGATGAAAATACTTTTGAAAAACAAAAAGTAGTCGTGACCCCTTTTTTCTATCCTATTCCTTTGAGAGAGGTCCAATCCCTCTTAGCAGCAGCAGTGGGTACTGAATGTGATCAGACAATGGACTCCATTCATTCCCTATTCTTGGGCTTTCTCCATCCCCAGTAATGGCACCAGCTAGAACATCAAAAGCAACACAAATTCACAAGCATTTAATTTATTTACTCTGGTTATAATAATATTGGCAGAAAGGACCAGAGATCTTCAATATTCCTAAAATTTCTCAGTTCACATGCTTCCTTTAGCCATTTACTTAACACCTAAGAACATCCCTCTCTGACTCATCCTTGGTACGCTGCGCAAAACCCTCCAAAACTACTTCCCCTAATTGCATAGAGTTAGAGCAGTGCTTTCTCAGCCTCTTATTAGAGTTGTTTGCATTTGGCTTTTCTTAAACAACGAGAAAGGGCCAGAACAAGTAGGAAAGAAACATACATGTTTCAGACTCCTTTAGAATCTCTGCTTCCTTAGGTTGAACTCAGTGCTGCCCTTGGTTCATCTGATGCACCTGTTCACAAAACTGTAAGTACGCCATACTTACCCTGATTATCTTGGTTTCCTCAAATGACCACCAAGGCATAACATATTCTATTTGACATAAAATACATTTTCCTCTTCTTGCATGATGGATTTCTTTTTGTATCTATTCTAATCAAAGTGAGGGATTGTGGGGAATAAAGGAGAAGCATCCACCCTGGTTCAGGAAGATTCCCCAAAGAGAAGATAACCAAGATGAATGTAGAAAGGAAGATACTAGCTAGAGAGGAAGAGGAAGGAACATCCACATGGAGAGACAGCAATAGAACAAGACACAGAGGGTGACAAAATATGGTTCCTTCAGGGAAGTCTGTGTTCTGTAAAAATGGAGCATCTGGGACATGTGAGAGAACATCAAAAGTGGAGTAATACTAGATAGGGAAGAGGGGTGGGAGGGAAAGGGAGGGGGCAGGGGAACAGCAAGGATGGTGGAATGTGATGGACATCATTATCCAAAGTACATGTATGAAGACACAAATTGGTGTCAACATACTTTATATACAACCAGAGACATGAAAAATTGTGCTGTATATGTGTAATAAGAATTGTAATGCATTCTTCTGTCATTTATTGTATTAAAATATCAATTATGGGGCTGGGATTGTGGCTCAGCGGTAGAGCGCTCCCCTAGCATGCTCAGGGCCCTGGGTTCGATCCTCAGCACCACATAAAAATAAATGAATGAAATAAAGGTATTGGGTCCAACTACAACTAAAAAACAATAAAAAAATTTTTAAAAATCAATTTTTAAAAAGTGGAGTATATAAACAGATCTGAAACCAGTTGATAAAGAGAACTTTAAACACTGGGCTTTATCACTCACCACCGAGGCAAGGACCATATATATCTTACCCATTGCTCCATACACTAGAACAAGGCATAGCACATGGTGGGCTCAATATTAAATGAATGGTTTCAGTGAATGAATGAACAAATGACTATAGTTTGTACTTTTTATATAGTGCTTATATGTAGCATTCCCAGTACGGCAGTTCTTTCAAGGGAAAAGTTGGAAGCAGTTGGTGCTTGTACATATTTAGATAAACATGGAAATTTGAATGCTTGGAATACTTTTCCCCTGGGCTGGATATTTAGATAGAATAGAAGTCCACTACTTTGACTGAATACCAGCATCACTTGGGAAGCTTTTAAAACTCTCAAAACCCCATTCCCAATTAAATCAGAATTTCTAAGGGTGAGAGTCACCATGAGCTTTTTTTTTTTTTTTTAATTCTCCAGGTGGTTCCTGTGTGTAGCTACAACTGAAAAATCCTAACTTTGTGCATCAATATTACTCAAGACTTACAATGGGAGATTTTCATTGTTGGTACTCCTAGGAGTCACCTGGAAAGTTTTTATCCATAAACCATATGATTGATTGCAACTTGTGACTCAGTAGGAGTGGAAAGGATCCCCACCATGTGTCTTTTGAGAAAGCTCACCATGAGAATCTGCTGGAGGTTTGAGCACCATGCCTTTAGAAAAACAGTAGCGAGTTTTGGCAAATACTCAAGGTCACCTAAAGTCAAGATGGGAAAGGTTCTCTCTCTCTCTCTCTCTCTCTCTCTCTCTCTCTCTCTCTCTCTCTCTCTCTCCTTTATGAGCCATGGAACTGCCATGGCCAGAGAACATGCAAGAATGAAGATAGAAAGTTCTACAAAACGAATGATAAAAAGTGGCTCTTCATTTGAAGAACTGAGTGAAGTGTATCTACCTGGGCACATGACTTGTTTCCTGGGAAACACATTAGGAGATAGAGTAGCCTATTGGGCTCCCTGTGTAGGCCTAATACTTGATCATCAACTTTACTTATCTACATCTGCACACAGCAGACAGCAGTGAGAAGTCCTACGATGAGGGCTCCTGAGATGTATTATTCACACTGAAGCTACACTACATATCCCCTATTCCTCCACTGCTGCCTGTGAGTATTGTTCTTTCTCTAATTAAATCCCCTGGGTGAAAGAATTGTCCCCATCAGAACAAATTCTGGAATGTTCTGCAGAAGTAAGCAGATTAAAGAGAAGAAAAATAGGGTCAGCCAATTATTTGTTAAGGGAGTGGGAAGCAGGAGCTATCATGTACTTCTTTTAAAAAGAACTTGAATCAAGGGGGTGTTAAATAAATAAATAAATAAAGCCCCGATAGTCATCTGCATTGTCTTCTTTACAAGGGAAAAGACTTTTACATTTTTTCCAAAGCCTTTGAAGAGAGAATCAATGCGCTTCATTGCAGCACAGAGACAAGGGTTTCTCAGACTGTCAGAAAAAGAAAAGTTGGCATTCATTAGTATTAAATTGAGCATTTTCTCTTATCAAAGTCAGTATGCATTCTCTTGTCTTTATAATACTTCACTTATTAGCTTGTCTCCTTACTGTTATTAACTTAATGGAAGTTCATGCAGACCTAAAAATTAGTTTATTTTTATACAGTTTGTTCTCTTTTCTCATAGAAAATGAATTTGAGGTTGAGTTGTTCTTATCATTCATACTTACTATTAATGAAACTTACCTTTCAAATATATGTACACGGCACTATTGAATCAAGCTGCTTTGCCCCTTTTAAGACAAATAGCCACAGGCACAGGACCTGTGAGCCTGTCCATATTCAAATGATTCATGATTCAGCGATGACTGTCACTTGCTCAATTTTCTCAAAAGAAAGAACTCAGTCTTGCTGACTTCCCGAATATGCACTTTTATTTACTTCACAGACCTTTTATTTCTAATGGCAATTATTAGTTTCTTCCGTACTTAAAGAGAGTGTCTTCAAAGAGGGGCAGCCGCCTCTTCAACTCTGCGAACCCCTGAGAAAGTGGCTATAGCTACTGTGCTACTGCAAAGGCATAAACAGAGAAACAGTGAAAAGAAAAAGAAATGCATCCTGAGTCTATTAAGAAAAAACACTGAACTGAATATTAATGAATGCCAAATTTTTTTTATTTTTTAAGAGTTGGGGAAATAAAAGTAATGTAAATAATAAAAGATAATATTTATTGAACGATGGTGACAGATTAGCATTTTACTGTGTCTTTTACATGAGTTACCTTAGTCTTCGTTTAATTTTTTATTTTAGTTGTTGATAGACTTTATTTATTTATTTGTTTGTTAATTTATTTATATGCAGTGCTGAGAATTGAACCTAGTGCCTCACTCATGCCAGGCAAATGAACTACCGCTGAGCCCTAGCCTCAGCCCCAGTCTTCCTTTTTAACCATCTTGTAAGCAGGTGTCTTAGTCTACTTTGTGCTGCTAAAACAGAAGAATGCAAACTGGGTGACTTATAAAGGACAGAAATTCATTCTGTCACAGTTCTGGAGGCCGGGAAGTCCAAGTTCAAGGTGCTGGCATCTGATGAGGGCTTTTTCATTGCATCATGACATGGTGGAAAGTAGAAGAGCAAGAGAACATTGTGTCCTCACAAGGTAGAAGGCCCAGGAGGGTGAACCCATTGCTACAGCTCCTTCTAGTAGCATTAGTTCATTCATGAGGGCTCCACTGTCCTCATGACCTAAACACTTCTCTAAAGGGTCCCCCTCTGACATCACCACGAGGGGAATGAATTTAGTCAACATCTTCAGACTCTAATAGTAGGTAACATTATTATTCCCTGGATGGAGAAGAAAACCAAAGCATAAAGAGATAAGAAACTAAGGTTACACATAAACAAAACGGACAAGCTGTGATTAGATCTTGGGCTCACTCAAAACTTTCAAAGTGATGTCCCCAAAAATGCTCATATACTTCAGTGGAACAGGGGTACACTGTAGGATTTATCTATATCTATCTATCTATATATATCTATATCTATCTATATATATATATATATATATATATATATATATATAATTTTGGATAAAGTCAGCATAACTGATAACAGTGTCTGTCAAATTTTGAATGTTAAGTATCTTCTCTAAGATAAGTGAATTTTGGGCTGGGGATGTGGCTCAAGCGGTAGCGTGCTTGCCTGGCATGCGTGTGGCCCGGGTTGGATCCTTAGCACCACATACAAACAAAGATGTTGTGTCCGCCGAAAACTAAAAAATAAATATTTAAAATTCTCTCTCTCTCTCTCCCTCTCTCTCTCTCTCTCACTCTCTCTTTAAAAAAAAAGATAAGTAAATTTTGATCTTATGAAATCAAAAAGCCATTGTTTCATTTTGCAAAGTTCTGACCTCAAACAGTAGAAACCTCATTCACTCAAAAGCTGACTTCTCTCAAGTTATTGGTTGTCTACAACATATTTGGTCCTTTTTCTCAGTGAGGATGACTAATTGCCAGCAGCAAGCTGTAACCATTTTCAGATGTGCATGGATAAGCCCTCTTTTAATTGCTGTGGAATATCACAGATATGGATTCCAATCACACTCTTCACTTAGACTTGATTTGCTTTTGTTCTGTTTCAGGGGTATTTGAGGGGGAGACAGGAATATGGAGCATTTGATGACTACACTCACTCTATCAATGGAAAGATTCAACAAAGATTCGCTATATAACTGCTCTATTTTCAGGGTAGGATAATTGCTGTGGGGAATGCAAAGAAATAAAAACAAAGGTGCTTGCCTTTGGAAATTTTACAATCTAACTGATAAAATGAGATATACACATCAATAATTATGAAAGGATACAGTGTATAGTAAAATGATAATCATATGGAAAAAATAAATATGGGCTAAACTGTGTGTTTCTTCAATTATCAAATATTAGTCAATACTTGTCACATCATCTGAGATTTAAAAAATGGATCACATATGGATTCTGTTCTCAAGTTTAGATTCGTAGCCTAAATGGGAAAATAAGTGCCTTTAAACACCAGGCAAATTATGTTGTGTCTTGAAAAAATATCCAACATGAAAAATCAGAGAAGCTTTCATGAAAGACGTTTCAAATAACCTGATTCTGAGGGCTGAGGAGATTTTCAGTGGATAGAGAGTAGGAAGAGAGTCTAAGGAGAAGGGAATTGTTTATATGAGCTTGTATGAGTGTTCATGAATGCATGAGTTTTTAAAAATTGAAAAAAATGCATGAAATTTTAACTGTTTATTTATGGGCTGAGGAAGTTCAAGGGATATTTATTTACTTCTTGTTGCATTTCTGAATTGTTCGTGTTCTTGACACTGTGCAGACTTTTTGTCCTTAATCAGAAAAGTATTTATTAAATGTTTACTAGGAGTTAAACATTATTCTAAAATATTTTACATGAATTATTTGACTTAATCCTCATTAGGATAAATGAAATATATATCAGTATTACCGTCATTTAGCTGCTACAGAAATTGAGGTGGATAGAATGGAAGTAATCTGCAAATTCACACAGCAATTGAGGCATTCTCTTGTCTCTGGAACCCAAAATCTGAACCTTTATACCAGATTGTAAGAGTGCCAAATGAAATTTTTCAGTCTTTAGGAAAAAAAAAAAAAAGAATGCTACTAAAAATGGCTCATATTCACAAAAACGGGGTCTGCAGGCTTATTGAATTTGCCCAACGTTCGTGCACCTTCCCTGATCTTTTGAACTCCAGGAGTCTTCTATCCAGCAGTAGATACATCATATAGCCAATGTAATAAATGCAGTAGGATTTTTTTACACCTTTGCTTCACCCAAAGCCCTTCTCAAAAAGTGGGGGCTTAGCTCCAAGGCTCAAGCTAGCAACATTGCTTTTTGTCTATCATTTAAGTGAATGACAGCTTAAGAAAACAAAAAAAGAATAAAGTATGTGGATTATCTACCACTTCTTTGTCTGATTGATGTGAATTTCAAACAAGACTTGATAAGTAGAAGTCAACATCTAGTAAATATCAGTGAAGCTGCTGCTGCTTTGGAGAGGCTATACTTCTTGAAGTCGATAACAAATTGAACAAGACTTTGACTACCAAACTTAGTTCAATTTTACTCTTTATAGATATGGTTAGGTCTTTAAAAAGTTTTAACAGATTCATAAATTTTATCTACATGATATTAGATTTTATGAAGTATTAGAGAGAAATGAAATTGTATCCTATGCTATAATTAAAACTATGCAAATAGCACTTGCTCTGTATGGGCAAAAATGGATAGACACTATGAAAAATGAAGATCAATTGTTAAAGAGTCTTCTTCATTTGTAAAATTGGCATTATTATTTCATTTTTATATATTTATTATAATATTCATTCAATAAATTATCTCTCTTTTTTTCTGAATGGTTTTGAATCCACTCTATGACCCTTCTTTCCCTTTGAAATTAAAAAAAAAAGCAAAAACTTCTAAAGACAAGAAATGTTGTTTTGATTTATTGATACCATGTAAAGAAATTTTTGGTCTAAAATATTCTTTTAATGCCTATTTCTAAGCACAAAATAATTTATTTATAAATAAAATAAATCATCAAATCCACTAATAAGCCTCCATCCTCTTTTAGCTTGGACCTCAAGTACACACAAACCAAAGCACACATACACACCAGTCCAATTACCTACTCAGGCTTTTAGGTTTAAAAATGAGCCACTCAGGAATTCAAGATGGCGGATTAGAGTACAGTATGGTGGTGCATGCAACTGATCTCAGAAACTTGGGAGGTTGAAGCAGGAGGATTTCAAATTCAAGGTCAGCCTCAGCAAATTAGCAAGACCCTCAGCAACTTACCGAGACCCTGTCTCAAAATAAAAAAGGACTAGTGGGGATATGGCAAAGTGATAAGATACCCCTGGATTCAATCTTTAGTGCCAAAATTTAAAACATGGTTGATTAGAGAAAGACCACATTTCTGATTGCTCCACAGCTTAGAATCCAAGCAGTAGGAGTACTGCTTCTCAGAGAGGTGGGTGAAAGAGGGAATTCACTGAAATTCAATATCGGACAGTCAGTCTCTTGAATACTCATAAACTCAGGTTCCTTGAAGGAAGCACAAGAAAGAATACATTGGAGCCAGGCAAGAAGAACAAAAGCAATTCTAAGAAAAAATCAATGCTGGAGACATCACAATCCTGACTTCAAATTATACCACAGAGCTATAGTGACAAAAACCACAAAGTATACTGGCATTGAAAACACACACATTGACCAAAAGAACAGAATAGAAGCCACAGAGATAAATCCACACAGACACAATCATCATATCCCTGAAAAAGATGCCAAAAATATACATTAAAGAAAAGACAACCTTTTTAACAAATGGTGCTGGGAAAACTAGTTATCCATATATGGAAGAATGAGACTAGATTCTTATCTCTTACCAAGCACAAAAGTCAACTCAAAATGGATCAAAGACCTAGGAATCAGACCAAAAGCTATACAACTTCTAAAAGAAAATGTAGGGTCAATATTCCATCATATGGGCACAAGCAACAGTTTCCTCAAAATAATTCCCAAAGTTCAGGAAATTATACCAAGAATTAACAAATGGGATGGCATTAAATTTAAAAATCTTTTGCACAGCAAAGGAAACAATTAAGAATGTGAAGAGAGAACCTACAGAATGAAAGAGAATCTTTGTTTTAAAAAAAATCAATCAATAAATAAATAATTAATAAATGGACATGTGAACTAAACAGACACAAAAGAAGATGTACAAAGGACCAACAAATATATGAAAAAATATTCAATATCATTAGGAATTAGAGATATACAAATCAAAACTACACAGATTTCACCTCATCCAGTTAGAATGACAGTCATCAAGAGTACAATCAATAATAAGTGCTAGAGGGGATATAGAGAAAAAGGAACACTTTTAAACAGTTGGTGAGTTTGTAAATTAATACAAATACAATGGAAATCAATATAGTTTTCTCAAAAGACTAGGAGTGAAACCATCATAAGACCCAGCTACACCATTCCTTGGTATTTATGTTAAACAACTGAAGTCATTGTACTACAATGATACATGCATACCCATTTTTATAGCAGCACAATTCACAATAGCCAAACTATGGAACCTGCCTAGGTGTCCATCAGTGGATGAATAAATAAAGAAAAGGTGGTGTATTTACACACAAAAAATAAATAAATAAAGATTTATTTAGCCATAAAGAAGAATGAAATTATGTCATTTTCAGGAAAATGGATGAAACTTGAGAACATTATGTTAAGTGAAATAAGCCAAACATAGAAAGTTGAGGGTCTTATGTTTTCTCTTATATGTGGAAGCTAGAGAAGAAAAAGGAAAAGAAAGGTGGGGTCAGGGAGGGAATCTAATGAAAATCAAAGGGAGACTAGTAGAGGAAAGGGACCAGAGAGAGGGAGGAGAAGAGGTACATACTAGGTAATTGTATTGGCCAAATTATATGTTATATTGTGTGCATGTACAAATATGTAATAGCAAATCCCACCATTACATATAATCATAATACACTAATAAAAATATGAAAAAAAATTAGAAATAAAAATAAGCCATTCAACCCATATATTAAAGCCTCTTATAGATTTCTTTCTGCCTCGTGTTTGGGAGAAATGCATATATAACTCCAAACCTGAAAGGCACAGGACATACTTTGATGAGGAGACTGTGACTTCAAGCACAAGTATGAAGAGGGCATTTTTAACTCAATTAGACCTCTGTTCTAAAAAGATTGTTTTCAGAGGAGGCAGATTCCAATTTTACACATTTCCTTCAGACATTTGGTGAAAAAGAATGTAATACAGTGTCCTATACTCTTGGTTCATAGCTTTGAACATGAATTACACTGAATTAAAATTTATTGTACCAGTTTTCATTCCAATCACAAAACTAAGAGTAGCTTGAGGAAAGAAACTTCTTGTGTTCATCACTATACCCAGTATGCCTAGAGAAGTACCTGGCATTACGGAAAGATATTGTGGATAATTGCAAATAAAAATTGTAGTTTGCTAAGGCCCCACCCAGAAAATGGTGAATAAATGCCAATGTTTACAAATGTCAAATAATTTTATATTCCAACCTTTTAAATGCACCATTTTCTTTCATCCCCATCACAACTCCATAGGGTTGATACTATTATTTCCCTTATATTGCCGATAAGGGAACATATTCAGAGAGGTAAATAGCTTGTTCAATGCCCCATGAATAGGAAATGGAAAGGCCTGGATTCAAATTCAAGCATTTTGACTCCTTTCTGAACCAGTATTGTAAACTGTCTATCTTCAAAGTGCAGAGGACAGAATTATCTAGGGAGAATATACAATATTGTCTTTCTTCCACATCTGAAGGAAATTGTGTAAAGCACAATGAGAATCTGGAGTTGCTATCAGTCCTAGACTATATCTGTATGTTCCCTGGGCTTTTCTTGTTTTTGGTTTCTAGAAAATAAAGAAGAAAGTCCCTCTCTGCCACATCTTCTGTCCTGATTATTCCTTATATCAATTAATTCCACCATCATCCACCCAGTTCTTTAAACCCCATACTTGTGCTACATTCCTACTTTTTATTCCTCCTTATCCTGTGCATCTAACTAGACCATTCACTAGAATCAAACTCCTAGAAATTTTTGAAAACTTCCTGTTTCTCTCATCCTAACTGAATCAGCTCCAGCCTAAGTCAATGTTTTGTCTTAACCAACAAATGAATATTCTCCCAGCTGGCTCTTCATTTCTGCTCATACCTCTCTGGAGTTCCTTTTCCATACAGAAGCAGACATTGCTTTTTCAAAAAAAAAAAAAGTCAACCTGATCCCATTGTTTCTCTGGATAAAATTTTTAGTTGCTTCTTCATCACACATGGAGCAAAATTCCAACTCTTTAACATGGTTTGCAAAACCCAACACAATTTGGGCCATCCTCATCTTTATTTTAATTGTATATCGCTTTCCCCTTTGGTTGCCACACTCTAGTTTCTTCTGAAGTCAGCATCTTCACACATGCAGTTTCCTCTTCTTAGAAAGCTCTTCGTTCTCTTCTTCCACAAATATTCCTTGTACCACTCTTATCCATTGTATAACAGTTTGTGCAACGTCTGTCCTCATGAGGAGATTGCACAGGGGCCAGCTTAACCCTCTGTGCCAAGGCCTATTCAGTGCTTGATAAAGGCATGAGTGAAAAGGAGAGACATCATCAGAACTGTGCAGAAGCCCCCTGATGTCAGATGGAAGGCTGTCTTGCACAAGCCAGAGACCAAATACAGGATGTTATTCTCAAAGTAGATGAATGCCAGGCCCGAATCAGACCAACAGGTAAAAGAGATAGATATAGCAAAAAGTACTAATGTCCACATCCATATCCTGGAACTAATAATGAAAACTCACTCCGTCATGTATACACAAAGACGTGAGAAGGGACTAGAAGTGCTGGCCCACGCCTGGACTGCTTAGAAGGAACTGGTTACTCTAATAGCTCTTGAGATCCTACAGCTTTCATCATTTACCTTAAGAAAAAAAAACCCAGAATGCAGCCTATATTTGAGGAGCTTACAAACTCATCCCATTTACAACAACTGCTTATAAAATCTTTTCATGGCTTTACAAAACAGCCTGGAGAGGTTTCCAAAGGATTTTTAATCCACATCAAGAGAGATACTGCTTACATGTCCTTCTAGAACTACCACATTATTTCCTTATCACATTTAATGGAAGCAAAACTAGAGGAAAATATCCAGTAATGTAAAAGAAACCCAAGAGTAATTTTTCAATATTGTTATTTGGTTGATATCTACTTTTGAAAGTTAATTTTTTGCAGGAATATTTTTTGCGGGTTATCTTCATAACCATGGGCAGTTATATCATTATGATTTGATGGGAAAGGCATATTTTTAGTAAGCTTTTAGTCAGCCCAGCAAACTAAAAATCTGCTGAAAAGCTATTGTAAGGTCAGTTGTAGAACTTTGAACTTCTGTGGTTCAATATATTTCTAAGAAGCCACTTAAGCTAAACAGGAGGTTAAATAATAGATCTTCATTCTCATCCATTGCTCTGGACCCATGAACACCTTTAAGGGAATGATTTTTTTTTCTTTTACCAGGAAAAAAAGGCAAACAAAACCCTTGTAGAGTTTCTGTGAGTTCGGTTCAAAGGAAATTGTGGTATGGAGCAAAGATTCATCTGATGACCTTGAACAAGTCACTTCTCAGCCTTCACTGTCCCATCTTTCAAAAGAGAAAGGTCAACCAGATGATTATTAAGGTCTCTTGATCTCGCAGTCAAAGGAGAGAGAGTCAGACATTGCCAAACCAATTTTTACACAATGTGATGCATGCAAGAATAACCCTTGAGGGTAACTAGGTGCTATCTCTCCCTGAAAGTATTGGGAGAAAAACATCTTCAAAGTTTAAAGGAATAAATAGCTTTTGAGCTGAGGTCTCCAGGGATAAACAGAAGTTGGAAAGAATGCAGTTGGGCAAAGGGCTGGAGGCCTAAAGCAGCAAGCGGTCCAAGAAACAGCGGAGCTTTGTTATAGCTGCAGCAAAGCATGCCAGAGACAGGGCCACAGGAAGTGCCCTTAGAGAGGCAGTCTGGGGCCAGAATTGATTTATATTAGTTAGGGAACTGAGGGAGGCAGGATGAACATTAGAGACTGTTTTTCTTTTTATTTAAAATTGACAAATGTTAATCCCGTACATTTATATGGTACCAAGGTTTTATTATGATTTCTAATACCGTGTAGATTGATTAAATTGAGCTAATGAGCATATCCAACACTTCAAGTATTGAACAAGTTTTATAATGAAAACATTGGAAATTTACTTTCTTAGCAATAAACATGGTGAATAGAACTAATAATTGAGTTAAGGGGTTAACTCATCCCTTGATTTTAAAGAAATGAAAAAATACAAAAAGTTTTTCATTATTAGAAAAAATCACTCCGGAGTAATAACAGAGGGTGCAAAGAAGATGGGAAAGATCAGACACAGGAAGACCAAACACAGCTATTATTATTGTGAATTTTGTAAAAGGATGAGCGGCAGTGAGAATGGGAAGTGGTTTTCAACACACTAAGTACTTGGTTAAGTGCTTCTATGTGAAAGAGATGGGGCTCGGCTGATGCTTTCACAGGGAGAAAATACAACGAAAGTGCTAACATCCCACTGGTGGGAGGGACAAGGTTGTTGCCACTGTAGAAAAACAGTCTGGTAGTTCCTTAAAAGATCAAACATACGTGTCAGATAGAGCACTAATCTCCAGAATATATAAAGAACTCAAAAAACTTAACACCAAAAAGAACAAACAACCCAATCAATAAATGGGCTAAGGAGCTGAACAGATACTTCTCAGAAGAAGATATACATTCAATCAACAAATATATGAAATGTGGGAGAAAAGGCAAACTTATACATTGCTGGTGGGCCTGCAAATTGGTGCAACCAATCTGGAAGCAGTATGGAGATTCCTTAGAAAACTTGGAATGGAACCACCATTTGACCAAGCTATTCCACTTCTTGGTCTATACCCAAAGAACTTAAAAACAGCATACTACAGTGACGCAACCACTTCAATATTTATAGCTACACAATTCACAATAGCTAAACTGTGGAAGCAACATAGATGCCCTTTAGATGAATGGATAAAGAAACTGTGGTATATATACACAATGGAAAATTACTCAGCATTAAAAGAGAATAAAATTATGGCATTTGCAGGTAAATGGATGGAATTGGAGAATATCATGCTAAGTGAAATAAACCAATTCCAAAAAACTAGGAGCCATATGTTTTCTCTAATAAGTGGATGCTAATCCATAATGGCATGGGAAGGCATGAGATGAATGGAGGTACTTTGGATGGGGCAAAGGGAAGGGGAGAGCATGGGGTAGGAACTATGGTGGAATGCAATGGACATCATTATTCTAGGTACATGTATGGTTGCACAAATGGTGTGACTCTACTTCATGTGCAACCAGAGGAGTGAAAATTTCTGCCCCTTTTGTGTACAATAAATCACAAAGCTTTCTGCTGTCGTGTAGAATTGACTAGAGCTAATAAAAAAATTAATAAGTTTTAAAAAAAAGATCAAACATGGGGCTGTGTTGTGGCTCATTTGTAAAGCATTTAGCACATGTGAGACACTGGATTCATTCCTCAGCATCACATAAAAATACATAAATAAAATAAAGGTATTGTGTTTATCTACAAATATATGTGTGTGTGTGTACACATACACACACACACACATATATATATATATATATGCATATATTTTTTTAAAAAAATATTAAATACCATTGCCAAATGACCCAACTAATTCACTCCTACAGAAATGTGTTGGGGCTCAAAGCACAAAGTATGGCATCTTGGCATGCTTAGGACTTTGAGCAAAAAAATATTGGAAAGACCTCAGATTCAAGGTTGCTCTGACCTTGATTCAAGGTCTCTCCTCCCCAAGACAGGTCATAGGAACTATAACCCTCTTCCCCAAAGCAAATCATAAAACCTAGAAAGCTTTCTCTCTCCCTTCTTCCTTGAAGACTGTCACTGCAGAGGGTCCTTGCCACATACCTGGGGGAAAAGAATACCAAACAGAGAGGCCAAGAAGAATCTGAACAGACAGGGCGTTGCTGGATTCACACACACACTACCCCACCCCGATCTTTTACCCTTTTGTCCAGTCACATTTCCACAATGTATCCATTCTTCATCAAACATAAGCATAAAAATATATGTATAATATATCAAAATACATCCTACATCATGTATATCTAAAAAAGAACCCAAAAAAAAGTAAGTATAAAAATAGACTGTTTTCTTGGGTTTCAGGGCCTTCATCTCTGAAGACTTTTATGTCACATAAAGTTTTAATTAAATAAATTTGTTACCCTTTTCTCTAGTAGGAGCATCAGACATGACCCTTGAATTGAATGAGGAAATTCAATTTTGCCCCTACAAATGAAAATGTATACACAAAGAATTGTCCAAGAATGTTCATAGCAGCATTATTCATAGTGGCTAAAAATGAAAACAACCCAAATGTCCATTAACTAATAAATAGATAAATAAAATATGGCACATCCATATAATGGATAATCTGATTTGGCAATGAAAAGAAACGAAGTAAAAAAAAAAAGAAATGAAACGAAGTACTATTGTTACATGCTATGACGTATGTGAACCTTGAAAACATTATATTACATCAAAGAAGCCAGCTGCAAAGGCTTACATTCTATGAATGTGGTTTACTACATTGATAGATTTTCGTATCTTGAAACATTCTTGTATTCCATGAATAAATCCCACTTGGATGTGATCTGAGATCCTTTTAATGTGCTGTTTAATTTAGTTTGCTAGTATTTCTTTTTAAGGATTTTGACATCAATTTTCATTAAGAATATGGCCTGTAGTTTTATTTTCTTGCAATATCTTTTTTTACTTGGTTATCAGGGTAATGCTGGCATCATAAAATGAATTTGGAAGTGTTCCCTTTTCTACAAGTTTTTGGAATAATTTAAGCACGATTGGTGTTAATTCTTCTTAAATGTTTGCTAGAATTCACCAGCGAAGCCATCTGTTCCTGAGCTTTTCTTTGTGGTAAGCTTTCTAATTACTGATTCAAAGTCCTTTCTAGTTATAGATCTGTTCAGACATGCTATTTCTTCATGGTTTAATCCTGGGAGCTTGTACACGTGTTGGTTTATTTTAGGTGTCCACTTGACTCAAGTAAGAAATACCTAGAAAACTCATAAAGCATTATTTCTGGGTGTATCTGTGAAGGTGTTTCCAGGGGAAACTGCAGTGTGAGCTGGTGGACTGAGTGGGGAAGATCTGCAGTCAGATGGTACCGGCTGGCCATCATCTAACCATCTAAGCGGCTGGGGACCCAAATAGCACAAATGTTTCTCCTGGCTTTGCACTTCAGAACTCAAAGCTCCCTGGCCTTTGGATCCTGGGACTCACTCCAGCAGCACTCATGTTGTTAGGTCCTTGGCCTCTAAAATTTACACTATTCACTTCCCTGGTTTTGAAGTCATACTTGGACTAAGCCCCACTACTGAGATTCCAGGGTCTCTAATACGCACATGGCCTGTCGTAAGACTTATCAGCCTCTGTGACCTTGTGAGACAATTCCCTTTATCCCCTATCATGTAAGGGTGTGTGGTGGGGGTGGGGGTGGGGGTTTCTACTGCTTCTGTCTTTCTGAAGAACCCTGAGTAATACAGTGTGTTTCTAGGAACTTACCCAATTGCTTCTAAGTGATCAGTTTGCTGCTGTATCATCGCTCTTATCAGCATTCTTATTTCTGTGGCATCATTGGTAGCATTTCCTTTCATCTCTGGTTTTACTCAAACCATTTTTCCCTCGTCTAGCTAGTGATTTTGTTCATTTTGCCTCTCCAAAATACTCTGAGTCCCATTGATTTTTCTATTGTTTTTCCTGTTCTCTATTTCATGAGTTTCTGCCCTGATCTTTATGTGTATCTTCCTGCGGCTCACTTTGGGCTTAGTTTGTTCTTCTTTTTCCAGTTTCTTGAAGAATGAAGTTGGTTGTTCATTGGAGATTGCTTTTAAATGTACACATTGTTTTGTTCTGAACTTCCCTCATAGTTTGCTTTTGCTGCATCCCAGGAGTTATGGTGTATTGCATTTTTATTTTCATTTGTCTCAAGATATTTTCTGATTTCCCATTTAGTATATTCTCTGATGCATTTCGTTTTTCTCTGCATATTTGTGAATTTTTCAGTTTTCCTTCTGTTACTGATTTCCATTTTTGTTCCACTATGGTCAGAAAAGATACTTACATGAAGAAAATCTGTTAGAGAATGTTGTGCATTGATAACCAGTGCAATGTCACCAGGCTGACCAATTCCACAAGCACCATTTATAGCTTAAAAATAGGATCACTGACAACATTTTCCTATAACAATGTTCCCACAGCATGATTTATGAGATGAATTTAGGTGTGAATCAGAGACTAAAGCGGTTTTTAATATTTATGCATTTATTTTAATATGAATTAGAAAATGAAACTTTCCACTTAGGATAGTGATCTCTATTTTCTTTATAAACAAATATCACCTTTATAAAGGTAATTTTATTAAAAATATTAAGTAAATATAAGTACAGAGAGTATAAAACTCATAAAAGTGGAAACAGTACTAGAGAATATGATGCTTAAAATTTTAGCTACAATAAGTACAGAAGCTACTGATACAACCAGGTAAAGACAATGATCCTAAGAACTGGATCAAAGCTTTATCTCAGTCTCTAGTTACCGCCTACTTATTAATCCAACTTTAAAGTAGGTTGTACCATACCTATTTAAAAGTATGCATTAACTAAGAAAATGCTAGTAGTGTTCTGGAAGGGAGACTGGTGATTAGTCTTAGTTTATATTTTATTTCATGAATTGTTAGGTTATTATTATTCCTTTCATTAATCCATGATTGTAAACAACAGGAATCTGCAGGTAGGTGGTTATATGGTTCATATGGGAGAAAGGACTATTTCTTTGTCTTTTTTTTTTTGGTGGTGGTGGTGCTGGGATTGAACTCAGGGCCTTGCAAATGCTAGGCAGGCACTCTACCAACTGAGCTATATTCCAAGCCCCTGAAAGGACTATTTCTAAAACCTGCCATTCTTCCCCCTGATATTATTATCCACATAATAGCTATGTTTTTAATTGCCCAGTTTTCTAAAAATAGACAAAGGAAAGAATATATAGATAGATTGTCTGACATGAAATCACTAGGTAGATGGCAGCAGTATTTCCCAGGAAGGTTACATCTATGGGCATTGGTGACATGAATTGGCTTCTGAGATGTTCCAGGTAGGTGGCTTCTCTTTAACATATCCACTCATTGTGAATATAATAACACAATTCTTCTACAGGGGGCAACTCCAACCCAGTAAGGAAATGAGAGAACAAACACACCAGAAGAAAAGCGTGCTAGGTGAGGGAATCATTAGGGGTCCATTGTCAGAGAAGTGGAAGCGAAATGGAAACCAGATACATCCCCAGGGGAGTTCTGTAGCAGTGGGGAGAACTATTATATGAAACTAAAGGTTTATTCACTCCCTAATTCACACTGCAGATATTTAGTAACTATTCCCTGAACCACTCAATAAAAATTTCAATTCAAAATTGGCTATCAGTGCATTGGGCCTGAGTTTTTATTTCACTTTGAAAAATGCCAAATCATATTACAAGTACATCACAAATATGGCTCTTGTTTTAACATTTTTGAAATCCAAAAGAGAAAAGATGGGTCAGAAAGTGAGAAAAATCCCTGCCTATCTCTGGATGTGCAAGTGAAAATGAGGGAGAAGAAACCATCAAACCTGGGAGGAACATGTAAGTGATAACATTCATGAAATCAGGCTTTTGTCATCAGAGCTCCCTTGTACTGTTTGGGTTTGGCTTCAAAAATGGACTGGAGACCTTCAGTGGTTCTAACTAAGGGTACTTCTCCATCATGAGCCATACAGTGGTGGTATCATTCAGGCACAGAAGTGATTCATGTGCAGGTTTTCCTAAGGTGCTTGCCCAGCAGTTTTATTTTCAAGTGAGATAACACCCTTCTCCTTGTCCCTCAAAATCCCAGGAGTCTCTCCATCCAACTTCCAAATTTCTTTTTCCATCCAACTTCTCTCTAAATTCTTTCCCTCTGTTGATTACCCTGTTGATTACTCTGTTGATTACCCTGTTGATTACTCTGTTGATTACGACTTTGGATCCCCAAGAAGAGGGTTTGAGTCAAAAGAATTTGAATCCAAACACCTTTAAAGGAGCATGGAAGGAGCTCAGAGGTGGGAAAGCCATATAAAGCGTGTATACCAAGCAAGTCAACACTTTGAGTGACTGAGCTTAATCCCACAAGAAAATTCTGGAAAATTCATTGAGTTGAGTTTTGTGCATGGATAGGGGTTTAGTTTCATTTTGCTGCATATGGATTTTCAGTTCTCCTAGCACCATTTGTTGAAGAGGCTATCTTTTCTCCAACCTATGTTTGTGGCTCCTTTCTCTAATATGAGATAACTGTATTCATGTGGTTTTGTCTCTGTGCCTTCTATTCTGTACCACTGGTGTACATGTCTATTTTGGTGCCAATCCCATGCCGGTTTTGTCACTATAGCTCTGTAGTATAGTTTAAGTTCTGGTATTGTGATGCCTCCTGCTTCATTCTTCTTGCTAAGGATTGTTTTGACTATTCTGGGTCTCTTATATTTCCAGATGAATTTCATGATTGCTTTTTTTATTTCTATAAGGAATGACTTTGGGATTTTAATTGGAATCACATTAAATCTGTATAGTGCTTTGGGTAGTATGGGACCTAGGAATTAGGCCAGAGACCCTGCACCTCATAGAGAAAAAAAGTAGGCCCAAATCCTCATCACATGGGATTAGGCCCTGACTTCCTTAACAAAACTCCTAAAGTGTAAGAAACAAAATTAAGAATTAATAAATGGGATGGACTCAAACTAAAAACTTCTCAGCAAAAGACACAATCAATGAAGTGAAGAGAGAGCCTACATTTTGAGAGCAAATTTTTGCCACATTCATGTCAGATAGAGCACTAATCTCCAGGATATATAAAGAACTCAAAAAACTTAACACCAAAAAGGAGCTGAAGAGACACTTCTCAGAAGAAGATTAACATTCAATCAACAAATATATGAAAAAATGTTCAACATCTCTAGTAATTAGAGAAATGCAAATCAAAACTACTCTAAGATTTCATCTCATGCCAGTCAGAATGGCAGTTATCAAGAATATAGGTAACAATAAATGTTGTCAGGGATTTAGGGGAAAAGGCACACTCATACACTGCTGATGGGACTGCAAATTGGTGCAACCAATCTGAAAAGTAGTATGTAGATTCCTTTAGAAAATTTGGAATGAAACCACAATTTGACCCAACTATCCCACTCCTTGGACTACACCCAAAGGACTTAAAATCAGCATACTATAGTAATGCAGCCATGTCAATGTTTATAGCATCTCCATTCACAATAGCTAAACAGTGGAAGCAATCTAGATACCCTTCAATAGATGAGTGGATAAAGAAACTGTGGCACATAAACACAATGGAATATTACTCAGCATTAAAGAGAACAAAATTTTGGCATTTGCAGGTAAATGGATGGAGTTGGAGAATAAATGCTAAGAATATAATGCTAAGCAAAGTAAGCCAATCCCCAAAATCCAAAGGCCAAATGTTTTCTCTGATAAGCGGAAGCTAATCTATAATTGGCGGCAGGGTGGTGGTGGGGGAGCCCATGGGGAAAAATGGAGAAACTTTGGGCAAAGGGGAGGAAGGAGAGGGGAGAGGGCATAAGGGCAGGACAGATGGTGAAATGCAATGGACATTATTATCATAGACACATGTATGACTGCACCTAGGTGCAATGCTACATCGTGTAAAACCAGAGAAATGAAACGTTGTGCTGCAGTTGTGTACAATGAATCAAAATGCATTCTGCTGCCATATATAAGGCATTTATACACAATGGAGTATTACTCTGCATTAAAAAATGACAAAATCATAGAATTTGCAGGGAAATGGATGGCATTAGAGCAGATTATGCTAAGTGAAGCTAGCCAATCCCTAAAAAACAAATGCCAAATGTCTTCTTTGATATAAGGAGAGTAACTAAGAACAGAGTAGGGACGAAGAGCATGAGAAGAAGATTAACATTTAACAGGGATGAGAGGTGGGAGGGAAAGGGAGAGAGAAGGGAAATTGCTTGGAAATGGAAGGAGACCCTCAGGGTTATACAGTGGAGGGGGTAGAGAGAGAGGAGGGGAGGGGAGGGGAGAGGTGGGGAGGGGGGATGGTGGAGGATGGGAAAGGCAGCGGAGCACAACAGACACTAGTATGGCAATATGTAAATCAATGGATGTGTAACTGATGTGATTCTGCAATCTGTGTATGGGGTGAAGATGGGAGTTCATAACCCACTTGAATCAAAGTGTGGAATATGATATGTCAAGAAATTTGTAATGTTTTGAACAACCAACAATAAAAAATTTAAAATAAAATAAAATTAATTGATTAATTTTAAAAAGTAATGGCCAAAAAAATCCTTAGAACAATGCCTAAAACAAAATAAACACTAATTTCATTAAAAAATAAATAAAATAGAGAGAAGAGGGGAGGGGAGGGGAGGGGGGATAGTAGAGGATAGGAAAGGCAGCAGAACACAACAGACACTAGTATGGCAATATGTAAATCAATGGATGTGTAACTGATGTGATTCTGCAATCTGTATATGGGGTAAAAATGGGAGTTCATAACCCACTTGAATCAAAGTGTGAAATATGATATATCAAGAACTATGTAATGTTTTGAACAACCAACAATAAAAAATTAAAAAAATAAATAAATAAATAAAATTAAATTCTGGACAATCGTGTGAAAACATAAAGTCACATATCTCAGACTTATCAGCTGAGGGTGAGGGAGCTGGAGCATTTATACACCACCTCTCACCAGGCACTGGTTGAGGGCTGCTCCTAGGAGAGTTATTTCCCTCCTACTTCAGGCCTGCCATGTGTTTCTGGCTTAGAGAAAGAGACAAAAGCAGAGACCGGCAGTGACAGATGCACACTGAAGTGATAAAACCCTAGAATGGGGTCTCTGGGTACAGAGGTACCAGGCTTTATTTCCACCCATCATACAAAAGACCTCTCTCAGTGGTATTAAGGTGTTAACAGCTCGCAAAGCAGAGGAGAGACTTCCCACTTCAAGATGCAGCTGTTAGAGGATTTCAGGGGTATGGTTGATGATAATAGATACGTATGTCCCAAATCGGGACATCCACGGTTTGGACTACTCTACAAGTCTCAGAAAATCAGGAAGCCAGTTAAGCCACAGTCCTTCTGTGACAGCAGTGATGAATGAGCTGCCAGATGACAGTCAGCACCAGAGAGAGCCCAGTATCAAGCATCAAGGGTCATTGGAAAGCATCAGAGTTCATCATTGCCTTTCATTTTAGGGCTACATTATCAAAATACTCTGTGTTGGCAGGTGCGTGTGTGTGCGCACCTACAATCTACTTTTTTTATTTTTCTTTCTTTCTTTTTCTTTTTTTCTTTGTTAGATCTACCTGACAGTAGAGTATATTTTGACATAGTATACATACATGGAGTATAACTTATTCTAATTAGAATCCCATTCTTGTGGTGGAACATGATGTGGAGTGACACTGGTCGTGTATTCATATATGAACAGAAGAAAGTTATGTTCCATTCATTCTACTGACATTCCTATTCCCATCCCCACTTCCTTTCATTTCACTTGGTCTCATCCAATGAACTTCTATCCTTCCTTCTGCCTTCTACCCCCACCCCTTGCTCTGTGTTGGCATCCACGTATCAGAGAGAATATTCAGACTTTGGTTTTCGGGGATTGGTTTATTTCACTTGGCACGATAGACTCCAGATCCATCCATTTACGGGCAAAAATCCTAAAGTCATTCTTTTCTGTCTTTTTACAGTACTTCCTGTAGTATGTGGCAGAGAAAGCTATTTAGCATAGCAGATAAGAGTATAGGTTGAGAATTAGACCAACCAAATCGTTTTACTTCTTAGATAAGCAAGTGTCTTTTTCTCTCTTTTTCTGTATGTATGTAAGTAAGGAGGTAGTTACATGTATATTTGTGTATATATAGTTAATTATTAAGCTATTATATGTATATCTATGCAGAGACACAGGGTGCACAACGTTTGGTAGATTGCCCAATTGCCCAAAGCACACTTAGAACATGGTGTGTGATGGTTTTTGCAGTGTCAACTCAGTGGAGCTAGAATTATGTTTACAGAAATGCCTTCTGAATATGGTTCTGGTTAGTATTGGCCCCTCAAGAATGTCACACAAGATTGGTAAACTGAGAGTGAAGCAGTGGCCACTGTGCTTTGAAAGTCAGGGTGGAGCAGCGGGAGCTGTGGCAGCTCAAATATGTTGTCACTGACCTCTGATCCACCTGGTCAGAGAAGCACCCAGATCTGCACCTCCTCCAGCCCCTACCAGATCTCCTCCTTCAGCTTCTCCAGGGCCTGGGCCAGATGTGTGTGCAGTTGCACAGCAAAGGGAACCAGCTTCTGCATGTCACCCACATTTACTCCCCTGTTGCCTGTCTGAGACACTTATCTGGCTGCTATTTGTGCTAATGCTCTGAGGAGCTGCCTAGAGAATACTGCAGTTTCTGAGACAGCTGATGGTGGAGAGCCCTCTGCTGCCAGTAGCTTTGAGGATCATAGAAAGCTAAACACTGAAAAAAAAAAAAAAAAAGCTAAACAAGGTTGTACCTCCTGCCAGAGGTGGCCAACACCCATCCAGATATATAAAGGCTCATCTCTTCTTGTCACAGTTCAGGGCAGCTCTGAGAAGGTCTTCTCTGAAAATCCCACATGAGACTGTGTCACAGTTGAACACTCCTGCCACCTGGCCAGCTCCCTCCCTCCTCTTCCACAGGTGTTGATTTCACAAGCGCTCCCAGGGTACCTCCTGCAGACTAATCTCTCTCTCAGTGTCTGCTGCCTAGGGGACCCAATCTGGGACACTTGTTCCCACCACCCTTGATGTAAGACATAGACGATGAAGACTTTAAGTACAGAGACACGGAAAGAAGAGAAGACCCAAGCTGTGGTATTTCAGCTGCTTCAGATACTCAAGTGCCCCCTAGGAGCCAGTGAACATGTGGTCCCAGAGTTACACAAACTAATCCTCCCTTTACAAACCTGCTGGATGTTGCTGTAACCCCATCCAGCAGAGCCTGTGAGACGATTTAATTATGTAAGTATACACACAGTCTAGTTCAAGAAATCAAAGTAGATAACTCATGTTTCTGAAAAACTACTGGCAGGTTAAGTCAACTTCCACGAGGATCCATCCCTAAATGACAATGGAAGGAGAGATACTCAAGGAAGAGCTAGAGCCAAAGGCAAAACTATTTTTACATTCTAGAAGAAATCAGAAGTTTAATCTGTCTGAAGTTCACAACAGAAAGTGATAAAGGACAAAGTGGGAAAGGTAGGGCTGGGCTATAGCAGAAATCTATTAAAATTAGCAGCCAAATTAAAATTTTAAAAATGAGTATTAAAAAAAAAAACTTAAATTTTCATTCACATTAACAATGGCATTTATTTACAAAATACCTTTACAAAATAAAGTCCACAGTAGAGACTTTTAAACTTTAATTCTGTTTTCCATTAAAATTATTAAATTCATATTTCCTGAATCATTTCTCCTCTATCTATTGTACTCTCAAAGATTGAGTTATCTTTTTTTCAGCTTATATGATGTATTTAAAACAAAAACATAATTTTTTTTTACAGTAATGTCAATCTTGTTAAAGACTTCTATAGAAAAACCTAGCTGTTTTTAAAAAAAAATAGTTCTACCATTTCAGGAAGTTGTATTTAAGAGTACTTGTTAGAGTCTTTTCCATAAATCTCTTTGTTGGTGTTTTAGAGAAGAATCAAAACTTCCTCTGGGTAGTGGGTACGGGAGTCAGGAACTAGAATATGGCCCAGGGTCCTGTGGAGCTGAAGCAACCATGGGGTGTCCTCAGCAATCAGTCTATTGCTTTGGGTTTCAGTGGTTCAGTCCTTGGTTCTCTGACTTCATTGCCATGAGGCGAAGCTCTGTGGCAGAAGGGCATGGTGGAGGATAGCTGCCCACCTCTTGATAGCCAGGAATCAGAGAGAGCGCTGAGTTATCATCTTAGCATTTTAGGTTCAGATATTTCCTTACTCAATTATTATTCAATGGGAGAAATTTGTTCTGTTGTAAAACAGGTGGATGAAGACAAAGTTTTATTGGATATCAGCAACGGAAAACAATATATCACAGTCTGATTCCAAATATGAGAATCCTGCTGAAAGATAAATATTTGCAAAATAACTCTACAGTGCTGAGGTTTTCTTTGAAAATTTTTAGCATCTTGCCCATGTGATTGCATCCAATAAGATTAAACAGTCTTCATTTTCTCTTTTTCATAGCAGTTAACACCATCTAAAATTATTTTATGACCAGAGACTGGTAAGATGAAAAGATTATGAAGATGTTGGTAAAATGATACAAATTTTTCAGTTATGATACAAAGGGAATAAGTTTGAGAGATTTATTGTATAAAATGGTGACTATAGTTGATAATAATGTACAACTCTTGGAAATTGCTGAGAGTAGATTTTAAGTGTCCCAACTACAAAAAAAATAATAAGTATTTGAAGTAATGCACATAATAATTACCTCAACTTAACAATTCTACATTAAATACATATTTGAAAACAACATGTTATACAAATAAATATATCCAATTTTACCTGCCCATTGAGAAGCAAAATAATTTTTCTATTCCCTAACTAGAACGTTAATTCAATGGGGACAGAAATCATGCCTTTGTTGTTGGTTTTCTCCCAATTGTCCCTAGCACTTGGCATAGCACATCTCTCAAAGCTGGCACTCAATTGAAGAATAAGAATGAAAGAGTGATAAAGCCACGTGTGGTGTCATACACCTATGATCTTAGCTATTCAGGAGGCTGAGGCAGGAGGAGCACAAGTTCAAGGTTAGCCTGGACAATTTAGCAAGACCTTTTCTCAAAATAAAATAAAAATAAAAAGGGCCAGAGATGTAGCTCAGTGGTACAGTTATGCCTAGCATGTATGAGGTCCTGGATTCAGTTCCTAGAACCACAAAAAGTGGGGCGTGGCGGGGGGGAGAAAGAAAAAAGAAAACTGAATGAGGAATAAATAATTTTAAACTGAAAAAAAAAGGTCATTTTAAAGGACTTTAATTGTTAGCAGCCTTTAAGATACTGATGAAACTAAGTTGGAGTCTTTGAAACCTTGATTTTTAACTAACAATCATTCCTCGTGGAAAGTCACATCTGTTTACTTCTTATGTGGTTTGTGTGTGCCATCTCCAGCCACAGGATGGAGCTAAGGAAAGAGAAAATGGACAATTGACCCATTTTGTGAGCTTGGGGGGTTTTAGCAAGTAATAGAAACTCAATGACTAAAGAAAGCAAAGGAGAAATAGATTTTTTAAAAAAGGACTATTGGGAGTTTGATGGGAATATGCTAAATGCAGAGCCAGCTTGATGAAAGCCAACACACCAACCATATTGACAACCTCCTTATCTATGAAAATATATTATCTCTTTATTTGAGGATTGCTATAATGCATTTCAAAAAAAAATTTTTTTTTTTAAACCAGGGTCTGAACCCAGAGGCAATTACCCACTGAGCTATATCCTCAGCCCTTTTATTTTTTACTTTGAGACAGGGTCTCACTAAATTACTTAGGGCCTCATTAAGTTGCTGAGGCTAGCTTTGAACTTGGGATTCTCCTGCCTTAGCCTGCTGAATTTCTGGGATTACACTTGTGTGTCATAGCAGTTGGTTTATATTCTTCTTGATAAAGTGCTGCATATCTTTTATTAGATTTATTTCTGGGCTTCTGTACATACATATATATATATACACATACAAGAATGTGTCAAAATACTTAAGAAAATTTATTTTTAAATTATATATTCTACAGGAGGAGGGGAAAGAGGGAAGTACGGAGGAAAGTACGGAGGAAAGAGGAAAGTACGGAGGGTTAATACAGTTAAAACATATAAACATTTATTGAAATGTCACAATGAACCCTATAAATTTGTACAAGTAATATGAGTTAATATTTATACCTAAAAGCCATATATATTCTACTGGTTATTTGCTGGATACATGAAAACTAATAGTGTACGTTGAATTTATATCCTGTATTAGCCAGTCATAGGCACATAAGAAAGCACTGCAAGTCTGGTGGTTTGTGGTCTTGTCTTTGTTATAAGGAGAGAAGATACACAATCTTCCCTGTGTCCATGAAAGGTGAGATTTTTTGATCCACTATCTTGTGTAACCTGTGAATCTGAGTAACTAGCTGGAGGATATGACTCTCCAGGTAAGTTGTTACCCTCATTCCTAAGCCCTGTGCTAAGTGAACAGGGTTGTAGAACATCATATTTTCCAAAAATAGCTGCAGTCATATCTCTCATCACTCATGTTCTTCTATGTTGCAACCTTACCATGAACTTATTAAGAGGTGGCACCTGTGCCCCTTCCCCTGAATTTGGGTTAGATTATGATTGCTTTGATAAATAGTGTGGTAGCAGTGACACTGTGACTTCTGAGTCTCACTCATAAAAGATGAGACAGCTGCTGCCTCCTTCAGCAAGACAATATACATTTAAAGCCCTGAGCCACCCCATAAGACATCCAACCACCCTAAGGCCTCCATGCTTAGAGGGCACAGAAAGAAAGCACACCACCCTAATTCTAGCTGACGTCAGCCAAGGTTCTGGCCAAGAGCAGCGCCAAAATCCAGACAAGGTCATGAAGATGCTGCCTTAGGAAATAGAGTCTTCAACTCCCAGACACATGAGTTTCACTGCCGAAGTCCCAGCATCACAGAGCAAATCACTGTGCCCTTATTGAATTTCCAACCAAAAGAATTTGGGAGCATACAAAAGTGTTATTTTCCACTACTGTTAGAGTGATTTGCTTCAAGACAACAGTAAAAAGAACCAGGGTTTAAGCAAATCATTCTGAGACTTGCAGTAATTGCAGTCTAGAGAATTATTTCCAAGTTCTGCTGCAAAGTGAAAGACATCAGAGCAAGGCTGTGCAGAACACTAGTATGTAAATCCCAGCCTACTAGTTTGAGGTTGAGAGGACTCATTGGCTCTCAGAATGGTGCATAATTCAGATTCGGGGCTTGCCTACTGGTAGCTATGTCTTTTTTGAGATCTCTTCTTTTTCCAATCAAGGTCAAAACCTCTTTCCTGTTCCTTTGGAGAAAAGACAGCTGTGACCGCAGCATCTCTGAGGAATTCACAGCCAGACTTTAAACGAAGTCTAGCTCAGTCACTTCTACTTCATTTTGTGCTTCCTGAAAGCATGCTTTGCTCAGTGGCTTTTGCAATTTTCTTTTTTACCAGGGAAACTTGAGAAACACATATACACACACACAACAGAAGAAAGGAGAGATAGGGAGGCTGTTGAAAACACCCATTGTGTTGAATAATTAATTGCTCCCCAAAATGCAATTCCGCTGACAAGAGTTGAATTGAATTCAAGCTTCCTATTGTCTTCCATTCTCTCATGTTGACTGCTCCTTTTGGGACCCTAAAGCCTTATCCCTCTAACTTTCTTCTCTGACTGCAACAAGGAAAGAAGAAAAAAAAATCCACAAGCCTCCCTCATACATTTCCCTCTTTCAAAGGAATTACTTAGAATATTACCACAGTAAATTCAGAAGATTTTCTTTAAAGCATTATTTCTTATTTCCAATGTGAGTATTTCGCATAACTATAAAAGCCCAGCTCACCATAAAAAGAGGATTGTGTGCTAAAGAGACATGATTTGATTATAAACATGAAATTGCTGAGTGAGTTACGGAAGGATGCCAAAAGAATCCTTTGGGGGGAATGCTTTCCTTTCCTTTTCTAAACTTGCAAGTGTCTCAGCTTCACAGTTTGAGGGATTTTACCTTACAGGCAAGACTCCTAGCTGTCAGTATCCCAGGAGAGTAGCACCAATTCAAAAGCCCCCTTGTTGGGAAACATGAGCATCCCCCACTCAAGACAAAAGCACGAGTTCTTTGTGTAGCTTGCTCACCGCCATATTTGCCTCCATCCTTGGTTTTTCAGAGGTCTGCTTATTATTAAAAACCAAACCCAGGTCACTTCTTTTCATGGGAATGTTCTGGCAGCTTACAGTTTTGATTGACCTCACAGAAGGGTGGAAGAATTATTACAAAAGAAACCATAGGCCAGGTGCAGTGGTGCAGACCTGTAATCCCAGCAGCTCAGGAGGCTGAAGATGGAGGATCATGAGTTCAAAGCCAGCCTCAGCAACTCAGCAAGACCCTGTGCAACTTAGTGAGACCCTGTCTGTAAATAAAATACAAAAAGGGCTGGGAATTGGCCTGGTGGTTCAGCACCTTTGGGTTCAAACCATGGTACAAAAAGAAGAAAAAAAAAAGAAACCATAGTTCCAGGAAACTCAGGTTCTATAGAGATAGAGACTCCACATGATAGTCAGTCTTCAAAGATGTCCCCAACAACCTTTTACCCACTGCTTGCACGTGCCATTCTGCATGCATGTGAAAGTTACACCATCGACCGTTGGGTCTGTGCTGGATTTGCAAATGCTTTGACCAATAGAATAATGATCATGAAGTGGCTTTCTGAAATGTCTCAGACTTCTTCCTCTTTCAAGGAGCCTTGAGTCACTAAGGAAGAAATCCAGATTACCCTGCTGGACAGCAAGATAAGACACCAAGTGGAAAGAAAGGTTACGTGCAGCAGTTATGAGGTGCAAAACATCTGCCAGGCATGGTGGTGCATGCCTGCAATCCCAGCAGCTTGGGAAGCTGAAGCAGGAGGATCAAGAGTTCAAAGCCAGCTTCAGCAAAAGCAAGGTGCTAAGCAACTCAGTGAAACCCTGTGTCTAAATAAAATACAAAATAGGGCTGAGGATGTGGCTTAGTGGTTTAGTGCCCCTGAGTTCAATCCCCAGGACAAAAAAAAAAAAAAAAAAAATCCAAAGCTTATCAGCTCTGGGACTCATCAAATTGTGACTTAACTTTTGAATGTGTAAAAATGAAGGTAACATCTGTTTCATACTGTTGTGAAAATCAAATGATATCATTTTTACTTTTTATTAGACTTATCAAACCCCTACTATATGTCAGGCACTGAGGATAGAAAATTTTTAAAAAATAGAAATGTCACCTTATTCAAAAAGAATGGTAGGAATAAGAATAGAATGTGTCTAGAAGACATGTGCAAAATCCCTAAGCCTAGTCCCAGAGCATGCTTTAAAAAATAATAATATGGGGGCTGGGGTTGTGGTTCAGTGGTAGAGAGCTTGCCTAGTATGTGTGAGGCACTGGGTTCGATTCAGCACTGCATATAAATAGATAGATAGATAGATAGATAGATAGATAGATAGATAGATAGATAGATAGATATTCACCAACAACTAAAAAACATTTTAAAAAAAATAGTAGTGATAATATGATCTTTGAGTTATGTGGGGCACTGAGAGGCTATCACACTATAAATCATAATTCTTGTAATTAAGAAAAATTTAATATGGTGAAACTAACACACGAAATAATCAAATTAAGAATACTGACTACATGTCGTTATGTTCTAAACTCTGCCAATGCTGGACAAGACATTTAAAAACTGAAAAACCGCGTGCAGAAGTCTGGCAATGCTTGATGGGGGTGGGATTGTGCCAAGCTTCAGCAGGACTAGTGGTTTCTGCAAAGATGGAGAAGTGGGAAGCTGACGTCCCCTGCTGGGCAACAACTTCAGCAAATTGACAACCAGGATAGAACTCATAGAACTTCCTGTCACGGTGGAAACGTTCTCTGCCTGAGCTGTCCAGTGTGTTAGCCCCAGGCCACATGTGGTTATTGCACACTTTAAATGTGGCCAGTGTGGCTGAGGAACTTTTAATTTATTGAATTTCAATTCACTCAAATTTAAAGAGCCACAAGTGGTTCGTGGCTACTGCATTAGGCAGTCCACTCACATGGGACTTAGGTTTTTTCTATTATTCTCATAGATGTCACCCAAGCTCAACTGATATATTAAAACTCTTTTCCTGTGGGCTGGGGTTGTGGCTCAGTGGTAGAGTGCTTGCCTAGCATGTGTGAGGCCCTGGGTTCGATCCTCAGCACCACATAAAAATAAATAAATAAAAATAAAGGTATTGTGTCCAGTTACAACAAAAAATAAATATTAAAAATGTTTTCCTGTCTCTATTCCACTCTAGCTATCCACCTCAAGGTGTAAAACAGACTCAAAACCAGAGTGTTTCCCTGCCACATAATTCCAGAGCAACTTTATGAGCTATCAAAGTCTATTTGCATACTCTCTGTCTGGGTTTACCCGAACTATTGGTTTTCCCCTTTGAAGAGTATTACTATAAAATCCAAAGAAAAGATTCTGCAACAAAAGAGCCAGCAATGAAGGCCACGATGACAGGAGCATTTACCAGAAGGCTTTTAGTATATATCCATTACCTTGGTTACACGTAATAGAGAAAGGGGGACAAAACATTTGAAGCATAAGTAGCTGGCATAAGATAGCAGACAAAGGATTCAAAGCTCAGAGTAACATCTAGGACACTAGCAAATCAAAGTGGAAAAATAGGCTATTATTTGGATGGTCCAAGGCAAAAGGGAAATCTTTCACCTGGAAACCATCTTGACAATTCCACGTGAAAGCATTTGCGCTTGTTATTGCTTTCTGTTGAGTTGAGCTGATAATTATTAGATTTTATTTTCTCAATGTGCTCTTTTTGGGCAAGGGATATAGATCAGTTGGTAGAGGAGTTGCCTCACGTACAAAAGGCCCTGGGTTCAATCCCCAGCAACACACACACACACACACAGAGTCAATGTGCACACAGACCCATTAGGAGCTAGAGTCGGCCTGTGAAGAAACCGATAGAAACTCAACCTCTGAGGGATGAAACCAAGGCCAAGTAGGAAAACCAGAAATGAAAAAAAAGTACACACAAATTCAGAACCCCCCAGGGGGATATATTAAATTTTTCTACGTGAGACTTTCAGTAATACTTCACCCCTTGCTGCCAACCCTGGGTTAAGGAAAGTGTGGGCAGGAGAAGGAGGTTGAAACGGAGGTTGCAGCTGAAGCAGCAACCCCTATCCACATTTCTGCTTAGTTTGCATTAGCAGGCACTGGCAGGCTGTTCTGTCATGACTCGTCCTATTTCTCTCACAGTAGGCCTAAGAAAAAAAGTCTCATTAGAGTGAGGAAAGCATGCATCTGGATGCCCTAATTCAGGGAAATGTCCCTGAAGGAAAAGTGCATTCATTAGATTAATTACTGATGGGAGGGGGGGGGGGAATAAACCAAGCAATAAGAAATGCACTCCAGAATCAGTTTGGATGTTTTTTCTTGGATTCTGTATGCCTCTCTGCCAAGACCCAGAAGATCTAGAAAATCAGAGTGGTGCTATTACTCTATTACACTAGGGAAAGCTCTCAAGTGATGAATTAACCTCAGTGTAAGACAGAAAGCTGAGGCTGCCTGCTTTCCAGCAGGTTAAAAGGCTGAGACAGGGAACAAGGCTCTCCAAGTATACATTAGCCACAAAAGGATCCCCCCACTGTTCAGCACATTGTGTTGGAGCAATCGGGTTTCCAGAAATAGACTCACCCTAATCCCCCTTTTTACATTTTCCAGAGTTGAACCTGAACTTTCAAGGGGCTTGACTTTGCTTTTATTTTTCACTCTTCTTTTCATAGGTGATTGAATTTCCTAGTGTTGCTTTCAGATCAGATGTTATTTTGGGCACAACTCAAAGAAAGCCATCCATATACATCGAGGAGCCGTGGGTGGCAGAAAAGTTCAGCTTCATTCCTGATTAAGCAAAAAGACTCATCAGGGGGTGTAGGAGAAGGTGGAAAAAGCCACTACCAGACTCCAAGGTCATTGAAAGGACAAGGACCTGACTACAGAGAATGATTTTGACTGATATAGAAAGTCGACCAGGTTTTAAAAGGATGTGCTGTTCTTTAAACTCTCAGACCTCCTGTTTACCATTGCTACCATCCCAAACAACATATTTAATCATTATGCTTTGAATTTTAAAATTTTAACAATAAACACTGAATGAAGTCACAAGGAAAAACATTGTTTGATGTAATTAAGGCATTTTTAAAACCTTCTCCCAATAGCAGATCTGATCCAATAGCTCTGCAATCCAACTTTATAATCCACCTTCAAAACCTCCTCCTTCCAGTCCTACCTCTCACCTGCCACAATTAAAGTAGGAGATATTTGATGAATCACAGACACTGTACAAAACTATTTGCTTATTTGTCTCAGTTTTTTTTTTTTTTGTTTTTTTTTTTTTTTTTGTAATAACACTATGAGAAGAAACTAGAGTTCAGGTAGATAAATAACTTACTCAAGAATAGACAGCCCATATTTGGATCTGTCTGGTTACCAAGTTTATATTTTCCAGAAATGACCCTAAACCTGAAAGCTTTCTGTTGGGCTGGGGTTGTGGCTCAGTGGTAGAGTGCTTGCCTAGCACATGTGAGGCACTGGGTTCAATCTTCAGCACCACATAAATAAACAAACAAATAAATAAATAAACAAAGGTATTGTGTCCATCTAAAACTATAAAAATATATTTTTTAAAAAAAGCTTTCTGTTTGACCACAGGAGAGGAGAGCATTTGTTTTAAATTCAACATCTGAAATTCTGATGTTATAACATAAGGAAGGAAATTCTGGTATTTCCAATAACACCCACACGAAAAGGCCTCAGTCATCGTTTTTGTTTTTGTTTTTGTTTTTGTTTTCATTGATTCCAAAGAGCATTAGAGAAACAATATAATTTTAATTTTCTCCCCAGGGGCTACATAACAAAATAAGTTGATGACTTTAACTTGCTGAAGTACCTTTGAAATTAGTTTTTTGTCATCCTGTCATTTGTGGGTAACCACCTGGGACAGCACCCACACACACTTCACCATCAGATCTCAGCTGGGCCCCTCCCCTTGGATCCTGGGCAAAGAAAATGTGTTTGTGCTTGGGGAAAAAAATAACAACTGCATCAACAAAAGGGAAAAAAAAAAAAACCCACCGCAGCCCTCCCACACATCTGTTTCATGGGGCTAAAATCAAATGAGGTGAATAAATGAAAACAAGCTTAAGATATTCACAGACCTAGAGAGTTTGTTGTTGGGTTTTTTTGTTTTGTTTTTAATGATTTTTCACCTACTTTGCTGGTTTCAATGGAAGCATTTAGGGTCCCATTGATGATGTCTTGAAATAAATGAAAAAATATTTAAGCCCCAAACATGTGCCTACTTTATTATTATACCCCTCTTAGCTTCCAGAGGAACATGTGGAGATAAGAAACGCCATGTCCCATCTTTGATACTTCTTGGGAGCAGGCGTGTAGACTCAAGAATAAAAGAAGATAATTCCCTTGTTCTGAGCTATTCTTACAAAGACAAAATATAACACTAACTTTTTATTATCCAGAGGATCAGGGGATAATTCTGTGGATGATTTTTATCTTTATGGCTTTTACTCATCTCTATTTTCTATTTTTTAATGATGTCATTACTTAACATTTTTAAAGATTGTTTCATTAAGAAAGAAAATTCAAAGTGTGCCTGTTAAAAGAAAACTGAGCAAAGGTATCTGGGTGCTTCTACTTCAGAAATCGTTAGGAAAAAGAAATTTTTTAGAAGCTCTATTGGGTCCATAGAGTTCTTGGCCTCCTTCGCCTGTAGGAATTCAAAGCTGAGACGTTAATAGAGTATCATGGGAATCCCTCTGCAGCAGAAGGAGGCTCTCTGGATTCTAAATCCCAGCAAGTCCACATAGTAGTAGGATGACCTTGGACATATCATTTAACCTCTCCAGTTCTTGATTCGCTTATTTTAAAAAGGAACAATACACTGGATACACTCAAACGACCTTACAGCACTAACTGTGCTCAGAATCTAATGTGATGTGCCATATTTAAATGGTAATGAATGCTGCTGCTGAAGGTAATTAGGTATCTTTGGGGATTGCAAGATGGTAAATGGATGCCTGTTTCTCTCCAAAGATATTATTCTCCCATCTGCCAATTCCCTTGGGCTGGGGTAATAATCATCAGTCCTTTCCTGAGTTTGTTCTTGTCTCTTTTACTGCACATATAGTTTGAAAATGATGTATACTCTCTCATCCTCTGCTGGTAACAAGATGCACATTATTCTCTGTCTTCTCATCAGTTCTAGAAATAGTCATCTGGAAAACACCATAGAATCTTTAACCTTCTGGAAAACACCATAGAATCTCAAAAGGACTCAAAAACAGAAAGCTTAGATGGGGCATCATCTGTGCTATGATAGCAAATGCCTGGGGAAGACCATTTCTATACAGACTCACCAAGAAAGGATCATCTGAGAAAGAGAGATCTGAGCTAGGATATGTTAAAGAATCGAACATAAGAAGGCTGAGGAGAGAGCTTCTCAAGCGGAAGGAACAGTATGTACAAAGGTCCTGGGATGGGAAAGAGATCACCATATTTTAGGAAGGTAAAGTAGAACAGTATTATCAAATGGGGAGAAAAGTACACAGAATGGGGTTGAGGCCTCAGAAGACCTGATTTATACAATAGGTCATTGGCTGTGCTAAGGTTATGACGCCATTTGCAGCAGGTGCCATTGCACAGGGATGTGACATGATCCAATCTAAGTCTGCTAAATGGAAAATAGATGTTTAGAGAGTGAGGTAATACCAAACAAACTGGAAAGAATTGGGAGAGGAGTCCTGCAAAAGTTCTGGAAAGGGTGGGCCGGACCTCCATCCATCATGGTCATGAAGATGGGGAGAGTGATGAATCTGAGATACATTTTGGAAGTAGAAATAAGAGGACTCATTAATGGATGTGGGTGGAGTTGTGTGCAGAGTGCCGTGTCTGAGAAGCAGTGATGGATGACTCCCCAGGTTCTGGTTCAAGGAACAAAAGAGGGAGCAAAATTTAATAAGATGGAAATTGATAGGGGGAAATCAAGTTTGTGCTGTGAAAGCAAGACTACCTGTGCCTAGATGAAATTGGAAGGATACAGTAGATAAGCTCCTGTGGGGGAGGAAGACAGTACCAGAACCAATCCCAGAGGGTTAGGACACAGATCTCAGAGAGTGAGAAAAAAACAAAGAGGCCAGCAGGAAAGCAAGAGGGGCTGCTGCCCTGCGATTGTTACTTCCAAGTTCACCTCCATTTCTCCACTTCTTTATAGAACCCTGCTAGCTTGTGTTTCCTCTTCCCTGAATTGTCTTCTTCTACTTTGTGTTCTTATGATACAGAAGTGAAGGTTTCATTGTGTTTTTTTTTTTAAATTCATCTGCTCCAGGGCACGTTTTCTTGTGATTTTTTTTTCTGTCCCTACTTCCCCTTTTTTATACTTATATTATTTTTCTTTAGTTTCTACTTTTATTCCTTATTAATTTACTCATTTCAAATGTTTTTCCTTAAACTATTGATTAAAATGATCATGGAGAATGGGCAAGACAATGGTCCAAGCTAAAGGAATTTTTTTTGGTGGGTGTGAGGGGACTGGAACTGAACCCAGGGAACACTACCATTAAACCACATCCCCCGCCCTCTTTTTTTAAAATTTTATTTTGAGACAGGGTCTTATTAAGTTGCTGAGGCTGTCTTGAACTAATGATCCTCCCGCTTCAGCCTCCTCAGTTGGCGGGAGGAGTGCAACACTACAGCCAGCTAGAGGAATTCTCTTTATGACCTGCAATGGTGCAAATTTTTTTGAGCCTTGACCCCATTCCAGCAAGTGGAGCTAAGCAGCTTCATGAATACTCACAGTGCAGAGTCTGTCCCCACTAGGCTGCCTCACTAATGGTTTCCGGCAAAATAAAGGTGGTCTCTGTAACATTCTTTGCTCCACAGAAACCACACTTTAAAACTCAAACCACATTAAGGGAAGTTTGTACTACTTCTCTTTTCACCCTGCTTCTCTTGTTGCAATAGGGGATTTGTATTTTGAACTTCAACAGGGACCTCTCAGCCTGGAAAATTGTGGTCTGCTGCTCTCCAAAGTGTGTACTTGGGCTGTGGGTAACTTTGCCCCACTTTCCCTGTTGTTTCTCTTTGAGCATCACTATTTTTAGGCAGCCCTTACACATATTTTGTGACTTGGTGTTTCTGTAGTATTTTCATACAAATTTGCATTTTAATTCTTTGGGGTGGGGAGGAAGCTGGGGTTTTCTAGAATAAGAGTCATGCTGGATTTTATGGTTTTTGTCAAGCCAGAGAGACACAAATCATTCTTTAACAAGTTTGTAAACAAGAATTGAGCATGGGTTGTGGAAGTGGAGAAGACTGTGGGAATATGTGAAGAGTTTTGTTAGGATAAAGAATCTGCAGTAGAATAAATCTAACATAACTTTCCTATGTTCGTAAATGAAGACACGACTAGTGTAACTCCACATCATGTTCAACCACAAGAATGAGATCCTAGTTAGAATAAGTTATACTCCATGTATGTGTAATATGTCAAAATACACTCTACTCTCATGTATATATAAAAGAACAAATAATTTTTTTTTCAAAAAAGAATCCAAAGGCTTTTTTGGGTGTTGGCAGATGAAAATGATTGAGTAGAAAGGAAGGAATGATGATTCCAAAGAGAGAGAGTGGTGAAAGAAAGAATAAAGTCCCTGAGAACTTCAGCCTTCCTCAGGTAAAACAGAAGCAGAGATAGATGTGATAGACAGGACGCAGGTATATTTATAGAGCTGGTGGAAGTTGTTTGGGAGCTCTCTATTTAATGATTGCCATTCCTCATTGAAATATGAGCTGAGGACATCATCTAAAAGGAAGGGAAAGAAAGAGGAAGAGACCTGAAGAGGACATATAAATTCTAGAGAAACATGGCAGGGCATTTGAATTTTGAAATCCACCTCAATGATATGCGGATGGGGGGTGCACTGGGAATGAAACCCAGGGTGCTCCACCACTGAACCACATCACCAGCCCTTTTTTTTATTTTGAGACAGGGTCACTCTAAGTTGCAGAGGCTGGCTTCAAATCCTTCTGTCTAAGCCTCCCAAGTTACTGGGATTGGAGGTGTGCACCTCTACACCCAGCTTTTATGTTGATATTGCTTTTTTCCCCCCAACTCTTGAAAGGTAGAATCCTTATGAAGTTAACCTAGACACTAATGCCAACGAAAGTTTTCTCAATGGGAGAGATTTGAACACACAGAGGCAGGTGGAAAGGGCATTCCTAGCAAGGGAAATGCAATAAATATAAAGGGGGAAAAAAACACACAATGCCATAGGGCATGGGCAGGTATAATGGAAAATATTTTAAACCACATTTTACACTTTTGGTTCTTGTTTATTAAACTGCGCACTTCAAATGTGAAATTGTCTTCTGCATTTGACTTCATTTTAGTGACAATTTAAAATAAAACTGAAATTTTATCGTCCAATGTTCTTTTTTTTAATAAAGCCTCCTTCGGAGGCCCTTTTTATTTTATTTATTTTTTTTAAAGAGAGAGAGAGAATATCTTTTTTGTAGATGGATGGACACAACACAATGCCTTTATTTTTTTTTTTATGTGGTGATGAGAATCGAACCCGTGTCCCACCCATGCTAGGGGAGCGCTCTACCGCTGAGCCACAATCCCAGCCTCATGTCCAATGTTCTTTAGTGGCACTTAAACACAGCTTCAAAAAAAATCAGTGTTCTTAATCTTGATCCTATAGTACCCTAAGCCACCTTGTGGAACTTCAGAACTAAATTAAATATGTTCTGTTTATACAATTTCATGTTTTAAGTCTTTTCAGCATATACAGGTCAAGGAGGTCATATTGTTGATCCCTGACACAAAGAAAAGACCACCCACTCCAATTTTAAATCAAATTAAAGCAAGCTTGTATTTGTGTACACAAAGGCTGGCCAGCGACTATCTCACCCGAAATCCCATGCTAGAGATCAGCACCCCAGCTTTCCAGAAATATGGTTTTATAGCACAAAACATTGCAACGGGGGCTGTCTTGAGAACTTAGAGACAACAGGATTTTGACAAGCATAATACAAAGGCAGATAGAAGGTTAACATGGCATGATATTTCAAGGTAGGGAGTAAATTCAGATCCCAACATCAGAATTTATGAGGTGCCACTGAGGTTTCAGAGAAGGTTGTTATCTGGTCAGGGGGGAGCCAGGATTTATGAGGTGCCACCAAGGTTTTAGAAAGGGTTATTATCTGGTCAGGGAAAGCCAGGTATGGAGTGCGTTCAAGGCATGGGCAGGAATTCCAAACAAGTTTAGAAATCACAGTAATTTATAAAGCAGAAATTAACTTTTCATGACTTTGTGATGAAATGGCTCCCAATCTTAAAATGGAATTAGGCTGGGTTCATCAATATCTACTATATAAAATAACGTAATATCATGAACACGATTCATGAGACGAGTCTGTTAAACACAGGATTTGATTGTCTAGTGTATACCTTTCCATGTTTAGAAAAGAAAAAAAAACAGCATTTTATGTTTGATAGCTATGACCATGTTAAAATATGGCCCCAATTTTTAGATACTAAAGAGGGCAGGATGGAAGTTTCCTCCAGGCATTCTAGAAACAATTAATGTGCATGAAGCCCCATCTGAACTCCTGGTCCTTTAGAATCTAGGGGGGAAAATGGTCTGTTTTATCTGTAAAATTTTGTAGTAGTTTGTTTTACAGAAATAGTTAACCAGAATAGTAATATTTTAAGCAAGCATGTGAGTAATACATAGATGACAGGAATATACCTTTATATTATGTCACCACTATGAGTAAAATTATGGTGGGATTTTTTTTTAAAACAAGTCAAGACAATGAAAGATTCATATCTTTCCTTCTGAAACCAACAATTTCAGAGACAACCATCCAGGACAAGCAGACACGGCCATGTTATTAACAAGAGCATGATTATAGGCTCATCCCAAAAGACATTGCATTTAGGCTAAAGTTGGTCAGAAGTGAAGGAAGCACTGTGGAACCCAGAAGGTGACCCTTCTCTCCTCACCTAGGGGATGTGGTAAGACTGTGTGCCTTTCTGATCCCTCACCAAACTCACTAGTCTCTTTTGTGAGGGTGGCAGTAAAAAGAGAACTGTTCCATCAATTATTGCAATGGCATCTGATTAGATATTTTTATGGTCATTTAAAGTTAAAAATTTGTAATGTTAGCAAATGCATGTTTATGGAAGAACTAGGTAGACACATGCTAGAGAAAAAAAAAATTGACAACACCATTATAAATACCCTTGTTTTCCAATTGATAATATTGTGTTTTATTTCATGTATTTCTAATACCCTGCCTACACCTTTAATTTAAGGATACAAAAGGCTTTGTCTTTAAAACTTGCTAAGACCAATATCTCTTATGAACATAGACGGAAAAATTCTCAATAAAATTCTGGCAAATCAAATACAAAAACATATCAAAAAGATTGTGCACCATGATCAAGTGGGATTCATCCCAGGGATGCAAGTTTGGTTCAACATACAGAAATCAATAAATGTAATTCATTATATCAATAGACTTAAAGATAAGAATTACATGATCATCTCAATAAATGCAGAAAAAGCATTTGACAAAATACAGCACCCCTTTATTGTTCAAACACTAGAAAATTTAGAGATAACAGGAACATATCTCAACATCATCAAGGCTATCTATGCTAAGCCCCAGGCCAACATCATTCTAAATGGAGAAATATTGAAGGCATTCCCTCTAAAAACTGGAATAAGACAGGGATGCCATCTTTCACCACTTCTATTTAACATAGTTCTTGAAACACTGGCCAGAGCAATTAGACAGATGAAAGAAATCAAAGGGATACACATAGGAAAAGAAGAACTCAAACTGGCACTATTTGCTGACGATATGATTCTATACCTAAAGACCCAAAAAGTTCCACCAGAAAACTTCTAGAACTAGTAAATGAATTCAGCAAAGTAGCAGGATATAAAATCAACACCCAAAATCAAAGGCATTTCTGTATATCAGTGACAAATCCTCAGAAAGAGAAATGAGGAAAACTACCCCATTTACAATAGCCTCAAAAAAATAAATAAATAGGGCTGGGGATGTGGCTCAAGTGGTAGCGCGCTTGCCTGGCATGCGTGCGGCCCAGGTTCGATCCTCAGCACCACATACAAACAAAGATGTTGTGTCCGCCGATAACTAAAAAATAAATATTAAATTCTCTCTCTCTCTCTCTCTCTCTCTCTCTCTCTCTCTCTCTCTCTCTCTTTCCCTCTCTCACTCTCTCTTTAAAAAATAAAATAAAAAATAATAAATAAATAAATAAAATACTTGGGTGTCAACTTAAGGAAAGAGGTGAAAGATCTATACAATGAAAATTACAGAACCCTAAAGAAAGAAGTCAGAGAAGACCTTAGAAGATGGAAAGATCTACCTTTCTCGTGAATTGGCAGAATTAATATTATCAAAATGACCATACTTCCAAAAGCACTATACAGATTTAATGCAATTCTCATCAAAATCCCAATGACATTCCTCATAGAAATAGAAAAAGCAATCATAAAATTCATCTGGAAAAATAAGAGACGCAGAATAGCTAACGCAATCCTTAGCAGGAAGAGTGAAGCAGGTGGCATCACTGTACCAGACCTTAAACTATACTACAGAGCAATAGTAACAAAAAGAGCTTGGTATTGGTAGACCAATGGTACAGAATAGAGGACACAGAGACTAACCCACAAAACTATAATTATCTCATATTAGACGGTGCCAAGAACATGCATTGGAGAAAAGACAGCCTCTTCAACAAATGGTACTGGGAAAACTGGAAATCCATATGCAATAAAATGAAATTAAACCCCTATCTCTCATCATACACAAAACTCAACTCAAAATGGATCAAGGACTTAGGAATACAACCAGAGACCCTGTGTCTAATAGAAGAAAAAGTAGGCCCTAATCTTCATCATGAGGAATTAGGCCCCAACTTCCTTAATAAGACTCCCGTGGTGCAAGAATTAAAATCAAGAATCAATAAATGGGATGGACTCAAACTAAAAAGTTTCTTCTCAGCAAAAGAAACAATCTGTGAGGTAAATAGAGAGCCTCCATCTTGGGAGTAAATCTTTACCCCTCACATATCAGATAGAGCACTAATCTCTAGGGATATAAAGATCTCAAAAAGTTAAACACCAAAAAAAAAAAAAAATGACCCAGTCAATAAATGGGCCAAGGACCTGAACAGACATTTCTCAGAAGATGATATACAATCAGTCAACAAATATATGAAAAAAATGTTCATCATCACTAGCAATTATAGAAATGCAAATCAGAACTACTCTAAGATTTCATCCTCACTCCAGTCAGATTGGCAGCTATTATGAAGACAAACAACAATAAGTGTTGGTAAGGATGTGGGGGAAAAGGCACACTCATACACTGCTGGTGGGACTGAAAATTGGTGCAGCCAATATAGAAAGCAGTACAGAGATTTCTTGGGAAATTGGGAGTGGAACCACCATTTGACCCAGCTATCCCTCTCCTTGGTCTGTACCCAAAGGACTTAAAAACATCATACTACAGGGACACAGCCACATGAATGTTTATAGCAGCACATTTCACGATAGCTAAACTGTGGAAACAACCTAGATGCCCTTCAATATATAAATGGATAAAAAAAAAATGTGGCATATATATATATACAATGGAATACTACTCAGAAATAAAAGAGAATAAAATCATGGCATTTGCAGGTAAATGGATGGAGTTAGAGAAGGTAATGTAAGTGAAGTTAGTGAATCCCAAAAAACCAAATGCCGAATGTTTTATTTGATATACGGAGGCTGATTCATAGTGGGATAGGGAGAGGGAGCATGGGAGGAATAGATGAACTCTAGATAGGGCAGAGGAGTTGGAGAGGAAGGGAGGGGGCATGGGGTTATTAATGAAATGTGATGATTATTATTATCCAAAGTACAGGTATGGAGACACAAGTTGGTGTAAATATACTGTGATATGAGATATGAAAAATTGTGCTCTAAATGTGTAATAAGAATTGTAATGCATTCCATTCTTTTAAATTTTTTAAAAGAAATAAAAAATAAAACCTGCTAAGAAAATATATATAATTAGAATTACTATATGCTAAAGAATGCAATCATTTGAAGGCAAGATGGTACAGCCTTCACTTAGGAATCATTAGGTTGATACAGAAAAGGCATTGTCTGGTATCTGGAAGAAGACACAGATAAATGTCCATGGGTATTTCTCTGGAAGCAGATTCAGGTAGGGAAGGAATTTTTCACTTTTTGCATCAAAAACATCTGTAGTGTTTGATTTTTTTTTTGTAATAAAAAATGCATTGCCTCTTGGATACCAGTTCAAATTAATGTTTCTTATATAGTCAACAAAATCTGAAGACTGACTGTGTATTGAATGTGTATAACCATATTGTAGTTATGAGTGCTACATTTTAGAAAGATACTTAAATTTTTGCAGATAAAATGATGTCATAATTTCCCTCCCAATAATGAGAGGAAATTTAGGAAGGAGAGCTGGGAGGCTAGAGAATAGAACAATAAGACAGGATCACACACTTATGGTGGTTGAAGTTGTATGATGAGCACATAGTTCTACTTTCATATGTATGTGGAACTTCCCAGGTAAAAAGTTAAAAATACAAATTGCTTTTATAGTCAAAAGCAAATAGATGATTTTTAAAAACAAATAATATGTTCCTACAATAAATTATAATAAGCGATCATAAATGAAGCTATAAAGTACCATTTAATTATATTAAAGATGTTGGTATATTGCTAAGAGATAAAAGCAGATTTGAAAATATATACATTTAAACACATACACAATATATACATATTATATATAATAATATAATAACAAGTTAAATTACACTGCACAATAACAAATATATATGTATGCACTTGTACATATAGAACTAAAAAGAAATAGATCAAAATATTATTGATCAACTCTCAGTACTAGTTTGACACATGATTATTTTGTTCTTCTTTTGTAATGAGGAAAAAGAAACTTTTATAGTTACATAAAGTAAATAATAATCTAGTGAAAGAGAAGCTGAAAGAATGTTGTATGAAGTACTTTTGTCTTTTATTCATTTATTTTCACATGCAATTTTTTTTCAAAAGCAGGACTTTTTAGGTTAAGAATTTCAGAATATAAATATGATGTGCATTCACTGCTACTCAGCATACAGTGTTTCCAGCTGTTCCTAAAACCCTGCAAGAAAGGATTCTAAACTAGAAATTGTCTGCTATGATTGCTTCTGGAGACAAGAACATAAGCACATTTAACAGATATTTTTCATCTAATAACATGTCTGATTTGAAAGGGAGCAATTTTATTAAGAAATAGAAATAATTATAAGCTGAAAACTCATTCTGATTTATGTACTTTGGTTTTTGAGATTCAGAGAGAGAAATGCACTGAAGAACCCACCATTTTAGAAATTTGCTAAATTGAACATTAAGGCATACACTTATTGGTTGATTTGGGAAAGGGCCATCAAAGGCTACTGATGCAAATGAGTTTCTGGCCTGGAACTGGGAAAGGTAGCCCAGGATTTCCCCCAAACCTCTCTCTCAGACTGTGATGACAAGGCCTCTTCTTTATTCTGACTTACTACTTGCAAAATGAATTTTTTTCTATCTTTTTGCAATATCCAAATCAGTTATTAATAGACAAATTTGTATCTGTGTGGATGACACTTGTGTTTTCAATATTCTGCGAACATCATAAACTAAAGCATCAAAGCGGAAATTTCTGGTAAAATTACTCACAAAATCAGAATGATCAAACCAAATCAAGTGAGTTTATAAGGGCACTTTTCCTCCTATTTTCTGTCAGTGTGTTTTATGAATGTAGATACTTTCTGTATTAGATGCTTGACAGAAATATGTTTGTATTCTTTTTTCTGGGATATTCATGCTGATTTTACTTTCAAACATATGTTTATGTGGTTGACAGACTCTACAGTTGTCTGCATGACCTCTGTCTTCTGGTGTTCATATCCTTGCATAATCCCCTCCCCAGGATGTGGGCAGGATCTGAGGCTTACTTTTAGTCACTAGGGTGTCACGTGGTTATGTTACATAGGAGATCTCCATCTAGTAAGAAGCCCCTTCCTGGCTCTGATGAAGCAAGTGGCCAAGTTAAGAGGCACAGGTAACAAGAAACTGAAGACAGACTCTGGGAACTGAAAGCAGACTCCATCCAACAGCAAACAAACAACTCAAACCCTCTACTCTGTGGTCTCTAGGAATTGAATTCAGCCTAAAACCTCATGAGCTTAGAAAGGAATCTTTCCTCACTTAAGTATCAGTTTGATGTTTGACTATCCAGCCAAGAACCCTATGCTGTGGTTACATTCTTCCAGGGGACCAGCTGAGCCATGACTGGATTTCTGATGCATAGAAATTGTGAGATAACAAATGGGTACTGTTTAAAGCCACGGAATTTGTGGCAATATTGTTATGCAGCAGATCAAACTGATACAGCTTGATTTTCATCAGTGGGCAAAACTTGGTTCTGCCGTAATTCTTAAAGCAGAGTAAAATTCAGCTCCAAGTAAAACAGGCTAAATATTCTAGTCTAATTGATAAAGTTATGGTTTCTCTCTAAACTCAAATGCCAAATGTGGTAATTTTTTGATGCAAGTCATTTTAAGTCCAAAGAACCTGCATTAGCAAGATTTCAAGGTATCACATACTCCAACTAATGTTGGAGAAACACTGTGATTAATAGATTAGGAAATTCCTCTCTCTGAGGCTGTATTACTTTAAAAAAAAGATAGATATTTTTAATTTAAATTCTAAATTAAAAAATATGTAGATGTGGATTTTTACAGAGAATTAGTATTTTCACATTTAGCTCTTGAAAGTGACCCATAGAAAGAGCCCACTTAGTGACTAATTTCTCAGTGGCTATCTCTACATGAAATCCTCTTCCTTATACAGCCATTCTGAATTACATCCCAGCACCCACAACACATGTTTTGTGATTTTTTTTTTTCATCAGGTTGTCAATAACAAGAATATCCCAAAAGGCAATTTCTATATCCCTGCAAAGTTCTTCTTAGCTCGTGGATTCCTAAAGTAACCTGATCAAAATATTATAGCATACCTAAGAGATCTAAAGCAATTATTCCTGAAGAGGCAAGAAATAAAATGCTATTTGCCAGTCACCCAAGCAAAACAGCTTAAAGTTTCTATACTTCACAGAGAATTCACTTGTTAGAACAACTGCCAAGTGGTTAACTATAATCAATGCCCTTTCTTTGTTTTTTAACCTAAATTGATATGCAAAGCCATAGCTAAATTCCATCAGATTTGAAATGATCCTGATGGAGGACAAATTCTCCGTGAAATTTTAAACAGAAGGTCTATTAATTACACATCTCAAAATGGACGTTGATAGCTTGATTAAAAGGTTCTGTGCATCATGTTGTGGCACCCCTTTCTTTGTGATTTCCTGTTTTATTATCAGAGGAACTTTTTTTAAATCACTCCTTGCTAGAGAGGATGTTTGGGGTTAAAACTTGAATTTTTAAGGATTTATTTCAAACCTTTTAAAGATATTTGGTCTTTCAAAGGATGTATGTACCAAAGAGTCAAAGAAAGAATAAAACACAAGTTCTTGAATTTCAATGAAATCTAATAAATATTTTGCTTTTTGTCCTGTCTAAATTATTTAAACCCCTTCAGTATAAAAGTTTCAATGTACACATCACCTCTAAAATATATATATATATAAATATAAATATATATATATATATATAAATAAATAAATATATATATATATAAAATATATATATATAAATATATATATAAAATATATATATATATATATATATATATATATATATATATATATATATATATATATATATATATATACAGTTTAAGCCCCATATAATTGTTAGCTGCTTTTTTGATAAAGGTTTACATCACTGAATGTAAGTAACATGAATGTGACAGGGAGCCTATATTCTTTTTATGTTCTCTAGATAAGTTGACAAAGTTAGCTGGGCATGGTGGTGCATATCTTCCAGTGACTGGGAAACCTGAGACAGGAGGATCACAAGTTCAAGACCAGCCTCAGCAACTTAGTGAGGCCCTAAGCAACTTAGTGAAACCCTGTCTCAAAATAAAAAGGACTGGTGATTTACCTCAGTGGTAAAGCAACCCATGGTTCAATTCCCAGAATGAAAGAATAAATGAATGAATAAACAGACAAAATTCTGATTCAAACTCTCATAATCACAAATAATTTTCCTTTTTAAAATTATTTGTGAAGTTTAAAACTAATTGTACTTCATGTATAAAACAAAATATTTAAAGATTTAAAGTCTTTCTTTCAAAAAAGAGCTAGCTTTCTGTAGAATTTCTATCTAGCCATTATACAACATATACTTATGTAAGTACGTGTGTGTGTACAAAGAGTCTTCTTTTAAAAAAATACATATTTATTTACATATAAATTGTAAATTATCATTCTCCGTAATCTCACTTCCAAAGTCAACTATCCTTTATAAGGTATCTTTTCTGTTCTTTCATTATTCTCTTCTGTATATCTTATGATACTCATTCAATATCCATTGAGTGCCTACCATATATCAGGCACTATTATAGATGCAATAAAATTACAGAAAGTGATTTAAAAATCTCTGCTTCTATATAATGGAAAGAAACAAACATGATAGACAAACAAACAAGCAAACTACATAGCATGGTTAGATGGTATTCAGGCAACAGAGAAAAATACAGCAAGAAAAAGGGGCTATAATTTAAATTGCTTTTGTTTTATATCCTGATTACTTCTACACTTAACATTATAATGATTTATATGTCATTAAGATCATTTAAAGTCAAATTTCATCATGTAGATATATTAGTTTACTCAACTCTTCACCCATTATTAGATATCTGCATTGTTCCTATCTTTCCACTTTTTTGAACATTTTGTGATTGATTTTCATTGTCTACTTATAAAGGGCTGGTCTTTCTAATTAGTTTTTGATCAACTCAAATACAGAAACGAGCTCATTTTCAATCTGTATGTCCCAAGAGTGAACCCCTGCACAAAGCTCCGTATTCATCTACACTCAGTGAATGCTTTCTGAATGAATAAACACACATCCTAATGATAAATTAGAAATTAATTATAGAATTATAAGTCCTCAGAGGACACTTGAAAGCAGACTGTCTCGGACCACACACAGCTCACCAGAATGGTAGAATGGAAGCATGCCATGTTTTCATAAAATTCTACAGAAATGGGGAGCTTTTTGCCTTCTGCTCATTGTATTATCACAGGGGGGGAAATAGGTAATTCTGATTGAAATTACATTACTCTGCCATAGAGACACATTTCCAGCCCCTGAAATCTCTTTAATGAGTAAATGTCTTACCTACTAAACACATATCTTATGTTAAAGTGAGAGCAAGTCTGAAATGGGACAAGGAGCATTCTGTGGAGAGAGAAAGAACAAAAGGATACATAGATCTTCCTATATGGAAATTCTTTAAAAATCCTCTTTATTCACTTTTATCAGAGATTACTTACCCACATGGGTGCCTGAAAGTAATAAGGAGTACCATATCTCCATTGAGCAACTGTATCTACCAGGTACTTCTAGCGGACACTGGGACAAATTATAGCCCTCCATGACTAGAGACTAGTAATGGAATGGAGGTAGGCATGGGAAAGCAAAAAACCAACCTCAGTGATGGAAAAGTGGTAAGTGCTATGACAGAAACAAAGGAGGTCCTGGGAGGTACTTGGTGGGGACAGGTGACTACAAAGTAAGATAGTATTTCTGATGAGAATACAATCCACTTGAGACCTGAAGGATAAGAAAAAGTCAGCTACACACATAAAAAAAGAATGGGAGTCGCAGGAGGAAGAATGTTCCAAGTAGAGCCCACAGCATGTGTCTGGTTGTGGAGAAGCCAATTTAACCTCAGAATGCTCCCCACCATCCTTTCTCATTTTCACAACCCAGGCGCTCCATCCTGGCTTCCTGCCTCGGCCTCTCTTCAATAACCTCTTTCCCAATTAAATTTTTACTGTGTTTCAGTGCCATAGCATCCTGCTTTCTAACAAAACAATTTATTTTTATGTGCTGAAACTAGATTATGTCTCATATTGCGCAATCTTTTACACATTTTAATTTTGTCTATAAAAAAAATCATCAGTCACACTTGTAGTGGGCAGGGTATAGATAGATAGATATGTAAAAAAAATTTACCAGCAATATTTCCCCAGTCTAGCTAGGGATAATATTTATATGTCTATAAATAGCCAAAGATGCTCCAAGCACGCAGTGATCACATTAAAACTCCACTTTAATTTATTCCTGTCAGTAGTTTCTCAGAAATTTCAAGATTCTACATATGTTTTTAAAATACAGTATTACTTATGTACTCGTGAAATAAGTATTAAAAGTCGGAGATCTTTTGGTATTTTCCTGATGAAGAGAAAAATCCTCAGAGCCTCTTTAAAGAGTTGAACTCATTCAAGTTTATTAAATAAGATCAATGAGCTAATTATCACGAAGCTGATGCATAAAAACCAACCTGCTGTGGCCAACATAACTTAAAAATTTATGTGAACAAACAAATTTTTCCTGCCACATTCTAGCAAATGCATTTTCCCTTAACAAATATTCAAACCTTGGCCTACAAGTTAGTCCCCGAATTATTACAACAAAATTTTCAACTTTAAAGGAAATATCTAGGTCTCACTTTTAGGAACAGACATAAATTCAACAAAAATAAATGCTCAATTAATCCAAGTATAATGGTAAGCAGTATGAAAATATTCACTTTTGTTGTTGATGATGTTGTTTTCAGTCAATGGAAACAAAAGGTACTACCTAACTGTAGACTGTAAGTTCTCAAAGTCTCTAGTGTCCATAGTTCTCCTCAGATTCCTATGTAACTAAAGACTGAAGATCCTGATCTTGATTTAATTTTTATTATTTTATTAAATAAACATCAAACTAAGAAGCTTCTGTACAACAAAAGAAACAAACAGCACAGAGAAAAAGGCAGTCTACAGAATGGAAGAAAATATTTGTAAGCCATATATCTGATTGGGGGTTAATCTTCAAATATATATAAAGAACCACCTCTACAACTCAATAGCAAAACAAACAAACAAAACTAATAATACAAATAAAATATGAACTGACCTGAATACACATTTCTCTGAAGAAGGCATACAAAGGGTCAACAGGTATAGGAAGAATCCTCAATGCCACTTATCATTAGAGAAACGCAAATCAAAACAACAATGAGATAACACCTCACAACTGGTACAGTGGCCATCATTAAAAAAAAAAAAGTAACAAATGTTGGTGCAAATAGGAAGAAATTGGAATTCTTTCACACTGTTGATGGGGATGTAAAATGGAACAGCTGCTATGCAACAATATGGAGGTCCTTCAAAAACTTAAAAACAGAATGACCACGCAATTCAGCAGTCCCCCTTCGTGATATATATCCTAAAGAATTAAAATCAGAATCTTGAGAAAATATTAGCGCTTCCATATTTATGATACCATTGTTCACAGTAACCATGATATGAAAACAAGCTCAATGTTCATGGACAGAAGAATGGGTTTAAAAACATACAGTATATACAGACAATGGCATTCTACTCAGCCTTAAAAAAATGAAAATTTTTCAATATGTGACAACACAAATGAACCCTGAGGATATTTTTGTAGTTTGGATGTGAAATGTCACTAAAAGGTCATGTGTTGAAAGCTTGCTCCTCAAGGCAACGTGTTCAGAGGTGGGTCCTTTGAAGAAGTGAATGGATCATGAGGACTCCATCAATGGATTAATCCATCAATGGATTCATAGCTGAATGGGTTATTGGAAGGTAGCAGAAACATTAGGTGGTGGGGCCTATTTGCAAGGAAGTAGATCAGTAGGGGTATGGCTTCCAAGGGTATATTTTTGTCTCTGGCCCCCTTCTCTCTCTTTTTCTGCTTCCCAGCCACCATGAGGTGAGCAGCTTTGTTCCACCAAGCCCTCCTTGTCATGACATTCTCCTTCACCACAAGCTTAGAACAATAGAGCCAAATGACCATGGACCGAAATCTCTGAAACCATGAACCAAAGGTAAATCTTTCCTCTTTTTAAGTTGTTTATCTTGGTATTTTGTCATAGCAACAGAAAGCAGACCAACACAGACATTATGCTAAGTGAAAATAAGCCAGTCACAAAAAGAAAAGAAAGAACACAAAAAGAAAATACTAAATGATTCTACTCTTACAAAGTATGTAAAATACTCAAATTCACAAAACCAAAGAGTAAATTGGTGGCTACCAAGGTTTGAGGGAGGGGAGAAATGGGGAGTTAATCAATGGGCATACGTTTCAGTAAAAATTAATAAGTTGTAGAAAATCACTGTACGGTATTGTACTTACATCAACAATACCATATTGAACGCTGAAAAATATAAGAGAGTAGACCTCATGTCATGTTGATTGTCCTTACTATAATAAAATAAATATTTTTAAAAAGGTTACATAAAAGGTAACTAAATAAAATATGTGTAAGTCATAAAGAACAACAATAGAAGAACCCCCTGGAATATTAATTCGCAGTTTAAGAAACAGGACACCTCCAATTAACCTCCAAAGTTCTACACATCAAAACATCAAACGTGTCACCAAGTATTATGGTTTGGATGTGAGGTGTCCCCCACCTGTGAGATAATGCAAGAAGGTTTAGAGGAGAAATGATTGGTTTATGAGAACCTTAATTCAATCAGTGAATTAGTCACCTGATGAGATTGAGTGTTAATTGAAGGCAAGTGGGGTGTGGCTGGAGGATATGGGCATTGGGGGAGTGGCTTTGGGGTATATATTTGTATTTGGCAAGTGGAGATATCTCTCTATATATATATCCATCTCTCTCTCTCTCTCTTCTCTCTCTCTCTCTCTCTCTCTCTCTCTCTCTCTGTTTCTCCTTTCCGATCATCATGGGAGCTGCTTCCCTCTGTCATATTCTTCCGCCATGATTTTCAGCCTCACCTGAGCCCTGAGAAATAGAGCTGGCTAAGGACTGAGACCTCTGAAACTTGTGAGCCATCAAATAAACTTTTCCTCCTCTCCAATTGTGTTGGTCAGGTCTTTTAGTCACAGCAGTGAAAAAGCTGACTAAAACACCAAGTCTGAGATTACAATACTACATATAAAAGAACTGAGTAGGACTGGGGATGTAGCTTAGTGGTAGAGTGGTTGCCTAGCAGGTACAAGGCTCTGGTTTCAATTGCAGCACCACATTAATAAAAAAAAAATTTTAAAAAGAAGAAGAATTGGATAGGTTTTGACTATTTTCCATTTTCTGGACCATAGTTTACTCAATTAAATAATATTTGTGTTTCTGAAAGTTTAATTATATAATCAATATTCTAGAATGTGAAAAGATAAAATATCTAAGTCATTAGAATAACTCTAGAAGAAAAAGAATACAGAGTAAATACACTAAGAGATCATTTATGACTATGACAACCAAGATAAACAAATGATAAAAGCAAATCAAAGTAGGACTCATAAAGCAAAGTTACCAAATGCAAATACTCGACAGCTGGTCACTGGAGAAAGGCATGCGCTTGAACACTGAGCCATAAAACTGAAAATATCTGAGTCAAGAATTCAAAGGTTAAGACTGGTACAGCACTTGCCTAGCATCTTCTAAAGTCCTGAGTTCAATCCCCAGCACCGAAAAAAAAAATCAGAATGTAAGCACCAGAAATGGTGATTCGGTAGATGTTATTGATTTCAAAAATTAGGTGAGACATCATTTCTTTTATAAGGTTTGCTTAAAGGAGGCACAACTCAAGAAAAATCTACAGGAGACCAATGTGCAGGATACCAACCAAGCCAAGGGACAGAGAGCACCAATGGTCAGTCTACACTATTTGTCAGGTTCTCTTCAGAATCTTTAACCTTAAATTTAAAATATTAATAAAGAAAATGCAATAACATTTTATTTAGCATCAAGAGCTACTAGAATAATTTATGTTAACCCTGTATGTAGGTAGCTATTTCTTGAATGTTCCCTTTTCCTTCTACAAATTCCACAAGGGCATGGACCATGACTTTTCCTTTACCGTATCTCAAAAATGCCCAGTTCAGAGACTAGCACATGAAAGATGCTCATTAAATATTTGTTGACTGACTACAAATAAGTTCTTTGGTTCAAGACATAGCCCCTGAGAAGTAATGTACCTAATTTTAATCACAGCCCCCAAACTTTTCAGCTTTCAAAAGAGCCTTTCATTATCCCTCCAATCCCATACCACTCCTATATTTTAAGAGACTTAACCCGTCTGATTATAATTAATAATTTATCTCATTTTTAAACAAAGGCATATAACTCCCAATCAATACTTCCAATTGGCTCCAGATAACCAGTTATCTCCTTAAATTCTGTAATACCAGCCAAAATTAAGGAGCCATGATGTTATTACAAGCCTCTATTGTCTAATTACCAAAGAATTTCTTTTAGGCTTTATGAAATATTGAAAATAACTCAGGACTGCCCAGCAAGCTTCTTCTCTGAGCTCAATTTAAATTAATCCCTTTTGCTCATATGTCTGCAACAATCTTCAAAATTGCCCTCAATCCTATTCATGGGGAAAAAAAAGAAAGAAAGAAATTCTCTTCATATTTCACAAGAGACAACGAAACAATTACACTGCACAGCTTTCTTCTCCCCAACCCCGGAGCCTCATACTAATAATGCAACTGCCCTCCACCAAAAAAAAAAAGTTACTGATTTTGCCAGGCACAATTGTGTATAGGGCAGTTCCAACTACTCAGGAGGCTGAGGTGGCTGGTCCAAAAAAGCCCAGGAGAGAACAGCTTGGGCAACATGGAAATGAGATTCCATTCCAAAAACAAAAAAAACACGGTATTACATTTCACAATATTAAACTATTCTAAAATTTTTCAATTTCATTACATTTTCATGAAACATTGAACTTCATTATTTTTTCTATGTACCTATTGGCACTGAGGGCTCTTTTTCTCATAACATCTTTGGCAGAGGGACTCCAGGGTATTCAATGTTCAGGTATCTGAATTCTTTTCATCCCTCAAGTAACTTTATTAACAGACTAATAAAATGACTTGTTTTTCCTAAGAAACCAGTTTGAAAGGTAAGACAAGGAGGGAAATAAAAATTTTCCCTCTCTTTAAAATAAGAGTGGGGAAAAAAAAGAACTTACCATTTTAAATCATAAGTATTAAGGCTTCTATGTACCACGGATGGTTCTGCACTTGAATGGCAAGAGTCATTTATTTCTGATTTTTTGTGTCTTGTGTTTTTCACAGGAACAGCAATTCTATTGTAGGTCTATTGACACCAATTCTTTTGTGTGTCGATGAATTTTGTGTGGCATCCTACTGGATATGATTGCAATTTGGGCTATAATCTTTCAGAAGGCTACAGGGATATTTGTGCAATAAATAAAACTTGTATCACTGATATTCTAGTCTCAAGTGGTCCCAGAACGAACATATGGGCATTGCTTGGGAGCTTGTTAGAAATGGAGAATTTCTAGATTTCATCCTAGTTCTATTGGATCATAAGCTGCAATGAAACAATATTCCAGGTAATTCCTTTCACATTAAATTTTGAGAAGTACTGTCCTAATCTTAATCAACCTTAATCAAGCATGCCATCAGCAATGTAAAATCATTTAGTAAATCTTCCAGCAACCACCACCATGCCAGTAACATTTTATACAAAATATGTGTCCTGTGTGTTCACCAGTGTTAATAAATAACTATTCATATTCTCAAGACATGGCTTTTTTCCCACTGATGTGGATATTCATAATAAACATTACTAGATGAAGAAAATTAATATTATAAAGGTATTTCAGAAATTAATTTTTGTCACGAGGTAATATTTCTTATATCTAAAATGGTATCCTAACCCAAATAATAAAAGGTAAGCACATTAATCTCCCTGAAGTTCATTTTCCTCATGAACAAAATGAAATAGCAATAGATAATTTAATGTTTTAATGTGAAGATTAAATGAAATAATATAAAGTACCCTGTATCTCAAGTCTCCTCTAGTTTGTATGTGTGTGCATGTGTGCAAATCTCATTTCTTTCCCATGCTCTATTTTTAAATGTATTTTATTTTTTCTTTTTAAATTATGATAATTAACACATAGTAGTTGTACAAAATAATGAGTTTCACTATGATCCTTTTCATACTCGTACAAATCATGTTTTGATACTATCCTTCCTCCCTCTACCCTCTCCTCCCTTCTCCTCACACTCCTTTTCCCAGTTCCCTATTATTCTCTCTGCTACTTTTAGGGCACCTTTTTTTTTTTAACCTAGATTTCACAAATCAGAGGGAAAAAAATGTGATACTTGCCTTTCTGTATCTGGGTATTCTGCTTAACAGGATTATCTCTAAATTCCACCCATTTTCCTGAAAATGACATGATTTCATTCTCAACTTCTCCATTTGTTTTTGGCACCTCAGTTGAGAATCAGTTGACTGTAGCTAAATGAGTTTATTTCTGAGTCACCTATTATAGTCCATTGGGATATTTCTGCTTTTACGCCAATACCGTGCTGTTTTTGTTACTAGGGCTCTGAATTTTATTTTGAAAGCATCTATTGTCATGCCTCCGGCATTGCATTTTTTATATTTAGATGGGGATGGAACTGAATCTGTAGATCATTTTAATAATATTAACTCTCCCTGACCCATGAATGTGGAAGATCTTTCCTTCTTCATATGTATACAATGTGAAATCATCACATCACAGTAATTTGCATTATCTATTGCCTCAGGAATACATTATTTCTTTGCATTGGGAATATTCAAAATCCTCCCTACTAGCTATTTTTAAATACTCAATTAATTATTTTCAGTAATATTTATCCTATAATACCACAGAACATTAGAAGCAATTTTTCCTACCCAACTGCACCCCTGTGCCCATTAACCATTCTCTTTCCACGGCTTCTTCCTGCATACCCTTTGCCAGGCTCTGGTAACTACTCTCCTTTTTAATTTTTTAAATTTATTTTATTTTATTTTTATTTATTTATTTTGGTCCTGGGTGCTTAATCACTATGATGCAGGGACAGAGAACAAAGAGTTCAGGATGTGTTACATTTTAGATATAAGAGAATCATCCAGGTGGAAATGCCTAGCACGTAATAGGATTCATGTAAAAGAATGGGACCAGAGACATAAATGTGGTTATCATCTAAATGTAGATGATATTTTGAGCCATGAGAATGGATGAAATATCCCAATGAAAATGTAGGGCAAGAAAGAGGAAAGTACTACATGCCAACCCAGGAAAAGGAATAATATGATGCATACTATTCAAATCTGTATGTTTTGTATCTCCCAGGTAATTCTACTAATGAACCAAACCAGAAACCACAGTTTTACAGTATTTCTTCTAATAAAATCTCTGGTAAGGCCAAGAACGGTGGCGCACGACTGTAATCCCAGTGGCTCAGGAGGAGGAGGCAGAAAGATCATGAGTTCAAAGCCAGCCTCACCAATTTAGCGAGGCACTAAGCAACTCAGTGAGACCCTGTCTCTAATAAAAAATACAAAATAGGGCTAGGGATATGTCTCAGTGGTCGAGTGCCCCTGAGTTCAATCCCTGGTACCCCCAAAAAAAATCTCTGGTAAAAAATACTTCTCCCATATTTCAATTAATCCCAAGAAAGTTGGGAAAGGGAATCTACTTCTCAAAGTTCTTAGTAAAAATAATTATTGGGAACATAAAAAAACATCTTTAAGATGAAGGGCATAATAAGGGAAAATGTGATGTATATGAAGACCAGGCATTTTAGAGAAGAAAAGTTAACTAATTGCAGAGATATCAACAGCCTGAATATGCTGATTTCTTGTACCAGTCATTTCAGACCAGATAGTTAAACAAATGCTTTCAAGAAGTGTATCTATTTTTTCTAGACACTTGTTCCAAACTTCTTAGACCCTGCTAGTGTCAGAAGGAATCATGAAGGGGAAGACAAAAACTCTAAAATGGAACAGTAATTACAGTAAAAGAGCATAACTATTACTTATAATTACATGCCTCTCAAGAGTTCTTCTTTCCTTCTAGTTCTAGCGGTTTGACCCCTTCTGAGAGTAATTGTAAATATCAGGGAAGGACGACAGATTTAAAGGTTATCTGTCAGAGGATGGAGGATACTCTTCATACATTTTTGTATCTTCATGAAAGGAGATTTTTTTAAAAAACATAGTGAATGTCATCTTAAGAAATAGGTGCTTAAAATCAAAATGAATATAAATAATTTATTTAAATGTTAGTTTTGGGGTAAATACCTATAACTTTTAGTGGATGATAAAGTAGCAAAAAAAAGTAGTTTCATTTTAATTAATCTGCTAACATTAAGGGATATTCACAGAAAATTTTTACCTTAAGAAAACAATTAAGAACATGTAGGTGGTAGATAGTATATTAATGCAATTTTTTATTTTAACCATTAGCAAGGAGGGTACTCCATCCAAAGACTTTTCAGACCTTCCTGCAATACCATCTCCCTGAAAATTTCACTCTATATCAACACTCAGGTTGATGCAAGTAACTCCCAAATTCAGTTCTTGTTCACAGACTCTAATTTCACATTTTGAATGACCTGCTGAGAATTTTTACCTAGACAAACTCCTTCTGTTCAAAACTGATTATATCCTCTTTCTTTGAAAACATGACCCTCCTCTTGTGTTATTGATTTCTTTTTATGTTCTCATCATATTCCTTGTCATCTCTGGACTGTAAATCTCAATTCCATCTTTATCCTCTCTCTTGTTTGCCACCAGCATCCAATAAGTTGCAAACCCTAGATTTTTACCTCTGTAGAGTTTGGGATCTGTCCATTTTCCCCAATTCCCAACATTTCCATCTTGCTGAGACTGCTGTGTAGCCATCCACATAATATCACCCACAAAAGTGGTTTTTCTAGGAGGTTAGTGAAACTCAGATTTCAGGGACTGACACTTACATGTGCCCTTCCCAGAGTCATGCACCTAATGTCAAATTCATAAATTATATTATTTTTCTTAAAGAGCCTCCACCAATTGCTTAAGCTTCAAGTCCCCCAGAACACTAGACTAACTTTGCTCAGGTGTGAACAAACTATGGCCCCAGGAGTCAAATCCAGCCTATCAACTGTTTATAAAGCTTTATAGCCAAGTGTGGTGCTGCATACCTGTAACCCCAGCAGCTCAAGAGAATGAGGCAGGAGGATCACAAGTTCAAAGCCAGTCTCAGCCACTTAATGAGGCCCTAAGCAACTTAACATGACCCTGTCTCAAAATAAAAAATAAAAAGGGCCAGGGATGTAGCTCAGTGGTTAAGCGCTTCTGGGTTCAACTCCACAGTACCAAAAAATAAAAATAAAATAAATAAATAAATAAATAAAACTTTATTAGTAAACACAGCCACAACCATTTGTTTATCTGTTATCCTGTGGCTGTTTTTGCACTGTAACAGCAGAGTTGAATAGTGCAAAAGAGCCCATATGCCTGGTGAAGTCTAAAGCATGTAATATTTGACCCTTCACAGAAACAGTTTTCCAACACCTGTTCCAGATTATTTATATATTCATTTTACTTTCCTTATAGACAACAGTATAAGCTACTCAAGGAAAGAATTGTCGTCTCATTTTCACTGATATTCCCTCATGGGTCTCCTTATTGAAAAAAACACTCAACAAATATTTGAAGAGAAAATGAAAGAATGAATCTCATATACTTCTTCAAGGATTTTTACTGCTGAATTATTTAAATAAAATATTTCAGGTATTTGGATTTCTATCATTATCCCAACCAGTACTAGGAACTTAGAATATTTCTTACACATACACACAACTCTAAAACCACTCATCTTGCAACTTTCATCTAGAATATATATATATATATTCACACACATATATATATGCACACATATATATAGTCATCTTTTTTAACTTCTTAAAAATAAAAGGATTATATTAGTCAGTAGTTCAATTAAATGCACTAGCTTGGGCTGGGGTCATGGCCCAGTTGGTAGAGTGGCTTGCCTAGCATGTGTGAGGCACTGGGTTCGATTCTTAGCACCACATATAAGTAAATAAATAAAGTTCAATAAACAACTAAAAAAAATTGGGGTTATTAATGATGGTGGGATGTGATGATTATTATTATCCAAACTACAGGTATGAAGACACAAATTGGTATGAATATACTATTCATACAACCAGAGATATGAAAAATTTTGTGCTCTATATGTGTAATAAGAATTGTAATACATTCCACTGTCATATATAAATAAAAAAATTTAAATGCACTAGCTTATTGCATCAGTTTTTGTTTGCATCTCATTTCTTGTATTCCAAGAGAAGAGATTAGCATGTGCAATGAATAATACCTAGAATGCAAGGAGTAGATATGTTAGGATGGGTGGCTAGGTACAAAAGGAGGACATTAACTGATTTATTTACTAAGAAAATCATTCTTGGGCTGAAGACATAGCTCAGTGGTAGAGTACTTGAAGATCACTTGCAAGACCCTGGGTTCCATCCCTCAGCATCACAAAAAAAGGAAGGAAGAAAGGAAAGTAAAGGAAGGGGAAAGAAGGAGAGAGGAAGGGAAGGGAGAAAGAAAAGGATAGGACAGGAAAGGAAAGTCACTCGATGTAGTGGGCAATTAAATGTGATGCTCAGACACCATTTTTAAGAAGAGATCCATGGCCCAGTGTGGTTAGTGGTGGTTAGTGTGGCTAGCCTTGCCAACACAATGTGTATCCAAATTTCTGACACACCTTTAAGCGCCCCTGGGTTCAATCCAACAGTACCAAAAATTAAAAATAAAATAAATAAATAAATAAATAAATAAATATGATAGATAAGAAATAACATTTTAGTGAACTTGCAATATTACTTTTCCTTACCACGAATAAGATTGGACATCATCTAATATATGCAAGTGATTTCATTTGTATAAAGTGTCTATTCATGTCTTTTGACTTCTTTAAATTGTGCTATTTTATATTCTTGATATTTATTTTTAGAAAAATTGTACATGCCTAAGTGACAAAGTGGAAGCGACCCCATCTAAGACTGCATTGGGGACTCCCAAGTTGAGATCTTTTTTTTTTATACACATCAGTGGTTCCTAATCTGAGAGAGATCCCAGTATGACTCATGAGACAAGGGACAGTTGGGGTTTGCACCTGGCCATTTCAGACCCCTTGCTGCCAAGCCACTTTCAGCTGTGATTCATATTCTTATTTTAAAGCCATTGCTCTACTAGATCATTCTCCAGCCAAAACTGTACATTTGAAAGCATTGTCATTGTGAATCCTCTCAGTCTCCTTTAGCAGTCAAATCCTACCCAACTGCCACCATCGGTGCAGTGGCCTTTGTAATACAAATTTCCCTTTCTCTTTATAAAGTCAAAATGGTGAACTCACTTTATGACTTAGGAATTTGTTGTCCTTTTTTTAAGTCTAGACTGAATTTTTTTAATTTGATGATTAATTATACCAAGACTTTTTTTTGAGATAAAATAAAATTGATATCTTTTATCACGAAGAGTATTTTCATTAACACATTAACACATAGACAAAAATGCCAAGGAAAAAATCTTGGGAAAATATGTGTGATGAATATATTAATACCTTAATATTGTAAATATGTTTGGAAATGCATTTTAGAAATTCTAAGAAAAAAAATGGGTAGGGAAAATGAAACAGGGACAAGTTTTTAAATATTTGAAATATGTACATGAAAACAAGTTTAATCCTCCCCAAATTATATAAAATTCCAATGCTCTTATATAAACACTTTTTCATCTTTTATAGAATTTTGAGTCTCAGACTCTTCGGCGGGAGGTGACTAGGGCGCAGGGAGTATACCAGAGATTAAACCCAGGGTCTCACACAAGCTAGGCAAATAATCCCTAGCCCTTTTTATTTTTATTTTCAGACAGGGTCTCACTAAGGTTCCCAGACGGGGCTTGAACTTGGCAATCCTCCTGTCTTAGCCTCCCTAGTCGCTGGGATTCCAGAGGTATATCACGACAATCACCACCCTTGGTCTCAGACTTTGAGTGACATTTTTTGTCCTCCCCCTCTCTTCACTCCTCTTTGTTGACTGAACCCAGACATCCAGTCTCATATTGATAAATCAAAGTCCTTGGCCCAAAGTAAGCTGTAGAAATACAGCAAAACCGGCTCACAAGTGGGAGGCTTGCTCAGTTCCTATTCTTAAGACAAAATTCCAATTCCCTGGGCTCACAGATTCCTACTAGTCACAGAGTCACAGTGGCATCTTTCTGTCTCATTTCCTGAGCAGGGAACATTAAACAGTAGTTTAATGTAGTCCCTGTATGCCTGTTCACCCAAAGTTCAGCCAATCCACACTTTTGAACCCCAGCCAAACCTTTGATTTTTCTACCTGTAAAGATGTCCTTGTGGAGTTTTGAGCCCATCTATTTCTTTTATATTTTATCTCATTTCAGATAATTAGAACAGAATTTATAACTCTATGGTGACCATAAGCGTATGACAACATGCAAATATATGTACGATATTTTCCCCTTCTATATGTTGAAAGAAATAAAATGTTACAGGTTTTATACACATATTTTACTATCTGTAGTTATGCTCTCAAGAACTGCCTTCTAAACCACCGCCAGGAGAACAAAACGCAGCCTTCAGAAGAGCTTCATAAACATCCTCTGATCACTCTCAATCAGGATTCCAGCCATAATTTCCGACACCACCATAGATTTTGATAATCCCAGCTACTCAGTAGGCAATCTTTCCGTGTAACAACAGATCACGGAACTCGTCATTCTCACTGAAGTTCTGAGCTTGCTATTTTGATTAAAAGCTGAATTGCTAAGCATTGTACAATAAAAATCAGACTGCTATAATGATGGGCTTAAGTAGGTGAAGCATTGAAAGAACAGCCTCTGATCCTTTCTTTCACTGATCCAGGCAAGAGGATTAAAATTGATAGACCATCCAGAGATCTGATGTTTGAAAGAACACATAGATAGAGTGCATGTGTAACAAACTGCATGAGCCAACCTCGAGCCAGCATAAGAGTACTGGAATGCAAAGCCATTTGCACCCAGAGAAGGCACTGAGCTTATGCTGAATCTCTCTGGAGAACTACTGTGTTCCCATTAAAATAAAGTGGAAAATTTGTCTCTACTAGAATTGCTTTTCAGGAGTAGCACTATCTTTGTTTGGAAACAATTCCTCCATGCACCAGTCTTGGGTAAACACTGAGACCACAGGGAACCTGAGAGTTTATGGAAGAGACATGAAGAAGATTTGGGGTTAAGTCAGAAGCGGGCAGGGAGAAAGAAGAAAGAGAAGAAAAAGGGTATTGTAAGCAAGATGGCAAGAACATATGATGCCTCTGATCCCTTTTTCTGTCCCTCCCACAAAATATAGGAAATTCTTTAAAAATGCATAAAGATTTGATGGGAGGGGCTGGAGTTGTGGCTCAGTGGTGGGGCACTTGCCTGGCATGTGTGAGCCCCGGGGTTCAACCCTCTGCACCGAATATAAATAAATCAGTTAATTAAATAAAAGATCCATTGACAACTAAAAATTAAAAAAAAAAAAAAAAAAAGATTTGCCTGTGCGGTGGTGCACGCCCTTAATCCCAGTGGCTGAGGCTGGAGGATTGCAAGTTCAAAGCCAGCCACAGCAATGCAACTAAGTGAGACCCTGTCTCTAAATAAGATACAAAATAGGGCTGGGGATGTGGCTCAGTGGTTGAGTGCCCCTGAGTTCAATCTCGGTACCCAAAAAAAAAAAAAAAAAGATTTGATGGGAATGATTTTTTTTTCTTTAGTGAAAACAATGATGGAAAGTCAACATTCTTTTTTTTCTTTTCTTACATTTATCTATCAATCCAAGACCCCTTTTTTATCTCCCCATAGATTCCATTTTCTAATACTCAAACTTCAACATTCAACTTTCTAGTTTTTTAATCCAGTCAGCCCTCCATGTCTGTGTGTTCTGCATCTGCAGATACAATAACTACATATTTTAGTCAAAAAATGCCTAGATATGCTATATGAAACATGACCATCTTGGGATTATTTTTTTTTCTTCTTCTTTTTATCTTGTTTTTAAGGTTCCTCTCTTTTTTGTTAGTATTTTTATTGGTGCATTAGAGTTGTACGTATTAATGTAATTATGGTTACATATTCATATGTGCACACAATATAATGATAAAATTTGGCCAATACCATTCTCTTTTTTCTTTTTACTTCCATTTCTTTCTTTTTACTTCCATTTCTTTCTTTCTTTCTTCTTTGTTTTTTTCTTTTAGAGTTCACAGGAGGAAAAGGGGGATATCCCCATGTACCATAAAAAAAAAGAAGCTAAATATTAAAGTAGTAAGGGCTTGTTCTGATGTTAGACTTTCCTGGAGGACAGATATAGATTCTGGCAATTAGGAGCTTAGATTTATTTGGGTTTTTTAAAATCAAATTTATTGATTAATAATTTGTACACAATAAAATCCATCTATTTTTAAAGTATGGCTCATTGAGTTGTAACAAATTATACATATGTACACATCTGTAGCTACTGCAATAAGTGGTATTCCACCATATGGGTTGTTATGATTTGGATATGAAGAGTCTTCCAAAGGCTCATGTGTTGAAGGCTTGATCTCCAATGCAGCAATGTTCAAAGATGGGGCTTTGGGGAAGTGATTGGATCATAAGAGTTCTGATCTCATCCATGGATTAAGTTCATAGCTGGTGGCATTATTAGTAAGTGGTGCAAACTGTAGGCTGTGGGACCTAGTGGGAGGAAGTAGGTCACTGGGGGACTTTCCCGGTGATACCAGTCAGTATCTGGTCCTTGTTACTCTGGTGTTAAACATTAAACTCCCAAGAAATGCCTAGGCAAGAATAAAAGCAAGTTTTATTTATGAGAACAGAGATAGACTTCTCTGGAGAGAAGGGGACCCAGAGCTGGGTATTTGAGGGAGTAGGTGTGTCTTACCTTTTTATAAATTCCAGGTTTCCTCTCCTTCCCCAACTGCCTACTGCCCAAGGGTATGAAATGATAATCATTAGCAACCCCTTGTGTAGGGAAGAGTGAGTCCCCAGAGGTGTTAGCAACCCATTTTCTTTTCTTTGATAATTAGCCCGTTAGCCCGAATCTCTGCCCTGATCATTTACTATCTGTTCTGACCACCTGTCCTTACCTGTCTCACGGAAGGGTATTCTTGTCCCTGGACCCCCTTCCCAGCTTCCCAACTGCCAAAGGTGAGCAGCCTCCTCTGCCACACTCTCTGACCTCCATGATGTTCTTCCTGGCCTCAGGCCCAAGCCAACAGAGTCAGCTGATCATGGACTTCTGAAACCATGAACCAAAATAAAACTTTTCCTCTTTTAAGTGGCTGTTCTCAGGTATTTTTCACAACACTGTTTTAGTAAGCTTTTTCACTGTTCACAATTTCAGGGATCTTAGTCCATAGTTGGCCCACTCCATCATTCTGGGCCCAAAGTGAGGCAGAACTGTGAGCCACCCTTGAGCTATTTGAGAAGTCTTCACTCAGCCTTGAGCCAAGGAGATTTGGGTTTGGCATTGTAAGCTATTTTGTGACTCCTGCCACATAATGGATTGCACAATGCACATGACCTCTGTCTTCACTAGGTTAGTAAGAGTGATCTCGCTCCAGAGTTAGGCGTGACCCACTGGGAACTGGACAGCCCGCCTCCTACCTTATTAGGTGAAGAACATTCTGGAGAAAGCCTTTGAAGTTCCCCCATATAAATAAAGCAAATGCTGGCTCTCAGTCTCTTTCCAGTGTGGAAATTGACCCCTAAGGTGGAAGATGCATCCTGCCCTCACTTTCTAAAATTACTTTCTGTGTTGTGCTGTTTTTTGCTGCCTTCTTTTCTTAGCTTTATTTCACAGCCAGCCTGCTTCACACAGAGGAACCCCAAATTCCATCACCCATGAGACAGAATAACATGGCAGAAGAGTGTGGTGCAGGGAAAACAGGTCAGGACATTGACACCAAGAAGTGTCCAATTCCACAACGAAACACTCAGGGTCACTCCAGGTAAATTGGGCTGGCACAAAATAATCACACAGAGACAGAGAAATACCTTTTTCTTTGGGTCCTGTGACAGCTCCTCTGACCTTAAGGGTCCTTGGAAAGAGAGAGAGGATCATGAACTGAGCCCTTTTATTGGGGAGAAGCCATTCAAATGAGGCAAGGGGTAGGATTACAAAGGAAGGAAGGAGTGTAGCTAAACCCCCTCTGGGTGCCGCCCACTCCTAGGGCCATACTTAGTTATCCCAGTGAGGGAAAACTACCACACCAGACCACAGCGATCTTTCAGATCCCCATGATGCATCAAGACTTAAAAGTGTGTGTATTTGGAGTGGCTCCCCACAAAGAAGCAGAGAAAGCTCTGCTTAACAGAACAAAATATAAACTCCAAAGCTATGCTCCCAGGGACACACATCCCCCACCCACACCCTATTTGGGGATTACCACCCAGTTAATCCCCATAAGGCAATGAATGCTCTCATGGCCCAGTCATTTCACATCTAAACTTTCCTGCACTGTTTCACACAGGAGCTTTTGGGAGACACCTCATATCTAAGCCATAACAGATACAAAGCTGACTGACACATGGATATAGCACAATTTCTTTATGCATTCACTACTTGATGGATATTTTGGTTGTATTCAGTTTGGGGATAATAAGAACAAAATTTCTATGCACATTTGTACAAGTCTTTGGGCATATTTTCTTTTCTCTTGGCTAAACACCTACAAATGTGGAATTTCTCAATCATGTGTTTAACATTATAAGGAACTACTAAACAGTTTCAAAAAAGTTTGTACCATTTTTACACATATAATGGCAATATATGTGTGCTCCACATCCTTTCCAACACTTAGTATTGACAGTCTTTTTAATTTAGCCCTTCTAGAAAGCATGCAAATGGAATTTTATTGTGAATTTAATTTGTATTTTTGTGCTGATTAATGATGTTTAGGATCTTTGCATGTGAATGACACTCAAACATCTTTTTTACCTATTTTAACTTGACTATTTATCTTCTTAGTGACTTGTAAAGTTTATTATATGTTCTGGATAGAATTCTTCTGAGAGATACCTATGTTGTTAATCATTTCTCTAAGCTTCCTATTTGTATTTCCATTTTTGTCAGCCCAGATAGTTGGATCAGTTAAGGAATTACAGCAATTATCTGGTGGCCCATTGGGCTCCATGTTATTTCCAAATTCTCAAGGAGACTCAGCCAACTGAAGTATTTTATCTATGGGGCAAAAAAATAAATAAAATCTGAAGGCATTTTATTAAAGTCCTATAAGTAGATAGATAAACAGGCTTCCTCGTGTGTCCAATTTTCTAATAGTGTGTTCTAAACTTAAATGTAAGGAAACACCTGAAGATGTGGTTAGTAATCAGATTCTGATTCAGAATCTGGAACAGGGCCTCCAATTAGCATTTCTAACATACTCTCAGGTAATGCTAATGCTGCTTGTCTAGAGGCCATACTTCAAGTAGCAAGGCTCTAGTAGATCCAGAAGAGTTTCATAAACAAAAACGGATTTATTCCCATATTTATACCAAAATATCCCAGGACTAATCATAAAATTCTTGAGTCTGCCTTACTCAAATCAGTATCACCATGTGTTCCAAACACCTTAACCCACATCATGCCACACACTGGGAGTGGTTAGAAACTACAGTTGCTTTTGAAGTTTATGTGAAGGAGAAGTAGGGTCTGAGAAAGAAAGAGAATAAAAAAGAGGTTGAAAAGAATAAAATGTTCTATTCAGGCTAACTTGCCAGGTTAGCTAAATAGTCAATTTCTCGTATTTTTTTCACATAAAAACTAGTGTTTGTTTATTCTTATTAGACCTTGTTTAGAGCAGTTTAGGTTCATAGCAAAATTAAGCAGAAGGTACAGAAATTTTCCATATAACCCCTGAAAGTTAGTGTTTTCCATGATGATAAAGATAATTTAACCAATTTAGCACATAATACAAATACCACTTTAGATGCACCAGGGGATCCAAAAGGGCTCTGTTTCATCAATTCATATGTTAAAAGATTTAATGCAGGGATGGGGATGTGGCTCAAGCGGTAGCATGCTCACCTGGCATGCGCAGGGCACCGGGGTTCGATCCTCAGTGCCACATAAAAATAAAATAAAGATGTTGTATCCACCGAAAACTAAAATATAAATATTAAAAAAAAAACTCACTCTCAAAAAAAAAACTCACTCTCTCTCTTTAAAAAAAAAAAAAGATTTACTGCAAAACTTGGAAGAGTGTAAGAAGACCAAGTAAAAATACTTGAAAGCACCGTGTTTCAAAAGATTCATCCTTAATCATTAACACTTAATAAATTCCTGTTAAATAAACCCCAGCCTGAACAGCTCAGAAAGCCATTCACAGACTTCATCACTTAACAGTTAGCACAGCAAAACTCCTCTAACTGTCCACATCCAACAAACCAGACATGGTCATGGGCAATAGCCAAGGAATGTACCTCTAATTATTCTGCAAAAACAGAAATGGGGATTACACTGTGTCAGCTATCCCAAATTGGAATAGATTTTTTATCTAAAAAATATGGATTTTCAGGACTAACAAATTTTTCTCAGAAAATTAAAATGAAAAAAATGTTCTGTTTCCTGAAAATATCTTCAGCCACATTGTCATTTTTTTTTTATGAATAACCAACAACAAAGATTTTTCTGGAACCTACCTCCAAAACTCACTTTCAGTCCTGTCAATTCCAGTTCTACAATTATCAGTTGAGGGTGCTACTTTCTTAGGAAAGCCTACTATCCTATTCTTCCACAGTAAGGGAATTCAATCAATATCTGCTCCGCTGATACTGTATTTCCTGACCACCTTCTGAAGCTGAGTGTAACCATAAGACTGCCATCACCCATTTACACAATTTAACATGAACAGAAGGAAATTGCCCAACTTAACGTTTCACTTTTTATGAGTGAAAATTACCTGAAAGTGCTACTTCTTCCTATGCTGCTGTGCCTGAGGCTCAGCCTAACCACACAGACAAAGACAAAGCTCCAGGATTGGGGGGACCATAAGATACAAGAAACTTACATCCCTAAATGACAGCAGGGAGCTGGACTGCCTTTGCCTGGGCCACCTTAAAATTCCTGTATGAGACTTAAATAAACAACAGCTTTTTTAAACCACAATATTTGGGGGCCCTATGTCATAATCGCTTTGTTCATATGTGAACTGCTACCATAGGCCTTTGAAGAAGTTGTTGAAAATGGAGTCATTAAATTAATCTGATAAAACAATTTCAGACCTTCCTAGAGACACTATTCCAACCATCTGTTATGATTTACTATGTTTTAAATAATAAAAGAGATATATTTAAGGACAAAACTATTTAAAGGAGATTGGAGAAGTTCGCCATTTATATCTCTGTTAAATCATTGTGCTTTAAATATTAAGAGAAGTATATTCAAAGGCAAAACAATTTAAAAGAAAATGAAGAATATGGTCATTTACATCACCATTTGTCATTTCGATTTCCCATTATTCTATAAAAGATATGAGGTATAAGGGGAATTATTTTAATAAGTCATCAAAGCCAAATCTTTCCAAAATCACTGTGACATATGATTCATCCAATCCCCGGTGATACTCAGCTCATATACCAAAGATCATATCTTTGGCACATTTCATGACGCAGGTTCTCCTTGAACATTTTCTTCTTTCCGTGGTCCCATTGATTAAGGAAAGCAGCACAGGTTTTGCTATAAGACATATCTCCTTTTGAACACTGGATCTAGCAATTGCTAGCTGTTCATTTCTTCATTCACTTAGTACATCACACACAATGTTAAGCACTAGGAATATAAAAATGGATATTAGTCTGTCACAACCACAACCCTCAAAATCATAGTCCAGAGTAGGTGGCAGACATCTAAAATAATTATTACATAGAGAATGAGACAGGCAATGGCAGAGGAAACCAGGTACTTTAAGAGAGGCCAAGCCAGATGTGGCACATGCCTGTAATCCCAATGGCTCAGAGACTGAGGTGGAAGGATCACAGGTTCAAGGCCAACCTCAGCAACTTAGTGAAGCCTTAGCTTCAACTTAGCAAGACACTGTCTCAAAATAGAAAATAAAGTGGGTTGGGATTGTGGCTCAATGGTTGAGCACCCCTGGGTTCACAATTCAAAACTTTCTGGTAAAAATTCTTAAAAAACCAAAAGGGCATCTCATCCATTTATAAAGTCAAGAACTTTGGTCATCATATTGCATCCTTGTACACAGTTTCCCCTCAACGTACACTGATAAAAGAGAAAAGAAGGGACTTTAGAGTTGAGCTGCATCTAAAGGAATTTTAGTGGCTTTAAATAAGCCACTACTTTAAGTCACCATTTCTTCAAAGGAGCAAATAACACTAGAAGCCAGAAGACAATCATAAAATCTTTAATGTGCTGAAAGAATGTAACTGTCAATACAGAATTCTCAACCTAGTGAAATATCCTTCAAAAACGAAATTATTTCTAACCATCAGAAACAAAAAAAAACTATCATCAGCATTTTTATATCACCTTGGCCCTTATCCAAATGGCCAAGAAGTAATAAACAGCATATTTATAGTAAAGATAGTAAAGAAGGTAGTATGTTTTTTTTCTGGTTGCTTTTTTTTTTTTTTTTTTTTTGGTACCAGGGATTGAACCCATGGTGCTTAACCACTGAGCCACATCCCCAGCCCTTTTTAATATTTTATTTAGAGACAGGGTCTCACTGAGTTGCTAAGTGCCTTGCTAATCTGCTAAGGCTGGCTTTGAACTCACAGTCCTCCTGCCTCAACCTCCCGAGTTGCTGGGATTACACACGTGAGCCACCAAGCCCAACTTTTTCTGGTTGCTTTTATTTAAAGTTTTTATTGTAGAAAATTTCAAACTACTACAAAATTTCACAGATTATAATGGCCCCTCTTTCTTCACCATTCAGCTCTAACAATTATCAACTTGTACTTAATCTTCTTTTTTCTGTATTTCCACCCACTCATTCTTACTGTTTTGAAATGATTCCACATCAACTTGTAATTTCATATTTCAGTGTATGTCTCTAAATGGTAAGAAGTTTTCATTTTTAAAAAAAAGCCACACTGTTATTATCATGCCTAAAAAATAGCAATTCCTTAATATGATCAAATATCTAGTGTGGTTCAAATTCTTTGGAAATATAGGAAATATGTATATTTGAAAAACATATATTTAACATTCTTTTTAAAATATTTTTTAGCTATACATGGGCACAATATCTTTATTTTGTTTATTTATTTTTATGTGGTGCTGAGGATCGAACCCAGGGTCTCACACGTGCAAGACAAGCACTCTACCACTGGGCCACAACCCCAGCCCCATATCTAACATTCTTAACATCATTATGTGTGAATATGTGTAACATTCTTTTTGTTTTGAATCAGGAGTCAAATAAAGTCTATTTTTGAGATGGGTTGAGTTGCAGTGTTTTTGAGACCTAGCATTGTCAGCTTAGTTGTAAAATTACTAGCATATGAAATAATATAATAATTACTAACTAATAAAATAAATAATAATTACTAGCATATTAAATTGAATAAATAGAGACTCTAAACTGTAATTTCTAGGATACCTAATGAAATGTTAGAAAAATAGGTTCAAAAAAAAAAAATAACACATAGGGCTTAAAGGTGTAGCTCAGTGCTAGAGTGCTTGCCTAACAGGCATGAGCCCCAAGTTGGATCCTCAGCACCACAAAAAGGAAAAGGAAAGAAGAAAGAGAGAGAGAGAGAGAATAGAAAAGAAGGCGACTGTATAAGTACTGGATTAGGCAAAAGAAGAAAAAGAAGAGAAATATAAAACAGGTGACAAATCCACCAAATTTTGAAGGTGTTATCACCACTCTTATTACTGAAAGCTCTGTTCTTGACCCTGATGCCAATCCAATAATGAGGACATGGTTTTGAGAAAAAGAAGTTTTATTGTTTTGCTAGCAAAGGAGAAACTCAGGGGACTCTGGTCCCAAAGGCTGTGATTCTGCCCATCAGCAGGAACAGGAGACTTTTAAAGAGGTGATTCAAAGGCTACATTCCACATGTTCTTGGTAATTTACTTGTTAATTTTGGAGACTGTCATTTCTGAGATCTTCTGGTGCCATCTGGTTTTAGTCAGATTTTTCACTTCTGTTACTTAAAGATCTTACCAGAACAATTATAAAGGAAGATAAGTTTATTTAAGGGCTCACAGTTTCAGAGATCTCAATCCATGGATAGCAGTCTCCATTTCTCAAGTCTTGAGTTGAGGCTGAACATCATGGAGGAAGAGTGTGGCAGAGGGAAGCAGCTCACATGATGATTAGAAAGCAGAGAGAGAGACTCCACTCACCAGATACAAAATATAGACCCCAAAGCCATGTCCCCAGTGTCCCACCTCCTCCAGCCACACCCTCCAGCCTTTAGTTACTATAATGCCAGATTCGTGGGACCCCAGTAGACCTCCAGGAGCCGAATCCGATGCAATCACACAAGAATCTTTATTGCAAGCTCGAGCCTGGACTCACAACCGTTCCAATGCAGTGGTCCCAGGGAGTAAGTTCCGGTTCTTTGTTGGTGAGATTTTATAGGTTTTGAGGGGATACTTTATGCATCACAACATCACACAGCAAACCATTCCATACCTCGGAAAAATCAAACAACAACTCTTAACATTGATTAGCACATTCAATGGCGGGAACAAGTTGGGTAGGGATGATTGGTTAGTACAAGAGGGGGATTCATTTGAACTGATTGGTTTAGGCCACGAGGGGTGTACATGCTAAACTACATAGTTTCCCAACATGTTATCAACCACCATAAACTACTTGGGAGTCATCTGGCATTCCAAGTATTTTCCCTGTCTCATGCTGATTGGAGGTTGCTAGGGGGTTGCTATGGGTCCTCACCTAGCCTAACTGAGTCAGGGACACCTGGCGCAGCAGACAAACAGACAAACAACTCAGCAGGGTGGGTATGTGCTTAGTAGTGCTCTGTGGGTTTTTCCAAGGACAAGGATCACGCCCCCTTCCTTAGGACAGGCCTTGAGGTAGAAGCTGCTGTTATTTATTTCTTTTTAAAAATGGACTCACATCAGTTTCTCACTACCATTCAGTTAATCTCTATCAGGGAATTAATTCACTGATTGGGTTAAGGCTGTCACAACCCAATCATTTCTTCTCTGAACCTTCTTGCATTGTCTCAAACATGAGCTTTTGGGGGACACCTCACATCCAAACTATAACACATCCCCAAAGTTTGGGTTACTTCATTACTATGGTGGGTGTGTACTCAAGGTCAGATAAATTTTCCAAAGATGGGGAAGAAAGGTAATCGTGTTTACCCTAAAATTAGGGAGGAGGAGAGATTAGGGAGGAGCAGGGAGAGAGGAAGAGAAATATCCATTTTAAAATAAGTTGCCGCAGCAGAGCAGCAAGGACTATATTCAAAGCATAAGTGGACCACTATTGCCCTCTCTCAGAAGTTAACAGAACATGTGGACTGAAAATTCAGCAAGTTTTTAGGAAAACCTGAATAGCACTACTAACCAGTTTAACGTAATTGATGTTTTCAGAGCAGACTCAAGTTAACAAAATGTCATTCCTTTTCAGGGGCACACAGAACAAGATTTTCTAGGTATTACAGATGAATGGGTCACATCAAAATTTTCATATTGAAACCTTATTCCTAATATAATGAATGGTATTAGGAGGTCAGGACTTTAGGAAGTGTGTCCTTATAAACCATGTCCAAGGGAGCCCCTTTGCTCTTTCTGCCATGTGAGGACACATACACACACACACACACACACACACACACACACACACAAAGTCTTCCTAGAAACTAGAAAGCAGCATTCACCAGACACTGAATCTGCAGGTGGCTTGATCCTGGATTTCCCAACTTCCAGAAATGTGAGAAATAAATTTCTGTTGATTCATAAGCTACCCGGCTTTTACAACTAAGACACTGGGCAATAGCAAAAGAAATTATACAAAATATCTCTAACCACAATGAAAACCAAAATCAACATAGTTGAAAACATAAAACCAGTAGAGAAAAATCAATGAAACAAAAATAAGTCTCTTTGAAAGGTCCAAAAATATTGACAAAGATCTAGCCAGTTTGATCAAGAAGCAGAGGAAATACAAAGACAAATATCAGGAATTAAATAAGGGTACATCACCACGGGCCCTACTGATATCAAAATATTAACAGTAGAAATATGTGGATACATCTTTGCCAATATATTTAGCTTCTTAGATGAAATGGATGAATTCCTTGAATGACACAAAGCAATCTCCAGTATTTAAGCCTTCCAGTTGATACCAGATGGAAGAGACAAACCACTCCTACTGAATTCTGTTCAAATTGCAGGTTTGAGTGCAAAACAAATAATGGTGTTTTCAGTCACTAAGATTTGGGATGATTCATCATATAGCCACAGACAACTAGAATAAAATCTGTACTAAATATGAAAGAAATATTTTAGTGAAATGGACTAAGTATTTAAATAAATATTAGGCTGGTTTATAAAGCAGGTCTCAACAAATTGCAAAGGATTGACATCACTCAGAATATATCTATAAGATCAGTCTATAAATCAGTAATAAATTAGTAGCTGAGGCTGGGAGCAGTGGTATATACCTATAATTCCAGCTACTCAGGAAGCTGAGGCAGGAGGATTGCAATTTGAGAACAATCTGGACAACTTAGGAAGACATTGTCTTAAAATTATATATATATTCTATATGTATGTCTATAATATATGTATATAGTATATAACTATAACATATATTATAATATATACATATGGCTGAAGAAAAACCCAAATAAAACACAGAGAATAATATGTAGAAAACATAAACAAAAAACCCAGAGGCTAGATTTGGGATCTCCAAATTACATAAAACCAGAAGTCCAGAGAATGGGGAAGAAGCAATGGTGGTTCCATTTTGCTGAAATTTTTGAAGAGCTGAAGAAAAACTTGGGTCCTTGGATGAAAACAGCACACTGGGTGGAAAGTAGTATACGTAAGAGTAAACCCACACCTAGTCGTCACTTTAAAACTGAAGAACATCAAAAGTTAAATCAATTTCCATGCATGTATAAGTTTGTTGGGATGAACCCAACTTCTGTGTATAACTATAAAGCTCTAATAAAAAAAATTAAGCTAAAGAAAGCCCTGAAAACTACCAAAAAAGAAAATCACCTAAAATAAAAAGGAATCATGCTGATGGGGATTAATCAGCAATGGTAAACGGCATGGTATGCTGAACCTACGCTTTGCATCAACTCACCAGAGCTGACTGCTAAATTTCCAGGAGCCTTGTGAGTCTGTCATTCAAATGTCAGTAGCTTGAAACCATTCATGGTGGGAGTATTTATACCATAAAAACTGATAAATGTTGTCAGTCAGAGTTCTTTCCCTGGTCTCTGGAAAACATTTACCAGCACATCACTGAATAAATGCCAGAGATGATGAAAGCCTCTAGAACACTAATGGAAATTAGCTCTCAACCTAGAATTTTATACCACATCAAACCATCACTTCAGACGAGGGGAAAAATAAAAAACACCCCCAGCCTAACTGAAACTAAAAAGATTTTTTTTATATACAAATGCATGCAGAAATAAATACTGAAAGATATATGGAATTATATAAGAAAAATTAACCCAGAAATAAGGAGTAAAGAAACTAGCAAACTGTATCCTTTTATAAATATTTTTATTTTTTAGTTTTAGATGGACACAATACCTTTATTTTGTTTATTTATTTTTTATGTGGTGCTGAAAATCAAACCCAGTACCTCATATATGCAAGGCAAATGCTCCACCACTGAGCTACAACCCCAAACCAACAAACTGTATTCTTAAATACAAATTGTTTTGAGATATAAGAAAAACATAAATAATTTATATTTAAAAGTAATATGGGAAGAAATCAAGAAGGAAAATGGAACAGATGTTCAATATGCCAAAAAAATCTATACTGTTAAGGAAAGGGATAAGGAAATTAATTTTTACACTTTGCAATAAAAATATAATTTAATATGCTAGAGGATACATTGGAGGTAGCTAACATATAATAGGCCCTCAATATATATTTGTTGCCTGCATTGCCAAAGAAATTAAATCTTTCCTGTTTTTCTTAAACTTGGAGAGTATGGCAGAAAATAACACAAAATTGAACACATATTTTGTATAAGCACAAAATGACATTAACATTTGCTAGTCATTATAGTCAAGAGAGATATGGACCTAATATTTAACATCATTAACCATCTGGGCATGAAATTATGATAACATGCAATCATGATCATTTTAATTCAGTTTCAAGTTATTCTATTCCTCTGCCATGTCTCCATCTCTATTATGGATTCATAAGATCCTATCACTCCTACAGACCTCTGTAAGCAAAACAGTTCTCAATTCACATTATGGGTCTGATTTTTTTTTTTCATCAACCACATGTGAACTGACTGTGTACAAGGTGGGAATTCTTGTCATGGCTGCTTCACTCCCATTCAAGATACACGAGGATGTAATTGCCTCTGAACCAGACTCTTGATAGCATGTATTTCCCCGGCTTTACTCCCAATTATTCGTTCCTGGAATTATGCCTTAGCAGAGATTGAAAAGAGATCTAGAGACAAAAACAGTTGGGGAGTAGAATGGGGGTGGGGTACTTTCAAGTGGATTTGATGAATCCTCTTATAAGTTCTTTCTTTTTTAAACCCTCACACAGAAGATAAATTTGCCATGAGATACATCATCACCAACAAAGAAATTCAGTTTAGTAGAAGGCAATTCTATCCTGCAGTTATTCTAATTCTGACTTCCTCTTGTGAGCTTTTTTATCTGTTTTATGATACCTCTGATTTAGGAAATATTTAATATAAGTAACACAGCAAAGTTTACATTGAAAGCAATAGCCTCTGCCCTCCCTGTTCCTGCCCCTATCCATAAGTTCCTTATAACCAGGGTAACCCAGTTCGCCTGGTATACTCCTGTTTACGCCTCTTATCTGCCATAATTATTAACAAACCTCTTTCCACACTCATAAGTGTCCCAGCGTGGACAATAAATTACATGACAGCCCTCCTTATGAGTACACAGTTATGCCTCTCCCAGAGATCTCCCAGGAGATCAATATTATTGAGTGCTTGTTTTCACTGAACACGTTGCTGGACATTGTGTAAGTAATTTCTGTTACATCTCAGCACCACCACAGGAGGTAGGTCATATTTATTACCAACTAGAGTTGAGGAAAGCAATGTTCACAGATTATAAAGGGGGCCCAAGGCTGCACAGATTATGAATGGCTAAGTAAGGACCTTCCTCTGGTACCACCTTCTCAGTGAAAGGAAAAAATGGATCCACCCAGCCCTATGAGATTTGTCAGTGCTCCCTATTAGAAGACAAAGGCACCTGGGAGATTTGTTGTAGTATAAATGTGATGACCATCTGTTGGAAATGATCCACAAAGATGACCGCCCAAATTTTTTATATTCCCCTGCCCACCTTCTATTACCCTTCCCTTCAGTCTGGACTGGTGCTATGACTGGTTCTGACCATTGGGATGGTAGCAAAAGTGATATTGAGTCAGGTCCAGGCCCAGCCCTTAAGAAGCCTACCTGCTTCTACGTCTGCTTTCTAACTTCCTTGAGCCACCCTATAAAGCACTCTAGGCTGTCCTGTTGGAAAGAGAGACCACATGGAAGGAAAGACCAGATGGAGAAGGACTGAAGCAACCTAGAGGACAGGAAGCACAGCATGTGAATGAGGCCTTCTTAGACAACACAGCCTCCCCCAGCTTTCAGATCAACAGTGGTACTTGAGTGAGCTCAGCCAACAACATATGGAGCAGAGAGATAAGCTGCCTCTGCTGAGTCCTGCCAGAATTTCCTGACCCACAGAGTTGTGAGCAATCAGTGAGTATTGCTTTAAGGTGTTGGGTTTGGGACAGGTTGATAGTGCAGCAATAGATAACTGACCTATTCTTTCTTGTCTCTCTCTCTCTCAACCATACCCCGGATCTCAGCTGTCTGGATCTTTCAGCAGGTTAGGAAATAATACAGAAAAGCCTGCCCTAGAGACAAATTGGGCTACAAGGATTGTTCCTGCTGCTGGAATCTCCCCAGCCTGTCCTTTTTTTTTTTTTTTTGGGGGGGGGCGGGGGGGTAGATATACCTGACAGTAGAGTATATTTTGACATATACATACATGGAGTATAACTTATTCTAATTAGGATGCCATTCTTGTGGTTATATCTCCAGCCAGTCTTGCTGTTTTGCCTCAGGTGAAATTCTAGGTATTTCCCCATTCCTGCATTATTTTAACAATACCTGTGCCTTGTAATTCTGAGGCTGTTACCATAACCAGTTTCAGAAGATCTTTCCTCGGAAAAACCCAAAAACCACAGTTTTCACATGGCCATCCTTTAATGTGAGGAAGATCTGTAAGTGTGTGCATGTGTGTGTGTGCATGCGTATTCATGAATGCATAGTAATTTTTCTTCCTTTTCCCCTAAGTCTTGACAAAGTCAGAATTACATTTAATTCTATATGTGGTTGAGTTATACAACATACGTGGATATTTAATCTCTTTATGTAAATTTACCAGTACCAACTAATAATGTGCCAATTTCTGACAAGAAACCCCTTCTAATTCTGTATAAAAGATTCTTTAATCCAATTTGATTCATTCAGTAGTCACAACATGAATAAACTACATTGACCTGAAGAGCTTAATCAGTGTTTTTAAGAGGTCTAAACTGTTTCCAATGGCAACCAGAGAATCAGCTTGACATCCCAGACTATAAAAACCTTACAGTCCATCCATATGATGAGCCCAGCAGAGAGCTGAGAGGTTTATGACATTTTAATCATTGATAATTTTGGTTGTGCTGATGAGAAGACTTTTTAATGTGAGGAACTTGGAGAGGCTTTCAAGGAGAGCTGCCAAGGTAATTAAAACAGCCTTACAAATTGCTTTGAAGAATATGCCAGGCTGTCAAAATGCCCATCGGCCTATCTGACCCAACCCTTCTCTGGCCATCTCCATCTATTCATCAGATGTTCTTGGCCTTAACTGAAATTGACAACACAATGATGACAAAAAAAATGTGCCATGGCTCAGGAAGCACGTACTGCTTCATAATCCTGTAGAGAATGTGTCACTAAATAGATAGATTATTGATACCCTGCCAACTCCCAGAAAGTACTATAGGCAACTTACAAGAAAACTATAGTTAGCCTCGTACCCCAAAGTAACACAGGTATCAGCCAGCCTCAGCTGTTTCAAAAGGCATAGGAGACATGGTAAAAAAAAAAAAAAAGTGGAAATTAAAACAGTTGATCAGACACTGTGGCACAGGCCTATATAATCCCAGCAGCTCAGGAGGCTAAGGCAGTAGGATTGTAAGTTTGAGACCAGTCTCAAAAACTTAGCGAGGCCCTAAGCAACTTAGAAAAACTCTTTCTCAAAATAAAAAGTTAAAATGGGCTGTGGATGTGACTCAATGGTCAAGCACCCGTGGGTTCAATCCCCACTGGCAAAACAAAAATTAAAAAAAAAACCAGTTTGTGTGTTAAATGAGGAAATTTGGGATATATACATAAACACAGCCTTCACTATAAAGCATGGAGAATGGGGTATGAGGGGAGCAAAAAGCATACTCAGTGAAATGTACAGGGAGAAGGGACAAAGACGGGAAGGGAGAACACCAACATATACTCCATTCAAGTCTGCAGAAGGTGAACTCTTCTCTAACTGTCAAGCTTGTCATTTAATTTTGACAGTAATTGATGAGAAAACTGAGATTCAGAGCTTGCGCTCTGAATTCTGGAATTCTAACCAGAAAAGACAATGTGCTGAGTTATATCCAGGGTTTTGTAAATTTTGTAAATAGGACAATATGCCCAAACTAAAGCCATATGACTCCAAAGCCACTAAGCAATAGAATAAATTATTTTATGTAAAACATTTCTTTCTTTCTTTTCCAAACATTTCTTCCATACATGCAAGAGTGTTCCTTTGGGGGTCTGCCTTCAGAAGACAATATGGATGAAGTATTTTTATACAATGGTTAAGGGCACAAGCTCTGGAGAGGCAAAGAACATTTGAATCGCTTCCTGGCTGTGTGACCTTTGGCAATTTACTGCCCCTGTTTACTGCTTCCAGTTTCCTCATCAGAAAAGTGAGCAGGATCCTGCCCAGCTCATGGGATGGTAAAAGAGTGCCCTGAAATAGCACAATACAAAGTGCTTCCGATAGAGTTCTGAATACAGAATTCAGTAAGTGTAAGCTATATCAGACTTTATACTCATTCCTATGTTTATTAAGATGGCCGTTGTTTAACTGAGATACTTAAAGAGAAATGACATACTATTTGGGATTTGCTTCAAAGTACTTTAGTTTAAGGAGAGTGAAGAGAGGATTATGTGTGAATAAATGAAAGAGGACCAACAAATGTTGATGATTGTTGAAACTGGGTGAAGCTGGTACAAGAGTTTCATTATACAGTTTTCTTTACTTGTCTGTGTTTTCAAGTTTCATACAATAATTTTTTAAAAATATTCATAGAGTATCCAAAGGACACATATGTTGGTTGGAAAAATACCATAGCTAAGGGCTAAGTAGAGAAGACTAAGTTCCAGTTAGCCTGGCCTCATCTCAGAAGGCCTCAGGGATGTGCTCTGGGTCTGTAATGAACACTCTTGAATTTAAGCAATGCATCATAAAATCTGAAAGAAAAAAAAACCTTATCTTTCAAAGATCTGAAAATAAGCATTACCAGTCTCCACAACAAAAATTATTTTTCCAACACCATCACCCTACTTTTCCTTTTCTCCATTTGCCTTTATGTTTAGAGTCTGCCATGTCTGTCTTCTCAATATTATTATTGCTACTATTAATCTCTTCTCCCAACACATTCAGCTTCCCTGTCCTTTGAACTTCTGCCTATGAAGGGATTCCAGCTGAAGTAACTATGTATGGCCTGCCCTGGATCTCCTAAAGATTTCCTGTTCAAGAATCTTTCCCCAAAGTCTTGAAGGTAATGATAGAAATGCCTCTTAGTGTTAAATTAGCTCATAATCATTGTTATTATTATTGTTAAAAATACACATGCTTTTAGGAAGTAAAGCACATTGTTATATATTTGCATAAATTAATTGATCATAATTAAGCAACATGACATTCCAGCCTATAATGACTGTGGAAAGGAAAGTGTCTTCAGAAAGAGGAGATAAAAGCAAATTTTGCAATTTTGCTTTACTATGTTTCCTAAAAAAAAAAAAAATCTTGTCCATATTCCTCATTTATTCTTTGCAAGACTTACCTTTCCACAGGACATAGTGACACATGCCTGTAATCCCAACGACTAGGAGGCTGAAGCAGGAGGATAGCAATTTTGAGTCCAGCCTCAGCAACTTAGCAAGACCCTGAATGTAACTCAATTTACAAGACTCTGGATATAACTCAGTAGTAAAGCACTGCTGGGTTCAATCCCCAGTACAAAAAAAAAAAAAATCTTACCTTTCCATTGTTCAAACATTATAAGCACAATAGCTCTGCTTTTTAAGCTAGATAACGTGATCAACTTATCCTTGATAAGGTGAAAATAGCTAAAATAATATTATGTCCCAGTATGATCACCAGAGAGGAGACATGCAAGGTATCAAGTATGTACATGAACATATGTTCATGTATACACCCACCCACAGACGTAGACCTTAGAATCAAAAAAAACTAACAGAAGATGATAACAAATAGTCCTCTCATTTATTCATAAGTGCCACATGATGTGATGTTAGGATTTTGTTTATGCTATTTAAAAAACATTTGTGCAGTTTTTTCCTGAAATTAGATTGGACTGTGAAGGCACAATACCTCACCAGAGAATTTTTCCTCTTCATTTCCACTGTGTCAACTTGTCACTACATGACTATCATGGGAATCCACTTTAACAATGTGAAATCTAATATGTCCAGTTCCCTTTAGTATCATGAGTGGAAATAAGACCAGTATTTTAGGACCTATGCAGTGAGCTACAGGTTGTAGAATATTCTTGTTATTTCAGTTTCGTCTGAAGTCTGCTATTTATACAATTATGCCCCTTGTATGAGTTGGTTGAGGATATTTGCCTCCACCTACATTGTTTTATGGAACTTTAAATTATCTTTAGTATTAGTGATATCTTTCTTCAAAAATCAAAAGCTAAATAACAAAAAAAAGCTTTTATCTAGGGCTGGTGTTGTAGCTCAGAGGTAGAGTGATCACCTACCATGTGTGAGGCACAGGTTTTGATCCCCAGAACCACATAAAAATAAAATATTGTGTCCACCTATAACTAAAAAATAAATATTTTTAAAAAGGTTTTATCTAAATATCACCTTACAGATTTTAGTCACAAAAGAGTTTACTGCATTTATTAACAATTCAAACCAATTAATTGCTGTTGCTTTTGTAAATAGAGGTTATATAAGGACAACTCAAACCACTCTATTAAGAAATAATGTGAGCGAGCAGTGGCACATGCCTGTAAACCCAGTGGCTCAGGAGGCTGAGGCAGGAGGATCACAAGTTCAAAGCCAGCCTCAGCAAAAGTGAGGTGCTAAGCAACTTAGTGAGACCTTGTCTCTAAATAAAATGCAAAACAGGGCTGGGGATGTGGCTCAGTGGTCAAATGCCCCTGAGTTCAATCCCTGGTAAGAAGAGAAGGAGAAGGAGAAGGTGAAGGAGAAAAAGAAGGAGAAGGAGAAGAAAGAGAAGAAAGTATGTGCTTGGTGGTGCACACCTGTAAATCCCAGCAACTTGGGAGGCTGAGGCAGGAGAATCTCAAGTTCAAAGCCAGCCTTGGCAATTTAGCAAGGCCCTAAGGAACTTAGTAAGACCCTGTTTCAAAATGAGAAATGAAAAGGATTGGGAATGTGGCTCAGTAGTTAACACACCTAGTTCAATCCCCAGTATAAGAAGGAAGGGGGGAAAAAAGAAAGAAAGAAAGAAAAGAAAGTATGTTCCCTCAAATCTACATACTTTCTTTGGTGCTTCTTTTTTTTCCCCCTTGCAGATATAGGTGAAATACAAAGATATTTAGAAATATTTCTCTAGTCTGTGATTTCGCGACTTGCTTATAATTGAAAGTATTCCAGAAATCATGTGGTCCTTTGGGCCTCACTCCAGCAACCTCTTGTTAACCTCAGCAGCCGGACTTCAGCTAACACACCTCACACCTGTTTTTCCCACTACCAGTCTTTCATGTTCACATCTTATTTAAAGAAAATTTTTAAAACTGTATTCTGAAAAGAGAAAAACAATTCTTCATATGTTACTTTTTCACTTCTGGATTTCTCACTTCAATGGGTTACAACACTTGACCCAGCTGATTGCCTCCTCTTGCAGCCCCAACTGACTACATGTATACTCTGTTATTCCATTCATTAGCCTGTGGATGCAGCCATTCACTGTCATGTCTATTGCTCTGCCCAGACAGTTTCTTGAAGGCAAGGATCATGGACTAAATTGTATCCCTCCACAATTCATGTGTTGAAGCTCTAGCTGCAGTGTGATGATAATTGAAGATGGAGGCTTTGGGAGGTCATTGTGGTAGATGAGGTTATGGGGGGTGAGATGCTCTCATGGACTTAGTACCCTTGTAAGACTCAGCTTGCTCTCCCCACTCCCTGATGCACAAAGAAGAGGGCATGTGCACCCACAGAAAGATGGCAGCTACAGAAAAAACAAGAGAAGAGACCAGAGAATAAACCTACCTTGCCAGCACCTTGATCTTGGACTTCTTAGCCTCCAAGATCAATGAGAAATAAATTCCTCTTGTCTCTGGTATATTGCTAAAGAAGCCCAAGGTGATTGCAGCAACCATCTCTCATAGGCTTCTAAATCCCTAACCACCTGACACAATGCTTGGTACATAGGAAATACTCAAAAATCTGTTGAATGAACACATAGTCCTTACTACACATTGCCCAGTGAGAAAAACTGTTTGACACATAATATTTTTGCACCATCTTTGCTAGTCTTAATTTTAATTGCTATATGTCTAAATATGGACTTAAAATACATATTTATATTGCTCAGTGGGACCTTTCCATCTGCCTTCTGTTCTGGGAATTTCATTTCCCCTGTATATGCTTTATTCCATTTATTCTTCCACTGAATTCTTTCTCACTGGCAAAAGGAATGAGTCAGAGTCAAGAAAAGGGATTCAAAAGTTTAGTGGTTTTGTTTTTTCTTTTTGTTTTTTGTTTGTTTGTTTGTTTGTTTGTTTGTTCTACCTATCCAAATGGGCAAATAAAGTCCACAAAATTAAGGTGACTTTCTAATTGTTGATTGTTTTGACAAAAATCTTAAAGGTCCCACGGGAATTGAAAGGAGTGATAAGAAAACAGTGTTGGACCATGGGATTTAGAAAAACTCAAATCCCGTCTTATGCCAACTACTTCCCTCCAACAAAGTATCTGACAAAATCCACAAAGGACAACAAATGACTCTTCTTAGCCAACAGACCATGCAGGACTATTTTGACTTAAGCTGGAAGGCAGCCATAATCCTAAAACAAGAGCTGACTGAGCCCATCATCTCAATATGACTCTTCACAAGAGATTTATTAAGTACAAAGGAAAAAGTATAAATTTTCAGTGTAGAAACCTAACTTGCAAACCATGCACGGTAGCGCATGCCTGTAATCCCAGCAGCTTGGAAGGCTGAGGCATATGGATTGTGAGTTCAAAGCCAGCCTCAGCAAAAGCGAGGCACTAAACAACTCAGTGAGACCCTGTCTCTAAATAAACACATCTGTAATCCCAGCTACTCGGGAAAAGTAGAGGCAGGAAGATCACAAGTTCCATGCCAGTCTCTACAACTTAGTGAGATCCCCATCTCAAAAGAAAAAAATAAAAATGGCTAAGAATGTAGCTCAGTGGTAGAGTGCCTCTGGGTTTTAATCTCCAGTCCCACAAAAATAAAGTATAAAAAATATATAAAACAATAATATCGGATACTTCCTGCTATAGTATACTAAAAAAATTTTTAACATCACTTTTGTGATTCACTTGTGATTCAATTATACAAAAATAATGTATAATTTCAATCAAATCATGAGAAAACATAAGACATAAACCAATTGAGGGGCATTTCTGTGAAATAACCTCACCAGGAATCCCCAAAAGTGTCAATGCCATAAAAGACAAAAAGAGGCTGAGGAATTGTTACAGATGGGAGAGACCAAGGAGACAAACCAAATGCAGTGTGGCATCCTGGTCTGGACCCTGAACCAGGAAAAGGACATTGGTAGGAATTTCAAGTAAGGCTGGAGATTAGCTTAGATTTGTATCTACGTTGTTTTCCTGATTTAAATCATGACACTATGGTTATATAGCATGTTAACATTAGAAGAACTTCAATGAAGGGCAGAAGGAACTCACTTAACTATTTTTTAAAATAAAATTGTATATGTTTAAAATGTATAATGTTTTGATACACAATTCACACATAATATTCAGTGTGAAATTATTTTTACAGTTAAACTAATTAACATATCCATCACCTCAGATAGTTGCCTTGTTTGGGGGACTACTGTTTGCAGAGGAAACATTAAAGATGTACTATCTCCACAAATTTTAAGTATATATTATGCAGCATTATTAGCAATAAGTCATTAAATCTTTAGAAATTTTTCATCCTACATAAATGAAACTTTGTACCCTTTCATCAACAACTCCCTGTTTCCCCAACACCCCACCCTCAGCCCTAGTCACCACCATTATATTCTCTACTTGTATGAATTCAACTTTTTTAGATTCTACATATAAGGAAAATCACAAAGTATTTTTTTCTGTGTCTGGCTTATTTTACTTGGCATAATATTCTCAAGCCATGTTGCTACAAATGACAGAATATTTTTCCTTTTTAAGACTTTATAATGCCTCATAATCCCACAGATTTTCCTCACTCTTTCACTTTTTCTCTTCTATCTGGGCAATTTTATATGATCTTTCTATGTTTGCTCTATTATTTCCTCCACTTGATCAAGTCGGCTGTTGAAATTCCCCATTGCATTATTTATTTCCATCTTTGCATTCTTCATCTTCAAAATTTGTTTCATTGTTTTTATGATTTCTATCTCTATGTTGAACTTCTCACTTTGTTCATATATCAGTGTCCTGATTGTTTTCTGTGTGCTCTTGTCACCTACTGAGCTTTTTTTCTTTCTTTCTTTTTTTTTTTTTTTTTTTTTAGCAATTTCTAGATCTTAATTTCTTTGGGGTTGGTTACTGGTAAGTTATTATGACCGATTAGTGGGACCCAGATGGCACTCTCAGCCTAACCCATTGCAAGAGGCCTTTCTCTTCCTAGGCCAGTCCATAAGCTCATAATATGGCACTTTACACATGTTATTATATTAATATGGTATTTCATATTCTTGTATCGTATTCTTGTTTCATATTCTTGTTAACAGACATCTTATATTGTTACCTTCATATTTGAAGAAGTAACCACCCCTTCCTAACTTAAAGGACTGACCTAAGAAGGGAAAGTCCTCTTCCCATAGGTGAAGATAAGGGTGTCACATGGCAGTGCATGGCAGCTCCAGGTTCTGATCTATGTCAGGAAACACTAGTTCCAGGGTTACACAGAGGTTGGAACTAGTGGGCTCATGAGCACAAATATAGTTATGACAAGAGCCTGGTCTAGGGGGCACACAGATGTATACAGTTTGATATGGTGGAAGCAAAAGGGTCCAGTGTAGTGGGCAGCAGTTCCAACTGTGGCAAGAGTTTGATCCTTTAGGTATGTATAATCAGCTTCGGCAGGTGCCTGGACCCATGGTCCAGTGAACCTGTGTCCAGTGAGCCTGTGTGAACATACATGGTGGCACCAGTGAGTGCTGAGACCAGTGTACAGGAGCACACTTGATAATAGGTGCCAGTTCCTTGTAGGAGATGCACATAGTCTGACCAGGGCTAGGTGTGTATTGAGGTAGCTCCAGCACTACTTCTCAATTCCTTCCTGCATTATTGTCCTGATTTCATTGAGTTTTCTCTCTGTGTGCACTTGTAAACCACTGAGTTTCTTTTTAAAAGTTATTTAAACTTCTTTGTCAATTCTTAGATCACCATTTCTTTGGGGTTGGTTACTGGTAACCTGTTTAAACACATTGATAATTGTAAAACTTGAAGGAAATAAAAATGTCTCCATAAACATTAATGACTCCGTGTAAAGCAGCTAGGCAGGTGCAGAGCCACTGCAGAGGAAGAAGGAATGACAATTGCTTAATAACATGACCTCTAAGGGAAGAATTCCAGTTCATACTTACATAAACATGGCTTTTTAAAATCTTACCTAGTATATCAAGCTGGATGAACAGAACACCCAGAGTTGTACTCACAATATGTTTCTGCAACAGCCTTTTTGTCATACGTATGTGAGAAGATGCCAACTTACAAACCAACCACTTTAAGGCAAAATGAGGCTCTGCAGTGCAAAGAGATGGGTACATTTCATTCAAATGCCAGTTTGTAAGAGGAAATACGTGAAACCCCTCATGGTAATGCCACTAAATGTGAAACTAGCAGAATAAATATAGAAGGTCAAGCACTGAAATTGGCTTCCTGCAGTGGTAAAAGAGTGTTTGCCTTTGGGAGGCCATTAAGTGGGCAATGACTATCTGTGCACTGTTCTGTCTGAGCCTCTGTAGTTACAGCTTTTGTAAAGGTGGTGATTAAAGTCTAGATGAGATGTCTCAAAAAGGTCATCACAGAGGCCATCAAGAAAGACTTTCCAAATGAACAGCAATGTCAGAACTTCCAATAAGGAACTAGTTCTGTAACACCAGTGCCCTCTTCTCACCTGGGACACATCCTGTGAATCCCAGCCTCTCCAGCCTCACTGAAAACTGCTGCAAAGGTCACAGTTTCTTCTCTTCACTCCCTGATATTTAATGAGTGATTACTAAAAATCACATTATATGATGCTCGGTTCTGTTTTAAGAATTCATCATGGGACGAAGGATTTAGTTGAATAATAGAGCATGTACCTAACATGCACAAGGCCGTGGATTTGATTACCCGCACCAAAAAAAAAAAAAAAAAAAGAAAGAAAGAAAAAGAAAAGAAAAGAAAAAGAACTAACCATCTTCTTCCAGTTTTGTGATTATAACTCAATGACCAGTATTTTTTATGAGGTCTTATCCTTAGAGGTCAACTATAACATTAATCACCTGCCAAAATCTTCCCTGACAATGGACTCTTTCAAAAAAATAAAATTATGAGATACATACCTTTCAAAAGATAAAATTATAGATATATAAAGTGTACTGATTTTAAATGTACAATCTAAAAATTTTTACATACATATCCATTTGTTTAACCATGAACCAGGTCAAGTTCTGACTTCTATGGACAAAGAATATACATTGCTTGATTCCATTTAAATGATATGGGAAAATGTGCCAAATTCATACACTCATATAACTCAGATCAAGTTAAGGAACATTTCTCAACATCTTCTTCCCCTTCCCAATTCATATTGTCTTTCCCAGAGGTAATGATGATTCTAATACTGTAGATAATTTTTGCCTATTATTAAAATAATATAAATGGAATTATATAGTATGGACTTTTGTGTGTATTATTTGTCCATGTTGTTGCACATATTAGTAATTTCTTATGTTGTTTAGAATTCCACTATATGAATTTACTACATTTTGCTTCAACATTCTCCTGTTAACAGATATTTAGGATATTTCACATTTGTAGCATTTTGGGGGGCAGGCAGTACTAGAAATTAAACTTGATTTAATTTAATTTAATTAAATCAACCACTGAGCCACATCCCCAGTCCTTTTTGTATTTTATTTAGAGACAGAGTATCACTGAGATAGTTAGTACCTTGCTTTTGCTGAGGCTGACTTTGAACTCATGTTCCTCCTGCCTCAGAACTCCTGAGCCGCTGGGAATACAGGCCAACACCACCTGTTCCAGCTACCATTTGTAGCAATTTTGAATAAAGTTTCTATGGCTGTTCTTGTGTATGCCTTTTTGTAGAAATATGTACTAATTTTTCTGTTATTCTTATGGTTTGGATAAGAGGTGTCCCCTCAAAGCTCCTGTTAATTCAAGAATATTCAGAGCTGAGATTATTATGAGACCAGTCACCTAATCAGTCATCCTAGTTTGAATGGACTGAGTGCATGGTAACTGTGGGGAGGTGGGGCATGGCTGGAAGAGGTGGGTCACTGGGGATATGCCTAGGAAAGGTGCGTCTTCCCTATGTCCTCTTCCCTTTTCTCTTTCTCTCTGCTTCCTGCCCACACCAAGAGCTGAGCGGCATTCCTCCACTGGGGACTTCCCCCATGATATGCTGCCTCACCTCAGGCCCAAAGCAATAAAGCCGACCGTCTTTCCAACAAGGCCTCTGAAACTGTGAGCCCCAAATAAACTTTCCCTCCTCTGAGTTGCTCTTGTCCGATATTCTAATCACAGTGATGCAAAAGCTGACTAAATAGTTACATTGAACTGGAATGAATAGATCATGGTATAACTTTTGTTTAGTTTTAATACATATAACCAATGGAATAAACTCTTTAGGAAATTTCACAAAATTTAAAGTGTGCTTTACTCAGAAGGAAATGGCGCTTTTCCTTCCAGGCCAGGTGCCAACAAACAATCCATACTGATCTCTCCCTTCCCTAACATGCTACCTTCTCTGTTTCCCTAACAGCTGTACCTGGTCAGAGGGATCCAACTTTTATTCCCAGAAATTGGCCTGGGAAGTATGGGTCACTCACACTTCTTAATTACGTACATGTCCATAAGAGAAGGTATCTCTTGTGCTCTATATGTGTAATACAAAATGAATTGCATTCTGCCATCATGTATAACAAATTAGAATAAATTTTTAAAAAAACAACAAAGAATGAAAAAAAGGAAGTATCTCTCTCCCTCTCTATTTTTTCCACTTAAGAAGAAATAATTGAAAATTTAAGAAAAGTTTCTGGGACTGTAAAGATTCAGAAGTTAAGAATGCATTTCAAGAAAGAAGGAATGTTTGGATCAAATATTTCAAAGAAATTATAAAGAGGGTGAATTAAGAAAAAATTCACAGGAGTGAGGAAGATGGATGAAACAAGAATGTCAGTATGTTGATCATTGTAGGAGTTGTTGATGGATGTAGGAGAGTTATTAGTACTATTCTCACTACTTTTGTATATATTTAAAGTTTTCCATAATAAAAATAAGAAATTAAATTTAGTCATTTGCAAAGTTTTAGTAACTTCCAGAAGAATAGTTTCAGTAAAGATATTATCTTAAAAGCATGATTACAAGAAGATGGATGATGAGAAAAAAAGCAATGAGCGCAGATTTTCTCCTAAGAAGCTTTGCAGCCTTAATTTTCTCCCTCTTTTGTTTTTATTTGGGTAGAAAGTGTTCTGTTAGAGAGATTGGCCTATGTACCAAAAGACTGTCAAAAAATTCTTCCTTTATTGTCTTCTTATTCTATATTAAGCCACTCTCAAATGAAGCCTTTTCAGCGAATATGGTATCCCTTAACTGGGCACAGTGGCACTTGACCATAGTCCCAGATACTTCAGAGGCTGAAGCAGGAGAATTGCAAGTTTGAGGCCAGCCTGGGAAACTTAGCAAAACCCTGTCTCAAAAAAAGAAAAAGTCATCCCCTACCTTTAGGAAATAGATCCAGGGAAGAAGCAGGTGCCTTTGGGACTTGTAGGCAGCTGGAACACTTTCAAGTTGTAGCAGAAGGAAGTTTCTTTCATGGCTTAAGCACACTTTTCTGTAATGTGTTACTCCTGGCAGTCTGACCTCTATAGCTGAAGCATCATTTGGCTCATTTCTCTCTGCTGAAATATACACTTATGTTTACTTAACGTTTAGATAGATATTTTAAATACCCCTGTGGTTCTTTCATTCCTTTATTTTTGCCCAACCAAGTTATCAGAATATCGTTTTGTATGTTGATTTTGTATCCTGCTACTTTACTGAATTCTTTTATTAGTCCTAACAGAATTTTGATAGTATTGCTAGACTTTTTATGTATAAGATCGCATCAACTGCAAACAGGGATAATTTTACTTCCTGCTTTCCAATTTGGGTTTAGTTTTTCTTTTCCCTAATGGGTCCAGCCGGAAATTCCAGTATTGTATTCAAGTACAGAAGTGGTAAAAGTGGTCATTCTTCTCTTTCTGGATCTTAGAAAGAAAAGCTTTCAGCATTTCCCCATTCAATATGATGTTAGCTGTGGCTTTGCTGAATATGGGCTTTATTGTATTGAGGCATATACCTTCTATGCCTAATGTGGTATATCACATTTATTGATTACCACGTGCTGAACCATCCTTGCATCCTGGGATGAATCCCACTTAATCATAGTGAATGCTTATGGTTTATTTTACTTGTTTGTTGTTTTGTGGTACTAGGGATTGAACTTGGGGCATTGCACTTGCTAGGCAAGCCCGCTACCACTGAGCTACATCCACAGCCCTTTTACTTTTTATTCTGATACAAGTTCTTGCTAAATTACCCAGGCTGGTCTTGAACTTGTGATCTTCCCACCTCAGCCTTCCAAGTAGCTGGGATTGCAGGCATGCGCCATCATGTCTGGCTTTATGAATGATCTTTGTAACATGCTGTTGACTGGTATTTTGTGAGGACTGAACACGGGTTTTGAGACCTACGGCCCACACACCCCTTTTCGCCTGCCTTCTGTTACAAGCACAGGATTGCCTAAACCTAGATGGTCCCAAGACCTTTTCCTTAGACAGGAAAGGGTACCCAGAGTTGCTGTGGCTTTCATTATCTAAGAGCTATTGAGGAATACTGTCACAACCACCTAGGCAGCAATGAAACAGGGTCACGTATTACAGGTGAGGCTTTCTAAGAGAGAGGGAGAGGATAGTGGTTGAAAAGAGAAAAGATACCTGGAGGAGTAAAGGACAACCCTATCAGGACAGGGTTGGAGGGTACAGGCTAAAATGCCAGCCTACTGGAGATGTGAGGAAAACTTAGAGCCACATTTTACTATTTTTGCTTCTAATGACTAGAAAAGTTCTATAATTACAGTCTCAGTGGCTTTCAATTCTTGACTGAGATACACATTAAAAAGAAAGTGGGGGCTGGAGATATAGCTCAGTTGGTAGAGTGCTTGCTTCTCATGCACAAAGCCCTGGATTCAATCCCCAGCACCACACACACACACACACACAAAAAAAAGTGTATGTGTGTGTGCATGAGTGAGTATATACATACATAAATCCACATATATATGTGTAACACAAAATAAATATATGTTAAATAAGTTCAAGTTTGCATATAGATTTCTGTTTAACTTATATAATTTCCCAGCCCTGGATTTGAAAATCACTACTCTAAAATGTCCCTAGGAAAAAAATTCAGCTGGCCAATGGTCCCTGAAATCACTTTTTTTGTGTGTGTGTGTGTGGTGCTGGGGATTAAACCCAGGGCCTTGTGCATAAAACGCAAGTATTCTACCAACTTAGCTATAGCTCCCTTGCATTTTAATAGAAGCCTTTTGGAACAAAGTAGAAATCTTGACTATATGAAGCAATTGGCATAAATAGAAAAAAAATGGAATAAAATGAACTGAAATAGAAAATATTGATGTGTTCCACATGCTAAAGGTGGGTGAGTATTGTTTCGTGAAATCTTTTCATTTGGACAAGTGTATGCATAGTGACTCTCAATGTCAAATGTGTTTTTTCTTGAACTTTGCTATCAAAACACTTTGAGCCAAATGAGGTGGCACACACCTGTAATCCCAGCTGCTTGAGTAGCTGAGGAGGAAGGATCAAGAATTCAAAGCCAGTCTCAGCAACTTAGAGAGGCCCTAAGCAACTTATTGAGACCCTGTCTCAAAATGAAAAGTGAAAAGCACTGGGTATGTGGCTTAGTGGTTAAATGCACCTGGGTTCAATCCCTGGTACCAAAAAAAAAAAAGTTTGAAAGTGCCAGGCATGGTGGCACACACCTGTAATTTGAGATACAGGGAGGCTGAGGCAGGAGGATCCCAAGTTTGAGGCCAACCTGGGCAACTTAGCAAGACACTGTCTCAAAATACAAAATAAAAAGGGCTGGGGATGTAGCTGTGAGGTAGAGAGCTTCCTAGCATGCCTGAGGCCCTGAGTTTGATGCCAAGAACTGGGGGTGGAGGGAGGGGGCAGTTTAAAAGCCATTGGACTGAAATATAGTTCAGTGGTAAAGCTCTTGATTAGCAAGCCTGAGGCCCTGGGCTCAATCTGTACCCGCCCAAAAAAAGTTATAATGTGCACATTGTAATTATTAGAGAAATTTTAATATAGACTCTATATTAAATAATAATGTCTAATTAATTCTGATAAATTACTTTCTCATGTGTGATCATTGTATTGTTATTATGTAGGATGCTGAAGTATATAGGCTAACTAATGAGTGAAACTTACCCTCATATATCCACATACATATATAAATAGAGACAGAAAGAAACACAGAAAGACGTATATGTAAAATTAAAGGTGAGAACATACAAATATGGCAAAAATTTTGATGGTGAATTGGTGATCTCAATAAAAGGTATAAAGTGTGTGTATTATGATGTGTTTTAAAATTCACTGTAGGATGAATATTTTTCAATATAAAAAGTTAAGGACGGGCTGGGGGTGTAGCTCAGCGGTAGAGTACTTGCCTAAGCATGTGTGAGGCCCTGGGTTTCATCCCCACCACCACATAAAACTAAATACATAAAACAAAGGTACTGTGTCCATCTACAACTAAAAATATTTTTTTAAATGTTAAGGAAAAAATAACAAAAGGATGACATTGTTTCTTTGGACATTTGGGAAAGCAGGAGCTGAGAAAGGATTTATAACTTAGCTCCAGGAGCTTCTCAAAGAAAAGAAATACTGAGTGCCTGGTTCACCCTAGAGCTCCTTCCCTCTCTTCTCCAAGCAGGTGCTGAATTGCCAATGGCATAGAGAGCTGGACAGAGTACCCCATCTACATTGCCACTGGAGGCCAGCAACAAATCTGCAAAGAAGACAGGGACAGGCACTATTACATTGACCTTACAAATGAGGGATCACAACCTGAGCCAGAGGGTCTCTGTTTGGGTACAATAACTACATCTAGTATGTGGCAGAAGTAGGTCTTGGTCCCCACCACCCGCTTCCATCCTAAGTCCGTGTTTCTTTCTCCACAACAATGGTGTCTCACAATTCAATGGCTTTTCATTCATTTCATATACTAATATTTATTGTGCAGCAGTGATATGTTCAGTATTATGAGAGATGTATAACTTGTCTGTTCAAATTTTTTAAGAGCATTCAATAAATTCTTATTGGGAATAAAAGTTATTTCCACACACAAGGAATTGAGCTAGATACTAGGGACACAATAGTCAATGGGCCCCTCTTATAAACCACAACCAGTGAGGGAGATGGAAGTGTCCAATACAACATGGCAGATGCCAGTGCAGCAGAAGTCACAAATGTTCTAATCCCGTGAAGGAGATGCATCCCTTTACCTCCCCTGTCATAGTTGTTATCACACTTTATTGGAATTGCTTATTTTAACATGCAACTTTCTTACTAGAACACCTCACCTACCCCCTTATATCCCCAGTCCTAAGCGCAGTTCCAGAAACAGAGAAGGTGCTAAGTAAATAAATGGAAGACAAAGAAGAGAGAGAGACAGAGGAGGAGTCTCCTGCAGCTCTTCCCCTGAGATTCAATCTACCTTACATGGTTATCAGGCTCTATAGGTGAGGTGACATCTATAGGTGCCATCTATATCACCTCCTCTTCTTACAATCCATAGTTCACTTGGTTACAACTACTACCCAGCAGTGGTTCAGGTCCCAGTACCTTTAATGCCATATCTCAGGAGAAGTGAGACAGGAAGCATTATGGGTGAAGCATCTTAATGAGATTCACAAATCTCATTCTCAAGGCAAAAAGCCCAGTTTGTGATGAGGACAGAACGTCATGAATTGCTATAGGAATATCTATAGGATAGCTCACAGAACAATCATGTCAACCAGTTTTCTTTGCTTTACTCTCATCTGTACCTTAAAGCAGAGAATATGTGAGGAACTCAGGATAAGGTCTCAGATCTGAAGCTCCTAAGCCCTCCTTTAAACACCTGGCCAATGTCAAGTTTTCAAAATTGCATAGATAAGGGATAAGATGATTTTAAAAGTCTCCTAAATATTTTTCCAGCTCACTTTCCCTTTGACCTACCTTGTGCAGTTTCACAATTATTATTTCTCTAAAGAGCAAGAGTGTAATTTGAATGCATAAGGTAAGCTGGGTGTGTTGACACATGCCTCAAGTCCCAGCTATCAGGAGGCTGAAGCAGGAGAATCCCATGAGCCCAGTCAGGAGTTTGAGGTCACACTGAGCAACATAGTAAGACCTCATCTCCAATAAAGAAGAAAAAAACTGAATGCCCAAGGTTTTCCAGACCTGTCTGGAAAATACATATCTATCAGATACCCAGACATGAGAGTAAGAAGTGGCCAGATTGGAAATTGAGTCATAGCAAATCTGAGGCAAAAATCAAAACCCAAATTGAAGCCATGATTTCCATGTTCTTGCTAATTGGAGTTTTCTACTTCATGCAAATTAAAAGCTCCAAAATTTCCCACCTAGGCTAGATCTCAAGCTCACTACACAAGGGAATCCCCTGAAAGCCAAATTCTCTTTTTATGAATTCCTACATCTCTACACATTCTTCCAAAAAGGAAACCAAAAGCCAGTTTCTTTCTCCTTGCTTTCCCATTCCTCTGTACAACTAAGCATATTCAGATGTTTCATCACCTCCTGCAGATGTCTTGCAATAAGGTAATACAAGTATAAAAATCATTTAATACAAAATACAATGTCTTAAGTTAATACTAACTTAAGTTAGTATTGCTAACATTTTAATTTTATTTTTTAATATTTTTTAGTTGTCAATGGACCTTTATTTATTTTTATGTAGTGCTGAGAATCAAACCCAGTGCCTCACACATGCCAGGCAAGTGCTCTACCATGGAGCCACAACCCCAACCCCACATCTTTAATTTTCTAAAGCATGAAGTAAAACAGAAGGATGATTGATTTTTGCTTCTGAAGAAGTAAAGATAAGCACTAATTCATTTGAAATACTTTTAAAAAATAAAAATTTCTAAAGCAGAATTGGTGATCCAGGAACCATCTAGGAAAGCATTAGTTGATATTTGTTTAGGGTTTATTACAGAATGTATATGCTTCTGTTATCCACTTTAACAAATGGGGAAATCACAACCTGGAATGCTAATAATTGCCCTGAAAGTCATGATGAATATTAAATTTGAACTCAGGTAGTCAGATGCATGCAGTGAAGGAAGAAATTTCAAAGCAGAAAATTATGACTCGTTTCTTATTGCAATGTAAATAAAATCCATTCATATTTTGAAATAGCATATCTGTCTTTAAGTATAGGTAATTATGCTAGACCCTGGAAGGATGTAGCCTTCATACATAACTTCTAGCTCCATTTAAATGCTGGAAAATGTAGTTGTCATTCTTGATTAGTCAAAAGTCATTTTCTTCACAGTCAAGACCATTTTAAATCTTCTGAAATAAATAAACAACCAATTCTAAAGTGAAGTCTCATTTCAATAGCTCACATTTAAATAGCACACATTTTCCTGCCACTTTTTCCCCTAGGTCCTTGACAATTTTTTTTTTATTGACCAGCATTCATTTAATGCTGCACTGAATGAATAAATGAATAAATCAATGAATATCACTGACACTCAATCTTGGGAAACTGTTGAAGATCTATTTGGACGGGGTGTTTTGACCCTTGGCTATTTTGTTTACCTTTTGCTACCTAACAAATTTCCCCAAAACTTAGTTTGGGAAACTAATTCACTATTTCTGATGCTTCTGTGAGTTGACTGAGCTTCACTTGTCAATTTTTCTGCCCATCTGGTGTTGGCTGGATCACTCACATGCTTTATTCAGCTCTGTGCCCAGCTGAAGTACTTTGGAGTTCCTCCATGTAGCTTTTCTTTCTGAGCCATACCTTATCCTCTAGAAACTCTCTACATGGCCTCTCTCTTTGCCCCGAGCATGCTGTACTTCCACCAGGCATAGCAGCTGGGTTCCAGGAAGAAGCTTTCCAAGTGGACAAACCCCAAAATGCAAAGACTTATCTGGTAGTATTCCAAACCAAGACTCACTGAAGGAAGGAATTCAGTTCTAATGTGCAGCTTGCGTAGGCCCAGGCTCTCATGAGATCATGCTGTAAACATAGTTCTCTGGCTTTAAATGTCCTCTTTGTCTCAAGCACCCAAAATTTTTTCACTTCTTTTTTTTAAAGATATGCTTTAGTCTTGTTGCTGTTCTTGTATTTTATCCATCAGGGCCATGTGTTGTAGTGGGAAGAGAAAACGCATTATCCATTCCACATGTCCAAAACTGGAATTTCCACTGTTTCTGATCTCTGAAAGTTTAGCTCCATTGGGTAAAATCTCCGGCACAATTTAAATCAGTTTAATTTGGAAGAATGAAGCACATGAAACTTTAGCTTTTATTTCAAGTTCTCTTGCCAAAGATGAATGAAGATAAGGAGTTCAGTAGTCGAGCAAAATAGACTCACACCTATGTGGCAGTGAAATTACAGAGCATGAAAAGCAAATTCTTAAAAACAAGCGGAGAGAAAATAAATACGACCTACAGAGAAACTACAAATTAGCAAGAAGCAGTTATTTCAAAAATAATAATGTAAACTAAAATACAGTGGATATAATCAACTCGCTGAGCAACAAAAATAATCAACTAAAATTTCATATTCAGCTAAAATATGTGATTGAAAATGAAAATGCAAGACGACTGCAGACAGATTGAGTTATTCATAAGAATCATAAGTCATTACAGAAAGAACTACTAAAGGATGTACTTCAATGGGAAGAAATTCAAATCCAGATGGAAAGTAGAGGCAGAAATAGAAATTGCAAACAACTGAAACATAAATCTGTTCATTGAGAAATACTTTCAAGTCGTTTGAAGAGCAAACTAAAAAAAAAATGGTCAAAACAGATCCCTGATACATCCTCTTGACATTTTTATCTAATCCGTTGGATGATGGTACATAAAAGCCCTGACATTTGCAGAGGTGACCCATAGCTGTGCATCATTCAAATAGTCAACATAAAACCCAGTAATCACATTCCTAGGCTTTTATTCAATTGATTCAAAAACATAACCACAAAAACCTACACATAAATGATTTAACAGCTTTATTCACAATCACTAAAAATGAGAAGTAACCAAGATAGCCTTCAATAGATGAATGGATAAACAAATGTGGTATATCCATACAATGGAATTTTTGGGGGGTGAGGGGAGTGGGTACTGGAAATTGAACCCAGGAGCATTCAAACACTGGGCCACATCCCTATCCCTTTTCATATTTATTTTGAGACAGAGTTTTGCTAAGTTGATGAGGCTGACTTTGAAATTTCAATCTTCCTGCTTCAGCCTCTCAAGTCGCTGGGATTACAGGTGTGTGCCACCATGTCCAGCTACAGTGGAATATTATTCATCAATAAAAAGAAATAAGTTGATAGCCAGAAAAAGTCATGGATGAATTTTAAATGCATATAGTTCTGAGGAAGCCAGTCTGAGAATACTATAGTCAGTCATGGGCTTCATAATGATATTTGGATCAATGATGGGCAGTTGCATAAAATTATAATGGAACTGAAAAATGCCTATCCCCTAGTGATATAGACATCCTAATATTGTAGTGCAAAATATTACTCATGTATTATTTGTAGTAGCAAACAAAGCTACTACACTGCCAATGTAAGTATAGCACAAACAATTATGTATGGTACAAAATACTTGATAATGACAATTAATGTGTATATTATGTTATTATTTCAGAATATAATTCCCTCTACTTATAGAAAAAAAAACTATAAAAAGCCCCAGGGAGTTTCTTCAGAAGATATTCCAGAAGACATTGTCATCATAGGAGACCACAGTTCCATGTGTATTATTGCCCCTGAAAAATTTTTATTTATCTCGCTGGGCACAATTCAGGAGCCACTTGTCAAAAGAAACTAACTTTATTTTTAGAACCACACACGCCAAACAAAACAGCTCCTCAGGAAAAACCCTCAAAGCCCAACTGCCACCACCGGCTTCCCACAAGCCACTCAACCTCCCCCACTCCTCCTGCTCTTGAGGCCAATTGGCTGGGTCGCGTGGGCGGAGCCAAAAAAAAGTCCCCCAATGAGCAGCTCCAGAGTCTGAAAGGGCGGGGAAACAGCCCAATGAGCATCACCGCAGAGGAGCCAATCAGCTAGAAGTTGCTGGGGCCGCTGTGAGCCAATCATCAGCTGGCAGTCTGAAAGGGCGGGGAAACAGCTCAATGAGCATCACTGCAGAGGAGCCAATCAGCTAGAAGTTGCTGGGGCCGCTGTGAGCCAATCATCAGCTGGCAGTCTGAAAGTTTGCTGGGGCCCCTTCGGCTGTGGCTCTCAAGATCTCCCCCTCTCTGTTTAAACAACAAGCATGTGGCTTAGGGGCCGTGCCTGCCTTAGGTTGTCCAATAGTACATATGGTCCTTACCCGTTATTGGATGAGCTGACCTCAAGGCATCAGCCTCCTGTCTTAGGTTGGTACCATTGCAATTGGATCTTACCTGTCACTGACTACTGGTCCAGTATACAGCCACACCTGTGGATAGGTCTTTGTACCAGCGGGGTGGGGGGGGGGTAAGGTTCTTTGCCTCACCTCTGTTGGCCCCCAAATTTTAGTTGAACGACCATGACAAGCAGAAGGGAGGAAGATACACCAAGCCAATTGATGGCTCCTTTTGGAAAAATTGTACCACCAATGACATCATCAGCAAAAATACCCCAACACTACCACAAGTCGCTGCACCAACAGATAGTTCACAATGCATGCAAGTGATACATAGTCCAGGCAAGTTCTGCAAGCAGTTCAGTGATGGCTATTGCAGAAGCTGTAGATTGGTTTTATCTTTGTCTTCACCGGCACTGGGATGAAGATAGGAATTCTGGCAATAATGGCTAAAGAAAAAATTATGTAACATTCCAGAAGGCACTAAAAGAAAACAATTTTCTTTTTTTTTTTTTTTAGAAAACAATTTTCTTAACAATGTACCTTATCTTCAACAGAATTATTAAATATAATGAAAAGGAAAGGTGAAAGTAAACAAACAGATCTGTTAACCTCCTTTTTTGTTCATATATTAAAACAATCCTCAACAGCTGTTTACCCAATTTAAATTAAACCATTTAAATCATGTGAAAAAAAAATATTTGGATCCATTTTTCATGAGCGCTCATCATATATGATATATGGACATACATACATTCAAACATATAACACAAAACACAAGTGTGCACACATAATATAATACATACAACACATAACATAATAGTAAAGGCCTTATAACTTTTTACAGGTGAAATCTCCATTGCAATGTTTAAAAACTCTATAGTCAAAAAAATAGAACTGATCAGCAAAACATTAACCTAGGTCTGTATGAGCTCAAAAAACAAAATAGAACTTCATGATGTGGGAAAGGGCAATAATAAAATAGATATTGAAAAAAGCATCCTGGTTCTGTTGCAGATGTAAGAATAGCCAAACTGGAGTTCTGGATATCAGCTGTTATGGATTTGAGCCAAATCATCTTCTTTTTGGTCTGCAGAAATCGCTTTAGTTAATCTCTCTGGAATCCAAATCAGCTGCTGTTCTCCCTGTGGAAACACACAAACAGACCCCCGACTCCAGAAAACTACTGGGTCAGGACCTTTCCATTGTCCTGTTAGAATATCCTTCCAAAGTACCTTGGGCTTATGTACATTTTTTGGACACATATGCCTTTCCGCAGCACTAAGCCCTGATGAATCCAAATTTAAAAAGTTTAGAGTAAAAAGGGTTATTTTAAGTTTATCTTTGGGGAATATATACCCCTTCCCAATTCCTTCTTTTTGCTTTAATAAGTACATTTTAATAGTTTGATGAACTCATTCAACTATGCCTTGTCCCTGTGGATTGTATGGGATTCCTGTTATATGAGTAATGCCAAATGATGAGCAAAATTGTTTAAAAGAGGTAGAAGTATAACCAGGGGCATTATCTGTTTTTAACTGTTTTGGAACGCCCACAGTGGCAAAATTTTGTAAGCAATGAGCTATAACATCTTTAGTTTTTTCTCCGGCATGAAGGGAGCCCATCAAAAATCCAGAAGAAGTATCAACTGTAACATGCAAATATTTTAATTTTCCAAATTCTGGCAAGTGTGTGACATCTATCTGCCAAATATGGTTAGGTATCAATCCTCTAGGATTGACTCCAAGATTAACTTGTGGTAAAAAGGTCACACAATTTTGACATTGTTTTATTATTTGTCTAGCTTGTTCCTTAGTTATTTTAAAACGCTTTTGTAAAGTATTAGCATTGACATGGAACTTTTTATGAAAATTTGTAGCTTCTTCTAGTGTAGAGAAAATATTTATGTCATGTGTAGTTTTATCTGCTAAATCATTGCCCAAACTAAGGGCTCCAGGCAATCCTGTATGTGCCCTGATATGTCCTATAAAGAACGGATCTTTTCTGTCCCAGATTAGACTTTGTATAGTGGAAAGCAAAGAGAAAACAGTAGAGGAAGGGGAAATCCTACCAGCATCTTCAAGGGATACTATAGCATTAACTATATACTGACTATCGGAAAATAAATTAAATACAGAATCTTTAAACATCACAAAAGCTTGTAATACTGCATTAAGCTCTACCTTTTGAGCTGATTGTTTGGGTACTAAAAATGTAAAAATTTTATCAGGTGTAACTATTGCTGCTGTACCATTATTTGACCCATCAGTGAATATATTTGAAGCATTCATGATAGGTGTTTTTCTTGTCATTTTTGGAAAAATTACAGGATGCGATGACCAAAAAGACAATAAAGGATTAGATGGTAAGTGGTTATCAAATGAAACATTAGATTTGTACATGATTATTGCCCAAGTATTTAACTCATTAGCTAACTCATCAATTTGATTCATAGTATATGGAGTAATAATTTTATTGGGAGAAATTCCAAACACTCCCTTTGCTGCTTTTATTCCTTTGAGTATTAATTGTCCTACAGCCTCAGGATACCTAGTAAGAATAGTGTTAGGAGAATAAGATAAATGTATCCATAATAATGGACCTTCTTGCCAAAATACTCCTGTAGGAATATTTTTTGTTGGTAGTACAATAAATAATAAAGGCAAACTTATATCAATTCTATCCAAATGCATATTTTCCATATATGTTTCAATGATTTTTAATGCCTTTCTTGCTTCAGGCGTTAACATTCGGGGTGAATTTGGATCTGTTGGACCTTTTAGGATATCAAATAAAGGTCCCCACTCTCCTGTTGGTATACCTAAATAAGGCCTTATCCAATTTATGTCTCCTAATAATTTTTGAAAGTCGTTAAGCGATTTGAGTTGATCTACTCATATTTGAATTTTTGGTGGACGGACCATGGTTGAGGATAATAGAACTCCTAAATAATTAATTGGAAAATTTAATTGTACTTTATCTATTGCTATCTCTAGATTATAATTTTTTAATAAGTTTGTAAGTGTGGCATAACATTCTAGCAATGTGTTTTTATCTTTGTGTGCTAATAATACATCATCCATATAGTGAAATATTTGTAGTTCAGGATTTTGATTTCTAAGTGGCTGGATTACTTTGTTAACATAAATTTGACACATAGTTGGGCTGTTAGCCATCCCTTGAGGGAGTACTTTCCATTCATATCTCTGATCAGGACCTTCATGATTCAGTGCAGGATAGTAAATGCAAAACGTGGACTATCCTCAGGATGAATTGGAATTGAAAAAAAAAAAACAATCTTTAATATCTATAACTAAAACATACCAAGTTTTTGGCAAAGCAGACAATTGAGGAATCCCCGATTGAGCAGGTCCCATAATAACCATCTCATTATTAATGCCTCTTAAATCTTGCAATAATCTCCATTTACCAGATTTCTTTTTGATGACAAAAATGGGAGTATTATGGGGAGATACAGAAGGTTGTATATGTCCTTCTACTAATTGTTGTTTGACCAGGTCATGGGCTGCTTGTATCTTTTCTTTAGTCAGGGACCACTGAGGAACCCATACTGGTCTTTCTGATTTCCAAGTAATTTTTATTGTCTCAGTGGCCCTTTCTGAAAATCCAACCCATGTCTCTCTGTTCCTTGATCTATTTGTATTGGTGCTGCTATAACTTGTTCTTGTTTTTCTAATCATTTTCCTTTCCTAAAACCTTGTCTAGTCATAATAGTGGGTGCATTTTGATTGATGTTATTTGTTAATGTCAAACCTAATTGATCTAGGACATCTCGTCCCCATAAATTTACGGGAAGATGATCCAATACATATGGCTGTATAGTTCCTTCACATCCTTCAGGATCCTTCCAATCTAATACCATTGCACTTCTATGGGGATTAGTTGCCACTCCTAGGCCTCGAAGAGTTTGAGTGGCTTGTTGTAATGGCCAATGTTTTGGCCATTCTTGACGAGAGATGATGCTAAGGTCTGCACCTGTATCCAGTAGTCCATTAAATTCATGTCCTTGAATATTTAGTTTTAGCATGGGGCGAGAATCTAAATTTAAAGAAAGCATAGCCCAATCTACACCTGTGGAGCCTAATCCCTTGGAACCTCTTTCTACAGCACGACTGGAAAATTTATCATGTAGGCTTGGTATTATTAGTAACTGTGCTATTCTATCTCCTGGTGAAATTACTGATATACCCTTTGGAGAACTGGCTATAATTTTTATTTCACCTTCATAATCAGGATCAATTACCCCAGGACTTATCATAAGTCCTTTTAGAGTAGAAGAGCTGCGTCCCAATAATAAGCCTACTGTTCCTTTGGGAAGAGGTCCTTTCACCCCTGTGGGAATGATTTGAACTCCCATCTCTGGAGTTAGTACTGATCTGGCGGAGGCGCAGATGTACAACCCTGCGCTCCCTCTGGTTTGTCTGATGAGGGATCTGATGAACAATGTGTCCTAGGCACTACCCTGATGGGGTTGCTGGGTTCCTCCAGTGCTCCGTATATTTGTGGTTTTGGGCCCCGGAGCATTGGGCCCCCCTGTCCATTTTTTGGCAATGGAGCCTGATGCCTTTCTCGATGATATCGTGGATAAACACTTGGTCCTTGTTTGTTTTTTGATAATGGAGTACCCTCTATGGTGGTTTGAGAATGGCATTCATTAGCCCAATGTCTCCCTCTATGGCATCATGGGCAAATACCCAGTATTCTACTCCTTTGATACCTAGTTTTGTTAAACCCTCCTCCTATGGGGCAATTCCTTTTAAAATGTCCTGTTTGTTCACAATTGTAGCATGTTCTTGGCCTGGCATCTAAAGCCTGTTTTACTGCAGCTGCCACAACTTGCTCTTGTTCATTAATGTCTCTACATAATTTAATATATGTGTTTAAATCTTAATGTTTCCATGGTCTAATGACTTCTCTGCACCAACGATTTGCTTGGTCATAAGCCAGTTGTTTTATTAATGGCATTGCTTGTTCTGTATTCCCAAAAACTCTGGTAGCTGTTTGAATAAGCCTATCTACAAATTCAGCATAAGATTCATTAGCTCCTTGTATTATCTTAGATAATTGACCTTGTAAACCTCCATGTCCTTGTAAAGTCTTCCACTCCCTAACCGCCTCTGGCAACTAATCTGTGTGTATATGCCAGGATCATATGCAATTTGTTGCTGCTGATCCTTATAAGGTCCCTTTCCTAACAACATATCTAGATTTCTCTGAGGATAACCAGCTGCTGCATTTCACCTAGCCATCTCCTTGCAAAATTCCTCATTGGCAACCTTTCATAACAGGTATTGTCCTCCATTTAGCACAGCTTTACACATATTAGCCCAATCTGCTGGTGTCATGTTCAAGTTGTTAATGAATTCGACCAAGCTTACAGTGAAGGGTGCTTGAGGACCATAGGTTGTTACAGCCTCTCTTAGCTGCTTCACTGTTTTGAAATTTAAAGCATGGTGAATTCGCTGCCCTCCTACCTCAAATACAGGGCATGTTAATACTTGAGATCCTGTCTCAGGATCCCACCTATCAACTGCGGGGGTTGGGGGCCTCCCAGCATATGGAGGTGGCCTTGTTAGTTGGACATTTACGTCCTCTGGTGATAGAAAGGTGTTAGTAGCAGTCTCCTGTAGAGGTGGCGCTGTTGGTTGGAAACTTACGCCCTCTGGTGATAGAAAGTTGTTAGTAGCAGTCTCCTTTTGTAACTTTCCCCCGATGGCTTTTTCTGCTCTGCACTTCTTTCTCTGTCTGACTAGCTTGAGAGGCCTTTGGACTAAGCAAACAAGATATGAACATCCACAATGGCAATGTGCCAACTGGCAGAGTCCCTGGGCTTTTCTTTTCTGTTCTTTTTAAATCTTCACCATGATGGTTCCATTGTGATATATTCAACAACTCCTCCTTAAAAAGCCATGGGCTACATTTTTGTATTGTATCAACGTATGCCCTGACTGCTCTTGATTTTACTGAGATGCCTCCTTCCTCTAACAATTTACTTAACACTCTTTCGGTTTGTTTTTTACTAATTTCTGATCCCATATTTCTACTATAATACAACCCAACAAGATAACACCAAACAAAACCAAGACAGAATGAAATAAAAATGGAACAACAAAAAATCATTATAGTCTTTCTATCCTCCTGACATGTCCATCCGTCCTTTCTCCCTATCTGTTCCTCAGACGCAAATAGTTTTTCCTCAGATGTGAGCGGTTTTTCTTCCGTCTCACTCATCTCCAGGGACAGGCAACTTAAAACAAAAGTGAAGCAAAACAAAAGAAGAATCTTAAAATGGCTACCCATCCTCTCGCCCTGCCCTCAGGGACGAGCAGTTTACCTTATCACTTACCCTCAGTCGCTCCCCATGCGGCCCACCAAATGCCGCACTCTGGCTGGGCACAATTCAGGAGCCACTTGTCAAAAGAAACTAACTTTATTTTTAGAACCACACATGCCAAACAAAACAGCTCCTCAGGAAAAACCCTCAGAGCCCAACTGCCACCACCGGCTTTCCACAAGCCACTCAACCTCCCCCACTCCTCCTGCTCTTGAGGCCAATTGGCTGGGTCGCGTGGGCGGAGCCAAAAAAACAGTCCCCCAATGAGCAGCTCCATGGTCTGAAAGGGCGGGGAAACAGCCCAATGAGCATCACTGCAGAGGAGCCAATCAGCTAGAAGTTGCTGGGGCCACTGTGAGCCAATCATCAGCTGGCAGTCTGAAAGTTTGCTGGGGCCCCTTCGGCTGTGGCTCTCATCATAGGAGACCACAGCTCTATGTGTATTATTGCCCCTGAAAAATTTCCGGTGGGACAACAAAGGTAGAAGGTAGAGGACAGCAATATTGATGATCTTGACATTGTGTAGGCCTAAGCTAGTGTGTGTGTGTGTGTGTGTGTGTGTGTGTTTTCTAGTTCTGGGAATTAAACCCAGGTGCTATTTGCCACTGAACTATATCCCCATTCCTTTTTCTTATGTTTTAGTACATTATCATCATAAATAATAGTGGGATTCATTCTGACATGTTCATAAATGCATACAATATAGTGTTCTCCATTTCAATCCCCAGTTTACCCGCTTCTCTCTCCTCCTCCAGATCCCCTTGCTGCACTTTACTAGTCTTCCTTTTATTTGTTTTTTTTTTAATTGATACATGTTAGTTGTATATAAAATTGGGATGGATAGCAGTATGTTCATAAATGCACTTAGTATTTCATTAGTACTTCACTTTTCCCTCCCCTCCTCCCACCCCCTTGGTACTATTCTACTTATAGCCCTTATATTCTCACCAGATTCATCTTTTTTATTGCCTTTTTCTCTTTAGCTTCTGTACAAACCTTGATCGTCTAACTCTGGCTTATTTCACTTAGTATGATGTTCTCCAGTTCCATCCATTTATCAGCAAATGACAATGTTATTTGTCATCATGGCTGAATAGAACTCCATTGTGTATATGTACCACACTTCCTTTTATCTGTTTATCAGTGGGCACCTTGGTTAGTTCCATAACTTGGCTATTGTGTATTGTGCTACTATGAACATGAGTATACATGTATTACTATAGCATAATGAATTTATTTCTTAAGGATACATACTGAGAGTGTTATAGTCTTTTGAGTAATCTCCTTACTGATTCCAAAGTGGTTGTACAAATTTACAGTCCCACCAACAATATATAAGTGTCTCTTTTTCCCCACATCCTCACAAGCAATTATCATTCTTTGTATTCTTAATGATAGATGATCTAACTGGAATGAGATAAAATTACAGTGTAGTTTTGATTGCAACTCCCCGATTTTGCAAAGAATGTTGAACATTTTTTCAAATTTTGTTGGCCATTTGTATTTCCTTTGAGAAATAACTATATCTTTTACCCATTTATTGAGGGGGTTTTTCTTTTTTTTCTGCTAGTTTTTGGTTTTTTGTTTTGTTTTGTTTTTTTAGTTTTTAGTTTTTATATATTCTGGTTATTCTGATGTCAGAAGAGTTGCAGGCAAAGATTTTCTCCCATTCTGGAGGCTCCCTCTTAATGCTCTTGTTTCTTTTGTTGTGCAGCTTTTAATACCATCCCATTTATTAATTCTTGATTATATTTCCTGAGCTTTTGGGGTCTTATTGAGGAATGCGGTATCTGAGCCAATGTATTAGAGTGTGGCCTTTGTTTTCTTCTAGTATTTTCACTGTTTCTTCTAGGTCTTTGATCCACTATGACTTGATTGTTGTATAGGTTGCAAGGCAGGGATTTAGTTTTATTCATTTACATATAGATATTCAGTTTTCCCAGCACCATTTGTTTAAAAGGCTGGCTTTTCTCCAATATATGTCTTTGGCACCTTTGTCAGGGATCAAATGACTGTATTGAATGTATTTATATATGTTTGTATCTTCTAGTCTATTACATTGTCTTCATTTCTATTTTTATGCCAATACCATCCCATCTCCCTGCTCCCTGACTTCCCCCCACCCGCTCTTTGAGGCAGAGTCTAAGTTGTCCAGCTTGACCTGCATCTTGTGATCCTCAGCCTCCCAAGTCACTGGATTATGGGTTTGTGTCACCATGTCCAGCTTTAATGTATGTGGTTTTGTGCCAGAGTTTTAACAAAACAGTTTTAGAAGTTAAAATATATATGTGTGTGTTAAAAAAGCAAAAAAAAAGTTTATAGAATAAGGATATAAAGAAAATATTTCTGGATAACTGTGCACTGTGTTTATGTTTTAAGCTAAGGGTTATTACAAAAAAAAGTCAAAAAGCCAAAAAAAAAATTTTAAAGTTTATAAGGTAAAAATGTTTCAATAAGATGAGGTTAGTTCATTATTGGAGAAAGAAAAATATTTTTATAAATTTAGTGTAATCCAAGTGTGCAGTGTTTAAAACTGAGCAGCAGGGTACGGTGGTGCCTTAGGCCTCCACATTCACCTGCAGCTAACTCACTGGTTCACCCCAGCAAGCTCTGTTCATGGTGCACCATTTTTTTTAATCTTTTATACCATGTTTTTACTGTAACACTTCTATCTCCACATATATTTAAATACATAAATACTTAACCACTGTGTTACAGTTGCCTACAATATCAGTTTATTAACATACTGTTCAGGTCTGTGGCCTAGGAGCAAAAGGCTGTGGCATATAGATCCTAGGTATACTTATGTTTGTGCAGGTCTGTTCTAGAATATTCACACAATGGCAAAAGCACCAGGGTGCATTTCTCAAAACATACCCCAGTGGTTAAGTGATACATAACTAAAATATATATTGTATAATTCCATTATGGAAAAAATCAAAAGTATAAACAATAAAATATCAGTTGTTGCTTGGGGTTGGAAGGATAAGGATTAAATGATTGAAACACAGGGGAATTTTACTATAGAAGTAGATGTTATACTATGCATTTTTCAAAATTCATAGAACTTTGCAACACTAAGAGTAAACTTTGATCTAGGCAAATTAAAAAAAAAACAACATTTTTGGATGTCAGGGCAACTCAGGGAGAAATGCAAACTGTAATAGAGAATCTGAACAAATTGCAAATCAATAAAACAAGCTCATTGAAGTGGGTGGTAGGAAAAGTGCTACCTAAGAAATTTAAAAATGATTGGAATATATAAGGCAAAAAAAAAACCCTATATATAAGCATTGCACTGTAGTTGATAAATTTATTTTCAACAGAGATTACACTAACAGTTCAATACCAGTATACTTGTATATTGGAATTAAACAATTAAAAAATAGATGGCAGATAGAAGGAGTCAGAATTCACATTATTCAGTAAGAGTTTATAGATAAGCAAAGGGAGAAGATCAGAATGATCCATGTGGTAATAAATTAAATTCAGGGACATCAATATAAATTCATGCTTTGCTTAATGTAGATATGTACGTTGGCACATAGAAATTTGTAGATATATGTATTTATACAAGTTAATATACACATATATTTCCTTGCTCTGTCAGCTGAGTGGGCCTAGATCCAATGATATCACAGTGAGCAACTGACACAATTTAATGCCTACAAAATGTTTTTTTATATCATTATCCAATAAAAGGGCTACCTTGGGGAAATGACTAATGGGGAGAGGTAAGCAAAATGAACCTGAAGCTTTATATATATATACACCAGGGACAGAACCCAGGGACACTTAACCACTGAGCCACATCCCCAGCCCTTTTTGTTGTTGTTGTTGTTGTTTAAGTCTTTTTATTTTTATTTTTTTAATTAATTTTTTATTCATATATGATAGTGGAATGCACTACAATTCTTATTCACACATAGAGCACAATTCTTCATATCTCTGGTTGTATAAAAAGTATATTTACACCAATTCATGTCTTCATACATGTGCTTCAGATGATAACCCAGCCCTTTTTATATTTTATTTAGAGATAGGGTCTCTCTGAGTTGCTATGGCCTTGATAAGTTGCTGAGGCTGGCTTTGAACTCACAATCCTCCTGCCTCAGCCTCCCGAGTGTGCACCACCTTGCCCAGGCGTGTACCACCTTTCCCAGTCTGAAGCATCTCATAGAGGCAAAAATAAAGGAAGTTGGCGGGGGAGACACACAACGATTGGATATATGAAAGGCACACAACAACCAACTTAAAAAGCACCCGATGACCAAAGCTGGAAAATTTTGAGCAACAAAATTAAGTAGTATGAAATTATAATCCAAAATATAAAATAAATATCTGTTATGGATATATAATTAAAATGGAGAAGTGGGTAGAAAAGTCAAGTCTTCTATGCAAAAGAACTGCAGATAATGTGTGTAGTTATTCTACCCTCAAGGAAAGGGACCATGACTTCCTGCTTCTCTTCCTTAATCCATTCAGGCTGATAACAAAATACAATAAACTGGGTGGCTTAGAAACAACAAAAACAATTCTCATAGTTCTGGAAGCTGAGAAGTCCAAGATCAAAATACCAATGGGTCCGATGTCTAGGGAAGGCCTGTTTCCTGGCCTTCATAGATGCTGCCTTCCTGCTGATTCCTGCACAGTGAAAGGGCAAGGCAGGTCTGGGGTCTTTTTTATAGGAGCACTAATCCCACTCATGAGGGGTCTACCTGAATGACCTAATAACTCCCCAATAGCCCCACTTCCTGATTTTAACCTTGGGGTTAGAATTTCAACATGTGCATATGGGGGAAAACAAATATTTCTAACCATAGCACTACTTCTTAAGTGTAGGCTGAAAAATAGCTGTACAGTGGAGAAAACTGACAAACACTACCTCAGCCAGGTGATCAAGGTCAACACCAACAGCAATAGTTAGGTTATGATACAGATGTTCCTTAACCTACAATGGGATCCATAATACGTTGAAAATGTCTTAAGTCAAAAATGCAGCTAAGGGTTCTGGGGTTGTGGCTCAGTGGTAGAGCACTTGCCTAGCATGTGTGAGGCACTGGTTCAATTCTCAGTACTGAATATAAATAAATGAATAAAATAAAGGTCCATCAACAACTAAAAAAAAAATATTTTTTAAAAAAATGCAGTTAAGGGCTGGGGATATAGCTCAGTTGATAGAGTGCTTGCCTCACACGCACAAAGCCCTAGTTTCAATCCCCAGCACAAAAAAAAAAAAAAAAAATGCAATTAATACAACCAACCCATAGAACATCATAGCTTAGCAACGCAGCATACCATAGGCTGACTGAGAGTTGCAGCTTGCTACCACTGACCAATGTCTCATGAGATAATATCTTACTACCTATCACTAGCCTGGGAAAGATCAAAATTCAAAAACAAAAGCACAGTTTCTACTGAATGTGTATCACTTTGGCACCATTGTAAAGTCAAAAGATTTAAGGCAAACCATTATTAGTCAGGGACCATGTCTCTAATAGAATGTGTTGAAAATGGCAATTTATCTCATAGTCTTCCCGCACACAAAAAAATTTGGTATCAACATACCTTATATACAAGCAGAGATATGATAAATGGTGGTATAAAGGTGTATTAAGAATTGTATGCAAAAAAAATAGGAGAGCTCATGTATAATGGCATAATTCGGTGTGAACATACATACTCTATATACAGAGTTACAAAAAATTGGGCTGTGAATGGATAATTATGAATGTAATGCACTCCACTATTGTCATGTAGGTAAGGAATAAATAAAAAATAAAATAAAATAAAATGGGGAAAAAATCCAACCATAAAAAAGACATGAGACAAATCCCAGTTGAGAGCGTTTCTACAAAATGCTTAACCAGTACTCTTCAAAACTGTCAAGGTCATCAAAAACAAGGAAAGCCTGAGTGTCTGTCATATCTGAGAGAAGCCCAAGTGGACAAGACAACAAAATGTAATATGTTATGGATAGGAACTTGGAGCAGAAAAAAGGACACCAGGTAAAAATGAAGAAAATGTGAATAAAATATGAACTTCAGCTAATAATATATCAACCTTGTTTCACTAATTGTAACCAATGAATCTGACTACCATATAAGCTCAACTTAGGGGAACCTGGGTGTGGAGGATTATCTTCATCATTTTTCTGTAAATCTGAAACCATTTTAGAATAAAAAGGTTTTTGTTGTTGTTGTTTTTGTTTTGTTTGAGGCACACAGGATTAAACCCTAGGTCATGTGCATGCTAGACAAGTACTCTGCCACTAAGATACATCCCTGGCCCTTAAAAAGGTTATTTTTAAACAGAAACACTACCTAAAGAGCATGCATGCATAACAATAAAAATGAGTAAACGATCTATATATGTTAGAAGCATGAATAACAGTGAGCTGATCTTTATGAAGCACAAAGAAAGCTTAAAGCTTTGTGGTTCAAAGTGAGATTGCTAACCTGTAGCATGTCACCTGGAAGCTTTTGAAATTCACAATCAGGCCCCACACTGTACCTACTGGATCAGAATCTGCATATTAACAAGACCCACAGATAATGTATAGGCACTTGTGTTATGGCTTAGATGTGGTGTCCCCCAAAAGCTTACGTGTGAGACAATGCAAGGTTTGGAGGAGAAACGAATGAGTCATGACCTTAACCTAATCAGTGAATTGATTCCCTGATGGGATTAACTGAGGGGTGACTGGAGGCAGATGGGGTGTGGCTGGAGGAAGTAATTTATTGGGAGTGTGGCTATGGGGTATATATTTGTATGGGGAGAATAAAGTCAGTTTCTGCTTTCTGATCACCATGTGAGATGTTTCCCTTTGCCACACTTTTCTACCATGATGTCCTGCCTCACCTTAAGCCCCAAGGAATGGAGCCTGCTTTCTATGGATTGAGACCTCTGAAACCGTGAGCCCTAAATAAATATTTCCTCCCCCTTATTGTTCTGGTCAGGTCTTTTAGTTGCAGCATCAAAAAAGCTGATGAAAAAAAAAAGAAAATGTAAAAGACACTAGCATGGAGGATATCCAACATGAAATGCCTATTCATCACTGCACCCCCCAACACCTACCTCCTCCCAGCAAAATTTTATCTGTCCATCTGTTTTTCTGAGAGACATGTTTACTGCAAGAGCTGATGAACTTACCATCAGCCAAAAATTCCAATCATGAAAATATTTCCAACAGGAAAAACTATAGGCTAGGTCTCTACACAAAGATGGCATTCTTGGTCTTAATCTAAAACATCCTCTAACCTAGAGAATAAGTATAGGGAATGCCTTAAAAAAAAAAAAAAAGTATGTTGATGAGTTCAAGGTATTGATACAGTCTTTGAGTTCCACCAAGACAGAATGAAACGTCTTTTCCTCTGCCCAGGTGGAAGTGCCTTCACCTCTGTCTGCGGAGGGGGAAATCAAGGAGATTAATTACAGGTGGAATAAGAGCTATAAGCTCCAGATTACTCTCAGGAAACATTTCTTAGTCTAAATGCACTTTTTAATTAGCTCTTCCAATAGCATCATGCTAATTGGCTAATTTGGGAATGATATGAGACCCTGTGTGCTTTAAAGAAAATCTGTTTGTTGATATATTTATTTGCAACTGAGACTGTCTTATTGCTGGCAGGACAGATATTATTAAAACAGAATCACCTGCTTATTTTAACCAGGTTTTTTTTAATGAACACACATGAATTGGATTATCCCTAGGGTTTCAGGAGGAAGTATTAGCATTTTGAATGATGGGAAATTGCCACTTAGCTGGGAAATAAATGAGCTTTAAATAGATCCCATTATTTTTTACAAGGTTATTATTTTAAATGTTTCATCTAGTCTATCCTCCTTGTTAGTTTATGGTTGGGGTGTTAACCTCTAACTAGCCCAGCTCTTCATGTCAAGCCACAGAGAGTCTTCATAAGTGGTTATTACATAAAATAAAATTACCCTTTATTGGCTCACATAACATTTCCAAGAAGTTTCTTGGTTTATTAGCTATGCTGTGAATAAAATGTATTAAATTTATTTGCCTGGGCTAGGAAACTGATTTTTTAAAGTTTTATCGGTTTAATAGGCTCTCATGAACACTGTAGAAACATAATCTAGGTGATGATATTTGGATATTTATTTATCTCTTACTAGACTATTTCATACTGCTTTACTTGCTTTACTAAGAGATGCCACTTCATGATCCAAACTTCCCCTCCATCTTACTATTTGAAATGTTTCCCATTACTGCCACTACGTAAGAAAAGTAGAAACTACCTGGATAGCCCTGGATTTTGCAAAGTACAGGGTAAACAATCTCCTTCCTCCAGTTTAGTATTCTCTTTATATCAAAAAGTATTACTGAGCTGGCTGCAGCTATTCAGCACAGCCAAGTTCCATCATTAAGTTTGGAAATGCTAGGGTGCCCCCTACCGTTGAAAATGGGGAAACACCTTTCTTTGTCTCTCCATTCACAGAAGATTCTTTCAAAAAGAATATTTAACCAAAGCACAGATTAGTGATGATTAGTCACATTGATGCCTGCAGGCATGGATAGGAGATAAGGATATAGAGCAAAACTTCCTGTAAAAAATTTTTAAATTTTGTAACTAATGCTACTTTAAGGGTCTAGAGGTCCATCCATGAGGTGATAATAAAGGTTGAATACTACATGATCAAAAGCATATATGTATATATATTTTCTAAAATGATAGTGTGTGTTGCTTTCATCATATTTCAAAGGAATAATTAACGGGGGTCTACACCTTTCTTCTGTGTGTGTGTGTGTGTGTGTGTGTAGGTGATCCATCTACTTAACACCAGATGTTTCACTGCTTGAATTCCTCTTTTTCAATAATCCTGTTCTCTACCTCACCTTCTTTAGTCACTTAGGCCCTATTTCTCATTTTATTTTAGGACAAAGTCTCACTAGGTTGCTGAGGCTGACTTCAAATTTGTGATCTTCCTGCCTCAGCCTCCTGAGTAGCTGGAATTACGGGCATGTGCCATCACACCTGGCCCCCAGATTATTTTCAACTAGAAAATAATTCTGGAAACGGTCTGTGGTAGAATTAGATCTTGAACTACTCCTGAAGGGATATATAGCATCTATAAATGTAGACAGTGGTGTAGGGAGGATGGAGGATTTCCAGGAAAAAAAAAATCAAAGTTAAGAGCACGGTGGGTAGCAGTCATGGGAACACCATGTAGTTCATGTAGTTCAGTTGTTTTCAGAAGCAAAGAATAAAATAAAAGGAGTGTTATGAAATGTGGTAAAAAAGGAACAGTAGTAGTTGAAGAATATATAGGGCCTCAAATGCTAAGCTAATAATGTACACTTCACTAGCTACAAAATGAGCAAACTAATGAAAGTCTTTAGGTATACTAATGGAAGGTTGTATAGAATAGAATAAAAGGAGAAAAGACTAGAAGCTGGAATAATAATCAAAAGGACAGTTGAAACCCTATAAGGAGAATGCCAGTGAATGAAGAGGTATTCTTAGATTACAGATATTCCAGAAATTGAACATATACCATAAAGGAAGGAACATAGAATTGGTGGTTTGAGGCTGGGGTTAGAGCAAAGTTTATTATAGAATGTCAGTTCCCCGACTGATAAATTTGATATGATCCCAACCAAAATCCAAGCAGAATTTCCAAGTAGAAATTGATAAACTGATTCTAAAATGGAGGGGGGAAAGCAAAATAACTAGAAATGTCCAGTGAATTCTGAATTAAGAACAAAGTTGTAGGATGCACACTGATTCTAAGACTTAGTATAAAGCTACATTAATTTAAAAAGTCTGGTACAGGTGAAAGGATATACACCCTAGTCAATAGAATAGAATAGAATAGAGTCTATAGATAGACCCAATACAAAAATATTCAAATAAAGCCATGAGTTGTGGCTGAGGTGCCAAGATAATTAATTCACTTTCAACATGGGCTTTTTTTAAATATAATGCTGAAACAATTCAATATCCTTAGAAAAATCTTTTAAACTGTGAATTAGGCTAATCTTTCACAAAAAAGGCACCAAACGCACAATCCATAAATGAAAATATTGATGTTAGACTTCATCAAAATTTAAGACTTCTGTTTTTAGAAAGACACTGTTGAATAAAAAGATGAGTTAAAGACAGGAGAAAAATATTTGCAAAATATATGTCTGATAAAAGAATTGTATCTGGAATGTATATTTTTTAAACTTAAAACTTAAAAATAGGAAAACCAATAAGCCAATTTAAAAGAAGGCAAAATATGGGAACTGAAATTTACACAGAAGAAGACCCATGCATGCATGGCACATTCCATGTAAAAATGCTCACAAAATTAGGCATTACAGAAGTGCAGATCATAACCACACTGTGCTGTTACTGCACACTGGTTAGAATGGCTAAAAACAAAATTTTTTTTTTAATTGATGACACCATATGCCAGCAAAGATTCCTGAATTGCTGGTGACAATGTAAAATGATGCAGCCATTTTGGAAAACAGACTTTCGGTTTCTTACAAAGTGAAACATATTACTTTACATTTACATATACATATACATAAACATATACAGCCAGAAATCCTACCCATAGATATTTTCTCAACAGAAATGAAAGTATATGTTCATACAAAACCCATACATGAACATTTATAGCAGCTTTATTCAGAATTTTTTTAAAAACTAGAAACAACTCAAGTGTCTTTACCCGGTAAATAGATAAACATAGTACTGAGCAATAAAAAGAAGGTAGTACTCATCCATGCAATAACATGGATGGATCTCAAAAACATTGTACTAAGGGAAAGAAGCCAGTCTCAAAAAGCTACCTATTCCATGATTCCAGTTATATTATATTTTGAAAACGGGAAAAGTGTAGGGACAGAAAAGAGATGAGTGGCTACGAAGGGTAGGAATGGCACAGGAAAGACGTTTACTATAAAGAGACACAAGATAATTTTGAGGAGGGCCAGAATAGTTTAGTATTGTGTTTGTAAGGGTAGTTACACAATGTATGTGGTTGTCAACATGCAGAGAGACACACTGACAAGGCTGCATTTTACTGTACATAGATGTTACCTCAAGAATCCTATTGATACCATTTTCCACAACACTAAAAACAATACCTAGAAATATTTGAAAAAAAAATAATGGAAGATGTATAATATCTCAACATGGAAAACAAAAATCCATTACTATGATAAGTAAAAGCTAAATAAATACATGGCTATGCCATACTTATTGTTCAGAAGTCAAAAAATTTCAACTCCCCCAAATATATCTTTAGATTTAAAGCAATCACAGTAAAAATCCAAGCTGATTGTGTGTATGCATGTTTTTAAAAAAAAAAAAATGGAATGAGGATCTGTGCTTAAAGCATAGAACAAGTAATAGATAATAAGTATTTCTGAATTACCAAGAGCAGTAAACCAGAAGGAACTGGTCAAATTTATTCAAGTCAACAGCAGACATCCAGTTAATAAAATAAGAATCACAGAGATGAAGAACCTAGAAGATATAAATATACTGGTTATTTTAATAAACAGAGAACACAATGGTTCTTACAAAGGAGATGAGCTAAGATCTGAATTAGGCCTTTTGATTAATATTTATTGAGCTAAAACTGTGCTAGGTGCTTACATAGGCTTTCTCTCTATAACCAACACAATTAGCTTACAAATTGAGAAGGCAGCCATTGTTATCTCCATCTTATAAATTAAGAAGCCACAGCTTTATAAGTTTAGATGTTTCACAAGGTCATCAATCCAGTGAATGACAGATTTGTTATTCACACCTATCACTACCAGTTTGCTGCTCAGGAGGAGTCTGATTGGTAAACCAAGATTGCTAAGTATAATAACACTTTGTGGTTCAGATGCATAGAGCAGTAGGCTGGGAGACGGTGTCATGCTGGGGACTATGATTTGCAACAAATGAAAATCAAGAAATCAGCAATTTTGTTTCTGATGCGATACAATTTGGGAAAGGGGTGGTCTTGTAACAAATAGTAGAGAAAACTAAATGATGAGTTAGAAAACATGGAAGGCATGAAGCTTGATTGAAATTACAGTTCATCATGCTTTATTAATATAGCCAAAGGTAAGAAAAGTGTCACAAGATGTTCATATTCTGTGTGAAAAGAAAATTCCTAGCTTAGGTACCTTACAGCCTCCAGAACATCATGTATAGCCATGTATGACTGCTTTATTCCAGTAGTCCATGAGATAGAATTGGGCTGGTTTCATAGTAGGGCCATTGGTTTTTTGCTAAAACCTGGTCAAAGATGCCTGCATTTCATGCTAGTTGGGTTCACAAGTTAAAAACTGCTTCAGTGAAAAGATTGCATAGAAAAGACATCAAGCAAACAACAGAGATGCTGGTCTTAACTAAAGGTAAACTAGAGCTGGGCACAGGGGGTGCATAGCTGTAATTCCAGCTGCTCAGGAAGCTGAGGCAGGAGGATCGCAAGTTTGAAGCCAGCCTGGGCAATATAGGAGAACTTCCTTCAAAATAAGAAATAAAAAGGGTTGAAGGTGTAGCTCAGTGGTATAGCACCTCTGGGTTCAATCCTCAGTACTGAAAAAAACATTTTTAATTTAAAAAATAAACTATAGATAGAGCTAGGGTTGTAGTTTAGTAGTGGAGCACTTGCCTCACATGTATGAAGCACTGGGTTCAATCCTCAACACCACATATAAATAAATAAATAAAGGTATTGTGTCTATCTACAACTAAAAATATTTTTTAAAATAAATAAACTATAAAGGCTCCAGCTGACTAGACAGTAAGCAAAACCTTTGTGTCCTAAGAAAGCCCTTGTGAAATTCTGGGCCAGACATTTGGCAGCTAACAGTAGCTACTAGCCTACCGCAGGAAGAGAAGGCCTCTGGTTTCTGCCTGCTGCAAATAAACTGTAAATTTTTTGTTAAAACACTAGGTGCGCCCTATGATGGCAGTGACTGCATTGCAGAGATCTAAAGAGAAGCATCAGAGGCAAAAATCCAGTTCTTGAAAAAAGAGTATTTCCATGTACATAAACCTAGATATTAGAAGGTAAAAATTTGAAATGACAAGTTAATTCAAATACCCTGATACTACAGAGCACACAGTGAGGCTGAAACTTTTAAACAGGGCTTGCCCATGAAGTCTATCATCCCAAAGTCATCCTGCATTCAGATCATGGAACAAACTGTCATTTAGCTTAATTTATGTGATTCAAGGATTGTCCCCCATCACTCATGCCACTTTAGAAATTCACAGGAGAAAGCAAGCTTCAGAAGAAGTAGGTGTCTGAATCCTAGGCATTTTCAAAGCAAGAAGCAATGAAAATAGCCCCTGGACACAGGATTGAAGGTGCCAACTCACAAGAGAATATTGACAGCAGGCTTCTAGACAGATAGGCACTCAACAGAAATTTAAAGGAAAATAAAAATTTAGAGACATTGAATAGGCTGAGTGGGAAAGACAGGCATTTCAGAATAGACAGTTATGACCACACTGCTATTGCAAATTTCTAAACCCTGTAAGAAGGAAATAATGCCTCAAAGGCCATTCTCCCAAAAAAAAAAAAAAAGGAATCAGTCTACATAAACTTATTTTTAGCCCAGATATATAGTAAATGCATAATGCCAAGATTAACCTCATTTTTTCCACATTCATTTAAATCCATATGTCATGGGCTCCAACTAACTCAAACATGCTGATGAGCATCCTGGGGAGGCTGAGTGATTTTCTCTATCTCCCTCCTTCAATCAGATATAGTCTGTCTTATGACTTTGGTGACATACGCACTGGGTTCTGGAAACAGTTTTCACTGGATAACTGCTCTCAGAGTTGAGGATTGACTTATTTCCTAAATATGGTGGGTGCTGAGAAATCTTTTATGTCATATTACATCTTGGCCTTCTAAAATGGAAGTTCATCAGAGGCCTAGAGTTAAGGGAATATGACTTTGGAAGTTGGATGGAACAAAGGTCATCCCAGTAAGAAGTCAGCCAGGATGCAGCTGCTACAGAGACCACACCTCTCCCCAGGTCAAAGCTCCTGGATAGAGACTTGAGATGCAGAAAGGGGAAGATTGTTTCTTTGAATGTCCTAGCTCACTGGGCATTGAATTTTATTTTATTTTCAAATTCCTTTGAGTTCAATCTTCAGATCTAAATGGGCGAGAAGAATTTGTGAATTTAATATCAAGAAGTTTATTCAAATTTTGAGCATCTCTATATTGATGTTTTATTACTAGAATATCCTTAATGCTATCACTTATTCTCACTGCAGAGTCCTTAATACACTGTTGAACAATGTGACTAGGCATAATTTAGGATGAGAAATAGAATAGAAAGTTAATTATTTTTCATTTATTTGGGTTTTGCTTTTATTCTGCTACTGGGGATTGAACTTGAGGCCTCACACATGCTGGCAAGCAGGCTAACACCAAACTACACCCTCCAGTCCTAATTTTCGGGCTTGTAAGCAGTTACCTTCAAGTTGAAAATGTAGAGTTCTGACCCATCTTACATCCGACCAGGGACAAAAATCTAGATGGCCTACCAGTGATACAAGGAGGAAACACAAAGGAACAGAGATTGAGACTAGGGGGAGTTGATTTTTTTTAAAGTGGGTTAGGACCATCATGAAAGATGGCTTATCCCTTTCCTCAAAGGCCAAGACCACATACTTGCTTGGCTATAGGCTGATTGTGTAAGCCTAGTTGGGTCAAGAGAACATAAATTTGGAAAACGTTTGTGAGAGAATGCTTACTCTCCAATCCTAATGTTTTCTTACATATAAAAAGAACTCCACTAAGAGGAAAAGAAAGATGGGAGGGATGCTCATGAAAATTGAAGGGAGGTCAGTAGAAGAGAGAAAGGGACCAGGGGGAGGAAGAAGGGAAGGGAAAGGGGAATTACTGCAGAGTGACATCAGCCAAATTACATTGTTATATTGTGTGCATGTACAAATATGTAACAATAAATCCCACCATTATGTACAACTATAATGGATAATTTTCTAAAATGAGGGGGGGGAAGAGTTCCATTAGCTATAATTCTCACTTGTTCCTTCATATAAATAAATTTAAATGATAAATAACTTTTTAATGAAAAAGAATAAATGTTAAAAAGTCAAGATCCTGTTTTTCTGAAAAAAAATACTGATAAAACACACATTACTGACCAGTTGATCAATTAAGTTATTACTGACAAAGCTTCAATTGTGGATTCAACCCACACTGGTACCTATTTGACATGATATCACAAGATCACCATCTCTACCCCATCTTGGCTTGGGCATCAAATTTGTATGACCAAAAGCCTAGACATGAGGGAATGGTTCAGCACAATTTGCTATGAAAACCCTCTAAAGCTATATCTAATGGTTGGTGAGCTATGCCCTCTTTAGATACATCAAGGACAACATGTTTCTCTCCTCACAGAAAGATATCAAGAACAAAAAGCCATTATGTAATTGTTTGGAACCTGAGTTTGTGCTATCGAAATTCTGCTCCTTACAAGTTTGTTTTCCTCAGATGCTAATAAAGACTAAAAGTCTGCCAAGATTATTTTCATAATAAATCCTAATGAGAATAATGAAATGTTGAGGGCAAAATTTTATGAACATAGTATCAAAAACCAGACCAAATTTCAACCTTTACTTAATGTATGGAATTTTTAGGCCTCCTAAATATTATGTAACGTCTAATATCATTCTGAACTATGCCTTTGGTGAAGCTGAAGGTTAACTCTTTAAGCACTTATCAAGTTGTAAAGTTCTTGGATGCTTTATAGAAAGCAACAAATTTTAAATTCCCAAATCTCATTTATTAGTAAGACACATGAAGGCATATGAGTCCTATCAGAGTGATTGCTGAATTATCTCAAAAATCTGCATGAGTCAAACATTTTAGATGGACACAGATTTAACTATTCTTTTGTTTAAATTCATAAACTCCAAAATTATCATGAGGTTGTTTTACACTTGCTCCGGTCTGCATGCTGTAGCTCATCCAGAACATTTCTGATGTTCTCCACGCACACTTCACCTCTGTGATGTTTTTTTGATGCAAGAGTCCATACATTTTCAAATTCTTCTTCAGAAAGATTCACACCAATGTTGCATAATATCTCTGCAATCTAGAAAAAACAAGTATTTTAAGACCACACCAAGATTTATGTGTTTGAAATTTCATATTTAAAATATCTTTTATAACATCTTAGACTATGGATATTTGTACCGAAAAAAAAGTGTGTGTGTGTGTGTGTGTGTGTGTGTGTGTGTTTTGTAAATTTTTAAGAGGTCAACACTTCATCTGAAGTCCCAAAAAGACATCCTCTGTCTCTTCCTATCAATTCTAGCTCTGAACATAATGAAAAGAGGCAGTTACTCCCTGGATTCCACCCTGTCCATGCCTGGCATTGGTGCCTAAGTGGCTATTGTGACCCAGCTGGTGGCTCTCACTTTATAACTCCTGTAGGCAAAGGATCACTTGTGCTACAGGGACCACATTTTCTGAGGCCGGGGAAAAAGATACATGGTCTGATATATGGTGTGGCAACAGTACAGAATATTTTAAATCAGTGATTACCTCAGATCATCTGGGACATATAATAGCAGTAGACAGGAAGGGTGGAAGAGTGGCCCTTCTTGTGACTACTTTTTGGTGTTAGAAGCCCAAGGTCATAAGGATACTTCCACAAGAAGAGACAGAGCTTTCCTTTTCCCAACTAAGAACAGTATTTAACTACTGAACGGTATCTGAATTGTACTAGAATGTCAAAACCAAATTGAACATTATTCATCAAAAATCCTATAATCAGGGATACTCTAGACTTTTATGATATAAAAGCTATACTTTTGAAAATAATAGTCACTGATAAGCAAACATTTCCATATTTGTTATATGAAATCGTCATTTCTTTCAAAGGGATTGCTGTACCTCTTCTTTTGATCTGGTCTTGAAGAAGTCTCTTTCAAACACTCCTTTCTGGGAAAAGATGGTAGGATATAGTAACGAATAAGCATTGCCCTCTTCTCCATAATTAGTTCTATCACTGATACGACGAATTCGAGGGGCAGGAATATCACATCGAACAGTTGGAACACCAAAGATGGGGTAACCTAGGTAATCCATGAGGGAGGAAAATGGGCATTAGGCACAGCCGTATGTGGCTACTGAGCACTTGAAATGTGACTATTCTGAATTGCAGGATGTTATAAAAGTAAAATTCAAACACTCTAGTACAAAAAGAAAAAAGGCAGCCAGGTGTGGTGGTGCACACCTATAGTCCCAGAACTGAGGAAGCTGAGGTGGAAGGGGACCTTGAGTCCAGGAATTCAAGACCAGCCTGGGCAACATAGTAAGACCCTGCCTCAAAAAAGAAAAAAAAATGCAAAATATTTAATAGTTTGGTTAATTTAATAATTTAGGGAGTTGGTTTTCATTTGGGAGGAGTACTGGAGATTGAATCCAGAGCCTAATGCATACTAGGAAACCACTCTATGACGGAACTACATTCCCCAGTCCTTTATTTTATTTTATTTTATTCTGAGACAGGGTCTCACTATACTGCCTAAGCTTGACTTAAACTTTTTGACCTCCTACTCATCCTCCTGAGTATCTAGGATTACCAGTGTCTACCACCACACCCCTATTTTCTTTCTTAATGTGGCTTTTTTTTTTTAATGTACTAGAAAATTTTAAAGGCATACATGACTCCAATTACGTTTTTTTCTTTTCTTTTTTTTTTTTTTTTTTTTGGTACCAGTGGTTGAACCCAGGGGTGCTCAACCACTGAGCCACATCCCCAGCCATTTTTTTTTATTTTATTTTGAGACACGGGTCTCACCAAGTTGCTGAAGCTAACTTTGAACTTGCAATCCTCCTGCCTCAGCCTCCAGAGCCACTAGGATTACAGGTATCACTTATATTTCTATTGGAAAGCACTATTATAAAGGATGTGGCATGATTTTGTACACTAAAATATACAGCACATCTACAAAAAACAATGAGAAAAATATATAAATCCTTCATCTTGTCCTTCATTCAAGAAAGTGATCTGGACCAATAGACTTTCTAAAAAATCAATATTCATGCTCAATTGAAATATGGGTGTCATGGTTTGAATCTTTCTCTCCCAAAATTCATGTGTCAAAGTTCCAACCCCCAGCACCTTAGAATATAACCATATTTGGAAATAAAATCATTTCAGATATAACTAAGTTGAGTTTGTACTGGAGTGTGACAGGTCCCTAATTCAATAGGAAAAGCTTGGACAGAGACATACATACAGGAAGAACACCATGTGAAGAGGAAGGCAGAAATCAGGGTGATGTAGCAAAAGCCAAGTCATGCCTAAGACTGCCAACAAACCACCAGAAGCTAGAGGAGAGGCATGGGACAGGTTCTCCTGCAGAAGGAGCCAAACTTGCCAATATCTTGATCTCAGACTTCTAGCGTCTGGAACTGTGAGAAAATAAAAATCTGCTGCTTAAGCCACCCAGTTTGTGGTGTTTTGTTACAGCAGCCCTAGCAAACTAATACATAGGGTTTTAATATGTAGAGAAATGTCTTGAAAAAACTTTTAACTATTTGAAGGCAAAGAATCACATGGTTTGAAAGTGTTAAAATACATGGTTAAGCCTGAATTACTACAATGTATAACATTCAATGTTCTGATCTACAAGGGTTTCAATTTCATTAATATATAAAGAATCTTTTCACTTGAGTCATCATTAGCAATTCAGCCAACATTTACATGTGAGAGTTCCTAAGGGTTTAGAATATGGAGTCAAATGTAAGGTCCAAGGCTTCAAGAAATTTATAGTCTAATACAGAGGGAGTCTGGGGACAACGCAAAGACACAAAAGAATACTTCTGATCCTCATGAAACTTGCCAAATAATGTGACATACTTACAGATAGATGGGACAGCTCTTACAACTGCATTGATCTCAGAAGAAGTTGTCTTATAGTAGCTAGAAACTTTATCACTTGGTCTCAGAAGTGTCCGGACAATCTTTTTTGAGCTCCCTGGTTCTTTTAAGACAATATCCTCAGGTTTTATCAGGAGAGTTGGTTCAGATTCTTTCAAGTTAGCCTCAGCAGGATTTGCACAATCTGGTTTTTTACCTTTAAGAAAAACAAGGGGGGAAAAGTACAGGAATACAGGAATATGTTACTACTTGGTTCTTGCTGCTCTGCAACAAGATGAGTTTCTTGTTCAGTTTTTTCCTGGTAATGGAAAGTAAGCAGATATGAACCCAGTACTGATGCCAACACCCAATGTCCTACACCAGATAATGTGAACATGGCTCAGTGTTTCCTCTCACAACTCCATTTACTTTATTCTAGAATAAATCTTTCAAATCTGATAGATCAAAAGTAATTTTTTCTCTTATTTATTTATTGTTAGAGCTTAGGAGTGGGGCATAGCTCAGTGTCAGAGCATTTGCCTAGATGGGAGAGGCCCTAAGTTTGATCCCCACCACTGAAAAAAAAATAGAGAAAGAGAGGGTGGGAAAGAAAATGAGAGAGAGAGAGAACACACAAGTAAGCACTTGTTCTCATATTAACTTGGGTTGTTCTAGTCTACTGGAGTTGTTTCTAGAACTGTGTCCTAGGGAGAGGTAGAAGACATATTTGGAGGTGAATATTCAATGCATACTTGATTGAAGGATCAGGAAATACGTATTACAACATCCAGAGAGGTGGTGAGAACCCACTGTGAGCTCAGGAACTGATTATATAACTAGCCTCTAATAATCAGTGTATAAAAGAAAAGCCAGGATAAGTGTGTAATTTAGTGGTAGCCTGTATGCTTAGCATGTGCAATGCCCTGAGTTAAATCCCCAGCACCGAAGGAAAAAACAAATCTGATGTAGAACTGAAGTTGTAAGACAATATACTCTTTTACAGATTTGCTTTGGTAAGTCAATTCTCAAATTTAAGGAGTGAATTTATGAGATATCCTTTCCATAGATCTGGTTACTCCACACATACCACTAGAGGGTACTGTGGTGTTTCAATCACCAAAGGACTCAACAGGTTCAGGGACACACAAGAGTAGCAGAGGTGAGTGGTGCACCATTATCAAAGTCAGGTGGAAATGGGAAAAACAGAAAGGACACATCCCCTTAAAGTGTGCCTAATCCATGCCACCAAAGCATTCAGGTCCAGAGTTCCAGATTCTCTAACCTGTTCCTCCACCTAACAAAAAGCAGAAATCTGGACAGTGTGAAATTTGTTCCTCAGAACACTGCCTTAGGGTACCCACCCCTTTCCTCAAAAAGTCAGCTGTAAGACAGAATTTAACATACGAAAATTTCTGGCAAAACATTTCTGGGATCCTTCTGGGCCTACTGGCCCCTAACTTGCAGGTTCCCCCCTAAAATTTTAGAAGATAAAATCCTCAAGAACATCATTGACAATAGCTAATGAAGTTGGAATCCAAAAACAGGAACAACTTGAAGAACCATCTGGTTTGAGAATAGGCTTTTGCTCTCCCCCACTACTTCCTGAGTTGTGCCAAGAAGGAAGAAAAATGTCACCCACCTCTTTATTTCTGAGAGGATTGCGGTAGAGTTGTTTTCTACAAAATAAAAACTCAATTGGGTAAAGAAGATTCTGCTGCTTTCTGAATAGATAGAAAAAAAGGCTGCACCAGACACACTGTGTAAGGGCTCACTCATGTCCTCAGTAGAAACCAAAATTTGTTTTTGGCCTTGCAGAAAGGTATGGTCCAGGAATAAAGGTGGAGCAGGGTGTGGCTCAGAACCTTAGTTCTTTTTGTTTCTTGTCCCCAAATGCTGGCATAGTCACTTTTTAGAGAACAGACAGACATTCCAAGGGGAAATAAAATTGTAAACAACCTTTTTAAAAAGTTAATCCTCTCTACTAATAATCAAGTTACAAAAATTAAAGCAAATGAGGTATCATTATATATACCAACTAAATTATAATAATGTTTGAAGGTTGGAGTAAAACCTTCTCACAGCCTTGGCTGATAAAATTGCAAATTGGTAGAATCATTTAGAAAAGCAGAATGAAAATAAAGATAAGTTACTTCTGGGACAGACAATAATAACATTCATAAGAAATTAGATATAATTAGAAACAGAAAGCTTTTCCAGAGATGATAATCATAGCATTACCCATATTGCTTTTAAAATATCTGGAAACAACTTAAATTAGAGTGAAGAAATGGTTTAGTAAATCATAACACATAAGCATGAGGGAACTGAAAATGGAGCTTGCAGAAACCATAAAAGTATCTCTTCATTCCACAGAAATTTAAAAGCTACATTTTAAAAGCCAAATAAAAATGGTATGTTCATTGTTATTACAGAAATGTTTAAAATATATATGCACACATTTGCATATCTATGTATATGGCTAGTGATATAAGAAGATAACATGTAAACTTGAAAATATCTAAATCAAAAAGTAATAATTATGGTGGGTTTTTTTTTTCCTTTTTGTGTAGAATTTTAAAAATTAATCTTCTTATGTAAAATTCTATATCACTACTGAGTTTTCCTGGGTAAGGAGAGCTAATTACTCTTAAGAAAATGGTTTTCAAACAGCTTTGTGAGGAACTATCAAATTTTGAGTTCCTACAAAGCTTTTTTTTTTTTTTTTTGCTTTTAATTTTTCTTGATGAATAATACCTGGTTCCAAACTCAAAGCATACAAAAACATACATTTTTAAAAAGTTTGTCTCAGTTGATAGCACAATTTCAGCAACTGGAGATTCTGAGGCAGGAGAATTGCAACTCAGAGGCCGGCCTCAGCAATTAGTGAGACCCTATCTCAAAATACAAGATATATATATATATATATATATATATATATATATATATATATATATATATATATATGGTTCAATGGTAAAACACCCTGGGTTCAAGTCCTCATACAAAAAAAAAAAAAAAGTATGGGGGATGGAGACTCAAGTTGGATATATGGCTCAGCAGTAGAACACTGCTATAATATGCACTGAAGTCCAGGTTCAAAGCTCAGCATCACATAAAAAAATAAAGGGAATCTCATTGCTATCTTGTCCATCAGCCACCCAGTTCCTTCTTCCTGGAAATAATACACATTTTCAAATTCTTTACTATCCTTCCACAGACATTCTATGTGTAAACAAGCAAATAAATAAAAATATGTGTGTATTTTTTCCCTTTTATATAATATTCAAGTCAGTAAGGTCTGAGCACCTAAAAAATGAAAATGTAAAATTCCAGTTAAAAATTCAGCGAATCTTCACAACTTAAATACCTTTAATGATGACCCTCTCTTCATAATCTTTGAGAACCATTGTGTCTTTCCAGTTAAGAAAATTTGCAAATTCTAGGAAGTTAATCAGGCCATCATTATCCACATCACAGTAGTCAAACAGTTGGTCCAGGAGATTCTCATCTAAATGCAAGTTGGCCTGGTTACAAGCTTCCTGAAGCTCTGCTTTATCTATCATCCCATCTCTCTTCTGTTAGACAAAAAGAAAAAAATAATAATAACAAGATGAGCACTGTCTTCAAGAGCACAATGAGCAATATCCATTATTGTTTTAGTCAGCTTTTTCACAGAACAATTAGGGGAGGAAAAGTTTATTTTGGGGCTCAAAAGTTTATTTGGCTCTCAGAAATCTCAATCCATAGATGGCTGACTCTGTTGCTCTGGGCCTAAAGTGAAGCAGAACATTATGGTGGAGGAGTGTTGGGGGGAAAGTGGCTCAGGGCATGGCCACCAGGAAGTAGAAAGACAGAAGTCCCCTCAACACACACAAAATCTACCCTAAGGGCACACCCCCATCAACCCACGTCCTCCAGCCATACCCTACCTGCCTACAGTTCCCCACTTAATCCGTATCAGAGAATTAATGAGCTGATTACATTAAGGCTCTCATAACCCCATCATTTCACCTCCAAACTTTCTCTCATTGTCTCACACATGAGCTTTGGGGGGATACTTGTAACTAAACAATAGCAATTATTTAGCTTAATAAAAAATAAATAGCTCTATCCCATAAATTCAAGACTGTCTTAACTTTAACATAAGAGGTGGTAAATATTAAGTAAAATTGATCCTCATTGAGACAATGTCATATACACATACAGTAACTTCAATCCTTGGTTGGAACAAGCAGGGTATGGCTCAGAACCTTAGTTTGTTGTTGTTGTTGTTGTTGTTTTGTTTTTTGGGGTTTTTTTCCGTTTGTTTGATTTTTAGGTGCTGGGGATTGAAGCCAGAGCCTCCCAAGTGCTCAGCGTATGTTCTTTCACTAAGCTATATACACTCCCAGTCCCCATTCTATTTTAATCATGTTCTTTAAATCATGCTGTTTACACTAGGACTGAGCTGGAATAACCATGATATATGCTTGACATTTCATTTGACCAATGTTGTGTACAACACCTAGACAATTTTCCTTGCTTACAAAGTTTTTAACACCTTCCATGTTTCAATTGGGCAATAAATAGTCCTTCATTGTATTGCTTATTAATGAGAAATTGAAAAGGTAGTTGCAAGACAAAGAACAGGAAGACGGATTCAAAGACCTGGTTTTCTTGGCTAAAACTCTGATGGGCAAGAGGAGATGCTACCCATCCATCAAGTCAGCCCCTATTGTAACAATGACTATTAAATTTCATTCTGGCAGGGAAAGGGGAGGAATGTCTCCTTTCAGATAAGAGTTAAAGACAAAAGTACCTGCATAAGTTTGAAGGGAGGGGGCTTTATGAGGGCTCTGAGCAAAAATTTTGGATGATTTCTTGGGAGAAGAAGCAGAGAATATAATGCCTGTTAAGGAAGAATGACAACAGCCAGAGCATCTTACCACTTGGCCCCTCCTGCAGTCTATCAAGCCGATCTTAAAGCCATTCAGAGATGATGGTAAAGATCTGAGCTCTTCATTTTTGTGGGGTGTGTGTGTGTGTGTGTGTGTGTGTGTGTTTGGCAGTGGATTTTGGCTGCTATAATAGAGTTTTGGCTCCTTCAGAGAGATTTCCCTGAAAGGGAAAAACTCCCAAGGGAAATCATGAATGAATCACTGAGTAGTAGTATTCAGGTTCAAACTGCCAGGCTTGGCTTTACCATGCTGATGGAGGTGATCCCCTGAAGAAAAAGAAATGACTCAATGAGACAGACCCAATAAATTCCAGATAATTATTGCAATCAGACCTGCAGCCCTGGGAAAGATCCCTAAGTTTTATATTGAAACAAAATGTGAACTTAAAACATATTATCTTGACAATGGAGTTATAAATGCCCTAGATTAATGTAGACTACTTTATAAAAATTTCTACTGCAAGCCCAAGTTAACCAAAAATATAAACCCCATATCTGTGGCTGAAAAGTAATGGGGGAGGGAGTGCTGTTGAATCAAGAAGTCCACAAAAATAAAATAGATGCGCTAATAATAATAGCTTTGCTGACTAATACAGGAATTTGTCTAGACTGAAAAAAAAAATGTTGGTTTGTTTCATTGAGCTGTGTACAACCACAATACCACTCAAAACTCAAGATAAATACTTCTTATTTCCTAGTTCAGAGACAGTCTATCTCTGTGCAGCCTTGATCCCCTCCTTTCCTGTACCCTAACTGCAGCTCCTTTATGGAGAAAAGTGACTAGGGGAATGGGACCAAGGTCTTCCGGTCACCAAGAGAGGTCAAAGGCCACATCTGACCAAGTATGCTGTAGAACTTCAAAGTTGGGAAGGGGTAGTGAGGACTCAAATTTTTATGCCTTTGAATACAGGCACCAAAGTCTGTATTCAATTCAATACTTTGTTCCAGGGTGGGGAGAAAGTGATATTGGATTTAGCTAGTAGAATTGGACAGAGTTCACAGAGAAGAACAAAAGCCAACTACAGGGCTGAGGGTGTAGTTCAGTGATAGAGTGCTCGCCCTGATTTCAATCCCCAGCGCACACACTCACAAATTAAGCCAACAGTGAATTATTATTGATGAATATGTAATTGGTATTGATGTTCTCCATGCCTGGATTGTGATGTCTCATAAGTGCCAGAGATTGCCCTGATTAAGAAAAGTTGCATGTAGAAAACTGCAGTACATTTAGAGCCCCATAACTCTACGGACCCTTTAAGCTATAAGTCTCTGTTACAGGTCATTTTGCCAATTAGAAGCTCTGGAAAGGAAAGACAATCTTCACTTAGAGGTGCACCTCAAGGTTTAAGACACACTATCTCCTGCTACTTTTTGAAAAGCAGCTAAGCCTATTACTGGGCTCTTGTTGGAACTGACACTAGACCCCTGGCAGCCTTGTGAGTCTCCAGCCTGGTAATCATTTTGAAGTGGGTCAACTTGGACTCAATGACGTACAAAGTGGAAAGGATCCAACAAGCCTCATTTGTCAGGTGGAAGTGGCATGTTCCAGAATGATATAGGAGCTGGGAATGGAACTCGGTGGTACAGCATTTGCCTGAAGCATGTTGAGACCCTTGATTCAATCCCCTGCCCAGCAAAAAAAAAAAAAAAGGAAAAAAAAATTCAGACATCCTTGCCCCAATAAGACATGAGCTTTATATGAAAAAGGATAGTAATCTTTAGGAAATTTTTTATTTGCCATTTTGCCACTAAAGAAAAGCCACTGGTTCAAAAGGGCCTTGAGCTGGACATAGTGGCACATGCCTATAATCCCAGCAGCTCCGGAGACTGAGGCAGGAGGATCACAAATTCAAAGACAACCTCAGCAAAAGCAAGGTGCTAAGCAACTTAGCGAGAGCCTGTCTCTAAATAAAATACAAAATAGGGTGGGGATATGGCTCAGTAATTAAGTGTCCCTGAGTTCAATCCCTGGTCTCCCCCCCCCCCAAAAAAATGGGGGGGGGGATGGGAGGACTTGAATTCACAGAGGCTCCTCTGAATGTCTGAGCTTCACTGATTATTTGCTTAAGCTGAAACTTGGTGACCTTCACTGGGCTTCTGTGGTTTTCAAAACCAAAGTTAACATACAAAGGACCAAAAGTAGATGTAGGCACAACTCAGCAGGAAGATCTAAAAGCCATTCTCATAGCTTGGGCCATAATAAAATATGTTACATTATTACTGAGTTGGGCCATTGCCAGAGGTCCTCCTGTTTGGTTTGCTGCTTGAAAGCTACATACTCCCAGATTCAAGACACACTTCTTTTAGTTGCTAACTAACTGAACCATCTGAATAATTCAAGTTGATATTCACAATAAGAATTTATTCTCTGAGGAAATGATTGGAATTAAATTGTTGATCAAGCCTGAACCATTCAGATTGCTACCATTGCTGCCTGGACCCATAGTTGTGCCAGTCCTGACATCACACATGTTATTACAATAGAACACAAGATAAAGGACTGTATATTTTGAATGCAGAAACTTCCACTACAAGCAAAAAAAAAAAAAAAATGACTCCTGCCCAAAAAATGCCCCATCTGTCTCATGGTCAGAGAGGACACACCACACACAGATGTGGCCCCCATGCTCACAACCGACAATATTGAACTTTGACCTCCTCTCAGAATATCAGTGGTGTGTCTACCAAAGTTGACACTTTTTCAAGTTATGGTAATGCTGTTCCAGTATAATCAGCTGGCTCCAGTCACAATAGTGAGGCCATTGAAATTAATCTGAGGCTTTTTTTGCTTTCTGGACTATTTTTAATACAACAATGGTCCATCTCATAGCACAAAAGCTGTTAATCAAGGTATTCAATAAACCTTTCTTCCTCTTTACCATCCACTGCCATCTAGTATTATTGAGCATTAGAATGGCATTCTCAAAAATTATTTACCTTTTTTATCAGCTCTTGGTAACTTTTACCTTAGTAAAAAGTAGTTTAGCTGTTCCCAGAAAGGAATCATCTTATCTCAACTGCTTTCACAATAAAAGGGGTGTGGGTTATAAAGGCCTATTTTGAAAGTGCAGGGTTCTGTCATGACCATTGCTGGTCATTGTACACCTTTTTCCCCCCATTAGCAACCTCAGGCCAATCTGGTCGATCCTCCTCTTTGTAGCAACCAGGCATAAAAAGGATTCTAATGGTTGGAGACACAGTTCAGTGGTAGAGTATGCTTAGCAAGCACAAGGGTCTGGGTTAAATCCTCAGCACCACACACACACACACACACACACTCACAAAAAAGATATTCTGGAGATACAAACTAAATTTCATCTCAGCATTTCAGCCACCTGATACTTTGTTGGGTTAACAGAGTCCTAGTCAAAAAGAGTAATAATGCCTTAACTGAGCACACTGCTCACCCAGTCTTTCTATAGAGGCCAAAACAGGGAATGAAATGGGTGTCTGGAACTTTTCCAAAATCTCCTTATCCTTCTTATAACTGACCTTTCCAGACCAAAGGTGTAGGTGGAAATAGGGAATGAATGGAGAAATGTGAAGTTACAGTTGCTGCAATGAGATGCATGGACCTTATGGTGATGGAAGGAAAATAGCAATCGGGCCCTTAGAGAAAGAACGCCTTAGACCTGGAATGTTCAGGAGAGTGAAAGACATTATTTTAATCTTTCAGACCACCCCAGGGAGGCTTCATGTGAAGAGAAATGCTGTGGAGTAGCTCTCTCAAACTGTTAGAAGCACCATAAGTTTAACTGACAGCCAAGAATTTCTATCCACAATTTGAATGCCATTCTCCTCAATCTTACTGAGAATTCTATTGGAAACAACAGAGAATAACCTTAGTGACTGTTCCCCCCTCATGGAACACCTTTGGAGATCTTTCTCAACCCCATTTTCTTTCACTGCATGGAGTGACTGAATACCATCATTCCACAGGGTGAATCAATGTCATCAACTAGCAAATACCATTGGCTGGTGGCACAGACAAGTAGGAAGTTGAATGGACTGTCTACAAGCAGCCCCTCCAGAAACAAGAACTGGATGCAATTATTGAATTTAGCTGAGAACCCTAAGGCCTACTAGTGAAATTTATTTTAGGAGATTATTTTAGTTTTAAGTTAATGATGTTTACATATTGGCAAAGAATGTATTCCTTAAGTAAGCACAAATTACTGAGTTCTACACATGCTTAATTAGACAATTAATTGAAAGAGAAAAATCGTCAACTGATTTCCATCATGAATTACATTGTCTGTAATAGCCAAGAGCCAATATCCCTGCTTGTAATTTTGAATTTATCATAGTGCTTGGCGCTGATTCTACTCTAGTGGTGTGCTCTATTTGTTTAACAACTGGCTGTTTGGAGGCTGTGGTGAAAAGAAGCCTTGATTTGTAGCAGTTGCTGCTGTCCGTGGTATAAATACTTTCATCAGGGCTAATTTCTAACTACCATTGGGATGTCACAGGCTTGCAAACTTCCTGAAAATTTAACAATATGCTCTCTCAAAGCCAGCTCTAGCATTCCACTGGTACTCTAATTTATGATTAACTCCTCGAGATGTGAAGTTCCCTAAGTGGAAAGTCTATACATTATCCAGAATAAAGCTTGATGTATTATGGGTGTTCAATAAATAATAGAATTAATTTTATACGCCAAGAAGATTCACTTAGGAAATCATAGTTTATTTGCACTGTTCTACTTTTTTTTCCTACTAAATTAAATCTGGGCATCCAACAATATCAGATTCAAATAATCAAAAATTATCCTACAGCTGTACCAGAACCACAGCTTATTACCCTCTCAGTAAAAAGCTCCTTAAGGACACTGAGCACTACATTGTGCATATTAAAAGTTAACTGTTTAAAAGGTATACCAGCATTAAATAATTCTCAGTAATTTCCTCCCTGCTTAATTTAATTTTATCACAAGGAATATGCCTGGTGGTTTACTCAGATAATCAACAGCTATTAAGAAGATCGTATTTCCTATAATTGCATTGAAAATGAAAAATTTTTAAAAGCAAAGTACTAGGTGTGAATGCAAGTTCTCTTATTCATGTCACTACTAGGTAAATTTCCTCTGCCATGATATGTATGAGATATCTACATTTGAGTGAAAAGGAGCTGGGCCACAACTTGGTATTGGAATACATGCGGGAGCCCTAGGCTTAATCTCCAGCACCACAGAAAGGGGGAAAAGTTATAACAGATTAGAAGTTAAAAGGTGCTTATTTTAGCTTACTTTTTTAAAAATTTTTGACATTATCTATAAATAGTAATTGGTTTCTATCAAAAGCTAAACATACTTGTGCTTTCTTTGAACACAGTTTTGTAGTAGTATTTTGGAAATGTAGGTGAGTACTTGTTTGTAGGTGTTTATTCTTACATGATTAGTACAATTTGGGGGGAAAAGGACAGTGCTGGGAATCAAAAACAAGGCCTCTGCTGAGCACAACAACACACACCTGTAATCCCAGCTACTGGGGAGGCTGAGGCAGAAGGATCACATGTTTAAGTCCAGCATGGGCAACTTAGTGAGACCCTGTCTCACAATAAAAAATAAAAGGACTGAGGGTGTAGCTCAGTTGTAGAGCACTCCTGGATCCAAAATAAATAAATTAAATTAAATAAATAAAATGGAAAGCACACCCTGCTCCTCTAGGGAAAGACATTCTAAGCATGAGTTGGACCTAGATGAAGGCACAATGTGAACATGTTCAGATTAAGGTGTAGACTGTCAGATCTTCCCCAGGAATCCAGAGCTGTACCCTCCTCCTTGATCCTAACACACTGCAGTTTAGTTATGTACCAAAAAAATGGTTCTCAAACTTGAATGTGCAACAGAATCACCTGGAATGTTTCTTAACATTGCTGAGCTCCATCCCAGAGTTCCTAATTCAGTTGATCTGGGGTAGGCCTTGGAATGCACATTTCCAACAAGTTCCCAAGAATGCTGATAGTGGTAAAGAACCTCATTTTAACCACCAAATAATTACACCAGGGATCAGCAACATTTTTTTGTAAAAGCCAAGTAATAAATATTAATCTCTGTTGTTAAAAGCCAAGTAATAAATATTAATCTCTGTTGTTAGTATTCAATTCTGCATATGTAAGACAAAATAAGTCACTGATGATACTTACAATAACACAGACACAGCTGTGTTTCAAATAAACTATCTTTACAAAAACAAGGGGTGCAATTGGCGTAGTGTGCTGACCCCCATCTACACAAACCCGCTGGGATTTGTCAGCCCATGCGTGTACCAAAAGCTCTGCTCTACTACTAGCCTTGTCATAGTGCCTGAAGGCTTCCAGCAAACTGTCAAAGTTTTGGTAATTAAATTTCTTCAAGCGATGTCGAACTGCAGCAATCAGGGCTCGCACTCTGTCCTTCCCTCGAAGATATTCGCTCGGAGATCTATTATGGATCAGATCACCAACTCCTATTGAAGAAAAAAAAAAGTCTTTTATGTGAATTTAAAGCCTGTGAATATTATTTTCACATTTAAACAGAGAGAGATCTAGCAACCTCTGTGAATGAAAAACTCATGTTCAACACTGATGCTATGAAATGCAGCATGCCAGAAAATCCTTGTATGAAAAAAAGCACATAAAGTAATTGATAAATATTTCTGTTGTATGTCACTTCTCTCTTCAAGAAAAAAAAATCAAAAAACATGAAGTTTGTGGGGGCATCATCAGCCCCATTCAGCTATCAAGTCCTTTACTAAAATATTTGAAGCCCTTACTTGACTACCTCTGAGGCAACATTTGTCTACAATGTCGAAGATCTGAAAACTGTGATTGATTTTAAGTAGGAGCCATTCAGTGTATCTGGGTTTGGACCCTTAGGAAAATTAAACTCAAATTCCCTATTGCCAGCCAAATGCAGTGGTGCATGCCTATGATCCCAGCTACTGAAGAGGCTGAGGCAGAAGAATCACAAGTTCAAGGCCAGCCTGGGCAACTTAGTGAGTCCCTGCCTCAAAAAAAAAAAAAAAAAAAAAAAATTTAAATGACTAGAGATATACTTTATCAGTATAGCATTTGCCTACTATGCACAAGGGCCTGGGTTAAGTCTTCAGTGAGAGAGAGAGAGAGAAAGAGAGAGAGAGAGAGAGGGAGAATATCACTATTCCCTCCTAGTTTCCAGGTGATCTATGGTCTGCATACCATGTTCTCATTTCTCAGTTCTGCTTCCCCCTGTACCACTAGTGTCACTAGAGGCCTGTCCCCACCCATTGTTCGAGAGATGTAGAAAGACTTTGACAGTCAGGGCAAGATGGCAAGTGAGGAGGTTGGGGGCAGGGCCAAAACAAAGGATCGTGAGACAGTCTCCTGAAGAGGTCAACTTCCTGCTTGAGGAAAGTCCTCATGGACACAAGCAGGGGACTCAATCAGACAGAAACTTCTGTGCTCATGCTCCTAAGCAGGGGACCCAATAGAAAAACTAAAACAGACGCTTGGACAGAGGGGGCACCAATCAATAATAGTGGGGAGAGTGTGGACAGAAGAGGAGATAAGGAAAGGAGGAAATCCCAGAGACCATAAAAAGAACAGGCCCAAAGTCCTTCACTGGATACCCAGCTTTGGAGCCCCTTCTCTCTGGAGAAGTCTATCTCTGTTGCTTTTGCAATAAACCTCCTTCTTGCTTACTATCTCTGTCCAGTTCTTCAATTCTTTGCTGAACAAAGACAGTGAACCTAGCACCCCTAGATGGTAACAGCTCCATTAACTAAAAATCCTGACCCACAACATCAACTAGAGTTGACCTTGGTAAGTGTCACCAGAAAAGAATTTCTGCCTGGCCTACACCTTTCTCCGATTCCTGCCAAGACAGTTTTTTTGAAGCAAGGTCATGCTGGCAGTTGATTGTGATGCCCTGAGTGAATTAATTAAAATTACAACATTCGTTGCAGTTATGAGTAATTAATATCTACACCTACTCCATGTAAGTCATAATGCTAGGCTCTGTCAGGGTCACTTTTAATAGGTACTCATAGCACCTGTAAATTACTTATTTATTATCAAATTGGGAATTAATTATGCACATTCTGGTAAAAGTCTTCTCTAAAAGACTTTTCCCCCTCTGGAAAGGCCCTGAGTGTAGGTAAAAAATCCCACAACTAATGCTGGTTCCAGGAAGGGCAAGTGCCTCAGACCAAGGACATCTGACACAGGTCAGCTACCATCAGATCATCCTAAAGTGGGGGGAAAACACACACACACAAGAAATGCTCTTGGAATGAAATTCAAGACTTCTAGGAAAACCAGGTGCAGTGGCACACACTTATAGCCCCAGCTACTCAGGTGAGGCAGGAGAATCCCTTGAGCTCAAAAGTTTGAGATCAGGGCTGGGGATGTGGCTCAAGCGGTAGCGCGTTCGCCTCTCTGATGCGTGCGGCCCAGGTTCGATCCTCAGCACCACATACAAACAAAGATGTGGTGTCCACCGATAACTAAAAAAAAAAAAAGATAAATAAATATTTAAAAAAAAAAAGTTTGAGATCAGCCTGGGCAACACAGCATCTCAAAAAACAAACAAAAAATAAATAAGGAGGAGGAAGAAGAGAAGGGATAGAAGAAGCAGAAAGAAAAGAGAACAAACTAACTTTTGAAACTTATTGATTTTTCAGGTAGTCTGACCTTTCTCTCCTTCACACCCCTTCCTCAGATATAAACCCTTTCAGTGGCTACTTTGTGGGATGAAAAGTTTCCTTCTATAAAATGGCTCCAAGTTGAGTATTTTTTATCTTCAGAAGCCTTTGCCTCCATTACCACCCAAGGATAATAATTTAAATAGTTATTTTTCAACTCCAGTTGTTTCCCCACCACACTCACTAGATTTAACTGCCTGGTGGGTAAGACTATATGATTACCTTCTTTTGGTCTGGTCCTGAAATAGCATTTATGAAGCTGACATCAAATCATTTCCAAAGAACTGAAACCAGAAGTACAAGACCTGACCCTAAGAGAGAGACCCATGACCTATCTACCACACCATGTGGTCAGAAAAGCTAAACCGGCTCCTTTACTACTTGGCCCACAACCAATTCCCATGATGCACCACTGCTCACCTGCCTTGGTTCTCCTTCAGCTTGTCTCTGCCCTGGTACGTTCTGGGAGCCAGGGAGACCTTGCATATTTCCTAAAGTCATCGTTCTTTGTTATTGTTGTTTTGTTTCTTTTCTTTTTCCAATGCAAGGCAAGCACTCTACCACTGAACTACATCCCCAGCCCTTTTTATTTATTTGTTTTATTTTATGACAGGGTCTTGCTAAATTGCCCAGGCTGGCCTCAAACTTCAATCCTCCTGCCTCAACCTCCCAAGTACCAGACATTACAGGAGTACACCACCATGCTGGGTTCGTAGAGTCATCCTAATATAAACAGTAACTCCAATAACATGAAGAATAACTTCACCCTAGGGACTGAAGCATTCTTTGTTAAAATAAGATTGACTTTATTTTCCTCAGTAAAGATAAAGGGTAAAGCCAGTCCCAATATGTCCCTGGTAGCAGGCAAACCCTGGAGCTTGCCACAGAAGAGATGTTACTAGTTAACACCAATAATAGTTACAAAAGGCCAGAGCTAGAGTAGAGTTATCTGTATCCATTTGTGAGTTAAAAAAAAAAAAAATTCAGAAGGATTTTTTGCACTCTTTCAAAGTAATACAACACCATGGCTGGTATTTATACTTACACATTTTTAAATTATTAATTTTTCATTTTAAAAGATTTTATCATTAAATGTGTAATAATAGCATTAATCAATCAAGAAATTTGTTGGACTGTGAGTGTAGCTCAGTGGTAGAGCATTTTTCTCGCATTTGTCTCAAGTGAGGTCTGGGTTCAATACCCCCCACCACCAAATTAAAAAAAAAAAATTGTTGGTGTAAAAAAATGGTAAACTGTGTGCTGAATACATCAATTCATGCTACAAATATTGGTCAAAGATGTACCCATGTCTGGACCCTATGGTTCTAACAGATAGTAAGACCAACCACCCAGCAACATGAAACTTGCCCTCAAATAGGCAGAATTTACCATGATTAAATTTACTTGTTTTTAGGCTAATTGATGGATTTCTCAATTTTCCCTTACGCACTCCAAAAGACGTTAAGACTCTCTGAGATGGACAGTCTTATGGTTTAGATCTGAAATGTCCCCCAAATGCCAGGTGAAGTCTGCCTTGACAGCCTATGGCACTGTTGTAAGTGGTAGAACCCTTAGGAGGTAGAGCCTAATGGAAAGTTAGCTCATTGGGGACATACCTTTGAAGGGAATATTGGGACCCTTACTCCTTACTCTCTTTTTTTTCTTCCTGGTCACCATGAGCTGAATAGATCTCCTTCTGTCATGTGCTCCCCTCTCTGATGTTCTGCCCCACATTAGGCCCAGAGTGACAGGAAAAAGTGACTATAGACTGAAATCTCTGAAACAATGAGCCAAAATTAAACCTTTCCTCCTGTTAAGTTGATTTATCCCAGGTATTCCACCACAGCAACAGAAAGCTAACACAGATAGGCATCCATTAAACATATAAGAGTTCATCTAAAAAAAGAACCAAAATACAATTTCTTAATGTGATGATTAATGATGCTCCAAAATACTGTTTTAAAATAAACTCAATAATTACTTGTTTTAATTCTCAGTGAGCAAACCTTCACTAAAATATTTTCAATAGCAGTTTTTAAATTTAAGCATATAACTGGTTGTGGTGAGGCACACCTGTAAGCCCAGCTACACTGGAGACTGAGGCAGCAGGATCACATGTTCAAGGTCAGCCTAGGAAACTTAGCAAGATCCTGTCTCAAAACAAAATTTTAAAAAGGCCTGGGAATGCCAGGCATAGTTGCACAAACTGGTAATCCCAGCAACTGGGGAGGCTGAGACAGGAGAATCACAAGTTCAAGGCCAGCATCAGCAACATAATGAGGTCCTAAGCAACTTAGTGAGAACCTGTCTCAAAATTTAAAACATAAAAAGGCTGGGGATATGGCTCATGTGTAAAGTGTCCCCGGGTTCAATTCCTGATACTAAAAACAAAAACAAAAGGAATAAAAAACTACAGGGGGCTGGGGTTGTGGCTCAGTGCAGAGCACTCACCTAGCATGTGTGAGGCACTGGGTTCGGGCCTTAGCACCGCATACAAAAATAAATAAAATAAAGGCAAGATGTTCATCTACAACTACCAAAAAAAAAAAAAAAAAAAAAAGTTTTTTTCAAAGCCTTAACTACACCTCTGGTATTTGTTTCAAAGGCTTTCAACTGTTCCTATTTCAAAGAGTATGAACATTTTTTTTTCTTTATTACATATTTTTTTCTCTAATTTTAATGCAAAATTTTAAGCCTTTACAAGTAGAAGCTTTTTTTGTTTGTTTTATTTTTTTGAGATGGGGTCTTGGTATGTTCCCAGGGCTGGACTTGAACTCTTCATCCTTCCTCTTTAGCTTCCCAAATAGCTGGGATTACTGGTGTGCAACACCTCACCTGGCTCTAAAACTAGAAGCTTTTAGAAGACATTAAGCTTTGCTGAATAACTTTATGGGGATTTTGAGATGTTTGTTTCATTTTTTTGTTAAAGAGAAAGTTTGTATATTTACCATATTCCTCAGGATGGAGACAAGCTCCAAATGTGTAGCCTGGGGGAACGTTCATTGTTTCTGCAATGCTACCAAAGAAAACACATCCTTTAGTTCAAGTACCCACCATACAGCACGCCCGGAATTTTGAATATGTTTATCATATGTTCATAGTAGCCTATATTTTCTCTTCTAGGTAAACTGTGAAGATAAAACAAAAGTTCTCCAAAAGATCTATTTTTTTAACATCCATTTGCATTAACAATGACTGAAGGCTTTCACTGTCTTTGACTAGCACAAACTTAAAACACACACACACACACATTCAAAGCAAAATTATTCATATATATATATATATATATACAGAGAGAGAGAGAAAGAGAGAGAGAGAGAGAAGACAGACAAGAATACAAACACAATGTTAAATTCCTGATATCACATATCACAGAAATGAAGCTTTATGAAAAATTATCCTTCCTTCCACGTTGGAGAAACACTAACATTTCCCTTGATAAACAACAAGCTAATGATTTTCTTATTTAATAGACAGAATCTAATGGAACACAAGCCAGCATTTTCCAAAAAGTTCTTTTCAAATTCGAGGCAGAGACACTAATGATATAAAGTTAACTGTTAACTTACGGATCTAACACTTTTCCAAGTTTATGTTGAAACTTTTCTTTGAAATCATCCACTCTCTTGGATACAACCTTAGCTCCTCTTTTCCTACAAAATTGGAAAATTGTCAGATATTTTGTCAAATATTGTCAGATATTTCAGGTAATAGAAATTACCTAAGGATTCTAGGCTGCCAAATACATATGTAGTAAGGAATTCCATGTACCAATGAACAGATTTAGTTTCAAAAGAAATTCTATCCTAAAAAGAAGCTTTAAGTATTCACTTTTCTATCACTAAGTTACACTGTATTTTAAAAATACATTTTGATTAAAAATGAACATCTTTTTTTCCTTCTTTTTTTTTTTTTTTTTTTTTTTTTTTTGTGGTGCTGGGGATTGAACCAGGGTCTTGTGCATGTGAGGCAAGCACTCTACCAACTGAGCTATATCCCCAACCCTTGATTAAAAATGAAACAAGCAAAATTAAAAATACTTTCAACAAATTACAACAAAGTTTTAATTATTTCTAAGTGTAATTTCTAAATTTCCAAAAGAAAATTAATTATCAAATAAATATAAGCAGCACATAACTCATCTAGTAAGTAAACAGAGCAAAATTATAATCCTCTTGTAATAAAATAAATGTGAAATAAAAAAATAACAAATGACCTTTTTTAACCTAGTAAAAAAAGAGGGAGAGAATATTGAACAAATATACAATCTGGAGCTGGGGCTGGGGTTAGAGCTTTCACCTAGCACATGTGAGCGCTAGGTTTGATCCTCAGCACCACATAAAAATAAATAAATAAATAAAAGGTATTGTGTCCACCTATGACCAAAAAATTTTAAAAAAAGAATACACTCTGCATGAATTTTAAGCTCTGATTATGAACCATACACAGCAATATAAAATTGTTTATGTTAAATGAAAAATCAGAATATAAAACAACATTACATTGTGGTGAAAACTATGCAAAAATCTATGTAAAAAGCCACACTAGAAAGAAATACACACATTAAAATAATAATAGTTGAATTAAAGTGACAGGATTATGGGTGATTTTATTTTGCCATTCTCTGTAATATAATTTTGTTACTTTCACTGTTGTGATTAAATGAATAAAATTTCTTTTGAAAACTAGAATTACAATGCTACTATTTAATGACATTAAAATTAATAAATTCTCTATTGTTGTGCTAAGACTAAAAACAATGAATGTTAAGTTCTTAAACTCCATTTGCTTTTAAAAATATTTTCTATACTATTGAAATTCCAAGCTGAATAAATTTCTGGAGAAGAGTGACACTCTGTGGAGAAACAAAAGAAGAAATGGAAAGTAATTCATCTCATTTCTTCATTTCTTTCCCATTTGTTGGGGGGGAAAAGCACATGAGTAAAGTCTGAATAAATCAATGACAGTTTAAGGGCCATAATTTGAACAAATAGATTGGACAATCTAAAAATCAGTTCCAAGGGCCTTAATTAGGAACATGCAGAGACAATAAGAATAAGAATTGTGAGGCACAAAGCCCACTCTTTCTAGGCTAAAGGTGACTGGATTATGCTCCTGGGAGAATCAGGAAGTGTCTGTGAGTAGCCAGGCATGTCAGAATATCAAGAACTACAAAATCACTGCCCAACCTCACAGTATTCACTAATGAATTCAGAAAAAGTTTTTGTGCACTGCCGGTGAACTTACACCCACCCACCCACACACACACACACACACACACACCCCTACCATCTGATGATCAAACAGAGGTCATAAAAAGAATATAGAGATCATTTTACAGTGTAAATATACCCCTTAGAAGTTGAGAGTAAACTCATTTCACACTAAAATAGTGCATTTAAAATTAGATGCCTTAAAATGTAAACAAGTATGTTTGACTTCAAGTTTATAACCTAAATCACACTGAAGAATGAAGTAGTGAGCTTTTCTTGAAATCTGACAAGGCAAAGGAATTAGGAATTCCTCTACAGCTTTAGCAATAATATTCCAATTCAGTTTCAAAATACAAAAAGTATGATCTAATAAAACAATGTTTTGCAAAACATGTTCCCTTTGGAATGAAGATAAGTTGGAAAGATGGATGTCCTGCATATTGCTATTGCTGCTCTATCACACACACACACACACAAAATATATATATATATACACACACACACATATATATATACACACACACACACATATATATATACACACACACACATATATATATACACACACACACATATATATATATACACACACACACATATATATACATATGTGTATGATAAAGCATGTTTGTCATCTCCCTTCAAGTACCAATTTCTACATTATATTTTATTATAACTCCTTATGTCCTTCTTCTGCAACGTGGTACCTGGGATTAAAAATAGGGCACTATAACACTGAGCTACACACAACTCCACTACTTTTTATTTTTTTAGTCTGAGATAGGGTCTCACTAAACTGCCCAGGCTGGCCTCAAATTTGTGATCCTCCTGCCTCACCCTTCAGTGCAGCTAGGATTATGGAATGCACCACGATACCCGATTAAGTTCTTAAATACCTAAATCATATCTTCATGCTTTCCTTTATTGCATGGTTTAATCATTTTAATAATGATAAAGTAATAGGTATGTTACATGAGTGCTTTTTCTATATCCTAAATAAAAAATATCTAATACAAGTTTAATATTAGAAGAATTTATATTTTATTATTTATATTTTATTTATATTATATTATATTATATTTTATGTCAGGTATATTCCTTGTTTTTCATAATTCAAGTATCATAAACTCACATAAGAAAGGAGTAAAAAAGGAATATAAATCATAAACATGTGATAACAGTATCAAGTGCCTATAAACCTGGTGTAGTGATAAGGGCAGTCACTGGATCCACACTTCCTAGGTGTGGATCCTACTGCCAGTACTCCTTAAGTGCATGATCTTAGGCAAATTATTTAACTTCTGCCTCAACTCTCCCTATGACCTTCTAAGAATACTTATCATTAGAGGTAGGGCCCACCTAGATAATCCAGAATAATCTCTTTCATATCCAGATTTTTAAGTTAATTACATCTACAAAGATCCTTTTTCTACATAAGGTAACATTCATAGTTCTAGGAATCAGGACACAGCATATTTTATTTGTGAAGAGGGGTACCTGTATTTACAATCTTCAACGCACTATACCAATATTATTTTTTAATCATAACAGGAAATCTATATTTTTAAGAACATAAAACATTTATGTGTTGATCATATATAAAATATACAACAAGAAATGAAAAACTAAGTACCGTATTTTAGCATTCCGGGAAAGTAGTCATATATAAATGAAGACATAAAAAGGTCAAAATTTGCAAAAGTTAATAGATAGATAGATGTTCAGGTAACCAAATAACTTAAAGTTGAATAATAAATATGAGATCAACTCTATGTGACATAATTACATCCTGGAAGAGATGTAAAAGTCCATTATCTTTAAGAATCATAAATATAGTTGACCCTTTAAGTTTATAACATGCATACATATATTTATATTTGCTTGTGAAGTCATGAAATAATTTTAGAATGATGCAAACAAGGCACACCTTTAGTCACAGCTACTCCAGAGGCTGAAGCAGGAGATTATAAGCTCAAGGCCAGCAATTTAGCAAGACCCTGTCTCACAGTAAAAACTAAAATTAAAAAAAAAAAAAAAAGCTGGAGATGTAACTCAAAGTGATAAAGTACCTCTGGGTTCAACCCCTAATACCCAAAGGCTGGGGAAAAAATGAATGGTATGAACAACAAACGGTATCATATTTGCCTCTGGATGAACTGGGCAGAATGGGTGCCAAAATTATTTCACTGCATAATTTTTTCTCTAATTTTATGTTTGAATTTTGTCAATGTATTCTCTTTTAAAAAATATTAAAAATGAAAATTAAGTCTAAATGTCAAATATCTAACATTTGTTCCTGAACACAACACAATCAAACTTACATTTGTAGTTCATGGAGCCAATATAAACTTTTTGCCATGTTTCGTCCATCAGTAAAATGTGGTGTTGGAACTCCATACAAATTAAACCTATGGAAATTCGGGTTATACTTTCGGTTCTTTGCTTCTCCTGTTGGAGGGGAGGAGGACAAGGGTGAGTGGGTGGGAGGAAGACTTCTGACTTAAACAACAAAAATAATAACCTTATCTTACAAGAAGCACTTTATGTTCTTATTAACATTGAAAATGAGAGTGGGACAAAGAATGAAACTGTTAACAGTTCAGGGAATTATGCAGATTTGATATAGACAATAGAAGCATTCCCCCACATGACTTGGGAGGCTGATGAAATGCTATATACAAGAGTTCTTGTTTTTGGAAAGCTGTATGTAGAAAACTCCAAAGATTTCACCAAAAAACTGTTAGGACTAATTAACAAATTCAGAAATGTTGCAGGATACAAAAATCAACATAAAAAAATCCATGGAATTTCTATATAAAATTATCTAGGGCTGGGGATGCAGCTCAGTGGCAAATCACTTGCCTAAAATAAACAAAGCCCCAAGTTTAATACCCAGCACTGCAAAAATAAAAATAAACTATCTGTTTAAACACACACCTGTAATCTTTGGAGGCTAAGGCTAGAGGATGGCAAGATGGAGACCATCAAGACCCTATCTCAAAATAAAACTTTTTGTTTTAAAAAAAGGACTGGGGTCAGCTGGGGTTGTAGCTCAGTGGTAGAGTGCTTGCACAGCATGGGTGAGGGAGGCACTGGGTTTGATTCTTGGCACCACATATAAATAAATAAAGGTCCATGGACAACTAAAAAAAATTTTTTTTAAAAAAGGACTGAGAATATAGCTCCATAGTAAAACACCCCTGGGTTCAATTCCTAAAAGAAAGAAACTACTTATCTAAAAGCCAAATCAAGAAAGCAGTCTTATAACAACTGCATCAGTCAATAAAATACTTAGGAATAAATTTTAGTGGTTTCTTTTGTTGTTATTGTTTTGTTTTTGACACAGGGTCTCACTATGTTTCCCAGGCTGGTCTCAAACAACTAGACTCAAGCAATCCTCCTAGCTCAGTCTTCTGAGTTGCTGGGTGCACACCACCATGCCTGGCACTAAGGAATAAATTTAATATAGAAAGTAAAAATCTGTATACTGAAAACTATAAAACACTGATGAAAGAGGGCACAGCTAAATGAAAAGGTATTTCATATTCATGGATTGGAAGAATTTATATGGCTAACATGTCCATACTCTTTCTTCTCTGGGAAACCAAATGGTGGATGATATAGGTACAGCAGGAAGCCCTGAAGGCCCCCAAAAGGGAAGCCAGTGGTGGCTTCCACAGAGGCCTGGACAGCAGCCTCTGAGGCCACAGTCAGGACCAGAGCTGTGGCCATGTGGCTCCCAGAGGCAAAGCTCAGGACAAAGCATGGATCCCCAACACCAAGCTGGGCTGTCTGGACAAGGACTTGAAAACCAAGTCTCTGGAGAATATCTCTTTCTTCTCCCTGCCCACCAGGGAGTCTGAGAACACTGACTTTCACCTGGGGGCATCACTCAAGGATGAAATTTTGAAGAGCATGCCTGTGCAGAAGAAACACCTCAGAACAGGTTGGTCCTGGCCAGCAGACTGATTCAAGGCATTTGTTACTATTAGGGACTACAATGCTTAGGTGGGTCTTAGAGTTAAAGGCTCCAAGGAGGTAGCCACTGCTATTAGAGGAGTCATCATTCTGGCCAAGCTCTCCAATGTGCCTGTGCAGAAAGGCTACAGTGGGAACAAGATTGGCAAGCCCCACGCTATCCCTTACAAGGTGACAGGACACTGTGATTCTGTGCTGGTGTGCCTCATCCTTGCCCCCAGAGGCACTGCCATGGTCTTGTTCCCCACCACATCAGTGCCCACGAAGCTTCACATAAAGGCTGGTATTGATGACTGTTATACTCTGCCAGGGGCTGCACTGTCATCTTGGGCAATTTCATCAAGGCCACCTTTGATGCCATCTCCAAGACATACAGCTACCTGACCCTCAATTTCTGGAAAAACATTGTGTTCACCAAGGTTCCCTATCAGGAATTCACCAACCATCTTGTGAAAACCCACGGTCTCTGTGCAGAGGACCCAGGCTTCAGCTGTGGCTACAATGCAGTGTTTTTATATAAGAAAAATAAAGTGAATGAAACCTAAGAAATAAATAAATAGATAGATAAATATATAAATAAATAGATAGATAAATATATAAATACTACTCAAGGTAATATACAGATTCAACTCAATTCCTTTCAAAATTCCAAGAGCAAGTTTCACAGAAATAGAAAATTCACAAAAGAACCCAAACAGCCAAAGCAATCTTGAAAAAGAAAATTTAGGGGAATCACACTTTCTCATCTAAAATTGTATCACAAGGGCTGGAGAGATAGATCAATGGTAGAGCATATGCTTAGCACTCACAAACTTCTGGGCTCAATCCTCAGCCCCCCCAAAAATAATAAAAATAAAATAAAATAAAATTATATTACAAAGCTATAGTGATAGAAAAAAAGAATGGCATGGGACTCGGAATGTGGCTCAAGTGGTAGCACGCTCGCCTGGCATGCGTGGGGCACTGGGTTCAATCCTCAGCACCACATAAAAATAAAATATATTGTGTCCACCTAAAACTAAAAAATAAAGAAAAAAAAAAGGATGGCACCAGGATAAAAACAGACATGTAAACTAGTGGCACAGAATAGAGAATCCAGAAATAAATCCAAATATATATATTCAACTAATTTTTAACAACGCCACCCAGAAAAAGATAAAATGGGGGAAAGGTAGTCTCAACAATAAATGGTGCTAGAAAACCAAATTTCCAACTGCAAAAAAAAAAAAAATTAAATTAAATTGAACCCTTATCCTATACCATACCCAAAAATTAACTCAATTCAAAATTGAAAAAAGACTTAAACTTAAGACCTGAAACCATAAAACTCCTAACAGAAAACAAAGAGGAAAAGCTCCTTTACATTGGCCTTGGTATTTGATTTTTTAGATATCACATCAAAAATTCAGGCTACAAAAACATAAATAAATGGAACAACATCAAATTAAAAACTTAAACACATGCCCATAATCCCAGCATCTTGGGAGGCTGAGGCAAGAGGATAGTGAGTTCAAAGCCAGTCTCAGTAACTTAGGGAAGTCTTAAGCAACTCAGTGAGACCCTGTCTCCAAACAAATTATAAAAAAGAGTTGGGGATGTGCTCAGTGGTTCAGGGTTCAGTCCCCAGTACTAAAGGGGGAAAAAAAACTAACATAAGCACAGCAAAGGAAACAATCAACAAAATAAAAAGCTAGCCTACATGTTGGGAAAAATATTTACAGACTTCTGGACCTGGGGGCTTAAACATGATGTGCACCTGAGGAACCTCCGGATCCATGGGCCTAAATATGGATGCCTGAGGAACTTCATATTTAAACATGGACGTGCGCCTGAGGAACTTCCGGATCCGAGGGTCTAAACATGGATGCCTGAGGCACTTCTGGATCCTAGAGCCTAAACATGGATGCTGAGGAACTTCCGGACCTGGAGGCCTAAACATGGAATGCACCTGAGGAACTTCCGGATGCTACAGCCTAAACATGGAGGACTGTGGAACTTCCGGATCCGAGGGCCCAAAGATGGACGTGCACCTGAGGAACTTCCGGATCTGGGGACCTAAATATGGATGTGCACTTCAGAATCTTCCAGATCCGGGGGCCTAAACATGGATGCCTGAGGCATTCCAGATCCTGGGGCCTAAACATGGACGCCTGAGGCACTTCTAGATCCTAGAGCCTAAACATGGATGCTGAGGAACTTCCAGACCCGGGGGCTTAAACATGGATGTGCACCTGAGGAACCTCTGGATCCGAGAGCCTAAATATGGACACCTGAGGAACTTCTGGATCCAGGGGCCTAAACATGGACACCTGAGGAACTTCCGGATCCGGGGGCCTAAACATGGATGCTTGAGGCACTTCCGGATCCAAGGGCCTAACCATGGACGTGTTCCTGGAACTTCTGGGTCCTTGTGCCTATAAAGGGCAGGGCATGACTCTCAGAAGGGACGTGGCCCATGAAGGGGAGCTGAATATGGGGCCTGTTGGGGGGCAGACTGAGCTGTCGCACCCTGAACTTGAATGTGACAATGGCCTCACTTCCCGGCCTTCCCCTGGGTGTCACTTCCTCCCCTTCCAGGCAGTGGCAGGGAGGAAATGAGACCAGGCGCAGGGGCCAGGCCCTGAGGAGGGACACTGTCTTTCTCCTCGCTTAGCCAAGCGCCCAGCCTGGCTGAGGATAGGGACGTCTTATGATACTAGCTGCCTCCTGCATCCCTGCCCCAGGACCTCAGGGACCACAGGCAGGGAGTCATTGACATGATTCTCCCCTGGCCGTTGACCCTCAGCCCCGGGGTCTGCCCAGGGAGAACTCTGTCTCCCAGAGGGTCATGGGGCCCCTGTGACCTGCTGCTCCTTACCCACCATCATCCTGGGCGAGCAAAGGTCAGGACACCAGACGCTACTGAGAGTGACATCTCCTGGATGGGTGGCTGAGGACTTTGCCTCTATCCCCAGGCCTCAGACACCGGATGATTCCTCCCAGAGACAGAAAAGAACCCCACACTGCCCAAGACTTATTTTTAAGCTTTGGATTCTGTAATTTTCCTGCTGCCACCTTCTTTGTGAAGCCAGTTTTTCAACAGAGACAATATTCGAGGGGGGGTGGGGACACAACATGGAGTCAATCAAACCAAGCTGACACATCTGGTCCTCCAAGAGAAATCTGGATTAGAGGGAGAACAGCCATTTTCAACTGGCGAAATAGTGAAGTTCCCTTGTCCTTATTTTGTGTAAGCAAAATAAATAATCTGATGTTAACTCATCAAATTATTTTTGATGAGTGCTTGGCTCATAGGAAAACTGATTCTGTTTTATGGAATGAAGTGTTACCTGATTTTAAAATTAAAAATAAAGCCAATTGGGATTGTTAAATTACACTGTCATAATTCTGTTCTTTGATAGCAGAAATAAATAAACCTTTTAAAAAAATATTTACAAATAACATATATAAGAAGTTACTATCCAGAATTTATAAAGAACTCATACAAATCAAAAGCAAGAAAACATAACCTAATTTTAAAATAGGCAATGGGGCTGGTCATGAGGGGGCTTATTTTACAATCCCAGTTACTTGAGATGCTAAAGCAGGAGATGGAAAGTTGGAGGCCAGCCTGAGCAACTTAGGGAGACCCCATTTCAAAATGTAATTTTAGAAAAAGATTAAAATAAATTAGGCACCAGATCTTAATATTTGGGAAGTGAGTAGAGAAATGATGTGAGACAGACAGGTTTTAATGATTAAAACACACAGGCCCCACCACTGTTACACAAATCCTGAACTAGGGAGGTACTACAATGTTTTGGGGATCAGCAAGATTTTCCCTGTGCTGATTTGAGAGGTTGGTGTTTTGTATTTGTTATCACTGAGATTTGGTGAGATTATCAGAACACTGCAACCCTCATATTTCATTGTAATCATTTATCTTACATTAGAAACATTCATAGATTGAACCTAAGAACACAATAGGAAGATGTTTTTAAAAGATTTATCACCCCGAATGTTTTCTATGATATAAGGGGGGTGTGACTCAAAGTGGGGTAGGGAGGGAGAGCATGGGTGGAAAATTACCCCTAGATAGAGAATAGGGGTGAAAGGGAAAGGGAGGGAGAAGGGGAAGAGCAAGGATAGTGGAAGGAGATGGTCATCATTATACAAAATACATGTATGAAGATGTGAATTTGGTGTCAACATGACTTATATACAAACAGAGATATGATAAATTGTGGTATAAAGGTGTATTAAGAATTGTAATGCAAAAAAAAATAAGAAAGCTCATGTATAATGGCATGAACATACTCTATATTCAGAGTTATGAAAAATTGTGCTGTGAATGGATAATTATGAATGTAATGCACTCCACTATTATCATGTATATAAGAAATAAATTTTTTAAAAAAAGATTTATCACTGTACTTTTTTCCTTTTCAAGTCTTGATAGTTTTCTAATTGTAAATAAGAAAGTAGAACTGGAACTAGAGAACAACAAAAAGGGTAATAAATGTTAGAGAAACTATATTCCGCCTTGTTAGTGAACCAAATAATGTAAATAAAAACAGTAACAAGAAATCATAATTGTCTCTAGTTAAACAAGAATAAACTTTGGGGCACTGAAGAATTTTTTTTGGTAGGGGGGCTGAGGGATACTCAGGATTGAACCTGGGGCCCTTAACCACAGAGACATATCCCCAGCCCTTTTTATTTTTTATTTAGAGATGGAGTCTTTCTGAGTTGCTTAGGGCTTTGCTAATTTGCTCAGGCTAGCTTTGAACTTGCTATCCTCCTGCCTCAGCCTCCCAAACAACTGGGATTACAGGAATGCACCACCACAAATTCTCATGCATGTAAAGACAAACTTGAGCAGTTACTCAAGATGAATGGTTGGCTCTGAAGAGTGAAACTTCAAAAGCCCAGATATCAAGGAACATGACCTGAGGAAACAGCATATCATATTCACTAAGGTATATGAACAATATATTTTTATAATAGTAAAGAAAACAACATGAAAAGACATTCCGAAGTATTTCATTAGATAAGAAAAACAAAGGAGCCAGGTGGGGTTACACATATCTGTTACACCAGTTAATCATGAGGCTGAGGCAGGAAAATTGCAAGTTTGAGGACAGTCTTGGCAACATAGCAAGACTATCTCAAAATAAAAAATAAAAAAAGATCTGAGGATGTAGCTCAGTGGAAGAGCACCCCTAGGTTTAATCACCCATTCTAGAAAAGAAAAGAAAGCAGCAAATTGTAAAATGGGTGTGGGAGAAAAATGCATATGTATTGTAGATTAAAATATAGACATATATATAAATATACAAAAAAATTTACAAAAGAATCATGTGGAAGATTGGAAATTGGGGGAGATGTTCTTTATATATCATGTATTTCTATATAGCTTGCATTTTATAAAAGAAATATCTATCACTTCCATAATCATTAAAATTAAGTGTTATTTTAAAGATGTTATATATATATATATATATATATATATATATATATATATATAATGGTATTTAATGGTGTCCCTGACTTATTTTAAGTTAAAAAAATTAAAATGCAAATAGCAGATTCCCCAAAAGTAGAGAGTATTATCCCATATATCTAAAAATAGATCGTTCAATGAATGGGGTTACAAAATATTCAGTTATCAATTGTATTTATCTCTGGCTAATGGGAATTCAAGATTACATTTGCTTTTTCTTCACTTTTAAATATTTAAATTCTCTACAATTATTGTGTATCTGTATAATAAAAAGTAAATGCACTTTCTATATGAGAAAAAATAAGGACAGTGTTTAAAAAAATCAAACTCTAACTTTTAAGAGGCTAATAAAACTTTCATAAAAATCAGCAACTGAGCCAGGTGTGGTAGCATATTCCTGTAGTACCAGCAACTCGGGAGGCTGAGGAAGGAGAATCACAAGTTCAGGGCCAGTCTGGACAAATTAGCAAGTGAGACCACCTCAAAATAAAAAAGGGTTGAGAATATAGCTCAGTGGCAAAGTGCTCCTGTGTCCATTCTATCCCATTTCAGTTCTGTTATGGTCCATTAGAGATATTCTAAATATAAAAATCCTACTGTAATTTTCCTCAGACTGTTAAATGCTAATAAGATGTCTCATTATAGGAGTATGAAGCAGAAGGAACACAAGTTCAAGGACAGCCTCAACCATTGATTGAGACCCTGCCTCATAATACAAAATAAGAACTGGGAATGTAGCTCAGTGGTAGATCACTCCTTGGTTTAATCCCAATACTGCAAGAAGAAAAAAAAATAGATTTCTCACTATAGATTGTGTATGTATGTATGCATGCATGTATGTATGTATGTACTAATGCACTTATTCACTGACATAGTTCTTTTTGAAACAAGACATTGTATTAGACTGTACAATAGATGCTAAGATTTTTCAAAATAGGAATCAAGCATTTTCACAAGAGATGGATGGAGGGAAAGAAGGAGGAAAGAAGGGAGGAAAGAGGGACAAGGAAGCAGAAGGGGTAGAGATATAGAGAGGAGTCAGGGCATGAGAAGGAATATGGTGTCCAAGTGGGTAGGAACAATGGCCATTTGAATGGGAGGTGGAGACTATCTTGGGACTAAGAACACATTAAGGAATGCAGGGAGTGCAGGGAACCAACAGAGATTAGCTATGAAAGAAGAGACTGGCAGCTATGAAGAAAACTTTTGAGAGAAAACACAGAAAAGCAGTATATTGTTAGGGAGCAGTGGAGGAAAGAAAGTAAAATAAATAAGAAATAAGGGGTGAGGGTTGATGCTCAGTGGTAAAACACTCACATAGCATGTGTGAGGCACTGAGTTCAATCCTCAGCACCATATAAAAAATAAATAAAATTAAGGTATTGTGTCCATCTTTAACTAATTAAAATTTTTTTAAAAAATAAGATATAAGAAAGCAGGAGCAAGGCAGAAAACAATTTTTAAAAGTATAATTCATTGAATATCTGTTATATGCCATACATTTAACTTTATAAACATTATCTCCTTTATGCCTCTTCACAAACTTGAGGGTCCCATATCCTCAGGCCATTTTGCACTGGAGGAGACTTACCCGGATAGTAATCATTGTGAGACACAATGTACAAATCATGTCCTTTTTCTCCTTCTTTAAATACTTCTTCAAATGATTTTGGTGGATTCACTACATCTCTACCACAGAATTCTGAAAGAAGAATCAATGAAATCAGTTTAAAGGTATTTTTCATCTATTTATAATATAATAAGTGACAATTGAGGCATATGCTGTTTGCATAAGCTACTTAGACATCCCAGGAGATTACAAAGCCAAAATAAAATGAAGACTGATCAATAAAGATAAAACATTGTCTAGGTGTCACTTTGCTAGAGAACCTACTTGACTTGGCTCATTCCCTAGAATTCTGAAGAATATTAGAACCCTGTATCAGTTAACCATTGAGGTTGTCCTGACCCATATTCCAAGCTCAGTTAAATTCCTGATTCTAAGATGCTCTAGACAACTTTGATTTCAGTTTGATCTCAGCAAATCTGAATTACAAGTTAGAAATCCTCATGACCTGTTGTGACATAGCTGTGACACATATATTGACAGCTGTAGACTGAAGCATACACCCTCCCTGAGTCTGCTCTAGTCTGAATCTATCCACAATGTATCCAGAGGTGTCAGGAAAATCACTAACATCAGATAGAAATTCCTTTCCTACTGGCCTCAAAACTAGATAAGATGTTTAATAGGTGCTTTCTTATGACTGGTCATTCCCAGTTTTGTGTGACACAAATTATTCTGTTTTCATTATTTTGTGTGATGATTTTTAAATGTAACTTCATTTTTATTATTTCATTGTTCTCTTTCAACCTAACAACATAAATCAAGATGTTTCCTTTCTTTTGGCTTTTCTGCCAAAAATTAAGCTCTGATAACTAATATAGTTAAGGATACTGTAAGGTGATCTCACTCAAAATAATCCTATAAAATAGCAAATTTTTTGATATATGAATCATTACATCAGTTAATACACACATAGTGTTTTTGAAACATTGCTTGTTTTATATAGTTAAATGAGGTACATCAAGGGAGAACTTTCCACATTAAATGAACTACTCTTAGATAGCAATTGTTATATAATTACTGCAATGCCATGTCTACTAACTGTTCATATAAGTAGGATTTTTAAATCCTATTAAAAAGAAAAAGAGAAGATATTTTATCTGTTCTAAAATACATTTTTTCATGTTTCAAACTTTAATAGATTTTAACTTTAGATCTGATGCAATAAATTTCAATTTCAAATATTGCATTCAAAAGCATAATTTATTTGTAATGTGGATTTCACTGCCTTAATAAGAAAAATACTCTAATTGGCCTTTTGGTGAACAAAGATAAGTTTGCTGAAGCAGAGCCAAAATGGGTACAGAAAGACAATGAGAAACTGAATTTCTCTGTAGTATAAAGATAGAATTAGAGGTTTCTGGTCAGACCTGTTGGTTGTAAAATATATAAATAAAAAATAGTCTATATATTTTAGCAACCAATGAGCAACATTAGGAAGGAGAGGGCAAGAGATCAGAGAAGGATTGTAGGAAAGAAATGTGAGAAAGGTATTTAAGAAAAAAGACACCCAATAAAATGGCACAAAGCAGGGCTCTTTAGAAAGAAGTGCCTGTGACCAATTCCAATAGAAATTGTTATTTGTTGAAAGATATGCTTTACTTCCTCTCAAAATTAGAGTGAAAGTTGACTACACACTCTGCCCTAGGTTTGGTTAACATGCTGGTATAAGTCATGAATCTGCACTAATCGAGTACAGTATGCAGCACTCACAAAACTTATTTGTTTCATGAAACTGCTTCATAGATTGTTAAAATTCATGAACACATTGAGGCATTAGTGAAAATAAAGTACACAAATGAATGTCCAGGGAGAAGATTGCAGTCCCAGAGCTAACTTTTCTTTCTTTCTTTTTCTTTTTCTTTTTCTTACATGATACAGATTCATTAAGGAAAGCAGGTACACATTCGGGGGGGGGGGGGGGGGCTGTGTGCCCAATCTCAAGGGAAAAACTTCTTTGGGGGTAAAATAATAAATATGCATTCAAAGGAGACTATGGGCCATCCTGATAGTGAGAAGCTCTTGGGATAAAGCAAGAACGTGGGGCTTCTCTACTGAGAGAGACAGCAACCTGTTAATCTGGCACATTAACATTTGTAGAGGGACGATAGCTAGAGGTGGACTAGTGGAGGAGTCAGGGTAGAGTTACACAATTTCCTGGTGCTGTAGAATGCCAACTTTTCTGAGCCTTTTTCCTATTAATGTATCATATCTACCATGTTCACTACATCTCCACTCCAAAACCTGAATTCTTAACACCTTGGCACACACATATAAACTCTAAGGATTTGGGTTTAGAGAATAACTTCCTCACTACGATATCATCTTCCATTCTTGAGTAATCATTTATATTACTACCAACACAATACCAGTTTTATAGCTAATCCAATTTCCAAGATTTGTTTTATCACCCCCTTTCACCCCTTATTTTCTACTACCTCTAATGACTGCTGTCCCAAATGTTCTATTCATCAAATCCAGTCCTTCAGGCAATCCTGGTGTTTGATCATGGGATTTTCCTAATGGTGCTCGTTGGTTGCTAAAATATATAGACTCTTTTTTATCTTTCATTTTCTGCTGAAATGTGGTCATAGGCTGTGGGTTTATCAATGATTTTGCCTAAAGAAATAATACAACATAGAGATGTGTCAATGAATCTGATTCAAAGGAGTTAAAAGATTTTAATGGGACTAAAAGGCTCACGAAGGTTACTTGACTCATATATTCAAGAAAAATAGGGAAGACAAGCACAAGAATCATGTGATTTCCGCAAGTTCTCTCAAGATGTATGTGGAGGAGGTCTTCTGAATCTAGACTACCCATTCAATCAATAGCAGATAACATTCTGACCATCTCCCCTCAATATCTGTATAAACCCTCTGTAAACATCTCTAGGCAAGAGTCAACAAGGCTGTCCTCTCCATTCTCTAACAAAGCCTGGTGGCATTTTTCTTTCCTGGGAGAAAATGGAGTACAATCTGCCTTTTATCATCTGAGGGGAGAATAAATAGCTTGTGGCCTGAACCATTAATTTTTTCACATTCTTGGCTGCTGTTTGGATGTTTTTCATTGCCTGAGATTAATGCATCTAGAAGACAGAATAAGAGCTCGTAAAAACACAGGTAGAAAGAAGACTGAAATCCTCATTTGTGCATTTTCATCTTGGCTAATTAATAATGTACAAGCTTAGTAGGGTCTTTCTTGAAATTGTCCTTCACCTCCCTGTCCCTTTGGCCCTTCCACCCCTCCTTAATCCTTTGGCTGAAGTGAAGCCCAAACTTGATGTTAACTGCTATACGTTTCTGAAAACAGAAGGCCTTCCTTAATAACTGGCCTCAGGAGGTGCCAAACAATTTTGACTCTTTGGAGAAGACACACACCAATGAAGAAGAACCCACCAAGTGTACAACCCACTACCTCCGCCCCTTCCCATAAACACCCTTTGCCCCTGAGCCCAGGAAAATAGGGCTTTGAGGAGTTATCCCCCTCTATTTTCTTCAGGTCCACCCTTGAATAAACCTGATTTCTTCCTATCAACACTTGTCTCCTGAATACAGGTAGCTGTGGGTAGCCCAGATGTTTGATTCTGGTAGTAAAAGGCAAAAAAAAAATAAGTTACCGTTCCTGAAGTTTTAGATCTTATTCCATGTGTCAAATAAGGTGCAATTGCAGGATCATTTGCTCTGCCATAAAAGACTCTTTCTGCTCCAGGGGGTGGGTATCTGTAGTTGAAAAACTTTTTTGTCTCAGGTGGAGTAATCGGCTAAAAGACACAAGAAAATAGAATTATTAAGCACAACTTTAAAAATATTAACAGAATTCATCTATACCAATCAATAAACACTCTAAATTGCATGAATAAGTACATAGGAAACTACAGTCCAAATAATAATATTTTCCCCTAAAATTTATTGACTTATGTATGGAAATAGCATATTTTAAAAGTTATGTTTAGAAAACCATCAGAAACTGTCCAGATTAGAAATTATACCATTATTCCTATTGAAATAAATTGAATATCTTTTGGTTTTTATAAAGCTAAAAAATATAAACCTGCAATTTTTACTTTATTGGGCAAAATCAAGAGAAAGCCTCAAAATATAATAAAGCTTTCAAATTGACGACATTAAATTTATACAACTTTCATAAGGAATGTTGAGAATTGTCTAATTTTTAATGTTACCAGAGTCCTAGGCCAGAGGCCCAACTCTGGGGATCCCAACAAGTCAGTCCTGGCCATTTATCCAAAAAAGAAAAGTAATATTAAAAGCAGGAAAGGAACTTTAATTGTATAGCTATACTGGGAAGACAAGCAGGACCAGTGTTTGCAGCACTATCCTCGGTGTACTGACCAAAGCTCCCAGATTATATAGATAAGGGGGGTCAGATGTGTATGCACAGGCAAGCAGTTTTGGTCAAACTGTGGTCTGATTGGTCATTATCTCAGATGGTCAGGCAGGGTCATGTCAGCCATGATAAGAAAGTTGCTGTTACCTGGGAGTTGGCTTTGACTCATCACAGATATTTTTCAATCAGACCTGCTGTTCCTGGAATCCAGAATGACTGACTCAGAACAAAGGAGACAGATGTAAATTGGAGGCAGAAATGCCAAGGTTTTTTACATATGCAGGCCCAAGTGAAAAGTTCTAAGTATAAGCCACCTCTAAATCCTTGTTACATTAATACTCATTTGCAAGGTAAAAATAGACACAAAAAGACATATTCAAAGGACTCACCCTAGGAAGTTTTTCAGTCAAGGAGGTTGCAACTCTGTATCCAATTGGAATAACTTTCCCTGCCTAAGTGGGGTAATGTGGAGACAAAAAATTGATCATTTGTCAGCATGGAAGAGAATATTTTAAAGAAAGGAAATTATTTCGAAGTTGGTCTTTGCTACAGTTACGTAAAACCTAGGAAAAGCAACTTTTATCACTCACCTGGGAAGGATAGTCAACCAAGATGATTCTGCATAAACAGATCTTACTAAAATAGCCCTTAGCTTCTATTAGTTACCCTAGTGTTTTCTAATCATTTCTCCACAATTTATCACCCAGGAAGCCCAAGTTCTCTTTCTTTTGTAAAAGGAGTATGTAAGAGACCCTAAGCCTAACCACTTATTTTCTGTGAACCTAGGTGCATGCAAATACTAATAAAAATAATGTGCCTTTTTTTCCTGATGATCTGTCTTTTGCTAGTTTAATTCAAAAGCCCCAAGTTAATCAACTATGGAGAGTAAAGGGAAAACTTTTCCTCTCCAACAGTTCAATAAAAACATAATACCATAAAGCTAAAGAACATGAAGATACCCAGGCAGCTATAATCTGATAAGAGAGAGAAAAAGCCTGGATTGATGGGTAGATAGACAAATCCTTGGCCTGAAACATCATTTTATTCACCCCTGGTCTGCTTCCTATGAAGTGTTTGACTACACTTACTATTATTATTCTACAAATCCACCATTGCAAGCATTCTATTTACACTTTATTATTATTATTATTCTACATTTCCACCATTGCAAGCATTCTATCAGCCAGTATAGAGTTGTCCACCTGAAAAGTGGTTTGATTTCAAATCAGAAATTGTGATTAGGTTTCTATGCTTTTGTGCCTTTTGATTGGGGGCACAAAAAAGTCATTTGTGTCTGTTTTCACTTGTCAGTGAATTAATATGCTTGACAAGTCTCCCACCCCTATCTAAATCATGAATCTCTCTCTGATTTTTATATTCCTATCTTCTGGGGTTTTTTGTTTGTTTGATTGATTGTTTGTTTTTGGTTTTTTGTTATTGTTTTTGTTTTTTACTGACGATTGAACTCAGAGGCACTTTCCCATGGAGCCACACCCCCAGCCCTTTTTATTTTTTGCTTTGGGACAGGGAGATCTGAGCTAGGCACCTCCACCGTCACCTCAAACACAGCATTTTTTCCTGTGTTGCTTTTTTTTTTCCTTTAATCTAAAAGTTTTAAATCTTTCCTTGTCTTTTGTGACCTTGACATTCTTGGAAGAGTAGAGGCCAGTTATTTTGTAAATTAACTGTCCCTCAACTTGGGTTTGACTGAGATATCCTCATGATTAGATTCAAGTTATATGTTCTTGGAAGAGATATCACAGCAAGTTTATGTTCTATCAGGGAGAATATACTCTCAATTTGTACCATTAATGTTAGTGTTCATTTTAATCTCTAAATTAAGGCAATGACTGCTAGATTTCTCCATCACAAAGTTATTTTTTTTCTTTATAATTAACAATTATTCTGGGTAAATATCTAGTTCCTCACCAAACTTTCACCTGCTGGTTTAATATCTACTGATCATTCTTTGGGTAGGTGGGGGAGGGGGGGACTTACTGGGGGCTGAACCCAGCAAGTTATGCATGCTGAGTGTGTCTTCTACCACTGAGCTACACCCAGGACCCTCTACTGAAGATTCTTTTTTTTCCACACTTTTTGTTGCTGTACACTATGTGGGATTCATTGTTATGCATTTGTACATGCACATAACATAATAATATAATTTGGCCAATATTTCCCCAGTATTTCCCCTTTCCTTTCCCTTCTCCCTGTCCTTGGTCCCTGTCCTCTGGTCTAATGATTTCTCATGAATTTTCATGAGATCCCTGCTGCCCCACACCCACACCTTTCTTTTCCTTTTTCCTCTCTAGCTTCCACAAATGAGAGAAAATATATGAGCCTTGACCTTCTGAGTCTGGCTGATTTCACTTAACATAATGTTCTCAAGTTCCATCCATTTTCCTGCAAATGACATAATTTCATTTTTCATTATGACTGAATAAAATGACATTATGTATATATACCACATTTTCTTTATCCATTCATGCCTTGATGGACACCTAGGCTGGCTCCATAGTTTGGCTATTGTGAATTGTGCTACTATGAACATGAGTATGCGTGTATCACTGTACTATGATGGCTTTAATTTTTCAGGATAAATACTGAGGAGTGGTATAGCTGGGTCACATGGTGGTTCCATGCCTAGTACAGTGAGGAACCTCTATGCCTATTTTCATGGTGGTTGTACTAATTTACAATCCCACCAATACTGTAAAAAAGTTCCTTTTTCTTCACATCCTCTCCAGCATTTATTATGATTTATATTCTTAATGATTGCTATTCTGACTGAGGTGAAATCTCAGAGTAGTTTTGATTTGTATTTCTTTTGCTAATGATGTTGAACTTTTTTTATATATTTGTTGATAATTTGTATTTCTTCTTTTGGGAAATGTCTGTTTAATTCATTTGCCCATTTATTAGGGACTGGGGCTGTAGCTCAGTGGCAGAGTGCTTGTGTGAGGCACTGGGTTTGGTCCTTAGCACCACATGAAAATAAATAAAATAAAGGCATGCTGTCCATCTTCAACTCCAAAATTTTTTTTTAAAAAGATAAGACTAGGTGTGATAGCACACACCTGTAGTCCCAACTACTTGGGAGGCTGAGGTAGGTTGTGCTAGTGCACAAGTTCTAAGCAACTATGGGAAGCACAGGGAGAGCCCTCATAGGGGAAAAATAATTTTTTTTTATACACTCATTGCCACTAAAGAAACATTGCTTCTAGGTCTTCTAAGAGGATAGAATTAGGAAATGAGTATATGTACCCATACTCCCACATGCTTGAACCTATATTAATTCTGAAATATTCTGTCTAGTTAAACGATCATAGATGGAGTCCATAAACACAGATCTGATTTGGATACAGATATAGATATATCATGAGTTTCTACCTATATAGACAATTACAATCCAACAAAATAAGATACCTTCTCTTCTTCTCCTCTCCATGCTTATAATGCTTTTCTCCATCAGTGAGAAACATTGCACCTACTATCCTATATTACTTATCATCTCAGGTTTTCTGTAACAAAACTCCCAACCATACCAACCGCCTGCTTTCTCAGTTTCTAACCACATCCCGTGTTACCTGGCTTGGTAAGTTTCTCGCTCAGGCCCCAGTGTTACAGTTTTTAATGTCCAAATATCTTTTTTATTTCTCAAACAATTGGTTCCCAAGATGCAGGTCAACCCAGAAAGGTTGACACGAGCTTACCTTCAGTTACTGAAGACCATAGACCCACAATCATTATGCTACTCTCCACTCTACAAACTCAGTATGGACTAACTATCCAATCTCTGGAGCTTTGTTTGTTTGTTGTTGTTGTTGTTGTTACTCTTTTTATTTTTTTTTATTAGATCTTTATGGTTATACCTAAGAGTTTGGGTTATCCTAACAAACTCATACATGCATGAAAATTGATCTCAGTTCATGTTATTACTCCCTTTTCCCTCCCATCCTCCCCCTCACCTGTCCCCTTCTCCTTCCTTTATTCCTATCTCTTTTTAAATCAGGGATTCCCAATTCTGAATATTTCTGAGAGAGTTAGGAGTGATAGTCTCAATTCCTTTCAACTCAGAATACAGCACACATTATGCAAATGAAACCACTTACTTCCCAAAATCCTGCAGAAAATGGATTTGCAAATTTAGACACAAAGAATCTTTGCACCTTTTTCTTCAGTCTCAGGGCTTGCATGACCAAAAAGTTCCCACAGATTTATTAGATTTACTTATTTCTACCCATTCTTAAAACAGTTATCAAGTTCTCTTGGTATAGAACAGGAAAAAAAATAAGGCACCCCTTTGCATGACATTTATCATATTATAAGATAATTTGTCACATAGTGGAGAGATTTTTGGAGTATCCTTCAAGAAGAAGAAAGATTCTGGTTAAAAAAAAAAGAAAGAAGAAGAAGAAAAAGAAGCCTTTTCAACCAGGTACAGCAGCCACACCTGTAACCCCAGCTACTCAGTAGACTAAGGCAGGATAATTGCAAATTTGAGGCCAGCCTAGACAATGTTAGTGAGACCCTGTCTCAAAATAAAATAAAAAGGACTGGGGGTATAGCTCAGCATTAGAGCACTTTCCCGGCATGTGCAAGGCCCTGGGTTCAATACCTAGAACCACACACAGGCAAAAAAAAATTAGGTTTCAAAAATTAAATAATTTTCCTACTGATCTCAAATCTCTAAATTCTAAGTTACTTGAAATCAGGTACTGTACAATTTTCCATCTATGTAGCCCCACTGGATAAAAGACTGTCCAATTATTATAGATATTACAATGATTTTTTTTTATTTTTATTTTTTGCAGTGCTGGGGATTGAACCCAGGGCACTTTACCACTGAGCTACATCCCCAGCCCTTTTTTATTTTTTATTTTGAGACAGGGTCTCACTAAGATACTTATTGAGATACTGTCTCAATAAGATTGCCCAGTCTGACTTTGAACTTGTGGACCTCCTGCCATGGCCTCCTGAGTAGCTGGGATTACAGGTGTGAGCTACCCCACCTAGCTGAGAAGACTTCTTTTTCACTGGAAACTTTCTGGTTCTTGGTTGTTGTTTTTTGTTTTTGTTTTTCATTTGAAAATTTTATAAATTCTTTTTTTAATTTAATTGATTTTATTTTTTTAAATACAGGCAGTGAAATGCATTACAATTCTTATTACACATATAGAGCACAATTTTTCATATCTTTTTATACAATATGCTCTCAAACTTGAAATCCTTCTTCCTCAGTCACTAATATTACAGGTGTGTGCCAACACACTCACAAAATACTATCTTTTTTTTTTTTTAACTTCCTTTGGACATTTCCTTCTTCCTCTTTCTACTCCAGGGCAAGTATGACTGTCAATGCACTTCATACAGTTCACTTGCTTTGTTTTAATAACCCAGGGTGTTTGCAATAATCAGTGCACTACTGGATATTAAGGGACTATCATAGGGAAATTATCATCATAGAGATTTTGATATCTGCTAGAGTACATTCCAACATCCAAGTGTCCTTTCAAGGGCTACTGAGCTCCAAACAGAAAATGCTTCCTCTTTTTTTTTTTTTCTTTTTCTTTCCTTTTTCAGTACTGGTGAAAGAAGAACCCCTTTTATATAACAGGGGTTCACTGCATGCTTTAAATATAAACCTTGCTGTATGACAACTGGTGGCTCATTTTAAAACTGTCATGTTTCTCTCTCACTCTCCTCCTCCTCCTCCTCCTCCTCCTTCTCTCTCTTCTCTCTCCTCTCTTCTCTCTCTCTCTCTCTCTCTCTCTCTCTCTCTCTCTCTCTCTCTCTTCCCTCCATAAACACAGGGGAAGCAAGATTAACCTTCTTCTTGCCCTAGGCTGGGTTTATTGTGTCCTTTGGATCATTGAACACAGAAATGAAGAAATCCAAACTTGGGAGCTGGTATCAGCATATCTAAGACATGGCTTCCAAGGCTACCATCTGGATGTGAATTATGTCTCCTCATAGGCACACCCAGAGTCTATCCCTTATATTCCCCTTTTAAAAGCCCTCTGTTCCCACTAGTAGTTAGAATTGCAGCCTTTGAGACCTTAGTTCACTAATTTTCTCATTTACTAGCAAATCAATACAACTTTTTTTTTCCTTTTCTCAAAACTTTTTCCTCTTTATTAGATTGGTACCAGGGAGAAGAACTGAGTTTTCATTATCATTGGACACTGAACCCAGGACCTTGTACATGCTAGGAAAGCACTTCATCAATGAGTTACGTCCTTGGTTCCTTTTAAATTATAATTTTAAAATTAATAATTTTAAATTATTTTGAGATACTGTCTCAATAAAATTGCCCAGTCTGACTTTGAACTTGTGATCCTCCTGCCATGGCCTCCTGAGTAGCTGGGATTACAGATATGGGCTACCCTTAGCTGAGAAGATTTCTTTTCACCAGAAGCTTTCTGGTTCTTGAAAATCCAAAATCCTTTCCTCAGGTTACTATTTCTTGGAAACTTTTCTCTGCTGAACTGGTTTGATACCAACAGTTATCTTCCTAGAGGGACCTCAAACATTCAAAGTATTTACTTTTCCACTGAACTATATCTATATCCCCAGATCTTGTTTTTGTTTTATATTGAAAATAAATATTTTAACATTTAAAAAATTATTTAGGGTCTGACGGTATGATTTAGTGGTAGAATGCATGGTTAGCATGTGCAAAGTCCTGGGCTCAATTCCTAGGACACCCAAAAAAATATTATTAAAAGAAGCTTTTTTTCCTAATTGAGGGTAATGCATCCTCCTGACTATGATTCTAATTTCATTCCCTCTACTTATCTAGAATCTGGTTCCATCCATTTTCTCCTTTATCTCAAAACTCCTTTACTAATTCACTAAATAAATAAAAAAGGATTTCTAAACTGCATTCTTTACACCCTTCTCTTTACTATAACACTTTTTAAGGAAAAAAAAAAAAAACCTCACAATAGCTTTCTTTCTCCAATTCTAAGATCTGAATTTGCTATTCTGTATATTACAATTGGAATTTTCGCTCTATGACACCATTCTAATAATGCTGCTGATTTTCTTAATGTCCAAAATTAATCTTAATTCTATTTGCTGTATGGGAGATGTTTTAACACTGCTAGTCACTCTCTCTTCGACACTCTCTTTCCTGTCCTGCCACATTTAGAAAGGAAGGTGTAACAAGTGGGAAGAAGCAGAGGTTTTTAGAATTGCCTGCGTTGGAAACCAGAAGCAGGAGTCTGTATGTCCATAAAATCAGAGCAGAAGCCACCAACAACAGAATCTGTCCAGAAACAGGAAGCAGGCATGGTTGAGTAAAAAGGCAGTGTGGCCAGGGAAATTCAGTGAGGAAACCAGAAAGCAAAGTGGGTCAAAGACAAAAGAACACCCTGAGTCCCAAGGGAAACAAAAGTCCGCAGACCCAGACAAAATTCTGCAGAAGCCACATGACCTCCTTAGCAGAGTTGTAGCCTTTAAATCTCAGTGTGGGAATCTTTCATTCCCAGAGTGCCTCAAAGATGCTTCCTTAATGGCATTTCAATACCTTCGATTCCTTTATGTTCTTCAATACTATACTTTCAGACTTGCTTCTTCTCTGTTACCTCTCCCATTTAATCATCCAGCCCTCCTTTTACTTACCAAAAAATAAATTTCCTGCCAGGTGGGATGCTGCATACCTGTAATCCTAGTAACTCAAGAGACTGAGGCAAGGGGATCATAAGTTTGAAACCAAACTCAGAAACTTAGGCCCTAAGTAACTTTGTGAGACCCTGTCTCAAAATTAAAAAAATAAAAAGGACTGCAGATGTAGTTCAGTGGTTAAGTACCCCTGGTGACCTGGAATGTGGTGGTGCATGCCTATAATCCCAGCCACCTGAGAGGCTGAGGTAGAAGGATCCCTAATCCCAGGCCAGTCTCAGCAACTTGATGAGACCATGTGTCACAAAATAAAAAGGACTGGGGATGTAGCTCAGTGGTGTAGCACCCCTGGGTTTAGTCTCTGGTACCAATAAATAAATAAATAAATAAATCCAACTATCCAAAACTCCTTTACTGATTTTACTAATAAAGATTTCTAAACTGCATTCTTTACTCCCTTCTCTGTACTACCATACTTCTTAAGAAAAAAAAAAAATCACAGTAACTTTCTTCAATTCGAAGATCTCCTCCAAACAGAATTTTAAATTTTTCTTATTGAGTTCCATGCTTAAGAATACATTTCTATGAAGGAAGAATCATAATTGTTGTCTATTTATTTAGACATGTATATATTCATTTAGTTATCTGTTCTCCATTACTGGAGTGAGCGTAAACCTAGAGGACAGAGAGCCCATACTTTTTATATTGCCTTGTATCCAGCACAATGACCATTACAACTCTTTGCTGAAAGAATAAATAACTCAGAAAGTAAATAATGAGTGGAAAAAGAAAAGCATTCTTTTTTCATTCATAATATGAATATTAGAACACAACATGAGTCTCAAAATGTGAGAGGGTCAAGAAAATAAAGAGTGGGGAATGAAATGAAGGTCAAATTAGGAAAGAGGAAGGATCAATAGTGTGTACAGAAAAAGCTGACACCTAGGAAGGGAGGCAGAGAATCAGAGGAAATTAGACAAAGTAACATGTGAAAGGAGTCCAGTGGGATATGGGACATTAGAAATCTTTGTGATTTGTCTTCAAAACCCCCAACAAGTCTCACCACTTTAGCATCTCAATAAAGGCATGGTTATACACAGTTCCTAGGGAAAGTATTAGTAAAGAAAAAAAAAACAACTTACACTTGGCCAGCAAGGCATCCGATCAAAAAATTTCCCAGCATATATAGGTCTGATGTGATCTGGAGGTTCCACTCCTGGTTCGAGGTTACTAGTCTCCTTCTTCTCTTCAGGTTGTTGGATAAACTGGTCCTGGTGAGGTTCTATCACCAAACCCATCTGGGGCACTATATTCTTAGTTTCATCTGGCTCCTTTGTTAGTGGTAACCCAATGTCCACCTCCACAGGCGGCTGCGTCTTCGTGCTGGGTTTCATCACAACACAGGTAGACTCTTCATCCTGTTCTTGTGTGGCTTGGATACCTAAAGTGGGCTGTTTTCCCACTAGAGCCTCTATTCCTTCAGAGCCTCTAGCTGCAGGACCTCTCTGGCTCCCTACAGGCTGTGAACTTGGACACACCATACCCAAGGGAGGCTGCATTGTCCTTCCTTGAGAACATCTTGCTGGAAAACACTCTTTTTCTAAACCCACTCTTACTGGTAACATACACGGACCAGGTTTTCCCATTGAAGCAGAGACTCTGTTGACTCCTAAAGTACCTCTCTCCATGGGGGTCCTAGAGATGATATGACTTCCTAATCCCATCTCAAGCCCCTTGCCCACTGGGAGTGCCAGCATTTCCTTATATTTATTATCCCAGAGGCTCTTCTTCCACAGGGACTCTCCTTTTCCTAATCCTACTCTAAGCCCCAACTCCATGGAAGGTGTTGTTCCGGTAAACATCCTCCTGTCTCCTAAATCATCCTTTCTTTCTTGGGTGAATCTGACTTCTGGGTTCGGGGGAAATTTCTTCTCAGACACCTTCATTCCACTAGGAGCACTCAGCTCAGAAGGGAAAGCTGTACCTGGATCGAGGGAAGTTTCCAATACCTTGGGGGACCCCACTCTCACGAAAGAGCACATCCTCACTCGTACTCCCTGCCCACAGCTTCCTGCCTGCCTCTTAACACTTCGGGGTGTTCTAAACACTTAGCAGAGTTCACGGGGGCTGGGGAAAGAGAAGGAGACTGTTTACCCGGTTACCTGGGAAACAGACGGCACTGGGCGGGGCTTAGCGCGCAATTCTCCTCTGCAGGTCTTCCTCCCACCTCTCTTTCTCGCCCTCCCTTTCTTTCTCTGAGTCCGTTTCTTTCCTTATTCGATTTGGAAGGCAAGAAAACTTGAGTGTTGTGGCTTTAGGCACAAAGCAAATGTTCACTAACTTCCCTTTGGTTTTCAAAGCAACATGGTCCTAATAAGATGGTTTCAGCCATTGCCTTTTTCCTGGGCATTGACCCTTTAATTTTCCTACTGATCTGGAAACAAATAACTTTCTGGTGATGGCCACTTTTTTGAGATCCTTCCTTGCCCAAGAACCTCCACACAGGGACCTCACTGCATGCTAGGCAAGAGCCCTGCCACTGAGCTACATCCCCAGACTTAAGGAACTACTTCAAACTCTGGAATGTTATTATATTTGACAATTGTGGTCTTTAAGTACACTTAAACTTTAATAACTAAGCTTTAAGTCATATTTAAACTGAATATATTAAAATTTGAGATAGAGGGCTGGGAGTGTAATTCAGTAGTAACATGTTCAAGTCCTTGGGTGTGATCCCCAGAACCAAAAAATAAATAAATGAGTTTGAGATATTACATAACAAAGCAGATTGTATTTTTAAAATACTATGTCAAGCTCAAATTTTATTGTTTTTAAGTATATATAGAATTTTCTTTAAATTGGGGGTTATATTTTCGACATTTTGTTTGTTTGTTTTTGTGGTGCTGGGGATTGAACCCAGAGTCTTGTGCATGCGAGGTAAGCACTCTACCAACTGAGCTATATCCCCAGCCCTTTTGTCAGGTTTTAATGCAAGTGTATTTGGTGAATATTTGTCATTTTCTACATATATGGGGCTATAGAACACCTAGCATATAATTTGAGAATTTGTAGGATTCCAGTCTGCATAAAAAACTTGTAAAATCCAAAATTAAAAAAAAAAGTGAATAGGGAATACTATTTTCATATTTTTTAACTGCTATCACTTTCTAGATCATTAATATGAATGTTCATCTCCCCCTGAGATCTTTAAATGATTTGATAGTGTGTAAATCAAGGTATATTTGTACAAGGGCTTATCTAATTCATTCATTCTACAAATAAGTATTGAGTCCCAATTTTGTCAGTACTGGAAATAAAGTGGAATATTAACCAATCCCTGTCTCATAGAATTTATATTCCAGTAGAAATGGATAACCATCAAGTGAATGCATAAATAAAATCATTTTATTTCAGATAATGATAGGGGTTATGAAGAAAACAGGATGCTTTGACATGGAGGAAAGCACTTCAGAATTTGAGCTGGGGCCTGAACAATGTCCTCCAAAGACATGGACTTTTTTTCCCCCAGTACTGAGAAATAAACCCAGTTCCTCAAGAATACCTGGCAAGTACTACTTAGATCCTCATCCCTTTTTTAATTTTGAGACAGGGTCTTCCTAAGTTGTCCAGGCAAACTTTGAACCTAGGATTTTCCTGCATCAGTCTCCCAAGTAGTTGAGTTTATAAATGTTTGAAACCATGCCCATATCAGACTCTTTGGTGTGTGTGTGGGGGGGGGGGGGGGGGGGTATGGAGGATTAAACTGAGGGGCAGTTGATCACTAAGCCATATCCCCAACCCTATTTTGTATTTTTTTAGAGACAGGCTCTCACAGAGTTACTCGGTGCCTCGCTATTTTGCTGAGGCTGGCTTTGAACTCGAAATCCTCCTGCCTCAGCCTCTGAGCCATTGGGATTACAGGCATGACCCACTGCTCCTGGCTCAGACTTTTTACTTATTTTTTTGATATTGGTGATTGATCCCAGAGCCACACGCTAAGTAAGCACATGCTGTACCACTGAACTACACCTCAAGCCTCATACACAAGCATTTTAAACATGACCAGTTCAGGTTTCCACGGCCTTTTTCTCCCTGTCTTAACATCATGACTTATATTAGAATTACCATTTGATTTGTCCCCAGAAAAAAAAATTTAAATAGTCTCAATTAATGTAAATGTAAAGGACCAGGTGCAGTGGTGCATGTATGTAATCCCAGTGACTAGGGAAGCTGAGGCAGGAGGACTGAAAGTTTGAGGCCAGTCTCAGCAACTTAGAAAAGCCATAAACCTAAAGAGACTATGTCAAAATTTTAAAAAGCGTGTGTGGGGAGTGGGAACCCTGAGTTCAATCCCCAATAGCAAAAAAAAGTAAATGTAAAGAGTAAATGTAATTCAGTGGTAAAGGAACTGCCTAGCATGCCTGAAGCCCTGGGTTCAGTCTCCAGCCCTGAAAAAAAAAAAAAAGTAAATATAAAGCCAGGCTCAGTGGCACACCTGTAATCCCAGCTACTCTGGGGGCTGAGGCAGGAGGATTGCAAATTTGAGGCCAACCTGACCTCAAACTCAACTTGACCCTGTCTTAAAAAATAAAAGAGCTGGGGATGTAGCTCAGTGGTAGATCATCTGCCTAGCATGCAGTTCAATCCCTAGTACTACAAATAAAAAAAGGAATATGAATATAAGTATTTATTACCATTTATACAAAAATTTGTTCTTCGGGTACACAAGGGAAGAAAGATTTCCTGAAGAGAAGGTAGAAGCTATGTGGTGCTATGCAGTGTGAGGAAAGCCAGGTACTGGGAATTTGTGATTTACTGTTTGGAGATTTGAGAGTGAGAAGAGGCAGTGTTCAAATTTATGACTTGATTTAGGTCCATCCATTTTGTAGCTTGCTTAACAAATTCTATCATCTATAAGAGCTCACATTTGACATTAAATGTATACAATTATCAGCCCTCCTCAATCTTCTCAGGTTAGGAAAAAGAAATACACAGGCATATTGTGAGTGGCCATAATAACCAAGCCTCTTACTATGTGGCATTTTAATTTCTCCAAAATTACCAGTAAATACAGCATATGGTAAGTAGGCTTGGGAATAACCAACCAATCAATAAAATAAAACTATTGCTAGATTTTTAGAGGTGCTAGCCACTGGGTCAGCACCACCCAAACATAATTAAACTGTAAAATAATGTAGAATGTATTTTATTTATTTATTTATTTATTTTGGTACCAGGGATTGAACCCAGGGGCCTAACCACTAAGCCACTTCCCTAGCCCTTTTTATTTTTTATTTTGAAAAAGGGACTCGCTAAGTTGCTTAGGGCCTTGCTGAGTTGCTGAGGCTGGCTTCTATTGAGATCCTCTTGCCTTAGCCTCCTGAGTCACTGGAATTACAGGTGTGTGCCACTATATCTGGTTTGGAATCTATTTATGAAGAAGTGAATTAAAAGACAAAATCAGTAGACAGAAATGAATGCAGAAGCAATATTCTAGCATGTTCAGATAGGGAGTTTCTAGCAATTCATAAATTTCAGTATCTGACATTGTGAGGTTTTCTGAAGTTCAATATTTATCATTCTAAATGTAATTAAGTTCACAAACACTTTAGAGGACCCTAATAAATCAACCAGAGTTCTGTGAGGAAATGATGAATAGCTGATGGTCCTGATCCTTAAAAATTTATAATCCTAAATAAATAAAAAGCTAAATGTAAAATAAGACCAATTTTGGAAGCATTATAGAGAGTAAAACTCTTCCATAGTGTGAAACTACAGAAATAAGGTAATTAAATCCAATACAAGAAGACTTAAATGCTGTCTAGAGTTTAGAGGAACTGGTATTCTGGCCAAAGTAAGTCTAGAGGAACTGGTATTCTGGCCAAAGTAAGTCCAGCCATTATGGACAGTAATGGTGTTTCAGGTAGAGAAAAAAGTGACCAAAGATGCCAAGATGGGAACACATAAGCAATATTCAGGGGACACAGGATACATACTGGTAGTCAGAAGACAATGCCACAATTTGGGGAGAGTGAAGCTAAAGAAATAGAAGAGTTATCAAATAAGGAAATGACATTGAACATTTCTGAGTAGGAAAGTGACAGGCTTAAGTGTAAAGAAAGGATTGAAGAAGCAGGAATATGCATTAATTTCAGTTCATATGAATCCTTCTCATGGCCCACACATTGGGATTAGACTTCAAATTCGGGGATTAGAGAATTTTTAGTGATAAGAATGAATGATGATGTATGAGTGTAACAAGGAGGAGTTGAAAATTATGCTGCAATTCAAGTCTGAGTGACTGGGAAGCAGTTAATGTTAGTCACTAAGCAGAAGCAGGTGTGAATCAGAATAGGTTTGGTTTGGGACATGCTGTTGACATGACAAAACTGATGTGACATAACCTATTTCCTGATTCTTCCTGGGACTGTCCATAAGCTATTACCATGACTAGTATATCACATTGGAATAACCCCTTGGGGATAGAGTGCCACAGATACCATTTCCATATGACGCATTCTGTTCTTCTGGTGATTGGAGAGTTGATTTTTGAGACTGTTGAAAGGTTCAAATCATCTTGATTGCACAATGTTGAATGAGCACCCACAGGATACCATAGCTAAGGTGTACTTCAATAATATTTATGTCCTCACAAGAGGGCTACAAATTATGAACTGCAAACTGAAAAGTAGCCTTTATTCTGAGGAAAAATCAATTTAACATTCTTCTATCAAATTGCTTTTGTTTGTTTGTGTTTCAAACACCCCACTAGAGACTGACTATGGTGCAAAAATTAACCCAAAAAGCCTGTCTTAAGTAGGTCTGCTGTTGAAGGTAATGAACACCTTGGGCTATCTTTCACTAGAATCCTGTTTAAGACGTCCTGGAGCCAGCCCGCAGGTTGGAATCCAGCTTCATCACAAATAGGCAGGGATGTTGGACAAGTTACTCAATCTCTTCTACTTCAAATTCTTTTACCTGTAAAGCAGGCACGCCTCATTCGTTAATTCCACAACCATGACCCAGGTTTCCCGGCTGCCAGGTACTGTGCTAAAAACATGGGTTTACAGCGGTGAGGACGACTTTTGAGGTTAACATTCAAATGCAGGGAGATAGGCGAGGAGCTGGTTTCCGAATGAAAGACTCGCAGTGTTAAGAATCAAATGGGATAATTTTTGTAGAGCTTTTGATACAGTAACTCTTTAAGGGAAACTTAATAAAAGCGAGCTATTGGTTTAGGATTTGCCCCTTCCTACTCCCTACCAAAATAAATACCCCCCGCCCCCCCAAAAAAAGCTCGTTATTATTCTCATATTTCACCATCTCTACATATAGTTTTTGGGATGGGGAGGGTCCTATTCTCCCCAGAATAGTTAACACAATTCACTGCTCTTTCCCAGACCCACTGATCCCCTGGGACGTATTGCGGGGAGGTACCTCTCCTACTAGATAAGATCCTCAAAAAAGCCCCTTTGCTGAGTTGCCAGGACAGAGATGTTATGAGGTGGGGTGAGGTGGCGGGGGGGGGGTCTGTGAGCGAATATTCAGGGCTCATCTCGCCGCCCCACAGAGGATGAGCGCAACAAACACAAAGGCTTTGGGTCTTCTCCAAAAGCAGAACAACGTGGGAGATACTCCGTCCTGCCGCCGGAACCCAAACCCAACGATCCCCGCCCAGATAACAATGGCGCTGGCGAGGGCGGGGACGCGCGCCGGAGTGTCGGAGGCGGAGGCGGAGACAGACCGCCGATCCCTCCCGGGCGGCTCCGAGGCTTCACGTGACAGTCGCCCCGCCCTGCCCCGCCCTGCCCCGCCCCCAGGCCCTGGCGGAGAGGGATCGGAAAGGGCGGCGTTGCAAGCAGCTAAGCGACGGCGGAAGTGACGAAGCGGCGTAGCTCGCTGCGTGCAGCGACGTGGCGGCGGGGTCGGAGCTGGGCGGCGGAAGTGGCTCCAGCGCCGGGACCTGAGTGTTTGTGTTTTGGTTTGTGAAGGAGCCGGCGGCCGGCCTGAGGGGAGGAGGCAGAGGAGGGAGGAGGAGGAAGAATCAGTCGGAACTCGAGCGCCGGCAGCGGTGGCGGAGGAGGAGGAGAAAGGAAGGAGGAAGGCGGAGCGGAGAGAGGCGGAGACGGAGCCCGACAGGGGCGGCACCACGGCTCCAGCTCCTCACCGTCCAGTGTGAGGGGAGCGGCGCGAGGAGGAGACGCCGCCGCAGCCGCAGCCACAGCCTAATTCGTCCTTCGGGCCACGCCTGGGCCTTACCACCAGGAAGCTGCGGCCCCGCGGCTTCGCGTGGCGCGGTCTCAGGTAACCAAGCCGCCCCTCCCCCTGCGCAGAGCGGCCCGAGACCCCAGGTTATCCGCGGTCCCCTGCCTGTCCGCGGCCCTGCGCGCTCTGAGCCTCCCGCCCCTCCTCCCTCTCGTGCATCATCCCTCTGGACCGGAGAGCTATTGAGCCCGGCGCCTTGTCCTGCCAGTTCTGGTGACTCATCCCTCAAGGAGCTCCAGAGACAGAGATTTGGGGACTAGCTCAGGGAGCGACGGGTGTCACCCTCTTCCCTTCTCAAGATGGCGCCGTGGAAAGAGTCCTGGAGGCCGCGGTTCCGCCGGGCCCCTGCCCTGGCAGTCCGAAGGGTCGCAGTGAAAGCTAGGTCAGGGGAGGATAGAAAGGCGACCGAAGGGGCTGGTGCGTGTCGTTCGCGCCAGCCAGCCGGGCTTGGCTCTCAGCTACTCAGGTGGTCTCCAGACGGGAGCCGGGGCCTACAGCAGGTGTGGATTTGGGGAGCTCCGCCTACCTGCGACTTCCAAAGACGGGTAATGGAAGCGATGGGAGGCTGGTCAAAATAAACTGGTCCGAGACTTTTTTCGTATCTTAGGGGAGGTGGTGAACCGCGGCTTTAAGGAAATTCAAGATAATTGGGCCTCTGAACTCCCTTCGCGGGCAGAGACCATGAAACTTACTCTAATATTCCCTTCTCTGGAAGCAGGTTACTTCCCTGAGACTTCCAGATCTTTTAAACTCTGAACGTCATAGTTCACATACTTAGTTTTTGTCTCGCTGAAATGGAATCAGCTTGCCTTTTACCTAATACGAAAAAGCTACCCAAGTGTATTTGGGAATACTCAGGACCGTCCAGAATCTTTATTCTTAACGTAAAATAGAGATAATTTGAACTGGCAGGATTGTTGCAAGAGAAGTACATAGAACAGTCTCTGCACAAATTAAATGCCCACAAAGTATTGGATTGAAGAACACCTAAAAGGACTTTTAAGTACAGAATACACGTTGGTTTTTAAAAATTTGAAATACATATTATGCAGAATCCTCCTTTTGAAGAACAAAAGTTTCAGTAGTGAGTACAAGTGATTTGATTGATTGCACATAATTTTGTGTGTGTGGTGCTGGGGATTGAAGCCAGGGCCTCCTGTGTGCTAAGCAGGCACTCCATGGAGTCAACAACCCCAGCCCTTGAATGTAATTTTTAACCTTAATGTTACAGTAACTATATAATTAAATATAGTTTATTTTCTGCTTGAGATCCTTAGGAGTATTCGTGATTTGATAGCATTTTATTTTAAAAAGCTAAGCTAAATGAGAATCTTTTTTGATTTTTCTCTGGGAATCTCCTATTTTCCCTGAATTTTGGAAGTGTCATAGAAATTTGGAGCATGTTGTCCTTGATAAGTTTTTTACTGTTTTGTAGATAAAATTTGCAGGTGTTTAAATTGATAATATGTGTGTCTTGAGAGTTGGGTACATTTTTGCTCTGCATGACAATATTGATGTATGGGCATTGTTTTATCAGAGGGCTACTTTTAATTGCCAATTTCATAAACTGCTATATAGTAGGCAGTGTATTAGAGGTTGTTTACATATATTGTCTCTTTCAGTTCTCATAACAGCTTTGCAAGTTGGGTATTATGGAAATAGAGCCTTGGAAATTTAAAGAAGTAAAAATTGGTATAGCCAAGATTAGACCCCTAAATCTGTTATATTTTTGAGGGTGAAGTGAATTGGTAGTTTTATTAATATCCTATTGGTTGGGAGCAACTTAAGCATCATATCATTTCAACTGTAAATATGTCAGCATATATGGTAAAAGATAAGGATTCTTCAGCGCTAGCATTTGCTTAAAGGTGATTTTGCTGTCTTAAGAACCGAGATCTCATGGATATTTTAATGATGAATTCATATTGAGGGTGTTTCTTATATAAATTATTTTGTGGGGAACGCAAATTTATTAGGTGGCTAAATAAAATATAGCAAGGATTTTAGGCGGGAATCATTAACTTAATGTATTTTATTAGTAAGAATATAATTAGATATGTTTATGTACACACACACACACACACACACACACACTGGGGATTGAACCCAGGGTTGCTTATCCCTGAGCCACAATCCCCAGTCCTTTTTTAAATTTTGAGACAGGGTCTTGCTAAGGTGCTGAGACTGGCTGTGATCTTGGGATCCTCCTATTTTAGCCTCCCAAATAACTTGAGAGTTGCTGGGCTTGTGGCATACGCCCCGCTATATTTAGATTTTCGTTAAAGGTGGGAGTGAACTATTGATTTGTGGGTAAACTGAAAGAGAATACTTCAAATATTCACTGATTTCTTTGAGATTGAAAATTAGCATTATTAGATAGAATCTGTTATTCAGGCTAGTTTTATCAACTAGGCACACAAACTTGGGAGCTTTAAAATATTTGTTGCCCTAAAATTATCATCAACTTAAGATATTTAACAGAGACCTTCCAATACTGAATTCTAAGTTGTGTTGCAGAAGTTTTCCATTTATAATTTTAACCCATGTAGTCTAGCTTTAGAAACTGAAGTCTTGAGTTACCTGTCAGGTTGCCTGGGTTTGAAACTCAGCTCTGTCTCACTTCTGTCATAGTTACTGTATGACCTCAGCCAAGTTACTTAACTTTTCTGTGCCTTAGTTTCCTCATTTATAAGTATTGTACTTTATATTGTTCAGTGGATATGTTCTTCTAGGAACGTTAACTTTAGAAAAAATAAAGCCCTGAAAATTACAAAGTGATTTTACAAATTACAAAGTGATCAAGGTACTTGAATCTTATGCCTTTAAATTATTTATTTAAAAAGTAGTAAAATAAAGTAAATGGCATTGAATGTCCAGTTGAAGTTGTAATTATATAACAATGTGCTATGGGTAAAACTTATAAGTCATGAGTACTAGGCTTGCTTTGTTTCACTGATTCATATATTTAATTTATATTTGTTTCTTCACAGGTTTCTTGACCTCCAGAAAGAAAAAAAAAATTGACACTTTGCATCCTGGAAGTGCATTTAGAAGTCTGAAATTAGAAACTTCTTTCAAATTTGGACATGGCTAATCGAGGAGCAACAAGACCAAATGGGCCAAACACTGGAAATAAAATATGCCAGTTCAAACTAGTACTTCTGGGAGAGTCTGCTGTTGGCAAATCAAGTCTAGTCCTTCGTTTCGTGAAAGGCCAGTTTCATGAATTTCAAGAGAGTACTATTGGGGGTGAGAGCCTCTTTTTTCCTTGCATCATTTAATTTAATCCTGCATTGACAAAAAGTATTTTGTGTTCCAAATGGGTGATTATGAATACCTAAATAGATTATTCAGGAAAGAAAAGAGCTGTTCCAGCAGACTCAATGCTTTAAAACCAATCTTGATTTTTGCTAAGATGGCATCTTTTTATATTTTGGGTTCCTGGTTAATTACCAACATGGTTGTATTGTAGCTAAAATACAGGTATAAAAATGAGTAGAATCAAATCCCAAGTTATAATGATTGGAAGGTTTTTCAAACTAGTACTAATTCATGCTTAATTACATTGTTTTTAGAATGAATAGTAAAAGAATTAACCTTTAATTCTATGTAACAAGTATTTTTTATTTATACTGATTTATAAAATTAATTAAGTTTAAAAGCTGCTAGGATATGCATGTAAGAATCCTCTTTAAAGTGAGAATAGAAGAAGGTGAGTAATTAATGGACAGGGACATGAGAGGAAAATGGGACCTGGAGAAAAAGATGGGAGAGGAGGAAAAGGTAGAATAATCATAGTGATTGTGGTAGGATGGAAATGAGGGAAAGGCAAGATACAGGACCAAAAGGAGACCAATAGAGAACGGAAGTTAATCAAACCCATAATTGTATATCAGTGAAATAAAACAGCCTCTTTTAGACCTGTTTCATCTGTGAAAGAAAGCTTTAGAATCAGATGATGTCAGAGGAAATCATATGGCTATAAGATTCAAAATGTTTTACCATCCTGTATTTTTTTAACTTGTTTGTGAATATAGTTTAACCCCATTTAAGAAAGTCTTTTAGAAATACACAAAACACATATGCCCAGTGATATGAAGTAAATTCTTAGAACTTTATACGGTACTTTTAGTGGATGTTCATGAGCAAATACACTTGAGAATTTTATTCATAATATCAGACCCTTGTAGTGAGATAAATTATAGAATTTACCTCGAAAACTTTATTACACAAAGGAAACATACTAGGTAAATTGTATATCCGGTTTAAGAGATTCAGTATAATGGAGATTGTCAGCCTCTTACTTCTGTATATCCTGTGATATACATCTGTATATGTTGTTGTAATGTTTTATTTTTATAATTACTGAGCATCAGCAGTGTAATTCTTATCAGGAAGCTTTTATCTTGAGTTTGAAAACTTTGGCTTTTAAAGAATTTTGATACATAATATATTACATATCCTTTGCAGTATCTCTGTCTTAATAATGAAATAGTATCTCTTGTGAAGGTTTAGCAGATACAACTATAGCCAGAGGAACCTAACCCATCTAATAAAAGACTTTAAAATTTAAAGACTGCTGGGTCATGTCCACCCACCCTAAACCATTTGATGTTCAGTGGTTTCCCAGAATACATAGGTGAAGTTTTTTTTTTTTTTTCCTAATAGAGAAAGATTCAAGAAGACTATTTAAAAGGAAAATTTAACCCCATATCAGTGCATTATTAATATGCATTGTTTTATGTATCTGTATTAAATTTCCATTTAATACCAATTAGATTGTGTATATTTTGTTAATGAATTTTTCATAAAGATTAATTTCTATGTATAAAGTTTCCTTAATGTTTTCCACTATATGGATCAAGTCTGGGTATTTAAAAACAACCTCAAAAGGAATTTGCATCCAAATGTCTATTATTGGTTATTGTATTCTTTTTCAGTGAACATATTTATTTCTTCAGGATTTGAGATAGTATCACTATGATTACAACTATGGACACTAGTTTTTATGCTTTTGTTAACACTCTTTGTCCTTAGGAACTGTGGAAGATCCTAAGCATTTAAGTAATCAAAGGTTTGAACTATTTTATAATCAACCCCAAAGGTCCCAGACTTATAAGTAGTGTATATTTTTGTTTGGGCTAATGTATGGGGAAATTACTTACAAATACTTAACAAAGAGCCTGGTCAACTGTTTTGAATTTAACTGATTTTTATTTATATATTTATTTTGTTACTTGACTGACTACTTATCTCTAGTAATGTTAGTTCTCAAGTGCTCAAATTTTTATCTCTGTTGTGTTCTATGCTGCACTCTTGAATTTGTGGTTTCCAGATCCTTCTGTAAATTTTAAGGTTCTCCTTAAAAATAACTTGAATTCTTGTTGTTCACCATACCCTACACTCCCCTGATCTTGTAACACTTTTGATAAGGTCAGGTAGGTAGGTACTATATATAGCAATTTAGGAAGTTCATAAGAGTTTAAAATCTGCATGATATATATGTCCTTACTGTCTAAAACTAGCCCAGAGGTTAGTAAATAACATTAATGTTCCCTTTTTCACGAGCATCAGCATTACCTAGGAAATTACTGAGTATAAATTCCCAAATACTGAAGGGGGTCAGCAATCCAGGTTTTAACAAGTCCTCCAGATGATTGTGATGCATGCTAAAGTTTGAGAAATTTTGCTTTATGTGTTCTGAGTAATCAGCTTTACGTTTATACTAAAGTTGGTTCTTCCACAAATGGAATAATTGACTGGCCTTCCTGCCTGCCTTCTGCCTTCCCTCTTTTTGTTAAACTGCGATTTTTACAGGATTTTTAAAAATTCTGTTCATGCAAATACTCTATTTTGTGAATTACAAGTATTGTATTCTGCTCACATCCCATTATCCAATATCATTTTCTGTGAAAACTCCTTCCTTCTTACCTATTTTCACTAGTCATCCATTCTTTGTCCCATTCAGGATATTCTTTTGCTCTGTTAGGGAATTGCATCATTTTCAGTAATCTGTACCAATGATGCTTTTTCTTTATTGCCATGAGGATTCAGTGACTGATTATATGCAAAATTAAAGGAGTTAAGTGCCTTCTTTTTAAGCTACTTACCAACAGTTACAACCCCTGGGTAGAGTGCTGCAATTTCTACATTTAATATCCATCTAATTTCCTAAGGTCAGCATGACATGTTTTGTGTTTGTGTTTTGTGGCATAGGGATTGGCATAATAGGCTAGCGCTCTCCAATGAGCAACATCCCCAGCCCTTTCTATTTTATTTTGCGACAGGATCTTTCTTACTAAGTTCCCCAGACTGGCCTTGAATTTAGCCATCTTAGCCTTCTGAGTAGCTGGGATTTCAAGCATGTGTTCCTGCACTTCCCCAAATTATTTTTCTTTCTTTTTTATTATTGATACCAGAGATTGAACACAAGGGTGCTTAACCACTGAGCAACAGCCCTAGTCCTCTTCTTTTTTGAGGGTTGGGGTACTGGGGATTGAACTCAAGGGCACTCAACCACCAAGTCACATCCCCAGCCCTATTTTATATTTTATTTAGAGACAAGGTCTCACTGAGTTGCTTGTCATCTCACTTTTGCTGAGGCTGGCTTTGAACTCAAGATCCCTCTTCCTCAGCCTTCTTAGCCACTAGGATTACAGGCATGCACCACAGTGCCCGGCTTCCAGCCCTTTTTAAAAAATATTTTATTAAGAAATGGGGTCTTGGGCTGGGGATATAGCCCAGTTGATAGAATACTTGCCTCATATGCACAAGGCCCTGGGTTCAATCCCTAGCACCAAATGGTAAGTATATGAGGTAGTAAATATGTTAATTCACTTAATTAAATTTATTTTTAACTGGTACACAATGCAATGTAATTAGCTTGATTTGAGCATTTCATAATATATGCACATATCAAAACATCCCATTATATGTCAAGTAAATATAGTTTTTGTCAATTATGTCTTAATAAAGCTGGGAGTAGAAGTAAAGTTTCTTTCTAAACGGAAATAAAAGCCAGCCAGAAATTTAAATTTTAGTAAGTCTTTTTTTTTTCCAAAACAGAAAGCTTTCTGTTGCCTTCCCTTGTTAGTATTCAGAAAGACTTCATGTGTATATGGTATCTTTTTGCATCTGCACATTGTTAAATATTTTTGAAGCTAGGCACAGTGGTGCACGCCTATAATGCCAGCTCTTGAGAGGCTAAAGCAAGAGGATCACAAGTTTGAAGCCAGCCTCAGTAACTTAACAAGACCCTTTCTTTTTCTTTTTCCTTTTTTTTTTTTAATTATTTTTGTAGTTGTTGATAGACCTTTATTTTATTTATTCATACGTGGTGCTAAGAATCAAACCTGTGGTCTCACACATGCCAAGCAAGTGCGATACTGCTGAGCCCCAGCCGCAGCCCCGCAAGACCCTTTCTTAAAACTAAAAATGATTGGGATATGGCTCAGTGGTAAAGTACTTGCTATCATGAGGTTCTGTGTTTGATCTAGGGAAGGAAAAAAAGGGGGTACATTTTGAGAAAGGACAGAAGACCCATAAACCAATTGCCATCATATGGGTTTTTGATCATGAGAAAAATGTTTTTAGAAATACGTATTGTGCCTTATACACTGAGTTAAAATTTAAGAAAGTTAGTCATTTGTTCTCAAGTAAAAGAATAGTGTCTTGATTGCATGATATTTTCTTCTAGAAAGTGTATAGCTGGGATTTGATAGATAGTGTTACTTAGAGAAATTGGCAGAGTTGGTATTTCATATCAATTTGTACTACTTAATCTCCTAAAAATGGCCTTTTAAAATTTTTTAAAAAGAATTTTTTAATATTTATTTTTTAGTTTGTCAGTGGACACACATCTTTATTTTTTATGTGGTGCTGAGGATTGAACCCAGCGCCCCATGCATGCCAGGCGAGAGCGCTACCACTTACAAGTTCAAGGCCAGACTGTTTCAGAAATAAAAGGTTTGAAATGTGGCTCAGGGGTAGAACAGATATTCTTCTAAATTGTTATTTTTCCTCCATATTAAATAATACCATCAATATATTTTAACCTTTTTTCCTCTTAAAATTTATTTCATGGAAATCAGGAATATTTTTTTATTTTAATTTAAAAAAAATTTTTTTTTTAGTTTTAGGTGGACACAATATCTTGATTTTTTTATGTGGTGCTGAGGATCGAACCCAGTGCCTCATGCATGCCATGCGAGCGTGCTACCACTTGAGCCACATCCCCAGCCCTCATGAATTATTTATAAGCATCAGTTTTTGCCCTTTGTTAATTTTGTTGGGGCTTTCTAGTGTAGTTGAATTATTCAAAGCTATTTGGTAGGCTGCTTTCACCAAATAGCTCTAACTTAGTGAACTGCCTCTATTGATTCACCAATTTACTGTTTTTATTTTGTTGTATCCTGGAAAGTAATATTAGGTTGTCTAAAATATATTTTATTCAAATTTACTGAGTATTAGAAATCAAAGATGACCTTTTAGTTTCATATGAGTGACTGATTGAATAAATGTTTTAGTTAGTACTATATATGAATGTGTGTATATATTAAAGCAAGTCTATAAAAGTGACATTTTGTTATCACTTTTTATATTAAGCCTAAATCTCCAACTGATGTTATGATAAATGTATGTGTGCATATATATTCAAAAGAGGATATACTTAAAAAGAAAGTGTACTATCAGTTACATTCTGAAGAAACGTAAATTTGCATAACCTTTAGTGCATGGACTTGGTCTGATCTATTCTGGCTATATTCAGTCCAATTTTGCTAGCTTTGTGGTTCTCTGTTCTGAGTATTTATGGTTTCTGGGTGAATGACCTTGTAGATGCAGTGAGAGAAACAGAAAAGACAGTTGGTTTGGATTAATGGTGAATGCTGTGGAGAGGGAAGCTTTTTAAAAATTTGCTTTTTAGTGGAGTAAATAAGAATTCTGGGCTGCAGGTGTAGTTCAGTGGGAGAGCACTTGTCTGACCTATGGGAAGGCTTGGGTTCCATCCCCAGCACCACAAGGGGGACAGAATTCTGACTTGATAAAACCATGAGAAATTTTGAAAAGTGTTATCTTCCCGCTTTTAGGTGGTGTATCATAATAATCTGATTTTGCATGTACCTAACTTACTTATGAGGCATTCTGAGTGACTTTATAATAGAATAATTTCATCATTTGGGATCATCATTGAGAGCCTTGTCAAAAGGCCTCTTTGTAGAAAACATAAATATCTAAGATAAAGAAAAGCATCAAGAGTAAGTTTTTTAAATCATGGACTTATCTTTTTTATGAGGGCAGGGATTGAACCCAGGGACATTTACCCCTTGAGCCACATCCCAAGCTTTTTTTATTTTTTATTTTGAGACAGGGTCTTGCTAAAGTTGCTTAGAGCCTTGCTTGGTTGACAAGACTGACTTGGAACTTGCAGTCCTCCTGTCTCAGCCTCCCAATGTACACTGGGTGTTTTGTGGAGTGGCTATCCTAGGGATTGGAACCAGGGCCTTGCATTAGCTAGGCAAGTATGCTCTACCACTGAACTATATCCCCAGCCCTCTTTATTTTTTCAGATTGGGTTTAAGTTACCAGTTAAGTTGGCCTCGAATTTGTGCTCCTTCTACCTCAGCCTCCCAAATAGCTGAGATTACATGTGCTTCACCTGGCTATCATTGACTCTTTTGCCATAAATACAAACTCTAGCTACTTAATTTCTAAACCCTTCAAGGTGAGAGAGTATTAACTGAAGTCTGCACTTTGAAAATAAGTGCTTTACAAATATTGCAAAACAAAATATTCAAAGTGTTGCTCAACAGCATTTACCTTCTTTTTAAGATAACATAAGTGAAAAGAAACAGGATGAGGAATCAATCACTTTGGATTTTTAACCTCTATTTGGATAGTTGAAGATAGCAGATACTCTTTGAACTCCACTCAAGAGGGTGAGCTCATTTGTAGTTACTACATAATTACTGACACTTTTCAACTTTTCTCAAAAAATAGGTCTTTATCTCTGTGTAAAACTAAAGCCAGAATTTATTCCCCTTTGTAGGAATGAGTTCATGTTACCATTCGAACATGAATAGAATTCTTTTTCTTGCTCTCTTGCATTCATAAATAATTTGCAAGTTTTAGAAAAATGTGACTTTAAAGAAATATCGGGAAATAAAATAGTATACTTAAAATGGCTAGATGCATTTGTAAAATTCACAATATTTAAACTACAGTATCATCTGTAGTTTACCATGGCTATAAGTAAATACTAATTTTATAGATAAGAAAACTGAGGCAGTAGTTTAAGTAGTTTGCCTAATGTTTTGCAACTGACAAATGAGATTCAAGGTGGATCTTCAGTGCAACCCTTGTTCTGTAATTCTGAGAGAGAGAGAGAGAATATGTGAGTATTTTCCTTATTTATGTATTTATTTATTTTTCAGTTTTCGGTGAACACGACATCTTTATTTTATTTTTATGTGGTGCTGAGGATCGAACCCAGCGCCCCTCGCATGCCAGGCGAGCGCGTTACCGCTTGAGCCACATCCCCAGCCTGTGTATTTTCTTTTTGTGTGTGTTTGTTTTCCAGGGATCCTTTTTATTTATGTGTCACTTAAGGAAAATAATATGAAAGTAAAGAACTTTAGATAAAGAATATTAGGATATTATCATGTTCCTAAATTAATATCACTGTTTTCGTAAAATGCATCCACATAAAGGACTGGGGGATATAGCTCAGCAGGAGAGCATTTGCCTAGCATGTACACTATGGGTTCAATCCCCAATAACAACAAAAAAAATGTCTTCCTCATCTGCTTGCCCATTTAATTATTTTCACCAGATATGTCACTTTGTAGCATATCATTCAAGATTAATATTACTCATAGATTGTTGTTGTTTTACAAATTTTGAAACACATCAGATATATGTAGTTTATATTTTTTTTTACTTTAATACTGTTATTCATTGTTGAGAAACAAATGACCCCAAAACTCAGAAACTTACTTTTTGTACTGTGGATTGAACCAAAGGGTGTTTTACCACTGAGCATTATTCATCACTTTTTTCCCTTAGAGCACTCCCAATTTCTTTTGAAGAGTTGCCTGTCATAGATAATTAGGTTCTGGGATTACAGGTTTCTTGTAACTGTTTGGTTTCCCTCTCTTCCCCACTTCCCCCAGTAACTATTAATCTGAGGTTTAAAGTCTTCCCCTTTCTCCTCTCCCTCCACGAACCTTTTCTATTCATATGTTGTAAAGTTTTCAACTATCAGAACTTTTAAATTCACTTTGCAGGTAGATTTATTGCTAAGCATGTACGAATCACTTTGAAGTCTAGTCATGTCTTTAAAGTTCTGGAAGATTCCTTTGAAGGCAGGAAACATCATGAAAGATGACCAGGAGATGAGGGAAAGAATCCTCCTTTGCAAAATATCGGGATGCTGGCTTCCTACCTTAAAGGAGTTTTTAATGGATTTTAAAGTACTGTTGAACTATTTAATGAAGTGTCTATTCTCTATAGATAAAGTGTCTTTCATAGACATTTTTATTTATAGCTATCTATATTCTTTAAAACTAAGTTAATGTCATTAACTTTTTCTGTACTATTTGTTTGGGAGCCTTTGCCTAATACTTGTAATAAATTGTAGTAACATCTTCCCCTTCTCTTAATTTTTTTTTTACTTTCCTCTTTGTAATGTATATATTTATTCTACTTTCCAGTTCCATATTTTGGAATATAGTCCAGTCTAGATGTATATTACTATTAAATACGTTTATATTATATTAATTTATACTATGTGTATGTTCCTGTTGAAAAATTGTTCAGTCCTGTGAGCAAAGGCTTCTTGTAGATATAACCACAGGCTGTCAGCCCTGAAAGTTTGGGAGTTTTTTGTTTTGTTGTTTTTCTTTTTGGAACAAGGAATTAAATCCAGGGTACTTTATGACTAAGCTACATCCCCAGTCCTTTTTCTTTTCAGACAGTGTCTTGATAAGTTGTAGAGGCTGGCCTCAAACTTGGCAATCCTCCTGCCTTATTCTTCCTATTAGCTGGAATTACAGGTGTCCACCACTGTAATCTGTGTCTGGCTACAGTATTTTCTGTTTGAATTTAGTCAGTGTGTATGCTTTATTTCTGCCCTGCTCTATATTTGACCCCTTTCTTCTCTTCCCTATATTAGCTGAAAGCTGACTTTTCCCTGGCTATACATGAGCATCTCTTCTGTCATCCCCTACCAGGTGCTTTTCTCTACACACATGCAGTTTTACAGGAAATAAAAATGATCTCAATTTTATTTTGCTTATACTCTTCTCTAGACTATCCATATATTCTTCTCTGTGTATAGTTTTAATCTTCTGAAGTAAGTGCTTATGTCTGAGAAACTCTGTTAAGAGTATTGCTATTAGTACTCATTTCCCCCAGCAAATCAGTTTGTTTTTACAATTTTGGTACCTGGGTCTTGGTGCAACTTGGTTTACTTCTTATTATCCATCCCGCTTATTGGATGTTCATCTAAATGTTTGATCCAGATCCATTGAACTCATTTATTTAATTCTTTGGTTGATTCTAAAAACCTTTGCTTTCCTTACTCATCAATTTCATTAAAAAAAAAAAAAAAAAAAAAAACAACTTCGATTTTATGATCACAGTCTTCCTTTCTACTTCTGAGATCTTGAACAGGGCCCTTCCCCTCTTTTTAGTTAATATATCCTAGAGTTTTAACAGAAACCTAAATATAATTTCTAAAAGTTCTACAGAGGATAATCCATTGTGATCTACCTTGTGGGGACACTACTGTTTTAGTTGTTTTTTTTGTTTGTTTGTTTTAATGCTTTTCTGTTCATATTTTTGTAAGTATACCCTCCCTATTCCTGCCAGAAATTTAGATATATGTATATATACACATGTGTAATATGTGTATTTCTTCCTCAGATCATCTTAAAACTAGTTTTAACATAATTTAATTGCTATTTAATACTTACCAATCACTAAATATTAAATTCTTTCTGCATAAAGGTTTATTTCTGTACTTTTTATCCCTATATAATCTTTTATAGATTCCATGAAATTATTAGATTAACAAATATTAGCATTTTATGGCATAATTCTTTCCAAGCTGGGCTCCTGTAATCCCTTAGCTCAGGACAGGAGGCTGAGGTAGTAGGATCATGAGTTCAAAGCAAAAGCAAGGTACTGAGCAACTCAGACCCAGTCTAAATAAAATACAAAATAGGACTGGGGATGTGGTTCAGTGGTCAAGTGTCCCTGAGTTCAATTCCCAGTAACCTCCCCAAAAAGAATTACTTCAAAAACAGCCAGGTGCCATGGAATTTGCCTTAATCCTAGCTCCCCTGAAAGCTGAGGCAGGAGGATCACAAGTTTGAGGCCAGGCTGGGCAATTTAGCAAGACCCTGTCTCAAATACAAAGCATGGGTTTTTGCCATATCCTTTTTGTTTCATCTTGCTGGTTCAGAAGATAAGAATTGTTTTTGCTATATGGATAGTTTTGTTCATTACTAGTAATGTTGACTACTTTTCTGCTGTATTCTTTTTGTGAATTGTCTTTACACAATTATTGTTGAGGCATTTAAGATTCATTAGAGCTTTCTACATATTAAAATATTAAATCCCTGTGTTTTGGATGTATGACTCACCTTTGCAAACTTGAAGTCTCAAATTTTTGTATAATCAAACCTGATTGTCATATCTGACATTTTTTCACAATTCCAAAAAATAATTCTTTTCTATCAAAGTTGATACATAATAACTTTGAGAGCTGGGGATGTAGGTCAGTGGTAGGGTGCTTTCCTGGTGTGAATAAGGCCGTGGGTTTGATTCCTGGCACTGTAAATAATAATTGTGACCTGGGGTGGGAATGGTATGTTTTTCAGTTTTTATAGGATCATATTAGATGTAGGGGAGCTTATCTTTAGGTTTCACCAATCTTTGGGTTAACAGTAGCAATTCAAATATTTTTTCATTTGCCCAGAGTATTTTAGTGTCTCTTCCTTGCTCATTATATAGGGTCTCACATACTATGGGCCTTTGGTATTTACAGATTTATATATATGGTTTTAGCTATTCTCCATTGACCTTAAGCTCTATGATATAGTAATTTGTAGTTTTGCTGAGGAAGAAATGTTCCTTGGCTTGCCTACCAAACTTGCTAATAGGAGTTCATCATGTAGCTCAAAGAGGGAGTCTATTAGATAGGCCAGCACCTGCATCTCAACGCAGCTTTGTTTTTCTCTACTTGTCATCGAGTATGCAGTAACTCTCGAAGTGATAAAAGATGTTTCTTTGTGAAATATGGGCCTGAAAAGAAAACCAACTGCTAGTGCTGGTGATGGAAGTCAAGAGAAAATGAAGAGGTCTAAGAAAGTGATGGTTCTTAGCCAGAAAATAATCATTTTGGATAAATTAAAGTGGTTTTTCAGATTCAGGTAAGTTTGTGGTTGGTTAATGTTGCTACGGTATTGATGTAGTAGTTAATATTTCTAGTGGCAGAATTTATTTTTATAAATGACTAGTAAAGCTTTTTTTTTTTTTAGGAGCAATAAGGATTTGAAGATGTCACTTAAATTTTAGTTATACTGCACTGAATTTTAAGAGAAGCTGAACACTATAGTTGTATTTGAATACTTGAGAACTCTGTGTTGTCATTAAGGACTTGGGGTGTGTGTGTGTGTGTGTACAAGAGTTTGTGTTCTAGGCTATTCTGCTCCAGTAATATTTCTGTCCTGTTTGTGCCATAGCACTTGACTATTTTTGATAGTCTTTTTCCCCTTCCCAAAATTATGATGTTTTTCATATATGAACAGTGTTAGCAAGTTAAAAATATCTTGATAGTGTTTTTTGTTTGAGATCATGTTTAGTTATATGGGTTATAAGTGTTCCTTATCCAGAATGCTTCAAATCAAGCCAGGAATGGTGACCCACACCTGTAATTCCTGCTACTCAGGAGGCTGGGTCAGGAGGACCGAAAGTTTGAGACCAGCCTGGGCAATTATAGCAAGACTCTGTAGTCTTATAGATATCACCTTATCTATAAAATACGATTCATATCTTTTATATATATATATATATATATATATATATATATATATATATATAAATGTAAATATATACATATATGTAAATATATATATATATTCAGTTGTAGTTGGACACAGTACCTTTATTTCATTTATTTTTATGTGGTGCTGAGGATTGAACCCAGCCCCTTGTTTGTAGTAGGCGAGTGCTCAACTGTTGAGCCACAACTGCAGCCCAAGATTCATATCTTATAGAATATTTTAAATAATTTTATTCATAAAACAATTTGATAGAATATTTTAAATAAGTTTTAAACAAATTTTTAATCCTGCTTCTCTCAAAGAACATATCTTTTTAATAATTTATTTTGTTATAAATTTGTTATAGATTCCATAGTGTGGAATTTTCTACTGTGGTATCATGTCAGTGCTCAATTTTTTAATTTTGGGAATATTTCAGATTTTGGGATTAGAGATACTCAACCTTATAATAATAACTTGAAATATCTATTCCCAGTTGGAAACTTTTAATTTAGATCTTATCTAAAATAGCCCATAAATGGTTCCACATATCAGTTTTTGAACTACTACTTTTTTTTGTTGTTTTGATGTTGTGGATAGACACAATACCTTTATTTTATTTATTTTTATGTGGTGCTGAGGATTGAAACCCAGTGCCTCACACATGCCAGGCAGGCGCTCTACCCCTGAGCCACAACCCCAGCGACGTGAACTTTATTCTTTGAACAAAGTTTTCAATGTCTCTATGAATGAGGATTTATATTAAATGCTAGAGAGGAGCTATAGTCATTTCTCAGGGAACTCTAATTATAAAAAGTGTGAAACGTCATTACGCAAGGAACTAAGAGCACAAAGGAGATAATAACTAGGGTGCGATGAAGAATCATTTCTAAGTGGATTTAAGGAATGATTGTTTATGTTCTTTGTTAAACTGAGATGCTTTCCCTTTCTCACATATTTTCATTTGGTTATTGCCAGTGTATTGTAATGGTGTTGACTTCAATTTGTTCCAGCCAAATTTAAGAAATCATCTGTTTTAACTGAAACGTTTGTTTTCATGGCAATCCTGCTTCTCTCAAAGAACATATCTTTTTAATAATTTATTTTGTTGTTATAAGAATATATGAAATAATATTAAATTATGGTGATATTGGATGTCCTTGTTTTATGATTTAGAGAGAATGCCTAAGAGCTTTGCTGTTAAATATAATCTGATTTTAGCTTGAAGGATAAGACATTTGCTAAATTCTGAGGAAGAATCCTATGTATGTATTTGGACTGGATATCAACACAGATGTCTTATTAATGTTAAAAAATTTTAAATAATTTTAAAATTTTTTTTAATAAAAATACTTTAAGTTTTCTTTTAGTCTTACTGTAATAGCTTTGAATTCCTGAAAGTGTCTCTGTTTGCTCAGGGGCCATTATTCTTTTAATGTATATTTCTTTGCCTGTATTTTATGTGGCATTTTTGTACATGTTTTAAAGAAGATTGGTGGTCTTTGTGGTAGTTTTAACTGGTTTGAGTATTACACTATATTTTCTTTGAAGCAGCAAAGTTTTATTTTCCCTGAGCCTAGGGTTGATTTACAGAATTTTAAATGAATATTTTTATTACTAATGTGCTTTGTGGTCATTGTATGTCTAAAAGAGAAAACAATATCTGCCGAGTTTGCATCAAACTGTTCTTGATTTCAGCTGTTAAGAAATATTTTTTATTTTATAAGAGTTGTTTTCATGACAGTCTGTGTATCCTTGAAACAAATACAGGATTTGAGAAAAGACTTATGTTTGGCAAAAGAAGTTTGAGCTGAAATAGAATATATCTTAAATAAGACTATTTGAGAACTCATAAAACGGTGCATTAGAATCTAGTTCACCAGACATTTGTAATTAAGTTTGCAAAATTCATAAGATTATAGTTGCTGGTACTAAAACCAGCAACCAGTTGACCTATTAAAAAACACCATGAGAAACAAATAGTCAATCTAATATTAAAGAAATGCATTTAATTAGACTTGTCACATTTAATATTAATTAGCCAATCTTATGAAAAATAGATGTATTGTTAAAATACAGATGCATCACATTATTTTGGATGATATAACAGTTTCAGAAAATTTTGTAATTCAAATTTAGGAAGAGGTTTAATGAGCTGAAACTAAAAGGGAGGGAGGAACCCAACAATTTACAATGAGTGACAGGGCAGAGTAGGGATCTAAGTATCAAAGTTAATGGAGGAGAGGAATTGTAAGGTATGATGGCTATTAACCAGCAAGCTGCTGAAGTAGGCTATGTGTGTGGGGGGGGGGGGGTTTGGGGGGGGCAGTTTTGCTGGTGATTGATGGGTTTCAGACATGCCACCCAACTATATTCCCAGCCCTTATGTGTGGATCTTCTAATTAAACAATAAAATATTATTTTATAATGGTACTTTCTTAGTAAAGTTGGAATCAGAAAAGCACAGACAAAAAAGTACAAATCCAAAAATTCTTAGAGCAAACGACAAAAGAGGTAGTAGTGAATATTAAATATATGTAACAAATTAAATCTACACTGAAGTAATGATGTGCTATAATGTGCCAATAAAAAACAGGAAAATGGAACAAGGTATATTGTTACCAATGCAGATGTTGTTTATAAATATACAGTTGTTTGTAGGTATCTGTGGGGCATTGTTTCTAGATCATACATACCAAAACCATCCCCACAGGTACCAAAATCTGCTACTGCTCGGGTTCTTTATAAAGTACATGTAACCTATCTCTGTTCTCCCATATACTTCAAATCATCTAGATTACTTATAATATGTAATACAGTGTAAATATTGTGTGTATAGTTGCTATACTGTAATGTTTAGGGAATAATGACAAGAAAGAAAATCTGTATGTGTTCAGGTTTGGGGGGTTTTTGGTACTAGGAATTGAACCCAGGGACACTCAATCCCTGAGCCATATCCCCAACCCCTTTTTTTATTTTGAGACACGATCTCACTGAGTTGCTGAAGCTGGCTTCAAACTTGGGATCCTCCTGCCTCAGCCTCCCAAGCCACTGGGATTATGGGCATGTGCCACCATACCCAGCAGAGAGATGCTTTTTTGTGGATGTTTTCAATCCACACTTGGTTGAATTCATAGATGCAGAGGACAGCTGTTTTTTCTCCACGTTGGTCAAGAATATTAATTTACATATACTTAAATTGCTTTGCAATTTAGAAACACATTCTTAAACTTTTTAAAATTATAACAAAATGTTCATTTTTGCAGTTCTGGAGATAAATCCTAAGGCCTGGTGTGTGCTGAGCAGGTGATCTCCCACTGAGCTACCCCTACAACCCCACAACAAAATTTTTATAAAATTTTTATTAAACCTTTTTCTGTATGTAATTTCACTACAGAGGTCTCATGTAGACATCTATAAAATCTAGTTTTGAAGTACAGAGTTTGCAACTACTTTAAGTTTGTATTAACTGCAGGTATGCTATGATCACATTTTCCAAGTATTTTTTATATTATGAAGGCATTTGCAAGAAAATGATGAACTTAGTGATATATTTTTTTTTCAGCTGCTTTTCTGACCCAAACTGTGTGTCTTGATGACACAACGGTAAAGTTTGAAATATGGGATACAGCTGGTCAAGAACGATACCACAGCTTAGCACCAATGTACTACAGAGGAGCACAAGCAGCCATAGTTGTATATGATATCACAAATGAGGTAAGTACAAATGCCTTCAAACATTGAAACTAGATTGAATATCTGTTTTGGGTATTCAGAATTTTGATGAGAGATTTTGAAAATCCTTTGATAGTCAAATAGAACCTTTCTACTAAAGCTTTTTGATTAAAAAAGAAAAAATGTCTCAAATAATAAAACAGTCCAAAGAAATTTCCTTCCCGTAGAGTCACCTTTTAAAGCCTTATCTCATGAAGATGCTTCCTTACCATTTTTTGAGCTGTGCCAAATAGCTATTCCTCTATTTAACAGGAATCCTTTGCAAGAGCCAAAAACTGGGTTAAAGAACTTCAGAGGCAAGCAAGTCCCAACATTGTAATAGCTTTATCAGGAAACAAGGCTGATCTAGCAAATAAAAGAGCTGTAGATTTCCAGGTATGTTGAATTTAACTTTCACTTGAAGGCACTTTTTTTTTTTTTTTTTTGGCAAATTATTTTAAAATCATGCAAATAATAGAAAATAAAAGATTTATAAAAGTGCTATGCATGTTAAAATGTAACTCTAAATGGGGCTGAAGGATATAGCTTAGTGGTAGAACATTTGCCTAACATATGCATAATCCCTGGATCTTGTCCCCAGAATTGCACATGTGCACATAACACACAGTTTTTTTTTCTCCTGATAAATCTGAATTTTTAAGCCATATATTATTGTGATATATATACACTGTTTCAAAGATTTTGTCAACCTAAACAATTTTAAAAAATTGTTCACAACCTGGCACGGTGTCCCATGGCCTGTAATCCCAGTGGCTCAGGAGGCTGAGGCAGGAGGATCATAAGTTCTGTGTCAGCCTCAGCATAAGTGAGCACTAAGCAACTCAGTGAGACCCTGTCTCTAAATAAAATACAAAACAGGGCTGGGGATGAGGCTTAGTGGCTGGGTGCTCCTGGGTTCAATCCCTGAGTACTCCCCCCCCCCAAAAAAAAATTGCTCATGAACAGTGCAGAAATACATAAGCAAAAGTGATTGCTTGCCTGATACAATAATACAGCCCTGTAATCGCAGCTACTTGGGAGGCTGAGGTGAGAGGATTGGAAGTTCAAGGCCAATCTGAGTAATTTAATGAGACGCTGTCTCAAAAATAAGGTCTAGGGATAGAGCCTAGTGATAGAGCATCCCTGGGTTCAATCCTAGTACCAAAGAAGAAAAAACACTTAAGATCTAGTTTGTATATTATTTGTGACAGCTAATTCAGAATTATAAATGAATTTTTGCTTTATTATGTAGATTTCCAGGTATGTTGAATTTAACTTGAAGTCACTTTTTTGAGATGGGGGCAAATGATTTTAAAACCATGAAAATAATAGATTTATAAAATCTGTTTTATAAATCAGATGTATAAAATGCTCATTAAAATATAACTCTAGATGGGGGTGGGAAGTATAACTCAGTGGTAGAGCATTTGCGTAATCCCTGGATCTTGTCCTCAGAATTGCACATGCGGGCACACACACATACACAATTTTTTTTACAAAGCAAGTGTTAATCATTTGAAATCCTCTAATTAAACCCTTTTAAAATTATTGGGGTTTTTTTGCTCTTAGCTTGTCTACCAGAAAGGTCTGGATGTGGTCAAATATCAGGGATGAAATAATGTTCATTTTTTTTATTAGAGCCTTATAGTTATACATAGTGGTTTGGTTTTTTTTTATTAGAGCCTTATAGTTATACATAGTGGTTTGGTTCATTTTGACAAATCATTTATGCAAGGAATTTGATTTCAGTTCCCATTCCCCCCTCCTCCATTGTCTTTTCTGTACTCTACTGATATTCCTTTTACCCCTCCCTCTCTTCCTTCCTCCTTTCCTTCCTTCCTTCCTGTTGGTGGAGTGCTCGCCTCACATGCACAAGGTCCTGGGTTCCTTCATTCTTTCTTTTTTTGTATGTGGTATTGGGGATTGAACCCAGGGCTTTGTGAATGCAGGGCAAGCACTCAACCAACTGAGCTATATCCCCAGCTCTGTTTATTTGTTTATTTATTTATTTATTTCTGGTGGCGGGGATTGTACTCAGGGGCACTCAACCACTGAGCCATATCCCCAGCCCTATTTTGTATTTTATAGAGAATAGGGTCTTACTGAGTTGCTTAGTACCTCACTTTTTGCCAAGGCTGGCTTTGAACTCATGATTCTTCTTGCCTCAGCCTCCCAAACCACTGGGATTACAGATATGCACCACCATGCCCGGCTCCTCTTTATTTGTGTCTGATTAGTACTTTCTACATATTACATAAAGGTGAAATTCCCTTTGGTATTTATGTATGCATATAACATGGTTTTGTTAAATTAATTCAATATTTCCTCCCCTGCCCTCCCTCCCTCTTGTTCTCCACCTTCTAGTCCACTAATCTTCCCTGGATATTTGTTATCTGATCCCACTCCAACCACTATCTCTTCCCTGTTTTCTATCTTTCTTTTTCGATGGTGATAGATGGAATGCATGCACTGATCAAAAGCAAACTATTTCTTGCACCATTAGGTATTAAGCTGAGCATATTACATGCATAGTTTTCATTCAGTTCTTGTACCAACTGTGTGAGGTGTAGTAACATCTATTATTCTTTCCTAGACAATTACTTCCCCATTATAGAATAATATAGAGAGCACTAAATTATAGTCAAAAGTGGCCCTGTCATATTAAAGTTCAAAGGAACCTCGGTTGTTTGTCAAATGGGACAGATAATTGGTTGTTACTCAAAACAGCTATGAGGATAAAAAGCAATAATATATGTAAACTGTAAAGTATGACAAAAATGTGAGGCGGCAGTGTAATTTTGAAAGGAATGATTCATGAGATGTTCAAAATTGTGTTACTATAGAAGTCATTAAAAATTAAACATGAGGATGTCATTCAGTGATTGAAGTCAGTTTTAGACATTTGATTTCTCTTAGTCTTCATTACAGTTAATATAGGCATAAGTAAAAATCACCATTGAAATCAAAGAGAGTTTTATATTTAGAATAGGATAATAATCCCCTACCCCCACACCTGCCCCAAACTCATTATTAAAAAGCAGATTTAATATTAGACCAGATGATTAAGGGAAGATAGTGTAAGAAGTTAAGGTGAAATATATATGTATATTACATGGTAAAATTATCCCCAGATAGTGCTTGTATCTTTGTTATAGCATATTACATAGTTATTGATTATAGATAACCAAGTTGGAGTGTGGATAAGAAGCCTCATTTTTTCTGCAACAGAAATAAAGCAGTTATAGTATATGTCCAAGGAATGTATCTCATTTCTTTTTCTGTAAACAGGAAGCACAGTCCTATGCAGATGACAACAGTTTATTATTCATGGAGACATCAGCTAAAACATCAATGAATGTAAATGAAATATTCATGGCAATAGGTAAGGTTAATAATACTTTTTTTTTCAAATGATAAACAAAACAAGTATGGAATATATTTGATTTATCTGAATTAAACATTCTTTGCTTTTTAAAAATTGTACTACTTTTCAAGGTTCCTTCTGCTAAGCAACACTGTTGATAATATCGTTAGACTTGAAAAGTCACTACCTATTAGGTTGTAACGCTTCAATTTAGGCAAATTTCTTCCAGATGAGTTATGCTTGGGAGTGGATTGATAGTTAAACAGATTTTCCCAAAGCTTTCACCGAAAAGTTTGGGTAAATACATATTTTTCTATTATGGTATACTTTTTATACCAAATAATTCCTCCTTACCTATGGGAAGTACATTCCAAGACCTTCAGCAGATGCCTAAAACCTTGGATAGTATTGAACTCTTATTTTTAATGCCTTTTCAATCTTTTTTCCCCTTGACTCTGAAACAAATGACCTTTTTTCATCTTTTAACTAGGTATCACATGCTGTGGGCATAACTTTTGCAGTTTGACATGAAACAACAAAACTAGCACAGATTTCTCTTTCCATCACAATTTCACAGATTATTTTCTCTTTAATTGATGCTGGGGATTGAACCTAGGGCCTCAAAAGTCTTGAGTTCCATCTGCAACCCCAAGTATTTGCTTTTATTCAGATCCTAGCAGCATTAGTATCAGATTTTTTTTTTAAATCCATAACTTTTACCTTTTCACTTGAAAAAAGCACTTAATGGTTTTTATTTGGCATCTATAGACTGCCATCATCTATCATCTTGCACTTCAGAGCCTTTATTAAGCAAAATATGGGTTACTTGAACAAAATACTACAATACTGAAACAGTAAATCTGATAACTAAGATGGCTACTAAGAAGTATTGGGAGCAGGGTGCAGTGGCACATGTCTGTAATCCTGGTGATTTGGAAAGCTGAGAAAGGAAAATCTCAAGTTTAATATCAGCCTCAGCCACTTATCGAGGCCCTAAGCAACTTAGCAAGACCCTGTCTCAAAATAAAAAATAAAGGTTGGAAATATAGCTAGTAGTAGAAGGGGGGAGGGGAGTAGTGGGGGCTGATAATGGGCAAGTAGCATATACATGTGGATATACTAGACAAAGAGATGATTCATGCCCCAGGTTGGACAGAGCAGGATGGTACAAAATTTCTTCCTTTGAATCAGAACAGCATGCAGATTAAAACTTGTCAATTGTTTATTTCTGGGATTTTCCATTTAATATTTTCTGACCTTACTCATTTGTGGTAACAGATACATATAGACTCCTAAAACAAGACAAAAACTCAGAGCAATATTTAGACATAATATTTCTTTTTTAGCTAATCAATAATTTGGTTTCTCCTTTGCTCTGAATAGAGCACTACTTCTGTTTCTCACGTTTTTTGAAGTACTAATATAACTCAGAAAAGTACATTATACATAAGTATAAAGATTGACTAATCGATTATTTTAGGTAGTTTGGTTTGGTTTTTGGTGGAGGGTGATGTTTTTGTTTGTTTTGTTGGTGGTGGTGTAGTGCTGGGGATTGAATCCAGGGCCTCATGCTTGCTAGGTAAGCATTCTACCACTGAACTACATTCCCAGCCCCCAAAATTATTTTAATGTAAACATTGTAGAAGATTTCAGACATGAAGGCACAAGGGTAAAGAAGGAAGGCAAAACAATATCTTTGCTTTTAGCATGGTAATTTCTATTTCAGTTTTTGATTATAGGTAATAAAGTTTGAGTAGTATTCAAGCCTTTTTTTAGCTGTTGATGGATCTTAATTTATTCATTTATTTATTGTGGGGCTGAGATTTGAATCCAGTGCCTCACACATGTGAGGCAAGCTCTCTGCCACTGAGCCACAACCCCAGCCCAGTATCAGGCCTTTAAAAAAAAAAAATTAACAAAAACAAAATATATTTCTGTTTGGTATGCAGAGTCTGCCTGAAGGGGGTCTAGTTTGGTAGTTATCAAGAGTTTACTGCCTCCACAGTTTTCTTGACCCTGGCATTATTCTCATCCCAGCGATTCTTAACTAGGGTGTACACAATTCTGACCCTCCAAAAGAAACATTCTTATATTGAACTTAACAAATTAACCAATTAATAACTGCATCAAAGGCTAAAGAAAACCCGGTAAAAGCATCCACGGACTCATAATTTGCACTAGGTGATCAAGCTTAATGGTGGATGATTTGAAATGGGGGGGAAAAAAAAGACTTGCCTGTTGTATAAGATGTTTTCCTGAAAAACTTAAGTAATTTGCTAAGGAAATACTAGTACCATTTGAAAGATTATATATGACAACATGCTGTTCTTACAAATGGGACAAGTTATGCGCATAATCACATTTTAAAAATTAATAACAGGAAACAAGGAGATAATAGGTTGCTCAAATCAGCCTGGATTTTCAAGTTTTCCATGGTATTAAGACTTCACTGGGTTGAGGTTGTAGCTCAGTAGTAGAGCACTTGTTGTCTTAACATTCCTGAGGCCCTGAGTTCCGTCCCCCGTACTGCAGAAAAAGAAAGATCATAGGGTGGGCTATAATTTGTGCCTTTTATTCATATATGTTATATAAGGTCACTTTTCATTATAAAGTAGCCTACAGATTAGTGTCCTCCATCCCTCCCACCCCAGTGAGAATGTATGTATGTTTGTTGTTTTAGGGTTTTTTTGTTTTGTTTTTGGTTTTGGTTTTGGTTCTGGTAATCAAACCCAGGGCCTCACGCATACTGGGCAAGCACTTTGCCACTGAATTACATCCGCAATGCAGAATGTTTCCCTACTTGAAAGAAATTCGAAATATAAATGGAATTGTGCTCTTCTCATCACAAGATTAGTACCTTAAATCACACAGTAGTGCACTGAACAATTTTAATCAGTTCAGGGACTTAAAAACTCATTCCAGTTTATTTCCTTCAACCTCCTAATCTTATTCAGATGTAATTTCTGAAAGCCCTGAAACAAGTAAGCTAAAGAGAGAAATGCTTACTCATTCCAAAACCTAACTTGGTGTTAATTATAGTACAGTTTATAATGCTAACTTATTCTACCTCTGGTATTAGTGTTCAGCACCTACAAGGCATTGTTTATAAATAAATTTAACTAGAAATTTAACATTATATTACCATTTATGCTACCATCTTGTAGAGCCATTCCTGGAGCTGTACCTAGAATCCAAACTTCAGTGCTCCTTTGTGTCTCCTGGATCCATTTCCCAAACCAGCATCTAGGATTCTAAAGATAATTAGTGCTGATGTGGAACAGAATAAATAAAGGGTAAAAGATCCAAAATGCAACTAAGCAATCAGATTTTAAAGTAGAACATATTCAGCTTCCTGAGTAACCTGAATCAAGGCTATAGTAAAATTAGTCTTCCCATGGTATTGCATCTCCAAGATTGATAGATATCAGTGTCCAAACACCCTTACAATAAGAACTCTAGACATATAATGTTAATAACCTCTCCCCTCAAAAAGTGAATCCAGCAACTTCAAGGACCTTAGTAATTAAACAAGCTAGATACATTTTTCATACTCTAGAAAGTATCCATTAGCTGGCAGAACTCAGCAAAATTAAAGCCATAAATGCTGGTTCAGGGGCTTTGTCCAAATTTGATCAGCCACACTCATCTTAACTCAAAACAGAATTGGGATCTAGTTTTTGGAGATAGACCTTTTAGAATCAGTTATAATTAGATACAACTACTGGTGAATCAGATGAGGATTCTTTATCAGCACATAAGGGAAAAAAAGGACCTGGGAGTATAACTTAGTGGTAGAGCACTTGCCTAGTATATTGAAGGCTCTGTTCACTGGGGAAAGGGCAGGGCAGTTTTCTAAGGGAAGAAAAGGTAGATGGTTGAAGACTGTAGAAGCCAAGAAAGAAAAAGGAGATGTGATCTTCATAATTCTGGGTGATAATTAGGTTGCACCGGGGAGGACAAACATTATTGGTATTATTAAGCATATATAAAGAATTACATATAGCTCTAGTCAAATTTAAGTCTTGATTATGTTTCTACAACTGGTCGTCATCTACCCCTTCCCAAACATATACTCCCTTAGAACACCTATCAATGGGGGATTTTTTTGGCATTTCATTCAAATAAATATTTGCAGTGAATGACCATCATATAACCATAACTAGAAAGAAATTATAAATAAGCAGATAAAAGTAATTTTAATATGAATATTCTAATTTTATTTATTTTAATAATTTGTCTCTCAGCTAAAAAGCTGCCAAAGAATGAACCACAGAATCCAGGAGCAAATTCTACTAGAGGAAGAGGAGTAGACCTTACTGAACCTACACAACCAACCAGGAGTCAATGTTGTAGTAACTAAACCTCCAGTTTGAACTAGCTGGAATATTCTGCTTCCTAAATGTTAACAGCGGGATTGGAGCATTTAACCGGCCCAGTATGACTTCCAAAAAGAAGAGACTTACGATAAAGTCCAGTTTCTAATACAGAATTATTTTATGTGTTTTGAACTTAATTTTTAATAACATGCATGTATCCCTCTAACTAATGTTACAGCAATAGAAAGGGAAGATGAGAACTGTGTGTATACTTGTTTCATTGGAAGGTTACGAGGGAATCATTTGTCATCATTAGAGATAAAGATAAATGACTGGATCCACAGCTAACCATCCAGTTTCTCCAAACTGGAGCAGTAGTCATCTATGTTAAAGATTTAGAAATTATTAATTTGGACTTTCGAAAAACATTTTTAGGATTCTCCAGATGTTTATGCTTAGCTGCAGTATTCAGGCAAATGATAATTTCTTTTATCTAAAGTGTACATTCCACATTTTAATAATAAATTAACCATAAGAATACCGTCCCACATCTCCAGGAAGAAGAAGGAAATTAGTGGCATCAAAATTATAGCCAGTCCCGTTATTTTTTTAAATGGGGTAAAAAAGCAAATGTAGCCCCATCTTGTTTTAAGAGTATAAAAACAGATAAATGCAATTTAATAAATAGTGTTCTCTTCATGTGAGCTCTTCAACAAAAATGAAACAAACCAGGTGTCTGTGATTTATATTTAATCACTGCTGGCCATTATATAGGTCTTGTTTGGGGATAGGGAAGGGGCTTTTGTTCCCTTTGGATATAAATATAGTCAGTGCACTAACAATTATGTACATTCAAACTTGATTACTTTAAATTTGATTTCCATCTGTACTGTAAATAGGGTACTGCATTGTCTCCATATGTTTATTATTTTTCTGTAATATTTAAGAATTGCTTAAAGTATACAAAATGTACAGTTACTAAAACAGCTAATTATTTCTTCCTCCTTTGAAAGGAAGGGGCTTCAGTTGTTCCTCATAACTAGAACCATAATAAACAATGTACCTGTAATTTGTAACATAAATATTGCATTGTTAGTAACAATCTTGCAGCCTTGTTTTTCAAAGTCCATTTTATTTTAATCAGTTCAGTATATTGCACTAATTATTTTAGGTCTTTTCATTATATGAAATCTACCATGTGTCAGAGATGATTTAATCTATTTAAGTGTTGAACTGCTAGCAGAACTTGTACATTTTACAGTAATTCAGAATTAGTAAGGAAAACAGTTCACCAGTGTTTAGTTTTATATTGAGGTGCTCAGGTTGGAATAAAGTGGTATAAAAAGCAAGTACTGGTTTTTCTCTTTTTTGGCATAAAATGGTGAACATATGTAAATTATATTATGTAACCTAAAATCTACTTTTATATTTACTACTTTCTTAAAATTATTTACATGGTATTGATGTATCATCCTAACATCTGCTTCATAAACGAATTGCTTTGTGGCATTATATTTTGGTTCTCTGGATAATTAGAACTTTATATTTTATGGCAGCAAGTGATATTCACTTCCACTGAGAAATATTACCATAACTGTAATGTTGTCTCTGGATCCAGCCTCTAAAGCAGCATTTACAAGTTTATGGCTAATATACTCAGCTGCACCTTCATAGAAATTTTTAGTGCCTAATTCTTTTATACTTGTTTGCTCATCATCTACACTTTCAATTTCATTCTCATGACTAGTTGTTGGTGAAGATAATTCTTCATTTTTCGGGTCATCAATACTATAGTCAGACGAGTTTTTTGAATTTGTGGTTGACACATATTCTTCAGATTTGGATTCACACTGAAACAATATGTGGATATCACTTTCAAATTCATTATTACTTTTGTCACTGTTTGGAAGAAGCGGAGGCCCTGTAGATGGTAGAGCTTCTAACTGTGTGATTGAGGTGTATGTTTCTTTATACATATGAAACATTGTTATTACCATTGCAGTGACTTCCTTTTTATCCAAAACTTCCCAGAGTCCATTAGTAGCTAAGATAAGGAATTGACATAAGTCATCCATAGGAATAGAAATAGTTTGAGGTGCTGGGATAATGGATTTTTTCAGTTTGAGATTTCCATGAAATCCAAGTCCTCTTGTGGTTTTTATTTGCCCTTCTAGGAGCCCATACGGTTCATTTGAACTGATTACTGCTCCAGTCTGAAGTACTCTTCTTCTTTCTTTGATGTTTCGAGTAGTATGTTCTTTGGTTAGGCAAAAACCTTTCCCATTTCTGCATAAGACTGCTTGTACATTACCTAAAAGATAATTTAAAAATACAAAAAATTTTGTCCTACAGATTTAATAACCAGTTGTGTCAAAGTATACTGTTAGCTTTACTAATTCTGTGATTTCAATGCTAAACAGAAAGGCCATGTAAAAATATTTTTTTATGATAAGTTAGGTTTCAAACTGAGAAACAAGTTTTACTTTTTAAAATTCTGGGTTTGGTATTAAAATAACTAAAACCACCAATAATTAAAAATAATTCCTAAATCAAAGTTTTTTTTTTTAATGAAACAGCTTCCGAATATTATTTATTTTAGAGTCAAGTTGAACTTTTTAATAATCAACGTATATTTCATGCAACCGGGTTTTATTTTTAAAATGTTTAAATAAATGCTTCTTTAATTAAAAACACCTTTGATTTTTTTTTTTTTTAAGAATAGAGTCTGACAGTTGTGTAACTGGTTGAAGTTAAAATCTGAATGTACAGTGGCATTCTAACTTTCATACCACTATTAATTTCAGTCTTACTAAGTTCCTTCAATGTGTGCAAAAAATATGTATCATTAATGTATTAAATGGATAACAGGCAGCCACAACATTGAAATTAAACCCTTCATTTGAAAACTGAAATGTTAAAAAGTTTGATGGTAGTTTGTTCATACTTCAAATGAATTCATGTGTGTGCTTCATTGCAATCTTAAAAGTCTAAACATGCTCTAAACAGATTAAAGGATGATAATATTACTAAAACTGAAGTTTCTTTAAAAGTCAGTTTTGTTTCTTAGAAAAAAATATTGAGTTCTTAGGAATGTAATTGTTCTTGATACAGAGTCATGATTTATTAAAAAAATGTTCTGAGATGGGGTTAGTTATATTTGAATATTATATCCTTAGAATTCAAATTTCCTAGATTAGGATGCCAAATTTACTTTAGATAGAATATTCTGATTTTTAAATACGATGCTACACCTAGGATCAGAACTTTGTCACTTACAGAGGTTCATTTCTAAACACTCTTTTCTGTGGTGCTTGATTAAACCCAGGGCTTCAACTCATGCTAGGCAAGTTTTCTAACACTGAGTAACATATTCAGTCCTCTTAAATTTTATTTTGAGGCTAGGACTCACTAAGTTGCCCAGGTTGACCTTGGATTTTCAATCCTCCTGCTTCAGCCTCCTATATAGCTGGGATAAAAGTAGTGCACCATGAGCTTGACTTAAGCCATCCATTTTATTTAGGTAAAAGAATTTAGGCTTAGAAGATCTGGAAATGTAGTTAGAGTGCTTTTCCTAGCATGTGTGAGGCCATGGGTACTGAAGGAAAAAAAGGAAAAAAACTGGTTCATGCAAGTGATGGGACAGAAAGCGTAACTTGATGGAGTATTAGTGTAGGGTATACATTAATAACATTGGCCCATTTACATTATGTGAAATGTTGATATCTGTATGTGTGGATTGGGACCAAAAGGTGATATAGCTGTGCATGCACACCTGTAATCCCAGCAGCTTGGGAAGCTGAGGCAGGAAGATTGTGTTTCAAACCAGTCTCAGCAATTTAGTGCTAGGCCATAAGCAACTCTGTGAGACTCTGTCTCTAAATAAAACATAACAAAGGGCTGGGGATGTGGCTCAGTGGTTAAGCATCCCTGGTTTCAATCCCTGATACCAAAAAAATGAGAATTTTTTTTTAAAGAGAGAGAATTTTTTGATATTTATTTTTTAGTTTTTGGCGGACACAACATCTTTGTATGTGGTGCTGAGGATCGAACCCAGGCCGCACGCATGCCAGGCGAGTGCGCTACGCTTGAGCCACATCCCCAGCCCATGAGCCACATCCCCAGCCCAAGAATTTTTTTAAAAGATTATATATATATATATAATATTTTGGAAACATGAGAGGTATGTAAATGATAGTTCTAAAAATAGGCTTCTCAATTCTGTATAGTTTGGTTATTAACGTTTTGTATTTGTCTTTAATGCTGATCATTCTACTTATGTTTTGCACAAGGTAAATTGGTAAAATAATTCTTGACTTTTGGTAAGCATCATGGAAAATGGTACTCAACATAATGGTTGATTAAATAGAACATTAGGATGTATGATTCAGTACCTCTTTGACATTAGAAAAAAAAATATGTGTTTAATGTGAATAGTGCTATGAAAATGGGTCAGAATCTGGTTCAAGATAGTCAAGACCATTCACTTCCTAAGTGTTCACTTGCATGTGGCAAGCCAAAGTTCACTCAGTAAAAAGAAAAAACACATTTCCCTGCCATTTGACTTGACTTGAAAAGAATTCAGTACAGCCACGTGCAGTGGCAGATGCCTATAAATAATCCCAGCTCCTAGGAGGCTGAGACAGGAGGATTGCAAGCTTTTTTGTTGTTTTTGGTACCAGGGATTGAACTCAGGGGCACTGAGCCACATCCCCAGCCCTATTTTTTTTTTTTTTTTTTAATAATTTATTTAGAGACAGGGTCTCACTGAGTTGCCTAGCTCCTCGCTTTTGCTGAGGCTGACTTTGAACTCACAATCCTCTTACCTCAGCGTTCCCAGCCTGCTGGGATTACAGGCGTGTGCAATCTTGCCTGGCCAACGATTGCGAGTTTAAGCCAGTCTAGGGGATTTAGCAAGACCCTGTCTTGAAACAAAAAGGATTGGGGATGTAGCTCAGAGGTAGAGCACCCCTGGGTTCAGTCCCCAGCACCATGAAAACAACACAATTTTAGTATGAATATGAACTTAAAATGGTAATATGGTCAATAACTTTTGATTGAACCCAGGGACACTTACCAATAAGCCACATCCTCAGCCCTTTTATTTTTTGAGACAGGGTCTTACTAAATTGTCAATGCTGGTCTCAAGTTTGGCGAACTTTCTGCCACTACCCCCAACTGATAAACAGCTAATTTGGTTTTGGTTTTGTCTCTGAGAGTTTGATAAATTTTAGCCTTCTGCACTGTTTGCTCTCTCAGTGATGCATGCCTGTAATCCCAGTGACTTGAGAAGCTGAGGCAGAAGGAGTTTGAGGCTTGCCTGCCTCAGCAATTTAGCAAAACCCTAAGCAATTTAGTGAGACCCTGTCTCAAAAAAAAAAAAAAAAATGAGGGTGCAGCTTATTGGTAAAGCACCTGTGGGTTCAATCCCTACTACAAAAATAAAATAAAATAAAGGAAGAAATGTTCCTGTACCATCTGTTTAGGGAAAATATGAATGCCTAACCAAGTGGTGAACTGTGTGATTAAAAACTATTACACAAGTTCTATTTTTTTGTGGAGAAGGAAACACTAAGGGTTGAACCCAGGACCTCAAACGTAATAGGCAAGCACTCTACTGTTATATCCCCAACCTGTTTTACTTTGAGATAAGGTCTCACTATTGCTCAGTGGCCTTGAACTCCTACCACATTCTCCCAAGTAGTTTAGGAGTGCAGGCTTGTGCCACCTCACTCAGCCATTGCACAAAAAATTTTAATCTGAGCTTAAAGAGTTCAAATTCCTAATGTAAAGTTTCTAGCTTTTGAGAATTGGAGATACTGTTCTTTTCAGAATATATTGCCAGAACAAAAATATAACCGTCACTGGAAAAACAACAACATATTTAGGGACAATAATTTGGGGTTAAAAAGAGCTGCTTTGTGAGGCTGGGGATATAGCTCAGTTGGTAGGGTGCTTTCCTTGCATGTGCAAGGTCCTGGGTTCAATCCTCAGCACCAAAAAAAAAAAAAGTTAAAAGAACTGCTTTGTGGGCTGGGGTTGTGGCTTGGTGGTGGAGCACTTGCCTTCGATCCTCAGCACCACATAAAAATAAATAAAATCAAGATATTGTGTCCATCTACAACTAAAATAAAATTGAAAAGAGCTGCTTTGTGATGATGTCTTTTTAAGGTAAAATGTATAGTCAAAATGTTTGTTTGTTTGTTTTTGTAGTGGTGATGGCAGTACTGGGGATTGAACCCAGGGGCACTCTTCCACTAAACTACATCCTCAGCCCTTTTTATTTCTTTATTTTAAAACAGTCTTACTAATTTGCCCATATTCGTTCCAGACTTAATCTTGCTACCTCTGCCTCAATTGGATAACAAGCATATGCCACAATGGGGGGCTTCAGAGTGTTTCTTATGCAGAAGGCAATAATGTAACTGCTTTCTAAAATCACTGGGTTATCTCCAACTTTTGTAAGGAAAAAAGGAGTCTAGTATATTCCAGGGTGAGCTCTAGAGATGAAAACAACAATGTCTAAAATGAAAAACACACAAGATGTGATTAATGGCAGATTAGACGTTACTGAAGAAAAAGTTAGTGAAATTAAAAATATAGCAATAGAAACTACAAAACAAAGCATAGAGAGAAAAAAGTTCCAAAATCAAAGAGCATTAATGATCCAGGGACAATTTCAAGTAGCCTCAAGTACAAAATTTGTGTGCTTTAGGGAGAAAAGTGAGGAGAAAATAATTGGCATACATCATAAATTGCTTAAAATCAAAGAAAATCTTTAAACCAGCCACAAGGGGGAAACCATATTATGTACAGAGGAACACAGAAAGTGGTGACAGCAATGCAAGCAAGAAGACAGTGAAGTAATATTTTTCTTTTAGTAACATACTAAAAGGAAAAATCTGTCAACCTGGAGTTATGTCCATGGACAACTTTAAAAAAGTTAAAAACAATATACCAAATGAATATTTCTTTTACAAGCAGAGGTACAAATAAAGTCTCATCATCCCAAAACCCATATTACACATATACATATCATTTTAATTGAAAAATATGTAAAAGATAATTGAATGTTTAACAGGAAAAGTGATAGAGAATATGTATTACAAATATATAAGTCTAGGAGGGAATAAACAAAAGTGTACTATAATAAGAATTTTATTGTATCTACAAAGTGCTATAATATCACTTAAATGTAGATTGGAGAAATTGAAGATGTATAATACAAGGGCTGGGTTGTAACTCAGTGGTAGAGCACTTGCCTAGCACACATGAGGCCCTGGGTTTGATCCTCAGCACCACATAAAAATAAATGAAGATATTGTGTCCATGTACAACTTTTAAAAAGTTAAAAACGATATTGGAAGATGTATAAAACACAAAACTATTAAGTGTCAGAGTTATAACTGGCTGTACAGTGGTGCATGCCTGTAATCCTAGCAATTTAGTGAGACCCTGTCTGAAAATAAAGAATATGGTGGCACACACCTATAACCCCATCGACTGTGGGTTATAGATGGAGATGGAGACAGGATCGCAAGTTCAATACCAAATTTGACAACAAGGTGAGACCCTGTCTCAAAAGAAAAAAACAAAATGGACTGGGATGTAGCTCAGTGGTAAGGCGCCCCCCTGTCCAATCCCCACTGCAAGAATGAATGGATGGATGGAAGGACTGTCAGACTGGGGATGTAGGGCACCCCAGTACAAAAAAAAAAAAAAATACAGCTAATAATATGTCAAAGGAGATTTAATACAATAATAAACTAATTCTAAAGAAGCCAGTAAGCGAAGTACTGAGGCACATACCTATAATTGCAAGATAGAAGGTAGCCTGGCCAATTTGAGGAAGCTCTGTCTCAAGAACAGGATAAAAAGGACTGCGGATGTAGATTATTGGTACACTGTGCCTAGTACGTGCAGAACCCTGGGTTCCATCCCCAGTTCAGCCAAAAAAAAAAAAAAAAGGATTAAAGACTAGATGGAACATATTTTACCATACTAACAATCATACTGAATATAAATAGAATAAACACCCAATTAAAAGGAAGAGACACAGCCTCAGCAACAGCGAGGCGCTAAGCATCTCAGTGAGACCCTGTCTCTAAATAAAATACAAAATAGTGCTGGGGATGTGGCTCAGTGGTCGAGTGCCCCTGAGTTCAATCCCCAGTACCAAAAAAAAAAAAAAAAAAGACCTATTGAACAAGCAAACATTAGCATTCCTAAACATATATCTAATAGTTCCTCAAAATTCTGAAAGCAAAATCAACAATTATAGTCAGTTTCAGTTGAACTCTCTTAATAACGGATAGACTGTGAAGTCAATGCATAAAATAAAATCAGTAAGAACACTGAGGACTTGAAAAATAATGCCAAGGACTTGGCCTAATTGATATTTGAAAATCACTCAATCATAGGAGGTACACACAAAACATTTAACAAGATAGACCATACTCTAAGTCATAAAACAAGTCTCAATAAATTAAAAATGTAAATCATAATGTATATTCTGTGACTATGATGTAATTAAATGAGTTTTTAGGAAAATAGAATTTTCTAACAGGCTAGGCAAGGTGGTTCACACCTGTAATCCCAGTAGTTGGGGAGGCTGAGGCAGGAAGATATCAAGTACAAAGCCAGCCTCATCAACTTAAAAAAGAGGCCCTATCTCAAAAACTAAAAAGGCCTGGGGACGTACTCAGTGGTAAATTGCCCCTGAGTTCTTGGTTAAATCCATAATACCAACAATAACAGCAACAAAAGTGAAATCAAACACCAGAACAAAAAGCTAGCAGAAATCACATAGCAGAAATAGATACAAAGATACTGAGCACTAGAATTAGCAGACAAAAAATATTAAGTGAATGTGTAATAAGTTTAAGAATAAGACCAATTTAAAAATATATGGAAGGAGTTAGGGTTGTGGCTCAGAGATAAAGCGCTTGCCTAGCATGCGTGAGACACTGGGTTTGATCCTTGGCACCACATAAAAATAAAATAAAGGTATTGTGTCCACCTACAACTAAACATTAAATGTTATTTTTTTTTTTTTTTTTTTGGAATTGTGGTAGCTCACGCCTGTAATCCCAGAAACTCAGGAGGCTGAGCCAGGACAATTGTGACTTCAAAAAGCTAGCCTCAACAACTTGATGAGGCCCTAAGCAATTTAAGGAGAACCTATCTCTAAATAAAATAATTTTTGAAAGGGACTGAGGATGTGGCTCAGGGGTGAATGCCTCTGTGTTCAATCCCTGTTACAAAAAAAAAAATATTTATATATATGTATATTTGTATACGTATACACACACATATATATATATATGAAGAGAGAAAGGGGCTGGGCGTGGTGGGGCACACCTGTAGTCTCAGCTACTTGGGAATCTACAGAAGGATCACCTGAGCTCAGGTCTAGACAACTTAGTAACCCTATCTCAGAAAGAAGAATAAAAAATGTATACATATGAAAGAAATGAGTAATCATAAGAATAACCAAGGTTATTTAAGAAAAAAAGAACCAAAAACAAAAAAACAGTAAAAAAAAAATCAACTAAAATATTAGAAAAATGGAAGTGCTTGAATTTATGAATAGAGAGAAATTGTTCAAACTACCACACAAAAACAGAAAAATTAGTTGAGCTCAGTAATGTCTCAGAAATGACATTAGTGATAGAGAAAGACATTATAATATAAGCTTAATTATAGCTTCAGAATGGAAAAAATGGAACAGAGGCAAAATTTGAAAAGATAGCATTAGATGTCAATTCACAAAGACAAGAAGCCAAAATATCCCACATTTACAATTTTTTAAAAATCTACTTATAGATAATCTTAGTGAAATTAGGCCCCATCAAAGACCAAAATATATTTAAAGCAGAAAAAAAAAAAAACGATTACCTTCAATAGACGGCTTTTTATCAGCAACAATAGAAAGCAGAAGGGGGGAATAATTTCTTTGAAATGCTAAGAGAAAACAACCTGCCAAACTACAATTTTTACTCCACAAAAATATCTGTCAAGAAAAAGAATATCACACAAAGTCTGTATTTGGGGGAGGGGGCATGGGGCAGGAAAGATGGTGGAATGAGATGGACATCATTACTCTAGGTACATATATGATTTCACAAATGGTGTGACTGTATATCATGTACAACCCAAGAATTGAAATGTTTTGCTCTATTTATGTACAATGAATTACAATGCATTCTGCTGTCATGTATAACTAAGTAGAAAAACAACAACAAAAGTCTATATTTGCCACCAATGAACCCTCACTAATAGAAATTCTAGTGGATGTACTTCAGACAGAAGAGAAAACATTACAGATGAAAAAAGAAAGTTTGTGAACAATAGTAAAAATTTGGAAAAATGATTAGATTAAAAAATGCATAAGCCAATAATAATATCTTGTGGTTGTTGTGTTTTGTTTTGTTGTTTTCTTTAGTATCAGGGATTGAACTCAAAGGCACTTAACTACTGAGCCACCCCCAGCCCTTTTTTGTATTTTATTTAGAGACGGGGTTCTCAATGAGTTGCTTAGTGCCTGGCTAAATTGCTGAAGCTGGCTTTGAATTCCTGATCCTCCCACCTCAGCCTCCCAAGCTGCTGGGATTACACGTGTGCGTCACTGCTGTTTTTTGTTTTTGTGGTTTTTTTTGTTGTTGTTGTTTATTTTGTTTTGTTTTTGGTGCTGAGCATCAGATCAAATTTAGGTCCTGGCACATGCTACACAAGAACTCTACCACTGAACTTTATCTCTACCATGCTGTAAGGATTTTCTTATGAAATTAAAATATACAGCAAAATATAGGTAAGGAGGGAGTGAATAGAATTAAAGTGTTCCAGGGTAACTATAGTGCTTGAAATAAAGTTAAAGTTGTCATTAGCCAGCACAGTGATGCACACCTGCAATTCCAGGAACTAGGGAAGCTAAAGCAGAAGGTTTCCAAGTTTGAGGCCAGCCTGGGCAATGTAGCAAGACCCTGTCTCAAAAAATAAAAAAAATAATAAAATAAAAAGAGCTGGGATATATTTCAATGACAGAGAACCCCTGGGCTCAATTCCCAGAACTGCAAAATTTTTAAAAAATTAAAAATGATCAATACTGGTATATGATGAGTCAAGGTTGCATCTGTGACAAATGGTTAAAAGGGCACCCAAATCTTTTTGAAAAAAAAATTAATGTAGTGGATCAGGCAGGGTAAACACGTAAAAATCTTTTCAGCAAAAGCAGTGAGAAAGTATGCTGGAAAAAATGGTGGAAATCAACTTTCTAGAAATTAACGTACATCTTGCAAAAATCTGAAATATATTTTCCAAGAGAAACAACTACAGGTGGTGAGAACAGTGGGATTTTTAGCCTTTAACTTGACCTGCTTCAAACTGCTCTCGCTCTGCAGTGGTATTAAAAAGCAGCAACCTCATAATGATGGTTGCTGTGAAACTGAACAACCTAGTTCTCTGCAGAAGATAGGATAGCTTTGGACTTCCCTTTAAAACAAAATCCCCAAAGAATTGTCACTATTTGAACTGACTTGAAACTCTGAAAAAAAAAAAAAAGCTCCATTGTGAGATCTTGTCATTATTTGACCTGACTCAGCATTTACTCTGTGCAAACAACTCTATTCCCAAGGTGTTTGTCAAAAACAAACAGCAGCAATTATTTAAAATCACAGCTGCCTGAAAGCATTTGGCAGTGAAAGCATTTAGGCTTAAGAGGAGGCTTACTTTAAAAATTGCCAGAACTACTGGGCTCATGGTGCACCTCTGTAACCCCAGTTACTCAGAAGTCTGAGTCAGGAGGATCACAAGCTCAAGACCAGCCTCAGTAACTGAGCAAGCCATGGTTTTATAAAGCGCAATGCATTTCTGAGAAAATAGAACATGCACCTATTCAACCTTTACACATGCACAGGACCTGAATTCTCATGACTGATTGACCTTGAGGCTTCACCCACCTAAAGAAGAAGTGGAAGCTAATACAAAGTCTTAAAGTGCCTGCCATTTTATTAAAGATAGACCCAACAAAACACAGACCCTCTCAGTCCCAACAATGACTGCAAGATGTATTGGTTCAAGGGAGGCATTGAAGGGAATCTCAGCCTAAATATTAGCTGACTCCTAAGCTGACCAAGCACCGCCATTATGGCTACACACAAGCATGGAGATTTTGACAGTTCAGGAAAGTCACTTAAGAACAGCAGCAACTACAAACCCCGGGAGGGGAGAACAATCTGTTACTTAAAATATCCAATTTTAAAAAACCAAAAATTATAAGACAAAGAAACATAAAAGTATAGCTCGTTCAAAGGCAGGGAAATGAGATAATAAGAATGGAGGAAGCCCAAACATTGGATTTTATCAGATAAAGTGCTAAAGGAAGGTATGGCTCCAAAAGGAAAGCATGATGGTCCACCAAATAGAGAATATCAATAAAGAGAGGGGCTGGGGTGACAGAGCACTTGCCTAGCGTGTACCATGCCCTGGGTTTAATCCCCAGAACCAGAAAATATATATAGATTTAGATATCTATATGGATGGATAAAATCCTTAACCTAGATACATAATGAAAAACTCCTTCACAAAGTACTAGCAAACCACTCCAACAATATGTAAAAAATTATAGGCCTTGATTAAGCAGGATTTATTCTAGGAAGACAAGAAGAAGGCCCACACCTGTAATCCCAGCTACTCAGGAGGCTGAGACAGGAAGATCTCAAGTTCAAGGCCAGCCTCAACAATTTAGAGAGATCCTTTCTCAAAATAAAAAATAAAAAAGGACGGAGGATGTAGTTGTGATAGAGTGCCCCGAGTGTTTAATCCACCATATCATCAAAAAAAAACAACAACATTTGAATAGCATTTTTATGGATATTCAAATGGCTAATAAGCACTTGATACCCAATATCATCAGGGAAATGGAAATCAAAATTACAATGAGATGTCACCTTATGCCCAATAAGATATCTAAAATCAGAGTGACAGACAACTGTAATCCCAGTTACTGGGGAGACTGAGACAAGAACATCTCAAATTCAAAGCCAGCCTGGGCAATTTATCCAGACCCTGCCTTAAAAGAAAACTTGAAAGGGCTGGGGAGGTTGTTCAGTAGTAGAATACTTGCCTGGCATGTGTGAAGCACTTGGTTCAATCCTCAGAACTGGGGGTGGAGATGGGGGGAGATGTAAAATTCGTGGAGTTTTTGATGCTAGGAAAAAGTTTAATTGTGATATACATACACACAAACATATACATATATATTTAGTTATGTGAGTGTTTTAATCCTTTGAGGATTAAAAGGAAATAAATATCATTAAGAGAAATTATAAAATGCAATAAAAATGGGAATAATAAAAAAAAATTAAGTGTTATTTTGGAATTTTTTACACATGCACAAATTCAACATTTATTCAACAGTTTCATCATTATACTCACATTTTTTAAATATTTATTTTTTAGTTGTGGTTGGACACAATACCTTTATTTCACTTATTTATTTTTTTAATGTGGTGCTGAGGATCAAACCCGGGGTCCCACATGTGCTAGGCGAGCGCTCTACCACTGAGCCACAACCCCAGCCCTACACTCATGTTTTATTATAAGGTAAATGTATTTTTAAAATTCTAGAGCTGTACACAAACCTAATTTTTTTAGGAATTTTATATTTTATGAATTTCAAACAAGAGAACAAATTTCCTTGCTCTAATTATATCTGTTTCTTATTTCTTTCTTTGGGCTTTTTTGTTCTGTTTTGTTTTTTGACAGAGGTTCTTCCTATATTTCTGAGACTGGCCTCAAATTTGTGATCCTTTCTTACCTCAGCCTCATGAGTCACTGGAATTACAATGTGCACCTCTACATCTGGCTAATTATTTTACAAAATACAAAATGTACCTGGATATTGTGGTACATGCCTATGAGCCTAGTAACACAGGCGGCTGAAGCAGAAGGATTGCAAATTTGAGCCGCCCTTCACCAAATTAGCAAGATCTGTCTCAAAGTAAAAAAAAAAAAAAAAAAAAAAAAAAAAAATTTAAATGCCTGGGAATGTTACTCAGTGGTTAAGTGCCTCGGGGTCCAATCCCCAGGGGGATTGGTGGGGGGGAATAACCACAGTTCTTGGCTGGTGTTATAGCTCAGAAGTAGAGCACTTGCCTAGCATGTGCAAGGCTCTGGGTTCAATCCCCAGCACTACAAAAATGAAAAAGTTGCCTAGGGCCTTGCTAGGTTTCTGGGGCTGGCCTCAAAGTTGCGATCCTCTTGCCTCAGCCTCCCACATCACTGAGATTACAGGCATATACCACCATGCCCAGCTACATTTTAATAGATAGACATAATGTGAAAAAAAAATGCATTCTGCAATACAGTCATGATTTTTGCCACAACAGTGCTCCTGTAAGAAAGCATTCTAGATACTTTTCAGTCATTTTGAAAACTAAATTTCTGTGAAGATAAAAACAGACATGGTGGCACACAACATCCACTGTGGAGGCAGAGGCAGGATTGCAAGTTCAAGACACGATTTGGCAACTTAGTGAGACCCTGTCTCAAAGTAAAAAATAAAATGGATTGGGGATGTAACTTAGTAAAGCTTAGTGGCAAAGCACCTCTGGGTTCAATCCCTAGTACCAAAAAAAAAAAAAAAAAAAAAAAAAGCAGGCTGTCTAAATGAAATAATTTAACACAATTGCATAGACCTGAAAATTAAATGCAAACAAATATTTGACCTAGAGATTATAACTGACCAAATAGAAAAGAGTCTAGAAATAATGAATCATGGTATACAAGACATTTAAAATAATGTCTAGTTATTGAATATTGAATATCCCATCATTTCTCATTTAATTTATAAGAATCCTGTGTCAAATGATATTTTCTAATAGATGTCAAAATTCCAAAAATATAGGGTCAGTTCCTAGGTTGGCCTGAAATCTGAAAAACATCAATCCTTGAAGTAGGCCTGCTCTAAAGTTGTTTGGAACCTCAGTGTAGACACAAAAAATGACAAAGACTCTGAGGCACTTGGCATTGCACTTAGTTTCTTGATATTGGTTAATCTGGAGTCCTCCACATTTGGGGCTGAGAAGTAGAGCTGTATCAGAAATATTTAACTGTCACGGGCCTTGGCCTTGTAATGGATTTTGTAACTGTGTGGCCCTTGAAATGCCGTGTCTGCCCCAAAACCATGCACTGAGGCCCAGCCTTGTGATCTCTGAGGCAAACTCCTTGAAAGGTAGAGCATGACATCATGAAAGGATTTCCAGGTCCAGTCCTCATTACCTCTGAAACCTGGAACAAATCATCTCACCTGTCTGAGTTTCCATTTCTCATCTGAAATACTGAGTTAGTGACACCAAGATATAATTAGATATTTGTATTTTTGAAAGACTAAATGAGAAAAAAATTACTCTGTATCCAGTATTCAGTAAACAGACACTAACACAAATTACAATTTTTTTGTACGGAAAGGGCCATGGAACACTATCAACACAACTCATGGATCTCAGGTTAATTTTTCTAAGACTCTTTATCTCTGGATTTTCCATTTTGGCAAACTCCTAAGCTAGGATTTTAAGAACTAAAGGTCAGCTGGGCACAGGGGCACACACCTTTGATCTCAACAGTAATCGAAGGCTAAAGCAGGAGGATCACAATTCAAGGTCAGCCTCATTTAGTGAAAATTCTGTCTCAAGATAAAAAGCAGCAAAACTCCTCTGGGTTCAATCCCCAGTACCAATAAATAAATAAATAAAAACTTTAAAGGTCAGAAGAATTACTTCCTAAACATAAATAACAAAGAAGGCAAGCTGGATATATATAGGTACATGCCTATAATCCCAGTCACTTGGGACTTCTAAGACAGGAACATCACAAGTTCAAGGCCAGAGTCAGCAACTTATTGAGAACTTCAGTAACTTAGGGAGACTCTGTCTCAAAATTAAAAAAAAACATAAAAGGTTTGGAAATGTATCTCAGTAGTAAAGCACCGCTGATTTTAATCCCTAGTATCAGAAGAGAGAGAGAGAGAGAGAGAGAGAGAGAGAGAGAGAGAGAGAGAGAGAGAATGCACACATGCACACATATAGAATTGCAGCATGAACTGTTAATCTTTCTGAGATTAAACTAGTGTTTCCTGGCCCCTGAGCATGAGGATGGTCTATTAATTTTTGTATTAATTATCATAATAATTGACCAATTTGAGCAACCACACTAAGAATAATCAAACAACTTTCTATTGTTATGAACAAAGTAAATGTGTCCAGTGTTTTTTTGTTTGTTTGTTTTGTTTGGATTTAAGTTGTTATGGTTTGGATCTGGAAGTTTCCCCCAGAAGCTCACAGGCAATGCAACAATGTTTAGAACCTTAAAAAAAATAAAACAATGTTTAGAAGTGAAATGATTGGATTATGAGGGCTTTCTCTTGGAAAAATATGTACAACTAGTTTTCTGGGGTTATTCTTTTTTTATTTTTTTGAACTGGGGATTGAACAGGGGTGTTTTACCACTGAATACATCTCCAGCACTTTTTCTTTTTGGATACTGAGAATTGAACTCAGGGGCACTCAACCTCTGAGCCATATCCCCAGCCCTATTTTGTATTTTATTTAGAGAGAGGGGTCTCACTGAGTTGCTTAACACCTCAAAGTTGCTGAGGCTGGCTTTGAACTTGCGATCCTCTTGCCTCAGCCTCCCAGACTGCTGGGATTACAGGCGTGCACCACTGCGCCCAGCATCCCTAGCACTTTTTATTTTTATTTTTTGAATTTGAGATGGGAAATCATGGCATTTGCAGGTAAATGGATGGCATTGGAGAAGATAATGCTAAGTGAAGTCAGCCAATCCCCCCCAAAAAAAATGCCAAATGTTTTCTCTGATATAAGGGGGGTGACTCATAGTGGGGTAGGGAGGGAGATCAAGGGAGAATTAGATCAAGGGAGGGAAAGGAAGGGGGAAGGGGATTAGCAAGGATGGTGGAATGTGATGGACATCATTATACAAAGTACATGTATGAAGACTTGAATTGGGTGTCAATACACCTTATATACAAACAGAGATATGAAAAATTGTGGTATATATGTGTATTAAGAATTGTAATGCAGGGCTGGGGATGTGGCTCAGGCGGTAGTGCGCTCGCCTGGCATGCGTGCGGCCCGGGTTTGATCCTCAGCACCACATACAAACAAAGATGTTGTGTCCGCTGAAAACTAAAAAAATAAATAAAAATTCTCTCTCTCTTTAAAAAAATAAAAAAATAAAGTCTGCTCTAAGGAAGACAGAGGAGAGTTAAAAAAAAAAGAATTGTAATGCAAAAAAAAAGTACATGCATAATGGTATAAATTGACGTGAACATACTTTATATACAGAGATATGAAAAATTGTGCTCTATATAGGTAATAGGGATTGTAATGCATTCCACTGTTGTCATGTATTTAAAAAAAATAACAAAATCAATTTAAAAAATTTGAGATGGGATCTAACTAGGTTGCTTAGGGCCACACTAAGTTGCTGAGGCTGGCCTCAAACTTGGGATCCTCCTGCCTCAGACTCCCAAGTCACTAGGATTATAGGCATTTACCACCACACTCAGCTTGGTTATTGTTTCTTAAAATGATCATTGTGATTCTAGGCATTAATAAGTAACTAAATAATAATATTAATATTCTGGGAGCATGAATTTTACTGCCGGGAATCAAAAATGTTAAGGTTTTATCTATTGCTATAAGATACACATACCAGCATTTGCAATGTGTAATACTCCTGAAATTATTTGTGGCATCATCTGGGAAGGGTTGTTCTTTGATAATCCATCCCAGTTATTGGTTCCTTTCCAATTCTTATTAACATGAGGATTTTTAATGCTGCCTTCCAGTACACAAGTAACTGCAGAACAGCCACTCCATCGGACCCTGGAAACTTCATTCCTTCCAAGACGTAAAAGCCTATCCATTCTCCAAAACGCTTTTGCAAATGCTTTGTGTGTGTCCTCGTACTCATACTTCAATGCTCTTGGCTTTTTGTATATGGAGGAGAAGAGGTCTTCTATTGCCGTGTATTCTTCTCTAAACACAGTGTGGAAGGAATTGATGATTTCTTGCTGTTCAGTCGTCATTTGGTAGGAAGGATCAAATTTGGAAAGTTGATGGAGAAGTAAAATCGGGAGCTCTGCTGATGCCAAGTCTGCTGCTGCGGCACCGTGGTGTCCGTCAAACAAACCAAAAAAACACACATTGGGTTTATTGCCAAAATTATTCATGACAGTGAATTTATCATTCATGTCTACTTTCCACGCAGCATTTCTGTCTCCGCAGATGGCTACACCTTTAATTAATAGATGAGGTATATGTTGAGAAGACACGGAACTCCCATCAATGTAATCAATAATCTTATAGTATAATGGGATTTGTCTTTTCTCAAGTAGTTCAAAAGCATTATTAATGTTCCGTAGGATTTTTTCATTGAACTCAAAAGATGACAATAGTTGGGAAATTATAAATTGTCTCTGAGCATCCAGGACTGAAAATGGGGGTTTCCTACCACCCATCCATGGGAAATCCAATGTAGCCAGAACTGCATGTTGCTTCTTGTGGAAGAAAATGCCAGTCGTGACAATTTCCTGCTTGCATAAGGAACAGGGGAATGTGATCTCTCGTTTAGCTTCCTGAAGCTCTTCGCTCTGTTTTCTAGATTTCAAAAGTTTGGCCTTCTTAAATTGCTTTTTTCTGCGTGGGACGGAAACATTCTCATCCGATTCAAATGTCGATGTTTTTTCATTCCATTTTCTTGTTTTCCAAAACACTCTGCAAACAAGAAGAAACATATATACAATCTAGGAAAATGCAATGAAATTCTTGACACTCTTCAAGCCAGTTGTGGTGGGGCATGCCTGTAATCCCCGCTACTGGGGAGGCTGAGGCAGGAAGATGGCAAATATGCAGGTCAGTATGGACAGTGTAGTAAGACTCTCTTGCAAAAAAAAGAAAAGGAGAAATAAAAGAATGTAGAGTTCCTGAGTTATATCCTCAGTACTGAAAAACTAAAACAAAAACAAAAACCTAACCAAAATCAAGTAGACTAATAAAAGGAATGATAGTAAAAATGGATTTTTAAAAAAACCTACAGTGAAGAGGTATGAGTTGAGGGCAGGAAAGAAAACAGGTGATGTGGAAAATTGAGGCAAAGGATCACAAGTTTGAAGTCAGCTTCAGCAAAGGAGTGAGACTCTCAGCAAATTAGTGAGAACTTGTCTCAAAGAAAAAAAAAATTAAAAGTTCTGGGGACATAGTTCAGCAGTAAAGTACCTCTCTAGTACCAAAAAGGGAAAGAGGTGGAGCTGCTGGATCATACATATACTCTGGACTGAACCCAGAGGTTGCTTAACCTCTAAGCCACATCCCCCACCATTTTTATTTTTTACAGGGTCTCAGATGGTTGCTTACAGCCTCGATAAATGGCTGAGGCTGGGTTCGAACCTATGATCTCCCTGCCTCAGCCTCCGGAGCCGCTGGGATTATAGGTGTGCACCACCATGACCGGCAACACCCTTTCTTATACTCCTTCCCATCAGAATATCTAAAACAGTGCTCAGCACATAGGCCATTTTTATTCATTTTATAGACAACTTCTAGGGCCTCAGATCTTTCCAAGTACCTGTGGAAAAAAAAAAAAAAAAAAACCTGAAAACAGTAACAAAGGTTTAGGTTATGAAATAATTTAAACTCTGAAAAAAATCAACAACAATTTTAAATGTTTATGAAATGTGACTTTTGAAAACTAGTTCATCTTCAATTAATATGTAAAGTGTCTTTGCTACAGGTATATTTAACATTTGTGTTCTATATGGGAATTGGGGGCATCTACCACACTACTACCTAGATCCTCTAAGAACATCCTAAGTAAACCAGGTATGGTGATGCACACCTATAATCCCAGCTACTCAGAAGGCTAAGGAAGGAGTATTATACATTTGAGACCAGCCTAAGCAATTTAGCAAGAACTTTTCTCAAAATGGTATTATTAAAAAGGGTTGGGGATGAAGCTCCATGCCTACCATGTCTTGGGTTTTATCCACAGAATCAGACCAAAAAAAAAAAGAATGAATAAATAAATAAATGTCTCTAGAACGCTTCCAAATTAGCAAGACTTCTTAGCTTTGCTTCAACAACAAATTTTGGGGAATTTCAATAAAACGAAGTTTTTATTTTTGTTTTGTGGTACTAGGGATTGAACCTAGGGACACTCTAACACTGAGCTATATTTCCAGTCCTTTTTATTCCTGTTGAGATAGGGTCTCGCTAAATTGCATGTGCCACTGAACCTGGAGAAAATGTTTTTCAACTACCCAAAAAGTAGCTGGTTGTGGTCCCCATGCCTATAATCATAGGTACTACAGAGTCTGAGGCAGAGGATCCCAAATTGGAAACCAACCTGGGCAACTTAATGAGATTCTGTCTCAAAATAAATGCTATGGATGCAGCTCACTGATAGAGTATCCCTGGTTCAATTCCCAGTACAAATAAATAAATAAATAACTCCAAAAGTAGAGAAAAGAATAAAATAAACCCCTCTATGACCATCACCTGCTTTAACTGTTATCAACAATTTTTTATTCTTGTTTTATCTGTGTCACCATCCACTTTACTTGTTTATCTAGTGATATGAGGAACTAATCCTAGGAACATTTGGTCTCTGAGATACATACCCAGAATTTTTTTTGTGTGTGTGTGTGAACCTGGGATTGAACCCAGGGGCGCTTAACCACTATACCACCACACCCTATTTTAAAGCCAATGTTCATATCATATTACATATTAATTTTTAAATCAATGCCATCCATATATTTTATATATATATATATATATATATATATATATAATTTATATATAGTTTGTTTTTTTTTTTTAACCAGGAATTGAATCTAGGGACACTTAAGCATTGGGTCACATCCCCAGACTGTTATATTTTTGATTTTGCAACTCACTAAATTGCTTTGGATTTGCAATCCTCCAGCCTCAGCCTCCTGAGCTGCTGGGATTACAGGTGTGAGCAACCTTGCTGAGCTAATGGCATCCATACTTCAGTCTCATCAACAAATTTGATTAGCATCCAATTACTTCAATCAGCTACTATGGAAGGTGCTAAGATTCCCAAATGAATAAGGCTTTCGTCCTTCCTTTGAGAAAAGGAGGGGAAAAGATCTCAGTGCTTCCACGTGCTAATCCAGGTCATTAATAAGAGTCTTAAACAAGTCATATGCGGTGGCGGTCAGAGCGCTATCTTTGCTCCCAACCATGGACTCTTCTACCTGGGAATAGCATTATAAACCCTGAAAAAAGTGACCTAAAAAAATTCAGTTAAACTGGGTGCGGTGGCATACGCCAGTAATTCCAGGAAGCTGAGGCAAAAAGATTGGAGTTCAAAATCAGCCCCAGCAATTTAGTGAGACCCTGTCTTTTTTTTTTTTTTTTTTTTTTTGGTACTGGGGATTGAACTCAGGGCACTTGACTACTGAGTCACTACTGCAGCCCCCCCCCCCTTTTTTTGTATTTTATTTAGAAACAGGGTCTCTAAATAAAAACAGTTGCTTAGCACCTTTCTTTTTGCTGAGGCTGGCTTTGAACTTGCCATCCTCCTGCCTCAGCCTCCAGAGCTGCTGAGATTCCAGGCATGTGCCACCATGCTGGCTGACCCTGTCTTAAAAAGAGCTATGAGGGGCTGGGATTGTGGCTCAGTGGTAAAGCGCTCACCTGGCACGTGGGAGGCCCTGGGTTTGATCCTTGGCGCTACATAAAAATAAATAAATAGGGGAATATAGCTCAGTGGTTAAGCAACCCTGGGTTCAATCTTGGCACTTAAAAAAAAAAAAAAAAAAAGGAAGGAAAAAAGAATGTACTCACAGTCATTTTGTGCATATGTTCATTTTTCAATTTCCAAGTGTTAAAGGTAGCCATATTTGTTACACTTGAAGTCAGCTAGATTATAAGACTGCATTAATACTACAGAGTATTTCATTTTGTTTTCTCAAAATTAGCTGAAGAAATAAAATGGCCTACAAATCTAGATATGATTATAAAGTTAAGAAAAACTGAGGATGCACTTAGGACTTTTCAAAAAAGAGAGAGAGAGAGACACACACCCTTTGGCTGTTGGTGTTGCAACTACTGTGATCCCAGCAGCTCCACAGACCCAAGCAGGAGGATCATAAATTCAAGGTCAGTCTCAACAATTAGGAAGACTCTGTCTCAAAATAAAAAATGGCTGGGGGGCTGGGGATGTGGCTCACATGGTAGCGCGCTTACCTCGCATGCGTGGGGCGCTGGGTTCGATACTCAGTACAACATAAAAACAAAATAAAGATGTTGTGTCCTCCGAAAACTAAAATATATATATAATATGTATATAATATATATTATATATATATTAAAATATATTATATTATATATAATATAATATAAAATATATTATATTATATATTAATATATTAAATATATATATATATATATATAAATTCTCTCTCAAAAAAAAAAAGGCTGGGGCTATATCTCAGTGGCGAAACATCCCTCAGTTCAATCCCCAGTACCAAAAAGTAAGAAAGAAAGAGATATCAGCAAGGGGGTTCAAGGCAAATCTAAAGGAATTAAGCGGACAAAAGGAGAAAGAGGACCCAGAAAAGAAATGGGCAGGCACACAGAGAAGTAGGGAAAACAGTTCTATCACTTTCTTTTAAGCTTTTTTGACCAAAATGTATATCAGATTTGTGATTGCTATTTCTTGGTAATTCCTGGAAAGAATGACATTTTTACAAGTTATAAATGACATTTGGGACAATGCACAAAGCACCATAATATTGATTTGCTTGGTAATTACTCTTGGATGTCAGAACTTCCTTTTTCTTTTCTTTTCTTTTTTTTTGGGGGGGTGCGTGGGGCGGGTGGAAGATACCAGGGATTGAACTCAGGGGCACTCCACCACTGAGTCACATCCCCAGCCCTATTTTGTATTTTATTTAGAGACAGGGTCTCACTGAGTTGCTAAGGGCCTTGCTTTTGCTGAGGCTGGCTTTGAACTTGCCATCCTCCTGCCTCAGCCTCATGAGCCACTGGGATTATAGGCATGTGCCACTACACTTGGCTCCAACTTCCTTTTTCTATATGTAGGGGACAACTTTGGCACAGCCCTCACAAACATGAAGCCATTCATAGAACCTAATTTGTCACTCCATGTCCGTTCATTCACTCAGACATTCAAGACACAGGTTGAGTGGCCCTTATCTGAAATATTTGAGACCAGAGGATGTTCTGGGTTTTGAATTTTTTCAGATTTTGTATGGTTTCCTGTACATAATGAAATATCCTGGAGATGAGACCCAAATCTAAATTAAAAACTTATTTGTGTTTCATACACACCTTATACATGTAGCCCAAAGGTAATTTTATACACAATAACTTTGTGCATGAAACAGTTTCATGGTGTTGAATTTTCTGTATCATCATGGTGCTCAGAAAGCTTTGGATTTTGGAGTATTTCAGATTTCAGAATTTTGGATTTAGGGATACACAACCTGTAATAAATTAATTATAAATATAGCTGGTCAATTAAAATAAGAATATTTTGGGCTGGGGATGTGGCTCAAGCAGTAGCGCACTTGCCTGGCATGCGTGTGGCCCGGGTTCGATCCTCAGCACCACATACAAACAAAGATGTTGTGTCCTCCGAAAAAATTAAAAAATAAATATTAAAATTCTCTCTCTCTCTCTCAAAAAAAAAATAATAAAATAAGAATATTTTAAATATTAAAATAAATATGCAGGTGCAGTGGCACATACCTGTAATCCTAGCAACTGCGAAGCCAGATATGAGGGTCACAAGTTTGAAGTTACTCTCAGCTACTCACTGAGGCCCTAAACATCTTAGTGAGACTAGTGAGACCCTGTCTTAAAAAGGGCTGGGGATATAGCTCAGTGATAAAGTGCCTCTAGGTTAAATCCCTAGTACAAATAAAATAAAATAAAAAGGTGACCGATTAAGAGCATAGAGTAGCTAGGTGTAATAACACACACCTGTAATCCTAGTAACTCAGGAGGCTGAGGCAGGAGGATTGCAAGTTTGAGACTAGGCTTGGCAATTTGACAAGACTCTGTCTCAAAATAAAAAAAAAATCAAAGGGGCTGGGGATGTGGCTCAGTGGTTAAGGGCCCCAAGGTTCAATCCCTGGTACCAAAAAAAAAAAAAAAAAAAAGAAGAAAAAAGAAAAAAAATACTGTGCATGTAATTATTCATTAACTACATTTGTTATCCAACAACAAAAAAAATTAAATACCTTAACGCACTATTAATTTCCATATCCAGATCCATTTTTATTTCTATTTGCCTGTGGAATTGTTCTCTCTTTGCCCTTATTTTTCCCCACTTTGTGGAGCCTCTGTTTCTTCAACTTGAATAGTGATGGTGGTAGTGGAAATAAAATTGGTGGGCGATTCCTGAGGCAGAGATAGTGAAGATGGTGGTACTGCCCATGGAGGAGGCTTTCCTGACTTGATGTTAGAGCTTCCAGTGTGGAATGTTTACTGCATCACTGGAACCTCAGTCACAGCTCTCTTTGTGATTCAGAAGGACGGTGAAGCAACAGATCACAAGTTATAAATTTGCCTTTGGAATTTCTAAAGGAAGGAGCATTCATTAAATGTACTGTCTCATGCTAGGCATAGTGGTGCACACTGTATCCCAGCAACTTGGGAGGCTGAGGCAGGAAGATTGCTGGCTGGAAGCCAGCCTCAGCAATTTAGTGAGGCTCTAAGCAACTAAGCAAGACCCTGTCTCAAAATCATATATATATATATATATAAAACAAAAAAGGCTGGGATGTGGCTCAGTGGTTAGGCACCCCTGAGTTCAATCCTGATACCAAAATAAATAAATAAATAAGAAAAAAAAAAAAGAAAAAGAAAAGGAGGACTAGGGATATAGCTCAGTTGGTAGAGTGCTTACCTCACATGCACAAGGCCCTGGGTTCAATCCCTAGCACCACGGAAAAAAATAAAAGGAGCTTGCTACCATGCTATCATTTCCTCCAGAATCTTCTATCATCACCTGTGTTAGCTGGAAATTATGTTTCCCAGGAATCCCTCTTCCTCTGTGGTTCCAGGTTAGAATCCTTCAAGGAAAGAATCCATATGAGATTTTTGGGGACATCATATCTGAATGCTGTCATCATCCTATGCGTTTACTCATAGATACAGTAGGGTCTGGCAGGTTTCAGCTTGTCCTCTGCTCCCCATTACCCTGCCTCTGGCTTTTCCTCCAAACTGCAGACATTGTTAATCAACAGCAGCCCAGGCTTATCAGCCCACAACTGCCTGTGGACCCACAGAGGCAAACTCTTCCTCTAGATTTCACTGTTAGCCACTCCTTCCTGGTCCTAGTAGAAGCTAGACACCCCTGGCTTTTCAGCCTGACTGGGTTAAGGACTTCTCTGATCCTCCAAGCCTTCTTTCCAGATATTCAAAAGCCCAGTTTTCCCACCAAATGTATATGGTCTGATTTTAAAAATAAATCCTTAATTCCATGACCCCTAGAGTTCTGCCGTGCTGATGGAACCCTACTGATACAGGTACCACCCCCACTCTGCCCCGCCCAATTCTTCCTCTCAGGATATACACAGTCACCAAACCTGTCAGACCTCTCTCCGTAACATCCCTCTACTCATCCATTCTCACCATCCCAGGCACTGAAATAGCCTTCTCAGATTGCTACCTGCCTTCCACTTCTCTACCTACCTCCAGTCTGGTTCCCCTCCTTAGAGCAATGGGAAGTGATCCCCTAAGGCCCATTACTGGCCTCCTCTTCTTTTTTGTATAAAATTGGTGTTTGACAAAGCTCTGCCTCTTTCGGCTTCTGCTAGCTCCTCCAGCTTCTTGGCTTCATTGTTCTCTCCATCCATGCCCATGTGTAGTCATTAGACAAATCTTGGCCAGTTTGATAGGATATGGCATTGGACTATTTTAATCTGCTCTTCTTATTCACTGAGGTTTGAGTCCCCCCAGATATTCAGTTTCTGTATATTTATTTCTAGCAGCTGCCTCATCCCGAGGCCACAGTAGGCATGGGAAGGACTTGAGACCTCTCCTTCAAGCTGGTGCTGAGACATGAAGGCTTTAGCTCCTAGGGTGGGTCAGGTGACTCAAAGGCCAGTTGCAGTCCTCATATCTCACCTCCACATGCAGCTCCCCGGCCAGATGGTGATTGGAGTAGAATGAGAATCTCTTATAGAAGTTAACTTATCACTCAATGTTGAATTCTCCCTGCAAAGACAAAAATAGAGAACAAGTAGTCCTGAAATACTTCCCAAGAACCAGGGTAGGTTATCTCTATGTGAAATCCCAACAGCTTATTTTCTTTCAGAATTATATTTATTGCGTGTAAATTTTGTCTACCTACTAAGTGATTATTTTATTTGTGTTATTCATTTTATTGAAAATTAAGCCTGGGGGTGGGGCATGGGATGAATGGAGGAATTTTGGATTGGGCAAGGGGGGGAGGGGCATGGGGTTAGGAAAGATGGTGGAATGAGACAGACATTATTACCCTTGGTACATATATGATTGCACACAGGGTGTGCAACTAGAGAAGTGAAAAATGGTGCTCCATTTGTGTACAATGAATCAAAGTGCATTCTGTTGTCATGTATATAATTAGAACAAAAAAAAAAAAAAAAGTAAGCCAGGCTTGTTGGGGCACACCTGTAATCCCAGCAACTGGGGAGGCTGAGGCAGGAGGACCACCTAGCCATAAGAAGACCCTTCTCTCAAAACAAACAGACAATCAAAACACCTGACAGGGGTTGAGGATATAACTCAGTTGGTAGAGTGCTTGCCTAGCATTCACAAGGCCCTGGTTTCAATCCCCATTACCATTAAAAAAAAAAAAAAAAAACCTTACAGATCTGGTGACATAGGCCTATAATCCCAATTACTGGGGAGGCTAAGGCAGGAGGATCCAAATTCGAGGCCAGCCTGAGCAATTTAGTAAGACCTTGTCTCAATAGAAAATAATTAAAAGGGCTGGGGATGTATCCCAGTGGTCGAGTGCTTGCCTAGCATGTCCAAAACCCTGAATTTGAGCCCCGGCAGCACAAACAAACAAATAAACAAAAATGCCACAGTCTGGCTGGGCACAAATGCCGCAGTCTGGCTGGGCACACAATCACGAGCCACCACACAGCTTGTAGATTCAAACAGCAACTCTTTATTCCCGAACTCACACCAGCCGTCTACAATCACGTTCTCTGCCCAAATCCACGTTCTCTGCCCAAATCCACGTTCTCTGCCCAAATCCACATCCACTGGGCTTCTATCTCCAAAATATACTGTCTGAATCCCGTGAGAACTCAAGGGGAACTCAGGCAGCAGGATACGCCCTATTCCCAGGAGGAAATAATCTTAAACCTTAAACCTGGAACCTAAACTGGGAACGCCCTAAACACGATTATCTTAAAACCGGGAACACCCTAATCTGCCTTGGTCCTTGAGCAAGGTCACCTACATTCAATGTCGCTGCAACATGTCAGCAACATGGGGTACGCTGGCAAGGAAATTGTCATACCTACTTGGCTAATGGCTCCCAGCACAAAAAGTTTGAAAAAATAATGCATGTAAAAAGTACAAAACTCTACCAAGAAGATTAAAAAAAATTCACCTGTTCTTGGATTTAATAAGGATGAATGTTACCATAAAAGAGGCCAAAGAAAATCACTCACAAGGAGGAAGCTGGGGATATAGCTCAGTTGGTAGACTGCTTGCCTTCCATGTACAAGGCCATGGGTTCAATCCCCAGCAGGACCAAAGAGAGAAAACAAAAGAGAGACTTTTCCACAAGAAGATGTTCACAATTCATATAATTAACAAAGCATTTGAATCCAGAATATGTAAAGTCATAAATACTTTGTACAAATTAATAATAAAAAGACAAACACTCCCTTTTTCCCCAAAGGCAGAAGACTTGAGAGAGACCTCACAAGAGGAAATTATTAATCAATAAACATGACAAATTACTCTATCTCAATAAGAATCAGGAAAAAATGCAGATTTATCACATCTACCACATTGGCACAATGCACCTTGAGTCTAACTATTCAAATCTGGGTGAGGATGTGAAAGTCATGAGAATTCTTATGCAGCACATTACTGATGAGGTAAAAAGAAATCAATGTAGTCCTGCCAGAAAACAACCTAACATTGCCCCAACTTATAAATTGAAGATGGTCCTATCTCAAAGATCTGCAAACTATGGCCCCTGGGCCAGTATGTTCCATCACTTGCTTTATTTTTTTATTTTATTGTGAGATGGAGTCTTATTAATTGTCCTGGGATGCCCTCAAACTTGGGATCCTCCTGCCTCAGCCTCCTAAGTAGCTGGGATCACAGTTTTGCACCACCACACTGGATTCCACTACCTATTTTCTTTTGCTTTTATTTTCTACCATTTATTTTTATACAGCCTACATGCTAAGAATGACTCTTAGATTTTAATTTTTATTTATTTATTTATTTGCAGTACTCATGATTGAACCCTGGGGTATGCTACCACTGACAATATTCCAGCTGTTTTTATTTTTTATTTTGAAACATTAAGTTGCCCGGGTGGGTCTTGAACTTGTGATCCTCCTGCCTCCAACACCCAAGAACCTGGGGTTAAAAGTGTGTGCTGCCATGCCCAGCAATTTGTAGATTTTTAAATAGTGGGAACAAATCAGAATTATGATAGCCTATGATGTGAAAACTATAAAATTCACATAGGACTGGTTATAAATTTTTTAAATTTATTTTTTAGTTGTAGTTGAACACAATATCTTAATTTTATTTATTTATTTATTTTATGTGGTGCTGAGGATCAAACCCAGGGCCTCATATGCCAGGCAAGCGCTCTACCACTGAGCCACAACCCCAGACCCCTGGTTATAAAATTTTATTGGAAAAAAATTTATTGGACCCAGGCATGCTGGCACACGCTTGTAATCCCAGCAGCTCGGGAGGCTGAGATGGAGGATCGTGAGTTCAAAGCCAGCCTCAGCAAAGCGAGGTGCTAAGCAACTCAGTGAGACTCTGTCTCTAAATAAAATACAATGTAGGGCTGGGGATGTGGCTCAGTGGTCTAGTGTCCCTGAGTTCAATCCCAGGTACTAAAAAAAAAAAAAATTGTTGGAACAACAATCACACCCATTCATATATGTACAGTCTGTGGCTGCTTTTTTAGTGTAACAGAACCAGTGGTTCAGGAGGCTGAAGCAGAAGGATTGCAAGTTTTAGGCCAGCATCAGCAACTTAATCAGACTGTCTCAAAATAAAAAAAATAAAAAGGGCTGGGGATGGAACTGGGGTTGTAGCTCAGAGGTAAGAGTACTCACCTAGCACATGTGAGGCCCTGGGTTCCATCCTCAGCACCACGTAAAAATAAACAAAATAAAGGTATTGTGTCCCAACTAAAACTAAAAAATAAATATTAAAAAAAAAAAAAAGAGCTGGGGATATAGTTCAGTTAGTAGAGTGCTTGCCTTGCATGCACAAGGCCCTGGGTTCAATCCCCAGTAACACACACACACACACACAAAAAAAAATACATGTGTGTGTGTGTGTGTATGTATGTGTGTATATATATATGAATGAAATGTGGCCAGACTAAATAATATTGAACACCAACCTCCCCAGTGTTGAACACCAGCCTCCTCAGTAAGCTGTCCTTGTTCTGCTTGAAACCACCTGTTAAATTCAAATTTCCTAGGTGTCCCACAAGTATGATTATAAAAGCTGAGGCTGCAGGCACCAGCCTATGTGGAAGAGAGTTATATTTAGTATTACTTCAGGAGCTTGTCTCTTTGGACATCACCAAGACTCTAGTACAGAATGTTACTGTTTGAGAGCTTCTGGGCCCATGGCAGAGAAAAGGGTGTGGGTGGTTTTCTGACAGTTCTTATAAATACCCCAGTATTTACTTAATGGCAGAAACACACAGAGAGAACGCACAGAGTGTTACAGCAGAGAACACAGTTTAGCTCCATTCATCCCTGGGCCTAGGACCAAGCACTTCTAGTCTGTTCTGAGTGACTGTCTCTGAGGCCAGCTGCAGCAGCTCTGTGTGTGAGAGAGTCACCTGCCTGCCTGGTGAAGGAGGAAGGAAGGAAGGAAGGAACAGGGAACAATGAGGCCCTTGTAAAAGGCCAAGTTTCTCTGTTTTGTTTTGTTTTTGAGTTTATTTTCCAATCAGGTCATTCTGCAGAAAACCTTTCAAGATCTATCCACTGCTTTTAGGTACAGGTCAAAGGTCTTGATATTGATCATCCAGGACCTGTAGGGCCTGGTCAAAGCCTGATCCTTCAGCTTCAGTTCTCTCTACTGTCTCCTTCTGGAAAGTTCCTCAAATTTGGGCACACTCTGCCCAGCTCAGGACGGGCCATGCTATCCCTCCACCTCAAAGGCTTTGCCCTCTGCTGGCACCAGGAAATTCTAGCTCATTCTTCGTTTCTCATGAACTGAGCTTTGGCATCAACAGAAATGAGTTTTCCTGATTCCTAATGCAAATCCTCTACCCTTTGTCAAATGCTCCCATAACTCCTGAGACTCTGTCTTTGTTTGAGTCTTTCATGGTGTATTTGTGTGATTATTGAACTGATGTCGGTTTTTCCTGCTTGCCTCGATTTTGCCATTTTAATCTGAGGCAATGCAGAGACTTAAGACAGATATGCCTGCCATGCAGTAAAATTTCCATAAATATTTGTTAAATAAATTTTTTTAAAAAGTAAATTAAAATGCGTTTGAGCACTTAAATATTTAGTTTTTCACGGGTGGTGGTGCACTCCTGTAATCCCAGTGATTTGAGAGGCTGAGGCAAGAGGATCACAAGTTTCAGGCCAGCCTCAGCAATTTAGCAAGACCCTCAGCAACTTAGTGAGACTTGTCTCAAAATTAAAAATACAGGGCTAGGGATGTAGCTCAGTGGTAAAGTGCCCTTAAATTCAATCCTCAGTACCAAAATAAATAAACAGATGAATAAAAAAATAAAATAAAAAGAGCTAGGGATGTGACTCAGTAGTAGAGGCTTTCTGGTTTCAAGCCCCAGTACCACAATTAATAAACAAACAAATAAAATTAAAATACATTTTTAAAAGCTGAGGGTACACACCTGTAATCCCAGTGATTGTGGAAGCTGAGACAGGAGGATTGCAAGTTCAAGATCAGCCTGGACAATTTATCATGACCCTGTCTCAAAGTAAAAAATAAAAAGGGCTGGGAATGCAGCTCAGTGGTTAAAGTGCCCCTGGGTTCAAACTCCAGTATAGCCAAAAAAAAAAAAAAAAAACCCCCACAAAATATCAGGAGGGGCAATAGAAACACTGCATCCATTACTATTATTTTCTCTATTTACATGTATATAATTATAGGTGCTGATCTAAAGTTTCTTTATCTGTAAATGGAGTTCCTAAATGCTCCCAACTAGGGTTGTTATGAAGATAAAAATATTTGCAACCCATGTTCAGACCCTGGCTCTCAATAAATGATAACCACAATTGTTATTGGCTAAAATTAAAGTGTTGAGAGCTGCAGAGATGGTGTAAGCTCCTTATTTCTCTGAACTGTAACGTACTTATCTCTAAAATAAAAATAATAGTTTTTTTTGTTTTTGTTTTTGTTTTTTTTCCGTCCTGGTAAAGACTGATACCTCGGGCTGGGGATGTGGCTCAAGCAGTAGCGCGCTTGCCTGGCATGCGTGCGGCCCGGGTGTTTGATCCTCAGCACCACATATAAAACAAAGATGTTGTATCCGCCGATAACTAAAAAATAAATAAATATTAAAATTCTCTCTCTCTCTCTCCTCTCTCACTCTCTCTCTAAAAAAAAAAAAAAAAAAAAAAAGACTGATACCTCATTTTGCAAAAAAGTAGCACACAAACTGTTAGTACTTTTTTTTTTCTTTTTTTTTTTGAGTCAGAGTCTCATTAAATAGCCCAGGTTGGCCTTAAACTTATGATCCTCCTGTTTCCAAAGTCGCCAGGAACAGGGTCCTGTCCCACCATATTTGGCCTGTTAGCTCTTTGTATTTTCTTTTTTTTTTTTTTTAATATGTCTTTAGTTGTTAATGGACCTTATTTTATTCATTTATTTATATGCAGTGCTGAGAATCGAACCCAGTGCCTAACACATACTAGGCAAGTGCTCTACCACTGAGCCACAACCCCAGCCCCTGTATTTTTCTTCCTTCCTTCCTTCCTTCCTTCCTTCCTTCCTTCCTTCCTTCATTCCTTCCTTCCTTCCTTCCTTCCCTTCCTTCCTTCCTTCCTGAGCCACATCCTCAGCCCTATTTTGTATTTTATTTAAAGACAGGGTCTCACTGAGTTGCTTATTGCTTCACTAAATTGCTGACGCTGGCTTTGAACTCTCAATCCTCCTGTCTCGGCCTCTGAGCAGCTAGGATTACAGGTGTGCGCTCCCTCTCCCACCCCCCTTATTTTCTTATTGGTGGGTGCTATAGCAAAGTTTAGTTTCTCACAAAGCACCTCAGAAAATGGATTCCAGCTATGAAAATATGCCAGGTGTATTTGAAGATGTACAGATGTTAGCCCGTAGTGCTAACAATCCTGAAGCTTTCGTTTGTTTTTGTTTTGTTGTTGTTGCTGTTGTTTTGCAGCATTGGGGATGGACTGCAGGTCTCCCACAACTAGACAAGCACTGAGCTACATCCCCAGCCCTTTTAAATTTTTGAAACAGTCTTACTTCACTGCCCAGGCTGGCCTCAAACTTACAATCCTCCTGCCTCATGCTTCCAAACAACTGGAATAACAGGTGTGTACCACCACACCTGGCTTTACCTATTAATATCTCCGTTCAGCTTTGCTGGCTTTCATATCTTCCATATTTTAGACCTGTTTTCATAAAGCAACCACATCCCTAATAGGACATGTATGTTTTGCATGTGGAAGGTGGAAGGTGGGGATTGAAGGAGGGGAAATAGAATTTAATCTGATGGAAATTAAAACAGAACATTGGGGAAAGGAGAAGAGGACCCTTAATATTTACAGAATCCCCACCATTGCCACACATCGCTCCCAGTACTTCTATTATTTATTTTTTATTCATTTTAATTTTTTTAGGATTTTCTTTTTTTCAAAATTATTATTATTTTCTTCTGTTTCTTTTATTTATTTATTTTTTGTTTTGTTGCTATTGAAATGGTGTCTCAATATGTTGCCCAGGCTCATCTCAAACTCCTGGGTTCAATTTATTCTCCTGCCTCAGCCTGTAATCCCAGCAGTTCAGGAGGCTGAGGCAGGAGGTTTGTGAATTCAAAGCCAGCCTCAGCAAAAGCAAGGTACTAAAGCAACTCAGTGAGACCCTGTCTCTAAATAAAATATAAAATAGGCCTGGGAATGTGGCTCAGTGGTTGAATGCCCCTGAGTTCAATCCCTGGTACAAAACAAAACAAAACAAAAACACCCCAAAACAACAACTGAACATCTCATTAGCTTTTTAGAAAATGTAAGGGTCTTCTTAAATAGTTTTACCAAATTTGCCAATGAAAGAATCTATGTTGTACTACCCATGTGTAATGTTTAGATCTCTATACATACAAATTTAAGGGTAAAATGAATTCATATTACAAAATGTTCCTCAGACACTCTGCAAAATTACTGAACACTGCTAATTTATGAGGATCTTCAGAACCATGAATTGGAACACAAAGAGAAGCAAGAAATGGCTGCTTGGCACTCTGGGAAACAATACTTTGTTATGCAAGAATCCTTTGCATTCATGCTAAGAAGGAGGATTTGACAAGTTAATTAATTTGTCTTTTCTCTTACCTAAGCACTTCTGCCACTCAAACCCTTTCTGCACTCCAAAGCCCAGCCTCTCTCCTCGAAAAATCCAGCATTCCATCATGGGTGCCTTTTGTTTTGAAGATCTAGGGCAAAAGATGTGAGGAAGTGTGTCTCCCTGGGGCTTTCAGACTGCTAAGCAGAAGGGTGACTGTCTAGGTTTACAGGGTTGCCCTGTCTGGTACTCATACCAAGTGACAGCCACCCCCACACCGACCTGCTTTTGAATGTTTATGACATGAGGAACTCCCTAAACTATGTGTCCCAGAGTTGGGGCTCCTCTTGCTTGAGCTTAAGAGAAATGCTACTTTAAAAACTAATTGAAGAATATACAATATTTAGCCAAGCATGGTGGTACACCCCTGTAATTCCAGCAATTTAGCAGACTGAGGCAGGAATTTGAGGCCAGCCTCAATAATTTAGTGAATCCCTAAGCAATTTAACAAAACCCTATGTCAAAATAAAAAATAAAAAGGGCTGGGAATGTGGCTTAGTGGTTAAGTACCCCTGGATTCAGTCCCTAATACCAAGAGGGGCAGGAGGGGGATATGCTTGGCAAATATAGATACTACATCACTTTACTTTTCTATATTTTTAAAATATTTCATAACAATATAAAATTATGGTTTAGAAGAATATCCCATTACATATCGAATACTTCATTCTTTGTAGTTGCTGATATATAACCGGTTTCATAGGTTGGCACATAGTTATCTGTACTTTGCTGACATAAAGGGCCAGCATTGGTATGCTCAGCCAGTAAGGAATTTTAAAAAATGAAACCAGTTTTCTCCAGTAATTGGACCCTAAACTACAAATCTTTTGTGAGAAATTTTTCCCCCTAATTTGTGAAATTATATATATATATATACACACACACACACAACACACACACACACACACACACACATACATTTTTACAGTAGAGAATGAGAATCCCTTATATTTTAAACAATTATCTGGCATTAAGGAGAATAAAATTCATGATATTCAGATCATTCTGGAAAATCTAGGTCATACCAAATTTTGGTTCTTTGGAAATTTAATTTGCATATATAATTTTCAGTTGCTTAAAGCAATAGATAATTATGTATGTCTTTAGAAAAACAGCAAGTCATTTTGCTTGAATTTAGAGGGAAAAAAAAGAAACAGGTTTCATTTCTCTTATTTACATTGTACTTTCTTTGCAAATGGTAGGTAAAGTGGCACAGCAAGTGTATGTATTAGTAATTAAAATACAAAGCAGATCTGGGAGTATAGCTCCAGGTAGAGTACTTGCCTAGCATGCTCCAGGCCCTAAGTTAGATTCTCAGCACTGTAAATAAATAAATAAATCAGAAGGCCAAGAAAAATAAAACTCCCCTTAATTGTTATTTTATTGTACTGGAGATTTAACCCAGGGATACTTAATCACTAAGTCACATCTTTAGCCCTTTTTATTTTTATTTTGAGATAAGGTCTTGCTAAGCTGCTTAGCTACCTCCCTAAAGTGCTGAGGCTGACCTCAAAGTTTTGATCTTCCTGCCTCAGCCTTCTGAGTCCCTGGGATTATAAGCAGGTTCCACAGTGTCTGGAAAAACTTGCTTTTCTGAGTTGGAAAGGCATGTCTGAGCACTGGATACTGTATGAGTAGGGTCTAGCCACATTGTGTCCACACCAGATAGTAAAAGCAGAATCTCAGAGGCACTGAATAAGTTAGGATAGTAAATAGGCCCGGATTAAAGTTTTTTTTTTTTTTTCAAATGTAAAGACCACTCCAGGAAAATAATCAAACATTCCACACATATTCCAAACATTCCAGCCAAACTTTCATGTGTGTGTGTGGAGGGGGGGTGGGGGGAGTGTGGGGGGGTGGAATTGGGGTGGACCTGAATGAAGGTTACTGGAAAGTTCCCAAACTTTTTCTTTCAATATATTTTATTTTGAGACAGGGTCTTCCTAAGGGCATAGCCAACTAGAAGATAACAGTTAATTTCATTCTTCAAATTTATGAGATAAGACCTGGAAAAGAAATTGGTGGTGAGCTTCTGGGGTCTGCAATGATACTAGAGGGCAAGAGCTGCGCATGACTGGGCACATGGCACATGCTTATAATCCCAGTGGCTCAGGAGGCTGAGACAAGAGGATCACAAGTTCAAAGCCAGTCTCAGCAAGTCAGTAAGGCCCTAAGCAACTCATGAAGACCCTGTCTCTAAATAAAATATAAAAAGGGCAGTAGATATGACTCAGTGGTTCAGTGCCCCTGGGTTCAATCCTTGGTACTTAAAAAAAAAAAAAAAAAAAGCTGCAGCATGCCTTTCACTGCTCCTTAGTAGTAGAAAAGAATGGCTTTGGGCTGGGGTTGTGGCTTAGTGGTAGAGCACTTGCCTAGCATGTGTGAGGCACTAGATTTGATTCTTAGCACCACATATAAATAAGTAAAATAAAGGTTCATTGACAACTAAAAAATATTTTTAAAAATACTGATAAAAAAAAAAAAGAATATGGCTTTGCCAGCTGGGACACTCAGAGGGGACTGTAGCAGGCATTCCCTGCTATGATTAGCTCCTAAACAGGCTTTCTCAGCGGCAGAAGCCTGCAGTTTACACAGATCCCACCTGCCATTGGAAGCAGATAATTGAGTTTCATTTCAAACTCGGGGGGGTTTCAATAGGAAAGAACTTCCTGAGTTTGGCTGAAGAATAAAGATGCTTCCTGACTTGTAGTAGGTTTATGTCCCAATAAATCATCATAAATTGAAAACATTACAAGTGGAAAATGCATCTAATACATAACCTACCGACATCATAGCTAAATCTAGCCTACCCTAAGCATGCTCAGAATACATTAACCTACAGTTGGGTAATATTATTTAACACTGAAGCCTATTTTATTTTATTTTCCCGAAGCCTACTTTATAATAAAGTGTTGACTATCTCATGTAACTTATCCAATGCTCTAATAAAAGTGAAAAGTAGAATGAGTGTATGGGTATGGTTTTGCACCATAGTAAAGTGAAAGATTTATAGGTCAAACCATCATAAATTGAAGACCATCTGCGCTGCCCACAGGGAGTAGTAGGCTTTGCCAGCTCCACATTATTTAATATCATGAAGTCAAGACTGTGCTTTAAGTATTAGGAGGTATGGTGGTACACACCTGTAATCCCAACAATTTAGGAGGCTGAGACAGGAAGATGGAAAATTTGAAAACAGCCTGGGCAATTTATTGAGACCCTATCTCAAAATTAGGGAAAAAAAAAAAAAGAGAGAGAGAGAATCATTGGAGGGTTTTAAGCAGGGAATTGTGTCATCAGCATCAGGTTTGCAATTACAATTTTAAAACTCTTCTGTGGAGAGAAAATTAGGGTTAAAGCAGAGAGATCAGTTAAGAAGTTGTGGCATGGTCTTGCATGCCTATAATCCCAATGACTTGAGAGGTTGAGGCAGGAGGATTGCAAGTTCAAAACCAGCCTCAGCAATTTGGTAAGGCCCTAAGTAACTTACTAAGACCCTGTCTCAAAATAAAATATTTTATAAGAAAAAGAAGGGGGCTGCAGGGCTGGGGATGTAGCTCAGTGATAAAGTGCTCGTGAGTTTAATCCCTTGTATCAAAGCTGGGGGTGGTGGTAGAGTAAGTTTTCTCACAAGAGTGCCCTGTAAAAGGCAACTAATTTTAAGAGATTTCTGTGTCTCTTTTTAAATCTTTCTCTTATGTTTGCCCCCCTAACCCCCAATTGGACCCAGTGGGGTGCTCTACCCCTGGGCTTCATCTCCAGACCTTTTTTATTTTTATTTTTTATTTCAAGACAGAGTCTTGCTGACAGAGGCTGGTCTGGAACTTGCAAACCTCCTGCCTCAGCCTCTGGAATCTCTGGAATTACAGGCATGTGCCACCACTGTGCCTGGCAGAAAAGTGGCAAATACTTAGTAAACTAGGACACTGCCTTTTATCTTCTTGGTGTTCACTTCTTAAAAGTGCACTGTGCATCGGAAGAGCTTATTAAATGCTTTCAACAGCCTGATGAGGAGGAGGCAGCAAGCTCCCCGAATCCTTTACCATGGAGAATTCCCTGCCTGGTGCTTATAACACACTTTGAATAGGCCTGGAAACTGTGGGCCTTTAGCCTAAGGCAGTATGGATGCTGGGGGTGGGGGGGTCGGGCAGCAGGGAGAATAATGAAAAATAATGTTCAGTAGATGTCAGAAGCCATCCACCATTCAGACACTGATGGTTTTCAGGGAGGATTAAAATGAGGTTGGCTACTTCTGATTCAAAACATCCTGCAAAAAGCCTGCCTCCTGAATTCTGAGGGTGGCTTTGTTACGAGAATAAGTCTGGGCTGCCTGCCCTCCAAAGCCAACACTTTTTTTTTTTGTTGTTGTTGTTGTTATTTGTTTTTGTTTTTGGTACCCGGGATGGAACCCAGGGGTGCTCTATCATTGAGCTACATTTCCAAGTCTTTTTGAGACAGAATCTCCGTAGTTTGTTTAGGGCCTTCCTAAATTGCTGGAGCTGGTCACTGGGATTACAAGTGTGTGCCACAACCCCTGGCTCAAAGGCCAACACTTGGGAGAGGAGAGTTGGTGGAAAGGAGTCAGGTTTATTCAAGGGCTGGACCTGAAGAAAATGGATGGTACATCTTGGGGGATAGGGTGGGGTTGGGGGGTGAGTTGTACAAAGGTTTTTTTTTTTCAATTTAAAAATATATTTTGAATTTTCTTTTTTTAAAAAATTTGTTCTAATTAGGTATATGACAGCAGAATGCATTTCTGTTCATTGTACACAAATGGAGCACAACTTTTCATTTTTCTGATTGTATACAATGTAGAATCGCACCATATGTGCAGTCTTACATATACCTAGGGTAATGATGTCCATCTTACAAAGGATTTTTATAAGAATGGAAAAGAGAAGCAGGGCAGGAAGACTATGTGCTGAGTGGGGTCTTTGTCAATCTTTTCCTTCATTTTTAATTTCTTTTTTTTACTTTTTGCACTGGGGATTGAACCCAAGGGTGCTTTGCCACTGAACTACACAGCTACACCCTTAATCCTTCAGTTTTTTAAATATTTATTTATCTATTTATTTAAATTTTTTTAGTTATTGATAGAACTTCAACTTTATTTTTATTTATATGTGGTGCTGAGATTCGAACCCAGGGCCTCACACATGCTAGACAAGTGCTTCATCACTGAGCTACAACCTGAGCCTATTTTTATTTTTTAGTTTGAAACAGGTTCTTGTTAATTTATGGAAAGGCTCACTACATTGCTGAGGCTGGCCTCAGATTTGCATCCTTCTGCCTCAGACTCCTGGGGTTGCTGGACTATCTTCTTTTGTTCTTCTTCTCTAGAACAAAGGCAATGGATCTCTACTCCCTGGGGGTAGTTCCTGGGTTCTTTTTAGACAGACAGGTTACTTTTTTATTTTTGTGGTGCTAGGGATTGAACCCAGGGCCTTGTGCATGTAAGGTAAGCACTCTACCAACTGAGCTATATCCCCAGCCCCAGACAGGTTACTTTACAGTAATTTACAGAACTAAAGGACAAGGAGGGAAATTACAAAAGTCATCCAATGTTCTGGGTCCTGTAAATCTAAAGATTACTTGGAACCAAATAGATGAGGCGCTCCTTTAGAATTTAGGTTGCTGGGCAAAGGGAAGAGGACATAAACCTTGCAAAATGATTAGGAATTATGGAGAGCCAGGAGGCTGTATAGCGGGAGAAAAAGATAATTCCAAAGGAGTGGCTCTATTACAATTTAGGAGGGGGATCCTGGTTATGAAGGGTTAATAATAAATCTGAGTTTGCCCAACATTTTCAAACATATAGAGAATTTGGAAAGAACGATACAGTGAACTACCTACCTTGATTTTAGCATTACATTTTGTTCTACTTGCTGTATCACATCTCCATTGTCTGCCCATTTCCCTAAGCATCATCTTACTTTCTGATGCATCTCTCCCTGTGGCTTTGAAACTTACATGTTTTTTTTTTTTTTTTCTTTTTCCCAACCTTCTTCTCTCTAACCTTTTCCTCCCTGATCTTCTTTTCCATAAACTTCTTCTTCCTGATCTCCCTGATCTTCACCTTCCTGATCTCTCCTCCCTAATCTCATTTTTCCTGAATCATCTCTCTCTCTCTCTCTCTCTCTTTTTTTTTTTTTAAAGCCTGCTGTTCTTCAGATGGGCAGAATCAGAGCCTTTGAGATAGGAGTCCCCTGTGTTTCTCCTTTGCTAGCAAAGCAATAAAACTTTTTCCTTTTTCTCAAAACCATATCTTTGTTATTGGGTTGGCTTTGGGGATAAAGACCTAGCTTTTGGCAACAAAAGTACACAGCATTAAGAAATTGCATGGGAAGACATTTGTATTAGTAGTTTTTTTTTTCTTTTTCTTTCTTTCTTTTCTTTTTTTTTTTTTTGTGTATGTGTGTCACTGTGACCAAAACATCTAATAAGAATGACTTTAGAGGAGGAAAAGTTCATTTGGTGTTCAGAGGTCTCAGTCCTTAGATGTCTACATGCTCCATTGCTCTGGGTCCAAGATGAGGTGCTCAAGGCAGAAAGATGGTAGATGAAAACCAGCTCACACATGGCAGCAAGGAAGCAGAGAGAGATCTGCTTACCAGGGACAAAATGTAAACCACACCCACCTGCCTGCAGTTACCACCCAGTTAATCACTATCAGTGGATCAATCTACTGATTAGGTTACAATTCTCATATTCTGATCATTTCACCTCTGAATGTTCTTGCATCCTCTCACACGTAAGCTTTTAGGGGACACCTCATATGTAAACCATAACAACACTGCACCCCCAAACTTTCAGCATGAGCACCACTAAGTAGGGTCCAGGCCCCTTCCGCACTAGAGATCGAACCCAAGGGTACTCTACCACTGAGCTACACCCCCAGTCCTTTTTATTTTTCAAGTTCAAGACAGAGACTGGCTAAGTTGCCCAGGCTGGCCTTGTACTTGTGATCCTCCCGCCTTCAGCCTCCTGAGTGCTGGGGGTTATAGGTGTGTGCCACCATGTCTGGCTTTAAAAAAAAAAAAAAAAATTGTAGTTGTAGATGGACAGCATGCCTTTATTTTATATTTATGTGGTGCTGAGGATTGAACCCAATGCCTCACGCTCTGCCACTGAGCTACAGCCCCAGGCCCAAAAATTTTTTGGGGAAACATTTACATCCAGTGAAATGAACAAAATATCAGGTGGATCATTCCATCAGCTTGAAAAAAAGCCTACAAAATGGCATCCAAACCCCTATATCAGTATCTGTTAATATCATAGTGTAAAAACTTTAGGCAGGTATGTCATGTCAGAATCCCAGAAACTTCTAAAACTCAAGTAGAGAACTGCAAGTTCAAGTTTAGCCTAAATAACTTCTTTTTTGGGGGGTGGAGATGGAGATGGGGGGTACTGGGGATTGAACCCAGGGGTGCTTAACCACTGAGTCACATCCCCAGCTCTTTTTATTTTGAGACAGGGTCTCCCTATGTTGCTTAGGGATTTGCTAAATTGCTGAGGCTGGCTTTGAATTTGCAATCCTCATGCCTCAGTCTGCTGGGTTGCTGGGGTTAAGAGTATGCCCCACCACACCTAGCCAGCCTAGATAACTTTTGAGACCCTGTCTCAAAATGAAATGAAAATTACTGGGGACATAGCTCAGTGGTAGAGAACTAGATTAGCATGTGTTAGGCCCTGGGTTCAATCACCAGTACTTAGATCAAATTTTATTCTTTTTTTTTTTTTTTAACAATCACAGTCACTAGATAGTTGGGGGAAAACAACAACAACAAACAAACTAAGATAGTTGGGGCTCTCACTGTGAAATTTAGGAAGAACCTGTCTTAAAAAATAAAAAAAAGAGCTGGGGTTGAATCAATCCCCAGTACTCCCCCCCAGGGAAAACAAACAAACAAACAAAAAAACCCCAAAAGCCCTGCAGAACATCTCAGTAGAGAAAGAGAATAACAATGGTAAGACAAAGCACCTTAAGCTGAGAAAGGAAACCTGAAGTTAATTGTCCTGATCCTTCTGATGGAACCTGATTAGGGCTCTGCCATTCCAGATCTTCAGACTGGACTCAGCTGGGAAGGGATATTTCTTTTTGCCCTGCATAACATCGCTGTTCAGATCTACAAACTTTTCTAACTTTTTAAACACATCACTCTGCATTACGAGTTAAAAGAACAAAGAATCTGGGAAAAGGATAGAGGAAATTAACTGTAATAAACAGGATGGTAAAGGGAATGTGTCCAAGGAAAACCACAACCTTTAAGGAATCTGTGGCTAGAACTGGACAAGAATTATAAAGCATGCAAAGAATCTAATCATAAGCACATTTTGACCCATATTACATTTGATAACGCTCTCTCTGCAAAAGTAGGGCAGTTGTAAATGGTCCGAAGAAATAGTGCTGGGTTTTTAAAACCTGCTTTAGAAAAGTCGACCAATGGTGCACAATTTTCAAACACAAAAGTGAAATGTGTGCTCCACAGTAGTGAACACCGTCCTCATTGTCATCAGCAACAATAAAAACAATGGTTTTCAAGTTTCAGCAACAGTTGAAATACTGTGTGTGTGTGTGGGGTGTGTGTGTGTGTGTGTGTGTGTGGTTAAGTTTGAAGCCAAAATCAATATTCATTCTCTTGGATGTTGCCTATTTTTTTCTCCCTGGCTAATATGCATTGTGGTATCAATTTTGAAACTATTTAATACTTACGAAAAGAGCAGATTATAATCCTACCAATCCGAGACGAACCCTGTTCAACTTGCTGTGTTCAAACTTTCCACTGCGCGTAGTTTTTATTTTGACAATGCTTTTAGACAGTCGTTCTGTTAGCAACCGACACTTTCAAACAAAAATTACAGAATATATTCTGAGTCCTTCTCCTCTTTTGACAGATTTGATCCAGAACTTGTTACGGAAAGAAATCGTTCTTAAATACTAACAATAAAAAAGTTGGACAGAAAAGTATTTAAAAAGAGACCAGGAAAACATTACGCCTTTATTTTGGTGAATTAGCAACAAAGAAAAGGATTAGCATGGACGGGTATTTTTCAAAAATATTTTTTTCCTCGGGCTCCCGCTAGGGTGGAGGAAGTTGTCTCCGCTCAGAGAGAGGGTGGAACCGAGTGGAAGGACGAGTGACTGGGAGGTCCTCCCTCCCCAGGGCTTGCGAGTGCGGGTCCGCTGAGGGAGGGGGCGCAGAGCGGGGACGGGGGGGGGGCGGGAGGAGACCAGCAGGTGCCGGGGCTCCAGCCCCTACCCCCACCCTCATCTTCACTCTCACCCACACTCGGGGATTGGCCTCGCCCCCTGGCGGGCGAGCGCTAGGTGTAGGGACTCCCGGGCTGGGGGCGCACACCCGCGGGCGGAGGAAAAGAGGCGGCTGGGGCCTCCCCGCCCGGCGCACACTCGGAGGCCGGCACTCGCCCGTGCGCACCGCCAGTCCGCAGCCCGGAGGAACATGTCCGCGGCCAGGGCGCGGAGCAGAGCCCCGGGGAGGAGAACCGGGGGAGGGCGTGTGCAGTGGCGGCGGCGGCCGCGGAGCCGCTAGTCCCCTCCCTCCTCGGGGAGCAGCTGCCGCCGCCGCCGCCGCCACCCTCAGCGCGCGGGCCGCGGCCGGAGCGGGCGGGCGGGCGGGCGGGCGAGCGGCGCGCGGGGGCGGGCGGGGGCGGGGAGGGGGGTGGGCGCAGGGGGCGGGAGGGCGTGGGGGAGGGTCTCGCGCTCCCGACGACCAAAGCCCGAGCGGGAGACCCTGGCGGCGGCGGCGCCTGACACTCGCGCCTCCTGCCGTGCTCTGGGGCGGCATGTCCGAGGCTGGCGGGGCCGGGCCGGGCGGCTGCGGGGCGGGAGTCGGGGCAGGGGCCGGGGCCGGGGCGCTGCCCCCTCCGCCCGCAGCGCTGCCGCCCGCGCCGCCGCAGGGCTCCCCCTGTGCCGCCGCCGCCGCCGCCGGGGGCTCGGGCGCCTGCGGTCCGGCGACAGCAGTGGCTGCGGCGGGCACGGCCGAAGGACCGGGAGGCGGTGGCTCGGCCCGGATCGCGGTGAAGAAGGCTCAGCTGCGCTCCGCCCCGCGGGCCAAGAAACTGGAGAAACTCGGAGTGTACTCCGCCTGCAAGGTACCCGCTCGGCGCTCCCAGACCGCAGTTGGGGGCCAGGGGCCCGGCCCGCGGGACCCCCCGCCCCTCCCCCCGCCCCCACCTCTGCCTCCCGCCTCCAGTCTCCCGCCTCCCGCCTGGGGCCGCTGCACCGCGGAAGTGCTGCTGTCGCCCGCGCGCAATTAGCGGCTTCTCGGATAAGAGTCTTGGGTTGGAAGAAGGGGATTCACCCAGAAGGAGAGAGCTTCATTTCAACCCCGTGGAAAGAGTAGCCTCGGGGTCCAGTTCCCGGGCTACCCTGGGGCTTTGTTGCTTTGTAGGAGCTCGCCGGAGCCACTTTGACGGGAGTGGAGCCGTATTTGGTGTGGCGTACTAACCAAAACTGGGATAACATCTTTTGGGGGGATCTGAGCGGTCCTCTCTACGTTCGACCTCTAGCCTTACTCCTACTGGGAGGAGCTGGGTTCTAGGAGTGAGGGCGGAGAAGGTCTTGGACTTCGGAGCATTGGGAAAGGAAAGGGAGGAACATGCTGGTGGGTAGGTGGGCATGGCCTGAGGCGAGGGTCCTGTGGCGCCTGGAGGCCTCGGCGCGCGGTGACAGCCCTGTCATTATTGTATTATTACTTGTTTAGTTAAAGCGCCGTCCCAGCTGCTCGGGGTGTAAACAGGATTTGGCAAGGTGACAGCCCAGCGCGGCGAGCGCTACTGCTCAGTTTGAGGATACATTTCTTGCCATCTCCTCTCCATGCCAGTTCTAGGCACCCTGTGGCCCCCAGCTGCAGATCCAGTTGTGAGGGCTTTGCTCCTGAGATAGGAGATTGCCCGAGGCCGCGGGGTGGACTGGCCCTGCGCTGTCAGCAGCGGCTTTGTTTTGACAGGGTGACAGCTGAGGGGGGCGGGGACTTGGCCTTGTCAGCTCCTGCGGCCTGTGGCTGAGGCAGGGAAGACACACACACACACACACCTCCCATCTATTCTTCCCGTCTGCTGCAAACAGGGTCAAGTTCATACATTCCATATTCCCAAAACTGTGCTGCAGTGGCACTTTGGAATTTTGGTGTGCCGATTATTAGTCCTGCTAGAATGTCTCCCTGGTGGGGATGCTTTTGGTATTTACAGGAACTCTTAATGGTAGCTGAATGCTTGTGCTTACCCTTTTCCCACAGCATTGCCTAATGTTGTTGAGCTTTTACTTTGTCCTCCTATCTTTGCTCATTTAACCTTTGTGGAGTGAATAGAGGATCTAGCCCAGGGCTTCTCAAACTAATATGCATGAGAATCAGCTGGGAAGCCGGTCCTATTGCTGACTTTGTATCTGAAAGTCTGGGGTGGGGCTGATAATCTGCATTTCTAATAAACTCCCAGGGGAAACTTTGCTAGTTCTCTGACTGCCTTCTGTGTAGCAAGATCTTTATTCATACCTGGACAGTATATTACTAGTTCCTTCTGAATTCAGCTGAGAAATTGGGAACTGTGAAATAATGATGCCACACAGCTGGTATTTCTGAAGAAGGAATGCAAAAAAGATCAAGTGGGGAGTATCTTCTCAAAGAAGGTGGAAGCCCAGGAGTTGGTTATAAAAGAGGACCGGAAAGTGTAACAGGCAAAAGGGAAAACTCTGGGTAGAATCAAGAGTGCATTCAATTACTTGATGGCTACAGTGGGCTAGTGTAAGAACTGAGTCAGCTCAGTGTTTCTGCCTTTGCTTTATTTTAAAATTTATTTATTGATTTCCTATCACCTGCACCTCTTCTTCCTGCTGCCTGCTGTTATCTTAATTTCTGAGAACTTTCCTGAAGTTTTGGTTGTATCTAAAACCATGCATATATTTGACCTTCATTGAGGCAGGGAAGAGACACACACATTCACACACCTCCCATGTATTAAGATTTCCATGAGTGAGATGAAGCATGTCTTCTAAAGTTTTTGACTTGAGTTTCCTGTTCACATTCTCAACTGAACTCACAGAAGGGAAAACCTCTCTTATTAATGGCCTCTCTGCTGCTGAGCAATTGAATGGGTCAATTTTTACTAGCTGATTTATTCAACAAATATTTTGAGGGGTCTCAACTGGGTGCCAGGCATTGTGCTTCGTGTGTGGTTGGCCTGTGACACTCAGGATCTGTTATGGAGTTACTAACATGCACACATGCTTGTGTAGATGTGTGTGTTGAAGTTCTAGGGAGGAAGACGGTGGACCAATTACAGTGAAGTTTAGAAAAAACTTAATTGAGCTGGGGATATAGCTCAGTTGGTAGAGCCTGCCTTGCATGCACAAAACCCTGGGTTCACCTGGGTTCAATCCCCAGCACTGCCAAAAAAAAAAAAAAAAAAAAAAAAAGAAAGAAAATACTTACTTGAGCCCATTGTGGTGGTCACACTTGTAATCCCCGCTTGGTTGGTGAGTTTAAAGCCAGCCTCAGTAAAAGTAAGGTGCCAAGCGACTGAGTGACAGTCTGCCTCTAAATAAAATACAAACCAGGGCTGAGGATGTGGCTCAGTGGTTGAGTGCCCCTGAGTTCAATCCGTAGTACCAAAAAAACAAAAACAAAAACAACTTGGAGTGGTGTAAGGACTCTGAGCAGGGCAGCTCATATTTTAGAGGCATGGGTAGTATAGGAATGACTTCCTAGAGGAAGTGTCATTTGCTGCTGAGGACTCTTGGCAGTGCAGGGTGGGTGGGGTAAAACTTCTTGTAGTGAAGAAACTGAAAGCAGATCTGTAAGCTTGGAGCTGGGCCAACCCAAGCCAGGCCTCCATTGCCAGGAGTCCCTGGTTTGGGAAGGCTGTTGTGTGGCCAAGTGGGTACTGGGGAATCCAAGACTCTTAAATTGAGGAGTGACATCTCAGATTTTTTCTTTTTTTTTTTTTTTGTGGTACTGGGGGGTGAACCCAGGGCTGCTCTACCATGGAGCTACACCCCTCTGCCCCTTCTACAATTTATTTTAAGTCAGTGTCTCACTAAGTTGATCAACCTGGTGTTGAACTTGTGATCCTTCTATCTCTGGACTTGTTGGGATTGCAGGTGTGGGCCCAACATTTTTTTTTTTTTTTTAAATTGGGCTTGATTGGGTATGATGAGTCTCTGAGAGTGCAGAATCTGGGGTTCTTTCTCAGCCTGTCACCATAGTTGCTATAGCAGGCCCCAGATGACAGATTGTTATACAGTTTGCCATAGCCCCGTGGCAAGTTGGAAAGAGAGTAGAGAGGTTAGAGGTGGGATCTGGAAAGAGATGTAGTTTACTAGGGGTTATTGAAAGGAAAACAAGCACCAGACCTGATCAGAGATATGGCCTTTAAACTTCACAGACAAAACAAAAAAGAAGGGAGCTAGTTCACAGCCAGGGTGGAATGCCACGCCCCAGAAAGAGGGGGAGGGGGACAAAAAAGAAAGAAAGAAATGAAAAAAAAAACAAAACACAAACTTGTTTTGCAGGATCCAGGGTAGAGTTCTTTGAACTGTGTCCTGGCAAAGGTTGCCTCAGAGGGTCATTTTTGCTTGTGTGTGACACAGTGCAGGTCTGACAATCTTGTGTCTCTACGTCAGATCCTTGAGATTGTTTCCTGGGGTCCACCAGGCCCTGTGTGGCCACTGCTCTCCCTGGCCGTTTTTCAGGGCTTGGAGTCCATGGTTCCCTTCCATTCCAGGGCCTTTGCACCCACTGTTCACGGGCACTGCAAACTCTTCTCACCTCACTTTAAAAGGAACTCCTGGGGCTAGGAGTGCAGCTGGGTGATAGATCACATGCCTAGCATGTGCAGAGCCCGGGGGGTTCAGTCACCAGCAACAAAACAAACAACAACAACGACACCCAAACCCCCAAATCCAAACCAGAGTTAACTCCCAACTCTTCTGCACATCTCTGATTCCTTGCCTTCTCTGTTTACCCCCCTGCTCAGCCTTTCCATTAGAAATTACTCAGATCGCTGTGTTCTTCCTTCCTGGTGGTTTTATGGTGATCTGTAAGTAAGTTTGATGATCTGTGTTTATTAGAACCTCTGAATAGACTCTATGTGATGTGGTTATTGACCAAGTGACTGGACTAGAGAACAGAAAATGGAGGAAATAATTAACTGTGAGGGATAGATGTGAAATTTTGGTGTGACTACTTGTTGACAATTGGTTGAAGGAGATTTTTCACGGAGGGCAATTCTAGGTATCCCACACGTGTTGGTGGGACCATTTTTTTGGTACTAGGGATTAAACCCAAGGACACTTTACCACTAAGCTACATATCCAACCTGTTATTATTATTATATTAACTGCAGATTGAACCCAGGGGCACTTTACCACTGAGATATATACCTGGCTTTTTTTTTTTTTTTTTTCTTTTTCTTGAGACAGGGTCTCGTCAAGTTGTCAGGGCTGGCCTCAAACTTGAGGTCTTCCTGTCCCTTCCTGGCCTCGAACTTGAGCCTCCAATTTTTGGGATTATAGGCATACTTTGGGATTATGTTTTGAATGTTTTAGAAGAAACATCACTGGGTGTGGTGGCTTTCATGAATCCCCTCAGGGGAGGTTGAGGCAGGAGGATCACAAGTTCGAGGCCAGCCTTACAATTTAGGGAGGCCTTATGCAGTTTAAAAAGAGCCTGTCTCAAAGATAAAAAAAGGGGCCTGTGGATTTGGCTCCTTAGTAAAGAACTTCTGGGTTCAATCCCTGGTAACAAAACAAAAATTTAAAAGAAACTTCAAGTGAATGTATGAAAAGCCCAAATCCAAATCTCCTTGAATTAAATGTAAGTAACCTATTAACTTAAAAAACAAACCCATTGATTGACCCTTCCCAAAGGAATAGGTCATACATACACTGGGGTGTGGGGTGGTGCAACAGGGGTATAGTAGCTAAAAATATGGGTTTAGAGTTACTTCATACTAATCTGAGTTAACAATTTTAGTATACCCAGCAGTGTGATCTTGGACAAGGACTTCACCTCAGCCCGCGTTTCCTTGTCTGTGAAGTAGGAATGATGCTCTCCCTCTCATGACATAACTGAGGATTTAAAGAGGGCTGTCCAGAGCTGGGTGCAATGGCATACACCTATAATCCCAGCAGCTTCGGAGGATGAGGCAGGAGGCTCACAAGTTCAAGGCCCGTCTCAGCAATTCAGTGAGGCGCTAAGCAACTTAGTGAGACCCTGTCTCAAAATAAAAAATACAGGACCTGGGCTGGGATTGTGGCTCAGTGGTAGAGTGCTCGCCTAGCATGCGTGAGTCACTGGGTTGGATCCTCAGCACTGCATCAAAATAAATAATTAAAGGTATTGTGTCCACCTACAACTAAAAAAAAAAAAAAAAAAATATATATATATATATATATATATATATATTTAATATATATTAAAAATATATAATACATATATAATATATATTAAAATATATTTAAAATATATTTATATATTTAATATATATTAAAAAAATACAGGGACTGTGGTTGTAGCTCAGTGGCAAAGTGTGAGGCACTAGCATGTGTGAGGCACTGGGTTCCATCCTTAGCACCACATAAAAATTAATAAAGACATGCTATCCATCTACAACTACAAAACAAAGGTTTGGGGATGCGGCTCAGTGGTTAAGTGCCTCTGGACCTCTGAGTTCAGTCCCTGGTACCAAGAAATAAAATAAATAAATAAGGGGGGCTGTTCTAGGCAATACAGTGTCCAGTATCTAGTAATATCTTAATAGCAGCTCAGAGGAGGGAGGACCTGTTAATTGGGAAGTTAAGAAAACATGGGACTTAGTCTTGAATCCCAGCTCTGCCTCTTGGCATGATCTTGGGCACAAGTAACTTGCCTTTTCTGTGAGCCTGTATTACTGCATCTTTTAAGTGGTGACCATTTCTTCAGTCTTGAAGTTAGCCAAAAAAAAAAAAAAAAAAAAAAAAGTTTCCAAACATCCCAGGACATAAAGATACTGTGTTCATAGTGACAAACTGCTTGATACCTTATGTGTATCAGTCTGTGGTCACCAAGCATTTGTGGAGAGTCTGCTTGCTTAGATACTAGGCTGAGTGCAACACTTAGAGAGTTACAGGGGCACAAAACTATAAAATTAGTCTTCACTTAAAAAATAACAATTCAGGCTGGGACATAGCTCAGTGATAAAGCATTTACCTGGGTTCAATCCCAGTAAAGGTTTTGATCTAAAAAAGTAATGTGGACTATAGAATCTGCAGGATAGAATCTCTGTGGAGGCAGAGGCCCACAGCAGCCTTGAATTTGTGATCCTCCAGCCTCAGCCTTCTGAGTAGTTAAAATTACAGGTGTGAGCCTCCACACCTTGCTCCCAGTCCCCTGCTAAAAACTTTTCCATTCCCCCTAAAAGTATCGTCCTGTCAAATTTCCCCTTTTTATTTCTTCTTCTCTCTCCTTCTCTCCCCTCCTCCTTTCTTTATACCCCACTCCTTTTTCTTTTTTGGTACTGGGGATTGAACCCAGGGGCGATTCACTTAAGCCACATCCCCCGAAGTGTCTTTTTTTTTTTTTTTTTTTTAATTTTGAGACAGCATCTTGCTAAATTGCTTGGGGCTTTGCCAAGTTGCAGAGTCTGGCTTTGAATTTGTGATCCTCCTGCTTTAGCTTCCCTTCCCCCTTCTGCTACTGTTTCCCTCTTTCTTTTCTCTTTCCAGTGCTGGGAATGGGGCACAGGGCCTCAGGCTACTAGGTAAGCACTTTAACTCTGGGTTACATTCCAGCCTCCTCCAGCCAGCTTTTTAAGGTGATATTTTGTATCAGTTGATTATTGATTTGCAGACAGAAAGCAAATTAAAATATCTTTTTGGAGACTCTTTATACAGCTAGTAAGTATTGTTACAGCAAGATACAAACCAGAGTGAGGTAGATAAAATGTTGTTTTAAAAGATCAGCCTGTAGCTACATAAATCTATAGCGTACAATTATTTCATGCTATGACTTCTCTAAAAGGCTCTAAGTATCATAGAGCCCAGCATGCACAGAAAAATGTTTCACTGGGCAGGCACAATACAAAAGGCCTGAGATATAAAACTATCATGAATAAAAATTGTTAATGCGACAGCCCTAATAATGTGGAGAAGATACTGAATATAAAGCAAACATATCTGGAGGAGTGGGTGGAGGCTGGGGCAGGAGGATGGCAAGCTTGAGGCCAGCCTGGGCAACTTAGCAAGACCCTGACTCAAAATAAAAAAAATAAAAATGGTTGGAGGGGCTGGGGTTATGGCTCAGTGTTAGAGCACTTGCCTAGTATGTGTGAGGCACTGGGTTGAATCCGCAGCAGCACATAAAAATAAATAAATACAGGTATTGTGTCCATCTACAACTTAAAAAAAAAAAAAAAGTTTTGGGATGTAGTTCAAAGGTAGAGTGCCTCTGGGCTCAATTCCTGGTAAAGGAGTGGTGTTGGTGGTGGGGTAAGGCTGGATGGGTGTGGGAGGCCTGAGAGAAAGAGATCCATAAATAATTGTGTCTTCTTATAACATTTCAAGGAAGATTAAAATTCAAGCCTGAAAAGCTTTCAGGTTGCAATTTGTAGTTTTATGTACCTGAGAAATTAGTTTACAGGGCACAGCAGAACAAAATCTGCTGAAGACTGTTTCATTTTAGGAAGCATGTGTTTGCAAATAGCAGCTTGTGATGTAGCACCCTTTAAGGTTTTTTGTTTGTTTGTTTTTAAAACTACCTGGCAGATTTAAACTCAGTTGCTTGTTCACATCGTAAGTCAAATAAATCAGTAGTCTTCAGTTCTTCTTTTTTTCCTCCCTCCCCGCCCCCTTTCTTTTCTCCCTCCCCCCTTCTTTTTCTTATTTTTCTCTGTACTTGGGATTGAACTCAGGAGTGCTCAACCACTGAGTTTCATCCCCAGCTCTTTTTCAAGTACACCCCCCTCCCCCCAAAAAAAAATTATTTTAAGACAGGCTCTTGCTGACTTGCGAGGCTGGTTTAGAACTTGTGGTCCTCCTGCCTCAGCTGGGATTAACAGGTGTGCACCACCGTGCCTGGAGAGGCACACACTTTTTAAGTGAGCAATATTGGAAGAATTATCATATTTGCTTTTCAGAAGAAAGATCTGAATACTCACTTCAGTGCCTCTAAAACCTGGATATTCAGTGCTCTGTGGATTCTGATTTAGTTGCTTTCTCCTTGAGAGAAAGGTGGCTATTTAGAAAGACTTGTCAAGTTCCCTACTCTTAGAGCTCTGTGCCTTTTTGCTGTGGTCATCTGATTTAAACAGAAGAATCTGGTGAAGAACTCCAGGGAACCTTTCTGCCAGCCCCTACCCTCATGCTGGACACCTTGGGTGGTCACTTAACTGCCCTATTTCAGTTCCCTCTTTGGTGAAGTGGGAGTCAAGGAGCAAGCTTATTGACTATTTTGAAGATTAAATAGTCTAGCATACGTGAAAGTTCTGGGAACCTGAGCATTCCACAAACATCTCTTTTATTTTTAAAAGTGTTCCATTGGTATCAATAGTTCATCTTTTGCAAAGTGTTGTATCTCAGGTCATTTGATTCTTCTACCTGGGGTAAGAGGAAGGTAAGGCAGGTCGTTTTACTAGCAGTGAACTGACACCCAGAGAGGTTAGTGACTTCCTCAGGCTTCAGTGTTTGCTCAGGAGAGCACTGACCCACATAGGTTCTCTTTCTAAAGTGCACCATTTTTCCTCCTCCTTCAAAACTTCCTAATGGGGTGGGGGGGATTTGTTTTCCTAAGGGTTTCCGGAGAGAATTTCATTTACTTCAGTCATTCTGTCCTTTAATATTTATTGTCTTCCTATTGAAAAGTCTGTTCAAAGGCTTTTCTAGGCCACTGATACTTTATGGCCTGCACAGTAAGCATTCTGTAGTACCAACCCAGGACAGTCATACGCATGCTCTTGATTGTTTTAAAGCTGACAATCAAGACTGATCACTGCCATAGCCCAATAGAATTCCCTGTTGAGCAAAGATGAAAGAGATACCTACTCAGGCTGCAGAAGGTGTCAATTGTGTCAGGAAGGTAAAGAATTGACTATCCTGAAGCTTTAGAGATCCCCAAATAGCTCTATTTAGGACTGTATGCACAGCAGCATCAAAAGGAAAGTCATTAAAAAAAAAAAAAACAAACAAACTTTCAAGTTTATTATGCATACAATAAAGTACTCAAGTCCTAGGTTAATAGCTCATAGAATTGTTACAAATGTGGACATCTGCACCACTGGTGCCAGATAAAGCCATATTTATGGGACATTTCCAGAACCTCAGAGGGTTCCCTTGTGTCCCCTCCCTATCCCTGGTAACTAACCCTTATTCTGACTTCTGTTACTAGAGATGAGTTTCATTTGTTCTTACATGTCACATAAATGGAATCATATGGTATGAATGCATTGTGTCTGGTTTCTTTCAACCTTATGCCTGTGAGATGCAGCCATGCTGTTGTGTGTAGCAGTAGTTTGCAAAGACACACGTTTTCAAATTAAAAAAAAAAACAAGTTAAAAATGGCCAGCCATTGTTGACGATGGCGGCTGTGAGGGATGTAATACAATAGATTTTAGTTAAACTTTTGAAAGAAAGAATGGGAATTTGGAACTTAGGTATGCTGGGAAGAGCCCACATAGGCAGGAATGTGGACAAGAAATCAGTGTGGAGTTGGCCAAATAGATGTAAATAAAGAATGGAATGATAGCCAGGCAGAAGGAGGGGAGGTGGGGGCAGGCGGTGATGATGTCACAGTTGGTGGAATGTTCAGCCTGCACAGTTCCTTTTCCCTGGAGTCTGTATTGGTGAGTCCCCAAATGGTAAATATCATGTCCTACTACCAGTGCCCTTGTTCTGGAAGATGACTAGGATTGTTACACATTGTATTCTGCAGGCTGTGTGGATCCATATGTTAGGAATGATGGCAGGTTTCCTAAAAGGCTGGCCAGAACCTAGTCCACAGAGGTCCAGGGCTAGTGATACTTCTGGGATATTGGTCTAGTGGATGGAGATATTGGAAAGAGAACAGTCATCTCCATCTTCTCCAGAACTGTCTTGGAGGCCACTTAATGCCACCTTATCCCCAGAAATGGCAGTGAGAAACAGATTATTGTTCATCTCCTCTGAGTTTCTTGGTAGCATCTGCATCCCCAAAAACTAGTATTGAATATATAAAGACAAGCTTTTTATTTATCAAAATCATGTGAACTATCCACCTATAAATCAATCTTTTCTGTAATTGATATATTTAGCCAAATGGGATTTTCATCTTTGAATTGAGAACGTGTATAAGCATGGGGTATTATACCTATTGCCATTTATTTATTATTTTAACATTTCATTCTATAGTAGAGGCCACTTTAGAAGATTTCTGCTTAGGTAGCTCCTGTTTAGACTTATGTTTTTCAGTACTGGGAATTGAATCCAAGGAAACTCTATCATTGAGCTATATCTCCAACCCTTTTTATTTTTCATTTTAAGGCAGGGTCTCTAACTTGCCCAGGCTGGCCTGGGAATTGCAATCCTCTTGCCTCAGTCTCCCGAGTCACTGGGATTACAGGCATGTACCACTATGCCCGGCTCTAATCAAACTTCTTATGGCAGTTTATCCCTTAGTTTTAATAGGAATAGAATTGAATCCTTTGTCATTTAATTTTTTTTTTTTTTTTTTTTAGTTGTAGGTGGACACCATACCTTTATTTATGTGGTGCTGAGGATCAAACCTAGTGCCTCACACGTGTGTGGCAAGTCCTCTACCACTAAGCCTCAATCCCAGCCCCTCCTTTGTCATTCTGAGCAAACTTTTGTCTGTGATACCTGCTTTGCACATTTTTCTCCTCTGAGTACTTCTGTGTTTTCTTGTCAAACCTTTTTCTGGTCTGTTTTCAAAGTCCAGTTTCTCAGAGAATCACTCCTGTTCCCCTCTTCCACCTCTATCTCAAATAGCAGCACCCTGTCCATCAATCTGAAATAATTTTATTTTCCTTTACTGCATTTATCAATAGTTGGAAATCATATATATGTGTGCTGGGATTGAATACAGGACCTTGTGCATGCGAGGTAAACACTCTACCAACTGAGCTATATCCCCAGCCCTGAAAATCATATACTTTTAAAATGATTTCTACTTCCCTTTTGAGAGTAGAAGCCTCCCACAAAGTAGGGTATTTGGTTTACTTCATATTCTATGTGGTCTACACCTTGCATATAGAAGGCACTCAGTATTCGTTGAATAAAAGGTTCATTTTGCATTCAGAGGCTTTGTGGGACTGGAGGAAAGGAAATCATGTCTTTTTTTTTTTTTTAAATTTTTTTTTTTTTAAATTTTTTATTGTGGGTTGTTCAAAACATTACAAATTTCTTGACATATCATATTCCACACTTTGATTCAAGTGGGTTATGAACTCCCACCTTCACCCCATGGAAATCATGTCTTAAAGATGAGAAAACAGGCTCCGAGAGGTTTAGACACTAGCCATGTGATCCAGAGCAGAGTAGAGCAGTTGCCAGCTAAGGCTGGCATGACATCTACTCATAGCCAACTGTGGTTCTCAGTAGCTCATAAAGATCTGGTGACAACCACACTTGTCTGACTGCCTGAACTGCTGTTACAAGACCAAGCAAGGCCTACATTTTAGTCCTTCTCTGTGTGTATGATGTGAACTTCTGTGACCACTGTTTCCTCTTCTGTAAATTAGAATGGAATTCTCACAGAGGTACTGTGAGATCTGCAAGTTGAAACCCACAAAGTGAGAAAAGGTCTTATGCTATGTTTTTTTTTTTTTTTTTCTTTCCCATAGATATATACAGATTTATTTAGGAAAGCAGATATACATTCAAGGGAAGGGATACAGGCTATTTTAAGAGAGAGATTTGTTTGGGGGGTTAAGTAAGAAATACACATTCTCCCTTGAATGTGTATTTCTTAGAGGGATAGGCAGCTTAATCCTATATTCTAAAAGTTTGTATTTTATTAGTGAACTAGTAAAAAAAAAATCAACTGTGTATTAAAGTGTGTTTTCTAAATATATTTTTTTGTTATTTTTCTGTTCATTTTAACTAAAGACAATAGAATTTGTTTAATTTGGGCTCATAATTTTACATCAGAAGATGAACTTAGTTATTTTTGGGAAAACTGTGCATAATCTCTCTAATGATCCACTTGGAATGGTATACTGTCTAATCTCAGGAGGACATTTAATTTCTTCAGTAACCACAGGGCAAGATGTTTAGGGATGCATCTATTAAATTCCACACCATCCTAATCAGTCCCCATTCATTGCTCTCATCTTGTGTAGCCCTCTGGGAAGCTTGTGTGGTATGCAGCAGGTTCCAGAAGTACAGGGACAAGAACCAAGTAATATCACAGTGACTGAAGGTGGCAGCGCTAATTTGCATCAGCTTTAACAAGCTGGTGTTGAAATTGGATGGCAGAATGCCAAGGAAGCCAAGGTCAGCACACTTTGAAATAACAAAGTGAGTCATGTAACCCAGGATTTGCACATACCCACAGGACTACCTGAGTCAACCTCACCTCCAAGAGAACACATACATCTGGGTTAGGTGCCTGGGCCCAGCTCTGTGCTATGTGTGTAGAAGAAAATGAAAGCCGCAAGGAGCTCCTTGTATTACTGGGAAGACAGATATGCAAGAAAAGAAAAATTAAAGTGAATTACTAAACATAAAGCCTGTGACACAGAAACCCCATCACAAGCTAGGGATAGGTAGAAGTGTAGACAGAGGCCCAGCTCAGGTGCAGTGAACAGAATAAAACCAAGCAAAGAAGCAAAACCAAAGGGAAGGAAGACCTCAGAGTGGTTTAGAACATAGGTTTGAGCTGCGTGCAGTGGCACTACTTGTAATCCCAGTGCTCTGGAAGCTGAGGCAGGAAGATCACAAGTTGGAGGTCAGCCTCAGCAGCCTTAGAGAGGCCCTAAGTAACTCAGTGATACTCTGTCTCAAAATAAATAATAGAAAGGGCTAGGGGGTTGGGGTTGTAGCTCAGTGGTACAGCAGTTGCCTAGCAAGGGTCAGGCACTGGGTTCAATCCTCAGCACCACATAAAAAACAAATTAAAAAAATTTATCCTTTTTTTGGGGCAGGGGTATATCAGGGATCAAAATCAGGGGCACCTGACCAGTGAGCCAGCCACATCCTCAGCCCCATTATATATATATTTTTTAGAGACAGGGTCTCACTGAGTTGCTTAGCACCTCACTTTTGCTGAAGCTGGCTTTGAACTCGCCATCCTCCTGCCTCAGGCTCCCTAGATGCTGGGATTACAGGCCCAGCTAAGGTTAAATTCTTTAAAAAAAAAAAAAAAAAAAAAGGAGGGGGGGCTGGGGATATGACTCAGTGGTAAAGAACCCCTGAGTTAAATCTCCAGTAACCCCCCTTCCTCTCAAAAGAACATAGATCTACGTTCTGGCTGTGTGATCACGGTGGGCTCCTCACCCTTTATGAGGCTCAGGTTTCATAGCTGCAAATTGAAAATAGTGATGATATGAACTTTTTTTTGTTCATTCAACAAATTGTTATTTAATGTGCCAGGCGTTGATTTCGGCACTGGGGATGCAGTGACAGATGGGCCCTTACTCTTGCAGAGTTTGCTTTCTGGGAGCAGAAGCAGACAATAAACAGAATGACAGAATGTGGTAAGTGCCACACAGAGAATGAAAACAGAGAATTAAATGAGAATGCCGGGGGAATTCCTCCAGACATGTGCCCAGAGAGGTCTCTCTGCTGAGGGGACACCATGAGGCCTGAATGACAACACAGTGAGGGATAAGGGTGCCAGGTGGGGAATGCAAAGTCTCTGGGGCCAGAAAGGGCTTGGCATGTTGAAGGGCTGCCAGGAGGCCACTGTTGCTGGGTGGAGGAGGGCAGCGGGGTGAGTGTAGGAGTGGAGGTGGGGAAGGCAACGGCAGACCAGGTTGCTGAAGTATGATTTTCACACAGTGAAACACCCAGATCTTCAGTATAATCAGTTTTGATAAATATGTGTCAAGAAGTAGAACATTTCTGTTATAATAGATAAGCTATTTTCTGCTCCTTGCTGTTCAGCTTTTTCTCCCTCTGTTGGGGGATGGAAGCCCGGGCCTCATGCATGCCAGGCAGCCACTTTACCACTGAGCATGCAGGTCCCTTCTCCTTCAGGAAAACCACTGATCTATGAGTGTAGGTTAGTTTTCATATAAATGGTACTTGCACATATATACTCTTCTTTCATTCAGTGGATTATTGTTTAAATTCATCCGAGTTGTTGCATTCATCACCGGTTCATTTTCTTTTTATTGCTGAGCAGTATTCTGTTGTACAAAAGTGCCATAATTTGTTCATCTCTTTGCCTATAGTGGACGTCAGGGCTGTTTCCCATAGTTTAATATAGATTAGAAATTTTTTTCACCCCCTGGTACTGGGGATTGGACTCGGTGGCTCACATGTTGCTAGTCAAGGCCTCTACCACTGAGCTACACCCCCAGGACTTTTTGAAGTTTTAAAATTTTGTGTGAAAGATTTGCAAAGTTGGCTAGGCTGGGCTTGAACTTGTGACTCTCCTGCCTCAGCCCCCCCTAAATAGCTGGGATTACAGTTCTGTGCTGCCAACTCTAGCTTCCAGATTTGCATTTTAATACAAACCATCTGGTTACTCCCCGAAGAATAAAGTGTATGGGAGAAAGTAGAAAAATAGGAAGTTATGGTAGTCTAGGTATTGATGGTGTCTTGGAGAAGCGTAGTAGCAGTGGAGGGGGTGAGAAGTAATCACTTAGGGGCCATATTATGTGAGTAGATGCAACAAGATTCCACTTATCCCCCAAGTACTGGGAATGGAACCCAGGCTCTCGTGCATTGCTAGGCAAGTGCATTACTACTTACTCCACATCCCTAGCCAAGGAACAAGACCTAGTTGGTTGTGGCACTACCGGATTAGGAAAACACAGAAATGAGGGATAACGTGTGAAGGGTTGTCCAGATCAACTGAAATGATGGTAGTTCCACTTACCCATGTGGGGGAAGGCCATGGGAAAAGCAGGTTTGAGATGAGTGTGAATCAAGAGTCCTTTCTTATGTCTGTGTGCAGTGTAATTCTAGTGCCTGGAGGATAAGGCAGGCAATTGTAAGTTCAAGGCCAGCCTCAGCAACTTACCAAGGCCCTACGCAAGTTAGCATGACCCTGTCTCAAAATAAAAAATGAAAAGGGCTGGGGATGTAGCTCAGTGGTAAAGCACCCCTGGGTTCAATCCCCAATCCCTCCTGCCCCCCAAAGTGTCTTTGCACTTAATGAAAGAGGAAGCACACTATATTTGAAGAGTGCTAGACGGGATTCTAGGTGTTGGTCTTGGTCCCTTGGTCTTTGCCAGCTGGGTGAACTCAGGCAAGCCACACCCCTTCACTAAGCATTGAATTACTTTTCCTACTAGACTGCTGGGAGGGAAAAAGAAGATTACTTAGTCTGCAGTTGCCTTGAAAAGAATCAAACACAAATGCTCCACATTATTGACTTTTTTTCCTTTTTTTAAAAAAAATTATTTATTTTTGATTCCAATTTGTTAGCAGAATGCATTACAATTCATATTACACATATAGAGCACAAGTTTTCATATCTCTGGTTGTATACAAAGTGTATTCACACCATTCGTGTCTTCATACATGTACTTAGGATAATGATGTCCATCTCATTCCACCATCTTTTCTACCCCCTCCCTTCCCCTCCACATTATTGATTAAGTGAGATTTTGAATAGAGTGATGTGAGAGGGTGTCAAGTGGAGTGTTGGGAGTAGGAATATTGGGAGAGGAGAGGAAGTGTTTCTTCAAATTGGCAGATAGATCCTGAAGGAGGGTCCTCCCTGGCGGTGCGAATGAAGAAGGTGTAAATCTGAAACTCTGAAGGAAGACTCAGATGGCTTTTTGTGAGGCATTGAATACCCCTGTGTTGAGCCTCAGCAGCTGGGGAGGCGTAATACCAGGGAGTGGGTACAGGGTGGTTGAAGGGGGGTGTTAGAGTTGAGGGCCAGCCTTGGTGAAGCACTTTCTGGGCAGAGATGCCAGAGGTAGGCAGTTGGGAATGTGGGCTGCAAGTTCTGCTTTGCAGGTTGGGCTGGTTAGGTGGACTGGAGAGTCATCAGCCCAGATAATGACTGATACCACAAGAATATGAGCTGTCCCAGGAAGCAAACATGTAAGGCATTATTTTGCTCATCCCACTTGACTTGGTGCCAAAACAACAGGCTGAGGAGTGAAACATTCTGTCAGTCAGCTGGTTGAATTAACTTGATGCCAACAGAGCAGTTTGATAAATCTTTCCACTGTGTTGAAGACTGAGCTGACTGCTTTGGTATCTCCAAAGATAAAAAGTCTGAGATGGTGTGTGCTAAATAAACTTGAGGGCACCAGTTTATAGGCCCTGGTTTCTCTCAGGACCTCCTGAGACTCTTTTAGGAGAGGAGCTTGTTGGGTTTGGTCCTGGAGAGCTGACTCCCACGCAATGAAGTATCTGGCCAACTCCCAGGCCATCGGTAGCTACTGGCGTCATTCCAACCCCTGAGATATTGCCTGAGGGTTCTGGGCCTTTGATTCAACTAGACTTCTTTTTTCTTTTTCCTCCTAGTACTGGAGATCAAATCCAGGATCTCACACTTGCTAGGCAAGCCTTTACACCACTGAGCTACACCCATAGCCCCAGACCTAATTATTTAGCACAAGGAAGGTAGTTTCTTATTCAGCTTCAGCACAGGCAAAAGAACTTCCAGATGTAATAAAGATTTTTCTCTTGATTTGATATTGGAATAAGCTAGGAGAGCATGAATGAAAATCATTTGAATGACCAGGGCTGGGTCATTTTCTCATTATATGATTTCCATTCTCCTGGATCCTTGAACACATTCCTCATATTTGTTTTTGTGGTTCTCTGTGGCTTTTCAGATCAAAATGACACTATTAATTAAGGTCTTCAGAGATGCTACTGCTAGTGAATTAGCTCACTGGTGATTGTTTTCCTTCCTTCCTCTTGTGTTTCTGATATCAATTCCAGGCAACATTGCTCCCCTGGGGACCCCCTCTCCCCTACACTCTGTTCTTTTAACTAGGATCACAAGTCCCCCCAGTTTTCCCCATGTTAGTAAGGATTGAACCCAGGGTTGTTCTACCACTAAGCTACATCCTCAACCACTTTCATTTTTAAATTTTGAGACAGGGTCTCACTCAGTTGCCAAGGCTGGCCTCCATGTTTTGATCCTCCTGCCTCAGCTTCTCAAATTGCTGGTACTGTGGGCATGCATCACTGCACCAGGCAAGTCCCCAGATTATTTATTTATTTATTGCAGCACTGGGATTGAACCAGGACTTGGTTGGTTTATGCTTGACAAGCGCTCTGCCACTGAGCTACATTCTCCACCCAGTCCCCAGATTTATTTCATTTTATTTTTTTGGTATCGGGGATTGAACTCAGGGGCACTTGACCACTGAACCACATCCCCAGCCCTATTTTTGTATTTCATTTAGAGACAGGGTCTCACTGAATTGCTTAGTGCCTCGCAATTGCTGAGGCTGGCTTTGAACTCGCTATTTTCTGGACTCAGCTTCCGGAGTTGCTGAGATTACAGGCCTGCACCGCCGCACCAGTCCTCAGATTTGTAAAATCTGTTTTAAGTCATAGTTTTATGGTGTTTGTTGGTCTTCCACCTACCACAGTGTGAACTGGAAAGATTGTCACACTGTAGAAAAATGAGTTTATGTCTCAGAAAGGATCACTTAGCCATTTAAACTTAATTTGCATATGAAAAGCTTAAATTAATCCTAAAGGGAGAGACATGTTGCATCCATCAAACCATTTGTATCCTTTTAGATCTTTGCTTTTCCAAGAAGTGGCTTTTCATCAAGAAACCGTTTTAGAAACACAGGATCTCAGATTCTACCCCAGACTGAGGGAATCTGAATCTGCATTGTGACTAGACCTCCAGGTAATTCCTGTGTTTGAGCTCTGTTCCAAATCACATCAGTACTATTTTAAGCTACTCACTTCCAACAAGATTTTTGCTTCATTTGCAGCTACATACAATTCACTTAAAATATTGTTGCTTTAAAATAAGATTAAAAGATCATTTTCAAAATACTTGTAGAGGTGGTGGTGGTGGTGGTGCATGCCTGTAATCCCAGCTGCTGGGGAGGCTGAGACAGGAGTGAAAGTTCAAGACTAATGTCAGCAGTGTAGCAAGACCCTGTCTCAGAATTAAAAAAAAAAAAAGGCTGTGGATATATATAGCTCAGAGGTAAAGTGCCCCTGGGTTTAATCCCCAGCACTCTCCCCCACAATAATAATAATAACACTTGTAAACAGTTAAGGTGAAAGTTCAAACCATTCACGAGGTAGGAAACCCACTCACCCCAATTCATGAGGTTGTAACCCACCCATCCGCAGCCTCACCCTTTCTTTTTAACCATTTCTTTTCTAGGGGCTTTTTCTCCCCTCCCTCACCCTCTTGAAGCTGTATCTTCCATTTTATTCTGCAATTCCAGGAATGGAACCAGATTCATTATCCAGAAATTCAAGCCAAATGTTCCCATTTGGCTTGAATGATGAAAAGACCAGAAAGTTGTATGTCAGCAAGCCAAAGGCGTTTGGTAGGAGACCAAAATGAACACTAGAGATACTGGTCTTTATAATTAGCAAGTTTTAATTGTTTCGAACTCTCCACTAATGTTAAAAACAGGGCAACCTACTTAATGACTCACTTATTCCTGTCATTTGCTGTTTCTCTTTTGCCCAGACAAATTCACACAGTAGAGGTGCAGCCACCTAGAGACTAGCTTCTTTTGCTCCTTTAGATCAGCAAAGGACTGGGTTTTGCATGAGAAGACCTCCATGCCCCTGCTCCCCATCCCATTGTAGCTTATTAAGTTTCCTTAATTTATGCAGAGAAAATAATCCTCAATTCTGGAATGTATTTTGGGGAATCTTTGCAAAACACCTGATCCCCTTTTTCCTTTTGTTTTTCTTGTTTTTTAAAAAAACATTTTAAATTTATTTATTTTAGTTGTAGATGGACACAATACCTTCATTTTATTTATTTATTTAGTTAAAAAAATTTTTTTTTTTTGGTAGTTGTAGATGGACAGAATGCCTTTATTTGTTTATTTTTACGTGGTGCTGAGGATCGAACCCAGTGCCTCACACATGCTAGGCAAGTACTCTACCACTGAGCTGTAACCACAGCCCCTTTCTTTTGTTTGTGTGGTACTGGGGACTGAATCCAGGGTCACTGTATCATTGAGCTGCATTTCCAGCCCTTTTCATTTTGCACTTTGAGTAAGTTGTTCAGGAATTTATGGTGCTCCTGCCTCAGCCTCTGCAGTATCTGGAATTACAAGCATGCACCTCCTGTGGGCTAAATCCCATCTTTGAAGTGGTAATTTGTCCCTAGTGTAGCCAAATGTGATGGATACTCATCTCCATGAGTAGAAAGCCAAGTAGCAGAACCTAAAGAAAAAAGAATGGAGAAAGATTTGTTGCCTGCAGCAGGTAAGGAGAGCACTGGAGTTATTTCCAAAGCAGTGCCCTCTTCAAGGAAAGGAAGCAAGGAGATTTTATTTTGGAAGCTTATACATATTCAGTCAGGAAAGCTCACTGGGGGCAGGCACATGAATGAGCATACTCAGTTTTAAGACACACATTCCCCAGCTTGCTCTGGTTAAGGTCATAGTTAAAGAAGGAGAGATGTGGGCACATTTTTGGGAAGGCTCAGCTCAAGGGTATAGAGTTAGATGATCAAGAAGGGAAGATGGTGGACACCAACACTTATGGGCATGATTGGTTCAGTATTATAATGTGCCAAGTTTACTCTCGGTTGCCTAAAAGAATGAGTCAGAAGGGCTTGGTGACCTTGGCTGGTTTTCTGCGACTTTCTTCAGAGTCTTAGCTGAAACAGAAAGGACAGCTGTGAAGGTGCCTTAATGCAGGATTTTGCCCCAACAGTTGCCTTCTTCCTTTATCTGCTAAAATTAGCAGTTCTTGTGTTTTTTTTTTTTTTTTAAAGCAATTTCATTGAGGTCTGTATGATTTAAATATCATAAAATTCTCTGGTTTTAAATGCAAACATCAGTACTTTTTAGGAAGTTGTATAACCATCACTGTAATCTCCTTTTAGGTTTCTATCAACTCAAAAAGATCATTGTGTCCATTTGCAGTTAACACTATTCCTCCTTCAGTTCCAGGTGACTCTACTTTCTGTCTATATAAATTTGCCTTTTTGGGCTATCCATATAAATGGGATTATTATACAGTATATGGTCTTTTTTTTTTAAACTTGATATTGGAAATTGAACCCAGGACCTTAATCATTACAGACGAGGACTCTACCATTAAGCAACATCCCCCAGTCATTTTTATTTTGAGACTGGGTCTTCAGCAATTGCCTAGGCTATCTTGAACTTGTAATCTTCCTGTTTCAATCTTCTGAGTGGCTGGGAATTACAGGCCTGTGCCACTGGGGCCTGCAATAAGTGCTCTCTTTTTGACTGGCATATTATGCTGAGTATAATGTGTTTGAGGTTCATGCAAGTTCTAGCGTGCATTAGCACTTCATTCTTTTTTATTTTTTTTTAAGCACTTCATTCTTTATTATTGCCAAGTAATATTCCATTTATGGATAAATAACATTTTTGTTCATGCATCAAGCAATTGATGGGCATTTGGTTTTTTTCCACTTGGTGGTGGTTATGAATAATGTTGCTAATATCTGTCTTTGGTGTGGATGTTTTCATTTCTCTTGTGTGGACACCTAGGAGTGGATTTGCTGGGTCATGCTTGGAAAAATTTAACCTTTTTTAAAAATATGTTTTTAGATGTTGATGGACTATTACTTTATTCATTTATTTATATGTGGTGCTGAGAATCAAACCCACTGCCTCACACATGTTAGGCAAGTGCTCTACCACTGAGCCACAACCCCAGCCCTTAACTTTTTTTTTTTTTTTTTGGTGATACTGGGGATTGAACCCAAGGGTGTACTCTCCTGCCTCAGCCTCCTGAGTTGTTGGGATTACAGGTGTGTGTCACCTTGACTGCCTGACTCTTATTATACACTTAGGTTTCCATAATGTTTATTGATGAGCATCTTTTCATGTATTTATTGGCTGTTTGTATATCTTTGGAGAAATTTCTATTCAAGTCCTTTGCCTGTGTTTTAATTGGCTTTTTTTTTTTTTTTTAAGTACTGGAGATTTAATTCAGGGGCACGCAATCACTGAGCCAATCCCTAGCCCTATGTTGTATTTTATTAAGAGACAGGGTCTCACTGAGTTGCTTAGGGCCTTGCTTTTGCTGAGGCTGGCTTTGAACCCATGATCCTTCTGTCTCAGTCTCCTGAGTCTCTGGGATTACAGGTGTGTGCCACCATGCCTGGTGGGTTATTTGTTTTGGTTGTTGAATTCTTTATATATTCTGGACGTTAACTCCTTGCAAATATGTCATTTGTAGATATTTTCTTCCCTTCTGTGGGATGTCTGTCCACTCTGTTGATTGTGTCCTTTGAGGCACAGAGTTTTAAATTTTTGATTAATTCCATATTGTCTGTTTCATTTCAGCATTTTGTGTCATATCCAGGACATTATTGTCAAATCCAATGACATAAAGCTTTCGCCTGTGTTCTAAGACAGTTGAAGTTGGTAGTCTTGTGTCATGGAGTTTGATCCATTTTGAGTTAATGGATCATTCTTTTACATATTGTTATCCAGTTTTACCCAGCTCTCTTTGTTGAAAAGACGGTTCTTTCTCCATTGATTGGTCATGGCACCCTTGTCAAAATCACCTGACCACATATATGAGTGTTTATTTTGGGGCTCTTTTTAAAAAAATATTTATTTTCTCGTTTTAGGTGGACACATTATGTTTATTTTACATTTATGTGGTTCTGAGGATTGAACCCAGAGCCTCACGAATGCCAGGCGAGCATTCCACCCCAGAGCCACAACCCCAGCCCCTATTTTGAGGCTCTTTATCAGATTTCATTGGCTGTGTTTTGAATTTTTTCCCCCAGTACTGAGGATTGAGCCCAGGTGCCTACATTCGCAGTCCTATGTTTAACTTTTAAAGAAGTTTTCCAATGTGGCTTTATCATTTATACCTGCACCAACAATTTTACAGACTCTCATTTTCTACATCTTTGATGATTTGTTACCATCTACCCTTTTCCTTTTTTTTTTTTGGGTGGTATTGGGGATTAAACTCAGGACTCTGTGCATATTAGGCAAGCACTCTACCACTGAGCTGTGTCCTCAGCATTGAGAAAAATTTATTTTTGGCTGGGTATGGTATTGTACTCATGTAATACCAGCAATTGGGGAGGCTAAGGCAGGAGAATCAAAAGTTCCAAGACCAGCCTAGGGGACTTAGTAAACCTTGTCTAAAAATAAAAAATTTATTTTTAATTAAAATTTTTTCCCCAGAACTGGGGATTGAACCCAAGGCCTTGCACAAACTAGGGAAGTGCTGTACCACTCAGCTACATTCCCAGCCCTTTTTATTTTTTTAAATCTTGAAACAGTTTAAGTCTGGCCTCAAACTTGGTGATGCCCTTGCTTGGGCCTCCTGAGTAGCTGGTATTATATATGTATGCTACTGTGCCTGGTGTCGTCTGCCCTTTGATCATAGCTATCTGATTATAGCTATCTGGATATGAAATAATGGGTTTGGTTCTTGACTTTAAAAAGTTTTTTTTAGTTGTAGATGGTCACATATCTTTATTTTTATGTGATGCAGAGGATCGAACCCGGTGCCTCACACATGCAAAGCAAGCGCTCTACCTCTGAGCTACAAACCTAGCCCTTGACTTTTATTTTTGTTGTTTGTTTGTTTTTTAATATTTGTTAGTTGTTGATGGACCTTTTATTTTATTTATTTATATGTGGTGCTGAGAATCAGACCCAGTACCTCACAAATGCTAGACAAGTGCTCTACCACTGACCTACAACCCCAGCTCTGGTTCTTGACTTTTAAACTAATATTATGCTTTTTGTTCAACTTGGAGCCAAGAGATAGGGGATGGAGTGAGGACCTCTCCACTCATAGCAGGGTCACTTATCTGCCTGTACATGCTCTGTGCTTCTGCAGGGTGGACTGAGTAATCTCAAGCAAGTCACAGCCTCAGCTTTTTCTCTGAATAGTGGCAATAATTAATGCCTTTCTCATAGACCGTATGATAAGAATACTTATATGAATACTTTTCTTAGGGTAAGTGTTACTAAAAGTTGGATTCACAGTTTTACTCCATCAGCTTGTTTTTTGTTGTGTGACTTTTGCTGTCATTGACTTTCGCTGCCCAGCAATTGTGACCAATATTTTAGGCATGACAGAATTCTGCTGGACAGCCTGGCTGTGTATCTTCTGTTCCCCTGGATGTCACCCAGTTATCCTCACACCCGTCTCACGCATTAACGCTGAGTGAACTTGTGAGTCCCCTTGATCATCTGTAATCTGGGTTGTGACCACTTGTTTATCCAGTTTCGTTTCCTCCTTATCATCCATCATAGCTTCTACTTACTATAACAAAGTCTTGTTTCATTCTCTTGACCTCTAACCCTGGGCCCTATTGGGACAAAAACATTTTCATCCTTAGCCTGTGGAAAGCGGTGCTGTATTCTTTTCTTCCTTCTTAGTTGTGCCACATCTGCACGGACTTGCTCTTGGGGGAGATGAAGTCATCCGGGCAGCCTTCCCCTCCTCGTGCACAGGTTGCTAGCTGCTGCAGTAATTGGCTTGGCAGCCTACTCCCTGAAAGGTTGTCCTTCAGCTGGTACTTTTTTTAAAGCTGCAAGACTTGCCCCCTTGGGAGTGCCCTGAGACAGCAGCTGTCATGCTTAATTAAGGAGAGAGATGGGAAAGGTGTTTTGAAGGGAGACCTGTTATCTCAAAGAACAGTGGTCAAGCTGGAGCACTTGGAAAGGGCAGATGGCGGCCAAGATGGAGGGCATGGTAGAAATAGCTCAGAACGCTGGGCAGAAAATGCTTTGCTGGCAGTCAAGGAGAATGGCATTGAATTTTTTTTTTTTAAATATTTACTTTTTTTAGTTGTAGTTGGACACAATACCTTTATTTTACTTATTTATTTTTATGTGGTGCCAAGGATCGAACCCAGGGCCTCGCATGTGCTAGGCGAGCACTCCACCGCTCAGCCCCAGCCCCAGCCCCTTGAATGTTTTTTAAAAGACTTATTTACTCTTTTTAGCAAATCAGGTAAGTCCCACACATATTAAAAATTTTGTGTATTTGGGTTGCTAGGTGTTGGTGGTACATGCATATATGTAGGAAGTACATACTTTTCATATCCAACTCCCTTGCACAAAAAAAAAAAAAAAAAAAAAAAAAATTCCTGAACAAAACTCAAGGGAGTCCCAGATATCTCAGTGGGGTATATACTTAACCACTTAGGAATTGAAACTACTACTGTGTGCCTAAACTGTTAGGGCCCATAGTGAAGGCTTGGGGTGTGGGAGTGGATTCCCTTTAAATTCTAGTACAGTCATATCTGATAGAATTATAATGTGAGTCACACATGTAATTTTATATTTTCTAGTAGCCCATGTGTTAGCTTGTTAGGGCTACCATAACAAATTACCATAAAATCGGTAGTTTAAAACCACAGTTTCTTTGTTCACTGCTTTGGAGGCCAGAAGTCAGACATGTAAGTATCCTCAGTGCCCTGCTCCTTCTGAAGGCTCTGGGGGAAAATCCTTCCTGGCCTCTTCTCAGCATCTGGCATCTCTTGGAAGTCCTTGGCATTCTCTGGCTGGTAGTGCGTCACTTGAATCTCTGCTTCCGTCTTTGCTTTCTTCCCTGTTTGTGTCTCTGTGACAGATGTATGAATTTTGACGGATGCTGCTCAACCCACTGTCCAGGTTACATAAGTAAGAAGGGACCGTGGTGTGGTTCAGGGGCAGAGCACTCGCCTAGCATTGTGAGGTCCTGGGTTGATGTCCAGCTCTGCAAAATGGAAAACAAATAAATAAAATATAAATTAAGCCAGGACACAACTACCAAAAAATAAAAAAAAAGAAAAGAGAACAGCCCAAATTTAAATTTGATTAATACCTAATACTAATTAAAGTTGGTTAATTTTAATGTTTTATTTTATCGAATACTCAAATATTATCATTATAGTAGGTAATCAACATAAAGGAATTTTTATTAATTTTTTTTTTTTGTAGTACTGGAGATTGAACTCAGGGATACTTTAGCATTGAGCTACATCCCCCAGTCCTACTTATTTTTCTTTTATTTTTTACTTTGAGACAGAGTCTTAGTAAGTTGTCCAGACTTTCCTCAAACTTGCCATCCTCCTGCCTCAGCCTCCCGGGTTGCTGCATTTACAGGTGTGCACCACCACACTAGATAGAAAGAATTCTTTTTGGTACTGGGGACTGAATTCAGGGGCACTCAATCACTGAGCCACATCCCCAGCCCTTTTATTTTAGAGACGGGGTCTCACTGAGTTGCTTAGAGCCTTTCTCAAAAAGAATTTTATTATTTTTAATTTTTATATATTTTTTAGTTGTAATAGAAATATCACCTTTATGTGGTGCTGAGGATTAACCCAGTACACCTCACACATGCTAGGCAAGCACTCTACTACTGAGCTACAATCCCAGCCCCTCCAAAAGAATTCCTTTTTTTTCTTGGTACTGGGTATCGAACTCAGGGGCACTCAACCGCTAAGCCACAACCCCAGTCCCCAAAAGAATTTTAATGAGATATTTTAATATTTTTTGTTTTGCATTTAGATCCTTAAAATCCAGTGTGTATTTTATACTTACAACATCTCAATTTGGACTGACACTTGCAAGTACTCCTGGCTGCTGTACACTGGAGAGCACAATTGGGGAGTGCTGTGGGGCTGACAGAGGGTTACAATTCTCAGTCTTTTGCCCTATGTTTTCTCCCTCTCTTTGTCCTCCTTTGTTGTTGGAATTTTCTTTTTCTTTTTTTTTTTTGAAAAAGTCTCAGTCATTCTGAACAAAAGAAATAAAAATTTTGTAAGAATTACTGGAAATCCAAAGATTCAATGTGGAAAGCAAATTAGCCAGTTTTGCAAGAAAAGACCTTTATTGAGATCCCCTACCCATTTTTCCCCTTGCCCCACCCAGTTCTGGGGATGGAACCCAGGAATTCAGTTCCATTTCTAAGTGTCTGTGTTTATTATGTGGTAGAATTCATTAAACATTCTGTTACAGTAACTTAAAGAAGTGTGGTTAAAATTTTGGATTTTAATTTTATACTGAGGAGGAGAAATATAAGCTTTTAAATTATTCTAAATCTCCCTGCCATGAGATTTGTGACTCACCCATTTAGGATCCCCCCAATGATCATGGCTATTATTCTCTGTCATGTTAAAACAAGAAGGGGCTTAAATTTTTCTTTCTTGGGCTGGTTGTACTAAGTCTGTTGCAATAATGAAGTTATGATCTGTATCTCTAAAAGTCAGTATTGTCTTCTCCAAGATTTAAAGGCTTATTGTTAGTTTGAATTTCAGTAAGGAGGAGGTCCTTTATAAACAACCCCACAGGGAGAACAGTTGTGAATCCTTCCGTTTTTTTTCCTCCTTTGGTACTGGGGATTGAACTAAGGGAAGCTTTACCACTGAACTTTATCCCCAGCCCTTTTATTTTTGAAACTGTACCTCATTAAGTTGCTGAGGCTGGCCTGGAACTTGTGATCCTCCTGCCTCAGCTTCCCAAGTAGCTGCGATTACCAGTCTTGCACTCAGCTGTATCCTTGAATTCTTAAATGTGGTTGTGTGATAAGGATTTTTCTCTCCACTTCTGTAAGTGGAATTACAAATGTTGGCTATGGTTGATTTTTATTCTGGTCCATACATATTTCCTGCCAGTTTTACTCCCTGCCTTAAATAACCCACCATGGAAAACAACTTAGACTGCGGTTGCTAATGTGCCCAGATGCAAAAATCCACTGTGCTTGTCACAAGTGAAAGTGGTTACCTAGGTGAATGAGGAAAGAAATCCCCTGATTCCTTGGAGTTTTGAACTTTCGATTATTACCCACCTGACCCCTAATCCTAAAGCAGAAATCTTGCATCTTAATCAGTAATGAACCTTGACTAGTTCACTTGTTCGTCTTTGTGAGTATTGTAGGGGAATCCAGTGTTCTCTTGAGACCTTGGTTAAGGTATTGGTGGTGCTTTTCATCTCAGTATCAGAGAGATTTATAAATTTGGGGTTGTATTCATCCTGTTGTGTGCTTCCCTGTGTAAACAAATGTATAGTTGTTTCTGGTCTGGAAGTTCAAAGAAAAAATAGGATGATTTCATCATGTTAATTAGTTACCCAAAGGAAATGGATTTTTTTTTCCTTCTTTTTTAAACCTCAGTGACTACTATCATAGAAGAAAGTGGTGATGCTTACCTCTGTGACTGTAGAAAAAAGCAAAGGAAGGAAGGAAGGGATTTTGGAGACACCCTGTTCATGTCCTCCAGTTCTCCTCCTTCCCCAGTTCAAGCCCTTGTGGATCCTGTCTGAGACGGAGAGGGTAGATCCAGTAACCTAGCCTAGGTGACTCACAGGATTCCTCCCACCCCATTATCTTACTATCTGCAACTCTGTACCTTACAGTGCTCCAGCCTCCCTGGCCTTTGCTCTTTGTTGAGCAAGCCAGATAATCTTTTATCTTTGCCTGGCTGTTTCATCTTTTACTGGAACCCCACCCCCTACCCCCATATTGGGGATTGAACCCAAGGGTGATTTACCACGAGCACTATCATTTTCTAATACACTATCATTTATTTATTTTTCTTGCTCCATCCTCCACCACCCCCAATATAAGTGCCATGAGAAAAGGTTCTTAGTTTCCCATTGTTAGAAATACTGGGGGATGCTCTAAGGAATCAAACACGTGCTTGGAAATAGCTCTGCAAGGCAAACTTTTCTGTACCTGGCAAACAAACACATTGGGTGGGCAGTCTGCCTGTTTTAATGCCAAACGCAGCATTGCCCCTTGCTCTGATAGGAGGAGCTTGGTGTTACGATCTACTCAATTGGTAAATTTTAAAATTGGATGGTCAAAGGGAAGGGCTACAGTTAAAATGGCTAAGATTGGATCTTAATATCCCAATTTAGGGTAAATATTGTGTTCTGAAAATAGACAACTGAACTTTCTATTTCTCACACCATCTAGCAAAAGCGCCTGGTACATAGTAGGCCTTCAATAAATATTGTGGAATGAATCAGTAACACATCATGGTTCTTTGGCTAGAAATGTAGTTATTCAAACCTGAAGGTTTTTGGCAAGTACTGTATTTCCATTCCTTCTAGATTTGACCAGCCATACTTAACTACTTTTGGGGAACTATTTTGTCATTACTTTTCTTTCTATCTTTTTCTTTTCTATTTGGTAATGGGGGTTGAACCTGGTACCCTTTTTATTTTCTATTTTTAGACAGGGTCTTGCTAAGTTGCTTAGTGTCTCATGAAGTTGCCCAGGCTAGCCTTGAACTGGTGATCCTTCTGCCTCAGCCTCTTGAGCTTCTGGGATTACCGGCCTGCACCATCGCACCTGGCATGTTACCAATTTTTGACCTCACAATTGGGTCCTTGTTCCCTCTTTGGATTGTGGAACCAATGAAGGTTTATTCTTGGCCAAAGAGTTAACTAAGTCAGCATCTTGACCCTGGGGGTCTGGGAGGTTATAGGTGTAGGTTAAGAGAAATGAGGGGGAGGGATATGTTAATAAAGGGGAGGAATAGTCGTGTATTTTCTGAGAATTTGAGTGCCACCTCCTTTTTGCTCCTTTCATGGTTTTCATTGGTTGTTCTCAAGACAGTTATCAACTGTCATGGTGCTGGGAGGTGTACCGTCTAGCAGGCCAATGGGATTGGAATGAAGTTAGAGGCTGACAGTTGCTCTGGCAACCATCTTAGATCCAATTGGTTTTAGCTAGCCTACCTGAAGAGGGGCATCAGCCATTCTGTCCTCAAAGATAAGCAAGAGGACTGGGGTTGTGGCTCAGTGGTAGAGTGCTTGCGTGAGGCACTAGGTTCAATCCCTGGCACCACATAAAAATAAACATAAAATAAAGGTATTGTGTTTATCTACAACTAAAAAAAAATTTAAAAAAGAAAAAGGTGCCCTGGCACATGCCCGTAATCCTATTGGCTCGGGAGGCTGAGGCAGGAGGATCACGAGGTCAAGCCAGCCTCAGCAAAAGCAAGGTGCCTAAGCAATTCTGTGAGATGACCCTGTCTCTAAATAAAATATAAAACAGTGTTGAGGATGTGAATCAGGGGTCGAGTGCCCCTGAGTTCTCTCCTGAATACCCGGAAAAAAAAAAAAAAAGATAAGCAAGACTCAGTGGGGCAGAAATTAAGTTAGGTCATGTAGGCAACATGGAGAAACTAAGGGTGAATGAGGGCTGGTTTTAGTAAGGTTTATTGTGCAGATTCCTCTGGTGCCATCTCTGGGCTGATAAGAATTGTCTGATTAACTTCCTGTCTTTCCTATTTATGTCCTGCTGGTGGGGAAATAGGGGGAAGGCAGAGAGTTATTTTTTGTTATGTATAACCTTTATACCAAAGTGGCATATTCTGCACTCACTTCCCCTATGCTGGGCATTGAACCCAGGTTTGCTCTACCACGGAGGTGCATCCCCAGTCTTTTTTTAAAAAAATTGTATTTTAAATGTTGATGGACCTTTATTTTATTTGTTTATTTATATGTGGTGTTGAGGATCGAATCCAGTGACTCACACATACTAGTCACGTGCTCTACCACTGAGCCACAACCCCAGCCTTTCCCCGGTCCCTTTTTATTTTTTATTTTGAGACAGGGTCTCACTAATTTGCCTAGGCTGGTCTTGAACTTGTGATCCTCCTGCCTCAGATTCCCAAATAGCTCAGATTATGGATGTGTACCACCATGCCTGGCAAACCTTCCCTTCTCTTGAAGTTCTCACATGAATGTTCCCCCAAGACCCTTGACTCTGGGACCTTTATAATCTCTGAAGGGGTTTGTGGCTTATTGCAGAGAATTTCAAGTCTGAGCTAAGCTTGGTAAAATAGCAGTAGGGATAAGAGTTGGATCCTTCTTGGTGCCCTGCCAAAAGAGGGGCACTTGGTATTCACTGGGTCTGTAATTATGGGGCTTGCTGACATAAAGTCCTTCTGGCTGTGCCATATTCATTCTCATGTTAAAATGGAAGAAGAGGTCAAGTTGTATTTGCTGATTTCACAAGGTCCACTGGGCCTACTGTAAATAATTCATATTCAAGGCAGATTTTTCTTTCCACATTTCAAAACAAACTTTTCATCTTCTACATTGACCCCTCTTACCTTGCCAGTAACTAATTCCTTCTCTCCCTGTTCTCCTGTACCACACACACTTCAGACACTGTGGATAAGATCAAGGCAGCTGTCACTTAGAAAATTTCTAAAAATTAGATTTTTTATTAACTTCAGCCACCTGGTACCTGGGGTGAGGGCGAGGGAACAACGTGGAGAGCAAAAACCTCTGAGAGAACCGAAGATTGAACCCAAAGACCAATCAAAAATATCTGTACACATTGTTTCATAGAATAGTACAGTAGAATGTGAATGTGACATGTGAAATTTCAAGTGTTCTGGAAATGACATTTAAAAAGGTAAAAAGAAAAAATAAAAGGTTAAATTATCTTTAATGATCTTTTTTATTTAATCCTGTATGTCTAAAATAGTACCATTTCAATGTGCAATCAATATGAAAATTAATATCTAGGTGTCGTGGTACATGCCTGTTATCTTAGTTTCTCAGCTACTCTGGAGTAGAAAGACTAAGGCAAGAGGATTATAAATTCAAGGCCAGCCTGGGCCACTAGTGAGCCTGTATCTTAAAATAAAAATAAGCTGGGCCTGATGGCACACATCTGTAATCCCAGCTATTTGGGAGGTTGAGGCAGGAGGATCACAATTCAAGGCTAGCCTCAGCAATTTAGTGAGGCCCTAAGCAATTTAGCAAGACCCTGTCTCAAAAAGTGGAAAAAAAAAAAAAAAAAAAAAGAAAAAAAAAGGGCTGGGAATGTAACTCAGTGGTAAAGTGCCCCGAGTTCAATCCCTGGTACATATATAAATACATACATACAAATATATATAAAAGGCTGGGATATAGCAGTGGTATAGTGTCCCTGGGTTCAATTCCCAGTACTGGAATAAATGGTTCACATTTTTCTTTCAGCACCACTCTTCAGAAGTAGTGAGATCTACAGTACATTTCAATTTGGACTAGACACATTTCAAGTGCTCAGTAGGCACATATGGCTTAGTGGCTACCTACACTTTGAAGGCTTTGCCCTAGAATGAATCCATGGGTGTTTCCTTATTTGAACAATTTATTTTCTGTTTTCCCGCCACAGAAATGTTTTATTATTATTATTATTATTTTCTTTTTACAAAGAGAGAGAAGTATAAAAAGTATGTGGACAAAGTTAAAGATTTCTATCAAGTATTACTGAAATAATATCATGTTCTAGTACAGGAACTCTGGGAAGACACATAGGTAGAAACCTCAGGCTACATGACTACATGATGTCCTCTCCATTTCCACACCTGGGAGCCCGTAAAAGGTTTGGGGTGCGTGGGGCTTCAGCTAGGTGTACCCCATCGCATCTCACTGGGATTACAACTTCTGTAGGTCTGTGGGTTTCTCTTCTGGTCTGTGGGGTCAGTTTGGAGCAGGAGCCTTGGAGCTGGCAAAGCTGAGTCTTGCTCAGGTCCTTGCTGTGTTTATTGTTATGTGAGGAGTGTGGCTTGTTATTTTGGTTAGTTTTTTTTTTTTTTTCTTTTTTTTCTTTTGAGGTGCTAGAGAATGAACCCAGGACCTCACACATGCCAGGCAACTGCTCTACCAGTGAGCTACGTCCCTAGTCCAGCCCTGTTTTATAAAACTTTAGTGAAGGATTCTCTTGGAACTGACCCCTCTAGGGACACTCACCAAGGCAAGGGTGGCCCAGTGTGTGGGTCAGCTGTCTGAGCTGCAGCATGGAGATTCCAGCCAGCAACAAAACAAAACAAAACCCAGAATGCCCAAAGCAAATACTCCCTTTGCCTTTTTTATGAGTTTGTTTCTCTTGCCTAGGTAGAAAATGACAAAGCTGAGGGTGAGTTGTGTGAGAGGGTAGTTGTCATATAACCAGTGTGCATTGTTCTCATGGAAAAAAAAAAATCAGTCCATGGCTGCCTGTGACGGAATTTTTGTTTCTCTCTTTCTTCTTCTTCTAGGCCGAGGAATCCTGTAAATGTAATGGCTGGAAAAACCCCAACCCCTCTCCCACTCCCCCCAGAGCCGATCTGCAGCAGATCATTGTCAGTCTCACGGAATCCTGCCGGAGTTGTAGCCATGCCCTAGGTGAGTTCCAAAATCTTCTAGGTTGCCTGACTGTTCCTAACTTTTAATGAATTCTGTGGATTAACCCAACTTGAATGCTGTTTACTTCTATATGAGGCCAACCACAAAAGAGTCTCTCTAGTTTCCTGAGTTGGTTTCGTGGGAGAGACAGTCCATGCACTCACTGTTGGCATCGATTCATTATTTGTCTCTTTTCCCCTTTCAGCATGAGCTGAGTTGGACTGAAGGATTGCCAGATAACATGAAACACAGCAACTGAGCTATTTAGAATAAATAATGTGTAACATGTCCTGATTCGTTCTGATGGAGGGGCCTGAGGGTCTTTGAGCCTAGGATGGAAACCTCAACTAACTGGTTATTTGTTGTTATTTTCTGAATCTCTGAACTTTCTTGGAGGGTGCTTCATTTTATCTGCATGTACCTTTGTTTCTTGCATTTGCCAGTACTTTCTTTATTGGGGTTGCCCTCCATTGTGTTTCTTGAATGTTTACTTGTCTTTTCCTTTTCAACTTTTTTATCTGTCTCTGTAAGATAATCATTGTCAGGGTGGCAAGATAAGGCTTTGCTGCAGTTATTCAACAGGACTGAGATAATCTGTTACTCTGCATCTTTATAGGAGCGTCAGGGTAATTCTTCTGGGGAGGAGGTGCTGGGGATTGAACCCAGCATTTCTCATAAGCTAAGAACACACTATTGCTGAGGTATATCCCCAGCTGTAGGATTAAAAAAAAAAAAATTTTTTTTTAACCATGCAACATCTTCTATTATGTATAGTTTAAAAAAAAATATTTCCTCAATATCTCCACACACAAGCAGACTTAAGCATGCTGTTTAACATATTGAAAATTCAAATATAATTCTTGCCTAAAGAAGGGAAAGTTATTCCCCAATTCCTGCTTAACTGGAAGGCCATTTTATCTGCTGACCTCCAAAAACATGGAGATGAACGTGATAGACTGTCCCCTCTGCACCTTCATTTACCACCATTTAATAACCCTTCTTTGGTCCTTGACCAGCAGCACATTTCTTGCCATCAGTCATTAAATGTCCATGAAGAATTTTATCCACATCTTCTGCTGCAGAAATCTGGACTATATGGGAGGTTTTAATTTGTACTCAGTTGGAGTACAAAAAATGTGTTGGTGCTCGAGGGGAAATGTCATGGAAAGCAAGACACTGGCCATCCTCAAAAATGATTTTGGCTCAGATTTCCTTCCGAATGATCTTTCTGAAGATGGTGTTGTCGCCAGGCTGGGTGACCTGAGCCTTGGTGATCTCATCCTTCCCATGCTGCTAAAAACTGCTTTGACATTGTATTTTGTTTGAGTTGGTAACTTTTGCAGTTGTGGGGGATTGAACCCCACTCCTCACATATGCCAGGCACTGTTCTACTGCTGCAGTAGAAAAAAAAATAATGGGCACTTAGATTATTCTGGATATTTAAATTCCAGTTTACAGAGGATCTTGGGATATTATTCTTTCTTTTCTACCTTCAGTTATCCATTCTCCCAAATACTGTGAGTCCAGCTTCCTGTTCAGTATTACAAGGACATAGCTCTGGGCAGAACATGTACACTAAGGTCCTTGCTCCTTCCATCTGGCTATTTATAAGTAGGTAGCTTCTTTTGTCATCCTCATTATCTGAAGAGCTTCCTGCTGATCTAAATGGTGCAGTGCCAGCCCCCAAGGAGAACATGGTGTCAGGTTGAGTCTGAGGTTTTATGTTGTCTTCAGTTGAAGTGTATTTCAATATTTGTAGAGCAAAAAAGTAGGTAGCTTGATCTTCTCAGGAAGTCATGGCACTGGGGTAACTCCTGGAGAAGAAAATAGAACATAGAGCTCACAAAAGAAATAAACACTAATAATCACATCATTGTGTTGATTGTGCTACTGTCAAAGTGTAAGCCATGGTTTCTTTTTTTAAATCTTCGTTTCTCTCTCCTTCTCCCTCTATCCTTCTCTCTCTCCCTGCTTTCCTCCCTACCGTTTTTTCCACAGAGTCTTGCTGTGTTGCCCAGGCTGGCCTCAGACTCCTGGGTTTAAGCAATCCTCCTGCCTCAGCCTCCCACGTCCTTTGCCCCCCAGTAGCTCTAGTTCCAGCTCTAAACTGTTTGGTCCTAGCTGTAATTTTTTTTTTTTTTTTTTTTTTTTTTAAGTAGCAAGTATGAAAGGAAGACCTAAAAGTTACAGAACTGTCTTATGATTTACCGTTTTTACAATCTGTCCATGAGTGAACAATATTTGGTATCATCTCAGGAAATATGATGCAATAAAAAAAACTGGGCTCAAGAAATCCTTAAGCCCTGGGCTTGAACTGTATTTGGTTATTGATTGGGAAATCCTATTATCTCCCATCAATTAACATTTAAAAACAAGATCTTCTTTTCTTTTGTAGCTGAGCAGATTGTCTCCCTTCTGTGCTTGTAAACACACATGAATGCCGGAAGGCAGAAACAGTGTGTCACAGAAAACAGCCAACTTTGTTTCCTTTTATATTCTTAACAAGCTTTGAAAACAAATGTCCGGTATTTGCCAATATATAGTCAAGAATGAAGAATTAAAAAAAAAAAAACAAAATAAAAGGTACATGTCCTTTGACATGGCAAGTCCGTGCTTGAAATTTAACCTACATATAGATTAAGATGTGCCCTCAAATTAAGTGAAAAGCAGTTATTGCCTTATTTATGATATTAAAAATGCTATGAATAACCTAAATATCCCACTGTAGAAGATAATTGGTTGCATTATGAAAAACGATATTATAAAATTTAATATGGGGAATTTTTTTAAAAAAAGTATTTTCCAACATGGAAAGACGTTCTTAACTTATTATTAGCAAAAATTCAGGCCATGGGGCTGGGGGGAATAGCTCACTAGTAGATTTCCAGCATTGGCAAGGCTTTGGATTGCTTTCCTTAGCACCATAGACAAAACAAACAGCAAACAAAACAAGTCATAAGGCAGTCTGATTAGAGGTTTCATAATTTAAGACAAACTTATAAGATATTCCAGCCTGAGTTAAACTTCTGGCTGTTCAACCAATAGCTCTGAGAAAGGGCACATTACTTAATCTGCCTGGATCTCAGTATTTTCAGTGTGAAATGGGTTAATAATCATACTTACCTCATAGGATCAATTTGTGGATTAAATGATGTAAATCTTTTACATATTTTTTGGTACTAGGGATTGAACCCAGGGACACTTAACCATTGGACCATGTCCCCAGGATCTCACCAAGTTGCTTAGAGCCTTGCTAAGACTGCTGAGGCTGTCCTTGAATTTGCCATCCTCTTGCTTTGGCCTCCTGAGTCACTGGGATTATAGGCATGTGCCACTCTACCTGGCCACATGTAAAACTTTTAGAAGAGTACCCGATATACAGATATATGGTTATTAAGTTACTATTGTCCGTAGTAACATTGCAACACTATGCGGGGAGGGTTCTTTTACTTCAAACAGCAGATGTAAACATTGTCTAGTTTAAATAAGAGTTTCTTTTTTGGTACCAGGGATTGAACCCAGGGGCACTTAACCACTAAGCCACTCCCCAGCCCTTTTTTATATTTTATTTAGAGACAGGTCTCGGTGAGTTGCTTAGGGCCTTGCTAAGTTGCTGGGTCTGGCTTTGGACACAAATCTTTCTACCTTGGCATCCCAAATTGCTGGTATTACCAACATGTGCCACTGTGCCTGGCTAGCAAGTGGTTTTTGTAAGAAGGGTACTTACTGGTAGCTCTCAGAAGCCAAAAACAATGGGCAAATCAGTTTCTGTTTGGTTAAGGGAGAGTGCCTGTCATATGCCCAACTAGAATCCTTCAGAATTAACTACAGAATTATCTACCCTTATAATTAACTACATGGAAGGTGGTCCTGTCCCAAAATGCAGGGTGCTTCTTCAAGAATAGCACTGATTTCTTCATGAGGATAATCTTATTAGTTTAGAAAATAGATCATTTTAAAGCAAATATTGAGCTTTTAATTTTTAAAAAAATTTTTAGTTTTGTTTTATTTTTAGTGTACCACTGCACCCGGTTTTATATAGTGTTTTGACAATTATTTTCATCCCAGCATCTGTGTCCTGCCATAATTTGATACTCCTCTGTGTCTGGTGGACAAAAAACGCAGGAGTGAGAGAGCCTGATCTAGTGGAAAGGAATTTCAATTGGCAGTTAGGAAATAAGAATTTGGGGCCTGACCCCACAGTTTGCCATATCACTTCACCTTTTTGCAATTTAGTATCATCTACAGAATGAAATGGTAGATCTAGATTTGCTTGTAAAATACAATACCCTGTAACTACCTGGGGTTAATAATTGTCATCTGTAGAATAGACTACTGGCATTACAGCCTATTTTACCCTATTCTCTGGAATTATTTGATATTTTCAGGTAGACACATTCAGTTTATAAAAGTTTGACAAAGCACTTCTAACAAAGCATTTCAGTTGAGTCCAGCGTTTCTCCTCATTTTAATATTAATAAAAATTCCAAGCTGGGAACAGTGGTGCATTCCTGTAATCCTAGTGATTTGGGAGGCTGAGGCAGGAGGATTCCAAGTTTGAAGCCAGCTCCAGCAACTTAGGAAGATGCTGTCTCAAAAAAAAAAAGACTGGGGATGTGGCTCAGTGGTAAAGTGCCTTGGGTTCAGTCTTTAATACCAAAAATCCAACCAATTGACCAATCAGCCATCTATCCAACCAAAAAAACCCTCCTTATTTGGCATTGCTTATTTAAAAAGTAACCTGTTTTTATGACCAAGAAAGCAGGAAACAAACCATGTGATCAAAATACCATTGGAATTTCTGTTGTTATTTTTGGATTCCATTGTAATGAACTGAACCAGAACAAACTGGTGATTAAATTCAACCAGTGATAATTTTTAAAGGTTTTTTTATTCCCTTGGGTGCTGGGATGGAACCTGGGGCCTTTTAAGTACCAGGCAAATGCCTACCACTGAGCTACTCCCTCCCCACTTTTATTCAGCTTTTATGTATAACTTTTTCTACTTTTTTTTGGCACCTGCAATTGAACCCTAGGGCCCTTAACCACTGAGCCATGTCCCCAGCCCCCCTCCTTTTTTCTTTTCTTTTTTTTTTCTTTTAGAGACAGGGCCTTGCTAAGTCCTTAGGGCCTCACTAAGTTGCTGAGATTCGTCTTGAACTTGGAATCCTCCCTCCTCATCCTGTGGAGTGGCTGGGATTACTAGTGTGTACCACTGTATCTGGCTTCTGTAGAACTCTTTTTCTTTTTTTCAGAGCTGTTACCTTCATTGTGGGAATTAATCCTTGTTATTATAGTTATCTCTTTTTTTTTTTCTGCTTGTTTACAGTTATAACTTTCTATGGAAAGTAAGGAGCTAGCTCTAATGATTAAACAGGTATCTTATTTCTTGAGCAATAAAAGAGAATGCCAGTATTTTACTCACGGACTATTTCAAATATTTATGTGATTTAAGAAGATTATTTGACTCAACACATTTTCTTTTCTTTTCTTGGGGAGTGGTGGGGGGTACATCTGGGATTGAAGCCAGGACACTGTACCACTGAACTACATCCCCAACTCTTTTTATTTTTTGTTTTGAGACTGGGTCTTGCTAAATTGCCCAGGCTGACCTCAAACTTGTGATCCTTCTACTTCAACCTTGCTTCTCTTGCCTCAGAGTTGCTGGCATTGCAGGCATGAGCCGCCACATCCCACAACTCAACGCTTTTTCTCTGGCTACACCACATTTGCGTAGACCTCCAGCCCTTGATCCCTCTCAGTTCCCGTTTATACATGTGTGGTGCTGATGACAAATGGCATACCTCTGGGGCTCAGCTGGCACACTGACAGAGCTACCTGAAGGAAGTCAGCATTTTCTTCTTGGCTGAGTGTCCTCTGTTGGCTAATGCAGACTTGCAGATGCAGGTTTCTAACCTCATGGGGAGTTGTGAGAACAGAACAGCAGGATCTAAGGGCAGAACATGGAGAACATAGTCCTACTCACCTGATAGCTTACTTCTCTCTTCCTCTGGCTATGTAGTTCTGGTTTAGTCTCCCTCCAAAATCCCTTCAGCATTTCCTGAATTCAGCCTTTTCCTTATGATTCCTTGGCCCTGTCTGCTGCAGCTCCTGTTGTTCTTATTTCTATTCCTGCACACTCAGCATTCCTAGGAAGAAGTGATTGAATTTGGTCATGCTCTTGTGTTTACAGTCTCTGGGTTGCCTGTTATCCTCAGAGTGGAGTTCAGCAGATACTTCATGTCTGCATACCTTCCAGGCCTTTTCCCACCATCTGCATTGCGTTTTGGCTCCCAGGCTTGTGGGTTCTTTAAACTTTCCCTATCTGTGTTTTTGACCTGGAGGCTCACATGCCCTGTAATTCCTTTCTTTCATTTTTGGCCAGGGAATCCCCTTTTCCTCCAAGGCTTGACTCTCTAGGTCTTTGTAGAGGGAACAAGGTCCTCGGAGCTGTTGTAATGTTTCAGTTTATGTGATTATAATTGTACACACCTGTTGATTTGCTGAACTGTGATTAAGGGCCGACTTTTATAATTCAGCATATATTTAATACATTTGACGTAATTTGGTTTATTCCCTTTATTGATAAGTTATTGAAGTCACTGTATTGAAAAGGGGGCACTGGTTGCATTTATTGCAGACAAGCTTTCTTGGTGCATCATCTGTACTTGCACTGTCTGACAGAGTAGCTGCAAGGCCATTTGTGGCTTACTTGGATTGTGATTAGTTTGAATTGAAATGAGCTTCAAGTATAAAATGCACACCAATTTGGAAGACTAAGTATGAAAAAAAAGGTGGAAAATGGTAATATTAATAACTTTTTTTACCTGACAGAATGATAATACATTAGTAAAGTACATTTTTTATTGATTTCTTTTGACTCTGTGTGTGTGTGTGTGTGTGAGTGTGTGTGTGTGTTTGTGTTTGTTTGCATGTTACGGATTGACCCCAGGGATTTACGTATGCTAAGCAAATGAAGTGCTCTGCCACTGAGCTATCCCCCAAGGTTTTTTTTTTTTTCTTTTTTCTTGGTACTGGAGATTGAACTCAGGGGCACTCAACCACTGAGCCACATCCCCAGCCCTATTTTGTATTTTATTTAGAAACAGGGTCTCACTGAGTTGCTTAGTACCTCGATGTTGTTAAGGTTAGCTTTGAACTCATGATCCTCCTGCCTATCCTACTGAGCCGCTGGGATTACAGGGGTACACCACCACACCTGGCCCCCAAGTTTTTCTTTTAGTTTTTTTTTCGTAGCTAGTGGGATATTTAAACTTCTAGATGTGGCTCTCATTATATTTCTGTTGGATTTCTGTTCTTACTTTTAGACTGTTCTTTTTTCCATTCCATATCTATGATTATAAAAATGAAACAATTTTTGGGGGGGTACCAGGGAATGAATCCAGGGGGTGCTTAACAATGGAGCCACATCCCTACCCCTTTTTTAAATTTTTAATTTTAAAACAGAGTATCGCTAAATCGCTTAGGGCCTTGCCAAGTTGCTGAGGCTGACTTTGACCTTGCGATCCTCCTGCCTCAGCCTCCCTGGCTGCTGGGATTACAGGCATGCACCACTCTGCCCAGCGAGGAAACACTTTTAATTGATTAGCCTTTTGCAGTTCATTCAGTAGGCTTATTGTAGTTGTTAATTTTACCTCTTCTAGCCTTGATCCCATGTTCCCATGAACAAAACATGTATTTGACCAGCTTTCAAATCCTGTAGACAGGATGCCATTTGCTTTTGGTCCAAAGAAGCGTGGACATGTTAGTTTCCTGCTCAGCTGCTGCCCATGCACAATGCAGGGCATGTGAGGACTGGCAGGCTGTCCTCATGAGAAGTGCAGGTCAGTGATACATGGAGCCAGAGCTTAGTAAGGGTCATAGCACACAGTGACAGTGTGCTTCCTGTTCTCAGCAAGGCAACAGCTGCACTGTGATTCTTGGCAGCAGACACATGGTGGGTCACCCTGTGGTACCCTGGGTGTTTGCAAGTCTAACATAGTACAAAGATGGGCCAACATGCACCCTCCTGGAGAGATGTAAAATAAGCAAAACCTCCTCCATTCCTCTGATTTACACCTTCCCTTCCCTTCTTCTGGCCCTCCACATATAAGGGACACTGGGGGAACTGAGTCCTGCTGGGAGGAATGATCCTTTCCCATAAGTCACGGATTAGCCAGTTCTTGAGTAATTATTACTGATGATTTGTAACAGGCTCTTGGAAGGCCATTTGAAATAAAAGCTGGATTATCAAATTCAGATGGAAGAAAGATTTTTGAAAACATTTTTATTTGGAAATAATTGGAAGCTTACATAATAATTACAAGGATAGAAATGAAGAATTTCCCATATATCCTTTCCATAGATCTAGCTATTGGTAACATTTTATCCAGTTTGCTCTGCCATTTGTTCTTATTTACATGCAGATATAACACAATACAAAATAGCTTTCCCTATATTATATAAGTTGCATATATATATATATATCATAGCCCTTTTCCTCTCAATATTTTAATCTGTGTTTTCTAGAAGTAAAGGTATTATTTTATATAACATCAGTTCCATTACTAATTGTGGTAATTTAACAATAATGTAATGCTTGTGTCTAATTTATGGCTTGTATTCTAATTTTATCAGTTGACCCAAAAATGTCCTTCATATTTTTTTTTCTGTATCAAACATCCAGTCTAGAATTATATATGTATCTAGTTGTCATGTCTCTATATTCTTTAATCTGGAATCATTTCTCAGCTTTAATTTTTTATTTTATTTTTTTATTTTGTGATGTTGACATTTTCATAGAGACATTTTTTTTAAAAACTCATTAAAATGCTAGGTGAAATTCATTTTTGTTACCTTTTGGTTAGTAGGAAAATTGTTTGCAGTGCCTTAAATGCCAAACATAGATTTTGACTTTATACAAAATTAAAAGTTTGTATACAGCCAAACCAAACCAATGAAACACAAATCTCAACAAAATCCATAAGCATTTGCAATGAATAGAACAGACCAAAGGTTAGTACCTAAAATTCTTTTAAGGCAGTAATAAAAAGAGCAGCATACTAAAAGACCAAACCCAGGAACTGGACAGTGCTCAGGAGAACAAATAATAATAGCCAATAATATAAAAAACTCCTAGGCCATTCCAGTAAATGCAGATCAAAGCTTTGGGGCCTTCATTAATTTTCAAAAGATTGATTAGATTATTGGTAGGGATTCTCAACTGTAGGCAAGAGTGTAGGGGAAGGATTATTCTCTAATCTTGCTGAGACAGTGTACATCAATGCAAACTTTATGAGGGAGTATTAAATTAGGAAGCATACGTCAAAGCTTAAAATAGCAGTGACCTGCGAGTCATGACTTCAGTCTCAGGTTAATTGTGAGGGAATTGTGCATTGTAGTTGAGAGATTTTTATTATAATTTCCCCCCACACCTCTCCCTGGTACTCGGGATCCAACTCAGGGCTTTGTTTGTGCTAGGCAAGCTCTACAACTGAGCTATATCCCCAACTTTTTAAATTTTATTTTATTTTACTCATTCACTTTTAAAAGGAGGGAAGACTTGCTTTGGCTCGTGGTTTCAGAGATTTCAGGGCATGGTCACTTGGTTCCATTGTTTCTAGGGCCAGTGGTGAGGAAGGCCGTGGCAGAACAAAGGTGCTCACCTCATGGAGGCCAGAAAGCAAAGAGAGAATTCTTTTTATTTTATTTTGGAACTGGGTCTTGCTAAATTGCCCAGGGTGACCTTGAACTTGTGATCCTCCTGCCTTGGCCTACTGAGATGCTGGGATTATAGCCAGAGGCTGTGCCACCATGCCCAGGAAGGCATGTCTTTTTAAGAAAGCATGCATTTTAATGCTAGGATACAGCTCAGTGGTAGAGCACTTGCCTAGCATACATGAGGTCCTCTATTTGATTCCTAGCTCCACAAAACAAAACATGCTTTTTAGATAGTGGAAGAGTACCTACTTGTATCAAAAATGCTTAAGATTAAAGAAATGTTTCTTTTAATAAGGACTGACCCTTTTTTGGTTTAATGTGAGTTGATTTTCAGTACAGTAAATTGTTCAGCTTTGCAGTTAGAAGGGGGTACATCTGGGTGTTGGCCCAGGATGGGGTTGAGTACAGTAATAAGTAACAAGTCTGATGTTGGTCAACAGCCCCAAAGGGCAAGGAGCAGTCTTTGAATTTGGTAGAGATGGGATTGTTTGAGGGGGAAAATGCTATTTAGAGACTACCCTGGCACCAGGAAGAACAGGGTGAGGGCTATTTTCTCAGTGGAAGCTTGAGATCCCAATGGCTACAAAAGCAGTAAGGGGAAATGCTGTATGACTTTGAGAGAAGGTGAGGAAGCTCAGCTGAATCTGGTGGCTGACTGTGTGTGGAGGATAAAGGACACTGGAGGAGTAAATCACTGGCTCTTCAGCAGAAGTGTAACTGGCTGGAAGGAGCTGTTGTTTTGAGAGTGTTGTGAGGATGGGTCCGAGTCTGGTTTGCTATGATGATGATGATGATGGTAGTGGTAGTATGTGTATTATTGTAATGATGAGGCTCTAGGTGGCTTTTTGGGGAAGACTGGTGTTTGAGAAGAGTTTTGCTGGTGATGTGGATTTCGTGAGAACCAAAGCTGAGATTCGGGTGCTTAGAAACTGAGTTGGGTGAGGACTGAAAAGGAGCCTTGGTCAAAAGGGGTCCATCAGTGGCCTCCTTGGAGAGGGGAGCATTAGAGAGTTTGAGAACTCTTTGCATCTGGACTACAAAGTATTCTAGAGCACAGTTACAATTGTCCTTGTATGACTTCTTAGTTACACTCCAGCCCTTTTTATTTTTTATTTTGAGGCAGTGTCTTGCTGAATTGCTGAGACGGTCCTTGAATTTGCAGTCCTCCCTCAGCCTCCCAAGTTGCTGGGATTACTGGTGCGCACACCACTGTGCCCGGCTTACTTGTGTGACCTTCTTTTCAAGAGAAGCTACTCTTTCGTTGTAACGTGTCCAGGCTTTTTTTACCCACCTTTCAAGCCATTTGTCCACAGCTTCTATCTTCATCTATTAGTCCCCTACCCTATTATTGTAGGATGCGTAACCCATCTCACTCATGATCCTTCTTCTGCCTCAGCATTCCCCTTTCCACCCCACTTCTACCTGTCCTTTGTCACAGGAAGAAAGACACTCTTTTGCTATAAAAGTGATCCATTTCTCCAGTAAAGCTTCTCTCTTCCTTCCTTCTAGCAAACTCCCACAGGTTCATTTATATCTGCCCCCATCTCCACCTCCCTGTTCCTTTCTACTTTGGGCTACAGACTGAGGTTTGAGGAAATATCATAGATTTCATTACGGGCAGAGTCAGAGGGAATTTAGGTCTCATTTTCTGAAGGATCAGTCAGCTTTCTGTTGCTTTGACAAAATACCTGAGCTAAATCAACTTAAATGAGGAAAGGTTTATTTTGGCTTATGGCTTCAGTCCATGGTCACTTGCCATATGGTTTCTGGGCCTGTGGTGAGGCAGAGCATCAGAGCAGGGAGTGTGTGGCGGAATGAAGCTGCTTACCCCATGGCATCTGGGAAGCAGAGAGAGGAAGTGCCTGTGTACCCTTCAAGGGCATGTCACGAGTGACCTACTTCCTCCATGTAGGCCCCCCCCTCTCAATAGCTAGGAGCTGGAGAACCAAGCCTTTAACACAGGATCCTTTTGGGGACATTCCAGTTTCACGCTGACATTAAGCATTTAAATTTTTACCTAGGCTAGTTTTCAAAATAAGAAGATAAGCAGTAGTTTTATAATAAGCAGTAGTTTTCAATCCCAAGGGAAGGGAACGGCCCTTCTGTTTGAACCAAAGCAGCTCTTTCTAATTCAGAGTCAGAATCCATTTGGGTCAAGTGTTTTGTAGTCTTAAGAAAAGTGAGTCATTGCTCGAACTAGTCAAATCTTTCCTCTTGGTGTCCATTTCCTCAAAACTAAAGTAAGGAAAAGGCCTCTAAGCAAAATTTTCTTTCTTAGGAGGATGACAGAATTTTGTATTCCTGTTGATTTTTTAAAAATTTTTTTATACCAGGGATTGAATTCAGGGACACTCGATCACCGAGCCACATCTCGAGCCATGTTTTGTATTTTATTTAGAGACAGGGTCTCACTGAGATGCTTAGTGCCTCACTGTTGCTGAGACTGACTTTGAACTTGTGATCCTCCCGCCTCACTCTCCCAAGCTGCTGGAATTATAGTCGTGCACCACAGCGCTGGCTGTTAATTTTCTTATATTATTACGAGAATGAATGTATAAGCACTTCAATAACTGGTGTGTTGATTTCTACCCAGAATAGTATATTAAAAGCTGGAGTATAATAGCTCAGTGGCAGAGTACTTGCCTTTCATGTACCGGGCCCTGGATTTGATTCTTAGAACTGTGAAAGAAAAAAAAAAAAGTGCATTAAAATCGAGATGGCCCATCACACTTTGGAATAAATGATCATATTTTTGGCTAAGGAAAAAGAAAAGTGATTCATCGGCTTTAAAATCAATCATGGCATCCATTTCCATGAGTTCTCCATTGTATGTTAACACCTCGATTAGAGTGTTTTATATTATATAGTGAAGACTCTGAAGGGATTAATACGATTCTTTTCATAGTTTACCACTAAAAAGAGATTAAAACTTTACAAGGCAAAAATAATCTTAAATAAAATTATTTCTGCAAATAACTGACACAAAATTTTTGACCTAGTTGTTTTCCGAATGAGGCCTGTCCCCCAAAGGCTTCAGATTGACCTTCAGGAAAATTTTGCATAGTCTCCAGAAACAAAATGACCTGGCAAACATTCTACCAAAGGAGAATTCTAATTTTAGGGTATGTTTTAGAAAGTGATGAAGCTAAGTATTGTATAGTCAAAAGTAAAGTAATAAATTTGTACATTAACTTTTTTCTAATTTAATTTTATGCATTTTAATTTTGTTCTGTTTTTCATTTTTTGAACATTAATTTTTGTTTTTACATACATGTACTTTTTTTGATGTATATTACAATTTATACATGATACGGTGTTGTCAGTTTTTCAGTTTAGATGGATCCATTAGATTATTCAGGGAGGCAGATTATAAGAGTCCTTCTCTTGCCTTTTGAAGCTGCTTCCTTTGGGGGCCTATTGCCTTGGCCAGTTACTCTGCTTTTCCTTTACTCTTTTTTGCATTAGAAAGGAATAAAAGGTTGGTGCCCTCTGTCCCTCTAATTTTCAACCCTTTAGTTTTTTCCCCAGCTTTATTAGGGCTTAATTGACAAATAAAAATTGCATACATTCATCCAGCCCAATTGTTACCCATATAGGGTAAAGTTACCTGGATTGGAGTACATACCTTTTTTTGGGTGGGGGTGGGGTACCAGGTATTGAACTCAGGGGCACTTGACCACTGAGCCACATCCCCAGCCCTATTTTGTATTTTATTTGGAGACAGGGTCTCACTGAGTTGCTTAGTGCCTCACTTTTGCTGAGGCTGGCATTGAACTTGCAATCCTCCTGTCTCAGCCTCCTGAGCCACTGGGATTACAGGCATGCGCCACTGAGCCTGGCTGGAGTACATATCTTTTATTAATTCCTTTGTTTCTTCAATAAAAAATTGTTACAAAATGGAGGGATTATAAAAACATTGTGAGTGGGAGTGTGGCTCAATGGCAGAGTGCCTGCCTAGTATGAGACAGGCTGTGGGTTCAATCACCAGCACACAGATAGACAAATTGTGTATATTTATGCTGTACAATATGATGTTTTGACGTATGTATGTTAATCAGCTTACTCTAAGGGAAAAGTTTATTTTGGCTCATGGATTCAGAGATTGATATCCATGATCTCTTGGCCCTGTTGCTTTGGGCTTGTGGCAGCGTAGTACATCATGGTGGTTGTACATGATAGAGTAGGCCTGTTCACCTTGTGCCAGCTGGGAGTCAAAGGAAGAGACCAGGGTCCCAATGTACCCTTCAAGGGCATGCCCCAATGACCTAACTTCCTTTCACTAGACCCTACCTCCTAAAGGTTCGTCTCCCAATACCACCACAGGCTGGTTGACCAAGTCTTTAACACATGAGCCTTTGGGGGACACTTACCAAGCCTATTGTGCATAGATTAAATCAAGCTAATACATCCATCACCTCACATGCTTATCATTTTGTTTATTGAGAATATTTAAAATCAGTTCTTGGTAGTTTCCAAGTATATATTATTATTAAGTGTACTTATCCCATACTTTATGATAAATCTTCAGAACATATTTTTTCCTGTGTAACTTTGTACCCTTTAACCAACATCACCACCCATCCTTCTTTTTTTAAAAAAATATTTGTTTTGTAGTTATAGATGAATGCAATATTTTTATTTTACATTTATGTGGTGCTGAGGATTGAACCCAGTGCCTCATGCATGCTAGGTGAGTGCTCTACCTCTGAGCCACAACCCCAGTCCCACCACCCATCCTTCTAACCTGCATCCTAAGTCCTTCGTAACTATCATTCTGCTCTCTGCTTTTTTGGAGAATTTGCTACTTTTATGCTATTTTATTTTATTTTTTGGTCCTGGGTATTAAACCCAGGGGTGCTTTACCACTAAATCTGAAGTCAGCAAAGTAGCTGAGGCTGGCCTTGAACTTGAGATGCTCTTGCCTCAGCTTTCTGAGTTGCTGGAATTATAGGTATGCACCACATGCCAAACTGGGTTTCGTTTCTTTTCTTTTTCTTTCTTTTTTTTTTTTTTTTTTTGGTGTTGAGAATTGAACCCAGGGATTCACTCATGCTAGGCAAGTGCTCTGTCATTGAGCTGCATCTCCAGCCTGTTTAATTTAATTTGAGGTCGATTCTCTCTAAATGCTCAGGCTGGCCTGAACTTTCTATCCTATTGCCTCAGCCTCACGAGAAGCTAGAATTCCAGGCCTGTGCAAGCTTTGTCCATTCCATTTCTCACTTTTGAGAAATCTTTATGATGGTTACCATAATGGCTGCGCTAATTTATATTCCCGCCAATAGTGGACAAGGTTTCCCTTTTCTCCAAGTCCTCAACAACACTTAATCTTTCCTTTTATTTATAATAGGCCATCCAAACAGGTGTTAGGTGACATCTAATTTTAGTTTTGATGATTAGTGATGTTGAACTTTTTAAAAATTTAAGTATCTGTTGGCCTTTTTCAGTCTTTTGAAAAAATTTTATTTAGGTTGATTACCCATTTTTTAAATTGAATTATTATTATTATTATTTTTGTTATTGATTTCCTTCTGTATTCCTTAAATTCTTTGTCACATTTATAGTTTGCAAATGTTTTCTCCTATTCTGTAGATTGTTTCTTCATTGTGTTGATTTTTCCCCTTTCTGTGCCCAGAGTTTCTCAGATTGATGCAATCCTGTTTGTCTCTGTTGTGTTGCTTGTGCTTTTGGGTTCAATCCAAAAAAACTTTGCCAAGACCAATGTTGAGAAGCTTTCCCCTCGCTGGCTGTGGTGGCATACGCCAGTAATCACAGTGACGGGGGAGGCTGAGGCAGGAAGATTGCAATTGCAGTTCAAGGCCAGCCTCAGCAACTTAGTGAGACCCTGTTTCAAAATAAAAATAAAAAGGAATGGGAATTTGGTTCAGTGTTAAAGCACTCCTGAGTTTAATCCCCGGTAGAAAACCAAACCAAACCAAACCAAACCAAACCAAACCAAACCACAACAACAAAAGGAAGCTTTCCCTTTTACAATCTTGGGTCATTTGTTTTAATCCATTTGAGCTGATTTTTTTTTTTGGTACATACTGTGAGATAAATGTCTAATTTCATTCTTCTGCATGTGGAAATTTAGTTGTTCCAACACCATTTATTGAAGAAACTGTCTTTTCCCCATTGTGTGTTCTTGGCATCTTTGTTGAAAATCAGTCAAGTGTAAATGCATGGATTTATTTCCAGGTTCTCACTTTCCTTCTTTTTATTTCCTTCCCCACCCACCCCCCTTTTTCTTTTGTGCTGGTAGGGATCTCACATACTCTAGGCTAATGCTTTTACCACTGAACTCCAGTCCCAGTCCCCGTTTCTAGGTTCTCTATTGGTCTCTCTGTTTGTTTTTATGTCAGTATCATGCCATTTTGATTACTATAACTTGGAAGTAGATTGCTTTGTGGTTTCTTTTTTTAGGGTGCTGGAGATGAAACCTCAGGGACTTGAGTATGGTAGACAAGCTCTGTGCCACTGAGCTAAAGTTCAGCCCCTGATGTAGATTTTTAAATCAGGAAGTATGTGATGCCTTCAATTTTTTTTTCTCTCTCTCTCTTTTTTTTTTTTTGCTCAAGGTTGTTATTACTATTTACATCTTTTATTTCTGTATCAATTTTAGAATCGCTCTTTCTATTTGTGTGAAAGATGTCTTTGAAATTTTGGTAGTGATTACATTGAATCTGTAATTCACTAATTTTTTTGGTGATACCAGAGATTGAACCCAGAGCCTTGTGCATTGAAAGGCAAGCACTCTACCAACTGAGCTATGTCCCCAGCCCCCATTTTAATGATATTAATTCTTTCAATATTTGAACACAAGATATCCTTTTTAAAAATATTTATTTCTTTTAGTTGTACACAATACCTTTGTTTTTATTTAATTATTTTTATGTTGTGCTGAGGATCGAACCCAGGGCCTCGCATGCGCTAGGCGAGCGCTCTACCGATGAGCCACAACTCTAGCCCACAAGATATCCTTTTATTGATTGATTTCTTCTTCACCTTTATAAATTTTTTATAGTTTTCCATGTACATATCTTTTACCTCCTCAGTTAAGTTTTCCCTTGTTATTTCTTTTTATCCATTGGTTGTTGAAGGACATGTTGTTTAATTTTTACATATCCAAACTTCCTCCTGTTATTGATTTCTAGTTTTACATCCTTGTGGTGGGAAAAGACCCTTGGAATGATTCAGTCCTTTCTGAATTTGTTAAGGTTTGCTTTGTATCCTAATATGTGATCTGTCCTGGAGAAAATTCTACATGTGCTTGAGAAGAATCTGTATTCTGTTGCTGTTGGATACAATACTGTGTCTATGTCTGTTGGTTCCATTTGGTCTAAAATGTAGTTCAAGTCCAGTGTTTTCTCACTGATTTTCTGTCTAGATGATCTATCCATCATTGAAAGTGTGGTATTGAAACCCCTTATTATTGTGCTGTGATCTGCAATCTTTCTACCCTTTCAGATCTGTTGCTTGTTTTATGTATTTATGTGCTTCAGTGTTGAGCACATATATTTATAATTGTTATATCCTGATAAATTGACCCTTATCATTATACAGTGCCTTTTTGTTCTCTTTTTATAGTTTTTGTCATAAAGTCTACTTTATTTTGGAATGGGGTACAGCTACGCCTGCTTTTTAAGCACATTTGGAAGCTCCCCATTCTTTGGCATTTAACTCTCTTACTTCCTTGAGAATTATTCTTTTTTCTTTTTACGTGGTGCTGGGGCATTGGGGCGTTGGGCATGCCAGCCAAGTACTCCATCACTGAGCTATAGCTGAGATCTCTGTTGCCCCTGTTCAAAAATTTTGGAGACTGGATTTCTCATTAAGTTGTCCAGGCTGGACTTAGATATGATCCTCCTGCCCCAGCAGCCCAAGGAGCTGGGATTTAGGTGGATTTCACTGCACCCAGCTCTGAAAATGCTTTTGTTTAGGTATCTGAGGTTAAGCTCCCCAGAAGCCAACTCTGAGACAAAGATTTAGTATAGGTAGTTTATTTGAGCTGAAAGTAGAGGAGTTGGAAAGTAAGACAGAGGAAACCAGTACAATAAATGTGGTTAATTACTAAGCCAGATTTCACTGTGGGCAATGACAATTAATTATATGAGGGAGATATACTAACTTCTTCAGGTTTGGTAGAGTGCTTACCTTGCATGCAAAGGCCCTTGGTTTGATTCCCCAGCACCGCCCCCCTCCCCCCCCCAAATCACAGCAAAACAAATATTGTTTTGTTTCATCTCCCTTTAAAACAGGTGAGGAGCTGGCATGGTGGTGCACACCTGTAATCCCAGTGACTTGGGAGTCTAAGACGGGAGGGTCACTTGTGAGGGGTACACAGGTGGCAGAGTAAGTTACAGTGACAGGAAAAGCCTTGAGGTAGAGAAATGGAGCCACTGGTAGTTGAAAGCCAGGAGCTGTGGTAAATAGAGGATGCAGGTGGTACTACCAGTATCCTGAACCCAAGGATTCCAATTGAGCATGGTTTGATGACAAGAGCACTGTGTTCTCCAGGGTAGATTGACTTGTGCCCACCACCTAGAAGAGATTCCTTAATAATCTTTAGTTCCAGCCAGGCATCGTGGTGCATGCATGTAATCCTAGTGACTCGGCAGGCTGAGGCAGGAGGATTGCAAGTTCAAAGACAGCCTCAGCAATTTAGCGAGGCCCTAAGCAAATTAGTGAGACCCTGTCTCAAAATAAAAAGGGCTGGGGATGTGACTCAGTGGTTAAGTCCCCCCTAGGTTAATTCCTGGTACTGAAACCAAACCAAACCCAACCAAAACAAAACAAATAATCTGGGGGATATAGTTCAGTTGGTAGAGTGCTTACCTTGCATGCAAAGGCCTTGGGTTTGATCCCCCACACCACCATCACAAAAAAAAAAAAAAAAAAAAAAAAACAAAAACAAATAATCTTTTGTTCCATCTCCCTTTAAAACAGGTGAGGAGCTGGCATGGTGGCACACACCTGTAATCTCAGTGACTTGGGAGGCTAAGACAGGAGGGTCACAAATTCCAGGTCAACCTATCAGTAACTTAGAGAGGCCCTAAGCACATTAGTGAGACTCTGTCTCAAAATTAAAAATAAAAAGGGCTGGGGATGTGGCTCAGTGGCCAAGTACCTCTAGGTTCAATCCCCAGGATTAAAAAAAAAAGGAAATATGAAATATATATTTGTAGGTGCTTTAGAATTTGAGTCAATCATTCTTGACTTTTGAACCCTTGTTGGATGAGTGAAGTTTGATGAAACAGTATTTAATCTCTCTAAGTCTTGGTTTCCTTATCTGTAAAATGGGATTACAAATTAATACTTTTATGGGATTGTTTGAGGATTAAATGAGATGATTTTGAGAGATGGACAAAATTTGGGTAGGGAAGACAACAAGATGGAGGGAGAGGGTAAGGTCAATGGGAGTTCACTAAAATTGTAGTAAGGCAACAGAACAAAGGTAGGAAAGTATGTTTGGGGGCTACATCGTGGAGGACATTAACTGAATCCCGAGCTAAAAACAGTCTTGGGACTGCTGCAGAAACAATGAGATTTTGGTGTGTCTCAGGCTGAGGGAATGGACCTCAGTCTTTACACTGTAATGATATTTGTGGCCAACTGAGCATTCCTTAGGACTTAGAACTAAATCTTGAGGGAATGTGGTTTTCCGTACCTCTGAACCACAGATCTACAAATCCTGGATCAATGTCTAGGACTGTAGAGAAATAGAGAACTCTCTTGGTGTGGTGGAGAATTTATTAATGTGGAAACATAAGAACTTGACCCTCTCATTACCAGACTTGTTGCTATAAATTTCAGTTTTTTTAAAAAGTTTCAGTTCTTCAAATACGCATTATTTGAATACATTAGCTCCTTGCCCACTTTTTAGTGTTGGATAGGAAGGCTAATTACAAGTAGATTTTATGAGAAGGATTCATCCTAAAGGGTTCAGAAATTCCCTTTTGTGGATTCATTAGGCAACCTAATCGATTGAAGGGAAGTTTTGTGAGAGAGAACCTTCCGTTTTCTAGTGGGGAGTAACTGTGGTTTTCCAACTGAATTCTTACACATACGTGTTGTTCCTTTGGTCTCATCTTAAGCTGCTCATGTTTCCCACCTGGAGAATGTGTCAGAGGAAGAAATGAACAGACTCCTGGGAATAGTATTGGATGTGGAATATCTCTTTACCTGCGTCCACAAGGAAGAAGATGCAGATACCAAACAAGTTTATTTCTATCTCTTCAAGGTGAGATTTCAATATTTTAAAAGGCTTTTCTTCTCCCTCCTTTTCTACACATGCTCAGTCTCCACATGCCAGGCTGTGGGTGTGGAGACTCTCAGCTTATGGTATATTTTTCCCTCAGGGCTTGTGCAGCATGCCATGGATTCTCTCAAATGACCTGCCATGCCTTGGATGCATCACTCTCCTTGAGCTTCTTCATGCTTCTATGCAAAATTACATATCTTGATTTGCATAGACTTATAGATTTCTTTCTGTCCACCCAACAAATATTTATTGCACACCTGCTCTGTGCATGGCACCAGTGTAGCATGAGGGATAGATCCGTGGTCGAGACTCTGTCCTTATGGAGGTTATTCAGCAGGGGAGGCAGACTGTTGATGAGTCAATAATATATTTTCAGGTGGTGCTAAGTGCTGTGAAGAGAAACAAAGTATAGGGTAAGTGAAATCAGAATGGCAAGAATGGTGGGGGGCAGGGGGCATGCCAGTGAGGAAGGCAGTTAGGAAATCCTCTCTGAGGAGATGGCATCTGAGTAGAAATGGAGCAGGAGTGAGGAGCCACCGGTGCCAGGGTGAGAGCCCCCGGGCAGAAAGGAGAGTAGACATCTCGTCTGCCCACTCACTGGGTGAGAGTGTTGTGGTGTAGGAACAGTACGGAGGCCAACCTGGGGAGAGAAGGAAATGGGAGGGGCCCCAAGTCTGTTTCTTAGGCTTCAAGGGAAGGAATCCAGACTTTACAAATGGGCCTTGGCACCTTCCCACTGTGACATGACACGTGTCTTGATGACGCTAGTCACCGATTACAGCCGCCACTCCCCATAGTTGCCTCTTCCTGGTCCTTCCTCAGCTCCACTTGGGTTACAGCCATTCCCATCCCACAGATGGAGGTCTCCTCAGGCTGCTTCTCGGAGTCAGGACTTACAGGTGTGGGAGGGAAACTGGTGGCAAGATGGGTAGAAAAACTTTAGGGTGTTAAAAATAGATTTATAAAGGAGGTCGATAGAAGGATAATTAAAACAACACACCTGCTGTAGAGGGTATTGTAGTCTAGATTATCTTATGTAACCCTTAGAAGAATGTTAAAAAAAAATAGCATCCAGAATTTACCGCCAGGAAAAGTTTGCCTCTTTAATAAAAGGCTTTGCGATGGATCGATCGATCTATCTATCTATCTATCTATCTATCTATGGCACTGGGGCTCAAACCCAGCACCTCTCATTTATCAGGCAAGCTCTCTGAGCTACATTGGCAGCACTCTATATAAGGATAATTAAATTTTCTAATGAGTTTCTTCTTTTGCCTTGGCTGCTAGGAATCCCAGTACAATTTCTTTACCCAATTCTTGCGGTTTTTTTCTTTGAACTTATTTGCTCCATAATTTTCCTGTCTCTTGTTAACTTTTATTTTTTATTGTACTAATGGATTTTTTTAGGGGGGGAGTAAGACAGCAGAAGGAGTTGAAGGGAAAATTATATTGCGAGTTGGGATTTAACTCAAGAGTTGAGAGAATGAACTGAATTCCCACAGCTTTAGCAAGCACTAGGCCACTCCAGGTGACAGTTTGTTGACATGGTCATGAGGCCTGAGTCATCTAGATTGAACCTTGGCAGCTTCTTACTATTTAGAGCTTCTTTGGAAAAAGATCTTAGCTGAAGGAAAGCAAGGTCTGCATGACGGCAGCTATGATTTGTCTTGGAACTGAGCTCCCTGGCAGCTCCCCGCTGCCCTGCTGGAAGAGAAGGTGGTGTCAGGGTTCCATTCTGTCAGCCTCCTTGGTTTATAACCAACACCACGGGCCAGAAACATTGCTTGGCTTTGAAGTTATTTTTTTCCCCCTTCCATCTTTCAATAACAATGTGCATATAATTGCCTGTAGAAATCCAATCCAAAATAATCCCCGTCTCTATTTTTTTTTAATAATGTTATTTATTTATTTATCTTTATGTGATGCTGAGGATCGAACCCAGGGCCTTGCATGTGCGAGGCGTGCGCTCTACTGCTGAGCCATAACCAGCCCCCGCCCCCTGTCTCTATTTAAAGGGGCATATGGCTCAGTGGCCTAGTGTCCCTGAGTTCAATCCCTGGTACCCTACACCCCCCGACCCCTCAAAAAAATCAGCACCCACTCTAATGCAGTCATTCTTTGGACAGAATGAAGAGTTAGAAATGATCCATCCCTTAACTTTTGAAAGGCAGTTTCTGTGTCTCATGTGTCAATAATTCAGTTAAAATGTCTTGCATGTTCTAGCAGCATTTAAAAACTTCAATTTTAGATTCTGAAAATAAACTCAATGGAAAGCTGTGTCCTACAACTGAAGCATGCCTCAATGCCTGTAGATGTTGTTCTGGGGATCTGGGTATAAAAAAACCTTGCTCCTTCAGTGTGATAACAGAATAACCTTGATGTTATTCTGCTTTGGTTTCCTCATCTGTAAATACAGATAACAGGATCACCTACCTCAAAAGGTATTATGAAATCATGGGCGGTGGCATGTGCCTGTAATGTCAGTTACCCTGGAGGTTGAGGCAGGAGGATTGCTTTATTCCAGGAGTTCAAGGCCAGCCAGTCTGGGTGATAGAGAATCTCACAAACAAAACCAAAACCAAAACAACCTCTGGAGTTTCTGGCAAAAGACAGAATGCGAATGCTTGCTGTATTAATAATATTTATTTATTTATTTAGTGCTGGATATCAAACCCAGGGACTTGTATTAGCTAGAGGAGCACTGTGCCACTGAACTTCACCCCCCCCCGCCTCCCCCCCCCCCCCCCCCCGCACCAATAGAAACTTTTATATGCTTATGTCTCAGCCCCATCACTTTGTAAATGACAAAACTGAGGCTCAACACCAGTTTACCTCTAAGTGGAAAACCCCAGTGGGCCAAGATTTGTCTTAGGAGAAAAAAAGGTAGGAAACTAGAATTCTTTGTACTTAAATTTTATTATTAATCTTTATGTATCCTTAGAAGCACATATGATACTTACCTGTATTGGAAATTTATTTTTGTAAAGATGGGCATAGTGCATTCAGAGGACCAACAAATACTCCATACTCAACATATATGAAGTCTTTGTAAGATACAGCTCCGTGGTGACACATGGCCATCTTTAACTTTAGGGGTTTGTCAATTTCCAGTAACCACTGGGAGAATGGTTGCCGTGTTTTATTTCTATAGAAAAGGCAATAAATGGAGAAAAGAAGTAAAAATGTAACTTAAATCAATGCAGGACCATAGCATATCCAGCTCACATGTAAAGTTTACAGAAAATTAAAGCAAAGGTTGAAGGTAAAGAATTTAAATAAAAAAAAAAAAGGGATTTCAATTTCAATTTCAATTCAGCTTTCTTCTTGGTAAATGCTTTTGTTTTTTTCTATTTGCTCTTTGAGGGTTTTCGATTCCAGAGGCAGGAATTACGGGCAGTATTTTTGTTCTGTGGGCATTCAGATGCCAGAACCATTGGCCTACATGCTGCAGATGGAAGGGAAGTGAAAGGAGACCGCAACAGTGAAAGTTGCCATTTGAGAGCCTTGCAGAATTTTTTCCCTAAAAACTTACCCTAGACTGTGTATAGGACCTCCATCCAGCTGGCTCCTCTTAGGCAGCTCCTCTTCCTGGCCTCATTTGTGGAGAATAGGTCTTGGCCTTTCATGCATTTAAGTAAGATGCTCCCGAGCTTCAGGACACATCCAGTGGCCTGAACTGGAATGTGCAAAGTCTTCTTGGTGTGTAGGAAGCCAGAACCAGAGAGAGGGAGAAGGTGGGAGGGATAGTGGTATCTGGTGGTCACTCCTGGGTGGTCTAGGCTGCTCAGACATGAAAGGTGTGTAGTTTCTCATAGTCCTAGTTATGGATATGAAGGCAAATTTTTGGTACCTGATAGTTTACCTGTTTGATTTAAGAATTTGTTTACATATAGTTAAGATAAATAGAATACAATAACTTCCCTTAAAGGCTGTCTGTAAGATAGACAAATTAAAAACAAATTATTTCTTTGCAGCTCTTGAGAAAATCTATTTTACAAAGAGGAAAACCTGTGGTTGAAGGCTCTTTGGAGAAGAAGCCTCCATTTGAAAAACCTAGTATTGAGCAGGTAAAAAAATGAAAACAAGCTGGTTCTTCATTGGTTTTAAGTTGAAAACAAAAAAATAAAAACAAGCTCATTCTTCATTGGTTTTAAGTTGAAAAAATGCGCCCCCCCCCCATGCTGGGGGTAGGACCCAGGACCTTGAACATACATGCTAGGCATATACCACTGAGTCTCATCCTTAGCCTGAAGACACCTTTCAATTTTCCTTCTACATCTCTATTCACATCTTCCTTCCATCTTCCATCCCTGGCTCCGAAATATTCACCAAGTCTGTGAAAACTATCGGGATTACAAGTTTGAGGCCAGGCCCAGCAACTTAGTGAGACCCTGTCTTAAAAATAAAAGGGCTAGGGGTGTGGCTCAGTGGTAAAATATCCTGGGTTAAATCCCGAGCCCCCTCAACCCCCAATGCTGTGGTGCTTTTTCCTGTTGTTGATGTTGTAAACATAAGTCTTTGTCCTTTTGATTGGCACTGTTTGGAAAAGGCTATTTATTGAGGTGAGGGAATTCTCTTGTAATGTGGAAAACATTGACTCTGGCTACAGTACAACTCCTGGGAAGAAGCTGTTTTACTCAGAGAATCTGTTAAAATGTATAGACTTTGTCTGCAAGGTTGTTTTTCACGGACATCAATTTTTAGCCCTTCATTGTTTGGCTATATCAAAGTCAAGCTCTCTGGACTGAATTTCTTGATGAAAATCTGACTAGAGACGATGGAATACCAGAGTCCTTACAAATGTACTTTTATCAGTGGGTTTTCAGGAGAACAAGTTATATTTTGATTCCAAACTATTAAATAAGAATCTATTGTTCTTTTATGTGAAATTAGATGAGATGGGAGTGTTCTGCAGGAAGGTTAAAGGAATCCAAAGCTTTTTGAAAAAGCACATAATTTTGACTGTTTGTTTTTTCCTGATAAACTTGCTAAAACCAAAAGAGTGAGACAGTAAAGACTTAAATATTATTAGTTTAGTTCAGTGGACAAGACTTAAATTCTAATGTTTAGTAATATGGAAGATATGCTGGCAATAGTTTTTTTGTTTTGCTACCGAATTATGTATTTTATTTTTAGCAATAGTTTTGATTAAAAATTTTACAGAGCCTGGTGCTGTGGTGCATACCTGTAATCCCAGTAGTTTGGGAAGATGAGGCAGGAAGATCACAAGTTCAAAGCGAGCCTCAGCAATTTAGTGAGGCTCTAAGCAATTCAGCAAGACCGTGTCTGTAAATAAAATACAAAAAGGGCTGGGGATATGGCTCAGTGTTTGCGTGCCTCTGGGTTCAATCCCCAGTACGAAAAAAAACAATTCCAGAGAAAAACAATGTTTATCTAAGAACCACATTTTATATGAGCTTATATGCTAATAGTGAAGCCAGAATCATTTTGCAAAACAGTCATATTTTACTGTTTAAGGAGTTTTGATCTTTTTGGTCCATGGTTTTGATTTTCTCTGAACTGCTTCAGGATTGAAGCAGGCATAGAGCCACAGCTCACGGCCCTTCTATCTTGTTACTTTTCATCCTCTGTGACCTGTGGCAGGTTTCTCTGTGGGCACTGTTGTTTTCTTTTAAAGAAAAGGAAGAAATGGGCTGGGGATATAGCTCAGTTGGTAGAATGCTTGCCTCGCATGCACAAGGCCCTGGGCTCAATCCCCAGCACCACACACACACACACACACACACACACACACACGAGATTTTTGAGAATTGAGAAGTGTGTTTGTTTGTTTTTGCTCGTCACCAATAGTGCTGGTTGGGTGGGTGTGAAGAATTAGTATGATCACATATTTGCATGAATAAATTTTCTTCCCTTCTTTTAAGGGTGTGAATAACTTTGTCCAGTACAAATTTAGTCACCTACCATCAAAAGAAAGGCAAACGATTGTTGAGTTGGCCAAAATGTTCCTAAATCGCATCAACTATTGGCATCTGGAGGCACCATCTCAACGTAGACTGCGATCTCCCAACGATGATATTTCTGGATACAAAGAGAACTACACAAGGTAATAAGATGATAAATCCTTCTCTTTGGGCCCCACGGAGCATGTTAGAGACATGAAATTACTATTGGTTTCTGTAGGCAGACAGTTGCCCAGTTATTATGATGACTCCATCAATTCCCAGAGAATGACTATGTGATTTCCTGTGCAAACTTCTACTTTTCCTTAACATCACAGTGTTTTAGGGGATGAGAGATCCAAAAATCTAGACCTGCGTTATCCAGTTTGATAGTCTCCAGCTAATGTGGCCATTGAGCACTTGAAATGTAGCTAGTCTGAATTGAGATTTCTAAGATTGTACAAAAAAATAATTTTCAAATAGCTCACTAATGGTTTCTTTCTTCTCCTTCTCCTGTTGTTTGGTAGTCCTGGGGATCAAACCAGAGCCTTGCACATGCTAGGCAAGCACTGTAACACAGAGCTATACCCACAATCCCAATAGTTGTTTTTGTTTCATTTTTAAAATATTGATAATATGCAGAAATGACAGTATTTTGGATATATCGGATTAAATAAAAATCTTAAAGTTAATTTCACCTGTTTATTTTGACTTTTTCAAAATGACTGCTAGCAAATTTAAAATACATGTATGGCTTGCGTTTTAATTCTATTGAACGTCATTGATGAGACATCAGTAAGTTGTCGTTAAGTTACACTTAACTCTGTAATTTTATGGAGCCCTCATCAAAACCCAAATGCAATGATCATTAATATGAAGGAGTTAAAGGATTTTTTTTTTTAAAGGAAAGATTATTCTAGCACCACGATAGAACTAATATCATTATAGGTATTATTCTCCAGTATTTATTCCTTTAAACTTTTTATGTTAGTTCAATGAAAGAAAATATAGAATTTTATATTCCCCCCGCCCCCTGCATCATATCAAGCTTTTTATGAATTACATTATAGCCCATTGAGTTGATGTAACATAATTTACCTAACCGTTTCTCTATTGCTGGGCATTCCAATTTTGCAAATATTCTTGGGTTGCACATTTTTTTTTCTAAAGTGGTAATTTATTTTACTGTTTATGAACTGCTGGATGATGGGATTGGCTTTACAAAGTCTAAAACATGGATCATTCAAAATATAATAACTTACATTTATTTTCATTTAAGTTAAAGTAACCTTGATTTTCCATTCTGTTCTCTGCTTTTGCATCTTTTCCACATTTATATTTTAGAGGCACATCAAACATGTTTCAGGGACCATTACAGAGCTTCAGTGTATCTTTTTCTTCTTCATTTAAAGCAGGCACTGTCTTTTGATAGGCTTTTCAAGACCGCGTGTGCCCAGGTTATTTTCTGAAATAGCAGTTAACTTGGAGAATTGGATATGATTTAAAATATGCTTTGCTCTCCGTCACTGACTTTTTTTTTTAAATCAGTAATATTCCTTTTATTTTACCTTCTCCCTCCTTGTACCCTATATGCAATTTATAAAATATTTTCCCCTTAGTAATTTATACTTATAGGAATTATAGATTTCTTCAAAATCAGTTTTTATTAGATCTTCATTTCTGTACCATCTATTTCGGAGTTTTATATTAATAGTAGTTCTTTATTTTTGTAATTATTGTTTAAAATAAGAGTTGGAATAGTAAATCTTAGAAAAATGTCTTTCATTCTCATCTGAACAATTGACAAAGCATTTTTTTTTTTGGTACCAGGGATTGAACCCAGGGATGCTTAACCACTGAATCACATCCCCAGCCCTTTTTATTTTTTAATTAAAGACAGGGTCTTGCTGAGTTGCTCAGGGTCTTGCTAAGTTGCTGAGACTGGCTTTGAACTTGCAATCGCAGCCTCCCAAACTGCTGGGATTACAGGTGTGTGCCACCATACTGGGCTAATGCTGAATATTTCTTAAGCTAAAACCCTGATATATTTGTAGCTTTTTTTTTTTTTTTTTTTTTTTTTAATTTTGGATCAGGGATTGAACCCAGGGGTGCTTAACCATTGAGCCACACCTCAGCCTTTTTAATTTTTTATTTTGACACAGGGTCTCACTAGGTTGCTTAGGGCCTTGCTAAATTGCTGAGGCTGGCTTCGAACTTACGCACTTCCTGCTTCAGCCTCCCAACCTGCTGGAATGCACCACCATGCCTGACTTAGGTATTTGTAACCCTTAACAGAAAGTAATTAGCATATCAAGAAAAAAGGAGAATTAAACGTGAAGTAGCACTGGAGACATACCTGTATTTTAGGGGAAAAAAAAATGCAAGGCCTCATTCGGGAATTACCAAGAATCTGGTGGCACTTATAAATGCTCAAGGAGTAGCACATGTAGAAATTGGGGTTTGAAGGAGCACTGTTTCATTTGTGCTTTCATCTTTCTCCACTCTGTGAGCTTTAGACCAATCTCTTCACCTCCCTGACCTTCAGTTTCTTCCTCTGTCAAGTATCTTGAGTGTCGTGAGTCATCCATAGGAGGTTTGTACATGGTGTCTGGCACAGGACGGGGACTCTGAAGATGCTTGTCATCGTTTTGCTCCCACACACGTTGTTCTTTAAAACTCAGTCGCTGCCAACGTGGGGCTTTTAAGCTGGAGCCTGAAATGGACAGTTGAATGAGAGTATAATTATTTGAATATCACTTTAGAAACTAAGATAATGGGGAATAGAAAGACAGCAGCAGAGCCCTTTATAGCCCAGCATCCTAAGCCAGCAGCTGAAGGCGGAAGAGTGGAGCCAGACAATGGTGAAGAGAAACCTGCTGGGAGAAGCTGAAATGAATACGCCCTCATGAGTTGTGAAACCTGCTGATTTGTAGGTGGAATGTAGACCTGGAGCCCCTGTCCACAATAAATAAGGAAATGAAGATAGACAGCACCCCACCCCTTTCCCCGCTGTTGCTTGGTATTGATAAAGAAAGGGAAACTGAGAAGAACAACTTCTGAAAACGAGGAGAATCAATCAGCGATTCAGAATAAAACCTCACTGCTGTGACCACATTTGGGAATTTAAAGAACCACTCAAGACTGCAGCACGGTGTCTCACTGATGCTAATCGTCAACAGAAATGTACAGCATCCTAGGCGGCAGGCATCACTAGCGGGCTTCCAACCTCTCTACCTCGGTGCTGGTTGGGTTTATAATTTACAGCAATTAGAACAAAGAGGCTGAAGACTTCTGGAGCTCAACATTAGCATGAAAATAGGGTGAAATTGGATTCTCTGTGGAAAAGACTAGACTTGGAAAAGGATTGCTTTCATTACAGAACTAACCTGCCAAGCTTTATCCAATAAAAAAAAAAAAAAAAAAATCAAAAGCAGGTTGAACAGTAGAGCTGCTTAAATCATTTACTCACTGTTATAAATAAAACAAAAAGATCAATCTTACTTTTAAGTGTAAATCAACTATATATTATATGTACATTCCCAGAAATCACTGTGGCTTTAGAGAAAAAATTCTGATCAACTATTTTGAAGTCACCTGAATTTCAAGATGGTACACTCATATTATTTCTTCATATAATTCCATGAGGAAATAACATGAAGAGACACTGTCAGGAGAATATGTTTTCTTACAATACATCTGACCAAAAGAATCTGCTATAGGAAAGAGGCAAATAATTGGTATTTGACTTTGGATTGTACAGAAATTCTGGAAGTTAGAGATTGTCCCCACATTGGGGAGATGATTTATGAGAATACAGAGCAAGTTAGGACTAGGATGTAGCTCAGTGGTAGAGCACTTGTTGAGCATACATGAGGCCCAGGGTTCCATCCCTACCACTGCAAACAAACCAACCATAGAGCAGGTTAGATACAGTTAACTTGATATTGGGAAATAGTTTCATGTAGTCATTGTTCTCTGAAGGGGAGCTCATCACCATGCATACTGACTATTCTTGATGAGACTTGTACGTCCAGAATAGTAATTATCAGTAAGAAGATCAGCAGCTCAGGAGGCAGGAGATCTAGCTCCTAGTCTGGACTACAGTTCACATTCAGTATCCTTTATCCAAAAGTTTTTGGAACCAGAAGTGTTTCAGATTTGGAATTTAAAATTTTTGAAATATTTGCACAGACTTTTCTGATTGAGCATCCCTAATTTGAAAACTTATTATAAGTTTCAGATTTGAAAGCATTTTGGATTTGGGATGCTACATCTGTAGTAATTATCCTTTATTTCCAGTGAGCCAGGTGAGTTCAGTTAATTCCTGAAAATTAGATTTTTAGTTCAGCGAGCATAGGAACAAAATGGTCTTGGTGTTCAAATTTTCCAATTCTATTTGCATTTTAAAGAAAACATTGTTGTAAAACATCAATAGGATGTAAAAAATCTGACAGTTATTTGAAAAATGAGTAAACAGTGTGTAGATAAGATACTAGGGATTGAACTCAGGGACACTCAACCACTGAGCCATGTTTCCAGCCCTACTTTTTATTTTATTTAGAGACAGGGTCGCACTGAGTTGCTTAGCGCCTCACCATTGCTGAGGCTGGCTTTGAACTTGTGATTCTCCTGCCTCAGCTTCCCAAGTTACTGGGATTATAGGCATGCACCACCGTTCCCCATTTAAATGCCCTCTTTGTTAGATGTAGAAAATGAAGGAAATAGGTTACTTCTGAGAAGAGCTGGTTTTAGCCATTTAGGTAAAATCTTTTCCTGCTGTTGAGCCTTTGGAGGAGGACCTGTGGCCATGCCAGCCCATTTCCTCCTTTCTCACTGTATGCAGTGACCATGTCAGTTAATTAAAACACCACCGATTCTCCCCACCACGGCATGCATTGACCCAGCATCCTTGTCCTAGGTACTGTGCACTTTACAGACTATAAAATAAGATTAATCTTGGAATTAAAGACAAAACTGGAAAGCATAAATCGAGGTCTGCAAAATGGCTCTCAGAGGAAATGAATGGGCACCTATTATTAGAAAAATTTTAGTAGATAATCATAATTTCTTCAGTCTTCCTTTAAACCCTGGGAAGATTGAATGACCTGTTAAGCACTTTTGGATAAAATTTTATGATAATATTTATGACCTGTCATTTCTGTAGCAGAAATACCATCAGTCTTGGAGGCAGAACAAATCTTTCTGCCATGAGGTTTCCTCCACAGATGGAAAAGCTCTTAGATTTTTTTTTTTTCTGTTTTGGAAGTGCTTGGGATTGAACCCAGAGCCTTGCATTTGCCAGGCAGGCCTACCACCGAACCACACCCCTCAGTGCGTCTAGGTTCTAACCCAGCATTGTCCAGGAGATAAATAATGTAAGCTGCACTGTGATTTTTACATTTCCTGGTAGCTATATTAAAAAGAATTAATATATAGGAAATTAATTTTAATGTTTTGTTTTGCTCAACATATGAAAAATATCATCATCTATCTCTATAATCAGTGAAAAATTATCAAGAATGTATTTTTACTTTCTTTGTACTAAGTGTTTTAAATTTGGTGTAAATTTTGTGCTTATAATATATCTTCATTTAATTCAGTCACTAAATTTTAAACAATTAAAACAAAATGGAGTACTACTGAAACAATAAAGTTGTGTTTAGTGAAAAAATATTTTACACTGTTTCTATTTAAAAATAAAATTGAAGTCAATGAAAGAAGATTAATACTTAAGCCCCATAGTTGTACTAGCTACATTTGAAGTGATAGTTCCAGTTGTGGACGACTATTGTATTAGCATAGATATATGCTAATATATAATTAGAATATTTTCATCATTGTTGAAAGCTTTATTGAATAGCCCTGGTCTAAGTAGCAGAAGATGGTACACACTTTGTTATACTGTTATGTCTTAAAATAGTCTTGGAGTAACCAGAGTCTCATGAAGCTGAGCTTCTGGTTATTAAGTTTGTCACCTCTTACTTTTGTAGTTTCATAATTGGTTACTTGGGATCTGGTCTCCCCTCAGCCCTAAATAATTTGTTAACTTTATCAAGTGTTAACATTCAGTAAGGCTTGGTTTTGAGCGTGATGAATTTCTCTATAGAGTATCTTATGATTTACAAAATAAATGCTCTTTCTAGTTTTTTTCTGCTACTACAATCACTGCTTTCAGTTTGACATGACACAGTATAACACATAGGAGTCCATTTCAGTATTGTAAAATGACATTTGGGTATAAATTACAAAGAGAAAAGTTGAGAGGAGTAATAGAAAGAGTAGCAGGATTTTAAGATTAAATGTGAATCTATGCAGATGAGCTAACACAGACGAAAGGTTTCATCTATAAAGGCGAAGCACCACCACCGCCATCACCAACTTATGGGGTAAATATGTGATCCGCAGGAAAAGGCCCCCGGCATGAGTGAATCAGTATTATTCCATTCTAAAGGGCTTGGGGTTCATGGAGCACTTCCTGTGGCAGTTCGGGCACGTTAGAAAGCTTGTCCTAATTTAAATAGGAACAGGAAAAGCACACGGGGAGGAAAGCTTTTAAGTTCTGAAAAGCAGCCCTATCGTAGAAGAGGATGATTTGGATCTGCTACCAAGAAATAAGGATCTATGAAATGACGCTTTTGACCAGATTTCCCTGATTTGGTACCATCCTCTGTGATTCCCATTGTTGCATCCCATTTGCTGGGTCCTGGGAATTTCATACCTTGCATCTCTAGGAGACTTCCGTGACACCCCTCTGCCCCAAAATGACCACAGTTTTGAAAGGTCTTTCATTGTCTAGCTTTCTACATTAAACACCATAAAGTGCCAGCATACCCAGAACTGAAGTCAGATCTCAAGAAAACCCCACATTTCCCTCTGGTCTGAGCTCTCCTGCTGCAAGCCTCTTGCAACACTGAAGCGCATTTTCAACTTTGAGTCATTGCAAAATGTACCTGGAGACAGATGGTGGAAGCTTATTACTTCCTGTATTTTGAGAGAGCTTTGAACAGTTTTGAAGATCCTATCTTCCTGAGAGAGAAGGGGAGTTTGCACAGAAGATGGAAGGAGAACCTCATTGTCATACAGAATACATATATGATGTTGTAATGAGAAAATGGAAAAAAAAAAGTGTGTCACATTAGATTGGATAGAGAGAAAGGATGAGAGAGGAGGGGAGGAGTATGGAGGATAGGAAGGGCAGCAGGATAGAATAGACAATATGATTGATGTATGTACATTCTGTGTATGTATTATATGTCAAAATGCACTCTACTGTTATGTATGACTAAAAAAATAAATAAAAATTTTAAAAAAAGGAATGAAAAAAAAAAACACTTGGGACATGACAGTCAAGTTCAATCTCTCACTTGAAAATATAGGATTAGAGAAAGAAATTTTCTTGCAAAGGGCCTCACAACTAACCAACAGCAGAAATAGTTTTCAAGTATTTGAACATGGTCATACTTAACTTCTTTGGGATAGGAACAGTGTTATCTTCTATTTACATTCTCATTCCCTTGGAAGAGTTATCAAGCTATCTAAATATTTCTTTAGCATAATACTCATAAATGACTTTTATTATACTGCATTAGAACTGTTTATACTCTTTATTTTCATAGCTTCTAAGCCACTGACTTTTCATACATGCTATCTTAATAAAATGACATCTTCCCACTGTAGCTTTGGTAATATCTGAGTTCTGCTTGGACATTTTAAAGAAATCTTAAACTTCACTCAGGACTAGTCTGCTGGATTCTGATTCTTTCATCAATGGGACTTTTTCAGCTCCTCTTTTTACCTGTTTCTTTTATTTAAACTATTGTTAATTTATGTACCAGAAACTTGAATTACACAATGCGTCTTACACATGTTATTTCATTTAATATTCAAAGAACTGAATGAATTTGCTATAATTGTTGTCCCTATTTTATAGGTAAGGAAGTATAGACTGAATAACATAAAACTTCCAAAGTTACAAAAAGCCAGTTATGTGGCAAAGCAAGGATTTGATTCCAGGGCTGTTTGACTCTATGACTTAGTGTAATGATATAGCAGAATAGGACGATTCTAACAGAACTGGACCCACACAGTGGTTTAAGGGAAATCTATTCTAATTCTCAAGTTCTACTGGCTGGTCATCATGTTCTTGCTTATCATTGCAGGCTTAGTTTCTTGGTGGGGTGGGGTGGGTAATTGTATTGAGAGTCACCATAATTGGATATTTTGCATGGGACACTAAGGGTGCTTGTCTCCTCGTTGCAGGTGGCTGTGTTACTGCAATGTGCCACAGTTCTGTGACAGTCTACCTCGGTATGAAACCACCCAGGTGTTCGGGAGAACATTGCTTCGCTCAGTCTTCACTGTCATGAGGCGACAGCTCCTGGAACAAGCAAGACAGGAAAAAGACAAACTGCCTCTTGAGAAACGAACTCTAATCCTCACCCATTTCCCAAAGTAAGGGAGAACTCTTGCTCTTGCAGAACTTCAGGTTGCTAATACATGTCGAAGCCTGCATAGATAACAAAATCTGGAATGATAAACAAGCATCCTTGGGAAGAAAGTCCCTCAATTTCTTTTGTCCATCTTCTTGGGTGTGTTCCAGTTTTTATTAGCTTGTTAACTGCAACCATTGTCCCTTACAAGTTCCATTCACCTTCCACCATCTGGACCATTGTCTCTGGGTCTCCTATAGTGGGCCAGCACTTTGTTGAAACTAAAGGATGGTGGGGGAGGATCCATATCCACAGGTTCCATCCACTCAGGTGGTATAAAAGAACTCAAGTGGCTGTTTTTTTCATTCCTATTCTCCACCCCCCTCTAAGTACTGGTGAATTACCTGCCTCTATCTCTGTTCTACATGCTTTGGAAACTAGACTGTAAGAACAGAACTGGGTGTAGTGGCACATGCCTGTAATCCCAGTTGCTTGAGAGGCAGAGGCTGGAGGATCAGAAGTTCTAGGCTAGCCTGGACAATTTAGTGAAGCCCTGTCTTTCTTAAAAACAAAAAGGAGGGCTGGCCAGGAGTAGAGGCTTCCTTTAGCATGAACTTTGTATCTCTGCACTCAATTTCTTATAGAATATACATATTCTTGTGCCTCTTACTCTACCAGAGCTCTGAGACATTATCTTTTAAGATCTTTAAATGAAAGGAATGTGTCAAACCAGTAGAACATTGAAAGGCTGCACTGTTGGCCTTGGAAATGCATTTTCAATGCTAAGAAGCAAAAATTTAAGCCAAAGAGTTTGGCTGCTAGTGAGAGGGACAGAAGGCACAATTGATAACTTGTGGAGCAGAGATAGTAAGACATGAATGAAACAGTTCACTTTGCGGTTGTCATTCTGCCTGATCCGTACTTGTTGGAGGAGGGAGAGGGTGTAATTTCAAAAGGCTCTCTAGGTATGATATAGCCTTTTTCCTCACCCTATTGAGAACTGTCGATTTAGAGAATAGAGTGTGAGAGGAGGTATTATCTTTTTTTTTTTTTTCTTTATAGGTATTATCTTTTTTGACCAGAGGTAATTGAATTGAAATCTGTTTTATTTGAGAAATTAGATTTTGATTACTAAGATATTATTATTGGAGTATCCAATTTTGTGTCTCAGGAAACATGGTTTTAATTGTTAAGTCTGGTCCAAATACCAATGATAAAAATGCTTCTCTGATAGAAACTGAAAATTCCTTGGCAGTTTAATCCAAATCCTAAAACTTTCATGGAGGATGTCTTGGATAATGCTGACAGACTTTTCTTTCAGCTGAACAACAGATATTTTCACATATTTCCTAGCATCCTGATTGTCAGATTGATTTATCCCCAGGAAACCAGCATATGAGACAAGGCACTTAAACTGCAATTTAAATGTTACCTCTCAAATGAGTTAAAATTTTTGGGTATGCTTATGTCTTTCAGTGGCTGCATATTAACTGGTCTAAGCTTTTTTTCCTTAGATATTGAAGCAGTTCATACTTATTTCTCTATTATATTTGCCACAAAAGTGACAGCTTATATTTTATGATGATAGTTGCCATTCTGTCTCTAAGCCAAGGAACAAGGGACAAAGAGGGACCACCCTCCCCCAACACACACACACACCTGTTATGCTGCTCAAAGATAAATTTTAATTACTTTGCATAGTGACATTTTTTTCCCCCACAGCAAATTCATTTTCTTTTTGCAGATATTTGCTAATTATAGTGTGTTTTGTTCTATCAGCCCTCAGTTCTGGCACGCTTATTCTGTTGAGTTAAAAAATCAACGCTGCTTTCTTCTCTGTTACTAATAGTAGGGTAACACTACCACCCACTTCTGCTTTTAAATCCCCTTTCACTGAATATGACAACATTCTAGGCTGTTGGGGATTCAACCTACAGTTTTGAAAGCAGAATCAACACATTTTGAGGTCTGAGGCGCTATTTGAGTCTTGGGATATCTCAGAGTGAGAGCTGGGATCAGCTTGCCAGCATCCATTGAGGACTCTGGCTCTCAGATACATGGTCAGGGCTTTTATATCCTTATCTTTTCTGTCCTCATATGCTGTTTTTTTGTGCTGCTTGGCTTTAACTTGTGCCTTTCTTCCCCTTATTTTCTATTATTTGCCAGTTTTCTTTAAAACCTTAATATCTGTATTTCATTCTAAAAGTAATAAATGTACATGTTGCAGAAAAGTTCATGGTTTAGAGAAGTAAAAAGAAGAAAAAGATCACCCATGGCCTTACTACGGTGAACTAACTACTTTTAGTGTTTTTAGGTATTTCTATTTAAAAAAAAAAAAGTTATTTTTATTCTCCATATGTTAGAAAACTCCAGGAGATTATTGTGGGCTTCCAAAACCTGAGATGCTTTTGGTTATAAGATGATGGGAAGTTAGCATAGTAATTAATCACTGGTTCCAATCCTGGCCTTGCCATTTTGCAGTTATGGGAACTTGGACCAGTTATTTAATCTCACAGTGCATTAGTTATTGCATCTGTAAAATGGGTTTAGTAAGTGATTCTATCTCATGGTATCAATATGAAGATCAAGTGAATTAGTAAGCATCACCCACTGATAATACTACCTATCACACAGTGAGAACTCATGTAACCATGTGGTAAATAAAATATATAATACTGTAAGTCTCATGAGGATTCAGTAAGAAGTTCCTGGAGCAATTCAGGCACGAGGCAAGCATTCAATCAACATCAGCAATTTTTGTGGTGGTAATGACAGTGACAATGACAGCTACATGGAGAGCTGAAATTGTGTGCTGAGTCTCACTGGGGAAGATTAATGCATTTCCATGGTGTAATGTTCTGGGTATTTTATGTTGCATGCAGCTGTATAAGGTCAACAGAGAATAGTTTGTAGAAATGCATTTCTGTGTTTAAATATGTTAGGGCTGCCCAAATAAGTCATCATTTCAGTCTTGATTCCCTAGTGTATTACGAGTTGAAGGTGAGACTCAGAGGTTTAGGGTGATTGCCATAGATGATTAGGGCTTTTGTTCCTCTAATAACATGTTATTTTTTTTTTCACTCTTTTTATCTTACTATTATTTTTACTCTTGTGTTTAGGTTTTTGTCCATGTTAGAGGAAGAAGTTTATAGTCAAAACTCTCCTATCTGGGATCAGGATTTTCTTTCAGCCTCTTCCAGAACCAGCCAGCTAGGAATCCAAACAGGTAAATTTCTTTAACATTAATTAGCCATCAGGAAGGCCAACTTGAAGTGTTCCTTGTAGCTCATTCTGCATGTCATCAGGAAATTAAAGATTAGAGCCAGCAAAAAAGCAAGCACTTTGGTGAATCTTGCATCTGTATCCTATTAATGAGGAGAAAGTGGGTACACACCAGAGCCTTGTAACTGTATCTGTGTCAGTGAGGAGTGCAGGTGCACACCGAGTAGTTAGAACAACAGTAACTGCAGGAAGCCTTAGCTTGCACATTGCAATTTTATGGGAGGTGTAACATACCCGTTGTTCAGCTCTGTAGTCAGCTGCTAGCTTTATTCACAGATACTTATAATCTCAGTCAATGGCTAAATATGCCCAGGAATCAAGTCTCAGTCTGGCTTCTTCCTCTGTGGTGTCGTTTTATACATCCATTTACTACCCAGGATAATGGTGGGTTAGTGAGTGGAAGAGAGTGATAATCTGTTTCAGGATGTGAAATACTTTTCAGTAGGGCAGGGCATCTCTTTCATTTCCTTAGGTCAGCTGGTGGCATCAGTTGGCATTTTGTGAGGAAGGGAGAGAGATGTGTTTTCTAGTCACAGTGATCCTAGGAAAAGGATCTGAATTCCAGCTTTTGACACTTGGAAGACAGAAGTTTGGCAAAAAAAAAAAAAAAAAAAAAAAAGTGCTGAAGCAACAATTTATGCCTGGCGGTGGGGAAAGACAGAATGTTGAATTTTCTCCGTCCAAAGTTTTTCATAGAGTTCTAGCTCATGTTCGTATGGGGGCTTGTGAGTGTTGCCCTCAGCAAAGGTTATTTTATTTTTGCTTTAAAAAAATTCAAGTAGAGCCAGGCACGGTGGCACATGCTTGTAATTCCAGTGGCTCCAGAGGCTGAGGCAGGAGGATCATGAGTTCAAAGCCAGCCTCAGCAAAAGTGAGGTGCTAAAGCAACTCAGTGAGACCCTGTTTCTAAATAAAATACAAAAAAAAAAAAGGGGGGGGGGGCTGGGGATGTGGCTCAGTGGTTGAGTGCTTCTGAGTTCAACCTCTGGTACTCCCCCTTTCTCCCCCAAAATCAAGAGGCTGGGTGTGGTGGCACATGCCAATTCCAGCTACTTGGGAGGTTGAGGCAGTAGGATCCCAAGTTGGAGGCCAACCTAGGCAACTTAGCAAGATTCTGTCTCAACATAAAAAATAAAATGACAGGGGAATGTAACTCAGTGGTAAAGCACCCCTAGGTTCAATCCCTAGTATCCCCCCTCCAAAATTTTGAGATATAATTTACATACAGTAATGTTCACCCTTTTTAGTGTCCTGTGAGTTTTGACAAACACATTTAGTTGATTAACCATCATTATCATCAAAAGATTGAAGTATCACATCACTCCAGACAGATGCGCTTGAGTACCTTCATAGTCCATTCATTGTTATACTCCAGCCCTGGCAACCACTACTCTGTTTTTTTGTTCCTATAGTTTTGCCTTTTATAGTGTGTCATCTGGAAGGAATCATATAGTATATGCTTTTTTGAGTTTGATGACTTCCAAATAGCAAAATGCATTGGAGGAGTCATTTATGATCTTTTAAAAATCTAGAACCCAATCATGAATGCAAATATAAATTTAAATGTAAATTAAAAAAAAAATTTTTTTGTGGGGATACTGGAGATTGAATCCAGGGGTGCTCTACCACTGAGCTACATCCCCAGTTCTTTTTATTTTATTTTATTTTTAAAATTTTGAGATAGGGTCTTGCTAAGTTGTTGAGGCTAGCTGATCAAAAACTTTTTTAAAAAAAACTCTCGCTACCAAAAACATGTCAAAAACACCTTTGTGACCTTTTAGTTTCACCTTAGGTCATAATTTCATGTTTGGTTGAAAACCTACAGTGCTACAAGGCCTACCCATTCATATTATACACTCTCTGTAGACTTGAGCTGTCAGTCTGGACACAGTGTTTACTGGACACATTCTCTGTAATTACTGGCCATTGTTCTCTGAACTTGTGCTATTTTATTTTATCTTTTTTTCTCCCCCTTCTCTACTTTCTCCTTCTACTCCTTCCTCCTCCTCCTCACACTTTAGCCACCTCCTCCTCCTGCCTCAGCCTCCTGAGTTGCTGGGATTGTAGGCATGTGGTATGGCACCCAGCTCATTTTATCTTTGTCCTGATCCTACTTAGTTTCCAAATGTCATCTCTCCCACAAACTCTTTCCTAATTCCTCCCATGCACCCTTGCCAGGACTATATCTCCTTTCTTCCAGGCTTTCTTAGAAACCTGACTGTATCCTATTCTTGATTCTCAAACGTGTCTGCACGATGAAACCACCCATGGAGATTTGAAATGTTCTAGATTGTGAGTGCCACGCCAAGAGAGTGGGATGTTATTGGCCTGGGGTGCGTGACCTACACGTTGGGACTTTTAAAAGCTCCTAGGTGAAATTCTAATGTGTAGTATTTGAGAATGACTGTGTCTTATAGTACTCACCCCATGGTATCCTTGCCCTGTTTTTTTTTTCCTATGTATTTTTTTTTCTCTTCTATGAATGCAGTTCTTTGATGATCAGAGACCCAGTTTTTCAGTAATAATAATACAATAATAATACTTTTATTAATTGCTTGCCTGTGAAGCTTGAGGCCTGCTTTATGTCTTCAAGCCTTTTCAGAGACCCTGGGAACCTGGAATGATCATCTCTTTTGCGTGGTTGAGGACATGGAAGTTCAGGGTTGAGCAACAAGTTGCCCCAAATCACAGCTTATAAGGCATGGAGCTGGGTTTCATACCTGGGGCTAATTTCTAACTCCTACACCACCTCAGGAGCCGGAGCTCTACCTGCCCATTGCATTCTCTTGGCGTGCACTGCAGCTGTGCCCTTCAGGCTTACAGAAGGAATGAGTGAAGAGCATCATTTCCTCCTTCAGGCAGGGGGACACCAAAGTTATTCAGCTGGATCAACTTAGCTTTCTTTGGGAGGGACTCTGGGGAGGATTTTTCCATTTGTGAAAGACCTTTGACCCTTGTCTTTCCCACATCCTCCCAATCTGCTCAAGTTCTGACCACATGTAATCTGTCATAGAACAGGATGAAGAAAGCCGAGGTTCTTTGACTCAGTGAGAATTTTGTGTTTAATTCTGTGGCTAAGGTCATCCCCAGTTGAGTGGGATTATACACTTTTTAGTATACAATCGCTTTAGTATTACATGAAGTTGTCAGCAGCATACTGCTGTAATTGCAGTGTGTTCTTTTTAGGGGAAAGATGAGTATAATCATTTACCTAATTGGCATGTCTATGCACGGATGCAACTGTAATAAATGACATTTGTAATGATGGCTCTGAAGTTTTGCAAGACTCTTAGATGTCCTTTGAATCATTAGAGCTTCCTCTTGGTATAGAGTCACTGCAGGGTACTTTGAAATTCAGATGGCCTGTATGCTGGAAGAAGAAATATAACAGCCTATATATTAGTTAGCTCTTTGTTGTGTGAGAAAATACCTGAGAAAAACAACTTGAAGGAGGAAAGATGTATGTTGGCTCAGTGTTTCAGAGGTTTGAGTCCATGGTCAGTTGGCTTCATTGCTTTGGGTCCGAGTCAGGCAGAACATCAGGGTGAAAGGGCATGGTGAGGAAAACTGCTCATTTCACGGCAGCTAGGAAGGAGAAGGGAGAGACAGAGGGAGGCCAGGAGAAGACATAACTTTCAAGGACATGCCCCCAGTGACCCACCTCCTCCAACCAGGTTCTACTTGCAAGTTCTACCACCTCCCAATGGCTCATTCAGTTATGCATCATTGAGGCTCAAGCCTTTACCACATAAACCTCTGGGGAATATTTCTGACCTAAACTGTTACAGTTTGGTATTTTATTGTATTCTGATTTTTTTTTGGGGGGGGGGGAGATGGGGTCTATTTGTGTTGGCCAGTCTGACCTCAAATCCTTAGGCTCAAGCCATCTTCCTACCTCAGCCTTCCCAATAGCTGGGACTTCAAGTGTATACCACTACCCCTGGTTTTATTTTGATTTGTTGTATATCAATTACTATTCAGTTAGAAGTACGGGGGGTTAGGCTCACTATTGCTTGGTTTCCTTATTCCATCACTTTCTTGATTGATGAGAATGTTGTTCTCTGCACAAAGAGCTTTGACTGCATTAAAAGTTGGGTGAACTTTCTTTCTGGGTATCTGATCTGCCATCCTATGACCAGTGTCACTGAGAATGTCTATACCCCTCATTATTTTTCACCTTTTCAGCTATGGATAAGCAGCACAGCTAGCAAAGGAGCATCCTCTTTGTACAATAGCAAAACAAACATACACCAACAGCAAAACTTGCTTAGAAATACTTTCAGATTTACAGAAGAGTTACAAGAATAGGATAAAGATGGTCTAGATTCACCAGTTATGAACATTTTTCTATATTTTCTTTATTGTCATCTAATCTGTAGACTCTCTTCAGTTTTGTCTCTTGTCTTAACAATGTAGTCTATAGCAGCTTTCTCATCACCTCAGGAAACTTATGATTGCCAACTTGTACCATGGTTGCTTGCATTGGGTTTGATCGCTTGGTGAAGTTGGTGTCCGCTGGCTTTCTCCATCATAGCATCACCAACTTTTCCTTTTGTAATTGAAAAATACTTTTGTGAGGAGGTACTCTAGACTTATGCAAATATTCTGTCTTCATCAAAATTATACTCATAAAGTTTAGTCTACATACATGATCTTTCCTGAATGAGTTATTGTATGATGGCTGCCAAATGGTGATTTTTTAAAAAAATTTTAAACTACCTTCCATCAGTCTTTCCTTATTTATTTGTTGGCATTTGTATGGAAGAACTTTGCTTCCTCATCATTCATTCATTCATTCATTCATTCATGTGTTTCAATATGGATTCAGAAACTTATTTTATTCAATGAGTTATACTAATACTGTCTTTATTATCTTGATGTCCATGTTTTTTATTTTAAAAATGACTTTTCTTGTGAGGTATTTGGTAAAAATAGAATGGTATTTTATTGTCTTGGTTTCTTGTTGCCTGAAAAGAAGAGTCATTTAATACCTTCTTTTTCTTTTGTTGGGGCAGTTATCAATCCACCTCCTGTGGCTGGGACAGTTTCATACAATTCAAACTCATCTTCTCTTGAGCAGCCAAATGGAGGGAGCACCAGTCCTGCTTGCAAAGCCTCTTCTGGGCTTGAGGCAAACCCAGGTAAGCTCTTCAGAGGAGATGAGAGGGCTGTGACTTGCCCTAGGAGCTCCAATGTCTGCAGAGCACCAAAAGTAAAAAAAAAAAAAAAAAAAAAAAAAAAAAAACAATTACAAATTGTGCATGACCAGATTTTAATGTCTGGAAATCACTTTGGTTTAGGATTTGGACTGTGTTTGTAAGTTATTGCTATGTACTAAACTAATCCAGAATACAGTCTTAAGATCTGTAATGACTAATTAGCATAGCTCACTCATTTGCTGTATTGTCTGGTAGTTGGCAGAGCTTAGCTAGTCTCAGGATCTTGGTGAGGTGGACTTAAAAGTCTATGCTTTGACTGGGGCCTGTGTTCTGGGCTTTACTTGGCTATAGCAATTACATGAGAGAAACTCTGTTCTGTATATCTCTCATCATCCTTCTGGGACCTTGGGCTGTGCAGAAATGTCCTTTTTGTGACAGTGGCAGAAGCACCAGAGAGCAAGCAAACATATGCAGTGTCTTGAAGCCTTGACTTGGAACTGTTACTCCATCACTTCTGCCTCATTTTGTCATTGAAAGCAAGTCACACATTTGAATTCAGAGTCAAAGGGGTAGAGAAAGGGAGAAATGTTGCCTATTCTTTTTGTTGGAAAAGCTGCAGTCACATGGCAGAGCATGTGGATGATAGCAGGGGAAAGAATTTGGTCATTAAAATAATCTGCCACATGGGCACAAGCATCTTTTAATCCTAGAAATATTTTACAATCATAGAATTTTTATTTTTATTTTATTTTATTTTTTTGTGGCACTATAGGGTTGAACCTCAGGCTTCTAGTGCTTTCCTAGCATGCTATATCCATGAGCTATATCCCCAGCCACATAGAATGTTTTAAGGGTTCCTTTCTGTCCACAGATTGGACTTAAAATTGTCTATTCAAACAAATTATGGATAGGATTAAGCTTTGAAATAAAAGAAGTGCTAGGAAAAGGGAGAGAAGAGGATCTTATATGAAGTATATTTAGCCATGTGTGTTGTTCTCTCTATCAAAGAGTTGGAATGCAATTGAAATGCTTTCTTATAATAATACTGTTAGTCTTTCAGGTTTCAGCCATGACAGGTGTAAACCTCATCTACAAAAACATATAGTTTGCAACATTTCCCTTTGTCACTCATAGAATTTGAAGATTTATTGGTCAGATATCTGAAAATATTCTTATCTCTAAAAACAACAACGTAAGAGTTATATACAGCTATTTAGTAAGTAATATATAATATGGAAGCATCTTCTGTAGACCAGGAACTTGGTATCACTCTGCTCCTTTTTAACTAAAGAGAGTAAAAATACTATGTGGCAGTGTGTTTGATGGGGTTCACATCTGAGGAATAAATTAGATTCAAACATGTAAAAGTTGAAAAAAATTAATTTTAAAAATGAATACATTTTATGAAAGTAAAAACCTGGAAAAACAAAACTTGACCACTTGTAAGGGGAAAAAGCGATTATGCAGTCTCCTGGAAAGTGGGAAAATATTCTCTCTGCTTTTGCATGGCCTTCCCAGCATGTGACATGTTAATTGCACCTACTTTATAGGCCAGGGCACTTTGTGAGGTTTTAAGGCCCCCTCCTCCCACCAATAAAAAGCCAGGTGTATGTCACACATTTGTAATCCCAGCAATTTGGGATGCTGAGGTAGGAGGATCACAAGTTCGAGGCTAGCCTGGGTAACTTAGTGAGACCTTGTCTCTAGAAAAATAAAATAAAATAAAATAATAAAAAGCTCAGTGGTATTCCCCACCCCCACCCCTGGTCCAAAGTGCAGAAATGGGAAAAAGTTAATTATAAAGTCAGTCATTTTATAATGAAAAAAATAAATTATTTGTCTAGAAGAAAACAATTCATATACCATTGTGTATACATATACATACTCGTAGGCTTGAATATGTGTATTTCTCCTTGAGCTACAAGAAGAAATAATAGTTTAAAGTTTCAATACACAACCCTGAGTAATTCATCAATCAAGCAAGCAAATGTATCAATAAAGATGTAGAAGCCTTAAAAACATGATCAATATGCTTAAACTAATGGATGTTTAGAAATCATTACTCCTCAGAATTGGAAAATTCATATTCTTTCCATAAAGACGCTGCACATTTATTTTCAAAAAGTAATAAAACCATTTTAGGCCATAAAACAGCTGTCAAACTTTTTTTTTTTTTTTTTTTTTTTTGTATTTTGGTGTCATATGGACCCTATCCTCTTACTACAAAGAGACTATATTAGAATTACTAACCAATAATAACTAGAACATCCCTTTATATTTTGCAAATGAAGAAACATTTGCTTTAATAACTCATAGATCAAGTTAAAAATTATCATAGCAAATAGGAAATATTCCAGATGGATCCGGGTTGGAAGTCATTGTGACCTGCTCCCTTTTTTTTCTACTCCTTTTGTCACCTTTTCTCCTGGTGAAGTGAGAGTCAACCTCCACACCCATCAACATTATTAGAACATTAGTTGGATAGTTGGCATATATTTTCTGTTTAAAACCATCCATTGTTTGTCTTTTATTGTGATTATCATAGGAGAAAAGAGGAAAATGAATGACTCTCACGTTCTGGAGGAGGCCAAGAGACCCCGAGTTATGGGGGATATTCCTATGGAATTGATCAATGAGGTCATGTCTACCATCACAGACCCTGCAGCGATGCTTGGACCAGAGGTCAGCAGGGTAAACTGGGTAGCCAGCTGACAGACCCCCTATGGTCTCCTGGCCACTCCAGCTCTCAGAAATGGGGGTGGCAATGCTTAGAGTTCACATGCCACCCTAATCTGCATTCGAGCTGGTGGTCACGGTGGGGAGGGTAGCAATTGCTGATCAAAAGGTGACCAATTCTCCTTGATGAATATCACATCCCAGGGCCACATACCAGTAATTTCACATAGTTGAGAAAGTTTTGTCTTGAAGAATTTCAAACCCTCATAAATGTTGCAAAAATCCTGCAATAAAAATCCATAGCCCTTGGTCTAGATTCAGCAGTGTGTTAACATTACACCGCATCTGACTTTCCTGTCTCTCCCTTTCTCTCTTCTGTGAATCATTTAGAACCACTTCAGACTTAAAAAACAATGTTGTAATACTTAACCCCTAACCTTTTTTGCTGGTATTTCATGAGAATAAGACTAACACAGGGCTGGTAAACTACAACTTATGAGCCAGGTGTGGCCCACTTATTTTTTAGAAATATCTATGGCTGTTTGGCCATACAACAACAGATTTGAATAATTAAAAAAGGGGATATGTGGCTCACAAAACATAAAATATTTATATCTAGTCCTTTACTGAGACGTTTGTTGACCCCTGGCCTAGGGTACAACCCATACCCCAGTTCTCCATCCATCTAAATTTCATCCTTCTATTGTTGAGGGATCAGTTAGGGATTATGCATTGCATCTAGTTGTTATTACTTCATTCTTTAGTCTCCTTTAATCTAAAACAATTCTTCAGCTTTTTGTCTTTTGCAATGTTGACATTGTTGATTAGTCTTGGTCAATTGCTTTGCACAATGTCCTTCTCTTTGGGTTTGTCTGATTGTTAACCAGTGGTTTGATTGATTCAAGCAAAGCATTTTTGGTAAAAGAAAGTACTGCTGTCTTTTCATTGCTTTGTACCCAGGGGTGGGGTGACTTAAGAGATTTTTTTTATTGCTTCCAAGAAATGAAAAGATGGCTTGGACATCATTTTATAAACAATTTTATGGCTTTTTAGTGTGGCTCTGGTAAATTCAAGTATTAATTTTTACTTTGCTGTATTCCTTGGGTATTTGCTTTATGGTATTGAGGCTAATTCGAAAAACTGGAATATCAGAGTAAAAAGATCTCATCATAAAATTACTCCTTCCATTTTCTTCTAGAGATTCAGTCTGTGGAGACTTAAAAAACTCTAGTGCCTTTTCTATACTTGTATTTTAGAGTATTAGTAACTTCACAGATTAGCTTAGTTTTTTTTTTTTTTTTCCCCAGCTATGAAGTGGGGATTCAACCATTTCAGAATTTATTGTGTGGATTTAGTATTATACCAGAGCTGGCTTGTACTGGCATGAACAAGAGAATTGTTAAATTTTCAGGAGTTTTGTTAAGCTGGTTATTAAACATCTTAGTAGCTTGAAATTGGCTCTGGTAGCACCTGGTTACCTGGACAGCCAGCTGTAGGCTAATGAAATGAGCAAGTAATGCCAGTTAGGACTTTTCTTCCCTTCATGAAGAGCTGTTTGTTGAGCACTTGCCTGCATACCACCTGGTGAGTTATGTAAGGTGGGAACATACAGTGCAGGCAAAGGTTGTACTGCCAGCTGTGGTTAGTGTGGTTCAACACATATTCCTCTGGGAAGAAAACTGTCCTCCAAAAAGAGATGCAAGAATATAAGTATGACTGCTGCTTTTGGGCCTTTCTGAGAATTTTGAGATATGTCATTTCAAGAGTCTTTAAAACTCAGCTGAATGAGATTCTTTAGGGGTTGGCAAACTATAGTTCAGAGGCCAAATCTAATCTTTTTTTTTAAAGTAAAAATTTATTGGTACACTACTACACCTGTTCTTATATTCTATAACTGGCTTTTTTTTTGGGGGGGGGGGGGCGGGTGTCCTGGGGGACTGTACCTGCTTTTGCAGTTTAGTAGCAGTTGAGTAGTAAAGACAGAAGAGACCCTATGATTCAAAGTGTCTAAAATATTTTCTATCTGACCCTTTATAGAAAAGTTTGCTGATACCTAATTTTATATCAAATACCACCCTTATATATAGGTAATACTCAGCTTTCTTACAATACAATCTTTACCAAACTTTTCTGTCCTCCTAACTCGTGGTGTGTATGTGTATGTGCATGTGTATGCATGTTTTCTCATCTGTGCATGTGTTTAGGACCCTGAAAAATCACAAATATGTATCTTAACAGAACAAAGAAGAGAAGAACTTTTTTTTTTTTGGTATAGTACTAGGGATTGAAACCAGGGCCTTGCCTATGCTAGGCAAGCACTTTTTATAGTTTATACTTTTTTTTATAATCTTTTTGAGAGAGAGAGAGAGAGAAAAAATATATATATTTTTTGTAGATGGACACAACACAATGCCTTTATTTTTATGTGGTGCTGAGAATTGAACCCGGGTACCGCCTGTGCTAGGCGAGTGCTCTACTTCTGAGCCACAATCCCAGCCCAAGCACTTTTTAATCTCTGACTCAGTGTCTAACTCCTTTTTGTTTTAAGTTGCCCCATCTGGCCTCAAACTTGGGATCCTCCTGCCTCAACCTCCTAAGTAGCTGGGATTACGGGTGTGTGCTCCATTACACCCAGCTTAGAAGACAAGTTTTGATATGTTCCAGCTTCACTATCTTATGACAATAACTCTTTTTTTTCCCCCTGCCTCTTGCATCTCAGACCAATTTTTTGTCAGCACATTCGGCTAGGGACGAGGCAGCAAGGCTGGAAGAACGGAGAGGTGTAATCGAGTTTCATGTGATCGGCAATTCCCTGAACCAGAAACCAAACAAGAAGATCCTGATGTGGCTGGTTGGCCTACAGAATGTGTTCTCCCATCAGCTGCCCCGAATGCCAAAAGAATACATCACACGGCTTGTCTTTGACCCGTAAGCTGAGCTTTGCTCTTTCTTTTTCTTTAATTCCTTTTAAAGTGAAAGAGCAGTTCCTCTTAGATAGTGAAAGTCAGCCCTTACCACCCACTGAATCCTCTTGCCTCCTGTCACACTGTGGGTATAGGCTACATCAAGTTAATCTTCACATCAAAAAGCACTATGATTAATTTTTCAACAATGTATAAATGTTAATAATAATGGAGCTTTATATTTCAAATTGCTGGTGACTATCCTGTGCTTCATTCATTTTAGCAGTGAGAGAATATACACAATAAGAGGTGGCCTTTCTTTTTTCATCATCAAAGCATTTTGGTTTTGTTGATTTAAGTGGGTTCCATTGTTGCCAAGGTCAGTGAACACTGGGAAAATTATTGGTATATAAGACAGATTAACTTTGAAAATCCATTGCTTTAACACACACACACACACACACACACACTCACACACTTCTCTAATTGGATGTGTTCTAGTACATACAGCCCAACAGCCCATATGAACTATAATATATGCATGTGACAGTTCAGAGTGATGCTTTATAGAGAAGGTCTGATAAATTCTGTATATAGAGTTTCACCAATTGGACGTGTGGATTTTGTGTTTTTTTTTTTCCATAATGTTTTTGAGTAAGAACAAACCCTTCAGAAATACATGCCATGTTTGGGCATGACATGAGCATTCCCTGACCCCCCACTGTGGGTCCCCTGGGAATTGGGTGCATCAGTTTCAGAGCACCTTCACACATTCTCTGTTTTCCATTTGTAGACTTCACACATTTCTTAGGTGAGTTGCCTCTGGTACTGAGGGGAGCTCTGATGAAGTCTCGTGCTCTGAAAAGTCTAGGTGGAAGGATGGTCTAGTGAAGATAGTAGCTAGATGAAGGAAGTTCCCATAGAAAGGCGAACCCCCTTCTTGGTTATTAAAGAATGCCTCAAAAAGTATATTCATATTACCAAGACAGGTAAAACTTTGACATAATCTTATTCTTTCAGGAAACACAAAACCCTTGCTTTAATTAAAGATGGCCGTGTTATTGGTGGTATCTGTTTCCGTATGTTCCCATCCCAAGGATTCACAGAGATTGTTTTCTGTGCTGTAACCTCAAATGAGCAAGTCAAGGTAAGGGAAACCCAAGGTCTTAGAAAAAAAGCAGAATGTGGGGCTTCTCACTAAAGCTGTGGAGCTTGGGAGGAGCTTTCTGTGCCATGGCCAGAGAAGGTTCAAAATGAAGTTCAGGACTTTTTGTGAAGAGTCCATTCACTGTGAGTGTATGTGTATGGGTATATGTGTGAGGAGAGCAAACTGTTCCATTTACCAACAAGTAGGGTTGTTCAAGGCCTTGTTGGACCTTGGGCCAAAGCACACTGCACAACCCAGTATTCAACTTAAGTGTAGCCTATAGCAAATGAAGAGAGAGGTGTTTGAAAGCAAATTTCAATGTTTATTATTAACTGACATACCACACGCACATGCCTGTGTGTACGTGCATACACACACCTGTCAGTGCTAAAACACCAGAAAGGATGTGGTTTATCTGGATTAGGAAAACGATTTAAGCGGCTTATGCCTGAGAAAAATTCGTATGCCCTTTCCCCTAAAGGGGACAAGGACTAAAGAGATTCTAATACAGGAAGTTATGAAAAACTTGAGTACAGTATTCCTATTCATGTAGGTTTTGGAATGTTTTTGTTTTTGTTTCCCCCTAATTGTTTTGAGCATAGATTATCTCTTCCCTGGGAACTCTGGCCGTGTTTTATTGGTATTATGGTTGGTCTGGTCAGAATGAACTAGATTCCCTTTGGGCAGGCACAAAGAGCTCTCCTCTAGACCCTGTCATGTGCTGCTCTGCTGTTCTTAGGAAAAAGGAAATCAGAAAGTGTATCCTTAGAAGATTATTCATTTGGTATTTAGGAAACCCTAAAGAATATCATGGAAAACTATGGTGGTAGTGGAGAGATAAACAGCTCATATTTAGATAATTGCCAAGAAAACTTATTAGAAAGTCTCCAGTGATATTATCCAACAGAAGCATAACGCAATCTGCAGATAGAAGCTATATATGTGTTTTAAGATAGTCTAGTGACTACATTTATAAAAAAGCAAGCGGAAACAGGTGAGATTAATTTTTAAAACATTTTATTTTGCTTAGTATTGAATATCATGAATAATTGTTGAGACTATTTATATTATTTGACTTATATTAAGTCCTTGAAATCCAGTGTATGCTTTACTCTCCTCTCAGCTTGACCTAGTCACATATCAGGTGCTCAGGAGGCACATGTGGGGAGCGGTTCACAGATTACATATGCAGATCTAGGGACATCCATTTCCAAAAACCAAAAATAAATCACTAGAAGGAATCATTCTTTGGTTGAGGGTTACAGTCACTTGTTGGTGCTTTTGCTTTTATTAACAGGTTTACTCTCTAGTTACAGTGCAATTATAGTTGCTGTGATGTATCTAATCTCATGAAGCTCAAGTGGAGCCTTTTGTCTTTGACTCCTAGCACTAAGCATCAAAGGGCAAATGCGATTTGACTGTCTTAACATTCATCATTCTGACTGGGGAAGGTGAAGTCCTAAATGTGCTGGAAATTGTTCTCTGGTGATTTTTCAAGGAATTCTGACAGCACATCTTTAGATGGCATTACTGCTATCTTTATCATTTTTACCCTTTGAGAAAATGAGAAATGTCCAAATATCCATATATTTCCAAATGTCTAGAGTTTAGGACCTAGAGTTTACTTAAAGAAAAATTTGACTTCCATAGAGATAAGACCTAAAAAATATGCTTTTGGTTTTCCATTTCAGAAAGGTTGCATAATTTTTGTCTTTAAAGATAGCTATTTCTTGTTTGAAAAGGTCGATTAAGGTTGACTTGGACACACTTTTAGGAAGATACCAGAGGAAAACTGAAGGTATTTAATATGAATTGGATGCTTTGTCATATTACTTCCCAGAAGGACAATTTGTTTTTTTCCCTCTAAACCATGTAATTTTCTAAAGACTTAAAGGAAAGTAGCAAAACATCACAAACTCAATAGAAAGAACTAGAGGGGGAAAAAAAAAACAACAAACACTTGAATGTCTTGGAAGTGCAGTTTTAGAAAATGATTAGTTTTTCGAAACTGAATGGAATAGAGGAATAAAATTTCCTTCAATATATATGAAAAAAAATTAGGGACTTGCTTTTTAGTAGGAATAGGAATGGGAGAAGCAGTTCTTCCATTTGTTTTCTGGTCTTTTCACTCTCCTGTGTCATTAGTTATGGGTTATTGAACAACTCCTGACACAGGTAATATTCTTTTTTTTTTTTTTTTTAAATTATTTTTAGTTGATGATGGACCTATTTATTTATTTATATGTGGTGCTGAGAATTGAACCCAGTGCCTCACAAATGCTAGGCAAGTGCTCTACCACTGAGCCACAACTCCAGCTCATAGGTAGTATTCTTAAGACTTCATGGGTCCCAGTGGCAGCAGCCTATATCTGTGAAAACAGCAAATGCATAAATACAGGTATTTTTTTTTTTCTTCTTGATACTGGAGATTACATGCAGGGATTCCTAGGCACTGACTGCTTCCAGCTAGCTCTTTTTTATTTTTTACTTTGAGAAAGGGTCTCACTAAGTTACATAGGGACTTGCTAAGTTGACTAGGGCCTTGCTAAGTTGCTGAGACGGACCTCAAACTTGGGATCTTCCCAAGTGGCTGAGATTACAGGTATATGCCATCATGCCTGGTTGTATAAATAGAGGTTTTAAATGTTTATTCACCATATTAAAGATCTTGGCTAAATGATCTTGGCTAAATGTTACTTTAAAAGTCTTCTTCAGTCATTTTGGAGAATCAGGCTTATATACCAAATCCTATGAATATGTTAAATAAGATTTGTATGTGATTTTATCATGCCCAAAGCACACACAAAGGTAACATTTGAGAATTTATTTGAAACTCCTCACCTGGCTTAGAATGCCTTGTCATGTAAAAACTATTTGACTTTCTTATATGTAACTCAGAAATTATATTACTTCTACAGTTGTTTACCACAATAAACATTTAAATAAGCTTTGAAGTTACCAAGTGGATTTGGAAAGGAATCCTTTTGGTGACAGTTTAAAATACAGGAATAAAAACAAGGAAATAGTTTTGGGGTTAATATCTAAACATTTGCTTATAATAGCTTTGTTTTCAGTGTTATCTCTAACAGAGATGATGTTTACCTGTGAGTCATAATACTAGATGCAGAGGAGGTTCATGTTGAAAAACACAGTCCCTCATCACAAGCAACTTGGAATGGGGAAAATTTCTTTGTAGAGGTGACAAACTAGTTGACTCTGATGACAGATATCTTATGCAGGTTGTGAGAAGCTACCAAAGAACCATCCTTAGTAAAATTAATTGAATTTGGGGGTAAAGAGGAGAAAATTTAGTTTTACTAACTCTTCTTTTGTACCAGGGCTACTTTACTGAGTTGCTGAGGTTGACTTTGAATTCACAATCCTCCTGCCTCAGCTCCTAAACCACTGGGATTACAGGCATGTGCCACCTCACCCAGCTTTTATTAACTCTTTACAAGGTGGTACATATAACAAAATCATAGCTCTCTTGCATCAACTACGTTTATAGTGACAGGAGCTTCATTAGAGGAATAGTTTTTTAATGAATTTCAAGACACCACTTTACCTATACACGTGTTTCCCAGTGACTAAACAACCTTTCCCCTTTTCTCCAGTTTTTATCTTTAAAAATAATTTTTAGCTAGGTACAGTGGCACTTGCCTGTGATCTCAGTTGACACTGGAAGCTGAGGCAGGAGGATTGCAAGTTCGAGACCAGCTTAGCAACTTAGCAAGACTCTTAGGAACTTAGTGAAACCCTGTCTCAAAATAAAAATGAAAGGACTGGGGATATTCTCAGTGGTAAAGCACTGAAAAAATATGAAGATAATTTTTGTTACATTTTCATATAAAGCAAAAGTCCTACCACCAACTCACTACTGTGAACTTCATATTTGTCCTTCCAGGTACTTGTCTTTTGATTTACATACATTGGAATGCCCCTGGACATATCAGATGACAGTGTGTTTTGTTGTTTACATAAATGATATTTATACTGCATAGATTCTTTTTTAAAAAAATATTTATTTATTTTTTTAGTTTAGGTGGGCACGTTATTATTATTATTATTATTTTTTTAATGTGGTGCTGAGGATTGAACCCAGTGGCCTCATGCATGCTAGGTGAGCACTCTACCACTGAGCCACAATCCCAGCCCTGCATAGATTCTTGTACTTCAAAATAATCTTAACGTTATGTTGTAGAGATCTTTCAACTTCATTGTATACGTTTGGTTATATAAATTTATACTTAAATTAATTAAGTTAATTTTATAATTTCGTTCCTCAGTTACTCAAGTACACAGTAACACCTGTGCTACCATATTGGATAGCATAAACAACATTTCCTGAAAAAAAAAAATATATATATATATATATTTTGCCATACTGGGAATTGAACTCAGGACATCACACATGTTAGGCAAGCACTTTATTACTGAGCCACATCCCTAGCTCATAAAGAACATTTCCATCATTGCAGAAATTTCTTTTCTTTTTTCTATATATTTTTTTTTCATTTCAGAAGTTTCTACTAGTGATGATATAGAGCTGTTTTATTCTTTCTATAATATTTTATAAGGCAGATGCATCATAATTTAAGTAATAGAAGTTGAATTGCTGTATGAATGAATATGTCCAATCTAATTTCTAGATTGCTCTTTCAATGGGCCTCTGAATTTACATTTTTACCAGTGTTGTTGGAGAATATCATTTCTCCTTATCCTTACTGACAATTATTGTTGAAATATTTCATTTTATGGTGGAGTGTTCTGATTTCTATGCTGTTGGACATATTTGTTTCTTTATTGATAATATTTGTTATTTGTGCCTATGACAATGTTTCATTTAGACTGCCCCCCCTTGGTATTGATCCTATAGAAGATAATAATATATTCTTGTTAAGACTTAATAACATTTATATGTCATTTATGGTATCTTAAATTGCTTATGGTATCTTAACGAAGTTTAAAGATACAAAGAAGTAGTCTACTTAATATCAGTCTTTGTACTTATGCATTTTATATTTTCTTGAAGAAGCCTTTTTATACCTTTATGTTATATAATTTCTTTTTATACACACACACACACACACACACACACACACACATTTTTCTTGCAGTAACAAGGGATTGAACCCAGGGCTTTGGTAGGCAGATGGCCTGCCACTGAGCTACACGCCCCCCCAGCATGTTTTTTTTATGTGCTGGGAATTGAACCCAGGATCTTGCTTGTGCTGGACAAACACTCTACCATCCAGACCTTTTTATTTTATTTTGAGATAAGGTCTCACTATATGGTCCAGCTGCCCTTGATCTCTTGAAACTAATAGCCTCAGTCTCCTAAGTAGCTAGGATTATAAATCATGTGCCACAATACCCCACCTTATGTCCTTTTGCAATACTTTTGTAAAGGTCTTTTTTACCTTACATTTAGATTTCAAATCCATCTCCTTCCCATGTCTTTCATTTGACAACCACTTTTAAGGCCTAGCTTAAACTTCTTATTTCCTTCCATCCCTTTTCACCCCCTTAATTATTATGTGTTTTTCTTTTTTGCTGTTATAGGTACAAATACATCACTTTTTCAGAGCTGCACAATAGTTATATAATGTGAGACTCAAGCCAGTCACATACATAATTTTAAAATTTCTAGTGGCCATATTACAAAGAGTAAAAATAAATACATGAAATTATTTTTGTACTATTTTATGGGGTGTGGGGGATGTGGGTTCCAGGGATTGAACTCAGGGGCACTCGACCACTGAGCCACATTCCCAACCCTATTTTGTATTTTATTTAGAGATAGGGTTTCACTCAGTTGCTTAGCACCTCGCTAAGTTGCTGAGCCTGGCTTTGATTTGTGATCCTCCTGTCTCAGCCTCCTGAGCTGTTGGGATTACAGGCGTGCACCACCATGCCCAGCTGTACTACTTATTTAACCTACTATGTCCAAAATATTGCCATGTCAGCATATAACAAGTAAAAAGTTTAATAATGACAATTTTCTTTCTGTGTAGTTTATACTTCTGGCACATCTCAATTTGGATTAGTCACATTTAAATCACTCCATGGGGCTAGTTGCTCCCACATTGAACACTGCAACTGTCTATTTTAATCGTGTATTTATATATTTATCTTTCCCATTTTACTATCTTCTCCTTAAACAGAGGAATATTGTATTCATGTTTTTATTTAAAACTTAGTGTTTCAGTACTGTGATATGTTTGTGAAAAGTTAAAATGTATTTGAATAATATCAGTGACAGAATAATTTCCAGAAGAGAGAGATGATACTGCTCTCCTGTTTGTAGGACAGAGAATTACCTGATCATCATTATGTCCAAGAATCCATGCTTTAGGGAAGGCATTGCTATATTGGAGAAAGTCCTGGAAAAAGTGATTAGGTTGATGAGGGGTCTTGGAGTCATCCCATATAAAGAATGATGACTGTAGCTTTGATGATGCTTTGCTTGGGACTCGGGAGATGGAGATGGGCATGAATAGGACAGTATACATTTCAAGGGCTTGAAGAGCTAGCTGTTAAAAGCAGAAATGAGTCTGTAACTCAAAGAGTAGATCTAAGGTCCATGAGAAATAACAAGGGGCCAGGGGCTGGGATTGTGGCTCAGTGGCAGAGCGTTTGCCTCACACGGATGAGGCACTGGGTTCAATCCTGAGCACGACATAAAAACAAATAAATGTATTATGTCCATCTACAACTTAAAAAAAAATTAAAAAAAAAGAAAAAACAAGGGGCCAGACAGATCTCTGGTGAGCGGTAGGAAGGTCTTCATGCCTAAAAATAAGTTGGTCCACCTCAGAACCAAAGCATATCCTGCATTGAAGGTATTGCAGCAGATTACCTATCTTCTTATGATAAATGACAAAAGACTTCTAGTTTCACATGGGAAGCGGAATTAGACTCCATGATTTCCAAAGACCCTTCTGCCCTTGCAGTTCTATGGTTCTGTGAGATCATACCTGTGAGCACATTTGGGTCTTTTTATGTGAAGGTATTTTTCTGTGGATGCTTGGATTTACATTCATCTTTCTTTTTTAAGGAGGTTTTCCCAATAAATTTAACTAGTACTTGCTTACATTTTTCATATTTAAACCACTTATTTATTCAACGTTGTTCACTGTTTTTAGTTACTTCCTAATGTACTTTGGCCGTTTTAGAGATTCTGGGCTTCTTAGAACTTGTTTGGAAAGGTCTGATAAGATCAAGTTGAAAATCCTGTGCATTTGATGATACAGTTTTTTTGGATGAGTTGCTGATATATGGTATACCACAGACACTTGGATTAATAAATATTCTAGTGAAGATCAGAACATTTCACTTACAAACCTCTTTTCATCTGAGATTCTCAGGTACTTTCGAGAGTAGGCAGAAATTCATAACATTTACTCCAAAAACTTTCATATTAATATTCAGTAAGTTTTAGAAATAAACTAGCAACTTGCAGCCTATGTTATTTTCTCCTCCCTCCCTCCCTCCTTTCCTTCTTTCACCTTTCCTTCTCCATTCACACTGGGGATTGAACCCAGGGCCTCACACATTATGCTAGGCACATGTTCTGCCACTGAGCTATACCCACAGCCTTTGGTTGTTAATTTCAAAGAAGCAAAAAGTTGTATTTTCAAATGCTGATATTTATCTCAAAAAAGAGTTTTGAATTAAGTTTTGTAGCTCCAAGTTCAGGAATGCAAGAAAGGGTCAATATTATATTTCTTTAAGGAAAGGCCCTATTTGGTAAAATATATCAAAACTCGAACTCCCAAATTTGCAATATTTCCTGATAACCTTGTAGGAATTTCTTTTCTCCAGAACCTAACATATTTGTCTGTATACTAACTTCCACACAGGGCTATGGAACACATCTGATGAATCATTTGAAAGAATATCATATAAAACATGACATCCTGAACTTCCTCACATATGCAGATGAATATGCAATCGGATACTTCAAGAAACAGGTGTGTTTCTCACTGCGCAACATTGTTCTGTCATTCATTTTCTTAAAATGATTCAGGTAGCTCTCATCCAAATAAGTTTTTTTTTTTTTCCCTTTCAGTGTTTCTATTTATAAGAAGTATTTTTATTTTGTAAGCCATATGCTCACTACATATGGGACTAGAGGTTATAACAGACAAAATACTACACAACTGCTTTTGAGTGAATGAATAAATGTCATCTGTAAATGAAGCATCATATCGTATCCTGACATTCTAAAGTATGGTATCCCTAGACTAAGAGACACTCTCAGTCCTAAGTGTGTAGAGTTGTCCAGCCTCAGGAACTTGGTGAGGCCCTAGGCAACTTAGCAAAATGATGTCTCAAAACATAAAATAAAATGGGCTGGGGATATGGTGGCTCAACAGTAAAGTGTCCCTGGGTTCTATCCCCAGTACCAAAAAAAAAAAAAAAAAAAATGTCTCTTCTGTGGTCCTCTTTGAGGATGATGGCAATAGTTACTTGGAATGTAAGTCTGTGCTGAGAGATGAGATAGAATATCACAGGTAATAGTTCTGAAGTCCAAGTTATTTTATGCAAATAGACACTTTGAGGAAAATTATGTTTACATTATGAGGTATTATTTATAATGTTTAATATATATCCTCAGTACTCTTGTTATTATAGCCTAAAGCATGTAGATGAATATATTGCAAACTATGAATATCACTGAATCAGCTATATATCATGGTGGTCTATTAAAAACTTCTAGTTAAAGTTTCATTTCTTTAATATCAAGGTTCTTTTTAATTGCATTTTTTTTTTTTTTTAATAGTGCTGGGGATTGAACCCAGGACCTCTCTCAAGCTAAACACATGCTCTACCATTGAGCTACATTCCCAGTTGTAATTGCTATCTTTTTTTGTTTGTTTTGGTACTGGAGATTAAACCTACGCGTAGTTCTCTACTGAGACACATCCCTAGCCCTCTGTTATTTAAAATAGGATTTAACTAAGTTTCTTAGAGCCTCGCTAAATTGCTGAGGCTGGCCTTGAACTTGTGATCCTCCTGCCTCAGTCCCCTGAGCTGCCGGGGTTAAGTTGCACTAAGTCTAGCTAATTGCTGTAGTTTTTATCAAGCTTTTCTTTTCAAATTTATTTTAATATTAGTTACTGATTTTTTTAAGAATCCTAGGCACCCCCCTCACTACTTTGCGGGGGGTACTTTATAACAATCATATTTATATTGTAATTCAGTGCAAAATTAAACCTAATTTTTAGCTAATTCCATTTCCATTTCACACTTTTAAATTTGATTTATTAGGGTCATAGCTTTTATGTTGCTAGCTTCCTGTTTGCACTGTTTGGTTTCTGATGTTTTTTGAACTTCATGGGTGGTTTTTAAGCTAAGCCTCTTCACAGTACTGCAGCGGGACCTTGAAGAGAGCGCATCCTGGTTCCTCGCACAGGGCCTGGCACATAGTAAGCACTCAATAGATATTTACTGCATAATGTCTCTATGAATGAATTTATTTACTTTGTAGGGTTTTTCCAAAGAAATTAAAATACCTAAAACCAAATACGTGGGCTACATCAAGGATTATGAAGGCGCCACTTTGATGGGATGTGAACTAAATCCCCGAATTCCATACACAGAATTTTCCGTCATTATTAAAAAGCAGAAGGAGGTAAGTAGGTTGACCTGTATTCCTTCCAGCCAGCTAGCCTTCTTTGGGGTGGGTTCCTTTCATTGGGTTCTTGTGTACAGGTGTACTGTATGCTGTACTCTCAGCTTGCCATTTGTCTCCTTTTTAGGCCACACTCCTAAGAGAATCAGTGCTAGTTCAATTGGTATAAAATACGATGGCATACTTTAATTTTGTCTTGCAAAGCCTTGTACTCTCTGTCCTCAGCCATCCTTTTTTTTTTTTTTTTTTTTTAAATTTTTTTAGTTGTAGATGGACACAATGCCTTTATTTTATTTTTTTATGTGGTGCTGAGGATCGAACCCCATGCCCTCTGTATGCGAGGCGAGCACTTTAACACTGAGCTACAACCCCAGCTCCCCCGTCAGCCATCCTTTTTAATCTTAACTCTTTGGTTTCATCTCAAATGAATTCTCTCAAGACCATTACTGATACTTTCACCTTCTTGCTGGGTGTCTTCCTCCATTACCCGTGCCCTTCATCCACACACAACAAGCCATTTCCGCTTCTGTTCCAGTTTATCCTTTGAACCTATCCAGCACTGGTTTGCTCCACCAGTTCGGATTTTAATTATTCATCTTACATAGGCATTTATCGAAGCCTGTATTAAAACCTCCTATTCATTGCATGTTCCAAAGGAGTATCCTTCTAAATATTAAGTGATTTGTTATATGATGTTGGAATGACATCTTTTATGAATTAAATGGAGCCATCAGGGGAAGGGCTGATAGATTTGAGCACATAATAATTTTCAATTTCTCTAAGGCAGAATAAGAAAAACAACATGAAAGGAGTATAATTGGGGAGTACACAAAGGCCATTTATTAAATGAATGAACTTTGTGTGTTAAGCCCATGTCCTTTTCTTTTTAAATTGATTTGCTTGTTCTAATTTGATATATACATGACAGCAGAGTGCATTTTGTTTCATAGTACACAAAGGAGCACAATTTTTCATTTCTCTGGTTATACACAAAGTAGAGTCACACCATTTGTGTCTTCATACATGTACCTAGGGTCATGATGTCCATCTCATTCCACCATCTTTTCTACCCCCATGCTCCCTCCCTTTCTCCAGATCCATGTCCTTGCTCCCTTCAGTTTGTTGGAGTTCAGACAATGGAGTTTGTGGCTGTGTCATCCCACATCCATTCCACTCAATACTTTGGTTATCCATTCTGGTGCACTCTAACAAATCACCAAAGAAAGACATCTGTCTTACACTCGTCTTTGTTTTCTGGTTGCTACTAACATCCTTACTCCCAATTCTTACTTATATGTCAAGTGTTACCCATGTTAGTAGAGCTCCTTACTTTGGTGCATGGTAGTTATTCATTACTGTCCTCATTTTATTTAAGATGGCACAAACTTATTCTTAGGTGATTTTTTTTTTTTTTTTTTAATTTGAAAATAAAAACGACTCTTTGGCTTCTTGGTCCAAGATGTCAGTCTGATAGAGGCTTCTAGAAAGGGCACTTGGAGGAGTTAATAAGGTGGCTGCAGCTTCCTCTTCCCCCCTGCCTCTGAGGAGCTGGCTTTCCTCATTGTTCTCTTGGGGCCTAATGAGCAGCTTTGGATTCTGCAGCAGTGTGTTCCACATTAGAGGCTGCTGGCCAACTCCAGCCCTCACTGAACCGTGGGCTGTGCTTTCCTCAGTCCTCTTCCCCGTGGTACCAGTTCACCCCCCAGTGTCAGCTGAGAGCAGGATTCCCTTGGCAGAGTCTGCGCATTCATGCTGTACTCTGTTGGCCCTTCCCACCTCCAGGGACAGCCAGCTGCACTGAGCTATTTTAGATGGCCAACAAAGCACTCAAGCTTTTAGTTCTTTTTCTTCTCTCTTCTTGGCGCCCTTTTCCTCCCTCTTTGCCTCCAGCCTTTTCTCACACATACCATTGAAGTCCATGTTGGAGGTTGGGAGCTGTTAACCTAGTTCTTTAAAAAAAAAGAAAAATCTGAATTCATTATAATAAAATAATTTATTTGGATGCACATACAGATTGAGTATCCCTTATCTAAAATTCTTGTGACTAGAAAGTGCATCAGATTTTGGATTCTTTCAGGTGTTGGAATATATACACTGACTTTACCCATGGAGCATTCCTAATCTGAAAACCCCCAAATCGGAAATGATCTAAAATCCAAAACTTTTTTACAATGAAAAGTAAAAGTTGCTTGGTGGTCGCAAACAAACTGTATATACTGAGGACTTTGCTGCTTCTAAAAGAGTACAAGAGCAGAGTAAGTTGAAGCCATTAATAGAGACGGAGAGAAAAACCTCGCAGAGTTGACAGGCAGACCAGAGTGGGGAGTTAAGTACTACTTCATGAGATCGGCTCCACGGGCAAGATGGGATCCATTGGAGCCTCCCATCACATGAATTGGCCATGTGGGTGATCGTTTTGAACTAGAAATCCTGGTAATTGAGTCAGTATGAGCGAAGATTCAGGGTGCCCCATAAGTAGATTGATAGCTACATGACTAGGAAGGATCATTAGGTATGTGGATGAAGAAAGACATTATTTGAAAAATAGTCTATAAATGGGCAGAATGGGGTGAGCACATGTCTGTGCCAGTATGTGCAGGCAGATTAAATCTAAATCCACACGTGAGACTACAAGAGACTGGGTTTGAAGGAACGAAAGTAAGGATGGGGCAAATTAATGTTTTTTTTTTTTTAGTAGGAAGGCATATTAGGATTAGATGACATATTAGAGATGGGGAATCCTCTCCCCAATTTTGTTTGGGTGTGGCTGTGAAACTGATAGCAATAGGTTATAGGACTGAGATAGGATTTGAGAGAGGATAGGATACATTTCACTGGAACACATGTGAAATGCCTCTTGTCTCGTGATGCTTGGAGGCATAGAGATGTTAAGAAGCCCCCGTTCCCACAAAGTCACTTTTCAAAAGTTCACCATCTTCCAGGTGCCACGTGAGGTGTATGGAAACCACTTGGTGAACACTTACTTTTGAGAATTTCTTTTTTTTTCTTTTTAAATGACCTTCTGAGGCCAGCTTTTTTTTTAATATTTATTTTTTATTTGTAGTTGGACCCAATACCTTTATTTTACTTATTTACTTTTATGTGGTGCTGAGGATCGAACTCAGGGACTCACACGTGCCAGGCGAGTGCTCTAGTGCTGAGCCCCAGCCCAAGACCCTTGAGAATTTCTTTAGAAAAAGAAAAAATTTTAAGTTGAACTATAGTCCTCCAGGTGTTTCTGAAGGCATCCAATTAAGAGAGTGCCCTTGGGATTCTTCAACTTGTTTCTTTTTGCCTTTTGAAAAATTGCTGTCCAGAAGATTGTAAATTACAGGAGTGGTCACCTTGTGTTTCTTATTGGACAGCACTGATCTTGATTTACCAGGAATATATTTTTACCAGCCTCCTTCATTTTATGAAGTTGTTTGTTTAACTGTTAGGATTACATATTCATGCTTCAGTAATTACCAGCCATATGTTTGAAATAAAGCACTAGAATTTTTTTTGTTTTCCTTTGCGAATTCAGTTAGTGACTTTTAATGTATTTTGTTTTGTTTTTTTTTACAACATACAATTGTGATATGTTCAGGGTGATGATTTTTGAGATTTTTGTTTTTTAAAAGAAAATGGCAATGCCTTGGAATTAGGTACCTGAGGATAATAAGAATTATTTTTACAGAATTAAACATCTCTCAGACTTCTGGAATCAGCCCCGGTGGCTCATGTCATGGTTGTGTTGAATAACAGACAATAATTTAGAGCAGCTTTTTGGGAAGCAAACAGTATAGGTTGGGGTTCAACCTTGAGAAGTTTAAATAATAGTGGGGCTATAACTGTTCCAGGCTTTTGGGACTTTCTGAGGGCCTGTTCATCTCCTCCAGTCTCAAAAGAGCAGTTCCTTGCTGATGTATGTGAAGAGACCCTGCCACTTGACTGGGTAGTGAATGCCCAGGGCTGCTTTCCTGTAACTCTGACAGAGCTCCTCAGAGAAGCCAAGCAGAATAATTGGCTCTTATGCTAAAGATGACAAATAGGCCTTAGGGGCAGTGTGTTCTCTCAGTGTTGGCTTTTCTTGATGGCAGGGACAAGTCATTGGAAGACAGTTGTGTAAATGTCACTAAAGGACCATGATATAAAACAATGTTTTCATTTCTTACGCGATAATAGCATTCATCCTTTCCTCTCATTTTGTTTCATAAAAAATACTTTGTTAGGCCTAACGAAACATTTTCCTGTTGACTTGAACTGTATCATTACAGACTTCTTTCACTAACCACGTGTTCTTCCTGTGCTTTACAGATAATTAAAAAGCTGATAGAACGAAAACAGGCCCAGATTCGTAAAGTCTACCCTGGACTTTCCTGTTTTAAAGATGGAGTTCGACAGATTCCTATAGAAAGCATTCCTGGAATTAGTATGTATAGACCTTTTTTTTAAAAGCATCATCTTTTGGTAACACCATGAATTGTTTAAAACAATTTCAGAGTGCAGTAATTTGAAAAGCCTTTTGTTGCCCTTCTGGCTCCATGAAGACAGCAAAAGCTTTCCTGTGAATGTCTTTTCTCCTCTCCCAATTCATAGAAACCAAACGAGTGCCCTCTTGCTAGAGCTGTTTATACCCACCATTTGTTGAGAGCCTGCCATTTGTAGCACAATGCTTGGCACTACCCATATGCACCACTGAAAGAAGGGAATTCTACTCTTAACACTTGAGGAAATAGACTCCCAGAATGGTTATTTCATTTAACATTAAATGGCACATAATCAGATGGTTAGAATTAGATACAAGACAATTCTGATCTCCTTCAAACATCTTGCTGTTTGCACCAAGTCTTATTGGAATGGCAAATGAAACTGCACAGATATGTGCTTGAATACATTAGTTTCCTCAAAGTTTAAGATTATTTTCCATGTGTCATGGAAATCATATAATTGATTACAAGTCCCTTATTTTACATTAGTTTTCCTAAGGGTTCTTTTCTGTAGAGTAGAGATGAGTTGTATTGGGTTTTTATAAATTAAAAGCCATTGACTATCATTGACTATCGTTTGGTATTCTTATTTAGTTCAAATCCATGTTCATGTAATATATTGAAGATGGGAAAAATAAAACAAAATAGAGTTCTCCAGAAAAATTAAGAATGTATTTGGGTGAGATTACTTCATTATATCTATTCTATAGAAAAAAATCTTACTGTTAAACCCAGAAATTCTACTTCCCTATATTGTCCCTGTTAATGGCATAATAGCTGCTTGTATCACAAATGCTTATTTGTTTCAAGCATTCATCTGTTTCCTTTTTTAAATCAGCTAATCTCAAAAGGGATAATCTCCTGATTTTTAGAGTTCTGATTTGATTTATATTTTGGTAAACTCACGAGGCAAGATGTTAAGCAACATATTTAGGGTAAGTGAGTGTTTAGGAGAGAGCAGGAAATCAAATCCAGATCTATGGGTCCCCAGGATGTCTACAGTAAACCATCTCACATTATAAGCAGGGTCCTGGCCAAATACAATAGAAACCAGAGCAGGGTTTGTTCTGATCTAAAATAACAGCTTTCCCCTTTGACGTGGTGATTAGCAAATTATTTGATTTCCAATCCAAAAAAAATACAGTACTAGGTCATTTTTTTTTTCTGCTTTTCCATAAGAGGTTGGAGTTCCTGCTTTCAAAAACACAAATGTGCAGGATAAGGTTGTTGGATTGGGAATCGTTTGGTGTTGTGAGCTATATAAGAAAGTAAATAAGTTCTGTTAATTTCTGTCTGTTCCCCAAAATAGACTTTTGTTGAGGCATGGCTATCATTTAGGATGCTTTTGATAAGTAGGAAGTATGTTATTCTCTTGACCAAAAGCAGTTCTCATTTAGTGTTTGATTTTGTTGACATTTAGGAGAGACAGGCTGGAAACCAAGTGGAAAAGAGAAAAGGTAAGTAAGAGGGGTGGATGATGTTAATAGAAGTGATCTTTTTCACCTCCCAGAAATTTAGGAAAAAAAAAGGGAAAACTGATGATAATCAGTAATATCATAGTTGGTGGGTTTCACTTTTCATTAAACGTTCTAGAATGGTTCCAGTTTTTCTTTTCTTTTTTTTTTTTTTTTTAATGAGACCGAGCTGAATAGTAATCAGGGGGCAAAGAGGGTAGAAGCTAATCCTTGCTGTTTATTCTTTTCTTTTTAAGTAAAGAGCCCAAAGATCCTGACCAACTGTACAGCACCCTCAAGAGCATCCTCCAGCAGGTGAAGGTGGGTGTTCTCTTCGTTCACCTCATGCAAGTATTTTGAAATGATTGCCCAACGTGGAATTTCCATATTAGATACCTTACTTTTTTCTTTACCCAAGAGCCATCAAAGCGCTTGGCCCTTCATGGAACCTGTGAAGAGAACAGAAGCTCCCGGATATTATGAAGTTATAAGGTTCCCCATGGGTAATACCATTAAAATTTTCTAAGTATCGATTTGAAACTCTCTGGATGGTGGTGTGGGGGACAAAGAGTGGCTGAGGTTGATTTGTAGTCCTCTGTGGTGGGGTAGGAAGTGTATGATGGGGGTGGGATTCTATTTACTTGTGGTGGGGGGGACAGTAATGTCAGAGCAGGAGGACAAGGGAGAAGCGGGTGGTTCTGTTCAGTAGAGTCAGCATGCAGCTGTCTTTGAGAGCCCCCACACACTCGCCATACCAGATGCAGAAAGTCGAGGTGGAGGACTGAACTGCAGGTAGTACTGGACATGGAAACTGGCCGCTTGGACATAACCTTGTTATATTCTACCTGTTTGGTTGCAAATGGAAAAATAGCAGGTTTTGTCCTTTTGATATGCTTTAAGCCTGTCCTAACTGGCTATTCCTTATAAGAATTTTTCAAGGTAATATGAAAGAAGGTAGTTTAAGCCAATTGGCTACTGTACTTTCAGAGGGAGAAACTATAGATAATGGAGTTCTTGATTGTCCACCATGTTGATAGTTACTGTTGTTGGTCAACGTATACTGTTTATTTTAAACTTTGTCCTCCTCCAAAAGCAACGAAAGACCCCTTAGAAATGGGAATTGTAGAATTTGGTGTTATGCTTTGTACTATGATAAAAGGAAGGCTTAATTGAATCAGTTGAGAATGCCCAGGTTTTCTCTTTTGTCAGTACTGGGGATAAAACCCAGGGGAACTTTTATTACTGAGCTACATCCTCAACCCTTTTTAAATTTTTAGACAGGTTCTCACCAAGTTGCTGAGGTTAGCCTCCAACTTGAGATCTTTCTGTCTTACTCTCCTGAGTAGCTGGGATTAAAGGCATGAACCACCATGCCCCTGCTGAGAACTCCCAATTTTAAATCATTTTGGCAGTGTGCAGATGACAGCTAGCTAAAGCGAGAGGCAGTTCCTTTTCTGTTCCAAGTGTTAAAATGTGAAAGAAAGAAGGAAAGGGATCCACTAGGTCCTCCATGACTGAGAGTTATTTGCAGGTGTTTCCTGTGGCACTGCTTTTTACATGAATGTTATTTATAGTTATAATGATTTTGGTGGCCTACCGTCATTATACCTCTATGTGTTTTTCTGTCTCTCATCTCTGCCTCGCTACTATATATTTTAGTATAAGAAAATCAGAGGGAGAGTTGACATAGTCTAGAACCCTACATGTCAGGGTGGTTTGGGAACTGATATTTTCCACCATGTGAAAAATACGTTAGAATCCTTTACTTTTCATTTCCAGCCCTAAGTGAACTGGTTTTAGCATCCTCCGGACATCTCTTTTTTTTGCTACCCCTGAGATATATCTCTAGCCCCACCTCAACTGGTTTTGGGAAACTCTCTCATGAGAGTGTGAGTGTGGGGAGTAGTTCACTCCACACTTGCAGTGTGAGGTCTAGTAATTCCCCCTAATGTAACTTAAAGTCTGTTGTGTGGAAGTTTCTTGCTTGTTCTATTCTGAGAAAGGTGTGAGCTTCTCTAGTTGGAAGCCACCTGTAGGCACACCCAAGAACTCATGTGGAGAAAATTGACCCTGTTGAGCAATGCCAGTAATGGATGAGATGTGGACCAGACAGATTTCATTTAAACAGAAACGGTGCTCTTTAGTGGAACAATAATTCTTTTCTTGAGATGCCTTTAGATGCTGAACAAAATGTGTAGTCCTGCCCCTAAGATGTTCATGTATTTGAAGATAAGACTGATGAAACAATATTTTTACATTTCCCCATTATTTCCTTTATGGGTTTTTTGTTTTGTTTTGTTTTGTTGGTACTGGGTATTGAACCCAGGGGTGCTTTACCCACTGAACTACATTCCTAGTTCTTTTCATTTATTTATTTTTAAATTTTGAGACAGGATATCAGTAAGTTGTTGAGGTGCTTGCTAACTTTTATAAGGCTGGCCTCAAAATTGTGATCCTCCTGCCTCGGCCTCCTGAGTTGCTGGGATTACAGGTGTATGTCACTGTGCTTGGCCTTCATGGATTTTTCTAAAATCATTTCTTCTTTTTCCCTTGTGTTCTAAAAACTCCTTTGTCTCCTGGGATGGAGTCTCACATGACACGTGGTGAGCTGTACATTGATTGGACTGTGTCAACATTTTGACTCAAGCCTGAGTTCTTCCTACCCATGGATCCGTAGGCAGGGTTTTCCTGTTTACAATTCCCAGGTTGGGTAGGGAGGGGAATGAAAATAGAATAATTTATTGGTGTCATCACCTATATTTAGTCCCCTATTTTAACCTGCACCATTTGGTCATTTGAGAGAATTGAAGAAAGCTAGGGATAGAAGGTGCTATCTTAGAATAGAAGGGAAATAGAGGAAGTATTCAAAACGCACCATATTATTCAGGAATTTTACAGACTCTAAAATTCTAGTTTTGTTTCTTTTACCTTTTATGCTCTCACATTTCTGCTTACCCACTTCCCTCCAATAAAAAAAAGTTTGGAAAGCTTTTGAGCCAACTTTTTTTGTGTCAAATTCTGTCCACCCCCGGTGTGCTTACTTGTATTTTCTTTCTTTCTTTTTTTTTTTTTTTTTGCTATATGATTTTTCCTTCTAAAACATTATATTGGACAGCAGAAGTTTAAGTGGCAGACAGTAAAGTGGTAGGAATGTATGTAAACACCTAATTTTACTTAAGGAGGCATAATTTAGTTGTTCTTTCTTAAAGGAAAGAACATCTTGATCTGTTCAGTCACACTTAGGTAAGATATTTGGTGGAGAATTTGCGAAGTCTTTGTTTATCTTAACACTTTCAGGTTTTTTTTTCCCTCTCTCTCCAAACTGTTTCAGTTTAAGAAAGGAAAACTAAAAGTTGAGCTTACAGAGGGATGCCATACATTGTTGAGATTCTAGGCTTTAATCAGAAGAGATAAGCAGTACAAAACATTTCTCATTTTTTTTTTCCTTTTGTGTTTTGTGGCAGAATTAGAATTTTAATGCAAGTAAATTTTTTTCCCATTTTGGGATGTAGTACATCAATTTACTAATCTTATTAAATGATAATGCCAATGTATTTACTTATAAATTTCTCTCCCTCTGGAAAATTTGATAATATAGTGGGACCTTGGGGTATTGGTAGTTAGAATGTTTTTTTTTTAAAGCCATTTTGTCTTATTTTTCCATGTATAGTTACTACAATCATAACTTTTAATGATAGAACCAGACTTAACAACCAGGGGCCCATAAACAGACAAATGTTAGTGTCTTCTAATTTGCATAGAGTTCTTTAAATTGGTCCCAAGAGTGAGGATGGAGGAAACTGCATTGTAGTCTTGCAAGTTTAGATGAAGTAGTGTTTTCACTTATAGACTAATACAATTTAAAGCAAGTAGATATATTGGGAAATTTTTTAAAAATATTTTTTTAGTTGTATATGGACACAACACCTTTATTATTTATTTACTTATTTTTATGTGGTGCTGAGGATCAAACCCAGTGCCTCACACATGCGAGGAAATCGCTCTGCCACTGAACCACAATCCCAGCCCAATTGGGAAAGTATTTTTTACAAGTCTTGCTAGGCTTACTTGCTTTGGAAACTTAGATTACGAAGTAAAGTTTGTCATTTTTATATCATTCATGACACATGAGACCTCTTTTTTTTTTTTACTATTTTATGTGCCAGTCAGTGATGTGTTTGCAGATGATTAATTTTTCTACTGTAGTCCTGTGTAGAACACCAAAACAACTGTGAATTTAGTGAAATAAACTCAGTCTGATTGTTTTCTGTAATTAAATGATTCAGTACAAAAGTTCCACCTGCTCTCTGCCATGAAGACAGAGCCTCTTCTGTTTAATTCTGAATGAATAGCTAACAGTAGTCAGTTCATCAAACTTATCATTGCTAATCTACTTAGCTTCCTTGTGCTCAATAGGGGATTGGACCAGTTGACTGATAATGGTCCCTTTAATGTTAAAATGGCTGTGATTTTACATTAAAAAAAAAAAGTCAAAAAGAATGAACATAAGATTTAAGAATTATTTTCCTTGATCCTAAGAATTTCTCTTAAACAATAGTATTGCGATGATAAAAACATAATTGAACCAACAACAGATTTCTTTCCCAGCGTCACTTTTATCAGGTGGTGTTTAAAAGGAGTCAAAGATTGCTAATATATTTTTTTTCCTGTGCAGATCTGAAAACCATGAGTGAACGCCTCAAGAATAGGTACTACGTGTCTAAGAAATTATTCATGGCAGACTTACAGCGAGTTTTTACCAATTGCAAAGAGTACAACCCCCCTGAGAGTGAATACTACAAATGTGCCAATATCCTGGAGAAATTCTTCTTCAGTAAAATTAAGGAAGCTGGATTAATTGACAAGTGATTTCTTTTCCCTCTGCTTCTTAGAAACTCATTGAGCAGTGTGCCTAAAGCAAGGTGGTTTAGTTTTTTAAAGAATTGGATGATATGTTGAAGAGACTTGTAAATGTAATAATTAGCACTTTTGAAAAACAAAAAAACCTCCTTTTAGCTTTCAGATATGTATTTAAATTGAAGTCATAGAACATTTTTATTTTATGGAATAGATTTTAATCTATTTACTACTATTATGTAAATTTTCTATGGCATGTCCATTAGCCAACTATTCCATGATAGATGATCAGGGGTTTCCTCAAAACCTGTATGTGAGGAAATTGCACATAGTACCATGATTTGGGGGAATCTAGAAAATTTTCAGACCGTGAATGTTTCCATTTTTTTCTAATGGAATGTGAGAGTTTATTTTTATTTTATTCTGAAGGACTTTAAGGAAGGGATACATGATAAAGAGCCCTGTAAAAGGTTAAATATGTGATGTTGAAGTCTCATTGTAGACTTTTTATATATATATTTTTAAAACACTCATCTAGATGAGGTGCTTTGAGCAGTTCTGAAAAATGCAGTTTCACAAAAGCAAACTGCTTTGATTCCTAAGGAACAAATTCTAAATAATGCAAACTTTTTATAAGCATCTGGGGTTTTGATAATTCTGTGTACCTACAACAAATTTGTGAGTGTATAACCACTATTTCTATAATTTTTTTCTCTACATAAAAATGTAATATCATGTTGACTTAGCTTATGCAGGCCATAAGTTCCAAAAGATAATTTCCTAGGCCACAAAGGCATACACTTGAAAACACTTGAGATCAAATCAATGTGCTTTAATAGGAAAAGATGTGATAGTCAATACATCTATCAATCTGGTGAGTCTTTGCTCTAATAAATGAGGATTTTTTCCTCTTTTTGTGATACACACAACCCCACCAAATAATGACTATGTGAATCATTTTCTTTTTGGATCTCCAGATTATGTTTATTGTTTGAGGTGAATTAAGTTCCCACCAAGGTTTGCTGTCAGTATTTTAACACCTACATCGCTGTATGGGTCCAGGGTTCTATCCCACTGAAATCCATCACACGGTCTTACTAACTAACCTGTTTTGGGATTCCAGCTTAGTGCTTGGTTTTATTTACTGATTACACTACATAGAAAAGTGGGACATCTGCCACCCCAACTCTGGGAAAACCAACTAATATACCACCATATAAATGAAGGCCATCTGGATGGTTTCGACACTAATTTTTATGATGCAAATTTATAAACTGATTTTGTAAAGGACGAGGTTTTAAAAATGTAATTTAACTTATGTTTTCTATCAGCATAAATTAAAATGGGTCATCAGTAGTCATTAAAAACAGTTGTCAGAAATAATCTGTATGAAGGAAAAAAAACTTGCAAATGACTATTAAGTTGGAAGTATTGTTTTTGATGTATAAGGGATGTTCAGAATGCTCACATTTGAAAAACTCCTCAACTTTTTTTTTAGTATAAGAAACCACCTTGAGTGGTGTCTAGATTTCTAATGAAGAATGATGATACAGTTTGGAAAAGTATCTTGGACTGGTTTTAAACAGAGCTTCGTACCGGATTTGCCGAAGCATCTGTTCAGCTTGGTATCCTGTGAAAGTTTGTTATTTTCTGGGTAGACATTCTTATAGAGTATTGTCTTTAAAATCAGATTGTCTCTTCTATATTGAAAGCATTTTTATGTTTTCTAATTTAAAAATTAATATTTTCTTATAGATACTGTGCAATAAAGCTGAAGTAGAATGTGTGGTTTTTGCAAATGCTTTAACAGCTGATAAAATTTTACATTTGTAAAATTAATATATTGTACTGGTACAAAATAGTTTTAAATTATATTTTAAAAAGCTCCCAATCTGGTGGTGTGTTTTCTTCTTCTAGCAGCCTGAGGTCAATAAGAGAAATGTGTGATCTTGTTTGTCCATCGACTGTATCCTTAATCCTTGGCTCTTTGGCTTTTGCTGAAGGTGTTTGGAATTGCTGCATTTGTGGGCATTTTTGTTAAAAACCCATATTCCATTGGTGAGAGATTTTCAAGAGGAAAGACACTGTTGTTTGTGTCAACAACAGCAACAAAAGATCCATCCGTAAAAGAGTCTTATAAGTTAAAAGATGTTTTTAGCCAGGTGCATGGTACACAGCTGTAATGCCAAGCATCTTGAAGGCTGAAGCAGGTGCATGGCAAGTTCAAGGTCAGCCTGGGTAACTTAGTAAGAACCTTCCTTAAAATAATAAAAGGGATATAGCTCAGTGGTAGAGCACAACTGGGTTTGGTTCTCAGTGACCACCCCCTCCTCCAAAAAAAAAAAAAAAAAAAAAAAAGCGGTGATGGTGGGTGGGGGGTGTTTGTATTTATTCTTTTACTTTCCATCTGTGAAGTACAGAAATACAGGAATGAGGAGAGACTTAAAAGTACAACAGATTTTTAAACATCACCAAAATGAGCAGCTAATGTTACTCAAAATGCTGTCTATAGGAAATAATATATCCTGCTAGAGTTTGAGAAGACCCAACAAAGAATCGGACACCTCTTCCCTACTGAAATCTGAACCTAGAAGTTAGCCAAAAAAAAAAAAAAAAAAAGTCACACACTGGCCAAAATATTACCTTTACTACTAACAAAAAGAGTCCTGGAGAATGTTGCCTCCTTATCTGAGGCAAATGGTTTTTGCATTGGGGAACCCCAGAATGTGATTGACTCTTCCATCATCTGCAGCTCCGCACCACTGTGGACTTCCGCCTCCATGGGCAAGCCTTTTACTATTAGACTCAGTGTATGGCCAAGAGCAATGGTGCTCTCTGAAGGCAGGCTACTTGAAAAGCATGGGTCAGAGAAGGACTTATCAATCTATGTCCAGCCTTCTTTGATAAGGGTGTTATTGCTTATTGCATAGTTAGGGTGAGTCTCATGGAGCAGCAGAAAGCCAGAAGATGGGTGTCCTACGTGCAAATGAAATTTTTGGAAATTATGTGTAAAATTTAAAACTTTTTTTTCTTTTCTGATTATTCAACCAGTAGTTTAAAAATGGCCATATTTATTAGAAGAAACTGCTGAAAAGGGGACTGTGAGATCTATGTTTTACCCAGAAGTAAAATTTATAATCATGGTGATTTAGAAACAAAAGATTATACTGAGGGACTGTGGGAAGGCTAGTATTTTGTTATTCTTAAGTTTATGTTTTTCAGATTAGCTCTCAATGTTTGTTTATTTGTTTATTTAGGTTTATTTAGGATTGAACCCAGGGGCACTGTAACACGGAGCTACATCTCCAGTTCTTTTGATTTTATATTTTGAGACAGGGTCTTAGTTGCTGAAGCTGGCCTTGAACTTTTTGATCCTCCTGCCTCAGCTTCCTGAGTCACTTGGATGACAGGGAGGGCACCACTTTTCCTGGCCCTCAGTGTTTGTTTAAAAAATTCTAAGTGCTGCACAAGGAAGGTTACTGGTGGCAGTCCTTGGCCTTTTCCATATTGTTCTGAGCTATTGTTAGTTCTTAACTACCCTTCTCTTTTTAACAAAGTAAAAATGCCAAAGAGATCATTTTACTTGGGAATATCAAAGATCATAATAATTACAAATTCTTAAGAGATAGTAGTTAGTATGACATTTTTTCTTTTTTGAAACATATTTCAATTTCTTGACTATTTTTTCTGTGAGAAAAAAATGTTGAGGACGGGGAAGGTGGGCAGGGAGGGTGGTGGCAGGGACTGAAATCAAGTTTGAATCTTAAGGCTCTCGTTAGTATTTACTTTCTCCTTTGGATGCAACAGTGCTGTAAATTGTGATGAAGATTACTAGGGCAGCCCGGTGCGGTGGTGCATGCCTGTAATCCCAGCTGCTCGGGAGGCTGAGGCAGGAGGATCAAGAGTTCAAAAGCCAGCTTCATCAATGGCAAGGTGCTAAGCAACTCAGCGAGACCCTGTCTCTAAATAAAATAAAAAATGGGGCTGGGAATGTGGCTTAGTTCAACCTGCAGTACCCTCCCCAACCCCCTTGCCCCCCCCCCCCAAATAACCAGATATCCCAGATAACAAGAGCAAATACAGTGTTACTATTGTCCCAGTTAAGTAAACAGATGAAAATGGACTTTAGGATGGGGAAAAATAAAAATGGCAAGAAACTTCCCAGGTGTACTTTGGAAGAAGATCTTCAGCAAAATACATAGAAGATGCTCAAAGGAGATGAGAGAATAACCACCATGAGCATCATGAAAAGCCACTTTATGACCGCATTGTGGGGAAAGGAAGCTAACTAGGACAAAGCTGGACATTTTGTCTGGGTTTATTAAAACAGTGGGATTTCAACAAAGCAAACGAGTTAAGGTTTTAGCTCCTTTTTGCTGCTTTGGCAGGGTCAGCTGAAAAAGGGGAAAAACAGGTTACTTATGTGTATTTAGATATATGTGTGTGTGAGTTGAACTGAAGTTTACCAGTTTCAGCTTAACTAGGTTGGAAGTTCTTTAAAAGAAATCCTGGTGAATTTGTTGGGGGCTTAAGGGCCTCCTTAATGAACATGATCACATTCCTTCACATTCTGGCATATCAGTTCCTGTGGTTGTTGGACTCTCCTAAACTTCATGGGTGAACCCAGTTTAAGAAGTTTTGCTGTCAATCTCCCATCTTATGCATTTGACAGATGGATGTCTACTTTCAGCTTAAATACATCTAAGAATAGGGAATTGCCTTTTTGTGTTTGTGCAATAGGACTGCCCAACAATGGAAGAAAGTGCTATAACAAAGCTTTTGGGTTGGGTTGAATTTAGTTGTTTTAAAGACCCTTCAGTTCAATACTGTTTATGACCAAGCTATATTCACATCTTTTTTTTTTTTTTTTTCAGAATGCTATTAAATGTGCCAGCACTGTTTCTATCCCTGATACAACATAACACACTTGTGTATTTGTAAACTGTAGGCACAATTCAACCTCCCTTCTAATTTTAAAATCACCATCCCTTTTTAATTTTTTAAAAAGGGCCGTAATTAACATGCAACAAAATGCATGGATTTTAAGTGTTCGGTTAGATGACTGTTGTCAGTTGTGGAGTATATCAACTACTCTAAAAAGAACATTTCCATGACCCAAGAAAAATTCCTCCTGCCTCTTTCCAATAAATTCTTTCCTGCTCCAGGCAACCACTTCTGTCACCATTGATTAGTTCTGTCCTTTGATTTAATGTAAATTGAATCTTGCTATTTGTACTCTTGGGTGTGGTTCATCCATGTGGTGGCATGTTATCATTGCTTCAATCCTATACAATTTACTTTTCCATTCAACTTCAGTGGACATTTGGGTAGTTTCCAGCTCTTAAAATAAGGCTGTTGCAATCATTTTTGTATAGGACTTTTTGTAAACATATGCTTCTATTTTGTGTAAATACCAGAGTGAAATATTAAGTCACAATGTAGACATGGATTATTTTTTTCAATCCAGGGATTGAACTCGGGGAGCACTCAACCATTGAGCCACATCCCCAGTCCTGTTTTGTATTTTATTTAGAGATAGGGTTTCACTGAGTTGCTAAGCACCTCGCCATTGCCCAGGCTGGCTTTGGACTTGCAATCCTCCTGTTTCAGCCTCCTGAGCTGCTGGTATTACAGGCATGCACCAGGATGCTCAGCTTGGATTTTGTTTTTTTTTTTGAATAGGGATTTCCTTACACATTTATTTGCATTGACCTGTGAAGCTTTTTTGATGGCAATTTCAGTATTTACTGTTATCCTTTTTATATGTTTATTTAAAATATAAATGTCCTCTTAGATCCATGTTATTATTAGTCCACCGCCTCATGGATTCAAGGTAAATGCTGTATCATCAAGCTGCATTTTCAGCTGATGTCCATGTTATTGACAAAAACTAACAGTGAGGGGTCAAGACTGGAATTTTCCCATATGATGCTAAAGATCCAACTGCCCGAGAGTGATCATGCAGCTGTATGTGAACCCACCTAACAATCCCCATTTCTCCATCTTTTCTATAAATATGAAGCTGGAATAAATTTTAGATATCTCTCTTTTTTAAAAAAATAATTACATGTACCTTCTTCCACAGTAGTTACTTTTCAATGCTCTATGCAGCAATGAAATAGGACAGTTAAATGTCAGCTTTTAAGACTAAGATCCATTATTGGAGAGGACATGTCAATTGGAGAAGAAACATAACCTTAGTGAATTCAGAGTTAAAAGATTAATGTGAAGCTGGAATGAAGGTTGATGTGTTGTCGGGTTTTCTCCAGTTGGATGTGGTCATGAAATACCTTGCCAAGGAACCTGAGAGCTACAGAATATTCACTGCAATACTAATTTGTAAACAATGAAAAAGTGGCAACAAACTCTCAAGAGGAAGGGATACGTCTGGTTTATTTATATAATTCTGTACAGTGATGAAAATAATCTGCATTGACCAACATGGGTAAGTCTCAAGAATAGTGTTAACAGTCAGAAAAGGGTATGTACAATATGTACAACATGGTTCATGTAAACTGTTACACAAAACAAAATAGGCAATGGACAAACGCTAGCAGCCAAGAAAGAACACAGAAACACTAAAAAATACAAAACTATGACATCATTTTAGGATAAATGTTGACTCTGGGTATGAAGGGATGGGGAGATAAGAATCAGAATTACAAAGTGTCAGGAGAGAATGACATTTGAAGGGAAATTAAAGAATATTGATGGCCCCAAATTTCTTAATAAGACACCTATAGCACAAGAGTTAAAACCAAGAATCAACAAATGGGACGAATTCAAGCTAAAAAGTTTTTTCTCAGCAAGAGAAATAATATGCGAGGTGAATAGGGAGCCTACATCCTGGGAACAAATTTTTACCCCTCAAACATCAGATAGAGCTCTAATCTCTAGAGTATACAAAGAACTCAAAAAGTTAAACAACAAAAAAGCAAATAACCCAATCAACAAATGGGCCAAGGACTTGAACAGAAACTTCTCAGAAGAGGATATACAATCAATTAACAAATACATGAAAAAATGCTCACCATCTCTAGCAATCAGAGAAATGCAAATTAAAACTACTCTAAGATACCATCTCACCCCAATAAGAATGGCAGCCATTACCAAGTCAAACAACAATAAGTGCTGGCGAGGATGGGGTGGGGGGGAGAAGGTACACTCTTACATTGCTGGTGGGACTGCAAATTGGTGCAGCCAATTTGGAAAGCAGTATGGAGATTCCTTGGAAAGCTGTCTAAAAGGCCTTTGGTTAGAGTTTTCCTGTGATGTCCTTGGTATGAGAGGAGCCCCAGGTGATTGGACAAGCACACCCAAAGGGTATTGATTGACAGGTCACTTGTGAGACATATAACAAGTCTCCATTTTTAGTTTTGTCAAATTTAATGATGTACATGCAAAAATGGCATGCTAGCTCAAAAGAGCATTAAGACATTGCTAATGATTTGATGAATAAAATGATTTGAAATCATTTTGTCAGTTTGGCAAATTGAACTTCACAAGAGAAGATTAAGATCAAGCAACTCAGCAAGTCTCTGTCTCTAAATAAAATATTAAAAGGTGCTGGGGATGTGGCTCAGTGGTTGAATGCCCCTGAGTTCAATCCCCAGTGCCAAAACAAAACAAAACAACAACAACAACAAAAAAAGGCTTAAAAGAACTTTTATTTAGGTGGAGATAAAGAAAAAATATAATTCCTTGGAAAGCTGGGAATGGAACCACCATTTGACCCAGCTATTCCCCTTCTCGGACTATACCCAAAAGACCTAAGAAGAGCATACTACGGGGATACAGCCCCATCAATGTTTATAGCAGCACAATTCACAATAGCTAGAATGTGGAACCAACCTAGATGCTCTTCAATAGATGAATGGATTAAAAAAATGTGGCATTTATACACAATGGAATATTACTCAGCACTAAAAAATAATAAAATCATGGCATTTGCAGGCAAATGGATGGCATTAGAGCAGATTATGCTAAGTGAAGTTAGCCAATCCCTAAAAAACAAATGCCGAATGTCTTCTCTGATATAAGGGGGGTGACTCAAAATGGGATAGGGAGGAAGAGCATGAGAAGAAGACTACCACTAAATAGGGAAGAGAGGTGGGAGGGAAAAAGAGGAAGAAGGGAGTTACACAGAAGATGGAAGGAGAACCTCATTGTTATAGAGAATACATATATGATGTTGTAATGAGAAAAAAAAAGTGTGTCACATTAGATTGGATAGAGAGAAAGGATGGGAGAGGAAGGGAGGAGCAGGGAGGATAGGAAGGGCAGCAGAATAGACAATTTGATTGATGTATGTACATTCCATGTATGTATTATATGTCAAAATGCACTCTACTGTCATATATAACTAAAAATAAATACAAATAAAAAATAAAACAAAAAATAAATAAAAAATAAAAATGTTGCACATTCAAAAAAATATATATATATATATATTGATGGTCTAGAGTCCACAGCAGGAATTGGCAAACTCTTGGTAAGTATCCTGAAGGTAAATTTTAGGATCTGCAGGCCAAAAGGCAGTTTGAGAATATTATACGGATAATTTATTGGGGTTTAAAGATAGTGTAACTTGTCACTGAAATTGGTTCCAAATATGTGAGTTTTTCAACTATTTCAAAGTATTAAAACTATTCTTAGCATTCAGACTGTCCAAAAGCAGGGTATACTGGATTTGGCCCATAGGCTATAGTTTAGCCACTGTTGGTTGGGAAGAGCACTGTTTGAAAATTCCTGTGATGATGGTGATGTTCTGTATCTGCAACATCTACGGTACTGCAACAACTACTACTATACATGGCAACTGAGACCGAGAAACTGAATTTTTAGCACTTTTTATTTTCCATTATGTTGAGGACCAAACCCAGGATCTCACTCATGAGCACTTGGCCACTCTTACCCTGGAGATATATCTCCAGCCTGAGAAACTGAATTTTAAGATGATAACTGTAAAGTGAGGTTTCATGAATTTAAAAAGGTATAAAGGGAATGGTTAACAAAACTGGAAAAATAGACTGATAGGACAATGGGATGTATGGATATGTGATTTTAGGGGAAAGAAACACTGTGGGTGATAAGCATTTTGAGTGTGACTGAAAGATAAGATATAGTCAAGAAAATAATTTGAGATGAAGATTGAAAGGGTCATCTAGTAAAATTAGATTTTTTTTTGGTAGTACGTGGGATTGAACCCAGGGCCTTATACATGCTAGGCAAGTGCTCTACCACAGAACTACATCCCCAGCTCAAATTGAATTTTTTGATAATGGACCCTGAGGTTGCACAATGAAAATGTGGAGGAGAGGGGCTGGGTTGTGGCTCAGTGGTAGAGTGCTTGCCTAGCATGCATAAGGCACTGGGTTTGATCCTCAGAACCACATAAATGTAAAATAAAGATATTAAAAAAAAATGTGGAGGAGAGAGATGTCATGTTTGACTACAGAGAATGCTGAATGGGAGAGAAAAGGACATGTCCAAGGATAAGAATAGTGAAGGCTAGAAAGAAGACAACCAGATAGCTAATCTATCTGATGAAGAACAGAAGAAAACACATGTGCTATCTTACACAAATTTTATTGTTCTTTAAAAATGGACTACTATCAATGATTTCAAAGTTTAAAGGGATACATACAAGAGTAGATGTCAAACTTTCTGAGCTCTCATTGGTTGATTAAAAATAGAGTAAAGCCCTTGGTATTCACACATTTAACATTTGAGATTCTTAATTAAATCATGGGGCACATGGGTTGGGGGGAGGGGGTGGTCCTGAAAGTCCATGACATAATTTGTGAGTCTGCTGAGGCATCACTTTGAATAGCACACACTTAAGGTTCATAATCAGACATTTAATCCATGAGCCTGAACAACCACAAATTCTCTAATCATGACCCCATATGTATTTTATGTGAAGAACCTAAGTACAACAGTGTTAAAAGGGGCCCACAAACAACAGGGTGTTTATCTTAATGTGAATGTGAAGGATTTATTTAACTCCAAAAATTAAGGATTTTTCAAAAGGTCTTACCTTGCCTTAAAAAACTGTTCATTTTAGTATTCCCTGCTTTACGGGAAAAATAAAGATGCCAGAAAATTAAAATAATTTGAATAATCAGTAATTTCAAGATGTTGGTACCAGATTCATTTTAAGTAAAATTAAGGAGTTTAGGCAACTTAAGAAATCTAAACAATTATGAAGTGAAGTTTTGAAGAAATTATTATAATCTAGAGTCCCGTGAAGAGAATATTCTATGGGAATAATTCCATACATTTGTGTACAGTTTTAACAGATTCTCTACTGGAGCAATAGAAAAGGGTGAGATAAATTGCATTTGCTTATTACTGATATTATTTTTTTTTAGAACATCTCACGTCCTTCTTCTGCTTGTAAATAGGAGAATTCAAAAAATGTAAATCTGTAAAAGGGTCCCCTCTTCTTAGTTTCCTGTAGAGGTAAAGAGAAATCTTAAGCATAATTATAAGTATCCCTTAATCTTCGGTACAAAATTATTATAAAAATGTCACTTTTAATGTTCCTACTTCAGTTTTTTTTTAAATCACATTTTTATATTTCAAATAAGACTCATCTTGAACAAAGATCCCTAACTTCACTCCTCCCACATTTACCACCACAAATGGGTTCCCACAAATACTTACGAAGTAAGTGTTGGCTCCTTATAGTTAATGTGGGTTGTGCACCTACGCTTGGGCAGAGATACTGCTGGACTTTCTGTGTTCTTTTTTGGAGAAAGAGAATGTTTCTTTGTTTTCACTACAGAAGACATGGGAGTATTGGTGATATCCTTTAGGCTGCAGCAAGGTGACTGGTGAGTCTCAGATGGCACACCTATAAGAACAACAGTTAAATTTAAAATGATTCCAAGAGAAAAAAAAAATCACTGGAATAAAATTGTACTTAATTATATATATTAACTGTACACAAAATCTGGTATTTTATAATATGGATTTTTAAAACTTTTAACTATTCTTTTCCTTTCAAGCCAGGTAATATTGAAATGTTAAATATGGTAGATATAATAGGGCATTTTACTAAAATTTAACATTCTTCTGTGATATCTTACTTGTAATGAGTTAATTATGAAATTTCATTTTAGTCACATCTTGCTGTTTAGAATCAGTAAGGCCTTTACCTTTGGCAGTACCAAAGTTCATCATTAAGTAGCTTCCTGTAGTCTTATAAAGTCCTCAAACTCATTCTAGTGAATAAAGAGAATTCTAAATCACAGCCTCTATGAAATCCAAGATAAAATATGTTCCATCCAGTAAAGATAATAAAAAGTTACCAGTGTTTTTCCTATCAAAAACACCCAAGTTATTCTACTTGGGACCGAGCACGCAGTGAGGGCACTGCAAGATAATCTTTTAAAATAACTTCAAAAAGCAAATTGGAGCTGGATATGATAGCACATGCCTGTAATCCCAGTGAATTGGGAGTCTGAGGCACAAGAATTGAAAATTACAGGTCAACCCCAGTAATTTAGTGAGGCTTTAAGTAATTTAGTGAGACACTATCTCAAAAAACAAAAAGGGCCAGGGATGTGGCTCAGTGGTAAAGTACTCCAGGTTCAATTCTCAGTACCAAAAAAAAAAGCAAACTGTATCCGAAGAATAACAAAATTATAACTGAAGTGGTTTTATAGTAAGCAGTCATATACTGAAGGATTCTATGGGTTTCAAACTTTGTCACCCCACAAACATTTTGAAAAATGTAACTAAGCAATAATATCTGATGAGTTTTCTATTCTGAAATATAATACTTTTCAAACTTTAATGTATTTATGAATTCATAGGGGAGATGCAAATTCTAATTTGAGGTATGGCTTTTTTTTTTTTTTTGTACTGGGGAACTGAACTCAGGGGTGCTTTACCACTGAGCCACATCCCCAGCCCTTTTTATTTTGATACAGGGTCTTACTAAATTATTGAAGCCTCACCATTTTGCTGAAGCTGGAATGGTCTGGATTATAGGCATATGCCACCATGCCCAGCGTGATTTGGCATTTTTATTTTTTTAAAGAGAGAGAGAGAGAGAGAGAGAGAGAGAGAATTTTTAATATTTATTTTTTAGTTCTTGGCGGACACAACATCTTTGTTTGTATGTGGTGCTGAGGATCGAACTCGGGCCGCACGCATGCCAGGGGAGCGTGCTACCGCTTGAGCCACATCCCCAGCCCATGATTTGGCATTTTTAAAGTTAACAGGTAATGCTGATGCTAGTAGTCTGGGGACCAAACTATTTTGTGTCCATTTTTTTTTTTCTTTTCAAAATGCACTATTTATATTTTCAAAGGTATACCAAGATAGCTACAATAATTATTACCATTTTGCCAATCTTGTGTGTTTGTGTGTATTACTGAGGACTGAACCTAAAAGCATTCTACCTCTGAGGTATATCCCAGGCCTTTTTATTTTGAGACAGGGTCTTGCTAAATTGCTCAAGCTGGACTTGAACTTGCAATTCTCTTGCCTCAGCCTCCAAATAGCTGGGATCATTACTGGCATGTGCCATTGTGTCTGGTTGTTTGATTTATTCCATCATTACAGCAGATTTTTAAAAGACGTTTACAAGCTACCAGTGCCTAGTTGATAAGAAAGTTAATTCTTTTTTAGGCTTTGGCTCCTTATAAACAAACAAGCATGGTGACTCAGTTGTTTTGAGGACCAAATGAAATAATGTACCAATATTTTGAGAATGATAACAACCCTAGTGTGTATGTTAGTTCTACCACAATAAAATTTCCGATGAGCATCTGTGGGCAGGTGCAATCTGTATTACCAATATCCGAACCACGACTACTTTTGAGCTAATAAAAGCAAGATTTTCTGAGCCAGTTTTTCAGTTGTCTTACAAAAGAATACAATGCCTGTCAATTGAGGAAAACATTTCTTGGCCTCGTTAACTAGAAATTTATTTTAAATCATGGTTCCTGTCAGATTAAATATAAAGCCAAGTCATTAAGATGACAAATCACTAGATTCAAGTTTGATTTCATTTCCAAGAGGATGTTTCACATGAGTATATAAAAGATCTTTTCATTTACTCTAATCTCACAAAAAAATCACCTCACCTCCTTGGGTGGCCTCATTCACTGAAAATAAAAACGCTGTCTCCATGACAAGTAATATTTATTGTTAAAGATTTAAAGTTTACTTGAAGTAGTGAGAGCAATACAACTGTGATTTCCACTCCCTTTCTCCCCCAATTTAATCCAACTGTAACTTCCCTCAGAGAGACAGATGGTAAGTCTCTAACCTCCCCCAGAGACACAGATGGTAAGTATAAGTACATAAGCATCAGGAGTGATCATGTATCATAAACATTAAAAATGCAAGCAAACAAGTAGATCACTTACTTGGAGGAGTTTGTGTTGGCTTAGAATCCTCTCTCTCTCTTTCATCTGCATACTGCAGTGTTCTTTTAGATCGAGGCCTAGTGACTGGTCTCCCATCTGAGCTGGTGGCAAGATTTTGAATGTACTTGTGAGAGGGCAGATAGAGGTCATCAAAATCATCTTCAGAACTGCTTGATTCACAGATGCTCCCTTCAGACTTATGGTCGTTTTCCTCTCTATTAGAATCAGCACTTGTTTTTTGTCGGAAAGGAGTGAGATGAATAAGCTCTTCTAAATTAAAATTGTAAGCATCACTGGAACTGACAGATTTATCCAATTTACTGTTGGAAACATTTGTTTTATTTTCACTTTTGTTCCTTTTATGCTTTGATGTAGATTTTGATTTTTTACTTCTGTTAGCTTTTCTTTTCTCTTCTCTTTTTCTTCCTTTTGCATCTTTACATTTACTTTTAGTTTGTTCAGATTTAGATTCCAAAATAATTTCCTTTGTTTTAGTAAATTTTCCTGGGTGAATGAGCTTTGGTGATAAATTAATTTGGTCCTTGTTCCACTGACAAACATTTTGTTCTACATTTTCAGGTACGTGTATGTTTACTCCTGGGTCTACATATTCAATTCTTTCCAATTCATAAGGCTGCCTTGCTAAATGACTGGTTTCAGAGTCATTCCAAGTATTGAACAGACTTATATCATTAAAATCTTTCTTTAAACGGCGATGGAAAGATATTGTTCTAGGTAATATATAATCAGTAGACTTAGCTTCATCTGAATCAAGGTCACATCCCAGTGTGTCTTGAGTAGTAGTAGATATTTGTTCTGAGGATTTAAAAAATAAATGAGAAAAATAACAATTATTTTTCAGAATTTGTCAAAAATTTTAGAATTTAAAGTTTCAGAAGAGGCATTCAATAGTTTTCTTACATTTACTGTAAGTACATAAAAATTTGGAAAACAATTTCACCATCTATTTGCTTATCAATAGCTTATATTTGATCTGTGAAAGACTCTTACTCTATATTTATAGGTAACATAGGATATTTATATAGTTTTGCTTATTGCAACACTATCCCTTCTTCAAAGGTTAGTACAAGTAGATAAGACTGATATTTGAGAACTGGGACACATCAACTTAAAAGTAGCAAGAAGGGCATGGCTTTGGAGCTCAGCCTTGAGTTTAAACCCTACCTCTTATCATCAGGATTAGTGCTTGTGAGATGCTTTACTTGAGTCTATATAAAATGGGATTGACTGTATCTATAGTCCCAGGCTGCTCTGAGAGTTATGACAATGTATATAAAAATGCCTAATACAGACCTAAACACATAGTAAGTAGGGCTTGGTAAAATGCAGTTATAGTTGTAACTAAGATTTCTGATTACAGATTTGGCACAGTAGATGGATGTACATAAACCTATATTATTCTATGTAAAATAAACAGATTTGTTTTGAGCAGAATTGCAGATAAACAGATTTAAAAAGTAAAAACAAAAAATTATGTTACTTGTTCTCAATGATCTTGCCCTTAATATTTTTAGATTTTTACTTAAATTACCTTCTATTTGCAATGATTCTCTGTGTCTTGGAAGGTCAGTTTCTTCAAGAGGAACTCGCCTTAGAAAATACCAATGAAAAATGTAAATTTATTTAGCAATTATATAATAGAAACAAATTTTAATACTTTTCTAAATTATAAGAGTTTTTTCTTTCAGTACCACTTCATAATTCCATTACAAATCAATACATCTGGTTCTGTAGCAAAGGAAATAAAAAAAGTTTATGCTGATTACACGAAGACTGATTTGTTAGGATTGACATTCGACTCCCAGTGGAAGAACTAACATCAAGTTAGATTGCTCTGCCTGAAAACATGCTATAACTCAATTTCATTTAACTGAAGAAAAAGGCAATTCAAGTTGACATGTTTTTAAAAATGCAATTTGGTCACTAAACTCTTAGAAGACTGCTTTATCATTAGCAGAGCTATGAGATGTGAGATAATGTATGTTTTTATGGTGTCAACCATTGAACTCTTCTGAGTTGTTTAACAGTTCACTTTAGTTAAAACTCTCGTTCTTTGGTTCACGAAACAAACAATTTTCTTTATGCTCAAAATCTTTTTTCATTATAATTGCAATTTTTATTCTTGATTCTTTGTACAGAGATTTCTACCCTATATATGAACAATTAAATAGAAGTTTAGAAGCTTTGGTAACCAATAAAAAAATTTGATTTATCTCATCTTACTTTTGTCCATGACATGTTTTGTCAGATCTTAAAGTTAAAACAGCTTAAAAACTAATACTGATGGCTGGGGATGGAGTTCAGTGGTAGAGCCCTGGCTTACTTTGCTTAAGGCCCTGGGTTAGATCCCTAGCAACATAAACACACACACACACAGCCCAAAACAACAACAAAAAAAACAGAAATAAAAAAACTCCTCCCAAAACACCAAAACAAAACTATCAATGATTAATCATCAATGGATCATAATGGGACAGACTTGAAAGTGATATAAGGGAGCTGTCAGTGGTAGTAATTCTCACCTTGGGAAAAGTTATGTTTCCCTGGGGATATTTAGCAATATCTGAAATTATTTTTTACTTTTTACAATGGGGGGATGGGGTTGCTGAGGACATTGTGTGGATAGAGGCCCAAAATGCTACATTCTGTAGTCCATAGCCTTCAACAACACAGAAGTATTTGGCTTAAAATGTCAACAGTATCAAGATTAAGAAACCTTGTGCTAAAATGAGGGAAACACTCTGTATCTTAAGTAGGTTTTTTTCCCCCCTACACTGGGGATTGAACCCAGGGTACTCTGCCACTGAGCTACATTCTAGTCCTTTTTATTTTTTGAGAGAGGGTAAATTGCTAAATTGAAGAGGCTGGCCTTGAACTTGCAATCCTCCTGCCTCTGCCTTCAAAGTGGCTGGGATTATAGACGTGTCAGCATGCTGGATTCAGGTTTTGATTTTACAGTGGATACAGTAGTCAAACTCATTGAACTATGTAATTAAGATCTGTCCATTTTACTATATGATTAAATTTCAATAATTCATAAGCATGCATAAAGTATCCTTGATCCAAGAGAAGGAGAAGAGGGTATATAGGATCTGATGGAAAAAAAGAAATCGGATCAGTGAGATGGTGTGACAATGATGTTAACTATGATATTTTATTATATATATTTTTCCTAAACCAGACTATTTTTAGGACTGGTAAAATATTCTCATTTTAATTACAAATATTCTCAGAATAAAAACCTGATACAGGGAAAAATATGACTGAAGGAAATATTTTAAAAGTTCTTGTGAAGCTTCTTTATTTCTAGAAATAACTACATATAAGACAAAGAAAGCTCTAATTTGGCTATATATAATAGAATTTTCACATTAAATTTTTTAAAATATATTCTTAGTATGACACCAATTTTTGTTTTTGTAAATAAATCACAAAATTAAATCTACCCTGGTATTGATACTCATAATAATAATAATATCATTACCCTGGTAATGATGCTAACGGTGAATCCTTCACAAATAAATCGCTGGTGTTGTCATCCCTATTGGAGTCCATTTCAGAGGAACGTATTTCCTGGTTCTGTTAATGCATAAAGCAAAGGAAAACACTGTTAAAATTGAAGTATTTATAAAAAGTATTCATTTATTCAACAGTATACACTTATTGACAGTTTACTATGGTGTCATGTACTTTCAGGAGTTGAGACTATGCCAACTAAATGATCAAATTCTACCCTATTAAAGCTTACATTCTATAGTAGGAAGAGAAAAAGAAAGAAAAAAAAAAAAGAAAGATACATAGATCATTTTAGATAGTGCTAAGTGCTATGAAGGAAATTCCAGAATGAAGTGACAGGCAGTAATGAAAATTAAATTTAAGACAAAGTGAATTTGACCAACATGTGAAGACAGGAAAGGAATTAGCTATTGAAATAACAGGAAAACAGGAAGGAAAAAAGCAGTGGAAAGAGCAAATATAAAAGTCATAAAGTTGCTGTGTTTTAGAAAAATAGTTCAATGTGGCTAGAACATAGTCATTGAGAACAGTAGGTGGTGTACATGGGAAAGCCAGATAATAAGGGCATTGGGAGCCATAGTGTGAAATTTAGTCTAAGTGTGATAGGAAGTGATTTAAATATTAAGTAGGGAAGTAAAATGATAAGCTTTAAAAAGATCATTGGTGTACACTTGTAGTTCTAGTGATTTGGGAGGCCCAGGTAAGAGGACTCCATGTTTAAGGCCAGGCTGGACAAGTTAGTGAGATTCAGGATCAAATGAAATAAAAAAGAGCTGGGAATGTAGTTCAGAGACAGGAAACTCCCCTTTACTTGAAAACGATCATGTCTTAGGTTTCTTGGCATCATATTCCCTTATGTATGTATGTATGTATGTATTTATTTATTTATTTTTTACATTCCTGATTGTTCCATGTCAGTCTCCTCTGTGTGGCAAAATGCAGAGGTCTTACTAGTTCAAGGAGAGTAAAGTAATGATTGCACAATCCCCATTACTAGGGGGAAAAAAAAGCCAGGGATGCAGCTCAGTGGTAGAGTGCTTGCCTAGCATGTGTGAGGCTCTGGGTTCAATCCCTGGTACTGCAACCAAACCAAACCAAACCTAACCAAACCATTAGTCCGACTCACTGTGTGAAGCATGGATTAAAAGGGGCCAAAGGTTGAAAGAGTTTGGTGGTGAATCCCGCTGGAAGGTTCTGAGATAATAAATCATGCATAAAGATTGAATAAGGATATAGGTGAGGGCAGGTAGAAGGAAGCTCTTATGGTTTTGGCCTGATCAAAGAAGTAGGCTATTTTACTGAGATGAGCAAGAATTATTGAGGGAGATGGAAGCATACAATAAATCTGGGAGAGGGAAAGCAAAGAGTTGTGCTTTGTAGAAAGCATGTTTTGAGATTCTAAACTTTGAAGTGGAGATATCTAGTAGCTGTGTATGTGTGTGTATGTGGTTTTAGGTCTTGAGCCATGAATTTGAAAGTCACCAGCAGATAGACAATATATAAAGCTATGGAAAGGATGAGTCAAGTCTAGACAATTGCATTTAAACATAAAGCATCAGCCAGTAAAGGAGATTGACATGCAACAGTCAGAAAGGCAACAAGAAACCTAGTGGAGGATAATGTCAAGGAATCTAAGAACAGCAAACTTTTCAAGTAAAGAACCACCTATGTTGCATATGATCGCTAGGTCAAGAAACAGAAGTGACCACTGAACTGGTTAAAGTGGAAGTTTTGGTCATCTTGATACAGAGCAAAAATAGAATAGTAGGAATAGGGGCCAGATAAAAGTGGTTTGAAATGTGAATGGAAGGTGAGGAATTTAAGGCAGTGGATGTATTTTTTTTTTTCTGGAAAAATTCTGCTGGGAAGGGAAGTAGAGACATGAGGAGGGAGAGAGATAGGTGACCAGGAGAGGTTTCATTTATTTTCCTTTTCCTCTAAAGACAAGAAATACTAAAGCACCTTTGTATGATGGCTAGATTGATCCAGTGGAGGCGGTACATGGGGAGGAAAGACCAAATTTCCAGCAGCACAGTCCTAAACAAGGAGGGAGGAATGGAATTTGAGGCATAAGGCTTGGCTTTTAATTAGAGTCCCAGTCTGATTCCTAAGAAATCATTCTAATTTAATTCAATTCAATTGATTTTTAAAATGTGATGAACATATATTGACTTTTTACTTAAAAGGCTAAAACTATTCATTAGAAATTAATCCTTGTGAAAAATTTTCAATTTAATATCAAATAAATAATGTTTGAAAACAGTATTATTAATCAATGTAAATAAAGGAGAAAGGAATATTTAACTATGCAGTAACATTTTTTTTAAATCAGTAACCTTTTTTTTTCTTTTAAGAGAGAGAGAGAATTTTTAATATTTATTTTTTAGTTTTCGGCGGACACAACATCTTTGTTTGTATGTGGTGCTGAGGATCGAACCCGGGCCGCACGCATGCCAGGCAAGCGCGCTACCGCTTGAGCCACATCCCCAGCCCCTATGCAGTAATATTAAGAAGATATATTATAAAACTTAGGAACAAAAGACTTGGAAATTTTTGTAGACTACTTATAGGCAATTTTAAGTATTTTAAGTTTTTCTGTAACTGCTAAATTGACTTAACCACTGAAACACAAGTACAGATTGATGTTGAGAATGAGTGACAACATGTAATAAATATATGATGGAAAATAAGCTTGGATATTTTAAATGCTAAGAATCCATCTGCTTAGCAACTAACAACGCATTTTAATGGTCAAAAATCATTGATAAATGTTAAAGGGCCTAAAAATGACAGAATTCTCTCTCCACTGTTTTTGCAATGATGTCACTGAGTATTCATTTTGTACTATTTCTGTGTGATTTCAGCAAAAACTTTGGAAAGGGAGGAGGAAGATTCATATGCCTTTAGAGGGATTTTTTTTCCCCTATTAGTTGACTAAAAAAGGAAAAGAAAAAAAAATTTAAGATTATATCCTGAAGAAAAAACTTTTTAAAAAATAGAATCTAACTCTACACAAAAGTGAAGAAATCATGTCTAATCCTTTAAATTTTTTTTTTTTAGTTATAGATACCTTTATCTATCTATTAATTTATTTATTTTTTTAATGTGGTGCTGAGGATTGAACCCAGTGCCTCAAATGTGCTAGGTGAACGCTCTACCACTGAGCCACAACCTCAGTCCCATATCTAATCTTTACAGAGGTAATTTTCAACATTTATATGTATATTTCACATACATGTATATATATATATATATGTATATATTTACACACGTGTCTATGTCATATGTATTAAAATAAGGAATCATTCTCTAACTTCTTCTGTCAACTGAGTGGTGATTTTAATTCTTTTTCTCAAATCGTGCCCCCTATAGTCCTAACTCAACCACTGTAGTCTGACTTTCTTATCTGGCCCAAGTGCCAATGTGGCTGTCTTCACTCGCACAGCAAATAGACAGCCACTGGAAAGAAAGTAAACTGACCTGTTAACACTTGACACTCACCACTGCTTTTCTCATTCTCTGCCTCATGTAATTTGCCTGGCAGTGGCTTCTGGACAAAGGGAAGGAGAAACTGGCTCATCATTATTCTTCTCAGGATTATCATACAATGAGACACAAAGAATATGAATATCCTAAAGCAAACTTTGTCCATGTCTATTATATTTTGGCTGGCAGAACCATATTTTAGTCCCTTCTTTACAAACTTGGACACAAACAGAATCAGATTAAAAATTTGCTCAGCAAAATATTCAGGATTTTTCTTGTCTACGTGTTAAGGATAGCCTTCCTTATTTAGCCAACTAGTAGGTTGAAAATGATTCTCCAAAAAGCATTTAAATACTCCCCATGCCCTAAATAAAGGCAATTCTTATAAAACCCCACCAGATGGCAAAACTACATAGGAAAGATAAAACTCAAGTTAGCACTGATTTAAACTTTTGGACTAGTCCACTCAACTAGCACACTTTAGCCTTTAGCTTAGTTGCCCTTTTATTCACTTAGTTGAATATTGGAAGGGGACCAACAGTGTAAAGGCTAAACTATTCCTTCTGCAAGTTGCCTTGCTACCTGTTTCAAAACCGAGTTAGATAGGCACAACCTTCAATCACCTGTATGACTGAAGCTTTCTTAACTGGCCATACATAATACCTGTGCTGGAGCATGGAAAAGAAACAATTCACTAATAACAGAGATATCTATAATTAATTTAAATAATAAACTGATCTAAACAAATTATTCATGTTTTCCCCCCTAAGAAATTCAGCCTTTATAATAAAAATACCTGAGCAGCTTTTGTTTGTTGTGAAGCAAGTTTTTCTTTCAATGCATATAACTGACATGCAAGGTAGTAACACTCTCTTCTCAGCTGCAGGATGATATCTTGGGCTTCCCTCACTTTGGATTTTTCATTTTCCAAAGCTAAAACTAACATTTTGTTGTTTTGTTGGGTATTTTTCAGCAGTGTAGAAGTGATGTCTAAAAGAGGATAAAATAAATGTATCAGTTATTAAATCTAAACTTAAAAAGTGATGTAAAAGGATGACATAAAAATCTCTTACTGAGTACTTGGCACGGTGCAACTATGAAGGATTTGCGTTTGCCAAGCTCTGTCAAGTTTTTATTCCTTTTCTCTTTCATTCGCTTCTTTATGTCTTCAAGACTATCTTGAAAGGATTTTTTCTGGCACCTTTCCTTAGCCATCTTTTGCCTAAAAATTTAAAACAATAAAAAAATATGTAATTTTCCCCAGAGACAATAGTATCAATTATAAAACTTAAGACTGAAAATACAGGTTGTTCATAAGTAAGGGATTAAGTAGAGATTTAACTGTAGAATTAGCTCAAAGTAGGTAGCTGGTTAACCCGATTATAACATAGATTTTACAGCTTTAAAATCTCATTAATGCAAGGTGGTATGGCCAATGCCTGTAATCCCAGCTGTTCATGAGGCTGAGGCATGGGTGATCATGAGTTGAAGGCCAGCCTGGGCAACATATAAGCACTCTCCTATCAAAACACAAACTAAAAAATCAGATGTTAGAATCATCTTCATTATATGCACATAAAACAACTTTATAAAAATCTCAATATTTTTGACATAATTCTTTCCTCTTCAGCCACTTTATATGAAAGCTTTATTGAATATTGATTTCCAATCCAAAGATTCCATAATATTACTTATTCATTCTTGCCCAGGCTGGCCTCAATCTTATATTCTCCTGCTTAGCCTCCTCTCCAGTCACTGGGATTACAGGTGTGTACCACTGTGTCTGACCCAACTTATTCATTCTTTACCAGATAATCATTGGAGACTTATTATATTATATGCACTATGTGAAATGCTTAAATAATATTTTGTTGGGTTTTCTTTTTTTTTTTTTTTTACATTTTCCTTTTTATTTGGGGAATCAGTCTCCCTATGTTGTCTAGGCTGGTCTTGAACTCAGTGGGCTTAAGTGATCCTCCTGCCTCAGCCTCCCAAGTAGCTGGGACTATAGGCGTGTACCACCATATCTGTCTTATTATTAAATTTTGATGCCATTATTATTATTGTTTCTTACAATGTTGATGGTCAACTTTTAGTACTTAGGCTTGCAGCATTAGTTTAGAGGCAATTATATACATAGCTGGGTTTTGTTTTCTCTAATTATTCATTTATTAAATTAAGCCACTCAGTTACTTGTCTCTTTCCCACAGTTTTAACTGAGCATCATTTAAGATAGGTACACACAAGAAAGTCACAGTGATCCTCAAAGATTTAAAGTATATAGTACTATTTATAATTTTAGCAGGCTATAACAAAGACCTATAAAGAAAAGGAACTGGGACAGAGAAACATGCCAGTATTCTCAGTTATTACTAAAACTCCAGAATGCTAAAACTTCCAGGAAGTTATGAACATAGTAAATGGGACATTAAATAATTGTTCTACATGCAGTTAAAAGTAGCAAAACATGCACTGACAGTGTAATATGCTATTGAGGATTTTAATGTGAGTGTAATAATTTTTCAGTGCTGCACACCAGACACTTCAGCATGCTAAACATTTTTATAGACAAATTTTATCCTAAAAAAAAAAAAAAAAAAGTCTGGGTCTGGGGCTGTAGCTCAGTGGTAGAGCGCTTGTCTCACACACCAGGCACTGGGTTCAATCCTCAGCACGACGTAAAAATAAATTATAAAGATATATATTTTTTAAAAAAGTCTGGTTTCCAACAACAATCCATTCATACAATTTTCAAATTTATCATAAAGGATATCTTCATCTCTGTTAGTCAAATATTTTATTAAATCTTATATTTTCTTGCATATTTTCCCCCCAGGCCTTATTTTCCTTTATGCAGTGTCTGAGGATTTGAATAGATATTATGGATCCTGACTAAATATTTTACTCTTACCAATGTAAATACAATATATCGGTTTCCAGAAGACAAAGAGCAAACTCTTAAGCACTAACAGTAAGTGGATTATATAAAACTTATCACAAAGAAGTTTTTAAAGTTTGAACTGGAGGTGTTTCAGAACCTTACAGATGAAGTAACTGAAGTTAGCTTAGCTATGTTAAAAGCAAAAGCCTATGTGAAAAGTTTTCGTTAATATACCTAAGCAAACTAAAATAATAAATTCGCTGTAAGTTTTAATGATTGTCTACGAGGATGGTGGTTAACAGGGGGTTGTGGTAGCACAAATGAAAGTAGACACAAGTCACAGGTCTCAAGCCTGTCATACTGTCATGGTATTCGAGAAGGGTCTGTATTCAAAAGAACCTAGAATAGTTGCTGATTACCAGTATTTTTCTAAAGGGTGTTGCGGAGGCGCCAGCAAGGACAGAAAACAAAATGCCTGGACAAGGAAAGGATGTCAATGGTTCCGCGCTACACACAGAAGAGCTGCCAATTTTTCTACGTCCTTACATTACGCCTAGCTTCTAACTACCGTAAGTGCTTTATTTGCACACTACTTAATCCATATAATCGACACAATTCTGCAAGCAGGACGTTCGGGTCCCCCTTTATTTAACAGAAGACAAAACGAAAACATCAGAGAGTGACGATCGCGAGGTCAAACGAAGCCGGGTCAGTATGACCCACAGTCTGGGCTTTAGGCCACTGAATTTAATAAGATACGGAGACTCTCAGGAAGAACGAACGAGTCGTCCTAGTTCCACACCTGAAAACCTGCAATCTCTTTCTTCGATGGACTTAGGAAGAGCAAAAGCGATTGGGGGGTGGGGGTTGCCGGAAGTGGGCCGGGCGACCCGCCTCTCTCAGGAGCGTCCAAAATGGTACCTGGGCCACCACGACTGCTGAAGCTGTCGCCCTCCTTCGCACATCCCAAGGCTCCACAAAGCTGTCCCGCCACGCGCGAGGCCCGCGCTCCGGGCCCGGCAGGTCTGCGACTCGGTCTGGGATCACCCGCAACTACCGCCACCACATTCAAAATTCTCCGCTGGGCTCACCTATTGGCTGACTGGAGGGGTCACGTGACGCGACGACGCAGCTCCCACCCGCGACGCAGGGAGAGCCCCCCCACCCCACTGGAGGTATCACGTGATGCAATCGGCCGGCTCCACCCCTTCACCCGCGGTCTAGGTGGCTGTTAGCGGGAACTTTTCTGCTCAGAGTCGCTGAATTTATAGGGGCGGAGTCACTCCAAGACCTTTAAGGTGGGGTATTTTCCGTGGCTCAAAGCTTCCCACTTCTTCAGTCTAACAGAACGAAAGCTTCCCGGCTCCACCTTGTGCTCGAGGGCTCCCTCTAGTGAGAAACAGCCAGTTAGCATGTACACGGAGGTAGCTTTAAAGAAATTAAAAACCAAAGCTGAAAGAACATTGTCTATTGCAAAGATATTATTAGGGAAAGTGCAGACTTCTGAAATTTTGTGCTCCATGTTCTCTCCCTTGGCTGTTCCGCCTCTTTCTGTTTAACCCTCAGGGACTGGCAGGGGAGTTCCCACACGAGAGTGCTCCAAACTCTGGAGATGGGGCTGTTTGGCATTCCTAAGAGAGAAGCACAAAATGCCAGAGTCATCAGTCAAAAGCATTTACTAGGGGACTTTACAGAGGCCTGCAGCTTATCCTCAGGACATATAGCCATAAAAAGGGATATTCTAAGTGTATCAGCAGTGAGAGGGCAGGGTATGGAGTTTATGAGGGTTTAAGGAATTTTGGCTCAGGGTCAGCTTCTTTAAATGTTTTGGGGAAACAACCTAAACATCTTTTTTTTTTTTTTTTAAATGTAGATAGACATAATACCTTTATTTGTTTTTATGTGGTACTGAGGATCCAACCCAGTGCCTCACACTACCACTGAGCCACAGGCACAGCCCCACAACCTAAACATCTTTATCAGTTCCTGGGAATGTTCAAGGCCCTACCTGGGATCAAGCCTGCTGGGAAAACCCACAGCTGGCTGGGTCACAGAGCTGCAAAGGCATTTTTGAGATTTTTTTGCTCAGGAAACAAAGAGAATGAGGGGCTGAGTGTGGGGGGACCCTACTCTGAGGAATTAATTAGAAGACAAGGAATTATTTAGTGACTTGCTTCCAAACTTTTTTCTCATTTGTGGCAGAGCTACTTTTGCTAAACCTAGAGGCAGCTTCACAATCTGAACAAAGCCCTTGAGACTGCAATTAATACTAATGATATGAATAATTAGAGCTGACATGTGAAATCACATTTATTTGCCCTAATTTCCCCACTTCTATAGGAAATATAATAGTTGTATATGTATGCAGAAATAGCTGGAGGTGGTTTATTTATATTGAATATGAATTTGTGTTCTTTAAAGGTGTTCATTTCACCTTAGAAATTACCCAGCTAGCAAATATAAATGTTCTGAGGTAAGTTGTTTCCCAGGATGCAACAGCAAGTCAAAAGCTGAACTTTGCATCTGCTTTTTACTTAATTATGTCTGGCACATGGTAGGCAATAAATATCTATTGGAGTATTTGGTTGAATTGAATAAATAAAACTCATATTTCAGATGTGGTGATAAGCAAAATAAATGATAATTGTTAGTACTCTTGCCCACAATTCAACTTAATATTGTGCTTTTCAAACTAATGTATATAAGAATCAATTGGAGCCAAGCATGGTGACTTGTGTACCTGTAATACCAGCCACCCAGGAGATTGAGGCAAGAGGATCACAGGTTTGAGGGCAGCCTCAGCTTTTTAGTGAGGACCTGAGAAACTTGACAAGACTCTGTCTCAAAAAAAAAAAAAAAAAAAAAAAGGTTAGGGATGTACCTCAGTAGTGTTCCCCTCTCCCCCATACATACCCAGGCTCAATCCCCAGAACAACAACAACATCACTTGGGATGAGGATTTCTAGAATTGTATCCTAGGAGATTCTAATTCAGTTTGTCTGCTATATGATATAATTAGATGGCTTCTTTTTCAATCAAGTGATTCTGATGGTTGTAGTCCACTGATAAAACTTCCGAGCAGGTTGAATCAAGGAATAGCAGTTGCTTAAATTACACAATCAGATATTGTTATAACAGATGCTATGGAGAGTCTGGATATGCTTAAAGTGGGTAGATAGGCTTCAAGGAATAGATGCCACTTTATGTTGCTCTATGCTTATATGTTCAATGTGTGTGTTTAAGAAATATGTTTTGTTTTCTTAAAATTATGATTTATTATATATCAGTATCTATGTCCTGTAGTTTTATTTTAGGATATACCATTTCTTTTAACTTAGTGCCAGGCATGCTGACATTTAATTGAATTATAATGGTTAATATTAACAGAGGGTATGCTTTGTGTCAGGAAATGCTAGTGATTTGTATTTATTAACTAATTTTATCCTCATAATAAGCCTAGGAAGTTGACATTATTATTAAACCCATTTTTTTTTTCAGATGAAGAAACTGATGCTTAGTGTGGTCAGTCTATTAAAGGTAGAGCTAGATACAAGCTTTGTCTGAGTTTAGAGCCTGTGTATTTAATATTGATGTCATCTATTTTATTCAATTATTTTTTTCAGGAGTACTGGGGATTCAACACAGGGGTACTCTATCATTGAGGAACACCCCAGCCCTTTTTTAATTTTTATTTTGAGACAGTGTCCTCCTAAGTTGCTGAGTCTGGCCTCAAACTTGTAATCTTCCTTCTTCAGCTGTCCTAGTTACTGGGATTACAGACATGTATCACCATGCTCAGTGGTGCTATATATTTTAAATTAATTTGTGTTTATTCATGTTGCTTTGACATTTCATCAAACTATTAAGATACCATGTACAAGTGTGAGCAGAAATCTTTGTAAATGACTAATGTGGTAAAAGTCTTTGGGGGAACTATGTAAATTTCTTGACATATTTTCTTTAGCTTTTAGAATGAGAACTATCTAAATCCTAAACCAAGTAAAGCAAAAAAGATTGCATCTTTCATACCATATTTTATGCATGGTAATTACTGTTTTAGTGTCTGTCTTTCCTAACACATGTAAGCTATATGAGTATAGGAGCTCTGTCTATTTTGCTTTATATTAGATCCCCCAAAATAGCACAGAATTGGTATTTCCTCTCTTAGTAATTGTCTTAGATTGTAAATATGGTACTTCATCCAGGACTGAAGTAGATGGGTCTCATCTATTTGCTTTTCAAATAGCCCATCTTTTAAAAAATAATTTGCTAAACACAAAAATATGATACATAAAAGGAATCACTGATAAACTAAATCTCATCAAAATTAAAAACTATGGCTCTTTGAAAGATAGTGTTAAAAAAGATAAAAACATTATGATTGGGGAAAAAAAAGTGTGCAGACTACCTATAGTAGATTGAGTAAATGTCTCCCTAAAAACATTGAGTCTCATTATCTAGAATTAAAAATGTTATTTTATTTGGAATTTTTTTAATGTTTTTCTTAAATGTTGACAGACATTATTTTATTCATTTATTTCTATGCAGTGCTGAGAATCAAACCCAGTACCTCATATATGTTAGGCAAGCATTCTAACACTGAGCCACCACTGCAGCCCCTGGAAAAAGTTTTTATAGATTTGTAATTAACTAGGATTTTGAAATAAGAAGATTATTTTGGATTATCTGGGTGACTCCTAAATACCATCTCTAGTGATCTTGTAAAAATAAGGCAGAGGGAAGATTTGATACACAGGGAAGACAGTAATCTGAAGAAAGAGAGAAAGGAGTCATGATAACCCATGTCAGACACACAGAGGTGATGGGAAGGCAGAATAGACAGAGATGGGACCACAAATCAATGGATGCTGATAGTCACCAGAAGCTAGAACAAGCAAGGAAAGGACTTTCTCCTAAAATCTTCTGAGGGAGCACAGATCTGCTGACACCTTGATTTTTTTTTTTTTTTTTTAATTTCTGGCTTTCAGACCAGGTTATAAAGTCTTATTAGTTTCTTCATTAATTTAATAAATTCTGACATATAAAAGAAAGTCTTTTAATAGATGGCTCCAGCATTCAAAAATAACCCACATAACCAGACATTTGGCAAGGCAGTCTTCTGAATTGGGAAGAATTAGATATGTAGACCCAGGAATAAACATGCACGTACCTGAAAATGTAGAACAAAAAGTTTGTCAGTAGAACAAGGATCAAATTAATTTATTACCAGAGGTCATTCTCCCCGGAAAGTTTACTAAAACAAGAGAAGTTTACTTCTTCCTGTTCAGTCTATCTTCATATACCTTACATTCCCATGGTAAAGAGAGATGTTTATCAGATAATGTAGGATAAGTGTAAAATTACAGTTAGGATCAATGTGATGAAAAGAGGAACTCAGTACTGTGAGCCTGTAACAGGATGACTGTACCTAGCTAGGGCAATCTGAGAAGACTTTGCTGAAGCAGTAACAAGTAGGCTGAAATTGGACAATAGATAGGGGAAAAAATTACTTATTAATGTAACATGGGACACAGTTGTCCCGTCATATGATGTCCTCCAGTAATGCTTGGCTGACAGGTTGTGGAAATGGAAAAACATAGTGCTTGGGTTGATCCAAGTCTGGGACAAGGTGCACAGGGTGATATATATAGGGTGCTGGCCAGAATATTATTGAAAGGATGGTTCATGGAATCTAAGGTGGATAAGTAAAGAAGACAAACAAAAACACATGTAGATAGTTAGTACCCATGGCCTGGGTGGAACAGAGATATTCATAATCTTGAAGTTCTGATGAAGATGTCAATACAAATTAGAAAGAAAGACTGTTGATATAAGAACCTGTTTTTTTTCAAAATAGATTATTTTGAGGAGGAGCAGTTAGGGGAAGTGAAAAGTTCAAGGAGTCACCAAGGGAATGGGTGGCTGGGGTGAAATGAAGGCTGTTGAAGACAAAGGCAACTTGGAGGTCATTTATTAGATCGGTTGACTATGGACAGTGAGCCTTCTTCACCCTCAGCATTTATAGAAGAAGTTGGAGGTTAGTCAAGTGCCAAGTCACAGGTGAATTTGCAGAATCACGTGAAAGAGGACAAACAGAAGAAAAGGCAAGAAGAGGAATATAAGAGAATAATGTGCTAGAGGACTATTAGGTCAGGAGTACTATGGGATAAGCCCAACCCCAGTTGGGTCCAGCTGCCATTTTATTTTCCTATAAACTCCTTCTTGAGCATGTCTTTATTAATTTTAAGGCAGATTATTTTTTAATTAGATTTTTTTTGCTAGTTCTTAACTGATTATCTCTTTGTCTGACATGCACATTTCAAATAATTATCCTATTGCTTGATTGTCTTTCACATTGCTTGTGTTATTTTTGCCATGTAGCAGTTTTAAAAATGTACCATATTTATCAGTCTTTCTTTTACAGGCTTTGGATTTGTGCTTTTAGGTTTATGCTCATTTAGCCTCTAATACAAATAATTTCACTTATAATATATTCTAGAAGTTTTAGGAATTTTATGTTAGCAGTCAAATTTTTGCTGTACCTGGAATTTAGGATAAGAAGCAAGGAAGGAATTTAGCTTATTTTTTCCCTAGATATATGTTTAGTTATTCCAACACCATTTCCCTACTGATATGAAATCTTATCTTTGTTTTAAGATTCCAATATGTATTTGGGTCTGTTTTGTAAGACTAAAAGCTTATGTGAGACTACATGGTATAATTGAGAGACAGATTTTAAGTCCTCATGATAACACTTGCTGTTGTCCTTGGCCAAGGAGCTCAGCTTCTTTGGGATTCAGTAATAGCCTTAGAGGATTAGTGACAACATAGGAAATACATTAACCACTGTGACTACAGCCAAGTGAGCAAGGAAGAGGATAATAGAAGAGAGGAACTGAACTTCTGAGACTCTGTAGCCCATTGTAAAAATTTTATTTTCGTTTCTCTGAGTGAGATGAAAAGTCACTAATGATTTTATGTAGAGAAGTGATGTACTTGAACTTAAAATTTAAAAGGCTTTTCTGTTGCAGTTATACCGTGGAAGTAAGCAGAGTAGAAACTAATTTTAGTTTTTAGCAGAGAGATGATGCTTCAGACCTTGGTGGGTAAGAAATGATAGGCATGTGGATAGAGTTGACATCACATAGATGGGAAAAGACTTGTGGGTAGTGTAGGTTTGGAGGCAAGGATTGTCAGTTCAGATTGCATCTTGTTAAATGTGAGAAGTTTGCCACATATCTAAGCATAGGTGTCAGGAAGGGTAGTATACACATCTGGAGTTCAGGAAATAGATTTGAGGTGGAGAAAATAAATCGTGAATTGTGAGCGCGTAGATTGTATTTTGTGTATTTGAGGCCATGTGACTGATGAGAGCACCAAGAGAGTGAGTATTGATAGAAAAAGTAAGAGATTTCGGGTGGATTCTGAGAAGAGATTAGAAATCAGTGAAGAAAGGTGAGGAGTGTCCAATAGGCAGGGAGAAAAAAAAAAGATGAGCTGTGATGTCTTAGAAGCCAAGTAGAAATGGGGGAGTTAAAACCTAATTGGAATGGGCCTAAGAGAAGATGGGAGGAGGGAGGAATATTGAGTTCATAAAGTTATTTTAGGTAAGTTGGATGATTTCATCAGCACATGGAACTTTATCCAAAATTTTTTTTAGCAGAGAGATGATGCTTCAGACCTTGGTGGGTAAGAAATGATAGGCATGTGGATACAATTGACATCAAATAGATGGGAAAAGACTTGTGGGTAGTGTAGAATTAAAATAAAGCATGCACTAGGCCATGAAGCAAGTCTTTGCATATTTTAAACAATTAAAATAATTTCTTGCATCTTTTCAGATCACAATGGACACCAGCAGCAAGAGGAGCTACAAAAATTATACAAACACACAGAGATTGAATGATACACCTTTTTAAAAATTAGAGGTTTATAGTTATACACAGTAGTTGGGTTCACCCTGACAAACTCATACATGCAGAGATTTCAATTTCAGTTCAGGATCCCACACTTTTCCCTACCACTTTACCTTCCTGTCCTCCCTCTACTCTGCTAAACTTCCTCTACTCTGCTAAACTTGCTTTTGCTCGTCTATATTTATTATTATATAATAATCTATATCTGATTGTTTTTTACATATGTATAAAGATGAAGTTCCTTGTGATATATTTATATCTGCATATAACATGATTTTTAAAAAATAATTCATTTTGCATTGCTACCACCCCCTTTCCCATCTCTCCACTTTGCCTCTAAATCTCCTTCTACATTACTGATCTTCCCTGTATCTTTATGATATCTTTTTCTTATTTGTTGTTTTTGGATGTGCATGACAGTAGGGTGTGTTTTGACATATTATACATGCACGGGGTGCAAACCATAACAATTTTGATCCTCTTCTTGTGGTTGAACATGATGTGGAGTTACACTGGTCCTGTATTCATATATGAGCATAGGAAAGTTATGTCTGATTCATTCTATTATCTTCCTATTCCTGTCCTCCTCCCTTCCCTCATTCTCCTTTGTTTAAACCAATGAACTTCTGTACTTCCTTTCCCTACCCTCCCTTGTTATGAGTTAGCATCCATGTATCAGAGAACATTCGACCTTTGTTTTTTTGGGACCTGCTTATATTTAAAGCAGTACAGGTAGTTTATAGATGCACAAATAATTTAAATTTAGGAAATACATACTTAGGGCACTCAAGTTCATTTGTAACTTTCATTCTTTCTCAACCTCCTCCCCTCCATTTTTTTCCCTTTTGCTTTGTTCTCCTGCCCCCCTTTTCCCCCTCACTCCTCCTCCTTCTTCCTCTTCCTTTTCTCCTGCCACCGAGGATCAAATGCAGGGGTGCTCTATCTCTGAGCTGCATCTCCAACTCATTTTTATTTTGATTCAGTTTCTCACTAAATTGACCTTACTGACCTCGAACTTGTGATCCTCCTGCCTTAGCCTCCTGAGTCATTGGGATTACAGGTGTGATCACCATACCTGGCTGTTTTCTTTTTTTTTTAATTTTTTATTGTGGGTTGTTCAAAACATTACAAATTTCTTGACATATCATATTCCACACTTTGATTCAAGTGGGTTATGAACTCCCACCTTCACCCCATACACAGATTGCAGAATCACATCAGTTACACATCCATTGATTTACAAATTGCCATACTAGTGTCTGTTGTGCTCCACTGCCTTTCCCATCCTCCACCCTCCCCCCTCCCCACCTCTCCCCTCGCCTCCCCTCCTCTCTCTCTACCTCCTCCACTGTATAACCCTGAGGGTCTCCTTCCATTACCATGCAATTTTCCTTCTCTCTCCCTTTCCCTCCCACCTCTCATCCCTGTTAAATGTTAATCTTCTTCTCCTGCTCTTCGTCCCTACACTGTTCTTAGTTACTCTCCTTATATCAAAGAAGACATTTGGCATTTGTTTTTTAGGGATTGGCTAGCTTCACTTAGAATAATCTGCTCTAATGCCATCCATTTCCCTGTAAATTCTATGATTTTGTCATTTTTTAATGCAGAGTAATACTCCATTGTGTATAAATGCCACATTTTTTTTATCCATTCGTCTATTGAAGGGCATCTAGGTTGGTTCCACAGTCTTGCTATTGTGAACTGTGCTGCTATGAACATCGATGTAGCAGTGTCCCTGTAGCATGCTCTTTTTAGGTCTTTAGGGAATAGACCAAGAAGGGGAATAGCTGGGTCAAATGGTGGCTCCATTCCCAGCTTTCCAAGAAATCTCCATACTGCTTTCCAAATTGGCTGCACCAATCTGCAGTCCCACCAGCAATGTACAAGTGTACCCTTTTCCCCACATCCTCGCCAGCACTTGTTGTTGTTTGACTTCCTAATGGCTGCCAATCTTACTGGAGTGAGATGGTATCTTAGGGTGGTTTTGATTTGCATTTCTCTGACAGCTAGAGATGTTGAGCATTTTTTCATGTACTTGTTGATTGACTGTATGTCCTCCTCTGAGAAGTGTCTGTTCAGGTCCTTGGCCCATTTGTTGATTGGGTTGTTTGTTTTCTTATTGTCTAATTTTTTGAGTTCTTTGTATACTCTGGATATTAGGGCTCTATCTGAAGTGTGAGGAGTAAAGATTTGTTCCCAGGGTGTAGGCTCCCTATTTACCTCTCTTATTGTTTCTTTTGCTGAGAAAAAACTTTTTAGTTTGAGTAAGTCCCATTTGTTGATTCTAGTTATTAACTTTTGTGCTATGGGTGTCCTATTGAGGAATTTGGAGCCCGACCCCACAGTATGTAGATCGTAGCCAACTTTTTCTTCTATCAGACGGCGCGTCTCTGATTTGATATCAAGCTCCTTGATCCATTTTGAATTCACTTTTGTGCATGGCGAGAGAAAGGGATTCAGTTTCATTTTGTTGCATATGGATTTCCAGTTTTCCCAGCACCATTTGTTGAAGATGCTATCCTTCCTCCATTGCATGGTTTTAGCACCTTTATCAAATATAAGATAGTTGTAGTTTTGTGGATTGGTTTCTGTGTCCTCTATTCTGTACCATTGGTCCACCCGCCTGTTTTGGTACCAGTACCATGCTGTTTTTGTTACTATTGCTCTGTAGTATAGTTTGAAGTCTGGTATCGCTATACCGCCTGATTCACACTTCCTGCTTAGCATTGTTTTTGCTATTCTGGGTCTTTTATTTTTCCATATGAATTTCATGATTGCTTTCTCTATTTCTACAAGAAATGCCGTTGGGATTTTGATTGGCATTGCATTAAACCTATAGAGAACTTTTGGTAATATCGCCATTTTGATGATGTTAGTTCTGCCTATCCATGAACAGGGTATATTTTTCCATCTTCTAAGATCTTCTTCTATTTCTCTCTTTAGGGTTCTGTAGTTTTCATTGTATAAGTCTTTCACCTCTTTTGTTAGGTTGATTCCCAAGTATTTTATTTTTTTTGAAGATATTTTGAATGGGGTGGTTGTCCTCATTTCCATTTCAGAGGATTTGTCGCTGATATACAGGAATGCCTTTGATTTATGCGTGTTGATTTTATATCCTGCCACTTTGCTGAATTCATTTATTAGCTCTAATAGTTTCTTTGTAGAGCCTTTTGGGTCTGCTAGGTATAGAATCATGTCATCTGCAAATAGTGATAATTTAAGTTCTTCTTTTCCTATTTTGATGCCTTTAATTTCTTTCATCTGTCTAATTGCTCTGGCCAGTGTTTCGAGAACTATGTTGAACAGAAGTGGAGAGAGAGGGCATCCCTGTCTAGTTCCAGATTTTAGAGGGAATGCCTTCAGTTTTTCTCCATTCAGAATGATGCTAGCCTGAGGCTTAGCATAGATTGCTTTTACAATATTGAGGTATGTTCCTGTTATCCCTAGTTTTTCTAGAGTTTTGAACATAAAGGGATGCTGTACTTTGTCAAATGCTTTTTCCGCATCTATCGAGATGATCATATGGTTCTTATTTTTAAGTCTATTGATGTGGTGAATAACATTTATTGATTTCCGTATATTGAACCAGCCTTGCATCCCTGGGATGAATCCTACTTGATCATGGTGTACAATTTTTTTGATATGTTTTTGTATCCGATTCGCCAGAATTTTATTGAGGATTTTTGCATCTAGGTTCATTAGAGATATAGGTCTGTAGTTTTCTTTCTTTGAAGTGTCTTTGTCTGGTTTAGGTATCAGGGTGATGTTGGCCTCATAGAATGAATTTGGAAGTTCTCCCCCCTTTTCTATTTCCTGAAGTAGCTTGAAAAGTATTGGTATTAGTTCTTCTTTAAAGGTTTTGTAAAATTCTGCTGTATACCCATCTGGACCTGGGCTTTTCTTAGTTGGAAGTCTTTTTATGGTTTCTTCTATTTCCTCAATTGATATTGGTCTGTTTAGGTTTTCTATATCCTCCTGACTCAATCTGGGCAGATCATATGACTTAAGAAATTTATCTATGCCTTCACTATCTTCTAATTTGTTGGAGTATAAGGATTCAAAATAGTTTTTGATTATCTTCTGTATTTCTGAAGTGTCTGTTGTGATATTGCCTTTTTCATCCCGTATGCTAGTAATTTGAGTTCTCTCTCTTCTTCTCTTCGCTAGCATCGCTAAGGGTCTGTCGATTTTGTTTATTTTTTCAAAGAACCAACTTTTAGTTTTGTCAATTTTTTCAATTGTTTCTTTTGTTTCGATTTCATTAATTTCAGCTCTGATTTTAATTATTTCTTGCCTTCTACTTCTTTTGCTGTTGTTTTGCTCTTCTTTTTCAAGGATTTTGAGATGAAGTATGAGATCATTTATTTGTTGGTTTTTTCTTTTTTTAAGGAATGAACTCCAAGCAATGAATTTTCCTCTTAGAACTGCTTTCAATGTGTCCCATAGATTCCGATATGTTGTGTCTGTGTTTTCATTTATCTCTAAGAATTTTTAAATTTCCTTCTTGATGTCTTCTATAACCCATTGATCATTCAGTAACCTATTGTTCATTCTCCAAGTGATGTATGCTTTTTCCTTCCTTCTTTTATCGTTGATTTTCAGTTTCATTCCATTATGATCAGATAAGATGCATGGTATTATCTCTACTCCTTTATATTGTCTAAGAGTTGCCCTGTGACATAATATATGATCTATTTTTGAGAAGGATCCATGTGCTGCTGAGAAAAAAGTGTAACTGCTTGATGTTGGGTGGTATATTCTATATATGTCAATTAGGTCTAGGTTATTAATAGTGTTATTGAGTTCTATAGTTTCCTTATTCAACTTTTGTTTGGAAGATCTGTCCAGTGGCGAGAGAGGTGTGTTGAAGTCTCCCATGATTATGGTATGGTGATCTATTAGACTCTTGAACTTGAGAAGAGTTTGTTTGACGAACATAGCTGCATCATTGTTTGGGGCATAAATATTTATGATTGTTATGTCTTGTTGGTGTATGGTTCCCTTAAGCAGTATGTAGTGTCCCTCTTTATCTCTTTTGATTAACTTTGGCTTGAAATCTATTTTATTTGATATGAGTATGGACACTCCTGCTTGTTTCCGAAGTCCATATGAGTGATATGATTTTTCCCAACCTTTCACCTTCAGCCTATGTATGTCTTTTCCTATCAAATGCGTCTCCTGTAGGCAGCATATTGTTGGGTCTTGTTTTGTGATCCATTCTACTAGCCTGTGTCTCTTAATTGGTGAGTTTAAGCCATTAACATTTAGGGTTATTATTGAGATATGGGTTGTTCTTCCAGCCATATTTGTTTATTTCTGTTACTAAACATGGTTTGTTTTCCTCTTTGATTATTCCCCCCCCCCTTTACTGTCCTACCTCCCACTGTTGGTTTTCATTGTTATTTTCCATTTCCTCTTCCTGTAATGCTTTGGCGAGGATGTTTTGAAGAGATGGTTTTCTAGCTGCGAATTCTTTAAACTTTTGTTTATCGTGGAAGGTTTTAATTTCATCCTCCATCCTGAAGCTTAATTTCGCTGGATACACAATTCTTGGTTGGAACCCATTTTCTTTCAGTGTTTGAAATATGTTATTCCAGGATCTTCTAGCTTTCAGAGTCTGTGTTGACAGATCAGCTGTTATCCTGATTGGCTTACCCCTAAATGTAATCTGCTTCCTTTCTCTTGTAGCTTTTAAAATTCTCTCCTTATTCTGTATGTTGGGCATCTTCATTATGATGTGTCTAGGTGTGGATCTCTTATGATTTTGCACATTCGGCGTCCTGTAGGCTTCTAGGATTTGGGGTTCTGTCTCATTCTTCAAGTCTGGGAAGTTTTCTTGTATTATTTCATTGAATAGACTTCTCATTCCTTTGGTTTGGAGCTCTGTACCTTCCTGTATCCCAATGACTCTTAAGTTTGGTCTCTTAATGTTATCCCATATTTCTTGGATGTTCTGCTCATGGTTTCTTAACAGTCTTGCTGAGCTGTCTATGTTCTTTTCCAGTTGAAATACTTTGTCTTCATTGTCTGATGTTCTATCTTCTAAGTGTTCTACTCTGCTGGTAGTATTCTCCATTGAGTTTTTAAGTTGGTTTATTGCTTCCTGCATTTCTAGGATTTCTGTTTGTTTGTTTTTTATAACCTCTATCTCCCTGTATAGTTGATCCTTTGCTTCCTGGATTTGTTTGCGTAATTCGTTGTCGAAGTGATCTTTCATTGTCTGATTTTGCTGTTTAATGTCTTCCTTGATACTCCAGATCATCTGAAGCATGTATATCCTGAATTCTTTATCTGACATTCCATCTGCTGCAGCTGTTACCTCTTCTAAAGTTGCGTTGACCTGCATTGCTTGTGGTCCTTTCTTTCCTTGTCTTTTCATACTGCTTGCGTATCTTTCCTGCAGGTGCGGGCGGCGGCTCTGCTCTCTCCTTATTCCAATTGGGGTGTCGTGGCTACCACGCCGGCAGGTCACTGGGCCTGTTCTGGGAGCTGGCGGCGGCTCTGTTCTGCCCCTACTCCAATTGGGGTGACGAGTGTACCACGCCGGCAGGCCACCGGGCCTGATCCGCCGGTCGGTTGCAGGTTTGCCTACCCTGCAGGCGCGGGCGGCGGCTCTACTCTGCCCCTACTGCAAATGGGGTGACGTGTCTGTCGTACCGGCAGGCCACTGGGCCTGTCCCGCTGGTCGGTCGCAGATCTGCCCACCTTTCGGGCACGGGTGGAGGCTCTGCTCTGCCCCTACTCCAATTAGGGTGTCGTGGCTACCCCGCCTGCAGGACGCTGGGCCTGTTCCTGGCACTGGCGGCGACTCTGCTCTGCCACTACTCCAATTAGGGTGGTGTTTGTACCACGCCGGCAGGCTCCTGGGCCTGATCCGCCGGTCTGTTGTAGGTCTGCCTACCTTGGAGGCGCGGGCGGCGGATCTGCCCTGCCCCTCCTACCACGCCTGCGGACCCCTTGGCCTGATCTGCAGGTTGATCACTGGTCTGCTCACCCTGCGGGCACGGGTGGCGGTTCCGCTCCGCCCCCACTCCAATTGGGGTCACGTGACCACCACACCGGCAGGGCCTGATCCGGGCGTGGGAGAAGGATCTGCTCTGCCCCTACTCCAGTTGGGGTGATGTGTGTACCACACTGGCAGACCACTGGGCCTGACCCGCCAGGCTGACACAGGTCTGTTTACCTTGCAAGCGCGAACCGCGGCTCTGCCCTGCCCCTCCTACCACGCCCATGTACCACTGGGTCGCGGGTCTGCCCACCTTGCGGTTGCGGGTGGCGGCTCCGCTCCGCCCCCTCTCCAATTGGGGTCACGCGGTCACCACGCTGGCGAGCTGCTGGGCCTGCTCCGGGTGCTGGCGGCGGCCCGGCTCCTTCCCTCTGGCTCGACGACAAATTGAGGAGACTCGGGTGACTGTGCCTCACCCCCCCTACCAGGAGACCAACTGCTTATGTCACCACTGGTATTGATGAAGTTCCCTCCTCCGCCGCTTTCTGCAGACGTCAGATCTCTGCCATGTTGGTATCCTATGCGAATGGCAGCATTTCGTTCCCCTTGCCGGGCAACCAAAGCACCCGGTGAGTCCTGACCGGCCCTCAGCAGGACCCGGACCGAGAAGCCGTTTCCGCGGGCTCCTAGCCCCGGGCCAGGGAAGTTCCGGGAGCCGTAACTCGGCCGCCCCGCGCTCGGTATTCACTCTGATAAGATCAGGTTCTAAGAAGCACCCAGGCGCTGAGCCCTAGCAATCTGTCTGCAAGCCGCAGGCGAATTGCAGCCTGAAATTACCTGTTCTATGGCTGAATGAGCTGCTGTCAGTCAAAAACAGGGGTGGTGACGTCAGTTTACCAACATGGTGGCTGCTAGCCTCCTCTGTGGTCTGACCGGTGTGGAGAACCGAGATGGACCGCTTCCTTCCCCCGTCTCGAACCCAGAATTCAGCCCTGAGTACGGTGCTTGCGCGGCTGGCAGAAACTGCAGCGCTGTAACCCTGCATCTCTATCCCAGCGCACGCTGCAGATTCTAGCCGCGGGGCGATTTGCTGAATAAGCAGTGTTACCCTCTGTGCGACAAACCTCTCGCGTTTGAGTCCCCGTAGCTGATCCTCGTGCGATGGAAATCCTTCCTCCAGGTTCCGGAGCACCCCACTATTGCTGGAAATTCCTAACAAGATATCCTTTAGCCGTCCTGACTTGTCATACTCCCACACAGTGAAGCAGCACACGGGGGCAATGCACTCCCCTCGCCGCCATCTTCCTTCCCCCCCCTGGCTGTTTTCTTAACCTTCTCAGAGACCACCTCCCATCAATATTTATTGATTCTCTTTCTGACTGCTCATATCTTTTCTTCTCTGAATCCTATGTGTAGACTTGGGACTGTGTTGCCACTTGTTTATGTGTGTGTTTTATCCTTTTTTTTTTTTTGTCTTTTGACTTTTCTTAAATTTTTAAAATTTGTTCTTATTAGTTATACGTGATAGTAAAATGTATTTTCACACACACACACACACACACACACACACATATTTCCATTCTTCTAGTTGTACATAATGTGGAATTACACTGGTCGTGTATTTATATATGCATAGGAAAGTAATATCTGATTCATTCTACTGTTTTTCCTAAGTTTTATCTTTTCAACAAGATTTTCAATCAGCTTCCTCTTCCCCCCTCCTTAACACACACACACACATACACAAACACACATACAAACACACAAACACACACACACACACACACACACCCCAGCCTCTTTGGAAGTGCATATCCCATAGGACCTGCTAGAATCTTTGCAGTGTTGGGGTCTGGGGTCTGGAGGAAGGTAGAAAAGATACACATGGACTAATAGCTAATAAGGTGGGACTTAAAACTGTGGGAGATCAAGGCAATTTCAGGCACACTGTCCAAAGTTTACCACAATTATAGAACCAGGTCAGATAGCTGTCAGGATGAGGAAGTCAGGCATGACAAGACATAACAGAAAGTGCTTCTAGGTAGCAGTCCATGTCCATGAATAACCAGGCAGGGGAATCTGCATACATTCAATTAGACCATCATTTACCTGCTTGGTTCCAGGAAGGAGATGTCCAGCCTCAGGAAGGAGGCCTGCCAGATCTAGGTAGGTATCTGGATCTCCCATAACCTCCCAGGAAGAGTGTTGGTTCTCAGAGGCTTATTTTAGTGAAAAGAACTTGTCAGATTTGGATTTCAACCTTAGCTTCACCTAGTTCTGAGGTCTCAGTTTCTCACCTATAAAATGTGGATAATAATTCCAAATAATAATTAACTAGTTAATTAATTACATGTGATAAGAACCTAATATAATAACGAAGAGTATTGATTATACTACTTTGGATATTAATGTAGTTAAAAGAGAGCAGAGAATCCTAATAAAGAGATCAGGGAGTGATTGATAATGACTTTACAAGTTACAAGCATAGTAACTTTAGTTATGGCCGATAATAGGATAAATATCATCATTGTCTTAATCAATGGTAGAATGAGCTGGTGATATAAATCAATGTCAATCATCAAACACCATGAAGTACCAATGTTATTTCTAATGTAAATAGGTCATATGGAATCCCAGATAAAATCCCACCACTGTAATCAGAATTTTTTTGGGGGGGGCGGTGTTCTGGGGATTGAACTCCGGGGCACTCAACCACTGAGCCACATCATCAGCCCTTTTTTTTATTTTTAATATTTATTTTTTAGTTGTAGTTGGACACAGTACCTTTATTTTATTTATTTATTTTATGTGATGCTGAGGATCAACCCCAGGGCCTCACATGTACTAGGCAAGCACTCTACTGCTGAGCCACAATGCCAGCCCCCTCAGCCGTATTTTTGTTATTTTATTTAGAGTCAGGGTCTCATTGAGTTGCTTAGTGCCTTGCTTTTGCTGAGGCTGTCTTTGAACTCACAATCTTCCTGTCTCAGCCTCCTGAGCCACTGGGATTATAGGTGTGTACCGCTGAGCCTGGCTGTTATCAGAATTTTAGAGCACTTTGAGTGCGCTTTTTTTTTTTTTTTAAGTAATATGAAGAAAATGAAGAGGAATCAACTCATACGTTATTAAATATATTTGGTCATTTGTTTAGCAAATATGTATTGAATGCCTATACAGTGAAGACACTATGCTAAGAAGGCCCAGAGGGATGGTGGTGAATAATACAGGGGCCGATCTCTATTTTATAGAAACAAATAAGCAGCTCCCACCTCAATTAATTATAATTGTAATACATGCTAGATATAATGCAGGTTGCTAGCAATGAATGTAACAGGGGGACCTGATTTAATTTAGAAGTGGTTGTCAGGATATTTGTACTGAGATCTGGAAGTGGATAGAAGTTAGTTGGGGGATTCCACCTCTTGGGTCCCCTTCTTCCTCCGGGAGAAGTCTTTTCTGCTGTCCTTTAATAAACTTCTAATTTCTACTCTAAAAAAAAAAAAAAAGAAGAAGAAGTTAGTTGGGTGAAGTCAGAAGGAGAAGAACATTATAGGAAGAAAGAGCATGTGCTAATGCCCTGAGGTTGAAGAAGCAGGGATTTCCCAGAATTAAGAGGTGTTTAATGTGCTAGAAAAGGATCCATGTTGGAGAGTGTGACTGGTCATATGGACAAAGCCCAGAAAGGCAGGCCTTCTGAGTGATATTGAAAAGTTTGGAGTTTTCCTTTTACAAAACAGAGAAGCTAATGCACATTAGTGAAATGACCTCAGTGATCATTCTGGCAGAATGGATAGGGAGAGAGGCGTCGTTCAGGAGCCACCATAGTACTCCAGATAAGAAATGGTAGAGGTTTACACTAACATGGTGACTACAAATGGAACAATGCAGACCAATTTGACAGAAGTAAAATAGCTCCCTTGGGAACAGAGGCTACTTCTCGGAGGGAAGAAAAAACCAAAATTTAAAGTTTTATTAGGAAGAGAAGAGTATATTGGCTAGTGTTCTTCTATCTCCATAGAGAGGGAAAGAATAAAAACCATCTTGCAATTTAATGAGGGAGAATTTGAGATTCTTATTATAGATACAACCTGCCAATAGAAACTGTATAATTTTTATATGAGGAGCTTTTAAGATAGAGATATAAACCCTGGAGACAAGAAATGACCTCTTGAACAATTTTCTACTTAATGTCATATTATTGCTCAGTAAATTTGCTTAGAGCGTCATAATCTCTTATGAACACTGGGATATATTATATTTAAAAGTCCTCGTAATCTTGAGCACTGAGCATTCCCAGTAGTTTTGCAGAAGCACTTTCACATTTATCAGTGTGAGAAAGTTAATGCAGATCCTGATGGCTGGGCATGATGAGGCTATGATGTTCTATTGAATGCAACTGTCAACACTGACAAAGCCACACTGTGATCATGGCACATCAAGACGAAAACAAGACCACTCAGTAATCATGTTCAAACACAGATGAAAATATGAATTTTATCCAAAGCATAATAATGGTCAAATATTCCCATATTCTGGCTGATATGAATGACTACTTTTTTTTAAACCAATAACATCTTTGTCCTTACTCCTCACCTTCTAGATAAGAATTATTAAGATATCCTGTCATAGAATTATGGTGTTATTCCACCATCTGATAAAAGCTCAATCCAGAGGAAAGCCCTGATTTCTGGAATTCTCCCCTAGTTCACCCAACACAAGCCCCAATCCTGTAATAAGTCCTTTTATACCTCTTAGTGAGATGCACCATGGTTCCTCTTGGAGTGTTTTCTATTATTGCAACAAGTAAAGAAAACCAACTGCATTTGACTGTGGTGTATTTCTAGTGGCCTTTGACTGTAGGTCATTGACAAATGTAGGGAATGATCTGTGAGTTTTGGTCCTCTTATGCTATTGTTATTTTTTTTTAAGAGAGAGAGAGAATTTTTTAAATATTTATTTATTTTTAGTTTTCGGCGGACACAACATCTTTGTATGTGGTGCTAAGGATCGAACCCGGACCGCACGCATGCCAGGCGAGCACGCTACTGCTTTGGCCATATCCCCAGCCCCCTCTTATGCTATTAGAATAAAAACATTTGAGTTTTATATGTCCTGCTATATCATATAGTTGGCTTTCTTCTAATTTCTTCTGTAAATGTCTTTTTTTGCCTGGGGGTGGGTACTGGGGAATGGACCTGGGGTGCTTAACTACTGAGCCACATCCCCAGTCCCTTTTAAAAAAATTATTTATTTATTCTAATTTGTTATAAATGACAGCAGAATGCTTTTCAATTCATAGTGTACATATAGAGCACATTTTTTCATGTTTCTGGTTGTACACAAAGTAGAATCACACCATTTGTGTCTTCATACATTACTTGGGGTCATGATGTCCATCTTACTACACCATCTTTCCTATGCCCTGTTCCTTCCCTTTGCTTCCCTCCCCTTTTCCCTATATAAAGTTCCTCCATTCCTCCCATGCTTCCCCACCCCCATCCCCACTATGGATCAGCATCCTCATATTAGAGAAAATATTTGGCATTTGTTTTTTTTGGGATTGGCTAACTTCACTTAGCATAATATTCTCCAACTCCATCCATTTACCTGCAAAGGCCATGATTTTATTCTCTTTTAATGCTGAGTAATATTCCATTGTGTATGTATACCATAGTTTCTTTATCAGTTCATCTACTGAAGGACATCTAGGTTGGTTCCACAATTTACTTTTTGTGAATTGTGCTGCTGTAAACATTGATGTTGCCGTGTTACCACAGTATGCTGTTTTTAAGTCCTTTGGGTATAAACCGAGGAGTGGGATAGCTGGGTCAAATGGTGGTTTCATTCCAAGTTTTCCAAGGTATCTCCATACTGCTTTCCATATTGGCTGCACCAATTTGCAATCCCACCAGCAATATATGAGTGTGCCCTTTTCCCCACATCCTCATCAATACTTATTGTTGTTGAGGTCATGATGTCCATCTTACTATACCATCTTTCCTATGCTGCCATTCTGACTGGAGTAAGATGAAATCTTAAGAGTAGTTTTGATTTGCATTTCTCTAATTGCTGGAGATGCTAAACATTTTTTCATATATTTGTTGATTGATTGTATATCACCTTCTTAGAAGTGTCTGTTCATTTCTTTGGCCCATTTATTGATTGGGTTATTTGGTTTTTTTGGTGTTAATATTTTTGTGTTCTTTAAATATCCTAGAGATCAGTGCTCTATCTGATGTGCAGGTGGTAAAAATTTGCTCCCATTTTGTAGGCTCTCTATTCACCTCACTGATTGTTTCTTTTGCTGAGAAGAAGCTTTTTAGTTTGAATCCATCCCATTTATTGATTCTTGATTTTATTTCTTGTGCTATAGGAGTTTTACTAAGGAAGTCGGGGCCTAATCTGACATGATGAATATTTGGGCCTACTTTTTCTTCTATTAGGTGCAGGGTCTCTGGTTTAATTCCTAGGTCCTTGATCCACTTTGAGTTGAGTTTTGTGCATGGTGAGAGATAGGGGTTTAATTTCATTTTGTTGCATATGGATTTCCAGTTTTCCCAGCACCATTTGTTGAAGAGGCTATTCTTTCTCCATTATATGTTTTTGGCACCTTTGTCTAGTATGAGATAACTGTATTTATGTGAGTTGGTCTCTGTGTCCTCTATTCTGTACCATCGGTCTACACGTGTATTTTGGTGCTAATACCATGCCGTTTTTGTTACTATTGCTCTGTAGTTTAGTTTAAGGTGAGGTATAGTGATGCCACCTGCTTCATTCTTCTTGCTAAGGATTGCTTTAGCTATTCTGGGTCTCTTATTTTTCCATATGAATTTCATTACTGCTTATTCTATTTCTATGAGGAATGTTATTGGGATTTTGATTAGAATTGCATTAAATCTGTATAGTGCTTTTGGTAGTATGGTCATTTTAACAATATTAATTCCCGCTATCCAAGAACAAGGGAGATCTTTCCATATTCTAAGGTCTTATTTAATTTCTTTCTTTAGCATTCTGTAATTTTCATTGTAGAGGTCTTTCACCTCTTTCATTGATTACCAAGTATTTTATTTTTTATTTTTAGGCTATTGTAAATGGGGTAGTTTTTTTAGTTTCTTTTTCAGATTATTTTCAGATGATGTACAGAAATGCCTTTGATTTATGGGTGTTGATTAAATATCCTGCTACTTTGCCAAATTCACTTACTAGTTTTAGAAGTTTTCTGGTGGAATTTTTTTTGGATCTTCTAGGTACAGAGTCATATTGTCGGCAAATAATGATAATTTGAGTTCTTTTCCTATCCATATTCCTATCCCTTTATTTTCTCTCATCTAATTGCTCTGGCTAGAGTTTCAAGAACTATGTTACACAGAAGCATATGTGAAAGAGGTCATTCCTGTCTTGTTGCAGTTTTTAGAGGGAACGCTTTCAATTTTTTTTCCATTTAGAATGATGTTGGCCTGGGGCTTAGCATAGTTAGCTTTTACAATGTTGAGATATGTTCCTGTTATCCCTAGTTTTCTAGTGTTTTGAACATGAAAGGGTGCTGTATTTTTTCAAATGCTTTTTCTGCATTGAAATGATCATATGATTCTTTAAGTCTATTGATATGGGGTGAATTACATTTATTGATTTCTATATGTTGAACCAACTTTGCATCCATGGGATGAACCCCACTTGATCATGGTGCACTACCTTTTTGATATGTTTTTTGTATTCGATTTGCCAGAATTTTATTGAGAATTTTTGCATCTATGTTCATTAGAGATATTGGTCTGAAGTTTTATTTCTTTGATGTATCTTTGTCTGGTTTTTGAATTAGGGTGATACTGGCCTCATAGAATGAGTTTGGAAGTGTTCCCTCTTTTTCTATTTTATGAAATAATTTGAGGAGTATTAGTATTCATTCTTCTTTGAAGGTCTTGTAGAACTCTGCTGTGTATCCCTCTGGTCCTGGGATTTTTTTGGTTGATAAGCTTCTGATGGCGTCTTCTATTTCAGTGCTTGAAATTGATCTGTTTAACTTGTGTATATCATCCTGATTCAGTTTGGGCAAATCACATGTCTCTAGAAATTTGTCGATATCTTTTATATTTTCTATTTTATTGGAGTACAAATTTCCAAAATAATTTCTAATTATCTTCTGTATTTCTGTAGTGTCCATTATGATATTTCCTTTTCCATCATGGATGTTAGTAATTTGAGTTTTCTCTTCTCTTCATTAGGATAGCTAAGGGTTTATCAATTTTATTAATTTTTTCAAAGAACCAACTTTTTGTTTTGTCTATTTTTAAATTGTTTCTTTTGCTTCAATTTCATTGATTTCAGCTCTGATTTTAATTATTTTCTGTCGTGTGCTTTTGATGTTGATTTGCTCTTCTTTTTCTAGGGCTTTCAGGTGTAATGTTAGGTCATTTATTTGTTGACTTTTTCTTCTTTTAAGGAATGAACTCCATGTAATGAACTTTCCTCTTAGTATTGCCTTCATAGTATCCCAGAGATTTCAATATGTTGTATCAGTGTTTTCATTTACCTCTAAGAATTTTTTAATCTCCTGTTTGATGTCTTTTGCAACCATTGTTCATTCAATAACATATTATTTAGTCTCCAGGTGTTGGAGTAGCTTCTATTTTTTATTTTATCATTGATTTCTAGTTTTATTCCATTATGATCTGATAGAATATAGGGTACTATCTCTCTCTTTTTTTTTGTATTTGTTAATAGTTGCTTTGTGGCATAATGTTTGGTCTATTTTAGAGAAGAATTCCTGTGCTGCTGAGAATAAGTGTATTCACTCCTTGATGGATGAAAAATTCTATATATGTCTGTTAAGTGTAAGTTATTGATTGTATTATTGGGTTCTATAGTTTCTTTGTTTATCTTTTGTTTGGAAGATTTATCCAGTGGTGAAGAGGTGTGTTAAAGTCATGCAGAATTATTGTATTGTGGTCTATTTTATTCTTGAACTTTAGAAGAGTTTGTTTGATGAATCTAGATGCTCCATTGTTTGGGGCATATATATTTATAATTGTTGTGTCTTGTTGGTGTATGGTTCTTTAAAGCAGTATGAAATGTCCTTCTCTATCCCTTTTGGTTAACTTTGGCTTGAAGTCTGATTTTTTTGGTATGAGGATGGAAACCCCTGCTTGTTTCCACAGTCCATGTGAGTGGTATGTTTTTTCCCAACCTTTCACCTTCAGTCTGTCTTTTCCTACTAGATGAGTCTCTTGAAGGCAGCTTATTGTTGGGTCTTTTTTAAAAATCCAATCTGCCAGCCTATGTCTTTTGATTGGTGAGTTTAGGCCATTAGCATTTAGGGTTATTATTGAGACATGATTTGTCTTCCTGGTCATATTTTTTTTATTTTTGGAATTTACCTTGACTTGGTTTCTCCTTTGATTTGTATTTCCTTTAGTATAATAGCTCTCTTTGCTTATTTTCATTGTTGTTTTCCATTTCATCCTCATGGAATATTTTGCTGAGGATGTTCTGTAGTGCAGGCTTTCTAGTTGTAAATTCTTTTAACTTTTGTTTATCATGGAAGGTTTTTATTTTGCTATCAAATCTAAAGCTTAATTTTGCTGGATATAAGGTTCTTGGTTGACATCCATTTTCTTTCAGAGCTTAATATATGTTGTTCCAGGATCTTCTAACTTTGAGGGTCTGGATTGAGAAATCTGCAGATATATTAAAATTTAATAGTTAATGGATTTTCCTCTATGTGTAATGTGATTATTTTCTCTTATGGATTTTGAGATTCTCTTTATTCTGTATGCTAGGCATTTTCATTATAATGTGCCTTGGTGTGGATTTGTTGTAATTTTGTACCTTTGGTGTCCTGTAAGCCTCTTGTATTTGATTTTCCAATTTATTCTTCATGTTTGGAAAATTTTCTGATATTATTTCATTGAATAGCTTGTTCATTCCTTTGGTTTATAACTCTATGCCTTCCTCTATCCCAATAATTCTTAAATTTGGTCTTTTTATGTTATCCCATTATTTTTGAATGCTCTGCTTGTTTTTTCTTTTTTAAACCATCTTTACTGTGTGGTCTACATTCTTTTCTTCTCAAGATTATATATTTTGTCTTTATTGTCTGAAGTCCTGTCTTCCAAGTGATTTAATCTGTTGGTGATACTTTCTGTTGAGCTTTTAATTTGATTTATTGTTTCCTTCATTACAAGGATTTCTGTTTTTTTTTTTTCCAGACTGTCTGCTTCCTTACTGAAGTAATCTTTTGCTTCCTGTATTTGAAAAAGCTTTTTCAAAATGATCTTTTGCTGTCTGTATTTGCTGTCTTATATCATCCTTTAATTCATAGACCATTTTATTTATGCATATCCTGAACTCCTTCTCTGTCATTTCTTCTGTTGTGCTGGCCATGGATTCTAATAATGTAATATCTTGGTTTGTTGGGGGCACTTTTTCCCATTGTTTTTTTTCATGTTGTTCATGTGTCTTCCCTTCTAACACTGAGGATCCAAGGCATTACAGTTTTATTTTATAGGCTTATAGTGTCCCTGCAGGATTCCAATACCTCTCGTTTAAGAGGGAGAATAATGTGAACAGATCCCAATACAAACAATATACAACCTTAAACAAATAGCTGCTATTAAGATGTTTACATTTTTTCACAATATACAGAAATGGTAAGTTCCCTTATTACCTACAATGTAAATAGTAGGTTTGCAAAAGGGACTACAGTTTCTGATGGTGGACAAAGAACCGGGGGTGAGGTGTAGGATGAGATGTTGAAGGGGTAGGAGGTGAGGAAATAGAGTTATTAGATCTTAGAAAGCATGAAAGAAGAATATAAAGAAGTTGGTTAGTAGCAGGAGAAGAGAGAGAAAGTGATTTTGGGGAGACAAGTAAATGGGAAGACAGTAGAGTACAAAAACCAAACAAACATACATATTAAGAAAAGTAAAAAATGTAAAAATAGGAGATAAAAGAATATACAACATCACTGTAATATACTATTCAGACATTCCAGTCCTCAGTAGCCTAATTCATAAAAAGTACTTGGTTTCACAAATGTTGGGGATGTGAGGGTGGGAGGAGAGAGAGAGAGAGAGAGAGAGAGAGAGAGAGAGAGAGAGAGAGAGAGAGAGAGAGAGAAATCTTCAAGGAAGATACAAGAATTGTTTGGTTGGAGATAAGTATCTTTTCAGCTTCTCTTCTCATCCAATAGGTGGGGTTGTATGTTGTTTACTGTTATCTCCACCCTCAGGATGGTGAAGGTTATTAGGGTGGGAGGGTTGGTCTTGGGGGTGGCGTTCCTGGAGATAGTACTTGCCAGTCCGGATGGGAGATTGCACCCCAAGGATCTCCTTTGGGGCCCACACACTGAACTCATGTGATGTGGGTGCCTGGTCTTATCACCTGTAGACCTTGCAATTCCTGTTCTCTAATTTAGTCTCTTAACTGTATCTCCCTTACCCGCTCCCTTTCTACTTCCCAATCAGGAACCTTTTTCTCCAGCAGTCTTGTGGGCTGCTCTCTGGGGGTTGTGTATCTATCTTGGAGAGCTGTTTTATATTGGGAAGTTCAAGACTTGGCTTTGCAAGCTATGGATCAGCTGTGTAGGTGTGCCAGGTTAGTGGCTGCCAAGGAGAAGCGGGGAGTTGGGGACTTTCAGTACCTTGATAGTATTGTTTCTGTGCCCCAGTCAGTGTTCCAAGCTGGGAGTTGTCCCAACTAAAGATGGCTGTGAAGGTGTCCCAAGATGGAGGTGACTGCTTTCAGCAATGGATTGTAGGGTTGGGTATTGCCGGGTGGTGGCGTAGAACAGCGTGTCTAGAGATGCAGCTCTGTGGTGTTCAGTGTTGTGCCTGGCAGCTGTCACCGGACTCAGTGCAGTGTCCCCAGGAGGAGGCTACTGTGTGTAGGGGACTGTGGCAGTGGTTTCAGTCCCCCAAGATGGAGGCAACTGGAGGAATCCTATGTTGGTAGATGGGGGTCCACATGGGAGTGGTGGCCAGAGTTCCTGTGTGTGGGCTGTGACGGGTGTCCTGTGTGGGAGCATTGGCCAGGATTCCTTCATGGAAGAGTGGCCTGGAGACCTGTGCAGCACAGTGGCTGTAATTCCTTCCCAGGAGCAGCTGTTGGAGATTCTCTAATCACTCGCAGAGAAACAGTATTCCCGCTACTTGAATCCCAGGTCTGGAAGCAACACAGAATGCAGCTTCCCTCTAGCCCACCATCTTGCATCCCTCCCCAGTCCCTTTTTTATTTAGAGACAGGCTCTGGCTAAGTTGCTTAGGGCCTCATAAGTTGCAGAGGCTGGCTTTGAACTCACAATCCTCCTGCCTCACCCTCCTGAGCCACTGGAATTATAGACATGCACCACCGTGCTCAGTTTATGTGATGTTTTGATATCTATAAAGTCATAATATTCTGGCAAGGAATATCTGTTGAAACTTTATAACCCTCTTCTTTTTGTCTTTTTTTCCTAATCAGGGGAAACAATTATGACCAACAATTATTGTTGGTCACCATTTTTTAATATGTAAAAATCATTATGAAAATTGATGATATAAAAAGTGTAACACTCTTAACTCAGATAAATCATAGTGCTTGCTTTTTATTATGAGATTTTTCTATTTGTATCAGAACTGGCTTTTTTGTGTGCGCAAGATTCTTAGTTTGTCACATCTGTGAGGCAATTCCCAAAGGAACTTTGGTCCATGGACGATTCACGGATGATGTTCATGCTCCATTACCTGTGTACGGGCAAACTGCTGACTAGTGATTTCTTACACTAGTTTTCTCATCCAGCTAATTCTATATGTAGAACACTGAACTCAGCAACATCTTGTACACAGATTTGGGATAGACTTTTGGAGAACTCTGGCCCTTTCTATGTACTTAAGTGGCTCTAAGGGTTTGAGGGATGTTGCTGTGGGGAGACAAACTGCAGTGTTAGTCAAAAACCTTATTTTAGAATTACGCAGCCCTCTCTGCAACTTGTATTCCATACCACTGAAATATAAATGCTCACAAGAAACAAAACCATAATTTTCATTTACATATTTTTTTCATCTGTTTGTATAATTAAAGTGAATGTGGGCCGCCCCCTCCCCCTGCGCCGGCAAGGTACATGGAACTGTGACCACCCACAGAACAGGCCCAGCGGCCTGCTGAGGGGCAGAGCCGCCCCCCACCCCCCGCGCCTGCCAGGTAGGCGGAACTGTGACCACCGACAGAAAAGGCCCAGTGGCCCGCGGAGGGGCAGAGCTTCCAATCACTCCTGCAAGGTAGGTGGGCCTGCGACCCACCGGCAGAAGAGGAGCAGCGGCCTGCTGAGAGGCAGAGCCGCCCCCTCCCCCTGCGCCGGCAAGGTAGACGGAACTGTGACCACCCACAGAACAGGCCCAGCGGCCTGCTGAGGGGCAGACCTGCCAACCACACCTACAAGGTAGGCGGGCCTGCGACCCACCGGCAGAACAGGCGCAGCGGCCTGCTGAGGGGCAGAGCTGCCCCCCCCCCGTGCCTGCAAGGTAGGCGTAACTGTGACCACCAACAGAAGAGGCCAGACCTGCAACCGACAGACAGAACAGGCCCAGTGGCCTGAGGAAGGGTAGAGCCACCCCGCCCCCCGCGCCTGCAAGGTAGGCGGACCTGCGACCCACCGGCAGAACAGCCCCAGAGGCCTGCAGAGGGGCAGTGCCGCTGCCTGCGCCTGCAAAGTAAGCAGAACTGCGACCACCGACAGAACAAGCCTAGCGGCCCGCAGAGGGACAGAGCCGCCGCCCGCGCCTGCAAGGTAGGCGGACCTGCTACCGACCGGCAGAACAGGCCCAGCGGCCTGCTGGGGTGGTAGGCACATTGCCCCAATTGGAGGAGGGGCAGAGCCGCCGCCCGTGCCTGCGAGGGAGACTTTGCAACTATACAAGACCAATATAAATATATAGGGGGAAAATTCAATAGCACAACAGTTTCACCAAGTAGAAAGGAACGCGAACAGTATGAAGAGACAAGGAAAGAAAGGACCACAAGCAATGCAGGTCAACTCAACGTTAGAAGAGGTAATAGCTGCAGCAGATGGAATGTCAGATAAAGAATTCAGGATATACATGCTTCAGATGATCTGGAGTCTCAAGGAAGACATCAGACAGCAAAATCAGACAATGAAAGATCACTTCAACAATGAATTACATAAACAAATCCAAGAAGCAAAAGATCAACTATACAGGGAGATAGAGGTTATAAAAAACAAACAAACAGAAATCCTAGAAATGCAGGAAGCAATAAACCAACTTAAAAACTCAATTGAGAATACTACCAGCAGAGTAGAACACTTAGAAGATAGAACATCAGACAATGAAGATAAAGTATTTCAACTTGAAAAGAACATAGACAGCTCAGCAAGACTGTTAAGAAACCATGAGCAGAACATCCAAGAAATATGGGATAACATCAAGAGACCAAATTTAAGAGTCATTGGGATACAGGAAGGGACAGAGTTTCAAACCAAAGGAATGAGCAATCTATTCAATGAAATAATACGAGAAAACTTCCCAGACTTGAAGAATGAGACAGAACCCCAAATCCTAGAAGCCTACAGGACGCCGAATGTGCAAAATTATAAGAGACCCACACCTAGACACATTATAATGAAGATGCCCAACATACAGAATAAGGAGAGAATTTTAAAAGCTACAAGAGAAAGGAAGCAGATCACATTTAGGGGTAAGCCAATCAGGATAACAGCTGATCTTTCAACACAGACTCTGAAAGCTAGAAGATCCTGGAATAACATATTTGAAACACTGAAAGAAAATGGGTTCCAACCAAGAATTGTGTTTCCAGCGAAATTAAGCTTCAGGATGGAAGATGAAATTAAAACCTTCCATGATAAACAAAAATTAAAAGAATTTGCAGCTAGAAAACCATCTCTTCAAAACATCCTTGGCAAAACATTACAGGAAGAGGAAATGGAAAATAACAATGAAAACCAACAGTGGGAGGTAGGACAGTAAAGGGGGGAAAAATAATCAAAGAGGAAAACAAACCATGTTTAGTAACAGAAATAAACAAATATGGCTGGAAGAACAACCCATATCTCAATAATAACCCTAAATGTTAATGGCTTAAACTCACCAATTAAGAGACACAGGCTAGTAGAATGGATCACAAAACAAGACCCAACAATATGCTGCCTACAGGAGACACATTTGATAGGAAAAGACATACATAGGCTGAAGGTGAAAGGTTGGGAAAAATCATATCACTCATATGGACTTCGGAAACAAGCAGGTGTGTCCATACTCATATCAAATAAAATAGATTTCAAGCCCAAGTTAATCAAAAGGGATAAAGAGGGACACTACATACTGCTCAAGGGAACCATACACCAACAAGACATAACAATCATAAATATATATGCCCCTAACAATGGTGCAGCTATGTTCATCAAACAAACTCTTCTCAAGTTCAAGAGTCTAATAGACCACCATACAATAATCATGGGAGACTTCAACACACCTCTCTCACCAATGGACAGATCTTCCAAACAAAAGTTGAATAAGGAAACTATAGAACTCAATAACACAATTAATAACCTAGACTTAATTGACATATATAGAATATACTACCCAACATCAAGCAGTTACACTTTTTTCTCAGCAGCACGTGGATCCTTCTCAAAAATAGATCACATATTATGTCACAGGGCAACTCTTAGACAATATAAAGTAGTAGAGATAATACCATGCATCTTATCTGATCATAATGGAATGAAACTGAAAATCAACGATAAAAGAAGGAAGGAAAAAGCATACATCACTTGGAGAATGAACAATAGGTTACTGAATGATCAATGGGTTATAGAAGACATCAAGGAGGAACTTAAAAAATTCTTAGAGATAAATGAAAACACAGACACAACATATTGGAATCTATGGGACACATTGAAAGCAGTTCTAAGAGGAAAATTCATTGCGTGGAGTTCATTCCTTAAAAAAAGAAAAAACCAACAAATAAATGATCTCATACTTCATCTCAAAATCCTAGAAAAAGAAGAGCAAAACAACAGCAAAAGAAGTAGAAGGCAAGAAATAATTAAAATCAGAGCTGAAATTAATGAAATCGAAACAAAAGAAACAATTGAAAAAATTGACAAAACTAAAAGTTGGTTCTTTGAAAAAATAAACAAAATCGACAGACCCTTAGCCATGCTAGCAAAGAGAAGAAGAGAGAGAACTCAAATTACTAGCATACGGGATGAAAAAGGCAATATCACAACAGACACTTCAGATATACAGAAGATAATCAAAAATTATTTTGAATCCTTATACTCCAATAAATTAGAAGATAGTGAAGTCATCGATAAATTTCTTAAGTCATATGATCTGACCAGATTGAGTCAGGAGGATATAGACAACCTAAACAGACCAATATCAATTGAGGAAATTGAAGAAATCATCAAAAGACTACCAACTAAGAAAAGCCCAGGACCGGATTAGTATACAGCAGAGTTTTACAAAACCTTTAAAGAGGAACTAATACCAATACTTTTCAAGCTACTTCAGGAAATAGAAAAAGAGGGAGAACTTCCAAATTCATTCTATGAGGCCAACATCACCCTGATACCTAAACCAGACAAAGACACTTCAAAGAAAGAAAACTACAGACCAATATCTCTAATGAACCTAGATGCAAAAATCCTCAATAAAATTCTGGCGAATCGGATACAAAAACATATCAAAAAAATTGTGCACCATGATCAAGTAGGATTCATCCCTGGGATGCAAGGCTGGTTCAATATACGGAAATCAATAAATGTTATTCACCACATCAATAGACTTAAAAATAAGAACCATATGATCATCTCGATAGATGCGGAAAAAGCATTCGACAAAGTACAGCATCCCTTTATGTTCAAAACTCTAGAAAAACTAGGGATAACAGGAACATACCTCAATATTGTAAAAGCAATCTATGCTAAGCCTCAGGCTAGCATCATTCTGAATGGAGAAAAATTGAAGGCATTCCCTCTAAAATCTGGAACAAGACAGGGATGCCCTCTCTCACCACTTCTGTTCAACATAGTTCTCAAAACACTGGCCAGAGCAATTAGACAGACGAAAGAAATTAAAGGCATCAAAATAGGAAAAGAAGAACTTAAATTATCACTATTTGCAGATGACATGATTCTATACCTAGCAGACCCAAAAGGCTCTACGAGCTAATAAATGAATTCAGCAAAGTGGCAGGATATAAAATCAACACGCATAAATCAAAGGCATTCCTGTATATCAGCGACAAATCCTCTGAAATGGAAATGAGGACAACCACTCCATTCACAATATCTTCAAAAAAAAAAAAATACTTGGGAATCAACCTAACAAAAGAGGTGAAAGACTTATACAATGAAAACTACAAAACCCTAAAGAGAGAAATAGAAGAAGATCTTAGAAGATGGAAAAATATACCCTGTTCATGGATAGGCAGAACTAACATCATCAAAATGGCGATATTACCAAAAGTTCTCTATAGGTTTAATGCAATGCCAATCAAAATCCCAACGGCATTTCTTGTAGAAATAGAGAAAGCAATCATGAAATTCATATGGAAAAATAAAAGACCCAGAATAGCAAAAACAATGCTAAGCAGGAAGTGTGAATCAGGCGGTATAGCGATACCAGACTTCAAACTATACTACAGAGCAATAGTAACAAAAACAGCATGGTACTGGTACCAAAACAGGCGGGTGGACCAATGGTACAGAATAGAGGACACAGAAACCAATCCACAAAACTACAACTACCTTATATTTGATAAAGGGGCTAAAAGCATGCAATGGAGGAAGGATAGCATCTTCAACAAATGGTGCTGGGAAAACTGGAAATCCATATGCAACAAAATGAAACTGAATCCCTTTCTCTCGCCATGCACAAAAGTGAATTCAAAATGGATCAAGGAGCTTGATATCAAATCAGAGACGCGCCGTCTGATAGAAGAAAAAGTTGGCTACGATCTACATACTGTGGGGTCGGGCTCCAAATTCCTCAATAGGACACCCATAGCACAAAAGTTAATAACTAGAATCAACAAATGGGACTTACTCAAACTAAAAAGTTTTTTCTCAGCAAAAGATACAATAAGAGAGGTAAATAGAGAGCCTACATCCTGGGAACAAATCTTTACTCCTCACACTTCAGATAGAGCCCTAATATCCAGAGTATACAAAGAACTCAAAAAATTAGACAATAAGAGAACAAACAACCCAATCAACAAATGGGCCAAGGACCTGAACAGACACTTCTCAGAGGAGGACATACAATCAATCAACAAGTACATGAAAAAATGCTCACCATCTCTAGCTGTCAGAGAAATGCAAATCAAAACCACCCTAAGATACCATCTCACTCCAGTTAGATTGGCAGCCATTATGAAGTCAAACAACAACAAGTGCTGGCGAGGATGTGGGGAAAAGGGTACACTTGTACATTGCTGGTGGGACTGCAAATTGGTGCAGCCAATTTGGAAAGCAGTATGGAGATTTCTTGGAAAGCTGGGAATGGAGCCACCATTTGACCCAGCTATTCCCCTTCTTGGTCTATTCCCTAAAGACCTAAAAAGAGCATGCTACAGGGACACTGCTACATCGATGTTCATAGCAGCACAATTCACAATAGCAAGACTGTGGAACCAACCTAGATGCCCTTCAATAGACGAATGGATAAAAAAATGTGGCATTTATACACAATGGAGTATTACTCTGCATTAAAAAATGACAAAATCATAGAATTTACAGGGAAATGGATGGCATTAGAGCAGATTATGCTAAGTGAAGCTAGCCAATCCCTAAAAAACAAATGCCAGATGTCTTCTTTGATATAAGGAGAGTAACTAAGAACAGAGTAGGGTCAAAGAGCATGAGAAGAAGATTAACATTAAACAGGGATGAGAGGTGGGAGGGAAAGGGAGAGAGAAGGGAAATTGCATGGAAATGGAAGGAGACCCTCAGAGTTATACAAAAGTACATACAAGAGGAAGTGAGGGGAAAGGGAAAAATAATACAAGGGGGACAAATGAATGTCAGTAGAGGGGGCAGAGAGAGAAGAGGGGAGGGGAGGGGAGGGGAGGGGGGATAGTAGAGGATAGGAAAGGCAGCAGAACACAACAGACACTAGTATGGCAATATGTAAATCAATGGATGTGTAACTGATGTGATTCTTCAATCTGTATATGGGGTAAAAATGGGAGCTCATAACCCACTTGAATCAAAGTGTGAAATATGATATATCAAGAACTATGTAATGTTTTGAACAACCAACAATAAAAAATTAAAAAAAAAAATAAAGTGAATGTGTACTCGTCACTCAGATGCTTTTCTTGAAGCCCTCCCCTTTGTGAGTCAGCTGCAGGCAAGAAAGGACAGAGAGCCAATGGAAGGAGGCAGCAGAGGATCATTTTATGACCCTGGTCACTAAACTCCACTATATCATTCATTCTTCACGATTCTTTTGAGGTCAAAATGAGGTTGGGATAAGAGAGAAGTTGTGAGGAAGAACATTTTTTTTTTTTTTGCAGCTACAATATTATCATTTCATACTATTTCTTCCTACATAATCTTTGATCTCTTGACTACTCCAAGGCTGTCACCCCATATGGACACAAAAAAAAGAAAAAAATCCAGGATGTAGAAATGATTAAACATGGGCAAGATTTTGAGTGTCTTACAGAAAATAATGTCTGTGTTATTTCATGAGAAAATATAAACATTGTCTAAATAAATGATTTAATATTTGAACTGTTGTGAATAGATATTAAATGTATTTGTTAAAATGCTTATGATTCATTAATTCTCAAATATTAAGCGTTAACTGATTAACACTTAATCAGTGTTAATTAGATTTAAGTTATATTTACTTTAAACTTAGATTGGTTTATAATCTGGGAATTTAATTTATTATTAATAAAAATATCACCAAATATTCTGGAACAGTTTCATAAAGAACAGGACAAATGTCTATAATTTTTAATATTCTATTATGAATGTTATCAGTATTTTAATAAAATCAACATACTATTTTGTCTTTTAATAAATATAGCATGCAGAATTGCTCTTGATTTGGAATCAACAGAAGTTTCTTCAGTATTTATTTTGATCAGGAATTATTTTAATTTAATTTAATTAATTTATTTTTTATTTATTTTTGTAGTTGTATATGGATCACATGCCTTTATCTTATTTGTTTATTTTTATGCAGTGCTAAGGATGGAACCCAGTGCCTCACAAGTGCTAGGCAAGTGCTCTGCCACTGAGCTACAGCCCCAACCTGGAACTTTTTTTTTTTTTTTAATTTCTAGTTTTGTAGGGGCTGGAGATATAGCTCAGTTGGCAGAGTGCTTGTCTCCCATGCACAAGGCCCAGGGTTCAATCCCCAGTACCACAAGGAACAAAAACTCCATAAATTTCTAGTTTTGTGTATGTTGTACAATATAAATGTTTAATTACAGTAGCACATGTGTCTATAAACAAATATGCTCATTTTTATTAACCAATCATGACTCATGAAATAAGGATTGGAGATCATTGTGTTAAGTGATCAGAAAGGACACCCAGCTACAGTCTAGAACCTGGATTTCAGAAAAAGAGAATGCATACTTCAGCTTATAATTGTTCTGGGATTCCGGGGCAATCCTGGTTCTGGATAAGTACATAATTCTAAAACTTACATAATTGTTTGATCATATATTTCACTCTAATTAAAAACCTTGGTTAAGGCTGGGGCTCTAGCTCAGTGGTAGAGTGCTTGAGCCTCAGAACCACATAAAAATAAATAAATAAATAGATAGATAAACAAACAAACAAACAAACATATTGTGCCCATTTACAGCTAAAAAAACAAACTTGGTTAAATATTTAATGATGTAGAAATTTGAAAACCTATTTTCAAATTATTTGGAAACTTGATTTTAATAGTCACCATCATTGAAATTGTGTTTTTGACTATGCTTTCAAAATTTTAATTCCTATTTTTCAAAACAAACCAAAAATTTTGTGTGTGTGTGTGTGTGTGTGTGTATATATATATATATATATATATATATATATATATATATATATATGCCTTTAAAATACTTAATAAATTTGTATCTATTGAAGGTCTTAAAATTTTAACATTGAGACTTAACATGCACTGGGCCTGTTGAAAATTTTAACAAGTTAAAACAACTTTTCAGGTTTGTTTATTTATTTACTTATTTGCTTATGGTGCTGGGGATAGAATCCAAGGCTTCACACATGCTAGACAAGTGCTTTACCACTGAGTTGCCTCTCTAGCTTGTTTCTTAAGTGTACAAGTATTAGAGTTTTGATGGGCTATGTAATTTTTGGGAACGTCAGCAGGTAATGATGTAAATACTTCTAAAATTTTGTTTTCAAAATCTCTCTCCATAGCATAAGTGGCTTTCAAGAAGTATTTGTTTTCTCACTAGTGTTAGATTGACTTTTTTTGTGGCATGCCACATTCAAACATCAGCCAATTGTTATCCTAGAAAAGGTCAACACATTTGGATTCCCCTTTTTTATTGGTAGAGGGAAATGAATAACTCATGTTTAAATTTGTCAACTCTAAGGACTTGGCCATAGTATTGCCAGAAATCATGTGAATGGTTGCTTTGGTGCAGGCTGTTGTGTGCTATCCACAGCTTGTTGATTTGACAGCTCTAGCTGCATCCATAATTCTACGGGTATACTCATGGGCTGTTTAACAATAGAGATGTGTTCTGAGAAATGCATCATTAGGTGAATTTGTCATGGTGTAAACATCATAGGGTATACTCACACAAACTAAGAAGGCAGTAATGTAATGTCATGAGGTGATAGAATTGTATAGGGCCACTGTCATATATGTGGTCCATAGTTGACCCAATTGTTGCATGGCTCATGCTATATTGTACTGGGTAGAACGAGGTGGGAGAAAGGGTCTTCACTAGGGTCACATGCCTTCCTAATGGAGTTCTCTACCCATGACTGGTCAGTGATAGATGTAAAAGTTGGAACTCTTTTATACTGTTGGTGGGCATATAAATTAATACAACCATTATGGAAAACAGTGTGGGGTTTCCTCAAAAAATTAAAAACTTTTATGATCCAGCAGTCCTACATTTGGGTATATATACAAACAGGATCTGAAATCAGTATGAGATCTCTGCATTCCTATGTTTATTGCAGCATTATTCATAATAGCCAAAAGATAGAAGCAATCTAGGTGTTCATCACTGGATGAATGAATAAAGAAAATGTGGAATATGTTCTGATTGGAATGCTATTCAGCCTTAAAAAAGAAAGAATTCTTGCCACTTGCAACAACATGGATGAGCTCACGCTAAATGAAACGAGCCAGGCACAGAAAGACATGTTCTGCATGACCTCATTTATAGTGGCATCTAAAGAAGTGGAATTCATGGAAGTAGAGTTGAATGAAAATTACCAGAGGCTGGGTCAGGTGAGGTGGACAGGGAAAGGGGAGACTTTTAGTTTTAAGGGGTATAAAGTTTCATAGGAGGAATAATTTGTAGTGGTCTCTTGCACAACATAGTGATAATAGATAATATACTGTATATTTCAAAATTGCTCAAAGTAGATTTTAAAACTTTTCATTACAAAGAATAAGAGTGTGAGATGATGGGAGGATCATGAGTTCAAAGCCAGCCTCAGCAACTTAGCAAGGCACTTAGCAACTCAGTGAGACCCTGTCTCTAAATAAAATATAAAAAAAAGGGCTGGAGATGTGGCTCAGTGATTAAGCACTCCTGGGTTCAATCTTCAGTACTACACACACACACACACAAAAAAAAAAAGAGTATGAGATGATGGATCTGTTAATTAGCTTCATTTAATAGTTCCACAATGTATTCATATAGCATAATATCACATTGTACCACGTAAATATATGTAGTTATTATTTGCCAGTTAAAAACAAAATAAGAAGAGGAGCAGCCGCCTGCTGAGAGGCTGAGCCGCCCCCTCCCCCTGTGCCGGCATAGTAGAGGGAACTGGGACCAAAGACAGAGCAGGCCCAGCGGCCTGCTGAGGGGCAGAGCCGCCCCCCACCCCCCTCGCCTGCCAGGTAGGGGAAGGGTGACCACCGACAGAAAAGGCCCAGTGGCCCAGGGCGGGACAGAGCTTCCAATCACTCCTGCAAGGTAGGCGGGCCTGCGACCCACCGGCAGAAGAGGAGCAGTCGCCTGCTGAGAGGCTGAGCCGCCCCCTCCCCCTGCGCCGGCATAGTAGAGAGAACTGGGACCAAACACAGAGCAGGCCCAGCGGCCTGCTGAGGGGCAGAGCCGCCCCCCACCCCCCTCGCCTGCCAGGTAGGGGAAGGGTGACCACCGACAGAAAAGGCCCAGTGGCCCGCAGCGGGACAGAGCTTCCAATCACTCCTGCAAGGTAGGCGGGCCTGCGACCCACCGGCAGAAGAGGAGCAGCCGCCTGCTGAGAGGCTGAGCCGCCCCCTCCCCCTGCGCCAGCATAGTAGAGGGAACTGGGACCAAAGACAGAGCAGGCCCAGCGGCCTGCTGAGGGGCAGAGCCGCCCCCCACCCCCCTCGCCTGCCAGGTAGGGGAAGGGTGACCACCGACAGAAAAGGCCCAGTGGCCCAGGGCGGGACAGAGCTTCCAATCACTCCTGCAAGGTAGGCGGGCCTGCGACCCACCGGCAGAAGAGGAGCAGTCGCCTGCTGAGAGGCTGAGCCGCCCCCTCCCCCTGCGCCGGCATAGTAGACGGAACTGGGACCAATCACAGAGCAGGCCCAGCGGCCTGCTGAGGGGCAGAGCCGCCCCCCACCCCCCTCGCCTGCCAGGTAGGGGAAGGGTGACCACCGACAGAAAAGGCCCACTGGCCCGCGGCGGGACAGAGCTTCCAATCACTCCTGCAAGGTAGGCGGGCCTGCGACCCACCGGCAGAAGAGGAGCAGCGGCCTGCTGAGAGGCAGAGCCGCCCCCTCCCCCCCGCGCCTGCAAGGTAGTCGGAACTGAGACCACCATCAGAACAGGTCAGACCTGCAACTGAGAGACAGAACAGGCCCAGTGGCCTGAGGAAGGGTAGAGCCGCCCCCCCCCCACGCCTGCAAAGTAGGCGGACCTGCGACCCACTGGCACTACAGCCCCAGAGGCCTGCAGAGGGGCAGTGCCGCTGCCTGCGCCTGCAAAGTAGGCAGAACTGCGACCACCGACAGAACAAGCCTAGCGGCCCGCAGAGGGACAGAGCCGCCGCCCGCGCCTGCAAGGTCGGCGGACCTGCTACCGACTGGCAGAGCAGGCCCAGCGGCCTGCCGGCGTGGTAGGCACATTGCCCCAATTGGCGGAGGGGCAGAGCCGCCGCCCGTGCCTGCTAGGGAGACTTTGCAACTATACAAGACCAATATAAATATATAGGGGGAAAATTCAATAGCACAACAGTTTCACCAAGAAGAAAGGAACGCGAACAGTATGAAGAGACAAGGAAAGAAAGGACCACAAGCATTGCAGGTCAACTCAACTTTAGAAGAGGTAATAGCTGCAGCTGATGGAATGTCAGATAAAGAATTCAGGATATACATGCTTCAGATGATCTGGAGTCTCAAGGAAGACATCAGACAGCAAAATCAGACAATGAAAGATCACTTCAAAAATGAATTACATAAACAAATCCAAGAAGCAAAAGATCAACTATACAGGGAAATAGAGGTTATAAAAAACAAACAAACAGAAATCCTAGAAATGCAGGAAGCAATAAGCCAACTTAAAAACTCAATTGAGAATACTACCAGCAGAGTAGAACACTTAGAAGACAGAACATCAGACAATGAAGATAAAGTATTTCAACTTGAAAAGAACATAGACAGCTCAGCAAGACTGTTAAGAAACCATGAGCAGAACATCCAAGAAATATGGGATAACATCAAGAGACCAAATTTAAGAGTCATTGGGATACAGGAAGGAACAGAGTTTCAAACCAAAGGAATGAGCAATCTATTCAATGAAATAATTCGAGAAAACTTCCCAGACTTGAAGAATGAGACAGAACCCCAAATCCTAGAAGCCTACAGGACGCCGAATGTGCAAAATCATAAGAGACCCACACCTAGACACATTATAATGAAGATGCCCAACATACAGAACAAGGAGAGAATTTTAAAAGCTACAAGAGAAAGGAAGCAGATCACATTTAGGGGTAAGCCAATCAGGATAACAGCTGATCTTTCAACACAGACTCTGAAAGCTAGAAGATCCTGGAATAACATATTTGAAACACTGAAAGAAAATGGGTTCCAACCAAGAATTGTGTTTCCAGCGAAATTAAGCTTCAGGATGGAAGATGAAATTAAAACCTTCCACGATAAACAAAAGTTAAAAGAATTTGCAGCTAGAAAACCATCTCTTCAAAACATCCTTGGCAAAACATTACAGGAAGAGGAAATGGAAAATAACAATGAAAACCAACAGTGGGAGGTAGGACACTAAAGGGGGGAAAATAATCAAAGTGGAAAACAAACCATGTTTAGTAACATAAATAAACAAATATGGCTGGAAGAACAACCCATATCTCAATAATAACCCTAAATGTTAATGGCTTAAACTCACCAATCAAGAGACACAGGCTAGTAGAATGGATCACAAAACAAGACCCAACAATATGCTGCCTACAGGAGACGCATTTGATAGGAAAAGACATACATAGGCTGAAGGTGAAAGGTTGGGAAAAATCATATCACTCATATGGACTTCGGAAACAAGCAGGAGTATCCATACTCATATCAAATAAAATAGATTTTAAGCCAAAGTTAATCAAAAGGGATAAAGAGGGACACTACATACTGCTCAAGGGAACCATACACCAACAAGACATAACAATCATAAATATATATGCCCCAAACAATGGTGCAGCTATGTTCATCAAACAAACTCTTCTCAAGTTCAAGAGTCTAATAGACCACCATACAATAATCATGGGAGACTTCAACACACCTCTCTCACCACTGGACAGATCTTCCAAACAAAAGTTGAATAAGGAAACCATAGAACTCAATAACACAATTAATAACCTAGACTTAATTGACATATATAGAATATACCACCCAACATCAAACAGTTACACTTTTTTCTCAGCAGCACATGGATCCTTCTCAAAAATAGATCATATATTATGTCACAGGGAAACTCTTAGACAATACAAAGGAGTAGAGATAATACCATGCATCCTATCTGATCATAATGGAATGGAACTGAAAATCAACGATAAAAGAAGGAAGGAAAAAGAATATATCACTTGGAGAATGAACAATAGGTTACTGAATGATCAATGGGTTATAGAAGACATCAAGGAGGAAATTAAAAAATTCTTAGAGATTAATGAAAACACAGACACAACATATCGGAATCTATGGGACACATTGAAAGCAGTTCTAAGAGGAAAATTCATTGCTTGGAGTTCATTCCTTAAAAAAAGAAAAAACCAACAAATAAATGATCTCATACTTCATCTCAAAATCCTAGAAAAAGAAGAGCAAAACAACAGCAAAAGAAGTAGAAGGCAAGAAATAATTAAAATCAGAGCTGAAATCAATGAAATCGAAACAAAAGAAACAATTGAAAAAATTGACAAAACTAAAAGTTGGTTCTTTGAAAAAATAAACAAAATCGACAGACCCTTAGCCATGCTAGCGAAGAGAAGAAGAGAGAGAACTCAAATCACTAACATACGGGATGAAAGAGGCAATATCACAACAGACACTTCAGAAATACAGAAGATAATCAAAAATTATTTTGAATCCTTATACTCCAATAAATTAGAAGATAGTGAAGGCATAGATAAATTTCTTAAGTCATATGATCTGCCCAGATTGAGTCAGGAGGATATAGACAACCTAAACAGACCAATATCAATTGAGGAAATAGAAGAAACCATCAAAGGACTACCAACTAAGAAAAGCCCAGGACCGGATGGGTATACAGCAGAGTTTTACAAAACCTTTAAAGAGGAACTAATACCAATACTTTTCAAGCTACTTCGGGAAATAGAAAAAGAGGGAGAACTTCCAAATTCATTCTACGAGGCCAACATCACCCTGATACCTAAACCAGACAAAGACACTTCAAAGAAAGAAAACTACAGACCAATATCTCTAATGAACCTAGATGCAAAAATCCTCAATAAAATTCTGGCCACTCGGATACAAAGGCACATCAAAAAAATTGTGCACCATGATCAAGTAGGATTCATCCCTGGGATGCAAGGCTGGTTCAATATAAGGAAATCAATAAATGTTATTCACCACATCAATAGACTTAAAAATAAGAACCATATGATCATCTCGATAGATGCGGAAAAAGCATTCGACAAAGTACAGCATCCCTTTATGTTCAAAACTCTAGAAAAACTAGGGATAACAGGAACATACCTCAATATTGTAAAAGCAATCTATGCTAAGCCTCAGGCTAGCATCATTCTGAATGGAGAAAAATTGAAGGCATTCCCTCTAAAATCTGGAACAAGACAGGGATGCCCTCTCTCACCACTTCTGTTCAACATAGTTCTCGAAACACTGGCCAGAGCAATTAGACAGACGAAAGAAATTAAAGGCATCAAAATAGGAAAAGAAGAACTTAAATTATCACTATTTGCAGATGACATGATTCTATACCTAGCAGACCCAAAAGGCTCTACAAAGAAACTATTAGAGCTAATAAATGAATTCAGCAAAGTGGCAGGATATAAAATCTACACGCATAAATCAAAGGCATTCCTGTATATCAGCGACAAATCCTCTGAAATGGAAATGAGGACAACCACTCCATTCACAATATCTTCAAAAAAAATAAAATACTTGGGAATCAACCTAACAAAAGAGGTGAAAGACTTATACAATGAAAACTACAGAACCCTAAAGAGAGAAATAGAAGAAGATCTTAGAAGATGGAAAAATATACCCTGTTCATGGATAGGCAGAACTAACATCATCAAAATGGCGATATTACCAAAAGTTCTCTATAGGTTTAATGCAATGCCAATCAAAATCCCAACGGCATTTCTTGTAGAAATAGAGAAAGCAATCATGAAATTCATATGGAAAAATAAAAGACCCAGAATAGCAAAAACAATGCTAAGCAGGAAGTGTGAATCAGGCGGTATAGCGATACCAGACTTCAAACTATACTACAGAGCAATAGTAACAAAAACAGCATGGTACTGGTACCAAAACAGGCGGGTGGACCAATGGTACAGAATAGAGGACACAGAAACCAATCCACAAAACTACAACTATCTTATATTTGATAAAGGGTCTAAAAGCATGCAATGGAGGAAGGATAGCATCTTCAACAAATGGTGCTGGGAAAACTGGAAATCCATATGCAACAAAATGAAACTGAATCCCTTTCTCTCGCCATGCACAAAAGTTAATTCAAAATGGATCAAGGAGCTTGATATCAAATCAGAGACGCGCCGTCTGATAGAAGAAAAAGTTGGCTACGATCTACAGTCGGTGGGGTCGGGCTCCAAATTCCTCAATAGGACACCCATAGCACAAAAGTTAATAACTAGAATCAACAAATGGGACTTACTCAAACTAAAAAGTTTTTTCTCAGCAAAAGATACAATAAGAGAGGTAAATAGAGAGCCTACATCCTGGGAACAAATCTTTACTCCTCACACTTCAGATAGAGCCCTAATATCCAGAGTATACAAAGAGCTCAAAAAATTAGACAATAAGAGAACAAACAACCCAATCAACAAATGGGCCAAGGACCTGAACAGACACTTCTCAGAGGAGGACATACAGTCAATCAACAAGTACATGAAAAAATGCTCACCATCTCTAGCAGTCAGAGAAATGCAAATCAAAACCACCCTAAGATACCATCTCACTCCAGTTAGATTGGCAGCCATTATGAAGTCAAACAACAACAAGTGCTGGCGAGGATGTGGGGAAAAGGGTACACTTGTACATTGCTGGTGGGACTGCAAATTGGTGCAGCCAATTTGGAAAGCAGTATGGAGATTTCTTGGAAAGCTGGGAATGGAGCCACCATTTGACCCAGCTATTCCCCTTCTCGGTCTATTCCCTAAAGACCTAAAAAGAGCATGCTACAGGGACACTGCTACATCGATGTTCATAGCAGCACAATTCACAATAGCTAGACTGTGGAACCAACCTAGATGCCCTTCAATGGATGAATGGATAAAAAAAATGTGGCATTTATACACAATGGAGTATTACTCTGCATTAAAAAATGACAAAATCATAGAATTTACAGGGAAATGGATGGCATTAGAGCAGATTATGCTAAGTGAAGCTAGCCAATCCCTAAAAAACAAATGTCAAATGTCTTCTTTGATATAAGGAGAGTAGCTAAGAACAGAGTAGGGTCGAAGAGCATGAGAAGAAGATTAAGGGATGAGAGGTGGGAGGGAAAGGGAGAGAGAAGGGAAAATGCATGGAAATGGAAGGTATACAAAAGTACATACAAGAGGAAGTGAGGGGAAGGGGAAAAATAATACAAGGGGGACAAACGAATGTCAGTAAAGGGGGCAGAGAGAGAAGAGGGGAGGGGAGGGGAGGGGGGATAGTAGAGGATAGGAAAGACAGCAGAATACAACAGACACTAGTATGGCAATATGTAAATCAATGGATGTGTAACTGATGTGATTCTGCAATCTGTATATGGGGTAAAAATGGGAGCTCATAACCCACTTGAATCAAATTGTGAAATATGATATATCAAGAACTATGTAATGTTTTGAACAGCCAACAATAAAAAATAAAAAAAAAAAAAACAAAATAATAATAATAATAATAATAATAATAATAATAATAAAGGCCTGGCCAGCTTGCTGCAAGGTAAGAGAATACTGATGGGTCATTTCACTTCAGCTTTCCCCAGAGAATTGGTTGAGGATATTGTGGTAACTGAACCACGGTTCACTTTCTTCCTCTGCTCAATTCTCTTTCTTCAGTTCCCCATAGCTGTTGATTCTGAGGACACTCCCCAGTAAAATTTCTTTATACAATTCTCCTTGTCAGAATCTGCTTCTCAGAATACCCAATCTGAGTTAGTCACTCTCACAAAGAGTGCAGAGTCACAATATATGTGTGTGTGTGTGTGGAAACGACACACTGAAACCCACTAATTTGTACAATTAATATGTATTATAATAAAAAATGCAAATATTCCCCTAAATTTTAAAATGTGTTTTTTTAAGTCATCTATTATATGCTCTAGCATTTTGCTCACTTATGTCTTTACTATCTTTGCCACAATAGCTTGCCTGTGAATGATGGAGGGAGTACATTTCTTGTAGAGTATAATATCAAAACTCTTGTTTGGGAGTTTCTAAAATCCCAATTCAAATAGTTACCCTACAGTTTTTAATGTATCATTTTTCTAAAAGAAGTTATTTATTGTCATGGGAAAAATACTGTTTTATTCTTTTTTTATAAGTGACTCAAAATAAAAATTTTCATGTGTTTTATTATTGGAAACAGAATCCAGAAAGTACTGTTGTTGAATGTGCTTCATTCAAAATACAGCAAACTTTCTACACCTTGCAATTTGTTCCAATGTTTATTTTTCCCTCTTCTATAATGTTTTCTCTATATCACTTAACAATATTTGCTGAGAAAGGAATCCATTTGGGGTTTCATCATATGCTTTTTTTTGTGTTATTTCAGCCATTTTTACCGTGACAGAAAGAACAAATGTTTCCTCCATTGGATGTGGATGTTTTTACCTTTGTTTCACGATGAACCCCCAAAGAAGCTTCTCAATATTTATTACTACATTTCATGGCACTTGGTGATATTTAGTGTTGCATGACTTTATAAATCCCCAAAGAATTGTATTCGTTTTCCTTTGGGTTTGGGATGCTTTTTCGTAACATATCCTGCTACACTTGTAGCGTCATACGACCATTTGCTACTTCTATTTCAGGCAATATGGCATTTTAAATTACCAGAAAGCTTCCTGTTATAAAACTCTTGGAAAAAATAAAACAAATATCTTTCTTTAAAAATGTACAATTGAGTTAGCAAGCATGTAAGAAAATTTCCAGTAGGCTAAAGTGAGGTGCAAACTGAAAATTAGAGCCATAAGCACATGGATGGAGGTGTGCTCAGCTGTCTGGAGGGGCAACGTGGGATCAGGAGGGGCATCTCAGTCACACAGAATTTTAAATCTTAGTGCCTGTGCCAGAACAGGATACAATGCCTTGGGATTATATGAATCAAAAGATTGGATTTGAGAACTCCTATATAAACCAAGACCTTTGAAGATTCAAGCTAGAAAAACTATTTATCCAATGGTACAGAATAATGCCTCAAGCCTGTAAGTCTTGGTTTAGCTTTTAGATAGAAAAAGCTTTGAAAGTGCTTATATTTTAATTTAGATTTTACACAGAAAAAGTCTCTCATGGAGATATTTCTAATTATGTCCCTGTTCTTAGCAGGAATTGGGATTAACTATCTCTGTCTGCATGGTTTTGAAAACTCCAAGCCAATAGACTAACATAAAAGAGGTTTGAGCCTATGAAAATTCTGGGCATCTGGCAAAGTTAATACCAAACTTCTCTGGAGGAACAACCCCAATCCAAATAATACAGAAGTACCTCCAACAGTCCTGCTGCTGACGCATGCTGCAGAGAACATAGGAAAACAATATACCACTATTGAGAGTCAACATATAGAATAAGCATCGGAAATATACTATCAAGAAATTTACAAGGGAACTATTGAACAGTAAAGATAAAATAAATATGCTAAAAATGGTTGAGAATAGAAATAAGGAATCCAAAGAATGAAAAAGAAGCAGATGCTATAAGAAAGACCAGGAAAATATGAACCAACAAATACAAGCAAATTGAACTTGTAGCAATGATAAATATAGTCACTGATTCTAAGACTTAGCAGAAAAATAACCGATAACTTCGACCTAGATGAAAGTCAAATTAATATACTGCAAGATAGATTGATTGGAAATTCTGATGCAGTGATTTTCGTTATACCTTTGGGCATTGGACCTTGCTCATTTGGTTTCTTTGAAGTGAGAGCCTGGTGTTGTGAGTTAGTTCCCCATTCTTTGTTCCGCCCCAGTGTGTAAATCTATGTGTTTCTGTCTCTTCCCTCTCCCAGTCTGTGTTGCTATGAGTGGACTATTTTGCCACAGATAGTTCTCTGTGTGGCATATATTATTACTCTAAAGACATCTGCTTCCTTCTTCATAAAGGGCAAGTTTTCATAATATTGAAAGAAACTTGCAGTTTAAATCATGGATCCAATACTGGTCATCATGGAAAAAAAGAAGGAAAACTGCAGCCAAGTAAATAGTCCTGGTTTCCAAAAGAACAAACACAGCATATGCTATGAAATAGATAATCTGAATTTGCTCAGTATCGTGAAAAGGTTCTAAGCAAGATAATTAGAATAATTTTAAACAATTATGTTAAAAAGTGGGGCTTTCAAGAAATAACCTCATTTAAAAAGAGAAAATTACCCAAACTACCTCTAACAAATCCACATGCATGTGTATAAATGTATACACACACACACACACACACACATGCACACTTGTGTATATATAATATATTGATAGATTAGAGGAGTGCTATAGGTAGAATATATGAAAGTTTTATTTTGGGCAGATTAGGTGAATATATTGTCTTAGTCAAGGTTCCATGTTTAATTTAAACTGTTCTGGTATTTCAAGCAGAAGAAACTACCTTATTTTGTCAAAACCTCCTCAGCTATTGGGTGTACCGTTATTTCTAAGAAATGAAAATTGCCATTAAACTATTCCACAATGCCTAATGGTAGACTTGAGTGAATTGGTTATATAACCCTTTTATTATTTTGAAGTTATTTCACCTACTTTGCGAGATTTGGTTATTTCTATTCTTTTGGTTGCCTTTCTTGACATGAGATGGGCAGTTCTTCTGCACATGTTTAACTAACCAAGCTGAGAAGCTCTGCTATTAAGCAAAGGCTAGCAAACTATGACTCATTGATCAAACATGTAAACAGAGTTTTCTTGAAACCCTTTTATCTACCATCTGGATTTCTCTTCATGCTACAATGGCAGAGTTGAGTGGTGTAATAGATTGTATGAATTGAAAGAAAAGGCTGGTCCTTTACAGAAAAACATTTGCCAGTCTCTGCTATGGGGAAATATATCACAGAAGCTACCTTTATTGATTTTGTAGCAAACTTTAATAAGTACTTTATGTGGTTTAGAAGTCTCTTATCCAATGTGGCTGGAATGAATATTAGTTGATTGATTGAATAACTCAGCCAGTCAACAAATATAGCGTAACTACAGTCTACCAGGTGATAAGTTTAAGGAGCTTGGAATATGGGGTGTCAATTAAAAAAAAAAACAAAATAATTGTTTTCATGGAGTTTATATTCTAATTGGTTGTGGGAGGAGTGGATAGGAGTAAATAAAGTGGAGTTAGAAAAGATGGAATTAATATGTAAAAGAAGTATTATGTTGGATCATTATATGTACAAAGCAAGAAAGGGTGTCTAGAGCCAGGGCTTCAAATATAAAGCAGAAAAGTCAGGGATGCCTCAAAAAGGAAATGGAATTTAAGGATCTGACAGAAGTGAGAAAAAGCCATGCAGATAAATAGTGGGAAAGCATTCCAAATAGAGGCAACAACCATGGCAGAGGCAGTGAGGAGGGGTTGTGCCTTCTGTTATAAGGAGGAAACAGGAAGGCTCATGTATTTAGAGAGGAGAAATAAGTAGAAAATAAAACCAAAGAGGGAAGAAGAAATAGGGGCATGGTGGTGGAGATTATGGGCCATTGACTTTGATTTTTCCTGTGAGGTGGGAATCCACTAGAGAGTTTTGAGAGAGTAATATGAATATGCTTAGCTGGATGCTTCTCTCTTTTGTTAGAATAGATGGAGAAGAGACAAGACTGAATGCTACTTATATGTAGGAAATGCACAAAGTGATCGTAACATAAGACACTTCTTGTTAAAAAGTTATTATTAAATTGTAGTATAAAGGTGTATTAAGAATCGTAATGCAAAAATTTATGAATGTATGCACTCCACTATTATCATGTATGTAAGACATAAAAAAAGACTGAATGCTAATTAGAAAGGGTTTAAGAAGCAATTGAGGAGCATCTGAATTAATCCAAGTGAGTGCTGGTGGTGGTTTGTCACAATTATGATAAAGAGGTTGAAAATATATATGCAAACTTTTTATGGTAGAAAACTTTGAACATATAACAAAATCAAGAGAATTAAAAAAAAAAAGTTAACTCAGGACCAATTTTCTTTTATTTATAGTTCATCCAGTTCTCCTCTTACTGTATTGTTTTGAAGAAATCTCAGACAACTCTGGGCATATTTTGAAGGTAAAATTAATGGGGTTTACTATTAGTTTGAATGTGGTGTGTGGGGTTCAAAGATGACTTGTTGGGCATCAGGAAGATGGAAAAAATAAGAGGAATGGAGCTTTTTTTTTTTTTCTTCTGGAAAGCTTCTAAATGGTGATTTTGAGAAGTCTATTAACTATTCAAAGATGAGATGTTGAACAGGCAGTCTTATATGTGTATTCAAGCTTCTTAGTGTGGAGATTTGGGGAGTCTTTCTGATAGGTACTTGCAGACCTCTCCCATTGCATTTCCTTCCAGTTTGCCACAGGCAAATGGGATCTCTTTTTGTTCTCTGAATGCTAATGATTCCCAGATGTTGCTGTATAACAACCTGAGGGGGATTTAAAAATCCGTATACTCACTTTGCAACCTATAACCATTATATCCTGGAGTGGAGTCAGGCATTGGGATTTTTAAAAAGTGATTCTAATGTGCAGCAAAGTTTGGAAGCACAGTACTGTAGCCCCTGGCAACTCCAAGTGTGGTCCTTCCACAGTAACTTTAGCATCACTTGGCAGCTTCTTACAAATGCAGAATCTCATGCCCATCCCTGACATCCTGACTCAGAATCTGCATTTTAAAATCTTCCAGTGATTTATGTTCACATGAAGGTCTGAGAAACATACATCCATCTCTTGCTTTTGTGCCTTTGAGAAGCTGTCTTCTCTGCCAAGTAGCTTGCCTGACCACCCATCCTGCTGGCTCTATCCCACTTATCTTTTATGATTAACCTGAGGTGTCCACCTCCTGAAAGGTGTTCTCATGATTCCCACTTAATGTTCAGGCCACTCTTCTGGAAACACTCTCTATTTACTGTTATTATACCCCTCATTGCAGCTTACTGAAATTGTTGGTTTAGCTGATAGTTTCCCAGATTTTGAACCCACAGTGACAGAGGTCTATCACTGGTAATAGGTGCCTGGCCAGTGCTTGTTGAATTGAGCACTGAGGCAAAAATTGGCAAGGTAGGACCCATAGGCCCAGATGGCAGGGCCCTGAATCTGTCAGATCAAACCACTGGAGACTGTTGCACTAATAAGCATTAGCCCTGATGTGTGTGAGCTCTGATCTTCCAGCTGCATGAGCTTTCAATTCTCTTTTATCTTCTCTTCTGTGGACAGGATGACTGTGGCTTGCAAAGTGTGTGCTTATAGTCAGTGGGGAAGCTTGATCTCTTCAGGTATATCTTTCACATAGCCGTGGCAGGGAATGAGGAATTAGGCTAGCTTGGATTTATTCTAAGATTTTATTTAAACTGTTTCATATAATAACTTCTTTTCCTGATTGTGAAACCACTAAACAGAAAAGAAAAAAAAAATATATAAATTATTTGCAATCCTGTTACTTAGAAAAAAAAAGAATAAAAATATCAATTTTTTTTTGCTTGCACCTTCCTTTCTAGTATTTATATGGAAAGAAATGATATTGTACTATGATTGTCTCGTAATGTTACTGAATTAGTAGTTTCTTTTTCTTGCTCAATACCATTCACAAATGACCAAACAGTTCTGGGAGCAGGCAGGAAACTTTGTTTAGTGGCCAAAGATTGAGAAGGGGAGCTCATATACTTAGGGTAGCTTCTCCAGAGCTGGTCTGGGGTTTGGATTTTTGTTAGGACTGGGTTATGAAGGGCTGTGGTGTGCATGCAGTTATCAGAGTTTTTCTCAGGAAAGGGGGATATTTTCAGGAATCAGGTTGCCACCTCTTTTCTTCCCTAATTTGGGCTTAGTTGGATCTGTCATACCACCAGAGAGTTGTGTGTTTTCATCATTATAATGAGATTATAATGAGTCCAGGGTTGTCTGATATGTCAACCCCACATCCCACCAAATCAAATAGGTCTCTAGTTCCCCTCAGCAGATGCAACTTGGTGGTGATCTAAGCATGTGGCTATCCACATCTGGCTTTAACTCTTACAGGCATGTGACACCTGGTGGCATCTCTAAGTAAATAGCTGATAGGCCAACAGGCCATCAGTAGTTTTGGGGTTCAGGCCGGCAACACAAGGGTACACATCTTCTGATCCCCTGGGTACTTCTCTGACTCATTCCTCACACTTGTTTCCTCTACTTGAGCCAGATTCACCTACTTGCTGTTTCCTAAATACACCAGGCGCACCCTGCCTTCAAGCCTTTGTTCTGGGACCTCTCCAAGTACCCGTCACCTTCTAGTTTTTGTTCGAATCTCACTTTCTAAAAATTGTGTCTCCTGACTCCTCTATTTAAAACGGTAACCCACTTCCACATTATATCCACATGTATGGTGTACCATTTCTTGTCTCTCTTAGCCTGCTTCGCTCTGCCCTTCTTCACAGAAGTTAGGATTTTCCATTAATATAGAATGTTAAATATGTTACATCTGTTGTCTGTTGTGATGCTTCCTTTCCTTCCTTCTTCTCCATTAGTTGTCCAGGAGGAGGGATCTTCATGAATCTAACAGTGACTGGCACATAGTAGATGTTTAATGAGTATTGCTGAATGAATGAAGATATAATTTAATTAAGATAGTAACATTGTAATTATGTTTTGTGGATTTAGCAATATGCCATTGTTGTTTTCAACTAATCAATATATACTCTATGCTTCTCTTTATATAATAGATATTCTTTGACATGGCTATATTCCTGAATGTTTTGATAATTCTAAACTGTTCCTCTCTACATATTCTGTTACATGGAGAAAAATAGTGGTAGAGAAACTGAGGGCATAGAAACCTTAATTATATATTGAAATTGAAGGGCACCTGTGACTTCACTGTTTTCCTCTCCATCCATCGGTGTATAGTAGAACCTCACGCCAGGTGTTTGGGGTCATTCTCTTCTCACTGCAGTGGCTGCTACCCACTTGCCTTTGAGGTATCTGTGATAGCAGCTGCCCCTTCTTCATACAGGGGAGCAAAACCAGCAGGCATCTGTCTCTTCTTTCCAGCCTCTGACGTGCAGCAGCTGTGAGAATCTGGCGGTCTGTTTCCATGGGTGACTGGCCCTCTTCTTGATGGCAAAATGGCTCCAGACAGAAATGCACTTTTCCCGCTAGATATTTTTTCCAGATTTTGGGGGAAACTGTGTGAGGGAAGACAGAAGCACAGACTCTTATGATTAATGGAAAGAAGTCCATTTCACCTCTAGTCTCTTTCTTTGGTTCCTGGTTCAACTCATTCTCCTTTATTCATTGTCCTGCTGCTGGCCATTGTGATTGTGTGAACCCCTGTGGCTTTTTCATCTATTTACCAGCGTGGTTCACACAATACAAACGACAGCAGAAACATTAGGAACCATAACTCAAATGGGGAAAATGGCCTGTCTTTCTTATTGTTCTTCAGCATTTGTATCGTTTTTAATTACTCATCTAGCTAATTATTGCAGGAGACTGAACATTTAAGGGCCTTTCACTTGACTGCAAATGAAGTCAGAGGAGGCTGGTCTCTTCTGTTTTCAGAAATGAATTTTTTAAGGAACGAAACACTTTTGAAGTGTGCATTACTCTTTTCCTTAGGATGAGGTCAGGTTCTAAGCAGGCTGGCATGCTGAATGGTGTAAAAGAACTTCAACGGAGATGCCAGATAAATGTGGAACAAGAATTTCTTATGGCTTCAATAATTGAAGAGTCAGAGGCATATATTGTTACTCATATGTCCATCTTTTTCTCTTTGCCATCTCTATGTTGTGTATTTGTCATCTTTTAAAAAATGTTTCTTAAAACTCATTACTTCTTTCAGCTCAAAGAAATTTCTAAGAAGTCCTGCTTGTAATGGAAATGGAAAGGTAGATTCACATAATAAAATGTAGCTCATAAAGATGATTGTACACAAAATAGACCACAAGATTATCTTTTCTAGAGTTGGAAGATGAATTTGGGAAGTCTGAATGTATGTATGAAAACTGTATAACATATTTGTTATAAAAGAAAGTAGTCATCAGTATTCTTTCTTAGTAATCCAACTAATTAGAAAAGTGTGTGTGTCGGGTTGGGGGGGCACTAAAAGTAAGATTTGATTTCATGTGTAATCAGAAGAAATAAGCCAAGTAATTAATCACTAATTCAAACAGTCAAGAAAAATCTAGGAAAAGCCCTAGGAAGCATAATTAGCTATGCAGAGAGTTGAAGCATTTGCAAAATGTCACAGTTATAAATTAGTTTTTTCCCCCCTTGAGACCTGAGCAGTGCTTCATCAACAAATCCCAAAAGGCTTTTCAGCAAGTCTCAACATGAAATACTTGTACAGGATGTGGGACTTTTCACCTAGAAAGAGAAGTGGCTAGCTTTGGAAGGTTAGCTTCTTACATTTTGAAAAGCTTTCTGGAACTTTGCCACTTATACTTTCTGGGATTCATTTCCTCTTCATGAAAAATGGGAAGAACAGTGCCTGTCACCCATTTGTCTCCCAAGGGTATTGTAAAGCATCTGTAGGAAGCCCATTTACCCACAATCCTATGCTGTGAATGACAGGCCAATGGGCCTCCCTGGCCCAATAATGTGTTCTTGGTCTCTTCTGCTTCAGGTAAGGGAGTGTCTACTAATCCCCTAACCTCCTCTTGACAATATTTATTTGCTAAAATTCAGACAGCCCTTGATTGAATACTGAATTAAAAAACTTATCTTGGACAAGCTTGACCAGAGAACTCATTTCTAGGCCTGGCTACTGTAAGTCTCCTTCACGATGCATGCTGGGATGAATATAAAGTTCTGATCACCGAGGCTTCTGGGTATGATCTGGACTCTTCTTCATTACTATTGTTATGTCTGAGACTATCTGACAGGAGACTTGGTGGGGTGGAGGCTGGATGAGGACTGTACCTAAATTTCCTTCCCGCTGCTCTGGAGTCACTGAAATTTCCTCTTTTGGCTCTGGGTAGCAGATGGGGGGAAATTTACCTTTCCATTCCTAGAGCTGCATTTTCAGAAACAAGCATTATGAGGTTCAGGGTGGAAGTTGGCATTAGTTTCCCCTGAGAAACAATACTGCTGATGGTGGTTAGGTCCTGTGGACCTATTAGTAACATTATAGTTCCATCTATGGCCTGGATTAAATGGGTTTTTATGGGCTATTTTACATTGTTTCTGACATTGTTCTATGAAAATAACATATCCTGAGTTTTAAAAAAAAGTGGACTTAAAAACATTTGGAATACAAACAATTTCTCAACAGGAGACTGAGAGGACTGATGTGGGGCAGTTATAATGGATAGTTCAGAAAATGCGGTCCACATGGGCATTCACTTAGTGCTTGCATATTTCAGTTTCTCAGCTTTCATTGTGTTCCATTTTTCTAGTTGATTTAGGAGATTGAATGTATGCAATTTTCCAGTCGCCTAAAAACATTTATTCTTCTCACACTAAAGTTTTTTTTTTTTTAATTCAATGACATTTATTGTAGTTTGGTAATGAGTTTTTTTTCTTTTTAAAATTTAAATTACTAAATAATGAATGAATTTTGAATTTTCTTGGCTACTCAGGTCAAACTTCTGGAATCAACCTTGATTCCTCTCTCTCAGAGTCCATACCGAATCTGTCAGCAAAGAATGGCATCATTATTAGGTCAGGCATGGTAGTACATGCCTGTAATCCCAGTGACTCAGGAGCCTGAGGCAAGAAGATGACAAGTTCAAGGTCAATCTGGGCAACTTAGATACTGTCTCAAAATAAAAAAATAAAAATAAAAAGGGGTAGGGATATAGCTTAATGGTAGATCCTTTCTGGGTTCAATCTTCATTACCTAAATAAGTAAATATAAATGAAAAAAATAGCATCATCTTCCAAGTGTATTCAGAATTCACTAATTTCTCATTTACTTAATATTCCCATCCTGACCCAAGCTGCTATCATCTCTTGCTTGGATTATTGTAGTAGCATCTCAACTAGTCACTGTGTTTGAACACTTTCCACCTGTAGCCTACTCTGATACAGTCCTCAGGGTAATCTTGTTAAAGTATTATAATCACATCCTACACTTTTTTTTTTCATATACTCTTTCAAAGAGTATATGCTGTGGTAAGTCAAAGTCCTTAGAAATCTGATCTCATTTCCTACTCTGTTGCACCCTGTCATTTGATCTCAAGTCCATCAATTGTCCCTCTTTCACTTTGCTCCACTTAGTTCTTCAAAATCTCTTGGTACTCTCCCGCCCAGAGCCATGGCACAGGCTGTACCTTCTGAATTTGTGTATGATAAGTCTGGGGCTTGTTCTCTAACTTCTCTCAGGTCTTCTCAGATGTCATCTCCTCAGTGAGGTTTTTCCTGACAATGTTACATGAAATTTCCTGCCCCTCCTAGGCACCCCATAATACTCCCCCTAGCTTAAGTTTTCTCCATAGCTTGTCATACTGTCTGCAGTACTATATATATATATATATATTTTTGTGTTTGTTAATTACAGGTGCAGGGGATTATTTCTCCCCAGCACCTGTAACAGTGTCTGGCATATAATAAGCAATAAAAATATTTGTTGAATGAATTACATTCTTGATAGGAAACACAACCTGGTTATGGTATGCTGTCTTTTAAATTAGTTGCTGTATTCAGGTTGCTAATATTTTATTTACAATATTTTAATCTATGCTTATTAGTGATGTTGGCTAGTAACTCGCCTTTCTTCTATACTGTTTTTGGGGTCAAAGTTCTGTTCACTTCATAAACAGACTAGAGATGTATACTCTTTTTTTCCTCACATTTTTAAGAATTCATGTAAAATTGGACCAAAAACCATTTAGATGTTTGGTTCAAACTCAGCTCTTGAAATGTATAGCTGTGTAGAATTATTTTGGACTATTGACACCATTTCTTTAATTGTCTAATTGAATTAGCTATTTTAAATATTTTATTTTTTGTGGTACTGGGATTTAACTCAGGGTCTTGAACTTGCTAGCAAACACTTTACCACTGTACTATATACCCAGCCTGAATTAGTTTTTTAAAAAAAATTCATCTTGATTCTGTTTGCATAAAGTCTGTGTGTTTGTGTGCATGCACACATGCATGCCTATATGTATGCATGTGTCTGTATGTGTGTATATATATATATATATATATATATATATATATAAAATTATATATATATATATAATTTCCATACTTAGATGAAGTATGCAAATATATATACATATATATAAATGTATATATATACATATATATAAATGTATATATATACATATATAAATATATATATATATATATATATATATATATATACACACACACATATGTGTGTGTGTGTTAAAGAGCACCTAGGTCAGTCCCATAGCTTAGCTTATATATGTATGTATATATATATATTTGCATACTTCATCTAAGTATGGAAATTAATTAACTGGGATAAAGTTATTCATAAAAATCATTTTTTCTCTTTTCACAAAAGTCTCTATTTTATCTTTTAATGATGCATCTGTAACAATATCCATTTTTTAAAATTTTTTAACATATTTTAGAAGGTTTCTCTTTTTATTCTTGATCAATCTTCTTAGAAATTTGCTTCCTTGATTCTCTTAGATTTTTGCTTACCTCAGTAATTTCTGTTTTATTTTTTTATCCATTTTAGCTTTCTTTTGCTCATTTTCTAATGGCTTAAGGGGAAAGCTCATTAATTTTCAGCTTTTCTTATGTAACAACATAAATAATAAAAAATTTTTAATAGCTAGTATTTTTCTTATAGTTCAATTATATATACATTTTAATGTTTATTTGGCATTTTCTTTTAGTCTAAATTGTTTAGAACATTTCTCAATATCCAAATGCATTTAAAAATTATCTCTAATATTTCTAATATCTCATATTTAAAAATTACATTATTTAAAAATTGTTGAATTTTGCTTATGGATGGCAAAGGAGAAATTTTTATATAGATTTTCATGTTCTCAAAAAGTGTAGTTATTTTTTTCATTGTTGGATGCAATATTCTTTGTACATTAAAAACTTGTTAGTTATGTTGTTTAAACTATCTATGTTCTTACTATTTTTTTCCAGTAAGGATATAGAGTCAAATATAATAATAATCAACTGTATAAAAATTCCTTATAGAATCCTCTCTCTTTAAAATTTCCTGTATAAATTCCTTATATAATGTCAACATTTTTTGGTTTTGTCAATTTTTGCTTTTACATTTAAAGTATGTTTTACTTATGTGTATGAATTCAAAATTGGTAAATCAGTTTGAGGAGATAACCCTTTTTCTGGTCATGGCAAAATGACCCTTTTATTTTTTATTTTATTTAAATTTTTTTTTAGTTGTTGATAGACCTTTATTTATTTATATGTGATGCTGAGAATCGAACCCAGTGCCTCACACATGCCAGGCAAGTGTGCTACCACTGAGCCACAGCCCAGGCTCCCAAAATGACCCATTTAATCAGGAAATAGTAATTGTTTTTTTTTCTAGTAATGCTTCTTTTCTTTAAATAATAATTTATCTGATACTAATTAATACAGTTAGACCATGAAAAATTGTATATTGAGTTGTCTCTTATAGAGAAATATTAATAGCAATGAGAAAGCTTAACAATAGAGCATTGGATAAAGAAAAGATGATATGTTCATATTTTGGGATATTTTTGCATCTATATAAAATAATGTTATACATTATAACCTCCACTAAGATAAAAAATCATGCTACAAAATAGCTTGTATTTTATAATACTGTTTTTTCACCCTACATATATGAATATAGGTACAGAAAACTCCTGATTTTATCCATCAGAATTAATATAGGTTACTTTTGGATAGAGGACATAAGAATAGTTTAAAACTCTTTGTCCTCTTTAAAGATATATTTCCATGTCCTGAGTTATTTTTTTTTTTTTAATGAACATGTATTATTTTCATAAAGAGAAATACAGTGTTTTTGTTTTTTTTTTTTTTTAATAAAAAACCTTCCTAGATAATCTGTAGTTTAAAGCAGGATTTGGGGCAAGAGAAATTGTTGTTCTTTAAAAATTAAATTTAAAAACTATCCATGATGCTTTTTTATTTTTCTAAAGAATAAGATAACTTCAGAAAACTTTTGTAATTTCTAAAACATTAGTATCTGGGTAGAATAATAAATTCATACCTAATATTTCTTCAACAAAACTAATCATAAAATTAGAATGGAATGTGAAATAATGAATTGCTAGAAATTTTATTACCATGAGATTTTTCTCTTTCAAATATGTATTTTAGATAGACAGGAGTGAAAGAATTTTAGAAGTCCAAATCCATTTGTTTTCTGTAGTTGTGAATGAATAGAAAACAATGTGCCTCAAGTTTGCCAACTGGATGAATATATTGCATAATTTTGCTAATATACCTGTCAGAGGTTGGTAGATGGATAGCAACAATATAAAACTGTCACTTGGTGGAGCTAGAATACTATGTAATTTCAATATACTCTTTTAGCAGATTTCTTGGGAAAAATGGTTTCATGCAAAATGTAAGAATAATGCTCTCATTTGTCAACTTTTGTAGTTCATAGCCTTTGGGGACTGTTTTTATGGTTTTCTTTACCATCGTACCAAAGTATTAGTAAATGACAAACTTATTTGGCACAAAGTTCTTTTGGCTTTTGCAGTCGATAAATTATAATCTTTTCATCATGTTCAGTTTAGTACTACAACCCCATCCACACCCTATTTTAGGAACTAGTTAAATGAGTATATTATCTACTGATTCACTGACATTTTAACATCTCACATATAGCACTTAATCATTTCATTTACTGTGTCAATTACTGTAAAATCAAGATGGGCTTTTAGGTACTTATGATGCCTAGAACAAAATGCCCAATAGGTATTGTTCCATATTAGTTGATGAATATAAGTCTTTGGGATTCTCTGGGCAGGTTGAAGATTTTAGGGCCATTAGAAATATTTATCAAATCTTTAGGTTGCAACTCAAGGTTGATAATTATTATTATAGACTGGAGTAATCCTTGCCTGGAATGAACTGAATTCTTGGAAAATTCTGTGTTAGAACCTTTCTTACTTTGATTTTCCCCAAACTGAAAAATCAAAAAAAGAGATTTTCTTTTCCAGTAGTTGGGATTGAACCCACTGAACTACCCCCAACTCTTTTAATTTTATTGTGAGATGGGGTCTTGCTAAATTCCCCCTATTGGCCTTAAATTTATAATTCTCCTGCCTCAGCCTTCTGAATAGATGGAATTACAGGAGTTCACCACCACATCTGGCCCAAAATAGAGTTTTATATTTATATTATATGAAGGTGGGTTTAGTTTTGTGCTTTTTCCAAGGTTAAACTCTGCCAACCTTTCTTCTTAGGTATAGGTATATTCCAAATGGATTAATGACATGTGAAAAAGAATTATGGTTGTTAAATATTTCTTAATTTGACTTGGTTCAGGTACTTTCTTTATTTTGTTCTTTTTAATATTTTTGCAGTGAAAAATATTTTTTAATTTGTTCTTTTTAGTTATACATGACAGTAGAATGTTTTTGACATCATATATACATGGAGTATGACTTCCCATTTTTGTGGTTGCACATGATGTTGAGTTACACAGGTCGTGTATTCATATATAAATGTAGGAAAGTTATATCCAATTCATTCTGTCTTTCCCATTCTCTTTCCCTTACCCCAACTCTGCCCAGTCCAATCCAGTGAACCTCCCATTCTACCCCTGCCCTGCTCCCTGCCTATTGTGAGTCAGCATTCACATATCAGAGAGAACATGTGGCCTTTGATTGTTTTGGAATTGGCTTTTTTAGCAATAAATGTTCTGTACATTTATTGGCAAATGTCATAATTTCATTCTTTATGGCTGAGTAATATTCCACTGTGTGTATGTGCTACATTTTTTTTTATCCATTCATGTGTTAAAGAGCACCTAGGTCAGTCTCATAGCTTAGCTTATGTGAATTGAGCTGCTATAAACATTGATGTGGCTGTGTCACTGTAGTATACTGATTTTAAGTTCTTTGGGTATATGCTGAGGAGTGGGATAACCGGGTCATATGGTGGTTCCATTTCAAGTTTTCTGAGAAATCTCCATTGCAGTGAAAATATTGTTTTTGGCTTTTAGGTGACAATCTGGGAGAAGTATGGAAATAGGATAATCATCCCTCTATTATATAATGTATAATGAGGTCAAGGAGGATCTTAGGTTTTTGTGAGATTTGACCTTGATCTTGTGAATTTGGGGACTTTTTTTTTAATGTGAAAGGATACGAAATTATGCATTCAAAATTAGGCATTAAAGTCCTCATTTATTTAAAATCAAAAAGGTACCAAATTGAAAATGTAGGAAAGCTGAGGAAAGATCCAGAGAAATCATATTTTATTAATTAACTGCCAATACATCTCTGTGACAATTTCTGAAGACTAACTTCTGTGGAATATATGGATATTTACAATCTTATTTCTTCACTACTCATATAATTTCTATCCTGAATGCCATAAATACATCCACATCATGATATAACTTCTGTTTCTCACCTTTGCAAATTGGTGTTAGGTAATTTATCATAGTGGTATTTGTAATTTTAACTATATAGGAAAGTGACTGGGAACCATATAAATAATTTCCACTGAATCCCATCTAAATTCGTCTTGAACTCAATATTCCAAGAACTTGGAAGGACCCTATACAAATGAAACACAAACCACATTAGCACCACAGTAATTCTAATTTGTTAAAAACATTTTATCAGTTCTCTCTGGTAAGTGGATGCTGATCCATAATGGGAAGTGGGGAGGCATGGGAAAAATGGAGGAATTTTAATTGGGCAAAGGGGAGGGAGAGTAGGAAGGGTGCATGGGGGTAGGAATGATGGTGGAATGAGATGGACATCATTACCCTACATATATATTTGACTGCATATACAGTTTGACGCTACATCGTGTACAACCATGGAAATGTAAAGTTGTGCTGCAATTGCATACAATGAGTCAAAATCCATTCTGCTGTCATATATAACTAATTAAAATAAATAAATTAATTAAAAAAATAAATCTCTGGGCTGGGGATGTGGCTGAAGCGGTACCGCGCTCGCCTGGCATGTGAGGGGCGCTGGGTTCCATCCTCAGCACCACATAAAAATAAAAAAATGAAGATGTTGTGTCCACCGAAAACTAAGAAATAAATATTAAAAAATTCTCTCTCTCTCTCTTAAAAAAAATTAAAAAAATCTCTGCCCCCCCAAATAATGAACCTTATTAATTAAAACTGTCATCATTATTAGGGTGATTAATAATGATGGGAATGGTGGCACACACCTGTAATTCCAGCTACTCAAGAGGCTGAGGCAGGAAGATTTCAGGTTTAAGAGTAGCCTTAGGAACTTTGTGAGATCTATTTCAAAATAAAAATGAGGATGTAGCTTGGTGTAAAGTGCCCCTATGTTTAATCCCCAGTACCAGGAATAAAAAGGAAACTGTTAATACTACTGACACCCACACATGAAGGGATATTAAAAATATTTGCCATTTAGACAAGGCAAATTATTATTTCATGACATTTTTTCTAAATATCATTTATTGACAATTAGTAAAGAGTGTTGAAGAAGGCATTAAGATTTTCTTACAAACTTTTTACAAATTATTCTGATTCACTGTTATTCTATAACAGTGAGAATAACTTTTAGAAATTTAGCTTAAAAGGTATAAATACTTTCTTATTATTCAATTTGTATGTTTAATCTATCAGAAAAATCTGCAACTCCAGCAGAAAGATCATTGGTTATTTATATCATAGAGCATACCCACATTATTGAAAGTCTCCTCTTTTTAGTGTTCTAACAAAACAAATAAAAAAAACCCCACAGCCTTGATCAAATGTGAAATTGTGTTTTTGTATGATAATCCAGGGAAAGTTTTTTTTTTTTTTTAATTTTTTATTGTTGGTTCCAGGGAAAGTTTTTGACTCTGAAAGTTTTTGACTCCTTAATAGAGTCCCCTGTGCATGTCCTTGAACATTAAAGCCACAGTAATAGCAATAGTTAACCCTTATCAAGAGCATGCTATGAGCAAGTAATCAGTATAAAATCTTTATTATTCATCTTACTTTTCTAATATATATCATTTGGTAAAGGATCCTTTTGGTATATTAGATAATGTGCTTATCAGAATATTTTAATACCCATATAAAATATATTCTAGATTTAAAATATAAAAACACTTCCCAGGAAAATAAAATTTAAAAAGTATGTACCATATTTTTATTTACATTGATTTAAAGAACATTGACACTATGTGAAAGAATTTTCAGTCTAGGTATGTTCCTGTAGATGTTATGAATTTTCAAAGCTTAATCTACTATTTATGTTATAAAATTATTAATATCATGTAGCTCAGCAGAAATAGTAACATAACATAATGAGAAAAGTTGCATCTCTGCTCCTGATACTCTTAATAAACACATTATTCATTTTTTTTATTCAATTTAACTGCAAATAGCTATATTGAAAACATTGCCACAGGGTACATTTCTATTTTAGGGTGACAGGAAAATAACTCCTGACGAGTCTCAGAAGTGAGAACAAAATATAAATTATATACTACGTGGAAAAACATAAAAAGGTTCTGATTTCTATGAATAACTGTATTTCCCAAAGGAATAAATATTAGTGGCTTTAATTAGATTATAATTGCTCATGAGAGCTAGCTCTTGCATGAAATAAAAAAATACCTGACAATGCATTATGACTGAGCTTTTCTGTCAGCAACATAGGATGGATTAATGCAAATGCCATTGAAAGGTGGGGCGTTCCCTAAATATAAACCAAGTCTTTAATCAGTGCCAACATGATGGAAAGCTACTCTTATAATTAGGTCAAATTCTATTTGATCATGAAAGTTTTACATCTTGTTGAGGTTTAAGATAGGATTGTATCTGTGTAGGCCTCCAGAATATTATCTATTATTCACACTCATCATTTCACAAATGGAGTAAAAATAAGTAAATGAGAGTACTTTTCTTTTTTGGAGTTTTTTTTTTTTGTACTCTTCCTCTCATTTGCTGGAGGAACTGTCTGAACATAACCTTGTTTGGGATTAGATTTAGGGATTTTTCTTCCATTTCTTGGGCACAGTTTTAGAGTCTGTATCTACTCCATCAATGAAGCTTGTCCAGAGGACTCTGTAAGAATACACATTTTGCAATTTCCTTAGGCATTTAAAAAACTCCATTATAGGGAAAAAAATTTTTGCGCATTTCAGTCAAGAATCTCTAGGCCTTAGGAACTATGGGTCATTTTCATTGACATGCACAAAACTGAGTTCTCTAGTATTTCTTAATTTATCTTGTTTTTGATACTTTTGTAGAAGAAAAGAAAATCTCAGGCAAGCAAATCTGTTTGTTATAGATCTTCCATGGATTTTTATGTCCTAGTTCAGGTCTACGCTGGCCAGTGTGCATGATGGATTTTCTTGAGGCTTTGTAATGAGTTTGTCACTGGACTAGCCAGACTTTACTGTGTGTTGAGTCAGCTTTCCTGTGGTACCTTTCAGTGCCCAGTTCTTCCAGAGCCACGGGTTCCATTTTTGATACAAGCTGGGAAGGTAATATCAATTAGTCAATCAGGTGAGCAGAAACACTAATAAATAGGAGCTACATCCTCAGTGGAGAGATTGTAGCAGATCTTCAATCCATGGTAATTAGGCCTTCTGATTGAAAAGATGCTAGAAACATGAGTTTTTCACAACAACTTCTTGATAGTTACATGTTCACAGTTAGTTAAAAGGAAGACATAGTAAACCAATTATACCAATTCCTAATATACTTTTATGACATTTATATAAAGGAAAAAAATTGTCAAATCTTTATTTATTATGCTTCTTTTCCACAGCATACATTAAACATTGAGAAACATTTAAAGAAAAGCTATATAAACTGACATACTGTTCTAGCATCATCTTCTATTTTTCATATTGCTTCCAGGTATTTTCTAAAATTAATGCACTATTATTTTAGCTGCTTATGTTTCTATATGATTAATAGTACAATGTAGCATGGTGGTATTCAAAAATGAAAAATAAGTGAGAAATTTAGCTCCACTGATGAATTCTAGCTTTTTGTTTATTTAAAACCTTTGGGCGTGCTCATGTCGTTGGGTGGACTAAGAAACAGATGGGTGAGTTGTGATTTTAATAATAGGAGTTTCAGTGCCAATTCAGTCTTTAACTCCAGGTGCCCTTTGGCAAAAACAAAAACAAAAACAAAAACTTGTGCTGTACTATTTTGTTTCAAAAAGCTTCTCAAAACAATTAAGATTTTCTCTACAAACATAAAATGCCACTTGAAAACTTTAAAATTATAGATAATATAGTTCTGGATTAACCAGCTTTCTGTTTCTTAAAAAGATATAGCTAATATGAATATATATACCCAGAAAGGTAGACATATGGTGATAATACATGTGAAAATATATCTGTGTTTGGAATTAAATTTTGTATCACTGTACCATGAATCCTGATGAGTACAAAAAGAATCCTTAAGAGTACAAAAAGAAAAGTATATAGAGGTAATAGTGAAGCACAATATTACTGAGTAACTGGTAACTGCAATTACTATTATAAAATGGTGTGTCCAACCAGTCTATATCCATTCTATGCAGTATGATGGGAGGCATTTCATCTTGATTAATTCCTTCAATAAGCATTTACTATTAGGATCAAGCAAAGAGCTGACAACTAATTGGAAAACACTGTAAAAGGGATATGCCTTATTTAGGGAGGAGAAGAACCCAGTATGTGTCCTAATACTTGAAATAATATTAAAATGAATATGAATAATTATTAAAAGGACAGTTCTATTCATTTAAAGAATGACTGAAAAGATTGACATATGCTTAGATTACATTAGGAGACATGAGGAATAAAATTGAAACCTATGTGTAACACACTGAGATGAAATTATACACTAGTTTTAAGAATTTCTTTCTCCACAGAACTTGTAGTACCATTTCTAGGTGAATTATAGACATTGAGGGCTAGGGTTGTTAATGTTGAGGGTCAATAATCTCACCAATATTTTTTTTCCAATGCAAAATATATGAAGTGTAGAATTTGATTAAGAATAGAAATTCCTTTTAAAAAATGTGATTAAAAATAATTAGCTGTGGCACTTTTACAACTGAAATAATATGAACAATTTTTTTGACTCTTGCACAATTTTAAACTTTAATATTTATGGACATACAAACAAAAAAAGGAAGCAAAGACTTCTTGGCAGTAGTGTGATATGAGTTTACAGTGCCTGCTTTGTATAATAACATACTTTCAAGCTGGGATTTAAAAAGTACCACGAGAAAAATATCAGAAGCCTCTGTAAATAAATGGGTTTGGGCATTATATTTGGCTAATAATTTAATAGAAATATATGGCAATAGAAGACAGAATCTGGAAGATAATTTGGAAACAAATTTTTATCCAAAGCCATTTGAGAATAGAAGTTTTATTGTGATGTTGGGGACAGTGTCACACATGCAGATAAGTGCTGTACCACTGAGCATCCCCAACCCCACAAAGCAGAATTTTTGAAATCACTGAAGAGTGTGTGTGTCTGTGTGTGTGTGTGTGTGTGTGTGTATATATATATATATATATATATATATATATATATATTTTTTTTTTTTTTTTTGGTGGTGCTGAAGATTGAACCTTGCATTTGAGGCAAGTACTATATCAACTGAGCTATAACCCCAGCCCCTAAGAGTATCATAAAAGAACCAAGGAATATAACTATGTTGGCATGTATTTTCATTTTTCTTTAGGTAAACTTATTATCTAGGACTTCAGTGGATAGACAAAGCAAAACCATATTCAAAATAGTTGGTATGCTTTGTGCAACAATGTATTTTTATTCAGAATAGCTATGTGGGTAAGGGATGATATAGGATACCAAGGACATCTTAAAACACACTAAAAATATATTAGATATGGCAACACTGTTGAACTCAACAGCATTTTGGCAAACTGAAAGTGGCAGACAAATTATAGACCCAGCGATGTCTGTAAAAATCCATGAAACATGTCTATGGATAGAATTCAATCATGCAATCAGCTGGGGAAAGCTTGAATAAACATATTGGGTAGCCATCATTTATCAATACTTCTTACTAAGCATTGAGTGGAAGGAAAACAGAAAGGTTGGCATGAGGTAGAACAAGAGGTCAGTATGATCTACAGGGGAGAGTCAAATCACCAGCAGAGACATCTGAGGGGGCTGTCGTTTTGAATAAGGCTAAAACTGTCAAACTAGTTATGAAGAATGACTGTGAGCCAGGTGGTACTCATTCAGAGTGGAGGCACCTGTTCCTGTAACCATGAAAATATTTAAAAGCACTAAAACTACAGAAATGAATCTGGACAGTGTTCCCCAATCCAGGTCAGCCTGGGACAGCTGAGTTCTCTGCACATTTATTACAACTGGTCATGAACAGTATCAGGGCAGAGAGAGTGACACTGGACTGGTTTGTTCTTCTGGCAGATGTGGGAGGTACCAGCCCCCAGAGCCTCCTTCAGGTCTGCGTTCAACCAGAAGTGCCTCAGGTCTCTCTTGATTTTTATTTGCTTGTGTTTCTGGCTTTCCTGCACCGTTCACTGCAGGAACTGCATTCTTGACCAGCTTAGGGTATTTGGGTTTCATTTCTGTGGGGAAAGTTCCGTATGATTTTGCACTGTGAAGTGCAAAGGGCATCCCATAACCCATTGGTTCTCTGCTTGGTTCCCATCCCCACATAACTCGGTAGATGCTCACAGAATGTAGAATTGGGCTGTAGACCCATTTGCTGGGGTCCTGCTTCTAATCTGGGCAGGAGTTAGCCATTAGCCAGCTCTCCAGTGGGCAGATAGCCATCTTCCTGGAGCTAGTATCTCCTCAAGCTCCAGCTAGGTCCTCTTCTGAGACAGGGAGACAGCCCATCTGGGGTCTGCTGGTTGCATGCTGCATAGGAGCCTGTAGGCATGCTTCCCAGCACCTCCAGTTGGCTGGGCCGGCTGCATCCTGCCTAGGGAATGGCCCTGATCTGCTAGGAAGTCAGGCACACTAGGAACTTGGCCTGCTGGTGGCTGCTGCGCCAGGTGGTCAGGAAAGCATTCACACAAGTTTGACTCCCTTTCACTAGCAAAGTTTATATAATTTGCATAAATTGAAAACTAGTTATCACTGTCATAAGTACTTAAAGTCATAACCTTATTAAAAGTAAAAACCATGGAAATGAAACGTTCTATGGCTTATTGAATAGTCTTATTTGAGGCATATTCTGCTTAGTCAACATATATTTTTTAAATGCCCATATCCTTAGAAATTATACTCCCAGGAAAGCATCCTGAAGATTTTTTTAGTACTATGCCAAATGACCTATGAGGAAGTATTGTTTGATGTAGCAAAAGGTAGGATAAAAAGATACTTCTCGATAGTGATTAGTAAAACATAATGGACACCCGTACAACAGAATAGAACAGAGAAGAAACACTCTGTGGCAGATTTTTATGTGAAATAGATTAGTGTGTGAAGAAAGTTTCATTTGTAGTACACATCTGTACAGTTTTTTTTTCATTCAAGATGAATATTTCTAATATGAAAATCCAAATTCAAAATGCTACAAAGTTGGAAGCTTTCAAAAAGCTCAAACCATCACAAGTTGAAATTTCACATCTGACCTCACATGTTAGGTTATTGTCAAACACAGGCACATTAAAAATACTGTATAAAATTACCTTCAAACTATGTGTATAAGTTATAAATAAATTTTTTGTTTAGACTTGAGTCTCATACCCAAGGTATCTCACTATGTTTATGAAAATATTACAAAATCTGAAAAAAATATCAAATCCCAAACACTTCTGTCTCAAGCATTTTAGATAAGGGATACTCAGCCTGTATTTGTTTATTAGATATATGGAATATCTCTGGAGTGTTTACAAGAACCAGGAGACAGGGGTTGGCTCCTAGGGATAGGGGCAGAAGAATTGCTATATACTGCAAATGAAATTTTTTTTCACACACTAGTTCTTTTTTTAGTTTTCTGAGTAACTTTCATGTCTTTCTCCATAATGGCTGCACTAATTTAAATTCCTATCAACAGCATATGAGAAAATCCCTTTTTCTGAATTCTCAACAGTATTTGTTATTTTTTCCTTTTTCAATAGAAATTCTAATTGGGGTGAGATGAAATATCATTGTAATTTTGATTAAAAATAATCTCTAAAATGTGTTTTCTCTAGCAAGAATCGACAATTGTGTCTTTCTACATCCAATAATCAGAAGGAGTGAAATAGAACCAAATGAGACTAGCTGCCCTACTCTGCTCTTAATGTCATGTCTGCAGAGCACTTAAAACCATCTTTGCTCTTTTTACAATTCCATTTCTAGAAACTCAGTGTGAGTGTTCCAGAGTGGTGAACACCCCATTTTGCACAGGCCTGTTCTTTGTTCCATTTCTGAAAACTTGATTGTGAGCATTTTTGTTTTTTGTTCATTTATTATTTTTTTGTTTTTATCAGTAGCATCTTCCATATTTTTTGGTCCAGTGTTTTCCACGTGTAGGATCAGGAACCACTGAAAGCTCATGAAATCAATTAAGTGGGTTAAAAAATGAAAAAAAAAAAAAAAAAACAGAATAGAAACAAATCAAAAAAATCAGAGTCATAGAAAATTAACAGCATTACCTTACAGTGAAGGTGTCACTTTTTGAAACACCTCCTCCTTCTCCCCATGAAGTCTGAGAACTGTCACCTATTTCTGAAAATCTAGTATGAATTCTCTGAGGTTCAGGGATGGCAAGTTTCTAGCATTATGTGTTTGAGGACGGAAGTCACATCAAATTGGAAACTCCCTGGAACAAGTTGAGATCTCCAAGATTGAAATCGTCTAAAGCTCAAAACAATCACAACTGCCTGTGAAACCCAGCAGTCTCTGAAAATAGTGGAGAGAGATCTGGATGATGATGATGATGATGATAACTGATAATGGTGATGGAGATGATGATGATTATTATTAATAATAGAGATTTGGGACTTATCAACCAGAAGTTTGGGTCTGTAATTAGGAAATGAGAAGATACATACAATTGAATATTTCACTTAGGAAGTGAGGATATGCCAAATATCCCAGCATATTTTCTTTTTGTGCAAGATAGATTTAATATGCTAGACTATTGTCTTCTGTGAAATGTCAAAATATCAGCCAATATTAACAGTTTTACTATAAAAAGTCTTACCATACATTTTGAATACTTAAAAATCTAGATAAACACTGTATCCTCTGTGTAAAAACTGCATTTCCCTCCTAATTATAAAAAAATTATGGGCTGGGGATCTAGCTCCGTGGTAGAGTGTGCACATGGCCTTGGGTTTGAGCCTCAGCACTGCAAAAGAAAAGAGTAAATAAAAATCAGAGAAACTAAAGAACAGAGAAAAATGTAAAGAAAAAAATTATGTATGTAATATGTAATAGATACTACCAGAGATATTAGGAAATTAAGAGAAATTAAAAGAAAAAGTGAAATTTACTCATCACACCACCACCCAACAGAATCTCATGTTTTGTAGGTTTCCTTCTATACTCTGTGTATGTATGCATATATTGTGAGTATTGTATATATTGTAGGTCCTTTCTATTTTTTGCTATTATTAATAATTTTAAAATAGTCTTATATGTAAATCTTTACCTGAATATTTGTAAATCTTTACTGAATATTGGACAAATGACCACTTTAAAGCCTCTTTTTGTATAATTGCCAAATTGTTTCCAGGATGTTTCTATAATTAACATGGTTATCAATGTTGCCAAGTGTGTGGGTCTGTTGCAACAGATTCTCATCAGCCCTGGTTAGTATTATCTGTCTGTTTGTTAATATTATGGCAAAAATGTTATCTCAATATTCTTTTGCTTTTTGACAACTAGAGAGGTTGTATTTAAAAGTGTATTTGTTAGTCCATTTTATTTCTCTTGGAAATTGTTTATTCATGTTCTTTACCCCTATTCCTATTGGAATACTAATGTTTTCTTTCTAACTTTTGTATTCCTGATTATTAAAGTAAGGCCTTTTATCTCTTATATTTGAGGTGAATAGTTTTTCTAGACATTTAAACATTTCTAATTGTTTTGAAATTTTAAATTTTTATTATGACAATTATTAGCACACATTAATTGTACACATGGGATGCACTGTGATATTTCTATATGTTCACATCTCATACTTTGAAAATTTCCATTCAAGTTTGTTCTATCCTTGTTTCCCTTCTTGCCCTCACTTCCTCAATTCCCAGTAATCCCTCCTGTGTTGAAGCTTTTAAAACAGAAGTTTTGAAATTTTCTCCAATCAAATCTACTTTTTCAGTTATTCTTTATAGTTTGTTCCATTGATTTTTTTCTTTTTTGCTTAGCAATTCCTCTTGTATCCTGTGACTAGATAGACACTTATTTATATTCTGGTTTGGTTTTGGAAGAAAACTAGTTTTATTTTTAAATATTGATTCCTATACTCCAGTTAGAAGTTATTTTCCTTTGTGGGTTTAGGTAAGTATCTAAACTTGATTTCCTGTGATTCCCATTATCAACTGACTGATTTAGCACCATTTCTTACACAATCCTTGTTTAGTGTATAAAATACCAAATCATTTGTTTTATTCTGTTTAATTTTCTTTGTCTAGCACTATTTTATTCCTGTTGTTTAGACTTTTGTAGCCCTATTATATGTTTCAATATTTGTCTTGGAAATTTCTTCACTCTATTTATTTTGACTTTTTAATTTTGAAATAAACTTATATGTACAGAAGATTTTCAAAGATAGTACAAAGTACAGATGCTTTTTGCTCAGCTTCCCTTAATATTAACATCTTTCCTAACCATTGTACAATTATTAAAACTAAGAAATTAATATTAGCACATTATTAAGTAAACATTAGACTTTATTTGGATTTTCCTACTGATCTTTTATTGTCTGGCTTTCAAAATCTTCTTGGTAAGCTTGAGAAACAAGTTGACTCTTTGCAGAAAATGTCATATTGAGATTTTTTTATTAGAATTTAGACATGTAGATTAACCTGTGAAGATTGACATCTCTGAGATACTGTTGTAATCCAGGACCTTGGTATCCATTTCAGTAACTGAGGACTTCAGAAGGAATCTCCAGCTTTTCCATCATCTGTTCAGTGTCCATTTAAAAAATTTTTGCAATTATGTCTTTGATTTTGTTAAGCCATCCTTTATGGCTCTCAGCGACATTTTGTAGTTTTTTTCATTTAGAAACTGTGCATTTTGTGTTAAAGTTATTTCTGGATAACTAAATTTTTGTTACTAAATCTTTTTTTCAATATATTTTAAAATGGTCATTGCTAGAATATAAAACTAAAGCTATTGATTTTTTATATTTGGTTTTCTTACTGACTTCTTACATGTTTTAGTAATTTTTTTTTACTGATTACCTTGAAATTTTCTAAGTACATAATCCTCTATATGTTATAATAATTTTATTTTCTGTATTTATATATATTTACCTCTTATTTTTAATTATGTTCGATCGACTTGCCTAGAATTTCCATGAGGAAAAATTGAAAATAACAGCAGTGATCTTACCATTCCTTTGAACTATTCTTGCAGACCTGGGTTAGAGGAAAAGTAGAGTTATGACATTTTTTAGGCTAACTGAAGAAATAATTCAAGGAAAAAGGAGAGGCAGATTGTATGCAATGCTATTTATAGTTTAGAAGAAGAAAAATTGTTTGGATTTATTGATGTTGAAATCTAGGAAATTTCAGTCAAGTAAGTACTTGAGATGATGGTCTGCTCAGACTGCTCTAAGAGGACATGAGAGGATAGCACTTAGAGACACCAAATATAGACAATCATTGCTAGGAGGTTTAAGGCTTCAGAGGGACAAGAGAAACAGGGCTGTAGCCAGAGTAGCATGTGAGGAGAAACATACTTTTTAGGGCAGGATAAAAATGAAGATGTGAAATTATTATATAATTATTATAATAGTTTGTATGCTGATAGAAATAACCAATAGAATAAAAAATAGATGCGATAAAGGGAGTGTTTTAGTTTATTTTCTGTTACTATAATAGAATACCTGAGACTGGATAGGTTATAAGGAAGAAATTTATTTTGCTTCATAGTTCTGGAAGTCCAAGAGTACGGCACTGGCAACTGCCTGACATCTGGCAAAGGTCTCAAGATAGAAAAGTGGAAGCAGACATGTCCAAAAGGAGCAAGTATGCAAGAAGTACCAAGGAAGGTACCAGGCTCACTTTATGGAAATCCACTCTCATGATAACTAATCCATGCCCACAAGAACCAATCCAGTCTTGACAGAAATAACCTAGTCTCTTGAGAAAGACATCAGCCTCTTCATGGGTGCAGAGCCTCTATTGACTCCTCCTCTTAAAGGCACCTCTCCCCCCACTTCTCAGTATTGGCAATTAAATTTCAACATAAGTGTTGGTGAGGACAAACCATACGCAAATGATAGAAGAAAGAAAAGCATTACTGGAGCAATTGACATTATGGGATTGAAGCCAGTATGTGGCACAGGGGTTGGCCATTGATAAGAGTTGGAAAATTCATCTGGGGAAGGCAGAGTGTATGAACAGAGATGATGGTAGGTGGGTAAATGTGGTGGGGCAGTTCATTTAAAGTTCTCTTCTGTCTTTTCACTTAGCTAAGAATGAATATGGGGGAAAAGTGGTACAATTTGAGGAGGTAAAAGAAGACATGAAATAATTGTCTAGGAAAGCAGGAGAGTAAACCAACTATGGGTATTGTTGGATGAGGACTTTTGTCTATGAATCAGGCACAAGTAATACAGGGACAGTAGATCATATTTTTATTTTGTTTTTCAAAAGGAGGGGGATACCACCTTTTATTTTTTGTTATTATAAGGAAAAGTAGGGAGGGCTTAACTTTAGCACTATTCATATTATAGTTTTGGATATTTGATGTAGATTTTATAATGATTGAGTCAAATGCATTTTAGTATGGCATTGCTTTGTATTTTTGTCTTTCCTTTATCTTGTGTATATTTTAAAGGAAAATTGGGAAGGGCTACATGAGATACTGATGTTCTCTTATCCAGCCTTTTCAATTGTTTTTATTTGGAATTAAAATGAATCACGTAACTTTTCTTCAAGTACTCGTTTCTTAAAAAGAGCAGATTATTTAAGAGGCTTTGGACTTGGTGATTTTTTTCTATGACTACGTGGCTTTACAAAATTTCAATTTGCATTTTATTAGCACTAAGCAAAGCTCAAATTTCAGAGGGAGTTTTAGTCTGATTTCAATGCTAGGATTCACAAAGACTTGGCAAGATCTTATTTTCTTTTTTAGGTTTCTAGAGTACTAGTCTCATATAAATTTGCTCATCTTAACACTTAATATATTACTGTGACCTCATGGCCGAAATATGGTAAGTTAATATATTTGATAGGAAAGATCATTAGAAATTTTTTTTCTTATTGAAGGTTTAAAAATAAAATTGGGGATTGGGCTAGGTGCATAGCTTAGTGGTGTAGTTCATGAGCAAGGCCTTGGGTTGATCACCAGCACCCCCTCCTTGCAAAAAAAAAAATCCCCATGACCACAAAACAAAAAACAAAAGCATAAAACAAGACAAAAAATCCCTATAACAACCTAAGGTGGGGCTAACTTAGTAGTGATGACCCTTAGGAATTTCATGAAAGTGGATCAAGTATCTTCGTCTGTTTCATTTTTGAGTATACCAGCTCTCTTATCTTTTAAGTTTTTTTAAATTTTAATTTGTTATATATGACAGCAGAATGCATTACAATTCATATTACACATATACAGCACAATTTTTCATATCTCTGGTTGTATGCAAAGTAGAGTCACACCATTCATGTGTTCATACAAGTACTTGGGATAATGATGTATATCTCATTTCACTATCTCAGCTCACTTAATTTTTTTAAATTAAATTTTTATTGATGCATTATAATTATAAATAATAGTGGGATTCATTGTGGTATATTCATACACACACATAGCATAATTTGATCTGTTTAATTCTGTGTTTCTCTACTTTCTTCTCCCTCATCCTTTCCCTATTTTACTGTTCTGCTTTCTTTCCTTTTTTCTCCTCTAGCTTCGACATGTGAGAGAAAGCATAGTACCCATGACTTTCTGAGTCTGGTTTATCTCACTTAGCATGATGTTCTTCATTTCCATTCATTTTCCTGCAGATTACATAATTTTGTTCTCTTTTACACACTGCATTTCCTTCATTTATTTATCTGTTGACAGACATCTAGGTTGGTTCTGTAACTAGGCTATTGTGAATTGTGCTGCTATAAACCTGGGTTTGCATGTATTGCTGTGGTACAACGAATTTAATTCTTCAGGATGAATACTGAAGAGTAGTATAGCTGGGTCATATGATGGTTCCAGGCCTAGCCATTTGAGGAACCCCCAAAGTGACAGTGGTTGCACTAATTTATAATTCTACTAATAGTGTTTAAGTGTTCCTTTCCCCCCCTTGCCAGCATTTATTATATTTTGTATTCTTGATGATTGCCATTATAACTGGAGTGAGATGAAATCCTGGTGTGGTTTTGATTTGCATTTCCCTGATTGATAGAGGTATTGGATATTTTTTCATGTATTTATTGGTCATTTGCATTTTTTCCTTTTGAGAAATATCTTGTGTAGCTTATTTGCTCATTTATTATTTGTTATATTTATCATCAGGTTACTTTTTGGCTACATATGACAAATCCAATACCAACTTCATACTAAATGGGAAAAAACTAAAAATATTTCCTTTAAATCAGAAACAAGACAAAGATGTCCACTGTCACCACTCCTATTCAATATCGTACTTGAGATTTTAGCCAGAGCAATTAGGCATAAGAAGGAAATAAAAGGATATGAATAGGAAAGTAAGAACTTAAATTTTCACTATTTGAAGAAGATATAACCCAACCAATACTTTGAAGACCCAAGAAAGTCCATTTAAAGATTTCTAGAACTGATGAACAAATGTTGCAAAGTAGCAGGACACAAAAGTAATGTACAATAATTAATAGCTTTTATATATACCATGGAACAATTTTGCATGTTCTTGGATAGACAGAATTAATGTTATTAAAAATGGCCATACTACCAAAAGTGATCTATAGATTCAACTTAATCCCCATTGAAACACAGTGACATTTTTTTTTCCACAGAACTAAAAAAAAAAAAAAAAATTCTGAAATTCATATGGAAGAATCCAAGATCCAGAATAGCCAAAGCAATTCTGAACAAGAAGAGTGATACAGGAGGCATACAATACCTGACTTCAAATTAACAGAGCTATAGGGATTTTACTGGCATAAAAACAGATGTAGTATGTTTTCTTCTTTTGTAAATTTCTTTTTCAAGTTTTTGCCCTTTTTCTATTAGGAAGTCTGTAATTTTCTATTTTAAAAATATTTTTTTATTTTTAATTGACACAGTAATTGTATATATTTTATGGGTTACAGTACAACATTTCAAAACAGGTAGACAATGTACAATGATCAGATCAGGATAACTGGCAAATCTATTACCTCAGACATTTATAATCTCTTTGAAAGGAAAATTCTCTTTCTACTAGCTATTTTGAAATATTCAATTAATGGTTGTCAACTATATTTGTTTTATTGGATATTTCTTCTACACCTCCTGTTCCTGTTAACCATCCTCTCTTCACTCTCCCTTTTCCTACATCCTTCTGAGGCTCTGGTAGCCACTATTCTAATCTCTACTTCCATGAATTCCAATTTTTAGCTTCCACACATAAGTGAAAACATACAGTACCTGTTTATTGATGACTGGTTTATTTTGTTTAATATACAGTTTCCTCGGTTCTATAATGGCATCACAAATGACAGGGCATTTTAAGAATATTAATTCTTCCAATCTATGAATGTGGGGCGTTTTTCCATTTATTTTTTTTTTTTTGCATTCTCTTCCGTTTCTTTCATTAGTGTTTTGTAATTTTCATTATAGAGAGAAATTACTTCCTTAGCTAAATTTATTCCTGGGTATTTTATTTTTCATAGTTATTGTGAACAAGTGCAATTTTCTTATTCATATATAAGAACTCTTTTTAAAATTTTTTATTTGTTCTTTTTACTTGTACATGACAATAGAATGTATTTTGACATATCATATATACATGGGGTATAACTTTCCATTCTTGTGGTTGTACACGATGTGGAGTTACACGGGTTGTGTATTCATATATGACCATAGGAAAGTTATGTCTGATTCATTCTGCTTTCTTTCCTATTCCAACCTCTCCCTTCCCTTCATTCCCCTTTGTCTAATCCAAAGTGCTTCTATTCTAGAAGAGCTCTTTATATATTAAAGATATAACCTTTCATTGTAAAAATGTTTTCCCTCCATTTTCCATGTTATGACTTGGTATATAGTTCTTCTTAAGCTAAAAATTTTAAACGTTAGGTATGTTTAATTTAATAGTCTTTTAATTTATTATCGATCAATTTTATTGAATATTATTGAATGTTATTGGCCAATCTAACTACCTAAAATTTTACAGCATCATAAACACATAGAAAATGAGAAAAATATTTTGTAACAGGCTTTAAATTTTGTAACATATAAGTAGATTTTAAATATCAACAATAAAAATATAAATCCTTATAGAAATTTAGTAAAAGAAACTAACAAGGAATTTACAATTCTTCACATTATTACAGAAATATAATTAGATAAATATACAACAAAGTCTAAGGAAAATCATTATAGAACTGTTTATAATAGGTAAAATTTTGAATCACCCTGAAAATATGTAAGTAGAGCATTGGTTAACTATATTGGAGAACAGGTATATCAATAAAATAGTATGTAGATGTTAAGAATAATTATTGTAAATTAATTTTTATTGATTACGTATGTAATGGTTACTTAGGCTTCTAGTAGATTTGTAATTCCACAGTTTGGAAGTTTTTTTTTTATATTCATTTTTTAGTTATTGGCGGACACAACATCTTTGTTTTTTTTTTGTATATGGTGCTGAGGATCGAACCTGGGCCGCACGCATGCCAGGTGAGTGCGCTACCGCTTGAGCCACATCCCCAGCCCCTGTTTGGAAGTTTTTAAACCCATGGTTAGCCAGCATGGGATATGGTTTATAAATAAATAAGTACCTTTTCTTCATCCCCAAGGAATGCATTTTGGAACATTAGGAGGAAAATCAAAATTAAATGCTAGCCTTATCACTTGTGTTGCCTCTGCATTGTGATTAGTTAATCCTAATGCTATTTTTTGAAATTGTTTGTAATACTTTTCTTCATATCAGAGTAATATTGTTCAACAGATTACCCCTTTCCCCCAGTTTTCCAAGAATTTAAATTAAATTCCAGACATCCCAGCCATAGAGTAATAATATTGTGGACAATTGCATTCTGAAGTTGACTCCTGGAGACAGGGGGACAGGTTAAGTCACTTTTAAAGGCTGATAACTCTTCAGCAGTGTTTGCATGTGTGCCAGGACAAAGAAAACCACACATCAGGATGCACAAATCTTGGCATATTGCAGATAAATGTTTACATTACCTTACTGCTAAGAATGTTTAACTTGGCCTTTCAGACTCAAGTTATTCATGATTTAGGGATTAATGTGTATACTGCTGTCTAGCAACTCTCTGAGAAATGTTCAGAGTTTCACTTTTTAAGAAGCAGTGTTCTCATGTTAATTACTGGTAATTAATAGATCCTAATAAGTTTGTAAATTGCCAACAAAAGAGAAAATGATCTTTAAATAATTAAAGTTTGTAAATGAGATAATAGGGAAATCTCCCTTCAACCTAATATCATTTCTTTTTTTTTTTTTTTTAATTTTTTATTGTGGGTTGTTCAAAACATTACAAATTTCTTGACATATCATATTCCACACTTTGATTCAAGTGGGTTATGAACTCCCACCTTCACCCCATTAATATCATTTCTTTAGACCATCTTCACTGTCAGTATATAAAATTTTATATAAATACATTAAAATATATTGAATATAAGTACATTCAATTATTTGGCAATATTACACAGAAAACCTGGCTTCCAGATCTTGGGATTCCAATTTTAATGCCCTAACCTGTAGAACTTAGTAGCTCACAAGGGAAATAAACCTGGGCATTCATCCCTGAATGACAAACCGTTTGAAAAAGGTCTTAGAATAATTTATTAAGAAACAGTTCTCAGACGTGATCAACACATGGTTCTAGGATTTTAGTTCTTCAAGATAAAAAAGTGAGACTTTGAATGCAGAAAGTCAGAAACAGAAAAGTGGCAATTTAGCAAGAAGAATTGGACTGCGGAAAGCAAGAAACAGAGATCAGTATCCTCTATTTGCAGCTGAATCTGTAGCTCCTCTTGTTCTGTAGGTATGAAGCTGTTGGCAAAGACTGTGTGCAGAGGTGGTGAAAGGATCTTCCAGGGCAAACAAAGTGGGAAGAAGATAGGTCTTACAGGGGAATTCTTAAGAACCCAGGTAGGCTACATTCTTAACTCAATTAGATTAACCCTCAGGGGAGAGGGTGAGGTTACAAAGTGATAAAGGGGGATGAGTTTCAAGAGCCTGCAATCCAGTACATCTTGTGTGTATTTTATAATCTCATAAGAAAAGAGTTGGCAGTTGGAAGGTAGCCAGAAGAGGGAATTATTCTTTTTTCTTTAGCTTCCTAGCTTTACCAATTTTCCTAGAATTTTAATTAAGTTCTGACATCCCAGCTATAAATTTCAGACAGCTTCTATTAAGAATATTAATCTATATGTTTAGCTCAGTGTAATCAAGCCTATGTCTTTTTTCAAAATGTCTGTTTATTTCCACATAGATATGATCAATAATTACGGAAAAATAATTTTGAATGTCACTGGCTCCATTGAATATAGAAAAGTTATCTAATTATTGTAATTACTTCCACAGTTTCCCCACCTGTTTACCTTTCTTGGTATTTTTATTCTTGAACTTTCTAGAATGCATACAAAGGTCCACTAGTTATTTCTGTATTAAATATAGATATGTTAATTTTTTGGGTGCAGTTAACTGTTCAGTACTTGTGACTTTTGCATTGAACTTTTATTTCTTGTCATAGTTTTTAGATATTTTAAAGTAGAATATCATTAAAAAATCATCTATATATGCTTAAACATTTTAAGAAGACTGATGTATAAAGCCAGACAGATCACATTTTGCCCTCACTACCCCCTGCTGAAAGCTGTATACTTTACACTTTAAATTCTGAAATATATAGTAGGTTAAAATAATGGAAAATTACACTTAAAATATAGATGCGTTTTTCTAGGTGTGATTTATTGCAACTTTAGGTAAAGGCCAAATGCTATTTTAAAGAATTCCCTGCATGAAGGGGTTTCTAATGTGCTTATTTGAAGTATTATTCAACTGTGCTCAACATGAGAAGAAAAATATAAATCAAGCTATATCCAAGTATATGACACAGCAGCAACAAATGCAATTTTAGAAAAGTGACAATTGACAAATTTTCATACAGTTCCAGGAGATATCTGTGAGAAGGCAAGTTGTGGACAGAATTTTAAAATGCAGCGATGTTTCTGTGCAATCATATTTCCAAATATTGCACACTTCCTGGTATACTTTTACTTGATTCTCCTCTCTCAATTTACAAACTCACTCAAATGAGGCTTTGATGCTATGTATTTTAAACTACATATTGTAATGTAAAAAAGTGCAAGGAATTTGCACTCCCTCATTCTTTCTGTGTATTAAATAATGCCAAATTTCATCAGGGAAAGATCTGTGAATCATGGCATTCCTCAATCTAAGCTTATTCCTGAATCTGTATGATGGCATGGGATTGTTCAAAAGCTGCCACAACCTGTGTCTCTCTGATTTAAGTGGAAAATTTCCAAAATCTTTGTTGATTTTGGATAATTTTATTTAAACATTTTCTGAAGTGTCTATTAAATAATTTATCAATATATATCCCAAAGTGACACCAAAGTATTACACTGGAAAGTGAAAGATTCTATGTTTATGTGATTGTTGCTCAAGTTATTTTTGGAATGTGTGTGTGTATGTGTGTGTGTGTGTGTATATATGTGTGTGTGTGTATTTATATTGATAATTAGTTTTTGAGTAGATTCAGTAGTGAATTTTTTTTTGCTTTTTTCTTTATTTAAAGAGAATTTCTCTTCTGATTATAAAATAAGAAGTTTATTGGAATATGGGAGAGTAAGACCTTTCATATTATGTGCATTTCACTTAATATGTCTTTAATAATACCACAAAAAATTCTTTAGAGTTCTTAAATTTAAATGACATGAAGAAAGGCATAGTGATGAACATCTGCAGTCCCAGCAATTTGAGAGGCTGAAGCAGGAGGATCCCAAATTCAAGACCAGGACTCAGCAATTTAGTGAGACCCTAAGCAACTTAGCAGCACCATGTCTTGAAATCAGTGAGGTGAAGAGAGAACCTACATTTTGGGAGCAAATTTTTGCCACATGCACATCAGATAAAGCACTAATCTCCAGGATATATAAAGAACTCAAAAAAACCAAACAACCCAATCAATAAATGGGCTAAGGAACCCAACGGACACTCTCAGAAGAAGAAATACATTTGAGCAACAAATATATATATATATATATAAATTCAACATCTCTAGTAATTAGACAACAGCACATCAAAACTAAGATTTTCTCTCACACCAGTCAGAATGGCAGTTATCAAGAATACAAACAACAATGTGTGTTGGCAAGGATGTGGGGGAAAAGGCATACTCATACATTGATGGTGGGACTGCAAATTGGGGCAACCATATGGAAAGCAGTATGGAGATTCCTTAGAAAACTTGGAATGGAACCATCATTTGACCCAGCTATCCCTCTTCTTGGTCTATACCCAAAGGACTTAAAATCATCATAGTATAGTAACACAGCCACATCAATGTTTATAGCAGCTCAATTCATAATAGCTGAACTGTGGAAGTAACCTGGATGCCCTTCGTAGATGAAAAGATAAAGAAACTGTGGTATACATGCACAATGGAATATTATTTAGCATTAAAAGAAGATAAAATTATGGCATTTGCTGGTAAATGAATGGAGTTGGAGAATATCATACTAAGCAAAGTAAGCCAAATCCCCAAAAACCAAAGGCCAAATGTTCTCTCTGATAAGTGGATGCTGATCCGTAATGGGGGGGGGGGGGGCATGGGAAAAATGGAGGAACTATGATTGGGAAAATAGGAGGGAGGAAGGAGGTATGGGGGCAGGAAAGATGGTGGAATGAGATGGACATCATTACCCTAGGTGCATGTGTGACTGCACATGTGGTGTGATGCTGCATTGTGTACAACCAGAGAAATGAAAAGTTGTGCTGCAGTTGTATACAATGAATAAAAATGCATTCTGCGGTCACATATACCTAATTAGAATAAACAAATAAGGCCTGGGGATGTGGCTCAAGCGGTAGCACGCTCGCCTGGTATGCGTGGGGCACTGGGTTTGAACCTCAACACCACATAAAAATAAAATAAAGATATTATGTTCACCTAAAACTAAAAAAATAAGTATTTAAAAATATATAAAAAAGAATAAATAAATAAAAATAAAAGTAAATTGGAACATTGAAAGACAAACAAACAAACAAAAAGGGCTGGGGATAAAACTCAGTGGTAAAGTGCCCCTGATTTCAATTCCCAGTTAAAAAAATAAAGTACTAATTTTAAATGGCCATGGACTATTCTGCTGTGCAGACTTGCCCAACATTTAGTCAGTTTATAGTTGTCTTATAAACATTCTAATTTGATAATCTTTGACTACATCTCTGAATCTTTCTTATATGGAATTTCAAATGTGAGATTATTGGTTGAAAAATCCATGAAAACATAGGAAAGTTCTAGATATTCCTTTAGTGTTAAAGACCGTGTTCTATTTGAATCAAATAAGCTGCCTGCATTCCACATGTTGGAGCAGGAATTGGAAGAACAAAATTTGTTTCCCCTTCCACTTAAAGATTAGGTGATGTTATTGATATTAATCATTCAATTTATTAAACAATCATGCTTATACTCACTTGTCTTGGAGCATGTTTTGGATAAGTCTTGAGGAACCTGGAAAGGATTCTCTACAATCTATATAGAATTGCAACCCGAGTGGTATCAATTCAGGCAGGACAGACCATAATCTGAGCATTATGAACATCTAGAGAAAAGCATTTATACCCCATTGCTGGGAATGTAAATTGGTACAAACATATGGAAAATAACATGCATATTTATAAATAAATAAAAATAAACTACCATTTAACCAAGCAATCCCTCTTCTGCACATATCCTCGCAGGAAATAAAATCACCACCCTGTAAAGATATCTGCACTCTCATATTCATGGCACTAATATTTACAAGTTAAGATAGAGAAACCACTTACAAGTGGATGAATGGATACAGAAACTATGGTACATAGTTACTCTAGAGTATTATTCGGACCTAAAGAGAATGAGGTCTTGCCATTTGCTACCACCTTGAGTCTGGAGGACATTATTATGCTAAGTGAAATAAGACAGGCACAGAGAAAAAAAAATACCACACGATCTAACTCATATTGGCAATCTAAAAAAATCAAATATATAGAGATAGAGAACAAAACTGTGATCATCAGGGACAGGGGAGAAAGGAGAAAAATGGGGAAATATAGGTAGGAGAATACAAAATTGCAGATATGTAGAGTCTAGAGATCTATTATGCAATATGAGGGTTTAAGATGGTATTCAGTATCATGGATTTCAGATACTCTTGAATGTGTAACAATATTAAGTGATGGCTATGTTAATTTGTTTCACTGGTAGATTTACTATCTCTATGTATTTCATAACAACATTATGTATACCTTAAACCTGTACAATAAAATTTATTTAAATAGAAAAGAAAAAAATTAAAGCAGAGTAAATAAGAATGGGCATATAGGCAACTGTAATTCTTTTGTTTATCTATTCATGTGACAACTAGTTATTGAAAATTGTCAAAGGCACTGTGCGAAGCAAGGGAGGAAGGTCAACACTGGAGACTAGGACCACTGCACAGTGACTGAAGAACCAGAGTTTTAAGTTTGGCAAAACTTTAGCAAGAAGAATGATCAAGGTTATCTACTGTTGTCAGGGGCAGGCTGAAACCTCAGGCAGGACTAACCTACATTGCTGAGGTGAGAGTATCAAGAAGCAGGGACTGTCACTTTATATATATATATATATATATATATATATATATATATATATATATATATATATATTTAGTTGATGATGAACCTTTTTAATTTATTTATATGTGGTGTTGAGAATCGAACCTAGTGCCTCACATATGCCAGGCAAGCAGCTCTACCACTGAGCCACAGGCCCAGCCCCAACTGTCACTTCTTTTAAATTGCTTTGAAAGATGGTGGTTTAGGATGGTCAAGGCAATCAAATTAAGTAAGGAAATGATTTTTTTTTTTTTTTGTTTTCTGAAAGGACTACTTTTTCAAAGAGTCTTGGTTCGGGGAGGCCAAAAGACAAAGTGGTTTCTGTTTAAAGCTCATGGATGAAGTTCTAACCAATTAAGAAGAAAAAACGTAAAAAAAGAAAAAAGATGTGAACATTCTAAGGAGCAAGGATAGTATTCCACATATATGACTGTCAAAAAAGGGGAAGTACTGAGGACCAAATAAGAACAAATTATATTCCATGATTTTATAATTATGTCAAAATGAATCCTAATGTTATGTATAACTTAAAGGACCCAATAAAAAGAAAGAAAAGAAAATAACCTGTCTCATCATGGGAAAAAGATATGACACCTAGTCTGCTAAATATTTACATATTTCCTTATGATGGGTATAGGTGCTCAAAATTCCTCCATTATTCCCCCTCAGTGTAGTTGGAAGCATATGGGACTCTTAATCTTGATTAAGATCTTTATTATTTTCATCACTGGGAGAAGGGTAGGGGGACACACTTAAAAGAAGTGAACATCTAAGGCAGGAAGGGTAAATGTTAATGGATATGAACACAGCAAAATAGGAAGAATGTAAAATGCTCCCAAACTAGCTTCGATTTTTTTTAAAACTCTGCTTGCTGTGTGTGTGTGTGTGTGTTTGTGTGTGTGTGTGTGTGTGTGAGAGAGAGAGAGAGAGAGAGAGAGAGAGAGAGAGAATTCTTGAGTGGACTCTAATGCATTCTATGCACCTTGAAAGGGTCACTATATTTTTTGCATTATGCCAATGGAGTTATCACTCATAGATTCCAAATTTGCTGATTAACCTGCTGAAAACTTATTTTGCTGCATATAGAGCCCAATGAGATAATTAATTTCCACAGTGTTTATATGGTAAAGCTCAATTTAGTGAATAAATTAATAAAATGAATAAATTATAAATGAATTGAAACATAATAAATTAATAAAACCTCAACATAATATGCCTTTTAATATGTTCAGGAAGGAGTGTTTCAGCTGTTAAATGGATTGCAGTTAAATGAATTAAAAACAAAATAAATTTTAAAATGCTCCATTATTCATTAAAGTACTTTAGTGCCTCATTAATTTATTTTAGATCACTCAGGCCCATAAGTGCCTATTGTCAAAAGCTGATAAAGTGTGAGGAATTGCTTTTCATACCCTAGAGTCAACTCAATACAGTAACACTTCTTAAGGTGTTAAGGTCAAGTCCGTTGGGCATAAAGTAAGTGTCCTTACAGTTTGAAAACTTTTAAAAAGAAATATTAAGATAAATTATTTTCATGTTTATATATAATCACACTTTACAAATTACTATTGAAAAAATTTTAAACACAAAATGGAAGATACTTATGGACTTTAAAGAACCCTATTTTTTTTTTATTCTTTTTTTGTTATTAGTTGTTCAAAACATTACAAAGCTCTTGACATACCCTATTTCATACATTTGATTCAAGCAGATTATGAACTCCCATTTTTACCCCGTATACATATTGCAGATTCACATCGGTTACACATCCACTTTTTTACATACTGCCATACTAGTGTCTGTTGTATTCTGCTGCCCTTCCTATCCTCTACTATCCGCCCTCCCCTCCCCTCCCCTCTCCTCCCATCCTCTCTCTCTACCCCATCTACTGTAATTCATTTCTCTTTCTTGTTTTTTTCCCCTTTCCCCTCACTTCCTCTTATATGTAATTTTGTATAACAATGAGGGTCTCCTTCCTTTACCATGCAATTTCCCTTCTCTCTCTCTTTCCCTCCCCCCTCTTGACCCTGTTTAATGGTGATCTTCTTCTCATGCTCTTCCTTCCTATTCTGTTCTTAGTTGCTCTTCTTATATCAAAGATGACATTTGGCATTTGTTTTTTAGGGATTGGCTAGCTTCACTTAGCATAATCTGCTCTAGTGCCATCCATTTCCCTGCAAATTCCATGATTTTGTCATTTTTTAATGCAGAGTAATACTCCATTGTGTATAAATGCCACATTTTTTTATCCATTCATCTATTGAAGGGTATCTAAGTTGGTTCCACAGTCTAGATATTGTGAATTGTGCTGCTATGAACATCGATTTAGCAGTATCCCTATAGTACGCTCTTTTAAGGTCTTCAGGGAATAGTCCGAGAAGGGCAATAGCTGGGTCAAATGGTGGTTCCATTCCCAGCTTTCCCAGGAATCTCCATACTGCTTTCCAAATTGGCCGCACCAATTTGCAGTCCCACCAGCAATGTACAAGTGTACCCTTCTCCCCACATCCTCGCCAGCACTTAAGTGCCCCTGGGTTCAATTGCTGGTATCACTCACTCACTCAATCAATCAATAAAGATATAAAGACTTGGTTGCAACTACTTCTCTTTTTTGTGGGGGGCAATGTTGTTCTTTGTTGTCTTTGTGAGTTGAAGTTATGAGTCCTTGGAATTATGGAAAAATTTAGAATAAGTCCTCTAATGATTTTGCATATAAACTTACACCTTTAAGTTTGTAAATTGTGTTATCGTACGAACACAGATATATTCTGTGGGACCTTGGGTAAGTCTCAGTATTTCTGTATCTGCTTTATAATACAAGGTGAATATTGTCTGATGGCAGACTAAATGGCAATGATGCTGCCTTCTAGACAAGATGATCTCTAGTTCCTCTATAAAAAATGCAGAATTAGAAAAATCTTATAGTATGAAATTTCAACACCCAGGGCAACAAGATGGTAATGAAAAAGGTAAAACAAATCAAAAGGTTTATTATTAGAATGGCTCTGGATGAATGGATTGGAGACGGTTAAAGATGATGACTCTCTTTTGTTACCTATAATCAATTAGAGTCTTTTGCTTTAACTGTGGGATGATAACCCCACCTTAAACACTCTCTAGAACAAGCCATTTTTACTGAAGTCCAGATATGACTTATCAAGAGCTAGAAATCCAAAGAGTGGGAAAACCTTTACAATCTGGGGTTCTTTGTAACCTAAGAAGATGCAGTAGAAATTCTGATTCTCTCATTTAGTTACTCCCTGAACCAAACCCATCACAATCTTGGGCTTTTGTCAGATCCATCAGGAAAGGTGCTCTATCATCCTTAGGATAAAACTCTTGGAGCCAAGTAATCTCTAACTAATGAGTAGTTATTTTTTCTTGCCAGTTGAAAATAGCTTGCCAAAAAAAGTCAAACTAGAGGGGAAATGGTGGAGAGATGGTGAGAACTTTGCATGTATGTTAGTCCCTTAGGTGTAGCTCTTGAGCCTGTGGACTTTGCAGTTCTGGGAGCAAATAAATTCCCTCTTCAGCATAAGTTGGATTGAATTGTTTTATGTCATTTGCTCCCCTCAAAACTTTTTCTTTTCATCACTGAGTATTGAACCCAGGGCATCATGCATGCTAGGCACACACTTTACCACTGAACTATATACTCCCAGTCCCAAAGAACTGTGTTTTAAAAAGAGAGCAGTGTTAGCTAGAAAAAAAAAAGAGAGCAGTGTGAAATATTAACCATTTATCTATCAATGCTGATTACTAATGATACCAACTATTGCAATATGTGTAATTTAATATTAGCTAAGGTAGGAACATACTACTATATTCAACACAGGGAAACATTTTAATATTTTTAGATATATTCCTATTTCAGAAATATTAAATGCAAAAAGAATACCTCAGAATGAGGAAATCTGAAAATTTAAGCACTCTGTTTTTCATAATTAGAGTAGTGGAAATTATTCTTTCAATTAAATGAGAATTTTTGCAGGAAGATTGGGATATGGGGAGAGAAAGCAGACTGGAAATCTTACAACAGGGATTTATTTTGGGGGGGGGCATGAAATACAATCTCATGGAAGGAGACTGAAGACTTAGGAAAATTAGAAAAGAGCATATGATGTTGGGTAATAGTACATTGCTGCAGTCTGGCCGGGCACAAAATCACGAGCCACTCAAGCAGGAACAAACTTTATTTCCAAAACTCCCGCGAAAATGCCATGCATGTGGCCTTCTCCCGGGACACACTACACCAACAGGAAATCCCTCCTCCGGAATTCCCTCCTACCGCATTTCCCCAACCAATGGGAACTCTCTGGGAGTCCGGAGAGCTCCAAAGTAGCAGGCCTAGGCAGACAGCAAGGGTCTAATCTCCAATTGAATGCACATCTTAACATAATCATTATCATCTCAATGGCTTGCTGGGGTCACCTTTCAACCAAAAATGCCATGCGTCATTCCTACTTGGCTATGGCTCTCAGCAGTACATAGGTGCAGGAGCAATTTAGGAGTCAGATGATGGCAATGCCCTCCCTGCATTGTGCTGGATAGGTGACATAATGGTCCACATAGCATTGGTGGTTGCTACCTTCACTGGGGTCACAGTCTAGTGGGGCAGGGAAGGGGATCATGTCTATTCCTTATAGTTACCTGCATCTCCTTCTTTTGGTTCTGGCTTCCAGAAGTACCTTCACATTTTCTTTTTGCTATTTCTCCTTACCCCCAGGGAGCCCGATTGACAAGACCAGTTGATTCCACGCTGGCTTTCTCCAGAGAACTCTCACAACTAATTTCCTCCAAAGTCTACTTTTTTTCTTTTCATTTCTTTTTGTCTTGGTCTTTTGGAGGTATCTATGAGTCAGAAAAAAGACTTCTTTTCTTGTTTTCTCATAAAGTCTGTATGTGAAGGGTGGACTTTGTTTCGCTTATTGGTATCCTGCTGACAAAATGAAGATGAAAAGTTGCACATTCTAACTTTATTTAATGAATGCATTACACTTAAAATTTGTAAGATATTTATAAACAATTTTTCTGATTCTTAAAAATATATAATTAAGACATCTAAAATGACATTACCTAGTCTTATCTATCATAAGCCTATTACTGCCTCTTAAGTTTCTATGTGATAAACCCTTGTTAGAATTTAGAGTAAGTCACTGGTGCAGTGGTGCATGCTTGTAATCCCAGTGGCTCGGGAGGCTGAGGCAGGAGGATCATGAGTTCAAAGCCAGCCTCAGCAAAAGCAAGGTGCTAAGCAACTCAGTGAGACTCTGTCTCTAAATAAAATATAAAATAGGACTGGGGATGTTGTTCATTGGTCAAGTGCCCCTGAATTCAATCCCTGGTACTCTCCCCTGCAAAAAAAAAAAAAAAAAAAAAAAAAAAATTAGAGTAAGTCAAGTTTCCTTATAACCTTACATAATAGTTTGGTTTTTGATTTTTTTTTTTTTAGTTGTAGATGGACACAATATCTTCCTCCCTCCCTCCCTCCTTTCTTTCTTTTCTTTTCTTTCGCTGAGGATCCACCCCAGGGTCTCACACCTGCGAGGCAAGTGCTCTACTACTGAGCTACAGCCCCAGCCTGTTTGGCTTGTTTCATTAGAGAGAACTAATTTGGATCCCATTTGTGTGTTTCCTTCCTTTCTTTTTCTTGTTTTGGATTTAACAGTTCAGAACAAAGTTTTGTAAACCATTGCAGTACCTTGTTTTTCACTGGCTTTCTTTTTCTAGGTTTAACCTTCTTTCCCTCTCCCACCTTACTTTATTCTTATTTTCTATTCTTTTTCAGATTTTAAAAAGATTGTGCCTTTTTTATGATTTTTAAAATCGATTTTTAAAAAAAATTAACTGACTGTGGAATGCATTACATTTCTTATTACACATATACAGCACAATTTTCCATACCTCTGGTTGTATATAAAGTATGTTGACACCAGTTCGTGTCTTCATATGTGTACTTTGGATAATGATGTCTATCACATTCCACCATCACTGCTAAACCCCTGCCCCCTTCCTTTTTCTCCCATCCGTCTGCCATATCTGAGTTTGGCTATTCCTCCCAAGCTCCCGCTCCCTACCCCGCTATGAATCAGCCTCCTTATATCAGAGAAAACATTTCGGCATTTATTTTTTTTTGGGATTGGCTAATTCACTTAGCATTATCTTCTCCAAGGCCATCCATTTACTTGCAAATGCCATGATTTTATTCTCTTTTATCGCTGAATAAAATTCCATTTTGTATATATGCCACATTTTTTAAAAATCCATTAATTCACTGAAGGGCATCTAGGTTGGCTCCACAGTTTAACTATTGTGAATTGTGCTGCTATAAACATTGATGTGGCTGTGTCCCTGTAGTATGCTGATTTTAAGTCCTTTGGGTATAGACCAAGGAGAGGGATAGCTGGGTCAAATGGTGGTTCCATTCCCTGATTTCGGAGGAATCTCCATACTGCTTTCCATAATGGCTGCACCAATTTGCAGTCCCACCATTAGTGGTGTATGATTGTACCTTTTCCCCAACATCCTCGCCAATACTTATTGTTGTTTGCCTTCATAATAGCTGCCATCCTGACTGGCTTGAGATGAAATCTTAGAGTGGTTTTGATTTGCATTTCTCTAATTGTTAATTATATATTAATTATTAATTAAGTACGAAGAGGAAAGTTCATTGCATGGAGTTCATTCCTTAAAAGAAGAAAAAGTCAACAAATAAATGACCTCATATTACATCTCAAAGCCCTAGAAAAATTAGAACAAATAAGCAGCAAAAGCAGTAGAAGGCAAGAAATAATTAAAATTAGAGCTGAAATCAATGAAATCGAAACAAAAGAAACAATTGAAAAATTGAAAAAACAAAAAATTGGTTCTTTGAAAAAATAAATAAAATTGACAGACCCTTAGCTATGCTAATGAAGAGAAGGAGAGAGAAAACTCAAATTACTAGCAAACATGATGAAAAAGGTAATATCACAACAGACACTACAGAACTGCAAAGGATAATCAGAAATTATTTTGAAAAGTTATACTCCAATAAAAAAAGATTGTGTCTTATAAGCTTCTTCAAATAGGTTGGTCATAGTGGGTATAGAGGTTTTTGCATATCAGAGTCTGCTCTAGAATTCAACTTAGAAATTGCAATGATTTGTGTAATTTTGAAAAAATTTCAACTCCCAATTTATTTATTTAATTCATCTACACCTTTATCCTTTTACACCTTCACATACCATCGCACCCAGGGTACAGGGGGATACACCCTTCAGGGGGGAGAACCCTCCAATCTGGGTGTTGGGAGGAGCTCCCAACCGCACGGGGGGGGGGGGGGGGGCCCTCTAACCTGGGTGTCTGGGAAGCTCCCCACAGCACCCAGGGTAGAGGGAACACTCTTCTGCGGGGGGGGGGGGCCCTCTAACCTGGGTGTCAGGGGGGAACTCTCTATACCACTGCAACCATGGTAGAGTAGACTCCCCCCCTCAAGTGGGGAGACCCATCTAACCTGGGTGTGTGTGTGTGTGTGGAGCTTCCTATACCACCGCATCCACAGTAGAGGGGACTCCTCACTCCAGGTGGGAGACCCCTCTAACCTCCGAGTGGGGGGAGCTCCCCACCACACCCAGAAACGAGGGGACTCTCTCATCTAGGGGAGAGACCCCTATAACCTGGTTGTCCGGGGAAGCTCCCCACTGCACCCAGGGTGAAGGAGACTCTCCCCTACACAGGGGAGACCCTTCTAACCTGGGTGTCAGGGGGAGCTTTACACCGCACCCAATGAAGAGGGGATTCCCCCCTCCAGATAGGAGACCCCTCCAAATGGTTGTCGGGGTGTCCTTCCCATACCACTGCACCCAGGGTAGAGGGGACTCCCCGCTCCAGGGGGGAGATCCCTCTAACCTTGGTGTCGGGAGGAGCTTTGTGGTATTGTATACCACCGCACCCAGGGTAGAGGGGACTCCCCCATTTAGGGTGGAGACAGAACTTTATCACTAGCTCGGTAGTTTATTGATGATGTTTCGGAAGGATAATTATGTGCTATATTTCTTTCTGTCATGAAAATAAATAATTCCTCATTTATCATTATAGCACAGAGGCTCAAATAAATATGTCATAAATTTGAGAAAAATTTCAATACTTAAAATATGTTTCTTTCTTTCTTTGTTTAGTTATAGGGGACACAATGTCTTTATTTTACTTGATGTGGTGATGAGCATCGAACCCAGTGCCTCACTGCATGCTAGGAGAGTGCTCTACCTCTTAGCCACAACCCCAGCCCCTAGACATGAATCCAGTTACATGATCAACTTACAATAGTTGTATGAATTTAGGCAATAGCTGAAATGTCTCAGAGCTTCAGTTTCTTTATATGTAAGACAGAAAAATATTCGTGTATACCTTTCAAGGTTGTGGTGAGGAATACATAATATAAGAAAATTCTTGGAGCTTAGCATATAATAATCAATCAATATTTCTAGTTATTATTATGATGGTGATCAAGTATTTTATGATGAAGTTTAGACTCATCGATGATTATAGCACTATTTTTAAAATTGTAAAAACAACAGAACTTTCATTTGTACTCAGGGTTAGGCATGTTAAGATCAACTTTCCACTTCTCTTTAATTATCATTTTAAAGCACTTGGTTATTGTGAAATAGCTGAAAATAGATTTATATGAAAACAGTTTATTTCCAAGGGGTTCTCTTTCCCTTAGAAGATATTGGCATTTAGGACTAAAATTCTGAAATCAAACTGATTCTACTATTTATCTAATAAAGGTTTTTGGTTTTTCAGAAATTATAGTTTCATTGTTTTTCTATGAAATTGCCCTAAGAATGAATGTCATGTTCTCCTAATTTTAGTGGCTGCTTTTAAAATTCATCATTATCTTACAATTTGAGAGAGTATTTATTAATTATATTGAAAGGAAAGTGGCAGTTTTAGGGTGGAGGGTGGGAAATAGAAATAGGACAATGAGAAAGGAAGAATACATCAACTATTATGGCATCAATGTGTTTTTCTGTGAACATTTATCAAGAACACAGTTGTCACTGAAAACATCCTTACTATACTTATGTATTATCTTATATATTAGAGACGTTCAGGGTAGAATGAAGCCCTCAAGATGAGATCAAGTAAATAATTAACTAGAGCAATTATATTCGTTGCTGATAGCTTGTATATAGAAGAAAAATAAATCAATGAATTCATTTTATGTCAACAAAATATTCTCAAACAAAATATCATGGTCATATAATGTATGATGATTGTTTATCCAGACCCTAAAAATCACTGACCTGCTCCAGATTAATACTGGAGTTCACAAAGCAAAAATTTGATGGAGCACAATGATTGACAAAAGACATTTTAGATTCACTTTATAACATTCCACCTGCCATTTTGTATGCTGCTTTGCACAAAGATCCAAGTGACAAGAAAACAACCAAGAATGACCTGATGCCATACCCAAATGGTTGAGCTCAAAAGGAGAATCTACTCCAGTGGAGCTTTGAGTTGAGCACAGCTCCGGAGATAAAACTGCCAACCTGCACCCAGATCTTGACCCATAGAAGTTGTGAGGTGGGTCTCATCCAATAAGTTAAAAGACTGAGTAGGAGAAAAAGATTATTTTCTCCCATTAAGAAGACATTCTTCAGAAGACTGCCTTCAGACTTTGCTTGCAGCATCCGCTCCCCTGGGTCTGCAGCCTGCCATCCCATTCTGGACTCACTATCCTCCATAATCATGCCAGCCATTTCCTTATATAAAAAAAAGTGTTTCTATATTTCAACACATATTATTAGTTCTCTTTCTCTGGAGAATCCTGACAAATATAGGAGGTACCTCAAGAGTACTATTTAGTCATTTAAAAGACCCTTTAAAGAAACTAAATGTGTTTTACACAAATCCTTTCAATCACATGGTAGGATCTCTACGAAATATAAGCCATTCCCTGAGCCTTCTCAAAAGGAGCCAAAGGTAGGGATAAACAATAAACATACCCAAGAGTATTTATTTTTTAACCTTGGCTAATCCCTTTCCCACTACTCTCCCAGCCTCTGGTAACCACTATTCTCCATGAAAATTTTTGGGTGTTGTCTTTACTTTAGACCAATGGAGTAAATCCGAAGAAGATATATCAGAGGCCCCCCAAATCCTTTAAACACTTAAAGATGTGGAAATATCACACGACTGAACTGAAAAAGAGGCCCTTGGAAATGTCAAACTTCTATGGTTAGAAAGTTGAATGCCACCTACAACTCTGCACCAAAGTAAATTTTATAAGACAGGGGAAAATGACCCTGAAAACAGGACCAAGAACTCAAAAGGTAGAGTGAACTTGGGAGCCAATCCTTTCTGGGCCAGAGCCTCTTGGGCAGTGAGACTGCCATTTCTTCCGAGACTGGGCAAGAGACGCTTTTTCAAGACACACTCAATATCTGACTCAGAGAGACTGTGAGCTAAAGTGGTGTTGTTTAATGCAGTGAAGTGCTGGGATAATAGATAAGTTACTGGTAGAGAGGGAGAGACATTAAGCAACATATTTGTGAGCATGGTGAGATTGGTCTTGGTTAGGAAATATGATATTTCTGGCCTGAGATGACAAGGTATGTAGATTATTATTAACTTGAGGGGTGAGTTTGAAGATATTATTAGTTGGTCATTTTCTTGATAAATAGGAATAAGGTTTTTCTGCTCAGAACAATTTAAAAAAGACATTTTAGCATATGGTTTATTTGCCCCAGCCACAGCTCCATTTATACTTGTCCCACAAAATGAGTAACTTTCATTAATTGACATATGTACTTACCGGTCATTTCTAAATTAAAATGTGAGTAAAATAAAAAATTTCATCAAAGTGGAAAAGAAGCTAATTATATATGAAATTATGGCAGTAATTACACTGATTATGAGTAAATATTGTGCATATGTGTTTACAACAGGGTCTTTCACAGCTTCTTATTTGTTCTGCAGAACTTTATTAAAAAAATAATTAATCAACCCTTATTTAATTTTAGCTTTTCATTAAGAGCAAAGAGTGTTAGTGCTATTGTTTCATATAGACCCAGATATATCATTTGGGAAAGTCTAATTTACCTGACTTCATTGATCTTTTCCTTTCTTTTAAAAAATTTCAAATGGAATCTCATGTGAATAAATTAGTAAATTTATCATTTTCTCTATAACAGTGTCATAAGGACAGTTTGATAAAATAGGTCATTATAGTCAATGAAGTGAAATATGAGTTCCATCAGCATATTTTCATCAAATGCAGCTACAGAAATTAGTTTGCTATTATCAAGGACTGTGGAATGCAAAAATAAAATTAAGCATGCTGCTATACTGGTTAAAATTTGTGATTGGCCCAAGTGAATTAAAAGAAAAACTCTTGCCACCACCACCACCACCACCACCACCACCACTAAACACAAAGGAAGCTCCCAAAATTAATTGACAAGTGCCAGTGCCAGTCATGTAATTAACATGTTTGAGGTGCATTTCTTTAGGTCTACCTTTTTTTATGTAGCCAGGATCCTGAAATGTGATTTTTAAATCTTCTTTTGGTAAAGCAAACCAAAGCTCACACACACACACACACACACACACACACACACACACACACACACATATATATATATATATATATATATATATATATGTTATTTACACACATATATATATATGTTATTTACAGTAGTTGTTTATGTGAACTAAGCAATTTGCAGTACCTAGTGTGTCTAGATTTTGAACTTTCACTTTCCTTAAAATGGGGTATTTAAGAGGAATTAATGGAGAAGTCATTTTGATTTTAACTGGTATATAATTGGTATAGGATGAGTATATATATTTATTAATATGATTGATTATGATTAATATTAGCACGTTGTATTTAAAAAATTTTTTTTAGTGGTTGATGGTCCTTTATTTTTTATTTATTCATATGTGATGTTGAGAATTGAACCCAGTGCCTCACACATGCTAGACAAGCACCCCACAACTGAGCTATAACCCTAGCCCCACATTTCATTTTTTTTTTTTTGAGGGTAAAAGCAAAGTAACAGAATTTATTTTTGAAACAGAGAATAAGTGCAGCTCCCACAAGGGAGGAGTTCTGAGTGGGTTGACCCAGCACATTTCATTTCTGCAACAATTTGTATCAGTCAGCTGTTGTTACAGAAGTAGAAGGTAGCCAATGACCAACTTCATGGCATTTGACAATAACCATTTACTCAGGTAACTCTGGACAGCTCATTGGAGTTGGGTGTTCTCTGCAGGGCTAGCTGATTGCAACGGTTGGTTTTATGAATTCCTCTTGAAATCAGCAGTTTTCTAGGGATGTTTTTCTTGTTGCAATGGTAGAGAGAAAGGAGAACAAATAGAAACACATGTGACTAAGTTCAGGAATGGTACACTGTCTTTTTCAAATCATTGGTCAAAGCACATCATGTGGTCAAATTCAAAGTCAAGAAGTGGGGAAGTACACTCTGTTCTTTGAATGGGGCAAACTGCAAAGCTGCATGGCAAAGGGAATGGATAGAGGGAGGGGTAAAGACTAGGGTGATTTGATTTGTTGTAACATTAATTCCTTTCATGGTAGTCAATCTTTTTTTAAAAAACACTTCATTGAGATATATCTACAAAAGATTGTATATATTTAATGTATATACATGATGAATTTGGAGATAAGTATACCCCCAGGAAACCATGAACCATAGTCTATGTACCTATCACCTCCTACGATAATAATTATTATTATTGTTATAAGAACAGTTAACATAGATCTACCCTCTTAATAACTATTTAAGCATAATAATATAGCGTTGTTAATTCTAGGAACTACAGTGTATAGTAGAGCTTTATTATTCATTTGTATTACTGAAACTTTGTACTGCTTGACTGTCACCTCTCTATTTATCCTTCTCCCAGCCCTTGGCAAATACCATTCCACTGTGCTTCTGTGAGTTTGACTATTTTAGATTTTTCATGTAAATAGTATCATGTAGTATTTGTCTTCTGTGCTTGGCTCATTTCACTTAAGCATAATGGTTTTTGCTTCAGATCCATTCATGTTGTCACAAATAGCAGGATTTTCTTCTTTTCAAGGTTGAATAATATTCCATCACCTGTACATACCACATTTTCTGTATCCACTCATCTGTCGATGGACTTTTAGATTACTGACATGTCTTAGCATTGTAATGAATACTGCAGTGAACATGGGAATGAAAACATATATTTGGGATTATGATCAATTCCTTTGAATGTATAACCAGAAGTGGGTTTGCTGGATCATATAGTAATTTCATTTTTGAGGTTTTTGAGGAATTTTCAATAGCATCTGTACCAGTTTACATTTACAACAGTATACAATTGTTCCCTTTTCTCCATATCCTTGCCAACACATCTTTTTTGTTGTTGTTGTTTAATAATAGCTGTCATAACAAGTGTGAGGTGATATCTAATTGTGGTTTTAATTTGCATTTCCCTGATGACTAGTGACGTTGAACACCTTTTCATATACCCACTGGTCATTTGTATGACTTCTTTGGAGAAATGCCTAGTCAGTTCTATTGCCTGTTTGTAATGGGTTATTTGTTTTTTGGTCTTAAATTGTAAGATATATTCACTCCTCTGAATATATGGGTTTCACATCTGTGGATTCAACTAACTGCAAATAGAAAAAAATATGAAATGTACTGAGTATGTATGACTTTTTTTTGCCATTATTCCTTAAACAATACATTTAGGGACATTTATTTTGTATTTGATATTATAATTAATTTAGAGGTAATTTAAAGTATGTTGGAAAATGTGCTGGTTACATCCAAATACCATGCCATTTTTTACAAGACTTGAGTGTTCACGAATTTTGGTATCTGCAGGTGGTCCTTGAACCAATCTTCCACACATACCTAGGGATAACTGTAATGGTTAATCTCAAAACACATTGACCCAAGTTATGATGAAGACAGAAGATAAAAGGTAAAAAGTTGGTAAGGCTATCCAGTTTCTTTCACATACTAGTGAGGGTTACAACTACCTCAGTGTGTTAGCTTTTCATTGTTGTGACCAAAATACCTGACAGGAACAACTCAGAGGAGGAAAAGTTGATTTTGGACTGAGTTTCCGAGGTCTCAGTCCATGGTAAGCTGATTCCATCACTCTGGGTCTGAAGTGAGGCAGAATGTCATGGCAGAAGGATGTGTGTGTGTGGGAGGGGAAGCTTCTCAGCTCATGGCAGCCAGAAAGCAGAAAGAGTGAGAGGAAGAAGTCACAGACAGATATAGTCCATTCCAAGTAGTGACCTACTTCCTCTAGCTATGCTCCACCTCCACCCAGTCGTCTCTTCAGATTATTAATCCATCAAACAAATTAGTCTACTGATGAGGTTACAGTTCTCATAATCTAGTCATTTCACCCAGAATGTTCCTGCATTGCCTAACACATGAGCTTTTGGAAGAACATTAAAAATTCAAACCATAACATTCAGTAAATTTAAATTCCTAATATTTCATAACAGTAAATGTCTCAGTGGTAGAACTTAGAAAATAAAAGGCTTTCTATAACATTTTGTGGAAAGATAGACTATTTAGAGAGACTCACAAATAGAGATATATCTATTTTCTTTTGATTAGCATGAAAGGAAACTCATATGCTGTTATTTGATTTAATTTTTTTAACTTAAATAATTCCACAAAAAGTGTTCTATTTTCTTTGGCTTTATCTTTTTTTCCTTAACTTTGTAACAGAGCCATAAAATTTAAAATAACATGAAGTGGCATAGCCCCTTCATCCCAGTCAAAATGTACAATGGGACAGATGAACTCCAGCAAATTCTGCTTGGAAGTATTGCAGAAAATAAATCATGAATAAAAGTGAAAATGAAAACTGTTACAGAGATACCCTATTTTTTTTTAATGCGCAGAAAACATGATATCTTGAACATCTGGAATCATGTCATATCTGAAAGCTAAACAAAACAAAATAAAACAAAACAAAAAAACAACTCTCTCTTGACTCTTTGTAAAATCTTAGAATGTGCTAGTGAGAAGAGAACAAGAAAATGAGTCAAAGGAAGAAAAAATAGTAGAGGAATCAAGAAAAAAAGGGGGACAAAGTATGGTAAAGACAGAGTAAATGTCAGGAGGCTGAAGCTGGAGGATGATATACTCTTATAGTGTAGTACGTGGACTTTGAATGCAAGGAGCACTGGATTTGAATCCTAGGTCTGCTATTTCTTAACCCAGCACAGGTGACACTGGGCCAGCCATTCAAACACTTTTCAGATCCCTCATCTCTAAAAGAGAGATAATAATATCTGTTTACTATGGGTGCCCTAGAATCCAACTGTTGGAAACTTGATCCCTAAAGTCATATGTTAATGATATTTAGAGGTGAGGACTCTGGGAAGTTATTAGGATTAGGTGAGATCATGCAAGTGAGACCCCCTCGTTACACTAGGGGCTTTCTAGGAAGAGGAGGAGAGATCACATGTTGTCCTGGGCTGTCTTGGGACTCCTCAGAGTCTACCTGCTCTTGCCAGGCAGCCTAAGAGAGTCTAAGGCTCCCACCAGATGTGGTCCCTTGATCTTCCAGCCTCCCAAACTGTAGGAGGACATTTCTTCATAAAATTTCCTAGTCTGTAGTATTTAGTAATAACAACAGAAAATGGACTAAGACACTACTTAATAATCTGGTTGAGAAAATACTAAATGAGTATGTAATCAAGGCACATAACCTAGTGTTTGATTTTGAAGTAGATCTCAGTATGAGCTCTTATTACTATCACCTAGCATTCAGCTAAGACAGAAAAGTGAGGTTTAAAAATGTGCATTTCTCTGCAAATCAAAACCACTCTAAGATTTCATCTCACTCCAGTCAGAATGGCAGCTATTATGCATATAAACAACAATAAGTGTTGGCGAGGATGTGGGGAAAAAGGTACACTCATAACATTGCTGGTGGGATTGCAAACTGGTGCAGCCAATATGGAAAGCAGTATGGAGATTTCTTGGAAAATTGGGAATGGGACCACCATTTGACCCAGCTATCCCTCTCCTCGGTCTATACTCAAAGGACTTAAAAACAGCATACTACAAGGATACAGCCATATCAATGTTTATAGCAGCACAATTCACAATAGTTAAACTGTGGAACCAACCTAGATGCCCTTCAATAGATGAATGGATAAAAAAATGTGGCATATATACACAATGGAATATTACACAGCAATAAAAGAGAATAAAATCATGGATTTGCAGGTAAATGGATGGAGTTAGAGAAGGTAATGCTAAGTGAAGTTAGCCAATCCCAAAAAAACCAAATGCCAAATGTTTTCTTTGATATAAGGAGGCTGATTCATAGTGGGGTAGGGAGCAGGAGCATGGGAGGAATAGACGAACTCTAGGTAGGGCAGAGGGGTTAGAGGGGAAGGGAGGGGCATGAGGTTATTAATGATGGTGGAATATGATGATCATTATTATCCACAGTACACATATGAAGACATGAATTGGTGTGAATATACTGTGTATATAACCAGATATATGAAAAATTGTGCTCTATATGTGTAATAAGAATTGTGATGCATTCTGCTGTCATATATAAATAAAAAATAAATAAATAAAATAAAAAGAGGGAATATAAAAACAAAATAATAATTAATTAAAAAAACAATAAAAATGTGTATTTCTCATTTTTAGAGAAAAGATGAAAGTGAAAAGACCCCTACATTGGCCTTGTTAATTAAAATAGTAAAATATTTCTTTTAGAAACATATGTTCATTCATTCATCTGCTGTGTACATTTTCAAAAGGCTAGCTTTGGATTCCAAAGTCAAATGTCATTTGAGAAGGCTAAACACACATTGAAGCGTTGATAAATAAGAAAAATCATGAAACAAATCTTTAATTTTTTTCCTGTGTTCCCAAAGACTGAGAACAACCTAGTCTTTGGATGGTGATCCAGAAATAAATAAAAGGGAGCTAATTTAACAGGGATTTCCATCTGTATCAGGGCATGTGTTTCTTCTTATGGTCTTATCTCTCTATGTATGGTAAAATCTTTTGGAAATTGAAAATTTTATTTCACTCAGGCATTTGTATTCAGAATATGTTTGTTTATCATTCAAAAGCTAATACCTGGAGGGAGTAATTTAGTTTTAAAAAGATTTTACTGTTTCTATTATTGGCTAGAAGGGTCTTGTTTTTATTGGCACCTGTTGTAGAATTTAACTGAGGAAGCATCTGAGGAGACTGGTGATATTTTGAATGTAGTCCCAATTACACTTTATTGTTTCAGTCTATTAAATGATACTGTTGTTTTGCAGGATAGTATAGCTAAAAAATAGATGAGAAATTTGATCTCTTACCTAAGTTCTCTATAGATCTTTAGATTCCCCCTTAACACTACATAGGCAAATTTAAATGTTGCCTGTGCCTAGAATCTCCTAGAGAGTGAATGCTTGTTGACAATTGTAATTCACTGTCATGGTTCCAGTGGCAACTCCTACAACATTTTTACTTCCTGAAGTAAGATGTTATCACATTCTTCAAGTCAAATCTCTTGACATCTTGACATCTTCTCCTTCTCTCAAACTCAGCCAGTACAATTCCAGAGAGGTTACAAAGATATGGAGTGAGTTACTCTATTGAATGCAAATCTTCTTGGCATGGTGTTTTGCTGCAGCCGTCCTTACAGCGATCAGTTCCCAGGAAATTTTGGTGGAATTCAGGAAGATGTGAGCAGATGTGTGTCATCCCAAGCCAAAGCCCCCCCCCCCGCCATGCTTCTTACTTTGTGCCTCAAGATGGAACTGGATAACTATGAGAATCATCTCAGCACTATTGCATGAAGTGGGCTTAGTTAACATCCATGGGGTCATCTTTGACAAGTTGGGGGAAGAAATGTTGATGAATTGATACTCCCCATTTGTTCCCCAGGTAGATAGTGAAGACATTAAACAAAGGTCCTCAAAGAGTTCCAACAAGAACAAGCATTACTTACCATAGTAATGACCAAATAACAGCACAGCTCAGTGTTGGCTTTTCCTTCTTTCTTATTCCATTCCTCTGGTCTCTCCTTGATCCAGGAGATTATTTCCCAAATAAACCAACTACACCCATATATTTGTCTTATGTTCTGCCTTTGGGGGACACAGGATGAGATAACCACCAACACTAAGTTTGGGATTTACAAGCGATGAGATTTATTTTTGTCAGGGGTGTAGTGATCTATAATAGAACCTATCTTTTAAGATTTTTACAAATGTCAAATAAATCAACACATGCAAAACACCTAGAAAAGTTATATATAGCACAGTCTAAACACCTAGGAAATGTTATTTGTCATAGTTATTCTATTAGTGTCTACAGATTTTTTTATATTTATTTTTTAGTTTTAGGTGGACACAATATCTTTATTTTACATTTATGTGGTTCTGAGGATCGAACTTAGTTCCTCATGCATGCTAGGCGAGCACTCTACCACTGAGCCACAACCCCAGCCCCTAGTTTCTACAGATTTTGACTGCATGTGCTTAGTGGGTCCACAGTGATGGGGTACTTTTTAAGGAGCAAGGCAGAAACCATTTGATTTAAAATTTTTTTTGAAACCAACACATAGTTGACATTTTGGAAGGACCTATTATGCATAACTCCAGAGTTAATAAGTGCATATATGTCAGTAGGAATTGATGAAAAGCCAAGTCTGTATTTTCTTTTTTTTTGTCAGTGTCCCTCCCTGTTCTATGTTTCTAGGCCATTTCTCTTTTCTGTGTCAACCAGGAATTGTGAATTGCCTTGTGAATTCTTCCTTGCACTGGTTGATTTGCAGTGGCTCAGGTCGGAGTATTCAGAGGCAATATGACCGTCGCTTGCTCTGCAGATTGTCCAGTTATTAAAGGACAAATGTCCTGTCTCTGTGTCATAACCACAAGTGCTTATTTACCAATATTTTTTTGTATCATGCTGTATCTAGAAGCTTCATATAGTTTAACTCACTTATTTTACATATTAAGCTCATAAACCAGGTACTACTGTTATTACCATTTTATAGATGTAGAAACTGAGGCATAAAATAGTTGTGATTAAGGTCACAACTAGTAAGTGACAAAGTAGTCTGTCTGTTGTAACCACTCTGCTCCCTGTTGTTCCTTGACAAAGGCTGCTTGACCTTTTTATTTCACCAAGTGATGAAATGTGAGAATTTTAGGAGGTGTTACTCTTTGCCTTGTGAATTCTTTCTGTAAATGTCTGAAGACGAAAGCTGCTCTCTGGAGCCTCTGTTTCTGGGATTTCTTTCTCAGAAACCACACCTGAAAAACAGAACAAATTAAGTTTTTGGACAAAGGCTGTCTAGATCAGTTCTTACATTATTAAAAAATTTCTTCACTTTGGGATCATTTCTTATATTTCCCTTAACTATACCTTCCAAAAACACAAGTGTGGCATTCATCCTCAACATATGAATCCTCTGTCTGTCAAGTTGTGAAGCATAAGTCTGTAGTCACTCATTTCTCTCTGTAGGAAAGTTCCAACCACAAAGAAGATTGAAGAATCCTTTTTCAAATCGGAAATGTAATAATTTCAGCAGGATACATCTTCAAGTTTTTCAATCTTTGTTAACTTTTTTCCCCCCTCCCTGGAACATTTTGAGTATTTTCTAGTAATATATGTGTCCTACATTTTAGAAAAGTTTTCTCATGATCTCTCACTTTCTCTCTCTTTCTGCTGTTCTTAGGCATAATACTGATGTGTATATTGAATTGCCAGCATCTCTTTCCTGTGTCTATTACCTTAGGTCTAGTTGTTGTTTTTCTTTGTGTTTCTCTAAAATATGTCCTCCCTGCCATTGACAAGTGTTCAGATATACCAAGTCCATTCTTTCCTACTTGTAGTTTATTTTAAAATTTGATTACAGTATTATTTTCTTTTCTCCTTAATTTCTTTTCTTAGCATTGCCACATTTTATCGAATTCTGTTCTTTTTTTTAAAAAAATTTCATATTTCATGAATTCCATGTTTTCTTTATATGAAAATGTGCAATAATTTTACTCTAAAAATTCCTTTTGTATCTTGAAATGAATCTTTCCAAGTGTATGTTTACCTATTTTAGTGTTTTATACACACACACACACACACACACACACACATATATTTGGCAGGATACCAGGGATTGAACTCAGGGGCACTCAACCACGGAGCCACATCCCCAGCCCTATTTTGTATTTTATTTAGAGACAGGGTCTCACTGAGTTGCTTTGCGCTGTGCCTTGCCATTGCTGAGGCTGGTTTTTGAACTCGAGATCCTCCTGCCTCTGCCTCCTGAGACACTAGGATTACAGGCATGCGCTACAATACCCAGCCTAAATTCTTTTTCTTACCTTCCCCCCCCCCCGCCCCCCGCCCCACGCCCCAGAAATGTTGTGGCAGTCCTCAGTTTTTATTGTTGCTTCAGGTTTGAATGTAGCTCTAGTCTAATTTATCCTGGGTTTTGGGTTCTTGGATCTTACAAACTGAGCTAAATTGCTAGGAGATCTTGGCATATAGTCTTTGTTTTTCTTTTCACAACCTGATAGTGATGGTTGGTGTGCAAAGCCACAGACCAAAAATTTTGCTTCTTCATAATTTCTCTCTGTAACTTTCAATGAACTGAATGCTTATGTTCCCCCCATCCCTGCCTCCCAAATGTGTATGTTGGAAGCATAACTCCAGAGGAGATGGTATAAAGAGGTGGGCCTTTGTAAAGTGAGTGGTGCCCTTTTTAAAGAGATCTGGGAGGGCTCATTTTGCCCTGGAAGAAGGAACTGCCTGTGAGCAAGTGGGTCCTCACCAGACAATGAATCTGCCAGTGCCTTGATCTTGGACTTCTCAGCCTCTAGAACTGTTATAGCAGCTCTAATGACTAGGAGATAACTCTTGCCCATTGGGTACACGCTGTGATTTTGGTGTGCACTGTTGTAATGACATCTTTGGATGATTATTGTTTTAATAAATAGATGATCTTCCTGCTCATGATAAGGCATATGTTTTTGATGAAAAATTGGATTAAAACGATACCTGGCAAAGGAGTAGCTTTTTATTTTCTTGGTGGGAGTGTTTTCTTCTTAGCATAGAAATTTATTCCTAGTTGAAAGCTGGGCTATCATCAGGGCTGTGTCTTAAAGATAGTATATTTATATAAGAATCTCCTCTCACTTTCCCTTCACTGCTTATCTGTGGAGGGAAAACTAACCAAAGAGCAGGCTTCCTGAATTTTTATATCACCACTGGTTGGTATCAATGAGAACTTTGAGTTCCCTCCCCTCTGCCTTCCTGCAGGGCTGCCTGGTCCTCTCACCCTGGGAGATGGTGGGTGGGTTCTAGTGTCTGTACTCAATTTTAGTCTAAAAGATAGTCTAAAAGATAAATAACTGATAAATACTGGTTATAGTTTATGAATAGGGTTAAATCCTTTCTGGTATCAGTGGAGATAATTTTATTGAACATGTTGTTACTTTGGCATGTTACTTTCTTCTTGGGCATTAGGGAATGTTTTAAATAAATGTGTTTGTTTCAACATCCTTATTGTGAAGCATCTATGATATATTTAAAAGAGTTTCAATTAAGATTTGCTAAAATAAAATAAAGGTTAAATTAAGCTTTTGTTATCAGGGAAAAAATAATCTTTTTTTAGTATACTTTGTCCACACCATAAATTCCCTCATTAACTGAGGCATTGCTATTTTGCAGTCTCATTCATAAATGAACACACTGTTATTCTTTTAAATATCATTTGTAATCCCTATCACGCTCAAAGGTTTCACAAATTCTTACAATTACTATAATTAATTTTCTGCTGGTATAAATCCAATGATGAGTTCAAATAGAATAAACATTTATCTTTATTTTTCATATTTTTAAAAAATATTTTTTTAGTTGTAGATAGTACCTTTATTTTTATTTATTTTTACGTGGTGCTGAGGATTGAATCCAGTGCCTCACACGTGCGTGGCGAACGCTCTGTCATTGAGCTGCAACCCCAGCCCTATTTTTCATATTTTTATCTGAAATTACATCCCCCCCAACTTATTAACTAGATATGAATTATGAGAATTATTTGGATCATAATAATCCATTTCCAAGTGTTTTAATTTTTTCATTTTTTGTTCGTATTAATTTTCTATCTTGATTCTGTTCTAATTTTTGTGCTATTATTTTTATAATTAAGTATAATTTTTAACTAGCCTAGCTTAACTAGCCTAATAGTGACACAAATACTTAGATGGTACTCATCACAATATGAATTTCAATTGATATTTCCTCAAAGTCATTTTAAGGACAGTGAAAAGTTGGGGAGAACTGAATTGTAAACCTATAGGAATTAGAATTAAAAATTCAAAGAATGACTGATTTGAAATGAGCTTTTAGTCTGTAAGTCAACATAAACTGATATGGATACTTTGTAATTATTTGGGTGTTCCATTAAGGTGGTGATATGGTTTAGATATGAGGTGTCCCCCAAGACCTCACATGTTGGACAATATAAATATTCCTTTTTCAGATGCTCTTTTCATGAAGGGACAGGATTAAATCATTTGAAAAAAGGTCACGTGATACTATCATCTGAGCTGGGATAAGCCCTCATTACTGTGTATTGTTTAGCCTACTTAGCTATTCTGCATTCTTTAAAGCTCATTGACTAGATATTTCATGAGACAGTAGTTTGACTTAAATGGATCATCCAACAATGGACTAAACTATCCCATCCAAAACATTTAGCTTTTGTGCATGCAATCAGCTATGTTTCAGAATTCTCCTTTCTTGAGAAAATGAGTTATTCTTTTTTTTTTAATTTTAAAGATTATATTTTCATGTAAGTCCACTTTCTCTTCCTATGTTCTTTTCTTAAGTAAGCAGCATCATATGGTATTCTGTTAACTAAATGAGAAACAGAATACTCCTAGACATCTGACACCACTATATTTATTTTATCTGTCATCAAATCCTTTTCCTCCAAATGTGTTTTAAATAAATTCAATTATTATTGTTGTTGTTGTTATTCTTTACTGCCAACAGCCTAGGCCAAGTTTCTGTCATCTCTCACATGAACAATTGCCATAACATTTTAATGTGCTCTTCCTATGTCTCTTGTGATCTACCTATCTCCTCCATTCTTCATTTAGCAACTATGGTGATATTTTCAAAATATAAAAATGATGATCAGAATCATGTTTACATCACATCCATGGCTTTCCTTTGACTTAAGGCCTGGCACTGACTGGCATGGTCATCTCTTATTCTGTGTTTTCACCAATACTGAGATTTCTGAGTATTGTAAACATATCTGGCTCCCTCTGGACATGGGGGCTTCCTAAATGTTTTTCCATTTACCTGGAGTGTCACATATCTTTGCTGATAAATATCTAGGTAATTTCAGCGGTCTTAGAAAGGAGATAATGTCTGAGTAGAAAGATGAAGGATGAGTGATGGAGGGGCACCAAGATGTGAAGTATTGGGGGCATCACATCACAAGGCAAGGTTCAGTCATGAAGGACTCTTTAAAATTTGACAGATAATTAGCTGGGTGTAGTTGCACATGCCTTTAATCCCAGTGGCTCAGGAGGCTGAGGAAGGAGGATCGCAAGTTCAGAGTCAGCCTCAGCGCCTTAGCAAGGTTCTAAGCAACTTATCGAGACCTTGTTTCAAAATAAGAAATAAAAACAGGTTGGGGATGTGGCTCAGTGGTTAAGCACCTCTGGATTCAATCCCTGGTACACTCCCCTCACAACTCTCCCCAAATTGAAAGATAATTGTACATACTTACGGGATACAGTATGATAGTCTGGCCCATTGTTACATTGCATATTAATGAACTCAGGATATTTAGGTTATGCAGCATCTCAAGCATTTGTCTTTTCTTTAGGATGATATTTCAGCTATTTTGAAATATGTGACATAATTAATATTGTTAACAATCTTTACCCTAAGAGAATACCAGAACTTATTCCCTTTATTTAATGGTGACTCTGTACCTATTAACCAATCTCCCTGCACTCTTCCCCTCTACCTTACCTTCCTTAGCCTCTGTTAACCACTATTCCTTATCCTGAACATGATGGAGGACCATTCTAGTCATAGGTTATGATATGTACAAAAGCATGGAGGTGCGAATCAATATGTGTTTAAAAAATATATTTTTAAAAGGTAACATCATGACTTATACAAATGTAAAATGAATTTATCAAAAGTTTTACTTAGCACACTAGTTAATTATAGAGCCAGTAAGATATTACAACTGATTATAAATAAATTTGGAAAAAAAAGTGCAGGTCGAAGAAATCAGGAATGTGGTGAGATGAATTTACAATTAGGTGCAAAGCAAAGTTGGTCAATATCCAAAGGACAAAAATTTACTGTATCTCCCCAAGACACAAGTCATTTGCATTAATATAGACAAGAAACATTTGTATCCCAGTCAGTTTTCCATAACTTATAGAGCACAGTGAAAGGTGGAGATAATCTGGAAGAGCATGTTAGTTGGAGACCTAGGACACCTAGTCATGTCAGTCTTTCACAATTGTAAGGGACCCCCAAATTGACCAATTTTGCTTTGCACCTATTTGTAAATTCATCTCACCATCTAATTTATTACTTAGCTTTTTAAAATAGCAAGTAGTATTTATCTTCCTGTTCTTTCTGTGCTTCAGGAATCCAGGAATGACTGAGTTTGGCTCTTTTGGCTTCGAGGTCTTTCAAGAGATAATAGGCAAGATGTCAGGTGGATCTGTAGTTATTTAAGACTTGCCTGGAGCTAGAGGGTACACTCGTAAGGTGTCTAAATCATACTGCTTGTATATTGATTGTTGAGACTGAGAGGCCTCAGTCTCCCCATGTGGGCTTTTCCACAGAGCTGCTTGAATGTCCTCATGACTTTGTGGTTGACTTCCCCTGATGAAGCAATCCAAGAGAGAGAAGCCAGGTGGGAGTCATCTTTTTTATGACCGAGTCTTTGAGGTAACATGGCATCACTTCTTCCACATTCTGTTTATTAGAAACAAATCAGTAAGTCTGGCTCAGATGGAAGTGGTGTAGAATCAGACACATTTTTTTGGGGGTGGGGGGGAGTACTAGGGATTGAACCCAGGAGCACTCGAGCACTGAGCCACATCTCCAACCCTTATTTTGTATTTTATTTAGAGACAGGGTCTCACTGAGTTGCTTAGCACCTTGCTGTTGGTGAGGTTGGCTTTGAACTCATGATCCTCCTGCCTGAGGCTCCTCAGCTACTGGGATTATAGGCGTGCACCAGCATGCTGGGCTACACACCAACCTTTGAAGGGAGGAGTTTAAAGGAAGTTGCTAACATATTTTAAATCCATCATATGTGTGATTAATCTTAACTCTCCCTTAACATTTATTTGCATTACCATAGTCATGGTATAGATCAAAACTCTGTTCATCTATACTTAAAAAACTAATTCCTATCTGAGGAAAGAATACAAGTTGCTATTTTAAAATGGCTCCCCTGCATGAACGTTATGGGCTGACATAGTTGCAGGTTCACTGTTATTACCATTCCCATGTTGTGTGTATATATACACTAGTGCACAGGAGCAGGCTACCCTCTTTTTAACTTACAGAAATGACAAATTTCTTTACATCAAGCTCAAATTTAGAGCACACTGGAGGTTTTCAACTGTACTCACTCACCTTTGCCACCAAATTCCCAGAGACTCTATTCAATCCATGGTTTGTCTTTTTTATTTCATACTAAAACTTTGGCTGTCATATAACTTGTAGTATATATTCCTGTAAATTATTAAAATGAACATGTCTGGATTTAGATCTGGAGTTCTGGATTTTGCTTAGTGACTTCCATGTTGCTTGAATGTTCATATTTGGATGTTAACTAGCTACCTGCTGACCCTTGTGCACAGAGCTTGTACAGTTTCACTTCTGATGTCCTCATGATAACTTTTCCAAAAGCAAAGTACCCTTTGCAAAGAAGTTGTATCTGTTTAATATGCGAGGTTGTTACAAGAGGGCAGAGGAGTTACCCTCTACTTGCTCTTGAGAGACTGTTGCCAGCCAATATTACCCATAGTCTCACCTCCTGTGCAGGGGCCCTGATGACAGGTCCCTCTGAGCTTGTTGACAGCAGTTTCCTGCTAAGAAACAGCCCCCTGTACCATATGTTTGTTGTTTGTTGAGAACATTCCTCAAACAGTGAGCAAGTTCTAATACTCCAGGGTGCTTCCGATCATCTCAAGGAATGTGACAAAATTCTCAATCTAGTCTCTAAAAGAAAAATCTATCTTAATTCATCTTTATTAAAATATGTAGAACTCACTAACTCATTTCAGGGAAGATGGAACATAGACAGCATGGTTATTCAGAAATTGGAGAAAGACTATTTTGGTCAACTTGGAGTTGGCCTGAGAAGAGAGGGGTAGATATGTTCTTTGAAAGTATTCACATCCCCGCACCCCCAAAAAAGAAAGTATTCACATCCCAGTCCTTGTTGCTGTCTCTGATCTGCCTTTTGTAGAATTTTCTGTAGGTCTCAAGTTCCTTAATCTTACTAAGGAAGACAGAAATAGTTTTATATGGTCACTGTTAAAATTTGAGCAAGAAGCTTGGTTTAGACCCTTCTTTAATGTTGGTATATTATATCAGGTGTAATGTTGATTGATTAAATTCTGCAACACAATGGAAATAACACTGAAAAATTTTTGAGTTTCTGTGTCTAGAAATGAGCAATTGCATCATGGAAATAAAGTTGAACTTCCCATCTTTGTACTTTCCAGCAAACCTGGTTGTTGAACAATAATATTAAATGTGTCTTATAAAGCATCTTAAAAATGGGTAGTAATATAGGGATTTGATATATATATATATATATTACTGTGTATTTGAAAAACTTCTCTACATTAATGACCTCATTTAGGCATGAAGCAAATCAGATATGACACTAACAATTGATTTTGTATCTTTTTGTCATCATTGCAGATGGTATTTAGAGAGAAGACAATCTCTAACAATATGATGAATGGAAACATGTACTTATTGCTCATATTATTTCCTGGGAGCCTTGAGTATTAATGTGTCTAGTGCTGCTTTCTGGTTTATGAGAGGTCCTGAGAACTCCCACCCTCATCATGAAATATGTTTCCCTTAATGCTCCCTAAAATCCCCTCAAATGATTTATCTTTTAATGGACTTGTATTTTGTCACTATTTAAGTTATTTAGATATTCTTATAATGCACTAGAGCTTTTCAATGCATTTGATTAATCCAGGATTGCCCAGGGATTTAAGGGAACAGGATTTGAAACAGATAGCTTTCAGTGTAAAAAGAGAGATTATGAATTGACAACACACTTACCTTAAAATGTAAGATTTTGGAGTGTTGTAGTATTGTTTTTCCACTACTCTGAGGGTAAAGTATTTTTGGATACTGCACTGAATAGTGCGAATCATTTCTTTTAGCAGGCAGCTCTTTCTTAAATCTTCACATTTTAGTCTTTGAATGGAAGCTCATGGATGGTCCTATTGCAGGAGTCAAATCATATTGATTAGGACACAATAGGCATAGTGTGAGGATACACCACATTTTGTTTATCCATTTATCAATTGATAGACCCCTCCTAGTTTTAGTCTTTTATCAATAATGCTATATGGACATTTGCATAAAAGTCTCTTTTGCCTGTTATTTCATTGTAAATTTTTATAGTGGTAAGTTTCAAAACATATGCAAAAATAGGAAAAACAGTGTGATAAATTTCAAGTGCCCATCATACAGGTTTAGAATTATGGATTTATGACTAATCCTGTTTCTTTTCTACCCAATGCACTTTTCCCATGTATGTATTATTTTGAAGCAAATCTCTGATGTCCTATTATTGTATCATAAATATTTCAAGATGTATCTCTGAAAGGTGGGCTTCTTTTTAAAAAACATAACTATAATAACATCAGTATACTAAAAAGTAATATTGATTCCTTGGACTCCCTTATCTAAGTCTAAATCAGCTACCCTCAGAGTTCACATTTCCAATTTTCATGTAAATATCATAAGTTTTCAAATGTGTTTAAATTAGTACTCAAGGCCCACATACTATAACTGGCTAAGGTAAATATAGTATATCTTTTTTAAAAAATCCAAGCTCCCACTCCATCTCTGTCTCTGCTTCTGTCTCTGCTTCTGTCTCTCTCTCACAAAATTCATTTGTTCAAGAAATGAGATTGCCAATTCACAGGCAAAGGAACTTAATAGGCACTTCACAGAAGAAGAAATATGAATAGTCAAAAATATATAAAAAATGTTTAACATCTCTAGCAATTAGAAAGATGCAAATTAAAGCTACATTGAGATTCCATCTCATTCCAGTCAGAATGGTAATTATCAAAAATACAAGTGACAATGTTGTCAAGGATGTGGGAAAAAGGTTCACTCATACACTGCTAGTGGGACTGCAAACTGGTGCAACCACTCTGGAAAGCGGTATGGACATTCCTCAGAAATCTTGAAACAGAACCACCACTTGACCCATTATCCCACTCCTTGGTATATACCCAAAGGACTTAAAAGCAGCATACTGCAGTGACATGGTCACATCAATGTTTGTAGCAGCTCAATTCACAATAGCTAAGCTATGGAACCAACCTAGGTGCCCTTCAATAGATGAACACATGAAGAAAATGTGATACATACACACACACACACACACACACACAGACACATACACACTGGAATATTTCTCAGCCATAAAGAAGAATGAGATTATGGCATTTTCTGGTGAATGAATGGAACCAGAGACTATCATGCCAAATGTTCTCTCTAATATGCAGATGCTAGCACACAATAAGGGGTGGGAGGGTGGGGGAAGAAGAATAGAACTTCATTGGATTAGACAAAAGGAAATGAAGGGAAGGGTGGGAGAATGGTTTAATAAGAAAGACAGTAGAATGAATTGGACATAACTTTCCCATGTTCATATATGAATCACATGACCAGTGTAACTCCACATCATGTTCAACTGCAAGAATAGGATCCTAATTTTAAAAAGTTATACTCCATATCTGTATGATGTCAAAATACATTCTACTGTCATATTTATCTAAAAAGAACAATTAAAAAAAGAAAAAGAAACAGGATTGCTTTGCCTATAGTTTCCCTATTGTCTTTTATTGATTGTGTTCCCATAGTACAGTTCAATATGTCCCTATGCCATTTGTATTTCCTTTAAATTGAGAGTTGGATCTATAAGCTTGGTCAGATTCAGGTTTTTAAAAAAATATATTTCATAGTAGGCTGTTTGCTGCGTGGGCAACTGAACCAAAGTCAGTCAGTGGTGTGAATTTGGGGTGATGCAAAGTGCCACGCAGACACACGGAATACCTTTTTATATGAGCTTCAGGATGGATTCCCTGGCTTCCTGGCCTCAGGCTTCCATAAGAGGGGCAAGAGAAAGTCAGGAGAGACTGATGTGAGAGAGGGGGTGCATGTTCTGGAGTTGGCTTTTATTGGGGGACGCTGTTTCTTAAAACATTCTATCTGAAAAAGGGCATTGGGTAGGATTACAAAGGAACAGGTGAGTGTAATTCAACCCCATCGGGGGACACCTACTCCTGGAGCCATGCCTCATTATCCGAGTGGAGGTAAAGCCCAGGTTATTGAGGGGCACAATAATTGTTCTATATCTCTTGCTCAGGACTAAAGGGCATGTATTTCCAGAGTGGCTCCTGACAGGTGTTATTCCACTTACAGGGACATATGCATGTTTTTCCCCCTCTTTTTTGGTAATATTATTACCTTGAACATCATTCACTGATCCTCAGTGCATTAGGAGTTGCAATGAGATAATATTGCAATGCTCCATAGCTGCTTCCACTTTAATAAGGAAAGACTCCTCTCATCTACTATTTTGTTGTTCAGCTAATAAAAGAAAGGAAAGATGATTGCTTCATTCCTCCCCTTATATTATTGGTTTACAACATGCTGAGCTCTTTTGCATCCTCCAGATATGACCAGTTCACATATTTTTAAACACAAAATTTCAGATTCAAATTTAATCACGTTAATATCATTCCATTTTAACATTAGAAACATATAATATTTTATGTTATGACTCAAATCTACTTCTGTGTCTTCAGAGTGGCTGAGCTTACCTAGTGCAACTCAGATGGGTACTAACTATGCCCCTCTAACCACCGCCCTATCAGTTTCCCTTTGCTAGAACAAGATAAAAATTTATGCAAATTACTGAGGATGAGGTAGAGAAAGCAATTAAGGAGAGCAAGATTGGATTAGACAAAGGAAATGAAGGGAAGAGAGGGAGAATGGGAATAAGAAAGACAGTAGAATGAATTGGATATAATTTTCCCATGTTCATATATGAATTACATTTAAAGATGTGGAACTCTTCTATACCTTGACCATGGTAGTAGCTATATTTGTCAAAATTAATAAAACTATATATACATTGAAAAAGATGAGTTGGGCTGTGGCTGTGACTCAGCGGTAATGCACTTGCCTGGCATGTGTGAAGCACTGGTACAATTCTCAGCTCCACATGTAAATAAATAAAAGTCTATCAACAACTAAAAAATATTTTTAAAAAAGATGAAGTCCATGTAAATAAATTATATATATATATATATATATATATATATATATATATATATATATATATATATAATTTTTAATTTTTTTTGGTATTAGGGCTTGAACTCAGGGGCACCTGACCACTGAGCCACATCCCCAGCCCTATTTTGTATTTTTATTTAGAGACAGAGTCTCACTGAGTTGCTTAGTGCCTTGCAGTTGTTGAGGCTGGCTTTGAACTTGCAATTCTCCTGCCTCAGCCCCCTGAACTGCTGTATTATAGGCACATGCCACTGTGCCCGGCTAATAAATTAAATCTTTGAAAGAAAACTATAATTCTAACTTGACTTTAAAAGTTCATCCAGAATGATGTGTATTTTTCCTATTTCCCAGTTGTTTGTAATGGCTTAATAAAATATTTTTAAACTCTTGAATTTAGATAAAAATACATCAATAACTTTTTAATGATGACTTTATGACTTAAATTTGAATGCTTTTTTAAAAAAATATAATGTGAAATTTTGATTACCTAGACCCAGTGGTTCTCAAACTTTTCTGCACATTCGAATTATCTAGGGACTTTATATATCCTGATGCTCAAATGTTTGTGGGTGGGATCCAGTTGTCCCATATTTAAAAATTTTCCCTGGTGATTCTGATGTGTAGTCAAGGTTGAGAATCATTGTCATAGTATCTTTGGTGGGTCTGTGTTGGCTGCACTTTGGAATCACCTGGGAATCTTTAAAAGTGATTGCTGTCTGGACTATCTTTCCCACAATAAGGATCTAAGTAGTCTGGGTTGTAGTCAGAACATTGAGACTGTATGTAATCAAAATTGAAAACCTCTGACCTATATAATTACCCTTTAAAGGTATGTCCAGCTTGCTATTCTTGCTACTTTTGTTGGTCTCTAGTATCACCTGGGAATGTTTTCTCAAACACAAAGCAGTCTCACTGAATGAAGTCTAGATTTCTGTATGTTTCAAGCCCTGATACACAGTAAAATTTGAGAAGCACTTCACAGGGAGTTTATTTCTCATCTATTGCTGGTTGGAGTTAGGTTCTCTCTATTAAAAGCGAAGGCAGTTCCTTGAGGAGGGCTTTCTAGCATCTGAAACTCAGATCAGAGTAACTGGAAAATTATTTAACATTTCTTTGCTGGACTTGATGGCTCTTAGCCAAAGTGGCATTATGAATGGTGGGGTGGGGGGCTCTAATTCACACCAAGTTATTTTAACAAACCATAGAAAATGTGAACAATGCTTCTTTTGAATGTGCCCAATTACACAGTATTGCTATTAATGTGGCCTGGTTTCCTGTGATTCTGTTTTAGAATCTGCAGATTTTCCTTTGTTGGACCTGCTTTGATTTAACAAAAAAAGAAAAGATGAAAGCTCATCTTGAAAGAGAACCACATTTATAATACAAAGTCCAGAGACTTCAGTAATTCTTCATCATAATGTCCTCTATTTTAACATTGCTCCAGTTTTAGATTTTATTGTGACTTCATAAGAAGTTTAAAAAGACAATTTTCTTTACTACATTTTATCTATTTTGAAAGACCTAAATATGTGCATCTTGAAAAATAGTGCTATGTAGTCTAGTTCTGCTTTATATATGGTCAGATAGGGCCATATATAAAATTTAAATAATTTAAAAATCTATATTCTAGGCTGGTGGTGGAAATAAGTAATTTTAAAATGGAGCTATCTTATGGTTTTTGGAAACATATGAAAAGTAAAATTGACCAATGATGACTATTTTTTAAATTAAGTTATACAAAAATTATAGATATTTATGGGGTACCAAGTAATGTTTTAATATATACACATATTGTGTAATGCTCAAATTTGTATAAGTGAATATATTAATAAATGAAATTGAAGATAAAAAATTGAGTATCTCCAATGATATATGATACTTCACCTCTTTTTCCAACAAAAGATCTATCTGCAGATTCTAAGACAGAAACACATTTTACCTCTAAAACAGAAGCATATTTATCTATTTTTCTTCAATAAAATATTTTATTATTTCAAATATGTAATTAGCAGGATGATATCGTAAAACATTTATTAAATGTAGCCCGGACACCTTTCCAAACATTTATGCTACCTATGTCCTCATGTTCCACATAGTTTAATCTGAATATTTAAGAGGAGAAAATAAACAAAAATTCATGTTAGTTTTCTGTTGTATCATTGTGACCAAATACCTGAGACAAACCACTTAAAGGAGGAAAGTCTTATTTTGGCTCACGATTTCAGAGGTTTCAGTCCATGGTTGCTTGGTCCAGAAGCTTTTGGCCTGTGGGGGCACAGTGCATCATGGTGGGGAAGGCATGCTGTAGGAGGTCTGTTTACTCATAGCAGAGAAGAAGTGAAAGAAAGAGAAGGGTTGGGAGTTCTAATAGCTCCTTCATGAGCATGGTCCCATTGACCTAACTTCCTTCCACTAGGCCCTACCCCCTAAAAGTTTCACACCTTCTAATAGTGCCATGGGCTGGGATACTAAGACTTTAGCTTGGCCTTTGGAATATATTGACATTTAAGATTCAAACCATAATACAGTTAGTGTACTTTGTTAGAACAGTTCTTGGTTTTGGATGACAACTGAGTTTAAGAAATAGGGTTGAATATTTTAAAAATCTTTGGTGGAAGAATTGAATTTAGGGGTGGTGTGTATGAGTCAGAATGAAAATCTTTGTTGGTGGAAGTTTCTATTTATTTCTTGTAGTACTGAAAGGAAGGTTTCCAAACTAAACCATGGGCTGTGATTTTCACCAAAATAACAAGTGCTCTGTAGCAACTTGAGAATACCTTCTGTGTCAGTGAGGCACTAAGATTTGCTTTACCAGCTGCAACTTGTGGAGGGCCTGCAGGAAAATTCTCTAGGGTGGCTCAGGGCTGTGGTGGCACAGCAATGGGATGTTGGCTGTGTAAATAGTAGGTACAGGATTAGCTAACCCTGGGATGCACAGAACTAAGCAGCCTAGTTCTGTAAACATGGAAACCAGTTTCAAAGGAACCAAAGGGATGCCATTCTTTTGTAAGAGCTAAAATAAGATCTACTTATAGTCTTTGCATTTGGGCATGCAGACTTTGGCTTAAATTCACCAAATTACTTTTCCTTCAGTATGCTTACTATGACCAAAGAGTTTGGATTTTCACACTTCTTTTGTTAAGTTATAGATATGCATAGTGACTGTAAAGAAGAAAGAGGTATAATGTGTGGAAAGGGGAAGGGTGAGTGTGTGGATTCGGCTCTGTGGAGTATGCAGCGTAGCAGGTTTGAAAGGAAAGTACAAAAAAGAAGAGAATAAGAATATGAAAACCATGACTTTAATCTCTTCGAACTTAATGTAAATTAAATTTAGCTAAGAAGATACATTTTTATGGAAAATTGTGTTCATTTATTTCACGCTGCAATATTTCATCCCAATCCTTAGGTTCTGATTTCAGCCTTTAATCTCCATCTTTCATAAAGATAAATCAGTGTCTGTTTAATTTTTGAACCCATAAGTATGTCAGATAATATTATGACATACGAAATGACTCAGTTATTGAATGCATAGTTTTGCCTGCAGGAAGGAAGCAATGTTTGCTGGTGGCCTGTTTTATATAAGAATAGTCTACATTCTCCCTTTTGAACTCACTGAAACCAAAAACTACATTTCTGCCCTGTTTCCTGGTGAGATAATAAATTACATTTATAAGGTTGAGGCAAGTTCCGTGGAAACATTTCTAACATTTTTAAGCCCTAGTTCTTCATGATCAGCCTGTCCACCTTTGTGTCAGTGACACACAAACCAAAGCCAAACAAAAACAGGAAAATTACCAATAATAACAACAACACAAACTACCTGCAAGACGAACTCCTGACATTTGTTGGAAAAGGAGACATGTCTCTTGTATGTATCAAATCTGAGTCTCTTAAAAAAAATTGCTCATTGGTTTTTGGCTTTTTATGTAGGTTATGGTATATGTATTAGTCATCTATTACTGCTTAATAAATTACCCCGAAATTTAGCAGTTTAACATTTTGTCTCACACAGGGAGTGGCTTAGCCAGGTGTTTCTGGCTCAGACTCTCTTGTGAGGATATAAGATAGACTGGATAGCAAGTCACTGCAGGTTTTTGACAGGAGGCCTCAGTCCTTGCTATGGGGTCTCTTCCTAGGACTGATAGAGTATCCTAACTACATGACAATTGCTGCCTCTGGAGTGACTGATGTAAGAGAGAGCAAGGTAGAACCCACGTTTGGGACCAAACTTTGGAAGTCGCCCTCTGTCCCTTTCACAATATCCCTTGCTTATACAGATCAGCCCTGTTTTATATGGAAAGGTGTGAACCTTAGAAAGCAGAGATCCTTGGGGGCCAATAGAGACGCTGGTCACCACAACAAGAACTTCGGAAAGTCATGAAGAAAAATGAGACTAGGACAGTCCTAGTTTATTGGAATTTTCTTCATTTTAGGAAATACATAATCCTATTAGTTTAAATGTCATAATTGGAGCTTTGTACTTTGTATTGGCTTTAAGAAAGAGAAGGGAATTGAGGACCTGTCTGTAGCTTATAGGTCAAATCACTTAAGGGTCAGGAGGGAATTAACAATCCACTACAAGTAGAGCACATCGCATAAATACTTATATTTATGTCTTGCAACAACGCTTGAAGATAAGTGGCATTAGGCTTATTTGGCGCATTGAAAAATTATGTTCTAGGAACGCTACTATTGAATTTTCTCTCACCCTCAAGAGTTCTCTGTTTCTATTCTTGAATAAATCTTACCCCTATTACTCTTTAAAAAAATTATATTCCCAGGAAGTTCAGGAATTTTCTGCCGCCACATAGCTTCTGAGTAGTTGAATCCTCATGAATATTCAGGTGTGTTTGGTGCTAGAATTTTTGAGTTTCTCATTATCTCCTGCAGTACAGGGCAGTACTCTGTAGGTGGGCTACCTTGTGCAGAGGTGGATATGGAGCACCTTGCGGTACATGGTAGGCAACTGATCAATATTCGTTGAATAAGTGAAATAATTAATGTATGTACATACTAAAATTATTCCCTGTGAGATGCATTTTGATCTTCAGAATGGTTCTTAGATAAATTTGAGACTTGTATCTAGTTGAATTATATCTCAGCATTTTGAAAAACATTTTGGCATATTAATGGGATGAAATAACATATACATAAACGTGGCTAGCATCGTCTGACATATATCAGGTGCTCCAAAATTGTGTTTTTTTAAAAAATTATATTTAATTATTTAGAATATTATAATTATACATAGTATTTGGGCTCATTTTGACCAAATAATACATGCAAAGAATTTGATATTAATCCCCATTCCCTCTTCCCTCTTTTCCCCCTCCACTCCCCCTGTTCTCTTTTCTCTCCTCTATTTGTCTTCCTTTTGCTCCTTTATGTATTCATTTTTCATTGGTATTTTTTCTACTTACATATAAGTGAAAAACTTTTCAGTGCATTTATATATGTATGTAACGTGCAATTGTCTAATTCATTCCATATTTCTAACCCTTCCCCTTCTTTCCTCCCTCCTTCTCATTCTCTTTCTTTTATTCTATGGATCTTAAATCTTTTTCATATCCAATCTCCTTTCCTTCCACCTCCTTGTCCTTACTTTGCTCTAGCTTCCAAATATGAGAGATAACATCCAGTTGTTGATTTTTTTCTGAGCCTGGATTATTTCACTTACCATGATTTTCTCCATTTCCATCCATTTACCAGCAAAATGACATTATTTCATTCTTTATGGCTGAATAAATTGTGTGTAATACCACAATATCTTCATCCATTCATTTGTTGATAGGCATCTGGCCTGATTCCATAATTTGACTATTATAAGCTATGCTGCTATAAACATTGAAGATTATATGTAATTTATTTTTGTTTGCTGTATTAGTATACTGTGTAAATTTTACTTCTTTTGAATAAGCACTAAGTAGTGGGATGGCTGGATCATATGTTGGTTCCATTCTTAGTTTTTCTGAGGAGTCTCCACACTGCTTTCCATAATAGTTGTACTAATTTGTATGAGTGTACCTTTCTCCCACATCCTCATCAGCATTTATTATTGTCTGTGTTGGTTCTTGATAATTGCCATTCTGACTGGGGTGAGATAGAATCTTATGGTAATTTTGATTTGAATTTCCCTGATTCTAGAGATGTTGAACATTTTTAAATATATTTATTGGCCATTTGTATTTCCTCTCGTAAGAAGTTTCTATTTAGTTATTTTGCCCATTTATTAATTGTTTTTCATGGCATTAAGTTTTTTAAATTCTTTATATATTCTGGATATTAATTCCTTGTCAGAAGAGTAGCTGGCAAAGATTTTTCCCCTTCTGTAGGCTTTCTTTTCACTGTCTTAATCATTTCCTTTGCTGTGCAGAAGGTTTTCAGTTTGATGGCATCCCACTTACTGATTTTTGATTTTATTTCTTGAGCTCTGGGAGTTTTGTTGAGAAAGTCATTGCCTGTACTTATATGATAGAGTGTTGTTTTCTTCTAACAGTTGCATGGTTTCCGGTTAGTTTCCAAGTCTTTGACCTATTTAGATTTGACTTTTGTGCAGGTTGAGAGATAGGATCTATTTTCATTCTTCTACATGTGAATATCCAGTATTTCTAGCACCATCTGTTAAATAGGTGGTCTTTTCTCCAACACATATTTTTGACACTTTTTATCAAGAATCAGATGGCTATCCGTATATGGTTTTGTTTCAGTGTCTTCTATTGTATTCCATTGGTCTTCATGTCTATTTTGATTCCAGTGCCATGCTGTTTTTGCTATTATAGCTCTGTAGTCTGCTACCTCTGTCCAGCATGGGCAACTGCACCAAGGTCACTCCTGAGAATTTGGGGTGACACAAAATACCACGCAGATATGGAATACCTTTTTATAAGCTTCAGAATGGCTTCCCCTGCTCCTGGCCTCAGGCTCCCACAAGGGGGGCAAGAGAAAGTCAGGAGAGACTGATGAGAGAGAAGGGGCACATGTTCTGGAGTTGGCTTTTATTGGGGGATGCTGTTTCTTAGAACATTCTATCGAAAAAAGAGCTTGGGTAGGATTACAAAGGAACAGGTGAGTGTAACTCAACCCCATCAGGTGCCGCCTACTCCTAGAGCCACGCCTCATTATCCCAGCGGTTCAGTATCTCTTGCTCAGGACTTAAGGGCGTGCATTTCCAGAGCGGCTCCCTACACTGTAGTATAATTTGAGATTGGGTATTGTGTTGCCTTCTGCATTGCTTTTCTTGTTCAGAATTTGCTTTGGCTATTCTGGGTCTCTTATTCATCCAGATGAATTTAAGGACTAATTTTTCTAGTTCTGTGAAGAATGTCATTGGTATTTGGATGGGGATTACCTTGAATTTGCATATTGCTTTTAGTAGTATGGCCAATACTATTTTTAAAAAATTATTTTTAGTTGTAAATGGACACAATACCTTTATTTTGCTTATTTTTATGTGGTGCTGGGATAGAACCCAGTGCCTCACACATGCTTGGTATGTACTCTACTACTGAGCCACAACCCTGGCCCTGGCCACTACTATTTGATGATTTTTTAAAATTAAATTTTATCTTTTAGTTTTAGATGAGTACAATATTTTTATTTTATTTATTTATGTATTTTTATGTGGTGCTGAGGATCGAACCCAGTTCCTCACATGTACTAGGTAAGTGCTCTACCACTGAGTTACAACCATAGCCCCATTTTGATGATATTAATTCTACCTATCCAAGAATATTGGAGGGGTTTCCATCTTCTGAGGTATTCTACAATTTCTTTCTTGAGTGATGTTTATATATTTTGTGGTGCTGGGGCTTGAACCCAGGGCCTTGTGCATGGGAGGCAAGCTCTCTACCAACTGAGCTACATCCCTAGCCCCCTATATTTTTTATTGTAGAGTTCTTTTACTTCATTATTTAAATTAATTCCCAGATATTTTACTTTTTTGAGGTTACTGTTGTTGGGGACCACAAATCAAGTCAAGATGGCACCTGGCAGTTTGCCAGGAGGAGTAGTTTGTGAGGCAATGCCACTGAGCCATTAAGATGGTAGGGATTCCTTATTGGCTGATTGCTGTAACTGGATGATGCTAATTGAGTCAAGCTATGTGTAATCAGTTAGGTATATATACCTCTGCTGTTTTGCAATAAAGTGGCTCCTGCTACCTTGGGTGCCCGCTACCTTGAGTTCCCGCTCAGTTCCCGCTGAGTTTCCTCGCAATAAAGCAGTTCGCGCTTCAATCTTCAAGTTGCTTGTCACCTCCTGGTTATTTTTCCCAGCCGGACTGCGGCAAATGGTGGCCCATAGGGGAACTCTGGAATGCTCGGAGGTAAGCGACAAGGTAAGCTTCCTGTCCCTAGAAATAGATACGATGGGAGGAAAGCTGCCTGTCCCTAGAAATAGATAGGACAGGAGGAAAGCTGCTCGCCCCTGAGGAAGCAGATAGGGTGAGAGGACGAATGGCCATTTCAAGAAAATGGAGAAGATTGATACAGTGTGTTTTTGTTTCGTTTTGTCTTGGTGTGTTGTGTTGTCTTTGTTACGGGTCAAAAGTTAGTAAAAATCAAACCGAAAGGGTGTTAAGTAAATTGCTAAAGGAAGGATGCACCCCAGTAAAACCAAGAACAGTTAGGGCATACGTTGATAAAAGCCCAGGAACTCTAGTCAGAAAGAGGAAGAAAGTTCAGAAGAGGAAGGACTATCAGGGAAGGAGTTACAACAAAAGACTGCTACTAACCACTTTTTGTAGCAAGAGGGTGCGTGAAGTGGTGCGGCAGTCGCCGCGTGTGCGAACCAGTCACAGTGCAGCAGGGACTTCCCCACCCCCCGCCTTGGGGCTGCCCGGGGAGCAAGATGCTGCAGCCGGCAACGGAGGATGCGCCCGGCACCCCTGAAGTTTGGCCATTTCCGATGCCAATAACTAATGAGTCGTCAGTTTTTCCCTATTTGTTGCAGGTGCTGCCACAGGACATCCAGAACTCCAGTTTAGCTATCCTTACATCTGCGACAATGGTTCTCCCACACCTGGAGGCTAATGAATAATGAGCACCATTGAGGCCTATTTCAAATGTAAAAAATAGAACCTGTTAAGCTTACTTCAATTAATTGGTAGTAGTTACACCAGGCACTGTGTTAAGAAATAGCATATGATTAGGCTGAAAGCAATTTAGCAAAGTAATTTGGCTTACTGCAACCGAGTAAGATGTTCGACATAAAAGCCTAACAGAATGTTTTAACCTACTCCTGCTTGTTTACTTTCACTTTTCCTTTTCATTATATTTAATAATTTTGTTCAGGATATTGTACTAAATTGTTCAGAAAATTGTTTTCTTAGTGCCTGCTGGAATGCTACATAAGTTTCTTTAGCCATCATTGCCAGAATTCCTACCTTCATCCCAGTGCCAGTGAAGACAAAAATAGAAGAATTTCCAGTATTATTGAAAAACCAAATGAGACTTTGGAATTACAGCTACCATCATCATAGCTGTTGCTGTTTCTGCTGCTGCTACTACAGTTTCTGCGATAGCTATCACAACAAACTGTATAAACTGATGCATCAATGAATAATGTAACTCAACAAGTAATGCTCAAAGAATCGATTTACTTTACGAAGAAATAAATATATTAATGGATTCCTCTGCTCTAAGCTGCTTACAGAATTCACCTGGACTGTGTATCACTTATATGCATTATGAACTAATCTATGGATAATTGTAATAGTACCAGGGTATCTTTGCTGACAGTGTCATCGGTGGTACAATTTTTCCAAGGGCTTCTTACTTGGAGCCATAAATTGGCTTGGTATCGTGGCATTTTGTATCCTCCTCCTTCTGCTTGTGGCAGGTTGTTTATGGTGTTTGTATAAAAACCACTATGGTCGTTATCCACAAGTATGGCTAAATGTGTTGGGCCGGTAGTCAAAGACGGGTAAGATCCAATTACAATGGTACCAACCTAAGCCAGGAGGCTGATGATTTGAGGTCAGACCATCCAATGACGGGTAAGGACCATATGTAGTATTGGACAACCTAAAACAGGCATGGTCCCTAACCCACATACTTGTTGTTTAATAAAACAAAAGGGGGGAGATGTTGGGGACTGCAAATCAAGTCAAGATGGCCCCTGGCGATAAGGAAGGACATTATATACTGTTAAAAAGAACCATTCACCAGCAAGACATAACAATTATCAATATTTATGCACCAAATAATGGTGCTGCGACATTCATAAAACAAATTCTCCTCAAGTTCAAGAATCAAATAGACCACAACACAATAATTATGGGTGACTTCAACACACCTCTCTCACCATTGGACAGATCCTCCAAACAAAAGTTGAATAAAGAAACTATAGAACTCAATATCACAATCAATAACCTTGACTTAACTGACATATATAGAATATATCAACCATCATCAAGTGGATATACTTTTTTCTCAGCAGTACATGGATCCTTCTCAAAAATAGACCATATATTATGCCATAGGGCAACCCTCAGTAAATATAAAGGGGTGGAGATAATATCATGCATTTTATCTGATCATAATGGAATGAAACTGGAAATCAATGATAAAAGAAGGAAGGAAAAATCCTACATCACATGGAAAATGAACAATATGTTACTGAATGATCAATGGGTTACAGAAGACATAAAGGAGGAAATCAAAAAATTCTTAGAGATAAATGAAAATACAGACACAACATATTGGAATCTATGGGACACAATGAAAGCAGTTTTAAGAGGGAAATTCATCGCCTGGAGGCCATTCCTCAAAAAAAAGGAAAAACCAACAAATAAATGAGCTCACACTTCATCTCAAAGCCCTAGAAAAGGAAGAGCAAAACAACAGCAAATGTAGCAGAAGGCAAGAAATAATTAAAATCAGAGCGGAAATCAACGAAATTGAAACAAAAGAAACTATTGAAAAAATTAACAAAACTAAAAGTTGGTTCTTCGAAAAAATAAATAAGATCGACAGACCCTTAGCCATGCTAACGAAGAGAAGAAGAGAGAGAACTCAAATTACTAACATACGGGATGAAAAAGGCAATATCACAACAGATGCTACAGAAATACAGAAGACAATTAGAAATTATTTTCAAAACCTATATTCCAATAAAATAGAAGATAGTGAAGACATCGATAAATTTCTTAAGTCATATGATTTTCCCAGACTGAGTCAGGAGGATACTCACAACTTAAACAGACCTATAACAATGGATGAAATAGAAGAAGCAATCAAAAGACTACCAACCAAGAAAAGCCCAGGACCAGATGGGTATACAGCGGAGTTTTACAAAACCTTTAAAGAAGAATTATTACCAATACTTTTCAAGTTATTTCAGGAAATAGAAAAAGAGGGAGCTCTGCCAAATTCATTCTATGAGGCCAACATCACCCTGATTCCGAAACCAGACAAAGACACCTCAAAGAAAGAAAAGTACAGACCAATATCTCTGATGAACTTAGATGCAAAAATCCTCAATAAAATTCTGGCAAATCGGATACAAAGGCACATCAAAAAAATTGTGCACCATGATCAAGTAGGATTCATACCTGGGATGCAAGGATGCTTCAATATACGGAAATCAATAAATGTTATACACCACATCAATAGACTTAAAGATAAGAACCATATGATCATCTCGATAGACGCAGAAAAAGCATTCGACAAAGTACAGCATCCCTTTATGTTCAAAACATTTGAAAAACTAGGGATAACAGGAACTTACCTCAACATAGTAAAAGCTATCTATGCTAAGCCTCATAGATAGCTTTTACTATGTCGAGGTAAGTTCCTGTTATCCCATTCTGAATGGAGAAAAATTGAAGGCATTCCCTCTAAAATCTGGAACAAGACAGGGATGCCCTCTATCACCACTTCTATTCAATATAGTTCTTGAAACACTGGCCAGACCAATTAGACAGACGAAAGAAATTAAAGGCATAAAAATAGGAAAAGAAGAACTTAAATTATCACTATTTGCGGTTGACATGATTCTATACCTAGAAGACCCAAAAGGGTCTACAAAAAAACTACTAGAACTAATAAATGAATTCAGCAAAGTGGCAGGATATAAAATCAACACGCATAAATCAAAGGCATTCCTGTATATCAGCGACAAAACTTCTGAAACGGAAATGAGGAAAAACACTCCATTCACAATATCCTCAAAAAAAAAATAAAATACTTGAGAATCAACCTAACAAAAGAGGTGAAAGATCTATACAATGAAAACTACAGAACCCTAAAAAGAGAAGTAGAAGAAGATCTTAGAAGATGGAAAAATATACCCTGTTCATGGATAGGCAGAACTAACATCATCAAAATGGCGATATTACCAAAAGTTCTTTATAGGTTTAATGCAATGCCAATCAAAATCCCAACGGCATTTCTTGTAGAAATGGATAAAGCAATCATGAAATTCATATGGAAAAATAAAAGACCCAGAATAGCAAAAGCAATTCTAAGCAGGAAGTGTGAATCAGGCGGTATAGCGATACCAGATTTCAAACTATATTACAGAGCAATAGTAACAAAAACAGCATGGTACTGGTACCAAAACAGGCAGGTGGACCAATGGTACAGAATAGAGGACACAGAGACTAATCCACAAAGCTACAACTATCTTATATTTGATAAAGGAGCTAAAAGCATGCAATGGAGGTAGGATAGCATCTTCAACAAATGGTGCTGGGAAAACTGGAAATTCATATGCAACAAAATGAAACTGAATCCCCTCCTCTCGCCATGCACAAAAGTTAACTCAAAGTGGATCAAGGAGCTAGATATCAAATCAGAGACTCTGTGTCTGATAGAAGAAAAAGTTGGCTCCGATCTACATATTGTCGGGTCGGGCTCCAAATTCCTTAATAGGACACCCATAGCACAAGAGTTAATAACAAGAATCTACAAATGGGACTTACTTAAACTAAAAAGTTTTTTCTCAGCAAGAGAAACAATAAGAGAGGTAAATAGGGAGCCTACATCATGGTAACAAATTTTTACTCCTCACACTTCAGATAGAGCCCTAATATCCAGAGTATACAAAGAACTCAAAAAATTAGACAATAAGATAACAAATAACCCAATCAACAAATGGGCCAAGGACCTGAACAGACACTTCTCAGAGGAGGACATACAATCAATCAACAAGTACATGAAAAAATGCTCACCATCTCTAGCAGTCAGAGAAATGCAAATCAAAACCACCCTAAGATACCATCTCACTCCAGTTAGATTGGCAGCAATTATGAAGTCAAACAACAACAAGTGCTGGCGAGGATGTGGCGAAAAGGGTACACTTGTACATTGCTGGTGGGACTGCAAACTGGTGCGGCCAATTTGGAAAGCAGTATGGAGATTTCTGGGAAAGCTGGGAATGGAACCACCATTTGACCCAGCTATTGCCCTTCTCGGACTATTCCCTGAAGTCCTTAAAAGAGCGTACTACAGGGATACTGCCACATCGATGTTCATAGCAGCACCATTCACAATTGCTAGACTGTGGAACCAACCCAGATGCCCTTCAATAGATGAATGGATAAAAAAAATGTGGCATTTATACACCATGGAGCATTACGCAGCACTAAAAAATGACAAAATCATGGAATTTGCAGGGAAATGGATGGCACTAGAGCAGATTATGCTTAGTGAAGCTAGCCAATCCCTAAAAAACAAATACCAAATGTCTTCTTTGATATAATGAGAGTAACTAAGAACAGAGCAGGGAGGAAGAGCAGGAAGAAAAGATTAACATTAAACAGAGACATGAGGTGGGAGGGAAAGGGAGAGAAAAGGGAAATTGCATGGTAACAGAGGGAGACCCTCATTGTTATACAAAATTACATATAAGAGGTTTTGAGGGGAATGGGAAAATAAATAAGGAGAGAAATGAATTACAATAGATGGGGTAGAGAGAGAAGATGGGAGGGGAGGGGAGGGGGGATAGTTGAGGATAGGAAAGGTAGCAGAATACAACAGTTACTAATATGGCATTATGTAAAAATGTGGATGTGTAACCGATGTGATTCTGCAATCTGTATTTGGGGTAAAATTGGGAGTTCATAACCAACTTGAATCTAATGCATGAAATATGATATGTCAAGAGCTTTGTAATGTTTTGAACAACCAATAAAAAAAACAAAAAAAAAAAAAACCCCAAACAAACAAACAAACAAACAAAAAAAAGATGGCTCCTGGCAGTTAGCCAGGAGGAGTGGTTTGTGAGGCAACGCCACCAAGCCATTAAGATGGTGGGGATTCCTTATTGGCTGACTGCTGTAACTGGATGATGCTAATTGAGTCAAGCTGTGTGTAATCAGTTAGGTATATATACCTCTGCTGTTTTGCAACAAAGCGGCTCCTACTACCTTGGGTACCCGCTACCTTGAGTTCCCTCTCAGTTCCCGCTGAGTTTCCCCGCAATAAAGCAGTTTCCGCTTCAACCTTCAAGTTGCTTGTCACCTCCTGGTTATTTTTCCCAGCCGGACTGCGGCAATTGAGAAGGCGATGTTTTTTTCTCATTTCTTTTCAGTTGAATTGCTGTTGGAGTACAGAAAAGATATTGATTTGTGAGTGTAGATCTTGTATCCTGCCACTTTGCTAAATTCATTTATCAGCTCTAGAAGTCTTCTGGTGGATTCTTTTGAGTCTTCTAAATATGGGATTATATCATGAGCAAACAGTGATAGTTTGATTTCTTTTCCAATTTACATTCTTTTAATTTCCTTCTCTTGCCTAATTGCTCTAGCTATAATTTTGAGAACTGCATTGAATAGAAGTGGTGATAGTAGACATCCTTGTCTTGTCCCTAATTTTAGAGAAAAAGCATTTAGTATGATGCTGGCTTTGGCTTTGTTGTATATTGCCTTAATAATGTTGAGGTAAGTACCTTCTATCCCCAGTGCTTTTAACATGAATTGTTACTGTGTTTTATCAAAGGCCTTTCCTGCCTGTATTAAGATGACCAAGACCAGTAAACTCTTGGACACTCAGACTTGGGGGAGTTCCATTATTTGACAGTATTCCATGCATTTTGTCACCCAGAGTTGCCAAGCAAATTTAGTTGCTGCCCATCACTTCACTGTAGGACAATACCTGGGAACTCTTAGATTCTTTCCCATGCTTCTTTTCCCTCAGACGATTTTAATCTGTATTCTTTCATGATAATAAACTATAACCTAAATCGAAAAACTTCTAACAAGTTTAGTAGGTAGATTTTTTTTTTTTTAGAGAATTGTTGAAACTGAGGGTGCTTTTGGGGACTCTTGAACTTGGAATTGGTGTCAGAAGTAAGGGTAGTCGTGAGGACTTCTCTAACTCATGCAAGTGGCTACCAGTATACCTGACAGTTCTCCCAAATAGTAGTCTTTCTTTCCTTGTGTGACCTTATTTTGTATCAAAACCATCTTCACTCATAAGCTCTAACCACCATTGTTCTTTTAATCTGTTCTTCATACATGGCACTAGGGTCTTAGCATGGGCTGCATTTTTGTTGTTGTTGTTGTTGCATCTCTCAGTCTCCAGTTATTAATAAGATAAAATATTTTATTAAGATCCCAATTAAAAATTTTACTTCTTCTAAGAGGCTTTCTTTGGTTAACACATTGTCCCAATCATTTATCACTCTCTTATATGATCTTATTAATCTATTTGACTATTTATAGATAAACAGAAAGCAGAGACCTTGTCTATTTTGTTTATTGCTGTGTTGAAGTGCTTACCACAGCAGCTAGCATATGTTGGGCATTCATTAAATATTTGTAACATAAAATCATAAAGTTTGCTTCATTTAAAAAAAAAATCAAGTAAGCTCGTGGATCAGGAAACTATTATGATCCACAGTGTACTTTATATTGAAAGATTTTAACAAAACATCTCTCAATATCTTTGCTTCTAAGCATAGCTGGTAGAGAGTTGATGAATAAATCTGTTTTCTTCTGGTGTATATTAAGATTTGCTTTATCATTTTAACAATGAATTAACAGAAGATATGTGAATTAAATTTTCAGAATAAAAAAACCTTGAGATTAAGACCATTAAAATTTGAAAAGGTCCGAACAGGTATGAAAAATGAAAAGACTATTAAACAATTGAATTAAGATAAATTTACATTATTTTACACAGTTTAGGAGATATTAAACTTGGAAAAGAGAATAATTAGGAAATATGTATTTTTTTTCTTACCCTGAAAAGCTATCATGTGGAATAGGGATTAGATGTATTTTGTGTAATCTTAGAGCTACATATGAACAAGACTTGTATCTTTCAAGGAAAGGTAGACTTTGGTAAGGAAGAATATTCTAGCAGAATTATTCACAGTGACATGGGCAGCTTGGGAAATACTGACCTATCTTGTTGCTATAGAAAGCTTTAAACATGATATAGGTGACCTTCTGCCAGGTACACTGAAGGGAAGGTGAGCTGCATGCTTTCTAAAGACCTTCACAAATCTTTGAGTTCTTATAGTTTCAGAGATCTGGGAACTAATTTTCAGGAGTTTAGGGAATCCAATGATCAGATGCTTAAGACAAGATGATATAGCAAGGTCAATCAATGATGGCAGGTTCCTCAAAGTCTAGATACTCTGTTCACAATTTTGACATTCTTCTCATCAAAATCAAGGCCAGCCTTAGTGACTCACTTCTATCATGTGGAATGCAGTATGCTGCATGGCCATGAGACCAGGATAGAAAAGATGATGCAAATGCCACCTGACTTTCTCTTGAGCACTTGTCCTTGGAACCCAGCCTATGCTCAAATCCAGAATTATACTTATTGCTTGACTTTGTTTAGGGCATGGAACTTTCCTCAATTTAATAGTAATGCGGAAAGGCCATATGTTATGCATTATAGTCTCCCTCCAGCTAAGGTCCTAGCTAAGAGCTAGCACCAATTGGCAGACATGCGAATGAATAAGGATATCTTCAGATGTTTTTATAGTGTAACCTTTGAGTCACTCATCAGGTGCTATAGATAGCAGAGATGAAATGACCCCCCTCAAGTCATGATCATCAAAATTATAGGATTGTTCCGTGTTTTAATCATTTTACTCTGGGTGAGCCATGGTGAGGCCAGATACAGATCAAGAGGGAGGAATGAGGAGGAGTTGAACACTTTTGTTTTACTGAGGACGGAATACTGAAGAGAACACAGTATTCTGTGCAGGGTCACTCAGGGTCATTCATGGGAGATGGGAAAGAGAGATGGGAACTGTGGGCAACTGTTTTGTGATTTCTGTGGGAAGAAAATGGTAAGACAGTGGTACATATACACCATGGAATATCATTCAGCCATAAAAAGAATGAAATTATGGCATTTGTGGATAAATGGATGGAACTGGAGGTTATCATGCTAGGTGAAATAAGCCAATCCTCAAAAATAAAGGCTGAAGGTTCTCTCTTATATGCGGATGCTGACTCACAACAGGTGGGGGCACGGTGGGGGAGGGAGGAGTGGAAGTTCATCAGATTGAACAGGAGGGAATGAGGGGAAGGGAGGGAATGGGAATGGAAAAGACAGTAGAATGAATTGGACGTAACTTTCCTACGTTCATATATGAATACACGACCAGTGTAACTCCATGTCATGTATAGTCACGAGAATGGGAAGTTATACTCCATGAATGTATGGCATGTCAAAATATACTATTATGTATAACTAAAAACATAAAAAATTTAAAAAAATGGAAAAAAAATTATAAGAGATCTAAAATTCCATTAGGTAAATTGAAATGCACCTTGAAGATTTAAAAAACTCAATAATCAATAATAAAGAAAATTGAGTTGATGATGAAGGAATGACCTGAGAAGTTCATTTGATATATAATGGGGAAGGACAAAGAAATGAAAATGTTGAGAAATATAAATAATGGGAGCTATAAACCATAAAGACTTTTCATTTCAAAGATATAATTTTAAAAAAAGTGTGTTCTCATTTGGAAAAAAAAAAGAATGCTGCAGGTTTTCTTTCTTTCTTTGAGTACTAGGGATTAAACTCAAGGGCATTCAATCACTGAGCCACATCCCCAGCCCTTTTTTGCATTTTATTTAGAGACAGGGTCACTAAATACTGAAGCTAGCTTTGAACTCATGATCCTCCTGCATCAGCCTCCTGAACCACTGGGATTACAGGTGTGTGCCACTGTGCCCAGCAAGAATGCTGCAGTTTTAAGTCTCACTGCATTTAACAAAAATTTTTAACCAAAATCTATGCAGTTTTGCTTCTCCATTTGAAAGAAATATTCTCAAGGCCATTTTAGAAATAAAAACAGAAATATCACCTCCTAAAACAGTGGTAAAACAATTATGTATTAAAAGATACAATATAACTAAAGTAACTAAGGGAGCTTGGGAACAGTTTAAGAACTGATAGAAAAATCAATGAACAAATGCTATATCTGAAACTAATTATGTAATAAAGGAACCATCACAAATTAAAGGAAAGAAGTTAGCATTATTAAACAGATAAGGAAGTTGAATTATCACCCATTTAGCGTCTCACCTCATGCCATACTCCAATATACTTTCCAAACATATAAAATGCAGCAAATTTAAATACAAACAACATAGATTTCCTGTAATATAAAGAAGTTGTTGAATAAATTAACCATCCTGCTAGAGAATCTTTAAAGTATTAAGTAAATATCCTCTCCCTGTAGACTCATAAAGACAGAGATGAAAATCATCAAGAGAAAGGGAACTGGGCAAAAAAAAATCATTTTTGAGAATCAGAAATAATATGAAAGACTGAATACAAAAGGATGGTCTGTCTGATAGTGTTTAAGCTATCTCACCAGGAGAATCTGTTAATCCCTACTGACCACATCTTGTGTTTTACCTGACCACCTGTAAACAATGTAGACATTAAAGACAGTTGACATACAAGGTGGGATTGTGGAGCTCAGGCACCCACTTAATGTAGAAGCCATCTGGAGATACCATTGATATGTGAACTAAGGGAAAGAAAAAAAAATCAACTTAGGCTTGAAGTAGCTAAGTGGCAGAGTACTTAGTATACATAGCATTCAGGAGATTTTAGGTTCAATCACAACCACAGCAAAACAAAACAAAAAACCAACAACAACAACAAAAAAACCCACCAAACCAAACCCCCCAAACTCAAAAAAAAAAAAAAAAAAAAAAAAGAATGTGAATTCTTGCCTGATTTCTTTTGGTTTCCAGTGGGTAGGAAAAAATAGAAAAGTCATTAACCTACCCTTAACATAGGCTGGGAATGTAGTTCCATCTAGTTTAAAATTCATAGATTGTCTTATTCCTGGAAGGCTAATTAGTTATAGTTCCTAAAGCCATCAGTACTTGGTACTTTCTTCAAAAGGGGAGGGAAAAAAATGTAAAGATCTAGAACACCATTTTATTTTCTAATATTATCAGTACAATAATTACTTTTTTCCCCAACATGTGGCAAGATTCAGGGGATGCATTTAGGAATTGCCACTGTTATAATAAAAAATATACTCTGATACATTCACTGCATAATTTAAATTTTAGGATTAAAAATACCAAATTATTGAAAAAAAAAAGAAAATGGTAAGACAGGGAAAGCAGGCTTAGAAATGGCTAATTTGAGTAATATTGGTGGGATTTGTGGCCTAGGGTTGTCCTTCATTGTCTGCTATGGGGCTCTGAGGTGATTAAGATGGGTGTATAGTGGCCCACAGTGTGAGAGCCGAAGGGAGGTGCTTGGAAGTGTGGACATAACTATTTACTCAAGAAGGAGAACTGACTAGCCTCTTACTTAAGTCTCAAAACTGGGTCAAGATATCATTTATTAAACTATATTTCAGTAATCAAACTAAATGTTCGCATTGTTTTAAGACAATAAGTTTTGGTAGTTTATAGGTAACAATCCATAATTGGACCACTCTGACTGTTGGTAATTGAAAAAGCCCACAAGATGAGATGGAGAGTCCATTTATTATTCTGGACTCAGAGATAATGTAACGTCTTTTATTCTAGGACACGGAAGGGTGCCTCCAATCTAGAGTTCACACCTGGATCTGATTTACTTGATAGAACATATGCGGTACGGCTTGCCCTCAAATATTTCTGGGATTTTTGTGAAGCCTTCATAGAACAGCAGTGAAAAGTAATTTCTGGCTTTCAGAAAGAAAGGTTTATTTTGGTTTACCCTTAGAACAAAGGTATCATTTTAGCTGGGTTCCTATCAATGTAAAGAATTTGTTCACTGATAGTTTGGAAATGATTCTAGGAAACAGGAGCCAGGGAATGGAAAGTGTTTGGATGAGGAAAAATCCAACATAAAAGAGTGTTTTCAAGGTGGTGGCTATAGAAAATAGGGACTTGATTTTCCTGTGACCTTCTGAGATACATTCCTGATAGAAGTATCCTTCTATATGATAGATATCAGAGATGTTTACCCAGCACTTCCTGTTTCCCCTCATGTTGAGGGCTGACCCTGTGAGCAACCTTTGGACTGTGTTTATACTTGGTTAGAGCAAGTTTCTATGGCATAATAAAATGGCTTTTGGGCTGGAATTGTAGCTCAGTGGAAGAGAGCTTGCCTAGCATGTGTGAGGCACTGGATTCAATTCTCAGTACCACATATAAATAAATAATTTAAAGATCCATTGACAACTAAATAATATTTAAAAGAAAAAGAAAATTCCTTTTGTTAAAAAAGCAGAAAGATGAGTGACATGCCTTTGATATGGGAGACTGTCAATTTGAGGATAATCTGAGTTCCTGTGGGTTTCAGCTCTGAGGTGAAACTCAAGGTATCCAAGGTAATATGTTATGTTTTGCTACAAAGTCAAGACTGAAAAGTTCACTGGAATTGGAATCAAAGGCCCAAGTTCCAGTCCACAGTTACATAAACTGTAACAATGACCAAGGCCTTTAGTTCCTAGATTTAGTTTTCTCGTATATAAAATGAAGATAATATCAAACGGCATTTGTGTGGGAGATATGGAGCCAAGGACAGTGAGTCACTCAGGTGAAATGGCTGTCTGTCAAGGGGACTCAGGAGGAAGCTTCACCATGGTGAATTCTCCATCATGGTGGAATTCTCCATGATGAATTCTCCCAATGAAGACTATGGTTTTTTGACATCCTGAGAGTGGTATCTTCTTTTAAAGGAAAGACTTGTTAACCAGATCCATGAAGAGTGATCTATAAACCCACATGAAATTTATGAATTTAGAATGATAAATTCTAAGGATCCCTGTGAATGGACAGTGATATTCTTTGACTGAGGCATATTGTCTTTGTAGACAAGCTATTTTAGAAGTTCAAAGTCAGAATGTAGTTTAGTGGGAATAGCATCCAAATAAAGGTAGCTGGTTACATGGTTGAATTTTGGAGTACCAGGGTCAGGGATCTTGTATCCATTTCTACTCTAGGGATATTCCTCTTGTTTGAATAAGCGAGTGCTACTATCAGCTTCTCTGACTTGTCCAGTGACCTTCATTTGAATGATCTAGTCACTGAGGAATATTTTCAAACTTGGCCTTAAGCATGTCTGAGATTCCATTGACTTTTACAAATCATCTTTGCATATATCACCATGCATTGTATTGATTTTGCAGTGCAACTTTCAGAGGGAAACTTTTTAAAAACTAGTCTGCAAGGGACAATTCATCCACTACACTGCCTGAAAGGATTGTTGTGGAGTTTAAATGACATTGTTAAGCTAATAAATATGGTGTGAGCTCCTCTTGATATCACTAGATTGTGCAATAGAGTGGGTTGTAATGGGTTCTGCCAAGTAGAGGAAAAAGAATTTAATAACCAATGACAGAAAAATACTTTCAAAAATTCCTTTCTCAAAACCTTATGTAATAGGTGAAAATGGAATAAAACTCTCAAGTGAGGAATAGCTCCCCCCCAAAAAAATTTATTTCTCATTGACAAGTTAAAGGACTTTTGTAATCATAAATAGAAGAACTTGTGCTATATTAGCTTTTCATTAGCCAAGTGCTGCATTTAAAACTAGACAACTGTTGATCAAATTACAAATTGATTGCAAAAGTATTGAGAAGGATTTTATTAAGAATTGTCAAATGCAGTAAAGGAGTAAACAACATTCATAAGCTGGGCTTATTTGAACATAAAATTTAATTTAACTTATTGAATGTAAGTATAATTTTTAAGAGATAAATCTAAAGGAAATAGCACAAACTTGGACATTAGGAGATTAGAACATTTGCCTTGTTCTGTTGACCAAAATGTTGTCTGACTTGGGCCAGTTATTTCTCTAGAATTCCAGTTTCTTCAACGGTAAAGAGAGGACCAATTTAGCTAATTCTGTGTTTAAGCTCTAAAACTTCTTTTTTAAAAAGATTTGTTCTAATTATACATGACAGTAGGATGTATATTGACACACCATACATAAATGGAATATAACTTCTCATCTTCTGATTTCAACAGTTGTATAATCATATATGCACATAGGATAATTATGTCTATAACTTCCTGATTCAATTAAGTAGGGATCCTTGGGGTGGAAGTAGTAGGATTGTGATTACTTTTAAAGTGTTGAGTGTTATGAAGGGAAATAAGAGATGGGAAGAGTTTTAATTGTTGTCTAAGAGAAATGGCTAACTTGTATTACTGAAAGTTGCAGTTTAACATTTTCAGTTTCAAAATATGTAGGTAAAATGAAAAGCCCATAAGCAGTCAATGGGAAGTCCCTGATTATGGTGACCAACCATCTGAGTTTGCCTGAAACTAAGAAGTTTCTTGGAAAGCAGGACTTTTCCTGTTAAGTTGGGGAAAATTCTGGGGGAAAAAAATGGAATAAATTGGTTTCCTTATTCCTAATGCAGTCAGTATTATTTCATTATAAGCTCCAAGCTGCCTGCCATGTGGTAGGAATAGTTGCCACTAATAATTTTCAAGCCCTGTAACTGGTGCTTAAAAGGCATGTAATGTTTAAGAAATGAACAGATTTTAAAGTCACCAGCTGGGGAATGCACAGAAAGGAATGAGACTAAGACACAAAAGGCCAGAAACAAGTTTTATCCCAGTGTTTTTTTTTTAATCTAATTATTTATTCATTCCTATCTTCAATATTTCTGTGTACATCTTCTGTGTGAATTACAGTGCTAGTTCGTGGGAATCAAAACAAACAAGCAAAACCCCCATAAAGTACAGAATCAGATCTCTCATGAAAATTATTTTAATTATCTTGTTATTATTGAATTTGTCTTCCTGTTTGTCCTCCAGAGCACTGTCCTGTAAGTGCTTCACACATTTTGGGACTGAGCCCAGGGTCTAGCACTTGGTAGGTGCTCAACAAATATTTATTGAATTGAATTTCTATTATCCCCTTTGCTCTTTCTGCTTAAAAAAAAAAAAAAAAACTCAAAACAACAACAACAACAACAAAAACCTTTCCTTTCTTTGTCTCAAAGGATTCAAGTAATATTTTTTTCTCTAGGACTCAAAGCACTTGGCAAACATTTTCTGAGATCTTTACAGCCTGTCTCTGAAATAGATAAGAAGTACCTTGATAGAAATTGTACCCATCACTGGCTATGGTCACTTTTTGGTTCTCTTATATCCTATTACTGATGGTTCATTTGAACTTCCACAGCAGGTCAAGACACAGTTTAATAATTCTCATGGCTCATTTTGGGCATTTGCAGGCCAGTAGTCTCAGGAAATATGTAGACTTCAAAGGTGCTTATCGGAGGCAAATTCAGATCAAAGCAAACGGTACAGTAAATGCTCCAAGTGTATGTCTCCGTGTTCCACAGCACAGGGCTATAAAGGTCTCCTGAGGACATAAGCCAGAAAGAGCCACCTGGAGTTGTAATTTTCCAGTCCTTCTGGAGATTTTGGTTAGGTCATTGCTGTTGATTCCATTTTGAAGTTTGGCAGCAGGAAGGGATCTTGGGATTTGACTGTTCGTGTGTCACTATGCTGAAAATAGGACAAAACAGTAAGACATTTATGACAAGGCTGTTTGCTTTTTGCATAGTGTCTGGAATTGAAGAGCTAAAAATATTATTGTTAAAAAATCCTTAATTAATTCTTATCACATTCCAGTGAGACAGATGAGGAAAATATTATTATTTTTAATGGAAAGAACAAATGAATCCTTTAGTAATTATGGAGGGTCACGTATTAAATTAACAGTGGTGTACTCACAGACACCTAGTATGACCACCATAAAACACTTCTCAGGCTCAGCAGGTTGTGAACATTTGAAAATAAATAAACTGTAGGATTTGCCTCACATTATAGGGTTACAAACCATATAGTAGATGCATTTTAAATTTAATTTACTTATCATCCATCCAATGTGACCTTATAGTTAATAGCCCTTACATTTGATCTGTCTAATGATTGCTCCAATTTAAACTGAAAGTTTGTGGATAAATATGCCTGCCCCCAGCCCCGCCCTGCACTCCCCCCCCACCCTGCAATGGGGTAAACTCCTGTATATGGGTAGGAAATGTCCTTAAACTTGAAAACAGCAATTGGACAATTAATTATCTTGTTAACACTGTAGCCAGTCATTCTTTACGTGTGTGTGCATCTGAGTGTATGTGGGCTATCTACCTGGCTTTATTACAGGTCATTAGCATCTCTTAAAGAAGAAATCAAACTGGAACTCTTTCTAATTCTGCAGGGTCTGATAAAGATGTAGAAGGAAGCAATTAGCTTAGATAGTAATCTCCTTCAGCCACTACTTTGGAAACATACATACTTTAAAAAAAAATCAATCAATCTACCTATTATGGAGTTGATATGGTCACGTGCTTCAAAAATCACAAAATATAAAAAGAAATTTATGATTGCAAGTCTCCTTCCTATTCTGTGTTTGCCATCTGTCTAGATGCTTCAGCCCTAGGTAACCACTTAATTTCTTCGATATCTAGATTTTCAGAATTTTAATAAATCATATAAAAATGGAATAAAATATGGTTTCTTTTTCTCTTCCTCTTTACATAAAAAGTAACATCTTATAGACCCTCTTCTGCAGGTTATTTTTTTCTTCCAACAAAGTATCTTGGTGATCTTGTGTTAGCAGCTCTTAGAATACTCTATTTTTTTTTCCAGCTGCACAGTAGTTCATCATTTTATGTCATTTTCAAATTTCAGTATGGATCTTAATTAATTAGGGTGTGTGTTAACATGCACCATGCTGGGCTGTATCCTCAAGTCTCAAGTCTTTGATTCAAGAAGTTGTGGGGGTAGGGGTCTGAATATTTCTATTTCTAATAAGTTCCCAGGAGATGTGAATGTTGTCTGTAGACCACACTTTGAGAACCGCTGCTTCTGATGTACTATACTATGCTTAGTATGTTGATAGTAAAGATTTTTCCAATCTCTTGCTTTATAAATTATTCAGCAATGAATATCCTTATTCATATTCCATTTCAAAGAGGTGTCAGTATTTCAGTAGGATGCTTCCAAAAATGAATCTTTTAGTTTGAAGGTTATATACATATGTAGTTTTGATACACAGTGTCAAATTGGTGGTGGTTCCAACTTACACATTATCTGAAAATACATGAAAGTGCCCATTATACCACTGCAAAAAGAGTCTATGATAAAACTTTTTTTGGGGGGGCTAGTTTGTTAGGTGAAAAATGGTTTTAAATTGCATTTATCTTTTCCCTCCCTCCCTCCCTCTCTCCCTTCCTTCCTTTCTTCTTTTCTGTAATAGGAATTGAAACCAGGAGTGCTCATCCATGGAACTACATCCCCAGCCCTTTTAAATTTTTTATTTTGAGACAGGGTCTCACTAAGCTACTCACAGCCTCACTAAATTGCTGAGGCTGGCTATGAACTCTTGATCCTCCTACTTCAGCCTCCCAAGCTGCTGTTAAGCATTCATCACCATTCCAGGCTGCATTTATCTTTTCATATAATCAAGGGACATTTATATATATATATTTTGAAATGTACTTTCTAGAGTAAGTTATCTAATCATTCTAGACCTCAGTTTCTTTATTTGTAAAATGAAAATATTAATAATTCTTAGGATTATGTGGCATAAGCTGATATGAACCCCTAATTTTATTCTTGATTCCAAACAATCAGTGAAATTCCCATCACACAATTTCTTTTTTTTTTTTTTATTTTATTTATTTATTTATTTATTTTTTTTAAAATTTTTTATTGTTGGCTGTTCAAAACATTACATAGTTCTTGATATATCATATTTCACAATTTGATTCAAGTGGGTTATGAGCTCCCATTTTTACCCCATATACAGATTGCAGAATCACATCAGTTACACATCCATTGATTTACATATTGCCATACTAGTGTCTGTTGTATTCTGCTGTCTTTCCTATCCTCTACTATCCCCCCTCCCCTCCCCTCCCCTCCCCTCCCCTCCCCTCTTCTCTCTCTGCCCCCTTTACTGACATTCGTTTGTCCCCCTTGTATTATTTTTCCCCTTCCCCTCACTTCCTCTTGTATGTACTTTTGTATAACTCTGAGGGTCTCCTTCCATTTCCATGCATTTTCCCTTCTCTCTCCCTTTCCCTCCCACCTCTCATCCCTGTTTAATGTTAATCTTCTTCTCATGCTCTTCGACCCTACTCTGTTCTTAGTTACTCTCCTTATATCAAAGAAGACATTTGACATTTGTTTTTTAGGGATTGGCTAGCTTCACTTAGCATAATCTGCTCTAATGCCATCCATTTCCCTGTAAATTCTATGATTTTGTCATTTTTTAATGCAGAGTAATACTCCATTGTGTATAAATGCCACATTTTTTTTATCCATTCATCCATTGAAGGGCATCTAGGTTGGTTCCACAGTCTAGCTATTGTGAATTGTGCTGCTATGAACATCGATGTAGCAGTGTCCCTGTAGCATGCTCTTTTTAGGTCTTTAGGGAATAGACCGAGAAGGGGAATAGCTGGGTCAAATGGTGGCTCCATTCCCAGCTTTCCAAGAAATCTCCATACTGCTTTCCAAATTGGCTGCACCAATTTGCAGTCCCACCAGCAATGTACAAGTGTACACTTTTCCCCACATCCTCGCCAGCACTTGTTGTTGTTTGACTTCATAATGGCTGCCAATCTAACTGGAGTGAGATGGTATCTTAGGGTGGTTTTGATTTGCATTTCTCTGACTGCTAGAGATGGTGAGCATTTTTTCATGTACTTGTTGATTGACTGTATGTCCTCCTCTGAGAAGTGTCTGTTCAGGTCCTTGGCCCATTTGTTGATTGGGTTGTTTGTTCTCTTATTGTCTAATTTTTTGAGCTCTTTGTATACTCTGGATATTAGGGCTCTATCTGAAGTGTGAGGAGTAAAGATTTGTTCCCAGGATGTAGGCTCTCTTTTTACCTCTCTTATTGTATCTTTTCCTGAGAAAAAACTTTTTAGTTTGAGTAAGTCCCATTTGTTGATTCTAGTTATTAACTTTTGTGCTATGGGTGTCCTATTGAGGAATTTGGAGCCCGACCCCACCGACTGTAGATCGTAGCCAACTTTTTCTTCTATCAGACGGCGCGTCTCTGATTTGATATCAAGCTCCTTGATCCATTTTGAATTAACTTTTGCCCATCACACAATTTCATTCATTTGCCAATTATTTATTTATGAAATACTTATTAAGCACCTACAATATACTAAATACTAGGGATTAAGAGGTGAGAACTTCGTCTTTGAGGAATTCACTGTCTACCTGGGAATACAATAAAATGACGGTTATAATGATGGTCCTTACAAAGCAAGGGAAAATCCAGCTCTCCCTGGGGATGCCAAGGAGAGAACTTTACAGAAGATAGCTTGGAACTGATACTTAATGATGCAGAGCCCAATGGACAAGTGTGGGGCATGTGAACTGGACATGGGAGAATATGGTTATTTAAGGAACCATTATAATGTTGGTGTTTATAGAGAGGGGGTGGGAAGAAGATCTCAGTCTCTTTAAACTGGCTCATTCCAAACCTTAGACTAGTATATGAATGTTTCCCTCATATTTTTAATAGCCAGTTTTCTCTTAGTTCTCTAGTTTTCTTTTGACCATGACATTGGCGGTCAAACTCTTCTTTGTCTCCAGCGAAGATTTATTTGGGCCTCGTTGCAATGAGCTTGCCAATTTAATGTTCCAATCTCTACCATATAGCTCTTAATGAGAGAGTCAGAGGTTAATAGAAAAATAACATAGAGGGAATATGTCTTGAGCTATATTTTTACGAGTGTATGTTCTCAAGGACTATTTGTAGAGGTGTGGGGATGTTCTGAACATATTAGAAAAGAAATGATGCAGGGTGTTTAATGATGTAGCAAATGTTGTTTTTGTTATTTTTCATAAATACATCTCTATATATCAATCCTTTCATTTAGCTACCAATTTTGTATCTTTTTAATGTATTCTGTTATATTTCCATATGATTGAAAGTCTCCATAGACACCACTTTGTGGCTGCTTCAGCTATTATCTATTCCTTCATTGAGTGGATGGACCACAATTTGCTTGTTTATTCTCTTGCTTTTAGACATTTGTGTTTGTAAATAAAAAATAAATCCCTAAGTATATCTTGGATAGTAGTATAATGGGCAATAATAAACTGTGTGAGGGAAAAACGTTTAAGAAAAGCTAAGTAAAAGAAAGCTATTTTGGCTATAGCAGCAGCAATAAATAAAGGTAACAGTAATAATTCTCATTTATTTAGCATTGTAGCTAGCAGTATATTAAAAGTCTGGCATGTTTTAGATTTTGGGCTGCATAGTTCTCCCAAGGTCACACTATGAAGTCTATACTATTACTGACCCTCTATGACATATAGAGAGATTTTGTGTTTTAGTAGAAAATTGTAGCACGCCCTTGTCAGTTATCAGATTTTAACTCTGTTTCTTATCTTTGAATTAGTTTGTACCTCTTTGCAAATTTCAGGTAACTTATAATTGCAACCTATGTCTTGTCTGGTAGAAATCTAACTGATTTTTTTCTCTCACTGTTACCCACCTATAGATGGAACCCAATCTTGTCACCTTGCATTAATTGTCAACCCTTATCAATTTTTCAGTTTTTCCAATTTCCTTTAATATCTGCTTATAATCCTCCATACTAACATTTCCAGTTCTTCTCCCTTTTTCCTTTCTTGGTATCACCAAGAACTAAAACCTCACTGGCCAGATCCTTATTGGCCTTGTAGCTGGCCTTTCCCCCAAGGATCTGATGAAGCTCTGTGAACTAAAGACTGTGACTTACGATATACCTTAAGACTCCTTACTGCAGCAGACCACACAAAGGCTGATTTCTCTCTGGAAAAGACACTGTCTGGGCTACTAAGCAAGTTGGGCATAGTGCTCAGGTTGTGCATGCCCTTATATGAGAGGGAACCAAGACTATAAACAACCTAACCCAGAACATTGAAATTTTAGCTTCAAGAAACTCAAGCAATGCAACCAAAATCACAAGATTTCCCCCTACCAACTGGGCTAGATAACTTCAGGGCTCAGCTCTTTGCTATAATACAACATTTTATATTAATATTTCTCCTTTAAAGTGTCTACTCCTTAAGAACCTAAAACACCTGAACTTTGCCACCACTTCTCAATAGGTAGCTCAACTGTTTTTGCAGTAAAAATACTAAGAGTCCTCAGGAGGTTGCTGCTGAGACCCTGAGTCACCCCACTCAGGAGGCTTATGATTGCATCTGAGTTGTTCAGCAATGAACGGCATTCATTTACCTTGAACGATGAGTGGACTGACAATGCTGAACTTCACCTGAGCCCTGTGCTCCTGGAAAATAGTGAGAGCTAAGAAACTGCCTTCTCCTGTTCTGATGAAGGGCTTACTGCAAGACGGCACTATATGAAATAAGGAAAAAGAAAAGTCAGTTCCTTCCACTATAATTTCATGGCACAAAACACTACTGCTATTCCATATATTTGGGATATTTTCCCACCCATCAAGCAAACAATTCTGCAGGGGTTTTTCCAGCAGACACCATATGGATATCCTGCAATTCATTTCAACACTGACATTATCTACTTGAAGAAATGCATCAGATCACATAGGCTGAGGGCTCAGTCCACAAATCTACCCACCGCTTCAGACACTAGTAAAAGCAGTGTTTTGTTAGCGATACCTCTGCCCAATTGGGTATGAATCCATGTCTCCCATGAACCCCTTTTCATCTTTCATTAATTTGGTAGAGTGGCTCACAGAACTCAGGCAAAATAAAGAGAAATGAAATTATGGCATTTGCCGGTAAATGGATGGAACTGGAGACTATCATGCTAGGTGAAATAAGTCAGTTCCAAAAAACCACAGGCTGAATTTTCTCTCTGACATGCAGATGCTAACTAACAATAAGGGGTTGGGTAGGGAAGAATAGAAGTACTTTGTATTAGACAAAGGGAAATGAAGGAAAGGGAGGGAGAATGGGAATAGGAATGATAGAATGAATTGGACATTACTTTCCTATGTTCATATATGAATACACAACCAATGTAATTCCACATCATGTACAACAGGAAGAATGGAAAGTTGTACTCCACTTACGTATAATATGTCAAATTACATTCTGTCAGGTATAATTAAAAAGAACAAATTTTTTAAAAGAAAGTTAAAAAAAAGAACTCAGGCAAACATTTGTGTTCTTGTTTTATTATAAAGGATATTACAAATGAGACTGATTAGCTGCCATATGGCAGAGAGGCACCGGGCAAGCTTTATGGGAAGGAGTACAGAGTATCCGTGCTGTCCTGGATCACACCGCCCTCTAGGAACTTCCATGTGTTCAACTATCAGGAAACTCATCTAAACCCTGTGTTTTGGGGGTTTATGGAAACTTGTTATATAGGTATGATTAATTAAATCATCAGCCACTTGTGATCAATTTAACCTTCAGCCTCTCTCCCCTCCTTTTAGGTTAGGTATTAGTTGGGGTTGAAAATCCCAACTCTCTAAACATGCTCTGTGTTTTTTTTTTTTTTTTCTCCAGTGACCAGCCCTCAATCTTGAAGCTGTCTAGGGCTCATTAGCATTAAAAAACAAAACAAAACAAAACAAAACAAAAAAAACTCCTACTCTTGTCACTCTAGATGGTGCAGTGATTTTAGGAGTACATGTCAGGAAACTAGGACAAAGACCAAATACATATTTCACAATATCACAACCACACTTCCTTAGATGGCTTTTATAAGACTCAGGGATGAACCCCTTATTTACCCTGGACAAGGCCATGCACAAACCCTTCAAATTCATATTTCTTATTTCATAAATGCTTAGCTGAAATATTTGTTCCTATTGACCAAACTGAAGAAAACATTCATTAACTTAACTTGACCATATGTTAGTCAGGATTCTCTCCTTTCCCCAGGCCCTGAATTTTGGCCTATCCTTGAACACTGGGACCTGGAACAACGAATGTTCCTTCCAAGAATCAGCTGACCTCAGGGAAAACCATTCTGTGATCAGCTGTCTAAACAGGCCATCCACGTGACCCATCTCTTCACATTCAGTTCTTTCTAGCATTATTTACTTCTTCTTATAAAAAAGTCCTTTTCTACCAGACCGTTGACATCCTTGAAGACCTTATGGTCAGAGCATTCTCACTATTGTATTAGTTCTTTCTCCCTATTCAATAGTTTCTTTCTCTCTCTCAAAAAGATTCTTTTTATTGTCATAATCTTCTAAAATAAAGTCCTTTCTTAATTAAGTCTGGATTTAAAATTTTTTAATAGACTTTATTTTTCTAGAATAGTTTTAGATTCAGGGAAAAATGGCTCAGAATGTACTAAGATTAACCTCTCCCTCACAAACCCACCACCTCCTTATCAACCCCTTGTATCTCTGTAGTGCATTTGCTATAACTGATGAACCTACATTGACATACCATTACCCAAAGACCATAGTTTACATTGGAGTTCACTCTTGGTTTTGAATGTTCTATAGGTTTGAACTGATATATAATGGTACGTGTCCACCATTATAGTATCATATTGTAAGTATCACTGCCTTAAAAAATCCTCTGTGCTCTGTTCATTGATCCCTTCCCCAACCTCTGGCTACCACTGATCTTTCTTTTCTAGAATGTCATAGAGTTGGAATAATACAGAATGAAGTCTTTTCAGATTGGCTTCTTTCAGTTAGCAATATGTATTTTAAGTTTCTCTCTGTGTTTTCATGGTTTGATACCCCATTTCTCTTTAGGCTAGAATAATATATCCCATTTTTGGATGTACCACAGTTTACCTTTCCCCACTGAAAGTCATATTAATTTATTCCACATTTTGGCATGCATGCATAAAAATGCTATTAATATCCATATGCAAATTTTTGTGCAGACAGACATTTTCAACTCCTTTGGGTAGATACCAAGGATTAGGATTGCTGGATTGTATTGTAAGAGCCTATTTAGATTTCTAAGACATTGCCAAGCTGTCTTTCCAAGTATACATGTCATTTTTTGTTTCTTTCACCAGTGAGAGTTCCTGTTGCTCCACATCCTTGTCAGTATTTGATGATGTCTGAATTTTATGGTACTGATTTTCCATTTGCATATCTTTTTTGATGAGGTGTCTGTTAAAGTATTTGGCCCATTTTAAAATTAAGCTGTTTGTTTTCTTTGTTGAGTTTAAGAGTTCCTTGTATATTTTGGACAACAGTCCTTTACTAGATATGTTTTTTGTAAATATTTTCTGTTTGTGGCTTGTTTTTTCATTTTCTCAATGGATTTTTTTTACTTGCCAGATATTTTCAGTCATGAAAGACTTTAAAATAGTAAAAAATAAAAAAATAAAAGGTTGTTCTGTTGAAGCACTCTTCTGAGTTACCTCTCTCTCTCTCTCTCTCTCTCTCTCTCTATATATATATATATATACACACACACATATATATTTGTTTTTAAGCTAACTTACAACTCCATAAGCTTTTAGAAACTGATAATCATAATTTTTTTCTACTTAGAAATGCAAATAAATTGCATACAAAATGTAATTAGATATTGCCATGAGGATAGATAAACCTGTTTGCAGAATTCCATCTGGCATTCTTTATTGCTTACTTGTGTGGTTCTTTGATTATCCTTTGAAGTGGTTGTAACATCTTACTGATTCCATCATCAATTAATAGGTTAAATAAAATCTTTGGTACATGTTCATTGTTATTCATTTGAATGAAAGTCGTGATTTTACCTTTTAAAAAAATGATTCTTTAACATTGAGAAAAGTTGTTATAACTTAGGCTACATAGTAGTGGAGACTTGTCTCACATCAGACTCTTGGACCACAAAATAGAGCATGCTCTATTCATGTTATACTTGGAAGCAAAAGATAAAATGGAGAAAACGAAAGCATGCTGCTTATTAGGACCAATGTGCCAATGGTGAAAGCCATTGTATTCTGAGAAACTCAAATAGAAAAGAGCAGACAAATTCATTTACAAAAAGTTGGAGTATCTACCTTTCACCTAGAATAGGTTCTGCCAAAAAGCCTGTTCAAGCCTTTGGGAATCAGAGCAATTAGCAGAGAAATCAGGCTGCTCTGCTGGGCTTAAGGACCTTTCCCAAACAGAGCTTAGACTGAATATGGAATTCTTAATTAACATTCTGAGACGGTGGTCACATGGGGCTTTGTGCCCAGGGTGCTGTAGCAGTTGCTTTGTTTGAGTGAAGTCCCCTAGTGTTAACAGTTGGATATCTGCAGAGTAAGTGCAGACAATACTTGGACAGACAATTGAAAAAGTAATTTTTTGATGCTTTCTCCAGCTGCTGCTGACAGATTAGCTGGGATGTTATCCAGGTTCTTTCACCGTAGCTGATAAAACTTTATGAGAGGAGTACACGAGTTTCTGCATTAGTGTTGACTGAGCTGGGAAATTTGGAAACACTGCTGCATTTCTTTTATGGGCCATGAGTCAACTAGTCTAGCATTTGCTTGTTGGATGTTGTTCTTGTTGGGAGGAAACATATTACTACAGATAGACAATAATTAAAAAAAAAACAACACCATGCAAAATTGTTATTCTAGCTGTTTCCTTGTCATCCATTCCACTTTATCCTGCTTTTGAGACTGCCATGCTTCTTGTCTTCAGCATTGGAATAAGAATAGATAAAGTGCCTTAGGGTTAGCTGATCTGCCTTGCCACAAGGAACAGGGGATTGCTGACCTGGGCAGAAGCCAGCATATAGATGATGTTCTCTTTAATAACAGTGATTTCTCAGGGAGTGGTCCAATGAGAGTAAAGCTTAGAGTTTTTATTCAGTTGTGGAAAAACTATATCATTTTATTCCTTGGATGTGTTTGAGAAAGAACTGTAGCCCCACTTTTTGCTAGAAGTGCTTTTATGTCTGCAAGAAAAGCCATCTTGAAAAACAAGTGATGCAGAGAGGAGTGCCTAAAGAATCACCAAAGCTCTAATGACCTTTCACTTAAATGCCATTTGACCTCTGCTCTTTTTGGTGATTTCAGCCTGTAAATGACCCTGTTGTTAGAATCAATTTGATTTTGGTTTTCTGTCACTTGAATTCACAGGATGATTTCTATCATCAGATAATGAATGTTTCTAGAGTCCCAATTACTTACTGCTGTTTATTTGGTGCTATTATAATGCCAGATTTGTGGGTTCCCAATAGACCAATAGACCCCCAGGAGCCAAATCGTATGCAATCACACGAAAGTCTTTATTGCAAGCTTGAGAGCCTGGACTCACAACCGTTTCTGACGCAGTGGTCCTGAGGAGTGAGTTCTGTCCTTTGTTCAGTGAAATTTTATAGGTTTTTGGGGATACTCTATGTGTCACAACATCACACAGCAAATCATTTCACACCACGGGAAAATAAAACAACAACTCTTAACATTGATTAGCACATGGGAACAAGTTGGGTAGGGGTGATTGCTTAGTACAAGAGGGGGATTCGTTTGAACTGATTGGTTTAATCCGTGAGGGGTGTACATGCTAAACTACATGGTTTCCTAACATGTTATCAACCACCAAGACTACTGGGGGGTCATCTGGCATCCCAGGTATTTTCCTTGTCTCATGCTGATGGTGGTTGCTATGGGTCCTCACCTAGCCTAACTGAGTCAGGGACACCTGGCACTGCTGATCTCTCTTGTTATTTGCAGACAAACAACTCAGCAGGGTGGCTATGTGCCTAGGAGTGCTCTGTGGGTTTTTCCAAGGACAAGGGTCACGCCCCCTCCCTCTGGACCGGTCTTGAGGTAGAAGCTGGGTTTTCAAAAATGGAGTCACATTAGTTTCTCACTATAGTAAGTATGCAGAGGGGATTTAAAAACATGACCCAGACTTTGATCTCATCCTTGATGGAAGAGCTGAGGTTGTGCTCACAGATCTGCTCTGTTGATCTTAGAATTTATTCAATCTTGGAAGATCTTCACCTTTTGAAGTCCTAGCAGTTAGAGTTGTGTTAATCAGCTTTTTGTTACTTTGACAAAATACCTAAAACAATCAACTTAAAAGAAAAGGTTATTTTGGTTTATAGTTTTGTAGGTTTTATTTCCCATTTGGTTGGTCCCATAGCTTTTGGGCCTGTGGAGAGGCAGCACATTGTGTTTTGAGTGTGTGGTAGAGAAAGCTGCTTATCTCATGGCACCTGGGAAGCAAAAAGAGAGGAAGAGATCTGCATGCCACAATCCTCTTCAAAGTCATGGCCCCCAATGACCTAAAACCTTCCACTAGGCTCTACTTCCTCAAGGTTTCTACCAGCTCCCAATAGTGCCAGGCTGGGACCAAACCTTTAACACACAGGCTTTTGGGGGACATTCCAGATTCAAACTATTATAGAGATACAATTCTAGACTGGCTTTCTGTGATCTTCCAAGGACATGAAACTTCTGAGGAGAGAATAGGATTGGTTCTAAATTGGGAAAGCAGGAGAACTCAGAACAGTGTTTCAAAGAACTTTCTCTGGGAAACGCAATTCCACAGATTTGTAGGAGATTATGCTCTTATTTATACATCTGTAAGTCTAGGACTGTCTTAACATCTCTCTCTGATCAGCACTGTTCACTCCCTAAAGAGCAGGAGCTGTGTTTGTTTTATTCACCAACATGTCCCCAGGGCTGGCTCCTAGGTAACTTCCAATAATTGTCTATTAAATTCAAAGAGCAAGGAAATGAGCAGGCATCAAATGCTACAGAGTTTTTGGTAGGTTTCTTTTTATGCTTCACCACTGATTTTCATTTCAGAACCTACAATCATCGGCTCCAGGGTTTTTCTAATTAAATTTACTGGAAATTTTACTCCTTCATGTCATATACATATATTTTGTATTTAACTCTTTCTGTACTCTACTGTCAAAAGAAATCCATCATATAAATTTTTCTAAGAAGAAAGTTGTCAATTTGTAACTATGAACAAGTGTTGGGTTGATGAAATCCCTATGTGCCAAAGGTAGAGAAATGAATTATATATAAATACCTGAAGAAGAACGTCACATCGATCTTTTATAAAATCATGAAATAGCTTGCAGAAATAGCAAAGTCCATGTTTTTGAGCCGTATATATGATTTTGGTATTACTGGTTTAGTTGCAAAAAGGTGAACACAGTAAAGATAGAAGAAAGAAGAATGCCACCATTAACTACTTTTCTCTGCTATATTAGTTGGAATATTAACTTTTTCCATTGCTAAAGGGACAGAAACCATGAATCCAATTCCACTAACTTCCATGGAAGACTAGATAAGAACCATTCAATTATAGGTTGCTTATTTATCTAATTCTCTTGACAGTATTTGCCTTTGGTGAAACAAATCACCTGTTGAAGGCGGGAAAAAGCCATTTAAATGATTACAATCTACTTCAGCTAATTTCCTCTTTAACCTATTTGTAAGCCAGCAAGAGCCGATAATTGTAATGAATAGTTCTTGTGGGAAGTTTTAGTTGACATTTGGATCTCATTAGACTTTGAAAACTTCTGCCATCTTCCTCTTTTTGCATTCTTTTGCTGGGATTAGTTTTCTTTTCTTTTTTTTAAGAGAGAGAGAGAATTTTTTAAATATTTATTTATTTTTTAGTTTTCGGCGGACACAACATCTTTGTTTGTATGTGGTGCTGAGGATCAAACCCGGGCCGCACGCATGTCAGGCCAGCTCGGTACTGCTTGAGCCGCATCCCTAGCCTGGGATTAGTTTTCAAGGAAGTCTTCATTGCATGGAATGTAATATCTGAACTTTAAAGCTTCAAGATTTGAACTCTGGCTCTCTCCTTATTAGCTATGTGAACCAGGATAATTCTTATTTTCTTTTTGCAGCTATGAAATAATTTTTTTGAATGATTAAGCGAGTTAATAAGTTTACAGGTATAAAGTGCTTAACAGTGTCCAGCATGTGGTGAGCACACAATGACAAAACTCATTATTAATAAGAAGCTCTGAAATGGAAAAGATGACCGAATAAAGATGAGATACTAGAAAAACAAAGCAAATTTCTTTTTATAATGAACTTATCAACTTTGGAAAATTTAGCATATTATTAATAGATGCCTCCTCTATTATCAATACTAGAAACAGACATCTTTTCAAGTGCTGGTACCAGATTACTTCTGTGTTGTAAGTTCAATACATTCAGAATTCATTATGAAGGTTATCATATTTTAGAGGCATAGTGTATAATACTCCTTGGATTATAATATCTTTGTGCTTGTGAAGAATTAAAATAAATTAATAGGAATGTCAACTGAACTCCTTTTCATGTTTTGAAGTAGATGCAATTTAAGGGTGAAAAAAAAGTGTAAAATGGAAAAATCAGTATCTGCTGAATGTAATGGTTTAAAAAAAATGTGTGAGGGAAAATAAGAAGGCGGAGACAAAGAATAGCAGCTTCTCCATAGGGCAGATATGTGAGGAGAAATCACATATATCATTGCTACTTTGTGGATGTGTCCTTAACTTTAATTTTTACCCTTTTTTTGAGGTTGTAGAGTATAAATACTATTCTTAGACAAATAAGTTTTGACTTTCTGTATAGAAGATTTATGGAGGTTTATAAAATACTAATTTAGGAAGACACTAGAAATTTCTAGTATGTGTGTATATGTATGGACAAGTTTGGTTTACCATCTTGGGATATTTTGTTCAGGCTAAACTTAAATTTGTGGTTTGAACACACATCAGTTGTATCTGCCATTAAGAATATCACTTAAGGCCAATTCAGATGGACTTAAAGCTATGCAAGTAATCCATACTGTAAATGATCTCATATGCAAAAAGAGAAAAAATAGGCTACCATTTTTATTTAGTCAATATTTTGCTTTGAGTTTAGGTTTAGTGTCTTGTTTATAGAGGAAAGCTCAGGAATTCCCCCCTAGTCTAGAAGTGGTTTTAGCCTGGAGAAAAACTAGCCTCATATTGCTGAATAAACAGTTTGGTACCTCTGATCTCATTTAAAAAATGTTCCCTAACTTCCTAGCAGTGCAATAATTAGACTTAACAGAAGCCTGTATTATAAAATAAGTAACACTTGGCACCAGAACTATAACTTGGAGCAGTTAAGAGAGAAGTTGGTACCTCTGAAGCTGACCCCTTTTTAAAAAACTTATGTTCATATCACCAGCATGCATTTTTAGCTATTATTTCTGTCTTGATGACTAATTTTCTCTTTATTAAGTTTTTCTTTATCCTGGCTCCCTCAGCACCAGTTTCTAAAGTGTCCTCCTTTCTCAACTCCATCTTTTTTGTTTGTTTGTTTTGTAAACAATAGTTTTATACAAATATAAAGTTGTGCACCTTCCAAGATATCACTCCAATAGACATTTATTCAACTAAAACAAAACATCTTTAAAGATATTTTAACAATGTACAAATACATTCACTACCTAATCTGCTGATTAAGAGACTCCAACAAAGTTTCCAGTACCTACAACAGAATTTACAAATGCCTACAATAATTTGTAGATTGGTTTAGTTTACAGTTAAATATATTGCTTTGTTTAAGAAATATTATTAATATAAATGTATGGTTTACAATATCCCCATTATAACAAGAAAAAAATAGACTCATAAAATGTCTTTAGGCATTTATTATGCAGAGTATTTAAGTGATTATTCTTACTATGACATAAGAATAATATTCATTTAATACTAAAAGATTTTATTAGTCCCGAGGCCACTGAAACATTTTCAGGAAGTTCCAAAATAAAATCTGACTATTCTTTCCATGAAATAAATAGAATAGCAGCAATCCCTGGGTATCCCTTAAATATAAACTATAAAGATTCCTTTATTATTTAGGCCTTAAGTATAAAAATAAAAGAAAATTTTAGAAACTAGTTAACACTACCAGCCTGAATTTGGTTTTCACTTGTGCATGTCTAAGGTAAGCAATTTCAACATGAAGTATGTATTTAAAATTAACAATCTTTTTTCTAACTTTTACTCATTCATAATCCAAGTGCTTACTCTTAATCATGGAATCAACTTATTTCTGAAAATAACCTACAGAAATAGTACATAAACACACATACCTTTGAGACAGACTAAGAACATCCTATATTCTATGGATCAAAATGCAAATATCTCTGTAACATGTAAACTAACACATTAATTTGGGACATACTGATACATTACTATATGCATACATATGTTCACCATAAAATAAATTCTGACAATGTTCTTAATATCATACTTCCCAGCCTCAACTACTAGAAAAAGAAAATAAAAACTTTGTTTAAAAAAAGAAAACAGTTTTCATCATAATTTGTAAGTGAAAGCAAAAAAAACCAACGCTCCTCTTTGCAACTGGACTGAGCTCTAAACAGTTCATAATCAAGAATCTCTTCGGCCATTCCTCAATATCACAGAAAACATAACTTTCTCTCTATTCAAGAAATCTGATCATCTCTGGTGTTTTGTTTTAAAAACTGCTTTCCAAGGTAAGTGGTAGCCATGCTGGTTAAATTCTTCTGGCTGCCCACTTTGCACCTGATGTAACCATACAGGTTGGTACCCTGTAGTACCACATCCATGATAACCACAGCCAACCACTTCACTCCGAAGGAGAAGAGAGCACTAAAGGCAAATATCACCCACAGCACTGGACAGGCAATTAGTCCTAACCAAAAGATTATTGATTCAGCCCCTGAAACAGTTTTATTCTCCTGAGGAGATGCCTTCCTGGACTCAAACACCCAATGACTCTTTCCATCCTCATCAATATGATTCCACCACTAAAGGCCTAACCATCAGTCTACCTGTGACATTCTTCATTGCCCAAAAGTCACATGCAACAACAAGATAATTGTCACCATACAGGCAATAAAGCTGCTGCTGAGCAATTCACAGAGAAGATAAACTATAATGGCACTGACTTGGAAGAACAAATGGAAAAAATGATGCCACTGGATGTCGGATTTTGGATTTTCTTTGTCTATTAGTTGTCTCTTCTGCATCAAACAATGAAACATCTTCAGTGTCATCATTGCTTTCCTGAGACAACATGGTGACCCTGCACCAGCCCCATTTCTGGGAACCATGTCAGCACACCAGTTGCCAAGTCCAGTCTGCAACTTATGTGGCCTCCTCAACTCCATCTTATTCTTCTAAGTGAGGAGGATGGAACTTGAACAAGAGAAAACACAAAGGACTTTGCTGTTTTTTTTTAATTTAGTTTTTAGTTATAGGTGGACACAATATCTTTATTTTTATATTTATGTGGTGCTGAGGATCAAACCCAGTGCCCCACGCTGAGCTACAACCCCAGCCTGTTTTTATTAAAACAGTTTTATTTTATTACTGTTTTTATTAAACTAAGACTAAAACAGACTTAAAGAAGCCTCTGAGAAGCCATTTTCCCTCATGATCTGAATTCCTGGGTCTCTGTTTAAACAAATGCATTTCTACTTGAGGAAAGGTCCCTTCATGCCATCTTTCTTCTGGACATAAAGTCGTTTAGCTCTTGCTGAATCTGTGTGGTCAAAGAACTTACAAAGTGGAAGTTATTTTGGATCCTGTGTTTGGGCAAAGCATATTGAAAGGTATTGTGAAGTTTTGGAAGAGAGAAAATGAGATAGGAAGGATTAGTTGGTGTCTGCACTTTTCATAAACAGCTGGGGCTATGAGCAGAAACTCTTTAAAATTGCACATCTGAATGTAGCATCTGGTGTAGTGGGAACAATGAAGCTCTGGGGACTATGGAAGAAGTAGGAGAATTTGTCAGATTTCATGTAGTTTTGACACCAGACCTTAAGAACAGAATTACCAACAAGCAATAATAAGATGGGGTGTAGCCTCTCAGAAAACATAGTCAATAGGACTTTAGCCTGAATGAAATGCATGTAGATTGTGATCAAAGAAGGAGGAGATGGCAGAGCCATAAATCAGTTTGAGAGCAGTGTTTTTCAGGGTGTGAACCTGAGACCATTAATGTCAGCTCTACCTGGGAAATTGTTAGAGATGCAATTTCTTGGTTTCTAACTCAGATCTATTGAATCAGAAACTTTGGGAGGTAGAGCCCAGGAATGCGTGTTTTAGCAAGTCCTCCAGGTGATTCTGATGCATGTTCAAAGTTGAGAATCACTATTTTAGGGTATCATGGCAGTATTTCCTTACCGAGTTGTTCATCTGCTAACCCTACAACTGATTGTTTCAGGTCTGTGAATGAATAAATATGTGTCTAGAAGATTAAAACAAGTAATGGAAGAACCTGGAAGGGATTTGTTTTAATGTTATTCTAAGATCTTAAATTACCCTTTCTTGCATGTTCCTTTCTCTTTTCAAGCCTTAGTTATCTGCCTACCCTGACTCTTGAAAGATACCATCATTTAAAAAAATATTTATAGTTATGCATGGATCTTCTATCTATCTGCTTATTTACATGTGGTGCTGAGGATTTAATCCAGTGCCTCTCATATGCCAGGCAAGTGCTCTACCACTGAGCCACAACCCCAGTCCCATGTCATCATTTTTTTATACCACAGTGGAACTAAGTTGTCCGAAATGGTAGCCGTGAGTCACATATGGCTACTTAAATTAAAACGATATTAAATAAAATTAAACATTTAGTTCTCAGTCTTCAAGTCATATCCATTGTTCATCTAGCTGCACATTATAGCTAATAGCTACCATATTGGACAGGGCAGATGTAAAATGCTTCCATCAGCACAGAAAGTTGTTGGACGGAACTTCTGTAGAATTCCTTTCATTTCTTGGATACTAGTAAAATTATCCTTGGTAGTGTTTGCCAATTTCTGTGGTGTGAATACTTCCACCATGACTAATTTCAGGGTACTGACATGATGTCACTGAACATGAACTTGGAGAGAAATATACACAATCAACTCTTGGGGGCAAAGGTAAACTGGTTTCAAGTCACCATTGGTTTTATGAAAAGAATTCTTCCTTGATGGCAGAAAGTGCTGGCTCTGTTCTTCACATTCTAATTTTATTCTAAAGTGGGAATGGATTTCCAAAAGTAATACAAGCAGTATACTAAAAGTGGCTAATAATTCAATTGACTTAATTGTATTTTGTGTCAAAGATGAAAATATAGAATATGCAATTTAGAAAGTCTTTCCTATGTCAATGGAAAAACTGCTTAAATAAATTTGGGCTGTTATTTTACACTGCCTATGCATGTGAAACTAAACCATGCAAGATGTCAAGAGGCACAGGTCCTAGTCTACAGTTCCATATTGAATCAGCAGTGATGTTCAGTGATGATTTGTATTAGTGGAGGTATTTATAGTCTAAGTTTATGGATAGTAACAGAGGAGTGTCTTTCTCACCAGTTGAAGAGTAGGCTTTTGCCATGAAGGAATTGCAAATATACTGTCAAAAGTGAGAAATATGCTTAATTTAAAAAATATTTGCCATTAAAAAGTGCTTTGAAATACTTTTGAAAGACATAAATTTTACTTTAAATTGCGGGTTAAACAAGACTCAATTTATATGCAGCCAGGGCTAGATTTTTAGAATCATAATCAGACTTGGCAGACTGGTGTCTGCCAATTTATTTTTGTGTGTGGTTATGGTGGGGATTTGTGTTAATGAATAAAAAAATTATACATAACTGTTATGGTTTAGATGTGGTGTTCCCCAAAAGCTCACATGTGAGACAATGCAAGTAGGTTTAGAGGAAAAATAAGTGGGTCATAGCCCTAACCTAATCAGTGAATTAATCTGCAGATGGGGTGTGGCAGGAGGAAGTGGTTCATTGAGGGTGTGGCTATGGAGTATATATTTTGTATATGGATAGTGGGGTCTCTCTGTGCCTCCTGATCACCATGGTGTGAGCTGCTTCCCTCCACCACACTCTCCTGCCATGATGTTCAGCATCACCTTGAGCCCCAAGAAATGGAGCCAGCCTTCTGTGGATTAAGACCTCTGAAACTGTGAGCCCTCACATAAATCTTTTCTCCTCTATAATCATACTGGTTGGGTCTTTTAGTCACAAGCAGTGAAAAAGCTGACTAAAACAATAACTAAACTAACAACTCATCTGTTAGAGAGAAATATGCTTTAGTCCATGGATTTCATGCCCAAAATACTTGCAAATGGCAAAACTAAATGATTCTTAACTTTCTTTCTTGAAAAGGAAAACTCCTAACTCTGCTTCTGTTACTAAAACTTTCTTAATTGTGGCAGTTATAATTGGATGAAAGTTAGAAGTCAAACTAATGACCTAGCTGAGCCCATTTATTTCTGCAGAATGATTATACTCATTTTAGGTCAAATTGGGTCATTTTCAGGCCTTTGGGAGCGTGCCATCCTAATGCCGGTCCAGTTAAAGCTGGGTGTCCTTGAATGACAGCTGCTAAAAATTCAATCAATAAGTGGTGTCCAAATGTCAGAGAGAGTAGTGCAAAGTGGGGACAGCTTGAGACAATCTGCATGGTTTGACTGTGGATAGTCAGAGTTTAAATTTAACTTAGGAAAGAAATAATTCAGCATCTTAAATCCTCAAACATTACACACCATCTAGTCAGTCGACTTATTAAAGGTCAAGCAATCAATATGGTTGGCATTAGCAGAGATAGGTTTCAAAAGGATGTTTTAGTTCTTGAAATTGTTTTTTACATTCCAACATACAAAAAGGTAGGCAGACTGTCAGTTGGAGTAAAAGAACTTGTACTTCAGTGAAAAGCTGATCATTGGTCAAGAAGCTACCTTAGATTCAGTTCACTTGGGAAGAAATGGGGGATCTTAAATTGCTTCCATGTTTGTTTTTGTCAATGGTTTAACATTTTGAATGTGCACCTGTTCTTTTGGGAAAATTAGGCTGCCTTGTATATTGCCAATCCAGGAAGAAGGAAATACCAGGAGAATCATATTATGGTTCATTATGTTGCTTCTAGTCTTGATTCAGACTAGGAAAACATGAAATTGAAAGAGAGAGAGAGAGAGAGAGAGAGAGAGAGAGAGAGAGAGAGAGAGAGAGAGGAATAAGATTAAGCTTTGGCCCTTGCTCTTTGCCAAATCACTTGAATGTGGTAAAGATATTTACTAAAAATATTAAGTTTTTCCACTTAATTACATTTATAGATTTACAAACTGAAGAACGAGGAATCTTACAAATTTTCCACTTCCATATGTTTCTAGGGAGGTGTCGGAATAGTTATGGAATGGGAAAAAATGAAAAATAAAAGTCTGAGAAGGAAAGAAATAGTGATGTGGTTTAAACATTGTTAAATAGAGAATTATATAGTCATGAAATGAAGATATTCAAATAAGATAATTCAGCTTGGCCATTTGCAACCCCCAAATAAAAAAAGTTTCTTAGTTCCTTTTTATTTGCCTAGTATGTGCTTTAATTTTCAACTAGAAAGACCACTATTGCAGTGGATCAAGAAATTAACTTGTATTTACCTAAGGTTTTAGATTTCATTTCATTGTATATAACTAATTTTTTTAAAAAAACATATAGATAAGTATACATTATTAGACTAAAGATTGTGATGTATAAGAGAAAAAAAAGTTAGGAAATATGCCCTGAGTTTTCTTAGACTCTGGACTGCTCTTGTATGGAGTTTGGATGAGGTGACAATGAAAACCCAGGCAATATCAGGAGAGTCACTACTTGACAAACCCAATGGCAGTAGATGGAAATTTATGTCAGATGCAAGGGCTCTGGAATGACATTTTCAGTTACCTGGGGTGCTCCAGGTCCCAGTAGGACAAAAGTTGTCCTTAAGGTTTGATGTTATTTTTTTATTACTCTCTTGAAGGAATATTTTTTTGTAAATCACCCGTTGAGACTATTGTAAATTATGGGGAAGTGGAGAGTAACTGAGTGGATATTACTGACTTCTTGTCTGGGCCTATAGTAGATTCCAATTATAACCCCATTTTTTCCTACCCCTGTGTTCGTACTCTTTGCTTTCTGATGGTATTTCTCTCAATGAAAAGGGTCTATTTCCCTTGAATCTGGGCTTATCTTGTGCATTGCTTTGACTAGCAAATACAACAGAAATGACAGCATGCCATTTCTGAGCCTAGTTCTAAGAAAGCATTATTTGTTTTAGTACATTCTTTTGCTGAGAACACTGTCATGAGAACATTACTGGTCTACCTTGTGGTCAGAAACACAGTCTTAGTAGTCCCAGACATGAGAAAGAGTCCAGGCAATATCAGGAGAGCCACCTACTTGACAAACCCAGAAATATGAGCTATGTGCCCCTGATGTTTTGTGACTATTATACAGCATTATTATATCAATAAATAAATGATATAGAGGACTACACTCCAGATTGTCTAGAGGTATGGATTTCTGATTAATTCTCCGTGGGACCTTTGATGCTTTATTAAAACAAACAAGAAGTCCTTTAAATGACAGTCTTGCTTAGCCCAGGCACCTCCCACAAGCCATTTATCTACTGAGTTGATTTGACCTGGGGCAGAGGTTTCAGCCCTCTCTTGGTAGTGGCCATATGCAAACATATATTTGTGTGTCTCCCAGTCTGTCAGATAGACAGATATCTAGAAGTTATCAAATTAATATTCACATAGGACCTTTGGTATCAGCTTTCGCAAAATTCCAGTATCTTTAAGCGCTCACTCCCCTTGAAGGTTAGCGATGGCTTTATAATGGCTACTGGCATATCTATATTTGCCATCATGCAGAAGAACAAATCGTCAATAGTATATATTTTGGGGAATTTGAACAAATTTTCTATTTTGTCAGGCTCATTTCTGGTGTATGTGAAATGAATCCTTATGCTATCCTTTTAAATCCCATTCCATTGTCTTCTGGCTTTATTTTACCTCCACTTCTTCCTCTTACTAGAGAAAAGAATGAAATATTGTGGAAGCCCCAGGGGTTTCTGAATCTCATAGGGACAGGCTTTTATCTGTGAAGAGCAGGGGAATTTGATTGAAAATAGAGGCTACTTATGATTCATTCAGAGGAAATTTTCCTCTTCATCATCTTATTTGCCTAGTGATTTGATCTTACATGACTCTTCAGAGCCCACTGTGAGATGACTTTGCTTCAGCCACACTGGATCTTTTTCAAGGACAAACATCCTCCCAACAGGTTTCATCAGCCGCAATGATTGTCTTGTCTGGGGATTGTATTCTGATTAATTCAACTTTAGCTTCCTTACTGCTTCAGTGGATTCCAAATCTGTCATGGTTAAAAACAATACTCCTGGGAAGTTTTATAAAAGAAGTTGGAGGGAACAGGTCTTAGGATTTAGTCTGCATAGCAACCTTTAGAATGTGATGGGGGGGCTTTGGTGCGCAGAGAGCAAAAATGGAAGAAATGCCAAGTTCTTACAGATTCGTGTGCATAGGTCAGGCATAATTCAGGAGTTTTGCAGAAATTTCAGTGATCATTGCTCTGCATGGAGGTTTTTCTCCCCACCTCCCTTCCCCAACCCAATTGAGTGGAAAGAGGTAAAAAGTGCAATGAGCTAATGAAGCCAGCAGGGGGCGAGCGCACCACAGCCACAAGCCACAGTCTCTCTCTTTTTAAAATATATTTTTTTAAGTTGTAGATGGATACAATATCTTTATGTTTATTTATTTATTTTTATGTGGTGCCAAGGATTGAACCCAGGGCTTCACGAGTGAGGGGCAAGCACTCTACCACTCTTTACTGCAGTTGGTTTGGATCCAGTTTCTCCAAACCAATCCGTTCTTTTAAAAGCTTTTTGCTTTCACCAAGTCCCTTCTGCCCGCAGAATGGTCAGCAGAGTCAGTCTATCTGTATTTAAATCCTGGCTGCCCAGCATGCTAGTTTCATCCCTTCTTTTAGCCTTAGTCTTTTTCATCTGAAAAATGGGCAATGATATAAGGATATTGTGATGATGGTGGAGTTAACTTGTGCAGTGCATTTAGAACAATGCCTGACTATTAATACTTGAAATGTGTTATCTTATAATATCCTAACTCTTTGCCTTCTACCTTCCATCCTTTCAGTTCTGAATGTAAAAATAAATTAAATATGGCAATTCATCATGCAGCCTGGCTCTTCTTCATTCTTCAAGGCTCATTTCAAAGAACACAACATCACCTTTGTGGTTTTTTGGTAAAGAAATGCTTATGTGAAATCTAATCATAAAGACCATTAGACAAAACCAAACTGAATTATATCCTCCTAAAAAAGTGGACCCTGCACATCAAAAATGACAAGGTCATAAAAAACAAACAAACAGAAAGATTCTGGAGGTGTTCCAGATTGTAGGATACAGAAGATATATGACAACTGAATGCAACACATGAATTGGGAATTTTTTTTTGCTATAAAGTATCCATTGGCACAATTGGTTAAACTTGAATAAGGTCTGTAGATAAGAATATCAATATTATTTTTTTTTCTGATTTCATTACTTGTAAGCTAAGGAGAAGACTGTTCTTGCTTTTAGGAATCACACTGGAGTATTTCAGAGTAAAGAGGGAGTCATCATCTCTGCAAGTTACTCTCAAATGTTGTTTTAAAAAAGAAATGTATATATTTTTGGCAGGACATCTGTGTGGCATATATTTAGTAAAACACATTAGTACATCTGGATAGAGGATATATAAGAATTCTTTCTACTGTTCTTGCAACTGTTTTTTTAAAGCCTAAAGTTGTTATAAAGTACAAAATTTATTTTATATATTTATTTTTATGTGGTGCTGAGGATCGAACCCAGGGCCTCACATGTACGAGGCAAGCACTCTACCACTGAGCTACAACCCCAGCCCTAAAGTACAAAATTTAAAAAAATAAAAGCCACAAATAAAAAATAAGATCCTTCATCTCAGATACTTTCTTTTCCAACAAGTTTTTCTCAATGTTGCCTGGACTGCCACGCCCTTTAAGTGGGTTAGAAGCCCCCTGTTTCTAATCTGCAGCCCCTGTCTATACCACAGCACCCACTATACTATATTGTGGCCATCTGTTTATTTCATTAAACTGTGAGCCTGGGTAAGAAAGGCAGGGATGCTATGTCATTGTTCACCTTTATATCACCTGAGCCAGCTAATGCCTGGCACAGAGAGGAAACACAGTAAGGATTTGCTGAGAGAATAAGCTAGTGGAACTTGGCCTTATCTCCATGGTTTGATTTTTTTTTTTTTTTTTGGTAGGGCCTGTTATAAATTTTGAGCTTGCTTTTTAGTTTTTATAGCAGAGATGTAGCACAGATTTGGGACTTGGCTCACCTAGTCTGAAAGCTGAGTTCTGTCACAGCATGCATGAGGGACAGTCTCTTCAGTTTATTTACACCTTAGTGCTATGATTCTCTGGCTTAGAGACACTGTGAGGTACATGAAAGAAAATTAAATATACAGTGGACTGCTTCTACATAGGTGTTTAACCAGAGGGAATTCCACTGTATGTGCTCACAGCTGAATATGTCTAGTGTTAAAACAAACATATATTTCTTACAGTGTAGCTCCTGAATGCAAATCATGGTTTCAATGATGAGCGGTTAAAGAAACAGCAATCTAAACTGCAACTGGAGGCAGAACCGACTATAAGAGCATCAATGAGAAACTCTGTGTGTGTGTGTGTGTGTTTCCTAATGTTTTATTTTTTTAAAATGTGCAATGTTAGTGATTTTTACAAGGGTAGGTTTTTCCATATACAATGAGCTCATGTTAGAATGGAATGCCATGAAGAGGTAACTGACGATCTATTGTGTGATCTCCATAATAATATACTCTCATAAGAGGGTATGCATTGTGGTCATTACTCCGCCACTATTTTTATCTAATATTAACTTCCAAGCTAGGCCTTTTTTGCTATTTGACAAAGATAACAGTGAAATAGAAAATCAATACAACTTTTAGCTTTACTAGAAGTCATAAAAGACTATCCAGAAAAATTTCAAATGTAAGCACATGGCTTCAGAGAAGGAACTCAACTACAGACTGTAAGAAATATCGTAGACTAGGTCAGGTTTCCTGATGAGGTTCTTTATTTATGAGCTGGTGACCTGGGGCTATCGCATGCATTGGCTTTAGTTCAGAAGGGAATCTCTGTGAGGAAGAAAAATTGGAGGTAAGGGGATCTGACGTGCATGAATGCATGAAGAAAAAGTATAACTCCCCATGCCTTGAGAATTGCTTCCTCAATCAAAAAACCATTTGGAATAATAAGATTCTTCTAAAAGCGGCTATGCAAGTTAAGCCTCCTACAACCTACACTTTAGTGTGAACTGGCTTAATCAGGTGGTTTGATTGTTTTTCTTCTCACACTAAACTTAGAAGATGAAATAGTGATTCTCTTTGGAGGAACAGGGAGAAGGAGGAAGAAAAGGCAATTTTAGATTAAGGGATATTTTGGAAAAGGTGCTGACCAGAGGGAAGGGGATTCTTAAAGTAGCTGCAAAAAGTCTCTTAGTACTTGGAAGTTGGGGGACAGGTGTAGTAAGGGGCAGAAGTGCCCAAAGATCCATAAAAGGAAGGATGAAATGGCCCAAACATACGTTGACACTCAACAAATAAGGCTGGGATTCTGCTTGGCATGTCACCAAATAATGAATGACTTCTTTTTCTGTAATTGTCTACCTTAAAAATTATCTATTCTCAAAGAATGGATGGTTTTAAACATCAATGTCCATCTTAGCACAGAGTATACTATGTGAGTGCTCAATAAGTACTTTTTAAATTAAGCATGTATGCTTCTGGCATCTTGGTCATTCACAATTCTGCATGACCTTACAACCTGGAACTTGATTTTCAAAAAATTTTGCAACATACTTCACCCAGAGTAACTTTCTCTGAACTTTAAAAATAAAATGAACAAATTCTAGAGCAGTCAACTGAATAATTCTGGTATATGAACCATCACTATTAAATCACCAATTTATCTAAATGGCATTCAATCTCATAGAGACATTAAAAAATTTTAGATGAATTTCTTCAAACCCTAGAAACTTCCACAACACAGGGACAACAAGCCAGAAAGCTCCCATTCTTGTGGGAGCCCTTTTTTTAAGGCTTGACTTTGGCATATTACAGTGGCTGTGTGTCAGTGTCACATTCTTGTCCACTTGGATGTGTTTGATTATTCAATCATCATTTTAGAACTTGTAGCTTTTGCAGCAGAAAACAAAAATTTGAAGAGCTCAAAATTAGAAATAGCTGGGCACAGTAGTACATGCCTGTAATCCCAGCAGCTCAGGAGGCTGATGCAGGAGGATCATGAGTTCAAAGCCAGCCTCAGCAAAAGCAAGGCGCTAAGCAACTCAGTGAGATCCTGTCTCTAAATAAATACAAGATAGAGCTGGGGATGTTGCTCAGTGGTCGAGTGCCCCTGAGTTCAATCCCCAGTATCTGTGCTCCCCAACCCCCGCAAAAATTAGAAATAAAGAAGTCAATAAATGGCTAAGGGCATGCTGAGGGCGTTGTGATGAGAGACAGAAAAGGAAAAAGTACTTAGTGTTTCCTGATTATTTGTCATCTGCTCCCCAGTTTTTCTTAACAAACTCTTATAACTTCAAAAAATACTCCTTGGGGGAAAAATACAAGTTTAAGTAAGACTGATGAATTCACTTATGGATCAATCTAATCCAACTTTGCTGCTGCTTCTTTTACTTGGGTCTTTATCTTTTCTCCTTTGCACAGTGACAATCATCCTGTAACTGCTGGTGCTGCCTCTGTTGCTCTGCTGCATTGCCTCACCTCAAGCTATTAAATTCATCTGCTACTCTACTCCAGGGTAATTTTTCTAAAATGTAGAGAGTATTGTTTGATAGCCCTGTGTAAAAGCTTTCAGTGACTTTGTATTTTCTGTGGAATAAATCCCCCAATTAAGAACCTTCATGTTCTACTTTTTCAACCTTATCTTTTGTGACTTTCCTTTATTCATTTTAACTTCATACAATTTTTCTAATTTATCTCTACAGTTCTTTAAATATGCCCCACAAACTGCTACTCCACCTTGTAGAGTTTTGGAAGCCTCATATTCCCACCTTCTAACTCCAAGAAGTCAGTCAGTGATTATATTCATTGATATTGCCACTCTATTTAGTATACATATCACATATATACATATATGTGTATATATACACACACATATACATATGTGTGTGTATGTGTGTGTGTATATATACATTATATATATGTATATATATTTAAAAACAATCTATATTGCAGTTGGCTATATGCTTATTTCTCCCACTAGATTTTGATTTTCTTCAAGGTTGACACCTTATTTATTTATTTTTGTAAATCTAGGACATGGCATATAAATGCTTAATAATGGAGTATTGGATAAATGCATGAAGTTTTCACTCTCAAATCCTGAATTTAGTTAGTAACTCAATAAGTAAAAACTAAGAACTGTTTCTAGGACTCAGCCATTTTCCCAGCATTGGGCTTGATCTCCTATGGAAACTGGGAAAGTGAAATTCTAATGGAGAAAGTGTTTGGGCCAAGGCAAAAAAAAAAAAAATATATATATATATGAAAAATAAATTTAGAAAGACAAATAATAGCTGGTAGAATGGTAGTTACTACCATTAGGGGAGATATTCCTGATCTTATGGAAAAACATTTTTAGGTTATTTAATATGAATGGGAATCAAATCTTGTTAGAGTTGGTACATGCTTGTCTTTGGATAAGAATGAAAGGTATTGAAATAGTAGAAACAAGTGAGTATGAATTGGTTAGCAAGAAGGTGAATGTTGTAGTCAATAAGGTACTTGAAACTTCAGGTATGGTGAAGAACAGGGAGCTCTGTGGCTTTAATATCTTGCCAACTACACCAAGAGGAAAAGGGAGAGATGAGTGTGGAATCTGGGAGAAGTCTGTGCAAAGAACTAAGACTATGATGGCATTTTTCAATACACAAGAACTCCCCTTCCTCCCAGTCTGGGGAACCCTCCCCACTCCATGCAGCAATGCTTCAGTGATGATGGGCAATAAAGGTTCATGAATTTTATATTTATTGGTGCTATAGCAGCTGCTACAGTGAGAAGCTCACAGCTTGGTACCTCAGCTGTACACAACTTTCTGACCCAGTGTGTTGCTGTTTTGAAGACTATTTTATACTGAAAATTCTCAGACATACAAAACAGATATTACCCATGTGTCCGTGATCTAGTTTTAATAAATATTATAATCACTTTGTGATCTTTTTCTCCTGATTTATTTTAAAGCAAATTCAAGACTCATTTTTTTTTACAATATGTCAGTGTGCATCTCTAACTGATATGGATATTAAAAAATATGACTACCAAGATATTCCATATCCAGAGCTTCTCCTCTTTCTCTTTCTCCCTCCCTCACCCTCCCTTCAGATCACATGTACTAATACCAGTCATAATTAATTTCTTATAACCAGCTACTATACCCTTTCTCCTGGTGCTAGCTGAGTCTTTTCTTTGCAACATACCATTTGTAAAGAAAGTTTCTTGATTCTTGCCTCTGTCTAGTCTATACCTGATAACTTATTTAGCAGGAAGATGTATTAAATCTGTAAACTAATCTAGTGTTGTTTCCCTGCCATGTCAAAAGGGTTTATTTTAAAAAATCTTGGTTCGAGAGTTTTGAAGACTTTCAAGCAGTATAAATATTCCCAGTATTTATAGATATGGAATTGCCTGTCAGTTTGCAGAGAATAAGGGGAACTCATTCTTCTCAGTGGATTTCTGAAGTAGCTTAACATGCTAGTGATGATGGTAACTATTTACCCTGGCTGCACTTCCTGTATCCCCCACCTGTCTAGCCTTTGCTATCAAAGAAGGTTGAATCCACCTGTTGTTGAGCAGGATAAATCAACAGGGAGGATACAATGGATTCTGGTCCTCAAGTATTTATGATTTATTTGGCAAAGTAAAGCATGTTTGTAAAGATATAACTATCCATAAGGCATTGAAGTTAAGGGTCCAGAGTTAACAGTGTTTATGCTGTAGGCATGAAGAAGCGAGGAAGACACTTCCACCTGCAAGACTCCTAGGGTTTTGAAGAAAGTGAGGTTTCATGTGGACTTTGGTAGTCCCAACTCACAGGTAGGGAGGAAGGAGTACACTGGATGGGGGGATGGAAAACAAGATCAGCAAAGTGTTGAAAGGTAAAAATACAGTCCAGGGGCTGGGATTGTGGCTCAGCGGTAGAGCGCTCATCTAGCACGTGCAAAGCCCTGGGTTTGATCCTAAGCACCACATAAAAATAAATAAATAAAGGTATTGTTTCCAACTACAATTAAAAAAAAAAAAAAAAAAAATATATATATATATATATATATATATATATATATATATATATATATATATATATATTTTTAAAAAAACACAGGCCAGTTGGAGGAGGCACAGTTAACTGAGTGCAGTCATTTATTATGTGCAACATCTCTCCCTCTTCTGGCAGGATTTCAGTCAAGTGGGCTACACAGTTCCATGCACATTGACAGTGCCTCACCTCAAGTGACTACTATGATGTTGCTTTGCTTTTTGGTTTCAGGAATTTCTTCTTTTACTTTCTTTTTTTTCTGGTACATATTAATTATCCTGAATAGTGGGATAATGGATTTCATTATGGAGCAGTCATACATGCAAATAACATAATTCGATCAATTTTACTCTCCAGTATAGCCTTAGGGCTTTCTTTGATGCTTAGAAAGGCTGCTCACAGAGCAGAGACTGTTTATCCCAGTATGGTGGAGTCAGTATCTGTGGAGTAAACCTTCAGCTAACAAGAGATGGAAGGCAGTGGAAAATGTCCCAGAATTTTCACAGGAACAATTCTGAGATGTATTCTACATGATTTCTCAGTCGGTCCCAATGGGATTTCGTTAACCCACTGGAATCCCCAACTCAATCACACATTTGTATTGATTTTTTCCCTCCTTTCCCTACTCCACTTCCACTGCCTCCTGCTCCCTGAATGTTGCCTCACAAATAAACTCAATCCCTTGTTGCAGATTCTGCTTTTGGGGAAACTAAGACCACCTGGTGGGTAGAAATGAGACAATATTCCAGGGAAATAATGACAAGTAAATCCAGGATGATATGTTGATGAAGACTTGTGATACTTTCTTGCTAATTAAAAAAAAAATCTATCTCCCTACATGTTTTTTGCCTGATTTTTCCTTGTGTTATTTAAAAAGAGCAAAAATGGAAATAATGCTTTTAGATTACAATGTACATGGAACTAGGCCTGGCCTATAGTTTATAGCCCTTGTGGACTCTTGAGTTTAAGGATCCCATTGTCTCTCCTTACTGTAGTAAATGGCAACCCATTCTTCCTGTTATTTCAGGCCAAACATGTTGGGGTCATCTCTGAATCTTTCTTTTTTCTCACAGTCTAGTCCACCTCTGATGGGTCAGAACCTCCTATTGGCTCCACCTTCACAATAATGCAGAAATTGACCATTTCTCAGCTCCTTCATTATTACTGCTGTGGTTTAAGCCATGGTTACCTAGATTACTGCAAGAATATTTGATTTTACCTTGCGGCTTCTACCCTCAACTCTCTACAATTTATTTGCAACAAAAACAGAGTGATTCTGTTAAAGTATGTCAGAGGGTGCCTTTCCAGCCTGCAGCCCCCCTCCTATGGTTTCCCATCCTAGTTTGAGTAATAGTCTTTGTATGATTTTTCATCGGTTTTTCTTTGACCTTTTTTCTGACTGCTCACCTCCTTACTTGTTTTGCTCCTGCTCACTGCTACAGCTCAAGTAGGCCAATGGGCTTCCACCCTAGATCTTTGCACTTACATAACCTCACATGGAAAAGCTCTTCCCCTCCCTCAGATAGCCACATGGTTCCCCCCTCACCCCTTTCAAATCTAGTTAATCCATGTAATTTTTTTTTTTGGCCAGTCTTTTCTAGGCTTTATCATCTAAAATTGCAATTCCTACTGGTATACACCTTTTCTCCTTGCCCTGCTTTATTTTTGCCTTTAATATTTTTTACTATATATTAGTGTATATTTTAACCTCTAATTTTTTTTTTTTTAACTTTCTCCCCTTATTCCAGGAAGTCACCTTCATGGGGAAGGCATTCTTTTGATGGTAGCTGGAGGGTGGGAAGGAGATGTTCTGTGTTTGCTTATGGTTCTCTTTTCAGTTTTGAACAGCAAACACATCTGTGATGGTTAATTTTAGGTGTTAACTATACCGGTTAAGGGGTGCCCAGATATCAGGTAAAACATTCTTTCAAGGTGTGTGGGGAATGTTTCTAAAGAGATTAACATTTGAGTTGATAAACCTGATAAAGATCACTTTCTCCCATGTGGGTGGGCGTTATTGACTTTGTGGAGGGCCCCCCCCCCCCATAAAACAAAACAGATAGAGGAAGGGCAGACTTGCTTCTGTTTTATCTGGGACATCCATCTTCTGCCGCCCTTAGATGAAATGCTTTTAGTTTTGGACCTTCAAACTTTGACTGAATTACACCAAGGGCTTTCCATGGTTTCCTAACTTGCCTCCAGAATTGTGTGAGCCAATTTCTAGTCATAAATCAATTTTTTTCTCTCTCAGCTCCATTTCTCTGGAGAACCCTGACTAATACACACATGGTGATTCATCATGGTTTCTAATAAATACATGGGCAAATATGGATACTTAATATATAAATGAAAATACAAAAATGAAACAATGGATATGTGGCCATAATTAACCTGTTTGTGACTCTCTTTTTTCAGTTGAAAATGGGGATCCAACACCTCACTCATAGGTACAAATAAATAATGGAAAGATTTCAAGGAAAGAAAAAGAACCTAGGAAAATGGTTGCAATTATGATTTATCAAAACTTGTGTTCTGATTTTTAGGTCACAAACCAGGGTCTTGAAATCTTAAATCATGGGAAGATTATTTTAGAAGCTTTATAATTGATGCCTAAACTCATAAAAGTCACTTCTTTTGCAATACATTTTTCCAGCAAAGTTCAAGGGAATCCTTTGACATCTTTGATGTGCAGAAAGTGTAGTGTGGAGGTTCTAGATTAGACCACAGACTCCAAAAGAGAAGGCACCTAATTATCTTGTTTTTAATGATTCCACCTGGTGTATTGTAGGTTCTTAATAATGTTAAATGAACAGACCAAGATAACAGTTTTTCCTCCACCAGGTTGGGATCTAGCCACATCTCTGAACTGTTTCTTTTACCCCAGCAAGAAGCCACAGATGTTGACCTCATCTAGCATTCCTGACTCACCCCTTCCCTAGTCTTTGGTTTGGATTGCATCCTTCCTTAGCAACTTTTCTGGCATGCAGCTGTCATCCATTCTCAGCACTTGGCTGACCCTGCATCTGTTCTGTTCTTATTGAATGTTGTGCTGGGGGAGAAAGGAAGGAAATTTACTATTTCCACTCTATCACAGGGTTACCTTTAGGGAGTGATTGTGTGGGTATCAAGAGGAAGATAGAAAATGAAGTGGGTGTAGGTGTTTGAGTTGTTTGTATAAAAGATTGAGCAGATCCTTCAGTGATTGCCAATGGGAGTGACAGTTATGCACCACAGTGTTCCCCTGAGTTTTTTAAGATTAGAGGGCACCATCTACTATAATATCAAAAAATGAAGTGTTCCTCCCATGGGGACTTTTATACTTTTTTGAGAATAATTGTTCTCATTCGTGGGTAACATGTACTGTGGAAATGAAGAAGTTAGTTTCAGTGGTGGCATAGTTTCTCTGTGCTTCTATAATTGTAGCCTCCAGCACAGAGATATCTATACTGATGAGCATCTGCCAGTTCAGATCATTTTAATTTTTTTCTGGGGTTGTATAGAAGGTGGTTAGAAGGTGAGAGGGTGAGATGGACTTTTGTCTCTTTCTATTTTTTTTTTTTTTTTTTTTTTGGTATTGGGCATTGAACCCAAGCATGCTTTACCATGGAACTATATACCCAGCCCTTTTTATTTTTAATTTTGAGACAGGGTCTCTCCAAGTTGCCAAGGATGGCCTCAAACTTGGGATCCTCCTGCCTTGGCCTCCCAATTAGCTGGGATTAGAGGCATGTACCACAATGCCTCGCTTGAGATTGGCTTTTTAAAAGGCTCACTAACTGTGAATTTTGGAAAAAAAAATGTTTGAGTTTGTTATCTTGTTTCACTTGTACAAACTTAAAGTATGGTTTCAAGTAAGCAGTACCCCCTGCTCCCACCTTCCCCCCAAAAGGAGAAAAAAATGAAAATATAACTTTCAAATGTTGCACTATATCCTTTTAAGCATTCTGATTTCACTAATTGTATTTATTGGCATAATGACAAGATAGGTTTACTAACTAACTGGGGTATGTTGATTGCTATTATAAACGGAGCTTAGAGTAAATAATGGTGTAAATATAAAATAAGCTTATATGTCTTGTCCATGAAATAGTTGTGCAGATGTGAACAGACAACTCTCATCAGTCATTTAGACACACCAGCAATAGAGATTGCCATCTATAGGCTTCCAAGGTGGGCCTGATTTTTTCTTTTCCTTTTCCTTTTTTTCTTTTTTTTTAAAGACAGTTTCTTATGGGAAAGAGAAGAGTTGAGCATGCATAGAAATTTTATGAGCCAAGTTTGGAAGCAGTATGCATAATTTCTATGTATATTCCATTGATTACAATTTGGTTGGACCTTCAAACTTTGACTGAATTACACCAAGGGCTTTCCATGATTTCCTAACTTGCCTTAGAGAATAGAATTAGAAAATAGAATTAGAGGTCAGGATTAAGTGTTAATGTTTTATTTGAGATATATAAGTATGGGCAGCAAGGGTAAGAGAAGGGAGGTGAGGCAGGAAGTGGGGTAAGTAATACAAGGTAGCATGCTTACTATTCCTTCACAACAAGCTAAAAGAGAAAGCATGTTACTCAGCAGGCCCACTTGCCTGGACAGGCTACATGGTGAAATCATGATTCAGATCATTCAATTGGAGTGAGGAAGGATACTATGATCTAAATGTCCCCTCTCACTTGAGTGATAGTACCAGGGTATGGGGCCTTTAAGAGGTGATTATGAGGGCTTTGCCCTCATGAATGAATTAGTGACATTATAAAAGGGCTGGAGGGAATTAGCTCATCTTTTTTGCCCTTCTCTCTTCCACCATATGAAGATCCAGGATTTATCCCCTCCAGAGGAAGCAGTATTTAAGATACTATCCTGGTAGCAGAGACCAAAACACTGAGACTAGACACTGAACCTTCTGGAACTTTGATCTTGGGCTTCTCAACCTCTAAAAGTGTGAGAAATAAAATTTTCTTATTTATAAATTATTTCCCCAGTGTCAAGTGTTTTGTAATAGAAGCATGAGCCAATCAAGGCAAAGGAAATAGAATTTATCTACTTGACTTCCTTATTTTGCCTCTAACTAATCAAAGTCTGCCCAGTGAGGCGGTAACTCCTTAATACTACTGGTTTGTATCACCTAACACCTTTGGCTCTTCTCAGAAATCAAAAACAATGCTCTGTATTGTGGTATTTCATCTGAATCTAAGTCAGAAAGTGGCAAAAAACAGGGACTGTGGAGTCTAACTAGTTGGCCTTGGATAGCAAAAATTCACGAGTTTACACTAAGGAGAATGGTTATTTGACAACCGTCCATAAGATAAGAGATGCCAATATAATTCATAAATTTGTAAAACGTCTACTGTTTTAATAAGCATTCTTGTTGATGAGACAAAAATACCTTACAAGAATGCCTTAAAGAAAAGGAAAATTTTATTTTTGCTCAGTGTTTCAGAGGTTCAGTCCATGGTCAGTTACTGCATGGCTGTGGGCCTGAGGTGAGAACATCATGGCAGAAGGGTGTAATGAAGTGGTGAAGGAAAGCAGCTCAGGACCTCACAAGCCAGGAGAGAGGGGCAGGAGAGGGAGGGAGGGGACCAGTGAGTGCATGAGTGCTAGCTCTGCTTACCAGAGATTAAACATAAACCCCGAATGCACACCCCCAGTGACTTATTTCTCCAGGCATATCCTACCTGCCTACAATTATCACCCAGTTAATCCATTCAAGTGGATTAGTCCACTGATCAGGCTATACCTCTCACAATCTAGTCATTTTACCTCTGAAAATTCTTGCATTGTCTTATACATGAGCTTTTGGGGACCACCTCATATCTAAACCGTAACATCTACCCCTTGCACCATTCAATTCTGTTTGTGCCATCCACTTTTATCCAGTTCACGAACTAACCTCTGGAGATAACTTTCTGTTGTCATTATAAGAGGACATTATATCCTCTTGGGAAGTAGAGATAAAATTCCCCTAATGCTAAATTTTCCTAGAAGAGCTAAGACAACGGCAGAGGTGAAATTCAATGACAGTCTCTGCTGCTACCGCTATCCTAAGGTTATAATTGATATTTATTATCTCCTTCCTACACCATCCCTGTGACAGTACTTCCAGGACACTGGTTTACTGTGCCAGTACCCTGGTTTGCTTGCCAGTGATCCAGATCTTCATTCAGAAAATTCTAAGCTCTTTGTTTCCTTACTGTTTTTGGGTCATGGCTGTTACAATTGGTCAATGACAGTTACGGAAATACTAAGAGATGCTTTAAGTAAACTGTAGTCATTTACATGTTTCTCCTGCCCACATTGTGTAGACAAAATCTTAACTTCTCATGGTAATTAAGGTTGGTTATTCTAGTCAACATAGTAATTCCTTTCTTTGACTACAGGTGTTACAAAGAGTCCAAAATAGCCAAGTGGTAGAGCTTTTAGTTACAGTGTAACTATTACTGTTACTATTATTTTTTTCCTCTGGAATTAGGACCAAACCCTACAGAGCATTAGAACAGGAAGCAAAGGTACTACGGGTGGATCATTAGGTTTAATAATGAAAGGGTATAATTCTACTGTTGTTCTTGGATGTTGTATTCAATTATTGGAAGTGTAGTAGCTATCCTAGCCCATTTAGGCTGCTATAACAAAATACTGTTGACTAGGTAACTTGTAACCAATAGGTATTTGTTTCTCATCATTTCAGAAGTTGGGAAATCCAAGATCCAGGGGCCCATAGGTTCAGTGTCTGGTGAGAGTCTGCTTCCTTGTGGATGGAAACTTCTCTTTGTGTCCTCAAATAGGGGAAGGGGTGAGGTCCTTTGTCTCGGTCCTCTTTTATAAGAACAGTCATTCCATTCATGAGGGCTCCATCTTCATGACCTGTCTTCCCCCCAAAGGGCCCTCCTCCTAATACCATTACTATTGGAGTTAGGATTTCAACATATAAATTTTGAGGGTGGGGCACAAACACTCAGACCATAGCAATACCATATGTCAAATGTTGGTTTAGTATACACGCTCAATCTTGGAAGTCAGTGTCTTAGCTCTCAGCGCATTGTCCCTGAGCTGCCACCATAGATGAACTTCTCACAACCCATGCCACTCTTTTTGGGTCACCTGTTTCTGAGTGACATACTCATTTGTTAGAAAGGCAATATGATCTTAAAAGTGTATTCCTTTAATCAGCAATAAAATTACAATACCAAACAGTGTGTCAAAAATTTTATAAGCCTTGAGATTTGCATAAACAATCTGAATATATATTCCTAGCAGATAAAAAGATTTTGTAATTGCATAGGCATATAAGATAAAAAATCCAACTAATTTAACAAATGTAGAATGGAGACCCAGAAAGAAAGCCATGACTTATTAGGAACTTACTGCTCTAACTGCATTTTGGCATTCTTCATCCAACCTTTGTCTATCTGTGCTCCCTTACACTTCCAAGCCTCTTTTAATCACTGTTTCACTCTGTTCTTTGAGGTCGACTTTTTTAGCTTCCACTCATGAGTGTGAACATGTAGTATTTATGTTTCTGTATCTGAATTATTTCCCTTAAGACTGTGTCATCTAGTATGGTCTATTTGTGGCAAATGACAGAATTTTATTGTTTTATGGTCAAATAGTATTCCTGTGTGTGTGTGTGTGTGTGTGTGTGTGTGTGTGAGAGAGAGAGAGAGAGAGAGAGAGAGAGAGAGAGAGAGAGAGTGTTTATATATCAATTTTTTAAATACATTTATCTATTGATGGACACCTCAGTTGTTTCCATATCTTGGTTATTGTGAAGAGTGTTGCAATAAACATCAGAGTGCAGATATTTCTTTGATATGCTGATTTCATTTCCTTGCTCCTGGCATACATCTGTTACTGGGAAAGGTAGGACTTGGAGCCAGGTTTGTCTGAATAAAATGTCCTTACTCACCATCTCTCTCCCGAGTGCTAACCATACACATCCAGGTATCTAGGGAACATCTCCTAGAGGTTGTCTCTTGGGCACTTCATATTCAATGGTTCCAAATCTGCTTCCATCATACTCTTTTGAATCTGCTCACTTCTAGAGCACACTGTCTTTATAATTGAAACTGCTGACTCTCCAGCTGCCCAAGCTAGAGATCTAGGGGTGTTGCTACTTTATTTCTCTTCATCTCCGCCTGCTCAATCAACCACCAATATCTGTGGCTTCTAAGTCCTCAGGTTCTCTTATATCTGTCCATTTCTTTCCATTTTCACTTATACCATCCTAGTCCAAGATGCCATCATTTCTTTTTGAGTAAATTCAATTACCTTCTAATTGAGCTATATAATTGCTTAACGAGGCACAGAATATTATTTTCACCTGGATTCCTTTTAAAGCATTCTTTATCTTCATTGGAAGAATGATTGGGATAGAGCGCTCCTGCCCTATGCTTGTATCACATCACAGTTAAATGTAGTTGGTGATATGGAGACTTTAGGGCAAGGGGAAAGTTATTATATTTTTATAAGTATAGAGGAAATAATTTTGTGGTTAAATGTCCAGTGCAGGGGGGTGGGAGAAGATAGAGGAAAGAGAATGGAGGAATAGGGTGAAGAATAAGAAGACACTAAGAATATGAGAGCCATTAAAAATTCATAGGATGAAGAGCCAACAAATATTTTTAAGAATACTATAGCTTAATTGTGGCTCTTTTTTTTTTTTTTTTTGGCATTGCTGTGAAGTAAATCCTCCTTTATCCCTCTTAGGAGATTTTATAGAATCTTTTAAGAACTTTTTGAGAGTATACCTATTTTTGATGAACTGTTCAGTGCTAAGTTTTATGTCTGGGTAAATATGGTATGTCATGGAGGACTAAGGATCCCAAATGGCAGAAGAGGTCATGAGAAATAGGCCTGATGGAATTTGCACAAATTTTGGAGCAGAATCTTGGCTTTCTACTAGGCCATGGAACTGTTGGGGGCTAATGACAATTATCCCTACATTTCTGAAGAGACTAGGGTTCCCCAATTGGCACCCGATTTATACTTTGTTATACACAAAGTCAGTATTTTATGTATGACAAAGTGATATTCCAAGAGAGGCAAGTTAGTTTAGAATTTCTTTTTTTTTTTTTCTTCATGAAAAGACAGCCAAACAACAAATTCAAGAACTTTGAATAAATCTGAAATTGATTTTGGAAATTGTTATGGTTTAGATGTGGTGTCCACCAGAGCTCATGTGTGAGACAAAGGTTTGGAGGAAAAATGACTGGGTTGTAGCTTTAACCTAATAGGTGAATTAATCCCTGGTGGGATTAATTGAGTGGTAACTGGAGGCAGGTGGGGTATGGCTGGAGAAAGTGGTTCAATGAGGGTGTGGCTATAGGGTATATATTTTGTATCTGGGGAGTGGAGTCTCTCTGTCTGCTTCCTGATCACCATGATGTGAGCTGCTTCTCTCTGCCACACTCTCCTGCCATGATGTTCAGCCTTATTTTGAGCCCCAAGGAATGGACTCCGCTGTCTATGGATTGAGATCTCTGAAACCGTAAGCCTTTCCTCCTCTGTAGGAGTTCTGGTTGTATCCTTTTAGTCACAGCAGCAAAAACGCTGAGTAAAACAGAAGTGGCATTCCAATATGTTTTTGTTGTTGTTATCGATAGACCTTTATTTTATTTACTTATATGTGGTGCTGAGAATCAAACCCAGTGCCTCACACATGCTAGGCAAGTGCTCTACCACTGTGCTACACCCCAATATGGGTTTTATTCACAGTTTTGCCTGTAACTGGGTTCCTCGGGACTTACTAATGGGAATTGCATGAATTTCTCTTTGACCTTATGTTCCTTGTTAGTAAAATGGGGGTTTTAGGTCAACCTTTGTTTTCTAAGGCTTGATCTAGAGATGTGGGAATTTCCATATTTCTATTCACTTCCACTTTCAAAGGATGATATTAAGTTCAGATTCACCTGATGTAGTCCTAGTTTATGCTTGATTCTAACTATAATTATTAATAGTGCCCATTTTACACTTAACAGTGTACAGGACTGGATGGTAACATTTATAGTTACCTTTTGAGTAGGAGTTTGACAAATTGTAGGTTAAATAATTTTAAACAGGTTTCTTAACTACAGAACTTTGTAGAGCTTTTATTATGCTAATGTGATTCTCTTAAATAAAGAGCTATAGTTACCAACATTTTGGCTTAGAGAACCTTATTTTTATTCTTAAAGGAATGAGTTAATGGAACTTATTTTGGGAAAAGGAATTACATCATCTTAATTCAACAAACATCAAAGTACTCTGGGCCAAGCCCTGAAAGAGGCATGGAAAGATACAATAACAGAGAATCTAACTCTGCCCCAAAGCAGCTTACGATATGATCCTTAAGGGAGGTGAAAAACAGTAGAGATGCCACAGCCAAAATTCAAGGTTATATACTAGCTTTAATATTCTGTGATACTATGAAATTTAAGACCAAGAAAATGCAGAATAAACAAAATCTTAAATGAATGGTAAAATCTGTAAGTATTATGTCCAGTGAAGATTTATTTGACTCAATACTGAATAGATTTGTTTGATAAATATTTCAGAGTATTGATATAATGGTTCCAAAAAATTAGTATTTTCTTTACTACATAGATCATCTTTTGGGGGGGAGGGATTTGTTTTCGTAGCGATGGAGACTGAACCAGGGTCCTTGAGCATGTTAGGCACAGAGCATCTTCTTTAACAGAATTTTAATGGTGATCAGAAGATGATCATTATGATTATTTCTAAAAAGATATGAGAAATATTACTGTATAGAAGGACCTTATGATGGGAGAACTGTAGTTAGAAAGTGAACCAAAGATTATTTTTCAATAGAATTGTTACATTTAACACTGATAGCCTCTAGTGACACATAATAGTTTATTAAAATATTAATTGATTCCTTTTAAGAACCAGATTGTTTTAGTCTTCCTCATTCACAAAGGAATAAATAGGATCCAAGAGAAGTTGAGTAACTTGCCAAGGAATATTGGAACTAAGATGTAAACCCAGGCACTTTTTCTCCAGAGCCTGCAGCCTTCTTCATCTGTCAAGGTGAACCTCATCAGTTCTGTGTGAGGGCTGATGGTGAATATCCCTTCTCAACTCAGAGTTCAGTGACTGCAGGTCAGCAGCTTGAAATCAATCATGGTGAGAGTATTTACACCACAGAAATGCAGAAAGGCTACAAGGCAGAGCTCCTCTTACCCAGGAGAGCTGATCACACCATTGGTTGTAGACCGGTTTGTAAAGTCCTTTGGCTTACAGTTGTTCTCTGAGGCAATTGTTACTACCATTTTTATATTGTCTTGGCATTTTCACCAGATGAGAAGCCTTTTGGGCCTAAATTGGGAGAGAATATACACAGATGAGAATCCTCAAGATCATTAAATTATTGCACCTGAGACTTTTCAGAAAATTAAGTATTCTATCCAGGTAGAGTGTTTCATTTTAAGAAAATTTTGGAGAGAGATTTTCCCACAGTAGTTCAGCTTATGATTTTTCTTAATTTCTTAAGCTCATTATTTGCATATTTCTCACGACGGTTACTACATTGTGAACTCATATTCTAGTTATTCACGTGGGCATATTTTCTCCCTACTGGACAACAAGATCCATGCTATAATACTTGCCAGGTTATTTCTATAATCCTAGAAAGTGTCTTCCCAAAGTCCTGAGTTTGGTGTTGGTTAACTGAGTAACTTTTTTTTTTCTGAACACTATTTGATGATTGAGAGAGAAGAGTGAAGGAAATAATATAAGAAATTATATAACTCTGAATCAAAAAAGTTTTTGAAATGAATCATTTTATCAATCTATCGAAATCATGGAGGCACTTATGATGTTTTCCATTCTATACTTAGATGTAATTAATTCATAATTTCATTTTTTCTTCCTCTAAATAGGTCTGAAAGACTGACTTTTGGGGATATTTGCATACCTATCTATTTGTGTCTTTGTACACTTAAGACTTACCTTTTCTGGCTCTTTCCTCTTATCAACTCTGAACTCATTAATATTTCTAAACCATTGTTTTCTGCCCTCCAGGCAAATAGCTTTTTAAATTTTAGATCAGATTCTATTTTGAGAGTTTTTAATATTTTGATGGCTTTAAGTTTTAAAAACAGTGTTTTATTTCATTTAAAAAATTTCCTTTGATAATTAAATATATTTGAAATACTGTTTACAATTATGTTTTAGAATTGGTGAAGGGAAAATTTAGTTTTTTCTCCCTTCCAGTAATCCAGAGGCTTGCTACTCAGCTGTGGACCAGTAACCTCCATGTAAGCTGGGGGTTTGATAGAAATGTAGCATCTTGGGCCCCAGTCCAGACCTACTGCATCAGAATCTGCATTTTTAAATCATCCCCAGGAGATTTGTATGCACATTAATGTTTGAGAAAAGCCAATCAATTGAGCCTTTTTCTGAAACTCACCCTGCTGCAAAAGCAGCTGACTATAATGTATTCTTCAATGCAGACCACAGTTAGGAATTCTGATTTATTTGATGGCTTAATGTTTATTGACTGCACCTGGTGTGCTAGGTGCTGCAAGGAAAATACAAACCAACCAGCCATTGTTCTGCAGTTACTTTATTCCAAAATAAGATGACACAGACAATGTGCTATTTTCCCTTTCATTTGTACTTTACAAGCACGTACACATACATTGAAAGAAGACCGTTTGGGTAGAAGGGATAGTCTCTCTAGAATCCCACTCTACCCACTCCAGGGGAATGTGCCTCCTTGTTAAAATAAGAGTAGATATGTTCACATGCACAGATCAAATTCTCTACACACAGATAGAATCTAGATGATTGCATCTAGATGTTTGGTCTGGGAAAACAAACAGCTGGATGACTGAATTCTGTGTAGACAAAGTATCTGGACAATTGCTTGCGTTTTGTACTTCCCTTCCAGATGTTCCAGCATTGTGTTCAAACCTATGTAGCTCAAACCCATTGTTCTCAGACATTTCATGAATTTTTAGTAGAAAGTTCTGAAAGCATTGATTTCTTGTCTACATTCCATTCCTCATGAAAACTATAGTCCTCCAAGCCTAATACTTGGTTAGGCTCTTCCCTGTTGTGTCAAGTTATCATTTTGTATTGTCAATGTAGATGACATTCTTAGTCTGTCATTAAGATGAGATGAAATGAGAGTAAAGATATTGAAGTCTGGAGTATGCCACCCCCAAATATGCCACTTTGGTATAATAGTTATTCTGAGCTGCAGGCAATTGAGAATCAACAAATGTAGAAAGAGTTCTCTGTTATCTTCCTTATTTACCTGAAAGCAGGGCATACATTTCCCTTTGTGAAGGTTCTTCCCATTCCCCCAAACCAGGAAGGGAAGAACCAGGGGCAGAGAGTTGGCATTGGGACCTGTCTGAATGAACAAACCTGACTACAATAGCCTTTATATTCAATTAATTTCTCCCAGATATTTTAAAGTCACTTTCTTACCCGTAAAATTCCTCAAGACCCAAACCTCCTTATTAAAATAGTATATAAGTCCTAAAGTCTAACCATTTCTTTGTGTTTCACTTCTTTTCTATGAACTCCCATGCATGTAAAATATCAACAAATTAGAATTCCTCTTCTCCCGTTATATACATCTTTTGTCAGTTAAATTTGTAGGGCTTCAGCCATTGTACCCAAGAAGGGAGAGGAAGAGTTTTTCTTCCCAAACAATTGAGCTCTTCTAAACCTTACTTTTTAAACATTTAATATATCATTTTGAAAGAGAAGTAGTGGTAAAGAAGAAAGGAAAGATACAAATGTAGATATGAAGTATGCGGAAAATCTGAAGCATCAATAGAAATAGAATGAGAGTTTATAGGAATTAGCCATTAGACTGTTGCATCTGACCATTACTCAAACTGTCAATGACGGCAGGCATGCTATATGGAGAGATTATTATTGTCACACTCTAAGCCTGCAGTGAGGTCAGCTGTTGGATCAATAAGGACTCTGCTCCATCAGATAACGAATCTAAATGAGAATTGCCACTGTTAATCAGGTATCTTGAAATCCTTGAACAGGGCACTGAGATAAATGATTGCTGACTATTGTTCTTCCTTTAACCTCAGTGGACTTTGCTCACCCATATTTTTAATTAACTAATTTAGTTCAGGACATTTTAAATGCTCAAATCCTTTCAAAATTCTCCCCAGAGAGGTTATTCCTGGGGTAGACATTAGGACAAATGTCCTCCCTTTCTTTATAGAGATACATTTGGCACATTACTATTTTTTCTCAGAGCAACACATTTCCAAGGAAGACTTTGGTTTCACATATCACTTTGCACTTAGTTCTTTACCTTGCAGAATGGTAGCATTTTAAAATTCAGCAAAAAAAAAAATACAATGTTCTTTACGGGGTATTAAACAGAAGTCAAAGCTTTGGAAAATTACAACCTTCAGTGCAAAAGGAGATATCTTCTGCCTTTTTTTTTTTTTTTTGAAAGTTAATTAGCAATGAAAACTCTTTTAGGAAAAAAATGCTGAGTTAAACTGAAGTTATGGGGAAATCTTAACAATTAAAATACATTCTTCTAATTATGTTAAACACATTAAAACTACTAAGATTTTGGCAGTTATGAACATTTCCTTCTTCATTTTTGTCCTTTAACCTATAGTAAGAGCTAAAATTTTAAAACTTAAGTTTGCATCATCTCTCCAACATTGAAAAAAACCCATGATCTTATTTCTGTTAAATATTTTTGTAAAGCTGGGATTGACTTGATAGTTAACACAGGTAAGATGATTCAGCTGCATTTCTTTCTTTCTATTCCTCTCTCACATCTAGAGATCGAGACAGTCAGCAACTGATCATTTTATCTTTCTGACTTGACTGGCAAGTTAGCAAATGTAATTAAAACATTACATGTACATCCCAGGGTCTGCGGGGGAAAATCAGTAGTTGTAGCATTTTACTGAAAATTCTTTTGGGTATTGAGTCCAACATTTTATATCTAGAGACTTTCCTGTCTGTTCATATGAACTCTACAAAACTTCCAGCGTGAATAGACATACTTATCTCTTTGGGTTAACTGTTGCATATTTTCATTGTTACCATTTATAGCATCTCTGAACTTCCCATTTCTGGTTATTTATTGCTGCAAAACAAAGCACCCTGAAATGTCATCATGTAAAATAATAACTATGGGTTGGGTATTCAGAAATGATGCAGTGAGAATGGTGTTATCTCTGCTGCACAAAGTCTGGGATCTCAGCTGGGAAGACTAAAATGGCTGGATGGAGTCATATGAATGGAGGGAGACTTGTTTGGAGAGACTACTTATAGGTCTGGAATGTGGGTTGGGATGGCCCGACGGCTAGGTTCAGCTGGAGCTGTTGATAGGTACATATACAAATGGCCTCTACAGAGGGACTAGGTTTCTTATAGAGTGGTGGTTAAGTTCTAAAGGGAAGTATCCAAAAGGGGGCATCAGGAGTGTGGAGTTCTAAGAGTTAGCTGAAACTACATGGGCTTTTGTGAGCTAGCGTTGGAAATCACAGAACATCACTTCTGTTTTGTTTATCAGAGCAGGCATAGGTTTGCCCATGTTCAAGGGGAGATGATATGAAGCTCGTCTCTTGATGGAAGCAGTATGAAATAATTTGTGATAATTTTTTTAAAAAACAGACAGAACACCCAATTTATATATTTATGTGTGTGTGGTGTACGTGTACATATATGTGGGTGTACGTGTACATATATGTGGGTGTATATGTGTGTGGGTATGTATGTGTGTGAGTGTGTGTGTATATATATTTATATATGTAAGTATTTTTCCCCAAGAGAATTTTCTTTACAAAGATGTGAGAGATATCTAGTACTTTGTAGGGGAAACCCAAAGGTGAGTCCTGAGTTTAATTATTAAGTTTAGTGCAGAACTCTTAACAAATACCTTTGTTTCTCCCAATATTATCCAATTCATTTATCTACACAGTCGGTTACAGAAAAAAGTTAGGGGAAAAAGTAATCACTAGGGGCATTTCACATGAGTTATGTTTCTCCCAGTGCTCCTTATAGGCAATCAGGCAGTTGCATTAGTGTTCTCTCTGATGTGGTCGTTATTAACTACAGCTCTATTAGCTGCTCATTTGCAGCATAAAACAGACCCAAATAGAGGATTGCTTTTCAACCAAGCCATTGTTTCATGAATATTAGAACACAAATCAATGCATATTGACCGAGTTTGTGTAGATGAATGTGATAAGATTGCCCTCAACAAAATATGGTTCATTTTTTCAAAATGATGAGTGAGACTTAGAATAAAAATAAGAAGCACTTAAGGTTTTCAAGATATTGAACTCTAGGCTCTTAGCTAATAAGTTCATTTCTTCAAGAGCTTGGAGTTGTATGAACAGATACTACACTTTCTAAAGAACTTGCTTCTGTGTGGAGAGTGGTGGGCAAGAGGCCAGAGAATGTCTGTCACTATAGGTAACATACCCATGACACTTCAATGAGCAATTACCATCTCTATTGGCTCTCAAAACAAACTTGTGAAATGGTTATTATTGTCTCAAATTTACAAGTGAAGCACATTAATCAGATTTTCTGCAGCTTGCCTAAGGTCATGAATCTGCAGTGGTAGAAACAAAATTTTAACCCCTCAGACATGACCACCTCTGGAGAATACCTGACCCTGCTCAGCCAAATTTAAACTACTCTGTGCTCATGATACCTTGAACTATATCCATAGGCACCACGTTGTGTTATGATTATCTTATGTGTCTGTTTTTCCCCTACTTAACTAGAAAGGAAGGACAGACTAGTCTCATGCATCTTCATTCACAAAGGGTTTGACCTGAAATTTTTCATGAATGTTTGCAGAATGAAAGAATGAATGATTAAAGGTCCTTTAAGGCTCTTTCTACCAATCTATAGTGTATTTCAAGAAAAAGTATTAGGATGAAGACAAACTGATATTTGTGGATAGGACAAAGGGATCTATAGACTTAAAGACCCATGCCTGATCTGTGGCATTGTCTTAGCTCATTTCCTGGAATATTCTAGAAACAAGAAGTCCTGTGTGCCTGAGTAGGTGGGTTAAGGGGAAAATATTAGGAATTGAGGTAAAAAAGTTAATGAGATGGGGGTCAGATTATACAGAAACTTGTAAGACTCTGAGCCACTCAATTAGATTTACCACGCAAAGTGATTCTGTAAAAACTTATAAGAATTGATGGGAGCTGGGCAAAACTAGAAGTAGGGAGACCTATCGTGGTTTACAGAAGCGATGAAGATTAGAGGCTAGAGTTCCTTGGACAAAATTGAGAAGTGGTTGGATTTTGGCTTTATTCTGAAAGTAGAGCCAACAGGACTGATTAAATATGAATAAATAAAAAGATGAAGTCAAGAGTTTGAGGCCTGAGCACTTAGAATGATAGAAATACCATCAGTTGAGATGGGAAATTGTATAGAGGAAGCAGAGTTTGCGATAAAGTATGTTTTAGAGGAGAAAAAGTGTTCTCTTTGGACAACGAGAAGCCTGAGTTGAATGTAGACAGCCAAGGGAATACTATCAGGTGGCAAGATTGGAGTTCTTAATTAAGTTGGAGATAGGATTCTAGAGCTCAGTACAGAGATGCCCAATGTGGTACGCATAGTGCAGAGTTGATAATAAAGCTAGTGGGCAGAATGCTATCGTCAAAGGATTGAGAGCATACCTAAGAGGTCTACAGACGGGGTACTGAGGGGTTCCAGCTAGCAAGTTCAGGAGAGATGCTCAATCTGCACAAAGGGCTAAGCATGAACTACCAGCGACAGAAGAAATAAAAGCCAGGGAACCCAAGCGAAGAAAGGATGTCAAAGAGGAGGTGTGGGCAAATATCAATGCTCCTGGTGTGGTCAAGTATGCTGTACACTGAGAATTAAGCTTTGGTTTTAACAACATGGAAGACATGGTGCCTTTGAGGAAGAATAGTTTTGGTGGCAGGTTGGAAGTGAATATTTGATTAGAACTTGTTCAAGGCAAGCTCAGAGGAAAGGAGTTGAAGTCAGAAATTACATATTAGGTTTTCAGAAATTTTTGCTACAAAGAAGAGTAAACCTATTAGGAAAGAAATTGGGATTCAGAAAAGCTTTTAAAAAATTAAAAATATATATGTAAGTAATTATATATGAATTATAGTTATGTATAATGTACATTTCCTATAATTTATATATTTATATAGATAACCATTTATAATTGCATGTAGGAAATTGTATGTTTGATTAGATTTAGGGTAGATACTTTGGGCAGTAATACTTCATGGATGATATTGTATATCGAATATTGAATTTTATTAGGGGGCATTAGTATCAGGTTGTCTTAGTGATCCTGGATTTCTATGTTCCATGGGGTTATATCTGATAGGTATTTCCAGTGAAAGGAAGTCTTTGAACATTTTTTCTCTTGAAATTAATAATCTGTGTAGTGACATTTTGGCACTATGTATATACTGTTTCATTTGGTGTCTAAATCAGTTTTGTAATCGGACTTTAAATGATAACTTTCAAATTTTTTTTTAAAGATAATTTTTTAATATTTATTTTTTAGTTTTTGGCAGACACAACATCTTTGTATGTGGTGCTGAGGATCGAACCGGGGCCTCACGCATGCCAGGCGAGCACGCTACTGCTTGAGCCACATCCCCAGCCCCAATGACTTTCAAATTTTAACATTTATTTTTCTAAAAATTTAACTGGCAGGTTTTTTGAGGGAAGGGATAAAGGAGGACCCTCTACTCCCGCATCAAGTGAATATGAACTGTACTTTTTCCTAGAAGCTTAATATTTTCTTTTACTTATCAATTATTAGAATAAGAAATTGCTAAAATAATTACTTTCAATTATAGAGATTTGTTTTTTTCTTTAAGAGATTTAAAAAATGTGTGTGCTTGTTTTTTTTTTTTTAAATAGGTGAAATAACAGCCTGTTTACAAGTCCAAGGGAATGGTTCAGAAAAAAAGGAAATCATTAATGCTATAGAAAAGAAAGGGAAGAACTAGAGTAACTTATTGAGAGGGAAAAGAACAGAACTTGTATTACACAGGGACTATATAGGTGGTTCATTTATACTAACACCAAAAATGAAGAGTAAATAGGGATAGATGCTGTCAAGTAGTTAGATGCGGTTGAGGAAAATTTGTGAAAGTTCTATTTTGATTACTTTAATATTCTCAGTGAAGTATGAAGCAAGGTTAAGACTGGGATGCATAAAATAGAGATATGAATAGAGTGAGTTATTGGTAATGACATGCTCTAGGCGGGACCATTGAAACAGTGGAGAACATAATTTTTGATAAAGAGGTGTTCAAGGAACTGAGGAGGTCAAAGTGTTAGAAAGATCCTTTATTTATATGTTGACATTGCTAAAAAAAAAAATAATGCAATAGCAGTCTTAGGGAGAGAGAGCTAAAAATATCAATGACAGGGAGTCACCCACAGGCAACAGATGACTGGGGTAATGAGAGGTAGTAATTTATTGATCATATAAAACTCAGAGATTTTAAGGAAGGAATGAAAAGAATGGTCCAAAGTGACAAAGGGGTGCAAGAAAGACTCCTCTCTACCTCCAGGGCCAGTTCAGCGAGCTGTAGGAAGATAATTTCTTCAGGGGAGTGGCAAGTTTCTAAAACAGATTTTTATCAATTTGATGATCATACACTGTGATTTATGTTTCCTTGCATTGTTTAGAGGTTTTTGAACTTTTTGAATTTGTGGGGTTTATTTTATTTTATTTTTTAGTTGTTGATAGACCTTTATTTATATGTGGTGCTGAGAATCGAACTCAGTACGCTACTACTGAGCCCCAGCCCAAATTTGTGGGTTTTAAATTTATTATTATGATGATTAAAGATAATTAAGTCAATTCTCTTGATTTAATCATTATCAATTCTTTGGGTAATACCATTCATTCATGGTTGAAAAATAGTTGATAAAAATAAACAGTTATTTGAGCGTATATAAACATATCCAAGCAGATCTGATACTTCTTATTTAGTATTTTAGAATCTTCTGCATGTTAACAAGAAATCTCACTTTTTTAAAAGAGACATTCAAGATCCCCCATTTTCTCTGTAGATCAGTATTTTTTTTGAGACTGAAAATTCCTTTCATTGGGTATAATAGCCATAAATTATTTTTCAATAGTTGATTCATGTCTCTATAATAATACTGATTTCACAATGGAGGAGAACCAGAGTCTCTAGATTGAAATGCACCCATTATTGCCTGTCTATTGGAACTTGTCCTGCCTGAAGCCTCTTTACTGGAACAAATCCATTTTCTATGAAGACTTCTGGTGTGGGAACAAGTGTGACTTTTGAACCTAGGTAGGCTGAAAAATGCTCAAATATATTTGGGCAACTTGACAACTGTGACATTCATATTTGAGAGACATCCCATGATGGTATCTGCCATGACTGGATAAGGATTATGCATTAACCAAGGCTTCATGTGTTGAAATATAACTTCATTGTTTGAAGTGGTAAGAGGATGGATTCTTCATTTGAGACCTACTGGTGGTAATCTCTACATGTTCACTAAAAAGCATAGAGCACAGGGGTTCCTACACTGTTTGCTTGTTGCTTCTTGAGGTCATTATCTAGGGCCTCCTGTGGATTACAGTCCTGGGATTCAAAGTTTAAAGACAAACTTGAGACATCAAAATTGTTAGTTTGTTGCATCTCTTCATTCTCAGTCTACGTGTGTCCTTGAGTTTCTTGTAAATAGTATATAGCTGAGTCTTTGTTCTAAATCCATTCAATTATATATCTTTAAATTGGAGGATTTAACCATTTAAATTCAAGGCAATTATCAGTAGGTAAGAACTGACTAAATCCATTTTTTTTACTTATCTTTATAGTTTTATTGTAGTTTTTTCTTTTCTGTTGTGTGTGAGTGACTGACTCTATTAGTATGCTTTGATCCTTACATATTACTTTGAGTTTATCAATTGCAGACTTTTGCTTAACATACCAAACTAGGTTTTGACTCTAGCAGGTATTGTAAGATGATAGCAACAGCTAACATGGTGGCACATGCCTGTAATCCCAGCACCTTGAGATGCTGAGGCATGAGGATCACTAATTTGAGCAGCCTCAGCAACTTAGTGATATACTCAGCAACTTAGGGAGAACTTCAAGTGTTTCCTTAGAGAAGATGCATGCACTAAATTAGAATTCATATCAAAGATGTACTGAGATGAACCCATTTCTTCCTGTGGAGATGGTGGTCTGGTGGGCAATTAAGTAAAGAAATGGTTTCCATGCACTTTTAATATCTATCACAAATGTATTCCATGAGAAGGATTTAGTGAAAGTTTTTTCTTTCTACTCACACTTAGATATTCCTGAAAGTAGCATGATAACTGGACAGATCTTCACATGCTAGGACCATATTCCCTCTCCTCCAAAGGTAGATGCAGCTAAAAAAAAATCATGGTGCCTGGGTGAGAAGAGTACAGAGTTGAATTCATTCCTGGAATGTTTTCAGAGGTTCATTTCATAGTCTGCTGGATCCATCATCCTAGGCTCAAGATGAGGCAGACTGTTTGGCAGAAGGGTGTGACAGAAGAAAGGTTCTCATTTCATAAGAGACGGGAAGCAGAGAGAATTTTTTTTTTCTAAATCAAATTTGGAAAGCATTAGGCCAAATATTTTTTTCTGTCCTTACCCTGTTTCACTACTTTAGAAACTTGAGTTAACTGTATATTAGAACTTTTGCTGTTTTCTTACAGTTCACTGATTCTGTTTTCTTTCTTTTTTCCTAACCATTTTCCCCTGTTTTCTATTGTCTTCAAGCTCACTACCTTTTCATGTGCAATGTGTAACTTGCCATTTATCCTGTCCACTATTCATTTCTCACATTATAGTTTTCATCTCTGATTTTTTTCCCATATTTTTATTGTCTCATTATAGCTTAGCCATCTCTAATTTTCAATGTGAATCATTTTTATATCTACTTTATCCCTTCCACCACATATTCTAACTAATTGAACGTGTGGAATATCATTACAACTATTTGTTTATTCATTCATTCATTCTAATTATACATGACAGCAGAATTTATTTTGATTCTAATACACAAATGGAGCACAATTTTTCATTTCTCTGGTTGTACACAGTAACATCATTCATGTCTTCATACATGTACCTAGGGTAATGATGTCCATTTCATTTTACCATCTTTCCTACCCCCATACCCCCTTCCTTCCTCCCCTTCCCCTTTGTCCTATCCGAAGTTTCTCCATTCCTCCCATGCTCCTCCCACCCCCATTATGGATAAGCATCCATTTATTAGAGAAAACATTTGGTCTTTTTTTTGGAGGGGGGGACTGGCTTATTTCACTTAGCATGATATTCTCCAACTCCATCCATTTACCTGCAAATGCCATAATTTTATTCTCTTTTACCGCTGAGTAATATTCCATTGTGTTTCTTTATCCATTCATCTACTAAAGGGCAACTGGATTGGTTCCACAACTTAGCTATTGTGAATTGTGTTGCTATAAACATTGATGTGGCTGCATCAGTGTAGTATACTACTTTTAAGTCCTTTGGGTATAAACAGAGGAGTGGAATAGCTGGGTCAAATGGTGGTTCCATTCCAAGTTTTCTAAGGAATCTCCATACTGCTTTCTAGATTGGATGCACCAATTTTCAGTCTCACCAGCAATTACAACTGTTCTAATGTCCTTGTCTACTAATTTTATCATCTGTTATTCCTGAGTCAGTTTGGATTGTCTGACTTTTCTCCTTAGTATGTGTCATATTCTCTTGATTTTTGCAAATCTCGTAAGTTTTGGTTTCATATAAGACACTATAAATTTTACTTGATTGGGTACCAGGTATTTTTCTATTCCTGTAATTGTTCTTGGATTTTGTTTTGGAGCATTATATTACTTTCAAAGAGTTTGATCTTAACAGCTCTTGCTTTGTTGGATGGGAGCAGAACAGTCAGTTTAACATGGGTTAGTATTCTTCACTAGTGAGGCTAACCCTTCTGAGTACTTTACTCAATGTTAGAGTTTTCCAGCCTGACAGGAGAGGTCTAGCACTGTCCCAGGTGCTATGTGAGTACAGGTTCTGTTACTGCTAGTCCCTTTGTGTGGCTCCTTCCCCAGCCTTGGGTAAGTTCCTCACATGTATGCTGATTAGTTCTCAGTTACAGACTGGAAGAAGAGGCCTCTCAGATATCCTTAGTTCTCTCCTCAAATATTTTTCTCCTCTCTGGTATTCTGTCCTGTAGTTCTACCTACTTTGGTCTCCTGGACCTTCAGCTTTATTTAATGCAGGGTGACAACTGTGCTATACCTGGAGTACTCCTCATTGAACCTGGTCTGGAAAATCCTTAAAAGCAGTAAGCTGGGGCTATTATGTGACCCACTTCTCTTGTTTTCCACCTTTCTTGGGTCATATACTTAGCTGCTTGATGGCCCTGTCTTGAAAACTACTATTTCATATATTTCATCTTTCTGTTGTAATTTTAGACAAGCTGGTAAATATGTGCCTCACACTCTTACACTAAATGGTCTTTAACCATTTGGACAAATGAAATTCTTATAGTAAATGAAATGATGAAATGGTTTATGGTAAGCTGTTCACAGATTTTTTTTTATTTACCTGCCATATATCTAGAAAAAGCACATTTCTTTCAAATGATTTCCATAGTGATCTTTCTGCACTTGTAAAGAGAAACCACTGCATTTATAATCGATATAATACTTTTATGATTTATAGAAGTAATTCTCATGAAATGGAATACATGAAGATTTTAGGAGGGCTAGGTGAGGGAGATTGGGTTTTCAGAGATAGAATTTTGACAGCTTAATAGAAAAATAATTACTGGCAAAAGTTCTCCTGATGAAGGAAAACTACCACAAATTTACATGATGTGTTTCTAATTAATTGTTTCTATTGGGATAAAGAACCCTGGCCGCCAACCTTATTCCTCTAGTATTACCATCAAACTTCATAAGGAAGATCTGGTTAATTATAAAAACAAAAAGGGCACATTTTTTTTTCAGATGTCAATGTTGCACAGAATGATTTTTTGGACCCTGTTACCTTTACACAGCCAGAAATCTGTGCAACTCGTGAACTATCAGATGTGCATTCTCTTCATTCCTCTCTGTAAACAATTCCTTAAAAGCAGGACACTCTACTCACTAAATTTCATAAATGAGATTTGGGCACTGGTCTGTTCCTTCTGATAGAAAGAGCTTTTCAATTTACTCTTTCCATAGAGGAACAGGAGAGGAGGAAAAAGAAAACAGTAGTATGAATTAAGTATGCCAACACAGCTTTACTGGTACACTGAAAAGTAAGTTAAGAATAAAGGTAAAAAAGTAAAGTTAAAAATTAAGGGGAATGAGATCAGTTTTCCTGCTTTTGAGTGCATCTTTTATGGCTAGGAAGTACCTGGGCCAAGCAAGTTGTCACACAGCATGCAGGCTGAACTGGTAGACATCAATGAGTGACACAAATTCCCGTCCAGCAGTGTAAATCACATGGAAGTACTCATGGATTTGGGTGAAGCAGGACACTTCCTTTAGATCTGGTGGTAAATCTGAGTGGTCATGGAAGAGGCACCATTCTGAAAAACACATGTGGGGAGATTGTCCAATGCAAAGGCAGCCAGATCTATAGAGAAAGGCATCCTGCACTGCATTTACACAGGGCTTTTTCACTCCAGATGGGCACAACAAGAGCTACATCTGGACAAATATACAGCATGCAAGGCAGCATTCTGCGGGACAAGATGATAGATTTAAGTATTATAAAGATTATATAGTTTCTGGCTTAGCATAGACATTATTCATTTCATCAACAAAAGAAATGTCAAAATCTCCCACCTGAGGTCCTTTTAAAGTACTTGGATTCTGAGTGGACCTGGTGCGTTATTATAGTACTCCACAGGAAATGACCACATTGGTAAGTGCCTCAGTTAAAGTCTGTATTTGAGGGAAAGATACAATTTGCATGGAATGAAATGTAGTCATGAGAAGTTGAAGCACACTGGAATAAGTGACAAGATTAATGTTTTGTTTCTCTTCGTGTGTATTAAATGTGCCTAATGAAAATTCTTGACTCTTAAACTGTTTCATGTATTTTTAATAAATGCTCATGCAAGTTATGTAAGAATGTTCAAGTTTAGTCTTAGAATTTAAATATTTAATGATTCTGAAAAAATTGACCATGATGTACATTTGGTAGCATATCACATGTATACCCGCTATGTGTGTGTGTTTACTTATTCACTCATTCAGCAATTACTTATTGAACTTCTGTTACTCCACCTGTGCTAGAAAAATGGGGATAAAAAGATGATACAGGTATCTAGTAAGATGTGATTGGAGTGGCAATTTTTATTATATGAATTTTGAAATTAGCTGCATAGAACAAAGCCATATAAAAGATGAGTGTGTGAATTGTGAAACGAGTTTCAGATTGTCTTTAGAGAACAAGTACTGAGGTAAATCTAAGAAAACCAGAGGTTGGAAGTATTCTGTTTTATTAAGAAATTGAGTTCTTACTTACTTTTTGCCTTTAGGGGCACAAGCAATTTGCTTTGCGGGAGTGGGAACAGATCCATCTTCCATTCTCCTTAATTTATTTTTTTCCCAGGCAGTAGAGATTATTTTTAGGATAGGACTAATGCATAGGTAGTATCTTCACATCCCCGATGTCCTCTGGCATTCAAACCTTTCCTACGAGGGAGGAGGCAAGTAGTTTTATTTGCAAGCTACAAACTGACATTCAAACAAAGCAAGCCTCTGCTCCAAGGTCACATAGCTAACAAGACTTGGCAAGGACTCAGGGGGCTTCTGTGCCTACAGCCAACTAACCATATTAACCAATCTAATGTCTTCTCAGGAAGACAACTTCCAGTGCCTCTGACAATTTTAGGAGCAACAAACAAGTATTTTTCCCACAAAACTTTGCCATTTTCTTTCCCTTCTACTGCAGGCCGAGGGTAAGCAGAATGGGCAACTGGAAGTGGATATATTTCCTGTATCTTGAGTTCTTACCTAGAAATTTTGGTTTTGAAAGGAGAAAATATTTCTTGAGCTGCTGGTATTCCAGAAGTGTTCTCTCCACCCCACATTATCTCACAACAAAGTGGAAGATAGCATGTTCTCCATTTTCAGCTGAGGAAACAGTCTTAGAGGGTTAATATATATATTTTATCATATCCACCCAGCTTTTAATCAGTCATGTTTATTAAGGTCACATCAGCCTTCAAGAGTTCTTTATCCTCTGACACACTAGGCCATTAAGCAGGAGTGCAGGAGAAAAATGGAAGGGTAGCTAGGTGGTTAGAAAAATATTAAAAGTGAGAAGTGGTAAGTGAACAAATATTGATATGACACAGGCAGAGGTGGGGTGGAGTCAGGAGGGGAAAAAGGTGGTGTGGGCAGAGTGTCTGACGGGTGTGAGCATTCACTTCTGTCTGGCTTCTCCTGTAGGCAGGACAATTCTTTGTGACCACTTCAGGGGTTAAATTATTCTGGGTATGTTCTTTTCAGGGACATAAGTACAGAAAACTTCTTAAAATCATTTTTCTTCTATTAAAGTATATTTTCATCTTGTATATTCATATAACATTTATTGTCATAGTGATTAAATCTTAAAATTAAATTTCCAACGAGGGCTTTTTATTCACAATTATATCATGGTTTATTACATGCCTGATATTGCTTCTAATGGGTTGGACCCACACAGTACCATTTTAACAGGGAGCTCAAATTGTTCCAGTGGGCGGCTGGCTGCTTCGTAGCATGGAGGTTAAGGGCAGACAGATGGCTCTTGAATTCTGGCTCTTACGTGGCTGTGTGACCTTGGGCAGGGTTCTTAACCTCTTTTAACTTACATTCTTATCTACAAAATAGGGGTAATTTTTATCACACTGAGATGTTGTAAGGATTAAATGACACCTATAATATGGGGTGTAATGCAGGGCCTCATATAAAATAAGAGGTCAGTTTTCTTGCACTTTCCTCCCCACAGGAATTGAGAATTGGCTTCTTATTGCCTCATTTTGTAGATGGAAAAATAGAATAAAAAAGTGAAGGGTTTACCAGATTTTCCTTCAGAATCTTGTCCTATTAACTGAATTTGTTGTTCTAGATATGAACTCTCTTAAACTTTCATCTACGGGCAACTCTGTAGTCGGGAATAATCCTATTTTGGGGCTGTTGAAAGATGCTGATGCTATGTCCCTTTGACATTGTCTGGGGCTCTGGGAAAACTGCTTGCTCTCCTCCTTCCTTACTGGCAAGTTGTAGGATGTGGGTGAAGTCATTAGACTGCTCTGGGCCTTGAGGCTTCCATAACAGCTGAATTTCAGCTCTCTCTGGACTTTCCTTCTTCCATCTACTATTATTACCTATCTGCTTCCATGTCTCCATTATTAAGTCTTAAATGTGTGGAGAACAAAGATGCATCTTTCTCACCTGGGATTCGGCACAGTGTTTCTTGCAGTGCCTCTCATGTTGCTGATCAGAAAACCTGGGCTAGATTTGGTATGCGATAGTATGATCCTGTTACATTTAGAGCAGAGTTACGAATCTTACAGAAATGTACTCTACGCACATACACGCACATGACTTGCACACTAGTATCTTGGGATATTGTCATTAAAAGGGCATAATGTGAGCAGTATATAGTCTTTCCCTTCCCAAATGAGTTTTTAATGTGGAATCTCTAAGCTTCCTCATAAGCATTGTGAAAATAGCCCTTAACAGATTTATTTGTTTATTGTTTCTCTTCCCTACATATGTGAGAACCATAAGAACTGGGACCTGTTTGTCCTATTCTCCACCACATCCAATGTGCAAAATAGTTCTTAGACATGGTTAGATTTCAACATCATTTTTTTGAATACATTAAGATACATAAACAGGAAGTCATCACTTCCTCCATCCTGGCTGTCCACAGGCCAATAGCTCCAGAATGATGACATGATTCTGGCTGTTGTCAGAACCAGGTCACTGATACAAGCAGATGTGTTTCTTCTAGGAAATAGGAGAACTTTAGGAGCATGATGGGTATTGGGGGCCAACAGACCCTGGTGAGTGGCCATCTCAATAGGTTGGGGAATTCCACTGAGATCTGTGGTAGAGGGGCCTTGTATATTCATGCAAGTGTTGATGGAAACAGAAGCTCGGTGTGATAACTCTCAGAATAACAGAAACTAGAGCTAATAGCTCTAAACAAAGATTACAGAAGAAAGATGTTCTTCTTTTAATTTCATCTGTAATTTTTCTCCCACTCTGAATGAACCTAGGTGCTCTAAGCTGGGACTAAATGCAGAATTGCACTGTTCTCACCTTCCCCCCCACCCCGCCCCCTCTGTACTGGGGATTGAACCCAGGAGGCTCTACTACTAAGCTACATTCCAGACCTTATGATTTTTAAATTTTAAGCCAGGGCCTCAATATTTGAGACTGGCCTTGAACTTGGGATCCTTACCATTCCAGCCTCCCCAGTTGCTGGGATTACTGGTGTGCACTACTGCATCGAGCCCTGTTTTTCACTAATGACTGGGTTTTGGCAGTGTGACTGTAAAGACAGTGTTACCCAGCCCACAGGCTGGAGATCTCTTTTCACATAAGAAGTATTCATTGTGTCATCTAGCAATCATTTTTAACCATCAGCAAGATTATGGTTAAAACAACAACAAACTAGGGCTAGTTTCAAATCAGTACATGTAAAGATCAAAGAGCTTTTAAAATTTTATAACTATTCCCTTGGGTCAATCTATCTGTTTATTCACAATTTTAAAATGTTTAAAAAATGTACAAATCTTGGGGCTGGGGAGGTGGCGCAAGTGGTAGCGCGCTTGCCTGGCATGCGTGCCGCCCGGGTTAGATCCTCAGTACCACATACAAAGATGTTGTGTTCGCCGATAACTAAAAAAATAAATATTAAAAATTCTCTTAAAAAAATATGTACTAGATCTGAGAGTAATGGGTGTTTTTTTTGACATCTGACCTCTATGAAAGCCACAATTTTCCTAAAAGGCTTTCTTTATGTCTAGATCTGTCACTTAGGGTCTAGTTTCTAATATGCTAATGATATTTACAAACATCAACTACAGAACTACCAAAATACATTAGATTTATGTTTAAATGACATCCTTGTTTTATTACAACTGTAATAACTTTTGAGAGCAAGGGTTATTGTCTCAGCTGTTTTGAGAAGTTTCAAAGATTTAAAGAGATTGGATTTGGAGATATTTTTTTTCCCCTTCTTAATCCTTAACTGGTTGCAAACATCTATTGGCTGTATAGTTGTTTCTTAACATTGTCTAGTGGATCGATATGATGCTTTCATGCACTTTAGATGAGAAACTTCTGGCTTTAAATCTCCCAACATATACTTTAGGATTAGAGCTGGAGTTTAATGCTCAGCCCCTGACCACCCAGTGCTGGGTCACACTTCACAGGTCACATCGGTGATTACTCAAGTGCAGTAGGAACCTGGCAACTTTAAAGGGCAAGCCATGGCACCTCTCCATCATCTCAGAAGGGCCTGCCCTCCTCTCCTCTCTGAGTCAGGTATAAAGCATGTGTCAGTGTAACAGCAGCTTGGCAGACAAAGGGCTGTTGGATGGCCATTAAATTTAAACCTTCAGGGAGAATGGAGGGAATAGTGCAGTACAGTGCTGGCAAAGCCGCAGTGTTCTTTTCTTCCGAGTCTGTTTTGTTGTGAAAGAATCCAGGCTCTCCACATACGAATCATCCTATCCAGTGTAGACCAAACATACTGTTGCAATGTGAACTGTGCCTACTCCTGTGATTATGGCCTCTGGTATCTGATTGCAAAACTACCCAAAAACATTTTATGATAAAGTTCAAATTGGTTCAATTAATGACTGTGGAGTGCAAAACAGGAGCAATTTGTCAACACATTCACCAGGAAAGGGACTGGAAGGTGGATCATTTAGACCCCGACATGACAAAATTTTTCTGGTCATAAGATCTATACAATTGGACCCTGGGTTATCATAGCTTTATTTTATTGCAATAAGTTATAGAACATGCTGGGCACATTTTCTTTGTATTAAAAATAAAAAGTATCTAAAAGATGTTATAGGATAGTATCATGAAAGATTATATTTGTATATATAGATTTGGCACTCGTGTTTGAAGACATGGTGACAAGCTAGAATTGACAGGATCATGAGCCTCATAAATGATATACTTTATAACCACCAAGACTTAATATATTTGTTAATATTTTCTATTATTTTGTATGCTGAACATCACTCAAACTGGATAATACAGTTTTCTTTATATTAGTAATCCAGATGTGACATATTATACTTTCCAAGATGCGCGCACGCGCGCGTGTGTATGTGTAATATATTAGAATAATATGTGGATGGAATACATATATATATTACTGGAACTTTTTTCATCAAGAAGGGAATCCATGTTTCTTCCCTTTTATCTAGGGTGGGAGCTTGTAACTGCTCTGACAAATAGTGTATGCTTTGTGACTTCCAAAGCTACGTTATAAAGAGAATATAGTGTCTTTCTGACACACTCTCCTGGAGCATTTGCCCTTGGATCCAAGATACCATGTTGTGATGAAGTTCAAACTAACATGCAGAAAAAGCACATAGAGGGCAGTTAATGTCCCTAGGTGACAGCCAGTATCACCTGCCACACTCGAGTACATAATTCTAGCCTCAGCCTTTGTCTTCCAAGTGACAGATATTGTGGGGTAAAGACCAGACTTCCCTGCTGTGCCCTTTGCAAGTTTCTGACCCACAAATATGAAGAGGATAAGTGATTATTGCTGTTTCAAGACACTATATTTTGGGGTGATTGATTATACAGCATAGTAGCTGGAACACCAGAGCTTTACTGAGGCTTTTTGGAATGCTGCCCATGGAGAACTACTGAGGTATTCCTGACCTCTGATTAGTACAAAGTTTCCTTTTTTTTATGGGGGTGCATGGGTTGATAAGTCCTCTGACCACTTGTCTGGGAAGGAAATTCCGTTTCATACTTTACAGCACAGTTTTTGAGAAACTTTTCCTAAAATTCCTGGATTGTTAGATGCCACTTTTCCTCCCCCCTGGGATCTCATAGTGCATTGTGATCATCGTTAACAGATAAGCTATCATTGTGTGTCTAGTTGCCTTTTCTTCCTACTAGACTGTGAGTCCCATAAAGTATGGGCTCTTCTACCTTTTTGTATTTATGACTATTTAGCATCTTTCTGGCACATGGGAGGCACTAAAGAAATTCCCAGTGTGTGTGAGAATTTAACTGACCAGGCTGTGACTCAGAATCATGGAAAAGACAAACTATTCCTAGAAGTGGGGCATGCAGTATATTTCTAAGTGAGCTCTAGATAGATTTTTTTTAGCAATATCTGAAAAGAAGTATTCTTTTTATGAAAGTATATAAAAATTTATCAGTCTCTAGAGAACATAAAAGTCATTATGAATTGGATCAAGAAGGATATGATTTATTCAACTCTTGGTGAACTTCTCCAGAAATATTGGGTATTTTATAAGATGACAGCATAGCTGGAAGCTTTTGATACTTTAGAGAGATTATCTTCCTTACTATTTTGCTTTCCTAAAGTTGAGAACAGTGAAAAAGAAGAACTAAAGATTAAGGCTTCTCTATCTTGATAGCTCAAGTGTGATAGTGTGTCTCAAAATATACCTGGGGATCTTGTGAATGAAGATCCACTGGCCTTGGGTTCAAAAGTTTAAGGAACTGGATCTTGGATGAGCATGAAATAAGCATTTGTCATAAGGTATTTTGTTGATTCAGATACAGAAGACCCAAAGGAAATCCTTTGAAGCGAGAAAAAATTAAACAAAATCTGATAAATCAAAGAATAAAATTTATCTCTTATTTACTAGTGGAAACTTGGGCTCAGAAATTCTGGAGTACTTGAATCAATTATGGAAACTGTATACAGAAACTTAATCCTTGAATTCCTAGATAGGAGTATACTAAGGATTATTTTATACCTAGGTTGGGAGTATGTTAGATTATTTGAATTTACAATTTAAATGTAGTTTAGGTTGCATCTACTCTTTTGATAACATGTGACATATTCAAGGTTTTGCATTGGGAATGGAGTATCCATCAATCGGGGTATATTTCCTCTTTTGGTTGCTGAGGATCTGTCTCCGAATTCATCTTTGCATTCCTTCTATTTTTGTGTAATTATTTTCCTCTGCAGCCCTTCACACCATTTCTCACTGCTTCTTGTATTTCCTCCCAATATCAGGTCTGCTTAGTTAGATGTTAAGTCTAACTTGCACATTTCCACGGGAAATTTGTCATCTGAAAGATAATGACTATGGTTTCTAGAATTTCAAATCCATTCCAGGGGACAAAAATAGATTTCTGAGTTAAAAGGCTGTGTTGTTTACAGAATAGCTGCTTTTATAACTTTGGACTTTTAACTACAATCATTGAAAATACAATTAAAAAATCATCCAAGTTAGCTATAACTAAAGAATATACATTAGCTCTGTTCTGTAACTTCCATGGAACTATCCTCTGCTTTGGTGGTTAAAAGCACTCACTGAGTGTCACATTTTCCTAAGTGGATGCATTCCCTTAACATGGTTTCTTGTTTTTATTTAATATAATGATTTTTCCCCCAGGCTCATCTGAGCCTTCCAATGTATTGGAAGCAGCTCTTGACCCACCTGTCTATGCTATCTCTATTATTATGCCTGCATTGAACAGGATTTGATCTGGAGATCTTATTATTATACCCAAAGAGGACTGAAGCTCACATTTAATGCTCCATGCAATATTTACTAAGATTCTATATACAAGAGAGGTAGAAATTTTTTTTTCCCTCTAAGAGGTGAACATGTTAAAATTCTACAATTGAAATTTCTACAAAGAACAAAAAATTGAAGTTGTTTTATTGCCAGAACAGTATCAGGGCAAATAGACATATAGAGACAGTGAAGAAAATTTTTTCCTTAGACCTGAGGAGAAACTGGTGTACAACTATTTGATGGATGGAGCAAACTGGGGAAGCACTAACAAAGAGGGCATCAGAGATTGTAAGAGATCAGCTAAGAGATGGGACAGTTTGCCAAGCTATCTGTCCTAGGATGGATACCATATGATGTAAGAAAACACAACTTTATTTTTGTCTCTCTCTCTTGGTAGGGGTTCAAGAAGCAGAATCTGAGCTCAGAACTCTTGTGCAAGTGATGTATTGAAAGGGCATCTTTAGGAGAGGGTGAATAAAGGAAATAAGATAGAATGAGGGAAGAACACTAAGTGAGGATGTGGTCGTAACTGAAGTCTAACAGTAGCCGTGTCCCAGAAGCATTTGTGCTGCACAAATTGTACCAAAGTTGGGCTGGTCTTGAGTTCCTACCTTTTGTATTCAGTCACTCACTGGCCACCATCTGCTTAGAAGGAGGAGGAGTAGACATTTATGTAATTGGGGTGACATGGCTTCTGTTGTGTTTAAGGCAATTCTTCAGAGGAAGAGACCTCTGTGAGCTGGAAATAGTCAACACTCACAGGATGGTGGCTGTAGTAATCTATTAAAGGAGATCTGCATGAGGCACCGTAGCATCCACTGTGTGTGATTTTTCTGTGTGTGATTTTTCTCCTTGTGACTGTGGTCCACAGCTTTTACAACTACTCGTGGACAACTGATAGTCTTACCATCTCTTTAAATTGAAATAGTGTTTTGATGAAGAAATTATAGTGTTCAGTTTAACATATTAAACAGTATATGCCATTTTATTCCAAGGTGTATTATCTCTCTTCCTCTCTTACCACTAATAGCAACTTCCTATGCTGTGGCATGGTAAGGCCTGTCATATACCTTCACGAGTGAAAAGGTGGGATGGCTTATTGCTTGCTCACCACTTCCTATGAGACATCTGCTGTTACTGACCTTTGTGGCATTACAGTGACCAGAAATAAGGGAAAATGTGGCTGATGGCATTTTTTGACAAGTAAAGTACGAGATGAATTTGTGTCTTCTGAACCTGGCAAGCGGATAATTAGTGATCCTTCTGTGGAGATTTTTGCTTTATCTTCATGATTATAACCCTCCTGTTGTAGAGCATGCCTCTATTCTTCTAGCTTTTGCCCTCTTATATGACCTTCTTGGACAGGAGTCATGTTGGTTTTAGTATGGTCTTTCTTCTTTAGAGCCCATATCTGGTCCATGGGAAACACTCATCCTTTGTCCTTGCAGATTGTGGATGTGACAAAGCCAACTCAGCAGCAATCTTTTCTCCACTGTCAGAGTATCTACTGAGCCTCTCCCTCTTACCCTCTGATTTTTCAGACCAGAAGCATGCATGAGTCCACTGTCCCTTTCTAATTCTAGCGAACAAATATCAAGTTCTACAAATAGTCCTGTTGAAGATACTGCTTTATTTTCCCTCATTAGTTTAACACAACAATTTCCAAATGTGCAGTGAAGTTGAAAAATTTTTTTATGAACATCAGTATATATAACTTAACCATGATCTTTAACTATGCTCATTATATATGTATATAATATATACACACATATATACATATATATTCATGTATTCATCAGTGTAGCACTATCAATCTAGTTTTCAATACATTTCAAAATAAATTGCAGCATCTGTATATGTCTTATTATTTTAACTTTATTTTATTTATTTTTATGTGGTTCTGGGGATTGAACCTATTGCTTCACACATGCTAGGCAAGTGCTCTACCACTGAGCCACAAACCCAGTCTCAACATACATATTATTAACTAGTATTCAATATTGTAAGTAAAATTTAATTTAAAGAAAAAAATAAACCTTCTTTAAATGTAAATTTTACTTACAATTGTGTATACATCAAATGTATGTTTATTGAGTTTTGAGAAATGCAGACACCTGTGTAACCCAAAGTCTTATCAGTATACTGACATCATCCTAGAAAGTTCTCCCTACACCCTCTTTCTCCCACCAGAAACAATTGTTTTATTTTCACACTATAGTAGATCAGATTCACCTGTTCTTGGTCATGGTTAAGTTAAATCATCAAGTATATATTTATTTGTATGTGGTTTCTTTGACTTCATGTAATGTTTTTGAGACTATCTACATTGTTGGATGTATCAGTAGGTTTTTTTTTTTTTTTTTTTTTTCTTATTGATGGGCATCTGGACTGTCTTCAGTTTCTGGCTAATATGAATAATGTGAAGTCACTGGCTTGACTTGAGATGGAAAAAAAGCACATCCTACAACTGACTCTTGGAAATCAGGCTTGAGATTTGCAGTAAGGGAACAGTTCTCCCCAAGGAGATTTCATCACAAATTCTCTCTATAATCTTCAACTTTATTTATCTTTTTATACCTTCATTTAGGGACCCTAATCCAATCAATTATTTGCTGCCTATTTTGAAAATTAACATTCTGATCTGTTTATAGTACACTTTGGTATCTAATATCTGTTATCTTGGTGCCTCTGCTTAAACTTCCACTCTAGCAAACTCTGGCATTTATCATACTTTGAATTTCAGCAGAAAGAAGGAGCTGCTTTGGTGGAGAGGGATTAATGAGGTTATATAGACTGAACACTTTAGAGAAAGTGAAGAGGAGGAATTTTCTCACAAATGGCTTTGGCTGTCCGGTAGTACTTTAGGCATGTGTGTCTCACACAATGTCAAGTAGCAAAACAAACTGCCAGTCTGATCTTGTTCCTAGCGTCTTGGAGAAGGAGGCTCTTGAATTTTTGTCACCATGAATTTGTTGATGAAAATGACCTCCATCAGTAACTGCTAGTGAAGATAGCTGTGAAGAGTGAGGTAATGGATTTCACGATCAGCTTTGGGCCCCTGACAGATATTGGACGGCCTGGCAGCTCTTTGCATTATTACTAGCTGCCCTAGTACCAAGGAAATGCAGTCTTAGGGAGATACAAATGAAGATGTAACCAGGGATGATCCATTTTAATGTAAACATGGGAAGGTGGGCACTTCTAGAAGTGGTAGTTCTTTTTTAGTTGTTGATAGTTTATTTTTACTTATTTATATGTGTTGCTGAGAATTGAGCCCAGTGCCTCTCACATGCTAGGCAAGCACTCTACCACTGAACTATGACCCCAGCCCTGAGGTGGTCATTCTTAAAGCAACAAACTAATGAGATAATCTTTAAGTCAAACTGATTCTGCTTCATTTTCACATGTAAGTTTGCAAAGAATCTTGGCTAACCTTGAAAATTCATTTCACTAATCCCAAAATGTTGAAATACCTAGATAAGGTAAGTTGGATATAAAGAAATGCAGGAAAGTATTCATATTTAGATGTTCAGTAAAAAAAAAAAAGAAGAAAGCTTAAAGACAGCTAATAAGATTATACTACTTCTGTGATAAAGGAAATTCTATGAAACTTCTGAGATGGGGATGGGAACAGACTTAACTGTTATATATATGGAACACATGTTACTGAAGACCAAGGTTCTCTTTAAAGGTCATTTAATATCAAGGAAGTAACTTAGTAATCTTATCCTTATCTTGATCCTAACTTAGTCCCCCCACATTCAGTCTTGAGAACATTCTATAAAAGCTTGAGTTTGTTTCTAAAAATTTCCCTCAGAGTTTGTGAAATAATTTATAAAGATATATCAAATCTTATTTTATAAATATATAATTAAATAAAAATCTACTTAATCTATTGGGAAAATAATGGTTCTTACTTGGCTTTTGTTTCAGGGAAAAATAATAAAGTTCTGAACATTTCTGGTGTAGCTTCCTTCATGATCTTGAGAATCCTTGGAAAGTTTATTTTCTGTTCTTTACATTGATGAATGTTTTCCTGGAATTAAATGTTCAGATCCCAAATAATGTATTTGGATTCAGGGGTGAGTCATAGAGAAGGTATAATGGTGCTTAAGAAAATGTTATGTAAATAGCAGGTGCTTAGTTAAGTGAATTAAGTTATTTATAATTATTCTTTTGAAACATGATCAATAAAATACTATAATGGATTAAAACAACTAATCAAGAAAAGCAGAATAGTGATAAAGGTAGAACCATAGGTAAACCTAGTAGCAGTATTAGCATGCACAATGTATGCTATCAAATCCTGAGAGAATGGTCCCAGTATTTCCCTCTGACCTTTCTGGCAATCAATAAAAGAGGAAAGCAATCAAGAAATACAGTTTGGACATCTGTAAGATGCAACAAACCAGTTGCTAAAAGGGAGCAATCTATCATTAATTGTTGAGAGAAATTTTACCTGTAGGTCATCCCTGAGAGGACACAAGGTGACGTCATGAATGATATTATCATCCTCAGCAGTAATATTCTCCAATGTATGCAAATGGTGTAATGCCAACATTATTCAGAAAAGACAGTCTTAATTTTTTTCCTTGGAGAAAGAGTGTAGAGATAAAGGTGCCCATGTAAATATCTTTGTAGTGATATGGTTCAAAGTGATTTGTTTCAAATGCTAAAGGAGTGGCTGGATTGCTTGTCCTTCAGGAAATTTTCAGAAATATTATTTCCCTTAACCAAATTTGACAAGTCCTGAGTGTCAGTGATTTTAAGGTTATACTCTCTGACAAGCACTTGGACTAGAAATATTTTCATACTTGTTATGGTTTTCCTGTTCTGCTGCGCTGAGGATAATATTGACATCCTCTCTTGAAATTTGAGAAACTTGATAGGGAAAAAAAACCCTTATGCCCTCATGAAAGTGGGTTGAGAGGGTTCCCAAGGTCAGTGATAATGATTTTCCTTGGAAAGGAAGATGAAATCTGCCCAAACTCATGCACAAATGCTTACTTGGGACCTCTTACTTTGATGTCAAAGAGCATAGCCATTCTAATTTTAATCTGAAAAATGTTTCCACATGCCTACTTCAGCCACAAAGAGGTCTTAATCAAAATTCTCATAGAATATTTAACTTTTAACAGTGAAATTTTCAGTCAAAATATTCAGATAGAGCAGATTGCAAAATGATCTGTTAGTAACTGAATAAGTAAGTTAATTTGCTATATGAAATCCCTATCTTACAGTGTTTAATCCTTTAGCTTTGAAGAAGCTAAATGATTACAAATGAGACACATGGGTCTAGAAGTTATAATTAGATTATAATAGGAAAACATCATATTCAGATGGGGACTTGACTATTTGGTAGTTGTGCAATTTTGTTTTCCTACCAAAAAAACCCAATTTATATCCTCTCAGACTTAGCAAGAGTAGCAGATAAACAAATTCATCTGTAAAATGAATACAGCTTAGGGAATAATTCTAAAATGAGTCTTTCTTTTGAACAGATAATAACAGACTTAGGTTTAGAACATATGTTTTTGACAGACCTCCATCTTCCTACAAGACTGAATTTCATAATAATCACTCACTTAAACAATGAAACAACTAACTAGGCCTGCATATCTTGGTGTCTATCTTCAGTGATTTCCATATATTTTATAGACAAGGAAATGCTGCTATAATTTAAAAAAATTAAAATGAAAACATATCTGTGAAGTGTTCCCATTTTTCCCATCTTTACTTGATGATTCTACCTGCTTAAATTTGTTGACATTAATTATTAATGATCAGGGATTGACATTAGAGAGAACCCAGATGGGTTTCTTTCATTTTTCCACTCATCAAAGTAGCCCACATTTTAGGCCAGCCCCATCACAGTGGGACTTAGAACCAATGAGATTTAGCCAGGGAAGAATTTAGGAACATTTCACTGAAAGTGTTGGTCATAAATAGCTTTTTCCCCCTCCTGCCTTATACTCAAGGGAAGCTGGTACTCAGTACTAAGAAGTGTGATTTGGTTGAAGGATCAATGGAAGCTACCATTATGAGGACCTCTCTCTCCCTATCACAAGCCTACTGACCTGGGCTGGCTCAGTCTATGTCCCCTGCAGGGCCTTTCACCTCTCTATTCCCTGCATCGAGTCTTGTTTGCTTCAGATGAAGGGCTCAGTTGACACCTGTACTCTGTACCTGCCCATCTAGCAGACTGCTTCTGCCCTCCTTTGACAGCAAAGCCCCTTGGGCTTGGATTTCCCTCAGATGGGAAGATCCAATGTCATGGAGTTATTGTACTATACTTTAAAAACAGGAAGAGCATGCATAGATATGTGTAAAAAAAATATAGGTATATGTTATTAAAAAAAAATAAGGTCCAGAAAGAAATGGTAGCTGGGGTAATATGAATTTTATATGTAAACATCAGTGGTTATTAGTAAATAGGTATCTTATTTTACAAGATAATTATTTGTTTTAGATGATGATGTTGATGATGATGATAATAAAAGATAAACTGATTAACAAGCAAAACTGTTCCTTGTAGTTGATTATCACCCAATGTCTTCTATCCCTGCATGTTAGTGTCAAAGTATCCTGTTTCAACCCAGGAATATTAATAAATATAGGAGAAATTATCTGGAACATAAAAGCCCTATGACAAGCCTCAAAATTTGTCTGACCCAGAGCAACACTGGGCTTTGTTAACTACTGGGGGAAGGGTTAGCACCTGGGAAAAAGAAGTAAAGACTTCACGGGGAAAGATCAGAAGATAGAAGCTGCCTGGTAAAGAACTGGAGCTGGAGGAGAGAGGACATCTATGTGGAGAACGGCTTGCTAGTGACAGTGTTCGAGAGAAATTGAACAAAGGTATTTCTTTCTAGACAGAACAGTTCTTTTTTTTTTTTAATTTTTTATTGTTGGTTGGTCAAAACATTACAAATTTCTTGATATATCATATTTCACACTTTGATTCAAGTGGGTTATGAACTCCCATTTTTACCCCATACACAGATTGCAGAATTACATCAGTTACACATCCATTGATTTACATATTGCCATACTAGTGTCTGTTGTGTAGACGGAACAGTTCTGTGTGCGAGATCACAGGCTTTTCTACAGGGAACAAGTACCAGTCAGCAACTCTAGGAGGCAGAGTGTCTGGCTTTTCATTTCCCTTCAACTTTCTCTACTTGAAATTATCTTACATAGATATTTTTAGGGAAAGAACTTCTCAAGGGGAACCAATTGATCTATTTTGTGGGCTGTCTTCTCCCACCCTCAAATAAAACAAGCTCACTAATAGTCCTCAGAGAAAAAGGCCCTGGTTACCTAAAGATTGGAACAAAAAAGGGGCCCCCACTATATTGCTGTCTACATTTCTCCGGTCTATGATTATCATCTAACTAGGATCTCCCTCCCCTAGTGCTGGCTTACTAAGTTGGCTGAACTTTTCCAGATAATTGCCAAATTAATAGTCACTCTGAATTAATAAAACCTCCACTAGTCAGATATTCCTGTGCTTTTCATCCTTTACTTAGCTGTGCCATCTGTCACTGTGATACCTGTGTCACTAAGTTTTGAACCATAATACATATACTTCATCAGCTTCCAAATGGTTCCATGATCTGTCAGCAGTGATCAAAGCAGTGCAATGAGACATGACAGGGCATTTCCAAGTAATTTTTTAGAAGGCCCAGGAAGGTAAAAAGTTAAAGTCTGGGGACTTTTGAAGTTATTTCACTTTGAGTCTTCTCTTGTGGGGTCTTCAAAGTTCCAGAAGTGAGCTTATTTTTTTGTTGAAGTTCATATGTCTGAGTTCAGGCAGTTAGAAGTATACTATAATGAAACCCTTGGAGTAGGATAAGAGAAGGGTCAGGGTAAGGAATAAGTTTTATGGTGAGAATGAGGATGGACATGTTTATTGTAAATTTGTGTGTGGGGGGGTGAGGGACTGGGAGGTGGTTCACCTTGAATAGCAGAAAAACTTCAGAGATGTGGGTAAAGGAAGGTTACTAATATCTGCTTGTTTAGAATCTTCTGTCTTCCAGCTGTTAGGCTAATGCTTGTGTATACGTTGTTATTTAGCCCATAAGAGAGTTCCATAAGATTAAGAACCAGTAAGTTAAGTGGTAGGATTCTTATTTTTAAATGAAGACATAAAGGTCCAATCTCTGTCTATAAAATATCTTTATCAAGGTCATACGTACAATCAGTTTACCAGCACTGTGACCTTAGATAATTTAAGACTTGTCAGATTCTATACTAGATCTTATTTACATAATAAATCAGTGGTATGGATATTAAGATTTTTTAGCTCTTTCTTTGAACCTTGTATCCTCCGGAATGGTTTTGGGATGGATCCAATTCTCAGAAACTATTATCGAAATCTATCTAGCAAGATATTCTCCAGCCTTATTTCCTATCATTTGAAAAACATTTATTCTGTCTTTACCACTGTGGCAGTCTGCCTGGAAATAGGTGCAATGTATCATTTTCCACAATAATGGAAGGTGGGCTAGGAATTACCTATAATTTGTTTCTCTATCCAGGCAAGTCAAACTAAGTTATGATGAAAGTGGAGAAGCAACCTTGATCACCTACCATTTTATAGCTGATGTGATTGTTTTTATGAAGCCTATAACGTTTTTAACGCTTTAGCTGAAATGATCCTGATTCTTGTCTCAGCAGAATAATATTATAAGAGTGGAGTCAATTCTGATTGCAGAGGACGGGAGAACAGCTTGCTAGTGACAGGGTTTGAGAGAAAATTGTACAAAGCCTGCTTCTGTTCCCGCCCCCCCCCCCCCCATGAACCAACTATGTAGGAACCTTTGGCCAACAATCGGTTATGTCCGTGACTTATTCAGTTTTCTGTTTGATGGGGGACATACTTTGCAACCACGTCATTATCGGATAACTAGAAATTTAGGATGGAATTCCTTCTAGACCATTCTATTCAAAGAGAAGCCATGGTCAAAGGTATTAGTGGAACAAGACTCATGGTTTGGGAAAATTCTGCTGCAAGATACTGTATCTATTTTCCTTTTGCCAGAGCTCTGTGGTAGAAGGAAGAGGCTTGAAGAAAAGCATGAATAGCAACAGCATGCCATTCAGGGTCTTTTGTATGTAATTTTATTTGAACAAATATTTATAAAGCATTCACTCTTGGCCATACTTACCACGAGGTTTCCTGGGTAAGATAAAATTGAGACACTATCCTCAGCAAAGTTATGGGATATGGACTGTTAAATATTTTTATCCATTTAAAAAAAATCTATAATATTATGAAAATACAAATGATAAAACTTCTAGAAACGTGAACAGGAAAGACTACAGAGAAGTGACATTATTTGAGCTTACCCACAAAGATTGAATAGCCTACTTATAGGACAAGGATGAGGAGGGTCCACAGAGCATTGAAGCCAGCACATCAATAAGCACAGACATGTCATAGGTGGTAAGGACCTATAGCAGGTATTTATGGGAAGGGTGTGTCTGAAAATTAGTCCTGGAAAATTTAAGCTGGAACAATTTTGTGAAGAAGCTTGAAATGCCACGGTTGAGTTTGGAACTTAACACTATAGGTCCTGTTATAGATTTAGTTGTCTACAGGGATCAAGAAAGTAATGTAAGTGAATGACACTGACCAAGTAGTGGCTGTGGTCAGTTGGACAGTAAAGTTCTTTCTAAGAAAGCTGCAGGGACTCTGTTCCCACAGATGGTGGTTTTTCTAGTGTATGAACCTTGTTTTGCCAAATAATCCCAGTTTTCCAAGAGAAGCCTGAAATCTCACTTTTATGTGAACTCTCATGGTGATTAAATGCTGGCAACTAATAATTTTGTTTTTGAAACAGCCAGTTTTAAGATTTGTGTCTGTTCCTATGCCAGTGGCTTGTAACTATAGCTGGAGACAAATAGAGCCCCATAAATGATTGATACTCAAGGAGCCAACTTAATCCTATATGGTTTTAGAGAACCAATTTTGGGAACAAATTGTGAGGAGAAAGATGACACTTGAGGCAAAGAGGCAATTGGACAGCTGGAGTCAGAGATGATGAAAGGTTAGACCTCAGGCAGTTGTGGGGAAAGAGAAAGGGAGTCAGGAGATGAGAGCCTTGAAGTACCTGGTAACCACTGAGTTGGGGGTGTGGGTGTGGATACCATTATAATGACACGAGGGAGGTTGTGAAGCTGTTAACTGTGGGGAGAAAATAAGTGGAACTATTTGTCATGTCTTTACTGGCTAAAGATCCCATTTTGCTTTTTTATCTATTCTGAATTTGCTTTTTACCATATATTTTGTACTTGCTTTCTACCATCTACTCTATAATTCTGGAAAAAAAATTATTTGGAGTAAAGGATATAGAGTTTTTTCGTACTCTAAATAAATTACCCTTTTCCCTTCCTCCCATTTGTACTCCAAGATGAACCATGGGCATTAACTGCTAGATTTCAGACTCTTTCCCTGTATAGCATTAACCACATTGATGTGGTTGAAGCAATGAGCTGAAAGTATTTTAATCCTTGATGGATAGCTGCAGAAGAGGAATTTATGAATCCAATTCTTCTCAAGTTTGAAGATAATGATTTTTGCCTTTTCTGCTGGTGCCTTTTTCTCCAGCATTTTACATTTTTGCGACAGGGAATCAGACACACTATTATTCTATTCAGCAGCCTTGACATCAGCAGCAAATTTGCATGAACTGAGAAAGGGATGCTTCCATATTATTGTCTTCAATATTAAATGGTATTTTATTGCAGTGGAGACTTTTGATGGTCTCTGCATTAAAACTTCTAATTTTGTAAAGACTTTCTGTATTGCCTGTTGATTTGCTTAAAGGGCCATTGGAACTGAAGAGAGCTGTATTTCTTGGGCAGTGGAGTTGTGACATAAAGAGGTGAATGAATTCATTGAACAGCTCTGTGCACCTATGAAAAAACTGAATCCACAGTAGGATCCCACTTATAATGCTTAGTTTACTAAAGAATGTTTCCCAAAGTTTTCCTATGCAAAATATTTTTTTGTTATCTAACCAGTTATGAACCATGCTTGTGTCTGACAAATTTCTAAAGGTCAAGCCTATTTGTTTTTCCTCCTATTGTTACACACTCTGGATTTTATTCCTATACTAAGTGAATTGTGTACATTGTCAATAGGTTAAGCAAATTCTCACTGTTAGGATGTGTGGAACTATGTTAGGATATGTGGAACTTAGTAGGGTTCTAAGTAACTTGCAGCACTAAAAATAAGCAGATGCTTCAGTCATTTTTCTCTGATATAACCAAGGGTCTAGGATTCTGCCCCATCTTGTATTCTCTGAGATGATCTACCAGGGTTCCATGAGATATTGAGGAATATTCACACTATTTCCAAACATTATCTTCCTTGTGCTTTGGCAGGAAATGAGCATTTATACAAGAACCATGTGCTTACAATTTAATAGGGCCTGCTTATACCTGGAAAGATTGTTGCAGTAGATGCCTTTGGTGCTTTATTTGCTGGGTCATGGGCAAGATGGGAGAGAACTGGTAGGAAAGTCTTTTCCTTCTGTTTAATTAAGACTACATGTTCACTTAACATTCTTTTGTTTTTTATATTAAAACAAGTAAACGTTGAGATTTAAAAAATTTTTTGATATATGCATGCATATATGTATATATATAATACATAGACATGTATGAATAAATCTATATGTGTATATATATATAAGTTTTCATACCTACATATATATAAAGAGAAGGTAAAGATTCAAATAGTATGAATTATTCTTTAGTGTTTTTTAAATAGTGGCAAGGGCCTTGGAAAGGAAGAATAAAAGATTTTATTACTAGTTCCACTCCTGTTTTTTTTTTTTTTTTTACCATTGGACCAATTATGGTACCTTTCTAAGTCTTGGTTTCTTCATCTAAAACCTAGAAATGGAAACAATTGATTGATAAACCTATAGGATTTTGTGGACCTTAATAAATTTTAAATGTATAGAGCCTATACATTTAAATATTTGTAATAGTTTTCCCTTTTTTGCTTGATAACTCAGGTTATGTCTACTGTGTGCTTTTATAGGTTAGGTGATAATAAAAAAACTTCCAATTCAATACTCAAAATAGTTCTATCAGGTAAGCACTATTATCTTCTCAATGTTATTTAGTGAGAAAATTGAGACACAAAGTTCACATAGCTAGAAATTAGAAGCAAAATTAAGATTTGAACCTAGCCATTTCTTTTCCTCCCTTTCTTCTTCATTTCTCTTTCTCTCTCTCCCCCTCTTTCCCTCTCCCCCTCTCTCTCTGTATAGAGAGAATGTAATTTTTATACATATATAGATTTATTACATGTCTATTATATACATATGCATATACATACACATCAAGGTACATCTATCATGATTATAATAACTACCTGCTCTTTTATTTAATATATATGCTGAGTATCCTGTTTGTTTTAAAAGAATGTTTAATTAAATATATTTTTGAAATCATTAGAAAATATCAAATATGTGCCGAGGAAATGCTTAACCAATTCCTATGTAACTAGGCATTTGTTTGTAACTTTTTTGGTTATTATTCAGAATTTAATTTCCTTGCTCACAAATTCTTTCAGTCCTATGTGCTTATTTCCTTAGGGGAGTTGGGGGGGGGAACCCAGAGATGAAATTGCTATGTTAAAGAGAATGGGCATTTTTAAATCTCTTAATACATATTGCAAAGTTGTCCTCTGGAAAGGTTGTGTCAATTTATTCTTTCTATGAAACTATATTTTCATGAAGATGTGACAGAACAATTATAGAAGGCTAGATTAGGATAGAACCTTAAAGATCTGTGTATGCACTTGTTCCCATGCAATTTAGACAAGGAAAGAGAAGGTGCATAACTTGTCCAAGGGCACAAAGCAAATAAGGATTGAATCCTAATCACCTGATTTCTGACCTAGAGTTTTTCTTTAATGTCATTACGTAAAGACATCAGTGAGATTGGTTAATGACAAGCAATAGATGAGGTAGGAAATGCCTACATGGAAGTGGAAACACTATTTTCCAGTCACCGTACATTCCCATTACCAAATGTCATTCTCCCATCATCTGGTTGCTTTATTCTGTTGATCTCAGAAGCTAGTTCACATCATTAGAAGTAAATCTTTTGCCAAGTAGCAATTTCAAATGGCAGTGGGAGAACTTAGAGGATGGGGATGGTGAGAGTTTAGGCCACATTTACAAAGCTTCCTGTAATTATTTTGGGACTACCTGTTTATACAGTGAACACCAATTGTTTATAAACACAATTGTTGTGCAAACAACCTAATAGCACTGTGAATGAAATAAAAATTAAAACAGACACAATTCTTCTATAAGTAAAATTTTTTTCCACATTTTCACATGAAGTATACTTCTATGTGGTTTTGTCATAGATATCATTTTAGATTTTGCTTTCTTTAACCTCTCAAGTCATATATATGTGTGTGTGTGTATTTTAATTAGGCATATATGACAGCAGAATGCATTTTGATTCATTGTACACAATAGTAGCACAACTTTACATTTCTATGATTGTACACAATGTAGCACCACACCATATGTGCAATCATACATGTACCTAGGGTAATGATGTCTATCTCATTCTACCATCTTTCCTACCCCCAGTAACCCTCCTCCCCCTCCCTCCTCCCTCCTCCTCCCCCCCCCTTTGCCCCATCAAAATTACTTTATTTTCCTATGTCTCCCCCCTCCATTATGGATCGGCATCCACTTATCAGAACATTTGGCCTTTGTTTTTTTGGGATTGGTTTACTTAGCATGATATTCTCCAACTCCATTACCTGCAAATACTATAATTTTATTCTCTTTCAATGCTGAGTAATATTCCATTGTGTACATACCACAATTTCTTTATCCATTCAACTATTGAAGGGCATCTAGGTTGGTTCCACAGTTTAGCTATTGTGGATTGAGCTACGATAAACATTGATGTGGCTATGTTACTATAGTATGCTGATTTTAAGTTATTTGGGTATAAACCCAGGAGTGGGATAGCTGGGTCAAATGGTGGTTTCATTCCAAGTTTTCCAAGGAATCTCCATACTGCTTTTAGATTGGTTGCCCCAATTTGTAGTCCCACCAGCAATGTTTGAGTATGCCTTTTCTGCAAGGATTTGGGGAACAACATTTATTGTTTTCTGTATTCTTGATAACTGCCATTTTGACTGGCATGAGATAAAATCTGAGTAGTTTTGATTTGCTTTTCTCTAATTATTAGAGATGTTGAACAGTTTTTCATGTATCTGTTGATTGAATGCATATCTTCTGAGAAGTATCGGTTCAGCTCCTTAGCCCATTTATTGATTGGATTATTTGTTTTTTTTGGTGTTAAGTTTTTTGAGTTCTTTATAGATCCTGGAGATTAGATGTGCATGTGGCAAAAATTTGTTCCCAAACTGTAGGCTCTCTCTTAACCTCATTGATTGTTTCTTTTGTTGAGAAGAAGCTTTTTAGTTTGAGTCCATCCCATTTATTAATTCTTGAACAAATCATATATATATATAGGCTAACAACCTGCAAAATTTTTATTTAAAAGTTTTCCAGAGATGTACCCAGTAATATTAAATTATGTATTCCCTTCTAATAAGGCCATTTAGGTTATTCAACAATTTTTAGTATCACTAAATAGTGTGTCTAAAATACATAAAAGGGAAACTGTTTATACATAATCTTATGTATTTTGTAACTTCTCAGAAAGGGCATTACTATGCTAAAATGTCCAAATATTTTTATGAGTTTTAATGTGCTGCAAAGTACTTTCTAGAATGATTGGATAACTAAATTATGTCAATACAAATTACAAGCTTTTTAAGATACAATATAATATTCAATAATTTGTTTAAAAACACTTAAGTCACCTATGCCAACTCTAGCTTCTGTCTGGCTGCTACCCTTGGAGAAGTTTTGCTCATAGCATATTGGGTTTAAGTGGCTCATTTTTTCCCGAGCTTAGAGGGAAAGGTGCAGATGAATGTCCAGATCTGTCCTGATGTGAGCTGTACTCTGGAGGTTTTGAACTGGACTTTACTGCCTGGAGCCTCCCAATTTGGAGAGGTTGCAGAGAGACATACTCAATTTAAATACTAAATTTATCTTCCCTCATTCTGAGCTTAGTTTGAAGTCCCCTAGTTACTGCGGTTGGATTTTGTTGAATGTTTCCTAGGGCCATCTTGCATTCAATAAATAGCTAACAACCAGCTCCCTAGAGAGGGCACGATTCTTGTCTTTTCCTTCATATTAATTTAGTAATTTTGATGAGACTATTTCTTTCTTTCTTTTTTTGGGGGGGGTGGGTTGCAGGGATTGAACTCAGGGGCACTTGACAACTTAGCCACATTCCCAGCCCTATTTTGTATTTTATTTAGAGACGAGGTCTCACTAAATTGTTTAGTGCCTTGCTGTCTCTAAGGCTGGCTTTGAACTTGTGAACCTCCTACCTCAGCCTCAGCCAGTGGGATTATAGGCATGGGCCACTGCGCCCAGTGAGACTATTTCTTTATGGTCAAAGACCAGAAAAGTTTCCCAAGATCCCTTTTTTTTTTTAAAGTCAAACTGCCTCATTGGGTAAATACTGTCAGCAGAAATTGATTGGAATGTAGGGATATTGGGGACAGAAAATTAGCCCAATCTTTAAATTGAATTTAAAGTGCTAGGAGGGCATGCAAAGGAGGCCCTTTGCCTATAAAAAGCATATTTGTTACTCTGGAAAGCTGTTGTAAGAAAAAATAAGTTTTTTTCTTCTTGCCACATTTTTATTGGTGCATTATAATTGTACATAATGTTGATTTCTTGTTATATATTTATACATGCACACAATATAACTTTATAATTTGGCCAAAATCCCTCACCAGCACTTCCCTTTTCTCTTCTACTCTCCCTCCTCCTGTCCCTTTCTTCTACTGATCTCCCTTTGATTTTCTGGAGACCCTCACAAACCCCCACTTTTTCTTTTTCCTCTCTAGCGTCCATACATGACAACATATGACCCTTGACCTTCTGAGTTCGGCTTATTTCACTTAACACAATAGTCTCAAGTTCTATCCATTTTCCTGCAAATGACATAATTCCATTTTTCTTTGTGGCTGAATAAAACTCTATTGTGTATATATACACCACATTTTCTTTACCATTTGTCTGTTGATGAATACCTAGGCTGGTTCCATAGTTTGGCTCTTATGAATTGTACTACTCTAAACATGGGTATGAATGTATCACTACAGTATGATGATTTTAATTCTTTAGGAAAACAGCAAGAAGTTGTATAGCTAGGTCATATAGTGGTTCCACGCTTAGTCTTTTGAGGAACTTCCATACTCCATAGTGGTTATACTAATTTACAATCCTACTGAAAGTATAATACAGTTCTTTTTCTCCCCATCCTCTTTTGCAAAAATGGGATTTTTAATTCCCAGAGAAGTCATAAATAAATTGTGATCCTTAAAATGGAGGGGGGGGGGGAATTAAACATTATAGGAGAGATGTTAAGAATATAAGTGTAGATTTCAGAAATTTTTTATGGGTTAAAAAATCTAACTTTCTTACTCTGTGTCCTTGGGAATGCTATTTAACCTTTAAGACTTAGTTTTCATGTCTAAAATGATTGAATGAGATAATGCAAATTATTCAAAATAAATGAATATTAGTTATTATAATCAAACTGATAGCAGGTATTGATGTGTAGTTATAGGAGGAACCCACAAAAGACACATAGAAAAAATGGTCAGAGACAACAAAAGAAAACTGTACAGTCTGGCAAGCCAGGAGAAGATGACATCTTAGGAAGAAAAGAATAAATATAAATAAACATAAATAAATAAGGAAGTTAATGAATGCCAAGATCAGAAAAGTTCCTTGAATTTGATGATCACCAGGTCTCCTATAACTTCCAAGATAATGTTTTAAGCAAATATTAAAATTTTAATTTAAAAACTATAAAGAAATGAAAATAAAAATGGGGCAGAATTGACATTATAGGACGTTGGCAGAAGGGCATGCTTACTAGGATCTATTGTATTCAAAATAAAGGTATATTGCCAAAGACAGATGAAACTATTAGCTGTGTGTCATTGGATTATTGATGGACTTGGTTTTCCCATGACCTCTCTCCACCGCACATACACAAAAGTGACTTCTGTGGTCGTATGAAGCTGAGATGTGCTGCTAGCTTCAATTTCCCGTATATTATAGCCCAGCTTTTACATTAACTGCAGACTTAGCAACAGACCCATTTTCTTTCTTTGGCTACATTTTAACTTCTTATAGAAAATGAGGATGAAATCAGCAGGTAGAATTTGGCTTTAGCACATTTACAAAGAGCTGATGACATTTAGCTGTTAGGTGCCAACTATCCATGCTTCTTCCAGAGCAAGTTCACTTGCAATTAAAAGAAGTCCTTTTAATATAATTAGTATTTTTCCTTGAGAAAGTACACCATCTACATGTTCTGCATGAAGAGGCTGGCATTTCAGATGGAAGTTGCACCTTCTCTAATATGTAGGAAAGGAAATCTAGGTGTTTTGAGCACGGCTCTCACCTTTTTGTTGGTAAGAAGTAAGGAGCTGCAGGTTCTGTGTTATCTGTGGCCAAGTTCTAGTGTTTATTGTCTTGTGTAAAACCACCTTTCTAACTTTCTACTCACATACAGAATTCTAATCTCAAAGCTACTATCATAAAATGGTTTACTTTGAGTCCACATGTTATTTTTCCAGAAAGACATTTAAATAGTTTTGGGAGAGACTGATGAATGACTCTTTCAAAGGTTGATTAGAAAGTGATTAAACTAGCTCAAATAAGGAACTGAATAACCATTTCTACAATCCCTCTCTGTGTCTAGTATTATTAGATATTATAAATAACTTGATGCTCATTAAGATTAGGAAGGTATGCATTATCAAGATTAGTATCAAGAAGTTCTTCAATAATCAAAATTCCTGCACTCTCACTGGAGAGGAAGAGCCAATTTTGCTTGTAGTGTATGAGAATTTATTGCCCTACAATGCACAGAACTCTTCTCATTACTGGCTCAAGAGCACAAACCTTTACAACAACTGATATATGAAGTAGCAACTGGTGGTGCCAGGCTGAGTCTGACTTGCTGACTTATTTAGTCCTAAAAATATTTTTTAAAAATTTAGATGGCTGTCAGCATTAAAAAAAAACTTGGAGATTTCCTACATAAACTTTGATTTGTGTCTCTTAAGAAAACAGATGAGCTGATAATATCAGGTTTATGTTCTTTTAGGTCAGTAATAACTGGAGCTAGGTAGCAACTGTCCATGTTAGACAGCCTGAGTGCCTTCCATGTAGCATTGGTGCTGTAACTCTTTTATGTAGAACCAATCTCTTTCTATGGCCCCTCTGAAGTCAGCTTCTGTCCATCATCTTATTCCACAAACTGTGGGAACCATTGATAAGAGGGAAAATTTTACTATTACTTTTAAGGTTTGATTCAAGATATTATCTTTTGACCTTAAGATATTAGCATATTGGCTCTTCTGACCTTAAAACATTAGCATATTGGCTCTGGCCAATGAGCACATTAAATAATTCCTCTTTGGGTCAAGGTGTCTCTGATATCATGGCTCTAGGGATGAAACTCAGAGCAGTAATGTTTTCTCCAACATGCAGCAACAATATGTCAAAGATAAGGCTAATGTTTTAATTGTATTGATCTTACAGAGCAAATGCTTGGGCCACAAACCATATTCTAAGTAGAAAAATTTATAAAATACCCTGAGATAGAAGGACTGTCAGATGTACTAAACGAGTAAAGTAACAGACCAAACGAGTAAAATTAAAGTTCTGTTAATTTCATAGTTATCATTGTTACCATTTTACAAATAAAGAAACTTGGGTAGGATGTAGAATCTGACCTGGAAATTGTAAGCTGGAGTTGGAATATTGACAAGGCATATCTATGCCTATGTCTGTCTACTATATTTTATGCACCCATATACTCTTAGCTATTTTAAATCACATTCATTGCCTTAGAAGTAAGTGTAGTACTACCTTGAGTACCATTTTTATATACATTAGTCTCTCTAGATATGCAGTCTTCCTGGATCAGCAGGGAGATGTTGGGAGTAGGAGACTATTGAACACAGTAAGCGTACTCATGAAGGTAGGCATTGTGATACCTAAAGGGAACCTCAAAGAAGAGAATTTGAATAAGGTGCCAGAAATGAAACTGCAAACGAGCTCCCCTCGTCCCTAATGTGGAAAAGGTATTAATGAATACATCACTGAGTTGTCTCATGAGACCCTGAGGTGTATTGACTCACTGTTCAGGGTCTTCTGTGTCTACAGCCTAATGGGTAAAATAAAGAATTCCAGCTTTATCTACTATGCTCTAAAGTCAAAGGGAATCTAAGATAAAACCAACTCAAGGCCCTAGAGAGCCATGGTTGCACAATATAGGTGATTAAAGGAAGGGAAAATAGGACCCTGACCCTCAGTCTTTGTCCAATAGAGCTCCCTTAATTTGCTAGAATAGCTCCTTCCCTTTGCTCTTCGTTTTTTTTCCTGCCTTCTTAACACCTAGGACATTGAACTGTAAGAGGACTGCTTTTTACTGAAGGATAGTTTGAGTCTTAATGTTTCTATTGACAATGTAAGTTTGGTTATTGCCTTAATCTCTCATTCTGAGTTTACTTATCTATAAAATGAGTATAATAACACTCATCTAACTGACCTACAGTTTTTGGTTGTGGATTAAATATATAAAATCACACACACACACCACACACACACACACACACACATATATATATATATATATATATATATATATATATATATATATACCCATATCTCTCTCTCTGTAGATCTCTCTTTAGAGATAGTCTAAAATAATATCTGACATAACAGGTGCTAAAACATTTGTTTTGATTCTATGAGTCTATGGCATCTCTACAATTGGTTTCAGCTGCATGCAACAAAATATATAATGAAGTGGGCTTGTGTAATGAATATTTATTATTTCTCTTAATGCATCCAGTGGAAGGCTGTTTCAGAACTAAATAATTCAGTACCTCAAGAATGTCTGGAATGTAAGTCAGCCTCATTGCAATGATCATAGTCTCAAAACAACTGTAGCAGCTCCAAGCATCACAGCCTTAGGTAGAAAACGTCCATACATAGGGAGAAGAGGAGTGCTTGAAATATGTTCATCCTTTTCTTGGGCTAAACTTTCCCATAAGAATTCTACTTGTTTCATCGTCCAGCATAGAGTCCCAAGCTCGTATCTAAAGCAAGAGAAATGGGAACATGATTCACTTAGATTGATCAACATTCAGGTCTTATTGCTGGAGAATGAGTCAGCTTCACTGAATAAATGGAGAAAAGAAAGTGGTGATGGTGGAGAATGGCTGGAGAGTAGGTGTCTAGCAGGATCTCCACATGCTTTTTTTTTTTTTATAAGAAGTAATTTTTATAAGAACAAGTCATCTTTTCAGCAAATTCTAAGTAATCCTCTCCTTTGTTCTTCAAGTTGTATTTGAAAAAAATTGAAAGACTCATGGATTATCACACTTGCATATTTCCACAGCAGCTTGTGTTTGCCACGTTTGAACTGATTTATTTTAAAGGTCAATTTCAGTCTAGAAAGAACCATAAAAGTCGACTCAGAGTAGTAGTGACAAGAAGAATAGGAACTGTGTTGTAAGAGGGTGTTAACAATCCCAATAGTCAGAAGTGAACCCACAATTAAAATTTGGATGGCAAAGATGAGTGGATTGTATTATATGCCTCCTGGAAGGCCACCAGAACCCATTTCTAGACTTTGTATCATTTCTCCTGATCCTTCAAGGTAATTCAGCTATCACTTCCCCATGTTGCTACATTGAAAAGGATGGCAGTGGAAAAAGAAAGAGAGTGTTGCATTTTCAGAAATGATTATATTTTTACCTAAATTTTTGTCTCACTCAGTTTCCACAGCTATAACAGTATACCCAAGACTGGGTTATTTATAAAGGAAAGAAATTTATTTGGTACACAGTTCTGGAGGCTGAGAAGCCAGAGAGCACAGTACTAGCATCTGCTAGTGAGGTCAAAGCAGGAAGGGATGGAAAAGTGAGCCAAGTCATAGATTTTTAATGAAATAATATCATTAAAGTCATACAATATTAGGCCTTAAGTCTTATGTAAGCCAACCCCGTTAGTTTAATGATGAGCATATCAAGGCATGAAGAGATTTTGTGAATGGCTGAATATTCATCTTACTAGTCTTTAGCATAGATTTGTTTTCTCTAAAAAATAGACTTCCTCTATAACTGTATGGCTTTCCATTGGTAGACATTCAGCCCATTCCAGAACAATTATGTGGACTAAAATGAGAGTATGCATAGGAAAATATTTTATATAGTAGGAAATGATTCATAGTAGTTGATAATAAAATATCTATCTTCCCTCTCTCCCTCCCTTCCTCCCTCTTTTCTTCTTTTTAGCTAGGTCATATAGCAAGCAGTTAGGAAGCCATTCAACATTAAATATTCCATCAACCAGGTTTCTTCCTCTGTCAATAACAGGGAATTAGAATTTCTCATCTTTGCCTCTACCTCCCTCTGTTGGTCCTAACACTATTAATAGGATACTCTTTTTTTTTTTTTTAATTTGTTTTAATTAGTTACATGTCCTTGTCAGGGCACTTTCTTTGCCATTTCCCTACTTCAGCCAGGTCAGAAACTTGTTGAACAAGTTTGTTGAACAAGTCTCCCAACACTTCCCGAATACAGAAAATGTGGGGTACTATGTTTGGACTTGTATAGTACCAAATGTTATCTAGGTAAACAAGAATGTTCTGTTTTCAAGGGTGAGGAATAAAAATACTTTCTCATAGACCTATTGGGTATACATTAAAACTATTTTATGCAAAAATAAGAATCCTTAGCCTCTGAAAGAAAAATGGGACTGACTTTACCTCTTGCTTCCGTTTCTAGAAGGCTGCATGGTAGTGAAATAAACCAGCGATATTTTTTAATAAACTAAGATCGTCGATGAGCCTCCATCCCAGCGGGGTTGAGAAACATTTCCTTCCTTCCTCCCCCTTTACTTTTTATTTATATTAAAGCTTTGATCTATTTAGGGAATTTGGGAAAAGAAAGAAGACATCTGGTAATGGCATTTTCCAGCAAAGTTGGAGAATTTCATCTGAGAAAATTTCCTATCCCAGTTATGGACTGCCTCTATCTCCTCACTAGGACTAGGAGATTCTGAAGGGGGAATGAAGCCAGATGCAAACACTTCGGTCTGTAATTTATTCCTTCATGGGATTTTCTTTCATCTTTAATCCAGCACAATTTAATAATTTCCTGCATTCAGAGCAAGCCAACAAGTCGAGAAAACAAGTCTGCAAATCTTCACTTTGTGCGCTGCTCTCTTATAAGATAATAACTTTTAAGGAACTAACTCTAAGTCACTACATTATTTATTGGGAAGTTCTCAATTTTTACTCAACCTAATTTCTCAAGGATTAGATCAATGGGCCAATTTATGAAAATGAACTACTTACCGGGACTAGAAAGGGGAAGTTGGAAGGGAAATAGATATAAGTAGGGGAAGAGTAAGAAACTAGGAAGCAAGATGGACATTTCCACTTTGTGGTTGAAATATGTCCTAAGCTTTGAATTGTCCCTTAAACTCTGCTATTGCAAGAGGAGTATGGAAAAATAATAAAAGTGTACTCACTGATAGTGTTTATAAGGGAGTTAGGAACATGGGTGCTTATTAAGTATTACTCAGAAAATATGTAAGTGTAAAAAAAAAAAAAATCTGAGACCCAAAAGGAATCAGCTACAATCAACACATAGCATATTTTAGGTAGCAGAACTTCAGTGGATATAAAAAAAACACCTATGCAGGATAGTAGTATTATTTTCCTTTTGATTGTAGTACTCTTTGCCATGAACTATACTGGGACTCTTCTGGCAAAGTATGGGACATGCTGAGGAATCCATACGGTAAATTATCTGTAGTTATGATTGTCAGTCCCACTTCTAATTCCAGGCACTACTGCAGTAACCAGGTCCAAGTAGACTTTGATTGGTTCCATGTAGAAACAAGCTGATGATGTCTTGCTTTTGGACCCATATTACATGCCCCTTGTTTCCTTCCCTATAGATCCAGATATCAGAGAGGAAAACAATACCTATAGGGTCACTCGTGTATAATGGGGGAAACCTAAGGACAAATGCTTCCTTCTTTTGTACTCTCAGTGGGCACTTCTGAGATGCATTTCATAGATGTTCTCAGCAGGATCTAGAGAACTGAGCACCAGTTGCCTACAGCAGCACAAAAATACATCCCTACATTTGCTTTCTCCTTCCTTCCTTCCTTTCTTGTCTCCCATACCCTTCTCTCCCTCCTGCTCTCTGGGATGACTCCCCAAATATACTATCCGGTTTTGCCTTGGGCTCTGCTTTCTCAGGAATCCAAGTTGTGATGATATATTAGTAGTGACCTTTTGGTATGTTTTGTGTTCTACATGCTTTAGAAACATTTTCCCATTTACCTTCACAGAAACCTTGTGAAATAAATTAGTTTGTCCATTTCATAGGTAAAGCAACTGTGGCTGGAAGAGTTTAATTGATTGCCAATTGTGACACAGCTAATATGTGAATATAAGATTCAGCTCTTCATTTTTATAGAGATAAAGCTTATTTTTATAAGTTATACATGACAGTAAAATTCATTTTGATATAATTATACAAGCATGGAATATATCTTATTGTAATTAAGACTCCATTCTTTAACAAAATGTTTTATTTGTTCTTTTTAGTTTTACATGACAGTAGAATGTATTTTGACATATCATACATACATAGAATATAATTTCCCAGTTTTTGTGGTTGTACATGATGTGGAGTTACACTGGTTGTGATTCATATAAGAACATAGAAAAATTATGTTCGATTCAATCTACTGTCTTTCCTAGTCCCATTACCCCTCCCTTCCTTCCATTCCCCTTTGTCTAATCCAGTTAACTTCTATTCTTCCCTCCCTCTCCCTGCTTATTGTGAGTTAGCATTTGCATATCAGAGAGAACATTTGGCCTTTGTTTTGGGGGACTGGATTATTTCACTTAGCATGATAGTTTCCAGGTCCATCCTTTTATTCCAATATCATAAAGTCTTTTTTATGACTAATACTCCAAAGTGTGTATATATACCATATTTTAAAAATCCATTTATCTCTTGAAGGGCACTGAGGATGGTCCATAGATTAGCTACTGGTCCATAGATTGAGCTGCTATAAACATTGATATGGCTGTATCACTATAGTATGCTGATTTTAAATCCTTGGATATACACTGAGGAGTGGGAAAAGCTGGGTCAATTGTGGTTCTATTCCTAGTTTTTTTGAGGAATCTCCATACTTCTTTGCAGGAGTGATTGCACCAATGTGCAGTCCCACTAGCTATGTAAGAGTCACTCTTATTCTTTTGTCCAGGCATTTCTAATCAAATCTCTTTGGGGGATACATAGGAAATATAAATGCATCAAAGCCTTTGTACAAAGGGCAGTGAAGCTTAGTGGGATCATGGCAAAATGATGAGTACATGCAATATATAAATAAATTTAAATTCAACTCATGTAATTAATCTGGTCAATAAGTGCAGACTGAATATCACTGATTTACCATGTCTATACATGATTATTTAGGAAAGTGGAACAAAATGAAGTACACAGGAAGATATGGGTAGGTTATATGCAAATACCACATCATTTTATGTGAAATACTTAAGCAATGGATTTTGATATGTGTAAGTGATCCTGGAACCAATCCCCACTGGATATAAAGGGGAAGCTCTACTTTATTTGGGCAAACCTTCTCCATTTCACTATAGTTCCTATTTACTGCATTTATCCTTTCTGCTTCTTTCATTTCCATTACTTCCCTGGGTTCCAAACATGTGAGTCTGTAAACTCTGGGTGTGTGACAAAAGCCAGTCTAAGATGTAATGGAGGAAGAGAGGGCAGATTCATCATTTCTTTCATTATAGATTAAAAAAAAAGGCTTCATTAATGAAACAGCACCTGTGGTTAGTGTTTCCATTGTTTAGGGTAAAGATTTCTCTGGAAAAACGAGAAAGATGTTCCTGGCAGAGTAGACAATCTACATGTGTCATGGAAACTAGAGGTATCACAGCCTCCATGGAGTATGGGTAGAAGGATAAAATGAAAGGTTTGGAGTAGTGGGCAGATACCTTATTTTTCTACTCCCTTGTTCATAGGAACATTTTTAGTACCACACTTTAAGTTCTCTGAATGCAGGAAATATATTTTTCACACTCATTAAAACAGCATCTTGAATGGGTAGGAGGTAGCTTGTTCATATCAAAATCAGGTTGCTTGTCTGTCAACATTACAAAGGAATGTTCTTATTTTGATAACTAGGAAAGGTCTACGGTATCCATGGAAGTAGCCTGGTTCAATTTTAAAAGTACAGAAAAGTGAGAGTAATGTAAAAATATTGTTCACATAATTTTTTAAATGAACACTTCAATTCCCTTTAAAACTTAGCACAGAATAAAACAATGAAAGAATTGGCTGAGAAGAACTAAATCCATTCTTAAAAACTACAGATTTGCAAGCGGCTAAACTGAGAATACTTTAAAAAAAAGGCTAGTTCAATAGTCCATTCAACCTACTATTTTATTCTAAAGGTGTAAAGATGCCTCAAGAAGTAAGGGATTAAAGAGTTAGCAAGTAGTCACAGAGCCAGGTTTTGAATTTACACGTGTCCATGTACTAGAATGCCCAAGATGAGAGTGTTGGTTTGGAGTTGATCAGCAGCCTCTTTTTACTAGGACATGCATGAAAAGCTTTCTGTGGCTGATAAAATAGTTGGGCAGTCCAGGTCTCCCTTTACATCTTCTTGATTTAACATCCCTTGCCAATAATGTCTTTCAGTTGATCCATATTAGCCTTTATCAAGTGAAGCATTATTTGTATCAAAACTGTTATGCTAATTATAGCATATCCTGGTCTGTTTTTTGCTTATGCAACTGCTTACTTCACTACAAAGAGCTAACCAAATGGTACACCAAAACAGCTATTTTTATTTCTTTTGATTATAGTACAAAATTATCTAATCCAGAGTTGACACTATGACTACCTTCTGCACAATACCTTCTGCCACTGTAGTAGAGATGGGTTTAGAGACTCCTGGATGCCTTCCTTTCCCTTTTCCCCAAATTTAGGAAAGGGAAAAATACTTTCACAAATGAAAGGATGAATAAGGACTAAACACATTTCTCAGTTGCTTAGCTTTTTATTACTATTTAGCTCTTTCTTGCCTTCATTGATTAAACATTTTTATTTAACTTCTAGAGGAGAGTTTAAAAACTTCACACTTATTGAAAGTTTTGCTTTATTACTGTTTCATATCTATTACATGTTGAAGATTACACTCCCTCCAAGTCTGCAATTAATATATTTTTAATTGTGGGATGATTGAGTGAATAATACACATGGCAATGACTTTTTTTTAAAAAATTTGATACTAGGGATTGAATACAGGGGCACCCAACCACTATGCCACATCCCCAGCCCTGTTCTGCATTTTATTTAGAGATAGGGTCTCACTGAATTGTTTAGCATCTCACTTTTGCTGAGGTTGGCTTTGAACTCTCGATCCCCCTGCCTCAGCCTCCCAAGCTGCTGGGATTAGGCAATGACATTTAATAATTACTTGTGTAGTGAATGAATTAAAATAAAACACAATTAAGTCATTAAAAAAAAGAAAAATCAAAAGCAAGTACTAGTTTTAATGACAATAATAATCACTAATAGAAAATGAGATCAAGTATAAATTTGAAATCACTTATTCTTTGATTTTCAGAGGGTCCATTATTTACATTGTGTTTTTGGTATTTACATGCAGAATTCTCAAATGTTTCAGTATTAGTAGTAATAGTAAAAATAATGGTTACTATTATCATCAGGATGGTTTAATAAATCTGCAAGATGCACAATTAGAACCTTTTACAATGACAAAGGTGGTAATTTGAAGCCAGAAATATCAGTGTGCATGGTTTTGTCTCATAACACCTGGATCCTGTACAAAGTTGTTTATTTGTCCTCTTTTGAACTGGCAGGTTTAGAGATGATGATTCATAAATATTCCTGCTCTCATCTTACTTTGAAGACTTTAATAGAATATACAAAACAGCTGACATGAGGAAATAAGGAATCAAGGGGAAACAGAGGAGACAAAAAAAGTTCCTTGTTTCTTTAACTACATATTGATGACTTCTTAGTAATTGCCTGAAGCGAATCCAGGGCAAAGAGATTCTGCTTGGGCAAGTTAAAAAAAAGTGAATCTATCCTTGCTTTTCTGTGTAACTCAGAGATAGTGGGTTATAACAGGAATGTGGATTTTGGAGTTGGACACCTATAATTTCAAAAACTGGCTCTGTGACTACTTGCTAACTCTTTAATCCCTTACTTCTTGAGTCACTGGAACCTCATGTTCCTTAGTTCCTCTTTCTTCTCCAAGGTTATTATCACTTTCGGAATTTTCCCTTACTTGCAATTTAGCCAGGACCTCATTCAGCTACTCTTACTGGCACCCTTAGTATCCTGACTGTTGTTGTATCTCCCTGCAAATTGGGGGCCATCTGAACATCCACTTCTCATTCCTATGGTGCTCATCTGGGAGGAAGAACCCAGTTCAGCACACTCTGTATGGAGCTTGCTATTTCTTTGCTCTGCTCCCTGGTTTCAGCAGGGCTCCCTGGTTCACTTGAAAATTCATGTAATACTTTGCTGAGTTCCTGTCCCTGTTACCCTCGGTGGGTTGCGGTCCTAAATATTTGCTGCTTTTCTGAATTTCCCAAACTACTACTTCTCATGATGATCTGTTGTGATCATCACCACAGATGATCTTGCTTCCAACTGCAATGGTCAGCATTGGTGTTCTCAGGAAAAAAACTCCAGCTTTCTGAAGGATCTGAAAAAATCATCTATATTGAACCCACCTGACCTCTTTCATTCTGCTTCAGAGGAAGAGATAGGATGAGCTCTTCTGTACTCTTGATGGAATCTTTTTTTAAAATTTTCTATCAGAATCATGCTTCTTATTTCTCTCTCCCTCCCACCCCCACACAAATTCTTTTTCTTGGTATTTCCTTCATAGCTGAAAACATACTTAAAGAATACTTTCATCACCTCTATATTCCACTTGAGTTGCTGTGCTATTTCTCTCTTTTCACTTTCTGTTAAGTTTCTATAAAGCAAAGTCAATTCCAAGGTCATTGTTTCAAATGTCTATTTAAGACCAGAAAGATAATAATGACAGTGGGCAAAAGGGCTGAATATAAGGTAATAGTGGGCTCACCTTTGTCTGAAGCTTAGTTTGTTCTGTTCTTTGCTGTCCTATAGGAATAGGGGTTCAGTTTGGTCCAAACTCCTAATTTTTCCCCAATGAAAGCAGGAAGTTTAGATTTCTGTTTTAAATTTATCAATGTTAAAAACACCATGCATTCCTCATAAAACACATATATGGGCTGAATTTGAATTATGTATTCCCACTTTTTTACTCTCAGCCCAAACTCTTTATCTTATTTAATCAACCTATTGCAATTAGCTTTCTGCCCCTAACACTCTACTGAAACTGTTGTAGACCAACACTTCTCAAAGATTTATGTCCCTATGAAACTTCTGGAGATCTTGCTAAAGTGCAAAAAATGAATTCTGGTTCAGTAGATTTGGAATGGGGGCCTGAATTTTGCATATCTAGTAAGTTCCTGCATGATACCTGTAGTCCAAGGACTCATCTCAAGATAAACCATTTAAGCCTTTCTTCTTCTCCTCACCATTAGTAGAATTGACCCTTTCAGTTTTTGTGTGCCTGCTATATTTGAATCCAATCTCTAAAACAATCTAATCTATGACAATCCTGTAATTCCCTGTGTATGTGTTTATGTGTCTGCCTAAAAGCTGTTTCCTGGCAAGGAATATATCTAACTTAAGTTTTTTTTTTTCTCCCAAGCACTACTACAGTGCTGGAAACTAAGTACTTAACAAGGTTGTTCACCTGCTCTCAATTCATGTCAGGCAGTCTCTAGCAGCATATGTGTGCGTTTCTTCTCACAGGAGTTAGATTGCACTGTGGGAGTTCATTATGTTGAAGGAGAGAGTCTCTTTCCACAAAGACTTCAAACTTGTAATAGGTTTCCAAAGAAGGATTAAGTACCATATTTTAATAGATTTTTCTGTTTCATGTTCAAATTGGTCTCATAATGTCATCTTTTCAATTTGTGTTGCCAATCTGGGAAAAAAAAATACCAAATTCCTTCAGTTTTTATCTTTCAAGTGTTTTCAACACTTCCATTTGCCAATATGAGGGACATCTGGAAGTTGTATGTTATCTCTTATTATGGCTTGGTAAATATCATCCAGGGTTTTCCTGCTGGAAAGGCAGCCTGCCAGCTGTTTGAAGAGACCTAATCTCATTTAGAAGAAAAGCAGAGAGTGGAGGAAAACGGTGCATGGCAAGGAGCATGAATAATCCTGTATCTACAGGCGTTTTTTCTTTTAGTGGCAACAGGCTTGAGTATTCCTATTTCCTCTTGTTTTGTACAGTGTGATGAGGTTCAAAGGGCTGGATTCTCTAATCCTGCCTCAGGCTGACTCATCATACCAGTCAATCACTCATTCAGTATTTATGAATAGTCTGTCACTGTAACACCAACAGGGTGAGCTCTGTCTTTAGATAACATCGTACTCATTGAGCAAAGAGACAGCATTGAAAAGAAACCAGAACCACATATGTGATTACACAACTGGTGTGATTCTACATCATGCACCACCAGAAGAATGAGAAGTTTTATACTGAATTTATATATAATGTGTCAAAATGCATTCCACTGTCATGTAACTAATTAGAACAAATAAAAAATGTTTAAACAGTCAAAAAAAAAAAAAAAAGAAAAAAAGAAAGAAACCAGAACCAGTCTATGGAAAGGGGCCTTGTAGTTGATGAAGCTCTGATGTGTGTCTGGTACCCAAGGGATGTGATGCTCTTTTAATTGTTTCTTTAAACCATTGGCAGACCGGTATCTTTAGCTTTATTCTTGAGCTGAAGAAATTGAAATTAAAAAAACAAAAACAAAAACCCCCAAAAGTCCAACACTAAATAATTTGTTTAAGCTGTGGTTAGTGAGACATACAGCTGTCATTTCAACTACTTTGCCACTCTCCCGTATCTGGACACTTTTAATCACAACCCCAGTAGGGATCTTAATAAAATTTGACAAGGGAAATTCAATAAAGTCTTCCTTAACTTTCAGCTTCTTTCCATATTTGGTTTCCAGAGAAATCTGAGTTTAGAGGAGAACAAGGTTTCTAATGCCAGGAGAATCTTAAGTAGCTTGCTCTGGTTGTAGAGAAGGGATAGAAAGAGATGTTAAAAGTCAAATGAAGCTGAGAGATTTTGATTTTTTTTGAAGTTGGCATAGTATTTTAGCTCAGTCCTTCAGAATCCCTACCATGCATCAGAATCACTTGAAGGGCCTATTAAAATAATTTCCTTAGTCCCACCCCAAAGACTATGAATTAGTAGGTCTGGCCAAGGATCTCCAAAGGTACATTTCTAACAAACACCCCAGTGATGCCAATCAGTGAACCTTACTTTGAGTAGCACTGATTTTTAAAATGAATATCTGCCTGTATACGTAATCAATTAACAATTTTTTGTTTTGAGTTTTTACTACATGTTAGCTATTGTATTGGCTATCATGTTTCCTTTGGGTCATCCTTTAATGCTGGTAACTAATGTTTTTGTTTTTCAGGAATCTAACAATATAATTAATATTCTTGGAAATCATGCATTAGCAGTTTTACCCATGACTGAATTTCTTTTCCCCCTTCTTTGGGGAAACACCTATATATAAAACTGTGTCATCATCATAAAGCATTTGTAAGGACTTTGGTACAAAGATACCAAATCATTTTCAAGAAAGATTTTGCTAATTTACTGTCCAACAGCAAATGCCCATTTTAATAAACCTGTGTAATCACCCCCACAAGGTATTATAATTTCTATTTGGTTTTTCACCTTGTCCTTATTGCTTTGTGTTCTTTATCTATCAAAGACATTGACCCTTTAAAAAGTTTAATGTTTTCTGAAAATTATATCTAAGTTAGTGCTAAATGACCTTGAAATAATTGCATGGTGACTTCCTGGATCACAAAACAAAGAGAGCATTGGCAGGAAAAATTTACCTTCTTGGAGAAAAAATTTGCTGAAAGATTTTTAAAACATGAACTCTTTAAGAATGTGCTAACAAACACTAAATAGGCTCCAGTGGTTGTTCTGATATTTGGGTTGCTTCATTTGTATCTGCAGTGCTTTGAATGGAAGATGTAAAACACCTTAACCCAGAGCAGGATGGAATACCAATAGGATCTAACTGACAAATCTAAACAGGAGAAGGGTTCTTTTCTGCTTATATTCAGTAATGCAAGCAAACTGAAAGAGACAGCGAGCAATGACACTAATACATCATTGACCTGTTTTGTATTCATAACTTTTCAATGATAGCACCTTTCTTTAATGCAGTATTGATTCAGCCAAGAAATGTTACTCTATTACTTTCTTGGACTGTTGAATTAGGTTAAAGGACACTGTTATGGTTTTAAACTGGAGATCGAGAATTTTTATAAACTAGTATCCCTTATGATTTTCCAAAGGTCAATGACCAGAAAGTTGCTTTTTTTTTTTTTTTTCAGAAAAATCTTTTTTATTTAGAAACATCTCCCCTCACCCCAAACAAGAAGTATTCCTAACTAATACTGGCGGTGTATGGGTAAGGACGGTATCTGTATTTCTCTACCTGGCCTCGACTTGAAACCCATGCAGTACTGGCAGCAGTAATAAATACTAAAAATGATGTATGGGATTTAAAGGCTTTGGGGAGTGGTATGGAAAGGGACAGATCAGGACAGTACTGGGCTTATGACAAATGAGGAAGATGGCTGGGATTAGAAACTAATTAAAACAAATTAAAAAAGAAATAAGATGCAAGGCTGGGATTGTGGCTCAGCGGTAGAGTGCTTGCCTAGCATGGGCAGGACCTGGGCTCGATTCTCAGTGCCACATAAAAATAAAGGCTTTGTGTTGTGACCATCTACACCTAAAAAAAATATTTAAAAAATAAGCACAATATGTCACTTAAAGACCACTGCATCTTATTTCTTTTTTTTTTTTATTCAGTACCAGACTGGGGATTGAAATGCTTAGAAGAGAAGCCTGTTGTAACCACAAAATTGGCACTAGTGAACATATGCTAATTGTCAGAAGTTTGACGCACTTCCTATAGCCATGACATGTACCAGAAGGAGTAGACAGAATAGCTCAACACCTAACTCTTTATAGTCAGAAACATGGAAACATGATTCCTTCTTTTTTCTAAGTGTTATATTTTCTGGATCACCACCTCGCTGCCACCAGAGTATAGAAGATGAAAGAGAAGACTATGCTAATGTGATAATGGAGGCTCAGAGGAAAAGTGTTCTGATGTGGGTAAATGCAAATCCACAAGAAAATGGCAAATACTAACACAGAATTTTTAGTATGATACTCTTACTTGGAATGGGATTTTCCATACACACACACATACATACACACACACACATTCAAACAAGTTCCATGATTGTAATTTCTTTATGACTAAACCACACTTTAGGATACTTAACTGACCACAAAACAACAACAACAACAAACAATAGGTGTTTGTAGAGTGAGCACCATCTTTCCTAGTAGGGGCCCCTCTAAGACCCAAAGATTGTTTGCATTTATTTCCTTCTAAAAAGAAATAATTCTTGTTTTTTTTTTTTTTTTCCCTCTTTTGGGGGAAACAATTCCAGAGACTCAGGAAGCTTGTTGTGTGATGATTCATTGCCATACTTTGTGGCTGCAGTAATAACTTGTGATGCTTGCAAGTTATTTTCACAGCTTGACCCACCAGCGTTCCCTGTGTGCTACAAACCTATTCTCTTTCCTCTCATTTTCTCTAGTTTCACCTTTGTGTCCCACATTGATAGAATGGGAGGGCGTAAATATGTTTCTGGAGCAATTTTCCACAGGTAGGGGCGGTTGTGAATAGGAGGCTCCCTATGTGCCAGTGTTTTCAGACTCTTCAGGAAGATTTTACCAAAACATGTCTTGATGTTGGGACTGAGAATATCATTCCTCTGAGTTAAATCTTAAAATCAGATACCTCAGGGAGAAGTTATTCATCAAAATTTTATTTGACTTTGTGTGTTGGTATAGAATCAGTTTCTTATAGCTTTTTTTCCTGAAGTTTTGGAAGGTTGAGAAGAACCTTCCAGACACTGTGATTTGGGGTGAAATTGAAAGGGCCGAGGTGGGATTTGTTCATGGTGGTGGAGAAGAACTTACTATGATGCTTGGAGGCAAAGAGGTAGTCGTAGGACTTAGACACAAACTCCACATATTTTAATGTTGCCTGAGATAGTTCCCAAAGGGAATGGTGAAGATCAATAGAAATGTCCAAGGTGACAGGTTAATAACCTTGATTTTTACTTCTTGCTCTACTGTCTATAAGGCTTGAGGCCCATCATTGAATCTCCAATTTACTCATCTGACAAAGTGAATAATTTGTTCAAGTGACAGTCCTTCTTCCTGCTTAAACTGCTCTTTTCCTACCTGCATGTTGTTTTCAAAGAGTTTTCTAGAAGTGCTTTAACTGACATTTTCGCTCACTAAAATCATTAGCAGATTTCCAATACCTCGCTTTCATAGTCCAGGCATTCTAAGCATTTAAAGTCCCCACGGCTCACTCTTTCCCACATGACTGACTCTGTTTCAGCCTACCTTTCCAGGTATGTCATCCGCTACTCCCTTGCAGGGAAACTCACACTACCAGTCCCTATTAAATGGAGCCACTTTGTCCGTCTATAAGATGATGATTTTCATGTTCACATTGTCTCCCTCTAGTACCCTCGCTTAGAATTCCTCTTCCCCACAGATCCATTTAAACTACTCTTCAAGGCCTCTCTGTTCTCCCTAGTATCTGAATATTCCTTCTTGAAATTACCTGTCCCAGTTCAACTTGGACTGCATCCCAGCATGTCACAATGGATAGCCCTAACTTATCGTAAGATGCGGAGAGTGGTTTTGTGATGGATATGGCTGAACACCTCATCTAGGCTCTAGGGTAAGGAGCAAGTTTATATTTCCCTTATCTAACAGCGCTATTTGAGTCTCTAATTATGAGACCTCTTCAAGGTCTCACATAATTAGCCACTTCCTTTTCTTCATTGTTATCTCTTCTCAAATGTATTTTATGAAATAATCATCTATATTAAACATCTTCCAAAAGAGGAGAAATGAATGAATATCAACTTATATTCCAGTACTAAGTATCATGAAACATGTCACTGTTCCACTTAGGGAACCATCTCAAACTATTGAAACTCATCCTTCAATGAACACTTTTCTTTTTGATATAGTCGTCTATTGCCACACATTACAAAGTTGTACTCATCCTAACAGCTACTGACTTCCATGTTGGCATCAAGAAATTTGATAGTAATCCCAGAGAAGGACTGTAATAAGAACACAGTTTGACCTTGCTTCATGAATTATATGTGCTCTAAATAATGAGGTTTAAAATGAGTATGTGTACATTTAATCATGATGTTAATTTTTATTATAACTTTAGAGATGTATGCTTAAAAAAACGGCTTCAACACTATTTTTAGAGCAATTTTAAGTGCATGTCAAAACTGAGAGAAAGATAGACGTGTATATTTTTCTCTGCCCCTTACACACACACAGCTCCTCCATTATCAACATCTCCCACCAGACTGCACATTCTTTGTAACTGATAAACCCATATTGACACATCATAATCACCCAAGTCCATAGTTGACATTAGAGTTCACTCTTGTGTTTTACATTCTGTAGTCTGGGACAAATGTCCAAATGATTAATTTTGTAATTGTTCTGTCTGTGCTCCTATATTTCCTTTGTATGAACGTATGTGTACACAAATAATTGTTTACACACACACACACATCCTTAAGCTTGGGAAACCTGGTGATTTTATTGTTGTTTTATACACAAATCAGTTTTTTAAAAGATTGAGTTTTCAGTTTCTGATTGACCTGTGTTAAATCTCACTACATGATCTGAATGTTTCAATTTATCTTTGTAATTATGTGAGTATAAAAAAATCTATGTACTTCAAACTCTTGTGTTAGGTATATACTGAATAATGATTGTTATATTTTCTTTATGAGTCATTGTTATTATGCGAAGTTCCCATGTATCTTTATCAAAGATTTTGCTTTCAATTCTGTTTTGTGTGCTGTGATCATACCAGTGTCTTTTTGGTAATCAATTGTAAGATACATTTTTTTCCCTTTATTTTCAAATTACCTTTGCTGTTTTGTTTCTAATTTGATCCTTAAAAGCACTATAAAGATGATTTATAAAATCCAACCTAATGATATTTGCTTTTTGATAGGTATATTAATATGTTGTATAATTACCTTAGTAATTGATATTTTGTTTTTTTTTGTGTGTGTTCTTATTCCTTCTTTTTGCCCTGCATTTTTGCCTTTGATTGGATTAAAAGCATTTTCCATATTTCTTTTAAGTCTCTGGTTGTTTGGAAGGTATATGTTTTATTGCTCTTCTATTGTTAATTACTCTTAAATTTATAAATGTACACTCAACTATAGATTTGTATTTGTGTATGTGTATACATATACATATATATATATATATATATATATATATATATATATATATATATATATATATATTTTACCAATTTTGAAGTTATCACCTCTTCCTGAGTATAAAGAGACATTTCATTACTCATTTTGTATCCCTTTTCTTCTTGTTTTTATTGATTGGGTATTTTGTTATAATTAACCTTGGTGGAATTTAATTTTGTTTAACTATCATTTTATAGCCAATAATTCTGTTTACTAATATTTTATATTAAGTTCTGTGTTCAGTGTTTAATGTTGCCTTGACTAGGTTTCCTGGGTTTTCCATCGAATAACAGTAAATAATACTGGCAGACTGAAATCTTCTGTTTGGTAGTTACATTGGAGTTTTCACATTCAGTCACCAAGACCTTTACCTTATGTGTAAACTTGTTGATGGATTTTCAATTTTCCTTTTAAAACATCTTATGTATGGTTACTATGGGCACGGACTAAAATGTTTTCATGAACACGTGAATATTCTGTCATCTTGGGCAAAATCCACTGCTATCTCATCTGAACATGTTTGCTTTGTTATGTTAATTCTGCTTGGAGTATAGGGAAAAAACAAAACGGCAACCCAATACACATTAAAAAAAAAAAAAGTCAAATTCATTTCCTAATTTCTTCCTTTATTTATCAACTTCAAGAATTTGAGTATGTGTTGGGGGTCACCCCAATGAAGGGAAAATGTATATGGCTTGATTTACTTGAGTTAAAATGGATCATCTTACCAACAGGGACAGTTTGTCTTTCTTTACTTTTTTAAAATCTAAACTTTTTCTCTCTACTACTATGTCCAGTGTTTAGGGCTAGTTCTGACTATTTTGAATAATCAGAGACACCATATTAAAAGTATTTTCTACTTTGGTTACAGTGAAAGCAATCAAGGAGACATCTTCAAGGTTTCACATAATTAGCCACTTCCTTTTCTTTATTGTTATCTCTTCTCAAATGTATTTTATAAAATAATCATCTATATTAATGAAACATTTTCCAAAAGAGGAGAAATGAGTGAATGTCAATTTATATTCTGATACTAAGTATCATGAAACATATCACTGTTCCACTTAGGGAACCATCTCAAACTATTGAAATTCATCCTTCAATTAACACTTTTCTTCTTGATATAGTCATTTATTGCCACACATTACAGAATTGTATTCATTCTAACAGCTACTGACTTCCATGTTGGCATCAAGAAATTTGGTAGTAATTCCAGTGAAGGATTGCAATAAGAACATGGTTTGACCTTGCTTCATGAATTGTATGTGCTCTAAATAATGAGGTGTAAAATGAGTATGTGTATATTTAATCATGATGTTAATTTTTATTATAACTTTAGAGATGTATGCTTAAAAAAATCAGCTTCAACACTAATAAAACCACACACATAAGAATTTGAATAATTGGGTCAAAGAGCAAAAGCTATTTGTCAAGGTACTGCAGAAGAGCATTTATTTCTCCTTTCAACACCTACAAGAAGCTAGTCACATGGATAATTAGTCCATGTAATCTTTGCACATTTACTTATTTAGAGAGATCATTCAGTTAATATCCTTTTCTATTGGGAGTTCTTAGTGGCTAATGGGACTTGAAAGTCTAAGCATCACCCTTGTAAGGTCTTTGATTTCTGAAAAACACCTTTGAAAGACTCTTAGACCACTGAAGCAAAATGAAAGTTGACAAAAGTGAAAGAGCTCTTAATTCTCAAATTGCAATAATCCTATTATCAGCACCAGTTTATGACCTTGAAAACTAAAAATTGCGTATGATCAACAAAGACAACTCCTCTCCCTGGGTAAATTTTGAAAGTTTCTAAAAGAATTTTTGGACTTGGGAATTGAAGCGGAAAGGACAGATAGTTGATGCACTCTTTTAAAAATAAACCATATACCACGCTGAAGGGCATGTTTTTGACTTTTGATTAAGGACCTTGAGGAGGAAAGAAAGGAGCAAAAAGATTTGTCCTAATTTTTTTTTTTTTAAAAAAGATACTACCTTTAGCTGAAATATGTAAGGGACCTGGTAGACAGTACCTGGTAAATATCATTAATTTTCTGTATTTTGTAGGTTTGACTTAGGAGGAAAATAATGCAAGAAGAACATTGGAAAAAGTTTGCATTCACTCTGTCTGAAATATAAGGTTGAGTGCATATCTCAATTAAACCATCTTCCATTAAATTCATTACTGTAATGGTTAAGTGACTAGGCATGATCTTGAGGCAATACGTATTGTGCAAGACAAATTCCCCATATTCAGGCAAAATGAAGCTCATGAGCTAAGGAGCCTGGGACGATGGAGAGCTGCTTTGCTCTGTTTCTCCTCAGTTTTCTGTTACTCATCTTACTGGATCTTGGACCAGATTGTTATTCACTCATTCTTTTCCAGACTGTAATTCCACATAATTCTGCATTCTTTGTCTCCACATTTCATGTTCATCTGTGAACTGATGCATAGTGATGTTAGTATCACGATTGCTAAAGAAAGGCATGGGCCACCTTCATGAAGTTCTAAGTAAAGGATCCTTCAGTTTTTGTTCTCTAAGTTCTCTGGCCTTGATGGACATCCTACATTTTTAAGACCAAAATTTTGGTGCTCAGAATGAAGAATACCAGCTAAGTGGTCCCTTTTTCTAGAATTGTTTAAACGAGGCATATGCTATTTTTGTTGCTGTATGTTATGAATGAAGTTCTTATTTTGGACCTATTGGAGCAGAAACTGTCCATTAAGGGTGTTATGGAGAAGACTTTAGTTATTAATGTTTGGGCAAGATCACCTGTCACTAAACCATCTATGAACTATGTTCCCCCCTTTTTTTTTCTGCTTGGACTATAACATTGAAGCTACAGAGAGCACTGACTAATTCATTAGGTCATGCTCAGATGGTAAAGTACAACTTGCAGTATTTTCTCCTACCCTAAAAGTTTTTTTTTTTTAAATATATTTTTTTTTCTAACTACTTAAGTCTCTTACCTAGACTATTGTTCTAGCCTCAAACTTTTTGTCTTTACATAAGTCAAAAGGATCTTCTAACTATGGAAGTCACCCCCACTATCTGTGTCAAAACTTTCCTGCCTTCCCCTCACATTTGGATTATAATAGCAATTCTTTACTATGGGCTGGAATGGGGTGGAGGGTAGCCAAAATCTTTCTGTAAAGAATTGTAAATATACACTATTATAGTAAAAATAAATATAAAAATGAAACATGAATTAAATTAAAAAATATATTATCTTCCAGAGACATTTAATTTTCTTCTATTTTCATTTGGAAGCTATAGGATTGCCCCGGGGGTTGGAAAGGGAAACATTGAGTATATTTAACCAATTTTACTAAATCTGATACTTAACTTATGTAAGTAAAGAGATTCAGTATGTTTTACAGAAAATCTTGGCCCAGGGAAATGTACTAGTGGTTCAACTGAATTTCATCACTTATTTCTCCCATACTGTGGTATTCATGTGTTTAAAAGTTATGCAGTTTGTGGTTTTGTTTCATGGACTTATTAGGATCATGTTGATTCACATTCACATCAGTAGGTTACTGGATGAAGGTTCTCTGTCACAGTAATTCACTCTTTCTTGAGCCTAACTATAATACCTTTTCAATGCAGTGTATTGAATTATGTCTCAGGAGAGGAATCTATCTCTGATTTATACACACATCCTTTTTTGTTGTCACTGAAATACTGAAATATCTATTGCTCCATTTCAGGCTTTATTAATCTCTTTTAAAAGCCGCATTTCAGTGGAATTCTCTGCTACATGCACGTATAAATGGGATTGGATGCTTTATGCTTCTAGAAAGTATCTTCTACAAGGTTAGAAGCCCTGAAAGGGTGGGGGGGGAAGAGGGGAACAATCATAAGGGAAAGAAAAAGGCAAGAGTCCATGGTAACAGTTTGATTTTTTTATGATTCTGTAATACTATGTTATGTTAATTTTTAAAATTTATGGACTTTCAGGACATTTATTTGCTTTACTTCACTATGTATTTCTATATAAACATGGTACTTTGAGAAGGCAATTTCTGTTACATTTTAGTTGAAAATCTTATTTTTTCTGTCACTGGAAGTCCCGTTTTGTTTGCTGCTATGTTAAACGCATTCCACACTTATTTTACCCTCAGAATTTAGAAAACTCTTCTTTTATTAAAAACATAAATTTGAGTTAATATGCTTCCCTCTTTGTTCTTTAAGTGTGTCTGAATGCTGCTTATTTTTACAAGAATGAACGAGTTTATATGTTGCTAGAAGTATCTTGAACAACTAAAAACTGGATGCTTTCTTTTAAGTTAAAAGACTGGTTTTATTGAGAAACAAGGAAGAGAGAATAGGGATAAGGGGTGTGAAGGGAATGTGAAAATATTGGAGAAATGGGAAGGGAGGAGGGGGAGAACACAGCACAGGTTAAAGCGTGTTTTTCTGGTAGAGACCAAGGTTGGTCTTAACTTCTTAAGAAGCAGAATCAATCTCTTCTGAGCCATCATTGGGTGGCTGCTAATTAAATGATACCGCATCTTCTTATCTTCAGACTTTCATAGCTCTCTAGCTAAGTGCTGAACTTGCTTTTTCAACTGATAAGATTTTTCCTTTGGCAGCTACCTATAACTTTCGATGAAAGCTCAAAGCTTCAACTGCATTAAAGTTCTCTTTTTATTCAATTGCCAAGCAAATAAAAGTTGCTTAATTTTGCTGACTAAAATTTGTTAAGCATTAACAGAAAAGATTAGGAGCTACCTTCTGACTCTATTTTTCCCACAACTTAAAGGAGTAAGATTTTAAAAGCTGTTTGTTGTTTATCAGGAATTTCCAAGCCAGGGCCCTGCGTGTTTGTTTTCTTAATGTTGATATTTACAATTTTTGTTTGTTTCTATTTCTGTCTGATTGGCTTTTTGTTTAATTTTGCTTCTCTATTTCCCTTGCTGGGGTCAAACATCATGTATTTAGAAAATTGCATGTAAATCCCTTACAAGTAATCCTCTCACTCAGGAAATCCTATCTTTCCCAATTCTGAACCAAAGTTGCTCCAGGTAGACTGCTGGTTTCCTCTCAGTGTGCAGAATTGTGACTGGGGACCACATCCACAGACTCAGGGACATTTAGTTACATAGGAAGAGTAGGGAATAAGAATATGAGTGTATTTGCTGCCTCTCTGCTTAGTTGAGAAATTGTAATCAACACTCAGGATGAAAGGTACCATTTTTACACATAATGACCTTGAAGGATCTGCATCATGTTTTTGTACTTACCTAACATCTTGGCTAAGGTACCAAGATATGGTCAAGGTTTGAAGCAGCCTGGATTCACTGTTGTGTCCATATGTTGCTTCAGGGGCTCATTCTATGATTTCTATCTCTTATTTGTCTACATTCTTCAAAAAAAGGACTTTGTGGCTTTGTACCTAAATTTTTGTCCATTCACTCATGCTTTAGCAAATTTCTCACCCACGATGTTTATATCTTAAGATATTTTGTCTCCCTGGGCTTGGCAGCACACACTTGTAATCCTAATGGCTTGGGAGGCTGAGGCAGGAGGATCATGAGTTCAAAGCCAGCCTCTGCAACTTAGTGAGGCCCTAAGCAACTCAGTGAGACTCATCTCTAAATAAAATACAAAAAAGTGCTAGGGATGTGGCTCAGTGATTAAGTGTCATGGTTCAATCCCCAGTACTGCCCCCCCCCCCTGAAAAAAAAAACATTGTCTCAAGGGATTAGTTTAAATCTAACAGCTTTATTAGGCCCTACACATGTATGCAATTTATGCTTGCATGGATTCTCTTTGTATGGCAGACAACACACACACACACACACACGAGATACGTGATGTTCTAGATACACACTTGAAGTGGAAACAATTAATTTAGGCTGGGACAAGGAGAAAAATCCATCAAGTAAATTTTTTTTCCCTTTAAGGCAGTGGTCACCTGAAGAGTCACACGCAGAAACACTACAGCCTTCCTCCTCCTCAGGAAGGATATAATTTGTGCTATAAAAACATCACAAATGAAAGCAACAAATAATGTGAAAATCAATGGTGGAGGCAGAAGAGTTGGAAGACTTGGGAGAAAGGAGGATTAAAGTCAGAAAAGGCTTTTAAGGATCTATTTAAAAATAGGGAAGGTGGGTGGGGTTGGGGAAATGGAGAGATGTTGGTCAAATGGTAGAAACTTTCAGTTGTAAGATTAATTAAGTTCTTATGATTGAACATAAAACATGGTGAATATAGTTAATAAAACTGTCTTGTTTACTTGAAATTTGATAGAGGATAAATTTTGTGTCCTCACCCCCACCATGTGCATGTTCACCCACATGTGCTCCCCCCGCCACATAATAGGTGGTTTGGTTATATTCAAAATTTGTGCTGACCAGTAAATAATATATGTATGTAAAATTATCACATTGTACACCTTGGATATGTAATTTTTATTTATAAATTAAATATTTTAAAATAAAAAAGAAAAGTGAACGCATTCCTGTAGATTGGTAAATAAATGAGTGAGGATAGGATATTTATTTTGATTTAAAATTCTCTCAGACAAAATGAAGCAAGGGTTTAGAAAAGCTTGTTTGTACTTTCAGAATAAAAGCATATGAGAACCATGTCCTTTATATCACTTTCCTGGCTTTTTACCTGGGAGTATTTCTAAGTTAGCAGAGTCAGCTCAAATTCTGCACAGGCAAACAATCTACCTGCTAACTCTGCTCGGCAGCATGAGGAGCTCTTTGCTGATGGGCACGCATTTTCCTGCATGAATGTGTTTTTCAGATGATGGCTTTTTGCCATCTGACTCCCAGTTCTCTTGAGGTTATGCATCCCAAATGGTTTGCATTGGGGGCATTCCACTTTACTGCCTGGGTCACATTGAACAGGCTGGAAGGAGAGAATGGGGTATGTGATTTAAGAAGGCATCCGCCATTTGTAACAGCACTGTGTGACTTACTGAGAGAGAATGTGTAGGGAAATTAGATCACTTTGGCTAGGAGAAATAAACCAAATGTATATTCCAACATGAGAGAGAACAAAAGAAAAAAATACAAAAGGGAAATGTAGTTGGCAGAGACTTGGCAGCTTGATACCAAGGAAGAGAATGGAAACTAATCCTTTGGGGGATAATAGCCATCACTGGAAATGATTGAGCCAAATTCATAATTGTTATCACAGGGCACAAATTAACTTGTTTATGAGATGCTAGCAATCATGAGTAATGGTGCATTGTTACGTTGTTAAAAATATATTTATTGAGGCCAATGAAGCACAATAAATTATAAGTAAGTGGAAACGTATTAAAGTATAAGAATAAAATGATTTGCAATAAAACCCAAATATTCAGCCCAGGAAAGATGTTAAGTTCAAGTCCCATCAGTGGAAATAGCTATGGAAAGTAGAATAACATACTTGAGTAGCGTGGCCAAACTTTCATATGACATCTCCTGGATTAGTCATACTTTTCAATCATAATCTTCAGATTTTTTCATGACTTCAGAGATTAGATTGTTTTCCACTTTGACCCAAATGAAAGCTTTGAGGAGGATTTAGGCAAAAGGAACTAATGCATGTTTCTGCTAAGTATCAAATGTTTCAAGTTTAAAAAATGCTATTGAGTACCTCTGTGTCAAGTGCTGTGCATGTAAGGTTATGTCAAAGTGTAGGTTCGAGGACAAGGCAAAGAGTGGAAAAGTCAATAAAGCAAAGACAGTTTAGAGGAAGTGCTAAATGCCTGGCGGAGAAATTACTTGCCACAGAGTTGAGAGAGAGTGATCCCTTTAAGAACAAGCTTAACAGAGAAGCCTTAGGCCAGGCTCCATGTGTACAATCAACAGTGTAGGGTGAGGGCTGGGAGATGGCAAAAATACTCAAGTGATCTTTGTAGGGCAAGAGAGTTGTTTATTTTCTTGACTTCATACTGGGAAGAGCTTGAAATAGGCTAAGGGGTTACAACTTTTTTTTTTTTTCCTGGGTCTGTAGGGCACCAGCAAAAATGCCAAAGCAATAACATATTTCTAAGAGATTGTCCTCATGTGAAGAAGAAGCTAGATAAAACTAGGGGCACCTGTTAGCAAGTCCTTGCAGGAACTGAGAATCAAAATGACAGGGAAGAAAAGAAAAGGGACAAAACAACAGTGCATGATGACCACGTAGAACTCATTGACTGCGGTGCAAGAATAAATGAAATCAAGTCCAGGAAGATTGTTGTGTGCTAAGTAAAATAAGCCTTGTGTAAAAGAGTAAGTGCTGCCTATTCACTCTATGCGAGATTCCCAGAGCAGTCAAGTTCACAGAAACACAGAGCAGAATAGTGGATATCATGGTCTGGGGAGGAAAGAATTCATGTTTAGTGTTACAGAATTTAGATGATGAAAAAGTTCTGGAGATGTGTAGTGGTAATGATGGCACAATAATACAAAAGTACCTAATGCCACTGATAAAATGTTGGATATCAGATGTGGTTCAATGGTACAGTGCTTGCCTAGCATGTGTGAGGCCCTGGGTTTGAGTGCCACAAAAGTAGTAAAAATTAAATCTTGTGTGTGTTTGCATTTTTTTTCTATAGTAAAAAAATTGTAGAAAAAGAGATGGTTGTGGTTGTGGTTTGGGCATGGTAGTTAGAAGATTGCTGGACTGAAGGGAGAAATCAAGACGGTCAGAGACTTTATGGTTTTTGGTACGGCTCATTTCAGCCATACTAAGTTTGAGGAAAGGGTGTACCCAAGTTTTATTTTTTTTGCAAGTTTTTAGAGGTCATAGTGGGCTTAGAATGATGACAGTACAGGATGGAAATTTGTTAAAGCAGTTGTGTCTCTCGTCAACTGTCTCAGAGAATCTCGTCTGGATTCTTGTTTGTTAAAATAGATACCAGAAATAGATTATTGAAATTTATTTTAGATATACACTTCAAACTACATACATGTATATGTTTATATATTTGGATTCCTTTTTATTGTTTTATTTTAAAAATTATTTCTCTCAACATACAATAGTTGTAGATATTTATAGTTTATAATGTAATAATTTGGTGCATATATACATGTGTAGTGATCAAAAAGGGTAATTGCTATCTCCCATAAATATCATTTATTTTTGTTGGGAATTTTCAAACTCCTCTATGTAAGTTGTTGTGAACTGTAGATAACCTCTGGTTCTGCAGAACATTAGAACTTATTTTTCCTGTCTAGTATTTACCTGACTTATTTCACTCCACATAAATGTCCTCCATTTACTTCCATGTTGCTGCAAATGACAGTATTTCTTTTTAAATGTATGCATATATATTTATATATGTATATATATTTATATTTATATGTTTACATAATTATATATATTTATATATATATGCCATATTTTATCGATTCACCCATTGATGAACACCTAGGGGTATTCCATATCTTGGCTATTCTGAATAGTACTGCAGTAAACATGGGACTGCAGATGTGTCTTTGATATATGGATTTCATTTCCTTTGGCTACATATCCAGTAGTGGCATAGCTGGATCATGTGGGAGTTCTATTTTTAGATTTTTGGGGAACCTTCATACTGTTTTCCATAAGAGCTGTACTAGTTTGCCTTCTCACCAATACTGTCTCAATGCCCCTTTCTCTACATTCTCTCCAGCACTTGTTCTTTTTCATCTTTTTGATAATGGCCATTCTAACTGGGGTAAGATCATATGATTTTGATTTGCATTTCCCTGATGATTAGTGATGTTGAACATTTTTTTCCACATATTTTTGCCATGTTCTTTTGAGAAATATCTATTCAGATAATTTGCCCACTTAAAAATTAAATTATTTGTTTCTTTTTTGTTTGTTTCTTGTATATTTTGGATATTAATCCCTCATCATATAATCAGTTTATCAATGTCTCCTCCATTCTGTAGTTGGTCTTCACTCTGTTGCCTGTCACCTTTGCTGCATAAAAGCTTCTTCGTTTGGTATAATGAGTTATCCGATGAGACTTCCTAGGACTGAGGCTAGGTGTGCAGGGTATCTTGACTGCTATCTAGGGCCTTGGTGGCCAAAGTGCTCAGGATAGTCTGCTTGGCTTCAGAGGACCCCCGATGGTCTGTGTCTAAGGACGACTGTGTGCATGCAGCCTGAGCCTAGGTTGGGGAGAGCAGAAGTGAGCTGTGCTCTTTCTTCAAGCAACGCTGTGTTGTGGGTTCCTTGGCAACTACCAAGGTCAGTCTAAGGGTTTGTGAGGGCAGTGGTCATCTCTAGAAGCAAATGCTTCAGGTATCTGTGACATTACCAGGGACTTCCATAGGCCTCCTGCTTACTTTTTGCCAGTCATGTGAAGTCCCTCTTGGTTCAGAATTGGTCTTGACAGCAGAGATGGGATAGTAGGTGCTGTGTCCTTGGTTTCTTTCTCCACAAGGCTATCATGCATCTTTGCACTCTGACATTTTTGCTACATCTTCATTGCACTCTGACACTCTGCCTCAAACTCTCCAGGACTAGTGGAAAAAAGGAATCAAAGAAGCTTTTAGGGCAGGGAACAGGTTTGTGTGGGGATTTGTTTTCTTAGAATGTTTATATTCAAGTATATTTGTGTGTAGTTCATGCTTGTGCTGATTGTCAGTGCATTTGCTTTAAGACCCTCTTGGTATGTTGTTTCTCCTTCGTATATGAATTGTTGGCTTGTTTCTTGAAAGAGCTGGGATTATTCCCCCAATGGAGCTAGCTACAAGATTCTTTCTTTGTTTCAACTTTATTGAAAAGGGAAACACAGATTTACTAGAGAGGACCCTGGGGTTAACTTTTGAAGTGAGTCAGGAGATTAAACATCTTTGATCTTCTAATAACTATGGATTTTGAATGCCTGAAAAAGTTCTCAGAAGCCATAGAAAGAGATATTTTGTAGAAGAAATGATTGACAATTTGTGAATTTTTATTGAATATTTTGAAAGATACCTCCTATTTACACAGGTTATTGTTAGGCATTTTGACAATGAATCATCTTGGTTAATTGCTTTGTGTAGGCTGTTCCAGATATTGTTTTTAAATATACACAATTTACATTGTTCACACAATTTTCATCAACATATACTTTTAGTCACTAGGAACCCGAGGAGCACTATTTTATCTCTCTGCAGTTAATTCATTTTAAGTTTACCTTTAAATACACAATGTTTCCTGATTTTTGATTTAATTATGTCCCTGATAAACTCATTAGAACTTGAAAATACATATGAAACAGCATAATTTCCCCTACCCTACTTAAATATGTTCAAAATACATTAGTCCACAGTTGGGCAGAATTATCTATCACAGGCTTATTTTATTAAAAAGTTTGAATATCTTGTGTAATTTATTAAGTAACTTTATACAAAAAGAGTTGCAGTCCTATGCACTGTGGAGCATTGGCTGTGGCTCAGCATTATGAGAGATTATTGTACCATGTATCACTAGCCTAGGAAAAGGTCAAGATCCAAAATTCAAGTGTAGTCTCTTCTGCATATTTCTGGCTTTTGCACAATGGTACATTTGAAAAATCATTAAGCTAAAGCATTATTAAGTCAGGGAACACACAGATTTGATGAGTATCTTTTTATCTAGTTTAATATGTTTTGTAGGCCCACTATTTTTTTTTTTAAAGGCAATATAATTTTTTTTTCTTTTTTTGGTACTGGGGATTGAACTCAAGGGCACTCGACCACTGAACCACATCCCCAGTTCTTTTTTTTTTTTTTTGTATTTAGAGACAGGGTCTCACTGAGTTGCATATAGGCCTCGCTAAATTTCTGAGGCTGGCTTTGAACTCGTGATCTTCCTGTCTCAGCATCTGGAGCTGCTGGGATTACAGGCTTGCACCTTTGAAAATCTTGGGACTGTGGCTATGGCTTAGTGAAAGAACATGTGCTTAGCATATGTGAGGCCCTAGGTTTAATCCCTAGTATGTGTACATGTGTGTGCATGCACACACACACACACAGAGTCTTGAAAATCTCTGAAAGATAGCCATACTTGCATATATTTGTTTATGGTAAGATTTGGTTGGAATTGAATAGCAAAGTTCAGTGTTTTCTTGCCTGTGCTATCTCATCCATTTTTGTTTTTGTTTTTTGGCCCTCACATAAATAATGTAGAAACAAAAAATTGAGGACTACTAACTGAAGTGTGGGCATAGAGTTTATAGAAAAGAGGTTAAGAAAATCTTAAGATAATATGAGCTCTATTCTATTTTCAGTGGTAAAATAGACTATGATATTTTCATGGCATTGCTGCTAGAATAATTTGTCATTGCAGTGATTAAAGGATAAATGATGCTTTTTATTATATTTTGTTGGGTCTGGAGTCCAAAAGTGGAAAAACTGCAGGTGGGTTTGAGATGTGCTAACAGTCCAGAAAATTTAGGCAAAAAATTATTGTTTGGTTCTGAGTGGCTTACCACAGTAGCCTTCCACTGAAGGGAACCACTTAGATGAGATGTCTACACTGCGTGTTCCCTGAATGTGTTAGATTTGGGTTTATCACAAGGGCATTTCTGGATAGAGAGAGCAGTGATGCTTTAAGGACACATCAGGATATATCCTCTGAAGCCAATTAAACAGAAAAGGTCTTGGCACCAATTTTTTTTTTCCCATTTGGGTACTGATCATTTGTAGTAAATTGGTGTTTTATGTATTACATAGTCTGGCCAATTGTTTGGAAATCTGGAGGCACATTTTTAGAGGCAGAAAGAAAGAGAGAGTTGTGGAGATTGGAACCATACACAGGCATTTGATTTGCTCAGACACTTTTCTCCCAAAAGGGCAGTAAACATGTTCAGCTTATTTTATGGCTAGAGTGGTTTTATGTTTGTGCAACTCAATTCCCTGAATCCCCCTGCCCATGTAATTCCCACAGAAGCCAGGTGGTGCTGTTGGGAATGATGTTGCTGCTTCAAACAGGACAATTTGGCTGGTGCATTTGTAGCTGTGTCAGATGTTTTGCCTTTCAGAGAAGGGGATTATGTGGGATCAGGCACCACTCCAACATTTTATCTGTGTTGTTTGCATTTGGAAATATATCTCAAAAGTTTGGATTCCAGTTTGAATGTAGTCTAGAAAGCTAAGTGAACACTTTTCTTTACAATTTCCTTCTGACTGATTGGATTGCTATGCTGCATTCTTTTATCAGATTATTCTTTTCATGCCCCACAAATTTTGTAAGAAAGTGAATGTGAAAAAGCAAAACTAAAATATATGCACAGAATCATGCCTTAAAACAAAAGATTGTCGTATAATTTGCGTACCTTCCACTCACTGATCTTACACTATGTATCAGTTTGAAATTGAAAATAAACTCTCAGTGCTACCTCGGTTGCCTGTGCATTTTAACTTGAGGGTTATCTGTCCATACCAGGTCTGGGATTTCCATTTCTATTGTTTTATTCCTATAGTATGGACAATCTTGTGTTGGGTATCTGGCATCTTCCCTTGGTGTTTAGTTTCCACATAGTGTAGAAGAACAATGCATCTTTTGGGGAAGTCCATTGCCCTTCATTTGTACTTACTCTTAATTCTATGAACTAGAAGTTCAGTAACTAAATATAGCATGCAAACATCATATTTGCCCACTTCATGAGCATGCAGATGGACTTGTACTTTCCCTGTTGTATATGTGTTAACCTAGATCACTCCAAGTCTAAGAATGAGGGCCAGGAAACATGTTAGTGCCTTTTCTTCCATTTATTCTTCAAATGGTTCAGTTACCATTTTCAAACCTTACAACATCCTTTCTCTTCTTGGGTTTGAGGTTGTCTTTGCAAGAACAACTTTCTATGGTTTTACTCATTTTAGTTTTTCAGGAGTCAGCTGACTATGGCCGATGGACCAAATCTGACCTACCACCTGTTTGTAAACCAAGGTTTATTGAAGCACAGTTGCACTCACTTGTTTATATTGCTTATAACTGCTTTTGCGCCACCCTGGCAGAGCTGAGTGCACTTGAGTGGACTATTATGGTAGTGTTGCTAGAAGCTGATGGGCTCATGAAGTCTAAGATACTTACTTCTTGGTTCTTTGCAGAATAGTTTTGTTAACCACTGGATTAGGTACCCATTTAAAACATATTTATTGAGTGTGCAAGATTTTACTATGTGTTGGATGCTATAGATCCAAGGATAAAGAATGTAATCCTGTCTATCAGGGAGCTAACAGTCTTGTGGGAGAGACAGGCCCATCAGCAGTAGCTTAACTACAGAACATAGTGAGTGCCGAAAAGTGTGGATATTTAATGAATATGGACTAGGGAACACATACATAACTCTGGTAGAAGGGCCAGAAGTGGATTAGAAGGAAGCTTCATGAAAAAGGCAATATCTGAATTTTTGACCTATAAGAAAAAGAGAAATCATCCTGATAGACAGTGGAAGACCTGAGCCACATTCCTTGTGAAGGAGCAAGATTAAAGCAAAGTTGCAGATGAAGGAGAGATTTCTTTGTGAAGCAGCAGATCCTTTTATTTGGTTAAAGTCAAGGAAGTAGAGAGGGAATGACAGGTGTATTAGCAGATCCCAGAAACTTCCAGCAGCTAAGATGTTTGCCTTATGCAGAATTATCTGAATTTTTAAAATGATGTAATAGGGATCAGAAGGAAGAAGACCCAGATGAGAAGCTGGTTTCTTTCTTATGCACGATAGTATACTTACATATACCCACCTTTCTGCTATTCTCTAGCTTGGCTGCCATCTATTTGGGAAGCTCTCTTCTTTAGGGTTTCGAGCGGAGAAGAAAATCACTAGGTGAAATCATTGCTACCTTACTTCAAGTTGGTGTGGGTTTTGTTGGGGAAGGTTGCTTTTTAAATCTTTGGTGCAAGAAGGCAAGCATCATTTCCCGTTAACCCCATCAAGGACCTTGTGCATGGTAAATAGAAAATCCCATCAAATTCCAGTGATTATTATAAGATAGAAGTCAGTTATTTACTGGAGCTATTAGATCAAGTGGCAGGAATAACTGCTTACAACCCTTGCCTGTTTTCTTAGTGTTCGACAGAGCTTTTTGATACTTGAAATAAATTACCCTTCACATGGCAATAGGAATTAAGCAAACTGAATTGAAAGAAAGCCCTTTCTTTGTTATAAAAACTACCTTTTGTTTAATTAAAATGTATTATTAATTAGTAGATAACTCTCATGGAGATTAACACAGTCAATTTATTTTCCATTCCATCAGAAATGATGTTCTTAAACTTCTTACTGTGGTGTTTATCTTTGTTCAACTTCAAATCCCTCTCATCCCTCTTTGAAGTCTCACAGAAGTGTTGATATCACACTTCAGAGTTCAGAAATACTCTTCCAAATCCCTGATCAATTGGGTTATCCAAAGGGTAACAATAACTAGCATCGACATAGGACTATCAGCATAGAAAAGGTCTTTAGCATAGATTATCTCGTTTTACTTTTAAAAACGTGTGAGCTGGATGGTACCTTATCTTCTCATGAGTTGGAAATTGAGGTTTTGTGAAGTTAACTGTTTCCCTTAAGATCTTTATAAAGTAAGTGGCAGAGTTCAGAATCAAAATGCTGACTTCAGAGACTATGGTTTGGAAGTTCTTCTCCTATTTAATTTTTGCTGAAGATGTAACCATCAATTATATCTGCTGGAAACAAGGGCTCCTTACCATTAGAACCAGTCAGAGGGATAGGGTAGGAGAGGCTTCTCGGATGAGATTGACCACCTGTGCTCACTCAGGCAGAAGATTCACTGCAGAGATTTTTTCCTTTATGAAAAAAAATATACATAAATATAACTTTTATGGGCTAAGAAAAGTATGTATGCAGAGTATACAGCTTCTAAACCAAGGTCACAGTTCAAATTTACGGTGTTAGTCTTTTTTTTTTTTGCTACTATAACTCAATACAGCAGACTGGAGAATTTATAAAGAAAAGAGGTTTACTTAGCTCATTGATTTTGAAGTCCAAGAGCATGATGTTTGCATCTGCTTAGTATCTGGTGAGGGCCTTCGTGCTTGATCATGATATGGCAGAGGGCCCCCACAAGAGAAAGAATAACCTGCTAACTTGGGTCTCTTTTTCTTTTATAAAACCACTAGTGCAATTGTGAGGACATCATCTTCATGACTTTTTCTAATCCTAGTTACCTTCCAAAAGCCCTACCTCTCAATGCCAGTAATATATGAATTTGGAGCTTAGATTCCCAACAAATCAATTCAGGGGCATATCCAAACAGCAGGCACTCCCTTATATAACTTTTTGTTCTTTCTCTCTTTGAATGCTGGACTCTGCTTCTATTCTTGCAATGTCTTGGACCTCCTTGAGTAGTTCTTTATTTAAATTAAATTACATTTCAAAGAAATTAAGTTGCATTTAAGTGACATTTTTAGAGCGCTATGTTTTAGAGCAACAACAACAAACCCTGCAAAATGGTTCAGATGAAGAGTAATCTAAAAGGTTCTGCTTATCTAAACATAGAAGATGTGGAAGCTAGAGAGGAGAAAGGAAAAGAAATGTGTGTGTGCGGGGGACAGGGGATCATGAAAATCCAAGGAAGATCAGTGGAGTAGAGAAAAGGGGCTGGGGGAGGGAGGAGGGAAGGGAAGGGGGAAGAAATACTGGGGGAATGATATTGCCCCAAATATAGTTATGTTGTGTGCAGGTATGAATATGTAACAACAAATCCCACCATTATATACAACTATACTGCACTATAAAAACATGGGGGGAAAAAGAGTAGGCTTATTGTAGGCTATTTATATTCAGAAAACACCATGTTAGTTACCAGTTCTGGATGCTTCTGGGCTGTCCTGTTCTGTTGTAGTCCACATTTCTATGTAACAGTGTTGGTGATGATACCCTTGGAAAGGTTTAGTGCTGACAGCTACCATTAAAGTAGCCCTTTTTAGATGGCTTATGGGACAAATGTCAGTAAGCATTTATTAGACATTATCTTCAAAGTATAAGGAGCATCCTTTGGATTTGGGAAGGGAAGACAAGGCTTTGGAAACGTCCTCTCTTTTATCTTTTCTCTTTGATCTTTTTTAGCCCAGTAGTTCCCAACCATTCGTTTACAGACCAGTTGATATGACCAAATTATCTGAATTTTGTCAAAATGAGAAAATATATTTATAATTTTTTTTGGTAATAATTTTGGTGATAATAACTGTCAATTTGAAAGGAATATAACTGCTTGGCAAAATAAGATTTTGTGATCCTTTGTAGATTCATGTAAAAATTTAGGGGCAATTTTTCTGGTCTATTATTTACAATTTTCTGGGTAATATTACTTTATCTTGCTGGGATATAGATGCGCCTAACTGGACAATTGCCTCTGCCCTAGAATCCAGGGCCTAGACAGATGCTAATAACATTTTTCTAGGCCACAGGAATGAGTATTTTACTTTCTGTAGCATTATTACTTTCAGGGATACCATGAAGGGCAGAGCATGCTGTTTGGTGTGACTCCAGGTGGTACCATTTCTTAGGATAGTTTGTTCTAGCCTACGCTAATGAAGTCCCCAGAGTTGTTCAGTGCAGCCTTTACACTGTTACGGTCACTGTGGCCACAATGTGTCTTCATCTTTCCCATAATTAACAGCTCCCTTGCCTGGCTCTGGTGGTTCTTTTTAGGTGCTTACTGATGTTTTTCAGGGCTCTTTTATTCCTATGACTCATTTAGAATCCAGTATCTCTCCTTACCCCTCCTGAGACTTTATGGCCCAGAAAGGGAGACAGTGAATGAGGGCGTTAAATGTGAAAATCACACTATTTATTTTCTAAATGTTTGAAGAGGTATCTTGATGGAGGCAAAATGAAGAGCAAAAAGAACTTAGCCCTAAGGATTGCAGTTGTGTCACCTTAGACAAGATAACTCAACTTCTTTGGGACCTTACACATATGCAGAATGATGATGGTAATGTCACTGCTTTTCTTTTGATAAAGATTAAAACAGGCAATGGATATTAAATATTTGAAATGGAGTCTAGCACTTATTAGTGGCATGTACTAGCTGATCCAAAATTGGAAGTTGTCTTATCATCCTTTTCATATTTATGATGCTCTGTTATTTGATATATTTAGGACTGGCATGTCTTTTGGTGGATTGACTCTTTAGTCACTAGATAGCATCTTTCTCTGTATCTGGAAATTTTCTTTTCTCTGAAATGCTGTATTTGATGCTAGTATAGCCATACATCTTTCTTTTGATTGGTGCTTTGATGGTATATTCTTTTCCATTCATTGGCTTTTAACCTACCTATGTCGGTAAATTTGAAATGTTTCTTGTAGATGGCAGAAGGTTGATTTATTTTTAAAAATCTCTTCTGATGATTTCTATTTTTAATCACATTTTAATTGCAAAATTAAAATGCAAATTTAAAAAAAAATTTTCCCCATATTTTTTATTGGTGCCTTATAGTTGTACATACTGATGGGATGTGTTGTCTTACATACTCACAGTACACAGCATAACAATATAATTTGGTCATTATCACTCTCTAGCACATTTTAAACCATTTATTTTTAATGTTATTTTTGTTGTTTCTTTGAATTTAGGTCTGCCACTTTCTTGTTTCATTTGTTCTCTGTTTTTGATTATTTTCTTACCCCTTTCCTATCTTTTTGTGGGTTACTTGACTAGTCTTTAATGTTACATTTTGCCTTATGTATCCATGTGAATGTATCTCTTTGTAAGGTTCTTGAAAATAGTTCTCTTAGTGGTACTTCTAGGGATTACTGTACATTGCCATTTAAAGATATGTGTACCTGAAATCCAAACAAGAATACTCCAAATCTGTTTTACATTCTCCTTGGAGTTGGGGAATCTTGGGGAGAATAGAGTACACATTTTTGATATTCATAAGTCTTCTCCTTATGAAATATGTTATATACTTGTATATGTACTTTTAATTATAAAAATTATATGTAATTTTAAAAAGAACCATGAGATTCCTTATCATTACTTGCCATTCCTAATTTTAAAAATTATATGGAGATTCTTTCAGTTTTTTTAAAAGTAGGATTTTAAAAAAATTGATTTACTTTCAGAGTAAGAGCTCTAACATTGGCAAATTAAGTGGCCAAATTTTAGAGCCATGAAAACTCAGTAAGCAGAGCTTATTTTCTCCCAAAATAATCTATTTGGATTCCAAAGTATCCTTTCCTGAATTTTATAGGATTTATTTCCTTCCTTTTAAAAACATTTTTAACACCTGTTTATGATTTAGTAACCAATTTAGTTCAGTTTTGGTTTGTTCTGAACTGTATACATAAATGAAACCATGCATAAATGGAAGTATGCATTTATACTCTTTTGTATCTTGTGTCTTAATTTTTTTGCTCAGGTTATTGCTATGAAATCCATTCATCAGGGTTTCTGTTAATGTTTGGTACATTAACAGGAAAAACACATACAAATCAATAAAAAATTTGAAAGAGTTAGACATTCAAAAAGGAACATTTAAAAAATTATTTTTAGTTAAATATGACAGTAGAATGTATTTTATACATACATAGAGTATAACTTACTGAATTTAGGATCCCACTCTTGTGGTTGTACATGATGTGGAGTTACACTGCTCATGTATGCAAATACAAGGCTAGGAAACTTATGTCTGATTAATTCTACTGTTTTTCCTATTCCTCTACCCCTTCCTTCCCTTTGTTTCCCTTTGTCTAATCCAGTGGATTTCTATTTTCCCCTCCCCAACTTGCCTTGTTTTGGGTTAGCATCCACGAATCAGAGAGAACATTTGGCCTTTGGTTTTTGGGGATTTGCAGATTTCACTTAGCATGATATTCTCCAGTTCTGTCCATTTACTGGCAAACACCATTATTCTTTATAGCTGAATAATATTCCATTGTGTATTACACTGCATTTCTTTATCCATTCATCTGTTGAAGGGTACATAGATTGTTTCCATAGCTTGGCTATTGTGAATGGAGCTGCTATAAACCTGGACATGGCTGCATCACTTTAGTATGCTATTTTTATGTCCCAGAAAGGAGAAAAATTGCACATGACCAAAATTTTAATTAAAAACTATACAACCTTGTTAGTAATTAGGAACATACAAATTAAAACCACTAAATAATACCATCATACATCTACCAGATTGAAAAAAATAGAATTGTGACAATACTATATGCTGATGAGGATGAAGAGCAGTAAGAATTATCATATAGGGGCACTCAATCACATCCATATCATACAGGGGCACTGAGCCACATCCCCAGCCCTATTTTGTATTTTATTTAGAGACAGGGTCTCACTGAGTTGCTTAGCTCATTGCTTTTTGCTGAGGCTGGCTTTGAACTGTCCATCCTCCTGACTCAGCCTTCTGAGCCCCTGGGATTACAGGCATGTACACACCGTCTAAGAATTATAATACATTATTGATGGAGCAAAATTGGTTCTACTACTTTGGAAAAACTTTCTGGCTTAATGTTGGCTAGCATAAAATAATTCCTCTCTTTATATCATAGAAGCACTGCAGCACATGCTGTGTCGCCTTAGACAAGATACTCAACTTCATTGGGACCTTACACATATGCAGAATAACAAGATTATTCATAGTTGCTCCAAAATGAAAAAACTGAATAAATAAAATGTACTAGAGTCATAAAATGGAATGCTACACATCAAAAAAGAGTATGGATATATCCACTTTATATTTTTATGAACCAATTTTGTTCCTTTCTTATTCACTTACCAGTTTTCTACTCCAGAGACATTAAGGAAGTTTGTTTGAACTAACATAAATTATAGAAATGCTTCACTTTGCATGTTGCAAACCTGAGTTTATCCTATCTGTGCTCACTTGTTAGTCAAATCAAATATAAATAGTGTGTAACATTTGTTTCATTTCCAAGAACAAAGCAAAATAGAAAAGTGTGGTGCTGGGTCTACTGGCTCTAACAGGTCAACTCAATGAAGTCCTGCCTGTCTTGTATTATGACCTCCTAGTTCTTGAAAAAGGTCATTGGGAATTTCAGCAAAATGCAATCAGAGATCAAGCTAGCAGAAAGAATTCAACTGAAAGGGAAATGCCATCTGGCATTATTTTGAGACTGTATATTTGGGACTTCTTGTGAAATAAGTTATTTTTCAAAAACTGTGACAGGATATATAAACTGGTGAATGAATTTTGCAATCTTACATTCTTTCCTTCTCTGTCTCTGCTTCTCTCTCTCACCATGAAGAACTGAGAGGGAATGAGGAAGAGATAGGCACCCATCCTTAGCCCCTCAAAGTTCTGGTGAAACATTAAGCTTTCTACAGCTGATTTAGGTCTAGGAAGTTTCATGTAAAACTTATGGAAAGAAATCTGATATTAAACCACAGCTTTCTTTAGAATTAGTCTACAAGTACTCCAACAGCTGTGTGGTTTTCAGGGATGATTTTATCTTACTGCACACAGCAGGTCTGGCAATCTCTGATAAGATGCCTCTTCAGGTCAGCTCTAACCCATCGGCAGTAAGAACATAACAGCAGCCATTTGGTCACCTGCTTTTGATAGCATTTGTTAAGGCATAAGTATCAGACTTACATGGCAGCATACCAGGATTATAGGTGCCTTGGAGAATTCAAATTGTATGTCCAAGGGAGAATTGGGCTTTCAAGCTCAAGCTTCCTTTTGCCTGCAGGGGTAAAATTACTGCACTGCAGAGAGAAAGTGTCATTATGTCTTTTGGAGGAGAGGAAACCCAGACTGTGAAATTAAGATTCACAGAAGTGTCTACTAGGAGACATCACAAAGACTGTCAGCCTCATCTTATGCCTTGTACTTGATCCAAGATCTACCCTGCACCTCAGTTCTCTGCTTTTTTAACAAAGTATTTAACCTCAGTTTACCAACCCTGATCCAGATACTTGTGTGTAAACCTCCTGTAGTCTGGACCAAAGTTGTAGACATCTGTGTATCTGTTCAATAGTGGATTTGCAGCCAGTGGGCCCCAAACTGCCATTGAATCCTCAGTTTTTCCATTTGGAAATGGAAGGAAATGGATCAAATGGCTCAGATATCTTGATTGGTTTACTAAGACCTGAGCTTCTGTTTGGACATGACAACCTTTATCCCCCTTCGTTATCAAGATGAGTTCTTGCATTCAGGACCGAACTTTTCAGCTTAAAAACAAAAACAAAAACCCTGCAGAGCAAAATATCCTAATATTTTGCCTACCTCTAGCTAAATATTTCATGAGGATCTAGGAAGCCTTGCACTAAAGCCTGTCCTGAATTTTCACAAAGGCACCTAACATGGGTATTTTTATGGTTTGGATGTGAGGTGTCTCCCAGAAGCTCACTTGTGAGACAGTGCAAGAAGGCTTGAAGGAGAAATTATTGGGTTATAGCCTTAGCCTAATCAGTGAGTTAAACTGAAATGGCTGGAGGAAGTGATTCACTGGGGGCATGGCCATGGGATATATATTTGTTAATGGCCAGTGGAGTCTTTTCTCTGCTTCCCTGACTATGGTATGAGCTGCTTCCCTCTGCCATATTCTCCCGCCATGATGATCAGCTTCACCTGGTGCCCCAAGGAATGGAGCCAGCCTTCTATGGACTGAGACCTCTGAAACCCTGAGCCCTCAAATAAACTTTTCCTCCTCTATAATTGTTCTGGTCAGATCCTTTAGTCACAGCAGTGAAAAAGCTGACTAAAACAGGCATCTATTTGATACGTTATTTTATAATATTTTTAAGATGAATATTTCTTAACTTCAGACCCATGGACCATGAAATTTGTGCCTGTGTGTGTACACATCCTCATTTTCTTTAAAGAATCAGTCCAATGATTTTATGGATTTCCTAAAGATTTGAGAACCTCTGATTTGAGATGTGAGCTTCTTGCATATTATAAAGACATACATTTGGGCAAATTTTTTAAATTTAGTTAATGCATTGTACATTGAGCATATATATACTAAAATATTACTACTTTCTTCTGAAAGTATCTAAATTTTAGTGCAGGACATCACAAATATTTCCATGATTTTATGTATTTTATTTTTTTGTGATTTAACATAATTAAAGTTTATTTCTTGTTCATGTCACAATGAAGATTGTAGATTAGGCCAACTCTCCTCCACATGGATGTTAGTTTCTATTCTGCTCTCTACACTTCCCTTCCCTGCCTTCTTCACCTTCTTCTTCCTCTTCTGTATGGTTCTTTGCTCTTCTTTCTCCTCTTCCTCCTCTATCTGCCCTTCAAATTTTCTTCTCTGTTTCTCTAAGTAGTTTTAGGATAGAAAGAATAGCTTCTTCACCATCGGGTTATTAGTACACAGGAGAGTTCTTGGCATAAAGAAGTCATTTACAAATATTTGTTGAATGAATCTGTAAACAAAGTATCCAGACCGATGCTATTTTTATTCTTTCAAAGTGAGGCAATCAGGTTGGCTGTAGGGGAGTGTTCAAAATGTCCTTCAAGAACAGTTCTGAGTGATCTGTGGATAAGAAAAGTAAGATTTGCTGTAAGTGTGAGTCTCTCAAATCTGAGCAAATCCCTCGATGATACCTGATTTGAGATGATGCAGCCCCAGATGACACCTGAATTACAGCAGAACATTTGTTGCTCTCAGCTGCTAAGTTTGAGGTAGTCTGTTATGCAGATAGATAATCAGGATATTGTTGAATGATGACTTGTAGTATTAGAGTTAGTGAGTAGGCATTACCCAAACAAAGTAAAGAACATCTGTTTTTTTTTTTTTTTTTTTTGCTGATTAGTACCCAGTTTGGGGCAATCTCAGATCTTCCAGTTAAGTCATGATCTTAAGGGAATAGCTTTCCTCTTCAGAATTCTTTTATTATCGTATGTATAATTGAAGAAGTTGACATTCTTGCACTATATAATCTTTCGGCATGAAGCTGAGCAAGTTCTATGAGTCCTAATGGTGCTAGAATCTGATTCATCCTGAAAAGAACATTTCTCTTCCTTCAACCAACCATAGCTGTATTAACTTACACACTAACATAGAAGCTATGACATTTACAGTTCAAGGCGCTAAGCTCATCAGAACCTGGGCTGTCTTGTGCGTTTCTATAATTCCTTTTGTAATGTAATAAATGTTACACATGGTATTTAAAAATTATCCATGGAAAACTGTAATTGCTGGAAGAGATCAAGTTCTCTAAGGGGCATCACATCCAAGGGTACTGACTCTGAATCTAAGGCTGGTATAATGTGCCTGGAGAACTTTGGCGTGAGAATCTAATTTATTTTGCTGATATTTTTGACAATTATTAAAAAATTAAAAGAAAAGGCAAAGAAATGAAGGAAAAAGAAGGTCACACCTTTTTAGGGTTTAAATGATTAAGTGGTCACATTAAAAGGTCACACCTTTTTAGGGTTTAAATGATTTTTTTTCTTTTTCTTTAGCACTGTGATTCAGACTCAGGGGTGTTCACCACTGAGCTGTATTCCCAGCCCTTTTCATCTTTTATTTTGAGATAGGGTCTTGCTAAATTGCTCAGCTGGTCTTAAACTTGCAATCCTCCTGCCTCAGTCTCCTGAGTCGCTGAGGGTACACACATGTGCCACCACACCCAGCTTTAATTCCTTATTCTCCATATGTGTCTATCTTAATGTGAATCTTTGGATATCTAGTCTGTCCTTGAATATCCTGTCTTACTTGTGATGTCATGATTATAATTGTGGGATATTTCTTATAAACCTTAAGAGGCAATCCTTGATACATGGAGGGCTGCTAATCTGTTACGTTTTAGGAACCTTCACCAGAGTGAAGTATCCATCTACTACTACAGATAAACAAATCAAAATGAACATAACTAGCAACATCATTTTTTTTCAAACTTGAAAAGCCTTATCAATAAATGATATTGTTGTCATAAAATGTGTGCGGTGTAATGCGTTTTCTCCCAGCTATATATTAGACTCTCACAAGGGCAAGGGAAATTGAAACTGTCTTTCTAATGGATCATAAATCTTAGAAATGATTTGAATTCATGGATTAAATGTCAGCTTTGGAAGCATTTGCTGATTTATCTTGGATCTTAAAAGAAAGAACATTTCTATGACAAATCAAATTAGTGCATTTTCATATCCTGCACCATAGTTTTCCAGAATGATATTCTTCAAATAAATAATATTGTATACAGATAATTCTTTCTTATTAGAAGATTTGTTATTACTATTATTGTTATTCTCTCTGCTAATTAAAAGCTCCTTGGAGGGTAAGACTATGAAAGTAAGTGTTGAATTAGAATGTCTAGATTGTGATTAAAAACAATGGATTGCACCCCAGAAATACCTAATTGAATCAGTAAGTGAGTGGTTAACTTTGCGACACCAGGGAAGTTGAGGTACAGAGTTCTTACATAATATCTTTAGTGTTCCTCTTTCTACTTACTACTACTAAGAAAAAAAAAATTGGACTACTTTCCTGACTTGTAATGATTTTTTAACAACTTCAATATGTCTCTCCTTTCCCAAGTTCAAATTAAAAGCATTCTATAAAAATAAGCAGCTTCTCTTTTGGTCCAGGGAATTGCTTCAGGCATAGCTTCCCATCCTTTAATTAGAAATGTTTAATTCTGAGTCCCTGCTCTCTTTTGTGTTGCTTCACGCATTGATACCATCTCTTGCCCTGGTCTCTGCAGGCAGATGTTTTCTGGTGTGGAGTCTGGGTGTTGATCAACTTTACTTTTTCTTAAACATTTTCAAATTTCATTCTTGATTCCCTCCTTGCAGGCTGAGAGAAATGTGATGACTTGCCCAGATCTGACACTTAACTCAGTCACCTTTCTTTGAATCAAAGCTCAGTTCTCCTCTTTCTAGCTTAAGGGAGAGGACAGGCTGAACAACTGGGGTTTGTCGTATGGCCAAAAGGTCAGGGTGCCATTTTAAGGAAGACTTTGGGAAATGAGAAAACTTTCCTCCTGTACATGGAATGTTAGTGACAGTCTGAGTCTTGGTGATAAAACATCATTGAGGCTCTGGTTTTTATAACATTGTCTTTGAATCATGAAGTTGGATGTTTTCTAGAGTTTTAAGGAAGGGTGGTGAATTGTGTCTAAAGTTATAAAAAAAAAAAAAAACCACAATGCACTGTCTGACACCTCACACTTTAGCCAGACTTTCACAATTAATCTGAGGGTAATCAGCTATCTGCTCTCCTGTAGAAATTCCAATTCCAATGTGCCCAGAAAATTCTGCTGCTTTTTAAGTAACACTGTTTTTATTTGTCTAGTGTGTCTTAATTTTCACATATGTGATCCCTTGATGGCAATAATGTTCAAGCTAACTCTACATAGATAACATGAGGGGCACAGATAAGCCAGGAATGACAATGGTTAGGACTCATCTTTACAATGGAGAAAAACTGAATTATATAGACATTGTTATAGATCATATATATTATATGGACTAGGGTCATCTTTAGAAAATGATGAACTAAATATTATCTTTTTGGTTCACTTTAAAGATTAGACCATCATGGCCGAATTTCCTTGTGTACCTATGTTACAATATCTATTATTTGACATTCTACCAATAAGAATTCTTCTTATGATGCAAATGAGATACTTGTTATTGATGTATCAAAAACTGCATATATTAAGTGCATACAATTTGATGAGTTCGGACATTTGTGTATACCTGAGAAACTAGCCCAACAATCAAGGTAATGAATATATCCATCCCCTCTCACAGTTTTCTGATGCCTTTCTGTTTTATGAACTCTTGGATTAAGTAGCATTTTTTTTCCACTGTGGTGCAGGCTGATTGATTTGCACATTTTTTTTTAATCCGATTCTGCCCTGATGTTACTCTACCTCTATCTCTGCCTTCCTGCCATCTTGCCTTTCCTCCCTCTCTCTACCTTCCTTCCTATATTTGAACACCTAAAAAACTAAAATCTCGGTCACAAAAGTCTCTCTGTAAGTGTCTTTCTTCCATCCAGCAGGCCCAGCCACCAGAGTCCCAGCAGAATTCGGTGTTGGTTCCTGTGCCTGCCTCAGGAATACAGATGTGTTCTAGGTATTTCGGCTTGTCGACTTGAGACACACTTTCTTGATAGAAGCATTAGAATGACGTGAAAATGATGGCAAGAGTCTTTAGTATTAGTATTTTTCTTCAGCTACACTATAAATTAAAAATACTGGTGTGCACACCTTGGATCCCTAAGCACCATTTATTACAAATGTATCTTTGGTTTTTAGCCAGAAATTTTACAAGCAGACCATTGGAACCGAGGGGGTCATTTGGAAATTTCTTGTGCAATGATAACTAAAGAGCACAATAATGACTTTGAAGCTTTTTAATATTCAGAAATAGCCTCTAAATTAACAAGTAATACTTACCTTTTCTTTGATCTATTTTTAGATTTATTTTTCTATATTGTATTTTCTTAAAGAGTAATTATTTACTCTTCAGGGCAGATATGATAACTTAATTGATCACCCCCCTGTAAAAACCTCTAGCTTTTGACCAGAGGAGGTAATAAAAAGTTTATGATACTCGGGAGCCAGCTTTGGTAAAATAGAAACCTATGATTCCAAGTTATCTTTGAAGCTTGGGAAAACTAACAGAGATAAATTGTTTCATCTTTCTGTTTGCCTCTCCAGAAAACAACAACAACAACAACAACAACAACAAAATACTTTTTGAAAAATGAGATAAAATGGTGTCTAGCGAGTTTGGATTTCAGATCCAAAGTGTGCAGAAGCATGTATCTTATATGTCACAATTGACAGTATACATTCATGTGATTCCTTCAGCTCCTGAGAGCAGTTCAATGATCTTTTATCTAATTTGCTCAGTAGCCTCATTGGGCCACAAGGGAGAAAAATGGAGTACAGCACGATTAAGAGAAGCACTCTGAGCATTATGGAGAGCTTCCACCTTCAAGTCTTTTCTCTACCTTTCCTTTTCTCTATGTGTAGAATGAGGGAATGTATGTAGAGAATATTCATTAGGGGAAAGATTAATGAATGTGTGAATACAGATGGATGTAAACCTTGCACTTCAGGAGCCTTCTCCTCTTTGTGTTTGCTAAGCTTTCCTTTGCAAAGGCTCTGAAGAGAACTAAAGGTAGGAAGGACTGGCAGGGGTTAAAATCCCTTTTACTAAGACTATGATATTCTCTGTTTCTCATTGCAGCCTGGAGAATTATATGTAACCTGAAACAGAGTAATAGATCTTCTATTAGGGTGTCTGGGAGTGGGCATTAGCTTTGCATGAGGAGACCTGTGATTCTTGTATAACATCATTGGATCTGGAGTGCAATTCTGAGCATTTTCACTTTAAAAAATTTATCCTAAAGAAAGAATACTGATGGAGATTAAGACTTATCTGTAAGTCTGTAGAAATACTGCCAGGGGTTGAAAGGGAGTACCGTCGTTATGTGTTTGCACTGGAATTGGAATATCTAAGTTCAAGACCTACCTCTGCAATTTACTAAGTGTGTAATCTTGAAGAAATCATTTAAGTTCTTTTTCTTTGTGTTTCCTCTGTTCCTAAAGGAGGAATTTTATCATAACTATTTCAAAGAATTGTTGTACTCATTAGTTAAAGGTTGTAAATTGCATAGCACAATGTGTGCTATATATAAGCACTGAATAAACATTAGCTGTTATTATTATTGGGTGGTTTATTGCAGCATTGTTCATAAGAATGAAAAATAGGAAAGATATAAATATCCATTGGTAGGAGACTAATTAAAGAAACGATTATGCTTCCATATAATGTGAGACCATACAGCAATTAAACAGAGTGTTTCAGAAGACTCTTTAATGACATGGAAAAATACTGCTCAATGAAGAAAACAAGGTACAGGTTTTATGCAGAGGGCGATTCTGTTTGTGAAACATGTTGCAAGGATATGTGCAGAGAAAGAGGGCAGAACATGTACACTATTTTCCTATTCTATACTTAGTTGCATTTTCTAATGTGAACAAGTGTTATATTTGCAATCAGAGAGAAACACTTATTTTATTAAAGCAAAAATAGTTTGGTTCCAGTAACCTAATCATTCTATTTATTAAACAGGAGTAAGACTAATACATAGGATTCTTGTCATAGTTTTCAACACCTTGCCTTTTCCTTCACCTTGGCCTGATAGAATTAGCCCAGCTATCTGAAACTTTCTCCTGACTTTTTGCTTAATATTATTTATCACGCTCTGAATTTAGCTTGTTTATTTATATTTTTTCTTTTCTTTTTGGAATGAAAACTCCCTATCTGGGGGAATTTATGAGTCTTGCTCACACCTGAAGTGTTGAGAATATTGCCAGGCAGCTCACGTATTCAATAAATAATTGTTGAATGAGTAATGAATATCAATAAATTTTGCAAAGTGCTCCACAGTAATGTTAACATTGTTATTAGAGGCAGAGATGTATTTCACTCCAAATGATTGGAAAATGAACTAGATCAGAAGCTTCCGTCCAGTGCAGTGAACATGTAAATGCCACATCAAGGGCTAGTGCCGAGATCGGCTTGCTTGATGCTTCTCCTTGTTCTCAGGGCTTGGCCACCATTCATAGGATTAATATAGTTAAATATTTTAACTAGTTACCTCATTAAATTGTTTAAACCTCACAGCAATATTACCAGGTCTGTTCCTTCCCCTTTTCTACAAATGATTTTGCAACTTTGCAGATGAAGTAAAGGAAGTATATGGAGGTTAAATAACTTGTTCAAGCTCACAAAACTAACAAGGCACAGACTGGTACTGAGATGCAGGGCATCTGGCTCTCCAGTTTCTGCTTGGAATCGCTTCATTGTCATACTGTTGCCAGCAACTCTAAAAATTATCTGTGTGTACAGGGCATTATGCATACGTTTGTGTACACAGACTCAGGTACTCAGGTGATTGCCCACTTGGGTAGAGTTGTTCAATAATGTCCAAAGAGAAACAGATATTGTACAAGTCCAAAAATTTAAAATATAAAAAAGAAATCAATAAATCAAATTTAATTTTATATTTAATGGCCGCTTTCAGATCCGTCATCTCTCTTGAATGTGAAGCTAATCTTGAAAATATTTTATATTCAAAAGTTAATGGTCTAAATATTTAAAGGACACCCGAAATCAATAGGAACATTACTAATACTCTAAGAAGAAAAATGAATTCAAACAAAAACTGGAAATACAAATGACTTTTAAATATAGAAAGAAATGTTGATAATTACTCTTAGTAAAAAAAATCAAAGCAAATTATATGACACTTGCAATTCCAATTTTTGTCAGATTACTAAATATTATAAAAATATAATTCTCCATTCTGGCAGAGACAAGGGAAATGAAGCTTTCATAAATGTGTAGGAGTATAAATTAAAATGAACAATGTGACAACTAATTTGTCTTGCTATTTTAACAATCCTCAAATGTCCACATCTTTTGCTTAATTAGTTCTTAGAGACAATAATCAAAGATATAAAAGTATTTTGTTCATCCTTGTATTATTTATAATTATTAGAGGGGAAGCGGGGAGGGTGTACTCTCAAAGTAATTAAATAATCCTGTATATTTTAAAAATATTTTTATTGTTCTAAAATAATGCTCATGATTAAAGGCTATAAGAAGGAAACAAGCAGGGGCCTAAATACTACAATCATATTAAGATGCATATGCGTGCCTGAAAAAAATTGAGATAGGTTTTCAACAAAGTGGTCACTTGAGTTTCTTTTGAATGAGATTGAAAGGTTTTATTTTTCCTTTTTTAGTTGCCTATAGTTCTGAACAATGATCTGAAAAAGAAGAGCATTACTATAAGTAAACATATAGCCCTACAATATAGTGTAAGAACTTGCTGATTTGCCTCAACACAAAATCCATTTTAAACAATAGCTTTGTGCCAAGCAGTGGAATTCTTGCAAATAGAAATTGAGACATCAATTATGTTATTTACAGCCATTATAGTAAAAGCAATATAAAGGTTCCTCGGAAAACTTGGAATGGAACCACCATTTGACCCAGCTATCCCACTCCTCGATTTATATCCAAAGAACTTAAAATTGACATACTAGAGTAATGCAGCCATGCCAATGTTTATAGCAGCTCAATTCACAATAGCTAAACTATGGAACCAACCTAGGTGTCCTTCAATAGATGAATGGACAAAGAAAATGTGTATATACTCAATGGAATATTACTCAGCTTTAAAGAGGAGTGAAATTATCATTTGCCAGTAAATGGATGGAGATGGAGAATATCATGCTAAGTGAAATAAGCCAACCCCCAAAAACCAAAAGCCAAATGTTTTCTCTAATATGCGGATGCTAATTCATAATAAGGTGGGGTGGCACTAGAGAAGAATGTCACCTTAGATTAGGTAGAGGGAAGTGAAGGGAGAGAACGGGAGGGGATTTGGGGATAGGAAAGATAGAATGAAACAGACATTATTATGTATGTATATATGTGACTGCATGACCAATACGATTCTGCAACATGTACACTCAGAAAAATGAGAAAAATGATATATCAAAGTGCATATGCATTCTACTGTCATGTATAACTAATTAAAACAAATAAAAATATTTTTTAAAAAGCTTCCTCAAAAAAGTTAAAAGGAGATCTACCATGTGATCCACACGCCCATTTCTGGATATGCAGTCAGTCTTCTATATTCACTGGATCTGCATTTGTGGATTCAACCAATCACCATTGGAAAATATTTGGAAGAAAATATTGCACCTGTACTGAGCACATAAACACTTTTCTTTTCATTATTCCCTAAACACTACAATATGAAATTTATAACATAATATTTACATTGTTTTAGTATTAGAAATAATCTGAACATATTTTCAAGCCTATAGGAACATGTCTATAGATTGTATGCAAACACTATGCCATTTTACATATGGGACTTGCAGATTTTGGTACCTGTGGAGGATTCTGAAACCAACCCTGTTTGGATAATGAGGGATGACCCTATATCTGAAGGAAATGAAATCTTGCTTGCAGATTTGTTCACAGTAGTCAAGACATGGAAACTACCTAAGTGTCATTTCATATATGAGTGGATAAAGACATTATCATGTCTATGTATATATGTATATATATGTGTATATGTATATATGTATATATATGTATGTGTATATATATATGTGTGTGTGTGTGTATGTATATGTGTATATATATATATATATATATATATATATATATATATATATATATATATATATATATATAATCTTATTCAGCCATAAAAAAGGAAGGAAATCCTGCCATTCGCAACAATGTGGACGAAGCTCAAATGCATTATACTAAATGAATAAGTCACAGAAAGAAAAATATTATATGATCTCATATATGGAATTGAAAAAAGTCAAATTTACAGAAATAGAGAATAGAATTGCCTGGGGCTATGGTAGGGGGCATATGGGGAGATGGTAATAAAAGAGTACAAGATTTCAGTTTAAAGATGAACAGATCCTGGGGACCTAATGTGCAGCATGGGTGGTGGTGAATGTATTAACTTAGTCATGATAATCATTCCATATTGCTATACTTTAGGTCTTATGAGTCCCCCAAAGGACCAGGTATTAAAGGTCTGGTCTCCAAGCTGGTACTATTACTAGGTGGTAAAACCTTCAGGAAGTGGGATATATGAAGAGGACCTTAGGTCACTGGGGGCATGCCTTTGAAGAAGGATAGTTAGATCCCAGCCCCTTTCTTTCTTTCTTTCTTTCTTTTACATGTGTCCAGGAGGTGAGTGTCTTTGCTCATATACTCCCACTAGGTTGTGCTGCCTCTCAACAGAAGCCTAAAAGCCTGATCATGGCTGGAAGCTCTAAAACTATAAGCCAAAGCCAAACTTTTCACTTAGGAAGATGATTATCTCAGGTATTTCTTTAAAGTAATAGAAAGCGCACAAACATATATATGTGTATATCAAATCACATTGTCCACCTTGAATATATTCAACCTTTATCAATAAAGTATTTAGGAAAACCCCCCAAAACCAAAAACCTTAGTCGTTCAAGACCCCAAAATGGCACTCACCTTTGAGCATTCCAAATGCACTCAAAATTTTGTGTGTCATAGGGTAAATAAAGAACCACAAGGTCCTTTTAGAATCTGTAGAGAATTTTATCCTGCAGTCTTGTTAGATACCAGATAGCCACTGTATTGGGGAAACAAAATCTTTTCAGTCTATTATTAAATCTCTGTTTCTGCCTCATTGCTTTCTTTTGAAAGCTTCATTGCTTTTATGCTTATAGTTTTAACCACTATTGTTACCTCTGTTCTGCCAAAAATTAATGCACCATTTATGCACAATTTCTTCTTATGGCCTGCCATTCTTCCTAACTGTGCAGCTCACACATGCAAGCATGTGAGCAGATGGCCCATCCACCTACATGGGTTTCAGCTCATCACCTCCTCCTTTCTGTTCTCTGAGTGTGAGCTACCAGGTCCTGCTCCCTTGATAGTGGCTTCTCATTTTCTGTTTTTCCTCTTTCAGTCATTTCTCCCTATCCTTTGTTTTAATAGTTATTACTACATTAAAATTATTTTGGTAGTCAGAATAGGGAGAATGAGCTTTCTTGATTTTAACCTGATTTTTGTATCAGTTAGGATAGTGTAGGTTATACTATGGTAACAACAACAACAACAACAAAAACCAAATCTCAATGGACTATAAGGTTTATTCTTCCTTTTATTTCCCACCTGTTATAGACTAGCAAGGGCCTCCACTTGCATCATCTTTTAATTCCAGACCAGGAACATGGAGCACCCTCCATTTGAAATGTTGCTACTTGCTATGGCAGAGGAAAATAAAGCCACAGGGCATCACATACTAGCAACTAAATACTCTGGCTTTGAGTCGACATTCCTCACTCTTGCTTATGCTTCACTGGAAAGTATTAGTCCATGACTCTACCTACCATAGAGGGCTGGAGGCAGGAATGGTGTCTGTCACAAAGACAGTCTGGAAGCAGAGAGATGGGGGGGGATAACTAGGAAATAAAAGCAGTAACTACTTACCTGTATTTCTAAAATGAGATTTTTTTGAAACTAATCACAGTGGTATATAACCTCTAGTCCCAGATACTTGGGAAGTTAGGCAGGAGGATCACCTTAGTCTAGGAGCTCAAAGCCAGCCTGAGCAACCAGGCTCAAAAGCAAAAAGTATTATTAAAACTTAACTTTTGGTAGTTTTTGAAATCTAGTACCCTCTATTTAATCAAGTGTATACAAAACAGATTTTAACTGAATTAACCAGTATTTTTTTTTCCTCTGATATCTGCTGTGTGTCAGATACTGCTGGGAGCCATTAGCCAAGTAGGTATGACAATTTCCTTGCCAGCGTACCCCATGTTGCAGTGACATTGAATGTAGGTGACCTTGCTCAAGGACCAAGGCGGATTAGGGCGTTCCCGGTTTAGGTTCCAGGTTTAAGGTTTAAGATTATTCCTGCTGGGAATAGGGCGTATCCTGCTGCCTGAGTTCCCCTTGAGTTCTCACGGGATTTAGACAGTATATTTTGGAGATAGAAGCCCAGTGGAGGTGGATTTGGGCAGAGAACGTGGATTTCCCCAGAACGTGATTGTAGACGGCTGGTGTGAGTTCGGGAATAAAGAGTTGCTGTTTGAATCTACAAGCTGTGTGGTGGCTCATGATTGTGTGCCCAGCCAGACTGTGGCAAGATACTGTGATAGGTGCTGGGGACAAACAGATAAATATAAAGGGACTCTTAGTTTCAGGCTGCAACCAGTCTAGCTGGGGAAGAGACATAAAGCCAAGATACTCCAAAGCCATATATGTCAAGTGCTATTAAAAAGTTTGAGTCAAATTGTGTAAAGCTCAAAGTGTTGTGGAGCCTACATGAGCCCTATTTATTCTGGCATTAAAGATAACGGAGAGGGGCTGGGGTTGTGGCTCAGTGGTAGAGCACTTGCCTGGCATGTGTGAGGACCTGGGTTTGATTCTCAGCACTGCATATAAATAAATAAATAAATAGAATAGAATAAATAAATAGAATAAAAGATCCATTTACAACTAAAATATTTAAAAAAAGTAACTGAAAGACACATCAGGGAAGACAGAATAGACACTTCAATCTCCACCTTAATTTCACCACTCCTCCCAGCCAGGGTTATGTATACATCTACATGTAACCTACAAATTAGCTGGGTATCCCCTGGAGAAGTAGATGAATTTGACTCAAACCCACCATTCCACACTTAGTGGAAAAGCCAAATCCCACTTTAAAATTGCTGCAACTTTCCAGGAGGTTTGCATTCTTCTTGTCACCTTTTATTCTGTGGGATTCTGTTTCCCCCACTGTGTTCCATATTGTGTCACTTGCAGGCGTGATCTGCAGCTCATTTGATTTTCACAAAAGAAGCGATTCTCAGCAAGCCTTGTTTGTGCAATAGTCTTCACAGAATCAGTGGGAAGAGTGGAGGGAGTGGGAAGAGAGGCATATGTTCAGCAGCAGCATCAACTTCAGATGAAACACTGAACCATTCTGAAAATGCCCTAGTGCCAGCACATCAGAGAGGAGCCCCAGTGGTCCTTTTCTCTACTTGGTCTTTGCTTCTCTTCATCTTGAAGTCTTTTTTTCCCCCTCCTTATTTCTTTGCATTAGTTAGGTGAGGCTAGATTATGCTGTGTTAACAAACAAAACACCCCCCACCATCTCATTGACTTAAAATAACAAAGTGTTGTTTCTTGCTCATGTTGCTTATCTATTGTAGATCATCAGAAGGCTCTGTCTTAGGTCATTTCTGTGCACCAGGGCAAAACAAATTCTACGTTTGTGGCACAATTCAGTGCTTATCTTTTGATGCCTGGGTTAAAGAGTCAATCCTAGATCCTCATGGATTTACTTTATCCTGACTCAATTCTTGTAGAATTTTCACAAAGATAGTTGCACCTCTGAGATAACCTCTTTTACTCTTTAGATTATATATAATGTGTGTGTGTATATATATATATATATATAATTATACACACACATATATGTATATATGTGTATGTATGTATGTACACACGTGTGTATATGTGTATGTATATATGTGTGTACACACGTGTGTGTGTGCGTGTATATGTGCGTACGCGTGCACGCGCGCGTGCATATGTGCGTGTACACATATATATACATATATATATGTGTGTGTGTGTATGTGTATATAATTTTTTTTGTAATCAACATCAAGATACAGTATATCCACTTGTTGACAGGACTAGTACTGTGCCCTCTTCTTAAGTCTGGGAGGGAGACATGAACCAGAAGAAAGCAAGTTTAATTGGTCAGGTAATAAACTATGTCTGGAGGTCCATCTAAACATGTATTCTCAAGCATCTGTCCTTTGCTCTTAGAACTTAGCTTAAAATGTATTCCAACTGGGTTGTCCTGTGGTGGGCTTAGAACATATAATTGGGTTCAGCCTCAATACCAGCATCTTGTCTAGAGAAGTTTCCCTGATTGCCATATCTAGAAAATACCCTCTGCTCCCATATTTTATACTATCCCGTGCAATTGTCATCTCGGCATTTATTTTTTACCTGAAATTATCTTGTTTATTTCTGTTTTGCTTATTTAATGTTTTCTTTTCTAAAACAAACACCATAAGGGACAGGAATCTTACTGTTACATACCCCTGTGTTGTAGCACTTAGAACCACAGTTGCTGGCATATACTCGGCAATTACTGTTAGTATTAGTTGGTTGCATAACTGAATGAATTTGTAGGCTCCTCTTGGCAGTCCTGCAATTGAAATGCTTATGTTATGACCTCTTTTTGTTGTTATTGTTTTGAAATGAAGGTTTCTCTGAGTTTGGGTATCTGTGAATCGAGTGTAGCCTATATGGTATAATTGTTCCACCTTATGAAACCCAAACCCCAAAGTTTAACTTGTCAGATACTAAATTTTATGACCTCCAGACATAGTTTATTATCAAAAATTTAGTATAAAAATCGCTAGGAGCTTCTTATCAAAATCCATCTTGTCTTCCAATGAGACTGTCACTACTAGAGTTATCCTATTTTTCTTTCTTTCCCCCTCTCTTCTTTCCTTCTTACTTTCTGTTTCTTTTTGTTGCCTTAATTTATCTTTCATTTTTCTCCTTCCATCGTTTCCTTTCTTTCCTACCTCCCTATTATCCATTGATTGTGAAACTGAGTCATTTGTTTCTAATCCAGTAGATAGAATTGGCTCACTATTCTCATTAGCAGAAAATTTATTCAAGGAAAGTAATGTAGCATTAGAAGCCTGTTGGACTGTGATCTAGGATCTAATTCTAAACTCTCTGTCTGGGTGACTTTAGGTAAATCACTTTTAAAAAAATAAAAAAGGACAGCAGACTATATTACAATTCTTATTATTTGTATACAGCACAATTTTTCATATCTCTGGTTGTAAATAAAGTACGTTGACACCAATTCATGTCTTCATACATGTACTTTGGATAATAATGACCATCATATTCCACCATCCTTGCTAATCCCCTGCCCCCTCCCTTTTCCTCCCACCTCTCTGCCCTATCTAGAATCCATCAATTATTCCCATGCTCCCTCTCCCTACCCCACTATGAGTCAGCCTCCTTATATCAGAGAAAACTTTTGGCATTTTTTTTTTTTTTTTGGGATTTGCTAACTTTGCTTAGCATTATCTTCTCCAACTCCATCTATTTACCTGCAAATGCCATGATTTTATTCTCTTTTATTGCTGAGTAAAATTCCATTGTGTATATATGCCACTTTTAAAAAATCCATTCATCTACTAAAGGATATCTATGTTGGCTCCACAGTTTAGCTATTGTGAATTGTGCTGTTATAAACATTGATGTGGCTGTGTCCCTGTAGTATGCTGTTTTTAAGTCCTTTGGGTATAGACCGAGGGGAGGGATAGCTGGGTCAAATGGTGATTCCACTCCCAATTTTCCAAGAAATCTCTATACTGCTTTCCATATTGGCTGCCCCAATTTGCAGTCCCCCCAGCGATGAATGAGTGCTTGGTTTCAGTTTCCTCCTCCATTGAGGAGGAAAAGTCTTTGAGATCCATTCCATCTTTGAATTTGTAAGTTTATGAACATTTTGATGAGGAAATGATTTTTTAGATTTTTGAGTTATACTATTTTAAAATTCAGCCCAATGAGTAGTTGCATATTGCTTTGTGTTCTTTTTCTGAAATACACAGAAGATGATACAGTAATACCTGAAGTCTGAGAATCACAAGAAACTGGTCTTTATGCAGAGCAGTCATCTCTCATCTATATGTATTCAGTGGGGAAAACTATGTTGTAATAGATACTGGCCCTATCCTCATTGCCTGAAAATTTTGAGCCTGGAAAGCTTTTCAGAGTTGGTGGGAGAAAGATCCATCGGTATCTTATAATATTCAAAGAACTCTTTTTTAAAAAAAGAAATTAGACTTTCCAGATCATATATGAAATAGCTGTAGCAATGAAAATGACTCTGGTTATGGGAAAGAAATAGAATAAAATTGCCAGTGAGAACCACCCCATAGCAAACAATGGTGAATACAAGTGGCTGGTACTTTAAAACTAAAATGTCTGCTAAAAACCCAGCACCCGTCAGATGTGCCTTCAGTTGCATGAAAGAAGAAGTATGGCAAATGGAGAAAACAGAAGGACAGGCAGGTCAGCAGAAATGTTAGTGTGGAAAAAAACAAATGTCTGGCAATTGTATAAGAAAAATGATCTTTTTTTCCTAGTGTGAATATAAAGTCCATTCTGTCATTAGAAAGTGCATTTCTAAAATACCCAGACAAAAGAAATTTAACCCATACAAAGACCTGAAATAGACAGCTTTGCTAATCATGCAACCCAAACCATCTTTAAATTTGCTTTCCCAGTCTGTTTATAAAAAAACATATATTCCTAATATATCCACGGTATAAAAAATTGCATTGAAAGTTTTTAGTCTCTCTCAATGTTTACGTTAGCTATTCAGAGAGCATGTGCCCATCTTTCATGGCACTATGAGGAGTACATTAATTTCCAAACCTTTTTGAGCACATATCCCCCATTATATACACACACAACTCTAGTAAATACTGGATACATTATAAAATTTATAAAAACAGAAAATGGAAGAGTGAGAAAAAAACTGAATAGAAATATATTTTAAAACCTTTGCTTGACACCACAATCAAACATCTTGCTAATCCATTCAAATATCCACACCTTACTGAAAAAGACAATGGGGTGGAAAAGAATGTCCATATCTAGTTGTGCCTGCTTTTCAAATGGTACAAAAGTACAAGTTAACTACTTGGGTTCATCACTAGTTCCATCCTCATACTTAGATTTATATTGACTTTTGTGATAATCACATCCATTATTTTACGAACTTAGCCTTCAAGACAGAATAATGAATGGATCATTGACTAAAGTGCAGTCAATAGGCTATTATAATTTCCCTTAATACAGCAATATTGAAGAGCCCCAGTTTGTTTGAAAGCTTACAGTTGCTGAATAACTGTAAAAAGTGGCCATGCATAATAAAGGAGACTTTGAGAAGTGCTTTTAAAGTTCTGGAAATTAGCAAGAAAAGATATCAAAAAGTCACAGAACAAACAGAGAAACATTTTTTTCAAGGTTAAATTATTTCAGAATTGGGCTGACTTTGTGGTATCTATTTTTGAGGTGTGAGTTCAGTTTTTATTCCAGTGAATATTTATTTGATGTTTGCTGTGTGCCACATGTTTTAGATGCTTTCTCTTAGATCTTATTCAACTTCTTCACCCTCAATGTTTCTAATCTCTCATTCCATAAGCCATTTATATTGGGAAGATATTTTAAACAAATTATGAGCATTATATATGCCACCTTACAGAATCATATATAAGACAGGAGTCAGAAAACTTACTAGCCTATTTGTTTTTGTAAATAAAGTTTTATTGGTACATATATTTTTAGTTTACATATTGCCTTGATTTTGTGTAACAACTATAAATAGTTGCAAAAGAGACTGTGTACTCTTGCAATATACAAAATATTTACTATTTGGCCCTTTACAGAAAAGTTCACTGACACCTAATTTAAGAAGTATGCAAACCCACTGCGCTATTTCATTCAAATTTGCAAACAGGGAAGAATCTTAAAGAATTCTGCTTCAGAGGGGTTTGGGTAGTTTAAGTGATTTATAAGGAAAATTAGCATTGTTCATCTAAAAACTTGTACTTAACGGTTGCCGTTGATTGGGACTTATTAACTCATTCAAGCAAATCAATACCTAATACTTGGGAAAAAATCAGGTTGGATAAAAGCATTGTGGGAATATAAAATAGTCAATTGCACTTAAAAAAATCTTTGATATTCTATGAAAAATTTAATGACTTTTAAGACCTTTCAATTAGTAGTAGAGGTCCAACCATCTGCATCTACTGGGGAATAGCTTTGATTTTTTTCATTTCCTCAGTGCTTGGCTGGTGTTGCCCCTGGTCTGTGTACCTATGCCTGCTAGAGGAAGGGTAGTTCAGCCTTGGTAGGCTGAGTTAGCAGGAAACAGAATGTGTTGATCCGGTCTGTGGATGATGAACATTAAAGGAGTAGCATCAGTCCTGGAATCCCCAAACGTAATATTTACATAGAGGAGGGAATTTTAAAATCCAAAAGTAGAGAACAGTAGGAGTGTTTTAAGAAGTGGAGTTAACGTATTAATTTAAATGAAACAATTCTGTATGAAAACATAGGGCCCTGCTGGCTGCATTTTAGGGGGCAGTTGGTGACAAGATGTGTGGTAGATCTGCTTTGACATTTTATTCCTGTTCTTCTAAGTCATGAAATCAGCCAGTTCTACTGAGTGTCACTACTAGAGCTGTGCAAGCCCACACACTTCCTGCATCCCCATTTCTTTCTATTATAGGTAATGGCGATGGAGGGCAAAGCTCCTCTACATGATGCCTAGAACAAAGCAGCTGCTTGGGACGTATTCACTAAAGGAACACTAATAATTTAACATCAGATAATCAGTGTGATCATAATTTAATCAAGTTTCCCTTCAGTTATTGTCACAAAAGAATGACATTATATAAATATAGAATATGAATATATATACATATCAAATCAGTTAACCTTTATTGCCATCTAGTAGATTATTTAGTCCAATTTAATTCCAAGCTGTTTTTGTGCTTATTCTGTTCTGGAGATGATCAAATCATGTATTTTTTTTCTGAAATGCAAACTTATGATAGCCTTATTCCAGCAAAGCATGATGGGGAAGGCTAATATGTCTTAAAGCAAGTTTTACCTAAGAATATTAATCCTCTCCTAAAACATGCATATTGCAAAGCAAACAAGGTTTCTTCTGAATATACTTCCTTCACCCGGTCAGTGCCAGGACCTCACACTGTACCAAATATGAGATAGATTCTAAATTTCCCAGTCCAGTAGCAGTGGTTACAGGCAGGCGCACACCACCAGATCCAGTTCTGAGTTGGCCTTCTAAAGCAAGAATGTACATCCCCTGAGAAAAATGAAGATCTTCCTTTCCCAGAACCTCATGGGATTAATCCCAGACTGTGGAATTTACCATGAGGAAACCCACTTTGCAGTTACTTCCAAGTAGTCTCCCTCTTTCTGTCCCTTCATGAACATGGCCTCAAGTAATTTATTTAAAATGCCATTAATTGGGAAGAAAAAGAATTATTTCAGGAAGGGGGAATGTTGGGTTTTGCAACTGATTTCTTGAAAAAAAATCACTGTAATTTTAAGTAAGTGGGCTTTAAAATCATGAAGATTTGGACCAGGCAATTTTAAAATAGAATATTTCTTTACTTTTTCAAAGCATAGCTGAAGGATTGTCATATTACAGAACTAAGTTTTTCCAAAAAAATGTATATTTTTGTTTGTCAACCTTCTCATAAAAAGAAACCAGGAAGTGAATACTATAACGAAATTCTATTAATTTTCCTAGTATGTTTTTAAACATTCACATTAGGTACAAAAGTGAATTTGCATTGGAATTTTCAAAACTGCATGTTTATTGTGGAATAATTCATTCTAAGAAATGATTATTATTTTATTAGTCCAAGTTCTTCTTTATAGAGTGGATAACTTGAGAATTAAACAAAAAGTAATAGGTCAATCTGAATTCACAGACTTTTTTTTAACTCTTCAACTGCTATTACCTATCAGATAACCATGAATTAAGAATTTAATTCTTGATGTCTGTCAGTGTGAGAAGCATAGAATATAGACATGTGATAAGGGAGCTTCATTCTATTGTATGTAATGAGATAGACTTATTTTCCATATCGGTAATAACAGAACAGTACTGCAGCAATATGATAAAAATAGTATTGTAAGACTACTTACTGGAGGGGTATACAGAATGGATGTATGGATTTATGCTTACTAGCTAGTTTGAGAAGTGTTTGTCTCTTAATTGTGTTCATATTTTAATTGACAAAAAGTTGAACATAATTATGGGGTATTATGTGCTTTTTTATTTATGCAAAAACATTATGTAATGTTCAAATCAGGATAAGCATATATATCTTCTCAAACATTTGTCATTTCTTTGTAGTGAAAATATTCAAAATCCTTTCTTCTTGCCCTTTGGAAATGTGCAGTACATTATCTTTAGTGACCCTATTGTGCAAAGAACACCAGAATTTATTTCTATTATCTAGCTGCAACTTGACATCCATTGACTAACCTTCCCCCATTGCACTCCTCCATATTGTCTCATTAATTATTATACTATATCAATTTCTATGAGATAACTTTTTTCTAGCTTTTAAAAAAATTATTCTTTTTAGTAATCCATGACTGTAGAATGTATTTTGGCAAATTACACATACGTAGAGTATAACTTATTATATTTAGAATCCCACTCTTGTGGTTGTACATGATATGAATTTAACATAGTCATGTATACAAATACAAGGCTAGGAAAGTTATGTCTGATTAATTCCACTGTGTTTCCTATTCCCTTCCCTTCTCCCATCCTTTCATTTCCCTTTGTCTAATCTAGTGGGTTTCTATTTTCCCTTCCCCAACCTCCCTTGTTTTGGATTAGTATCCACCAATCAGAGAGAATATTTGGCCTTTGTTTTTTTTTGGGGGGGGAAATTGGCTGATTTCACTTAGCATGATATTCTTCAGTTACAACCATTTATCAGCAAATGCCATTATTCCATTCTTCTTTATGGCTGAGTAATATTCTATTGTCTATATATACCACATTTTCTTTATCCACTCATCCATTGGAGTATACCTAGGTTGTTTCCATAGCTTGGCTATTGTGAGTTGAGCTGCTATAAACATTGATGTGGTTGTGTCACGGTAGTATGCTGTTTTCAAGTCCTTTGGGTATAGACCAAGGACTAGGATAACTGGGTGAAATGGTGATTCTATTCTAGTTTTCTAAGGAATTTCCATATTGCTTTTCATAGTGGCTGCACCAATTTTCAGAACCAGTAAAAAATGAATAAGAGTACTTTTCTCTCCATATTCTTGCCAACATTTATTGTTACTTGGAGTCTTCATAATTGTCATTCTGTAGTTTTAATTTACATTTCTCTAATCGCTAGAGATGTTGAACATTTTTTTCATATGGTTTTTGACCATTTTATTTCATCTTCTGGGAAGTCTTTTTTCAGTTCCTTTTCCAATTTATTGTTTGGGTTATTTATTTATTTTTCTGTTTTTTTTAGAGTTCTTTGTATATACTGGAGACTAATGCCTGATCTGAGGTACTGGTGGTAAAGGTTTTCTTCCATTCTATAGGATCTCTGTTCACATTCTTGATTGTTTCCTTTGCTGTAAAGAAGATTTTCAGTTTGATAACATCCCATTTATTGAATCTTGGTTTTACTTGTGCTTTAGGAGTCTTATTGAGGAAGTTGGTTCCTAAGCCAACATGTTGGAGAGTTGGGCTTACTTTTTCTTCTGATAAGTGTAGGGTCTCTGGTTTAATGCCTAGGTCCTTGGTATACTTAGGGTTGAGTTTTGTGCAGAGTGAGATATAGGGGTTGAATTTCATTCTATTACATATGGATTGCCAATTTTCCCAGCACCATTTGTTGAAGAGGCTGTTTTTTCTCCCATGTATGTTTGTGGCACCTTTGTCTAATATGAGATAACTGTATTTATGTAGGTGTATCTCTGTCTTCTAGTTCCATTGGTCTTCATGTCTGTTTTGGTGCCAATACCATGGTGTTTTTGTTACTTGAGCTCTTTAGTATAATTTAAGGTTTAGTATTGTGATGTCTCCTGCATCACTTTTGTGCTAAGGATTGCTTTAGTTATTTTGGGCCTCTTATTTTTCCAAATGAATTTCATGATTGCTTTTTTATTTCTGTGAAGAACGTCACTGGCATCTTTAATTGCATTAAATCTGTGTAGTGCTTTTTGTAGTATGGGCATTTTGATAACATTAATTCTGCTTGGAAGAATTAATCCAGGAGCATGGGAGATCTTCCCATTTTCTGAGGTTGTCTTCAATTTTTTTCTTTAGTGTTCTGTAATTTTCATTATAGCCATTTTTCACTTCTTTTGTTAGTTTGATTCCCAAAATTTTTTTGAAGTTATTGTAAAGGGGATAGTGTTTCTGATATCTCTCTCAGCTGATATATCCTTGGTGTATAGAAATGCAATTGGTTTACTGGTGTTGATTTTAAACCCTGCTACTTTTCTGAATACGTTTTTGAGTTTTAGAAGCTTTCTAGTTGAGTTTTTTTGGGGGGTCTTCTAAATATAGAACCATGTTGTAGGCACAGGGATAGTTTGAGCTCTTCTTTTCCTATTCCTTTAATTTCTTTCTTTTGCCTAATTGCTCTAACTAGAGTTTCTAGGACAATGTTGAATAGAAGTGGTGAAAGAGAACATCCCTATCTTTCAGTTTTTAGAGGGAATGCTTTCAGTTTTACTACATTTAGAATGATGTTTGCCTTGGGTTTAGCATATATAGTTTTTACAATGCTGAGGTATGTTCCTATTACCCCTAGTTTTTCTAGTGTTTTGAGCATGAATGGATGCTGAATTTTGTTGAATGCTTTTTCTGCATCTATTGAAAGAATCATAAGATTCTTGTCTTTAAGTCTATTGATGTGATCGATTATGTTTATTGATTTCCTTATGTTGAACCAACCTTGCATTCCAACCTGGAATGAGCCCCACTTGATCATGGTACACTATCTTTGAAATTTGTTTTTGTATGTGACTTGCCAGTATTTTATTGAGTTTTGTGTCAATATTCATCAGTGATACTGGTCTGAAGTTTTCTTTCCTTGATGTGTATTATCAGGTTTCGGTATCAGGATGACAGCTTCATAGAAAGAGTTTGGAAGAGCTCCCTCCTTCTCTATTTCATGGAATAATTTGAGAAGTATCAGTGTAAGTTCTTCTTTGAAGGTCTTTCAGAACTCGGCTGAGGATCCTCCTGGTCCCGGGCTTCTCTTTGTTGGTAGGCTTCTGATGGTGTCTTCAATTTCAATGCTTGAAGAGATTAACTTTTATAGATACTACATATAAGGGGGGTCATGGCTATTTGTTTTTCTGCATTTGTTATAACATAATGTTTTCAAGTTCCATTCACATTGTTGCACATTATGGGATTTCCTTCTTTTTCATGATCTGATAGTGTTCCATTTTATATATATAAATTTTCTTTTCCTTTTTGAATGGTAAGTGGCTTTATTTAGGCATAGAGATAAATGGGCCACGTTTTTCATTAGTCAACAGCAGATAAACATTATTTTCTAATACCAGAGAAAATTATTTAAAATGGCAAAGTCTAATGTGGTAACACAAAGTCATGAGCTTTGTGAATAAAAAAAAATAGGTCATATTTCTATGCATTTTGAAAAGAAAATAGAAACTATCATATATAAACCTTAACCAACAAGTAATATCTAACCGCACGCAAGCTCTATTTATGATCCTTTTATTTAACTTCTGGATTAAATTCAAAATAAAAACTGAGGTATCCTTGCAGAGTCAGGAATATAACAGAAAGGACTATGGACACCACAGGCAAAAGACCTGAATTCAGGTAAAGAATTCCACCAATATTATCCTAAATTTACAGTAGAACAGTAATATGGGCCTATACACATATTCTTCATCGTAGTAAAGTACATCATTTCACAAAGGTGTAAAAATATAAAATAAATGTTTAAGTATTAAAAAATAATATCTCATTGTGGTATTGATTTGCATTTCCCTGATTAGTGATGTTGAGCATGTTTTTACATAACTATTGTCATTCGTATGACTTTATCAGAGAGATGTTTCTTTAGGTCTGTGGTCCATTTCAAAATCAGATTATTTGGATTTTTGCTATTGAATCATTTGAGCTCCTTTCTGGATATTGACCCCTTGAAAGACACATAGTCTTTTTCTTCCTTCCTAATTTTATCTATTTATTTCCACATCAGTTTACATTTAATTCATCTTATATAAGCCTCACACCTTTCTTTTTTGTGTACATGATTTTGGTTCTCTTGCTGTGACCTATATAATACTTTCACATCCATTCTAATCCTCTTCATGTTGCTTTGACAAGAGAGACTGAAAAAGGGAAAACTTGTTTCCCAGATTCCCTTGAAGCCAGATGTTCTGGAAGAACCAAGTATCCCTTCTTTCTTTCCATATCCCCTTCTTCCATGATGTCTGAAGGTGAAATATCTATTTATTTGTTTGTTTTACAAAAGGCAAGCACAGAGAGGCACAGAGACCTTGGCCCTACAAATAACAGCAACCACCTGTCTATGGGCTTCCTGTTATAGGCGGGGGAAAAACCCTTTTTGTGTTAGTGTCTGTTTTGTCACATCTTCTGAAATATCAATTAACAAAAGCATTTGGCTCTGCCTGGAGTTAATCATAGCGGGTTAGTCAACTTTCTGTTGCTGGGACAAAATCCCCAAGAAAAATATCGTAGAGGAGGGAAGATTTATTTTGGCTCATGGTTTCAGAGGTTTCAGTCCATGGCCAACTGGCTCTATTGTCCTGGGCCTTTGGTAAAGCAGAACATAGTGGGGGAAGGGCACGGTGGAGGAAAGCTGGGAAGCAGAGAATAAGGAAAGGCCCCAGGGAAAAGACACATCCTTCTAAGATACACCCTCAGTGACCCAGTTCCTCTAACTAGGATCCACCTCCTACAGTTTCTATTACTTCCCAGTAATACCTTTAATTTATGAATCTATTGATCATCAGTCACTTCCCAAAATACCCATCTCTGAACATTGCTACCCTGGAACCAAGCCTTCAATTAAAAAAAATCTCATTAACGTTCTTTTTAGTTGTCACTAATTTCAGATTCCAATACAGAACTATCAGCCTCTTGTCAGTGGAAACACCTTCCAAATTTTGGAAACTGTATGGCAGTCAATCTTAATTTTAATTTTTGCAAGATTTATTTGCCTACTATCCCTTCATTTTAATTTTATTATAAATTTATAACTTCTATAGAAGGAAGTATTGTCTGGATGCCATTTTTAAATCCCTGGATGCTTTAATAATTTTTTTTCCAGGGCTGGAGATTAAAACCAGAGACTAGCACATGCTAGACAAGCACTTACCACTAAGCTACAACCTCAGCCCAAGGCTATCTTAATAAGTGGCTCACTTTTGTTTTTTAGTCTACCTTTGTTTCTCAATTTAGTTTTAAAAATACATTGATAATTTTAACGTATCAGGCTTCCAAACTGTTATTATTTTTAGGATGAATGAACTATTTCATTTTTAATAACTGGTGAGCAGAGGTAGATTTCAACTAAGCAGAAAGGAGTTGTACTAACTAGACCTCTGTAGAATTCATATTAATCTTGTTTTATCAGTAATGGTGATTTAGCAAGCAGCAAACATGGGGGCGGTGCCCTCTTGTTTATTGAGAAATTTTGGGCCAATTAAGCACACTAAGATTCATCTCTTTTTTTAAAAATTTTTCCTTCTATTGATCATTTCCTTTTATTTGGGATTTGACAAGAAGGAAGAATGATCCATATCTTTGCTCAGACTGTCCATTTGTAATTAATTAAGCTTTTAAATTTTTCAGCCATAAGACTAGAAACGTAACTGGCTCCATTTTTCTTTTTAAGACCTTGCCCCCTAATAACTATCAACTAAGGGAGCAAATTCAGCACAGAAAGTAAATGACTGGGCCACTTTGACCTCAAAGTGTGGTCCATGGACTAGCAACATGAATATCACCTGGTAGCTCATCGCAAATGCAGAGTGTCAGGTCCCAAATCTCTCATGTTGAATGAAAAATGGGGAGTGGGCCCAGCTACCTCTTTTTACAAGCATTCTAGGTGATTATGATGCATACTCAAGATTAACTCTTTTTAATCATTTTGATTAGAAAAGAAGCAGAAGTTCTGATTAGTTCATAAGTATTAAACAACTTCAGCTGGCAATCCACGGAACTACGTACGATGCCGAAAAGAATGGTGGTATTTGTGTAGCAGCAAGAACAGCTGGTGGTGGTGAGGAAAACTCGTGGACCAAATAGCCTTGGCTGCACAATGTGAGTACAGAAGTAGGATGCTTTCTTTCAATCGTCCATACTTTATAGTTTTTATTTGATTTGCTAATTTATTAACAGTTCATATTTATAAGGGCTTTTAACTGCATTTTGAGAAAATATTTAAGTATATTTAACACATAGCACCAACCCTCAAAGCATTTATGTTTCGTGGGGGAGAAAGCAGAAATAGATAGGGAAGGAGAAACGGCAAAATCAAGCAAACATTTTCAAGGAGCACAAATGATGGGCTGAGAAACACAGGAGAGACTAACTAAACAAAGAGAAAATCTCATTTAGTTGAAACACTGGTATAGGGTATAGGCACTATAATACCTTAACGATACTTTCCACTTATATACTGCTTTGGGAAAAATGTGAAAAGCACACACAGGCCCATGAACATGCTAGTGGTGATGATATTGTGCATTTTTTGCAGCAATCACTAGTGCTCTAGGGAAGCTGCAGTGAAAAAACATCAACATAAAAAATAAATCAAAATACTTAAGTGATGGTCTTTTCATCTTTTGCGGCAAGTACAACTCAGCGGGGAAAACCATCAACCTATACGAGAAACACAGCTACGTGGTGAAGATACCTGCGTGACCCTGTAAGCCCAATCGAAGGGCACAGCAAGAACCACAGCTTGTGAAATCCTATGAAAATCTACTCAGTCTAGACTTTGACGAGCTTTTTCAACATGATCAAATGCAGCTCACTACATTCTAATTGTGAGAAGAGAGAATTGACTGAGCAAGAAAAATCAACTCCAACTATTGTTCCAGAGACCGTTTCTCCAGCTAGGAAAGAATTCAATCTCTGAAGATCTCATAGAGGCTGCTGTTAGGGAACTGCTTACAAAGCTCTCTCTGTGATTTAAAAGCATGAAATAACCTCATTTCAAAGTTGAAAGTCTTAAAGCTTTCTCTCTTATCTGCCCACACAGCCTGGATCTTGAATCAGGCTTGGGATAAAGAAGAAAAGTCTATGTGCTGTGCTCAAATATCTATTATCAAAAAGTCCAATCATTCTTTACAGAATTCATGGCAGGTACTGTTTTACCATTCAAAATAGATCTTCAAGTTTCAAATTTTCAGAACAATTTCTGTAGAGAAACAAAACAATTGTAGCAAATCCATTTGTAGCTTATGCCGGGGAGTCCTGGTGTAATCAAATCAGCTTGTTCACAGAGAAATTGTTCAAGAATGGCTATTGATGTAGCAGGACTGTAGAGTGGGATCCTAAAAGTTAGTTCTGGCTTCACTCTTTTTCACTTCTTTTGCCCTGTACTATGCTTTGCAAAAACCTAATCTACAGTGACTTTATTTATGAGACAATGGTGAGGGCATCTTTGGGTCTTTGGCAGGTCTCAACAACCTTTGGCCCTTTGGATAACTCATACGTCTTCTTTCCAGAAGGAAGTCTCTGAAATTCAGAATAGAACCTCTTTAAATACCATGTAACAGTGCTGTGCCTGGGAGTTACCTCCTGTAAAGTAAATAAAGCCATATTGATTTCTCCTGGGCCATACAATCTATTTTGTGGAATTTTCTCTCATCTAGCTCAAATCCCTGCATAGATTTTTCAGGGTAGCTGTTTTTCTGCATGACTGAGAGTGGAGCTAGCTGATTAGAAATGCAGGTAGCTACCACACAGCTATGCCCCAAGTTTAACTTTATTATTTATATTGTTCAGTAATACAGTAAAATAAAAATCTCCCTTCCAGACCACTTGTCAGTATTTCTATTAGGGCAAAAACTTCTAGGCTTTTGTGGTTAAGGAGAATGTAGAAGAAGGTAAGAATAGATATGTGTGAATTATCTACATATTATATGGATAAATATCCCAAGGAGATCCTCAGGGTAAAAGTAACATTTACTAATGTTCTCCTAATCCTTTGCTTCTACCCAGGGTCACATGGTATGTGGTCTTTCATCTCAAGAATTGTGCTATCAAAGAAATAATTATCCATTCTGATATTAAGAATATAAGGAGCCAGATTCTTGTGCAGCTTAATGACTGTGTGTTTGTGCACTTTAATTTCTCTATCATTTAACTGCTATTTATTGAAAGCTTACAATATATGAGGCATTGTGTGGAATAAAGACACGAGTAGGGCATAGTCCTACCATTCAGAATCTCAGAATCTGGTAGGAAAGCTAGGGCACATATGGTGATGTTTATATAACAAAGGTCAGACTGTAAAAGGATAAATAAATAGACAAAGATTGATGGATGATAGTCTGTGTATGTAGCCTTGATAGATATATGGGCAGATAGTTGGATGGATGATGGACAGATAGGCAGGTTGATAAGTAGAGTAGTAGCTATCAATGCATTAGAAGTCTCTAATTTCTTTTATGGTAAAAGCTAAAGCAGGGTCTTAGGCTTATGTAGTCTATATTTCTGCTATCCCTGACACCATGCCCTCCCATCCTCCCCTTTCTTTTTCCCCCCACTCCCTTTCTTATTGTGTTTCAAAGAGCTAATCTCCATGTTGTAGCTGAAATACATCCAGTATATTCTTCCCAGGGATTTTGCATTTTCTGTTTCCTTTGTTGGAATTCTTTTCCCTATGTTTTACATATAGCTTTCTTGTTCTCTTAAGACAATATTTGAACACACATCTGCATTATCAGAGAAGTATTAATACCCTATTAATACCATTACTCTACTTTTACTTGGCTTTGCTCTTTATTGAAGAGATCACTATTTGCCCCACTATCCATTTGTTTATTGCTTTCTCTTTTTTAGAATGTAAGTTCCATGATATGATTAAACTATCATATCACCGGTGCCAGAATAGTAACTGAAATATGGTAGGTTTGTTGGTTGAATGAATGAATGAATGAATGACAAAATAATTATGTAAAGAAAATATGGAGGAAGCCAAGGAGGATACTGAATTCTGAATTGGGGAATTTGGGCTTCATTTGGTAATTGTGTCAGCTACTGACACAAAAATACATTGTCATAACATCACATTATTTCTCATGCCTCTGCAGATCAGTGCCCAGGGGTTGGCTGGTTTCAGTTGTGCTCAGCAGTATGGTTATCTTGGTTTTACTTGGACACACTTAATGTATTTGTAGTTAACTGGGATCTATTGCTGAACTTGACCCGCACTCAGCTTTGATTGTTTTTTTTTTTTCTGCTTTTCTCTAATTTTCCTTCTGAAATCAGCAGATCATCCTGAGCATTTTCTTATCAAAAAGAGCAAGACCACATCTGTCTGTAATTTTCAGTCCTTTACTCACATCACATCTGCTAACAATGCAATGTCCAAACAAAATTTCATGGTTACACCTCAAAGTAAAGGGCAGAGAAGTCACTCTACCTACAGAAGAAGTAATGAGATTTTTTGATTGAATATACTACGATGGATGATGTTACCTTATGGTTTTTAGAAGTTTTGTGCTCCTTTGTACATTATTGTATAACACTAAAAATTTGCTGGTATTGAGTATGTTATTGGGAACTAGTGTTGAGTTAAAATTAATAAAAGTGAACTATTGTTCAGTCTTCTAATAAGAGAAATAGTTTCTAGCATGCATGTTATGTTATATGCATGTTCTGATCGCAATATGCCCAGTAAGTAGGTCAATAACTTGTGCAGTTCAGAGATAGTTTGTCTTATACACAATTTATTTCCCATCTTTTATCCTAGAAAACAACTAAGTACTCCCTGTACTCCCATCCAATTTCCCCTTTGCAGGAATTTAATTTATAAGACTGCTGACTTTAATTACAGATGGAAGCATGAAAATGTTCTATCAAAATGTAATGGACTGTCATAATAGTATAGCTTTGAGATTTTATTTTCCTCTCCCATCTAAAAAGAGGAGACTCTGGAGATTAGAGTTAATGATGCTGGTGGTGTACTGATTGCCAGATTATTTGTTTTCTTTCTTTCTTGCATTTGGGACTAACTTGATTATTTGAAAGACACCTGCAATTCTTTAGCAAGTGTTTAATTCCAATCAGGGAAATCTGTCATCACATACGTGGGTACTATAATATTACCATGTTTTCCGAAAGATGATAATCTGACAATACTATTGTGTATGTGTTCGTGTGTTTAGTAGAAGCTGCAGCACAGAACAGTTTGACTATTGGGAAAATGTCTGGGAGTTAGAACATTCAGCAATAGAGGGTAGGTTGAACAGACTTTCTAGGTTGCATTTTCTAGAAAAACTGAAGTTGTATCTCCTACTTCCAAGAGTGAAGGAAGGTTATTCTACTCTTGGGGGTCATTTGCTTATAAATTTGGTCACCAGTGAATTTTTCATAGGTGAATACTATATTTTAGATAGCCACACTGTTGGCTAAATCCCTAGCAGCTTTTGTGATTAAATGGAGCTAATTATTGATTGGTGAATCTTTTCATATTATGAATAATGATATCTATTGCTCTTCTCTCAGATGTTACCATCACAGCAGTATCCAAGAAGGGCTCAGTGCCTCTTGACTTTGCTTCCTATGCGAAAATAAAATCAACCTAACTACTTGTCTTCTTTTAGTATCTTTTTGCTGAAGTAATACAGTCATTCTCATTTCAACATCTGCCCTCAATTCTTCACTTTGCCCATTTTCTGCAAATTATTTGATACTTTCCTTCTTGGTTTTATTTGATCCATGGAATCAAGGAAACTAAATGGCAAAATAAGTCAATATATAGGCATGCACAACCCAGCAAGGGTTCCAAAAGATAGGAAGAATGGAGCAAATACATTTTGTCAATATTTTGATAGAACAATATGTAGTCTTTTTTAAAAAGAAGTTTGATAAAATAACTGATATATAATTCGGATTCATTTGTTAGAATAAACACGGATTTTTACCTAACCCATGGATTTTTACCTAATCCCATTCGACCTGATAAAGTTGTGAAAAAAATTATGAGAGCCTTGTGTGAATTTTTGTTTGAGATGGAATCAAGTACATTTTGAAGATCCCATCATTATTACTATGACATCTTAAGTAATGACTGTAAAGACATTGTCTGACACTTTCTCATTAGCAACTTATATAGGTTGTTTATTTAAGTAGTGGAAATTACTTTTGAATGAAGTCTGCAAGGCTGAGTAAATGACTATGTGAGAATAAGTTAATCACCTGTCTTAAATGTTTTTCTAAGTGTTGGGAGGGCTTGACAGGTAACTTGGCTCTTTCTGATTTGCAGCTGCTGTCATCATTGCTATACATGATTGATAGGTCTGACTGAACAGATTTGCAGTCCTAACACTAATGACTGATAAATAATAGTGAATTATTGATAATCAAAGCTAGTGAATTATTTTGAGAATTTCAGAAGGGCCCCTAGAATTAGATCCAAGGAGCTGATTTTCCAACCTGCAGCTCCATGTCATGGTAATACTGTTCAAGTAAAATTTCTCTGTGGGGATTTTCAAGTTAAATCTCATATTGGGTTGTGGCCAAAATGGAAAAAAATAAGGCTATGAATTTTCTCCAGAAGAACAAAATTACTGTATTCACTTTGGTACCATGTAGTTATATTTTTACAGAAAATAGATTTCTTTATAGTTATCATGTCTCACTTTTACCTGCAACTACTGAGGAAGTGAGGTACCGTTGATAGTTTCATCATGTGTTACAGAGCTATAGATTATTAGACCTATATATATTGTTTGGTATCATCTAGTCCAGTAGTTCATAAAACCTCTCTGATGTTGGAATGAATACTTGCATCCTGAACCTGGGAGTAGAACCTAAAACCAATAGGCAGGTCACATGAATTTGAATTTTTATTCATAATAAGCCTACATTCATTGAACTAAGATTTCAGCTCAGCTGAGCATTTTGTCTTTGTGAATTAAATAAAATTGGCTGAGAACCCTCCTCCATAGTTAATATCTGTCTCAAGATATCTGGAAATTCCTACGGACTGAAGTTGTCTTGATCAGCTATCTCTCTGATTTCCTGTTTCCACTGATTTTTTTTTTTTTGTTTCACCCAAGTCTTCTCATCTTTTGCTCTTTCCCACACCCTTTCAAAAGGTAGAATACGTCCCTTCTTTCATTTCCTAACAATGTAACTCATACAAGTATATATACAAGGTATATGTAAGAATGCCAGACCTTAGTGAAAATATCTGACCAGCAAAGGTGTTGTATCCAGTAAAAAAACTGGAAGAGTAAATGTTAGTTTTCATTGTTCTTAAAAGTGCTTCTGCCAGCTCTGGTAATATCTATCAGTAGGTTCCTCTCTTGCCACCATGTTACTTATTTCATTGCTTGTTTTTTTTTTTCCTTCCACACTTCCATTTTCTTCTTTTTCCTTCCACGCTTCCATTCCCTGCTGAGTTCACAGAATTAGGAAGGATTGGACCTCAGGTTAAGAAACCTGAAGACAGGACGTTCCATAGATGGCCAGAGGCATGGATGATCGGTTGCAGATAGACCAGTTAGAGAAAACACCTGGAGATGAATCTTGAAAGATGAACAAAGGGAAGAATGGCAGAGCTGGAACGGGGGGCATTCCAGATTGGGAAAACCTTGAACAAAATACAAAAGGCAGGGCATTAACTAGCATTGTTTGAAAACAGATAAGCCAGTTTTGGAGCGAAAGAGCAGTAGGGTAGTAGGGGAAAAGGCTAGAGGAGAGTCGGCTTATGTTAGATGACAGAGAACTGTGGATAAAGATACAAATTTTACTTATTTGTTGCAAAAGTAGAATATGATAATTGTTAGAAATTTAAATCAATGAAATATGAGAAATAGAAAGTGAAAATAATTTTGTTCTAATTGTATAGAGTTATGAGTTTGCACTGGACATGCTGGCTTATAAGTTGCTTTTTCATTTAACAGCACAGGCATTCGGGCTGTATTTCTATGTCAAACCTAAGTATAGATCTTGTAATTTAAGTGGTTTCAGCATATTCTTTATATGAATTCCCATATGAATGTAACCAGTTTTCCTATTGACTAAGTTTTTTTCTTCCTTATTTCATTAGTATATGCCTTTTGGCAATAAACATCCTTATTCTTATATTTCAGGCACCTCTCTGGTTATATCATTAGGGATAGATTCCCAAAACTGCTAAATTAAGGGGCATATATATTTTATCTGACCTGCGCATTGCTAGATTCCATCTCCCCCAAGAAGTATAAAATTTCCCTTCTCCTCACACCTTCAACTTCAACATTTCTGATCTCGTAATAATATCCTTACTTGGTTTGGAGCACAGTTATAATGCCATTGTTTGTTTTAAAATGGCTTTTCAATCCATTCTTTGGAGACACACACACACACACACACACACACACACACAGAGACACACAGAGACACATACAGAAAGGCGGGGGGGGGGGAGAGAGAGAAAAAAAATTTTTTGCTCATTTCTTTTTTTGTCCCTGGAGATGTATATTAGTTCAGAGGGACCACAGGTTCTACCAAAACGTTGGAAATGATGCCAATGAGGAAGATTATTCTGTGTGAAAGAAATACATGCAGGACAGAGAGAAGAGCTGTCTGTCATGGGGGTGTCACACTGGCTTAGTGGTGAGTGGATGAGAACTGTGATGAGTGGTCACCAAAGTAATGGAAGAGATGGGATGAATTGAAGAAGTGAAAGTGTTTTCCTGTATGGCTCACAGAGCCTGTATTGGCCGCTGTGTATGTTAATGGTGTGCAGACTTGATTTGGTGATTCACAGTATTTAGCTTTAAAATGACTACCTAATTGCTCTTTCCCAAACTTATATTTGTATTGTATGAGGTTATCGCTATCAGAAAAACTTTTCCATGCTAGGCGAAAATTTGCTTTCTGCCTATATTTTTAGATTTGATACAAGTTAATAGTTCCTAAAGAGTGATTTGGCTTTTATACACACTAATTTCCCATGTGTGTCCACAAATGAGCACATGCTGAGGTTAGATGTGACCAGAGGTGTTACTTGCCTAATGAGTCAACTCGCCTTCATTAGTTTCCTTGTGTGCCTCTCCTTTTCCTACACCTTGCCAACTAGCCCAGTTTGATGTTTTCCTGGTTAACTTTGATATCCCCTGTATAAATTTTTTTTAAAGAAAATTCATTTTCTTCTAAGAAGTCAGTGCTTCTGCTATTACCCTTTTCCTTCCATCCTAATTCAGAAAAAGGCTGTTGTCTTAATACCTTGCTGTAAAGTCCACTGTATTTTATATTTTCCCTGGTTATCTGAAACATAAACCTCAACTCACATCATGGTCTAAGAGGTTAGCAAATTTCTTCTATAATAGGCCAGATAGTAAATATTTTAGGCTTTGAGAGTCACATATGGTCTTTTGGCATATTTTTAAAAATTTTATATAATACACACACACACATATTTTTTTCAGCCTCTTATAAATGTAAAAACCATTCTGAGTTCACAGAGGTCATACTAAAATGGACTGTAGGCTTAGCCTACAGCTATATTTTTCTTTTTTGATCTAAGAGGCTGCAGAGTAGGAGTGAAAATTTTCCATATTGTCGCACTTGCAGAGGTGATATTAAAGCTGAATACTCTGTTTCACTGTAATTTTTCTAAGTAGCTTAAGTTGTTAAAAATTCATGAAGTTTGAATGACCTACACCAGACTCTCATTGGACTTAATAGAAAATTCCTGTTTGACCAACAAACAATGGGATTAGGTCTAAACATTTACATACAGACCTGAAGACTCAATGCCACACTGTTAAAAGTGCTAGTCTTCAAAACAACCTTCTTTGAAGCTCTTGAGTTCTATCTACCCTCAAGTGATCTACTTAGTGGATTTTGACATTGGTGTATGTTCTCCTGTCTGGCAAGTCAATAAACTCAGGGTCCCTACCCCTCATTCGCCTTTGGCCATCTTTGTTTTAGTCTTTGATAATTCCCTATGTATGAAATTCAAGCATCTGTCATGAGGTAGAAAATTTCTTTTGGATATTGGAAAGGAGAGTTTATCTTATGGTTTCTAAAATTGTGTTGGTAGAAAGAATAAAGTTTGGTTTCACTGGGGAAATATAATGAAGAGATAAGGACATCTTGTTTGTGTACAGGATGGGGGATATTATTTAGTCTCTTTAAGAAAATGGACCAAAGCGATTTTCAGAAAAAATTGTTTCTGTGTTTTTGAAATTGGCAAAATGATTATTGAGTGTCCTGCAAATTGTAAAAAGATGATGATGATGCATATATTGCTTATTCATAAAAATGCAAATGAATTGTGTCCCAACAAATGCAATGGATAATTGTCTCAGGGATATTGGCCAATTCTGTATCTCAATTTATTAAAATACTTCTTTCTTTCTTTTTTTTTTGGGGGGGGGGTGGGTGGGTAGGTTACTGGCAATGAAACCCAAGACACTTTACCACTGAGCTATATTCCCAGATCTTTTGATCTTTTACTTTTTATTTATTTGAGATAGGGTTTCCCTAAGTTGTTTAGGGCCTCACTAAGTTGCTCAGCCTGACTTTGAACTCATGATCCTCCTGCCTTGGCCTCCCGAGTCACTGGGATTATAGACTTGCTCTACCTCACCTGGCTTCATTAAAATATATATGATTTCCCACATATGTTCCTTCTTTGACTTCTGCTTTAGACTGGTTGTAACATCTTCTTGATTCTCTAATTAGTAAATAAAATCTTTGTTATATAATATTTCATATTTTTATGACATTCATGACTTCATGAAAATTTTTAGCAATCTTAACATGTGTTGCATTATATCATATGAGTATATATTTGTGGCATATACACACACAGGTAGTTACTTTATAAAGCATATTTTACGTTTATCTTTTGTCTTGTGTATATGCAGGCAAATATATTATTATTTGATTTAACTATTTAGAAAATTTAAGCCAATAGAAATTAGGCTTTTTTTTTTGTCTAGGCATTATGTGCCATAGACTTTCTACCTAAAGAGATATGATTACAAGAAATATTTCTCCACTTCCTTTTATTCATATCTGTGATTACATAAATATTAGATAGATTTTTGCCCATAATTGTTGTGGGTAAGCAATTAGATTACATTTGTAACTATAACCAAATGAACCTATTAGACACTCAGAGAGCATTTCATTCAACAACTACAGAATATACATTTTTTTTTCATCAGCACATGGTACCCCTTGTTAGATGAATAGTTTGTAATTTTTTTCTAATCCTGTTTGTTGTTTCTTTATTTTTTCTTTTCTGTGTAGAAGCTTTTAAGTTTTCTATAGTTTGTTTGTCAATTTTGTATTTTTGTTTCCCATGCATTTATAGGAAGTCTTCAGGTCAAGTAGTATCCGTTCTCTAAATCTGATCTCCTTCAATATTGTTTTGGCTATTTTTTGATTTTTGCCTCAGTATAAAATTTATAATCAGTTTTTTAATATCTATAAAGTGATTTGCCAGGGTTTAGGTTGAAATTGCATTGAATGTATAAATCAATTTGGGAAAGCTGAGATCTAGACAGTAAAATTTCCTTCTGTCCATAAACATGGATATTTTTCCATTTATTTAGTTGTTTTCTGTTATCAGAATTTTATGTTTTGCTTACATAAGTACTGTACCTATTTTTTTTTTTTTTTAGATTCATACCCAAGTATTTTGTTTGGGTAGGGATGGGGATAGTGTAATAATATAAAAGGCATTGTGTTTTTAATTTCAAGTTTTATTAATTTCTGGTATAGGAAAATGATTGAATTTTGTATATTAAACCTGCACTGTGCAATCTTCCTATAATTGCTTATTCCAGGATTTTTTTTGTCTTTTGTCTTTATTTTATACATAGATGATCATGTCAGCTGTGAATAAAGACAGTTTTATTTCCTCCTTCCCAATCTGTGTACATTTTCTTTTCTTTTCTCTTATTGCATTGTCTAGATATGCAGTATGTTACGATTTAGACCTGGAATGTCCCCCTAAATATTCACGTTTTAACAGCATGATCCCCAGTGCAGCAAGTTTCAGAGGCAGGACATTGAGGCAGTGATTATATCATGGGGCTGTAACCTTGTCAGTGGATTAATTCATTTGATGGATTATTGTCATGAGCTGTCTGTGGGCTGTGTATGGACTATGTTGCTCATTGTAGCCTCCTTAGGGGTAAGTCTGGCACTGGGAACTCTCTGGGGGCACTCCCCATGGGGATTGATTGCCTGATGCAGTTGATATTTCCCCCCAAGCTCTCCCTAAAATCCTATGCACATAGCACCTGAGATGGGTGTGACCTGCCAAGATGTCTTGCAGTCAGCAGGTTGATTGACATCACAAAGCAAGATCTGCCCTTGAAACCCTACCCCTACCTTTGATAAACCCCCTTAAATAAACCACCAGAGCCATTTTGTCTTTGTCTAATTCAAGAACCCATGTGGATTGGATCTATCAGGGGCTTTACTTTTGTAAATATATTTCTGAGTGTTTGTGTTTTATTATTTGTTAATTATTTGAAATATTAAAATTTAGGGTGGCTTAGATTCCTCTGGTCAGAAGAACCCTCCAATGAGATGCTTGCCATCTCCCCCCCACCCCCCACCCCCAAGGATTATTAATCTGAAAGGATTACTTACTGGGTGATAACGTAGGTGGATGGGACGTGGCTGGAGGAAGTAGGTCATTGCAGTGTACCCTTGGGCTATATCTGTCCCTAGCTTCTCTGCTTTGTCTCTGTTTTCATGGCTGCCATGAGCTGTCGGCTTTCCTCTGCCATATTGTACCTCACCCTGGGCCCAGAGAAACAGAGTTGGCTGACTATGGCCTGAGATCTCTGAATCTGTGAGCCCAAAATAAACTTTTCCTCCTCTAAGTTGTTCTGGTCAGATATTTTGATCGCAGCAAAGAAAAGCTGACCGACACACAGTGTCATGTTTAAAAGCAATAACAAGAAGGAACATTTGTGCTTTATTCAATATTCATGAGAAAGTCTCTATTTTCTCAGTGGTAAATATTGTGTTAGCTGAAAGTGTTTTGTAGATATTCTTTATCAAGTTGAAGATGAGATTTTGTACTATGAATAGATGCTTGATTTTTGTTTTTTTTTTCATATTGATATGATCATGTGATTTTTCTTTAGCCTGTTGTATAAATTTAAATATTAATTGTTTGGATACATTCCACTTAGTTGTGGTACATAATTATTTTTATATATGTACTATTTTTGTTGAGTTTTTTTTTTGTCTCTATGTTCATGAAAGATTGTACTCTGCAATTTTCTTTTCTTAAAATGCTTTTGGATAGTTTTTGTATTAGGATGTTGCTGGCTTTGTAAAAATAGTTGGGAAGTATTTCTTCTGTTTGTTTTCTCTGAAAGATGTTGTAGAGAATAGGTACAATTTCTTCCTTAAGTGTTGGGTGAAATTCACTGTAGAAAAACTTTTGAGCCTGTTTCTTTCTTTTTAGGAATATTATTAGTTATTAATCCAACTTCTTTAATCATTGTAGGCCTATTCAAATTTTCTACTACTTGTGTGAGTTTTGACAGACACTGTGTCTTCTAAGGAATTGATCCATTTCATACAAGTTATCAAATTTAGGCAAAGATTTATTCATAATATTTCTTTATTATCATTTTAATGTCCACAGAATCTCTAATGATGTCCCATCTTTCATTATTGATATCAATATTTTGTGTCTATTGGTGAGAATTTCCAGTTATCTTTTATTTCACTTACTGAGCTTTTCATTTTCAAGACTGTATTTTGGTTTTTTTATAGGATCTCCTCTACATCTTTAATGAATACTCTTTCATATCCTATATTGTCTTCCTAATGTTGCTCATTTATTCATGTGTTCTTTTAGTTCATTAATCATTTTAGCAATAATTTTTAAAAATTTTCATCCAGCATTTCCTCTATTTTGATATCTATGGATTTAATTACTGCAGAGTTGTGAGCTTTTGGAGGCATCTTCTTGCCTTATTTTCTTATGTTACTTTTATTTCTGTATCAAGATTTGTGTATCTCTTGGAATGGATTTATCTTCCATTGTTATGTGAAGATCTTACCCCCCCCAGGGCATATTTTTAAAATTTATTTTAATTACGTATATATGACAGCAGAATGCATTTGATTCATTGTACACAATTGCAGCACAACTTTACATTTCTGTGGTTGTACATGATGTATCGTCGCACCATATGTGCTGTCATACATGTACCTAGGGTAATGATGTCCTATGAAGATCTTTTTAGTGAATTGTTTTCTGTTTATAATGTGCTCTAGCTGGGGATATCTCATCACCAAAGCACCCTCTCAATATAATAAAAGTGCTATCTTACATCTCTAGAACCACTTTGAGGGAGAGAAATAACACCAATAACAGCAAAGCTTAAAAGCAAATCACTCATAAACATATAGTAAAATTTTATTGAAAATGTTCTTCATAATTCCATTACCAAAGAGAAGAAAGGGATAATAATGGGATGTCCTCCGCCTATGGATGGATCTTTCTCCAGCACAAGCAGCAGCTTTGGGTATGCCCACAGTGTCTTAGGTATACAGGGAGAGAAACCATGTGCCCTAGTGGTAGAGTAGGCCCAGCTTATTTCTACTGACAGATGGAAGCAAGTCTCCAACACCTTCATCTTGTAGCAATCTCACTGTATATATTACTCAGATGCCTTGCTTCAGAGGCACAGCCCCATGCAATACATTCTGGGATCTCCAGTGGACATGAAAATGTCAAGATTTAAGTTTCCCAAAGCTGCAAGCTTAGACTTGACCTGAGTGAGATTGTTCTCCATGGCAGCTCTCCACTTTTTCAGCCATTGCCTTTAAAAAAATAATTCCTCATCATTTTGACAAGACCCTGGTGAAGTTAATAGTTGGTTACTGATTATTTAATTAATTTTTCTTTTATATATTAGATTGCTTAATCAGAAGAAAATGTTCCTTTTAATCTGAAAACATGTATATTCTGCTGATATAAATATATAGAATGGTTCCTTAAGGACTTTCAAATTCATGTTTGCTTATTTTCCAAGCAGTCTTATTAACTGGACCAAAGTCATTTCAAATAATAGAATACCTGAAGTTGTAACCTCCAGATATTTATTTGTACTGTATAAGGTTTTGGGTCTTGGATATTATCAAGTACATCACTTTCAAAGGGCTCCACATCTCTGAACTTAAAGTTATATTGGATTTTATTTCATGCCTTTTTAATACAAACTTTTTCACTAATAGAATGGCATAAGTCTTCAGGGAAGGAAAAAATGACTTTCAGGAAAATCCAATTTGCCAGCAATCAGCAACTTTGTTTTAAAAATGTGATGCCACCCTTGACATTTCTTTTACTTAAGAATGAGAGATGTGGTTAAAATTAAGACATTTATACCTTAGTTTGTATTTGGTGAGCTGATTTGTGAATGCTTTAGATGTTCACTTCTATTCATTTACTCTTTCCTGACTTCCTCACATATAATAAACTTTGTGCTAGGTATTTTAAAAGCCAAGTTAAATAAGATAGATTCTTTTTCTAGAGAGCATGTCTGATAGAGGAAAGTAGAAAAGAAATGATGAGAATATGGGTTACTGTGTGTAATAATGGAAGTATTTGTAAGATATGCAGGACACATAATGTAAGGAATGATGAGTGAGACAGAGCCAGGAAATAAGGCTAGAATTTAGTAAAGCTATTGATTCAAAGTGCATATACTGAGTTCTTATAATTTGGTGAATGCAGGTAAAGTCTCAGATATGTTAAATAAAATATGGACCATCATACAAGAAATTCAAGGTTTTTTAGGGAAAACAGAATCATGAATGGGTAATTATAATATCTAGTCATAGGCAACATTATGACATTTTAGTCAATGATGGACCACATATATTACATCAATCTGATAATATTGTATCACCTAGTATACTCTTAGAGTGCACTTATATAAATTAGGATGGCTATCATGTTCATTAAATCAAAGGCACATTTCTCAGAACATGTACCTTTCATTAAACAACACATGACTGTGCTATGAAAAGGGGTGCATTAAAGATGTGATGTAAAACCTGTTGGAATATGAAGGCCAGTGTCAAGGGCTGAGGATAAGGGGATCAGAGGACTTTGGGAAAGCTTGAGCCAAGTCTGGAAGGATTGTGAGAGAAGACCAGGAAAGTTAAGGAGGGGGTATAGGATGAATGTTCAGGGTAAAGACCAGCTCAAATGAAGCACAGAGGCCCAAGAGATAAGAGCCAAGTGAATTAGGGATGTGACCTGAGTGCATGCAATGAAGGTGGCATGGGGATGCTCAGTGCTGGGAAATTAGGTAGAGGGTGTTGTGTGCTATGCTAAGGTAATACAGGACAGGAGGAATCTTTGAAGTGTTTTAAACAGAGGAAGGGCATTACCAAACTTTCCTTCATAAAACACTCTAAAAACATTGTGGAGAAAAAGGACTTAAAGAGAATAAGCTTAGAGACAAAGAGACTAAATGGAATTTCTTATAGGAATCTGAATTGGAAATCAACATGGCATGAATTCAGGTAGGAGCAGTAGGTATAAGAAAAGGGTAGAGTCTGGACATTAACAAATTATAACAAGGATTAGTGGTATGAAATGTTTCCTGAGGAAGACACCCATATTTCCGGCTTGTAGTTTTTGGATGCCATTTTCTAAATGAAAATTATGGTAAATCATGGAGGAAGAGTAGGGATGGGGAAAAGTTCAGCAGGAAAGATGTAACTAGTTTGAGGCATGATGCATATAAGAGACTGTAGGAGCCCAAGAAATGTGTTAATAGGGCATTTGGAAAATTCAAGTATAGAACTGAATATAAATCTGATATATATGATATTTGAATATATAGTTGTATTTGAAATAATGAATGCATTTGTAGTTGAAGACGCTCTGGTAATAGTGAGGAAAATTAAAGCATAAATGGATCCCGATAAATCCTAATATGTAAGAATGCATTGAGAGGAGTAGGAGAGACAGACCATAAAGGATGTCAAGATTGAATAACCAGTGAGGCTAGAGAAAAGCAGCAAGGGACAGCAACGTGGGAATCAAGAGGAGGTTCCAAGTGATGGGATGGCCAGTATTAAAAAGTGCTGCAAAAAAGGCCAATGGACAGACAACAAAAGGAAAAATGATACATTAAAAACTGAAATAGCTACTTGGACTGAAGCAGAATGTCTAACCAGTTTCGATGGCATGATGGGATTGAGAATCAAAGCCACAATGCAGTGGGCTGTGGAGTGAAAGAGATAAGGCCGGTGCTCTCATTATTTATCCTAAACACTTATATCTCACTGGAACAAAGATAATGGAGGAGCAAAATACAAGCATTTCTAAAAATGTAAAGTTCATGAGAGCACAGGCACCATTGGCCTTGTAGGCTGCTAGGAACTTCTTGAACAGTGTCTGGCACACATTAGGCATTCACGGAATTAATTTTTGAATGAATGGGTAAACGTGATAGGAGAGACTTGAGGATGTGCATTTACTAATAGAAAAGAACTGAATGTAGGTGGTGGCTTCCTAGAAAGGAGAACAAATGTCAAGAAGGCCTGGGACTAGGAAGATGTTGTGGCTGGAGGAAGACAGGCTCTGAGACTGATTCTGAAGCATATCCCTTGGAAATGAGGACTCTGAATTTCCAGAATTGTGTAAACAGTTTCACTAGGAAGTTAAGGAGTGTAAAACCTCTACAAACACCTGTAATTTGTGCTTACAAAACCAGTGTATTCTCACCCAGAATGCCCCTTTAAAAAATGACACAAACAATCCAGTCAATTATGTGTGTAATTGAGGTGAAAGGGGTGAATTATTTGAAATGATGGTCTCAATTCCACACTCGACATGCTGGTTTTCATTTACAAAGTGTTTTGCCAGTCTCAGTGTTAATCATGCCGACTGCTCCTTTCAATGCCCCTCTAAGGTAAGTTAGCTCTTCCATTCACCTGAATAGAGGAAGTCCATCTCAGCAGGAAGTATTCCACGTAGGAAAGAGAGAGAATCTGATTCAGACTCTGCAGTATCCAACCCAAGTCTCTCTCTAAAGACCTCTTCATTCTTTTCTGAAAATTATAAAATACCAAAACCAACTCAGAAAAGAATATGTCTAAGGGTTGAGCAGTGAGAGTACAGCTATCATACGATTTGTAGCCTTATATTTTCTAGAATGAGCATTAGTGCTATTCAATCTACCTTGAGAAATGTTTTTTTAAAAATATTTTTTAGTGTTGACGGAACTTTATTTTATTCATTTATTTATATGCGGTGCTGAGAATTGTACTCGGTGCTTCACACATGTGAGGCGAGCACTCTACCATTGAGACACAACCTCAGCCCTGAGAAATGTCTTAAAACAGATACTAGGTTAAGGTACTGACCCCTCTGCCACCCTTGTGCCACCTCTAAGTATGTATGTTAAGTGTGAGACAGTTGATTGCTGCATGTTAAAATACAATTAATTCCTTTCTTTTCATTTCCTTTTTCTTCTTTCTTCCTCTTTTCTTTCTTCTTCCTTCCTTCCCTCTCTCAATTCTTTCTTTTTGTGATTCTGGGGATCAAACACAAGACCTCACACATTCTAGGCAAGCATACCACCCCTGAGCCACATCCCCACTATGAAATAGAATTTTATAGTTGATTGTAGGTATAATAACACTTCTCCAGCTTCAATGTTGAGTCTGTGCAAGGCAGCTTCCAAGGAGGTACTCTTGATGATTATATGTGAGGTGCCCTTGCAGGGTGATGACACATCTGTACCGCCTAGTTTGGTTTGGATAACAGGCTGTAAAATTTGAATTTTAGCATTCATGGGACCACATGTGTATTTTCAGCGATGTTGGAGAAGTCAGGTTGCATCTCCACTTTGTGTAAAATCTGTGATATACCTGGTTCCACGATGTAAGGTGAAATGACAAGGTAATCAGAAACCCTGTCAGATTTTTTTCTTTTCTTTCCTTCTTTACTTGTAAATGAGTAATCAGACAAGTGAGGTGACTTATATAAGTGCAGGTTTGGATTTTGTGTTTATTTAAAACTTGATATTTTGTTCCTCATGTATTTTTATATCGATTTTGATTTTTTAAAATACTGCATTATCATATTATTTATCTTGATAACTGAGTTTTTGGACACTTCTCTTAAATTTTGTGCCCTAATGAAGTGCTTTTCTTGCCTTACCTTATTCCACATGCTGGAAACCAGTATATATTTATTCAACCTTTGTTTTCTCTTTTATAATAATTTTCTTCAATGGTAATATAAACTTAGAACCTCTAAATAGCCAGTCCTTTGGGGGATAAAAAACAGGTGGAAAATGGATATGCTCCAAGATTTTACTTTTGGAAAGCTTCAGATGTTGTTTGAAATAGTATCGTGAATTAACATGGGTCATCAACTGGATAATTTTGGTGAGAGTAAAAATTGCTTTTTTCATATCTTTTTTTTTTTTGAGAAAGCTCTGAGGGAAATTTCAAAGAAATACTTTTCAAAGTTTTGAGCACAGAAATATTACTAAATAATAGATTACCTTTAAGTTGGTATTCTGAAGGTTCATTTGGCAGACCCAAGTGCTAGTTTAGGAGGAATTTTGGAAAATTCACAAATACATGGAAACTGAGCAACATATTCCTGAACAACTAATGGGTCAGAGGATAAATCAGAAGAGAAATTACAAAAATATCTTGAAACAAATGAAAATAGAAATACAATATAATGAAACCATTAGTAGTGAGCAATGATAGTTCTAAGAGAAAAACTTAGAGTATAAATGCCTATGTCTAAAAGAAAGATCTTAAATAAACAATATGGTTTGGGGAATAGAAAAAGGGGGGGAGAGTGAGGGAGGGAGAGAGGAGGGAGGGAGGGAAGGAGAGAGAGAGAGAGAGAGAGAGAGAGAGAGAGAACAAACATACAAACTAAGTTCTGAGGTAGTAGAATGAAAGAAAGAGCAGAGCCAAAATTAAAAATAGATGTTAGAAAAACCATAGTAAAGATCAGTGAAATTCATAATTGTTTTTTTGAAAGGATAGGCAAAAGTGCAATCCTAAAATTCATATAGAACCACAAAGACCTTTAGTCAAAGCAATCTTGATCTAGAACAAAGTTGAAGGCATAATGCTTCCTGACTTCAAAATACAATATGAAGCTACAGTGACCAAAACAATATAGTACTGTCATTGATAGATTAATCTATTTCAAAAATTAATTCATTTATAGCTGAATGGACTACTGAGAGGTGGACCTAGTTGGAGGAAGTACATCACTAGAGGATGCTTTGGAAGTGTCTCCCTTCTCCCCAACTCCACTCTTTTTCCCAATTGCTATAAACTGAGCAGCTTTTCTGTATCACACCCTTCCACCATGATGTTTCTGCTGATAATATTAATCTCTGAAACCATGATCCAAAATAAATCTTTCCTGCCCTTAGTTGTTCTTGTCAGGCATTTTGTTCACAATGATGGCTATCTGAATAATACAGGTACCAAAACACAAAAGGGGGAAAACACAATCTCATCAATAAATGGTATTTGGGAAACTGGATATTGACAAGTAGAAGACCATAGACAAATATCAATTCAAAATGTATCAACTTAGAATGTAAGACCTGAAACTATAAAAGTGCTAGAAGAAAACAGTAAAAATTCCATGAAATTTGGGTAATTTTTTTGCATATGATCTCACAAAAAAATGCAACAAAACCAAAAATAGGCTAATGGGATTACATCAAACAAAAAAAGCTTCTGCATAGCAAAAGAAAGTCATCAGTGTAAAGAGAGAATCTATAGAATGGGAGAAAATATTTTCAAACCATAATCTGATAAGGGGTTAATTTTCCAAATACATAAAGAACACCAGAGCAAGAATAAATAGCTCAATTTTAAAAATAGGCAAGGTTATTAATATATATGTGTCAAGAGAAGTGGCTAGTAGGTATATCTGAAAATGCTCAATGTTATCAACCATTAGAGAAATACAATGAGATGTCACTTTACACCCATTGGATGGCTATTATAAAGAAAGACGAGATCATAAGTGTTGGCAAGGATGGAGAGAAAAGAGAACATTTCTACTTTGATAATAGGAATTTAAATTAATATATTCATCATGAAAAGCCATATGGAGGTTCCTCAAAAAATGAAAAGTGGGACTACCATGTGATTCAGTGATTTATACTGGATGTTTATTCAAAGTAAATGAACGATAAGTCAAAGAAATAGTTGGACTCCTGTGTTCATTGCAGCATTTTCAACAATATCCAGGGTATGGAGTCATTGTACATGCCCATCAATGCATAAATGGATGAAGAAAATGTGATATATATTCACAATGAAACACTATTCAGCCACAAAACAGAATGTAATCTTGTCATTTGTGACAACATAAATGAACCTAGTATACATTGTGTTAAATGAAATAAGCCAGCCAAGAGTTGAACTCATAGAAATAGAATGTAGCATGGTGGTGATCTAGGACTGTTATTGGTGGGAGGTCAAAAGGTGCAAAATTTCATTTAGAAAGACCAAGTTCAAAATATTCAATGTACAACATAGTGAGTATACATAATAATATATTCTTTTCTTGAAAACTCAAGGAGATTAGATTTTAAGTGTTCTCCCCACAAAAATGATAACTATGTGAGGTGATATATATTTGGATATATATCTTGTGTGCATTTCAAAACGTGTGTTATACATAAGCATATACAATTTTATTTTTCAATTAAAAACCAGACAAATTATTTAAAAATCCTATATTTAAAAAAAATACAACTTCTTTTTTTATTGGTTGTTCAAAACATTACAAAGCTCATGACATATCATCTTTCATACATTTGATTCAAGTGGGTTATGAACTCCCATTTTTACCCAAAATACAAGTTGCAGAATCACATCGGTTACACATCCACATTTTTACATAATGTTCTTGATGTCTGCTACAAACCATAGTTGTTACCCAGTCATGGACACACATTAACTCTCCAATCTGACAAATGTTTTCACTTTTCTTGGGAAGATAGTTAGATGAAGGAGTACTGGATCATGTGCTAGGTCAGTGCTAGATGACTATAAGAAGCTATCAAACTTTTTCCCAAAGTGTCTGTGTCATTTTCATCCCCACTAGAAATGAGTGAGTTTTCATTGACCTGGATGCTTGCCAGCACTTTGTGTTGCCTGTCTATATTTTCTATTTTTGTCACTCTAGTAGATGTGTAGGAGTATCTTACTGTGATTTTAATTTTTATTTCTCTAGCTGCAGAGATATGAAGATTTGTGTTCCTTGAGTAAGCTTTATTAGTGTTAAAGACTGTTCTAAGTACTCCACCCAAACCTTTCGATTCGATTTCTCTAAGGTTATTTAGCACTTTATACATAAAATAATATATATCATTATTAGCAGAAAAATAATTAGCTTTCATTTCATGGGTAGAAGCATTACTTGAGATGAATGTGACATTTCTGTATTTCTTTGAAGTCAGTCAGTAATTTAAAGTTTCAAACTATAATAGGTTGGTGGTTTTGTTTTCTAGGAAGTAGTTTCAAGAATCTACTGGCTCCAATTATATTATGTCTAATAATTCATACATTATTATGGATGTCAAATGTTGCTTTTGTACTAGTGTACATAAAAGTAATTTTAAAAGTAATTATTGACTATTATTTTTCTTTTAGCAATCAAAACTATTCCTTTGTGATTTTTAAGTGTGTGTGGATTGAAGTATGTACAAACTGCTGAGAAATTTAGCTCTTCTCATACTTCAAAGCACTTTGAATAAAGCATTTGAGAATACCTTTCTGTGCAGGTTCTGGTGGCCAGGGACTGGTAATGAGAAATATGCCAGTGCCAAGTACAGGTCTGGTACAGCATTATTATGAACCAATTTGATAAATGATGCAATTTACTATACTTATTTTTTATGGCATTACACTACCATGTAGACTGTGTTAGCTGTTCTCTTTTTCCTGATGGAGGAATTGACACTTTGAAGTTGAGTGATACAACATCTAGTAGATGTAGATATGTAATTCTTGATATATTCCTGACATATAATTTTTGATAATTCTGATCTCCCAAATTCGTTTTTCTTCAATTTTAGACACAGATAAAGTCAATGTATTTGCTTGAATATGTACATATTACCAGCTTTTATCCATTTAATTGTATGTACACTATAGCCCTTCTTACTCTACATAGATAATTTCAAAGAATTCAAATACATAAAGTGTAATGGTGATAATAAGCCTCGTATTTTCACCTTACTGTCCTCTGAGACAATGGTGATACTCTAGTACTACTCAAAGTATGGTTCATGGATTAATAATGATCCACAGACTCACTGATGTGCAATTGCATATATACAGAAATTAAGAGCACATATTTTGAAACTTTCAAGGTTTAAGCACTGAGACACAGACTTGTTGGTAGGTGATGGAGTGGAAGAAAGATGAGAGAGGAGGGATCTGGTTCTTTATTTTAAATACCTTGAAGAACTCTGATCTATAGTATAACAACACTTCTCCATATTCTGTGACTTTGAAATATGACTTCGTTGAGTTTTGCCATATGTCAGGTACCTCTCAGAACATTCCTACTACATGCTCTTGTTAGCTTTGTTTTACAAGTAAGAAATCCAGAGCCCAAAAGAGTATCTTGATTAAGATCCCAGAACTACTATCACTATATATATATGGATTAAATGTGTGTGTGTGTGTGTGTGTGTATACATGCTCTGTGTGTGTATATACATACACACACAAAATAAAGTTTTACTCAGCCATTAAAAAGAATGAAATTATGGCATTTCCTGGTAAATGGGTGGAAATGAAAAATATCATGTTAAGTGAAATTAGCCAAACTCAAACTCAGGTGGAATGTTTCCTTTCTCATGTGGAAGCTAGAATAAATTAAAGGAAAGGAGGAGGGAAGGATAAGAAAAGGCCACATAAATAACCAATCAAATCCAAATGAATAGAATAGCAAAAGGAAGTCGAATAAAGGAAGGAGAAAGTGGGGTAGGTGGAGGGATCATGAACTGAAATTTATTTCTATGCATGTTTGAATTTGTTGGGATGAACACAATTACTATGTATAAACATTAGGCTCTAAAAAATGATCACAGAGCTAGCAAAACCACATCAAGATAACTAAAGAATAAAGTAGCTTTAGACAAATTGATAATTCTTTGAAAGTAGTTCATGCTGATTTCAGCTATTACATTTGCTCCTTCAGGACATAAGTGATGTGCACATGGGTGAATCCTTGCTTGTCACTCTTTCTCTTCTCCCTTGGGATCTGCATGGGGAATCCAATCACTGTCACTATTCTGAGTTCTTGGTCCGTTCCTGTCTTGTGTCCCTTTGTTGATTCTTTATATACCCATATTCTCAGTGGTGGTTGCAATGACCAAATGTCAAGAGCAGATACAGTGAGGGTCTAATGGGGGAAACAAGAGTATGAGGGGACTTGAGGAAAGATGACCATAAGTTAGGCTAATAGGAATCCCATTTCCTTTGGTGTGTCACCCACGTGTCACCTATACTTATGCTTCCTATCCATTTTTCAGTGAAACCATTCTCAGTCCTTCAAGTTCACCAAAACAATCCAATGGCAAGTCAAGGACTTCTTGGAGAAGGTAGAGTGGGCTTCACACTGCACCGTCTAAGTAGATGTTAGTTGAAAAGTCCACACAAGACCAGTAGCTTCTTGTGCACACGTTAGTCTTTATGGGTCCTAGGGACAAGTCCTTCTCATTGCTCACCTTCTTCCCACTTTGTCTCCTACCATTTTTCCTCTGGCCCTATCAATCCTTCTCTTGGTAAACAGGCATTTATCTTAAAACTTTCGCACCCATGCATGTTCTGATCTTCCATTTTAAGTGCATTGTCTTCTCATTGGAAAGGAAGATAATTAATTGAGGACTGTGGAATAGCTTCAGAGTGAAGCTGATCAAAGTCTGAGTCTTGATTTCACTAATACCTTTCTTCATCACCTTAAAAACTTACACTTTTGGGACTCAATTTCCTTATCAATCAAAGAGTCCATACCACCTCTATTTACTGCAAGTAGTAGGTGGTACCCTGTGGTTAAAGGACTTGGTATGATGATCGGCATAGAGAAATTTTGCCGTGTTATTGGCTTTTTCCTACAGTCTATCCAGGTTTAGCTTAGTTCAGAGAGAAAATTTTCCTATGTGATATCTTGGTACAATTTCTTGATGTTAACTACCTGGAAGAATGAGCACAATAGAGTATGAAGAAATGAGATTTTAGTGTCTTACTGTTCTGGGTTCAAACCTTTATCTTCTTGACTGTATATGATGTCTGGGCTTCCTATTCCGTTCCATTGGTCTATGTGCTGATTTTTATGGCAGTATCATGTTATTTTGATTACTATAAATTTGTAGTATAATTTGAAATAAATACAATTTGTTTATCTTTCTCAGGATTGCCTGTTTAGAGTCTTTTGAGGTTCCATACAAATTTTAGAATTATTTTTTCTTTCTGTGAATTTTATTAAAGACTGTGTTGAGTCTTTGTATTACTTTTGATAGTGTGGAACATTTGAACAATATTAATTTTTCTAACCCATGATCAGGGTATATATCTTCAGTTATTTTTGTTGTTCTCAATTTGTTTTCATGTTTTTCAGTATACAGGTCTTTCATCTCCTTGGTTCAATTTAATTCTAGATTTTGGAAGGTTGGGTATTAATTATTATTCTTCCTCCTCCTCCTCCTCCTCTTGCTTTTTTAGTGATGCTGAGCATCAAACCTAGGACCCACATTCCAACCCTTGATTCTTCTTTAACGTTTGGAAGAATTTAGCCATGAAACAATCTGGTCCTCAGCTTTTCTTTGTGATGGTGTGGAAGAGGGGTGAGCTTTTAATACCTGGAGAATGTGAAGCTATTGGGTGAGGTCCCTTGCATGGGATGTCTAGCTCCAGAGACTGGAGGAGGAGAGACAGAACTGCTGTGGTAGGCACCTGGGCATGTCAAGGCTGCTGGGCTGCATCCCTGGACAGAGGCAACCCTAGTAGCCGCAGTCTGGTCACTCCAGCTGGCTCCAGGCAGTAGGAAGGGAGAGGGTAGCTATCTCTGAGGACTATGAAGGTTAAAAAAAAAAGTGGCAGTTTCCTAAGAGGGAAAGGTCACAATGATGGATTCCATTGCTGCTGTACTGGTAGATGGTATTTTCAGTGGTAAAAGCTGCTAGGATCCTCTACAGAAAAAATTGTTGGTGTTTGCAAATGTGAACCTTGAGGTGTCCTTCAGAGTAAAGTATGTTTGGGTGCAGGTTGACCACAGGGGCTGTTAAGGTCCTCAGTAGAGAGTTCTCCTGGAGTCTCATGCTAAGCAGATCAGTGGAGGTCACAGTGACTCCCTTTGTATGACTGATATTGATAGAACATGTTCCCTCTTCCCCCCTAACCATGTCCAGACATCTTGGCTATGCCAGGTCTCCAGTGATGGATGAGGTGTAATTGAAGCTGGTTGCCTGAACTGTGTCCTGAAAGGCCGTGGAAGCTGGTGGTACATCCTCTTCTTTCCCCTGAGAAGAAGGATAGATGAGACAGGGAGCTCCCTCTCTCTCTGTAGTTAGTTAGCAGGGTCAGCTTGGGGGATGAAGTGCTACAGACAAAATGTAATTGTTCTACTTATCTTTTTGTGTGGTTATTCTTTGTGTGGTTAATTTTTTTCTTCTACTGTATTGTTGTAGCTTCTTTAAGTATACTCCTAAACTCCCTTTCTTCTTCCAAAGTTATTTTGTTTATGAATGGCTATGATATTGTTGCTCTCAGTGGAGGAATTGAGGGCTGGGATAACTTCCTTTAACATCTTGTTGACATCGTTCTTCTTCATAAGTCTTAATTCCACATTTCCTTGTGTGATTTTGTTTTTAATTTTTACATTTAGAATCTTTAATCCACCTGGAATTTATTTTTATTTATGATGTAGGTATACCTTTTTTTTTCTTCTAGAGAGACTGTGTGTTTATGCTAGTATCATTTATTAGATAATTGGTACTTTTCCCACTAAACTGAGATACTGTCTTTGATTTTGTGGCAGGTATTTTTTTATTGTAATCTTCCCCCTGGATTTCTGTTTTCTTTGCTTCTGGTACTGGGGATTCAATACAGGAACACTCTACCATTGAGCTACATTTCTAGCACCACTTCTCTTTTTGTTTGTTAGCTTTTATTTTGAGACAGGCTCTTAGTGAGTTGCTCAGGCAGACCTTGAACTTGTGATCCTCTTTCCTCAGCTTTCTGAGTTGCTGGGATTATAGACTTGGAACACTGCCCTACTTCATTTTGGATTTCTTATTTTGTTCCTTTGAATTATTTGTCTTTTTCTGTGTTAATACCTATGGTATTTGGATACCATAAGAAATACATATTTACATATTTGGTCCCTGTCAGTATTTTCTAGCATATATCTCCTAAAAACTTTGGAATCTCTGAGGAGATAAATGTCCTTTTTTTAAATATTTAGGGTTTTTTTTTTTAGTTGTAGTTGGACACAATATCTTTGTGTTATTTATTTTTGTTTTATTTATTTATTTCTATGTGGTGCTGAGGATTGAACCCAGGGCCTTGCACTTGCAAGGTGAGCACTGTACCACTGAGCCCCAACCCAAGCCCATAAATGTCTTTTTGTATGCTAGTTAGAGGACTGATGAACAGGGTGCTCTGCATGGCCTCAGGATGGGTCTGTTTGCCAGGAGAACTAACCAGGTGGCCAGTGGGTCGTCACTTTCAACTAATAGTCTCTACTTCCAAGAAGGAGTCAGAGTCTAAAGTTCCACTTTATTACCAGTGGCAGGTGATTCGTTTAATTATACCAATGTAATGAAGCCTCCACTGAACCCCCAAAGGACAAGGTTTGGCCAGCTTCCAGGTTTTGGTATATGTGGAGGGACAGGGACGGTGGTGCCCTTGGTGAGCACATGGCAACTGTCTGCCCTTTCCCCACATCTCACTCCGAGTACCTCTTTCACCTGGCTATTCCTGAGATGTGTCCTTTGTGACAACTGGCGACCTAGGAAGTAAGCTGTTTTTACTGTGTTCTGTGAGCTGCTCTAGAAAATGATCAGACTTGAGAAAGGGGTTGTGGGGACTTCTGATTTGTAGCCAAGTCAGACAGAAGTTGTAGGTTATCTTGGGATGTACCACTTGCAATTGGTGTCTGAAATGGGGTCTAGTCTTATGGGACTCATCCCCTAACCTGTGGAATCTATATAGTGTCCAAAATTAATTAAATTGTTATCTACCCACCTGGTGTTGAAAAATTCTTGTTATGTATATGTGTATATACGTATATACATATGTATATGTGTATATACGTATATACATATAATACATTATATATACATATAATATGTATTATATATACATATGTGTGTGTATATATACACACATATATATATTTGTAAAATATGTGTGTGTATGTATGTGTGTGTGTGTGTGTGTGTGTATATATATATATATATATATATATATATATATATAATCTCCCCACATTTGATCCCAGAATGGTTCTATGTTGAAAATCGGAGAAAAATATTCAGTTAATTTTGTCCTACTAAACACTATCATGTTGATTTGATTATGATGGCTTTATATACTCTTTATTTTCAGGCTCTTCTTGTCTAATTTCATTATTCTTTATTATTTTAAAAGTTAAGGTTAAATTTTGTCAATAGTTGTATGTTTTCTCTTACATGTGGATACTAGAGAAAAAAGGGAAAAAAAGGAATTTCATGAAAATAGAAGGGAGACCATTTGATTAAAAATGGGGATACAGGGAAGAAGAAGGAGAGGGAAAGCAGGAGTACTGACCAAATTATGCTATGTGTATTATGAATATATCACAATGAATCCAATATCTTGTATAATGAGCCATTAAAAAAAGCATCCATTAGCGATTCTAATTGAAAATGCATTAAATTCACACATATTAATTTGAAAAAAAGAGACTTATGTTATTAATACTTCCCATGTTACAAAGTGGCATGTCTTTCTGTTTGATAAGGTCTTTTTTATACCCTTCAATAAGATTTTATTATGATTTTCATATAGGTTCTTCCTTATTAAATATATTTAATTCTGAAAAATTTTTTAAATTTATTTTTCCTTTTTTAGATATATATGATGGCAAAATTCATTTTGATATGATTATACAAGCATGGAATATATCTTATTCTACTTAGAATCCCATTCTTAGGGAGGTTCATGGTGGTGGGATTCACTGTTGTTTTCATATATGTACATGGAAAAATTATGTCAGATTCATTCCATTGTCTTTCCTTTGCTTATCCCCCACCATTCCCTCCATTCCACATTGTCTAATCTACTGTAATTCTGTTTTTCCTCCACTACCCTACCCTCATATTATGAGTTAGCATCCACCTACCAGAGAAAACATTTGACCTTTGGTTTTGGGGGGGCTACTTTAATTCACTTAACATGATAGTATTCAGATACATCCATTTGCTGGCAAATTTATAAAGTAATTTTTCTTTATTACTGAGTAATTCTCCATTGTGTGTGTGTGTGTGTGTATCATATATATATCACATTTTTTTATCCATTCATCTATTGAAGGGCATCTAGTTTGGTTCCATAGGTTAGCCATGTGAATTGAGCTGTTATAAACATTGATGTGTCTGCATCACTGAAATGTGCCGATTTTAAAGATTTTAACTCCTTTGATATATATCTAGGAGTGGGATAACTGGGTCAAATGGTTGTTCCATTCCCAGTTTTTGAGGCTCTCTACTTCTTTCCAGAGTAGTTGCACCAACTTGCAGTCCGACCAGCAATGTATAAGTGTACCTTTTACTTAGAAATATCCAGCTCATCAAATTTTTGTTGTTGTTGTTGTTGTGTTTTCTTTCATTTGTGAGAGCTTTAAACATGAATTTAGCCTGTCTTTTGAGTAATACAATATTGTCTGCTTTTGGTTTAAAATTTCCAAGTAGTAAGATTTTTTTCCTCTGTAATTATCCTGTAAAATCCCCTTTCCTTCTGAAATTTATCGGTTTATCATTAATATATAGTCCATTGTGCACAAAACAAAGGGGGCTTAAAACAGTGTAGAGGACCATCTCCAATGATAATCAATATACCAGTGTACATCTAATACACTGAGGTGTCTGTTAGAATCCAGAGATACTTTTCTAATTCACCTTCCACATGGCTGCTGACCTTTCTTTATGTCTGGTCTTCAATCCTGCTGCTCTTTTTGTTTAACCTCACCTCTGGAAACTGCTTCCTGGGTGACTGTCATCTGTGCTACTCTTATCTGCTTGGATCTCACAGTTTCTCTTTCACTTATGCTTTTTGTCTTCACTTATGGACTCATGTGGTATCTGGAAGTATTGCTAAGTATAACTGACTATGCAAAGATGACTGCGGACAATTTCTTCCCTCCCTACATACATATGCTATTTTTTAAAATTTATTTTTAAATTTATTCTAATTTCTTATATATGACAGCAGAATGCATTTCAATTCATAGTACACATATAGAGCATAATCATTCATGTCTCTGGTTGTACACAAAACAGTCACATCACTCGTGTCTTCATACATGTAATTGGGTAATGATGTCCATCTCATTCCACCGTCTTGCCTAGCCCACTGCCCCCTTCTTTCCCCTCCCTCCCCTTTGTCCTATCTAAAGTTTCTCCATTTTTCTTATGACCCCTCATCCCCATTATGGATCAGCATCCTCATATCAGAAATCATTCAGTATTTGGTTTTGGGGGATTGGCTAACTTCACTTAGCAAGATATTCTCCAACTCCATCCATTTACCTGCAAATGCCATGATTTTATTCTCTTTTATTGCTGAGTAATATTCCACTGTGTATATATATATCACATTTTCTTTATCTATTCATTTACTGAAGGTCATCTAGGTTGGTTCCACAATTTAGTTGTTGTGAATTGTGCTGCTATAAACATGGAAGTGGCTGCGTTACTGTGGTATGCTGTTTTTAAGTCTTTAGGGTATAAACCAAGGAGTGAGGATAGTTGGGTCAAATGATGGTTCCATTCTCAGTTTTCCAAGGAATCTCCATACTGTTTTCCAGATTGGCTGCACTAATTTGCAGTCCCACCAACAATGTATGAGTGTGCCTTTTCCCCCACATTCTTGCCATCACTTATTTTTGTTTGTATTCTTGATAGCTGCCATTCTGACTGAAGCAAGATGAAATCTTAGAGTAGTTTTGATTTGCATTTCTATAATTGCCAGAGATGTTGAACATTTTTTCATATATGTGTTGATTGATTGTATAACTCCTGAGTGGCAGGAGTCCTGCACTGACATATACTCTTCTGAGAAGTATCTGTTCAGTTCCTTGGCCTATTTATTGATTAGGTTATTTGTTTTTTGGTGTTAAAATTTTTGAATTCTTTATATATCCTAGAGATTAATGCTCTTTCTGTGCATGTGGTAAAAAATTGCTCCCATTCTGTAGACTCTCTATTCACCTCATTGATTCTTTTGCTGAGAAGAAGGTTTTTATTTTGAATCCATCCCATTTATTAATTCTTGATTTTATTTCTTGCATTATAGGAGTCTTATTAAGGAAGTCAAGGCCTAATCTAACATAATGAAGATTCGGGTCTATTTTTTCTTCTATTAGGTGCAGGGTCTCTGGTTTAATTCCTAGGTCCTTAATCCACTTTGAGTTTTGTGCATGGTGAGAGACAGGGGTTTACTTTCATTTTGTTGCGTATGAATTTCCAGTTTTCCCAGCATCATTTGTTGAAGAGGCTATCCTTTCTCCAATATGTTTTTTGTGCCTTTGTCTAATATGAGATAACTGTATTTATGTGAGTTTGTCTCTATGTTCTCTATTCTGTACCATTTGTCATCAAATCTAAAGCTTAATTTTACTGGATATAAGATTCTTGGTTGGCTTCCATGTTCTTTCAGAGCTTGGTAGATGTTGTTCCAAGATCTTCTAACTTTCAGGGTCTGGGTTGAAAAATCTGCGGTTATCCTAATTGGTTTCCCCCTATATGTAATCTGATTCCTTTCTCTTGTGGCTTTTAAAATTCTCTCCTTATTCTATATGCTACACATTTTCATTATAATGTGTTTTGGTGTGGATCTGTTGTGATTTTGTACATTTGACGTCCTATAAGCCTCTTGTATTTGATTTTCCAATTCATTCTTCATGTTTGAAAATTTTTCTGATATTATTTCATTGAATAGATTGTTAATTCGTTTGGTTTGGTACTCTATGCCTTCCTCTATCCTAATAACTCTTTTTTTTTTTTTAAATTTTTTATTGTGGGTTGTTCAAAACATTACAAATTTCTTGACATATCATATTCCACACTTTGATTCAAGTGGGTTATGAACTCCCACCTTCACCCCATACACAGATTGCAGAATCACCTCAGTTACACATCCATTGATTTACATATTGCCATACTAGTGTCTGTTGTGCTCCGCTGCCTTTCCCATCCTCCCCCCTCCCCCCTCCCCACCTCTCCTCTCCCCTCCCCTCCCCTCCTCTCTCTCTACCCCCTCCACTGTATAACCCTGAGGGCCTCCTTCCATTACCATGCAATTTCCCTTCTCTCTCCCTTTCCCTCCCACCTCTCATCCCTGTTAAATGTTAATCTTCTTCTCCTGCTCTTCGTCCCTACTCTGATCTTAGTTACTCTCCTTATATCAAAGAAGACATTTGGCATTTGTTTTTTAGGGATTGGCTAGCTTCACTTAGCATAATCTGCTCTAATGCCATCCATTTCCCTGTAAATTCTATGATTTTGTCATTTTTTAATGCAGAGTAATACTCCATTGTGTATAAATGCCACATTTTTTTAATCCATTCGTCTATTGAAGGGTATCTAGGTTGGTTCCACAGTCTTGCTATTGTGAACTGTGCTGCTATGAACATCGATGTAGCAGTGTCCCTGTAGCATGCTCTTTTTAGGTCTTTAGGGAATAGACCAAGAAGGGGAATAGCTGGGTCAAATGGTGGCTCCATTCCCAGCTTTCCAAGAAATCTCCATACTGCTTTCCAAATTGGCTGCACCAATCTGCAGTCCCACCAGCAATGTACAAGTGTACCGTTTTCCCCACATCCTCGCCAGCACTTGTTGTTGTTTGACTTCATAATGGCTGCCAATCTTACTGGAGTGAGATGGTATCTTAGGGTGGTTTTGATTTGCATTTCTCTGACAGCTAGAGATGGTGAGCATTTTTTCATGTACTTGTTGATTGACTGTATGTCCTCCTCTGAGAAGTGTCTGTTCAGGTCCTTGGCCCATTTGTTGATTGGGTTGTTTGTTCTCTTATTGTCTAATTTTTTGAGTTCTTTGTATACTCTGGATATTAGGGCTCTATCTGAAGTGTGAGGAGTAAAGATTTGTTCCCAGGGTGTAGGCTCCCTATTTACCTCTCTTATTGTTTCTTTTGCTGAGAAAAAACTTTTTAGTTTGAGTAAGTCCCATTTGTTGATTCTAGTTATTAACTTTTGTGCTATGGGTGTCCTATTGAGGAATTTGGAGCCCGACCCCACCGACTGTAGATTGTAGCCAACTTTTTCTTCTATCAGACAGCGCGTCTCTGATTTGATATCAAGCTCCTTGATCCATTTTGAATTCACTTTTGTGCATGGCGAGAGAAAGGGATTCAGTTTCATTTTGTTGCATATGGATTTCCAGTTTTCCTAGCACCATTTGTTGAAGATGCTATCCTTCCTCCATTGCATGCTTTTAGCCCCTTTATCAAATATAAGATAGTTGTAGTTTTGTGGATTGGTTTCTGTGTCCTCTATTCTGTACCATTGGTCCACCCGCCTGTTTTGGTACCAGTACCATGCTGTTTTTGTTACTATTGCTCTGTAGTATAGTTTGAAGTCTGGTATCGCTATACCGCCTGATTCACACTTCCTGCTTAGCATTGTTTTTGCTATTCTGGGTCTTTTATTTTTCCATATGAATTTCATGATTTCTTTCTCTATTTCTACAAGAAATGCCGTTGGGATTTTGATTGGCATTGCATTAAACCTATAAAGAACTTTTGGTAATATCGCCATTTTGATGATGTTAGTTCTGCCTATCCAGGAACAGGGTATATTTTTCCATCTTCTAAGATCTTCTTCTATTTCTCTCTTTAGGGTTCTGTAGTTTTCATTGTATAAGTCTTTCACCTCTTTTGTTAGGTTGATTCCCAAGTATTTTATTTTTTTTGAAGATATTGTGAATGGAGTGGTTGTCCTCATTTCCATTTCAGAGGATTTGTCGCTGATATACAGGAATGCCTTTGATTTATGCGTGTTGATTTTATATCCTGCCACTTTGCTGAATTCATTTATTAGCTCTAATAATTTCTTTGTAGAGCCTTTTGGGTCTGCTAGGTATAGAATCATATCATCTGCAAATAGTGATAATTTAAGTTCTTCTTTTCCTATTTTTATGCCTTTAATTTCTTTCATCTGTCTAATTGCTCTGGCCAGTGTTTCGAGAACTATGTTGAACAGAAGTGGAGAGAGAGGGCATCCCTGTCTTGTTCCAGATTTTAGAGGGAATGCCTTCAGTTTTTCTCCATTCAGAATGATGCTAGCCTGAGGCTTAGCATAGATTGCTTTTACAATATTGAGGTATGTTCCTGTTATCCCTAGTTTTTCTAGAGTTTTGAACATAAAGGGATGCTGTACTTTGTCGAATGCTTTTTCCGCATCTATCGAGATGATCATATGGTTCTTATTTTTAAGTCTATTGATGTGGTGAATAACATTTATTGATTTCTGTATATTGAACCAGCCTTGCATCCCAGGGATGAATCCTACTTGATCATGGTGTACAGTTTTTTTGATATGTTTTTGTATCCGATTGGCCAGAATTTTATTGAGGATTTTTGCATCTAGGTTCATTAGAGATATTGGTCTGTAGTTTTCTTTCTTTGAAGTGTCTTTGTCTGGTTTAGGTATCAGGGTGATGTTGGCCTCATAGAATGAATTTGGAAGTTCTCCCTCCTTTTCTATTTCCTGAAGTAGCTTGAGAAGTATTGGTATTAGTTCTTCTTTAAAGGTTTTGTAAAATTCTGCTGTATACCCATCCGGTCCTGGGCTTTTCTTAGTTGGTAGTCTTTTTATGGTTTCTTCTATTTCCTCAATTGATATTGGTCTGTTTAGGTTGTCTATATCCTCCTGACTCAATCTGGGCAGATCATATGACTTAAGAAATTTATCTATGCCTTCACTATCTTCTAATTTATTGGAGTATAAGGATTCAAAATAGTTTGTGAATATCTTCTGTATTTCTGAAGTGTCTGTTGTGATATTGCCTTTTTCATCCCGTATGCTAGTAATTTGAGTTCTCTCTCTTCTTCTCTTCGCTAGCATCGCTAAGGGTCTGTCGATTTTGTTTATTTTTTCAAAGAACCAACTTTTAGTTTTGTCAATTTTTTCAATTGTTTCTTTTGTTTCGATTTCATTAATTTCAGCTCTGATTTTAATTATTTCTTGCCTTCTACTTCTTTTGCTGTTGTTTTGCTCTTCTTTTTCAAGGATTTTGAGATGAAGTATGAGATCATTTATTTGTTGGTTTTTTCTTTTTTTAAGGAATGAACTCCAAGCAATGAATTTTCCTCTTAGAACTGCTTTCAATGTGTCCCATAGATTCCGATATGTTGTGTCTGTGTTTTCATTTATCTCTAAGAATTTTTTAATTTCCTCCTTGATGTCTTCTATAACTCATTGATCATTCAGTAACCTATTGTTCATTCTCCAAGTGATGTATGCTTTTTCCTTCCTTCTTTTATCGTTGATTTTCAGTTTCATTCCATTATGATCAGATAAGATGCATGGTATTATCTCTACTCCTTTATATTGTCTAAGAGTTGCCCTGTGACATAATATATGATCTATTTTTGAGAAGGATCCATGTGCTGCTGAGAAAAAAGTGTAACTGCTTGATGTTGGGTGGTATACTCTATATATGTCAATTAAGTCTAGGTTATTAATAGTGTTATTGAGTTCTATAGTTTCCTTATTCAACTTTTGTTTGGAAGATCTGTCCAGTGGTGAGAGAGGTGTGTTGAAGTCTCCCATGATTATTGTATGGTGGTCTATTAGACTCTTGAACTTGAGAAGAGTTTGTTTGACGAACATAGCTGCACCATTGTTTGGGGCATAAATATTTATGATTGTTATGTCTTGTTGGTGTATGGTTCCCTTAAGCAGTATGTAGTGTCCCTCTTTATCCCTTTTGATTAACTTTGGCTTGAAATCTATTTTATTTGATATGAGTATGGACACTCCTGCTTGTTTCCGAAGTCCATATGAGTGATATGATTTTTCCCAACCTTTCACCTTCAGCCTATGTATGTCTTTTCCTATCAAATGCGTCTCCTGTAGGCAGCATATTGTTGGGTCTTGTTTTGTGATCCATTCTACTAGCCTGTGTCTCTTAATTGGTGAGTTTAAGCCATTAACATTTAGGGTTATTATTGAGATATGGGTTGTTCTTCCAGCCATATTTGTTTATTTCTGTTACTAAACATGGTTTGTTTTCCTCTTTGATTATTTCCCTCCCCTTTACTGTCCTACCTCCCACTGTTGGTTTTCATTGTTATTTTCCATTTCCTCTTCCTGTAATGTTTTGCCAAGGATGTTTTGAAGAGATGGTTTTCTAGCTGCAAATTCTTTTAACTTTTGTTTATCGTGGAAGGTTTTAATTTCATCTTCCATCCTGAAACTTAATTTCGCTGGATACACAATTCTTGGTTGGAACCCATTTTCTTTCAGTGTTTGAAATATGTTATTCCAGGATCTTCTAGCTTTCAGAGTCTGTGTTGAAAGATCAGCTGTTATCCTGATTGGCTTACCCCTAAATGTAATCTGCTTCCTTTCTCTTGTATCTTTTAAAATTCTCTCCTTATTCTGTATGTTGGGCATCTTCATTATAATGTGTCTAGGTGTGGATCTCTTATGATTTTGCACATTCGGCGTCCTGTAGGCTTCTAGGATTTGGTATTCTGTCTCATTCTTCAAGTCTGGGAAGTTTTCTCGTATTATTTCATTGAATAGACTGCTCATTCCTTTGGTTTGGAGTTCTGTACCTTCCTGTATCCCAATGACTCTTAAGTTTGGTCTCTTAATGTTATCCCATATTTCTTGGATGTTCTGCTCATGGTTTCTTAACAGTCTTGCTGAGCTGTCTATGTTCTTTTCCAGTTGAAATACTTTGTCTTCATTGTCTGATGTTCTATCTTCTAAGTGTTCTACTCTGCTGGTAGTATTCTCCATTGAGTTTTTAAGTTGGTTTATTGCTTCCTGCATTTCTAGGATTTCTGTTTGTTTGTTTTTTATAACCTCTATCTCCCTGTATAGTTGATCCTTTGCTTCCTGGATTTGTTTGCGTAATTCATTGTCGAAGTGATCTTTCATTGTCTGATTTTGCTGTCTAATGTGTTCCTTGATACTCCAGATCATCTGAAGCATGTATATCCTGAATTCTTTATCTGACATTCCATCTGCTGCAGTTGTTACCTCTTCTAAAGTTGCGTTGACCTGCATTGCTTGTGGTCCTTTCTTTCCTTGTCTTTTCATACTGCTTGCGTATCTTTCCTGCAGGCGCGGGCGGCGGCTCTGCTGTCTCCTTATTCCAATTGGGGTGTCATGGCTACCACGCCGGCAGGTCACTGGGCCTGTTCTGGGCGCTGGCGGCGGCTCTGTTCTGCCCCTACTCCAATTGGGGTGACGAGTGTACCACGCTGGCAGGCCACCGGGCCTGATCCGCCGGTCGGTTGCAGGTTTGCCTACCCTGCAGGCGCGGGCGGCGGCTCTACTCTGCCCCTACTCCAAATGGGGTGACGTGTCTGTCGTACCGGCAGGCCACTGGGCCTGTCCCGCTGGTCGGTCGCAGATCTGCCCACCTTTCGGGCACGGGTGGAGGCTCTGCTCTGCCCCTACTCCAATTGGGGTGTCGTGACTACCCCGCCTGCAGGACGCTGGGCCTGTTCCTGGCACGGGCGGCGACTCTGCTCTGGCCCTACTCCAATTAGGGTGGTGTGTGTACCACGCCGGCAGGCTCCTGGGCCTGATCCGCTGGTCTGTTGCAGGTCTGCCTACTTTGGAGGCGCGGGCGGCGGATCTGCCCTGCCCCTCCTACCACGCCTGCGGACTCCTGGGCCTGATCTGCAGGTTGGTCACAGGTCTGCTCACCCTGCGGGCACGGGTGGCGGTTCCACTCCTCCCCCACTCCAATTGGGGTCACGTGACCACCACACCGGCAGGGCCTGATCCGGGCGTGGGAGAAGGATCTGCTCTGCCCCTACTCCAGTTGGGGTGACGTGTGTACCACACTGGCAGGCCACTGGGCCTGACCCGCCAGGCTGTCACAGGTCTGTTTACCTTGCAAGCGCGAACGGCGGCTCTGCCCTGCCCCTCCTACCACGCCCATGTACCACTGGGTCGTGGGTCTGCCCACCTTGCGGGTGCGGGTGGCGGCTCCGCTCCGCCCCCTCTCCAATTGGGGTCACGTGGTCACCACGCTGGCGAGCCACTGGGCCTGCTCTGGGCGCTGGCGGCGGCCCGGCTCCTCCCCTCCGGCTCGACGACAAATTGCGGAGACTCGGGTGACTGTGCCTCACCCCCCCTACCAGGAGACCAACTGTTTATGTCACCGCTGGTATTGATGAAGTTCTCTCCTCCGCCGCTTTCTGATGACATCAGATCTCTGCCATGTTGGTATCCTATGCGAATGGCAGCATTTCGTTCCCCTTGCCGGGCAACCAAAGCAACGGGTGAGTCCTGACCGGCCCTCAGCAGGACCCGGACCGAGAAGCAGTTTCCGCGGGCTCCTAGCCCCGGGCCAGGGAAGTTCCAGGAGCCGGAACTCGGCCGCTCCGTGCTCTGTGTAAGCTCCTATAAGTGTAGGCTCCAAGAAGCAGTCCCCGCGGGCTCAGTTCCGGGAGCCGGAATTCGGCCGCTTAGTGCTTGGTGTATGCTCTGATAGGAGCAGGGTCCAAGAAGCAGCCTCCGCAGGCTCCGCAGCCCTGGGCCAGGGCGGTTCCGGGACGGTTCCGGGAGCCGGAACTCGGCCGCCCCGCGCTCGGTGTTCGCTCCGATAAGATCAGGTTCTAAGAAGCACCCAGGCACTGAACCCTAGCAATCTGTCTGCAAGCCGCAGGCGAATTGCAGCCTGAAATTACCTGATCTATGGCTGAATGAGCTGCGGTCAGTCGAAAACAGGGATGGTGACGTCAGCTTTCCAACATGGTGGCTGCTGGCCTCCTCTGTGGTCTGACCGGTGTGGAGAACCGAGATGGACCGCTTCCTTCCCCCGTCTCGAACCCAGAATTCAGCCCTGAGTACGGTGCTTGCACGGCTGGCAGAAACTGCAGCGCTGTATCCCTGAGTCGCTATCTCCTCGTTTCCCAGCGCGCGCTGCAGACTCTAGCCGCGGGTCGATTTGCTGAATAAGCAGTGTTACCCTCCGTGCGACAAACCTCTCGCGTTTGAGTCCCCGTAGCCGATCCTCGTGCGATGGAAATCCTTCCTCCAGGTTCCTGAGCACCCCACTATTGCTGGAAATTCCTAACAAGATATCCTTTAGCCGTTCTGACTTGTCATACTCCCACACAGTGAAGCAGCACACGGGGGCAATGCACTCCCCTCGCCGCCATCTTTATCCTAATAACTCTTAAATTTGGTCTTTTTATGCTATCCCATAATTCTTGAATGTTGTGCTCATGGTTTTTTACCATCTGTACTGTATGGTCAACATTCTTTCAAGATTATATATTTTGTCTTCATTGCCTGAGGTCCTGTCTTCCATGTGATCTAATCTGTTGATGATGCTTTCTATTGAGCTTTTAATTTGGTTTATTGTTTCTTTCACTTCAAGGATCTCTGTTTTATTTTTCCCAGAACCTCTATTTATTGAAGTAATCTTTTGCTTCTTGTATTTGCTTATGTAGCTCTTTATTAAAATGATCTTTTGTTGCCTGTATTTTCTCTCTTATATCATCCTTTAATTCACTCACCATTTTATTTATGCATATCCTGAACTCCTTCTCTGTGAATTCTTCTGTGTGCTGGCCATGGATTCTAATAATGTAATATCTTGGTTTGTTGGGGGCACTTTCTTCCCTTGTTTTTTAATGTTGTTTATGTGTACTGAGGCATGGCGGATCTGAGACATTACGGTTTTTAACCCTATAGGCTTATAGTGTCCCTGCAGGTTTCCAATACCTCTCCTTTAAGGGGGAGAGTAATGTGAACAAATCTCAATACAAACAATATACAACCTTAAACCAGATAACTGCTATTTAGACATTCATGGTTTTGTCACCATATACAGAAATGTTAAGTTCAATTATTATCTACAATATAAAGAGTAGGTTGGCAAAAGGGTCTATAGTTTCTGATGGTGGACAAAGAACCAGGGGTGAGGTGTAGGATGAGATATTGAGGGGGTAGGAGGTGAGGACATAGTTATTAGATCTTAGAAAGCATGAAAGAAAAGGCTAAAGAAGTTGGTTAGTAGCAGAAGAAGAGAGAGAGAGTGATTTTGGGGAGACAAGTGGGAAGACAATAGAGTATAAAAACCAAACAAACATAAATATTAAGAAAAGTAAAAAATGTAAAAATAGGAGATAAAATACTATATAACACCACTTTATTATACTATTCAGATATCCCAGTCTTCAGTAGCCTAATTCATGAAAAGTACTTGGTTTCACAAATGTTGGGGATATGAGGGTGGAGAAGTGAGAGAGAGAGAAAAAAAAATGTGGAAGGAAGATACAAGGATTATTTTTGTTTGAGATCACTTTCTTTCCTGCTTCCCTTCTCATCCAATACGTGGTGATGTCTGTTGTTTGCTGATATCTCCACCCTCAGAATGGTGAAGATTATTAGGGTGGGAGGGTTGCTGTTGGGGGCATGGCTCCTGGAGATGGGGTATAGTACTTACTGGTCCCCGATGAGAGACGGCACACCAAGGATCTCCCTTGAGGCCCACTCATGTGATGTGGGCGCTTGGTCTTTTCTCCTTATATTGCCATTGACCTCACAATTCCTGGTGTCTAAACTATATCTCACTCACCCTCTCCCTGCTACTTCCCAATCAGAAACCTCTCTCTCCCGATGTCTTGTGGGTTGCACTTTGGGGGCTGCATATCTGTCTCAGAGAGCTGTTTTATATTGGGCAGTTCAGGCCTTGGTTTTCTGATCTGGATTTGAGAGCTATGGATAGCTATGGACAGCTGTGAACTGGCCCTGTAGCCACAGCCACTGTGCGGGGTAGCGGCTGGGGGGTGCAGATGTTGGGGACTTTTGGTACCTTGATGTTGTTTCTAAGCCCCACCTGGTGTTCCAAGCTGGGAGTTGTCCCAACTAAATATGGCTGCGAAGGTGTCCAAGATGGAGGCGGCTGCATTCAGTGAAGCGGTGTCAGGTCCGGTGGGGCTGGGCATTGGCATTGAGCAGCATGTTCAGAGATGTAGCTCTGTGGAGTGCAGTATTTTGTCTGGTGGCTGTCTTCAGACCCAGTGCAGTGTCCCTAGGTACAGTCTACTGCACATAGTGGACTGTGGCAGTAGTTGCAGTGCCCCAAGATGGAAGTGACTGGAAGAGCCCCATGTTAATAGATGGGGGTACACACGGGAGTGGCGGATGGAGTTCCTGACCATGGGCAGCAACTGGGTGTCTTGCATGGGAGTGGTGGCCGGGATTCCTGTGGGGGTGGGTGACCAGGAGTCCTGCATGGGTTCTAATGCCAGTGGTCCTCCTTGGACACCTGGAGGACCCGCGTGAATGAGTGGCCAGGAGTCCTGCACTGACATATGCAGTGAAATCCCTTCCCCTCTCTTTGAATCAGAGCTGGCCTATGACTTGCATTAACCAATAGGACATGACAGAAGTGGCTTTGTGGTCCTTCTGAAAGTGACCTTAAGAGAACTTACGGTCTGTGTTTTCACATACTTGGAATCAATTGGGCAAAACTACCTGGAGAAAGAGTGACTCATCCAGCTCTCAGCTTTTCTGCCCATCCAGCTGCAGCGATGAACTGTTCCAGTTCTAGCTGAGTTCCCAGCTGAATAGTTTTGTGAATAACCTCAGCTGACCACACACATGAGCATCAGAACTGGCCACCTGGGCCTAGCCATCCCACAGAATTAGGAAAATGTTGTTAGAAGCTACTTCACGTTGAGTTGGTTTGTTATACCGAATTAGGTAATTGAGATAGTGAACATCAATGGAAAACATACAATTGTTGATAAGTTGAAGATAGATAATTCCACAGACTATTCCAGTAAAAACTTTATACTAAGTGAGGGATTATTTCTAAGGAGTGATAAGGAGGAAACAAGCAGTGGCGTATAAAGAAATTTAGGCTACAAATGGAATATTTTATTCTTTCAAAAATATCTGCTTTTTTCCAAAATTTTTATATTCAACATACACATTGATACAGATATAGATGTGGATATAGAAGAGCAACATTTTCAGATTTTTTAATATTCTTAATGTATCACCGAGGACCTATATAGTGCTTCTTCATTATTACATGATTTTGCAATGCTATCAGCGTTCCTGCCTAAGCAGACCTTCTTTTTGTGCCCTTCTAAATTGGCTCTGAGGTTGAAAATTTAACAATGAAATAAATCAACATGTTGAGTAAAGGACTAAGATGCCCCATTTGTTAAGTGTATCAAATTCACACTTTAGAAAACTGTGACATTCATTTCGTTCCCTCAAAGGCCCTTTTGCATTTGGATGATTCCTGGATCTTAGTAGATTCTAGGTAGAGAATGTTGCCAAATGAGGGTGTTTTGGTTTTGTTTTTTTTTTTTTTGCCAGATGAGTTTTGATAACTGAACTATTACTATACTTAGCAAATTCCCTTAGTAAATCCGGTAACATTTCAACTGTGTATAATTTTTTTCTCTTACCTATTCAAATTCAATATGGACAGTGGCATCATCAGTGTTTTTGTTTAAATAAGATAAATGGCCAAGCATGCTATGTGCACATCTTGACAAAAACAAACCGCAAGATGTTTATTTCAAGGTGAAACATAATATTACTAAGCCCTGCTGTCTAGGTTGTCTTCTCCTTGCTCCACATAACTGCATCACTAACCCAGAACTGAACAGGTGCAGCTGTTGCCTTCTGTACTGTAATAATGACTATTAATTCCTCCTGGCAAATCTAGCCCTTGAGTATCGGTGTGTTAGGAAAAGAAGACCCAACCTGACATACTTGAGGTGGTAGAGGGAGTGCTTCACCAGGGAAAGTGGTGGTTCTTCTGATTTTTCGGTATAGTTTTAAAACTGGATCTCACAATCTGTCAACAATCTGAAATTACATATGCTTTGGGACTATATTTATTTGGAGGAGGGTGGGCAGAGAAAGATTTCATTTTGTATTTAATTTTACTGGATGTCTTTTGACATTCTAGGAAGCATCAATTGGCAAAGGTGATTATGTAATCAATAGGACAGAAGAACAACTCAGGGTTGCAATTAACATGTTATTGTACAAATCAAAGGAACAGTAAAAGGCAATTTGTTCAACTTGTCACTAGGCCTGAACAATAAGTGGCCAGACAATAAGGAAGATGGGAAATAGGAGTAGAAAAGCAAGGAAGTCAGAACACTCAGGCTTTGTAGTACTAGCCAGTGTATCTGACAGCTTTACAGTAGGTGACAGGGATCAATGATGTGTTGTTACTTGTTTCTTTTGTAAGTAACCTTCAGAAAAAAATTTAAGTAGTCTACTAGGTTGGACGCTAGTTTTATAGTTTTTGATATTTTCAGATTACAACTCTAGTTGGATTTAAGACATTTAACATAATAGATCTATTGAGATAAAACTTGATGTTCAGTTTTCTCACAAATCTCCGGGCACAAAATAAATATATGTTTATTGCCATTTATAAAACTCACATCAGATTGCAAAAGTCCATACAGACAAAGTTGTGGACTATTCCAGAATGAAACCAATAGTGACTGTTTGATAAATTTTGGTACAATTCAGTTCTTTTTGATTAAAAAAAAAGTAGTCTTAAAAATCCTTAAATTACCTTGTTGATTTGGTAGATGGAAATAATATGATGGAATTTCATTCTCTTCTTAAACTACTCAAAAAGTATACTACCATTTTGATAGTTATAAACGTTATAAGTTGTACATTATGTTCCTATCACTATATAATATTGGTAGATGAATAAACCCTGCAGTGAATTCCATACCCTGGACTTTCAAACAGAGCAATGCTTTCCAAATGACTTAGTCGCCAATATGAGTAAATATTTACATACTTTTATATATATTACACATACATCATTTAATGTTATTACTTCATAAATGAATATTATTTATTTACACATTTATTCCATGAATATTTATTAAGTATCTACATTTTACCAGACATTGGTTTACATACCATGCTTTTTTATTTAGCACAGTAAAAATATTTATATACTGTTTGATAGTTTAGCTCAGTGGTAAGAAGAGGATCTCAAACTATATTGCTTTGTTTCAAAATCTACTGTTGTCATTTACAAGATGAATAGCCTTGGAAAAGTTTCTTAACCTCATCAATAAAATTGGGATAATAGTATTTCTCTCATGAAGTATAGATATTAAATAATTATATGTAGGATTATATAATCTGGATTAATAGGATGCTGGGGAGAAAGAGAAAGGAGATATAGCTTGAATCTGAAGGTAATCTCGAGGTAGAATCCCCTCTGAACATACCTGTGTCCAAATTTCCCCTCATTATGACAAACATAATCTTATTAGATTGGGAACAATTCTCATGATCTTATTTTAATTTCATTACCTCCTTAAAGATCTTGTCTTCAAATAAGACCATATTCCAGGGTATTGGGAGTTAGGATGTGAACATTTAAAATTTACTGCAAAATTTATACCATAGCACCATACTTGGCTGTACATAATTTTGAGGAATCATAGGAGTGAGTGCTTTTTCTCTTGGGCAGGAATATTGGTAATGTTGGTGGTGACTGGAGGTTTAAGTACTTCAGTGAAGAAGCTATTTGAAAAAAAAAAAAGGGAAAAAAACAATCCACCTGGAGTATAAGCAAAGAAAACCTAAGTGAAGAGCACAGCCTGAGCTCTTCACTTGATCCTAAGAAGGGCCCAGCACCTTAGGTTTCTACAAGTATAATATCTGCTGAGGGAAGAGTGGGAGCAAATGGACCTCAAGCTGGGGCCAGAACATAAAGAATTTTTAAAGCTAAACCTACATTTTGGAATTTGTCCTGTGGTTAATGGGTAATTCTTTGATATTTATCAATTTAAAAATGAGAGATCAATTTAAATGAGAGATGCAAGATTTAATTTGTAGGGTAATCACACTAAGTAGTAACAGAATTTATAATTTTCAAAGTAGGATGGAGGAAAATACAGAATGAGAAAAATAGTACCCCAGCAGTTGAGAATAGATAAGAAAGGTGGTTAATTGAAAATACAAAAACAATTGTGTATTTAAAACAATACATCAATAACTGTGTTAACTAAAATTTTTTAAATCACTTATATCTAACAGACAAATCAGTGTTCTGAATTTAGAATTATCTGACTGTATCCTTTTGAACAATGTCATGTCTAAATATAAGATAGTTTAAATTACAAAGATAGAATAAGATAAACATGGAAACCCTAAACAAAAATAAAGGTGGTGTAACTATGTCATTATCAGACAACATAGGCTTCAAGGCAAAGTTTTTTTTTTTTTCCTAGAGGTAGAATTCCTTGTTAGTAATTGAGAATACTCTTGCAACATCTCAGAACAGTATTTACTTTTTTCTTTTATGTATGCGGAACAAACTCAGTTCAGTTGTGACTGTGAGCTGTTGAATGCAAGTTCACTGTATACAGAGGTTGATCTCTCTTGAGTTACAGTCCCTACTGCAATAAGGTATGCTTACAAATAGAACCACTTGTGTGCAAAGTTGTTTCTAGGAGAGTGTTTTACACACTGTGTCCCAAACAACCCTAATTTTATGTGATATTAATGAAATTTCTGTGGAAAATATTTCCTTACCAATTACATTTGGAAAACCATTGCGTATTTTATCACTGTCTTGGATATTTATAATTTCATTAATATTTTAAAGTGTCTTAAATATTCTGCAGAGGAAACCATTTTTATGTTTATTTAGGTCATCTGTTTCCAAATGTACTTGACTGCAAACCTCCTTTTCATGAACTATTTTTTGTATTTCACAAAATTAGTTTTTGGTGGGTAACTTTTTGAAAATGACACTCTAAGTAATTTGGGTTGGGGTTTGACTTATTGACACATTTTTTTTGTGTGTGTGTGTATGTGTGTGTGTGTTTGGGATCAAACCCAGGGCCTCACATATTTCTGATAGATTTTTACAATATAATAATGCCTATATCACTAGGTTTAATAAATTGCTTAGGCTACTTTGTATCAAGTATAATGGTATTCAATTTAGTATGTCTTTCTATTTTTACTCATCTTTTGTATCCTGAAAAAGTTTAAGATCTATTCACTTTAGTTAATCTTCATGATTAAGAACTTTCTGATGTGCTTCTTTTCTTTTGATGTGCATCAAAAGATTGTACATTATTATATCTGATAGTCACTGAGTAGGAAAGTACATTTTTCAAGTGCTGTAAATGTATGGATTCTTGTGACTCAGTCTGGAGCATATTATTCTGTTAGAGCAGAGGCACAATAAAAAAGCTCAATGTTAGATAGCATTGACTGATTGAACAGTACATATTATCTCACCAGGCACTGTTGTAGTAATGTCTCCTTATTCCAAAAATCACTAATTACCTTAGGAAGAAAAATGGGAAAAAAAAATCTAACTAGCTACCTATTAGTGGGATAATAAGAAGATGAGAATTTGGAGGTTGGTGCAAAGCATAGGCTTCCATTTTCATTTTTCTTTACTATGAAGTAACTATGTCTCACGTGAAGACGAACAGCATATATTTGTTCTCTGATTTGGTCAATTCCTACCAAACTATTATTTTGGAAACAGGATCTTACTTTCTTCCCAGCTGGTATCAGCTGTAACCATGGGACTTTCTTTGATCAAAACTTTATGATCATTTCCTGGGATCCATAAGTTGAGACAAAGCCTGTATCATTTAGAGAACATCACCATAAACAGAGCTTCCCTTACTACAACGTACATATGGTGTGAAAAAGATACACACGTGGTTGTTTAAGTTTCTGAATTTTTCAAGATATTGTTATTGCAATGCAAGTTAGCCAATTTCGCTAATATTTTAGTTTTACTTCAGTTTTGTTGTTACTTGTTTAAACAATCCAGCATATAGTTTTCTTTTTAAAGTTGTAAAACTGGATTAGAGTATCTCTGATATCTCCAGTATTTTATGAATGTTAAGGGCACCCAGATAGAATTGTACCTGTTTTCTCTTCTAAGAAAATGAGAAAATACACAAAATTGTCTTTCTCAAGGTCTGCCCTGGTCAGAAAAAAAACCCCTTAACATATTTTATTTACCATAGAAATCATGAATGTAGTTGTTTTATCTTGAGACTGTAGTTTACTGAGAGCAGGGAATGTACCACACTCATCTCTAACTTCTCAATACATCATAATGAATTCACTTATCTTAGACATTTTAAATGACTCACATCTGCAAAATAATTATCTCTCTTAGTATGGCATTCAACATGGAGCACTAATTGGAACCATTCTTCCAAGATGAAGCATTGACTCATTTGGGACTTCCTATTCTCTGTCAACTTACACTAAAATGTGCAAGATGGCTATATGAATAAGCTTGAAAGTGTCTACAAAGGCTGGTAAATGATTTTGTGTGTGTGTGTGTGTGTTCAAAGAAAATGAAGAAATATAGGCACATTATAGAACCTTCATTTGATGAACACCAGTAATCAAAGTGTCTGCTTATATATTCTGATGTATACGTTCAAAAGCAATTCCACCCTTGACACATCTTGCAGGAAGAGTTCAGTAAATCCTAAGCAGCCTCCATATTTAGTCCTCCACATCTTTTCAGGCCAGTAATGAAAACATCAAGATTATCGTTTTAGATTTTACTTTTTAAAGAACTTCAGGAAGAGTACTTCTGTAATCTTTGGCAGTATCTTGGTTTTCTACATAATCACACATCTAGCTGAGAAGTTCCTCCCTATGTTTAGCTGTTCTCACGCTAAAATTTAATTTGTCTGTTTCTATCAACTTGGTTCCCAGCAGTTCAGCATCCGCTTTTAAGTAACTTCTCACACATTCCGAGTTAAGCTGAAGAGTGTCTGAAGAACCTTCTAGTTATAAGTGTTACATTTTAACTTTTTCAGTGAAAGGCCTTATAAATTATGTTTTTTTTCCTGCAAATTAGTCAAGGATGCTGATAAACATCCAAATGGAGTAGTGCTGGTTTCTAGTGATAATATATATTATACTATTAAGTAATTTTTCATGTTTATATAAATTTTACATATAAAATATCTATAACAACCACATATATTACCCTTTGAGGCATAGAATTATCCCACTTTTCTAAAACAAATCTTAAACAAATTTCTAATGCTTGTTAGTAAAGTTCATTAAATCGAGGAGCATCTTATTGAAAGAATGGTAATTTTGTTTACTACAGTTGGTCATTATCTTGCTAGAGGAATGCCTTTGGTCATTCTCAAGGAGACATGACTTAGGCATTGTTAACAATAAATATCTTGAAAGTAAGCATTGACCAATTATAATAAATTATTGTTCTAGTGGATTTCATATATATTATACACATGCACATTCTCTCTCTCTCTCTCTCTCTCTCTCTCTCTCTCTCTCTCTCTCTCTCTCTCTCTCTCTCTCCATAGCATAAAACTTGGGAGAGAATTAGAGTATTCTAAATACCATATGTCCTTTTCCCATTATACTATGTTCTCATGGTTCATGAATTCATCCCTAGGGTTGATAAAGTTATTACTAGACGTAGATTTGAAACTTACCTTAGACCATCTTTTAAAGGGGCTGTTGTATCCTGACCAGGGAAGAGTAAATGTGTCAGGTGAGGTATCAGGGAAGAGTTAATCTCATTATTTTCTCCATTTAATTGAAATTCAAGCCTTCCTTACCTGCTGCATTTTTTTCTCTTGCACTTTAAGCAAGGTCATTTTCTCCAAAGTCCAGTAATTCCAAGATTGTTATTTCAAGTATGGCACTTTATTTTTCACTGGATTAAATACTCTTAAATACTGAGAATATGTTCAGAGAACTGAACATATCAATTACCACTTAGAAGACAAAATGAAGAATTTGGGCATTATACCATTCCTATGGGCAAAAGTCACTTATGAGCTCCAAACTATGTCGATTCATGTAATCAAAGTAGTACTTTTTATTTTATTTAAAAATTATTTTGGAGGGATATTGGAGATTGAACTCAGGGATACTCGGCCACTGAGCCATATCTATCCTCCAGCCCTATTTTGTATTTTATTTAGAGACAAGGTCTCACTGAGTTGCCTAGTGCCTTGCTTTTGCTGAGGCTGGCTTTGAAATCACAATCCTCCTGCTTCAGCCTCCCAAGCCACTGGGATTACAGGCATGCTATACCATGCCCTGCAAAGTAGTACATTTTAAAATACAAACCATGTTTAGATTGATTCTATATTGCCTTTTCCTATTTTTTAGATAATACCATATTCTTGAGGATATGTTGATATTCCTTTCTACCAAATATTTATTAAGGGGCTGGGGATATGGCTAAGTTGCTAGAGTGCTTGCCTTCCATGAACAAGGCCCTGGGTTCAATCCCCAGCACAAAAAAAAAAATTATTAAAATTAGAATTTTGAACAAAAAAATCAGTGATATAATATTTACTTGTGTTAGCTCTAATCTGGCACATAGCAGTCAGCCAGTGAATGGGTGACTTCTTTGGACTAAATGCCCATGTTATCCCTGATGCTGTACCCAGTGATAAGTCCCACAAGTTGGTGCTATTAACATGGACCTGTTAGTGACTCAGGCAATGGAAGTTACTTGAGACAACTTGTGCTCCCTGAACACTTTAAAGGAAAGAGTTAGTTCATGTCACATATCCATCTGAATTTCCATCAATTTTCCAAATTGATCTCTGTGGCTATTACTTTTCTTTCAATATTCTGCTTCCAACCTATTGATTCTATCTAAGGCTTTCCCCATCTTATTTAATGATAAGCACCGTATTTTTATCTGTTCAGGCCAAAATAGCCATGCTGATGCTTCTTTTAAATCTTTTGCATAAAATCCTATAGGGCTGTACTTCGAATATATTTATATATCAAAAATCTGATTTCTTCACATTACCTTTATTGCTATTAGCCCAATATAAGCCATAACATTACTCATTTTCTTTTAACTGCTTTTGCTTCTTAATTTGAAACTTTGCAGTGTATTTTCAAGCAGGTGTGATCCTGATAAGTTCTTTCAATTCTCTCAAGAATTAAAGCTAAGTCCTTAAGATGGTTAAAAAGTACCACAAACTTTGCTGCTTCTCTGACCTTCTGTCTGCTGTATCCTCCTTACCTACTTAGCTCCAGCCACGTATGGCCCCCTTCTTGCTGCTCAAATATCTTGGATGTACTCCCATCTTAAAGCCTTAGACCTAGCTATTTACTTTGTCTCTAACTCTCTTCTATTACATATTTATAGATCTAATTCCCTTGCCGTTTTTTCCCCATCAAATGTTACTTCTTCTCTAAAGCCCACTCTGAGAACACTATTTAGGATTGCAAACTGCTTGCCTCACTTTTGATCCTCCACCCAAGGTACTCTGTTTTTCAGTAGTTCTAATTCCTTCTAACACAGTTACTTAGTACTGTTTTTTTTTTTTTTTTCCAACTCCCAGAACAGTGTCTGGCATATGGTAGGTAATCAGTAAATATTTTTTTTAATGTTGAATGAATTATTTGTTCATGTTTTTAATCTTCTTTATCTCATTAGCTATTTTCTTTCTTTCTACTACATGCTTCCATGCATGTAGTAGGGGAATATTAAGATAAATATAACGACCTTTGTCCACCAGAAATTTGTAATATTATAAGGGAAGGAAGCTATTCATTTGTGGTTATTGCTCTGGAAGGTATGAACCTGTCCAGGAAATTGAGTCAATATATTAAATAAGATTTGAGGTATGTATTAGAGTTTACCAGGCAGATAGAAGAGAAAGGGCATTTATTATGGGTCGAAATATTTGGATTCCTCTAAAATTCATACATGAAATTTCAACCTCCAATGTGTAATAGTAATAGGATTTAGAACCCTTTCAGAAGTGATTAGCTCATCTGTCTTCTGTCTTCAAGTGGGTCTGGCAATCCTTAGCTTTCCTTGACTTGTGGACATATCACTCAGATCTCTACTTCCATCATTGGTGTGTCTGTTTTATTTTTTTTCTCTTTTAACACCAGTCATTAGATTTGGGCCCAACCTAAATCCAAAATAAACTTATCTCAAGGTTCTTAACCTCATTACGTCTGCAAAGACTCCATTTTCAAATAAAGTTACACTCTCAGGAACCAGGAGTTAAAGCATGGACATATCTTTTTGGGTAACACAATTCAGTCTACTACAATGATCTCACCTATAATGACATTTGCAAAACTGAAAGACTCCTTTCGATGATGTCAATCATCATCAGAATTTTTTTTACTTTCCTATTCTTTCTATTAAAAATTATATTTTTAAATATAAGAGGTATTTGAAGAACATGAAGTCAAAATTGCACAAAGATACAAGTGTATTAAACAACAAAATAATGAAATTCTGAGGATTTTTTTTGGATTTGTGATATTAGCAGTAATTCTCACCCTTTCAAATTAGTAAGCTATAGCTTTTGTCATAAATAAACTTATCCTTGCATATCTAATTCTATATTTATAATTTCCCATTTTTCTGAGGAAAGATATCTCAAATTAAATATGCTTCAGGTTCTCCCAAACCAGGTTGTCTTCTACCTATTTGTACATAAAACATTTATAATATGAACATTCCAGAAGATATCTGTTCCATAATCATCTTCTTTTTTAAACTTCTGTTTTCATTCTCTGTCATGTCTCCTATGGTTGGCTCACACGAGTGTATCAATATCTATGAAGTTTCTCCTAGATACAATATTTATTGAAATTATAAGGTTGTTAAGTTTTAGAAAGATTCCTTTTAACTTCTGAAAGAGCAGAATGATTCTTTGCTGTTCTTACTGTCAGCCTGAAAGGAGGAAAAATTGCTTCTAAAATATAAGGCTGTATTATTACTTCATGGACAGAGAACTTGTTTTTTGGTGGATTTCACTTTGGTGGATTTCACTTATTATCCACTTCTGGATAATACATAGAACCTTGTTAAACCATCGGGACATTTAATTCTATACCATCTTCTTTGTATCAAGTACCTACATTGGCAGGACACAGCAGCAGGACTGAAGAAAGATGATATAGATTCTGAGATCGTTTTCTTATGAAGAGATGGACCCGAGTTCACCATGCTGAAGGATGTATTTCCAAAGTGGGACTGGTTTCAGATATCTGAAGTTGCCATTGATCATTAGAAAATGTTGTAGCCATATATTTACAAGAAATTCCATCAGCTAGAGAAATGCTGAGAGAACATACTATCTTGTTTCTTTAGATACTCCACACCTATCTATGACAGGTGATACAGAAATAATTCATTCTGTCAATATTTGTCAAGAGAACAAATGTTCACTAAGTAATCTTGTTTGAAGTTAAAGGAGCAGCCTTTTTAAAGTGTGTGCTAGAGTATATTATCCAACTGAATTTTGAGAAAGTTTAACATTTTCACTGGAGATGTTAAAATTGTTTGGCAATGTATAATAGTATGTCATTTCTCATTTTGTGGAAACTTTTAATGGCTGCTCTATATAATAATTAATAGGAATGTCATTATTAACATTTTAAGAACCGTAATTTTAATGACAAAATACAAAGTTTTACTCAATTATTTTTTTCTTTTCTAGATTTTAACCTAAAGTCTACGCTTCTGTGTGAAAAATATGTAAAGAACTGTTTTTAGTCATGCTACCTGCATGCTTCAACAGATGCATGTAATAAAAAAAAAAAAAACTGGAAGAGGATCAAAAGTCTTAAAAGATGTCATATAAGTTATATAAGACGAGGTTTCCATTCACATCCAGGGCCAGGACTTCCAGAGAGTCCTCAGTAGTAAAATTTCACTGCACATGAAATGATGCATGAAGACAATTTGAAAGTAAGAATTAAATTCATGGATATATTATTTCCCAATTGGACAAATTCACTGAGAAACACATTGAAGAAACACATTGAAGCATAGTTTTCTCTACAATTTGAAATCATGATAATTAATAAAAAAATTAGTTTAACATAGTGTATTACTAACTCTGCACAAGCCTTGCACATTGGTTCTTACCTCCTGATGGTCCTCGGGAGTGCTTACTTAATCCTTTCTTGGTCACTCATTTTGGTTAAAACTGAATTCCGTTCCATTGGTGCTCTTAATATATAGCATCACAGAAAGCACTCTTAACAATTTCCTCAGTAGCTTCCATTTCAGACTTACAATTTAGATTCAAAATATAAACCTTTGATAAGGTTATTATTCAGCAGATTACAAAAGAAGTAATATTTTTTTCTTTGAAGGAAATAATGAAAACTTCAAAATGTTCCGTTAGGGATTTTAAAAGGAAAGAACACTTCATAAGACACTGTAAGATAAATCATTACTACTAATTTTTGTAGTTTATATGAAGTTTACATGACTTTCCTCAACTATGTGAATATTGGAGAATTTTCAAAGTGGCTCTGTTCATATCATGTTAGCTTTCTCCAAGAGCAATATCTCATATTATTCTTACAGTCTGATGCTTAGTATGGAGTCTAAAAACCAAAATTATTTTTAGAAGCTTTAATTTTTATTTACTTATAATTATTATTTTTTCTGTTCTTTAATGTAGGAAATATCAGCTTATTAGTTTACTAAGAATAGGAGAAGAAATAACATGTAAGAACAGTGGCAACTAGGGAGGCTGAGGCCAGAGGATCACAAGTTCAAAGCCAGCCTTATCAACTCAGTGAGGCCCTAAGCAACTTAGCAAGAGCCTGTCTCAAAAATAAAAAGAAATGGGGAAGTAGCTCAGTGGTTAAGTGCCCCTGGGTCCAATCCCTTGTAACTGAAAAAAAAAAAAAAAAAAAAATGTTTGTTTTCTTCTTCATCAAGCCATAGATATCTTCATTTGGAACTGGACTGGGAAAGTATTTAATCCATGTGTTTAAAGGACAACTAATCTGGTTAATCCTGCTAGTTCTAAAGACCCAATTCTTTATGTATAGTATTATCTTGATAATTGATGGATTGACATAATATCACGCTTATTAGTTATGTGCCTATGTATGTGGTAGCTCATCAAGTTTATTATATTGAGACTACTTTAGATTCAGAGTAAAGACTTTTTTATATGTTAAAATTACCACATTTATAATAAGGTGGTTGCCAGATATGTGTTAATCAATGAAGGCCAAAATAATGCTGGGTAACAAACCATCCCAAACACAAAGGCTTTAAATAAAGCACTTATCACCTATCCATTGTACTGACATTAGGTCAACTGGTTTAGATTGATCTCAGCTGGGATTGGCTTCAAATTTCAGGCTGAGCCTGCTCTGTGCTGTTACCCTCCTTGGAACAGTGGGCTCCTATGAAGCCAGAATTAGACACGCAGTCAGTATAGATAGTTAAATAGAGTGAGGTCCATCATGGAGACCAGTTTGAGTGAGTCTGGGAAGCTGGAAACTGTCCCCTGAGGGATTGAAATGCTTTCAGAGCCCTTCCTCCACCCTTATCAAGATAAACTGCCCCTGCTCTAATCTGTTGCTAAGGTAACCTGTCCTAGGAATTGTCCCTCCCTACAGAGAGTTATAAAAGTTGTTAATTAATGTGTCCTGGGCTGCTCCATCTGGCCCTTCCCCAACCCTTCCCCAGTCCATCTGCTTCCTCACCTTTTGGCCATCCCACTGAGCATCTCCATCCTACATCTAGTCATGTAGGTAGGAAGGAGAGAGAGAAGGGGAAGAGAGCAGGGGAACAAAGGGAGACTAAGACACATACAAAGGCAGGATACCCTTGCTTCTTGGGATACCAGGATACCAACTATGGCCCCCTTCTCCCTCCTGGGAGAAGTCTGTTACCCCCTTTTAAATAAACCCTGCTTTATATGCTTGCTTCAGTATGCTTCTCTAATTTTATACTACAACACATGAGGGAGCAGAACTTCTCACTGGTAACTGGCAGTATCACCTATACGTGTTCTATCTATGGCAATGACAAAAGCACGTTTAGCTAGGTCCCACTGCACCAGCATATTTCAAGTGCTTGTTTTTATCATGTCTCTTAGTGTCCCATCAACCAAGTGAGTCACATGATAAGTCACAAACCACATGGAAATCGCTGAAATTCAAGTACACTCTATTCACAGTGTAAGGGGGAAGAAAATATTTGTTGAACAATCATCCAACATATCACAATCTGAGATTTCATTTTGAAAGTTTATGGTTAAAAATTCACTAATAATGTAGAGTCTGTCTTTGGGAGGTATGGTCTTGACAACCTCACATATCTCAATTTAGGCAACTTCAAACCCTGTGCCCATGGTGAATATTCCAATAAGGCTCCTCTGCACAGGGGGTGCAGATTTATTTCAACGTAAAATAGCAAATTTTGCTCAGGTGAAGTGTGCAACATGCACAGAGAAAAATACTGGAATCAATTGCTTCAATGAAGGCACAAATCTGAAGCATATGACAATATCCCTCTGCAGATTTGTGAGCCTTTGGAACTAAGGTAATACATACTCTTGACAGAAAATTCACTTTCTTTCAAACTGCTCAATTTTAACTCCCGTACACTGTCTTCTTTAACTTCCTTTGTCTGTGTTCCTACTTCATAGTTCTGGGATTCATTTAGAGAAGTTGTTTTATAGAACAATATGCTATTGATTTCTTAGCTGGATGTATAGGAGAAGGAATAAAGGGAGTTGCATTTTGGGTGATTGGAATTTCCAATTTTCATCAAGGTAAGTAGTAGTAGAGGTTGGTCATTGAGCCTGTTCCAATATCCCACAGGTGGAAGACACGCTCTAGATGGGGAAAAAAGTAGGTGTTTAGTTTGGATGACCCACTAGAACATTTTGAATGTTGAGGAAATGGAAAATTGTAATCATTCACAGAACTCTGTCTTTTCTCAGTAAATTTGATGTGTTGGAAAGTCCTAAAATCCTCCCATCAGTTGACAACTTTGCTGCAAAACCTATTGCTTGAGTAATGTGAGAATAAAAATGATGTTCTTTTTCTGGTAGTGAAAAAGGCAAGTGAATTACTTAATATATTTTATATTCCTCTTTTCTTCTCATACACATATACATACTGTATTAAATTTTCATTACCTAAGTGAAAGAATGAGCCTGACTTTAGCACAAATGAGAATTTTAGATTATAAATGTCAGTGTTTATTACAAGGCATAATGCATGCAAAGCTTTTGCAAGGTTGTTAAGTGCATCATGAGATAAATTTTGTAAATCATATTTTGCTTACTTCTTCATTGTAATCCAAAGTAAATGTTACATATGAAGAAAATAAAAAAGAGAATCATGTCTTATGTTGGACTATATTCTGTGAAAGCATATTGATTGTTTTTTAACTGTGTTACCACATACGTTTGCATGAAATGTATCATTTATGAGATGAATTTTTTAAAAGGAAGGTTAACTCTCCAAGTCAAAATGATGAGTTTGCTAAGGAGAGAAAATCCTTTTCCATGGATTTTGTAGAACTCAGACTGATCATAATTTTCAGCTTCAGTGATTGTTTCCGATACTCTGTTTCCAAAGTCACATACTCTTGAATTATTTTAAGAAATAAGATCTATATTTTAGTAACTTGACACCATCACTTCAACTTTTGAGTATTATTGCAATAATAACCTAAGCTCACCCTAGCTCTTGTATCTCAAGAGTTGAAAATCGTCTTAGAATTTGTTTTAAACTTGTCTGCTGTTTAAACATCTCTATTCACAATTCCCAAAATACATTTGGGAGAGACATTATACTTATTCAAATTCAAGTGAAATCTAGTTTGAAAGTAATTTGAACTTAGAGTTTAAATTTCTGAATTTTAGTCCCACTGATACACTGGTACAGTGTACTTGTTTAACTGTCAGAACTTCCTGTGCCTCACAGTCTTTATCTGTAAATGGAGAGAATTTCTATTTTTTTCTTTTTAGATTAGCAACGTGTTTGTATTATTGTAATATATGGAGTCATGATATTTCTGTGGGTATTTTTATGGGGTATTATTGTATAATTTCATACATGTTTACAATGTGTAATGATCAAATCAGGGTAATAAGCACTTCCATCTCCTCAAGTATTAATCATTCCTATGTGCTAGGAACTCGTACTCTTATAGTTATTTTGAAGTACATGATAGAGTCATTGTGTATATGTGTATATATCACATTTTCCATATCCATTTATCAGTAGATGGACACAGTGGTTGACTTCAACTGTTGGCTATTGTGAACAGTGCTGCAATAAATATGGAGGTCCAGGCATGTCTTTGATATAATGCTTTCATTTTCTTTGGATATATACTGAGTAGTAGGATTGCTGTATAATATGGCAGCTCTGTTTTTAACTATTAATTTATCTCTATACGATTTATCATTATGGCTTTATTACTAATTTACACTCTCACCAACAGTGTAATAAGAGTAATGAGGGAATGGGGTGAGAATTAAATAATTCAGTAATTATGAAATTATCTTTGAAAGAATAAAATACTAGACATAGGTGCTGAAACTATGTTTTGAAGGATAGCATAAAACATTACTATATTGGTGACTATTGACTAAACCTGAGATAACTATGGAATTCTAACAGTTTTTCAACTTATACTACTGAGGGCATTTTAAAAAATTTTTTCATTTTATTTACGTTTGATTTCTGCATGAAATATATATCATTAATAATAGAATTTATATTTGTTCTAAGATGATTATGTGTTTTAATTTTTATAGCAAATAAAATACTTGTATAAAATGAAAAATAATACAGTAAACAATGCAGATAAACCTATTTTTATAGAATATCATAGTCACCTATAATTACAACAATACATTTTAAAGGATGATCTTCTACTTTTGTTCTATGAATATATTTATGTGTGTGTGCACAAAATATAATTTTTATAAGAAATGTCTTGTGAGTTGCTTTTAAAGAATTTACTATCTACCTTGAACATTTTTCCAAGCTATGAAATATTTTTCTTTTATATATTTTTATGGCTGTTCATACAATGTTATATGATTCTACCATACTTTATTTTACCTATTCCCTATTGTCAAATATTTAGTTGGTTTCCATTTTTATTATAATGATAAATAGTGCTGCAGTGAACACTTTTATAGCAAGTTATTTACTGGGAACTTGGTATATTTCTGTGCTTACTCAAGTCATCTTTTTCATTTCTCAGTGAAATTTTACATTTTGCATAGGACTTGGATAGTACTTATTGTTTTGCTCACTTTATTAAACTTTATTATTAGTTATTCTAAAAGTGTTATTCCAGACTCTCCAGGATTTTCCAAGTACCTAATCATGTCAAAATAAAATAACAACTGTCTTTTTTATTGCATTAGCATACACTTAGAGGACAATGTTGAATATTAGTAACAGCAGGCATTGCCAGATTGTTTTTACCTTTAACAATTATGCTTATTAAAATCTATTAAAATCTCAACTTCTAGTTTGAGCTTGGTATTATTTATCCTGTTAAAGAGGTCTACCAATATTTTTTAAAGAATGGAATAAGTATTGGGATATATGAAAATGCTTTTTTTGGAAACTATTGGGATGATAATATAGTTTTTTTTGGGGGGGGGGTCAAATAATAAGTTTAGTTTTAATCAACTAATTTATATAATAGAGTTAACTATAAAATTGTGAAATGACTATATTCCAAGACAGAAAACAAGTGCTAGGAGTGAGTCATGGTTCTAAAGTTTATTAAATTAATCTCTCTGGAAAAGTCACTTATCTCCTTTAAAATGTAATTTCTTCGGGAGAACAATGTTTTGTTTGTTTGTTTTTTTTTTTTTAAAAGAGTCATTTGATTCTGGTTCCTAAGCTTTTTAAATTTTTCTTTTAAAGAAAACAATGTTCAGCTGAAGTAAAATAGAGAAGTGTGTACATTATGAGTAAAAAGCTTGATACTATCATGAAGAAGGGCTCAGTCATGAAACTCCCTTTCAGTTAAAAAAAATAAAAATAAAACATTGAGGCCAGTGTCGTGGTGTAGGCCTGTAATCCCAGCAATTTAGGAGGTTGAGGCAGCAGGATCTCAAGTTCAAGGCCAGCCTCAGCAACTTAGCAACTTAATGAGACCCTATCTCAAAATGGAAAATAAAAAGGATTGGGGACGTGGCTCAGTGGTTAAGTGCCCCCTGGGTTCAGTCCCCTATACCAAAACAAAACAACAACAACAACAACAAAACATTGACAGTATACCAGAGGTGTAATAGATGATTCTAGTTTTAAAATATTGGCATTTTCATCTGATTCCCTTCAGGACTTCAGAATGTAGGGTACTACATATTTGCATGATTTAGAAAGCAGCATTTTATAAGAAGAACTTTCAGTAGCAATACTGTTTAGGCAGTTTAAATTAGAATATGAAGACTTATCAAGCACCATGATGCCACAGCTATTGCTGCAATAAACAGCAGTCAGCTTGCTTTGCCTTCTTCAGCCAGTTATTGCCTTCATCTTAATTCCCCAATACTTGAAATTCAAAAACAAAGAGGCTGCAGTATTGAAACAAAAAGTCAATGAGCCTGTAAATGTGAGTGCATATGTTTTCATTTTCAGTTTGAAAAAATTTCCTGAATTTCTGATTCAGATAATTTAATGATTTAAAGTTTTAGGAATTTTATTGCATTGCTTCATTTTACCCTCATTAGAACCCTGTGGCATAGCTAGATAAATATTAGAAAATGAAAAAGGAAAATGAAGACCAGATTCAGAGAAACATTTGTTATGAAGTCATATTATTAGGTGCAATGGTGTAAATAAGATTCCAGGTTCCATTTATCTTAGGTGAGCATCATTTGTAGTATAGGATCTCCTTAATTCTTTGAAAGATGCCTTATTTCTGATATGCAGTGAAATTTCCCTTTAAAACTTGATAGAGGGATATTGACATCTTAACCAAAAAGAGTGAATCAAAGAACCTTAAAATCCAAATTCTTCAGTATATTTCCTTCCAGTGACAACTTGGAAATGGATCAGGACTCGGGAAAATAGTTCATCACTATGTCTCAGGGATAAGGAATAAGTAACTACCGAGGCATATGCAGTTCAGACATTCCAAGTAAATGTATTCTATTGTTTTTTGGGGAAAACAAACAAATGATTTCTTCATTATTGGTGTTATATATACAAATTTCATATGCTCCCAGGTTTGGGTGTACAAGAAAATGTAACATTATTTTCTTTTTTAAGTGCATGATTTCCTGAGGGCTTAAATACCATTTCAGCATAGTAGAGACCATCTGGTTTCTCTTCCTTTGCTGTTCTGCTGAAACAGTCTTCTCTGGAAGCATGGAATCCTTTCATGGCAAGTTGTGATTATATGGGTTACCTGGGTGGGGAATAGAAAGTGTAGGTATGAAAGTGAGGAATTGTGGGTGAAAAGAAAGCTTGGTTATTTCTAAAATTATTATCTTGTTACACAGACATGCAAGACCAAATTTCTATTCATGGGTCATCAGGATAGAGATTTTGTCACCAAAGTGTTGAAAAAGAAATGGTAGTCTTTTTCTTTCTTTCTCTTTTTTTTTCTTTTCTTCAATTTCCACCTACTAAGAGGTGAATACTCAGGCTTATTTTCATTTATTTATGCACTGTGTGGTAATTTATATGCATTTGGAGAGTGAATAACAGAAAAATTTGAAATATTATTTCTAGAAAAAATAATGATTGAAGATTTAGCAGACATCCCAGAAATCACAGATATGTCAAATTCAATTCAGGATTTAAAAATCCTTTAGAACACAGCATCTCTATTTTTCTAAACAGTCTTGGGAATATTAAATTCTCTGCCTTAAATGATCCCAGGCAAAACCTGTGTAAAATTCCAGTTGCACAGAAAACATGGGAAATGATAGACATGCTGGACACTTGTCCATCTCGAACTATTGAAAGGCTATTTCTTGGGATAGCACATGGGCAGAGTTCAACATATCCATTATTTGAGATCCTGTGCAACTGCATATAAAAATGTCAGTAGTCGGTTAAACTGCAGATTGAATTTAGTAATTGTTTGAATTATAATTGTACAGAATTGGAAAATATTGAGGCATTTTGATGTGTAAAATTGCCCCGATGTTCTCAATAACTGCCATATAGCTGTATAACTGCTGTATGAAATAGCATTTTTCCTTTACATTAAAAGTTAGGGCTATCATTTTATGTCCTTGCAACTGTTGACTTTGAAATTTTCTTTCTAAAATCCCTAATAACTTACTTTGTAAAAAGGCTTACAAAAAATAGAGGACAAAATCTTAAGTAAGGTTGTATTGACTTTCCTTAGGATGGCATTTTCATTGGGATTTATGGATGATTGTGGAGAAATAATTTTAGAGCTGAAAGAGAATTTACAGAGATCATCAAATACAAGTTCCTCATTTTATAAAAGCATGCTCACACTACACTATATTTCAATTAAATTACAATTTCAAAGTGTAATATATTACACATGAATAGTACCTATAGAGGATAGTGATAGGCTTCTGTTTTCTATTTTTAGAAACATTTGGTTTGCATTATAAAGGATATTTCAGAGGAAAAAATGTCAATATACCTTGATCATTTATGTTAAAGGCAAATGCCATTTCTCTTACAGATGTCTGAAAACTGTTCTTTATTGGACTGTTGGTGTTTGGATAGCCCCTTGGATGCTTGTCTCAGATGGTTTTGGTATTTATATTTGCAGCAGATGTAAAGCATCAAGGTTTAAGCTTTAAAGGTAACTTGGTTTTGTCCCAAGATGACTATGATTTCCTTAGGAACTGATTAGTGCTTCATTTCCAATTATATTTGCAAGGTGAATTTTGATAAAACAACACTCAGAACACTTAAACATTACAGAAGAAATAATGCAACTACTTACCTGTAATTATAATGAGCCTAAAAGAAACATAACTTTGTGCCTTGACACATTTTGTTATTTGAATAGACCAAGGAACTCTTTTCTTTTCATAAGAGGTGTGAAGGTACTTCACAAAAACAGATGACTGCAATTTTTAATTTTTGAAAATTTTGTCCTATTTCTTGGAAAGGCTTTTGTGATTAAGTGGCTGTGTTATATTATGGCTAATGATTTCTATTTTCTGGTTCTAAGCCCATTTATTACATGAACATACATTTAGGCAGAAAATCTGCATTGAAGTTCCTTTTTCTGTTTCTGAAATGACCCTCCAAATAGTCACTTATTCATTGATTGAATTGTTCAGTCACTTATTCAACAAATATGTATTAAGCTCTTTTTTTGTTCCAAGCCTTGAATCATTTACTGTTGGGATACTAAAAAGAATGAGAATAACTTTTTTCGTCCAGAACTTAGTCTTTTAGTCTTTGAGCAAAGACTTGTACAATTTACTTTCTCTCTCTCTCTCTCTCTCTCTCTCTCTCTCTCTCTGTGTGTGTGTGTGTGTGTGTTTGTGTGTGTGTGTAGAATGTGCATATGTGCTTTATAGATAATGCATTTGTATTTTCTTTTGTTAATGAAGTACTATGTTTAAAAGAGCTTTTTCAGCTATTTTAGGAGCTACTGTATTAGAAAGTTTCTGGACCCAAGAATATCCTTCATTCCCAAATCCTCCTTTTTAGCCCTACATGTGCAATTGACGAGTCTCTCCTTTGCTTTCTACATATATAGTTAACACAAATATGTGGAAGGTGCTGCAAGATGTTAAATATTTCTTGTCGTCTTGGAGCTAGACTCAAATATAATACATAGTCGGAAAATACTGAATGAATTAATTTTGGGAAACCCAGATAAGTAGCATCCCTTTATCAATTAGAGATCACTTTGAACACTATAATAAAGACCCCAAGTAATATGAATATAGTCAAGATAGAAGATTATTTTTCTTTTATGCAGTAATCTGGCATGAATAGTGAAGGTCTATTTTTGCCACATCATAGTGTCAGGGACCCAAGTGTCTTTTATCCTGTTATCGTCCTTAGGGTATTGCCTTTATCTATTTGTACCAATATAATTTGCTATATTTCTGAAATCCTACCACCTTGGAGAAGGGAAGGGAAATAGTTTGCTTGATCACTTTAAGACAGTATTCTGAAAGTTCCACATGTCACTTCTACTCTCATCGTGTTGGTCAAAGTTTGTCCATATGGCAGCAGCTTATTGAAAACATAGATGAGAAATGTAGGAATGAGTTGGACAGTTATCTTCCCTAGATAACTGTATCCAGTTAGTGGCTTCTGCTTATCTTCACAGTTATGCATAAAATGCCTATTTCCCTGCAATTTATTTAGTTCGTATTCTTGCTATAGAATTCAACAACTCCAGTTTGGGGGTGTGTGAGTTGAAGACCCTAACTCATTTTCTGATAGTTTTCTAGCTGAAGTGAATGGCTTCTGATGTCCTCTGAATTATCACAATTTTTTTTTGTGATTATCATAGGAACTAACATCATTTTAGAATTTTCACATGTGCTTGCCAAGAAAACACTTCCTTTATGTGATGGATGGGCTCTGAGTCCCCCCATTCAGTAGTAGCATCCAAGTGGAATAGATCCTCTTGTTTTTTTTTTTTTTTTTTTTTAAAAAAAAACAAGTGTTTGGGGATCCAACATGGCAGCCGGCGAGGAAGCAGCACTTTCAGTATCTCCACATTAATGGGATCAGAAAGACCCATTAATACACCTAGATTCTACCTACTGAGGAACTTCTACCAAAATTCCGTTGAAAGGAGACCTGCCGGGAATTAGTAAGTTTATTAGAGGTGACAGTTTGTCCCAGACGAGTGAATCTTGACCACGCGGCGCAGAGGTCCAGTCCCGCGGCCGGGGTCTCCGCCGGGCCTGGCAGACGGCCCCCGCCCTCCCGGTTCTGCTGGCGGCCCCGCCCGCCCTGCAAACGGCCCCTGCCCGCCCGGCTCAGGAGGCGACGTGAAGGGAATCTAACCAAGCCTTTATGAAATAGCGAACTGGGAACTAAAACCAGAGATTGAGTCAGACCAGAGACAAGCCAGTTCCACCCCTCCCTTCGGACACTCCGGCAAGGAGCCAGGGGCCCGCCATAGCAGAGAGGGGAAGTCACCAAAGTTCGGCCAACAAGATTCCTTCCCAGCGGAATCTACTTTAGCAGGTGTGTGACTCCCACCCACATCAGATACAAACAACCGGGAAACTTCAAAAATCTCTCCGTGGGCGTGACCGTAAGGGCCAAGGGACTCCCGACCCCCAACTCCCCCTAATGCCAGTGACGTGGGCGTGACTGTAGGGGCGGAGGGAAGCAGAGAAGAGTCCCCACCCCCAACTCTAGAGAAGACTCCCCACCCCCAACTCCCCCAACCGCCAACTGAGAGGGCGTGATGGTAGGGGCGGAGGGAAAAAGAGGACACTCCAGACCCCCAACTCCTCCTACCGCCAGCGGAGTGGTCGTGATTGTAGGGGCTGAGAGAAGCAGAGGGGATCCTTGACCCCCAACTCCCATTACCACCAGAGGCGACACCAAAGGTCTTAGCCGCCAGCTTCCGAGGGTGTGCCCACCAAAGGGGTCCAGAAAAACTAAACTATTGACTCCCAGACCACAGCTCCACAGCACTGGGGCTTAGATGAATGACAGAGAGAGTGCTCAGTCATTCGGGAAATAGGGCACGCAGTGGGGCTGAAAGTGTAACCAGATCCTTGGGGAACCGCCTCCGGTGAGCAGGACCTGGCTGGCTGGCAGGAGGAAGGGGAGGAGGGGCCATAGAAGTGAAACGGCTCTGGACAACAGGATTGAGAGACTCCCAGGAGCCACCTTACAGGGATTGCTGTCGACACATTGAGGGCAAAACTCAGCCCGGAGGACACAACTTTGCCTACGGGAAGAGAAGAAAATGGATCTCTAAGACCTAATTTTATTTCTTATTTTATTTTTTCTCTCCCTTTTCCCCTCTTTCTTTCCCCTTCCAAGTTTTATTGTTCTTTCCATTCTCCTCTATGCTATCTATCTCCCTCTCCTTGTTTCTTTTCGAGAACACCTTCCTTCCCCTTCCCCCCAACTTTCATCCCAAGCATTACATCCTCCATTTCGTGTAACTGTCTAAATGCAAATAGGTGAATGTTTCGAGGCTGTCTATAGTGCAGTGCTCCTAAATACCTAGCTACTACCAACACCCTGATGCAATCGGCGGTTAGTATCCCCCTTCAGTAGAGCAATCTTCTAAAGTAGCCAAGACATACTAACCCTTATACCTTCATAGCACCTAACCTAAAGTCCTAAGAACAAACATCAAATCACTATATGCATACAAAATCTGGAAGCCCTTTATAAATTGAATGAACCAGCTCTAAAGTACAATAAAGCCCAACATCTCTAGGCGTAATCTCCCACCGCAAAGGAGAGACAACAGAGATATACAAAGCCAAAACAAATGTATAGGAGAAAGCAGTTAAACAGAGCTAGAAAGTAACATGAACAACATGAAAAAACAAGGGAAAAAAGGATTACAGATAATGCAGGACAACTTAAATCTACAGGAGGACCTAGAAGCATGAGAAACATGGACAGGGAAAGAAATCAAGGCATACCTAACTCAGATGGAACGGAATATTAGAGAAGACATGAGACAGCAAGTCCAAGCATTGAAAGTATATTTTGAAGATGAACTAAACAAACAAATTCAAACTACAAAGAATGAGCTTTACCAGGAGATAGAGATCTTAAAAAAAAACCAAACAGTAATTTTAGAAATGCAAGAAACCATAAACCAGATTAAAAACGCTAATGAGAATATTACAAATAGACTAGATCAAGTAGAAGTCAGAACATCAGATCATGAAGACAAAGTTTATCAACTTGAAAAGAATATAGTCAACACAGAAAAGATGCTTAAATCTCATGAGCAATCTATCCAAGAGATATGGGACCTCATCAAAAAACCAAATTTGAGAGTCATTGGGATAGAAGAAGTCACAGAGGTTCAAATCAAAGGAATGGACAACTTATTAAATGAAATAATCCTAGAAAACTTCCCAGAGATGAAAGATGGAATGGATTGCCAAATCCTGGAAGCCTACAGGACCCCAAACATACAAAACAGTAATAGACCAACTCCAAGACATATAATTATGAAGATAGCCAACATACAGAACAAGGAGAGAATATTAAAAGCTACGAGAGAAAGGAGGCAGATTACATTCGGGGGTAAACCAATTAGGTTAACGGCTGATTTTTCATCACAGACTTTGAAAGCGAGAAGATCCTGGAACAATGTATTTCAAACGCTGAAAAATAATGGATTCCAACCAAGAATACTGTATCCAGCAAAATTAAACTTCAGATTTGACAATGAAATTAAAATATTTCACGATAAACAAAAGCTAAAAGAAATCGCAGCCAGAAAACCAGCAGTGCAAAGCATTTTGGGCAAAATTCTACAAGAAGAGGAATGGAAAAATAGTGCCCAAAACTAATAGTGGGAGGTATCTCAGTAAAGGGGGAGGAAAATAACCAAAAAGTAAAAACTAGCCAAACTAAAATAAATAAATAAATAAACATGACTGGAAGTACAAATCATATTTCAATTGTAACCTTAAATGTTAATGGACTAATCTCACCAATCAAGAGACACAAGCTAGTAACCTGGATCAAAAAAACAAATCCAACAATATGCTGCCTTCAGGAGACTCATGATAGGAAAAGACATACACAGGCTGAAGGTGAAAGGTTGGGAAAAATCATACCACTCACATGGCCCTCGGAAGCAAGCAGGAGTGGCCATACTCATATTGAATAAAATCAACTTCAAACCTAAGTTAATCAAAAGGGATAAAGAAGGACACTATATCCTGTTAAAAGGAACCATCCACCAACAAGACATAACAATTATCAATATGTATGCACCAAACAATGGTGCGGCAACGTTCATAAAACAATCTCTCCTCAAGTTCAATAGTCAAATAGACCACAACACAGTAATTATGGGGGACTTCAACACACCGCTCTCGCCATTAGACAGATCCTCCAGACAAAAGCTGAATAAAGAAACTATAGAACTCAATGACACAATCAATAACCTAGACTTAACCGACATACATAGAATATATCAACCAGCATCAAGTGGATACACGTTCTTCTCAGCAGCACATGGATCTTACTCAAAGATAGATCATATATTATGCCATAGGGCAACTCTTAGTAAATATAAAGGTGTGGAGATAATACCATGCACCATATCTGATCATAATAGAATGAAACTGGAAATCAATGATAAAAGAAGGAAGGAAAAATCCTGCGTCACATGGAAAATAAATATGTTACTGAATGATCAATGGGTTACAGAAGACATAAAGGAGGAAATCAAAAAATTCTTAGAGATAAACGACAATTCAGACACACATACTGGAATCTATGGGACACAATGAAAGCAGTTTTAAGAGGGAAATTCATTGCCTGGAGTTCATTCCTCAAAAAAAAAAGAGAAAAAACCAACAAATAAATGAACTCACACTTCATCTCAAAACCCTAGAAAAGGAAGAGCAAAACAACAACAAATGTAGTAAAAGGCAAGAAATAATTAAAATCAGAGCGGAAATCAACGAAATTGAAACAAAAAACCATTGAAAAAATTGATAAAACTAAAAGTTGGTTCTTTGAAAAAATAAATAAGATCGACAGACCCTTAATGGCCATGCTAACGAAGAGAAGAAGAGAGAAAACTCAAATTACTAACATACGGGATGAAAAAGGCAATATCACAACAGACACTATGGAAATACAGAAGATAATTAGAAAGTATTTTGAAACACTATATTCTAATAAAATAGAAGACAGTGAAGATATCAATAAATTTCTTAAGTCATATGATCTGCCCAGATCGAGTCAGGAAGACACACACAATTTAAACAGACCAATAACAAAGGAAGAAATAGAAGAAGCCATCAAAAGACTACCAACCAAGAAAAGCCCTGGACCGGATGGGTATACAGCGGAGTTTTACAAAACCTTCAAAGAAGAATTAATACCAATACTTTTCAAGCTATTTCAAGAAATAGAAAAAGAAGGAGCTCTTCCAAATTCATTCTATGAGGCCAACATCACCCTGATCCCGAAACCAAAGACACTTCAAAGAAAGAAAACTACAGACCAATATCTCTAATGAACATAGATACAAAAATCCTCAATAAAATCCTGGCAAATTGAATACAAAAGCATATCAAAAAAATTGTGCACCATGATCAAGTAGGATTCATCCCTGGGATGCAAGGTTGATTCAATATACGGAAATCAATAAATGTTATTCACCACATCAATAGACTTAAAGATAAGAACCACATGATCATCTCGATAGATGCAGAAAAAGCATTCGACAAAGTACAGCATCCATTTATGTTCAAAACGCTAGAAAAACTAGGGATAACAGTAACTTACCTCAACATTGTAAAAGCTATATATGCTAAGCCGCAGGCTAACATCATTCTAAATGGAGAAAAACTGAAGGCATTTCCCGCTAAAATCTGGAACAAGACAGGGATGCCCTCCCTCACCACTTCTATTTAATTTAGTCCTTGAAATACTAGCCAGAGCAATTAGACAGACAAAGGAAATTAAAGGCATAAAAATAGGAAAAGAAGAACTTAAAATATCACTATTTGCGGAAGACATGTTCCTATACCTAGAAGACCCAAAAGGGTCCACAAAGAAACTACTAGAACTAATAAATGAATTCAGCAAAGTGGCAGGATATAAAATCAACACGCATAAATCAAAGGCATTCATGTATATCAGCAACAAAACTTCTGAAATGGAAATGAGGAAAACCACCCCATTCACAATATCCTCAAAAAAAATAAAATACTTGGGAATCAATCTAACAAAAGAGGTGAAAGTTTTATACAATGAAAACTACAGAACCCTAAAGAGAGAGAGAGAAGAAGATCTTAGAAGATGGAAAAATGTACCCTGTTCATGGATAGGCAGAACCAACATCATCAAAATGGTGATATTACCCAAAGTTCTCTACAGGTTCAACGCAATGCCAATCAAAATCCCAACGGCATTTCTTGTAGAAATAGATAAAGCTATCATGAAATTCATATGGAAAAACAAAAGACCCAGAATAGCAAAAGCAATTCTAAGCAGGAAGTGTTAATCGGGAGGTATAGCGATACCAGATTTCAAACTGTACTATAGAGCAATAGTAACAAAAATAGCATGGTACTGGTACCAAAACAGGCAGGTTGACCAATGGTACAGAATAGAGGACAAAGAGACCAATCCACAAAATTACAACTTATATTTGATAAAGGTGCTAAAAGCATGCAATGGAGGAAGGATAGCATCTTCAACAAATGGTGCTGGGAAAACTGGAAATCCATATGCAACAAAATGAAGCTGAACCCCTTTCTCTCACCATGCACAAAAGTTAATTCAAAATGGATCAAGGAGCTTGATATCAAATCAGAGACTCTGCGCCTGATAGAAGAAAAATTTGGCTCCGATCTACATATTGTGGGGTCGGGCTCCAAATTCCTTAATAGGACGCCCATAGCCCAAGAGTTAAATACAAGAATAAACAAATGGGACTTACTCAAACTAAAAAGTTTTTTCTCAGCAAGAGAAACAATAAGAGAGGTAAATAGGGAACCTACATCCTGGGTACAAATTTTTACTCCTCACACTTCAGATAGAGCCCTAATATCCAGAATATACAAAAAACTCAAAAAATTAAACAATAAGATAACAAATAACCCAATCAACAAATGGGCCAAGGACCTGAATAGACACTTCTCAGAGAAGGACATACAATCAATCAATAAGTACATGAAAAAATGCTCACCATCTCTAGCAGTCAGAGAAATGCAAATCAAAACCACCCTAAGATTCCATCTCACTCCAGTAAGATTGGCAGCCATTATGAAGTCAAACAACAATAAGTGCTGGCGAGGATGTGGGGAAAAGGGTACACTTGTACATTGCTGGTGGGACTGCAAATTGGTGCGGCCAATATGGAAAGCAGTATGGAGGTTCCTGGGAAAGCTGGGAATGGAACCACCATTTGACCCAGGTATCGCCCTTCTCCGTCTATTCCCTGTGGACCTTAAAAGAGCATACTATAGGGATACTGCCACATCAATGATCATAGCAGCACAATTCACAATAGCTAGACTCTGGAATCAACCTAGATGCCCTTCAATAGATGAATGGATAAAAAAGTGGCATTTATACACAATGGAGTATTACGCAGCACTAAAAAACGACAAAATCATGGATTTTGCAGGGAAATGGATGGCATTAGAGCAGATTATGCTAAGTGAAGCTAGCCAATCCTTAAAAAACAAATGCCAAATGTCTTCTTTGATATAAAGAGAGCAACTAAGAACAGAACAGGGAAGAAGAGCATGAGGAAAAGATTAACATTAAACAGAGACGAGTGGGGGGGGAGAGAAAGGGAGAGAGACGGGAAACTGTATGGAAATGGAAGGAGACCCTCATTGTTACACAAAATTACATATAAGAGTTTGTGAGGGGAAAGGGGAAAAAAAAACAAGGGAGAGAATTAAACAACAGCAGATGGGGTAGAGAGGGAAGATGAGAGGGAAGGGGCGAGGGGATAGTAGGGGATAGGAAAGGCAGCAGAATACAACAGTCATTAATATGGTATTATGTAAAATTGTGGATGTGTAACCGATGTGATTCTGCAACTTGTATTTGGGGCAAAAATGGGAGTTCATAACCCACTTGAATCAAATATATGAAAGATGATATGTCATGAGCTTTGTAATGTTTGGAACAACCAATAAAAAAAAAACAACAAAAAAAAACAAGTGTTTATTGATTCATTGTCCAATAGGGACTGTGCCAGGTTACTGAGGCCCATTGAAGGCAGATTTACACATTTTTGGTTAAAAATAGGCAGGAATCATTCTTGCATCCATTTCCCTTCATTTTAGTCATCCTCATAACACTGTTAAGCTTTTTAAAAAAATGTTAGTTTCATTTTACACAGGAGCAACCTCAGAAGAATAGTATGGATTTCGTACAGAACTAGCTAGATGCTTGGGCATCTGAACTGAGTTGCATTCCTCTCTTCTTTTGTCATATTTCTTTAAATGTCAAAGAGTTGAGGGATATTTCAGGCACATCTGGATTTTGTCCGGTCATGACATTACTGGACTGATTTAGGGCTATTTTGTCATTTTTTTTTTCATGTAACACAGAAAAGAATGGAGCCTCCTTATTGCTCTGAGCTCTAACCTTTCCTTGTGACAAGTTTTCTTAGCAGATAGTGATAATTGAGATGAGATAACTGGACCATAGATAAGGTTTGTTTGTAGATGATGAGTTTATTCTTCCAGGTAAAATAAATGCTGAGTTAATGGGATTGTTTAGTTATTTCCCCCACTTCCCATAATTTAATAGATGTCATGTTCTTAATGAGGACATGTGCTTATTGCCTGGAGATTTCTTAGAGGATAAACATAGGTTGTAGATTCAATTTCTACTACCACTCATATGTGAAGAAAACATGGGATGTCTTTATTTAGTCTATAATAAACCTAGTCTTTCCCCTAAGTTTTTATTTAGTAATTATTTGGAAAAATGTTTTAGTGATGCTCCATTTGTATTTTAGTCCAATCATGTGATGGTTGATATATAGTCTTTCTTAGATAAAATTGCTCTAGTGCCTAGCCGATCTTTCCTTCTGCTTCCTCTTCTTCCTAAAATGGCAGCTAGCAATTTGAGGACTCATATCTTTAGTGGGAAGGTTACTCTCTGACCTCCTGTGGTCTTTTTCAATGGGTCTTTTCTATGGGCATGAAAATCTTCCATAGTAAGGGGTGGGGAGAGGATGTCTCCTTTACTCTTTAGGAGAATGCCATGAATCATGTTGTTGACCTGGAGAAAGGAGAGTCAAATATTTGGGAAATTCTTTCTCAGAGAAGAGGAAGTATACTTGAGCCATTTACTTAGCATTCCTTGTGTAGTACATTCTGAGTACTATATTCTAAGTACTATATTTCTGTAGTACATTCTAAGTAGTATATTCTTCTCTCATTGTCTCTGTCCTCTGTATGTTGAGGATTCTGGCAAATGTGGCAGTGTTAGTGTAATGAAAAGATAAATGTGGATTTAAAAATGTGCATACATTTTGACCCACATAACACATTCTCTGTAATGGGACTACTGTGAGATCCCAGTGCCTGATCTTTTTATCCATAGTTCTCAATCTTCTGCTCTGCTTTGCCCATATGAAGATGAGTTATGGCTCTGCTAAAATGGCAGCTATTGTTAAGTTAAAAACATGCCAAAACCTTTAAGCAATAAATTTTGCAAAAATGGAAAATATTTCAATGCTTGGGAAATAATAATCATTTCATATAGGGAATTTTCTTTGGGGATTGATGTCATAGGGTTAAGGATGTGCCTATGTGTATGCATATTCATGTACTTGTGTGTTTTCACCTTACAAACAATTCCAATTTTTCCTTTGAAGAAATGTTTATTCAGATGTTTCCTTGTTTACTCTAGTGTCATATTGTTCCCAGGAATTCCAAAGTCAACAGTGGTAGATGGTATTTAAATTTTCTCCTTCAAAAGGAAATGTTCCAGTCTCCCTAGTCAGACCTGTCTGGCTATTCACACATGAAGAAAATAACAGCATCTTCCAGCTGCTTGCCTGCCTACTACATTAAAGTCACAACCGTATTTAATAGATTGTTCTAGAGATCAATTAAAGAGAACATCTTATATATTTTTTTTCTACAGCATAAACAACATTTGCAGTTTTGTAGTGTGTTCCTAAAGACAAATTGGAAAAGCTCCTTAACAATTTAAAACGATTCATCTCATTTGAAAAAAAAAATCCAAATCATATTGGAATTCATCCAAATTGTCAATGTTAGTAGCTTGGCATTTTTTTCCTCTCTATATTGCTCAGAGTACTGATGTTTTCCTCAGAGGTTGATGCTATGTGTATTACCCATTCTTGCCTTGGCTTCATGGCAGACTGCTGCTGCTCTCTCAGAATTATGAGTGAATTTTGAGGCTGAGGCCCTTCTGAGGCTTTACCAGATGTGTTGAGTTTAGCCTTTAGCGAAACTGTATTAGACCTTCATCAGCATATGTCTCCTTGTCACAGAAAGCAGATGAGAGGTTGTAGAGCAGCTTGAATTCCAGCCATTCTCACTAAAACAGCAAATAATGGATATTAAATACTTAATTAGGCAGAGAACATTCCAGATTGGAAGGGATTCAAGCACAGCTTTGACAGAGCAAGTATTTAGTTTGCATCTCTGAAGGCAAAAGCTATCAAGCAATCCTTCCATGAATTATACAGAAAAATTATTTCGCTCCACAATGTAATTTCCAAGCAAGTAGATGTACTGGAGATAATCAACACTCTCACCTTCTGATAAAATCATGAATGAATTTCTCCTTTGTCAAATGTGGATGAATAAAGTTTGGGTGGAGTCACTGAATAAATCAATGGAAGGCATTTGTATCATGGAAATGAAATTGCCTTGGAAGATGGAAAACAGTTTTCTATCAACTTTGGCTCTAGGTAGCTGTGCCACTTGGGACAAGTCATGTCTGTCTTGGCCTTATTTTCTTCCTCTTTAAATGAAATGACTTAGCTCTAATCGATTTTAAGTTTCGGACGGCATCAAATGCATTTCTATAGGACATTCTTCTCTCATTTTTCTCTGTCTGTTCATACAGATGGGCCAAGAACAATATCGGTGGTTACTTGGGCATAGAGCTCCATGACATGTTCTGAACACAAACTGAAAGCAAAACTCATAGAAGAAACAATAGATAAACACTGAACTCAGAAATTTTTCAAGAAGTTTCGATTTAATCATTTTATATATAATTCAAAATATTTCTCTCATCATATGTGGTGTAACTTCTCTATAGACACTTTCCAAAGGGAAGTGTGGTTCCATTTCTAATTACTTCCTAGTTGATGATCATATGATGTTTTCATCATCATATTATTCATAACTTATTTTTAGCTCCCACAAACAGATCTACTGGCATCAAAGTCCATGGGGAATTTTCACTTCCTCCCAGATTTTAATTCAGTGAGGTTAAACACCCTCTGTACTTGGCTTACTTTTTTACTGCAGTTTAAGCATACACAGTATACTCCCTTCTGGTCTTTTCTATCTCTTTATAAATGAATTTACACCTTTGTATTATTGATCTTGAGATTGTTATAATTTGTTTTATATCTAATAACTAACTCCTTCTTAATGTTAGATTCTTCTGAATTTTCCTTTTTTTCTAATACTATGAACTTAACATTTTTTTCTGGGATTTTGAATATTGTTCTTAAATATTTAATAGACAAATGGTAGATGAACATCATCAAGTGATTTTGAAAAAGTTTAGGATAAAGAAAATATTTTTTTTAAAAGGTTGTAAATATAATGCTATAAGGAAGCCAAGATACCTTGAAAAAGACACACAAAATACAGGATGTATAGAAAATCTGGAAACATAGGTTTATATACAATGTCATCAAGGACTTCTGCAATCCATAGAAAAATAATATAGTATTATGTGTTTCCAGTTTTAATGGGAATCCTGTATATGTTACTGTTTTAAGGTATTGACAAACTTGTTCATAGAATATTTCTTTAATTGATCAATAGGATCTGCCTATAGGAGAAAAAAAACAGTGGGCTTAAATTGAATAGGAATTTATTTCTCTTGTACATAAAACCAATCTGGAGATGAGTATTCAGAGATGGCAAGGTATTTCCACAGTGTCTTTATGGGTAATTTCTATTCCCCCTCACCAGGCCACCATTGCAGTACATGGCTCAGTCCTCCCACATTAATTCATGATGGAAAAAAAAATGGCTGTAGAAAATGGGAAGAAAGGCAGAAAACCAAAAAGAGAGTTATTTAGGTGAACTGGTTACCTAAAAATTCCACACACCACTTCTGCCTGATTCTTATTTAGTTGTGTTTGTGTGAGGCAAGAGAGACCTGAAAATACAGTCTGTAACTCCTGTTAGCAACATGTCCAGATAAAGATGGATTTCTTTTACTAAGGAAAAATAGTAAAATAGGTCTTTGGGAGAGGCAACAAGAAAACACTATATATAGGTAAGACCCCACATTTTGGAAGTGAGGAGATTGAGTCCTGGTGATATTGAGTGATTTACTAAAGATCACATTAACAATACAAGGATTGATATATAGAACTGAGAAATATACAACTGAGATGGCATTATCTGGAAAAGGATAACTATACACTTAGATCCCTCCTTAAAGTTGGCATTTTCCTTGATTGATCATTCTTAAATTGTGGTGCCTGGACTAGTATCCTGAGAATCTGTTCGAACATCAGATTCTCAAGCCTGGTTCCATAATTACTGAATCAGAAATTCTGGGGGTGGACCCAACAATCTGCTTCAACAAGCCCTTCAGGTAATTCCCAGGGACACTAAAGATTGAGAATGGCAACTCATGATGGTTTTATTATGTGTCCTGAGCTCTTTAACTTAGCCACTCAGCATTCAGAATTGTTGACTTATGCCAATATAGCTCAGGAAATACCTACCACTCCTCCAAAAGTTCTTTGATTGATTTACAATAAAAATAGAGCTGTCAGATTAGAAATATATGGCATTGCAACCAACACATTATTCCTCCTGCAGGCAATTTTATGGGATACCAAATTATTAGCATAAAACTTGGATGACATTTTCTAGTTCCAAGCTTTTGAAATATAAGTCTGTTGGGATTGCTTAAATGAGGAAATTTAAAATCCTATAATGTCAGGGAAATTAGGGAAACAATGTTTGTATTTTCCACACCAGTATTATCTAATATAAATGTAATTACAAACACAAAATTTAAGTTTTTCTAGTAGACACTTTAAAAAAGTAAAAAGAAATAGATGAAATAAATTTTAAGAATATTATTTAACTCATCTAATATATTTCAGAAGGTAATAAGAAAACTAATGAGATATTTTGCATCCTATTTTTAAAAATCTCCGAAATTTCATATTTTGTACTTAAGCCATGTCAATTCAAACTTGCTATGTTTTGGGTGCTTAATATCTGTATATGGTGATTGGCTACTATATTACAGATTTTGGCCGGAGTGATCTTTAATTGTCTTCCAGTTTTACTGTGAAATCAATTGGTGAGTCATATCAACATTATTATTTTTATTAAAGAGAATAAAGTTAATTAGAATAGAATAATATAGAACGAAAAACATAAGAATACATTTACTTAGGAGTGCATGTATACAGATGAATGTCTTAAGTCATGATGTAGAATGTATTTTGTTTTTCATAACCATGACTCATATTTAAAATGCTCAAAATTATCTTCTTTATATTAATCTAATTTATTATCTTGACAGGTAATTTCATAATGTAGACATGCTATGTTCTATTTCCCCACTGAGACATTTCAATTGTTCTTTTTTCTCTTGTACAGAAAATGCTGCAAAGAACATGTCTTATGTTTGTCCCAGTGATTTGGGGGGAGTAAACACTTAAAAATGTAATTATCATATCAAATGTTAGATTATGTGGGTTTTCAGTTGCATTTTAACATCAAAATGTTGTTCAAAGTGACTGTATTTATACCTTCAATAGGGAGTTTTAAAGAATAAATATTTTCAGCTGTCCTCACTAGTACTTGATAATTTCAAAGTTTTTATTTTGCAAATTAAGTATTTTAGTTTTCATTTCTTCCATTAACAGTTGATTAGGGCTGGGGCTATAGCTCAGTGGCAGAGTGCTTGCCTCACATGTGTGAAGCACTGGGTTCAATCCTCAGCACCACATAAAAATAAAATAAAAATAACGGCATGCTGTCCGGTAAAAGTTGGTTAGACTCTTTTTTAACCCTTTAAGCACTTTTAGCATTATATAATGAACATAGTTAGAGCTATAAGGAGTGTTATATATCCTTGTGTATAATTAGCGAATTGACTAATTTTCCCCCCTTTACCCCTCTCTAAAAGTCATAAGCACTTTCATCTCTTTTGTTCTGTTTATTTGGATATTAGATATTTGATATTAAATACTTTCATATATCCAAGTATGTGTGAATGAATCTTTTACAACAGGAATTTGTGTCTTCTTCCTACCCTGAGTCCCATGTCACATTCACATCCTTAGTATTTTTCCATCTTTACAATATCTTAATTTTATATAGATCAATATTTAGTGCTTGCAACTTTTATTACTGTGTGAGCACTATTTAAGGCTGAGTCATGTAATGCTATGAATACATTTTTCCCAGGGCACTTTATTTTGCTTACTGATTTTAAAATTACATACTTATGAATTCAGCCTAAGCTCCCCAAAGGTTGTCTATATAGCAATACTTTTGGATGAATCAGGGATTTTATTAAATTTATATTCTGAGAAATATTTTTTTTTCTTTTTCTGAGAAATCTTTCTTAAAATCTTTGACATACTCTCATATTGACTGGCTGTCACCATGTCTAGTGATTATTTCTTGTCCTGGGAAATTTCTTGTGTTTGTTACTCAGTTGCTAACTTCCTTTCCTGGTCCCTTCCTTTCTGATTTATTCCTTAATTTTCATTGAGTGCCTTCTTCAGAAATGATGAATGTAAAGAAACTTTTTAGACAGCATGAAGGATTGAAGATATCATTTACTTACATTGATATTTGACTAATAATGTTGTTGGATATAGATTTTCTGGTGGGAAAGTATTTTTCTTCATTGTCTCTAAGCTTCAGTTGTTGCTGTTGAGAATTTCGAAGCCTCTTTATTCCCGATTGTGATGTTTTAGGAATTTATTCTGCTTTGGTTCATCTTTTCCTATTTTAGAACTCTTACTAATTGGATTTTTACCTACTATAGTCATTTCCAGTTTTCTTCTTATTTCTCTCCTGTATTTCATCTCTCTACTTTCCTAAAGAGTTTTCATTTTTATTTCCAAACACAGGGTCTCTGATTTAATTCCTAGGTCCTTGATCCACTTTGAGTTGAGTTTTGTGCATGGTGAGAGATAGGGGTTTAATTTCATTTTGTTGCATATGGTTTTCCAGTTTTCCCAGCACCATTTGATGAAGAGGCTATCCTCTCTCCAATCTATGTTTTTGGCACCTTTGTCTAATATAAGATAACTATAATTAAGTGCTTTAGTCTCTGTGTCCTCTGTTGTGTACCATTGGCCTACCAGTCTATTTTTGTGCCAATACAATTTCAATTTTGTTACTATTATTCTGTAGTATAGTTTAAAGTCTGGTATAGTGATGCCACCTGCTTCACTCTTCTTGCTAAGGATTGCTTTAACTGTTCTGGGTCTCTTTTTTTTTCCAGATGAATTTCATGACTTCTTTTTCTATTTCTGTGAGAACTGTCATTTGGATTTTGATTGGAATTGCATTAACTCTGTATAATGCTTTTGGTAGTATGGTCCTTTTGACAATATTAATTCTGCCTATCCAAGAACAAGGGAGATCTTTCTATCTTCTAAGGTCTTAATTTCATTCTTTAGTGTTTTGTAGTTTCCGGTGCAAAGGTCTTTCACTTCTTTTGTTAGGTTGATTCCCAAGTATTTTATTTTATTTTTTTTGAGGCTATTGTAAATAGGGTAGTTTTCCTTGTTTCCCTTTTAGAGGATTTGTCACTGATATACAGAGATGCTTTTGATTTATGGGTGTTGATTTTGTATTCTGCTACTTTGCAGAATTCACTTACCAGTTCTAGAAGTTTTCTGGTGGAATTTTTTTGGTCCTCTATGTATAGAATCATATTGTCAGCAAATAGTAATAATTTGAGTTCTTCTTTTCTTATCTGTATCCCTTTAATTTCTTTCATCTGTCTAATTGTTCTGTCCAGAGTTTCAAGAACTATATAAACAGAAGTGGTGAAAGAGGGCATCCATGTCTTATTCCAGTTTTTAGAGAAAATGCTTTCGATTTTTCTCCATTTAGAATGAAGTTGGCCTCAGGCTCAGCATAGAGAGCTTTTATAATGTTGAGATATGTTCCTGTTATCCATAGTTTTTCTAGTATTTTAAACATGAAGAGGTGCTGTATTTTGTTGAATGCCTTTTCTGCATCTATTGAGATGACCATATGATTCTTTCAGTCTATTGATGTGATGAATTACATTTATTGATTTCCATATGTTGAATCAACCTTGCATCACTGGGATGAACCACACTTGATTGTGGTGCACTATCATTTTGATACATATTTTATTCTATTTGCCAAAATTTTACTGAGAATTTTTGCATCTATGTTCATTAGAGTAAATTGTGTATATCATCCTGAATCAATGTGGGCAAACCTTATGTCTCTAGAAATTTGTCAGTGCCTTCGAAATTTTCTATTTTATTGGAGTACAAGTTTTCACAATAATTTCTAATTATCATCTGTTTTTCTGTTGTGATGTTTCCTTTTTTATCTGTATGTTAATGATTTGAGTTTTCTCTCCTTCTCTTTGTTAGCATGGCAAAGGATTTGTAAACTTTATTTTTTCAAAGAACCAACTTTTTGTTTTGCCAATTTTTTCAATTGTTTTTTTGTTTCAATTTCATTGATTTTAGCTCTGATTTTAATTATTTCCTATCTTCTATTGATTTTGGTTTTGATTTGTTCTTTTTCTAGGGATTTGAGATGCAATGTTAAGTCATTTATTGAGTTTTTCTTCTTTTAAGGAATGAAGTTCATGCCATGAACTTTCCTCTTAGTACTGCTTTTGTAGTGTCCCAGAGATTTTGATGTTTATCTGTGTTCAACTCTAAGAATTTTTGAATTTCCTTGATGTCTTTTGCAACCCATTTTTTATTCATTAGCATATTATTTAGTGTCCAGGTGTTGGAGTAGCTTTTATTTTTACATCAGTGATCTATTTACATCAGTGATTGTTTCTTTTGCTGAGAAAAAGCTTTTTAGTTTGAATCCATCCCATTTTTTAATTCTTGATTTTAATTCTTATGCTATAGGAATCTTATTAAGGAAGTAGGGGCCTAATCCAACGTGATGGAGATTTGGGCCTACTTTTTCTTCTATTAGACACAGGGTCTCAGATTCAGATTTTTTTCTTGGAAGGGAAAAAGTCTCTGAACTTTATTTTAGGTGGAAACTCAGGTATCTCTGGACTTCCACTCCCATTGGGACACAGTGGTCATTGTCTTCTTGAAAGGGAATTCTCAGGGTTTATGTCACTCACTACTCTACCAAATCTAAAAAAGGAAGGAGTTTCTTTTCAGATAGGATGATTGACTCTCCTGGAATGCCCAGTACTGAGGAGTTCCCAGGAGGTGGAACTCTCAATGCCTAAATAAGGTAAGTAGACATTCGGGAACCTGTTGGTCCCATACCCAGGTATCCTACCAGGTACATTAGAGATAGCATATTGTCTAGTCACCCCTCCTTTATTATTATGAATAAATAATATATATTTATATGTATTTGTTGGTAGTGAATGGCAACCTGATTTTATTATTTATACTTTTAATATTAATATTTAGGGTGGGGAGAACAATTGGTGGCAAAGTATACACTTAATATTAAAATCTTATAGTAAATATAATAAAATAATTTTTATTAGCATTTCATTTATGGAAGGCTTAGGGATCATTGAAAATTTAAGGTACTTCTGAAAGAGCCCAGTTAAGTGAAGAAGCTAGAGCTATGTGTCCCCAAATGAACACACCTTAATAGCTGCAGCAGTGATACCTGGAGGGCAGAGTTGGTGTATTTCTTGGGGCTTATTAAAAGCTGACAACTCTCTCCCTATCTGCTGCCTTTCCCTCTCCATTCCTTCTGGAAGTTTCTCTCCTGCTCCCTGTCCTAATCTGAGTTGTCTTAATTATCAAGACAAAACTACCACAGGATAAAGTGGGCTCCATGTAAAAAGAAACACCAATTTTTGAAAAGAATTCAGAAGTGCATGGCATGCTGTGAGAAGCCTTCTCATTTTTTTTTTTTTACTGAGAACTTGCCCTAGTGAAGTTTTGCTTTTGCTTCTAAATATTTATTTTCCCCCACTTCTCTCATCTACTTTCTTTCCTGTGAATATAGTTCCTGCCTGAAACTTTGATGTCTTGGTGTGTATGGTCATTTCAGCTATACTCCCTCAACATTAGACAGATGCTCCTGTGCTTTACCTCCCTCTGTGTATCATTATTTGGGAGGAATTGTAAACCTTGTAGCTTCTCCTCAGATCCTATTACCCTCCAGCCCTACCCCATGCCCTTTGCTACATTCCTCAGTGGGGCTTCCCTATCATTTCTTTCCAAATCAGCTGGGGGGTGGGTGCATAAGAGGTATGACTTTGTTCAGATTTTTCTGATATAACAGTCACAGGAAACAAATAACCAAGCATGCTATAGAATTCCAGAAATCTGCACTGAGGAGTAGACTTCTAGGCTTTCTTTGGTCATGGATGAAAAGAGAGAACTCTGAAGTAGGACTGAAAGAGATCGTCACCGAAAGGCGATTTTAAACAGTGACAAGGTTCTCACTCAGAAAAGGTGAAAGAGATAAGATTAGGTTCGTGTCATTGGGTCTTTCATTTAGGTGGACATAGAGCCCTCACCAATTACAGAAACTTTCTTAGTCTGCCTGTTAGACCATCTTGGGCTAAGTTACTTTGAGGAGTCTTCATTATCCACTTCTGACTTTCTATCAGTATGTTGCTTTTTGCTTTTATACTTTTTTTTTTTTTCACTTTAGATTTTCTCCATGATTTTCTAATCATTGTTAGAGGGAAAGATCCTTCTATATGCTTCCCTGCCCAGGAGAAAGCAGATGGTACATTTAAAAGGATGATAAATCTAATGAAGCAAATACTTAATGAATGTGTCCTTTTATAGTTTGTGGGCAGTGTGAAGGGAAACCAAGAAGACACAATGAAACAATACATGGTGGGCAATGGTAGGAGGCTGTTACCACCCCACACAGTAAGGGCCAAGGAGAATAACTGTTACAGAGACTAGTGGGAGTGTAGCTCTCAACAGGGAGTAAAGGGGTTGACTAGTGGGAGCTATAACAGAAGAACATAGCTACTGGCAATCATGGAACTGACAAAAGGAGGAAGGGAAATAAAAATCATGATTTCTTCCTTCTGTTCTGTGATATCCTGCAAGTCCCAGCAAATGGATGAACTCAACCAGCAGTTAGAAAGCAAGGCAGCCTCACTGCCAGTGTCCACAGAGGTCAGCTTCCCAGGGTGGAGAAGGGTAGAAAGTGTTCAGAGACTCTTCAGTACTCTGGCCAAGAAAAAATGTTTGTGAAACCATTACATTCCACATCAGAGGCTTTACATTAAGCCTATGTTTTGATGTTCACTTAGAAAGAGGACATTTTCTTAGGCTCAGAATCTTATAAGCTAAGCAGACAATTCTATGACTGTTCCTAGAGCTTATGAAGAGGTTCTTATCTTTTCACATGAACTTAATATGAAACAGTTTAATAGTACAAATCAATACAGAAGGGAGCAAATGGTGGGTCAGAGAAATAAGGCAACAACTTTCTGTTAAGGTGGTAGATAGGGCTGGATTCTTTCTCCCTCCCCAACAACCAGCTTGTAAAGCTGTTGAAAAAGGGAAGCAGGCACATGGAGCCAGCAATAAATACTAGCAAGGTTGGAAAAAAAGGTTTGAGGAAGCCAAGACTGCCTTGAGCTGGCCCCTTGTGTGAGAGTTTAGGGAGTGTGAGAAGGTGAGGCTTGCAAGTAGGGTGGCCAGACACAGCAGGAGAAGGTAGAGTAGAAGAAAGCTTAAATTTCCTGCTTTGGGCATATTCCTTGTATTGCTCTGGACATTGCACTTGTCCCTTTATTGATGAAATTGGCTGCAACAGACAAGGTCAGAAGTGACATGGATCCATAGCACCATGTGGTGGTGAGGATGGGAAGAAAATAGGTGTAACTAGGCAAGCCACCTTCAGGTATTTACTGTTACGAAACTTTTACCTTTTTATTTCAAAGTGAGATTCTACCTTCTCCTTTCAATGCCACTTCTTTGTTTAAACAGACTGGCAGAAGATTTAAAGTAATAAATATATTTAAGGAGGTATGTAAATATACAAATAATCATTCAGGAAAAAAGTGAATGCTTTACATATGAAAAACATAATAGATGAATTAACACCACGTTGAAGTTAAACAGTAGGCCTGGTGTAGTGATGCACACCAGTAATCCTAGCAGCTCAAGGCTGAGGCAGGAGGATTGCAAGTTTGAAGCCAACCTCAGCAATTTAGAAAGGCCCTTAGCAACTTAGTGAGACCCTGTCTCAAAAAATAAAAAGTATAAGTGCCCATAGGTTCAATCCCTGGTTACCTCATCCCCCCAAAAAGATAAATAATAGAATGAATACAGTTAAAAACCAAGTTAATTGGAAGATCATATTGGGAAGTATCCCTAAAAACAACAAAAAGAAGAAAGGGGAAATATAACAGAAATTCTAAAAAGATGGAAGATTTAAATAGATATTCAACATCATGATAACAAAGTTCCAAATGGTGTTTAAACAAATGGAAGAGGGAAATATTTTCTGACATTAAAAAAGTAAACTTAAGACCACAAATTGGAAAGCATTATAGAGTTGTCAGTAGGGATACGAGAAAAGAAATCTATACCTGCATGCATTATATTGAGATTCATGAATTCCAAAAACAAAGAAAATTCTAAATCTTCCCTAGAGAAAGAGAATGTTATCTACAAAAGGGAAGAGTCACATGACTATCAATTTTAACAGCAGCCCTGGATGCAAGAAAAAAATGAAAGAATTGTGGTTTCTATTTATTTATTTTTTAATTTTTATATTTTTTAATAAATGACAGCGGAATGCATTACAATTCATATTACACATATAGAGCACAATTTTTCATATCTCTCTATATAAAGTATATTCACACCAATTTGTGTTTTCATACATGTACTTTGGATAATGATGTCCATCACATTCCACCATCATTGATAACCCCCTGCCCCCTCCCTTCCCCTCCTACCCTTCTGCCCTATCTAGAGTTTGTCTATTCCTCCCATGCTCCCTCTCCCTACCCCACTACAAATCAGTTACCTTATATCAGAAAACATTTGGCATTTAGTTTTTTGGGATTGGTTAACTTCTCTTAGCATTATCTTCTCCAACTCCATCCATTTACCTGCAAATTCCATGATTTTATTCTCTTTTATTGCTGAATAGTATTCCATTGTGTATATATGCCACACTTTTTTAATCCATTCATCTATTGAAGGGCATCTAGTTTGGTTCCAATGTTTAGCTATTGTGAATTATGCTGCTATAAACATTGATGTGGCTGTGTCCCTGTAATATGCTGTTTTTAAGTCCTTTGGGTATATATAGACCAAGGAGAGGGATAGCTGGTTCAAATGGTGGTTCCATTCCCAATTTTCCAAGAAATCTCTATACTGCTTTCCAAATTGGCTGCACCAATTTGCAGTCCCACCAGCAGTGTATGAGTGTATCTTTTTCCCCACATCCTCGCCAATACTTACTGTTGTTTGTCTTCATAATAGCTGCCATTCTGACTGAAGTGAGATGAAATCTTAGAGTAGTTTTGATTTGCATTTCTCTAATTGCTAGAGATGATGAACATTTTTTTCATATATTTGTTGATTGATTGTATATCCTCTTCTGAGAAGTGTCTGTTCAGGTCCTTGGTCCATTTATTGATTGGGTTATTTGATTTTTTGGTTTTTAGCTTTTTGGGTTTTTCATATACCCTAGAGATTAGTGTTCTATCTGATGTGTGAGGGTTAAAAATTTGCTCCCAAGAGGTAGGCTCTCTATCCACCTCAGAGATTGTTTCTTTTGCTGAGAAGAAACTTTTTAGTTTGAATCCATCCCATTTATTAATTCTTGATTTTAATGGTTTTTTATTTTTTTAAGTTTTATTTTTATTTGACAAATCATAATTATATACATTTGTGGGATACAATGTGATGTTTTGTTTACGTCATGTATTGTAGATAAATCTAAAAGATAATTAACATGTCCATCGCCTCAGATATGTATTTTTGTTGTGAGTATAAATAATAATCCTTTTGGCTATTTTGAAAGATACAACATGTTTCATTAATTACAGTCATCATGTTATTCAATAGATGAGCATGACTTATTTCTTCTAATAGCCCAGGATTTTCCCTTCCTTGGTACTCCCCTCCAGCCCCTGGTGACAACCCTTGTATTTTCTACTTCTATGTGTTCATCGTTTTTAGATAAGATGGAAGGAAATTTTGAACTATCAATGGTATTATGAAACCTAATACCAAGTTGTGATTAAATGTGGGGAGGGGGGGTCCGTATGCCAGTGAGAGGCAGCAAAAAGTGGGAAAGCTACCTTTAGGAATTTTGTTGACGGGGTGGAGGGGAGACATATACAGTGTTGTTGTGATGGTCCTTTCCTAGAATATCTAAAACAGTGAACATTTTACAACCAACAGGATGCATTTTCCTGATTTTCACCTTTCCTACAGATGAGACTGGACTTCTCACAGGGTTGGATGACTTACTGAAATGCATTTTACATTTTGTTAGTAAGCCAGAATTTCTCTTTACAAAAATGGCTCACTTAAATTTAACAATTTATGTTCTTTGGAATATTACAAAATAATGTTTAATAAAGCATATCAAAGAAATTTTAGATTTTAATATTATCATGGCAGTTCTTTTTGATAATTCAACATGATGTTATTTGAAAGTGTTTCTAATAGCCTAGCTCTTCTGCAAGCAACCAATTTTATTGATTTGTTTATGGATTGATTCATTTAAATAATATTTACTGAATATCTAATATGTGCCAGAAGTATGTTAAATACAGGGGTTTCAGTTGTGAATAAAATGGACAAAATTTCTACCTTCTTAGAGCTTCCAGTTTAAAGGGGAAAGACGCTACACAAATAGTGCAAACATAGACTTGCAGGTGACATAGAATAAGGCAAATGATGTATGTGAGAATGTTACAGCCTAGGAAATTGAGTTACATGTAGGGGGTGTATGTGTGCAAGCATGTGTGTACGTGCAGGTGACCCTACAGGGCTTGATTGGGTAGTGGCAATTAAGTTGAATTCAGAGGGTGGGTAGCATCATTCTAGGTGAGGAAGAATATTTTTCACCTATGGGCCAGCATAAGAAGTCTCTGAGGTGGGACAGTTTGATTATTTCATAAAACAGAAAAAGGCCAGAGAGATTAGAATCCCCAAAGTAAGAGTGGCACCAATACGGAAAAGCTAGATCAAAAACAATCCAACCGCCTGAAAACCACAATCACTACATTGGCATCTACCATAAATAAAATGGGAAACTGGTCTGTGGCTTCAAAATTGGATAGACAGAATCAGATCTGTATTTTAAGGGGAACATTCTGGCTACAGGAAATATAGCAGGAAGAAAAAATTGTAAGCAAATATTGCAGTTACAAAGATATTAAAGTTGTCAAGGCAAGAGATTACAAGTGGTTAGATTAGGAGGGAGCCATAGCGATAGAGCTAACTTGATGGACTGGGTTGTAATTTGCAGTAGAGATTTACAAAAATTAGTGATTCAGTATGGGTGATAAGTTTGAGAGGTGGTAGGCTACTGACAGGAGTCACAAAGGGTTTAAGATGAGAATTATTGCACTAGGTACAGTTTGGGGAATGGAAGAACAAGATTCAGTTTGGTTCATGTTTAGTTTGAAATACCTTTAAAACTGACAAGTAGAGATTTCAGTTAGACAGTTGGAATGGATGGGACTGGTGCTCAGGTTTAGCTGGGGATATCACTTTGAAAGTCTTTGGAATTGATATACAGAACACTTAATATAGATGGGGTGACTTAGAAGAGTCATGAGCTCAAAGTAAATAATGAGTCTGATTAGATTCAGAGGAATGGGCATAACCCTACCTCACTGATAGAGGAGCATCAAAATATTTATAGACTTAAGACTGTTTTGGGACTTTAATTATAGTCTCAGTGGAAAGGAGGACCAAGGTTGAAGGAGATTGCAGGATGAGTAGAAAGTGAGCACAGATTAATTGTATAATGAAAGTTTACTTAAAACTTTTTTAAAAATCTGATACAAAGAAGATGCAGAGAATACTAAAGAATTTTAATAATGCTTCAAAATCAGGACAGCAATTTTGAGAGTCTGCATTTGGAAGCCAAACTGCACTCTCAACCTTCAAATCTCAAAACATCTCCCAAGTAGTGTTTTTAAAAATTATTTTTTTAAAACTAAAATATAGTACAGAAAGTGGAAGGAACTACCCACACCCATTTAACAGACGGAGCACAAGGAAGGTAAATAATGTCTGTGTCTGTGGTTAAGACTTGGGCAGTGTCAGATAAAAGCAGTACTTACGATGAGTTTATTTGGTCCTCATACTTGAAGAGCTGTGTACGCAAAAGGCCATCAAATTCTGCTTTCACAGAGTGTTGTTCTAACTTCCTCAATAAGGCTGAGTTCCACTTTTACTTTCAATTGTTTCCCTTTAATAATAACTGTCACATTTCGCACGCACAAAATATACATTCACATGTATTTATATATCATCAAAACTCTGTATTGATACAGCTATAAATATTCAACTAATATTCCCTCTTGAAAGAATAAATAGAAATTTGCAACATAATATCTCTTTCAACATCTATAAAGTTCAGCAATTATTTTCCTTTTATTGTTTAGTTAAAGCCCCCAAAGCTTAGTTATCTGAGCATACTTCTGTTTATTTGCCATAAAATTTACTGCAAACCAATTTTCAATTGCTGGTGACTAGCTAAAATTTGGGCCCAGTAATTTGTTCTTCATTCATTCAATAGTTACAAATTGTGTGTTTATTTCATTGATTTTTTTTCTATTTTTAAAGAAGAAACTTTAAAATTGTAGGATAGTTTTATGGGGAAGTTACAAAGGTCATATTTATATGCCTCACGCCCAGTTTCCCCTGTTAATATTTTTCGCTCTTAAGACTCATTTGTCACAACTAATAAGCCAATATTGATACACATTATTAACTAAAACCCATACTTTATTACAATATCTTTAGTTTTTACCTAATGTCATTTTTTTTTTGTCTCAGGATGCCACAGTACTTTTGGTGTTCATGTCCCATTATGCCTCTCTATATTGTGACAGTTTCTTAGGCTTCTTGTTTTTGAAAACCTTGACCCTTTTGAGGAGTTCTGATCAAGTATTATGTGGACTGTCTCTTACTCTGGATTTATACGATATTTTCTTCATGATTAGACTAAAGTTTTTGGTTTGGGGAGAAAGAACACAGAGGTAAAGTGCCCTACTTCTTATTATTTCATACCGTATCAAGGGTAAATATTATCAACATGTCTTATCACTGATGAAAGTAAGCTTGATCACATGGCTGGGTATTGATTGTTGGTCTCTTCAATCCAGTTCACTCTTGTCCTCTTCTGTCCTGTGCTCTTCGGAATGGAGTCACTTAATACAGCCTACACTTAAGGAGTGGGAAGTTCTGCTCCACATCCTGTAGGGGGCAATGTCTACCTAAATCTTTGCCCTGCCTGATGTTCTGATGAACTAAAGCTGATTCCAAAAATGAGGTAATTTACATGAAGCACTTAGTTCTATGGCTGTCACATAGTAGGTGCTCAACAAAATTTACTTCTTCCTCCCCGCAGAAGCTTACAACATAATAATAATCCGTATAAGAAAATAATATGATGTCAAATTGTTTTATCAAGAATTATTTCAAAATAGAGATAACTCTGAAATTTCTGTAATACTAAGACCAAGCAACTGTAATATATCTCCACACTTTGCTATATATGCTCCAGATCTTTTTCATTTTTAGAAATAAAACATTGCTGTTATGAAACTTTCAGAATTTCATCCTTGACTCCTCACCTCACTGCTTACTCTGTAGGTACTCACTATTCTGAAGTTGATGTTTTCATTTCCGTAACGTTGTCAATTATTTCTACAGATCAGAATTTTACTTCTTTCTTTCCTGCTAATATGATTTCTATTATATTTTTAAGAAGATAACTTCTGATTCAGTGTGATATTGTCTGGAAAGGTGAGGGACCAGTTAGGAATGGGTTCTAGATATACAATGCTGTAGGTTCGTCTTCCAATCAGCAACAGAGGTTGCAGGTCTGTTTTAAGTTCCTGATTGTTTAAGCTAGGATACAAAAGTTAACAGAAGTAAAATGGTTACAAAAATGAGGAGCAGATGCAGCTTAACTTTGACATTTGTTAAACATTGGATTTTGAGTGACTGCTGGGACAGAGGCAGGAGGAAAAAACAAGTCCCCATCGAGGTAGGATCCTGCCATGCTGAGCCAAGACGATCAATTAGGATATCCCACTGCCCTCAGATGATGAGGTTTGCATTGCTTTTTATCCTGAATTTATGCTCATGATCTGGGTAAGTGGATCCCAAATTATGGTGTGCTTCAGAGTTATGGAGTGGGGCAGGAAGAGACTTATGGGATTACTGGGTCTTTCCCTACAGAAAGTCTGACATGTGGCATGTTGTCCAGAGTCCTGAATTTGTCTAATTCTAATTCTAAGGTCCACACTAATCTAGGTGTTTCTGCTTGGTCAAGTCACATTGGTTCTCAAGCTCAACTTATTATGAGCAAGGCCACACTCTTCCCTGGAAAGATAAATCAGAGTCTGTGACCTGGGTAATATCTCTCTCTCTCTCTCTCTCTCTCTCTCTGTCTCTCTCTCTTTTGTGTGTGTGTGTTTTCCATTTTATAGAAAGCAAGTTGTCTCTACAAAATAATAGAAATTAGTGGTTGAGCAAAAGCGGTGGGAATAGAGGAAGAATGAGCAAAAAACAACTTCAGGCCATAATTACTTGACGGTTGCTTATGCGGACTGCATATCAAAGATGAGCCTGAATTGCTAGCCTTGTGCCTGGGAGGCTAGTCAGTGAAAGTAAAAAAAAAAAAAAAAAAATCCACATTTTTATTATTTTGAAATGCCAGGCAGTTGGATGGTATCATTTAGCTGTAAAACATGTAAGCACAAACCCCCTCCTATTGCTAAGAGCTGAAATTTCCCAGAAGAGCAATTTCTTTTCCCACAATTTGGTTTAAAGGGATTTTTGAGTCTCTTAAGGTGAAAACAATATTTGATGGCCGTGAAATAGATGAGATGAACTGAATTATAATTTAATATATCTGATTTTAAATTCACATTTTAAAGCATGACCCACATCACTTTGTTTAACCAAGTGACAAAAAGCATAGAACATTTTCTTATGCTATTACATATATACTTGTTTTTTTTTTTTTTCTAAATAGCAGATGCTTTAGAACTTAAGGATTAGGAAATAAAGAGAGAAAGATGCATTTGTATCAGGGTTTGGGGCATTTGTAGGGAAGGAGTAACATTTTGATTTCTATTCATTTAGCTGTTAGCAGATAAGTGTTTTAATTTTCTCTCTGAAGAAGGTAAATTAAGGAAAGCAAGAGCTAGCCCTCTTGAAGAAGTTGGAGAAGGCCAAGGGAAAATCAATTTTCACAGCTAAAATAGCAAAGTAAACTCTGATTTCCATTGTTAATATTCACTCCTTATCTTATTTTCCTCTTATCATTTCTTGATTAAGAGAAAAAGCTATTTAGAATGTGGACGAACCTTATAAACTGAATTCTCCCAGTTACACAAGATTGTGGTTAAGGTGACATGCAGAACTGACGAGAATGGCTAATTATGTCAAATTATAGCTTTTAAAATGCCAAATGAAACCTCATTTCAGATTAAGTTCTATTCAGGTCTCAGCTGGATTTCCAGTACCTACTTTTTAAAAGTAGACTTGAACTTTTAACAAAAGAGGGAAGGCTGAGTCCTGCAGAAGGACATGCAGTCATGTCAGATACATGGTATAAACTCCTTCATGGCCCATCTCTGATTGTTACCATTTGTAAACTCCAAGAAATAACTGCAAAATCATCATGTAGGGCTCATCCTTATTACTGTTCCCAAGAATTCTTGTTTTCCTCAAAACTTTACCAAAAACGGAGTGTAGCATTTTACATATACATACTATTTTAGTTAGTTATTACTTTATTACTGTGAAACAGAACACTCCAAACTTGGTGCCTTAAAGCTACAACTATTATTACTTTTTGAAATCTAGGGTACAATGGTTCATCTAGGCAGGACTTGGATGCTATCAGCCGGCCCCAATCCTGTGCCTGCATCATTTGACGGGGGGTGGATAATCTAGGAGGGCCTTCCCTGGGGTGACTAGCTCTGTCCAGGCCCATCCAGCAGGCAGCTCAAGGAATTCTGATGTTAGTGGAAGGACTCTAAGAGAGAATGTGAGTCTGCAAGGTCTCTTGAGAAATGGGCTTGGAATTGGCCTTCTGTAGCTTCTATAGATCAAAGCAAGTTTTAAAAAAAAAAAAAAAATAGAAAAAGAAAAAAAAAAGCTAGCCCAATTCAGGGAATGGGGAAATAGATTTTTTTTAAAAAAAATTTCAATGGAAAGAAATGCAAAGTCATATTTCAAGGGAAGTATAGACAGGGAGATTTGGAGAATTAGGGTCATTTCCCTTCCAAACTTCCAAAAATCCAACTATTATGTTAGGTCTTTTGCATACATTCTTTTTTTTCCAAGGCTGTCAGTTTTCCCAGCAAGAAGCACATTTAATTTTTCCACAATTTGTTCCACACAAATTATGTATTTTTCATGAGAGTAACTTCAAATGATTATTTCCTAAAAAAAAGAAATTTACTATGATTATCAACATGAGACTTCCATTTTCCATTGCCATCATTTTCAAGTTGAACAAACACTCCTGAATATGATGAACATTCATTTGACATTCTTAAGCTGGTGTACATTAATTTTAGTTCCCCATTGAATTTCAAACAGGAGCCTCCACATTGACATTAAAAAATATTAACATTCGCAGTGGCGGTGCAATCTGCTGAGGCGTCGATTGTTGCTCTGACTCTCCACATCTTTCCCCTTGTTCTTTTTTTAGAAAGAGCAAAGTGGAGGGATTTGGCAGGGCAATTCAAACTGCCACTCAGAGCAGCTCCTGAGAAGGAAGGCTAGCAGGGACCATATTGCCTTCTAACTGGCAGCAGATTTTTCGTTCAAGGTCTTTCTGCAAAAAAGACAAGGCTGCCTGGGTCCCTTACCCCATCGACGTCTGTCCTGTGTGTTGGAGATAACTTCTCAGCCTTAAAACAGCTGCTACTTCCAGTTTTTCTGAATGCTTCTGAGAAATCTTCTTTTTAAATTTATTCTTTTGCTCCAAATAAGCTATTACCCCTTTGTGGTCATAATAATGCAGTCACTGAAAATAATCCAAGCTTCCGATTGAGGTATAGAGGAATCAGTTGGTTCATAATATATAGATTTTTAAATCAATCCCTTTGTGCCCTTTATGGACAAGGCAAAGTGCAATACAGAGAATTTCCTTCTGAAGCTATTTTTCCACCCCTTTCAGCCTTGCTCATTTTTATCATGTTCCATCACCATTATTACCCATTATATTTATATCTGTGTTTAGCAGGCAGACTTGCTTGGTGTCTATAAAGGTGTAATGAGCAATTTGGGTTAATGATTTTCTGCAGCTGCTCAAAACAGTTGGTACTAACGTCATCGTTTATGCCTTCCAAAAGAAATCTGAGAAAGGCATCAGATGTGGACCAAATTGACTTTGCCTGTTGAATGGAGGAAGTAGAAGTACGGGTGGGGGTGGAGTGCGTGTGAAATAACAGTTCATGCATCTTTCATTCCTAGCTGAATAGATGCTAGCAGTGGAGACCTTCTCATTAAAGAATCTTTGGCATTGGGAGAAAAAAACAACTGGGTTCACTGTTTCTATTCAGCAGCTCATTAGATATGTGACTTTGAGCAATTAGTTTAACTTCTCTGAAAACTCAGTTCTGTTCTCAGAGAAACAGAGAATACCGACTACCCCATAGCATGGTTTCAGGATAAAGGGAGAGAAGCTCAGGAAAGTATAGTGTCCAGATAGGTACTGCCGCTAGGATAAAATTTTAGACATGTTTTCCTTAGGTTATGAGCACCGAAACAAATCCAAAAGTCTGTCCACGTATATAAAGGGCTTTGGACCCCTCTTGGTTTTCTCAGCACATTGTCTATTTAAGGGTCCCTCCTGCTGATGTCAGTTCACACTTCTCAGTCTTCCCCTCCATCAGTTCCCAGCTTGTCTTGGCATTAGGAAACAGTGCAACCTAATGACTATTTTATATTGTGTGGGTTATCTTCATACTTTTGGATTCCAGAACTTGACAGGAAAGTAATTTAAATTTGGCAGGCTGTACATTCATGTAGGGACAGTCTTTAGACAAAACTTCAAAAGAGAAATTTATGCTGAATTTCTTTGCAGCCTCAATTACCCCTCTCAAATATACTTGCGGTGAGTGGATTTTTCAATACCTCTCCTCCCTATTTCCCTTCCCTTTGCTATATTCTGTGTCCTGAACCTTGCTTGTTTTCCTTAACACCATAATTTGATCTATGCAATCACCAGTGGTGTAAACCATGCCTACCCATCTCTAATTGACATCTGTAGTCCAAGGCCAAGCATAGATTGGGCCTATAGTCACTGCGTGTCAAATGGATGGACACAACTGCGAGGAGAAATCCAATCTGCTCAGTTAATTGGAGCTAAAGGGTTAATTAGTATAAATGATTTCATGGATTGTGTCTCCCAGATTTCAAATTTGCCTTCTGGCTGGCACCTTACAATGTCATAATCTGTGGAAGTGGCAGATGGTGGGAAAGCTATATAACCCTGGGGCAGGCCTTGAGGGTAGGTGAGGTGGGTGGATATTTCTGGACAAGTAATCCTGCTCTGCTGTTCACATAGTTTTGTAAGGGCTGACTGCACATATTAGTATTTCTTTAGTTGAGGAGATGGGAATTATTGCTACCTACCATCATCCAAAAAGTTGCTTAGAACCTTTTAATTCCACAATTTTCTAAATGCTCTGAAAACTAATGACTAAAATTTATTGAGCCCCAATTGTGGTGGACAATGGTGAAAGGGCTTGGCAGGTTTAACTTTATTTAACCTTGATAAACAGTCCTATATGTAGGTGCTATTTTTAATTTTTCCTTTATGAATGAAGAAACTAAAAATACAAAGAATTATTAAATTATATATAAAGTGATAATCAGGGAAGGGAAAAGTCATGAATGAAACCCAGATATTTTTGCTCCAGAGTCCCTGTTAACTATCACACTTTAATGAATAAGGGCACAGAAAACCTGTGTATTTTAGGTGATGCTGAATTAGACATTTACTGGAGATTTGGAGAGGACAGGAGAGTGAACAATAAATTGTTGTGGTAATTTATGGAAATTATGGAAAACAGACTGAGGCCACATGAGTTGGGAGTGCTGAATTACACTTCATCGTAGACAGGCCTTGGAATTACTGCCGGCAATTCCCTCTCGGCAGCAGCTCTGTATTCTGAAGGGCAAGATAGTCAGGACATACATAAAACATTGTGGGTGCGCTGTAGAGTTATTTTAGACCAATTTCACAATCAGGCAAACTGGTGATATCCTCATGAGTTTGATAGGATATATACTGAAACAAAATGTATACTCTGAACCCCAAGGTGGTGGCTGAGGGAGTTTTCTCAATTAGGGTCAAGATTCCCCTTGAGAAGTAATTCTTGTTCTAACCCAGATCACACATAGATGATCAATAGAGCCCTGAGTTCTTTGGTAGTGAATACGAATGACTACAATCACTTTCACCCAGAGGATGATTTCAGTTACTATGGCTGGTGATAGGTCTCCCTAAAACTTATTGGCTTAAAATAACTGAAATAATTTATTATCTCTCACATTTTCTCTGAATGAGGAGTTCAGGAGCAGCTCAGCTAGGCAGTTCCAAGTGTGTATTTTTTCATATCATTGCAATATGACCATGGTCAGGATTTAAGGTAATCTCACTTCTTTAGTCTTGTGTCTGGTGTGTGGTTTGGGAAGACACCTGGAGGATACCTGGCAAGCTAGGACCATGATGAACTACCTCCTGAGTTCAGTTTCAGGAATTTTATGAGCTTTTAACTGTTGATAGGTTGAAATTGACCATACTGGGAATACTTACACCACAGAAATCAGTAAATGCTATAAATCAGGACTTCGGGAGAGAGCTATTTTACTTGTTTAACACTAGGATCAGAATACTGAATGCTCCTTGGGCATTTCTTTTGGTCCTCTTGTGGCTTCTTGTTGCAATACTTCCAGCATGGTGGCTCCAGGTGGCCAGACTGCTTACATATCAATTCAGGGCTTCCATGGCACATGTCCTGAGACAGCAAGGAGAAACTGTCTGGTTTTTTAATGACCTAATTCTGAAGTTAGCATTCTTTCTGTTTTAGTCTCAGGCCCTCCCAGATTTGAAGAGGGTGTAATATCACATTATTAAGAACAGTATGTGATTAGGAGGCCTTGTTGCAGCTGTCTTTGAAAAAGACAACTGTCACAAGACTCTTTTCTATTTTAACTTTTGAAAAATGATAATACAAGTAATGTTCATTGTAATAAATTATATAAAGAAGAAACTGAGAATCACCTGATATTGCTCTACTCTGAGATAAGTAGAATTAATGTTTTGCTGACAATCCATTTGTAAATCTCTTGAAGTGCATATATAGATGTAATTTTGAACAAATGAAATTATGAGATTTTAAAGATACATGTGATTACATTTGGAGCCTACCTAGATAATCCAGAATAATCTCCCAATTTTGAGATCCTTAACTCCATCTGCAAAGACCATTTTCCCATTAAACCAACATTTATAGATTCTAGGTATTAGGACCTGATGTGGTGGCAATTATCCATCCTAATAGAAGATCTTTTTCTTTTTAATGTTAATAATATTCTACAATGTGGAAGTCACAGTTAATTCATACATTCTCCCACTTGATGGCCATTTATTTTGCCACCTAAAACACTTCAAAAACATTTTTACATGAAAATAATACCATAGAATTTATCTAGCTTTGCTTCCATTTATTTTTTTAAAAAATCCAACTACCTATGTGTCTATTCATAATTTCCATGTGTATACAAGGTTATATATATTTGTATGTGTGTATGTATACATATATGTATGTATGTATTTTTATACTAACAGAAAATGCTGTGTGTGTATTAGAGACAAATTTACAACTTATTTTTACTAAACAATATTTCTTGGAAAATCTTTACGACTGTATATATAAATCATATAGATTTACCACAGCCTGTTAACTAATTATCTATTAATGACTTTAGATTGTTTCTATTTTTTTCCAATTATAAACATTGCTACAATGCATATTCAAATGTATATCTTTACATAATTAAGCTGTATATCCTTGAAATAAATTTCCAGTCATGTAAAGGTTAAATTAGAGATGTATGTATTTTAAGTGCCAATAGATATTACCAATTAAAAAAAAATTAAAAGGAAAACATTAAAGCCATTTTGATAGACTCCAATAGATCCAAATTTAATGAAATATGATGCTTTAATAATCTCCTGATTTTTGAGATCCTTAACTTACATCTGCAAAGACCCTTTTCTGATAAAGATTTTGTGCCAATGAAATATACTGATAAAGATGCATCAGAGTAGCTTTAAAGATGGTCACTAGAGGATTAGTAAAGAGTTCTTGAAGCAGAGAAGTTAGCAAGGTAGACATTCTTATTTTTTTTGGTGGTGCTAGGATCAAACCCAGGGCCTTGAAAATACTAGGCCAGCACTCTACCAACTGAGCTACATTCCCCACCAAGGGAAACATTCTTTGGAAAGACACGGTAGGAGCAAAGGAACAAAGATGTGAAAACATGTGAGGCCTTCAGGGAATGGTTTTGTGATTTTGAAGAAGAAAATTTTGAATTAAGAGGCAGTATTGCTTTAATCACATTTAGTAAATACTTGGTAAGGATATGGCTAGAAGCACAAGCTTCCATTAGATTTAAATACCTTAGGGCAGGCAAAGCTCACTGCTACAGAAAACATTTCCTAATCTTAGTGGCTTAACAAAACAAGAGCTTGGATGTCTCTCATTGTCAAGTGGGGAATTTTGTTCTACCCAGTTCTTCAAGGATTCAGACTTCTTTCATGGTGGGGCCAGAGAGTCTTTTTAATCCATTGTTACAAGGTCGCTCAGATGTCATCCAGTCAACAGGTGGGTGAAGGAACATGGCAGGCACTCTCCACTGCCTGTTTAGCTGTCTATTGCTTCATAATGATTTATCCCCGATTTTGGCAGAATGTAGTAGCACATGCTATATAATATAAGTTGGTCAAGCATCTGAGCATGACTTAACTGGTCCCTTTGTTTGGTAATGTATCCCCAAGTTGCAATAAAGGAGTTAGCAAGGGCTGGAGTCTCATCTGAAGGCTTAAATGATAAAGAATATTTATTTAAGCTCCCTTACAAGTCTGTTGGAAAAATATAGTTCCCTGAAGGCTATTGGACTTAGTTTCTTATTACATGGGCCTCTTCCAACTGGCATTTGCTTCAACAAAGTTGATGAGAAAGAGAATCTGCTAGCAAGATGGAAGTCACAATCTTAAAGGGTAAAATCAAGGGGCAATATTCAAATGAATAGAAGAAAGTTGCTAGATCAGCCCACATTTAATGGGAATGGAGTACAGAAGGGAAGAGAAATCAAGTGGTAAGGATTAGTGGGGACCTTTTTAAAGTACATCTGCCACTACTTTGTTGGTATAAAAATGATATATTGCTTTCAGTATATTTCATTGGCACAAAATTGTCTCACTGATCTCACCTAAACACAGAGGACTGAAAAAATACAGCTTATCTGTGTGTTCACAAGAAAGAAACATCCTTTATAAGAATTTATCCAACCTCTGTCACAGGTAGAAATCATCCCTAGCATCCAAAATGTCCCCGTTACTAGGCTGATAATGGGTCATGAAGAAAATACGAGGTTTAAGACCTGAGTTACTCTTTAGGGCCAATCAATAACAGTTACCACTTTCTCTATTATCAATATAATTTCTTTAAAATCCAATAGTGGACAATCAATTTTCCTATATTATACGCTGAATAAATTTTGCCTACTTCCTAAATGGCTTTGTTTTATAGACAATGTCTTATCTATGCAGTTCTGAACTATATTTTCATGCATTGTTGCATATGTTGATAGAATGTCATGAATTTGATCATGAATTTGAAAAGGACCTTTAAAAATCTTTTTTGTACTGGTGGACTTTTAAAGATGCCATTTATCTTACCCATAAGTGAGTTCCTCTTTGCCAAGGGAAGTGTTTATACCACTGGTAATAAAAAGAAATATTCTTTACTTACCTGTGTCAGCTACTTAGGCTTAATTTACTTATTTTTTAATTTGTTTTAATTAGTTATTCATTACAATAGAATGTATTTATACACTTTTATATATCATACATAGATGGGATATAATTTCTTATTTTTCTGAGTTTACAAGTTGCAAAACCATATTGGCCGAATAGTTACATATATACATACAGTAATAATGTCTGTTTCATTCTACTATCTTTCCTATCACCACATTCCTTCCCCTCCCCTAATTTACTTTTTTATTATCATAATTTATGAATGCATATTTAATTGTAGAAATAAATGGGCTTCTCTGTGACATATTCATACATTCATGGAAAACAATATGGGGAAGTTCCTCAAAAAAGTAAAACTAGATCTAACATATGACCTACCTATCTCACTCCTGGACACTTCCCAAAGGAAATGAAATCAGCATACAAAAGAGATATCTGCATGCCCATGTTTATTGTGGCATATATTGTTCTTTGATCATGTCTCCGCTCCTTTCTTCCCTCTCTTACACTTCCTTTTCTCCCCCCAACAATACCCCTAATCTCCTTCCTCTTCCCCAATAGTCCCTCTTCAACTTGCAGATTTTAAAAAAAATTTTCACATGAGAAAAAAAAGTTTTTTTTTTTCTGAGTCTGCCTTATTTTGCTTAACCTTATGTCCTCCATTTTCATCCATTTTCCTGCAAATGACATGCTTTCATCCTGTTTTATGGCTGAATAAAACTCTATTTTTATATATACCATATTTTCTTTATCCATTCATTTGTTGGTAGACACATAGCTGGTTCCATAGCTTCACTATTGTGAATAGTGCCACAATAAACATGGGCATGCAGATATCTCTTTTGTATGCTGACTTCCTTTGGTAAGTGTCCAGGAGTGGGATAGGTAGATCATATGATGGATCTAGTTTTACTTTTTTGAGGAACTTCCCCATATTGTTTTCCATCATGGCTGTACTGATTTAAACTCCTACCACCAGTATATAAGGGTTCCCCTTTTCTTCATAGACTCACCAACATTTCTCCTCTTCTTCCTCCTCCTCCTCCTTTTTCTCCTCCTGACAAATATGTATGCTGATTGATTGAGGTGAGGTAGAATTTCAATGCAATTTTGATTTGCATTTTCCTGATAGCTAAAGATACTGAGTATTTCTTCATATATTTATTGGTAATTTGTATTTATTTTGAGAAGTGTCTATTTAGATCATTTGTCCATTTTTAAATTGGATTATTTGTTGTTCTGATAAGTTTTTTGAATTCTTTATGTATTCTCAATATTAATCCTATCAGATGAGCAGTTGGCAAATATTTTCTCCCACTTGATTGTTTGTCTTTTGACTCTGTTGATTGTTTCCTTTGTTGTGCAAAAGCTTTTTAATCTGGTATAATTCCATTGTCAATTTTTGCTTTTGTTTCCTCAGATAATGAAGTCCTATGTAGGAAATTGTTGCTTGTGTCAATATCTTGAAGTGTTTCCCCTATGTTTTCTTCCAGGAGTTTCAGATTTCAAGTCTTACATTGAGACCTTTGATTCATTTTGGATTGACTTTTTTTTTTTTTTTTTTTTGGTACAGGGTGAGAGACAGGATCTACTTTCAATCTTCTATGTAAGAATTCACTTTAACTAGTACCATTTGTTGAAGAAGCTGTCTTTTCCTCCTACGTGTTTTTGGTGCCTTTGCTGAGCATCAGTTGTCCAAGATGGGTTTATTTCTGAGTTCTCTATTCTATTCCATTGATCTGCATGTTTATTTTTATGCTAATGCTATGTTGTTTTTGTTAGTGTGGTTCTGTGGTATGTTTTGAAATCAGTTATTATGAAGTCTCTGGCATTGTTATTTTTTTTGCTCAGAATTGCTTGGGCAATTTGGGCTCTCTTGTATTTCCACATAAAATTTAGAATCATGTTTTCTAGTTCTATGAAGAATGTCATTGGTATTTTGATGGGGATTCATTTGATTCGGTAGATTGCTTTGGGTATTATAGCCATTTTAATGATATTTATTTGCCCAATCCATGAACTTTGGAGGTCTTTCCATATTCTAGTGTCTTCTTTAATGTTTTTCTTCAGTGTATTTAAATTTTAATTGTAGAAGTCTTTCTCTTCCTTGGTTAGGCATATTCCTATATATTTTATCTTACATTGTTAGACTATTATGAGTGGGAATGCCTTCCTGATTTCTTTCTCACTGAGTTCATTATTGATGTGCAGAAAAGCAACTGATTTTTTTTCTGTATACTGCAGAATTTATCATTTCTAAAAGTCTTTTGGAGGATTCCTTAGGATTTTATAAGTATAGAATTATCATCTGCAAACAGGGATAATTTTACTCCCTCCTTTACTATTTGTTATCTCTTTATTTCTTTCTCTTACCCCATTGTTCTTGCTAAAATTTCAAGTACTATATTGAAAAGGAATGGTGAGAGTGGACTCCTGTGTCTCATTCCTGATTTTGGAGGAAATACTTTCAGTATTCCCCCATTTGGTATGAGGTTGGCTATGGGTTTCTCATATATAATCCTTATTCTATTGAGGTTTATTCCTTTGATACTTATTCAGGGTTTTTATCATGTGTAGATATTGAATTTTATGACAGTCTTTTTCAGCATCTAATTGAGATGGTCATGTGACTTTTATCCTTGATTTTATTTATGTGCTGTATTACCTTTATTTATTTGCATATGTTATTTATTTGCATATGTTATTTGCATAAGTTATCCTAACATTCATAGACTAAAGATAACTTGATCATGGTGTTTGATCTTTTTAATATGCTATGAATTTGATTTGCAAGTATTTTACAAAGAATTTTGCTTTTATGTTTTCTTTATACGTGTATTTATATATATATGTTCTATAGTTTTCTTCTTTTGTTGTAGTCTATGAGACTTCAGTACCAGAATAATACTAGATTCTAAGAATGAGTTTGGAAGGGGCTTCTTTTCTTTCTATTTTTATGGACAAGTTTGAGGAACATGGGTTTATTTCTTCTTTAAAATTGGTAAAATTCAGTCATGAATTCATCTAGTCCTGGGCATTTCTTTGTTAGGAGTCTTTTTACAACTTCTTCTATCTCATTGCTTGTTATTGATCTATTTAATTTTTATATCCTATTGTTTTAGCTGTGGTAGTTTGTATGTATCCAGAACTTCATCCATTTTTTTATATTTTCTAATTTGTTGACATATAGTTTTTCACAATATTCCTCAATGATCCTGTGAATTTAAGCAGTATCTGTTGTAATATCTCCTTTTCCATCTCTAATTTTATTAATTTGGGTCCTTTCCCTGTTTATTTTGGTTACTTTAGCTAAGCATTTGTCAATTTTGTTTGTTAATTATTTATTTTGTTCTAATATTTTGGGGCTTACTTTGATCATTTTGCTCCAAAGTCTTAGAATGCATCCATAGGTTATTTATTTGAGATTATACTCTCTTTTTAATGTAGGCACACTCTTTGCTATAAAATTCCCTCATAGTACTGTTTTTGCTGTATCCCATAGGTTCTGGTATGTTGTATTTCCACTTAATTCTAGGAATTTTCAAAATTTCCCTCTGATTTCTTCAATGCTTACTGTTTAGTCAAAAACATGTTGTTCAATATCTGAGTATTTCTATAACTTCAGAAGTTTTTCTTGCTATTGATTTATAGTTTCATTCCATTATGATCTGATAAGTTGCAAGAAATTATTCCAGCTTTTGGAGTTTGTTCATACCTGGTTTGTGGTCTAATTTATGATCCATTTTGGAAAATGCTCCATGTGAAGATGAAAAGAATAGGTCTTCTTCCAATGTTGAATGAAATGGTCTGTAGATGTCTGTTAATTCCATTTGATCTATAGTATTAATTTAACTCCAATATTTCTTTTTGTTAAATTTTGTCTGGATGATTTATCTATTGGTGAGAATGGGAAAGTCAAATCACCCACTATTATTTTATTGGGGCATTTATCTCCCTTCGTATCTTGCAGTATTTGTTTTATAAAATTGGGTATTCCAACATTTGGTGATATATTTACAGTAATTAATATTCTTGATGGATTTTTTCTTTATCAATATGTATGACCCTCTTTATAATTTCTGACTGATTTTGGCTAGAAGAGGTTTTAATTTTTTTTTTTCATGTGGCTATAGCTACTCCTACTTGCTTTTGGAATCCATGAGGTTGGAAGAATATGTTTTATACTCTTTTTAAAATTTTTTTTTGTAGTTGGACACAATGCCTTTATTTTATTTATTTTTATGTGGTGCTGAGAGGATTGAACCCAAGGCCTTGCAAGTGTGAGGCGAGCACTCTACCGCTGAGCCACAACCCCAACCCGTTTTATACTCTTTAATTTCCAGTCAATGCATGTCTTTGCCAGGTAGGTGAGTATCTTGCAGACTTCTAGTTATTGGGTCTTCTGTAAATCCAATCATCCAGCCTGTATCTTTTATTGGAGAATTAGAATCATTTAATTCAGGTCTATAATAGAAAGATATGTGATAGTTTTGTCCTTTCATTGTTTTTCTTCTAGTTGTTTTGAACATTCTATGTTCATTTCTTTCTCCCTTGTTCATCTTAGAGGTTCACTGACTGACTTGCTTAATACTGGTTGATTCTTTCCTAATTATCATTTGTTTACCTACTCTTCTAGTGAGACTCATTCTTTCCCTTGATCTCATAATTGTGTTTATTTTGCTTCCTATTCTGGGTGTAGGTTTCCTGACACCTTTGTGTTAACCCCTTGGAGGGAAGGGTTGTCTATGAGGTGGAAATCATCTGTGCTGGGGTAGGGGATGGAAGCAGGCTCCACACAATCCACTGTCCATGACTTCTGTTTCTGCAACTTAAAGCCCAACATGATAACACACACAGCTGCTGTTCTTCTGAAATCCTGGTCTTAAAGGGGAAGGTTCCTGGGTTTCCTTAGACTTCTCAATGGGTTTGCTTCAATGACAGTCCCCTGAAGAACTAGATCTCAAGGCATATGCCCACTGAATCAGTGAATTAATGTTGCTGTAGGCTCTTGGGGACAGCAAAATGCAGGGGCCTTAGGCACCCAGAGTGGTAAGCCCTCACAAGTCCTTCTCAAGATGGCGCTCTTATGCCCTAGAAAGTGCAAAGAACTTATCCAGAACTCATTTTCAATGCCAATCCTAGGTCTACTGCTGTTCAGATTGCACTTTTACACAGTGCTGAATTCCATGCTAGGGATGCTTACTTGGAACCCCTGCCCTCTGCCATGCTGCTGCACCATCAGTGCTGGGGCACTCTGTCTCACCCTCGGTTCTACTATCCAAGGTAGAATTGGGTTCTACTGGGTTTCTCCAAGTCTCTGATTGTACACTATTAACTTCAACGTTCTCTAGTAGTCACCCCCACCTCAATAAGCAGATGCTCTCCACTGGTTTTGATTCTATCTCATGGAGAAGCAGGTAAGTGCTGGGTGACTCCAATCTGCCATCTTCTACACCTCACTTTTAAAAGTATGATGAAAAGCTTAGTTCTCATCTTACAAATAAATCCAGACTACTAGTCATTTTTTTTTCCTTTTTGTTTGTACATCTACTATTATATATCTATATGAGTTTTAATAAGTCATTTAACCTTCCTGGGTCCCACTAATTTTTATAATGGAGAAACAATCTTTAAATTCTTTGCAGTTTTTTAATTCTATGATTTAATGAGTAAAATGAGAAAATATGATAACTTCAATTAATGAAAACATTTAAAATTTTTGACTATTGAACGACTGCCTTGAAATAAAATTTCTATTTTCCTCATTTATTGCTATGTAGAAAATTTTTAATACTCTAAAACAACAAAAAATTCATCACACTCATGTTTCTACAGGTCAGAGATTTAGATAGAGCCCTGGGAAGGGGTATATATTCCCCAAAGATAAACTTAAAATAACCCTTTTTACTCTAAACTTTTTAAATTTGGATTCATCAGGACTTAGTGCTGCGGAAAGGCATATGTGTCCAAAAAATGTACATAAGCCCAAGGTACTTTGGAAGGATACTCTAACAGGACAATGGAAAGGTCCTGACCCAGTAATTGTCTGGAGTCGAGGGTCTGTTTGTGTGTTTCCACAGGGAGAACAGCAGCTGATTTGGATTCCAGAGAGATTAACCAAGGTCCTGACCCAGTGATTGTCTAGAGTCGGGGGTCTGTTTATGTGTTTCCACAGGGAGAACAGCAGCCGATTTGGATTCCAGAAAGATTAACTAAAGCGATTTCTACAGACCAAAAAGAAGATGATTTGGCTCAAATCCATAACAACTGATATCCAAAACTCCAGTTTGGCTATTCTTACATCTGCAACAGAACCAGGATGCTTTTTTCAATATCTATTTTATTATTGCCCTTTGCCATATCATGAAGTTCTATTTTGTTTTTTGAGCTCATATAGACCTAGGTTAATGTTTTGCTGATCAGTTCTATTTTTTGACTATAGAGTTTTTAAACATTGCAATGGAGATTTCACCTGTAAAAAGTTATAAGGCCTTTACTATAATGTTATGTGTTGTATGTATTATATTATGTGTGCACACTTGTGTTTTGTGTTATATGTTTGAATGTATGTATGTCCATATATCATATATGATGAGCGCTCATGATAAAATGGATCCAAATATTTTTTTTTCACGTGATTTATATGGTTTAATTTAAATTGGATAAACAACTGTTGAGGATTGTTTTAATATGTAAACAAAAAAGAAGGTTAACAGATCTGTTTGTTTACTTTCACCTTTCCTTTTCATTATATTTAATAATTCTCTTAAAGATAATGTAAATTGTTAAGAAAATTGTTTTCTTTTAGTGCCTTCTGTAATGTTACATAATTTTTTCTTTAGCCATTATTGCCAGAATTCCTATCTTCATCCCAGTGCCGGTGAAGACAATGTAAATTGTTAAGAAAATTGTTTTCTTTTAGTGCCTTCTGTAATGTTACATAATTTTTTCTTTAGCCATTATTGCCAGAATTCCTATCTTCATCCCAGTGCCGGTGAAGACAATGTAAATTGTTAAGAAAATTGTTTTCTTTTAGTGCCTTCTGTAATGTTACATAATTTTTTCTTTAGCCATTATTGCCAGAATTCCTATCTTCATCCCAGTACTGGTGAAGTCAAAGATAAAACCAATCTACAGCTTCTACAATAGCCATCACTGAACTGCTTGCAGAACTTGCCTGGACACATTGTGAGCTCACCTGTATGCATTGTGAACTATCTGTTGGTGCAGCGACTTGTGGTAGTGTTGGGGTATTTTTGCTGATGATGTCATTGGTGGAACAATTTTTCCAAAAGGAGCCGTCAATTGGCTTGGTGTATCTTCCTCCCTTCTGCTTGTCATGATCGTCCAGCTAAAATTTGGGGGCCAACAGAGGTGAGGCAAAGAACCTCACCCCCCCGCTGGTACAAAGACCTCTCCACAGGTGTGGCTGTATACTGGACAGGTAGTCAGTGACGGGTAAGATCCAATTGCAATGGTTCCAACCTAAGGACCATATGTACTATTGGACAACCTAAGGCAGGCACGGTCCCTAAGCCACATGCTTGTTGTTTAAACAGAGAGGGGGAGATGTTGAGAGCCACAGCCGAAGGGGCCCCAGCAAACTTCCAGCTGCCGGCTGATGATTGGCTCACAGCGGCCCCAGCAACATCTAGCTGATTGGCTCCTCTGCGGTGATGCTCATTGGGCTGTTTCCCTGCCCTTTCAGACCAGGGAGCTGCTCATTGGGGGACTTTTTTGGCTCCGCCCACGTGACCCAGCCAATCGGCCTCAAGAGCAGGAGGATTGTGGGAGGTGGAGACAAGCTTGTGTGGGAGAGAGAGGCTTGTGGAAAGCCGGTGGTGGCAGTTGAGGCTCTGAGGGTTTTTCCTGAGAGGCTGTTTTGTTTGGCGTGTGTGGTTCTAAAAATAAAGTTAGTTTCTTTTGACAAGTGGCTCCTGATTGTGCCCAGCCAGACTGTGGCAGAGCCCCCAGTGGGATAACTTTTCTCTGTAACACAATAGTTGGGAACTCTCCTTGTGCCTTGGACTTCTTAAAGCCTGTTCACTGGGTCCCCTGAAAGAGAGAAAGTCCTTGAGAAAGGCCAGAAAGCCAGGGTGCTGATACAGTAAAGCTGAAATGTGACTTTTGAATGTTTGTCCTTGGAAGACACATGACATCACTTTCACTACATTTGATTGGCTAAACCAGAAATATAGTCCTGCTCAAATTCAAGAAAAACTCTTCTTAATGGAGGAAGAATGTCAGTGAATATGGTGCTGTGTTTTAAAACTGACACAGTTTAAGCAATTTGCCATGAACTGTCTTCCCTTTTAAAATGCATTTGAATTTTGAAGTGTTGGGTATTAGGAAAATGCACTGGATTAGAACATTTAGTAATTCTTTGGAGGAATAGAACAGGATATTTAATAATACTTTCTAGTAATGAAATAGTTTAGTGTTCTCACTGCTCAGCCATCTTAGTCTGTTAAAATGCAGTGTAACTAGGCAATTATTATGGTTGGTCAAAAGAGAAAGAGGTTAGTATGTATTAACTTAAACAATTCATTTATTTATTTTACCTTTCTGGCCCCTAAGAAGACATTTGATTTTTTTCCTGGACTTTGTAAAATAAAAAAATATATATATATATAATTTCACTTCATTTTTGCAATAACATTGCAAACATAGGAATTATTAAACCTTAACAATGAGGAAACTTGAGTTTAGAGGATGTATCTCTTGTTCAAGCTTACCTTCCAGCTGCAATTGAGTTCATTTAATGGTGAGTTTAGTATTTGTTTCAGTTGGGATGCTTTATTTGTGAGAAACTGAAAATAAAATTCCAAGTGGCTTAAAAATAAGTAAAAATATTGTTTAAAAATAAGTGTAAATATTTCAAGCACATCAAACTGTCCAGAGGTGGATCAGCTTCAGGGTTGGTTAATTCAGAATTCCAGTGGCTTCTTCAAGGACTGGTTTCTATCCATCTGTTTTCTTCACTATCCTCAACATATTGGCTTTGTCACTAAGTGCAACCCAAATCACAATATAGTCCTACTATTGAACATGACAACACCAGCAGAGTTGTTTCCTCAATAGCGATCTCTTTTTAATATCAATAAAACTTTTCCCAAGAAAGGCACATCTTTGATGAACCAGCTGGAGAGATGGACAGACACAGAAAATAATAATTCAGTATGATAAGTGCTGTGGCAGAAACATGGGCAAAGGACCATAGGGAACAGAGGTTGAGGTACCAATTTCTGTAGAAGACGGATGAACTCCATGAAAAATTCCCAAAGAAAAGGTAACAGTTCAGCAGATAGCTCTTGGGCCTGAGTTAGGGTTTCTCAAAGAGAAGGTTGCATTTGCAAAGGCAGGGAGGGAATGGAGATGAGCACAGGGTGCAGGCAGCACTTTTGGTCTCTGGCTATGGAAGTGGTTGAGAGTTACAAGGGTGTGAGAGTGGCAGGGGCGTGTGTTAAAGAGGTGGTAAGGAGGGTCAGACAAAGTGGTGTTACCTTGGGTAACAGGTGGGAAGCATGTTTTCTTTCTTTCTTTTGAGGGAGGAAAGATGGGAAGTTGAAAAGAAATAGAGATACATTGATTTTTTTTCATTCCTTACAGATAGGCATTAGGAGATGGGAAAGTGTTCCCTTCAGTTACTTCTGGGCTCATTAACTGAAAAACACTTATTGGTTCCCATTGTGGTGGTTATGACTCTCAAAATGAACTGAACGTTGAACGCCTCTGCACTTCACGAGCTTCTGGGTATAAAATATTAACAGAGATAGAAAGGTTGTAGAAAGTAAAGGGAGATGGAGGTAAACATCTGCGTTTTGTTGGTTTTCTCTCTGCCAACCCTGGAGTGAGTCCTGTGTCAGGCATGTTGTGACAGCACTCTGCTCATGTTGTGGGCATCCTGGAGACATGCCAGTGTGCCCTCGGGAATTTGTATTGATGGTGGAATCACATGGTATTCCCGAGCCTGGGAAAGGAAATTTCCTCAAGAAGGTCAATGTGGATGTACAGATTATGATGCCTTACTCTTGCAGAATGGACACATTATTCTCATCATTTCGACTGCAATAGTAAAAAATTATTTTGATAATTAGTGTGTGTTATACAATCCAGGCAAAAACGGAGAAGGACGTGATATTAAATTGAGTGCAAGACCACTGTGACTGTTACAGTCTCAAAAGCAAAAACATTGTCAGAAACCATACTGTGTTTTGAATACTAGAATTAGTAAAGGAAAAGGATGATAATTTTTTAAGTTGTGTGCTCAGACCCCTTTGACTAATTCTTAGTTATCTTTTACTGTTTATACTTCTTTCTGATAAATAAAAGGAAATATACAAAAATAATGTATGTTGATTTCCAAGTCTTTAAGTCAGAGTAGTTTGATTCCTTGGTATTTTTTTTTATTTTTATAGCATTTAAATGAACACAGATGTTCCAAGACCATGCTACTCTACACCTTTAGAAGACAAAACAAAACAAATCCCTTGCTAGACAAGTAGCTGTTGAAATATGCAGAAAGCATGTGAATATTCAAATACAAGACAACAAACCTAAAAAATCTGTGATTAAAAAAAAAATCCATTTTTTCTGCACTGGCCTTTTCTCAATGTTTTTGGAATCTTGACCTTACTTGTTTATTCTTTACTCTCGGTTTTGTTTTTGATGTACTGCTGATCATGTTCCCAGAATTTCATCTCCTCTCTTGACAGAGAAACGTGGTTAGACGTTTGTTTCTCCTTGGCTGCTTCTTCAGACTTGAGCTGTTAAAGAACAAGGCAATGATATTTCCTGACTGAGCTAGGCCTTGGGACCTGTGGTTGGTCTGGAATCAGGTCTAGATGATGCTATTTCCTGCTGCTTACTTAAGTTAGTGAGAGTGGTTTTTATGTTAGTGTTTTGGCTGCTTGCCTCTGGCTTAGTCCAAGAAGCTCAGATTTCTATTTCTGTTCAATTTGTGACCTGCGTTCTCTAGAGAATCAAGATCTTCTTTGTTTTGATGAATGGTTACAACATGCATTTTGAAAGCACTCTTTCCATGCCCCATCACCTCCGATGTTTGAAATATTTTCCTTGTTTAAGTGGGTGACTCTGGCTCCAGTCAGTAACAACATCGCTTTACATCTGGGATATCACCCCTCTGCTCCTTCTGTGTTCTTTATGTGGGTGGCCACTGTAAACTGTGCTTAGTCTTTGGCTCTAATACTGCCCGGAGTTTCTGTTTTCGCTGGTGACCTATAAAAGATAGAAAATGCACATTGAACATTAGAGATCAACATGGCAAGTACACTTATTAATTACTAGTTATAACTCAAATTCTTCCCCAAGTGCTTGAGTAATAATACATCCATTCAATAAAGATTTCATGAGCCAATACTGTGCCAAGCTGCCACTGTCATAGGGTTTTAAGGATGGTACGAGGAGGAAGGTAAGGTCCCACCTATTGAAGATTTCACAGTTTGGTGTTACAGTGACAAAAACTCAAAGACAGTAACAGCCCGATGTGTTCTTTGCTATCTGAGTTAGACGTTGTCTTTGCTGTTAAGGAGTATAACTTAGTAGAGAGAAATAAGCACAAAAATATGTATACGGAATGGTTCCTGGACCATAATGAATAATCAATACTTGTTGAATTAATGAGTATGGTATGATGTATTGGTGTGTTTCCTGTATATCAGAAACTCAGGCAAGATCATTCCTGCTCTAATCTATTCTCTCATTTTTAGCCATTCCCCTGGAAGCCTTTTTTTTTCTTTTTTTCATTTCTCAGCCCATAGAATTTGTGTGTGACTGACCCCATCCTCAACTTTGGTATTAATCAGTGCATTCCATATCCTTGGCCATGTCATAAGCACATGACCTTAGCCTGAACAGTAAGAGTCCGTTTCAGAACTTTCTCGGAAGTTAAGAGAGATATTTATTTTTCCCACTGAGATTGGGGAGGAGGAGTCAGACCTAAATCCATCTTCACACATGAAGAAAGAAACTAAGAATGGGCCAATAACCAGGGAGGTGGGAAGATTAAAACTGAATCCTGAAAACCTCACTGAGAGTTTAAAACTAGTTCTTTCCTTGGACTTCACAGGTTTTGAAGTAAGCTTCAAAATTTACCATTTTGAAGTAAGCTTGAGTATGTTTTCTGTCTACAGCTACCAAAAGAAAAGTTCTGCTTGATATATACAGGAAGCTCTAAGGCAAGATCATCTAACTCTGCTTTGGAGAAGATTTTAAGAAGTAAATCTCTACCTGGGAGTGGAGGATGAGTAGAAGTTGACCAGATAGATAAAGAAGGAAAGGGCTTGTCCCACAGAACAATCAGCACTCACAAAGGGGAGGAGTGAGAAAGGCCAATGCTGTATTATTTCTATCTATGGAATAGAAGAAGCTGTTAGCTCTCCAATGCCTCATGCCCTAGGTGTTCTTTCTTCCATTGATATAATTTGATGTCCTTATAAATGAAATTAAAATATATTCAATTTATATGAGAATCGGCTAATGAATCTCTAGAGGGCACAATTAGAATTGGTAGTGGATATATGATGAATTAGAATCCTTTGTAAATATGAGCAACTTGAAACTTGAGAAATGCTGGTTTAAAGCATGAGAACATGTATTGTACACCTAAACCTATTTGGATACAGTGGTTCTAGGATTGATTAGCAAGCTCAAAAATGCCATCAGGACTCAATTTCCTTCCGTCTTCCCACTCTGCCATTCTTGTTGGTCCGCAAGCTTTTTGCCTCATGATTTACAAGACATTGACTTGTTTCCTATATTATCCAAAGTAAGGAGATACTGAAGGAAACAAAACAGCATTCTCCTGTTTGCCTCTGTTTCCTTTTAATCATGGAGGATAACATGCACTGAAGCCTCTCTCTCTCCAGTGTCATTTGGTCAAGAGTATGTGACATGCTGTTGTTTTAGGTAAATGGGATTATTGTTACTCTTTTCAAAAAATGGCCCTGCTATGATGGCATAGACCAATTATAGTTCACATCTTAGAGCTGAGCATATTGTCATTCAAAATTAAATCAAGATTCTGTTAGCTAAGGAACACAGAATATTTGCTACAAAGGAAATCAGGGTTTATCACAAGGTTTTTCTGGATGAGGTGTCAAAATAAATACATCTCTTTTACTGGTTACAAGTTCCTAGGGAACTGCTTCTAGTCAATATTATATAGGATAGTTTAAAACCAGCACCACTCTTAGCAAAACCTATCTGAATCTTTAAATATACTTTAAAGTTTGAAAAGTACTTCATCTTTTACCAGTAAGTTAAACACATTTTTTAGGGTACTCACTGCCAAAAGCAGAATAGAAAATTGCATCAATAATGAAATTGTAAGAGTTAACAATGAGTAATGACATTATCTATCTGTTTATTGGCTTTGCCTATCAAGATGCATCTATATAAATTTATCTTATTTCATCTATACAACCCCGTCTAAGTGGTAGATTTTTTTTTTTTCAGTTTATCAATGAAGAAGTTGAGATACAGAAAGTTTAAATTACTTTTTAAAGCTACACCATATGTCAGGGAAAGATCCAGGTCTGGAAAGCACATCTTACCCTTGTGACCTTTATGTGATTTTCCAAAGCCTACAGATGCCAAATATATTCTTTGCTCTATTTTCCCAACAACCTTCCTTCAGCAGCTCAAGGTGATATCCATAAATATAGAGCTATAGAAATATTTCTTCAACCAGGGTCAGTGATGATTTTAGTATCTTGATGGCAACTACAGAAATTATGTCATTTTGATGACACTCTGAGTCTAGTGATGAAACTTTTTTGTCTTTTTGAGTACCTGCTATCAGAGACACCCTGAACATTAACTTGCAGTGGAATTTTAAATGAGTTGTGAGGGGTAGAATAGAAATATGCATAGTGAGAAAAGCCATTAGATTTAGGTCAGAAAATTTAGGCTTGTATTCTTTCTTTTCTTTCACTGAGTGACTTGGAAAAGTTCCTTGGCTTCTATCAGGGTTAGTTTCCTCTACCATTATATGGGGCTGCTGCTGGTGGTAGTGGTGAGGAGGAGAATGCTTTTAAAAAAATGTTCAGGTTTGCTGTGCTCTTAAAATGTTTGTGAATATGATTGTCAGATGACTTTTATTTATCCGTTGCATTATCTCATTCTTAATATCTTATTCTTGACTTCATAAATTTGAAATCCAGTTTTGGTTTTATGTATGCTAGACCATACATGGTCCTCCTCAAAATGCTGTTATTACTGAGAAACATTCTCATCTCTCTTTTCTTAATCCAGTTCTCTTGGTTTGGTTAACTTGTGAACTCTCAAACTTGGCACTGTTGACATTTGGGACTGGATAATTCACTGTGTGGACTTTCCTGTGCACTGCAGGTGTTTTTCTGTATCCCTGGCCTCTGTCCACTAGATAACAGCAGCACTCTCCCTTTCTGCCCATCAGAAGTCCCCCAACATTGCCACATGTTCCTGGGTGGAAAGGTGGACAAAATTGCCTCCAGATGAAAAGCATTGGCTTAACTTTATGATCTGTATTTTCCTCTCCTAGAATCAGCAGACTTGTATTTGTTTAATTCAACTTCAATAATGTTAAATACACGGTTCATCCGAAGAGTGTTTGGTTAAAAATAATAAATGAGTCTTTTAAGTTATTTCATAATTCAAGACACTGTGAAATTATGCACATTGTATTTGGGAAGTAAAATGTAATTGAGTTTTAAAGGAACTAATCATATTTTTCCAATCAGAGAAGCTCAAACCATTTATGTCAGAAGAGTTTTCTTTAAAGGAATCTGTACTTCGGTTAGCACAGTATACAAATGTAATTTTTTTATATTGCAAGAAAGAAGTCATCCTTATGTAGATTTCACTAACATGACAGATGACATTAAACCATGACCATTTCTATTTGTACTAAAGGTGAGATTATGACAGGGAAGATATTTAAATGACATATACATTTAATCTTTAAAAAATTTTAAATTAAAATTAGTGTGAGTTTAGTAAGAAAATTGTACTTGAAAGTCTAGGTGCCTTAAAAAGAGACATATTTGAACTACAATATTCATGAGAGAAAAAAAAACATAAACTGGTTTAGTTGTTACCTTGACTCTTGAGGAGTAAACCAGTTTTAGTACTAAAGACTTAAAGTCCCCTTGCCACAGATGACAAATTCATTGTTTGACATGTTAAGTAAGCCCACTCTTTTGATATATTTGAGGCCAGTATAACTGACATTTGAATTGTTATTGAAAAACCTTCCCTCTCCCAATTTTATACAATAGGAAAAAATTCTGTTTGATATCAAGGATCCAAAAGAGTCAAAGGAAGTGACTATAGAATGATTCACTTTGTCTTTGTTTAATCTCACCAGAAAGGATCATTTATGTTCAAAGGCCATAGTGAAAAATGTTAAAACACATATATGAATATTTTGAACTAGATGTCCAGTAGGGCTGTATGTGGGAGTATTTGGATATGTGCACCTTGATCTGTTGACTCGAGGATATTTCTAGATATCTTTTTATTTATTTATTTTTTTAGTTGTAGTTGGACACAATACCTTTATTTAATTTATTTATTTATATGTGATGCTGAGGATCAAACCCAGGGCCTCGCATGTGGTAGGCGAACACTCTACCGCTGAACCACAATCCCAGCCCCTAGATATATCTTGCTCTAAAATGGTAGTGTCACATCACGAGCTTATGCCTAGGGCTTTGGCCCCCATTACAACAAAAGAAGTCATTTATGATTGTGTTTCTGCAATCCATTGTTTTTCCCCCTCAGACTTCTATATATTTCTTCTGATAACCTTCTAGGTATGAGGTAGGTATGCATGGAAAAGTATAGGAAAAAATAAACAGATCATAATTTTAATCTTCAAGCAGACCTGGAATGGTATTTTGAGGGAATAAACTCTTTTTATTCACAAATCTTCCATACTTAGAGTTCTCTAGCTTCCTCCTTCTTACTTCCATGGACACACCTCAGCTAATTGAAACACCTTGACATACTTTATTTCCATAGGTGAATTTCTGCACTGTGAAAACTTACACAGTTCATGTCTTTAGCTTTCTCAGGAACTAAAGTTCATGAAAGAATCCCATGGATCTTTGGAAGGCCACTGAATTTTTCCAACCTTTTAATTATTTTAGCTTCCTCTTAAAATGAGAAATAATGATCTTGGATTACTGGTTGGAGGTAGAGCTGGGGTGAAAACAAGGTAGACCTGTGAGGGCAATAGAAAGTAACTAAAGGCTTTTAAAGTAGGTCTGTGGTTTTCAGTTTTATTAACAAATAAGATTACCTTTTCCTCTCTTGGAGGTGAATGTGAAAGAATCACATGTTTTTTGGAATACTTGCTAAGCAGTTATTACCATTGTCCAGGTGTGAGAGATAATCCAAGTAAGGGAATGGGAAGGAATAAAGAGAAAATACTCAAGAAATATTTTGGCGGTAAAATAAACAGGACCTAACAGATTTTCTGTAGTGCATGAGAAAGTGTGATATCAAAGACGGCACATAATTTTTGACTTCAGCAACAATAGGATGGGTCATGGGGCCATTTACTTATAAGTAACCCTGGGAGGGAGTAAATTTTAAAAGGAGAAATTTAAAGCTTGAATTTTAGCTGAATTGCTTTTGACAAGCCTATAAAATATGAAAGGTGTGCAGTTTTCATATCATGGAGCTCAGGGGATAGAATTATTGCATTTTTGACATGGCAATGTTCTCACTCCCATGTAACATTTTATTACTCTTTTTGTGAATGAGAGCTTTTAGGAAGGAAAGTTGGCTCTTTAATTCAACCTTCCTTTATCTTTCTGCTCACATAAGCAGCATCAAAAATGGAAATCCTTCTCTGATTGGCATTGGTGCTCATGTTCCACTGACGATAGCAATATGTTTGTTTTCATGGTAAATGGGATGTCAACCTGGTTTCTTGGATCAGAAGACTCCTTTATAGTTTAATCTCATTGCTTAAAAAGTAGATTAATGGGAAATGTCATAGTGATACTTCTAGGCTAAGAATCCAATAATTTCATTTTAATCAGTTGCATATTATTGGTTAACAGTGAATCATAACTTTGCTTTTCAAAGATACAGTGACCTTGTGCATTCGTATACAGTGAATTAAAAAATGGACTTATTTAGTACATTTTTAAAGAACTATTGATATCCTCTCAAGGGAAATTTGGTGCCTTTAAATTATCAAAACTGTCATACGATAAAATAAAACAAAGGAAAACAACTTTACCTAAGAAATTGTTTGAGAATCAGACAGCTTTGTACAACATACTGAGTGTCTGTGATCATATAGTGCTTATTAAACTGGAGGGATATAAAAGAAACCTGATGTTAGTCACATTGTATTGTCTTCTCAAAATCCGATCAGTATTTCTTTTAGGTGGAATTTCATGTTGATGCCTCAATATGAAGTCTTAAATTTACTTTGGATAATTGATAAGTGAAATTAAAGAATACCATTTGCTAACAAATAATTTTACACTGCAAGGTTTATTTTGCATAATATATTTTTTATGAGAATTGCAGAATTCAGGAGAGAAGATATTCAGCATCTTCTACTGCATAACATGTCACATCTGTGTATTTTCTTTAATGTGTTTGGAGGTCTCTAAGCCTCGGAGCATTATGACTGTAAAAATAACTTGAACATTCTCTTTGTTCCCTTTTCTTTTGCATTGTATCAATCAGCCTATTGTCAGAACAATGACCATATGGTTCAGGTTAGAGAAACAAAAGAATCTAGATGGTCAGGCCGTCTGAAAGAATCTTAGAATTCAACTAAGTAAGGCATCCTATTGTTCAAACAGGAAGTGTTCGTGTGTTTTAAACAAGTGACACAATCTCACTATTTTGATATATATTATTTGAAGCTCTGGCTCCTTTTTATCATGGAAAAGAATCTGTTGTATTTGGATAGAAAGGTTTCACAATTTAACAAACAACAAGAATAGAAAGAGGGTGTGGCTGAATCTGAAAACTATAACTTTTCTACATAATCTATTTCAAGGCTTCAAATAACTGTTCTTCCTCAACTATTTTTCCTTGTCAATAACACCTTAAAATTTGCTATTAAATAGTCATGACACCTGTTTCGAGGGAGGGTAATTCAACTGCTGTACACAGTCTGAGCAGGTAACATCCTTCAGCTTTCTTGTAGGTAGAAAAGTTAAGTTCTGAATGTCTAAGTCCCTCACACTATGCTGGTTCTCTGCATTTTGCTCAGCCTTGGAACCTCACCTTTTGTGAATGTCAAATAAGCAAATTTTTCAATTGTCAAAATTGATTTTTGAATATATTGGTGGAGACTGAAAAAGAATAATGGTGTAATTTAAACAGAGTCCATTTATTTCCTGAAAGGCAGCACTGAAGTGTACAGTATGAAATAATTGTTTGATGGCTGTGCTTTCTACACATTAGCTTTGTGGTATTGGACAAGTCATTTAAGGCTTTGAGCCTCTGTTTCCTCACCTGTAAAACAATACCTATAAGACCGATGAGATAAAATAGTGCCTAAAATAGGCAAGCACCTAAGAAATATTTAATAATAGTTATAGCAATTATTATTACTGTCATTATTGTCATTATGTTTGTAGCCTGCCAAGACTTATTATTGATTTAACCCAAACTAAATCATTATAAAGAGTTTGTGTCCAGGAGAAAACTCAGATGTTTGTTGCACTGAAGATGATATATTTCAGCCAGGCTAATGGACTTATTCTTCCAAAAAAATTTTAAAAAGCATTTTTAAAGTTGAGTTCATAAGATTATAGAGTGAGAAGACCTTATAGTCATGTCGTCCAAATACTTATATACGACTAAAAAATTTGAGTTACTCTTTGTTCCTCAACTCAAGACTACTTAAGAGCAAAGCTATTATTATTGCACAGGCATTATGACTCCCAGTGAAGTGTGCATTTGTCATTTCATGCTGCTTTACCCAGTTGAGATGCACTGGGAAGTTAACACAGGGATGTGTAACCACAAATTCCAGTTATAACTAACATCATTGAGAAGAAAACAAGCTCTACTACTCATTTTCCAGATTCTCAGAAGTCTGGCAATTCTCTCTTAAGGTTCTCTTTCCTCCATTGACACGCCCAGGAACCCCAGGAGCTTAAGCAATATGAAAGAAAGGGGGTTCTACTTGTTCACTTGACTGGGAAGAACAGAAAAAAGATAGGATTCCATCAGCCTGACTTATTCTTGCTTCACACTGCCAATAGAATCTGTATAGACAGTAGAAAGTTGGTCCTCTCCTGGTCCAGAACTTTCAAGGGAGGACCAGCCAAGCTGTGAATCTTTAGGAAAACACCATCCCATTCTCTTGATGCTGAGTTAGGCTCAAGGGGACCCTAGCTTATGTCTAAAGATGGCAATTCTTGATTGTTGCTCCCTGTCAAGTATCTATATTCCCTATTGTGCCAACTGCTCTAAGTATTGAGCTTTCCTTTCCTTTCTTTGGGATCTGCACAGCAGAAATCTAACAATTTTCTTTAAATCCCAGAAAAAAAATGTCTTATGCTTCTGATACAAGGAACCATTCATTCATGCCTCAAATACTAGCTATCTCAACTGTTTCTGAAACTGGGCTCTGCATGTTCATCTTTGAGGAGGAGACCAACATCAGAGACACATCCTCCTCCAAAGATCAAATTGAATTTGTAGCAACTCTCCTCCAAGTAGAGGAAGAGTGTCTGACATTTAATTTATCACATAGAAGACCCTTTATCAGCATTCTTTGAGTGAATAAATTTTAAAAATCCTAAATGTGAAATCTGCATTTTCATCAAGTGATAGTTATAAAACCTGAATTTTAAAATATTTAGTATCATGCTTATAACTTCAGAATTTGTGCCTTTAGCCTGTTTTTTTCCAGTTAATCTCTATTGTATGTGAGACTTGCCAATGAATCTGCAGCCTAATAATTTTCTAAATTAAGTATCTTACTATATAATGTAAAATGTAGTGTGTGTATAATGTGTAGCATGTGTGGGTATATGTGTGTTATGTGTGTGTCCATGTTTTATAAACATACTATTTGGATTTCACAATGTTTTAGGGAATTTGGGTCCTTATAATTTTTAAAATAATTTTTACCACATCTTTAAAAATACGAATACAAATAGGGGAAAAAAACACATGGGGTTACCCATTTTCCAGCTGCAGCTTTACAACATGCTGTACTTGATAAGCTTCCAGATTTGTTTTAATGGCAGAATCTCATCTATGCAGCCAATTTGGATCACAAAGCAATTCCTATTTCAAGTGTTTTGGCCTATAAAAGGAATGGTTGTGGGTCACACTTATCAACATTTCATTCTCTTGTCAGACAGAGTTGAGAATTGCCTGGAGTAGCTGTAATATCTCTCAGGATCTGTGTTTCCCCAGAAAAGAATGTGGCTATTTCAGACATCTATTTAAGCAAGAAGATGCATCATCAATGGAGAATTGTTATTATTATTTAAATATAGGTTGTGTTTGCAGTTGGTATTGAAGGTGAGATGCAGGGGCTAATCATCCCTGAATGTGTAGAAACTATCCTTGAATATTTCCACAGACCTTCCTTGGGCAACGAGCATTTGATGGAGTTGATAAATATTTTCTCAGTGTGAATTTAAAGCTCAGAAATGCACAAACAAATGTGACTCTCTAAAAGACAGAAATAAGCTTTCTGTGAAACCAGGCCAAAATTCCAAACTGGTAACGTCAGATTTTGGTGGGAAGGTTGGGTTCCAGACCTTTGGATTCTCTTCAGTCAACTTCTGATTTCTCAGGAAAGCTTCCTATATATATGTGCCATTGTTGGTTTTTAAGAAATATTTTCAACAACTCCCTAGAAACTTCATAAATATTCTTATTTTGGAGAAAATAAATCTGTTAGTTGAAAATAACCACAATAATGATTTAGAGAATTAAGATTATAAATGCAATTTTAAAGTATTATTTTAGAAAAACAGAAGGAACTGAGGGCACCATACCAATTTGATCTTCCAAGATCTGCAATGGGAAATGAAGTTGAGGTCCAAGTGCAGAACCCACTGTTCTTACACTGAGTCCTTGTAGGCATGTCTCTGCATGCTGGTTCCAAGATTTATAGCTGAGATATGAAGGAAGAAGGGCAAGAGGAGGGTTTTTGCGGACCAGTTTAGCATTTTCTTAGAGTTCAGGGGCTTGGTTGTACAATTACTACCTAAGTGGTATTCTGATTCTTATTCTGCTCTCTGTCCATGCCCATAACTTCTTTGAGAGCACTCTTCTGGAAGAGGTATGCGTTCTTCTCTTCACTCTCATATTTTTCTTTGTCTGTTACCCACACTTTTCAGATAAATTTTTCCAATGATGTCCCCTTCTGTTGTAATCTCTATTTGTATTAAGTAAACTGATCTGATTATAATTCAATCGAATCTTAACATTTTTTTGCTTGATTAATTATTTTTTTTTTTTGATAAAGTGAAGGGAGAAGTAGTATAAAAAGCAGAAGTGGAAGATGTTCTATGTGGTAACCCAAAACTGAGCAGCTGGCCAACACAGACTTTACCTCCTCTGGATCTCTACTGTCCATGAGGCCCACTAGCCCCATGTGGCTCTCAAGTCATTGAAATATGATGAGTGTGACTATATTTAATTTTATTTTATTTTAATGGCTTTATATTTATTTTTTTAAGATATATATTTTTAGTTGTAGATGGACACAATACCTTTGTTTTATTTATTTATTTTTATGTGGTGCTGAGGATTAAACCCAATGCCTCCTAAGGCAAGCGCTCAGCCACTGAGCCACAATTCCAGACTTTAATTTTTAAAACTTATGATCCATTCAGTTGAGGGAAGCAACTTAGTTACGTCCGCTTGTTTTTTAACTATAAATTTAATAAAATCTAAATTATTTTGGCCTTCTGTTTAGTTTGAGTGGACAATTCATGAAGATATTCTATACTTATTTTACTTAATGTAAACATGCTTTTATTTGACCTTAGCAAAACCAAAATGAATAGATGAGGCACAACTCACCTGGAAACAATATCTCTGAAATTCCAGATGCTTTTGACATGAAAGCTTATTTTGTCCCGTTATGAGAAGTATGATTATGGTTCTATAAGGCAAAACTGGAAGGTTCAGATTTCTTCCCACTTTCTATGTACCCCTTATAGTATTTCAACTGGTGAGTTATTGAAGAGTGAGTTCCAGATGGCTAGACCTAGGGTCAGTGGCTTTGCTTGACAATCAGAATGATCCCAAACATTTCAAATAGTTTCAACCTTCCTAGTTTTCTGTCAACATCAGTCTTTTTAATCTAAGAGGAAGGAAATAAACTTTTCACGATCACATTTTAGCTTTTAGAATTTAAGGCCTGGCTTTTCTCTTTACTAGAAATAGGACCTTAAGCATAACACTTCAGCATCCTTATTTTTAATTTCTTCATTTGTAACATATGGATAATATTAGTATCTGTCACAAAAATTTTCTGGGGATTAATAAGAAAATGTATGCAAACTTTTTATTACAATGGTTAGCATCTAGTAACAACTCAACAAGTGTGAATTGTTTTTAACTAATGTATTATCTATTATACCTTCATTAGAAAATTTACTTTTTAATCTTTCATCTCCACTACCATTTGATGAAGTAAGAATTCTTATTCTCCTTTTCTACATGAGAAAAACTGAGATTCAAGAATGAGATGAATTAATTTACATGGGATAGCTACATTTGAAGGCACAAATAAGCAGTCTATGTGGTTAAGAGCACAAACTGAATTCAGAGATATATGTTGGGAAAAGTTAAAGGACCTTCCTCTCTTTATTTTCATGTGTGCATAAATAAGGAGAATAATTATTCTTAAGATTTTTAGTAAGTTAAACAAATTAGTAATAGTGAACACTTAACGTCTGTACTGTACTAACTGTTGCATATGATTTGTTATATAAAATATTACAATTTATTTCTATTCTAGGCTTTAAAAAGAGTGAAATTGCCTGGGTTCTTGCTCAATATTCCCTTCAGTCTTAGGTAAGAAATATAGGTACTTTGGAAACAAAGCATCCTTCTATCATTTGCTACAGCTCAAATCTAGTTAAAGCCACTTTGTGCACTCTCATTTTTATAATGATGCTGGTACACAATAGTGGCTCTATTTTTTTGTTCCTTGAGCAGTGACAGCCTTTTGTAGACTACTGTAAACCTAGGATCATGTCTCTTTGGTATTTCTCCTGCAAAAATGCCAGCTTTCCCCAGTGGTTGGAATTCCTATTCCATATGACTGACATCTAACACATGTTCTGCTGCCAAATGCACTCTTTTCCTTTGGCTGGGCATCTGGGTTTGGCACCAGTTTTCATTTCACTTGAGAGATGTAGTGTCAATCAAGACTGTGTTGCTGGGTGAGATAAGTGGGCAGAGAACACATTTTAGATGCCAATTCATAGAGCTTTGGGATTATACCTGGGCTGGGAGATTTAGCAGAGTGATCTCAGTCTTTCCTTTCTCTCTGCAGTGGTGTGTGATGTGTTCCAAGGAGTTTTATTTTGCTTTTAAAATTGTAACATTTTAGAAGGCCAAATCCTTGTGTGTATATTTGAGGACATCAAAATGGTCAATATATATATATATATATATATATATATATATATGCATGTAATTTCTACACTGTGCTTATTTTGAGAGATTTCTTTGTAGACTGAGCACTCTAATACTAGATGCTTTTGTTTCTAGCATTCTGTTACTTGAAGGCAATGGAAAAATAAGATTTGTGCTCAAATAATTACAAGCAAATTAAATGTTAAACCCCTGAACACTTCAGCTACCATTTTAAAATAAATAGTAAAGAAGGCAACCCTTAGACTTTACATATTTTTGAGTGAACTCATCAATGTTTGATTTAGGTCAAGCTTCATATATTTTCTGATGAACTTCTAACAATTCTTCTTTAGGAAATATGTTGCTATACCAGGAAGGGTCTAACAAACTATAGCCTGCAGGCCAAAACCAGATTGCTGCACTTAAAAAAAGAAAAACACACACACACACACACGCACACACACACACACACACGGTTTTTTGGAGGCTAGAAAATATTTATTTATGAATTATCTAAGACTGTTTTCATATTAAAATGGTAGAGTTGAGTTACAACAGATACATTTTTATGTTTACTCAATTCAGCCTTATTTGTTTATATGTAAACAATTCAGCCTTATTTGTTTATATGTAAACAAATAAGCATGATTGTGTTCTAATAAAACTTTATATACAAAAAATGTGAAGCAGGCTCAAAATGGCCTTTATTGTGGACTCCTGGCAAAGTGAAGAATAAAGTACTTTATTATGTTTTGTCTTATATATTAGAGATGACATCTAAACTTTATTTGTACCTATACTTTACAAATATGGATATAGTTTGAGGGCTTAGAGAACACATAGCAAGTATTGAGAACTAAATAAGAGAAAAATTACATTATAAAACAAGCAACCAAGAAAATGGTGGAGACAATAGATTTGAACAAGAAGATCATACAGAGAAAATAAGCCAAGAATATTGAATAGTTTTTTGGAGGGGGGGCAAAATGAGGTGTATATTTATAGCTAAGGTCATGCTTAATTTTTTTATTTTTTGAACTTGTGCTTAATAGGGAAGTTTACAATCAGATATACCAGCTATGAACTTAAACTCTTGTACCTCAGTTTGCACATATGTAAATCAGGGATATCAATACTTATTTCACATGATTTTTGTGAGGATATGTTTTAATGGGATGGATTCAAACTAAAAGACTTCCTCTCAGCAAACAATCAATAATGTGAAGAGAGAGTCTACAGAATGGGAGAAAATCTTTATCACATGCACATTAGATAGAGCACTAATCTCCAGGATACATAAAGAACTCAAAAAACTTAAAACCAAAAAACAAATAACCCAATCAACAAATAAGCTAAGGACCTGAACAGACAGAAGAAGAAGATGATGACGATGACAATTATCAACACATATGAAAAATGTTCATCATCTATAGCAATTAGAGTAATTTGATTTGAGTTTTTCTAGGATTTCATCTCACTCCAGTCAAAATGGCAATTATCAAGAATACAGGCAATTATAAGTGTTGGTGAGGATATGGGGAAAAAGGTACACTCGAACACTGCTGCTGGGACTGCAAATTGGTGCAACCATTATGGAAAGCAGTATGGAGATAGCTCAGAAATTTAGAATGGAACTACCATTTGACCCAGCTTATCCCACTCCTCAGTCTATACTCAAAGGACTTAAAATCAGCATATTACAGTGATGCAACCACATCAATGTTTATAGCGGCACAATTCACAATAGCTAAACTATGGAACCAACCTAGATGCCCTTCAGCAGGTGAATGGATAAAAAAAATGTGGTATGTATACACGATGGAATATTACTCAGCCTTTCTAAAGATGAATGAAATTATGGCATTTGCAGGTAAATGGATGGAACTAGAGAATATCATGCTAAGTGAAATAAGCCAATCCCTCCAAACCAAAAACTGAATGTTTTCTCTGGTAAGCGAATGCTGATCCATAGTAGGAAAGAATGAAAGAACTTTGGATTGTGCAGAGAAAATGGGGGGGGGGGTGGTGGAGGCTGTGAGGATGGGAACGAGACAGACATTACTACCCTATATACATGTATGATTACACTACTGGTTGTGACTCTGCACCATGTACAGCCAGAGGAATGAGAAGGTGTGCTCCCTTTGTGTATAATGTGTCAAAATGCATTCTACAGTCATGTATAACTAATTAGAACACATTAAAAATTTTTTTTAAAATATGTTTTATCAGGAACTGGCACATTTGAGATCCTCTCTACATTTTTGTTAGCACCTTTTCATTCAACACCTTATGCCTATAGGCCATCAGGAACTTAGAATTAAAATATCATCTCTGCCAAACTCCAAGTAAGGTGTTTATCTCAGAGAAATGAGGACAGAGAAAAGATTTATTTTTTTTAAATGTTAGTTTTATTTAAGGACTTTTATTTGACTTCTATATACATATATTGGAAGAGGAGAAAAATGATGTTTAAAACTCTATCATTTTGGCATTATGACCTCTCCAGTTCTAATATAATCCTAACTTTTGCAAAACATACTAAGTATCTTGAAAAAAATCTCATGGTCTTAAAACACTGAAGAATTTAATATAATTTTACATGTTTTTCATCTTTCTCAGTATTTAGAAATATCTCTGCCACATCACTGAACCAACTATTCCCTGCAATCATTTTTAAGAATTAAGCATCCAGGACCAAAAGCTGCAAAACCATCTGTATGCATGTTCTAAACCAGTGAAAAATGAAAGTGTTATAAGCAAATGATACCCTTGGGTGATTGCAGGAATGTTGACGCTGAACATCATCCATCACAAAATTTTTAATGTGGGATTGTGGGATATTCTGTTTAAACTAGGCTTAAAAACAAAACCAATTTTTTTTTTAAATAAGTCCCTTGTTTCTATTCATAATCTTCTTATTTTCTCCTTTAACCTCTTAGTATAGCATAACATATTTCCTTTACCTCCATAAAAGCAAAAGCATCTGGTGTAAAACTAAAACTTGCTTTGGAGCCTCACAGGACAGATGGGGATTTCTGAGACAAACTTGTGCTTCAGGGTTGGCTGAAATCCCCATTCAGTTTTGTGAACTTGCACAAGAAACCTAACCCTGCTGGTCCTCCATTTCCTTTGGGTTTAGTGGGAACAAAATGCTCACTCACAGTGTTATAAATGTTGTTAATATGATGATGGGAAGTACATATAAATACACAAAGTGGTAAAGTACACATAGTGGTGTACTGGATCTCTAATCAGTTAAATTACTCCCTAAAACTCATAATGTTGTAGACTAAAAAGCACAGAGTGTGATTCTAAATGGGGTCAACCAGAAAGTACACAGTGGTGTGTCAGGGGCAAGTGAAGAAATTCAGCTGATTGCTTTAACTGATGGAAAGTTTTTCCTCTGTTATCATAGTCCTTGGGTAGAAACAGTATGGAAAGCTCTGGGGAAAGAATGTTAGATTGAGACTGAAGATCTAAATTTGACCCCCCCCTCTCTATAGGTTTATTGTTTTTAGTCACTGAATAAATTGTTACTCTCTTTGACTCTAAGTTTTTGTGTCTATATATGAGAATTGTATATTTCTAATAGATAGTTTCTCATAATCTTATTTGTCCTCAAACCCACCAGAGAATTTGAGATTCTGTGAATGGTAAGATAATGGGAAGGTGTAAGTTCATTTGCTATAGGCTGTTGAATCCTCTCCTTTATCAGTAAGGTGGACTAAGATGCCAGACCCAAGGGAAACCCTTTTCTTTAAGGAGTCTAGTCTCTGCTTGACGTCATCTGTTTTGACATTACTTGAAGCACCTACAGTTTTTATTTTATTTATTTATTTTTACTGAGATCAAATTAAGCCTCTTTTGATTTCGCTATCTGTAAAATAAAGAAAATACCTTAGTGATTGTTCTGAGAATTAAAAGGAGATAATACACATGAAATTATACTGCAGGGACTTACAGATTAGACTCTCAAAGCTGTAAATTCCTTGAATTTTCTCCCCACTTCTGTCAGTAACTAATCTCTTTTAAGTTTCTTCCAAATTGGAAAAAAAATCTGAAACCTAACTATTGCTCTAAGGCACTGGAGTGGCCTTAAAAATTCTTCTTTTCCAGAATTGTATATTCACCAATTAATTTGGAGAATCATCTGAATAACTTTTTGGTGAGGATGTAGAATATGGGGGATTACAAGAACAGCACTGAACAAGAAATACAAGCTCTTCACAGTATTAATAAATTGATTTTTCTTTTCTCTAGTCAGGAACTTTGAGTATTTAAGGCTTACCCTGTGCCTGTTTACAAGGTCATTAGCTGTTCAGGTGTTTTTTTTTTTTTTTTTTAAACACACTTCATGAATTTTTAGCAGTCTTCAATTTAGCATTTTCAAATTTACCAATTATAAAACATACCTTCATTTGTTCTTTCATTTATACCATATTGTGACTGGAGTTTTAAGTTTGCAAACAGTATCTACCAATTTCTTTTACAGTTTCAAGTAAGTTAGACTTTTTTTTTTTTAGAATTTTTAAAAAATCAAGCATGCATCTCATTTGAAGACGGCTAACAATAGCATCAACTAAACATATTTATAGAAGTGGTTCTTCCTTTTCTTCAGGCTAAAATTTATTGAATACTTGCTAGCTGCTAGGTATTCTACTAAGTACATCTTTTGTATCTTGTATTTGATTCCTGATATTTTTCTTTATAGTTTTGACAAAGGAAACTGAGCTTCTGAAGAGCTATGTTAAAGAAAAGAAACTTAGGTGAAGTCATTTAGATGGTAAATTATGCAATTCAGTTAAAGTTGGTAACTAAAATTTACAGTTGTCCAGTCTTTTAGCGAAATGCTTCAAAAGCCTCCATTGAAGGCTATTCTAATTTGGAATATGGAAAACCAGACCAATTCTCAGACCAATGCCAACTTTTTCAAAGTATGGCACTCTTATACAAGATACCAACCTGAGTTCCAAGATTTTATAGGAGAAATCTCATCTCATCAGTTACATGAAGGGTGGGAACTATACCCTACATATAGCTTCTACTATTTATATCCAAATTCCATTAAATGTACATTGACTGTACTGTAGGTTCCAAGGCTGAACCATTGGTGCCCCTGCTCCTCGGCCTGAAGTCTTTCAACACTGACTTCTTAAAAGAAAAAGAGGAAAAACGATGCTCATGATTTCCCCTATACACATACCAATTACTACCTTTCCTTGTCAGCTTTAGTAAGACATATTTAACAAGAATAAAATGTGGTGTACAGATCCATGAATTTTAACAAACACAAGCTATACAATCATGTAGCAACCATCACTATCAAGATGTAGAATACTTCCATTAGTTTCCAAATTTTTATAGTCAGTGTCGTCTTCAATACCAACTTTTGAAAACTACTGATCTAGTTAGCATTTTGCAACAGGCAAATATGATTTCCATGAAATTATAATGCGTATAGTCTTTGCATCTGGTTTCTTTCATTTAATGAAATCCTTTTGGAGATGTACTTAATTCGTTGCATGTGTTAGTAATTCTTTGCTTTTTATTGCACGGTTGTAGTCCATTGCATAGATTTAAAACCCTTTATTTATCAATTCATTATTTAGTACATGGCTAAGTTTTTCACTTTTTAATGATATGAGTAAAGTTGTTATTAACTTTCATAGGCATTTGTTAAGATGTATGATAATGTGTAGGAGTGGGATGATTGGGTAATAAGGTAAATGTGCATTTAAATTTATAAGAAAATGTTGAGTAGTTTTTTTGGAGTGATTGTACCATTTTTGCTTTCTCACAAATAATGAATGAAAACTCCATTTGGTCCATGTTCTTATCAAATCTTGTCATTTTTTTTGCTTTAGTTTTGTTCTGTGTTTTAACCATTCTAATAGGCATGTAGCAATTATTGTGGTTTAAATTTGATGTGTAGAGTATCTTTTCCCATGCTTAATGTTTTCTATACCTCTTTTTTGATGAAATGTCTGTTCATGTATTTTTTCCATGTATGTATTTTTTTGTTGTTATTGAGCTGTGAGAATTCTTTTCATATTCTAGGTACAATTCCTTTATCAGATATATATTAAATATTTCTCCCAGTTTGTAGTTTATAATTTTTTCCCTAACATTATCTTTCAAAGAGCAGAAGCTTCTTACTTTTGATGGTCTATTAGATTAAGATAATGTCATATCCATAGATCAATCTAGGGGAGAATACAAATTCTCAACAATATTGGCTGTTCAGATTCATAAACCTGGCATATTTCTCACTCTATTTAGGTTTCCTTCATCAATATTATGAAACTTTTACTGTATAAATATTGTACATGTTTGTTCAACTTGCCCTGTTCCCTGTTTCTATTATGGTAGGATTGTGAATGGCACTGTTTTTGAAGTTTCAACTTATAATTATTCAGCTCTATAATCATTCTTTATATTGAACTGATATCCTAATGAACTTACCTATTAGTTCTAATAAGTTGTTGAAGACTTTTGAGTTTTTCTACCTAAACAATCATGTTTCCTGCGAATAGAGGCAATTTTAATTTTTCTTTTCCATAACAATGCCTTTTATATCTTGTCTGGCCTTATTATACTGGATAGAACCTCACCATGAGATTGCTGAGAAGTGACTGGACACCTTTGACTTGTTCTTGACATTATCAGGAAAATAATCCAATCATTTACTATAAAGTATGAAGTAGACTATTCATTTTATATAATATCCTTTATCAAGTTGACTAAGTTCCTATCTGATCCCACTTTACTGAGAGTTTTCATCAAAAATGGATGCTGAGTTTTGTTGAATGAGTTTTCTGGACCTATTGAGATAATCAAATGGTTATTATTTTATATTCTGTTGATAGTGTGAATCATGCATACTGATTTTCTTGTGTTGAACTCTGTGTGGTCATGATATGTTATGCTTTGTATTTATTATAATATTTGACATGCTGATCTTTTATTGATAATTTTTACATAATTTTTTTTTCTGAGAGATTTTTGTCTATTCTTTTGTGAGATACCTTGGCCTGTGTTCAATATTAATGTTCACCTTGTAAGTAGGAGATATTTTATACTTTAAAAAAATCAGAAAACCTAAGATTGAACTTAGCTTGTTTGAGTTTCCATTCCTTATTTTTTTTATTTGTTTTGTTACTTATTATTTTTTATTACCTTTAGTCACTATCAAGATGTGTTGTTAGTTAGTTTTCTATCATTGTGACAAAATACCTAAGATAAACAACTTAAAGGAGGAAAGATTTATTTTGGCTCACAGTTTTAGAGTTTCAGTCCATGGATGCTTGGCCATGTTGCTTTGGGCCCGTGGAAGCATAGTACATCATGGTGAAGAGCATGTGGTAGAGGAGGCTGATCACCTCATGGCATCCAGGAAGTAAAAAGAGAGAGGAAGGGTCCAGGGTCCAAATATCCCCTTTAAGAGTATTCCCACAATGACTTGTTTTCCTTCTAAAGGTTCCATCACTTTCTACCAGTGCCATCCGCTGGTAACCAAATCTTTAATAAATGACCTCTGGCACACATTTAAGATCCAAACCATAACACTAGATTAGGTGCAGATAAGAGAGGGAATAGAAGGTAAGAACAAAAAGGTCTTTGTAAAATAATCTATAATTTGTTCCTTTATTACTATTGATCAATTTAATATGATAAACATTTTCTAAACAAATATGTGTTCCCAAAACTATATAAGTATTGCCCTCAAGGTATTCTCTCTCAGTCCTTGGAGACAAAGAAGAAAAACAAAACAAAACAAAACAGTAAAACAAACAAACAAAAAAATCCCTACTTGTAATAGAGGTAAGCACAGGGTATAGAAAAGCATAGAAGTAAGGGATCTAATTGTGTTTTAAGTAAAATATCAAAAAATGTGGTAGATTAATTACCAAAAGATATACCCATTCTCATTGTATCCCTATCATTTGCAATATAATCTTGCAGCCCCTACAATTAATAAGTCTTATTTCCTTACTCTTTGAATCTGGCTAGCCTTATAACTTATTTTGGCAAATAGGGAGTGATATAAGTAAGGGTGTGCCAGTTGCAAGATTAGGCTTCAAAAGTCCAGTTATCCCACTCCTTGGTTTATACCCAAAGGACTTAGAAATCAGCATACTATAGGGACACAGCCACATCAATGTTTATAGAAGCACAATTCACAATAGCTAAACTGTGGAACCAACCTAGATGCCCTTCAGTAGTGAATGGATAAAAGCTGTGGTATATATACAAAATGGAATATTACTCAGCATTAAAACATTATGGCATTTGCAGGTAAATGGATGGAGTTGGAGAATATCATGCTAAGCGAAATAAACCAATCCCCCCAAAACAAAGGCCAAATGTTTCCTCTGATAAGTGGTTGCTAATCCATAATGGGAGAGGGCATGGGGTGAGTGGAGAAACTTTGGATTGGGTAAAGGGGAGGGAGGAGCGGGGAGTGGGTATGGGGTAGGAGAGATGATGGAATGAGATAAATATCATTAGCCTAGGTACATGTATGATTGCATGAATGGTGTAACTCTACTTCATGCACAACCAGAAAAATGACAAATTGTGCTCCATTTGTATGCAATGAATTGAAGAGCATTCTGCTGTCATGTATAACTGATTAGAATAAATTAAAAACAAGGCCTTACATGTGAGAGTAGACTTCAAAGTCTTTGCATCTTTCCACTTTTTCTGTTGGAATTTTGATTCTGTCATATGAACAAGCTAGATGTAGCTTGTTGAAGGGTGACTGGCATGTGTCTGGTTGTCCTTGTGCCCACAGCCCATAGCTAGCAAATCTATAGGAGAAGATGAGGCACATGCTCAAGGGAACCCACCAGAGAACAGGTGAACCACCTAGATGAGCCCAATTTAAATTGACAACCCATGGACTGATGAGCTATTGTTAAAAACTACTATTATATAGTATATTTTGAATCATATATACATTGTATATGTGTATATACTATATGTGTGTATATATACTATATATGTGTGTATATTATGTATGTGTATATGTGTATATGTTATATATAATTAATATGTATCAGTCAAAAAATCCACTTAATTTAAAGTAATATACTTTATAACAATAGTTAGCTACTAAGAGGAAGTTGTACCTGAGCCGATATTGAAAGAATATCTAGGACTTCATATTTTGATTTAGAATATATTGCATTCTCAGGCAAGCCCATGAGATACTAATGGGGCATTTGAGATATGAAATTACCCTGCTGTTTGTATTCAAGGAAAACCCCTCTTCATTCAAAGTTCAGATGCCAAAGCCCATTTTACCAATGATGGGGGCCAGGTAGCAGGATCTACATATTTCATACTCATGAACTTCCTCTTGTGAATTTTATGAATTTTAAGATTTCTGAGTATCATGGAGGAAGTTATAGGTAGAAGAAAGTATGTGGCATTTCAAAAGACAATGAGAGGGTCTCCAGGTATCCCTAGAGAAGAAGAAAGTGGGGAGAATTTCTGCAATCATAGAAGGAAGGCGTGTCTCTGGTCATAATGGTCAGTTTTACCTAAGGATAACAGAAGTTGGTGCCAGTGCTGATAAGTGATATGAAAATAAATAAAACGGATTTGGTGGCCTATGGTGATGTGGAGGATGGTTCTGCGTGATATAACATGGTTGGGGGAGACCCCTTTGATGAGGTGATGTTTGAACAGAGATTTATAAAAGGGAAGGAATAAGTATTTGGATATCTGGGGGAGAAAAAGCATTTCAGGCAAAGAGATCTGCAATTAGGAAGGCTCTGAAGTAGTAGCATGCTTGATTTATTTGAGGAGTACAAAAGAAACAGACTGGAACTAAAGGAGGAAGAGGAAGTGGCAGTAGATAAGATCAGAGAGATACTAGGGGCCAGACCATGTGAGGCCTTGTAGGCTGTGGCAAGGACTTGAGACTTTACTCTAAATGAGATTGAAAAATCTTTGAAAGCTTTTAAGCAAAGAACTGACACACATTTCAAAGGGACCACTCTATTTGCTGTGAAAACATAGACAAGCAGGCAGGAATGGAAATGGGAAGATAAATTTGGAGGCTACATCAATAGTCCAGGCTAGATGTGATGGTGGTATAGGCCCAGGAAGAAATGATGAAAAGTGTCTGGAGTCTGATTTTATTCAAAAAGTAGATCTAACAAGATTCACAAATACTTTGAACTGGGGTAAGCGAGAAGAAAGAGTCAAAAATGACTATAAGGTTTTTGGGACCAGTAAATGAGAAGTGAGAGTTGCTAAGTACTGAAATGGGAAGGTGGAAAGAGGAGGAGCAGGTTTTGGAAGAAGGCATCATGAATTTGGTTTTGAACATGTGAAAATTGAGATGCCAGTTAGACATCCAGGGCTATTCGGTATCTGAATATAGACAGCAAGGGACAAGTTGGATTGCATATATATGGTATTTAATAAGTAAGAAAAAAATTAATGTAAATCTCAGTAAGAGCCTAAATATCCCTTCACTCATTCCTTGTTCCCTGAACTTCAGATTATTGTAAAAAAAAAAATGCCTGGTGAACATGAATGAGATGAGCCTGACTTAAACCAGAATAATAGTCTTTGTTTCTCTTTCTTGAGCTCAGTTTCCTGTGTGGATTAGCAAAGTCACTCTATGACTTTGGGCTTCCTTTCAGCCTGCAATACAGACACCTCTGGGAGTTGTTGTGAATCTCAGTTTATTAATATTTGCAAAAGTGCTTTCAGGTCCTTTGTTGAAAGGCATTATAGAGAAGCAGAGGGTTATTATTAAGGATGACATTTGCTCATTGTGATTAAAAATGACAAAATGAAATTTCAAGTGCAGAAGTCAACACTGCAATTTAATGTATAAAGGTGTCTTCGCACATCAACATCCAGTCAAATGAGGTCCATCTGTATTACAAAGATTTTTCTACTTTGCTTTCAAATGAGGATTGGTTTTCAAGTGGGGATTGAATGTAAGCAGACATCGTCAGAGACCAGAAATATACCGTTTCAGCTAATTACATCCGTTTGCACGGGTTTTTTTTTTATTCTCCTCCTTAATTTATCATGGGCTGCAAATGCAACCCAGAGAACTGTGCATTGAGGCCATGTCCACATGGTTTTATTTACCATTGCACACAGAATTTTATTGGGCTATAAAATAAATGGATTTCAGCTGAGGCAATTAGAATAGTACCTTCTAAGGCCACCGTGCAAATTAGCTCATACCCATGGGCCCTTCCATAGAGGAAGCTTGCATTATGCAGAGAAGAAATGGGATAGGAACTCGAGGAGAATGGTCAGAGTTCCTATTCGTATTTCTGTTGCTTTCTGGAAAATGCTATTTGTGACCCCCAAGCTAAGCCAGTTGCTGGCTGCATTGTAATCAAGGACAGACTCACACAGTGAAATATACTTGGCTGACAATATGTTTGAGGCAAAATTGAACTTTTGCTTTTTTGGATGGAGACTAGGGAGACAAAAAAAGAGAAGACTTTATAGAAAATTCATCTGCTGAATTTTGATTCTATTTATCTCTCATTTAATCTGTTAAGGCAAATTTTCCAATGTGTTTGATCCACCATATAGCACAAATGTAAAGTGCTGGAGGGAACCATGGTAATGCTTTTGAACTTCCTCTCTCTCCTTCCTGCATCATCATTGAATACCCAAATGCTATATTGCTCTTAACTCAAATCATTTGTGTAAACTGTGACTGTGAGTGTGACCCTTTCTCCCTTGGTTTTAGTTATGGCACTAATTCTAAAAGTATTAAGAGAATTGCATGAGTTGGAGATAGGAACCACTCTCTCTACCTATACACAGAGGCACAAATAAATGCTATAAAGCTGTCTAGTAACTTTGAACATCTCAGCTAGATTAAGAATGGGAAAAAAAGAGTTTTCAGAGATTTGAGAAGAGGGGGTGGATAAAACTTTTCTTTGAAGACAGCTATTATAGAATCTATAATTTCCACAATCCCTTAGGGAAAGCTTGTTCCTACCATCTTGGAACCATATGGGTGTGTGTATGTGAACTGCCTATGAAGGGTTGTATTAAGTTTTGTCCAATACAGTAGATACATAGAACTAAGGAGAGACCTCAAAAGGGAGAAAATGAAGTTGTACGTATTGATGCCCAATAAGAGATGAGAAGAGAAATAAAGGGATAGAAAAGGTCTTAGAAAATTTCATCAGAGTTCCACTACAGAAACGGTATATTTCTGGTCTCTGACGATGTCTGCTTACATTCAATCCCCACTTGAAAACCAATCCTCATTTGAAAGCAAAGTAGAAAAGTAGACGATTCTCTGTCTTGCCAGTTGCCAGACGTAGGCTTCTGGAAATTGAGTCAGGCATCTATCTTCCCCATGAACTTGCCACTTCAACTCATGGTGTTCAGGTAAACTTCCCTAGACCTTATTGCAACAGTTGTATCAGGATGGAATAAGTGGCTGGCCTTCATCAAGTTGTCCTTTAAAGCACCTTGATGCTGACAATTCAAGGGGAGATTGCCATGCCTCATCCTGAGTTGCTTTTAGTTGTATGCCCAATTCTGATTATTTCTACCCTCATGATAGGCCCTCATTAGGAATGAAGAGCAACAGTCCGTGTTCATGAGCAAGAAGGGTATAGTCCAAGTTGCTAGGAAATAGAACAGATGGCCAAAAACCCATCCTGGGGAGGGCAGATGGAAGTGGAACCATAGGTTGAATCTCTGAGTCCCTAATACATGCTTCATTGCCCCATCTGATTTCACTCATAAAATACAAACGCAAAGATAAAATTATTAAGAATTTCAAGACAATCACTGCAGTGAAGGAAATTCCACGTGTGGAACCCTATTTGACAGTAACTGGTTCTATGTCCGTGAAGTAGTTTCCATATTCATATATTCTCCACTACGGTTTACAAATATCAGGTTATTAATAGATGAATGTTGGACAGAGAAGTGAGTAAATGAAAACAGAAGAGAACACACAAATCATTAAGTATACAAATGAGACAAGTGACTAATTAGCCAGACTTGCCCAATAATCCACTGCTTTAGTTCAACATGAGAAATAATCTGCCAATTAGCGGGCAGTTGCTCAGTATTGTCTACATTCTGGTTGCTCTTTATGTCCAAAAGAACATCTAGACTCAATGCTCTTTCACCCCTGAAAAAAAAAATGCCCTGAAATGGATTGAAGACTAATGGAATCCTAATCAGATAAGTAGGTATAGTCTCAAAGAGCTAAATTAATAATCCACGGTAGTGAAAAGTTTGTAGATGGTAGTGATGTTAGGCAAATATTCTCTTTTTGATAATGCTGTTTCTTCATTTTATTATGCTTTTGAATTTTAGCTTTCTCTTCTGGTGCAAGACTTTAATGTGCCTTCTAATTGCTTGGAAGGCTTACAAGACTAGCAAAAACCCATTTATAAGGAACAAATGAAGCTCATACTAGTTTGGGGATGAAGGTAAAAATAATGTGTAATGCTTCTTCAGGACCTAACCAACAGCATAGGTAAAGGGGGAGGGAGAATGAATGGATGGCACTGGGGACACAATTTTCTGAGTTTAAACATAGTCCTGAGAGTTATTACCTGCCTTCATATTTTAGCTGAGGAGAATTTGGGAACTTGGAAGAGGGGGACAAAAAAACCTGAGAGTCATTACTATTTTACTATGTAACAGACAATCATAGGTGTTTTTCATGTTATATAGAATCCTATCTCAACCAAGTTTATGAAATGGGTATTAGTATATCTATAAAATCAATGGGGAAGTGGCATCTTAGAGAAATCAAATAAACTGATCAAAATCTCTCACTTATAAATTGAATGAATATAGGTGATTACAAACCCGTTATGTTCTGAAGTCCAAAATTCTAGATTCTTTCTACAAATGAATGAATGAAACAGTAAATAAATACTTTTAAAATATGTGTTTATTTGATTATATTTGCTTCATTTGAGACAGGAACACAAGCCTTTGGGGTTTTAGATAGTTCTTTTTTTAAAAAAAAATTAGGTTGCAGTGAAAGAATCAATTATGCAATGATTAAAACAAAAAAAAAATCTAAAGATTTTTCCCCAAAATCTTCATTATCAGAACCATTTCACGTAAAGTGAACACTGAACTCACTTAAACAAAGTGCTTGAAAGAATTAGTAATTTCAATATATGGACCTTACTCAGTTACTATTTCAATAGAATCAGAATTTCTTTCTTTACTAATTATTTTCTGTCTCCTTTATCCTCTGAAATCTAGGTGAATAGCACCTCTAGGGTATTTTAAGCAAATTAGAAACACAAATAGTAATGAATAATTTTCATGTCATATTTGTGGGCTGTGAATCCTGCCTAAGATTTTATTGGGTGGATTAATTTCTCCTAAATAAAATTCTTTTTGCTTTTATGAGAAGGAAGACTGTTGCTCTCTTATCAGTTCTGAACTCACTTTGGGATTAAATGTTATGAATGGTTAAATGCAGCCATGTTTGGCCTTTGCTAGAAAAATGATATGATACCTTTGTGTCATTTTCTAATCAGGCCATAACATTCACCAAGCCCTAGGGACATTGGAATGAAATCATTAGCAAAATGTCAATCATAACATTTTTTTCCTTCTTTCCCAGAACAATTTATTTACCAGGCATCATCTCTGCACACTGCTTTCTGATAGGTGCTGAAGATGGAGCGTAGAAGGAGGAACTCCAATGATAATAGGGACCTTTTGGTCAAGGGACTTGGAGATTGGTAAATGAAATAAGTGACTATGAGGAGGACTGTCATATAACAAGACAGAGTTCTAGGGGAGTTCTGAAGCAAGAAAGATTGATTCCAAGTGGAAGATTGGAAGAGAATATTGTAAAAGGGGACAAGATAAAAATACTAAAATTAATTAATATTTTGAATCAAGGAAAATACCCTTGAATACTCTGTGAAGTCAGTTCAGTGGTGAAACAGAATACTTTCTGTTATTTTTACTTGTTTTGGACATTGAATTTATGGAAACGCCAGTAATTCATGAACAAATAGCCTACGAGTTCCAAAGTCTGCATTTCTGGTTTTCACTTGCTGACTTGCAAGTGATTTCGGTAAATACCTTTTTTTTTTTTTTTTTTAATGGGGGTAAAAGGACCCTCAGTGAAAAATAACAGAAGAATTTATTTGTTATCACTTTCATTTATTTATTCTTTCACTCACATATTTTCTAAAATATAGTCACTATATAAAAGGCACAGAACTAGGTGGTAGTACTGAGCATTTTTTTTCACATATCTGTTGACCATTTGTATGCCTTATTTTGAGAAATATCTCTTCACGTCCTTTGTCCATATTGTTATTGGGTTATTTGTGTTTTTGCTATTGAGCTTTCTGAGTTCCTTATGTATTCTTTTTTTAAATTTTTTTTTAGTTGGAGATGGACACAATACTTTTATTTTACTTATTTATATGTGGTGCTGAGAATCGAACCCAGTGCCTCACACGTGCTAGGCAAGTGCTCTACCACTGAGCTATAAACCCAGCCTTCCTTGTTTGTCAGAAGTATAGTATACAAATGTTCTCTCCCATTCTGCAGGTTGTCTCTTGTTGATTGTTTTCTTTGCTCTTCAGAAGCTTTTAAGCTTGGTGCATTCCCATCTGTTTATTTTTCCTGTTTTTTTGTTTTGTTTTGTTTTCCTGAGCTGCTGGGTTCTTTTTCACCCATATCTCCCCCAAAATCTTGCTGGTTCCTCTATATTTTCTTATAGAGTCTCATTTGAGTTTCTGGTCTTACATTTAAGTCTTTGATTCATTTTGAGTTGAATTTTTGTAAATGGTGAGAGTGATAGGGGTTAGTTTCCTATTTTTTGAGGTACAATGTGCTCAGATGGAAAGGTCACGTGTTTTAGAATTAGACTGTGCTGGGTTCGAATCTCAGCTCCTTCATTCACTTTTCTGCAGATGCTTAGATAAGTTGTTTCAAGGGAAATTTCCTCATCTCTTAAATTGGGGTGGTCATGCCAACTACTACAGAGTATAGGTCCCCAATGTGTTGTAAATATTATTACAGTATTTAAAGTCTAAACTAGTCTTTGTACAGGGATCACCATCATTGACACATGGTTGTGAGAATGGCATAAAAGAAAGGTGCACAGCGACAACATTTCGTGGGTGGTGGATGAGGGTCCTTTTTGTGTTAAGAGTTTGCTCAAGTCCATAATTTATGTAAATAATAGCACAACATTGTCAATAAGTAAATTTAAGTAATGATTTACATTTTGTGCCAGGATTTACAAATGTGATTGTATTTGAGTGTTGGAATATTCTCACAAAGATAATCTAACACACAATTCTGTAGATTTTTATAAAAAGCAGCTGTAGGTAAGCATTCAGTGCTTGAGTTATGATGCCAGATTCCTTGAATTCAAATGCTAGTTCCTCCTCACACCAGCATGTGACTTTGTTGAGGTCAAATTTCTCTTCCATTTTATCACTTCTGAAATGTCAATATTATACTTTTTGGTGGGATTGTTTTAAAAGAGATCACACATATGAAGCACTTAGAAGGGTTCCTTGTATACAGTAAGGTGCTTAGTACCATGTCATTCCTTATGGATTGGTTTCAAGGAGTTGCACTTTCTAGGGTTCAACAGATGTCAGTATCATCAAACTTAGAGGTCTTTTGCTCTGAGGTTAGTCCTATACTAGTTATCATTGGTCTAATATTTATTTATCTTAAACTAGTTATTATTTATCTTCCTTTTTATTTTTTGTTAAGGGGTAGGCTAACTAATATACATCTTAAAATATGGCCACTTTTTAAAAACCTTGTCTTTATGCTGTAAATGTTCTCATAAGAATCATTGCTGCAAATTCAGATTTCACCCTGGTTCTGAATTTTGCCCAAGGATAATGTGAGCCAGTAGCTCTCATGATCTGTGTATCAGCAGGAACGGTTGCCTCTGAAAAGCTGTCTTAAGCCAATTTTGTGACTCAGATCCTCTTTATGCATCCATCACATGGGTGAAAACCAACAGATCTTATTTCTTCCTAGATATTGGAACTATCCTCTCCTGTCCTGTTGTAGCTGGTCTTAAAAAGACTTTTCAAGTTATCTAAGTGGTACATTGTTCTTTGAAATGTTCTTCTTGTCAACTCTGATGACTCTTCCTTTAGATTTTTATCCATCTCCGCAAACTTTCCAGTCACTAGTTTGTTTCCTAACAGTGACCACTTTAATGCCCAGACCATACAAGTACAATCTTGTTAGACTGCATCATCTTCTCTATAAGCATATCTAATCTTTTTTCCATGTTCTGTTTCTTTCACTCTTTTATTTCTTTCCAAGCCAGTACTTATCTCTCAATAGTTTACATTAAATAATCCTCAACTAATGTGTTGATAACCTTTCCACCATCCCTATTTTGTTTTGTTTTCTACAATATATACATGACTTCTCTATTTGCATGCTTTCTTGTTTAGTGGCTGTCAGATAGCCTGTCGTTGGAATGGTGTGCACAATACTTAGGTGAAGGTGACTTATCTCGGACCTTGCTTCTTCCACAGAGGGGAGGAAAAAAATCAGTGTTTAATGAACTCAGGGCTAAAGTAGATTAGCCGTTTTCTTCAGGTAAGATGGATGATGCTATCAACATTATTAAGTCACTGGGTCTGAATTTCTCTTTGTGTAAATCCAGTGTAATAAGTGCTATTAAAGCTCCTGTCAATTCATCTCACTGACATATTCTAGTGTTTTGGCCAAAAACTAAAATGGTACTAGTCCCTATAAAATAGTTGACTCTCTTACCCATTCAGATTCCCTGTTTCCAAGTAGCTTGTTGTAGTAACCTACTATCATTTGGCAATGGGCTTTCGTTTTCAATGAGTTCATAATATATTAGATGATACATGATTAGTGCAATCACTTAAAACAGTTGAAACATCACCAGATTCATGAGAAAGTTGTCTTCTATAACCTTGATCTAAGAAGTTTGATAAGGGTTTTTCTTTTTGTTTTTAGGCATACAGGAAGTGTTCCTTTAGCATTTTTGCAACCCTTCCTAATCAGGGAACAGGTCAGGGTAAAAACTGTGATAGTAATAATGGATGGGGTCCCTGCCTCCTTGGAATATTTCTTGTGACTATTGGACCTATGACTGCAAACCTCCATAGTAAAATAAATATTCCAGTACATTTGATATATGCACCATGGCTATACAGGGAAGGGATATTAAGGAGTTTATAAGGAATTTAAGTTTTAAAAAATTAAAGTTTTTAAGGAATTGACAATATCTTTTGCTAGAGGCAAGTGTTCTTTTACTCACTTATAAAAATATTCTCCTGTCAATGACCATAGCTGGCCATTTCACCCATCTTCTCTAAGAAAAAATCCAAGTAAAACTTTTGAGAATAGCTGCTAGAGTTTTGCTGGCATATGCAGTATTCTTTCTCTCTGCTTCTGGATGTATTTTAGTAAAAGTTTAACATTTTTCACTTAATAGTAAGTGGACTCCCTAAGGTTAAGTTTCTTTCTGGTGGCTCTGAGCAACTCCTGAGTAAGTTTGTGTTGTTGTTATTTGAATCCACTTTAGTAGTTTCTTTTTTTTTTCCTTGGTTTAGTTGTAGATGGACAGCATGCCTTTATTTTATTTATTTATGTGGTACTGAGGATCGAACCCAGTGCCTCACACATGCTAGGCAAGTGCTCTGCCACTGAGCTACAACCCCAGCCCCACTTCAGTAGTTTCTGAGAATCACTTGTGTCAGTGGTTTCTGACCTACCCTTATTTGCTGACATTGGCAATTTGGGAATAACCCAGAAATAGCTGATATTGGAATTTGACTCTCTGGCTTCTGATAGGTGGTAGAAGTTGAACAATTTGCAACATAATGTCATTTCACTCACTGAAGAAATGTACTAATGTTAATATATGTAGTGCACAAGTCTTTTGTTATTATTAGAAATAGGCTGGGTGGAGAATTAAGAGCAAAAAATATTAAATGAAAAGGTAGAGAATTGTTCACCGACTCGTTCCTAAATTTACTTGCGAGGAGAAAAAAAAATTAATGGAAATCAGTGTTCTTTTATTATGTTTCTATTCCTCAAAGAAATGATGAGCTGAGCAAAGAAAGAAAAAGTGCTCGCCTATATTTTATCTCTCATTTATATACAAATACGGTTCTGATTAAAATACATTTTGGTGGCTCTGACTAGGGAGAATTTATCTGTGGAAAAAAAAAACTTGAAAAGGATAATGTTTTATTGTTTGGTATTATCAATGCTGCAACCCAAACTCTTTATAGAGTTCTGTCCTATACAGAATCTGTAGAATTACTAATGCTTCCTTCCTTATGTGGCTCACTTCTTTACAGGGGAGCTAATCTGAAGTTCTGCATGCTCTTTTCATTTATTTTTGTGTGTGTCACAATTGCTTCTAACATTTTTTCTTTTCCTCTCTCAGCAAGAATTTTCCTTTTGTAAAGAATTCTAATCTCCTGAGTCCTTAAAGCTTTTTTGATGCTTTCTGCTATGCTTTAGGTAAATTCAAGGCACAGGAGGTTTTTTTGGCAATGTTTAGAAACTATGGCACATTTGCTCTTGCCAATTATTGGAGAAGGAAAAACTTGAAGGGACAATTATACCAATGCATATTTGCCCATGTGGAGGTCTAAGGACCAGATACTTCTGTAAATTCATAGTACCACACTCTTAATGCTTATCTAAATAGTGAAAGGGATTGGAAACGTTATAGGTTTCTGTTGTGGAAGTCTTTAGACTCAGTAGGATATGGGAGGAATGGGATCTAAAGTCTGAACACTTGAAATGAGGTTCATGGACTAGCAGCATGGACGTCACCAGGGGGTCTGTGAGAAATGCAGAATCCCCAGTACCACATATTGAACCTGAGTGTACATTACACAAAATCTCAAGGTGATTTATATGTTGCATTAAATTTTGAAAAGGATATTTAAGAGTTAATTCTTGCTCGACAAATTCTTCAATTTGTTGAAATAATACTTCTAGTGATAGTTATCCAGTAAAATCTATGCTAAGAGTTTTATATTGCTTTGTTTCAATTAATCTTTACATCATATGTTAAAAATTATTTCCTCTTTTCCTTATTTGAGAATCATGGGTCTTATGGCCAGAGAGGTGAATTTACATGATTAAGGTCATATGGGAAGGCATTTAGTCCATGAAGTTACTGAGACAGGGTCTTCACATTGGCATTTTAAAATTTGTTTTTAACCAATAAATAAAAAACATAAAACTGTATATGTTAATAGGAAACCATGTAATATTTCAATATATGCACTCATTGCATAATATTTAAATTAGGTTAAATAAATTTATGTCATCATTTATCATTTCTTTATGGTGAAAACTTAAAAAATCCTTTATTCTAGCTTTTAGAATTATACAGTACATTGTCGTTATATATAGTCACTCTACTGAGCAACAGAACATCAAAACTTCTTACCCGTATGTAACTGTAACTTACTACCCATTGATCAACCTCTCCCCATCCCTTCTCCCCCACCCACCCCCGTCTGTCTGACTTCCAGTAACCACCATTCTGTGCTAATCTTCTATGATATCAACTGTTTTATATACTTCATATGAGTGAGATCATACAGTACTTGTCTTTCTGTGCTTGGTTTATTTCACTTCATACAACAATCTCCAGTCCTGTCCATGTTGTCACAAATGTTCCATGTTCTTGCCACAAAGGACAAGATTTAATTTTTTTAGGGCTGAATACTGTTCCATGGTGAATATGTATCACAGTCTGTTTATCCGTTCATCCAATGATGAACATTTCAGTTGTTTCCATTGCTTGGCTCTCATGAATAATGCTGCAATGGGAGTGGAGATGTTTCTTCAACATACTGATGTAAATTCCTTTGGATGCCTATACACCATAGTGGGATTGCAGGTAGTTTTGTTTTTAATGCTTTTATTGCCTCCCATAATGGTTGTACTAATTTACATCCCTACCAATAGTGTGTAAGAGTTCCCTTTTCTCTGAGTCCTCACCTACACCTATCTTTTTGATAGTGAAAGTGAAACATTTTTGTTGTAGTTTTAATTTGCATTTCTCTGATGATTAATGATGTTAAGCATTTTTAAATGTGCTTGTTAATCATTTGAAAATCTTCTTTTGCTGCATGCCTGTAATCCCAGCAGCTTGGGAGGTTGAGGCAGGAGGATTGCAAGTTCAAAGACAGCCTCAACAATTTAGCGAGACCCCAAGCAACTCAGTGAGGCCCTGTCTCTAAATAAAATACAAAATAGGGCTGGGGGATATGGCTCAGTCATGGTTGAGTGCCCTGGATTCAATCCTCAGTAACAAAAACAAAACAAAACAAATCTCCTTTTGAGAAATTTCCATTTAAATCTATTGTCCATTTTAAAATTGGGTTACTTATTTATTTACAATTGAGAGTTTGTAGAGTTTCTTACATATTCTGGATATTAATCCATTGTCTGATGTAGATTGCAGATATTTTCTCTTATAGATTGTATCTTCACTCCTTTTATTTATTTATTTTTATTCAGAAGATTTTTAGTTTGATGTGATTCCATTTGTCTTATTTTGGTTTTGTTTCCTATGTTTGGGATCTTCTCCACAAAATCCAATGTTCTGAAGATTTTATTCTGTTTTTTTCCCTAGTACTTTCATATTTTCAGGTATTACATTTCATTCTTTAATCCATTTTTAGTTGATCTCTGTACATAGAGACAGGGGTCTGGTTTTATTCTTCTGTGTGTGGATATCCAATTTTCTCAGAGCCAGATATTAAAGACTCATTTTGCCACTGAATATTCTCAGCACATATGTCAAACATCAGTTAACTATTGATGTGTTTGTTTACCTCTAGGCTCACTATTATCCTCCATTGGTCTATGTCAATACCAGGCTATTTTGATTTTGACAGCTTTGTCATATATTTTGAAGTCTGGTAGTGTAATGCCTCCTGTTTTATTCTTTTTGCTTAAGATGACTTTGGCTATTGTGTATGTGTGCATGTGTGTGTGTGAGTGTGCATGCATGTATATCCACACAAATTTTAGGATATCTCTTCTAGATCTTTGAACAATGTAATTGGAATTGTAATGGAGATCACTTTGAATCTGTGTCATTTTGGGTAGTATGGACATTTTAACAGTATGGATTGTTCCAATCCATGAACATAGCCTGGCTTTCCACATTTTTGTGACTTCTTCAATTTCTTTCTTCAATGTTTTCTAATTTTCTTTGTGGAGATCTTTTACGTCTTTGGTTAAATTTATTCCTAGGTATTTCATTTTCTGTGTAGCTACTTGAAAATGGAATTTCCTTTTTGATTTCTATTTTTTAAAATTCTGCTATTGGAAATAACAAAGCTATTGATTTTTGTATCTTTCAACTTGCTGAATTCACTGATTAGTTCTAATAGGTTTTATTGTGAAGTTTTGGGGGCTTTTCTATGTATAAGATATTTTATCTACAAACATTGAGAACTTCATCTCCAATTTGGATGTCTCTTATTTCTTCTTCTGCCTATTGCTGTACTAGGACATCAGTACTGTGTTGAATAAAAGGGGTGAAAGTGGACATTCTTGTTTTGTGCTGTATCTTAGAAAGTTTTTATCTTCCTCCCTTTCAATATAATGCTGGCTGTTGATTTATTATAAATGGCCTTTATTATCCTGAGGTATATACCTTTATACCTAATTTGATCAGTGTTTTTATCATAAAGAGGTACTGAATTTTACCAAATGTCTTTTCTGCATCTGTTACAATGATCATATGCTTTTTGTCCTTTATTCTGCTGATATCATATATCATGTTTATTGATTTGCATCTATTAAGCCATCCTTGCATTCTTGGGATGAATGCCACTGGATCCTGGTGGATAAACTTTTAAATGTGGTATTGGATTTGATTTGCTGGTATTTTGTTAAATTTCTTTATGCCTACATATTGATTTTTGACTTTGCCTTTTGAGATCATTATTTTCTCAACAAATTCATTCAAATGAGGCCCTCCAGAAATGGACTTAAAAGCAACATCATCTTGTTTTTTATAATGAATAAAGTTAATACCACATGCACCAGACCACTTATTGTGACATCTTAAGACAGTCTCTGTGTTGGATACTCTGACTGAAGGCATAGTAAAATAAAACTTTTTGTCAGGCGCAGTGGTGCACACCTGTAATCTCAGCAGCTTGGAGGGCTGAGACAGAGGATTGTGATTTCAAAGCCAGCCTCAGCAATGGAGAGGTGCTTAGCAACTCAGTGAGACCCTGTCTCTAAATAAAATACAAAATAGCGTTGGGTATGTGGCTCAGTGGTTGCGTGCCCCTGAGTTCAAACCCCAGTACGCCCCCCCCCCCCAAATCAGATATTTTAATTAGAGTGATAGAAATTAGCTGATGATAGGAGAGTTAATGGATGATTTTAATGTCTAATGTTATCAAATAATGATAACTTGACCTAGAGAACACTGGCAGCTTGATTTTGGTTGGAAGTGGTGCCTCCTTTCTCCTCAGCAAACCTGGAGATTGAAGGCCCAATTCTACCTCTACAGAGAATTTTGTTTTTAGGTAGATTATAACATTTTTTGTCATGTTCATTCTACCAATTTAACTATAGTCAAATTTTAATTTTGCACCTGACTAATGCTTATTCCTGATCCCAGCCATTCTGAGCTAACTTTACTAATCTATCTTCAGTAAGGCATCTTAATGTTTACACGTTTTTAACCTTCTCAATCAGTTCTTTCTTTCTTTTTTTTTTTTTTTTTGAGAAAAGAAAAGGCTTATATCCACGGATTCTTTGTTTGGAAATTTTAAATAGCTTTGGTATGGACTCAGCAGGATGGACATGGTACATGAAGATATGTATGCTATTTTGCATACTGCCGTATGTAATGAATGTGTGTATATGTTTATAATATTAACTACAAATACAGTAGGTATTATTTATCAAGCCTCTACATTTTGTTTAGGACTAAAATATATTGTATAATTAGAACTGTAACAAGATATTTCACTTACTTCTCATAAATCCATGAAGAATAGGTATTTCCACATTTTACAGAGGAGCATATGAAGTTGGACTGGTATTAAATAGTTTAACACAGGTCATGAAAATGGTAAGTGATAGATGTAGCTTTTGCTATCTGTGACAAAATCATGTGTTTTATTTCAATTCCTTATTTTACTTCCATACAGTAACTTATCTAATGAATATAGTTATTGGCAATATGCCATTCTGTTAGCACTACACAAACTAAATTAGGGAACCGTGACTTGTGGAAACAAAGGAGATAGTTAATCTCTATAGTCTGGATGTAAGAAAAGCTACCAGTGTGCCATTCTGATTCGTCTTGATTGATAATCCCATCCTATTTTCAGAACTATTGTAGCACTCTAATACATTTTCTTTTATCAGGGAAACTTAATCCAATTTTGACAACTTATAGTCATAACATAAAATAACTACTCTGAGTTATTCTAATTTGCTGCATCATTCTGTGTATACTACAAAATTTTATAGGTTTTTTTAACAAACAGAATAAAATTATTATGCAGGAATACATTTTTATCTTGCTAACAGGAGAAATGATCACACTCACATTCAATTACTTAAGAATTAGAGCTGTATAGTCCCAGTGACTCATATAAATCAAGTTCTTTTTATCTGACAAATAGTTGTTCTTACCATTTGTCTAGCACTCTTTTATGCACATGAGATGTTAGGTAAATAAGTCATACAAGAATTCCTAACCTTATTGAACTTAAATATTTGTGAAATGTTACAGAAAAAAATTTAACAATTGAATTAATGTAATAAAGTAATGTAAAAATTATGATTAGGAGGTAGTATAAAAATTAAAAACAGGAAATAAAAGTGGAAATGCTGGTAGTTACCAGACAGTGATGTGGATTGATTATAGTAGATCTCATTGGAAAGGATAGTATTGAATAAAGAATTAAAAAAGAAGGAGTAACAAGCATATATTTAAGGAAGAACATTTCAGGTAAATAACTTCCACAAAGCTTAAAATGTGAGCAGTGAATGGCAAAGAGGTTGGTGGCTGGAGGGTATTGGTGCAAGAGGGAAAGTAGTAGGAGACAAATGATAGAGCCAGGGGCCAAATGATGTGGACATCATTAGCCCTTAAAAGGATTTTGACTTTTACTCTGAATGAAATAAAAGATTGTTGATGGCTTGGAGCAGCTCAGATTTTAAAAAATAACTTTGGATAATGTGTTGGAAATAAATTATAGAAAGGCAAGAGAAAAATTAGTTAGAAAACTGTTATAATAAGTCTTGAATGAATTTATGGTGTCTTGGATCAGAGAGATAGCAATAGTGGTGGAAGAGAAGCATTCAGATGATGGATACGTTTGAAACTACAGCCAACAAGGTTTTCTGATGGATTATATGTGAAACATAAAAGCAGAGAGATGTCAAAGTTGACCCCAATGTGTTTGGCCTGAGCAATTTCAACAATTGAGTTGTCATCTGCTGATGAGGGAGGCTATAAGTGTAAGGGGTTGTTTCAAGGAAGTCAGAAAGTTAAGGAATACAGTTTGAACATGTTGAATAGGAGAGGTCTAATGTGTATTCAGGTGTGGGTGATAGTAGGTCATTAGGTGTACATGTCTGAAATTTGAGATAAGATATGAACTGGGGTCACAAATTTGGGATTTGTGGCAACATAGATGGAATATTAATATCCTGAGATTGAATGAGGAAGTAAGCATAAATGGAAAATCAAGAAGAACAAAGGAAATGAACCTCCAAATAATACAACATTGAAAAAGTCAAGAAGAAGAAAAGGAGCCAGCCATGGATACTGGCCCTAGAAGCCAAGTGTGTCAGGAAGTCCACCTATGACTGCGATATAGAAAATTACTAAGGACTTTCCCTTTCATTGTAACCAAAATAAACTAGATAAGCTACCAAAATCATAGTTTTAAAACCCCACCAGAAGCTTAGGATATAAAGAAACAGAAATTAATAAATTCCAGAATGTGATGAGCTCTTCATAGAAAGTAAAAAGCTATGATTGTTCTTAAAACCTGACAGAGGTGTCAGGATAACCCATATGAATTTTCAATAGACTTCTATTGGCCAGTGGCATGTCAAATTAGAATTTGAAGAGCCTAGCCACAGAGCAAGCCTATCTACTGGCCAATGGTTTGCAGTGGGCCTTTGTAAGTACTCAGAGGCCAGAGACCTGAAGGTAAATGAGAGAACTTCTGCTGAGGAACACAGGCTCTATCCCGGTGCCTGGTCACCATCCTGGGCGTGATGAAGAAATGGAAGGAAATCCATCTGAAGCACTCTGGGTTTTCAGCCACTGAAGTTTGGGAAAGAAGATAAAATAATATCTCTCCAAAGCATTCAGGAAATCAGAGAGGTTGAGCTGGCTTCTATTTCAAGACTGCCATGAAGGCTGAGGACAAGATTAGAAAGGAACAAAATTCTATAGCATCCCCAAATCTGGCCATTTGACCGTAAAACAGAAGATTTCTCATGGGCCAGCCTAACAGCTGATAGACTAGGGAATATGATTAGGTCAAAAGAACAAATAGAGGGAAAAGCAGCAAGAACAAATAATGGAAACAGAACTAATGAGTTCTGAGGGAGAATGTATAGTAATCTACCATGTAATTGAAGTCCCAGTAAGATAAGAAAGAGAGAATGGACAGAAAACAAATATTTGAGAGAATAATGGCCAAGAATATTCAACAATAACAAAAGATATCAATACAGCCAAGAATTCAGCAAACCTCAAATAGTAGAGATAAAAATAAACATATCTACATGCACTGTAAGTAAACTGATGAATACAAAGGATAAAGAAGAGATCTTTAATACAGCCCCAAAGATCAAGTACAGGAAATCATCACTGGCAGAGTACCCAACAAACTATGGTAAATGAAACCAGAATGTGGACCTCTCTGAGAGATATAGGGGTTGACCAGAATAGAAGAGCAGATGTTTCAGGGTGAGGCAAATGGTTCATATTTTGTTTTGGGTGGTTCTTATGTGAGTGTCTATAAACTATCAAAATCCATGGAGCTATGGACATGCTATAGCATGTCCACTTTGGGAGTTTGTAAATTATATTCAAATTTAAATAAAGACCAAAAACCAAAAAACCCACAAGAAAGAGTTAGAAACTGTGCCAAGTTTTGATGATCGGTCAAGTTAGAAAAAAACTGAAAATTTACCTTTGAATGTGATGAACCCAGCCTAATTCCATCTTAAAATTGGGAGCCAGAAAGTTCATTTTTGTTTTATTTCTTTTTGGTGTGACCATACTCTGATGGTTAAACTTGTTTGGAACTCCTGCCCATTCTTTGAACTTACCCAGGCCTGGCTCTCTTTGACTAGATAACAACTCTCCCTAAAACCTGAGTGGCCCCTCATAAATTCTGGTTCTTCTTGACCAGATAATAATCCTTCCTAAAACCTCAGCATCTCCTCATAAATTCTGATGTTGGAATCTCAATTTACTCCCTACCTTGAAATGTTAAGCCATGTAGATCATTGCTATCTGCCTTTGTATTATGCTTGCCAGAACCCTGTTAGCTCTAAGTTTCCAAGACACCTCTTTATAATTTTTTATGCTATTAAAAAACCCCTTTCTTTCCTGAGAGTTGTCATTGTTCTCTGGCCCAGGTTTCGGGTGAGACAGCTGCTGGCCAGCTGTCTTGGGTACACAATATAAGCTTGCTTTAATTTGATTTAAAATTGGAGTCGGTGGTCTTTTCTTTGTGTCATGGGTTCAACAAATGCAGCAACATAGAAGTCTTGGTGATTGTGAGCAAACCAGTTTTGGTGGAGTGTCAGGAGCAAAAGCCTAAGCTCATAAGGAGACATTTTCTGTGTTTATCAGTACACTTAGTTAATGTGTGAAAAGGGAGGCATTATGGAAAACCCCCAGTGGACATGACTGTTTCATTCCTAAATAGAATAGTTTGATAGACAGATGTCAGTGGCTGGGATTTTTAAACTTTCTCCTCCCTCCAAGTACACTCAGCCAATACTGGAGACTGTTCTTCCAGTTCCTTAAGAACTCCCCTTTTCCAGATTAATGTTAGGGATAAATATAGAAATGTGAATCCTGACTAATATCTACAGCACCTTTATAAACTGGTGTAAGATGGCTTTAATGATAACACTTTTGTTAATGATGACAAAAATGTGAAAAGAATAAAACCTGGGGATTTGCTCTTCTTGATAAACTTTGCCTTTATTCATATAGACCTTTATTACATGCATATTTCTGGTTTAAGAGCACCTATGTTGGGGCTGCAGTTGGGGCTCAGTGGTAGAATACTTGCCTAGCATGTGTGAGATACTGGGTTCAATCCTCAGCACCACATAAAACTAAATAAATAAAATAAAGGTATTGTGTACATCTACAACCAAATAAATATAAATAAAGAGAGCACCTAGCTTCACCGAAGTGTGGAGATTGTGATATAAATAAATATAAATTTAAAAGGCAATGAGCTAGAAAAGGAACAAATCTCAAAAGCAAAGATAAGCAAACCAACACTTTTTTTAAAAAATGAAAGGAATTTGTTCTAGGATTTAAAAAAAAAAGTCTGGGTTGATGAGAATGTCAACAATTTTTGAGATATCAGAGATAGCACTAAGTTTGTTTGTTATAATTCCATTGTCAAGGAAAAGAGAGTGGGAATTATATTATCTTTTCTGGAGTATATGATTCTAATCACATCCGATGACTATGAGGTGAGCTACATATATATCTGATGGAAGTCTCTTCAAGAATGCTTTTCTGTTAAAAAGCTAAATGGTAATATATATAGTCTTAAAATTTACTACTAATAAGGATAAGCCTTAAGAGGACTATGTATTGTCTATTTAAATCCCCCAGATAGAACTGATGCTCAAACTTTTGCCCTATGATTAATGGATATAGGAACAAAACTGCTAAACCAGCAAGCTGGCTCTTTTGCAACTAAAATGTATCATTTTAGCTTCACTTTTATGTGGCCATTTTCTGCTTTGTCCTTCCTCAGAGAATTGAAAAATTCTGCCTGGTATATGGTGGGAAGACAGTGTTACTGATTCAAAATTCATGGCAGTGGTAGTGTGTCGGAGGAGTAGCCTGCAACTGCGCCAGCCTCAGGAGTGTAACAGGAAGAGCTCATTTTCCCATCCATTTTCCATAGCTGATATAATCTTGGCCTTGAGAAACTAAGTGTCAGAGTTTTTATAGCTAATAAATTCCATGAATGGAAGCAGACTGCTATTGCAGTTATAAATGTTTGGAATACTGTGTTTGGAGTGTCCTATGATTTCACTCTTTTCCCTACAGGTAAATAAAAACTATTAAGTTGAAAAATATGGTGTGGAGTGATCACACTCTGGGGTGATGGGGAAGTTGATTCAGTTCAAGAGGGCAGAGTTATTTCTAGAAATAGAAAAATAGAAAAGAAAGAGAGTTTTACATTCTTATTGTAGGAATATATCTATAGAACAAGAGAAATGTAAGCATTATATTCTGTAACACTTTGGATAAAAGCAATGCCCAATTGCTTTGAAGTTAATAACACACATTTCCCCCTGTACTGCTTAAGTTTTGCTTGTTTTTAAGGTTGGAATGTCTCAGATAATACAGATCTTAATCATTTTCTAATTTAGCTGTCTCATTTTTTTTAATGCTTCTTTGTTGATAACCAAAGAATATGCCATCAAAGAAAAAAGGTGGAACACATATCTAACTGTATTATAGTGGAAGTAACAACCTTTGGGTATACTGACTTTGGGTCAGGAATGCTAAATATTTACATACATGAAATTATTTACTTTCCATAACAATCCTAGGATATTGTTTTCAATCTAACCCACAAGAAAACAGGCTTCCAGAACTAAGGCAACTTGCCAAAGTAATACAGCTCTAAAAAGCCAGAAACAGATTCAAAGCTTGGTATATTTCATCTAAAAGATTACGTTCCAAACCATAAAAATTATGGCACCCAGCATCATTGCAATAGATGCATCTGCTTTATTTACCTGGTCAAGATATCTACCATCACTTGGAGGAGTGAGTGCTCATGGAGTCTTATTTATTCTTTGAGGTACAATTGATTTCTATAATAGTTTAATTTGATATCCTAAAGGTGATTTTAGAATTTTATATTTTAGAATCACCTTTAGACTGGGTGGTAAATTTTAAGAAACTTTGGACTAGTACATTTATGCATTGTTTTTCATTTTCCAGTGAGTCCAGTAAGTTGTCAGCTTCAGCTTACAATCGTCTTCTTTTCCATTCTTTTTTACTTATTTCAGAGGACTTTTGGAAGATAGCAGAGATATTTCTGTCTTTAATCTACCATAGTCAGCCAAAAGTTTTTAGTCATTTCAAGAAATAAATTGTGTTAGTAATTTCCAAAAGTAAATCTGTCTGAAGACAAACACATATGTGTGTGCTTTAGTAATTTTAAATTAATTAAGGAAAATATGCTAACTTGATTTTATTATTAATAATTTATATACAATATCTGCTTTGTATTATAGACAGAAATATAAGTAAATATATACACATCTATTTTCTGAAACTTCTAGATTTTATCAAATGCACCATTTCTTATCTGAAGCAGAGAAAGCATTGCGTTGGTTTGAACTGTATGAAGTGCATATAGGGGAGACTCAACTGGGCTTATCTTGCTAATGAAAAAATTAATCCAAATTCCATTTGAGACTCTGGGGCTGGTTAGCAATTCAGATCTGCCTTTCAAAACTGTAAGCAACTCTTTAATGTGACTAAAATTGAACAGGCTCAGCTCCTGGATGATGTCACCTGTTTATTGCCACAATTAAGTATTTGAATAACATAATGAAAAAATCCAAGAAATAGCACTGTTTAGTCAGCTTTTTCACTGCTGTGAGCAAAAGACCTAAGAAGAGCAATTTTAGAGGAAGAAGAGTTTATTTGGGAACTCAAGGTTTCAGAGGTCTCAGTCCATAAATGGCCGACTCCATTCTTCGGGGCCTTAGATGAGGCAAAATATCATGGCAGAGGGGTATGAGGGAGGAAAGTAGCTGGGAACAAGGTATCAGTAAGAAGAGAGAGAGAACTCCCCTCACGACTGACAAAATATTCCAAAGTCCTGCCTTCAATGACCCTCCTCCTCCAGCCACACCATACCTACCTACAGTTACCACTTATTTAATCCTTATCAATGGATTAATGCACTGATTATATTAAGGCTGTCATCACCCAGTCATTTCACCTCTAAACTTTCTTGCATTATCTCACACATGAGTTTTTGAGGGACACCCAATATTGAAACCATAACAAGTACAGAAAGAAAGAAACTCTGCAGAGAATCCCAATAACAGACTAATTACCCTCTTTTTATCCTCTTATCTAATTCCATTTCTTAACTGAAAATATTAGGCGACCTTCTTTGTACATTATCCTTATCATATTTGTAAACAATTATGAAATGATGCTGTGACAATTTCCAAAGTATCATTTCATATTTTAAAGATGATTCTCTTGAGCTGGAATGATTCCTCAGGGCTCAACCTCTGGTACTTTGGTGGTAATGTAGAATCTCCTAACCTGAAACTTAGTTGGCAAAATGCTGAGCCATGGAAAAATTCACATTGACTTTATGATGGATGGTTAATGTCCCAAAGGTTCAGTATGCCAAGATATTCCCTACTGAGAGCTTATTCTGACAGTTCCCATGCAGGCAAAATTCTTTCTGAAATCAATGCCCTTTATCAATAGAAGCCAACTCTTTTTTCCCTGTCAAGTTAAACTTGACAGTGTTTTCTTCCTGCAGTGTGTGGTTCGGATAGCTTTTTGAATGCAATGTCCTTGTGGTTGATACTTCCGAAATAACTATTCTGATTTCGATGTGGATATTTGAAAAGAACTGTCTCCTGCTTCCACACCTCCCCCCACTTTTCCATTTCAACCACTTAGAAGCATCCTGAAGTATCTAAAAGACCATTATACTTGTTCACATTGGAGTCAACTAGTAGGTGCTTTAGCCTTAAATTCAAGTCTGTGCTATGAGAGTACAGGGAGGGAACAAGAGTTAGAATGTGAATACAAAAGATATTAAAATAAATAATAACACGGGTGATGAATCCAGCCATGGACTTATGCTTGGAGTGAGTATAAGGTGGGCAAAATAACTGATGTTCTTATTTTTATTTTCCCAACTTCTTTCAGTGTGAAACTAATCAAAGCTGAATTAATTGATGCTTTCAGGCAATACCTATGGCAAGGTTCACCTACGTGTGAATTCTTAAAGAGATTATTTCACATTAAATACAAACAAGCGTATAATAAATAAACAAACTTTTTTAGGTGGCAAGGAAGTGGGTAGTTAAAAACTCATGAAAAAATGATTCATAGAGAAATATGAGCCACAAATAGAGTGATTGGTGTTATCTTTAAAATTCCATATATTAATACATGTGAAGTGCTCTGTACTACAGAAGAAAACAGCAGATAGCAAGTAAGAAGATACAGTAAGTCATGATCTTTGGAAATTCATGGGAACTCACCAAGCTGCAGAACCCTAAAGAAATATTTATATTTTAAAGATAGTCCTTTGAAAATGTCTAAGCAAGTGTATCTTAAGTATCATTTGAGGATTTTTCAAAAGCAATTTTATGCAATTTTTACTTGATACACCAAGTTTAGAATCAAACATTTTTTAAAGGATAATTTTAATAAAAGTGTAAAATCATAAATTTTATATAGATATTAAAATGAACATGTGTTAAATATTGTATTCAACTCATATTGAGAGAACTAAGCTGATATTACATAATTTGTTCAAAGGAGAATCCAAAGGACAAAAAACATTTATAAATCAGGAATACTGAAAACAATGTTCACATGGAGGCAAGGCTGATTCTACCATGCTGGTGGAGCTCTGGAAAGATAGTTGTCACTCTAGACATTCTTCAGGTTCATGTCTATGGAAAAGATTTATTTAGCATTGCAAGTCCATGATTCATGACTTAAAGAATTATAAAATAACTCCTCTACAATCAGAATCAGGTCATGCAAAGTGTGTGGTTTAGACAATGAATAGTTTTCCATAAGGCACACATTTTCCCCAGCATTGTACTGTGAGAAACCTGCGGCTTTAATTGCTGTTTAAATGGAAAGTTCCATGAGTAAGGAGATCCAATAACTAATGATGCATCCTTTATCTGCAGCCTAGATTTGTAGGTACCTTTATTTAATCCCAACACTCTAGGAAAAATAGGCTGCAGATAAAGGATGCATCATTATTTTATAATTCTTTAAGTCATGAATCATGGATGTTAAGGATGAGATTTGCCTGCTTTACATTTTTCCTGATATTTGTCTAGTCTCAATATTTTTTGCTTCTGTTTCTTGGGAATTCTCAGACTATTTGTACTTTATTCTCCTGTGTTCCTTTTTCAGGATGAGTATTTGATTAGGGTTTTTAGGCAACTTCAGATATTATACACAAAAACTGCTTAGTAAGTTGAAAAAAGTATACTAAGTTAATGTATTTTTTTAAGTTGTAGTTGGACACAATACCTTTATTTTATTTATTTATTTTTATGTGGTGCTGAGGATCAAACCCAGCGCCTCGCACATGTGAGGCAAGCGTTCTAGTGCTGAGCCACAACCCTGACCCCCTGTAAAGTGTTTTTAATATTATATCATCATAATTAATGTCTTTAGTGAAGACTTACAATTTATTTTTGTTCCCTCTTGTGGCTTCCCCTTGTCTTAAAATCATGACAAATTTCTAAGCATAGTTGGAGTGAATTGATTGCAAAGGTGACACTAGAGACATATGACCTCACTGACTGTGTCAGATAATTGAATGGAGCCATCTTGGACCACTGAGCTCTAAATGAGTCTCTAGATTATTGCAGCAGAATGAGTGACACCACATAAATTCAAGAGAAAGCTACTCAGCTGAGCCAACCCCCAAATGCTGTGCAACTAAATGAGTTATTGTTTTAAGCTATTAATTGGGGGTGGTTCATTTGATAGAAATAGGTAACAAAAGCATGACCTTCAAAGTTTTGCATTATCTAGCCCATGCCTACCCCTTCAGACTTATCTCCCTACCATCTTTCTCCTAGTATGCTAGACTCTACCCACATGGAATTACTTCTTTTGATCTTAAAGATTTGGATTTCATATTTACTGTTTTTTAAAATTCTTAATTAGCTCATTTTTAATGCTGTCTTAACCTCTCCCCCACAAATGCATGCATTCTTATTCATACTCATACTATAATCTGAATATCACCTTTTCAAAAATGCCTTTATTATGGGATCCTCCATAGTTCCCTTAGTCCCCATACTTTTTCACTATAACACGTTTCATAATTATAGTTATCAATTTTTAATTACTTTTTCAGTTTTTTTTTTTTGTGAATTCCACAAGGGCAAGGATCTGAACTCTCTTATTCACTCTCCAGCAGCTAATACAATAAAATAAAATTTACCCTAAAATACAATGGGTTCTTTGTGGGTGTATTTGTTGAATAAATAATGCTTTACTAAGTATTTTTTGAAGAAGCATTTATTATAATAATTAGTGTCATGTTTTATCTCTAGAATATTAATTTTTAGTGCTGAGCAAATTCATCGTGCCATTTCTTTTGTGGTTCTATAAAGTCAATGATTAAACACTGTCCCTAGTTAATTTTTATGATTTTTAAATATTTAATGGACAAAGTTTTTCATATTCCAGGTATAGAATATGATGTTTATATATCAAATCAATTAACATATCCATCATCATTCCTGCTGCATATTAAACCTACAGAACTTGCTCATTTTATGACTAAAGTTTGATGTTGACCTAAGGCCAATATCACCCTGTTTTCTATTACCACCCCAGTCCCTGGTAATTGCTGTTATCCTCTCTGATTCTGAGTTTGACTTTTTTGGATTCCTTATGTAAATGAGATAATATAATATTTGTATAATTCTGTCTGTCTTATTTTAACTAGCATATTGAACCAGCCAGGTTCATCCATGTAGTGGCAAATGATAGGATTTCCTTCTTATTATGGCTTAATAATATTCTGTTGAGTAGTATACCACATCTTCTTTATTCATTCATCCATCAATGGACTGTGAGGCTGTTTCTGTATCTTGGCTGTTGTGCATAGTGCTTCAGTGAGTGTGGGTATGCAGATGTCTCTTGGAGACACTCATTTTATTTTTTTTGGACATGTGCCCAATAGTATGATCAACAGGTCATATAATAGTTCTGCTTTTAATTTTTTGAGGAATCTTCAACCTTTCATAAATGGTGTGCCAATTTACATTTCCACTAACAGTGTAGTGAGATTCCCTTTTCTTCACATCCTTCTTAACACTTGTTGCCTCCTGTCTTTTTTGGATAATATCTATCAATATATCATTTTGATTTTCCTTTGTACTTCTCTGCTGTTTAGTGACATTGAACACTCTTTCAAATATCCTTTGGCCATTTCTTTGAAAAATGTTTATTTTTTTTATTGTTGGTTGTTCAAAACATTACATAGTTCTTGATATATCATCTTTCACACTTTGCTTCAAGTGGGTTATGAACTCCCATTTTTAGCCCATATACAGATTGCAGAATCACATCAATTACACATCCATTGATTTACATATTGCCATACTAGTGACTGTCGTGTTCTGCTACCTTTCCTATCCTCTACTATCCCCCCTCCCCTCCCCTCCCCTCTTCTCTCTCTACCCCCTCTACTGACCTTCATTTCTCCCCCTTGTATTATTTTTCCCTTTCCCCTCATTTCCTCTTGTATGTTCTTTTGTATAACCCTGAGGGTCTCCTTCCATTTCCATGCAATTTCCCTTTTATCTCCCTTTCCCTCCCACCTCTCATCTCTGTTTAATGTTAATCTTCTTCTCATGCTCTTCGTCCTTACTCTGTTCTTAGTTACTCTCCTTATATCAAAGAAGACATTTGGCATTTGTTTTTAAGGGATTGGCTAGCTTCACTTAGCATAATCTGCTCTAGTGCCATCCATTTCCCTGCAAATTCTATGATTTTGTCATTTTTTAATGCAGAGTAATACTCCATTGTGTATAAATGCCACATTTTTTTTAATCCATTTGTCTATTGAAGGGCATCTGGGTTGGTTCCACAGTCTTGCTATTGTGAATTGAGCTGCTATGAACATCGATGTAGCAGTGTCCCTGTAGCATGCTCTTTTTAGGTCTTTAGGGAATAGACCAAGAAGGGGAATAGCTGGGTCAAATGGTGGCTCCATTCCCAGCTTTCCAAGAAATCTCCATACTGCTTTCCAAATTGGCTGCACCAAATTGCAGTCCCACCAGCAATGTACAAGTGTACCCTTTTCCCCACATCCTCGCCAGCACTTGTTGTTGTTTGACTTCATAATGGCTGCCAATCTTACTGGAGTGAGATGGTATCTTAGGGTGGTTTTGATTTGCATTTCTCTGGCTGCTAGAGATGGTGAGCATTTTTTCATGTACTTGTTGATTGATTGTATGTCCTACTCTGAGAAGTGTCTGTTCAGGTCCTTGGCCCATTTGTTGATTGGGTTGTTTGCTATCTTATTGTCCAATTTTTGGAGTTCTTTGTATACTCTGGATATTAGGGCTCTATTTGAAGTGTGAGGAGTACAGATTTGTTCCCAGGATGTAGGCTCTCTATTTACCTCTCTTATTGTTTCTTTAGCTGAGAAAAAACTTTTTAGTTTGAGTAAGTCCCATTTGTTGATTCTAGTTATTAACTTTTGTGCTATGGGTGTTCTATTGAGGAATTTGGAGCCCGACCCCACCGACTGTAGATCGTAGCCAACTTTTTCTTCTATCAGATGGCGTGTCTCTGATTTGATATCAAGCTCCTTGATCCATTTTGAATTAACTTTTGTGCATGGCGAGAGAAAGGGATTCAGTTTCATTTTGTTGCATATGGATTTCCAGTTTTCCCAGCACCATTTGTTGAAGATGCTATCCTTCCTCCATTGCATGCTTTTAGCCCCTTTATGAAATATAAGATAGTTGTAGTTTTGTGGATTGGTTTCTGTGTCCTCTATTCTGTACCATTGGTCCACCTGCCTGTTTTGGTACCAGTACCATGCTGTTTTTGTTACTATTGCTCTGTAGTATAGTTTGAAGTCTGGTATCGCTCTACCGCCTGATTCACACTTCCTGCTTAGCATTGTTTTTGCTATTCTGGGTCTTTTATTTTTCCATATGAATTTCATGTTTGCTTTCTCTATTTCTACAAGAAATGCCGTTGGTATTTTGATTGGCATTGCATTAAACCTATAGAGAACTTTTGGTAATATCGCCATTTTGATGATGTTAGTTCTGCCTATCCATGAACAGGGTATATTTTTCCATCTTGTAAGATCTTCTTCTATTTTTCTCTTTAGGGTTCTGTAGTTTTCATTGTATAAGTCTTTCACCTCTTTTGTTAGGTTGATTCCCAAGTATTTTATTTTTTTTGAAGATATTGTGAATGGAGTGGTTGTCCTCATTTCCATTTCAGAGGATTTGTCGCTGATATACAGGAATGCCTTTGATTTATGCGTGTTGATTTTATATCCTGCCACTTTGCTGAATTCATTTATTAGCTCTAATAGTTTCTTTGTAGAGCCTTTTGGGTCTGCTAGGTATAGAATCATATCATCTGCAAATAGTGATAATTTAAGTTCTTCTTTTCCTATTTTGATGCCTTTAATTTCTTTCGTCTGTCTAATTGCTCTGGCCAGCGTTTCGAGAACTATGTTGAACAGAAGTGGTGAAAGAGGGCATCCCTGTCTTATTCCAGATTTTAGATGGAATGCCTTCAATTTTTCTCCATTCAGAATGATGCTAGCCTGAGGCTTAGCATAGATTGCTTTTACAATATTGAGGTATGTTCCTGTTATCCCTAGTTTTTCTAGAGTTTTGAACATAAAGGGATGCTGTACTTTGTCGAATGCTTTTTCCACATCTATCGAGATGAACATATGGTTCTTATTTTTAAGTCTATTGATGTGGTGAATAACATTTATTGATTTCCGTATATTGAACCATCCTTGCATCCCAGGGATGAATCCTACTTGATCATGGTGCACAATTTTTTTGATATGTTTTTGTATCCGATTCGCCAGAATTTTATTGAGGATTTTTGCATCTAGGTTCATTAGAGATATTGGTCTGAAGTTTTCTTTCTTTGAAGTGTCTTTGTCTGGTTTAGGTATCAGGGTGATGTTGGCCTCGTAGAATGAATTTGGAAGTTCTCCCTCTTTTTCTATTTCCTGAAGTAGCTTGAAAAGTAGTGGTGTTAGTTCCTCTTTAAAGGTTTTGTAAAATTCTGCTGTATACCCATCCGGTCCTGGGCTTTTCTTAGTTGGGAGTTTTTTGATGGTTTCTTCTATTTCCTCGATTGATATTGGTCTGTTTAGGTTGTCTATATCCTCCTGACTCAATCTGGGCAGATCATATGACTTAAGAAATTTATCTATGCCTTCACTATCTTCTAATTTATTGGAGTATAAGGATTCAAAATAATTTTTGATTATCTTCCGTATTTCTGAAGTGTCTGTTGTGATATTGCCTTTTTCATCCCGTATGCTACTAATTTGACTTCTCTCTCTTCTTCTCTTCGCTAGCATGGCTAAGGGTCTGTCGATTTTGTTTATTTTTTCAAAGAACCAACTTTTAGTTTTGTCAATTTTTTCAATTGTTTCTTTTGTTTCGATTTCATTAATTTCAGCTCTGATTTTAATTATTTCTTGCCTTCTACTTCTTTTGCTGTTGTTTTGCTCTTCTTTTTCTAGGATTTTGAGATGAAGTATGAGATCATTTATTTGTTGGTTTTTTCTTTTTTTAAGGAATGAACTCCAAGCAATGAATTTTCCTCTTAGAACTGCTTTCAATGTGTCCCATAGATTCCGATATGTTGTGTCTGTGTTTTCATTAATCTCTAAGAATTTTTTAATTTCCTCCTTGATGTCTTCTATAACCCATTGATCATTCAGTAACCTATTGTTCATTCTCCAAGTGATGTATGCTTTTTCCTTCCTTCTTTTATCGTTGATTTTCAGTTTCATTCCATTATGATCAGATAGGATGCATGGTATTATCTCTACTCCTTTATATTGTCTAAGAGTTGCCCTGTGACATAATATATGATCTATTTTTGAGAAGGATCCATGTGCTGCTGAGAAAAAAGTGTAACTGCTTGATGTTGGGTGGTATATTCTATATATGTCAATTAAGTCTAGGTTATTAATTGTGTTATTGAGTTCTATAGTTTCCTTATTCAACTTTTGTTTGGAAGATCTGTCCAGTGGCGAGAGAGGTGTGTTGAAGTCTCCCATGATTATTGTATGGTGGTCTATTAGACTCTTGAACTTGAGAAGAGTTTGTTTGATGAACATAACTGCACCATTGTTTGGGGCATATATATTTATGATTGTTATGTCTTGTTGGTGTATGGTTCCCTTAAGCAGTATGTAGTGTCCCTCTTTATCCATTTTGATTAACTTTGGCTTGAAATCTATTTTATTTGATATGAGTATGGACACTCCTGCTTGTTTCCGAAGTCCATATGAGTGATATGATTTTTCCCAACCTTTCACCTTCAGCCTATGTATGTCTTTTCCTATCAAATGCGTCTCCTGTAGGCAGCATATTGTTGGGTCTTGTTTTGTGATCCATTCTACTAGCCTGTGTCTCTTAATTGGTGAGTTTAAGCCATTAATATTTAGGGTTATTATTGAGATATGGGTTGTTGTTCCAGCCATATTTGTTTATTTATGTTACTAAACATGGTTTGTTTTCCTCTTTTATTATCTCCCCCCCTTTACTGTCCTACCTCCCACTGTTGGTTTTCATTGTTATTTTCCATTTCCTCTTCCTGTAATGTTTTGCCGAGGATGTTTTGAAGAGATGGTTTTCTAGCTGCATATTCTTTTAACTTTTGTTTGTCGTGGAAGGTTTTAATTTCATCTTCCATCCTGAAGCTTAATTTCGCTGGATACACAATTCTTGGTTGGAACCCATTTTCTTTCAGTGTTTGAAATATGTTATTCCAGGATCCTCTAGCTTTCAGAGTCTGTTGAAAGATCAGCTGTTATCCTGATTGGCTTACCCCTAAATGTAATCTGCTTCCTTTCTCTTGTAGCTTTTAAAATTCTCTCCTTATTCTGTATGTTGGGCATCTTCATTATAATGTGTCTAGGTGTGGATCTCTTATAATTTTGCACATTCGGCATCCTGTAGGCTTCTAGAATTTGGGATTCTGTCTCATTCTTCAAGTCTGGGAAGTTTTCTTGTATTATTTCATTGAATAAATTGCTCATTCCTTTGGTATGGAGTTCTATACCTTCCTGTATCCCAATGACTCTTAAGTTTGGTCTCTTAATGTTATCCCATATTTCTTGGATGTTCTGCTCATGGTTTCTTAACAGTCTTGCTGAGCTGTCTATGTTCTTTTCCAGTTGAAATACTTTGTCTTCATTGTCTGATGTTCTATCTTCTAAGTGTTCTACTCTGCTGGTAGTATTCTCAATTGAGTTTTTAAGTTGGTTTATTGCTTCCTGCATTTCTAGGATTTCTGTTTGTTTGTTTTTTATAACCTCTATCTCCCTGTATAGTTGATCCTTTGCTTCCTGGATTTGTTTGTGTAATTCATTGTCGAAGTGATCTTTCATTGTCTGATTTTGCTGTCTAATGTCTTCCTTGATACTCCAGATCATCTGAAGCATATATATCCTGAATTCTTTATCTGACATTCCAACTGCTGCAGCTGTTACCTCTTCTAAAGTTGAGTTGACCTGCATTGCTTGTAGTCCTTTCTTTCCTTGTCTTTTTATACTGCTTGCGTTTCTTTCTTCTTGGTGAAACTGTTGTGTTTTTGATATTCCCTCCCCCCTATATATTTATACTGCTCTTGTATAGTTGAAAAGTCTCCCTTGCAGGTGCGGGCGGGGGCTCTGCTCTGCCCCTCCTCTAATTGGTGTGAGGTGTCTACCACGCCTGCGGACCCCTGGGCCTGATCTGCCATTCTGTCGCAGGTCTGCCTACCTTGCAGGTGGGGGCGAAGGCTCTGCCCTGCCCCTCCTACCAAGCCCGGGGACTGCTGGGCCTGATCTGCAGGTTGGTCGCCAGTCTGCCCACCTTGCGGGCACGGGTGGCAGTTCCGCTCCGCCCCCACTCCAATTGGTGTCACTTGACCACCACGCAGGCGGGCCACTGGGCCTGATCTGGGCACGGGCGAAGGCTCTGCTCTGCCCCTACTCCAGTTGGGGTGAAGTGTGTACCACGCTGGCAGGCCGCTGGGCCTGATCCGCCGGTCTGTCGCAGGTCTGCTTACCTTGCCGGCGTGGGCGGCGGCTCTGCCCTGCCCCTCCTACCACGCCCGCAGACCACTGGGCCTGATCTGCAGGTTGGTCGCAGGTCTGCCTACCTTGTGGGCGCGGGCGGCGGCCCCGCTCCTCCCCTCTGGCTCGACGACAAAGCGAGAGAGACTCGGGTATCTGTGATTCACCCTCCCTACCAGGAGACCAACTGTTTCCGTCGCCGCTGGCACTGATGAAGTTCTCTCCTCGGCTGCTCTCCGATGACATCAGATCTCTGCCATGCTGGCATCCCCTGTTCTATGGCTGAATCCCATTTTCTTCTCTTCCAATAGGCGGAGCTGTGCCCTCCGAGCCGAGCTTCTGCCCTCTATGTGCTGACAGAGATCCCTGTAAGGTGGCTCCTGGGAGTCTCTCAATCCTGTTAGTCCAGAGCCCTTTCACTTATCCGGCCCCTTCCCCTGTTCCTCCTCCCAGCCAGCCAGCCAGCCAGGTCCTGTTCACCGGAGGTGGTTCCCCAAGGATCTGATTATACTTGCAGCCCCACTGCGTGTCCTATATCCCGAACGATGAACACCCTCTCTGTCATTCATCTAAGCCCCAGTGCTGTGGTGGGGTGATCTGGGAACCAACAGTTTAATTTTTCCGGACCCCTTTGGTGGGCACGCCCCCAGAAACTGGCGGCTAAGATCTTGGGTGTCGCCGCTGGTGTTAAGGGGAGGTGGGGATCTGGAATCCCCTCTGCTTCCCTACAGACACGCCCCCGGAGAGATTCCCGAGGTTTCCTGGTTGCTTGTATCTGGAGGGGGTGGGAGTCACACACCTGCTATCGTGGATTCCGCTGGGAAGGAATTCTGTCGGCGGAACTCTGGTGATGTCTCCTCTCTGCTATGGCGGGCCCCAGGCTCCTTGCCGGAGTGTCTGAAGGGAGGGGTGGGACTGGTCTGTCTCTGGTTGGTTTCAGCTCCCGTTTCGCTATTTCATGAAGGCTTGGCGAGAGACCTCTTCCTAGAGTCCCTGCACCGCTCCTGCTGCGCTGCGCCTCGGAGGCTATCCGCCCTGATGCAGGGGCCGTGTGCAGGCAGCCGACAGTCGCCGAGTCGCACGGGCAGCGGCTGGCGGGTCTGGACCTCTGCGCTGCGTGGCGGAGATTCACTTGTCTAGGGCAAACTGTCACCTCCAAAAATCCTTCCAATTCCCAGCCGGTCTCTCTTTAGTGGAATTTTGCTAGGAGTTTCTCAGCAGGTCGAATCTAAGCGTATCCATGCGTCTCTCTGACCCCGTTGAGGAGGTACTGAAAGCGCTGCCTCCCCACTTGCCGCCATGTTGGATCCCTCCGAAAAATGTTTATTCAGATAACATCTTTTGACCATTTTTGAATCAACTTTTGATGTTGTTATACCTGAGTTGTGTGAGCTTCTTGCCTATTTGGGGTATTAATGCCTTATCAAATACATGACTTGCAAATATTTTCTCTCATTCTGTCAGTTGCTTTTTAATTTTGTGCTCTATTTTCCTTTGCTGGACAAAAGCTTTTTAGTTTAACATAATACCTCTTGTTTGTTTTTGCTTTTGTTACTTTTGGTGTTAAAAACCACAAAACCATTGTTGAGGAGCTTTCCTCCTGTTTTCTTCTAGGAATTTTGTGGGTTTTTTTGTTTGTTAAAGTCGCTAGTATATTTTGAGTTAATTATCATAAATAGTGTAAGATAGTGACCCAGTTTCATTCTTTTGTAAGTTAATATCCAATTATTCTAAGACCATTTATTGAAGATTATTTCCTTTTCCCATCGTGCCTTCTTGATATCCTTGTTAAAGGATACTTGACTCTGTCCATGTGGATTTATTTCTGTGCTCTGTCTTCTTTTCATTGGTTCTAAATATCTGTTTCATGTCAGTACCATGCTCCTTTAATTGCTGTAGCTTTGTAAGACAGTTTGAAATCAGGGAATGTGCTGTCTGTAGTTTTGTTCTTTATCAAAATCACTTTGCCGATTTGGGGATTTTTGTTGATCCATATAGATTTTAGGATTTTTTTTGCTATTTCTGTGGAAAATGTCATAGTATTTTTAACAGATATTGATTGCATTAAATCTGTAGAATGCTTTAGGTAGTAATTGCATTTTAACAATTTTCATTCTTCTAATACATGAACATGTGATATCTCACCATTTATTTGTGTTTTCTAAAATTTCATTAATTTTCTAGAGAAAATTTGAATTTGCATTAAGTTTATTATTTTCAGTGTATACATAGACCTCATCTGCTCATTTAAATTTATTTCCAAGTATTTTTATTCTTTTTGATTATATTGTAAATAAGATCATTTCCTTAATTTATTTTTTTAAGCTGGTTCATTCTTAGTGGAAACACAAATAACTTTTGTATGTTGATTTTTTTATACTGAAAATTTACTCATTGGTTCTTACCATTTTTTCAACAAAGAAATTAGATCTTCTTATGTATAAGATCAAGTCTTTTTTAATCTAAAAGTATTTGGCATTTCCGTTCTATTAGTCATTTTACAGAGAAAACTGAATAGAGGTGGGTTGGAAGAAGCTGGTCATCAATATTAAGTCTGCCAAAATATTAGTTGGGAAGAGAAATAATTCATATCTTTTTTTCAAGGATGTGACTATCACCATGAACAATTATTGAGACTCAGATCTAAGAAAGACCTTTTTATTTAGGATCTGTAAGTGGAATTTTCATAAATTCCACAAACTCTTTTATTTCCCAGAGTATTCCCAGGGCATGTTACTCTTTTAGAAATGTGTGGCTGAGCTTAAAATTCTTCCTACATATAAGTGAATAGGGTACCTAAGTCTTCAGTGAATTGCCAAAGCACTAAGATTTTATTATTGATTGTTATGGTTTGGATGTGAGGTGTCCCCCAAAAGCCCATGTGTGAGACAATAAAAAGAAGGTTTAGAGGAAAAATGATTGAGTTATTAGAGTCTTAACCCAATCAGGGGATGAATCCCCTGATGGGATTAACTGAGTGGGAACTGAAGGTAGATAAGGTATGGCTGGAGGATGTGGGAATTGGGGGCATGCCTTTGGGATATATATTTTGTATCTGTTGAGTGGAGTCTCTTTCTGCTGTCTGATCATGTGAGCTGCTTCTCTCTACCACACTCTTCTTCCATGATGTTCTGCCTCACCTCAAGCCCTGAGAAATGGAACCAGCTATCTATGGACTAAGATCTCTGAAGCCATGAGCCCCCAAATAAACTTTTCCTCCTCAAAGTTGTTCTTGTCAGGTCTGTTAATTGCAGCAGCAAAAAGCTGACTAAAAACCCTGATCATCTTGATTGGTGATTTGTGGCCTCTTGCCCCTGTCATTTATAATTCTGTACAAAATAATGCCAGGTTTTATTTGGCCTCAAGACCCATGGACCTTAATGGGCCAAATGATGAAAAAATGTAGTTTTGCAAAATATTTTAAAGAATAAAGACTCTGGCCTTCATTCTTGACTTCTGTGCTAACTCTATGGGAAAATTATTCAAGCATTCTGTTTGTGGTTTATTCATCTCTAAACTGTGATGGTTAGGGTTGTTTCTGCCTCTAATAACTATAGATTATGCAAGTCATCACCCTGGATTGTCTGGAACATTCGCATCTGTTAGGAGGTGTTAGCATGCTAATTCCTAAGATCTTGCCTAGATTTAACAATGGAAGTTAGAAATAAGATGGAGGGTTGGAATTCAGGAATTTGTTTAAAGAAAAACATTTCAGATGATTCATAAACAATTTTATGCTTGAAAACCATTCCTTATGTTCTTATGATTTTCCTTTACTATGTTCCATTGGAAGATATGAAGACATATACTTTTTACATAGACCTGAGAAATGTTATATGGAGGAAGCACTGCCACTTTTTAAGTACTAGGAATAGAAGAGACTGAACTCATTTGTTCTGACCTTTTTTCATCAGATACTGAAGTTGAAATCATCAGAGACAAAACCTTGCTCACATAATTTTTGTTCGGTTCAGGTCTTAGAGGATTTAAGGTCATGTAACCATTCAATCAACACCAAAACCTTCACAAGAAATAGCAAATTGAGGTCAGAACTCTGAACATGCACATTATTTTTGGATTTTTGTTCTTTCCTTTATCCTCCTGTTAGATATGAAAAGCAGAGGAGTAACTTGAGGCAGAAGGTGAAATGGAAAGAATTAGTTGTGTTCTTGATGTAAAAAATATATCATGATAGTGTTACCAGAGTCCTAAACCAGAGACCTGACTCTGGGGTTTTCAACAAAGCAGGTTTGGCTACTCCAAAAACCAAACAGAAAATATTAGGAAAACAGAGACACAGACACAGAGAGAAGATGCAGAGGCAAGAAAGATGGCAGAATTGCCAAGCTGCCAGCTTTATTTGTATCAATAGGTTTTATTAGGTCACTGGCATCAGTAGAACATTATTGTTCATTGTGTCATAAGGCAAATTACAGAGTTAGCAACATGATGCAGCTTATCCCTCAGTTATATACTATAGTTGCAATGTGCAATGTTAGGAGCTTTGTGTAGCTCTCAATAAAGTCCATTGTTTAAAGTTACTGGTATGTGGACAGGTTCAGATGCAGAGGAGCTTAGTGAAACAGTGTGGTTCTCTAACAGGAGAAGTTTCTGTATTCCTAGCAGCTGTGTGTATTTGGGATCAAGGTCCACGCTTATAAGACTCTAATACAGAGCTTCGAGGCTTATAATACTCTAATTCAGAGCCTCCTCATGCAGGGCATTGCTGCAACAGCCAGCATTTCCTAGCAGCCAGGCATTCTGTTGTGCCTTTGCACAGAAACTCCCTTAACCACCAAGTATGCCATAGTTGTGAAGCTATCAGAGACGCCAATCCCAAACACAGAACTCTTAAAAGAAAAGGCAATAGTGAAAAGCAGGAAAGCAGACATTAATCAAAGAGGCCATTTTGGAAAGGCAAAATGAGATCCAACATCTTAACCCTGTCTTCAGGGTGCTGACAGGAACAATTGGGGTAGTGGTTAAGAGATCTGCATAAATTAGCAGTCTTGGTCAAACTGTGATCTGGTTGATCATTATTTCAGTTCTGGTTTTGTGAGGTGACCCAGAGAAGTTCTTTATCATTTGAGAGGACCATTTCCACTTGCTTCTCAGAATATTTATCTATCAGACCTATGATCCTGAAGGGGCAGTTTAGTTCCCATGGGATGGTTTCCCCGGCTTAGGTGGGTCAGTTCCTGGAAAATGTAGAATAAGGACTGAAAACTTTTAGATGCCATTCCAGGGGTCTAAAATAGGCTGCTGCAAATCTTGCTTCAGTCTATAAGGGGGACAAGATAAGTTCAGTAAATTTAGGGATAATAAACTTTGTATTACCAGGTTTTAGATGAGCACCCCTTGACTGATTAACTTGTCTATGAGCAGAGCTGAGCAGGGGCCTGACCTGAAGTCTAATGTAAATGAGACAGATAGAAAGTGAAAGCAGAGATGCAGAGCTTTATCATGCTTTCAGTTGCCCATTGGGCATCTTCAGGATGAAATAAGGAATCAGTGCTTTTACCAAAGGCAGCCTTTCTAAAGCCCTGTTACAACATATGTGTGTTTGTGTGTATTTATAGGTAAAGATATAATATCTACCCACTAAATATCACAGGAAGATGCTTAGATTGCTCTTCATATTTCCAATCATGTTCTTAGGCTGAGCTCAGTGTTACTTTTTATCTGATTTTATGGGCATAAAATATGCATCAAAAAGTTGAGTTCTGATTCCCCAGAAGACTCTGCAAAATATTTTGATTATAATAAAGTATTTTGAATCGATGTCTTCTGAACATTCCTATAAGCCAGCAGCACAGCCATTACTGCCCTCATTTAACCAATACAGGACTTCAGTGACAATAGATCTGTCCAATTTGATACACTGCTACAAAAGAACTAAAGCAGTAATCTTCAACTCTTTCAGCTCTGAACCTATGCACTTTCTTGCTCACCCCATTCATGCCACATTTTAGAAGTTTTTCCATATTTTTCTTCACTGAAGTCTTCTTGTAAAGTCTGTGTACTTGGAGTAAGGGAAGAAAACAGATATCATCATGATATTTTTTCATAATGTTTTATTCAGATTTCCCCATTATAATGGTTACTGCACTGTGGCACTGTGTGAAATTGCTAGCCGAAAGCAGGGAGTGACATATGAAATCTGTACTTACTTAGAATGATGCCAGTTCTGCCACTAAACTAGCCCATTGCTCTTCAGTTTGTCCTCTATTTTCCATCCCTTCTGCCATTGCTTCAGAATAGGCTTGCTCCATTTTTACCTGACACAGAATAGGTACTAGGAAGTAAAAATGTATTGAGAAAATAAATGCTTGAAATACAGAAAATGTCTCCTACACAATTTTAGTTTCTTTTCTTTCTGAAAAAGTCCTGAAAGTAGCAACATCAGGACTCCAACCCAGTTAGAGGAGTTTGGAGTGCAAGCTTTCAACCTCTCCACTATGCTGTCCCCTGACCATGAGTCACTTTTATAGCCCACATAGTGGACTTGAGGGACGTGGCTTTTGCAAGGCCAGCAAGGGGCTCTTTCATACTTTATAGATTTATTATTTGTAAAATTGAACATTCTACAATCTTTGCACTCCACTTGGTTATGATACTGACATTTATAGGCAAGAAAATGACCATATTTAATGAGGTTTTTAGTCAAGTCCTGGCAGTCCTTAGTTGTTAAAACTGCTTCTTATGCTGTTTAGATCATCTGTTCATAAAGAGGGGTCTTTGAGAGTTGAAGATTCAACTTTGTAAGGATGGTGGCACAGCCCTGGATATGACATGACTTGTCAATCTGCCCTGTGCCTGGGGCTCTTTCAGAAACTCTTCAATCAGTCCTTTGGGAGCCAGAGGCTATCTAATATTCCTTTATATTCTGTGGTCCTCTCTGCAGGAGAGCAACCCTATGGGGATCAGTGAAAAGCAGAACCAGTCAAACTGTCTTTGGCTTCCTTTATTCAGCTAGGTCACTTATAAGCCATGATTGCCAAGGGATGTTGCATAATTGTAACAGGTCCCTACATAACCTCAGTATTAATATTAATTAAAGACACTAATATGCTACCAGAAACTTGCAGATACTTTGTTGGCTGCTAACCATCTACCTGTCACAATTCTGGTCTCAGAAAGGCTTCAAAGTCATTTGGATTTGAAAAGGAGCTTTTTAAAGTTACATGAAAATAATACACAGAAGTTGTTCTAATAAGATGGCATTGCATGAAAATTTCCAGACTAATCCACTTCAATCAAGAAAGGACAGCCCTATGTCTGAAAGCACTTTTTCCCCCACTTCACTCACACTTTTTTTTTTTAAGTAATAGAAACTGTTCTGAATTTCAACAATGTCCATCCAGCTAGAGACTCCTTGCAGCTTGTTCTATTCATTCAATTAAATTTTGGCCAGTGGATTTTTGAGTCTAAAGAATATATGCAACTTTCTAATCACATTTCTAAAAATGAAAGCAGGTACATAATCTCTTTCATAATACCCATGAGCAAAAACTCAATCTGTGGGGGTGATGAGCCAGATATAACTAAGAGGAGGAGGGTAACACCCTAAGATTTAGAGGATAATTATGGAAACCAAAGTACTGGATGCCAGACATGGCAGAACTGGTTATCAATTGTATACCCACCATCTTCTAGAGTGTTATTGTGAGACAATAAACAAAAATCGTGTAATTTGGGGGCTCTTTGTCGTAGAAGCTTAGTTTTTCTCATACACAAGGTATCTGTTTACAGATCTAAGTTTTGATGTTAGTAACTTTTATTGATTTAAGTTGACCTGAACTGCTACTCTTAAAATATCTGGGGAGATAAAGCTTGCTCACACGTGGATCTTAGAAAAGTCAAAATTCTTGGAAGGTTTTGTGCTCAAGTGAGAAAATGTGTTATGGCATTAGATGAATCTAGTCTGTATTTATCAACCTTGTGAATCTGGGCCTCTCCAAATATCAGTTTCTTCATCTATAAAATAATAAAAATAATATATGTCACACAAGATTTTTTGTGAGGATTCAAACCAATGACATATATAAAATATCTGGTACTAGAAGTTTCTCAATAATGCTAATTCTTTTTCTTCCATTTTTCTCTACCCTTTTCGGCCTTGTTTTATAGCGAAGGAAGGGGCTTTTACTCTTTTTTTCAAATAATGTTCATTAATTAATTGGAAGTATTCTGTGAATGATGAAGAAATGTTGTAAACCCAAGTAGTCAAGGCCAGTCACCAGGTTTCTCCTGTCTCACTTCATGAACATTGAACTTTGGAAACCCATATAATGAGGGGAAGAATCATCAGAACAAATAATCACTCTCCTAAGAGATGGTGTCAGAGTTCATCAGAGTGATTTTAATAGAACTCCCCAATCCCAAGGGTGAATTAAAAAAAAATAGGACTGACTCCAGGGTTCTGCTTAGGGGCCACCTATATCTTGATAAAATTTGATTCCAGTTTTGACAGGGTCTTCTCTGCTTGAGGATTTGTTTTGTTGACAAAGATATTGATTAGAGCTAATCTGGTTGTCTAGTTGACATCTCAACTCCCTGCACTTTATAATTAGAAAAAGCCTTTTTAATCTAGTCACTTCCTGTTGTCTCTTTGACCTAAGAACTCCTTGGGGAAAGGAAGCCTTAAATCAATCTGAGGGAGTATAGTTTATAGGGCACAGGTCAATGTCTGGCTTAGGAGAAAATAGGCCAATTACGTTGCAGTTTCCGTTTACAATTTTAATGACATGCTATAATATTCTTCCATTTGAGGACAAGAACAGAGCACATGGTTAGACAAACCAAACTTAAATTTGTATACTAAAACTAAAAAAATAAATTCAAATTCTCTAAACCTCAGTTTCTTTAACTCTAAAATGGAGGATGATAATGTTTCTACACTGGAGACAATAATACTAACCTTGAAGTACTGGAGCATGGGTTAAATGTCTCAGTGCAGGTATGCTTCTAGAAATTCAAAGGGAAGCTATTATTTTTCTTTTAGGCCATTTGTAATCGAGATTCTTTCTATTTACTTTTTTGATTGGTGAAAATCAGTCTGAGCAAGTGAGATTCACTCTATGAATATATAAAGTCAAGACACTTTACAAAACTAAATATGAGGAGTGAATTTTTATCAATATTTCTGCTTTCTTTCATTAATATGAAATAACGTGTCTACATTCTCAACAATGACATCATACTATAGTCAGGGTTTCTTATCTGCAACATGTGGTATTTTAATTCATTGTATATTAATAGTATGCAAAATCACAGAAATTTGCAGCAAAAATTAAATATTAGCTGATTCAAAGTCTACTTCCAATCCTTCACCTTTGCTTATGAGGAAAATTAAAATGAATTGCCAGTCTCCCTTGAAGTGAATGTCTTATAACACAGTTGTAGTAAAGTGAAATGTAAGTGAAAAGCTTCCATAAGGGTATGAGGAAACATATTTTTAAAAGTGTAGAAAACAGGATAGGAAACAAACATTGATAGTGAAGTTTTTGACATACCAACTTCCTTCCTGGAATACAAACAGATACTTGGAAGTCAATCATTCATCGAGAAAGTCAGTATGCTAAGAATAATAGAAAAATTAAACATAGAAAAGATGTGAGGCATGATGTTCATCATCTGAACAAAAACCCAACCATTTTTTTCCACTTTTTAACAAATATTTGTTGAGAATCAGTCTACATCTGGCAAACATTCCTTTTTAGATGCTGGAGATAAGCAGCAAAATAAACAACGAAATTCCTACTCTGTGGTTTACATTCTAATGTGGGAAGAGAAACAGAAATCAAATTAATTGCTCTGTTTTCTGTTTGTGTTTGTGTGCATGTGGTATATCAAAATGATTTTTCAAAATCCTAAGGAGAAAAATTAACCAGGGAAAAGAAAGGGCTAAAAAGTGCTAGGGTGTGGATGTATTTCACTTTGGAAAGATCCATTTAGGGATTGAAGTCTGATAAGTGAGAGAAGAGTGGGTTTTAGGCTTTGTTATATGCCATTAGTTGGGATACATATTGATGTGGATTCTAGGGGAAGGGTCATTTTAGTCAGAGCCACTGACTTGGATTGCTTCTAACTTCAGTCCTGACTCTTGCCAAGGGATGTCAAGAAAAGTCTCATCATATTTCTCTTACTGCTGTGATGTTTCCTATACAAGAAAAATAGACTAGTATTTGTTTAAGAAACTATGAATTAGGTATTGTTTTACTTGCAGTTAGAAATACTCTTAATGAAGAAGCTATAGTGGGAAGATGTAATTAATTTCCATTTATTATGTGCCATGTGTCAGTCTCTAGGATACACTGTTTACACGTTTCTAGTTTTAATCTTTGGTGGTAACCTTATAGGATAGATAATTTTACTATCGTTTTATAGCTTAGGAAAGTTAAGAACTGGCTTATTTTTCATTTAGTAAGTTATATCCTGGTTCTGAATGTAGATATTTTCCTCCAAAACACATCCCTGCTTACATTTTTCTTTATTCAGTCAACAGAAATTTAATGAGTGTTTTATATATCCCAAGCATTCTGTTCGATGCTTGAGAATCGAATGGGAAGTGATTCTTTTTTAATTTGACCCCCAAATGTCAGTCAACAAAACTAAAAATAAACAGGTGAGATTATGTCAAACTTAAAAGCTTCTGTACAACAAAGAAAATAATTAACAGTCAAGAGATAACATTCATAATTGGAGAATATATTTGCAAGCCATACATTTGATAAGGGATTAATATCCAAAATAGATAAGGAACTCAAACAATTCAATATCAAGAAAACAAATAACCCAATTAAAAAATTGGCACAGGTCCTAACTAGATATTTATCGAAAGAAGACATAGGAATGGTTACCAAACATATGAAAAATTGCTCAACATCACTAATCATTAGAGATATGTCAATTAAAACCACAATGAATTATCACCTCCTACCTGTCATAGTAGTGCTTATCAAAAAGAAGCACTTATCAAAAAAACAGGTATTGGCAAGGACATGGAGGAAAGGGAACCCTTGTATGTTGTTGATGAGAAGATAAATTGGTAGAGCCATTAGGGAAAACTGTATTGAGTTTCCTCAAAAAACTAAAACTATAACTACCATGTGTTACATGGGATGGCAGATATTTCAATCCCATTTTTGGAATGTATGTCTGTGTTAAAACAAACTTTCTGTTATTTTAACAAATACCTGAGATAATCAATTAATAAAAATAAAAGGTTATTTTTCACTCACAGTTTTGGAGATTGCAGTCCTTGATCCATTGGCCCACCTACTTTGGGGTCTATGGTGGGGACACACATTATAGAGCAAAATTCTTATTTTATATGAAGCAGAGAAGTGAAAAAGAAAGGAAGCGGAAGAAGAGCGTGGGGTCCAACTATTCCCTTCAAGAGCACTCCCCCAGTGATCAGAAGATCAAATCCCACAAGACCCTCCTGGTTAAAGTGTTTACTATCTCCCAATAGCACCAAGGTGGGGACTAGGCATTTAACACAATGGACCTGTAGGGGAAAATTTTAAATCCAAACTAATAATATCCAAAGGATGTGAAATATCTGCCCTCCCATGTTCATTGCAGCATTACTCATAATGGGCAAGAAATGGACTCACCTAAGATGTCCCTTATTTCACATATATACAAATTGAATACTACTCAGCCTTAAAATGAAAGAAATCTTTTTGTCTGTGACACATGAATGAATATGGGGGTGTGTTATGCTAAGAGAAATAAGCACAGTGGCAGAGAAAGACAAATACATTGTCTCACAGGTGGAAACTAACGGAGTTAGTATTGTTTGTTGTGTGTGTGTGTGTGTGTGTGTGTTTGGTACCAGTGATTGAACTAGGGGGCACTCAACCACTGAGCCACATCCCCAGCCCTTTGTTGTATTTTATTTAGAGACAGGGTCTCACTCGGTTGCTTAGGACCTCACTTTTGCTGAGGCTGACTTTGAACTTATGATCCTGCTGCCTCAGCCTCCCGAACTGCTGGGATTACAGGTGTGAGCCACCAAGCCCGGCAGGTTACTGGGTCTTGAAGGGTCGAGAATATGAGGAGATGCTGGTCAAAGGGTGCCAAGTTTCAGTTAGACAGGAGGAATATTTCAAAATGACTTAAGAGAGTAAGTTTCTCTGAGAGTCAACGTCCTCACTACACACAAAAAAGATATATTAATTAGCTCAATTTAATCACTTCACATTATATTCATATATCAAAACATCGCTTTGTACTCAAAAAAGATATGTGATTACAATTTGTCAATTTACAACCAAATTAAACAATAAAAGTAGAATGGAATTGAGTAGCATAAAAAATAGAATGATAAATAAAACAGGTCTGGTTCTAAAGTACATCTCCAAGTAATAGGGAATACAGATATAAGCACAATTTGAAAAAATTAAATATTATTGATTTAAACATTATGGGTCACCTTTTATATACCAGAAACTATGGAGACCACTGAACGGATTCACAGAAGTCAATAGAATCCCAGGCCATGAGTATATTATCTTTCATGGGGAAAGTTAAACCCTAAGCCAGAACTACCAACCAAGCTTCAAGCATCTTTTAAAGAGGTAGGTACAAAACATGAAAAGACCATAGTAAAAGGATTGGGTGTGGAAAAGAGTATGCAGAGAAAGTTCTGGCATTCCGGACAGAGGAAAGTCACACGAAGCAGCAAGTATTCAGGTGCTGGTAAGGATCTCAGTAGACCTGGACATTCCAAGGTGAGAGATAGGAGCTAATGTTAGAAAGGCAGCTAGGCCCAATGGCAAAAGGTCATGCATGTCAATTGGTTTGGGTTTTTTTCCTGTAGGCAAAAAGTTTGAACAGGTAGATGAAATCTTCAGGTCTGGTATTAGAAAGATAACTATACCAGATATAAAAGGAGTCAGATAACCCTGTTATATGGCATTTTCCTGTACACCGAAGTCCCTCTTTTTATGAGATTCAGGATATGGTCTTTAGATAGCCAATTTTAAATATTATTCTCATGAAATGAAAGTTTCTCCTTCATTGGATGAAATAAATTCTGCTCACTATTAAACAATGGTAAATGTCAATATGTATTTAAAATTTCAAACTCATATCACCTCTGAAACCATTGAATACATTATTTGTTTTCTTCTAGGAAAAAAGATTTTGTTAATCTTGTCTGAATAAATAAAGGACCAATTAGAATGTTTAGGGGAAAAGACGAGAATCAGTCATTCCTTACATAAAAATGCTTCCTGCTCAGTTTGAGCAGCTTCCTGGGTTGCAGTCTAATTATTTCCCTCTGAAATATAAGTGTATAATGAGTGCATGATGTGTCTAGCCACAGCAATAAAATACAGTATGTTTGGAATATTTTTGTCTTCTGTTACAAAAGATATAAAAAATAAACAAAATGAAAACAAAAACCAACTCAAGCACTGAAAACATTAAGGCTCCTGATGTCACTTTTACCCACACCAGGTAATTTTCCCTGGCTCTGGCTCAGCTGAGATTTGCCACCATCCGTTGTCTCCTTTTATGAGCATCAGGATTGCTTTATCGTTGCAATGCTTGGCAAAATACTTCTCTTTTACAAGTAATCTAGATCCGTCAAGCTGTCTAGTTCTACTTCATCAGTCACTGCTTGTAGTTTATTTGGTGACAGTGACTGCCAATAAAATAATGCTGTAAAATATTCCAGTGTGAGGAGGCTAATTCAGTGTAGGTTAATAAAGCTGCCGTGATTCATCTCGATGTGTAGCATGCTTTTTATGCTGGGCATCTTTTAGGTGGATGTGCAAAATAACATTGAGGTTAGCTGGGATTTATGCCATACCTAGGGGATTACTTAATTTATATATTTACTTTCTTTCAGACCTACATTTCAAATAAAGTATATAGGTTTCTTCCTGGGATGATGGAATATTTCCAGGGGTACATTCTGAACAGGCTCATGAACTCAGGTAATAAAATAGAGGCAAAGAGGCAAAAATGACAGCCCTGGGGCTTGCTTCATTATGGCTTCTGTCTGAATCCATGCAACGCAGAAGTTGTACCCAAACCCTTGTAGAGAGTATTTAAACAGGCTTTCTGAGAACCCTGCTCATGAGTATTTTAATGACCTCAGATCAAGCCAAGAGCAATAAACGTCTCAGAAAGAAGCTGTTAATTGAAAAGACCAGTGATTTCAGAGGGATTAATATTACTGTCAAACCCGGCTTGCTTTCTCTCCCTTTTAATTTAACCTTCTGTTTTAATTTACAAACAGCTAGGCAGATTGGAGCATTGGAAGGCAGGAGCAGGAATGGTGAATAGAATATATCTGGAGCACTGTGGATCAGAGTTAGAAGTTAAACCTCATCTCAGCTCTGCCCCTCTTTTCTTTATGTGTAAACTGGATATTCTAATGTCTTTTAGATTATGTTAGGTTGCTGTAAATGGGTAAGAAAGTGTTCTATAAAGTATAAGTAAAATAAAAATAAAGTGAATGAGTAAAAAATAAATACAATAAAAATTAAAAATATCATCAATAGAGCTATTCAGTTTTTTAGTTTAGGGCATAAATATGTTCAAACTTTTGTATTTTTAACTAATTATTCAAGCTCCCACAGACTCTGTTTATAAGCAGTCCAATGCTTCTCTTCTGAAGCATTGGACTGCTTATAAAACTTCCTTATTTGGGGGAGGGTAGAGGTACTGGGGATTAAATTCAGGAACAGGTGACCACTGACCCACATCCCCAGCCCTATTTTGTATTTTATTTAGAGACAGGGTCTCACTGAGTTACTTAGTGCCTGGCTTTTCCTGAGGCTGGGATTGAACTTGCAATCCTTCTGCCTCAGCCTTCTGAGACACTGGGATTACAGGTATATACCACTGTGCCTGGCTCAAAAGTTGCTCGGAATGCAGGAATATTTAGGTGCAATCTGATTAGATTATAAGAGCTGAAACCTAATCAGTCCGTCTATTCTAAATGGACTGACTAAGTGGTAGCTGTAGGCAGGTGGAGTATGACTGGAGGAAGTGGCTCTCTGGGGGTGTGCCTGAAAGGGTGTGTCTTTACTGTGGCTCCTTTTCCCATCCTTCTCTCTGCTTCCTGACCCTGCCATGAGCCAAGTAGCTTTCCTTTGCTGGGCCCATCCCTCATGCTGTGCTGCCTAACCTTGAGTTGAGAGCAATGGAGTTGGTAATCCATGGACTGAGACCTCTGAAACCATGAGATGAGACCCCAAATAAACATTTCCTTTTCTCAGCTGTTCTTGCCACATATTTTAGTCACAGTGACACAAAAACTAACAACAAACCCTCCTACCTTCCCAGTCCCCAAATGATGCCTAAAGTATAGCTACTAATCTAGCCCAATGGATCAAATATCAGCCCTGGGGAATGGGAGAGTTTGAGCAGATCTGTTCTGTGGCTTTTGCTGTGGCAGCCTTGAATGAACACTGATGCAATCATCACACTGATGAAATAATAAATAATGCCTCGCTCATGCAGGTCCTTGAATGAGCTGCAGGGGTTCTGTACTTGGGCTTACACGCTTAAAAGATCTTTCAGTTGTGCATTCATAGGCAAAGTCACCGTATGGATACCATAAAAAGCAAAACTTTGTTCAAATGGACTTCTCCCTGCAGCACACAAATGGTTTCCAGGTGCTCAGTGCTAAACTTATGGTCAGATCAACTATCTCATCTAATGCTGACCTTTCCTTTGGGTATGTGGGGCCCTTTCATGGTGAGGATTTAAAGGGCCCACCGCTATTATTAATCTATTGATTCTCTGGATGTATTTATATCCTTTTCTCTCCCCAAAGACTCCTCAGCCTCTGTGCAAATGTATCACTTACTTTCCAGCAATTTTCTAAATTCTTTATTCCTTATTATTCTACTCCATTTTGAAGTTTGAATTCCAGAACCTGCCACATAAGTTAAGCATTTAACTTAATGGAGTTTTGGGGGGTACTTTTAGTCATTGACTACTGACAATTCTTTTTTTGTTTTCTTCTGACCATTTCTTAAATCTTTCCTTTTATTTCATTTTTTATTTCCACTGTCAAAGTTGAAGTCTTTATCATCTCTCACCTGGATTATTGCAGTACTGTCCTAACTGGACATCCTCTCTTCAGTTTTACTCTTCTAAAATCCATCCTCTCTATTTCACTGAGCAGTAGATTTAAATATCAAATCCATAGTCTTTCTGTTCAATGGGTCAATATGCCCAGACTAAGTAAGCCAACTTTCTCAACATAGGTTGCATTCCTTACCATCCCTGCCCTTCCTTTTTACGTTCCTCTTTATAAAATTTATCCTTGCTTAAAAAATTTTCTCTCAGATGCTGTGTCATTTCTTTGGATGATATGTATTTTCTCCATGGAATTATCTTCCTTTCTTTTGCTTGATTAAGTCATACTCTGCTTCAGACTCAGTTTGGTTAGCTGCTCCTTTTCATGATTTCCATAATCTTCTGGGCCCATCTCTATTATTGCACTGCTTATTGTATCATCACTATCTGTTTGTTTCTCTCCCAGTAAACAATGAGTGATTTGAAGGCACAGATTTTTTCAAATCTTTCCCTTCAGACAATAACATATGGTAGAAACCCCAAATTGTTGAGGGAGTAAGGAAGTCTTAGAAATCATAGAAAGGAGATCATAACGTCTACCTCAAAGGTTCATCATGAAATTTGAATGAGTTTATTTTCGTTGGAATCACTGAATTTGCCTTTACCATGCTGTAGGCAGATATTCAGGAAGGTTGTATTACTTTCCATTTACATAAGTGACTGGTATCAGGCCCATATGACCTAATGTTCAGGAAGGAGGGTTCTTACGTGAAACTGTGCTAATGGATACTATTCATATTTCTTCTAAAGCCTGCTGGAATCTTGACTGCTGGTCTACTTATTGGAAGATTTTCAAAACCATTATCCATGATGACACTGTGGGACGAACATTTTGTTCTAACATAGAAAATAGACCACTTCTCAGGTATGCTACATGGCTCTGAGAGGTAATCTGTAGAGTCTGTGGTAGGCTGAATCCAAAGTAGCTCAAATTAGCCAGTAGGAAAAGACTAGGAATTTACAAAATACTCAAACTTGTTTTTCTTTTTCTTTGTCTAGCTTTATTGCTATATAATTGATAAATGAAACTTGCATATATTAAATCATAAAATCTGATGATTTGGTATACATATACGTTATACAATTATTACTACTATCAAATGAACACATCCCTTCCAACACAATTTTATGTGCGTGTGTGTGTGTGTGTGTGTGTGTGTGTGTAGTGAGGACACTTAAGAGCTACTTTCAGCATATTTCAAGAAAACATTAATCACATGTTTATCTTAACATATTCACAGCATTTTTCTCCCTTATTTGAAACTTTTATTCTTCCAAGAAGCAGAAATAAATAATACCCTTCTGTCTCAAAAGTGTCAGTCCACTATTTACTAGCTGAATAATTCTGTCAATACATTTTTTTAACTTTTTAAAATTTTTAGTTGTACATGGACACAATACCTTTATTTTATTTATTTTATGTATGTGGTGTTGAGGATTGAACCCAGTACCCCACACATGCGAGACAAGCACTCTACAACTGAGCCACAACCCCAGCCCTCTGTCAAGACTTTTAACTTCCATGAGCCTCAATTTTGCCATCTATATAGATGGGATGATTCTGGCCATCTATCTACTCTGAAAACAAAAAAAAATAACCAAAATGGGGAACAGACCTCAATGGATCAGCAAGTTTTCTTTATTAAGCAGCGGAATGGCATGTTTTCAAGGGAGAAAATGGCAATTGATTACAGGAGAGGTCTAATTTTTATAGCATTGAAGTGAGATTGGATCATAGCAAGTGAGATTTGAGCCATTTGCAGAGTGTATCCGATGGGCAGTCATGGGGAACAGTTGTGCAAATTCAAAGCCTACATCAGGGAAGCAGTTGCAGAAGTTTGAAACCTACTGTTGCTGGGAAGGGATGAAAGTCCAGAGCCCAGAGCCCATTGTTCTTCTTTTCTCCCTAGGACCATTGCCTTCCTTTCTCCCTGGGGGAGTCATTGTTCCCCTTTTTCCCTGGGGGTTGTTATGTTCCGTATCCTTCATATTCTTCAGACTTATTATAAAGTCGTACATATGAATGCCTCCCCAACACACACACACCTTTTTGGAAGTGCTGGGGATTGAATCCAGGTCCCTGTGCATGCTAAACATGTATTCTACCAGATATAGCCCCAAGCCTGCATGCCCGTTTTAAACCACATAAAACAATGAACAGGTAGGAGATATTATTACATTTTTTTTTCTTTTAAGAAAATTCCTTCTTTTTACAGCCTTTAAATAGCTTTTAGAATATGGATTAAGCCATGGGCTGTCTTTCATGAATTTTGTAAGTTGGTCTAGAGAGAATGACAATAACTTGTAAATAATCACAAAAACATTGTCTCGGCAGGTGCATTTGGCCCCCAAATGTGTCTTTTGTGTAGTCAAATGTTGTCTTTTATCCAAATGTCTCATAGCATTTTGCAAATAGATTATGTATGACACATACCAAAATCATTCTGTCCCCATCACTCTTCTATTGCCACCTTTCTAAAGAAACAGTTGTTTAAAACCCCAGGCTACCGTCAATCAGAAGTGCAAATAAAGAATATTTTACCTCCTTGAAAATGACTGCAGCAGGCATCTAGGAACCAGCTAATGCTAGAGCCAATTCTTTCAGCAAGAATTATGTCTCAGGTGACATGAAAGCTTACAGAAGTGCATGACTTAGCTTTCTGAAAACGTTTGGATATATCTTTATTTTATGACAGAAGATTGGGCATGGAGTGAGGGTAACAGTCAAGAACAAGGTGCAAAGGAAAATCTGGGATCCATAGCAACAAGATGGCTTCAATTTACCTGGAGTTATGAACCAGTGAACCTAATGCCAACAAATACCCAAGGTCAGAGCTCATAGGTGAATCACATCATGATTGCAGTGGTTGTAGTAGCATCAATGATCAGAGTTAGAAGACCTCATATATACCAGAGGTATTTCTGAAATCCTCCCATTAAATTTTCTCTTGACTTCCTACTCCATTTACAAGAGATTTCCATTTTTTTTTTTCTGTGTAGGGAAAAACAGAAAGTGGGGGGAGGAAAATGTAAATACTTCTGATTAGCAATGGCATGGAAATTTCTCTGTCTTTTGAATCCATGGGTCTTATGTTTCCAACCTCTCCTCAGTCATAGTACTGGCCCCTGGTCCCAGAGGAAGACACAGTTTAGAGCAGGGAGACTTAAACTAGAGTGTGTATTAGAACCACCTGAGGGCTTGCCAAAGCTCAGATGGCTAGATTTTTTTGAACTGCATTATCAGAAATTCTGATTTAGAAAGCTGGATGGGGACATAATTGGCATTCTAATAAGTTCCCAGGTGCTACTCCTGCTCCTGGTTCCTGTACCACACTTTGAGAACTACTGATTTAAATTCTAGTGAGCAAACCTCAGACGGTTTCTTTGGGGAAAGATCAATGCCAGTATATAATGGTGTGACCATGGCTTTTCTCAGTAATAATGTCAACTATATAAAGAGAATCTTAGAGGAATAAATAGTAAGGCTTTAGGTAATTGGAATCTGAAGGCTAGAAATTTTTATGAAAACAGAAACCAACTGATAGGCTGCAACAGTGAGAAGGGCTCTTTAATTCATGCTTCGAGAAGCCATTTGCTCTGACCTCTTATATCCTTATACATCTTTATCTCAGTGCTGAATGTTCTTGGTTGAACCTTCAACCAAGGACTCCAGAGAGCTTTTCCATTTTGAATATTTCTAATATGCAGACAGTCTAATATTTCTAACATTAGAAATATTATAAACAGGGGCTGGGGTTGTGGCTCAGCGGTAGAGCGCTTGACATGCGAGGCCCTGGGTTCGATCCTCAGCACCACAAAAAAAAAAAATAAATAAATAAAGATATTGTGTCCAGGCAAAAAATAAATATTTAAAAAAAAGAAATGTTATAAACAATTTCTAATATTCAGACAATATACAATATCATCATAGATTATATTCTCTCCTTTGGGCTATGATTGGGGCCATCAAAAACCCATTTTTAAAGGGGTAAAAAGCCCATTGTTCCTATGCTGTTTCCCACAATTATTGTCATTTGGGAAATAGAAAGAAACTGAGACATTCATACAAAATTAGATACAAGATTTTTAGATATTTTCATAGGAAGACTTTATTCAGATAAAAATCTCAGGACCTCAGTAGCAAAAACTGATAAAGTCTGATAAAGCATTTAAACAGATGTCAAAATCATCTTGGAAATGTGGTCAAACTTCTGATGCTAGACAACCTCTATACTTTGCAGGTGACACTTAACCCTCAGAGACACTAAGGGCTTGCCAGTGTTCCAGAGAATGTAGGATGCCTAGGAAGAATATGAAGCCAAGATTAAGAACTCTTTGAAACATGTCCAGATCTTTCCATACTTGATTAGACATGGAGATTAACAGTCATTTATAGAAACTTCCTCATGAGCCATAACTCCCCTTCACTGAGGTTCCTAAAAGAAAAAAAGACCCAAGGAAGAAATGCAGGAGAAAGCTCAGAAGTGGCCACTTTTTACCTCTTGTTCATGCTCTAGAGAAGGGGCCAAGACTTTGTTTATTTGTTTGTTTTTCAAAGGGCCTAACAGTAAATATTTTAGGCTTTGCATGCCATATGATCTCAGTTGAATTTATTTAACATTACTGTTTAACATGAATGCTGTGATTGACAATACAAAAACATGGCTGGATTCTAATGAAAGTTAATTTACTAAAATGAACCATGAGCTGATTTGGGCCATAGAAGCTATTTTGCTTATTCTTGCTCTAGAGTAGGATTGTCCATTAGAACTTTTGTGATGAGGGACAAGTTCTATACCTGAGCTGGCAATGTGGTAATGACTAATCACATGTAACAATTAAGCACTTGGAATATTAAATTTCATTCTAATTGTATGTAATATGAATTAGTTTAAACTTAAGACTAAATACTCTATACACGCATGACTACTGACTGCCTGGACAGCACATTTCTAGATCATATGCTTTAGCTGAACTCGGTACCTGTTGCTACAAACTTATGTCCTGTTTTTGGTTCCCCAAACTTTCCTTCTCAGAATACTGAAAGTAATTTTATTTATACTTAGGTACATATTGACTTTGAGATGTGATCTAATAGTGATTGAATGAGAAGGGTACAGATCAACTAATTTGGGACTTGCCTCAGTTAGATTAATCCACAGTATTTTGGAGAGGAATCAAAAAATAGAACTTTGTTCATTATTCAACCAGTATTTTATTTGGGTATATTATGCACCAAGATCTCTGCTACATGATGAATTTATGACTATGCTAGTTGGACATGAACCCTGCTCCTACAAAATTTTTACCTTTTTGGAACATGACATATTTAAATTTAATTTTCTGGCGGATTCTGTGGAGTCCTGCCGGCTGTGCCCTCACTGAGCTCCCGGCTGAGTTCGGGGTTTGAGACGGGGAAAGGAAGCGGTCCAGTTCTATCCCCAACATCGGACAGTCCACCAAGGAAGCCAGCAGCCACCATCTTGGAGAGCTGACGTCACCATCGCCAGTTTCCGACAGATTGCAATAATAAAACAGGTGTGTGTTACTCAGCCCATCTCCCATACAGCTGGGAATTCGCATAAAATCTCTCCCCGGCTTTCCGGGGGAGGGATTATCAGAACGAGCCTGCATAGAGACATGGGGAAAAGTAAAGACACCTGACCTCCAACTCTCCCTCCCATCAGCGGCGAAAACAAAACCTGTCTTGCCAGCTCTAGGGGAGGGTCAAGCGGAAAAAATCAAAATAATAGGGTGCCGGTTCCCAATAGCCACCCTCCACACCCAGCAAACTGCAGGCCCAGAGTACAGTTTGAACTGCTGAGAGGCATCACACTGGGGAAGGCCTGGCTAGCAGGAGAAGCCAGGGGTGGAGGGGCCAGGAATAAACCTAAGCTAACAGGTTTTTGAGAGACACCTGGGGAGGGGGGGGAGGGGGGAGCGGCCTCACATGGAGTGTATCCTACAGCCAGAGGGCAAAATCTTGGCCCGGAAGGCACAGCACCACCTACTGGAAGCGAAGAAAATAGAAGCCTAACAGTGCCCCCCCCTTCTTTTTCTCTTTTCTCATTTTTTTTTAATTCTTTAATTTTTTAATTTAAATTTTTTTGTTTGTTAATTATTATTATTTCTTTCTTCAATTGTAATTTTTTTTTCAATTGTAATTTTTATTTTACTGCATATTATTATTATTATTATTATTATTATCATTTCTTTTCTATTCTTTTCTCTTTATTTTTTCTCTCCCTCTCTCTTTCTTGGTTTGCATCCTTACCTTTTCCCCCATCTTTCCTCTTAAGCATGAACACCCAGATTACATATAACTTACTAAATGCAAATAGATGAATACTACGAATAGGTCTATAGTCCGCTTAAGCCCTTAACTACCCCCAAGTACTCCTGTCTATTCTCTTGTTAATATCCGCCTGCATTTGAGCAACCCCCCAAAGAAGCTAACATATACTAACCTCCATACCATCAAATCGCCTGACCTTAACATAAAATCCTAAGTCCAAACCTCAGTTCTCTATATGCCATCAAAATCTGAAGGCCTTTAATGAAACTAATGAATTTACCTTAAATCACAATTAAATCCAACATCTCTAAACATTGTCTCCTAACACAAAGGAGAGAGATTGGAACTATAAAAACCAAAACAAATTTAAAGGAGAAAACAGAAACACAGCAGTCAAACAGAGTTGGAAAGTAACTTGAGCACCATGAAAAAAACAAGGGAAAAAAGGAGTACAAACAATGCAGGACAACTTAAATTCACAGGAGAACCTAGAGGCATCAGAAAAATGGACAGAGAAAGAACTCAAGGCATACCTAACTCAGATGGAACGGAATCTTAGAGAAGACTTTAGACAGCAAGTTCAAACAATGAAAGTATATTTTGAAAACGAATTAAATAAGCAAATTCAAATGGCAAAGAATGAGCTCTACCAGGAAATAGAGATTTAAAAAAAAATCAAACAATAATCCTAGAAATGCAGGAAACCATAAACCAAATTAAAAACTCTAACGAGAATATTACAAATAGACTAGATCAAGTAGAAGCCAGAACATCAGATAATGAAGACAAAGTTTATCAACTTGAAAAGAATATAGTCAACACAGAAAGGATGCTTAAAAGACATGAGCAATCTATCCAAGAGATATGGGATGTCATAAAAAAAACAAACCTGAGAGTCATTGGGATAGAAGAAGGCATAGAGGTTCAAACCAAAGGAATGAACAATCTAATGAATGAAATAATACTAGAAAACTTCCCAGATATGAAAGATGGAATGGATTGCCAAATCCTGGAAGCCTACAGGACCCCAAACATTCAAAACCGTAATAGACCAACCCCAAGACACATAATTATGAAGATATCCAACATACAGAACAAGGAGAGAATATTAAAAGCTACGAGAGAAAGGAGGCAGATTACATTCAGGGGTAAACCAATTAGGTAAACGGCTGATTTTTCATTACAGACGTTAAAAGCGAGAAGATCCTGGAACAACGTATTTCAAACGCTAAAAAATAATGCATTCCAACCAAGAATACTGTATCCAGCAAAATTAAGCTTCAGATTTGACAATGAAATTAAAATATTTCATGATAAACAAAAGTTAAAAGAATTCGCAGCCAGAAAACCAGCACTGCAAGGCATCTTGAGCAAAACACTACAAGAAGAGGAATTGAAAAACAGCACCCAAAACTAACAGTGGAGGTAACTCAGAAAAGGGAAGGAAAAAAATAACCAAAAAGGAAAACCTAGCTATATCAAAAAAAAATAAATAAACAAGCATGACGGGTAATACTAACCATATTTCAATAGTAACCTTAAACATTAATGGCTTAAATTCACCAATTAAGAGACATAGGCTAATAACCTGGATTAAAAAAACAAATCCAACAATATGCTGCCTTCAGGAGACTCATATGATAGAAAAATACATACACAGACTGAAGGTGAAAAGTTGGGAAAAATCATACCACTCACATGGTCCTCGGAAGCAAGCAGGAGTTGCCATACTCATATCGAGTAAAATCAACTTCAAACCTAAGTTAATCAAAAGGGATAAAGAAGGACACTATATACTGTTAAAAGGAACCATCCACCAACAAGACATAACAATTATCAATATATATGCACCAAACAATAGTGCTGCAATGTTCATAAAAAAACTCTCCTCAAGTTCAAGAGTCAAATAGGCCACAACACAATAATTATGGGGGACTTCAACATACCGCTCTCTCCATTGGACAGATCCTCCAGACAAATGCTGAATAAAGAAACTATAGAACTCAATAACACAATCAATAACCTAGACTTAACCGACATATATAGAATATATCAACCATCATCAAGTGGATACACGTTCTTCTCAGCAACACATGGATCCTTCTCAAAGATAGACCATATATTATGCCATAGGTCAACTATTAGTAAATATAAAGGTGTGGAGATAATACCATGCAACTTATCTGATCATAATGGAATGAAACTGGAAATCAATGATAAAAGAAGGAAGGAAAAATCCTGCATCACCTGGAAAATGAACAATATGTTACTGAATGTTCAATGGGTTACAGAAGACATAAAGGAGGAAATCAAAAAATTCTTGGAGATGAATGAAAATACAGACACAACATATTGGAATCTATGGGACACAATGAAAGCAGTTTTAAGAGGGAAATTCATTTCCTGGAGTTCATTCCTCAAAAAAAGAAAAAACCAACAAATAAATGAACTCACACTTCATCTCAAAACCCTAGAAAAGGAAGAGCAAAACAACAGCAAATGTAGTAGAAGGCAAGAAATAATTAAAATCAGAGTGGAAATCAACAAAATTGAAACAAAAAAAACCATTGAAAAAATTGATAAAACAAAAGTTGGTTCTTTGAAAAAATAAATAAGATCGACAGACCCTTAGCCATGCTAACGAAGAGAAGAAGAGAGAGAGCTCAAATTACTAACGTACGGGATGAAAAAGGCAATATCACAACGGACACTACAGAAATACAGAAGATAATTAGAAATTATTTTGAAACCCTGTATTCCAATAAAATAGAAGATAGCGAAGATATCGATAAATTTCTTAAATCATATGATTTGCCCAGATTGAGTCAGGAAGATACACACAATTTAAACAGACCAATAACAAAGGAGGAAATTGAAGAAGCCATCAAAAGACTACCAACCTGCAGCTATGTTCATCAAACAAACTCTTCTCAAGTTCAAGAGTCTAATAGACCACCATACAATAATCATGGGAGACTTCAACACACCTCTCTTGCCACTGGACAGATCTTCCAAACAAAAGTTGAATAAGGAAACTATAGAACTCAATAACACAATTAATAACCTAGACTTAATTGACATATATAGAATATACCACCCAACATCAAGCAGTTACACTTTTTTCTCAGAAGCACATGGATCCTTCTCAAAAATAGATCCTATATTATGTCACAGGGCAACTCTTAGACAATATAAAGGAGTAGAGATAATACCATGCATCCTATCTGATCATAATGGAATGAAACTGAAAATCAACGATAAAAGAAGGAAGGAAAATGCATACATCACTTGGAGAATGAACAATAGGTTACTGAATGATCAATGGGTTATAGAAGACATCAAGGAGGAAATTAAAAAATTCTTAGAGATTAATGAAAACACAGACACAACATATCGGAATCTATGGGACACATTGAAAGCAGTTCTAAGAGGAAAATTCATTGCTTGGAGTTCATTCCTTAAAAAAAGAAAAAACCAACAAATAAATGATCTCATACTTCATCTCAAAATCCTAGAAAAAGAAGAGCAAAACAACAGCAAAAGAAGTAGAAGGCAAGAAATAATTAAAATCAGAGCTGAAATTAATGAAATCGAAACAAAAGAAACAATTGAAAAAATTGACAAACTAAAAGTTGGTTCTTTGAAAAAATAAACAAAATCGACAGACCCTTAGCCATGCTAGCAAAGAGAAGAAGAGAGAGAACTCAAATTACTAGCATACGGGATGAAAAAGGCAATATTACAACAGACACTTCAGAAATACAGAAGATAACCATAAATTATTTTGAATCCTTATACTCCAATAAATTAGAAGATAGTGAAGGCATAGATAAATTTCTTAAGTCATATGATCTGCCCAGATTGAGTCAGGAGGATATAGACAACCTAAACAGACCAATATCAATTGAGGAAATAGAAGAAACCGTCAAAAGACTACCAACTAAGAAAAGCCCAGGACCGGATGGGTATACAGCAGAGTTTTACAAAACCTTTAAAGAGGAACTAATACCAATACTTTTCAAGCTACTTCAGGAAATAGAAAAAGAGGGAGAACTTCCAAATTCATTCTACGAGGCCAACATCACCCTGATACCTAAACCAGACAAAGACACTTCAAAGAAAGAAAACTACAGACCAATATCTCTAATGAACCTAGATGCAAAAATCCTCAATAAAATTCTGGCGAATCGGATACAAAAACACATCAAAAAAATTGTGCACCATGATCAAGTAGGATTCATTCCTGGGATGCAAGGATGATTCAGTATACGGAAATCAATACATGTTATTCACCACATCAATAGACTCAAAGATAAGAACCATATGATCATCTCGATAGATGCAGAAAAAGCATTTGACAAAGTACAGCATCCCTTTATGTTCAAAACATTAGAAAAACTAGGGATAACAGGAACTTGCCTCAACATTGTAAAAGCTATCTATGCTAAGCCTCAGGCTAGCATCATTCTGAATGGAGAAAAATTGAAGGCATTCCCTCTAAAATCTGGAACAAGACAGGGATGCCCTCTCTCACCACTTCTGTACAACATAGTTCTCGAAACACTGGCCAGAGCAATTAGACAGACGAAAGAAATTAAAGGCATAAAAATAGGAAAAGAAGAACTTAAATTATCACTATTTGCGGATGATATGATTCTATACCTAGCAGACCCAAAAGGGTCTACAAAGAAACTACTATAACTAATAAATGAATTCAGCAAAGTGGCAGGATATAAAATCAACACGCATAAATCAAAGACATTCCTGTATATCAGCAACAAAACTTCTGAAATGGAAATGAGGAAAACCACTCCATTCACAATATCCTCAAAAAAAAAAAAAAAAAATACTTGGGAATCAACCTAACAAAAGAGGTGAAAGATTTATACAATGAAAACTACAGAAACCTAAAGAGAGAAATAGAAGAGGATCTTAGAAGATGGAAAAATATACCCTGTTCATGGATAGGCAGAACTAACATCATCAAAATGGCGATACTACCCAAAGTTCTCTATAGGTTTAATGCAATGCCAATCAAAATCCCAACGGCATTTCTTGTAGAAATAGATAAAGCAATCATGAAATTCATATGGAAAAATAAAAGACCCAGAATAGCAAAAACAATGCTAAGCAGGAAGTGTGAATTAGGCGGTATAGTGATACCAGACTTCAAACTATACTACAGAGCAATAGTAACAAAAACAGCATGGTACTGGTACCAAAACAGGCGGGTGGACCAATGGTACAGAATAGAGGACACAGAAACCAATCCACAAAACTACAACTATCTTATATTTGATAAAGGGGCTAAAAGCATGCAATGGAGGAAGGATAGCATCTTCAACAAATGGTGCTGGGAAAACTGGAAATCCATATGCAACAAAATGAAACTGAATCCCTTTCTCTCTCCAGGCACAAAAGTTAATTCAAAATGGATCAAGGATCTTGATATCAAATCAGAGACACGTCATCTGATAGAAGAAAAAGTTGGCTACGATCTACATACTGTGGGGTCAGGCTCCAAATTCCTCAATAGGACACCTATAGCACAAAAGTTAATAACTAGAATCAACAAATGGGACTTACTCAAACTATAAAGTTTTTTCTCAGCAAAAGAAACAATAAGAGAGGTAAATAAGGAGCCTACATCCTGGGAACAAATCTTTACTCCTCACACTTCAGATAGAGCCCTAATATCCAGAGTATACAAAGAACTCAAAAAATTAGACAATAAGATAACAAATAACCTAATCAACAAATGGGCTAAGGACCTGAACAGACACTTCTCAGAGGAGGACATACAATCAATCAACAAGTACATGAAAAAATGCTCACCATCTCTAGCAGTCAGAGAAATGCAAATCAAAACCACCCTAAGATACCATCTCACTCCAGTAAGATTGGCAGCCATTACGAAGTCAAACAACAACAAGTGCTGGTGAGGATGTGGGGATAAGGGTACACTTGTACATTGCTGGTGGGACTGCAAATTGGTGCGGCCTATTTGGAAAGCAGTATGGAGATTCCTTGGAAAGCTGGGAATGGAACCACCATTTGACCCAGCTATTGCCCTTCTCAGACTATGCCCTGAAGACCTTAAAAGAGCGTACTACAGTGATACTGCCACAAAGATGCTCATAGCAGCACAATTCACAATAGCAAGACTGTGGAACCAACCCAGATGCTGTGGAACCAACCCAGATGCCCTTCAATAGATGAATGGATAAAAAAAAATGTGGCATTTATACACAATGGAGTATTACGCAGCACTAAAAAATGACAAAATCATGGAATTTGCAGGGAAATGGATGGCATTAGAGCAGATTATGGTAAGTGAAGCTAGCCAATCCTTAAAAAACAAATGCCAAATGTCTTATTTGATATAAGGAGAGTAACTAAGAACAGAGTAGGGACGAAGAGCAGGAGAAGAAGATTAACATTAAACAGGGATGAGAGGTGGGAGGGAAAGGGAGAGAATAGGGAAATTGCATGGAAATGGAAGGAGGCCCTCATTGATATACAAAATTACATATAAGAGAATTTGAGGGGGAAGGGAACAAAACAAGAGAAAGAATTAAATTACAACAGATGGGGTAGAGAGAGAAGATGGGAGGGGAAGGGATGGGGGATAGTAGAGGATAGGAAAGGTAGCAGAATACAACAGTTACTAATATGGCATTATGTGAAAATGTGGATGTGTAATTGATGTGATTCTGCAATCTGTATTTGGGGTAAAAATGGGAGTTCATAACCCACTTGAATCGAATGTATGAAAAATGATATGTCAAGAGTTTTGTAATGTTTTGAATAACCAATTAAAAAAAGAATTGTAAAAAATAAATAAATAAATTTAATTTTCTTTTTATTTTTAAATATATTTTTAGTTGTAGATGAATACAATATCTTTATTCTACTAATTTATTTTTATGTGGGCTGAGGATCAAACCCAGTGCATGCAAGATAAGTTTTCTACCACTGAGCTGCAGCCTCAGTCCCAAATTTTAATTTTCTTTTCATATCCATTCATATGGTTTTATAGTTTTCTTTCTAGTTCCTTTCATTTGTTGTTAAATTTGTTCAAAGGTATCTACTTGTTTTGTTTAATTTGCAGTTAGGAGTAGATCTTTTTAAAATTCTATTTTATATATGGTTTCTACTGGCATATAAGGAGGTTATTGTTTTGTGATTATTTACCATGGTATAGTTGTCTTTTTGAACTTGCATCTTTTTTAAGATCAAAAAAGCTAGTTGTCAATGACCACCTGAGTGTTCTATTATAGTAAGAGATATAATCCATTCTTATATACTCTTGAAGCTGTTAGTCGGATTCTGTAAGTTTTCAACTGGGGAAAAAGATAAAAGCACTGTTTAAATCTCCTAAGAAGAAAAGTACCCATTCTTTAATAAGAAAGCAACAAAAATAAACCAGTTTTCTGAATGTTGTTAACAAACAGGCATTGAGAAGATGTGAGAAGAGTCAACAGTGGAAAAACACCAATTAACCTTTGGAAGTGGGGAAACAAATGCCCCCTATTTCCTTATTAATAGAAAATGGAGTAGGGAATGTCATGAAAATTATTTTGATTCAGGTTGCTGAAAAGGAAGTACTCAGGACAAACACTATATTCCGGAAGATAAGCTGAAGAGTGGTGCTGAAAATAAAGGAGTGGATTTATAAAATCTGTACAATGACCAGTAAGGCCATAGTCCCTTTTCTTTTTCTGTGAATACTGAGGATCACCCTTCTCAGAATGGAAAGGACAGGCATATTATGGGGATCCAGTGTAGTGGAGAAGTTCTTTAATTCCCACACATCCAACAGCAGGAATTGAGGGCGACTGCCATATTGAAAAGAATGGTGAAATGTAAGTCCTTCCAAGCAAATGGGGGACTCAAGATCGTTCTTATGCTCATCACTAATAATGCAGCCTATTGGACTTATTTCCTTACCCTTCAATCTTGCACTGAAGATTAGAGGTTTTCAGTATCTCCAAAGTCCAAATTTTTGCGGAAACTCTTATCAAGGTGACACTTGATAGGACTCCATACAGTGAACTTGCAGAATCTTACCAGATCAGTGCCTAGTGGAACTGTCAAAGCAAAATAGAGGACTCCAGGACAGATGGCTCCAAGAAAACAAAACAGACTTTTAAATTCTATTTTTGACAATAATCTTTAAAAAACTTATCTTCACTCAGATAATTTTACATATGTGTGTGTGTATCTCACAATGTGATGATTTCACAAATCTAAGAATTGGAGAACAAATCAAGATAATTGACATTAAAAAACCACCTAAAGTAAACTTTTAAAACATTGAAGGAATGCAAGTTTGTTTCCTATATTGGTGGAAATTCACCAATGTTCTGAACTGGCTAAAAGTTTTGATGAATCCATGGAAAATAAAAAGAAACTCCTTATTAAGGGGGAAGGAGTCAAGCTTCACTCAGGATAAAATTTTGAAAATATTAGAAATAGAAATACTAAGATAAATATTAGCACAACCACACACGCAGAGAAAGGAAATTATTGGTGCCAAGGGTATGTTTGATTTAGTCAGCTCATCACTGCCACTAGAAACACTTGGAAATCACTCCTCATATTTATTAAGTAAAGTAGGATGTTGAGAGTTTATAAATACCGTGAGGAAAGATCACCAAATCCTTCATTGTTTGTATCTCCAGTGTGACTACTTTTGAATAAAAAGACATTAACTTGCTTTTTGGAATGAGACATTTTTTATGTTTGTTTTTACTATCCCCACTGACTATTCTTTTAATAGAATTAGTTCATGATTTTCAAAGACTCTTGTGCCTTTATATACGTCTTTCTTCTTTACCCATTCCAGTTAACCTTCCTTAGCAGCTACTTATTTTCAACTGACTTTTGCAAATGTGGGTGATTTGTGGGTCTTTAAATAGTGACTTCTTTTAAATTTGTTTTGCCCAAATGACCTCTCTATTCTGCAGGAAAACTTCCAAACCCTGTGTTATGGTTTAAATATGAGGTGTCCCTGAAAAGCTCATGTATGAAAAATGCAAGAACATTTCAAAGGTGAAATTAGATTGTGAGAGTGGTAATCCAATCAGTGGATTAATCCACTGGTATGCATTAACTGGGTTGTAACTATAGATAGGTAGGCTATGGGTGGAGGAGGTATGTCACTAGCAGCATGCATTTGGAGTTTATATTTTATCCCTGGTCAGTTGGTTCCTCTCTCTCCTTCCTGATTGCCATGCCCTGAACTGCTTTCCTCATCCATACTCTTCTATCATAATACGCTGTCTCTCCTGGGGTCCAGAACATTGGAGTCAGCCATCTATGGACTAAGACTTCTGAAACCTTGAGTGCCAAATTAACTTTTTCTCCACTAAAATTGTTCTTGTCAGGTTTTTTGGTCACAGTGAAGAAAAGCTCACTGAAATACTCTATGATTCAAAAAGTCATTTGATTTGAGATTAACCATTCTAAAATCACTCTACAACAATTTATGCCTTTCTGGTTTTGCATATGTTGCATTATTTCCCTGAAACTTTAGATCCTCTCCCCTTGATGGCTTGATAAGGCTCTGCCCAATGTTCAAAATTGAACTAAAACATTTCCTTCTCTGTGAGGGTTTCTTTAGATATGTGCCTTCTTTCAAGTGTTACTCTGATTACCTAAATGACCACCTATGTGAGGAAGCTAGAATACAAATTTCCTAGAAACTTGACAATGGAATATAGTCTCTGTTGGAATCCCAAACTTAAAAGTGATATAAAACCATCAAAATGATGGCCATGCTTGTTCATGTACAAATGCATCAGGGAAAAGTGGCCAATGGAGAAAGAGAAGAATAAAGTCAACTTATACATATATAAGTAGAAGGTAGAAACTGGATGAGCAGGTGAGTGGCCAAGAGATAGGAGCCCATAAGATGAATAAATTAACTGCTTCAATTCTTGGTATCAGGACACATCTAGTATTTTGAATTGTTGTCCTATTATTCCTGTTTTCATTAAATGTGCTTTTGAATTTCTGCACTCTTGCTCTGGGTTTCATTTAAATGTGCTTTTATATATCCAAAAAAGACTATTTCTTTCAAGCTAACTTGAATGATTTCCATCTTGAAAGCAAATATTCTCCCATCTCCTATCACATATATTATCTACTAGAGGAGATGATTTTGCATCTGTACTATTTTAATAATCTGTGCTTCTTCCATTTCTATATAGTGCCAGAATTATTTACTAGTCTTTTCTCCCTTTAATCTTTGACACCTTCAAACCAGGGAACACAACTCCTGCATTATTTTATTGTCAGCATTTAACATAATATCTGACCTTTAGTAGATATTCAATCAATATGTGTTGAATGATGAACAAATGCACTCTCCTTCTAGGACAAATTTTACTTTTGAGGAATAATAATAATAGAAGCCTGTAATTAATCATAATGAAGTCTGGTCATTGAGACAGGTGATAGAAAGCTTTTGGAAGTGCTTTCTCTTTCTTCCCTGGACTTTCTCAGATTTTAAATACTTGTATAGTTGCATGATAGAGTTCCTGTTGTCCCCTGTTGGTTTTGTAATTTCTATGAATGCACTTCAGATTGTCATTCCTAAGCCTCTCTGATAGTACTTGTTTATGTAACCTGAACAACAATGGAGATGGTAGTTAGAATGGAAGTCTTTCCTTCTGCCTCCTTTAAAAAAAAATTCACAAGTAGAAGTTGAAATTTGTTCTAAAGGATGCCATATTTGGGTGAACTTCTGTCTCTTATTTGGGTATGAACTGGGATACTTCCTGAGTCCTGTAGCAAAAGATAGTCCACAAACCAAAAAAGTCTTTTGTTTCTACCAGATAAAGGTCCTGTTCCCCTCCTTAATCCTTCTCCTCCATCTACATCTCTTCCTCCTATTTTGCTCTTTACTATTTATTATAGTATAATATAAATGCAGAAAATTTCACATATCATTAAATGTGGAGCTCAGTGATTTTTCACAGCTTGAATACACTTGCACACCCAACATTCAAGCAGCCCTGCTCATGTTCCCTTGTCACCACTATCCCATTCCCAGGAGAAATCAGCACACTGACTTCCAACAACCTGGCTTACTTTGCCTGGTTTCATTCTTTTTGTAAATGCAATTATACAGTACATAACTAATTGATTGTAACTGGTTTCTTTTGCCTAATGTTGTGTTTTGAAGTTCATTCATGGTGTTGTGTGTGGTGTGATTTGTTCATGCTCATAGCTATATCATACTCCTGGCATGAATACACCATGAGTCATTTATTCATTCTGCCATTGAAGAGCTTCGTGGAGCTATTCTGAGTAATACTGGTATGAGCAATTTTAGTATATCTTTTTGATGTCTGATTTTCTTTTGCATATCTGAAATCCCCCCCCCCCAAAGGTCCAAACACTTGGAGTCACCATAATAACCACATTACAGAAGACAGGCAGTGATTAGGTTTTTAGAATATTGCTGAATGAAAGTCATTGCTTAAGGAAAACTTATGTCCCGGTATCTGTCTCAGTCAGGGAAAAACCTGTACTCTGACCCCAGATTTTTAATAGGCCACTGGAGGATTCTGCTACTTGAAAATCACCCTTACAGATGATGTACAAACTGATAAGAGACAAAGGAAGTGCTTCTTCCAGAGCCAAATTATCTGTGGTTGAAAAAGCAAGCAGAATATGACAGCTTGAAAGAAATGGGGCTTTAGATAAGGGAATGATTTGTGACTGTACACTTTGGCCTGCTAGCTACAGAGATGAGGTTGAGCTCCACCTCCCCTCCTTGTCACAGTCTCTAGCCAGCTCCCACCTGTGTATCTATCAAGTAGGTGCCTGCAAAAACTAAGCAAAAACAATGAAGAATAACTTCTTGATGGTATCGTACTTTATTTATCAAGACTTCATCACTCAGCTCTTAATTACATAGGATAAAATTCTTCTCTTTCAAACTTTTTAAAGAATTAGCTCATGGAAAGATAGTTATTTTGTTTTAAGCACAAAATATCATTCACAATTAGGTATGATGGGAAGTAGTGATAGGTTTGAATTCTTCTACAAGAATTACCATGGAACTTGTTGAAGATGCAAGTTCTGGGCTCAAGTCCAGAAAATGAGAATTTTGTGTTTAGAGTCTTCATGTATTAACAACTGCCATTTGCCTAACCCCACATTCTTTACTCTCTTGACTTGAGGCACCAACTTTTGCACCTCACCAAGTTAAGAGTCTACTGTCATATACAGCAACACTGTCCAATTAATATCTGCTATCCAGTATGGTATTTGTAACTGGAGACATAATATGAGCCATCTACTTAAATGTAACCCATAAAATACAATAAAAAGAAACAGATAAACCCAATTTTAATGATATATCTTATATACTTTAATTCATTAAAAAATTTCAATGTGTAATTAATATAAAATTACTGATGATTAATTGACATTTTTGTTTATGAAAATGTTTAAAATTGGGGGCTTATTTTATACTATCAGAATATTTCAATATCTCTCAGGCTACATTTCAAATGCTCACCAGCATATCATGCAGCTTATGGCTACCATACTGTATCGCAAATGGAAATCATCTAATGAATAGTCTATATAACTAGTTAAAATAATTAAATAAGTTAAAATTACTGAGTAAATAAGTACATAGCTAGAGTAGCTTTCCTCAGCCACTGCTTTCCTCTGCTTTCCATATTTACCCTCTGTGTCTTCATTTTTGATGGTTAAGTGTAGTTATGTGTTATAGATGTGTATAGCAGAGAGAGACAACAACAAAAGGAAGGAATGCATCCAAGTTTTCTTTCATTCAAATCCCTTCTATTTGCTGTCACTCTTTGGTTTATTTGTTTCTTGATTTTTTTTTCTTTAATTCACAAGTAAGGTGAGAAAAAAAAGAAAAGAAGTGGAGGAAGGAAGGGAGGAGGGAGGGAGGGAAGGATCAGCATAAATTGAAGGAAGACTGTTTTTATTTAACCCGATTTTAATTTGAGCCATTGCTTTCCTACCATGGTATGTTCCACAATCACCTGGGAACACATTTAAAAGGCAGGGTTCTGAGCCGCAATTCAGACAGCAAATAGAAAATAGTGGGCTTGGGATAGGCATTTTAACAAGCATCTTGGGCAGTTCTGATATGCATTATGCAGAACTCAATGTTAGGAACACTGTTGGGTGAGATAAGCTTGGTAAGGAAATGTTCTCTTTGAACAATAGCATTAATTCCGGGGTCTCACAGAAGAATCAGGAGGCATCAATAAATATTGTCCCTCATCTCTTAAACTTACAAAAAAAAAAAAACCATTAATGTGTACTTGGGTCCACACAAGCTCCATCAAAGATACTAAATTGAGGAAATTCTTCATCTCAAAAGAATAATGAGAAACATGGAATGTTGGATGGTTCACCAACCAACATTGGCCTCTACACAATTAGGAGCTTCATCAATGCACATGCCACTGAACATACTATCAATAATACAAGTGTCCTCTAATGAAGGCAGCCAATCTAGAGCCATTGGGGTGCAAAGGACAGGAGGGTTTCCTGAAATGAGCCTCTCTGGCACTCTGTCTTGGAGGGATGGAGAGGATTTCATTACATGGATACAAGAGGGACATTCCAACAAAAGTCTGCATTGGGAAAAGTGGGAGATTATTTTGGGAAAAGTGGTTAGGGTATTAGGTGAATGGAGTAGGAGTTAAATATTAGCTCACCATAGAGAGCATCATGTTTTCTACCAGAGTCTGTGTTTTGGAGTAAAGGAGTACTACATATGAGGGAATCATTTGTCTCAGTTTGCACCAGACCATTATTTGTGTTCCCTGTCTTGGTGAAATGATTGTTAGTACCCTTATCACTCTTACAAAGATTCCCAGTATAGACGTAAATTATGTGGCCATTCCGCTGTAATAATGTAAGCATTACGGACTCAGGTGGGCAGAGGCAATAAGAAGTAGGTGATTTAACCAATAAGACCTCAAATATCCTTAAAGCTCATATAATACGTATTTGGGCTCCATCATCACCAAAAATAGCTGACCCTTTCATAAGTCTTTATGAAGAACAAATTATTTAACTTCTGGAAGTGAATTTCCTCATCCTTAATGTTTGGATAATAACAATATTCCAAGCCCACAAACACTGATCCAGAAACTTGTGGCCAGACATACTGAAACTTAGTGTTTTTTTCATATTGTCAATGGTTAATATTTTTTTCTAGACTTTAGAAGGGTAATTATATACCTTCCTTCAGGGCACATTGCACCCTGTAATCATTGCAGTACTATTTCTGCAGCAAGTGTATGAATATTCACACAAAGTGGTATAAATGAGTATTTTATAGCCTCACATCAGTTTTAATCCTGTTTTGCCACAAATAGGTTTGCCACAAACTTAGTGAAGGGAGTCATTTTGCTTGTTGGATATCAGAATTGCTGATAAGAGGTTGTGCAGTTGTATTTCACTCACCGAGTAATAAATATATTAAATTAGATTTCCCATGTACAGTACTTAGCAGAATGTTCAAGGAATGGAAGCCACTTGCAGTGATCACTATGGTGATTTCTCAGAGATATTAGAGAAAATGGACAAGTTGATCATTAGCAGTTACCCAATAGTGAACATTGCTCTCTTTCTCTGATCAGTGTCGGGCTTTTCCTCACATGATCCCAGTCCCATAGCTTCATCCGCCATCAACCAGGACAACATTGACCCTCGGTTGGCTCCGTGAGTCCAGACTCCCTAATGGGATAAAGTGAAAATAAATAAGGCCCTATGCAAATTCTATTAAAATCCAATCAAGGAAAATAAACTGCAGACATCTGCTCTTCTCTGTCAGTGTCATTGGAATGTTTCCTTCTGGTCTTAAAACAAAAACAAGAACAAAACAGAAATTAAAACAACAACAACAACAAAAGATGGCTTATTTTTCTTGAGTGCCTGCCAGACTAGCATTTGAGCATTTGATCCACTAAATAACTATTTGAACAAGAGCAGTGGAAAAGTAAACAACAAGGTGAAGGGCACACAGGCTATGAATTAGCTGGCTCTTTTTGTCTCATTTAGGAATGCATTGTTCCATGAGCTCACTTTTCCTTCAGAAAATGGTGAAACACTGTTGTGTGTCTCATTGGAAATTGTGGCCCAGCTAAGTATCCAAACCTGTGAGTCATGATTGAAAAGAACATCATTTCGAATGTCAAGAGGGAAATAAGAACATGTCCTGATTGTGTCTTCCTGAATGAAATCAGTATCAATCAGTTAATCTATACAACTTCCCCCATATGTCTAACTAGGAGAGGTTTGTATTTTATTTCTCCTTATTTTGGCTCAGTATGGGTCTGACATGATGTTTCAAGCCAGTGAAAAAAGCATGTATCTAATGATGAGTGATCTCCACAACCAGCCACAATGTTGGGAAATCAGAGTATGAACCAGACCCAGCAGGACTTTGGAAAATCCTACTTGTCTAGAACACAGTGAGTTCAGACACAATGGGTTCAGCCAGACGGGTAATTCCAATAAGATTGTCCATCTAAATTAGTTGTTTCTGAGAGGCCCAACACTCAAGACACACTCTGACCCAGATAATGGTGTTGGCCCAGTTATATTCTCCATTGTGGACTAAATATGAGGGCACACTGACCACTCAGATCACACTGAATGGACAAGGTAAGGGGACCTATATGAACCAATAATAGCTTTTCTTTATCTCAAGGTTTCAGGTTAGTGAGTGACCATCTAGACCCACTCACCTTTGTAAGTGCCCAATTATCAAAAATATTCTAATTACTTTAGCCACATGGATGGCTGACATATATACTATTCCAAGGAGGCTGGAATCATTGACTATTCTATTCTCATCATCCAGGATTAATCTGTTTGGACATTCATCATATGGAGTCACATATTGCTTTCCTCTTTCTGGCTGCTATCTCACCTTGAGACCAGGAACCCTCTGCTAGTTTATACTAAGGTGTATCCCCAAAGGGGATGGTTTGGGTTAAGATAATTAGGAGTATCCAGTGGCCTTCTCTCTTATAGTTATACCATGGATTAAGCTGGGATAGTTGAACAAAATGCATCCATATGTAAGATAAGAATAAGTGTCTTTGTCATAGGAACAGATGAGGGCTGCTTTGTTTTATTTCAAAGATCGATTATTGAACACATTAAGTATTGTATCTGAGCAGAAATGGTTTATAAATTATGTTGACAATGAAATATAAAGAAATTAATAAAATGATATTTTGTTGATAAATGTCAAGAACTTCTCATGTGGCTTATATTGTGCTGAATAGCCCTAGTTTAATTTGATTGCATAGTATGGATAAATCAAGAAAATAAAAAGGCAAACAGAATACCAGTATTTACTTAATAGTTGGATTCTGTTCTACCCAAATTATTAAATTACTTATCCCAGTTCACAAATTTACTTCTCCTGGGTAAATATATTCTGTGTTGAAATAAATGGTCTGCCAAAATGTGAATAATATAAGTCCATTTAGCAAAAATCCTCTTTGAGGACTTAATAACTGGTTTCCTTGATTCTAGTTTGATGCTGGAGAGGGATCTTTAAATTTTGCATAGGGAATATTTGGCAATGCAAGGAAACATTTTTTTGGCTGTCACAATCAAGGGATGGGGGACAGTGCTACAATACCCAGGACACCCCTATAATAAAGAATTATCTGGTTCCAAGTGTCAATAGCGCCAAAGTTGAGAGTCCTTGATGTAGACAATGAAGCAAAGTATGTATAATTTCTGTGGTTGGTTCTGTAAGTGCGTATCAAAACAGTACAATGGCCTCCATCTAATACATGGCCCTGGAGCAACTCCATCTTCTCAGAATGGACAAGAGACATTAAAGGAAATACAATAGTAAAAAGCATCTAAGGAGGTTGCAAATCTCTTAGTCATTTGCATTACTAAGAGGCAGGGGGTATTAATGTGCTTATTATACAAACGATGAAACTGAGACTCAAAAAGATTAAGAAATTTGACAAAGTTCACTAAGAATTGGCAAATCCTGCTTTTGAAGATCATGCCTTCACCCACTAAGCTGCATTAGGAGAAAAGAATTACGTACTCTGGCAAGCTGCATGATTCAGATGCTCCAATTTCTAAAGCATAGGGATGTTTGTTGGATATAGATAGCCTGTGGGGTCATGAGTACTCACTTTTATAACTTTTGTGAATGATGCGAAATTATCCTTTAGAAAACTTTTCCTAATGGCCAACATCCTAGAAAAATCACCCTTTGGCTTATAGTTGAATAGATTAATTGTTCATGTGTATGGTGTCATAAAACCAATTTTAATGCCAACTGTATTACTTACTTGATCTTGGAATCATTATACATAATCTATAAGAGTAATTTATTTTATTACAAATTGAGGATGATGAATATAGTTTCTGATTTTGAGAATTTGCCTTTCTAACAAATACCTAACTAATGCTAGGTGTGGGGCTACACTTTGAGAGACACTGACTTAAGATAATAAGGGCTTAATTTTTTCTCAAAAACTCAGTTAAGAGCTGTGTAAATGCTGGCTGTTATTTTTTTTCAACAACTGCTTAACAATCTCACTATTTATATTTATTCCCTGCCTGTCTGATGAAATTTGGTGCAATACGATATTCTGTAAAGCATTATTGGTTTCTATGTGCAAGGTGGCTTTGAATCTCGAGGCTGGACAGTGGGTTTGTTTACACAGTGGCATGTGCTTTAGCTTTGTAGCATCTTCTTCTCATGGCGTTCTTCACCAATATGGAGCATCTACAGTCATTTTGCCAGGCCACCTCTGTCTCCATCACAGTGATTGAGGCTGGCTGTACAGTGTCCTTGTTTAGTTGTCCAATTTGCCTTCAATACACTATGCCCAGAAGCCAAAAACCAGTAGGTACAGAAGGCACAGTCACACTTCAATGCCATATATGTCTTTAACTTCTCTCACCACCTGTTTTTCAGAGGGATTAAAACAAATTTCTTTTCTGTTTGTGCTAATAATTCCAGAGCAGGGAGAAAAAGGCTCATGTCAGAATGCCTTCATCTTAGTAGCTTCAGTGAAAAGGATGTCTCACTCAAGATGTTTTCTTATCATAAAAAGGATTAATATCCCACTCTCTACTTACATGATGGTCAGGAGTGAGAAAGAGAGAAGGAGGGCAAAGCTAACAGCTGATGCAGCCACTGTTCAAATTCACTTTTTTTTTTAATCCACTCAGGTACAGACAAAAGTCCATGACACCTATATGAGCTAGGATTGAACCAGAAAAATAAAATCACCATACCAGATCATTCAATAGAAGGGTACAGCATAGAAAATTAATAACAAGGTGTTAAAAGAGCTGAAGAAATGCACAGGGAGAGGAAAAGAAACTCAGAAACTAGCCTTTCATCAATCAACTAGTTTTCATCAATCTCAGGGCTAGAGGAACAAAGGGAGATAATGTATATGGATTAGAGTCACTTGTCAGGAGCGGAGACTAGAGTGGATTGGCCTGATGGGAGCTGGAGCAATGGTGAAATCACAGGTATTATTTACTGCTCAAAGGACAGAGAGGGGGATAAATATCCTGGTTTCTCTTACCATCATTCACTACTGAACTTCCCAATGGTTCCACAAGGGATGAAAAGGAATCTGGGGAATGTAGTTTGCAGGGTCATGCTTCTTGCATGCAAAACAGGGAAAGGACTATAATTGATTTGAATGCAAACAGAGAAATTAATGTCATAATGCCTCACATCATCTTGTTACAGGGCAAGGGGCTGCTGTGGAGTTGCGATGGCTGTAGGGGTCCTCTCTTACCAGTTTTTGTGATCATGCCAGAAAGAACTCAGTCATGTTGTTCAGAATAACAGGCATGAGTTTATTAAAGGGGCAGGAAAAGTGAAAGAGGAACACTCTCAAGGGAGAAAGTGCATTCTCTCAGAAATGAGGATTGTGTGCCCTACCTGCTCTCCAGTTTTATTGAGGGTCCCAGGGAAATTTTCAGAAAATCCTGCTCAGGTCTACCTCCTGGTTTTTGACTGACAACAGGATGATGTCAGACTTTCACGTCCCCACTGGACATGGTAAAGATCCAGGCCAAGTCTAGGCCACTTTGGTTCATGCTCACTGGTCCTAACTGGAACCTGTTCTTACAGATTTTATGGATAGGGGGAATTATCCTTATCTCCTTGAGTTTTGGAACCTGCTCTGTAAGGGTGACAAAAATTCCCATACCCATACCTAAAGGGTAACTTGTGTTGTTCTTATCAGCATTTCAGGCCTTCATTTCCGCTACAGGTTGTTTGCTGAGAAAGGTAACATATTCTATTGACTTAAGCCAGGCAGGGTTGGAGATAAATTGCTTTTTAAAAATAAGCATGTGGAGGTCAACACAGTAGGTTTAGTTTGGAGAATTATCCTATTAATCTCATGTTCCCACTGCTCATGTCTGTCTGTTATCTATGAGTCTTACATATATCTAATTTTACATGCAACACTATTAAGTTAGTTCATTCTGCTTAGTGTTCCAGTTAGCTGGTAACTTATGACTCATGCCTGAATGAGCTTCTTATCTGCAGATTTCATGAACGATAGCAGCTCATAATAGGGTATGGGTCCTGCCTCACCTTGGTTCTGCGGCTTTGGCCAAAAGACCTCATTGAGTCTCCAAACTGAGATAATACTGTTACCTATAACACAGGTTGTTGGAGGGGTTATAAGGCAATTAGCAGAATGTTCAGCACAAAAACACTGATTATTAGTGAACAGAACCTGTCTCACTCATTTTATGTCTTTAAAGCACTGTACATAACACAGGCTCTTCAATGTCGAAGACATAAGTAAATGAAGAGCAACTGCCTTTATATTTCACTTCCTAATAATATTTGTCTTAAGCTGGTAGGGTAGTTCTTTATCCAAGAGGAGTTAGGATGGGCAAAAAGATCAAGATCACTGGAATGTTTCAGCACTTCAGAAATGTTTTATACTCTGCCAAATCTAGTGCTAAACTTGAAATTTTTCGTGGTGGCCTGGTCTTTGATGTGGCACCTCCGAGCAGTTGCTGTGAAAGGTGCCACTTGGATACCAATTATGTTGTCATTGCTGTTATTGCTTAAGAAGGAGTCAATTTGTCTTTTGTGTGCCCTTAGAAGAAGTGCCAGCCAGGTCAAGTGGGTCACCACTTTGTGTTATTTTGTTTGAGAAATATACAATGAGCCTGCCTATGATGCAAAACAATGAGCAATTCTGATTTCAGCATCTCATTGTCCTAGGGTTTCCGTGCTTGTCTAGGGTCAAATCACTCAGGCATTTAAGGCTGATTTTCATCATTAGAATGTGCAGGGCAATCTGTCATATTTATATAAATATATATAAAAAGTAAGAAGGATCAAGGGGCCACCCATCCTTTTTTTTTTTTCCTGGCAGATCCTTGAGACATCCATTTCAGAGTGATTTGGAGAAAAGCCAATCCAGTTTTGTTGTTTTATGAATAGTTATTTGGTAACATGATTATAAATGGATGGAAAAATGTTATCACACAAACAAACAAAAAAAGTAAAAGTTGAATTTTAGGTTGTTGAGTTATGGTGGTTGTTAAGATGAATTCTATGGCAAGACATTTTACTCATTTGTATTACTAAATTCACCTAAGTCAGAGGCTCACTTTTTATTCTCAGCATAACATTTTTAAAAGACCATATTTGGCAGATTTGGAGAAAGGTCATTTTAAGTTGTGAAAACATGCAATTTGGAGAATGCACTGCTAGAATAAGAAAGAGACCCAGAAAGGTCCTCAAGTCAAGTACAAACTCTCTTGATGGCTCAAATTTAGCATCTAGCATTGCATTTTATGTGCCACTTATAGAGGGCAAGTTTCTGTATTTGAACTTAGATTCCACAAAGACATGTGAGGCATTACTAGAACTTGACAGCAATGTTGCTTTTCTTGATCTTTTGTTTTTCTTATCACGAAGGGACTCTCAGACACTTTGTGACTTGAGTCCAAGGCTCTGCACAACTTAAAGTATATTGAGCATTCCTGGGTCACTTCGAATGCAGGCTCTGACTGCAAAGGTCCTGCTATTTCTGCTGGGCCCTAAGAAGTGACCTCCAGTGAACTTCTGGGAATTTTTGAGAAGGCTATATTTTTCCACGTAAAATTGTATCACTGGAATAATCTTTATGAACATTAGAGACTCTTTGTTTTCATTAATAAAGATCCTTTAAGTTTCAAAATGTGCTGAATGGGAAAATACTTAGTTAACTGGAAATTCCAAATTTAAAAATCTTCATGTAACAGAAAAATTGTTAAACTAAGAGTTCTTGCTGTTTTTTTTTTTTATTTTCACCCATCATTCTAGCATAGTCATATCTGATTGCCAAACATTTTGTTTTCTCTGGTTTAGCTAGTATTGGATCTTATCCAGAGCTTTGCTTTACTGAGCATGAATGCTTAAATGCATCCTCTATTTTCCCCTTTACTATCATACGTTCACTCATCTAAGCATCTGTCTATTTACTCTTATAGTAATTTATTTAACACTTATTTGTTAAACTCCACCAAAAGTCAAGTTTGCTGAGAGCTGCTGGGGACTGTCATTGTACTATACTTTTAAAACAAAGCTAAACATGATGTGACCTGAAGAAGCTTATCATTCAACTAAAAAAAATTAAACATATAAAAATTTAAACACGTACACACACACACACACACATATTTTTTTCTCAGAAAAAGTCTTTGTAGTGCTAAAAAAACCTAAAAAAGGGGAATATGACCCTATCCAAAAAAATTGGATATGCTTTAGATTAAAAAAAAAATAAGCAACAGTGAGAAGTACAATATTTTGTGCATGGCACAAGACTTGTGATGAGAAGTAACAAGCCTATGCCAAGGAGCTAAAAGAGAGCCAGTGGATGGAACAATGAGAATGAAAGAGAGTGGAATGCAAATGATTCTGTAAAGAAAGCAGAGGCATGATCAAGAGACCCTTTCAAGCCATATTGGGGATTTTGAATAATATCCCAATACCAAATGGAGGTCACTATGTGATTAAAACTGGATTATCTGCAATAAATGCGGTGATAAAGAAGTGGAAGAGTTATACATTCAGATTTACATTTCAGAAGCATGTTTTTGACTACAGTGTAGAGAGAGAGGATATACTAATGTGAATGTTACACAGTAGTGGAGAATGGAGACATGGAATGGGCTTTCAGAGATTAAAATCATGTATTAAATGTGGTAATTGAGGGAGGGGAGAGACTTAAGGATGCCTTTTGGGGTGTGGATTGTATAACTGAGTGTGTGCGATGGTGACTTTAGCTGGGACCCTCTTGCTTGTCTGCTTCCCTTTTATCCCCACAGCATCTCCAACATGGCAGCCTGTGCAACCCGTTTGCTTTCATTGCAGAGCACTGAGCAGGCAGCTGCAATGACCACTGATGTACCACACAATTGAAACTCCTGTTCCACTAATATTGGAGCTGCTGCTAGAAAAGAGTTCCATTATTATAATGTAATGTAGTGAAAATAGACATGAGCTTTGTAATTAGATACACTTGGGTCTCAACCTTGGCTTCTACCTCTTATTTTTCAAATAGTAGACAATTTATCTTAAGGTCTCAACTTGGGTGTGATTAATATTTAGGGCTGAGTAATTTGGGCATGTCGGGAGGCTATCCTGTTTAGCAGTATCCATGGCTTTTACCTACTAGATACCAGTAGCTCTGCACTCTTGTGACAACTAAAGATGTCTTGGGGAGGGGGTGTTTTCTTCACTTGAGAAAGTCCTCGAGTCATAATTATACCTTTTGCTATGGTAGGGAGTATTGGAAACTGAACCTAGGGGTACTTTACCATTGAGTCACATCCCTAGTCCATTTTAATTTTTATTTTGAGAATGGCATACCCTAAGTCATTTAGGCCTTGTTAAGATGCTGAGGCTAGTCTCGAACTTGCAATCCTCCTGCCCCAGTCTCCCAAGTTGTTGAAATTACAGGTATGTGCCACCATGCCCAGCATAATTAAATCACTTTAAATAGCACATCTACCTATCTTCTTGGCTGATACATGCTTCTCACATACAAAATCAGAAATATAAAATTCAACATGAAAATATTAAGATTAATCAAATAACCAGAACCAATTATAAATTTTAAGATTTATATTGACATAAAGCTATCAAACCATTATACTTTTGCTGGAGTCTTGGAAGAAGATACTGCTCAAGTGAAGCACCCTGGGACTCCATGATCTTCAGGGTATGTAGGGTCTCTAAAAATGACTCATCACATCTGAATGATGGAAATGGGATAAGAACAAAAGCTATTGACTGCAAGTCCTGCATGGGTTTTCACTATCAGGGTCTGGTTCAATTCCACTTAAGAGGTAAACACGTTCTTCTGTTCTATTTTTTTTTGGGGGGGGCTTGGGGGGTACCTAGCATTTAACTCAGGGACACTCTACCACTGAGCCACATCCTGAGCCCTATTTTGTATTTTATTTAGAGACAGGATCTCACTGAATTGCTTGGTGCCTCACTTTTGCTGAATCTGGCTTTGAACTTGCAATCCTCCTGCCTCAGCCTCAAGAGCCACTGGGATTACAGGCATGTGCCACCTTGCCTGGCTATTCTTCTATTCTTGTTCTCTCATACTGAGAACTACAAACAACCAAAACTGTCCTTCTACCATTACAACTAGTTATTATATATTAGAGGAGAATAAAACGTCTATTATACAATCTGTCTTTGAAAAACAACCTTTTGTTATTTTAACATATCACTAATTATCAAGTGACAGCCTGTGGGCCCACCTTAAAAGCCTGTAGATTGGAAGATTGATGGTTCAGTGCTGGAATAAGCAAAGAATCATTGCTGTACCTATTATATGCCACAATCTAAAGTTTAACATGCTCTTATCACCTTAGAAACAGCTTCTCTGAATTCTCTTTGTGCCATTCAATGAGGAAATAATTGTTTGTTGGAATTAGCATTGGTATCAAAAGATCTATTAAGAAATTAACGTTTCAAGATTAGGCAGTTGCTGGCTATCAAGCATATTTTTGAAATGCCATATTGTTGGAGAATTAGTTACCAAAGGGATGACCCCCTCCTTTACTATGTATAAAACAAATTGTGCTCATAGGGTTTTCTCCTTTAGGAGAATTTTTTCCTTCTGGGATAATTAGATTTGGGATCATCTATTGCTTTAAAATTTTGTTTTGGTCCAATAGGATTTTTGTTGAACTTAATATCCTATGTTAACTTTAATCAAAAATAATAATAGTAATTGATTTGTTTTTTTAAAACTGCCATAAAAAAATACCATAGACTAGGTGATGTTAAACAACAGAAATTTAGTTTCTTACAGTTTTGTGGACAAGATCAAGATGTTAGCAGCATTGGTTTTCTCTGAGGCCTCTTTCCTTGGCTTGCAAATTGTTAGCCTCTCATTGTCTCTCTAGAAAATGGTGTTTATTAATATGCTTCTTGTCTCTGAATGTCCTCTAGTCCTCTTCCTATTCACATTGGATTAGGGTCACCCTAGTAGTTTCATGTTACCTTCATTACCTCTGTAAGAGTCCTATCTGCAAATACAGTCACCTTCTGAGTTTCTGGGAATTGAAGCTTCAACACATACATTTGGTGGTGGTGAGGGTGATATTCAGCCCATAACAGCAATTCTGTATATGTAGATGAAAAGTTGCTATTTACAAAGTATTTTATACAGACATTATTTTTTTAGATCATTTTTTAACATTTATTTCACTTATTTATTTTTATGTGGTGCTGAGGATCGAACCCAGGGTCTTGCACATGCAAGGCGAGCACTCTACTGCTGAGCCACAACTCCAGCCCCTACAGACATTATTTCAAAAGATGAAGTATCCAGAACTTTTAGTAATCATAATAAGTAATTCCATTTTCTCTGTAATGCCTGGAAAAACATTTTCAAATTCATAGTTTAATCTAGACCCAACGCTTTGGAACTGTTATCTATGTACTGTAGTATGGCCACTGGTTTGTTGGCTCCTATGAAAGCAGCCCATTTGGAGGCCCATTTGGACTTCAGGGAGATAAGGATGTTAACAGTGCCACATTAGCAACTATTACGACTGTCTGAGTATTTAAAAAAGGTCAGGTTTTGAGCTATTCTTGGAGAGCTAGAGGGTTCATTGTGTGCCTGACCTGATGGACAGATATCCCCCAAATCCGAACTCTCACTCTTTGAATGTATTATAGAATAACTTGCAAAATTTTACTTGAAATTCACTCACTGCACAAAATAATCTATTTTAATAAGCATATATCTATCTATACATATATATGCATATATATATATATAAATGTTTAAGATACATGTAAGTTCCAGATGAGAGAACAGTTTTAATATAGCTGTTTTTTCTAAAAGGACTTAATTTTATTCTTGTACAAATTTAATGTACATTTTCCCTATTATTCTTGATTCTCATGATGGTATTTTCTAAGTAGGTGGAAATGCTCTTGAAGTAAGTAGGTGAGCCTAAGATTACTAGAAAAATCCCACATATTCAAAGGAAGATTGGAAATGATAGGAAATGATAAGAATTATTAAGAGAAGTGTGAACATAAAAGTGATTAAACCAAAGTTTAAAATCTTAGTTCTTGCCAAGGACACTGGATTAACTGTAGTGGATATTGAAAATACTGAAGGACTGTTCACATCAAATAGTGAAGACATCATTGTCTACAGAAATAGTCAATTTGATGCTCATTATTGGTTAAAGAAAGAGAAAGATGAAAAACAAGCCTAGTTCAACAGTAAAGTTTTAAAATAAATTTTAGAAATTGAATACAGAATGACTGCTGTTGTGAGTGATTGTGTCCTGAGAAGTAACATGCCCCCAAACTGCATTTTGGGAATAGTCACGTGTTATCAATTTCTTTGTTTAGCCCATTGATTCATACACAACTTTAGACAGGGGTTCATGTCCACTCATTTTCAGACTTGACAGTCAAGAAGAGAAGATAACCTCTTATTCCTTTGATTCAGAAACTTTAGAATTTTGTTTTCCTTAATCAGCTCTTACCCCTTGACCCACCACACAAGAAGTGTGACCATGGTCTCCAAGATCCTCTTCTTAACATCAAACCAAACTCTAGAGAGACACTTCCATTTGTAGATAGCCATTAAAATTATTTACTAATGATTTTTAATAACTAGTTTTCTGAAATATATTACTTCACTAATTATATTACAACCCATTTTCATTGAAGAATAGGTGGAAATATAATTACACTTGATTCTGTGTGGAATTGAATTATCTTAGTGGTTAAATAATTAGGAATTGATATCACTTGTGCATCCCCAGTGTTTAGATATACTATAAGCTCAATTTTTTTTATGAATGAATTAATGAATACTGAAAGAAATAGTCATCCCTAAGATTGCCAAGTTCTAGGTTGCCTGGACAATTTATCACTATATGAAAATTTCTTTATATTAAAAAAAAATTCAGAGTTACAAACATAGTTCACATAAACTTTTGGAACACAAAATTCTAAATTAGAATTTTCCTAGTAGAATTTTCTATGATTCCCTTGTTGAGACCTGACTATGGTTTTCTCTTCCTGTTCAACTGTAATTGCTCATTTTGGTGCCTTGTACTTTAGATACAGACTTACTTTCCCTCTCCAGATGAAATTGCTCCTTCTGGGGCTGTGTCTAATGTGCCACTCTATATGCCAAAAGATCACATAGGCACAGTCTAAGAAAATAGTCATATGCAATTATATGAAGCACAGATGGCTTTGCATGATGACAGCAGAGCCTTTATTCCACTCTGCAGACTTAGCTACTTACGCTATGGCTCAGCCCTATCACTCTTCTCTCCAGTGCAGATGTACAGTTCTCTCTCATTGTAACAAGGAAAGCTGATAATGAGGCTCCTCCTTTGCCCTGGGTGCTGATGTTTTGGTGGAGTATCACTGCATTTCCATGTGCTCTGTCCTCTGGAGAATTTTTCTGGTGCTGCCTAACTAGAAGACTATCTTCTCATTAATGTCATTATTGCATTTGGTAAATATTTCTTCCTTCCTATTAGGGTTAAAGGTGGAAATTGTCACTCATATTTGAACAATATAAGTGACAATTCAAGGCTTTCTTGGAAAGGCTAATGGAAGAAAGCATTTAGGAGTGCAATTTCTTTCTACTTATTTATTTTTGTTTGGGACCAGGAACAGAAAGTCATCAGATGAGGATGCTTACCATGGCCTTAACAAAATTAAATACTTTGAGTATGACCTGCAGTTTTATTTTTTTACTTGCATTTCTATCCCTATCATGCAGTTGTAAATTATTTTCCATTTTAAATTGCTCATGCAAAATCTTGTGTTTCTGCCCTTTACATTTTTGTTGTTCATTTCTATTGACCAAGATTTTTGAAAAGTAAATAGAAATATACATCTTCTATCAAATAAAAATTACATTAAATTGAACACAAATAGCTTCTTATGATGTGACCATGTAATTTGATCACCTATCAAAAATTTAGAAATCTTTATAGAAATTTACAAATCTCAGCGATGATTATCAAGAAAAGTAGCTGGATGATATGTGCTTGTAATAGAATACAATACTACCTCCAAATGTTCTTGCCAAAAAAATAAATCTGAATTTGATCAGAACTACATCAAACTAGATTTTCCAAGAAATACAGAGACAGTGAGACATACTGATACCACAAGAATGCAATCAGTGAAATTCAAAACTTCAGATGCATTTTACCAGCAAATGTCATAAATGTGTAACTAAAAAGAACAAATAACAATTTTTTTAAATCCAAAATTTCTTTGTTCAGCAAATAAATTACAAGGAGTTGGAGGGGGAAATCTATAGATTTAGAACCTCAAGATTGTCATCATCTCACTTCTAATTGGATCCTGAGAGAGGAAGATGTGGAATTGTTGCCCATTTTCTTCATTTGATTGATGAGGGAATGGAATCTTAGAATGGCTAAATAACTTGGCCAAGGTCATTTAACTACAAGAACTCCAACTGTCAAAGTTCTTGTTTTCTGATGCCGTATGTCTTAGCAACAGTGCAGAGCATCTCACAATGCACAAATAGGTCATGGTTTCTCACTTAGAGCTCAAAGAGAAAGTGAATAAAGGAATAATTTGGTAATATTAATGAATAGTATTAATTCTCCTAAATCACTTTGAATTTATTATTGATAATATATAACATCTGTAATATCCTATTATATTTCACATTGAAGAAAGGAATGTGAAATTAAATGGAAACATGCAAATAACTCTTGTATCCTTTCCTTTGAAAGTTACATTTATGCATGGCATTAACTATGGAGGATATACACGTAATGCTGAATTTGCCTTTGAACCTCATTTATAGCAAATCATAAAGTACACAACTCAAACCAAAATAACTTCATTTGATTAGCACTCTTATTCGCGAAGTAGAATTAATTTAGAGCAGAACTTTCCTAATCCTTTTCATAAACATATTTGAAATTTGATGTCATAGTTTAATGTGCAAGAATACAAAACTTTCTCTGCATATAACTGAATTAGGATTAAAATAAATCTCTTAGGCAAGTTCTCATTCCTTATACTTTCCATGAGAGTGAGCAACAAGAGAAAATCAACTCTGCAAAAGTAAACATGCTCAAGGAAAGATATGTATAGAAATACTTTTCTTTTAAAAATGTATTTTCTGCATTTATGTTTAACCCATGTGTATGAGTTGTGGAAGGATTTAAGACACGGGAGGATTCAAAGTATACATAAAGGAAGTATTTTAATGTTTTATCATGTGGGCAGGAAAGAATATATTTATAATATGTTTAGTAAATATGCAAAAGGACAGAATTTTATCACCCCTCTCTCATTATTACCATTCTTTCATTAACTTTTGTTTCCTTTATAAATCTGCAAATTGTTTCTAAAATGACTAAAAAAATGGAAACAGTGAAAGGGAAAAGTGAAACAATAAAAATGACACAATTGAAACTATATGGAGGAAACCTATTTATCATATATACGTATATACATGCAAACTAACATGGATGAATTACAAAGAAACTCACTAGTGGAAAGACAAATAGGGTCAGAATGTGTAAGGAGTATAATTATTATCATACAAAATGAACTTAATGTTAGAATAATTATTGGAGATAAAGAAGGTAACTACATAAAGACAAGAGTTTCATTTCACCAAGGAAATTATAATAATTTAAAATTGGCATGCACCTGGGAGAAATTCAGAGTGACAGACTGCAACACCGTTTCTGATAATTGATAGATCGTGCAGACAAAACATCAGAAAGGATGTAGAACACTTGAAAAGCACAATTAACAATCTTTGATATCATGAAGATATATGGATTATTAGAAGGCAACAAATAGAGAGTGCTCACTTCTTTGAAGCGTACACTTGAAATGTTTATGAAAATTGCCTTGCCTTCAAGTTATGTGAAAGCAAGCTTTAACTTAGTTTCGAAGAATCAAATTTTCTCTAATACCTACTTTCTAAAAGGTATTTGAATCCACCTCTAGGGAATCTGCATCTAAAGGCCTGAATGAACTGCTCTCATTATTCTTGGAGAGAATGTTTTCCCTTTGAACAAAGTTCTGCAAAGGATAGACACATTGAACTGTCATGCCTTAGACCCACCAACCATGGCTGGAATTCGATGGAACAGTCATTGTAGGCTCATAGAGCTGGAAGCTGAGTTTCCTGACTTTAGTTCCCTTCCATACGCCTGTACTTAAAAGTCACCAGTAATGCAGGAGAGTTTAAAATTTCCCCCTTAATTGGAGCCAAATTGCAAGTGTCCTTCCACAGGGTGGAGAATCAGATATTCACTGGAGCAAGATAAAAATGTTTGGATTTCAGTACAGTTGGATGTGATTCCATGTAGTCAGGTTCTTGAACATTGCCCATCTGGCCATATTGTTTAAGTTATACAGTAAACCCATCTCATAGCCATATCCTCTAAGGTCAGTACTATTGTTTCAACCTGTCCTTTATGCTGACATCTGACCTTTCTCTAAGCCTTGAGTTCATCTCAGAGAAGTGACCAGAATTCTGAATCTCTGGTTCTTTAGGTCAAGTCTCAGGGAAAAAATGCAATTTCTCTGAACTGTCTAAACCTAAAAATGACATATAGTGGAGAAACAAAAACAAAAACAATGAAATATTCAATTAGAACACAAGAAAGCTCCAAAATGCCACTAGATTCACTCCTTTTGTTACAAAGGTCATTATAACTTCTATGGCATTTCCACTGTGGATTTTCAAGCATTTTTTTCTTCTATAATAGAAGGCTTATGCAATGGGAGCTGTGTAGATCTGCTGAATAGAAAGCACACCAGGGGGAATACTGGAGCAATGCAACCAAAATAAAGTGATTTATTCCCTTTGAGGAATTTTGACATCATCCCAGTACAACATGGATGAAGCTTCTATTCTATACTTTGTTAGGCATTTTTTTTTCTTTTGTAAAGAAAGTCACAGAAACAGGTCATGAAAAATTAATGATAATAAGTTATTTATTGTAGGATGTATAAGTATGCCTAAGGTACACTAAGAACATATATGGAGAAAATAATTCTGTGCATATGTTCCAGATAGGGGACCATGTAATATCATCTTGGTGTTTTTCAGATGCAGAGATGGAAGTACAGGGAAGATCTTTGATTTCTCACAGGGCATTTAGAAAGAAACAAAAGAATGAGGGCTAGAAATAATGTTCTCTCTCTCTCTCTCTCTCTCTCTCTCTCTCTCTCTCTCTCATTTTTTTGACATTTTTAAATTTGGTGCTTTGTTCCCTATCTCAAGCATCTTACACAATTTGTATTCTTCCCATGGAATTGGAGAATATGATCAGTAAAAACTGCTACATAATCCACTATGTACCCCAAAAGAAAGTGGAACTCTAGCAATAATCCTGTAGTCAAGTAGAAATATGCTTTGTTCTTATTGAGAGTTCCTGTCTTAGTGGGGGAAATAATTTGATGGGGGAAATAATTTGATGGCCATAAATATGAAACAACTGATTTTAGTTGGTTTTGTTTTTCTAGAGGGAATACTTACTACTTCACCCATTTTTAATTTTTTCCCTCATTTGAATTGAAACTTATACAGAGAAATATACACATAGGTGTGTTTAACTCCTTGACTTCTACTGAGAATGCCTGTGTAATAAGCAGCTATGTCTAGAAGCAGCATATGGCCAGCACCTCAGAATTTACTGTGTGCTCCCTGCCAATCACCAAGTATAATCATTATTCTGATAGGTTTGCCTGTTTTTGAACTTTTTATAAGTTGAATCACTCAATATATGCTCTCTTATAACTAGTTTCTTGTGCTCCACATTATATTGGTGAGATTTAATCATATAGTTGCTTGTATTATGATGCATTCATTCCTATTGCTGTATAACATTCCACTGTGTGAATATATCACAAGTTTTTTCTCTGTTTGTTGTGATAAGCATTTGCTTTAGACTGTGAATAGTGACATTATGTCCATATCGAACTGTCTTTAGTTCAGCCTATTTTTAAATTATGTAGAGAAGAGCATTATAAGGGAAGTTTTTAAAAAAATGCAAGTCAACTATGTTACAATTTTTATGAATAGTAAGAAGTAAGACTAAAATGTGAATGATTTTTGAAAAGAAGATGGGAGAGAGAAAGGAGAAAAAGAGAATGAAAGGCAGTACCTCTCACAAAGTTCTCCCTGGTTTACAAGCACAGGGAGAATCATTATGATGTTGGTAGTGATGATAGAGACAACTGCGGACTGTAGGAACCAGGCACTCTGCTGAGTGTTTCATAGCTGTTTTCTCAGTTAGTCCTCAGAACAGTCCTGTGAGACTTTCACAATCATTGCTCACATTTTTGGGAAGAAACTGAAGCTTATGTGTATCAAATTACTTGCTTAAATTCCCAGAAAGAGATAGAAGTCAGGTTGGAGTTCTACAGTCTGTCTCTAAATTCAAGGAATCTCACTGTTACATGACCTCATCTTTTACAAGGTAGGGAATTTCTCTTGAATTTCATAGATGAGAAAACTGGCTCAGGAAGGTGGTTTCTTCTAGGTCACAGCGTTAATCCATGGAACAAAAAGATTGATCCCAAAGTCCAGATTTTTAAAATTAATAAAATAGATGAGAGAGTAATGAAAAAGGAAAGAGATAGGATAGAAAGAAAAAAAAAGTGCTTGGGTTTGGGGCTGTGGCTCAGCGGTAGAGTGCCTGCCTAGCATGTGTGAGGCGCTGGGTTTGACCTCAGCACCACATAAAAATAAATAAAATAAAGGTATTGTGTCCAACTACAACTACACACACACACACACACACACATATATGACAGAATTTAATAACAAAATGAGTTCTGCAGATGGTAGATGATGTTAAGAACACAAACAGTGGATAGTGATGGAACCCAGAGATTAGTATTAGGAAATCAACCATTTGCAGACTGGAAGAATAAAGGGAGCAAATGACACTTGATCTCAGAAGTCTGGTTTATCTAGAGGAAGCTGGAAGCACAGGAACCTGTTTGGTACAACAGGATGGAGATGATCCAATATATGTAATAACACCCTCCCTTGCCACAAGCCTCCCCTCCAACAAACACAAGGGTTGACACATAGTAGAAGCACGTTTACTAATTTAGCTGTGGATAAACAGTCCAAACTTCATTTGATAACTTTTTTTCACTTAAAAATGAAAATAAAAGTCAATCAACCATTCTTTAAAAGTCTTTTTTTCAAGAGCATTGTAAATAGTTAGAGGAAGCATCCTTATTTTTCAGATTATGATATTTTGTACATGGAAGTACACTTATTTTATTAAACACTAACCTAATTTACTCATTTCGGATTCAACACATGGATGGACAAGTATTGATTTTGTTAGTAAAATCCTTCCCTGAAATACCTGCATGGCAAATTAATTAACATTTTTTCTGTGGTTAAAAATCTGTGGAGTGACTTATAGTGCATGTTTTTTTTTTTTTTTTTTTTTTTTTTTGCAGCATTCACATTATTTCCTCCCTTATACATGATTATGGCTTTACTTATATGATCATGGCTTTACTTTACATGTTGCCCAACTCTAACAGTCACACAGGCATGCATATTTTATAACTTAGTAAGTAAATCCTAGTATACATAGACACTCTCCTCTGAGTTTTTATTTTCTTGGCTCTTTCTCTCACAGAGCAGGACTCTAATCCCTCATTTCTTCTGATATGACTCATTATTTGTAAGCATTGATTGAACTTCTCTTGTCATTTGGTCAAGTTCCCGTGAATGATATGAAGCTATTTTGCAACTGTAATTCAAGATTCAGATTTCCTTTCCAAATTAGGATGTTATTCAACTCCTATTCATGTATTTCTTCCTAAACGAGCATCCGTTTGTTTCTCTGAGCCAAATTTCTAGTTTATTTTATAATTGTGCTTGAGAGCACAGGCATTGAATTATTTTTGCCACACATGTGTCATGCAGGAAATATTATCATTTAACATGACAGCTATTTCTTTTCAAGCTCAAGTTGTTATGGACAATGAATACTTTTTAAAAATAATACAATTTTGCCAAATATATTACTGAATAACCATTCATTATGGAAATGTGAAATATCAGTGTTTTTGTCTTTGTTTTGGGCACTGAAAAGATCAGGAAAGTAGAAGAAAGCCAGAACTATAGCAAAATTGAGTTTCCAAAAGAATGTGCAGAATAGATTAATCATCATAAAAATCAGATATAAGGAAGGCATTTGTGTAGAATAATTATTTTGATATCCTCTAGATCACTACAAGCTACTGGGAGCTCCATTTCTCATACAAAGCCATACATGATTTCTAGGGAAGATGGAACCCTCAGAAATGACTGAATGAATCTCTTTAGGCCAGGAAATGCCTAAGCCAAATCACTAGCATAATTCTCTTCCTCAGTAAAATTTCCTGGAGGGAAAGACTCCAAAGACTTCTTTGCAACTGTTGGTGCCCTCATACTTCTGTATTTTCATTAATTTTCCATGCATGCTGAAAGTGCCTTCTGTACTTTGTACTGTGGATGCTGAGAAATGCACTCTCTTCTGTAATAAGACTGGATGTTAAACAAAAAAACTACTGACAATGGGGTTTTCAGTTTGTTAATGGACTAGATAAACAGGGTTGAATGTGGAACAGATTCATGCAGTAATGTGAGTACACAATTTTAGAGAAGGTGACTTCGCCGCCTAGACTCCTTCCTTCAAGGAACACAAAGATGATGACCTAAATATTCACTGGGAATATTCACTACCATGTTTCTGAATTTTCAACTGGCTTCAGCGACTTAGATGTTTCACGTGGGAATCTGTTATATGGAATGGCAAAGCTTCAGACTTTGGAAATTAGTAAATACGGCAGCTGCCTCGTAGGCGGTCTGCATGCTGGTTTCTTTAACTAGGTCACTCTTTGTTGTTGACTAAAGGAAACAGTGGACATAATTCCAGCAGGTCAGAAACATTTAAAAGACATTGAAGAAATTTGAGAGCCAGATGTGTGGGAAAAGCTCAAACTTCAGCAAGCCTGGCTACTGTTGGCTTTCCCTTTTCTTCTTTGACCACTCTGCCGTGCAACTTATGAGATCCATGACTGCAAGGACTGAATCTCGGTCCATAGTTTTGTATGTATAACATATTATATTATTTCAGGCTCAAAGTATAAATTTGTTTAATAAATTAAGTAAAGGAGTTTAAGAACTGAGGAGGCAGAAAAATGGGTGTACTTGGCTTTTTAAATCAGCTTCACCTGTATATGAAAATCTCTTTTTTGAAGAATTATTACCAAAGTCAAGATATATATATATATATATATATATATATATATATATACACACACACACACACACACACACACACACGCACACATATATATACGTCACATATATATATATATTATATATATAATTCATTTACCATGAAAATTCACACTTCATAAAACTACAATTCAGTGATTTTTAAAATTATATTTGTTATGTGACCATCTCCACTATTTAATTCTAGAACATTTTTATCACTCCCCAAATAAACTCCATATACATTACAAATCTCTCCTCATTTCTTTTTCTTCCCCAGGCCCTGGCAATTTCTGATGTACTTTCTGTCCATGTATATAGATTTGGACATTTTATATTGATGTAATAATATAATATGTGGTTTTAAAAATTCTGACTTCTTTCACATAATTTTTTCAAGGAAGATCTATAATGTAGCATTTATCAGTACATTATTCTTTTTTGTGAATAAATAACATTCCATTGTTTAGACATGTTACATTTTGTTTATTCATTAGATAGTTGATTGATATTTGGGTTGTTTTTATTGGGGGATATTATAAAAAGCACTGTTATGGAAATTTGTGTCAAGGATATTCTCTGGATCTATCTCCACAAGATGGTTTGCTGGATCTTATGGCAATGCTACTTAATATGTTAGGGCCTGACAACTGTTTTCCACAATGGCTGGCCATTTCACATCCTCACCAGCAAAAGTGTCAGGGGGAAAGATTACCTCCATACTTGTCAATATTTGTTATTGCCCTGATTTCTTTAGCTGTTTGTGTTTTAGGTATCATATCTTAAGAAACCATTTCCTAATAAGGTCACTAAGATTTATGCCTATGATTTCTTCTTCTAAGACCTTTATGGCTTCATTCTTACATTTAGGCCTTTGATCTATTTTCAGTTAATTTTTGTAGATAGTATGAAGTATGCATTCAAATTCATTCTTTTGCATGTAGTTATTCATTTGTCCCAGCACAATCCATTGGAAAGACTATTCTTTCCTCAATGTATTGTTATGACACTCTAGTAAAAATAAATTGACCCTAAATGTTTGTTTTTTAACTCTCAGTTCAGTTCCATCCATCTGTGTCTCTGACCTGTGCCAGGATATTGCAGTCTTGATCAGTGTATGTAGCTCTGTCATTTTTAAAGAACATATAAGCCCTCCACTTTTGTTTTTCCTTTCCAAGATTGCTTTGACTATTCTAGATCCCTTACATTTCCATGTGAATTTGGGGATAAACTGTCAGTTTCTGCACAGAAGTCAGATATGATTTTGAAAGGTAATATGTTGAATTTGTTAAGAAATTTTAACAGCATCATGATTCTAACAATATAAACTCTTCCAATTCATGACCGTGTAATATCTTTACATTTACTTAGAATTTCTTTAAGTGGTGTTTTGTGGTCTTCAGTGCACTAAACTTGCACTTCTTTAGTTATATTTATGTTTAAACACTTTATTCTTTGAGGTTACTATAAATGGAATTGTTTTCATAATTTTATTATGAAATTATTCATTGCTTGTATGTAGATATACAATTAACTTTTGTATATTGACCTTGTATTCTGCAAACTTATGAACTCATTTATTAACTATACCAGTGTGTGTATTAAGTTTTTCCATATGCAAGAACCACAAATAGAGATAGTTTTGTTTCTTCTTTTCCAATCAAAATAATTTTTATTTCTTTTCTTGCCTAATTTAGCTTGGTAGAAACTTATGTATAATGGTCAGTAAGTGGGGCAAAGGGAGAGATATTTGTCTTATTCCTCTTTAAGTAACACTTCTTAAAAATTGAAACTATATAGATTTGTAGTTCCCAAACTGTATTTTTAGCTCATCATTGAACTTCCTTCTCAATGAAACTTTTAATTATAACTTCTAATGCATAGAAGTATTCACTTAATAGAATTTATGAAGACATGATAGAATTCAAAACATATTAACTTGTCTTTAAAAACTCACTTCATATAGGGGAAAACAAATAATTTCTTATAAAGAGCAAACTGATAAATGTTATAAGAAAATTGCTGGTAAAATACTATATTCATGGGGAAATGAAAATACATTCCATGAGAAATCATGGAAGGCAATGAGAAGAAAATATTTAATATGAGTCTAGTAGAAAAAGCAGGACTATGAAATGTGGGGACTGATGGATTTGTTTTCAAGGGAGGCAAAAAAATCATAAACAATCTGGAAGTTTTAAAGTATGAAGCATGTATGGCAACCTCTGAGTAATTCAATTATGGATGTTTAAATTATTCCTGGAGAAGATTCAAGAGGGCACATTAAAGGAAGGCCCTACTTCCAGTTGCTCTGTGCCTTGAGATTCAAGCAGGGAGTTCTGCTTCTTGAGGAGGTGAATAAAAGAGGGAATTCACTGAAATTCCATATTGGGCAGTTAGAGACTCTTAAAGACTCATAAATTTGGTTGCATTGAACAAAGGACAGGAAAGAATGCATGGAGCCACATTGGTCGCAACAGTGGCACTGAGTATCACCACAGTGGAGAGGGGTAACCAAGAGAGAAACACAATAGACAAATTTGGCATGAGAAAATCCTGCAGAAGAGAAAGGTAATCTGAGCTATGTCAAGCTGGAGGACCTCAGTATGCTAGTGTTTGAAAAGTGCTCTGTGTCTCATCTGGCAAGTAGAACATTGAGGAATGGAGCAGCCATCTTGAGGAGGCCATATTGCAGCTTGGTGAGCAGAGATTGGAGAGCATAAAAGATATTGCATCGTGGCCTAGGATAAACCTAGCAGAATGGGATTGAAACAGGCACAGAGAAGACTGGACCCAAAGTGATCAAATTTGATATAGGGAGGGGAGTAAATTTCACTTTCCCTTTGAGTCTGGCCATTCATGACAAGCTGGAGATGGTTGGGAAAATGAGTAGGTGGGCATAATTACACCTTGGGACTGAGCCTGAGAAGGCCAAATTTGTGGCTGTTGAAGCATCTAAGACCTGTGGAATGTTGACTCCATACCTCATAGGTGGACTTCTTAGGAGGCTCCTGAGATCCAGACTCCCAGGAGAGATCTGTGTCTCTCCAGCACCAGCAGTGTTTTTTTTTTTTAATATTTTAAAAAATTAGCTATAAATGGGCACAACACCTTTATTTATTTATTTATTTATTTTTGTTTTATGTGGTGCCAGGGATCGAACCCAGTGCCTCATGCTTGCTAGGCAAGCGCTCTACCATTGAGCTCCAACCCCGCCCCCTCCCCCCGCCCCCCAGCAGTGTTTTGACCTAATTTCCCCTGAGCAGATACCACCCAACAAACTCCCAAAGACCTGATGAGAGCTAAGCCCCAGCTGCCAGAGCTCCACACTTAGAAAACTGCAGCAGCCCCAACCTGGGAGTGCACTGATCTGGTTGCTCCAGACAAAAATCCAATCTGCAGTACTTCCTGTTCCACCTTACCTTATACTGATGAGAATGGAAGCTGAGAGCTGTTTCAATCAGCTTTAGTTTTAGGCCACTCCAGCTGGCAGCTCAGTGTGCAACCCCAAAAGAGGAAGGGTTTGACAACCTCCAGCTCTTGCCCTCTCTAAGGGGTAAATAGCCCAAGAAGAAATGGGAAACAGGACAGTCAGACATAGGCAATGACCATCCATTTTCATTGATGGTTTTGACCACCTCAGAGATTATTCTATTTGTTCACTAAGAACATCTCTCTTTTTGATCTGCTGTGCTGATTAGTTCATACATATGTATTGTATTTCTTTCCCCCTCATTTTTAGCATTTTCTATGGTGGTTATTTTCCTTTCTCATGTCTTTTGAGGGCTAAGGTTTTTTTGTTTATTTGTTTTGTTTTGGTTTTATTTCTCTTTCTTTCCCTTTTTCTCCTAATGGACACATTCTTTATTCTTTCTTTTTTTTCTTTACTTAGCTTATTCTACTTAAATTTTCCTATACTCTTTCAAGGCATTATTTGCTATATCTCTTCTGCTTTTTCTCTGTTCAGATTTTAAACATTCTAAACTTTATTTTACCTTCCTATCACTTTTTTTTTCTCTTAATGAACTGTATTTTTACCATCTTTTAGAACTATTTGGTATATATAATTGCTTCACACACCATTCATTTTGTTGCAGTAATAAGTACTGTGAATAGCATAGTTGACACCTGCTATACACTTTAATATTAGATCTAGTTCATTACTATTTACTGTTTATGCTGTTGGCAATTGCTTATCCTACCATTCTCATTTTTGTAGTAATTAGTATTATAGAAATCATAGTAAGACACTGGTTATTTGTTTTAATGATATATATTGTTTGCTTCTTTTGTTTGTTTCCCATTTTTGGTGAGATGCTTGGAATTTACTGTGACACTACAAGTTCACAGGATAGAGATTCTGTTGCTAAGCTAAGCTCAGCCAAGAGACACCTTGCTCCACACAGAAATGAACCATACTCAAAATTCAGCTATACTTTAATGCAAAGAATAGAAGAGATAAAAATTCCAAGTACAAATGACTAGGGAGGCCCCTCAGATCCCACTCATGGATGTCTGTTCTACAACAAAAACAGAATTAACAGAAAGACAGTGGACAGCCTGTAAGACGTATGAGGGCTCTCAATATAGCTCATTTCCATGCCCATTTGGAATATATCAAGTTGGTAAGTGAAGAAGAGCAATCACAGAGGATATACCCCTCATTCAATGGATATACAAATGCCAAATCTACAAGAAGGACCTACTCTTTTGAGATCTAGAGAGAAAGTAGATTCATCAAATTCTGACACAGTATACACTATATCAAAATATACTAATCTTCAGCAAAGAAGCAGAAGGGAAACTATACTACAAAGTCCACTTGAAAACATGTTGAGAAATTCACAGCAACCTGATATCACAGAACACTTTGGCAAGAGGAAGAAGTTCCCTCAAAATATCAATGCATAAGAAGGGAAGAGAAATACATCCCAACAGATGTGAAAACCTCAACACAGGAATACAAGATATATGAAAAAACAAGGTAACATAATGCCACCAAAAGTTCATAATTCACCAGTAACTGACTCCAAAAATATCAAAGTGGATGAACTACCAGGTAAATAATTCAAAAAAATCATTATAAATCTGATCAGTAAATTCCAAGAGAAGTGAGAAAAGCAATTAAATGAATTAAGGAAGTCAGTACAGCATGTAAATGAGAAAATCAATACGGAGATAGAGATATTTTAAAAGAATCAGACATTTTGGAAATGGAAGACACAATACATCCAATACATCAAGTAAAATGTTCAGTTGAAAGTCTCTCTAATAGAGTAGGCTCTGCTGAAGACAGAATCACAGAGATGGAAGACAAAGTCTTGAACATTTAAATTATTGTAAAGAAATGAAAAGAGATAACCATGACTAGAATGTATAAGAACTTGAGTACAACATTAAGAGACTAAATTTGAAAATTATTAGAAACTAAGAGAGTTTTAAGATTCAGGTTAATTGCATGGATATTCTCTTTGGAGAAATAATAAGAGAAATATTTTCAAACCTTGAGAATGAGATGCATATCTAGATACAGAAGAAATTCAGAACCCCAAATATACAAGATCAAAAAAGAACTTCTCCATAATACATTATAATTAAAATTCCTAATATACAAAGATAGAATCTTAAAATCTTGAGAAAAACCTTTCATCATATTTAGGGGCAAGACAGTAAAAATAACTTCTGATATCTCAGCATAAATTCTAAAATTTGAAAGGGATTGAAGTGAAGTTTTTCAAGTCATAAAAGAAAATAATTGTCAACCAAGATTGTTATACCCAGCATAACTGTCCTTCAGAATCAAAGAAGAAATAAAAACCTTCCAAGACAAGCAGAAACTAATAAAATTTAAGACTACTAAGTCAACACTACAGAAAATACTTAAGGAAATACTACACACAGAAGAAATAAGAAACAAACCCAAGATAACAAATGGACAAATTTCATTTGAGGAATAGCTAAGCAAATGAGAAGCAGGAACTAATTATATATTAGAAATAAATCAGAATGACAGGAATTAATAAAAAGCTCTCTATAATAATGTTAATGTTCTTGACTGTCCAATTAATGTCTATGCTAGCAAAATGTATTAAAAAACAAGATCCAAGTTTTTTTGCACGAAATTCACCTTATAGGAAACGACAGCCAAAGGTTGAAAGGGCAGGAATGGAAATTGATTTACCATGCAAATGGACCCTTAAAAAGCAGGAGTAGTGACTCCCATGTTCAACAAAGCAGACTTTAAGCCAAAATTCATTAGAAGAGACAAGGTCACCTTGTACTGGTAAAGGGAAAAAGTTAACACCAAGAAATAATTTACTAAATATTTATGTTCCAAATACAAAACAGAAACTACTCAAAGACTCAGACAGACCCCAGTATAATTGTACTGGATGGTTTCAATACACCTCTCTCACCAATACATAGGTAATCCTGAGAAAAACTCAGTAAAAACACTTCAGACCTAAAAATATTTTAAATCAAATAAACAGAAGAGACACCTATAGAATATTTCATCTAATAACTGAATTCACTTTCTTCTCTGGCTCATGGAACCTCCTCCAAAATAGACCATAGTTTAGGCCACCAAGCAACTCTTAGCAAATACTAAAAAATTTATATAATTTCTTGCATCTTATCTGTTCACAATGGAATGAAGGTAGAAAAGAACAAACATAATGTGTGCGCGCGCACACACACACACACCCTATAGAAACTATGTAAACACATGAAGACAGATTTTAAACAAATGACTGATGCTGGAAAAATTGAGTATTTATGTAGAAGAATAAGAATAGATCCTTTTATATCACCATGAAAGAATTTTAACTCAAAATTGATCAAAGACCCAGAAATTAGATCAGAAACTATGTAACACCCAGAAGAAAATGTAGGGTCAACACTCAGATATATAGGTACAGGCAATGACTTTCTCAGTAGGACTCCAAAATCTCAGAAAATAATACCAAAGATTAAGAAATGAAATGCCCACAAACTAAAAAAATAAATAAATCTGCACGGAAGAGGAAACTATGAAGAATATAAAGAGAAAACCTACAGAATTGGAGAAAATCTTTGCTAAATAATAGGCTGATAGAATATTAATATTCAGAACATAAAGAAATAAAAAAACCCTCAATCAAAAAAAAAAACATAATTACCAAATGGACATATAAACTGAAAAGACACTTCTCAAAATAAGAAATACAAATGACCCAAATACATATCAATATATATTCAGTATTTTTATCAATAGGGAAATGAAAATCTAAACTATACTGAGATTTTATCTCACTCCAGTTAGAACAACAGAGCCATCAAGAATATAAATAATAATTAATGCTGGAGATGATGTGGGGAAAGAGAACACTTTTACGCCATTGGTGGGATTGTATATTAGCATAACCACCATGAAAATCAGTATGTAGTTTCCTCATAAAACTTGGCATGGAACCACCATGTGACCCAGCTATACCACTCCTAGGAATTTATCCTAAAGAATTAAAATGCACACAAAAAAGAATTAGAGTCAGCATGTTATAATGGCACATGCATACTTGTGTTTATAGTAACACAATTCACAATAGTCAAACTATGGAATCAACCTAAGTGTCCATCCATGGATGAATGGATCAAGAAAATGTGGTATATAGTGGAGTTTTACCTAGCCATAAAGAAGAAAGAAATTACATCATTTGTAGGAAAACGAATGGAACTTGAGAACATTATGTTAAGTGAAATAACCCAAATTCAAAAGGTCAAGGGTTGTATGTTTTCTCTCATGTTGGAAACTAGAGAGGGAAAAAGACAAGGAAGTTTGGGAGTGGAATCTCATGAAAATTGAAGGGAGATCAGTACAGCAGAGGAAAGGAACCAGGGGAGGCGGGGAGGAAAAGGGGAAATATTGGGGAATGAGAATGACCAAATTGTGTTGTTTTATTGTGTCCATAAATGGATATGTGACAACAAATCCCACCACTATGTCTAACTATAATACACCAACAAAAAATATGGGGAAATAATGGGAAAGAGTATCCCTGGAAATAATAAGTGTGAGGAATTCTGAGAAACCTAGATCATAATTGAAGTCAATGAAAAGGACATCAATTTTTTAAAATTTTGTTTTAATTAGTTACACTAATTACACTACACATGGCAGTACAATGCATTTATGCACTTTGATATATCATACATATATGGGGCATAATTTCTAATTTTTTCTGATTATACATGTTATAGAATCACATTGGCCAGGCAGTCATATATATATATATATATAAACACAAAGTAATAATGTCTTTTTAAAAATATTTTTTAGTTATCAATGGACTTTTATTTTATTTATATGTGGTGCTGAGAATTGAACTGAGAGCTTTACACATGCTAGGCAAGCACTCTACCACTGAGCTATGACCCCAGCCCCTAATAATGTATTTTTATTCTACTGTTCGTCCTATCCCCATATCCCCTCCCTCCATCTCCCTTCACTCTCCTCTACCTAATCTAAGATAACTCTATTCTTCCCTCATGCCCCCAACCCTTATTGTGATTTAGTGTCCACATATTCAAGAAAACATCTGGCCTTTGGTTTTTTGGGATTGGCTTATTTAGCTTGATATTCTCCAACTCCATCCATTTACCAGCAAAAACCATAATTTCATTCGTCTTCAAAGCTGAGTAATATCCCATCGAATATGTATACCACATTTTCTTTATACATTTATATATTGAAGGGCACCTAGGTTGGTTCCATAGTTTAGCTATTGTGAATTGAGCTGCTATAAAGATGGATGTGGCTGTGTCACTATTGTATGCTGATTTTAAGTCCTTTGGGTATAAACCGAGGAGTGGGATAGCTGGGTCCAATGGTGATTCCATTCCAAGATTTCTGAGGTATCTCCATACTGCTTTCCATAGTGGTTACACCAATTTGCAGTCCCACCAACAATGTGTAAGTGGACCTTTTCCCCTACATCCTCGCCAACAAGGACATTAACTTTTTAAAAATTAGATGCAAATAAAATTTCAACTGGATAATAGTGGTAAGTTTTAGATTTTGATGGGCTTACTGTGTGTAAGGTACTGTTCCACTGTGCAATGGTGGCTTTTTGGCAGCATTTACTACTTTCCTCTAAGGGCTGCTTTCAGAGAAGACCTCAGACTCTCTGTACTTGAGGGATTCCCTTTGCCTGCAGGAGCCACTGGTGGGCACACATACAGGACAAGATACAAGTTCTGCAGAGTTAATGTCTATGGAAGAAGTCCTCAACTAATAGCAGATAAAGAATTGGCAGACAGTACTCCTGCAACTTTGTCCTCCATCAGATACCCTGAACTGTGTTCTACACTGTGCCTCAGTGGGCCTGAATTCCAGTTGACCATAGCAGCAACTTGCTTGAGATCATGCCCTTGATTTACCTCCTTTGTTTTTCTATTCACTTTCCTACTCCTCTGCTATGTATCCTGGAATAGTATGCCAAATACACCACTCACAATTGAATATTTTTCTGAGTGGACATCTAGGAGAACGTATCCTAGAAAACATGTTTCCTTTATTATTTTCAATGAGGAAACTAAGATACAGAGAAGTTCAGTTATCTGACCAGGCCACAAAATTAGAAAACAGCACAGAATTCAAATTCAGGTAGTCAGATTTAGAATCTTTATTAAAGTGAATGCCCTCCTTCTCTGTAATAATATATTGATTCATCAGTTGCTGCTTAATACTTTGCAGTGGCTCCTGTGTCAACAGGCTGGGGAAGAATAGCCAGTGTGTGTGTGTGTGTGTGTGTGTGTGTGTGTGTGTGTGTGTGTGTGTTTGTGTGTATGTATATGTAATAAACAGAATAAAGCATCTCCATGAATCCCACAGAGAAGCTATGCTTACCCTGTTGGACCTTCCTGCTTCCAGGCAGGGCAGGCCTATAGTGGCAGAGGTGGGTACGTAAGTAGATGGGGAGAGGTATATCATAATCCATTCTCATTACTCTACACAAAGAGAGTCGTGTCTGAAAACACAGGTGTTCATGTTTCTCATCTGTATAAAGGATTATTCCCACATGACTACTTAACCTTTTCAGTTTGAATTTTGTGCCCACTGCCAATGGATCAATAATAAAACTCTGCCTTCTAGCTAACTTAAAAAATATCCAGGTATTTGGGAAGTCTTCTTGCCACATCTATGTGAAATTAGAAGTGGTCTTGGTAGCATAAACTCTAGAAGGAACCCAAATTTCAGAACCAAGCCTCCTGGGTGCTTCTAGAATCAGTATGCCCTGTATACCTGAGTTCTGCTTTAGGCTTGTGATTCAGGGAAAACACAAATCAAACCTCACAAACAGATTTAAAAACTTATTATGCTATATAAGCCAAAGAATATTTTCATTATTCTGATTATGTTATAGGACATACTGTATCACAGACTCTTCATACATAAAAAAGGAAAAATTAGCATTAGCTGTGATGGTTTTGAAAAATATGAGCATTTGACATTTTTAGTCAAGCATAAGATAGAAAGATAGCAATTTATTTTTTTCCTTTTATCAGTGGTTTGCAAAAAAAAAGTGTTTCTCTCAACATCAGTTCTAAGAGATGGTAAGAGAGGAAGTTCTGGGATTAAACACTTTAGGAAATGCATGCACTGTGCCTTTTGGGATGTTACACATTGCACATTAACACAGAGGAGGTTCTAAAAAGTCCTGTGGTGAAGATACCATTAACCCAGTATTTTCCAAATATATTTGACTATACGGTACTGTATTTCTCTAAGAGCCAGTCACATCCCCCAGGAATCATTTCTTATGAATGTATTTTAGGAAACTTTATTTCATAGTGAAGAATGGATTAGGAATTTTCTTAAATGCCCACACATACACCCTCACAAACACAAACACACTCACTCATATGTACACACAAACTGTATGTAAAGCTCTCAAGCTGTGAAGCATTGCACAACTTGGTGGCTTCCAATGATTAGCAAAATGACTTAAGAAAAATAATACAGTAAAAGAAGTGAGAAACAGAAACTTAGTCATATCCTTGCAGCCTCATCCTGCTTTCCCTCTCTGCCATGTTGGCCCTGCTCATGTGATGCAGTGGACAGTCCACCCCTCAGTGTTATTCTTGGGGCTGCACATGCTGGTTCTGTTCTTGCTCTGTGGAAAACCATGTGCAAAACAGATGAAGCCTCTTGAGACATCTCCCTGAGGCGCCCCATATGTATGACAGAACAGGGTTGGAGATTTAAAAAAGCACTATTTATTGAAAAATTTGTAGGGCAGACAGAAGGACATGCTGTTATCTTACATCCCAGCAAGCATTTTAATTATTCCAAAGCTTTTATCTTGTGTCCTCAAAGGAGTTCTTTACCCTTCCCTTATAGGCGTCCCCTTCCTCCTCTCCCAGATCTTCTGAGAAAGCGCTTCTCACCCCTCCCCTCTACTGTAGTGAAAATTCTTTTCTCTCCTTGTTGTGATTCCAGATTTGTATACTGGTAGTCTATATGGGTACTTAGAAAAATATAAAACACCTCTAGACTGTGATGCTTCATGATGCAAGTAAAAAACTGGTGGTTGTCTTCCTCTATTTGAGCAAGCTCTTTACCACCTTTGGCCCAATCAGCTGGTCAGAAGTATTCTTTCCAGACATATACAGTGATGTACCCATTTAGGTTCTTAGTGAATGACATTTTCTCTATTGATATCATGTTAAAAATTAGGACCTTGCTGTGCTTTTACAAGACTTTGCTATTTGCTCTCTTCAATTCCCTGGCAAAAGAGGGACTTACCTTACTTAGTTTTTAATAAAATAAAATTGAAAGTACACTTCAACTAAAACTTCAGTGTCTCTAAGCTTTAGTTTGAATCTGATAAGCATAAACAAGTTCTAGGGAACTCTTTGGGGATATTACTGAAGCAAGACCTTCTAATATAATTTGTCCAAAGTAAATCTAGGCCAGTTCTCTATGACAAACAGTTGAATTTTGACAGCTCCATTTGTTTCTTCAGCTAGATACGGGTCAAATGGGCATCTCAAAATACAAAGTCTAGGCCAGCTAGAACACAATCCTATTAAAAATTAGGATCTTCATCAAAATGCTCATTAGAATAAATGGCTCATCACCAGTACCTGAATTCCTTCTACCTTTAAAATTGCCTTTGTTAAAACCATGATAAAATGCTTACAATGTGAAAATAATATTACATCCTGTGATATATTTGGTCCTAGTGAATAAAGTTCTACAATTATATATTCCTCTGTATAATACCTATTTATTTAAAACATCACCCATTTTGTGTTTTTTTAACTAAATAATCTTCTCAATGCCCCCCCCCCATGTTTCTGACATGAAAACAGGATCATCTGTGGATTCTTAACATGTATTTATCAGAAGTTACATCAAAGTTTCTTTAACTAATAAGCATTATAATAATGAGATAATGAAGTATTCTTTTATTTAAAAAATTTTTACAAGTATACCAGGTTGTATATTTTATTCTTAAACAATGGGATCTGTTGCACCCTAGGCCAGCTGGATTAGCAAAATTTATGAACCTGCAGGAAACCAAACTGCAGTGACAGCAGATTTAGCAAGGCTGCCTTTAAAAATGGAAAGTGACTTTTAAAAAGTCTTCTTTAAATAAAGAAGGCATGACACAAATGTGAATTGAGGTACATCTTCACTCCAGACTTGCATAAGTATTTAGATTTCCTATTTCCAGATGTCAAATTGGTAATATATTCCCTTCCAAATTGTATTATAATTACCGAATGTGTCAATCACTCTTGGCAGCTGTGGGTAGGTACACTGCATTTGGATATAACTTCTGATAAATATATAGTGTGAATAATTATTCATTACTAAGGGACTGAGTGAGTGAGTTTTTTTTTTCCTTTTTTAAACCTGTCCAGTTTTCTTTTTCAGAAAAGTTACTGGGGGTGGATTAAAGAATGTGTACTCTTTTGGAGTGTATTGATGGAATGGATGATGTTTAAATTTTATAGGTGCTATAGAAGAGTCATTTATAAATGCACATACCTCATGTAATGTGTCAGGGCTGTATGTCCAAAGGTTGGATAAATATTAGATAGACCCTCTCTTTCAAAAAATAAAAAAAAAAATTCTTTCTCATGATATTCTTGGTGACTTTTATGAGAATGTTAATGTCATGAATTTTTTCTCCTGAAATCATTACTTGTCCATTCACAATTTCCCTTGTACAGAAAATGCATTTCAGGAGATATGGGGAAAGATAATGCAGTACTCATTGTGAAAATGGAAAAACAGAAATGCTTTTTCACTGTCAGTCCTACTTCATTGAGAATGCAGGTATCATACGTGCCTGTCCTTGTGCCAGGACTAGAAAGTGTTCAGCATGTAGTATTAGAGTCCTTTTGTCACTCTTGTAAAATGGGCAGATAAGAGATTGAATAGCTTTAAGTAAATGGTTTTTCTCAGGATCTCCACTTTCTAGTTTATAACATAGTTCCATAAATTAGTCTGTGAGGTTGAATTCTGAGATTCTTTCCTGACCACAACCTTCCCCTTGTCCCCTCAGAACTGATAACCAACCATATCCTTTCAATTTTGGGCTTTACCTCTGAGCTATATCACTAGCCCATTTTATTTTTTATTTTGATAGAGAGTTTAGCTCAGTTATCCAGGCTGTCCTCAAACTTGTAACCTTTCTTCCTCTGCCTCCAGAGTCCCTGGGATTACAGAATGCACTAAACCCAGCCATCACCTGTGTTTAATTATGCAAAAATAAAAGACCCCTATGCTGAAGTCATTTCCTGGGAGGAGGAGTCTATTGAAAAAACTATAATGAGAACTCACAGCAATGTCAGAAAGTCTAAGCCAAAGTAGTTTGCATTGAATCTTAATTCAAGTGTAGCAATTTGATAATAAAACTCCCGGATTTTTTGATTCCTTACATTCAAGTTGCCAGAACTCGCACACCACCTATTTTCACTCCCTTCATCCAAAGTGGTTTTTATGGTTCTCCTGTTATGCAAATTGATCATCTCTCTCAGTGATGGTAGCTTGCTAAAAGTTCCACAGTCCTTTGGAAAGAATTCAGAATCAGAGTTAGAAAATCTAAACTTTGGAACTGTAATATTACTCTTCATGATCCTTTGAACTTTCCTGATCTCATCTATAAGATAAAAATATTAGCACTAACTGTGATAATTGTGAAGAATCGCAGAAAATCATGAATTGATTACACGAATTGATATGTAACTACAGAATTCTAAATCGATGGTCTGTCTTTCTCATTATTTCCTTTCCAATGGAAGCAAATGGCGGCATTGCTGTGTGATCTACCCCCTATAGCACTCCCTTACCCTATCATGTCACAGAGATCTAACAGTGTGGTCTTTTCCTAGTAGGGTGAGGTCTGTCATTCCCAAACTGGGGAATCAGGGTGACTTTTTAGGAATTTTTGTGTCCTGGGTGGGGGTAGTGAAGTCAGTTAGAATTCACTGAGGCGGGGAAAGGGCAAATGTGGGAGGTCGATTCCTGTTCCGAAAGCACTGCAGGCTTTACAGCAAAACACACCTGGACTGGAAGACTGTCTCCACTGTGGATTAGCTACTGCTTAACCTCCTGAGCCTCAGTTTCCTCTCTGGCCACAATGGAGAACATAAAGTGATAACCTAGCTAGAACTCAGTGTGTGGAACAACTCCATTCTCAGATATATATATATATATATATATATATATATATATATATATATATATATATATATATTATATATATATATAATCTTACATGTTCTTCACCACAGGGAGCCTATATAGGACAACAGTTTGGATGCAGATATGTTTTTTTCTGGAACTTCTAAAATCTTTCAGTGGAGGATGACTCATATTTTTAACTTTCAGTGATAAAGGTAGTGAAAGTTAAAGATACATCTAGCTTCTTAACCTTACAAGAGTCCAAATTTGGAGTCTGAAAATCTGAACTTTGAATTTGTCCTTACCTTGTATCTTAAGGGTTTTGTGATCTTAGGCAAATCTCTTAAACTCTCTGAATCTACAAAGGGAAATAATACTAATAGTAATCACTGAAATAACACTGACAACAAAAAGGCTAGCTCAATTTTTAATGAAGTTTAAAAGAGCCAAGTACTTAAAATTTCTATTTCATGGGAATGAAATAAATTATTGATGATAATGTACAATGTGAATTTTAATTTCTATTCACAATAAAAAGAATAATATTCTGGTGATCTATACCATTTTATTAATCCTCCCATTGTTGGGTGATTTACTGTGACATTTTTGTTACGAACTTTATGGTATATATATCCCAAAACTCATGTGCTCAATTTCTCCCAGGTTATTGCTTTAGTAAGGGTTCTTTGAGAAAAATTAGAAGCCACTCCAGGTATTATAAATGACAAAGGGGAGTAGAGGCTTACAACATCACACAAAGGGTAGGCACTGAAGGTAAAATGTATTATAGAGGTGATGAAACTTTGGAAGAAATTTTCTTATTTCTCCTTGGACTTTGATAGTGTCAAAGAGGACTGCCATGTGACCAAATTTCAAGAATTTCTCTTTGAAGACAGGTAGTACTCTCAAGTGCTTAGATTTTTATAAGTGAGTCACGATGGATGGAAATATGCAAAAAATAAAATGCTGATTATATATTTAGCCAGGGACAGCTACAAAAGATTGGTGAAGGCAGCTAAAGGGCAGTGGAAAGTTACAGTTTCCCTAGGGAGAAGTCAAGGGTTTGAGTCCTTTTCCATGGAGAATAACTTCTCGGTACTTTCATAAAAATAATATCCCTTCTTTAGGGTATAATTTTATCATTATAAAATAGGCAATAATATGAGTCAAGTTGTCTTTATTATAAATGAAATCGTTGCTAATCTTTAGAGAAAAATAAAAATTATGTTTCTATATAAAATAAAAATAACCGAGGGTCCAATTTCATGAAATAATTGCAAAGGCTTAATCAATAGGACCTCTGCTCTTTTAGAATCAAGAAAGGCTGGAGCTTTATCCTGATGCAAGAAATGACAAAAAACAAAATGCAGAATAAGAGGCTTCCTAATTTCTATTTTATTTTGTTATTTTCATTTTTGCATGTTTCTCTTCTGTGAGAGAGGCCTAGTTTTACACTCAAGATGACAGAACAGGTGCAAGGGAGACAGACTTGAGTTGGGGGCAGTGGCACACACTTGTAACCCCAGCCACTCAGGAGGCTGAATTAGGAGAATCACTTGTGAGCCTACCTGAACAACTTAGTAAGACTCTGTCCCCAAATAAAAAGGACTGAGGATACAGCTTAGTGGTAGAGCATTCCTGGGTTAAATCCCCAGTACCACTAAAAATGAAAATATTAAAAAATGGCAGACTTGAAGTCTGTATTTGAGGAAGAGAGAAGAAATGCTGACATTTTTCTTTTGGCAGACATTTAGCGGATACCTCCTACTTTCCTAAACTGTGTTGGGCACCAGGGATAAACAAGTAAATAAGCTGGACCAAGTTCCTAATCTAATAGTCACACAGTCAACTAGGGACTTTGCCCAATTGCATGTTGCTGTTTTCAAAGGATTTATCTTCTTGTCTAGGGAAGATATATCCAGGGTTCTGAGCAAAGTTGAAGATGCCCTTTCACAGAGGAATGGATCATCAGTTTGCTATTGAATGAATGAAGACTTGGATTAGTATTGATTGTTTCAAGACAATTTAGAGCATAGTGGATGCTCTGGAAGATAGGAGATGAGCAAGTATTATCTCTTTTTTTTATTAGTGCATTCTAATTATACAGAATAACGGGTTTCATTTGTACATGCAAAGTGTCATTTAATTATACAGAATAATGGGTTTCATTTATACATGGCATATTTGTACATGCAAAGAGCATACTTTTACTATATCCACCTTCCCTTACCCTACTTTACCTTCCCCTCCAACCTTCCCCATCTCCTTCCTCTTCTTAAATAGTCTACTTGCTACTTTCATGTTGTTGCTTTTTCCCTCTAGAGTATTTGTCTTTCTGAGTCTGACTTATTTTGCCTAATATTATGATCTCCAGTTCCATCCATTTCCCCACAAATGACATGGTTTCATTCTTCTTTATGAATGAATATTACTCCATTATGTATATATACCAACATTTTCTTTATCCATTCATTCACTGATGGATACCCAGGGTTATTCCATGACTTGGGTATTGTGAATTGTATTGTGATAAATATGGGTATGCGTGTATCACTATAATATGCTGACTTTTATTTCTTTAAGTATATACCTGGGAGTGGGACAGCTAGATCATCTAGTAGTACTGTTTTTAGTTTTTTGAGGAACCTCCATACTGATTTTTATAGTTTACATTCCCACCACAGTTTACATTTCCACCAATTATGAATAGAGTTTCCTTTTTTTCCCCACATAAGTATTATCAATTAATTTCATTCAGCTTTAGCTACTTATTTATAAAATGTAGGTGAATTTTAAAACTATTGAACAGACCCAGATACATAAGAAAACATCTCCTTGTCACCTTGTAATAAGATGGGAAACTATGAGATAGATTTGCATTTAAAATTTATTGAATTAGGATGACTCAGAAATAATAATTATTCGATTTAAAATCTTCAAAGGAAGATTTTAGTGGCAAAAGATGGATTTTTTTTTCCTTCATTATGTTTGGCTCCAAATTTAACCAATGACTCAAAAGAGTATACATAAGACACATAATCAGATTTTGAAATGATAAAAATTAAAATCTAAATCATAGTTTATAAAGAAAGCTTTTGTGCAAGCTTGTCTTGTTCATCCAAATAAATAAAAATTCTTATCTGGATGAAATGAATTATGAATAGATGTAAATTTCTGGGTTCAAAAAGCCAACCTGTACTAGCATATTTAAAGAGACCTAACTCTATTGTTACAGAAAATTACTTACAAGTCACTAAATATCTACTAATTATAGAACCAATATTTTTTTTTAAATTCAAAAGTTAATAGCATGATGTAGATTCCAGGAAATTTAATATTATTTTATGCTGCATTAGTAGATATGAAGTTATTCAGAACAAAGACATAATTTAGTTTTCTCTTAGAGCAAAACAGAATTCTCTTCATTTGGAGGCATCTCATTTTAAGAGGTTAACAAGTGTTTTTGCTTCTGCTGTTAAGTATAGAAAATTGAAGTCAGGTAGGGGTAAATTAAATAAGCCAGTTTAATATTAATCTTGTGACCTTAAGACAGAATGTGTTTTCCCAGAGTCAAGTTTTGGAGTTCTGAATGAGTGAGCCTGGATGTAAGCTTGGACATCATAAAATACTCAGCACCTTAGGTCTCATACATGGATCACCATCTATTTAAGCTCAGAGGAGTGCAAATACATTCAGATATTACTTTCTGATGGAGATGGTTCCCATAGATGCTGGCTGTTTGGGTTAGGGTTGCATGGGGAATGAGAGGATTCTAAGTATGTGTATGCTGAGTTTCAGGGACTCCATGTGAGTAAGCAACGGGGAGAGGAGATTTTCACATTCCCAATCAAGCAGGCAAGATAACTCTTTTAGAACTTACTCAAGCAGGAGTTCTATGATCACAAAATTTTATTTTGGAGAAATTATTTTTTCATTTCTGAACATTTGCATTGGATGGATAAGACACCATTTAAATTTATTCCATGGTCCCATGCTTAGCATATAGATTAGCCTCAATCTGATGATACTTTTTATTTGTCTTTATAGTTTTTACTTTATTCTGATGTGGCTCTATGGTAGAGCACTTGCCTAGCAAGCTCAATGCCCTGGGTTTGATCCCTGGCACCACAAAAAACAAACCAAACAAACAAAAACACAAAGGGGTTGGTGGGGTGTGGGGGACAACTGCTATCCTGAGGACTTTGCCAATTCTTTGAGACAAATAATTTCCTGAGCACTTAGCAGGAGAAGAATCACCTCCTTTTTTTTTTCTTTTTAAAAAAATGCAAAATGACCTACAATACTTGGCAAGTACTTGGTTTCTGGCACAAAATAAATCCAAAGAGATTTTGTGAACAGTGCAATTCAAACAGCAGGAGTAAAGAACAATATACCTTACAGAATGCCCAGAAGTCAAATACAGAAGGAGAAAAAATGGAACAGTCTGTACCTCTCCTTGGTTTACACATGGTTATTCTCAGAACAGATACCATGAGGGCACTGGGTCTGCAAAGATAAGCCTGCTTTCTTTCCATTGAGTGTTCTATTGTGAAGGCAAGGTCAAGAATGCTAATAAAATAGCAAAAACCTGAGTCAAATTGTACAGATTACAAGGGCCTCTTCCTGGATGCTAATTAGTGTTATCACAGCGATGGCTAAAATGAGAATATTACCTACTACTAAATTAATGGGATATGCTAAAACATACCACAGGGGAGGAATTGCCTATGCTAATATCATATAAAAGAGATTGCTACTGGCAAATGGTTCATGGTAAAGAGTTTTCCACATTATATATAAACTCTAGGAGATATAACTTAAAGCATGCTATGAATCTTTAATTGAGGGAAATCATTTTCACAGGATAAAGGTGTGATGAGAAACCCATATGTCCATTTTTATGTTCTATAATCAATGTCCATTGTGAGCCATTTGAAAAGAATGTTACACTAAATTATGATTCCATAATCAAGTCAGCTCAGCAATGTATATTGTCTACATTTACTGCAGAAGTCGATGTATTTCTATTTCAGAATTTTCACCTGTGACTGCAGTCTAATTGCTAGCTGAAGTTACCTGGAACTTAAACTAGGTTCATTCATTGATGAAATTCTTGAACACTAAGAAAGAAAAAAACAAATCTATCGCAATGATTTCAGAAGTGAGACCTAACTTTTTTTATTGCAATTCAATTTTTATTAGATTTTCCTCAGTTGTGGAGTGAGAAGAAGGCCTTCATAAGATACAACGAAAAGAATACAAAAGAAGAGTGAAAAAGTATTGAATGAGAAAAAAATATATTGAGACACTGGCATAACAATTCCCAATTTATGTCTCACACTTCAAGCTCTAATATTTATTGAAGTAAATTTATTACTATATTGCAATGGTAATACTTTAGAACCCCATTTAATAGTATTTTAAAATATGATAATAAAGCATCTATCCATTCATTGTCTTCTCTTTGCCTCAGACTCCAAATTTATAAGCTGTCATCCTTCCTTGTTTTTTTTTTTTTTTTTTTGTTGTTGTTGTTCTGTTTTGTTCTATTTTATTCTATATGACAAACTGGTCAACAAAGTTCTATGTATTTTGTCGTTTAAATGTTCTCCACTGATTTCTTCTGTTATTATCCTGGATCATGTAGTTTTTCTCAGTGATCCAATCTTCTTATTAACAGTTCAGCAGTTTTATTTTACCGAACTTCTTTTTTTTAAAATTTTTAGTTGTAGTTGGACACAATATCTTTATTTATTTTTATGTGGTGCTGAGAATCGAACCCAGTGCCTCACATGTGTGAGGCGGGCGCTCTACCACTGAGCTACAGCCCCAACCCCTACCTAACTTCTTACTAGTATTTACTCCTATTGGTCATTCTCAACAGATTCTTTGACCTCTGTACCTATAAGTTTCTGGTTTTCCTCCCATTTCAATTTTGCATTTTTGACTTCTTATATAGAAAGATCTGGGTTTACCCCACAAACCACCCCAATCTCTGCTCTTTTAAAATATTGGCATTCTTCAGGAATCTTCTCTCTTTCCTCACGTTACACAATCTCCCAGAGTGAGCTATTAAAAGCCCTTATGTCTTGTCTTCAGTTACCTGAAGGAGACAATTATCTCTCAAGCCTTTCTTTCCAGGTAAATTTCTTATTTGATTTTAAGATGGGCTAAAACTCAGATTTACTCGGATGGTTCTGAGGTATCTCAGACTTAACTTGAACCAAACACAATGGTCTTTCCCCCATTTTGTTTAATCTCTCCGTTCCAAACCTAAGTGGCTCCATGTCCTGTTCTATTTCCCAGGACCCACATCTCAGAATCTATGAGGCTTTCCTTTTCCTTTCCACATTCAATGATCTTACATTATGTTGATTCTGTACTTCCTAAATATTTCTTGAATCTTTCTATTTCTTCCTTTCTCCCTAAAATACCATCTCTCAGCTAGTTTCTTTAATACCCTCCTATTTATTACACCTCCAGTTTTTACCCAAACTAAAAATATTCCCACTTCAAAGCGATCTTTCCTAGATACAAATCTAGAGTATGTACTTCCCCTGCTGAAACCTTCAATTGATCCCCATCACCCTCTGGACTGAATTCATTGACGTTGGTTGCAAGCCTTTTGTTTCAGGCTGATGTTTCAACTTTCTGTAGTCTGATCTTTGGCTTCTTGCTTTCCTGAAACTACAAACACTGAATTCCTCAAACATTTCCAAGTATTTCAGATCTGCTTGGTTGTGACTACTTTTTCCTATGCCCTAGGGCATCTACTCTTTTATTCTACTTTTATTTATTCTACTTTTCTCTCTACTCTTTACCTGATTAATTCCTAGTCTTACTTCAGCTTTGGTTTCTGTGTTATCCCTCTGATCTTGATTTCCGAGTGAGCAGTTCCTCTATATGAATGCTGGGTTTATTCATCTTGTACTGTATTATAATCTTCTACTTATAGTATCTCCTCTACTAGATTTTAAACTTCAGTCCAGGAAAGGTACCTTTCTTCTCTTTCTTCAATGCCCAGTTATCAGCCAGTGATATTTATTGAATTAGTAAATGAAAGCAAAGTCTTCGACTTCATCTATAATATGACTCTACCTTCCACATCCTATTCACTTCCCACAGCTTCCTGGTATGAATCCATAATATTAAAAAAGCTGCTCTGGCATAATTACCATGAACATGAACTTGAACCTTCAACCTGTCAGGCTATTTATTATTTTCTGAGAGTACTGTGGGCTAATACTTCCTTTCTTTTAAAATAGTTTACTACACCAAATGTAGTATGTAAGAATAATAACATAGATACATTTTAAAGCAAAAATAATAAAGCAAAGTCCCCATGTACCAAATACTTTGCTAAAAAAATTAAAACATTATCAACATCTTTCAAAACCTTGTGGGCCTTGACCAGATTACAATTCACTTGCTTCCACATCAGCATAACCACTAACCTAAATTTTGGGTTTGTTATCTCCTTCCTTCTCTTTAATTTTACATACATAAGCATGAATCTTTAAATAATATAATGTTTAATTTTTCATCTTTGGGACCTTTCTGTGAATAAAAATATTAAATGTATTTTTGTGACTTTTTTGGTCAATGTTATGTTTCTGAAATTCAGCCATGCAGTAGCTATGGTTCATTTATTTTTTGAAAAGGTTAAGAATTTAAGAATTAAGTTCTGTTTTCCTGGAACCTGAAACTCATGTAGAAGTTGAAAACAACTCCCGGAAATACCCACTGATCATCTGGTTGCTCTACGAAAACAACCCCTCCCAGAAACCGTGCAGTGATTGGCTATGCTGTATGTGAAGTCCCTGCCCTCTCCAAGGAAAGTATATAAGCTCTGCTTAAGCTGTTCCCGGGGCTCTCTCTCTCTGCTCTATTCAAGTGAGCTCTGAGCCCCAGCATGCTGGACCCCCAATAAACCCTTTGCTGTTGCATGAGACAGTCTCTTGGTGGTCTCTTCCTCTGACGCTCGCCCGACCTTTACATTTTATTATTATTATATAATTCCATTCAAATACATATTTGTATCATATGCAAATGTGTATATTCTTTTCCAGTTTTCAAATCCAGGATGTTTGTAATTAGGCTCATGGGTGAGATCGTTCTATAATTTTCTTTTTCTTACAGTGTGCTCCTATTTGATATCTGGGTTGTATTAATCATGTAAAGTGAGTTGGGGAATATTTCTTTTTATTTCTTTTTCCTTAAAAGGAAAGAAGTTCTCTGTTGTTTGACTGTTTAGTTGAATTTACTTCTCAAACTGTGTGGGTCTATAAGTTCCATTTGGAACTATTTCCAGCTAAAGATTCAATTACATTGTAGTTCCAGCACTATTTAGGTTTCTATTATAACTTAAGTCAGTTTTTTAATTTACATTTTTCTAAAAGTTGATTTATTTTATAAACATCTTCAAATGTATTTATATAAGCTGGTTATCGTTGTCTTAATATCTCTTAAGTCTCTGTCACTTCTTAAAATTTTTATGTCCAAATTTAAAATTAGCCAAAAGACTAATTTATCTTATTAGTCTTTTAAAAACAACCAGTATTTATTTCTGTTAATTCTATTAATGATTCAATATTATAATTTTTGGATTTATTTTTATTATTTACATTCTTTTGTTTTTGTTTTTCCTGGAGACCTACTAATTCTTTTTTTGTTTAACATCTTAGATCAGCTCATTACTTTTCAAAATGTTTCTTTCTAATATATGCTTATTAACATATACATTACCATTTTAATTTCAATTTATATGTCTTAAATATGATATATAGTATTTTTATTACGGTTTGGTGCCAAAATTTTCCTGTTTATAAAGCCATTTATTTTTTGACATTGTAACTTTTATTTATTTATTTATTTTTTTAAATTTTTTATTGTGGGTTGTTCAAAACATTACAAATTTCTTGACATATCATATTCCACACTTTGATTCAAGTGGGTTATGAACTCCCACCTTCACCCCATACACAGATTGCAGAATCACATCAGTTACACATCCATTGATTTACAAATTGCCATACTAGTGTCTGTTGTGCTCCACTGCCTTTCCCATCCTCCACCCTCCCCCCTCCCCACCTCTCCCCTCCCCTCCCCTCCCCTCCCCTCCTCTCTCTCTACCTCCTCCACTGTATAACCCTGAGGGTCTCCTTCCATTACCATGCAATTTTCCTTCTCTCTCCCTTTCCCTCCCACCTCTCATCCCTGTTAAATGTTAATCTTCTTCTCCTGTTCTTCGTCCCTACACTGTTCTTAGTTACTCTCCTTATATCAAAGAAGACATTTGGCATTTGTTTTTTAGGGATTGGCTAGCTTCACTTAGCATAATCTGCTCTAATGCCATCCATTTCCCTGTAAATTCTATGATTTTGTCATTTTTTAATGCAGAGTAATACTCCATTGTGTATAAATGCCACATTTTTTTTATCCATTCGTCTATTGAAGGGCATCTAGGTTGGTTCCACAGTCTTGCTATTGTGAACTGTGCTGCTATGAACATCGATGTAGCAGTGTCCCTGTAGCATGCTCTTTTTAGGTCTTTAGGGAATAGACCAAGAAGGGGAATAGCTGGGTCAAATGGTGGCTCCATTCCCAGCTTTCCAAGAAATCTCCATACTGCTTTCCAAATTGGCTGCACCAATCTGCAGTCCCACCAGAAATGTACAAGTGTACCCTTTTCCCCACATCCTCGCCAGCACTTGTTGTTGTTTGACTTCCTAATGGCTGCCAATCTTACTGGAGTGAGATGGTATCTTAGGGTGGTTTTGATTTGCATTTCTCTGACAGCTAGAGATGTTGAGCATTTTTTCATGTACTTGTTGATTGACTGTATGTCCTCCTCTGAGAAGTGTCTGTTCAGGTCCTTGGCCCATTTGTTGATTGGGTTGTTTGTTCTCTTATTGTCTAATTTTTTGAGTTCTTTGTATACTCTGGATATTAGGGCTCTATCTGAAGTGTGAGGAGTAAAGATTTGTTCCCAGGGTGTAGGCTCCCTATTTACCTCTCTTATTGTTTCTTTTGCTGAGAAAAAACTTTTTAGTTTGAGTAAGTCCCATTTGTTGATTCTAGTTATTAACTTTTGTGCTATGGGTGTCCTATTGAGGAATTTGGAGCCCGACCCCACCAAATGTAGATCGTAGCCAACTTTTTCTTCTATCAGACGGCGTGTCTCTGATTTGATATCAAGCTCCTTGATCCATTTTGAATTCACTTTTGTGCATGGTGAGAGAAAGGGATTCAGTTTAATTTTGTTGCATATGGATTTCCAGTTTTCCCAGCACCATTTGTTGAAGATGCTATCCTTCCTCCATTGCATGCTTTTAGCCCCTTTATCAAATATAAGATAGTTGTAGTTTTGTGGATTGGTTTCTGTGTCCTCTATTCTGTACCATTGGTCCACCCGCCTGTTTTGGTACCAGTACCATGCTGTTTTTGTTACTATTGCTCTGTAGTATAGTTTGAAGTCTGGTATCGCTATACAGCCTGATTCACACTTCCTGCTTAGCATTGTTTTTGCTATTCTGGGTCTTTTATTTTTCCATATGAATTTCATGTTTGCTTTCTCTATTTCTACAAGAAATGCCCTTGGGATTTTGATTGGCATTGCATTAAACCTATAGAGAACTTTTGGTAATATCGCCATTTTGATGATGTTAGTTCTGCCTATCCATGAACAGGGTATATTTTTCCATCTTCTAAGATCTTCTTCTATTTCTCTCTTTAGGGTTCTGTAGTTTTCATTGTATAAGTCTTTCACCTCTTTTGTTAGGTTGATTCCCAAGTATTTTATTTTTTTTGAAGATATTGTGAATGGAGTGGTTGTCCTCATTTCCATTTCAGAGGATTTGTCGCTGATATACAGGAATGCCTTTGATTTATGCGTGTTGATTTTATATCATGCCACTTTGCTGAATTCATTTATTAGCTCTAATAGTTTCTTTGTAGAGCCTTTTGGGTCTGCTAGGTATAGAATCATATCATCTGCAAATAGTGATAATTTAAGTTCTTCCTTTCCTATTTTTATGCATTTAATTTCTTTCGTCTGTCTAATTGCTCTGGCCAGCGTTTCGAGAACTATGTTGAACAGAAGTGGAGAGAGAGGGCATCCCTGTCTTGTTCCAGATTTTAGAGGGAATGCCTTCAATTTTTCTCCTTTCAGAATGATGCTAGCCTGAGGCTTAGCATAGATTGCTATTACAATATTGAGGTATGTTCCTGTTATCCCTAGTTTTTATAGAGTTTTGAACATAAAGGGATGCTGTACTTTGTCGAATTCTTTTTCCGCATCTATCGAGATGATCATATGGTTCTTATTTTTAAGTCTATTGATGTGGTGAATAACATTTATTGATTTCCGTATATTGAACTAGCCTTGCATCCCAGGGATGAATCCTACTTGATCATGGTGCACAATTTTTTTGATATGTTTTTGTATCCGATTCGCCAGAATTTTATTGAGGATTTTTGCATCTAGGTTCATTAGAGATATTGGTCTGTAGTTTTCTTTCTTTGAAGTGTCTTTGTCTGGTTTAGGTATCAGGGTGATGTTGGCCTCATAGAATGAATTTGGAAGTTCTCCCTCTTTTTCTATTTCCTGAAGTAGCTTGAAAAGTATTGGTATTAGTTCTTCTTTAAAGGTTTTGTAAAATTCTGCTGTATACCCATCCGGACCTGGGCTTTTCTTAGTTGGTAGTCTTTTTATGGTTTCTTCTATTTCCTCAATTGATATTGGTCTGTTTAGGTTGTCTATATCCTCCTGACTCAATCTGGGCAGATCATATGACTTAAGAAATTTATCTATGCCTTCACTATCTTCTAATTTATTGGAGTATAAGGATTCAAAATAGTTTTTGATTATCTTCTGTATTTCTGAAGTGTCTGTTGGGATATTGCCTTTTTCATCCCGTATGCTAGTAATTTGAGTTCTCTCTCTTCTTCTCTTCACTAGCATCGCTAAGGGTCTGTCGATTTTGTTTATTTTTTCAAAGAACCAACTTTTAGTTTTGTCAATTTTTTCAATTGTTTCTTTTGTTTCGATTTCATTAATTTCAGCTCTGATTTTAATTATTTCTTGCCTTCTACTTCTTTTGCTGTTGTTTTGCTCTTCTTTTTCAAGGATTTTGAGATGAAGTATGAGATCATTTATTTGTTGGTTTTTTTCTTTTTTTAAGGAATGAACTCCAAGCAATGAATTTTCCTCTTAGAACTGCTTTCAATGTGTCCCATAGATTCCGATATGTTGTGTCTGTGTTTTCATTTATCTCTAAGAATTTTTAAATTTCCTCCTTGATGTCTTCTATAACCCATTGATCATTCAGTAACCTATTGTTCATTCTCCAAGTGATGTATGCTTTTTCCTTCCTTCTTTTATAGTTGATTTTCAGTTTCATTCCATTATGATCAGATAAGATGCATGGTATTATCTCTACTCCTTTATATTGTCTAAGAGTTGCCCTGTGACATAATATATGATCTATTTTTGAGAAGGATCCATGTGCTGCTGAGAAAAAAGTATAATTGCTTGATGTTGGGTGGTATACTCTATATATGTCAATTAAGTCTAGGTTATTAATTGTGTTATTGAGTTCTATAGTTTCCTTATTCAACTTTTGTTTGGAAGATCTGTCCAGTGGCGAGGGAGGTGTGTTGAAGTCTCCCATGATTATGGTATGGTGGTCTATTAGACTCTTGAACTTGAGAAGAGTTTGTTTGACGAACATAGCTGCACCATTGTTTGGGGCATAAATATTTATGATTGTTATGTCTTGTTGGTGTATGGTTCCCTTAAGCAGTATGTAGTGTCCCTCTTTATCCCTTTTGATTAACTTTGGCTTGAAATCTATTTTATTTGATATGAGTATGGACACTCCTGCTTGTTTCCGAAGTCCATATGAGTGATATGATTTTTCCCAACCTTTCACCTTCAGCCTATGTATGTCTTTTCCTATCAAATGCGTCTCCTGTAGGCAGCATATTGTTGGGTCTTGTTTTGTGATCCATTCTACTAGCCTGTGTCTCTTAATTGGTGAGTTTAAGCCATTAACATTTAGGGTTATTATTGAGATATGGGTTGTTCTTCCAGCCATATTTGTTTATTTCTGTTACTAAACATGGTTTGTTTTCCTCTTTGATTATTCCCCCCGTAACTTTTATTTTTAATTTAGAAATGTAAAAGTATTAAAATTGACTTTATCAGCTTTATTTGGAATATACTCAGAGAAAATTCTCTCTCTCTCTTTTTTTTTTTTTTTTTTTTTTAGTTGCAGGGATTGAACTCAGGGGCACTTCTGAGCCACATCCCCAGTCCTAGCCCTATTTTGTATTTTTATTTAGAGACAGGGTCTCCCTGAGTTGTTTAGCTGAGGTTGGCTTTGAACTCAAGATCCTCTTGCCTCAGACTTCCAAGCCACTGCGATTACAGGCTTATTTTTTGTGATATAAAATTTTTAAAAATTTGCTGAGACTTTTTGATAAGGTCTATGCGTGAATGAAATCTGACTTATTTTAATCAAGGATGTATAAGTGGATAGGCCTTTTACTGTATTTGTTCTTTAGGTCAACTTTGTTCATTTTGTTAATTAAATTAACTTGGATTGAAGTTTTCCCCTGTATTTGTGCCAATCTTCCCTTGGTATATTTTGACTATATTCTAATGCTCATACAAGTTTAGGATGCCCCCACCCCCTTGTGGATTACCTTTTACTAATATGTGTATTCTTTATCCCTAGTATTTTTTAACTTCAATATCTGTTTTCTCTAATGGCAGTGGAACAAAATTCAAAGACCTCATATTTATTCAACATGGTTTTTTTCTATTGTTTCACTTTAAGTCATTTTTGTGTTCTTTAGTATTTGGTGTACTCTTTATAGAACAGAGATTTTTAAAAAAAAATCACAGATCAAAAATATTTATATTTTAACTGAAGATATTAGATCATTTTATCTTTGATTATAAACTTTTAAAAAATATATGAAAATTGTGGGATTTCTTGTATTTTTTCCTTGGTTATTTTCTCTTTTCTTGCATTTTAAAATAGGCTGAGTTTTGTTTTTGCAATCGTTGCCATGGTTATCATTTATTATTTTCTCTATACCTATAATGACTTTTTTTTAATGGCCCCAGTGAAAATTTTAAGATGCATATTAACTTACAAAAGAGAGAACTTCTGAGATTATTTACCTTCTACTTTAAGTACATCCTCTATTATATTTTAAAGTAAGGATCTACTGGTGAAAGTTCATTCAGATTTTTGTGTATGTTTAAATTATACTTGTTTTCTCTTATTCTTGAAAATAATGTATTAATGGGTATATAGTTTTTTGTTTCACTTTGAGGAGGTTATCCCACTGTTTTCTAGTATTCAGTCTGAAGTCAGTGGTAAAATTGTCAGTTATCTGTAAGTTAACTATTCTAATTTTGGCTGCTTTTAAAGTATTTTGTCTTTAGTTTTCTGTTGTTCTATTATGGTGTGAATACAGATATTTATTTTTGTTTTGTATTTGTACTGTGTGATATTTGTGGGACTTCCTTTGTCTGAATACTTATGACTTTCATTACTTAAGAAAAAACTTCATTGACCTCCTCCGATATCTTCTCTCTCCTTTTCCCTTGTCTTGTCTCTAAATTTAATTTAGCATGTGGTAGATATTGCCTCTTCTAACCTCCTCATTTCTTGGCTTCTCTATTTTCTATCATTTTATCTTGTCTAACATCCTTTTAACATATTTATTTCTATCTTCCAGTTCACTAATAATCTCTTAATTTATGTCTAATTTGCTATTTATTCAATAAATTGAACTTCTTATAAATTCTCCAAAGAATGTGTTGCTTTTTTCAAAACAACCTGTTTGGAATTTTATTGCTTTTATGTCTGTAAGTTTCTTTTCAAAATGTGTCTTTCTAAAAGGATATAAGCATATTTAATGTTTTTTTAATCTGTTAATTTCATGTCCAGAATCTTTGTGGTCAATTTTTTTCTTTGGGTAACTCATAACTTTTCATTGCACAAGTATTTTTATTTTGCTATCTGTATGATCATCTTGAAGTCTAGTTAAAATGTAGTCTTTCAGCGACAGTTTCTTTCCCTTTACTCCTGCCTGGCTCCTAGAAGCACCAATACTGAGGACAGCTGTAATATGAATCTATCTCCTCCTTGGGATAGTCTGAGGCACCTAAGTACTATGAATATTGGTCTCTCATCAATATGTAGCTACAGATTGTCAGAGAATAATTTGCTCTTGATCAAAAGCTAAATTAAAGTAAGTACTTTTTCCACCTCTCTCTTCAAAACAGTCCACCCCATCCCTGAAAAGCTGAAACTACTGCTTTTGTGAATCCTGATTTTATATGTTTGATTCAAACTTGCATCTTATTTAGGTAGGCAAATTTTGGCCTCTGGTGCAACAACTCTTTAAAAACTCACAGTATGTAGGCTATGTTGTATTGGCACAACCCTCATGATAAGTACAAGATCCTAAAGTTGCTTGCTTCTATGGACTTTCTCTTTCTCAGACATTTGGACAAGTCACAAAATTTTGGCTCATGTGGGGCCAATTTCACCTTTAAATGAAGGCAAGACAGAAGATAATCTAAATATTATTTTGCTTTTCCAAATATTTGTCTCAATAATTTTACAGATGAGTTTCAACAACCTTAAAATTATATATTTTAGTGGTAGATTAGTTGGTGACCTTAATGGTAAAGAGACGAAGTTGGCATGCTAAGCTGTGTATAGTCTCTGGGATACTTCAGTGAAGGCATTCCACTCATCGGCTAGTGCACAGTGCTTATATTAGTCAGCTTGATGTCACGGTCACTAAATACCTGAGATAATCAACATATAAGCAGGGAAATTTTATTTTGGTTTATGGTTTTAGAGCTTTCAGTCTCTGATTGCTTGGTGCCATTGCTTTTGAGCCTGTGGTAAGGCTCATGATGGTGTGGAGTGTATGTTAGAGCAGAGCTCCTCGCCTCATAGTGACCAAGAAGCAAAGAGAGAGAAGGGCCAGGGTCCTGATATCCCCTCCCAGAATATGTCCCCAGTGACTTAACTCCTAGGCCCCACCTCCTGAATTTTCCACCACTTCCAACAGCACAATAAGCTGATGACTAAGCCTTCAACACATGGCCTTTGGGGGACATTTGAGATCAAAACCATAACAATGTTTGAGCACTAGCTGGTGCTCAACTGCTTCTCCTTGCAATGAAATTTGCTCCTTAGAATGACATGCAACTCCATCATCTCACACACAAATTCCACATGCTGATGACAGCTAGTGCAATACTTCTCCCAGGAGCCATGTTGCTTATGAGAGGAAGAAAGCATCAAGACAAGACAATCTCAAATGGAAAGGCCAGGCACTCCAGGAAAACTTTTATGCTGAGAAACTTTCTTTGATATCACATACATTATATCTCCAAGGTAACACCATTCCCAGGTATCAGTACTGAGGCAAAGATGAATATGTCTTCACCTGTGGCCAACAGACTTTGACCTAATCTTTCTAGAAAAGGTGCAGAAGCTTTTAGTTATCTCTAGGAATTGGTGACCATAGCTAACGAGATCACCAATAATATGCCACAATATTGATACATTAAAAAAAATCTTAAATAAATTGAACTGAATCATGACCATTGTAATCATTTCATTATTATCCCTTTATAGACCTTGAGTAAATGAAAATGCTTCCCTTGCTCTGTAAAGATAAGTGATTCCACTCCCCCGTCTGAATAGCATGGCACTGATGAACAGCTGTGAATGAATAAAAGCAGGGTAAATATACAAGACAGCAAATGATTTTTAAGCTCAATAGCCCATGAACAATAAGTGTAATTAAACTCAATAAAGAACAAAAAAAAAAGAGAAAAGAGATGCAGAGTTGAAAAAGAAATCACCACAACAAGAGCAAAACAGCCGGTAAAGATTGAACAGAACCAGCAGAGCACCCGAGAATTGCTGAAACCACTCTGCTTTACATTTACCATAATTGATCATTTTATGTGTCAAATATCCTTTTCCCCCCCTGAGGTATATAAAGGGCTAAATTCACGGTCAATATGTCCTTGAATGTATTTACTGAATTTTGGAGTGGATAACAAATGCCCGAGTGAAATATAGTGCACCTGAAATTTCTTTCATTTCCATTTGGTGTGAGTGTGGTAGTCATTTTAGCAGGCAATTTTCTGCATTTAATGGAAACATAGCATCGGAAAGAGTCTTCACGAAGACAGTTTATCATTTCCCTTGTTTGCTCCCAGCTCCTTCATATTCAACACATTTGACTCTGACATTATTTATGTAGTGTTTTCCTTGCTGGCCTCATTTTCTTGTCTTCCTGTCATTCTTTGTACGACAGGCCTGACAGTTCATTGACACTTTTATAGAATCTGACCATTGTATTTTCCAGGTGCAACACTGAGAGCCTAGGGAGAAGTCACAAGAAACATGGACACCGCAGCATGCTTAGTTCTATTAAGAGTGCAAGGGACTAAAAGGTTGACATACCCATCTAAGTAGTTACTTCTGTAATATTTCTTGTGAAAGCAAAAGGTTTTTGTGTTTCAGACTTCTCCCTCAGAAAAGCATCTTTCCCCAATACAAACTTGATCAATATCAGGAAACTATAACAGTCCAGCTGCAACTAATGGGGTATGTAAGAAAGATCCGAATAAACATCGAATCAATCCCAAGCAAAGGGTTATGACCCTATTTTGTTCATAAGCAATGGGAAATATAAACCTACCTCTCCCTTTTGTGAAGTAATAGAATAAATTGAATAAGCTCATTTGGATTAGTCAGTGATAATCTTTTCTGATGTGGCTATGACATTAGCAGAAATGATGGGAAAAGGGATTCAATCAAAACTCAAAATAGTTGGAACCAACATGTATTGGTTGTTATTGAGTTTTCTGTTTTACGAGAGGCTGGCACTCAACTCTGCCATATACTGAATAACCTCCAGAGATTTCTGTCAGGGTTTTATTACCATTTTGGAGACATGGCCCAACAAAAATGGCCAAGTCTTAAGACACATGGCCCTAGACTCAAATTATCATGGAACCTGAATGACTGTAGATAAGTTATTTGCAATCTCTGAGTTTCCTATTAACAAAAATGGGATGATGGGGACTTGTAGGAATTCTGAAAGAGGGTACGAGAAAAAACAATAGATCATCATTCACAGACAAAGCAAGATTATATATAGTTTGGATAGCATATTTTATATATAATATAGCATAGAAAATTAAACCCCTTCCCTATTTGCTTTTCCCTACTTTCATCCTAAAAATAAAAATCAGCCAATTAAATACTTTTATGTGATAATTTACTTTTTCACTTATTTCTCAGCATAACTTACCTATTTTAGATATTAAGTCACTTTGATTTGCATACAGTATGGTATTCATTTTTTCTGTAAACTAACTTATCTGAGCATGCACTGATACTAAGTGCCAGAAGAATTGGGACTCAGACTGATTGTGAAATCCATGTTTTTAACCACTCTTAAATTTCTCTTTCTTCACATACTGAAAAGACACAGAAGATTTGCTTCAACCAAATTTACTCTATTTCTGGAGAGTGTGTTTTTCTGATTCTTGGTCTCCATGAATGACCTCCTGGCTCCCAGCAATCTATTACCCTGTATTAGTTATATATTGCTGCATAAAAAAAAAAAACACATAAAGCAGAGTGCTTTCAAACAACACCCAGTAGTCACCTCATAGTATCTGTTTGCCAAGAATGTTGGCATGGCTTATGTGTATCCTCAAGTTCATAGTCTTCCATATACCTGTTATCGAGATATTGATCCAAGGTCTATGGTCTCATCTGAAAGCTCAGCGAGAAAATTATCCACTTCTAAGCTCATTCATTGGTTGTTAGCAGCATTCAGCTCCTACTTGACTAAGGGAATGAGCCCTCGGATCTGGTTTTGGCCAAAGACTAGTGTTATAGACTAATTATATTGCCCCCAAAATTCATTTGTTGTAGCTCTAACCCACAGTGACTGTATTTTGAGATAGACATTTAAGGAAGTAATTAAGGTTAAGTGAGGTCATAAATATGGGGTCCTAATGCAACTGGATTTTTGTCTGAATAAGAAGAGTTTGAAATACCAGAGATGGCTCCCTCCATGTACATACTGAGGACATAGCGGGTGAGGATTTTCTGCATCTCAGGAGAGACATTTCACTGGAAAATCTACTGATATCTTTATCTCAGACTTTCATTTTTAATAATTGTGAGAAAAAAAAAGCCAAGAGACCCAACAGAGAATCTGAAAGCAAACAGAAAAAAAAAATAATACTGGGAACCTAATCACAAATGACATCCCTTCCAAGTGTTCCATTTTATTGGTTAAAGGCAAAATAATTGAAAGGAGGAGATTCTCCAAGCCTGTGAATACAAGAAGGTAACAGTCATTGGGGCCACTTTAGCATTTGCCTACCACACTCTCTGACTTTTAGAGGGCATGCCTATACCTCTGATTATCCATCTCTTTGGAGCTAATGGCTCATGGTAGCTCTTGAGTGCTAACTAGGATTGCTCTCAATATGACCATCCATTATTCCCTCTTTGCTTATTTTTTAAAGAATTATCTTCTAAGAGTATGGAGACACCCTTCCCAGGTATAATTAGAAGGCATAATTTTTTACTCCAAAAATGGAGTAAAATGGAGGCCTGTCTTACTTGAAATTCCTTTCCACTCCTCTTATTTTCTTCCCTTCTTTGTGACTTGGGCTTGGACAGGTAAAGTCTGAGTATGCTTTTCATTTCCATTTTCCCTTAATTCTCTCCTCTTTCCCTCTTCTTAATCTGTCAAGATAACTTTTTGGGAATACATGACCAAGTTGATAAGGATTTTCTCTTCATATTTTAGATAGGTGAAAGATTTTGAAAAAAAAAAAAAACACAAACCCTTTTTAAAGACAAATTCTAGTTTCCCCATTGTCTTATAGTAGAATTTAAAATTCAGTTTTAGGTGCCAGAAACCAAATCTTAACTGTAATTATGCTGTCATTGCTGAGTTCACCTCTTGGCACTTCCCTAAGCCCTAGTCTTGAAGTAGCTATGCACTTTGGGGTGATGAGGAAAAAAAGAGTCACGTGAGAAGAAATACAAAGATAAACACATAATCGTTGGGAAATGTTATTTGTTGCAAGGTTTTTCTTGTAGTAAGAAGGTGGAAAAGATCTACAGCCTAAGAATTTGTTCAATTCTTTCTTATACACAAAGCTCTTCACTAGCGAGATTGGCATGTGTGCAGGGCACAGCTTGGAGCAAAGCCAGACGGCTGCATTCTGACCGTGTAGAAGTATATTGGTTCCCAGACTAATACAAAGACTTGTAAAATCATAATTTCATCCTTGTGGCTTCTTAATCAATGATTAGGAGAAGGAATAACAGAATTTTTGTGACATCATTTCGAAAAGTTTTGGAGCACGTGGCCTTCCGGATTACATGGACACGAGCCAGAACCACCAGGTTGCCCATTATCTGAAACATTCATAATCTCCTTGGCAGCACAGATGCTGGAGCACCTGACCAATGCAGACTGCACTGCTATGTGTCTGCTTCCTCACAAAGCAAGCTGTGCCTGTGCAGGCCTGAGGTCTCAGGGGATGGTGGAGATTTTTCTGCGGAGATACAGGATTGAAATGGAGATTATATCTTAGAAAGATCTTTGGAGGGCTTACAGTAAGGCATTGATCTGTTTGTTATCTTCTGAGTTCATAACTTCATTTTCTCACTTGAAGCTTCTAGAGTTTTGTTGACCCTGTGGAGTACAGTGAGGAAATATCTCTTGTAGTCTGGGTTATGACCAAGAATGCCATATAACTCCATGCAATAAAGATCGGAAATTACAAATCCAGTTACACTATGAGAATGTCACATATGTTATTATTCTGTGTTTGCACCCATGCCAATAAAAGTCAATAGAATATTTTTTCTTTCATGGGACTTCAGGAACAGATTTGTGTGCTAAGTGCAGAGGGTGCCAACTGCATTATGCACAAATACATTCTTTCAAAAAAAATTCAAGATTCAGTAAAAATGTACTGAATAGTCACTACATTCCAGGAACTATGGAAGAGAGTAATATCTTGGGCACAAGTGTACTGTACAGGAATTCTTGTGTAACAATTGTACAGGTTCTCTACTTCTTCATTCAAAACATGATTTCTCACAAGGCAAGTTCATTAAACCATGAGTTAATTATTTGTCAAGGGAAGAGATGATACCTCTGATAATGGAGTTTTCTATTAGGAAAATGTATGTAATTATCTAATATTAGCTATGTTAAAGGAAGATATTTATACAGAAAATCATCTTACAGAATCTGAGGATTAGAATAAATTTTATTTTTTTAATATTTATTTTTTAATTGTAGTTGGACACAATACCTTTATCTTATTTATTTTTATGTGGTGCTAACGATCGAGCCCAGGACTGTGCACGTACTTGCTAGGCAAACACTTTACCACTGAGCCACAACCCCGGCCCAAGAACAGATTTTAAAGACCATTTAACTTAGTTCTTTGGAAAACAAAGGTTAGTAGCTGCTTTGAGATTCAGTAAGAAGGAATAGGCTTATTTTTGTTTAATTTCAATTTATTGATTATGCCCAGAATTGACATGTCTGGTGAAAACCATCCTTAACCTATGGTTTTCTACTCAAACACATTCCCATTTAAACCGAAAGGAGGATATAAAATGGAGAGTGTTTTAAAAAGCAATAACAACCATGGAGTAAGAATTCACATGATCTAATTACATTCAAAAAAGTGAAATGTTGGTAAATATTATCCCCAAAGATATAGCCAGCATTGATTTCTTTCTTTTTTATATGCACATGTTGCCCTTCATGTTAAAGGGTGTTATGTTCCCTTCTCTTGGATTTAGGGTAGTGAATACTTGGATAATAGATGGTAATGAAAATGATGTTCTGAGGTTTCCAGATGCTTTGAAACTTTGTTGTCTCTCTTGGAAACCCTGCTTATGGGTTCTCTCCTGCTTGGAACTGAGACATCATGCTGTAGGAGAAGCCAAAAGCACACAGACCTATCTATGCTTCCTCTGCTTGAGAGCCCTGTTGAACTCGCAGTCTCCAGGCAGCGGTAACTCTAGTCTCAACTACCATTTGGCTGAAACCACCTGAAAGACCCCAAGAAAGAAATGACAAAATGAGCTAAGTTACCTCAGATAACCACGGGAGGTATGTAGGTTGTTTTAAACTACTAAGATTTGAGGTTGCTACACAGTTCCACTTGCGTCTATTCAACAATATGGGATTAAACTAGAAGATTTAGTCATTCTCAAGGAATCCCAAGAGTATCTGTTGAACAATGCTCCCCCAAAGAGCTAAATTAGTTGGCCTTAAATGTCTATTCCCATCATAAGATTCTCTGAGAAAGCAGGATTTTCTGTAGAAATTATCTTAGCATCTGAATAGATGGCCTCTGGTTTTGAGAACTAGAATTGTAACTGTCGTGCCCATTGATTAAAAATGTAATCAATTGTAACTGAATTTTTTTTCTCTTGTTTTGTGGCCATAGAATGGCTCTGGCAGAATCTTTGCCTCAGAGAAGCTATGTTTCCCCATATGAGAGTTCTTTTTTAGAAAAATTGGATTCAATTTGTTTCTGGAAACCCTGCCTTGCCCAATAAAATATTTCTTGTTCAATCGGTGCCATTTGCATTTAGATTTCCTCTTTGGTTCACTACTGTCCTTCTTGCAGAGCTTTGGAACTGACCTAATGTAGTTTGCAAAAAGTGCCAATTATAGTTGAATAATTGTATATAACTTTGCGACTTTGCTTTTCTTGGCAACATTAGAGACACACATACAGAGAATTCAGTAGGACTTGGTAGGAAAAATATGCTCATTTTCTATGTTTGGTTTCTAATCCTAGGCATTTTTCTTAATCAATATTTAGCCTAAATAATAACAGCTTATAGACAAAAATAAGATAGACATAACTGTTCTTGCTGTTTCAATAGACCCACACTACAAGTCTGCTTATCATATAGCTATCAGAATATCCAATATTTTCCTTATGGACTTTCCCTTAACTCTGTGGCCAAATTTGTGGAGGAATTGGAGGTATTTATTTCATGAGTTTATATTGGCTAGGATTCTTTCATCTAGGAAGAGATGCTTTGGAGAAATTGTCCCTTGAATATTTATTTTGCATCACAGAAAAACTCTAAATATTAGCATTATGTTCAATGTTCCTTTGCAGCCCCTAATCCCTTGAGCCAGCTTACTCTCCTAAACAACTGTAGAGAAGTCTAGATGAGACCTGGTGAACAATGAATTTTAGATAAAGAATTGTAGAGCCCCTCAAATAAAACAAATATTATTCATGTAGAACAGGATTACTGTCCAATAAAGACTACTGAAGCAGAAAATAAGCAAGGACTCAGCATTTTTTTCTTTTTCAATCTGGTTGATAGGTACATTGCATACTGTCATTACTAGAGGAAGAGAAAAGGTTTATTTCCATTTTTGCAGAGTTCAGGCCTCTTTGCATCTGGACTAAACAAACCTGGAAAGTAGAAAGAACTATTTATAGGCATAAACCCTTTTGCTTTCCCTGTTGAACCAGCAGCATGGAATGAAGAAAATAATAAGTCCAGAACATTCTCCCCCATGAAGGCAGAGTTGGGTAGAAATTTGTGGTGGTGGATCATATTGTACATTATATTTGAAATATGCACAGAAAACCAGTAGCCCCAATGCTGCTTTTTGAAAAATCATTCAGCATTTTTTTTTTGGGGATTGGCTAACTTCACTTAGCATTATCTTCTTCAATGTCATGTCATCCATTTACCTGCAAATGCCGTGATTTTATTCTCTTTTATTGCTGAATAAAATTCCACTGTGTATATATGCCACATTTTTTTATCCATTCATCCACTGAATGGCATTTAGGTTGTTGTTGCCTATATTCTTGATGATTGCCATTTGTACTGGAGTGAGAAGAAATCTTAGTGTAGTTTTGATTATGTATACATGTGACTACATGACCAATATATTCTACAACATGTACACTCAGAAAAATGAAAGATTATATCCCATCTATGTATGATATAGTGCACAAATGCATTCTACTTTCATGTGTAATTAATTGAAACAAATAAAATAAAAACTAAAAAAATAGCAGAGTATTTGTTTCTTACATACTCCCATTATTTATTAGTTAATTTTTTTACAAAAGACTCAAGTGGTTAATATAATATGTATCTGAGGAAACCCTGAAATATCTAAGTACATGTGAGTGAATATACTAATGTAATTCTGTGTTCTCAAGTTAAGTTGTAAACATTGACTTGTCCACATCAGTAGAGAAAAATTAGGAAACACGTGAACCATGGTTCTATCTTTATGCCTTATGCTTCTCAGTAAATAAATATTTACTGAACATTTATGTGCCACACAGTGTGTCAAGTTCTGGAAATGACAATATTGAGTAGAAGGGATTTGGTCTCTGCATTCAGAAAGCTGATAAATGATATCTTACTTTAAGGGGTTTTAACTTTATTAGAGCTTCAACAGACCAAGAAAAAAATAGAAAGATTTTATAATTTCATTATGTGCTCATACCATCTTATAGTTTGTTAAAGATAAAGCTGGACACTAAGAAACAGGCTTTAATAATGAGTAATGCTGTCGCAATAGGACAGAGAGTCTATCGTGAACTGAACTTGACTTTCATTCAAACAGAGGTGAATGGCTATTTTGAAGAAAGAAGGAACAAATAGGAAATGAAGCAGGTGGGGTTTCAGTAATCAAGGAACTAAGAATTATCGAAGGGTTAGTGAAAATGTAATTAGGCCATCTCTGTCTGCCAACCTGCAATGACAGGATTCATCCTCCCACAGAGAACAGCCACAGCAGCCCCAGTCTGGTCCTCAGGTGTCGGCTGAAACAACAGTAAATAGTTTTGGGGGGGGGGGGGGCAGTCCTGAATTTTCTTAGTCAGGCATTTTAAGGGGAAGGGAGAGTCTTTGCCAAACTTTGTGAGATAGGCTCTCTCTCCCATATTTGAGCTAATATATTTTGGCTAGGTAAATTCATACCTCTCTGAGTCTTGTTTTTTTTTTTTCATCTACAGACTGATAATATCTAATCTATGGGTATTATTCTGAGGAAAAGATATTAAACAATATATGAAAATTTGAAAAACAAATATGGGTATGTTCTATGTATTTCTGTCCCTTTCTTTTTTTTTTGCCGGAGGTGGTTTGTAGACCATTTTTCTTTTTAAGCACAAGCAAAGGCATAAAAAAACATACTTAAGGAAGCATTTTCCCCCCTAAGGGATAAAAAAGGAATATTTTGAATGAATGTAAGGTTACAAAGCAAAATTTTCTACTCTCATAATTAGGAGCCTGAGAAAGGGAAGAAATATCTGTGGGGGCTCTGACTCCTTGAGGAAGCATAGGTGAGAAGCATCCTTGATCAGGATAGTAAAGGGGAAAAGTGGAAAGAAAGTACAGCCCCTGAGCTACTTCCAATGCAAGACCCCTCCTCCCATTCCTATGGAAAACTCTCACTTGCCAGTCCTAAATACCTGTAAACCCCCTTGAGCAGAGGGTAGCAGAATGGATATTTTCTTTCAAAACAGGGTGATCAAAGGGAAAACCTTATCTCCTGACCCAGGTGGAATTTAGAATTTGTCTCAGAATTGAGGCAGCAAGGCACACACTACAAATGTTTTAACTAAATTCCTAAATACCTGGTAAATTATAATGAATATGCTAATATTATTTCAGAATAGCATGCTTCCCTGCTTCTCCACCTCCCACCTCCGTCAACACTCTGTATTTGTGTACCTCAACCCCTCTCAAATCAAGTATGACCAGAAACATAGTTTGCAAATATGCTGCTTGTTCTTCCCTGTTGAGGGCATCTGCCATGTTTGCTCTTCACCGTGGCATCAGTGTTCTCACATGGATGGGCCACAGCATGGGTGAGCCATTTGGTGCTTCCCCTCTCAATGATCATGAAAGCTGTGTGGAACATTCAATTTAGCGGTAACCATCCCTGCCTCTCACGGAGACTGCCAATGTGAACAGATGGACCATTCTACAACCCAGGTGGCCTGCCCTATACAGATATAACTTAAAAGGTTTCTTCTCAGAAATGCTTGTGCCTTGCTTCTTGCAAAACTCAGTTCCAGGTGGGAACTGCTGCAATCCAAAAGACAGACCCCCCAATGAGCTGGTAACTGGTCACATTGATTTCTCTTTTCTCTGAGGAAGGACCCACCATCTGTTTCTTGTAAAAGATATAATACAAGAAAGATAGTTCACACAAGGGGTAAAAGCATGAATGTATCCATGTATCTATCTCCAAATACATACTTGTCTCTTTATGCATAGCTTTAAATAGTAGAAGTTAGAATCTTCCCTGAATTACTATAATTCTCTAGTGTCTTTGATATACCCCTGTTATGGAGTATGCCTTTTGACATACTCATTTGAAAATTCTCATTCTTATGAGGTCTTAGTTAAATATCTGTTTCTTCCTTAAAAGGAGACAAGGGTGGGGAAGAAAGCTACAGAAATCAGTGAGGAAATTATTATTTTTTTTAGACAAAATATTCCAGGGCTCAAAATCAAACTTTGGACTCTACAGCAATAACTCCAAAGCTTTTTGTTGATTTCAATTTGCCAACTCACATAAGGACTTTGTAATGACATTCTTTCAAACCCATCTGGTGATTTAGCCAGGGCTGATGAAAAGCTTCAGTCAAAATTCTGAAGAAGAGTTATAAACTGTGCTGTGTCAGAGGACTCTAACAGTTCATTTTCTGCTATATCCTTTTGGACAGAAATTATATGCTAGGACTTGGCTAAAAATTGGATTGATTTGAGAAGTGGCTTTATAATTGCTTAAATTGCTTAACCCTACTTCCTGTCTTTTGTTTCCAGGTTTTACCCCAGTACTAAAACAGATTTGTAGAGTGCAAATTAGTCCTTTAAGAGGTACAATTAAGTGAAGAGTAGGTCTAGATTTATACATACAAATACTATTACAGGATTTTGTAATTAAGCTTGCTCTGAGTTTCATCATGAAAGAAGAAATATTCCAATAGAACAAATGCTAAAGAATGAACTACAATGATTCTCTCTTCAAATTTCCAGATTGGACAACCAACAGTGCTAGGTTAGTCGTTAAACTGGCTCTGTTCCATGCCAGCTTTGTGACTTGGGAAAAAAAAATCAAGTTTTCTTCATATTCTTTATTGTCAGTTTAGACAGTATATAAGCTCATGACTATGAGGAAAGAATCTAACTTCTGGGATTATTGAAGGGGGATGAATTTGGTTTAGCCTGAAATCTGAATCTCTTCAGATTTGCTCTGGAAAATCATAAGCAATGGTACAAATTTAGGATTGACATCCACATGGAGAAGGCAATTGCAGGATGACAAATTCACAGCATTAAAATTTCAATTTTCACCTTAAAAATTGATCCTTTCCCTACAGTCGGAACTCTCAGTCTTCTCTATGCTTTAGATATTTAGTGCTTCTACTTTAAGAGTAAATACTGGAAGTTTATAACATGTTTTTTTTTTCAACAGGTTGGTAACTTTTTGAGCTCAGTAATCAAAGCACATTCATGTTTATGTCCTCAGCAGCTACCAGTGTCTAGTTGGTAATAAGGACAAATAGTTATTTAATTTTACCACCCACAAACATTGATGGAGCACAATTTGTTCACAAGGCATAGTGGGGACAAAGAGCAATACGAGTTAGGGTCCTTCCCTAAAGTAACTTCCAGAATAAAATACATCAGGGATATATAAAAACACTATGGAACAATTATTTGAACCTGTTTTTCATTTTTAGCATTATAATTATCCTGACTTTGTGATTATTCAGATCATCTTTTAATGTTTGATAATGCTACAAGGTTGATACTGAACTAGCTTTGTTCTTCCTTCTTTTCTGTTACTTTCTTCCTATTCTTTCCTGAATCAATTTCTTCATACAACCTTTGTATTTTTCCATGATGAGTTTTCTCTGATTTTGTATCTTATTATCTTTCTTTATTATTTTTTGTCTATTCTTCTTTCCTTATCTGTCTTTTTTTCTCCATCCTTGAAATTACCTTGAAATGCTCTTTCTCTTCATGAAAATCTGTGATTAAACAAACCTCTAGATTTTAAGGAAAATACATTCATTAATCATAATAAACCTGTATTTGATTGAAAGACTTCAGGAAACAACTGGTCTACCTTTGATTTTTGTATGCTAATTAGAAGACTCAGTTAATGATATAGTTTTCTATTTTCTGTTATTCTTTCCTCTGTCTGCTACTCTGCTGCTTCTGGCTATTCCACTTTCACAAAGCCTACATCTCCTATTCCCTTCAGGTGCATACATTTCCTATTTCTAAAATATTGAGCTTCTTTCTTTACATTTTCATCATCAAAACTTTTTCAGAGGTATGTCCTTATATTTTCCCTCTACATTCATATGTTAAAGTTTTAATCCCAAAGGTGATTTAGCACCTAGCTTTTAGTGGTAATTAAGGGAAGTGAGGTCATAAGGGTGGTGTCCAAATCTCTATAAGACAGGACCCTTATAGGAAGAGGAGAAGGTGTTAGATTTTCTCTTTTCCATGTATGGGGCTGCAATGGGAAGTCAGTTGTCTATAAAGAGGTAACAGAACCCTCACTGAGAACCAAATCAGTCAGCACCTCTATCTTGGACTTTCTGTCCTAATGAACTACAAGGAAAAAAATCTGTTACTTAAGCCATCCAGTCTATGATATTTTGTTGTGGCAGCCTGAATTTTTTTTAATAATGTACCCTTTTAGTTTAACTTTATAATTTGTATCTCTTGGGAATAATGTAGTTGTAGGGTTTCGTCCTTGTGTTTTAAATATGTGGAAAACTAATCCTTATCTGGAGATTAATTGCCCTTAAGTAAGTTAATTGTTCCTTCTGTAACACAGAAATTGGAGGCTATATTAATATGCAAAGTCTTCAACCCACTTAGAATGTGTTGTCACTTGTGCTACTCAATTTAATTTCATCTGAAATGAAATTGGCGAATATTTTTCTATACTCTTGTGAACCAATTTCAGCAGGATGAATTAAGTCGAGAAATATATGCATACTAGACTTATTGACATAGGACACAAAAAGGACAACAGTCTAGCCTTTTCACAGATACAATAATGACTTTCAAAGTAGATTTCTGTATTTCAAAGTAGATTCTTATACTTCTCTTTTTTTCTGAACTTTCTTGCATGTTTTAATAGATAGTTGGTGTAAACTGATAATAATAATTTAAGGTTTGTCAGTGCTTACCAATTGACAAGCACTATAAAATGCTTAAAATATATTATTTAATCCTTTTAATAGTCTTATGTGTTAACCACTTTGATAATATTATTACTGTCTCATTTTGTATATGAGGAAGCTGAGACATAAAAAAGTTAAGTAATTTGCCCAAACTCACAAACAATGTCTTTTGTTTTAGTCAACTTTTTCACCACTGTGACTAAAAGACCCAACTAGCACAATTGTACAGGAGGAAAATTTTATTTGGGGGCTCATGGTTTTAGAGGCTGGCTTCAGGGTGCAAGGTGAGGCAAAACATCATGGCGTAAGAGTGTGGCAAAGGGAAGTGGCTCACATGATGATTAGGAAGCAGAGAGAGATCTCCACTTGCCAAATACAAATATATATCTCAAAGCCACGCCCTCAGTGCCCCACCTCCTCCAGGGGATTAATTCACTGATTGAGTTTAGACTCTCACAATCTAATAATTTCTCCTCTGAATCTTCTTGCATTGTCTCACATGTGAGTTTTTTTGGGGGGATCCCACACATTCAGACCAACACTGCTGTGTTAGGAATTGGCATCCTTGAGTTTTCTATAGCCTGTGTTTTAGTTAGCTTTTGTAACACCATGACCAAAATACTTGACAAGAACAACTTGGAGAAGGAAAAGTTCATTTGGGCCTCACAGTTTCAGGGATCTCAGTCCATAAATGACTGACTCCATTGCTCTGAGTTCAAGGGGAGGCACTACATCATGGGGTAAGTGTAGGTAAGTGGATGAGCTGCTCAACTCATGAAGGGATTAGAAAGAGAGAGAGAGAGAGAGAGAGAGAGAGAGAGAGAGAGAGAGAGAGGGAGGGAGGGAGAGAGAGGGAGGGAGGGAGAGGGAGAGGGAGAGGGAGAGGGAGAGGGAGAGGGAGAGGGAGAGGGAGAGGGAGAGGGAGAGGGAGAGGGAAGAAAGAAGAAGAAAGAAGAAGAGAAGGAAAAGGGACTATATGGAATGAACCCTTCAAAGACCCCAGGGAGCTACCTGCTCCAGCCACATCCCACCTGCCTGCAGTTACCACCTAGTCATTTCATTTAAACTAGGATGAAATAATTAGGCTACAGGTCTCATAATCCAGTCATTTCCACTTCCAAATATTTCTGCACTAACAGGAGCTATTGGAGGTACTTCGAATCCAAACCATAATAGTCTGTCAGTCATTTAAATTACTGTCTAAAACAACAAATAGCATTCACTTATTGCCAGCCCAAACAAAATACATTGTTGACACTTCAGCCAACAATGTACCAGGTGCACAAAGATGACTCTATAAGATTGTAATGGAGCTGAAAATTTCATAAGGCCAAGTGATGTGATTCCACCCTAATATTGTTGTGCAATATCCTGCTCATGTGTTTGTGGTGCTGCTAGCGCATGAAACTTGTGCTATCAATTGTATGAATCTATAGCAATATAGTTATGTACATAATCCTAAATAATTATGTATATATTTATTGTACTACTTACCATTACTTTAGAGTATACTCCTACTTATATTTTTTAAAAAGCTTACTAAAAACAGTATCCTGTGTTACATGGGCAGCAGTCTCATACATCTTGTGTTTACCATATCTCTTGATTGTGTATTTTCTCTTGTGCTTGATTTAATGTAGTGTTGTTTATAATGACCCCAGAAGCAATGGGCTATGTCGTATACATACATCACACAGCCTGGTTGGGTAGTATGCTATACCATCAAGTTTTGGGTAAGCACATTCCATAATGTTTGCACAATAGTGCCTGTATTTATACTAGGTGTGATGCTACAGACCTATGCTCTCTGTAATTTAAATACTTTTTCAGGAAAATAATGGTGAAATACAAAATATAACAAAAGGCTATTTTAAACAGAAACAAAAAAAAAAAAAAAACAAAAATACATCATCCACTGATGCCATTAAGGTTAGAAATAAGCAGGAAGAAACTAATGCTATGAAGTTGAAACTAGTTAAACTGCCATAGGTTTTATTTAAATAAGCAAGCCAGGTTTTCCACAATGCTAGTTTTGATGGCATGATGATTGACTGCTAGTAACCAGCATGAAAAATGGCTGAGGACAATGGCTTAGTTTTTTGCTGGTGTGGTCATTCTTCTCCAATCAGAGCAGCCTCTTCCTCATTTTCTTTGAAACATGATGGAAAGTTTCCACTCATTAGCATGTCCTGTTTCTAACTTAGTTTCCATGTCTCTGTTGGTTAACATAAACAATATTTAAGTATAGATAGCATTTAACTTTTCTTTCATTACCAAGTGTTTTCTAATGAAAGTAGAAAATATAATTTTTGCACATTTCAGGAAATAAACTTTTTTAATAAGTTGCTTACTATTACACATATTTCATTCCATATTATTTTCACTTTCTTCTTTGTAGCTAAGAACAGATTTTTATTTTTGTTTTGTTTTGTTTTGGTATCAGGGATTGATTCCAGGGGTATTTAACCACTTATCCACACCCCTACCCCTTCTTATACTTTACTTAGGGACAGGGTGTTGCTAAATTCCTCAGGGCCTCACTAAGTTGCAGAACAGATTTCTTTTTTGACAAAAATTTCTGTGTTGATTACAGTTTGCTGATCACTTTTATGTCCCGGTTGCTGTGCTAAGTGAATGAGGCACCAGTTTGAACTCCAGTTCTCTCATTTCCTAGTTGTGAACTCTTGGATATGTTACTTAATCTCTCTAAATATCCAACTTCTCATTCTATGATGTAGATTACAAGACCTTCTTTTACAATAAGATGAGGGTAATGATCTAAGCATGTGCAGAAACTTTGTAAGTGTAATTTTTCTTCTACCTTTCATGCCATGTGTTATTGGGGTATTTTATAATTAAGATTCAAATTTTTCTAATATGAGCATGTGAAAACAGATGATGGTTCTCATATATTTAAACAATTTTTAAAAATAAGTGAGTTTTTAGATGAAATCAAAATTGGGGAGCTGGGTGTAGTGGCACACACCTGTAATCCCAGCCGCTCAGGAGGCTGAGACAGGAGAATCATGAGTTCAAAGCCAACATCAGCAATGGTGAGGCACTAAGCAAATCAGTGAGACCCTGTCTCTAAATAAAATACAAAATAGGGCTGGGGATGTGGCTCCGTGGTTGAGTGCCCCTGAGTTCAATTTCTGGTACCAAAAAATAAATAAATTAATTTTTAAAAATTGGTGAAAATTCATTCTCTCTTCAATTTGGATAAAAGTAGCCATTGCAATTATATACTTTAAATGTAAAAATATACATGTTAATATAAGAATAAGAAAACTGATTTGTAAGAAGCTAAGCTGAAACATTTTTTCTCTAATTGTACAGTGATATCTTTCAGTGAGGTGAGTTGTATAAGGGAAATACCAATTTTTAGTTGTATACCCAGAGCAATTTCTCTCTCTCTCTCTCTAAAGATTTCCCCATATTCCCTGCTACTGTGGCATAGCTGCAGTGTTTTTATAGCCCATTCATTTCTTATAAGAGTTCATCATATTCCAGTCGACACCAACAATTGTGAGGAATCCCAAGGGTTCACTTTGAGTCCAAACACATAACCTGAGTCTGGCAAGTCTAGTTTAACATCATCCACATCAATCTAAGAATTAAAAGGAATCTGAGGGTGTTAAATCAACAATAGGTAAGGAGATAAAGATGAACTGAAAGCTAAAGGGCTGTGTGCTTTTCAAGGAAATATAGTGAGTTTCAATATAGAACATTGTGTCATATAGAATCCTCATTGACCAAGTTATCTGCTCTAGGGAGAAAGCACTGCAAATTTCCACTAGGAATATGTACTTTTCGTTTGTTATGTTGCTGGATTCTAACTACTTCTTCAGTGTAAGGTTTAACTGTGTAATATATAACATAGTGGGAAAAAACTGGAAAAAGAAAAGTAGGGCTCAAATTTTCTAGTTCAATTTCTTTTCATTTATATCCTTATTTTGACTTGATTTCCTTATTCATAAATTGGCCCAAAAAAGCTGTTCTTACTATATCTCTATGAGTATCAAAGGAGATACTGAAGGTGAATGCATTTGAAGAATTGTAAAATATTCCATAAATATGGAATGTACAGTGGTTTTCATATAGTAAAGTAAGTTTTTCATTCACATAAATATAGAAAAGAGTAGAAAATGCCTAAAGAACAATTATGTATAAAAATAATATCAGAAGGCATGTTGAGTATGATAGATGAAATACATCCATGAGCACATGAAAGAAATGAAGCTCACCAGCAATGTCAGAACAGGACATTGAGGTGTCTGAATGCTGGGAAAAGAGTTCTCAACTGGTGAGAGAGTTCAAACTGGTGCCTCATTCACTTAGCATAGCATTCAGTACTGTAGACAAGGGGGTATCATGCAATGTTTTGAGCAAATAATGGGAGATTAAAACTGAGTAAAGAAAGTGTAGAAGTTCAGAAGGTTGATGAGAAGGGATGGATCTAATTTCAGAGTCCAGGTGGTTAGACAATAGTAATCACCAGGCATATATAAATGGTGGTCTGAATTATGATAGTAATATCAAGACTGGAAAGAAAGAGATCGGAGAGTTTCCAGAGGAAAACCATGTCATGGTTTTTTTTTTTTTTTAATTTTTTATTGTTGGTTGTTCAAAACATTACAAATTTCTTGACATATCATATTCCACACTTTGATTCAAGTGGGTTATGAACTCCCACCTTCACCCCATACACAGATTGCAGAATCACATCAGTTACACATCCATTGATTTACATATTGCCATACTAGTGTCTGTTATGCTCCGCTGCCTTTCCCATCCTCCACCCTCCCCCCTCCCCACCTCTCCCCTCCCCTCCCCTCCTCTCTCTCTACCCCCTCCACTGTATAACCCTGAGGGTCTCCTTCCATTTCCATGCAATTTCTCTTCTCTCTCCCTTTCCCTCCCACCTCTCATCCCTGTTAAATGTTAATCTTCTTCTCCTGCTCTTCGTCCCTACTCTGATCTTAGTTACTCTCCTTATATCAAAGAAGACATTTGGCATTTGTTTTTTAGGGATTGGCTAGCTTCACTTAGCATAATCTGCTCTAATGCCATCCATTTCCCTGTAAATTCTATGATTTTGTCATTTTTTAATGCAGAGTAATACTCCATTGTGTATAAATGCCACATATTTTTTATCCATTCGTCTATTGAAGGGCATCTAGGTTGGTTCCACAGTCTTGCTATTGTGAATTGTGCTGCTATGAACATCGATGTAGCAGTGTCCCTGTAGCATGATCTTTTTAGGTCTTTAGGGAATAGACCAAGAAGGGGAATAGCTGGGTCAAATGGTGGCTCCATTCCCAGCTTTCCAAGAAATCTCCATACTGCTTTCCAAATTGGCTGCACCAATCTGCAGTCCCACCAGAAATGTACAAGTGTACCCTTTTCCCCACATCCTCGCCAGCACTTGTTGTTGTTTGACTTCCTAATGGCTGCCAATCTTACTGGAGTGAGATGGTATCTTAGGGTGGTTTTGATTTGCATTTCTCTGACAGCTAGAGATGTTGAGCATTTTTTCATGTACTTGTTGATTGACTGTATGTCCTCCTCTGAGAAGTGTCTGTTCAGGTCCTTGGCCCATTTGTTGATTGGGTTGTTTGTTCTCTTATTGTCTAATTTTTTGAGTTCTTTGTATACTCTGGATATTAGGGCTCTATCTGAAGTGTGAGGAGTAAAGATTTGTTCCCAGGGTGTAGGCTCCCTATTTACCTCTCTTATTGTTTCTTTTGCTGAGAAAAAACTTTTTAGTTTGAGTAAGTCCCATTTGTTGATTCTAGTTATTAACTTTTGTGCTATGGGTGTCCTATTGAGGAATTTGGAGCCCGACCCCACCAAATGTAGATCGTAGCCAACTTTTTCTTCTATCAGACGGCGTGTCTCTGATTTGATATCAAGCTCCTTGATCCATTTTGAATTCACTTTTGTGCATGGTGAGAGAAAGGGATTCAGTTTAATTTTGTTGCATATGGATTTCCAGTTTTCCCAGCACCATTTGTTGAAGATGCTATCCTTCCTCCATTGCATGCTTTTAGCCCCTTTATCAAATATAAGATAGTTGTAGTTTTGTGGATTGGTTTCTGTGTCCTCTATTCTGTACCATTGGTCCACCCGCCTGTTTTGGTACCAGTACCATGCTGTTTTTGTTACTATTGCTCTGTAGTATAGTTTGAAGTCTGGTATCGCTATACAGCCTGATTCACACTTCCTGCTTAGCATTGTTTTTGCTATTCTGGGTCTTTTATTTTTCCATATGAATTTCATGTTTGCTTTCTCTATTTCTACAAGAAATGCCCTTGGGATTTTGATTGGCATTGCATTAAACCTATAGAGAACTTTTGGTAATATCGCCATTTTGATGATGTTAGTTCTGCCTATCCATGAACAGGGTATATTTTTCCATCTTCTAAGATCTTCTTCTATTTCTCTCTTTAGGGTTCTGTAGTTTTCATTGTATAAGTCTTTCACCTCTTTTGTTAGGTTGATTCCCAAGTATTTTATTTTTTTTGAAGATATTGTGAATGGAGTGGTTGTCCTCATTTCCATTTCAGAGGATTTGTCGCTGATATACAGGAATGCCTTTGATTTATGCGTGTTGATTTTATATCATGCCACTTTGCTGAATTCATTTATTAGCTCTAATAGTTTCTTTGTAGAGCCTTTTGGGTCTGCTAGGTATAGAATCATATCATCTGCAAATAGTGATAATTTAAGTTCTTCCTTTCCTATTTTTATGCATTTAATTTCTTTCGTCTGTCTAATTGCTCTGGCCAGCGTTTCGAGAACTATGTTGAACAGAAGTGGAGAGAGAGGGCATCCCTGTCTTGTTCCAGATTTTAGAGGGAATGCCTTCAATTTTTCTCCATTCAGAATGATGCTAGCCTGAGGCTTAGCATAGATTGCTATTACAATATTGAGGTATGTTCCTGTTGTCCCTAGTTTTTATAGAGTTTTGAACATAAAGGGATGCTGTACTTTGTCGAATTCTTTTTCCGCATCTATCGAGATGATCATATGGTTCTTATTTTTAAGTCTATTGATGTGGTGAATAACATTTATTGATTTCCGTATATTGAACTAGCCTTGCATCCCAGGGATGAATCCTACTTGATCATGGTGCACAATTTTTTTGATATGTTTTTGTATCCGATTCGCCAGAATTTTATTGAGGATTTTTGCATCTAGGTTCATTAGAGATATTGGTCTGTAGTTTTCTTTCTTTGAAGTGTCTTTGTCTGGTTTAGGTATCAGGGTGATGTTGGCCTCATAGAATGAATTTGGAAGTTCTCCCTCTTTTTCTATTTCCTGAAGTAGCTTGAAAAGTATTGGTATTAGTTCTTCTTTAAAGGTTTTGTAAAATTCTGCTGTATACCCATCCGGACCTGGGCTTTTCTTAGTTGGTAGTCTTTTTATGGTTTCTTCTATTTCCTCAATTGATATTGGTCTGTTTAGGTTGTCTATATCCTCCTGACTCAATCTGGGCAGATCATATGACTTAAGAAATTTATCTATGCCTTCACTATCTTCTAATTTATTGGAGTATAAGGATTCAAAATAGTTTTTGATTATCTTCTGTATTTCTGAAGTGTCTGTTGGGATATTGCCTTTTTCATCCCGTATGCTAGTAATTTGAGTTCTCTCTCTTCTTCTCTTCACTAGCATCGCTAAGGGTCTGTCGATTTTGTTTATTTTTTCAAAGAACCAACTTTTAGTTTTGTCAATTTTTTCAATTGTTTCTTTTGTTTCGATTTCATTAATTTCAGCTCTGATTTTAATTATTTCTTGCCTTCTACTTCTTTTGCTGTTGTTTTGCTCTTCTTTTTCAAGGATTTTGAGATGAAGTATGAGATCATTTATTTGTTGGTTTTTTTCTTTTTTTAAGGAATGAACTCCAAGCAATGAATTTTCCTCTTAGAACTGCTTTCAATGTGTCCCATAGATTCCGATATGTTGTGTCTGTGTTTTCATTTATCTCTAAGAATTTTTAAATTTCCTCCTTGATGTCTTCTATAACCCATTGATCATTCAGTAACCTATTGTTCATTCTCCAAGTGATGTATGCTTTTTCCTTCCTTCTTTTATAGTTGATTTTCAGTTTCATTCCATTATGATCAGATAAGATGCATGGTATTATCTCTACTCCTTTATATTGTCTAAGAGTTGCCCTGTGACATAATATATGATCTATTTTTGAGAAGGATCCATGTGCTGCTGAGAAAAAAGTATAATTGCTTGATGTTGGGTGGTATACTCTATATATGTCAATTAAGTCTAGGTTATTAATTGTGTTATTGAGTTCTATAGTTTCCTTATTCAACTTTTGTTTGGAAGATCTGTCCAGTGGCGAGGGAGGTGTGTTGAAGTCTCCCATGATTATGGTATGGTGGTCTATTAGACTCTTGAACTTGAGAAGAGTTTGTTTGACGAACATAGCTGCACCATTGTTTGGGGCATAAATATTTATGATTGTTATGTCTTGTTGGTGTATGGTTCCCTTAAGCAGTATGTAGTGTCCCTCTTTATCCCTTTTGATTAACTTTGGCTTGAAATCTATTTTATTTGATATGAGTATGGACACTCCTGCTTGTTTCCGAAGTCCATATGAGTGATATGATTTTTCCCAACCTTTCACCTTCAGCCTATGTATGTCTTTTCCTATCAAATGCGTCTCCTGTAGGCAGCATATTGTTGGGTCTTGTTTTGTGATCCATTCTACTAGCCTGTGTCTCTTAATTGGTGAGTTTAAGCCATTAACATTTAGGGTTATTATTGAGATATGGGTTGTTCTTCCAGCCATATTTATTTATTTCTGTTACTAAACATGGTTTGTTTTCCTCTTTGATTATTCCCCCCCCCTTTACTGTCCTACCTCCCACTGTTGGTTTTCATTGCTATTTTCCATTTCCTCTTCCTGTAATGTTTTGCGGAGGATGTTTTGAAGAGATGGTTTTCTAGCTGCATATTCTTTTAACTTTTGTTTGTCGTGGAAGGTTTTAATTTCATCTTCCATCCTGAAGCTTAATTTCGCTGGATACACAATTCTTGGTTGGAACCCATTTCTTTCAGTGTTTGAAATATGTTATTCCAGGATCTTCTAGCTTTCAGAGTCTGTGTTGAAAGATCAGCTGTTATCCTGATTGGCTTACCCCTAAATGTAATCTGCTTCCTTTCTCTTGTAGCTTTTAAAATTCTCTCCTTATTCTGTATGTTGGGCATCTTCATTATAATGTGTCTAGGTGTGGATCTCTTATGATTTTGCACATTCGGCATCCTGTAGGCTTCTAGGATTTGGGATTCTGTCTCATTCTTCAAGTCTGGGAGGTTTTCTCGTATTATTTCATTGAATAGACTGCTCATTCCTTTTGTTTGGAGCTCTGTACCTTCCTGTATCCCAATGACTCTTAAGTTTGGTCTCTTAATGTTATCCCATATTTCTTGGATGTTCTGCTCATGGTTTCTTAACAGTCTTGCTGAGCTGTCTATGTTCTTTTCCAGTTGAAATACTTTGTCTTCATTGTCTGATGTTCTATCTTCTAAGTGTTCTACTCTGCTGGTAGTATTCTCCATTGAGTTTTTAAGTTGGTTTATTGCTTCCTGCATTTCTAGGATTTCTGTTTGTTTGTTTTTTATAACCTCTATCTCCCTGTATAGTTGATCCTTTGCTTCCTGTATTTGTTTGTGTAATTCATTGTCAAAGTGATCTTTCATTGTCTGATTTTGCTGTCTAATGTCTTCCTTGATACTCCAGATCATCTGAAGCATGTATATCCTGAATTCTTTATCTGACATTCCATCTGCTGCAGCTGTTACCTCTTCTAAAGTTGCGTTGACCTGCATTGCTTGTGGTCCTTTCTTTCCTTGTCTTTTCATACTGCTTGTGTATCTTTCCTGCAGGTGCGGGCGGCGGCTCTGCTCTCTCCTTATTCCAATTGGGGTGTCGTGGCTACCACGCCGGCAGGTCACTGGGCCTGTTCTGGGCGCTGGCGGCGGCTCTGTTCTGCCCCTACTCCAATTGGGGTGACGAGTGTACCACGCCGGCAGGCCACCGGGCCTGATCCGCCAGTCGGTTGCAGGTTTGCCTACCCTGCAGGCGCGAGCGGCGGCTCTACTCTGCCCCTACTCCAAATGGGGTGACATGTCTTTCGTACCGGCAGGCCACTGGGCCTGTCCTGCTGGTCGGTCGCAGATCTGCCCACCTTTCGGGCACAGGTGGCGGCTCTGCTCTGCCCCTACTCCAATTGGGGTGTCGTGACTACCCCGCCTGCAGGTCGCTGGGCCTGTTCCTGGCACGGGTGGCGACTCTGCTCTGCCCCTACTCCAATTAGGGTGGTGTGTGTACCACGCTGGCAGGCTCCTGGGCCTGATCCTCCGGTCTGTCGCAGGTCTGCCTAACTTGGAGGCGTGGGCGGCGGATCTGCCCTGCCCCTCCTACCACGCCTGCGAACCCCTGGGCCTGATCTGCAGGTTGGTCACAGGTCTGCTCACCCTGCGGGCACGGGTGGCGGTTCCGCTCCGCCCCCACTCCAATTGGGGTCACGTGGCCACCACACCGGCAGGGCCTGATCCGGGCGTGGGAGAAGGATCTGCTCTGCCCCTACTCCAGTTGGGGTGATGTGTGTACCACACTGGCAGGCCACTGGGCCTGACCCGCCAGTCTGTCACAGGTCTGTTTACCTTGCAAGCGCGGGCGGCGGCTCTGCCCTGCCCCTCCTACCACGCCCATGTACTACTGGGTCGCGGGTCTGCCCACCTTGCGGGTGCGGGTGGCGGCTCCGCTCCGCCCCCTCTCCAATTGGGGTCACGCGGTCACCACGCTGGCGAGCCGCTGGGCCTGCTCCGGGTGCTGGCGGTGGCCCGGCTCCTCCCCTCTGGCTTGACGACAAATTGAGGAGACTCGGGTGTCTGTGCCTCACCCCCCCTACCAGGAGACCAACTGTTTCTGTCGCCGCTGGTATTGATGAAGTTCTCTCCTCCGCCGCTTTCTGATGACATCAGATCTCTGCCATGTTGGTATCCTATGCGAATGGCAGCATTTCGTTCCCCTTGCCGGGCAACCAAAGCAACGGGTGAGTCCTGACCAGCCCTCAGCAGGACCCGGACAGAGAAGCAGTTTCCGTGGGCTCCTAGCCCTGGGCCAGGGCAGCGGCCGCTCCGTGCTCAGTGTAAGCTCCGATAAGAGTAGGCTCCAAGAAGCAGTCCCCGCAGTCTCAGTTCCGGGAGCCGGAATTCGGCCACTTAGTGCTTGGTGTATGCTCTGATAGGAGCAGGGTCCAAGAAGCAGCCTCCACAGGCTCCCCAGCCCTGGGCCAGGGCGGTTCCGGGAGCCGGAACTCGGCCGCCCCGCGCTCGGTGTTCGCTCCGATAAGATCAGGTTCTAAGAAGCCCCCAGGCACTGAACCCTAGCAATCTGTCTGCAAGCCGCAGGCGAATGACAGCCTGAAATTACCTGTTCTATGGCTGAATGAGCTGTGGTCAGTCGAAAACAGGGATGGTGATGTCAGTTTTCCAACATGGTGGCTGCTGGCCTCCTCTGTGGTCTGACCGGTGTGGAGAACCGAGATGGACCGCTTCCTTCCCCCGTCTCGAACCCAGAATTCAGCCCGTGCTTGCACGGCTGGCAGAAACTGAAGCGCTGTATCCCTGCGTCGCTATCTCCTCGTTTCCCAGCACGCGCTGCAGACTCTAGCCGCGGGGCGATTTGCTGAATAAGCAGTGTTACCCTCCGTGCGACAAACCTCTCGTGTTTGAGTCCCCGTAGCCCCATCCTCGTGCGATGGAAATCCTTCCTCCAGGTTCCGGAGCACCCCACTATTGCTGGAAATTCCTAACAAGATAGCCTTTAGCCGTCCTGACTTGTCATACTCCCACACAGTGAAGCAGCACACGGGGGCAATGCACTCCCCTCGCCGCCATCTTCCATGTCATGGTTTTGATTAACTTTGATCTGGGATCCCTGGTGTCTTCTCTACCACTGTATCCTCAATACCTCCCTCAGTGCCCAACAAAACTGTATAAGTGTTTGATAACAAATTAGGATGGAGATGAGGACACGAGGAGAACCAAAGGAGGTCCCAAGATGTTCATCTTGAGAGATTCAGAAAAATACTGATGTAACTGATGATTTATACAGATTCAATAATTCTGGAAGAGCAATTAGCTTCAGAAAAAGAAAAGTTTAATTTTAAGTATGTTGCATTTTGCATATCAATAAGACATCAAGATAGAGCTGTCAAAGAAGTAGCTGAAGGTGCAAAATAGGAAAAAAAAAAGAGAAGTTTGAGATTTGAGATAAAAAGGACATGTGTGGAGATGGTAAGTATAGTCCACAAAGTGTTTTCCAGATGCTTGGGATACAGACAAAACTATGTCCACATACCCCCTACTTCCTTACACATCCAAACACATGCAAAAAGGTTGGCAGAAAACTTTAGGTAACTTAAATAAAATTAGATCTTTGAGTTCCTGCCTTAGGTATTCTCTAAGAAAATACTTTCAAAAGAAAGTCACTATTGACTTGAAATTTTCTTAAGGATATGGTCAGAGGGGGATTGCATTCATCTATACACAATAGAATACTTCCTCAAAATTTTCTTTTTACTCATTCCTTCCCCAGATCCCACAGAGACCTGCTGTCATTCCAGTTTCTTTCCTCTCTGTCATAAATGCTCTTCTCTTGCCAACTCTTCCAGTGCTGGGGTCTTTCCTTTCCTTCTCCATTCCTACTGCCTCCACCCCAACTCCACGGCCCTTGTAAACATTTCTACTGGTTTTCAACACGACAGAGAATAGCACAAGTTCAGAGTCAAAACAAAACAACAACAACAACAACAACAACACACACACACAAAAACACCCACTTATCTTCTAGAAACGGAAACCTGAAAAGTTTGTAAATATTTACAGTTTAATATATGTTCATTCCTGTCATGATTGAAAATCCTATCATGGCACTTATGTCTTGCTCTGTGCAAGGATTATAACAAGGAAAAAAAAAGCAATGACAAGATCTTAGCATTTTGTCAAGAAAATGGCTTTGTTTTGAGGCAAAAGAGTCATGTGTAACGTGCTATAGCCAAAGATAGATAATGGGATTGATTTATCCCCAAGTTCTTCATAATGTCACATCAAGTTTCCGAAATTTCAGAATTACCATTTAATGTTGTAGTGGCTGAAGGCCATGTTAGACCTTCTTCGCTGCCTCAACTCAAACCCATAGCCGACAGTTCCAACTTTTCTTGGTTACAAATCATAGGGACTTCTTTGAAGAGCTGACTTTCCATTGTTAAGGGTTGCCATCTTCTGTTGACATTCTGTCACCTCCTGATGCTCAAAATCAATTCAGGTACTCCTCCTCCTTCCCCTTTCCTCTCTCTACTTTGTTCCCCCTCCTCCCCTCCCCTTGTCTGTCTCTGTCTCTGTCTCTCTCTGTTTTTCTTTCCATAATGCTATGGTTGTCTTTGACATTCTGAATTTTATTTTTTAAGAATTATGCTTTTAAGTGAATATAATAAATTTATAGTATGATAGAGGGAATCAATTATATTTAAATATAGTTGTACAAATATAGTTATGTTATAATGAATGTAAAGTAATATGAAGTAGGTGTGGCTTTAATTGGTGACAAACACAAAGATATTATTTGATGCTGATGTTGTTATTTGTCAGTGTTTATAATTGTAGGACTTACTATCTATCAAATACAAGTTAGCCATAATTAAGATGTTCTGTTTTTTTCCCATTCAAATTGGAAGGTTATGTAAAGACCCCAAGATAAGAACCCACTGTTTTATTTCTTGGCTATTTTCTGGAAGCTAGGAACTAGCAAATTGATTATATTGCATTGGAAAGAATGGTATGGCACTTGTTGAGAGAGAACTTGAGGTCAAGATATTACAAGCTGGGATTTTGTCTGCTTGCCATATAAATGACTGCTATAGTAACAAATAAGTGGTAGGATCAATACTTTCAACTTGATCAGACTCATTAAAAGGAAGAGTTGACCTGTGTAGTCTGGAAGGAAGACAATAGGGTATTTGAGTTAAGATTGGGAACATTTCTTTAGTATCTTTTGATTGACATTTGTTTATTCCATCTTATTCCAAAGTGGAATTATTCCATTTTTAAATATATTTTGAGATACAAGAAGTATTAAATGACTTCGGGAGCAACATGGCAAACGGAGACAAGTATTTGTGAATTCCACATGTTGGGAGGGGGTTGAATTATGACTCTCCGTATCCTTTGGAAAATTGCTTTATATCTCTCATGGTTTTTCTGTCTGTAGTAGAGACAACATCTACTCCCTAGGCTGACACCTGAAATTCTGTGTAACTATGTAGTCCAGTACTTGGTACTTAGGAGGTATAAATGTATTGTTAACATTCAAGTTTACGCAACTATTACCCAACTAACACTGAGTTCTTACAGTGTGTCAGTCACTATGCTAACATCAAACTACTTCATTGTCTCAATAAACTTATGAAGTAAAATCTATACTTATCATTAAATTACATATGGTAAATTTGAATTCTAGATATAAAATAATTTGCTTAAATTTCAGTTGCACAACTAGAAAGTACCAGAATTAGAATGTGCAACCATGCCCATAAGTTCCAAACCTCCTCCCCATATGTACCCTCCCCATACCTCCCCACAGACATAGAAACTATATCCTATCAGCAAAGTTGTGGCAGAACTTGAAAGTCTTTGAACTATTAGTCCAATGTTTTATTTCTAACACTCCATAGTTAAACTTTTCATAAGTTGTAACACTACTTCCAAGAGCCCTTTTTTTTAGTCTAAGAATATACTACATTTGAATTTCCTCTTTCATGGTTGTATTAATAGCAGTATTATTTTATTTTTTCCTTCAAGTTTTGAAGCTCATCCCACAAATGAATTCCATTTCCTAAAATGTTAAGAACAGACTGTTCTTCTGGCTATTGACATTCTGCTTTGGATTTCACAAAGGGCTTTACACACAATCACTTTTACAAGGCTTTGATGCAAAAGCAAGTAACTGCCTAATGCTATTAAGCAGTGAAGGGCAGGTAAATTGGCTGTGTTTTAAAAAAAAAATGACTTTCATTTCCATCTGGAACATGATTGCACATTGTAATATAACACAACAGAATAGTCGAACACTGAAAAGATAAGTTTTAAAACAGAATATAAATTCTTAAACCACAAAGGCCATGTTTTTTTTTTTTTAAAGGGAAATAAAAAATACATGTCAGAATGTTTTTCTACCACGGCACTGAAAAGAACTTTGTATGTCTCTCAGGTGTTTTCAACTTTTTAAAGCTAGTTTAATCGCAGCATTATTTTACTTAACAATTTCCATTGAGTAGATTTTCAAGTTAAAAAACATGCATCTATGCTAGGAAATGAAACACAGTGACAAAGGATGCTCAGCAAGAGCAAGGGGTCATAAATATTGTTCAGTGGAATGTTTCATATTTTGCACAACCTATAATTGATGAGTGATAAAAATAAAAAAGATGTTCTTACAAGGGTAGAAAGTCACAATCTAAAAAAATAGCTCAAACTTATTGCTATTTTTTTAAAATTCCAGTTCTTTTTATTCTGTGACAAATCTACTATAATTCCACAGCTTCAAAAATAAAGCCTACCCATTAATCACAAAGCTAAATGTTTTAAAGGAATGTAGGAAAAATATTTTCTAATAGAGACATTCTTTTTATTACGATTGTTTCCTCTTACTGTTTTCATTCATTGAACCAATTGGCAGTGCAATTTCATAGGTTCCAAATTTTACATTAAAAGGGAAAATGGACATATCAGTGAGTTTTAAATATTTATATTATTTGTGGATGACCAAAAAGAAAATGATTTTACTGATTATTTTATTGGTATAATGAGTATAATCAGTATATTTATTAATGACCATGCTCAGAAGGAATCAGTGGGCCTGAAAAAAACTGCTATTTATTTACTTCTTTTTGGTTTTTTTGTGTGTGTGTTTGTGGTGATTTATTAGAAATACTAATTTTCCTACTTGACAGGGTCCTAAGGAAATTTTGATTGCCTCCAGTCTACTAAAGTTTGGGTAAAATGCATATGATGCTCATCCTATCTGGTTTGCTAGTGGTTTAATGATTTTCAAAGGATGTTTGAGATGTCTGTGTCTCAGACCTGGCAGGACTGTCTACACCACGAGAAAAGAAAATCACTCTCTCATTCATTCATTAATGTATTCCAATAATAATTATGGAGTGGCTTTGTGTATATGAAGCACTGAACATTGGCCTTTGTGGAACTTACAATCTAGTGGGATGGGCAGGTAACAGATGTCAGTCAATCAATCAATAAACAGAAATTGTAGGTTGAAAATGTCAGTAACTGCTACACAAGATAGATGCATGATGCTACAAGAATACAGAGAATGGATTTAGCAGATGGTCTGAATTCACTACTAGTTACTAGAGTTGATCCTTGAGGCTCTTTCAATTTGAAGTGAAATTTATTTCCCTACTCTTTGAATCTTTCTTTGGCCAAAAGAAAGAGTCAGAAATGACATTGTGACAATTCTGAACCTAAACTAAGAGGCCCTATGAGATTCTCCCTCTTTCCTCTGTCTTCATCAGGACAACATGCCTAGGCCAATCTACTAAGATAATACATGGAGCCAACTAGAGTCAGCCCAAATGTCCCAACCAAGATGAAGGAAAAAGCCCAAGGTAGATCAGTAGTACTGCCCAGCTAACTCAACAGCTGAGCACAGAAACGTGTATATGCCCAGCTAACTACCTCTCTGATTAGTAGAATTTCCCTGCTGTTCCAGAGGGTTGTGTAAAAAGATAAACCCTTATACTTACATGACCCTGAAGTGTCATGGTTGCTTCGTTATGCAGCATTCCTTGGTATCTGTGGGGAATTGGTTCCAGGATCCCTTTGGATATCTAAATCTGAGGACTCTCAGGTCCTTTATTTAAAACGGTGTAGTATTTGTATCTAAGTTATGCACATCTTCCCATGTACTTCAAAGCATTTCCACTTGTGATACTTCATACAATATAAATATTATATAAATAGCTAGTAAACTATGTGGTTTATGGAATAATGACAAGAAAAAAAGTCTACGCATATTCAAAACAGATTCATTTTTTTTCAATCCATCATTGGTTGAATTTGTGGATGTGGAACATATGGATAGGGAGGGCTGGCAATATATATTGAATTCAGGGAAGGCATTTCCGGGGAAGTTATTCTTCACTCTAAGGTAGAGAAAATAATGCAAATCTAAATATTAACAAGGAAAACAAAAGAAGAGTAGAGTATCAAAGGTAGCTAGCTGAAAGCCACATTTTTAAAGGGTCAAAGGTGGTTAGAAAATGAATGTTGGGTGGGAGTGGGATAGAAAGCTGGAGCAACAGTCACAGCTTGTACGGACTTGTTGTTTTGCCTTTAATCTATGAATTATGAAAAGTATTTGAAGGGTTTTAGGGAGAGGCATACAGGGCTAGGATGCATTTGTCTATAGCATACAAATGGTGGGTAAAAGCATGGCTTCCCAGAAGGAACCATGATGGAAGTGATAGTTTTAAGCAGAACAACAAATGGAATCATTGGTCCAAACCTGAAGCATCATCATAACTGTAAGATGGGTTTTCATATCTTCTTTCTTAATTACCTTCCATCTATCTCGGAAGACAGCATGAGCTTAAAAAAGAATGAGTTGTGGAGTCAGACACACCTGAGTTCTGCCTTTCTCCTCCAAATTAAGAGCTTTACTTTTTTAGGTTGGTCTATCAAAAATTTTCCTGCTTACCCAATTCCACTTCCTCAGTATATCTCTACAGGGATCCTTCAGTATTCTGATTTACTTATTTATTCATCTGAGATCCTTTTATCTAACAGATTACGTAACATTTTTTTTGGTAAGTTACAAAGGCATGATCACCTAGAGGAAATCACAGCTTCTCTGTTAAACCATTCTTGATTATTGATAAACAATTTTCTCTAGTACTCTTTAGTTGTTCCTTGCCATAAGATTAGCACTTTAAGACAATATGTCAGTAAGGATGCTTGTGACTACAAATATCAAATAACCTTATTAAAGGTGCTTAAAATACAGTGTTTTGGCCAATTGCAGTAGCACATGCGTATAATCCCAACACCTTAGGAGGCTGAGGCAGGAGCCTCCCACGTTCAAAACCACCCTAAGCAACTTATCAAGACTATGAACAACTTAGCGCAACCCTGTCTCAAAATAAAGAAAGGGCTGAGAATGTGGCTCAGTGGTTAAGTGCCCCTGGATTCAATCCCTAGTACCAAAAAAATGTTTTTAAATTAAAAATAAACAAACAATGTTTTCTATATAACTCAAGTAGATTATAGAAGTAGCTAAATGATTGGAACTGTGCCATCAAGAATTCAAGTTAATATTTTGGTCATTTCTGTTAATATTTTTGTCATCTCTGTTATCAGGGTTGCAAAATGCCTGCAACATCTTCTTAATATTTTTATACTCTGTTGACCAAAATTAGGTCATATGCAAAATCAGTATCTGTCAAAGAAAAATGAAATTTTCTAGACTAGATTAGTCCCACCATTATTCAGCCGCACAACTGAACACACTGAGGATTTGTCGGAAGTGAATGGGCAATGGGTAGGCAGCCAACAGTGATTGTTGCTTGTGGCTTACCACTCATTCACATCTGGTCTTCATGCATCCATGTATCCCTATACATTTTTAACCCTCAGCCATTGCTGTTTTCTATAGCTCTCAATATACGCTGGTATATTTCTCTGAACCTTACCACATACTGATTTCTCTCTGTGAAATGTCAGTCCTTTGACCATTTACATCTACCTAGAGAAAGATTTGACTTACAAAGCTCTATAGGGTTATCATTTCCTTTGTAAAACTTTCATTGGGCCCCATACTCTGATACATATTTAATCACTTTCTTCTTTATATTAATTCTGTTTGTTGTATATACCTGTATTACTGTGCTCATTACATTTTCTTACAGGTCTTAGTGTCCCTCCCTGTGATTCATTGCCCTTGCTAAAGTTCTCCAACATTCACTTTGAAATCTACTGAAATTTGAAACACTTTGGTGCCTGGCAATACTGAACTTACCAGTACATACTTTCCCACTGATAGATGTTTAAACAGAAAACAGGTTTAAAAAAAAAGACAACCACATAAAGAACAAAGTGACTGGTGTGTTTCCACATCATAGGGGAGTAGGAGAGGGAGGCAGTAGGGTATGTTCATGTGCAAAACACCTTCATGACTTATGAAGGACACTTTTGGCCAGAAAAGTGTCTATAAAGTTGGAAGGTAAAGAAAAACTGTTCTTGTTCTACAAGAGTCATAGATAAAGGGGGATTTGAATTGATTTTTGTGGTATTGGGGAGAAAGGATGTTACGGGGAGAAAGAAGTCTTAGAGGATGGCAGTAAGATTTGGCCAAAGTGGGGACTGGCCCTGGGCATTTCTTTTAGGAGGAATAACCAATGATATTAAGAGACATTAGTTTCAAAGTAAGTTGTTTTCTATATCAGGAAATGCTAAAATCATTCAACCTTAACCTGAATCTTCAGTAAAATCCTGCCTCATGTAATAGATAGTGGCAGTGATCCCTGGGGGAAATCAAGAGGGTCATGAGATGGGATAGGAAATGTGGAGTGAAGCTGAGAGGAAAGAATCAAGAAGTCACAGGAGCCATGAAATTTTTCATAGAAGGCCCTCCTGACAGAGCAGATTTTTCACCTAGTCTCCTATATTCATCTAACAATTCAATTTATAAAATATGTTGAAAGTGCTATATCCTTCCATGTTTTGTTCAGGTTTGAATTAGAGGGGGGTTATTTTACAAGGAAAAAGAGGAGAATTACCCAGTATAATGCAACTTATGTTACATAGCTAAGAGAAAGATCAAAATAGAATTTAGATGTTCAGATTTAATTCCCCTTACTTATCCTCAGGATAACTCTAAACCACCATAACCATCATCATAGCACCAACAAAAGTAATAGCAAATCTTCATTTCCCATTTACCCTGAAGATGCTTTTGTCTTTCCCTGAACAAGTCTTAATATTTTATAGGTTTACACAATCATACAAATACCAATTCTGAAATATCATGCTTATAACTGAAGTACCATTTATTATTTTAAAAATTTGCCTTCTGTTACTAAAAGTATAGACCAGAGTGAATTAATTTACTCAGAGGGAACTGCATGTTTAAGCCAGATCAATATGATGAGTATGATTCACAACTGCTTGGCTACATTGGCAATTTCCCAGCATTTAAAATCCTTCTGTGGCTGGGAATATATAGGACAATAGAAGTGTCAGAGTTGATGAGCATTTTACAGTCATTGGAATCAAACTTTCTTAACTGGAGAGCAAAATTAATGATTGATTGGATGCTAAGGCTCATTGTGAATATGGTAATTCATCTTTCTACGATGCATATTACACTATCTGAGAAAGAGGCTCTGGAAAAACACTGAGAACAGAGAACACACTATAATCACTGTCCCAAAGGCAGAGACATGAGGGAATCTTACAATACCATGCTACTCAAACTGGTCTGTGTGTGGACTGTGGGTTATGATCTGAAACATGATACATACAGAATTTGGGAAAAAATCATTTAGAAGCATTTTTGTTTACACAATTTGTTGATGTGAGCTGAATTTTAAAAAAAATTAAAGGGTTTTTAATTTCATGATTTTATTCTTTATTTCACTTATCTAGTAAATCACTTTTATTGTGTTTTGTGAAAGTTAACGACAAATTGCAATGATAGACTGCTATATAGATCTTTACCACAGCTCAGAAGTACTGCTTTGGCAGACTTGTATCACCATTTTCCTTGGGTAAAATAAAGCTAGTTCACTTCTCAGTCCCAATATTTATTGATCTTATTCTAAAATCCCTAAAAATCCATGCATCCTTAAGAGAACCCTAAGTCTGATTGTTTCTTCTTGGCTAGTCCAACTGAACTAATGAAGACAGGTATAGGAAACACTTTGAGGAAGAAGAATGTTCTTCTACTGGAAGAGACAACTAACAGGATGACAGAGAAGATCTATCAGAGAAAGAAAATAAGGAAAAAAGATACAAGTTCTGCCTGAATAGATACTTGTGTATACATGTATAACCTCAGCATAGTAGCTGACATAGTTGGCTCAAAGTACATAGTTGATGAGTAATGAAGTGATGTTATTACTGTACTGTGAAAAAACAAACAAAAAAACAAACATTTCAAGACCAACATACTAGGTTCCAAATTCCTTAAGAAATTTCTTTATATTTGAAAGTCCCAGGAAAACTAAAAGGAACTTCCTTTGAACAAGCCAAGGTCTATTGAGATTCTGACTTTTATGTTCCTAGGTGTTGATGAGGTTTTTCTACTGCTGTGATTGTTTTTAAAAAAAATGATTTAGGAAGAGTTAAGGTATTAGATCTTTATTTACAAACTCTCTGATCTTTGCCCTGTAAAATGAGAGAAATTTGATAAGGTATCAGCAATATGATGCTGTTGCAAACAATTGTTTGATCATGTTCATGTCAGCTTCAAAAATCACCTTTGATGAATATACCACCAGTGTTTAAAGGCATTTTGATTAATGCATAACTTTTAAATTATATATATGCATGTGTGTGAAGTTTAAAATGCATCTTGCATTCTAATTATATTGTTCGAATTAAAATGAAATAAAAATCACCTCTGATCTCAAGAGTAGCTCCAATACTTTAAATTTTTGATGTATTATCTATAGTCTTTATTTCATAGCTATGAAAGGATAGCATTATGTCTCATAGAAAATTTATTCTTATGTGAAATTATTTCATCAGCTTCTGAGATGGTAGGTTCTAGTAAGTGGGTAAATGTTTAAACTATTTTACCATGGTTTTCTGATCTGTCAAATGAGGTGATAACCAAATAGTAACCTAATATTATCATAAAGAACACTGAGATAATGTCTGTGTAATATTTAAAATATACTAACTGGTTTATATTTTGTATTTTTTCTTTTGACTGGATAATCTTTTGGTGCTATTTGTTACATTTTTAAAAACAATGTAAAATGGGGGAAGAGAGGTTTCTGGTCTTTGTTTGGTTTTATTTTCTTGTCATAAGAAAAGAATGAGAAATTAAAGTATTCAGAGGGAAAAACCAGCCTAGCCCTATCCAATTAAAAATAACACAACCACATTTGAACTTTTAAATTTTTCTAGTAACCATATTTCAGAGAGAGAGAGAGAGAGAGAGAGAGAGAGAGAGAGAGGTGAGTTAATTTTAATAATATATTTTACTTAAACCAATATGTCAAAAATGTTATAATTTCAAAAATATAAAATAATTCATTTGTTTTTACTAAATATTCAAAGTCTGGTATGTGTTTTATACTAGCAGACTCATCTCAAGTGCTTAATAACCTCATCCTGCTGGAGGAGCTATTATATTGGACAGACCATAGGACTAGAGTCAGGACAGATCCAGGGTCTGTAATGGAGAAAGGAAACAGGTAGAGAAAGAACTCCAATGAGTAGAAGGCAAATTCTTTATGATGAGCATATAGCATATTTGTATTTTTTTATTATAATAATAACATTGAACAATCATTCTTATGATAAGCCCATGTGCTCTGATTATTCCTGTAGGCTAACTTCCAGAAAGTAAAAACACAGGATCAATGATGATACATACAGATAAGTCTCTTGTCCTAGGCCTTCAGATTTATCCTAACAGAATATGCAGTATATGATAGGACTAAGTTTACAGACCAATAATGACAATTTCAAAGGCAGCAAACGGCATATTATCATGGCTGTTATTATTTTGTGTTTCAAATTCTGAATGTTTATAGTGTGGAATATTTCTCCTTGGTCTTGTTGATCATATTTGATCCAATTTTTTTCCCGAATTGCTTGTTTATGTCTTGTGCCTATTGGCCATCTCATTATTTCTTCATCAGACTCCTGAGAGTCCCTGTTCAGCCAGGCAGGTGGGTGTGCATAGGGAAAAGTGAAGAGGGGTCCTTGCTGCTGGTCTCAGGAGATTTCTCTGTTGAGCTGTGATCATAATAAAACAGTCATTTACATCTTGGTAAGCAACTATGCTAATCTTTGGAATAAGTCCATATACCCCTGAGGTCTGTCTGCTATAACAGCACTACTAAAAAGTAGACAAATACTTTCAGTTTTATAATTTAAGCTTCAACATCCCCATAGAAGTAGATTGCCTTTCTGAAAATATATCTGCCTACAAAGAGCCTTGGATCCTGTGTATTCTTTTTCCATTTAACCAGTTATTAAAAAGTCCCTCCGAAGCTATGACTTGCACAGGTTCAATCTGCTTTGGCTAGTAAATCAGTTAAAACTGGAAATTCCTTATGATTTTTTAAAGACACATTGGATAATCTAAAAATAATTCTTCCATTTTAGTAGAGGAGAGAAAAATAATTCAAGAGTGGTTCAAGCATAGCCAGAGTCTGTCCAGAATGACTCTAAACATTCATCCCTGCCTAAATACAATTATTTATTTACCAGTAAATATCTGCATGCCTACTCTGATCCATGTATTTTATTAAAAAGGGAGTCAATCATAAAAAAGATAGGCTTTGCCCCAAAGATTTCAAGTGTGGACGGTCAAGGGTCATATGTTTTCTCTGATACATGACAGAATCTTGACAGCTAGAGAGAAAAAAGGAAAAATAAAGAGGGGAGGAATCTCATGAAAATAGAAGGGAAATAGAAGTATGGCAAAAGAAGGGAACTAAGGGGAGAGAAAGAGGAAGTATCAAGGAATGAAATCGACCAAATTATGTTCTGTACATGTGTGAATAGGTCACCACAGATCCTACTATTATGTACAATCATAATACACCAATAAAAAAATTTAAGAACTGAAAAAAAAGAGTAAAGCGTGTGAAATTTTGATGAAATAATATTTTAGATGAATGATTTTTTTCATGTACCAAATGATATGTATAATTGAGTCTTTTATTGCTTTTTGTATATTTTCGTTTCCTTTTAAATCCTACATATTTCTTTTCTTAAAAAATGCATATTAAGAAGTACAGTATCAGGTTGTAAGTGCCGTAGTGTAGGTGAGCTCAAGAGCTCTAAGAGCATGAAGGAAAAGCATAAATCACAGATTGGCAACGGACTTTATAAGGAAGTTAATATTCAAGCTTAGTTTGGGGATGTTAATAGAAATTCACTGTGAGAAGCAAAGGGAAAAGAATAAGCAGATCTGACAGAGAGGAAACAATGAATGCTCCCCTGGTGAAGGGCACATTAGAGGATGTGATGCTGATCAGAACACGGCCGATTCCCGTCTCTTGCTGGTTGCTATCACTACCCTGGCATGTCCTGCTTCAGACATCCTCTAGAAACACTTGTATTTCAGCTTAAACAGAAAGCACATTGTCCAGTTTACATACTAATGCAAATTAAGAAGAAGAGGAGAAAAGAAGCTTCCCGAGTTCCCAATGACACTGAGGACTGCTGCTATCTCATAACACACACTCCTCCCAGAAGGACTGTAAATGCAAAAAAAAAAAAAAAAAAAAAAACAAAAACATACATTTGTATAATTAGCATGCTGGATATTTCTCTGGGCTTCAGTGCTTTCTGCTGTATTTGGGATTTTCAAACCAACGCATGACAGCAACCAGACCAGAAAAGTGTAGTGACTGTGATGTTGATAGTACACCCCATTTCTGCAAGTGCATTTTCAAAGTTGGGTTTTCTGAACTGTACTCTAATGGGATTTGGCTAATAATCTCTGTGAAAATGATGCCAGAATGTTCTTCAGTTTTTGATAGACTCTCTAATACACAGGCAGTATAATCTTGAGCAAGAAAAGAGCCTGTTTTCTACAGAGGAGAAATAAAGCATCATGTAGCACTTTGAGAACCTTGAAGGTGACTTTTCCAAGCCATTGATTAACAGGTCCATGCCCTGAAATTCAAGTCAGGGAGATTCATTACAGTTCTTTCAGTCACCAGAGTATTAAAAACCAAAATGCATCATTAACTCAGAAGTGGGCTCTGCCATTTGGCAAGAAGAGATCATCTTGACTTTGGTGACAAAGCCATCTGTGCAGATTCTTTGGACTTTAACACAAAGAGAGTAATTACTTATTTTGCATTAGAGATAAAAAGCAATCATTTTCCTACTATTATTCACTTTTGTCTATTTAGCCTAAAAATATAGATTGCTTGGGAGAACTTGGCATATAGATCAGCTCTAATGAAAATAAGTATTGTTGGACTTTGTCCAGGAAAGAGCTTCAGCAGATTTTCATGGTGATAGTCTACCAGGAAGAATTTTAGAGGAGTGTAATATGTTGAGAGAGCAGAGGAACTAAGTGGCCAGTAGGGAGTATAGGAAATAATTGCTATTTTTTTCTCTATTATCTGGGGGGTAAAAAAAGAAAAAGAATAGCAAAAAACCACAAGCCTCAATTAAATGCCATTTTCTGTCAAAAATGACACAGCATTTGAATGGATAGTAGTAGTTTTCATAGAGTTGGCTTTCAAAAGATAAACAAATGTGGTCAGTTCTTCTTTTAAAAGTAATTCTTCTAAAATGGAAACAGGGTGATCCTTACCTTCTAAGGGATCTCTCCAACATGGTAGGGCAGGAAGATCACTGGGCACTCCATCCATGTTTTGGGTGGCATCCCAGCATCTGGGGCTCACCAAGTAAGCTGTGTTATCTCTGGGAAGCCTAATCCTTGCTCAGACACTTATGAGACTCAGTTTCCTCATTTGCAAAAAAAAAGAGAGAGAAATAATAGCACTACTTTTCCTATTTATGCAGTATGTGGTTTCAAGTATGAAGTTAGATAATGAAAATGACCTCTTAAGCTACATAGTTACAGCATATTCATGTCTCATCTATGAATGTCAGATAAATATTTTCAAGTATATGGCCTTATTTAATCTTCATAACAACACTGTGAAGTCAGTGGCAAAGCTCAGAGAGTTTGCAATTTAATAAGGGTTGTTTTGCTACATTTTAGATACTCATAAGGTAGACATTACTACAGCAATACTGTTGAGTTCAGGAAACCATCTACTGTGGATATAGACATAAGAAAATTGGAATACTAGGATGAAGATTGTAATACTAGGATGATGTAGGATGAAGAATGCAATGGGATGCAAAGATCGATGTAAGAGATGGAGTTTGCACATAGGAAGAATGTTTGCTGTCCTTGCTGCTTTAATTAGAGGACAAAAAGAGAGGAGAAAGGAGTATGTGAGCAAATTGTGACTGTGAGTGTGTGTGTGAGTGTGTGTGTGTGTTTAGGAAAGTTAGTATATCAGTGAAAGCTTCTAATTAAAATGCATCTTAGAAGATAGATAAGTTTACCCTGCAGACTTGTGATAGAGAGCATTTTAGGTTGAGGAAAATGAGAATGCTAATAGGAAGATAAATGGACATTATACAAATGTTAATTAATGTTAACTTGTATTAACATAGGTGCTTAATAATGAAGGAACAGAGTAAATAATGTAGATAAGCAGGAAAATTTAGAATCTATCCTCCATTTATTATAAGCGATTAAATATCACTTGAAGAGAAAACAGCATCAATGTTGAGACAAATGAGGCTTTCCTTCTTTCCGTTTGAGTAACATTTATTTCAACATTATTTAGAGAGGAAGATACCCCTCTCTTTCTTTGCTATGGCCTTCATGGCCTCTGGTATATCTCAACTATAATTTTTCCCTATTTCAATTCCGTGTAAAACCTCAAGTAACTTCTTCCCTTTAAAATCATGATAGCCAACTTGCCATCATGATGTCTGAGAAGGTCAAAAACATCTCAAGGTGAATTAGGGCTATGTTCAATGGACATCAAAATATGAAGCCAGGGAAACAGGATGTTATAACAGTGTTAGATGGGGTTATTGTTCCCCATTCCTCATTCCTTTTGCATATCTCCATATTGTCTCTGATTTTTGAACTGAGTCCAATTTCTCATCCCTTCAGTGGCTAACCTTGGCCATATAACTTGGTTTGGTTAAGGCATGACATGAGTAAAGGATTTAGAAATGCTTGTGTGGTTTGGCTTGCCTTCTGAGCCTCTTGACCCAAGAGTAAATTATGTGCCAGTTAGTGGATCTCCTTTTAACCTGAGACTCAGAATCCGATATCATAGAGCAGAATCTAACCTAACCTGCAATGTGGGTCCCAAACCAGCCAAAGCTGTGGAAATCACACAAACCTGAGACAATCTACAGGTAGGTATCTGATTTAGTTATATTTCTCAGTGCTGTGACCAAAAGATCTGACAGGGACAATTAGAAGAGGAAATGTTTATTTTGAGGTCTCAGTCTATAGATGGCCAACTCCATTGCTCTGGATCAGAGGTGAGGCAGAACATCATTGCAGAAAGGTGTGGCAGGGGACAGCAATTCAGGACACGGCAATCAGGAAGCCCAGAGCGAGAGACTATTCCACTCAACAAGGACACAATATAAATCCTAAAGGCATGTCCACAGTGATCCACCTTCTCCAGCCATACTTACCTGCCTCCAGTTATCACCCAGTTAATCCCTGTATATGAACTAGTGCATTGATTAACTTAAGGCTCTCATAACCCACTCATTTCACCTCTAAACCCTCTTGCATTGTCTCACACCTGAGCTTTTGGGTGACACCACACATCTAAATTATAACAGTATTTCAACAAGATTGCTATTTACTTATTCATAAATTGATTTGGTGTTGGTTTTCAAGCAGCATAAAATTGATTAATAAATTGCCTTTTTGGTTTGTGTAGGCTTAGTGACTCAGAATTTTTTTTTCTTTTCATGATACTCCTAGGTTTAAATAAATACAACTAGTAAGTATTTATACCCTAACAACTTAATAGCAGTATATAAAAATAATCCTTAAAATTAAAATATTTTGTTTTGTTCTTAACCGCAGTTATCAGCAATCTGTTGACTGTGATACAGTTACTTTTCCTTGGAATCACACTGGTCACTGCCACCCTCATTTCCTCTTCCACATTGACTTCATGCAGGGCGGGCTTTCTATCATAGCAACTACTAAAAACTGAGATTCACAAAGATCATTGTGAATCACACATCATTGAAAGAAATGTACCATGACCTATTGTAGAAACTTTGAACCACCTCAAACTAATAGTTCACATGGTGTCTGATAAAATTGTGGTTTTTTTACTTAAAAAATAATCCTTCAATGACCTTTGGTGTTCTGCAATGATGAACTTAGTTTACCAACCAGGAGAATAGTACAAGAAACTACCATACTCAATGTTTAAAATAATTATTTGAGGTCTCTAAAAACATGGCTAAAAAATATCTTCTGAAATGGACTATACCACACTATTTTCTTCATATGTTCTCCCTTAATTTTAAAAATAACCTTTCAGTCCAGAATTTCAAATAAGTATGTTAGGGCCAGAACCTTATAAGGCAGTCCAAAAATTCTTAAGGACACACAGGTAAGATGAAAGACCTTTATGCCTGAGCATTTTATATGTACTTGACTAGTGTATGGTGATGATTAGTCTTCATCAGGTTCCATTTTCCAAAAAATTAGGAAAGGAAAAACTGTTCAAAATATGTGAAAATGGATATCTTCACTCAGATGCAAAGAGAGAAAGACTGGAACACGTCTTCTCATATAGCGTGCATTCCACCTTCCTACTAGGGGTCTATCAGAATTTTAAGAGAAGAATAAAAGACAGTTAAGCAAGACTTGGTCCAGCCTATTTTCTTATTTATTATTAAAGAAATAAAAGTCATGGAGAAGGCCTTCATCCAGATATCATATGAGGAATGTACTATGAAAAAGACCATATAAATGACCAGAAATGGATTTACTCAGTTCATTTCATGATGCAGAATTTCAGAGACCTCAGACAAGTTCTGCTCAGGGATCTTCTGTGGGATGCCTAACCTTTTGGAATATCATTTCCCCAGTTGTAAGTAAAGTAATACCTGGGATCATGACAATTTCCATTGGCCCTTTCCAACGCTCACTTCCCATAATTTTTCAAAGTGCTATATTGTGAGTCCTGTTATTGATTAAACTTCCATAAATATTCATGAGCACAATTCCCAAATACCAAAGTTATGGAAGCAAAAATTATTACTTATAGCAAGGGGTACTATATTTTCATATTAGACTACTGAGCCTTTCCGAAACAGAAACATAAAAATTCTTTTCAAAAGGAAATAAATGTGGGATTACAAAATTTTCTTGGAATAAATGTATACCAATGTAGTGATGTTTCTTTGGTTTGTGGACTAGAGGAATTAATTGTTCTTCTCCTGATGAGCTGCAAAGATGGGAACGTATGTGTCACTTGAGTCCATCTAGGTTGTCTCCTCTCCACCCTCAATGGAAGAACCCAAAGATATAGTGTCTCTTTATCAGTCTATTGAACGTAGCATATATTTAAATCAATATTAATTTACCGAGGTGGTGTTATCATACTACAAAATGTGCTCACATGCAATTATTATATTTCAAAATTAATTTATGTCACAACTACTCAAAATAATATATAGAACAATGCTATCTCACAAAATCCAAAGTAGCGCCTTTCCAGTCATTCTCCTCATGCTCTTTCTGATTTGTTTTGCCATTAGATTAGTTTTGTCTATTCTCAATTTTATATAAAGGAACCATTGAATATGTATTCTTTGTTCATGTGTCTGGTTCCTTTTGCTTAACATAGTATTTCTGTGATTTATCCAAAACATTTTACATATCAGGAGCTTATTCCTCATGGTGAAATGTAACATTTCATTGTATGAATCACAGTTTCCTTAATATTCTGTGTATGAATATTAATATTCTGTGTATGAATATTAGGGTTTCCCATTTGGTAATATTACAAAAGCACTTCTAAGAATATTATTACATACTTTTTTATTTGAAGATATGATTTTGTTTTTCTTGGTTAAATATTTTACATGTCACCTCCTAATAGATCATCGAAGGAACAACCACCAAGGTATGAGAATTTCCTCTCCTCACTAACATTTTAATATGGGTCTTTATCACCCTAGGGTATATGTAATATTATTATAGTCATGGTTTTATTTTTTACTTCCATAATAACTTGGAATATTGATTACCTTTTCACATGCTTAATGTGTACCTGTTTTTTTTAAAGGCTGTTCAAGTTTTTATCATATTATTAATGAATCAATTATTAATTTGTAGTAATTTGTTAAGTATCCTGATGCCATTTTATTAATAGTATTCTTGATAGCAGATATTTCAATGCTATGTTGATAATAGAAGCACTTTATTCTGATGAAGACCAATGAATCAATCTTTATCTGTTATAGTCAGTGTTTTTGATATGCCCTGTCAAAAATCATTTTCCTATCTCAAATTTCCAAGGATATTTTTCTACATCTCATTCATTACAATTCTGGCTCTTAGATTTAGATTTGCTGTCTATCTCAAAATAGTTTTTATGTGTGAAATGAGATAGAGATCAAGGTTCATTTTTTTCTGCATCAAATGTTTAGTTGTTACGGTAAAATTTCTTGAGGAAAAAAAAAAAAGAAAAAGAAGGGAAATGAAGATTTCACTTTCCCCATTGAATTAACTTCAACCCTTGTTGAACATCGCTTGGCTATATGTGTGCAGGTCTATTTCTGTGCTTCTATTTTTGTTCTTTGCTCTATTAGTCTATTCTTATTTCAATAGCATGCTGTCTTTATTACTGCAGCTTTATTGTTAGTCTTAAAATCAAATAGTGTAAGTCCTCCAATTTTATTCTTTTTTCAAGATTATTCAGGTTATGCTCAGAATTTTGTATTCCCATATAAAATTAAAACCAGCTTCTCAAAAATGCCAAATGGAATTTTGAATAGCATTTGTATTAAAGCTACTAGTCAATGTAAAGAGAATATTGAGTAAATATTATGTAGGTATTTTTATACATATATAATTAAAGTAAGTTAGGAAAATTAAATCATAGATAAAATGTTTTCAGTTCTTTAAATCTAAAAAAGGTGGATATATTGAGAATTGTTTTAATGTTATCATAACTATGGGAATAGTAAAAAGAAATTTTTGTCTCTTGTCAAAGACCATATAATTATAGATACTAATGCTTCTTGTTGGGAGATTATAGAATGATATTTGGTTTATTTTTATAAATATATAATATAAAAAAATTTATAGTTCATTTGGAATCCTTACTAATATTTTTACAATAATTTTATTTATGTTAAAATTACTAAGTTTTGTGTTTTTCTACATTTTACTATACATTGTATGAGTAACGAAGATAAAGAAGAATCTTTGGAATTTGATTTTTTTTTATTCTTTGTCAGAGTAGGGTCAGATGAATAGAATCACATAATTTTTTTTCCTTAAGAAATTACTGCTCAGGAGACTGAGGCAGGAGGATTACAAGTTCAAAACTAGCCTTAGCAACTTAGGGAGGCCCTAAGCAACTTAGTGAAAACCTGCCTCAAAACAAACAAACAAACAAACAAATAAATAAATAAATGGGGATGTGGCCCAGTGATCAAGCACCCCTGAGTTCAATCCCTATTACAAAAAGAAAAAGAAATAACTGTAATTTTCTTAGCCTGAACTCCCTCATTGACCCTTCATAGGCCTTGTGTCATGTTCATTCCTGTTCATGGTCTTTTACATTCCCTCAATTTACCAATCTTTTCATCTGAATCATCCCAGGACAAACACTTCCACATTCAGATGTCAGCTCAGATGCCACCTCCTCAGTAATACGCATATCTAAATGGTCCATAACTTTCTATCCCAATACCCTTTTATTTTCTTCACTTAGTTTTCCTTCTCTGAATCTCATCCTTATTAGTTACCTGTTTACCTTTCTTTCTCTCTATTACTATGTGAACTATAAGAGGCAGGGACCACATTATCCTCAGCATGGCTGGTGCATTTCAGCGAGATAATGTATATATGCTGAGTAAATTAGAACATTTGAAATTGATTATACTATTTTAACTTACCACCAATGTTATAAGAACTCATACATCCTACCTTTTCAATATGACCTTTGAGAAAAATGTTAATGCTAGTAATTTCTATTTGCATCTCCATTACCAACAATGTAGGACATCTTCACCTATTGCATTAATTGTTATATTTTAAAACAATTGCATTTCTTCTTGTGCAGAAAAGTGGGATGAGGTCTAAATTTACAGTCAAAACAATGAGTTTAAATATTGATTTTTGTCCAAGCTTGCAAAGGTCATTTAATCTTCCAAATCCTCAGTTTCTTCATATGAAGACTTTAGGTTATAATGTTAGCTTTGTTCAGTCTATAAGATTCTTATGAATGTGAAACTAGATATTTATTTGTAAGAGCATTTAGTAATTAGAATATGTAATGTCTTATTATTAAATTGAATGTACTAATTCGTTGCCTAATGAACTGAAAGAGTTAATTGTTCTTCCAAAATTATCTCATTTATTTTGGGGCTTGGGGAGAAAGTTATGCAAGATGCTACTAATAGATAATAATAACTCCTTTGTTCCTCTATCACACATTTCCTTAGAAGACTCAGAGAATTTTATTCTAATTAATCCTTGAAAATGCCTTTGAATCATTAGACGACCTGATAAGAACTGTTTTGATTTTTATAGCTGGAACAAATGAGGCAGTGAGAGGTTATGTGACTTTTTCAAAGTCACACAGAAATCAATGAGGTTGCTGTGAAAAGGGGCTTCCTACCTAAAACTGATTTCAATTTACAGTACTTGGCACATATATATCATTATTAAGCACCAGCGAGAGATGCAAAGAGGCACATAGTCAATGTACTGTCTACAAAATCTCCGTTCATTTTGTAGGGGGGAAAGGGGTACCAAGTATTGAACTCAGGGGCACTCAGTCACTGAGTCACATCCCCAGCCCTATTTTTTGTATTTTATTTAAGGACAGGGTCTCACTGAGTTGCTTACCGCCTTGCTTTTGCTGAGGCTGGCTTTGAACTCTTGATCCTCCTGCTTCAACCTCTAGAGCCACTGGGTCAACAGGCAAGTGCCACTGAGCAGGGCTAAGAGCTCCATTCTTAAAGTGGGAAGGGAGCATGAATTGGTTACAATGAAGGAGAATTAAAATGCCATGTATGGTTTTTAAAATGCTCTGGAAGCTAAGTGTAGGTTGATCTCATTAGTTAAATCAAAATAAATTTCATAGAAAAGGTAAAATTTCTGATAAACTATAAAATATTGGTAAGCTTCAAAAGAAAGAAAAGTTAAAGGAAAACATACTAAGCAATAGAACAAAAATGTACTAAGAAAATTGAATGAAATGAACAAAATATAAGAGAATGGACATATCTGAAGAAAACTTATCATATATGCATGTGTTAAACTATTCTGTGTGATAAGAATAGTTTAACACATGCAAATAACTAGTAACAGTGATAAACACACATACACACACAATGGAGAGGGTATTTATCTGGTATATCTGTATAAAATATATGTATACTTATAGCTGGCACTATTACTGGTTATACACATGTGTTAAAATATTTTGTATGACAAATCACTTTTCTTCAGACATGGCTATTTGTTTGTTTGTTTGTTTCCAAGGATTGAACCCAAGGCCGCTAATCACTTAGCCATATCCCCAGCCCTATTTTATATTTTATTCTGAGACAGGTCTTGCTAAGTTGCCTAGAGCCTCACTAAATTGCTGAGGCTGGCTTTGAACTCACCATCCTCCTGCCTCAGCCTCTTGAGCCATTGGGATTGTGGGCATACACCACCAGGTCAGTCTCAGCTAGATACTTCTAAAAATTATTTAATTACATTTTTTAAAGCCCAGGAAGGCATGCTTTATTTCATAACATTGTAACGTAGATAGGGACCTCTGCAGTGGGATCTTGCAGTGAGACAGTTTGGGCTCAATTTGCTCAACTTGCAATACAGCATAGGTAAGAGGGACCGTATAGCGAAGGATCAGTGAATGGAAAATTATACAGAGGAAACATCAGAAATAGGAAGATTCTATTCAAACTGACTTGACAGAATTCTTGCTGAAGACATGCCAGGATGAGGATAAGGAACCCTGGTCAGATATGGGGAGTGATCATATATGGAGAATGAGACTTGGCAAGTTCTTGCTATGTGACTCTTCTAGAGAGCGTGCAGATGAGCCTCGTTGCTGAACGAGAGGGTTCAGGAGCCCAACTAAAGTTTGGCCAAGCAAATAATCCTTATTAATAGAGACTGAAATCGCCTCAAAAAGGCAATTGTTATTATAAGGCATACAATTATTGACTCATGGTTATCATTACTTACAGTTAAAATTGTTTTTGTCACCAGCAGTCACTGAACACTAATGGGAGTAATTATAAATAAGACTGCTGGGGAAAACTGGAGCGCCATCTAAATTTGACCCTTACCTCTCTTTCCAGGACATATTTCTCTATGCAGATTTTTGATTTGAGGTACAGCCATGAGATTTTTTTGAAATAAAGCCCCAAGCATAGCTACTACTCTCAAGAGGAATAGACCTGGATTCATTAAACATTTGGGATCCAAAGCCAGCCAAACCCCCCTTGAAACAAAAATATCCCAGCTGATTCCCAGACCTGTATGGGAAAAAAAAAAAAAAAAAAAAAACAAATGTTTATTTTTGTAGGACATTGTCCTTTCAAGTGATTTGTTATTCAATTATAGCTAATTAATCTAGCTGTAACATTTAGTCAGAGGTACACTGTATATAATCTTCAATTCTAGGCTTATGATACTGCTCAGTTTAGTGAACATAAAAGGACTTTTAAAATTAGCATGCTTACGTACCAACTTTATTTACCATTATAAAAGCATATAATGATTTTTAGATCTTTTTTAAAATGAATTTAATATAAATGCACATATGTGTATTGTTCTGAGCCATATTCATATGATAGGAACTATTCCCAGAAGTATATGGAAAGAGTAACATAGCTGAAGCTTGAGGTCAGGAGAAATCATTTGGGGAAATGTGTAGGACAGATGCAGAGTTGGGGGTCGAAGCAGGAAGTTACTGCCAATGTCTAAATGATAGGCAATGATTAACTTGGCTGAATATAGGGAAAAAAATGACAAGAAGAAAATGGATGCACGAAGGTTTGCTGGAGTTAACATTATTTGATGTGACAGCTGATGGAATGATCAGGATTAGTCAAAAGTGGCTTGAGTCTATGAAGCAGTTGTTGTTTGTCAGACTGGTGATGTCATTCTCCGAAAGGGAGAAGCCAGGGGAGGATAAGTAGATAGATTGTGTGACAGAGAGATAATGAGTTTCATTTTCAATACATTGAATTTGAAGTTCATACAAGGACTTGAGGAATTGTCATAAAAGAAAAGGCTCCAAATTCCATCTACCTGATTGCCAAATGCCTTTAAGTGAGCAGTGTCCTTCATACCCAGATAAAAAGAAAGAGTTTCATATCATATTTCCAACTCCAGAGATAAACTTTAAGAAGAAAAATCAATGAATGACTGCTGAAAGACAAGAGCATTATATGGATAGTTTGGTTTTATTAAAATTCTGCTGCTAGGAATACCAGCAATCCCCTCCTGTTGAGAGAGGAGGTCTGGTTTGGCTACCCATGCTACCTGTGAGGGGATTCTAACCGTGGACAATTGGTAAAGGCTCAGTATCTATTGACTTCATCAAAGAAACTGAACTTTAATGTGAGTTTTAATTTAAATCTGATAATGCTGTGCTTTATAGCTTTTAATTGTCAGTAGGTGATAAAAATCTTATCAGTTATTTTATCAGTTAATACCCTGAGACATTTTAACAAGTGATAATTCATGACCAACATTAGTCAGTTTCCCATTACTATAACAAAATACCTTAGACAGACTAACTTTATAAAGAAAAGAGCTTTATTTACCTGGCAGTTTCAGAAGTTTAAGGGATTGCATCTTGTGATGGCATTTTTTTTTGCTAAAAAAAAAAAATTCACAGGTGGCACAGCACATCACATGTCAAGAGATAGCACATGTGTATCTATGTTTGTCTGATCTCTCTCTCTCTCTTTCTCATCTTATAAGGCCACCAGGATTCAATATTGGTGGTTTCGCTTTAATGACCTTCTCTAATCCTAATCATTTTCCTAAAACTTTATCTCTAAACATCATAGTAGGATTAAATTTCCACCACTCAATACTTGACAATGAGGATTAAATTTCATGACACAAAGCCTTGGGGGACACATAAACAATATCCAAACAATAGTGTTCTATCTCCAAGTCTCATGACCTTCTCACAGTACATCTCCAGTAGTCTGAAAATCTTAACTTGTTTCACCATTAATTCAAAAATCAATTCTCCTCTGAGATGTAGGGCAAAATCCTTGGAATCATGACCCTGTAAGATCAAAACAAACTATCTGCTTCCTATACAATGATAAGACAGGCACAGGGTAAACAATCCCATTCCAAAAGGACGAAATGGGTAAGTAGAAAGGAATATTTGGCTAAAAGCAATATTGAAGTCCAGAAGGGCAGATTTTAAATCCCAAAGTTCAAAATTCGGCATCTTGGGCACATGACCTCAACATCTTGGGCTGTCCTGCTTTTATAGCTTTTCTCGTTTCTGACCAAATAGCTGCTGACTGGTTCTGCATACTGATGTTGTTGACTCTCCTGGGCAAATATGACACAGGGCTGGTCAGTCTGCCTCTCTGGCATCCCCAGTGTGGCTTTCCAGGGTTGGCTCCACAAGGTCTTACCCCAATGGATGCTATATGCAGGTCCTCTGATTCTACAGAAAACTTCTCTCTAGCCTTCCAAACACTCCTTTGAATCCTTGGTAGAAGCCATCAGGACACTGTTGACTCTAGGGTTCTGCATGTCTGCAAAACTAGCATCACATGGATGCCAAAGTCTGCCCTAAAAGAGGAAATATCCAGTGTTCACATTTCCCCAGTAGATTTTATTTTATTGTTGTTATTTGTGTGAATCAGATGTTTTTGTGCAAAAGGGTAATGAAAACAATCTGGCTGATGTATTAAGTACAGCCTGTGGGGTGGTGGGGAAAGAAACAGGGAGATCAGTGGGAAGCTATTGCAGTCATCTGGAGAGAAGGACGATGGCTCACAGTGGGATGGTAGCTGTGGAGGTGGTGATAAATGCCTGATTTCTAGAGATAGCTATTCCCTAAGTTATTTTCATTTTAATTTATAAGTGTGTTTTGACATTCATTTTAAAATTAGGGATTTATATGCAGGGGATGTAAGAGAGGAACGGAGAGTGACTATAAAATGTTTGGATTGAGCAGGTTGACAGGGTTAACAGACTTGCAAGGAATGGATAATGAAGTTTTTACATATTAGCCAGAAATTAGGCAGTTCAAGCCTGGACATGAAATTAAAGTCATCAGCATATTGTTGATATATTGAGATGTGATACTGAAGGAAATCACCAAATTGAAAAGAGGAGATGTCTAGGGATTTATCCCTGGAACACTCTAAGGTTTTGAACTTTCTGGTAAGAGGAAGAACCAGCAAAGGATACTGAGAATTGAACAATGAAACAATTGCTCTGGAAGCCAAATGGAGAAAGTGTCCTATAGAAGAGGCAGCCATCCACAGTTTCAAAATCTGTTATCAAATCAACTAAATTGAGGCTGCAATATAGGACAAGATTATTTATTCACTCACATAATTATTTTTTAAAATAGTTATTATCTACTATGTTCCAGCCACTGTGTTAGACACTACAGGTAAAGATGAAAAAAAGGAAACAATTTTTACCTGTAGGAATCTTATTTATCACTGAGAATACAGGCAATTAGAAGGAAGCACTCATTACTTGCTTAAACTCTTTATGCTGTCATTATTTCACTTATGAAATGGGTCTTCACTGTGCCCTATCAGATGTTATTGTGGGAATTAAGTAATACTAGTACAAGACTGTGACCAAAGTATTCCCTAAAATAATTTTGTGAAATACCAGCTTTAGGGGAAATATCAATTTACTTGTGGTAAAGGATGAAACCAAGAGGTTATATTTAATTGAAAAAAATCCACCTTTAAATCTTAGGCTTAGGAGAAGGAAGAAATAACATCTCTGAAAGGGACTTTGGAAGGTGTGTGCAAGAGAGCTCAAAGTAAGACTAAGTGGATAGAAGATGAAGTCCCAGGTTGGAGACACTCCAAAAGAGGGATGTCTCCATGCTCTGTCGTTGAAACAAGACTTAGGAGAAGTGGAAACAGCTAAGGAGTAATTGCAAGTGGATTCTTTTTAAGCTATAGGATTGTATTAACTAACATAAGATACAAAGGGACAGGAGCAAGTTCACTAGAATTCATAAAAATTAAGAAGAAGGTGAAGTACTGTCCTAGGCCATAGAATGGGGGTTCAGTTCAACCACGCAAAGACTCCAAGAACCCCAAAGCCCTGAGCTCATGTCTCAGTGATACAGGAAGAAAACTTAGCAGAGAATAAGAATCCAATAAATGACAGCAATGGTTTTCTCCTCCCTCCTCCAAAATATTCTGTGTGTCCAAAAGTTGGTAGTAACTTGTTTTTACATTCTTTGTAATCATGCATTTTTATTTTGCTGAAATAAGTCCACATTACTTAATAAGAAAAACAGTATCAAAACTTTATGGGAAGAGAAATAAAACCTAGTCATATACAGTGTATCTAGTCCTTATGGAGCCAGTCTGAAAAGAAATAAATATAAGTGGTAAAATCACCTTGAATGAAATTTTCTAACATGAAAGAGGCCCCAATGCCTTCCAGGCACATGGTACCACCAGCACTGTGGTACCACTGAGTCAGGTGATGTTATCATCTGTTTCTAATTCTAAGAACTTGTGTGTATTTGTAAATAATCACAGTTTTTTTCCTTCATGTATTCTAACAACCTTAACTTTAAAGGTTTTTTTTTTTTTTGGCAAGTCATCATTTATTTGCAAAGTAGGGTACTTAAGGCACATACATAGAAGCATACAATTTTAAGAATCATCCGAAGGAACCTTTAAAACATACTTTATATACAACCAGAGATATGAAAAATTGAGCTGTATATGTGTAATAATAATTTTAATGTATTCCACTGTCATTTATCTTTTTTAAAAAATCAATAAAAAATTAAAAAAAAATTATTATTCATAAAGATAATGCTTGAAAAGAGCATTCAATTAATTTAAAAAAATTGTGATGAACCGTAATGAATACTGGGAACCCAAAGTGAATAAGACAAAGAAGTTGCTTGGAACTGGAAGGTCAAGAATAATTAATTTGATCTGGGAGCTGACAAAAGTCTTTCTGAAGTAGGAGATCTATAAGCTGATGACCAAAAGAGTTCAAAATGAAGAAGCCCATTCTGAATAAGACTCAAACTTGATTCCTTCTGAGAAGAGTTGGAATGAGTTAGAGTATCAGCACATGAAATGAATAAGTTTTAACCAACTGAGAACAAAATCAAAGAGCCTTGTGTGTTATCATAAGGAGCTGATGGGTCTGTTGAATAATGGTCAGAGATCATTTGGAGGCAAGGCAGCCTGTTGTGTGAACTGGAGCAAGAGGTTATTAGACAACAAGATGACAAATGAGGATCATAAGCCCCAAAATAAAGCAATGAGATATGTAACAAAGATTACACAATAGTAATGAGAGCAAGTGTAAAATTTGAGCAACACTGTGTATGACAGTGTGGTACCTAAAGAAGGAGAAGATACAGGGAAATAGAAATTCTGTGATAGGTGACTTCAGCAATTGGTGACACACTGGGGCATTCTGGGTAGAAGAGGATGCTTTAGGGGACTGAGTAGGATTGAGGAAGCCTTCAAAACTTAAATAGAAGACTATAGAAAGAAGCAAAGAGGAATATGAAGTGGCATATTTAGCGGAATTTAAGAAATTTAAAAGATTAAATACTAAATAAATTTGAGTAATGTATTATACTTACCCTTAAGAAACTTAGTCTACTTGAGTTATCAGATACAAAAAATGATATATCAGTTACACTGATATATTATTCACATTGAAATGAAGATTTAAAAAAAAAGAATTCTATAGAATGAATTCATTCAATTAGTAGAGTATATCAGTGAAGCAGTGGATTTCCTCATTGTTGTGTTAATTAGCTAAACTGTACCTTGTGACCAAAATTTACTTCAATAATCTAATATAAAATTCTTATTTGATCTAAGGCCTGTCTGTGGCTGAAATCATGTATATCTGTTTCCATTATGAGAAAAGCAACTTAAAGCAAATATCACATAGCTGGGGTATAATGGATGATGTTAATGAAATAGAAGATTTAAATGTATTCTCCAAAGTTCATCCCCAAGGCAAGTGTTGGGAGGATGCCCCAAATAAAGGGTGATTGGGTCATTAGGGTTCTAATGGATTAATTAATTTTATTGCAGGAGTGGATTAATTATTTGAAGAGTGGTCTTGTGACAAAGCAAGTTTGGCCCCTTCTTGGTCTCTTGCATGCTCTCAAAGCACGTGATGCCTTTTGCAATCTTATGAGGCAGCAAAGGAGCCCTCACCAAATGTGGCCCACAGATCTTGACTTTCCAGCCTCCAGAATGGTAAGAAATAACTTTTTCTTTATAAATTACCCAATCTGCAGTATTATTTTAGAGCAATACAAATTGGCTAAGACAGTCTATTCATTGATGGAATATTATTTTATACATTTTATGTATATTTCCTCATTTAATTCTTACATAGCTCTTATATAATTCAATGAAATAACTCATGCAGTGTCATAAATGATGTGATGGAGGCTGAATTTAAAACCAGGTAGTTTAGCTCTGGATGATATATTTTTAACCAATATGTTATATTAGCTCTCAAAAGTCACAAAAAGATAATGTATAATACAATATTTTTTATCATAAAGAAGCACAGGTGAAGAACAAAAAAACAATGCTTAGAATTTCTTGATTGTCTGACTGTGAAAATTGTTCATTGTGGTGGTACAATTGTTTCTTATTGCATAGGTCATTCTACCTTGGGTAGAAGAGAGTATGGTTGGAGTATTGGTAGATTCTTTTTTCAATTGTAAGACCTCTTTGCGGACATTTCTGGGAGAAAGAGAAGGTAGACACTAGGAGACTACATTTACTCAAAGGTAGACATGGTCTCTGCCAGTAGTTCTCAAACTTTATATGCATTACAAGCACCTCAAGGGCCTATTAAAACTCACTGGGCCTTATATCAGAGGTTCTGGTCTGGGTATGAAGCAGAATTTACATTTGCATTTCCAATTAATTCCCAAGTGATGCTGATGCTTCTTGTTCAGGGACAATACTTTAAGAATCAACAGTTTCTGCAGTTCATTTGCCTTTAGGTATGCTCACAAAAATAAGCATATTAATCATCATCAAAGTCTCTCCACCTTGCAGCCTAGATATGATGGTACTTTGGTCTACTGAATTCAAGAACAGAGTAGGTCATCCCAGTCCCCAGTGTTAAATTAATTCCTGCCCAAAGTGTGACTGAGACAGCAGCAGGCACATTGGTCTTTCAGCAGGGGGAGTATTCCCAAGATCCCTGCTCCTCCATGCCCTCCACCCAGTGGAACAAGGAGATTTCTGTCTGACAGATTCTGCTCTGTCACCACCATGCAAAATAGCCCAGCAACACCAGTCAGCCTAAGGAAGAGTTTTCTGCTGCCATAGAGGGCACCAGCAGGGATCAGTCAGGAACTCCAGCAAGAATGAAACAACCCAAACAGCATTGCAAGGGCTCTAAAACCTGAAGTCTCATTGAAACCAAAACCCACAAAAGGAAGCCAGAATCCACCCAGCTAAATTTTTAAACAGGACAGCTTCCAGCTAAAACAGATGTAAGTACTATTAAAAATCTCCTAATGTAACAATCAAAATGTCCATGATAAAAATAGAAAAGTCTGTTTTACCAAAGACGAGGAGACCCATAATCGAATGAAGAGAGTGTGGTTGGAGTAAATATGCATGAGCTATTTTACTGTGAAATTCTAGAACTCCGTAGATTAATCAACAACAATAAATGGATGTTAATATTAAATTCAATAGATGTTGAATTTTCTTTTTTATTATTAGTTGTTTAAAACATTACAAAGCTCTTGACATATCATATTTCATACATTTGATTCAAGTAGATTATGAACTCCCATTTTTACCCCGTATACAGATTGCAGAATCACATCGGTTACACATCCACGTTTTTACATACTGCCATACTAGTGACTGTTGTATTCTGCTGCCCTTCCTATCCTCTACTATCCCCCCTCCCCTCTCTTCCTCTCCCCTCCCATCTTCTCTCTCTACCCCATCTACTGTAATTCATTTCTCTCTCTCGTTTTTTTTCCCTTTCCCCTCACTTCCACTTATATGTAATTTTGTATAACAATGAGGGTCTCCTTCCATTTCCATGCAATTTTCCTTCTCTCTCCCTTTCCCTCCCCCCTCTTGTCCCTGTTTAATGGTGATCTTCTTCTCATGCTCTTCCTTCTGCTCTGTTCTTAGTTGCTCTCCTTATATCAAAGAAGACATTTGACATTTGTTTTTTAGGGATTGGCTGGCTTCACTTAGCATAATATGCTCTAATGCCATCCATTTCCCTGCAAATGCCATGATTTTGTCATTTTTTAGTGCTGAGTAATACTCCATTGTGTATAAATGCCACATTTTTTAATCCATTCATCTATTGAAGGGTATCTAGGTTGTTCCACAGTCTAGCTATTGTGAATTGTGCTGCTATGAACATCGATGTAGCTGTATCCCTATAATACACTCTTTTAAGGTCTTTGGGGAATAGTCCGAGAAGGGGAATAGCTGGGTCAAATGGTGGTTCCATTCCCAGCTTTCCGAGGTATCTCCATACTGCTTTCCAAATTGGCCGCACCAATTTGCAGTCCCACCAGCAATGTACTAGTGTACCCTTTTCCCCACATCCTCGCCAGCACTTGTTGCTGTTTGACTTCATAATGGCTGCCAATCTTACTGGAATGAGATGGTATCTTAGGGTGGTTTTAATTTGCATTTCTCTGACTGCTAGAGATGGTGAGCATTTTTTCATGTACTTGTTGATTGATTGTATGTCCTCCTCTAAGAAGTGTCTGTTCAGGTCCTTGGCCCATTTGTTGATTGGGTTGTTTGTTTTCTTATTGTTTATTTTTTTGAGTTCTTTGTATACTCTGGATATTAGGGCTCTATCTGAAGTGTGAGGAGTAAAAATTTGTTCCCAGGATGTAGGCTCCCTATTTACCTCTCTTATTGTTTCTCTTGCTGAGAAAAAACTTTTTAGCTTGAGTAAGTCCCATTTGTTGATTCTTGTTTTTAACTCTTGTGCTATGGGTGTCCGATTAAGGAATTTGGAGCCTGACCCCACAATATGTAGATTAGAGCCAACTTTTTCTTGTATCAGACACATAGTCTCTGTTTTGATATCAAGCTCCTTGATCCATTTTGAGTTAACTTTTGTGCATGGCGAGAGAAATGGATTCAGATTCATTTTGTTGCATATGGATTTCCAGTTTTCCCAGCACCATTTGTTGAAGATATTATCTTTTCTCCATTGCATGCTTTTAGCACCTTTGTCAAATATAAGATAGTTGTAATTTTGTGAATTGGTCTCTGTGTCCTCTATTCTGTACCATTGGTCCACCTGCCTGTTTTGGTACCAGTACCATGCTGTTTTTGTTATTAATGCTCTGTAGTATAGTTTGAAATCTGGTATCACTATACTGCCTGATTCACACTTCCTGCTTAGAATTGCTTTTGCTATTCTGGGTCTTTTATTTTTCCAGATGAATTTCATGATTGCTTTTTCTATTTCTACAAGAAAATGCCATTGGGATTTTGATTGGCATTGCATTAAACCTATAGAGAACTTTTGGTAATATCGCCATTTTGCTAATGTTAGTTCTGCCTATCCATGAACAGGGTATATTTTTCCATCTTTCTAAGATCTTCTTCTATTTATCTCTTTAGGGTTCTATAGTTTTCATTGTGTAAATCTTTCATCTCCTTTGTTAGGTTGATTCCCAAGTATTTTTTTTTTGAGGATATTTTGAATGAGGTGGTTGTCCTCATTTCCATTTCAGAAGATTTGTTGCTGATATACAGGAATGCCTTTGATTTATGCGTGTTGATTTTATATCCTGCCACTTTGCTGAATTCATTTATTAGCTCTAGTAGTTTCTTTGTAGACAGACCCTTTTGGGTCTGCTAGATATAGGATCATGTCACCTGCAAATAGTGATAATTTAAGTTCTTCTTTTCCTATCTTTATGCCTTTAATTTCTTTTGTCTGTCTAATTGCTCTGGCCAGTATTTCAAGAACTATATTGAATAGAAGTAGTGAGAGAGGGCATTCCTATCTTGTTCCAGATTTTAGAGGGAATGCCTTCAATTTTTCTCCATTTAGAATGATGCTAGCCTGAGGCTTAGCATAGATAACTTTTACAATGTTGAGGTAAGTTCCTGTTATCCCTAGTTTCTCTAGTGTTTTGAACATGAAGGGATGCTGTACTTTGTCGAATGCTCCTGACTATTGTGCTCACGGGAGAGCTGGGGGGGAGGGCTGAGATTTCCTCGCTGTGTGGAGAGGAAGGGCCCGGGGGTCACACACCTGCAGATGCCGGTTTCAATGAAGCTATCCCCTCCACAGGATTCTGGTGACGTCAGTTCTCTGCCATGGTGGTGTCAATGCGAAGGGTGGCCGTTGGTTCCCTTTGCCGGGTGTCTGATGTGAAGGGTAGGTCCGGTCCAGCTCTCCCAGGCCACGTCTCAATCCTGTGCCCGCTGCCTATGAAGGCTTGGTTGGTATTACCTCAAAAGGTTCATGGAGGAACCAAAGAGTTGTTTCTCTATTCAGCTGGAGCATTTGTAGCACTGAGTCAGGGCGGTTTGGCTGCGAGTCACAGTCAATCAGCCAGAAACTGCGTATGGGAACCTGAATTCACCTGCTCTGGGCTCGGTCTGGGTTCTGAGGGGCGTAAACTGCTCGCCCCAGGCCCACGTCAGCCCAGCATTGCCAGTGATCCTGAGCAAACAGCATTCAGTTGGTTTAAGACTCCCTTTGCCTGTGCAGCTGAAGAGGTCAGAGAATTGATCTCTCAGCACCCGCCGCCATGTTGGATCCTGAGGTGTTGAATTTTCTGACAAAAATTTGAAATAGCTTACACCAAACATGTCAGAAATCAACTACAGATAACAAAATAGAAAATACCAGAAACACAAGAGACATTATGACAAAGAATTACATGGAAATTATATAACTATAGAATATAGTAAACAAGGATAAAAAATGCTGCTGATTTTTTCAGTACAGTGGAGAAAACAGGTAAAATCAATGAACTAAAAGAAAGATCAATGAAATTCACCCAATCTGAATAATAATTGCAAAATAAACTAAAAAATGAACAGAGCCTTAGATTATGTGGAGCAGTAATAAATGATTTAACGTTTGCCTCATCAGAGTCTCAGAAAAGATGAAAATTACTAAATGAAACCTTCCCAAATCTTGCCATACATAAACATACAAATATTTTTAAAAAATCAAAACCAAAAAAAACTAAACCAACTTCACATAGAGCATATCTAAGAAAATCTACCAAGGCACATGATAATTAAATTTCTAAAAACTAAACACAAATATCTTTTTATCTTTTTGCTTTTTAAATTGTGTTAAGTATTTCCTCAACATGTTAAATAGTTTTATATCTTTTGTCTCTACCATAAAATTTATTCAAGGAAATCTATAGGCTCTTTCTTCATACTCTTATTTCCTTTGCTGTGCAGAAGCTTATTAATTTGATGCCATCCCACTTGTTGATTCTTGGTTTTATTTCTTTAGCTTTTGTCTTTTAAGGAAGTTGATATCTGCACCGATATCGGAGTGTTCACCCTATGATTTCTCCTATGTTTTCTCCAAAGAGTTATAGTGTTTCTGGTCTAAGTCTCAGGTCTTTGATCCACTTTGAGTTGATATGAGTGCATGGTAAGAGATTTGGATCTAGTTTCATTTCTCTATATATGGATATTCAGTTTTCTCAGCATTGTTTGTTAAAACGGTTATCTTTTTTACAGCGTATGTTTTTGGAATCTTTGTCAAAGATCCAATAACTGTTTCTATGTAGATTTGGCTCTGTGTCTTCTATTCCATTAATCTTCATGTCTGTTTTTATGCCAATACCATGCTCTTTTTGTTACCATAGCTCTGTAGTAAATTTGAGGTATTGTGATGCCTCCAGCCTTGTTTTTCAAGTAGCAGGATAAAAGATCAACATACAAAATGAATAGCTTACCTACACTCCAATAATAAATCTTCTGAGAAAGTAATCAGGAAAACAATTTCATTCACAATAACCTAAAAAGAAAAAAAAATCTTTGGAATAAATCAAACTAAGGAGGCAAAAGATCTCTACAATGAAAATTGTGGAACAATGAAGAAAGTAATTAAAGACCTTAGGAGATAGAAAGACCTACCAGTTCTTGAATAGCAGAATTAATATTGTCAAAATAGCCATGTTACCAAAAACAATCTACAGATTCCATGCAATCCCCATCAAAATACCAATGACATTCTTCATAGAACTAGAAAAAAGCATTCCTAAAATTCATATGGAAGAATGAAAGACCCAGGATATGCAAAGCAATACTGAGCATAAATCTTAAGTATAAGGGGAGATTTCCTCAACCTCATCAAGTGAATCTCCAAAAATCTACAGCTAACATCATAATTAATGGCTAGAGACTAAATATTTTTCCTCTAACACAGGAATAAGGCAAGGATGTTTGTACTCAACTCTTTTATTTAACATGATACTTAAATTCTAATTACAGAAATAAGGCTAGAAAAAAAATTAAAGACATTAAGATTAGAAAAAAGAAAACTTTTAGATTACATATCTATTTACTTAGAAAATCCCAAGGAGTCTACCAAAATATATCCTAGAACGAATAAATAAGTCCATTAATATTTCAGGATTCAAGATTAACACACAAAAATTAACTGATTTGTGTATGCTGATAATAAGCAGGTGGAAGCCAAAATAAAAATGTAATAGTGCCATATATAATTGTTCCCCCAAATTAAATTCTTAGGTATAAATTTAACAAAACGTACAGAACCTATATGGTGAAAATTATAAAATGGTGTTGAAAGAAATCAAATACCTTACATCTTTGAGAGACATATTATGTTTTCAGTTTGGAAGACTCAATATAATAAAAATTTAATTCTCCTGATATTGATCTGTAGATTTGATACAATTCCTATCAAAATCTCAGCAAGTTCCTTTGTAGACATAGACAAGCTTATTCTAAAATTTATATGAAAAAGAAATGTTCTGCAATAAGCAAAGCAAATTTGGAAAAGAAAAAATTCTCTTTCCAGTTTTAAGACTCATAATGAGGCTGAAGTAATTATAACAGTAGTTATTGGAGGAAGGATAGATGAATAGATGAGTGAAAATTAAAGAACACAGAAGAAGACGCACACATAATTCTTTCACAAAGGAGCACAAGTTCGTAAATGGTGCTGGAGCAACTGGATACGTTTGCAAAAATGAATTTCCAGCTAGATCTCCTCTCATATAAAAGTGAACCAAAAATGGATCTTGTATTTACATGCAATGCATAATCCCAGCAAGAACACAGGATGAAATTTTAGGGACACAAAAATAAGAAAATTTATAGATTTGAAAGTATCAACACAATCTATAAGAGAAAAAAAATGACTAAATTTGACTTCATCAAAATTTTAAAGCTGAGTAATATTCCATTGAATATATACACCAGATTTTCTTTATCTAGTCATCTATTGAAGGACACCTAGGTTGGTTTCATAATTTAGCTATTGTGAATTGAGCTGCTATAAACATTGATGTGCTGCATTCCTGTAGTATGCTGATTTCAAGTCCTTTGGGTATAAACTGAGGAGCAGGATAGCTGGGTCCAATGGTGGTTCCATTCCAAGTTTTCTGAGGAATCTCCATACTGTTTTCCAGAGTGATTGCACCAATTTGCAGTCCCACCAGCAATGTACCTTTTTTCCCACGTCCTCGCCAACATTTATTGTTGCCTGTTTTCTTGATGATTGCCATTCTGACTGGAGTGAGATGAAATCTTAGAGTAGTTTTGTTTTACATTTCTCTACTTGCTAGAGATGTTGAACACTTTTTCATATTTTGTTGATCAATAATTGTCTGTATTCTTCTGTGAATTTCTGTTTAGTTTCTTAGCCCATTTATTGATTGGATTATTTGTTTCTTTGGTATTGGGTTTTTTGAGTTCTTTATATATCCTAGAGATTAATGCTTTATCGGAGGTGCATGTGGTAAAGATTTTCTCCCAATCTGTAGGTTCTCTCCTCTCATTATTAATTGTTTTCATGGCTGAGAAGAAGCTTTTTAATTTGAATCCATCCCATTTATTGATTCTTGATTTTATCTCTTGTGTTTTAGGGGTCTTGTTAAGGAAGTCAGATCCTAGGCCAACATAGTGAAGATCGGGCCTATGTTTTCTTCTATTAGGTGCAGGTTTTCTGTTCTAGTGCCTAAGTCATTGATCCACTTTTAGTTGATTTTTGTGCGGGGTGAGAGATAGAGGTTTAATTTCATTTTGCTACATATGGATTTTCAGTTTTGCCAGCACCATTTGTTGAATAGGCAATATTTTCTCCACTGATGGAAAAACCTAGGTGTCCTTCAGTAGATGAATGAATAAAGAAAATGTGGTATCTATATTCAATAGAATATTACTCAGCTTTAAAGAAGAATAAAATTATGGCATTTGCTGGTAAATGAATGGAGTTGGAGAATATCATGCTAAGTGAAGTAAGCCAATCCCCAAAAATCAAAGGCTGAATAAATTCTCTAATATGTGGATGCTAATTCATAATAAAGCTGTCGGGGGGGGCGGACACTGGAGAAGAATAGAGTTACCTTAAATTAGGTAGAAGGGAGTGAAGGGAGGGGAGGAGAGGGGATGTGGGGACAGGAAGGATAGTAGAATGAAACAGACATTATTACTTTATGTATATATGTGACTGCATGACCAATGTGATTTTACAACATGTACATTCAAAGAAATTATATCCCATCTATGTATATCAAAGTGCACAAATGCATTCTACTGTCATATATAATTGCAACAAATAAAAAAAAAATTAAAAATTTTAAAAATTTAGTTTTGAAAGATAATGATAAAAGGACTCAAAAAACACCTAGAGTGAGAAAAACATTTGCAAATCACATATTTGATGAAAGGTCTTATAAGTAGTCTAGAAATCTCAAAATACAATAGTAAAAAAAAATTCAAAACAACTGAAAACTCCCAATTGATTCAGTTGGAAAATGTCCTCCCAAATATATTTTACTGATATACAGTATATAAATAAGATAAGTGAACATATTAAAAGATTTTCAAAATGATTATCCAATAGAGAAATAAAAATTAAAAACATCATGAGACATTACTATGCACCTTTGGAAAAGCTAAAATTAGGAAGAGATAATACCAAACACTGGCAAGGTTTGAGAAACTGGGTCACTCCTGCAATGTTGGTTTGAATATCAAATCACAATGACTCTGGAAAGTAGTTGGTTCCTTTCAAAACTAAAATTGAACTTACCATACAAGCTAGCAATTGTTCACTTGGGATTTATCCAAAAGAAATGAAGACTCACTTTCTTGTAAGAACTTTATGAATGTTCCTAGCAACTTTATTCATAATGGCACAAACTGGAAACTATCTAGAAGTCCTTCATAAGGTAAATATTTAAACATACTGTGGTATGTCCAGACCATAAAATATTACTCAGTAATGAAAAAGTAATGCGATATGGATACACTTTGAACGAACCTCAAGGAAACAGTGCTAAGTGGAAAGAGCCAATCTTAAAAGGATATAGAACTGCATTATTCCATTTATATAACATTTGTGAAATAACATAAATATAACTATGGAGAACAAATTAGAGGTCACCAGGGTTAGGGATGGTAGAGGAGAATAGTTTTATATTCCTATGGTGATGGTAGAGTTGGACATCTTTATTGTGGTGGTGATCATGCAGAAGTACACTTGTGACAGGGTTTTGTAGATCTATTTACACACAGACATAAACAATGCATATGTAACTGACAAATTTGGATCTGTTCTTTGGATGGTGTAAAGGTTAATTTCTTGGTTTCAATATTGTGCTGTGTCTTGGTGGGATGTTGTTCAAGGAAGCAGCTCAGGAAGGATAATAGGAGATTTCTACATGCATTTCTTTGCAAAAGCTGGTGTATCTATTTTATCTAAAAAGTGTTTTCATTTTATTTATTGTTCTTTTTAAGTTTGTAACTGGAACTCATGGGTGATCATGAATTTCATCCTGTTAGAAATTATTCTAACACAACCATTGTTTTTTAGTTCTGGTTCCTAAAGAACTCTTAAATAAAACATATAAAATCTTTATAGATCACAGTGATGAGGTGACCAGAGACTTACATTAAAGAAATTCTTACCATAATACTAATATAATATAATACTTTCACTTCCACTTTTTACCAAGACTAATTGTAAGGGGAGGGGAACAGGCATTGGTGTGAAAATGAGCAGAGAAGAAAATGTAAAGGACAAGAAAATAAAAAACTAATACTAAGATGAACCTTTTTGAAATAATATCCCAAATCTTTGGATATGGGGTAATTTCCTTTTTGCCTGAATGAAGTAAAAGTTTATGCATCCACATGACCATTTTATTTCTAAATATATTTTAATTATTGTATTTTTATTGCTTATCCCAAAATCTTGGGATTCTGTATTAATATATAATAATAGTCAAATTTCTGAATGATAATAAATGAAAAAAATCTAAGAAAACATTGAAAAAAAAAAAAGTGAATACATTTTAAAGACATAGGAGGTAAATACAGATGGTAGTAATAGGCCTGTATTAAACTTCTATAAGGTTTTCTCTGATTCTTAATTGAACATCTGCCTTTAGAATCTTAATATCCATTCTTTTCTCCCTTCTTAGAGGGAAAGGACTTAGACTAGAGGTCAAAAAGATCATACAGTTCCAGCTCTGCATTAGCTGTGTGATCATTGATTCATTAGCATCAGCTTCTTTATCAGTTTCAATTTGAAAGCATAGATAGCACGAGATAGCATTTTGTAACAGTGTAAAACCTTGGGAGCACCATTAATAACAGATTCTCTGCTTCTCCCAAATTGAGAAGTGTGAAGGTAAAAAAGAAGTGACAACAGCTGACACATTCAAACAAAGCCAAAGAAAAGGGTTTTGGTAGGAGATCTAGGGAGCCCAATGATAAATCTGTTTGTGGAGTGAAATTCAACTTGTCACTCATGGAACGAATGTGTGGCAAAAGCATCCCAAAGCCTGCAATGTGACCTTTTCATAAATGTTTTGTGAGAATTGCCGAGATAACAGAGAAAGGACAGGTTACTGAAAAGCACATTTAGATAAAATAGCGTTTAAGATATGGCTTTGAAAATATGGTTAAGAAACAAAAAGATGAAGAACAGGGGAACATGAAATTAATGCACTATATTATATGTTCTGAACTTGAATCTTAATTGGTGCTTATGTGTAGAGTACTCGAGTTGGACACCAGTAATCTATTCCTATTGTAGCTCATGGCTTATATTGGCTTTGAACTCTTTAGGATTTGAAAATTCTCCTTTAAGGAGTTACTAAACTGCTGTGGGTAAGAAACCATCACATTTATAGATATAAATTACCCAGAAGTGGCAAAACACTACACCAGACCTTAATGAATGGTAAGTGATGAGCTATAAAATATTCTGTAGTAAAGCATTTAGTGCAAGGAGCAAGTTTCAGACTAAGGCAAACAGATAACTTTGTGAGCCCAAACAACTGACTGACAAAATAGCCATTATGTGCTGCAGCTCTAGTGAGAGACTGAAGAATCTCCAGCCTCACAGATCATCAGCACTGTAAGGTAGGTGGTGTATGGCCTGACAGGGCCAGGACCCAGAATTGGGCCGATGGTGCAGAATGGCTGACACAATTTGCTGGGTGGAAGAGATCACAGCCATCATCTCTGAAAACCCAGATAGTAATTTACTAAAATAGACCATTTAGAGAAATGGAACTAGGATAGGCCATTTCCCAGAAATGGATAGCACAGCCTTTCTCTGTGTGGCTCTGCACATGAATAGCCTGAAAAGTCAGAGGATGATGGAGGAAGGGCCTGCAAAAGCCATCAGGTCATGGAAATTGAAAGACAGGTGATGGGGAAAATATTTGAGAATCTTAATGTTTAACAGAGGCAGCAGGGGCTGTTGAAGCCATGCCAAGGCTTGCGTGTGGCATGTAGCGTGTGGAATTTTCTTGTCGTAATTAGTAAAGGAATTTGGAAAACAACTTGAAATAAAATTAGTTACTTGATATAATTCTGCTGCATAGAAAGTCACTTAGATTTGAGGTGGTCAAATTTTCTTCATGCCACATCCCAGATAGACAGCACTGGCATCCTTTGTCTTTGTTTGCATCCTTCCTTGGGCCACACCCTGCCCTGTGATCCTGTGACAAGCCTGAGGAAAAGAGAAGATGTAAAATATTTCATCCACATAATTTTTTTTCCTGGGAGATATGAGAAATTTTTGTTGGAAAGCACTGTTCAGAGGTCCAAAGATTCAATATAGATTTCTCACTGGAGAATGAGAAAACTTATTGCTGATTTATCATACTTCCACATGGCCATCCCGAATCTTGTTCAATTTGTTCCTTCTGCATGGCATGACATTGTCTTCCTCCCCTCGTTCAAATTCTTCGTGGCCTTCAATGCCTCCTTCAATCATCTCTTTTATCTTACGAATATCTTATCAACTCCAATCTTTATCCTTGCTCCATTCAAGAAATAAATTATACTTTCTCATAGTCATTTAATAACTTATTAATACATGTGCATTTTTTATTATTTTATTTTACTTAAATATGGTTATTTTCCCTTCAACGTGTAAAAATTAAATTAGAAGTAGAGTCAAAAATCATGACTTGGCTGTTTCTTAGGTTCATAATCTAAGACAAATCACTAACAAACCTTTTCGTTGCTCTGTATTTTTCAGTATTATGCAGCAATAAATATTAAAATAATCATCACAGTTATGAATACTACATATACATATGATTATTGGAAAGATAATATAAACTAATATAATTAAAATAGTCCCCAAATCTCTGGTATGTGGTAAGTGGTTAATGAATGTCAATTAGTGCTTTATTTATTATTTTCTCTACAGATCTGAAGAATTTTACAGTTATCAGCACATGACAGGTCCTCAATCACATTGGCTTGTGACTGAGCCACCTGAGTCTCTCCTAGTACACCTGGGCACTTGATTGAGGTAAGTTCAGTGGGAACACAGGGCTTCTCTGATTGGCCAGCACCATGTTGTGAATATCTTTGGCCTGCCAATTTCTAAACACACATTTGAAGATAAATCTAAGGTGGACAATGAAGTTTTTTGGGCAGTGAGAAATTATGCCAGGCATTATTCTTCAATGATGTGAGCCTGTGTCTGTCATTAATCTGAAGAAAGAGCTAAGATCAGAGTTAGACCATGATTTCAGACCCTTGGATAGCACCAAAGTTTGGAATAGACAAAATGTATTGGAACTTGAATCCTGAAGGGCATAGACCAGAGGCTGACATCCAAAAGGTGAGACAACCAGAAAAATATGGGTCGAAGCACAAGTTGGCTGGAAAGCTCAGGTTGAGCACAGAGATAAAGAATAAGGGGATGACATTTAGACCAAGCATCTAGGAATGGAGCCACAGGAGGCAGGAAACAGAATCTGGTTTGAATCTTTAAGCTTGGCAGTGCTCACTGGCCTTCTCCCCTAGCTTTAAGTATTCTCCCTGGTGTTTGCAGATAAGGAATGGCAGGTATAAGCTGCTTCCCTAAGTAAGGGAGGGTTTTATGGATGCCAATACCTGCAGGGAAGGTACTTTCCACTAGAGAACTAACACCTGATATCAAGTACCTAAAGCTAATAATGAGGGATCCCTAAGGGCAAAGACACACTGGGCTAAAATGCTTAGTCAAGGATTAAATTCAAGCATTCTAGATAAATCCACCTTTAAAGGTAAGATGTTTATGATTCTTTTTTAGGGTGATTTCTGCTAAAATTTTAAACATATTCAATTTATTTATTCAGGTTTCTATTTCTTATTACCACCCTCATCTTTTCTACTGTTTCTTTTATACAACTAAGGTGATCTAACGTCTATTGGTCATGGCCTAATATAAAGAGATGCCTATTTTCCCCCTATCTCCACTTCGTGTAGTGTGGACGTTTCCTACCTTCGATTCTCAGTATCTTTCTCATGAAGCACACTGCTTGAGATATGGGCCTTATGAATCACCTACCTTGCAATTACTGGATCCCCCAAATAAGATGCTCTCTTCTGGGATACTATGGTGGAGATGAGAGGACTCTAATAACTGGTATTGGAGCCCCTGGGTAGGAAAGCTGCTTAGGCTGCTATAGACCTTTTCTGCCATGAGAACAAAGAAATAAGTGACTCTTTTTTTTTTTTTTAGAACTTTTATTTGCCAGATGGAAATCTGACTTATATTAACGTAAGGAAGAAGACTCATTGTTTCACCAAATTGAACAAGTCAGCAGTTTCAAGGATGTCTGGATAGGTTGTTCCTACATGATTATGAAGAACTTTTGTCTTCCAGCTCAGCTTTGCTCAAGTTTGTCTTATTTCTTGTCAGAAAATAAGTCTGCAACAACAGTGATTGTATATTATCCTTTAATCTTTTGATCAGAAAAAAAAATAGTGAGATCCTCTCTATCTAAAATATGTAAGGAATACTTACACCATAATAACCACTTTTCAAAAGATAAAAATTTGAACATTTCACCAAAGAAAATATTTGGATTGAAAATGAACACATAAAAATATTTTTCAATGTATTTGGCCATTAGAACCCAGTAGTATGGCTAAGGTTAAAAAGACGGTCCTTCCCAATGCTGGAAAGAATGTGGAAGAAGAGAAAATATGGTGCTTTGAAAAGTTAAATAAAATAGAATAACCCATTAACAAGACTCAGCAGAAAAAGAAACAGAGAAAAGAAAAATTCGTCATGAATGTAAGAGAGGCAATCACAATAGATCTGACAGATTAAAAGGACAAAATGAGAAATACTCTGGGATCATTATTATAAATAAGTTCAATAACTCTTGAATGAAGTGGTTAGGTCTTAGAAAAACACAATTTATTAAAATTGAGTGAAGATGAAAAGCTGAGCAGCTCTACATTTAAAAAAATAAATAGAATTAATAATCAAAATCCCTCTCACAAAGGAAACATCAGACCTAACTGGTTATAAATTATCTTAAAATCTTAAAGAAGAAATAGTACAAATTTTATAAAACTATTTGAATCTTAGAAAAGTACAAATAGATGAAAACTTCAGTTTGAAAAATAGGGTCCAAAAAGAAAAATAGGGTCCAATAAAACCTTCATCTAGCAGCTTTATTAATGATAAAGGGTTGAACACTTTGTCCTGAAGATTGGAAATAGTGCAAAGATGTCTATTTATACTATTTTTATTCAACATGGTACTAAAAGTCTCAGATAGTGCAATATGACAAAGAAAAGAAAGAAAAAACCTAAGTGCTGGAAAGATAAAACTTTTACATTTTAGGTAATATAGTTGTTTTTTCTTTTCTTTTTTTATTTTGAACACTCTAAGGTATATACATCAAGCATACTAGAAAAAGTGACTATCACAGTTATCTAAGATTAATATACAATGATTACATTGTCATATATAGGCAGCAAATAATATAGGAAAATAAAGTTTAAAAAGAAGTTCCATTCATAATTACATCAAGAATAAAATAAGTAATAATTTAACAAAATATATACAATCATATAAACTGAGAGTAAGCACATTGCCGAGAAACATTAATATTCTATATCAATGGAAAGACATGTCACTCAGGTTAAATCACTTAATATTCATATGTCAATTCTCTTCAGATTTGGTGAGTGTAGTCCATGCAAACCCAATCAGAATTCTGAAGAATGTCTACAGAACTTGACAAATGATTATAAAATTTTACTTAGAAAAGTGAAAATATTAATTGAAGAAGAAAAGCAAAGCTGGAAGAAAAGATGATACTTGATTTGCAAACACTGTGTAAAGGTAATCAACACAATAGGCTATTTGTGTAACAAATGATAAACACATCAATGAACAGAAAGCCTGTGATTATGGTGGTTCTATGACAAAGGTGCTACGGAATTAATGTGAAAAGAAAAGTGTTTTCAAAAAAATCATGCCAGACCAGCTGTATATCCATATGGGAAAAAAACCAACCTGCACTTTCCTTTGTATCACTCATAAAAATTAATTTGAGGTTATTTACATACATTACTGGAGAGTAAACAAAATGGAATAGCACTTTGTGAAGTATTTGTCAGTTTCTCATAAAACTAAAACATAAAAACTAATGTCTCTAAGAGAAAATAATGGGAAATACATTTGCAATTTGGGGATAGGCAAACTTTTCTTAGAGAAGCTACTGAAAGCAATAACCAAAATGAAATAAAAAATTTGACCTCGCCAAATTTCAAAACACATGTTCACCTAAAGCCATTACTATAAAAACAAAAAGATATGTCACAACCTGGGCACATTTTTCGCCATAAATTCTTCTGACAAATAATTTATGTCCAGAGCATATAAAGCATGGCTGCCTGCAAATCAAAAAGAGAAGAACAACTCAATATGAAAATGAACACAAGACTTTTAGAGACAAAAAAAAAAAATCACAAAAATATAGAAATGTCCAATAAACACATACTATTGAAGCCAGAATTAAAAGAGGAAATCTGTATAGGTAGGTAAATCAGGTCAGGTTGGATCCAGGAGGCCAATTTGGGGTCTGGGAAGTAGGAGAGGCATTAAAATGCTAATACCTTCAGAGCCCTTCCTCCACCCTAATCAAGATAACCTGCTCCTGCTTCAACCTGTTGCTTAAGTAACCTGTCCCAGATTACTTCACCTTGGCCCCTCCAGCCCATCTGCTTCTCACATTTTGGCCCTCCCACTGAGCATCTCCTGGGCTTAGTCACCTACACAGGAAGGAGAAAGATAAGGGGAAGAGAGTAGGAGAACAAATGAAGCCTAGGAAATATTAAAAGAAAAACAAAACACACAAAAAAAACTTCTTGGTATCTTACTTCTTGGGATACCAAGATACCAGCTATGGCCCTCTCTTCTCCCTCCCAATCAAACAAACACATGACAATTGTGAACTGTTGACCCTTGCCATTCATTGTCCTTTTCCTGGGAGATATACAGGTGAATCAGCAAATATCAACACAGGAACTCTCATTCACACTTCTTCTTCTCTTTGACAGGCCAGTCAAGAAACAGAAATAATAGTGTGTTCCTAGGTACAGAGTTGAGCACTTTCTACTCTCTGCATAGAGATTCTTTCCTGGGGGGATATTTTGGTTATAGGAAAAGGAAATTGTCTTTGTAGCCTGTTTTGACTTTTAAGCAGAAACAGGAAGTGGTGGTTTAGACTTCCAGTCTAGTTCTTTAAGTTTGGATGAGCCACTTAAAAATAAGCCACAGGGCCTTATTTTTATAACCTTCAAAATAAGGAGGTTTCTTGAAAGATATACAAAATTTTTTGCATCCGTAACAAGTTCCCACTCATTTAGAGTCTCTGCATTTCCAATCTGTCTTTAACACTATGGGATATTTTTTTTTTTCCTAAAATGTCAAACTAATTTTCTTACTCCTCAGGTGAAATCTTTTACTTACTCCCCATCATACCAACGTACCATATAGAGTTTTGCACCTGCACATATTGCCCATCTTATCTCCAATTACATACCCACCTGTGGTCTTTTTGAATCATTGAGCATTAGGTACAGTTCCTCACAAGTACCAGAAGGTCAAAGTCCTGCCTAAATTTGCTCATCTGTTTCTCTGCCTGAGAAACCCATCAATAACTTATTGAATCTGCTAATTTCCATCTTTAGGAATCAGCTCAAATTTTTCTGTTTAAAAAATCACTTGCTTCCATTCTGCCTAGCCATCCTCTTACCCACCCAATATCAAATTAGATTTTTTTCCTCCTTAAGTGCTCTATTTTTCAGAACATTCACATAACTTTGCATGCCTTTCTTGAGACAAGATACTCCCCTTAAATTTTTCTTTTAAATAAGCCACACTTATTATCTGATATATAAGGGACAACTGAATCCCTAAGACACGCTGCTCTTTCAGGTATTTAAAATTCCCACGTGAATCATAATACTTAACATTTTTATGTTAATAAGTGATTTTTTTCCTATCTTCTCCTTAAACTTCTTGAAGGTAAAAATACTGCAAAGTTCATCTTTATATCTAATCAGTGCTACAAAATAAATGAATCAATATTTGATAGTATTTTGTGTGAGAAATAAGTCTGGTGGTTCATTTTCAGAATGCAGTATTTAAGTTTAAATGTAAAAATACTGGGGAGGTAAGAAAAGCAGGAGGCGGTGGGGAACAAAATGGTTACCAGCAGTTAGCATCTGAGTGAGGCAGATTTAAAGTTCATACAAACAGTTAAGTAGGAGAAGGGGCTGGCCTGACCAACAGAGATAAACTGCATACATGCCAGATTGTACTCACCCCCAAAGGCCTTTCTGCCACAATATAATAAAGGGAGGTTGACACAACTAAAGGTACATTTTTAAATAACTCAATTGGAGACAGTAAAATCCAGTTGACATTCAGGAAGATTGTGCACCCCATAGAACTTTGTCAATGAGTAAACTGGGGAGGGACCCATGCTGATTGTAACTGCTCTGGATGTGACTGCTCACTGAGACACCAGATGTTGCAAGACCATCAGTGAAAGCCTTGTTTTGCTGTTAGTACCTTGCATCTCTTAGACCACTCTTTGGGTTTGAGCAGGTGAGCATGTTTCTCACATTGTATAATAAAAATAAAAATTGAAACATTGTATAGTATTATCCATACCAACCAAAGGAAACACATAAATCTGGTCCTAATTCAGCATATGAAAGTATTTGTGGTAGAGCTAAAAACAAATGATATGAAAAACATCCCTAAAAATATAGCACTAGTTATAAAATTCTGATACTGGCTATTTGAAAAACTTTTTTTCCTAATGCCTTCCTTAGCAACAACCTGTTGCTAAGCTACGCTGATCCTTCGTTGCTTGTTTATCTATCATCTGTGTATCTTGCCTATTATTCCTGTTGAGAATGTAGCTAATGGAGAAGCTGGAGGGGGTTCCATAATTGAGTCCCGGAATCCTCAGGTTCAAAGTATTATGTTTCTTGCTTTTATGTTTGGGAGTCTGAAATCAAGGGAGAGAAGTAAACCACCAGGAAAGTTGTGCAAGTCACTTTGTCATTAGATGTTTTCACATGTGAAGATGTGGGGAAATGAAGGCATTCTATTCTCACCAGGGCTACAGGCTGCTTGTTGATACATCTTATTTGCCCATCTCATATTTTCTAGAAACACCTTCATAGGTGTTTTGAGGACTGCCTTTGGAAGGTAATTTACTCACTGTTTCACATGTGTAGAGCTCTAAGAATTGAGATTTTTCTGGAGAAAAAAAATTGCTTAGAAATGCATTAACCCATCAACATAGAATCACTTAAAGAGCAAGTGCTATGATATTTTTTTTTCCAACAAGAAAGACTGTTGTTAAATATCAAATAATGAGACTAGAGGGTGGAAAACCGGACAGTTCACATTAGCATTCAACTTTATACTAGAGGTTTTATTCTAATAACTTTTCTAAAGGTATCACACTTATTCTCTCTCAATTTTATTCTACTTACCCAAATGGTAAATTTATACTTGGAATTTTGTACTTCTATGAAAACGCTAGTTAGGAAATCAGCCATATTACTGTGGCCAAATAATTTTCTCAGTTATGTTACAAGACATGTGGCTGTGCCCCAAGCTACAAGGAAATATTCCCTTAAGAATTTTTGCTTTTCTTTTTAAGAACTTTAGAAAATACTTTCATTTAATAACATTGTCCCATTTTTCCTCAGAATTTATGAGCCTCCAAAATGGTGCAAATAGGCATTAGCTGATGTTCAGAGAGACCCAGATTCTGGTCACCATTTTTTTGTACTAATGCATTTCCAGCAGACATAATTCTTGCTTTCGAATTCAAAATAGACTTGAACATAGATCTTGCTCTGTTATGGGGAACATTTGTGTGGCTGATGCTCGGCTTTGGAATGAGTCCAAATTTCTGTGTCCTTGAGATTCTGGGATGATAATGGTGGGCTACCTTGTGTCCTATTTGAATTCCACTACATTTGCACGTTTGAAGTTGCAGGTATTGTTATGAGTTGGAATTATCATATGCAGGCTCAGAAACTTCTTCAAGAATATAACCAAGACCTAAGACAGGATTCTTGAGAAATGTACCTTGTCAAACAGCATTGCCCTCAACAGGGCTTTGAACCTGTGTAATCATAAAGGTCCCACGTGTACCAAGGCAGCCCTGCACTTCATGTGATGTTCTCCTGTCTACTGTCTTAAATTTATTTGAACAGTTTTTATGAAGGGACCCAACGTTTTTATCTTGAGTGGTCCATGCCATCTGTCTTGTTTCAGAATAAGAAAGGGATATGGGAGAGAGGCATTCATGGTCATACATCATACTAGATTTACAAGTTGGTATAATCTGCTCAAACTTGCAAACTGCACAAAACCTTTCCAAACAAAGCAACCCTCTGGAGTTTGCAGCTTTGTGGATAGTGAAATGAAAGATTGTTTTGGGTTGGCATTGAGATACCACAAGCTTACAAATAGCCCTAGAGATGAGGTCTGCAGTATCTCTGGTCTCCAGAGGAACTCTTGTTTTGGACAACCAAACAATGCAATTAATTTGAGCTGCCCAGGACACATGTGGGAAAGCAATGACTGACATGATCTTCCTCCCAGATGTACACACTCTAATATGAATGGGGTGTGTTTTGAGGGTAGAAGGAAGGAAAGACCTGCTGAGAGCCAAAGTAAGGAATTCTCAGCTGTGCTAGAATCTAGAAGAACAGGGGAGAAAATCCAGATGGAGATTTTTCTTCTGCTGGGTATGATCTTGGAAATAAATACCTGAGTTAAAATTTCTGTGATTTTAAAACTTTCTCTAAAAATAGAACCAGTTAAGTCTTGAAGGAAGTCAAGGAGCCACCGGTAGAGAAATATCAGAGCTCAGTTTTGCATTTCTATTACATTTTGTGGACATCAGGAGGAAAATATCTCTTCTGTGCTTCTTGTTTTCCTAAAACATGTGAGTATTGTGATTACATATAAGTTTGTATAAACAACTTCTTGTGAGAAAAGGCTACAAAATTGGAAACGTATTCAGCCTAGAAGTATGGATGGAGGATAGGTCTTTCACAAAGGGATAGCAGATTTTAAAAATATGGCTATAAAGCTGACTTGGACCCTGAATCAGAAACAGATGGTCTTGTAGACAGTTTGGATTGGAGTGAAAAGAAATATTGCTGGCCATGAGATTTTGCCCAGCATTCAAATGAGAGCTGCACCTCAGTCTGAATGCAGGGTTGAAATTTGACCACAGAAAGGCAGATGGGGACCCAACAACGGCCTTATTGTCACACTCAGATGGTAAACTACCCGAGGGCAGGGCCAATGTCTTTCATGGTACTGGTACTGTTGATAATGAAGACACATGGTTCATGGTGATGAGCAGAGCTGTATCCATGAGCAGCAACCTCAAAGAACAGATAAAAAGCAAAATATTTAAGCAGTCATAGAAGTTATATTAGTATTTAGCTTGTGTGACAAGGTAAGACTGAAAATTTTATGAGTTTAATTAATGGTCAGAAACCCTCAGTGCATTGTTCAGTGTCAAATTGGTGGTGTTATTGAAACATTTTTCTTTAGTTGGATATCATGATAACTGATGAAGAATTTCTACCAGATAAATTCTGCTCTGCCATCATAATTCAGAGGAAAAAATAGAGATGACAGCAATTAGTATATATTCTCCATCCAACTGCTTCAAAAATAAAGCATCATATAGTACCTTTCCTCATTTGTAAGAGATAGCTCTGGAATTCAGGATGATGCCACTGTTCTTGGTTAAAATATATCTATTGTCTTCTAACATTCAGAATTCAGGGAAACTTCTTGACTTGCAAGGCAGCATGGAATAGTAAAAGTAACATGAGGTTTTTACAAAATTAACTTGGGCTTGAATTATGGTCCGTCAATGGATATTAGTAATAATCCGTTCTTCCTCATCTGCCAATGGACATCATGTTATTCAAGATAGAGCAGATTACATTCCTGTAAAAACTGCCCCAAGATATCAGTAACTTTAGACAAAAGTGTTTATTTCTTGCTTATAGTACTGTTCAACCTGGGTTGATCAGGCTTTGATGTAGGCCCCTGAAAACCCAGACTTACGAAGCTTTCAATGTAAGTGCCTCTACAGAACCAAAGAAAAGGAGAAAAGTCATGTGTATTTTGCAGTAGATATCACAACTTGCACCCAGAAGTGACACATGTCACTCTTAGTAACTTTTCTTTAGTGAAGCAATTCACATTGCTAAGCCAGAACTCAAAGAGGTTGGAAGAGGGCATTCATACCATATACCCAGAAGCAGAAAAAACTTTGAACATTGGTGATTTTGAACCTCACCAATTACTATTGCAAAAGAACAATGCTAAATTTATAGGTTTGTTGTTTAATCATATATGGAAAGCATCTGAAGAGTAGTAGAGTCTCAATAAATGGTAGTTATTATTGAATCTGAATAGTAGTAAAATTTTAATAAATGACAGTTATTATTGAAAGTGAGTTTGACTAAATTAAATATTTATTACCAGGACTTCTAGGTAAGTGTGACAGTTTAAACAGCTATGAGTAACTATAAAATTTCCCCAATCTAACCAAAATTGTAATAACTGGCTTTATAAAAACGTTTTAAACCCACAGTGATAAGGAAAATGGGAGGATACATAATAAGAAGAAAAATGTCAAAGAGATTTTAAAGGTGGAAATGGAGAGATGAGTAGTGATCGATTCTTCTGAGAAGATAAAACCAGAGTCTGGCTGTAGAATATGATCCAAATAGAAACAAACAGACCAAGCCTTGGAGCCTGGGAATGGCTCAGTGGGCACCGAGGTTTCAAATGTAGCCAAAAGCTGAAGGCAAGCAGGACAGTGAATGAAATAATTCAAATGCATGGGGCTATGGATAAATTACTACAAATATAAATGTATTTCAGTTTTTAAAACATAATGGAAATTCTCAAGATACACATAAAAAAAGACAGCAATGAGTCAAAGCCAGGAAGAAAGTGTGTATGCAAAGTCTGCCCTGGAATTTTAGGAACCTAAAGTTGGAAATTCTTAAACACAATGGAATTCAACGACTGGAGTTTAGAAACATACTGAGTGGAAAACTGGAATCTGAGATCCACACATCTCCCTGGACTGTTGAAGGGTTGAGAACTTTGAAATATGAGCTAGGGGAGAAAAAAAAAATCCTGTCAGCAAACAAAGAGCACAAGGAAATCTATCAATGTCTGCCATAGTTCTGGATGGAAAAATAACTAATAGCAACAATACTCTCCTATAGAATTTGTAACCCTGATTCATTCCCAAGCTGGTCTTGATGCTTAATTTATACTGTCTATGCACCTTGGAAAATTCAGAGCCAAGGCATTAAATTAAAGTTTTTCTAGGTTGGTGGCTCCCCTATTCCTCAGTGGAATCAAATGAAAATATTCTCTAGAAGAAAGCTTATGATTATTACTATTCCAGGGGTTAAATTCTGGCAAATAATGAATTCACTATAAAAATTAACACACTAGGTGGAAAGTTACATGAACAACAGTAAAAGTAGAAAAATAGAAAACAAATTTTAAAAACTCAAAGAATTTGGACCAGTGATTGGCAAAATGCTCATGGATCAAATTCAACTTGCTGCTTGATTTTGTAAACAGTTTCATTGCAATATAGAAAGTTTGTAAGAATTGTTCAGGAGGTATTATGAAGGAACAATAGAAATGCTTAATTTGCTTAGGAGGGTCCAAATTTTTTTTAGATATATCTATATGTCCATATACATCTGCTCGTTTCTATTTATATATGTACATAGAGCTATATCTGAAAAAAAACTTAATAATTATAATATAGAAAAAACTGCTTCAGGTTTCACTTGTTTGTGAAATGTCTCTGAGTCAAATTTTGTAATGTGACTTGACAAATAAGGGTAAAGTGGTGGGTACTGAAGGGAAAACGAGGAACGAGATGGGTAAGCGAGAAATGAAAGACGGAGACCAGGCAGAGATACACAAGAAAGTTTGTTTGTCAGAGCTGACAAATAAAGGCCATCTCTCTCTAGGGGAGAGAGGCAAAACAGGCTTGGGTTCTGGAACTTTTATGGGGGAGGCTCAGGAATCAGAGCCAGGCGGGTCCTAATGCGGATGGTGAAGGGTTGAGTTGATATGAGGGCAAGGTGAGCCTTTCTCAGAAAGGTCCTTGGGCAGGAAAGCAAAATTTTTCCCTTAAAATGGAGGCTATCACTTAAGATTGCCATCCAGATGCTAAGCAAGGACCTTATAGGTACAGTGCAAAGAGGAACATTAGAGAGAGTGCCTAGGCAAATCAGAGGAGATGAAGATATTCGCATTGCTCCACTGTTAGGTGTTTAACAGTGGTCCCTTTGATACCACTGGTTATCGGTGACAAGTTCTGCTCCCTCACATGTTGAAGTATAACATTAGAGAAGCACGCTGAGACAAGCATATAAAGCAGGGTTATTTAAAAAGGGTTACAGACTTCTCCTGGGAGGGAGGAGGGGGCCATAGCTGGTATCCTGGTATCCCAAGAAGCCAGGGTGTTCTGCCTATTTTATAGGTCTTAGGCTTCCCTTGTTCTCCTACTCTCTTCCCCTTATCTCTCTTTCTTGTGTAAGAGACTAGGCCCAGGAGATGCTGGTGGGATGGCCAAAAGGTGAGAAGCAGATGTGAAGGGCCAGATGGAGCAGCTCAGGACCCATTAAATAACAACTTTTATGACTCCCTGTAGGGAGGGGCACCTCCTGGGTTACTTTAGCAACAGGTTGGAGCAGGGGCCCAAGGAATTAACATTTCAATTCCTCCATTCCCTGGATCCAACTCTTGCCTATCTGCCTGTCTAATTCTGGCTTTACTTTCACCTTCTGAATATAGCTCTGGTTGCTCTAAGGCTTATTATAATTCTTTTAATGGTTTTTTTTTCTCTTTTCCCCTCTCCCCCTCCCCAACAAAGTTAGGGAGGCAGCTTTATCTTTTCTTCCTCTAGTTAATTGCCCTTGAACACACCCACTACAGGAAAGAGATGCCTGTTGAGGGTCTGGGAAGTGAATATCTCCCAAATTAACAAGTGAATCCTAACATACCTTCAGGGCACCCTGGAACACCCCTTACCTGTGCACATCTGGAATGTAACCCTTGAAGAGTTCCTTTAAAACCCCCTGCCCCTCCTGATGGGGAGATTACAGCCTTTGGGACAGGAGTCCTCTGTGTTTCTCCTTTGCTAGCAAAGCAATACACCTCTTTTTCCTTTTTCTCAAAATCTTTTTCTCTTTATTGGATTGGCATTCATTGGCATTGGGGACAAGGACTGAGCTTTTGATTACAGGTGAAAAAAGTAAATGGCTTACTAATAAATCTGTATGTATCAATATGTGTACATGTACGTCTATATAACATATATGTATCCAGTATATTATTTATATAGATGTGCTGTGCATGCACCTATACTATTACATATATGTATATGTACTCTATGTCCATTTGTAAGTCTTCTTTTCTCAATTATATTATTAATATGCACTAATGATTGTGTTATATAGTTAATAATACAGAGTCTCATATATTTAATAATCCCATTTTGGGGAAACCACAAAGGAAGCATGTGAGTTTATTTATATAGATCTATATCTTTGAAAGAAGGAGGTTATGTAAGAAGAAAGGGCTTGGTAGTGTTAAGTAAATATTTTTGATTTTTATGCATCATAACTTTTAAAATAAGATTATTTTACAAGTGATTTTTGCATTATTTACATAAAAGCATAAATTACTTGCATAGAGTATATTGTGGAATCCAGATCAGTACCATTTTTGTGTTGAAGAATGAAGTTCAGGACTTTTGCAGGGGAGGGTGGGGGAATGTCAACTTATTGGATCACAGTGAATAAGAATAGATAGGGCTGGGGATGTGGCTCGCCTGGCATGTGCGGGACGCTGAGTTTGATCCTCAGCACCCATAAAATAAAATAAGGATGTTGTGTCCACTGAAAAATAAATATCATAAAATTCTCTCTCTCTCTCTCTCTCTCTCTCTCTCTCTCTCTCTCTCTCTCTCTCTCCTCTCCTCTCCTCTCCTCTTCTCTCCTCTCCTCTCCTCTCTAAAAGAAAAAAAAAATAGATAATGGTCAGGCAAAGGGTCACAATTAAGGTCTTATTCAAAGGCAGACACCACACCAAGAGGTAACCGTAGAAATACTAGTGGCCTTTTTCTAATGTAAAAGACCAGGAGTCTCACTTGTGGGGACACTCCATCCAACTCCTTTGTTCCTGAGAGGTGGGAAAATGGAAGCTGGAAGTGAACCCATATACAGGAAAGATTAAATTCAGGTTTAAGGACACAATCAATATATATATATATATATATATATATATATATATATATATATATATATATATATAATATACTTGATAGTTTTTCAATACCTGCTTAACATAGATTTTGATCAATGTTCACACCCCCAAACCGTATAAGCCTTAGCTAGCATACCAAAAATAAATAAATGTTTTTTCTGCTATCAGGCCCCCTCCCACATTATGGGACTTCTATCTCTTCCTATCTCTTCTCACTTAAAAAAAAATCCTACAACATTTACTCTTCTCTTCAATTACTGTCTATGGATTTTATTCTTCACATTTGTGAGATAAGAAACCAGAAGGACGTTGGCAAAATGGGGAATTTAGTTTCACCTCCAAATTCTGGTTTCAACAGTATGATTGCAAGTAGGGATTCATTATGATTTTTTTTTTTTGTATGTGTGTGTGTGTGTGTGTGGTGCTTTGGATGAACCCAGGGCCTTGTGCCGATGAGGCAAGCATTCTACCAACTGAGCAATATTCCCAGCTCTGTGGTTTGTATATTTTTTTTCCTCCCTGGGAAAAAGAAAGGTTTATACCCTGAAAGTAGTCTGACTGATTTTTCTGTTTCACTGAATCTGCCTCAGAACTGAGATTTGGCTCTGGTCTTTCTATCTATCTATCTATTTATCTATCTATCCATCTATCTTCTCTCTCTCCATAACCAAATGAGGTCAGAGCTGTTAAAAGCAATTTCTCAAATATGTGCATTATTGTCCTAGCCTGGAGTTACTTTTTCACAGTCAACCAACTCTTTCTCAGCATTTCTATTCTTTAAACACTGCAAGCACTTTAGGCAAGGCCTGCGTACCAAAAAGTAAAATAAAATACCCTAAAGGACATGGCCTGGTGTGATTTGTTTTTGTGTTTTCTTTCTTTGAGTTGACATATTCTGTTCCAGTATTTGCTTTTGTTCCCACTTCCATTTTTAATGGCAGCCATATACTGGACTCATAGCTTTAAGGATTTTTCTACAGCCACCTTAAATCTCGTTTTAAGTCATTATCTTATATGACTCAATATACTATGTGTTCTCATTTCTGTTCCCTGCTCCTAGACTTATTGCTTTCCTGGGGTTTATGTTCTGCTTGGGCATATTTTCTCATCTGGGGATATACAGCTGAGTTTCTGGGATTGCTGATTCTGATACTTTATATTTCTTGTTCTTTTTGAGTTATATATTTTTACAATGAACAAGAGATATTTTAAGTGACCCTTGAAAATATAATCTCTGCTAGCCAAGACTGCTCCATAAACCCTCTATATCTTCTAGTATTAACCTAGTCTTTTCTCTGTGCATTGCTTCTTTGCACATTTAAATGTTGTGATCATTTATGGTACTTACCTGATCATTGCTTTAATGTGTCAGCACCTACTACAGATCTCTTGTTGGTTGTAGAGTGAGATTTCACTACAGTTGTGTCTATCAGGGGATTTGCTCTTGCTAATAACAAGATATTACAGAATGGGTAAGTTTTAACAAAAGAGGCTTATTTGGGTTCATGATTCTGGTCCAAGGGGAAGGGCCCACTTCTGCTCATAGTCTATTGCTGGCAGAGGTCCAAGGCAGAACAGGACATCACACAGCTAGAGATAGGGAGTATGCATGTATATGTGTGCACTTGTCTCCTTCCTCCTACAGAGCTATCAGGATTCAATCATGAGGGCTGCACTCTAATGATCATATCTTATCCTAATCACCTCCCAAAGGCCTCACCTCTAAGCTCTTAGTTGGGTTTTAATTTTCTACTGTCTTACTATTTTACCATGTGGATTAAATTTTAACTCATGAACCCTTGTGCAACACAATCAAACCATACCCAAATGATTACACTGTGTAAGTCTACAGTATGCTAGGTGAGGAAGAAATTCTAGTTATTTCTTACTAGAAAATCTTCAATTTATTCCTTGGTGTTGGTGGAGGGGGTGCTATTTGGGGATTGAAGGCAAGACCTCTGACATGCTAGGCAAATGCTTTTCCACTGAGGGACATCCCTAGCCCTTGCTGTTTCATGTTTACTTTCTGAATTAAGAATGTGTAAAAGATATGTAAATATAAAGCAATGACAGGGGAAAAAATTTAGAGAAAATAAAGATAAAGGGAGAAATAATGAGAGATAAAAAGAGAAACATTAGTTAGATACAGTGTGTCTTTAAGTTTTGCCTCACTGTCATGCATAATGGATTCAGTTGGCCTTATATATTTTTTTAACTGCCAAGGAGTTATGTAGACTGCTTCTGGATTTCCAAAGTAAACTGGATTGTGTAAAGGGAAAGGTTCTAATCATAGTTCAGGAGGCTGGTAACTGTTAACTTTATAAAGTGATTGACTTTGGGGGCCTTAGTTTCCTCATCTCTATAATGAAGATTTCCAAATTATATTGAAAAGACTGTGCTGCTCTTTGGAGTTCCTAGGGGATCCACCTACTATGAGATCCACCAGAGTGGCTATGCATTGAGCTCTTAGTACCTATCATGAATCTGCTGGTTTTGGAGGAAAGGATCCACTAAAAAGGTTGAAAGCCAAACCTACAAGCAATCTGAATGTTTTCCTTCCTCTCCTATCATTTTTAGTCTGTGAATGCTGCCACCTCTTTGGTTCTCATTAAATGGGTTTTGGGCATCAAGTCGCTGATATTTAAGTTTATATACATATCAAAGTCACTGGGGAGGTTGCTTGTTTACTTTTAATAGAGATTGCTGCCTTTTCCTTTCAAATTACCAAATCTCAGTCTCGACCAGGGCTGAGCAACTGTGTATTTCTTCAAACCCTTCATCAGGCCTGTCCCATGTGCAGGCAATGGTTGAATCTCTGCTCTTAGGTCCAAAATGCAAGGCTGAACTCAGGAATTCCTGTCAAGTAGCCTCACTTGTAATGCTGACAACTCCTAAGTGCTTTACAGGTGTTAACTATATGACCTGAAGACTCATTTAGTAGGTCTGGCAGTGGCCCTAGGGAAGTTTGAGCGATAAAACAGTAGTATGTAATTGGTTCAGCCCTTCTCTTTATAGTAGACTGTATTGTAAATACTCTGTCTTTCCTTTGTTTTGCCTTTCTCATGTATTGAGGGTTGCTGGTAAAACTAACTAGTAAGTGTTTCTTGGGTGATCCAAATATGAAGTTAGAAATAATTTCATTTGTATCAATGCTAACAACTTTAAATACTATTTAATTATACATACATAATAAATAGGTAACATTTACTGGATAACTGCTACATACCAGTGTTATAATCATTTTTCTTTTGGTATATAACTATCTTGCATTAGATAATTATGATGAGTATGTTTTCTTTCTTTTTTGGTATTAGGGAATAAATCCAGGGGTGCTTAACCACTGAGTAATATCCCCAACCCTTTCTTTAATTTTTTTTTTGTTGTTGTTTTGAGACAGGGTCTTTCTAAATTGCTTAGGGTGTGCTTAAATTGCTGAGGCTGCCTTAAACCTGCAATCCTCCACTTAACCTCCTAAGGAGCTGGGATTACATGTATGTGTCACCTGCCTTGTTCATTTGTATTTTGAAGATGAGGAAATGAAAACACAGGGTGTGCCATTCATTTGCAGAAGGTGGTAAGACTTGTTAAGTGTCAGAGCTGGGATTCAAACCCAAACTATTACTTATGAAATACTGACTCCTGTCCTCTGCCATACTTCAAAGGGTTGTGGAGAGAATGCACCCCTGGCAGTACTGCCATCCTTGGACAGAGTGTCCCTCTCCACATGGGAATAGGAGAGGTAAAGTGAAATTTGCAGCAACTGATTCATGAGACCATATGTTACATGACTCTCACACAGACCCCTGCCTTGCACAGGTTTGCTGGGGAGAGGAGGAGTGGTAATGAAGCAGTTTTACTGCAACCTCTTCCCTATTTATTATTTCCACAGAAGCTTGGAAAAAGGCTATGGTTGAAGAGCATTTTAGCAGGAAGAAATGCAGACTTTGGTCCAGTTTTTGCTTCGGGAAAGAATTTAGAAGAGTTTCTTATATTCATATTATTCTAATGGAAAATTTTTAACTTTATCTAATTTAATAATTTACTTGAAACATCTGGGCTTGGAATTAGACAACATTGTGAAGATTTGCAAAACCACATTGTAAAAATCATTTCCCTAAAAAAAAATCTAAGCAGAAAATATTATTTATAATATGGAAATGAAATTATGGTTATGTGGGAACCAATTATTTGGGTTTCTTTTGCTGATCTTACTTTTGGCTCCTTAGTTGAAAATTGTATAATTAAATGTTTTTGGAGAGCAGTTCCATAGCTGGAAAATAGACTCTCCTTGGACTCCCTTCCATTAACTTCTTGCCTATATATTAAATTGAATATCTTTAAGGTATTTAAGAAAAAAAAAGTAAATCAAAGTTATGTTTAACCCATGATGCTAACTGACATTATTCAGTGTATCAAGCCTTGAGATCAAGAAAGAATCTGAGCTTCAACCTGATACCTAGGAAAGCCCACCCCTCTAATTTGAGGGACTTTATGGACCTCTATCTCTGCATTTAAGAAGATTGCTTTTAAAGTGAATGTTCCTTTCTTTTGGATAGAATTGAAAATTTCTTTCACTTGTACAGGTATGGTCAGATAGGTGCCTGTTCACTCTTCTTGTCCTCTCAGAGCCCGATTGGCTTTCTCTCTAAATTAATGGTTGAGAGTTTCCTAACAGTATAATATCATGCTTTCAACTCCCCACTTTCTCCTACCCTTTCAGTAAAGTTTTTTTTTTCCCCCTTGGCTTTTCTGTTGCAATGGTCTGTGAATTGGTGAACACTGAATGTCTAGACTAAATATGTAGCAATCCCTCTAATACTTGAAGACAGAATACATTATGGCCCCGCAGCCCCACTCTGTTCCAGAGAATCAACTCTTGGACTTTTTTTCAGAGTCTATCTGTGCAGGATTTATAATTCAGCTATTTTGACTCAAATCAGGCTGAAAAATTCCTGGCACTCCTACAATTTTAACTCGATTAAAATTTGGCCTAAATCTGTCAGGCTGTTCTTTTGGCACAATACACTACCAAAGTAGTAAGGGAAGTAAAAGTATCTGAGATTTTTCTTGAGTGTATTAAAAAGTGGGGTGTCTAATATTTATCTGTGTTTCCATGTGTGAGTATTTCTTAGTCTATACAAATTTGATTGATTCATCCAAAAATGCCATAGAACTGTTCTTTATGATAACCGTTTATTTTGAATTATTTAATTCAATGAATGTAAACTGATGCATAAGATGATTTACATGGATGAAAGATAATTACGTGACTAAAGATTCTGATTAATCGCATTATTCAATTCATATCAATACTGAATCTAAAATGTGGAACTACTTTTTCCCCCATTTAAATGGGGGGAAAACCAGCATCATTTTTTTTTAAACAAGAGTTGAAGGTAGAGCCTTTGTTGCTACAATTATGTTTGTGATTTTAATTGCTGAGATATTCATGTTTGAAAAGTATCTGCTGTCAAAGCAGAGAAGCAGTAAATGTTCATAACACTTTTTGTACAATGGCAATTACATTGACAATCCATTTGGAGTATAACCATAATGGTTCCATTTAGTGTGTGTTCTGTGAAGGAGCGTCAGGGTCAATATAATGCCTATGAAAACGTGTGATATAGCAGATCCTTCTATTATGTCATTTCCATTGATGTTATAGCAGAGAAAATGAAGACCTGAACCCTGAAATAATAGAGAAGAAAAGAAGCCTTTTATTATGCTACTATTATCGTTTCTGAGAGGTGCGCTCCCTTGGGAAGCCAGGCAACAGATCTTCCATTTGAACACTTTAATACTGGGTTTTTTTTTTTAGAAAATTGAAAAGAAATAAAAAGAGAAACATTGATTTAAAAAAATACACACAGACAACTCTGGAAAATGTTGAATTGTAAAGGCAAATTAGTGACCCACCTCTGTATTGTTTCTTAAATGAAGTACTGTTTGGAGACCAGAGGAAAGATGAATGGTCTGACCCATGCTGATTCTCAAATGTATGACACTGAGAACCTTTTTGAAAACCTAAAGCAATTAACATCAGCCTTAAAGGAAAAAACTAAAACTAAATTTTTTAATACCCTAAACATTTCTTGTTTACTGAATTCTAAAATATCTTTCCTATTTCATCTTGCTCCTTTTGGAAGCCGTGAGAGAGAAAGCTTTTGAATGAGGGTCCAAAGGCAAGAGATATTTCTTTTTTTTATTATTAGTTGTTCAAAACATTACAAAGTTCTTGACATATCATATTTCATACATTTGATTCAAGCGGATTATGAACTCCCATTTTTACCCTATATATATATTGCAGATTCACATCGGTTACACATCCACTTTTTTACCTACTGCCATAGTAGTGTATGTTGTATTCTGCTGCCTTTCCTATTCTCTACTATACCCCTCCCCTCCCCTTCCTTCCCCTCCCTTCCTATCTTCTCTCCCTACCCCATCTACTGTAATTCATTTCTCTCTCTTGTTTTTTCCCCTTTCCCCTCACTTCCTCTTATATGTAATTTTGTATAACAATGAGGGTCTCCTTCCTTTACCATGCAATTTCCCTTCTCTCTCTCTTTCCCTCCCCCCTCTCGTCCTGTTTAATGGTAATCTTCTTCTCATGCTCTTCCTCTCTATTCAGTTCTTAGTTGCTCTCCTTATATCAAAGAAGACATTTGGCATTTATTTTTAAGGAATTGGCTAGCTTCACTTAGCATAATCTGCTCTAGTGCCATCCATTTCCCTGCAAATTCCATGATTTTGTCATTTTTTAGTGCAGAGTAATACTCCATTGTGTATAAATGCCACATTTTTTTTATCCATTCATCTATTGAAGGGCATCTGGGTTGATTCCACAGTCTAGCTATTGTGAATTGTGCTGCTATGAACATTGTTGTAGCAGTGTCCCTATAGTATGCTCTTTTAAGGTCTTTGGGGAATAGTCCGAGAAGGGGAATAGCTGGGTCAAATGGTGGTTCCATTCCCAGATTTCCAAGGAATCTCCATACTGCTTTCCAAATTGGCCGCACCAATTTGCAGTCCCACCAGCAATGTACAAGTGTACCCTTTTCGCCACATCCTCGCCAGTACTTGTTGTTGTTTGACTTCATAATGGCTGCCAATCATACTGGAGTGAGATGGTATCTTAGGGTGGTTTTAATTTGCATTTCTCTGACTGCTAGAGATGGTGAACATTTTTTCATGTACTTGTTGATTGATTGTATGTCTTCCTCTGAGAAGTGTCTGTTCAGGTCCTTGACCCATTTGTTGATTGGGTTATTTGTTATCTTATTGTCTAATTTTTTGAGTTCTTTGTATACTCTGGATATTAGGGCTCTATCTGAAGTGTGAGGAGTAAAAATTTGTTCCCAGGATGTAGGCTCCCTATTTACCTCTCTTATTGTTTCTCTTGCTGAGAAAAAACTTTTTAGTTTAAGTAAGTCCCATTTGTTGATTCTTGTTATTAACTCTTGTGCTATGGGTGTTCTATTAAGAAATTTGGAGCCTGACCCCACAATATGTAGATCGGAGCCAACTTTTTCTTCTATCAGACACAGAGTCTCTGATTTGATATCAAGCTCCTTGATCCATTTTGAGTTAACTTTTGTGCATGGCGAGAGAAGGGGATTCAGTTTCATTTTGTTGCATATGGATTTCCAGTTTTCCCAGCACCATTTGTTGAAGATGCTATCCTTTCTCCATTGCATGCTTTTAGCCCCTTTATCAAATATAAGATAGTTGTAACTTTGTGGATTAGTCTCTGTGTCCTCTATTTTGTACCATTGGTCCACCCGCCTGTTTTGGTACCACTACCATGCTGTTTTTGTTACTATTGCTCTGTAGTATAATTTGAAATCTGGTATCCCTATACCACCTGATTCACACTTCCTGCTTAGAGTTGCTTTTGATATTCTGGGTCTTTTATTTTTCCAGATGAATTTCATGATTGCTTTATCTATTTCTACAAGAAATGCCATTGGGATTTTGATTAGCATTGCATTGAACCTATAGAGAACTTTGGGTAATATCACCATTTTGATGATGTTAGTTCTGCCTATCCATGAACAGGGTATATTTTTCCATCTTCTAAGATCTTCTTCTATTTCTCTCTTTAGGGTTCTGTAGTTTTCATTGTATAAATCTTTCACCTCTTTTGTTAGGTTGATTCCCAAGTATTTTATTTTATTTTTTGAGGATATTGTGAATGGAGTGTTTTTCCTCATTTCCATTTCAGAAGTTTTGTCGCTGATACACAGGAATGCCTTTGATTTATACGTGTTGATTTTATATCCTGCCAATTTGCTGAATTCATTTATTAATTCTAGTAGTTTCTTTGTAGACCCTTTTGGGTCTTCTAGGTATATAATCATGTCAGCTGCAAATAGTGATAATTTAAGTTCTTCTTTTCCTATTTTGATGCCTTTAATTTGTTTCATCTGTCTAATTGCTCTGGCCAGTGTTTCGAGGACTATATTGAATAGAAGTGGTGATAGAGGGCATCCCTGACTTGTTCCAGATTTTAGAGGGAATGCCTTCAATTTTTCTCCATTCAGAATGATGCTAGCCTGAGGCTTAGCATAGATAGCTTTTACAATGTTGAGGTAAGTTCCTGTTATCCCTAGTTTTTCTAGTGTTTTGAACATAAAGGGGTGCTGTACTTTGTTGAATGCTTTTTCTGCATCTATCGAGATGATCATATGGTTCTTATCTTGAAGTCTATTGATGTGGTGAATAACATTTATTGATTTCCGTATATTGAACCAGCCTTGCATCCCAGGGATGAATCCTACTTGATCATGTTGCACAATTTTTTTGAATCCAATTCGCCAGAATTTTATTGACGATTTTTGCATCTAGGTTCATTAGAGATATTGGTCTGTAGTTTTCTTTCTTTGAGTTGTCTTTGTCTGGTTTCGGAATCAGGGTGATGTTGGCCTCATAGAATGAATTTGGAAGGGCTCCCTCCTTTTCTATTTCCTGAAATAACTTGAAAAGTATTGGTTTTAATTCTTCTTTAAAGGTTTTGTAAAACTCTGCTGTATACCCTTCTGGTCCTGGGTATTTCTTGGTTGGTAGTCCTTTGATTGCTTCTTCTATTTCATCCATTGATATTGGTCTGTTCAAATAGTGTGTATCCTCCTGACTCAGTCTGGGCAAATCATACGACTTAACAAATTTATCAATGTATTCACAATCTTCTATTTTATTGGAATACAGGGTTTCAAAATAATTTCTAATTGTCTTCTGTATTTCTGTAGCATCTGTTGTGATATTTCCTTTTTCATCCCGTATGTTAGTAATTTGAGTTCTCTCTCTTCTTCTCTTCGTTAGCATGGCTAAGGGTCTGTTGATCTTATTTATTTTTTCAAAGAACCAACTTTTAGTTTTGTCATTTTTTTTTCAATAGTTTCTTTTGTTTCAATTTCATTGATTTCTGCTCTGATTTTAATTATTTCTTGCCTTCTGCTATATTTGCTGTTGTTTTGTTCTTCCTTTTCTAGGGCTTTGAGATGAAGTTTGAGCTCATTTATTTGTTGGTTTTTTTCTTTTTTTGAGGAATGACCTCCAGGCAATGAATTTTCCTCTTAAAACTGCTTTCATTGTGTCCCATAGATTCTGATATGTTGTGTCTGTATTTTAATTTGTCTCTAAGAATTTTTTGATTTCCTCCTTTATGTCTTCTGTAACCCATTGATCATTCAGTAACATATTGTTCATTTTCCATGAGATGTATGATTTTTCCTTCCTTCTTTTATCGTTGATTTCCAGTTTCATTCCATTATGATCAGATAAAATGCATGGTATTATCTCCACCCCTTTATATTTACTGAGGGTTGCCCTATGGCATAATATATGGTCTATTTTTGTGAAGGATCCATGTGCTGCTGAGAAGAACGTGTATCCACTTGATGATGGTTGATATATTCTATATATGTCAGTTAAGTCTAGGTTATTGATTGTGATATTGAGTTCTATAGTTTCTTTATTCAACTTTTGTTTGGAGGATCTGTCCAATGGTGAGAGAGGAGTGTTGAAGTCACCCATAATTATTGTGTTGTGGTCTATTTGATTCTTAAACTTGAGGAGAGTTTGTTTTATGAACATCACAGCACCATTATTTGGTGCATAAATATTGATAATTGTTATGTCTTGTTGGTGAATGGTTCCTTTTAACAGTATATAATGTCCTTCCTTATCCCTTTTGATTAACTTAGTCTTGAAGTCGATTTTATTCGATATGAGGATGGCCACCCCTGCTTGCTTCCGAGGACCATGTGCGTGGTATGTTTTTTCCCAACCTTTCACCTTCAGCCTGTGTATGTCTTTTCCAATTAAAGGTGTCTCCTGGTGGCAGCATATTGTTGGATTTGTTTTTTTAATCCATGTTACCAACCTATGTCGCTTTATTGGTGAGTTTAAGCCATTTACGTTTAGAGTTACTATTGTTATATGATTTGTACTTCCAGCCATGTTTGATTATTTATCTTTTTTTTTTTTTTTTTAATTTGGTTTGTTTCTCCATGATTAGCTTTCTCCCCGCTCTCTGGCTTACTGAGGTACTTCCCACTGTTGGTTTTGGTTATTGTTTTTCATTTCTTCCTTGTGTAGTGTTTTGCTCAAGATGCTTTGCAATGCTGGTTTTCTGGCTGCAAATTCTTTTAACTTTTGTTTATCATGAAAGATTTTTATTTCGTTGTCGTACCTGAAGCTTAATTTTGCTGGATACAAAATTCTTGGTTGGCATCCATTGTCTTTCAGAGTTTGAAATATGTTGTTCCAGGATCTTCTCGCTTTCAGCGTCTGTGATGAAAAATCCGTTGTTAACCTTATTGGTTTACCCCTGAATGTAATCTGCCTCCTTTCTCTTGTAGCTTTTAATATTTTCTGTTTGTTCTGTATATTGGATATCTTCATAACAATGTGTCTTGGCGTTGGTCTACTGTGATTTTGTATGCTCGGTGTCCTGTATGCATCTACAATTTGTACATCCATTTCCTTTTTTATGTCTGGAAAGTTTTCTATAATTATTTCATTCAACATGTTGTTCATTCCCTTGGTTTGAACCTCTATACCTTCCTCTATCCCGATGACTCTTAAGTTTGGTTTTTTTATGTTATCCCATATCTCTTGGATGTTTTTCTCGTGATTTTTTACCAGCCTTCCTGAGTTGGCTAGACTCTTTTCAAGATGATATATTTTGTCTTCATTATCTGACGTTCTGGCTTCTACTTATTCCACTCTGTTAGTGATACTCTCATTTGAGTTTTTAATTTGGTTTAAAGTTTCCTTCATTTCTAAAATTATTGTTTGATTTTTTTTATAATCTCTATCTCCTGATAAAGATATTTATTTGCTTCTTTTATTTGCTTGTGTATTTCATTTTCAATGAGTTCTTTCATTGTTTGAATTTGCTGTCTCATATCCTCTTTAAGATTCCATTCCATCTGTCTAAGGTATTCTTTGAGTTCTTTATTTGACCATTTTTCTGATGCCTCTAGGTCCTCCTGTATATTTAGGCTGTCCTGCATTGTTTGTACTCCTTTTCTTCCTTGATTTTTCATGCTGCTTATGTTACTTCTTGCTCTGTTTGACTGCTGAGTTACTGTTTACTCCTATAAATTTATTTGGTTTTGTGTGTCTCTGGGGTCTCTCTTTTGTGATGGGAGACTATGACTAGAGATGATGAGTTTTGTTGCAATTTAGTGTAGATTCATTCATTTTCTAAACTGTGTACAGATTCTGATGGCATATAGCGATCTGTGGTTTGGTCTTGGGACTTATATTTAGGTCGAATGATGTGGTGGTATTGAGGTTGGTATCTCTTGGCAACCTTGGAAGGTTGCTCTACTGATGAGGGATATTAACAGGAGGATGGTCTGGAGTATTTGGGGGAAGTTAAGGTCTTGATAGCACTATATAACGTTTCGGAACATTGACCTATATACATTTAGTAAATTACACATAAACAGTGTCGTATTGCTTGGGAGGAAAGGTATTAGAAGGGAAGGGAAGAAGTCACTAAAGAGAATGAGAGTAAACAGATAGAATTCAAGGAAAGGGGAATAAGGAAATTGAAAAGAATCGAAAAGACAAAAGAAATAAATAGAAAATAAAAAAAGAAAAAATTAAAAAAATATTCAAAAAAAGTGAAAATAAAAAAAATACAAAAATATTTTAAAAAATTAAAAAAGAAAAAAAAATTAAAAAATGCAGTCTTAGAATTCAATTAACTTCTCTTCCAGTAGGTGGAGCTGTGCCCACCAGGCCAGGCCTCTCCTCTCAGTGCGTGGGAACCAATCACTGTGCAGCAGCTCCTCCTTCCCGACTGGGCGGGTCTCCAATCCTGAGTGCCTCAGGCCGTTTCTTGTGTCTAGTCACCTCGCCACTGGCCCTGTTCACAGGTGACGCTCACCACAATACTGGTTACACGCCAGGTCTGCTGCTCACAGGAGCCCTATTTTCTTGAACAACTGGGCACACTCTCCCTACTTCCTAATCCCTCAGCCCCTAAGGTTGTGGAGCTTGTGGCTGAGAGCCCTCTGCGTATTTGCTTGCCCTCCAGTAGCCACGCCCCCGGGAGCTGGTGCAAGAGACCTCAGTTGTCTGCGCTGGTGGGAGCGGTAGCCGGGGGGGGGGGGGTCCCGCGCCGGGGGTCCCACGCCACTCCTGAATCCCTCGGTCTGACTATTGCGCTCACAGGAGAGCTGGGAGAGGCCCTTGAGGTTTCCCCACTGTGTAGAGTGGGGAGCTAGGGGGTTACACACCTGCTGCCGCTGGTTTCAATGAAGTTATCTCTTCCGCCGCATTCTGGTGACGTCAGTCCTCTGCCATGTTGGTATCCCATGCGAATGGCAGCAGTTCGTTCCCTTTGCCGGGTGACCAAAGCAACGGGTGGGTCCTGACTGGCCCTCCCAAGCCCCGTCTCAATCCTGTTGCCACTGCCTATGAAGGCTCGGTTGGTATTTACCTCCACAGGATTCAGCGGACAAGCAGTTTCCGTGGGTTCGTTTAGCACTGAGCCAGAGCAGTTTGTCTGCGAGACGCAGGCGAACGGGAGCCTGAATTAGGCCGTTCCGGGCTCTGTGTGTGTTCTGAGAGGAGCAGGCTATTTGCCCCAGATCCACGTTAGCTCAGCAATCGGCAAGAGATATTTCTTGACTTCTCCCTTTCAGGGTAGATAGAACGTACCCTCAGGGTAGAATGGCATGTGTGTGCCCTCAGTGGTGTGCTGAAGCCAATTATTAATTTTCAGAAATTTTGAGTCAGTTTGTTCAACATAATCATAACTTGAAAGTAAACTGTATAAATGTAGGATTAAATTACACCACAAACAAAAGTAATATATATTCATATGCATGTTTTTCTAATTATTTTACTTCATTTTCATACTATCTATGCCTATATCTACTATGTCTTTATGGGGGAAATACCATATAATGGTGTGCCACTGAGGATCTCTTCCCAATAATGTATAATGATGTCTTGGAAGCTCAAAATAAGCTAAGTTAGGAATATTTGCCAGTGTTCATAGTGATAGCCTTTGCATCAAAGATATCAGATATAATCTAGCAAATGATACAAATAAGGCTAAAATGACTGTTTTATTGATAAACTAAAGATAGTGATGAAGAATAGTAATAATTCATATTAAAATTGAGACTGTGATGTCTACGAGCTATAGTATTTGCCCATGAGTCTGTGGGTTGACTGAGGGGTAGCTGCTCTTGAGTGGGCCTAGGTGATCTTGATTGGCCCCTCAGTGTCTGCAGATGAGTTGGAAGCTTTGTTGTAGTCAGTCAGGGCTGAGCAAAGTCAGTTCATTTGCAGCAGCTCTGCATACTAGGTGTCCTCTAAAACCAACAGGCAAGCCCCGGCATGACTTTTCTCATAGCAATGGCTTTTAAGCTTGTGTTTATGAAACATTTGCTAAGGTCCCAGATGACCAGAGCAAGTCATACAATTTAACTCAGGCTCATACAATTGGAAAACAAGCTATACCCATAGGTATAGGAGAGGTAGGGAAGGTGAATGATTGAGACTATTAATGTCATCTACCTCAAACACTAAGGCTAAGTGACTAGAGACTTAGGATGAAAACAGAAAGAGCATGTTGTCTTGGAGGTAAGTGAAGAATGTGTGTGTTCAGGTGAACGTGATCTGTGACAGATATGGCTGATAGGTCAGGTGAGATGAGGCCTGAGCATTGAATGCTGGAGGCGATTACTGACACTTACAATGGCAATTTCAATACAGTGTCTGTACAGCAGTGGAGAAGAAATTCTCATTTGCAAAGATTTAGGAGAACATGAAAGGAAAGAAATTGGAGAGAATGATTATAGGTCATACTTCCATGGTTGTTTCCTGCAAAAGATCACAGGGAGGTGAACTGGAACGTGACTGACAAATGGGGTCAAAAAGAGTTTTAAGTTATTTTATTCATTTTAATCTGAGCTAAATAATAGGCCTATATGCTGATGGAAATCACTCAGTATTAGAAGAAAATTCAACGACATAGTAGGAAGAATAGGGAGCTCTTGGTATGATGTCTTTAAATAGGCAGGAAGTGACAGGATCTCGTATAGAGTTGGATTGTCTTTAGACAAATCCTGGGGAGTTTATTTTTAATAATGGAAGAGATAATAAAGTATTTGCTCTTATTGAATAAGCTTGGTCATGGAATTCTGTACATGTTCCTCAGGATGCCACAAACTTCTAAACTCTGGAAATCTGTAGTATCAGAGAGAATACCAATGGCATCAATCTTCTATAGCTGATAACTTTACTATTTCCACTGAATCACATCCCCTCCAAACATTTGTGACAATTCTCAGCATCACATTTTGTGTTTTCAACTAATATATACATATACTGGAAACATTCTTCTTCCTACTTGATGTATAAGAAATCACATGAAAGCACTCTCATTTCTCATTGTTGCTGTAGATCTTAGAGTTTAAAAACCTTTTTTATTCCAGCTGAAATCAGCTTTTTGGTTGGAATTACTCATGGAGTACCTCTTTAGGCTTAAACATCTGAACATTTATTGACAAGAATCAACTATTGATAGTGATTGGGTATTAGGAGTTTACTTATTGTGGTGGTAAGAGATTGATTGACTCAATGGCTAAGAAGCCCCAAGTACACTTGTAGCAGTTAAAGAAAAAGATACTAACTTAAGAGAAAAATAAAAGCTAAGGATGAAGAATATCCCATAATATCTTAACACCCACATGGAATTTACAAAGCATGCTATTTGTTCTCTTTCTTATGAATTTTGTTTTCAGAAAGCAGGAACAAAAGTGACCATTCTCGAGTACCTGCAATATTTAACTAAAGCTTCTCCATATTTTTAAGATGCAAACTGTGTTCTATTTTATTTTTTTATCCTGCCATAAATGAAAGCTGCTACTAGCGCTAGTTGGGGGTGACCTTGTTTTCACACCAGATTGCTTAGCCCAATGTTGGAATGAAAACAGATAATGCTACGATATAAATCTGTCCTTATAACAAAAAATTGGAAATAGTGAAGGGTGGCAGATGGATTCCAAACTAAAGGAATCCATCCTCCATGAGTTTTGGCATTTAAAAACAAATTTCTATGCCAGGGACAAGATGGACATTTGGGACACCTTTGGCCCAGGCTCTTCTCATTCCGGTCCTTGGGACTGTCCTTGTGACTACAGGCTTCCATACATATGCTGCATGGTATGACCTCAGCCTGCCTCCTATGCCAGCTTGTGCAGACTTCCTGGGGGGCTCTCGGGACACTTGGGTATTTGTTTGGGTGGAAACATTTTCTAATTTGGTCCTGTGGCCTGGTGTGAAGAAATCATTTTAAATGACTGCTTTAAGTCAGAGCGGTCTTTGATAAAATTTTGAAATGTGTTCCCTTAAAATTAAAAAAAAGGCATAACCTATTTAAAATTAAAATCAGACTTACAAATGAGCTAAAGTGCTTTTCTACCCATTTTAACTAGAAAACTCATGAACATTACACTTTTTCTCAAATTCCGTATAAAGAAAATAAAATAGTTTCCTTGAAAAGAGACTGGGCATTTGTATACTTGACAATATCTGGAGACACTTTTGATTGTCACAGTGGTGAGAAGGGGTACCTTCTGGCCTTTGGTGGGAAGAAGGGAAGAAGTCAGAAATTCTACTAAACAATAAGACCCTCTCATTCCACCCTACCTACAAGGTGAAAAACAAAAACAAAAACAAAAACTTTGCTCAAAATATCAATGGAATAGAACTAAGGTTGAGAATCCCTATTTTTTTCTAGGTGATTAAAAAAAGAAAGTTTGACAAATCTTCATACTATCTCCCAATGAATCCACCTGGTTCAGTTATCCCTCTAGCATGAAAATAGATCCTCAGAGGATAGTATAGTATGTGAGACGACAAGGAAGACCTTACTTATGATGACATCAAGCAAAATATGGATGACATAAATATCACACAGATTTATGAGATTATTATAGAATTCTGGGTGGCAGAAAGACTTGATGAACTAGTTGCAGAGAATGGAGCCCTGCGTAGGTGAGCAGCAAGCCGTAGCAGCTTCTGAGGCAAAAATTTGTTCTAGGTTTAGACAGATAATGGAGAAGGCCTGCTCAGACCTAAAACTTTGAGGTTGAGATGGCAGAGGTAGGTGCAGGTGGGATGGACTGAAATCAGGAAATTTTTCAAACACAATAATAATCTGCTTGATTTTTTTTAAAGCTGCTTTCCTCTCCTTTTGTTCAATTTTTATTAGGAAAAAAAAAGTGAAAATAGAACTGGAAATCAGGAAGATCCTGAGCCATCTTGCACACCCTCTCACTGCCTGCAGTGACTAACCCAAATCACTTAGACTCTGCCTGTCATTTCTTGGATTCAGGTCTTAATACTGTTTAAGAAGACTAGCTCCTACATCATGTAGGGGAAATCATGGAAGCCCCAACAGCACAAGGGATGGGTGGTTGGACTCAGTTTTCTTAAAACTATGACTCAGTCACAGATTCATGGGGCCATTTTTTACTTTAGCAAACAGATATTAGAAAGAGCTTCCACTTTTAGGGCATCACAATTAAAAAGCAAACCAAAAAATAAAAACTGGCTGTATTCCTCAATCTTCATTATTTTACAAACCATGACCACTATGCAATAAAAAAATGTGAAACATGCAAGGAAGCAAGTCATTGGAAACTGCTCTCATACAATAATTTTTACATAAGTAACGTATAGATGACCTAGATACTGAAAGTAGCTGAAAAGGATTTTAAACTAATTGTTATGAATCTGTTGAAGAATTTATAGGAAGAGACGGAAAGAGTGGGTTAACTGGAAACCCCACTGAAGAAATGGAAACTACAAAATTAAAAGAGAAAGTCTAGCTATGAAAAGTATAATAACAAAAATTTTAAAATTCATTATTTTAATACTGGAATAAATACTGCAAAAGAATGAGTTAACGAATTTAAAGACAAGTCAGTAAAAATGATCTGAAATGAAATACAGAGCACACAGCAACTAAAAATGAGCAAAAACATGTAAGTTGGCAGTGGGATAATCTCAAAAGGTCAAACGTGTACTAGGATCACCAGAAGGAGGAAAAAAAAATGGGCTGAAAAAACAATAAAGTAAAAGAGAACACATTTTATGTTTTCATTTATATGAATTTCAAGATTGGTCAAAAGTAATTTGTGCTGACAGAAGTCAGAATACTGGTTCTTGAAATGTGCATAATGAAAATTTCCATGGTAACATTGTGGCTGTATATCTTGATTGGGGCATTGGATAAAGGGTGTACATTTTTGTTAAAATTCACTATATGCCCTTAACATCTGAACATTTTACCTGTTGCAAATGTACCTAAGCTTTATACCATGAATAATGATAATATGGTAAGTAAATAACAAAAAAGTATTTTTAGAGACACGTAGTAGATATAGATTAATGATAAGAATTTGGAATGTGTTTAAAATTAATGTAGGCTTTGGGGAGAGAGGGGAACCACGGAGAGACCAAGAGTGGCCTTCAGGTGATAATTGTAGAAACAGTAATCATTGCATACAGATTCCTCCTGTATTTCCTGCTACTTTTGCCTATTTTATATATTTTTAATAATATTTTAAAAAATTTAATTTCTTAGCTTGAATACTAGAATAATCTTTCTGTTAAAGATATATCTTCAAATACACAACAAGATGAAATAATGAATCCCTGAGGGCATCGTGGGAACCTAGTTAGCTGTAGAAGTGGCGTCTGTGCTCTGGTCTTCCATCTCATGTTCACTTCAGGGTGTAAAATAATGCTCAAAGCACCTTTCCTATTTATGATAAATCAGTTCTTATCTATGATTTTAAAATAAAATAGTAGTGTCAGAACCTCATGCAATATACGACTTCCAATAACAGATTGCTACCTGACCTAACATGTCAGGCAATTTCAAAACCTCTCTCTGATGTCCTTTTCTTCCTAACATTATTCTCTGTGTCATCTGAAGAGCAATAAACCCAGGGCTTTCCCACTACAAACGATGATCTGAACATGCTATCCTTCTCCTTCTTCCTGACCCTAATCTGTTACACATGCTGAATAAAGTTCCTCTCCACTCACATCCCTGGGAAAATTCAAAGTACAGTCACCTGTCTTCTCTCCTAGACTTACCCTAGTGTCACCAAGCAAAAGAATTTGAAATTGACAGACCCTTTTACAAATTTGCTATTCCTTGATGAAATTAGAATGAGAAACTTTTGTGCTTCCTAGTTTGAGTGCAGTTTTCAATGTAAATTTTTCTTCTAATTTTTAACATCTTTGAAGTATTGCATACAAATAGAAAAGTGCACAAGTATAAAGTTTGATTAACTTTCACAAAGGGAACAGCACATCCGTGTAACCCTCATTTAGATCAAGAAAGAGAACAATTTAGCTCTCAAATTTCTCACACTTACTCCTTACCCCCCACACAATAACAATTATAATCTTAACTAGTAAAAATATAATTTATTTTTACCCAGTTAATACTTCATGGGTCTATTCATTCATACTATATGTCATTTTGAGTGTGGCTTCTTTTGCATATCAGAAAGTCATGGATTAGGGATATAATCACAGATTACTCAATCTCATTGTGTGATACTATTCGATATTGGAAATGTCACAATTTATTTATTTTCAATTGAGAAACATTATTAATAGTGCTGTAATAACAGTCTTTCAAACATATTTTTCTAAAATATTTATATGAATTTGTATTGCATATATATACCTGAGTGGAATTATTGGGTCAAAAACATGCATATACTTAGCCAGTTTTACAAAGTGATTGTATAGAATTATGTTCCCATCAGTACAAGAGTTCTGGCTCATTTACATTTGAACCAACAGTAGGTATTCTCTGATGTTCATTTCAACCTTTTTTTCTGTGTAGTGGTATGACATTGTTGTGTGTCCCTGGGAGTAAACAGTTTAATTAAGGTATAATTGACATACAATAATATCCACATAAAACATTCATTTGCTAAATATTGATGTATGCATACATCCTTGAAACCATCATTATTATCAAGTTAAGATTATTAATATTTTGATTATTCCCCCAAATTTTCTCATGCTCCTTTGTAATCACACTCTTCCTCAATTTTCTGTTGTTTGATTATTTCAGATAAGAGGGTAAATCTGATTACAGTTGCTTTATCTTGGACAAAGTGCAAATTACCTTGTAGTTGCATTTCCTAATGATTAATAAACTTATAGGTTTACTTTCCAGTGTATTTGCTTTAAGCTTGTTATAACCATAAAGAAAATCATTGGTAGAATACTTGGCAGACAGCTGGAAAATTTATCATTTTTGTAAAACAAAACCATAGCTCAGCTGCCATTCATTCACCTGGTATCACCTTTTAAAAATTTTATGCATAGTATTAAAATATCCTGGGCATCCAAATATGCCAATGCTCTCATAACTTCCATAAGATCCCAACACAGAAAAAAAAACTTGATTTAATGATAAGGCAATGAGTTTATATGTTCTAACTTTTTGGGGTCTTTGAGATGACCACTTATTAACTAGAACAATTCTATCCTACTCTAGTTATGAAGCAATTGAGAAATAACAAAAGGAGTGAGGTATACAAAAGTCAAAATATCAATGTTAGTAAGCTGATATTGGTAAATAGAAATTGAATATGTGAACAAGCTATCTTTGAAATTCTACACCAGGACTTTTAACAGATTTTCCCACTTAGTCTCAGTTGGGGATCACTGGACTTTGCTCTACATGCAGGCAGGGAAGAGAGTCACACAAACTTTCTCTTTAAACACAAGAATTTTCACAGCCAGGCAGGAGAGTTGTGAGTGATAGGGTGAGAGTGAATTGCCATTGCCAGAGGAACTCAATGGATGGGTACAAACTTTGAGGGTTCCAGCAGATTTTCATTCTTTTAGTTCACTGATTTAAACACTAAATATTTGGTCAGCCAAGAATGAGGCTGACTCAGGAAGGAAAAAAAATAGAAATTAGAAATAAGAGCAGGGTCCATTTCTCATCTTCATGAGACTAAGTTCTTCAAAGTACTGCTGTGTTAGATATCCTTCTAGGACAGCTGGTAGGTGACAAAAATTTGCCCCAGAGGGCTTTAAAATAGGTCAGAACTGTGAAATCACTAAATCAACTTTTAGGTTTCCAACAAGACCAAAAACCTAAAAACTTACCATTATATTTGGGATTCCCATCCCAAATCATCTCTAATTTTGCCCAACTAGCCTATCAGAAGCTTTGCAACAAGATATAATACATTCCAGAAAGTACTGCAATAATTAAATACCAAGAGATCAATGCTTCAAATTTTAAATAAATAAATAAATCCCTACTGCTGTAGACTTCAAGAGAAGAAATTGGCCTTTAAATTACTATTTTTGAAAGTGGGTGTCAAGGAATTTATGTTTGACCAAATGATCCAACCCTTGAAATTTAAATTTTAAAGAAAGTAAATAAAAATTAATACTCTAATTATAGAGTAATAGTTCTTTATTACTTTATAGCCTGGTTCTCTGCTAATTACATACGGTTCTTAAGTTTTGTTGTGTTGACACCAAATCTCTAATTTGTCTCATAGTTTAAACAGCTCAAAAGCAATTTTTTCAAAAGATACACTATACTGTCTCTGCTGTCACAACTGTCAGAAAACACGAGTTCCTAACACATGAGCAGTTATCCCAGTCAAAAATCATATTTCTAAAATCCAGCACTTAGTCTTGTCAAGGACCATAGCAGAAATTGAGTGGCATTTCAGTAAGTGAGGGTTGATGAAGAAAATCTTGCATTTAGTCTTGGGTGCTAGCTTATTCTAGAGAATTTAAACTCAATTGGGAAGACTCAGTGAGACCCTAATTTTGGCACTTAGTGTTGGGGAGCCCCCTATACACACAAATGCTTTTGTCTCAGGGAGTGGGGTTTCAGACCCACCACCTTCTTACAAAGCTTAGAAACTTTCTGCCATCACTAGGCTTTTTAAAAAGTCCCTTCATTTCTGATCCTTTATATTCAAAACCCCTTATCTGCCAATTCACCTTGGCACACATTTTTCTGGCATCCATTGCTGCACTGAGGTTGACTTCCAGCTAGTTGTATGCCACACAGCTTCCGCCACAGTATTTCTCAATTTTGGCAGTAATGTTTTAACCACCTGGGAACTTTAAACTACTGATGAGTATCTCTTCCCTAGAAAGGGTCTGCAGGATGATACGGGAATTGGAATTCTTAATAACTACCTAGGTGATTCTAACACTGAGCCAAGACTGAGAACACCTGCTGTACTCTGCTGAGCAGATAGATTCATTTTGGGCTACCCCTGGCAGCTTCCATCTCTTCTTGCTTTGGAATTGATAAGGTGGGTCAGTTCTATCTCTTATTAACGTTTTCTGCCTCCAACTCACATTGGTTCCAATGGGAGAGTCATGTTCTAAAGATTCCTGAATTGTACTGCCTGTTTATTTTAATGAAACTTGTGATTACAGAGGGCCAATGAGGACCAATAACTCTGTTCAGATGTTATCCCTCTTGAAATGTGGAAGTCTTTACATAATGTATTTTTGCCATCATGATCATTGTAATTTCATTTCACTTTGTTGTTGTTCCATCCTTTCCCCAGGACTCATCTGAGCTTCTAAAGGTTTAAATGTTTTGGCCATTTTCTTTTCTACATATGTAAATACAGCAGTGCTTGATGGATTTAAATGTAATATTTTAAAATTTTCCCTTTAATTTTTGACTCAGACATTCATCTTTCTAACTACTCTTCTGGATTTTGTTACCAAAACATATTTTATTTCCTCTTGTAGTGAGAAAGTTCTGAGAATACCAATGGTATCAGAGTAAGATAATTCTACCCAGCAGTAGGTATTTTCCCAAAGATCAACATCCAACTCAGACTTAAAATAACTCTGCCATCACTTTGCCTGATTTCCAGGCAAAGACACATGATCTTATTCCAATTTCTCTTATGGTCATAATTCCATTGTTTTCACAGGAACATTAAGACAGGAAATGCTGTAGCTAACTATTTAAATAATGCAGAAAACCCTCTCATAGTGTTTTGAATATTCTACAATTATCTTCCATACTCCCCTTTCAAATCCATATGGAATTTCTGTAACCACTGGTCTTACTATCCAAATCTTCAAGGAACATTTCTCTAATTACTTTAAATACAGCCCACCTGTGTTATTAAAACATTGCTTCTCAATAAATCCTGGATCATTTGATGGAGAAATATTAGATTGTTATATGAGGCTATGCCTATCTTCCTGTGTTTCATTGCTTTGGAGCCTGGTCTAGTAATTCCAAAATTTCCCTTCTTCATTCCTTTTTTTTTGTGACGCTCTCAATTTTCCATTTCATTTATGTCTAGCCAACTGTTAAAACTGTAGTCATTCTCCTAAGAAAAAGATTTCTTTGTTCATCTAGTTTAATCAGTCTTTTACTTTTTATTTTCCTTTGCTCATCATTTCTCTTTTAATGGTAAGACTGAAACAAGTTGTTCAAAACACTCCAGTTACTTCTGTATTTCCTGTGCAAATACCAATCTTCAAGACGTAATGTTCCATTCTTGGGACTTTTAAGTTGCACATTTGCCTTTTGTGTTAGTCATATTTTCATCACTGTGAAAAATGCCTGAGGAAAACAACTTAAAGGAGGAAATATATCTTTTGATTCATGGTTTCAGAAGTTTCAGTTCATGGTTGGCTGGCTCCATTGCTGTGGGTCCATGGTGACCAGAGCATCATGGTGAAGAAGGGGTGGTGGAGCAGAGGTGCTTTCATTGTGACTGAGAGGCAGAGAGAAAGGAAAGGAGCCAGGGATAAGATATAGTCCCCAAAGACCCACTCCTTCAACTAGGTCTCATCTCCTACCATTTTATCACCTCCTAATAAAGCTATCAAATTATTAATCCATTGATGAGGTCAGAGATCCATGATCCAATCACACCCTCAAAGTCCCACCTCTGAACATTGCTGCATGGGGGACCAAGCCTTTAACACATGAGACTCTGGGAGACATTCCAGATCAAAACCATAGCATCTTTGTAATCGTGAGCATTTTACTGAGTTGTTTCTCTACCTTAACCTGAAAAGGTAAATATTCTTTTAATAGTAAAGCTCAGCTTTGTTTTAAAATAAATTATTTTGTCTACTATGAGTAAAGCTATGTTCATGGCTTTGGAAATGCAAATTCACAGGTGATATTTATGTAATTAACAACTCCAGAAACAAATTGAAATCATAGAATTTCATATGTATATAAATCCCACATACCTCTGGTTATTCCCTAAGGCAAGAAAAGAGTTCAAAAAACATAAAATAAAACAAGGACTTACTCTTGTATAATCAGTATGTGCTGCATATCTGAACTTGTCACTACATTTTTTTTTCAAGCACACTCTTTTCTGTTGCATCATATGTGCTGCTTAGGAAACGACGTACTTATTACAATTCAAAGATAAACTCTAGCAAGTACATCATAATCAGATAAAAATGCCTTCCATTTAGTGAAAAGCTCCCTTTTTTCCAGGTATTGGCATCATTTAGGCAAAGTAATTCTCATTACTACCTTATATAGCAGGTATTATGTCCCTATTTCCAGGTTTTGGCAGACACTGAAATAGATTTATAAATGTTAACAAGCTTGTACAAATTCACAGAGCCAGGAATTGAAAAAACTAGGATTCAACTTCAAGAATGTAAAAGATACTAATACTAATCAGTACACAGAAGAAATACATTTAAGGTACTTTGAGGTGCTGGAGTATTGCATTGCCCATGAGAATTGACAAAGAGGGAAACATTGCTAGCTCTAAGGTATCAGATCCCTGAATGGAGCAGATCTTAAGTGGAGTTTGGAGAATGACAAGAATAGGGGCATCTAGAAATGAAAAGAACATCCGTTTCTTAATACAAAAAAACAAGCAAACAAACCTAGAAATGGTTCCAAAATATTTAATAAAATACTGCTGCATGACTCTGAGCTTCCAACAACAATTTGGAATCCCATTGCAAAGGACAAGTCCTAGACTTAATGGTCTTTCTGATCACTTTTTGTTTTCTTTCCTTATGTTTTGTTAAGTCCTAGAAGAAATCAGGGTCTCAAAGGAATATTTGGTTTCTGCAAGTTCTTTTTAAAAACAGTTATTTTTATCTAACACATAAAAACATTAAAATTATACATATAATGGAGTACCATGTAATGTTTCAATACATTGTGTAATGTTTAAATCATGTTAGACATATCTCCTCAAAAATTTATTATTTCATTATGATAAAAAACATTCAGAATCTTTTCTTCTAGTTTTTTTTTTTAAATGCACTGTGCCTTCACTATCTGTAATTACTCTGCTGTGCAGTGTACCAGAACTTCATCCCCTACCCCAAACTCCTCACTCCTTTTGGCCTCTGGTGACTATCTTTCTACTTTTAAATTCTATGAAAGGATACAGATTCCATGTATGAGAGATGATGCATATTTGTCTTTCTGTACCTGGCTTATTTTGCTTACCATAATAATCTCTAGTTCTATCCATTTTGTTGCAAATGACAGAATTCCATTCTTTGTATGGCCAATACTATTCCATTGTGTATATGTACTGAGTTTTCGTTATTCATGCATCAGCTGATAACTACTCAGATTGTTTTTTTTTTCTTTGGAGGGGGGCTATTGTCAGTAGTGCTGCCAACTCTGATGGATAGAGATGTGAATTATAAATTGAAATTCTTGACCTCTGTCTCTGGAGGCTGTTGAAACTATGATACTTCTATAGAGAAGAGATAGAAGGATTCCTCAAAGTAAAACCCTCAGAGGGCTTGGGCAGTGTAAGGGTGACTTGATTCCCCTTCAGGGAACTATAGAAAGATATCTGGTGAGTGCATTAAAGACACTATAAAATAGATGTTTATAGTTATTCAGCTATAAGCACAGATAAAATGAAAATCATCTCAAGCTTGTCTCTCCTGATTTTATTTAAAAATTTTATTTTCTTCTTATAGCAAGTGTAATCAAACCCCTGCAGAAACTTTTCGTCTCAAGTAAGCTGAGTTGAATAATAGTGATCAAATAACCATCTATTCTTCTTTATTTTTAAATTTGTTTAGTTTGTTCTTTGTATATGACAATCTATTCTTCAAATTGATAATTTCCAAGGTCTGCACACTGGATATTTTGTCCTTTTAAAATATAAGTTGTAATCGGTTATCTCAAAACATGGTGGAAATGGAGATAAAGATCAAGTTGCTGAGTATTCATCAGCTGATGAATGAATAAAGAAAACATGGTACATATACCCAATGGAATAGTATTTGGTCATACAAAAAATGGAATTCTGTAATTTGCAACAAAATGGATAGAACACATTCTAGCACCTTGGAATGTGACTACGCTTGGAGATAGGATCTATTAAAGACATAATTATGAAAAATGAGATTATACAGGTGGCCCCTAAACCAATATAACTGATTTTTTCTTTTCTTTTTGGTACTGGGGATTAAACCCAGGGGCACTTAACCAAGGCTTGTCCAAGATTACAAAGAAGAAACAGCTGTGCAGATGTTAGTTTTCTGTAATCTAGATTGTCATACCAAGAGCTTCACTGGTTATTACACATACTAGTTCTCTTTTTATGTGTACAATAGCATAGGAGCCACAGCTGCATTTTTAATACAACATATAAATAAAGAAATATAAAAAAACATTTTGAAGGAGGTTGAGGTAAAATTAATGAAGAAAGTCATGAACAAAGGGAAAAGTTGTATTCTTTCTTTTAATTTTTTTTGTACGAGGGATTGAACTCAGTGGTGGTTAACCACTGAGCAACATCCTCAGCACTTTTTATTTTTTATTTTGAGACTGTGTCTCACTAAGTTATTCAGGGCCTCACTAATTCGCCGAGGCTAGTGTTGAACTTGTCATCCTTCTGCCTCAGCCTCCAGAAACACGGGGATTACAGGTGTGTGCCACCACACCTGGCTCTTTGTTTTAAATTTGAACAGATTATCATTTTTATCAATAAAGAAAAAATAAGATTTTATAAAAAACTGATTACTTTTAACCTTTTTAATATTAAAATCATTATTTTAAAATCATTTTAGATTTACGGAAAAGTTGCAAAAATATTCCAGAGAGTTTCACTAGAGGAAGTTTCCATATACTCTTTATCCAGTTTAACAGACTGAATCATTTTTCCCAAAACTGGCATGTTGAAGTCCTTATCCTAGCATCTTGGAATGTGACTGTGCTTGGAGATAGCACCTATCAAAGAGATAATTATGAAAAAATGAGATTATATAGGTGGGCCTTACATCAATGACTGATTTTTCTTTCTTTTTTTAAATTTAAAAAAAAATTTTTTTGGCACTGGCAATTAACCCAGGGGCACTTAACCACTGAGCCTCATCTCCAGACTTTTTTTGTATTTTATTTAAAGACAGGGTCTCATTGAGTCGCTTAGGGCCTCACTAAGTTGCTGAGGCTAGCGTTGAACTCTTGATCTTCCTGCCTCAGCTTCCCAAACCCCTGGGACTACAGGCATGTGCCACCATTCCAGCATGACTGATGTTTTCATATGGGGAGATTAGGGCACCAATACACAAACAGAGGGTGACCTCCTAAGGACACAGTAAGAAGCCAGCCATCTGCACACCAAAGTGTGAGGCCTCAGGATAAAACCAGTCTGCAGACAACTTGCTCTTGGATTTCAGCCATCCAGAATTGAGAGAAAGTGAATTTGTTGTATAGGTCACTTAGCCTAAAGCATTTTTTTCATGGCAGCTTTAGTGAATTCATGCACCCAGTTTTTTAACAATTTTCCCCATTGTTAAAACTTTGTATTGTTATGGTTAAGTTTAGAAATTGACATTGGTACATTGCTATTAACTAAATTCCAGACTGAGTTTCTGTAGTTTTTAATCAATGTCTTCTTCCTCTTCCACCAAACACTACCAGAGTTTATGGTTTGACACCAGATCATACTCCGTTTTGAAGGATATCACTCACCCCAGTAGGATGGCTATGATATATATTAAAAGAAAGTGATAAATTGGCTGGGCATGGTGGCATACAACTCAGAAGATTGAGGCAGGAGGATCTCAAGTCCAAACCCAGCCTCACCAACTTTACCAGGCCCTAAGAAACTTAACAAAACTCTGTCTCAAAACAAAAAAGAAAACATGGTTGGGGATATAACTCAGTGGCAAAGCCCCCTGGGTTTAATCTCTAGTACCAAAAAATAAATGAATGAATGAATAAATAAATAAAAAGACAAAAGAAGGTGAGGATTCAGTTAAAGGGACCTCTTATCCACAGTTGGTGGGAATGAAAATTAGGGCAGACATTATGGAAAATGGAATGAGGACTCCTAAAAAAAAATATCTAAAAATAGAGCTGCCATATGACCCAGCTATCATACTACTGAGTATATAGACAAAGGAAATGAAATCAGCAGACCAAAGAGACACTTGGACTCCCATGTTTGTTGGAGCACTACTCACAACAGCCAAGATATGGAATCAACCTGTGTGTGCATTGGTGGATGAATGAATATAGAAAATGTGATATATATGCACAATAAAATATTATTCAGCCATACAAAGAAAGAAATCAGGTCATTTGCAGCAACATGGATGGAATTGGATGATATGAAGTGAAATAAGTCAGGAACAGAAAGACAAATATTCACTTATATGCAATGCTAAAAGTTGATCTCATAAAAGTAGAAAGTGGTTACCAGAGCCTAAGAAGGGAGAGTGGATATAGAGAGGATGAAAAATAGGCACAGAGGTGCAGTTTACTAGCAGGAATAACTTCAAGTGTTTTGTAGCAGAGTAGGGTAACTATTGTTGATGACAATTAATTATGCAATTAATTGTATATTTCCAAATATCTAGTAAAGAGGACTTTAAATGTTCCCAGCCCAAAGAAGTGAGTTATTAGATATGCCAATTACTCTGATCTGATCATTTCACATTGCATACACATATTGAGAGGTCACAATGTGCCCTGTAAATATATAAAATAACTTTGTGCCAATTAAAATTAAAAAAATAAAATAAAAATTTTTACCCCTATATAAAATAAAAAGTGAGGAGCTCAGCAGGAACAAAATACCATGACAGTAGTAGGACAGTTAATGAGTAAGTATGTGTGTGTGTGGTAGGGAAGGGTTCATATGAAATATTAAGGATTCAGGTTTCAAATATATATATATAGGCAATAAAAATGCCTATACTTACTAACAAGATATGTAGAAAAATAATTTTAGAAATATATCAGAATGCAGTTAGGTCTGGTGTTGAATAATGGCTGGACCTAGACTAGGGTAATGTCAGTTAAGATGGAATATTAATCTAAGAAATATTGTAGGAAAGAATATTAAAAGAGCTGGATGAATGAATATCTATATTCCAAGTAAAGGAAAAACAAGTAAAATAAATGAGTCATTCATTTAAACTAGAGAAGCTAGGAGAATTATGGTAAAATACACAGATGAGAAAATGAGGGTAATAAACTGGTTTGGTAAAGGAAATATTGATATCCAAATGGTACTTCAGGATGAGTGTTTAACAGTTTGTTTCCAGGTCTTATATACTGGCTTGCCTCAGAGAGTCTCAGTTTAAGTCTGTTGTCCAGGCACAATTAATAAGATTGCCTCTTTCACTTATAAAAATAACCATTTGGACAATAAATGATTCTGTTACCCTAGCTGTACTCTAATAAAATGTGTAATCCTGAAACCCTCTGGAATTTCCAGATGATGCCAACTTTGAAGTGCAATGCTAGAGAATTTGAAGGAATGCCAGCTGTCGACATTGGTACATGTTGATTTATCCATAGTCAAATTTTATCTCAGAATGTGGAACATCACTTTGAGGGTCACAGTGAGACAAAAATAGATCTGAAGCTAAATTCTTGTTTTCTTTTTACAGAGACATGAAAAGACCATTTGATTCTTAACATATAATTAAGTTGAAGGAGGGGAAAAAAAAAAGAAGATAATACTGGAAATAAATCCTCCATGATAGATCACTATTGGGGGAGTTCATTTAACCACACAGAGAAAGTGACTAGAAACAAGGGGGCCAAGACTTACTTTAATTTATATTATTTTTAACATTGAACTATAACATCTGTACTACACCAGAATGGAAAGCTAGTTCCTACCTGGACTTGGGGAGATTTGATTGCCTTGACACCATTTAAACTTTATTTGAACCCAAGTTATTTAAAGTATATTTAAAGCACAGAAGTGGATATCTCCCGCCTGGTTCCTGCAGATTTAACCAATGAGCTTGAAGCATTTTAGGTCAGGCAGAATATTGGAAACAGAAGGAAACTAATTTTAGTTTGATTGATTATAATACCATATCCTCAAATCTTTCTTTTCTCACGTACTTTACATATTGCATCTGTTAAGGAATCTTTCTCAGTGGAGCAGTATATAAAAGAGATACAGACGCAGACTCCAACGGATGTTGGGAGCACAAGGAAGGTCATATGGAATGCATTCAGCTGAATGCAAAATTCAACATCTGGAGGAGTTGAATTTTGATCCCAGCACTGCTGTTGACTTGCAGTATCGCTCATGGAAAAATCCCTCATTTCCTCTGAGCTTCAAAAAAACTGTTCTTAAAAATGGGGACCATCCTGTCATCTACTGTATGGGTCATATATACAATGGAAAAGCTCATCTCAAAATGAGTTGGGAAACCTTACAAAGACAATGTCAACTATTGCTAAATTTACATCAAGATACAAATACATGTTTAGAAGTGCATTGGTGTCGTGCCCTGCTTGGTACTGTAAATCTGCATATTCTGCTCCAGATGTTTGTTCAGACTCTTTGGAGAATTAGTTGGAAAGCTGCTTTCTCTATGAAATCCCCTCCTCTGATTATTCCTATCTCTGAGGCTTAGCCAAGTTATTGGATCTAACTCATAAATGAGTACTGTCCCATAACAACAAACCCTGGCCTCAATCTAATAATAAAACTCAGACATTTTAATATTAGAAAAAAAGACAAAACCATATTATGTGTTAGCTTACCACTCAAATATAAACTCTTTTAACACTTTTCTATACATATTTTGTCTTATTCTTTAATAGATCTGTATATTTAACTAACATGTGAGTGTATATGTAACCGTGTGTGTGTGTGTATCCTACATTTTTCTGGATAATATGCTCTTTCAACTTTCCAGAACAGCTGGATTTAAATCTCTTCCATGCTTTTAAAATTCTTAATGTCATGCCTGCTTCTTTACCTTCAGCAAAATTGTCTTTTTTCTAATAATGAGAAATAAGAGGCCATTATTTGAAATTTTCTCAAATTCTTCCCTTTAGACCTACAAATGAGGCAACAACATAAGCCATCTTCTCCTTTTTACCATCCAGTCATGTTCTCCTTTCCACAATTAGATCAACATTACATGTTCTCAGGAATCTTATTATAACAATTGTTCTTTCAGATTCTTCCTCTTTAATTGGCTCACTCACATTGACACTTAACATTTTTTCAGCTGTAAAGAGTTGTTTCTAGAGGTCACAGTTGTATATTTGAGTTACTCCTGCGCCCCAGTTCATGGCTGACTATCAGTAATTTTCTTTATTCCACCCTGATCCACTTACCAGCCAACCAGTGGGTCCTGATAAAGTTTACCTACATGCACATTCTTATACGTGTAAAATGAATGCAGTTGTTCCCCCTGATGATCCCCAGGATGTACAATCCATCATTTCTAGTATGTGCCAGAAGCTGCAGCTATTGACTGAGCATCCCTAATCTAAGTGTCATGTCATCACTCAAAAGTTTTGGATTCTGGATTTCAGAGTTTGGATTTTTTTTATTAGGGATGTTTGATTTGTAAAGTATTTCTGGTCTTAAGCATTTTAGGTAAGGGATACTCAATCTGTAGTACCAAATTCTATGTATAGTATGGCCTCTTTTTCCCCTCTTATGCATACATACCTATGATAAAATTTAATAATTTAGGCACAGTTAAAGATCAAAAATAACATAAAATAAAACAATTACAACAGTATACTGTAATAAAAGTTCTGTGAATCAGGTCTCTCTGTTTTAAACTATGTGTACTTACACTTCTTGTTATGGTAATGTTAAATGCTGTCATATCTATGGGATGCAATGAAGTGAGATGAACAACTAAGCATTTATCATTCACTGTAGCCATAAATCTTATAATTTGAGACATGACAGCAAAACTAGCATACTTTTCTTTTTCTGCCCTCACGGTTTCACAAATAGAAGATTTTCTTTTTCTTGTTAAGTACTTTTACCATCTCACTTAAAGGGAGCATGTATGACTTCTCTTTGGCATATACTAATTGCCCATGTCACTGTCCTTGTACTTGGGGGGCCACTTTTAAGTAAAATAAGGGTTACTTGACACAGCTGTGTGATGGTTACCGAGACAATCTGATAACTGAGTCAGTTAACAAGTGACCAATTGGCAGGTATCACACACAGCATGAGTATGGTGGACAAAAGGTGATTCACACCCTGGCATAAACTGTGTGCAATATAAAACCCTTAAATTGTTTATTTCTGGAATTTTCCATGTCAGTCTACAGATGACTGTGAATAGACAAAACCATGGAAAGTGAAACCATGGGTAAAGGGGGGCTACTGTGAAGTGTTTGTATTGTTGAAATTTTCTACCTAACATCAGAATCATAAAAGATATTATCAGACAGCTAAAAGAATATTGGTTTTTATGACTAGTGAAAACAGCAAGGTGGAGATTTGGTGGTATTGTATGGTCAAATGGACTTGCTAACAATTTTGTCTACTTTTATATCTCTTTATTTTCTTTTTTTAAAAATTTTTTTTGTTGGTTGTTCAAAACATTACATAGTTCTTGACATATCATATTTCACACTTTGATTCAAGTGGGTTATGAACTCCCATTTTTACCCCGTATACAAATTGCAGAATCGCATTGGTTACACATCCACTGTTTTACATATTGCCATACTAGTGTCTGTTGTATTCTGCTGCCTTTCCTATCCTCTACTATCCCCCCTCCCCTCCCCTACCCTCCCATCTTCTCTCTCTACCCCATCTACTGTGATTCATTTCTCCCCCTTGTTTTTTTTTCCCTTTCCCCTCACTTCCTCTTGTATGTAATTTTGTATAACCATGAGGGTCTCCTTCAATTTCCATGCAGTTTCCCTTCTCTCTCCCTTTCCCTCCCACCTCTCATCCCTGTTAAATGTTAATCTTCTTCTCATGCTCTTCCTCCCTACTCTGTTCTTAGTTGCTCTCCTTATATCAAAGAAGATATTTGGCATTTGTTTTTTAGGGATTGGCTAGCTTCACTTAGCATAATCTGCTCCAATGCCATCCATTTCCCTGCAAATTCCATGATTTTGTCATTTTTTAATGCAGAGTAATACTCCATTGTGCATAAATGCCACATTTTTTAATCGATTCATCTATTGAAGGGCATCTAGGTTGGTTCCACAGTCTAGCTATTGTGAATTGTGCTGCTATGAACATCGATGTAGCAGTGTCCCTGTAGTATGCTCTTTTTAGGTCTTTAGGGAATAGACCAAGAAGGGGAATAGCTAGGTCAAATGGTGGTTCCATTCCCAGCTTTCCAAGAAATCTCCTTACTGCTTTCCAAATTGGCCGCACCAATTTGCAGTCCCACCAGCAATGTACAAGTGTACCCTTTTCCCCACATCCTCGCCAGCACTTGTTGTTGTTTGACTTCATAATGGCTGCCAATCTTACTGGAGTGAGATGGTATCTTAGGGTGGTTTTGATTTGCATTTCTCTGACTGCTAGAGATGGTGAGCATTTTTTCATGTACTTGTTGATTGATTGTATGTCTTCCTCTGAGAAGTGTCTGTTCAGGTCCTTGGCCCATTTGTTGATTGGGTTATTTGTTTTCTTATTGTTTAATTTTTTGAGTTCTTTGTATACTCTGGATATTAGGGCTCTATCTGAAGTGTGAGGAGTAAAGATTTGTTCCCAGGATGTAGGCTCCCTGTTTACCTCTCTTATTGTTTCTCTTGCTAAGAAAAAAACTTTTTAGTTTGAGTTAAGTCCCATTTGTTGATTCTTGTTATTAACTCTTGTGCTATGGGTGTCCTATTGAGGAATTTGGAGCCTGACCCCACAGTATGTAGATCAGAGTCAACTTTTTATTCTATCAGGCGCAGTGTCTCTGATTTCATATCAAGCTCCTTGATCCATTTTGAATTAACTTTTGTGCATGGCGAGAGAAAGGGATTCAGTTTCATTTTGTTGCATATGGATTTCCAGTTTTCCCAGCACCATTTGTTGAAGATGCTATCTTCCTCCATTGCATGATTTTAGCCCCTTTATCAAATATAAGATAGATGTAATTTTGTGGATTGGTTTCTGTGTCCTCTATTCTGTACCATTGGTCCACCCGCCTGTTTTGGTACCAGTACCATGCTGTTTTTGTTACTATTGCTCTGTAGTATAGTTTGAAGTCTGGTATCGCTATATCGCCTGATTCACACTTCCTGCTTAGAGTTGTTTTTTGCTATACTGGGTCTTTTATTTTTCCATATTAATTTCATGATTGCCTTATCTATTTCTACAAGAAATGCTGTTAGGATTTTGATTGGCATTGCATTAAACCTATAGAGAACTTTTGGTAATATCGCCATTTTGATGATGTTAGTTCTGCCTATCCATGAACAGGGTATATTTTTCCATCTTCTAAGATCTTCTTCTATTTCTCTCTTTAGGGTTCTGTAGTTTTCATTGTATAAGTCTTTCACTTCTTTTGTTAGGTTGATTCCCAAGTATTTTATTTTTTTTGAGGATATTGTGAATGGAGTAGTTGTCCTCATTTCCATTTCAGAAGATTTGTCACTGATATACAGGAATGCCTTTGATTTATGCATGTTGATTTTATATCCTGCCACTTTGCTGAATTCATTTATTAGCTCTAGTAGTTTCTTTGTAGACCCTTTTGGGTCTGCTAGATATAGGATCATGTCATCTGCAAATAGTGATAATTTAAGTTCTTCTTTTCCTATTTTTATGCCTTTAATTTCTTTCATCTGTCTAATTGCTCTGGCCAGTGTTTCGAGAACTATGTTGAACAGAAGTCATGAGAGAGGGCATCCCTGTCTTGTTCCAGATATTAGAGAGAATGCCTTCAATTTTTCTCCATTCAGAATGATGCTAGCCTGAGGCTTAGCATAGATAGCTTTTACAATATTGAGGTATGTTCCTGTTATCCCTAGTTTTTCTAGTGTTTTGAACATAAAGGGATGCTGTACTTTGTCGAATGCTTTTTCTGCATCTATCAAGATGATCATATGGTTCTTATCTTTAAGTCTATTGATGTGGTGAATAATATTTATTGATTTCTGTATATTGATCCAGCCTTGCATCCCAGGGATGAAACCTACTTGATCATGGTGCACAATTTTTTTGAAATGTTTTTGAATCTGATTCGCCAGAATTTTATTGAGGATTTTTGCATCTAGGTTCATTAGAGATATTGGTCTGTAGTTTTCTTTCTTTGAAGTGTCTTTGTCTGGTTTAGGAGTCAGGGTGATGTTGGCCTCGTAAAATGAATTTGGAAGTTCTCCCTCTTTTTCTATTTCCTGAAATAGCTTGAAAAGTATTGGTATTAGTTATTCTTTAAAGGTTTTTTAAAACTCTGCTGTATACCCATCCGGTCCTGGGCTTTTTTTAGTTGGTTGTCTTTTGATGGCTTCTTCTATTTCCTCAATTGATATTGATCTGTTTAGGTTGTGTGTATCCTCCTGACTCAATCTGGGCAGATCATACGACGTAAGAAATTTATCGATGCCTTCACTATCTTCTATTTTATTGGAGTATAAGTATTCAAAATAATTTCTAATTATCTTCTGTGTTTCTGAAGTGTCTGTTGTGATCTTGCCTTTTTCATCCCGTATGCTAGTAATTTGAGTTCTCTCTCTTCTTCTCTTTGTTGGCATGGCTAAGGGTCTGTCGATCTTATTTATTTTTTCAAAGAACCAACTTTTAGTTTTGTCAATTTTTTCAATTGTTTCTTTTGTTTTGATTTCATTGATTTCAGCTCTGATTTTAATTATTTCTTGCCTTCTACTTCTTTTACTGTTGTTTTGCTCTTATTTTTCTAGGATTTTGAAATGAAGTGTGAGATAATTTATTTGTTAGTTTTTTTCTTTTTTTAAGGAATGAACTCCAAGCAATGAATTTTCCTCTTAGAACTGCTTTCAATGTGTCCCATAGATTCCGATATGTTGTGTCTGTGTTTTCATTTATCTCTAAGAATTTTTTAATTTCCTCCTTGATGTCTTCTATAACCCATTGATCATTCAGTAACCTATTGTTCATTCTCCAAGTGATGCATGATTTTTCCTTCCTTCTTTTATCGTTGATTTTCAGTTTCATTCCATTATGATCAGATAAGATGCATGGTATTATCTCTACTCCTTTATAATGTCTAAGAGTTGTCCTGTGACATAATATATGATCTATTTTTTAGAAGGATCCATGTGCTGTTGAGAAAAAGTGTAACTGCTTGATGTTGGGTGGTATATTCTATATATGTCAATTAAGTCTAGGTTATTAATTGTATTATTGAGTTCTATAGTTTCTTTATTCAACTTTTGTTTGGAAGATCTGTCCAGTGGTGAGAGAGGTGTGTTGAAGTCTCCCATAATTATTGTATGGTGGTCTATTAGACTCTTGAACTTGAGAAGAGTTTGTTTGATGAACATAGCTGCACCATTGTTTGGGGCATATATATTTATGATTGTTATGTTTTGTTGGTGTATGGTTCCCTTGAGCAGTATGTAGTGTCCCTCTTTATCCCTTTTGATTAATTTTGGCTTGAAATCTATTTTATTTGATATGAGTATGGACACTCCTGCTTGTTTCCGAAGTCTATATGAGTGGTAAGATTTTTCCTAACCTTTCACCTTCAGTCTATGTATGTCTTTTCCTATCAAATGTGTCTCCTGTAGGCAGCATATTGTTGGATCTTTTTTTTGACCCATTCTTCTAGCCTGTGTCTCTTAATTGGTGAGTTGAAGCCATTAACATTTAGGGTTATTATTGAGATATGGATTGTTCTTCCAGCCATATTTGTTTATTTATGTTACTTAACATGGTTTGTTTTTACTCTTTGATTATTTTTTCACTTTACTGTTCTACCTCCCACTGTTGGTTTTCATTGTTATTTTCCATCTCCTCTTCCTATAATGTTTTGCCGAGGATGTTTTGAAGAGATGGTTTTTTAGCTGCAAATTCTTTTAACTTTTGTTTATCGTGGAAGGTTTTAATTTCATCTTCCATCCTGAAGCTTAATTTCACTGGATACACAATTCTTGGTTGGAACCCATTTTCTTTCAGTGTTTGAAATATGTTGTTCCAGGATCTTCTAGCTTTCAGAGTCTGTGTTGAAAGATCAGCTGTTATCCTGATTGGTTTACCCCTAAATGTAATCTGCTTCCTTTCTCTTGTAGCTTTTAAAATTCTCTCCTTATTCTGTATGTTGGGCATCTTCATTATAATGTGTCTAGGTGTGGATCTCTTATGATTTTGCACATTTGGCGTCCTGTAGGCTTCTAGGATTTGGGATTCTGTCTCATTCTTCAAGTCTGGGAAGTTTTCTCATATTGAACAGATTGCTCATTCCTTTGGTTTGGACCTCTATACCTTCCTGTATCCCAATGACTCTTATGTTTGGTCTCTTGATGTTATCCCATATTTCTTGGATGTTCTGCTCATGGTTTCTTAACAGTCTTGCTGAGCTGTCTATGTTCTTTTCAAGTTGAAATACTTTGTCTTCATTGTCTGATGTTCTATCTTCTAAGTGTTCTACTCTGCTGGTAGTATTCTCATTTGAGTTTTTAATTTGGTTTATTGCTTCCTGCATTTCTAGGATTTCTGTTTGTTTGTTTTTTATAACCTCTATCTCCCTGTATAGTTGATCTTTTGCTTCTTGGATTTGTTTATGTAATTCATTGTCGAAGTGATCTTTCATTGTCTGATTTTGCTGTCTAATGTCTTCCTTGAGACTGAGATCATCTGAAGCATGTATATCCTGAATTCTTTATCTGACATTCCATCTGCTGCAGATATTACCTCTTCTAAAGTTGAGTTGACCTTCATTGCTTGTGGTCCTTTCTTTCCTTGTCTTTTCATACTGCCCGTGTTTCTTTCTGCTTGGTGAAACTGTTGTGTTATTTAATTTTCCCCCTATATATTTATATTGCTCTTGTATAGTTGCAAAGTCTCCCTTTTGTGGAGAAAGACAATGTTAACAGTTCTCAGTATGAATAGTACATCATCTAAGCACACGTTTTCCTTATTATTACATTTATAGCTAGACTCTATGTCTACAAATATTGGTTTCGATTATCGTTTACAAATATAGTCATTAGTTTCATGAAAGGCATACCATTTCTGGTAGCTTGAAGAAAACTGGATTTCAGGTGTAGGATGTTATGTTTATGGGGAAAGGAGTGAGGGTATGGGGTTAATCTAACTTAGTAACTTTGGTGAGCTCTAACCAATAGATGGGTAATTTATGGAAGAATGTATAGATTCAAATTCCTATCTGTATTTATAAGATTACCCTACTTATGAATAGTAAATTTAGGGGGTTGCAAGTGGGATAGAGGGAGTAAGAGGGAGGAAAACAGATAACAAGGAAAGGGAGAGAAAAAAAGAGAGCGGGAAAAAGAAAATACGAGAAAAAAGAAAAGGAATAAAAAGGGGGAAGGGAGGTGGGGCATATGCAATTCCTCTATAGTATATTATTCTGGTGAATCAGTTGTTAAAGACCTTTTTTGTGTACAATTTTTGGTTTCACATATGTTGAGGTTGCGAAGAGCCGAGGGGGAACCGTAGAGGAGACTGGGTGCATGGCTGAAAAGAGAGAGAGAAGAGAGAAAAAGAAAGATAAAAAGAAAGAAAAAGTCTCTCAGAACTCTCTTTTCGTTTCTTCCAGTTGGTGGCGTTGTCTATTCCTAGCTTGAGTCTCTGTGTTCAGGATGGTGGTGGTAGTTAGTGTGAGAGGACTTGAGCTTCCACCTGTGGCCTCTCTACTCTTATTCTCTGAGATGTAAACCAGGTGCCTGATCCGCTGCAGAACCGCACTGGTAGCCACGCCAGTCAACCGGTTGGTGGGTTTTAAGGGTTGGTGGGATTTTCCAAGATGAGTTCCATCAGTTTTTCTCATAAGGTGTTTGATGAGGTGGGGGTGTTGGGGAAACCTTATGTTTGTCAAGAGCTCAGTCAGGTGACCGAACGGGCGTGCAGCAGGGCCCCTCCTCCAGTTGGAGTGGTCTGTCTACCTCACTGGTGGGAGGCTGGGCTCCTCCAACTGGGGAGGTCTGTCTACCGCTCAGGCGAGTCACTGGGCCTGTTCTCCAGGTCGCAGGTGTGCCTACCGTGCCGGCGCAGGTGGTGGCTGGGCCCCTCCTCCAATTGGGGTGCTCTGTCTATCACACCGTTGGGCCACTGGGCCCCTTCTCTGGGACACGCAGCCTGCCTACCTTGTAGGCGGCGGCTGGGCCCCTCATCCAATAGGGGTGATCTGTCTACCACGTGTGGGGGGGACTCCTGGGCTTGTTCTCCAGGTCGTAGGTCTGCCTCCCTTGCAGGCGCAGGCGGCAGCTGTGCTCCTCCTCCAATTGGGGTGATCTGTCTATCACGCTGTTGGGCCGCTGGGCCCCTTCTCAGGGACACGTGTTCTGCCTACCTTGCGGGTGGTGGCTGGGCCCCTCCTCCAATAGGGGTGATCTGTCTACCACGTGGGGGGGGACTGCTGGGCCTGTTCTCCAGGTTGTAGGTCTGCCTACCTTGCAGGTGCAGGCGGCAGCTGTGCCCCTCCTCCAATTGGGGTGATCTTTCAACTAGGCCGGCGGGCCGCTGGGCCCCTTCTCCGGGACGCGTGGTCTGCCTACCTTGTGGGCGGCGGCTGGGCCCTTCCTCCAATTGGGGTGATCTGTCTACCACGCCAGCAGGCCGCTGGGCCTGTTCTCCCGGTAGGTCGCAGGTCTGCCTACCTTGCAGGCGTGGGCGGCGGCTCTCTATCTCTTTATTTTCTTGCCTTACTGAATAGGCTGGCCCCTCTGGTGAAAATGTGAATCAACATTATGACGTTAAACATCCTTGTATTATTTCAAATCTTAGAAAAAGAATATTTACTCTCTCACCATTACTTGTGGTATTAGCAGAATATTTCTTTGTAGGTGTCCTCCCCTTTTTCTTTAGGTTGAGGATATCCCCTGTCATTCCTTATTTACTGAGGACTGTAATCAAGAATTTTGTAGATTTTTGTCCAACTATTTTTCTTCTTAATCAACTTGTTTTATAACCCTGACCACTCTATGATTTATTTATAATCTATCTGGATGACTTTTTTGTATTTTGTTGTTAGAAAAAGTGTTCCACACAGGTCAATTAGATCACTTTTTTAGGTATATATGACAGCAGAATGCATTTTGATACATTTTTGTATCGAATTTACACAATTGCACATTTTTGTATCAAATGTACACAATTGCAGCACAACTTTACATTTCTATGGTTCTACAAGATGTAGTGTCCCACCACATGTGCAGTCATACATGTACATAGTTCAATGATGTCTATCTCATTCCACCATTTTTCCTACCCCCATGCCCACTCCCCTTTGCCCAAAGTTCCTCCATTTTTCCCATGTCCCCACCATTTTGGATAAGTATCCACTTATCAGAGAGAACATTCGGTCTTTGGTTTTTGGGGATTGGCTTACTTCACTTAGTATGATATTCTCCAACTCCATCCATTTACCTGCAAATGCCATAATTTTATTCTCTTTTAATGCTGAGTAATATTCCATTGTGTATATACCACAATTTCTTTATCCATTCATCTACTGAAGGGCATCTAGGTTGGTTCCTCAATTTAGCTATTGTGAATGAGCTGCTATGAACATTGATATGGCTGTGTTACTATAATATGCTGATTTTAAGTCTTTTGGTATAGACCAAGGAATGGGATAGCTGGGTCAAATGGTGGTTCCATTCCAAGTTTTCTAAGGAATTTCCATACTGCTTTCCAGATTGGTTGCACCAATTTGCAGTCCCACAGCAATGAATGAGTGTGCCTCCCCCCCCACATCCTTGCCAGCATTTATTGTTGTCTGTATTCTTGATAACTGCCATTCTGACTTAATTATTACAGTCCTCTTAAATTAATTCAACTTGTTTTATAACCCTGACCACTCTGTGATCTATTTATATTCTATCTAATTCCTCTGACTCATTTCTGAATTTCTGTGTATAGTTTTCTATTAAGTACTGACAGAGGAGGGTTGATATTTTCACATGTATTTATGGATTTCTCTATTTCTCCTTTCAGCTTTTGTTAGTTTTGCTTTCTTTATCTTAAAAGTCTGTTATAAAATACATGTATATTTAAGGATTATTACATTCTTTTGATGAATATATTCTCTTATCATTATAAAAATTTCTTCTTTAATGTACATACCAGTAATGTACCTTTCCTGATGCTTTTGATTAATAATTATACACTCTATTTTTCTTTTAATTATATTTTCATGATCTAACTTTTTTATTATTTTATTTCAAATACATCAAATACATATATCTTTGTATTTAAAGGGAGCATCTTCAGAAAGGGATCAGAGGAAGGAAGGAGGGGAAAGTAATGATGAAAATATACTATATACATGTATGAATATGCCACAATGAAACCCATTTTTCTGTATAAATTACATGCACTAATAAAAAATAAAGTGGGATTCTTATAGACTACAAATGGTTAGATATCTTATTTTTAATCCTATGTGAAAATCTCTGATTTTTCATAGAAATGTTTAATTATTAATACTGTACATAATTATTGACATTATTGCATTCAAATTTTACATGTTAATATTTTTATTATCTGCTCCTTTTTCATTTTTCTTCTATTTCCTACATTATTTCTTATTCTACTTGTTTACATTAGTGTCTTACCAGGTATTCACCTTTGCTTCACATTTAGCAATCTTTCTAGGTTCACCTACATATCTTTAAACTATGATGGTCTAAATTCTCCTACTATAATCCAGCATATACATACTTATGAAGTATATTTTTATTCCTTTGTTCCTTTTGTTATTGTTAAATATTTTAATTATATAAATGCTAAATGTAGTATTTTCTTATTGTTCTTTTAAACAGTCAAATGTATTTTTAATATTTAAAAATAAGAAATAAATATGTTTTTCTATATTTTAACCATGTATTTCACTCTTCATTTTTTTGTGTAGACCCAAATATTTTTGAGATATTGTCCTTAAAAAACTTTAAAATTTCTTATATAGTCTTTTGTTGATAAGCTCCTTCAACATAGGTTTGCCCCAAAAAAGTTGTTATTTTGCCTTCAAACTTGAAAAACACTTTCACTTACAGCAAAGACTCTCATTTGTATATTTGATAATTGCTACTGGATGTGCGATATTGTGGACTTTTCTTTTTTTTACATTATTTTATTCCTTCAAATAATATGGGAACTTGTCCCAGTGTGTCTCTTGGAATTTGCTGAATCTTTTGGGATTAATTGGATTATTTTAAGTCTTGCTTTTAAGCTTTGGTATGACATGTTTGGAGCAGTCTTAAGCTAAGGTTAAATTAATCCTACTTACCAAGGCAATATTTTTCTATGGTTTCTATAGTATGCCCCTATGAATTAAAATTATTCCCAATCCTGTGTGAGCCATTGGAATCTTTAGATCTACTTCACTTTATTCTTACTGCTCTCTGAGGATTATTTTAGCAGCCTCTTTCACTGCACAGATCCATATTTAGCTAAGTACTCCAGAGGTTTCTCAGTAATAGAAGTACTATTAATAGTAGTTTTGTTTTTTTCTCCCCCACTGCTACTCTTCCTCTTCCTCCTCCTCCTCCTCCTCTTCCTCCTTCTCTGCTTTCTCCTCCTCCTCCACTTCTTCCTCCTCTTCCACTACTTCCTCCTCCTCCACTTCTTCCTCCTCTTTCTCTTCTTTTCTTCCTCCTTTATTCTCTCTCTCTCTCTGAGTATGTATCTCTCTCTTCTTGTGAGGTTTGTCTATCTGTCTACATCTTTCTTTGTGTGTGTCTCTCTCCCTCTCCCTCCAGCTCCCTCCTCTCCAGTACTCTGCCCTACACGTTCTAGCTCACTTAGTCTCCTCAAACTCTGAAATTTGTCCTCTCAATTCAGTGAGATTACCAGACTTTATTTTGGTGCCCTTTACTCTGGTATGCCTTGGACACTGCCTCTAGGTAGTAAACTGATATAATTAAAGGCTCACACTGTGGGTTCATCTTATCTCAGGTCACAATTCTGCATTGCCTATAATCTGATGCCTGAAAACACTATGTTCTATATTTTTCTTTAACTCAGAAGGGTAAATCTGGTGGCATGTATTCCATGTGGGTTAGAGTCAGAAGTCTCGCCATACTGTTTTATCAGAATCAATTTCTGCTACTACATTTTGTAATTTCCATTGATATGCTTTCTTTTTTCTCCTTTCTTCTCTATCCTTAAGTAGTTCAATATTCCCTAGCGTTTTGAAAATTCAAATTCAATTCTACTTTTTTCCTTATAACGAATATTCCTAATTAATCTATTGAATCCTATTTCCACGGCATAGGGTACCTATAAAGACTTAATTGACATCATTACCCTAGGTATATGTATGACTTCACAAGTGGTGTGACATTACATCGTGTGCAACCAGAGAAATGAAAAGTTGTGCTGCAGTTGTGTACAATGAACAAAATGCATTCTGCTGTCATATATGCATAATTAGAATAAATAAATTAATTAATTTTAAAAATAAATGAAAAAGACTTAATTGAGCAACAAATATTCCACTTTTTATAACTTTTGAAAAAAGTATTTGGTTTTAGAGTTCTATAATTTTGAGAAAAGTAATAGGTGAATGATTAGAATATTTAAAAAAACTATACATCATATGTATGAAGATATATATTATATAATAATATGAATTTGTATAATCTCTAGTTTATGATTTTCAACTTATTTGAATATAATTGTGTTGATTTTACCTCAGTATTCATACTTGAAAACTTGAGACTTAATGGACTAATTATGGTCCATATTTTGGTTTATTTTATCCAAAAGTACAAATATTTTTATATTTACCTCACAATAGGTAATGATCCAGCTAGATAATTACCCTACCAAGTTATCTGTTTCCCACTTAGCCCTGTCCTCTACTATTCTATTTTTAATCTAGAATTTCAGGTCTGGATCATTGTTAGCATGCACTCTTGGTCTTGTTTATTTAAACAGAGTAACATGGTGAAAACATTTACTTGCCCTCATTTCAGATCATCCTCCTATTTGTTTCTCTCCTTACTGATATACTTCTTCCAGCAGTACTTTCAAACACGATTGTTGTGTGGTGAAATTTCTGAGGCTTGTATAACTGAGCACATTATTTTTCTTTTCCTAGTAATTAATTACTTTTCTGGATCTAAACTTATCTGTAAATTTCATTTATTTTATTATTGTGGACAGATTCACTCCATATTTTTTTTCATTATTTTTGGCCAGTTAGTTTCTTGGCATGTTGCACTGTTACTTTACTGACATTAATGGAAGTTTCTCTTTTTGTTTGGCATTTTTATATTGCCCGGGAATGACCTTTAAAATATCTGTTTAAGTGTAGACTTCCATTAACTATTTTATGAGAGGTGAGTGAGAATGACACAGCCTTGGTCCCATTCAAAGCCATACCTATGTGGGAAACCCATCAAGCTGATGCTGTTGGTTTTGGTTGGTAGACTTGGAGCATTTTCCTGTGCATGTTTCTGCAATTACGCCTAAGGATTCTATCCTAACTTTTCTTAAAGAAATCCCATCTGTCATCTGGAAGCTTATTGACTAATAGATCTCATGCCTATTGCTATTTATTTTGGAACTTTTTGTGAGTAATTTGATAGGAATATGGAAAAAGGGCACACAGGCACTCCTAATATTTTTACCATAAAAGTCCAGAACACTTAAAATATCTTTACCTCCAACTTATGATTCATTCCATTCTAGATTCCTTTTGAGCTCTGTGCTGGACAACTGTTGTTTTTGCTTTTCTCTCTTCCACCCTTTTCTTTGGGGACAACTGTTTCTCTAGTCCCTATGGAGGTAGGAGTCAATCAGTGTGACTCCCCCTGACTACCACTCACAATAGCTCAGGTAGGGGTTGAACACCGTCTGTGACAACATTTAGGATAATGAGATTCTCCCTTGGGAAGCTGAATATGTACACACTGTTGAAATAATGGAAAGAGCTGAAAAACTTTAGACAGACCCTTGTTTTGTCTTTTCCAAGTCCTGTTTGTAAAATGTCTATGAATTCACTAATAAATTCCTTTTTTTCTTTATGCAAGCCAAAATTTATTATTATTATTATTATTATTATTATTATTATTATTATTATTATTATTATTTTGTAGAGAAAGAATTCTGGCTGATAACGAGATTTGTAACAGGAGTTGGCTGCAGGAAACAAATCCTCTGAGACATGGCAATATTTGGAATTGGTTGTTGGATACAGATAAAATGAAAAACATTAGGACATTTTCATTTCTATGGAAGTGAATTAGCATCCCATGGTACATAATTCAGAAACAGCTAATTATCTTATGGACTGTAATCACTTGAAATCATGTATGTAGCTCTAGGATGGGGTAGATAGATATTGCCATAACACAATTTAATAGGGAATGATTAAGAAAAAAAACCCCACCATGGTGAATAATTATTTCTGACAGGATGAATAATTTAAAGCAATACAATGACAAGAAACAATGTCAACATTCTTGCCTCAACGCACAGGATGACATTCGGATGTGAAAGTATCATATGCCCTTATGTGTTCAGATCTGTAAGTTTGAATTACTGAAAACAAACTCAGATATTAACATACAGCTGCTGAGTTACTAAGGTAGACTTTACAGCCTCATAAGATTCTTGAGTGAAAGATACAACATTGGCCAGGAACATATTGAACCCTAACAGTTGGAATGAAGTTAGTAATTGCAATTTTCTGAAATTGAGTGCTTTAGTTAGTAATTGCAATATCCTGAAAAAGTTCAACTATAGTTTCCAAATCTGAGGATTAAATATTATGTTTTCCAAATCTGAGGGTAAATATTAGAGCTAAATTTGTCCCCATTCTGTACCCTTTATTATTGTCTACTTATTCTAAAGCATGAATTCAACATGCCCAGTACTTGGAATGAGAGTTTAGCGGGAGAAAGACAGAGAAGATGCTGAGATTTTGATAAGTCTACTATGGTTATATAAGATTAACTTCAGGTGAAGCTGGGTACAGATGTTAGAGCTCTCTTGACAAAATACCACAAACTAAGTGTTCTAAACAACACAAATTTACTTTTCACAGTTTTGGAGTCTGGAAATCCAAGGCAAATCACAGGTTTGTTCTCTTCTGAGACTTCTCACCTTAGCCTGAGGATGCTTGCTTTTGTGCTTTGTCCTCATGTGGCTTCTCTGTGTGTCCCTGGTGTCTGTCCAAATTTTCTTTCCTTACACTACTCAGAGTGAATTGGGGCCTACCCTAATGATCTTATGTTAACCTCATCATCTCATCAAAAAAGGCCTATCTCCAAATACAGTCATGTTATGAGGTACCAGGGGTTAGAGCTTCAGCATAAAACTTTTGGGAGGACACAATTCAGCCCCAAAGTTATTTCAAAATAAAAAGCATTTAAAAATCTAGGTATTATTTATGGGAATGGAGAGTCATGTTGTTCCACAAATAAAACAAATTGTCCTTGGGTAGATTTATTGATGTAAACGAATTAGCCAAAGTCTGAATCCAAAGCTCCAACAGGGGCCACACACTGTAGTTTAATGGTTTGCTGAGTTGGATGACACCAACCTCGATCCAGCATTAACCTATTCCAAATGACTTTTGAGAGCCAGACACTGTTCTTGGTGTAATTATGAAAAAAAGCATTTAAAAATAATTCCAGAGAAAGACATGTTTGTGCTCTTTGTCTATCTACTATGAACTCCAACTAAGCCCCCAAATCTCTCCTACGGCTTTGGCTCAAGACTAGATTGTGGAGAAAAGGACAAGAATATTATCCACATGCTTTAGAGCCTGTTCCCTAAATGCTTTACACTGTGGTGGAAAGAACTGTTACTGAGAGGACTTCCCACTGTCAGGCACCTGGCAGACATGCATGATGGGACTGCCTAGGTCAAACAGCTGCAGACTCCAAGAAAGCAGATTTTCACAATAAGCTGTCAGGCAGTGTAGGCTGTGACCTGATGCTTGTCTTCCATCCCTTTTTTCACATATACTCTGTTCACTGATTTGGAAAAGTGCTGACACATAGAAGTTCCTCAATAAATGTTTGTTGAGTAAATGTTTCAACTATAATAATATCTATGTGCTAAACCTTTTTGTAAATCTCTTACAAGTTGAACTTGTATAATAATAATTAAATATGTCTAACAGCACTGTTATTTACCCCATAATCCAAACTAGAAAGTGTTATTTGTCCATTATCACCCAGCTGATGACTAGCACAATTGAGATTTGACCCTAGGTTAAGATGGACTCCAGGGTCCATCTTGACCCAATTTACATGATTTCTAGAATTTCCACAAAGAATCCATAAACTTTAATCTAGATGACCATGTTCTGACCATTTGGTCTGAAAAATGAGGTGGCTAAGGTAAGGAGCTGTAATATTTTATATTAGGTTAAGCTGGAAAATGAGGGATCCAGACAAAAGTATTGATAGACTAGTGATAGGGAAGGTTTTTGAAAAACATATGCTGATGTATCTTTCAGAATGAGCCCCAAACCCGGAAAGTATCTATGCCCTAGGTGGATGCTCAATCAAATGTCTCCACTACAATAGAAACTAATAATAATCCAGTGGGCAAGAAAACCCATATTTTAATGAGATTTAACTTCTGCAGTCATCCCAGTACTTGTTTGATATCCTCATAAATGCTTTATCTGGTGTGGCAGCAATAAAATGCAGCACAAGGATCTCAAGGAAAACTTTGAATTACCAAGCTTAGTCTAATTAACTGCCACTATTAAGCTCCTAAATTGTGAGCAATAGTGACCAAGCCTAAAGTTGTGGCTTGTTATATATACCTGAAAGGGACCAGCCCAGACCCCATGGAAGGTTCATGAAAAAGGATACCCTTTATCCTACAAAGGGCAATACAGATTTTTCATGATTGTAATAATCACTTTTCATTTGATTTTTTTCTTGTCTCTCATTTTGCTGTACTTAGTTCTTAATGCATCTTTATGAAAACCCATTTTTGCATATCTTCCATAAAACTCTTCTCTAAGAGAAGTGATGTAAGGCAAAGAGAAGATGCCTCTGAGTTCCAGTACTCATATAGACTACCTTTCACCAAGAGCTGGCTTATGCAATAGTGAAATGGTTCAGTGAGGTCTTAGTTTCAGTGCCAGTTGGGAAAGGTTACTTTGCCAAGTTACAGATGTCATCTGTGTCCTGAAATAGCACGAGAAAAATATTTAGTGCTCTTTTTCCCATTCCCAAATACATAGATCTAGTAGTCAAAGGATTGGAAATGGGGTAATGGCTTTTATATTTATACAAAACAATTCATATTTTAAATGTTTAATTCTGTTCTTAAGAGTCTGGCATCTGTTCAGTTAGATATTTTAGTGACAAGGTGGAGCAGTTCTGTCAAAAGATACAATTCTTGTGACCATTAAGATTGGAAGTTAAGGCTGCCCTATGGCTATTGTATTTTTTTTAGGAAAGGGAGCTGTGACCTTGAGAGTGGTGATTGACCTCTACTTTCAAAGGAAGCAGTTACTTCTAGATACTGGTAATAAAAGTTTGGCTGGAACCAGGATATTATATGCATCCACAGATATGTTGGGTAGGATTCTCGGTATCAGTGGATATAATTCTCAGATGACTTCTCCAGCCTTCGCACAGGCAGTATCAAAGGCACTGTGCCCTGTTGAACATTACTGTCTGGGTCACATCTATGTGCAAAAGTACCTCACCATCTAGGGAACTGGCTGAAAAATAGATAAATATAGACTATGCTTCAATTAAAAAAGTTAAAAATACTAGCTACAGCCTGTAAGCAGTGACTAAATAAAGGCCATAATATTTATGGTGTTTTTTCTACTTGCTATATTGCTCCTTTCTCTTCTTTTTGGCAACTCTCTTTCCCAAGTTTGTGGGTGGTGGTTACATTTATCATATACTCTTTGGATTGCAGAAGAACAAAAAGACAGAATAACGTGGAAACTAGAAGAGGGACAGACATCAATCACAGGCCCAGTGTAAAAGCCAGTTATTCTGTAGCACTGGAAATGTAGTTACACTCTTATGCATGTTAGCCTATGGTAGAGATGGAGTGATTTCTCACTGATATTTTAAGTTGCATTTCTGATAAAGTTTAACATTTATGTGCATAAATGGATGTCCTCTTTTGTCATGTGCCTGTTCATGTCCTGGGTCTATATTATCTATTGTTTTGTTAGATTGCTGATTTTTAAGAGTTATTTATTCTGAAAAAAAATATATATATATATATGTATATATATGAATCTAATAGGATCCAAATTAAAAAAATATATATATATATAATATTAGGATCCAATAGGATCCAAATAGCTATAAAATAAATATATAAATATGTATATTTTAATATAGTAAATATCTTCTCCTAATTTATGTGTTGATTTCCCCCTTCATTTAAAACTTTGCCCACATTAAGAGAATAAAGATTTTTTTTCTGTTTTTTTTTTTTTTTATAGAATTGTATTGCTTTACATGCCACATTTGATATTTCATCCATTTGGAACTGAATTTTTGTGAGATGAGAGTCAGATACATATTTCCATAGAGCTTTCCACTGCATTACAGTGCTACCTTTGGAAATCATCAGTTGGCTACCTATGTATGGGTATATTTATGTGCCCTTTCTTCTATTTTTTTAATCAATCTGTGCATTCTTGAACCTGTACTTCAATTTCTTAATTATTGTCTCTTTGTAATAGTTCTCAATAACTTGCAGTGTGTATTCTTTTTAATATATCTTCAAAATTGTCTTGGACAGGCTTATTTGCCAGTCTAATTAATGAAGAAAGATAATGTATTATTTTCACTTATATTTTTCAGATTATTTTCATTTTAAGCTCTTTTTTATATTATGGAAACTCATTAATCTGTTCCTTATTTATACAAATTTTAATTTTTCTTTAACTCAATATAGTGACATAAAGGAGCTCCAGATAATAACCCTTTGTTGTTTTTGGTGTTGTATATTCTCTTGCTAGTCTGTGCCTTGAATCTTTTCAATCTTCAGTTTGTTGACCTGTGGATATAGAACCCATGGCTATGGAAGGCTGACTGCATCCAATTTTATTAGAATGACCCACTAATTGGAAAAAAACTTAGTCTCACACTAAATAACTAAGTGATTTTTGTCTCAGTTATATTGCAGAATTGATAAGATTTAGATTTGTATCTGAAAGAATAGATTCAATGGAACCAAAACATTTTTAGAGTCAAAGAATCATTTTTAAACAATAATCTATACAAAATACTCATGACAACTTGTGAGTTATGGTCCAAAAGAAAACAAAAATGCAATATGAGATCACCTTTAGGTCTTTAAAAGACATCTTTCAGGTTTAGGAATTCTCTAGTTCATTTTAAAATTATACAACCAGGACTGCTGATGTTATACTTGAAAGTATTAAAATCCCCAGGAAAAAATGAAGAAATCCACAGAAAACATGTGCACCAATATTTAATGTGAAGATATCTCCATGAGTCTTTAGATATGAATGGATAAAGACAAATCTGTAAAGGCTAAACAGGAACTACCATGTAATATAGAACAAAGAATGAGTAAGAGATCTGAAGAGTCTAAGAATAATAGGATCCAAAGAGCTAATAGGTACCCACTGCAAAGTTCAAGGTGGCATTTGAATGTAGTAGTTGAAGTTAAAAAGCCATGACACCAAGAGAAAGGTTAATGGCAAGGTATAAGGGAGCTAAAGTAATCATGCTTTCCCTACGGAAGATGTAAAATCAAGGAGCCAAGATGATCTGACCAGACAAGGACAAACACTGAGCAGAGATTACTGAGATTTTGTTCTGTATCTAAAAGGACAAGACAGAGGATGGAAAAGGCCCTGACAAGAACAAGGAAGGGAACCAATGCCTAGAATCTCTGCAAGTTGGAGACCATATGTTTGACTACTTACTTCACAAAAGCCAGAGAAGATGATCTCCTAGAAGTGTGAAGCTAGGAAGTTCTTCTGACACAACCCTCCTGGTTAGCAGTCAGGAAAATTAAAATAAAAACAAATTAGAAATAGAAAATATTGCATTTGACTTGTATACATGAGTATTACAAGAAAAAGTTGGAAGAGAAGGAAGGAACTGCAGAATAAACCTATAGATGGTGTATTCATTATTTATACCATGGTGAACAGATGAAACTCTAATGTACAATTTCAAAATAGCTTAAAATAGACTACAAAAATAGACATTAAAAAACAAATTACAGTCAGAAAAAAATTCAGAAAGAAATTAGTGAGGTTAAGAAAAAATATAATAAAATAAAAATAGTTCAGAAATTAATATCACACTAGCAAAAGAATAAAGGGAATTAAGACAATCATTCTTCTATATAAATAAAAGTACAAAGGAGTGATATTAAAGAAAAAATGTGACATTTTAGATTTGAAAGAAAGTAACATGTAGAAAATATTCAAATATCTAACATCTGTATAATAGAAATTCCCAAAGGGGGAAAAATAAAGGGAAACAAATATCAATAATAAAAACTTAAGAAAATGAAGTCACTAGAATGAGAAATAGCATGGGAACATGCACTAACAAAAGTTATCATGAAATTATTTTTAAAAAAGTGAATAGAGTGTGAAAAAATATATAACAGCCATTATTACATAGAGGTAAAATTGTGTTACTCTTGGGGCTGGGGATGTGGCTCAAGCGGTATTGCACTCGCCTGGCATGCGTGCGGCCCGGGTTTGATCCTCAGCACCACATTCAAACAAAGATGTTGTGTCTGCCAAAAAAATAAATATTAAAAAATAAGTCTATTACCCTTTAAAACAGTGATATAATAGAGCAGAGGGAACAGGAAACAGAGATGAGTTTATAATACTTTAATAATGCCTCATTTTATAGATCTGACATGGAACTAGGTCACATTATGTATAATATGGGAGATATTATACATGTTTACAATTTGTAAATGTTTTATGTAACATTGAAACATTATATATTTTTAGAATTTCTAAAGTTAAGGTTATAATGAAATAAATTAAATTTGGCATGCACTTGGAAGCATAGGAAGGTGTTATTCCAAGTGGTTTTGAACATATTAATTTAATAATCATCCCTAGAGTATTACATTGAATTACAAGAAAAAAATTGAAAGACAAAAAATTATAAAAGTTTAATAATCATATTAGTGGTGGTATCAGTAGTATAATTTTGTTTCCCTGTACATACTGTGAAATAAAAGGATGAGTAATTATGCAATTTTTAAAATTTTCACATCCCCAGTGTCCTTGACACAAACCTATAGTTTATTATATCACCAAAGTTTTTCTTGATCAATGCAATGAAGAGGCCTAAAAACAACAAATAACCCAGAAGCAATGAGAATGTTCAATTTGCAGATTGTGGTCTTACGATAAGGAACCGGGACCTTTGGAGAAATTTTTGATTTCTGATCTGGGGCAGTCAGTAAGTCTGGGATAGCTTTCCAGTTCTAGTAACTGGGATTATCAAAGATCACTAGAGTTCATTAAAAAAAAATCAAAAGGCAAAATTGAAGAGGCTCTCAATACAAAGTTGGGACAATTTGAAAATCAATAAAAGTAATAACTATAAGAGATTCAGAACTTCAAGTATGTTTAATCCATGAATTGAAAATTATTAAAAAAATATACTTACCCATTGGAGAATGATAGCAAATCAACTCATTGCTGCCAAGACTTTAGTAAAGTATAAGGATCATGCATTTATACTTCACTTCCTATATGAATTGTACCACACAACAAGCAAATACTTGAAGATGGTATCTCTCTTTAGAGAAGTATTTCAGCTAATTAATTATATGAAACAATTAGGATATTGTAGTTTGGCAATGACAATATGCACTTTACATGCTGTTTAACTGTCTTAAAGGGCATGATGAATTTGGGCAACAGTTTCTCATATTGCACAATGAGAGGCCAAAAAATGTACATACCCGTGAAAAAAGTCAAAATCATCTCTGAAGTAGTAATACCAAAAAACAAATATAAGCAAAATCCATTTTGAGTTTGATCAAGACTAAATCCAGTTACCAAGTTATGGAATATGCAGAGGACTATGTTATAAAACACCATGAAGATGCACTCTGCAAAATATAAACCTTGGCGATTTTACAGGGCTATCTGAACAAATAGATTTGAGGTGTGAGGGGAGAGAGAAAGGGAGAGAAACCATAGAGAAAAAAAAGAGCAATTTAAAAATACCAAATAATTGTACCATTTGGATTTTATTTAGATCCTGATTCAAAAAATATAAACCTGAAATATGTTTGACATTTATGAGACAACTGAATATTCAAGCTGTCTGCGCAGTTATGATACTAAGATATTATTGTTAAATTTTTAGATGTTGTCATGATAATATGACTGTGTTAAAAAGAGAGCTCTAATATTTTAAGGTTATATAACAACTTTGACAGATGAAATTATATGATGTTTGATAAATGATTAAGAAAATAGGAGATGTGGAAAGAGTGGGTGGGAATCTGGATGAAGCAAGTTTGTCCGTGAATTGATAACAGCTATTAGGCAGTACAGGCAGGTTCGTTTTATTATTCTCTCTACTTTGGTGAATGCTTGAAATTTTTAATAATAAAATATTCAAATAATGAACAATTTTGAGTCCACATGCTGGTCTTGGGATATAGCAGAGGGCACAAATGAAATAAGTAGAAAACAACCTATCTTGTCTTTCTCCCAGGGTTTTTGAAGAGATTGGTTTTTTTCTCACTTCCTCTTTCTCCAGGAAAATTCTTTCTTGTTTATATGCCATACTTGCTCTGAGCTGTTTAGTCTCCTCTCATGAAGCATCAGTTACACTATCTCATTTATTGCTTGTTATTTTTGTCTGTCATTCCTAGAGCTTGTCAGCCATGCATGGTGTTTATTATAATAGTGCAAACCTTTTCGCTGGGACCATCTGGAGTTCTGTTCCTTAATAACATTTCTTTCAACACCTACTAGCTGGGAGGTGGATGTGAGCATGCTCAGAGGCTAAAATAGACATCTAGTTCATGGCCAAGTTCTGTCAAATTTCTTTATTTGAACATTCTGAGATCAATTTGTTATGGGCTCTTGGTTAGATCAGTGTGTTTTAATTGGCACTAGACATGCACTGGGTTTTAAATATACTCTTGACATCTCTAATTGTGATACCATCTATTGCCCTGTTCTGGTAAACACCTGCCCTGGAGCAGTCATCCCTTCCAATCTCAGATACCTCTGCCAGGTGTTTCTAATAGACAGTACACATCACTAGGCCATAGATGACAGTCATTTTAGGTACCTGGGAATCATGGAAGATCCGAGAACTTTGAAAAGGAAAAGTTGGCTTTTTTCAAGAATAGCCTGGAACCTGGTGCATGCCTGTAATCCTAGCAGCCTGGGAGGCTGAAGAAGGAAGATGAAGCAGGAGGATGGCAAATTTGAGGCCAGCCTCGGCAATGTAGCGAGACTCTAAACTTAATAAGACCGTGTCTCAAAAAAATAAAAAAGACTGGGTATATGACTCAGTGGTTAAGCACCCCTAGTTTCAATGCCTAGGATTAAAAAAAAAGTCTGGGACCAGGAAGCAGTCTATTCTTGCTATAAGCTGAGTTATTCAAGTTCTTCTAGGTCAGGTGGACTGGTGAGCAAGAAAAGAATTGACTTCTAGAAAATAGAAAAGACATTGCCACAGTTTATTAAGTTTATAAATGATGTGAGCAATAAGTTTTTCCTTAGGCTTTTGAAGTAGTTGCAAAGTTAGTGATAGATTTTCCCTTTGGATTTTTTAAACCAATTTGATTAACAGAAAGTATTTTATTCATTTTCACTCTATTAAAAACATTTTAAACTTCAGGAACACCCATCCCCAAAAAGTCAGCAAATTAGATTTGTCTGATATCAAATTATAGACTTCATCATTATTTTCTAACTTGAGAGACATTTCCTTGCAATTGATCCCTTTAATTATTTTATCATAGATCCTTCCTCTCTGATGATCTTGGCACTTTTGATTATTGCCAAGGTCATCAAAATTTTTACAGTGAGTTGCTAAGTCCAGGAGGCACCACTATATTGCATCCTTCAAAATACAAAGAACAGATTGCAGTCCTTGAGATTGTATAAGTACTGACATTGGAACGGTACCAAAGCAAATACTTACCCCAAATGCTGAAAATTCTTATTGCAAGATCCACACACCTCTAGGAAACATTTTCCACAGGTTTGCTCTTTACTTTTTTTCAAACTTCAAGCACTTTTTTTTTCCTGAAAACATGAATTTTCTCAACAAACTTAATTAAAAGAAAAATGTTTCTGTAACCAAATAGGAGATGGTGATATTTAAACCACAAAGATTACTATTTAAAAGTAATTGTTGGTTTGTGTCCAAGGCTATGAGAGGAATAAAGTGGAAATTTAAATGGCAGACTTGAGGAAAGAGGTCAAACATAGCCACAAGCAAATGGAACATGAAGGTTTAAGGCTTCTGTGCTACACAAAACTCCAAAGCTGTTATTTTTAAGAGGGTTCTAAAGCTGGCAATCAAAATTCTCCCATCCCTAAATGAAAAGCAGTGAATTTAATGGAATGCTTTTAAAAATAAATATACTTGAGTAGACTGTTTTGGATACTTCAGAACTGTATCATCTGCTTGCAAATCCTGTGAATTAACAAGGAAAATGCCATCAAGAGATGTTTTTTCAATGAGATGGCTTTCTTCATTCATATTTTATTGAATTTCTTCACAAAATGTTACAAATATTTCAGATATCTCCCTTCAAGTCACTGTTGGTCAATGACTTTTTCCACATGATTCTGTATGTCCATGTGTCTTCTATTAATGGGATTTCAACTTTATGGTAGTTGTCTGAGCTTGTACAAAACAAAAAATTTTTTTTGGAAAAATATCTAGTGTGATGATTCTGACAGCTCTACCACACAAGTGTCCAAAGAGAGATATTCAAATATATGCAAATATACACTGCAAGTATGTATGTGAAAAATACACACACACACACACACACACACACACACACACACATATATATAATTAGTGTTTCTTTGTCCTAATAAACAGATCTTCTGTTTGCTGGTCAAGTTTAGAGACAATTCATGTCTACCTAATATTCTACTAAACAGAGCCTATATATAAGGGAAGACAAAATCTCCACATTTAACATATCAATCATTCTACTAAATAGTGACTCCTCCATGTTTTCTGAAAAATTTGGCTCTGAAAGTAAAACCAAAGACAAGGATCTATTTCTCTGAAAGATGAAAAATGATAATCATTGTCCTCAGGACTTAAACAATTGTTTCCTTCTCCCTCTTCTATAGCGTAAGTCAAAATCAATCCCTTGGATCTTAACATTCTAAAAATAAATAAAAAGGCAACTTTCTTGTCTCTCTTCCTATGTTCAGGTTCAAACACAATACAAACTTCCTGACATAAAATAAAATGCCCTTTACAATTTAGTTCCTTTTTTTAGGGGGGTGGGGTGTGTCCAGGTTTTGAAACTATAGGAGAATAGATTTCAGTACAATAGACAAGGAAACTTTGATAACATTATCCAAAGATGAGACTGACTCCTGTCACTGGTAGTGAGTTTACTCTCAGTGCACAACCACTGGGCTGTACTGTTTCAGATGTGAAGTTGTGCAAATGGAAAAGTAACAATGAAGAAGGTAATGGCATTGTCAGATGTCCTAAGTTCAAACCATAACTCCTCTACTTATTAGCTGTGTGCACTTAGGCAAGTAACTTTTCTGGGCTTATCATCAACATACTTAAAATTTTAGAACTGTATGAAGATCAATCCAGATATCAGAAATGGGCTGAGCACATCACTTATGCAAACCAGGTTACTTTTACAGTTGAAGAAGGATTATTAGTAATTATATCAAGAGAACAGATGTCCTATCATAGACATTTTATATATAAAGGTATAAAATGATGCCTGACATAAATAATGAATAGATGTTAGCTCTTATTATTGTTGTTGATGTTGTATTTTAGTTTTAGTTGTCATGAAATAGATGACCCTTAAGTTTTCTTATAACCTTGAGATTCTAACAGTTGCCAGTAGATAGCTGTCATTGACCAGTCTTTGGTAAATCCTTTACTAAACTATCCAGCTTAGGAGGGAGCTGAGAGAGGGAGAATAGATAGTAAGTATGAAGGAGTATGTTTATTTCCACAATCAATGTGCTTTATCTTTAGTGCCCCAGTTAAACATAAAAAGAACACCTCTGTCACATTTGTAGAGGAGACCACTTTATCACATTAGCAACTTTCTCTCTCTATCAACTTTGTATCGTAAACAACAAGTAAATTATGTTGATGCTCTCTGTTATGGCATACACTGACATGATTGATATGAAGAAACTTTTATGTTGCATAAATGAAAAGAAAATAATAGCAAAGTGTAGCCAGTGAAGAATGTCAGGCATAGAGGATTTCTCTGAGTCTCTGCAGGGACCCGGGAACATTTGTGTTCTTATGTATCCTCAAGAAGAAAGGAAGAGATGATGTCACATTTTTTTTAATAAGATAGAATATAGTGAAGGAAGTAGGCTAAAGCTTTTTACTATATCATAAAGGAAAAATTTTGGAGAAGGAAATGTGATTCTCATCAACTATAAATGATACATTTATTAAAGACTTTATTCAACTCATTAATTAAATAAGGGGAAAAGCAGATGCCAGTCCAGTTCAAAGAGAATCCAAAGAACAGGTAATTGTATAGATCAGAAATACTGAAATGAAGCAAAAAATGGAAGGCAAAACTTACTTCTTCCATATTAGGGAAGAAATTCAACTTGATCTTCTCACAAACAGAATTTATTTGTGTTTTACAGTGTCATTTATAAAATATTTCTCATACAGTCAGAATCAGATAACTCAAAAGGATTAGGGATTGGCAAACTACAGTTGTGGGCAAGTCAACTTTTTTTGTAAATAAAGTTTTATTGAAACATAGACATGTACATTTGTTTACTTATTGCTTATCATGACAAACAGCAAAGCTTAATAGATACAACCAAACTTTATAGACTGAAAATATTTACTGTTGAGTCCTTTAAGGAAAATGTAGTTAAACCCTGATATAGATGATGGGAATAGGTTTCTACCGAAGCATATTGTTTTCCTATGTTGTATGATGGTAAGAAAAGAATTTAGGAACTGGATTTTTTTTTTGTACTGGAAATTGAACCCTGAGGTCTCTGTCACTGAGCTATATCCCCAGCCATTTAATTCAATTATTTTTTTTTTTATACAGAGTCTTGTTAAATTGCTGAAACTGGCTTCATACTTGCAATGCTCCTATTTCCAGAGTTGCTGGGATTGCAGGCATGTACCACTACCCCTGGTTAAATCTAAATTCAAATCTTAGTTTCACTACTTATTTATTCCACAAGCCTCTTGGAATTCACTTATAAAATAACTATAATGCATTAATACTTATCAAATTAGTATAATACTTCTCTTACATGTGAAAGAGAATGAAAATAATGGATATAAAGAGCCCAGTCCAATTTTTAGATTAAATGTGATAAGAAGTTCAAAAAATATTAATTCTTATTGATCATATTTTACCAGAATTGAGAATGTTCTATTAGAATTATATCCTCAAGTTCAAAACTATCTGTAATCTAATAGCCTTAAAGCAATGGGCTTCTCGGTGAAAAAAGGAACCATTTATGCTGGCTGCAATAAAATGTGGCATCATTGCTGTTCTCTGGGACCATAAAGAGTGGCCTAGTGCATGAACTGGGGATTAAGAGATTAGAGATCCAGCCTGGTGAATTTGGAAAACTCTCAAATCTCTCTGGTTGTCAATTGCATTATCTCTAAACTCAGATTGTTGAGGAGAGATAGAACTGCTGAGATCCTTTAAGGTTTTGAAATGCTGTGAGATGAAGCCACCATAGCCTCTCTCTCCTACCACATCTGAGAAAGTAAAGTTTTAGATAAAGAGAAAAGAGGACAGAAAATTGTGAGCATAGAGGGCATTTTCTTTTTCTGGCATAATGCTATTACTTTCTTTTTTTCTATATTCTAACAGGAATTCTCATAAGTAGACAATGATATCTGATAGATTCTTTGATATCCATTTCCTTTGCTCCTTATAGAGTTAATAGAGTTCTGCATACATGGAACTAAATTAATAGCCAATGAAGATGGAAATAATTCTTTAATGATTATTATTATTAACTGTTCTCATAACATCCCTAGGAAGCAGTGTCAGGATAATTACCTTGGTTTCACAGGTGAGAAATCTGAAGCTTGGAGAGGGTAAAGTCACACAGCTAAAGTCACACAGTTAGTAATTAGTGGAGCTGGGGAAAGAATTCGGCATCCCAAGTCCTGGGATTTTGTTCAAACAAAGTTAGAAGCATAGCCTGTCAAGAGACTTAGAAACCTGGGGAAAAACATTCACCTGAGAGGACCACAAGCATTTCATTACTAGCCAAAAGCATTGAGAAGAGTGGGATCCTGGAGAGCCATTTATTTTTCACATGTTAATCTATTTTCTCAATCCTTGTGACAACTTATATATAAAAAGTGTCCTTCATTGGGGCCGGGGTTGTGGCTCAGTGGTAGAGCACTTGTGTAGTACGTGTGAGGTACTGGGTTCGATCCCCGGCACCACATAAAAATAAAAGAACAAATAAAATAAAGATATTGAGTCCATCTACAACTAAAAAATTATGTTAAAAAAAAAAAGTGTTCTCCAGTTTCCAGACACATTGTTAGCATGGTCTTCTGATTCATGAGTAAAATGTTTCAGCCTAAAGCCTTCCCTAGCAGGGTTAGCAAGGTTAAACTATGAATAATTAAGAACTTTGATAACACAAATAGCATGAGATATTTCATTCACTTATCCAGCAATATTTATGGAATGCTTAGTACCTGCTATGCACTGATCTAGACACTAATAATACAAGCCAAAGTGCCCCTCCTGTGGGTTTCACAGTCTCTGGTAAGAGACAGAAAATAAGTAAAATAAATAATATAGGGCTAGTTAGTCACTAACCTAACTTGCCACTAATTAATTATATTGACCCTGTAAGAAGCAAAGTGATGGATAACAGAGAATGTATCAGACATCATACAGGAAGGAGAATCATAAAATGAGTTTAGGAAAATAGAATAAACAGGTTTGAGGGAGTTTGCAATCTTTAGATAAAGTTGTCAGGAAGTCTTTCTAGGGAGGTGCTATTTGAGAAGAAACCTAAGTAAAGCATAGACCTCATGCTGGAAACAGAGTAGCTGTAAAATTTCATATGCCCGAAGGCCTGGAGATATCACATGCTTGATGTGTTCACAGAAAAACACATTGACCAATGGAGATGGATCAAGGGGATTGGGGGTGTCATAAAATCACTCTGAAGAGAACACAGAGCAGACTCAGAGGCCATAATGAAAATGAAATTTTATCTTAAGTGAGTGAAGACAGCAATGGATGGTTTGAGGCAGAGAAATAATCTGCTTTAACTTATATTTGACATTATCACTCCAATGGTGATGTAGAGAATGGACCCCAGGGGGTACAGAATAGAAGAGAAAACTCGGGTGACACTGTAGTTACTGAGATGTGAGATGAATGTGTTGTGGGATAATGGAGTGTCAAGATGGGATACAACTGGCAGATAAAACCAACTTATTTTCTAATTGAAAGAATATGTGAAAGACAATTTCAAATTTGTTGACCTCAACATCTAGGTAAATGGTGATATCATTTACCGAAATAGAGAACACAGATGAAGAAAGATTGGGGCATGATGCAAGATTTTATTTGGGGACAAATTAAATTTCAAGTGTTTATTTGAAAGCTGAGTAAAGCTGTTCTGTAAGCAGTAGGTTTTGTGAGTTTGGAGCTGTTTGGAGTTCAAGTTAGGATTAAACACACCTCTGAATAATTAGCATGTAGATGGAGTTTAAGGCCATAGAATTGGTCAAGATCACACCCAGATAATAAGTAAAGATTGACTCCTGGGGCATTGTAATGTTTACATGCTGGGAGAACAGGGAAAGCCAAGGGAGTATGAGATCTTGAGAGACACACAGAAACCATTTCCAAAGAAGGCATGATGGCCATTGTCAAATGCTGCTGAAAACTGAATTCAGAGACTGGTAATTGATTATTGAATATGGTTATGTGGGCTTTGGTAACACAGTCCTTGGTAATTTGACAAAAAAAAAAATTGTTTTAGCACAAGAAAAGAATTGAAGGAAAGATTGGAAAAAAGATAAATTTTCATTTAAAGGAAGGATTAAAGAAATGGGGCAATCACTGGATTGTGATACCATGCAAAAAATAACATATTTTGATATAGAAGATAGTGCATCATGTTTGACTGCTGGTGGCAATAATATAATAAAGCAAGGCAAAATTTGGACAACAGATTGTTGAAGGTGATAGTGAAAGATGATAGGGCCAATGGTTTAAGAACTCATTGGATGTATGTTACTAGTAAGTTGGAAATATAAGGGATTCAGGAATTGGGGGTCCAAGGACTGAATAGGATGGGACATTGCATCCTCACTTGTCAATTCACTGATTTCTACAGAGGACAAATTTTAAAGTTGTGTTTTCATGATGAATACTCGAAGCATATCTAGAATAAAATCTAAATGTAGCTAAAACTTTCTTGCTGTGAGATTGTTTACGCTTTCTATATGCCTAGCACTCTGCAGTTGGAATGGATAAAAGCTGGAATCGTTATTGGAGTAAAGGTTGAGATGGCTGACTTTAGGATAATAGCCCATTCACCATTTTAACAAAAGGAAGAGGGAGTATATGGGGACACCCAGAGGCCCACTGGCAAACTTGCAGGAAGCATGAGAAGGTAGAAACTGTCTTCTGAAGGCAGTTTCTCAGTGAGAACCGAAAGCTCCAAGGAAAAAGAGTGAGTGAACTGAGTAGGGAGAAGGAGGGTGATTGCTGGGTATCCCTAAGAGCCAGCTGGAGGTTTGTAGCTGTCAATTTCAAGTGAGATCTGCCAGTGCTTTTATGTGTAAGCACATAACAATGTGCTTTTATCTGTAGCACATTGTTAGGGTTCTCACTGAAATAAAAAGAATATTACAGTTCTATGTCACCTTTCCTGTTTTAATGGCATAAGGTATAATATCATCAGGCAAAAAAGAAAGTATGTTGTTAATTGAAAACTGAATGATAAAATTAGGCAGCCCACATGTTAGATTTCTGAAAGCCAAAAAAAATTCTGCATTTAAGCTAATTTCTTTGCTTCTATTGAAGAGTGTTTTAGTTACAGCTTTTTTTCCATAGATATGTAGGTTAACAGGCTTTATTTTATGTTATGAAAGAATTTTTATATTACATGTATTATAATATGTATTATGTAAAATGTAGAAAAGTGAATTAAAAGTACAACCAAAGAAAATTATCTGTATTCCTATCACCAGTGATAATCATTACTAATATTTTAGTGTGGTTCTTTCTGAGTAGGTCTATACAAATAGATTTCTCTCTCTCTCCCTCTCTCCCAGTAGGGGCCATACTTGAAAAAGTTTTATTATCTATTCTTTCTTTTTTAAAAAATAGTGAGAGAGAAAGAGAGAAATTTTTAATATTTATTTTTCAGTTTTCGGTGGACATAACATCTTTACTTATTTTTATGTGGTGCTGAGGACAGAACCCAGCACCCTGTGCATGCCAGGCAAGCGCGTTACCACTTGAGACACATCCCCAGCCCCTATTATCTATTCTTTTTATGTAATAATATATATCTAAAATGTCTTTGGATATCATTCTTCCAGCAAATCATTTTAATCAGTTGTTTTGTGTGGTATTCTCAATTATATTGTAAACAGTTCTATCTGAGAACTGACAAATTGACTTTAAAGTTCAAATAGAAGAGGAAAAGTGTAAGAATATCTAAGAATATTTTGAAATAATGGGAAAAACAAAAGCCTCTGTACCTTTTAACCAAGCAATGCACACTTTATAGATATAAACTTTATAAAAATATCAGTACTTCTATAAATGACCATTTGTATGGGGAAACTTAGTGAAGCATTACTTCGAATATTTCAAGTTTAGAAATCACTCAGATGTTTTCCAATATATTTCTAGTTGGATGAATAACGATACAATCAATTTAGAAGACAAAGTTTCTAAAATTTATGGTTCAGTGAAAAAAATCATCAAATAGTACATATAGCATGATATTATTTATGAAAATAAAAAGAGCAGAACTTTCTGTGTTTAAGTGTATATAAAAGAAAGTTTATAAGGTCATATGCTAAATCAATTAAAAGTAGGTAATTTATGGAGCAAGAAATGGAATTTGGGGAAGGATAATAAAACAATTATGTGGGAAATCTTTTTATTTTTGCTCAATTTATTTGTTATTTGCTTAATTTTTAGGAGAATATGATTATTATCATTGTCATGAATAATCATGATTATTCATTATTATGTATTTATATTAAACACACAAAAAATGCATTTTAAAAATGCTAAATGTGTGAACAAAAGCGGAATTTGCTGCCAATCTTTTGGAGCTTGTTATAACTAAATTTACCTGGGATTTGTACATTTATAGAAAAGGGGTAGCTGAGGTCTCATTGAGCAAGTGAATTTTAAACTGAGGTGCAAAGAATTAGCAGATGTTAAGCAGCGACATCGGAGACATAGGAGACGGCATGTGTGAAGACTCAGAGGTAAGAAAAAGCAGATGGCATATTTGAAAAACAGAACTGAATTATGGCTGAAATGGCAGCAAGATCAATGGTAAGAATAATGTAGAATAAGGATGGTGAGATTACTAGGTTCAGTTTATAAAGGACCTGGTAATTTATACAAAGATTTAGGAACCATCTTAACAGTCACTAAAGGGCTTCTGAACTCAGGTGTTAATGTATCAGATAATAATTTTTAAAAATCCTCAAATGTATTTCACAATGAAAAATGGATGTGATGAGAGTGTATCTGGATAGAGAAGACATATTCCACACATTGTGGTCAAGATGAAATAAGACAGTGAAATGGACTAGAATGGTAGAAAATGACTGTTGGTGCTATATTAGCATCAGGTAACATATTATACTTGAGAGAGAAAGCAATATTAGAGACAGAGAATTCCTTAAATCATGATAAATTTTGATGTACTAGACAAATAAAATTTTAATTTTTATACATTTAACTATTTAATAATAGTTATAGCAAAAGAAAAAAAATATAAGGGCAAATTTCCTTTTATCATCCAATTAATGGTAAATAAGCAAATGCACTTAAAGAATGACAGCAACTCAATAAATAAAAAAATGTTCTAATATATCTACTCTTGAGTTTTAACACCTAGTAATTTTAAAATGCATTTTTCCACATATGAAATAGATCAAATACATAATGACAATAAAAATAAGATATATATATACATATATATATATATATATATATATATATATATATATATATATTATATATATATATATTAAACAACCAAAACAATTTTCACAAAACAAAAAAATGAATCATTGACAAATTATGAATAAAGTGAACTGAATACACATTAGTACTACTAGAACCTCCAGTTGCCTCCAGTTGAAGGTCAAATCACCTGAGACATTAAACAAACTGAGGCCACAGTTTTAAATCTTCTTTGCTTTTGCTGAGGCTGGCTTTGAACTCAAAATCCTCCTGCCTCAGCCTCCTGAGCTGAGAATAATTATTTTTTAAAATGGCAAAATCATTACATGTACAATAAAAATAGCATATGTTAAAAGATTTTAACTCACTATTTAGTTGAAGATTCCAATAAGGTGTAACAAATAGGTTAAAAGAATCCAAACACAAACAACACAGAGAGGAATGCTGAGATTAATTTGCTTAATAGATTCATAATTGGTCAATATCCTTATGGTAATACTGAACTGAATCTACAAAAAACAATTTGCATGACAGTGTTCCAATTTACAGAATTGTAAACTAGCTTAACAATAGTGGAAAACACAGAGTTCCCAAACAATTATATAACTCAGCTAATAGTTTCTCCTTGAAGATACTCAGTAAAGGACTTTTGGTCCATTTCAAAAACTTTTTGATTTTTTTCCTATATGTTACTTAAATTAAGATCATTAACATTTCATTTCTTCAGAGACTTTTATCACGAACATTTACGGTCTACATTTACCTTGGGCTAATAGTGATATTATTGACCACGTGGAAATCAAAGACTCAAATGTGCTAAAGAAGCAATACTTGTTTCAAAGAGCAACAATTGGATTAAAGTGTGAATATGATGAATGTATAACTGAAAATGTGTTCACCTAGTATATGTATTCTTTTATTTTAAGACAAAATCATTTCCAAATTTATTTTGTTCACTTTTAGTTTCAAATTTTCTTATTTATATAGAAAATAAGAAACCATAGAAGTTTATATATTTGGACCATTGAATCAGAAGAAAACTCTTGAAAACATTAAATAACGTTGATTTTATAAGATGTTTAAAACATAAAAGGATTTAATTTCAAAAATAATTAATTTTTGTGACAAGTTAATCAAATCAAAGCAAAGCTTTTAAAAATTTATTGTCAATGAAGACTTAATTGACATTATTATAAATGTAATTTGAAGCCTGTTACAAATGTTAATATTGAGATAAAATTGCAATTTTGTTGACTTAATAGTGAGCTTACTGCTAAGAGAAAAACTAGAGAAACTGACTCAAATATGCTCAACGGCTCAGTTTTTTTTCTTATAAAATATTTCATTTAGAAAAGCCATTTCCTTCTTCTGATGGAAAAAAAAATGAGGAAAATAGTGTAGTGAAGTAAGAAGTTTAGAGAAATTTTCTTTACACAGAAACCTTAGATATGGGAATAAGCATTACTTTCTACTAAGAATATAACCTTCAAGTCAGAAATTTTACTTCTATGCACATATCCCAGAGAATTCTTGCACAGGAACATCAGTAGAAAATTATTAAGATGTTTATAACTTCATGGTTTATAAATACAAAGCAAGAAATTAGAAATTATCTAAATATCTTGTTTTAGACAGGTTTTCGTCAGTGTGACCAAAAGACCTGACAAGAACAGCACAGAGAAGGAAAAGTAAGGGCTCATGATTTCAGAGGTCTCAGTTTATAGTCTGCCAACTCCATTACTCTGAGCCTAGGTGAGGCAGAACATCATGGCGGAAGGGTGATGGAGGAGGGAAACAGCTGAAGACATGGCCATCAGGAAGGAGAGAGAGAGGGAGAGAGAGAGAGAGAGAGAGAGAGAGAGAGAGAGAGAGCCAGCTTCACCCACTAGGGACAAAATATATTCACCAAAATCTCTCTCCCAGTGACATACCTGCTCCAATCATACCCGGATGTCTATAGTTACCACCCAGTTAATCTCAATCAATGAATTACTCCATTGATTAGGTTGATACTCTCATAATATAATCATACCACTACTGAATATTTTTGCATTGTCTCATACATAAGCTTTTAGGGGGAAGTATCACATATCCAAACCATAACATGTCTATTGACAAGAGAATTGAAAAGTAATTGGAAATGTATTTACAAAATGATATTTCACATAGCTATAATACATTTACATGTATTAGATATAGCACATAGATAAATCTCCAGAACACCAAACCAAGTGAATAAAGCAAGATATAGAATAATACACATGATTATGTCATGTATATAAAATTTAAATCATGAACTATTTTTATATATTTCCTTGAGACTCACACATATGCAGTAAAAGTACTTAAAAATCCAGAGTAACAACCAAGAACCAATTTTAGATGAGTCAATAGAGACAGCAATAGTGTTGTCTTGTTTTATCTGTTAATCTGAGAGACAGGCTTATGGATTTTTATATTATTTCTTTATGTTTATGAAGTATCTTATGATAAACTTTGTAAAATACCTATTTTCCACCCTTGGGTATGTTCATGTCTATAGCTGATGCCTGGAAGCATAGCAAACTTCCTAGGACCTTGAGTAGAAGGGATGTAGCTAAGGATAAAGCCAGCCTGCCAAGGACAGCTGCATAGAAATGTTGCAAAGACACTAAGGACTTGATTACATATTTAGTTGCTGAAATTTTAATTTTTATTACAGCATTTTTATTTGTTCTTATTAGTTACATTAGATGGTAGAATGTATTTTGACATATTATACATATGTGGAGTATGACTTCCCATTCTTCTGGTTGTACGTGTGGAATTACATTGGTTTTGTATCATATATACATATAGGAGAGTAATGTCTGATTTATTCTACTATCTTCCCTATTCCCATCCCCCCTTCTTTTCCTTCATTCCCCTTTGTCTAATCCAATGAACTTCTATTCTTTCCTCTCCACCTTATTGTGTGTTAGCATCCACATACCAGAGAGAAAACCCATTCAGCCTTTGGTTTTTTGGGAATTGTCTTATTATACTTAGCATGATATTTTCCAATTCCATCCATTTACCAGCAAATGCCATAATTTCATTTTTCTTTATGACTGGTTAATATTCCATTGTGTATATATACTACATTTTTAAATTCATTCATCTGTTGCTAGGCACCTAGGCTGGTTCCATAGCTTAGCTATTGTAAATTAAGCTGCTATGAACATTGATGTGGCCATGTCACTGTAGTATGCTGATTTTGAGTCTTTTGGGTATATGCTGAGGAGTGAGATAACTGGGTCAAATGGTGGTTCCATTCCAAGGTTTTTGAGGAATCTCTATAATGCTTTCCAGAGTGGTTGCACCAATTTGCACTCCCACCAGTAATGAGTGTACCTTTTTCCCCACATCCTCACCAACATTTATTTTTGCTTGTATTCTTGATAATTGCCATTCTGACTAGAGTGAGATAGAATCTCAGTGTAGTTTTTTTTTTTTTTTTTTATTGTTGGCTGTTCAAAACATTACATAGTTTTTGATATATCATATTTCACAATTTGATTCAAGTGGGTTGTGAGCTCCCATTTTTACCCCATATACAGATTGCAGAATCACATCAGTTACACATCCATTGATTTACATATTGCCATACTAGTGTCTGTTGTATTCTGCTGTCTTTCCTATCCTCTACTATCCCCCCTCCCCTCCCCTCCCCTCCCCTCCCCTCTTCTCTCTCTGCCCCCTTTACTGACATTCGTTTGTCCCCCTTGTATTATTTTTCCCCTTCCCCTCACTTCCTCTTGTATGTACTTTTGTATACCTCTGAGGGTCTCCTTCCATTTCCATGCATTTTCCCTTCTCTCTCCCTTTCCCTCCCACCTCTCATCCCTGTTTAATGTTAATCTTCTTCTCATGCTCTTCGACCCTACTCTGTTCTTAGCTACTCTCCTTATATCAAAGAAGACATTTGACATTTGTTTTTTAGGGATTGGCTAGCTTCACTTAGCATAATCTGCTCTAATGCCATCCATTTCCCTGTAGATTCTATGATTTTGTCATTTTTTAATGCAGAGTAATACTCCATTGTGTATAAATGCCACATTTTTTTTATCCATTCATCCATTGAAGGGCATCTAGGTTGGTTCCACAGTCTAGCTATTGTGAATTGTGCTGCTATGAACATCGATGTAGCAGTGTCCCTGTAGCATGCTCTTTTTAGGTCTTTAGGGAATAGACCGAGAAGGGGAATAGCTGGGTCAAATGGTGGCTCCATTCCCAGCTTTCCAAGAAATCTCCATACTGCTTTCCAAATTGGCTGCACCAATTTGCAGTCCCACCAGCAATGTACAAGTGTACCCTTTTCCCCACATCCTCCCCAGCACTTGTTGTTGTTTGACTTCATAATGGCTGCCAATCTAACTGGAGTGAGATGGTATCTTAGGGTGGTTTTGATTTGCATTTCTCTGACTGCTAGAGATGGTGAGCATTTTTTCATGTACTTGTTGATTGACTGTATGTCCTCCTCTGAGAAGTGTCTGTTCAGGTCCTTGGCCCATTTGTTGATTGGGTTGTTTGTTCTCTTATTGTCTAATTTTTTGAGCTCTTTGTATACTCTGGATATTAGGGCTCTATCTGAGGTGTGAGGAGTAAAGATTTGTTCCCAGGATGTAGGCTCTCTATTTACCTCTCTTATTGTATCTTTTGCTGAGAAAAAACTTTTTAGTTTGAGTAAGTCCCATTTGTTGATTCTAGTTATTAACTTTTGTGCTATGGGTGTCCTATTGAGGAATTTGGAGCCCGACCCCACCGACTGTAGATCGTAGCCAACTTTTTCTTCTATCAGACGGCGCGTCTCTGATTTGATATCAAGCTCCTTGATCCATTTTGAATTAACTTTTGTGCATGGCGAGAGAAAGGGATTCAGTTTCATTTTGTTGCATATGGATTTCCAGTTTTCCCAGCACCATTTGTTGAAGATGCTATCCTTCCTCCATTGCATGCTTTTAGACCCTTTATCAAATATAAGATAGTTGTAGTTTTGTGGATTGGTTTCTGTGTCCTCTATTCTGTACCATTGGTCCACCCGCCTGTTTTGGTACCAGTACCATGCTGTTTTTGTTACTATTGCTCTGTAATATAGTTTGATGTCTGGTATCGCTATACCGCCTGATTCACACTTCCTGCTTAGCATTGTTTTTGCTATTCTGGGTCTTTTATTTTTCCATATGAATTTCATGATTGCTTTCTCTATTTCTACAAGAAATGCCGTTGGGATTTTGATTGGCATTGCATTAAACCTATAGAGAACTTTTGGTAATATCGCCATTTTGATGATGTTAGTTCTGCCTATCCATGAACAGGGTATATTTTTCCATCTTCTAAGATCTTCTTCTATTTCTCTCTTTAGGGTTCTGTAGTTTTCATTGTATAAGTCTTTCACCTCTTTTGTTAGGTTGATTCCCAAGTATTTTATTTTTTTTGAAGATATTGTGAATGGAGTGGTTGTCCTCATTTCCATTTCAGAGGATTTGTCGCTGATATACAGGAATGCCTTTGATTTATGCGTGTTGATTTTATATCCTGCCACTTTGCTGAATTCATTTATTAGCTCTAATAGTTTCTTTGTAGACCCTTTTGGGTCTGCTAGGTATAGAATCATGTCATCTGCAAATAGTGATAATTTAAGTTCTTCTTTTCCTATTTTGATGCCTTTAATTTCTTTCATCTGTCTAATTGCTCTGGCCAGTGTTTCGAGAACTATGTTGAACAGAAGTGGTGAGAGAGGGCATCCCTGTCTTGTTCCAGATTTTAGAGGGAATGCCTTCAATTTTTCTCCATTCAGAATGATGCTAGCCTGAGGCTTAGCATAGATTGCTTTTACAATATTGAGGTATGTTCCTGTTATCCCTAGTTTTTCTAGAGTTTTGAACATAAAGGGATGCTGTACTTTGTCGAATGCTTTTTCCGCATCTATCGAGATGATCATATGGTTCTTATTTTTAAGTCTATTGATGTGGTGAATAACATTTATTGATTTCCTTATATTGAACCAGCCTTGCATCCCAGGGATGAATCCTACTTGATCATGGTGCACAATTTTTTTGATGTGCCTTTGTATCCGAGTGGCCAGAATTTTATTGAGGATTTTTGCATCTAGGTTCATTAGAGATATTGGTCTGTAGTTTTCTTTCTTTGAAGTGTCTTTGTCTGGTTTAGGTATCAGGGTGATGTTGGCCTCGTAGAATGAATTTGGAAGTTCTCCCTCTTTTTCTATTTCCCGAAGTAGCTTGAAAAGTATTGGTATTAGTTCCTCTTTAAAGGTTTTGTAAAACTCTGCTGTATACCCATCCGGTCCTGGGCTTTTCTTATTTGGTAGTCTTTTGATGGTTTCTTCTATTTCCTCAATTGATATTGGTCTGTTTAGGTTGTCTATATCCTCCTGACTCAATCTGGGCAGATCATATGACTTAAGAAATTTATCTATGCCTTCACTATCTTCTAATTTATTGGAGTATAAGGATTCAAAATAATTTTTGATTATCTTCTGTATTTCTGAAGTGTCTGTTGTGATATTGCCTCTTTCATCCCGTATGTTAGTGATTTGAGTTCTCTCTCTTCTTCTCTTCGCTAGCATGGCTAAGGGTCTGTCGATTTTGTTTATTTTTTCAAAGAACCAACTTTTAGTTTTGTCAATTTTTTCAATTGTTTCTTTTGTTTCGATTTCATCTCTGATTTTAATTATTTCTTGCCTTCTACTTCTTTTGCTGTTGTTTTGCTCTTCTTTTTCTAGGATTTTGAGATGAAGTATGAGATCATTTATTTGTTGGTTTTTTCTTTTTTTAAGGAATGAACTCCAAGCAATGAATTTTCCTCTTAGAACTGCTTTCAATGTGTCCCATAGATTCCGATATGTTGTGTCTGTGTTTTCATTAATCTCTAAGAATTTTTTAATTTCCTCCTTGATGTCTTCTATAACCCATTGATCATTCAGTAACCTATTGTTCATTCTCCAAGTGATATATTCTTTTTCCTTCCTTCTTTTATCGTTGATTTTCAGTTCCATTCCATTATGATCAGATAGGATGCATGGTATTATCTCTACTCCTTTGTATTGTCTAAGAGTTTCCCTGTGACATAATATATGATCTATTTTTGAGAAGGATCCATGTGCTGCTGAGAAAAAAGTGTAACTGTTTGATGTTGGGTGGTATATTCTATATATGTCAATTAAATCTAGGTTATTAATTGTGTTATTGAGTTCTATAGTTTCCTTATTCAACTTTTGTTTGGAAGATCTGTCCAGTGGTGAGAGAGGTGTGTTGAAGTCTCCCATGATTATTGTATGGTGGTCTATTAGACTCTTGAACTTGAGAAGAGTTTGTTTGATGAACATAGCTGCACCATTGTTTGGGGCATATACATTTATGATTGTTATGTCTTGTTGGTGTATGGTTCCCTTGAGCAGTATGTAGTGTCCCTCTTTATCCCTTTTGATTAACTTTGGCTTAAAATCTATTTTATTTGATATGAGTATGGATACTCCTGCTTGTTTCCGAAGTCCATATGAGTGATATGATTTTTCCCAACCTTTCACCTTCAGCCTATGTATGTCTTTTCCTATCAAATGTGTCTCCTGTAGGCAGCATATTGTTGGGTCTTGTTTTGTGATCCATTCTACTAGCCTGTGTCTCTTAATTGGTGAGTTTAAGCCATTAACATTTAGGGTTATTATTGAGATATGGGTTGTTGTTCCAGCCATATTTGTTTATTTATGTTACTAAACATGGTTTGTTTTCCACTTTGATTATTTTCCCCCCTTTAGTGTCCTACCTCCCACTGTTGGTTTTCATTGTTATTTTCCATTTCCTCTTCCTGTAATGTTTTGCCAAGGATGTTTTGAAGAGATGGTTTTCTAGCTGCAAATTCTTTTAACTTTTGTTTATCGTGGAAGGTTTTAATTTCATCTTCCATCCTGAAGCTTAATTTCGCTGGAAACACAATTCTTGGTTGGAACCCATTTTCTTTCAGTGTTTGAAATATGTTATTCCAGGATCTTCTAGCTTTCAGAGTCTGTGTTGAAAGATCAGCTGTTATCCTGATTGGCTTACCCCTAAATGTGATCTGCTTCCTTTCTTTTGTAGCTTTTAAAATTCTCTCCTTGTTCTGTATGTTGGGCATCTTCATTATAATGTGTCTAGGTGTGGGTCTCTTATGATTTTGCACATTCGGCGTCCTGTAGGCTTCTAGGATTTGGGGTTCTGTCTCATTCTTCAAATCTGGGAAGTTTTCTCGAATTATTTCATTGAATAGATTGCTCATTCCTTTGGTTTGAAACTCTGTTCCTTCCTGTATCCCAATGACTCTTAAATTTGGTCTCTTGATGTTATCCCATATTTCTTGGATGTTCTGCTCATGGTTTCTTAACAGTCTTGCTGAGCTGTCTATGTTCTTTTCAAGTTGATATACTTTATCTTCATTGTCTGATGTTCTGTCTTCTAAGTGTTCTACTCTGCTGGTAGTATTCTCAATTGAGTTTTTAAGTTGGCTTATTGCTTCCTGCATTTCTAGGATTTCTGTTTGTTTGTTTTTTATAACCTCTATTTCCCTGTATAGTTGATCTTTTGCTTCTTGGATTTGTTTATGTAATTCATTGTTGAAGTGATCTTTCATTGTCTGATTTTGCTGTCTGATGTCTTCCTTGAGACTCCAGATCATCTGAAGCATGTATATCCTGAATTCTTTATCTGACATTCCATCAGCTGCAGCTATTACCTCTTCTAAAGTTGAGTTGACCTGCAATGCTTGTGGTCCTTTCTTTCCTTGTCTCTTCATACTGTTCGCGTTCCTTTCTTCTTGGTGAAACTGTTGTGCTATTGAATTTTCCCCCTATATATTTATATTGGTCTTGTATAGTTGCAAAGTCTCCCTCGCAGGCACGGGCGGCGGCTCTGCCCCTCCGCCAATTGGGGCAATGTGCCTACCACTCCGGCAGGCCGCTGGGCCTGCTCTGCCAGTCGGTAGCAGGTCCGCCGTCCTTGCAGGCGCGGGCGGCGGCTCTGTCCCTCTGCGGGCCGCTAGGCTTGTTCTGTCGGTGGTCGCAGTTCTGCCTACTTTGCAGGCGCAGGCAGCGGCACTGCCCCTCTGCAGGCCTCTGGGGCTGTACTGCCAGTGGGTCGCAGGTCCGCCTACTTTGCAGGCGTGGGGGGGGGGGCGGCTCTACCCTTCCTCAGGCCACTGGGCCTGTTCTGTCTCTCGGTTGCAGGTCTGACCTGTTCTGATGGTGGTCTCAGTTCCGACTACCTTGCAGGCGCGGGGGGGAGGGGGCGGCTCTGCCTCCCAGCAGGCCGCTGCTCCTCTTCTGCCGGTGGGTCGCAGGCCCGCCTACCTTGCAGGAGTGATTGGAAGCTCTGTACCGCCGCGGGCCACTGGGCCTTTTCTGTCGGTGGTCACCCTTCCCCTACCTGGCAGGCGAGGGGGGTGGGGGGCGGCTCTGCCCCTCAGCAGGCCGCTGGGCCTGCTCTGTGTTTGGTCCCAGTTCCCTCTACTATGCCGGCGCAGGGGGAGGGGGCGGCTCAGCCTCTCAGCAGGCGGCTGCTCCTCTTCTGCCAGTGGGTCGCAGGCCCGCCTACCTTGCAGGAGTGATTGGAAGCTCTGTCCCGCCCTGGGCCAGTGGGCCTTTTCTGTCGGTGGTCACCCTTCCCCTACCTGGCAGGCGAGGGGGGTGGGGGGCGGCTCTGCCCCTCAGCAGGCCGCTGGGCCTGCTCTGTCTTTGGTCCCAGTTCCCTCTACTATGCCGGCGCAGGGGGAGGGGGCGGCTCAGCCTCTCAGCAGGCGACTGCTCCTCTTCTGCCGGTGGGTCGCAGGCCCGCCTACCTTGCAGGAGTGATTGGAAGCTCTGTCCCGCCCTGGGCCACTGGGCCTTTTCTGTCGGTGGTCACCCTTCCCCTACCTGGCAGGCGAGGGGGGTGGGGGGCGGCTCTGCCCCTCAGCAGGCCGCTGGGCCTGCTCTGTCTTTGGTCCCAGTTCCCTCTACTATGCTGGCGCAGGGGGAGGGGGCGGCTCAGCCTCTCAGCAGGCGACTGCTCCTCTTCTGCCAGTGGGTCGCAGGCCCGCCTACCTTGCAGGAGTGATTGGAAGCTCTGTCCCGCCGCGGGCCACTGGGCCTTTTCTGTCGGTGGTCACCCTTCCCCTACCTGGCAGGCGAGGGGGGTGGGGGGCGGCTCTGCCCCTCAGCAGGCCGCTGGGCCTGCTCTGTGTTTGGTCCCAGTTCCCTCTACTATGCCGGCGCAGGGGGAGGGGGCGGCTCAGCCTCTCAGCAGGCGACTGCTCCTCTTCTGCTGGTGGGTCGCAGGCCCGCCTTCCTAGCAGGAGTGATTTGAAGCTCTGTCCCGCCCTGGGCCACTGGGCCTTTTCTGTCGGTGGTCACCCTTCCCCTACCTGGCAGGCGAGGGGGGTGGGGGGCGGCTCTGCCCCTCAGCAGGCCGCTGGGCCTGCTCTGTGTTTGGTCCCAGTTCCCTCTACTATGCCGGCGCAGGGGGAGGGGGCGGCTCAACCTCTCAGCAGGCGACTGCTCCTCTTCTGCTGGTGGGTCGCAGGCCCGCCTACCTTGCAGGAGTGATTGGAAGCTCTGTCCCGCCCTGGGCCACTGGGCCTTTTCTGTCGGTGGTCACCCTTCCCCTACCTGGCAGGCGAGGGGGGTGGGGGGCGGCTCTGCCCCTCAGCAGGCCGCTGGGCCTGCTCTGTCTTTGGTCCCAGTTCCCTCTACTATGCCGGCGCAGGGGGAGGGGGCGGCTCAGCCTCTCAGCAGGCGACTGCTCCTCTTCTGCCAGTGGGTCGCAGGCCCGCCTACCTTGCAGGAGTGATTGGAAGCTCTGTCCCGCCCTGGGCCACTGGGCCTTTTCTGTCGGTGGTCACCCTTCCCCTACCTGGCAGGCGAGGGGGGTGGGGGGCGGCTCTGCCCCTCAGCAGGCCGCTGGGCCTGCTCTGTGTTTGGTCCCAGTTCCCTCTACTATGCCGGCGCAGGGGGAGGGGGCGGCTCAACCTCTCAGCAGGCGACTGCTCCTCTTCTGCTGGTGGGTCGCAGGCCCGCCTACCTTGCAGGAGTGATTGGAAGCTCTGTCCCGCCCTGGGCCACTGGGCCTTTTCTGTCGGTGGTCACCCTTCCCCTACCTGGCAGGCGAGGGGGGTGGGGGGCGGCTCTGCCCCTCAGCAGGCCGCTGGGCCTGCTCTGTGTTTGGTCCCAGTTCCCTCTACTATGCCGGCGCAGGGGGAGGGGGCGGCTCAACCTCTCAGCAGGCGACTGCTCCTCTTCTGCTGGTGGGTCGCAGGCCCGCCTACCTTGCAGGAGTGATTGGAAGCTCTGTCCCGCCCTGGGCCACTGGGCCTTTTCTGTCGGTGGTCACCCTTCCCCTACCTGGCAGGCGAGGGGGGTGGGGGGCGGCTCTGCCCCTCAGCAGGCCGCTGGGCCTGCTCTGTCTTTGGTCCCAGTTCCCTCTACTATGCCGGCGCAGGGGGAGGGGGCGGCTCAGCCTCTCAGCAGGCGACTGCTCCTCTTCTGCCAGTGGGTCGCAGGCCCGCCTACCTTGCAGGAGTGATTGGAAGCTCTGTCCCGCCCTGGGCCACTGGGCCTTTTCTGTCGGTGGTCACCCTTCCCCTACCTGGCAGGCGAGGGGGGTGGGGGGCGGCTCTGCCCCTCAGCAGGCCGCTGGGCCTGCTCTGTGTTTGGTCCCAGTTCCCTCTACTATGCCGGCGCAGGGGGAGGGGGCGGCTCAACCTCTCAGCAGGCGACTGCTCCTCTTCTGCTGGTGGGTCGCAGGCCCGCCTACCTTGCAGGAGTGATTGGAAGCTCTGTCCCGCCCTGGGCCACTGGGCCTTTTCTGTCGGTGGTCACCCTTCCCCTACCTGGCAGGCGAGGGGGGTGGGGGGCGGCTCTGCCCCTCAGCAGGCCGCTGGGCCTGCTCTGTCTTTGGTCCCAGTTCCCTCTACTATCACTCAGTGTAGTTTTAATTTGCATTTCTCTGATAGAGAAATTAAATATTTTTTCATATATATGTTGACCAATTTCGTCTGTGAAATTCCTGTTCAGTTGCTTTCCCCATTTATTAATGGGTTATTGGTTTTTTGGTGTCAAGTTTTTTGAGTGCTTTATATATCCTGAGATTAATGCTCTAACTGGGGTGCATGTGGTAAAGATTTTCTCCTATTCACATTCATGATTGTTACCTTTGCCATGAAGAAGCTCTTTAATTCAACCCCATCCCATTTGTTGATTCTTGATTTTACATCTTGTGCTTTAGGAGTCTTGTTAAGGAAGTTGGTTCCTAAGCCAACATGATGGAGATTTGGGTCTACATTTTCTTCTGTTAGGCACAGGGTCTCTGGTCTGATGCCTAAGTCCTTGATCCACTTAGAGTTGAGTTTTTTTGCAGGGTGAGAGATAAGGGGTTAGTTTCTTTTTGCTACATAGGATTTCCAGTTTTCCCAGAACCATTTCTTGAAGAGGCTATCTTTTCTCCAGTGAATGTTTCTGACACCTTTGTCTAGTCTATATTTGTGTGGGTTTGTCTCTGTGTCTTCTATTCATAACAGCATTATTGAGATGTAATTCACATACTAACAATTCACTCATTTAAATTGCCCAATAAATTTTATTGTTTATAGAGTTTTGAAGCCATTACCACTTTTAGAACATTTTTTGTGCCCATAAAAAAACTCTGTAAACATTAGCAGACTTACCCATTTTTATCCCTAAATCCTCCCTGAAGAGCTAAGAAACCATGAACTAACTCTCCATTTCTATAGATTGCCTTTATGGACATTTTATATAAATTAAATTATACAGTTAATGGTCTTTAGTGAGTAATTTCTTTGCTAACATGTTTTCATGGTTTATCTGTGTTGTAGCATATACCAATAATTATTATTAGTAGTAAATAATGCATTGCATGAATATACCACATTTTATTTAATCATAAGTTGATGGACATTTGGGTTCCTTCCACATATTGGCTAGTATGGATTATATTACTATAAACAATGTATATGAAAGTATTCTTGTGAACATATCTTTTCAATTCTCTTCGTCCTTTAGAGTGAAATTACTGAGTCACTCTGAGGATTAAGCAGTCTGAATTTTCAAAATTTTACTTCAAACAGTACTCTTCATCAAAAGGTACAACTAAAAGAATTGAAGAACAGTCATAGACTAGAATAAGAGAGTTGAAACAAATACATTCTACAATAGATTGGCATTCTAATATTAAGAACGTCTATGAAAAAATAAATGTTATATAAGTAAATATGCTTTTCCTATACTAAAAATAATTTGAATACTAATAACATGAAGATTTCTTAAGTTCACTGGGGTTTAATATTGTTTGAACCTACAACTTATCTTTTTTATAACTAGGGCTCCTGCTGAATATTCCTGATGAGCTTGTGAGTCCAGCTCCTGTTACTTATAATAGAACTGTAGAGAAGTTGAATCTGTGTGTAATTCCCTTCAGGACTGCTTTGGTGTTAAAGAAGACTGTGCCCAATCAACAGCCCTTCCTAGATAAAATACAGTACTCAGAATCTTCCTTGATGTGCCAAATCTTTTGAAAACTTCCAGGTGAGATAGTAGAATGATTAAGTCCCTGTTCTCTAAATCCCTCCACTTTAATTTGAAACCCAGTTCCCCTGTTTTCAGTCTTTGGCACCTTTCCCAAGATACTTACCAATTCAGTTTCTTCATCCATGAAATAAGCCAATAATTATGCTTTCAGCTTGTGAAGGGGGAAATTTAATAAGAAAGAATATGACCCCCAAGCACAGTTTCTGAAATACAGTAAGCATTTAATGAGTACAGGTGGCTTGTTATGCTTATTGTTTTATTATCTTTTTATTATTATTATTATTCACACTTGAATCCCAATATATAGCACTGTGCTTGTTAGCTATCAAATGTCCTCCAAAAATATGTTTAATGAATTAGTGAATTCATAAGAATGCTCCCAAGACAGAGGGACTCTACCTTATATTTTTGTCTTTGTTAAACTCTGGATTTCACAATCAAAACTATACTTTTACAAAGTATTGAGGAAGCTACTGAAGAAAGATCTGCTCAGTGACAAAAGTTATTACTGCTGGGGCCGTGTATCAAGTTATGTCTTGAATCTCTCATTGTTCTATCAAGGAGGAGACATTTCTTGTTTCATTCCTGTTCCATATACTGGGACATCACATCTTCTCCCTTCCCTTTCCTGGTGAGATGGCAATATTAGAATCTACAGATATATTTCCTCTAGAACCACCAGGTGTTGCTTTTATTTGGGTCACTCTTTATGACGATGCAGCAAATTCCACAAAGAAAAGGAAGTACTAATTCTCCGGCCAAGAAAACTGCTGAAGTAAAGCCACACATTCTTTCTATACCCACTGGTATAGTACAGAGCCATTCTTTAAAATATGCTGACCCTCTGCTGTTTGAAACTGCTACTTTCTGTGGAGTGGGAGTCTGGGGTTCAACCTCTGAGTCTGTGGTGGTTGTGTTGTGTGTGTTCCATTTGATTTTTGAACTCTCAGACTTCTATGATTTAAGACAGGGTAAGTTCAACCTTGTCTTTTAGGAATAAATCAAGATTTTATTGAAGTTTTGCTTTTTCCCTGCATATTTTTTTTTTGTATATACAATAAAATATAAAAGGAGAACTTTTCAAAACATGGTACAGGAAAAATGACACAGGTCTGCCTTGTCCTTTGAACTTCTGAATTTAAGCAATTGAAGAGGTTAGGTGGATATTTTTTTGGGTGAGCGAAGGATTGAAACCTCAGAATTGTGTAAGAGAATGAATGAAGAGGAAAGACTGAAACTGTGGGAGGTAGAGTCTCAGCTGATCCCAACTGTCTCTGTTTCTCTGAGACAGACTGGAAAGCACCTGCTTTCCAGTGACCCTCAGATCTCCCTCTGTGGCTGATGCTGTCTCTACCCTGCCTGTTCCTTGGGCTCATTAAGTCTCTTGGGTAGGATGGAGATGAATCCCTCTTACATTCAGCCAAAATAAACTTGTAATTTTCCAAAAAGAATATTTTAAGGAAAAGAGGAGAGGAGAACTGAAATAAGAGAAAACTAAAGGGAACGAATCCTTCCCCTAAGAGAACAGAGGAAAAAAGAAAAATATGGAAGAGTGGGAGGTCAGAGAGGTAGCTTAATTATCCTCAATGCATCTATAGATTGACTGGGGGCCCTGACTCCTAGCAAGGACAAACACTTTCTTTCCTCTCTTACCTGAAACATGTGCATTTATTTCAAACCTCTGTTTGCCCGGGCTGTAAAAGTGTTCCTTCTGAGCTATTTCCTAGTCCATTTCCTTTTAAACTCACTGACCTGAATGGTAGGTGCAATCACCGCTGGGGCTCCTCTTAGTTGGTCTTGCTTGAATCCTGGATTCACTTCATTCTAACTGAGTGATTCTTCTAGGTGGAAATTCTACCAACTCAAATTGACTGAAACTCTAAAACCTATCCTGAAGGGTTGTTGTAAATATTATTGATGTCATCTTCACTGTTATTTTTATAGGGTCTGGCAAAATATAGGAATCAGGGCAATAATAGATACTTTGATTGCTATGGCTAATTGGAACCATCTATCTTCCTATGACTGATCTTTGCACCTATTGGAGTGTTCCAAGTTTCTAGCTTCTAATTTTTAAAGCACAGGTATCTGGCACATTATTATGAAGTATTTATAAGTATCAGTTACTTCCTGTTAATTTTTGGTACTCTGGGAGATAACATCCATGTAGTTCCTTCCATATAATGAGATGCACAGTAGGCATTTAATTCTTTCCTTATAAGACAGCAATGCTCACCATTCCCTCCTTGGAAATCCCGGAGCACCTACAAATTGTAAATAAATGGCCTTTTGCTTTCATGAGGATATGGCTGCTTATCAGACTTGCAAAGGAAAACAAACATGTAAGGAGTAAAATTAAACTGTTTTCCAGTTTAATTGTCCATTAGTGAGTTGCCTAATGTAACTTTTTTATATTTGACTGGCATTGACTATTAAATACCAAGTGATCTAATAAACCATGTATCATACTCTTATTATTTTTTGTTGAGTATCAACTACACTTGACTTAAGCAGTAGTGAAAGGGCTAGAAGACAAAACCCAGAAGATCTCAATTTCTAAGAAGAAAGCAGAAGCTAAAGCCCAACACTAAGTTTAAAAGAAAGTAACAGAAGCCACCACTTAGCTAGGTGGGATATCATAGATAGGTATTGGGCAGGAGAGAAAAGTGCATTATCAGGGAAAAGAAGACATTAAAAGAGAAACAGGGTATATTAATATATAAATAAGGAAGTCTGTAAGAACTGAAAAGAACACAAGTCTGGTGCTGGGATCAGCCTTTAGTCTTTTCTACTTCCTAAACATGTCATTCAACCCTATGAATTGTATTTTTCTTACCTATGGAAAAGGGAATGTGTTTATCAACTATCTGCCAAGGCTTTAGCAATATAATAAAACCTAAAGCATTTGATAAACAATTAAATACCATGTACTAAACATGGAAATAGCCTGTGACTTGGATGCCACAGGTACCTGTATCTTGTTTATCCAAATAAGGCCACCAACTCATGAGGCTACTGAAGAGACTTTGGATATCCTTGAGACCTTGAAAGCACAGGAGCATCTAGGCCAGCATTACTGGATAATACCAATAGGCTGATCATTGGAGTTTATAACCTGTAATAAGAGATTCATATCTCTCCTCTGCTCAAGTTCCAGACCTGACAGCTCAGGATATGGCTATGATGCAATTTCAACAAAACTTTAGCTAATCCCACAGCAAAAATTAGCTGGGCTAGCCTTGCAGAGTCACCCCACACACTGTAAATGAGAGGCAGGACATTATACTTCATGTTGATAGTCCCTGGCTGTGGGCTGCCTCTACCAAAGGGGTCACCTACAAAGAGGCAGCCCTACCTACCCCAGGGAAATATGGAGGATGGACAGATAAACTGAGTAAATGGTAGATTCTATACCTTTTCATAGTATAGGATAGGTCTCAGGGCTCAGGAAGCAGATCACCACATGTGGCAGAGCCTGACAAAATCTTTGCAATCAGATTAACAAAGCAGTGAAATGATGTTCTGTCACTGGGGACATGGGCATGCAACATCATTATGCAGAACAGTTCATTAGCATACCTGACCCTGTATCCTCGTACAGAGATTTTAGCTGCATGTTGATGCAGCACAGCCTACTGAAGATGCATGGATAAATAATGTGGCGGAGGCGTTGTGAGAGCAATTGGTAGCAATTAGGAAGCTAGCTCTTACCATCCCATGCTCAGCTTGAAGAGAAAAATTCTGGTGACACCATTCATTTTGCCATTTGAGTCCTTTTGCCTCTGCTTTAGCAAAGTACATTCTTGCATGATATATTATCCTTTCTCCTTCCATTCTTTTTCCATTAGGTGCTTTGGAGATCACAGGGATGGGACAGTGGTTGGAATGACAGTTTTGTTTGGTTTTGTTCTTAAAGGTATCAGTGCTCCTTTTTGATATTAGTTCACTTCTTTGTACAGCCCAGGATATACTTCCCTCCTCTGGTACCTCTTTGCTCACAAAGCCCATTCTTTTCACTGGGCAGCTGTCATCACAGATGGCACCATAAGGGACCACTTCTTTGCACCTCCATTGGGCCACTGCCCCAAACATGAGTGTTTTTTTTTTTCATGACTGTTTATTAAAATACACAGCAAGAGCTTTAAAATCAGTCAAAGCTCCAGTCAAGCTCTATCTTTGCTGTTTATCACAAGGAAAGGCCCTTGGGTAATTTGCTGAATGATTCTAGACTTTGGTTTCTTCTCCCTACAAATGGCACTTATAGGCAGAGGGAGTGGTAATTCCTATATTATCTGGTGACCTTCACAGCATTAAAATGCAAGGAGTGTCTGTGTGCATTCTGAGGCTGTGACCAGCTGTGTAATCTAAGTCTCAGTGTATTTCACAGACCTGGCGGCATTAGACTTGAGAGGCAGAGGGACACAGTGGGCCTCCTGTAGCCTTTCAGAATAAGCCATGCTCTCCAATCTACATTTCCCAGAGGAGGCTTGCCTGATTATTTATGTAGTCACCATCCTTGAGTGCCTAGCTCCCTTAGAGGAAACAATGGCCACAGTGAAAGAGGAACCACCAGTTTCATTCACATAGACTCTCCTGGATCAGTCCTGTGTCTGTGAAGCATACTTATGGTCTTCAAAGAAAGATGCTGGGGTCAAAGGTCAGCTTCCCCAGGAAGGACATTCTGAGACAGAGGTTTGTGTATGGGACCTTTGTTAACAAATGCTTGCAAAGATCAATACTCATGGGACAAAAAGGAAGAAATCAGGGTTCGATAGAAGGAAAGCTTTGGCTATGATGCAATTTCAACAAAACTTTAGCTAATCCTACAGCAAAAATTAGCTGGGCTAGCCTTGCAGAGTCACCCCACACACTGTAAATGAGAGGCAGGACATTATACTTCATGTTGATAGTCCCTGGCTGTGGGCTGCCTCTACCAAAGGGGTCACCTACAAAGAGGCAGCACTACCTACCCCAGGGAAATTTGGAGGATGGACAGAGAAACTGAGTAAATGGTAGATTCTATACCTTTTCATAGTACATTCATTTTTTTTCCTTTTGAAATTATCTAGATATTTGCATGTATCACTTTTGCATAACGCTTTGTATTTCATAGACATTATCTCATATGCCCCTTTTAATATTTTACGATGTGGGTGAGGATGATATTATCTGAATTTTAAAGAAAAAGAAATGGACATTTCCAAACTGTTTCTCTATACTCCCTTCTTTGGTAGTCTTAACAAATTATCATCTCCATGGGAGTTAATTTTAAAACAAATATGGAAGTGTAAATAGCTTACCTGTCTAATGCTTCAACCCAACTTGAGGATCTATGATGGTGCACCTTGCCCAGACTGATGTAAGAGTATAAGAGCCAGCCTCAGTATCCACGTTCTGTGGACTGCTGCTTCCTCACCTCCACTGCCTCACCCTGTCCTGATTGCACCAAGGCTAACAGAGAAGACAGCATTTGAAAGAACTAGGATGCCATCCAAGGAAATGTTCCTAGTATAAGGGGTCCTAGGAGCATTTACAATAGCTTGACTAACAGTGCCTTGAGATATTTTTTTTCCCTTTGAAATAGAGTTATTTGTGTTCCTAAAGGGGAATCATGCATAGCAGACTTGACAGAATTCTATGCAGCCCTCCTGCCTGGGGTTTTTTTTTAATGCCAATTTTTGGCATAAGACTTTTATGAGGATATGTGTGCTGTTCTCTAAATTTAACTTTCTCTGTAAGTGTAAAACAAAAGCCATTGATGTCTAACTCAAGTGTTGGTTATTCTTAGATTTCACTCCTGTCCCCTGGATATTCCAGTTACTCTCTTCCAAACTGAGAAGGTTTGCAGAACCACTCTAAACACACAGGTACCATCCTTTCTCCCTATCCATAGGGGTGACATTTAGCCTACCAATTTTCTTACAATTTCAGCTAGCATTTAGTGGCCAAGAGAATTACCTGAAAATGAGGGGCTGGAGCTGACCCACGTCAGACCTCATCAGCATTCAACAATACAGTACAAGGTGGGTGAGAAAAGAGGCAAGACACGTGGAAAAGGGTTCTAGTGAAAGAAGACCAGTGAAACAGAAAATAAGGACATTGCCAGGTGGTTTGGCCCCAATTTCACACACTTACACGCTATTTATTTTAATAGTGTGGGGCCTCCTGATACACTAATGTGTGCCACTTCTGGTTCTATGCTTCTGGTATTTTGGGAAACTTCGCTGTATTGTATATAAACTTTGATTTTAGACAAAGGAAGAGAAAATATGCTATAGAACATCAAATTCAAGAAGAGACTGCTGCTAGACCCCTAACATGAAAAAATGGCATGAGGCAGGCAGGAAGTAAAAGTATTTCTGCTCACCCCTCTGCTTCTGTCCTTGGCAATTGTTCTCTAAAGCTTGGACTGTGCACTGGCCTCCTAGATTGGTGTGAACTTTTCCCAGTGTACCAAATTACATTTTCATTCCTTGCTTGAAGTACTTCCTTTTCTCTTAAAATCTTTGTTCTTGACTCTTAAATTTCCTGGAGAAAATTTTTAAAGCATAATATTATTTTAAATTGCATTATTTTAACACATTAATTTTTGTCATTAATATGTAATTAAAATATTACCAAATGGTTTATTTCCCATCATTGGAAGGAGACCAAGTGTTCTAGTTGCAATTCAGGTAGATAACAAATACTGAGCCTTACTTTTGTCCCTTTTTAATGTCCTATAGTAAAAGGAAAACATTAGAGAATGATGTAAAGTCTTTCAGCTTCATATTCTGTCACATTTTATGAATATGGGGGGGGGCTACAGTTACTTCTTAAATTATAGCATTTGGAGATGAGATAAGGGAAATTATATGAAAAACTAGCATACTGAGTAAAACGAGAGTCACCACGCATATGAGCTAGTAATAAAATTGCAGCTATGATACTCAGGACCCTTTTTTAGAATGAGAAAAGTACTCTGGAATTCCTCTGGAATATTTCAACAGTCTGGTGTACATCAATAAAATGAAATTAAACATAACATTTCTGTCTAGAACCACCAACATGAATTCTGAACATTCTAGAAGCCCCCTTTTCTCAAATTTATCTTCTCACTCTTTCTGTCTTTAGATCTATTGCAACCATTATTTAGTTATCTTGTCTATCCTATCTAAAATTAACAGACAATGAAGCAAATAATAAAAAAAAAACAAGAACTTTTCAAACAGCAAAATTCCTTTAACCTCAGTTGCCCCTCTAGGTACTTACCCACCTTTTTTCCTTTGAGAGTGAAATTTATGAAAACAGCATTCTCTCATGAAAAATGATTACAAAAGGAGAAATTGGATGTCGGATATATGGGCTCTTTCTGTGCCATCTTTGTAATTTTGCTGTAAAAATAATACTAATGTAAAAAAGAGAGCTCATTTTTAAGAAACCACACATATTTTCTTCCACCCTATTTTTATCAACTCCCTCTGACTGTTTAAGCTACTCATGTCTGATTCACTCAGCATTAGATTGAAATGAGTGTCTCAACATAACCAATAGCCTCTATGTTGATAAATCCAATAGTCACTAGTTATAGTTTGGATATAAAATGTTCTCCAAAAGCTCATGTTAAAGGCTTTGCCCTTAAGGCAGCAATGTTCAGAGGTGGGATCTTTGGAAGGTGATTGCATCATGAGGGCTCTAACCTTATCAATAGATTAATCCATTGATGGATTCATAAATTAATGGGCTAGAAAGTGGTGGAAACTTAGGAGATGGGGCCTCTTTGGAGGAAGTGAGTCCTAGGGGTGTGTCCTTTAGGGGTGTATCTTCCCCACTTCCCTCTCTCCCTCTTTCTCTGCTTGTTGGTCGCATGAGGTGAGAGCTTTGCTCCACCATGTGTTCACCACCATGATATTCTGCCTTGCTACAGGCCAAGAGCAATGGTGCCCAGCAGCCATGGACTGAAACCATGAGCCAAAATGAATTTCCTCCTTTAAGTTGTTTTGTCACAGATGACTAAAATATCTCTATCAATCCTTATCTTCTTTGATTGCTTAATCATATTGATCACCTCTGATCATTCTCTCCTATTTGAAATATTTCATCAAAGGAAGAGACTGCGCTCACCTGAAACAGAAAGCTGTGTATGTCGTGTGCTAAGTAAAAGAGAATTATATCTGAAATGTGCAGTTCTGGACAATGAATAGGGTTTGAGAAGGTATGAAGAGCAAAAATTGGCAGATTCCCAGAAGTGGGAGGGTTCAGGGACAGGTTCAACTCTAGCTGCAGAGAACTGGCTATTGGAATGAGGCTGTTGCTGATTGGCTGAATTTTAAACGTGCAGTTGCTAAAACCAGGCATAGCTGTGCAAGTCATCATTGACTAATTGATATGGATCTAACAGCAGTTCTGGAGATAATTGTTCCTATTTTGGACTGTAGCCAAAGAACAATCACTATTTTCTTTGAATCTCTGGATTGAACCAACTTTTGAATTTCTCCCTTGGCCTCAGTTCTTCTCCTAAATTTTCTCCCAAGTCTTTAATTTCCTCCTTTCCAATCTTATTTGCCAGACTATATTTCCTTTTTAAATGTTAGGCATTTAAATACTGGCATTCCCTACATCCCATATACCTTCAGTTGATGATACCATCTGGCCCTTAGATTTCCTCTCTCTTTTCAATTCCTTGATGTTTCACCTGTTTTATTTCTTTTTTTTTTTAATCTTTAATTTGATTCTCTTGTACATATCTCACAAAAGTAGATTTCTAACTCAAACCTTCAATTCCACCCCATGTTTATAGGTCTAAATGGCTAACAAATGTCCTAACCTAGATGTCTAATGTACTTTTCAAGTTTAGCATGACCAAAATGGATCTTTCTAAAATTCTACTCCATCCATAGGCTGACTCTGCTCAGCTAATAGCAATTCAGTCTTTCCATTTCAAGTAGTCCTTGACTCCTTTCATAACAGTCTATCAACAAATTCAATTGTCTGTAACTTCAGAATAAATCTGTCATATGATCCCTTCTTGGCAGTTCCATGGCTATCATCTTGGACAAAGCACCATGATTGCTGGAGATGACTACCATAGTATACTAACTGGTTTTCCTACTTCCAAGGATCTTCTCACGTACTGTTAATGTGAGCAAATATCTAATTTTTTCTGGGACTTTCTTCAGTTTATCACTGAAGGTCTTGTGTCTCAGAAAGCCTGTCAGACCAAGGAAAATTGAGACATATGGTCACCATATCTACTATGTACTCTCAAGACAATACCCAGAGTTACCTTTTAAGAATATAAATCATGCCAGGTGGGGCAGTGCACACCTGTAATCCCAGCAGCTTGGGAGACTGAGGCAGGAGGATCTCAATTTCAAAACCAGTCTCAGCAAAAGCAAGATCCTAAGTAACTCAGTGAGACCCTGTCTCTAAATAAAATACAAAATAGGGCTGGGGATGTGGCTCAGTGGGCAAGTACCCCTAAGTTCAATCTGGTACCTCCTCCCCCCAGAAAAAAAGAATATAAATCATGTCAATTTTCTCATCAAACCTTTCAGTGATTCCCTACTTCACTCAGAGTAAAATCTAATATCCTTGCACTGGCCTGTGAAACCCTCTATCTTGTAGCCCACTACTTCCCCTGCTTTTCTGATTTTCTTTTTCATTGATTTTTTTAAGAGCCACACTGACATGTTTTTTGTTTGTTTGTTTTTGTTTTTTAACATACCCAGTGCTTTCCTTCTTTATGGTTTTTGCACTGTTTGTTCCCTTTGGGACACTAACCCTTTAGATACAGGTAGATAGAGACGGCACATCCTCATGTATTTCAGGTCTTTCTCCATATTATTATTCTAAATTATCTCTACTATGACCATCTTATTTAATATTGCAACTCTGAATCCTAGTTTTAACAAACTGTTATTTCTCCATTGCACTTACCACCTTCTAATATATTGTGTAATTGACCTATCAATTATGTTTATTACTTGTCTATTGAAAATAAGATGTAAGCAACATGGGTATGAATTTTGTAACTTTGTTTACTTGTGTATCCATAGTACTTAGAATAGTTCCTGGTACACAGTATATGTTTAACAAGTATTTAACATAATGGGTTCATGTGCATATGAAGTTTCTCTCTCTCTCTCTCTCTCTCTCTCTCTCTCTCTCTCTCTCTCTCTAACTCTCTCTCCCCCTCCTTTCTCTCTATATATACATAGCTACAGGTGGTTTTAGTGTGTGTGTGTGTGTGTGTGTGTGTGTGTGTATGTGTGTATGTATATGTAGGATCTCAAGAAGTTAAAAACCTGGGCAAGCTCCTTGTCTGAGAGGCTTTAGGGGAGGGTAGGTGTTAAAGGATGAAATTAAGATAATCAGAGTGTTTTAGATGAACACGCCTACTACTGATTGAGGTAGTTATCAGAATTATAGCTATAGATAAAAGCAAATACTAGCTAGTTAGATTAAACAACAGAAAAATTTCTTCTCCAGAAGGAAATACTCATCAAACTGATCATATTTCTTACAGGCCTGCAGACTGTCTTCCAAAAACTTAAATCATCTGTATGCTTATCTTGCCAGCCTATTAAGAGAAATACCTTATTTCTGGTAATTCACCCACTCTCTCAATTTGTGTCCTGAACAGAAATTTACAAAATTGATTATCTGAAATTTCCCAAAGATTGGAAATAAATGCATTATAAGGAAAACATTATACTTGTTTCTGAATTGCAAAATTATTAGCAGTGTGGCAAGATTAAGATTAGCTCTAACAGTCAATATAATGACTTAAAAATTAAACATTTTTTGAATAATGTGACAATATGAACATAAGTGTTCCAGGGCTACCTCAGACATTCACTGTGTTGGGATCCAGATATGCATTCTTAGATCCCCCAGTGGGGCCATCATCCTCTACCACCATCATGCATTCCCATCAGCTCTACTTACATCTCATTGATTCAAATTTGGTGTCCACAGTTGGCTCCAAGGGAGGTTGAGAAAGGCATTCATCATCATGTGCATCCATCAAGTCCATGTGTTTGCCTAAAATTGGGGTACTATTATTGTGAGCAACCAGGAAGAGCATATTTGTGAGAAAACTCATAATTTCACTTATAGTAACTAAATCTAATCTTATTTATTTTTTACAATCTTCTCACTTTTTTTTTCTTGAGTTATTTTCCAAGGAAAATATTTTTTTTCTGAGTACTTACAGCCTTTTGTTAAGGAAGCCAAAGGTAAATAATAATATAGATAGTGGAGGTCAATATGAAAATTAAGGGGAAATTAAGTGGAAAAAATAATTAGTTAGAAATGAATAGTAGAAATCAGCTGAGTTGATATGTTTTTCTTGAAGCAAACAATATTGTCTGAACCCAGGCTACGTGTGCTAGAGGCCCTGTACCTTTTCCAATTTCTCTGTGCATGTTATAGTAGACATAAAAAAAATTGAGGGTCTTGCATTTTTTTCCTGGTTAATTCTGACTCTGTTCTGTGGCACTTACTGAATTAGGGATAAAATCATCCCCTATCCCACTTCTGGCCCCTCCATTACACATTGCTGAAGTCTGGATGCAGAACACAGTTAATGTTTGTGGATTTTCTCCCCCAAATATGACTCACACAAAGCGTTAGTGTATATAGTAGCATTTACAGAAGAGTTTTTTTTTTCCTTCTCTTCTATAATGGTGGGTATACGTGTTCATCTTAAATGTCCAAATTCATGACAACAAATATTTATTACTGGTAGGTTGTTTCTTAAAGAGTTTCTGAAATTTCTCTGGACTTAAGTCTTCAACCTCTTTTTCTCCTTCTTCTCTTTTCTGTTCTCCATCCTTCTCTAACTACCCATTTGTTTCTGATCTAGAATAATTTGTCTTTATTTTTGTCTTATTTTCCTTTAAGCTCTATTCATATGAAAGTATGTTTTAAAGCATAGATGGTTCCTATCTACTTTTTGTTACCTGTCATTAAGTATTGATACCTTTTCTCTTTGTTTTTCTATATATAGTCGAGCAATATGTGTTGTTCTAGGTCAGAACCATCCAATATAAATATTGGCCATGTTTATTTTTACATTTTCTAATAGCTACATTAACAAAGTAAAATGATAAAGGTGCAATCAATATTAATAAGGTATTTTACTTAACCAAATGTGTCCAAAATATTTTTTCTAGATGCAACCAATATAAAGATTATTGGGATATTTTATCTTCTTTTTCTTTGTACTAAATTTTTAAACTTGGTGTGCATTTTATAACTCTGGCACACTTCAATTCAGATTCTAAATTTTTATTGGATATGCTTGATCTCTATTTAGATTTCATAAAATTTAGAGCTGAAAAATTGAATTTACATACTCAACTCGTTCAAACATAAATGAAAGTTTCCAATAATTGAATCGAGTACCCAAAATAATTTTCATTTAGTATTCTTATCTATGTCAATGAAACTTGTTCATATTTTATAGAAAAATTGGTTTGACTTTGAAGCAAAAGCATATCAGTTTTAAAACTTCATCTCTCCAAGTAAATTCACTGACTCTTATGTCAACTTGGAACTATTAATATTAAATTTATAAGAGAACTACATAAATTGAAGGGCAGTTCCAAATTTGACCATATGACCACAGCTTTAAAAATGTTTATCTTGTAGTTTTGTGACTAATTTACATAGCACAGTACATCCTACATATTAATTCATGTTAAAAAAATTTTGAATTGCATTTAAAGTTATAATTTTAAAAAACATTCTAGTACTTTTCTAATAGGCTTACGAATAAACTTTTCCTGTCTTTGAAGTTTCAAATTTAGCTTCTTTATGTGCTGTTCAAAAAAATTTCTAAGACATGTTGCCATTTTTTATTTTTGAATATTTGATAAGTACATCTCTTGTCTTCAGAAAATTTTGAATTGGATTTAACAGTACACTAAATCTTTTTAGAAGTCTTCCATGGCTCAACCAGTGAGCTTTGGCAAAAATCCTAAGATCATTAAATGCATTTCCTTTGATTTCTTTCAAAAAGTTTCAAAATCTAGTAATCATCATGTATCTCTGACACTTTTTTAGAGTCTACTTCAAAAATCAAAGCATAAATATTTTCAACATGTATCCATCAGTAGAACAAAGCAATAGGAAAGCTATCACTCTGGTTTAGTATATCTGGGATTTTGACCTAAGTTCTGTTATGATTTTTATAAACTTTGTATCTAATTGAAATCCTTTGAAAATTATAAAATATTCAAAAGTATCTATGACCTGAAATTTACATTTTAGCCTGAAAACCAACAACGTCACCTCATAAATTTGAAAACACATTGAGACAAATATGCCCAAATATTCAATTGGGCAGTATATTTTGTGTTGTATAATTAATCTAAAGCAAAAACTAATATTTTTCAATGGATGCTCCTTGACATTCAATGTGATTGCATCTTGACCAATCTACTTTAAGTTGAAAATACTGTAAATCAAAACACATTTAATACACCTAAACTCCCAAACATCATAACTTAGCAATACTTAACCCCACAGAGGTGAAGAGTTTACCTGAGCGATGCCATTACTGATGGGGAAACTGTGGTTGACTGCTCCTCCCCAGCAGAGAGATCTTTACTGCATAGTGCCAGCCTCGGAAAATATTCAAATACAATATTTCAGTACAATTTCTACTCAATGCATATGTCTTCTGCACTAGCATCAAGTCAAAAAATTGAGTATTAAAATAAGTTGGGGTTGGGGCTGGGGTTATGGCTCAGCGGTAGAGTTCTTGCCTCTCATGTGCAAGACCCTGTACTCTACCCTCAGCACCATATTTAAATAAATAAATAAAATAAAGGTATTGTGTACAACTACAAAAAAAATTTAAAAAATAAGTTGGAGACTGTCTCTACTTCAAATTTTAATGAAATGATCTCTTATAGTGTTGAAAGATGTACTATGATAATCATTTTGTGGCTTAATATTTCAGTTCTTAAGAATTAACTTTTAAAATCTTTCTTTTATGACTTGCTAACTAAATTTTTGCAATTGAAACAATAGTTTCTTTGGTCCCCACTTCATCTAAAATTGTTTTTCTTGTGTGTGTGCCAAATACAAGCTGTTTTATAGATAGTCAATGTTATAAGCTCAGTACATTTAAAAAAGTATTTAAGTTTCTTAAACACCTAATTTTTATTTTACATGATTAATTTTCAATTCTTTTTGGCAATTTAGGTAAAATTTCTTACCAAAGTTATTATGTCAACTTAACATTGTTCGCTTCATTATTCCCAAGATTGTTTTTGCAAATTGAGCAACTTTTCATTTTGTTCTGTTGCTGTATTTTTTTTTCTGGAGAGAAGTCAGAATTTATTACAGAATAAACCATATGAAACCAATTAAGTCTGCTTCTGAGGTTGAGTGGCAGACCACATAAGACAAGGGATTGGGAAAATTAATTGTAGTAAATGTTCACCATGTGCCACTATTTGGACTTTAGCAATATTTTGATGTTGTTGCACTACATGTGGTATCCTTCCCAAGAGAAAAATTATTAGATCATAGACTTAAATTTAAATATATATGTAAACATATGTAATCCTTACTCTAGTAGATTTTATTATTTTAGAATTTTTGCAGCTCAATTTTTTCTTATTTTTTGAATTAAGATATAAAAATTGCATATGTTTATGGTGTACAACAAATTGTTTTGAAATATGAATACACACTGAAATGGCTATATTAAGGAATTAACATATGTTAACTCCTAAACTTATTTATTTGTTGTGATAACGTTTAAGACATACTCAGCAATTTTCAAGTATATATACATTATATTTAGCTATAGTTAGTGCCATAACATCTCTTGAAATTAGTTCTCTTGTCTAACAGAAATTTTGTATCCTTTGACCAATTTCTTCCCAATCCTTTCTCATCTCTACGCCCAGTCCCTGGTAACCACCATTTTATGTTCTGTTTTGTTAGTTAAAATTTTAGCTTCCAAATAAAAGTGAGATAATACAGTGTTCATATTTCTATTCCTGGCTTAAAAACATAATCTTCTCTAGTTTTATCTATGTTGTTGCAAATGACAAGATTTTCATCTTTTTCCAAGGCTAAATACTTTTCCATTGTGCATACTTACATTCTCTTTATCCATTCATTCATTGATGGGCATATAAGCTGATTCCATACCTTTACTATTGCAAATACTGTACAATATTATGGGTGTACAAAAATCTCCTTGACATACTGATTTTGTCTCTTTTGGATATATATGCAGTAATAAATTTTCTAGATGGTTCTACTTCTAATTTTCTGAGGAAACACCATACTCTTTTCCATAATTGGTGTCCTAATTAATACTCAAACAGTATACAATGGTTCCTTTTTCTACATATCCTCATCAACTCCTTTATTTCATCTTTTTTAATATAAACATTCTAAAACGTGCAAAGTAACATCTTATTGAGGCATTAATTCGTGTTTCCCAAATGATTAGTGAAGTTGAGTTTTTTCTCATCTGCTTATTGGCCATTTGTGTGTCTTTTTCCCATATTTAAATCCTCTTATTTCTTTTCTCACTCTTGTGTTGTTTGTGTTCCGTATGTACTTTACACATTAATCCCTTATCAGATGTAGAGTTTGAAAATATTTTCTTCCATGCTATAGGTTGTCTCTCTGTTCATTTGTTTCCTTTGCTGTGCAGAAGCTTTTTGTTTGATATAATCCCATTTGTCTATTTTTGCTTTTGTTTCCTGTACTTTTCGGGTCATATTTAAAATATCATTGCCCAGACCAATGTTATGGAGATTTTACCCCATCTTTTTTTTTTCTAATAGTCTTTATAGTTTCAGATCTTCTGTTTTAAATATTAAATCCATATTGTGTTTATTTTTGTAGATAATTATGAGATAAGAGTCCAATTTCATTCCTTCTGTGGGTATCCAGTTTTATCAGCATTGGTTATTAAAAAGACTGTCCTTTATGCACTGTGTGCTCTTGATATCTTTGTCACAAATCAACTGATGGTAAGTAGTGAATTTACTTTTGGATTCTGTATTCTGTTCCATTCATGGGTCTATGTGTCTGCTTCTTATGACAGTACCATTCTGTCTTAATTATGGTAATTGTGTCAAATATCTTGAAATCAGGTACTGTGATGCCTTCACAATTCCTTTTTGTGTTCAAGATTGCCCTGGCTATTCAAGGTCTTTTGTAGTTCTATATGAATTTTACAACTATTTTTTTTTTCTTTGAAAGAGATTCCATTAAATCTGTAGATTTATTTAGGTAGAATGGATATTGTAACAATATTAATTCTTCTAACTCACAAATATAGAATATCTTCTTATATTTCTGTCTTCTTTAATTTCTTTGATCCATGTTTTCTAGTTAAATTTATTCCTGAGTATTTTAAATATTTCATAGCTATTCTAAATGGCATTTGTTTGGTAAATGGCATTTTTTCTTGATTTGCTTTCAGATGGTTTGTTGGTACAGAAAAATACTGATTTTTTTAAAAAATATTCATTTTTTAGATGTAGTTGGACACAATACCTTTATTTTATTTATTTATTTTTATGTGGTGCTGAGGATCGAACCTAAGGCCTCTCATGTGCTCTACTATATATAGCTATAAACCCAGCCCAACACTGCTGATTTTTGTATGTCGAATTTGTGTCTTGAAATTTTACTGAACTTAGTAGTTCTGATAGATTTTTCAGTGATTTAGAGAGTTGTATATATTAAGATTCTGTTATTAGAAAAGAGAAACAATTTAACTTCTTTTCTGACTCAGATGCCTTTATTTATTTTTCTTGAGGAACTGCTCTGACTAGGACTTCCAGTGCTATTTTTAATGGAGATAGTCAGAGACCACAACCTTGTCTTGTTCTTGATCTTAGAGAACAAGCTTTTAACTTTTCACCATTGCCTACGTTTTTACCTGTGCCTGTCAAAAATGTTCTTTATTAGTTTGAGATGCATTTCTTCTATACCTAATTTTTTGAGGCTTTATCATGAAAGTATATTCTGCTGTGTTAAATTATAATTTCCATACTTGCTTTTTTAATTTGGAAAAGCAATTAACTTATCATTAAAATAAACATTTTAATTTATTGGTTAATTACAGTTTATATAGATACTGCTGTAACTCATATTGCATGCATAAAATATTAAAATATGTACACTATAATCTTATACCAATGCAGAGAAAAAAAATCATTCAAACTGAATCAATCCATAAACACCAACTAGATTCTTGATAGGTTTACATGTAATACTAGACATCAATGATAAATGTTACCCACGTGTGCAGTAAAATACAACAATTGTACTCTAATGGTGCAACAGTTCAAGTAAAATATAGCCCTAGAAAAACAATAAAATTGTGTAACACAGAAGTGTTTTGTACTGCTTCATTTTAAAATTTAAATAAAGTGCAAATTTAAGTTCCTTGATAGCCACTTTCAATAGCCAAGTATGGATTGTGGATATCACTTTGGTTATGACAGTTCTAGTTGCTGTACTGATATCTCATAAGTTTAGCATAAGTAATGAATTATACAAACAGTCCCTGAGTTATGATGGTTGATTTAAAATTTTTCAACTTTATGATGGTATGAAAGTAATATGTATTCATTAAAAACTGCACTTCAAATTTTGAACCTTGTTCTTTTTCCAGGCTAGCAGCATATATTATCATACTCTCTCTCAACATTAGAAAAGGACAGCCAGCTGCAGCTTTCTGTGAGCCATCTGACCATATAGGTAAATAACTGACACTTCACAGTTAGTTAGAGTAGCTAAGTTGTTAAGAAGGTTAGGTGTATGAGATACAGTTTTGACTCATGGTTTTGCAGCTCGATGAGGAGTTTATTTGTATATAACCCTGTCAAAAGTTGATAGGCATTTGTGTTTCTTAATTGCAATACTTTTTCATAAAAGACATTTCTCTAAATTGTGTGCTTTCTCATAAACTGTGGGTTTTAAAAATATTATTATTATTGCCAAGTTTTCATAAATATTATGTGAATAAATGAACAACTAAATCTATAGCTTGCCACTCTTGTATTCCTCTTGTTGATAAATTTCTCCAATATATTAGAGTAATTTTGTGTGTGTGTGTGTGTGTGTGTGTGATGCTGGCTAAACTCAGGGCCTCCGGTGTTTAGACATACTAGGTAAGTGCTCTGCAGCTAAGTTATATTCTCAGCTAAGAATGATTGTTTGGAGAGAGGAAATAATTCATTTAATTATTCATCATCTCTCAATTTTATCAGCATACTTCAGATAATTTTACTCAATTATCTGATTATCCCTTAAAAACATTTATTGTGAAAATTTCAAAATTGGAGAGGAAAAAAATATCCCAGTATCATCCACCCTTAAAAATCAACTTATAGCCAATCTTGTTTTATCTACATTCCCCACTTCCTATTTCTCCCAACTCCTCCCACCACTTTTGGATTTACAAGAATGCCTCAGAAATATTGTGAGTTTGGTTTAGAACACCACAATGAAGCGAATTTCCCAGTAAAGCAAGTCACATGTACTTTTCCTGTTTCCTGGGACATGTAACAGTTCTGTTTACACTAAACTATTGTTTAGAACTGTAACAGCATTACATCCAAAGAAACAATCTACATAACTTAATTTAAAAATTTTATTGCTAAAAAATGCTAATATCATTAGAGCCTACAGCAAGTTGTAATCTTTTTTCTGGGGAAGGATCTTACCTCCATGTGGATGACTGCTTATTAGGGTGGTGTTACTAAACACTGGGGAGACTATGAACATTTCTTATAACAAAACAAAAGATAAAGTTTTCTGCATTGACTCATTCTTTCTTTCGTGAAAGATTTCTCTATAGCATCAAATGCAATCTAATGGCATCTTAACAACCATAGACACTCTTTCAAAATTGAAGTCAATCCTCTCAAATCCTGCTATTGCCTTATCAACTAAGTTTATATAATATTCTAAACCCTTGGTTGTCATTTCAACAAAGTCCACAATATCTCAGTTCCGAGTAGGATTCCACCCCAAAAAAACCACTTTCTTTACTCATCAATAAGAAACAACCTCTCACCTTTTGAAGTTTAATTGTGAGATTGTAGCAATATACACACATCCACTGCTGATTCGACTTCTCTTGCTGTTTTCACCACATCTGCAGTTACTTTTACCATTTAAGATTTGAACTCCTCCAAACTCTTATTAATGTTGATATTTTGATCTGCTCGCCTGAATCACAGATGTTCTTAATGGGATCTAGAATAGTGAATCCTTTCCAAAACGGTTTTCAATTTACTCTGTTCATCAGAGGAATCACTGTCTATGGTATCAATAGCCTTATGAAACGTGTGTTTTAAATAACGAGACTTGATAGTCAGAAACACTTCTTGATCTCTGGGCTGCAGTGTGAATGTTGTTAGCAGGCCTGGAAACAACATTAACTTCAATGTGGCTCATAAAGAATTGCAGCTGGCTGTCCTTTCTAGTATTGAGCGAGGATATCATACCATTAAGTGACCAGGTGCCCTGTCAATGAGCAGTAATATCTTGAAAGACATCTTTTCTCCTGAGCAGTAGGTCTCAACAGTGGGCTTCAAATACTCAGTAAACCCTTTTGTAAACAGATGTGTTTTCGTCCAGGCTTTGTTGTTCCATTATAGAGTAAGGCAGAGTAGAATTAGTGTAATTTGTAACGGTCCCAGGATTTTTCAGAATGGTAAATGAGCATTGGCTTTAGCTTAAGATCACCGGGCTACATTAACCCTCATAAAAGCTTGTCCATTGAGGATTTGAAACCAGGCATTGAAAATCCTAGATGACATCTTCTTCCACTATAATGTTGTTCCACCCACACTGAATGTCTGTTGCTTAATGTAGCCAGCTTCACCTGTCACCTTAGCTAGACCTTCTGGATCATTGGCTGCAGCTTCTACATCAGCACTTCAGACTTCACCTTGCACTTTTATATTATGCAAATGGCTTTTTTCTTTAAATCACATGAGCCAACCTCTCATGGCTCGAGCTTTTCTTTTGCTGCTGGTGCCACTTTCTGTCTTCATAGAATTAAAGAGAATCAGGACCTTGCTTTAGATTAGGCTTTAGCTTAAGGGAATGTTGAGACTGGGTTCATCTTCTATCCAGACCATTAAAACAGTCTCTGTATCAACAAGGAAGCTGATCCACTTTATAAATATCCATGCGTTCACTGAAGTTGCACCTTTAATTTCCTTCAATAACCTTTCTTGTGCATTCAGAACCTGGCTGTTTGTGACAAGAGGCGTAGTTTTGTGTCTATCTCGGCTTTTGATGTGACTTTCTTACTAAGCTTAATAATTTCTAGCTCCTGATTTGAAATTAGAGACAAGAAGTTCTTTCTTTCACTTGAATACCTAGAAGCCATTATTGGGTTATTAATTGGCCTCTTTTCAATATTGTTCAGTCTCAGAAAACAAGGAAACCTGTTCATGGTGCCTCAAAACAATTACAACAGTAACTCACAGATCTTTGATTGTAGGTCACCGTAACAGATGCACTAATAAGTTTGAAATATTTCCAGCATTACTAAGATGTGATACAGAGACACAAAGTGAGCATGAGCTGTTGGAAAGATAACATATGCTTCATGAAAGGTCGGCAAAAACTTTTCATTTGTAAAACAAAACAACAACAAAAACCCCCCCACAATATCCACAGAGTGCAGTATATCAAACTACAATGAAATGAAGCATGCCATACATAAGTATTTCACAAACTCATATCATTCAGAAACACTTCAGCATGTTATTCTAAAAGATAAGCTCTTTTAGAAATATAAACATAGTACCAATTTCACATCCTCAAAATTAAAAATAGCATCATAGGATACCTAGTTGATATTAAAATTTTCCAAAATATCCCCCAAAGGACTTTTATAGTTGGTTTGTCCAAGTGTGGTTCTGGACAAATCCCATACGTGTGTTAATTTTCTTTTAATTTGTAACAGTTTTTTCTATAAGTTTTATCCTTTAGTATTTTTTATTGATAAAATAAGACCAATTTTCCTTAGAATTACCCATGTTGTTTACTCTTCTGTGGGTAAACCCCTGGTGCTACTCAATCTGTTTATCTAAAACTGCATTTTTGTGCTGAATCTAGAAACGAAGTCAGCTTTGTTAGCCTTCTGTGCAACCAGCAGCTTTGGTTTCCTTGGAATGCTTCCTAGCCACCAAACATTGGCGCTGTCATTTCTCCATATTTGACTAGTTTCTCTGGGTTCATGCCTATTTAGAAACCTTTTAATAATCAATTCAGACAGGTGCAGAAATAAGTTCTTATGTCCAGTTGCCTATTCTCTTTCAACTCGGTAATCTGCCTATTTGCCTCCTCTTTATTCTAGTTACTCCCTCTGGAGTTATCAATAACCTCCACGTTAAGAAATCATTACCAGGGGGCTGAGGTGGTGTCTGCTTGCCTAGCATATGTGAGGCACTGGATTTGATTCTCAGCATCCCATATAAATAAATAAAAATAATGTTCTACCAACAACTAAAATAATAAAATTAAATAATAAAAAAGTCATTACCACAGTAGTTTGTGAAAGGCTTTTATCGCTTCATATTCAAGAGAATATTTTCCTCTGGTTCTTCTTCTGTGTTCTTTAATTAACTTGTATTATGTCCTCTTCTTCTGTCTGTATCTTAAGAATACTAGGAAATAATATTGGCCAAATTGCAATGTTATATGCTGTGTATGTATGAGTTTGTGACAACAAATCACACCATTATGTACAACTATAATGTACCAATACAAATATGAAAAAAAAAGAAACTGCTATTTTCCTGTCCAAACTTTTCATATTTTTATAGAAACTTTTTTATTTTTCACTTGATTTTAGATTATCCAAACTTGAACCCAATATTTCCTTGCAGATCCATATTCTTTCTCTTATACAAATTCACTATGAGCAGAAAATGTTTTTATGTATAAATTTACTCCTACCCGTGGTTAATCCTGGCATCCAGTGAGCATATATTAAATGTGGTAAATGTTGTAGAATGACTTAATGAATGAAAAATCAGTTTGAAGGAAAATTTAATTTTTTTATCTCTAACAAGAGACTTTTAGTACCCTCATTTGGATTTTAAATATTAATGTTGGAAGTTTAATGTTGTTCTCCAGATTTTCCTCTGGAGGATTATCTGTCTTATTCCAAATTCCCCCTCTGTTTTTTTTCCTGGACAGCAATGCCTGTGGCCATCATATTTATACTGGTGACTTCATATGTTTGGATTCCAAGTTCCCAATTTTACACAAAGGCTCCAGATTTATATGTTCAACTTCCTAATGCATACCAGGGTCTTGTTCTAGCTCCTAAAGCTTAACCCAGTATGTCCAACAGTATGTTCCCTACCATCCTTTAGAATTCATTCTGTGTCCTGGATCAGTGTCCACCAACATGTCCAAAATAGACTTATTCTAAGCACATTTATTTTAAATGAATGAATTTGTGTGAAAACCCCAACAAAGTGTGAGAGGAATATGGAAGACTTGTGAATGAAAGCCCATTCCTGATAGCTTTCGAATTCTTGGATTACAAACTTCAAGAGAATAGATACTATCTGTCAATGCAAGATTTCTTAATAGAAGGCTCCTTGTAGAAGAGATCATTAAAATATCAGAATACTTTTGTCTGATCATTGATATTTCAGTTTATCTGGAGGATAACTTCTTACTTCATAACCTTTTCATTGGTATGGAGACTAGCCCTTGACATATTCTTTTGGAACATGAGAAAGACCATAACTCCTGAAATTTATGGTATATAAAATTGCTAAATGAGGAGGAGGATTTTGTCTAAGAATCCTGGAAGCAAATGGACAATTCTTTTTGCTTATCTCATTTTAGATTCAAGAATCATTTTATTTAAAATTCTTGTCCTGGCAGGTACAGTACAAATACTATTTTTTTAAAATATTTTTTCAGTTGTCAATGGACTTTATTTATTTATATGTAGTACTGAGAATCAAACCCAGTGCCTCACACATGCTAGGCAAGCACTCTACCACCAAGCCACAACCCCAGCCCTACAAATGCTATCTAAATCAGCAGATCCTGTGATTTGTTAGTCCCTACCCTCTTGAAATATGTAACCAAGAACTTGACAGCTCTCAAGAACAGGTTTTTAAGATTCTTGGAATAGAATCACCTATGGGAGGCAGACTATCTAAGCTTGAGTAACCCAAGTTGGTTTAGCTAATGACTATAGCTAGTAGGGATTATAACTCCACATATCCAGCAAGAGATCTGTTTTGAGTAATGCAATCTGAGTACATGGGTTTGAACTGAATGAGCTGTCATTGGGGCCAATGGTTAGCAAACACATGAGGAGTCCTGAAGACATAGGTGGCTGATATTATCATGTTGACAAGTTTCTGAGCCACTACTACTTCAACAATGACAGCAATAATCCTTAATTCTTCCATACCTCATTAAGGGAGAAGCTGATTGACCTTTGCAATGGTTAATCCCCTAGGATTTCTGGATGCTGAAAGGGCATAAGGAAATAAACATGGGTGGAAACTGGTGAGATTCCTGCCAATAAGTCAAGGGAAATTTGACTGATAAGAGAATTATTACTTAAAAATGAAGAATGATTAATTAAAAATAAGGAGCTGATATATTTGTCCTCTGCATTTGTGGTGAGCCACATAGTAGTTAGAGTACTTTTAAAGGTCCTTTTGTATATTTTGCACAAGGTCAATGATGTAACATCATTAAGTGACATACTCTAGTTGTAAGTACTTAATAAGTGAAAAGTACTATGCACATGAAATGTTTATACTTTATAAAACATTATTAGTATGAATTTATAATTTACACAATGAGAATACCTGTGAAAACAACAGCATCAATTATCCTACTGCAGTTATTTTAAGTAATTAGAATGAAGTAATTTACCAACAATATTTTTCTAGTACTTTTTCATTAGAGAAAGAAAATGGATAAGGGACCTAACCCGGGTGCACATCTATCATAAAACATTTATTCAAGATTGTGATGCAGTTGTGCTTAAGCTGAAAACTGAAGTGATTTCTACTTATAGGCAGAAATACATTCCAGCTAGGGCAAGAAAAGGCGACACTTCTGTTGTCCTTCATGACCTGTTTAATCCTGTTGCTTTGCCTTCATTATGATGCCTCTGGATGGTGCCAAAACAGACAGGTGAAAAGTGGAAGATTAAATCTTGTTCAATCAGCCACTTGCTTTGCCCACACTGTGCCAAAAATAAATGTGCCGTTTAAAAAATTTTCTTCACGACGTTGATTGATTTTTTTCTCACTCTAATCTTTGCTATGTCCTTTCTTTTTTTCATTTTGAATTTAGTTTTTCTTCTGCTAGTTTTAAGGTAGAAGTTTAGTTATTTGAGCTCTTTCTTCTTTTCTAATGTCAGTATTTGCAGCTATAGATTTTGCTGGAAGCACCACATTTGCTGTAATCCATACCTCTTAGTACATTGTGTTTTAGTTTTCATTCGGTTGAAATATTTCCTAATTTCCACCTGGGATAGGTCCCTTATCCATTTTCTTTCTTTGCCCATTAGGGATGATAAAACTTTGGAGAAAGAACCCCACTCACCCCATCCACAGTGCTGAAGTCCTAGGAGAGTTTGAATAGGTTCAAATACTGAAATCCATTTTTCCTCCCTTCAGTATGGGCAACACAAGCAAATTTCTCAATTTTATTTTTAAATGACATACAATAATCACTGTTATTTTCAGGATCATCGCTGATCTATGCAATTATAAATGGGACTAGAGCAAATTCAAATACCACAAAGTTCCCTATTCTATAAGATAGCTGCTTTACTTGATTCAATGCCAGTCATGTTGCTGGAAGCCTTTGGTTATTTTCCAAAGTTTTGAGAAAGTTGATTCTGAAAACTTTGGGCCGTTTTAAAAATTGATTTTATGGAGGGGGTAGACTTTCAGAAGTCATTAATCCACCATTTTGACTGAATCACCAAAACTGATTTTTTATAAAAATCATAGTGACATATATTTCAAATAGACATGTAAAAAGGAATTCTAATTAACACAGTCCTCAACTTAAAATAATTATATTTTCATTGAATGCAAATGTGACTGGCAATATGCTATGTAGGTTTTTTAATGTGATATTTAATTAGTCCTTTTAACACCTGAAAGGGGTTGGTAGCCTGAATCACTCCCATCTATGGATGAGAAGGCTGAGACAGAGAGTGAATTTCTTGGTCTGGGTATCAAAGCTAGCAGGCTAACTCTGGAGGCATTGCTTTTATTAAGTATGATGTTATCTTTCAAAAATTCAAGTCAAAGGTGGCTGAAGGTCTTCTGAGAGGTTAAATAATGGCATCATAGTTATTGCTGGGGGCATTTCTTGTATGAAACAAGCAATCTGTTTAGATGATGTCTTGAATATTCCCCATGCTCCAGTATTTTGCAAAACACTTTACATGTAATGTCATCTCAGATCTCAAAACAACTTTAGGGGATATTATGATTATGATATTAATGATGGGAATGTGATACTTAGAAATTTTAAATAACTTGCCCAAAATCAGTGCTGTAGATAAAATTTAATGCAAGGCTGATTAAATCTTTAACTCAAAACTTTCATTCTCTTCAGCATTAATCAATGGTAGTGACTGTTGGGAGCCAGAAAAATATGTCTGACTATTTTCTCACGCAGTAACTCATTATCTCCTGGAAACAGTTGAGAAAAATAAATGAATAAAAGTTTTAATCTTTATATTAACTGTCATTCACTTAACAGTTACTGCTACATTAGTGCAATATATTGTCATTAATCCTCATATTAGCTCAGCAAGATGAGTTTCCCGATTCCCTTTTTATAAAAGACGAAACTAAAGGTCAGAAAATGTAGCTATTTCCTGATTTCACACAGTTAGTGAATGAATGAGCTGAAAATCAATTGCAGCCTTATCTGATCCCAGAGCTCAGGCTTTACCCATTGTGCACAGCTACTGCGCTTTTGTAAACAAAGTATGTAGAAGATATTCCAGGGGATAAGAGGGCACCAATGGCATACAATGACAAGGCGTCAAATTCATGCTAAGACTTAATTGAAGTCCATCCAATTTTTGAGAATAATTGCTCTATGTTTTGGAAGCTCAACATGGAATATTTAAAACTTAATACAAATGGAAAATTATATGCAACTGAAAATATATCTTCTTACACACAAGAAGGGTCTCAGATATGGTCCAAAATGTTCCAACAAATTCTTATCTTTTTAGCAGCTAAGGAAAAGAAGCATGAAAAAGGAAAAAATAAAATAAAAAAGACATTTCCATTATGGACCCACCACTTCTCTGCCAATTCAATTGTTCTCAATACTGTTTTCTTATACTTGCCTTGCTCCTACCTAATATTGTGCTAGGTTCTTAGAATACCAAAAAAATAAAAAATAAACCCCAGCCTCAAGGAGTTCATATAATTTCTCTGCATGCATAAAATAATGTGATGTGCCTATAAAATAATCACATATTCTGAATCTGGAGGAAAGAACAATCTGGTCATCTTTTTTGCTTTTCTCCACTGTCTCACAGCTCATGACTTACACCTCAGGCATATTCATGAAACAGGGCAGAGAAATGAATCCATAGATCTATGGAAATAGGAGTATTATAATAATGATAGTCATAATTTGGGTGATTATTGTGTCTGAGACACTCTCTTAGTTTCACCTGTTGTGAAATCTTCAGCATTACTTACCATTGCTTTTAAAATGAGAAAATTAAAGCTAGAATAAGATCATATAGCAGTTGGCCATAGGATGGGTTTTGAAACCAAGTATTTTAGCACCAGAACCCCCATTAATACCACAACATGATATAGCCCGGCAAACAAAGCCAATGGGGAGATGGTATGTGCTATCCAATTAGCTGATCATGTGTTAAGGATCTGTGAAGTATGATTCCATTATGATGAAGGGCATTATTAAAGCAAGTTACAAAACAGAGACATACTTGAAATCTATGTGACAGAAAAATATTTTAAACCTATGTAATGGAAAAGAGTTGACAATTTTAAAAATAAAACACACAGTCATTTAAATCAAAATAAAATCGTAGGCTGCTTACATAGACAATGATAAAAGAAAAAGTCCTAGCTGTCCTGTTAGCTCACAAGACAGATTTGAACTCTGATGGTTTAATTAATATAACTTAAATTCTCAATAAAATACCATTTAACCTATATATTAAAAATTACTTGTAAATTATTTGAAGTTTTGGAGAGCATATAAGGAAATGACATGTTCATATCTATATGATAGTTTTATTAAACTTATATGAAGAATGACATAAGGAAACAAAAATATAATAGGCAGAAATGCAATTGTCTATCTTAAAATGTGAAATGGCATTACTAAATATATGGTTTTAAAAGGTGGCAGAGGTAGACATAATTGAAGCCCAGAACTGAGGTAATCCTTGAAAATGAGTAAAGACATTTATTTTACTTCCAAAGATAAAAGGGATGTATTTTCTAAGGCCTAAGAAAATATGTTTAATGATTCCATGATTCCCATTCAAAAATTCATGTGAGTGTGTGTGTGTGTGTGTGTGTGTGTGTGTGTGTTTGGGTTTAATAATATGTGATACAGTGTCTATTAAAGTTTTAAAATACTAGGTTTAGGCTGGGCGTGGTAGTACATGTCTGTAATCCCAGTGGCTATGGGGGCTGAGGCAGGAAGATCAGCAGCTTAGCAAGGCCCTAAGCAACTTAGCAAGACCTGCCTCAAAACAAAAATTAAAAAGGGTTTGGGATGTGTCTCTGTGGTTAAGTGCCCCTGGGTTCAATCCATAGTACAAACAAACAAAAATAATTAGGTTTACATCAAATGTGAGTAACCTGGCTCCTGAGACTAGCTCTTTATTGCAGTGCTTAGTGGAATGAGTGTGAAGGGAGAGAGAACAAATTCGAAGCTGAAAAGTGCATGATGAAACATTTTTAAAAATGACTTTTAGAGTAAAAGCAGTAATTGCATTACTATTGTAAGAGGAAAGTCTAATTAAATCCTTAGTATGATTTAGAATGAAAAGAAACATTAAGTTTCCATTAATTCCCTCAATATACTCATCTGTAGACTCAGACATTATTTAGAAAGAGCTATAATGTTTCTTTTGTTCTGGTATCCCATCTCCTAATTTGCAGTTTTGTCCTTCTTTATAGAACAGAGCACTTAAATTCATTCTTAAAGTGCTTTATTGCCTGTTTTTACATTTTACGGTCTTAATTATGGAAAGAAAGCAAATATAATCACCTGTATTTTAAACACTAGGAAACTGAGGCACAGAGATTTCAAGTGCTGTATGAGAAGTTAACAGATACTGGTGACGGAACATTACAAAGTGGTGTTTTATTTTGGGGATGTCTGTTCTCTTTGATTTTCTTCAAGGGTCATTGAAGTGTAGGTTTGAGAAGGTACTGCATTCATTGGTACAGTCATTTAAAAAACAATGTGCTTTAAATTTCACTGAATCAACTCAACCTCTCATTTCCTTTTATACTTTCTTTACAAAGTTGCATCTCTGGATAAGCATTTATGATCACATATCTCTCTCTCAGCCTTGACTTCAGAAGAACAAATGAAACACTGAATCTCTTAGCGCAATATTTTTTGGTAAAAATATAATATGAGCTGGACCCGGTGGCACATGCCTAAAATCCCAGTGGCTCAGGAAGCTGAGGCAGGAGTATTGAGAGTTCAAAGCCAGCCTCAGCAACTTAGTGAGTCCCTAAGCAACTTAGTGAGACCCTGTCTCATAATAAGAAATTTAAAAAAGGGTTGGGTTTGTTGAGTTCCCCTAGGGTTCAATCCTATGTGTGTGTGTGTGTGTGTGTGTGTGTGTTCGTGTGTATATTATGAGCCATCTATGTGATTTAAACTTTTTCATAGTCACATTTTATAAAGTGAAAAGAAAGAGGTAAATATTTGATAAAATATATTTTATCAAATCCAATATGTCTAAAATATATATAATTGTGGCTTAAAATACTATAGAAATTATTAATGAGCTACTTTTTATTATTTTTCATGCTAAGTCTTTGATACCCCATGTAATTTTATTCTTATAGTATATCTCAATCTGAACTAATTCTGTATAAGGTGCTCAATAGCTACATCAATGGACAGTAGATTCTGAGAGCAGTTGGAACCTCTTATGGTCTATTTTGACTCTTGGTTAAAGAAAATTCGAAATATTTCCTAAGTGGACTGTTGGGACTATGTTTGCCTGAGGAGTTACCATGGAGGCTCTGCTAATTAACGTTTGTTCTCATGATCTCTGTATAATTTTTTGTTAATTGAAATGTGTACTTCTTTTAACTGATTCTGTGATTTCTTAGCTCCTTATTTCCTCCTGACCTCCTTCTTATCCTTTTTAGTGATATTTCTTTTGGCTCCACCAGAACCAGCCTCAGGACAGTCGCAGCGAATGACACAACTTGAGAGCAAGTGGAGATGACTCTTCCAGGAGAACTCCCTTTCCTTTACTGATACTTGATTTTCACCGAAGTCACTGAGTCCTTTTTATGCATTAATAAGACTGCTGACTTCTATAGCAGGCAAACTTCAAAATTTCAGTTGTTAAAGCCTCCATTTATTTCTTCTCAGAGAATGGGCCAATTTCAGCAACAACTGGAAAGTGGAGAAGGGATAGTGCTGCTATTCTACAGTCACTCACACAGCCCTCAGACTCTGCCTTCCTGAATATAGTTTCCACGACACTTGTTTGAAGCATAGTCATTCAATAGACAAAAAGTTGCACATACAAGGCATATGGACTCTTTAAGCACTTTCTTATGGAAGCAGAGCCCATCATTTTTGCCTATGTTCACTGGCAAGAAGTAGTTGCACACTCTCTAGATGCAAGAGGATAGAAATATTTTTTTTTGTCTGCTTAGGAGCTTCCTAGTGCCGCCTCTCCTAAGAAGACAAAAGACATGAATCTTTGCTGGGCACCAACCTTCTCTCTCCCACATCCTAATTTCCTTTGAGCTCTAGATCTTGTGAAGAATACATCCAGTTGAAGGAGGCAGAAATGATGTATTTAGAAATCTAGGGACCTGGATTCAACTTCTGGTTCAGCACTTGTACAAATAAAGCAGCTTCCTTGAGTCAGAGTTTTTTTCCATCTCTGTCAAGATTGTTGGGAATTGTGGCAGAGATGAAAATTCTGTCCCAATTACCATTATTCTTATTCTTTATAAAGTGAGCTCCCGATTTCTCTGAGTAGGTAATTCATGCAGCTAAAAGCTGCACTTCCCAGACAGGGTTGAATATGTAATTCACTATTTGGCCAATGACAAAATATGAATTAACTATCTTTAGTTTAGTTTTTGGTTATTTAGTGATGCATTCACATGAGCATATAAAAACATTTCAGTTCCACGTCCTTTTTTAGGGGCAACATATCATAATGAGTAAATTAATAAACACAAAATCTCTGAGGGATCCATAAATGTGTATGAATGTAAGTTAGGTTATATTATACTGCTATAATGAACAATATCAAATTTATTGTTAAATGTTTTTATTACTGTATTACAGTGGAATTCATTTTGACATATTCATACATGCATGTAATATAATTGTTCCATTTCAGGCCCCAATGCTTCTACTTCCCACCCCACACCCCACCCCCATTCCCCTTTGTCTTCACTACTGGACTTTCTTCTGTGTATTGTTTTTAAATTGGTGTTTTATAGATATACATGAAAGTGGAATTTACTGTGGTATATTCATATGTGTACATAGCATAATTTGATCATGATCAGTCTCTTTCTATAGTCCCTACCTTTTCCTGTCCTACCTTCCTCCACTTCAATCTCTCTTATTTACTTCACTGATCTCTCTTCTATTTTCATATGATTCCTCATTTTTTCCTCTTATTTTGCTCTAGCTTATACATATAAGAGAAAAGTTACAACCTTTGACTTTCTGGGTCTGGCTTATTTCATTTAGCATGATGGATTCCTGTTTTATCCACTTACCAGCAAATGGCATGATTTCATTCTTATTTATGACTGAGTAAAACTCCATTGTGTATATATGGCACATTTTCTTTATCAATTCATATGTTGATGGGTACCTGGGCTGGTTCTGTAACTTGGCCATTATGAATTGTGCTGATATTGATGTGCATGCCTGTATCACTATAGCATGCTTATTTCAGTTATTTTGGTTACATTCCAAGAAGTGGGATAACTAAGTCATATATATGGTGGTTCTATTCCTAGTTTTTTGAGGAATCTCCATAATGCTTTCCAAAGTGTTGGACTAATTCATAGTCCCATCAACAAAGTATTAGCATACCTTTTTCTCAACATCCTTGCCAGTGTTTATTATTTGTATTCTTGGTGATTGCCATTTTAATTTGAGTCCAATGAAATCCCAATGCAAATCTTCCTTGATAAGCATTTCCCTGATTGCTAAGAATATTGAATATCTTTTTATATATTTGTTGGTCATCTGTATTTCTTTTTTTGACAAATGCCTATTTAATTATTTTACCCATTTATTGATTGGGTTGTTGTTTTGTTTGTTTGTTTATTTTGATGTTAAGTCTTTTGAGATTTTTTTGTGTATCCTAGATATGTCAGAGGAGTAGCTGGCAAAGATTTTCTTACGGTCTGCTCTTAACTGTTTGCTGTGCAAAGATTTTTTTATTTGATGCCATCCCACACATTATGTTCTGAGCTTTTAGGGGCATATATTATTTCTGGGCTTTAGGGTTCCTACTGGGAAAGTCATTGCCTGAGCCTATATGTTAGTATTGACTGCATGTTTTCTTCTAGTAGTTGCAAGTTTGCAGTCTAATTCCTAGATCTTTGGTCTACTTTGAATTGACTTTTGTACAGGGGAAGAGTTAGGGATCTAGTTTCATTTTTCTACATATGGATCTCTAATTTTTCCAGCACCATTTGTTAAGAAGGCTATCTTCACAATGCATGTTTTTGACACCTTTTCTGAGTATCAAATGATTAGATGCTATGTGAATATATCTCTGTTTTCTATTCGATTACATTGTTATTATTATCTGTTTTTATGACAATATCATGCAGGTTTTGGAACTATAGCTCGATAGTAAAATGAGGTCGCATATCATGAGGCCTCCAGCATTGCTCTTCTTGCTCAGTGTTGCTTTGGCTCTTCAGGGTCTTTTATTCTTCCAAATGAATTTTGGGACTGCTTTTTCTAGTTTTGTCAATAATGTCATTGGAATTTTGATGGGGGATTGCATTGAATCTGTATATTGCTTTTGCATGGTCATTTTAACAATATTGAGTCTTCCTGTCTATGAACTTGGGAGATTTTTCCATCTTCTAAGTTATTCTCCAATTTCTTTCTTCAGGGTTCCATATTTTTATTGTAGAAATCTTCAACTTCCATCATTAGCTCAATTCCAAAATATTTTATTTTTTTGAGATTCCTGTAAGTGGAATAGTTTTCCTGATGTCTTTCTTAGCAGGTTTATTTTTGGAGTTTAGAAAAGATGGGTTTTGCATGTTCATCTTATATCCTGATACTGTGGGATTTGTTTATCGGCTTCAGAAATTCTTCTGGTAGAATTTTTTTTTTTTTATGTTATGTCATCAGTAACATTTGACTTCTTATTTTCTTATGTGGATCCCTTTAATTTTCTTCTTTTGCCTGTTTGCTCTGACTAGATTTTCAAGAACTATATTGCATAGAAGTGGTGGGAGTGGACATCTTGCCTTGTTCCTGATATTAAAGGAAATGCTTTCAGTTTTTCTCCATTCACTACAATGTTGACATTGGTTTTGTTATACATAGACCTCCTCCCCTTCCTCCTCCTCCACCTCCTCCTCCTCCTTCTTTAAACAGGCAATGACTGCATATTTTTTTTACCTTTATTTTATTTATTTATTTTTATGTGGTGCTGAAAATTGAACCCAGCACCTCACATGTGCTAGGGGAGCGCTCTACCGCTGAGCCACAACCTCGTTAATGTAAAGGTAATTTCCTTTTATCCCTAGTTTCTCTAGCTTCTTCTTCTTTTTTTTAAACATACATGGGCACTGGATTTTAATGAAGCCTTTTTCTGAATCTATTAAGATGATCATATGATTCTTGTCCTTAATTTTATTTATGTGGTGAGTTACATTTATTGATTTACGTATGCTAGCCAGCTTTGCATCCCTTGGATGAAATCCACTTGATCATAGTGTGTAATCTGTTCAGTGGCTTTTTTCATGAAGTTTACTAATGTTTTATTAAGGATTTTTGTGTCTGTGTTCATCAGATTATCAGTTTGTCAATTTCTTCTCTTAATGTGTCTTTGTCTCGTTTTGGTATCAGGGTGATATTGGATTCACAGAATAAGTTTGGGAGTGTCCTCTCCCTTTCTATTTCATGGAATAATTTGAGAAAGATTGGAACTCATCCTTCTTTAAAAGCCTGCTAGAACTCCACTGAGAATTCATCTGGCCCTGGACTTTTCTTTGTTGGAAAGCTTTTCATGGCTGCTTCAGTCCCTCTGCTTGATATTGGTCAGTTTAAGCTCTCTATATCCTCTTGGTTCAATTTGGGAGGTCATGTGGGTCTCAAGTTTTTCAGTATCTTCAAGATTTTCCAGTTTAATAGAATGTAAATTTTCAAAATAATCTCTAATGATTGGACGTGCCTGGGGTGATGACTCCTTTTTTCATCTCTAGTTTTGTTGAGTTGGGTCTTTTCTCTCTTTCTTTTTGTTAGTTTGGCTACAGGTTTATCAATCCTGTTTATCTTTTCAAAGAACCACCTCATTTTTGCATTGATCCTTTGAATTATTGTCTTATTCTCAATTTTATTAATTTTGGTCCAGATCTTAATTAATTCCCATCTTCTACTGATTTTGAACTTAGATTGTTCTTGCTTTGCTAGGCCCTTGAGGTATAACACTAGATTATTTGGGATCTTTCTTTATTTATTTATTTTTAATATAGGCATTCAATGCTATAAACTTTCCTCTTAGAAGTGTGTATATACTACCCTAGAGACTTTAATATATTTTATCTCTGTTCTCATGTTTCTAAAATTGTTTTTATTTCCCTTTTGATTTATTCTATGACCCATTTCTTATTTAAAAGCATATTTCACTCTCCATGTGTTAAAATATTTCCTATTTATCTAGTTATTGATTTCCAATTTCAGTAGGTTGCAAGGAATTATTGCTATTTTGTGCATTTGCTAAGATTTGCTTTGTGTCCTAAAGTGTTTTCTATTTTATAAACATTCCATGTACAATTGAGAAGAGTGAATTTGGTTATTAACGGATAAAATGTTTTAGAGATGTCTGTTAGATCCATTTGAATATTAGCATTTATTAGTGCTGAAGAGACTTTATTTAGTTTATGTCTGGATTACCTATCTATTGGTCAGAGAAGTCTGTTTAAATTACCCAGTATAATTACAGAGGAATCTATTTGACTCTTTATATTAATTAGGGTTTATTTTATGTATGTGGGTACACTGATGTTTGGGGAAACTATTATTTCTTGTTGTTGAATGATGCCCTTACCCCATGTGAAATGATTTGTCTCTTATTAATTTTGGCTAGAAGTCTATGTGGTCAAATATGAAAGTAACTACTCCTTCTTGCTTTCAGTTTCCATTAACATAGGGTATATTTTCCCATGTTTTTACTCTCACTCTATGGATGTCTTTGCCTGTAAAGTGATTTAAAGTGAGTCTCTTGTAACACCATATATAGTTGGGTCTTGTTTTTTAATCCACTCTACCAAACCATGTCTTTTGATTTGAAAGTTTAGACTCTCTTAATTCAGTGTTATGATGGAGAGATGATTTTTATTTCCTGACATTTTTATTTATTTCTAATGTTTGAGAATTGATTAATTCTCCTTTAATTGACTATTATTCAAGTAAGATTTATCCATATGCTGTCTCTGACATTTATTTTTCATTGTTTCTGCACAAAATATTTCACTGAATATGTTTTGTAGTGATGGTTTGCAGTGTTGTGTGACTACCTGAAGATACTCTGTGTATCCAGTATTGGTTCCCCTGAGTGTTTTTCAGAGTGTACAGGGTATGACAGTCTAATGTAGAGGTGCTGTGGTCTGGTTGATGGTGGCACTGGGTGACCCTTGGGAGGTATAATACTGCTAACTTCTCTGGAGTGTTCAAGTCATGGGTTGGTGGGCTTGTATCTGGGCACGCAGGGTGCTCCTCTTAAGCCCCTTTGTGGGATGTACTGGGTAGAATTTGCATAAGTTTCTCTGCTGGCTGCTAGGGGTTATCCCATATGTGCATCTGAATGAGAATTGACAGTTGTGGATCCTCAGAGGTGTGGGGACATGGTACCTCCCTCCCTGGTTGCTGCTGGCTAGTGCCTGTTGGTCAACATAGAGGCTGTTTGAAGGATGCTACATCTACTGGCTATTTCTGTTGGGTGCCGGGTCTGTTTCTGACTTCTGTAGAATAGTTGTTTAAGGCAGTCCTGCTTAAGTGCTTGATGGATGTCTGCAACTGTGGGGCTTGCACATGCAGGATTTCTGTGGGAAGATATGGCACAGAAGCCTCCATTCTGGCTGCTGCAGATCACTGGGGTTTTACCTGTCACCATGATGAGGGTTAGGGTATCAGTTGGCCCCTCTTTGCCTGAGCTCCTGCAGAGACTGGGGGGAGCACTGGACTGGGGTTAGCACTCCCTGGGAGTGATTTACTCTCAGGTCAGCCCTATCCTACTCTTCTCGTCCAAGGTGAGGGGTAGGGCTTTCAGTTATCTTCAGCTAGCAGATTCCTCTACATGTTTCTTCTAGACAGATGACTGAGACAGCCCATTTCAGGGCGTTCCCTCTGAGTTTTTTCCTTACTCTCTGTAGGCGGGGAAAAGCCATATTGAATTTACTCTCTTCTAGGGAGACTGTCTAGCAGGCTATAGACTCTACAAAATGATCGCCCCACCCAGCTCAGCTTTCAGCCAACATTTTGGCTAATCCATGTGATCTACTTCACTGCCTTTGCTGCTCCTGCCCCATTTTAACTCGGTCTCCTTTTCTGTCCAACTGTTGTCAAGGAAGTAAGCTTGTGGACTTTTCCTCTCTCTCTTTCCTTCTCACCCCTCTCACCAAACCCACTCTTGTCATGATCAGGATAAAGGAACTCTGTTGTTATTTTCCACTGCAGTAACCAAATTCCAAGTCCCTCCAAGTCTCAAGCTGTCTCATATTGAGTTTTTGAGTGTTTGCTCTTTCACCCATCTTTCTGGTCAGTTTTTTCCTTTACTGCTTTGTTTCTGAGCTGTGGAGGAGTCCAGGGCTGCTGCCTAGATCTGCTCTAGACCTTCCTGTCCAAGTTGACAATCCCAAATTGACTTACTTCAACAAACCTTTCTTTATGATTCACACAAATTCTGCTGCAAGTCGAGGTGATTTTCTACAGCAGCTCTTCTGTATGCCATAAGTCAGCATCAGAGGCCGAAGATGCCATTTCTCTTCTTTCAATTCAGAGTCTCAGGAGAGTCTCACAGACACCTGCAATACAGTAGCCTGTGTCTGATATATGCAGACACTAAAATCTTACTGAAAATACAATAAAGGGCTTTACATGTGTGAATTTATCTCTAGTTTTCTCTACTTTGTGTACTGCTTTCCAATTGCTTAACATGTGATGAAGTCGAAAAATTTCCTTTAAGATACTTTTAATGATTATGAATAATATTTTTTATTGGTGTTGTTGTTATTGCTGTTGTCTTGATACTGGGGATTGACCCCAAGGGTGCATTACACTGAACTACATCCTCAGTTTTTATTTTTATTTTTTAAATTTTAAATTTTGAGATGGGGGTCTTGCTAAGTTGCTGAGGCCGATCTTGAACTTGTGATTGTCCTGCCTCAGCCTCCTAAGTCATGGAAATTAAAGGTATATGCCACCTTGCTTGGCAGTAGCTTTCATTTTAGAATGTACATTGAGTGAAGCTATTCATTCTCTTTACTACCAACTCTATTTTAGTTCACTAAAAATGATGGTCTTTTAAAAGCCTCTCTTCAAAAGCTCTCTCCAAATCATTGTTTTCTGAAATCCACCTTTAAAGGCCTACCTTTTTTCAAGGAAGGTTGATGGAAGTTAGATTCCATTGTAAAAGCAGAACTGAAATTGTGTTTCACGCACATCCGGCAATATGCCCATTTGTACATAAGAAATGCATGAGTAAGATTGCCACAGTCTGGCTGGGCACAAAATCACGAGCCACCACACACCTTGTAGATTCAAACAGCAACTCTTTATTCTCAAACTGTCACCGGCACTTTACACACACACACGTTCTGGGGAAATTCACGTTCTGGGCCAAATTCACGTTCTGGGCGAAATCCCAAATACTCTCTGAATCCCAGGAGAACTCAACGGGAACTCAAGGAGCGGGGCGCGCCTGAGGCAGTAGGATATGCCCTATTCCCAGCAGTGTACACCTGAAACCTGGAACCACCCTAAACCCAAGGAGCGGGATACTCCCTAATCCCAGCAGGATACACCCTAAACCTGGATCCACCCTGGTCCTTGAGCAAGGTCATCTTACATGCAATGTCACTGCAAATGACCTGGGTCATGCCATGCGTCATACCTACTTGGCAATGGCTCTCAGCATAAGATTGTCTCAAATAAATTATCTGCTGACTATGACAATTAACTGACTGTCATAGGTATTTAATTATCTAATAATCTGCCAAAATTCTGGGCCAGATATTCCCTGTGTCCAGATTTTTATTATATTACATTTTATTAACAAATCTGCTTCGTTTTTTTGTACCTGGGCTTGAGCAAACTGTTTTCTTTCATATTTAAAGACCCAAATTTATAAATGAAGCCATCTGAATAATGTATGAAGAGTGTGCATAGATTCAAACTCATTCATCCACATCATAGCAACGGTTTGTACTGGCCCAACTGCTTACTATGTGTGCAGATGTTAAATTGTGTGTTCTCGATCATCTGTTTATAATGCAAAATGACAGGTTGACTTGATTTTATCTAGCAGAAATAACTCAGGCATCCACATTGGTAAATTTGACCCAGAAGGTTTTATGAATGTTTTGCAATGAAACCTGTGGATAAATTAAAATGCATCTCAGCATCTCTGTGTATCAGCATGTATGTGTGTTTTTGTTGCATAAGGTTTTCAAAAACCTGGAGATTTTTCTTCTTAAGCCCCCAAAAGAAGCAATTTTCTCCATGAATCAAAGAGGAAAAATAACAGTTTTTCCTCCCACAATAAAATAGTTATATGAGTGATATGCTCAGGACTGTATTTATTTTAGCAAATGTGAAGAAATAAATTATTTAAAGCAGCATTTTTTATACATCAATTCATGAAGGGTTTTACAAGGACTTATCGGTCTCTACCCTTTTTATTTTATTTTATTTTAGTAATGAATGCAATCCCCTGAAACAGAACAAACCTTGTTCTATAAAACTAAGGACTTAAAAAGCTTTTGGTTTTTTTGTCTAGTGTCATGTTATAAAGCATTCATACACAGAACCTGGTTGATGAACATAAAAATTTCTAAATAGAAATGCCAGTAACACAGGGAAAGAGAGTGTGAGACAAGAATCTGTTTCATAAATATATATTTCTTATTTTCAATAGAGCCTGTGTTTACTGAAGTTCTTTCCCCATTGTCTCTTTTCTATTTAAAATTCTAACTACATTACCTGAACATTTTTAATAAACTGGCTGGTCTTTCCATCTGTACTGTGTTCTCCACCCTTGCTCACATTCTCTTCCTTATAAAATCTGCATCCAGCTGCTTGAGAATGAGCATCTTTAACATCCTGAACTTACCACCTTCTTGTGCTATTTCCCAGTAGGGCTTGTATAACTTTGAGGTTGAGAGTAATCTTTGTTAGGCTTAAATAGTGAACCAAATATAAATAATTCACTTAGCTGTTGGGAATTCTCAATTATAGGGCTGCTAATAGGCTTTTGGGCTTTATCTCCAGCTACATTCTATTCTTTTCATATTCCATATCCTTCCCCAACACTCAGTGCCACTCATTTTAACACTATTGTCCCAAATAACACATATTTCTTCATTTGAAGTTGCACACAGACACATGCAAACACATACCCACACATATATGCATATATATTCAAGAATGTCCTCTCTTGCAATATCTACTTTTCAAAACACTTTGAGTCATTTTTTATAGATCAATCCATTCTGCAAAGCATGCCTAACTTTTTACTCTGACTAACCTATAGGTTGGAATATGTTTTTCTCTAGCCATATTTTAAACAATCTATAAAAATTTTACTTCACTTATGTATTTAAGTTTCATCTGCCTATCAGACAGATTTATAGATAGCTGTGATAATACATTATGAGATTTTTTTCATAGTAGAAACTGCCTTTACAGTATCTTCACAATTTTGAAGATGCGAACACAAGATAGATGGTCATAAAAATGATTAGATCCTTTATTCAACAAACATTTATTAACTATTTATTTACATGCTTGATGTGGGACTAAGAGCCTAGAATGCAAATATGAATTAGGCACAGAAACATAACACATAAAATGTAATTTGTGGGGGAATAATTAACTCTTTTGGCAGCTGAGTTGTTAAAGAATATTCTATTCAAGCTAATTCTTAAAACCGGAATGTTGAGAACATTATAAATAGGGGATTTTAAGAAAAAGAAACAGTTTGGAAAAAGACATCGAGTCTGTAACACATGGTGTAGTGTCTGAAGTGACCTGCAGTCACGTATAAAGATAGGACAAGGCCAGGGTTGCAGTGGTCTCAGATGCACAAGATAACTCCAAAATTTCTCACCCAACAGCCTATAATCTTTTCTCCATGCTTGCAAAACCTGCTTTCAGTTATCAAAGTTGAAAGTATCAGAATCTCCTGTCTCAGCCTTCCTTGCAACCACAACAAAGAATGTGACTAAGTTCTGGCTATTTTGTTTTGTAGAGATTATGGGAAGGAAATTTTTGTCTAATACAAAAGAAAAAAATGAAGGAACACTTACTTCTGGCTTTGATAATAATTGTCTGCAGTTGTGATGATTTTAGCAGTGAGTCTTGTACTTATGACTTCCCCTTCCTATACCCATCCAAAGTAGGGCAACACAAGTGTGAAAAAACATAGACCCCTGCTGGTGTTCTCATTTTGTTGATTTAACAGCCTTAAAGATTACCTCTATGACAACATTAGATAAATAGATGGATAAACAGAGGTATATATATATATACACACACACACACACACACACACATATATATATATATACACACACACACACACACACACACACACACCTTTCTATCTATCTATTTATCTTGAGTTATTTTTCATTGAGATTCTGTTACTTCCAGCTAAAATAGTCTTACTTGATTCAATCCTGTAAATACTAAGGCCATTGGACATGACAAAGCAGAAGAGTAAAAATCAAGTTTTTATTTGGCTAATATCACTCTGCGTACAGTGAGAAAGACACATTAGAGGGGAGAAGAATGAACCTAAGATTGGTTAGAAGGGTTTTTTTTAGATTTAAGATTTCTAAACAGTGATAGGAACATATCAGAAGGATACTTTAGAGTAAGTGTGCTCCGTGGCACGTTAAATTTGCAGGATGTTCACAGGAAGTAAAAAGAAGTGTTTTGGGATCAAATAATAATTTGGAAAAACACTAGGTTAAATCAAGTTGAATAAATTCTGACTTGCTAAAATCAACGCAATCTCTTAACTGGGGGAATAAATAATAGTGCTTGCTGTGTTTAAAGGAATTTTCTTTTCACAGAATTATTTGTAATCTGCTTCACAGAATAAATTGGAGGAAATTCTAGACTTGGTTTATATGTATTTGGTGTAATCCCCCCAAACCTAGAGATTAAATTTGTAAAACGTACCTCAGTTTTTGTGTGGCATGGCAGGACAGATGGTGGTGCATCGATTATGACAGAAACTTTTGGGGAAAGGAAATGAATTCACTTTTGAACAGTCTGAATTTTTTAGTTACCTGTGGAACATCCAAATGAGAAAATTTCTCATAACTATTTGAATGTACTTCTGAAATTTATTGATATCTTTTCTAGTAACATGGGTAGTAGCAAAGTCTTATGATCAGAAGAAAATGTTCTATATTAAATTCTTCAGTGTGAAATTTGATGGAATTTCCTGTATGACTGGATATTCTCAAGGGTTGGGGGAACATCTTCCTTTACAAACAGAGGTGGAGAGGCGTTGCCAATTAAATGTCTACCAAGAGAGATAAAGAGTTTGAGCAGATGGCAAATTTTTAACGTAGCCATTCATCATATCTCCTCAACTGAACTGAAAAAAAAAAGTCTTTGAAAAGCATAATATTTCTTGGAGTTTAGAGGTGGGTAATGAGAACAGCGATGACATGTAATCTTGGGCAGTAACAAGGAATCTCTCATGTCTCTCTATGTCTTCCATCCAAGGCTTAATGTTATTAACTTCAGAGGTGGAAATACTTTACTGGTCATTATGAGCTCTCTGAAGTACAAGCTCTATAAACCCAATTTAGTTTATATTTTAAAGGGGCCAGAAATTCAAACAGTTTACATTTTTGCTAGAACATCATGAATGTGTACCATTTTGTGGACTCTAAAACAGAGTGACTAATAAAGACACTCATTAAATACTTTTTTGTTTTTCTTGAAGGCAGTTTGAACATTTGTCCTTCTAGCATTCCATACAAGAATGCGTCTTCAAACCCTCTTCTTTCTTTCCCGGATTTTAGGCTCTAAAGATGGCCTGATATGGGGAAAAAGATGGGCAAAACTGCGGGGCTGCCATCATGTTGGTCTGATTTGTTGAGACGAGCTATAGGCACAAGATCACTGATGCTTTCTGTATTTTCAGGATGTGACCATTGCAGATGCTTAATCCCTTGACACAGAAATGAAGCCAAGTAGCTAGTGTTGAAACAGGGAATAGAAAATAAGGAGTCATATATACAGAGTGATATCAAGGATAGCTAGCCTAGAGGAAAGTCAAGATCCAATCCCCGCCACACACCAAGATTGACTCAAGTTTAGTTATATCTGGAGAAATTACACTGAATGTCTAAAATAATATTAAATCTGGCCAGAAAAGCAAAAAAAATAACAAACAAACAAACACCTTGGAGCAAGAAAACAGTCTCATAATACACATCAGAATTCTGAGGTCAAATGAAATTTAAAATTTTTTCATGATATTCAAAACAACTGGTCAGTAAGTATGTGGTAGATTAAAGATGGCATTCAATTCTTTACAGTCCAAGGGAGAAAGCGAGTTGCTCTTCCTTTAGATTTTGTTGTTGTTGTTGTTGCCATATTTTTTTGCCATGTGATTGCTTAAAGAATAGAACGTGTAGAAATCATACTGCAGCTGTTCCAAGTTCAGCCTACAAAATCTCTAGCAGCCTGTTATTGCTCATCCTTGAAACATTCATTCTTGGGATACTGCCTCTCAAAATTCATCTGCTTCTCAGAAGACAAAGTCACATGGAGGGGCCATGAGGGTGATTTCTTGTCAACAGCCTCAGTTGAGATCTCAGCCAAAAGACAGCATCATCTAACAGCCAGGTGAGGCAGCCATTTTGGATGTTCTGGAAAACAAGTCCTGAATGTTACAACCTAGCTGACATGATCTGGAGCAGAACTACCCAGCTGATTTTAGTCAACCCTTAGGGTCATGCTTTTAGCCATTAACTGTGGAGGTGGTTTATTTCTTATTCATTGATAATAAATACAGAAAACATTGTTTATTCTTAGAGACAAGTACATTCTCAATTCTTACCGATTGCTTAGTAACTCTGGGGAAAATACTTAGTAGGTGATACTAGTGAAATCATAAGATATTGTTCAGTATTCCACCAATGACATAAGTTGATGAGATTCATGATTAACTGCATTAGGAGATCCCAAAACACATGTTGGTTTTATTTATGAAAGAAAAACAGAAAGCAATTATGTTCAGTCAAAAGGCATGTAGAAGTCATCTCATGCAACCATTTATTGAAATATGATGTAGCCATTATAAACCTTATTATGATTAGGGATAAAAGCCTGGAAACAACACTCTAATGTATGTATTAGCTTCCCTTAAAGTACCATTTAACATGGGTAATTTGGGGAGTTAAAAACAAGATTAAAAAATATCCCATGGAGAAACAAAGTAGAGAGTAGCTAGATCTCTTCTGATTAATCAGAGACGGTATCACTGAGGAGTTTTCATTTGGGTAAGTTTTATAGCATGAATGAGAATTATAAGGTGGTCAGTGGCATAAAATGTTCTCCATGGAAGTAGCCTATGCAAAGTCACAGAAAGAGACAAATTAGCACATAATGATAACTGGGGACCTGCAATTGTCCTGGTACAGAATTGGTGGGAAGAGGAAGGGAAAAGAGGGCAGGTTTCATGTTAATATATTTATTTCTCAAAATAACTCTGTGGAATCAGGCATGAATGCTGATATTTATACCATATCCCCAAATTACAGATAAGGAAAGTGAGACTCAAAAGGTTTCCCCAAATCACCCGACTATATCTGTGCACCCATAAATTCTTACTCCAAGTCTCATCTTTCCATTCTATCATTATTACCTCTTACTAGCTCTCTCATTTGTTTCTGATTATATGTCTTGTATACCAAAAAATCATTCATAGGGAATTTAAGACTTGAATTGAATTCTGTGCTACTATGCCTAAACTCACAGAAATAGAGCATGATCTGGTACCATGTATTTTAAGAAAGAAAATATTGGAAATCCAAGTAGAAAATAGCAAAGATTGAGAGAGAGAGAGAGAGAGAGAGAGAGAGAGAGAGAGAGAGAGAGAAAGAGAAACACAGACCTTTGAGTTGCATTCAATTTCTTTGGTTTGTGTTTGTGTGTATGTGTTTTAGTCAGCTTTTTTATCACCGGGATGAAAATACCCAACAAAGAACACCTTAGAAGAGGAAATATTTATTTGGGGCTCATGGTTTCAGAGGTTTGAATTTATAGACAGCTGACTCCATTGCTCTGGGCATAGGTGAGGCAGCACATCATAGGGTAAACAGCCCAGTGGAGGAAGACTGTTCAGTTCATAGTGGGGTTAGGAAGTAGGGGTTGGGGGTCAGAGGGACCACAGGAAAGATAAACCCTTCTAGGATGTCCCCCCGCCATTGACTTGCCTCCTGTCACACCCCACCTGTCTATAACTACCACCCAGTCAGCCCATTCAAATTAGGGTGGGCTGATTAGGTTATAGCTCTCACAGTTCAACCACTTCACCTTTGAACATTTCTGTATTAATGCAGGATCTTTTGGGGCACGGCTCACATCAAAACCACAACAGCTTGCACACATGTTTTTACTTTTGTTTTGCTTAGGAACAAATCTACTGTGAACATTGTTGTTGAAGACTACTGATGCTCATGAACAAGGTTTTTCCTAGCATAAGTCACAGAGTTAAGAGTACAAGTGCTGAGAAAAGTTACGTGAGTCAAAAAAAAATTGCAATAAATTTTGCAAATCATGCGCACGTAGGAATTTCTTCATAATAAGCTCAAGGAATATCCTCAAAAGTCCTATACAAATATACAATATATATTTGTATAGGACTGTATATATCGATAATTACTTGTGTATCCCCAACACCCAGGCTAGAGGGGTCTCCCCCCGGCCCTCCTCATGAGACTTGCTTCTAACTAATTGAGTATGGCGTGTTACTCACATCATTTAGGACTTATAGTAAAAGTGTTAGGTAACACTCCTATGATAATATTATGTTATGTAAGAGATAAAGATTCTCCATGAAGGCTTAATGAAATAAATAGCCATGTTGGAGAAGGCCATGTGGCAAGGAGTTGTGGGCAGCTTTTAGAAATTTCAGATATATTCCAGACCTAAGAGCAGCCCAAAGCTGACAGGCAGCAAAAATATGGGAACCTCATACATGTAACTTCAAGGAAGTATATTCTTCCAGCAACTTGTATGAGCTTGGAAGTGGGCTCTTCAAAAGTGAAGCTCAGCCAACACTTTTGATTGCAGCCATGTGAGACCCTGAACAGAGAACTCAGCTCTGCTGTATCAAGCCCTTTGACTCATGAAAACTGTGTGATAATAAGAGTGTTATTTTAGGTTGCTCAGTTTCCAGTGATTTATTATGCAACAATAGAAAAGTAATATACTTTCTAATAAAAACTAAACCTACGTGATTTATTTTTCTATATGACTTTGCTTTTAGAGGTCATTATAACATTATTTCTAACATTATACTTATTATGATTTTTTTACAAAATTAACCTGTTGAAGACATTGTCTTTTTGGTTACAGTTATTGACAGCTCACTTCTTGAGATATAAAAAAGTGATAATCATTTCTCAAAGAGATATTTAATTAGTTTTTTAATACCATATGGCATTGAATACTAAATTTGAACATGGTTATCACATAGTATATTTAGTTTGTAATTTTGGATTTTTCTTTTATGCTTTGGTTTGTATTAAAAGGATGTTCAAGAAATTGAATTTTTTCTTAATCTGATTTGATTAAGACTAAATGTAATCATAAGAAAAAAATTAGCGATATAACAACTTAATTTTATAGTATGATGGTATCAAATAGATAAAGTTATAAAAGGAACAATTCTTGTAGTGAGCAGATAGAACTTGCTAAATACTATGTAAAACAATTTCCTGTTACCCAATATAGGACCACATGTGTTAGAGCTGTGTTTTACGTCCAACTCACCTCTCATCTGAAGCCACAGGGTTTGAATGATGCTTCACTCAGTGAAGTGGCTGTCAAAGCCTCAAATCAAGAAGGACAAAGAAATGTCCAAGAAAAATACTGGGAAAAAAGCAAAATATTGTCACCATATCCTAGTCATATTGTTTGTGCCTCTGATTCCATGTTAGGCCCTAAGGCTTCATGGCCATAACTCAGCTCTATGTTTTGCATATGACAATTTTGATCTCTAAATGAATTCTTTGAAATAACATAGTAGTCTTGACTAGCTAATAAAAGGTCTCTCAATGATGCAGACTGGGATGGAACCAATTCTTTAAGGTAGAATTTGACTGAAGTATATATTGCACAAACGAAATTATATGAACATAGATCTCTGTTAGAAAACTGCCAAGTCTCTGAAGGAAAAGAATTATTACCAACTTTCTGTTGTGGTCATGGAGGTGAGAAACACATACCTCATTTCAAAAAAGTGTCTGCTGCAAGGCATGGAGTTAATTGAAGCCCCAGCACCTTCACATTCTACCTCAACTTTAAGACTAAGACCACACCGTTTCTGGGGAGTGTCCAGCCAATAACTGAGCATGTGGGTGTTCAAAGACTCACCTTTCCTGATCAGTTTGGATCCCTTCCACAGGCAGACTTTACACTGGACTCCATCTGCTGGCTGAGACTTTCTCTCTGAGCTGCACAACAGCCTGGGTGGGGTTGGGGTGGAGGTGGTCAGTCCTCTTTCTTTAGTCAGAAGTCTTCTCTTGCCTACTTTAGTTTTTCTCCTATTCCTTCTCTCCCTCCCTTCCTCTCCCCCGACTCCTTCACCATCTTCTCCTCTGCCTCCTCCCAGGAATTAACATGAATAAATCTTTTGTAATTCTGTTTTTCTTTTGCATCTGTTTCCCCAAAACCCTGAACTGTTATATCTCTAATTTAGAACTATCAATAACCTTTATGAAATGGAAGAGTTGTAACTCTGTTCTTTTTTGATGGGGGGGAGGTGAGAAAGAGAGAGAGAGATCATGCATGTATGGGAATTTCATCATAATTAGCTCAAGGAAGATCTTCAAAATCCAGGTTCCTTTGCCTCACACACTGTGTTTTCCCATCATGTGGAAGATATGGGGACTTAAAAGGGTTAAGCTTCTAAACTGCTGTGATCTATAGTCAGGTGGAAGTGACAAATGAAACACAATTAGTGGCACAGAAATAGTTTTCTTGCTTGCAAGAAGTGAGGTTAAAAAAGTTAGTTGTATATCAAAAACTGTTCCATTTGGTCAGGTAGTGAGACAAGGTTTATGATCTTAGAATTTATGATAAAACAGTATATGTAGAATCAAAAAAGGGGGGGAGGTGATTATAACCTTCCTCTAGACTAAGAACTATGTAAGGGCAGGAACTGTGCCAAATTTATATGTTCAACTTCTGAGAATACCTTCGACTTGTAGGTAATTGTAAAACATTTCCTAAAATGAACTGAAATCCAATTTTCAGTTATTTTGTGCCAGTGAATCCAGATACAAAATAACTTCATTACATTAGGTTCCACTGACACTGACAGCCAATATTTGCCATAAGAATTGGATAGGGGTATTTGGAGATGAATTTAAAGGTGTATTTGAAGGATCTTCCATTCTTTACAGTTTTGTCAGAAAATTAAATGAGAATTTTGAATCCATGTGTAACTAAAATAGGAAAAAGCATTTATTGGGCTGGCTAGGACGGCAGATGTTTGGGATTACATCTAATTGCTTCACTGCTGCTATTTTTATCAGCCTGCTGAAAGGATTTTTGTAAATGCTGGAGGAAAGCCTGACTTAAAGGGGTTAAGCTTCTAAACTGCTGTGATCTATCGTCAGGTGGAAGTGACAAATTGTGAGCAAAAGATAATCTCTTCCACGTACAGAAATGCCAGCCCAAATATCATCTGTGGAAATCCTTTAGCAACTTTAATACATTCATGTTTGCAAAGTAGAATTTAAAACCAGGCATTCGTGGATCTTTCAGGTACCTGCTGCTTTATAGATTTTAACTATGCTGGTTAGCAGGTCTGTCTGGCTCTGGTCTGATGGTTCAGGTGGAGGGTCTGCTTTTATGGAGATTCATGGGGAGCCTACACTATAGACATACGCATCACCCCAGCTTCCTAACTCACCATATCTTCCACATGAGGGAAAACACGGTGTGTGAGGCAAAGGAACCTGGATCCATTAGGAAAGGTTTCAGCTGCAGTCAAAGGAACAAAGAATGGTGTTAAAAGATAGTTTAAATCACATACAAATCATGTCAATACAGAAAAGTAAGAGAGCAAGTAGAAAAGAGGTTTTCCTTTTGTTAAGGAGTAAAATAAAATTCTTTTTAGATTTCCCAAGTAGTTTCTTTTTATGTTCAGCTAGCTAAAATCAGATCATAAAATCATCTCTGGCTGCAGTTGAGGCTGGGAAAGTGAGGAAATGACAAAGATATGAGAGAGTTATAACTTGTTTAGATAAAGCATGTTTAATTCCATGGAATGGGGCACAGTTTTCTTTTTGAAGACATTCAGGAACCTATTAGCAAGGAGAACAGGGGAAAGCTACAGGGTAGCCTTAAAACTGTGTTTGCAAACTTCTAATCTAACCTAGGACTGTCCTAATTGATTGTACAGTGAACTGAATTTTTCCACAGATTTCTATGTATCCAAATGTTTTATTTATAAGAAGGATCAACCAAAACAAAATTAAAGCTGATAGAAGTTAGCAAAAGTAAAGACACTTAATATTTATCAACAACCTTACCACTAAAAAGTATGCATTAAAATTTTTGCATTATTATTAACTTATTCATATTATTTGTATGCAATTACAATTTTAGAGCCCACATTCTTTTACATTCTACTATTTTTGTTTAGCATAAATGTATTCCTCTATCTACAGTGTTTTAATAATGCTGACTTAATAGCTTCATAGCTTTTTTTTTTTAACCTATTGTTGGGCCCAAGTATACACAGAATTGTCCCATCATTGGAAGTCAGTGAGCATAAAGGGACACCAAAAAAAAGCAGATCATGGGCTATAACATGATCCTACCTTGTTGCCTCAACTCTCAGTTAGACCACTTACACAGTTGGTGATCCTCGTAAGTCATTTACTTTCCCCAAGCTACAGTTTTCACCCATGTGCAAAAATATTAATACTACAGTGATAATTATGAATGAACAAGATAAATCCTGTAAATTGCTAGGCAATTGGTAGTGACTAGACACATACGGCAACTTAAATTTTATTTTAATTAAATAAAATTTAAAACTCAATTCTCCAATTGCACAATACATTTCAAATACTCAGTGGCCACCTGTGACTAGTGGCTACTATATTTTGCTATGCACGTAGGGAACTCTTACATTGCAGCAGAATGTTTTATTGGACAGCACTACCTAGAATATAGTAACAGTTCAATGAACAGTGTGCATTTTTTTGTTGTTGTTGCATCTTCTGAATGTCTTCGGAAAAATATTTCTAGGATTATGGTTTCTGAATCAAATAACAATGAAAGTTATATTTATATTGTTATGGTTTAGATATTAGGTGTCCCTTAAAAGCTCAGGTGTGAGGCAATGCAAGAAAATTTAGAAGTGAAGTGATTGGGTTATGAGAGTTTTAACTTAATCAGTGCATTATTCCCCTGATAGAGATTAACTGGGTGGTAACTGCAGGCAGGTAGTGTGTGACTGTAGGTTGTGGGTCATTGTGGTATGCTTGTCCTTGGTAAGAGAAGAGGTCTCTCTCTCTCTGCCTGCTGGTTCCATGTCCTGAGCTGATTTCCTCCTCCACATACACTATGATGTTCTGTGATACTTTGGGTTCAAAATAAGAGAATTGGCCATCTATGGACTGAGGGCTCTGAATCCATAAATACCAAATAAACTTTTTCCTCCTTTAAAATTGTTCTTGTTGGGTCTTTTGGTCACAGTGGCAAAAAAAAGCTGACTAAAACATATAAAAGTAAAACTAAATACCTCTAAAGTGCCTTTACATAAGGATATATATTTATGTTCTCTTATATCAGTCTTTTTCTACTTCAAATTACTAAATCATTAATTTATAATAATGATGTTCCATAAGATCTTCTCAATAAACATAGGTGTTTTCCTGGGTGTTTTCCCCAAAGAACTAACATCAGCATATTATAGCAATATAGCTACCTCCATGTTTGTAACAGGACAATTGATAATAGTTAAATTATTGGCTCAACCCATCAATAAATGAATGGGTTAAGAAATTGTGGTACATATACACAATAGAGTTCCACTCAGCCATAAAGAAGATTAAAATTATGGCATTTGCTGGTAAATGATTGAAATAGAGAATATCATGCTAAATGAAATAAGCCAGTCTCTGAAAATCAAAGGTCAAATGTTTTTATTTCATGTGCAAACACTGGAGTAAAAAGGAAAAAAAAAAAACAGGTGAAAAAGTAAAGGAAACAGGGACGGAAGAATAGAATAACATAAAGATAAAGCGAAGATCAGTAATGCAGAGGAAGGAGATGGATAGAGTGGAGATATGGAAAAGGGATGGCAATGTGGAATGAATTCTTTAAAAAATTATGTTATGTGTATATATGTAAATATACCACATGGAATTTCACCTTTACGTATAAGTAAAAAGAACAAATCAAATATAAATGGATGGTTGAAAGGAAGTCTAGCAGAGTAGAGGAAAGAAAATGGAGGAGGTCAGGGAGGACTGGAGGGAAAAGGGGGGATTTTAAAGTCTATGCATGTATGAGTAGTTGGGATGAACCCAACTACTATGTATAACAATAAAGTACTGATAAAATTTTTTAAAAAACAAATACAGGTGTTAGGGAATGAAGAACTGATGAGTGGTACTGCAACCCAATGTGGTATCAAAGCAAATCCTTCACATTTTACAGATGAGAAATCATTCAGTGGGTTTTCAACAAATTTCAAATCTGAGCCAGTTGCCCAGACCTAGGTTTTATTCCATAATGTTATTAACAAATGTTCCATAATAGAATTATGGAGAAATACAATTGTTACTAAAAATAAATGAAGAAATACTAATGTCTATTCTGTGATAAATTTTACTAAAATTAGTACAGAGAAAAATAGATATACATAAATAGATTATATACACACACACACACACACACACACACATATGAACACTACATGCATAATCTTAAGTCTAAAATAATACTCAGTGACATTCATGATATTAGTACTTTACCATCAGTGCTCCCAGAAATTGATTGATCACCAAGCTACAATACACTGAAAAATCAGAACGTTTCAAGATGGACCATCTAAGTTATCTTACTGATGTTTCAGTTTAAACAGAAAAGCCAAAATATAGCTCCAGAGAGATTCCAAATTTCCATAGTATGAGATCCTAGAATAGCTTTCCTGCTTTGACATCCTAGGAACCAGAGGAAGAAGAATACCAAGAAAGGATTACGTCCACGTCTGTGTACATGTGACCTTTTAATACTCAACTGGCTTTTCCACTACTAAAATGGTATAATTAAAATTCCAAAATAGACCTAAATAAAACATGCTGCTTCAGTGGAACTGACTGTGGGGATGGTGTGGAGGACTGGGTCTTCCCGTTTCATTCGAGACCATCAGGGAGCCAACTGGCTCTTCTTGTCTCTTGGCTAGATTTTGTATTTTAATTCTCTTGTAGCATGTGGCCACCTCTACTTCAACAACAATATTTACCTAAAACTTTTATGTGTTCTTCACTGATCAGAGGAAATATGGTTTTTAAATGCCAGTTGACATGGAATTGAACAAGATTAAATAGAAACTGACAAAAATTCTTGAGACAGATGCTGAAATCCCAAGTCTACTGAGTGGCTGAAGCTTTGTGACATACAGGAGGCTCAAAGAAACAAAAAAAATCAAATCATAATATGATCACTCAGTAAAATCGTGTGAGTGCTCAGTGAGCTTTGGATTTTGTATCTGAGGCCATCCCAAGGGAAATCACTTATTTTTTAGATCCTAAACTATTTATGGATAAAACAAAACAAAGCAACCCTATCCCTGAAGGAGGCTTACACACCAAATAAAGCCATTTATTCTACAATTGGAAGATACATTTTAACTTTATTTTCAACCCTTTGCTTATTGCTGCATGGGCCAGTTTGAACATACTCTGACCTAACTTTTCTATATTATTTTATCTTAACATTTATCTCATATACACAGAACTTTTGAAACAGGCAAAACTAGTGAAGATCCATCTAGTTTCGGGCATTTTCCTTTCAAAATTGTAGAAATGGTGAGGTTAGATATTAATAAGAAATGATGGAAATTTGTCAAAATTCTCTAAAGAACAGATTCTAATGGGGACTATGACCACAAGTAGCATAGTATATATTCTGATTCTTTTGTTGATGTAATTTCATATGATAGGCTGGAGTAGGAACTATATCCAGGCTTTTCATTAAAAAAAAGTTTGGACAATCATCCCTATTATATATCATCATGGCCTAATTTCATAGTATTTATAATAATACTGACATATCATATTTCTGTTTATTGATTATTTGATGGTATCAAATGATGAGACATCATTTCTGTTAGTAAATTGCTATATTAAATACAAAATAAGGCAAGGTTAATGAATGCCTCAAAAGAAAAGGAGATGTCTCTACAAAGAATAAAAATACTGTTGATTAAACATTGATTATCTTTTTAATGTAATATTTATATTAAATTTTATTGTTAATTATTGTACTTTTAATTAAATATATTTGTGGGGTACAATGTGATAATTTGATACATGTCTATAGTATGTTAGTGTTTCCATCTCCTTGAACATCTTATTTTTGTTTTGGATTAACACTAAATAATTGTACATATTTATGGAGTATGGTATGATATTTCAATACCATTTCCTTAATACAATAATGTATACCATTCAAATCAGGATAAATAGCATTTTCATCTTCTTACCATTACTTTAGACTTCTACATCTTCTAGCCACTGTTAGGATACTTAGTCATTATTTCTTACTCTGCACACTTTATATTCATTGTTTTTGAGGTTAATGATCCATCCAAATACAGCAATATTTTAACATTAAAAGCATTCTGGTTTGGTTCACTTATTGGTATTAATAGTAATCCACACTTCATCTGTTGGCAATGCCTTTACTTTTAGTATAAATGCTGCCTAACTAAAAACAAATATTTTAGTCCCAGAAGGAGACCAAAATTAACATATATAGTAAGCATCTTTAAAGAAAAAAAGAAAGCTATTTTTGCTTGTGGTTTTCTAGATAAAATGTCTCTGTGTATATACTTCCATAAATATATGATCACAAATAACATATATAGAATTTTAAAATAGATACCTCGGGATTTCAAATGCAGTTTGTACAGGGGATAATTTTTGAAGCTCTACATAGGAAGTCCAGATATATCAAAGCGGGTACCAGACCCTTGATCATCCTCTCTTCCAGGAAGGGAATTGTCAATTGTTTCCTGCATCCCCTATGCTTTGTAGAATGAATTTCTACCCGTATTTGCCATCAGTCAGTTCAGCACTCTGTTTACCTTACTCAGGATGACTTTATTCTCTATCAGCCAATTAATCAAATAGCTAGATGCTACCATGAAAGGTCTAATTGCTTGGAAACCAAAAAAATTCCTCCTGTGGTTCCAGGTTTCCTGATCACGACGATCACAGTTTAGATTCTGAAGAAAGCCCACTATGAGAATGAGGCTGGCAAGCGGAAAGTTGACCAGGGAATACTCTTGGAATGGAGGGAAGCAGTATTCTGCAGAGGGAGAAGCTGAGCTTGCACAGTCTCAGGGGAGGCCTCAGGTAATGTCTCAAGGAGCTCTGGAGCCAGGATGACCCTTTGGTGTCCTGTTAAGTTAGGACAAGGGGTTCTTAGGGCCCAATGTCAGTCACTAAATACAGACCATTCAGATAAGGAAGCACACAGCTTTCCTAAACTCAGCAGTCCCCAGAGGGGTTGCAAACTAGGGCTTTCCAGTACTGGCAGCACTCTGAGAAGCTGGGAAAATAAATTCTTTCTTCCTCAAAGGGAATGCCCTTGCTACATTATAACACCAACAAAATGCCCAAAGTTAAATTTTGAGTAATAACACAAAAGATAGAATGTACAGAATTCATTCATCCTAGTGACGAATGCCTAGATCTCACAGACATAATGTTCAGCAAAGAAACCAGTCACGAAAGCACAAATCTTACCCTCCATTTTTCTCTGATTAAACAAACCCACAAACAAAACAATAGGCAGAATTAATATACAGGTATTAGAAGTCAGGCTAATATTTACATTTGATATTTTTAACTTGGTTTTATGTTTGTCATTGATTTTTATTATCATTTGTAATTGTATTCAGCTATTAGGCACAAAGAATCTATAACTAATTCTGTCTTTCTTTCTTTTGAAACATAATAACAAAAGTATAATTTAAGTCAAGAACTAAGAATACATGAATTCTTTTCATTTGACAAGGATCCATCAGTTTCTCCAGATTTTACAATACTGTTTTGTAGAAATTCAGTTGGGCAGAAGCCAAGCTTTTGGGAGACAGGCATGCACAGGTAGGAAAATGGAAGTTAAATTACATAGACTAAAAGGGAAAATGTGGAATCAGAACTAAAGGACCTGCAACAGACACACAGCTGACCTCTAAGGTCATAATGATTTGTCATGGAAGGAAAAAATAACAATAACTGTTGTATATTGAATACATCTATAGTCAGACTTGCTAGAAGTCATTTTGAAAAATATCATTTATATATCAGAACAAAGAAGATAATATTTTTATCTGACATTTTCCTAAAGGAGGCATTGAAGCTCAAAATGATTAGGTAGTGTGCCCAAAGTTCAGGTCCTGTGGCTAGAAGCCCATCCAACTGCTACAAAGAAAGATGTGACTCTTTTTATTATGCAATAATGAACAGAGAGTGATCTAAAATATGCATAAGCATGTAAATATATTATGAATATGTGACAATAATAAATGTATATAGCCACAACAGCTGTGACATAAACCATAGACAACCTCAAATCAGAGAGGATCTAACTGAGAAACCACTCAATTCTGAGGCCATTCTGCTCAGCATTATACATACTTTGGTTTCCTTTTTCCTTATTTTAATCAGCAAAGGAATTTAGTTAGAAGTGAAATCCTTGGTTTCTTAACTATTATTACCCACCTGAAGTCATCGTTTCTGTTTATTACATCATAATCATCTCTACTTGCCACCAATTGTACATTCCCAAAGAGGAAATTATGATTTCAAGTGAAGACGATGAAATAGGAACAGATGTGCTACTAAAAGGAGACATCCTATTATCCTGAAAATGTACTCCATAATGAAGAACAGGGGAAAAGAGACCAGGAGACATTGTCATATATCAAAATAGAGTCTGTTCTAGGAGTCGGATTACATTTCAATAGAAGGATCTACTGAAGTTTCCATATACCATTCATAGTACTTTATGCTTTCCATTTACATACCAGAGAAACTGAAAAAAAATATTAGAAGAAAAACTCCCTCTGCAGCATTTTCGACCCATCTTTTACCTTTGCCTTTGTAATTGCTTCTAGCCTCATTAGCTCTAGTCACACTGCATTGACCCTCCTTTCAGATGATGGCACTTCTCTGTGGTTCTTTAGTCTCCCTTTCCCCCCAGAGACATCTCTTGGATCACACCACCTGCTTCCTTGGAGGCCTTCACAAAATAGCTGTGTCTTTAAACCCCAGGAAAGGGTCACTGATTGGAGTACCGTGTAGTGATTCAAACTGCTTTGAAAAATGGGTGTTTGTAGATTCCGGGACTCAGAAACAGGTATTTCACCCAATTCATTCTTAACAGCTGATCTTATTCACTTAATATGGGTCAGACTATATATGTTAAAGGTACAGAGGTGAAGGACCTGTTGCTGCATTAACTCAAAGGGCCTTCGTAGAGAGAGGGAGACAGAGTAATAGATAACCACTAAACCATGTGATTAATACTGTGACAGAACTACTCACTCTGCCTAATGGAAGCTTCTTGTAAAAGCAGATTAAGAGACCAGTTCATATGGTTTCAGAAATACAAAAAGTGAACTAACTAAACAGTGTTTTCAAAGGTCACACACACACACACACACACACACACACACACACACATTATGCCAGGGACAGAACCAATATATATGGGTCCTAGCTCTTGGCTATCTGGGAGTTCAGCTGAAGATAGCAATGTGATCAAGGTGGAACCAAATGAAATTCTGAATCAATGTTAAATTGCAGAGATGTTTGTCACATTTTCCAAGTCACTCTGAGAAAAGACCTAAACTACACCTGCTGTTGAAGTTTCTATAGCTCCGTGGGGGATGAGGAACTAAGATCCAATCTATTTGCTTCTCCATTAGCTATCTTTTTTTCTCCCTTTGAATTTCCTGGGTTTGGAATAACTTGTGCTGGGCCTGTGCCAATAGAAGCATCCCTTCTGCCATCTCCTTTATGCTTATCACTGTACATCAACTCCTTCCTGTTGGCCCATTGAGTTAACTTTGATTAATTTTGATTAGATAAAAGTCCAACTTATTAACATCATTACACCGGCAGAATCCCTGGAGTGATACAACATCCCATCTACATACTTGGCTCACATTCGGGAAAAAGATTATATGAGGCATTTACGCCAGGGACAGGAATCTTGAAGCCCATCTTAGGATTTTACCTACCCCTTGGACAATTCCACAATGCCTATCACATGGGCTTTTCTCAGTAGATACTCATTCTATATCTGTCCATTAATTGAAGATATGTATTACGTTGCTTCAAAATTATACCAATTTCATTAATAAAATTATAAAAATAATATTAAAAATTATGTAAATATTTAACATTCCTCCATGGGCAAATCTCATTAGGACCTTCAGTTCTCCATGGGACTCCCTCCTTCTAATCCTTATCAATTAGAATAGCTAATATTGTTTGGGCTCTTCCTACATTCTCTCTAGCTTCTGTCAAACGTGGGACTTCTCAATAGTGGGAATAATATTAAGTCCCAGAGGTAATGCAGGTAGAGGGCTGCTGGGGTTTCTGATTTTTTTTTTTCAGAATCTATAGCAAATCAATTACACAAACAACCTCATGCCTACTCTAAAGGAAGGACAATATTGTCATTTATTTAAATGTCTCTCTTGGAGAAAGAACTAAAAATTGTATAATTGTCTCTAATTGCAAACATTTCTTACTTTAGGAACTGATGGACATGGGTTTTTCCTTCATTTTATTTTATTTTACTTTTTGTAAAACAATTAGCACATTAATGGAAACAAGGAGTGTGTTATATTTGTTCAATTTGGATTATTTTATATTTCTTAACACACGGCTCATGAGATTTTTGACACAAAAAGATAAGCATATGTGAATTTTAAGCAGAGTATTTTCTAACCCTTCCTATTCAGCTTCCTTACTGAAAATATACAACATGCAGATCTGCAAAATTGGGCTTGTTTTACTTAGAAACAGGAAATAAAAGTTATAAACTGTTAGTATTTTTACTGTTTCTTTAAGAAGTCCATATTAATACTTGGTAGTATCAAGACTTTCCAATATGATGTTAGGTGATTTTAATAATGGTTTCTCATAATCATCATATAGACTAAAAACATAAGCAGAAAATTTATAAAGCATATATTTTAGTAAAATTCATATGAAGACAGCAAAGAAAGCAATGTTTACTGTGTATCTATAATCAAAATACCCCTTTTTGTATGTGGTACTAGGGATTGAACCCAGGATCTTCTGCATGCTAGGCAAGCGCTCCCCAACTTCTGTTGTGTGCATCTGTAGAAATGTGAATATAGTGAAAAATCATAGTTACTCTAATGCCACTTTCTCACAATTTGGAATACAGAGTAGAATTGTACACGTCCAACTATTTCAGAGAGTGATGCTGACAAAAAGAGACAGGGAAAAGGATTTAAAAGTGTAGCACAGTTCTTGTCAAGTATTGACAAGGATTTAAAGTATAGCACAGTCTTGTCAAGTATCTGAAAAAAAATACTTCAAGAAGGTCACAAATGATGTGGGCCATTACATCTCCATTAATCTCTACTTATTAATGTCATAATGTTCACCTAAATTGCTAAGGATAGAAATTCCAATATTTGCTAAATTCTTATTTTTAATTATGAATTAAATATTAAGAGAATCTCTGAAGAAATCCTCCAACTATTTATTGCATAAAGAGTCATGGAGGAAGATGTAGATGGGTTTATAAAAAATAAGTAAACTAAACCTATTTAATTGGTTCTGATGAGGAAATTAGCACATTAATGGGAGGAAGGAGTGTTCAGTTTGGATTATGTTACATTTCTTAATACAGGACTCATGAGATTTTTGATGTGAAAGAATACATGAAAACCGAATCAGAAATTTTTTTCATGTTTTCACTTGGGCAAACAACTGAAAACTCAGATTTTTTCAGGAGACAAATGAGGTTGTATTTAACATTGGTCTCATTCCATTAGCAATGACCTGGCACAGAAAATGAAGGAGATGTTCATGGAATGATAATGCATTGAAAGATGCTATACATTAGAGACAAAAGCATACCAGAGGCATGAGCAAGGACAGATGAATTGGGATTTGATTCAGAGAGTACATTATTATGGTAGTGGAAAATTAGTTGGAATCAAGTATTCAAGCCTCAGAAAAGCAGTTTTCTAAAGATTATCAGAAAAAAAAAAAACATTTCTTTCTCCCTTTCTTGCCTAGTTTGACCTTCTTCTCCACAATGGTCTTTTTTTTCCTATGACTTCTATTTTGGTTTTTAATTGATTTGTGCAAAGAACTATTATTACCCCCTCACTAGACTCCAAATTAGGTACTTCTTTTTAAGTGAAAGTACTGGTTATTTTAACACAGTATGCATAATAATTGTTCTTTGCTAATACTATTTTCCTCCATGTGGTTAGAGTTCTGGAATACAAAAATAATTCATTCAGCCACATTCATACACGTATACATGATTCCAAACATGCTTTTTTTTAACCTGAAAATTGAAAAAAAAGAAAGCTTTAATTGCAAACAATTGGCAGTATTTTTGTGATTTTAAAATTCTTCTTAAATTAATTTATAGATCTGTCATATAAGTAGGTAGCAGATATCATTTTTTATATTAAATGCCAATAAGTGAGAAGAGGTGGAGGAGGCATTATTTGGGGGACTTCTTTGGTTCTTCCTGTGCAACCTAATGCAGAATGGGAGGCAATTGCAAGGGGACTAATTTGTAAGGAAATGTTTGCATTGCTCAATTTTGATACAAACTCTGGAATTATATGTGGAAAGTACACAAAAAGATGAAATATGTATTAAGGAGAGGCAGGAATCACTTTCTCTCTTAGGAACAAAGCCAAGATACATAGCTAAAGTTAAGAGTAGGAATATACTCTGAAAATAGCAGAAATTGATCTGGCCATAGTGATGACTTGTGAAGGGAAGAAACTGCAAATTACTTCAATATATTCATCGCTGGTGGATTTTTAAACCAGAGTAGATAACATACAACAAAATATATTAATATGAGCAATAACAAGTTTGGCAGAAAGATAGAGGGGAAAATCTCTTAGGTCACTTTTATTATTATTCATTAGTTTTTAAAAATGCATTTGATATCTTTAAAGGTCTTAGAATTTAGGAACACATTTTTTTCTTCAGAGTTCTAAGCCAAAAAATAAAAATACAACACAAAGATCTTAAAAAAAAAATGAAACCCTACATCCTGGAAGCAATTTCAACCATTTTCTCAGCAGGTTAAACATTTAGAAATGTCTTATGTTGCAAATTAATATCGTACCCTAATATTTATGTGGTAGTGAGAAATTCCAGGTTCTAGAATCATATATCTTATACTTTGAGCTTAAGGCTATTGAGGACTTGATTCCAAAATTCAGGGAGCCTTTTAACCCTCGCTCTTCCTGTAACTATGCTATTGCAAAATAACAGCACACACCCTGAAGCAAACACCCTGGTCTCTCCTTCTTGGCTGATAAACGTGTTTTCTGGGCTTCAGGCCTTTTCTCAGAGCCAAACTCAACCCAATTTACATCCCCAAGCATTCTTTGACAACCCCCTGATTGCTTCCCTGGGGCAGTTTACAAAAACATTTCTTCAAACCTCTTTACTAACACATTCAATTTTGTGTTTTCATATCTTGCATGCTTCATTGACTTCACTCATAACAGTGATTCCTAAATCCTAAAACTCCACTCCTGGAATAGGAAAGAAATATTGAAGGGGTTCCTAAATTAATCTATACTTATATGTTGTTTTGATCAATACAGTAATGAAACTATAATCATTATTGTGTAAAAAAAAAACCTGTAAATTATTTAGTTTAGAAGAGGAGTAAATTATAGTCTATAGGCCAAAACCAGCTTGTAAAAATAAGTTTTATGAAAACACAGGAACATTCATTTATGGCTAAATTCACATAGTAATAGCAGAGTTGAGTTAGTTGTGATAGAGACTACATGGCCCACAAGACCTAAAATATTTCTATCTGAACACCTACAGAATAATTTGAACTACCCTGTTCTAGAATATAATCATCCTGAGAATAATGGTAATATTTCAGACATATTTGCATCACCCCTTACATTACCCATAAGTGATGCAGACTTTTTAGGGGCAAACTCTCACACTTACTCTGCCTTCAAAGACAGCTAATGCACCTTCAAAGTGCATTTTTGTTTCAGCTAAAATTCTTTGGAGGAACCTATGAGGAACCAGCCAAGGTCAACTGAGTAAGGCTGACTCATTCTCTTAGGCAACTTAGAGTAAACCTGACTCATTTCAATATTGAACTGAACATGTCCAGAAGCATTTGTGCTTGCCATCTTTCCTTTCGAAACGTGTGATCTAGGATCTACAACTGAGGAGTCTTAAACATGTGCCCACCTCTCTGTGTGTTTTCCTGTATGAATAGTTATAGTCTCCTTCATATAGTCCCTACACTTTCTCTTTGGGGAGAAGATGTCTTTGCAATAATCTGAGTGCTCTCCTTTTTCTTTATCTCCACTTATTTATCTTCTGGCTGTGCTTTTTGGCTTTGCTCTCTCCAGAGTACACCCATTGCATTTAGTGACACTTATGCATACCTTACAAAAAATGTTCAAACTCTGGAGGTTGGAATGAGACATTATTATATTTCCCCTAAGACATTCCGTTCTTCTATCTTTGAAATCACTCTTGCTTAGAGAGTTCCAACAGATATTTGTTAATTTTTTTAAAAAAATCAGAGTCTTATGAATTCTTTTATCCTCACTGCTAATACCCATTAATCAAATTTTAACCCTTTTTAGGTTTGCTTGATTAAATCCATCAGGGATTCCTTCTCTAATCTAAGTACCACTCTTTCTTTGAGATATGACATTTAAATGAATATGTATCCTTTCATTACATGATTTCACATTATAAACCCAGTCTAGCTTTCTGTGTTTTAGTTATCTATATTTAACTCTGGTCTAAAAAAATAAAATAAAAAATTCTAGAGATAAACAATTCATAAGTTTTAAGTTGTATGCTGTTTTGAGTAGCATGGTGAAATGTCACAGTCCCGCTCCATCATTTCTTGTATATGTGTCATTCCTTTGCCCAGTGTTTCCACCCTGTATATGCTGCCCATTCATTAATTACTTAGCAGCCATCTTACAATCAGATAGACTGTAAAGCTATCATACAGTTTTTATGTTCAAGTAACCCTTATTTTACTTGATAATGGTATCAAAGCACAAAAATAGTGATGCCAGTCATTCAGGAATACCAAAGAGAATTTGCAAAGTGTTTTTTTAAGTGGAAAGATGAAAGTTCTTGACTTAATAATAATAAAAAAGTCTGCCGAGTTTATTAAAATCTATAGGTAACAATGAATATTCTGTACAATTGTGAAAAAAAAAAAAGAAATGTTTGCTAACTTTCCTGTTGCACCTCAAACTGCAAAAGTCATGGCCTTAGTGAGTGATACTGATACTTGAAACAGAAAATAGCATTAAATTATAGACTTTAGTGCATTTGAAGTTTCACACACCCACTGGGCATCTTGTAATATATCTCCCATGAATGAAAGGGATCTAGTATACTGAAATGTGATGATGAAATGAGTTAAATAAGGAAAGGAATGTGGCAGTAATGGTGAAAAGAGATGCTGAAGGAACTGATAAAATTGACATGGTGTTGATCAGCATTACTCTACAGCCTAGAAAATAATTGCCTAAGCGTTCAGGCAATACTAAAAAAACAAAGAGTTTTTAAAAGAAGCAATTGATAAAGACAAGTGACAGTAGTGAATAAGGAGGTCTTTTTGCACCATTTGCTCAAAATATGTAAGGTTTTATGTGTTTGAACCAAAACACTAAGATGTTTTCTGTGGAGTAGCAAGTGTCTCTCTTTATTCAGTATATAAAATGTTGGATATAAATTAATTAAGTAATTTTACATTAAAGTGTTTGTGTTTTTGGCTTTTGTATATGTACTTTGTGTGTGTACATGCATATGTGCCTTCTTAAACTGTAACATGATTATTTCAAATGATTGTGCTTTTATTCATTTATAAAGCACACATGCAAACACCTCCCCCCCCCAAAACACACACACACACACACACACACACAGTCATCACTCCAGCACATCCATTGCTTTCTGCACCATTGAAAAAGTGGTTTGGGGAAAAAAGAAAGTCCTAAGTAGTAATATTGGTTTTTCATTTCCTGTGTAACAAATAACCAAAACCTTAGTGACACAAAATTTATTGTCATACAATTTTTGAAGTCAAAAGTCTGAAATGGGTCTCCCTGGGCTCAACTCAGGTGTTAGTAGGTCTGCATTCCTTTACTGGGGAGATTTCCTAGCTCTTTCCAACTTCTAAATTTCACCTATATTCTTTGGCTTACAGACCCGTCCCTTGATCTTCAAAGCTAGCAGTTCCAGTGGTGAGCCTCACACTGCCGTCTCTGTTCCTCTGTTTTAGAACCTGAAAAATACCAATAATTTCCCTATCTTAAGGCCAGCTTAACTTAGATTTGATTTAATCTGTCACTTTAATTTCCCTTTGCCATGCCACACTAGATAAAACTGAGAATATCTCTGCCCTGATGGATATTGTATTTTAATGGGCATTAAACGTCGTTAAACATGGGGCTGGGGATGTGGCTCAAGCAGTAACGGGCTCGCCTGGCATGCGCTGGGTTCGAACCTCAGTACCACAGAAAAATAAAGATGTTGTATCCACCGAAACTGAAAAATAAATATTAAAAAATTCTCTCTCTCTCTCTCTCTCTCTCTCTCTCTCTTAAAAAATAAAGAAAGTTGTTAAACAGAATCATATCATAGATTTTCAAGAATAGAAAAATACTTGAATAGAGCAGGGTAGAAAGAAAAGTTGAGCACACTATGTCCATTTTAGACCAAGAAGGGTTAGGCATCTTTCCCATTATTAATCTGGTATCTGCATCTGTCTCTCTCTCTCCAGAGTTCATGCTGTTTTCATGGTGCAGATGTGCTTTCGATCTCTTCAATCCTTGGGTTAAGTTGGGAACAAGGTTCCCCATGTTACTCACAATTGCGTCCCTCCTGCCTGGCATATTGTCACACAAATAACATGGTCTCAATAATTATTTTGTTGGTGTGTTTCCATTCCTCTAAGCCACTCCCATCACATATCGTTCCTTAAAGCACTGATCCAAGAGATGAAAAGAATCTATCTTTAGCTACATACCCAGAAGTTTCCTTTGTAAAAATTTCTGACAGCCGAACTAGTAGAAAAATCTCTAAAATATTCACCATGATTCTCCACAGATTTCTTGAATGTTCTCTGAGGGTGGGACAGGGTTATGGATAAAGTATCAGTAGGCAATGGAAGTAATATCCTTTCCAAGTAAACAAAGTGAAAATATTCAAAACTTGTGGACAAATGGCCCCACATAGTCTTAAGAGGTCATTTTGCACAATCGCATCCCTTTGAAATTGAGAGTAGTACTCAAGGACTAGGTAACTTAGTTTTCTTTGGAGGAAGTCATTTTCTTTATTTTCTTGTTAGTGCTACTTGAGTCATCTTATTGTTTTAAAGTCCAGTGATTTTTTTTTGTCATCTAAAGTAATCCAGAATTTCTATCCTTACATTCAAGGTCCTTCACGACCTGGTCCGGATGCAGGCTTCATTTCTGCCACTCTTTACTCTGTGGTAGACTGAATTGTGTTGTATCATAACTGTTTCCAGCTTCAAAATAAGTACAGTGAATTCTCACTCTCCTGGGAATGTGAGTGCCACAGAAGCAGAAAATGTGGAATTTATTGTTGTAGTGTTTCTTATTAGCATACAGTCAAGTGCATAATGGGGACACAACAGGTAAACTATGACTACAGATTGAGGGAATAAATGAATGAATAAATGATTGATATTTTATCAGAACATTTTGGCTCCTCAATGATTCTCTTCCTGCTTCTTTGATCTGTAATTGCATGATCTCTGGTGAAAATATAGGGCACTTCCTTTACTTTCAGTGCTGAATTAACATAGAAACTTCCTGTTTTATAGATTTCTGGCACTAGCTTGACTATCTCTTACAGTAGATGACTTAAAAACTTTGGGCTGTTTGTGCTGTTCTCCTGATCCTTCATTTTCCTTTGCTTTTGTATGTAAAGACTTCAATAGACATTGTTCAGTGTGCAGGTAAAATCAGAAAACAAATATATCAATCATTACACAATGAACCAAGTGGCAAAATGTCAATCACTGAGAAATGGGCATGATTTATGCTGTTTTGCACCATGAAGTAAGTCTGAAATCTGTATGTGGCTAAGGGGTCCCAGAGCCCACTTTAGAAAGCTGAAGAACAAATCTCTTCTCTGTGAAGTCAACTTGATGCTAGCAACTCTGAGTTCTAGAAAAGGGTTCTAAAGACTATTTTTCTCCATGATCTGTAATTCTCCAACCCTGTTCAACAAGTATATATGGTAGAGTATGTGGCTTTAAACTTGTCACTTGCATTTTTTTAAAAACTCCCTAACATATAATATAAAGCAAGAAGGATATGCATGATATACCTACTCTGCCTACTTGGTATGATTATTTTTGATGTAAATAAAGTATGGCAGAATAATTGAGTACCAAATCTTATTACTACCCCGTCCAAGGATTTTTCCTAAGGGAAAACCATCCAATTTCATCTCAGAAATCTGTTTTTCAAACTCAGTAATGATCTCTGATTCATGGATACAACTGAGATAAAGGAAGGGACAGTAGCCAATTTTATATTCCTGTATGTTTGAACATCCTCAACATAGAACTTTAGTCCTAACCTTACCAGATCACAATTTACCTTTATGTATGTTCCTCAACAATATAAAGGCAAGACTAACATCATACTGAACAAGAGAAACACTGAAAGCATTTCCCCCAAATCAGGAACAAGAAAGTATGCCCACTCTCATCACTTCTATTCAATAATCTTTCAGGTAACTTTTTCACTGGTATGACTGAAAGACCTGACCAGAACAATTTTAGAGGTAAAAAAAGTTTATTTGGGAGCTCACAGCTTTAGAAGTTTCAGCCCACAGACAGCTGGGGCTCAAGGTGAAGCTGAACATCATGGTAGAAGAGTGTGTCAGAGGAAAGCAACCTACTTGATGATCAGGAAGCAGACTCCACTCACCAGATACAAAACATGAACTCTAAAAGCATACCTTCAGGGACCCACCTCCTCCAGCCACACTGTGTCCAACTTTACTTACCACTTAGTTAATCCCATAAGGAAATTAATTCACAGATGGAATGAAGACTCTCATACCCCAATCACTTCTCCTCTCCTTCTTGCGTTGTCTCACACTTGAGCTTTTGGGTAACATCTCAGATCCAAACCATAACAAATAGAGTTCTTGAAACTCTAGCCATAGCAATCAAGCAAGAGAAGGAAATCAAAGTGATACAAGTAGGAAAAGAAGAAGTCAAATTGTCTGTTTGCTGATGACATGATTCTATATCTAGAAGACCCCAAAAAACTCCACCAGAAAACTTCTGGAGCTGACAAATTAGGCAAAGTAGCAAGATACAAGATCAATATTCATAAATCTCTAGTCTATCTTTCTGCCACTTTTAGCAGGTTGGTTTTCAAAGTTATCCTTGAAGAACAATTTGAGAAATAATAAATAATGATATTAGTGAATTATTATCCAGAGAGTAATATAATAAATAATGAGTCCAGATTGATTCAATAATTGAAAAAATGAATAAATGATACGAAGAGATGATTCTTCATTAAAATTCCAACTGATAAATTTAGAAGGCATGAAAGAAATATTACAATTGTTTTATCTAAAAAAATCATAGTTTTAAAGTACTTTTCTATATATTACTTTTTAATCTTGAAGAGCGCGTCAGGGCGGATAGCCTCCGAGGCGCAGCGCAGCAGGAGCAGTGCAGGGACTCTAGGAAGAGGTCTCTCGCCAAGCCTTCATGAAATAGCAAACCGGGAGCTGAAACCAACCAGACAGACCATTCCCACCCCTCCCGAGAGAAAAATAGTAAGTGGGTAAAGTAAGGTGGGAAAACTCCAGCAGATATCACCTTAGCTTCACCAGCACAATAGGACATAGGGACTGGGAAGGTGCAGAGTCACTGCTGTGATAGCCTTAGAAAAATGCAAAATAATGAGAAAACATCAGCTAAATCACAAGAGATGTTCTACAAATTAACTCTCCAGTATCCTTTAAGCATATGAAGATCAGGAAAGAAAAATATCAGTGGAGCCACCTTCTGAAAGTTTAAGGGAAAGTAAGAAACCATGATAACAAGATGCATCCTCTGATCTTGTGTTGGATCCTGCATCACTATGAAGATGTTTGTTGTTCTATTGAGGAAAATGATCTGTAAGTTTATTAATATTATATTGATGTTTATTTCCTGATTCTGATCATTGAATTATAAACACATCAGATGTTAGAATTTGGAGCATTTGGGTGAATGATATAAGGAATTATTTATACTATTTTAAAAATTCTTTTGAAGTGTAAAATTATTATCAGAACTATATTTTCAAAATAAATTAATTAGAAATGATTCAACTCTAATTCTCAATAAGGACAAAAATTTAGATATTGCATCATGTTTAACACAAACTGTTTCATTAAAATGTAGTTATGTTACCAATGACTTTTTCAAAAAATAAATAAATAAATAAATAATAGGTTTAAATCATTTTAAGGAAATAATTATTGATAAGGGCTCACAAAACTGGTCTTGCTCTTTACCTCTTCCACTTGGGTATATAGCATCAAAATCTCTGCATTTTCAAATCCACTTCTGAAAAGTATTCAAAGAACAATCATCTTCACCCTGAGATCTTCTAAGTTATACAGAACAGAAACAATCAAAGCACTATAAAATCCCCTAAAGGAGTCCTTGCTGTATCCTGGTTACTTAGGTTCAATAGTCTATTCTAAATGTACAAAAAAGTCTAGTATTTTTCTTTACAGGTAAATCATTTTGAAATATGATTACACTTTTCAACATGTTTCTTGTTATTGAAACTTTTTTTTAAATTCTAAAATTCCCTCCATCCTCAAGAGGCTGCCTTTTAATTATGTCCTTCCTTGATCCTAAGGTCTTTCTTATTATTTGTTCAAATGTTATTGTTTGGACTTGAATTGATTGCTCCTGTTCAATTTCAGGGTTAGCATTTACTGAGACCTAGAGTGAATTTTTTCTCCTATTGCCTTGAGGATATTCATCAGAAACATCATGTTGCACTTGATGGAGATTCTCTTGATGAAAAGGTTCCCAACAAAGAACAAAATAATTTTTGGTAACAATCAATGGCACCGTCCAATGCATTTTCTTACTGCCTTTACTTTTCTATTCTTCTTCTTTTTTATCCCCCTCGCTTCCTGATTGTCTTCATGTAGAAAACGGACTGTAATTTATTTGTAAAGAAATGCTCTTATTTTCTTCTGGTCTTAATTAAAACAGGGACCATGGTTCATCTAAAAGCCTCATCTGTCTATGAATTCTGAATGAAGAGCCTCAGAATCACAGTTCAAACAGAAAATAGGGAGGGAGATTCAAAGGATCCAACCTTTCCTAGCTAAAGACAAGGGGGCTCGCCTGCCTCTGAGAATCCTATCTCAATCAATTCCTTTTATTTTCTCCTCTTTCATATATTTTTACATAGATACATACTTACATATATACATATTTATATATTTTATTATATGTATGTTTATATCTCATATGTTTATTTGAGATTTGTTTTATTATCATGTTATTTCCACAATCAAGTGTATATTGTGAATCTATATAGAATGACTAAATTATTTGTAGATTTATGGTACATTAATTTTTTCATTGCTATTAATCCTAGAATTATTCTTTCATAGGTACATAGGGGGTAGAAATAAAATGCAGCATTATTATGGCATTGCTCTTCATTCAATACAATATCAAAGGCAGCCAAACTGGCCCAAAATGGCCAATTTACCCAGCTTAGTTTGTCAGAGTGATTTTGCATGTTGAAAATTATCTATTCAACTCAGAAAGAGTATTTTCCTTACAAATACATTTTTAAAATCTCTATACATTATTAATTATGTACCCAGTGATAGTCTCCCTCAATTATTACAAGACAATCAAATGATTCAACCTTTGAAGAGTTTTGTATAAAAGGAACCAACTATGAATTCAGAACAAAAAGTCTCTTCACAAATGGAATGAGGCTCCATCTGTGCCCAGTTCTCTCTCTAGAAGTTCTTATAATTGCAATACTCAAAAGGACGTGTCAGTATTCTATACACATTTGTTAATGCCCACAGAACATTGGAATATATTACATTTTATATTGGTATGTATCAGGACAACAGTAGGTAGCACTTGTTGTCTATAAATGCAGTTAATGTTTCCTATTTTTCCCCCAAAGCTAATATCATCCTCAAAAAACAATAAAGACCTTTCCCACACACATATTTCTAATCTCATCTTTCTTCCTGTCATATAATGGCTTTAGATGAGGTATTGGGTGGGGGTGAAGATTACAAGAAAAGGAACATGACAGACATGGAGATTCCAAAAATATGTTCATTTGAGCCCTAAGCAAATTCCTAAGTTCACCTTGAGCCAAGGTTTTCTTACTTTGTTTCATTTCTTAAGTGGGGAAATAAAAAATTTCTCCCTTTTTAAAAAGTATTTTGAGAGTATAGGTCATTTGTGTAATTGTTTCCATTAAGATCCTTTCAGTATTTTTTTTTGTTTATTTGCTTGATTTTCACGTAAGTATGCTACCATTATCATACAAAGTGTCGCTGAATTAAAGCATGGTAAGAGCTGAGTGTTACAGGTGTTACACTACAATTCATGACAAAAGGTCAGTCCTTAATTTAAGGGTCAGTTAGCAGGATATTTTAGCCTTCAGGACTAAGAAGCAACAATGCTTTTTTGTCAAAGTGTTCATTTTTTTTTAATGTTAGCTCTGAAAAATAAATGTAAAGAATGTGGTGACAATATTGCTCATTTCCTAGCCAAAGAGAAAAGGAAAGACATAATAGTGTCCCCAGTGAGAAAAACTGGGTTTGAGATCTGTTTTCTGTGCTGTATATGCCAATTAGAAAAGTGATTTCTTATTTCTGAACTTACTTATTAGCTGTAAGATGGGGATGATAGCAATTGAAACCATTCTTTAAGGATGTTGATGTTACAAGACTCAAATGTGGTAGTAATGTGAACATATGCATGTACGTTTTGAAGTATAAGGTATTATTTCCATTATCTCCTGCAATTATTCAAACTTTTATGACAGTTTCTCTCATTCCTCCAAAAACAAAAAAAGAACCAAAGACATGGTTTTATTTGGTTCTTTATTTTTATTATTTGTTATTTTTGATATACGATGTTAGAATGTATTTGGCTATATTATATATGTGGAGTATAATTTATTCTAATTAGGATCCCATTTTGTGGTTGTACATGCTGTCGAGTTTTCCTGGTGGTACATTCATATATGAACAAAGTAAAGTTATGTCTGATTTATTCTACTGTCTTCTTTCCTATTCCCAACCACCCTCCCTTCCTGTCATTCCCCTTTGTCTAATCCACTATTCCACTGACCTTCTATTCTTCCTTATATTTTTTAATTCACATGGAATTCATGATTCAACATTAATATTTAAATAATCACAAATTATATTGATATTGAAAATCATTCCAAAGAAGGAAAACACTACAACATGGACATTTAATAGCGAGGGATATTGAAACTTAGGTAAACACCTATAGCACTCTGATGGATGCTGATGTGTTGCTGAGACCATCTGGCCTCTAATGCTCATGATGACAGTTTTGTAAAAGGTTCTGAAGATGATAAACCTCCTTTTCTCCTAAGTCAGAAGTATTTTTTTAGGGTAACATCTAACTGTTAGGGACCCAGGAATTTAAAAGAGGGGATTGCAGGGTGGAAATGGGAGCCAAGACAATAGTGAAATTTGGAGAGAGGACCAGTTCCAGAGCACTCTTATTTTGACAGTCAAAACACCCAAGAGAGGTTCTTCTATGCCCACCACAAACCTGTTTCATGAAAGGTGGTAAGAGGTGAAAGGTGGTCTGGAGAAAGTATGGCCCTTTTCTATCTCCAATCTTCTCCAGAGGAGCAGTGACCAGACGTTTGTCCATCCCATGATCCTTGTAAGCTTCACCAGGCAGAGTCACCACCATCAGGCAGTGACTACTGTGTCCTGGAAGATGTGACCCCATCCATCTTCTTGATTTCATTTTGAACCATGCTCTTCTCCATCTTACTATAATCCAGCCATATTGACCTCCTGTTAGTTCTGGAAAGATATGGTCTTCCACACCTCAGGACTATCATATTTTCTGTTTTCTCAGCCAGGAACACTCTTCTCTTTGTTCTTACTAGAATAAAATGAGATCAACAGTAGACCCACCAATATATAAATACAACATGGTATAAAATAAATCTTATAACAAAACTGTGAGAAAAAAAAGTACTAGGTATTAGGTACTATGGTACTAGGATATTAGCTAAAAATGTGAAGAAAATATTTTTAAAGCATTAGAAAATAGATGAATGTCTATTTGAAAATTTATACAGTAAAATTTCTCATATCAATTGCAAATCAAAAGAATAATTCTATCAAAATCAAAATTATAAGTATCTAAAAATTATTTTAAAGAACATAAAATTTAAATGTAAGTAGCAAACTTGGAAAAAAATATGTTGGCTACATAAACATAGAATATTATGTCCTTCAAGGGAATTATATCCTTCGAGCAATATGACCTTAATATTCCTCACAATTAAAACTTTAGATAATTATTTTTCTGAATCTAGACTCTGACCCTTTATTTATTTATTTTATTCTTTTAGAGTATTTTCTTTAGAAAATTAGTAAATTTTAAATTCTTTCTCTGCCCTTTTGAGATATCTGTAAATCTTTTAAAAATTTCTTTGCCAGTTTTATAATCCACAAATGTCTTTCTTAAGGACCTGGGAATCTTTTAGAAATACAATTCTCAAATGAAGTAGAGCTGCTTTCTCCCAGTTTCTATAAGTGGGTGGATGACTTCAGAGAGGGAAGGGTGCCTGGATCCAAGAAGTGAAGTTACCTGCCACCATTAAATTGTGAGAAAATTTCTTCCTGGGTAAAGTTAATTAGGAAACACAGATGTCCTGTCCTTTTCACTACCCACAGTGTTTAGAAATCTCCAGCCCTTTGTTGTAGCAGAGTTAGAACTGAGCTCCAATCTCACTCCTTCCTATTGCAATAGCCTTGAATAACATCTTTCTGAGCCTTTTAACCGTGCTGCAATTTTTGCTATCATATCAGAAAATATATAGAGGAGGGAGGAAAAGAGCCAAATTTTACGGGGAAAATATTAAATTCACAAAATGAGAATCTAAAGTATTGAAATACCTATGAAGGAATTTCTAAACTAAACATTTTTACCAGGGAATTGCAAATCACAACAAAACCAAAATGTCAAACTTTAGCCATAAAACTAATTAAAATGTTGTTATCCAGATTTGGCAAGGACACAAATATATAAAAGTTGTGTATACTGTTTTGAGGAGTACATTGTGTGTGTGTTTGTGTGTGTGTGTGTGTGTGTGTGTGATTTAAGAATTGAGTAATAACCATAAAAATTTCAAATAAGCATGACTTATTGTTCAATACAATTCTGTTTATCTATCATAAAGAATTTTTTATTAATTAACTATGAAGAATAAAGTTAAAGATCACTTGCATTTTATTGATGAAAAAATTAAAATTTTCAGAAGAAAGACTTTTCTAAATGGGGAAAAACTGAGAAAAAATAGAATACACAAAATGTTAAACATGGAGGATTTAAAGAAGTTAACTTTAATTATATATTTTGCATAATGTTATACTTTTTGCTAATTTCTCCAAAGGATGCTTATTAGTTTGCAATCAAAAACATTAATGAATTGTTACATTTAAAATAGCTGATAGTGGCTCAGATCAAAATATATATCTTTTCTTCAAGAAAGACTGTTTGCATTACTGCACCATGACCTCTCAGAAATGAATGAGCTCTTAGAGAGGTTTACATCTTTAATATAGCCCTTGAAAAATAAGATATCCCATCTACTTTCTCCACACTACCCACCTCTAGCAGGAAAAATGAGAGAAAGAGATGCATGCCCTCAAAATAGTTATCAACCCTATTTTGGTATCTGGGTCATTGCTTCAAAAGAATCTTAAACTTCATCTTTACGTTTCCTTCTGAAGGCCTGTAATTTTAGGTGTGGGAATTTCCCACCAGCATGCGCAATCTCAAATCTAAGGAGTAAGCAGCATCTTCCTAAATATTACATGTCCATTTGATTGAGCCCAGGTGTGTGTTTCATCTTTGGCATGTGCTGACTTTCATCTGCTTCTCTCTTCATAGGCTGTAAACCACCCAGTGCAATGTGGAAACCCTGGTAAATATTAAATGATGATGGCGGCATTGACAGAGCAGAGCCCTGTCTTTGCAACTGTATAATTCCTCCCTTATATTGTGTGCCTCCTCAGACAGCTGTCACATCCTTGCTTTAAGAGGCAGAGATTCCTTGCCAAATTAAAGCTTGAGAGGAACATATTACATCCTCATGTCAATGTGGGTGTGTGAGATGTGAATGCCTACAGCCATAGACGTCACTCAGAGACACATCTATTTGATAAATACTCTCAAGAGCCAATTCAGATTGACTACCTGGCCAATTCAATCAACAACCATACAGTGATCTATCTCAGAGAGTTTATAGGCTGATCAAGCTAATGGTCAGTTCCAGAGGGAAAAGCCCAGTCCATTTGAAATCCTTTAGTCAGCACATTTATAGTCATATTTTTAAGCATGCATTTTAATGGATTCACTTGTTGAGGGACTGGGTAGATAATATCAATAACAACATCAGTTTTTAAGGAACTGGTAATGCTACAAGACTTAAATGGGCTAGGCACTGTATGAAGTCCTTTTCCTACATTTTCTTGTTTAGTGTTTAAAAAAACACCTCAAAAGTTAAATGCTAATGCTTTAGTATGTTTAGAAAAATCGAGGGCAAGAGAAAGTAAGCAGTTTGTCACTGGCTCCATAGGAAAGAGGAGGAAGTCCATGTAACCAATTTGGTTCCATTTGACTGCACAGCTTTCACAAGCTTTTTCGAAACAGTCCTGTCATGGATGGAAAGACCACCTTAACAATGGTGTCTTCAATCCATCTGTTTTACTAATACTCTTTTGTTCAAGGTCAAATGAGAAAGAAAGCCTAACAGAAAAGTAAAAAACAAACAAACAAAAAAATTCAAGTGCATGTGCTCTGAGCTAGTCATTACACTTCTTTTAATTATTTCCAAAATGGTAACTCTGCCAGAAGTTCAACCAAACAAAAACATCTGTGTATAAACTGGATGCATGGGTTCTTTGTTTTTAAAAGCATAAAAAAAAAAGAAAGAAAGAAAAAATTTTAGGAACAAAATGGTATGAACGGCTGGGTGTGGTGGTGCTCGCCTGTATGCCTATAATGGCTCAGGAGACTGAGATGTGAGGACTCTGAGTTCAAAGCCAGGCTCAGCAACAGTGAGGTACTAAGCAACTCCGTGAGAACCTATCTATAAATCAGTACAATAATAGGGCTGGGGATGTGGCTCAGTGGATGAGTACCTCTGAGTTCAATCCCCAGTACCCCCCACAAAAAAATGCTATGGAGAGCTATGGACAACTATGTTAGTATCTTGAGATTATGGGTATTTTTATTTTGTGTTTACATAATTTTTAAACTATTTATATTAACTTATAATAACAAAAACATTACAGTATATTAGTTAAAAATATAACAACTAAAAATCCATGAGAATAAGAATCAAAATAAGTAAATAAATAATAAGATTTATTATCAATCAAATCAGATCAGTTCTTTCCTTATAGTAATTGGTGGTCATATTAAACTAGGATAACTGAAGTTAAAAATTAACCATGTTTTTTCTTTCTCAAATAGCTAACAGAGGATTTATGATTTACCAAAAGTTTTTTTTTAAATATTTTGCTATATTGTTGATTCTTTTGTGCCATACACCTTCTTTCATCATTTATTTCCAAATGTATGTTTGATGAAATATCATTTTCAAAAAAGGAAAAGAATTTGGAGAATGTGATTATGATTTATGCAAGTTTTTATTTATATAGTTTAACAGTGCTTTATATTTTAATTAACTATCACCAGGACATTGAAATCATATTTTAGTGCACTAACTGAAAAAAAAGTCGTCAATTTCTGCACTTAGTCACACAGCTATAAATTTTATTGCCTCCTTCATGAGACTAAGGGATGTACAATAAAGACAATGATTTTAATCCATGAATTCACGAGGCATTTCCCAAGCTCTCCTTGGTTTCTATTAATTTGCATAGTAAACTAGATTGTATAGACAAGCTACATCATGAAGAAAACTAATTATCACCTTGTCTTGGGAGAGGAAACAAATTCATAAGGAGGCTCCTCATTGAGGAAGGGAGGAGGGACTCCTGTGAGTCCTTGGTCTCAGACTCAGGTCTCCAGATACCCTGGAAGTTCCTGGTGTGGGAAATAGCAGGTATGATGCCCTTTGTGATGCCTCGGGTCAGACAAAGCTCTATCTCTGTAATAAATTATTATTAAGTATTTTATTCTATCTTTACACATTGTCAATTTCTGACACCTCTCTGATATCCAAAGTGAAGCTTTCAACTGGAGATCCTTGTTTGAATAAAGCATTTAGACTGTGCAAGAATGTGTTTTATTTTTTAAACTGAAAGAATCAATACCATTCCTGACTTCTCAGGTTTAAGTGAGCTTTATCTGTTGATTCACTCCTCCATCCATTTACCAATCAATTTATCATCTATCACCTATCCATTCACCCACCCGTCCATCAATCTACATACTTACTGTTTTCTCCTAAGTGCTCTGATATTTTTTCCATGTACATATTCAAAATATACATATTCCTCCTTTAAATACCAAAGAGTGTAACAGTTTTTGACAGGATTTTTAAAAATTTTTTCTTCTATCTTCAAGCTACTAATTTGCTAAACATTTCTTTAAAAATATTTATACTGACTCATTTGCTCAACTGCGAATATCAACAGTGATTCCAATTTATTTCAATGATTTCTTCAAATAATCCTTAGAATATCCTTCAAAAGGGATGTTGCCTTTTAAGAATGGTTTTCTGGGTAAAAAAAAAGCTTGCTTTGACATTCTTGGGTTTGACTATTAGCATACTACTCTGAAGATAATTAATGGAGCGTGAACGGTCTACAAACGTAGTAGACAGATTTTTCATTCTATTCAGACATGATAATTTATACTATCCCATTGCTGATTTAAAATGCAATGGTTGAGATGTAGGCAAAGACAAAATTGAGTTATATCAAGGTGTTGGGTGTCACTGTGCTAGCCAGGGTACCTAATGTAATTTGTCTGTTAGTGTTTATGAAATGTTCCATCTGGCACAATATGCCTCTAAGACAGAAGGTACTGGCATATTAAAGATGCAAGCATCTCACATATGACTATTTACCCATTTATTATTTCAGCAGAAGAGAAGATGTTCCTTAGAAAACAGTGAAGAGATTAGCAAACTCAGACATTTGATTCAAATATAAATTTGAGGACCCTGATGTTCTTAACCTGGGATATTTTAATCAGAAGTCAGATTTTTGTTTTGAAGCTAAAAACAAATTGATCCCAGAGATGTTTCTCTTTTCTGTTCATGGAAATTGTACCTTTTACTTCACTTGGCTGATTTTCATTTTAGAGAAAATGATTTATAAAACAAGAATTGCAGTGTCTCAATAAGATACGTTAACTGAACAAATTTTCATCCAGAGTCCAAGAAAGAAAAACACTCTATTATAAACCCAGCTCTCTCATTTAAAAAAAAAAAAAGAATCATTAGATGTTTGCTGATTTCATTTCATGGACCTTTTAACAAAGTGCAATGTCTGCTACCTTATCATGTACTCCCACTCCTGTTAAACTTTTTTTTTTTTTTTTTTTTTTTTTTTTTGGCAGCAATCCTCAACATGATGAGATGAGAAATAAAACTGAAAGAAGAAAATGACATCGTTTCACTGAAGAAAAGAACAGTTCAATATTCTAATCTACATACTGGAAGTAATGGAGATATTGAAACCAAAAGGGTAATTTATATTCTCAATGATAATAATTATGTAATTATCATTATTTGAGAAGATACTATATGCAGCATGGCTGACCTAGCCTGGTACCTATATAATTTCATTTAATCCTAAAAACAAACAAACAAACAACCTTGTGTAGATGTTGTTATTACCTTATTTTATCTACAAGGAAATTGAGACCAAGAAAGGTTACATACTCCATTACTCAAGCTTGGCTTTATCCCCAGCAAAGTCTGACTCCAAGTCCTGAGTTCTTTTCATTGAGATTCCCTCAAGATGACATCACAGGGCAGAAGGTACACTATAGGGTTATTCTAATAATATATGATTTAAAATATCCTAAACCCATTAGAAGCTCATGCATTTCCATGATAGTTTATTCAATCTTACTTGCCTGGGTTGAACTCTAAAGAATTCATCTAATCTCATGGCCTTGCCTCTGAAACACATTCCTATAGATCTGCACTTGCAATAGGTCTCCAGCTGAACTTCAGTTCCTTCAGAACACTGTGCTATCATGTCTTTTTAACATCCTAAACAAAATACATTCCTTCATTTTTCTCTCTGCCAAATCATTCTTCCTTGTAAAAATTTCCATTTTAAAAAAATTAATTTATGTATTTGTTCTAATTTGTTATACATGAAAGCAGAATGCATTTTAATTCATAGTACACACATACAGCATAATTTTTTAATGTCTGTGGTCACACACAAAGTAGAGTCACACAATCTTGTGGCTTTTCAATTTTTCTCCTTATTCTTTAGGCTAGGCATTTTCAATATAATGTGCCTTGGTATAGATCTACTGTGATTTTACACATTTGGTGTCCTGAAAGCCTCTTGTATTTTATTTTCCAATTCATTGTTCATGGTTAGAAATTTTTCTGATATTATTTCATTGAATAGATTGTTCATTTCTTTGGTTTGTAACTCTATGCCTTCTTCTATCCTAATAATTTTTAAATTTGGTCTTTTTGAGTTATCTCATAATTCTTGAATATTCTGCTCATGGTTTCATACCATCTTCACTATGTAGTCAACTTTATTTTTAAGATGATATGTGTCGTCTTCATTGTCTGAGGTTCTGTCTTCCAAGTGATCTAATCTGTTGGTAATGCTTTCTATTGAGTTTTTAATTTGGTTTATTATAAGTTTCTCTCATTTCAAGGATTTCTGTTTGTTTGTTTGTTTTTTCAAAATCTCTATTTCCTTATTGAATTAATCTTTTGCTTCCTGTATTTGCTTATGTAGCTCTTTATCAAAATGATCTTTTGCTGCCTGTATTTGCTCTTTTACATCATCCTTTAATTTGCAGAACATTTTAATTATGTACATCCTGAACTCCTTCTCTGACAGTTCTTCTGCTGTGCTGGCCATGGCTTCTAATAATTTAGTGTCTTGGTTGGTTGGGGGCACTTTCTTCCCTTGTTTTTTATCTTGTTCATGTGTGTCCCCTTCTACCACTATGGATTCGAGGTGTTACAGTTTTTACCTTATAGGTTTATAGTGTCCCTGCAGATTTCAAATACCTCTCCTTTAAGGGGGATATCAATATTAACAGATCCCAATAGAAACCAAGTAGCCTTAAATCAAGTAGCTCCTATTAAGACGTTTACAGTTTTATCACAATATACAGAAATGATGGGTTCTCTTATTATCTACAATATCAACAGTAGGTTTGCAAAAGCATCTACAGTTTCTGATTATGGATAAAGAGAGAACTGGAGGTGGGGTGTAGGATGAGATGTTAAGGAAGTAGTAGTTGAGGATATAGAGTTATTAGATCTTAGGAAGTGTGGAAGAGAACTCAAAAGAGGTTGGCTATTGGCAGGAGACAATAGAGAAAGTAATTTTTGGGAGACAAGTAAGTGAGGAGACAATAAAGAGAGTACATACATACATGAAAATTAAGAAAAATAAAAAATGTAAAAATAGGAGATAAAAGAATATACAACACAACTGTAATATACTATACAGACATCCCAGTTCTTTGTAGCCTAATTCATGAAAGTATTTGGTTTCACAAATATTTGGGATGTGAGGGCAGGAGAAGAGAGAGGGAAAAAAAATCTTGAAGGAAGATACAAGGATTATTTTTGTTGGAGTTCAACATCTCTCCTGCTTCCCTTCTCATCCAATAGGTGGGGTTGTCTGTTGTTTGCTGGTATCCCTACCCTCAGGATAGTGATGGTTATTAAGTAGGAGGGTTGGTCTTGTGGGTGGAGTTCCTGGAAGTGGGTTAGAGCACTTTCCAGTCCTGATGGGAGACTCCACCCACAATGATCTCATTTGGGGCCCTGTGATGTGGGTGCCTGGTCTTAACGCCTTATATCGCCTGTAGACCTCACAATTCCTGGTCTCTACTTTAGCCTCTAAACTGTTATTTCACTCATCGTCTGTCTCCCTTTCCACTTCCCAGTCAGGAACCCCTCTCTCTGGAGGTCTTGTGGGCTGCACTCCGGAGCCTGTGCACCTGTCACAAAGAGCTATTTTGTGTAGGGCAGGTCAGGACCAGGCTTTGTGAGCTACGGACAGGCTGTAGCCACAAGCACTGTGCTGGGTTAGTGGCTTCAGGGGAGAGGTGGGGAGTTGGGGGACTACAGGTATCTTGATATTGCTTCTATGCCCCGACCGGTGTTCCAAGTTGGGAGTTGCCCCAACTAAAGATGGCGATGGTGTTACTGAGGATAACCCAAGTTGGAAGCAAAGGTTTCCCAAGATGGAGGCAGCTGCTTTCAGAGATGGGGTGTCAGGTTGAGCTGGGAGATGGCATTAGGTGGAGTGTTCAGAGTTGCAGCTCTGTGGCATGCAGTGTTGTGCCTGGAGGCTGTTTCCAGACTCTGTCCAGTGTCCCCAGCTGCAGGCAACTATGGCAATGATTACAGTGTCCCAAGATGGAGGGGACTGGGGGAGCCTCACTCTGGTAGATAGTAGTCTACACAAGAGCAGCAGCCAGGGGTTTTCTAATAACTCAAAGAGAAACAGTATTCCCACTGCGTGAATCCCAGGACATGGAGCGACAAGAAATGCAGCCTCTCTCCAGCCTGCCTTCTTCACATTTCCACTTTTAATAATTCCTCCTTAGGCTAAAATAAACTTGGTATTCTCCCTCCTTTTCAGTATTCTATCTCCTTTTTATTAACAACTTCTGCCATTTTTCACCATTACATTTTACAAAAAGAAATCTTTAACTCACAAGAAAAAAAAAATCCCAAATTACTCTTAATTTCAAATAGTTTTCCAAATGCCTTTTCCTTAAAGGTATTTCATCACCTTCAATCACCCTGCTACCTGTAACACAAAAGATTTCACCCAGTAAAAACAATAGTAAAAATGTCTTAAACAAAAACACATGTCTTATCTCTGTGGCCTTAATCTATTTCTCTGAAATAAATCTCACCTTACTTTGAACACCATGTTATAGATTTTTCAGTTTCTTCACAAATTAACAAATTACCCCCATACACATCACCACTACTCTTTGGTAGCCTTCATGTCTACATGCACCCGCTGATTGATCTTCTACAAGATAAATTCAACTCGCCTGTTTAAACACTATATACATTACACAACATACACAAACACCATGTATATATACATGCAGACATTAAAATACATATTGAATAAAATATAATATATAATTACATAGAATACATAATAATACATAATACATTATATAATGTATTATTAATACATTATTATGTATTAATAATACATTATATAATGAATATAGTCATTTTAAAGTTAAATTTGAACTCATACAGAAAAATATGATGTGTTTATTGGGTAAGGTGATTAATTGGGTAAGGTGATTTTTTGATATGTGCATACATTATATAATATTTAAACCAGGTTAAACATATCTATCTCCTCTAATACATCTTAATTTTTTATGATGAAAATATTTAAAATACTTTCTTCTAGCTTTTTGAAATGCACAGTTCCTTATTGCTATCTATATTACTTTTCTATGCAATAGCATACCAGAACTTCTTGCTCTTTTCTAACTGTAACTTAGTCTCCATTGATCAACTTGTCCCCACCTGTCTTTCCTCCCTGCTCTTGTCAGCCTCCAGTAACCATTCTCCTCTTAACTTCATCGAGATAAACTCTGTTAGATTTTGCATGAGTTAAATTATGTGATACTTGTCTTTCTGTGTCTGGCCTATTTCACTTGACATAATGATTTCCAGTTCCAGTCATGTGACGAGTGACAAGATTTTGTACTGGTTTATGGGTAACGATATACCACTGTGTGTATGTCACATTTTCCTTATCCATTCATTAGTTTATAGACCCAGATTATTTCCATTTTGGGGCTATTATGGATAATGCTGCAATGAACTTGGGAGTGAAGATGTTTCTTTGACAAACTGATCTCACTTCTTTCAGAAAAGTACCCAGGCTCCTCTATTGTAGGCATTTACAGTGTTTAAATCTTCATTACCATCATCCTCATTAATGTTCTTAGCTAATAATTATTACATTCATAGCATATTAGATTCATTTAAACATTGTACAATGTAATCATTAAAATCAGCCTGTTAGGAAGGAATTACTATTTTAAAAAAGCTATGACTTATTATATAACTAGTAAGAAACCAACATGTCTCCTGATTAGTTCTTTGTGGTGCTTTCCATTATTTATAAAATAGGTCCAAGCCAGGCATGCTGTGGTGCATGCCTGTAATCTCAGCAGCTCGGGAGACTGTGGCAGTAGGATTGCAAGTTTGAGGCCAATCTCAGAGCTTAGTGAGGCCCTAAGCAATTTAGCAAGACCCGCCTCAAAATTTTTAAAAAAATGAAAAACAGGCTGAGGATATGGCTCAGCACCCCTGGGTTCAATACCCAGTGCCCCCTGCCAAAAAAAAAATGTTTCAAGAAAATCCACTAATACATTCAGAAGCAAACCTGTCAGATCCTGAAAAGTTTTAGCCACACACTTTTTCTCATTTACTGAGATAAAATATACTTGTAAGAAAATACACAACCCTTAAAGGAATTTTGGTGAGTACATAGACTCAATTGGCTACCACCCTGCTGAAGATAGCATTTTTGTGACCCCAGACATTCTCACATGCTCTTTCCAGTCAACCTCCACCATCAACCTAGGTGATCAGTCTTCTAATTTCTAACACCAAAGATTAGTTTTATCTTTTCTTAAATTTTATATAAATGGAATCATACAAAGAACACTGTTTATATATTTTTTCCTGTCAACATGAAATTCACCCATGTTTTGCAAATATCATTTGCTCATTATTTTTATTGTTGAAGAGTGGTCCATTGTATGAATGTAATATAATTTGTTTTGTCATTTACAATACTTGGATTGTCCAGCTATTTTTTATATTATTAAAATTTTGTGAACTAGGTTTTTCTCATTGCATTTTTAAAAAATGACTTGGAAATGTTATTTTACTCTTTTACCTTCCTCTCACCAAGAAGGCATATTTTTTTCCTCTGCTAGCTCACACCATTCTTGGTAAATGTCATGAGGGATAGGATTGTATCCTTGCCATCTATCTTCCTCTGTTGCCCAACACAAGACACATGTGAGCTTTCAATCAGTAAACATAGCTGAATTAAGTTTTATTAAATCACCACCTAAGATAACCCCTTTAAAAACCCTATTTTGATACACAAAACCAATTATTTGACACTCTTGAAGATTCTTCTGTATTCTGTTTCTGTTCTGTCCATGTATTTTGTTCAAATGTCTCTGAATAGGTATGCTTCTCTTTGCCTTGCTTACATATCCTGATTTATATTTCCCTTGTGATACTTTGTGAGGACTTTCACAGAATCATTTCCTACCAAATATTGGTGGCTGTTTCGTCAACCTAATCTTAAAACATTATTCACACATTAGCTGGGAGGAGTGGTGCACACCAATAATCCCAGCTCTCAGAGGTTGAGGCAGGAAGATCTCATGTTTGAGGCCAGTCTCAGAAAATTAGCCAGGCACTGTCTCAAAATAAAATGAGCTGGGGATGTAGCTCAGTGGTAAACCACCCCTGAGTTCAATCCCCAATTCCAAACAAACAAACCGAACTTCATTATTCTATATACACACACATACACACACATACACACAGACACACACCATGAATGCTCCAGTTTTTACCTTAGAAAAGAAGACTGGAATAAGTTTTTTCGTTCAGATCTATCTGTTCATGAAATTATTTTTCTGAAGGAAAAGGATAAAATACAAAAGCAGGGAGAAATTCAGCAGCCTCCCTCTTTACACTGAGCAAAAGCAGCATAAACTGACAATCCTGCAGCACCTACCAGCTGCAACTTTGCATCTCAAAATCTCATTCCAAAAGAATCACAAGCCTAAAAAAAAAGATCTTCCAACAAATTAAAATACAAAACTTCCATGAAGATACAGGCTAACATTTTTATTCCCTTATGATAGAAATGATTGAGCTTTAGATCATGGAAATAATTCTGAAGATTTATTGTGCAAAAGAGCCTGTAGATCGTATGGAAAATTTAGATTCCCATGCTCCATGTTCAAGTATTCAAATTCAATAACACACAGTAGTTGAATTATATATATATATATATATATATATATATATATATATATATATATATATATACACACACACACACAAACACACACACACACACACGCATACATACATATACATACAAACATATCAGGTGACTCTGACTTAGGTGTTTAAGATTATGCTGCTCAAAGTGTGTGGTTCCTAGATCAATAGCATCAGCATCATCAAAAGCCTTGTGAGAAATGGAGTATCTGGGACCTCAGAAAAGGAAAGCTGTCAGATTGTAGAAGAAAGCATGCCCTCAGGTAATGAGTAGGTCTCAGATTGAATCCGTTGTATTTTTTTAACCTGATAAGAACATCACCTTGGGTATGCATCATAATCTCTCTGATATCCACATTGCCCTTTAGGAAATCATGCCTCCACTGCAAAATGTGGTTAGAAGTAACAGAAAGAATGCCCATGAAGTGACTCGGCGTATTGTTATCTTAGTCCTCTGTTTTTGTTAGCTTTTTCACCTCTGTAACCATAAAAACCTGTCAAGAAAAATTTTAGAAGAGAAAAAGTTTCTTTGGCGCTCTTAATTTCAGAGGTCTCAGTCCATGGATGGCTGCTTCCATTGTTCATGAGGTGAGGCTGGACATGAAAGCACAAGGGTATGATGTAGGAAAACAGCTCAGGACATGGCACCAGGAAGCAGATAGAGAGCATTCCACTCACCAGGGACAAATATGTATACTCCAAAGGCACACCCCCAGTGGCCCACCTCATCTAGCCACACAGTTAATCCATATCAGTGTATTAATGCACTGATTAGGCACAGGCTCTCATAATTCAATCATTTCACCTCTGAATTTTCTTATATTGTCTCACATGTGAGCGGTGGGGGAGGTACCTCATATCCAAACCATAGCTTCCTCCTCCCAATTCTGTATCCAAATGAAACACTCATTGATGATCCAATTACCCTGCCCTCCATGAAATGCTGATTTTCTAATCATTCTTTTCATTACTTCAATGCTTTACTTTAAATATAAATATATACCTTTTAATTACAGTGCATTTTCCCACATTTTCTCGGTGCTGTATTCTTTTCTTGCACAATTCATCAAACCATATTCTACCCTTCTATCATGAATTGAGTCTTTTCTGTAACATGTGTCTCTTATTTTTTATTATGTGATCCCTCAAAGTGCTTTGAATCTATAATGACAGACAAAAGCTGTGCAAATGGTAATGGATACCTGATCCAAATAAATAAGGGAAGCACCTAATAGCGGATATTAAACTACTAGTTGTATGGTAAAGGGACAGCCTATAAATCAGTTATTAAAGAGACAAACAATAAAGATAAGTCAGCACTTCAGATTATGTGGACATCTTTTGGCATTATGAAGGTATCATGAGCTTTGCTGCATCCAGACAAACTGATCAGCAATTGTATGAACAACTGTATCAAAGTGTGGGAGGCAGGTCATAATTTTAGAGTCTTGAAAAGAACACAAGATAACTTGATGAACTAATTCTGAGAACAGAGCTCCACTGTGGCTGGACTATAATAGTGTTACAAAGAACTAATTCAGTTGTGTTTTCAGAAATGCATCTTGCAAAGCAGAAAGGGCTAGGTACAGATTCGTTTTCCTTGGTCCACTTGCTGCTGCAAATGAATGCTACATAGGAAAGTTAGGAGAAGGATTGCATCGTACCTTCAGGATACAAATGCCCTTAAGAACCTCAGTGTGAATAAGTGTATGCAGAGTTGTGTAAAATAATGAAGTTATTTCCTAGTGTGCCTATAGAGATTGTGCAGCCACCTGCCCTCATAGGAACCTGGTTATCTTTCTTATAATCTGAGGGGTTGTTCATATTCTTATTGTTGAAACTATTTTAATTAAGGCAAGGAATGAAACTCATTTGTATGTTTTTCTGCAGCAAAGTGGCCCCATGCCTGCTAGGGAAAAATTTTCAAGAAGTGTTTGTTGTTAACTTGGACTCAACGTGGAAAGATAGGTTATAGAAACAGCATTTTCTGACCCAGAGAAGAATTTGATGTTGAAATATATAATTCCTTTCTGTCACAATTTTATAGTATATTTAAATATTTGACTATCTAATTAAAGGGTTATTCTTCAATTCTTTTTCTGGAAGTACATTATTTACTATTATACCACAAAAGATTTTCATATACTGTGTAACCATTTCTTGATCAGAACTGGTAAGGCAACAGGTTATATTCATTGAAGGGATGGGAAAACCTTGTTTGTGGTGTTTAAAAAATACACACACACACACACACATATATATATATATACACACACACATATATATGTGCACACTAATGATTTAGGTACAGTGTATTTTATGGAGAAAAATACAGTGACTGAATGATTTATTTTTAAATAAATGTAGCACACTAGTTAAACTATTTGGGAGATAATATAAAATATATAAATATATGTATCACTGACAGTCACACTACTAAAGACAGCCATGTGGCCAAATTCTATCTTTATTTCTCATTTGCACAATGTCAAGTTTCCAACTATTTTAGGCTCAAATTCCTTCTTTTCCTTGTTGCTATTTTGTCTAATTCATAGAATATTATATTGTTTTTTCTTCAATTGGAAAATGAGTGATTCTCCTGTTAGGCTCAGATGATACCTGGATTCTGCTTGGAGTACAAGATATTTTAAACATCAGAGAATTATTAAATGCCTCAGTCAGTTTTTATAAGTCTTACCTGAAAATTATACATAATTTTTTGTCTTTTGTCTTAGCTTCAGTGACAATCTTCAGTAAAGAAATAGTTTAACTTTTTAACTTAGCATTTCCTATACAATAACTTAATTCTTTTACAAATTTAAAAATAGCTATGTACTTCTTACCATCTGTAAAATACTGTGTGAGGTGGTAGACATATAGCGTAAAAAATCATAGACTATATTTTTCTGGAGCTTCTATTCTAAAAGATATAGTCATTAATTCCTGAACTATCCAATTCCCTTTATTACTGGTAATAACTACTCTAAGGGAGAAAGACAGAGAATAATGTAGTCATGTAACAAGGACCTAATATTGATTTTGGTTAGGATTAGGAGAGGAATCCAAGAAGTTCTTTAAAATAATGTTGAATTGAACTCTAAATGTTAAGTAGAAGATATCTAGTTTGTTAAGAGAGAGAAGAATCACGTTGAGGAATATTATGCAAAAGATCTGATGCAGGAAAAAGTCAGTCACAATCAAAGATCCAAGAGAAGACATAGTGGGTAGAAGAAAGAACTCAGGAATTGTGATCTAAGGTAAGTTGGGAAGCAAGTGGGATTACTCAAGAGCTGGAATAGCATGAACAATGTAAAGACATTGAGAGGTCTTGAGCTGAGAACTCACATAGCATATCAGATTCTCAACTTTACTGCTTTGAGGGGGGAATTTAATATCTAGTAATACAGCAAACTAGTTAACCAAAGAAAACCCCTCCTGGTTCAGGAAACAAATTGCTTGATAACCCATTTGAAGCTTTTGAAATCATGTTGGAGCTTATGGGAAAGTAAGAGAATTTTTCCAATGCTGTAAATAAGAAATAAAAATTCACAATAGAAAATGAAATCAAGAACTTCATCTGGTCTAAACACATAGGCCAATCCCTAAATGGAGTCATAGATCCACACTACAGGTCAGTTTATCCAAGCAGGATAGGGAGTCACTGGAATCCCCTATGTAAAGCCAGAAACTGTGACAGGTGAACCAAAATAAAAACCTCCTACCTGGGGTTCTATTTGGGTCCACTCATATCTCTTGGCTTTGGATCAGGGAGTACATAAGAAAACACAGTTATCCTTTGAGAATCCATAAGGTGACTCACATCTATGGCTGAAATTCACTCTATCTAAAAACTCAAGTTCAAATTTGGGTTATAATTCTCTCATGACTTAGCAGAAAGATTCGCAACTCCTCCCTGGAGAATCACCCTTAAAACTCAAGCTGAAAAATGTAATTATAGGCAACATCCATAGAGCTAGAATTCACAATGAAAGAAAATCACTAAATGCATGGAGAAAAAAGCCACCTGAGAGAGAATCAGCAAAAAACCATAAACTGAAGAATCAGGAAAACAACTGCAGATAATGGAATGATCAGGTGTGGAATAGAAAATATCTATATTTTCACATGTAAAAAAAATTAAAACACAGCCCTAAAAATAATAAAGAATCAAGAAATTCTAGGCAAGCAAATAAATAGAAGGTAATTGAACCTGTGGGAAAAATGTATCTACAGAAAGGGTTAGTAAAACCAATATATGTAATTTTTAAAACTTAGAAAAAATCTTTCTTTAAAAATGAAAGGCATGGTAAAAAGACCCATGGCTACTAGAATCATTTTTTTTTTCTGACATTTTACTGGACTCCATAGCCCTAATGATAAAAAATGAAATACACAAAACTTTAATACTTTGCAGAGAATAAGGAAAACTGTCATTTTCAAATGATGGATTTATCAATGTAGAAAACACAAATGCATAAACTTTCAAAGCTGAATCTGAAGTAGCAAGAAGATAAGAAAAGCTGAACACTGCTGCAGAAGAATGACCACAAGAAATTGTAAAAGCTAGTAGATCAAAGGGACAGAGAGAGAGCCCAGAAAAAGACCCAAATATGAAAACCTGTTCTACAATGTGGCTGATAATACAGATCAGTAAGATTCAATGAATAAAGTATTCAATAAATAATGTTGGCCAATTTGTCATGTACATGGAAGAAAAAATTGAAATATATTCATAATATCATATACAAAATTCAATTTCAACTTCATCAAGGATTTTAACTTAAAAAGTGACTATTTTATTCTTTTAGAAGAAAATGTGAAATAATTTTTGTTAGCTCCAAATATTGTGGGAATTCCTAAATAAGGCATAAAGTGCAAAAGGGGATAAAGAAAAAAATTAAATATCTATGTTAAACTTACAATTTAAAATTATGAATATCTCTTTAGTAAAGTATGGCAATGAGGTAATATAAATAAAAGCCAATTCTGAAAGATATTTCCAACCATTTAAATAAAAAACAATGTTTCCAAATTTAGAAATGATTAGCACAGATCAATAAAAACAAATGGGTGAAAGTCTTTATAAAAGAGGAACTATAAATTGCAATTAATTATAGACAGGTAGGCAACCTCGTCAGTAATCAGAGCAACTGAGAAATATCCACAGTAGGTTACTATATCACAGACACAAGAATAGTGAAAATAAAACGTTCTGAAATTCTTAGCATTGACAGCATATAAGGCAATGAGAATTCTTGTTCCTGTTGACTAAAAAACGTGCTCAATCTGTGATTCCTGATTTTTCAAACAGACGCTGTTACACATGAGCATTATGAGATGAGATAAACCATTATTTGTTGTATCACTTTTTTTAACAAAAGAAAAAAAAACTACAACTAATCCAAATTTCTTCAATAGTTTCAACAGTAAAACGAACATGTATAGCAAGGCAAAGTTGTACAAGTAAAACAGATGGCAATGGAGATGAATTATAACTACTTTACCCACAAAGTTTTAAGTGAATAAGGAAATTTTTAAAGAACACTTCTGGCAGGCTTGTTGGGAAGAGAGAAGTTTGGGAGTGTTAAGCCTTTTGGTGGTGTTGGTAACGGTCTAATAATGTATAGTAGGTACATTGATATTCATTTTATTTTTAATAGTATACACATATTAACTCTTTCATAAAGAAAGCATAGTTCTCAATTTTAAAAATCCTTTTTAAAATAGAGAAAGAGATATTTAAATGCATGAAAACATTACTTTGGAAGTTACTGGAACATTTTAAGGGAAAGATGAAGGTGTTTTCTAGTGGAGACAGAAGAATGAATACAGAGATATGTAGGCTTCCTTACTTGACAATATTTGGTTTTTGTTTAATATTGTGACTGAATGAAACTAGTTTTTAAGAATGATATCCAGTTTATTACTTTGTCTAACTTAGTGAATTTTGGAGACATTTGCAGAAACTGGGAACAATCAAGTTGGTTTAGGGAGAGTATTTTTTTTTTACTCATATAACTTCAGATAGCTTGGACTACATAGATAACTAGCTTAATAAATATTAAAGAAATGAGATTAAAGTTTTTCCGCAGGTATGATATTATGCATCTATAGTTAGAATTGACAATTCTATTAATTGTAACAGCTTCAAGTATTTTTGCATGGAGAACACAGCTGGTCTTATTTGCATGCGTGTTCAAGCAACCATATGTAAATGTATTCTCATACTTGAGGTTTGTGCCAATTATTGATTTATTTCCTCTCAACTCCAAATCCACACTTTCTTGCTTTGCTTTAGGATACTGTAGTTGGACCCTGTAAATATTTCTCTTTTTTTTATTTGTTCTTTTTATATATTCATGACAGTCGAGTGTGCTCTGGCATATTATACATACATGGAGTATGACTTGTTCTCATTAGGATACCATTCTTGTGGTTATACATGATAATATTTCTTCTTTGTAACTGGAACAATGTTAAGCCTGTTGGTAGACGGCACTGGAGGGACAAGGTAGGAAGAAGTGACTTCTCTTCCTAGTGCTAGCATCCTCTCTTTTACTGCTCCATGCAGTGCTTAGACCTTCAAATGAATTTCCAAGTCTTCAAAGAGTGGGTCTCAATGAAATTAGTGATGTCCCAAAAAGAAATTTTCAGTGACTCTCATCAGCACCTTACCAAGGTGTTTCCTGCCTTCCCACCCTAACCTGCTGCACCCAGCAAATGTCTCCACTCCTCAGTGTGCCTGTTCAACATGGTCTGAATCTGTTTTGGTTCATCATTCAGGGAACATCATTCAGATGTATTTTCTGCTTGGGGGTTCTGAGCCTTAGGGGTCAGGATGATTTCCTAAGTCCCCGGTTCTTGAATTCTTTAGTGTTTTCTCTATTTCCTAGTAATTAATTAATCTCCTCTTGCTATTTAATAATTCTTTGTACTAAACTGTCACCTTTTAAATTACTGCGTGGTTTCTATCTTCTGACTGGTGCCTGACTGATAAAAACAATCATCATTATTATTATTATTATTATTATTATTATTATTATTTTTATAATGGGTGCTCTATAATTTTTCAAAAGCTACCTGACATCCTCTTCTATATTCACTTGAATTATAATATCCTCCAACTAAAGTAAACTTGGAATTTTGAGAAAGAAGAATTTGTTATGCCTTGGTCTCAGGTAAACAAGTTTGAGTCTTTCACACATTACCATAAAGCTTTTCTCTGATCTCTGGTGGTGAGCAAATTACTTCTGAGGGGCAGATATTTACAATTTTTATTGGATATATTTTAAGTCAGAAGGCATCATTTAATTGAATAATTAGAGTAAATAAATATAAAAGATAAATTTTAAAAAGTATACTTCAATCAATGATATATTTGTGTGCCATGGAGAATAAATGACTTTAATCATAAATGAATTATGAAGCACAATAATTTTTCCCTCCTTTCCTTGAATCAGACTTTATTCTAGAAGATAAGAAAACTACTGAGCATCCAATCAGATGGATGAGATAGCCTTCATTTTTCCACTGTGTTTCTTCTCATTGAAAATAAAAGTTCCTTTTTCTTTTACCTATATGAGTAATGATGCATGCTAATCAAGTCTCAATTTGGCATAGTTCACTGCTGGTATAAGAAATATCGTCAGAAACTAAATGAAACTCTTAGAGTTAACTGATTTCTCCCAATTTTTGTGATATTACCTAGCATCTAATGCATATAGATTTTTTATTAATAAGAAAAAAAAGAGAGAGAGAGAGAGAGAGAGAGAGACCTAGGCTCAGTGGTGCAGGCTTGTAATCCCAGTGGCTCAGGAGGCTGAGGCAGAAGGATTGCGAGTTCAAAGCCAGCCTCAGCAAAACCAAGGTGCTAAGCAATTCAGTGAGAGACCCTGTCTCTAAATAAAATACAAAATAGGGCTGGGAATGTGGCTCAGTAGTCAAGTGCCCCCAAGATCAATCCCTGGTACCCTCCAAAAAGGAAGAAATTTTGTACCAAATAATTTTGGATTTCTAATTTGTATTCTCAAGGCAGCTGAAACACAAACTAAATAACTGCTTCCAGAATTTTCCTGATAAAATCTTTTGCTTCCATACGGCCTCAACAAAATACATTAGAAAGCAAATTAAAACTTTCTAAACTAGAGGAAAATTAGTTCCACGTAGGCACATGATTTAGAAAAAGTTAGTTCTTTGGGACTGGAAAGTCTTGAGTTTAAATGTTATGCTTGCATTAAGACTTTGGAACAATCTGATTAGTCCCTTAGGCCTTAGTATCTCAATATATAAAACGGAAGCATTAATACCCAACTCAAGTGTTTGGTAGACTAAATTAGGTGTCACAAATAAATCACAGAATTCAGTGCTAATTACCCTATGGTTTATTTCCCTTTTCTATTGTAGCCTCTTAACTCTCACCTTGTAGCACACAGAGAACCCTAGTCAGAAAACTTTTCTAAAATGCGATAGAAAGGCCCAGAGTTAGGCAATTAGGATAACTTTTGCATTTCAATATCTGTCCACAGATAGCTCACCCAAGGAAATTTTAAACCTCAGTAGCTCTGGTAAATTACTGATCCCCATGTAGCCATTAGCCCTGATGTATCCAGAATGAACTGGTGACATGGATGAAAACATAGATCCTTGGGGGATCCAATACATTCCCTGGAATATATAATAAACATCAAGAATAAATGAAGGGACTGATGAATTTTCACACATTAAGCACACTCATATAAGAAACATAAAGACCAGTGAACATTGTGAGAACCTCAGAAATCCCTACTGGCTCCCTTTCAGTCACTACTCCCCTCCCCCAGTCAACCCCAAGACAATCTTTCTAATTGAAGAGATTATTTTTATATTTTGGGGGAATATGCTTATTTTAAAATCATTTTTCAGTTGTTTAATCACTTAAGATCTTTCACCAAATAATTATTCAAATGCTTTTAATTGTCCAGGAACAAATTTGGTATACCATAATTAATGAAATAAAATGATCCTTGCCTTCAGAGAAGTTATGGTCTACTAACTTTTCTAAAAGAATACTTTAAAAGAAAAAAAAAATTCTAACCTAATAGTATGTACATGGTGAGTCAAAATCCAAATTTATTTCCTAGGAGAAGTATACCTACAAATTACTAGTGATTTGGAATTCTCTAAACCAACAGTTGATCCAGTTTACCACTTAACGTGAGAGTATCATCTTTGTAAATTCTATTCAGGTTACATAATAAATGTAAAAGTTTTTATGAAAAAAAACAGAAGATAATTTAATGAAATAATATGCTTACTAAGATAAAGGATGGAAAAGTAGGACTATGTCATTTTTCTCCAGCTTACAATGTCCAGTTAAGCCTAGCTCCATCACGATTCAATAACAGTCTTCAGTAAATATTTTAGAACCATATAAATCTAGAGAAATGGGTTACACAAAGGTAAACAAGTTTTATTTGTAATAAATGATGGGATTCCTTATAGCTTTTTACATGTTAAAATAATTTCTCATTACCTAAGAGTTAAAGGATTAGAAAATGTATAATTTTTCCAAATATATTAAATCACAGAACAAATTTTCTTTATGAAGTATCTTACCGTCTTCTTACCAAACAAGTTGCTAGAAGAAAGATGCTGTAGCATAATGATTGTAGGGTGATACCCTTTCTCACCCCCCACAAGGCCCACAGTCAACAGACTTATAACAAAGGACAGTGAACAGGAGAAAAACATAATGGATCTTCTTAACTTTATTTTTATTGATGCATCATATTTATACATAATAGTGGGATTCACTATGCCATATTTATACATACACATAATATAATTAGCTCATTCTCTGGCCCCAGTATCTTTCCTTTCCCTCCTTCCCTTCTCCCCAACATTTACTTGTTCTACTCTACTGATCTCCCTTTTAATAGTATTATCATTTTAATTTGTGCATTGTCATTATATATATAATATGTATCATTACATATATACATATGTATGTATGCAGAATTAATTATGGCATTTTTGTAGATGGGCATGCCATAATTTGGAGAGACTTCAGACATGAATACCCTAGGACCCAAGGAAAACTATGCTTTATAACTTGGACTCCATAAAGAACAGGCAGCCATGTAGAAACATGATTATGTGATTGGACATAGTGGGTATGACTTCATGGTAACCCAGTGAGGCCTGTCTGTTCAGATTTTTCTTGCCCTCTATATGTATCATTTCTTTCCTTCAGGTACAATCAGAATACATACCACATGAGTGCCATCAGGGGAGAAAAAGGTGGTCAGAAAGTGGCCTTTTCAGGTTTTATGGCTTATTTTGGGGGAAAGGGCAGCAGGTAATTTGCATGACCCACTTTGGGCGAGAGAAATTCTGACTTCTATGACTCACTCCAGGTCAGTAAAAAGATGTGAACGAGAGGACAGGAAAAGTCAGAGAGAATTTGCTTCTGAGGTCCCCTCCAATCCCCTTCAGTTTGTATGCTAATGTGCCATACTTTGAGGTATCTTGTTCTTAGCCTTGATATGGTTAAGAAAGTATTTTAGTTTATAACAGTTCTGTGTTTGAATATCTCACACATAGCAAAGATCTGACCTCTCTGAGTTATTATGATCTCATCTGTAAAATAAAATAATTATATGAACCATTTATAATGGTCATCAAAAGCAGAGACCATAATAACATATTTTCTATATTCCTTGTTGCTGAAAAAACACACTTATGAGTGTGTATAACACTAAATATATATAGATAGCATATATTTAAGATTATAGAATCCACAAATGTACAAAGAAAATTGGATTAGCAAACCAATTTTGGGGTAGCAACAGTTATTAACATATCTATTGGAGGTAGCATGCTATTGAGAAATGCAGAAGCAAATATTTGGTATAGACTATTAGGCTCCCCTCCTCTATTTTCTTCAATCTTCTTTTATACCAAATGACAAAGTATACTGAAATAAATTCAGATTATACTAATCTTGTAGACTCTGTGAATTTTAAATGATATGTGATAGGATATATATTTCTAAGTGTTTGACTGCCTTTTCATTTTTTCTAGTTTAATATCTCTGTTATGATTAAATAACATCAAATGTTAAAATGTTGCTGAAAAGGGTTAGATAATCACAAGAAAATCTATGGCAAATTTCCTGAATATGAATAATACTGTTTGTTGTTTACAAGATTCCTTTATTTTCAAAAATTGCTTTAATGGTATTATTCTACAGTGTCTCTTTGTAGTAAATATGGGAAATACCATTCATTTTATGAATTAGATTTCAGCAAAGTGGGATATTTCAGTGCCCTGAAATTCAAGGATGAATAACACAAAATGATATTAGAATACATGTACTTGAACTGACCCTCACTCTTTCACTAGACTTAGTAGGCCTTATTTCATTCACTGGCAGTAAAACATGAACTCTTTATTCTCACATCTACAGAGGGCATAATAGCTGAAACCCTAGAGTATTAACCCAAGGTATTTTTATCGTAATGTTTAGCATAAAATTGTAATAGCAGAACACAATTTTGCTTTCCAATGTAAACTTTTTCTTGAGTTTTTGTTATAAATACAATAAAGCAGTGATTAAAAAACTTATTTTTGAAAGCCAAATGTTATGATTTAGATATGAGGTATTCCCCAAAAACTCATGTTTGAAACCCTGCAAAAATGTCCAGAAGTGAAAAGATTAGATTCTGTGAGCCTACATCTAATTACTGCATAATCTACTGATGTGGATGAACTGTGTGGTAACTGTAGACAGTTAGGGTGTGGCTGGAGAAAGTAGGTCACTGGCAGCATGACTTTCGAGTTGATATTTTGTGCCTGGTAAGCAGAGCTTTCTTTCTGCTTCCTGGTTGCTATGTCCTTAGCTGCTTTCCTCTGCCACACCCTTCTGCCATGATGTTCTGCCTCACCTTGGGCCCAGAGCTATGGAGTTGGACCACCATGGACTGAAACTATAAAACATGAGCCAAAATAAACCCTTCCTCCTTTAAGTTATTCTTCTCAGATCTCTTGGTCAATAAAACATCAAATATGACAAATGAAGGGTAACATGTTTGGATGGTATGAATAAGTGAGTGGCAGCCCCTGCTTTAGAAGAAGGCATATGCAATTATTCTGGTGAAGTCGGATATTTAGTAAGTTTGAAAATAGAATATCCAGAATTTTTTGTTTGTTTGTTTCTACACTGACATATTTATTATAGATGTTATTAATGAGGGTGCTGGTACATGTTCAGAAACAGGATCTCAAGGAAACAAGAAGTCATGACTTATAGTTTTAGTCAGTGTGTGTAGCGAATATTCCCACCATGGCCAATTTCAAGTTGCCAAAATGGAGTCACTAAACAGAGATTTGGGAAAGATGTACAAGCCAACATGAACTGATTTCATCCACCATTGGATATTATCTTCTATGTCATATTTTTATTACTAGTTGTGGTGGCCTTGAGGATGTAATTTAAAGACCCTCAACTACAGAGACAGTTGTTAATCAATAGCCCAGCAACATACTCTGGAACTGTCATATTTGTGCAGAGGCCACACCTCCCAGCCACTGCAGGATGGCACGCCCACTCATAGAAGACTTGGACAACAGATTTTGGTTCAAAGACTTCCTAGTAGCTTTGCCAAACCTTTCTTGATTGATTGACAGTCTGGAATACTTCTATGCAATCCCTGTTTCCTCTATCCCTCACTCAGGATCATATCTGTGTGTAGGTTTCCTAGCCTTTCCCATTTTCTTTGACAATTGTTTCCCATAATAATATCCTTCCATGGTTAATCTATTTCACATTCTCTCTCAGAGGAGTTGAACTAACATTCCATTTACAGAGCATCAATATGTAGTAGAAAATATTGTTACCTTATCCATACACACTGGACCCCCCTGAAGGCTGTAGCAACAGTGAAGACTTCTCCAAGGCACCCATGCTTCCAGAGCAGAAGTGCCCCTTCTCTGGTGTTCCAACAATCTAGTGACACATTTAACATGTAGGGAGTAAATTTGAAAGCAAAGGTAACCCTTTATTTTTGCATCCAGATGGGATATGGTACCCAAAACCCCGAGTATTAACACAAACTATTGCTATTGTAATGTTGAGCAGAATACTGTAACAACAGATTACAGCTATGCTTTCTAATGTAAACTTGTTGAAACAGGAATAACTCTCTGTGATATGGGAAAAGTGGTGGAAAAAATGTTTTCATTTTCTTGCTCCACCATGTCACTACTCTATTCTATGTTTTATAAGGTTGTACAGAAGATTCCCAGTGGCTCCGTGCAGTAAGTTGCCAATTAACTTATGTCTCTTTGACAATTTTCTGTACCCTGTCCCAACTCCTATGTGACGGCTTCCTGGGATCACTTCCCAAATAAGCTATTTGTACCCAAAACCATGTGTTTGGTTCTACATTTGGATAAACACATAATAAATTACATCACCCAAATCAAGTGTGTTATATTTGAAATTGTTTTATTTGTATAAGGATTCAGAGATTATAATATATTTGGGTCAATAAGAAGAATAAATGAGGGAATCTGTATTTAAAAAAAAAGAGGAATGGAAATATGGTAAGCCATAGACTATAGGCTCTATCTGACAGGAATGAAAGCTCTGCAGTCTTTTTTTATTATGTAGAAATGTTGACCTAGAAAACCAGACCAGGTCTGATTTTTACAGACATGATAAATTCAGATCATATATATATATATATATATATATATATATATATATATATATATATATATATATATTATATATGTATGTGTTTTATATATATGTGTGGTGTGTGTGTGTGATTTTAAATATATATATATATATATTTAAAAGCAATAGGGGCAAAATAATACATTTATTTTCTACATATAGAAGTGGAGCTCAGGTTGGTGATCATTGATCTGAGATTCTGGGCAGAGTTCTTGGTGAATTTAACATGTATAAATGCAAGGATAGATGCCACTCCTTTGATGTCAATCTCTTTCAACAATAACTTCTTGATCTTCCCCTGTTCTGTTTTTGTATACTTTTGAGAGAATTCTAGGGCTTATGGCCTATCAAATCCAGTAAGAAAATAGGTGAATCAAAATGGTTTCTAGTGTCTTGCATAGTCTATTTATGGGAAGGAATCAAGAGACAAGATTTTTATTCTCCTCTTAAGCATAAAACTTCTGATGTTTTAGAAAGAAAAGAGGTGAGTGGAGGGAATTCTTGTTCCTAAATAAAATTTCACTAACTTAAAAAGCAACCCTTGAAGACCAGATTTTCTTATAACTTAAAATGTACAAACTTCACTTTGCTTTCAAAATTGTATTTGCAATATATACTTTATCTTTATCTTTTCCAATAATTTCTTTGCTATTGGTAAATTATAGCCTGTTATTTGATGCTACAAATTTTTTCCTTACTTTTCTTGCATTCCTTATTTCTTTATCCTTTTTTTAACTCCTTCTCTTCCTTTACAAGACTTAACTTAAGTATTACCATCCCAGTGAAATCTTGCTCTTCTGAGCACATAGGCAGAATTAGGAAGACTACTTGTGCAAAAATTAGGATACATTGCTATATAATACCCTATTTTATAGTTAATGTATATGTTCAATATGTTTCATTGTTTACCCTTCTACACAGGAATTATGTTGAGCACTGGACCATATACTTTTTAAATTTAATGTCTAGCATTGAGCCTGACATCTAATATATGATTAGAACATTTCATGAATGGATGAAAGACCTTGTCTTAACTTCCATTCCTTTTTCCATTCCCATCTTACCCATCATCTGGTCTCATGCCAGCAGAGTTTATGATGATAGAAGAAAAACTGTCATTGAAAGTCCTGTTCTATTATACCCCATAGATCTTGGTATTTCTTTGTTTCTTCACTTTCCTATAGATGCTTTGAATACAAGTGTACTGGGAAGGGAGATGGAAAAGAAAAAATAAAGAATGGAGCAATGATAAAGGCAAATTTGACGATAGAGAGGGATTTTTACTCAGTCACTATTGGAGGAGAAGCGATATTCTCAACCATGTAACTTAAGCTTCACAAACACCCTTAGAGATAATGATGGCAAACATTATGGTCTAAGTTTAGAGATGAGGTTGCTGACGAATGAAAGCCTAATACATTCTGCACATGTATTATATCCTTTTCTTACTCTTATTTATCACTATTGGCAATTCTTCCAGTTTAAAGGCTACAACACCTTTTTACTCCCTTCAGTCCCACTGACAGACTCCATGCCCTCTCCTTAGTTTTTTAATCTCTCATTCTTTGCTGCTATCTTTTTTAGCCAGCTGCTCGGAAAATCAAATCTAGTGACAACTTGGCTAGAATAAATGATCAATGTGCTAAGTAGTGCTAGTGACTCCTTTTATAAAGACAATTCAGGCTTTTTTGACATCCATCAATCAAGACTGGTTGGAACTAATAAAATCAGGCCTCTCACAGTACAGGTGGGTGGGTTGGCTGACCCTGTATCTCAAGTGATTCACGGTAATATGTGGTCCCACAGGAGGAACAAGCTAAATAATTCCCTCCAAGTGATGGATGCTGTCAGAAAACATGCCTTATGTACCTTTATTTTTTTATACCTCTCTAATCAAGTTCCTGGAGCAGCTTGTTTTAGAAGACAATGCATGATTCTAAAGTGGCTAAGTGGATTAGATAGAGGGATGCTAGCAAGAAACTAGGAATGCCTTGAGTGCCACATGTGCTCTTTTTTGTATTTTTATTAGGTATGTATGACAGCAGAATGCATTTTGATTCATCATACACAGTTACAACACAACTATACATTTCTATGGTTGTACACAATGTAGCTTCACAGCATATGTGCAGTCATACATGTACTTAGAGTAATGATGTCCATCTTATTCCACTATCTTTCCTATCCCCATAACTCCTCCTCATATGTACTTCCCCTTAGCCCCATCAAAGTTCCTCCATTTTCCCCAAGCCTCCCCCACTCCATTATGGATCAACATTCACTTATCAGAGAGAACATTCAGTCTTTGGTTTGGGGTGATTGGCTTACTTCACTTTGCATGATATTCTCTAACTCCATTCATTTACCTGAAAATGCCATGATTTTATTCTCTTTTAATGCTGAGTTCCACTGTGTATATATACCACACTTTCTTTATCCACTCATCTATTGAAAGGCATCTAGATTGGTCCCACAGTTTAGCTATTATGAATTGAGCTTCCATAAACATTGATGTGGCTGTGTTACTATAGTATGTTGATTTTAAGTCCTTTGGGTATAGACCTGAGGAGTGGGTTAGCTGGGTCAAATGGTGGTTCCATTCCAGGTTTTCCAAGGAAAACCAGGTTTTCCATATTGCTTTCCAGATTGGTTGCACCAATTTGCAGTCTCACCAGCAACGAATGAATATGCCTTTCCCCCCATATCCATACCAACACTTATTGTTGTATTCTTGATAACTGCCATTCCGACTGGCATGAAATAAAATATTAGAGTAGTTTTGATTTGCATTTCTCTAGTTACTAGAGATGTTGAATATTTTTTCATATATTTGTTGATCAAATGTATATCTCCTTAACAAGACTCCTAAAGTGCAAGAAATAAAAACAATAATTAATGAAAGGGATAGACTCAAACTAAAAAGCTTCTTCTGAACAAAAGACAAAAACAATGAGGTGAAGAGAGCGTCTACATTTTGGGAACACATTTTTGCCACACACATATCAGATAGAGCACTAATCTCCAGGATAATTAAAGAACTCTAGAAACTTAACACCACATCTGCTCTTGATTTCACATGTGGAAGCATCCATATTTCTCCATAGTCAGATCGTAGGGTATGATATACAATCTTCAAGGTACTGTGTTCTTGTGGATGGACTGGGCTATTAGATGGAGTTAATGTACTTTCCCATATTCTTCTTCCTAAGTACAACTATGATGCCTAGAAAGTATATATGACACAAATAGAAGAAGATTCTGAAAGGTGGATAGAAGGCAGATTGGCTAAGGCTTTTGAGACCCTAGAAAAAATACAGTGGTGAGTTCTCTAGATTTTTTTTTTCACTAGTATATTCCAAACCTGGAAATGAAGAAGCCATCAAGCCAGAAATGCCAATGCATAAAGATAACCTCACCAAAGATTTCGATCTAAATGATCTGTAAAGGGACAGACAAGCAAAACAGAAATTTTATATTATACCACTATACACAAATCAAACATCACAAAAAATATCTGTGGCCCCATCTTCCATTGCAAATCAAACATCACAAAAAATATCTGTGGCCCCATCTTCCATCTAGTAAGGATGGAAGGGAGAGCCTAGATTTCTACTCTTTCCAGGCTGTAATAAGGTGCTTCAGTGCCCTATTTTTATATTTCAGAGAGGTTAAAAAAAAAGGGAGCCAGAAATTTCAGTGCCACCAGGTGATAACTGCCCTCTGCAAGGTCAGTGGAGACCAGTGGGGAACCTAAATTTTTACCTACACCTGACAGTGAAAAGGCACCTCTTCTAGTCCTGCCTGAGTTAGTGTCAAGAGGTCAGGTTTCAAAGGTCAGGATACTTATCAGCACACAGTGATAAACAGCTCCCATCTTGGTCAATAGAAGTTCTAAATGAATATAGAAAAAAATATTTATGAAAATTAGAAAGAGGGTGAGTAGAAGGGACATAAAGGAAGGTAATATTTCTATACTTGTTATGAAATAGTAAATGACAATATCTATGGACTATTATAAGTTATGTATATATAATGTGTAGAGTAACCACTAAAAACTCTTAGAAAGCAATAACCTCAGAAACACTGTAGATAACTCAAAATGATATTTAAAAAACTGAGAAAGGTATAGAGATTCTAAATGTGTATATACCATACAATTGTATTACAAAATATGTAAAGCAAAAGCTGATGGAATTGAGAGGAGAAAAAGAAAAATCTGCAATTACAGTTAGAGACAGAAATATCCTCTCTCAACAACTGATAGAAAAACTGGAGAGAAAACCAATAAGTATACAGAAGAATTCAATAGCATTATCAATCAACAGTATTTAATCCACATTTATAGAAAAGTATACCCTAGGACAGAAGAATTTACATGATTTTCAAGTGTCCCTCAAACATGTATATCAGTATAGACCATATCCTTGATTATAAAGCAGTCAATAATTTTAATTGAAACAGTTCAGAGTACAGCATAATATAAGCAAACCAGAAGTAAATTGATAACAAAACAATAACATAAAAATTCCAAAACACTTAGAATCTAAACAACACACTTCTAAATGATACATAGTAAAAGAGTAAGTCTTAAGGGAAATTTTTTTAATGTTACATTTTACTGAATGAAAATTTTAAAAAACATTCTATCAAAATTCATAAACTGCTGTAAAAGCAGTGCCAAGAGGAAATTTTTAGTACTAAATAATACACTATGAAAGAAGAAGTGTCAAATAGACACTATCTAAAATTGAAAATTTAAAGAAACTATCTAAAATTGAAAAATAAAGAGTAAAATAAATGCAAAGCAAACAGAAAGAAGGAAATAATGAAGGTAAGGGAAGGAATAAATGAAGTTGAAAACAGCAAAACTATAGAGAAACTCAATGGAGCAAATAGCTATTTCTTTGAAAAGATCAATAAAATTGCAAACTTCTTTGCAAGAATGAAAAAGAAAAAGTAGAAGCAAAAATTTACAATATCAAGAATAAAATGGTTGGTCTAATCCAAGATGGTCTAATAGAGATGCTGTGCATTCATCTCCTTCTCCACAAAGAAAAACTAAAGTAATGGGTGGATAGATGAATTTTGAGGTGAGGGACCATAGGAAAATGCTGGAAATCAGCAAAAAAGGTAATGTAATCTTGTAAGAATATGAGACCCAGGATGACAACATAGAAAGAAAATCAAATTCCCCCAGCAACTCCAATCCCAAGCTGGAGATGGGCAGAATCAAATTCCCCCAGCAATTGATGCTCCCGAGCTGGAGATGGGAAAAGGTAAGTACCAGCAAACTCTATTAGTGTAGATGTGGGCCATTCCTAGCTACTGGAAAATTTTAGTCATCACAGGCTTGAAGTCCAATTAAGAAAGAAGCCTATAGTCTGCACAATTGCTTTACTTTGGAAAAGGACCATACGTTGTCTCCCCATTAACTCCAGAGCTCAGGATAGAGTAGCTAGTTGTCATCTAAAGAAGTGAGCTATTGTTCCAATTCCTACTTCCCTAGAAGCCAGATAACCCTGCATATTTTTATCTCTAGGACCCCAGCGAAATTCTACTAGACTGGCTTGAAGGGTCACAGCCCAATAAACCCAATTTAACCCAGGAGAGTAACTAGTCCCCATCACCAAAGTCTGCTCAGATTCCTCCAATTCAGGGGATAAGAATTCCAAAACAGATAGGAATGGGGGGTGTTTCCCTCAAATTCCAAGAGACAAAAATCTTTGTCTTCTGAGGTGAAAGGGAGTGCTGAGAGAGAAAGCTGGTACCCACGTTGCTCATGCCATCTCCTTTCCTTTGGCCATGATGCATTATTTGATATTCCTTAATGATGAAATTGGGGTTAACCACTATACTATTTACATGGTCTCCCCTTCTTCTTCTTATCACATTTTGGTGCACTACAGAAGAGGAAGGGAGGAACACCTTGTCTCCAGATACCTTTGTACCCTTTAGAAATGAAAAAATAAATAAATAAAAAATTTCAAGAGAAAAACAAGGAATTCATTATCATCAGACTGGCTTTACAAAAGGTGGTGTGAGAGTCCTATATACAGAAGAATATGAAAGATAACAGCCACCTTCAAAACACATGACAGTGTAAAACCCACTGGTAGGGTATACACATGCACATACACACAGAAGAAATAAAAAAAAAAAAAAAACAATGATTATCAGTACAATAAACCACCAAAGATGAACAAGAAGATAGGAAGAATAGAACAAACAACAATCAAAACAAATTTTTACAAAAATTTAGATGACTAAGTATATATCTAGAAGAAGCTTGAATGAAAATGGACTAAATTCTCTAAGTAAAAGATGAAGACCCTCTGAAAGTGTATAAAATAAGACATAATGAGATATTGTCCATTAGAATCTCACTTCACCAGTAAACACACACATAAACTAAAAGTAAAAAGATGAAAAAAATGTATACAATACAAATGGATCCCAAAGTAAGCAGGAGTAGCTACTCTTAGATTAGACTTGAACACAGAAACCATAAAAAAATATGGAATGTCACTATATAACAATCAAGGGAAGGTAAGATTGAATAAGAAGATGTAACAACTCTAAAAGTACAAGCACCCACTTCCATAACATCCAATTGAACAGAGATGAACAGAGATGCAAAAATTACCAAAAAAAATTAGCAAACTGAGTTTAACAGCACACTAAAATATTATTTGTCATGATCAAGTGAAATTTATCCCAGAGATCCAAGTACAGTTTACATCAATGTGATGTGATGATATATACATCAATTAATATAATACATCATATTGACAAAATGGTAAATAAAAATCATGTGATCATGCCAGTTGATGATCCTAGAAGAAAAAGCATCTGATAAAATTCAATATCTATTCATGATGGCAACTTTGAACAAATTGGGTATAGAAGGATCTCAACGTAATAAAGTTTTTAAAAATGTTTTTATTAGTGTGTTATATCATACAAAATATTTAGGTTTATTCTGACATAATCATATATGTATGGAATATAATTTGTTCCATTTTGTTCCCAGTACTTCCTCTTTCCTTCCTCTTCTCCCATTCTGTTTTCCTTCCTCTGTTCTACTAGTCTTTCTTCTATTTATTCATAAATTTTTAAAATTGATGCTTTACAGATACACATAAAGGTCAAATTTACCGTGTATTCATATATACATGGCATAATTTGGTCAATTTCATTCTGTAGTTTCTCCCTCTTCTTATCCATCCTCCCTCCCCTTCTTCTCCTCCACTGATCTCCCTTTTATTTTTATAGGATCTCCTCACTTTTCCTCTTATCTTGCTCTAACTTCCACATAGGAAGTTAACATTTGACCCTTATCTCACACATTCATAGCCTTTATCATCCTGAATGGGAGAAATCTGAAAACATTTTCTTTAAGATTTGGAAGAAAACAAGGGTGTCCCCTCTTACCACTCTTATTCAATACCGTATTGGTAATTTTAACCAGCAGAATCAGGCAAGAAAAATAAAACAAAAGGCATACAAATAGTAAGGGATGAAGTCCAACGACCTCTGTTTCAGAAAAACCTAAAGACTATAACCAAAAGACTGTAAGAACTGATAAATTAATTCAGTAAAGTAGCAGGACACAAAGTAAACATACAACAATTAATAGATTTTCTACATACAATAATGAGTTTTCTAAGAAAGAAATATGAAAGCATTCCTGTTTACAATAACTACAAGTAAAATAACAAAATTAACCACTTAGGAATAAACTTGACCAAGGAAGTGAAAGACATTTAAAATAGAAATCACAAAATATTAACAAAAAAAATTGAAAAAGACATAAAATGATGGAAAAAGCTCTCAAGTTCAGGGGTTAGAAGAATTGATATCATTAAAATGTCCATATTTCCCAAGAGACCTACAGAATCAATGCAATCTCATCAAAATACCTGTGTCGTTCTTCCCAGAATTAGGGAAAAAATCCTAAACTGCAAATGCAAAGCACAAGAGACCCTGAATAACCAAAGCAATTTTGAATGTGAAACTGGTGGCCCCACAATACCTGATTTCAAGGCATACTGCAGAGTCATAACGAATAAAATAGCATGGTGCTGATATAAAAACAAAGACCAAGGAAACAGTATAGAAATCACAGAAATAAACCCATATATCTACATTCAACTGATTCTTGGACAAAGTTGCCAAATATGCACATTAGAAAAGAGACAGTCTTTTCAATGAATAGTGCTATAAAAACTGGATATCCATCTCTTACCACGTACAAAAATAAACTAAAAATTAATTGAAGATCTTAGTGCTGGAGTTGCAGCTCAGGGGTAGAGCACTTGTCCAACCCATGTGAAGCCCTGGGTTCAATCCTCAGCACCATATAAAAATTTTAAAAAATTAATTTTTTAAAAAATAAATAAGTGTATTATGTCCATTCACAACTAAGTGTATATATATATATATATATATATATATATATATATATATATTTAATCAAAGATCTAAATTTAAAACCTTAAACTATAAAATTACTAGAACAAAATATAAGGGAAGCACACCAGTACACTGTTATAGGTAATGATTTTTTGGGGGGTATGACTCCCAAGTCACAAGAAACAAAAACAAAAATAAACAAGTTGAAATACTTCAGACTAAAAAAAGTCTGTACAATAAAGCAAATGTCAATGGAGTGAAGAGACAACTCACAGAAAGGAAATACTGGCCTACATTCATCTGCCAAAGAATTTCTATTCAGAACATATAAGTAACTCAAAGAACTTAACAACAAGAATCCAAATAATTGAATCAAGAGGTGGGCAAATTATCTAAATAAACACTTTTCAATAGAAGAAATACTAATGGCCAAGAAATATGTGGAAAAAATCCTTAATAACAGTAGTCACCAGGGAAATGCATATCAAAACAATGAGATATCATATCACCGCAGTTGGAAAATCCATTACCAAAACAACAACAAAAAAAACACAAATGGTGCTGAGGATGTGAAGAAAAAAAGCACTCATAAACTTTTGTTAGAAATGTAAGTTTTGTAGTCATAATGGAAAACAGTATGGAGGTTCTTCAAAAAATTAAAAATATAAGGGCTGGGGCTGAGGCTGGGGCTCAGTGATAGAGCTTTTGCCTGGCATGCATAAGGCACTGGGTTTGATCCTCAGCACCACATAAAAATAAAATAAAGGTATTGTGTCTAGATGCAACTAAATATATATATATATATATATATATATATATATATATATATATATATATATATATTTCAGTTGTTCCACTTTTGAGTATATATCCAAAGAAAATGAAATCAGCATGATCAAGAGGTATTTTGCATGTTCAAGCTGCACTATTCCCAACTGCTAAAATATGGAATCAAAACAGGTGCCTATCAGTGGATGCCTGGCTAAAGAAAATATATAATTTGTATACCCAATAAAATATTATTCAGCCACAAAAAAGAATAAATCTTGTCATTTGCTGAAAGATGAATGTAACTGGAGAAAATTATGTTAAGTGATATAAAACTGACACCGAAGTACAAGTATCACATGTTCTCTCTCATACGTGGAAGCTAAGAATGTCAACTTGAATGCAGAAGGATAATTACTAAAGGTTGAGAAGAGTGGTATGTAGCTAGAGGGAGGCTGGATTTGATTAGTATACACTGCATGCATGTGTTGACATATCAATTGAACCTCATTAACAATTTTAATTAATACATGTAAATCAACAAAATAAAATGTTTAAAAAGACTAAAATAATGGATATCACTAAAGATTGTATGAATATCAAAAAATAATGAATGCATACAATAGACATCTCCATAAAGGAAGAATTAACAACTTAGATGAAATGTGCCAATCCCTCCAAAAACAACTAGCAAACAGATCCAATATAAAATAGATAACTTGTATATGCCTATAACTATTAAGGAAATGGATTTCATAATTTAAGAACTCAAAATAGAAATCTCCAGGTCCAGAGGGTTTTACTAGTGAATGTTATCAAATATTTAAATAATCAGGCCCAACTATATGCAAATTTTTTTTAAATTTTTTATTGTTGGCTGTTCAAAACATTACATAGTTCTTGATATATCATATTTCACACTTTGATTCAAGTGGGTTATGAGCTCTCATTTTTACCCCATATACAGATTGCAGAATCACATCAGTTACACATCCATTGATTTACATATTGCCATACTCTTGTCTGTTGTGTTCTGCTGCCTTTCCTATCCTCTACTATCCCCCCTCCCCTCCCCTCCCCTCTTCTCTCTCTGCCCCCTCTACTGACATTCATTTGTCCCCCTTGTATTATTTTTCCCCTTCCCCTCACTTCCTCTTGTATGTACTTTTGTATAACTCTGAGGGTCTCCTTCCATTTCCATGCAATTTCCCTTCTCTCTCCCTTTCCCTCCCACCTCTCATCCCTGTTTAATGTTAATCTTCTTCTCATGCTCTTCGACCCTACTCTGTTCTTAGTTACTCTCCTTATATCAAAGAAGACATTTGGCATTTGTTTTTTAGGGATTGGCTAGCTTCACTTAGCATAATCTGCTCTAATGCCATCCATTTCCCTGTAAATTCTATGATTTTGTCATTTTTTAATGCAGAGTAATACTCCATTGTGTATAAATGCCACATTTTTTTTTATCCATTCATCCATTGAAGGGCATCTAGGTTGGTTCCACAGTCTTGCTATTGTGAATTGTGCTGCTATGAACATCGATGTAGCAGTGTCCCTGTAGCATGCTCTTTTTAGGTCTTTAGGGAATAGACCGAGAAGGGGAATAGCTGGGTCAAATGGTGGCTCCATTCCAAGCTTTCCAAGAAATCTCCATACTGCTTTCCAAATTGGCTGCACCAATTTGCAGTCCCACCAGCAATGTACAAGTCTTTTCCCCACATCCTCGCCAGCACTTGTTGTTGTTTGACTTCATAATGGCTGCCAATCTAACTGGAGTGAGATGGTATCTTAGCGTGGTTTTGATTTGCATTTCTCTGACTGCTAGAGATGGTGAGCATTTTTTCATGTACTTGTTGATTGATTGCATGTCCTCCTCTGAGAAGTGTCTGTTCAGGTCCTTGGCCCATTTGTTGATTGGGTTGTTTGTTCTCTTATTGTCTAATTTTTTGAGTTCTTTGTATACTCTGGATATTAGGGCTCTATCTGAAGTGTGAGGAGTAAAGATTTGTTCCCAGGATGTAGGCTCCCTATTTACCTCTCTTATTGTTTCTTTTGCTGAGAAAAAACTTTTTAGTTTGAGTAAGTCCCATTTGTTGATTCTAGTTATTAACTTTTGTGCTATGGGTGTCCTATTGAGGAATTTGGAGCCCGACCCCACAGTATGTAGATCGTAGCCAACTTTTTCTTCTATCAGACGGCATGTCTCTGATTTGATATCAAGCTCCTTGATCCATTTTGAATTCACTTTTGTGCATGGCGAGAGAAAGGGATTCAGTTTCATTTTGTTGCATATGGATTTCCAGTTTTCCCAGCACCATTTGTTGAAGATGCTATCCTTCCTCCATTGCATGCTTTTATCAAATATAAGGTAGTTGTAGTTTTGTGGATTGGTTTCCGTGTCCTCTATTCTATACCATTGGTCCACCCGCCTGTTTTGGTACCAGTACCATGCTGTTTTTGTTACTATTGCTCTGTAGTATAGTTTGAAGTCTGGTATCGCTATACCGCCTGATTCACACTTCCTGCTTAGCATTGTTTTTGCTATTCTGGGTCGTTTATTTTTCCATATGAATTTCATGATTGCTTTCTCTGTTTCTACAAGAAATGCCGTTGGGATTTTGATTGGCATTGCATTAAACCTATAGAGAACTTTTGGTAATATCGCCATTTTGATGATGTTAGTTCTGCCTATCCATGAACAGGGTATATTTTTCCATCTTCTAAGATCTTCTTCTATTTCTCTCTTTAGGGTTCTGTAGTTTTCATTGTATAAGTCTTTCACCTCTTTTGTTAGGTTGATTCCCAAGTATTTTATTTTTTTTGAAGATATTGTGAATGCAGTGGTTGTCCTCATTTCCATTTCAGAGGATTTGTCGCTGATATACAGGAATGCCTTTGATTTATGCGTGTTGATTTTATATCCTGCCACTTTGCTGAATTCATTTATTAGCTCTAATAGTTTCTTTGTAGAGCCTTTTGGGTCTGCTAGGTATAGAATCATGTCATCTGCAAATAGTGATAATTTAAGTTCTTCTTTTCCTATTTTGATGCCTTTAATTTCTTTCGTCTGTCTAATTGCTCTGGCCAGTGTTTCGAGAACTATGTTGAACAGAAGTGGTGAGAGAGGGCATCCCTGTCTTGTTCCAGATTTTAGAGGGAATGCCTTCAATTTTTCTCCATTCAGAATGATGCTAGCCTGAGGCTTAGCATAGATTGCTTTTATAATATTGAGGTATGTTCCTGTTATCCCTAGTTTTTCTAGAGTTTTGAACATAAAGGGATGCTGTACTTTGTCGAATGCTTTTTCCGCATCTATCAAGATGATCATATGGTTCTTATTTTTAAGTCTATTGATGTGGTGAATAACATTTATTGATTTCCGTATATTGAACCAGCCTTGCATCCCAGGGATGAATCCTACTTGATCATGGTGCACAATTTTTTTGATATGTTTTTGTATCCGATTCACCAGAATTTTATTGAGGATTTTTGCATCTAGGTTCATTAGAGATATTGGTCTGTAGTTTTCTTTCTTTGAAGTGTCTTTGTCTGGTTTAGGTATCAGGGTGATGTTGGCCTCGTAGAATGAATTTGGAAGTTCTCCCTCTTTTTCTATTTCTTGAAGTAGCTTGAAAAGTATTGGTATTAGTTCCTCTTTAAAGGTTTTATACAACTCTGCTGTATACCCATCCGGTCCTGGGCTTTTCTTAGTTGGTAGTCTTTTGATGGTTTCTTCTATTTCCTCAATTGATATTGGTCTGTTTAGGTTGTCTATATCCTCCTGACTCAATCTGGGCAGATCATATGACTTAAGAAATTTATCTATGCCTTCACTATCTTCTAATTTATTGGAGTATAAGGATTCAAAATAATTTTTGATTATCTTCCGTATTTCTGAAGTGTCTGTTGTGATATTGCCTTTTTCATCCCGTATGCTAGTAATTTGAGTTCTCTCTCTTCTTCTCTTCGCTAGCATGGCTAAGGGTCTGTCGATTTTGTTTATTTTTTCAAAGAACCAACTTTTAGTTTTGTCAATTTTTTCAATTGTTTCTTTTGTTTCGATTTCATTAATTTCAGCTCTGATTTTAATTATTTCTTGCCTTCTACTTCTTTTGCTGTTGTTTTGCTCTTCTTTTTCTAGGATTTTGAGATGAAGTATGAGATCATTTATTTGTTGGTTTTTTTCTTTTTTTAAGGAATGAACTCCAAGCAATGAATTTTCCTCTTAGAACTGCTTTCAATGTGTCCCATAGATTCCGATATGTTGTGTCTGTGTTTTCATTAATCTCTAAGAATTTTTTAATTTCCTCCTTGATGTCTTCTATAACCCATTGATCATTCAGTAACCTATTGTTCATTCTCCAAGTGATGTATTCTTTTTCCTTCCTTCTTTTATCGTTGATTTTCAGTTCCATTCCATTATGATCAGATAGGATGCATGGTATTATCTCTACTCCTTTATATTGTCTAAGAGTTTCCCTGTGACATAATATATGATCTATTTTTGAGGAGGATCCATGTGCTGCTGAGAAAAAAGTGTAACTGCTTGATGTTGGGTGGTATATTCTATATATGTCAATTAAGTCTAGGTTATTAATTGTGTTATTGAGTTCTATAGTTTCCTTATTCAACTTTTGCTTGAAAGATCTGTCCAGTGGTGAGAGAGGTGTGTTGAAGTCTCCCATGATTATTGTATGGTGGTCTATTAGACTCTTGAACTTGAGAAGAGTTTGTTTGATGAACATAGCTGCACCATTGTTTGGGGCATATATATTTATGATTGTTATGTCTTGTTGGTGTATGGTTCCCTTGAGCAGTATGTAGTGTCCCTCTTTATCCCTTTTGATTAACTTTGGCTTGAAATCTATTTTATTTGATATGAGTATGGACACTCCTGCTTGTTTTCGAAGTCCATATGAGTGATATGATTTTTCCCAACCTTTCACCTTCAGCCTATGTATGTCTTTTCCTATCAAATGCATCTCCTGTAGGCAGCATATTGTTGGGTCTTGTTTTGTGATCCATTCTACTAGCCTGTGTCTCTTGATTGGTGAGTTTAAGCCATTAACATTTAGGGTTATTATTGAGATATGGGTTGTTCTTCCAGCCATATTTGTTTATTTATGTTACTAAACATGGTTTGTTTTCCTCTTTGATTATTTCCCCCCCTTTACTGTCCTACCTCCCACTGTTGGTTTTCATTGTTATTTTCCATTTCCTCTTCCTGTAATGTTTTGCCAAGGATGTTTTGAAGAGATGGTTTTCTAGCTGCAAATTCTTTTAACTTTTGTTTATCGTGGAAGGTTTTAATTTCATCTTCCATCCTGAAGCTTAATTTCGCTGGAAACAGAATTCTTGGTTGGAACCCATTTTCTTTCAGTGTTTGAAATATGTTATTCCAGGATCTTCTAGCTTTCAGAGTCTGTGTTGAAAGATCAGCTGTTATCCTGATTGGCTTACCCCTAAATGTGATCTGCTTCCTTTCTCTTGTAGCTTTTAAAATTCTCTCCTTATTCTGTATGTTGGGCATCTTCATTATAATGTGTCTAGGTGTGGGTCTCTTATGATTTTAAAAATATGGAACGCTTCACGAATATGCGTGTCATCCTTGCGCAGGGGCCATGCTAATCTTCTCTGTATCGTTCCAATTTTAGTATATGTGCTGCAGAAGCGAGCACTATATGCAAAATTTTTTAGAAAATATATAAGAAAGAATATTTTCCTGTGCATTTATTATGAAAATACAAAACAAAAATAAATGGAAACGAAAATAATACTGAAGGTCAATTTCCCTCATAATAGTTGCAAAAATCTTTTAAAATGTTAACAAATAGAATTTGGCAATATATTAAAAGAAGCATACAGCACAGTTAAGAAGTGTTTGTTGTGGGGATGTAAAACTTGTTCAATACTAAAAAAGCAAACAACTTAATTCTCCATATGAACAAACTAAATCATGAAAATCAAGTGATCATATCAATATGTCCAGCAAAAAAATTGATAAAATTGAATAGTCATTTATGATAAAACTTCCCAGAGATTTTAGGATGAGAGTGGAATATCCTCAACTTAAAAAAAAAGACATCTACAAAAGCCTATAGCTAACGTTATTTCTAATATTGAAAGACTGAATGCTTTACCCCTAAAATAAAGAGTAAGACAATGTCTATCTCCCCCTTTTAGTGCTGGAAATTCTACAATTAAAACAAAAAGGAAAAAGAAAATAAAAGACAAACAATTAAGAAAGGAGGAAATGAAAGCTGTCCCTATTTGAAGATTATATGATGACCTACATTGAACATAACCAATAATCTAGAGAAAATTCCTAGAACTAAGAAGCTAATTCAGCAAGATCCCAGAATGTAAGATGAACTACTGTACTTTAATGTATGAAAAATGTATTTTGTACTTATTCTATTAGCAATGATCTAAACAATTTTTTTTAAAAAAATAATGTTGATAATCATTTAAAGAAATGAAATAGCTGTAAACTTAACAAAACAAGTCTGCTGAAACTATAAAATGCTGATAAAGGAAATCAGAAAAAACCTCAATAAATGGAGAAGCCTACTGAACTTATGGATGGAAAATTTCACCTAGCAAAGATACAAATTTCTATATACATATTCAAAGAAATTCCTAACAAAATCCCAGAAGTGATTTTTGCATATATGGATAAGCTTATTCTAAATTCTTCTGGAAAGTAAAACAACTAGAATAAAAACAATTTTTGGAAGAATATTAAAATAGGAAATATGCATTTGCCTGATTTTAAGATTTATTATAAAGCTGATTATAAGATTAATTATATAGCAAGACTGGGATAGAATAAAAATATGAAAACATATTTAAAAATATGATCAACTGATTTTTTAACAAAGTTGGTCATCTATATACATGTTAAAAAATTTAAGATGTGACTTAAGTCTCACATTTTATACATACACAAAAAATAACTCAAAATGAATTAGAGACATAGTATAAAGACAAAAACCAAAGACCAATGGATGGTATAATAAACTTATTTTATTTTTAACTGACAAATCATATTGTATACATTCTTGGGGTACAATGTATGTTTTGATTAAATATATATACATTATGGAATTTTAAATCAAGCTAGTTAACTTATCAACTCACCTACTTACCCTATTTTGTGGTAAAAACATTTACAATCTACTCTCTTGGCAATTTTGAAATATATAATATTTTAAATTGCACTTTTAGTCTTGGATTATAGGGTTTTGTTACATTTATCTACAAGGAATAAGTCTATAAAATAGTTAATTATGTCAACAAATAATTACATAAGTGGAAACTACACAGGATACCTTAGAAGTTCGATTACACATATACACTGTGTTTTAAGATTTATTTAGAATTTGTGAATTAGTATTTTTACAATGCAGAACTCTCTTTTGGATTCACCATGACAAACAGCAGTTTTTTGTTTTGTTTTCATTTCCTTACTTTATGACACTGATAGTTGTTATTGCGTTTGTTAATGTACACTGAGCACAAGGCACAAAACTCAGTACCAGACCCAGACTTAGGAAAACAGAGCAACTTACTCACGTACTCATCCTAAATCAAATGAAAACAAACTGTATATCCCCAGCATTACTCTCTGCCACCCTCCTTTTTTTTTTTTTTTTTTTTTTGAATGTAAGAGGATGTAACTTCACAGAAAAGCACATGCCCTAAATAACAGAAAATTCAACAAAATTTATGAAATTAAAGAGTCTGAGCCTGATAATTACATAAATAAATGTTTGGAAGCAAGTTGTCTGGACAACAGATAACCCTCCTGATTGCAATTTTATAAAATCCAGCTAGTGCAAAGTTAGTATCCTAAGACTAGAGTTTCATAACTACACAAGCCTCTTTTTGGCCGCCTTCCAACACTCTGGAAATACAGTCTGGAGAATTTGAGCATTATATCCACGTTTTCTACATAAACAAGTTTCCTTTCCTTTCTAGTTTTTAAAAATTCAATTTCAGTTTCTTTCTTTCTCTTTATTCTTTTGGGGGAATGGAATCCAGGTCCTGGTGCATGCTAGGCACCAACTCTACCACTGAGCTATCTCCCCAGCTGTTTGAGTTTCTTAAACTGGTATCTGAGCTATGGATACAAATTTATCAGGAAATCATGAATTTTTTCCAGTAAAATTAACTCAGTAGTTTAACTTCAAAGGTGGTTTCTGTTCAGGTACAGCAAGTAAGTTTAAATAGTATTTTTTTAAAGCTCTTTTTCATTTTTTAAATGACAGTGACCTGTGGATTAAAACAGAATTGCATTTTTCTAAGTCTAAGCGCTCATATGAATACATATCTCTGATGTAGAGAAATTTATTTCATTATTATTAGGACTACCTACTTTTTTAATCAAATGAAGAAGATATATCTTTAAAAATACCCTGGGTTGTAGCTCAGTGGTAGAGCTCTTGCCTCACATGTGTGAGGCACTGGGTTCAATTCTCAGCAACACATATAAATAAATAAATATAATAAGGTCCATCAACAACTAAAAAAAATATAAAAGAATACACTATGCATTTTCCTATTGCACTGTATTCACTTTCCTCTGCCTTACAGGAATAAGATTTTTTTTCCAAAATGAGTTAAGAGAGAGAGAGAGAGAGAGAGAGAGAGAGAGAGACTAATCAAAATCTCATCCTTCCTGTTTTACCCCTTTACTCCAGTAGGAATATGGTGGAAGACACACAAATGGTAGCCACAAATATAACTTTAAATTTTCAAGTAGTAATATTAAATAGACAAAAAGAAATTGGTGAATTTTTAAAACACAATTTATTTCAACACATTCAAAATATTATCATTTCAACATGTGAACAACATAAAAATTATTACTGAGATATTTCACATTCTTATAGTAGGTATTGGTAATATGACCTGCATTTTACACTTGGAATACATTCATTTCAGACCAGCCACATCTCAAGTTCTCAGTAGTCATTCGTTAGTGACCACATTCTGGAAATGCAGCTTACAGAATAAGGGGTAAAGGGTTTTTTATTCAAAGGGTCTTCATGCAGTGACTACTGCTACAGTATTTTTGTGTTGTGCTTGTTGTCTTTACATGCTCATGCTGCTATATTAACCTCATAGACTGAAATAGACTTTTAAAATAGTATTATAGAATTATATATTCAAGCTTGATTTATTTCTTCATCACGTATTTGTTTCTTTTTGTGAACTAAAAACTGACTGTAATCATGTGGAAAATCAAGAACTGCAACATTTTAAGTAGTTGTGTAGTAGGGATAAAATAATCAGTCACATTCATCAAAAAAAAGAAAAAAATATATGTATACATATACTCCAGAATTCCTTTGAATCTTCCTTAAGGACTGAAAGTAGGCAAATTCTGCAACTAAATTTAAAAAATCATAAAATTAGGCATTTTCAGAAATAAACTGTTTAACTGCTTTTTTTTTAGGAATTCAAGGACAATAGAATCATGTATTGGAGGTTCCCGAAATTCAGTATCCACAAAATTTAATAATTTCCCTATGCACATGACATATGAAACAAATGCCTAAATAGTATGCCATATTAAATTTGCTCTTCTTTGGTCTTTTTTTTCTTTATTTCAGTCATTTCTTGACAAATTTCATCAATAATCACAGAATCTGACCAGTTCCTGTGATTTTCTTACCTTTGACCCTCCACAGTTTAGTCTGAACTCGCACACAAAAATCCAAATAAATTATTCAAAATATGTCAGATGTCAACTTAAACTCTCCAATAGCTTCCATTTTCCCTTAGGGTAAAACCAAAGATGGCACACAAAGCTGCACACACTCTGATGCTCCTGTGTGACTTAAGCCCTGGAAGTTCCTCTCATTTCTCACTCCACCCCCTTTTCCTGGGCTTCACTGATATTCTTTGAACAAGCAGGAACTTCATCATTGGGTTCTTCACACTGTCCACTCCCTCTGCATGGAATGCATTTTCCCCAATACATGGATACTCTCCCATCCCCATCAACTCTTTATTTTCACTTTTTCAGCAAATTCTACCCTGACCACAATACTTTAAATTGCAACCATTAAAGCTTTAACTTGTAATTCTTAACGACTCTTTCTTCTCCACTTTTCTCTGTCTCTCTCTCTCTCTTATGACACTTACCATCTTCTAGCCTATTACATACATATTGATTATGTCAATTTTATTTTCTGATTTCAGACATGAGAATGAAAACTTCAGTAGGGACCTTTATTTTCTCTTAATTTTGCCTCAAATTTAATAGATAAATTTCAATATCTATCTGCATGGCAGAAATAGGAATAAAAATGTAGCCTTTATCCCTCACATTTTCTTTTCCTTTACCTTGCTTTGTACTATTTATCACTTATATTTTATTTATCATAGTTGAAGAGGCTGAATATGTTTGATAGACATGTTGTATAACATCCTAGTGGCATAAGTATTCTGACAGCAATGAATATGTTTAATTTCTATTGGATCCCTATATGTAATAGAATGCAGAGGTGCATATTTGTTGAATGTATGTATGAGGTTAGGCCAGCACTTTGCAATTTAGTGAGCTACCTGGTACTGAGAGTTAACATCAGAAGAACTTTCCCTTCTGTGTGGAATCCAGATTTACCCTGAATCGTGGTTCATTCTATCTCATTGTATTTTTGCCAATGAGTATTTGATCTTTTATCATGAATTCACAGGCACAAAATTGCTCCTGAATAGAAGGGAAATAACCCAATTTGGCATCTTTGATTAATAAACTAACGATGCTTTTATTCAGGCAACATGGAATCAGAGTTATTTTTACTAAATTAAAATAGTCTATAAAGTAGACAATGTACAAATAGGACAGGATAAGGATTCAAAATGAGAAAATAACATATACATGAAAAGAATCATTTTCTTAAAACCTCCTGGAATTGTGGTTCATCAACACTAGCTCTATTATTCAGTTAGGTAATTAACTAGCAGTGATTCATACGTACTTGAAGGCAAAACTTTCCAAGAAGAGAATCAGGATGCTCCAGTGTGTATATACTTCGAGGACATGATGTATTTTTTATGACTCTTTGAGCCATTTTAGAGAAATAGCAGTAGATCTGAATAAGTAAACCTGAAACCAGCATGTAGAGTCTCCTTAGGGACTTCTGCTTCGAGTTAGTTGTTTTGTTTTTTCCTATTTTTATGCATAGGTAGAGAGCTCCTTACCACACATTACAAATTGTCTGGGCCATATTACTGTATATGTTTGAATGCCTTGTTTTAGTATCACAAATCACCCACTGTATGTTGGATAATTAGCCAGATGATGATTAAGAAGACTAAGAGAATATAATTTTTGCTGAATTTTTCAGGGTACTTTCAAAATTAAATATGTACAATGTTTAATTCGTTGCCAAAGACCACATTTTTAAGAACCGGGTGCAGTGGTGCATACCCTTAATCCCAGAAGCTGGGGAAGCTGAGGCAGGAGCATCACAAGTTCAAAGCCAGCCTCATCAATTTAGTGAGGCCTGAAGAAAATTAGTGAGACCCTGTTTCAAAATAAAATATCAAGAAAAGTGGTTGAGGATGTGGCACAGTGGTCAAGTGCTCCTGGGTTTCGATGCTGGTACCAAAACCAAAACCAAAACACCCAAAAAAGAAACAAACATGCACGGAAGTATCTTTCAATCAACTGTACACTGCCCTAAAGATCTCCATTTTCTCTATAATGGGATCCTGCATGCAAAAGGAGTAATGTAGAATCAATTATCTGATGAATGTAAATTTTTAAAATCTTAATTCAAAAATGTATTGGTTGAAAAATAATGAGTGTTTTGGCTTGAATATAACTTTTTGTGTGGTTCACATTTTTTATGTGGACTCAAAATTAAAGTAAACCAGAGTAATAGAGAAGGAAACTGGTGCTTTACGTTGCAAGGAATTAAGCAAGGTGAATCAAATCACCAGATTCACTTCCTGGAAATGAAGATATTGCAATATCAATGTTTATTGATCTGTGTCTTGACCATCGAATGAAATCATCCTCAACGTTCTGGGAACATGCATATTCTAAATGTAATGAATAAGTTTTGGTATAATACAAACATGAGAAAGAGCAGGAGCTGTTTATCTCTCTCATCTGTGGCCTTGAGACCATACAACATACAAACAGAATTAAACTCAGTAAAATAGAGATCTAAACAACAACCAAACAAAAAAAATTAGATGCTACAGATGAGAAAAAATGATTTCATATACATGAATTAATAGACCAGATTAATAGAAACTACTTTGGTTGTGGATGGTATCATTTATTTACTTTTTTCTAAATTACTCATTATGTCATTAGAGTGTGTCAGTGAAAGAAAATGTAATCAAACTTTGATTAAATCTAATTTTGATTAAATTTTACACATCTTGAATCTCTCAGGATCCAACACTCTGTACATAAAACCCTAATATTAGAGTCTACATTAACTATTTGTTTAAACTTTTGCACATATTTACCCTTGTTACAGAGTTGTTATAGAGTATTATATGAAGAAAGCTATAAACTAAGGAAGTACCAATGTATATTTTTTCATTTTTAACTTAGCATTATATAAAAAATATACATTGTACTTCCTTAGTTTATAGCTTTCTTAATATTATAGAAAAACGAATGAGCACCAAAACCATACATATTTCTCAGTACATTATTTCTCATGTTTAAAAAATAATAGATTAAAATTCAGGTTCTCTGCTTAAATTTACTATTGGTTTTCTCTTTGCTCCCTAGTCTTCTGAGCTATTAAAAAGCTATTTCACAATAAATTTTATCATCAGTATAATGCTCATTACCAGTAGTTGTAGAATTCTATATTCTAAAAATTACACATAAATTGTAACATATCCAGAATGTCTTTCACAAATACTTTCAAGATTTTTTTTTTTACCTGAATAGTCAGGGAACTTTCACCTATTTTATTTAGGTTTTCATTTTTTCAAATTTCAACCAGAAGCTAAATACAGTTGGAAACTGATAATCACTAGTTTTACTCCAAAGGAGTAGGATCATTCAGATTTACTCCAATAAAAGTATGCAAGCCTTAAGTGAAGCTTTTCCTCATTTAAAATAATAACAAAACAAAACAGTAGTCTTTCCTCATGTTCATTGTACAAAATGAGTTCTACTTTTAGAACTTGTATACTCTGGTCATTTTTACAATTTAAAATCCCATCTTTAAAAATGTTTTCCTGTTCCAAAATTCCTCATAATTTCTTCTGTAGGATGGTGTAGAAACTAGTATTTCTGAACAATTCATTGGATTTTTCTTTGCAATTAAAACCTCTTTAACACCAACAAAACAAAACAAAAACCAAAAGTAAGAGAATAATTTTGAAGTGAAGTATATTTCTGTACAGCCTTAAGGATCCTGGAATATACTATTACTTTGTTTTAAATAAGAATCCCTAACCACAGTTAAATAGCAATTAATTATTCAGTGGCTGCTTATCCATTTTATGGATTACCCAAGTCTTTTGCTTCTCTGGTTATCAATTCAAGTCTCATTAGTTCCTCTTTCATTGAGTAGATGGAGAAAGAATGAGGAGATAAAGCTCTAAGTACCTTCGAGACATTTTTGGTGCAGGAAGGAGTCAAAACTATTAGCCAAGAGGAAATTTGAAATGATCTAAAGACAAGATAGGTCATACATCAGAGACATTTTAGGTGGCTGTTTTACAGCATAAATTAAAGAAAACCTATCCAAATGTCATTCCAGTGACTCAATATTTAGTTTCTATTGCTTCCTTGATAAATTACTACAAACATAGTGACTTAACATAATTTATTATTTTATTATTCTGTAGGTCAGAAGTCTCACACAGATCTCACTGAGCTAAAATCAAAGTTTAGGTAGGTCTATATATATATATATTTTTTTCTGGAGCCAGTAGAGGATAATCCATTTTCTTGCTTTTTACCCCCATTTCTTTTATTGTTGCATTGTAGTTGTACATAGTGTTGGGATTCCTTGTAACATGTTTGTACTTGTACACAATGTAACAATATAATTTGGCCAATATCATTCCCCACTATTTACCTTTTCTTTCCCCTCTTATCTCCCCCTGGTCCTTTTCCTCTACGCTACTGGTCCCTTCAGTTTTCATGAGATTCCTTCTCTTCTTTTCCTTTTTCCTCCCTACCCTAGACATATGAGAGAAAACAATAACCCTTGACGTTCTGGGTATGACTTAATTCACTTAACATGATGTTCTCAAGTTCCATTCATCGTCTTCCAAATACCGTGATTTTATTCTTCCTTATGGCTGAATAAAACTCCATTATGTGTGTGTGTGTGTGTGTGTGTGTGTGTATCTCAATATCACATTTATTTTATGCATTCATTTGTTGACAGACACCTTGTCTGGTCCAAGAGTTACACTGTTGTAAATTGTACTACTATAAACATGGGTGTTTTAGTCAGTTTTTTCACTGCTGTGACCAAAAAAACCTAACAAGAACAATTTTAAGGAGGCAAAGTTTATTTGGGGGATCAGAGTTTCAGAGATCTCCATCTAGAGATGGCTGACTCTGTTTCTCTTCTGGTCCTGAGGTGAGGCAGAAGATCATGGCAGTATTATGTGGCAGAGGAAAGCAACTGGCGACATGGCACCAGGAAGCAGAGAGAAGAAGACCTCACTTGCCATGGACAAAATATATATCCCAAAGGCATGTCCCCAATGACCCACCTCCTCCAGCCACACCGTACCTGCCATCTGTTATCACTCAATAAATCCCATGAGGTGATTAACTCACTGATTGGGTTAAAGCTCATAACTCAACCATTTCACCTCTGAATCTCCTTGCATTGTCTCACATGTGAGCTTTGGTGGGGGGGACATCTCATATCTAAACCATAACAATGGGTATGCATGTATTCCTATAGTATGCTGATTTTAATCCTTTAGAATAAATATCAAGGAGTGATAGAGCTGAGTCATATGATGGTTCCATTCCTAATCTTTTGAGGACCTCCTTACTGATTTCCATAATGGTTGTACTAATTTACAGTTTCACCCACAGTATAAAAGTATTGCTTTTTCTCTATCTCCTCGCCAACATTTATTATTGCTTGTGTTCTTGATGGCTGCCATTCTAATTGCAGTGAAATGAAATCTCAGTGTAATTTAATTTGCATATCCCTTATGGCTAATGATGTTGAACAGTTTTTCATGTAATTTTTGGCCATTTGTGTTTCTTCTTTTGAGAAGTGTTTGCTTAGTTCTTTTGCCATTTATTAATTGGTTATTTGGTTATTGGTGTTAATTCTTTTTAAAGTTTTTATGAGTTTTTAATATTAATCTTTTGTTATAAAAAGTATATGGCAAAGATCTATACCAATCTGTAGGTTCTTTCCTCACATTCCTAATTGTTTTCTTTTGCTGTGCAGAAGCTTTTTAATTTTATACCAACCCATTTGTTAACTCCTAGCATGATTTTCTGAACACTGGGGACCCACTGAGGAATTTGTTGCCTGTGCCTATATGTTGGAATGTTGACCCTATGTTTTTTTCTAGGAAAAGCAAAGTTTCTGGTATAATTCGTAGAGTTTTGATCCATTTGAGTTGATTTTTGTCTAATTTGAGAGGTAATGATCTAGTCTCATTCTTCTGCATATGGATAATCAGTTTTCCCAGCACCATTTGTTTAAAAAGGCTATCCTTTGTCCTGTGTAAATTTTAGGCACCTTTTTCAAGAATGAGATAACTGTATTTGTGTGGGTTTGTCTCTGAGTCTTCTATTCTGTATGATTGCTCCATATATCCGTTTTAATGCTAGTACCATACAATTTTTGTTACTGTAGTTCTATAGAATAATTTGAAATCAGGTATGGTAATTCTTCCAGCATTGCTTTTTTTTGGGGGGGGGGCTTAGAATTGCTTTCATTATTCTGAGTCTTTTATTCTTCCAAATGAATGTTATTTTCTAGTTCTAAGAAGAATGTCATTGATACTTTGATGGAGATTACATCTGTTGCTGTTGGTAATATGACCATTTCACAATATTAATTCTGCCTACATATGAACATAGAAAGTTTTCCCATCTTTTTGGATCTTCCTCAATTTCTTTCCTCAATGTTGTATTGTTTCATTGTAGATTTCTTTTACCTCCCTTTCTTTTTCTATCCCCTGCCTATCCAGTGGGACTATAATAAATGGGTTTGTTTTTCACTTCTCCTGTGTGGAGTATTTCTTTGAGGATTTTCTGTATGGCCAGCTTGGTTGTCATGAATTTTTTAAGTTTCTGATTATCTTTGAAAGTTTTTATTTTTTTCTTCATTTCTAAAGTGTATAGCTTTGCTGGATCTAGCAATCTTGGTTGAGGGTTATTTTCTTTCAGGTCTTGGAATACTTCATTCCAATCCCTTTTGGATTTTGAGAGTTTGTGCTGAGAAATCAGAAATAATCCTGATTGGCTTGACCCTAAATGCGACCTGATGTTTTTTGCTTGAGGCTTTTAAAATTCTATCCTTGTCCTGTATGTTAGACATTTTAATAAGTTGTGGAATGGTTCTTTTTTTGATCTTGTATATTTGGGATTCTGAATGTCTTCAGTATCAAGCTGTTTATCTCATCCTCGAAGTTTTGAAAATGTGCTGTTATTATTTCCCTTAAACTATTATCCACACCACTAGCCTGAATCTCACAACCTTCTTTGTTTCAAATAATTCTTAAAGTTGGTCTCCTAATGTTGAATTCTTGTACCTTCTAGTCTTGGTTACTCCTTTTCATTTCTTTAATATCATCTAAATATGCAAGGCTGACAACTTTGTATTCCAGCTCTGAGATTCTGTCTTCGTCAAAGTCTAATATTTTAGACATTCAACTGATCATTTTATTTATTTATTGTGTCTTCCTTTTCCAAGGAAGACACAATAATGTTGTTGTTTTTTTTTTCTTGTTTGGTTATTTTTCAATGTTTCTATCTCTTTATTGGCTTTCTCATTCTTATCCTGTACTGACTTCATTAATTCATCCAGTTGTTTTTTATTGTTCTCTTGGAATTCATTGATCATTTTTATAAGCATTCTTTTGAATTCTTCATTGGATATTCCATCCACTTCAACTCTGAAGTCAGTTGCTGGTGAATTATGAATTGTAGGAGGCATAATTTTACCCTGTTTTTCATACTTTTTGTATTCCTGTGCTGGGTTTTGTTCAACTATTGAAATGAATTTCTCTTTCATTCTTATGTGTAGATCTTCTTAGGACACAGCCATTTCTTGACCACATGTCCTTGATTAATACCTCTTGTAGGTACATGCACATGCTTTGTGCTAATGCTCTCTGTTTTTGCTATAGGAGTGGTTGTCCATGAGCAGAAACTGTGACACCCCCCTACCCAACTGTTTCTACTTGAGAGCTGATCATTAGCCTATTGCTATTGTCCCTTTTATTCTTTTCATAAAGTATCACTGAAGTTCATGGTTGGTTTATTTATTTGTGGAGTAAGTTGAGCTGTCTCTTGTTTGTGTTTAATTTAGCAGCAGAGCCACTACCATGTATACTTGTAGTGTCCCTATAGATTCCCAGCACCTCACAGGAAAGAGAGAAATATACAATAACAACCAGAGCAAACAATATACAGCATTAAAATAAATGCCCAGTGCCTACACATACAACACTAATTACCAAAAAAAGTGGGAATGGTGGGGTCAGCAATTGCCAATAGTGAAAACATTTAAGTAGCCAGGAACCAGATCTGGATGAAGTTAACAGCAGGTGTCAAGTCAGCCATCTTCAGTACTAATAACTGCAGCAACATGAATGGTGGGGGCAAGAGTTATATAAATCAAATGTTCTAAAAGATGAAAAAATATAGTTTATTAAGAGAAAAGAAAATGTGGTAGGAAGGTAACAGAATATTACGAATGTTCAAAATGTGAACAGAGATGTAGCAAGTGGTGGCAATAAGAAAGGGGAGAATAATAGAAAAAAGAAGTACAGGGAGTGTGAAAGAGAGGACAAGAGAATATGGCAGTTAGCCAGAGGGAAAAAAGGAGAAAGAGAGAAAGAAACAAAATAAAATAAACAAATGCAAAATCCTAGCTCTCAAAAAAAAATAGGAAAAATGACTATCATTGAAAATGCTAGGCCAGGGGCAGTGACTCATGCCTGTAATCCCAGCAACTCAAGAGGCTAAGGCAGGAGGATCATGAGTTCAAAGCCAGCCTCAGCAAAGGTGAGGTGCTAAGCAACTCAGTGAGACCCTGTCTCTAAATAAAATACAAAATATGGCTGGGGATGTGGCTCAGTGGTCGAGTGTCCCTGAGTTTAATCACTGGTATCAAAAAAAAAAAAAAGCTAAAAATTATTTTTTAAAAAAACCAAACAGGTATATGTATATTGATATATCTATGAACCAATCAGCACAGCAACAATGCCATTTTTTAAGAAAAAAATATTTCTTTATGGAAAGAGATTGCAAATGAAGGAATTTTTTCATGGAGGTTGTCAAACTGTTGGCAAGGATGGCCACTGCCTCTGACCAACTGTCCTTTCTGTTTCATTTTGAGCTATATACTAAGAGAGGAGCCTACACAAGGACTGGGGATTGTTAAGCCCTTCCTTTTCTTGTATTACTCACCAGGCTGCCAGCTAGAGTGGCCTAGAACTGAAGCTGTTAACTCTCAGCTTTCCTTCTCACCAGTAAAAGGTAGAATAAGAAGTTTTGTCTGAACAGATCAGATCAATGCACCCATTTTTTGCCTTTTCTTTTTTTGTTGGGGGGGGGATGGATACTGGGGATTGAACTCAGGGACACTCAACCACCGAGCCACCTCCCCAGCCCTATTTTTGTATTTTATTTAGAGACAGGGTCTCACTGAGTTGCTTAGTGTTTCACTGTTGCTAAGGCTGGCTTCAAACCCACAGTCCTCCTGTCTCAGCCTCCTGAGCTGCTGGGATTACAGGTGGGTGTCATTGTACCTGGCTACCTTTTTTAATGACAAGATTTCCCCATTTTCCTTGGCTTGGCTTGGCTTCCTTCCATCTTCAAAGCCAGCAACATAACATCTTTCTTACCTCCTCTTTTACCATCACTTCTCTCTCTGACAACATCTTTGAAAGCTTCTCCACTGTTAAGGACAGTCTTGTGTGTTAAAATGTGTCCACCCAGAAGATCTAGCATAATGCTCAAGGTCTGCACTCTAATTGAACTGCATATTCCCCTTTGCCACATAAAGCAACATGTTTGTGGATTCCAGGGGTTTAGAGCACAGATATCTTTGATGAATGTTCACTCTGCTTTCCGGACTCAGTAAATCCCAAATCTTCACACTGCTTTCCTTTGTTATTTTCTTTATTTTCTGAATAAGTAACACTATCCAAACACCCAAAGTAATCCAAGAGTAATAGTTTCCATTTATTGAGTTCTTATTATTTTTCACAAGTAATGTGACCTATAATTTTCACATAGCCTCATGAAGTAGACACTATTATTATCATCATTTGACAAATTGACAGGGAGAATAATGGCTTAGATCAGACTTAGCACAGCGACTGAACCAATGTTCTATTCCAGATCCTCCTGTCTAAAGAGTCTTCTCCTGATCTTCTGCTGTTTCATCGGAAGTTATTTGGTATTTGGTCTCGAAGGGCTTTGCTAAGTAGAGGTTACTGGGGAGAAGGAAAGGGTGGCCTAAAGCAGTGGATCTCAAACCATGGAGTATATCAGAACCACCTGGGAATCTAGACAAAATTCAGATTCCTGGGTTCCACCTGAATTTCAGATTCAGCAGGTCTGAGTGGAACATGAGTATTCTGTGTTTCACCTACATGTGAACCACACTTTGACAGCCACTGTCACAGAGAATGGAAAGCCTGAGTTGGTACACATCCCCAAATGTTCAGCAGAAAGTAGACCTGAAGGAAGGGGATACTGAATGGAAGGAAGGAGTCACTAAATATTATGGAGAATTTGGAGAAAAAAGGTAAGAAACTAAATTGACCTTTATGCAGTAGAGCAATTTGACAGAACGCTTTGTTTAGTTGGTGGCCAGGTGTAATTAACATCCAAGTTTTCACAGGTACAGAAAGGTTGTTGAAAACAAACCTCTGGAATTTTGGTCCCCAGGGAGCTGGTGTTTAGAAATGGTAGAACCGCTTTGAGGTAAGGCATATTGGTGGTGAGGGGGGAGTTAATTAGGTCATTGGAGTGATCATCTGCAGAATTGCTTAATGTAACTTTTACAGAACCAGGTATTTCGTACAAAAATAGGTCGTTATAAAGGAGCCTGGCAACTCTCCTGAACGCCCTTCTGCACAATTCCCTTTCCATTTCTCAGTCACATGGTGATATGGCCATCCTTGCCAGGATGTTGGCACTGTGCTATTTAGACTCTCTAGCCACCAGAATCAGAAGTCAAATAAACCTTTTGATATAGCCTCTAGCATCAGGTATTTTGTCATAGCAACAAAAACAAACTAAGATACCTGTTTTCAGCTTTTCCTGCATTCAACCTTGTGAGTGCATTTAATTATCTACCCTGTCTCCATTCTTCTGTCCGCAGATAGGTGGAAGGCTAGCATCCTGGCTTTGTTTGAGCAATTGCTTTGGAAAAAAAAAAAAAAAAAAAAAAAAAAGCTATCTGGAACACTTGGTGGTTTAAATAAAACGTAAAATCTGGTTTTGTCTCCATCATTTTATTAATTTAGACTGTGCATAAAATACATGCTATTTGAACATCATGAGGATTTTGCTAATCCCCCCACCCTCACCCCAGCCCTCTTGCCAAAGAACGTCATTTTGGAAGGAAGCTCTGGACGTACGCTTTCTGTGTTTCTCTCTAAAGTTCCCTGGCAAGGCACATGCTAACAGCCTGGCTCCACTGAGCATCTGGCTGGCACTCGAAAAACCCGGAGAGAGACAGAAGGGCCTGCTCTTCATCATCTTTTCAGAAAGGATTGCAACTCTTTGGAGCTTGGCAAGAAGTCACATCTTTGCTTCATCATTTTCTAACACTGGCATCCCTTTTGAAGATCTATTTATTGAGGTTTCTGAAATGCTTTTTCTGACACCAAGTATGGTCATCTGACCAAAGGATAATCAAAAGAACCTGTGTAACATTTGGAGTGAAATGTATGTCATGCCTTAGAAATGAGGCAAGGAGCAAGAGTGAGAGGAGGCAGATGCAAGAGCTATAGCTAGCTTATTCACTGCATTTCTAGATGTCAGCGATGTTGAAATATGTAGCTTAAAGCAAATGTGCATCAGCAAAGTCCCGGAATAGAAATAACACTCTATTTCCTGGGATGATTCATTCAAAGGGGCTATTTATTGCGTACATAGTTTCAAGATCACGTGCCTATATTCTTCTATGATTGTTCATACATAAATATATTTGACTGGCCCTAAAATTAGATTGACAGTCACCCAAAAAAAAGGGGAAGGATACGCACTCAAAAGCACACAATGTCAAGTTCTGAACGTACCAAGATTATCCTAGTCATGATTGATGTCTTTAACATGCGGTCACTGAAGGATAATATGTAGTCCTTGATTTTTTTTTTTTTTTATTGCAGTCAAAGTTTAAGTGGAACATGATTCTCCCAACCAAAACTTCATTGGAAAGGAATAATGTGTTCTGAATATCTTTCAGTATCAGAGAGAGATTAACACAACACCTTTGGCTCAACTGCTGAGTCTTCCATTTTGTTTTTATGGCAAAAATCTATGTAGGTATTCTCTGTGCTCCAACTGCTGAGGTATGTGTGGAACATATATAGGACCCAACATCACTTCTGTGTCCTGGGGTAAGAATTTGGAGCCAATCTTGAGCTCACTGACTTGGAGGCAGAATTATTCAAAAGGAGCAGGCATAAATTGTGCCATGGGGTTTAGGTATTTCCTAGGCCAGTGTCTGAAAGGTTGTACATCTCGAGCCTGTGTATCAAGTCCTCACAACATAATCAGATCACCTCTTCCAGGTGACATTTCCGTGTACTGTCCATTTCCTTGGCGAGTGCTGCTTTTCTCCTTTTTTATTTTTATTTTATTTTATTTATTTATTTACCATTTGAGACATCTCCTTCCATCCAGTTAAAGTTCCAGGATTCTTCAGGCTCTTTGTGCTAAAAGGAAATGCCACAAATGCATCCTGTCCTCTAGCCCTCCCCTGCTCTAAGGCAGTTTCTCTTCCTCTTCATATTTTTACAGTTTATCGCTGCAAAGAGCAGCAGATTCCAATGGCTCCCTGCTGCACTTTAGCTTCATAAACAAGCAATGGGTAGAACAAACAGATTTTGTGTTCCACCTGCAAGCTTTACCCTGAGGATCCCCAGCATTTTAAAACTCCATTCTGAACAGAGGCAATATGCAGGACAAGGAAGACACAGGAATAACAGTTACCTGGCTAAAATAAATTTTAAATAAAATTCAATTTTATTAGCTACAGTCTCTGGAAAGCAGTTCATGGAGTACTAAAACCAACAACTCCATCATTTCAGTGTTTCACTGAGGTCACAGAAAGCATTGAAGTTTTGATAAGCCCCCCTGAGGTTGGCAGAGCAGATTATTATTATTATTATTATTGTTATTATTATTATTATTATTATTATTATTATTATTATTATTATTATTTAGGTGTTCTAATTCAAATCACTTAAAGAGTCTGTATAATCACTTAAGATTCAGGTATTAAGATAGCTCACGTTCATATTGCACTTCAGAGCTTCCAAACATTCATTGTACCACCAAAAACATTCTTCAAAATAACTATAGAGTTAGCATTATTATGTCCTACTTTTACAGGAAATTATGTGGCATGCCTAGGATCAGACAATGGTGACAGAAGTGTCCTAAATCAAATAAATGCTTGTCTCCCTACACCAGCAGTTCCAAATCCTGCCTCCAAAGCTTCCTATAATAAGTACCTGGGGAGTTGTGGAAAAAAATATCAGTATCCAGGTTCCAACCTAGAAAAATGAAATTAGAATCTCTGGGGGTGGGTGGCCTAAAAATAAATATTTTCTAAAAATTTCCTGAGAGAGATTTATGTGCAGCCAAGGGTAGAATCTATAGCACTAATCTGAATAGCTTCCTTTATCATAGCTACTATTGGAGCGTAGATTATTTAATTAACTCTACATCTTGTATCTTAGGCAAGGAGGCTAAAAGCAAATAGCATACCATTCTTCAAGGCCTGTACTCCTTCAGCAAGTATTTTAGGATATTTCCTTAGGTGTGATATATATGATGAAAATATGGGGATATTTAGTACTGACAACGAAAAAGAATGCAGGAATAGCATATAAAGCAAAAAATCAGGTTTGAACTAGTGGGCATCTCTGTGTATCTCAGTTTCACTGTTCTTCTGAGTAAGCCAATGACCAGCATTGGCATTAGCCTTTGGCATGCTCTAAGGAGAGAGAACCCTGGCTGGCTAAAGTCACTAATGTAAAGGCAGTCCTAGCCAAATTTTACACCAAATACTGCTTCTTCTCCCCACCCCCAGGTCAGTTTCTAATGAACTATGAACTTTTGTTTAAAAGAGCCCTACAAAGGAACTGAACTGGCACATCACAGAGGTAGATACATAAAAGGTCAACAAATATTTGAAAAAGTGTTCAACTTCTCTATCAGTTAGAGAAATACAAATTAAAACTACTCTGAGATTCCATCTCACTCCAGTCAGAATGGCAATTATCAAGAATACAGGTAAGGATAAATGTTGGCGAGGATGTGGGGGAAAAGGTACCCTCATACATTGAATTTTGCTGGTTGAACTGCAAATTAGTACAACCTCTCTGGAAAGCACTATGCAGATTCCTCAGGAAACTTGGAATGGAACCACCATTTGACTCAGTTATCCTACCCTTTAGCATATATCCAAAGGACTTAAAATCAGCATACTATAGTGACATGGCGACATCAATGTTTATAGCAGCTCAATTCACAATAGCTAAGCTATGGAACCAACCTAGGTGCCTGTCAACAGATGAATCGATAAAGAAAATTATATATATAATATTACACATCCAAAAAGAAGAATGAAATTGTGGCATTTGCCAGTAAATGTATGGAACTGGAGACTATCATGTAAAATAAGCCACTCTCAAAAGCCAAAGGCTGAATGTTCTCTCTTAAATGTGGATGCTAACATACAATAAGGTGGGGAGGGAAGAATAGAAGTTCATTGGATAGGACAATGGGAAATAAAGGAAAGGGAGAGGGATGAGAAAAGGAATGACAATAGAATGAATTGGACTTGACTTTCCTATGTTCATGTATGAATACACCTCCCACGAAACTCCATATCATGTACAACCACAAGAATGGGATCCTCATTAGAATAAGTTATGCTTCATGTATGTTTAATATGTCAAAATACACTCTACTGTCATGTATATCTAAAAAAACCAAATTTTTAAAAATTTTGAAAATAGTCCTAATTATGATTTTAATGGCCATTCTAAATTCTTCTTACAATTCCTAGAGAAAAATATATAGAAAATTTTGCAAGTAAGTCTATGCATTTACTCTGCTCACATACCTCTTTTTAATAAGCTGTCTTCCTCTGAGACTCAGTGTAGAGACTTATCTCCTCAAATAGACATTGGAGTAGTCTGATACTGACTTGTTTAGCATGATGCTAGATTAGAAAAACAAGATGTGGGGAAAGAAGGAATGCAGTGAATTCTATTATCTCTTCTTTAGTGACTGAGAGCTATACTTGGTAGATGGAATAGCAAAGAGTTTTGTGTAAGGTGACCTAGTTTTTTTTTAAAGTTGTTTTTTAAAGCTGTTTTCAAAAGATTCCTCTGCTAAGAACAGAAAGAAAGCAGACAGGAAATGGAAAAATAGGGGAATACTTAGATTATATTCCCATGTCTCTGCTCACATCCAGAGCTTTGATGGATTGAGACAGAATGAAGGAAATCAGAAGTGCTCCTTTCCTGGTTGGGGATTTTGAGGTTGAACCTATGTATTCATCCATTCATTCTTTCATTCATGCAACAAATATTTATTGAGAGCCTTCTCTGTGGCAGTCACTGTTCTGGGTGAAAGAGGTATAGTCCCTTACAAAAATAGCCCTGGAGAACTTGGGGAGGAAGGTCTGGTTTTTACTCTTCAGCCACTCTTAGTTCCCAGGTAGCACTGAGGGTCAAAGAAAGGGTTCTTAGAGGGTTCACTTAAATCTAAATAATGACAATAATAATAAAACAAAACCAAATAAACATGCATCTATTGAATAACCAAAGTGGAGAATGAGTTATCTAGAGAGTCTAAACTATGAAGAAGTCTTCGAGGCAGGGCATGGTAGCACACACCAGTAATTCCAGTGGCTTGGGAGGCTGAGGCAGGAGGATCATGAGTTCAAAAACAGCCTCAGCAAAAGTGAGGTGCTAAGCAACTCAGTGAGACCCAGTCTCTAAATAAAATACAAAATGGGGCTAGGGATGTGTCTTAGTGGTTGAGTGTCCCTGATTCCAATCCCTAGTACCAAAACAAAACCAAAACAACAACAACAACAACAAAGTCTTAAAACTAAACTAAGTTTAAGTTTAGTTTTAAGTGTAAATCCTGGTGTAAAGCAAATCTGTTCATTCTGAGAAAAAAGAAAAGCCTGCATTTCTGCATGTGTATTATTGTGAACAAAGGGATATAGTGAGACAACAGAATACCTGGGAAAAGGGAAATGTCAGAGATAGCATGTTGTCACTGCATATTGTCAACACCAGTCAACATAACACATCTTTGTGTCAAGATCCTCAGTACATATATGATGTAGAGAAACAGTACATTGATGATATTCATTTGTACCTGTGTGGTTTTTAGCAATCACTTGTACTGAGAATTAGAACTGTGCCTCTAATTGCTTAGATCAACTCTTTTTTAAAAATATTTATTTATTTTATTTATTTATTTTTATTTATTTTTTTATTGGTTGTTCAAAACATTATAAAGCTATTGACATATCATATTTCATACATTAGATTCAAGTTGGTTATGAACTCCCAATTTTACCCCAAATACAGATTGCAGAATCACATCGGTTACACATCCACATTTTTACATAATGCCCTATTAGTAACTGTTGTATTCTGCTACCTTTCCTATCCTCTACTATCCCCCCTCCCTCCCCTCCCATCTTCTCTCTCTACCCCATCCACTGTAATTCATTTCTCTCCTTGTTTATTTTCCCATTCCCCTCACAACCTCTTATATGTAATTTTGTATAACAATGAGGGTCTCCCTCCATTACCATGCAATTTCCCTTTTCTCTCCCTTTCCATCCCACCTCATGTATCTGTTTAATGTTAATCTTTTCTTCCTGCTCTTCCTCCCTGCTCTGTTCTTAGTTGCTCTCATTATATCAAAGAAGACATTTGGTATTTGTTTTTTAGGGATTGGCTAGCTTCACTAAGCATAATCTGCTCTAGTGCCATCCATTTCCCTGCAAATTCTATGATTTTGTCATTTTTTAGTGCTGCGTAATACTCCATGGTGTATAAATGCTACATTTTTTTTATCCATTCATCTATTGAAGGGCATCTGGGTTGGTTCCACAGTCTAGCAATTGTGAATTGTGCTGCTATGAACATCGATGTAGCAGTATCCCTGTAGTACGCTCTTTTAAGGTCTTCAGGGAATAGTCCAAGAAGGGCAATAGCTGGGTCAAATGGTGGTTCCATTCCCAGCTTTCCCAGGAATCTCCATACTGCTTTCCAGATTGGCCGCACCACTTTGCAGTCCCACCAGCAATGTACAAGAGTACACTTTTCCCCACATCCTCTCCAGCACTTGTTATTGTTTGACTTCATAATGGCTGCCAATCTTACTGGAGTGAGATGGTATCTTAGGGTGGTTTTGATTTGCATTTCTCTGACTGCTAGAGATGGTGAGCATTTTTTCATGTACTTGTTGATTGATTGTATGTCCTCCTCTGAGAAGTGTCTGTTCAGGTCTTTGGCCCATTTGTTGATTGGGTTATTTGTTTTCTTATTGTTTAATTTTTTGAGTTCTTTGTATACTCTGGATATTAGGGCTCTATCTGAAGTGTGAGGAGTAAAAATTTGTTCCCATGATGTAGGCTCCCTATTTACCTCTTTTATTGTTTCTCTTGCTGAGAGAAAACTTTTCAGTTTAAGTAAGTCCCATTTGTTGATTCTTCTTATCAACTTTTGTGCTATGGGTGTCCTATATTCCAATAAAATAGAAGATAGTGAAGACATCGATAAATTCCTTAAGTCATATGATTTGCCCAGACTGAGTCAGGAGGATACTCACAACTTAAACAGACCAATAACATTAGATGAAATAGAAGAAGCAATCAAAAGACTTCCAACCAAGAAAAGCCCAGGACCGGATGGGTATACAGCGGAGTTTTAGAAAACCTTTAAGGAAGAATTAATACCAATACTTTTCAAGTTATTTCAGGAAATAGAAAAAGAAGGAGCTCTGCCAAATTCATTCTATGAGGCCAACATCACCCTGATTCCGAAACCAGACAAAGACACCTCAAAGAAAGAAAACTACAGACCAATATCTCTGATGAACCTAGATGCAAAAATCCTCAATAAAATTCTGGTGAATCGGATACAAAGGCACATCAAAAAAATTGTGCACCATGATCAAGTAGGATTCATCCCTGGGATGCAAGGATGGTTCAATATACGGAAAAAATAAATGTTATTCACCACATCAATAGACTTAAAAATAAGAACCATATGATCATCTCAATAGACGCAGAAAAAGCGTTCGACAAAGTACAGCATCCCTTTATGTTCAAAACATTAGAAAAACTAGGGATAACAGGAACTTACCTCGGCATTGTAAAAGCTATCTATGCTAAGCCTCAGGCTAGCATCATTCTCAATGTAGAAAAATTGAAGGCATTCCCCCTAAAATCTGGAACAAGACAGGGATGCCCTCTATCACCACTTCTATTCAATATAGTTCTCGAAACACTGGCCAGAGCAATTAGACAGACGAAAGAAATTAAAGGCATAAAAATAGGAAAGGAAGAACTTAAATTATCACTATTTGCAGGTGACATGATTCTATACCTAGAAGACCCAAAAGGGTCTACAAAAAAACTACTAGAACTAATAAATGAATTCAGCAAAGTGGCAGGATATAAAATCAACATGCATAAATCAAAGGCATTTCTGTATATCAGCGACAAAACTTCTGAAACGGAAATGAGGAAAAACACTCCATTCACAATATCCTCAAAAAAAATAAAATACTTGGGAATCAACCTAACAAAAGAGGTGAAAGATTTATACAATGAAAACTACAAAACCCTAAAAAGAGAAATAGAAGAAGATCTTAGAAGATGGAAAAATATACCCTGTTCATGGATAGGCAGAACTAACATCATCAAAATGGCGATATTACCAAAAGTTCTCTATAGGTTTAATGCAATGCCAATCAAAATCCCAACGGCATTTCTTGTAGAAATGGATAAAGCAATCATGAAATTCATATGGAAAAATAAAAGACCCAGAATAGCAAAAGCAATTCTAAGCAGGAAGTGCGAATCAGGCGGTATAGCGATACCAGACTTCAAACTATACTACAGAGCAATAGTAACAAAAACAGCATGGTACTGGTACCAAAACAGGAGGGTGGACCAATGGTACAGAATAGAGGACACAGAGACTAATCCACAAAGCTACAACTATCTTATATTTGATAAAGGAGCTAAAAGCATGCAATGGAGGGAGGATAGCATCTTCAACAAATGGTGCTGGGAAAACTGGAAATCCATATGCAACAAAATGAAACTGAATCCCCTCCTCTCGCCATGCACAAAAGTTAACTCAAAGTGGATCAAGGAGCTAGATATCAAATCAGAGACTCTGCGTCTGATAGAAGAAAAAGTTGGCGCCGATCTACATATTGTAGGGTTAGATCAACTCTTGAGGAAGAAAAAATATATATATAGATAAGCTGCTTTGGTGGTTGAAATTAGGGAATACCATAGTCAAAGAAATTCCTGTGTATTTATGTATATTCCAAGTTATTGAAATAGCTGTTATGAACTCTTACAGATTCAAAATGCTCCCCCTCATTATATGGGACCTTTTCACAAAATATGGAAATTAAATACTTAGGTCCTCCACCTAAGCATCATGCACCACATCTCAGTTTTCACCCTTCACTGGACTCTATTTTGTACTTGACCCTGCTTTACTTGCTTTTGAACTAGCACTAGGCTCCCCATCTTATTTTTGTGCTGTCTCTAAATATAGCATTAACAATTCTATAACCAAGGCATCATAGAGAGCCCTATCTCAAATCTAAGATCTATGGAAGAATATAGCCTCTTCCAAGAAATTTCTAGCATGGCAGGAATGCCATTTTTATTTTTATTTGTCGTTCCTAGAGATTGAACCCACGGGGCACTCAACCACAGAGCTACATCCGTAGTCTTTGTTATTTTTTTTATTTGGAGACAGGGACAGAGTCTTGCTAAGTTGCTTAGGGCTTTCCTTAGTTGCTGAGGCTGGCCTTGAACTCACAATCCTCCAACTGTCAGTCTCCTGAGCTGCCAGGATTACATGCATACACCAAATATGCCTGGCTAGAAAGACCATTTTTAGACCTTCTTTTTGCCTATTTAGTGTATATTACCTCTGAATAGTATTTACCATATTTTCTAAGTATGGATACATTTATTGATATACTCAGCTTCCAACTACAGCTACTTAATTTTTGACAGTTACATTCAAGAAAGAACCTGAAGTGTGAGGCAATGGGTACAGGGCATGCCATTCACTGGTAATGATGATGAAAGCAAGCAATTCACCTCCAAGGAAAGATCATCTTTCTCTGGTTCATTAATTAGTTAAAGACCTTATATCAGCATAAAATGCCTTTAACAGGTATTTAGCATGCAAATAAGCACTGGCCCGCTGGCCTAGGAGTTAAAAGAAATTAGAGTAGGCTTAAAAGGAATGCTGGAGGCAAACATATTTTAATACAAATAAAAAATAATTCTACAAGCATTGGTAATATTTGCTTTGTCGTGTTTTCATGTTTAATTCTGTGAACTCCACCTTAAGAGTTGACTCTGTCATTACAGATTCAGCATTGAGGACACTACCCTGAGTGAATTCTTTAAATAATGATAGTTAGAAAAGAACATCGTGCTTCGGGGGAAGTCCTGGGGTTTTCTATTAGGAAATTCGCGAAGCCCATATATGTGGTGCACAAAGCTAGAGCTTTACACAATGGTATGTTTTACATAGGCTGTAAAGTTGCTGGAGGAATTAAGACATTTGAAACCCTGATATCGACTCCACCTCTCAGAACTAGTCATCACCATTTCATTCTTCAGGATTGGCTAGACAATGAGACTATAACAAATTGACCACAGGATTTACACCAGTGACTACACACAGTCTGAGCTGATTTCTGACCCAGGCTGTATTTCTCATGCAGGTGGGCAGGACTCTCCACTTTGCTTCACAATGAATCAAGCTGAGGGAGGCTAGGTGCACCATCTGGAATATCTTTGCCTTTCTGTGCCAAGAAAGAGAAGCTGGAATATTACCCCCAGCTCTGGAATGCTTTGTCCTAGAAAAGAAATTTGTTATCTCTGCTCTGAGTTCCTTGGCCTCAGCGCTAGTCCTCAGCCTTTCCTTACTGGAAAAGGATTGAGAATATAATATTGTATATAGAGACCATTCTGATCCAGTGGTAAAAGATTTTACCCTGGACTTCAGGTTGTCCCGCTTTGCCACAGCAAACTTAGTCAGGTTTCAGGTTACCAAAACGTGCTTTCAGAATAAGGTTAAGAAAAAAAAAATGTGGACTCTTTCACAAAAGTGATGGAGGATGGGGCATGATTCATGATCCATTTTTATGTAGGATTGAAAATGTAATCCCCATTGAATTCAACCAAAGTGCCCTAGATTTAAATTTTTAAAATTGTTTACACAGATTAATATTTCTTAATCTTCTTCTTTTTCCTCTTATCTCTCCCTAAGGAAACATTTCTAGACATTCGTTTTCTTAAATGGCCCCCTCATGAAATATTAACACTGTGGTTATACGGGATGGGATCTCTATTTATGCACAGTATGTATATCTGAGTTTTATCCATAAAAAGAGTTAGGTTCTTTTGTTCCCACAAGAACCAATTTTCACACCCTTGGAGGTGACATCTGCCCTCCTCTTGAAAATCATGATCTAGAGTTCCCAGAATAATAAAAGTGACAACTGACCTATAGTCTAGAATTTCTGTAGCAGATTTTATATATTTTGGATATGCAAATTATATTTTTTTACTCATATTTTTTTCATGAGCCATTAAAAGTCATGCGCCCCAACCCTCTTTTCCATACTCCGCCTCCCAATAGTGAAGGCTGTGTAGTTTCTCAGAGTGTGGGCTCTGTAGTTAAATAGCATACTTTCAAATCCTCCCACTCTCATTGTGGGAGATCTTTGATATTGAACAAGTTATTTAGACCTTCTAGGCTTTATGGCTTTTCATTGTTAATCTATAAATAGATCCTCATAGAACCTGCATTTTGGATGTCAATGTTTTTGCACATTGCCTGGAATATAGTTCATGATGAGTATTCTCATCATTGTTATTGTTGATGCTTGTATGTGTTTGTGGGCCTATGTCATATTCTCAAATCCATGAATTTTTTACAGGGAAGACAAGAAGGTGAAACGAGAACTTGCCTGCCACATGCCTTACTCTTGTGTCACCAGAGGCCAATCTGCCTTCCTGGCTTCCAGAATCCAGGGCTACCCAAGGCTGTCAGTATCAGATTCTGAACAAGGAACAGCAGTCCCTTTAGCGTGGGAAGGGCACTCATCTATGTGGGAAGTCAAATATCATTTTTTATAGTGTTGACATAAATGCCCTAAGAGGGTTGAACCCAAAGGTTGTGAGACTTACACAGATTTTAATGGAACAGACCCCAGGAAGTAACAGCTGAGGGAGAAATGAGTTATGCTCTCTGCTATGGTGTCTCCAAATCTGCTTCCAGGACCTTTTGTGAAGGAAAATAGAAAGAATCTCTAACTGACTTGGAGTTCAAAGTTTTGAATCTAAATTTAGGAGCATAATTGGGCAAATCACTTAATTCCTTTAGAGCTTCAGTTTCCTCATCTATAAAATGGTGTTTACAATGCCTGCCTCCCTAAATGATTCTATTGGACTCAAATGATATATTGAAGAGAATCCTTGGTAGAAACTAAGGCTCAATGTAAATTTAAAACGATAATAAAAATTTATTATCGTTTCCATCCACTTATTCATATTTTAATCTGTGAATTTTTCTAATTATCCTGAGGGAAGGGAGGGGATTTTCTAATTAATGTTTGTTTTATTCTCATTTTTCTCTCTCTTTATTTTCTGTTGTAATGACCATGTTCAATTAGAAGAGGTAATGTTATCGAATTGTAAAATGAATACTTACGCAAAGGCGCGATACTAATTTTTTAAATGTTTGAGACCTTAAAAATAAAACAAAAATTATGCCATAGTTCCCCTAATATCTGTCAAATACTTTCAAGACTAGATGTCTTCTGATGGCCCAAACACATCTGCATTTCCTTGTCCTTTCCTTCTTAGCTAATGGAGCAAAAATCTTCATACTTTAGATTATATAAGGCCCTGGAAAATATCAACTGAGGACTTTGGAAGTTGGCATGAGCATCTGAAATTCTCTTTTGGGAAAATACTTAAAGATCATAAAATGCCTGAAGTTCAGATGTACAAGATAGAATCAGAAATTTCACAGGTGAGGGGCAAAAGTGGCATGTGCAGATGGAAACGTTTCCTTCTGTGTCTCCTGCACCTCTCTGTCCACATCAACATTCAAGGGAGTGGGAGAAGGTTGACCAGTGAGGCCTGAGAAATTGCTGTCATTTAGGATCTTATGAAAATCTCTCAGAATAAGATATACCAAGGGGTATCAGTCATTCCTGTGATATTTGCTGCCCCACAATGAAAATAATAAGCACCTAACTTTGTGCTTATTATAACCAGATCCAGGATCCAGGTGATGAAAGTGTGCCGAGCCAGAATTGGCCTATTTAGTTGATAGACCTACAAAAATTTTCAATTCTCTGTCCCATAGTATATTCCTCCTTTTATTAGCAGGGAAATTTGAGCTGCTTTACATAAATATTAAATAGTGAATACAATTCATCACATCATCAGTGCTTTTAAAAATATGCAATGTCAAGCTTTACAAATACTATCCTATTTTATCCAGGACCTATCAGCTGACCCTAGTATCTACTCTTGCTATAGAATCTCTTTCTTCTGAAGATCTCTTTCTACCTTTTGCATTCCAGTCCATTTATCAGGGCAGATTTCTAGCACATGGGTCAGTTATGATTCCACATGGTATTTTTTTTTTTAATTAAGGAAAAACTGTGTGAAACAGCAGTACTGGTGCAGAGTGGCAGAAAAATGGGGCTTGGATATTAAGCATGGATACATTTAATGATTTACCCAATGTTAATAAGACAGTGGGTTGGTTTTTAAGACTGATGATCAAGTGACTGTTACAGAAACTCTTTACAAAATTGATACTTTGCTGGAAGACAAACCAAGTTTAGTAATGTAATTAAATAGAAATTAGATTGGGGAAAATGCATAATCATATTCTTATTAATATGTTAACTTTGTAAAGATTATTTGCGTATTGCAGGCATTGAGCAAGATAACTAAAGCAAGTTAATTAGATTTCAAGTGAATTGCCACCATGTTAATTCATATTTTATAAGAATAGTAATTAAAATCCAACATGTTATAGCGACAGTATGGTATTTTATTATATCCCATGCTAACATTTCAGTATAAGTAATTTTAAAACATCAGCTTAATGGATTAGTAAAAGTGTAATAGTGTAACTGGGCATTTATTGTTAATAGAATCCAGATTATGAAGTGAATTTTTATTATTCTTAAAGTCATTCACAGCACAATTTTAATGATACAATAGTCACATTTTGTCAGGAGTTCTTCTGTATTCACTTTGTGTTGCAAATAACTTTATACATGTATATTTAAATAAATATATGTTTTACACCCATTGTACTAATCTTATTTTATTTATATAAGAAGACATAATTAGCATTGACTTTGGATTTAAATATCTAGCAGCAGTGGGAACTGAATGTGCCACACATTTTATGTACTGCATTTTATTTGCTCAGACCACTATGAGTTTGCCAAACATTTCCCAAGTTTGAACAAGGGCAAGAATGGAAAGAATGATTTTGCTTCCTTTAAGGATGAGTAATTGTAAGAAGGGTGATGAGATAAAGACCTGTTGAAATGTGCAGAATCACACAGGCAAGTGAAATGTCCTCTTGGTCACCTTCTTTAGAGAAGAGAAACGTCATGACTTTGTTGACCTACAAGTCTTAGCAGAGAAAGAGTAGCTGGTCGGGCCAGTGTGTACCCACTGAACAAAGATGACATCAAAACTCACAAGAAATCCTGTCAATAGGCTGTGAATCAGATCAGTGTGTGATAGTAACTGTCTCTTGGGAGCGCTTTCCCTAGTATTCCTGTGCTTCCTCTGTTTCTCTCCAGGGCTTGAGATCAATTAGGAGATATGGTTCATTTGGCCAAGGGAAGGGTTTCAATCGTGTTCCCCATGACATTCTGAGGAATGCGTTCATGTGTCAGCTTTCCAAGTGAGAAAACAAGTGCAGCTATAATAATATTTCCAAAGTTTTCCAGTGACATTTTCCTCCATCGCTTGACATCAATCACTTTCAACTACTGCTCTTAACACAAATTCCAGCCACTTATTCACATCTCCATGGCTCTTAGGCTTCTCTGCACTATTTTACTCAAGTAGAATTAGGGCCCTGTGGTGGATGCTTTGACTTGCTGCCCAGATCATCTTTTAGGAATGAAGGCTTTCCTCTCCTACAGCTGGAAATATGGTTTACAGCCCCCTCCACATACTGCCTTGGGTACAGAGATCTGCCTTATCCTTAGTCATGTCCCCTCCCTGAGGCAGCCTACAGCCAAAGAATAATCAAAAGGCCCAAGTCTTAGTTGTCTCACCTCCAAGCTGGGAAAACTTCAAAGGGCTATTCCATCACTCCATCCCCCTGCAGGGTCATCTGTGACCCTTACTGAGACCCTTATCAGAGTTTCACTTCTCATTTTGCCCAATCCTGCTTCTTTTCTTTCCCTTCCAAAGGTTAGATCTTGCCCTGTCAAAACCTTCATGCCTGTCTCAGCATCTGATTCCTATGGGAACCAATTACACTAAGCCTTGGGCTGCATGGAGATCTTGGATTGAGTTGCCACAATGTTGTGGAGATCATAGAGTTAATTCTCTAACAATGATGCTCTCTATTCCCATCCTGAATAATTTAAATAAATGAAAAAAAAGCAGTTAAATCTAGATTTTAGGGTTAATAAAAGAGATGGAGTTTACAGGATTTAAGAAGGCTCTTGTCTTAGGGGGCATTAGATAAAATTAAGGAATTCTACTCATGATAGAGAAAATTAGATTCAGATCTTTAATACATTAATTAGAAATCAGGGATATGAATTTAAGTGATTGTCTCATAAAGGGAAGGAACACTTTCTTTTGCAATGTTCAGTGTCTGATAATTAGATAAAGGTCCCAGAGGAAAGTCTATTTTTTACCTTTCAATAATTGCCAAGTTCAATCTTCAGATGACTATTTCAGCAAAGGCATCAAGTTTTCTACAGAGAAAGGAGTCTGAGCAAGTGAAGAAATTTTCTCTTGCAAATAGTTACCGGTTTGGTAAGCTTATTACCCTCTCTACATAATGAAGTCATTCACTGAGCTTCTTAAGTGCCCCTTGGCTGAACACATCCTAGGACAACTAGCATGAAGCCAAGAGGAAAAAAGAAAAAAAATCTTTCATATTAATGACACTTTTGGAAACATTTCTTGGAGCATTTCCAAATATTTAAAAGAATCCTAAATAGATTCTCGTAAGTTTTATTTTGGCATTCAGATACCTTCTAAATAGCTCTGAAACTGTGAGCTCTTAGTCCTTCTCAGTGAATTTCTGTAGCCTCATTCAACACATCATCTGTGTTGTACAAACTATAGCTATAAATGATTCCTGAAGTCCCTAAGTCGTCTCAGTCTGAGATTGAAAACATTTCTGTTTTAACATGTCATATACACCTACTACCATTAAATCATGACATTCTTTGACCCCACCCCACCCCACCCCCACCCACCCAGTTAATGTTTATTAAAGCTTAGAAATTGAGAGCTAAGGCTCAATTAAAGACAGTCATTGCTTTTTCTGTCCCTGAAGCAGTCTCAGATGATGATGTAAACTTACTTTCTTACTCATTTATTTTACTTAGATTGTATTAATTATGAGACTTCAAACAATTATTGAAGATTACCTTTGAAATAAGGGATGCTGTGTTGCAGAATTTAGCAAGTTCCTCTCCCCTTTTTCCTTCTGTCTTTCTACTTTTGACTTCTTTCTTTCACATACAACTTTGAGTCTGTTGTTATCACCAATAAGAACTAGAAATGGAAAGGTTCATGCATTCACATATTCAACACATATTTATTAAACATATATTAAGTTCCCAGACAGATGCTAGAAATGTGGAATACACTGACAAGCCAAACAGGCATTTCTTTTTACCCTGAAGGAACTTGGTACCAGATGTGATCTCCTATCTCAAGAAAGTCACTCTGAAGCAGGAGATTCAGATATGCAACAGTCATGTATCAAATGTGTCTTATGTATTAATGGCTGCATAAAAATGCTTTGGGGATTCAGGAAACAATTTAAAACAGAAAGAGAAATCAAACACCCCACCCCCCCAAAAAAAATATTTGCAGAGAGATCTGGTGATATAAGGGGGAAATGCTAGAACCACGCCTTTAGGGGTCCTGAGTTGTATGGTCTGCAAAGAGGAAGCATGAGAAAAGGGTGGGATATTAGCCCAAAGGTAATTCAGGAACTTGTACCCTTACTAAGAAGTCTGGTGATAGAAATTATGTCATAAAAAAACAAACTGACCACCCAATATATAAGATCCCTTTCCATAATATGGAATAATTGTCAATCACTGCCAGGGACTGTATGTTCTAGTCTCTGCCAAACCTAGATGGTGACTAGTGTTCAGTAATTGAACATAAGCAGCTGGGTCATGTATCACTACCAGGTCAGGGTGGTAAATAAACAGTCTTCTCTGCCTATCATTTACTGTCAAACAAAGATACCAAGGGCAACCGGCCATGTAGAAGATGGCAGAGTCTTCAACAACATGGGTTCTTAAATCATAACCCCCACATGTTAACCAAGAACACCCACACTGGATGAATACACAAGTGAGAAATCAAATTTTATTCTGTTGTGCTATTGACATTTTAAATTTTTCTTTGTTGCTTCAACTAGCTAGCTTTACCCTGATTAACTCAAGGAAACTATTAAAGGAGTTTTTCATGTGGTTGTGATATGATCAGATGTATTTTTTTTCTCTTATTTTTTCTTCTTTTTTTCCAGATGTATGTTTTTTGAAGCATAAAGCTATTTTAATTTGGTCAGGAAGATCTTGATGCATGGGTAGCTTTATATGTAGCTACACAGGACTACATATATCAGGATTTCCTTAGCAGAAAGAGAGAGGATAGCTTTGCATGCCCTTTGAATGGTCTCTCCCAAAGGAATTGCTCCCAGCTTAGATAGTTAGGGATAGGTGCAAAGGGTTACCAGGTTTTGAAATATGGAAGGCAAATCTAAAACAAAACAAATACAAACTAACAAACGTATCCAGTTAACAATTAAATTTATGTATGGTAAACACGCATATTAAATTTGGAGGGACTGGAAGAGGGATGGGAATAGGAAAGACAGTAGAATGAATCAAAGATATCTTTCTTATGTTCATATATGAATACACGACCAATATACCTCCATGTCATGATCAATCACAGAATGGGATCCTACTTAGAATAAGTTATACTTCATGTATGTACAATATGTCAAAATACATTCTACTGTCATAAACATCTAAAAAGAACAATCAAAAACTAATATTTTAAAAATCTGCAAAATTTGGAAAAAAATTGGAGAACCTAAAATTTAATCAGGGTGACAATGCTCAGGACCACCACATTAAAACATTTGAAATGAAACAGTCCATTTTAATGGGAAATCACATCTCATCATAAAAGGCATACATTTGACAACTCTTCTTCATAGAATATGGTTCCTTTTTTTTTTTTTTCATATGGATGCTAGGCCCCTCATAAAGACAGGACTGCCACAATACATTACAAGCAAAAGTGCCTGAAGATTTATAAATGCATGGAGAGTGCAGCTCAAAGAGAGAAATCCCCTCCTCCAGGGTGCAAAACGCTAGATAATGAATCCTCGTGGAGGTGACATTACAAATTGGAGTCTGGAAGGAGAAAAGAAGTCAGGGAAATAAAGAGTTGTTATAAAATGAGTGATTGTGGTAATTAAGGTTATGGGTAAAGAAGGGCTTAGTTATTGCAATGCAAATAAATCTGGAGCATGTTTCAGCAATGAAACAAGGTGCTCTTAGAATCTGTCAAGTTCTTGCCTTTTTTGTTCCCATAAAACCTAATGCTCTACTCAGGAAGTATCTTCCTCTTATAAGACATACAGAAAAATAAAAAGGTAATTGCTAAAATATGAAAAGAGGCTTATACATCCACTTAGCTATCTTAGACCAGTTTTGGATTAAAGCAGCAAAAAGATATCAATCATATTTCTCAATCAGTATTTAGTGTATCATTACCAACCTTGGCAGGGATAAATGATATGTTTGTAAGTGATGGTAATGAAGATCACATTTCAAATTTAGATTGACGAAACTCAGAGCTTCAATTTGTAAAAGAATTTCCAAATGTGACACTGAATCTCTGAGGTGATGTTTCAATCATCAAGCTAGAATATAGCTTGGTTTAAAGTTCCATGTATAAATTGACTATAATTCTATTTTCCACTTCACAACTTTATATAATAAAGGTTTTAAAAACATTTATTTATTTATTAGTAATTTTTTTTGCTTCGTTTGGGGGAAGAAGGGTTTGTCTTTTTTAAAACCATCCTATCATACTACTAGAAATCTTGTGATTAAAAGAATATAAGACAGCAAATAAGGAATTGTTTTAAAATTTTAAGTTCCAAATTCCTTTATATAACTATAAACAATTTTCACTATACTAAAAATAATATTTGGTTTGTGATTATAAATTATTATGAACTTAGCCTATAAAACTTAGAAATTAAAATTATAGGGGCACTAAAATGTTTTAAAATATATTTGTCTTTTCTTCCTCTTTTTTCCCTTTATACACTAATTAATCTGCTGTGTGTTTTCTTGCAATGTTTCATTATATGTTCTTTTTTAAAATTTTTTTAATTTTTTTAATTAGTTATACATGACAGTAGAATGCATTTATGTACTTTGATATATCATACATAGATGGAATACACTTTCTCATTTTTTTGAGTGTACATGTTGCAGAATCATATTGGTCATGCAGTCACATATATACATACAGTAATAATGTCTGTTTCATTCTACTATCTTTCCTATCCCCACATTCCCTCCCCTCCCCTCCCATCACTTCCCTCTACCTAATCTAAGGTGATGTTATTCTTCTCTAGTGCCTCCCCCCCGCCTTATTGTGAATTAGCATCCACATATTAGAGAAAACATTTGATCTTTGTTTTTTTGGGATTGTCTTATTTCACTTAGCATATTATCAAATTCCAACCATTAACTGGTAAATGCCATAATTTTACTCTTCTTTAAAGCTGAATAACATTCCACTGAGTATATATATCATATTTTCTTTATCCATTCATCTATTGAGGGATACCTAGGTTGGTTCCATAGTCTAGCTATTGTGAATTGAGCTGTTATAAACATCAATGTGGTTGCAAGCACTATGGCATGCTGATTTTAAGTCCTTTGGATATAAACAGAGGAATGAAATAGCTAGGTCAATGGTGGTTCCATTCCAAGTTTTCTGAGGACTCTCCATACTGCTTTTCATAATGGTTGAACCAATTTGCAGTCCCACCAGCAATGTATGAGTGTGCCTTTTCACCACATTTATATGTTCTTATGTAAAAAATATCCTTTGAATTGATTTTAGTAGCTGCATAATAACTCATCACATATATGTATATTTTTGTTCTTTTCAAAAATAAGAATAAATTTATTTATTCATTTTTTATTAGTCAAATGATTTTTGCAGATATGTGGAAGTTAAAATGCAATAAAGTAGGGAGGGGAAAAAGAGAAATTTGGTAGATTAGACAAAGGGAATGGAGGAAGAATAGGAATAGGAAAGATAGTAGAATGAATCTGAGATATCATATATTTTTTAATAATTATTTTATTTTTGAACAATTGTTATATTTTCAGATTTTTTCCATTCTGCAGTACACACACACCAACACACATTCACACAGAAAAGGAGGAAATATTCACTTGGATAAATCTTCTTACAATCTATTCATATTTGCATATATTATTTTCTTTACAGAGATTTCTAGAAGTAAAATCACCACATCAAAGTGCACAAGTGCTTTGGAAGGCTCTCCATACATATTGCTAAATCACCCTCCATTCTCCCTAGAGCAATTCACACTGTCATCAGTGGTTATTCTTAACTTAGCCAGCTTTGATTATCATTAGTGTTTCTAACCTGTGTCAATTTAATAGATGAAAAGAGAAATCTCATTTTGCTTCTCATGTTTTTCCTTACTCTGTCTCCAAGTTGGAATGGATTTTGTTTCATTTGTTAATTCGCCAGTGATATATTTTTTATTTGAATTGACTTTCTAATGTATTGTTTTTATAATACTGATATATAGCAGTATATTTTAGGAGATATACATTCTAAGTTATTTTTTCTCTATCATTTCATTTTTCTGCAACTACAAATTCCTTTAGTTTTTCATATTTTTATACTGCTTTACAGTTATGCAACTTTTAATCTTGACCTATTTCATTCTCAAAAATCTATATTCATGACATAATCACTTAAATGCTTACTTGTATTGTCTTCTATTTTTCACTTATTTTTAATGTTAATTCTTTGATTCCTAAATTTATTTCAACATTTCAGCATATTTTGCTAGGTCAAGATCTAAATTGAAATTTAATAAAGTTGCAGGATACGAAACCAACATATAAAAATCACTTGCATTTTTATAGACTAGCAGCAAATTAAGAATGCAATAACACCATTTACAAAAACATAAAAATACTAAAATACTTCAGAATAAATTTAATTAAGGAGGTAAAAGATCTGTGCTGAAAATATTTTCAAAAATTGATGAAAGAAGTTGAGATAGCATGTGACCATGAATTAGAAGAATTCATGCTGTCAAATGGTATGATACACCAAGTGATCAACAGATTCAATGCAGTGCCTGTCTAAATTTTTCACAGAAATAGAAAAAGCAATCCTGAATTCATGTGGAACCACAAAGGACCCAAAAGAGCCAAAGTGATCCTGAGCATAAAGAATGAATCTAGAGGTACCTTGAAACACCTGAAAAGCTATAGTAACCTGACAGACTAGGCTATCTACCCAGAAGTCAGATTGCTGAATCATAGGGTAGTTACATTTTAAAGTTTTTGAGATCCTCTGTAGTGGCATAAAAGCATATGCATGGACTAATTAAAAGGATCAGAAAATCTAGAAATAAACCCACATATTTATAGTCAAGGAATCTTCAATAAAGACACCTAGAATAAACAATGGAGAAAGCACAGTTTCTTCAATAAATAATGTTGGGAAAATCGAGTATTCACATGCAAAACAATGAAGTTGGATCCTTATCTCACACCATTTAAATAAAGAAAAAAACTAACAATACATTAAAGATCTAAATATAAGACTTGAAGCCATAAAATTTTTTAAAGAAAACAAGAGAAAAGTTCCATGACATTGGTCTTGGCAGTGAATTTTGAATATGGCTCTAAAAGCACAGGCAACAGAAATAAAAATAAATAAAGCAGAGCTACATGAAACTGAAAAAGAAAGGGATAAACAAAATTAAAAGGTGATTTATAGAAGAAGAAGACATTGTAAACTATGTAAATAAAGGATTGGCATGCAAAATATAAGAAACTTACAACTCCAGAACAAAATAATAATAACAACAACAACAATGATAAGAATAACAACAAAACAAATAACCCTATTAAAAAATTGAAAGAAGACTTTAATAGATTTTTTTTTAAAGTTGATATACAAGTGCAAATAGGTATATAATAAGGTACTCAATATCACCAGTCACCAAGAAATGCAAATTAAAACCACAGTAGATATCACATCACACCTGTTAGTATGGCTATTATCAAAAAGAAAAAAAGGTGTTGGTGAAAATGTGGAGACAAATGTAACACTTGTCCACAGTTGGTGGGAAAATAAATTAGTATACCCATTATGGAAAACACTACAGAGGATCTCAAAAAATTAAAAAGGAAACGACCCTATGATTCAGCAATCTGAACTTCTGGGTATATAGCCCAAGGAAAATAAATCAGTATGTCAAAAAGATACTGATTAATACTATCATTTCTGTTGCTATTATTCACAATAGCAAAGATATGGAATCTGTCTGTCCAGTGACAGATGAATGGTTAAAGATACTGTGGAAGATGGCTAGGTCTTGATGGGTATGTTAATTAGCTTTATGATGGTAACTGTTTCACAATGTAAGGATTACTCAAAACAACATGTTATATGTTTTAAATATATTCACTTTATTTATCATTTATCCTTTAATAAATCTGGAAAAAGTCTATGTGATTTGTGGGGATGCATATATTGTATGCTCCAACCTTGTTAGGAGAGAAAGACTTCATGAAAGAGCTATATAATCTAAAAACTGATAGCTTACGAGATTGTGTATGTTTTAATAAACTGAGATTATTTTTTCCATTTTCTCAAAATATTTATAATAACCTAAGCATAGCCACTTTTTTATTTATGGAAGCTAGACCATCCCTAAGTAGATAACTATACAAGTATATAAATATCCGTCTACTGGTCAGAAATTACAGGCAAATAAGAGTTCCAGTCATGATTGGAATCACTCTATTTCTCTAGTGTGTTATTTTATAATGCTTATTTTATCATACCATACATCATCTTATACAGGTTATATTTTTAATATATTCTGTAGTCTGTCTCAGAAGTCTTTATATTAACTCACTGATTAACCCCATATGTATGAATCACTGCTTTTATTGTTGTGATTTTATAATTGATGCATTTTACTTATGTATCTGATGGTACAAGTTCCTTATTTCCCTTTTTCAAAATAATTTTTCCAAGTGACTTAAGATTATTTTTCCAAATTCCAAATAATTTCCCATTGGAATTTTTAATGAGATAGCAGCTAATACAAAATGATTTGGGACATAAATAACATCTTTTTTAATACTCAGTCTTCCCACCCATGAAAATGTTCTTTTTCAGGCTGGGCATATAGCTCAGTTGGTAGAGTGCTTGCCTTGCATGCACAAGGCCTTGGATTCCATCCCCAGCAACACACACACACACACACACACACACACACACACACACACACACAATGCTGTTTTTCATTTGTTTAAATTTCCATGGCTCCTGCAGGAAGTTATAGCTTTATTTATGTGAATTTCAATTATTTCTCCTTAGAATTTGTAAGTTCTATTCATTTTATATATTTACATTGTCTTTACTAAGGACATTTCATTTTAAATTCTAACTGATCTTTATTGATCACTTAGGAAATATAGTACTCTTCTAATTGGGTGTTTTACTGGACTTTGTTATTAACTCTTAATAATTGATAATGCTGGAGCATTAAAAAATACTGATATAATGACATCCTTGCAATAATTTTGTTTCACTCTTTCTATAGACATAATTCTTTTTTCCTCTTGTCTCTTTCTGTGTTTCTCTTGTTTTTGACTTTTGACTAGAACTTACAGAAAATTGTTAAATAGAAGTGGCACTAGCAAACTTTATTGTATTATTTATAAACTAGATTGAATTTCACTGCAGCTGTGTTTTCCAAAGTGTTATACTTGAAACATTAGTTTCAACAGATGCTCTGGGAGAGAAAATTTCATGTTTAAAAAAAAAGAAGAATTTTGTGAAACTTTTTGTTGAAGTATTACAACATATGTTTCCATGCTAAACATCTGAGAAATTCTATAGTTTTAAACCAAACTTTAAATTTGTTTTACTCCACTTTTTTCTAATAACAAATTTTCATCTTATTTAATTAAAATGATAACGATTCACATTTCTTCAGATAAAATTATCTCTTAATTAATAATATCAAATAATTTGATCTATTGATTCAATTGAAAGATATCAAGGATGAGAATGGAGAGGAAGAAGTTTTCTGTTGCAGGCAATAAGTATTGTACTGTCTGAAAATAATTTAAAAGCAATAATGAAGCAACTATATAATTCTCACCCCAAACATCTTCAATTGATCTGAGTTCTACATCTAGGTAAGTGTTCTTTACGTATGTGTATAACCTTCAAATCCATATTTCTTTTTTAATTACCTTTTTTAAAAATATTTTTTAGTTGTTAGTGGACCTTTATTTTATTTATTTATATGTGCTGCTGAGGATCGAACCCAGTGCCTCACACATACTCAGGAGGCAAATACTCTACTATTGAACTACAACCCCAGCCCTATTAATTATCTTAATTACTATTGTATTTTACATGGAAGTTAATTTCAAATATATAGTGGCTCCTCACATATGCAGAATAAACTATAAATATTCATTTTAAAAGCTAGTTTTAAAGGGTAGGCTTGTTTGTATTTAATTAGGGCAGAATTTCTACCAGTATGGGGTTACCTAATACTGCATTTAAACAGTAAATTTGAAATAATAACAGCACAGTGATGACAATAGAGAAAAAACAAAACAAAACAAAAAAACAGACCTTGAAATATTTTAATTCTTGTAATTTAATGTGACCATTTGAAATTTTTATTTGTGTTTAAAATTTCAATCAGTAAAAAATAAAGTGTGTTATGAGATTCATATTTGCTAGGTGCAGATTTTTGGTTCCTATGTTTAAAATATTGCTAAATTAGAACAATATATTTAAGTTGATGTTTTAAATTATTATAATTTGGGAAGCAGAGCTGACTTCTTGTTCCCCTATGTCAGCATTCATTGGCTCAGGCTGGGAGTGACACATCTCCCATTAGCAGAAGATGTTGCCCCAGAGGAAGCTGCTAAGAGCAGTCAGCACTTGTCCTCTCAGAGCTCGGGAGGTCTGCTGTATTAGTTAAAGGCCCTCTGTGTGGATACAATACACTGCGGGATCAGGCTTTTCTTCCTATTTATTCCATTAAAGAGTTCTTCAATTTTAGTTTTTTGTCAAGAATACATGAGTAGACATAGAAAATGCCTCTATCCCTAAAATAGTCTTCTTCCAGGAACATGAAAGTTTTACCTAATTTAGGGAAGAGGCAAAATGTCTTTGTAGATGAGATTAAAGATTTTTGAATGGGAAGATTAGTCTGAATTATTCAACTGGCTCTTTTTATTAATTTTTTAATTTGTTTTAATTAGTTATACATGAGAGTAGAATGCATTTATGCACTTTGATATATCATACACATATATGGGATATAATTTCTCATTTTTCTGAGTGTACATGTTGTAGAATCACATTGGTCAGGCAGTCACATATATACATACAGTAATAATGTCTGTTTCATTCTACTATCTTTCCTATCCCCACATCCTTTCCTCTCCCCTCCCTTTACTTCCCTCTACCAAATCTAAGGTAATGCTCTTCTTCCCCCACACCCCACTTTATTGTGAATTAGCATCCACAAATTAGTTAATTTCAAATAATCCCCAATATATAGTGGCTTCTTGGATTTTTTCTTTCCTTAGTAAGTTTTTAGTATATATTGTCACTGGTAGTTCAGTGAGTCTCACTGTATACTATATTTTCATTAATTATCTCATGTTTATTTCCTTTATTAATTTACTCATAAGGTTCTCTTAAGCAGAGTCTATTTTGGTAAAAGTGGAAAGAAGTTTAGAAGTCTGCTTGTCCTGGTTCTGAAATCTAGTCCCTGAGTAAGTTACTTAAATCATTGAATTCACAAGTTCTTAACACAGTGAAAATACACAGTTTTGTAAGGGATAATTGCACAGATTAAATGAGAAACAAATGCAGAATGATTGGCATTGATTCAAAAGCTAAATTCCCTCTTTCTTACACTGAATAAGTAGTATATCCTTTGGTATCCTTAAGTAAATGCTTGTTTAATTGAATACAGATTATGTTAAAACTTTAAATTGACATATTAAAGATAATAATTGCCAAAATAATAATTGCCACATTATACATTTTAAAAATTTAATTGAATATATATGACAGCAGAATACATTTTGATTCATTGTACACAATTGCAGCACAACTTTACATTTCGATGGTTGTACACTATGTAGTATCATACCATATGTGCAGCAAACATGTATCTAAGGTAACGATGCCATCTCATGCTACCATATTTCCTGCTCCCAAGCCCCTACCCACCTTCTCCCTCCCCTTTGATCAATCAAAGTTCCTCCATTTTTCCCATGTCCCCCCAATTACGGATCAGCATCCAATTATCAGCGAGAACATTCAGCATTTGTTTTTTAGGGATTGGGTTACTTCACTTAGCATGATATTCTCCAGCTCCAATCATTTACTTGCAGATGCCATAATGTTATTCTCTTTTAATGCTGAGTAATATTCCATTGTGTATATAAACCACAGTTTCTTTATCCATTCATCTATCGAAGGGCATCTAGGTTGCTTCCATAGTTTAGATATTATTAATTTAGCTGCTATAAACATTGATGTGGCTGTTACTATAGTATGCCGATTTTAAGTCCTTTGGGTGTAGACAGAGGAGTGAGATAGCTGGGTCAAATGGTGGTTCCATTCCAGGTTTTCTAAGGAATCTCCATACTACTTTCCAGATTGGTTGCACCAATATGAAGCCCCAGCAGCAATGAATGAGTGTGCCTTTAAATGTTACCCTTTAGAGTAAAAGGTGACTTGGGGTATCTTTAGGACCATGAGAGCTAAATATTATTTTTAATATTATAGATCATTTCTTTATGATGGAGCTGTCCATTCCCAGCTGTTACTAACACTTTTAAATCCAGTACTTTGTTTGCAGTCCAAACCCCGCAAGAAGAATCAGTAATAGCTTGATCCCTTTGAGTGTGTCTAGATGTGTGATATCTATTTGGTGTGGCCTGGAAGTTGCTGTCTGTTTTTGTATGTAGTAGGAAGCCTGACTGATGCTTGAGAGGATGAAAATGCTAATTACCCTAATTGCATCAGGGCACGAGATATACATGCACTAAAACAACACACCATACTCCATACATTTATATATGTATCAATTAAAAATAAAATAAAAAATAATAATAAGCACATGCAAGTGACATTCCCAGGAAAGAGGATGATTTCTGGGCCTCATATCAAGAAACATTGGTAAGAAAGAGGATGTGAAAAAATGAAAGTCAATCAACTCAAAAGAAAGGGGGCTTCAAACAGCATTAGAGGAGATAGAGTAATATTTGACAGGCATTTTGGTGATCCACTGAGCCAGCACATGCTAGATAGGTAGAAACACTGAAGAATCTTAAATTGAAAAGAAGGTGGCTTAGGGTACTCCTTTTGCTGCTAGAGTGAACTCTCTGGGGTTCATAAAAACTGATCAAATTTGCCTCTAGACCTACTATGAGTTTGTATTCTAAAACCATCAATGTGGCTTTTAAGTGGTCTTTCTTTGCTTGTAGATTCTGACTAGCAGCAAATTTGTGTCTATGTATGTATAATATTTTACAGTATATTTATATATGTATGTGCATGATGTATCTTCTGTGAATACTAGCCTATTACAGGGCTATTTGGAAATAATATGACTGATTTTATTTTTCTTTATTTTTTTTTCTCTGCAGTGCAAGGAATTGAACCCAGGGACACTTTACTGTTGAGTAACATCTCCAGTACTTTTTATTTTGAGACCAGGTTTTGATAAATTGCTGAGTGTCTCACTAAATTGCCCAGGATGGCCTCAGTCATGTGATTCTCCTGCCTCAGCCTCTCAGGTTGCTGATAATCCAGGCATAGGCCATCATGCCCAGCAATATGACTAATTTATTAAGAAGTTTGTAAGGGAGGGAAGTTTGCTATTTTTTTTTTAAGTTACACACACACACACACACACACACATATGGGAGTATATTACAGTTTAAAAAGTTCTAACTACATTATTGTGTTCCAACAATCCTGTAAAGTAACTATATTTCTCACATGTTCAAAAATCTTAAAAGCTTCATAATTTCTCCTAATGTCTTTCAACTAGTAAACGTAAGTGTTGTGGTCCACATTCAGAGACACCCATGCTCTTAATAGTTCCCTACGCTATTTTCAAGAAGCAGCCTGGGATCTTAAATGACAGAGAAGTCAGGAAGCCATGTGCCCCATAACTCTACAGGAAGGTAAGACTGACAGGAGTGAGAAGGTACACATGAGGGTTAGGAATATCCTAAACTTTAGCCTAGTTTATGGTTGGATGTATTTTTAGGCGACCTTAAGATTAAATTTATTCGCAGACTGGAAACAAGACAAACTCATCTCCCCCTCAACACTGGCTTGGACAACAATATGAACAAATGCCTGCATTTTCTTGGGTCTCAATTCTTTTTTGCTTGTGCAAAAATTATTATTGTAATATCATCTTCATAAAATTTTGTGATGAATTTTGAGTATTTCCCATGTCAATTTTGGGGGTTTTTTTTGGTGCCAATGGATATATTTTATATCATTATTCCTTCTGATTCAGTACATTTTAAAACTCAAGCTTATCTCTGGATTCTGTGGGTAGGCAAATCACATTTTCTTTATCGTTTTTCAATCTGATGCATCTGCCTTCATAAATCATATATAGAGTTGATAAAAGCAAAGAGCACAGCCTTAGGAAAATCCAACATGTCGGCAGCTATTTATAATTTGACAATTTATGAGGACAAATGTCTCCATTATATAAATAATTCATTTGCATTTCATTTGCTTACACACCATTATTCCTATAAGTTTGTCACAAAAAGAATGGTGATTGATTTAATCTTCTTTGCTGGCACAATGCGTAAACCTGAGTACGATGTATTCCTTCAGCCCTGCTTGCCAGAAAGGTAATACTAATCTTTTATTTTGTAAAAATATGCCTGAATTTTAGCCAAAGGCCAGTGACCCACAGAGACATAAAGAGCCCTATGAGTACCTCAGCCTTGAGCTTTTCTGTATACCCCAGTGATCATTTGACTGCTTCCACTGGAGACAACTGTCTTTGAGTGGAAAAGTGAACCGTCCTTAGATGTTATTCAGCCCTCTATCCTCTCTCTCATCAGCTCAGAGTAGGAGCAATGGAAATGCTTCAGGGCATCTGTGTCTGCTCCTGTAGAGGGAGAATGAGTGCATCAGACAACTTCTGTTCCCACCATGACCTCCCACTTGGGTGTTTCATGTCAATTACTTGTTGTGCATTTTGAACATCATTTATAAAATATTATAAAATAAATCATTATAAAAATCATTATAAAATAAAATAATAGATGTCTCTAAATATTTATAAAGTAATTTATAAATATTTGAAACCATTGTTATTTATAAATGACAAAATCAAAATCATTTATAAAGAAGGGTGGACCCTGTGCTTTGTCTACGTGTTTCGTCAGCTGTGCTTAAGATTGGAAGCTGTATTTCTCAGAACCCCTTTCCCTGTGTGGTTACAGAATAGTGTTGGCCAACAAAGGAAAGGGTGTAAAATTTGCAAGAGAAAAATGAATCTAGAGCCATTACTCTTGGAAGGAACTTTGTAGCTAGACACCAGGATAGTAGACCAGAAGCATCCAAGGAACTCCAGCTTATCTTCACTCTCCTCCCTCTGAATCCATCTTGCCTGCCTAATTCCTGCTGCTGTCACCAAATCATAATCCCAAGCCCACCACCAGGCACTTGGCTGTGTGTGCTGAGAGGCCTTCTTTATCCATGAGCACTATCTTCCTGGGAAAAGGCACTTAGTACAGACCTCCCCTAAAGTTCTCCCTTCACTACCCACTTAGATTTCCAGAGGTATTTTGCTTCTCGATTTTTTCTGAAAGCTCTACCATGTCCTCATATACCAGTGCTTTAGGCCAATATGGTTAGTAACTATTTCTCTAGTTACTAACTATTTCTCTAGTTACTATCTTTCTACTTCTACTTCTAGACCTGTACCCATGTGAACTTCCATTCCTGTCATACACACCCAGTTTCCCTACACTCATCAATAGCTGAACTCTAAATGGTACAGACTAGGACGCATAAGGTCTGTTTCAGTTCTAATATAAAATGGTTCTATAATTTCTGTCACAGATTCAGTTATTAACTTGAAAGTGATTTTATTTCTTCATTTCTCACTACAGGTCTATGAAGTAGGTATCCTTAATAGGCCCATTTTACAGATGAGGAAACAAATTTTAAGGTTATTATCTAGTTTGACTCATGAAATTTGTTGTGACTATAATTCAAACCCTAGTGTCTCTCCCTGGAATAGAAGGCCTCGGGGTAAAGAGAAAACTACAAATCCACAAGTGAGTCTCAGAGCATCTGTGGACACTTAGAAAGTGTGCGGTGTAGTAAGCATTTTTCTAAGTAGAAGGGTTGCATCGTTTTTAACACATTCATAAAGAATTCAGCAAATGCAAACAGGTTAAAATCAATGTTTAAAACTGCACTGCTTAATAATAAAATCAGTGGCCACAAATGGCTGCTTAAATTTAAATTAAATTAAATTAAATGGAAAATTCAGTGTCTTTGTCACTCTGGACACATTTTAAGTGCTCAAGAGACACACTTACCTGAATGGCTACTCTATTAGATAATACAGATGGAAAATATTTTCACCATTCCATAAATTTCTGTTGGAGGGTGCTGCTTTAGAGGATAATCAACATTGTATGAAATTGCACAAGATCCACTGCTCTGTCTATAATGGGGGGCCTAAACCCCTTCCTTACCTTTTTCTGCTCCTCCCAATCTCTCCCCAAAACAAGAAATTTCCATTCAAGTAGAGCATCAAATTCATTGAGCAGCTTAGTACAAGCTCTATTTTTTTTTTCCTTATAAAGGTCAGTGCTTTTTGTACAGCGTGATTGCATGCAGAGTTGAAAAACAGATCCAATTCACCTACAGAGCCACATAAATATTTTAAGACTGTGTTTTATAAACTGTAAACTTTATTATAGGCTTTGGTTCCACAGCAGGTAAAGTCTATATATCATCCAGTCCCACCACTCTTGGCTATTGTTTTAGTAACCTGCTTCTTCACTGGTGCCATATACTACCCAGCAGATTGGATTAACAGCTCTCCAGGGTCTCCTTCTACCTTACAGGAGAATTACTGATTGAACTAGAAGCAAATCTCTCTCCTATTCTGACTTATGTACATGAAAGAAAAACCTAGGATTTACCAACAGCACAATAGACTACAAACAGGAAGCCAATCCCTCTCTTCAGGGAAAACACTGAAGAGTTTATCATCCTTTCAGGCCAGAAAGGTATTGAATAGTGAACACATACCTTTACAGCTGCAGCAGACTTCTTTGCATTTTAAGGAGCAGCATAATAGCATCCCCAATTAGGAACTAATTAGAGAAATAAGTAGAGGTTTTAGAATTTTGGCAGCTATCCCTCCTGACCTGAAAGCAATCAAAATCACTTGAAATTCACCTGCATATAGAAGGACTGGAGTAGATAGCAACATTGGCTCTGTCAAAGAGGAAATGCAGTTCTTGCCTGAAAATTCTTTAACATCTTTCCTACTCAGAATTTTCAGGAGTAGGTTCTCTGACCAACACAATATTATTGTAAAATGTTTTTCAAACTAAGAAGTAGGTTGAAGCAAAATTTGAAATACTTTTAAGTGGCTCACCATCTAGTAAACATTAACTGCTGGCTTTTCATAGACAGCCCTTACTATCATGAAGTAGCTTCCTTCTATCCCTAGTTTGTTGAATGTTTTGATTCAGGAAAGGATATTGAATTTTATTGGATGCTTTTTCTACACCAAGTGCAAAGATGATGTTGTTTTTGCTCTTCATTTGGTTAATGTGGTGTATTACATTGATTGAGTTTGGTAGGTTGAAAACTCCTTGAATCTCAAATTGGGTCATGATGTGTAATCCTTTCAATGGGCTGTTGAATTTGGTTTGCAAGTATTTCTTTGAGGATTTTTGCATCAATATTCATCAGGGATATTGATCTGTAGATTTCTTGTACTATCTTTGGCTTTGGTATCATGCTAGTGCTGACCTCATAAAATGAGTTTAGAGGTACTCTCCTTTTCTTCCATTTTTGGAGCAGTTTGTGTAGAATTACTGTGAACAATTCTTTTAAATGGTGGGTAGAATTCAGTGAAGCCATCTGGTCCTGGGCTTTCCTAGTCGGGAGGCTTTTTGGTTATTGATTCAATCTCCTAAGGAGACATAGCTTTGTTCTGACTTTACATTCTTCCATTATTCTGTCTTGGCAGGTTGTACATTTCCAAGAATTTATCCATTTTTTCAGAGCGAACCAATTTGTTCATGCATATTTTTAATAGTAGTCTCATATTCATTTTTATTTCTGTGGCATCAATTTTGTCTCTTCTTTCACTTCCGATTTCAGTTGAGTCTCTCTCTCTCTCTCTCTCTCTCTCTCTCTCTCTCTCTCTCTCTCTAGTTTAGCTAAGAATTTGCCAATTTTGTTGACCTTTTTACTTAAAAGGACTCAGCTTTATCAATTTGCTTTATTGTTTTTCTCTTTTTTATTTCAATTATTTCTGTTCTAAACCTACTATTTCCTTCCTTTGGCTAACCTGGAATTTGGTTTGGTCTTCTTTTTCTAGTTCCTTGAAGTATAGAGTTGGGTTGTTAATTCAAATTCTTCTTCTTTTTGACTGTAAACATTTACAGCTATTAACTTTCCTCTTAGGACTATTTTTGCTGTATCCCATAAATTGTGGTTTACTGTGATTTTTTTTTTCATTCATTTCAAATTAACTTCTAATTTCTCTTGTAATTTCTTGTTTGATCCATGGCTTATTTAAGAGTGTGTTGCTTAATTTCCATAAATTGGTGGAGTTCAGTTTTCTTTCTGTTATTGATTTCTGGTGTCACTCCATTCAGGTCAGAGTAGATACTTAGTATTACTTAAATCTTCTAAAATTTGTTAAGACTTAATTTGTTGCCTAACCTATGAACTATCCTAGAAAATGTCTGATTTTATGCTTGAGAAGAGTGTGTATTCTGTTCTTGTTGGACCCAATATTCTGAATATGTTTGGTCCAATTGAACTATAGTGTCACACAAGTCCTCTGTTTCCTTTTTTACTAGTTGTTCTACCTACTCTTAAAAAGGCTTGTATTTGGGGCTGGAATTGTGGCTCAGCAGTAGAGCGCTCGCCTAGGATTGGCGGGACCCGGTTTCAATTCTCAGTACCACATAAAAATAAAGGCATTGTGTTGTGTCCATCTACAAAAAAGATTCATTCTCTCTCTCTCTCTCTCTCTCTCTCTCTCAAAAAGGCTTTTATTTAATATCTTTTACTACTTTTGCATTTATTAATTTTTCTCTCTTCAATTTTGTCAGTATTTGCTTTAGATACTTAAAAGCTGATAAGTTAGGCCATACATGATTATAATTACATCTTGCTGGTGAATTGACCCTTTCATTATTCTATAGTGTGCTTATTTCTCCCTTGTGACAGCTTTTGAATTGAAGTGTTTTGTCTAATGTAATTATGACCACCCTGATATTGTTTATTACATGGGAAAAAAATATATATATATATTCCATCTTTGTATCTCAGCCCATATATATCATTAGATCTAAACTGAGCCCTTTGTAGTCAGCATTCACTTCGATATTGTTTAGTCAATCTGTTTGCTTGCAGAGTTTAATCCATTTACATCTAAAGTAATTACTGATAGGAAAGGACTTTTATTACCATAGTTTTGCTTTTTGTATGTCTCAGGAATTTTGTTCCTCTTTTCCATTCTTACTGCCTTTTTTGCTTTATTTATTTGATTGTGCCATGTTTAATTCCTTTCTCATTTTCTTTTTTGTATCTTCCATCAGTATTTTCTTTGTGGTTACTATGGAAATTAACAAAACATCTTAAATCTATAGAAATCTATTTTAAAAAATAAAGCTCCAATCACAAAAAAAAAACTACTCACTTTTCTCCATTTCCATTTTGCCCCAACATCATGTTATTGATGTCTATAATTACATATTTTGATATTGCATATCAATGCAAATAGATTTATAGTTTTGTGTGTGCTATTGTTTTCTAAAATCTACATCATACTTTAAAATATTGTACACACCACTTTTACAATACAGTAGGATTGTATATTGGGTCTCTATATTTGTCTTTACCACAGAGCTTTTCATTTGCATGTTTTTATGTGATTGTACAGTGTCTTTTCATTTAAACTTAGCTTTTTTTTTTGGTAGGGAAACCTTTTGGTTGTGAACTCCCTCTCCTTTTCCATATCTTGGGAAGTTTTAATTTCTTGTTCATTGAATGACAGTTTTGTTGGGTGTAATATTCTTGCTTGGCAGACTGTTCTTTTAGCACTGAGAATAAATAGTTCTGCTCCCTTCTGGCCTACAGGGGTTTTGTTCAGAATCTACTGATAATTTTGTACATGCTTCATTGTATGTGATGAATCTTTTATTCTATTGCTAATTTCAATATCTCTCCTTCTGATGGTTGATGGTTGAATTATAATATGAATAAGTGTGGCTTAACTTGACTTTATTTAGTTACTTGTATATCCACTTCTTTCCCAAAATTTGAAAAGATTTTTAGCCATTCTTCAAATTGACCCTCTGACTCCTTTTCTCACATTCTTCCAGAAGTTCAATAATGCTTACATTGTTCTGTTTGATGGTACTCACTGAATCCTTTAGGCCCTTTTCATTTTGTTTTGTTATACTTAAATTTTGTCTCCTCTGACATGATAATTTCAAGTAATCCGTTTTCGAGATTGATAATTCTTTGTTGTGTTTATTCCAGTCTGATGATGTTAAATCCCTCCAATTTGACTTTCTATTATACTTTCTAAATTCACAACTGAATTCAGAACTCAATTCCTGCATTAACAGAGTTTTGTAGTCTACTGAAGGATACAAATGTATAGACAGACACTCAAAGCCCAATATAAGCACTCTAAAAAGGGTAAATTGCAGAATATGAAGGGGAAATTAAGGGTGGGCTTTAAATGCCAAATGAGGTAAAATCACATAATAAATGCCTGATATTTTTGTTGAGCTGAATAGAAGAGGGAGTACACTCATACCCATTGTGCCAAAGACAGTCAGCTCTTTTTTTTTTTTTTTTAGATGGACACAATACCTTTATTGTATTTATTTATGTGGTGCTAAGGATCGAACCCAGTGCTTCACACCTGCTAGGCAAGTGCTCTACCACTGAGCCCCAGCCCTGGTTTCATGCTCTTAATGACATCTTTTGAAGAACGAAAATGTATGATTCTGATCAAGTGCAGTTGGTCAACTTTTTGTGGATCAGGCTTTGGTTCTGTATCTAGCTCTTTGTTCAACCTAAACCCACAAATCTTTTTTTTTTTTTTGATCATATTTTATTTTATTTTTTTTAATTTTTTATTGTTGGCTGTTCAAAACATTACATAGTTCTTGATATATCATATTTCACAATTTGATTCAAGTGGGTTATGAACTCCCATTTTTAGCCCATATACAGATTGCAGAATCACATCAGTTGCACATCCATTGATTTACATATTGCCATACTAGTGTCTATTGTATTCTGCTGCCTTTCCTATCCTCTACTATCCCCCCTCCCCTCCCCTCCCCTCCCCTCTTCTCTCTCTGCCCCCTCTACTGACATTCGTTTGTCCCCCTTGTATTATTTTTCCCCTTCCCCTCACTTCCTCTTGTATGTACTTTTGTATAACTCTGAGGGTCTCCTTCCATTTCCATGCATTTTCCCTTCTCTCTCCCTTTCCCTCCCACCTCTCATCCCTCTTTAATGTTAATCTTCTCCTCATGCTCTTCAACCCTACTCTGTTCTTAGTTACTCTCCTTATATCAAAGAAGACATTTGGCATTTGTTTTTTAGGGATTGGCTAGCTTCACTTAGCATAATCTGCTCTAATGCCATCCATTTCCCTGTAAATTCTATGATTTTGTCATTTTTTAATGCAGAGTAATACTCCATTGTGTATAAATGCCACATTTTTTTTATCCATTCATCCATTGAAGGGCATCTAGGTTGGTTCCACAGTCTAGCTATTGTGAATTGTGCTGCTATGAACATCGATGTAGCAGTGTCCCTGTAGCATGCTCTTTTTAGGTCTTTAGGGAATAGACCGAGAAGGGGAATAGCTGGGTCAAATGGTGGCTCCATTCCCAGCTTTCCAAGAAATCTCCATACTGCTTTCCAAATTGGCTGCACCAATTTGCAGTCCCACCAGCAATGTACAAGTGTACCCTTTTCCCCACATCCTCGCCAGCACTTGTTGTTGTTTGACTTCATAATGGCTGCCAATCTAACTGACAGTCAGCTCTTGTATAATATAAAATAATATAGTTTAAAAATTCTTTGACTCTTCTAAGACTTGAGAAAAGCAACAAGCAAAAATAAAATAAAATAAAAATAAATGCTTCTTTTAATATTCCAAGTAAAGGGAGCACTCTACTAAGCTCACTGGCTCGTCACATCATTATCCTTTTTGAGTGAGCTCTTCATTAACAATCTAGACATTTTATTTCTATGTGTGCGTGTGTGTGTATATGTGTATGTATACCCTACAAGAAAACAATTGAAAATACAAACATTACATCAAAAGTATTGATTGCTTGGTACAATATTTTGTATAGCTTTAAAAAATCATCCTCAGTCAATAGGTAGATTTTGAGGTTAAAAGTAATTATAAAATATAGAATTTGTTTTATCTGGAATTTCAGTTTTGCCACCATCAGATATGTTCAGTTACATTTCATGAACTTTAAATGGGACCCTAACGTATTGCATGTCTCCTCAGAGAACCCTTGTGTAAATATTACATAAGTATGGCTTATACAATTTTAATTTAAAATTTTAGTAATATTGATGTTCAAATAAAAACTGAAATATATCATTAAACTTAACAATGATAAAAATTTAAGAAAACAAAGAAGATTTAGAGTCTGAAAATTCTGATATTCACATGATTTACTTATTTATGTGGCAATATGTAATATAAAATGCTATTTTATCATGATAATCAACATTGAAGATGTTTTTTAAGAGAATATGACATCAAAACAGAACTAGAGGAACTTTATTAATAGTGTGGCAATTATGGACCCTACACAATGGATGGTTTAAGGGAACAAGAGGTGGCCAGGACTTGATTCATTGTATACCTCCAATTTTATTCCAAAAAAGTCTTTTGCTTTACCTCTGACCTTTCAGGTATGAAGAGCGGAGTCAGCAAATTCCCTTAGTGAATATTTTTAAAATGATACTGGGAGATCCTACAGAGGGACTTGTGGAAGCAAAAAATAGTGTCAGGGAAATGAACAAGAGAATTCTTAGTCATGAAAAAGAAAAAAAGCATCTAACATTCTGACAGGAGTGACCACTGACCAGGGACAGTTGGTGTCTTGGTGTTGTTATTGTTGTTATGTTGTATTGTATTGTGTTTTGCTGCAGGAAGACATCTGCTCTTTGTTTCTCACTCTTTTCGTGAATTGTTTAAAAACAAAAGAATAGAAAAAGATTCTCTTAAAATATATGACACAGACATTATTTGGATAGCTATATTGTATTTTTTTTTTAAAAAAGAGAGAGATTTTTTCTAATTGGGAGAGAATATGTTCAAAAAACTGAGAAAGAGTGCAAGAAATTCCACCCAGAACCAAATGGATGAGAAAATTATTTTGTCATGTCTTTCAACTTCCCTCTCAGCTTTTGGAATTTCATGTATCCACTCTCTGTTGAATATTTTATAATCACCAACCTCTGTCCTTTAAAGCATCAAAGTCAAATGCATTAGAATTCAGACATGGAAGGTCATAGGGCTGCCAGGGTTTAAAGGAATGATCATTTTATAGCACTGCCAATAAGGGAGGAGCTCTTTGGGTATGAGCATGATTTTCCATGGCTCCTTGAGTCCTGACTTTTGGCAGCCATTTACTCCACTATAGAATTATTAGGATTTTTTTTTATACAAAGTTTGAGCCAGGGAGTTGTTGATCTCTAAGCAGTGGCTATACAAATCCTGGAGAGAACTTCCAACTCAATGGTCTTGTATGTGTGATAAGTTTCATGCTTGAACCTAATGTTTTAAAGCCTAACTCAACTAGGTGAAAACTTTTTGATAAGACTGAAATCCTACATGGTCTACATTTAAAAAAAAAAAATTGTTCTGGTATGTGTTATCAGGTGGCTTTTTCATTAGTCCTATGAATCTTTTTTAAAAATAATTTTTAGTTGTCAACGGACCTTTTTTGTTTGTTTGTTTGTTTATATGCAGTGCTGAGAATCGAAACCCAGTGCCTTACACATGCTAGGCAAATGCTCTACCACTGAACCACAACCTCAGCCCCAGTCCTATTAATGTTATCTGTCTCCCAAGGTTCACCAGTGCTTCCTTGTATCCACCCCTGACCACACCATCCTTCAAATATCTTTCTCACCACTCATTCCCTATAAGTCTTTTATCTGTTATTTGTTTAACCCTTACTAAATGACCTCCAAAATTTTACTTTTCAAGGATCTATTGTGTTGCCTCATCTAAAGTTTAATCACTGAAAAGCAGAAATCATTCTTGTTGTAATTTTTTTTCTCTGGTCTATGAATTTGTTGATGTCTCAGTCTAGTAGTTCTCTGCTTGGATTGATTATATTTAGTCCAACTTGACAAAAATACAGTGAGCATCTGCTATGTGGTAAAGAATGGAGTTTCAGAGAGGAAAAAAAAAAATAAGATTCCTGCCCTCATGAAGATAAATGACTAGTGGAGAAAGAAGCAAAAAGCTTAGCTTCTAGCAGCCAAGATCATTTCCAACAAAGCACATTAGATTGTGAGGCCCTTGAGAACCAAGACTGTACTTATTCATGTCTGAGTCTTATGCATGTAGCTCAACCCAGCCCCGACTTTACTCTTGGGCATTAGTTGAGTATGTGCAATGGACTATGTGATGTTTCCACTTAATAGGCGTCTCATGCTTAGCGTGGCCCTCAGAAAACCGTTGCCGCCCTCATTCCACAGGAAGTCTGCTTCTCCCATTAGCCAATGACCATAGCTTCTGCCCAGCCACTAAAAGCCCATAGGAGTCACATTAAATCCACATCAGCAAACAATCACATTGATTTTAGACCTGAAAAATATGCTCAGATGTCACCGTTGCCACAGTTGAAAGCACCAAGTATTTCTCTGTAATTACCACAACCATCTCCTAATCCATCTCCCTGCTTCTACACTCACCTCCTCTCTGTTCTGGTTTTTTTCCACACAAAAGCTCATTCCCACCTCAAGGTCTTTGTCTTTACTGTTACCCTTTCCTGGAGTTCTCTTCTTTTTAAAATAAGAATTGTATCTCATTCATCACTAAATCAACCCCAATTGGAGATTCCCTGGTACAAAATAAGAGCTTGGTATTTATTGAAAAAAACAGTGAGCAAAGTTTTGTTTGCTGTTTCGTACATGGTAGCAATGAATAAATAAATGGTTTGAGCACCCACTATTTATGTGGCTAGAAGTTGATATAATCTGGCCTCAAGAAGGTTATGACTTCAACATATTTGATTATATGAGCTGTCTATGTAAATAAATGAATAATCCTGTGATTGAAATTATACATCTTACATTAGCTCAGGAAACCAGTGGATGATACCGCAGTAGTTAAACAGCAGTTTTTCTCTTCAGTACCTGCTTTTATGTTAATAGATGCTTATTCTCAACCAGTCATGACTTCCGTTAGCCCTTTAGAGTTGGAAAAGTTCCCAAATGAGGAAGCATCAATTTTATGATTTATGTTAACAAGATTTCCTGGAAGCTGAAATTGAAGTTTGAAAAAAGGGTTGGATTTTCCCCCTGCTTTAGAGCCTTGTCCTATCTTAATCCTTTTCTGTATCTCAGATTTTTAGAATTTTTGCCTGAACATTGGGGATAATAAGAGTAACATATCAAGGAGTAGCCGTATGGACTTTAGTAAGTAGTGTTCATAAATTAATTAGGACAGAGTCTGGTATCTACTAAATCTTCGTCTACAATGATGGGATAATGATAGTGGTGGTGATGTGTTATGGTACTTCTAAGCTCTCAAGAGCTTTATAAGTATAAAGGAGGAGGAATCGAACGCTTGGTATTTGAAAATATTTGATTTATATAACTGTATTATTTTTAATATTTCACTAGGTGCATACTAAACACTCAATGATGCTTTTTTTGAAAAATCATGTTCAGGGTCAGAAAAATCAATAAATATATTTGTAATTTATTTTTTGTTATAAAAGATCATCACAGTTCACACCATCTGTAAGTTTTCCTGATTACTTTTTTTTTCTTTTTTGGTGGGGAAGAAAGTCCTAAATATTCCTTTAATTAATTAAAGGAGTTAATTAATTAGTTAAGTTGTCTGGTATAGCACATAAATCAAATTTTGTTCTAACCGAATTAAAATTTTATTCATGATTCCCTTTTAAGGAGTAAATTTAAGTTAGAGGCTGGAATTCTCAGTCAAACATATCATGTTTGATATGGAAGTGGGAGTTATTTTATCTGCATTTGTCCTGGATTTCTCTGTATCCTCTCTATTTTTCATAGTTTTCAGTACTTTAACGTGGCTCAGTACAAGATATCTTTTGCCTAAATGAATAAACGTATTCAGGAATGATATCTATAAGCTTCCTGTGACCTCAGAGCCTGATGTGTAGATATTATCAAGTTCTTCAGTCATGTAACATAAATCATTGATCATAGATGCTATTACTGATATCATGGCCTCTTCACCTTCTTGAAGCTCTTGCTTAAAGAACTTCCCCACTGCCAAGACTAGACCCAGGCTGCTTAGCACAAAGCTCCTGCTTTTCAAGCCCAAATTTTAGGCTGCCCACTGGCAAAGAAGCTTGTCATGTGCTCTCTGAGCCTGTGGTCACTTTATCTCAGCTCCCTATTGTGGAGGGTTTCTGGCTTCCTGTTACCCCAGGCTCCCACATAGATTAGCCACCAAGGGCCTCCTCATTCATGCTGAGTACCCCTCAAGTGACCTTGGGCCTGATGGAGACTGGCTGGCTTCACTCCCCTGTAATTTAAGCTGACAGCTTTGTTGAGGAGGATGCTCTTGCCACAGAGAGCATCATGCATTAGAAGCATCAGCCCTTCTCCTTCCTCATATACTTTCTAAAATCTCCTGTGACAATATCCAGGTAAGTTCTCAAAATGTGTTTCTAGAATGAGTCTCAAAAACAGTGATTCAAAACAGACAGTACTTCATCAAAAACTTAGGTGAAAAGCTTCAAATGTTTTTAATTTCTATTCAACAGACTAAAACTTGGAACACTGAAGAGGTACACTTTTGTCTGTGAAATGGGTCCTCTGCTCCAAATGTACCTACCAACATTAAAACTAGGGATTGATTAACAGCCCCTTAGTCTAGTATTTGTTGAGAGCTTTAATTATAATCTTATGGAAAACATAATCTAGGCATTGGGGTCTGTCACTTTTTTCCTGCACTGGTTACTTTCCGATGTAGTCAACCCCAGGCCCAAAACGATGAGATATTAGGTAGATTCTCCCTAATCTGGAAAAACCTGTCATTTCTACATAGCATGTCAAATGAGTGAAACTAGCCCCTGAGGGTAAGTTAAATACCAGGTATTCAGCCTGCTTATGTAAGCTTTACTGAGTGTAGATAGTTAGATTCTTCTTGGGCTTTCTCTGTCCTCTCCAATTTCCTCTTAGAACTATATCTGAGCTCAAACATAATTGCCGAAGATCTTGTCTCTTTGTCTTTTTCTGCCAGCTCTTTCCTCTGCCCTTAGTCTAGATATCTCTTGCATTAATATAATTACCTCTTTTATAAGACCTTGACATTCAACCTCATTGTGAAAAGCACAAACAATATGCTTAGCACCACTAACATTATGGCCCTGAAGTTCCTTCAAGTTACTTATGACATCTTATCTGTGGCTATTTTGACTTCTGGACTCTTCCTTTAGTCTATTCCAACCTCCGAGAAATGGATCCAGACATTTTACATGGCTTACATAACACAGTGTCAAAGCAGAGCAAAACTCAAGGTTATATTCCACAGCTAATAACAGCTTCTTGGTTTGAGTGTCCCTAAAAGTGAGAACAGTAATAATAATTCTAAGTAATCCTAAAATAATTCAATTTTCCTGACTTCAGGGCAGGAGAAGAATGTTGTTTCCTCTATTTGACCTTCAAGGGTCATTGCTGCAAAACTAAGGTCTTTGAAGACAGGGGATATGGCCGAAGAAAGCACTCTTCATTTTGAGAGAGAGAAAAGGGCTTAGGTAGCCAGGGCAAGATGGCAAGTGAGGAGGTCAGGGGCAGGGCCAGAACAAAGGAGCATGGAGAGGGTCTTCCACTGAGGTCAACTTCCTGGACACAAGTGGAGGACCCAATCAGTCAGACACTTCTGCACTCAAGCTCCTTTCCAATAGAAAAACTAAAACAGATGCGAGGATGCAGCAGGCACCCGATCAATAATAGTGAGGAAAGTGTAGACAGGGGAGTAGATAAGGAAAGAAGGAAATTCCAGAGATCATAAAATAAGAACAAACCAAAACTCTCCACTGGATTCCTAGGTCTGACCCTTCTTTTCAAAGAAGTCTGTCTCTGTCGCTTTTGCAATGAACCTGCTGCTTGCCTGCTACCACCTTTGTGCCCTGCACTTCAATTCTTTGCTGAATAGAGACAATGAACCCAGCAAACCTAGATGGTAACAGAACTGGAGGCTTCATCCAGGAAAAAAAGCCATTCACTTAAATGCTAGTAACAATCATGGTAAATGGCTGATGAGACCTGAAAAGTGACTGTTGATCATCGGGCACTTCTGTGACTCTCTGAGGCTGGAAGTCCCCAGCCATGACTAGCATGGCTGAATTCCCAGACAGACAGGTTTTTTTTTTCTTTTTTTCCTTCTCTCTCTCCTCTCTCTCTCTCTCTCTCTCTCTCTCTCTCTCTCTCTCTCTCTCTCGTCAGGTAACAACATGAGTAATAGTCCCCAGAGTCCATGAAAGAATCAATAACATGTCTTTTCCTCCTGTGGGAACACAGTTTGTCAGTTGAGGCTAGGCCACTCCTAATTCATCTTTACCTTATGCAGACACCTTGTCCTTTTAGTCAGGATAATTACCCTGATCAAAAGGCCCTATAACAGAGGAACTGCTTATCTTTTTGAGATATTTGAGAAACCACCTATCTTCCTCCCTTGAAGGTTTTAGGACCCTCCAAAAGAAAAAAAAAGAGAGAAAGATCATTATGACCCTCACAGGACAGCTCTCCTTTATAGTGGCTGCTGGGAACCCCCCTTGCATAGCAAGAAGACCCATAAATGTGAGCTGAGAGATTGTGATACCAGTTCAGGGAACTCTCCTTGTCTCAGAGACTTCTGCATAAATCTTTTTACAGAAAGATGCATTTCCTCCAGATTCTTGTTCTCCCAAGAATTCTGGGTCCTTTTTTGAGAGGAATAAAGTGGGAATTACATGCTTTCTGGAAATGGAAGCATCAGAAATATCTGGGTTAGAGAAAAAAAGTACTGGAGACCTAGACTCTAGGCCATGGGTAAGCTTGGCTAACCTCTACCTGGGCATAGGGCCCCTCAGATTCTGGGCCAAGCCTGACTACCCAATTTGCATATTAGAGCCACCCATCTGGATTTGTAAAAAAGTGAAATGGGGATTTGGATGACCTCCAACAAGACCTGTTCTTTTTTTGTTGTTTCTAGATGTGATCCAATTCTTCCAAAATCCAATGAGGCTCACCTCTTTGCTGTCTGCTCAAAAACTGGGATACTTTGGATCTCCAATTAAAGAAAAAAAAAATCTTTGATCTTCTTTTGCATTGAGTCTTACCCTCAGTACCCATTAGGAGATAGAGAACAATGGCCACCTGAGCCGGACTCTAAATTACAGTACTATGCAGCAATTACACCTCTTCTGTAAATGGGAGGGTAAATGGAGTGAAGTTCCTATGTGCAATTGTTCTTTTATCTGAGAGATCATACTGAATTAACAAAGAATTGCAAGCTTGACACTAAAACCCTAGTAGCAGCCTGCTGCCCTAAGCCAGACACCAAATCCCCAGAATAGAAAAACTTATTGACAGAGGAAAAGGGACCTTTACCAGTTAAACAGGAAATTCCCTCAGCCCCATTGGAAGGAATAAAATAGGTCCTAAGACTGCTTCTTCTTTATATCCCAATTTAAAAAGATTGTGGCCCCGTCCTATTTAGCCCAGGACAAGCTTCACCTATGATCCTAGAGTTGCCAGGAAATCTGCTACTCCGGGCATATTTCCCCTCAGAGCAATGCAAGGGGATGGGATTTGGACCTGAGATGGTACATGTCCCTTTTTCATTAGCTGAATTAAAGGACATAAGGAAAGACCTAGGGAACTACACTGAAAACCCAGAGCAATATCTTCAAACCTCCCAGCAATTATCAAAATCTTTATGACTTAGCATAGAAGGATATTATGTTGCTTTTGAGTCAAACTTTAACTTCCTTGGACAAACAAAGGGTCTTAGAGAAGGCTATTGTAATGGGTGACAACTTCTATATAGCAGGGGAAGGGAAAGAAATTAGGGCTGGCAAGTGTTGGAAAATCCCCATGGGGAGTCAGGCAATTCCCCTCACTAAACTAAATGGGAATGGCACAGAGATACACATGAATAGGACGGACATCACTTGATATTCTGTGTGTCAGAGGATTGAAAAGGCCCAAGTGAAGCCTTTCAATTTTACCCAGCTGGTCACTGTGATTCAAGGGGGGCGGGGGGTAAGAGCCACAGGTACCCTTTCTACAGAGGCTCTAGGAGGCCATTACCAAACACACTAACATTGAGCCATGGTCACAGAAGGAGGGAATCATTCTTAAAGATAAATTTTTAACCCAATCTGCTCCAGAAACACAGAGGAAGCTCCAAAAACTGGCTGTGGAACCAGACAAGATATTGGGCCAGTTAGTGCAGGCTTCTACAATAGTCTTTTGTAATAGAGACCAAGAAAAGGAGAAAAGGGACAAACAACATAGCAGGTCCCCATGGCACTCCTCCACCTCCTGTTTCTCTTGCAGGAAAGATGGCCATTTCAAAAAGGATTGTCCCCAGAGGCATTAACCACCTATTGGACTGTCCTCCTGGACCTTGTCCTCTGTGTCAGGGGAACCACTGGAAGTAATAATAATAATTCTAAGTAATAATAATTCTAATTGAGCAACATTTTACTAAATCTCTTGCCTGTTGCTGGGCTGATTTCCACTTCAGGCCAAAGACTCCAACCCCTATCTTAGGAAGAGACCTATTATCTCAATTCAGGGTCAAGTTGTTGTTGCCACCTGAGGAATATTACTGACTACCTTTAATAGAGACAGAGGTGGACCCCACAGTTTGGTCAAATAACAATACAGTGGGAAGGGCACAGACTGCAACTCCTATTGAAATTCATCTGAAGGATCCTTGCTACTTTTCTCACTAAAAATAGCATCTCTTAAAACCTGAAGTTAGGAAGGGACTAATACCTATTTTATCAAGTTGCAAATGACAGGGACTTTTGGTAGAGTACTGTGGCCCTTATAGTACTCCTATATTGGGGATCCCAAAGGTCACAAAAAAATGGAGATTAGTTCAGGACCTTTGTATAATTAATAAAGCAATAGTCCCTTTGCATTCTGTGGTTTCAAATTCATATGCTCTCCCAGATTCCCAAGGGAACTACTTATTATACTGTCCTAGACTTAAAGGATGCCTTTTTTTTCTGCATTCTTTGACATCCAAAAACCCAACCTCTATTTGCCTTTGAGGATTCTACTTAGTAAGACAGGACAATTTACCTGGATAGTCCTTCCCCAGGGATTTAGAGACAGTCCCCACCTGTTTGGACAAGCACTGGCACAAGACCTTATGAACTGGTCATACCCTGATGTAGTGTCACATCAATTTGTAGATGACCTTCTTTTGTGTGGACCTTCAGAAAAAATAATTTCTGAGGGCACTGCCTTTCTTCTAAATTTCCTGGCCAGTAGGGGATATAAGTCTCCCAAGAAAAAACTCAGTTGTGCCTACCCCAGCATACTTACTTGGGCATGATACTGGAAGGTGAAACTCAAAAGTTTAGCCTACAAAGAAATCAACCCATACTCTCATATACTCTTCCTCAGAGAGCAAAACAACTCAGGACCTTTCTGGAAATGACTGGATATTATAGAATCTGGATCCCTGGATATTCTGAGAAGGCAAGACCCCTCTCTGAGTGCCTTAAAGTAGCACAGGGACATTCACAGGCAATTGTTAATTGGACTCCAGAGGTGAAGAAAGCCTTCAACACATTAAAAATGGCTCTTACCCAGGGCCCCTGCTCTGGGCTTGCCCATTCAGTTAACTTTTCAATTGTATGTTACAGAAAAGAATGGAGTGACACTAGAAATGATTAATCAATTATTAGGACCCACTCTTCAGCCAGTAGGATACCTAAGAAAAGAATCAGACAAGTATAAGAATGGCCTTAGGCCTGAACCTAAGCAACTCCATTTTAAAAACTCCATTTTGAAATCTGCAGTCTCACCAGGCACAACTACGGAACTGTCCAGTATGGCCATCAGGCACAAACAAGTCACTTCTCCCCATCCTGACAAATTCAGAGTGAAGTCTCTGGCAGGTTGCCCTCACCCTGATAAGAGTGAGATGCAAGAAAATCAGGGTGGGGGCCACCAGACCAGATGCTTTAGTCTCAGGATGTATGACTTCGCTGAGAAATCTGGCAGCAGCTGATAGGAATTGAAAGGGTGGTCAGAAGTCCCCAAATTAGTATAAATGATGGAGCAAATGAAAGCAGAAGATTCTGATGAGGACCTGGACTGACATCCCAACTCTTCTCATAATTTGCCTGATCCTCTTCATCTTCCTCACCGATCTCAAACTCTACAGCCACATCTTGACCCTTGTGAGAGCTGCAACTTCTTGCTATGACCCTCCCCTCAATCGACCATCAGCTCCACCCCAGGAGAAGCCTGCATTGGTTCCTGACCTGATCACCTTAGTCTGAGTTAGTGTGCATCTGCTGGACTTAAAGCCTAATACTTGAGACTTCTGATCTGACACTTGAGCTTAACCTTCAGAGGGAATGTCTGTCATGAGCCTGTCATGATTAAGTGTGTTTGCAGTGCTTAGAATTAATCTAGAATTGTTTGCTGTGAATTGATTATGTCTATTGCAGTGCCTAGCATTAAGGATTGTCATTTTCTTGATTAAGAACCTATAGAGTGAAATTGTATTGAGTGAAACGAGTTAATAAAGCATTGAAAAGGGCCGAAGCATGTGGACATTCTTTATTTCTCCCCCTCGACTACATAAGTCGCACCTTTGCCCATTGAGACAGTAAGCTAGCCAACCGGTGTCCCTATGTCTTACAGCTGTGGCCGCAGCGGGACTATTTATCCCTGAGGCAAATAAACTTACTCTGGGAAGGCCCCTAACTGTGTTGACTTCCCACTACATAGGAGGAATCCTAAATTTTAAAGGCAGTCTTTGGCTAACACACAACCCCATACTCCAATATCAGTCCCATTTGTTAGAAGAACCTGAAATTACTGTAAAGACTTGCTATAACCTCAATCCAACCTCTTTCTTACCTGAGATAGAGAAGGAGACCTCTCCATTCCTGTGAGGAAGTTTTAACGGAAACTTAAATTTATAGGTAATCCTGATCTCATTCTATACAGTGATGGAAGTTCATTGGTGATTGATGGGACTTGAAGATCTGGATATGCAAGTAGTGAAAGATTTTGAGGTTCTTTGGGGGCACTTCCTACTAATACTAGTGCTCAGCTGGCAGAATTAGTTGCCCTCACCTGGGTACTAGAGATTTCTAAAAATATGCCTTTCTGGGCTGGGGATGTGGCTCAAGCGGTAGCTCGCTCACCTGGCATGCGTGGGGCGCTGGGTTCGATCCTCAGCACCACATAAAAATAAAATAAAGATGTTGTGTCCACCAAAAACTAAAAAATAAATATTAAAAAATTCTCTCTCTCTCTCTCTAAAAAAATTTTAAAAATATGCCTTTCTTATACTTCATGTTCAGCTATCTGAAAAGAGCAAGGATTGCTTACTACTACAGGCACTCCTGTTAAGTATGCCTCTTAGCATGCCAAGGAGATTCTTTGCCTCCTAGAGACTATCTTCCTGCCCTCTCAGGTAGCTATTATCCATATTCCTGAACATCAGAAGGGAGAGAACATAATAGCCAAAGGAATTAGGGATGAAGATGTAGGATCCAAGGCAGCTGCTTTACAGGGTTCACAGGTGTTCCTGTCCTATGGGAAAAATAGTTTCTGTTCTCAGAATGCCCCCAGTACTCATTGAAAGAGGCTTGACAGGCTGTAACTCAAGGATACCAAGTAGATCATAGAGGATGTGAACTTCTTCCAAGGGCACCCTATTATTTACCCAACCATCCAAATGGAAGGTTTTTAAGTCTTTCCATCACCTGTACTATTTGGGAAGAGATAACACTCTTACCCTAATCCAAATATATATATATATATATTTTTTCTAAATATATATATATTTAGAAAAAGGCTTAAAAGACACAGTTCAACAGATCCTCCAAAGTTGGAAATCTGCCTTTTTTTTTTTTTTTTTACCTTTCCTTTGGCCTCTGGCAGCCCTGTTGCTTGTTCTTGTTTTCGGTCTTTTCTTTAAATTATCAATTTGCTTATTTCTTTGTTTCTGATGAACCCAGCCTAATTCCATCTTAAGATTGGGAGCCATCTCATCACAAAGTCATGAAAAGTTCATTTCTGTTTCACTGTAAAATACTAAGGTTTCTACTTGGCCTTACCATAATTTGATGTTTTAAAAACTTGCTTGGGATTCCTGCCCATACTTTGAACTTACCAGTGCCCAGCTGTCCTTGACCAGATAACTACCCTCCCTGAAATCCCAGCTGCTCCTCATTAACTTTGATGTTGGAATATGAGTTTGCTCCCTACCTTGAGATGTTAAACAATGTAGGTCATAAACCTGCTATCCCATCCTGAATTATGCTTGCCGGAACCCTGTCATCTGTAAGTTCCCAAGACACTGCCATTTTTTAACTTTTTGAGCAATAAAAACTTCCCTGCAATCAGACCAGTTGCTGTTCTCTGTCCCTGTTTTCCAAGGTAAGACAGTCACTGATCAGCTCTCTTGTGTACACAATATAAGCTTGCATTAATTTGGTTTAAATCAGAGCCAGCAGTCTTTAAATTGGAGTCGGCGGTCTTTTCTTTGCATTGTGGTTCCACAGTTTCCTCTCATATAGAGACAACAAAATTTCAATAGACATTCCTCCAAACTTCCACCATGGATCTATTGACAGACCCACTGATGTATATCATCAACTTTGGCCTCTGGACCAGCCTGGTGCTTTCCACTTGCTCTAGATCTTCCTCAGAAGGATATCTCATTTACTCAAATAACACATAGAAAGGCTTAGGCAGCCAGGGCAAGACGGCAAATGAAGAGTTCATGGGCAGGGCCAGAACAAAAGAGCATGGAGAGCATCTTCTGATGAGTTCAACTTCCTGATTGATGAAAGTGCTCATGGGCACAAGCAGGGGACCCAATAACACAGACACTTCCATACTTGTGACCCTAAGTGGAGATCCAATAGAAAAACTAAAATAGACACATGAACACAGGGGGCACCAATCAATGATAGCAAGGAGAGCATAGACAGGGGAGGAGATAAGAAAAGGAGAAAATTCCAGAGACCCTAAAAAGAACAAGCCAGAACCCCCAAACTAGGGCCCCTTCTCTTCAGAGAAGACTGTCTCCATCACTTTGGCAATAAACCAGCTGCTTGCTTGCTATCTCTGTATCCTGTTCTTCAATTCCTTGCTGAACAGAGACAACAAACCCAGCACCCCCAGGGGGTAACATTTTCACCCCACATCCTACCCTCCTCATTGCTCAATAAGCACCTGCTCCTGATGGTAAGGCTTCCTCCCCAGAGGCCAATTAGAACCCCCAAGGGGAACACTAAGGAATAGCTCTTCTCCTTGTCTCCAGCAATAAATTTCACATCATGGAAAGAAAAAAAAAGTGCCCTTTTAGTTTATAGTTTGTTGAGTTTTGGTCACTGAATCCATCTGGTTAGAATAAAACCACAGGAAAAGAGAGAGAATTTTTTTAAAAAAAGGAAGTTTTTTTTTTTTCCCCCTCTGTCAAGCATGGAATTTTTAGCCAGTTTGATTCCCATGGTTTCCAAGCTGTTTTGAATGAAAACCAACCTTCCAGCGAACTCTTAAGGGTGCAATATCTATCAAATAAAAGAGCTCATGAAACAGTTGGTTAGAGGCCAAGTGAAAGGAACACGATGAGTTTCCCACAGATTCCTTCTCCAATGGATAATAGATGTGAGTTCACTAAGAAGAAACCAGCATTTATGGGGTCCCCTCACACAGTGCCTACCCCAGGAGTTCACAAGAACTCCCCCTGTAGCCTGGGGCTTCCTGTGGTGAGCATGAAAGGCTTTTGATCATGTCATTTCAGTTTGTCCCACAAAACAGATCTCAAAGAGAGAGAAAGAAAGAGGAGGGTTTACCTCACAAACACGAGTTGTTAGCCTGGATCCATTTTCTCTTTATCTTTTCCTTCTTTCTTGATTGTACTTTTTTTTTTAACTAGGTGTGTCTCCTGAAGCTTTATTCCTGCTCTCACCCAAGTGTCTTCTGTATCACAACAAGATATAAAATAACAGCTACAGAAAGAGGAAAATGAGATATACTAACATATCATCTCTCAGGAACTCAGACTCCCTGCTCCTTCAGCCCTCAAGTCTGCAAATTCAGATTCATCTACTCCAGGCTACATACTCTGGGAGGGTTAAATAAGCTGCTTGCATATCAGAGTGGTTAAATAGGAGAATCTACTAGGCTGAAACAAGAGCTCGAAAGCTCAGAGCTCTAATGCTACCTGGCCACATTGATTTGTCAGCTATTTTCCCTTTGAGAGATAAGAAGCCTAATTGATCTCTCAGTCTAAGCAAGTGGTGATTTGCCATTATGAGTAAATTTAATTTTTGCAACCATGAGTCTTGTACTCAAACAAAAGTGTAGATAATTTAATTGAGAGATAATGCTTTAAAGTGTAACAATCACCAATGCAAAGAAATGTTTCAGCTCTTTAAGTACATGTGTATGTGTTCTCTACCTTTTAAAAGACGTAGAATCTAAAATGGAAAATTCTCATTTTGCTTTTTAAATGTATGTAATTCCATTCTGTCTTTGCTAAATTTGGTCCGCATTGGAAATGGTTGGCCTTGGAAAAGTTACACAGTCCCTCTCTATCTCTCAGCATCCTCATGTGTCAAAGGGGTTGATTAATGGTATCTATCTCACTGAGTTATTAATATATTAAATTACATACTGTGGTAGATACATGATAAACTCCAGTTGCAATAGCATGGTGAAATATGTGAGTTTAAACTAATTCCAGAATTTGGCGTTAATATATGCTAAGCACTATTCTAACTGCTTCATATTGATTAGTTCATACAATCCTTTTAACAACCCTGTGTATTATTAGTCTACTTTTCAGAAAAAGAAAATGAGGCACAGGGATGCTAACTAATCAGCACAAACTCACACAGCAAGCATCAGTTTCAGGGTTCAAGCCCAGGTAGACTGACTTCAAATCCACTGAAGACATGCTCTTACCCCTTGTTTGAAACAGGGTTGTTTAGGGCGGCCTCAATAAGTTGCTGAGACTGGCTTTGAACTTGTGAACCTCCTGCCTCAGCCTCCAAAATTACTGGGATTAAAGGCATGCACAACTGCACCTGGCTGGAATGAACTTTCTTAAAAGAAAGTCTAACCCTATAGTTCCTTTGCTTTTTCTTGGAAGTGTCTACATACTTTCCATCACTTAAATACAGTTGACAAGAACCTTCATTATGTCATCATATGTCCAAACTCAGTATCCTCTGTATCCACAATTCTGCACTGGCAGATTCAACCAAATGTGGATCAAAAGGTTTTGTGTTTTTTTTTTTTAAAGATTGTAACTGTACTAAAATTGTACAGTTGAACATATACAACTGTTTCTTTCTTGTCATTATTCTCTAAGCCATAGAGTATAACAATTATTTACATAGCATTTACATTGTTGTAGGTACTAAAAGCAATCTAGAGATTATTTGAAGTGTTTAGGAGAAGGGAGAATGTGCATAGATTATATGCAAATACTATGCCATTTTATATAAGTAACTTGAACAAAAGGTATCTTGGAAGTCATCCCTTGAGGATACTGAGAGACAATTGTGCATATGTGTGTGTGTTTGTGTGTGTATACACATATATATGTGCTTGTATTGTGTAGAAATAGGTAGATATGGATACTTACATTGCATATACATGCACATATGTATAGTTATATATGTACATATATTATTCTGCATCTATATGTGCACATATCAAGCATGCATTCAGTTTCAGCTCTCAGAGTGTTTGGACCATATCTCTACTCCAAATGTGTTTCTCTTCACCTGCTTCTCATCCTTTGAAACTTGGATTCTTCAAAATTTGATTCATCAATTGCCTTCCCTTTAATGCTGCCTCTTCTCCCAAACACTGACTTATTCTATTTCCTTTACTGCTTGTAGCAGATTGTCTTTTCTAGAGATAGCTGCATCAATATCCCCCACCGTATGCTCTTGTGCCTTTGGACACTGCATTGTCCTTCCCCCATCAAGAAGCAGAAATTATTTTCTCACTCCCTTGAATCTGATCAGGACCTGTGACTTCTTAGGCCAATTGAATATAGCAGAAATGTTATAATGTTTATGGGCACAGCACTTAACTAGCTGTCATTGACTTCCTGCCTCTCACAGCTTTGACCTGCTATGTGAAAAGTCCAGGCTACTCTAGTGGACAGAGATGCAGTGTAGAAAAGCACTAAGATGTTAGACATGTGAGAGAAGAAGTCATCTTTGATATGCAGCATGTTCAAGTCTTCAGACAACTTCCTGTATTTGCCTGTTTTTTATTACTATATATGTAGTATACAGTACATATATATGGTTTTTATTACTATATATGTAGGCTGGATAACGTGTAAAGAAAAGAGGTGGCTGAAAGTTTTGTGGCTGAAAGTTCAAACAGCAATGGTGAAAGTTCTTGTGACCGCCTCCTTGTCTGTGTCACATGACAGATGACATAAAAATAGTGAAAGTCCATGTGAGAGGAAGAGGTAATATGAAAAGAAAGAAATCAGAGATCAGGGAGCAGACAGCCATACTCTTTTATAACACTTTGCCCTTATAGCTAACTCAGAGGCCCATAGGAGCTACCTTAATCCCTTCCCAGGGCAAAATCCTAGTAACTTCTCACAAGGATTCACATCTTAAAGGTCCCACTACCTCTTAATATTGCCACACTGGGGACCAAGCTTGCAACACATGAAACCTTGGAGGAAAAACCACATCCAAACCATTGCACTCTGGTCCCAGCTGTCATTGAATGCACTGGAATACAAGACTGCAGGCAGGCACAGCCCACTTGAGCCAGACTAACCAGGAAAGCATGAGAAGTAATCATGCATTGTTTAAAAACACTTGAATTTTGAGGTAGTTGGTTAAGAGCAATAAGTAAGCAGAATCACATTTATCTGATTTCAAAGGATCTTTATTATTCCATGTGCATACTGCACTTATTGTGCTGTTTTTTTTTTTGTATGTTTTGCATATTTGTCCCCTACAGCCTAGGAATATGATAAAGAACTTGTTTTATAGGTGTTTGGATTACCATAGGCTCTTTTAATGATTTCTTAAAAGATTTTATTTCACTTTTAAAAAGTCATCTTTTTGGGGGGATATATAAGTCCAAGTGGACAAAGTTTCTTTGAAGTACTTTGACAAGGTTGCTTCATCACTTTCTAGCTTGCGTATTCTCAATATCATAGTCTCTTAATTAATACTTCTTCACCTAAAATAAATGCACAGGTTGAATTCGTTTAATAATTATGATTCTTAAACTTGAAAATAAGAAAATATAAACACTATTTTATAAAAAGAGAGAGAGAAATAAATAAATAAATAAAAGGTTATTTACCCTACCATATAGGCCATTTTTTAAAGAGTCCTCTTCCCCTCTCCCAACCCTCTACCTACATCAGAGAGAATGAGAAGACAGGATTTGACTCATGTATTAACACAAATCCAAATCAGGGTACTATGTCTTAAGGGAGCAAAGAGTATCTCCAACATTGAAAAACACATATTAAAAAAAACTGTACTACAAACTGCTATTATCCGTACTTCCATGAAAGGAATACAAATTGGCTATGGGGAGGGACTCAGTGGTGGAGAAGGATATTTACCTTCTCCTTTGTGTACTTGCTATGCTTGGTCTAGTTTTTATATGCATACTTTACTTTTAAATCTAAATTAATAAAAGTTTTTTTTAAGTAAAATTAAAGAAAACAGTATGGAAATGCATGAGAGAAATAGACAAACTCTAGATAGGGCAAAGGGGAGGGAGGGGAAAGGAGGGGGCATGGGAGTAGGAAAGGCAGTGGAATGAGACAGACATCATTACTCTAAGTACATGTATGAAGACACAAATGGTGTGACTCTACATTGTGTACAACCAGAAATATGAAAAAATTGTGCTATATATGTGTAGTATGAATTGAAAAGCATTCTACTGTCATATATAACAAATTTGAATAAATTTTAAAAAGAAATAATCAATACCCCATGATAATATAATACAGGGAAAGAAAAATTCTCCTCTTATCTTCTTGGGTTTCAATAATTGAGTCTATGATATAAGGTCACAGTAGACAGGTTAGTAGGAGAAGAAGTATAGAATTTGAAAGGGATATCACATGAAAGAAAGTGAACACATCAAACCCCAGTGAAATCTACAATCTTATATACCCTTCATAGGAAACAAAGGAGGAGATGAAGGCAATTTAGAGGAGAGTAAATGGATTTGGGGAAAGATAAATGGACCCTAAGGAGAATTGGTGACATTCTGTAATGATCTATCTGGTTGTGCTATCAACCACCAGTTTCCTCTCTGCTGAGTTAATTTGATCTTCCCTGGTAGCTAAAATCCACAGGGAGGGAATTTGGGACATTAAGTTTCTTTTGGAGGATCAGGCCTTTAGGTAGGTAAGGAAAGTTGAGGGATAGCTCTCTCCTCCTTTCTTCACTCCCCATGTGGGACTCTGCCTTTGGGTATGATTCTGCTGAGTCTATGAGGGCATGAAATAAACACTGCTCCCCTTGGAACGCCTCAGTGCCCTGTCTCTCTGTAGGCAATTCCCGTAACATTTCTTGCCTCATAAAGGATTTAGAGGTGATTACACATGCTTTGTTGGTGGGTTATGGGCTCCAGGACATCAGCGGATGTAACCTCACCTGGCACCATTGGCCAATTGATCCATAAGGGACTAATCTTCCAGGTGTGCTGGTGCAATGATCCTGGAGGAGGAGAACCTGGTGGGGCTGCAGGAAGCAGCTTAGGGAGCTTTCCCAATGAGCAGGTAGGAATCTGGGTTCAAGAGGCAGACCTGCCCTAAGTTACTACTGATTAACTCTCAAAGTAACCCCCATTAGTCTCAATTGTGTAAAATGAAGTCGAAATTCTAAGGTGCTTGGTGGTGGGTTGGAGATTGTTTGAATGAAAGTCAATGGCGAGTGGATGAGGCAGACTAAGCCTGGAGGAAGTGGGGAGTCCCTATTTGGGGTTCCACAGTGATCCTCGTATGGTTTATGGCAATGCCAGTCTCTCCACAAGTCTATGAGCCTGGTCCAAGTTGGGGGTTTATACTGCCCTGCCAATGTAAAGAGGGTCCTGAAACATCCCTGAGAGACATCCAAAATGTCCCTGATTGTCGCAACCCCTTGCCCGCAAGGAAGACGCAACTCAGGAATCTTCTTTCAGCAGTTTATTCAGGCCCTTGATATTTTTTCTTCTCCTCTCGGATGCCCCTCCCAGCCTTAATAAAGCATCTCAAGCCCCAATGCAAAGCTGCCACGTGGAGCTTTCTCATAGGGTGATAAGGGATTACGTGCCAACTCTCCAAAAAAGGAGTTGTTTATCACAGGCCACAGTGGAAGCCGGCGCCATCTTCTAATGGCGGCCATGGTCTATAGGAACGGCTCACCACACCTGATGATAACACCCAAGAGCCACCAGTCTTAACCCCCAGCTAGAAGAACCTGCTGGCAGCCCCCCTCCCAATAGATGCCAAGTTGTCCTTCAGATGCCACTGAGAGAAACCCAGGGGCCCATCTACTATGATTAAGATGTCAGGTGCAAGATGACAATGCACCTTTATATATTAGCCTTTCATCATGACTGATCTCCTGAGTTGGAGAAACCACAACTCCTCCTTCACCAATAAGCCTCAGGCTATGACTGGTTTTATGTAATCCATCATTCAGACCCACAGACCCACTTGGACTAATTGCCACCAGCTACTCCTGAATCTATTTAACACTGAAGAATGCTGCCAAATTACTCAGCCACATTAAAGTAGTTGGAGAAATATGCCCTAGTAGGAACCATGAATGCCCAGATTTATGCCCAGAGTCAATTTCCTGAGAAAGATCCCCAATGGGACCTTAAAGATGAACAGGGATTTCAGATGACTGAGCATTATTGAGAAGCTCTTTTGGGTGGCACGAAGGAAGGAGGAAAGAGAAACATGAACATTCGCAAGACCTCAGAGGTTATCCATGGACCAGAAGAGAGTCTAAGTCCATTCTACAAGAGGCTATTTAAAGCATTCCATCTTTACCCCTTTCAACCCAGAAGAAGCCAAGAATCAGTGGATGGTTAATGCAACTTGTATTGGTCAGACCCAGGGAGATATCTGGTGTAAACTGCAGAAGTTAGAGGGCTTTGCTAGAATGAATGTAGGCCAACTGCTGGAGGTTGCCATGAAAGTATTCATCAAGTAAAACCAAGAAGCCCAGCATGAGGGAGATCAGAGAATGAAGAGGAAGGTAGATCTACTTGCCAATGCCCTAGTGGAGCAGTTGGAATGTTTTTGGAGACAAGTCCAGTCAGACCAGAGCTGAGACCAAAAAAGGAGCCAGCAAGAAGGACCACCTCAACCAGGGGTGAGATTACAATGGAACCAGTGTGCTTGTTGCCGTCAAGAAGGTCCCTAGAAGAACAAGTGTCCACAACAGTCAGAGAATTATCACCTTGTCCTCAGATGAAGGAGGAAAGGCTGAGTAATTCAAGATCAATGCCAACAACCACAGCAACCCTAAAAAGCCCCCAAGGATAATTTTGTTGGATTGGCTGCCATGGGAAACTATAAAGAAACCTAGGACAGATTGTGCTCCATTTTGTTAGGCCCTCAGGCACCTGTGATCTGAAGACTGTGGAGGGCCAACCCATGAACTTCAATGATCAGTACCAGTGCAGGTCACATTCCATAGAGACCTAACCTGTGAGCCCTTCTTGCCGAGACAAGCCACTCTTGTGGAGCCACAGGTAGCCTAGCTGGTCACCCTTTTTTGCTGCCTTGACAATGCAATTTAGATGGCCATGAAGTTATTCATGATTTCCTGTAATTCCCAGAGTGTCCTGTGGCTTTAATGGATCAGGTCCTATTGGGAAACCTGCAGGTCCATATAATTTTTGACTCTTGCAGCCAAGCCACCCTGATACTAGGAAAACCAGAAGCAAAGATCCTGACTCTCATGGGCCCCAAGAAGAGTTTCATAAAAAGGTTACAACAGAGACCTGAGCTTCCATTAAATGTGCCTGTGGTGTGGGCTGAGGATAAACCTGGACTGGCCTGAAACATACCACAAATAGTAGTAGAATTAAAGCCAGGGGCTTGGCCCACCTGCCAAAAACAGTATTCATTCCTCTCAAGGCACAGATTGGTATCCAGAGGCACCTGGAGAAACTTCTTAAGTATGCAATCCATTGACCCTGTTGGCCCTCCTGGAACACTCCTCCACTGCCAGTCCAGAAGCTGGGGACAGACAACTATCATTGGGTTCAGGACTTAAGGGCAGTAAACCAGGCCACTGTTAACCCATACCCTGTCCTCCCTAACCCCTATACTTTTTTAACCTTATCTCTAATGAAGCTGCATTCTTTGCATAAGGATATCTTAATGATGCAATAAGGATGCCTTCTTGTGTATTTGCCTGGCCCCTCAAGGTCAACCAGTCTTCACCCTCCAATGGAAAATAGAACAGAGACAAAGGCCAGCTGATATGAACTAGATGGTTTTAAGGGTCTAAAGATTCTCCAACCATTTTTGGTACTGCATTGGGCTCTGATTTAAAAGTCCTCTCAGCAGATAAACATAGCTTCACACTGCTCCAGTAGGTGCATGAGCTACTGCAAGCCAGACAGATACAGAGGGTTGTATAGAAGGGCCACAGCAACCCTCCTATGAAAAGCTGTCTACAAGGTTTCAAGGAAAAGGCCTAAATCTGTTAAGAAAATGTCAAATACCTTTGTTTTTACCTATCTCAACAACAACATCAACTCAGCCTAGAGAGAAAATGGGATTTCTGCTCAATCCCAGTTCTGTCAACTAGATGCCAAGTTTGGGAATTCCTTAAGACTGCAGGTTTCTGTAGAATATGTATACCTAACTTCTCTATCCTAGCAAAACCCCTTTATGAGGCTACAAAGGCGGGTAGAGTGATAACCTTTTATATGGGAACAAGCCCAACAGAAGGCCTTTGAGGAAATTAAGCAAGCTCTCACCAACACACCAGTCTTGGGACTCCCAGACACGTCCAAGCCTTTCATCTTGCATGAGCACCTACTGCCATTGCAGTAGGAGTTCTGACCCATATCATAGCCTCCTCCAGTGGTATACCTCTCCAAGCAACTTGACTCTGTTGCTCGAGGCTGGCCTATGAGTACTTGCAGTCACAATTCTCTTGGCATCAGAGGCTAACAAACTGACTATGGGACAAGAATGAACTGTCCAAGTGCCACACTCAGTTCTGACATTAATGGTGTGTAAGGGACAATATTGGCTGTCTAATACCTGGATGGTCAGATGTCAGGGAATGTTATGTGAAAATCTGTGCACCCCACTTAGAAGTAGTGAAGACTTTAAACCCTGCAACCCTACTGCCTGACAGACCAGGTCCACCAGATCGTGACTGTATCAAATTCATGGATGAGATATTTTCCAGCCAACTGGACTTCACAGATCAGTCTCTCAAAGATCATGATGCTAAGTACTTCACCAATGGTAGCAGTTTTATGGAAGAGCAAGAATACCTCACTGAGCAGTGACCCTAAATTCCACCACTGAGGCAAAATCTCCACCAAAAGGAACTTCAGCACAAAAATCTGAACTCACGGCTCTAACCTCAGGCCTTCAGCTGGCAGCAGAGATGTGTGTCAATATATACAGATTCCAAAATATGCCTTTACCACCCTCCATGTACATGGAGTGTTGTGGTGTGAACTGATAAATACAATCAATAAGAGTGTAAGTTATATGTTATAAATTAGTAAAAATATATATAGAGAGATTATAGATATGAGATTTTGATAAGTGAGATAAGACAATTATAAAGCAAGAACTGTCATAGACAGGCCTAAGACTCCATTTTGCTGCCTTCTATAAAACACTACTACAAGAGCTGTTTCTGAGAAACTGAAATGAAAGCTATTTTCTTATAAAAAATTGTCTTTCTGTACTTTGTACCCCACAAATTGTACCCTACTCAAGATGAAGCAATGGTCATGGTGAGCTACATCCTGGGTGTGAATGTCCTTGTGGGTCTACATGACTTTGAAGTAGATTCTCACCCCACCAACCCCCGCCCAAGTTCAGGATGTGACTGTCTAGCACCTGCTTGAATCCAGGACTGTGGTCAACTTAATTGCAAAGCTAATGCTATTTTAGCTTTTCTTTATTGCTTGCTTGCTGACTGAAAAATTCCAGTCCTGCCTAGGGCCCACAGGTCCCACTTATCTATGTTTTAATTTCTATGATTGGCTAGCTCACATGACAATAAGCAAGTCACTGAGTTGTGGTTTTTGTGTTTATATTCTCTTTGGATGGACCAGAAAGCTACTGTCCTCCCACAGAGCCTGAGTCTCTGCAGTGGGTGACAATCCTTGGCCAGGTAAATAAAGCTCTCTTTGGATTTGAAATTCAGGCTTAGAGTGCTTTCTGAGGCGTTCTCCCCATAACCGGGCCTAGTTAATTCAGAAGGAGAAGACATAAAGTACAGCAAAGAAATCATTGAACTCCTAGATGCGGTTTGGGCTCCTAAAAGGGTGACAGTCATCCATTGTCAGGGACATCTATGGGGGAAATGCCATGGTCGTTCAGGGAAACGGCAAAGCAGACCAAGAGGCAAAGTCTGTGGCCACTGAGGGGCCAACAGAACCAATGACTATGACGGTCATCCTGTTCACCAGTCCATTGGAAGAATGGGACCCCAATTACAAACTGAGAATACCTGGTTTAAATCTGAAAATGGAAGTTCCTTCCCAGGTGGAAAGTGGAGATTTGAAGATGGCCAAAAAGCAATTTCTGAGGCCCTAGCCCCAGCCTTTGTCAAAAAGTTCCATCAGGACTGCCACATTGGCTGGATGGCTCTCGGGGCCATGTGAGAGTGACATTTCTACATTCCTCAGCTCTCCAGCATAGCCTGAGTGGTGTATGAACAATGTGAAACATGTGCCCAGAATAACCTGCGTCAGGGACCTCAGGCCTCCCCTGGGGTACAAAGTGTAGGAAGGGTCCGTTTGAAGATACAGTTGTGAACTTCACTGAGCTCCCATGGGTTTGGGGCTATAAATATTTGTTGGTCTTTGTGTGTACTTTCTCAGGCTGGGTAGAGGCCTTCTCTATTTGCACAGAGAAGGCACATGATGTGGCTCAATCTCTCCTAAAGGAAATCATGACCTGATTTGAGATCCCAATCGCCATGGGATTGGATAATGGGCCAGTGTTCATGGCTGAAATGGTGCAATTGGTGGCAAAGGGGTTGAAGATCATCTGGAAGTCACATATGGCATACCATCCCTAGAACTCAAGGATGGTAGAGCAAAATAACTAAACTCTAAAGTTACAGCTAAGCAAACTGTGTCAAGAAACCCACCTACACTGGGACCATGTGTTGCCAGTTGCTTTAAGAATTAGGTCTAACCCTACATCATGGACAGATTTTTCCCGTTATGAGATTCTTTAGGGATGCCTTCCTCCCATTATAAGGGGTAGACAAGGAGATCTAAAGGAATTGGGCAACATTACACCTAGGCAGCAGATGCAGACTCTTAGCTCAGCCCTGACCATTACACGCCATTGGGTTAGGGTAGAGCTCTGTGCACCTGACCACTGATGCCTACACCTTTAAACCAGGAGATGCTGTTTGGGTAAAATAATGGAATGTCCAACCCCTGAAGTCTCTTTGGAGGGGTCCATTCACTGCCATTTTATCCACCCTGACTGTAGTGAAGGTGGCCGAGGAGGTCCCCTGGATTCATCACAGCAGAGTGAATCCAGCTTCTCATGACTATGAGTACGTTCCAGATCCAGCTGCATGGTGCAAGTTGACATCCAAAATAAGCAAGCTGCACCCTGAGAGGATCCTGAGGACAACAGCCCTGCTTTAGTCACCCCTGAAGCTGACTAATTTACGCATGGCAGAAGCTTGAGGAATTGACCACCTGCCAAGATAAATGGACTGTTCTTATCTTCTATATTAGTGTTTCCACTGTAATGCTTTGGCACTGTCACCCCTTACCCCTCTTTGATATCGTGGTTCTAGCCTTATTTTTCACTGTAGGATTAGCAGAGACCGCTATGACTGACGGGCACTGGGGTGAAAAATTTCTATTAGCAGTCCTTTACCTCCTTTTGATAAGATGCATTGTTGCTATTGTCTGTGTCTGATCTGGCTCCCATTTGTAGACGTAAGCCCCTCATCCTGTGACCCATACATCTGCACGACTCAATCAGGCCAAGGTATCACCATGACCCTACTTTATCATACCCATTTCTCCTGTCAGGGAACAGTCTCAGGGTCCTGCAGGTAGAATAAGACAAGCTATTCTATCTGCCAACAGAGGGAATCAATATAACTGTTTTGATCTACAGTATTCCTCAAGGGAGGAATGGCTAGAAGTCCAAAGCTCATGGGAAGACAATTTGGAACAGGGCTCATTAATTTACAAAGTCCATCTTACTGAAACAACTAATTTCAGTACACTTGGTGCACACGGGGTCACAAGGGAGACTTGGGCACTTGCTGCGAACCATTGTATGTCCACCATATCATGTGGAGACTTATCTGGGGAGAGGAAATACAGGCTCAATGACAAGAATATGTGTGAATAGCCTGTAAATGGTGTGGTCCGTGTGCACTGGTTATGCCAAGTTTTTGTTATTGTTGTTCCTTTTGGAGTTGTGTTACATGGGCCACTTGGCAGAGTGACAGAAAAACTGACTGACATCCAAAGACTGTCACTACATCTGACTGCAAAATGGAAACCTGTAACTCCATTAATTTTACTATTCTTGACCCTGAAGATTCAGGATGGAAAACAGGTCACCTAACTGTCCTGTGTATAGTTGGATTAAGTACTGACTCAGGAACCATACTACAAAAGGGTCACAACTTCATTTAAGTCTTCCTCCCACCAGGTCTTCTATTCCTTTTATGAGGAAATGGGAAAAAAATAATAACCTGCCTCCTCCTTCCATCACAACCAGAAACTTATTCCTAACTTTGGTGGACAGTATAGTTCAATCTCTGAATGTCACTCTTGCTTTGTGTGTGGAGTAACCAACATGGGGGATCAATGGCCATGGGAGACTAAATAACTAGACCCCCATGAGTCCACCATGGTACAATGTCTTCCCATTTAACTACTGGTTTTTCAAAACCTCAATTTTGGAAAATATTGTTCTTCCCTAGAAGGAAAAGAGCTTAACATCTCAGTTGGGAATGTAACATGTCTGGCCAAAAATTCCAATAATGTAACTACCCAGAAAAAACAGTGGTGGGGATCCGTAAATCTCACAGAACCAAATCCCCACCCCTTGTCAAATTTCTCTAATGTCAGACAGGCCTGGGATAATGCCACCATAGAAATAGAATGGCAAGCCCCAGGTGGACTATACTATATACGTGGAAGGGCTGCCTTTGCTAAATTGCCCTGAATCTGGTCTGGATCTTGTGTACTGGGGACAATTTGCTCCTCCTTTTTCCTCCTTCCATTAGCTAGAGGGGAGCAAATGGGGGTCCCAATATATGAAGACTGAAGGACCCAAAGAGAGTGGAAAACCCTGACAATTAGTGACTAGAAATATGATCTCCTGAGTGGATAATTCATTATCATGGTCCAGCGACCTAGGAAGAGAATGAGTCCAATGGATACTGGACTCCCATCTACATGTTAAATCATATCATTAGGCTACCGGCTGTTGTTGAAATTATAACTAACGAGACCACCCAAGCCCTCAATTTATTGGCCAAACAAAGTACTCAAATGTGTAATGAAATCTATCAAAACCACTTGGCTTTATACTACTTACTTGCTTCTAAAGGTGAGCTATGTGAGGAATTTAACCTGAACAACTGTTGCTTACAGATTGACGATGAAGGCAAGGCCATAGAATAAATTACAGATCATATGAGAAAGATCGACCACGTTCCAATCCAGACTTGGAAGGATCAGAACTCCAGGGAATTATTTGGAGGATGGTTTTCCACTTTGGGGGGAATTCAAAACTCTCATAAGTGTTGTGGGTTTGATACTGGGGTCCTGCCTGCTCCTACCTTGCTTGTTACCCCTGGTTATAAAATCTGTCTCCAGTCTCATGGAGGCTATGGTTGAGAGAAAGACATCTATGCACATCTGATGTTATGGAAATATAAGCCATTAAGTCAGGATGATCTTTGATCCTGAAGGGATCCAAATATTAGAGTGAGGAATGTGGTAGAAGCCCTCTTCAAACAAAGAAAAGACTAGGTGGTGCAGCCAGTATTTGTATGCACATGTGTGACTCTGTCAAGCAACATGGCACAACCAGCGTCAGCATGTGCATTCGCAGCTACATTCAACGTGGACCAGCCAATGCCTGTGTGTGCTCATGTGCACCTTGTCAGTAACCATGTGTGCCTGCATTCTCTAGACAAAAGGAAGGCAACATGGCGCCCACAGGCATATGTGCAACCCTGCTAACTCCCCCCAACCCGAGCACCTGCACAGCTCTGCCACAACTTCCTTATGAATTTATAGTATAGAAAATCGATGCAAAATGTATTTCTCCACATAGGGGAGAGAAAGGGGCTAGTATGTAGCAGGGAGGGGTAAATGGAGACTAGCAGGGGCTTCTAAGGTGAAGCCCTGCTGTGTTCCCAGGCTTGGCCTTTGGATGTGATTCTGCCATGTCCGTGCTGGCACAAAATAAACACTGGTTCCTGTTGAATGCTCCCGTGCCCTGTCTCTGTACGAGAATCCCACAAGGCCCATGTGCCCTCATTTGAAATAATCAAAATACCAATGAAAGTATGTTTTGGAGTGGCAATTCCTGAACTTAATCAAAAGGAATTTTGAACTTCTTCATAAAGGTGTCATAATGTTATGCACAAGATGCCAGACTCAGAAAGACCATAGTTTTCCATCCTATATGGAAGGTGGAGTGGGGGAAAGAAAAGAAAAAAAGGGGTATTATGAAAATAGAAGGGAAAGCATTGGGGTAGAGGAAAGGGATTAGCAGAAGGGAACAGAGAGGGCAAGAGGAGGTAACAGGCAGAGAAACAAATCAAATTATGTTATATGCACCACCTTGTATAATTACTATGCACCAATAAAACTATATTAATATAAAGGGGAACATGGCAGTCATTTGTTTTTCTGATATAATAAAACACTTGCTTAATTTTCAGAAAAAAAAATGTTAGGTCTGATGATGGCTCATTAGCTATGCACTTGGCTTCAGTGTTAGACAGACATGGATTAGAATCCAGACTGCCATGGGAGAATTGGCCAGACACTTCACCTCTAAGCTTCCCTTTACTCATCTAAACAGCAGGCATAAAAATAACCACCCACAACTGACATGCAAATGCAGGGGTGATATGTGAAAAGGGTAGCCATGATGCCTGGCGTGTGTAAGTAGGAGCAGGTGAAGAAAGAGTGGAGGGACATGAGAAAAGGTAAAGAGCAGGGGATGAAGCAGCAGATGAGAAAGAAAGGAGAGTGGATGTTTCCCTTCACCCCCAACCCTGCCCCAAATCCCATTTTCTGCTCTGGTAACACTAGCCTTCCTGTTGGTGCCTGTCACCTGCCTGTATTTTATTCTCAGGGTTGTTATCATTTCCTCCTTCTATCCTTCTTCTCACACACTTCAATTCTTCAAGGGTTCACACGTTGACAAAGATCAATGGCAGATCATGCTGGTTTTCAATGGATAGTATAGAATTTTATATTTAGATGTAACTGTGACTCGATTCATGTGTAAATCTCAATTGTTCAACTCTGGCTTTCTCTGTGTATCTTTTGGTGTACAAAATATTGTGCCAAGGGTTGTGCTGACTGTGTAGAAGACATTCAAATCTGCATGGTTTGCTTAAATCAAAAGAATGACTTTGATAATTATATTTCCAGGATACATCCCAATGCATCAGATTGCTATGGGGTTTTGTAGGGGGAAACAAGTTTTACAAACTGAAATTATAATATGTAGACCCCCAACGCATTATATTCTATGACTGTTTTATGAATGGATAGGGTAACACACATATTCGTGGATGTGAAGTATCCCAACTTTGGGCATTTATGTGTTCCCTCTGCCTTACTGGAAAAAAAAAGCACAAAACACCCCACAAACCCACTGAATATCAATGAACCAAGCACTCAGCCCATGAGATATGCACACGAAGTTCAACCATTGTTTTAGAAGTGAGTCATGTGCATTTGGTACAAGATGGAGCATCATATGTCAAAGCATATGGCTGCCGCTGAAGCCAAATGCAGATAGCATATGCTTGGAAGTAAAATATTTGTAATTCTTGTTACTTATCAAAAATTAATGAGAGCAACAGTGTGTGTTTTGTACTATTCTGGGTTTATAACAGATCATCTGGGTTAATTGTAGAAACTGTTTTTTTGCAAAACAGTCAAGTGTAGCTATTTCAAGCTCTGATGTTTTCTTTCTATACCTTAACTCCCCACCCATGCCTCCCTACACACAACCAGACATACCACGCATATACACTCTGGGCAGGTATCAGAAACCCAATTAATATATCGTTTGGCTCAGAGCTCCATTTTCCCAACAGTGTAGAAAGGTGGTCATTAAATTTCACTTCTGGAACTATTCACGTTTCCATAGAGGAGGGAATATCTGTGCATAAAAATGAAACTTATGTCCTCAAAAATGCTCTGTATGCATATTTCCATAAAGCTTCCTTGTTTATAAAGTTTATTCACTTATTTGACCCTGTGTGTTAGGCAATTTCATGGCTATTTTATGGGTGAAGGAAATTTGGCTCCTCCAGGTAAGTCACCTTATCCTTGGTTTTGATGAAGCCAGACCTTCAGCCCTTATCTGCTGCCTCCACCTTCAGGATAGTCTCTACTACATGGAGCTTTGTAATGTCATTAGCAGTTGATGTTTGGATTAAAAGCTTGATTGGTGATGAAAGCTGGAAGAGTTGTGTCCAACATCATCACCGCTAGACCTGCTATTTGTGGCTTTCTGGAAAACGTTTGGGATAAGAAGGTTTGGCTACACCATCAGGACATGCAGTGATGTCTCTGGGTCTTGGCAACCCAGCAATATAAGTAAACATTTTTCTTCAAGGGTGATGACATTTCCTCCTTAGGAACAAGCTGAGCTCGTCATCTTTTCATTGTTGTGACTGAGATACCTGACAAAAACAACTTAGAGAAGAAAAATTTTTATTTTGGGATCATGTTCTCAGAAGTTCAGTGCAGGGTCAACTGGCTCCATGGCTTTGGGCCTGAGATAAAGCAGAACATCATGGTAGAAGAGCATGCTTGAGGAGGAAAGCTGCTCAGGTCCTAGAAGCCAGGAAACAGAGAGAGTGAAGAACCAGGGACAAAATATAATTCACAAGGGTACACATCCCAAACCTACTTCCTCAAGCCACACCCCACCCACCTGCAGTTACCAATCACTAGTCTATTCAAACTACTGATCCATCAAATGAATTAATCCACTTACTAGGTGACAGCTCTTATTTTTTGCAAGTAGGAAGTGATTATGTCATGAGGAAAGAAACCTCATGAATGAGACTTGAAACCTTACAAAAGAGACCTCAGAGAGTACCCTCAGCCCTCCACCACTTGGGCATACAGCAAGAAGACAGCCATTTATGAACCAGGAAGAGTCCCTCTCCACATACTGAATTTGCCAGTGTTTTGATCTTGGACTTGCCAGGCTCCAGAACTGTGAGGAATGAATTTCTGTTGTTGATAAGCCACTTAGTTTATGGGGTTTTCTTATAGCAGCCAAAATATACTAAGGTACTACATTAAACAATGGTAAAAATAGGTTAAATGAATTTTAATACTATTTTTATTGCATATATCGCCTAATATATAATAATCTAATGTATCTACTAATATATATCAATCTGCTATAATATGCTACATCTACTACATGTAAGTACTGCATTTCTAGTGTACATTGACTACATTTCCATGTCAACACATTGTCAGTATGAAATCAGTAAGATATTTATATTAATACTATGTCTTTGGAATATAGTAAGTTTCATCTTAATTCTGATTAACCACAATTCAAGTGCTTAATAACTACATGTGACTCTTGGATACCATATTTGATAACATAAAAAGCTAGAACACCTTATTTTACTTGCCTTCTCACTCTCTCCTCCTTTCCATGATCAAAGTTCAAAGTTCTTGATTCTGAACCGCATTAAAGTTCAACCCCTATAATCTCTAACAGTCTGACTTTGCCCTGCTTTTATACTGAATGGTTCTTTTCAAAATGCCTGGCCACTTCCTTATTGTTACATGCAGTACCAGTCCCCTCTCTTCATTGGGAGCTCTGAACTGTCTAATAGGAGCACAAGAATTCTGCCAGATGTTTCAAATAAAGGAAGTTTAATTCAAGAAACCTATTTACAAAAATGTACAAATTAAGAAAACCTCGAATCTATCAGAGTGTTTATTGTAAAAGAGGTAATACAATGACTAATTATCCAGAGGAAAATCATGCAGAGTCTTGCAAGCCATGTTTAGGGATTTGGAGTGTTTTAAAGAACTGAAGGAGCAAGAACAGAAAGCAAGTTAGCATAGAAAGTAACTCCAGGAATCTTTTGCTATCTCTAGGGAGGATAAACAAGGCAGTAGCAAGTTTTATCACAACCCAGGAACACACCTACAACTGACACTAGTATCAGAGAAATGTTGCCATTCTTAAAACCACAGCTTGAGTGGTGTTAAGGAAGCTAATAAAAATCTTGAATAATGAAATTATTTAATGTCCTGCATGAGGGCTTCTTCTATTTCCACTCAGTGGGGGATTTCATATACTCCCTGTAAGTCCCCTGTCTTCAATTATTTTCATTATAATTGAATGCCCACTAAAGAAATGCACTTGGATATACCATTTGCATATGGAATTCCAAATGTTAGAAATAGAAGTCAATCCTCTCTCTCCTCAACAACCCCCCTTCATCCTCCATCACTGTTATTTCATCTAGGCCAGTGGATGACATTATAATCTAGGCAGAAACTCAAAGTTCTCTTTTATTCCCAAATCTAATCAACAAGTCATGTCAAACTTACTAACAACTTCTTAAAATTGCCCCCCTTTCAAGACCCACTGATGGTTTCCAATTCAAATCATTATCTCCGTTGTATCAACAATTAGGTAACTACATTAGTCTCCTAATTGGTTTCACTGTGTTCAATACATTTTTCTCATTGCATTTGGAGTGATTTCCTTAATATACAGATTCCAAACACATCATCTTTCTGCCTATAACCCTTATTAGACCCTATAAAATTTCTCTCTGCTTACATTTCCAATCTCATTTCATGCCATTTAATACTTTTCTTTGGAGGTCAACACTTCAATAAAACTGAGTTAATTCCATTTCCAGCTTTCTCTTCTTTCTGGACATTGGTGCATGTTGATCCCTTCTTTTGAATGGCACATATCCTTCTTCCTCCCCTTTGCTTGAGTCCTTACCCTTCCTTTTACCCAAATGCTCCTCCTCATCCTTCAGATCTAATAATATATTTTCATTCACTCAAAAAGATATACTTGATTCCTGGTTCTCCAAATCTCAACATATCATAACAGAAAGAATTCTCTATCTTAAATACCATCCTACTCTCTAAAATGTAATCTCTTGGAGTAAGAAACTTAATTTTCTCCTCCAGCACAATCTTTGACATGTAACATGTGTTCAGTGAGTCATTTTTAAATAAATGGGTGGATAAATGGTTGAATGGACATGCAGCTAGATGGAGACAAGTACAAATTTACCTAGCATTTTTTAATGTCCACCTTTTTTCATGCTGATATGTTGCTTCCACACAGAGCACTCTTAGAATCCATCCTATCTTCTTGGACATAAAACGTGAAATTTAAAAGGACCTACTAATTACAAGTTATTTTCTCAGTATCACTATCCTCAATAATCAAACCAGGTGGCATAAGAGGCTCTATGCCATGGGAAGATTTGTGAATACCTGGATACCTGTTTCCCTATCCGTGGTTCTTGGCTTCATTTGGATTACAAATGGCTTGGAGCAGGTTGTATTCATGTTTGCAGTTTCCACAGTGCCCAGAACCTAGTTGAGCTGAACAGTTTGGTGAATGAAAAACTGAATTCAATAATAAGTGAAATCATAATCAATAAAAATTTGTGTTTTAAGATGTAAATTTTGCTCAAGAATCATTTTCTTAAGGCAAAGAAGGCTGATATCAACCTAAGAAAGCAGGTCATTGAGTTTGGGAGTAGTTGGAATTGCTTTGCAAAAAAGTATGTGAGCACAGGGCTTGTGCAATTGCCCTGAAAAACCAATGAGTCTTTGCAAATGTTCGTGAACTCAGAAAACTATTAAGTTTTCTCCACAGCTTGGATGCTTAAACCAAACAATTAAATTAATAAGGAGAAAAGGGTGGGTGAAAGAATTCTACTTCTAATATTCATTACATTTTACAAATTTGACTTGGGACCATCAACGGACACAATTTGGCATTCCTTAAGTTGTCACTCTTTAAATCATAAAATGTGCAATTGGAAAGGGGCCTTGAAATTTGTCTTGTTCAACTCCCCCACCCACCCCAGAACTTTTTGTTATAGATAAGTACTTTGGAACTCAGAAAAGCCAGGCAACTTTCCCAAAACCACACAGCTCTTGTGACTCTACTGGGAATCCAACTCAAGTTTCCATAAGTAAAATGAAAACAAAAAATACCCTACATGAAAATGTACAGTGTATTTGAAAGTAGCTATGCATTGTAGCATGTAGGCCTTTTATCAAGAAATGTGATTGTTTATACAAAAAGACTGACTGGAACATAAGTTTCTGCCAAGACATATTGGCATATACCAGGTGAAACTTTTAGTTATGAAATTGAAGTGTAAAGAGTAAACTAAAAATGGAGTATAGAACAAAGTACGAGAAGACCTTGTCTCCAAATTATAGTGACATCTCATGGGGAAAACACACACAAAAAACACCCCACCTTGAAACCAGGCAACTGCTTTGGAAAAAAAGCATTGAACACAATGTGATTGTAACAAGGTGACCTAGGAGAGCAAGGATAAGGGGAACTTCAAAACAGTGCCCACATATGCATTCTGGCTCTCCCTATTTCTACCCAGTTTTTTTTGTAAGGACGTGATATCTGCAGTTGACCCACAGAGTGCTCTACCAGATGCTAAATTGTCAGTCGGGCAGCCACAGAGCTTCAGTGAAGTTAGGAATAAATGTGTTTATTAGCATCCCCATTTACTGCCATCCAAAACATTCACATGAAAACACCCACTGTACTCCCTGCACACCCCTCCATCTGCACACTAGTTGGCAAAGGGAAAACTCAAGCAGAAAACTCTCTTTGAGGCCCCCATATTCAATTCAACCTCCTGAGTAAAGATGCTGGCTGCAGTGCTATAGTCTGAATGTTTCTGTCCCCCTAAAATTCAGATACTGAAAGCTGATCCCTGAGGTGATGGTAATAAGAGATGGGAGATGTCCAGGTCCTGAGGATCAAGCCCTTGTGAATGAGATTAGCACCCTTCTCTAACAGGCCCAAGAAGCTCATTTGCTGGTTCCACTCTGTGAGGGCACACATACATAGAAGGCCCTTCCCAGACCCTAAATCTGCTGGCACCTTGATCTTGGACTTCTTGGCTTCCAGAACTGTGAAAAATAAATTGTATTCTTTGTAAACCACCTTGTTTAGGGTATTTTGTTTTAGCAGCCAGAAAGGACTAAGATATCCTTGGAAGAACAGTTCATTTCCAGGGAAGGGTTAAATGACACTCCACACTGTTAGCCAGGTTTCTGTGGCAGAGCCATGTACTGCCCTAGGAAAGTGAATGCATTCACTAACCAAGTGCAGCTGATGGGGCTAATGCAATGGAGCAGCTGCCCTGACGTTTTCCCAGCAGGCAGGCGCATGGAGCTCCAATCTAGTGCAGGCTGGATGTTTTTAATTCACAATCTAATCATGATGGATTGGAAGAAGATGCAAAGCACTCTCCCTTTGTCAGAAAAGCCTTAATGGTCATCAACCATTTCAAGAAAATAGAAATCTTGACCAATTCTATTGAGGACACATGGGGGGGGGGCTTATTCTTGGCAGAAGAGATTGCAGATTTGTATAAAATATTCAGATCTCAAACACTTTTCATTTTATGATAAAAAGAAATAGTTCATGGTTCAGATATCTCTTATTAGCCAACAGTTGAGTAATTATACAGGATAATAACAAATATGATGTGTTGTCCACTTGAAAGAAATAATATCTTGTAGGAAAAATTGGCCAATACATAATAATATTTGGCCACATTAATTGAGTAATTTGATACACTTTTATTTGTTCACAAAAGGCCTCTCAGGGGATCTCTGAATGTTCAAAATATTATAATTTCCCCTTCACCAATGAGAATTTGAGTAAAACCAGTTGGCCCAGCAGTCACCCTAGTAGTAAACCCCAGAAACTTCTTTGTTTACTCATGGACATATGATTATCCACTGGAGCATCTGGAGGTTCAGAAAAAGATTTGATCACATATGCCCAGCATCAGGGACATGTAAAAAGAAAGTCCTTTCCCTTTGTCCCCAAATCACCCCAAACCATGTGCTTTGCAATGATTTTATTTGGCTATAAGATTAGTGACTTTAAATGCTCTGTTTGATGCCATTCAATTCCACAAATATTTGTTAACCATGAATTATTTTCCTTCAGTATTCTTAGTCAGCTTTCCTTCATATCCAGACCTGAGACAATCAAGTTATACAGAAGGAAGTTCCATTTTGACTCATGAATTCAGAGGTTTCAGTCTGTGGTGACTTGTCCCTCTTGCTTTTGATCCTGTGGTGAGGCAGCCTATCATGGCCAGCAATATGTGGCAGAATAAAACCATTCACCTAATGGCCAAGATATAAAAAAGAGAGAGAGAAAGGGATCAGGGTCCTGCAAGTCCCTATGGAGGCACGTAATCAATTATCTAAAATGTCCCACTTCAAGTTTCCACCAACTGCCAATAATGCCACATTGGGGATCATGCCTTTAATGTGCAGAAACTACATAGGATAATGTTTAAGACGTGACTCTTTCTCAGCTTGATAATTTAAAATGCATTTGAAAGAGTTACAAAACAATATGAGACAATTTTAAGTGGTGAAGACAGGAAGCATTGAAACCATGGGGTGAAAGTGAGTGAGTGAGGACCAGAGACACTGAAGGGCTTTCCTTAGAAAATCGAATGGGTCGGAGATGTGGCTCAGTGGTACAGCACTGGCCGAGGCCCTGAGGTCAATCCCTAGAACCTCAAAAAAAAATGAATAGAAAGAAAATAGAGTTGGGATCTTGAAGAACAAATAAACCTTCAATAAGTGTAAGAAAGGGAAAGACTATGAATGAACTATCATCAAAAAACAATGGAACCTAGGGAGAGTAGAGATCAATAACCTGTACAGAATTATTTTAGTAAATTATGGAGATAGGAAGGGAGGCAAGAATGAGTTCTTAAATAGCTGAGCATTTAAGACCATTATTAGGGGAATAACTACTCTAGAATTCTTTTGCAATTAATTTAGCAATCGTTTTATTACCATCTTTGTTTTAAGAGTCAAGGGCAATTTTGTGCCATGGGTGTTCTCAAAATCTTCTTGAGGAAGAAATGTGCACATGAAAAGGTGTCTGAAGGGGCCTAAATCATGACTTTCTTGAACTTATCCTGATGTATTTTTTTTTCATTTTTCCATCCCTTCTTCTTAAAGGAGACTTTCTCTCATTGAGGCTGTAGAACACTGAGACAAAATTTGGCGGTATCCTTACACTTTACTAAAAATTCATTGTTCCTATTTCAGTTCCAGTTCTTACTTGAAGTCGCCTCATGCATAAGTAGGATAAGAAGTCATATTAGAATTAGAATCAGAAGAAGACCTCAAGAATAACCAATTATCCTCTAGGATTAAAATAACATTCCCAGAGGTCTTCGGTTTGGAAGGAAACATGTTCCTTCCTTCACTCAGCGCCCATTTATTGGATACTTTCTCTGCGCCTGCACCAAACCACAAACTCACTAGCAGGGAATAACGATGAAAATGAGTTTCCTTTTCTTTGTCTTAGAGTGCCTTGATCACAGTGGAACCCAGTCAAGCATCAGCTGCATAGAACATGATGACATCTCTAGGTGTGATTTGTAAATAGAGGCTTCTTGAAAAGATGGCACTATCCAAGAAAGAATTGGAGGATTGGTGAGTACAGTGGGCCCACAATGAAACTTAGGGCAATTGGGGCAGAAAAGAAGGATTTACCTAAAAGAAACTATTCCTACTTTCATGTTTTACCTTAGGCTGAGCTTGCTGCCTGTGCTATATGGAAATCGTACATTCTTTCTCACATCTGGTTCAAGGCGCATATGCAAAGGGTATGCACATATATTTTGAACACCCCCCAGGGCGCCTGATCTACCAATAGGACCCATAAATGTTTTATTCTAAGAGATTAGGAGATCCTAAATTTGCATGTTGCTGGCAGAGACATTAGGCAAACAGTTTCTGTGTGTGGTCAGGGTAGTCTGCCCGTCCCTGGGAGAACAAAAATTAGGCAAAGGAGACTATGGGAAAAAAAAGAAAAGAAAAAACTTTCCTTTCCTTCTGGGTTTTCATTGCCAAAAAGGGAATATCAAAATAATTTCAGCTGTCTGATGAATGGTGAAATATTCCAGGCAGGGAGCTGCACAGCTCAAAAAGAATTAATTTTATAACTGTCTGCCAATTTTTTTCTTCCCCTCCTTTCCCCCGCGGAAATGCTTGTGTGTTAGTCACACACTGGATGAATAAAATGAGCACATAGCCTGCTGTTCAGGGCTGGGGTTGTGGTCATCTTCTGCTTTGGAAGACAGTCAAGGACTAATTAGGCATGTGTCTCTTCCTATCAAGTTTTGACAATCTGGAAATTTGGTGACAGCATAAGGAGAGGTCAGCTGATGGAGAAACTTGGGTTAGGAGAGGCTGTTTTTGAGACTGAGAGTCTTTAAAAAAAATAGGCATCTATTATTATTTGTCCTATCATTTGTTTCCTGCATCTCCAACATCAGTGCTGTTAATTTGGCAAATGACTATATTCATGGTGGGAATATTTCCTAAAAAAATGTAGTCTTGACCTTATTTTATTTTAGTTTTGTGAGTAAGAATTTCTCAGTTTCTAAAAAAAAAAAAAAAGAACCTCAAAAAGGTTTCCCAGGTATTTTCAATACCTAAATTTGGCATCCACACTTCCAAACGATGATAAGATTTTCGCTGAAGGGGGCACTTATTCAAGAGTAGGCATGGAAGTAGAAATGTTGTGGGCTCCTTCTGGAGGCTATAGGACAGGTTATAAAGTTTTCCATTTACTTTGTAAGACCCTCTAGTAAAGTGATAGGAGTTTAACATTAAACATTATAGGGTAAACCCTAATTTTGACTTAATGTCGGAATGCTTCAGTGTGCAGAAACAGTGAACGGTGTGTTTCTTTTTGCCTCTGTTTTGGAACTATTTCAATATGTTCCCAGATTTTCTCTGCATTAAGAATATATATAGAAAATCATGTACACTACACTTCATAGGATTCTGCTGAATATTTCAAATGTAATTTTAATGATATTGAATTCTAGCCCCAAGACTGGATTTTAGAAAATAATCCTTTCATAAAATACTATTGAACCTTTTGATTCCTTAACAACTTATTTCAGACATCTTTACATCTGAAGACACATTCTTCTTTACTGAAAACATTAAAAAAAAACACTCTCCAAGACGTGTTGATTGATATTTTATTTTCTCAGCCTCTAAATAATTGAACTCATCCTCAGATAATGACCACCTGATCAAGGAGAATAAAAAATATTAAATATACCCTTTACAAACATGTAGACATGTAATGGGAGAGGCAATACAGAGTCCTGAGTGCTATTTTTATCCACTTTCATATAGGAGAATACATCCAGCACCTACCATTAATTACAGAATAATCATAGGAGAATGACAGATGCATGAAACAAAGGGTCATACTTGACTCAGTCTCTAGGGTTCAGCCTCCTCACTTTTAATGTGACAGAATACCCTTGGTGATATTTAAGGTCACACCATGCCTAGTTTCAGCACTGTGTGCTTCACTTAGTCCAAGAGATGACTTCTTACCAAGGTGAAATATTCTCCAGAAGTAGAGTTTCTCTGCTTGAAAATGTGCATTTTCTATTATGTGCATCCAAGTGCAGATATTCTATTTTGAGTACTACTCCTGCCTTAGCCATTAACTTTCATTACAGTTTATCACTCTCCCTAATCCAAGAATTCATCAATAGAGACAACCATGATTATAATTAATGATTGAAAATCAGTGTATATGCAGTTGTCAAAAGTGTCTAAAACAGGGACTGACATATGTAGAGAAATCAGTGTCTATTTAACAGAAGCAGGACTCTCCAGGCTAGTCATGGTTTCAAGGTCAGGCAGCAACTAACTCTCAATTACTGGCAGAAAGCATAAGAAACACAGGATTCTTAATTCTGCCAATTTTTTTTCATTTACCCTTGCTTCGTGCAAGTCATTAAAGGCAAAGAAAATAAGAAACCCAATTAGGAAAGTATAGCCAATAATATATATTTAGTTGTTCCTGAAAATAATGAGATATTAAATAAAAAGAGGAGCCCAGTATGGTAATGCCACCATAGTATTTTTTTATGAGAGAGAGAGAGAGAGACAGAGAGAGAGAGAGAGAATTTTTAATATTTATTTTTTAGTTTTTGGCGGACACAACATCTTTGTTTGTATGTGGTGCTGAGGATCGAACCCGGGCCCCACGCATGCCAGGCTAGCGCGCTACCGCTTGAGCCACATCCCCAGCCCAACACCATAGTATTTTTTAAAAAATTAATCTAATATCAGTTGTTATATAGTTGGAAGTCAAGAGGAAACTGTAGACAGGAAAATGAGTTTCCAAAGTGGAAAGAAGAAGAAAAAAATACAGTCACTGAGTTAAGAGAGAGAGAGAGAGAGAGAGAGAGAGAGAGAGAGAGAAATAACATCCAATGTTAAATTGGCTCAAAATATTTATGGTGGTGTCTCAGAGATTTTGTTTTTCTCGTTAGCCCCAGTATGATATAATTTTGGCATAAGATATATAATGCCTTCCTTTTTAACATCACTTATGTTTTTTCTTTAAAAAGTCTATTGTTATTACTCTAATTCAGAAATAAACTACATTTTGCAAGGCTCCCTGATTTTCCTAGTTTGTCTCAAATTGTGTTTCCCTGATCTAGAAGATCAGCATTTCCTGAGAACTTATTTTAAATGAAATATTTACGACTCCATTGGAGACTGACTGAATCAGAATCTCTGGGAATGGGGAGCAGCCATCCATGTTTAGTAAGTCCTCCAGAGTATTTTGACGCATGTTCTGTTTTAAAATTCACTGAGCTGGTTCATTCTATTATAATATCCTTCTAAACCTTGAAAACATAGCAAACACATACATGTTTTTTAAATTGTCACTCGTATGAGGCTTGTTAGAAGACCTCTATAGTGTCACATCTTTCTAAATGGTAACTCAGAAATTCAAACTGTTCCTATCATATGGCTGCTGCTCTCTCCACTGGAGCCTACAGGAAGTGAGAACTGGAGAGTTATGGCCTATCAATAAACCAACCTGAAAAACAGTGTCCTCATATCTCAGTTCCTCTGCAGAGATAGTTATGTGACCTGTCATACTCACATGGAAGATGGGGAAGACACAGATATTGAATGAGGATCAAGTATGTCTGCCATGACCCTTAGTTAATCCATTTAGTGACAGTCTTTTCCTGGTTCCAGCCAGTCCACATAGAGACAAGAGGATAATTCCTCCAACTGAAGATTTTTTTTTTTTTTATTTTTGGAATTCTCAATTTCCATGGTCTACAGTCAAGTAGATAAGTGCAAATGATTGTCATGATATTTATCATTTTTCAGAGTTCAGTACCTCCTACTTTTCCAATGACTGCACCTAAACACAAATGCACAATTTTAACTCTGATAATCTATCCACTGTCTTTCTTTTCCTTCTTCATAAATAACAGCTGTGTAACGTATCCCCACTTCACTTCCCACAGTCTTCCTTTTCTCTTTCTTCCCACCCACGTCTTTCCTGACGTCTAAGACTGAAGTAGGCAACTCCTTGACATGAATACCTCTACTGAGGAGCCCATGCCCTCAGAATGATACCTGGAGAACAGAAACCATGTCCACAATATTTGTCCTGATCCTTGGCCATTGCCTCTAGATCCGGAGGTAGACATGTGCCTAAATGGGTCATTCAAATTTTTTAAGCAAATATATAATGATGTATTGTCAAAACGCTAAAGAGGCTTCTAATAGTATTATAATTGGTATCTATTTCATAGGTCATCCTCTTTAATGAGATGATTATTACCAGGTAGAGTCTTTAACATTGTGGTAAAAAATACATTTGGGGGGCAAAGAGCTGCCAGTATGGCAGATTCAATGCTGAGAGGGGTAGGAGCAGAATTGGTTCTGATTTACATTATGCAGCTATTTAAGATTTTGTCTTGAAGATAAATACAAATTATTTTAGACCTTGGTTATATTCCTGTATAAAGATTTAATGTTAATCCCAGCATTCATGAATGACTGTATGTTCTATCTCTTGAACAGGGATAATAAAGAAACTTACACTTAACTAAATAGTGTATATAGGATTATACAGAAATTATGTTGAGACTCATCTAATACAGTGCCCTTAAAAAGAAGCTTTATATGTTCCATTTCTTTGTAAGCTCAGAGATTTCACAAAAATAAAGATAAGTTTGATTCTAGCTGCCATTGTTAGCTTATCGGTGCCTGTTAAAGATGTTGAAAGCTTCCCAGAATATTATCCCTTATTTTCCTAGTTAGGGAGGGGGGAAAAATAATTCATCAGCTCCTTGTGTTTAACAAGACCAAGTAGGTTCAAAATCAATTCTCTAGTTCCCATCATGGAAACGATTCCTTTAATTAGGGTTTGCCATGTCATAGCTTCTGCTTGTTAGTCCATTATTTCCAGCCTAAATTTCAGACAAGATACTAATCCACTAGGTCTTTTAATGAGTTTCCAGAATTCTCTGAGATGGAGAGAATACTCTGAGATTAAATAACGGAAATAGTGATTGACCTTCATCCTCTTCTCAAATTCAGGTATAATTAATTCCTCAGCTGCTTACACCAGGTTGCTCTATGGAGATTCCTGTATTTCTGACCTTGGTCCAGACTTTGTCTCTTTTGCATTAATTTTGTAAGTTGTCCACTTAGGGAACACCATCACCCCAAGTGAGGTTGATTAGTATATGCTTACTTTGCATATTTTCCAAAAAATACTTAGTTGGAATAAATTCAAGGTTATATGCATAAAGGAAATTACTTTTACTATCTATATAGTTGATCACATAGTATATTTTCATTAACTTTTTGAATACATCATTTGTTTGAAATGCTCTACCAGCTTTTTTATTTGTATTTTATTCACAGTGATGATTTCAAGTTTTTGTGTTTCTTTTTAATAGTTTTATTATGGCCTTGTCTACTAAATTATGAGTGTTTTTATTGAAATACAGTTATGTTTGCATAATTTTCACAAATATAGGATTCAAGACAGCTGGATATTAAAAAAATTCTTAATGAAAAAATGTGTTGATAGAAAATTGCTTATGTTTATATGTTTGAATTATAGTTTTTAAAAGAAAAATAAAATGAAAAAAATCACAGTACAGAAATTTACAAAGAAATGAGTAAAACAAAAGTATTTGTGCTCATTTGAAGGTTTTGCCACTAATGGTTATCAGTTTAAATTATTTTCTCTGATATTTTGTAACATGTAAATGTTTTATATGAATGTCATAACACTGTAAAAGTTCTCTTTTTTTCTATTTCTAATCTAAAAACTTGACATTTTAATTACCTAGTCTTATAATCATAATTTAATGGATATATTGTGCCCCAGAGATAGCAGAACTAATTATTTCACTACAATTGAAAATTTATATTGTTTTAGATTCCTTACATTTATGACTGAAATCAAATTTTTATTTACTAATATTTTTCTAGACTTTGATTTTAATTTCTTATAATAAAATTCAGAAAAATTAATACAGAATCAGAAGATATAAACTTTTTTTAAGTAGGCTTATGTTTTTAGCACAATTTTGAGTTCAAAGAAAGTTTGAGCAGAGGGTACAGAGATTTCCTGTATACCCCCCATAGATGCATAACTTCTCCCCATTACCAACATCCTCAACTCTGACTAGTTGCAATCAATAAACCTAAATCAACACAATATTGTTGCCCAGTCTAGCGTTTACATTAGGGTTCACTCTTGATGTACATGTTCTATGGTTTTGTATAAATTTAAAATGACTTGGGTCAAACCAACATGGTACCATACTGAATGGTGTCACACCCTCAAATACCTTTGTGCTCCTCCTTTTCATCTTTTTGTCTCCCCCGGCCCCTGAAAACCCTTGCTCTTCTCCTGTACCCTGGTTTTACCTTTTCCAGAAAGTCATATAGTAGAATCATGCAGAAGTAGTCTTTTCAGAAGAGTTTCATTCACTTAGTAATATGCTTTTAAATTTCCTCCATGTCTTTTTATGGCTTGATAGCTCATTTCATCTTAGTGCTAAATAATATCACATTGTCTGAATATACCAGTTTATTTACTCTATTCACTTACTGAATGACATTTGAGTTGATTATAAGTTTTGGCAATTATGGATAAAATGACTATAATTATCTGTGTGTAGGAGCTTGTGTGGACATAGTTTTCAACTTTTTGGGGAGTTACCAAATGACACGCTAAGAGTGTGTTTTGTTTTGTAATGATTGAGGGTTGATGTTATTCCACATGCTTGCCAAGATTTGGTGTTATCAATGTTCTGGATTTTAGCTATTTTAATAGGTATGTAGTAGCATTGCATTATTATTTCAATTTGCATTTCCCTGGTGACTCATAATGTGGAGCATATTTTATATGTTTATATGACCTCTGTAGAACTTCTTTAGTGAAGTGACAAGGTTTTTGACCCAGGTTTTAATCAGGTTGTTTTTTTGTTTTTTTTTACTCAGTTGTTCTGGTTTGGATATTAGGTGCCCCACCACCCCAGTCCTATTAATGCAGGAATATTCAGAGATGAAATGATTGGATCATGAGGGCTGTAACCTAATCCCTCCATCCCAGTTTGAATGAACTGACTAGGTGTAGGCAGGTAGGGCATGACTGGAGAAGGAGGCCTTTTCCCTCTCTCTCTCTCTCTCTCTCTCTCTCTCTCTCTCTCTCTCTCTCTCCCCTCACCCCTCACCCCACCATGAATTGAACTTTTCCTTCACTGGGCCCTTCCTTGAGAGCAATGGAGCCTGCATATATGGACTAAGACCTCTGAAACCATGAGTCTCAAAAAAACTTTGCCTCTTTTTAAGTTGTTCTTGTTGGATAGTTTGGTCACAGTGACAAAAAAGCTAACTAAAAAAAGTTCTTTTTTTATTATTATTTTTAGTTGTAGATGAACACAATTACCTTTATTTTATTTTATTTTTTTATGTGGTGCTGAGGATCAAACCCGGTGCCTCACATGTGCTAGGCAAGCACCACTGAGCTACAACCCCAGCCTCTAAAACAAGTTCTAAACATTGTTTATGTACTTTGGATGAGGATCATCTATGGATCTTGCAAATATTTTCTCCCAATCTGTGACTTGTTTTCTTATCCTCTTGAGATAGTCTTTCAGAAAGCACAAATTTTAATTTTAATGCACTCCAACTTATTCTTTTTTCTATGGACTGTGACTTTGGTACTTATCTGAAGAGTTAGTGCCAAACTCAAGGTCATCTGGTTTTCTCCTATTTTATCTTTTAAGGGTTTTATCTTTTGTGTTTTAAATGTAGTTTTGTGTTCTATTTTGATTTAATTTATGTGATGGGTATACGTTCTGGATTTATATATTTTTTTCCTTATGGATGTCTGCTTATTCTAGCACCATATGTTGAAAGGACTATTCTTTATTATGTTGTCTTTATTCATTTGTCAAAGACCAATAGACACTATTTATGTGGGCCTATTTCTCATCTCTCATTGATCTGTCTATCCAGAAACAACATATTTCTCCATTTATTTATTTATTTGATTTTTTTACATAAGAGATTTGTGATTTTCCTCATCCAGATCTTGTACATATTTTGCTAAATTTATAACTGAGAATATTTGGAAGAGTGCTACTAATTAAATGGTATTATGTTCTTTTTATTTCAAATTCTACATATTCATTGCTGGTATATATGAAAGAAATAAACTTTTAAATTAATCTAATATCCTGAAACTTTACTATAATGCCTCATTAGTTTCAGGGTTTTATTTTAAAAATACACACACACACACACACACACACACACACTGCATAGGTGATAATGTTATTTGCAAACAAAAAAGTTTTAGTTTTTGTTCCCAATCTGTTTACTTTTTATTTCCTTTGGTTATTAACCACTGATTATTAAAGATTGATCATTGTCTTATTAATTAGCTAACATTTCAGGAAAGCAATTGTAAGAGAGAACTAATCTTAAGAAAATTTCAAGTTTCTTACCCTTAAGTGTATTGTTAGCTGTAGGTTTTTTTGTACATATTCTTTATCAATTTGAGGAAGTTTACTTCTACTTTTAATAGATTGAAAGTTTTTAATAATGTCTTGAATTTTGCCTACTGCTTTTGCTGTATCTATTGATATGATCATATATATATAATTTTTCTTCATTAGCCTGGTAATGCAATGGATTATAGTAATTGATTTTCAAATGTTTAAATGGAATTCCTAGGATAAACTATATTTGTGGAGTATAATTCTTTTTATACTTTGTTGACTTCAATATACTAATATTTGGTTGAGGAATTTTGCACCAATATTCAAGAGAAGATTGATTTGTAGTTTTCTGTTCTTATCAAATCTTTTTTTGATATGTCAAGAGCTTTGTAATGTTTCAAACAACTAATAATAAAAAAATTTAAAAAAAAAACAAATCTTTTTTAAAAAATTCTTTTGTAGTTATAGATGGACAGAATACCTTTATTTTATTTTTATGTGGTGCTGAGGCTCAAACCCAGTGCCTTACAGATGCTAGGCAAGCGCTCTGCCACTGAGCTACAGCCCCAGCCCATTATCAACTCTTTTTCTAGCTTTGGTAATAGTGCTGGCCTCACAGAATGACTAAGGAAGTGTTCCCTCTGTTTCTATCTTCTAAAAGGTATTGTAGAAAGTTGGTGTAATTTCTTTCTGAAATCTTTGGTAGAATTCACTAGTGTTTGCATCTGGGTCTAGTGTTTTATGTTAGAAGGTTATTAATTATCAATTTATATATATTTTTAAAAATATATATAAACTATGTAATCTGTCTAATTCTTTTTGTGTATTTTATCAGACTGCATCCTTCAATCAATTGATCTATATTCCATTGGTTATCAAATTTATAGGTATAGAGTTGCTCAAAGTTTTCCTCTATTATCCTTTCAATGCCCATAGCATCTGCAGTGATCATGTGCCCAGTAAAAGGAATTCCTGTAATTAGTACTTTAGTAATGGGATGGAAGTGTGGGGGAGGGGTGACATTGGATAGTCCTGTGATTAGGTCTCACTTGGATTTTCAGGATTGCTAACTTCACATGTGCTGTCTCCCACCCCCTTGAGGCAGGACAGAATATCTAGAGTGAGCCCAATTAGGTATTTCCTTTTTTTCCATGTGAAAACTAGGGGGAGCTGGAGTTTAATATTTTCCTTCCCCTAGATCAGGTACACCGTGATAAAACCTCTGTGGGTTAGGCCTGATTAAACACTCTTCCCTCAAGGCAGAAGTTAAGAAGAGCAGTGTTCTAGTGTATTTCAGTCATTTCTTTTCCTCTTACCCCACAAGAAGCACCAAGGGATTTTTCTCTGATCTTCACCAGGGGAACCTGGTAGAGCTCCAGGAGGTAATACAGAAGTGTAGGAGCCCCCTGATGATGGGTCCCCCTGGAGCTTTATCTTCAGGCTTGTGCACACAGTCTGAAGCAATTTGCCAATTCCAGTTCAGATTTCTTTACTGCGTACTGATTCCTGCAGTTGTCCCTGTTTATGGGTTTCTGTTCTGGTACCTTGTGATTCTTTGTGTGTGTCTTTCAGCTTCCAATGCTGCAGGCAGTCATTTGCCTTGTAACTTCCTTTTTTGACCCTTCAGCGTCTTACTAGTTACTGGTATCTTTCTCATTAATAATAATCTAGGCATTCTTATGGAATCCCTGTCTTTAATTGACTAAGAGTGTAGTGCCATTGTTATTAACTTTGCATTTTTACATAGTGAAAGCTTTCATACCTTCAGCAATTACGTTTCCAATGTGAGTCTTTTTTTATTTTCTTTATAAGGAGATTAAAGGAAGCACAGGTGCTTTTAACTTCAAAGAAGTTAAATATATCTCTGTATTTTTAAAGTTTTTAGGTGGTATCTATGAATACTCATCTTTTTTCTTCCTCTATATACCTGTCCTTAAATTATGCTCTTTTCTTGATGAGAGTCCTTTTATGAACTGTTATATAAATATATAATTATATTACATATAATTATACAAATATTTACATACATACATGTGTATATATATATATATATCTGTATTGGGATATATGTGTGTGTGTGTGTGTGTGTGTGTGTGGTGTGTGTTTTGGGTCTACAGAGATTTAGAATCATTGGCTCCAATAACTAATTGTAGGTGTTGGTGTCTCTGAAGTGTTCAGGGCAATTCAGCAAGTTCGAAATTTTAGCAAGATCTGATATTACAGTATTGAGTCCAAAGGCTGAAAACTGGTGTAGAATTTTCTTGTGGCAACCTAAATGTAGAATTAGGGAATTCTTATGGATTCTTATGGAATCCCAGTCTTTGCTTTTAGGCCTTCCATTCATTGGTTGAGACATGCTTATATAATGGAAGGAAATGTCTTAACCCAATGTCTATTGATTTACATGCTAACTTGCTAACTACATTCCAAAAAATGCCTTCACAGCAACATCTAGACTATTTTTTTTTTTTTGGACCAAACAAATTTGCAGCTTAGCCTAGTCAAGTTGACACATAAAATTTACCATCAAAACACTATGACCAGGGGCTGGGGTGGTGGCTCAGTGGTAGAGCACTTGCCTAGCATGTGTGAGGCACTGGGTTCGATTCTCAGCACCACATACAAATAAATAAAATAAAGGTTCATTGACAACTAAAAAAATATTTTTTAAAAAAACACAACACTATGACCTATTTTGATTTTGAGTAACAAAGTTAATATGTTTTAAAATTAAAAACATTATCTCACTATTAAAATGATAGTTCTTTACTTCACACATTTTAACAAACTTCTATATTAATTTTTTTCTACTTGGTAGTTCATTTCTAAGCTATTTATTCCTAGCCATAGTCCAATTACTCTTTGAGTCAAATAGTTATTTTTAAATATGTAATAGAAAGGAGAACTAACATATATTGAAGACAGGCTATTTCTTGATGACTAATAAAGTATATTCCATTCAGTTGTCCTAATAATGCACTGAAGAAAGCATTATATTATTTTACAGATGAAGAAAATGAGGCTTTACATGTTCTAGTTAAATAGGTGAGCACAGATATGAACCCAAGTGTCTTGAGTCAAAAACTCCCTGTTTTTTTCTATTAGTTTTCACTTCACACTTGTTCAGAGTCTTTCTTATTTCACTTTGCAGAAATGTGGTTGTCCCTACGTATAAAATGAGTTTTTCCTATAAGACTGAAATTTATCAAGACTATTATATCATACCTGAATTGGATAAATGCAAAATGAAGAATGAAAGACAAATCTCAGCAGATTTCATTTTCAGTGAAACTAGGAGCATATGTAATGTATCTGAAGGCTAATAATGATGTCTGAGAAATCCAACAACCATACAAGAATAGTAGGAGAGATAAAGAACAGTGGTAGCAAGATGACCAAGAATCACTAGATATCAGATATTGTCAGGAAAAAAAATACACTTCCTTTGGAAAGAGATTTTTTTAAATGTAAATGCCATAAATTTATACTGGTCAATAAGTCATGCAGAAAAACCATATTTGTAGGAAGCAATCTGAATCTGTGGCAGCAAGTAGAAGACAAGACTTTCTGTTGTACTCTCAGTGAGGTGGTGCTGCCAGCCTCTCTGCCATCACCCCAAACTCCAAGAAATTTCAACAAATAATGAGCACTGAGAAATCCATCGTTAGGGTTTAGATATGAGGTATCCTCCCAAAGCTAATGTGTGAGATAATGCAAGAAAGTTTAGAGGTGAAGTAATTGAATTATGAGATCCTTAACCTAATCAGTGTATTACTACATTTAAATAGATTAACTGGCTGGGAATTGCAGGCATGTAGGGAATGGCTGGAGGAGGTAAGTCTCTGGGGATGTGCCTTTGGGGCATATATTTTGACCCTGGTAAACAAAGCCTCTTTTCTGCTTCCTCCTGGCTATATCCTGAACTGTTTTCCTCCATCACACTCTTCCACTATAGTGTTCTGTCTCATCTTAGGCCCAGAGCAATGGAGCTAGCTGTCTGTGGACCGAGACCTCTGAAACAGTGAATGTCAAATAAACTTTTCCTCCTCTAAAATTGTTCTTATCAGGTCTTTAGGTCACAGTGATGGAAAGGCTGATTAAAACAGCTATCTAAGTTAATAGTAATCAAAAGAAAACTGACACATCAACACAAAGATGGTTTTCAAAATAAAAGTGTAGAAAAGTCTTCACTTATATTAATCTAAGTGAAGAACACTAACCAGAAAAAAATTACCATGGGTCAATTAAAAGTTGTGACCAAATTTTGCAGAAAGGCATAAAAAACATTTGGAAAATCCATTAACTCAATAATTGTTTCTTGAAAAGGGAAAAACAAAACAACAAAAAACAACAAAAATCCATTACTTCCACAACATCAACACAAATGCATCAAACACACACACACACACACACACACACACACACACACACACACAGGAAGAATATTTCCCACCAGGAAAATGTCACCACAGATTAGATTTTATTTTTAAAAACAGAAATTACTGTATCGATTAAAAAGGTAAAATATTCATAACTCAAAGTACAGAAATGTTGCCAACTTCCTTAGTAAGTAGAGAATTTCTGAAAATCTAGGAAAAAAAACAATAAAACTATGGGTAATTAATTAGAATTAGCTTGAGACATACCAAATATCTCTGAAAAATATATCAAATACTGCTAAGCATGCAAAATGCTAATCAGATTTCTCAAATCCATTAATAATAATAAACATAAAAATTGAACCTGCAATCAATTATTAATAGATGGTTGCCAAAATGGCCCACAGTGAAACATGGCTTGGTGCTAATGCTCTTGTGTAGTCCCCTCCGTCTTGAACCTGGGCTGGATCATGTGAGTTGACCTACAGTTAAGAGAACAGCAAATGTGATACAAGCTTGCACATTGGGGCTTGTCTCCTGGAATTCCTATAAGAATGTCTAGTGTGGCTTTTTTGAAGATAAAATCTGCATAAAGACACATGACTAGCTTTCCTTGCTGTCCTACCAGCTGAGTGCAACCCAATGGAGTAAACCCAAGAAAACTGCAGAGAAGTGTCCAGCCAACCCATAAAATGGTGAGAAATAAATCATGGCAATTTTAAGTCAGTATGGTGCTCTGCAGGGAAGGGAGTTGTTACATAGCAATGGATAATCTGATACAATGACATGCCATTTTCACTAATGGAATTGGTATAAATCCAGAAGTTTCACAATTTGCTTTGGTTGTGAGACTATGGGGAAAAAATATATCTCATACACTGCTGATGAGAACATAAATTGATAAAACTCTCTGTAGAAGGCAATTTGGCAATATCTAGTTACATTTCAAAGACTTATTTTCTTTCCCCAATGATCACATTTCTAGAGAACTATTTTGCAGATATATTTGCACGATTGTAACATTATGTATAGGCAAGTTTATTTGTGCAGTATTTTATGTAATAAAAAGAGGTAAATATAACCCAAATGTTTATTAATAGATTCTGGCTAAATATACAATGAAAAATATGATGTGTAAAAACAATAAAGTATGGGAAATCTTTCCATGCATTTATGTGAAAAAACTTAAAGAAATATTATTAAGCAATAAAAGTACAGTCAGTAAAATTATGTGAATAGTTGCCACATACTTTGTATGTAAAGAGAAAAACAGAAATCCATACTTATATGCTTGAATGAACATTTTTAAAACTCCAGACAAATCTTAAACCCTATATACCTACCTAGATAGGCTGGAAAGGCATTTGGGCTCTGGATGGGAAACAGTAGGAGACTTCACTATGGATATCATATACTTATATTTTTGAGACAGTATAAATATAAGTAATTACTTTGCAAACAAAAATAGAAACAACTCAAGAAACAATATTTTGAGTAATATAGCAGTACATTTATCTGGCAAAGCCCATACCATAGAAAATTAGACTATTGACAATTCAATGCTATTATAAACATCGCTGCTGTAAATATACTTATGTAGCAATTTTCCATTGTACCTTTGAAAAATCTTAATACAAATTTCTAAAAGTGGAATTACTATGCCAAAGGTATGAACATTTCTAGTGCCTATGTATAGACAAATAATTTTTTGTACAAGTGAGGTTATCTTTTATTTGAAGTCTTAGATACATTTCAGTAATTTATTTATAATTTGATTATTGTCCTTTATGTTGAATTCCAACCTCTTTTAAAATAATAAATATAATAACCCATTGTCAAATATATGGCATAATATTTTTCAAGTTTTGTGTATATCTGCAAATAATAGGGGAAATTATCTTTTAAAAAGTTTTCTTACCATCTAAATAACTTCTGTAAATTGTAAAAACTTAAGGCAGAAACAATAAAAAAATCAACAACATTTTCACAACTTGGGCTAATGTCTGTTAAAATAGTGCTTCATGTATCATGTATCTATCGATTCTTTTTTCCCTAATTATATATTTGGTACTGGGGATTGAACCCAGGGGGCATTTTACCACTGAGCTACATCCTCAGCTCTTTTTATTTTTTTAGTTTGAGTTGCCCCTGGGCAACTGAGTTTAGTTTGATGATGCTGGCCTCAAACTTATGATCCTTTGGCCTCAGCCTCCCACATAGCTGGGATTGAAGGCGTGTGCCACCATATTCAGTTATATATGCATTTTAATTTATCTTTGTAACCTGCTTTTATCAATCAACTCACCTTTGCATTTTATAAATTTCTAATCTCGTTTAGTAAACCATATTCTAATTCCCAAAATATCCTTGATAGATTGTTGGGCAATAACAGTAGAATCCAAGTCCATATATTATATCTGACTTTTACAAACATAAGTGAATACAATAAAATGATTATTTTTTTAGACTAGGAAAAATATTTCAGCCCATCACAGTGGTGTATGCTTATAATTCTAGTGACTCAGGAGGCTGAGACAGGAGGATCCCAGGTTCAGGGCCAGCCTTAGCAAAGTAGTAAGGCCCTCAACAACTGAGCAGGACTCTGTCTCAAAATTAAAAATAAAAAGGGGTGGGGATGTGCCTCAGTGGTAAAGTGCCACTGAATTCAATCCCCAGTACCAAAAGAAAAAAGAAAAGACAAATTTTTCATTTTTCTGTCATTTTAAAGGTTGTGTATATTTGTTTATTTATTTTTTGTTTCTATATCTGATCCTACATCAGAAATAATCCAGAACATGGTGTTTACAAGTAAGATGCTGCTATAAGAGAACTTAAAATAAATGGCTTAGTAAATGGTTGATGGGATACAAACTATTTGGGAAGCCGTGACCTCATTTTATTACAAACTTTTGGGTTAAATTGCCATCTGCATTTATCTTTGAACTCAAGACACAAATTTTATCCCAGGGAAATGGGTTGGAAAATTCAAAATGTTGGTATTGGTTGCCCAATTCTTCTCATTTTTTGTTTTTGTTTTTCATTAAATTGTTCTGAGGTTTAGCTCATATTAGTCATGTGGAATTCCTCCAGACAGGCTCTCCAAGCAGTTTGTCAGCCAGAGCTCCTTCCCTTTCCTTCCCATTAGAAGTTAGTGATCAGACTAAGTAAGAGTTTTTCCCTTCACATCCCAAGCAGATCCAGCCAGGATTCTGCCTGTATTCCCTGTGAGCCCTTTAGAGCTCCAGTGCATACCCACTGTTCCTTACAGGCAACACCTGCATCCTTTTTATGGAAAGGCTGCCCTTGAGTTGCTGGAACTGCTTTTCCTCAAAGCAGGGGAAGTCAGAAAACCCACAAAGGTAAATTCCTTCATTTAACCTAAGGTAACCCTAAATGATGACCCCTAGGTACAGAAGTATAAATGCTCCAGCTCCCCTGTTACTTGATTAAACTATTAAAGGTGAAATTTACACCACTAATGCCATCTCGAAAGGTCCCCTGGACAACTGAAGCAATGTCACCCTCTGCGGACATTGCTTGCCATCTTTAATTTCTTGGTCCCACTTTCCCACTTTGTTATGGAGTTTTCTTGGTAACATTTGCTGGAGAATCATGTTCACATGAGTACTTGCCTTTGGTTTTGCTTCCTGGGAATATGGCTGAAGATATAAAAGCTCGTTATTATAGTGGGATTCCCTTTATGTTGAAAAAGAGGAAGAAAAAAAGACCATTGAGGCTAGAAAATAAAACAACAAAAATTTCAAAGTACAACAAAGTTATACTCACATTATAGCTTTGGTGATTGTTTCTGGCAATAGAATTGACCAAAAGGCCATACAACAGAAGCCTATCAAATTATTGAGGCTATTTTAACTGTTCAAGAAACCACAAGCCTGGCATTTAGAGTCTGTGGCTCCACAGCCCCCAAGAAAAAAATTATTTCTAATAGTCATTCCAATGTGGCTATAGAGGATAAAACACAAAGGAGAATCTCCAAGAGAAAAATCCTTGAACCATAGAAAATGGACTTAGAAAATTAGCAACTGTTAGATGTACAAAACCAGGAACTTAATTCACAGGCATGACTGAGAATGCTTATAGTTCTTGCTCACAAAATTTAATAATACCCAAGAAGAACAAATGTCATATGTTCTCCATTTCTACCTTCTCAAAAGAGGAGTTTTTATGGCACATATTCTGTGCACACCCCACTGTCCATTGTTCTACACTGGGTATATATGGTGAAAGCAGAGAGATACAAAATACTTGTATTTTAGCATCTAAACTAAAGGCAGAAAGACACACACAGAACTAAAGGAAAATCCCTCATGCAACCCAAATCTTTGGTCCCAGATCTGAAGGTAATAACTAGATAGAACTTAAATTCCTTTGGAGAAGAATGACTGGTTCTACCTTTGAAGAAGTTGCAAGTGGGTGTAAGAAAGGAGAGCTCTGGAAGGCACAGCTAGTTATCCACATACATGCATTTTCTTTCATTTTCCACCTTCGGAATAGAAGCACTAAATATTTGCTGGAATGTGGATTTAGCATGGTCACCAAGCTAAAGACATGTCCCGACCTCCTTTGCAAATAGTGTAACCATTTAAACTGTGGCTAGTGGTGTCTGAAAAAAAATCTGTGCTTGGTTTATGTCCTTAAGAGAATAGGTGTGATTTCCCATGTCCTTTTCTCTTCTACCTTCCAGCTAGTATATGATTGTCATGACGAAAGCTGAACAGTGTCACCACGTCATGTATACATTGGTCCATGACTACTGATGATTGTAATGTTATAGGTGTCTAGGTGAATGTTTGTAATGTTATTGTAATGTCTAGGAAAAGCATAAGAACATGCATAGATAGGAGCCCCTTAAACATATAAGGGCTTCCGTTGCAAGGAGTTGCCACAGTTACTTGGAGGCCACCCAGAAAACATTCTTAAGCACAAACTCTTAGGCACCACTTGTCCCAGTATCATGCCAAGACAAGAACTCCAGCCACAATCAAGGTTAAGAGCATTGTGCTCTGATGTGTCATGAAGTGAGTACCTGTCCTAGTCTCATGAGTGTCCCAGTGATACACAGCTGAGCAAAACCAATACCCCTGCTGCCCTCCCAGAAATGAATATTTGTCTTTTAAACCACTTTTGCCTGCTCATTTACATAGCTGCTCACCTAATATCCTAAATAGTCTCATAAGAAAGAATTTATTTGCATGCATTCATAGGAGTTTGAGCTCTTAGAAATATCTACATCACCTGATTTACCTCCTTGTATTTATCAAGGCAAAATACTAGTTGTAAATGAACTCCTGGTTGTCCCAGCTTCCCAGATGCCAGATGAGCACGGATCTTCTTCATTCTAACTCCTTTGATCCTGGGAAGGCAAACAAAAACTGCTTTAATTAGGCTATTAGGCAAGGTTCCCACAGTATAAATAGTTTCTCATTTTTCTTAAAAATTACCATAATAAATTTCATAATGATAAAATATTTAATTAACATTTCTAAGCTCTTTATATTTTTTGTTTAATTTAATTTCATTTTCATTTTATTTTATTTTTTGGTATTAGGAATTAAGTCCAGAGATGCTCTACCACTGAACTACATCTCAGTCCTTTTTGGTTGTTATTTTGAGACAATCTTGTTAAGTTGCCCAGGATGCCCTCCAACTTGAGATCCTCCTACCTCAGCTTCCAGAATATCTGAATTACAAGTGTATGCTATAGCACTGGGATTATATTTTCTTTTTCAATACTTGCAACATCTTATAAAGTTTATACTACCAGAACTCCTAGTTTATTCCTGGTTTATCATTCTAAAGCAAAAAGATAAGTAACAGCTAGGATTTAGAATACAAGCAATATGAATCTGTATACTAAACTTTTAGAAAGTATAGAAATACATATGCATTCTATACTTACATATATTCATTCTCTTTTGAAGAGCTGGGAAACAGAATCAACAGACTTCAATAAAAAGATAGTGTTAAATTTGGTTCTATCAATCCTCAGAAAGTAAATTATCCCTGTAATGAGGTTTTCTCCTAAAGTTCAGATCTCCAGTCTTCTGTAGGGCATTACTCCCACTCCATCAAACGGCTGACCATTCCCAGTGGAGTCCCAGCTTAAATTGGTCGACAAAGAGTAATGTAACATATTAGATTGCTTACAGGCCAGTGGTGGTCCCTTTTCAAGTCAACAGGTACCTTAGGAAAGGAGACAAAGAATGGCGAATGGGAGAAAGCAAAGTATGTGGAATTTGATTTAGCCTGGGAGTGGAAACACTATTGTTATTACAGAAAGGTTGTAAAGAGTAGCAGTAAAACATTTCAAGCAAAGCTGAGGATAGGAATATACATTAAAAACAAATGTCTTTCAATGCACAAACTCACTGAATTGTCAAATGAACATTAATTATCTAGAAATCACTCCAATGATGTCGTATTGCTAATTCATTTGTCAGACAACAAAAGTCAGCCGCCCCCAGGAGGAAACTATCAAATATATAACATTCGGGGAGACTTGGCAGGCAGGCAGGGGGACTTTGGCCAAGCCAATACTAAACCACTTAAGGAAATGTAAAATGTAAGACTGTCCTGAGTAAATCCCGGAATTTGAGACCTGGCAGGCTCAGATGCTAAGGATGAAAGTTTATATTTATTTACATATGCATGTATATGATTCTTTGGAAACTGACCTAATTTAATGCAGATTTATATGCTTGACAGTTTTGTTCTTCCTCACATACATCTTCCATTTAACAGTAGGAAATGTTCCCTCTGGTTGTTTTGGATTGTGATACATATCCCAAAGAATTTTACAAATACATTTTGTTTTCTTCTTATTAAACACATATTAGTTGAGCTCTGAAGATCCTTACCTACATAAAGTACACATGCAAAAGATGACTCTATAAGATACACATAAAGGTCAAATTCATGTATGTACATGACACAATTTCATTCCACAGTTCCTTCCTTTTCTTATCCCTCCTTAAAAATAAATAAATAAATAAGATGGCTTATTTTCCTAAGCTGCTTGGAAAAGTAGATGAGGACTTGCAAACTTCATAGGATGAAATTTAGATAGTTCAAGGTCCGTCTTAGCTTTATGACTCACCTTTTCCTGGCCCTTGGAGAAACAGTTCAGACCGATTCTGGCTGGGATAACTTCGGTTAAGGTTACGCTGCAGAAATGACTCTTGGGTAATTGGTCCTGAGTGTACCTAGTCCAACAGAGAATTGCTACTTGGATTAGAACTTCGGAACTTGGGTTGTTCCATTCTTTCAAGTAGGTAGTTGAACTGTGTTACCCAGAAAGTGACATATGCTGTCTAGATAACCCTCCCATCTCTAAAATAGAATGTCTAGAGACTCACTAAAGTTGCTGAGAAAACTAATAACCTGTAGTTTAATAGCTATCCAAGAAAGGAGAAAAATATTAGGAAAAGAGATTCTAATCCCCAAAGAAAAATTTAAAATATTGAATGTCTATTGATTGCCACATGCACTCTTTTTCAATGTGCTATGATTATCCTCCATGTAATTTTTTTCTTTAACTTCATTTATTTGTTTGTTTTATTCTCTTGGAAGATATATTTAATCTCTATTTCTTCAAATAGTAATTCTGGTTTTTTCTTTCTATACACCTCGTTTCATTTTAACTCAATGATCTTTGACAGAAATTATCTTAACTTTTAATGAGTATTTTAACAAGTGTTTTGTAAACTCCTCAGGCTAGTGTTTTCTAACAACTTTCTGAGATGATGGAAATGTAGCTTTTCTGTGTTACACAATACAGTAGTCACTGCTGCATGTAGCTATTGAGCACTTAAAATTTGGTTAGTGTAAATAAGAACCTGAATTTTAAATTGAATTGAATTTCAGTTACTTTTAATTTAAAGACACACGAGGCTAGTGTCTATCATATTGGACACTCTAGCATAAAAGATCAAAAAAACTTGCCTGAGAAAGTGAATAAAAATGAGAGTGACTGTTTACCTCACATTTAGATTGAAAGAACCTGTCCAAAGTGTTGAGATGGATATTTGCACAGAATGTGAGGTCATATCAGGATGGTTTGTGATGTTTGGAAGTATAATTTTTTTGACCTGAACCAGTCAAGATGTTTGACAGAAACTAAATATGTCTGTATTAGGCAAAAATGAAGGATTTATATGAGAACTAGGGAATCTTTCAGAATCAAAGGAAAAGCTGAGTAGCTAGGTTTTATAAGGTTAGCATCTAGTGATGGTTCAGAGAAATGGGCAATAAGATTAATGGATGGCTCTTCCAGAATGCCCCAGTAGAATGAGATCCTCCACCCATGCTCCCTTCTGGGACCTCTCTCTCTCAAATTCAAACTCCAAATGTGGGTGATCAAGATTTGATCATGTACCATTCCTTATTCAGAAAAATTCATGTTTTTTATTACCATAATATTTTCTGAAAAAAAATCTAGCATTCTTCTAGTAGATACAAATACTAGATATCAGGTTTGGTTAACTGGTAAGTATAATGAATGCCATGTTTGATAGTTCTGTATATGCCCATTTGTCCACTACAAAGACATCTTCATTCTCTTGGCCTTCATAGTAAGCATGTTTTAATTTAAATAGGAAAAAAAACATATATAGAGAAAGCAGGTATCATGTTAACTGCTTTGATGCATACTATCTAAATTTTAACAGTTTTTTTTAGGGATGTTAATATTTGTGTTTTCCATGTAACAACTCCATCTTAGCATGTTCATGTGACATATTTAGTTTTATTTTAAAAGAAAGAACTATCTGGTCATGCTCAAAATTATTGCATATTTATGCATTTTTATGTTTCAAAAAGCAGCACCACAGATTAAATGAAAGGTTTAAAGTGCATGAATGGAAGGGTTATTCAACTCCTTTACTTTATAGATGAGAAACCTGAGTCTAAAACAGTATTGCCCATTTCAGTAGCCAGGAGTCATATGTGGCTACTGAGCATTTGAAATGTGTCTCATCTAAATGGAGACTGTTCTAAGTATAAAATAGACATGGCATTTTGAATAGAATATATAGTGTGGAAAGCAGAATGTGAAATACCATAATGAATTTCAAATGCTTGCATGTCAACATGACAATGTTTTTGCATATTATGGGTTAAATAAAATATATTTTTGAAATTAACTTCACCAATTTCTTTTAAGTTTTTAAATGCAGCTACTAAAAACTTAAATAAGCCACAATTGTGGCTTGCATTACATTTGATTGAACAGTACTAATTTAGAAAGCTAAGTGACTTGATAAAAGATGAAGTCAATGTAGAAAACAAATCTACTATCCTGTGGTCTTCCCCCACCCTAAGACCAATGTTGTGAACTTGCTTGATCATTCCTTAACACTGTTTTTTTGTTTTGTTGTGGTGATTGAACCAGGGCCCCACATATGCTAGACAAACATTCTTGAGCTACATCTACTGAGCTATATCTTAGCCCCTTAATTTTTTCTTTAAAAAAAAATAATGTTAGAGCATGCTGGTACTCTACATAATATTCTATGCCCCCCTAAAATTTTGTACCTTATAATTATGTAAATTTGTTTAGCTGTCAATTACCATAGTTAAGAAAACACAGTCTGACAAAAAGTAATAGACAAAGAGAAATTATATCAATTCATTCTTTGTTTGAAATCCGAATGAGATGAGCATCAAAGGATTTGGGAGCTCAAAATATCTGTACACTGATTTTAAATATTGTTTCCCAGAATATTAGATGTTGTACCATTCCAGTCCTTACCTAGAAGATTCCTTGAGTGTAGCTGGTTCATACCAGCTATTCAGGCTAGTATTAATTTAAAAATAAACCCCCTTCCATTTCCCCTCTACTCCTCTCTTCTAGGATTGGAGGATCTTTAAAGGCAATTCCCTTTTCTTACCCAGTGCAGCAGAGGGATTCCTTCTACAGACTATGACCAGCCTTCCCGGCAGCCTCTCACATAGTTGTCAGCAGAGTTGAGCCAGAAAGAAGGCAACAAAGGTGTCACTCTGGGATTATGGAGGGTTCAAAGATTCCTCCAACCTGTAAACTGAGAAATTCTTCACATAATGCGGTAATAACTAAACAGAGAGCCAGAGGTTTCCTGTTTTAACTCATTGACAAATCCACAGAGATAGTAAGGAATATTGGGTCGTACTTTGGGTGTTTTACTTGGCGCTCCTCAATCCAGTTCCACTAGCAATGGAGTGAAGAAGTTCACTCCCATATTTTCAGTTATTCAGACAGGAATTTGAGGCTTATATGCATATATCAATACAAGTCTACCTCACAGAGCATAATTTTTAAAATGTGGCATATAGTTTTTGGTAAATGGTTAACTTTATACCTTATGATTCCAAAAAGACATGAAACTTTTTTGAAACTTGTTGTTTTACAATGACAGAATCTCTAGGAATGAATATCTGGCATTGCTATCTACCCAGAATCATCACAGCAATTCAATTTTGATCTCAGGATACAGCAAAAATTACTCCAGGTTTGAGAGGGCATTTATCATTAGCATCCTCAGTTTCTACCTGAATCTAATCAGCTGGATTTTTGGACATTTTGCATATTTCTTAGATGAAGGAGAATCCCAATCAGTTCGATTTTTCTCATTATCATAAATAAATACATAAACATCATATCAGATCTCAAAGGAAAGCAAAGCTTTTCTTAAAATGAGGTTGTCTTGGAGCTTCTGTTTCTTCATTTATAAAGACAGAACACCCACTTTTGGAATTGGTATGAGAGGTAAATGAATTAGTATACAGATTTTTTTTAAAAGATTGCTTGAGCAGGGCGTAGTAGTGCATGCCTGCAATCTCAGCAGCTTGGGAGGCTGAGACAAGAAGATTGCAAGTTCAAAACCAGCTTCAGCAAAAGCCAGGTACAAAGCAACTCAGTAAGACCCTGTCTATAAATAAAATACAAAATGGGGCTGGGGACATGACTCAGTGGTCAAGTGCCCCTGAGTTCAATCTTTGGTACCAGAAAAATAAAAAATAAAAATAAAAAGATTGTTTGAAAATAATAGGGCTATATATATGAGTTACATATTAATTTTATTTATTTAATTCCTCAATCTAAACTCTTTTTTTAAATTCTCCCAACTAGCTATCACAGCTACAACAGAAACTGGATGTCCAGAGAAAGAATACTAATTGATATAAATTTATCATGTGAACTACTATTTTATAATATATTTCATCATTTGAAGGTATTTTTTAAAAAAGTGTTCAACAATCTATTTCATAAGTTTTAATTAAATGATGTTTACTGAGAATTTACTGTGTGTCAAGTTCTCTTTATGTTACTCTCATGTAATAATAATTCTAACAGCTCTGTGGAGCAGTTTATTTTCAACTCTCTTTTGGCTATGAAGATGCAGAAACTCAAAAAGCAAAGTATTTTCCACGGTTGTAAAACTACTTAACACTAGACCTGATATGTTAAAATTTATCTGACTTGAAGGTCTATCCAATTTCTTTCTTCTAAAATCGAAAATGTTTCTCAAACTCCATTTATTTGCAATATAGCAATGCATTGAACTCCTCAAGTGTTTTAATTTGTTGGAATTCTTACTCTTTGGAAAAAATGATAGTAAGTAAATAATATTATTTATGCTGCCTGTTTGTTTTCAACATTGCCCTTATTCTGGAATTCTAACATTTTCTTTTGTTAGAATTCAACTTTCTAACAAAAAAAAAAAATTCTTTTTTGTTAGAAAGTTGAAAGTGTCCAGGCTATATGGCCAATGACCAAACAGACTCCATTTTACCCTGAGACGCCATATCATGTAAGAAATGCTTCTCCCATGGGAAAGCCCCGCCTCTGTACCCATCAATAGTTACCTGGCATGACACACTTGGCAACTCAAAATAGCAATTCTTATACAATGTAAAATTGTTCTCTTTGGGTTCCATTTTTCTTGGGCAATGTATCTTGTCAGAGATTGATTGCTTAGATGTTAGTAACCATTCTCTAATTTGTACTGAACTAGGGTCATTTTGACCCACTTCCCTTCTGCTTGCTTGCTGCTATGCCAACCTGGAAAGTCCCGTGGGAAATACCAGTGTACCCATTGCATTGTCTCACTAACTGCCCAATTCAGCTTCTGTACTTACTTGCTTGCAGCTATGTCAACCCAGATGTGGTTTTTGCCTTTCAATATCCTAAAATGCTCAGGGTTGGGGCTCTGCCTTACAGAGACTGTTATTGGTCCTGTGAGGAGCAGTCGCTGGCTGGCCAGCTAAATAAAGACTCTTCAATTTGGACAAAACTAGGACTTGGTGTGTTTTTTTAGTGACCTGCCCCACAACAAAGAGAAAAGGAAAGCAAAGAAATAGAAAATTTGTTGGGATAGTTATTCCGTTTGGCTGCTATTTTCTCAAATAAAAGATCTCTGCTTATAGTGTTAAACATCATGAAGATTAAGAGAGCTGCATCATAGTTTACTTGATGAAAAATAAAATTGCTGAGTCAATCTGAGTCATTGACTTTGAAAAAGTCAAGGGGAAGCAATGAGAAACATCTAGAAGAGATATAATGTTCTCACCCACTTCCACTGTACAAGACCAATTAACCTCAAACACACAGTCATCCCACAATGCATTGTGACCTTCAAGCAGGAGGTCTATAAAATAAACGACCTTTAATAGACAACAGCTCTGACCAAGTAGACATTCAACAGCAAGTTTCATATGTCTTCTGGTAATTTACTAGCAAATAAATAAATAAAACTGCAATTAAAGCTGAGATTGATAATTTAAGATCTGAGAATAAACTTTTAAATGCAACTAGAGATTTCAAAAAGGAAAAAATTTACTTGTAATTATATTAGGGTTAACTGAGCTAATGGATAAAAGTATCATTTTATAATTAATGATAATTAAAATTTTAACATTATATTTATTGCTCATTTTTTGTCCTGCTTGAATTTTGCACTGTAGATTTTTTTAAATTAAATGTCACAAATTCTTTTTATCATCTGAAATTTGAATATTTATATTTTAAGGAGTAATGAGTAATATGAAAGCATTTTTTTTCTTTTTCCAAAAAGTTCCTGCCTTAGAGCTACCAATGCAAAAATTCCTCTGTGACACATCAAACAGTCGCAGCAAATAGTTGATTATAAAATAATTACAAGATGCTTTTCATTTTGCTTAAAACATCAATGATAGAGACACATTGAGAAAATCAGTTGGTCTTGATGTCCACCTCTTATATAATACTCTAAGTTGAAGGCAAGATGGAGAATGAGATAGCAAAAGCAAGATGAAAGAGGAAAAGAGAAATGAATAAGACTCAACCCTTACCAGTCGGAAATGCACACCTCCCCTACATATGGTGGAGTGTGCCTGTAATCCCAGGGGCTCAGGAGGCTGAGACCAGAGGATTGCAGGTTCAAAGCCAGCCTCAGCAACTTATCAAGGTCCTAAGCAACATAGTGAGCTCCCTGTCTCAAAATAAAAAGGGCTAGAGATGTGACTCAGTGGTTAAGTGGCCCTGGGTTCACTTCCCAGTATTCAAAACAGAAAGAAAAATAAAAAGAAGCACACAACTCCTACTCCCACGTGCCCCATCTGCTCTTCTAGGACAAAAGTCTAATCAAGACAGTGAGTCGGTTGAAGAGAATGGCTATCAGAGGAAGATATGTACACACAGTGTTTATCCACGATGGGACATTTGAGGCTGTAGTTGTTCCTATGAGGAAATGCACAGCATTAAATGACTCATTTAAAATGTTCCTGACAGAAAGCTCAGAGTAGAGTTCTGTGGGGATCCATTCCTCTCTGACAAGGGGAGGCATGAGGATTCCAATAAATAATTTACATTAATTCATAAGCATTACTTATAGGATATAACCAAATATAAGTCAGTTGGGGGATATCAGTGTTCACAGGCAAGACTGTATCTTTGCTGCCATTCCCTTCTTTAAAACATTTTCTCTCCATTTGTGGGTTTTTTTTTTTTTTAATGATGATATTTTGAAGTCTCTTTTCAGAAGAAAACAGCCTGTGACATCATCTAAACCCTTCCATCTAATAAAGTTTTGTCTTTATATGTATTGCTCTCCCTCAAATTCCAGCAGCAGCCAGGCATGATGGCACATGCCTGTAATCCCAGAAACTATTGTTGGGAGGCTGAGGCAGGAGGATCACAAGTTGGAGACCAGCCTAGACCACTTAGTGAAACTCTATCTCAAAAGAAAAAGAAAAAGGACTGAGCATGTAGCTCCATGGTAAAGTGCTCCTGGGTTCAAACCCCTGTAAACTTCCATCCCCCACCCCCCCAAAAATACCAGAAAAACCCTGGAAGTAGGAAAAAAAATCACAATTCTTGATACCTATAGTTTTCATCTCCCTTTCACTGTCATGTTACTAGCAGCTAGATCACAAGGTTTTTGAGTCTGGTGGGGTGTTAATTTGAATCATATTCATCCATAAAGTAAGGCCCCTTACCTGTTCATTGATATCCATAAAGAACATTGTTAAAATATGTCTGTTTTATCTCCATAAGACAGGAAGCACTGATCATTTCACATGATAGGAAATGAAATCCAAACATAAACTTTGGCACTCTGCTTAATGGGCCATTTTCAAATAGTACGTTGCCAAGCCTTGTTCCTAATTTGATGTCATGCAGCATAAGGAGAGTTTTATTTTCTTTTTCTTTCCTTTGCACTTCTTCTTGTAAGAATGCAATTGCACACACACTTTTGTTGAGGCCACTGCAAAACATGGAGAGATTTGAGGCAACCTGAGGAAGTCCAAATCAGAACAGTTGCTCTCTAAAAATCTGCAATTGTCAAGGCAAGGAAACCATAGGCCCTGGCACACATCCAGACATCCTCAGTGTGTAAGTAATAGATAGGACAGGAATCAAATGTAGTAGAAAGACTTGTTAGCATATTTAGGTAATCTGGGCCTATTGCACAATTTAAAAATTATTATTGTTAATCTGTTTCTACAAGTCAGAAGTACTTGCAATCGGTTAAAAAAATAAGGGCAAGGATGTTATCCCAATTCGAAATTCACAAATTTTCTTTATATAGTATAGACAACAATTATTCCAGTCCTTGAAAGTGACAACTTCAATCACTTTTCTTTTTTTTTTTTGAATTGTGGATTGAACTCAGGAGCACTTTATCATTGAGTTACATCCGCAGCTATTTTTAATTTTTATTTGAGACAAGGTCTTGCTTAGTTGCTGACACTGGCCTCAAACCTGCAATCCTCCTGCTTCAGCCTCCTGAGTTGCTGGAATCATAGGCAACCTGAGGAAGTCCAAATCAGAGCAGTTGCTCTCTAAAATGTGTGAGCCACCATAGCTGGCTCAATCACTTCTAACAGAGACATGCAGGTACAGATGTGCAATATCAGATACACCAACTTACTGGCAATGAAAAAAAAATATAAAATATTTAACTTTATGAAAACTTTGCAGTTTTAAGAAAGTGGCTAGAGAATTTATTTCAAAAAACAAACACACACTGTACTGGCTGAAATCTCTAAGTCCATCATCTTTTCTCTCTAAAACATCTAGAGCATGTTACAGTTTAGGACTTAACACAACTCAATCCTTATGTTCGATGGTTTTGTTTTATCTTGTTTTTTCCTCTGTTTATGATGTAAAGGGCCAGATAATCAAAACCTCAATGACTCAGCTCCAAACTTCTACCAGATAGATAGATTTTGAGAATTTCATACTGTAGTTTCAACTCTTCACATCTTCATATCTTATCACCAAAAGCTTACATTTTTTTCCCATCTTGCCTATCTGATTAAATTTTAGGAATTTTTACCCTGAATGCCTTGACTTTTTGTATATAGCCAGCAAGATCTTTACCAACATGGAAGGCTAAGGGATTTCAATGGTCTAGTAAGATTTAGAGACTACATTGTTTCATAATAGAGGTATATTTGGATTATAGATGCTATGTGGTCGCTGGTGTGTTCCTCCTGAATGTATCATTGTGTCTAATCAGAGCCCAGATAAACTCAAAATGATTCAACTCTCCTTATGTGCCGCGATAATGCATGGAGTCATCCACTTTGAGATTCAGAGGGAGATTGTTGTCTTGCACAAATGAAGAGTAGCCCCAGTGACACTCAATACAGAAGATTATTCCTATCGATCCATCTCAGAAGGAGAAAGCTTCTGTTCCCAAATGTCAGAAGGCACACTGGTTCCATTTAATCACAGAAGAGAAATGTGCTTATACACCTGTCCTCAGAACAAATCCTCTGCCTTGGAAATGCAAGCAGACCCAATTAATCCCAGTGGCTGTGATGTTAATGGTAGAGAGGTTTGGGAAGGAGAAGAGAAACAACAGATTACTAAAAGATTTTAACTTCAGTTTACTATTCTGAGCTCCAGAATGCGTGTGTGGATAAAGAACTTTAACATTAAAGATGAGTGATTTTATTTTTCAACTCTTTCTTTAATTTTCAGACCAAGATACGGTTGAAAAGCAGCATAGGTATTTATTTTCCTCTCATATGGAGGTAGTTTTAGAAAGATTGAATTGTAGCAGGACAATGGTTTAGTCTCCTCTGAATATCTCCAAGCCCTATGGAAAATATTATTTCACTTTCCTTTTCCTGAAATTTCTAAGTTCCTACAGCTGGGTAAAGTAGCTAGAGGTGCTCAGGTGAAAAAACAAGGCAAGTTCTAATAATACCTAAACTAGTAACATCTCCTGCCCTACTCCATTTGGCAATTAGACATGAGCAGTAATGTACCTTCACACATTCTCCTGTTGGTCCTTAAATCTTTAAAGGATTTTTTCTCATTCATGTTTCATATATTATGCATGCATGTAATTATTTGTTTCATATTTAATCTTCTTTAATTGTCATTCTCTCCAATCCTTACCAAAAACAAAATTTCCTTCCACATTAACTCTTATAAATTTCCATTATTCTGAAGTCAGATATTTTGAAATGATAATGACAAAAGTATTTAATATTCACCATTTTCTGACAGTTATTTTTTCATCTTCTCTTGGCATAAAGAAGTATATATTATATCTTTATCACACCCTTCAAAGTGCTTTTACAAAGGTAACCATTGACCTCCTAGTTCAATGGCCATTAGATTTATCCTCGAATTGGTGAATTGATGTTTATTGCTCTTGGAATTTTCTTTGTGAGTCTATCAGTTATCAGTTCCATCTCCAGAAGTTTTACTCAAATGGTGCATGTTTTTTTTTTTTTTTTCACCATTGATTTCCATTTATCATCTAGATTCTTGCCTCTTCTTTTGGTTTTTCTCCAGTTTTCATTCCCAGAGCAATCAGGAGCATGTCATTTTCCCCTATCTTGAGTTCTAGACCACTGCTGGCAATCACCTGTGCTTCACATTTATTTCAAAATTAACATATCCAAAATTCAATTTTCCAAACTCCATCTAGGTGCGGCACTCTTCATGTGTTTCTGCTCAGTCCAGGGCAATGTTCCTCATATGGTTGTCTCAGATACAATTCTTAGAGTCCTGTATAAATCCTACTTCTCTTCATCTTTTCAACTTAACACCTCCTAGAGCTTACATGCTTGTAACATCCATCACCTCTAGCTCCTAATGCTCCTCCATCCTTTACCTCTTCCTGGGGATATTAGAAAAACTTCTCAACTTATCTTCATGTTACTCTTCTCTTCACTATGAACCTTGTACTGTTCACAGAGACACAGTTGCCATATTTATAATTTGTACCAAGGATGCACAATTCACAAAGCAGACATTGTAGGTTTTTATATTTTATTATGGCAAATTTCCAGCAGATGACAGTAAAGTACTTTGTTCTAACAAAATCAGTATATTAAAACAACTTGGCTCATATATGGAAGGAATATGACATAAGAAGCAATGCCATTTTCTAATTTGCTCATAGGTACCAAATGGAATAGCTGGAGGGAGTATAGCTAGCTTTCTGGAATATACTTCTCCGATTATCTTCTGCCTGTTATATAGCATGCAGGATAAAATTTAAACCCTTTAGCAAGTAGTACAAGGCCCTGGACACTCTTGCCCCACTTTACTCATTACATTTTCCAATTGCCTCCAATGTTTCATCCCTGCTGGGGGCGGTTTGGTGCCACAACTTTTGCTGTTTTACCTAATTGGATTCTCTCCACCCCCTATTCTTCCTCTAATTGCTTATAAAATGTAAAGCAAAACTCATCTATTGCTGAAATACTCCTTGGTATAATTGATTAATTTCCTCACCTATGCATTTATATTTGACTTTATAGTAAGGATACAATTCTCCAAATTTCATGCCTTAGGTTGGGATTTAACACAAAGATGAGATCATATGAAGTTGCCATCAAACAAGGATCAACGATCAGCAATTTCATATGGCTCCATCTGTTCTCCCATTTATAGACCTAACTACATGCTTATATATGTTAATGTTTTTCATCACATCTTTTTGTCCTTGTGTTCCCTAAAATTTCCTCTTATCTTCTTGATGAAGTCTATTTGAAGAATGGGGAATGCATATATTATTATTTTTAAAAATTAATTAATTTATTTAAATTAGGTAGATATGATAGCAGAATGCATTTTGATTCATTGTACACAATTACAGTGCAACTTTACATTTCTCTGGTTGTGCACCATGTAGTGTCACACCGTATGTGTAGTCATTCATGTACCTAGGGTAATGATGTCCATCTCATTCCACCATCTTTTCTGCCCCCATGTACCCTCCCAACCCTCCCTCCCCTTTGCCCAATCAAATTTTCTCCATTTTTCCCATGCCTCCCCCATCCCCGTTATGCATTAGCATATTATTTTGATCACACTTGGCAGCTCACCCAAACCCAATATCTGTGACCAAAAACATTGTAGTCAATGATATAAAGCAAGGATTTCTTTATGTTACAAGCAACAAGGCCACTGGGTCAGAATTATCTGTCAGTAATAGCAACAAATCCTGGGCTGATGGGGGTGCTGGTGGGAGAGGGTGTGTGTGTGACATAGGGCTCCTATTAGCTTTAACATTTGTTGACATTGGAAGTCTTAAAAAAAAAAAAAATCTTCCTGTGAACTGAATCATTGCAAAGTGCTTAAGAACCTTGTCCAAGAGCCCAGGCACTTCATCATTGGCCACATTCCCACAGAAGAAGTGATCCTGAAAAGATTGCTCTTAAATCAAAAAATGTGAAATTGTACTTGGCAGCCACCGCACAGGAAAGAAAATTTCTGCTTGGAACGGCAACCTTTTCCTGTGTTTTGTACACTCACTTTTTTCCCCCCTTCTTCTTTTCTCTCGCTGCTTGCTTTTATTTTTATTTTTGGTATGTCCTGATAGCTGAGAGGAAAGAGATCTTTTTCAGGATCTTTGTGAAAATAGAATTTCCTGAAACGGTTGGGTGAATGAAACCCTATCCTTCATAGTTAATCTCAGAAGGTACGGTTGTTGGTGTTTTCACCCATGATGTTTAAGGGCTTTGGAAACGGAGGATTATTGAAACACTCATTTCCTGTTTTAAGTCTCTGCCACATCACAGCTGTGCTCAATTAAGCTTTTTTTTTTTTTTTTTTTTTTTGAAAAGCCAGACAAGAGAAAACAAAACATTTTCCCTTCTATTCTCTGCATTTCTTTGTAATAAATGAATAAATAAACCTAACGACACAACACTTTCTATTGGAACCCCCCCCCCAATGTTTTTAGAATTACAGACTTATTAAAATATCATTTCTAACTAACAGAAAACATCCCTCGTTTCTGACTAAACAGCACAGTGGAGGGGAGCCCTTTGTTTACAGCTACGTCAGAGACTTGCTGAAATTTCTTACTGAACTTTATAACTGTCACACTAAGTTATTCTCAACCTCGATAGGACAGACATTTTCATGTTGCAAATCCAACAGTGATTCAGGGATTAAGTGCAAGGTAGAATCTTCCTTAAGAAATGGAAAGTGTGAGGGTTGAAGATGTAGTTCAGTGGTAGAGCACTTGGTTAGCATACGTGAGGCCCTGGGTTTGATCCTCAGCAGGAAGGACGGAAGGAAAGAGAAAGGAAATAGAAATGAGAAGTATGAGAATTTCAAAGAGTAGCTGTAACTCTGAGTTGACATCTAGAAAATGATCTGGAAGAGTACTCTAGCTCTCTTGGCTACTGTTTGGTCTCTAACCCTTTCCCCTACATTACAGCAAAGAAAATTTTCTTATGTATGTGACAATGTTATTGCCCATGTGATCACCGATGCCCCAGGAACTAAAAGTGTTGATTATGAATGTTAGATGGGCATAAAAATTTTCTGAAGTGCTTTAACAGTGTGTGTGTGTGCTTCCCTTTCATCCCAAGTGTTTCTAAGTCATTGAGTCTGGGTTGAACACATGGGAATCTGCATATCTAGGATGCATGCAGCATGTTCTAATGCATAAAATGTAAGCAGACAGTCACTAGACTATAAGACAAGAGTCAAACCCTGCAGCACAGTATACATGTATTTCATAATTGGGCTTATTATACGTTTCAAATCCAAAAACACATCTTAGGACTGATCATTGACTTCTAGTCAAATTGGATAGAACTGAGTACTCCTTATGACTTAGTGATTCTCCTATGTGTCATAAGGCAGACATTATTTTACTCCTGTTATGGTTTACATGTGGTATCCCTCAAAACCTCATGTATGAGATGATGCAAGGTTTAGGGGAGAAATTATTGGGACATATCCTTACACTAATCAGCTAATTAATCCCTGATGGGATTAACAGGATGGTAGCTGAAGGCAGGGGGGGAGTGTGGCTGGAGGAAGTGGTTCATGAGGGGGTGTGGCTTCGGGATATATATTTGTATTTGGCGAGTGGAATCTCTCCCTGGTTTCTAATCATAATGTGAGCCACTTCCCTCCACCATGATGTTCTGCCTCACCTGATGAATAGAGCCTGCTGTCAATGGACTGAGACCTCTGGCACCGTGAGCCCTCAAATAAACTTGTCCTCCTTTGTAATTGTTATGTTCCTTTTAAAAATATATATATTCCTAGTACATGTACTTATTTTCTTCCAATCTCTAAAATACTGGTTTTCTCCAGGTTGCTCTGTGAGGCTCCTTGTTGTATGTATATTCTTTGGGTCACATATCAGTCCTCCAGTTACCTTGATGTTTAACACATGGACTCTGGGGCCAGGTTGCCTGGCTTCAACCTTGAGTCTGTCACTTACTAATCTCTTTATGCATTTGTCTTCTCATCTAAAAAAATGAGAATAACCATAGTATCTACATCAAAAGGCTAAAACACAGTAAGTTCTAATAGGCATTTATTGTTCTTATCATTATTGTCTTTATGTGGGTGGTTAACCAATCAATTCCTTCAGTTCTAAGTTCTCCCCTGAATTCCATGACTACTGTCCAACTGGCTATTTAGCATTTCTACTCAGAGATCATATAAACTTAACACTTCTAAAATTGAATCCCTGTTCTCCTCTACCAGACCCAATTTGCTCTTCCTTCTGGAATCCCTGGCTCAGTGAGTCATAATATCAATCCTAATATTTAAGATGGAACCTGATAACTTTGTCTTTTTCTCTCTATCAAGTCCATCACCAAGTATTGTTGGTTCTAGTTTCTCATATGATTCAAATTCTTCCTCTCCTTCTGAATGCCACTTGTCACAGCCCAATATTGAACCACCTCGATTACATATATTCCTTCCTTTCTATGTATGTTGTGTGTGACTCATTGAAGTATTGTCCCATTTCCATCCTATTCATTGTACTTCAGTGATAGCAAACATTCTACCACATGTCAATCACTACCAAAGGACCTCCAACGACTTCCTATGGTCTTCAGAATGAAAGTTCTGAATCAAATGTCCTTATGGGTCTGCCTTAACATTCCCACTCTAGTTCTCCATCATTCCCCACATTTTACTCTATACTCGTTTTACACTGAAATTTGTCATTATCACCCTGGCCTTTGAACTTTTGTTTAATTTCCCCTCTGGAGGATACTCTATCACTTACCAATTTGTCTCCGCTAGCACGTAACTTCTCTAGATATCTGTATTAATATTCTAGAACTCAATAAGGTATTCTCTCTAGGTGCCCCATAATATCTGTTGTACTTCACATGTTACTTCATAATCGCTGTGTCTGCTCCTACAATCTCATTACTTCTAAGTCATGAACTTAACTTTCTATTTTTTCCAGTCAGCACACTGTCTGGCATATAATAAACATCCAAGAAATGTGTGATATATAGATAAAGGAAGGAATATATAAATACAGAAATCCTTTATCACACACCTGGTATTCTATTCATACCAAACCATGATTCTACCCATAATCTATTCTGAGACTCCTTATGATTGCTTCTTCTAGTATACATAAATGTAATTTTAAATTTTTAAAACAAATAATATCTATACAGTACTATATGCAATATGCATGAAATAATTAAAACATTACAGTTTTAAACTTTTGAAATAAATAATATCTGTAAGTTACTATCTGTAATACAAACTAAAATTATTACCATTCTTTGATAGGATCAATTTATTATGGAAATTTTATTCAGAATAATAGCAGGGATTCCAAATTCTGTAAGTATGGGCCCCTTGAGTCCATCTAAAACACTTCCTGATTGTGGGTAACCACAGCATCTTTGACATTAATCTGAGCATCTTATGAGATTTTCAGTTCTTCCTGATTTCTGGTTTCTGGCCCCATTTGTATGGGAAATCTGGATCTTATTGACTCTAATACCAACAAGACAAGTGTCTTATTTTAGAAGGAAAATGAATCAAAATACATGAAATGAACACATGGGAAAGACATTACTTGATTTTCCAAGGAGGGTCAATGCTTACAAAAGATATAATATAAAAGCTGGAAGAGATTTTAAATATCAAGTCCAACCCATTCACTCTGTAAATGAATAGAGCTTCTACTTAGCCAGAATGGTTAGGTAAATAGCCACAAATCACCCAGATTCTTATTAGCAGAGTTTAGTTTGAAAGTGTTCAACTCAGAGCACTTTCTGCTCACTCATATGGCTTAGGAGAACTTTTTCATACGCTTCAGAAGACTATAAATTCTTCATCTAGGCTAGTGATTGATTGCTAAGGAAGATTCACAGATAAAACTCTCTTTGAAAGCATTGAAGAAAAACCATTGTGATCATTATCCATACAGTTTGTCTTAATATACTTCCTTGGTTCATTTAGGGGTGCATAGGGGTAACTTAGTGGGTCAAACAATGGAGAAAAACAAAAACTGTTGCATGGGTAACACAAAATAACAATTTTAAAAAGCCACCAGTATGTTGGAGAAAATTGAAGATTTGCTATGTAAAATATATATATTTATATATATTCTTCTTTACTCAGTTCTCTCTGCAATTCTGATTCCTTGATTCCTTATACTTTTAAAGGACAGGAAAGGAAAGATGACTTGGCTCATGTTGAATAAAATAAATAACTCCTATTATTGTTTTATTCATTTCCTGAGATTCTCTCAGGACTATGCTTTTGAATCTAGGCTTAGAATTTTAGGCAGCTTCCTACCTGTGCAATGTATGTCTTGATATCCCAAGAACTGGCCTTCCATTCTGGGTCTCTGTCTGACTGGGTCCAACTCTTTGACTTGCCCCAGATTTATTTCCAAACCAGAAACTAGTCACAATGTTATATGTTTATGGCCTAAATAAACCACATGTCCAGTATGTATGGTGGTTGTTTAAAGCTTATACATTTTTAATGCTCTTTGTCATTTAGCAGTAGATAATTGAAGCACTGGCTACACCATTCCTTTGCATAAACTTCCCTGGAGAGAGCTTCATATTGTCCATAGTCCATTATATCATAGGTAAGTGCATTTAAACTAAGGACCCAATCTACCTTTCCAGTTCATTGTCTCTCAATAGTCATTTACCCACTCCTCCTTCTCTACCTCACCTCAGTAACTTGAAATTCTCACACTCATTTCACAGTGCAAACATGCTTACACGTGTCTCACTGTTTGTTCATCAACTCCAGTCTGAAAGGTATTGCTTCCTTGTCTGGATCTTCAAGAACATCATCTAAGAGACAGGGAATAACTTTACCTTAATACATTTTCTTAAAAATTTCTTAGTTTTTGAGAGTCTAGAAGCCTCACTTGTAGGCATTCCAAGACCATCTCCATCTCTTTTTTTTTTTTTAAAGAGAGAATTTCAATATTTATTTTTTACTTCTTGGCAGACACAACATCTTTGTTTGTATGTGGTGCTGAGGATTGAACCCGGGCCGCACGCATGCCATGCGAGCGCGCTACCGCTTGAGCCACATCCCCAGCCCACCATCTCCATCTCTTAAAAATGGACTCATTAAACAAATTCATGATACTAATGAATAAGCTTTGAATGTTAAGTTTCCATTCTTTTCTCTTCCTTTGAAGGGAACCTCTAATTTAATTCACCATGTAAGTACTTTTTCTCCTTATAGGTAGGATCTCTGGTGAATAAGTTACATAATTGAATGTGGTCTAAACAGTGTGAGGTAGAAGGAAGTATTAGAGTATTCATTAGTTTAATGTCACCATGTCAGTTCAGTCAGATTCATCTTTCTCCACAATAAGAAGTCATGGAGGAATCCCCATGCTCAACTCTCTCTCCCCATGGGCAGAGAATCAAGGTGCTCTATCAGTTCCTCTCTGAACTGTATTACATTCTTGCTTCCACAGATGGCCATATTGTACAGTTGCTTCTGTATATGTTTCAGAAAAATAATATAATTTCAATAAGTATAAATATCATAATTTTTGTCTAACAGACTCATGTTTGTTTATTTAAGGGAATTAGTCAGTAAGAAATAGGAACTCTTAAAAATACCTAGTATAATAAAGATTCATGTGTTGGAACCTTAGTGTGATGGTGAGGAGTGGTAAACTTTAAGAGATAGGACTATGTAGAAGGTCCTAAGGTCATTGGGGCATGCCCTGAGAAGGCAGTGGGGGACCCTACCTCTTGGGCTTCCTGTTGAATGAAATATGATCTCTTCATCCTGCACATGTTCTTGCCATTTGCTGTCAGTTACTCACAGAATCACATTTATACTGGTATCATGCCCTTAAATCTCCAGAAAGTGAGTCAAATAAACCTCTTTATTATGTTAGCTTATCTCAGTTATTTATAATAACACAAAGTGACAAGTTTCCATAGAATCCAAAATTCCAATTATGTCACTTCTGTGTGATTAAATTTAGGAATTAAAAACCTTAAACCAGAGAAAAACATTCTATCATGTTTTGAACATATGTTCATCATGTACTTTATATCAGCTTTATCTTTAGTATTCAAAATTACCAAGAAGATAAAAAGAGAATTATCATACTCAGTAACAGTGAGGACCAGAAAGAACAAATAACCACAGTTGCATAGCTAGAAGTGTCAAAATAAATTTTAAACACAATTTATTGTTTGTTTGTTTGTTTTTCACAAAACTTCAGTATCCAAGTCCCAGGAGAAAAGAGGGAGGGAAAGTATATTTAAAGAACATGGTGGTGAAATATGAATGGACCTGTAGGACATTATATAATGATGTTCAAATCTGCAGGAGAAAATAAAAACATTAAAGGAATGTTTCTTTGATGAGGCCACCAGAAAAGTGAAGACCACGCTTAACTCTAATGGACATGATAGAAACATGATCTAACCAAAACCTGAGGTGCTGTGATCTAGCCAATCATTTCAGAAAGCACTTTATGAAGTAAGAAGGCAGTGATCTAGGACTTAAAAAAAAAAACATAGCTTTCAGAATTTGTTTATTCCTTTTTTCATAATTCTAGAATAATTTGCACTAAACTGTAAAGGTCAGGCGAACATCGGAGGAAAAGACCACCAAGAGACTGTCTCATGCAACAGCAAAGGGTTTATGGGGGGTCCAGCATGCTGGGGCTCCAAGCCTACCTCAAAGAGGTAAAGAGCAAAGAGCCCCGAGAACAGCTTGAGCAGAGCTTATATACATTCTTTGAAAAGGGCAGGGACTTCACATACAGCATAACAAATCACCTCAAGCCATGGGAAAATCAAACAACAACTCTAAAACAAGATTAGCACATTCACTGGCGGGAACAAGTTGGGTAGGGGTGATTGGTCAGTACAAAAGGGGTATTCGTTTGAACTGATTGGTTTGAGCCAAGAGGGGTGTACATACTGAACTACATGGTTTCCCAACTTGTTATCAACCACCATAAACCACTGGGAGGGTCATCTGGCATCCCAGGTATTTCCCTGTCTCATGCTGATTGGTGGCTGCTAGGGGGCTGCTATGGATCCCCACCTAGCCTGACTGAGTCAGGGACACCTGACACAGCAGATCTCTCCTGTAGATAAACAATTTAGCAGGGTAGGAATGTGCCTAGGAGTGCTCTGTGGGTTTTTCCAAGGACAAAGGCCATGTCCCTTCCTTGGACAGCTTTGCTCTGAGATAGAGGCTGGTTTTTCAAACCTCTTCAGAGAAACTTCCTATAGTAATTTATTTTCAAAGATGACAATAATCCTTCATTTAAAAAAAAAAGTCACTTGAATGGGAAACTGCTCAACTTGGTAAAGATTATCAATAAAATATCGAGTTCACAATATACTTAGATGCCTAAGTTTGAGAAGAAGGTGAGAATGGCTCCTCTCATTAAAATAATCCACCATTGTACTAGGGGCCCTAGACAGTACAATAAGAAAAGAAAATAGAAGATTAAGATATTGGGAAGAAGGTAATAAAACTATTGTTGTTGATAGAAGACATTATTGACTCTGTAGAAAAAGCCTAAAGAATTAACAAACATACTCCTGGAACTAGTTAGCAATTATTGCAAGGTTGGAGGATACTAGATTAATATACATTGCTTTTCTATCTGTTAGCTGTGAACTCTTGGAATTTGAAACTAAAAACACCATTAAACGTGAAATATAAATCCCATAAAATATGCAGCAACACAAAATAGAAATTTTGACAAAATATAGGAAAGAATGTGCAAATAAATATAGGGATATTCAGCGATCATGAATTGGAAGTCTTAAGATTTTTAAGGTATTAATTCTTTCCAACTTGATTTGTAGATGCTGAAGCCAGATTTAAAGTTAGGTAGTCAGTGTAGTTAGGTAAATTGGAGTAAGATCCAAAATGGAGGCCATATTGAGAATGAATTCCTGGAAACGCAGGACAACTCATGGAATGTTAATGAAGTCCCTGAAAAGCCCAAGGCCCAGAGCCCATCCCAAAGAAGTGTTAATGAAACAGCTCCCAGCAAACTTGAAGATGCTGACTCAAAAGTCCTTCCTGCCCAGATTACTCCTTTGGCCCACCTGTGCCCCACCCTTAACAGAACAGGAATTTGACAGGAATGCGGGAAAGCTAAATGAAGACTTCAGCTATAAAAATGGGAGACAACGGGGCTTCCATGGATTCCATCTCTTGGGTCCCCTTCTTCCTCCAGGAGAAATCTTTTCTGCTGTCCTTTAATAAACTTCTATTTTCCACTCTGACCTTGCCTCCGCGTGCTTCTCTGGTGTTATTCTTCAACATTGGGGAAGCAAGGACTCGTCACCAGTCAACAGCGGTAACAATGCAACACAATCTGAATCAAAATCTCAGAAAGTTCTTTTGGTAGATATTGACAAAATGATTCTTAAGTGGAAAGGAAAGGGACTCCAAATAATGAATACGATACTGAAGAGACAGAAGGTTTAAGGAAGGACTGAGAGGAGCATACTTTAGAATTTGCCAAAGCTTCTGTCATCAAATCAGTGGAATATTGATAAACATTAACGATAACAACAAAAATAGACAAATAGATTCATGAAACAAAATAGCCCAGAAACACACCCACATAAATATAGCCAATTTATCTTTGACAAAGGAGGAAAGGAAATCCAATGCACAAAGGATAGTCTTTTCAACAAATGCTGCTGAAGCAATTAGATCTATGTAAAAAAAAAAAAAAACTTAAATTTTTCAAAAGAATAAACTCAAAAAGAATCACAGTTATGAAAATAAAATATAAAACTTTAAATCTTAAAGAAAACATAGGGGAAATCTAAATCACATTATTTTTCCCAATAGGCTTTATGTACAATCCCCAAAACACAACCTTAAACAGACATTAATAAACTAGACTCATTAAAAATTTAAAAAACTAGGGCTGGGCTTTAGCTCATGGTAGAATGCTTGCTTAGCATGCATGGGGCACTGGGTTTGATCCTAAGCATCACAAAAAAATAAAAATAAACAAATTAAATAAAGGCACTCTGTCCATCTACAATTATCAAAAAAATTTAAATAAATTCAAAAATTATTTCCAGTAAAATGCACTATTAAGAAAATAGAAAACAAGCCACAGAATTGGAGAAAATATTTGCAAAATACATATGTGACTTGTGTTCAAAATGTAGAAGAATTCTTAAGAAGCAACAATAAATAACAACCCAATTTAAAAAGTGGCCAAAATTTCTGAACAGAAGATCAATATAGGGCCAATAAACATATGAAAAGATGTTCACATCATTTGTCATTAGGTAATTCAAATTAAAACAATATTGAGATACCATCACACACTTATTAGAAAGATTGGAATAAAGAAAACCTGACAAAATAAAAGTTGGTGAGGATGGAGAGTAACAGAAACTCATTCATTGCTGGTGGGAATGCAAAATGGTGCGGTCATTTGAGAAGACAATTTTCCAGCTTCCTAAAAGTTAACATAGTCTCACCAGACAATACATCCTCCCTGCTCCTAGGTATCTAGCCAACTATTTAACATCCACACAAAAACTTAAATGTGAATGTTTATAGCAGCCTTATTGATAATCACCCAGTCTGGAAGCAACCAAATGTCTTTCAAAAGGTTAATGGATAAACAAATTGTGGTACATCCACAAATTAAGTGTTATTCCGTGGTTAAAAAAAAAAAAAAAAAAAAAAAAAAAGCAGCTGCCAGTCCACAACAGGATGAAAGTTAAATAAGTATTGCTGTGAAAAGCAGTGGCACACACCTGTAATCTCAGCCTCTCCAGAGGCTGAAATAAGAGAATCCCAGAGCCTTTGCAAATTAGCAAAACCCTGCCTCAAAATTTAAAACAAACAAACAAATAAATAAATAAAAGGACTAGGGATGAGATTCAGTGATAGAGTGCCCCCTGGGTTCAATCCCCAGTACTACAAAAATACATACATTGGTACAGGTCTTTAAATGAAATAAGGCTGAATAAAGCCAAGTAATTACAATTATATGACATTCTGGGAAAGGCAAATCTCTAGAGATTGTACAAAGATCAGTAGTTTCCCAGAGAATGGAAGAAGGGTGAAAGATGAAATAGGTGAATCACAGGGAATTTATTGAGCAGTAAAATTATTCTTCATGTTACTGTAATGCTGGTTAAATGATATTATACATTTGTCAAAACCCATAGAACTTTATAACTTAAAGAGTAAATCTTAATATATGCGAATTAAAAAAAATCATTTAGCAGGAGTTGAGAAAATTCAAGAAGGAGTACAGACCATGCCAAGAAAATCTAAATGTATTACAAATGTGTGAAACAGACTCACTGAAGGATGCCATGGAAATGGTGCTGACCCAAGTAACTTCACATATGCGTGAAATCTCTAAGACTAAAGACAAAAAGAACTACACACAAATACTCTACTTCCATTGACAAATTTTTTTTCCAGGGAATATGTACTAAAATCTCTGATATGCTATAGAATTAAACAGTTAAATAACTGCAGTTAAATAAATGGGTAAAGTATGGTTTGAGCCAGATTTCTGCCTCTTGGAGTGTGAGGTTATGGTTAAGCAGGGAGATGTTAGAATGTTCCATGTAATAATGAAGTAGGATCTGAGGCATCAGCATGAATTCATGTTTAGCTTAAAATAGATGTGATGGATGAGTACAGAAATATTTATAGACATGTTCACATACACGGCTTAGTATGCAGACATATTTTCTTATTCTGTTAGATGAAAGGGCCTAAAAGCAAAGACACCCCCAAAGCACACTCAACCCAGACCATAATTTCTACTAAAAAGAACTATAGTGTCTACTCAAAGAAATGGCTGATTATAGCACTGGGGAAATTCTTAAGTATCTTATAGTGCCACAAAGTAAAAAAAAAAAAAAAGTCCTAAAATAAAAACAAACTACATTAACAGAATAAATCAAAAGGATATATTTATATACCAACTTTCAGTTTCAGTGCTCCCAATGGCAAAGCTGGAATAATTTGAGTGCATAATAATATACTATAACTAACTCAGAATATAAAACAAATACCCATGATTCTATAATGACATACATGAATACTTATATAAATAACTGGGGAAGAACAGAACAATTTTTCCACACAAAAGGATTCCAAATAATTTATGTAGCTACTCCTCCCTCAAAGAAAAGGCACATAACTCCCCATTCCTTCAGTATACACTATACATAGACATTTCCTTCCAAAGAGTGCAGTATGAAAATGGGGGGGGGGGGGCGGCGCGGAGAGCAGATTTGCAGTGGAGAAACCTGACAGACACTATCTCATGTAGGTAATCAAGGTTAACATCAACAGTTATAAATTATGCTAATCCATATGAACACTTGATATAATGTGATGAAAATGACACTTTCCTGCTCCCCAAATCTCATAGCTACACTCTAATTATAAGAACATCACACAAATACCAATAGAAGGGCATCCTACAAAATGTCTGCCAAGTACTCTTCAACAATGTCAAGGTCATCACAACCAAAGAAAACTTGTCACAGCCAAGAGAAGCCTAAGGAGAAATAAGAAATAAATGTAATATGCTATCGTGCTTTACATTCTGGAACAGGAAAAGGAAATGAGGCAAAAGCTAAAGAAATCCTTATAAACTATTCATCTTAGTAGTATTATATCAACACAGACTCATTAATTATAACAAATGTGCCATATGAATGTAAGATACTAATAACAGGGTAACTGAAGTATATGGGAACTCTACGTACTATTTTATTGAGTTTTCTGTATGCTTAAAAACTGTTCTAAGGAATGAATTTTATCTAAAACAAGAAAATATCAAAATACATTGTGATCCCAGGTGGAACAATCTGAGCCACAAAATAAATAATGATAATGTTGGATTTAGCCCTAACAATAAAACAGATGAGTGGATAGAGAAGTAATGAGGGAAATAGAGAGCTATCATTAGAATACAATAGTAATGGTTGCTATAGGCATGAACTATTGATGATAAAAGCAGTTGATATAAGTTTAAGCACAACAGCAGATTTGCATAGTCTCAAAATCTTCTAGTCAGCTTTTTGTTGTTGTGATCAAAATATCTGACAAGAACAATGGGAAGAAAAGTTTATTTGTGCTCAGGGTTTCAGGAGTTCAGTCCATGTGTGTTGGGACCCTAGCTGTGGGCCCAAGGTGAGGCATAACCTCACAAAAGAAGGGCATGGTGGAAGAAAACTGTTCAGATCCTGGCAGCCAGGAAGCAGAGCTAGAACTTCTACTTATTAGGGAAAAAATATAAATCCCAAAGATATACTCCCAGTGACCTGCTTCATCCAACCATACCTTACCTGCCTACAGTTATCACCCAGTTAATCTACATTAGTGGATTAATCCACTGATTACCTTTCCACTTTACCACTGACCAATCTTGCATTGTCTCGCACATGAATTTTTTACATCTAAACCATAACACAAAACATCGAGTCTAAATATTTATTAAATGCAAGGAGAAAAACTGTAGCTATGTAGTGGAGCAACTCTGGCAAGGTAAAGGTTAACATCACCAGCAATAAGACATTTTGACTTCACAATCTACTGAGAAAAGTCCACCGCCAATGTAAGATTCCTTCCAATAATGCAGAATCACAATATAGTTACCAGAAAACATCAGGCAGACACACCAGGGACATTCCACAGACACTACTCAGTACCCTTCCAAAGTCTCAAAGACATGAAAGGCATGAAGGACTAAAGAGCCATCACCAATGGAAAGACACCAAGGAGACATGAAAAGTGAATGCAGTGATAGATTCCGTATTACATCCTGGAAGAGCAAAAGAAGGAGCGGAGAGAAAAAGCTGATGAAGTATGAAAAAGACCTGTAGTTCAGTTAATAATGCATTGCAATAGGGTTACTAGTTTTGATAACTGTACAGTGACTACACAAGTTGTTAACATTAAGAAAGCCTGGGTGAGGAGAACAGGAACTCTGTGCTATTTTCACAACTCTTCTGCAGTCCTAAAATAACCTCAAAATAAAAAGTTAAAAACACACACACACACACACACAGGGAAACAAAGCTTGTTTTGCAACATATTTGCACCAAGAAGGGCTTGCCTGTTTTATTTGAGACAGTTTTTCTGAGGCAGTCTCTCTCAGCAAAGTGATGATGTTTAGCGAAGAGCTGCCAAGGTTATTTGCCAAGATCAAATGACCTTTGATCTCTTAATTAAATTCTAAGGTAGTATTTTCCTCCTTCAAGAATATAATAACTTCTTGGAAATATCTCATATTTCTTCATTTTACAACAACAGATTTCTTGTTTGTTGTCTTTTTTAGTGTGTTCTAAAATACCTTCAATATGGAAGGAGTTCTGGTTTGGAGTCAGATGGATTCCAGTTGTTTGAGAAACTGTATTTAGCCATGACTCAAAGCCAGGTGTATAATAGATGCCAAAGGAAGAAATAATTCACCCGGCTATTTCAGATTTCCAGCAACATTCTTTTTAGCCCACTAAGTTATCACATCCGACGTGGATAAATTCAGTCCCTCAATTTCCCCACAGCAAAATCCCTTTGCACACATTGTGACTTGGAACGTTCTATAAATTCATTCATCTCAATAGTAATTTTACAAAGTACCTCCACCTATGCAATCTTATTTAGCTTTATAAATAAAATGCATGCTCTAGAGAAGGTTGTAGGCAGAAAAACCAGATTTCAAACTTATAGTCCAGTAACATTATTGTAGGACTAGATTTAGGGTTCATATTCTTTGATTGATTTGTTAATTAAAAAAATAAATACAAAAGAAATAACTCATGTTTATTTAATAGTCTTCCCAAGGTTCTGCTTCTATTTTTGAGGAAAAGAAGAGCACTGGGTACTGAAAGAATTATGATCTCCTTTTTTCTCCTCAAGATCACTATTAATTCTTTCTCGGTTCATTTTCTTGATGATATATCTTTTACATACATTTACCACCATGTAACTTTATTCAGTTGCTCTTAGTTCATTTGTACATTCTGAAAACTATGGGATAAACTTTTTTCTCTAACAGAAATTGAGAGAAAGCAATTAGCTGAATCACAGGACATTGTAGCTAGTAGAAAAAAAAATAGAAATGATTAAACCCAATCTGTACTATACAAGTTACACAGGGGAGATCCAGAGAAATTAAAGGGCTTGTTGAGAGTAACAATTCTTTGCTTATCCCCAAACTATAATACAGAGTTTCTGTATTATATAGTTCCTCACTCCTGGTTCTGTATTTTATATTACATTAATCTGCCTCAACGGATGTCTTCTCAAAAAACACCTTCATTGTATACAAATATATCTACTCTTTCAGTGTGTGTACGAATCAGGATATAAGTCAAAATACGCATCTAGAATATGCTATACAAGCCGGGTCTCTTTTCCATTACCCCACTTCGTATTTGTTTTGTTGTTGTTGTTGTTGTTGTTGTCGTCTTTTGTACTAGGGATTTAACCTAGGATGCTTACCACTGAGCAACATCCCCAGCCCTTCATCTATTAAATTTTGGGACAGGGTCTCACTAAGTTGCTGAGACTAGGTTTGAACTAGCGATCCTCCTGTCTCAGTAGAACTGCTGTGATTGCAGGCCTGTGCCACCATGCTTGGCTCCATAATTTACTCTAATGCTATATTGTTAACTCATTTCTCTTAAGGAGTTCTGGATCTTACTGGTGATTTTTAAAGCCATTATTAAGAAACATGCATAAAAGTACAAAAAACCTAAGTTTGAAGCATTAAAAATAGTTGAACAAGTGAAAAGGTCTATTTGATTTTGTTAAGATACACTATTATATATATGACTGTTTTTTTTAATTATGGAAATTTTGGGTGATTAATAAAATGATATTGAAAATTTGGGAAAAAATATAGAATGTTAAGTGTCCAGGAACTTCCATTAAACAACAATAAGCAGAAGTTTTCCCTACTAAATTGTAATATATGTATATATACATATATGTATATATAAATATGTATATACATAAATATATATATATATATATATATATTCCAAAATTAAATTAATTAAAGCACTGAGGCACTAGAACAAAAGCAGACATAAGACAAATTTAAGTTTAAGTCATTTTGTGGACATATGTTTTCATTTCTGTGAGTAAAATACTTACAAGTAGAATTCCATATGGTAATTATGTTTAACTTTACTAAAAACTTGCAAACAGTTGTCCAAAGTGTGGTACTATTTTTGATTCTCATCAGAGTACTGTGTCCAGTTTTTCTATATTCATCCAATCAACAACTGGAACAGTCATTGTGCATGCATGTGGTTTTATTTTTTATAATCTATAGTGACAGAAAGTAGAATGGCAGCTGCTTGAAGTTGTTGGTGGGAGTTTCAGTAGAAAGGGACATGAGGAAGCACTTTAATTGATGAAAATGTTCAAAATCTTGACTATAGTAGAGGATTCACACACACACCTACACACACATCAATCAAACTTCAAACTGTACACCTTAGATAGATGCATATTATTTTAAATAAATTATGCATACATGCTGCTTTTTAAAAAATAAACTATAAAATGCAACTATAAATAAGTTTGATTACAAAGTGACATTATTCCTTTTTTTTCATGTTGAACTTTTGTATTCATAGAATACAAAGAATTGTACTGAATTATTGAATGAAGGAGCCTGTTCAAGATTATTCATGTATGACTGAATACAGAGCTCAAGTAACATTACTTGGAATAGAATAATAGAGAGCTACTTTAATAAAATAGTTGTTATATAGCTTTTGATATATAATGTACATACTGTACATTTCACCCCTTAAAGTATGCAATTCAATGATTTTCAGTATAGTCACACAGTTTTACAACCAGCACCACAATCTAAATTTAGAATATTCCATACCATTTTAAAAAACCAAACACATTAGTAGTCATTCCCCACTTACCTCCCACCTCTCTCTATCCTGAGGCAACCACTATCTTCATTCCGTAGAGTGCATATTATGAGCATATTTAACATTGCTTATGAATGGAATAACATAATCTATGTTCTTTTATGACTAACTACTTTTAGTCAACATAATGTTTTCAAGGTTTATTTGTTATAGTATGTATCAGTATTTCATTTCCTTTTATGGCCAAATAATATTCCATTGTATATTTATACTGCATTTCATGAATCCATTTATTAGTTGATGAGCAGCTGGGTTGTTTCCACATCTTGGCTGTGATATATAACATTGCTGTATTAATCTTTTTTGGTCAACTATAACAAAATACTATAGACTGGGCAATTTAAACAACAGAAATGATCTCTCACAGTTCTGGATGTTGCAAAGTCCAACACAAAGTTCTCAGCTGACTGTTTATGGTGAAGGTTCTTTTACTGGCTTGTGTACCTATTTTATTACTATGTTTTTATGACAGGGAAGGGAGAGAATGGGAGAGGAAATAGAGGGAGAGAGATGCATTCTAGTGTCTCTTCCCTTATAAGTATCCCAGTCCCATTGGATAAGGGCCCCACCTTTACATCTTTATTCAATTTTGATTACCTCCCAGAAGGCCCTATCTCCAAATACAGCAGCAAAGGAAGTAAGTTGGGACTTCAGAATATAAAGGATTTTTTTGATGAGGAGGAGGAGTCAATTCAGTCCAAAGCAGAATTGCAGTGCATATTCAAGTACAGATTTGAGGAGAAAATATGTTTTCCTTTCTCTTCATTTTTACATAGGGATGGAACTGCTAGGTGATGGGCTAACTGTATGTTTAACGCTTTTGAAGAATAGCCAAACTGCTAGGCAAAGTCTCAATTTCCATGAATGGAGCATTAAGGGCAATTCTGTTGAGGCATCAGAAGACAGCGGCTGTGGAGAAGCATAAGTTCTTTTAGAGATTACTTACAGGATTCCAAAAGTAATAAGGAAAGGCATCCACACATGGTAGATTAAAAGTAATAGTCTTGTCACCCAGATGGCCATTTTCCTTATGCCAGGTAATTAAGCACAAATGCCCTGAAGCTCAAGCCTCTCCATTCCCCAGATGAGACTGAAGGATCAACTGATCATGATATCACTCAATACAGTTGAATGTATGAAAGCAATTAAGCACATTCCTTCAAGGCCTTCGAAGCATGGGGTCCACCCTCTGGCACTTCCTTAGTGTTTGTCTCATCCTGAACATCTGCTCTTAGGATCAGATACCTAGCAACCAGTGTTGTGCTTGCTTCCTCCTTCTTACTATTTTCTGTTACTTATCAAGCTTAACTCTTAACACTTTTCTACCTAAATTCATTATATACATTTTATTTCATATAAATATACTAACTGACCCCAAATTCAAATGACCTACATAACTCTCTTGTAAGGCAAAATAGTTTTTCAAATCAGACTATTCTTTGAATCATGTGAATGTCATACGGACTCATTTTTCTAAATCTATTATCCATTGTGTTTTTCTGTTTTCCCTGCACTTGTGAGTCCCGCCAGCACTTAACTCAAATTATTTATTCTTTCCTACTACCCAACCCATTATGAAATCTCATCTTGCATTTTATATTATTTGCTTGATATCCGACACTTTTTGTTTTGTCCATCTCTTTTAATAAATGTGTATTTCCATCTAAGAGGAAAAGCTACTGTTTTTACTATTGAGGGGCAGAACAGTATTTCCATATCTTTTGGATATATGTAAGTTGAATGAATGAATGAATGAATGAACACATTAATAAAAATCCTAGCTATTTTAAATCCATGTATATTGTTTAGTGTAGCTTGCTCCTACCTTAGTGTAGAATTTTAAGAATTTTATCTGTAGGTTCTTATATTAGCTAGATCTCCTAGCCAATACTTTGGCTTGTGAAGTCAACATAAGGAATAATTTGATGCTATTATATAATCTGTTTCTGAGAACCAACATATTACCCTGTAGATAGTGGTAGTTATCTTAGCATATGAGTTGATGATGGTACATATTGCAGATCAAATTCAAGGTGTTTTCCTTATCTAATAGTTGAGCACATTTTAAAATGCACATGCTCAAATACTATACAATCATGATTCATGGAGTAAAATAAGTCTTAGGAATACACATCTCCAACACATTATCTATGAAGTACATAGAAAATAATATCTTCAAAACAATTTTTCTTTATAAGCATGATTGTTATAACCTTGTAAATACTGAACAGAAATCAAGAGAATCGTTAAAACTTATATGTAGGGACCAAAGAACCAATATATTCCTTAAAGTCAAAGTTACAAAATCAATATATTTGTATCATATTTTTCCTCTTAATACTTTGATTTAGTGATTCAGAATTTCCCTACTTCTCTTGTCCACTTTTCTCAGATAATGTTCCATGATTTCAGAAAATAGCTAGAGGTCTGGTTAATAATTTAAAGTCTTTGATAAGACAGTAAAGGTTCAGCCAACTTATTGTGGATCAAATGTTTCAGCAATGATAATCCAAAGTTGAAGCCAAACACATAAATCACTGCAGGATTTTGTTTTCAAAATGACAGCTTGTTTTCCTTGGCTTCTCACAATTCACATTGATTCCAAATTTGCGTTGTCAAAGCAAATTCCAGGAAAACTTAATGTTGACAAAAAAAAAATCCAATATTTTATAAGACACAAAGAGGTACTTACATGTGAATGTTTTCAACTATGGTATTAGAATACAATCTACTATCGATATTGAGTTTAACTTAGTTTCATAATTTGGGGAGCAAAATAGCTAGTGTGTCCCCTCTCAGGAGTGCATGTTGATTATTTTTCAACAAAATTGCTCTGAATAATTGTAAAAAATTGAAATAACTAGAGATCATGTCCACAGTCATGGAGTTGTACATGTTGAGGGTGTTAATAGCCACCATGTTTGGAAGTCAGCTAATTATCCACTCTGGTAATTAAGCAAGCACCTAAAGTGAGAACTTTCTGGGGTATATGAATAACATTGACCTAGTGCTGAAGCAGACTGACAAATAGCAATTGACTAATGTTACATTCATTCATTTCACCAAGATTTACTGTATATCCACTGTGTCCCCTAAACACACAAAAAGTTATTAAAGCACTTGGTTACAAGGTATGTAGGATCCCAGGCTGAGTTAGAAGGCAAGTCTTCCAAGAGAGTAAAGACAAAAAAAATCTAACTTTTATGAAGGCCAAAACTAAGCATTTGATTATTTTCCATCTTACAGTCCATTTCCTTCATTGATATCCCTTGAAGATTTTTGTGTCCCAGTATTCTTTTTTATCAAAAAGCATCTGCAACACATTTATACTCAATATTAAATGGTTTCAAGTTCCTTAAGCTATTATTTTATCCAAAGAATATTTTCATTAACTTGAAAAACATAAAAGGAATAGTTGTTGGTTGCAGACCAACCATATTTAAAGGTGGTCACACATACTACGTAATCTAAATTCCCTTGTTGAAGGGGAAGTCTCAACACAGAATAAAAGAGTGGAGAGATGAGATTGACCATCAGGTCTAATAAAGGACGTAATCATTCACTGTTGATAGCTCTCAATAGGCGCATATTCTGTAGGCGCATATTCTTTCTATGCAAGTTTATTGTCAGAATGTTGATAAATCATGGTACTGAATCTTACCTGGCACAGCCCGAATCCCAGGTGGATGAGCACTGTTGAGTTCACTGCCTCCCTTGGCAATTCTGTTAAGGCCATCCTTGGCATCCCAATTTCCGTGTTGGCAACATGAAATGAGGTGTTTTTCCCATCATTATCCCTTTTGACTTTTGTCCCAATAATAGCAGCAAAAAAAAATCCTTAGTTATTGCTGCTTTCTCCACATTCATTCAAGGCATTTAAGGATTTTAGATCAGGTTCAACTGTGCTCAGGATCTTTCCTTTTATCTTGGAAAAATAAAGTGATATTAGATTTTAAATGAAGTCACAATTTTTATTGCAGCTGTATAGAGCCAAAATGAAAATAAAAATTAGTTGAGGTGTAGTTATTATAGTTGTATCTCCAATCTAGTGCTATGGTCATTTCTGGGATGAACAGATGTTTAGAGTGTGACTCTTCTTCCACGAGATTTACATTTTTATATAAGCTTACAGAACATCAGCTCTGAAGTAAGGGGGCTTATGTAGAGGGCTGTGTACTCATTTTTACTCTGTAAAAGCTAAAAAAGAGTTTGCATTTTCTTTGTACTTTCTCTATTTACTTTTGTGTAAGTTGGTAATGAAATGCCCTCCTTTATTGATGATGTTTCTCTATACAGAGTGCTACATTCCAGGTGGCAATTGTTTACTGTGCCAAGGCTTCAAAACATGAGAAAAATTCTCTATAATAGGCTGAGGAGGGGAAGAAATGAGATGTTATATTTGAACATCAGGAACACATTTTTCTTCATCAAAGAGAAAATGGTTAGAAAAAAAATAAGCCTAAAAGTTAGCCCAAAACAGAGATTAATTTTAATTAAGGCTCAGAAAAAGATGACAAGTGTATTGATAAATGGCTTTCTTTTCTTTGCTTTCCTTCATTTCCTTTCACGGTCTATGCTTGAAGTCAGAAGCTTTTCTAAGCTTCAGTAGAGGCTCATTATGGAGTAAAAAGCCATGGCAGCTTCAGGTATTCCAAAGGAAGAGTTGATAGTGTTCAGTAAGGTTAGGAAGTCAAGTTATGTCCCAAGAATTTCATAAAATTCTTTCAGTCTAGAATATTCACTAAGCTCTTGCTAACTAAAAGACATTGATCTAGTGTGATGGTTTGGATGTGCGGTGTCTCCCAAAAGCTCACGTGTGAGACAATGCAAGAAGGTTCAGAGGAGAAATTATTGGGTTGTAAGAGTCTTAACCCAATCATTGAATTAATTCCTTGATAGGGATTAACTGAATGGTAACTGAAGTGTAGGGTATGGCTGGGGGTGGGCATTAGGGAGTGGCTTTGGTATATATATTTGTATCTGGAGAGTGGAGTGGCTCTCTCTGCTTCTTGATCACCATGATGTGAGTTGCTTCCCTCTGCCACACACTCTGCCATGATGTATATTATATTACACTCAGCCTCATCTCAAACCCCAAGGAATGGAGCCAGCCTTCTATGGACTAAGACTTCTGAAACTGTGAGCCCTCAAATATACTTTTCCTTCTCTACAATTGTTCTGGTCAGATCCTTTAGTCACCTCAGTGAAAAAGCTGACTAACACATCTACACATTATGGAAGAAAGCATAGATGACTATGTCTAAGACAGAGAAAAAAAAGAAGCATTCAAGTCTTAGAAAAAGTATAGAAAAGTTTTAAACTGGTTTTAGTTTTAATATAGGAAAGTCGTCATTTGGGTTTATTTTATGGAAGAAAGCAGAGATAGATTAACTTCAGGGAAAATAATACAGTCCATTGAGCTATCGACATAGATGTGCATGAACATGCTAACCTCAGTTCTACTATAAAAAAATATGTTTTGTGTTGAATACAAAAAAAATCATAAACTCCTTCCATGAGCAAAATTTAATCTAGTTCTCTTTCTTATTACTTATCAAGAAATAAAAATCTTTTTACTGGAATAAAATCTCTTCATTGGAACAATGTTTAAAGACATTTAAATATCCATATATCTAGTATGTAAAGTAGGAAGAGTCACTGAAAATAAGACATTATCTCCAAATCTTCAAAGTTGTGTATGTATCTTGCTTGTGGGCATCAGTAAAATTCTTAGGATTAGAAACAATGATGTGACAGAAAAAAATATTTTTTTCATTCTACTTCATATAACTCAAAACAGCCCCAGGTATTAGGTGTATTAGTCAGGGTTTTCTAGAGGATCAGAACCAACAGGATATGAATACATATGATTATAAAAGAGGGATTTATTAGATTGGTTTACACATTCAGAAGCTGGATAATCCACAATGGCCATCTTCCAGATGTAAAGCTGGAGGAACAAATAACTGCTCAGTCCAAGAAGCTGGAGACTTAGATAAGAGGGATCATTATGTAGCCTCAATCTGAGGCTAAAGGCCTGGAGGCTCCTCAGTATGTTTTGGAAGAGTAAAGGAGCTAGAGTCCAACATCCTCAGGTGATTGCAGCAGCAATAGAAGCACCTGCTAAAGAATTGTCCTTGTGCCGGGTGCGATGGTGCATGCCTGTAATCCCAGCAACTTGGTAGGCTGAGGCAGGAGGATCAAAAGTTCAAAGCCAGCCTCAGCAACTTAGTGAGGTCTTATGTAACTCAGTGAGACCGTGTTTCTAAATAAAATACAAAAAAGAGCTGGAGATGTGGTTCAGTGGTTAAGTGCCTCTGGGTTCAATTCCCAGTACCAAAAAAAAAAAAAAGAATTGATCTTGCATCTGTGTTGGCTTCCTCACCTTCCACCTTTTGTTCCATCCAGGACCCTCAACCTACTGGATTATGCTGCCCACTTTAAGATCAGGTATCCCCAGCTCAGTTTGCTGTCCCATTTGACCATCATATCTGGAAACACCCTCATGTACACACCCAGAAGTCTCTTAATCTTAGGCATCTCTTAACACATTCAAGTCGACAATCCAGATTAGCCCTCACAGTAGGTAATATTATTATTGTTATCTTATATATAATATTTCTAAGCCTTAGCGAGTTTTAATGGCTTGACCATAATCACTCAGTAACTAATTGTGGAGATACCATTTAAACTCAGGTCTGTCGGATTTCAATGTTTCTAATGCATTTGGTCATAAGATCTGCCTAATTTCAGACTAAATAAGATTTAGAGAGGTTTTGAGTTCTCTATAATTGTGCAACAAACCACCCTGAAACATGGTGGCTTAAAAAATCATTTTCTTTCTTTCTTTTTTTCTTTCTTTCTTTCTTTCTTTCTTCCTTCCTTCCTTCCTTCCTTCCTTCCTTCCTTCCTTCCTTCCTTCCTTTTCTTTCTTTCTTTTCTCATTATATCATTTTCATGAAATTGGATGAAACTTGAGAACATTATGTTAAGTGAAATAAGACAAACTCAAAAAGTCAAGGGGCATATGTTTTCTCTGACATATGGAAGCTACAGAGGGAAAAAAGGAAAAGAAAGTTGGAGGGGGGTCTTATAAAAATCAAAGAAAGATCAGTAGAATAGAGGAAGGGGACTAGGAGGAAATGGAGAGGGGATAGAAAGGGGAAACTCTGGAAAATGATATTGACTAAATTACATTGTGTACATGTGACAATGAATCCCACTATTATGCACAATTACAATGTACTAATGGAGAAAAGAAAAAAAAACAACAATTAATTATTTAACTTGCAAATCTAATATTTAGGAAAGTCTTGGCAGAGAAATTTTCTTAGTTCTACACAGCACTATGCAAATGATTTCTCTGGAGCTCTAGGATTTATTTCAATATGGCTCACTTACATGGCTGGCAAGGAGGTTCTCATTGTCAGCTGAGTGCTTAGCTGGAATTGTTGGCCAAAACACTTACTTCTAAACTGGGCAAGGTGGCACATGCCTGTGATCCCAGCGGCTCAGGAGGCTGAGTCAGGAGGATTGTGAGTTCAAAGCCACCTTCAGCAAAAAGCAAGGTGCTAAGCAACTCAGTGAGATCCTATCTCTAAATAAACTACAAAATAGGGCTGCAGATGTGGCTCAGCGGTAGAGTGCCACTAAGTTCAATCCCTGGTACTCTAAAAACAAACAAAACACATCTAGCATCTTCAAGCAGCCTCTCTGCATGGGCTAGCCATGCCTCCCACATATGTACAGCAGCTGGTCTCCAAAAGAAGCATCCCAAAAGCACCCAAAGGAGGTTATGCTGTCTTTTACTGACTAGCACCAAAAGTTATACCACATACTCACAGCTCACCAATATTCAAAGGGAAGTTACATAAACCCCACCTTATATTGGAGATATGTAAACATCACATTAAAATAAGAATGCATGGGGTGATATAAAATCTGGGAGCTATCTTCAAAAATTATAATCCACAATAGAAATCATATCAAATATTGTTTCTCAAAGTATGTTTGATTAAAATTAACTGATATTTGTCTTGCTCTGTTGGCAATGCTATGTCACAATACCTGAGAGTAGATAATGTATAAAGAACAAAAATGTGTTTTTCGTAATTCTGGAGGTTGGGAAGTCAAAAACCAGATGCCAGAGTCTGAAGAGGGTCTTTATGCTGCCTCATCAGATGGTGGAAGGTAAAGGAGTAACAGAGGACAATGTATAAACATTCTTTTATACACATTAAGCCCACCATGAGGGAAACATATAATTTAATGTTTTAAGATCAAAGCCTGGGAAGACACATTTTTAATAAATTATTTGGGTGGATTTTATGCATCTTAATATTTAAGACACACTTATCCCATCCAACACTCTTATTTGAGAGAAAAAGAAAATAAGATATAGAGAAGTAAATTATCTTCCCAAGACCACAGAGTGAAATAAGCTGGGTTCGGCCTTTCTTTTGGAGTGTTATTACAGGCCTGGGAAACGAGGCTGAGACCAGGATCACCTCAGTTAAAGTTCACATAATAATAGAGAAGCGAAAGATCTCATGGACTTCAGAAACTGCTTTTGGAGAAAAAAAAATCATCTCGAATGTCTCACTCTGCTTATGGTGGACAGGAGATGTCCACAGGAGATGTGGACAAATGGTTGCTGAATCAACAGTAGAAAGAAGAAAAGTTTCAGATCTCCAGGAAGGAGCTGAATGGAGCGCATGAACAGAGCATAGATGAAACAAGCACTGACTTATTTGTTCTGGATTTTTAAAGTGGATATATATTGAATTTCCCCCCATCTCTCTGAGTACACTGAGAGAGAGAGAGAGAGAAAGAGAGAGAGAAGAGAGAGAGAGAGAGAGAGAGAGAAATGTACCTATAAATGTCCAAACATACACTTATACAGTTAAAAGCCTTTACTACCATGATTATGCAGAAGCAATTCCTTTGGAATGTAAAATCATGCACTGTTTATCACATCTATAGATGATGAAGTCAATAATTTATTGCCTTCTCCAACTGTATAAATTCATCAAACAATTTGACAACATCCGTGGTCTTCCAGGGACAGGCTCCCTATTGAAACCAGTTCATGAACTCTCCAAGGTGCTTGCCCTCTGTAGGGCAGCTGGATGAAAAGTCAAATTTCATATCCTCTTATTTCTATGCAGGAGGAGAAGGGAATTATTGAATCCTGATAATGAAGCTAACTTTGGTCAGAGTAGTTCCAAATGAAACAGAAACAGCCATTTGCTTTAAAAATATCTGTAGATATATGAAAGGAAGAAACTAGAAAAAAACAGCTCAAAGGTAAATAACCAGAGACACTGTGGCAAAAATAAGAACCGCATTTACGTTTCTGGGACAATTGATACAGTGCATTTAATAGAACCAATTCCAGCTAAAAAGAGGTGCTGCTGCGTCTGCTGCTGCTATTCCTAGCTCTGCAATTGGGAGCTTCTCACTGGCGCTCACTAGTCTTTGCCTGTCAGGGGAGGTTGAGATTGGTCCACAGGCTCATTTTATCTTTCTCCTATTGCTGATTGCTAATTTCCTGGGTATTAATTACAAAGTTCAGTCTTTCCCCTATTGAGTCTGAAATAGAGAATGAAGGCTAAGTTTAGAACAAAAGCTGTCAAATTCTCCTATTCACTCAGTACATTTAAGGCCAAGGACATGCAAAGCAAAGAGACACATTCCTCCCCTTTCAGGAAAATTTCTGTGAAATTAAGATGACTCAAACATTCCTTCTAGGTCCTTAAAATAAAGGGTGAGTGTTAAAGGCATTCCATTTTTGAATGGCCCTAAAAAAAAAATCGTTTTTTCTGGAAGATATGGAAAGAAGGGTAAAATTATCTCAGCTCATTGAACACAAATAAATGTTCTGGCTATCCTTTCCTGCATGATTAAACCATTGTCTTAGTCACAGCCTGGCCTCTAATTCCCGAATGAATTCTAATTCCATTGCTTTGGAGTTGTTTTTAAACAGGAGAGAAGAAATTGAATTTTGATAGAGATTTTTCGCTTTTGATCTCAGGAACAAATCCCATCCTCTGGGGCTGGCCACCAGTGGCTTCAGCTACAAGGTTCAATTTATGGCACATTCTCATATTTCCTTCCCAAGAACGTGTTTCCCGGTTGGCAATCTCCATGTGAATCAGAGTTGAAGAACGAACCAATCTACCAGTAGATTTGGCAGGTGGCGGTGATGTAATTTCTCTCTTCTGGCCACAAAGATAACCTGACTCAAGTATACTGTCAAGGAGTTTATTTTAAAGCAGAATACGTCTCCCATTTAAAAAATTTCCCAAGCAATTTTGACCAAGTAAATAGGGAACTTCGGAGCAAATCATTCTTGTGGACCTGTGTCTTCTTATGAGGAACTGAGACATCCCTTAGGGAATCAGCATTAAAAACTCTAGAAAATATCTGAAAAATTCTAAAACATGAAAATATGAACTAAAACCCGAAAAACTGTCCTTAGTATTCTTGAGTGACTTTTACTCTAAGCTAGTCAAAGAAACTGGCTTTCTTTGAGTCCTTTACTTTCCCATTTGTAAGTTAAGTGGTGCTAAACTGGAGGAGTGGTTGCCAACCCATACATCCTAAATTTCTAGGAATTGTCCATGCTTCAAAAATCCTAATGGAAATTGTCTTTATATCTGGAATAAGTTTGCTCAGCTAGCTAAACCCCGCCCCCTCTCTCTTGCTTTTAGCTGGATTTACGTACATGTGATCAATTATATGGTGGTCAGAAAGCAATGATCAACTGAGGCCATCTGACTTCAATGAAGAGAGCTGCAAAGTCACTCTCATCTTCCCAACCCCGTCCCCATATCTGAGGCAGTCCTATACCTTGATCTCATCCCCATCAGAATGAATATTCAGTCTAAATGATTCCTCTAAGACCAAGCAGTTTATGGAATGGTAACATATGGGCTAATCGCCCCGCCCCCCCGCCCCCCACCCCCCGGGCAGATTTCTTTCTCTAGCGGGGGAAGAGGGGAAGAAAATATGATATTGATATAGATACAGATATTTTCTGCTCATTCTGGAGCAAAGTATATGTTATGTGAAGCTATTTAACTATTACTTATTAAAACTTTATTATGTCTCCTCTACCCTACATTGCTTTAGTTTTATTTTTCCCTTTCAAACTAATATAGACATTGATGGCAATATATTATCTTTACTTCATAACACATTTATCTTTGGTGAATAATGGCTCATGATATTATTTCAATGAACAAAAGTGGTTAAATAAATCAATGTATTAGGATGCTCCAGATTAGAGTTTGACCAAATATTGGGTACCCTAGCCTAGCCAAGTTGACCCATAAAATTAACCATTGCAAAACATTATTCCTCACTGTTAAATATAATTTGATAAATAAACTCTGTTATAAAATATGAATTCCAGATGATGAAAAGTTTAAAAAAACTACCAAAGAAGTTTTCTGAGAACCTTTCAGAATTGAAGGAATTTGGCTCTGCTGACTTTATGGAGAGGTTTGTCAGTATGAAGAGTTTATCCGGACCTCTAAACTCTACTTTGAAAAGACTAGTTCAAGGTCTTCCGTCTCTATCTGCTGGACTTAAAATGACGACAGTTGGGTTGTATCTTACACCTGCCAATAGCCATTTTTCTCTTGCTATTCTTATTTTTTTTTATTATTGCTCTTGTCTGTTTGTTTATTTTTCCTAAGATATTCTTAAAACCAGAAGAAAGACAGATGCTGACTGCCCCAGAGTTTATCTCTTAAGATGTTTTAAGGATGTGTGAACATTGAAAACCTTTCAAGTGTGAAATATTAAAAATAAGTCAAACAGAAATATAATACAATAATCACCTTCAAGTTTTCATTAAATGGACCTGAATACGTTTTGTAATCACTTTATAAACTTTGGAATAAACTCTGTGGATCAGCATTCTCCCCTCTCCTGCAAAATTTTGATTTTTCACACCTGGGCAATTTCAGAAACAACAGAGATTGACGTTTCTTCCCATATCCTTCCTGGGTCAGAATTTCCTCTCATCTTTCATAACATCCTCATCTCTGAAAAGTTTACCACATGAAGCATTTTTTTTTCTCTAGAGTTTGTATTGCTATAAACATTTTGTTATATTTAGTTTTGAAATATAAATGAAATATGCAAACACAGATACACATACACATATTTAAATTAGATTTAAAAATAAATGTCTGCTTTTTCTAAAGTAAAGGCTCACTTCAAGATATATTCTTCAGAAAAAGCAAAAGCCCATGCATATCCCAGGTCCCCATTTGAAAATCAGTATTCATCTTTTAGAATACTTTTTAGAATTAATGTGCTTTGATGGAGATAAAAATGGAAAAATAATTAGACACTAACCTCCTTATTTGCATTCTTCAGACCCATTCCTGATTAAATCAAATTAGTAGGGTATGTTTTTTTTTTTTTTTTTCCATTGATGGCATTTTCCATGGAGTGGTAATTACGTCTCTGTCCTGATGAGTGACCCACCAGCGCAATAGGGAACCCAGTTCTCGAGACACAGCTCTCAAGCAGCCTTTGCAAGAGGTAGTTATTTGTGAAATGAGGATTTTTTTGTGAAAAGGCACAAAATCTGTATAAGATTAGAACTAATACTCGTGAGCTTCAAAAGGTAGAGTTAAGCCTGAATTCCTGTCTGGAAAGTGTTGAAATCCAGCCCTTATTTCTTAGGGGTGTGTGTGTGGGTGCATGAGTGTGGGTGCATGCATGCTTGTACATGGCTGCACATATAGGTAGAAGACTGCAAAGGGGAAGTTCAAAAATTTCTGTAAACTTGCAAACACAATGTGCAAATCACTGAACCCAGTTACATTGTCTGCTGGGTGGATTTGGCAAGAAGCCGGAGCTGAAAGTAATGGTGTGGAGAGCCTCACCCCATTACTTTCAAAGCAATTGATTCTGTTGTAGCCATTATATCACTCTCAATTTAAAAAGAAAAAAAAATGGAGGTGTTTTATCATCTCTCCTAATAGATAAGAATATAAATTTGCTTTCAGTGTGGGATAAGTGAACTAAATATAAGGTGCTCTGTCAGTCTCTGCTTCCAAGTCAATGATGAGATGATGTGCTTAGCCCTGTGGCCAGCATTCACACTTGCTTCCTCTGTGAGGGAGTATGTGGATGGTGTGCCTGTCTAAATGGCTTCTGAGGGTCAGACCAGATTAAGGAAAAACAGATACTTATGAAAGTCTATTACCTTCAATGCTTGATTTTGAGGTAAGATACCAAGAGGATGTTTTAGTATCTGCCACGCCTATTATTGTCTGTCATTGGACTTGTGATTTTTATTGTGCATTATACTATTACCTGGAAAGAGATAGATGATTAAGAATGTGAGTGTTGTCCTGTTTAGTAGATGTTTAAAAACATTTTTTTTTCAGAAAAGCTGGTAGAGCAAGTTAGAGCAAACACTATATGCACTACAAAAGATACAATTACTGAAAAATACATGATAGGATTTTTGTGCAAAAGATAATTCTGCTAAGCCAGGTGTGGTTACACATGACTTGGCAGGCTGAGGCAGGGGGATGGCAAATTCAAGAGCAGACTCAGCAACTCAGTGAGGCCCAAAGCAGCTAAATGAGTCCTGTCTCAAAAATTAGAAAAAGGTCTGGGAACATGACTCAGTGGTTAAGAATTCCTGGGTTCAATCCCTGATATGCCCACCACCACCCCCCAAAAAAAGAAAGAAAAAAAAAGAAAATAGAACAGAATATGTCAAAATTACATATGAGTCAACTAAAAGAGATCCTAATGATGAAAATTGGAAGAAATTTGAACAATAAAATGTTATTTGATTATAACCTAAAGTATAAAATAAATATCTAGATATCCATTCTTACATGCTTAAAAATAATTGAATAAATAACAATAAATAGATAACTCTTCATTGAAGAATTAGCAAGAATTGATGTATATAGAATTTCATTTACAAGGTGTGATATATGTAGTATCTCATTTATAAGGTGGTGTGGTGCTCTTTAGAGTAGATTGCAGAATAGATTAGACTCTTCCCTTGTAGTTTTCCTTCCAAAACCCATAAATCCAATCAAATCATTAAACAAACCCCAATTCAGGGACATTTTACAACAACCTGAACCAGCACTTCTCAAGTTCTTAAAGTCATCAAGAACAGATGATGATGGAATAGACATTTTCTGATTCCATTACCCCTGAAAGAAATCCAACTAGCAACTATGCACAAATAAGAATTTTTTTTAATAACCCAATTCAGGAGTAAGGGTGAGGTATACCTTCTTGTGGCACAGAACTGAGAAAAGTTGTGTTTGAAAGGTAAGTGCAACAGTTCTCTTGAACTACATCATTCTGCCTCTGAGCTGGCAGTCCAATTCTCAGGTGATTCTTTTTGGACCCACGGTTTATACAATGAGAACAATGAGTTGGTGGTAGATACTCAGATTCCCCACTATTCTGAGCCACTATCTAGCAGGGTCACTATTTCTCATCTCATGAGAAACATTGGGAATAACTGCAAGGCCAGACCACAAGGGGTCAGTTAGAAACAAAGAACAAGGCTAAGGCTCATAGCTAACAGTGCATGGATCCTGGCCATTGTCTGTGTTCAGTACAACAGAAGAGACAACAGAGACCAGCCAACAGCATTGAGCTACAGGAAACATCTGAAGCATAGATCTACCAGGTTTAAGACACTAACTAGTCTTCCCACAGAGTCCCTGTGCTCTTGTTGGGTCTTTCCCAGAATGGGATAAAGCTACATGCCAGCAATCATCCATAGAGGGAGCATCTGCCTCTCCCCATTCCCAACTGTTGAGCAGTGACTTCACCAATATTTGGTGTTCTGATCAAAACTATCTTAGACTAAGAGGCAAACCCAAGTCAATGTGTATTTGTTGAGCATAGCCTCTGGCTGTCTCTGCTAACCCTGCATAAAAGAACAGCAACCCCAGAGATCTCATCAAGTCTTGGAACCCAGTATAAAACCCTGTTCAATTATAGATTCCAAATTGTAATACTGTCCAGTCAAAGAATACAAGCTATACCCTTGCCCAATCAGAGACAGTTACAGAATCCAGTCAGAAGTACTGCCTGATGGCAGAGTCCAGCCTCTGGTCTCACTAGAGCATGGAGCATAGTTAGCATCATTCAACCCCTGAGCACAGGAAGTGATCCAAGCCCAACTGAAGAATGTGACGACAAGGTCTACAACAAGGTCTATCTGTGCAGAAATACTAGCAGCTGGCCCAGTGTCAAATAAAACAAAAGTCTGCCATTCAAGAATACTTTATCCAGCAAAGTTGTCCTTCAGAAGTGAAAGAAAAATGAAAATTTTTCAGACAAGAAAAAGTTAAGGGAAATCATCACCTCTAGAGCTTTAGAGGAATTTCTAAAGGAAGTTATTTCAGCTTAAAAACAAGGCTATTAATAGTAAATATATGTATATATACATGTTATTAGCCTTTCATACATATATATGAAAATTTAATCTCTGGTATAAGTTTAATGTAGTCATTCGGAATTCTGTAATAACATAGGTTAGCAAATAAAGTAATTTTTCTCTTATTAGCCTAATAAAAGCAAAACTATTAAAAACAACTATGACTAACCATTAAGGGAAATAAGGTACAAAACATAAATTTTGTTATTAAAATCATAAAAGGTGAAGGGAAGGAATTAAAAATGTAGAGTTTTTAATATGTAATTAAAGTTGTTACCAACTTAAAGTAGCTAGTTATAAGAATAAGATGTTTCACATAATCCTTATGATAACTACAAAGCAAAACTGCACAAAATATAAAAAGAAAGAATTCAAAGCATAACACCATAGGAAAAAATCAAAGAAAGATAGCAAGAGGAAAAAAGAAATGAAAGGCCTGCAAAACAATCAGAAAACAAATTACAAAACAGTAATAGCAAGTTCTTATCTATCAATAACTATCTTGAATGTAAAAGGATTAAATGTTCCAGTAAAAAGACACAGCATGGCTGAATGAATTTTTAAAAATGATCCAACTCTATGCTGCCTACAGGAGATTCACTTCACCTGTAATGATTCACACAGAATGAAAGTGATGGAATGGAAAAAGATAGTCCACACAAATGAAAACAGAGAGCAGGGGTAGATATATTCATATTACATGAAACTGACTTTAAGTCAAAACCTATAAAAAATATCACAAAGATCATTACATAATGATAAGGGAGTTAATTCACCAAAAAGACATAAAATTATAAATATATATGTGCCCAATACTGGAGCATATAAATACATAAATAAATCATTAAGTGATCTGAAGAAGGAGATAGACTTCAATATTATAATGATAGAGGACCACAATATCCCACTTTCAACAATGAGACAGGTTATCTGGACAGAAAATCAATAAGAAAACATTGAACTCGAATTATATCTCAGAGCAAATGGACCTGATGGACATATACAGAATATTCCATCCAACAGCAGCGGAATACATTGTTCTCAAGAGCACATGGAACCTTCTACAGAATAGACCATATGTTAGGCCACAAGACAAATTTTAAACAAATTTAAGAGGGTTGAAATGATATCAAGTGTCATGTTACATCACAATAGCATTAAACTAGAAATCAATAATAGGAGAAATCTTAGAAAATGTACAAGTATGTGGAAATTAAACAACATGCTCCTAAATTACCAGAGGATCACTGAAGAAATTTGAAAAGCAGGAAAAATTTCACACACTGAAGACTGTGTAAAATGGAAGCACAACACACAAAAACTTAAGGGATATAGTGAAGGCAGTCCTAAAGGGTGTCCTAAAGGGTGGTAAATGCCTATATATAAAAAGAAGTTCATGAATAATCAATCTAACATTATACCCGACAGAACTAAAATAAAGAAGAAATCATGTACAACCACAAGACTGGGATCCTAATTAGAATAAGTTCTACTCTATGTTTATATAAATACATCAGATTCTACTCTACTGTCATGTATAACTATAAAGAACGGAATAAATAAATAAATAAAACCAAGCCCATGGTTGCAGAAGGAAGAAAACAAAAAAGATCAGAGCAGAAGTAGAGACTAGGAAAATAATATTAAAAAGTCAATAAAACTGAGCTGATTTTTTGAAAATATAAACAAAATTAACAAAAAATATACAGAAGACTAAATAAATTCAGAAATGTTAGAGGAGATGTTACAATTGCACTACAGATATAGATGGGATCATTAAATATACTATGAAAATTACATGCCAACAAACTGAATAATCTAAAAAAAATGAATAAGTTCCTAAACACAATCTATCAAGACAAATCATGAAGAAATAGAAAATCTGAGCAGGTCAATATGAATAGAGAGATTTAATTTTTAATAAAAAATGTTTCACATCAAAGGAAAGTCCAGGACTGAACAGTTTCACTGCTAAATTCTACTAAATATTTAATAACAATTCTTCACAAACTTTGAAATCACTCAAAGGGGAGAAAACACTTATAAACTCATTTTATCAGGCTAATCTTACTGATATACACCAGGTAAGGACACTAAAAGAATATTATAGACCAATTTCTCCAATGAACACTGATGAAAACTCAACAAAACATTAACAAATGAATTCAATAACCCATTAAAAGAAGCATTCATAGATGATCAAATGGAAGAGATGCCTGAAATTCAAGGATAATTCAATACTTAGCAATATATTTAAATCAATGAAAATGTACATGACAAGAACAAAATGAATGGTAAAAATCATATGATCATCTCAAGAGGTACAAAAAAGCATTTGACAAAATTCAACATTCTTTTGGGATAAAAACAGAACAGATTCAGATTAGGTATACAAAGAATACGGCTATATATGACAAATGCATAGCTAACATCATTCCCAACAAGGAAAAGTTGAAAACTTTCCTCTTAGATTGGGGACAAGATAAGATGTCACTCTTAGCATTTCCCTTCCATATGTATTGAAAGCACACATCAGAGAAATTAGGCAGTTGAAAGAAAAAAAGGCATCATAATAAGAAAAAAAAAGAAGTGAAAATGTGTGGTGAGCCGCTTCTGCCGTTTCTGCAGACTATGGTCGCCATTACGAGATGGCGCTGGCTCCGCTGTGGTATGTGACAAACAACTCCTTATCTGGGAGAGTTGGCACATGATTTTCACCACCCTGTGAGAAAGCTCCACGCGGCAGCTTTGCATTGGGGCTTGGGATGCTTTATTAAGGCTGGGAAGGGCATCCGGGAAGAAGAGAAGAAGAAAGAATAAGAAATATCAGGGACCTGAATAAACTGCTGAAAGAAGATTCCCGAGTGTTGCGTCTTCCTTGTGGGCAAGGGGTCGCGACAAAAATGTTCTAATGTACTGTTTGTTAATGACATAATATATACAATAGTATGAATATATTATCCATCTATCTATCTATCCTTCTATATACATTTATTCTAAAACTGCACTAAAAAAGTCAGAGTTAATAAAGAAATTTAATAAAGTTGTAAGACAAAAAATCCACATACAAAAATCAGTAGTGCTTCTATTTACTAACAACAGATTATCTGAAAAAAAAAAGTTTAAATCAATTCTATTTCTAATAACAACAAAACAATTAAATCCTTAGGCATAAATTTAAGCAAAGAGGATAACTTGTATAATGAAACCTATAAAACATTGATGAAAAAATACAAATAAAGTGGGAAATAGCCAGTGTTTATATATTAGAAGTATTACTATTGTTAAAATGTTCATGCTATAAAGTCAACACAATACCTATCAAATTATCTTTCCCAGAATTAGATAAAATAATCCTTCAATTTGCATGACCACAAAAGACTCCAAATGGTCAAAACAATCTTGAATAAAAAGAAGAAATCTGGAGGCAACATGCTGATTTTAAAACATGTGTCAAAGCAATTTTCCTCAAAACATCATGGTGTGGCATCAAAACAGACATACTGATGAATGAAACTATGTAGGAAGCCCCCCCTACCCCCCAAAAAGCTACACATTTATTTCCAATCGATTTTGACAAAGATATCAAGGAATATACACTGAGAAAATGACAGCTTCTTCAATAAATGGTGCTGGTAAACTGGAAAGTCACAGACTGAATTAAATTGGACTCTTGTCTAACATCACATACAAAATTCAACTCAATACATGTCATTTAACTGTAAGACCTGAAAGTGTAAAACTACAGAAAGAAAACTATAAAAAAATCTCCATAAAATTTATCAGAGCAATGTTTCTGTTTTTTATATGACTCCCAGAGTACAGTCTACAAAAGCAAAAATAAACAAATAGGATGGCATCAAACTGAAAAGATTCTATACAGCAAATAAAACAACAAAGCAAAAAGATAGCTCACAGAAGGAGAGAAAATGTTTGCAAACTATACATATGACTAGGGGTTAATATCCAAAATAGATAAGGAAGCCAAACAAGTCAATGGCACAAAAACAAATGATTTGTTTAGCAGTAGAGAAAAGATCTAAAAACACATTTCTCAAAATAAGACAAATAAATGGCTAATAAGTATGTGAAAAAAAAAGCTCAACATTACTCATCAACAGAGAAAAGCAAATTAAAGCTACAATGAGATACTACCTCACAATATTAGGACAATATCAAAAAGACAAAAGATAAGTGTTAGCAATGATGTGGAGAAAAGTGTACCTCTGCACACTGTTAAAGGAAATGTAAATTAGTATAGCCATTATGGAAAACAGTATGAAGATGCCTCATAAAATTATCAATAGAACTACCATGTGATCCAGAGATTCCACTTCTGGTTATATATCCAGAAGTAATAAAGAGACATCTGCACTATCATGCTCATTGTAGCACTATTCCCAAAAGCCAAGATATGGAATCAATTTAAATGTCCATTAATAGATGGGTGAATAAAGAAAACGTGGAATATATACACACTGGAATACTCTTCCGTCTTATAAAGGGCAAGAGGATTCCTGTCACCTGGGATAAAATAGGTGACTCTTGAAGATGTTATGCTAAATAACTCAGGCACTGAAAGACCAATACCACATAATCCCACTCTCATGTGAAATCTAAAAATGTTTAATTTATAAAAGTAGAAAAGTAGGAAGCTGGATGCTTCAGTTGGCAGAACTCTTCCCTAGCATACACAAGGCTCTGGGTTCCATCCCAAGCACTGCAAAATAAATAAATAAATAAAACAAAAACAGAAAGTAGGAATGATGGTTGTTACTAGAATTTAGGTGGGATGGGAAAAGAGGGAATAGGGAGATATTGGTCAAAGAGTACAAAGACTCGGTTTCCTGAGTTTGCGATCTATTGCACAGAAGGGTGGCTATATTTAATAATACATATTTCAAAATAACTAAGAGGATAAAGTTCAAATGCTATAATAAATGTGATTTATCCTATCAATAGGATGAAATACAAAAGCTGTATGACCATCTCAACAGAAATCAAGAAATCATTCCATAAAATTCAATATTCCTTCATGTTACACACTCTAAGCAAACTATGTACAGAAAAAAAAACAGATAAACACAATTATGGCCATATATAACAAACCAATAGCTAGCATAATACTGAATGGGTAAAAGATGAAAGTATTTCCTCTAGGATCTATAACAAGAGATGGATGCTCACTTTCATCATTTTTTTTCCCACACAGTACTAAAGTCCCAGCCACAGCAATTAGGCAACAAAAAGAAATTAAAAAGCATCCATATTGGAAAGAAGGAAGCCAAACCATCCTTGTTTGTTAATAACAGAATCTTATATAGAGAAAAACCTAAAAGAGTCCACCCAAAATTGTTAGGACTGAAAGATAAATTCAGTAATGTCAAAGGATACAAGTTCAATATACAAAGATAAGTAGCATTTCTATATACTAACAATGAACTGGGCAAAAAAAAAATAATTCAAGAAAATAATATTATTTATGACAGTTACAAGAATGAAATAATACAGAGGAATAAATTTTCTCAAGAAGGTGAGAGAGCTCCACAATAAAACGTACAAAATGTTATTGAAATAAATTGAAGAGGACACTAAAACAGCTGTCTTATGTTAATGGATTGGAATAATCGGTGATATTTAAATGTCCATACTATAAAAAGAAATTTTTAGATTTAAGGCAATTTCATATCAAAAATACACATGATATTTCTCCACAGAAATTTAGAAGTCACTTAAAAACTCATATGAAATTAGAAAAATCCTGGAATTGGCAAAGCAACCTTGAATAAAAATAACAAAGTTGGAAAACACTGAATTAAAAATATACTACAAAGCTATTTAAAAAAAAAAAACATGGTTCTGGCATCAAAACAGATACTTAGGTCAAAGGAACAGAACAGAGAACTCAGAACAGAATAGAGAACTCAGAAATAAAACTATGTATCTACCACTGAGTTCTGACAAGGAACCAAAATGAGAGAGAGGAGAAGGGAGGGGAGGGGAGGGAGGAGAGTAGAGTAGAGGGGAGGGGAGGAGAGGAGGGGGAAAATTGATGCTGGAGAACTGATATTTGCATGAAGACTTAAATTTCTATCTCTTACAATATAGAAAAATCAACTAAAAATGATCAAATACCTAAATGTAGAAGTTGTAAAACTACTAGAAGAAAACTTCAGGGAAATGTTTCAAGATATTGGTTTAGGCAAAGACCTTTTTCCCCCAATACCCCTAAAAGTACAGAAACAAAAGCAAATATTGATTAATGTGATTACATCAAACTAAGAAGCTTCTGCACAACTAAATAAGCAATCAACAGTGAAGAGACAATCTACAGAATGGGAGAAAATATTTGCAAACTTGACATCTGACAAGGGATTAATATCCAGAATATATGAAGAATGCAAGCAATTCAATAGCAAATAAACAAATAATGCAATTTAAAAATGGATGAATGATCTGAAAAGATAATACTCAGATTATGCACAAATAACTAACAAGTATTTAAAAAAATTTCAGTATCACTAATCATCAAGTGCAAATGAAAATCTCAATGAGATATAATCTCCCCCTAATTTAAAAATGTTTATCAAAAAGACAGAAATAAACAAATACTGGCAAAGAAGTGAAGGAAAGGGAGCTCTCATACTGTTTGGTGGAAATTTAGATTTGTTCCATCATTGTGGAAAATAGCATAGAGCTTTCTCAGAAAATGAGAAATAGAACTAAAATATAATTCAGCAATTTCACCTCTAGGTGAAATTGAAATCTGTATGTAAAAGAAATGTGTGCACTGTAAAGTTTTTTGTAGTACTATTTCTAATGACCAAGATATGGAGTCAATTCATCACTGGGTAAATGGATAAAGGAGATATAATGAAATATATAGAGACAATATATTGTAAATATATGCAATGATATATATGTAAGATATGTAATTCTATTTTTTTAACAATGTGAATTAGATTGGAGGACATTCTATCATTAAATAAATCAGGAATAAAAGGGCAAATACCATGTTTTCATTTATATGTGGAAGATAAATATGGTCTAATAGAAGTACAGAGTAGAAGAGTATTAGCAGAGGCTGAAAGGGTGGTAAGTGTAGGGGGATTAAAAAAAAAGTTGTTTAGTGGGCATAGGGTGTAGCTGGAGAGAAGGAATAACTTCTAATGTTCTGTAACACAGTACGGCAATTATGAGTAACAAAAAGTAACTGCATATTTCAAAATAGCCAGTACAAGAGATTTTTAGTGGTTCCCAAAGAAATGATAAATGTCTGACATGAGAGATATATCAATTACTCTGATATGATAATTACCCATTATATACAAGTGTGGAAATATCACACTGTACCCCATAAATATGTGCAATTATTTGCAACATTTAAAATTAAAGGATATGTTTTTTAAGTCTCACCATAAAATTTTGTAGATGAAGTGATAAGTGTGTTAATTAGTTTGATTAAGCAACTCTACCGTGTATACATATATCAAATATTACATTGTATATTATAAACATACATTTTAAATTTGTCAATAAAAATAATATGGGGGAAGAATAGAAGTACATTGAATTAGACAAAGGGGAATGAAGTGAAAGGGGGTGGAAATATGAGAGACAATAGAATGGATCAGACATAACTTTGCTATGTTCATATATGACTACGTGACCAGTCTGACTCCACATTGTGTACAACCACAAGAACGGGAAGTTATAGTCCCCGTATGTATGATATATAAAAATACACTCTAGAGTCATGTGTAGCTAAAAATAACAAACTTAAAAGCATCAGTATGCTATGTTGTGGAACTAAATAAATTAAAGGTATAGTAAAAATATTTAAAAAAATAAAAAGTAAAAAATAAAAATTCTTTGGTTCATCATAAACAAGGAAAATAGAGAACTATGCCAACTAAAAGGAGCATGAAGAGGCATGACAACTAAATGTAAAGTTCTTTCCTGGATGAGATCCTGAAAAGAGAAACAACATTACGTAAAAATTAAGGCATGAAGTATGGATTTTAGTTAATAAATAATTTATATGTGATGTTTCATTAATCATGATCAGAATCATACTACATATATCAATAATAAGAAACTGATAGAGAATATATGTGAATTCTGCACTTTGTTTGAAAATTTTCTATAAAGCTACAATCATTAAAAAATACAAAACTGATTTTAAAATTTTCATAAAATGGAGTAAATTTAACGCTTGTCAAATTTTCATGATGTTTCAAAGTTATAGTCTATTTGCTGCAAGAATGTTCTATCTACCTAAAGCCTTTCAATCTGCTCCTCTAAACCTACTTTTTCTGCTTTTTAGTCTTTCTTTGTATGTGTGTTTGTGTTAGGTACAGTATACAGTTATCCATTAGTATCTGTGAAGAATTGGCTCCAGCCTCCTGCCCAGGGATACCAAAGTTTCTGACTGTTTAAGTACCTCATATAAAATGATATAGTATGACATGTAACCTACACACACCCTCCAGAATATTTTAAATCATCTTTCAGTTACTCATCATACATAATAAAATACAAACACCATGGAAATCGTCATTATAGTATATTACCTGGGAACAAAAGTGTACACATTCAACAATTTTTTTCAAACATTTTTCATCTATGATTGTCTGAGTTTGTCAGACAAAATATGGAGGGCTGACTCTGTGTGTGTGTGTGTGTGTGTGTGTGTGTGTGTACACAGAGAAACACATATAGAGACAGAGATAGACAATTTACTTTATCCTCACCAATATGAATCCTGTTTATTATCATATGCAATGCCTATTTTCTAGTCTTCTTTGCTAAGGCTCTTTGGCAAATCTTTAAATAGATATATACTATTTTAATTACTTCTCAGATTTGTTTTTCTTTGGGAGAAAACTACATTTTTATTCTGACAAATATGGATTACATTCTCTGCTTTCTTTTAAAAAAAAAACTGGTTTTAATCCCCTAGCCTAGGGCTGGGGATGTGGCTCAAGCGGTAGCACGCTCGCCTGGCATGCATGCAGCCGGGGTTCGATCCTCAGCACCACATACAAACAAAGATGTTGTGTCCGCCGAAAACTAAAAAATAAATATTAAAAAATTCTCTCTCTCTCTCTTTAAAAAAAAAAAAATCCCCTAGCCTAACTTTTAACAACACATTGAAAAATGTTACTAGCCTAACTTTTAACAACACGTTGAAAAATGTTACTAGGACTATAAAAACATAGCTACAATTTTACTATACACATACATCATGTTTGATCTTTAATAATCAGCAAATAAATTTAATAGTAGAGATTCATCAGCCTTGCTGGTTTCCTACATTCTCCACATTAAAGCCTACAGTCTAGAAAACACCGGCACCGTGAGGCTCAGATTGCCTGACTCTTGGAGGCACATTTACTATGGCACCTGAACACAAACACAAGCAGAATCATAAAATGGCAAATTACATGTTCAGATGCCAAACTGCAAGACCAGATTGCTATTTACACCTGCAATTACAAAAACCAGAGCACACACTGCATTGCATACTCTAAACAGATGTGAGACCACATTTTGCAGAGACAGCCTGACTGCGAGAAATCATGGTCTTCCCTGATACACAATAAGGTTTCCTGCCTGTGATCATGATTGTAGTGATGTGACCATTTAGTGTTATGATTTGAGGGAAAGTCTTCCGTCACCAGATCTAGCTTCCAGGCTATTTCTTTTGCAAAAGGAGATAAACTACCCCACTGTAGCCAAAGTAACTAAGTAAATGATTTATATTCATTGGTGATATAGATTGTGTCATTTGGGATCTCTGAGGGTCTCACATTATCCTTTTTGGAAGTTATTATGGTCAAGAAAAGAATTTTTTTAAAAAAAAGAGGAAAGCAAGTAAAGCGTTTGATGAAATGAGAATTAGAACATATTTGAAATCACACAGACTTTCTGGTGACAGAAAGCTGTGGAGAAAAGAAAAAGGAAAAAAATATGTGCAAGATATACAGCCAAAGAGATTTATTTAAGGATAAGGGAAAATATTCAAACAAACATTTCTCCATTTTCCTCAAAGAAATTTATGAAAATATAATCTCTCTAAACCATCTAAAGTGGAATTACATAAATATGATATTTTAAAACCAAAATATATAACATTTTTTAAAAAGTAAACATTATGAAATATAACAAAATCAATAAAACAAACTGTAATCAGTGATATATGGGGTAGATTAAGAAAAATTATAGAAAACAAAAGAGTGTAGAAATAAGACATAGAAGTTATTATAACTAAAATGATAGCTTGTTGAAGACAAAGGATAGTAACATTCATAAAGTTCAGAAAGAAGCAAAACAGGAAAACATTTGAAATATAATAAAAGAAATCTATATTGAATTTGCAGATCTAAAGAACATGTCATACCCTGGAATTTACTAACAAAACAAAATTTCTCCAAGTGAAGAAAACTCAAAAAATCATTTCAAAGCCTTTTTTTAAAAAAAAGTAATCACAAGGACTAAGAAGTTACAAAAAATTTCAGTCTGGCCATAGACCACCCCATTTCATTCAAAGTTGAAAGCGAAACAATGTCATCATCATTTGTTTATTAATAATCACACAATATCCTATGAAGAAAATGTACAATTTATTTCTTTTGTAAATACGTTGGTGTACTTTCACAATTTCCAGTTGATCAGCTTTACAGGAAGACTGATCTTGTAAGAATACCCGGTTTCAGAAGACAATGCACAGGCAGATTCAGATAGACACTCAGATCATGTCTTCTAATTCTATCATGTCTGAAGTTGAGGGAGAAAAATTGGTGATATTATATCACAGATGGTCCCATTCTGCATCTTGGAAGAAGTCATATTATTACAAATCTTTATGTTAATCATTCAGGCCAACAAATGTTTTAAGAACCTTTTATGTATCAGACATTATACTAAGTAATTAGTTACAGGAATGAGCCAGATGGGATCCTCTGCCCTCATGGGACCTTGTTAAAAGCCAGACTTGAATAATCACATAGATCTTGTGTGTGTGTGTGTGTATGTGTGTGCACGCACGTGCGCACGCGTGCACACTTGTGCGTGTACATGAGCATGTGCACATCTGTGCACCTTCTTAAATAGTGTCTATAGAATTTAGCAAAAAGTTCGGAACACACATTCATCATAAATTGACAAGAATGCCATATATAATAATAATTATGACCACCCCTGCCAAAAGCAATTTCAGAAACCATAGATTATATTTTCTAAAAAATCACATTTGACTAAAAGAAATTGATAAAAGAAGCAATTTCTCTGCTGATCTTCTTCATGGTCTTGGTTTCCCTGATTGAATTTCAGAGAATAGACAGCTTGAGACAGAGACAACACAAGAAATTCTTTTCTGACCTGTTCTAGTAGTTTATCTTTCAGTTTCTGATTGAGTTGAAAATAATCCTGGAAATAAGAAGGCACATTTCCTGTGAAAAAAGCAATTAACCCACCAGGATAATTTTTTTCCCTTTAGGTTAAGATGAGCTTATGTGAAGATAATATTATTTATTTGATAAAGACCAAAATGATATAGGTCAGAGTAGACAGTGATAAAGTTCTACAAAAAAAGTGTAAAATCAGTGAGTTTACAAAAGATGGACGTGGAAATGGAGCTGTGGACAGGTATATGATAGTTGAAGCAGGTGACTAAAGGCTATTGGTAAGCAGCTGGTGAATCAACAGCAAGGGGAATAGATTCACACTAAACCAATATAGCAACAATTTTTTTTTATTATCTATTCTAGATTTTTTTCCCCTAGAATGGGGACCAATGAAAATGCATAGCCCATTTCAGGTAGAAACATGCTGGACACAATTGGAATTTGATAATTCAGACATTAGATAAAGGTCAGCGTCTAAATATAAAAATATCTTCGGATAGTAATATTCCATTTATAGAGGGAAACTAGCAGGTGTTTTTAAATTTAAAAAAACCCTGAAACCTGACAAAGAAACGCCATACCAATAAAATACTCATGACACTAAGTTACCTGTCTATGAATATTTATGAAAATTGATCACAGCTTACTTTGATGTAGTGGACAGTAGGTTGCACCATTCAGATGCTCTAATTAAGAAAAATACCTGTTCTCTCTGCTGCTTGGAATACTTCCAGTTGTTGGAACATTCCAAGAATTGCCCTCATCGGAAGAGAATGGCCTTGCTCCATACCATACCCTCTCATCCCTGGAACAGCCTTCATCCGTTGACCAGTTGACATAGGGGTACACAGGCCCAGCCTCTTTGCTTTTTACTGAGGCAAGGCTGAAAGGCTAGCTGAGTTGTCAATTTTCCCAGCTGGATCCCCTGAAGCCTGCACTGTTACTTGGCTTGTTTTGCAGATCATCATTTCCACCTGGGCAATCTTGCTTTTCTACCTTTCCTCATAAATTCTTCCTTCCTTTACACTGAGGCCAGGCTGAGCCACCAGCTTAAAGACAGTAATACCCCATAAAGATGGCATTTTATGCAAAGGACACTCTAAATCAATACTTGTGACATCATGCTTTGTTCCCAAGTACAGGGTCCATAATGCAAGGTGTCATAAACCAAAGAGTGAAAATAAGGGCAGACACATGCTCTATCACTTTCAGTAGTCCTCTCAGGGGATTTGTGTTTCCCATTCTAACGAATATGGGCTTGCTGGATTTGCAGGTCCTTGTTCCCGTATGGGAATTCTTTTAGCAAGATGCACAGAGTGCATCTTCTGGAACATTAAGGTATGACTGCCTCCAGGCTCTTCAGACAACTTATGCTTAATACTGTCAGGTATTAACAAGAGTATTTAACCCTAATCAATGGAGGAAGTAGCATTGCTTTTACTCAATAGAAATATGGCTGAATATGATTAGCATTCAGGTGGTCCCTTTTAGGTAACTGTTGGTAGCTTCTTGTCTAAATCTGATAGTAAATGGGCAAGTGCAACAACCAAGAGATGAGATGGGCATGTTAACAGGAGACTTAACTACTGATGGAAGGAGGATCTGAGTCCATCCAGTAGAGAGAGTATCCAGGAGTGAGCAAAAAACTAGAATGGGTAATAGAGAAAGGTATCAGTTATGGGAAAATAGCTGTAGAGAGGCAGGAGCTATCATTTTCAATACTAATCTTCCCATTACAAAATTCACTCTCGAAAATTTGGAACACTATAATTCCAAAAGCGATGCTTCCAGACTTGTACAAGACATATATTTGAGCAATGCAAGAGCTATAGTGTATAATGCAACCCAGAGATTCCCTTTAGAACATGATGCAACAAAGATTCCCTTTAAAACAGGCCAATCTATTTGCCTAGCTGCTAAGAGTACTGACAGATGATGGACTGGGATTGGTCTCATCAACAAGCTTTAATTATCTGGTCATTACAACATGGACTTTCTAAAGCTATCTACCTAAGGGTGCTATCTAGTTTCCTGCCACTTAAGAGAATCAACTCATCCAAAATTCTCACCACCTTTCTGGAGCCTGCATCTGGTTGCCCATATTATAAAGGACCAGACTCTTTGGATAACGTTGAGATAACTCTCACATTATCTAACCAGCTACATGGTGCTCTGTGCTTATCTGAAACTTTTGTTAGGTTGCATTGGGGAACAAACATCTTACTCTCTTTATTTCTGATTTATTTATTTCCCACATTAGTGTAAATCCAGTCGACAGTGTAAAACTTGTTCTCTAAGGAGAACAGGTGTCCTAGGAAAACTGACTTTCAATATTGTCCAAAGACAAGACATGATTAAGTGTTTTCCATCCTTAAGATAGAATGAGGGACTGGGGATGTGGCTCAAGCGGTAGCGCGTTTACCTGGCATACGCAGGGCACTGGGTTCGATCCTCAGCACCACATAAAAAATAAAATAAAGACGTTGTGTCCACCGAAAACTAAAAAATAAATATTAAAAAATTTCTCTCTCTTTAAAAAAAAGATAGAATGAATGTTCTATAACTATACATAAGTGTGATTTTGAAGAATATTCAATAATGTACATAAAATTTTTTAATGTAATGTTGAGTAAGAAAGAAACAAGATCTGAAGAAATGTGAAGGATCAAGAGAGAGAGAAAGGAGAAAGAGAGATCTGAAAGTAATTGCCCCTTTGAATTTTAACCAGTTCTAAGCTTAAGAAATTATAAAGATTTTCCTCTTGTGTTTTTTGTATTTTCTAAATACTCCCCAATTAATATGCAATGCTTTTTAACTGCAAATGAATATTTTACAGGATCTGTCAATGCTTGGTCTGATATAATGGTATATCAGAGGAAATTTGGGTGTCCATGAGATGATTTTTAAATATAGATAGGAAGCCTTTTTTACATTTATCATTTTAATGGAGCTATGGACTTTCATGCTAGACACTGTAATAATTTTGATGATGAAACTATGTTTTACATCCTCCTTTGAGATGACACATTGATAACTGTTATTGCTAAATGTACATCCACAATTCGAGCTTCACAACCTCATATCTGACTTGTCTGCCATTAGGACAAGAGTCATAGGTGTGCCCGATGCACTTTTTGCAGGGCTTGAATACAGAGAATAGGGATGTTGCTGGCAGCTGTGTATGGACCATGATAGAGCATCTAATCCACAGGCATCAACTCTCTGACAATGAGGTCCCAGGCTTTCTAAAGATGTATGCCAGGGATGCAATGTATCTGCCAATTTCAAGCCTTACTCTTTCATTTATAACTCATTTCCCATCCGATGAATTTATTATCCCTTCTCCTTCCTCCAATGCTGCCATTTAACCTTGAGCCCAAGAGCAATAGAAGCATTGGAAAATCAGGTGTGTGTGTGTGTGTGTGTGTGTGTGTCCCCATGTGTGTTTAAGGGGCAAGGTGCTGTATTTTTAAACAACCAATTCCCTCAAGAACTGATTTCTTCTAAATTGGAAAAATCCTTTATTTTGACTGACTGGCTGATGCAATGTCTGGTTAAGTGATTGCCTTCTCATTGTTGGAGTTAGTGACTGATACAGGTGGATAGACCCAGGTAACTGAAATAGGCATTCACTGCCAACTGCTGTTAAATGAACCAAGGAAAGAAGAGGATTAAAATATCCTACAACTGTGATCCCAAGAATGAGAATATATAGCAACACAGCAGTAACAGGAGGAGGGAGACAGAGGTATTAACTAGCTTTCTATTCTTGTTACCACATTAAGGCAAGATGCCTTCTGCATTTGTGAGGCAAATCTCCCTACTCTTATGTATTTCCTAAAACTTGTGTGATTTCTGCAAGTGTCATGATACCCTGAATTGGCCACAAGCATTCTGTTCCTTTGTTCATTTTTTTCCTATTCTTATGAAAAGTCATTTTTCCCTCAGCAAATGGAAAATGAGGCATGTGACATTTGTTATCAGAAATGAAAATACTCTTGCCTTGCTTTTGGTAATCCACTTCTACCTTTGTGTATTCACATTTAGTCTTAGTTATTATTTTGAAACCATTCGAACCTTTAAAATTGTCCTAAATGATTTGCATAGTAAATATAACTATCAAAGAAACCCGAAACTTAGAACAAATCTTGCCAAAAAATTTAAGTGGGCGGATTATTATCCCACAAATGTCACAATAACCTAAGGTCATGCATTATAAAGTCATTTCCAAGGCCTAATCATCAGCTCATCTATTTTCAGCAATATTTGACATGATAGAACATCAAAGACATGTGGGCAGTCTTACAGCATTCCTGACTGTGATGGATCTGACCGAGCAAAGGAGGTTTGGGTTTATTCTAGAATCTTTGTGTCAGGTGCAAAGAATGTGAGCTAAGTATGCTGGACACAGTCAACTACTTTCTCTCCTATGGCCAAATTTAGGTGTGCCTTCACACAGAGGCAATTTGTCACAAATAAAAAGTGGCAGACTTGCCACATAGCTAATCATTACCTGCAAAAAGGCCAAATTAGGTATCTTCATTAAGAGTAATTGAACTCAGTAGATAATGAAAAGTTGGTAAGATTAACTCCAGGGCTGTGTGTGTGTGTGTGTGTGTGTGTGTGCATGTGTCACTGAAAAAGAGAATCCAAAATAATCAAGAGCTGAATGGTAGATATAACATCATTGACAAAAAACAGTGTTTGAAATGAAAATTGAGGGAATTATCTTGGTAATTGCCTTTACAGCTATGGAGATCAAAATGTTCCTAAAATATTCAAATAGTTTTTTACTTATACATCTCATTTTGCAGTTCAAATAGAGATATTGAGGCCCCAGTTATCAAAAATTTATCAAATGAATAATCATTACAAGGAAAAATAGATTTACTGCATATGACATGAATTTTTAAAAAGACAAATGAATAAATAAAAGAATGAATATGAATGAATGAAGCAGATAGCAATGTAGTGCCTTTTGCATATAAAAACTTTACATATATACTTGAAGTGTTAAAAATGGTTAAAAAAGATGACATAGAGAATTTGAACTTGAGAAGACAGTTTCTTTGTTTCTCATCATTACCACCATTGTATCCTATGCTGACTTAATTATTTATAGCATAGAATACATGATATGCAATACTATGCACCTACTGATTTATTAGTAGGCACATATGTACCCATATCTTCCTTCATTCCTCTACTTAATAAATATTCATCATCCCCAGTATATCACACATCCCAATGCTGTGATATATACACAATAAATAGGCATAAAATTCAATTTCCTAACTCTAGGTGCTTATACCATATGTGATAAGTTGTGTGATATGGCAGCAAGTAAGTTAGTGGGTTAAGATTTTAACAATGTCACTCACTAGCTGTGTGTGGTGGTGACTGTGTTGCCTACTGACTTTTTCTTTAGAAATAGACTTTTCCTCTAGCATCACTGTATCCATCCCTATGACACTACGGTTGACCAATAGAACAGAGGAGAGAATCATCAAGTGTGGAAGGTGTTAGAGCTTAGAACAGAGTACCCTAAAATGTGGCTCCTTGGCAATTGGGAAAATGTCAGGAGCAAGCAGTCTTCAGAGCAAGCAACCTTCTCCGGGCTTCTTACCCTGGAGCTTGGTCATAAAGTGTAGCTCAATGAGGTGTGGCTCCAGGAGTAGGTGTCACTGGGTGGGGTTGAGCTACACTCACCCATTCCTTTGTAATCCTATCCCTTTGTCCTTTTTGGGATAAAATGTCCCATGGAACCTCCCCTTATGTGTCCCCTATATAAGAATAAAGAATGCCAATGGCTTGCTCTCTTTTCCACGGACCCCTAAGGTCACAGAGCTGTCCCCTGATTTTGAAAAGTTACTTCAATGTGGTTGCGTGCTTTCTTCACCATTTTCTTAAGTTATTGGAACAGTCAGATTTTGTGAACCCAGCATTAGGTCAACTAAGCTAGAATAGATGGCGATAAATCAGTACAAACAGATCTTGCTAAGCCCCCCACCCCAAGTTTATTAGCATGAAGTCATATTCCTTTTTATCTAACCATACCTTAGAGTTTTCCATAAAATTACATGTTTTTTCATGAGATTCTGAGTATTTCTGAAGGTTCCATGTCATATAAAAATTAGATTAAATAAATTTGTTTTGCTCTTCTCTTGTCTGTCTTTTGCTGTACAGGTACCAGCTGTGAGCCTTGTGGTGGATGAGGGGAAAGTATTACTTTGCTCCTCTCTAGAGGATTCCAAGCAAAGTCCTTGAGAAGGGGACAGATAGCTGCAATTGACCTTTCCTCATCTCCTTTATTCTCTCTCTTGCTTCTTGCCTGGAATGTAGATGTGATTTATTAGCTTGAGAAAGCCATTTTAGGTAGTAAGGTAAGCTTGAGGATGAATGTCAAGCCCTTGGGTTTGCATACTAGGAAGACAAACCTCAATGACTTGTTGGAGTCTCCATAAAAACCATATGCTGCCTACTTCTGAACTATTTAAATCTGTAATTGAAATCAATTTATTTTAAGTTCACAATCTGCTAACCATTTCTAATAGATAAAATGTGTAATCTTCTTTAGGCCCTTATTTTCTCTGAGACTCCTCTTTTTCTTTAAAATAATGTCAACTTTGTAGAATTTTGTATTAAAATTTTAATGTATGTGAAACAATAAGCATTGAGTAGAGGTATGCAGAGCAGACAAGTTCTGGGCCCAGAATCCTCTGAAACAGTCTTATTGCTTTGTTATAGGGAGCTCTGCTTTGGTTTTCAGGATCTGTAATATATCAAGAATTGCTCTGATCTTGAATATCATCCCAGAATATGTAATAGACATGATCTCCTTACATCTAAGCTAAAGAGAATTCTTACCTACATTTCTTAACTGAAATTCATGATGGGATTTAAATAAGAGAACAAACCAATAGAATTGTCAGAAAATAGTATCAGAGACAAATATTTAGTGCTAGTCTTCAATGCATTTGCCTTTTGAACTCTGCTATCTGATAGAAGAAAGTGGGAAATACCAATGAGGAATATTCAACTCATATCCACAGCATATTGGCATTCATTGGAGATGAGGCCATCAAAAACTGTAAGATACACATCCTGCTACAAGGAGACGCAGAAGGAGGAAAATACCATATTTTGAAAAACCGCAGGCTTGTAAATAAACATTGTCCATATTGCTTTTGTGTAAGTCAAGAGCAGGTTCTGTACATACCTTTAAAATCAAATCCTTAGTGAATTGTTTCAAGTATGCTTCAAACATTTGTGTCTATGTTAAACTGTATCAGGTGGTTTTCAGCAATAAATGGATATACAGTAGACATTATTAAGAAAAGGCATTGACAGATAAAAGCAGAAGGATGGAGTGGAAATGAGTAATTAGCTTTGTGTTTGCTTGCCTGTAGGTAGAAAGGATTTATTATTTCATCCTGGTCATGAAATGCAGAACATTTTCAAAATAATGTTTAAATGTTTGTTTTGTGCCTTGATGTTTAACCTAATTAACACAAATAAAGAAAATGATAATTAGTACATGCCAGCCTTGGCATGACGTTTATGACCCTCGTGTGATGAATGAGAGGAAATGCCTTGTGCTTCGGATAATGTGATAATTAAAAAGGGAAAGGAGAAAGATCCATTGTCACAATCATCATGACAAACACAAAGCCCTTCTGAGAGCACAGACTGCAGGACTGGCACATGCTCTGCTCAAGGACAATTTTGTGGTCAGTCTTGATAAAAGAATTGAGCGTTACCTTTGACCCCCAGACATATCCCCCCAAAATACTTTGCCATAGAATACATACAATATCACAATTGCAGAGCCTTTTACTGGGGGTGAATATCAGTCACAGTATCACAAAGAGAAGTGGAAAATCTTGGTGATCTAAACTTTTCACTTTGTAAATGAGAAAACCGGGGCCAAGAAGAGCAATAGCATTTTTTTTTTTAGAAAATTTTCTGAAACTAGAAAATGTAGGAGGAGGCTTTTAAGGTTTAAAGTATACTATGGACATTTTTTTCCCTCACAATTTATTTTATTTCAATTTACTTATTTTCATACTAGGGGCTGATTTCTGGGGGTACTCCACAACTAAGCTATTTTATCACAATCCTTTTTTTTTCAATTAAGCAGATGTACTATGGACATTTAAAAATCAAAAGATCAATTTCTATTTTGCTTAAAATAGTTTGAGTAGAATTCCTGTCATTCACAAATAAAGAATATTAACTGACTTGATTTTCAAAGCTTATTCGTTTTTTAAAATTCAACCAGGAGTACCAATGATGCTGAAAGGAAAATAATATTTAAAGCAAAATTGATTTTTGCTGTGAGGATAGGCTGGTAGACTAACATTTGGCAAGAATGAAATAAAATATACTGTTCTTGTGACTTCTGCCAATATTGGTGATAATAGCATGTGGAAGAAGGGGGATATACAGAATAAATCTAAAAGGAATGATTACATATGATCAAAAGAGTTCAGAAAAGAATTTTAGGGGTAAGTTCTACAGTTCGCTGAACTATTTTTTTTTTTTGTGAAAATGATACTTTCATTTGTTTGGACTATTGTCTTTTTTTGACTTCTGAAAAGGCAGGGTTAGAAGAAAAGTGAAGGCAAAACAGGTAGGCAGAATATTTGAAGGATATTCAGAATCAGATTTTAAATACTCAGTTTTTAATTCCCTTTTTTTTGCCAATGAAAATCCCCTGTGTTTCCAAAGCTTCCAAGGAATCTGTGATACACCCAATAATCTAGTCTCGAGTAGAATTAAGGGGTGTGTGTATGTGTGTATGTGTGTGTGAAAGAGAGAGATAATTAAAAAGAAGCAGAGCTCATGGTAAAGACAAAAAAATTGTAACAGATACAAAAAAATGAATAAATTAAAAAGCATCAAATCAAAAAGTAAGAGAACTAGAGAGGAAGAATGAAATTAAGGAAATATAAAGCAGCCAGAAAATAAAACTTACAAAACAACAGGAGTAAGCCCTTAACCTACCACAATTGTTTCAAATGTAAAGTGTTAAATCCTATACTCAAAAGACATAGAGTAGATAAATAGATTTTTTTTAAAAAAAGATTCAACTATATGTTGTCTATAAGATACTTAGCTTTAGGGACACACATAAACTAAAAGTGACAGGCTGGTTAAAAATATTCCATGCAAACTATAATTAAAAATGATCAGAAGTAGTTATACTGATATTATGCAAAATAGACTTAGGTCAAAACTGACAGAAGAGAAAAAGAAGATTTTTATATAAAGATAATGGTGTTTGCTCATCAATAGGATATAATGACTATGAATATATTAGCATTGTACATCAGAGCATCTAAATAAATAAATAAAGCAAATAATAAGAGAAATGAAAGGGGAAACAGATTGTAGTACAATAACAACAGGTGACTTCAATACCCTACTTTCAACAATGGACAAATCATCCAGACAAAAAAAAAAAAAAATCAATGAGGTAATGGCAGACTTGAAGAACACCACAGATCAAATGGACATAGAAGACTCATACAGAACATTTCGCCTGTAGCAGAAGACACATTCATATCATATGTTAGGTCACAAAAAATTATTACAAATTTAAGACTTAAATCATGTCAAGTATCTTTTCCAACCACAATGGTATGAAACTAAAAATCAATAACTGAAGGTATATGGAAAGTTCATAAATATATAACACACTTTCATTAAAAAACATAAATAATAACATGCTGTCATTAAAAAACAAGAAAATAAAGAGGAAATCAAAAGGTAAATAAAAAATATCTTGAGATAATTAAAATGGAAATGAAACATACCAGAGTTCGAGGATGCAGCACAGTTATTTTTAAGAGGAAAGTTAGTAGTGAGAAGTGCCTTCAGTAAGAAAAAGAAATCTAAAAACACAATCTGATATTATACCTAGAGAAAATAGAAAAAGAAGAATGAAGCTCAAAATCAACAAAACAGAACAATTTTTTTAAAAAAAATAGCAACTAGAAAAAAAGAGAAAAATCAATGAAGCTGATTTTTAAAATTAATAAAAATCACAGAACTGTAGTTAAATTAAAGCAAAAATAATGAAATAAAAAATATAATTAAAAGGAAAGATTGCAACGGATACCACAGAATTACCAAGGATAATAAAAGGCTACTATTAACAATTATATAATAAATGAGATCAATTTGAAGAAATGACTAAATTCCTAAATACATAAAACCTCCTAGTACTGAATCATGAAGAATTAGAAGATCTGAGATCAATTATGAGTAAGGAGACGGAATCAAAAACTTCTCAACAAAGATAATCCCAGCACCTAATGATTTTACTGGTGAATTCTAACAAATATTTAAAGAAGAATTAATGGCAATCTTTCTTAAATTCTTCCAAAAATTCAAAAGTTAGGTAATGTGTCCAAATTTACTTCGTGAAGTCAGTATTCACAACACCAAAGCCAAACAAATGAGAAAACTACAAAGAGAAAGGAAGAAGAAAGAAGAAAATATAGGCCAATCTCCCTGACGAGCACAGATGCAAAAATCCTAAATAAAATACTACTCACTGACTGAATTCAATCGCATGTTAAAAGGATAACACACCAAATAAAGAAGAATTTATCCCAGTAATGTAGAGATGGTTCAATATGTGCAAATAAATAAAGATGGTATACCACATTCATGGAATGAAGGATGACAGTCATATGATCTTCTCAACACTAAAAGTTTTCAATGACAGCTAACATCATATTTAAGGGTAAAATCCTGAAAGTTTTCTTCTCAGATCCACAAGAAGACATGGATACCGATTTCCACTCTATTTAATACAGTACTGGAGGGGTTGAGGCTGTGGCTCAGCAGTAGAGTTCTCACCTACTACGTGCAGGGTGCTGGGTTCAATCCCCAGCACCATATAAAAATAAAATAAAGATATTGTGTCCACCTACAACTAAAAAAATTATTTTAAAAAATACAGTACTGGAAGTCCCAGACAAAGAAATTATGCAACAAAATAAAATTAAAGGAACCAAAATTGAAGAATACACAAACAGGAAGATATCTTGTGCTCATGAATTAGAAGGAAGACTATTAAAACATCTAACTACCCAGAGTGAGATAGAGATTCAATGCAATCTCTATCAAAATTCCAATCATATTTTTTACAGAAATAGAGGAAAATGATCCTAAAATTCCCATGGAAATATTAAATACTATGAATAGTGAATGTAATATTGAGAAAAACAAACTCACAGAAACACAAATCTGGAGGCCTCATACTACCTAATTTCAAAATATGCTACAAAGCTAGTAATCAAAACAGTATACTGATGACATAAAAACAGACAAATAGTCTAATGAAATAGAATAGAAAGCCAGAAACAAGGTCATGCCTCTATGGCCAATTGATCATTTACAAAGATACCAACAGCACAATACTAGGCAAAGGAGCATCTCTTCAATAATTGGCACTGGCAAAACCAAATATCCACAAGCAGAAGAATTAAATCAGATTCTTACTTCAGACCACATACAATAACTCAAAATGGATTGAAAATTTAAATGTTTTCCCTGAATCTGAAACAACTAGAAGAAAACACAGAGGAAAAGCTTGTTGATATTGAGATTTGAGCAATTATTTCTTTGGATATAACTCCCAAAACATAGGCAATTAGACAAAATGTGATTTGGTCAACAAGAAAGATTCTGCACAGCAAAGGAGACAATCAACACAGTGAAACAACAGCTTACAGAATGGAAGAAAATATTAGAAAAACCATACATCTGATAAATAGTTAATATCCAAAAGCTATAAGAAACTCAAAACAACTCAATAGCAGGGAAAAACTGATTTTTTTTTTAAAAAAATGGACAACAGACCTGGATAGACATTTCTCAAGAGACTTATAAATAGCCAACGTATTAATGAAAAAATGCTCAAAATCATGAATCAGGAAAATGCAAATTTAAACCACAATAAGATATCACCTCATACATGTATGATGGGTCATTATTAAAAGGGCAAAGGGAAAGCATCAGTGGGGGTGTGGAGAAAAAAGAACAGTTAGTTGGAATATAAATTAGCACAGCAGTCATGAAAGACAGGGTGGAAGCTCTTCCAAAAGTTAAAAGTAGAACTATCATGTGATCTAGCAATTCCACTTCTTCTAATTATCCAAAAAATAAAAGTATGTTGCAGAGATGTCTACATTATCATGTTTATTGCAGCATTATTTGCAATAGATAGCATATGGAGTCAACCTAGGTGTCCATTAATGGATGAATGGATGAGTTAAATTATTTCTCTGTGTGTGTGTGTGTGTGTGTGTGTGTGTGGTGTATACAGCAAAGTAACAATTAAATCTTGCTATTTGCAATAGCATGGATGAACCTGAAGGACATTACATTAAGTGAAATAAACCAAGTACTAACAGTAATTACCTCAGAATTGAAGACAAAACTATAGATATAGTTTAGATATAGATATAATAGTGGTATATTTCCCTAAGACATGCCAAGATGCTATAGGTATTTTATTTATTTATTTATTTATTTATTTTTGGTATAGGGGATTGAACCCAGGGACACTTAACTACTGGGCCATATCCTCAACCCTTTTTGTATTTTATTTGGAGACAACATCTCCCTGAGTTGCTAAGTGCCTTGCTAAATTGCTGAGGCTAACTTTGAACTTAGGATCCTCCAGCCTCCCCAGCTCCTGAGATTACAGGCATGCACCAACCCCCACCCCCAGCTGATATAGGCATTTTTTTTTGACAAGCATGATATTCTGCAGTAAAGAGTACATGAACTTTAGTATAAAACATAGATTCATGTTGAATACTTCAGTGAAAACAACTGCATAACAGAATACTTTGCTGAAGTAAAGACCCTCATATTTCACACAAAAATCTGCTATCAACTTTTATACCAATGTCAAAATCTATGTAAGACAAATGTATAAACAGGTTGAACTTAAAGATGTTCTAACACAAAAATGTTTGATTGTTCTCCTAACCTTCTTTCAGTCCTGTTGTTTTGTGCTTTATTTAATTCTTGATATTTATAATCATATCAAGTAAGCATTTTCTAGCATTGGCTCCATCTTTTGGGCCAATTCTGCTACTCTTCCACTGATAGTACCCCCTATTACCTCTCAATACCTGTAGTCACAGTAAAATATGTCTATCTTCCAACGTACTCAACCCTTAGGAACACCATCAACTTTTGCCATGGTTAGAGCAAAATTACAAATTGCCCTACTCTGGAATAAAGAGGAAAGTCACAGGATCTCTGTCTAGATACAAGAAAAGTCTCTCTTTCCTAGTATTATCTATTACATAGACCTTTGCAGTAGTGATGGTCAACTGGTTGGCCACCTTGTATCAGCCCTAAGGAGATATATGTCTGCAAAAGTTCTCAGCTCCCTGTGGAGTATGGAGTGACATCTTTTTCTCATTCTCAATCGTTGAGAATAGATCTAGAAGACTCAGGCCAATTAATGAGCTGAGCTGACATAAATAAAACAAACATTTTTATTTTAATTTTACTTTATTTATTTATTTGTTTGTTTTGGGTAGGAGGGATTGAACTCAGGAACACTCCCCCACTGAGCCACTTCTCCAGTCCTAGTTTGTATTTTATTTAGAGATGGTCTCAGTGAGTTGTTAAGTGCCTTCCTTTTGCTGAAGCTGGCTTTGAACTCATGATCTTCCTGCCTCAGCCTCCCAAGTTGCTGGAATTACAGGCATGCACCACTATGCCTGACTAAACATATTTTTAAAGATAATTAAATATAGAAGTTATTGCTTACTAATATGATAATACTAATGAAGATGGCCCACCTATTAAGATGGCCTGTCAGCATGTAGCCACATTCTTTCCTTGGTGAATGAAAGCTAAGAGATGCACCTGCCTTCTAGGGTGAGTACGAACATTTTAAGATGACACTGATAACTTTTAGTTCATGAGAGGAATTGTGCTTTAGCTAACGTGAGAGAAATTTAGGCTAGACAAAAGTAAGACATTCTTGACAGTGTGCCTGAACAATAAAAAAAAGGATGCTCAGGAAAGATTTACACAGCTTGCATGATGGTATACACTTATAGTTCCAGTTCCACAGGATGCTAACATGGGAAGATCACTAGAGCCTAGGATTTTGAGGCCAGCCTGGGCAACATAATGTCTCTTAAAAACAAAACAACAATGTAAACCAAAAAGACAACAGATAGAAAATATCAATATAATTTAAAATCCATCAAGATTTGGCTATTCAAGAATGTGGTCTAAAAAAAATGAATCCTTTCTACTCATGTTGAACCTAAGCCACACTTTACATAAAGTTTTCATTTAAAAGAGGATCTGGCAACTCTCAAAATGCATCTCTCGCTCTTGAGATGGCCCACATTATCCCTTGAATGTGTATCCCTTGCTTTCCTAAATAAATCTCTGTGCCTGTACTAAGAAATTTTGTTCTGTCTCATATGTTGAGGACTCCAATAGTCCTGAATGGAGTTACCCCTTTGGGGGGAAATTTTTCAGGACCCTTTTCTGGTGATATCTCTTCTCCAGTGACACAACCACTGTGCTTATAAAGTGAAACTTTTGCTTTGTAAGAAATTTTATGAAATTTTTTTTTTAGACATTTCACCAGCAAAGCTTTTCACATTTGGGGTTTCAGTTCACAACTATGTACTAATATGTGCTTGCAGCTGGCACATGTCAAGGATTCTACAACTTGGCAAAAACATCTCACTCCTCACTTCATCTCCTAATGAAGTGTACCACAGGATTTGCATATGGAAAAACCTATGATTTTATTATAAATTGTACTGCTTTTATTAAAACTTAACATTGCCATTTGGAAATTCTGTTAATTCTAACATATATGTGTGTGTGTGTGTGTGTGTGTGTGTGTGTAGATAAGATAGATAGACAGATAGATAGATAGATAGATAGATAGATAGATAGATAGATAGATAGATCAGTAAATCCATGATTCCATTTCAGATTACTCAAGGGATATTAGAAGTCCTTGTTAAAATGAAATAGTGGGTAGTGGGGCTGATATTCTGGGTAATGACTTGAAATAGATTATCTGAAGTTTTTCCTTCCTTGACACAGAGACTAGAAAGATTTCTAATTGAATTCCATGAGCACTGCTACTTATATGAATAGTTGAAAATTAAGACCATGAAAATGGAAGGTTCTAAAGATATCTTTAAATGACCATGAGGGACTTTATACTTATTAACCTAGAGTGATGTAAAATTGGATGTCCATTGTCCAAACTCCAAATTGGCTTAAAAAAAAAAAAGTTTGACAGACCTGACAGAGTAGAGGAAAGAAGCGGTTTCTGAGGTCAGGGAGGGGAGAATGGATTCTGTTGAGATCAGGATAGAATAAGAACCTTCTCTGATGATCAAGCAATAATGTTCAAAGACGAAGCCATGGAGATTTAATTTTTAATGAAATGCAAAATGCTGTCAGAATATTGTAGATGCCTATTATGAGGCAAAAGACTAGGTATAAAATTTTAGGTACAGAGATAAATGTGGACCCCTCCAAGAGAAAAGTGACTTTAAGTCAGGAATATGTTAGGTTAATATGTTAGGATGCGTTTAAATGATTGGTGTGCACAGAATATGGCTCACCCATCCCTCTTTCTTAATGTTGGGCCTTCATCAAGTCACATCAAGGTAATATTCTTATCAAGGTATCTTAGGGAGAAAGTGAGTCACACCTATGCCCTCTCCCCTAACCTGCTCTATTCTTAATCACTGGCTCAGCTCTACAGCATCCAAATTTATGTATAAGGCATTCCAAGTCAACACTAATGTTCCACTGTCTTTTAATAAATAATATCTTTTTTGATTGTTTTTTATTTGCTGTTTAGCCCCATAGCCTGCTGACTGTGTTTTTAGGTTCAGTAGAACATAAGGGCCATGTTTTTTAATTTCATTCATCAAGCACCTGCTTAGTAAAAACTGTACACCTTCTGTGTAAGATCTGTAAGCTCTTCACTGATGCCAATAAAATCCTCCCATCCACTATCCTGGCCTTCCACCAGCCACAGCTCGACTCTGAGTGAATCATTGTCTCCATAAGAATGAATGTAAGCACTCAGCTGGGCATAAAGTATAGTTGTGTGAAAAATATTGCTTCACCCTGCTACCATCTTGAAAAGACATGCTGTTTCTAAATGCAACCTCTTCAGTAAATACATGCTACAACTTCCCAAATCTCCAAAGCACCACAGTGAAGAGTAGCTCAGCATTAAAATCCCAGCTATTTTTTTTTCTCCTCTCCACACTAATTTGAGACTGAGCAAGTCATGAAAATTCTCTGAATCTCAGATTACTAAAAAATAGACTGCCAGGTCACATTGAATGGTTGTTGAGAGGATAAAGTCAGAAAATAAAATTATATGTGAACCTGTTTTCATTTGTGGCTAGTTCCTGGGGAAAGGGGAATATGTGGTGATACAAATCACTGTTGAAACCGAAGGCAGCATTTTTATAAACATTGTTACTTGGAAGTATTTTTGAATTTGAAACAAACAAAAGATCTACATCAAACATCTATAAATTGGGAAAATAAATAAATAAACAAACAAACAAACAAACCAAGAGTAGATTTTCTGTTACTTGTAGGTATTAATACCCAAATTTCTTTGTTAGCAAAACGTTTTAAATGAAACTTTTTAAGTTTTATTTTTCTTATAAGCCAATTTACAAAACAAACACCAATTTACACAAGTGAATGTATCTCAAAGGAATATACTTAAACAAATAAATTATTTTAACTTTAAGCTCTCATATAATATTTTTACAGACTATTTTTTGGGAGGCGAAGTTTTCAGGATTGAACTCAGAGGCACTTGGCCACTGAGCCGCATCCCCAGCCCTATTTTGCATTTTAGCTGGAGACAGGGTCTCACTGAGTTGCTTAGCACCTCATCATTGCTGAGGCTGGCTTCGAATAATGATGCTCCTGTCTCAGCCTCCAGAGCCACTGAGATTACAGGTGTGCACCACTGTGCATGGCTTGCAGAATACTTTTTAAAGGGCATTTCTTATGGTTTTATTTCAACTACGCATTAGTTGTATAAACATACTTCCATGATTCCTAAGCCACAACTAAATGGGCAGTTATCAAACTTCAAATATTATTTTTGGGTTGCACAGAAGATGAAATATAGATTTAAAAATTTGAACCACACTTGCAGGCCAGAGTGGGGAACCTTAAAATGCAAAACTGAAAACCACTATGTCATTTCTGTTTATATAAATATCCAGGACAGTAACAGAAGAAAGAAATAAGAGGCTGTGAAAGCAAGTAAGTACAGAGACATGGGGATGAGCTATCAAGTGACTGAGCAAATTCCGTGTTTATGTCAACTTATTTTTTTCTGATTTTTCTGTCATCTGTAACATTTTTAACCCTCTGGCTAACCTTCTGCCTTTATTATTTCTATTTTGCTTTGTGTCTGTGTAAAACTTCATACAACATAAGACTTTGATACATTTTTGTTATGCTAAGAAATTGTTTTAAATATAAGGTTGTTTTTTTTTTTTTTTGGTCTCCCAGGATCCAAGGGTAAATTTCAACAGCAAATTCTGTGAAGTAATGGAAAATGTGTTAGACTAAATTTCAGAAATCGTGGCTTCTTCCCTATTCAAGCTGCACTTGTACAAGCCATGTGACCCTCTGAGCTTCATTCCTGTTATGTGTAGAACAATGCTTCATTCTAATGTTGCTGTGAATTTTGAATGAAATAAGTGCAAAAGTGCTGTATATGCTTGAAAGCTTTTTTACAAGAGAGTTGTCAATCAAATATTGCTGACATAAAGAACAAGGAATAGAAGTTCTATTTCCCATCTCTGAAAATCACTTGACTCCATGTGAATATGATTATGTCTCTGGTTTCTATACTGTAAGTTCAGATGATAAGCTAGAGCTGAATGTATCCTTTTAAAATTCAACTTGGTAATGCTCCTTTAGAATCACTCAGTAAAGAAGAGTCAAAGGTCTAATTAAATGAAACTGGTGTTATAATAGCTAATTCTATGTTTTGTTTGTTTGTTTGTTTTTTGTTGTTGAACTCAGGGGCACTTAACTAATGAGCCACATCCCAGGCACCTTTTTTTTTTTAATACAATTTACATTTTTAATTAATTTTTAAATTTGTTTTAATTAGTTATGCATGACAGTAGACTGCATTTATGCCAGGCACTTTTATTTTTTTATTTTGACACAGTGTCTTGCTGAGTTGTTTAGGGCCTTGCTAAATTGCTGAGGCTGGCTTTGAACTTGCAATCCTCCTGCCTCAGCCTCCCAAGCTGCTGGGATGAATCAATATGAAAGCATATCATTGTATTTTTTAGTCTGAAATATGACTGAAAACAGTCTGAAATTATGTAAAAAAAATTCCACACTGTTAGCAGCTTCCTTATTAACAGTGAAGAGAAGACATTTTTGTCATATGGTACCTACTGTTTTTGTTTGGATGGTTTGGTTTGGTTTTTTGGTACCAGGGATTAAACCCAGGGGCATGTAGCTACTGAGCCACATCCCCAGCCCTCTTTTATTTTTATTTCTTTGAGATAGGGACTCACTGAGTTGCTGAGGCTGGCCTTGAACTTGTGATCCTCCTGCCTTAGCCTCCTGCACCGGCTGGGATGACAGAGTGCACCACCACATCTGGCTAGTGTTTTTAATAATGTTTTGGAATGTTCTTAAAGTTTTGGAATTTTAAAATTGAGTGGAGCTCAGGCTGTGCCAGATGACATTTCTTTATGCAAGATTGACTATTTTAAGTAATAAAGAATCAGACATCAGTGTGGCGCAAGCACTCTGGCATAGCAGCTCACCAAGGTCTTTGCATAAATTAGCTCACTTCATTCTCACAAAATCTCTAGTGAAGTAGACATTACTGCCAGTTCATATTTAAGTGCTTTATAAGCATTTTCACTTTGAATTCTTAAAATAAACCTTAAACATGGATACCGTCATCATTTTTATTTGGAAATGAGAAAGCCAAATATTCTAATCAGCTTTTTCACGGCTGTGACTAAAAGACTTGACCAGAACAATTTTAAAGGGGGAAAAGTTTGAAGGCTCACAGTTTCAATTCACAGACAGCTGGGTCTATTCCTCAAGGCTCGAGGTGAGGCAGAACATCATGGTGGAAGAGTGTGGCAGAAGAAAGCAGCTCACGTGGTGACCAGGAAGCAGAGAGAGAGGTCTCCACTTGCCAGATACAAATGTGTACCCCAAAGCCATGCCCCAATTCCCAAGTCCTCCAGCCATATCCTACCACTTCATTTACCACTCAATTAATCCCAATCAGGGGATTAATTCAATGATTGGGTTAAGACTCTTACAACCCAATCGTTTCTCCTCAGAACCCTCTCATATTGTTTCACATGTGAGCTTTTGAAGGACACCTCACGTCCGGACCATAACACCAACATTGAGAAAACTTGACTCAGTTGAGCAAGATCCCCTTAGGTAGTAAGTGTTGGAGATGAAACTCAAATTCAGATCTGTCTGATTTGACCATGACACTAAGTGACACAGATGGGGCAGATAAAAAGCATGCCAACATTTTAAAATACACGCTCTCAACTGAAATGACAGATGAGAGTACTGGATCTCTTTGAAGGAGAAATCACTTCAAAGTATCTCAGTTAAAAAAAAAATCTGCATTTTTACCAAGTAACAGCTTTTACCCTTTCTCATGTAAAATTTTATACAGCCTAAGTGCTGAGAGCCATTGCCAAGTAGGAATGACGCATGGCATGACCCAGGTCATTTGCAGTGACATTGCATGTAAGGTGACCTTGCTCAAGAACCAGGGCGGATCCAGGTTTAGGGTGTATCCTGCTGGGATTAGGGAGTATCCCGCTCCTTGGTTTTAGGGCGGTTCCAGGTTTAAGGTGTACCCTGCTGGGAATAGAGCGTATCCTGCTGCCTCAGGCGCACCCGCTCCTTGAGTTCCCGTTGAGTTCTTGCAGGATTCAGAGAGTATTTGGGATTCAGAGCCTGGTGGAGAATGTGGATTTTGCCCAGAACGTGGATTTGCCCAGAACATGTGTGTAAAGTGCCGGTGACAGTTCGAGAATAAAGAGTTGCTGTTTGAATCTACAAGGTGTGTGGTGGCTTGTGATTTTGTGCCCAGCCAGACTGCGGCACATAAGCATCACAATATTGTACCAAAAGAAAAAAGAAAGAAGCTGTTAGATTTGAAGAAAGAAGAATATGAAAAATTGAAGGAGAAGAATGAATATGGGAGTAAGTGGAAAAATAAAAGGAGAAAAAAGGAATCAATAATAATTCCCACAAGATAGTGTGGCAGAAAAGTAGAATGATAACTATGGTATTTGAATCCCACATAAGGATAACTAGGGTGCATACTTATGAGAGAAGATCAAACATATAAAATTGAAGTTCCTGAAAAAGAAAATTAAGATAGTGGATCAGAATTAATATTCAAGTATTTTTAAATTTATACTTAAATTTAAATACCAAGCTCAGCCCACAAAGTGACTAATAATAGGGGCAAAAAGCAGACTGCATCTATAAAAAAACTGTGAAGAAAAAAATTTGATACAAAATATTTTAAGTAATGAAAATTTCCTCTCCACATCATCCAAAAATCTAATAAACCTGTCACACTGCTGTGTCAGTTTTCTATGGCTTCTGTTACAAATTGTCACAAACTTGGTGGCATGAAACTATATATATATATATATATATATATATATATATATATATATATATACGCACACACACACATGTGTGTGCACATATGCATATATATGTATATATACACACACATATATATATATACACAACATATATATATACAGATATATACATACACATATATACATATATAAAACATATACATAACATATATAACAGATATACACATACACATATATATACATATATAACACATATACATAACATATATAACAGATATACACATATATATGTTATATGTATGTCATACATATAATAACCTCAGAAGGGTACATGTATTTCTTGACTTTTGACTACTTCTTAATCACTCTCCAGTCTCTTGATTCTGTTACCACATCTCTTACTACATCTTCTTCAGTCAAATCCTCCTCTGGTTCTATTTTAGGATTATAATTAATTAGAATTAGAGCATATCCAGATAATCCAGGATGATTTTTTCCTCTCAAAAGCCTTAACTTAGCCACATATGCGAGGTACTTTTTGCCAGATACTGTAACATTTTCAAGTTTCAGGGGTTAGGTCATGGATATTATTGGAAATCACTTCTCAGACTAACATAGTTACTCTGTAAATTAAAAATCCTATCATGTGCCTGCAGAATATGTAAAAAAATTTAAATTTATTGTTCACAACTTAGACATTGAAATAAACAAAATCAGAAAAGAACCAAATTTGTTAATTGAATTTAAAAAGATATAGAGTAGAGAAAGTACAGAATCATAGGGAAAATACAAAATCATATCTGAAAAGAAAAGAAAATTTCAGATACTCAAGGGAGAATAATTATAAAAAATAATGACAAATATTTTAAGCAATAGACAGTGAAATGAAATGAAGAGTAAAAAGAGTTAGAAAGAAAGTGATTGACATTTAAAAAGGAGCCAGGCACGGTGACGCACACCTATAACCCTAGCAGCTCTGGAGGCTAAGGCAGGAGGATCTTGGGTTCAAAGCCAGCCTCAGCAATAGGGAGGTACTAAGCAACTCAGTGAGATCCTGTTTCCTAAATACAAAATAGGGCTGGGGCTGTGGCTAAGTGGTTGAGTGCCCCTGGGTTCATTCCCTGGTGTCCCCCCCCGCCCCCAAAATATATATATTAATAAAGGAAAAGAGGTACAATGCTGTAAAAGAAAATGAAAAGATTCAAATAGAACCCATGTAAAAAATTAGGAACTAAGAAAACTTTCTAGATGTCAGTAGAATAACAAGAAGGATGTTCAAGTTTCTGGAAAAAAATTACGTTTGAGATATATATCATAGCAAAATGGTTAGAATTCAAAGGTAAAGAAAATGTCCTCAATGTCTCCAGACAAAATTATGAAATAACTTATGAGGACAAGATCATAAGAGTGGCATCATATTCTTCAAAAACAACAGATATAAATCAAGTCAACTATGGTACAGCATTTCTAAAGAGTAAAATAAAACAAAAATAAAGAATAAACAAAAGATTTTCTAGTATCAAAATTATTGGAAAACAATTTAAAACATGCAGGAGCTCAACAATTATTATTACTATTCTTCTTATTATTATTATTATTCTTCATCATCATCGTCATCTTTAATTCCTTGAATAACTTACCAGAGGTTAAGCATTATCTAATCAAGACATGACTGGCAAATCTTTAGCACATAGACTATTTAGTCAATTTCCCATTACTATGACAAAATGCTTGAAATAAGTAAACTTAATAAGAGGAAAGGCTTATTGCAACTTAAGGTTTCAGCTCATGATTGGTTGACCCTATTGGGTCTATAATGAGACAGACATCATGGCAGGAGTGTATAGCAGAAGAAGCTATTCACCTCATGGTAGCTGGGAAGCAAAGCCAGAGAAGAATTGGCCAGACTCACCATATTTCCTTAAAGGCACACCCCCAGTGAAATATCTTCCTACCACTAAGCACCCCCTCTTCAAGTTTTTACAACCTCCCAATAGCACCACAGGCTAGAGACCAAGCCTTTAATGCATGAGGCTTTACAGGATATTTATCAAAACCATAACTCCAACCAATGATATTGCCTATGTTTACTTGTACAACCATGTCTGAATTAAAAGAAGAATAATGTGTACACATAACATGTTCCTATAAAATGGAAGAATGCAACTAAAATGAAAGAGAGAAAGAAAAATAGAATGTCATAAATTTTTGTAGGGATGACAGTTAAGACTGGCCAGCCGGATAGTGATCATTAAGGAATATAAGCAGGGAGTATAAAGGGCCCTTGAAAAGGTATAAATGTAATCTCTAGAATAAAGAAACAAACCTTGAATCTTCATAAATACCTAAAGTTTTTAAAGAAAGGAAGACACACCAAATACAGAGAGAAACACAACAAACATGATATAATATGCACAGTAATATTTAAATAATAATATACAGGTCACATTAAACATACCAGTTACAAAAAAAAATGTTAGGACAGTATGTCCAATTTTTCATTTAAAGGAAAAGCATTTTCAGGAATGGAAAGACTCTGGATGAGAGGAAGGGAGCACTTTTCAGTTGCTCCACAGTGCAGGATTCAGGCAGCCAGAGCACTGCTTCTCAGAGAGGTGGGTGACTGAGGGAATTCACGGAAATTCAATATTGGACAGTAACATAATCATAGTCATGGAAATTCAGAAGCTTTGAACAGAGAACAAAAACTAATAGGTTAGAGACACACCAACTTGGCTGGCAGCAGCAATGTCAGCGCTGCCAGTTCACTGCAGAGGGGAGGGGTGACACAGGAAGAGAGAAAAGCACTGGGAATGAATTTGGCACAGGAGAACCTGTGGAGCACACAGAAGAAGACTGATCTTAACTGACTGAGAGATGGCAGGGCAATCTGATGACTGAAAAGTACTCAGAAACTTTCAGAAGGTAGATGAGGAGTTGAAGGGAGAGCTGTTTGCAAGTGGCCACATGGTGATTTCAGTGACAGCAGCTCAGGAGTTCATAAAAAGCACTAACAGGCTGTCCCAGCAAATGACTGTTGAGATTGTTCCTGGTCCAGTACTGCGGAAACAGGCACCTGGAGAGGTTTCTGTCCAGTGGGATCCAGGTTGTGGATATTGAGAGGAGAGGGGCTCAAGTTTCCTTTATTTATGGTGAGCCCATGCAACCAGTGGAGAGAAGCCAGAAACTGGTCAGACAGGCACATCTGTACACCAGGTCTGATTCTGGGAACTGGACATCCATGACAGGGAATATGTGAGACGTGCAGAGGGTTCGATCCCTGACTCTATGAGTGGAATTTTCAGGAGGTCCCTGACATCCAGACCCCCATCAGAGATGGGCCTCATCTCAGGAACAGGGGGGTGTGGAATTTATCTCTCTTTCTGGAGTAAATACTTCCCACCAAAGTTCCAAAGACAGTCAGAACTGAAGCCCGGCTGCTGGAACTTCCCACTTAGAACTCTGCCTCAGCCCTGCCCTGGGAGTGCATTGATTGACATTGCCTACCCAGACAAAACTCCAATTGTCAGTATTCCTCTATCTTGCTAAATGGGAAGCTGAGAGCAGCTACAACCAGTTTTGGTTCCAAACCATATGAACTGGCAGCTTAGTGAGAAAGACAAAGAGGTCAGATTTAACAATCCCCAGTCCCTGATCCATGGGACACACTCAAAAAGAAACTCACAGAAGGGCACAATACTATAGGCAACGGACATCAACCTTGTAAAAACTTTTGATTCCCTCAATGGAAACAAGCCTTTAATTTTTCATTAAGGTCTTTTTTTTTCTATTTCTCCTAAGACAGGAGGCTGATGCCTAAAAGTCAGTTTTCCGATGACGGGTAAGAACCATATGTTGAATTGGACAAACCTAACAGGCACGGTCCCTAGCCAGATTGCTTGTTACTTAAACAGAAGTGGGGAGATGCTAAGAGCCAAGTATATGATGCATGGCATTTTTGGTGGAAAGGTGACGCCAGCTAGCCACTGAGATAATATGATTATATTAAGATTTGCATTCATATGGATATTGGACTCCTGCTGTTCACCTAGGCCAGCTACGGGACTCCTGGAGAGTTCCCATTGGTTGGGGAAGTACAGTAGGAGGGAGTTCCGGGGGAGGAGCTCTCTCTGCGGGTCCGGAGGAGGCCGCGTGGGTGGATCGAAAATCTTCCCGGGCTTGTACCGGACATTGGCGGCAGTTTCAAAAAATAAAGTTTGTTCCTGCTTGAGTGGCTCGTGATTTTGTGCCCAGCCAGACTGCGGCACTCTCTCCATTTTTTTTTAATCTTACTCCATTCTGGTGTGTGTGTGTGTGTGTGTGTGTGTGTGTGTGTGTGTTTTCTCACTGTTCTTCATGGTTCAAGAATGTATGTGAATGTACATATATGTATGTGGGTCTAATATATACACACATATGTATATATGTGTATATATATATATATATATATATATATATATATATATATATATATTCATATAACTTTTCCTTCATCTTAATCAATTTTCTTCACCCACTTATTATTTAGTCCTTTATTTTACTTTGGAGGGTTAGAATTTTTTGTGGGTTTGTTTTGGTTTGATTTTTTAATTTGCTCTTACCTTTGTTTTGTTCTTCTTCTTACTTCTTCTTCACTTTCTTCCCTGCTAATAGCTATATTCTCTCTTTTTAAATTTGTTTTAATTAGTTATACATGACAGTACAATGACTTTGATATATCATACATTTGAATCAGATGGGATATAATTTCTCATTTTTCTGAGTGTACCAAATTTTCTTATTATCTCTTTCTCCCTGTACTTATTTTACTACTTTGAGTTATTTTTTATTCCTTTTTATTTATAGCCATCACCTGCTACTTCTGATTCCTCACTGTTAATTTTTAAATTAGGCCAAACTTTATCTTGCCTTCCTACCTCATTTTCTCTTCACTTAAGGGACTATAATTTTACTACCTTTAGAACTATTTAATTTATATAACTCCTCCAAACACACCATTTATATTGTTATGGTTATTAATAGGGTGGATAATAGAGTTGACACCTGCTGTGTAATGCTAGATCTAGTTCATGGCTATTTTTTGTTGCTGATGTTAAATGCTGACCCCATCATTCCTCTTTGTATGACAGTTAGTGTTGTGGATGTCGCAGGTGTTTATTATTAGTTCCTACTATTATTGTTATTGCTTGCTCCCCCTATTTCTAAGAGAGGCTGTGAATTTATTGAGACACTACAAGTTCACAGGGTAGTAATCCTGCATCTGAGTGGCACTTAAGGCTGAACCAAATGACAATGAACCTCAATCCATGCACAAAGTATCCCCAACCAAGGTCCAACACAAAGAATAAGGGAGACAAAATCCCAAACCAATGACCAGGCCTCAAATAGGAACAGCCACAGTGAGAACATAGGTCCCAACCTGGGACATCTATTCACACAGCAAAAACATAGAGATGTTCCAAGATGACAGACAGTTCAGAAGAAGCCATAGTATTACAGAAGCTCTGCAAGAGTAAATTAAATCAATAGTTCTATAGTAGCAAACTGAGCAGAATCAGAAGCTAAAATTAACACTCATATTATGTTGAGCCCAGTGATGTAACCAAAAGATATCCAAAACACAGGACTTACTACAAAATATATAACTACATACCAATGAAAAGAGACTTCATAGAGGAAGGTAGACTCAATGTCAAAAGTCCAAGTCCAAGATTTCTGAAAATATGAGGAAACAGGCAAATAGGTCACCTTCCAAAATTTATAACCCCCAACAAAAGAACCCATGAATATTGAAGTAGATGATATTTCAGAGAAAGACTATAAAATATTAATAAATTATGTCATGAGCTACAAGAAGGTATAAGGAATGAGTTAAGAGAGAAAATACAGAAGGTGAAAGACAACAAAGAAATATAAATACTGAAAGAAATTCAACAAAACTCCTAGAAATAAAAGATACAAATAATCAAATTAAAACTTCACTTGAAAGTATCACCAATATATTAGATTACATAGAAAATAGAAATTTAGAACTGGAATTCTGTCTTCCGGACCTTGAAGATAGGGTATCTGAATATAAAAGAATTCTGGGACAACATCAGAAGAGCTAATTTAAACATATTGTATTAGAAGAGAACACAGAGATATAGGCTAATAGTATTAAGAAATTGTTCAGTGAAATAATAGAAGAAAATATTCCTAACCATAGAAATGAGATAGACATCCGCATACAGGAGGCATATGGAAACTCAAACAGACAAGATCAGAAGAGAATTTCTCCAAGATACAACATAATCAAAATGCCTAATGTAGAAAATAAGGACAGAATATTAAAAGTTGAAACAGAAAAATGTCATATTACATTAGGGGAAAACCAATACAATGCTAATGACTTCTCAATTCAGACCCTAAAATCAAGGAGGGCCTAGAATAAGATATTCCAAGCACTGAAACAAAACAATTGGCAACCAAAATTTCTATACTCAGCAAACCTATCTTTTAGTCTCAAGAAGAGGTAAGATTCTAAGATAAGGATAAACAACAAAAAAAATTTCATGAAAACTGAGCCAGCACTACAAAATATACAAAAAGATGTATTATGTACAGAAGAACTCAAAAAAAAATCCCACAGCTCTCAAATGGATGAAGGTATCTGAAAGAGAAATTATCTAAATAAAAACTATGACAAAATTAAATATAGGAAGCAAATTAAAATGACAGGAAATAATAAATATACATAATAACACTGTATGTAAATAGTCTCAACTATCCAATTAAAAGATAGAGAATGACAAAATGGGTTTAAAAAACAAGATCCAACTATATCTTATTTACCAGAGACCCATCTTATAGGCAAAAGCATGTGCAGGTAAAAGTGAAAAGATAGAAAATGATAGTCCATGCAAATTGAGTCTGAAAATAGCAGAAATAGCTGTTCTCATATTTTACAAAGCAGATTTCAAGCAAATTAATCAGAAGAGATAAAGAAGGTCACTACATATCTGGTAAAGGGAATAACCCAACAAGAAGATATAATGATAGTAAATATTTATTCCCCAAATGTCACTCAACCTAATTACATAAAACAAATACTTCTTGACATTAAGTCCCAGACCCCAATACAATAATACTGGCTGGTTTCAACACACCCCTATCACCAATAGTCAGGACATCCTGACACAAAATCAATAAAGATATTTCTAGCCTAAATACTATAAAACAAATAGACCTAATGACATCTACAGAATATTCATTCATGGAGAGCTGAATTAGCTTTCTTCTGAGCAACCTATGGAACATTTTCAAAAATAAACCATATTCTACATCACAATGTAATTCTTAGAAAATACCAAAAAATTAGTATGATCCCATACATTTTATCAAAACATATGGAATGAAATTAGAAATTAGAAGTCAACAACAAGAAAAATTATAGAAAGAAATAACACATTGAGATTGAACAATACTCTTTTAAATGAGGAATGGGTTATTGAGGAAATGAGAGATTCTTAGAATTGAGAACAGAGATATAACATATCAAAAGCTCTGGGACAGTTTGACACAGTGCTAAGAGGAAAATTTCTAGCATTGAGTGCCCACATTTGGGGGAAAAAATAGCAAAAAGATCCCAAATAAATAATCTAGTGTTATACCTCAAGGCCCTTGGAAAGGAATAGCAAACTAATTCCAAAATCAGTAGAAGAAAAGAAATAATTAAGTGATAGACCCAACCTGATCTTTTCTTAAAATTGGGAGCCATCTCGCCACAAAGCCATGAAAAGATAATTTCGGCTTTCCTATAAATTACTGAAAATTCTGAACCTGCTTGGAATGCCTGCCGGTGCCTTGAACTCACCCTTGCCTGGCTCTCTGACCAGATAGCAGCCCTCTCTGAAACTTTAGTGACGCCTCACAAATCTTGGCCTTCCCTGGCCAGATAACGACCTCTCTGAGGCTCTAATGACCCTCATAAATTCTGATGTTGGGGCCAGCAAAAAATGTAAACTACCATCAGTGTTATGCTCGTCAGAGTTCTGTTATCTGTAACCCCCCTTTGTGTAACTTTCTGGGCTATAAAGCTGGGCTGCAGGAAAGCTGAGGTTGCTGTCTCGTTCCCGCGGTTTTGGGAGGGAGAGGCAGCCCGGCTGGTCGAAATAATAAGCTTGCTTTAATTTGATTTTAATTGGAGTCAGTGGTCTTTTCTTGCGTCCTGGTCTAACATTAAGATCAGACCTGAAATGAGTAAAATTGAGAATAAAAATATGAAGAATCAATGCAATGAACAGTTGCTTCTTTGAAAAGATAAACAAGATTGATTTAACTTCAGCCAAACTCAACAAAAGAGAGAGAGAGAGAAGACCCAAGTCAACAAAATTAGAGATGGAAAAGGAGATATCACCACAGAAACTTCTAAAATCCAAAGAATCATTAGAAACTATTTTGAAAATATATGTTCCAATAGACTGGAAAATGTAGAATACATCGACAAATCTCTATATACATGATATGCCCATCCAAATTGAATCATGGAAGTACAGAAACAGACCAATATCAAGCATTGAGATTGTAGCAGCAATTAACAGCCTTCCAACAAAGAAAAGCACAGGGCCAGATGGATTTCAGCCAAGTTCTACAAAATCTCTAGAGAAGAAATAATGCCAACCAACATTCATCGAATTACTCCATGAAACAGAGAAAGAGGGAACACACCTGAATTCATTCTATGAAGCTAATATAACCCTGATACCAAAACCAAACGCACATCAAGGAAGGAACGTGTTATGGTTTAAGTATTAGGTGTCCCACAAAATCTCATGTGTGAGAAAATGCAAGAAGTTTTACAGGTAAAATTATTGGGTTAGGAGAGTCTTAACCTAAAAAATGAATAAATCCCCTGGTAGGGATTAACCAAATTTTAACTGTAGGGAGGTTGGGTGTGGCTGTGAGAGGTAGATCCCTGGGGCATGCCTTTGGGCCATATATTTTGTCCTTGTTGACCAGAGTTCTCTCTGATTCCTGATGCCCTGTTACCAGCTGCTTTCCTCTGCTATACCCTTCTGCCATGATGTTCTGCCTCATCCCGGAACCTAAGGAAATGGAATATGCCATCTACAGTTGGAGACCTCCAAAAATGTGAGCTCCAAAATATACTTTTCCTTCACCAATTGTTCTTGTTGGGTCTTTTGGTCACAGCAGTGAAAACCTGTCTAAAACAGAAAACTATAGAACAATCTCTCTGATCAACATCGACTCAAAAAATCCTTACTAAAATACTATCAATTCACATTCAAAAACACATTAAGAGGGGCTGGGGATGTGGCTCAAGTGGTATCGCGCTCGCCTGGCATGCGTGCGCCCCGGGTTCGATCCTCAACACCACATACAAACAAAGATGTTGTGTCCATCGAAAACTAAAAAATAAATATTAAAAAAATTTCTCTCTCTCTCTCTTTAAAAAAAAATAAAACACATTAAGAGGGGCTGGGGTTGTGGCTCAGTGGTAGAGCACTTGCCTAGTGCCTGTGGGGCCCTGGGTTCAATCCTCAGCACCACATAAAAATAAATAAATAAAACAAAGGTGTTGTGTCCAACTACAGCTAAAAAATAAATATATTTTTTTAAAAAAACATTAAGATGATAATATACCAGGATCGAGTGGGTTTCATCCCGGGGAAGCATGATTGGTTCAACACAAATCAAGAAATGTCACTTATCACATAAACAGAATTCAGTACAAGAATCATATGATTATCTCAATAGATACACGGAGAAAAAAAACTTCTACAAAACTCAGTTCATATTAAATATACCTTAGAAACTAGGGAAAGAAGGAACTTACCTCAATATTATAAAAGCTACATATGACAAACCCAAAGCCAACATCATAGTGAACCAAGAATGTCTGAAAGCATTTCCTCTAAAATCAGGAACAAAACAAAGCTGCCCACTCTCATCACTCTTGTTCAGTATAGTTCATGAAGCTATCACTAGAACAATCAGACAAATGAAGGAAAATAAAGGGATACAAATAGGAAAGAAGTCATATTATCTCTGTTTGCTGATGACATGATCCTATATCTAGAAGACCCCAAAATTTTCACCGGAAGAACTCTTGAGCTGGTGAACACATTCAGCAAAGTAGCAGGATACAAGATCAACATTTATAAATTAATAGCTTTCCTGTACTCTAATAATGAATATGCTGAAGAAGAAATCAGAAATACTGTCCCCTTCACAATAACCTCAAAAAACATTTGGGAATAGATCTAACCCAGAATGTGAAAGATCTCTACAATTAAAGCTCTGGAACACAGAACAAAGAAGATGGAAAGATCTCCTAGACTCTTAGGCAAAATTAATATGGACAAAATGACCATATTACCAAAAGCCCTATACAGAGTTAGTGCAATCCTCATCAAAATACCAATAATAATCTTCACAGAACTAGAAAACCAGTCCTAAAATTCATTTGGAAGAATGGAAGATCCAGAATAGGCAAAGCAATATTGAGCAAGAAAAGCAGTGCTTGAGGCATTACTATAACTGATACTACTGAGCTCTAGTAAGAAAACAACATAGTATTGGCACAAGAAAAAGACACAAAGACCAATGGAATAAAATAGAATACACAGACAGAAACTTACATACTTATAACCATCTATTCTGGACAAAAGTGCTAAAACATACCTTGGAGAAAAGATAGCCTTTTTAGCAACTGGTGATAGAAAAACTGGATATCTGTATATAGAAGAATGAACTATAACCCTATCTCTCACCACACATAAAAGTCAATTCAATGTGGATCTAAGACCTAGGAATTAGACCAGAAGCTCTGTAACTGCTAGAAGAAAAGAGGGTCATAACTCCAACATATTGGCATAGGCACCAACTTCCTTAACAAGACCCTTATAGGTCAAGAAGTAAAACCAAGAATTTGTAAGTGATGCAGCATCAAATTAAAAATATGCACAGCGAAGGAAACAAGAGTGTGAAGACATCGCCTACCAAATGGGAGAAAAATCTTTGCTAGCTACAATCCCAATAGGTATTAAAGTATTCAGAATATATGAAGAATGCAAAAACAGAACTTCATATTAAAGCATGAGAAACCTAGTCAATAAATGGGCAAAAGAACCCAACAGACATTTCTCAGATGAGGAAACACGAATGGCCAAGAAATATATGAAAAAAATAAAAAGTTCAACATCCCTAGCAATCAGGGAAATGCAAATTAAAGCTACAATGAGATTTCATCTCATTCCAGTTAGAATGGCAATTATCAAGATTACAAATAATAATACCTGCTGACAATGGTACAGGAAAAGCAGTCTCTCATACATTGTTGGTGGGACTACAATTTAGTACAACCACCTTGGAAAGCACTTTGGAGATTCCTCAAAAGACAAGGCATAGAACCACCATATGATCCAGCTATCTCACTCCTTGATATTTACCCCAAAGAAATAAAAACAGGATACTATAGAGATACAGGCACATCAATTTTTACAGAAGCACAAGTCACAATAGCCAAGTTAAGCCATCATCCCAGCTGCCCATAGACAGATGAATGGATTCAGGAAATGTAGAATACATGCACAATGGAGTTTTACTCAGCCAACACAAAGAATGAAATTATGGCATTTGTTGGTAAAGGGATGGAATTGGAGAACATAATGCTAAGTGAAATAAGCCAGACTCAGAAAGCCAAGGGTTAGAATTTTTCTGTCATATGGAGCTTAGAGCAAAATAAGCAGGGGAGTGAGGAGTGGATCCCATGAAAATAGATGGGAAATCATTGGAGGAGAGGAAAGGAATTGAAGGGAAGAGAGATGATACAGGAAAAGAAGTACTGTGGAATGAAATTGACCAAATTATGCTATGTAAATACATGAATTCTACCTTTACATACATATATAAAGCACAAATTGAAAAAAACAACAACAATAAATAGAAGGAAGACCAATAGACTTGAGGAAAGGGAGAAGGGTAAGGGAGGAGGGGAGAGAAAGTAGAAATACCAGGGATTGTAATGGAGCAAATTATATTACATACATGTATGATGTGTCAAAATGAGCCTGCTTGTATGTATAAAGCACTAATGAAAACAATTTTTTTAAAAAGGAAAGATCTTTTCAAATTGGCTTATAAAGCAAAATCTACCTTCATATGTACATAAGAGACATACCTAAAATATTGTCCCTCAAAAAGGCTAAAAATAAAGCACTTCACAAAGACAAAGAAACAAAGAGAAGCGGTGATTATAGTTTCAATAATCAGACAAAGTCAAATGCAGACCAAGAATTTAAAAAGCATTAAATTAGACAAAAATATACCCCCAGGCTAAGAAAACATGCTTAGGAGAAAAACAGATTTGAGTTTTATTTCTCTCCCTGATTTTGAGGTCGTAGGCAAGTTTACCATCCTCAGCCTCAATGTCCTTATATATGAAATGGTAATAGTAAATAGATCACACAGAATACTTCCCTATATTCTAACACTGGTGAAATAAAATCCTGTCACCAGCAGCCATTTTATTATATTTGAATAAATCCCATTGCTTTTTTTTCTCCTTTGAATCCTACTATGCACCATATTCGTATTGTGTTTTATTTTAATTTCACAAACTTTTTTTTACACAATATTATCTATTTATTTATTTATTTATGGTGCTGAGGATCAAACCCAGTGCCTGGCACGTGTAAGGTGAGTGCTCTACCACTGAACCATAACCCCAGCCCCAATTTCACAAACTTTTATGTAGCAACTATTGTGCAAGACATTAAGTGCTACCAGGGTTACAGATGTACACACTGTGGAGACACAATCTTACAAGATGGCCTGTTCCCTATCTCCTTATTCTAAGGAATTCTCAAAGTGCCCCCTATAGATTCTGAAAATGATTACTTGTCTGCAAATCAGAGCAACATTCCCATAGTTGTTGGAATATATGCACATAACCTATAGAACTGTCCAACATAGAAAAAGAAGGGAACACCCAGCTCGACTTTTACAGATTGGACTGTGTCTCCATAGATGTTGAGGAGTCAAAATTTGGAATCTTCCTCTCCTGCAGCCACGTAAGCAAGAAATTACGCATTCGAACACTAAAAAGGGGGGGGGGGTGAGAAAAGGTGAGAGGGAGGGAGAAATAAAAGAAGAAAGAAGGGAAGAAAGGGACAAGAGAGTACTCACACACCTAGTATATATTTATAGATCTTTAAATGCCACCTGATTTGGCTTTTGAATATCACCAGGATGTACCTGTCTGTGACTTCAGCTTTTGCATTATGTATTTATGTAAAACACATTTAGCCAGGAGGAGCTTTTGAAATTCTCATTACTATTCCATGGGGGAAATTTATAAACTTGTTCTTGCTCATACAGAGAGAATTATCTGAGATGCCTTGTTCTCTATCTACTCTGAATCTAACCAGAATATGGCTCTCCTATATTTCCATCATGATTGACTGGGATGAAATTATCCCATGATTCTTATATTTTATTAATGCCTTTCTTGTCTATGTTCTCATTTTGTGGTGCTATCATTGTTTTTAAATAGATTAAGTATGATTAGTTTAATTCCAGCTATACTCTATCTGATAGTTTGCCAACCACAGAATTTCCAGATGTATTTTTGGCTTGCAAAGTGAAGACAAAATTTGGGGCCTCACCCCTGACTCGTTGGAAGTGTTCACTGGAATGGTTAGAAAATGGAAAAAAAAAAAAAAGCCCTGACATTAAGAGATGTGAGCTGTTTCCACAATGCAAGAGTTGAAGATTTGAAGACAACATTGGGAAGATAGGTTACTGGATATTACACACCCAAATGAACAATTTATCTCTTCAAACATAAAACAATAATAATAAAAATGTAGATATGCAGTATTTTGGGTGGTGAGGCCTAAACAATGAGATGATATAATAATGCCACTTAAGGGTGTTGTAATTATGAGTTTTTAAAAAAACCATTATCTTTTTTTTTTAATTTACTTATGGACTAACTTTTGTGCCTTGCACCATGATACTACAAATTTAATTTTTAATATTGTGAATAGCATGGCCATGTTTTCTAAGAGTTTAGATAATGAAAATGACAATGATTACAAAATCAATGCTAGCATGACCCAGATATCACCAAAAAAAGGCAAATAACTGTGTTATTTTAATGATTAATGAAAGTGCACATACAATGGGACTAAAGAGGCAAATGATCAAAACAATGTATTAAAATATTATATAATACATTAAAACATGAAATTTTATAACAACATGATATTAAATACTGTGATAACAGTTAAATATTAATATTTAATGTTAAAGATTATAATACAATATTTAATATTAAGCAATGTTCAAATACAAAATGTATTAAAATATGAAATTTTATAATAACATTAAATATTGTATGACTAGCTAATATATTAATATTTAATGTTAAAGATTATAAGAAAGTGATATTTAACATTAAACATTAAATAATATTAAAATATTATACAACATACCAGAAATAATTTGAAATGCAAAGAATGAAAGAGATATAAAAGCATATGTGAAGATGAAAAAACTCACATTTTTATGATAAGACATGCAAGAAATTTTACATCAATAAAGTTTTCATCTCCTCAAAATACCTCAGTGCACAATCAAAATTGTAACCACTGAATTTGGGGCATTCATTACAAACAAACACTCAATATTGTGTCATTCTCTATAAAATGAAGTAAAAATATATTTCCTGATTTAGAGGTTACAACTGAAATATCTTATGGGTAAACAAAGGGAGAAATTTGAAAACAGAGATATTAGTCCTTTATAGTATATAGCTGATTCTGCCAGAACTTACCATCAACCAAACTTTCTACAGTGTAGAAATGTATAAATGATGAACTGAATCATGGCCAGAAACCAAAATCCAAACAAAACTATAATCCCTATCTCTTTAAGTACTTTGATTAGAAATGTAGAATTTGAAATCATGTTCTTGATTTCTGTAAAGATTTTAATAAACTTCAGTAAATACTAAACAAATAGTCGCTGACATATTTTCTAAATGGAATCTAGATTCTGCTTACCAACATGAATATTTGGTTAACAGGGCAAATGTAAATTTTAGCACAATCCATTAAGTCTATAAACTACTTATCAAAGAAAATGAAAAGATCTTACCTATTAAATGTTCTGCTTGCCTGTATACAGCACTGTTATAAAGAGACGTTGTTTTCCTGTCATATTGACAACTTCATAATGAAAATTTATCACTTTTTATTTCCTCAAAATGTATAGATGCACTTAATGATATATTTTTTTATTTTATTAAAATAAAAGAAGTTAGACTTTCATGTGTTTATAAGGTGGCTCTTATTGATGTCAGTCTTAGAAATAGATTAAAATGTTGGCCTGTTATTAAATTTTTCAGAGTTTGAAGAAAGAATAATATTTCAGAGTTTGAGGAAAGAAAAATTTTCTCCACTATCTCAAAAATAGTTTTACTATTTAATATAGTACATTATTTGGATTCCAACTTTGAATTCTCAAGTTCAAATCGCCTCTATTAAAACTATTTTCCCCCAAAGATTTAAGCTATAATGAAAGCAAATGTGTTTCTGAATGATTTTAAAAGATGGATGTTTTAGACACGAGTAATCTAAAACTACTATATTATGAATTTTTACCAAAACAAACAGATAAATTAATAAAAACTTGATTGGCAAACAATTCACCTATCAAAACAAGTTTACAGAAACAAAGTAATGTATCTATAGACAACATTTCAATGTTTTGCATTTCAGCCATTCTAATAGGTTATGTATAGCTATGTAACATGGTCATTGATGTCAGTCTTAGATTAAAAGGTTGGCCTATTATTAAGTTTTTCAGAGTTTGAGGAAAGAACAATATTTCAGAGTTGGAGGAAAGAACATTTTTGTTTCCTTAAGTCAACTCATGAGCAATAGGATTTAGGCTAAGAACCAATGAAGAAAGCACCATGAGTATAGGCCAAGACTCTATAGCAGTCCACAAAGTATATACCTAAGTCACTCATTATTTAATATAATTTTCAAATATATAATAAAATACTATTAAACCTCATTTTAGGGTGCTGGAGGTAGGACAAATGCTTAACACACTCAAGACTTTGGGTTCGATTCTAGCATCGAGAGAGAGAGAGAGAAAGAGAGAAAGAGAGAGAGAAAAAGAGAGAGAGAGATTTATCAACTTTGTTTAGTACTCTAGGGAATAGAAGGGAGGCACTATATGTATGTATGTTTGGAAAAATAGTGGTAAAGAGAAGAATATATACTCTATATACCAGCAGTGCCCCACGATAAAAATCAGGAAAACAATAACAGGTTGCCATAGGCAGGTTGGTACAGACCAGAAGATTTATCACAGGGAAGGCACTGAGCCTAGAGGATCAGGCAAGCAGAAGTGCAATGGAGGCCTTCTCCATGTTGCAGGGTGAAAGCAACAGTTATCAGCAATAGCATAAAGTAGCCTTGCAAACTCCTAGAACTATTAGAAGTAATGAAAATAATTTTAAAGAAACCTAAAGAAATTGTCTGGATTGAGGTAGATTATAGAAAAAAGATTGCTACGAAGTTGGTAGTTGTAAGCAAAAACCGGATGTTAATGGTCATATGTCTTTACTATACAAAGGGAGATTAAACCTGGTGACATCTGGTTGTCTGCATCTATGAGATCAACCTCACTAATTATATTATTCTGATTCTTTTGCAGACATGTTGCTTGTTTCTGCCAAGCTTCCTTTTCTTATAGAAACTAAAATCTTAGTTTCCCTTGGGAATCCGCAATGCATGTGATTTGAGTAAGAATGACCCTGCCTCAACCCAAGAGTTAAGCATGTGTCCTGGTACCAACCAAACATAATATTCTATACTCAATCACAGAGACTGATCACAGCTCACTTGACCCAAATCAGGCAAATGCAGCCACACGTATTTGCTAGAACTGTTAAAAAATATAAAGTCTCTGTATATTTACATCATGAATTACATGAATGATATAAACATGCAGAGAACCGAAGAGAAAAATACAGAATGCAGATCCTAGAAGTAAAGAAAGAAAAGTAACAGAGCAAGAGATAAAATCATTGAGAAATCTTCTCTGAATATTATCTTTAGACATTCATCAACAGAGCCTTATTTGGATCTGTTTAAGTTTTATTTAAGTTCTACTTAAGTTTTAGTTAATTTAGTTTTCATTTGTATTCACTAGACTTATAACACAATCCTCTGTATGTACTTTAATTAATAAAGCAGTGATCAAGATTAAAGTCTTGTGAACTTCTCTTTCAATTTATTTATTACTGTTCCTTAAAGGTTTTGCTTTATATATTTGATTGCAAGATGTATATATAATGGTTAATGACCATAATACCTTCAATATAAACTTTAGTTTAACTTCAAACTCTATCAAATATTAAATAGAGACTATCTGTGTATGGTATGTATCCTTTAGTTAATTTAATCTGAAATTCTATTAAATATTAACAAGAATCCCAATTCCTCTTTGTTTGCATTTTAATGTTATAACTTTACCCGTCCTTTTTGTATGTCAACCTTGTTAAATCAATTTTTCAGTAGTTTCTCTCAGATAACTCAAGATTGAGTTTGTTTTATAATGTAAACAAAGATCACATGTGTTTATATATTACATTGCTCCATTTTGATGATTTCATGATTCTTTTTGTCTTATTTTTTATCATTTTGTTCTATTGTCTGGTTTATACTTGATGGAGATATGAAATTCTTTTTTTTTCATAATACTGAATTCTATTTGCTAATATTTTTACCTGCATATTCAGGAGACATATTTTGTCTGTGAATTTCCTTTTTCATTCTGATTTTGTCTGCTTTGGTATCAGGCTAATAATGAATTCATAAAATGAATTGGGAAGTACTCCTTCATTTCAAGTTTCTAGAAGTGATTGTGAAGAACTGTTGTTTAGTTATTTCAAAATCAGGTACAATTCTCCGATGAAACCATTTAAATTTGGAAGTTTGCTTTTGGCAATTTATGACTTACTAATTTAATTTCCTTCATAGTTATAGGTTATTTTAAGTTATGTAACATTGTATAGAGTTTTAGTAGTTTTTGTTTATTGAGAAAATGGTCAATTTGTCAACATTTGAATGTAGAGTTGTTTTTAATACTCTTTCATCATTATTTTTATGTTGGCACAGTATCATGCTTTTCCATTTTATTCCTAATATTTATACTTTGTTCCTTTCTCTCTTTCTTTTTTACATTTTGCTAAAGGTTTGAAAATTTCATTGGCATTCAGATCTTTCATCACTGATTTTATCTATTGTTTTTCTATTTTCACTTCTATTGATTTCGGCTATGATCTGTATTATTGCCTTCTAATCACTTTACAGTTATTTTGCTCTTTGAGTCCTGTTCTTGAGGTCTGAGAATGGATTATTTTGCAATTTTTTTCTATTTTTTTTAAATTATAAGACTTTTACTATTTTTAGCTTACACATTTAATGATATAGAGTTCCTCTCAGAGCACTGCTGTAGTTATGTCCACAAATATTGTTACATTGTAATTTTTATTTTTATTCAGGTTCGATTTATTTGCAATTTTATTTGAGTTTTCTTCCTTCACTGAAGGTTTATTTAGAAGTGTCTCATTTAGTTCGCAACTATTTAGATATATTACAGCTATGTTTCTGTTATTTTCTAGTTTAATTTTATATGTTCAAAAAAATGAAAATTTTATGATTATGCATCTTTTACATTTTTTGAGGTTTGCTTTTGGCACAGGAAATGTTTATCTTGGTGGATGGTCCACAGAGTATGTCAAGTAGTGTTTAGTTGATGGTTCTCTATACCTGGTTAATTTTCTGTTTAGTAGTTCAATTAATGTAGAAGTAGTATTAAAGCCTCCAACTATAACTTTAGATTTTTTATTTCTCTCTTCAGTTCTATGGGTTTGACTTCACATATTTGTCAGTTCTCTTGTCTGGTAGATACATATTTAGATTGTTTTAGCTTCATATTGAATTGTCACTATATGTCATTATATAACATGCAAGTCTTATCATTATGCAATGCATCCCTTTGAGTTCTAAAGACTACTTTTTAAATTACTAGTATAGCCACCTCTGCATTGTATTGTTAAATGTTTGCATAATATATCTTTTTCTATAATTTTATTTATTTATTTATTTATTTGTTTGTTTGTTTGTTTATTGGATTGAACTCAGGGGCACTCGACCACTGAACCACATACCCAGCCCTATTTTGTATTTTATTTACAGACAGGGTCTCACTGAGTTTCTTAGCACCTCACCATTGCTGAGGCTGGCTTTGAACTCATGATCTTCCTGCCTTAGCTTCCCAAGCCACTGGGGATCACAGGTACTTACACCATGCCCAGCCACCATTTTATTTTTAACCTATTTAGGGTTGAAGTGGATTTCTGATAGACAGCATCCAGTTGGATGAGGTTTAATACATTAGGAGATGATGCTCTCCACCATATAAGAAGGTCCTTTCCAGATGCTGGCATCAACTTTCCAATTGCCTGAACTGCAAATCTCTATACTTTTATAGACTACTCTGTCTCAGAAACTCTGTTATTGTAGCACACAGTGGATTAAGACAGAATATAAACCAGGCTTTGACCCTTGATGTCTACTTTCAAAACAACCTTATCAGTATTATATAGAGCAGAGATTGCTCTGTATTTGTGATAAAATATTTTGACTATTCCTGAGGCATAGGCTAAATCTGTTTTTCTCAATGTCTATTTTTTTCAATCATGTGATCATTTGGTATAAGGTGGCAGTAGGGAAAAGAATAGGGAACTTTCTTTATCCTACCAGTTTTCCAAGGAGTCATAAATGTACTTTTCCAATAACATAATATTATATGACTTATAAGGCAATGAGTATCTACCAATTTTGAAATAGCTGGCCTCATTGAAGAATTGTGATTTGAGCAATATAGTAGAATTCAGATGAGTCTATGAGTCTTCCATTAACTTAGTATTGAGATTTTGAACACGTGATTAAAGTTGTTTAAAATATCAGGGTTTTTATATAAAAATATCAGGTAGTAATCTGTATCATTTCTATGAATGTTAGAAATAATATCTATGAAGCCTCTATAAAATTCTTCAGAACACACACACACAAAATAAAAGCATTATTAAAGACAATGTAATTGCATAATTAAATGTTCATTTATGCATTTCTAACCCTTTTATGCAAATAAATTCATAAGTGAGAAAACTAATTTGTTAGACTAAATATATTGAGATTTAGTTTGATGTTTTTGGTAGACTATCCCTTGGGATATTGTCTCTGCCTTGGAATATTAAAAATTCTTGTCAGCTCTTAGGAAGTAATTTTCTTATGATGTTACTGATTTACATAGCAAAGGAATTGAGTGAAAAATGGAAAAGGAACCTAGTGGAAGAGAAAAATAAAGTTGGAAGGTTTAAAACACCAAGAGAAGCTATCCATAAAGAAACAGGGAACTCTGAGGACTGAATGCCAAGTGTTTACTAAATATATCTCCTAGTTACTTGTTAAGGTCTGTGCCCTTGAAGAGGAAGCTCACAATTTTCTAACTTTTGCTCTAAAAAGGATTAAGATAAGGCTCGGAATTTGTTATAAACCTTTAAAAGTCATTAATTATATGTTATAAGTTTTGATATAAGACTTTAAATCTGATAGTGTGATAGACAATAATAACTAGGATATATATAGTTTGAATTTTCACTTTTTTAAAATTTTACCTTGGAAATTATCAAATAAGGTAGAATAGTAACCTTAAGCACTCATGTTTTCTTTTAGTTAATCTGTTTACATTCATAGATCCATTCATTTAACTGTCTTATATAATTTGAAGAATAATCTCAAATATCACTTTAATCAGAAATGGTTCAGTGTCCATCTCTGAAATGCAAGAAATATTTTTAAAACATAACTACAATTGTATTATCTAACATGAAGATAGATGACAATTCCTTGATATCATCAGCTATCTCTTCAGTGTTTGAGTTTCTACAAGCACATATGGAGAACAAAAGGAGAAAAGAACAGATGGGCAAGTAGAAAACAAATAAAAAAGCAATAAATTTAAATATAAAAATACAGATAATTGCTTTGAGTGTAAATAGTCCAAATATGTAATTGAAAAGCAGAGAATGTGAAACTAGATAAAACAGCAATACTCAACTTCTTGCTACTTAGAAGAAATTCACCTTAAAAACAAAACTTCAAATAGTAAAAGTAAAGAATGAGGAAAGTGCACCCTAAAACAATAATTTAAAAATAAGGAGTATTTATATTAATTTAAAAATAAACATTAGAACAAATAATATTACCATAGAGCAGGGCACAGTGAGTGACCTTTAATCCTAGCTGCTTAGGAAGCTGAGGCAGGAGTATCACAGGTTTAAGGCTAGCCTGTATAACATTGTGAAATCTCTCTGAGGAAAAAAAAAATTAAAAAGAATATTACTATGGATAAAAGAGGTCAATTCTTCAAGAGAATGGAAGAATCCTAAATACCTTTTTTAATTTGGAGCTTAAAAGTATGAAACAAAAACTGAAAGTAATGAAAAGAAAAGATGATTTATCATTATCATGGGAGATTTTAAAGAATCTCTCAATAATTAATATAAGAAAGTAAATAGAAATTCAATAAAAATATAAAAGAACTTAACACTAATCAGTCAACTTGTCTCAGGACATTTATTGAACACTGAAATCAAAGCCAGGAGAATGCATATTCAAGGACACCTGGGGGTTTTATCATAGTAGGCCATAAAACAAACATCAATGCATTTTAAATTGCTCTGAAAATGAAAAGTATATACTCTAATCATAATGAAGTGTAGATAATATAACAGAGGGTGATTTGGAAAATTCACAAATATTCTGTAAATGCCAAACTTCTGAATAATGCATAAGGTGAACAAAGTCACAAGAGAAATTAGGAAGTATTTTGAATTGAATGAAAGTAAAAACACAATATATCAGATATAACTTGTGGGATGCAACTAATGAAATACTGATAGAGAAATATAGTATTAAATATATATCTTTATGTCAAAATAAATAAACATCTTTAAGAACTTAAATGAACTAACCCTTTTAGAAATTTAAAAGAACAAACTAAACAGATGAAAGAAACAAATACAAATAAATGAAAAAGCAGAAAATAATACAGATCAGGAAAATAATAGAGAAAATCAATGAAGTCAAAAGTGGGTTTTTTGAGATCAATAAAAATAGCCACAATGATAATGAAAAAAGAAATAGATTATAAATATCAAGTAGAACATGATATTAGTTCAGGTTCAACAGATACAAAAAAGGACAATACAGTAATATTATAAACAATTTTATGCCAGTACATTTGATAATTTAAATGAAATGAGTAAATTCCTTAAAAACAAATACTTTGAAAGCTCATTGAAGAATTAGATAACATGAATTCTCCTATATCTATTACTGAAATATAGACTGTTACCACAATAAAAAAGATTCTAAGGCAATACGGACATATTTGAGAATATCATGAAATCTTTAAGCAAGAAATAATTTATACACACTTTCCAGATTGAAAAAAATGAGCATACTCCCTACTTCAATCCATGAGGCATGATTTAGTCTAACACAAAAATCTAAGATGTTAGCATAAAAGTTAACTCAAAATTTATCACTAATATAGATGAAAACTTATTACCAAAAGTTTTAAAAGTCAAACAATATCTAAAATGATGATATATGTGGTAACATTTGCTCCAAAAATATAAGGTTGGTTTACAATAAGAAATCAATAAATATAATTCATCATATTTACCATACTACTAAAGAAAAATCATGTTATCATCTCAATAAATTCAGAAAATGTATTCAACATTAATGGATGATAAAAATCTCTGTGAAAACTAGGAATAGAATGGAATCCCCTCAACACAATGAAGGATATCAACAATAAAATCTTCACCTAGTCTCTTACCTAATCATGAAAGACTAAATGATTTTCCTCTAAGATAAGGTATAAAAAATTTTCATTGTCTAAAACTGAAAGCAGTCTTTGTATGTATTATTTTTTGGAGTTTCTAGCCAGTTGAATAATGCAAGGGAAAAAAGAGTGCTAAGGTATGAAAAAAAGAAATAAAATGGTCAATATTTACAAATTACATAATTGTTTATGCAGAAATTTATAATATCTACCAAAGATTTTATCCAATTAACAATGAGATTGTCAAGATTTCAGGATACAATATGAATATATAAAAATCAATTCTATTTCTATATACTGACAATAAACAACCAGATACCATTTAGAATAGCATAAATACATGAAATGCATAGGGGCGACTCTGAAAAAAAATGTGAAAAGACCTGTAACAATGTGAAAACTCAAACATTTCTGAGACAAAATAAAAAAATAAATAGAATGATGTTGGGTTTGTATCTGTTCTCCCAAAATTTATCTATAGATTCACCAAAATTCCAATCAAAACTCCAGCATTCTATTTTGTACAAATCAGCAACTTGCATTTGAAGTCCATATGGAGACGCAGAGAGCCTTTTAAAAAGAGTATCAATTTTAGAAGACTAAAACTACCTGGTATCCAGATATTATAAAATGACAATACTCAAGGCAGTAGGGTATTATCACCAAAAGAGATGAATAGAGTATTGAACAGAAACATGTAGTCCCCAAACAGACTCACATATATGTCATCAACTGATCTTGAACAAGAATGCAAAGATAAGTAACAGGAAAGTTATACCATTTTCAACAAGTTGTCCTGAAACAATAGGATATATATATATTTGCAAAAACAGACACCATATACAAACATTTAAACTACTAGTCCAAAGTTCTAAATGCAAAACTTACAGGTGTGATATCTCTAAGAGAAAAAGTCGTAAACATTTGCTTCACAGCCAAAGATTTTTTTAGCTTCAGCACTAAAACCATGACTCATTAAAAAAATTGATAAATATCATTAAAATAAGAATTTCTGCTTTTTGAGTGATGTTTTTAGTAGAACGGGGTGGGGGGGAAGCCACAGATGGGGAAAAAAAATCTTTGCAAAACATTTCTGTGACAAAGAACTTCATTTCAAAATATATAAAGGAACTCTCAGTCAGTAATAAGAAGAAAATAAAGAAAACTTACCAAAGAAATGAATTATAATATTTGAGATCACACTTTACAAAAGAAGATTTGTAGATAAAAAATAAGTACAAAAAATTCTTACAGTATTTGTCTTTAGAATGAGCCAACTAAAATGCAATGAAATAAACTTTACATCTATTAAAATGGCTGTACTTAAAAGGACTAATTATACCAAGCAGTGGTGAGAATGGTGAGCAATGGGGAACTGTCATTGACTCAATTACCTTGGAAAATAGTTGGGCAGTTTCTTAGAAAATGAAATATATATCTACCATGTGACCGGATCATTTAATTCCACCTGTGGTCAATGTTCATAATAGTTTTATTTTTAATAGCCCCAAACCGGAAGCAACCCAAATGTCCACCAACAGATGGATGAATAAACTGTGGCGTTCCAATAAATTAGAATACTACAACTTAGAAATAAAAAAAGAATGACATTGAAACATGCACCAACATAGTTGAATCTCAAAACATTATTCTTTCTCTGCTTTATTTTAGCTTTTGTTTTGTTTTTAGTGCTACAGAGTAATCTAGGGCCCTGTGCATGCTAAACTACATTACTACACCTTCAGCACCTCAAAATGATAGTTCTTAAGTGAAACAAATAAGACAAAATGAGTGTATACTGTAGTATTCAATTTAAATAAAATTGAAGAAAATACAGAATAATAATGACAGAAAGCATAACAGAATGAGTCATCTGGAGAAGTGGGAAACATGGAAAGTAGAGAGAGGGAGATAATACAAATGAAACATTAAAGGGTGCTGGATATGTGTATAACCATAATTGTGGTCATGATTTTGAAGATGGATACACAGTAATTTGGATGTCAATGATACCTCAATGAAACTTTTAAAAATTAAATAAATGTATATTTTTATAAAAGCTGTTTTATTCCTATTTATTCACCCTATCTCTCCTCCCTCTGTAAAAAAATAAATTGGATAGCATTTATTGAACTTCTTAAATGAGTAGTAGCATTCCATAAACAACTTCTTCCACCTTCTTTTTTTTCCACCATAATTAAATAAACTGAATCACAGCAATCCACGGATATGGTCTTCATATATTTTACCAGTTGCATAATTCTGTAGTGTGTGGATATACCATGGCTTATTTAATTGTCCCATGTAATTATTTTTTGGGTTATTTTTAATATCTGGGTATTAGTAAAATAACAGTGTACAAGAGTGGTGCAACTGGTTGTCTTGATCATTATGCTTATACTTTTGGTGGCATATTGTTGGAACATATTTCTAGAAGTGATATTTCTTGGTGTAAAGGATAATGCAATGTGTGTTTGGTAGCATTTGCTAACTTTCCTTCTTAGGAATTATGCCAGTTAGCATACTGACTACCAATATATTGACTCCTTATTTTTTTCTGCAGTCTGACCAACAGAGTACGTTCTTTGCCTTGCTGTAAGATGAGAAACTTTATTTTAGTTATTGAGCTATTTGCTTAGACAGTAGTGCTAATAATTGGATGATTTGACAAAACTAGAACAGGATTTGGATCCCACAGCCTAGGTTTAAAATCCCATCTCTGAAATTTTATTCACTCTGTTTCCATGGGAAAATCACTTAACTTCTTCACACATGGATTTTAAATAATAATAATCCCATGCTCAAAGAATTGCTAGGAGGATAAAAATTAGTTAATATATATAAACTTCTTAGAATAGGACCAGTGTATAATAAGTGGTAATACAATCAGCAGTAGTAGTGCAGTATAGTATACCACACCAACTTCCTCACTCACCACATTCCATCTCATATTTTTTGTACCAATAACACTGAACTACTCATGGTATCCTGCATATACTATGCTACTTATTTTATGCCTTTACTTATATTGTTCCTGTTGTTTCAAATGCTCTGCTCATGTGGTTACCCACCTCATGTTTTCTCCTTGTTCAACAAATATCAATCATTATCTCTTTCAGGAAGTTTTCTCTCACACCTCCCTTAACACCCAGCCCACAATGAACTTTAGAGTCCTGCTCTATGTTTTCTGTGACTCTGCTTAACTCTGGGTTGCAGAAGCATTTAGATGTTCATAAACCACTTTCTCCTTCTTCCTGGGCTCACAGCTGGATGGCATATGCCAGTCTTCCTTGCAGCTGGATACAGCTATGTCATCTAGAATGCAAGCAGTAGAGTTGGGTCACTTTTCTAGTTCTGGCCTTGGAGAATCTCTTCAGTGTAGTCCTCTATCCTATCTGCATTCTACACTACAGGTTAAGCAAACACATTCAGAGAAGGGCCCAATTATACCAGTACCCAAGAAAGTCTCCTGGGAATTAAATGACATGGAGGAGGACATACATCTGCTCATTGGGAACAAATGGCTAAACCACTGAAATTTGGGGATGTATCTGTTACAACTTTAGTATGACTAAAACAATAAAAATCTACCTCATAATCAAAACCTAGTATTCAAATTATCTTTTCTGTATCTGGATTATAGAGTATAATGCTATAATAATCTTGAATTCGAAGGCACTGCCATGTCTACTCATATCTGTATCACCAAGTAGATGAATTTATTCAATAAATGCTTGAATTCAATGAATGGTGAACTGAAGTATGCGGCTACACATGGATAGAACGTGTTAGGCTATTTACAGATGTTGTCTCACTTAATTATCACAACAATTCTCGTGGTATGCATCATTTTCTCTGTTTTATGATCTAGAAAGAGTATATGAGATGGCAAGTAATTTAGGCAAGGTTGACATATTGGAGATTAGATCTGCCTAACTCTAAAGCTTACATTACTTTCTGGAAACGTGTGTCACAGAGCGTGTGGAAATTGGCAATTCACACTCACAACCTCATATCTTGTCTTTTCCAGAAAAAAAAAAAAAAAAAAACATGGCCCATATTTTGAAACTGTAGTTCTCCCATAGAGATAAAAAATCTAAGAAGTACTTTTCTTTCCAGGTAAATCTTCTTATAATTTATTTTCCAAAATGTTTTTGGCCAGTCATAAGCATCTGCTCTGATTTTTTAAAAGTCTGTGGGTACATCCAATGCCTTGGTTTATTGTTGTTGTTTTGTTTTTTAATGGGAGGAAAAGTTGATTTTTTTTCTTCCAACAATGAGGTAGTACATGATTTAATCGAAAATAAAATACTAGAGACTTGTTATCTTCCAAGGAGAACTCTGCAGTCCTTTGCTTGCACACTCCTTATTAGTCTCCTTGGCAACGGGTAATCACTTGTTTCCCTTAAATAGATGAGATGCCAACAAATATGTAATAGTGGTTTGATACTTCAGCAAAGAAAAGTGCTATAATGACAGCATAATAAATCTGAACATGAAAAGTTAATAGCCACATTAGTGACAGCCTAACTATAGTGTGAGAAGCACATGGAGCTTGAATTTCCTGCTTCCGCTTCATTCTTTCTGATAACTGTGTTCTCCCTAGAATGTCCTCCTCCCTCCCACCATGCCATAGCCTGAAACATGTAAGGGGTAGAAACCCTTCAAAATGAAAATAGACCCGTTAATCATCCTTTTTACCCTTGTAAGAAAGAATGTTAAATTTATCTGGCTTCAGGTATATTATTCTATAAAAATGGGAGTCCAGGTTCATCTTTAAAATGATAAATACATAATTTGAACCCACGATGTTTACCCAATATATTGCATCGGGTGGGGTGTGTGGATTTTCCCTGATTTATTTTCATTAGGGTCACTGATCTCTATTTGGATATTCTGTTTTCTGAATATCACGGCTATGTCATGGAGGTAAATGCACAACTCACCATGGTCCTGTCACAGAGGAGCCATGGATAGCTGGAGTGGGCTTACAGTAATTGCCTCTAAAGATGTAACTAGACACAGCATCCCTGTTAATGCATGGTAGACTCGCTCCTCTTCTTATTGTCACCAGGTCTATATGGGCATTTTGAAGTGGTCTGTGGACAGCCATTGCTTTCGCATTCATCCCCAGAATACATCATGCTTAGCAATGGCAATAGATTTAGACCTACAGGAGATGCCAGTTATGCCCTCTATTACATTTCCTTCTTCCTTGTTCTTAGTTCTACTTACTCCACTTCCGATGGCTCCTTCAAGTTATATCTTTCCTTAACATAATTTTCTAAATCAAATTCTGATCTTTTCCCTTGACAGCAGCAGAACCTTTTGGAAAAAAAAAAAAAAGTGCTTCCTCTAAGATATTAAGATAAAAGGTGAGATTAGAGAATAAAATAGATCGGAGAAGTAAAAAACCTAAAGAAGGAGTAAACATTATAGCAATATTAGAAGGATTAGTTTCATCTGCCAAATACTTACAATTTGTCAAATGGTGTACTAAATTTTATGTGCATTATTTCCATTGACTCTTAATAATATGCAAAGCATAGTCTTGGTTTTATAGGCAATTGAGGTGCCCATGGATGTTAAACATCTTATCCAGGGGCACATCAGTAGAAAGTGACAGAGTCAGTATTTTAATATACATTATCTTGTTCCCAAAGACAATGGAGAGTTGAAAGGGTCATTCAAAGCCAATGAATAATTTATTAAAAAATGCAGTCATTCTTCATCTGAAATCCTTGAGAGTGTGATTAACCAACCTCTGAGTGGTTCCAGGTCCTTGCCTTCCAAGGCATCATCTAAGTCTGTTATTAATAATAAAAGGAAGAACAGCTACTATTTATGTAATGCTTGCAATGTGCCAGATATATTCCCCAGCCCAAACTATGATCAGTGGCCATAACCAAGGGCTCTGGAGTCAGACAGCCTGAACTTGGATCCGTACTCTACCTTTATGAGACCTTGTGCCAATATGCTAGAATCCACCTGTTTTCTCATTTATACAGTGGGGAACCAGAACATTCCCTAAAATACAGTGTGACTGGGAGACAATTAGATGAGGTAGTACACATACAACTCCTAGGACTGTGAGTGCCTACAAGAAGTATTCAATAAGTATTACCCAAACTGTTAGCTGTTTTTATTGTTATTTGCAAGACAATGCACTCCATCATTTACATATATTCTTTAAGCTACTCCTCTTGGTAAGTTTTATGAGTTATGCACTATGGGAATCTTTATTTTATAAATTTGAAATATGAGGCACATTGATTTTATGTGATTTTCTTAAGGTCAAGACGGAGTAGTGATGAGCCAGCTTTCCAACCAGGCATATGTCTCTGAAGTAGGACTTCTCGGGTGACATTTTATATGAACTCTACTGTTGGACAATGTTGATGGTTAGAAGCTCTTCCCATAAAGCATCAGTCCCTTGATCTTAGTTGTAGTTGTTAGTAGTTGATACACTTCACTGACCATGAGAATTTTCTCTTTCTTCCATCTAATACTCCATATCCCTCCAAATCCATCACCATCCCAACATAACCTTACTTCACTACCTTTCCATCATAAATAATTTGTTAAAAGTATTGGGGGAAAATAATTCTCAGGCATTTGACCCAAAGTGGGTCTTAAAAAATTTGATAAATACAAATATACTTAGGAAGCAAAAGTTTTTTATGATGGAAAACAACAACAATAGTTAAAAGGCAATACATTGAACCTGGAAATTATCTGAAAAGAGTCATTTCTGTATCCTTCTTGGCCTCCAAAGGATGAGACATATATGCTTATATTTCATCCTGTGCCAGAATAGCTGGCAACTAAAGGTACCGCACAATCATAACACACTGCCTTCCAGGGATCAGAGACTTTAGGGGAGGTGCATGTCTGCAAAATTGTATCATAGCAACTTGCACATTTTTAATAAATAAATCATTGTCCAAATAACTTTATTCACCAAGGAGAGATTTCAGGTTCTTGTCCATGTCTGAATAGCACTTGATGTTCTGTTCTTCCTGGGTTGAATCTAAAAACCACACACACTTGGTAAATTATTATCCCAAGTGGAAAATGCTTTGCTTTTCAGAGGATGGAGAAACATTGTTTTTCAGATTTCTCCAGAGTTATTAGAGAAGCCATGTCAGGGCGAAAGCTTGATTTAAAAGAATGAAGGTTGGTCAGATATCACTTCTGAGTCCCCTACTAGAATACCAATTTGGCAAAGGAAATGTTCTGATTTCATTCCCAGTCAACTCATAGCCTGTGGATCTTGCAGTTAAATGGGAGAAGGATGATGGTGGATTGGAGAAACAGGAAAAAAAAATGGTACAGGAGAGAACATTAAGTACATTTTACATGCATAATTACATGAAGAATCATGGAATTAAACCAATAAAATCAGGCTAAGTTCCAAGCAATCATTTTGGAATGCTGAAAGCCTCTAAGTTCACTTACCCCTTGTCTGATCCACATCTGTTCCCCAGGGTATGTGATGAGTGGATCAAATGCAGGGAGAAGACTCCTTCATAGACCAATGCTTCTATCTACCTGAAAACTACTTACTCCAGACCAGTTCTTTACAACTCAGAAACATCATGGATCCTGTGAAGCCTAAGACAATATTCATCCCTCTCTGAAGTTCCTTCTCCCTTCTACATACATCTCCTTTGTTTCTTCTCACAACACATTGTAATTATACATCTCTGTAGACCAAGTCATATTTACCTGTTTTCATATGAATTTACCTTCTAAAGTGTGATTTTCATAAGATATGCTATAAGATTTTTTTTAAAAAAATCCCAGTTTTGTACTGAAGTACTGTTTCAATAAATATGCATTGGGTGGATGGCTAGCTGACTGGATAAATGTTTTTTGACGGGTGCTTTATACTTGTACATAATGCTGGGATTCATTCTTACATATCCATACATGCACACAACATAACAATATAATTTAGCCAATATTGTTCCTCAATATTTCTTTTCCCTTTCCTCCTCTCTCTCCCTGGGCTCTTTCCTCTATCTTGCTAATCACCCTTCCAATTTTATGAGATTCTCTCCTCTTTTTTTCCTCTTTTCTTCTCTAGCTTTAACATATGAGAGAGAACACATGACCCTTAACTTTCTCTGAGTGGTTTATTTAACTTAACACAATGTTCGAAAGTTCCATCCACTTTCCTGCAAATTACATAATTCCATTCTTTATGACTGAATAAAATTCCATTGTGTATACCTACCACATTTTCTTTATCATTCATTCATTGATGGACACCTCATCTGGTTCCATAGTCTGGGTATTGTGAACTGTGCTGCTATCAACGTCGGTATGCATGTATTACTGTAGTATGTTGACTCTAATTTTTTTAGGATAAGAACTGAGGAGTGGTATAGCTGGGTAGATGATGGTTCCATGCCTAGTTCCTTGAGGAAATTCATACTGATTTTCATAGTGCTTGTACGAATTCACAATCATCAATGTGTAAAAGTGCTCCATTTTCTCTAAATCTTCTTTAACGTTTTTCATTGTTTGTATTTTTTTGTTTGTTTGTTTCTTTTTGTGCTGCTGAGGATTGAACTCAAGGCCTTGTGCCTAGGAGGCAAGCACTCTACCCACTGAGCTTTAGCTCCAGCCCTTATTGTTTGTATTCTTGATGGTCTTCATTCTAAATGAAGTGAGTTGAAATCTCAGTGTAATTTTGATTAGTATTTCCATAAGTGCTAATGATGTTCAACATTTTTTTTCATATATTTGTTGGCCATTTGTATTTCTTGAGAAGTGTCTGTATATATACTTCATTTGTCCATTTGTTGAGTTGCTTTTTTTGTTATTAAGTTATTTGAGTTCTTTACATATTGTAGGTATTAATCCTGTGTCAAAAGAGTAGCTAATGAAGATTTTCTTCCTTTTTGGAGGATGCCATCCTGTTTGTTAATTCTTAGCATTCTTTTTTGAATTCTAGGGGTCCTATTGAGAAAAAGATGTTGCCTGTGCTTATGTGTTGAATTGTTGACTCTGTTTTCTTTTGGGAGTTGCATAGTTTTTGATCTAATTTCTAGATCTTTGATCAATTTTGAGTTGACTTTTGTGCAGGGTGAGATAATGATCAAGTCTTATTCTTCTATATATAAATAAGCAGTTTCCCAGAAACATTTGTTTAAAAAACGGCTATCTTTTCTCCAATGTATGCTTTTGGCAACTTTGTCAAGGATCACATGACTATATCTGTGTGAGTTTGTGTCTGTGTCTTTTATTCTGTTCCATTGGTCTCTGTGTCTGATTTTAGGCAGTACCATACAGTATCTGTCATTATGGTTCTGGAGAATAATTTAAAGCAACCTATTGTGATGTCTCTAGCATTGCTTTTTGGTTTAGAATTGCTTTGGCTATTCTGGGTCTTTTCTCCTTTCCAATGAACTTTAGGACTGTTTTGTCTTACTTCTGTGAAAAATGTCATTAGTATTTTTATGATGATTGTATCGAGTGTGTATATTGCTTTAGGTAATTTGGCCATTCTGACAATATTAATTCTGCCTAGCCAAGAACATGGGAGGTCTTTTTATCTTCTGAGGTCTCCTTTATTTTGTTTTTTTCAACATTCTATAGTTTTCATTTTAGAAGTCTTTCACCTCCTTGGTTAGATTTATTCCTGTGGATTTGTTTGCTTGCTTGTTTGCTTTTATGAATGGAATTGTTTCCATGATTTCTTTCTCAGCAGAAAAGAAAATTTATCATTGGTGTATAGAAAAGCTGTTGATTTTTGTATGTTAATTTTGTAACTTACTTTGCTGAATTTATTTATTAGCTCTAGCAGTTTTCTGGTGGAACTTTTTAGAACACTTAAGCATAGGATCATATCATCTGCAAGCAATGATAATTTGACTTCTTCCTTTCCTATTTGTATCCTGTTAATTTCCTTCTCTTGCCTTATTGCTCGGGCTAGAATTTCTAGTACTCTCTTAAATAAGAGGTGGTAAAAAAAAAAAAATCTTGTCTTCTTCTGGATTTTAAAGAAAACACGAGTTTTTCTCCATTCACTATGATGTTGACTTTGGATTTGTAATATATACCCTTTATGATATTAAGGTAGGTTCTTTGTATCCCTGGTTCCTCCAGTGTTTTTATCACAATAGGTGCTGAATTTTGTCAAAGGCTTTTTCTGCTTCTATTGAGATGACGCTGTGATTTTTCTAATTCTGTGGTGAATTACATGAATTGATTTGCATATGTCAAATCATCCTTACATCCCTGGGTTTTACTACTTGGTCATGATGTACAATCTTCTTAATGAGTTGTTTAATATTATTTGCTAATATGTTGCTAAAAAGTTTTGCATCTAGTTTCATCAGGTATAGTGGTCTGTAGATTTCTTTCCTTGATGTGTCCTTACCTAGTATGAGAGTAATGTGGCTTTATAGAATGAATTTGGAAGTTTTCCATCTTTTTATATTTCATGGAATACTTTGAGAAACCAGGGCATTAACTCTTTTTTAAAGTTCTGGTTGAATACAGCTTAGAATTCATCTGGTCCCAAGCTTTTCTTTGTTGGAAGACTTTTATTACTGCTTCTATCTCATTGCTAGTTATTGGTCTGTTTAGGTTTTCTATGTGCTCTTGATTAAATTTTGGCATGTCATATGTGAACAGAAACATAGCCATTTGTTCTAGGTTTTTCAATTTATTAGAGTGTAATTTTTGAAAATAGTCTCAAATGATCCTCTAGAGTTCTGTGATGTCTATAGTGATTTCTCTTTTGTCATCTCTAATTTTATTAATTTGGGTCTCCTTTATCTTTTTTTGTCTTTTTTATTTCAATTTTTAAAATAACTTTATTTATATTTGTATGTGGTGCTGAAGATTGAACTCACTGCTTCTCACATGCTAGGCAAGAACTCTACCACTGAGCCACAACTCAAGCCCCTCCTTTTTCATTTTTAATTTTACTAATTTGGGTTTTCTCTAATTTTGGTTAGTTTGGCTAAGGTTTTATCCTTATTTATCTTTTTAAAGAAAAAAATCTTTCATGTCATTGATCCTTTGTATCATTTTTTTTAATTCTCAATTTGATTGATTTAGGCTCTGATCTTAATTATTTCCTTCCTTCTACTGATTTTGAGATAGAATTTTTCTTGTTTTTCAAGGGTCTTGAGATGTATCAGTGAGTTTTTTTATTGAGGATATTTTGGATTTTCAAATGAAGGCTCTCAGGGGCTGAGGTTGTGGCTTATCAGTAGAACTCTCACCTAGTAGGTTCAGGGCATTGGGTTCGATCCTCGGCACTACATTAAAAATAAAATAAAAGTATTGTGTCCAACTACAACTAAAACAAAACATTAAAAAAAAACAAGAAGGCTCTCACAGTAATAAGCTTTCTTTCAGAACTGCCTTCATAGTGTCTCAGAGGTTCTGGTATGTTGTATCAGTATTCTCATTTGATTCTAAGAATTTTTAAATTTCTTCCCTAGTTTCTTTTATCTCCCATTCATCATTCAAAAGTGTATTGTTCAATCTGCATGTGTTCATATAGCTTCTGTAGTTTGTTTTGGTGTTGATTTCTATTTTCATTTCACTCTGATCAGAAAGATGCAAGGCATTATAGTGATTTTTGATATATGCTAGGAGTTGCTCTCCTGACCTAAAGTATGGTCCCTTAAGAAGAAAGATCCATGGGCATCTGAGAAGAAAGTGAATTCAGCTGTTATTAGATTAAATTTTCGATAGGTATTCATTAAGTTCATTTGGCTTATAATTTTTTTTAACATATGAAGAGTCTTTACTGATTTTATATATGGATGACTTATCCATTTGTGAGAGAGGTGTGTTGAAATCAACCAGTATTATCATAATGGGATATATGTGAGTCTTTAGTTCAAATAGTGACTCTTATGTAACTAGATTATCAATGTTTGGGGCCTAAATATTTGCTCTCAATATATCTTCTTGTTTGATTGTTCCCCTTACCAGTATAAAGTGATCTTCTCATTAATTTCTGATTAATTTTTGCTTGAAATATGCTTGTTTTGGGGCTCTAAAACATTTGCACAGCATATCAATTTTCATCCTTTCAATTTCAGCCTGTGTCTCTCTATGCTTGTAAGATGAATCTCCTTCAAACAATATAAGTTGAATCTTATTGTTTTAGTTCATTCTGCCAAACTGTATCTTTTAATTGGACAATTGAGTGCATTTACCTTCAATGTGATTATAGGGAGATATTTATTAATACCTGTCATTTTGATTTATTCCTAATGTTTAATAGTTCTAAAAGACAGCAAACATACAGTTTACTAATAGAAAAGAAAATGGGATAGGTGGTATAGGTTCCATATGTGAACAGAAAGAAAGTAGTAGAGGTATGTCAAGTTATGGCTATAAAGAAAAGGAGAGAAAAATATATTAAAAATCTAAGTAAGCAAAGAAATTAAGAGAAAAAAAATTGGTTATTAGAGGGAGAAGAAAGGAGAGAAAGAGAAACAAATAAACAAGAACAAAACCATACAAAAATAAACAAACAGAAAACCTAACCCTTGAAAGATAGAACAAAGAAAAATAACACTTATTAAAAAGTGCTAAAAATTAGGAAAAAAAAAGAAAAAAAATTGTGTACATATATATGTCTATATATCAATGAGCCAATCAGCACAGCAAGAACACCAGTAAATAAGTAAGTAAGTAAGTAAATAAATAAATAAATAAGAGGAAAAAAGATCCTCAATGAAAATGAAAGAATTGTCTCAGTTGACAGGGTAAAAACTGTTGACAAGGATGAATGGTCACTGCCTATGCCTGACTGTTCTTTCTGTTTCTTGTTGGGCTGTGTACTGAGAGAGAGAGAGAGAGAGAGAGAGAGAGAGAGAGAGAGAGAGAGAGAGAAAGGGAGGGAGACAGCAAGGGCTGGGCCTCCCTTTTTGTGTTGCTTATAGCTGGAGTAGCCTAAATCTAAAGCTGGCTGAAATGCTTTCTAATTCTCTTCTTATCAGTAGAAGGCAGAACAGAATGGAAGTAGCATCCATTGGAGTTTTATCCAGATGGACCAAATCAATGCACTCCAAGGGGGGCTGCTGCAGTGTTCAAAATAAGGAATTCCATAGGCTGGGGCTTAGCTCTATTTAGGCCTTAGGACTTTGATGGGTAGTACCTAGACCTTAGATCCGCACACCCATAGGTCTGGACAGATGCTGATCTCTGCCGGGAGTTTAGATCTCAGAAGACTCTGAAAAAATTCTTCCCTTGGGATTGGAGAGTGATCCTCCACAAGTCATTCCACTGCCCACAAATACAGCCTTCCTAGTCTTAGTTTCTGAGTGTATTCACACCTGCCATGTTCAATTTCCTGATGCTTTTCAGCTGATCCTGTGAGCCACCAGACTGAAAGGGAAAGCAAATTGAACTCCCCTCTGTACCTCTGGCTTGAATCCTCTTGGGTACAACCTTCTCTGTGCCTGTTCCACTCATGCTCTGCTGGTTACAACCTAGGCCACCCAGTAGGAAATTGCTGGATTAGTATGATAACATTTGCTATGATCTTTTGTGCTCCTGCACTAGCAAGCTGTGGCCTTCTCAAGATGGCTCCCTGCCCCAGCTCTCCACTGGCCAGTTGAGAAACAGAGCACTTTTCAAACACCAGTTCACTGTGCAGCCTTTGAATCAGCTATGTTTAGGTTGCTTTTCTGCTCTAGAAGTTGTTCCATACCAAATTGGTCCACAGTGTTTCTCTCTACCCCACGCCCCCTGACTTTTTCCCTCCACTCTGCTGAAACCTGCTTGGCTCTAATGTACTCTTTATCATTCTTTGTTCAATTCACCTGAATTTCTGAGTCCTTAGGAGATGTTGACTGTCTGATTCTGAATTTAAATGCATTTTTTTTCACCCACCTTGTTGAGAAGCAGTGCTCTTGTTGCTTGAATCCTGAGCCACAGATCAACTTAAAATGCAAACTTCCTCTAGTCACCCATCTTGAATGTCCTCTGGATGGATTAATTAAAGAATTAGACCTGATTTTTAAAACTTTCTTATCACTGCCTTTAAAGCTCACTAATTAAATATTCATTAATTCGGAAGGTAATTAAATACGTGGAAAGAGCAATTGATTTTGAGGCAAGAAGATACCTACTATACTACCGTCTATTTAATCTTTCCCTACTAACTTACACCATAAGCTATCTCTTTTATATGCTGTGTCTAATAAAACTTACCTCAAGGAATTTCACAAAATTAAGTAAGATGATGTATATAAATGGTCTAGTAAATTAAGATTATGTATGCAAAATTTTGGGTTAATTATAAGGGCTCACAAAATGGTAGTCACTTTTATTTAAAAATCTGACTGTGAACCCCTCTACATCTTAAAATATATTCTTGTTTCTAAATAAACATTATTAAATACTTCTCAGAACACACAAACACATGCATAGACATTTCCACCTTAATGCTAACTTTCAAACCAATATAAAATTGATCATATATTCATACATACACAACCCCACACACATACAAAAAATTATGGATGCAACATGTCTGTTGTTCTTTTAAAAATGCCTCTTTTGGTCTAGAACCCTTGGTTGTTTGTATAAAGCTTATAGAGGAATAATTGTAATAGTAATAATAATGTTAATATGATATAAAACTTATTATGTGCCAAGTGCTACCCTTCAGCATGTCATAATATTCAGCTAATAAATTGACCCAAGAACATTATGATGAGATATTCACATTTACTCACCAGTATTATGTCCACTTAACAGATAAGGACATAAGCACAGGTTAATATCTGACCCAGTATCACTACCTATGCCTGACTATTCTTTCTGTTTCTTGTTGGGCTATGTACTAAGAGAGAGAGAGAAAGAAAGGTAGTCACTTTTATTTAAAAATATGACTGTGAACCTCTCTACATCTTAAAATATATTCTTGTTTCTAAATAAACAAGTTAGGAAATAGAGCAAGAGTTGGACAAGTTCATTAAGGCAGCAATAACAGAAAGTTACCTCACTTTGACCAGGTTGTTGGGCAGGAGCTATTTCATATTTACAGAATAGTATATGCCTAAATCTATAAGCTAAACATTGTGGAAAACAAGACTGACTGGTAGCTGCATATTCTGCTAGTCTAAGATGTGCATGTTTGAACAGAAGTCTTCAGATTCCCATTCAACTGAATGGTATTGTTGTATTGTTTGGGTCTACTGGTATATAAAATTATACTAGTGGGGGTGGAAGGTGAGGGTGGCACTGAAGGAGCTATTTAAATTTGGCCTCATAATACCTTATATGTGATTTGTACCTGATGTGGAATTCAGGGATTTTCTGGAGCATGTAAACTTTTTTTGTGTATGTGTGGGGGTACTGGGGATTGAACTCAGGGGCACTCAATCACTGCGCCAAATCCCCAACCCTATTTGTGTGTGTGTGTGTGTGTGTGTGTGTAATATTTAGAGACAGGGTCTCACTGAATTGCTTAGTGCCTTGAAAGAAAAGTGACCACAACACTCGAAGCAACCAAGAGATCTTTATTGCAGCAGTGCAACAAAGAGAAAAGAAAGAAGGAAAGAAGTGGGAGGGGGGCAGCTGGGGAAGACTTTTATAGCCCTTCTGCTGTGCTGCCTAAATCTAACAGGGTCTCTGGGTTTGCAAGCTGCCTTGTTGGGACACAAGGGGGTTAAGCGCTCAGCCTTGAGCGGGGTGTGGGGGGGGTGGGGGGGTGGGCTTGGGCGTTTGGGCTTGAAGCAAACAGGTGATAAAGAATCAGACAGAGGGTTTGAGCGGCCAGGTCATCCTGCAGCTAACTTTTTTTGGCATGCCCTGCAGACAGCTTACTCAGCCTGTCCTGCACCTAACATGCCTCACCATTGCTGAGACTGGCTTTGAACTCATGATCCTCCTGCTTCAGCCTTCCAAGCTTCTGGGATTACAGGCATGCACCACAGCCTGCATGTAAACTACCTCAGCTACATGATTTTATAAACCGGTATCTAAACCCTCTCACTTTTATTCTGGCTTGTCTACATAATACTATGTGTACTAAATACCATGTACCAGTCCTTTATTACACAGACTTACAGTCATCTCTAAAAACAAACAAATGTGTGTGTGTGTGTCTATCTCAATGTGTGTGTTCCATTTGTTTATCTATGGGAAAGGTATGATATACGTGAATATCAAATTCCAAAATAATGTATCTTCTACCTAATAAAATTGTCCACTACAAAATACACACACACACACATATACATATACACATATGTGTGTATATATATATATATATATATATATATATATATATATATATATATATAATATATATATATATATATATTTTTTTTTTTTCTTTGTGGGAAATGTCTAGTCATAGTAGTGATAGTATTCTGGTGTTGGGCATCAAGCCAAAGATGAGGAAGAAAAGCCATTAAAAAATATAAGAACTAGCAGCTCTTCTAAAGAGTCATTTAATATAATAGCAATGGCCAAGCACTGGAAGCAACAGGAAGTTTCCTGGACATTTTCTTTAAAGATTCTGATACTCCATAGGTAGAGTTCAAGAATTCACAGGACAAATTCTCCTAGAGTTTCTGATGGGAGTGGCCTTGGCACCACATGTGAACAAATCCTATCCAAGGCCATCTTTTGTTGTTTAACAGTTAATATCATTGTTTAAATGCTTTAAAATGTCAATAATTAAAGAAATTATCTCTTGCTGCTTATGCAATTATCCTACATCTTAAGATGTGCAGATATTCTTACGTGAGAAATTGTAAGGCAACAAATCTCAAAAACTCCATGATTTACAAAAGCATTCTTCATTAAATGGGAGAGACATTTTATTTGTCTGAGCTTTGGGGATGTTATCAGGAAGGCAAATTTGGCCTTGTAATTGTTTCTACTATTGAAAGAATACTCATTGCCATCTCTGAATTTCATTTGTGTGGGTTGAAGGCCTTGCTCATCGACAGAAGGTGTAGTCGGATGCTTTGTCCCCAAACCCTGGATTCTGTGATTTCTCACTTCCACTAAAGAATACATATACACCAGTGTTTCTCATTGCTGGTGTGTAATTGGTGACCCTTCTAACATTGATCTCATCATTTTATTAAAGCAAGTACAAAGCACTGGAGACTAAATTTGAATAGAATATGTATTGACAGAGCAGTAAAGTGTTGGTAACTGAGCATAGATTTTGCATGTTGGTCTGAAGATCTTAGACCATTCCACTGAAAAGGAAAGGATGGGTGAGATGTAACTGATGTGAGCTCCATCATAATTACTAACATCTTCAATATTTTAATCACTATCACTTTTTTCCTCAACAGATTTAATTAAGAACTTCACCCTTCGATCTGTATAGCTAGATTCAATGAAATTTTGCTATCTTCTCCATGAAACATCTGGATTGAAAATTTTCCATTGTATGGTAGAAAAAAAAAATTAGGCATGAGGTTCCTAATTTAAGTATTGTCACTAAAGGTCACTCACTGTTTGCAACTGTTCCACCTCTGTAATTTTACTTTTGCATTTGTACTTGAGCACAATAATCTTTTACTACTATTGAGAGGATAAAATAAAATATATATTTTCACTCTATGTTTTAGTTACCTTCCCCAACCTTGTCCAATATAGCATAGGGTACATTATGTAATACAAATGATGCCTGAATGGAGGGGTGGGGGACAGATGGATGGACAAATAAGAAATTCAATCAATTTATTTGTAACTTAAAATATTAATTGCTATTACAGAAAAAAAGCATTTTGTTCCTTCCCTAGTGGAATTTTTCCCTCTAAAAACAATGCTTTTTAAAAAATACTAAGCACTGTACAAAAAAATTTTATTATTGGAAAGAATCCTTATTTTACACCTATTTCAACCTCTTTTTTAAAAATGCTTGTTGTAGTTGTAAATGAACAGAATGCCTTTATTTTATTTGTTTACTTTCATGTGGCACCAAGGATTGAACCCCATGCCTCACATATGCTAGGCAAGTGCTCTGTCACTGAGCTACAGCCCCAGCCCACCTATTTCAACCTCTTCATTTAATATATTGAGAAAAGGAAAGTCAAAAGGTGACCAACTTATCAATCAAACCAGGAAATTTTTTAGCTTGCAATAGAACACTAATAGTGAGGAACCAGTGTAACTGGTATGAAGTGAAAGTATTCCAGGAAAACTAAGTTGACTAATCACCCCTCCTAAAGGTGACCCATGGCTTGCCAATGGTCACAAGAACTGAGGTTATTGTCTCTCTTTTTTTACCCTAATGACAGCTATCTCTTTGCATACCTCATCCTTTGTTTATACTAACGATCACTTACTGTTTTATAGAATTATTAAAAATATCTAGAACTTCCCATGAGACTAATCCAAAAATAACCCTTTGCTTTCTTCCCTCACCCTCTTCTGCTTCCTTTATTCCTTTTCACCTGAGAGCCTTCCCTCGGTAACAAAGAACTTTCACAAGAACCCTAAGAACCTAGTTTCCTTGGATTACTAAAACAAATTACAATAAATGTGGATGGCTTGGAAAAAAAAAAAAGAAAATGGAAATTCATCGTCTCACTGTTTTGGAGGCCAAACTCATAGACTCTCTTTTATGAGTCTCTTCTATTCTCTCTCTATGTCTATAAGCCACAAGAACATAAGAGCCTCTGTTTTTATAGGACATAAACTAAGAAAATGGGATTGGGTGTGGACAACAAGAAACATAATTTTTGAGAAATAGTAGAGATTTCTAGAGACAAAGATAGTTTTCAGGGCCCTGTTCTGCTTGCCTGTCACTCTAAACTGCAGTGACAAAGGTGGTATCTGTTGTGGTACTAGTTTATCTCATGTACTATCTAAGTCCTTAGATCATAAATATCCTTTCCAAAGGGAATGATAAAAATTTTGAGTGTAAATTCTCTGGGAAAGGTGAGGTAAGCCCAATGTCATAGGTTGATTTGTCTCCCAAGAAGATATATTGAAGACCTACTTCTACAACCTAAAAATGTGACATTATTTACAAGTAGGGTCTTTGCAAATGTAATTACTTCGGTTAAAATGAGGACACACTGGAGTAGGTTGGATCCTAAACCCAACCTGGCTGGTGTCCTTATCAGAACAGAAGAGACAGACATGCAGAGGGAAGATGCTATGGTATTATGGTGCCAATCTTAAGAAGTTCATTTGTTAGGCAATGGAGGAGGTGAAATGATTATGAGAGCCATAACCTCATTAGTGGGTCAATCCATTTGATATATTAACAATTTCAATGAACTACTGAGAAATGACTGTAGGCAGATGGGGTGTGGCTGGAGGAAGTAGGTCTCTGGTGGTGGGACCTTGGTATTCCTTGCTCCCTGTGATTCTTCACTACCATGCCTTGCTACCATGATGCTGTGCCTCAGCTCAGGCTGAGTGCAATAGAGTCCGATGATGATGGACTGAACCTCTGAAACTGTGATCCCAAAGTGAGCTTTTCCTCATCTTAGTTGTTCTTGTCAGGTATTTTGGTCATAGCGATGTAAAGCAGACTGACACAGAAAATGATGTTAAACTATGGAGGAAGAATTCCAAAGTGAAGACAAATTCAGAGACTGGAGCATGTATCTATCTATAAGCCACAGAATGCAAAAAATTGCTAGCAACTCCCAGAATCTAAAAGAGACTCATAAAAGAGAGTCTATGAGTTTAGCCTCCAGAACAATGAGATGATGAATTTCCATTTTTTTCAAGCCATCCACATTTATCATAATTTGTTTTAGTAACCCAAGGAAACTAGTGTGCCTTAGTATACAATGTTAGAGATTTAGTATAAACTGGTTTTCTTTATAAATCTGGAGAACCATATCTATACCAAGTGTCTCCAGCAGACTCTATTTCTCCCACTAGTTACCCAGAAAGAATCTAGAGAGAAAAACAGAGGAATCACTGACCAAAGTAGGCTTAATTTTCTGCTATCCTACATAGCATTTTGCTTCCATTAAGTCCTGCATCCGTGGCTAAATAAATCACAAACTTGCAGAGGGTATGTTTATGTAGTCTTTTCTAGTATAACTCAACCCACCTGAAATGCTCTGACGCTCTTGAAAATAATTTCAATTAATGAATAAAACATGATAAACTGATAATTAGCTTTTGAAGGTGAACTCTTTAACAGGAGGGTAATTCAGTAATGTTCTAATTGTTTTCCCCAGCATCAGACCTTAGCTGACATTTGGTTTGAGCTTCAGCATAACAATTCCCAGGCTATGTTTAGAAAGACCATGGACAATTTCCCAGGGCTTGGCCAGAAATTATTCACAATGCCTGGATTACACACTTTGAAAAATGTGAAGTTGTATGTTGTTCAAGTTTCCAAATCTAGCTTTGGCAAGGGCTCCTGGCTTAGAATACTCAACAGAATCTTATGAACAGCACTGAATTTTTATTTCAGAGCAAAACAATATGAAAGAGACTTTTGGTATTACATGATCAGCAACTTCAAAACTATAGATACTAATATGTCAATGGTATGGGGTCAGTTTATTGCCAAGGCAGATGAAAAAAATAGATAGTTGGCAGGCTACAAATAATTCTATATTTAAAATGTTATTCCTAAATGTAAGGCGGGGTGGAGGTTATTTCAAAAGTAAAGGGAATTCTTTTGTATGTGTTCTTTTCAAACTGATGATCTGGCAGGTTACATATATTTGTGGGACAGGGTCAGAAGCGCACTCAAGAATCAAAATGTGTTTAGCAAATCTGTGTTTCCAAGTAGTATTATTTCTGAAATTCTCCTCATATTTGATTTAATGAAAGAATAAAGAAGATAATGATTCATTTTCCTATGAAACATGCTTAGTGTTTCTTCCGAAAATCCAAGTTCTGCCATTAGCAGAAGCCAAACCCTCTTGCAGGGAAACTCAAAGAAAATGCCAGAATCCCTTTCTGGAATACAGATACCCATTGCCTGAACCAAATATTTTTCTGGGCTCCAACTCTAAGATACTCCCACACATTCCAGTCATTGATTTGTCACAGGTCAAATTCTGGTGAAAGAAACCTTGACTGCAGTGAAAGTTTGCAAAACATTTCTCCTCCTTGAAGTTGACTCTCCAGCATGAGAATCAAAGGCATTCCAAGATGGAGCAAGCGATACTTAATTGGAAGGTATGGTTGAGGGATGGGGAGAACTCTGGAAACTAGGGGGCAAAACAGATGTGATGGTTGAGAACCAATAACTTATGGTGGGATTTGCAAAGTGAATATTACAGGATCTGGTAGAAAGCAATGGCTAGAGCCCCTAGTGCATTGGAGGATACTGTAAAACTCTTGTTTTATCCAGAGGGTGCATTCCTAGTTCAACTGCCACTAACAATGTCCTAGTGGGAATGCTGTACTAGGGCTCTCAGTCCCCGCCCCCTCCCAAAATTAGAAATTCTCTCTCTATATATATATTAGATAGATAGATAGATGTACTTATACATATATACACACATATATACATGTATCTCTCTCTGTATATATGTATATATGCACATACTTTCCTTCTTTTGAGATTTTTGGGACCTATTAAAATTTTATAATTTCTAGCCCAATGGAAAATTAGAATATCACCTTTAAACTTCTTATCTGCACTAAAATTTTATTTCACCAAAAGTCAGCCACAATGTTTCAAAGTTGTAGGTAACATGATTATTCTGCCTTATACTTAATTGAGTCATGAAGTGGTCAGTTTAAAGATGAGAGTAGGGGGAAGAGACAATGACACAGGCATAGTCAGAACCAAATAAAAATAAAATATGTCACCTTTTTCCTTTCATACAACACATTTCTTATGAGATGTAGTCATTAGATGTATGTCCCGTGAGTCACTATGTCTTACTTGGCACCTGGAACAACTGTAATATGTAGGTTTGCTGTACTTCTCAAAATGGGAGGATGTTCAAATAAGTGATCTGGAACATGTAGAATATATAATTTGTTGTAGTATTCTTCACCAAGTCTTAGGACATAAACTAAGAAGGAAAATTACTTCCCAAAATGAATATATTGCCTATGGATTATCTACAGGGTGAGGAAAAATAAGCAACCGTCTTCATTTCATGAACTAAATGAAGAATAAATACATAAATGCACCAATTTCCTGAAACTACAGGCAATGCTACATTTACCTGGACAATTTTGATATTGTCAGAGAGAGGAGATAATGGCTGAGGATGTTTCTAGAGCTGGGAAGAAATCAGGTAGCTTTTGTCACATAAAAATATTACTAGTGTCTTTATTTTATTGAAACTGAAAAGTTCTTCAAGAATTCCTGATAAAAATAAAGATTAATTTGTTCACAGCTGCAAATTTAGCATAGTACAGGACCACAGACAGAATAAAATGTACTATATTTTACATTTCTGAGTCAACAAAACTGATAGCAGCTTCATTTCATACTGGGAAAATTACTGACATACGGGGGATTTTATTACATGATATATGGGGTGGGGGAAGCAATTGACATATAAGCAGATTTTATTACATGACTTAAAACAGAAGACCAGCATAGAACAAGTTATGCGAATTGCCCTGATTATGATCACTACTTTTTAGTTTAGCATTTCACTGGCATACAAAGGACAATTCTTTGAGTTTATAATTAAAATGATTGTAACAATAACAAACGTAATCATCATTCTTTCAACCATCATAGTGTAGAACACACACACACACACACACATAATCCCACCTCAAGTTTCCATGCCTACTTGGGGACATCTAGAACCTCTGATGAAAGGTATTCGGCATGATTTGGTAAGACATAAAGAATAAAATAATTTATGATCAATGCATGGACTGATAAAGTCGCACAAATTAAATTGCATCCTGAGAATTTTTGGCTTCTGGTGCTCAATTCAAGTTCCAAACTATGCAGATGAGAATGGAACATGGAAATTGTATACTAAGGTGACATTGTTATAGCTGACTAGTAAATCAGAATCCCATACCTTTGGATGTCAATTTCTTTGATCCTGTTTTGCATGTTTGTTTGGTTGTTTGTGTAAACTTAAGATAGCTATGTCTACTATGACTCTCTTCAATATTTGTGGGAATGCTTTTTCAAATATGAGGAATTATTGCTACCAGGTAAAACCTTATCAAACCTTTTGCCAAGAGGCTACTATTGGACAGAGCTCTGATTGCATTTTCTAGGTCATGAGAATAAAAGGGAGGAAAAAAATCTCATGAATATTTTCCCCTTGAATTGTTTCTTTGAAGTGTTATAAACACATTGAACAAATCACAGCCTATTTTTTATTTAAGAATATTACTCACTTTTTTGAACATTAATACCAAGGTTTCCATTAAGAAGCTGTTGTCAGAAAAAAGAAAAAAAATACTGCCTTCAATTTGTACCAAATTCATGTAGATTGAGCTTTTTTTATGTCTTGAGACTAAAGTCCAAATTGGCTCATGTCAATAAATAAGCAGTCATCACTCAATCCATTTGACAGGTACTTTAGGAATATGAATATGAATAACCATTTTAAAATAGCCAAACATCTAGTTTTGTAAAAGCTGAACACTTCACCATACAGTGACTAATATTAAATTTTCCTCTGATCACTCTTGGGAGTTAGTTTAAAATTAATTATTAAATTCTAATAAATCAAATATTATCAGCACAAATGATTCACTACAATTAGTTGAAACTGACATGAGATACTGATAAGAAACTGATAAAAGTAATGAAAATAACATGACTGATAAATTCCCAAAGAAGAGCAATGTTTTTAGTACATAGCTCCATTTTCATATAATTATTTTTTAAAAACATCACATTAAGTACTTACAGGACAAAACAGAGTACCTAGTATAGCTGCATATGATGTAGCTTTGGAATCAGATGGGTTTCATTTCAACATGTGGGAATTTGAATAGTATAAATATTAATTGCATTTTAAAACAATCTTATTCAAATTTATACAAATAAAGTTTTGATTTTGGAACTAATTTAAGTGACAAATGACTTGCTTAACTGAAGTTTCGTTTCGTTTGTATTTCAGTAGATCTCTGTCAAATGATTGATTATTATTCCTAGGTTTTTCAGAAGAGAATCATGAGCTCAGTTGCCTCAGATAATTTGTGGTGAAGCCAGCACATGTGTTCACTGTTCTGTGGTGTTCAACCTTGTGCCCATATCCCTTGGCCACCAGGCTTTCCCCAACTATCCAATACTTCTACATATTTTTCTGTTATCTTATTTTTTTAAAGGAGATGTCATCACAAGAAACTCTTCCTATTTGACAAAAGTGATACTTTCCAGAATCTCAAGAACTTAATTTCTTTTCCAATTGTAGTAATTTTAGCTCAAAGTCACAATAGACACAAAGCAATTCATGAGGGGTCTTCACCTGATATTAGCCTTTACCCATTATTAACCTTGGTGTCCTATACTAAGATTACACAATAAAATTGTTGGTTGACAAATACTCAATAAAACCCACTTGTTGTTTTGGTTAATAAAATTCCATATATTCTCATTATGGCTTCAAAACTCTGTAACATTTGTTTCTCAATGAATTTATGTTGAACAATCCTACATGTGAGAGACTTTTTTAAAAAAAATCTTTGTTTCCATAAATGTAATCTGAGTCTCTGATAAAGTAATCTCTCTTTGCTAATTTTCTTTTGTCCAATTTAACATGTTCTGCACACTACCAAGAACTGAAGATTTGATAAGGATTCAGATTCCACACTCAAACTCTGTAGCTTATATGAAATGACAATTACATTTTCCAACTCAAATTGCTAGCATAATAATCTTGTCAGACAACATAGTACTTGACATTATATCTACTTTTAACACCTCCAACGCCCTAAAATAATTAAGATTCCAAGTATGAAATTAAACTTTCTCTTCTTAGTGTGAAACCAACCTAACCATGGAAAACAATTTGTCATATCTTTGAAAAAATGACGATATAAAAATACAGAGTCACACTTTTAAAATTCTGTGTATGTGTGTGTGTGTGTGTGTTTGTGTGTAAGCGCGCATTAATTTTAGAATTGGTGACTAAATTTTATTTAATTTCTACTTCCTTGTTCACAACTTACTTTAGTCCTACTCTTTGGAAATGTTCTTTAGAACTGACCTTTCATTCATAAAATGAATGTGACCTCATTCTATATTGTTTCAGTAAACTTGGTCACACTCTAACATACTCAACTCAATCACATTTATTAATGATCAAATTTGACTTCAAATATGTTTGTCAGTTTCTAGGGTCAATTCAACCAATTAAGAAGAATGAATTTCAATCACTGAGAAGGGGAATAAAAAGGCCTGCAAATGAGAAGTATTTCTCAATTCTTTCACATCTGTGCACTGATGACCCCTTCAAAGAATTCTTTAAACTCTGTCCCCATTCATGACCTTCTAATCCAGGAGTACATGGAGATTTTTCCAGTGTAGAATCTTCCTCCCATTGCTATTCATCATTCTGCTGAGCCATAAATCCATTCTGGGAAGTAACAACCTTGTAGGCCATCTGAGAATGATTTACCCACATACTCATCTTTCTCGGTAAGCCTGAAACCACTCTCAGAACTAGCAAACAGGCAATGGAAACCTGCCACTAAATGATCCATCTCACCTTCTGACAGAAACTTGTCTAGTTATGAAAGCAAACCACACCAACACCAGGAGAAACACTCCAGAAATATATCTCCCCATTTAACAAAAACAAACAGCAATTATTAGGTAAAATAGTCCCTGTCGGGACTCAGTTCAAATAATTCTTGCAACAATGACGGATTTTATACCTGATTTTTTTCTCCCTGTGGAATAAATGGTCTTAATAAGGTGGCCATTAGCTTAAATACATGCACACTCAGGGGGAGAATTAGTTATGGTTCAGATGGGACCTGTTTCTACTAATGAGAGAAAGTGTAAGAAAAGTAATAGGATGAGGCATAACAATCCATTGCTTCATTCCACACCACACTGCTGGCTTCCAACTGCTCTTATCAGGATTGGTTTTGCTCTGAATTAATTAATCCAGACTGGGAAAAGACAGGCAGAACATCTTACATGACTTTTGGCATAAGTCCAGTAATAACAAGTGAATAGTAAGTGAATTAGCAGCTCTTCCAATATTAATTGGTGGATCTACATCTGACCGAGATGACTGATCCACTTTGTACACCCAGGATAGAAAAGAATACAAAATCATTCTCTGGATACATGGAAGTATTTGAGTAACTATTTTGTTACCTCTAGGAGAGCAAGTTTTATTGCTGAGGTGACAAGAGAAATGGGCTTTCAAAAGTGCTAAAACATTCAACCAGCTTAGCCTTTAGTCCCCTTCACCCATTTTATTACTGATGAAGAAATTTCGAGCAAGGTATCCGCTGACCATTGAAACTTACCCAGCTGGTCAGAGATAAAGGTTGCAGTCTCACTGCTTTCCCTTTCATGTCATTTCATGCTGCTTTCTTGCGTAGTTACTTTTACAATGCCATCTGTACTTATGGACAGAAAGGTAGTTGCACATCAATTCACTTTCTAAGGAAGAAGCTTACTTACAATTCAGTTTCTAAGGAAGACTACTTACTTCAATCATCTTTTAGGCTTTCTGATGTCAGAAATGTTGAAACGTGACATGGGTGTGGACACAATGAATTTAATCATAAGTGAAATAAATGCCCAGGTCTATTATTATTAGTCCTGTGCCTTAGAAACTTGTAGGAGCATACCCACAATGTACTTTGATTTTTTTCATTGCCTTTTAATCCTTAATAACTTATTTCCTGTTTTGGTTTTTTTAAAATTCCCAAATGTGTATAAATACTCCTTTTTAAGTAGCTCCTTGTCAACAAAATTATCTCTCTGATAATGGCAGTGAACTATTGCAAGAGTGAAGGGTGTCGCCCGATTGTACCTAAAGATAGCAATCCTTTCAGAGGAAGCAGTGGTAATATAACTTGCCAAAAGCCAACTGCGTTTGCTTATGTGACTAAACAACTACTCTTCAAAGTTTAGAGCGAGTGAGAGGTGCAATTTGTTATGTGTAATCACCTGTTTTCTCAGAAGAGAAACACAGTACCTCCCCCAACAACTGTTTCCCATTTCCCTCTGGATGAGGTGCAACAATGCTTTTTCCAGCAGCATTTGGCTCTTGCAATGCATTTATATTTGTTTCAAATGAAATCCAAGATGCTTACTCAATCACCTTCCTTGCCAATGGGGGTGATGCATGGTAAGAGATGTATAACCATAGAGTCAGACCACCTTTGGGGATTTTCATAGCACCAGCGCTGACCAATCTGAATTGTCAATCTTTATTCATGAAAAATGCTCCCTAAGGGAAAGAGATTCAGCTCTACAGTCGGAACTATAATAGATGTTGATCTGGTGTTGATAAATATGTGGAGTGTGTGGGGGGAAACAATTCACAGAGAATCCGCCGTAAGTTCTATGTTTAGGCTTCATCCTTTATTAGGTAGTGAATAAAAGACAACTGATGCTTACAACTCCAATTTAAGAGACCATTTAAACAAAAATGGTTCCATGGCGAAGAGAGGCAGAAGGGATCCAGGTATTTCTGAGTTTTCTCATATGGCTGATGGAGAAAAATATGGCTGATTTGTTTGTTCCCAGCAAATCATTGAAGTTAGTGACACTCGATAACCCAGGACTCTGTGTATCCCACAGGCCCTGACTTCTAGTGGACTGGCTTATTCACTTTGGTGAAAATGGGGAAGAACAGCAAAAGCACATTATATAGTAAGACAGCTTTGATTAACATCAAATTCTCCAACAGAAAGAGAGGCCTTATCAGATATAAAGATAGTTGTATCGAGATTCAGTATCACGTTAGGAAAGATCAAAATATTTGACAGAGCAGAGAAAGGAGACCAAAGTCCAGGACGGTTAGAAGCAGGTCACATAGGGGAGACACAGAGCCCAAATTAACAAAACTCGTGAGTAACTAACTGTTCACCTGGCTGAATTAGCAGAGTCTCTAGGCAAAAAAAAAAAAAAAAAAAAAAAAAAAAAAAACCAAACACTTGCTATAAAACTAGAGTAGAGATATTGGTAAATGCAAAATCACCAGATACTTGCAAAAACAAATTTAACGCTATCCAATGTTTAACCAGAGAGGCATGGCTTGAAATTCTCTTTACCAGAAGACTGATGGAGTACATTTTCTTATTCCCTGTCCTTCCTTCCTTTTTTTTTTTTTTTTGTTTCATTTGGTTGTTTAACAAAATAATATATAACAACAGCTTTAAAGACACACTTAGATGACAAATTTCTATAGCTAGATAATGGAGATGTACTCCAAAGACCATGTTTAATGTTGAGCACCAAGCACACTAATGAATGTTTTTAAATATAAAATGACAAATGATAAATACCTATCTTTCCAATGGTTTCATGTTGATTCTTTATACCTCTCTCTAAAGGTTACTAGTTTAGATAAGAGCAGTTTTAAGAAGGCCACACCCAGCCCTTCCCTATATTTTTAAATAGTCTTTACAAAACCTTTCCAAAAATAATTTTTTTTTCTCTAAATCACATAGGATTGATTTGTACATGTTTTGTCCTTGCTCTAAGATTGAGTGCCATTGTTCTTCTCAATGCAACAGATTGGCTGCATCAAATCCCACCATACTGATAGGTATATGTCAGCTTTCTATGGGAAAAAGCAAATAGCCTTTATCACAAATTAAAGGCACAGCTATTTTATGCCATTTGTTACCAATTTAATGATAACATGTAACACTGAATGGTTATAGAATTATTTTATATAGATTTTCTTTTTATAAGTTATTCTCTTAATCTTTCTAACATATATACAATATACATATATTTATATATATACCCCTGATAAATCTTGTTTTAAAGGTAAAACATCAACTTCTTTCAGCTTTATGGTGAATCTCAAAGGCTATCAGAATTTCACAACTCCACTGGAGAAATGATGGTCTAGTGGAACTTACCAGTATTTTTTAACATCACGTCATCATTGTGCAATTAAGTCAGACTCATTTTTATTGTTGTTACTAACATTTAAATATATATTAATAGTTTATATCATCTCAGTAGGAAATCTAAAAAACAATAATAAACCCATAACATTAGCTAATGCTTAATTCTACCATCAATACTTAAAGAAGAGAGAAATCTTTGAGACAACCCTACTGGTATGATATAAAGGGGATATTGCAGAGATGCAATATTCTCTGTTTTTTATTAGATTATGCACTAACATGAAAGACTTAGCATTATTATCTGAGGTTGAGATTGCTCCTTGTCCTTGAAACCGAATGGTTGTACTGATTTCTTTCTAAACACCCATGATACATGGGTTTATCTGTGTTCAGACAAAGACTCATTACACATGCTTCCCTGTTTCCAGCAATACCTCTTCAGGGTGGGGAATTAGTGTTTGGTAAAAAATTTATCATTATGAATGCCTTTCCCACCTCTAAGCATAGCCCTGTTCTAACTCCACGCTGGAGAGGTGTGGGGGAAAATGCTAACCAGAGAGGCCCCTTTGACACCATCTGGTGTTTATTGTTTTACTGCTTACTGGTATGAAATAGTTGTTCGTTCTACCTTTTGCGATTCTTTAGAACCTAATGGCATAGATTGAGACACAGCACTATTGTTTTACAAGACATCTACTGTATCTACTTTTGTTGGGATAAATACCCAGTAACTGCTGTCATAGCAAGAGGACCAGCACGGGGTACTACTATTCACAGTGTTGCTTTTGTTTTTTATGGGTTTTTTTTTCTTTTTTTTTTCATATTATTTTAATCTACAGAGTAAATTATTATATATACATTGGAACCAGTTAATGCCCTTAGACAATGTATAGTTGTTTCGTAAAGCAGAGAAGACAATGCAGGGGAAATGGGTGCCCAAAAGCACAGTCACAGAGGCTTCAGAAGTTCTAGATACCACTACAAGTCAATGCTGGAGATCACTTCTAAAACAATCAATGTTCAAGAGGAATGCTTTAATTTGGAGAAGATACCACACCCTCCCTCCCCCCAAACCCCTCCCACCCTGTTTTTTTTTTTTTTTTTTAATAATCTTTTCATTTCACTATCAAAAGTCCTGGCTCTTCAGATATACTTTAAACTATAAATAAACACTGCATAGTTCTCTTTTGTTTTACTTTTTTTTTCTTTTTTTTTTTTTGTTTTTGTTTTTTGAAAAATTATTGCAGTACAATGACTCCTGTTTGGAATTCAGTAGGGAGCAAACAGCACAGGAGTGTGGGTGGTCCGAATGGGTCCTGGCGCTGGCCGCAGGAGTGCTGGAGGGAGTGCAGAGGTCTGAAACAGCGTGGCTGCTGGAGTAGTTCGGAGACTGAAGGGAGAATTCACTGCCACAGCTGCAGCAGCTGCTGCAGCTGCCAGGGGATTGGGTAGAATTCTGGGAGCCAATGGCTTTGAAGGTTCTTTTGAAAATACTAATTTCACCTGCAAGGAAGAGAGAATAGGACAAGAACAAAACTTTGGGAGTCTGTTCTTAGAATCCAAAAATGGTAGGCAGCTTTAAAAACACATCCCATCTGATTCAAATGTAAGATATGTCAAGATCATTGTACTGTCATGTGTAACTAATTAAAACAAATTAAAAAATTAAAAAAAAAAAACAAAAAACACAGTACTGAACAACTACACAGATGAACTTGCATTTGTAAATTGACAATAAAAGAAATGGAAAGTGTAGAATACTTTCCCTTAGGAGGAGACTAGAGATGGCTGAAAACAGCCAGCCAAGGATGTTTAAGAGTCACCCAGAAAAGTATTCAGGAACCTTATTTTATTCTGGTCAGAAAATATTCAGGGGAACGTATTCATCTTGAGAAAAAAAAAAGGAACATTTTAGGTCATTCTTTTCACACACATAAAGTTTCAAGGAATAGACATTTTTAAAGAGGATCATTGTTGCTCCCAGTGCTACTAGACTCTTCCAGTGTGCATGTAAACCAGGTAGCATACGGAATGTGGTTCCTGTTGGATGAGGGACTATTCAAGGGAAATAAAAATAACAAACATTTACCTTCAATAAAGAAGTGAACTATCTTCCCCAAATTTTGACTCCCCCTCCCTGCCCCTTGTCTTCTTTGCTGGGTGTGTGAAAATGGTCACCACATTCTCTCAATCTTCTTCTACAAAGTCAGTTAATCCAGTGACATGTAACGAAATGTGAGAAAGATACCAGTTCTAAGATACCTGTTCTCACTGGATGGAATGTTCCCACTTATGGAAACAGTAACAGTCTTGGTTAAGGTGGAGGAAAGGGAGGGAGGGGAGGGAGGGTGCTTGGGGACAGGAAATATGGTGGAATGAGATGGACAACATTACCCTAGGTACATATATGACTGCACATATGGTGTGACACTACACCGTGTACAACCAGAGAAATGTAAAGGTGTGCTGCAATTGTGTACAATAAATCAAAGTGCATTCTGCTGTCATGTATACCTAATTAAAATAAATAAAATTAATTTTGAAAAGGAGGGTTTCGATTCTAATTGTAACACGATTTTGACTGCTCTGTGTAAGTATCATTCTGTCGCCTGTCAAAGCTGCCATCTGTGCTGGCTGGAGATGGCACTGAAGGTTGTGACTAGCAGTGCTGAAGTATCAACTCTGCACAGAATTCAGTCTCCTAAGGCAGCAAGAAATGTTTCTGCACAAAAAAGTAAAGTGACTTCATTCGTATAAAATGAGCAATCCTACTAAATTCTTTAGGTCAATCTATCCTGGGGTAGCCTATTATAGCCTACAATGTCAGAGGATTTCACAGATTGCCCTTAAAGTCCTACCAAACAATCCCAGTCAGGACATTACCCTACTATGTTTTCTAATCTAAAAAAAAACTATTCCTGGAGTAATAGGGAGAGGGAATTTCTCAGGATACATTTCCCCAGACCTTTTACAGTGTCCTTGGATGAATAATAAAATTAAGGTATACCCTTGAGATTGTGTTTTAAAAATGGAAAATTATTGAGACCATCAATACCAAGGCTTTCTCTCTTGAACATGTTAAAAAGACAATTTAATAATTTGTTTTGCACTAACCTTCTTTCCTAAAAGTTTTCACTAACACCAGGATGACATGTCATAGGACTATTCGCTGGACTCAAAACAACCTGGCGTTGATCCCTTCCCTGTGCTCTAAGATAAACCTGAGCCCAACACAAATAGATAGAATACTGAGCTGTAGCTAAAGGTGGCAAAATCCTGAAACAAATCATGAGACCAATAAGTCCATTGGTGGAGCAGAAGTTGGAATATAAAAACAATTAGTCTAATTAGTAACTCATCCACCTTCCAAAAATAATGTATACATATATTCAGCAGAATGTGGGACATTAAAATACACATCATGCTATCTTTTGGGAGGCAGAAATGATACTCACCCCCAGCGGATGTGCTGTCTTTTGTAGTTTGTTGTAAGGACTGTATTTCGGTTTGGGGGGCTTCCCAGCAGCTCTGTCTTTGTGCCTTCTACTGCTAATGTGCTATTAAAGACAATTAAAAATTACAGCTTTTACAAATTCATCCCCCCAAAATATTTGCAAATATTGTTTTAACCTGGAAAAAAGATAATAATTATTTCATGAAAGTTTTATAAAGACAAAAATAAAAGAGTATGCACTTTTGCCCTTGGATTTTGATACCTTGAGGAAATACATTTTTGTGCTATCCATTTTAGTATATTTTTAACAAATAGAAGGGTCTTATGTTTTTCCCAGCTTTTTTGCCTTATCACTGCACACATCTCCCCCGCCCCCCCCCCTTTTAAAGTATTTACAAAAGAAAGGAAATGTCTGAAGACATTTTATGTGCAAATAAACAAAGATGCCCAGGCAAGCATAAATTTATTTCCATACCAATATTTATCCTCATATTTGTATAGCCAAATGTCAACCCCTTAAATTCTGAAGATAAATAACTAGGGTGCATAAAATCAGCAAAATAGCTCATATATACGTATAAAACAACAGAACACGAGGGTTTGGCCTTCAGTTGGAAATGAACAACTGATCTCTTTAAAAGGCTGTTCAAAGTACAAATGAATGCAACCTGATTAGACATCCCTTTAGCAGGTGGCGGCAAGATTTGGAAATATAGCACAATACCATGTAGCAAAGAACATACAATAAAATAATGGCACAGTATAAAATTAGTGACAGCATGCAAAGATCTAAAGAAGTAAAAATGGAATTTTGCAAATTGACCTTTAACAAAAATCTACACTTTTGTGTGGGAAACCTGGTAAAGACCTTCTATCCCTTCTCCTCCCACTGTTCACATGCAGGAATAGTACAAACCCACTGCCAACAATTTCCAAAAGCTCCTAGAAGCCACTGCATTTTAGCATTCCCTCCAGCAACTAGAAATGAGCATAAATAACTAAGGAGCATGAATAGAAGATACGTGGGTGGATGGGTGGGTGGATGGATGGATGGATGGATGGATGGATGGATGGATGGATGGATGGCACAGAGACAGAAATGAGAAGGCAGGAAAGCAGAATGCACATGTTGTTAATAAGTGTCCCCTGTTTGATTTCATTCCTTGAACATGTTGCTGCCTACCTGTTTAAGTTGTGTTTCTGAGTTGACATGCACATCACAGATTTCACAGTGAAACGTTTTGTTCTGGAGTCCCGTGTTTCCCTTATTGACAGGTCCTTTGCCTTTCACTCCTGCCCGAGGAAAGGCTTTGATAGTCCCACTTCCATTTCGGGCTTCTAGCATGGTTTTGTGCTTAGTACCTGCCAGGAATGTTTAGGAGAAAAGGAATAAAAAGAGAGGGACAAAGCCTTAGCGAGCATGTATTTCAACAAACAATATAAAAACAAAATCACAGGACTTGCTTAAATGCAGTTTCTTCCAGGGATTATGGCTGAAATATGTTCATGTCATGCATATAGAAAATTAATATTAAGTTATATTTTATACAACTTATGGTATAATATTAATCATTTTAAATGTTCCATATAAGAAACAAGCATTCTCCATATAAAAAATAAACCTGAAAGCCCTGAGGCAAAATTAAATGGGTGTGACTCAGTTTCATTTCCTCTTAATGCTAATAAGACATAAATGATAGCTGATGAGGAAGAGTGATTTGGTTGCTAAAGGTAGAGTTGGAGGTGATGTGTAACAAATGTAATCACTTTAAACATAGTATGTTTACAGAGGTGGCACTAATTAAATATCCACTTTCCAAACAGAATACAAACAAGCTTTCTTCGCTATATATTTTAGGTTCAAAGAGGAAGAGCAATAGAAAAAAGATCTTAATGACTCTGACAAAAAGCCGTATTAGGATGGTAAAGCCCTCACTGATTGGCTATGTAATTTCAGATGTGTACAAGTGACCAAGAAGATGAAGGGTAGGCTCAGATTATGCAGACACACTACAAACAAGCACTTCTTTTTATTAAACCAGCAACATCCTTCGGTTGTATAACATAATTAATATAGCTGTGCTTATCAACTATGAACATTATTTTTTGAGATCACTGTACTTACATAGTCAGTTTGGGATGGCAGCTTTCCTTTAAAAAGTTGTTCAAAATTTCTTTTTCCTTTTCTTTCTTTTTTGAACTAAGTGTTCTTTATTTTTCCCACTGGGTGATTTGTTTTTCCAATGATATTTTCCTTTACAATCATTTGTATATTCTTTCGGCTATTCTGATTTTTAAACATTTTAAATTATTGTTTCATTTCTATTTGTATTTATTAGGATACTGGTCAGTTTTACAAACATACAAAAAGCTCAACTTCTAAGCCATGTGCCAGCTTTGTAAAATCATTTAATATTAACAAGGAAGCCATATTAGAGATACTCTAGGTAAGTGCAGATTGTATCATGGTAAATTGGAAGCAAATGCATGAAGAAACTTTAAAGCCATGTTTCCCTCATTCAAAATAATCATAACTTCATTTAGGCCAATATAAAGTATATACATCTGATTATATCTTTACCAATTCAATATAAAACGTTCATTCATATAACTTAGGTTGCTCTCTTGGAATATCTATGCTCTTATGCATGGTTATTAAAATGTTCAAATCACAACACATCCAGGAAAGGAAAAGAAGTCAACATCATCCAAGACTAGAGGAACAGGAGCCTGGAACCACAAGATTGCTCTGTCAGGGGGTGGTGGTACCTCACTGAGGTTTGTTTGGGTTATCTCCCTCGTGATTCAGTAAGCACAATTGCTTCCCAGTGTGTCTGAAGATGGAACAAGTGAGAGCAGGGCCAAAATAAAAAATAAGTCCTAGAGAGCAAGAAACAAATATGCAAATATGCAGATGGCAATCCAAACTTCTTTATGCCAACTGATGAATTCATAAACAAATTTTCTCCTCATGCAGATTGTTCAGTCAAAATGAGAAGCATTCATAGGGTCAAGATTAACTAAAAAAAAATTCAGATCTTGACTTTCTCGAGGAACTCCTGGTTCAGTTTGGGTTCATATCATTTGATTCGGAACTGGTCTTTGGTGGATAAGGGGTGCTTGTGCGCACGTGCGCGCGCACACACACACACACACACACACACACTGCAAGATGGAAGGTGGAGGAACTACCGTTCATCATTAGACAGAGTTGAACTTTAAGGTGCTTCAACCTCATGCACTTAAAAACAGATTGTCCGCTGTAATTAATGAGCTATTAGATTGCTTTGTAAGATCTTAAAGCTCGTATAGGCTGTAAGGGTAGGTGTATTTCTTCCAAATACAGCTAAAATTCAGTAAAAGTGTACTGAATTTTAAAAGACTTATTTTTTGAGACATAAAATGTGCATTAATAGTATGAATATATTAATTGTTTTAATTCATATTTATAGAATCTTTAATACATTTCAGATGCTGTGTTAATTTTTTTCCTTGCTCACAGGTGCCTTATGAGTTAAGTGCTATTAGTCTTCCCATATTAGAGACAGCAAAGAGATTCAGATAGGTGAAATTTCTTATATATGAACACAAAGCAAGCCTTACTTGAAGTTTCTTGTAATTGGAAAGCAGAATCCTAGCTAAGTCCTTAGGAATCTACTAAGAACTTCCAAGCTCTCTGGATGCAGTTACATACAAATCTTTTTTCAGCACCTTTAATTTTCAATTTTAAATGTACATACAATCTTTAAAACTGGATTTTAATTTGGGTCTTTCAGACTCCCCCACCACCACTTTTTTTTCCCCCTTGCAATGCTCGGCAGAGCTCCTTGAATTGTGATGCTTGGAAAAGCCCTGGCTCTGTAATAGCCAGTGGCAGCACCTCTGGCTTTAGCACACTGTAAACATCTTGCAAAGTTGGTGCCCTCCTTTGTGGCCACTTGCCAGTCTGTGTCTGCACTTGACTCATTCCTCCTCTGAGGAGAGAATCTGCAAGAAGCCAAGTGGACTGCTTTCCTCTTATTACTTTTAAAAGGCTGACACTGACCGTAACCTTCATTTGAAGCTTCGTGATTTCTGAAAAGAGAAACTATATTTGGACTAGGGTTTAAATTCGGCAAGTCATAAGGCTTCGGGAAATCCCACATTTATTTCACTTTTTGCTTAGCTGGACAAGACACTGATCTCACATTTGTACAAATCAAAGTCACATCAGAGGAAGGGGCTTGGCTTACCCTTCATGCCCATCATCTTATGACAGTTTTTATAGCTGGCCCTTCAATTAGGTATTGGTATAAAGAAAAGGTTGGGAAGAAGGAACACTGACAAATGATTTTTAATTAATAAATAAATCTGTCATCAGAAATGATTTAGTATGTCATTAGGAAAACAGAGAAAAATTTAACAAAAAGAAAACAAGAAACGTAATTCTACCAACAAGAGGTATATCAAAACACTAATAAAGTTTGGATAACTTAGGCAAAGTGGCACTGTATAAATATACCTATGGAATTATATATGCCTTTAGAAATACATGATTGTTAATATTAACATAGAATTTGCAACGGATATGTTTAACCATTTATCTAAGATTAGATCTTTGTGTTATTTGCTTTTCTCCTGTGTAATTAAGCTGTAACCAGCATGATACTTGTTAAATCTTTCATCACACATCTGATCTTTCCTTGGGTTAGATTTCATAAGTTGGACCTTAGGGATGAAGAACATGACTATTTTTAAGGCTCTTGATACAAACTTTCTAAACATCACAATGTTATTTTCAGAGAGATTTATTTTATAGGAAAATCTATCTTGGTATCACCTATAAAATTTGCCCCTCTATTAAACACCTTTCAGTACCTTAAAGTTTAGTTCTCCAGAATGCCCATGAATGCAGTTATATTTAATAGCATTTGACCGGATCCTTAACTAACCCATGCAACTGCCAACAATAATTTAGTTACCTTCTCAATGACATGTTAAATGATTCAGTTTATAGATGAGTGAGCAGGAAAGTGATCAATATCCACACAAGCAGGAAAGTGCAAAGGTGTTTTGTTTTTTTATGTGTTTGTTTATGCTATTTAGGAGAATAGCATCATAAACCAACTCTCTTGAACCTATATTTGAATAATTAACACCATAAGCCTCCATGTGCTCTTCTTGGCACCTTTAAATATGAAATTAACTTTTTATTACCCTGATCCCCTATGTATATGTAATTTCCATGTTAATTGCATCTGAATTCTGTCTTACAGAAAAGAAAAAATACTTTGGCTACTTTATCAGCATATCCACAAACATTAAGCACCTAGATGGACATCCATGATATCAGATGACTAAGTAATGCCCCAAGTGATTAGAAAATCATGTTATTTCTGTTAGTTCCCTGTTTGAAAGTAATTTGCTGATTTATCAGTAATATACTGAAGCTCTAATATGCAGAGGTGAGAGTAGAGACAAGGAAAAGGAAAAGTCAGAACAGAGTAAGGAGAACTGTGTTTTGGGCATCAGAAAAAGCCTTAGAGGGAAAGCTATGAAGTTGGGATGGGGACCTTCTGACCAATGAGAGTCAGGGAAGAGCTTTGTAGGCCATGGGATGCAGTGGACAAAGCACATGGCTGGGTCTGCTGAGGAGATGAATGTGAAACCATGGCATCCAAACAGCAGTAACCCTTGAAATATAGCAGGTGAGGAGAAGTATCAAGCACTAGGAAGTCTCTCTTATCCAGAGTGCCTTCAAATTCTGACTATAGGAGCACCAGGAGACTTGGATCCATCTTCCTGTGTGTCCACCTCATCTCCTTAAAAACACAGCCCTTAAGAGTGCAACAGATGCCATACGGCTTTAATATCCACTCCACAAGAGAGCCTAGCAAAAAAAAAAACAAACAAAAAAAAAACGTTTTCACATAATTTGCACTCAAATCGACAGACAAATCAGTCACACTTCCACATTGAAACTGAGATATGACAGTTATTTGCAAAAGCAGACGTTTTTTGTTTACTTTTTGTGTAAACTAGTTTTATTTATTTTATACTTTTTAAATGAAATTTAACAGATGCTCTTGATAAAAAAAAATTCAAAGAGCACAGAGTAGAAGACATTAGCCTGCCCAGATTTCAATTTCAAGCTGCATGCCCACAATAGGTACCCATTTGTGGGTATAGATTTTCAAGAGTTCTAAATATCAATGACTTCATGTGAGGCATGGGCCAGGAAAATCACAGAGGTAGGACATTCTACTGATTTGCACTTGTTACTTCTTTTACTAAGAATAGTCATGTAAACCTTCACAGTCAGAAAATGTATATCGATACAGGTCTGAAGTCACAAACCCTGAGCGTTCACCAGGTAATTCACTATCACAATCTCCATATTTCTAAACGGTAGCTTTAGTGTATGGTCTAATGGAAAGTTCTGTGATGATGAAGATTTCCTGTATTTTTCCAGATAATGAATAATTAGCCATGTGTGGCCCTTTGACATTTGAAATCAGGCCACTGCAACTGATAAACTGAACTTGAAATTAATTTAAATTTGAATGCTTCCTGAGGCTAATGATTACCATACAAGGTAGTTCAGCTCTAGTATTCAAATATACCATGTAGAGGCAGAAAGAAAAAAGGAGGTATGTGTTAGCCAGCTTTCCATCAGCATGATGAAATACTGGAGATAAGCAACTTAGAAAAGATATTTTGGGGCTCATAATTTTGGAAATTTCAGTCCATGACTGGTTGTCCTTGTTCTCTGGACCCTTCAGTGAGGCACAGAATCAAGGTGGGAGTTCTTGATAGACAAGACCTCTTACCCCATGGCCAAGAAGGGAAAGAGACCAGGGTGTGCCTAACATATGTTAGATAATCAGTGAAAATTAGTTTGAGTATTAGATCTTACTACAGATTAATAAATAAACACTGAAATTATTCTTAGTAGTATCTTAGTACAGATTAATAAAATAAACACTGAAATTATTATTATTTTTTCATTTGTAAAAGGAATTATGAGCTCTGGTTTTTGAACTGCACATGTCAGAATTTGCCTCCATTAACTGTGGGGGATCTTCAATTTCTTTGTACCTCAATGTCCTCAGTTATAGAAAAGGAAATGATCTGCTCTATTGAGTGTTATATTAAATGCATTTACTGTTCTAAAGATAACTTAGGGCACTCCATGTACCCTACTAAATTCTTTTCTTTCTCCTTCATAACACCATTGCTTTGTCAAGGTAAAAGTTTAGAAATCTCCAAGCATTTTTAAATTTAGTAGAGTCTGTCCTCTGATAGTGATATTTTCTGTACATTAAAACTTAGTGAGGGATAGAATAAGCTCTGTCAAGGGATAGCAAGACTGGAATGAGCTGAGTGAAAACTATTAAGTGTTAGTGCTTCAAGTAATTACCAGAAAAATCTGCCCAAATTAGTAATAAGCTTTAACTATAAAACATGTCAAACTCTTTTCCCCATTACACAGAGAAAACCATAAAAATTAGCTAAACAAATAGGATATTTGGGGGAAATTTCTTTAAGGGAAAAGAGAAACCACATCTTTTGTAATAACTTGGATTATAACACACAAGTTGCAAGGGGGTTCCAGCTCTCCTAAAGAGACTAGGTCCTCTTCAAGGTGGTTTTAGCATTTGTAGACTGTCCTGTGAGTCCTGCTGGGAAGCTCAGAAGAGCTCTGGCTTTTAAACTGCATATTCTCTTCCCATATATTCTTAAAATATCAAAGCAGGAATGCTTCTGTTCCAGTCCTGTGTGCCTATGCTATCTATGGAATACAAATCAAATAACTGCAACTTCAAATGGTTCCGCCATAATGAGGAATAAAAAGAAAAAGCAAACAGAAAGACACACTTGACCCCTAAGTATGTGGGACGCAGCAGTGGTCACGCTCCGCATTGTGCTGTAATATTAGATCCTTAAGAGGTGCCACATGGCTTGGAACTCCATTGAAGACAGGGAGAAGAAAGAGCTAGAAAGAGCCCACAGAAGACAATTTCCTTGCCCAGGTTCAAGTAAGGTGATGTGTATACCTGAGGGTAAAAGTAAGCTAAATCACTTCTACTTCATTCTGTTGAACCATACCACAGGCAGTATTTGAATAAAACTGTACCCCTGGTACACTACCTGTAATCAGTTGCTCAGGATTAGATTTTCCAAGATTAAAAGTAAAACATTTTGAAAGGTCATTGGCAGCCCAGAGATGCACATTTCCACACTTAAATGTAGGGAAACTGTTGTATGTTTGTGTGTAATGTACTTCCAACAGGGAGCAAAGAAAGAGAATTATTTGTTGGATGCATGAGAAACACTGCCCTACCTGAAACCTGGCTGCTTCTGACTAGGATTGATCTTCAAACCTAATTTTAAACATATATTTTTTTTTCTAATTTCATGACTCTAGAAAAAATCTGAGAAGTCTTTAAAGTGATTTTGGAGGGATAGGGGGCAAGGGAGTCCTAAGATGGGGCAGTGGTTGTGATCTTCGCTGAGAGCAGACAGTGAGAGGTTACATTTAAAAAGAATCCAGAAAACCATAACTAAATGGACTAAAGGAACAAGACAGCCTGTTTCTACTGGTACCACAAGCCAGAAACTCTAGAATGTCAGTGATGAAGTATTACACCTGAAAAATACTGTTAGTCTATATTTTAAGCAATTGATGGGGTTACTGTTAAGATTCAGTATATAATAAATCACCGCATTGCTCTTACTTATCTTACAAATAAACCTCACATTAGCCCTAGATACACACAAATTCAGTTGTAAGTTTTGGTTTCATCAGGTAAGTTCATTAACAGTTTCAAAGGCTGAATTTACTAAGGGCACAGTTCATACATTTGACCCCTCCTATGTCCTTTTAAAATGCAAACAGATTTTAAACAAACAATGATAACACAATGATTATAAATATGAAGAAACAATTAATTTGATCCTGTCATTCTCTCTGAACAATTGAAATAGCTGTGTTTAAGCCGTGAAGCAGAGTGTGAACTGAGAAGTTAATGGTGTTGGCTGGTGAGCTCCAGCTGCCCAAGTTGGTCACTAGCTAAATGATGTGTCCTGCATTGGCTGTCTTCTCTTCCCTCTTTCTTTTCCCCACTCCCCCAACTTGTATCCTTCACCTCCCTAAAAACTATCTGTCCCCAAAACCTTGTCTCAGAATCTGCTTCTGTGGGAATCCAAACGAGAGCACACTACAGCAATCCTATGTTCAATCTATCCTGGCAGGGCATTAGGCATTAGCCTCTATTCTTCACACTTGCATCATAGGTTCCCCTATAGCAGACCCAAGGGAAAGATGCAGAGCAACCCAAGTACAAGTGGCTGTTGTTTGGACACAGGACTGAATTTATATATAGTTACAGCCAGAGGAAGTCCAGACATGTGGGGCCTCTCAGCAGACCTGCAGTTATGGATGACAGAGCAGAGCTGGGGGATCATACATAGTGGAGCAAAGAGGTCAGAGACCACTGACTTGAGTCTTTTTCTTCTTCCTATGCCACCTCTAGTCCTGACACCACTCACTAGTCCAAGTCTAGGACAAGGTCTGCAATGAGCATTAGGATTCGGGTCTGGGTCTTTCAAAAAAGAAAAAAGACTCAGAAAGGGAAAGATAAGGATGAGAAATGCCAAGAAGCAACCTGAATGAAGTAGGGAAGTGGCTGAAGTCTTTAGATCAGGCTGACATTTTGTTGGGAACTGTCCTCTACAGGGACTCAGGTAAGGGGTGACAACTATGTTCACCTTCTCCAACTGTCAGAGGAGATTGTTTGGGTCACTCTCAGCTCTGTCTGCAAACTTCAGTGGAAGTATTTCCTTTTTCTTTTCCCCAAAACTACAGCTTCCCAAGCCTTGGGTATAAGTCATCAGAATCCCCAGGTGTATTGCCCAGGAAGATATACTTTAAACGCTTCGTGGGTAATTTTGTTGACACTCAAGGCAGACAGAAGGACCATAGAACTGGAATATGAAAAATGTTGACCTGGTGTGATATAATCAAATAAGTAACTCTTCTGCTTCTTCATGAGATGTTTCCGATAAGAATTCAAGAAAGACTCTGAAATTCTTATCAGCAAACTCCAACCTCAAAGGGCATGCATGGTTTACCTGTCAAAATTGATTCCCCCCTCAAACTGAATGCGTTTTTCTGTCACTCTGTGGAATGATCAAGAATTTCTGAGCAACAAATGAACTTTCCAGCATCCAAGGGGGAGGGGGGAAAGGATTTGCATGAGTAAACACATGGCAAATCTACATGCAGTAGATTCTGACTTGGGGCCAGATGCTTTCCTGTGTTTTTCGGCTCCTGAACTCATGAACTTTCCCTGACTGCAGTTAATGTATGCAGAAGGAGGATGTGTGCTGGAGTCATTGTTCTCCATCTGCAATTACTCCTTAGAGTCCTGAAGTCAATACTTGAATATGACCCTGCAGCACAATAGTTTGGTCAGTGACTCAACATACAGCTGCAATATTAACTCAGGGCATGATTCACAAATGATTCTACTTCTTTTATAGTTGCTGACAGAATCCTGGCAATGCACCCAGTCTTTCAGAGAAACGTTGATCTTGGCAATCAACCCAGTTTTTAGAGAAAAGCTGATATTTGTGTGTACACACATACACAGAAAGAGAGAGAGAGAAGGGGATATATACATTACACACACACACACACACACACACACACACAGCAGCTGGATGGAACCAAAATAGATCCAGAGAGCATTTTTGTCGTAACTTGTCAGTGTTCCAGTATTTTCCTTTTCTGCTTTAAAGTGTTATATTCAAGGAAGAGGGACTTGGGTTTGAATCATAGTCCTGTCACTTAATTGGCCACATGCTTTTCCTTCTCTGAACCTCAAATGGAAAGAATAATATGTTTCAGTTGTGGGAAGAGTAAAGATCATATCTCAGAGGCTGCACATAATAAATGTTTTCTTAAGTTTAATTGTCAAAATCACATAGATGTAACCCAAATAGCACGATTTGCCATAAAAATCATTAATAGAGGGGTTTTAGCCAAAAGTAAACGGAATTGTAGAACCACATTTTGCAATCATAGTATAGGTATGGTTTTAGAAAATTTCATTTTAGAAGCAAATGCATGCAAGTGCATAAGTAATCATATAAATGCAGAACATATTTTAGAATTACGTTTTATCTCCTTATGTTTAATAAAACACACACACACACACACTCACACACACTCACATACCCCACACGGGCCTGCAAGCCCTATAAACCCTCCTTTGCACCTATACAAATGACATTTTGCTTGCCATTTTTATTTTTTAATGGTTAATGAATACCATGTAATAATTGCCAGTTTTCTGCCACCCCTTTGTCCCCTGCTGCAAAAGATCTAATCTATTCAGAGGAAGATAATTGCAGAGCTGTTGAGACAGAAAAGAAATGGCTGCATCTCACCACTGTTGTGCGCCTCCAGCTGTGAGGCGGAGTTGACAGCGACCTTGCATAGCGAACAGTAAAGAAGCCGTTTTGCCTTTTCTTCCTCAGTCTCCGTAGTAGGACACGAGCTGTTGCCAGTGGCTGTCGTGGGGCTCTTCTCCACTTTAGAGGTGATCTCAGGTGTCATAACACTGCTTTTGCGGATTTCCACACTTGTCGACGTTGATATTGCTGGTGTCCCTGCAGTACTGTCTGCATTCAAAATACCATACGAAGGGGGTGAGAGTAGTATCATCTTTCCCTATTTGGAAACATATCACTAATATTATATTCTGCTAATAACCACAATAGCAGCTAGCAATTGCTGCTTGTCAACTATGTATCAATCATCTCATGAGGAAATCTGCATTGATGACCACACTTAATTTCGTATATTGAAATAAAACATTCAGATGAGTCTACAAAATAACAGAGATTTAAAAATATTCACACAATTTTTAAAAATACTCTATGGGATTTTAAAAAAAAGCCCACAAATTTCTCTTGCCATATTATCTGAATATAATATTTATACTATTGTACTTTGTATACATGCATTTATACATATATGACTTTTTTAAGAAATAAAATAGAGAGTAAATGCTTTTATAAATATTTTTCTATTTTTTTCCTTACTACTTGACTATTTCCCTTCTGTATTTCCTTGGTTTTTAGGAAAAATAAATATGGAACCCTGATGTCATAATTGCTTTGTCTAGATTATCAGTTCAGAAAAGCCATTGCTCTGTTTACAAAGAGTTAATAATTCAACACAGAGTACAATAACATTGATACCAAAATAAGAGAAATTCTATTCCATCGTGTTTACTAAATGCATGCTCTGTATCAGACTTCTGTGGGCAGAAGTTTGTGACACAAATATTCAAACATCAGTAGCCACTCTTGATGAGGAATTCACAGACTAGTCACAGCATGCATTAGTCACATCATTTTAAGAGTGTGATGATCATGAACGTGTGGATGCACTGTAACCCAAGAACCCTTTTGGCTCCAATGTCTGATACTAAATCTGGAGAGATCAACCTTCAAAGCAAAATTACCTCGTCCTAACTTCACTGGGGTATACATAGCTCTCTTCCCAAATATGCCAATCACCATGATATTAGCAATGCTTGCCATGTCCAGGAATGATCTGCAAGTGAGTACTATACTCATATTCTATCTATTCTTATACCTTCTTCATTCTATATTCCCAGGCGGCCTCTGTGGCTACAGCTGCTTTCAGAGCTGCCATTCCATATATCATTTCACATGCTTCTATGGTCACTCTTTAATACCATACTGAAAAGTTCATGATCGGGCAGTGTGTACAAGGGACAATGGTCTGCAGGTAATGGTTTGTTGCCTACCCAAGTATTTACTTTTTATTAGCTCAATCATCACGAGCTGAGTGCCATTCAACATGCCTTTTAACTTGGACATCCACTGGATCCATGTGTAGAGGTGGGAATAAGAGCTGATGTTGTTTATTGCTACTTTCCTAAAATGGCATCAGAAACACTATCCAATGCGATGAAAAATCAGCCCTTGTTAAGGATTCTTCTATAGTAATATTCATCTGGATCTTGTTTCCCTAGCCTGACACTTCACACACTTTTAATCACTTATTTAACAGCTAAGATTGTTTCCCAGTATAATGGATAATATTCATAAGTTCTGTTTTAAAATATGTCACACTGCAAATCGGTGCACCATGGATAAAAAAATAATAAAATTACTCTAACATCAGTTTTTGCTGTTAGAACACTTCCATTCCCTTGAATGTTGAGAGATCCACTTTCTGATTAGTTTTTATTTTCCTGCTAAGGTCACATGATTAAAATATCAGAGAACAACCTGAACATATCTTTGACAACCTAGAGATGGTATAAAACACAATGCTAACATGCTCCTATAGCTATTTATTGCCCTCCAATAAATCAGAAATTATGGTTTGAAAGCATTTGTGTATGTGTCTTTGAATAACTCACTAGTGACCAATTTGCTAAGTGCTCTATATATTTAAAAAAATTTTTATATACCTAGAAAATAATTTCATTTAACCTTCACATAAAGCTATGAAAATCAGAAAATTCTAGAAATTAAGGATGATTTCCAAGGTCACACAAGTAGAATATATTAAGTCAGGGAATACTGTTTCATGGAATAAGGAAATCAGGGTTTGGGGCGGGGGTAAAAAATACTCTGATAATAAATGTTCTGACTGAACATAAATGTAGCTATTATATTTAAAGTCTGGTTACATACTGAAGAAAGAGTGGGATGTGGTGGGTATTTATTTCATTTAAATTAAAGATGCTAAAAATTTCTTTAGTAATGGGATCCTTCTAAATAACTTTTTGTCTAAACTGACATATTTATTTAATGTCTCAATCTGAAATGGCACATAAAATAGATCCTATTCATCTGAAGGCAACTTTCTTATTTACGGTAAAATGTGTTAAAAAAAAAAAGTACAGAAAAAACAAAGCCGCGCATCCTCCAATCCCTGTGACAGCTGCATCAGTATTTCCGCTGACCCCAGAGGATAAGGCACATTTAAAAGACACTATAAGATTAGAAGCAGTAGATTCTCTATGGTTAGGGCTTAGTGAAGTATTAACATTGCTTTGGCAAGTTCCTTGCTTGAGACAGGCTTAGGGGAATTAACAGCAAAATGCTTCATTTCCCATATTTCTATTTTGTGGCACACTTTTGACCACGTAGCTAAGCACAGATATATTATTTTCTAAGCTTGCAGTGCCTTTGAAAAAGAAACACAAAAATCACATTTTTCATTTTAAATTTAATATATAGACATTGATTCCATAAAGGTAGGATTGTTAATAATTTATAACAAGACATTGATTTTTCAATCACCTTTGTTATATCTGTAATAAAGGGGACTTTTAAAAGAAATTAAGGTAAATATAGTTTAAGATTATACATTATTCAAAGAGAATCACCTACTCTATACTTTGCATACAAAATAATAATATAGCAAACGGATTTTCCTTAACATGGGAACCAAATTACCAAATACATATACACTAATGATATGTACTCATTAAAATAGTCTTGAATGGATGATCATGTTAACAACATATAATGTGATGAGAATTACCTCTGTGTTCCTCCTCCCCCAAATCTATAACCCCCGTGTAGCTATGAGGAAAATAAAAAATGAACCAAAATTGCAATATACTCTACCACATTCCTGACCAATGTTCCTCAAAGATATCAAACTCATCAAAACAAGGAGTTTAAGAAACTGTCACTACATAGGGGGGCTAAGAAGACAGGACTACTAAATGTAAAATGGAATTGGATCTTGGGGTAAAAAAGAGAAAAGGACATTTGGCAAAAACTTAAGAAATGTGAAGATGGGTGTTGGGTGTGGTAATGGGATCTTTTAGTAATGGGATCCTTCTAAACGTATAATCCAAGCATTTTGGGAGACTGAGGCAGGACAAGTTCAAGTCCAGTCTCAGCAAGTGAATAAGACCTTCAGCAAGTTAGTGAGAACTCGTTTCAAAAAAATAAAAAGGACAAAGGTTATCACTCAGTGGTAAAGTGACCTTGTTTTCAATTCCCAGTACCTTTTTCTTAAAAAAAAAAAAATCATAGTAAAGTATGAGAGCTTTAGTTAATAATAATATCAGTATTGGTTCCTTAGTTGTTATGAATATACTGCAGTAATGAGAAATGTTAACTATGAAGGAAATGAGGTACAGGGTGTGTGGGAACTCTCATATTCTTGCACTTTTTTAAAAAAAATAAAACTAAGACTATTATAAAATTAAAGTTTATTAAACTTAAGAAAAATAGAAGTAAAACTAGTCAAACAAATAAAATATCTTCTCAATGACTTTACAGAATCATAGCCAGAAGGGAACTTGGCAGTTTTATAGTACGGCTTTCTTGATTTTTCACTAAGTTTTTCAAGGTAATACTATACCCTAAGGTAGAAAGTAGGAGTGATCGGACATAGTCCAATTCCAAATCTAGAGCTTGTTATCCTACACTAACGGACTTACGTACATTCTAGCAACATTTATTAAGCAGTTATTTCATGCTAAGATCTTTGCCAAGTCACAGGCAATAAGGCCACACAGACCATGTACCTAAGTTAGCAGTGACACAGTTCACAGGAGACATTTCAAAGTGATTCAGTAATGATAATTATAAACAGTCCTTCATCTTTTTTTCCTCAGGACCACATCCTCACACTCACACTTTACATCAATGAGGCACTCAGTAAATATTTATTGAAAGAAACCAATGAATGAATGAAAGAACAATAATCTTTGTGAAAGCACTTTTAAAGGCTTTATAGTTATTAATTTATTCAATGCTCATAAAAATGAAAATACGCAAATCATGTTTTTTCCCCGTTGAGCAAAGAAATGGAGGTGTGTAGAAATTTGGGAACATCCCAATGCCAGACTGGCAGCAGGCAACAGTGACTTGAACTGTCTGGCTCACCTGCACATGCTGTTCATTTCTTTTGTATTGCTAAAGTTTAGATTTTGATTATAATACTTTTAGCTAGTTGTCATTTATTATTGCAAGCTGAAAGGCAACATCTTTTTTTTTTTTTTGGTACTGGGGATTAAACTCAGAGGCACTCAACCACTAAGTCACATCCCCAGCCCTATTTTGTATTTTATTTAGAGACAGGCTCTCACTGAGTTTGCTTAGCACCTCGCTTTTGCTGAGGCTGATTTTGAACTCATGATCCTCCTGCCTCAGCCTCCTGAGCTGCTGGTATTACAGGCATGCACACTGTGCCCAACTGAAAGGTAACATTTTAAATACTAAACTTAAAAAAAAACAACAAACTAAACATGACCTAAACTAGAGTCAATCAAGTGTGTCCAATCATGCATTTATGCTCAAGTACTTAAATCCCTTTAGAAAGAGGAGAAAAGGAAAATCTTTAGTTTTCAAATAACCTCTTGTGCAGAATGGTAAGAATAAATCACAGTCTTCTCCCCAGCCCAGAAAATGATAAAGTAGTATAATGATTCACTTTTCTCAGTGTTTCCCAAAGGCTGATTTAGATTTCTTTGCAGTATTCAACCAAGGATTCTGGGAACAATGTATGTGACAGAGAGTTGGAAATAATGGGTGAGATTCAATGGGAAGAAAAAGGGTTGGATGGTCTGGGCTTGTATTTCTGTGCCGTTTTTCTGCCAGTGCCCTGTAGCAAAGAATCATTATTGCAACTGCCACTATTTGGCTTTGGCATCAAAACAGATTGCTAATACTTTGTGGAATGGGGCTTTAGTTGAGAATGAAAGGTAGCATGTCAGTATTCAGAGGGGCCCATTTGTGACCCTCATTTTGTATAAAAACACTGTAAATACTTTTTAAAAAAAAATCCAGAAAGCATAAGGAAGGATTCAAAAAAATATCAACAACTTGAATTCTGGATAATAAAGTAGAGCAGCCAAGTTACACGGTCTGGGTAAGAAAAAAAAAGAGAGAGAGAAGGAAAGAAAAATTATTCTTCTAGTTACAGACTTCATAACCCAAGTGGGAAAACCATAGCTGAGTTATTTCAGTTTCCTCTTAGGAAACAGGGATGAATGTTATGACCCAAAGACACTCATTATGTTTTCCTATAGATGGAAGACTCAGAATTACACACGATTTATTTTCTTCTTTCCTGTGTGAATTTAAGTCTCACTCATACTTGCTAGCAAGTGAGTACAACAGCTGCTTCCTCTTAAATATGCTGACACTCTGAAGTATAAAAAGAAGAAAATCACAAGCCTTTGGAAATTATTACTGGAAGTTTCTTTCCTATTGATTTTATTCAATTTAGCCAACATACATCAAACATGGTGTCACAGTTAGACCTGGGAAGGAATGGACCTTGGCATTGGGCTTTGTACTTATCAGGGAACCATGGAGCACTAGTCACTGAAACAAAATCTCTTTATTTTTGTACTTTTGGCCTTATAAAACAAAAACAAAAACTTTTGAACTGGCTTGGCTTGGTAAGCAGTAGAGCAAACAATGGAAATTATGAAAAGGGAAAGTTAAGGGTTGAATTGGGTACCCTGAAAGCCAAGGCATAGATATCAAGAGTTAACAACAAGGGTGTGTGTGTGAGTGTGTGTGCTGAGTGGTCAGAGAAAATTACAACTTATTTCTGGAAGTCAGAGAGAGAAAGAGTGGGTGCTTGTATATAAATCTGGCAAAAGCATCCCAGTCATCAAAATGTAATATAAAAGGGACAGAGTCATTGCCGCCACCATTTACTCTGCTAGGATGGTATTAACTATAGGATATGTTTCAAACTGCCTGGTAATCTTGAGTCCACAAAAGGAGGCTGGACAGGAACCAGACATGGCCTTCCACTTGTGGGCCACCTAATTTGGGTGAGGTCAGTCACCAATCAGAGCTCCTGGCTTTGTGCAGAGTTTCTGCAGATGTGTTTTATAGCTTGGTAGGGCTCAATCGAGTCAGGCAAGGAGATTCTTAAGTCTCCATGTCATATGGTTCCTGAAGAACAGGTAATGGGGATGCTTGGTGACACCTGATAAACATTTAGATATGTGGCATACTGTCCCCATTTGTACTCGTGTCCTAGCCCTGGAAACTTCTTGAGTGTGTCTGACTTAACCCCTCCCTAATGTCAGACACTGTGATAATCACTGGGGGTAGAGAAATCAGTATAATATATCTTATATACAAAAGTGTGACAGCACTCTAGTAAAAGTGGAGGAAACAAATGGGTTCACTCTCTTTGAGGAGGATGTGAAAGAGGTGTTATAAGAAAATATTAGAAAAACGAGTTGTACTCCAAATCCCAATTTATTTGCACCTCTAATGGTCAATGACATGGAAGTAAGATGCAAAAAGTGATCCTGTGAACTTTTAATTCACGATTTCTGCCCTGTTGTAACTTATACGAAACTCTCCATGTTCTAAGGAATCAGGTGAACAATTCTCTCTGCCATCTCATCATTTAAACTGCACTGCCCAAATCTTGTCTATATTAGAAATTGCAGAAAAGAAAGAGTTTTTTTAAAAAAACAAATTGCTAAAACAATCAAACGTCAACTTCTGAGGCAATTACTTCAAGAGTAGATGCATACAGAGAGATTTTGGATATCAGTTGAACTCACTGTGCCATGGATATCACACGCAGATCAGAATATAAACAATTCTCATGCAAAAGTATTTGAGATAGAGCCTTCTTAAAAAAAAAAAAAAAAAAAAAAAAGGAAAAGAAAGGTTCAACTTGTGGATTTCTGTCTAAGGCCAGTACCTAATTATTTTCATAGGGATTGGTCATCTTCTAGGATGATCATGTGATATGTTAAGGAAGTATTATAAATTATCCTATGATAAATTACCCTACGAATTATCCTAAGTAGCTTTCATTCCATAGGATAATTTATCCAAACTTTAGGCTATTCCTGTCACTTACATTTTATGATAAGCAGACGAGAGAATAGGTTTTCCCAACTCTATAGAAGCCCTAACAAGGAGATGAGGATCATGACCAGATCAAAGAAGGCTTCACTGAGGGATAGCAAATAACAATCTAACAAGAAGCAAAAGGGAAATCAGTATGAAACCACACAGAGGGAGAAGCAGAGAAGTCCAGATCCCCTGCTGGGGAGTTAAGCAGGATCCAATAGTTGGTCAACCAAGTTAACATTCACTCAACATCTACAAAGCTTACTTTTCTTTTCTTTCTTTCCTTCCATTTTTTTTTTTTTTTTTTTTTTTGTGGCACTCAGGATTGAATCCTGGGTTTTCCCCAGGCCCACAAACCTTACATCCTTACATTTTAAAAATGTCCTTGACCTTGAAAAGGACCTCTCTAGTTTGAACTGGGATTTTGCCAAGTATAAACAGGCAGTGTTATTTTCTCCAGGCAATAGTCCCAATTCCCTTCCAAAATAAAAATCCTTAGCAAACCATCAACATTTCTATGGTGAGATTCGATTTTTGAGATATATGTGATAAATGAGAAGAAGGTGGAGACACATTCAGATCTTTGTTGAAGGAAAAAAATAATTTTGGGAATGCAAGAGAGTTTCCATTTAGCAGTTAAACCAGGGTTGATTTTCTTGAGAACAGGGTCTTCTCTCCCTGACTTAGAGTCTATCTGTTTCTGAAAAGAATTCATTTTTATTCTGTTCACAGAGGTTTAGTATAAAACATAATTTGTTCTCTCCAAAGAAAAATTAATCCAAAGTAAGTTAATCAGAAGGAAAGGTGGATTAACTGAGTGGATCTGGCCTTTGTATATATAGTGGGTAAGTACCAAAACTTACGTGTTTGGTTAGAACTTGGGATGGTCCTGGCAAATATTACAGAAGGAAAAGGAAGACAGAAAGAAAAATCAATGTATTTCAAAGCTATTTTAAATTGCTTGGTTGTCACTAGATTAGAAAGCTGCCTTTTCAGGCTTCTCATAGAGATTTTTATTTTTTCCCCTCAGTAAGGCAGAAGAAAACAAAATTCTATGAATGGTAGTTCCCCTGTTCTAAGAACTTTCAGAGAAAAATGAAAAATAAAAAGTGCTGCATGTTGCAATAACAGTTCCCATTTCATTAACGAGAAGACCTCTGTGTTGAAAATCTTGATGGGAAATCTGGCAAAAAGTCAAAGTAGTTATACAGCCACTGTCTTTGGTAGCTATCTATTTAATATAGGGAGCAATAAATGTTTTTCTTCGGGCCATGTGCTTTAGGCTACAAATGAGGGTTTGCCTTGTGTCCATAACTTCTATAATATCTAACTATTAGGAATTATGACATGATAAATCATGAAAGTTGAAAGTTTTTGCTAATTGAAATTGAACTCAAAGAGAGTGTGATCTTGGCTTCTGCCTAGTGAATTTAGAATGTGTGGAGAATTTAAAACGTGGAGGCAGTCACGCTAAGTCATTTAGGATACAAATCCTTGGTCTAGAATCCTGTTAGGCAGTCCATATAAAAGTGAAGTAATAATTGTCAGCTTTTCAATTTTTTTTTTTTTTGGTACAATAGAGCTGCCTTTAAGATAAGAAAACAAGCTCTCATAATGAAGGGCACAATGATAAAATATTTAGAAGGGATATAATTTAGAGCATTATCCCATCTGGTCTCAGGCATTTTATTGTATGTGCAAGAATTACTTAGTGTTTTTCACAATATTATGTTTCATGGATTAACTATGCAGAAAACATTTTAATCACCCGAAAGATACCATGATGTCACTGATGAGAACTTACCATCCATTCATTTCACAGACATTTAGATTAAAGTCCCCCCCCCCTTTGGTTTCAGGGGAGTAGGAAAGGAGCATTGAAGGAGAAAATTCCATTGGAATTTATAGGAAATGGCTTACAAAAATGAAGAAAACATACAAAAAGAAAGAACCTTTACAAAAATCACAAAACAAAAATTTCAAGAACTACTGACCAATTTCTTTTTAGTTGTTAGCTGTGTTGTTCAAAGACTCAAACTACCAGTCATTTTAATCAAAATAGGACATTAAAATTATTTTCCCTCTGAGGGAGAGGAGAAAGATGAGGTTATCATGTAACACAACTCATTGATAGAATTTCTATTTTCAAAGCAGTTGTTTCCATACAGTGTTAATATTAGTTTAGCCAACCTGATTTTGGGGGGTCAGGGGACACATAAAAATTAGAGAAGATGTGCAAATTGAAATGCAACAGAGAAATTAAAATTCTACTCAGTATTTAATGAAAGGTGGCTACTTGGAACATCATAAAATTATGGAATCAAAGGCCCTCTTTCCCAGCAAAGCCAACTGTCATGTTTCTAATAATCATCTTATTATCTACAGAAACCATACACTTTTTCATGAAATAACAGGTATAAAATTATCTTGCCTATTATTTCCATAAGCTATCACAAAGTTCCAGAAATTCTAAACTACGACAGACTGCCGCCTGCAAAAATCTCCCCCAAACTATGTATTCTTCATTTTGCTTTTGAGAATACGTTAATTGTAACAATATCACCATTTTACCAAAACATTAAATGAAATGTTGTTTTAAAAAATCAATCTTTGTTTTTTAATGAAGAACTGTTTAGAAAAACTATCTTGATTATCCTTAGGCCTCAATAAGATACCTTCCCCCCCCTTTTTTTTCCTTTTTTTTTGTTTCAAATCCAATTACTTATTTTGAGTGTATATTTAGAATAAAAGGGCTTATTAGGTAGATATATCAAACATTATTTAATTTCAACACTATAATTGATTTTTAAGGCAAAGCTGGGTTAAATAAGGATATACCATATGAGAATTAATTTCAAAGGATATTTGTGTTATCTGTTAAACTGTCAGTACTCGTCATTATGATCCTATGGAATGCTAAATATTTTTATAGCCACCAAAGAACAGAAATCTGGTCCCATATGACCTGACCTGTCAAAGGATGCTGACATTTCTATTTCATTTCATGTGCTGGGATTTTGTTTCACAAGTCAAATCAGAACACCCTATCAGCAATAAGAATAGAAGTTCTAGGGGATGGGGTTGTGGCTCAGTGGTAGAGCGCTTGACTAGCATGCATGAGGCACTGGGTTTGATCCTCAGCACCACATAAATGTAAAATAAAGATATTGTGTCCATTAAACCTAAAAAATAAATATTAAAAAAATGTGGACTCAACGAGTCAATAATAAAAAAAAAAAAAGAATAGAAGTTCTAAAATTTCACCATTAATTTAGGTAAGAATAATATTTAAAATCCAACTCTTGAGCTTTAGGAAAGGTCACTATTTTATTTAGGATACATGTGTGTATATCGGTTTTTTAATTCTCAATACTTTTAACAAAAACCCAGCTGGGAAAATTAAAAATCAAGAGGCAGCTCCTTGATTGGGTAAACTGCTTTTAGAAATCACTTTTTCAAAACAGATACATTTTCTTGGGACCCATGGTTTTCTTTTTGTGCATCCTGGTTTCATTTGGAGATTTTCCTCTAGCACTGGTAAAGCCTTACCACGGACATGTGACTAGCTGTGTTCATGTCCTCACTGCAGGCTTCTCTCGCCTAGGGAGGAAGCCAGCCAAGAACGCCTGCATCCAGGACTTGATGTGTGCAATCAAAAAGTCAAAAGTCTGAGCGATCAGGGAGGGTGCGAGGCAGAGACCACATCCAAGCCTGGTATTGGGAAGGCTGCTGCCAAGCTCCAAGATCACAGCCAGGCTACGGCAGCCAATTCTCAGGGCTGGAGAGAAAAATTCAGAGCCAGAAGGCAAACTGGGTGAGAAGAAACAGGTCCTCGGGTATTTAAGGACATGACTTAAGACCATGGCAGGCAGACAAGGTGACAACCTTGTTAGGTTATTTTTAGCTTGAAGGCCTTACCTCTCGGACAGCTCTGCATCGTTTTATTGAGGACAATCCTTGTGGTCCCTACCTGCACTTTCCAGAGAAATGAGGTGAAGGAATGGATAGAAGACATGGGTCTAGAGACTCTGTGCTTTATGCCCCTGGACTACACTACAAGAAGTTGATGAACCAGTGGCCAGAGCTCAAGTTCCTTCGTTAATTCCTTGTTTGCTCAATTTTTTTTCCCTGCTTCATCAAAAATAAAATAACAATATAAGCAAATAAAATAACACATGTACGTATGCATGTTTCTGTTTGCAATTCCACTTTGCTCTCATGAGTCACCCTTCATTGAGGGCATTTCTGTAGGAAGCAAATTAGAAAATTTCTTGGTTCATTGGTGCGGGGGAGAGAAAAGTGACCAAGAATTGGGCAGCTCAGCTGGTGGAATTGAGTTGTATGGTCTGGTTGAGTGACGTCTTTTATTCTCAGAAGGTTACCAAGAGAACATTGCTGCTTAGGACTCAATTGTGTAAAAATATAATGTGATGTACCAAAATTGAACCCCAGAATAGATTCATCTGGATAATTCAAGGGCACACACAACTCTAGGCATTGGGGAATTCTTGAAGGATACTTGGACATTGAAAAAAAAAAGTATTCTGTTTTCACACAATCATCTTCTTTTCATATAACACATGATGTCTACATGAATTTTTAGCACTGCAATGTCATCGTTTCAATAGTCATTTGCTCTTACATAACAATTCAGGAAAAATCCACCGTGACTTAACCTTTAGAGCGCAATTCCAAAACCACAGCTTCGTTTCTGCCTGACTTGTCAATCTGGGTTAGTCAATATTGCTCAGATTGGAGGTTAAACTAACTTAAGTTGAACAGACCTCCATGAGACAGAATTATTTGTATTTGTTTATTAACTTTTTTTTTTTGGGGGGGGGGCAGGATAGGCAGAACAGGAAAACAGAAAAATCAGAGAGATGTTTGAGGTGCCCTCCAAAATTACATATTTTATAGGGAGAAAAGTTTTGTGAGCTTCTTCTCTTAATGAATATTTTTATCAGTCAGTCCAGCTGAATTGAGATGATGAACCAATCCACAGAATTTGGATAAAATTCATCTCTTTTGATCTTTGAAGGTCCCATCATCAAAGATACTCCATTTCTACTGGAGGATGTATCCTGTTAAGATTTCTAAATTGCTAGTGGAAAAGGTGTCAATAGCTATGTTTCATAAATTCTGATGTCAATATCATTGACATATGCAAATGAATGGCAAATGTCAAGGAAGTATACAATCAAGTTTGCAAGGTTGTACAATATACTGAAAGTGATAGATTATACATCATTCTAAACGAGAGAAAGATTTCTTCTTCAACTACATTTATTTATTTATGTTAAATTGTGTATGACACAGAGAGGCTCTCTCCTTAGTCCAACAATCTAGCTGTCTAGTTTTATAAATCCTTATTTTAAATGCTGCTGCATGAATCAGCTCTCAGGTATCACAAAACATTCCTTCAGAGGTAAACCTAAAGAATTACAAAATTAAACAAATATGTGATAAAGAAATTTTTAAAAGGTGTAAAACAATAGTAGTATTTTAGATTTGTTTAACCTTTTTAAGTTTTCAGATGATTTTGCATATATTTCCCTTGCCAATACCTTATACTATTAATTAGCTAAGTTTTTAAGAGCATCAAAATTATTTAAAGTTTAATATTGCCACCTGGCAAAAAGTATTATTTTTGATAATAACCAGGTAAGTATTAAAATATTATGTAGTATCAGTAGGACACTGTAGCAGTCCTATAGTAACATATATGTTTACAAATGTGTGTGTGTGTGTGTGTGTGTGTAAAATTGAACTCAGGACACTTTTTCACCTAGCTCTATTACCACTCTTTTTTATTTTTATTATATTGAAAAGGATCTTGTGAAGCTGCAGAGGCTGGGCTCTAACTCGTGATGTTCTTGCCTTAGCACCCCCAAGTTGCTGGGATTACAGGCATGCTTCACCACACTTGGCAAAAATTGTTGCTATAAAAGTATTGCTAAGGCAATGTGTATCACTACCAAACATCATATATTTAATTTTGAACTAATTTTATACTATTTAGAATAGAAACATGTACTAAATATTTTTGTACATTGATATTATATTAAATTTAATGTGCCATGTCAAATATCAAATACCTACTTATCATATTCGCCATGGTTTATGCCCTTCTGTTTAGAAACTGTAATCATTTAAAACATTAAAAAGTCAGAGATATCTTTTTAGAGTAGAGTGTAGATCACATTGCTCTTTTTCTACAGACTGCTGTAATGACTCCCCTATTATGTTCCATGTAAAACCTGATGTCCAGTTCTAAGTTTTCCTCCTTAGACCAGGGAAAAGCAAAGATATCACCTGTTGCCATGGCCATCCATCTTTGTACTGTATACTCTAGTTGGGATTATTAATCAAGGGAAAAAAAGGTTTGCAGATTAGAGATAAAGAAGTAAAACTATTTCTATTCTTAGATGCCATGATCTTATACATCAAAAGCTCTAAGGAATCTACTAGAAAAAAGCCAATAGTTTCAATAAGGTCATAGAATATGAGATCAACATACAAATCAGTTATACCAGTAATGAATAATAAAAAAAAAATACTTCCATGAAAAGGAATTAAAAACTTAGGAATAATTTCACTAAGGAAGTGCAAGACTCATGCACTGAAATTATACAATGATGTTGAAAGAAATTAAAAATCTCTAAATAAATGGAAAGATATCCCATATTCTTGGATTAGAAGGCTAACAGGGCAAGACTACCCAAGTTAGTCCACATCTATGCAATCCCTATCAACATTCTAAGTGTATTTTTTTTTTTTGTAGAAATGGACAAGTTTACCTAAATTTCATGCAGATATGAAGGGCATCTAATAGCTAAAACAATACTGGAAAAGAACAATGTTGGAGGGCTCACACTTCTGGATTTCAAAACTTATTAAAAAGTTACAGTAATCAAAACAATACGGTATAATGACAGATGTATAGATAGACGAAACATGGTCCAGAAAGAAAATAAATCTATACCTTCATCTATGGCAAATTATATTTCAGCAAATCTGCCCAGTGAAGACTTCAACAATGGTATAGGGACAAATGGATATCAACATGCAAAAGAATTTAAGCTAGACCTCTACCTCCCACTATATGCCACACAAAATAGATCAATGTTCTATAATATGAGACTTCAAACAACAGTATTCTTAGGAAGAAACATATGTGTAAATATAGGTGACCTTGGATTAGGCAATGGTTTCTTAAAAAAATTTTTAAAAGCTTTTAAGAGTCAAAGGATGCTATCAAACAAAATAAGAAAAAACACTGAATAGGACTAAATATTTGTAACTTATATAGTTTATAATGGTCTAATGTTCAGAATAAAGAAATCATGCAATTAAATAGTAAAAAACAAACAACACAGTAAAAAAATCAGGCATATGATTTGAATAGACCTTTCAAATAAGAGAGACAACAGGCCAATAGAGATATTAAAAGATATTCAACTTTAGGCAATAGAGAAATGTAAATAATAACCACTATGAGATGCCATTTCATATCAAATAGGATGACTGCCATAATACAAAAATTTTAATTAAATTTATAACAGGAAATAAGTATAGGCAAAGATGTGAAGAGATCTGAATCCTTACACATTGCTGGCAAGAATACAAAATGGTGCAGTCATTAGAAAAGTTTGAAAGTTGCTCCAAAATTTGGTTCTTAGGCATGTACCCAACATAACTGAAACTACATGTTCACATGCAACTTGTGCAATAAATGTTCATGAAAGCATTATGTATAATCGTCAAAGCTTCTAATGAGCTGGGCGTAGTGGCAAACGCCTGTAATCCCAGCAGTTTCAGAGGCTGAGGCAGAAGGATTAAAGCCAGCCTCAGCAAAAGCAAGGCACTAAGCAATTCAGTGAGACCCTGACTCTGAATAAAATATAAAATAGGGCTGGGGATGTGGCTCAATGGTTGAGTGCTTCTGAATTCAATCCCCTGTACCTGGCCCCCACAAAAAATATTCTAAAGCCCTGATGTCCATCAAATGATGAATGTCTAAATAAAATGTGGTACATATTTAAATGGAATATTTTTCATCACCAAATAAAGAACCAAGTTGTAACCCTGTTTTTGGCGATTAAAAAAAAAAGTCAATGTATGAAAGTGTGAATGCTCCAAGATTGTTCTTTTTCAGTATTATTTTAGCTATTAGGCCCCATTCATTTCTATATGAAGTTTAGGTAAGCTTGTCCATTTCTACAAGAAAAAAAAAAATACACTTCAACATGGTTGAATCTTGAAAGCAAAATACTGAGTTTAAAAAAAAAGCAGTTAGTCACAAAAGGCCACTTATTGTATGACTCCATTCACATAAATTGTCCAAATAAGAAAACCCCTAAGAGTCAGAAACTAGGTCAGAAGTTGCCAAGGAATGGGGGGAAGGGAGAAATAGGAGGCACATGGCTTCTTCTGATGATTAAAAAATACATATATCAAGGAATTAGACAGTTGTACTGGTTGCACAACCTTGTGAATATGTTCTTAATTATATACTTTAAAATGGTGAAAATATTGAATTACATTAGATGAATTTTTATCTATAATTTTTTTTTCTCTCAAGACAGTGTCCTTGCAATGGCCAAAGGCCCTGTGATCTATCTGTTCCTCCAGTGTCTGTCTGATTTTCTCTCTCTCCTTGTTCCCCTTTGTTCCCTCTGTGACCTTCGCCTTGCTCTCTTCCAGCACTCGAAGCACCCTCCCATCTTAGAAACACCAAGTTTGCTATTCCTCTTTCTAGAATGTTCTTCCCCAGAGAACCATACTACCCACCCCCCTCATCATTTTCAAGCCTGGATCACTTTCTCATTGAGGCTCTCTCTTCTCACCCTGGACAATGAAGTCTCTGCTCCTTCATCCTAGTAAATCCTCTTTCTCTTTCCCGCTTACATTTTCTCTACAATATCTATCACATTCAAATAGGACATGTAATATACAACCACCTAAGGGTTGCTTTTATCTGTCCCCTTGAAAATTCCACAAGGGCAGAGAATATTAGTTGTTTTGTTCTCTGGTGGTCCTTAGCATCTAGAACGGCGATGGAAACTCAAAGGGTTACTTAAGTATTTCCTGGATGAACGAACAAAACAACCCAATGAAATGATGCGTGGGAGGGAAGAAGAACTAGTAGAGAAGGCAGAGAAAGGCCCAGTACCTGCGTGCCATTACATTTATGATAAAATCATTTTTCAACTGTTTGAAATTTTTGCCTTCATTCAAGTATTATTTAATTAGGTGATTTAAGGAAAGTAGTTATGATTTTTTAAAATGAATAATTACATTATATGATTTCTTCAGTCCTTTCTAGCTATTAACTAATTATGATGTTCTCTGAAACAGGATGTTTATAGAAATAGTGCTGTAACAGAGTTCCTAAAGAAGTGATTAATAAATTAAGAATTACAAGTAATTCTTTACTAGAGCTTTCATTTCTAGATACTGACAGCTAAAGTAGAGAGGGTAAATGTGCAGAACTTTTTTCTGCACTTGGATAGTTATGCCAGGAATTCTATCAGGACATAATTGCCAAGTCTTTTTATGTTTGTTTGTTTTATTCATTTTACTGGATCAGAAAAAGAAAGGAGTGGTTCAGTCTAGAAGGAGAGTTGCTGAGACTCTTAAGGAAAAAAAAACAAAAAAACACCAAAACATTATGCAGCTGAAAAAGAGATTAAGATAAAAACTATAAATCCATGTGGAACAGACTGTGGGAAAATTTGAACTCTCAAGAATCAAGTAGCTCTGTAAAACCTGGAAAATGTGACCCTAAGTTAGGAAACAGGTTAAGAAGTTCTTAAAAAAAAAAAGTAGGTAAAAATATGAGAAATCTCTTATATTTACTAAATAACCTGTTTCTTTAAAATCCTGTTCTAATGTTAAATGGAATATAAATATGTGTATATCATATAAACATATACATATATTATATGTGTAAACTATATAATATATATTTAATTAGGGCTAGCTAGTCTTGAGACTTTATTTTTATCCATTTTATTGCTTATTTTACAGAAACATCATCATTGAGTAAAAATACATGTTAGTAATTTTTTCAGGGAAATTACACCTGTGAAAAATCTACTTGCTAAAAGGATCAGCCCAGGGAAAACTCATAAGCAAATTTTTTACTATCAAGCTGAGGATAAATAGCCTCAAACATAAAGGCCAATAAATTTGTGCATCCACTTTAGAAAACTGTCACCCAAAAAGTTATCACTTGACCCAGGAAAACCTCTCCAGCACAATTACACATGGACCTCAGAGAAATAAGGCCATGTTTCTACACACACACAAACACACACAAAATTATGCATAAAATTTCATAGCAACATTTTTCATATTACCAAAATAAAATTTCCATCCATTAATGAATGAAAGGAAAGATAAAATATGGTTTATCTCTACACTGGAATATTATTCTGCCCGAAGAAGAAAAATGTCATGGTAAAAGCCATGTCATGAATGAACCTTGAACACATCAGGCTAAGTAAAAGAAACCAGTCACAAAATATGAGACACGGGGTGATTCTATTCATGTGAAAAAATCCGGCCTGGGCTAATTCACGGAGCCAGAAAGTAGATCAGAGGTTGCCAAAGGAGAGGGAGGCCGTGGGTAGTACTGATGGTACCTCTTCTGAGGGTTCCAAAATTGATGGTTGCACAGCTCCAAGTATTCTAAAAACCAGAGACTGTACACTTTAAACAGGTGAATTGCTTTATATGTAAAACACATCCTAAGTAAAGCTATTATTAAAAAAAAATCAACAAGCTGTGAAAATTCCTCTAATGTTCTGGCTCCTTTGTTTCTTGCTTTCTATTCAGGATGGCTGAGTGCTGACTTCCACCATCTTGGAGGGTCAGATAAGAGCACTGGTTATACCAACTCTCATGTTGGTGATGGGTTTCAAAAATGTTAAGAGGAAACAGAGCCTCTAAGCCCCATGCCACTTGTGCCTGCAGGCTGTTCTTTTAAGAGGGCAAGACTTACAAACCAGTCACATGACAGGGTGGTAGTCATCATGTATCTCAAGCCAATAAGATCCTCCTAAAAGATAACTATGATCACTCCTCTGCTCAAAACCTTGTAGGACAAAATCTAAACTCCTCTGTTAATATATACCATTCTGGCCTGTCTTCCATTTCCTGATCCCCACGCTACACTTTAATGCTGTCAAACTATCAGTTATAATTTAGATGTGAAATATTCCCCAAAGGCCAATCTGTTAAAGGCTCAGTCCTTGGCCAAGGTGTTACCAGGAGATGGTAGACACTTAAGAGATGGGGCCTAGTTGGAGAAAGTTGGGTCATTGTGTAGTGCTCTTAACAGAGTCATGGGGACCTTGGCTCTCTCCCCTTTTTTTCACTTCTTAGCTGCCCTGTGATAAGTACTTTTCTCTGCTACCCACTCCCGCCATGATATTTTGATATATTGCTTTGCCACAGACCCCAAAGGCTTAGTCACCAGCAACTGAAACCTCTCAAACCATGAGCTAAAATAAACCTTTTCCTCTGAAGCTGACGATCTCTGATATTTAAAATAATAAGGAGGCTGACTCGCCCACAATCCTGGATGCCCCAAACGTAATGCTCCCAGGTTTGTGCATACCCTTTGGCTAAATTCTAGTACAAATCATGATAAAAGCCCAATGATTCTCCATACACCCACAATATCTTGTCTATATTCTTATTTTGTGATCAATCATATTATTGTAATTGCACATTTATTGTACTTTTAAAAATTTAATCGTCTTTTCCCCAGATTGTGAGTCTCAAAAGAGAAATATCTAACACATGGTAAACTTTCAATAAAGTACTCATCACTTGGCAGTTGAATAAAGGATTGAATCTCTGCTGGTGTCTCCATTTTACAGGGTAAGATGGGGAGAGAGAAGTGAAATAATACTGTATAAATGCAAACTAAGCTTAAAATAACTTAATTGGCTTAGGCAATTACAAATTTTAAAATGTGGACAAAAATATAGAATATTTAGAAGATGACTGGTTAGGACACATTTTCCCACCACACTGAGTGCCTTTAAGTTTAGAGCAAGATGCTCTATAAACACAAGCCAGCTCTCTTATATCCCACATTCCATAGTGCTACTTGATGAAAAGTGATCCAGGTCAGGCTTTCAAGAGAGATGGAATGTCTGTTCCAAACTGCCACCTAAGATATGTTCAAGCGTAGCTAAGGCGACACTCAATTTTCACCTTATACGAAGACTTCAGGCCCAGCTCCCATGTGGGTGGGACTCCGCTCTCCAAGTGTGGGAATATGAAACCGAGTTTCATGACCTAGGGTGCAAAAAGCATCAGCCCACATTTACTAATGCCATTGGTGGCTGATAAATCACCTGTCCAATTTTCTGAATTTGCAGTCTATTTGTTCTGAATGCTGTGCTTGCTCTTTTGTGTTCATGTTTATTGATGCTCTTTACACAAGGATTCCCCAGATACTGAGGCCTGACCTCAGTTTGATGCTCAGATGTTTTTTCCAGTAACACCACTTTTTTTTTTTCTTTCCAGCGCTACAAAATAAATAAATAAAGTTCAAATGTTGTTTAGTGTCACATGCCCTGGCTTGCATAACTGATGCAAATTTAGAAAAGACTGCTTTGGGCGTGTCTATCTGCCTGAAATTCTTATGCACTAGTCTGATGCTTTGCATTTATTCCATACATATCAGGTCATGTGAGAAACAGTCTAGACAGCCAAAGAGCAGCTGGTGGATATTAGATATTTATTAAGTAATTTTTGCCAATACCAAATTATATTCAGTATAAAATCTTCACAATATGTTATTTTAAATTGTGTATATCAATCGGGATAAAAGGAACAAAGCAACTGATTTTTGTTCTTTAAAATGTTACCTTGCATGAGGTCTTGAAACCTTTCTATATAATCTTATGATAAAGTTATAATGCCTGGACCCTTTAATGAACACTCAAGTGTTCACCTGCTTGCTCTTTGCATTGTATATGAAAGAAGAAATTATATTTTATATCCTTCTCCATCTGCTATAATTTATTTTTTAAGGAAAGGAGATACAACCAATTATTTATTAGAGCAGCTGTAACCTCTAAAATTGATGGTTTTCTAATTTGATTTAGATTTGTGATATAGAACTTCCTAAAGAAAAGAGCAATTACTTAGGCAAGTGGATTTGTGATCTCGGCCCTGGAAGTCTCAAAATTCATCTTTCTCTGTCATAACAAAAAATATTAAATTGATTGCCTTGATAGTATCTAGGATTTGTTTAGCGATGTACAATATGCTAAATACTTTTAACACCCATTCATTATTTTTAAAACGTCTTTAAAATCAAAGCAGGTATTGCTTTGGTTTCTTTTAAAAATGTGGAAACTGAAGTTCAGAGACTTGAACTGACTCAGCATAAAACATAAGCGCTGCCTTGCAACTCCAAGACCACCACAGACAACCCCCACCATGGAAGGAATCTTAAGAAACTGCAGCTAAAAAAGGATGTGAAAAATGAAAGAAGGCCGCCTTTCATCTTTCAAATCATTTTAAAGTTTGATTTTTTTTTTTTTTGTTCTTGCTGGTCTTCACATTTAAAATATGTGATTTTATCAAATATTTAGAACTCTTCTTGAAAATTAAGTTTTAATTTTGAAGCAGACTGTTTAAGAGAGCAATTCTGGTAAAGATGTTAGAAATTCAAATGACTCATGTTGGGCCAAGTGTTAAATGGTAACCTAATTGCCTTCAAATTTGCACAGCTTCTAATTAGGCCTCTAGCCAGTTGAAATCACACACGATCAACTTGTAGTTGTACATTTCAAATGCTCATGGAAAGGGGGCAGATGTTCTTTTGAGAGTTTGCTCACTGGATAACTGCAAATGTCCAGTAAAGCTGTTTGCCAGTGCAAATCAGGACAAAGACACATCTGCAGCCATAATCATATTATTTTTAACCTCTGAGTGCTTAAGTGTCTGGCTTACAGCCTTCCTGTGACTTTCTAGTTTTTAAATAGCCAAAAGTAGACATGTACCAGCACCTAATAAAATGTTAGGCAACATGATGATTGCCTAATAAAATTTCAAGTGTAACTTAATGGGGGAGGGGTCACATAACATTTTCATGGCTAAATTTTGTTTTAAGATGTAAATTTATGGACTTTTCCATCTGATGTTTTCAGATCACAGATCACAGTTGAGTGCAGAGGACTGAGGCTGCAGATAAAGAGAGGAACTATTGTCTTCAAAACCTCAAAGGGGGCGGGGGTGTAGCTCAGTGGTTGAGTTCTTGCCTAGTATGAACAAGGCCCTGGGTTCAGTACTTAGCACTGCAAAAACAAAACAAAACAAAAACAAAAACAAACAAAACTTCCAAAACTATGAAGGGATAAAAACCTCAAGGTTTCGAGACTTTTCCCTTAATTGCTAAATTAGTAATAGGGTATAGATGCTGCTTGTCTCCTTTGTTGCTATCAGCCCAACTTCCGGATGCCACCTATGATTACCAGGCTCTATCCTCCTGTGGCCTTATAATCATCCTCCTGACTATAGGTGAGTCAAGTCTCAACCCTCCTTCCGGACTCTCCTCTGGGTTTGGAAACACAAGGCCTGAAAAGGGTCTGCTGCTTTCAGAAAGGGGCTGTTTACAACACAGACTTGTGACAAAGGAGGTAAGAGAGAGACATGGGCCTCCCTCTTCAGAGAAGCTGTTTAGAAGAAAGATGGCCGAGCATGACTAGCTGGTGAGGAGGAAAATATCCCCTCCAGGGGCCCAACTGGCACCTGTGGTTTGTCTCCCTGGCCCCGTGAGGCTCTGTTTGTAAGGGAAAATTTGTGCAGACCGAGGTGAGCCTCCTTATAAAAGGGAAAGTGAAATCCTGTGGGGAGAAAACCCAGAAGCTGTGACATGGAGGCAGCCGTGCGGGCTAAGTCCATTCCAATTCCAGAGAAATCAGAGAAGGGCAGTTTTATAGGTTTTAAATTCCCATTTGTGACAGCAAGTGCTGAGATGAAGCAGTGGACTGTATCTGGGGAACACTGGAAAGTCACCTTGAAGCCATTGAAAATGCCATCCCCACACCTGCTAGGGCCACCAGATGGCAGGTGGTACCTTAGAGGAAGAGTGGGGAGAAGTGTTGGGACCCTTCATGTATTGAAGGATTGAAAGGGAAGCTGCCAAGACATGGACCCAGATCTTCAGGGAGGGAGGGGCCATGTGTACTCCTGAGTTCCCTGGGTGCTGTTATCAGGTCCAGTTCTCTAGGACTGGCTGTGCCTGGGAGTGTCAGTTGTCTTAAAAAAAAAAAAAAAAAAAGGGACCAAAACTTGCAATTCTGGAGGCCAAGGCAGGGAGCCCTATAAGTAGGCCTGTCCTCATTCCAAGGATCACTCTAGTCTATGCTGCCACCTAGACTCTAAAAAGCAAATCCAAGCCATTGCTAGTATCTTAGTTCAGACTGTGCAGGACAGAGTTTCAGCAAGATTCTGAAGAAGACCCAATGCAGTGGGCCACTCAGACCCCCAGGGCTCCTAGAAGTCAGAGAGATCCCCCACCTGCTTTGATGGAACTGTGGAAACCTGGGATGTCTTTTTATTTTATTGTCCTTTAGTTTTATTTTTGTAATACAAGGGCGGGGGAGGGGCTCAAGTAGGAAAATGCTCACTTGCTCCCTCAGATCTCCAGATGGATATTCAGGTGCATCATGGGAAAAGCCCTGACTTCCTTGGACCTGTTTTTTCTTTTCTTTTCTTTCTTTTTTTTTTTTGTATCCATATAATTTTAAGTGCTACTTCCCTAAGTTTTTGTGCTTTCTGGCCCACTAGTCTCTATGATCCAGGACAGTAAAATAGGAGGAGACTGAGAGCAGCCAAGACACAGAAAGGGTCAGAGCTGGGCCACTCTTATACACCCAGACCTTCCAGGTCATGGCTAAACTTTGTCTTCCACATTATCATCCTCTTTCATAATCAGCAAAAGGTACAGTCTAAATTTCTGAGACTCGAGACTCCAAAACTCCAGGAATAGCTTGGTGGCTGGAGTTACTACTTTAAAATTTAAATATTACCATTGCTACTTTTAATTTAATTTCCTTTCTATGTCCGCCCCCCCGCCCCCATCACGGTTAGGGCACATGGAATTCTGCAGTGTTTCAGGATATATCTTTGTGAGTCAGGATGGATATTTGCTTATAATTACACAAGCCAAGAGAAGAAATATAATTTATACAAAGAGATAGCTGGCTAGATCAGTAGGTAAATTCCTTAAATTGTTTTAAGGCTAAAATACACATTGGACTATGTTTAGCATAATGCCAGGAGTGAAAGCAACCTTTAGTAGTCAGAGGATAAAAAACATCATGTGGGTAAAAGACAAAGTAAATTAATAAAATAACAAAATAATAAAACTTAAGAGCTACTATGTTTGCATTCTCTCTCTCTCTCTCTCTCTCTTTCTCTCTCTCTCTCTCTCTCTCTCTCTCTCTCTCTATATATATATATATATATATATATATATATATATATATATATATGAAAATGTGCCACAATAGTAACACTGATGCCCTAAAGAGGCAATGCCAGAGAAAACACTATTTAAAATACTATAATTAACTTTTTTAAAAGAAGACAAGAGATTTAAAAAATATATAGCCTATGTTAAAATGATGTTAAGTGCATTACATAAATTTTATTAGATGAGGTCATTAAAAAATAGTAAACATGAAAACCTTAAAAATAAATTAAGAGGTAAAAATAAACATACAGAAGAAAATATTCAGTCATATAAAAAGAGACATTATATGGCATGTGACATCAGTTTTATACATTTTTTGCATATATTTTTAAATGAATATTGTGGGACTGACATGGTCTCTCTCTCTTTCTCTTTTTTCCCCTGTGTTTAAAACCACTTATAATTTATTGCTTTTGCAACTAGGAGAGCTCTTAATTACTTAAAATAAGGAAGAGAAGGAGACCATGAACAGTGGCACAGCACCACAGGCCCAGGCTGAGACCCGCGCAGCAGTACGTCTGGGCATCGGGTATTCCTGAACACTGCCTCAGGGCCAGGGCCAGGGCCAGGGTGAAGTGAGAACCTCTTCACCTCCTGGAAGAGGCCTTTTCAAGGGCTGGCTAGCTTTCTCTCACCATGTTCCCAACCTGGCTAGCCTTTGCCACTGAAGCCTTTGGACACAAAAAGTCACTTATTCCCAGGGGGGTTAGCTTGACAGTCCACATTTGGGGAAATCAAGGGAAACCCTTAATTTCAGATTTAAAGCCCACTCACTTTTCAATGACAAAATTTACTAGGTGAAATCCAAGATTTGGGGTATGGTTTAATATTTTTCCTGATACAATGCTATGATTTTCTTCCCAGATTGTTGCTATCACATGGTGTACTCCTGGGAGAGTCACTTAGCCTCAGTTTCTCTCTGTTCAACAGGAATAAGAGCATATGTCCCATATTTTCTTATTTTGGGGAGCTCCCACACATGTACAATGAAACAAAGTGGCTAACTGGAGGGAGTGCAGCTGAGTTAAATGCTATATACAATTCTTGACTTAACCGAAGGAAGCAAAGATTACAATAAGCCTTAAACTCATTTAATCTCTCCCCAAAGCAAATATTTTGCTGATTACAATATTCTCAGGGTATTTGATAAAGCAATGCCTCAACCCTTTAAAGCAGATGTTTGATAAAGTAAACTGCAGAGATTTCACAATAATTCATAATTACTGACTGAAAGTTTAATATAGAGGATCACATCACACACATTTTTATGTAAACTATATATATTTTTCAAAAGGAAAGGGAAAAGCCTTCTTTCTTTTAAACGGTTATCTGAGAATTAGCCTACTTACCTGAAGCAAATAAATCTTACTGCTAATACACGCACTTTTTATATTAAAAACAAAACCAGAAATATGTTCCTATGCTGTCTCCCTGTCTGTCTCCCTTCCTCCCTCTCATAGACACACACACACACAAACACACACACACAGGATCTCAAACACTCAAATAGCTGCTGCTTTCTCTCTCTGGAACATTACATTAGCTTCAGAAACAACACAGTCAACCCTTTTCCAAACAGAGTAGGCTCTAGAATTGCAGTTTTTAAACCACAGCTGTTAGAAGCTGCTGTCCAAAGTTAATATGTCTATGCCATGTTTTCAACTCATAGCCTCCAAAAATCTTTTTGTAAAAAAACACAGCCTCACATACACAATTATTTACAGCTGCTAGAAAACACACACACACACACATGCACACACATACACACACATGCACACACGCACATTTTCTCTCCCTCCCTCCCTCCCTCTCTCTTTCTCTCTCACACTCTCACACAGTTCATGAACACTGCTCCTACAATTTCTGGACAAGAGAAAAAAAACAGTCACAGCAGATGTGTAGCATATTAAAATGTTCACGGAAATACAACACACGTGAGAGAGACAGGACCCTTGCTTACCACACCTTACACGGCCTACTCTCTGACTTCTCAATGGGGATGCAGGCAGAGGGATCTAAGCAAATTTATGAGATGATCATGTGACCCTTTGACCGGCCAGAGACGCTGCTACAAAATAAGGAGCTATAAATTTCTTCCTTGTTAAATACTTAGTCATCTTCAAAAGAAGATTTCACAGCTGAGAACTCTGCATCTTATGCTTAACAGATTTACCAAAACTCTCTCTCTATATATGGAATCTTTTCTGTTAAGTATTTTTTGCAGGTAGGTTTTCACTATCCCCTTGGTCACCTAAAAATCTGCATTTTTTTTTCATGTAGGCAACCACACTTTTATCAAATCTTCTGAAATTCTTTGGCTTTTAAATGATATATTCCTATGTATTCTGTGATGTGTCTGAGGCAAAAACACTAATTTTTTAATACTTTATTTTTAGTTATACTTGGACACAATACTTTTATTTTATTTATTTCTTTTTCTGTGGTGCTGAGGATGGAACCCAGGGCCTGACACATGCTAGGTGAGCGCTCTACCACTGAGCCACAACCCCAGCCACAAAACATTAATTTTTAAGGGTTGTTCTCTTCATGAAATATTTTTGGTCTTATAAAGCAGACAGAAATATTTGTTAATTTGAAGTGCTTTCTCTTTTCTGGATGAGGAGAATAATATATTGAAATTTTATATGCAATGCTTAGATCTAAAGGGCTTCTTTTTTTTCTATCTGTATTCTGGTAAGCTCTACCCCCCCCCCCCCCCCCGCCCCTGCCACTTCTCCCCCTCTATGCTCAAGAAGACAAAAGCCTTTCATCACCTGGCAAGAGTGGAAAGCACAAGACAAAACATTTTAAAGTCCAGGAAAAGCCCTAAAAGAAAGAATGAATCACAAGCCAAACTGTCAATTATCACCAAGGCATAAGCCTGAGTTTTAAATAATTCCTTCAAGAATGTATCATGGTTATTCATTTTCTGTGGCATTCTTGTCTTGCATCCATGCTAATCTCAGAGCATCTTATTTTCTTTTCTGACCTTGGTTCTTGCTTTACTGTGAAAAACCCACCTGTGTGAATTTTACAACACTTCTATAATTTGTTTCTTTATCACCCGTTTTATGTTTGTGATTCATCGCACAGTAGACCTAAGCCAGGCACTGGCTATTAGGATTTGGCACAGAACCAGCTGCACTGCCTGCAGGCTGATCCACTCTCTCGGGCTACAGAACACTTATTTCCCATCACGCTTCAGGCTACAGGGACTGCTGTGACACCGAGAGAGCTGCTCTTCTTCTCCATAAGTAGGTGCCAGGCATTTCCACAAGGGTTTGCAAGTCTTCACAAGTTGGGTTTCCATCTTTATTTCTAATGGCAGAGTTCAGAGTACTACTATTGCTTCTCACTGGGCTCAGTACAACTGTCCTGTAAAAGATGTTGTCACATCTTCCTTTCTACTACCTGAATCCATTCTAATGTGCAAATGCACTAGCAGTCTGTACCTTGCAATATGAACAACATATTAGGAAGTGAGAAATCCATTGAGCTTAATGTGGTTTATACGGCTCTCAAAGGTCTGGTCCCTGCTTCACTTTCTGGACCTATTTTTCACCCCCCCCCCCCATAATATCTACTTTGCTCTTGTCATATTGACCTTTCATTTTCCTTGAGTATCTTTCTTGCCTCAAGTCATTATGTCACCCTTGTCTTTAAGGTCATTCCTTCTCATCAGTTGTTGAACACCTAGTTGTCTCTCAGCTGATAGTTATTTTTTTCAAAGATGCATTCAAGTATTGCCTAAAACGGGTTAGCTTTTCTTCTGCATGCTTTTACTAAATCTTCTATGTTTCTAACCACAGTCATGAATTTTAACATCCGTCTCTGTCTCTCTCTTGCTCTCTTTCTCTCCCTCTTTACCTCCCTATCCATTTCATCTTCATTTTTGGTACTAGGGATTGAACCCACGGTTGCTTTACCACTGAGCTACATCTCCAGTCCTTTTATTTTATTTATTTATTTATTTTTTATTTTGAGATAGGGCCTTGCTACGTTGTTGAGGTTGGCTTTGAATTTATAATGCTCCTGCCTCAGCCCCCTAATTTGGTGGGATTACGGGCATGAGCCAGTAAGCCTGGCTTCAACTCTGTATCTCAACTTCCTACCTACTTAGTTGTACTCCTCATTAGCCTGAAAGCTCCTTAAGAAATGGCCATGTATTTATTTGGTCCTCCATGATTTCTGTTTATGGTTCCTACTCCAGGCATTTGTTAAGCACACAAAGTTTGTTAAACAAATGAAAAGCTGGTCGCCATCTCCTATAACTCCATATCATCACTCCACTACACATGCCTTTTTTGCTGCCTTAGGTCTCCACAACCAACAGGCTGTGATGGGTAATTACATACAGCAAACTATACTGTACTGCCCCTGAATAAATGAGGGCACACTGGCCAAAGAAAAATGAGACACCTTGCCTCAGAACACCGAGCTGGAGAGAAGCAGGCTCTGGACCTAACTCCAAATCTTCTAAACCCTTGATTTATGTTCTATGAGATCAAGATATTTACCAATGATCAGGATTTCTCATCAACTCCCTTGAACAAGGTTCTTGTGCCACTGGCCAAATACTAATGGAAAAGGTAGATTATTTCATCAATGTCCCTGTGTCACTGTGCTTATACAATAACATACGGAAGCAAAATGTAAAACCCTGTGTCAAAACTTGAACACATTATATTTATTTTTCTGTTGCTTAAATTTATGTTTCTTTTGATGAACTTTTTCAAACAGGGTAAGCCAAGGATACTTTTTTTTAATTGTTGCTGTAATTACTGCTGTTATTAAGGGCTTATAAAATAACATGGGTATTAATTTTTTTTTTGCCAAAATAGTATTCTAATTCTAAATGCAAATAAATTGGAAGGCAAAGTAAGACAGTTTCTCTGAGATGTTATTACCAGTGTGTGCACATTTAATACATTTTGGGAACATTATTTCCAAAAATAATTTAAGGTATTTTTGCCAAAATTAAGCAACTCCTTTTTAGTCTAAGCTGCCAACAGGAGGAAGGAGGAGGCTGACAAACATGCTAATCTTAGTTCACTTGCAATACTGTGCTTCATCCTGGTCTTAAGAAATTTGGTGGCAGTGGCATCTTTTGGGTGGATTTCCCTGGTAATATATTGATCCTGTCCCAGCAAATCTATACTTCCTCTCGGTGATAATTTGAGGTTAATCTGGGGGCCACATTTTTCAGAACTCAGAAATTCCATTGGTAAGGTGTTTTAGTTTGGTTATCAGGCTCCCCCGAAAAGCTTGTTAATGCAGGAATATTCAGGGGTGAAATAATTAGATTATGAGAGCTGTAACCCTATCAGTCCACTGTGGCTGAATGGACTGACTGGAAGATAACTGTAGGCAGGTAGGGCATGGTTAAAGAAGGTGGATCACTGAGTATGTGCCCTGGAAGTGTTGTTCTTCCTGTTGGTCACTTCCCCTCTCACTCTATCTACTTCCTTACTTCCATGAGGGGAGTGGCTCTCCACCATGATGTTCTGCCTCACCTCAGACAATGGACTAGGCCATCTATGGACTGTAAACCTTAAATAAACTTATCCTTCTTTAAGTTGTTCTCAGGTATTTTGGTCACAGTGATGCAAATCTAACTAAAATATAAGGCTATGGATTGTAGTTTAGAGCACATTCAAAATGTTGGCTTTGCAACTTTTTGTCATGGGGAACTGAATAAGGTAACACTTCTAAACTACAGTTTCCACATCAGTACAATGGGAATATGAACCACAACATGAAATATTACACACTAGAGGGGCTAAAATTTAATTTGTGCAACAGGAGGCAAACTCACATATCCATCGCCAGGTAAATGGGTAGATTGTGTTAAAAGATGGACCACGACTCAGCACTAAAAAGAAACTGGTGCAAAAACAATACTGATGAACTTGAAAAATCCTATGTTGAGCAAAAGATGTCAGGCACAAAAGAATTCAAAAGTATGACTGCATATATTACATTCTAGAAAGGCAATATGAAACTACTGTGACAGCAGGTCTGTGATTGCCTCTGGGTGGGGCAGGGGCTGTTGGGAATGGCACAAGAGTGAACTTTCTAAGAATTTCAAAAGGTCATATATCTTTTTTAAATTATTTTTTTAATTTACATATGACAGGAATGCATTATAATTCATATCACACATATAGAGCACAATTTTTCATATCTCTGGTTGTATACAAAGTATATTCACACCAATTCGCGTCTTCATACGTGAACTTTGGATAATGATGTCCATCACATTCCACCATCATTTCTAACTCCATACCCCTTCCTTTCCTCTCCTACCCCTCTCCCTATCTAGAGTTTATCTATTCCTCCCATGCTCTCCCTCCCTACCCCACTATGAATCAGCCTCCTTATATCAGAGAAAACATTTGGCATTTGGTGTTTGGGGATTTGGCTAACTTCACTTAGCATTGTCTTCTCTAACTCCATCCATTTACCTGCAATGCCATGATTTTATTCTCTTTTATTGCTGAGTAATATTTCATTGTGTATATATGCCACATTTATTTTATCCATTCATCTACTGAAGGGCGTAAAAGTTGGTTCCACAGTTTAGCTATTGTGAATTGTGCTACTATAAACACTGATGTGGCTGTGTCCCTGTAGTATGCTGTTTTTAAGTCCTGTGGGTATAGACTGAGGAGAGGGATAGCTGGGTCAAATGGTGGTTCCACTCCCGATTTTCCAAGGAATCTCCATACTGCTTTCCATTTTGGTTGCACCAATTTGCAGTCCCACTAGCAGTGTATGAGTATAAAAAGGTCATATATCTTGACTAGGATGGTGGATACACTGTGGACAGAGCTGCCTAAACTCACTGAACTATCCATTTAAACCCTGTATACTTTCTGTATGCAAATTATGCTTCCCTAAAATGGTAATGTAACTGATATTTTTTTTCCTTTGTACAGATTCTTAGGCTGTTAATGGAAAAGGGGAGGAGACTTTGGTTCCATGAACTTGGGAAATAATCATGATAGCCCTGGGATCTCACCAAGGAAAATGCAGCTGTGAGTCCACCCACAGCCTGCCTTAAGTTGAAGTTCATCTCAGGCAGCTCCCATGTTTCTTTGCACACATTTGAGTACATGCTATCTTCTCTTTGGGAGAAAAATAAAGGCACATTGTATAAGTCCTTCATTTTAAAAAGCTGTGTTTTTTTCCAAAGGGAAATTAAGAAGTGTATAGCATATTAAAACAAGTGGACTATTTTTCAACTATAGCAATAGATATACATTGAACATATATCATAGGAAAGAACAGAATTACATTTACATTCTTGGAAAATTTTTAGTTTGTTTTAATGATTATAAGTTGTACCACTGCTGCTCAAGTTTCTTTCTCTCTTTCTACTGACTATCCATCCAGATAGATGGCAGTTGAATTACTTTAGAAAATTTTAAATATTCTCTTTCCTTACTTTAGTATTAACAAATAATTGGGCATAGGCATAGCACTTAAAACTCAAAAAAATATATTAAAAAAAGAATTTAAACAACCATCTAAAGAAGACCTAAGGAGAAAAAAAACACGTCAATAATTGTTTTGTGGTCTATAAGTTTAATATTAGAGATCTAAAGCTATCTCTCATTGCTTTCAAAGTACTACACAAAACAGGTGCATTAAGAAGAAATTGACGGGTAAGAGGACTAAGAAAAAAGCTGCTAATGGAATGTGTTCAATTTAAAAGTTGGATAAAATGGAAGTCATATCAGCTAAGTGTAACTGCTTTTCTCCTAGCACATTGTTTGCTGTTTATCATATTAGGCACTTATAGTACTTTTTTCCCCCTTTTAAAGTACAAATTCATTGTATAATTATGGTAAGAGAATGCATCACACATTTCTCTTTTTATTTTTTCTTTGCCTAGTACAATGCTTTGCAGACCAACTCATCAACAGACACGTGCTGAAAGAATTAAGAGCACATTATGAACATCCTCCATATCAAAAATTTACTGGATCCTAAGTAAGCATCTAGGTATTTTCAGGAAAGTAGGCAGCTGCCAAGTTTCAGAGTTTGCAGCCCAGATGCACTACTATTGTTCTAAAATGTGATCGGGTGGGTGTATTCTGCATTCTGCCTACATTGTCCCCAAATTTCTATAAAACTGCCAGAGTAAAAAATGAGAAAACATAGTATAAACTTACAAATAAACCTTTCTGCAACCTTGAAACATTCTTTCATAGAATTTGTATCAAAAGGCATCATTCAAAATAAGTTGGTGACATAACTATATAAAGAAAAGGTCAGACTAAGTATGGTGTGCATCCAAAATGGTTTATGTCTTTAATCTTTCAGGGAATGCAAAAACAAGTCATTTTCCTAGCATGTATCTAGTGTGTGCTTCTGATTCTCCTATCACAGATCCTAAATAAGCAAGATTCACAATGGGAAAATGTTCCTTCAGACACAAGTGCCCTCTAGGGTTGATTGTGGAGGTGAAAGCAACACAGTACAGAAGCAAAGTCCTGTACGTGGTGCAGCTAGGTTTGCATGATCATTCTCAACCTTCAGCCACCATTAGGCACAAATGACATGTCATCCTAAACATGGGACACACTTTGCAAAGATTGGCGACTACGTTTCAATATCATGGCATGACTAGAGTATGACACAAGACTCAAGAAGCACTGAGACCCCAAATTCATATTCTATATTTAATTCTGACTTAAGAACAATAAAGGCCAATGATTGTCTTTTCTTAGAACCATTGAATTTCAGAGATAGTTGGTGGGTTTCATATTCTAATTTTCTCAATTTAAATGTGAAAAAATAGGGGTTCATAAGAGTATGTAAGTGGTTTGCCCAAGATAACACACATATCCCCCATCATGCGAGGGTTACCTCCAAATATCTGGAGTTCTGAGTTAAGAGTTCCTTTCATTGTAGTATATTCATTCATTCTCTCCTGACTCTACCTCTCTCTGCCCTCATATACCAGTTTTTTAAAGAAAATTTAACCATTTCTCAGTTGGATCTATTCATGCATGGACAATGTTTCTATAGACAAAGAGCAAAGCCATAGTCTGATGATAGTGCAGAGGTTCTGCTTATATATAACCCTAAGACAGCTCTGATATTCTCACTAAAGAATGCCCAGCAAATAAGCAACTCATTTCTCTGCAAGCAGAATGTCAGTATGTATATTTATGCTGGAAATGCTAATTAATCTATTATATGAAATCTTCAAATGATCAAAATCTCCCAGAGGATACAGTACAGAGAAATAGTTCTCACCCCTCAAGTTAAGACATCACAATATTTTTATTATAATCAGTTTTGTCTTATTCAAAATAGCCTGCGGTACGTAGGGTAACATTTCCCTCAAGACTCTTTAGTTTTGATACAATTGGAAAAATGATATCTTTCTGAGTATATTTACAGGGTTCTTTCTGAATACTGTTGAGCATGAAAAATCTCAAGACGACAAAGGAAATCGGTTACTGTTTGCTGGTTATCCAGCCACCACCACCACAGGTGGGGAAATGTGATAATTACTTTTCCTCATTTCATTAAATACACGGGTTTAGAAAAACAAAATACTAAGTTTGCTAAATAAAATGCTAAGTTTGCTAAATTACTTTGCTTAACTTAGGGAGAAATTTTGTATTTATGTGAAGACCCATTAGTAATATTGTTATCCTGAAATATGTTCAACACAGTGTTGGCCTGGGTATTATAACTTTATCTCACGTTATACTTTGCAAAGAAATCTGAAGCTTAACTCTTGACAAAAGTTTTTAAAGAGATATTATCCCCTTACCTCACCCTGCTTCCTTCCATCCTTCTTTTTCTGGGGACTGAACCCAAGGACCTCACTTATAATAGGTAAATTTTCTACCATTGAGTTACATTCTCAGTTAAATTATACCAAAAAAGAAAAAAATAAAAGCTTGACACAAAAAAACTGCTATTCTTAAAGGATTTAAAACTAATAGAAGGAAACAGAAAATAATTGCACCCAATGGCTATGTGAGAGGACCTAAGGGAATAGTAGCAGACAGTGCGGGATGACATTTCCAAAGAGAACATGATTAACTTCAGTTTTGAAAATATGAAACTTCAGTATTACATGGAACTACCATTCGAAGACCATTCAAGGGCAGTCAATCACTTGCTCCTCATTTCTCTATTATTGGCTTAAAGTAAATCTGACCCAAGTGTAGCATCTACCACTTAAAAGTAAATTTTGCAATGCTTGTTGGGGCTCAGCCAATTATAGCAGCCAACTTTCAGCCAATCACAGGCTTCCAATTGTTCAGATCATGCCCCTGCAAGGAGAGCGCCTCATCACATCATGCCCAAATAAAGTGAACACCCAGCCAACTAATCAAACTGTTTCTGTATGTCATCTCCTTTTCCTATCATTAAATACTATCTGTCCACATTACTGGGCAGAGCTCTCTGAAACTCTGCTAGTTCTGAGGGCTTCCTGATTCCTGATTCCCCCCACCCACATATTGTTCCTCAAATAAAGTTTGCTAACTTTAATTTGTCTAATGGTTTTCTTTAACAACATCAAAATATACTTTAAATCCATCCACAAATTCTATACCCACACTGTTCCAAGTCGACAGTCACCTCTTGCCTAAACTCATCTGTAGTCTGTTCTCCCTGATTCCACTCCTAATTTTGGGTCCACTTCGTGCACCACAATTATAGTAAATTAAACAAACAAACAAAAAAAGAGGATTCCTACTTAAAACCCTCCCCCCCAAAACCAAAGGCCAAATGTTCTCTCTGATAAGTAGATGCTGATCCATAATGGGAAGGGGGTGTAAATGGGAAAATGGAGGGACTGTGATTGGGCAAAGGGAGTGGTGGAGAGGGGGGGTATGGGGCAGGAAAGATGGTGGAATAAGATGGACATCATTACCCTAGGTATATGTATGATTGCACATATGGTATGGCACTACATATAGTACAACCAGAGAAATGGAAAGTTGTGCTGCAATTGTGTACAATAAATCAAAGTGCATTCTGCTCTCATATATACCTAATTTAAATAAATTTAAAAAAAAACCCTAATGCCTTAAGAGTCCAATGTCACAGTTTGCCTATATGATTTGGTTCCTGCCTGTTTGGGGGTCATCCTCTTTTCTTCTGTGGAGGATGTAATGGTCTGGCTTAGCATTCATGCCAGAGGCTAGAAAGTTAAAAACTCTTAACTGACAGGTTAATTTCCATGTAGGTCCTGGCTATAATCTAGTTAATACCAGTGAGATTGCTTGAGATTACAATAAGGGATTTGGACACTTCTGTCTCATTTAATACCCGCCTTTTTTTTGTCCTGGAAAATCATTTTAAGAAGGGTCTGATATATATGGGGAAGATTCCTATGTGTGACGGTTTTTTCAGTGGAGTATACCTCCCTGACAACAGAAGTGGTTCCTTGCTAGTCTAACTCTGTATCTTGGTTCTCAGGTTATTTTTCCTGTAGCTTTCCTCAATTAACCTAAAATCTTTTTATCCTGTCTACTAAAACAAACTCATATGGATTCTAAACCCTACTGTTCAATCTTGAATGATCTATTTATTTTCAGTCTCTCTGGTGTAATAATATTTCTTCTCATTTCAAGACCTTTGGCACATACTTTTTGCTTTGAATGATTGGGCTTCATGGGGCTCCTTCTCCTCGCTCAGTTCTTCGCATAAATGCTAACTTCTAAGAGACAGTTCCCCTAGTTACTCAGCTCAATTTAGATACCCCCTCATTTTCTCCTATTAAACCCTCTACCTTTAATTGAATAGTAGTTAACATAAACTACAATATATCATAAAACAATGGAAAATATCCCCCACCAACTAAATTGTGAGGTCTACCATTTGCTCAGCAGTACCTCGGAGAGGGCCTAGTGTATGTGTGTGTATATATTAAAACTAAACCAAATTTGCTTCAAGTAATTGTCCAACTTTTCAGTCAGCCTACTCTTTTGCCATTGGTTTTCACTGGGCATGGCCTAGCCAGAAAAACCTAATGACAAGTCTCTGTTCACAGTGGTGGAGAAAATTCCCTTAGACTATATTGTCAAGGCAAAGTATTGAATTATACATCTGTCAGGGATTATGAAACAAAGACAGTGTGTCTGTAGGGTTCTATCTCTTGAGCACCTAATAAGGTCACTAGAAGTTGAGTAGGTGCCCAAGAAATAAATGATTAGCAAATGAATGGATCACATTCTTTTTATTTGAGAATAACAATAAAATCACTCTTCCAAGGTCAAATCTATCATTTGGATGTGACTCTAGGTTCAGTGCCATTGGTTACACAGAAATTAGCCTTTCTTTCATGGCATGCACGTAACAGTTCAAATAGTCACTTCACTAAACTTTCTTCCATTTTATTTTTGAATTTAGAAATATATTTCATTTATTTTAAATTCTGAGAGATAAAACTGAATAACCACTTTGGATACTTTAAAATGTATAGAATATTTTCTAATCAAAACCCTTTCACAAGTCTTGCTGTTCTCAAAATCCAAAATCATTTTACAGTGCTTGAAATCCAGATCTTGCTTGGCTAGCAAAATTACACATAAGTGATGAATTCCTCATATTGAGGATTACATTCCTCATGACATGTTTTCTTGAATAGGTAGTTTAATTATGGTGTAATTGATGAGGTCCCCTTTCTCTAGCTCTTTACATAGAAAATACAGAATAAGAAAAAATGCATTTTTGTTTACTTTTACAGCTTAATTTCTTGACATGTTACTTACTTTACATATGGTTTACAAAGTAAAAAATACTACTGGGATAGTTAGGTATATAAAAGAAAAATATTATAAGAAATATGGGTGGGGAGATCACAGTTATTTTGTTTCATTCCTTGTGCCATTACTAAGTTTTTGAATTGGTGTTTGTATTAAACAATGTAATTAGAATGAGAATTTGATATTATAATATCCACGTGTTTTATAATGAAATGTCTCAAGGCATCTATTTCAGTTCTGGATCAGTCAACTGCAGTTTCTGATGTTTAGATTTCCTGTATAGAATAAAAAAATATATCTTCATTCACAAATGTTTAATGGCTCTTTTGACTTTTGTTTTCAAAACATTAGATATTCAGGACATACTTTCAAATTTTTTCTAGTTACTAAAACAAATGGTTCTTCTTAAAATCCAAAGCCACTATTTCACCTGACTTCTTTCATGTTAAAAAGAGCCAAAAGAAAAGATCCTCTCAATTCCAACATTCCAAAATCATACAAAATTTCAAGGCATCTTGATTTTTCTTATGAGCCAAAAAAGCTCCATTCTGCTTGAAGACGACAGCACATGCATTCAAAATATCAGGTCTATTAACTTTTTACATCTCCCAAGAAAACAAGTGAAACACACCCACACAAGTACAAAGCACATGGAAGAAGGAAAAACATTACCTTTCACAGACACTAAAGAATCCTAAAGAAGATGCTGCTGGCATACTTAGGAAAATGTATTCCTTTTTCTCTTGGCTTTTATAGTTTAATATAAAATAATTTCCAGCATATTTTGTACAGAAAAGGCCTCCTGTGTTAGATAAATCTCGTGTGTATCATTTTGCATGACCAGGAAGTCGACAGATACATCAGCATGTTGCTTTCTCATCTATAGCTGGTCACGCAGATTAAGAAATGAAGCACAGTTAAGTATTACTGATTATTTGAGGAGGGTTCTATAATTACTCCTCAACATTGAACTGTCATGTTAGATTTTTTAAAAATTGAAATTTGTTTGGGCAGAGAAGTGGCAAGCTATGATATAATGCTTGTGGCAGCTCTGCTCAATTGAAATATAGGATTTTCAATAAAATTTAAATCACCTGCTATGGTCTGGGGATGGTTTGAGTGTCTCACGGTAAAGGTTCATTTGTTGAAGCTGGTTTTTTTTTTTTTTTTGGGGGGGGGAGCGGGTACTGGGGATTGAACCCAGGGGCACTTACTCATTGGGCCACATCCCCAGCCCTTTTTGTATTTTATTTAGAGATAGGGTCTCACTGGGTTGCTTAGGAACCTCACTAAATCACTGAGGCTGGCTTTAAACTTGTGATCCTCCTGCCTCAGTTTACTGAGCCGCTGGGATTACAGGTGTGCACCATCTAGTCCGACCTGTCTTAGTTCTTTTGAGAATGAGTTGTTACCAAAAAAAGGTAGTCTGGCCCCCAAATCTCTGTGGTTTCCAATCTTTCCATGTGATTACTCTCTTCCCTTCATACAGGCTCCCATCATGATGCTATCTACCATACTGAGATACAGCCACAGGGCTCTCATCAGAGCCCAAACTGATGGGAGATGCCTGATCTTAGACTTTCAGCCTCCCAAAGTGTGAGCTAAATAAGCCTCTGAACAACATACCTAGCCTCAAGTACTCTTCTACAGCAATAGTGGACATAGTAGACTATGATATTCACTGTAGTTAGGACCTTAGGCAGGATTTAAACATTGCTACCATAACCAAAGGCTGCTCTTTATGTAATTGTTCACTCAGCCCTTAAAACAGATCTGACAAAGTCATTGTGACTTCATAAAAATCTTCCTGACATACTTTATTCTTCAAGTCAGTATTGGATCCTAAATATCTTGTTGTCGTGTTTGTCACCCCATGTCAAATCCTAATCTGTTTTGTGTCCTTGCTGACTGGAGCTCATCCTCCTTATCCGACTCCAGTATTTTAAGCCCCACATGAACCAATATAATGTTCATTCCTGAATCTCTGTATTTTTTTGTGGTTTCTTCTACCAAGCTTGCCTTTCCTCTGACTTCCAAAAATCTGTGCCAAAGCAAATAGTTTCTTCAAATTATTTCATCTTTCATGGAGCCTCAACCCTGGGAGCCAAAACCAGTAAACAAGTAAATAAACACTCACACAAACAATTTTCTGCCCTATAGACTATTAACCACAGTTATAAAGAGCACAAATCTATTGGTGGCAGTTTGAATGGGACCAGGCCTCCTTCCAGAGTTGATCAGAGTCTCAAGGAAGGTGCCTAACAGTGAACTTGGCTTGATTATTATACCTTAATCCCTAATGAGGATTTCTATGAAAGCAGTATAAAATTTCAATCAATGCAATATCCACAGAATAAAAGAGTATGTCTATGCTATTCATCACTCCAACCTGTATACCAGCTCAAACGTCAGTGGATATTAGATATTCCAAAATATGTATTTACATGAACAAATATCTGTGTGAACTTTTAGTATCACTGTTCAAAATATCCATAGTCTTTCTCTCCAGTGCTCAAATACAAGATTGTACATGCCTGCACCTCACTGGCATGAGGCCTTATCATGCCATCGATGCGGTCCATTTAAAACACTAGTGAAAGTGACCCATGCCACCTCCTGGCAGGAGGAGGAGATTTAGCTGGGCTCTCACTGTTCCGGTATGGATAAGAAAGAAAAACCAGCCTCTACCTCAGAGCAAAGCCTGTCCAAGGAAGGGGGCGTGACCCTTGTCCTTGGAAAACCCCACAGAGCACTCCTAGGCACATACCCACCCTGCTGAGTTGTTTATCTACAAATAACAGGAGAGATCTGCTGTGCCAGGCTAGGTGGGGAACCATAGCAACCCCCTAGAAGCCACCAGCCACCAATCAGCATGAGACCAGGAAAATACCTGGGATACTAGATGACCCTCCCATAGTTTATGGTGGTTGATAATATGTTGGGAAACCATGTAGTTCAGCACTTACTCCCCTAGAGGCCTAAACCAATCAGTTCAAACCAATCCCCCTCTTGTACTAGCCAATTACCCCTACCCAACTTGTTCCCGCCAGTGACTGTGCTAATCACGTTTTAGAGTTGTTTTAAGATTTTCCCGTGGTGTGTGATGATTTGCTAAGAGATGCTATGATGTATGTGAAGTCCCTGCCTTCCCCAAAGAGTGTAAAAAACTGCTGCAAACCCTGGGCTCGGGGCCTCTCAGCGTCACCAGTTGCTGTGTGTGCGCGGAGGACCAAGATAGCTTGCAATAAACACCTCTTTGCTGCTTACTTCGATCTTGGTCTCTGGTGGTCTTTTGGGGGTCCTGAATTTGAGCATAACAAAAGATGTCCCCCAAAAGATCATGTGTTAGACAATGAAAGAAGGTTCAGAGAATAAATTATTGAGTTGTGAGTCTTAACCCTGATGGGATTAATTGAGTGCTAACCAGAAGGCTGGTTGGGTGTAACTGGAGGAGGTAGGGCATTGGGGGCATGACTTGGGGTATATATTTGTATTTGGCAAGTGGAGGTGTCTCTCTATGCTTTCTGATCATGTGAGCTGATTCCTGCTACCATACTCTTTTGCCATGATGTTCAGGCTCACCTGGAGCTGCAAGGAATGGTGCTGAACTTCTATGGACTGAGACCTCTGAAACTGTGAGCCCTCAAATCAACTCTTCCTTCCTACAGTTGTGCTGGGTGGGTCCAGTGAAAAAGCTGTCCAAAACAGAAATTGGTACCAAGAGTAGGGTCCTTGCTGTGACTTACGTGTCCATGTGGTTCAGAAGATTTTGGAGCTTTTTGGAATTGGTGGGAGGAATTTTGAGATGTGTAGCCATGTATGCTGGAAATGCTTTAGATTGTTGTAAGCAGAGTTTAATGGACAATACTGCTGGCAGCTCAAAAGACCAAAGGAAAAGGAGGACTCTATTGGAATTTGGAGTAGAGGCCATTTATGTTAAGTTCTGGCTGAGAAGTTGTCTGCATGTGTCCTGAGACTTTCTGAAAAGCTGATTTTAAAACCAATGGACTTCTTAATCTGGTGGAATAAATTTCTAGTCAGCATAGCATTCAGGCAGTGATGGCATGAATAATACTGTCAGGTTTTAGCCAATATTCAGGAGCAGAAAGCAACTGGGGCTAAGGAAGTTGTAGTTGTTAAAGACATTACTGCCACTAAAGGAATGCTAAAGACTTTGCACAGAGACAATAAGAAAGATGGCTTGAGGGCATCTCAGGAGCTGGTAAGACCACACCCATCTCAGGCTCAAGGGAGTAAAAGTGAAAATCCTCTTGATAAGAGACCAGTGGGGCACCCTTCTTGTACAAGAGGGCCTAGGAAGTTTTTTCAACACAATTAGCCACTGAGGCACTCAGAGGTTGATGCAGCCAGGGTCTCTGGAGGCTTGGTACTGCTCAAAATGGTGGCAGACCTTGGCATCAACCACATGGTGGGTGGTTCTACTGGAATGCAGGATGCTGAAATTAGGGGGTCGCAGAGGCTTTTACCAAGATTTCAAAGGAAGGTCTGGGAAGCCAGGCAAGGTACAACAGGGTTGGGGGTCCCTGAGAGGGCAAAGTGTGGAGATTTGAGGAGGAAGCCAAAGCTGCAGTAGAGACCCCTGAGATTAAAAAATGTCAGTAATGTGGGACATCATCCTAGGAAAGCTGCAGGAATCAAGCCGAAACAAGCCAACAGAAAGGCTACTTGGGCTGCAACCAGCAAGGCCACAGGGGCAGATCTACGCCAGCCTTTGGAGAGAACATCATGATGTTATGTGCTCCAGATACCAGAAACAGAACTAAAGAACTTGTTTGCCCAGCTAGACTTCAGTCTTGCTTTGGTCCTATCCCTTCTTTCTATGCCCCATTTTTATAAATGGAAATGTTTACTCTATACATTTACCTATTGGATTCTTGTAAATAGCTTTTGATTTTTATAGGAGCTCACAATGCAAGTTTGCCCCATGTCTCAGAGGAGACTTTGGAATTGAAATTTTGGGTAAACTTGGGATTCTTGAGACCATGGAGACTCTTGGAAATATACAAAATATACTTTGCATTGTGACATGGTTGTGAGCATTTGGGGGCCAGAGGTAGAATGTTAGGTTTGGATTTGAGATATCCCCCAAAAGCTCATGTGTCAGACAATGCAATCGTTTCTCGATTGGCTTGTGACAGTCTCAACTCAATCAGTGAATGAATACCCTGATGGGATTAACTGAGTAGTAACTAATGGGGGCAAGGTATGCTGGAAGAGGTGGACATTGTGAGTGTGGCTTTGGGGTACATATTTTGTATCTGGAGAGTGGAGTCCCTCTCTCTGCTTCCTGGATCATCATGTGAGCTGCTTCCCTCCACCACAGTCTTCTGCCATGATGTTCCCCTTCAACTTGAGCCCCAAGGAATGGAACCTGCTGTCTATGGACAGAGACCTCTGAAACCATGAACTCATAAATAAACTTTTCCTTTCCTACCATTGTTCTAGTTGGGTCCTTTAGTCATAGCAGCTAAAAAGCTGACAAAAACACATTTCTTCCTCTTTTTAAACATAAGGCAAACAATACCCCAATACTCCTGCTCCACTGATTATTCAGAGAGACATAGTCGGCAGAGTCACAGCAAAGAACAAAACCTTTTGTGAAAAGGAGATTGGGATTACCACAACAAAGGTTAGCCCCAACTGTCTGTTATAGAGAGAATCAAATATATGAAGGAAGATTCCTCTTTCCTAACACTGGCTGTTGTCTCTGAAAGACAGAAAGGGCAATACTGTTATATAAATGTCCAAGAATCTTCAATATAGAAACACTTGTCCTCAGTAATGAAGAAAACAGAGACAGGGGACAAGGGGAGAGAACTCTTTTTTTTTCTCTTCACTTTTATCCAAATTTATTAGCAAGAAATTTTTGAGGAAAAGGGAATACAGAGTATTTTAAAAAATTTAGGTCATATAAATATTTTAAAATGTGCATAATGAACTTGTATTATGTATAATTATAATAGCAGTAATGATAGGGAAATATGGTACGATAAAACAACAACTGTAAAGTTCTTATAAATATTGAATAGAAACATTTAAATGAAATTATTAACCATTTCAGATAAAAACACAAATTATCCAGTTAATATTTTTATTTTTGAACTGGTTTTCTTTATTGACATCTTTAGAAGATTCTAGAGGTATAACTTAATATCATTCAATGTTCAGGCAGAAAATGCATTTATCTCTGTATAATTTCACCTAGGATACCACTTGAGAAATTTATCTTGGCTTTATGTGACTTTTGTGGAAAAATTTCTTCCCATATCTGATCCATAATTTAGCATGTGTAATTAACACATGTAATGATGTGTTAATGATCTCTTATTTATACAGCATCTAGCTTCAATGAACACAAAGTGCTCTATTTACTTAATTTATTCTCTAAACATATGTATCTGGAACTATCCTTGGACTTAAAATAAATTAACTCCACTAAAGAGTAGATTTCTTTAAAAGGAAATTTATTTAAGGGCAAGAATAAAAAATGAAGACATGCAAATATTTCTTTGTATGACAAAATTATTTAAGGCACTTGATTTGGAATTAGAGTACAAGAAAAGTACTTCCAAATCCTATCAGTGTTCAGCAGGCTCCTGATGACTACCGAGAGCCTTAAATTTTTATTAACATCATAAGAAGAACTTAATTTGTAATGAAAGGCTACTTTGCAATTGCCACTAATTCTACATTTACCTGCCTCTATAATTCGCTTCACTTACAGCTGTCTCTTACATTAATATTCATTACAAAAGCCTCTCTCTAATATTACTTGATTTGACAGAAATGCATTAGCTATGACGAATGCTTCAAAATGTTCTCAGGCAGTATTAATGCAAGCAGAACCTATGATAATTATTGCTATTTAAACACAGAGATTATTCCTTGTGGTCTGTTTGTAAAAAAAAAAATGGAAATAAAACCTCCAGCCACCAGAAATCAGAAAACTCTGCTTTCTAAAAAACATTATATATTAAATATCATGTCCCCACATGCAAACAGCCATATACAGAAACACTGGCACATGATAAAATATGATGGATCTGCATATTCATAGAGAGAAAAGAAGAAAATAAAAAACGGATGAGCTTCTCACTTGTATAGAGAATAAAGAGGACCTCAGGAGATTGAGTTGCTGGGTTTTATTCAATGTCAAATCATTCTCCAGAAATTCCAGTACCTAACTTTTCCCTAACCCTTATCACATAAAGCCAGACCAGCAGCTCATTGCAATTAGGAAAAGTCAAGATAAATAGGGGTTTTTGTATTTTAATGATCACTACAAAGCACAACACATGGCCTGATTCACAAGTACATTATTTGGTGATTTCATATAGACTGGTGATAAAGATACTATAAAAACGCTCCATATAGATATTATTTCCTTTGTCAAATATAAACTTTGGGGTGCCTGTAAGTGTCCTTTCTAATTTATAAGTTTCTACTCATCTACTATAATGTTGAAGTGCTCCACTTTCTTCTGCCTAGTTTTTTTTTTTTTTTTTAAATAGTATCAAGCTTAGAAGGGATATGTCTCCCAAAGCATTTAATCCAAGTCTTTATCTCAGGGTTTTTAAATGTATATTTTAGCCAACGGACTCTCTTCAGAAAAAACATTATGGAGAAGTCCAATTCTTAGCAAATAGATACAGGTATTAAAATAGGGTTGAGCAATCCCTAGTTCTGAACTTCATATCATGGTCTCTTAAGGAGCTCAGTGGGAGGATGGAGCAGACTGTAAAGCATTCCCAATTCACACTCTGCTCCCAAATGCTCCAGGCCAGCCTATTCTGTTCTCTAGACTATAGTACAACCCCAAAGACTGAGAGCTCATCTAGTCACAATGCAGACCAGTCTACTTTCAGAGAGCTTTTAGTTTTTAAAGATACTTTTCTTCCCGACTCAAAATCTTCCTTTCTGAAACTTCCATTCACTGTCTGATTAGCTGGTTCATGAGATTCTTTGGGGTTTACAATAGCATGGGAATTCAATAGGTTTTTGTATATAGTTGCCGGATAAATGAGAATGAAAGAATAAATAATGCTACCTCTTCTACTTATTCACTTGAGGATGCTGCCAACATTTCCTTGGGGTTCACTATTTCAGATCCTTCATGTTCTTTCCCGTGATGTGGTTTCCTGACCCTTCACAATCCTGTTCAATTTGTTCTGGCCTTGAACAATTTCATAAACTTTTTTGTAAGTGAGGAGGCAAGACGAAGTTCAATACCGAAAGTTTGACTTGACATGAGTATAGCCGTTGGTACCATCAGTCTGTTTGTTAGTTCTGAGAATCATAAAAACCTATGGGCTAGGGCCATCACATGATTGACTCCTACTGCGTGGGGGTCTACTCCGTTCACTAAATTTGCAGGTTAGCAAATTGTGGACTGTGGGCCAAATGTACTCACAAACTGTTTTCCTAAATGAAGTTATATTGGAACACAGTCACTGTTATTCAATAACATATTTTTCTAGGCTGTTTGACACTACAATGCCATAACTGAGTGAGTGGCTACGACAGGCACTATATGGCCTGCAAATTTAAAAATAGTTCCCAGTGGTCCTCTGTAGAAAAAGTCTGCCAGTCCTGACTAAGTCATCCTTACCCAGGATTATTAAAGTACAGGTTGCTGGGGTGTTGCCCTGTGGCAGAGTATTTGGTGAGCACGCCCAAGGCTCTGGGTTAGATGGTCCTAGAACTACAGACAAACAACTAAATAAACTGGGTCAAGAAAAGCATGACTTCTTTCTGATTCTTCCAAACATCACACAACCAAAAAAAAATTTTTAAAATATCTTGAACACTACTACTCCCTTCTAGGCAAAGCTTTTACCCTGGGTACCTTGAAATCAGTATTTTCTCAAATCTTATAATCAATAGAAGTATCTGTGAAATTTTTAAAAAGAGACAACTCCTGGACCTCAAATTAGGTCTCAAGGTGGTGATTTTGAATACTCCACAGCATCAGCTGCTAGGACAGCTCAGTTCTTCCTTTCTACCACAGGGCCCTTTTGTTTATGGGGGAATGACCTCTGTTTCTGTTGTGATTGTTGGGGGTGGTTGTTTGGTAAACATTTTACTTTGAAACAATTTTAGATCCACATGAAAGGTGCAAAAACATAGTAGAGTTTCCATGCAGCCTTGACCCAGAATCCTTCAGTGAACGCCTCATACATAACCATAGACACACCATCAAAATCAGAAAATTGACCTTGTACAGTATTAATATACTAAATTTGCAGGTTAGCAAATTGTGGACTGTGGGCCAAACGTACTCACAAACTGTTTTCCTAAATGAAGTTATATTGGAACACAAGTCACTGTTATTCAATAACTTATTTTTCTAGGCTGTTATTTGGATGCTATTTGGATTTTACCACTTTGATCATGCAATCCTTCTTTTATATTTCTATGAAGTTCTATTTCTTATATTGAGTTTTATAATTTGCCATCCTGATCTGGAACGGACTGTTACCTCACACACAAAGCTGCCCTCCTGTGCTACCCCCATTATAGTCATAGTTTCCTTCCAACCCTAAATTCTGGAAACTACTCCATCAGTGTTATTCAGAAAATTCTATCTAGATGGAATAATAAAAAGATAGTTCCTTTTGAGAGTGGTTTTGTTCACTTGCCATGATGCCTTTAAAATCTACCCAAGACGTTAGGCATATCAATAGTTTATTCCTCTGAGGTGCTAAGTACCATTCCTTTCTATCAATTTATTATAATTTACTAATTCATTTGTCCAATAAAAAAAACAAACATTTGGGTCATTTCCAGTATTTTCCGAGGGTTCATAAAACTGCTATAGATATCTGTATTCATATTTTTGAGTAAATATAGTTTTCATTTCTCTTAGTTATTCTTAGGTGTAAGATCTCTGGGTCATATGGCAAATATATTTTTATCTTGAAAATAAACTGCCAAAAATGTTTTGCTCAATAGCTATATTAGTTGTGTTTCCCCCAGAAATATGTACAAAGTCCCAATTGTTCCACATTCTCATAAGTAGTTAGAATTGTCAGTATTTATTTTATTTTAGCAATTCTAACAGGTGTGTAGTAGTGTCTTATCATGGCTTTAATTTGCATTTTCCCAGCAGCTAATGGCATCAAATATCTTTTCATGGCTTATTTGCCATCTGTCCATTCTTCAGAAGAATATCTGTTCAAACTTTGTGCCTATTTTCAAATTGAACTTTTTCCTTTTTTAATTATTGAGCATTAAACATTCTTTATATATTCTGGATACAATATCTTTGCCAGATATTTGAACTGAAAATATTTTCTATTTCTTGACTTTCACAAACTTTTCCCACCTCCCACTAGGGATTGAACCCAGGGGCTTAACTACTCAGTCATATCCCCAGCCCTTTTTATTTATTTATTTTGAGATAGGGTCTCCCTAAGTTGCCAAGGCTAGCCTGAAACTTGTGATCCTCCTGTCTCAGCCTCCTAAGTCACTGGGATTATTAGCATATGCCACCATGCCTGACTACAACATTTTTAATTTTGGCGAAGTACAATTAATTTTTCTTCTTTTATGGATCATGCCTTTGGTGACATTCTTTAGCAGAGTCCAATTATGGTAGAGAAATTGCCTAGTACTTTGAACAAGAAAATTTAGTATTAACTGGAATGGGAACATTAAATGACAATTAGCAGGTAAGAGAAAAAGAGATCTCTAAATAATACAGGATTAGCAGATATAAGCATCATGTGTCTAGGGAAAAAAGTTTCCTTTCTCAACCCAGATCTCACTGGAGAGGGTGTGGCCATAACTCACTGAATGCTAGAGAGATTTCTATAGGACTTCTTGGTGGAACTTGGGGGAAATCTGTTCTCTAGATACCAAGGAAAGCTGCTCACAAGGCAGCATCTTGCCAGAGCTACAATGCTACAAAACCGCCTTAGGAATGTGTTGGGAGAAGCTGCTGGAATGTGACTGCTATGGCCACCTTACACTATAGGAGTTTGACCAGAGAGATCATGAGACCAGGAATAAAGACACCTACTTTCCACAATGTCTCTCCATAGCCATCTGCTTACAAAGGTTAACATCATTCCAGCTTGTCGAAGGATACTAAAGGGTCTAGATTCTGTCAGAGGTAGTCAACTTGCAATTCCCCTAGTGCCTTTTTGTTTTGGATAAAATTTTATTTAAACCCCAGATGGTTGACCCAGGGGTAGTATTTTGAAATCTTGATATAAATTGCATATGATTTGAGTCACTATATTATCAGGGAATATGTTTGCTGAGCCAAGATTAATACTAATACTTATATAAAATGGACAAACTCCACACCAGACCTTCCATGATCTTTGGTTGATGTTGTTCACATTTTTCTGTGGTTTCCTTCCCTTGAGTATGGGCAGGACCTGCAACTTCCTTTTTTGGTGGGATTTAGCATACTCTTTCAAGTTTATTTTGTTTCACTGCCTATACTTGCATGAGAGCTGAGTACAGACGGTCAGCAGGACTTTCCCTCTCCTTCTGAAGTGAGGGTGGCAGAGAAGGCAAGGCATAGCTTCTGGGTGGTGTCGTCTGAAGTTCAGGGAGTACTGCCAAAAGGGTCCTGTTCTCTAGAGCTGCCTCTTCCATATCTAGAAGAGAACTAGAAAGAACAGCTTGTCTTGGGGCTGTTTTGTTTACAGCAAGTGACAGCTCTAGGTTATAGGATCTTCTAGGAGCCCAAGATTGGCATTAGTAGGAGACAAACAAAACAAAACAAAACAAAACAAAAAAGCAAAACGAGGAGCTTCCCACTGGGTAAGCTCAGGTCCTGAGGTCCCCATTCAGCTCTACCTTTTTCTCCATTCCCTCCCTCTCCTGATGGTTGCTTTATGACTCCTCTCCAGGCTTGTAGTTATCAGGAGGAATAGCGTAGAATGTGCTTACTCTACCTTCTCTGGACCCAGAAACTCCCCAGGGTCTGTTTGAATTGATTTATTTGCTTTAACTACATGCCAAGGTCTATCCCACATGTAGGTGTTTTAAAGCCTGAGGGTTGCCATGATCAATTGGCTAGCTGAGATTTCCCTCTAAAAAGATGGTTGTCTTGATCCATAGGGTTTACGTACTTGCCAAAGCTAGATACAGATCATAATACGGACTTTAAAGAAAAGAGACATCCGTGTTAATTATGAGAAGCAGACTCTACAAAACACTGTAGCTGATCTGAGGAAAGAGGGTCAGTTGTCCTAAACTGCCAGTAAAAGGGGGCTAACACACACTGGCATCACCGACTCCTTACCTATCAGGCATGTCAAATCCCAGAATGCCTTGACACACTGTGTGGCTTTACAACCGTTTCCGCCCTTCCTAGCTGGCTCTCAGTTTCCTCTATGGGGTTTCCTTTATACAGCTTTTTAATCTCTTTGCCCAACATCATTTATTTTTTTTCATTTGTGAGATTCACAGAGAAGTAGAATATCTCATTTCTATCTCAAAATGACAATACACAATAATAGTGGTGACCATAGTAACTTTCTAAGATTTCAGAGTACCAATTATGTGCCAGGCAATCTGTTAGCTGCCTTAACTGTGCTATTGATCATCCTCTGTATAAGTTATTGCAGGAGAAACAAAGAAAATTAAATGGTACAGCAGAGATTAGAAACCTAGAGTCTGATTCTCGATCTCACCTTCTTTTTCCAAACCAAAGGCTCACCTGTACCCTACCCCTGCCTCCACTGCTGTATCACCCTTTTTACCTGTATCTTTAGGCTTACATCATAGTATTTACATTTTGATTTTATCTACCAAACAAGACTGAAAGCTTCTTGATGGCAGTGAATTATCCTATAATAGATATGTGACATAGAATAATCCTATGTTGGATGTTGAGTGGCTAGAGGCTGATTTTCATAGCTGACAATTTAAGGGCTATCCTTCTCTGGAAATTTGCTCAGCAGAGACTGAAAGAATCTGTCTCGAGAGTCACAAATCCAGCCAAGGACCAGCTGAGTGGAAGGGATGCTTGGTGAATAATGAGGCTAATCTGAGTGATGATCAAGACTTGGCCATGCATAGATATGAGCACCCAACTTGAAATGAGGTGCCACTGCACACATTAATTTATAACTACATATGAAGAAATGGAGCCAAGCATCATAAATGCAAGTATAAGCCTTTCAAACACACACACATTTCAGAGACTCATATTTGATGATGATACCTGATAGAGGCTCCCATCTGTCATGCCACAGCCTCCCATCCTGATTACAAAGTACATGTTGTCTATTTCTCTGAACATGATGACATGTTATCAAAAGATGATAAATGCCTTCACAAACAGGAAGGGCTAAAAAAAAAAATGCCTGCAATATTTCTCTGTGGTTTTGCGAGAGACATCTTGACTGGATTTCCTATCTGGTAGGGAGTAAAAAGCTAAAAGCTATAACCATCAGGAAAGCTCAAATGTTAAGAGATAAAAATCGAAAGTGTGAACATTGGGATAGACATTAGATCACATCTACTGTAACCATAATTCAGAGCTGGAGCTTGCTCCAAGACATTCCTAATAACTTGTCACAGGGCTGCCCCAGAACTGCTCCAAAGTCAGAAATATATCTGAAGGGCTCTATTTGAGAGACAGTTCTTTTATTCATTCATTCATTCACTCATAGATTTATTTGATGATTACATCATGCTTATTATGATGCTCTAGGAATGTGCAAAACACCAAGAAAATAGCCATGAACAAAACAGCCCTATCCCTAGTCTTAAGGAACTTCTATTCTACTAGAAGTGGAAGAAGATAGGCAAAACTAATTAAGAAATGAAATACTTATAAATGTGCTGGAGTATCTTGAATGTAGTAGTATCAAAAATAAGTTCTTTCAGAGGAACTCATGAAGTCCTCTGTATCTTTTGCTAATTAGTCCTGTTATATTCTAACAGGTTGAAGAGAACAAGCCTTTTAATTCTCCCACATGGGGCACAGCAGATTTTGAGAATAGTTCACATCTTTCCTCAAACTTTTCTAGAACAAATGCCTCCAATTTTTTTCCAACACTTTTACTTCTTACAAAGTCTTGTCATTTATCATCAATTTACCAGTCTGCTTCCACATGCCATTTTTTTCCCTTTGTAAACATAGTAGTTTGCAATCTGTCGCCTTTGCTCGTAAGTACATACATGAGCTGGAATTCACTATATGGCCCAAATTAAATACAAAAGGGACTTGGAAATGGAAAGGAATAATGGATAGTTGGTGAGTGCTATATCTATTGAGAATTCCAAATCTCACTTGACATTATGACAGTAGATCTAATAATGCTATCATCTTTCTCATTGTTGATTCCTTATATTTACTGATGCTTCCAAATGTAATGACACACAAATATGCACCCACATGTGCACAGGTACCCATACCACAGAAGAGATAACATTAATATAGTAAAGGAATGGAGAAAATTTGACTGAGGGAAAGGCTCAAATCTCCTTTATGAAAACATAACACTTATCAGATGGCAACTTGGATAACAGAAGCAACATGCATAGTGCTCAGGATCAGCTCACTGGAATTACATTTGCTAGATTCAAATCCTGGTTTCTGCAAAATCATTACCAAGGGCAAGTACTTAACCTCTCTGTTCCTTAGTATTTTCATTCACAAAATGAAAACAAGAGCAAAACTTTTGTTAAGCTGCTGCAAGGATTAAATGCATCAATCCGTGTAAAACATTACATAGCTTGACTCAGGGTAAGTGCTTCAGATGTGTAAGCTGTTGCTATTATCACAACTGGATGTGCATTGGAAATGAGATTTCTTTATTTGCTAAAATCAAGCCAGTCTTCCCTAACAGTCTCCAATGTGCTGTACTGGAAGGAGAATGGGAGAATGTATTTTAATATCGAACTTACATGTTTGTATGGGCACCATCTCTCCAGGTTGAATCATATCCTTTGAATGTGTTTTTGCCCCTTCACTCTATGAAACACAGAATTCTATTTTTCTTTCCTTTCATGTGCTTGATCTAAGTCTCTCATGTCCCTTCCATTAACTTCAATGATGACAACGACTGTTCATTGTACTCGTTCCAATCTTCCTGACAGTCAAGGCATAAAGGGAAATACAACTCTTATCGAGAAGGAAGGAAGTGTGCCTGTTCTTCAGGAAGATAATATTAGCTTAGCATTTCAGGTGCCCACATGCATCTACATATCCAGAATAGAATCTCTCACCATAAAGCACAAAGGCAAAATAACTTACAGGATGTTTGACTATCTATGTAAGAATTCAAAACTGCATTGCTCTATGTATCCTTATTCCTAGGCTTCTACCCATCCAATGTCACAGCTCTGTAGAAACAGGGTGCAATTCACATTAAGAACATGGCAACTATAGTAAACTTGGGCTCACTAGGTAGTCTGTTACTTCAGTCTTGACTGTTTTCTTAGATCAAGGTTTTTAGAGTGTTAATAAGTCCAGCCAGTTTGAGCTCTCTGGAAAGTAAATGTTGGCATTTATTTGTTTAATCTCGCCAAAACATTCCAAAAGCTTACCTGAAGGTAGTATTTAGAATTGGGTTTCTAGTCCCAAAGGATGCTGTTGTTATTCTTAAGAGTCGGCCTGAAGCCCTAGCAGGGAACAAGCACATTTGCAGATAGAGTCTCTTAATAAACCGATGAACGCTCCCAGTTAAAAGCTGAAGGATGCCACTTAATGCTTTCTTCTGCTTTTAATGGACTGAAACTTGTTAAAACACTGCTAAATAATAATGTGATTTTTTTTTTCTTGCAGGCAACAGGAGGACAGGAACACAGGCGCCCAGGAGAAAGGAGTATTCCAATAAGCTTTGCACCAAAGGTGGCTGAAATATAGAAAAATATAGAGCCCACAGAGTCCAAGGAGTTCCACGGAAAGATGGGAGATGAAACTCGAGATGTTCCACTCAGATAGAACTTCTATGATTACATTATCAACTTTCCTGGGGCTATTAAATCAGCAGAGCAAAAAATAGGCACATTTGTTTCACAGAGAGAGAAGGCTGGGTACAGAGGAGGGAGGATTAAAATGGCACAACAGATGTCTCAGGGCTCTCGTATCAAGGTGCATGCTCTGAAGGGCTCTTCTGAGGGCTCTAATGCAGAGAATGGCTTATTGAGTGCAAAAATGAGAGAAGTTAGGGGATGGAGTTTGAAGACTTTCTTCATTCTTTAGCTTCCCAGATGGGCTGTTTCTATCTATTTTTGGATTTGTGATGTCAAACCAACCAGCCGAGGTAGTCATTTCAGTGAATTTTTTGCTTCTGTGACACCTGTCATGTTTCAGCTTCAGTAGTCAAGACTCGTGCTTTTCTGGCCAGAAACATTCATCTATCTGCCACATCCTTTGCTACTGGCCTGTCCTTGATGTGCAGTAGGCTTCAGACCTGCAGAACATCACGAAGGTCCTTGTTCTGAATTTGGCCTCGGTGTCAATAGCCTCCTTTCCTTCCAGTTTGGAGACCACTTTCTGACTCCCTCCATGGTTGGACTCAAGACCTTCACCTGACCTCTTCAGATTATCCATCCACATTTTATAGAAGTTCCTCTTTTGGTTGCTGTTTCAAATACATGGCTCTGATGTCTTAACCTTCCACAAGCCTGGTTTTGGCTCTTGATTGCCTTACCTATCATTTTCATGTGTCCCTCCTACCATCCCAATCTCTCCCTTGTCATTCTCTACATCTTCTTGTCTTGCCTTTTCTATTGCTGTCGTCCCAATCCATATCAATAAATAATAAACAAAATGTCCCTTTTCACTTTCCAAAGATAGTCCCACCTCATATGCCATTCTTACAATGTACAATATGACTTTGCCATTCTACCATTACTGGGTGGAATCTAGCCCTTCTCCCCAAGTACCTATCTAAGAATAGAGTGAAAAAATGTTGTGACTTTAGGGGATAAGCTATAAAAGAAAATACAGCTTTGGCCCATATCTTTTCTTTTGTAGCCCAGGTGCCATACTGTGAAAAATCCCAGCTCATCCACAAGGAGAGACCACTAGTAGGTGCTCTGGCTATCAGCACTGGCTGTGGTATCAGGGCAGCATCAACAGCCGGACATGGGAGTAGGTCCATGGAAGCTGTCATGTCACTCTAATACAGAAGATGCATCTCTGCTCTTTGCCTACTTAACATCCTACTTAATATAAGTCAACCACCAGATTCAAGAGATATACTCTTTGCCTACTTAACATCCTACTTAATATAAGTCAACCACCAGATTCAAGAGATATACTACTACTACTACTATTTTTCCACTACCAAGTTTGGATTGCTTTATTTTTCATTTATTGGCAATTGGTACAAGCATGAAGTAGCTTAGTATTTGGAGTCATCCAGACAAGGAATTCATGGAGTAGGGTCCCTAGGCCACACACTAGGCCTGCTGCCTGATTTATTTTATTTTATTTTTAAAATATTTATTTATTTATGTATCTTTAGTTTTAGGTGGATACATTAGTTTGTTTTTATGTGGTGCTGAGGATCCTGTATGTGCCTCATGTATGCTAGGCGAGCACTCTACCACTAAGCCATCACCCCAGCTGCCTGATTTATTTAACATATTTCTAATGGCTACTGTCATGCAGCAGGGTCAGATTAAGTAGTTGTGATGGAGGCTAAAATATTACCTGGTCCCTTGCAGAAAAAAACTTGCTGAACCCTGAAGAGACGAATTGATGACTTATCTACTCTTGACAGTGAATATTTACCATTTTGTAACCTAATCCAGTTATGTAAAATTTTATTTTTGATTTATGCACTAAAGGTAAAGCTACACTTGGATAAAGCTTTCATTAAGTTGAAATACACCACAGAGACTCTAAATAGCCACATCTGTGATTTGCATAATGCTAAAGTTGAACTGAGTACCAGTGAAGATGGCTCAAGAGCAAATATGTTGATTGACCAGGGAGTGTGGTACATCATAATAAATGCTTCATTTTTTTTTTTCTGGAATACGAAGACAGAAACTCCTGACTGTGTAGAAACTTACATTGCAAAGAATTTTGAGGAACATAAAGCAAAGTTTTCTAAGTAAAGACTAATATTCATTCTTAAAATCCTAGAGCTAAACTGAATCAACCTAATGACAGAGTACCCACAAAGTGAACTGGCATGTTTCACAGAGTCTAAGTGTGTTCTTTGTGAGAAAACACCTTTGTCATTCAAGTCTCGATTTCTTTGTTTCATTACTCTTTGCATTATAAAAAATAATATTTGGACAGGCTTAGTTTGATTACACAAACAATTCAATATTTGGGAGCACGTGAAGGAAGTCATAAAGGATACAACTCAGAAAGCTATCGGGTTCTCCCCCATTAACTGCAATTTTAATGAAAGATGTCACCTATTGAAGAACGAGAATAGCAGTGGACCAAGTACTCAATGAATTCGACAGCCGTGACAAGTAAATTATTCCATTGTTGCTCCAACCCTAGTTATTAGATCGGTTTTTATTAACACAAAGGCATATAATATGTTTAGAATCTTGGATTACACAGAAAAAAAAGTGTCTTTACCTGCAGTTGCTAGAGTAAAGAACTTTTTATGAAAAACTTTTTAAAGATATATCCATCTTTCAGGATGTCAAAGCACTCCCCCTGACTAGGATGTGAAAGTTAATACACACCACTATCTGGGAATAAGTAGAGGACAGATACTATATCACTAACATATTTTTCATACTGTTTGGCAAATGAAAGATTTATATGTTCCTGCTAACAGAAATAACTATGATTTCTGTTCCAGTTTGGATACTCAGTGTGTTCTGCAAAGCAAGTTCTTTAAAATTAGGATATCAATAACTTAGAAATAACTCTTCATAGGATTGCATCATTTTGTTTTATATGAGGATAAAATGTAATATTTTATATGATGACGTATTAAAAATTTTGAAGAGCTATGTAAATAAAAATGACATTTTTTCCTGCTAAAAAATCGACAGCTTTATGGGGAAAATTGTTTGTGACCTCTAAACTCACGACTACATTACTATTGGTGCTCTATGTCCATGGATTCCTGGTCCATGAATTCAGCCAACTGTCAATCAAAAGACTTGTTTTTTAAAAAATTGCACCTGTGCCGATTATGTATAAATGCTTTTTTCCTTGTCATTATTTCATAGTGTAACAACAATTTAAAAAGCATTTACATTGTATTGGTATTATGACTAATCCAGAAATGCTTTAAAGTATATGAGCAGATATGCATAGGCTATATGTAAATTCCATGACATTTTAGATAAGAACTTGAGCATCCTTGGATTTTGGGATCTGCAGAGAGTTTTATAACCAATGCCCCAAGGATACTGTGGGACAATTGTAGCTTATTTTTAAGTATAACTATATGCTTATCTAAAATGTCTTAGTAATAGCAGATAGCATGAATTTATGGGCCATGAACCACTCTTTTCTAAGTTACTGGATTTTCAATTACAAAATTCATTGTACTAAATATCACCTTACTTGTCCCCCCAAATTAAAGCAGTTTTCCAAGTGACCATTCCTAGCAGACCACACATATCCTGCAAGACTCTTGATTTTTTTCAACATATGAATTCTTATATTTTTATTTGATAGCTTTGTATATTCACATAGAAAAAACAACATTTGACTAAAAAAACTTAGGATCTCTTTTTGTGTGACTTGAGTCTTTTTCTTCCAGGGAATTTTGTCATTGTCTAAACAGCATCACAAAATCAAACATAAACAGATAAAAATGAAGGTAAAATGGTTTCATATGCAAATCCTAAATTATCATATTTTACACAATATCAAAAATGTTACTTTCAAACAACAAACTTTTCTGGAAAAATAATAAAAATAATAGCATGATTTCATTAACAAAATGTGGACCAATGTCAAGCTTTGGCCCTGGACCTTGTATTCTCTTACCAGCTTCTATTCAGGTAAAAAACCACAGTGAAGATGTAAAGGGCATATACCAAAGGCAGACACGACACGCACATCAGGCTCTTTTGATAGGTTCAAGGTCTAATATGTAAAAACAAGTATTTTCTGCTACCTGCTAAGGCAGGGTTGATGGTTTGCTAAATGAAAAGAACTACCCTAAGTAAGATAACAGACAAGTAGCAACCAAAGTTGAAGCTAGCGGAGTTAGTGCTAATGAGAACTATGGCAGGATTGTGTTTTGATGCCTAAAGGAGACAGAAAGACTAAAGGCCCTGAGAAGAATCAGAACTGGGTTCAAAGTATACCACTCTCTAGTGGATTTGTTGACACCAGTCAAGTTTCTTAACAAAGAACTGGATTTTTATATCTGTGAATTTAAGAATATTTACTGCTTAAGATTTAGGTATCTCTACAACCTTCACAAGCATGGTCTTTAAAAGCACAGAACTTTTAAGCTATGTTATTATAGCTTTTTGTTCTGTCACCTTCATTATCATGAGCCACCAGGGGACAGAAGCTCTACCAAAGGACCAGCAAATATTGAGTACTCACATGTTGATTAAATGGAACACTGCATCAAAGAAGTTATTTAAGAGATTACATACTGTTGGCATTAACAAAATATTTGTTCCCCCTCCTACCTTGCTCACATAAAATGATCATCACACTTGCTCTCCACTTTCGTGGTACTATTCCTACTATTTTCTCCCAATAAATCATTTTCTAATTGAATTAAAATTTGTGGTTATGCCTTGTTTTCTCAATCAGACTGAAGACATTTGGCAGGGGGTAGAGCTTCTAATCTGGGTCTTGGTTTTCATTTCTTCAGTACCTAATATATTGCAAAAGAAAAAAAATATGTACAAATCTAAGAATATGAATGCATGCATAGATAAAAGGACATATAAATAATCATGAAACAGATTTGCAGATCTCTGATCATTTCGGTGAAGGGTAGGGAAGGTTTTCATTTTTCCCCCAAACTCTACTACTTCAGAGTCTTACTTTTCCCTCTGGTTTCACTTTAATAGTACTGGCAGGGAAACAGAGGTCAGCCAAAAAATAAAACAAGGTCCAAATGGGTCAGTATCATTACTTCTAACATTCTGCATCACGACCTTCACCTGGGACTCTGGCCAGGCACCAACTGTTAGTCTGAGGGTGATTGATTTGAGCAATCACATGAAAGTGAAATATTGTCAAGGCTGCCCTCAAACGCAGTCACAACAAAAGCAGAGCAAATTAGAGACAGTTGTGTACTGGCAGAGTGGCACCAACTCTATTCCATGGAGTTAATGTGCTCGCTGCCCTCAAATTTAACCTGATACCAATGTCACAACTTAAAGTTCAATACATCATCAATGTGACTCAATAGAGCTTTTTAAAATGTTCTTAACTCTCATTAGAAACTGAAGTAGCACAGTAATTTAATGATGAATCTGAATGCAATTATGATAATTAAAATAGCAACTTAATTTTATGCTGTCTCTGGGAAATGTTCAGCCCAGTGGTTGCACCTTCAAATTCTGAGTTAACCTGGTTAATACCTTTGATTCATACCTCAAAGCAGTTAAACGTAGTAGAGTTCAGCTACTAAAACTTAGGAATACATGCCCTCAAATTCTTACTGTATATTCAAAATGTGTTGTTTTTACTTTCAATAGAATTCTTGAGATGATCTTCCTGATGGCGGGGAAACAGTACTATTTACTGATATTTTTGAATGCAAAACTATGCTAGCTGTTAGGACAAAGGTGTATGAAATGAAGGTGTAATTGCATCAAGAAGCTGAGTATGTCATGGGCTGGACAAAGAAGATAAAGCTTTAATACATGCAAGAACTGAGCTAACCCAGAAGCCTGGAAGTAGAACTTGGCCAGCCAGGAGGGTGAATGGACCTATACACGCTTGTGTGTGCTCATGTAAACATGCATTGTCATACAACATGTATGTTCTTCTTTGCAACAGAATATGACGCATGGGTCCGGGTGAGGTATAATGGAGGACTGTTATAGCAGAAGCACCTATAAACCTTGCTTCTGATCCTCAAGTGATTTTGTTGGGCTGGAGATGAGAAGAGACATGCAAGACCGACAGAAATGATGGGCAAAGGCTAGATCACAATGAAGTTTTGACAGCAGGAGTTTGCAATCATAAATTTTTGCCTCAAATTATCTGCTTTGGTTTGTGTTTTGTTTCTCCTAAGGACTCAGTAGACGCTTAATGTCTCCTGACTAAGAAATGGGCTGTTAACCCGTTTTTGTTGCAAACTTCACGTCTAATACTGTTAGATACCAAACCTCTTAACATCCCCACATTAGAGACAAAGTTCTCTAATCGTCCACGTGTTTTTACAAGGTGCTCATCTGACATTCTGTCACATCTGATCAGATTTTAATTCCTTTGTTATATTTGTCATTTCTCCTTTATACCTGAAATTTTTCTAAAAGGGGCAAAAAGCTCTTCCATGAATACACAGAGACACAGATGTTTCCAAGAGTACGGCATCTGTAGACAAAGCCACCGGGAGTTTTAATATCATTTTTAAATTCCATCCAGATGTCTGGTATATCAGAGATACTACTTAGGTGTTCAGCTTATCATTTGCTTTATAGATTTTATATTTTTGGTAAAAACACGTAGACACATGCATATAATGCTCATGTGCGTACGTGCGCGCGCGCACACACACACACACACACACACATTTATGCATTGAAGGGGTTTGGGAAATGCATCTCAAAATATGCCCCTGTGATATGCTGATGAGTTCATAGCGAGGGCAACTAGAGAACAGCAAATGAAGGGAAGAGCTTTCTCTAGACTCCCCTTATCTGCCTAGGGACAGATCCTTTAAAGGGAACTCAATTGCTAACTATTCCCTCTCCAGGAATCTGGTTAATCAGGTAAGACAGACTTCTATGGTAGCAGAGGAGACTAAATGTCAGTGCCACACCCAAAGGAACTCTGTACTGGTTATTGTCATCTTCCTCCCAAAATGATTTATCTACCTCTATGTCTCCCTTACATCTTGTCTCCCCTATCCCTTATGAAGATGGTATAAAAGCTTCTACACCTCACTGGGTGTTGAGATATATATCTTTCTGTCCTTTTATACCCTTGTGCACATAACACCCTTGCATACCTTTCCCCTGTTCATCTACTTGCTGTCAGCTAATTTCAAAGGTTCAACTAGCAAACCTTCAGAAGGCACAAGTAAAGTATTTCCTCTCCTACAGCACACACAAGCAAACACACACAGGCAAGGAACCCAGCTGTTTTAAGACTCGAACACAAAATTATGCACACATCAATTTCTTATTTTTTCTTTATCATATGTACTGTACACCAGGCACCTAAACAAAGCTGGTGTACAGATCCTTTATGAGGTTGGGATTCTTATAGCTTCACTCATTCATTATGTTGAGGAAGTCAACATGTTCTTGTCAAGATGAAGAATTCATCGAGAAATTTTCCTGTGATTCAGGGAGCAGTTTTATGTAATATATTTAGGTCAAAACTTTTATCAGCCAAATAGAACTAGCAAAACACCATTTATCTTGATTTCCCCATGCACGAAAAAGAAGATAATAGAATATTTTCTGTTATTTTCATGTCACCCCTAATGTACAATTTGTCATCACCAATTCACATACAAAGATTCTGGAACCACAACATTTAAATAAATGTTTGCTGTTTTTTTTTTAAAATCCTTCTTCTGAATTTCTTTTCATTTTTTTCAATCTCTCTAAAGATCTACTACTAGCACATTCTGCTGGCACTTATCACACATCTTCTGAGTAGGAAACACTTGATAAAATCTCTTTCTTTGACCAATCTTGAGCCAGTGCTAAGAAAAGAAAATGCACTTGAGGCATAAATGGTGTCACAATGGTGCTTCAGCTCCTACGCTGAGATGCAGGCAGTGGGGTCCTTCATCATGGGAGTTATTGTCCCAGGGATCCTTTGTTTGGGAGAACAGGTTAGAAAAGAAAGACCCCAGGAGCCAGCATAATTTCCACATGCTAAGAGGGACATTTGTACAACACTTCACCAGATATATAGGAGTTAGTGGAAATGTGTTCCCTTTCAAATCACTTTATATTGCCTCTTAAATTTCAACAGAGTTCCAGATTCATAACCCACAAGATAATTTGTTTCTCATCTCAAAGAAACCAAAACTGATTATGAAGACCTAGTACAGAGGAACACTTCATCAAGCATTAAAGACAGAATCTCATATGTAAATAACTATCTGCACACAGTATTTATATTCATGTCTAGTATATAACATACCAATATTATAACAGGGACTTAGTGGCTACTTTTGCTAAGAAACATGGACTCTGCATTTGGGGCTGCAGATGGGTAAATAAAAGCAGGATAAACGTTCTGCCTGCCTTGCATGCAAATCACCTCATGATGAGATTGCCCCCCATCTCATGAGTGGGAACAATTACCAAATGACAGGAACTGAGGCTGCTTCCCTAGGAGCAATCATCTCAGGGGAACAAGATTGCTCCCTTAAGTAGTAAGAATTTTCTGGAGTCACCTTGCAGCACTGTGTTCAGATAATGATCATCCAGAACACAGTTTGCATCAAACTGTTTAATTATGCACACCTCTCATTCTGTGCCCTGATTCTTTCTCTATTTAAACCTGAAGTTCATGTTAGTAACCTGAGAACAGGGCTGAGTATGCTAGTCCCCTGGTCTTTCTGGTGTCATGATAATGATTAAAGTTCCTTTCCTGCCTTCACGGTCATCTCTTCAATTGGTGTCTTGGGATAGGTGTCAGAATCTATTCTGTTGGGACCCCCAGAGCTGGGGCCTTCACCTTAAAGAACTCCAGGGACAATATCATATATACAAATATATCAAAAATATAAATACATATAAGAGACACATAGCTTTCTGAAGTTAAGCTCACGTTGTATTTTGTCATTATTTTCAAATATTTGAAGCCTAAATGAAACAAGACAAACATTCCGCCATCCTCATGACAAGAGAAATGAAAGCTAATTCAAACTTGTCCTCTACTGAAAACTTTTTGTTTACTAAGTGACAGTGAGGTTGGTTTTTCCTTATAAACTATTCTTCTATCACCTTCACCACTAATTTGGCATTGTTATCATTTGGCTTCTACTTAAATCTCAAAGAAAAAAATATGTGTACTTGGGGCTGGGGTTGTGGCTCAGCGGTAGAGCGCTGGTCTAGCATGTGCAAGGCCCTGGGTTCGATCCTCAGCACCACATAAAAATAAATAAATAAAATAAAGGTATTATGTCCAACTACTTCTAAAAAATAAATGTTTAAAAAAATATATGTGTACTTAGCTTCATCTAGCACTGGGCCTGGGATAAACAGCTGGTTCAAGAGGCTAATGCTCAGGAAGGAACAAGACTCAGACTTGTGGCCTTAGGATGTACCGACTTTTCTATGAGGCTTTGTCCCCAATGCATTTATTTCCAGTCACTGGCTATCATTTTATCATGAGAAAAATCTCTTTATCACTGAGTCCCTGAACATATTTTGTAACTCCAGTAAACACTTAGAGCTAATTATTGATGCAGAGTATAAATAAATGTTCCGTTGCCTTCATGGATCTTCTCAACAAAAGATTCAAAAGTACTTTACTCTTGGCACTTCTGAGTTTGATGAGTACAGTGTCCCTGGATTACAATTTTAAATTTATAAAAAGAAAAGAGAGACATGAAAATGAATACAAGATGACTGAGTCATGAGAGTGAAAAGTGCAAATTTAAATTGTAATTTAGTAACATTATCTGATGAATATATTTGCAACTCACTGGGACTTGATAAAGAGGATTATATAATAAAACCAAGGAGAAATGTTCTAAGACCTTACCAATTAGATGACTAAGGCAAATCCATATACTCAATAGGCTAATTAACTCCTGATTGATAGTGACTAAAGGGCCATTAGAAATGTCAGACGTTCTTTATCCGTACAACTAAAGAATCTCAAAAAATAAGACAAAAATCTTCTTTAGCAATCATATATATCTGACATTTATATATATATATATCTGGTCCGAGTTTTAAACCTGTTCACTTATCACATTTAATATAAAAATACTTTGTAAAAAAAAGTAAACAATTTTGTAAAAAAACAATAAAATGATTAATCAAATATGTACTCATGGGGCTGGGGTTGTGGCTCAGCAGTACAGCGCTCAGTGCTCGCCTAGCATGTGTGAGGCCCTGGGTTTGATCCTCAGTATCACATAAAAATAAATAAAAAAATAAAGGTATATAAAAAATATGTACTCCCAAGAGAAATGTCATGTAGCAATGGGAGAGGGTAAACGTATGAAAATAATATTTCAACAAGAATACTATAGTTCAAAAGGAATGTATTCTTATGGGACTCTGTGGGCAGGGAGAAGAAAAGAAAAGTGATTGACTTTAAAGAGAGAGGTTTAAAAGAGAGCATGAGTGATGGGGTAACAAGATGTATCTATGATGGAGGATATTGCAGGTGAGCAGTAGAAGAGAACTTGGGAAGGGTGCACTCTGATCACACCAAGGATGCCCATGAGGTCCAGCATAAAGACAGAATGATGGTTTCTAAATCTGTGCACCACATAGTAGAAATGGACAACAGAGCGAATGGCGTGCATGTCACGGCACAAGTATAGAAGCAGTTGGACCTGCATGGAGACTAAGGAAACTGATGGGCAAGGTACAGACCCAGAAGACCAGAATATGGGTAAGAATGCATCAAAGTATGGAAGCCATTTTTGGGGAATGGGAAGGAAGTAAGTTCCAATACATGTATTGATGTGGAGATTGAGAGAGAAGAGGAAAAGACAACTTGAAATGTTCAATCTGAACTTCAGTATTAGAAAAGAGCAAAGATAGAGTAGGAAGGAAGTGGAGGATTGTGGTCAAGATGAGGACTATTTTTTCTTTAACCTGTTAAATACTGATACTGGCAAACTAAGTAAGTAACCAACAGGCCATGGATGGAAAAGCAGATCTGGATTTAAGAGAAGGACAGGCATAGAGACTATCGAGGCGTATAAACATCAATGGTGGCTGAAGTCACAGTGCAAAGTTACAAGGGAATTCTTCGGCTCCACTGTGGTTAGGTTTAACAATAAAAAGTGAGAGGAATGTTATGTATTGCTTCCACTAAAAATTAGCTCTCAGAGCTTGCTGCCTATTGACTCTCTTTTTCCCTCCACCATAGAATTGGCCATATCCAGATAGTGGCTGCTTCAAAAACCTGAATCTGGTGTTAAAATTCACATGGAAAGAGGACACACAGCTCATATCTAATGTGAGTAATAAATAATTAGTTGTTGCAAAACTACTTGGATTTGGAGACTGTTTATTACTACCAAATAACCCAGTCCAATCTGACATAAACCATGGGAATAAATGAGAATCCTCAAATTTAAAAGTAAAGAAAATTCAAGTGACAGAATCACACAGAACTTAGGTAATTCTGAATTTGGCATTTTATAAAAGAGAAAACCATTTAATTACATTTGCAAAGGTACTTTGACTATAATGCCTTCATTTCTGTCTTTACTCTTTCTGTATCAAAAAAAATATGCATTAAAAAAACATGCTGAATCAGATAGTAAGTCTGGCTACTTTTGGAAAATGCTTCCTATATATAATATTCAGTAAGGACAATATTCCCTTTTACATGCAAACTATTGAGTATTCAATGTCTTTTTAAATATTACATTTGCCTATGCATTTTTTTTTTTGTGTGTGAATTCACCAATCTAACACTTTTCATTAGATCACAAGAATTAAATGTATGTGTAACATTAGAGAGTTTCTTCTAGCCTAGACATAGACAAATTAGGCTTTCTATGAACAATTAGTGGTTGATCCCTGAAAAGTACCATATGTTCACAATTCTAGCATGCAGACTGAGATAAGTAGTAAAAAAGAACAAAAACAAGATCGTAAACTAAGAAAAGCTAGCCCCATAGGTCATTTAGACATATTTATGACTCCAAGGAAGCAATCGAGACTCCCGTATATCACCAAGCAATACACAATTTAGGAATTTAAGAGAAAATATCTGTCAAAATTCTCTCTTTTACCAAGTAAGTTTGTAACCAAAACTTGTATTTTGTGAATATCCTAATCTTTATAGTTTAAAGAAAATCCCCAAATCAATTTTCTAATTCAAGTCCAGTCCACTTTTTATCCTTTTTACCATGTTTATCCAAACTCTGAGGGTTCTCATACACCAATGCTTTCCAAGCTTAGTGTTTTTCATTTCATTTTTTTCACTCATATAATTGGAAGAGGTTTTTTTTTTCTTTCATATAATTGGATTACTTTATTGAGATGATTTGGTGAAATCAATAAAATGTGATTTAACGTCTGTCATATGTATGGATAAGTTCCTAGATGACAGAAGATCCTTGTGCGTTACTCAGAAGAGTTATACTTTTGTGTTACTAACAAATGCACAATCTTCGATTCTAGAGCCTCATCTCCCTCTCCTTCTGCCAAGTATTTAACTGTCCTAGAAAACTAGTTCAGAGATTCATTTTGTTTCCAGGTTTGGACTCTTAATAAACATGGGGAATAAGCAGTAATAAAAAGGACAAGTTATTATTTTAAGAAAAATTCAAATTTGTCAGCTCAGGTACCCCTGGTTTATAATGCAATCAAACTGGATAAGGGGGCTATGAAATGGGTGGAGTTTTCTTGGACTCCATAGTTCTCCTAGAGAGTTTCATGGAAATTCAGTTTTACAGTTACAATTAGGCTTAAAACATCTGTGAATGTGCTAGAATCTCTACTGTCTCATCCTGTATGATTTTTTTTCGACCTAAGTATCTGTCCCTATAGGTTAGTTCTAATGCCCAATACTTTCTTCCTTTGGCTTTCAGATGTTTGTGATAACTTTACACATTTCCAATTAGCCCTCCTGTCCTTCTGGAATTTTCTCTGCCTCTGGACTGGAAGGGTGTTTCATGATTTCAATACCCATTCCACTGCTAGGTAAGTTATGGCATGTTTGTTTTATGTCGATTCTCTTCCATAGCTTATTACTATTCAACTTCTAGAAGGACAGAGCCTTTGTGACTACCACCTTCCATGTTCTAGTCTTTACATTAAAAGCTGGAAGTACACGTCACAATTCCTTTCAGTAACACAGAAAACATGCATTGGGGGGAGGGGACCTTCCTGACCCAAGTCAGCAGTTCAACCCACCATGCAAACATATTTTTTAATGATGTGCATGTTTAACATAGTAAGGATTTCTGCATTTTTAAAAGAGGAGTCAAATAGCCCAAATAGCCATTACTGGTTAAAAAAAATAGGTCTAGGAGTACAAAAATTCAGGAACAAGCAAAGATGATACTCTGAGCCTGGAGAGCAGGATCCTCTTTATTCTGCCTTCTCACTAAGGTGTTCACATTAGAAAGCTATCTGAAGTTCTCTAGGGCAAGAGTGGCTTTGGGGATCCCCATCTGTGCCCCAATATCTGGGAACAGAAATTAAACTCAACTACTTCATTACCACTCATTCCCCTATAGTCACCAAAATAATGCAGCAAGTCTTCAATTATGAAGCAAAAAAAACTCATGCTTTTCCTATAACTTTTCACATCTAAGTTAATAAAATGGCATAATCCGGCTCTTGTTCTGGATACCAGAAATGAATCTGACAAGCACTTCCCCATATCCCCTTTAGAGTGTGGTGGCACAAATTTGGATACATCAGAGAATCAAAGGGCTCCAAGAAGGTTCATTCACTTCAAGAGACAGTTTACAGAAGGATCTTCAACACATCAGACCAGGTATCAGAGCACAGAGATGACAGGAGCATCCAGATTCAGGGAGTGCACAGGGATCTCAAAAGGAGGGGGCATCATGCATCCTCTGCCAGTACTACCTGGGAAAAACACATGCAGCATGCAAAGGGAGCTCAGGGAGAGTAGCAGTATCCCGTTTAGAATCAAATAGGCATCAAGCATCACCTCAGATCCTTGGAGGGGCTTATATGTGTCCAGTGGACATTCCAGGTGTGATGAAGTTGTTTTAATTTGTTCTATTTGTTTACTACTCAGCATTCTACATTTGCCCCAGTCATGGCAAAAGATTCTCTTCTAGTTTAAGACATTCCCGTCAGTGAGGAGATGAACATTTCCTGTTCTTCACCATTGCCCTCTCCATTGTATAAAATGGAAAGCAACCAATTTCTACTAGTTCTTGTGTTCCAGACAGTAATTTATTAAAGGGACATCCATGCATCATACAGGACTTCCTTTTATATAAAATTGGAGGACCAGCAGCCTTATGTTTTAAAATGCCAGCTTAGAGAAAGCCCCCTGGCTTTCCCTGCTATGTGTGAATAAACTGGTCCTTTAGAGGAGCAATCCCAAGGGGCCATTCAGAGGCCATCATTTCACCACGAAGACTCTGTTAAAAAGAGTAATTGGTATCAATAACACTTACCTGTATATGCAGAGGGAAAGTTACCCAGCCATAACGAGCCCAGAATCACACAGCCACTAGTTAAAACAATGCAATGTTTGGAATTTATGAGAATAAAGCCTGTCAGTAATAATGCTCTTAATCGGGCCTTCTCGATTCATTTGGCATACTCTGCTGTGTACTCACGGTTAAATCAAATCTGCCGTGTGGAAATAAGCTAAGGGATTGTGTGCAAGAGGCGAAGGATACACTGAAAAGGTTCACTTCATAAAAAAGGAATATTGTGGACATGGCTTCCACATGGCCTTTGTGACTACTGTGCTCCTCTAAAAGCCACAGGACCCTTTCACCACGCAAAATGTGGACTATAACTAAGGATACTGGAAAAATGAGAGGAAACAGTTACCATTGTACAGAAAGATGGTTCAAGCGTGAATCAATGTGGCAGGCACATCATTAAACAGACATGGGGTTAGACAAGGGAGGGAACCCCCAAACAATGACAACGACAACGACGACAACAACAACAAAGATCATTGCTTAACCTGTTTTGTCAGAGCTGGTATTGATGGTATTGGTAGTGATGGTGGTGAAGGTAGTCTTTGCGCTGTCCTTGGCAGTTACAGATTTCTGCTTATTTTTCATGGCTTCCAGTGCTTTGAGCTTCTTGGCATGTTTCGTGCCTTTGTAGTGGGCCGCAGCCTGGCTCTACAAAGGAGAACAAAATGAACCATGCAATCAGGCTCATTTCTAAACTGGCATTCTCTGTATTACTGCAAATACAGACTCCCTTTCAATAACAGGTACCATGATGGCGGTGGCCAAGCAGTGGGATTCTATTTAGAATGATGCTAGAAAGCAATGGGAATCAAGTTCTAAAACCGCAGGACAGAAACAAGAAATATTTTCTGGTTTGTCTTAAGAGAAATGCAGCTAAATATTATCACATCCATGACATTTTTTGGTGGAGCAAGTGAAAAAAAAAATTTAAGAATTTACACCTGGGTTGCTTTTTGTTCTGCCACTGAAGAGTCTGGGCTCCCAAAGATTAACAAGGGGCCCAGAAAAAGAGTGGCTCTCATCTCCTTGGCTCAGGAAATCTGTTTTCTTTTTCTACCATGTGTCTTATTAATATAGTCTCCAACGGGTGTCTGCCAGGAAAATTCAAACATAACAAGGGAAGTGGGCACCCTGGAGACTGAGGCTGAAGCTTGAGAATGCAAAAGTGAATGCAATGCCTAGGTACAGTTGGAGTCACATGGAAGCTGGGCAGTTTTATGATTCCATCTTTCTCTTTGCTACCAATGAGGGATAGCCTGAGAAATTCAAGATAGTGTCACTCTTTCAACACATGGATCTTTCATGCCACAGTCCATTGTCAGAAGTCTCCAAGGTACTCCAACTTCCTAAAGGGGCCAATGCAATACTTTTGCCTATGCCTGTAGAGATTTTTTTTTTTTTTAAACAGGGATATATGTTGCCCATGTTTATATTTCTTAGCACTATTTTATTTGGGGGTGGGTTTACTAAAGAGATGTGATAATTGCAATATAAAATCATCTTTAAAAAATATATAGATATTAATGTTGATTTAAAAGAAAAAGGACTTTGGGCTGAAGGGAGGTGGAGAAGAGGAGGTTTGTGAGGGTGGGCAGGGAGATACTTAGATCAGGTTTTTCAGGTCAAAATCTTTACAAAAATTCATCTCCCCCCCCCAAAAAAAAAATCTCAGTGGCAGACTATTTATATTAGATCAGACATTACTTCCCATGCTTATTTAAACTAAATGTTCCATTTTGTAATAATAATAATAATAATAATAATAATAATAATAATAATAATAATCACATTCTTCTCTTCACTCCACCACCTGCAATGGGCAGGGTGCTGCAGTTTAGTGTCTTTTGGTAAATAAATAAATAGACTGCACCTTCATTTGCATCATTCCAACAAGATATCTCACAGGACGAGGTACCCTTATTGAAAGAACACTGGACAAGGAAATTATATATTAGAAACAGTTTGAACAGAGAGCACACTCATGCATCAGTTACAAGTTTTCCAACAACACAGAACACCAAAAAAGGACATAGTGTGAACCAAAATAGAAGTTAAGACATGCTGTAGTTAATTAAGAAACCAGTGATAAGTTTAGATTGGTTTGATTCTAAGTGGGGAAAGTCACTGTGATAGACAGGTTTTTGTGTCTTTTATCCTGCTCAGTTTTCCTTTTTAATAAACCAAATCTCTTGGGAGCTATTTGCTATGGTCTAGATAGTTGATCATCTTTCCTGGCTATAGAGCTTCCCTTAAAACAAAGCTCCTCTCTTCTCTATGCTGGTACCCAGGGACCTGGGGACAGAAGTAAATGTTTTTAAAATGTATATTAAAAGATTGGGTATCAAATACTAGTGCTACCTCCACTTATACGTCCAAAATATAAATTTTAAAGGTTTCCTAGAAAATCTACACTCTCAGTTTTATTTACTATTAGACAAGACCATTTTAACATACCAGAGTCCAAGTGAATTTCACTGTTGTTGAAACTAAACTTACTCCAATAGAACTCCCAGAATGAACAAAAAGAAGCAAATTCCACAAAGAAGCCAAAACCCCATTCTGCACAAGTACAGACAGAACAGGTCCCTCCAGCAAGGAAGTCGTGGGGAGGAGCAGGTGACAAAATGACCCGTAGCTGGTAGGTTCACAATGGAGACACCCAATATTTTGAAATACAAAATAAAACAAACTGCATACTCACATCCACCTGGTCATCAAATGATAGTCTCAAAGTATGCTGATGACTAGTTTAATCACACAATATCTGATTTTTCAAAAAGGTGATTGCTCCTCCAAATTTGGGGGGGGGGGGATGTCAAGTGACAGAAAGGTTCAAAGTGCTATCAAGAGACCAGGGCATGTAGAATACAGGGGAGATGAAGTGTAGTGGGGTGATGGCAGCAGAGGAGACCTATGTGATTGTGATTGTGTGGGGGCTGGTGTTGCGGGTAAAGGTGGCATCCAAATTTGAAACCTGATGTAGGCAGAGAACCAATTTCTCCATTGATTTTTATTTGATGACTTTAGAATGTGAGGGTTGTTCTTAAGTTTCCCTAGTCCAAATGCTTCTAATGTATATATATTGAACCCACAGCTCACAGGTTCACCTTGATTCAGGTATGTTGTATAAAGGTGTGCTCCTGCGTCACTGCAGAAAACCCAGGCAGTTCTCTTTAGAATGGATAGATTATTCAGTGATATCTAATCTTTCTCTAACTCCAGACAAAGTTGACACCTAAATAGGAACTCTGCAGAGAGATTTTTAAAAAGGAGCAGTTTTCCAGAGATGTCTATTTGGGCCTCTTCTGCCTCATCTTTAGGCATATAGGTACAGAATGGTCATAACTTCCATAAGCATACTATGTTGTGCCTGAAATTGTTTCTGAGTATTTAGTAGTCAGTCTCTGAATCGTCATTTGCAGAAACCTGGGAACCATCCAGACACAGCAAATGATCATTTTTCACAGGAATGACTACTTGGTTAAATAAGCAAGCACGCTAATATTATATTGCATCTCACATAGATGTGATCCAAACAGTAAAATGTAGGCTTTAACCACTGACTTTGGAGGAATAAATGGGATAGCAATGCATAAATATCACTATACTAATCTTAAAATAGCATATGGCACCATGAAATCTAACTAGTCATCCCAAAGGCAAGCGCTGATTCTAGAGACAGGCATACATATTCCTATAGAATAGAATGATGCCATTTTAGATGTCATTGCCATGTCCTAACTATCAATAGCCAGTCAGACTTTCCAGTCTTCAAATTTTAACCTCCATATTTCAAAATGGCACTTTGCTTATACACAACTAAAATTTTTAAGTAGATAAATCCACAAATGGCTAACAGTTGAGAGAGAGGTTCTGTCATTTTGAAACACACATACACAAATTTATATTTGTACCTTTACATATTTATATGTCTACATGTGTGCAATGCATATTACTCAAGAAAAGTATCAAGTTAATTTCCTTAAGAAAAAGTCCAAAAAAGGCAGTCAAAAATAGCCCAGAATTACATGTAATTGGGGAACTTCTATCCAAGAGGGGAGAACTCAAAACAGCAAATTAACCTTGGAAACCTCCTTAAAATTCCAGAACGAAAGTGGAAGTGATTGCCAACTCCTTGTGATTTTTCTCTTTCCTGGTTTTACCTTTTCTCTCCAAGGTAATTATTGTTGCAGCATGAACTCTGACACCATTACTTTTACCTCTAAATTGATTGCTTTGCAATGATCCAGTCTTTAAGGGTTGAAGGAAACACAGCTCTATAATAATTCTCTATAATAGTAAGCAAAAACTAAGCCTGTGGGCCGGGGTTTGGCTCAATGGTAGAGGCACATGTATGAGGCACTGGGTTCAATTCTTAGAATTACATATAAATAAATTAATAAAATAGAGGTACATCAACAACTATAAGAATATATTAAAAACAAAAAACAGCAACTAAGCCCTGTGTCATAACTTCCAAAACTTCATTATTTAGAAATATCTAAATTCACTGTTTTATTTTCATTAAACTGATTTGGTGTTAGCAATGCCTAGGTACATTCTTTATGCCCCTCTCTCTTTAGTCTAGGGAAGCCACTGGACAGCCAACAAACAAACAAAAATCTCTCTGGTAAGCTAGCTAAGAGCACTTTTCCTGTTACTATATTTACCAAAATATTTGAAGAAGAAATTTAAAGGTAGAATAATTTCATTGTTCTTGTGGCACAGATATTTTTATTACTTAATAATATGTCCCATGTAGAACATTTAATAATTTCTTATCTTGTGATTGTATGGTTAAATTTAAGTAGCAGAGTACATTAAGAATAAAATGAAAATTGACTCGCATTGTGTCCCAATGTAAAAAAAAAAAAAAACATGATTCAATTAAGAGTATTCTTTGTGAGCGCCAGTGATTGATGCTTTACTTTGAATGTTTTTCTGTCTTCTGTGCTCTTCAATACAGGAATGAACAGTAGCAGCCATGGGAACAGAAAAAAAAAAAAAAAGATAATACTCCCAAAGTAGAGTGATTTTCCTACACCACTGGGAGGAAAACATCTAAACATAGAGAAAAGGGAGAGGCATGTCACATTTTCTCAGATAAGTAACTCTAATTTTTATAAGCAAAGAAGATACTTTTTTCCCCCACTAAGTACTAATACAGTTAGGAGAACTAATCTAGATGGATTCACTTATCTTTTCAAAGCTTCACAAGTCGTCTACAAACTTCGTGATCTCCAAACATAAAGTATTTAATGTTTTCAAGTATCAAATGTGAATAATAAAATAGTGGGTGCTTACTGGAATTGAGAAAAGCATAATTTGAGAGTGTCTGCCTGGTTCCTGTCGTGGAAGCAACCACTGCTTTTGTATAGGTGGAACCTAAACAGCTGCCTCCTTGAATGCTAATGATGGAGCCCTGTTTGGGGGGGCATGAAACAACAGTGGGATTTGGAAACTGGCACACAAGGTTTCATCCAGCCAAAAAGAATGTAGACTCTGACTAAATTTGAGCAGTTCTTTTTTTTTTTTTTTTGGATGGATGTAAACCAGAGACCTTGAATGAGTTTTAACCCTAGTGATGTAACTGCAAACATTTCAGGTTTGTACAGAACAAAGCAAAGTCAGGAAAACCACTCTAACTACTCAACCAGTGCACAAAATCCCTCCATAATGCCCACAGCTTAACACTTCTCTCAGTCTGTGCTTGTCACATACCATTTATAGAGGGTTGGAAGGAATTAAAAATGTTGAATCTAATTATGTCTAAGGGTCAAGTTGTTACGGGTGTTGGTGTCAGCAGGAGAGAAAAACTTGCATCCTGGAAATGACATGCATACTTCCTCTGATCCTCCATTCTGTCCACTGGTCAATGTACCCCACCCCCAGTCACAAGGTCTGCTCTCTAGCAAGAACAACCACTAACAGGGTAGATAAATGAGCCACAGCCCTCCCTCTCATTCTCATGAGGACAATGCCACAAGAAGAAATCATTCTCAAGTCCTTGTATGACTAATTCCCTCTGCCTGCAGTGCCTCTGTTGCCTGGTAATGTTTTAATGTCACCCCCCTCTGGTATTGGGTGGGCCTGTATTATGGCACTGCCATAGAAGGGTTAAGTGCCTGTGTCTCCAAACAAAGAGCAAATCTCATCACACAGAATGGAAGACCTGATGATACTCATCATTCTGTCCCTAGGATCTACTGTACAACTCTAAATAGTTGCCTGTTAAATGCACGTTGAATTAATTTCACATTTTGATTTTTAAATGGAAATATGCATATGGTGTCTCAACGGATTTTGTGTGTGAACAGGGTTCAACTTAATTCTCTGCCATTCTTTGGCACTTCGCCCTATCTGTTGAACACACTTCAGGGGATTTTTATGGCACTTAATGCAGGAAAAGCATCTGGCACAAACACAAACTATTATTTTTTTCTCTAGGAGGAAGCTTATCATCAACCACAAATTGTGCTATTTATGGGAGCTCTCTTCACATGGGATATAGCAAGGGAATAATATGGAAATAATATTCACTTTTTAAAATTTTAATGAATAACTAACAATTTCCCTTTTATAAAATCCAGGAAAATACAATGAATGATTTCAATGATGACTCTGTGTTTTAAAGGCTTGTAAACGACCAAATTCTTTTAAATACATACAGAAATTCCCAGTGCTTGAGAAATACTACTATTGTTACTACCACTTATAAACTTTAAATTTAAATATACTATGTTCTAAAAATATGCAGGAATTATGACATCATTAACTCATTTTCTTCCCTACAAATCCACATAATATATACCCTGTATTAGCTGAAGAAAAACACTGAGAGAAAAGACAAAATTTCCTACTTCTCCATAAACTACTATAGGGCTCCCATCTATAGTTTTGTTAAACTCTTAATCTGTAATTTAAAAAAAAATCCAAGAATCATTCCTTTAATAATCTTATCCCAAAGATTACCTCTAAAATGTGCAATTATTAAGGAGATCCATTGGGTCCACAAAATAATGATTTATATTTGATCCTGATGTCCTGTCCACATTAAACACCATAACAGTTGTCTGTACTTTCAGCGCACTGGGAAGCGATGGAGAATGAGACCACAAATATCCTCAGAACCTGGACCTCTGTAGGTAGAGCCCACCCATCTTCACATTTTCTATCTGTTCATTTATTCAGAAAGGATTCACTGAACAGTTATTGTGGGCCAGACATAATTGTACCACGTGGTCTGGTGATTATAGATGAAGTCGAGACTGCAGCTAAATTGGGGAATTAATCAGCAACAGATGGTAACTGAAGTCACTGAGAAATGCCATTTTGTAAGACAAATTAAAGATATTTTTCCATTTAAACACTGAAACGTAATCCTCGGTCAGCTGCGACATTTGAATGAATGAACTAAGATTGCGTCTGACAGTGGACAGGACAACATATTTACACATTCTTTATCCAGCCACTGTATACTTCAAAACTTAGCTTAAGAAAACAAAAAGACGTTCCTTCCAGTGTTTACTATCTCCATGATTCAATGAATCTTTTCTCATCCTCACACCAGAATACGTTAATCAGAAAGAAAGAACACATTTCTCTCCGCCACATAGAATATTTCATCTCTTCATTGGTCTCTAGAGGTTAAATTCATAATGTTACAAGTACCATCACAGAAGAGCAGACTGGAGAATGGTAAAACCCAGCTGCAGAAAGCTATAGTAAGGTGTCCTCAAAACCTGGCAGTAAGGTTGTTCTGAGTTAAAATTGTAGTGGATGGAATTAGCCTCTCACAGGAACCTTATTAAAGGGCAGGTCAAAAGCAGGAAGGCAGAATGGGGAGTACTAATCAAAGGCTGACTGAATGTAAAAGAGCAATGTCTTAATGAATATTATTAACATGTCTAAAGGAAGACGATGCCAGTTGAATAGGTTTCATCCTGGAATCTAGAAAAAAAAGGAAATTTACAGATTAATTGCATGTAAGATTCTTTCTCTTCCCCTGATAAATACAGGAGAAAAAATGTAACACCACCTGATCTTATTTTTGAAGATGCCATCTGCTTCTGTCTGTCACAGCCAAAGGAGAAATGGTCTACTCAGTTGTATTTCTAAAAATTTTATAAATATATAAAAGCCTTACAGGAATGGAAAGGTGTGATACCTTTCCTTGCCTATCGTAAGGATCACAGTGGGCACTCTTATAACAAAAGACAGGTTAACAAGAGAAACACAGAAAGATTTATTTGGTCAAAATTTCATGTAATAAAGAAATCTACTGAACGAAAACTCAGGGGCAACTGTATTTTAGATTTGATGAAGAAATGGACAGTTGCTTGGAAACATGATTAGACAAAAGGACATGACCTAATGATAAAATACTGAGTGGGGAATCCAGCAAAGCCTGTCTGTCCATGTTTTCCTTGGCCTCCCAGGTATGGGGCAGGGACCCTTCTGGAATAAAGGTCTTAGGGTCTATTAACATCCAAGGTAGGTCAGAGACTTTCTTTACTGTCAGCTACTACAAAGAAAAGTGGGGGGATGTTTGAATAATATTTCTGTTTTAGGCTGCCTTTGGTGGAAATGCTTTCTAGTTTTTATGACTTCTAGTTTCCATGACCTTTCCATCAGGAAGAGGAATTCGAGTTTCTATGAGAAAGGGAAAGGGAAAAAGAAAGGACAAGGTCATAAAGCCCCTTTCCTTCAGCTGAAAGCATTCAGCGAGCGAAGGCACCATCTTTTGAGGTACAGTCTTCTGAGCTCTATCAGTCTCGCCCATTATAAAATGTAAGCACGTTAGCCTCCTACATGCAAAGAAACAAGCTAAAAGCTGCACTTTTTTTGTCTACATTATTTTCAATACTTTAAAATGTTAATTTTCATTTTCTAAATTAATCTATTAAAGTTGTACTGAATGCTTCGGGGCAGCAAAACAGGCACTATGTTGAATGTGTTTTTCCAATACATCAAGAATTTTTGATCAACACTGAAAAAGTGAAATTAAAATTTCTCTAAATAATAATTAGAGAAATAATTTTTTATAAATAAAAAATTTTGAGTACACAAATATCAAGCCATGTATAGGACATCTGATTTTCTATGTTGTTACCTGAATCTCTAAATTTTTTGAGTTCATTGACAAGATCAATAATTGTATTTTCATGACAAGTTGGGACATTTCTATCTTAAATACCAGAGTTTTCTAAGTGATGCTTGTTAATATCACAGCTTCTACTGCTTAAAACCAGCAAGTGATTTTCCCCCTTGGGCATATATTAACAATTTACTTTTTGCAGACAAGTGCACAAATATGATTAGCTTTTTGCAAATTGCTCTTTATTCTGTTACTGGTAAGTAATTTTTATATTATTACAGTGTAAACAGATGCTATTTTCCACTACATATTCAGCTGTAATGAGCTAATTTAATGTGTTAAAACAACAAAAGAACTTCAAGAATGATTCAGTGATTCAAGCTGCATGGAAGTAAAGAGAAAAATCAAGCGCAAAGTTTGTAAAGATTCTTCCAAAATTTGGTTTTCAGTAAAGAATTGCAGAACCCTCTATATTTGAAGTTGCTCATTGGTAGTTGTGAATTCACCTTTGCAGGACTGTTCTACAAGCAAAATTTTAAGCAGAAGGGCTCCACAGGTGCCTCTGGCTCTTTGCTCTCCGACTTCGTGAAACTTGAACTATCGGTGGCAGACCTTTTGGTTGAAGACTGGATTTAGTTTTGTTTTTATATCTGTTCATTTAAATATTTATGTATTCAAACAAAATTTCTCCCCTAGGACATTTCAATATATTGATAGTTGAAGAAGTATCCAAGCAAGAAAAGGAGATGAAGAAGATGTAGACATGGAAATATAAAAACCTAAAGAACCCGGTATCATGTAAGCCAAGAGAGATAAGAGCTTCTGGAAGGAAATGCTTATCAGTATGGACTGCTGCTGTGACTCAGGTAAGAGGAGAGCCAGAAGTGTCCATTAGATTTTGCAACATGTACATTGTTCATGGCTGTAATACAGGATAGGACAATTTAATGCTAAACCATTTATTGAAACCATGGATTTTGGAAAGGTCTGGAACAAATGGAGGATCTCAGTGCTTGGTCATGGAGTTGTTAATTGGAGCAGCTACCAGAAGCTTTCATTTCTCCTACACTCTATTTTTGAATTAAGCACCATTATCTTAATTTAGTTCTACCAAAATGTATTTTCATATTATGAGTGAGTCTCCAGAATCACACTTGTTTGATTCTATCATTTATGAAAGCAAAGATGTTAACATTTGTAATAACATTAGTGAGTTATATTAAATACTTTAACTTTTAAAATAAAATCCATGGTATGAAAAATCTTTTTTTATAGTATTAATTTATTTTTTACATATGACAGTGGAATGCATAATTCTTATTACACGTATACAGCACAATTTTTCAAATCTCTGGTTGTATACATACTATATTCACACCAATTCATGTCTTTATATATGCACTTTGGATAATAATGATTATCACATTCCACCATCATTTAAAACCCTATGCAACAACTCTGCCCTATCTAGAGTTCGTCTATTCCTCCCATGCTCCTTCTCCCTATCCCATTACAAATCAGCCTCCTTATATCAAAGAAAACATTCAGCATTTGTTTTTTTGGGATTGGCTAACTTCACTTAGCATTATCTTCTCTAACTCCATCCATTTATCTGCAAATGCCATGATTTTATTCTCTTTTATTGCTGAGTAATATTCCACTGTGTATATATGCCACAGTTTTTATTTTAATCTATTCATCTACTGAAGGGCATCTAGGTTGGTTCCACAGTTCAGCTATTGTGAATTGTGCTGCTATAAACATTGATGTGGATGTGTCCCTATAGTAAGTTTTTTTTTTTTAAGTCCTTTGGGTATAGACCTAGGAAAGGGATAGCTGGGTCAAATGGTGGTTCCATTCCCAGTTTTCCAAGAAATATCCATACTGCTTTCCATATTGGCTGCACCAATTTGCAGTACTACCAGCAGTATATGAGTGTACCTTTTTCCCCACATCCTCGCCAACACTTATTGTTGTTTGTATGCATAATAGCTGCCATTCTGACTAGAGTGGGATGAAATCTTACTCTGATTTTGATTTGCATTTCTCTAATTGCTAGTGACGGTATAGAGAATCTTAAAAGTTAAAAATAATAAAAAAATGACTTGTCTAGCAGTGATTTTTTTTCAGATTTTCATGAATTTTTTTTCCATGAGGAGGTAAATAAGAGGCATTTGATATCTCTTTGTTGAAAGATAGTTATATACCATTATACAAAAGATTAGATCACAGAATCTAATGCATTTCCTTATTAATATATCTTTAAAATTTTTCCAGTTGAGTACAATTTCTTGGTTCACATCCTTATGATCCCATGTTAATGAAGGGAAATATACCCTGATACTGTTATCAATGAGCTGTAAATGAGAAGGCATAGCTCTCAACCAGGCCCTTAATTTTATTTATATACCCAACATAAATAATTTTACTTCCAGTATGGAATTTCCTCCATAGGAAAAGTTACTTACAAGTTATCAGGTTATTTAGAAGAATGCATTGTTAGTTACTTCAAAAATAATTTGTTATATAAAGACTAAGAGTAACATAGAACTATAATGAACTTCAGGCTTTCCTCCACAGATTAGTATTTTAATATTGGCTCCCTTCTGGTCTTCAATATCCTTAATATCTGTTTAATGGCCATGTCTTGCTAAACCACCAAAAACACAAGGAGTAGAACTATCCAAAAATTAGAATGCTTATTGCAGAAGTATGGAAAAGAGAATGCATGAACTTCTAAGTTCTCTAAGTCTCTCTAGTTTATGGTCTATTTGTTACCGTAATATACACATTAACTAACACAAATCCTTTTCATAGACTTTTCATTTGAATATTGAAGAATGTAAAAAGTGCCTTAATAGTGACACTAATATCTCCTAGAGATTAGCCAACTTATATTCAATTTAGTTTTGAAAGGGCTTTATGTAATAGGAAGTTTCCCCTCCAAATTAGATTTTATTATGCCCATTTCAAAAATATGGAAACTGAGGTTTGCAATTTTAAAGCGATTAGCTTGAGGTCCACAATACATAGACAAGAGTTGAAAGTAGGTCTCTTTGTCTCCAAGGCTCACTGTATCATGAAGACTTTTTCAAATATTTGTCTTCAATGCAAACATTCAGCAACTGAAAAAAAAAGATCCAGAGGTGACAGAAGATTTTTAAAAATGCAGTAACTTTCTGTTCATAGAGCATATATCCAAAGGTCACCCTGTACCCCAGAAACTAAACTAGCTAGTTTCTGAGGTATAGTGTCAATAATGTACTGAAGAAATTCACTTCCTCTTCCTTGACACAAAGCCACACCACACACTGCTCTCATAGTTGTGTGGCTCTGTGATTGTCAGTGGCAATACTCTGCAACATGCCCAGCCCTGATTCACTAAAAATCTCCAAACATAATTTTCTTGGCCCTTTTTGTCAGCTAGATTCAGACAAGCAAGCATAGTCACTGTGGATGCTCCACATTAAAAGCATTAAGAGGACAAAGCAAGCCAGGCCATGATGGCATGATAGAGTCCCAGGGACCTGTGAGGCTGAGATGGGAGGAATGCATGAGCCCAGGGCCTCCATAAAAATCCTGGGAGACAAACCACAAGGTAGAGTGGAGTGCACCTCTCAATTACCATTAAGAAGTGATATGCCAATGGATCAAGAATACTTATTTTGCATATTACACGAGCAAAATTTAAATATCTAGCTTTCTAGAGCCCTAATACATGTTTTAATTGATTTGTACAGTAGATTGAGTTATGTTAAACTAACAATGATATCAACCCACCATTATGCTCTAAAACTACATAAATAGAGAGTTCCCAGTCAAGGTAAAGAAGAGAGCAGACGAGCACAATAATGTCTGTGTAATTTAATTTTAACTATTCATTGTCTAAATGGACCATCAAAGTTCTCTGAAAATATACAAGTTTCATGCCTTTAAGAAAAGCAAGAATGCAACATATCTTCCTTCAGGTCTTTTTGAATGTTTTTTCTATAGCCAGGAGTGAAATAATACCTAGAAGAGGTGTTAGTCCACAGATCTGGACAGATCCAAATTGCTTCTCTATATAATCCCTTGTAAATTCTTAATAACTATATAATTTCTTGGGATGGTTTGCATAACCCAGTTTTCCAATTGCTCTACCAGAGGCAGGACTTGACTGCTGGGGTGATTTTCAGCATTGTATAAAAGCCAGGTAAGTTTTCTTGCCACAGCACAATAGGATTTTAGTTTCTGGTGTCCTATTTGACTTTGACAAAATAAATCAAATGATCCTGCTAAGGAAACCAGTGAATGATTGATGGAAAGGCTTCAAGGTCTTAATATAATGCATGTCATAAAATAAGAACTACTTTTATCTCAGGAACCCTTCAAATCTACAGCTTTCTGAGACTTCTTCACTTTTCCTGCTTATCCTTTTTCATTATACATTTAGAAGAAAAAGTTCAAACATGTATTTTTTAAAATATATATTTATGTGTACATTGTTTTATACACACATATAATTTATATGTTATATATATATTTTTTTCCAGGAGACACAAAATTGATCTTGTGATTATTTTTTCAACCTTCCATGAATTTTATCTATGGATCTTAAGTCACTTTGGTAAACATTCATTCATTTTTTTCTATTTTCAAGCAAAAAAGATATGAGACATTGCCTTGAAATAGGTATGTAAGTACAAAGAAGGTATAAATCTTTATATAAATCAATGCAATCCAGAGGATCATAATCCCAGATCTACAAGCTGAGGTGAGCATTAGTCCATTAAGTCTGGTTTTAAGTAAAATGAAACTGAACTAGGTTTGGATTTAATGATCCTGAGGTTTGGTTTTAGCTCTCCACCCATGGACTTGAGCAAGTTTACTTATTCACCAAACCTATTTCGGCAGAATGATTATAGGGAATGCTATTTCTTCCACTTTGTGAGAATTAAGTTAGAGAAGGAAAATCTCAGCTGCTTGAGGAAAGATCGAATATGAGTGAAAAGTCCTGGAGTCTCTATCCCAGGTCTTTGATTGACTGACTCTTTATCCCAATTGAACCCTTTTATGGAAGGAATAGCTTTTTTTCTACTCATTTTCCAGACTCATGGCCTTTGGGTAACCTCAATTACTTCCCCCAATCAGCTGCAACATTAATTAGAAGTATAAATATTATTACTCCTAGTAGGATAGGTTTAAATAATTATTATATAAGAGTTATGCTGAAAGAGACTCTCAGAACAATCAAGTCAAGTTTGCTTTGTGGGTATTTCATTCATTCTAAGGAACTTGAGGATGCTGTCCTCTCCCCAGAGTCCAGCAGATACAACTTGTACATTGCTGGTGGGACTGCAAATTGGTGCAGCCAATTTGGAAAGCAGTATGGAGATTTCTTGGAAAGCTGGGAATGGAACCACCATTTGACCCAGCTATTCCCCTTCTCGGTCTATTCCCTAAAGACCTAAAAAGAGCATGCTACAGGGACACTGCTACATCGATGTTCATAGCAGCACAATTCACAATAGCAAGACTGTGGAACCAACCTAGATGCCCTTCAATAGACGAATGGATTAAAAAAATGTGGCATTTATACACAATGGAGTATTACTCTGCATTAAAAAATGACAAAATCATAGAATTTGCAGGGAAATGGATGGCATTAGAGCAGATTATGCTAAGTGAAGCTAGCCAATCCCTAAAAAACAAATGCCAAATGTCTTCTTTGATATAAGGAGAGTAACTAAGAACAGAGTAGGGACGAAGAGCATGAGAAGAAGATTAACATTAAACAGGGATGAGAGGTGGGAGGGAAAGGGAGAGAGAAGGGAAATTGCATGGAAATGGAAGGAGACCCTCAGGGTTATACAAAATTACATACAAGAGGAAGTGAGGGGAAAGGGAAAAATAATACAAGGGGGAGAAATGAATGACAGTAGAGGGGGTAGAGAGAGAAGAGGGAAGGGGAGGGGAGGGGAGGGGGGATAGTAGAGGATAGGAAAGGCAGCAGAATACAACAGACACTAGTATGGCAATATGTAAATCAATGGATGTGTAACTGATGTGATTCTGCAATCTGTATATGGGGTAAAAATGGGAGTTCATAACCCACTTGAATCAAAGTGTGATATATGATATATCAAGAACTATGTAATGTTTTGAACAACCAACAATAAAAAGTAAAAAAAAAAAAGATTTAAAATTGCCGTTCCTGCTCCAGTTCCACCTAAAAGAAAGGCAGCAATTAAAAGTCAGCTCTGGGAGAAGCTCAGAGGGAACTGCTGTTGGGGTGTTAATAGAACAAAAGAAGAGCAAAATAGGAAATCAAGAAGAGATAAGGAAGGAAAGGTTTCCTGTTTCCTTTCCAAAGTGACTGAAGGACAACTTTATGGATGGAGAGATGACCAGATGCAATTAAGTTAAATCACTTGCTTCTTGAGGCAGTTAAATTTTCGGTATGTGCTTACCTAACACAAGACTTCCTTCCTGTCAAGGCATTAGATCTTTCCAAGCTAATACTATGGGACATAGCTTAGTCCTTATAAGGTTTTTGCAACAAAATGGATTTTTTCCTCTAATATATAATAAAGAAAGGTGCTCTGCTGTAAGCTAGGGCTGGAAGGAGACAGGAAACTGATTCTTTCCTTCTTTGTCCTTCTGCTCACATTACTGTGTGGTCCCTCTTCAGATGGTTACTGAGGGCATTTTTGGAGATGCTTAGGACTTCAGAGGAAAAAATAGAGAAAAGGCATTTTCTCTGAGGTCCCTTTCCATGAAAACATCACATGGCTCCATCATAGGACATTCTAAAGAATAGGGGGTAAGATATGTAGTCTTACAGACATGTTTCTTTTTCTTCCTTCCTGAACATTGTAATCCATGTTAATGTTACTCACAAAGACATGGCATAGATTTATTATTTTCAAAATATACACAAGGTCTATATTTTTGTCAGAAAATAAGCAATACTTCTGGTTGATTTCATTGTTTAAAATTAAATGTTGACTTGACTGTCAACATAGTTAGTATCAACTCCACTTCTTCAGTTTCTCTGCAATTTGGATTCACGTCACATTTTCCCAGGCATTTCAAAAACAGGAAACTAAATCACAGTTCACATTACCAAAATATATGTATTTCCTTTTGTGGTGGTTATAGAGTTATGGCTTTTTGAAAAACCTGGGCTCCAATCCTAGCTCCAATTTTTGATGTGGGGAAATAATATAGATATTTCTAAACACTAAGCTTCCCATTGGCAAAGAATAAGAAACAATTCATATTTATTTGTTCATTCATCCTTGCATCAAATATTGCTAGAATCCATACCATTTTCTCAATGCTGTGCTAGATAGCAGGGGTTAAAAAGATAAAAACAAAAGAGTTCCAATTCCTAGCCTTAGGGAGGTTGCCATTATAAGGATTAAAGGAAACATAAATTTAAAAGCATTAAACTTACAAAAATGATGATTTCAGGTATTATTATGTCACATAGCACAATCTTGATGGAGGTTATACTTTTAGGGGATTTCAAAATTACCTTTAAAGAAAAAAAACGGGGTTGGGGGTTATGTCTTAATAGTTGCCTAGAATGTGTGAAACACTGGGTTGAATCCAAATCTCTGTGTGTGTGTGTATGTGTGTGCACACTTTCAATTTGCTTTCAGTTCTCCCCTACTGAATTGCTATTAGAAAAATCAAAAAGTATTTGTATGCATCATATTAAATTATGATGTGACCATTTGGGCTTTTAAAAATTAATGCAATAAGATATGAAAATACAAGTTATACAGATCGAGAAAGAAGATAGAAAAACAGCTTTGTTCACAGATGACATGATTCTTTATATGAAAAATCCAGATGAAGTATGGGGAAAACTCTCCTTGAACTAATATGTGATGATAGCAAGTTAATATAGAAAAGGTTAATATAGAAAAGTCAATTGCTTTCCTATATACTAGCAATAAACAAACAGAGTTTGCAATTAAAAACATAAAACTATTTATATATGAAATACTTAGGTAACAATCAAACTATATGTGTATAATATCTATATAAGGAAAATTAAAACTGATGAAAGCAAGCAAACCAGAAGTAAATAAGTGGAAATAGTCTATGTTCATGGATAGGAATACTCCATATTGTAAAGATGTCAGGTCCTCTCAATTTATAGATTCAATACTATCACAATTAAAATAACGGCAAGTTATTTTGCATATGTTAACAAATTAATTCTAAAAGTTTATATGTGGAGAGGCTAACCAATGTAATACTGAAGGAGCAAAACAAAGTTGAAGAACTGATATTACCCAACTTAAAATATGTACTATACAGTACAGTAACCAAGATATCTTTTTTTTTTAAAATCAGTGAGAAAATAGACAAATAGACTTACATTAATATAGTCAACTAACCTTTGTCAAAGAAAGGTAATGAGAAAACATTCTTTTCAAAAAATGGTATTGGAATAACTGAACACGCAAAAAAAACAACACAGACATACATTACTCCTGCACAGCACCCCCATCCCGCTCCCCACCAAAAAAAATCCTCAAGAGTAAGTTCCGGTGTTCCAGTGCATAGTAGAGCAAACAGTTAAAAATAATATAGAACTTATTTCAAAATAGGTATGACAGAATTTGAATGGTTTTACCACAAAGAAAGATAAATGTTTAGGGTGATGGACATGCTAATTAAACGGTTCATTACACAAAGTACACATGAATAGAAACAATATATTGTATTCCACAAATACGTATAATTGTTAGGTGTCAATCAAAATATTTTTTAAAGTCTATTTTAAATGAGAGAGGGAGGGAGGGAAAAGAAAGAAATAATGCCACATAAGAAAATATAGCTCCCTTCTCTGAAAAAAAAAAAATATATATATATATATATATATATATTCTGTCTGTTATGCATCAGATTGCATAATCATTTTTTTTATCCATGAAGGAAGGTTTAGAATTGGGGGTAGCAGAGCACAAAAATGGGAAGCACTTGGGGCCTTGGTGAGATCATGAGCTGGTGAATTAACCCTGGAGCCATCCTGCATTTAGACCTGTGTATTGTTATAGTTTATGCAACAGAGAAACCCTAGATATTTGCTATGTCCATCATAATGTATCAGTGGTTGGGGAGGAGATACCTGAAAAGATGAATATGGGCAAGGAAAATGTAGAGTAATAAATGACACCAGATTGCAAAATTCTGGTCTATTCAACATCATATTTACAGGAATAATTAACTGAAGGTTTCTGATAATTAGACTTTAAGATATTCTTAAAAATGGAATACTTTGTTTCCTTCTTGCTGTTGCTTCTGTACGGATCCTTAAAGCCTGACAAAAAAATACTTAAAAATGAAATCATCTATATCCAATACCCAAAATAAATACAAATAGCATCTGTATAAAAGTTTATGTGTCAGTTATCTAAAATATAGTATGCTGGATAAATATTAAAAATAAAAACATATCTGGAAGCTTCTACAGTTATCTTTTCCACATTTTTATTTGTCCCTTGTCAATTCATTTCAGCAAATATTGAGTTCATTCAGCACTTACTGGTGACCAGACAAGATTCTAGGCACTGCTACATTTCAGAAACATACTTAAGGTAGCGAGTCACGGGATTTCACAAAGGCAAACAGCCTAGAAAATTCATTATCTAGCAGCCAAAATCACCACTTGCCTCTGATTTTGGAGAATTCATGCAACTATCTCACACCGGTCCACAAATCTAAGGGTTAAAGATTTTGTGAATACAAACCCTGGTTTGGTATTCCGTGAAGATGGATATAATCACAGCCATAAATTGACAAGTTATGCATAAAGCTACAGTGACAAACAAGGCCACAAGCCATCACAGGTCTCTGAAATTACTGATGTACTTCCAAAACACCAGTAAGTGAAAGAGCAGGTGGCCCTCACCCTGTGGGCTGCAGTTCTAAATCTTTCCAGTGGACTGGGAAATAAGCACTTCACCATTTAACAGGAGCGGAGGAAGTCACTTCATCATTGACCTGTCGAAGGAACTGCTGACACAAGAAACTTTTCCCCACTTAAAAAAATCACAAGTACCAAGTGGCTGCCTAACAATTGGAAAATGTATTTTTTGCCCATGCTAACCGTCTTATTTGAAAATAAAGGCCAGTTCCCTTTGAGGAACTTTGGGTGCACTCCACATTTGAACTCCCATAGTCCATGAATCCCGTAGAGGTAAACCTTGGGTGAATCTGTCAATGGCATATAAATTTATTTATAACTATAGCTGTGCATCTATTATCCACTATATGACTCAAAATGCCAACTGTCTGGTAGCTGAATAGCAATTCACTGGATACCATTTTCAAAAAATGTTAGGTCAAGCCTGCATTTATTACACGAGATCTTGTGGTTTAGGATTAGAAAAGAAGAAAGAGAAAACCCAGAATCATCCTGTCAGTTATCAAGTAAAGCTATAAATTGCTCCCAGAATTAACTCATATCATTTATGGTTTAAAAAAAAATAACTCAATATGTATGTTTAAAGTTCTCCTGGAAGGACAAATTGGCTAAAAGGATGGGATACACTGACACAGCTCAATTAATCCTCAATTATACGACTAAGAAAAAAAAAGAATTACAGTCTCTACAATTTTGGAAAGATACTAAATATGAAAATATTTCATTTCCATGCCAATACCAAACATAAGGAGGACAGAAAATTAACAGTGAATGCACACTGTGAATCTGTTGCTTTGCCCTCTTTCATCTTCAGAGCCATCTTACAGTCGTATCTTCTTTACTGTACAGGAATCTGAGACTCACAGAAGTTTAAAAAAGAAACGTGTTCAAAATTACACAATAAGTGCTGCATCCTAATGCAAGTCCCTTTGTCCACTTCATGAAGATGGACCAAACAGTAACCTGAAAATAACTCCTCTCTCATCTGAATTGGAACTATGGAGTAGGTGAAAAACTGAAGCACTGGTCATGATAATTTATTGAGGAATCATCCAAAGATTTGAACATATTATTCCCCCAACACTCTAAGATAGCTGACTTTAATATATCCCCCTCCCCTGACTCAAATACCCAAGAAAAGGTGGTTCAGCTCTTGTCATATAAAAACAAACAAAAACTGGAAGTAAAGTCAACTCTCATCAGCAGCACATCACTCTTGTGTTGCCCTGAGAAGTAGGGAGCTGGAGCCCTACTTTTACACATGCTGCTAGCTCCGATAAGCACAGCTGGGCTGAGGAGACCTCTTTTCCTAAATTCCGTTGCCAAGTTGAATTTTATGATCTTCACTGGCAGATGATCAAATGCAAACTCTTAACTTACAGCCAAGTTATCTTACAGCAGCTGTTGGAAGAAATCATTTAGAATGCAAATCTGGTCCTTAATCTATGGGAAAACGGTTGCAGTGATGGATGGCTTTTGAAGCAATAGTTCACAAATGACACCCCTGATGCCCTCTAGTATTATGGAGGAAGAAAAACTTAGCTGCCAGTTGTGTTTATTTTCTTTGGAGCAACTGCCCCTGTTAGAGGTATTGATGACCCCCAGAAAGACGGTCTAGGTATTTAAATCTTCCTCAACTTTCCTTTTTAAGTAAGTGAAATTGATATCAGACAGATATGAAGGCTATGTTTCAGGTGATTTCTTCTTAGTATCTGGGTTCACACTGACTCTCAATCCTCTGAAGCACTTTGCAATGGGATATAATAACCTACGTAAACCCCTTGGTGCTGTCAGGGAAGAAGCACCTAAGAATTCATTGAATCATTCAACACCTTTGATCTTCCTCTCTTCAGTTCAATGAAATATCAGTCCTGATTATTAGGAAGTTGTTTTCTGAAGAAACCTGGGCTTTGAGCAGTATTTTTGAAGCCTTCATCTCATGATAACTGCCATAGTTATAAGCAATAGAAAAGTGTTTCTATCTGTTTTGTTAGGCACGGTGAATTTCAAATAGATTAAGGAATTATCAGAACAAGCATAAGAGGAAATTACTCTCATGAGTAAAAGATTAGAGAAGGAAAGTTATACCTGTTTGGAGACATTTTATCTTGGTTTTATATACAGCAGAGGAAAACTTGTAGTCTTAATAATTTTAACTTTGAATATTAGTCTAGAAGGTCTAACATGAGGCCACTTTTTTGCCTGTGTTACTGAGTCAACAAGTACAAAGGGAAAAACAAGATGGCACCACCAATCATGCTTACTTCTACATTCTGCTCTCCTCTGACCCAGCCTCATCAAAGGCCATTCCCAGTTTCCTTAAACACACAACTGCCTATATCACTAAGCTACATGAATAAAAGTGGCAGAGATGGTAAGGCTTCAGTTAGGACAAGGGCAATATCCTGGATTCCTCATAATCTCAGCTACTATCAGAAGAATGCTGTTTCTTCTGAAATAGAGCAGGTTTTGGAAGAGTAAGACAGTAGCGTGAACTTTCAATATTTTAGGTTTGAGGTATCTATCAGCTAACCAAGTAAAGACACTGAGGGATCAGGGAAATGACTGAGTATGCAGTTGGGGAAGAAGTTTCAGCTGAAAATACAAATGTGGAAGTTATTTGGATACCCATATTGATAACTTATCCCTGTCCACACCCATCTCCAGATAATGAAGCATTTCTTCTGCAAACCAGAGTTGAGACCTCTTTTTTCAGAGAACACATCCCTTCATGAGATATGTAAGTTTCATTCTTTTAATATTCTTCAATGCCTTATAAGTTGTTTAAAAACAAAAAGAAACTCTTCTATACATGAAATAACTTTTGGTGGAGTGTGTGCTTCAGACTATTAAACCTTTAAAATTGAGGTTGTAATTCTTAGCATTTTTCAATTTAAAGACTGGCAATTTGTTTCAAGTTAGAAGAGATGGCAGGGTCAAACTTTTAGTGACAAGATCCCACCATAAACTTGTCACTCTCAAAATCTGCTACAAATTTCCAGGCAACACGTAACATGGTAATGGAGTTGCAATGTGAACCAAACATCTCCAGAGGAAAAAGCTGCAAGACGAAAAAAGAGGAGAGAGTGTTCCAAGTTATTTATTTAAAATAAAGACCTGTCATTTCATATCAAACTGTCTATAAAATTTTATAATAAAATTTCAGCCAATCTGAGTATTTTTAAAATGAGAATTACAGTGTTCCTTTTTAAAATTTTGTTCTAATTATACATGATAGAATATATGTTTAAATTTATTTTTATTTTTAGTTGTAGATGGACACAATACCTTTATTTTATTTATTTACTTTTATGTGGTACTGGAGATCGAACCCAGTGCCTCACACCTGCTAGGCAAGTGCTCTACCACTGAGCTACAAACCCAGCCCTGATAGAATGTATTTTGACATATTATACATACATGAAATATAACTTCTCATTTTTTGTGGTTGTATATGATGTAGAATTACACTGGTCATGTAGTCATACATGCACATAGGATAGTAACGTCTGATTCATTCTACTATCTTTCCTGAGTGTTTTATAAATATACAAACACTGCCACTTCTGTTCAGCTGATTTCCAAAGCTCAGTATTAAGACCTATACTTTGGCTATTGTTTACAAGTGTAAGAACCACACTCTAGACTAAGCTGATAAGTTCTTAGGGCAAACCACTTCATTTGCCTCCTTGGGTTGAAAGAGAACCATTCTGTCTTGAGAAGAGCCAGGCAACTGACTGTTAATGAGGATCAACTGGAGTGGGTACAACAGGGTATTATAGTTAATTTTTAAACCTTCATAATGACAAAGGCACCACATGACCAAACTGATCAACTCTGATCCTGGGAAGATTCAAGACCATGAAGATATCAATGAACCCATTTGAGCTTTTAGCCCAGCTTTTCTAAACACTGGAACATACTGCTGTATGGTTTATTCATTTCTATAAAAATTGCTTTCTCATTACTTATCACCATTTGCTTTAGTTTTGTTGCATAAATTGAAGAACCAATAATGCCTAAACACCACTGCTGAACGAAAACAAAGAACTCTTTTTTGTTGACCTATTTATTTTACTTGAAAATAGGAATATATAACTGCCATCGAAGTACAACCATAAAAGAAATGTTAGGTTTTTATAATTAAGCCTTTTAATGGAAACACATGATTTCTAATCAAATCTACATTATTCTGTAATTTCAGGTTATGCTGTTTTCTTTATACTCTGCACTTTAAGGGCTAAAATATCTTTCATGTTTTTCTAAATTATTGTTTCAGATTTTGTAAAGTAATAAAAATACCACAAAATACAAGAGAGAAAAAGAGGATCTTAATGGACTATACAAAGGACATATGAAAGTTTTTTAATTACAATTTATTTTAAATACATTGCGAAAGCAAAAAATATTTTACATTAATAATGTTTTATCATTGCTTTTGTAACTACTCTGAAAGTGCTACTGCTTTAACATGAATAGGCTTAGAGAAATAGGAAATATTTTTACTATATGTAACATATATTACACTGTAAGAGCAGTGCAGACTTTGAGCGATGGGTTTTAAAATATTTACTTCTCAATGTCTCTTAAAACCATAAAGATAGCTACTTAGTGTTACTTAAAATAAAATGAAAATTAAAGATAAATATTCCCTTGCCCGAGCCAAAACATAGAACAGAAACCTAACTTAAGAAACCATTAAAAATCAACAAAATCAGACTTGCAAACAGTCTAGTAAAACATATGCTAAACTGTTTTTACCCAAGCACTGAATATTCATTGAATTATAATTCATGAGATTTTTAATTTCTATAATATCTGCATTAATGACTGGGAAAAGTTAATGTGATAATAAGGATAAAATAGATTATGAGCTACTCTTTTGAATTAAGAAGGCAATAGCAGAATAATAACAATACAGTATACATAATCAAGCAAACTCTGAGGGCTATTTTGGGAGAATATTTTAAATGAGAGAAGACAGAATCAAAGATAGACATGACAACTCAATGAGACCCAAATGTAAATGATAAGACCATCGACAGAACCTTGAAGGAAAATGCTTTTCCCATCAAGGGATGATTTGTACTGGCCTCCAGGTGTAATATTATGTGCACTGATGAGCTGATCAACAGAACAGAACTTCTACCCAGCTGTAATCAAGAGTGATTGATGGTTGGGACAAAAAAGTTGATTATCATGACAAGTTCACTGATGCAGAGAAAATAAGCTCTGCTTGGGAAATGAATAAAACCTGTTCAGAGAATACCTTCTGAAACCTTATTTATAAAAGAGTCTAGGAGAAGGTTAAAAGTTGTGCAGATCGACCTGATACACTGATAAAGCCGATAAGAACAAATTTACCATACATCCATCTCCACAGATTTCCTATATAAGGAATTTAAACGCTCATCTATGCCCGTTAAAGAGTAACCACATAGGCACAATGTTATGTATGCGATCATGAAAAGATCTCTCTGCTTCTCAAAAGATCACTGAAAATCACACATGGACACAGATAATTGAATTTCCATAGCATATGAGGCTTCTGCCTGCCCTCCTTGGTTTCCTCCCCAAATGATCGCAACCTTTACTGCTATCAGATTCAATTTATATCCACACATAGATTTGGACTGAAATAACAGTTCCTAGAGGCAGTATTTTGCATTGAAAATGAGGTTTGGCAGGCTTCACAAAGGTGAATCTGGGCCAGAATGTTGAGTGTAAATACAGCATTCTAAAATCACACCCAGATTAAGCAAAGATCCTAGAAAATGAAGGAAAACATATATTTTTCTGTTTTTTGGTCTGGTTCTAAAGCCATACAAGAAATCCTGGCAATGTAATGCACATGTAGTGAGCAATTTATAGCATGCCTGGTACAATTTCATTCTCGTTAAGCCCAGGATCAATCCAAATCACCACTCCTAAACCAATCACCATAAGAAGGTGAAGGAGGTTAAATAAAGGGATAGGTTAATTTAATCTATATAGAGATTTTTGGCCATGTGGATACTTGGAAAGGGTACAGGCATTTTATCACAATTACTCTAGTTAATTAATACAGAGGAGAGAATTCAACAGAACAGAGACAATACAGAATAGCCAACTGTTAGGAAGGGAAGAACATAAATGACCACAAAATCAACATGACACAAGAGCAGACACTGATATTAGTTGCCTTTTTTCTCAAATCCCTTTGGTCCTCTGCACAGGAATAAATCCCTCCATTGTCCTCATTTTCAGGGCTATGGTGAAACTGGCAATTTACAGAATGCTGACATAAATTATAACTGAAATATAACAAAAAGGGAAAAAGAGGCTTCATACACTGATGATAATTAATGGAAAGAGATGAGGAAAGTTTTATCCTTGTGACTTCCAGTTACTGGTGACCAATAATCCAGTTTTACTTTTGGTCTCTATATGTTTTGTTAGTGTCTAGTAATTCTTTGAGAAATGGGTATGGTTGTCAAAAAAGATACAAAATGGCATAGTAAATTTTTAGTAGATATGTATCAACAAAGAATTCCTTCACAACTGGGTTACATCAAGAATTTTATCTCCTGGGTTAATAAAGACTACATCTGTCAGTCAGTGATGCATTTGCTGACACACCCTGAAAATCTAAGTACAGTCATAAAGCTAAAATCTGGGATGTTTGGCTAAAGTGAATCCCCACCTCCTGAAAAATAACCTAAGATTCAGAGGTTGCTACGAAGAAAGCTTTCAGAATTGTAAAGAATCAATTTACAGTCCATACTCAAAATCTTCCTCATTTCCATTTCAAGATGGGGGTTTTTTCACATTTAGGTTTCAGGGAATCAGTTCTTAAGATGTGAATTCTGACTTTCAGAGGGATAAAGCATCAAGGAAAAGGAAACCTAAGCTTCATTTTTATCAAACCATGGCAATTATTTTAAACGCTTCTCAGTGAAGCTGAAACAGATCATTTTAGAGATTCTTGTTTCTACCTTCATTTTCTTGTCACAGCAATAAGGAAAAATGTTTCTAGTCTGAAGCGCTTCATTCATTTACCCACTCAGCAGTTACTGAGAATTCCTAGGGACAACTTTCAGGACCCAGACAACTCTGAGTGCACATTAGAAACATACCTGCTGCTTCACTACTACCTTCTGTTTTCCCCATCTTCTTAAACTCCTGCAGGCAGCAACAAAGACTCTCTCCTGCTCCTTTCCATAACTTTCAATTTTGAAATGTTTGTATATTTCAGCAGCAATTGACGCCTGTACTAATGGTATCCACCCTTGGGTAATTTCTATAGTGCATGCAGAACACAAGTGGCCAACTGTCTCAGTTGAAAATTATCAGCTGATGTCAATGCAGGCGTCAAATTTCCTCTAAGGCATGCCACCTGATATGACAAATGAAAGCTCTAGGCTGGGTCTTAGGAGCCCTGTTTCTTGTCCCCTGGCTGTTTCAGCAGCCTAGTGACCTTGAAATGGTAAACAAAATATGATGGTCTTTGGTTTCTCCATCTTGTAAAATCTAAAATGAACAGAAAGACATTTCTGTGCACTACTTTAAAATTGCTCTTTGACTTGCTCACATTACTCAGTAGAAATACACGTATCCCTTTGCTTACGAGGGGTCTGTACACATCCACTACTTATGTGTACACTCAGCATTCCTAGCATTCGAAGTCCAATTTTCCATGTCTAGGAGAAGTTAATAGAAAAATGGATTGTATGATTTTGTTTTTTCTTTGAGAATAAGGAAAAGAAACTTAGAGAAATACAGATACATGTAGTGCTCTTTTCTCACTCTCTTCCCCTTTATTCAATCTCCAGATGAAACTCCAGAGTAGTAATTCCTGATTCAGAGATTCCTAAAATATCCCAATATTTGGAGTTTTATTTTTTAAAATCCTGCCAAATAAGCATACTATTTCTATAGATACCTATGCTCTTGGCTGGCTCATATTTTCCCCTGAAATCTTTTAATAGCCAGACCCAATCTTCTTACTTGGTCCTTCTGTTCAAATTTTGTTTTCTGAGGCTTTCTGATAAAACTGTTGTTGGTTCTGCTCAAGAAGTAGAAACTAGTGTGGTTGAGAGATAATACAAGTGCAAATGCATAGTCAGAGGTTAAGGTCTTCAAAAGAGACCTCCCAGTCACGTGACTCAAACATCCATAGCCTATGGTGCTTCAGCACACTCTTCTAAGCTAGCCCCCACATGGGACAGGGAGCCAAACAGCCTCAGAATCTCAGATGTGTTCTTATCTCAAGAAAATGAATGGACCTGCCAAAGACTTGCTTCTGAAGAGGAAAAGGCACCTAGTGGGAGGGCCATGATGTCCAGGCTGGACTTCCCAGTAACTGAGTCCTGAAAACCAACAGAGGATACTCTTTTATAAAAGAGATGTTTCAAAAATGCCTCAAAATTCAATTTACAAATGGGTTCCTCAGAAGATCTTTTGGGAAATAGAAATACCAACACTGGACTTAAAGATGCTGAGAGTTTTTTTTTAACAGATACACCTTTCCCAGGGACAATTTGTCCCTATATACTTTTAAAAGTAAAGACATACCAGGAATGAGTATTTCATATCAATGGAAAAACATACTAAATACAAACACATTAAATACGGAGTAGGTCCCTTGAAATGTTTTTAAAAAGTGAACAAAAGAGATATTTTCAAACGTTGGTATTTTTTAAAAATTTAATACTTAAAAAAAAATTAACTAAGGTTATCTCGCTCAATATAAATGACCTTTTATACTTATTTACTACATAGTTTATAATCTGATAGTCTACATGTCCAACTTTATTTAATTCTTACAGTATCACTGAAAGGTATAGATAGTCATTCTAAATTAAAAGATTGTGGAACCAATAAGTTCAAAGAAGAGCCCAGGGACACACAACCAATCAGAAGGCAGCTCTGGGCAATAAACTGTCCAATCCTGATGGATGATCTGCCTACCAGGTGTCAGATTATGTGCACATCCTACATGGACACATTTTTAGGAATCTTTCACCAGGATATTAAATAAAATGTGAGGATAAAAATGTGCTATCATGGGCATTTTCTTAGACTGCAGACACTGACAGATATGGGGGAAAATATTCAAGAAACTGCAACACATCTTAAAAACAGAATTTATAATTTGAGGGGGGTAAAACATGCAATTTAAAAACTATAATAAGATCACAGATGCAACAGTTCCTTTTTTATGAAATTCAAGCATGCTCATAAAGGAAATTTGAAATTAAAAGTTGGAAGATGAAAGAGAAAAGTTCTTTGACTTTAAACAAACACCAGTATTTTTTGGTTTTGTCCCATTTAAGTTGCATTTTCTTTAAATATCAGCCCCACAAATAAAAGTGATTTAAGTATTAAAATATGTCTTAAGACATTATATTATAAGAAAGTTTAATTCTCTTATTTGGTCATTTGAAAAGAAAAAAACATGCTACCAGAATCTCTATTCCAAAAAAACCACTTGATTAAGACGTTATCAACGAAGAGGTGTGAATTAAATTTAGATACATTGCTTATTTTCATTACCTTTCCAAGTTCAAAACTGTGGAACAATAATGATTTCAAGTTTATAATATCATTGGAAAATTAATTATATTGGTGATTATTCCAAAGATCTCCCTTTAGAAGGGTCAGAGGCTAGAAGTGACGTTCTCTTCTAACAAGGATTTTTTTCCCCTTCTGGTTTATCAAATAGTTCCCAGAAGAAATCAATGCTTGATAATCCTCGGTTGCAAAAGGAAAAATCATTACTGTATTATGTAGTTCAGTAATCTTAATTTATATTTTTTATTTTTTTAATTATAGATGGACACAATACCTTTATATATTTTTATCAAACCCAGTGCCTCATACATGCAAGACTAGCACTCTACCACTGAGCCACAACCCCTTGCCCCTGAATTTATATTTAAACTTTCAACATGTTTATGCTTGAATTTTGAGTGTGACTGAATATGAGTGAATCATTTGAGAGGACACAGGACACCTTGCAAGGAAGGGCTAGCCAATATATTGCTTTCCGGTAACAGCTCTGACTTCATCCACTTAGTTCCACAAGGGAAGAAGCCCTCAAGGCCTCTCTCCAGGACAGTCTGACTCAGTAGGAAAAACACAGATCTTCATCTAAGCCATTGTTGTAGCATCCTCTGGAAATCCAGAATGGATGTGCTTCCCAACTTTGACCAAAAGAGCCATAAACATTGAAGAAATGAACTACCCCTGTCCAGCCAGCTACTGGCCACATGGCCATCTCAACTTGTGCAGGTGAAATTAGCAAAAGGTCCTTTTTGCCTCTAAAATATTATCAAATTCTGGAGGTTAAAAGCAGATGCTATAATTTTATATTCCTTTGTTTGGAGCCTAAGATCTCACTTCATTCATACCCTACAAAAACATCATTAAACATTCATTCTCTGTATTTCACTAATTATTCACATCCATGATGGCCTTGCTGTAAGTTGTCCTTCAAAGGCAAACTTAATAACACAGTAACAGGCTTATATTAAGACGCTGATAGAATAATTGGAAAAATTACAATTTTTCAGTCTTTAATTGAAAGGCTTTTTTCAAAACCCAGGGTATCTTTCCAATGAAAATTGGAAAAAAAAATTTATTCAAGAAAAAAGCCTGTATCAGAAGGCAATCTGATTTGAATTCATTAAATATAAATTATAACATTTCAAAAGCTAATTGCAGGTTCCAAAACGGAAATGGTACCACACAAGATACAGGTATGGCAAAATATAAACTACATGGTTTATAATATGAAGGGTTAAAAAATAAATAAGCCGGACACAATGGCACATGCCTATAATCCTGGCAGCTTGGGAGGATTGTGAATTCCAAGCCAGGGCTCAGTAACTTAACGAGGCCCTAAGCAACTCAGGGATACACTGTCTCTAAATAAAATGTAAAAAGTGTTGGGAATGTGGCTCAGTGGCTAAGTACCCCAGGGTTCAAACTCCAACACCAAAATAAATAAATAAATATTTAGAAGAAAAGGAAACTGAATTTTCATGATCTCAAAATGAAAACAACTATAAGCTATTATTTTCATTGGAAGGGGAAGAAGATTTGAAATGTAAAAAATTCATAAGGCAAAATATATTCCTATGTGATAGAGGATTAAACCAAGCATACATGTAAAATAGACTTTGTTTTTGTTTTTTTTTTTTTTTTAGACCAATTCTAAGTTTAAAAATGGAAACAAGACAACAAAATCCAGATTTACCTGGAAAGAACAAAAAGGCACTTGTATTGAGATTAGAAAACTTCTTGGTATTAAAATAATCAAATATGATATGTATGTCTATTTAGATTTTGATTTTCCTTTACAGAGGGATGACTTTCTTATATATGGATCAATTGATAAATGTAATTGGCCTTGGCATTAATATCATGCAATTGATATTTATTTATGGATATAACTGGCCAATAAGTAAACTAATATATTATGTCCAGTTCATTAGTTCTTCTTAGTATATAATGATGATACCAGGGCTTTTTTTAAGTCTCTAAGAGAGTTTCTACTCTTATATCTTAATTTCATAATGATCATGTCTTCTTTGAAAAACAGTTAAGATGCTGCTAGTCATTGAAAAAGTCAACATTGGTTCTTTTTACTGAAAAATAAATAATGCCATAACTTTAAAAATTAGCACTCCATCGTGAATTTATACCCAAGTTTCAAGATAAAGAAAAACGTACAGATGATTAATTCATATATGTCCAGAATAATATAGTCCAAAGAAACTGGGCTGGGTAATTTCCCGACAAATTCAAGTGGTCATGACGTTCAGTTCAAATCTAACTCAAACATCTAAATAAAATATCTGTGGCAGGCAGAATAATGACTTCCCCATCTACGAATAGGATATATTATGGGATAAGGAGTGGGTTAGGTTAGCAGATCAAACTGGGGTTGCTAATCAGATGAATTTTAAATTGGAAAATTACCCTTCATCATCCGGGTGGGCCCAATTTGATCACAAAGGTCTGTAAATGTGGAAAATAGAGGCAGAAGTGTGAGAGGCACAATGATGACAGGTGAGGGTGGACTCTGCCATTGCTGTCTTGGATATGGGAGGGGTTACAAGCCAAGGAATGCATGTAGCCTCAGGAAGACAGAAACAAAGGTCCTGGATTCTCACCTAGAGTCTCCAGAAGAAACAAACCCTGTCAACACCCTGATTTTATCACTGGGCTCTGTTTCAGACTTATCACCTCCAGAACTACAAGGTAATAAATTTGTGTTGTTTCAAGACACTGAGTAATGTCTTATAGCAGCGATACATAGCGTGACTATGCAGTCAAGGGTCAAGGCTGTAATATGTAACAGTGGTGTGTCCGTGTGCATTTTTGAAGGAATTATGACTCAAACTGATTAGTACAATCTCCTGAATACCTTGACCAGTCATTCAAGTTTTGTGATTAAAGGAAAATTTAGCCATATGCCAAACAGACCCAAAAGCAAAGTCATGAGAACAGAAACCCATTGTCCCTAATAAATACATTTCAAGCCCTATGCCACCTTGACATTTCATTAGCAAAAGAAGTTGCCACTCCTTATTTTCAAGGAAATAAGGTAAGAATGTGTTTATATTTCTTATGTTATATAACATTCTTGTTTATAATGTTCACTTATTATAAATAAAACTCATATGTTCAAATCCTAACCTCCAAGGTGATAATATTAGAAGGTGGGCTATTGAGGAAATGATTAGGTCACCAGGGCAGAACCCTCACAAATAAGACTGGTGCCTCTATAAATAGGCTCAAAAAACCTCCTTCACCTCTCCAACATTTGAGAATACAGTGAAAATGCACCATCTCTAACCAGGCAGCAGGCCCTTGCCAGACACCAATTGCCAGCACTTTCATCTTGGACCTACCTAAAACTATGAGAAATAATTTCTGCAGTTTATAGTTGGTGATAACAGCCCAAATGGACTAAGACAGGTGCTATGGAAGCAATCTTCTCTTTCTAAAGCCAACAGCAGGAATGTTTTGATTGCACTAGTAGATTTGAGTAAGACAATAGCAATCCTTATATAGAATAAAATGCTCTCATAGAAGAAATGAGCCACTTTTTAAATGCTACGTCTATTTCCTCTACCTGATTATCTCATATTCTATCTCATCACCTGAGCATCTAAAAGAACCATTTGGCTATGGAGATTAAATATTGGTAGGTTTAATATACTTCAGCATCCTGATCTATCTGGGCATCTCCACACTGTCTATCAACTTAGGGCAAGGTGACAGGGGATCCATTTTTAAAGTGTGGGGTCTTGCATTTGCCTATGGTCTGAATGGCACCCAACTCCCATTCCTTGCAGACTAACATTCCCTTGTCTCTTCTGCATTTCACAGAACCAACTGCACACCAAAGCAGGTTTGGGGGTACAAAGGTGGTCATAAAGGCTTTTCATACTGGCCACAAGTCAAAAATTAGTATCACTGTGATGGACCCAGAATTCACCTGGTTCTTATCAAAAGGTGTGAATCTTAGCAAAATTGTTATCATCAAAATGATGTGAATAACTTGCAAATCACTGTTCCAGTTCATAGATGTTTCCCTTCTATCATGTTCTCTACGTACATTTTATTTTGGGGGGCTTTAGTGATTTGAGGTCTTTAGGATTCCCTGTTAAATTGCTAATATTCCTAGGATACTAACCAGAGAGCTCTAAAAAATATAATCCAGAATGCAGAATTGACCTGGAATTGGGGGCCTCCATGGTAGGCTAATAGAGTTTACAAATAAAATCTTGGCCTTGAAATGTTTTGGTACCTATCTTATTTCTGAAGTATAATCTATTGAACATGTCATTGGTCCATTGACTATTCTCCCAAAACAAACCTACTATCTTCATTTAGCATTCCAAAGCAAGTATATAAGACTGTTCATGTGTGATTTTTCTATAGTCAATAACCAAATATAATGAACCCCCAAATTAAGGCATATATGGAGTTAAATGTCATCTTTGGATTTTGACACGCTCAGTTACTGGAGAAAAATGTTTAAAAAATATTTTCTCCTGGAAGATTAGAACTGCATAATACATTTCTTTTTTAGTGAATACTAAATGATAAACTTACATCGGAATTAAATCTCAACTGGCAAATGTTGCATGATATGATTTGCTTTCTTCGATGAGGAAGAGGAACCCCGAATGTATGATTTATTACAGCTTTCTGAATCGGGTCCATCTGTAATGAGAAAAATACAACAAATAGAAATAAAGCTTGTCAGTTCCATTGGAATGTTGCCTATTTTATTAAAGAGCCAAGCTGTACAGCTTCCATCTACTGTTCACATTATAAAGACCATTTTTATTCTAAGAAAAGGCATTTCTACTTTCGTGGAAAAGAGATAACAATAAGCCTGAAGCTCAGTATGATAAGGAAATGAAAAATGTACCCATTAGAGTCTGCATACTAAGTGCTTTTCTCATTTAGGATTAAGAATTGTTGCAGTTAGACAGTCCTTAAGTATAATTGAAGGTTTATCAAAACGAGTTCTTGCTAATGCCAGTAACCTATACCATTGCCCCTAAATGGACTTCAAAACAGACTTGATTAGTTGAGCAACTGTGAAATTAAATATACATTATTAGTCAACTTTAACCTTATGCTATGCTTGGAATCTTTTAGCTTCTAAACATATAGCATACAAATCTATTTTTCAAGAATTGACACATATGAAGTTGTTATTTAAGTCATTCAGCAATCATTTATTGACCTTCTAATATATTCTGATATCCTATGAACTTAATTTGGTGGTTTACAGAGCTTTGGTCAGATGTCTGTTCTCTCTCTCCATTCCATCCCAAGATAGGACAAGCAACAACAAAACCTAATATCAGAAATCCACTTCTGATAAAACTTAATGTCCATTCAATACACTCTGTCTTAGGGTTCACGTGCAGGATTCTCAATAGTTACAGCCACATCAAAATTCTGACTTGCTTCTTAATTTTTCTGCAATATCTTTGATCCTCTCTTTTTCTTTTTTCTTATCATGGTTACTGGGGATTGAACTCATGGTTTCTCTACCACTGAGCTATATCCCTACTCCTTTTTATTTTTTATTTTGAGACAGGGCCTTGCTATGTTGCCTAGGCTGGGGCTCTAACTGGTGAACCTCCTATTTCAGCTTCTCAAAGTTTTTGATGAGGTGTAAATGTGATAATTCATGAAATTTACTTAACACAATCCATTCTGTGTGCATTAAGACACGAATAGATGTTGACTACTATGTTTTATACATTGTAAGCCATGTGAAGAAAAAGGTTGCATCAGCCTCACAGTCCTATAGTCATTGTTGACAACCTACCCATTTCACATATGGCCTAAAACAATTCAAAATTATTCAAATTCTGTCCATCTGTCCAACTGACTATCTATCTATTTATTTATTCCATGACTTCTGTTGAAACCTTACAAACTTAGGAACTTTTTTATTAAATTTTCAAAGCTATGATAAGAGTCCTTACCAAGACTTGAGACAGCCCAGAAATGACTTGTCATACATTAAAAAGCTAAGAAGGTGTCTGAAAAATGATGTCGAATATTTAGCTTGTGTTCCACATTAAGTTCATTAATTCCTCTAAATAGGACATCAATAAATTTCACTGGGTTTTGTGTATTTCCAGTCACTGGAACTAGTTGGCTCCCAGGCTCCCTCTAAGGATAGGGAGAAAAAAGTTTCTGTCTCTTCTGTATTCCCATCTCCTCATTAGGTACTTTTGATGCACACTTCTAAACAACAGCAACAACAACAACAAAAAAAAATAATAGCAGTCAGCATTTATTAAGTGCCTTCCAGGTGGGAAGCAGTTAGAATGACCGAGAACTCATGGGTCTGATCATTTTTATTGGCCACCTCCCCTTTGAATTTATCATCTCATGTCAATACTTTCCCGGATTCTAGATGAAACTCAGACTGCCCCCTGTCATTTCTAGTCATTTCTAGTCACTTCCAGGTATATACAAATAATAGGATTCCCCCCTCCCTTACTGCTGAATTCTACCATACTGTCTTCTGAATCAGCTGAAATTAGGTATCTTTAAATATTTATATACATAATAAGATTCACCAATATTAAGGGTACAAGCTGATGGGATATGATAAATGCCTTCAGTCACAAAAATTATCAGAGAGAACATTTCTAGGTAATGAAACAGTTCTCCCCTTCCACTCTGAGGTCAATCTGTCTTCTACTTCCGGCCCAAGGCCACTGGTAGGCTTGCTTGTCACTAGAGTTTTGTTTACTCTAACTCTATATAAATGGCATCAAACAGTTTATTGTCACTGTGTCTAGCATCCTTCATTCGGTCTAATGCTTGTAAAGTTCACCTGTGTTGTTGCGTGTCTCAGTAGTGGGTTTCTTTTTATTGCTGAGTGGTATTCCCTGTGTACCAATAGATCACAGTGTTTGTAGATTTTCCAGATGATGCGCATTTGGATATTTTGCATTAACTTCTATGATCTTTTCAAGTGTTTAACAAACTTGAAATCTAAACTCACCTTTTAAATTCTGTCCAGGATTGTCATCTAAACTTTGAAAAATCAGTTTAAAATTACAGTATCCTTTTCCCTTAGCATGGTCCAGCTACAGGGAAACCTACTGCCAACTTTCCCATCCCAGCCTCGCTTCCAAACTTTCCTCAACTCCACCTCATTCCTGTTTCCACCCAATAAAAATTAACAATGCACAAAGTGTGAGACAGTAGTTATGCAAGTGTATAAATAGATGAGATGGTCTCAACAGCTCCCATCCTCCTCCCTATGACAACCTCAGAAATGATTAACCCTTAAGCCATTAGCAGAAGGAAAAATTAAAGGCAGAAAGAGGACACCACCTTGGAGAAGTTCTCATATGGTCCTGTTGGGTGTGTTCTGTGTACAAACAAAGCCCTTTTCTTTTAGAGGATCAGGTGAATCATGCCTACAACTCATTAAGAAATATTAAAGTCTCATAATGATGCTTTGAAATATAAATGTACTGCAATATTTATATCAAAGATACACTCTGAAAATACCCATTGCCAATTTTTATCATATATTGGTGAGCAGGGTATTATTTTGGTCTTTTGATAACACTGGGGAAGCTGCGTTTGCGATTATATTCAATCCAAAACTGTGTAGGAGGTATTTTGGAACTAGACACTTCATGCAAATGTGACATATTCTCTAGATTAAATTCTTTTGTTTGAATTGAATGATGTTCTGATCACGGTGGCTATAAAATCAGATTTCAAAATGCAAAGTGGTGTATTATTCTTTGGAGACAATTTTATTTCCCGGTATACTTAAGGGGGAAAAAAAAACAACACTTAACAGAATTATACTTTGAAGATGGATTTCACAAACTGCAACTACATCACCAAAAGTAATTATCTTTCATCATTTTAGAATCTAATGCAACAAGATTATAAAAGTTAACACCTTTAATAATAAAAGTAAACAATAATCTCTACTGTATGTGTTAATATATACACATATATAACAAATTACAATGAGTAATTATAAAGGTCTAAATACTAGTCATTGTTTAATATTGAATTAGATGATATCACATGCTATACTAGTAAAAATATTATCTATTATTCAATCTACAGATATATACACAGCCATTTAGATCATTTAACTTAAAGTTATAATTCTTTACCATTATAAACTTTCTGCTTAAAAGAAAGTCATATGTTGATTTTTCTCTCCACAAACCAATAGATCTGTTCTGTTAAAACAATAATCTCTCACAAATATGTGCATGTATTGTTATCAGGTTTTCTGCAAAATCAGCCTTAATAGAGGCCAGTGTATGAGGGGTTCTTGGATCAAACAAGTTGTAGAAAATTAAAATACTAGCCCAGAGATTCACAGTGCACAACAATATTAAAATATGAGATACCCTAAAATAAAATTGCTTTAATTTAGCTTATAAAATAATATGTAGCCAATATATATATTAGTTTGCTCTTCTGTTTGTTTTAAAATTCAGCATGTTTTTTTTTTTCTATACAGGCAATTTAGAAAATAGTGACCTGTGAAAAAGAAAAGTCATTTTAAAAAATGCAAATAAAAAATAAAGGCTTGGGTGTAAAGACACTAAAATTATAACACATAGAAATCAGGATACATACAAATCTTCAGCCACATTCTACTATAGTTTGAAACTGCATTGAAAGCTAAAGAAATGGCAAAAATCAATATGGTATTTTATGACATATTTGTCTGATTTCAAAATTGGGATATTTTACAGGGTTGAATATCTGAATCCACCTTCCACCTTCTCAAAACAAAAGCAAAGAATGGTACACTACCGACTGATATGCCCACCCAAACTCAAGACTAAAATTCAATTTCAAACTCAGCCTATGGCCTTATTTAAAGCCAAAATGAATATGTTTTTCTTCATTTCAGGCTTAAGGACCTTTGCATTTCTATCAGAGGCTGAGGTTTTCACCACTTCCCCTCTGGGCATTCTGCTAAATGGATTTATAAATGAGCAGGCAAGGGGCACATCTCAGGGGTTCAGCTCTGGAGTTCCTTCTCTAAGGTTCCTGTTGCATTTTTGGAGAGGAGGTACCTTAACCCTGAGTTTGCACTTTGTGCTCTAGGAGACACCCTCTCTTTCTCCATCCTATCATTATTGTGGTCTTTCAGTCTTTAAATCTAAGAATAAGAACTTAAATGCCAGGAAATTTAGAAATCCAGAATTGTAAAGGTTGTCTCTTCCAGCTGATATTTCTATATAATAATGGCTAGTACCAATAATTCTAAAGGTTACACTTACAGACACTTACTGTGTGTTTGATGTTTATAAGCATTATTTCTATTGTGACTGACTGAGGAGCTCTTTTTGTCCCTTGCTGAATATCACACAACTAATAAGGGGCAGAGCAATCTCACACTTAAGAGCCTCCCATGCTGCACAATCCACCTAAACTCTCTTGGGTGCTATGATCAAACTCTGCGAGATATATTACGGCTACAAATTTGCAGGACCTTGTAACCCATATACAGGTTTGATAACTTGCCAAATACAGGTATGTGAGGATATTTGCAACTCTCTTGTACTGAGTGACACTGAGCAGAGCCTGATTATTGACTATATCACCTTCCAATAAGTAAAATTTGTATTTATATTACTTATATTAACACACTAGGAAATACTAATGAAAACATTTCAAATCTCACTCTTACACAAATTTGTCCTTTTGAGAAACTTACAATTTTTGTTATCTTTTTAAATGGATACGTAACTTATAAGAAAATGCAAAACTGCTAAGAATATCATTTGTCAACATTAAAAAAAATATATATGCATACTCCAATATGGTCAGCATCTCAATAGAGAGAGAGAATTTCCAGTATCTTAGAGGATGTCTCATCCTTTTCCTGGCCAGACTACACTCTCTAGCCAAAATCATCAATATGAGATTTTTACCATATATTATTTTTGCTTGCTTTTGTGCTTCATAAAAATGTACATTATATAATATGTATTTTCTGTCTAGTTTCTTTTATTCAACATGGTGTCTTCAAGTAATTTGTTCATTTTCACTGCTCTTTAGTATTCCACTGTATGATCATAAAACAACTGTTTGCCAATTTTATTATTTATGGACCTGTGGGATGTTTCCTGTTTGAATCTTTATGAATAAATTACTATAAATATTTCTGAACATGTGTTTGTTGGGGTACAGCAGTCATTTCCTGGAGATAAATTTCCAGGAATTAAATTCCTATATTATAAAATATGCATAGGTGAAGTTTTAACAGCCAGTGTCAAAGAGGTGTCCAAAATATGTGTTGCAATAATACAATGTACTTCTGGCACTAACTACCAAGAGTTAGTGTACATTCTACCGGTGAAGGGCATATTCCTCAATAAGGCTGTCCCCACCTCAGATGCCAACCACAAGTTTAGGAGTCCCCAAGCCACCTGCACTTCTGACAAACCGGACCCAAATTTGGAGGTTCTAATGTCTCAGGCAGTTTGAACAACTTGCTAGATGACTTGCAGACCTCAAAACTTAAGGAGTAGTTTTATTATAAAGGATACACATCAGAACTAGTCAAACAAACAGACCCACAGGACAAGCACTCTCAAGATCCCAAATGCAGAGTTTCCAGGTTTTCTCCTTGTAGAATTAGGAAGGTCATTCTCCCTAAACCTTCCAAACCAGAAAATTCTTGCAAGTCTTGCTGCCCAGAGTTTTTTGTTGGGGTTTTCTATGTAGACACAATGGACAGAATCACTGGACACTTGAATGGACTCAATCAATCAACCCAGCACCCCCCTCACTCCCTGAGGATTTGGCTGCTATTGCCTGACTCAGGGCCTGAGTCTCTATTCACATGGTTAGTCTTTCTAGTGACAAGACCTCATCTAGAGTCACCTCATTAGTATAAGCTCAGATATGAAACAAGCAGTTCACCACAAAGGAAAAAAAAAGACACTCCTGTTATTTATAAAATTCCAAGTGTTAGAGGTTATCTCTCAGGAACTGAGGACCAAAATGAGCCAGATTCTTTTTTTTTTTTTTGGTACCAGGGATTAAACCCCGGGGCATCTAACTACAGAGCCACATTCCCATCTCTTTTTATTTTTTTATTTTGAGACAGGGTCTCACAGATTGCTTTCAGTCACACTAAGTTGCTGAGGCTGGCTTCAAACCTGTGATCCTCTGCCTCCCAAATCTCTGGGATTATAGGCATGCACCACCGTGAGTGGCTCAAGATTCTTTATTATAAATGGTCATACATTTTTGTGCCTTCAAGTGTATAACTTTACACAGCTGTAAGCACAACACAGAAAATAGATTTCCTTTTTACTTAATAATATATAAAAATGACATTTTTACCTAACTCTGGTTTTCATCTTTATCCATGAAATCATGGCATGCCGTTTCCCTAAATGATTGTACCTCAGTTCACTTAACTACTTCCTGGTGTCAGATGTTTAGGTTGTCCCAATTTTAAACAGTACCATGAAGATTCTTCATCCATATGTGTATAGCTCCCTGAGAACCATGGCATCTTACAGCTGGGCGGAATCTCAGTGATCATATTTTCATTCTATTGGTAAGGCCACTGATGGCCACAGAGATGAAGAGCTGGGAGCAGAAAGGGTATAAGAAGCCAACTCACTACCTTCTAGTCCTAGGTTCTGGCCAAGGTCATCTGAGATACTAAATATAACCCTTTTTCTTTCCTCTAAAGCTGTAGTGTAAAATCTCTCAAGCCAGGTACAGTGGCACATGCCTGTAACCCCAGAGGCTCCGAGACTGAGACAGAATTGTGAGTTCAAAGCCAGCCTCAGCAACGGCAGATGCTAAGCAACTCCGTGAGACCCTGTCTCTAAATAAAATACAAAATAGGGCTGGGGATGTGGCTCAGTGGCTGAGTGCCCCTGATTTCAAATCCCCGTAACCACCCCCCCAAAATAAAAAATATATAATCTCTCTCTAGATTTACTAGCTAGTCCTTCTATTTTTAACCTTTCTCTCTGTTTCCCCAACTCTACAAGGGGGTGATGATGACCACTTCTGGGCTGTCGTTGATAAATTCTGTTGAGAGCTTATGGAGCCAGTGTGTCTGGGACACAGAAAGAACTCATTAATGAAGCTGATTCTGTTACTGTTACTTCATAGCAATGACAGCAATCACCACCACCATTCCCTTTTAGCAGTAGAAATGTAGAAAGAGTAGACAGATGGCTCAAAGGGCCCAGGTGATTCACAACTTTCTAGAAAGAGATGAATGAACTCAACTAAATTAAAGTTCACATTATATGTGGAGAAAATAATGATAGCTAACTTCCACCAGGCCCTTGCATGTGTGAGGCCCTGTCCTGTGTGCCCTCTGTGCCATAACTCATTAAGTCTCCACAACATCCCTGGGAGCTGGTTACTGATTTGAATCTCTTTTTGCATATGAGAGTTTCAAGCACAGAGACATGAAGGTAACTGGATTAGGATTTATCAACTAGGCACTTCCAGCACTGTGAGTGAACTCCCAAGAATCCTAACTTGCCACAAGTAATCTTAACTACTGTGCTCTATTTCCTTTTATGAGCAGATAAAAAAGGTAAATTTACTTAAACAAGATGAAACTGTTTTTAGCATCTAAATAAATCAAAGATCATGTGCTCTGGATATTCAGAGGTATTTCAGAAATCACCACGTAAAAGATAAATACTGCCCGCAAGGCACGGTGGTGCACGCCTGTAATCCCAGAAGCTAGGGAGACTGAGACAGAAGGATTTTGAGTTCAAAGCCAGCCTCAGCAAAATTGAGGTGCTAAGCAACTCAGTGAGACCCTGTCTCTAAATAAAATACAAAATAGGGCTGGAGATGTGGCTCCGCGGTTGAGTGTGCCCCTGAGTTCAATCCCTGGTATCCCGCCATATACTACATATATGATACATATATCAATGACAAAATAAATGGTCAGTGCTTACTATAAAAAATCTTGTAGAGGAGAAGACATGAATGAGCAGTAAAATGTAAATGTACTGGTTACTGGAAAAAAAATGAACTTTAAAAAACAAGGACGTAGTTTTTATTCAGACAGTTGGCAAAATAAAACTGACAACACTAGGTAAAGACAAGGACTTGGGAGAAGTGGGAACAATTCGACAGCACCTGGGGACACTGAAAATGAACCTAACATATGACCTAAACCATGAGCTTTGGGAGACACTCTGGCTTATCGGTAGCCAGGGATCACAAGAAGATTCCCTGCAGTTTTTGTCTGTGTGAGCAAAGACACAACTGAAAACCAAAAAATTTCCAGCCCACCATAGAAGAGATAATGCATGGTCAAAACTCAGTAAGATAGACTACCATACAGAAGTTACAAGTATTTGTTTGCCAGCTCAGAGAAATGAAAAACAAGATGTGGAAGAATATCTATAAGGTGACCACAGACACTAAAATAATCACATACACGAAACGAAAAAAATAGAGCAGGAAATCAGGCCAGGAACATTTCACCAAAGAAATAATGTATCTAGGCAATGACCATCGATTACTGCTCAAGAACAGAAAGAGACCAGAGAGCAGGCATCTCCTGAGGAAGGGCCATACCACCCAGGAGGACGTCCTGTCAAAAAGGGTCAAACCTGTATGTGACCAAAACTCCAGGTATAATGATCTGCTTGCAGGAAAGAGAAGAACACGAAGATAAGTTAAAATTCTCTACATAAATAAGCTCAGGAAATTCCAACTGTGGGGAACTACAGAACAAATGACAAGATTTTTTCAATTAATAAACCACTAAAAATTAGTTGGAAGAAGATATATAACTTTAAATATACTTAAAAATAATATTCTAACCAACTCCAAAACTTGAGGTTTCTGGGGATCCTGATACTAACGAAGTGTACAATAAATATTTAGAAGACAAATTAGAAAAATGTAAAACTAGATTTTCATAATAAGGTATTATATTTTAGTTTTTGATGGTGATAAATAGTTATGTTTTAAAACTCATTATCATTTGGAAAAAATAAGTGAAATAGGTACAATGGAAGTGATACTACAACTGGGATCTGCTTCAAAATGAAAGATTTTGAGGGTAAAGCGGTTGGGGAATTAAGTGATAGACATGTAGCTATTTATTACCCTCTTCTATTTCTGCACGTTTGAAATATTTTATAAAGAAAAACCAGTAATAATCACACATACTAAAATTTCATAAATTATGGATGTGCATTTAAAAGTATAAAAAGTGCATTTACATATAAAAGTATGAGAATTATTATGCTAGGAATGGTGTATTACCAGTTCCTAATAATTATTGCATTTGTGGATTCTAAGATTAGGACTAGTGCAGTAGCTAAAGAGGTCTATAGCTACATCCATGTTTCATTTTTAAAAAACACGTAGAACAACTAGAAGTAAAAATGACAAAAATATTAACAATTATAAAATTCTGAATAACATGAATGTGGGTTTTTGTTATATTATTTATCACACAAAGAACAATTTTACATCTAAAAGGAGCATGTCAATCATTCAGTATCAATCATGAGGCAAAATAATTTGGGAAGATGCTTTTATTCTCTCTGCAGTGGGATTTGCATTGGCAGGATATTCAATGGGAATACCAGTCAACCAAGAACAAGACACAGCTCTGCACAACAAGGTGGTGTCTAATGAATGTACACACCAAGTCTCATGGGCCCTGTGCTTCTGGCCCAGCAGCAATGACATGTCTAAGTTTATTTAACAAACACATTCATTCAGCAAGGAAAAGGCCATTTCCACCAACCTCACTTGTGAGCTCAAGCCCAATCTAATGACTGGATAAACTTAAGTAGAAAATAGGACATGTATAAATCACATACATACATGAAGGGGAAAAGCCAATTTTTTAATGGAAGCTTTGCTTCAAGCCTCTTGCACATTCCACTTCCTCTAACTGGACAGTCTCCAGCCACACACTTTCTTGCCCCTCGTCCCTTGGCATTCAAGTCTCAAGACGAATCTTCTTGCAGAACTCTTACCTGACCACCTTCAACTGAGCTAGGTCCTCCCACCTATGTCATTCCACCATGCCACCTGAAGATGTCTCTTGACTTGTCTCTCCTAACAGTGCAACATCAAGGGAGGGTTGGCTCTCACTGTTTTGTTCCTGGCATTGTAGTTCACACTTACCAAGGGCTAGATATCTGTTGACTGTGTTGCTAAATGAATGGAACACCACACCAAAGGCTGATACCAAAACAATATCAGTCTAAGAACAGTGTTAACAGTAGCAGTGGGAAAACCTGTGTTCACCAAGAAACCTTAGGCTAAGGAGGTAGAGAGAGCTTACTAGAAGCAAAGGCATATGGCAATGACTCCACAATATAACACTGGATGCAAAATAGCAATTCTGAGAATGGGATCTCTACCTACAAGCCACCAAGCAGAATCCACATATCGTCATCTAAGCAACAGAGCAATGTCATCTACACTCCAGGTATCAAAATCAGATCTTTGTTTCCTATAACATATCTTCTTAAACATAGGTTGCTACACATAGTGGGCCCTTGATCAGTTAAGGAAAGATGATTTTGTTCAGAAAACCAATGATTGAACTCAAATGAGCAAAGGCACATTTTCCAAGTACTTGAAACATGTCCAAATGCAAGAAAAATTTCATTATCGGTAGTTTTCTGCCATAGCTATGTCCCTTAGTGTTCTATAAGCAGATTCATAAAGTCAACCACAGCAAGTTCAAAGGAAGAATGAGCTTCGGCACATCCTAACACATTATTTATCTTAGAATCATTTATATGTTTATGCAAATTATGTTTAATCAATATAGTATGTCCTTGCCATAGAATTCCTAGAGATACCTGCACTCCAAGATTTTTAATGAGACACAGAGTCATTACCAACACAGTGTATCATTTGGGCCTTGGACACAACCTTAGAAATCATCTCTGGGTGGAAATTCCAGTGGGTAGAGACAATATTTCACCTATGTTCAGATCTCCTGTGTCCTCATTCCTTTCTGTGGGATCGAGTGAGTACTCAAGTATGTATTTAAACTTCATTGATACTTTCTCATCTTACCAATGAAAAAGCTGCATTCTAGAATAAAAAAAAATCTGAGAAAACTGAAATAAAGGTTATTTCATTCTAATAATGGGTTCCCTTATTCAATAATACAGCAATAAGACTTTTTTTTAACAAAAGTTATCTTTTCTTTTTAAGAAAGAAAGTTGCCTGATTGTCCTCATAGTTCTTGTGGTGTAGACTCCAGAGTTCAAATAGATACTTTCAAAGTCTTATTATCTATGTACACAGTTGTTGTTGTTGTTTTTGTTGGTTTTTTTTTTTTTTTTTTTTTTTTTTTTTGAGTCAAAGGTTTTGAACAAAATCCTGTTTCTTGAGGACTTTGCAAAAATCTCCTTTAAGGCAATGAAGGTCTACACTGTCTGTTTATATGACAAGTCAAGGGTCTCAATAGTCTTCAGTATTGGTCTCAGAATAAGTTCTAAGTTAATCAAACCCAAAACCTCCAGAGTTGTTACTCCATTTAGATGAAATGTTCCAAAGAATATGGTGTTACTGAATGAGTAAGAGAATCTATTCCATAAATCCATCCTATCACCAACAGAATCATGAGTCCACAAATCCACCTGGGTCCTGGGTAGGTCACTGAAATGTGGGCCAGGATCTGAAATCTGCTGTGCACTAAAGTGAAAGTAAAGGTAAAGACAACACATTCATTGAGATGGATGAATTTTAAAGATTTTTCTCTTATTCTAAAATAAGTCTTTTCTATGTTTCTATTGTTTACTTTCTTTTACAAAATCACCATAATGTTAGAGTTATGGAGTTATTATTTATTTAGATTGGGCTTTAAATAAATTAGAATGTAAACGTCATCTGGTAATTAGCCTTTAATGCTCATTAAAAAAAAAAAAAAGACAACTTTGAACTGTGTACTAGTTTTTCAGTTTTGCTAAAACAAAGCCCCACAAACTTTGTGGCTTAAAACAAAATATACTAATTATCTCACAATTCTGGAGGTTCTTCACAAGGCTTGACATTTAAAATCAAGGTGTTGGCAAAGCCATGTTCCCTTGAACCCTGTGGTGGAGATTCCCTCCTTGCCTTTTCCCAGTCTTCTGATGTTTTGCCAGCCACCTCTGGCATTCCTTGGCTTACAGCCACATCTCTCCACTCCTTTGACTTCACATTGTATTTCCCCCCTGTATTTCCATCTCTGTGTGCACATTTTTCCTTTTATTAAGGACAAAAATCATACTGGACTATTATCTCATTTTAACTTTATCTCCCCTAAAGTACCCTACTTTCAGCAGAGCACACTGGCATAGACCCATAACCCCAGTGACTTGGGAGGCTGATGCAGGGGGATCACAAGTTTGAAGCCAGCCTCTGCAATTTAGCAAGACCTTGTCTCAAAATCAAAAGGGGTGGGGTGTAGCTTAGTGATAGAATGTTTGCCAGGATGCATGAAGCTCTTGGTTCAATTTCCAATAACAAAAATAAGCATGTTAGTAAGTTACTAAATAAATAAATAACCCTACTTCTAGATAAGATTGCATTCTGATAGACAAGGGGTTAAGATTTTGAGAGACACAATTCAACTCTTCCCAAAAGGAATGGATTATAGAAGTCTAGGAACCATGGTAAAATTTTATTCAGGCACTAATTTTAGATTTCTTGGTCAAAGGAAAACTGCAAATGAAAATCAGTTTTCTTGTTTATATGACTGAACTGGAAAGTCTGAACAATCAAGGGATCACTAAGACCATACCTTTCCTGACCCTCTTGCCAGCATGATCAGTTTTAGCCTCAAAGAATTCTGTGATCCTCAAGGGTCTAGGAAGAAGAAACAAACTCAAGGAACTGATAGATGAGAATAGAAATGAAAGAAGCTGTGCACCACTTGAACACAGATCTTTACTAAACAGTCTGCATAGAAATTATCTTTAAATTGTCAGAAAGGAAAGTTATAGTCAATGGAATAATTAAGTAACGGTACCTTAGTAGGAGCTCCAGAAACAATAATTCTGGTTTTAATTGTTCAGTTAGATTTATAAAAGATAAATTGTGAAAAAAAAATAAATTTAAAAAAGACAAATTGTGATCAAAATGTTTTAAATCGTCCATTTTTTCTTGCTTCTCTGCATATTTGATTCATTGTTTAGGTCATTGCCTTTGATAAAGTATACTGATGGGTGGAATGGCTCTTCTTACACAAATGCCTTCTCTGTAGGAAATCTACATTTCTTAAAGCATGGAAATTCTTTGATAACATACATATACACAATTCAGATGCCAAAACATCTTTGCTTAGTTTGATGTTTTGTTCAAAAATGCAAATGCATATGTCTGTATGTGCATCTGTAGTATATAATTCATGCACCCATTTTTATGCTAGCATTTATCCACCAATTTCTTGGAGAAAGTTTCTCAGTACTTGTAAAATTTGGCATCAATTTCTTTGTTCTGTGTTCAGGCTAGAATGGAACATTTTCTTGAAATATTCTATTTCTCCTAGCATGAGGTATTCATTTGCAAATTACAGTTCTAGCTCTCCCCATAGAGGATGGCCTATATACCTATGTCTTTTGACCAGTGATGTGGAATTCTGGCCCCAGGGGCATTTCTTATGGGCAAAGGATGCCTTCTAGAAGGAGCCCAGCTCCATCTCTGAATTCACTTTTTTCTTCCTCCTTGCCCCAAACATTCTGCTTCACTAATGAAGATCTGCTGGCAGCCCCTTGCATAATCCAGAGTAGTTTTCTGACTCATTAGGTCTAAGGTTTTTACCTTTATTAAACCTCTATTACTTACTTTTTACATGTATAATTCCTATCCACCCCTCCTAATTCAAGAGGACCCTTCTAGTTTCAGAGTAGGCTGGGCTGTATCCCTCTCCTGTAAGTCCTAGCCATACCCTGTATATTCTGTCATGACATTTACCACCAGCTACTCAACATGCTCAGAGTTCTCTCCCTAAATTGCACAAGAGGTAATATGTTTTGTCTTTGAAAAACAAGTACCTTACCACAGAGAGTGCCCAATAAATATTTATTGTTGAAGAAAGTAATTAGAGATGCAAAAATAGCCACCCCAAGTGACTGTCAATCATTTTAAGGAGGAAAAGCTAGTCCAAGATATAATTCTTGGTGGAAGCTATATGGCTTAACTTTGTGGAAGAGCCTTTTGTCATCTAGGGTTTTCTGTGTTTGGGCTTGGATGTATATATTTAAAATAAACAGCATATCCACAAAGCAACACTAATAATCTTTAAAGTACCATGTATTTAAACTGATTATTTGCAACCCTAGCTGTACACAGGAAATGAACTGTGAGTTTATTTAAGGTATAGAGCCAGAGTCCCAAACAAGGCAAATTCATGCAATGTTCAAAGTGCTCCTTGGGGATACCTGGGAAACACAGGTGAAAATCCTAGTAATAGAACCACATTCCTTGCTTAACAGATTTGCATTGAGGAAACCAATATCTTCTTTTCCACTAACAAACTTTTAGGAAAGTAATCCATAACCTATAAAGCATATAGTAGTATTCTCATTTTATAGAAATAGAAACTGAGTAATAGCCAGGGTCAATGATTTTTCAGTCACTTATATATTACCAGGTACCTCCAAGATTTAAATCCAGGCAGATTAAAATCCAGTGTTCTTCCTAAAAATCACACATATTCCCAACTTGTGAGCAGGTAACTGAACTTTGGAATTTCATCTAAAATCTGGATGTGCACTTGGGTGCCTTGTGAGTTGGCGCACCAGCAGGCAGAAATGCAATCACATTAAGAAAACAAAGACAATAACTGACAGAGAAAACTCAACCAGAACAATGCGAAGTGAACAGGCATCTCCAAACACTGGCTCGCTTTCATTGCACTGCAGATTATTTTTAGTCTCCTAAGAGTTGCTAAAGTGCTCCTTCACTTCTCTCCCTGTTTTCCTCTAGCCTTGTGTTTTACTCACACACTTTTCTTAAGGACTTAAGTTAAAGGAACTAAGATGAAGTTGAAATGAATTAAAGCTTGAATCAGTTATGATAAAGGCTAAGTGGTCAATAAAGTGTTCTGAATTGGGCAAGTTGAAGTCAACATTGTCTAGCAAGTCAAGAAATTCTGAAGATGGAGTCCACCTGAACTCCAGGTAAAGGCGACCCATTACCTACGAACCTCTCCTAATCATGAAGGTACAGACACCTTTGGTGTCTACCATGGAGAAATAACATGGGAAATATTTTGAAATATCCACCATTTAGTGCTGCTGGACTATTATGGCTTACCACATACACTATAAACTACAGTATAAACTGCATGAACTAGAACATAAACGGTAACCATTTAAGTCATTCTTCTCTTGACACAAAAAGGCTGGCAGATCCCAAATCCTTTCCCATGAACATGAACACGAGAACCAGTGATTTAAGAAATTATTCTCTCAGTTTGAACACTACCTAGCACACTTTATATTTCCCTTGCACTTGAAGGTCTTCTCCCATAGGGAATATACTGTATTATATATATTGGAATCAATATATATTGTATTATGTCTATTGAAATGTTTTCTACTATAATTTCTCTTCTATTGTTATCTTCATCAAATAATGCACACATGGTAATAAATCACATAGTACAAAACAGGTTCAAATGAAAAGGAAAACTTTCCACTCTAAAATTCTCAGCCCAAAGATAAATGTTTACATAGTGTTTATTATGACCATTATTATTATGAGAGTTTTTTCCCGACAATTGACATCATCACTGTATATAATATGCTAATACATTTAAACATCTGCACACTAAGAAAGATAAAGATTTAACTTGTATACATTATCACTTTTATTTTTCTTTCTATACTCCTCTATGTAAACTTCCAAAATTTTTATCAATGTGAACTTGCTGTTGTTATTTCACAAATATAACATGGTTATTTTTTTTTATATATTTCATTTTCCTCAATTTCTAATTCTTATAAATCTCTAAACTATGCATAAACTTTTAAATGTTAACAATTTTCTAAAATAATAAATTGTTCAAAAGAAACTAATATGCAGTTGAACTGAATTAGAATCTTGGATCAACTATGATGAAGTCCAAATGGTCACAGCCAAGTGGTCATGGATTCTAACTGCAACCTATGCATCCAGGCTCTGTTGGTGAGTATCCCTAAAACTTGAAAATAAATAATATCACCTTTGTTGTGACTTTGTCAACATTGTCTTTTTCCTGGAAATGGGATAGGATGAGAATTCTTCTATGGCTCCAATACTACAAATCTTGGCTCATTCCAAAGAGAACATTTTAGCTTTTGTGCTAAGTAGCTTATATTTTCTTTTTATCCATGAACTTCTTGAAACTCCCTTATTTTGGACTTGAATATAAACCACACTTTCTTTTTTGCCTTCGCTTTTTACAAATAATGCACTTTTATCTTAATATAAAACAACTTTTTCTCTTTTGGATCAGTCCCTACATGTTCTGGCTACATTTCTCCTGCTTTCTGGTTTATTCACCTATCATTCCACCCACAGACCCTAATTCCACACTTCCTCCTGGGTTCTGACCTCATATTCTTCTCTACTTTTCTCACCCAGGCATTCCCATCCTCCCTCTGGTTCCCAGAAATGTTTAAAGCTTTCATCTTGTGGGGACCAAAAACACCTCTGCCTGCTTAGAGCTCCATCTCCTTTTTGTATTTCCTTACATTTATCTCAAAGAAATCTCTGGAGAAAAGGAATTGTGTATGTATGATCTTCATGTCATTTTGAAATAAAACTAGCTGTATTTCTAAATGTGCTTCAAATAATAAATCCAAAGAAAAGTAATCTTGGCTACTAAAAAAAGGAACACTCATCCATCCAAAATATCTTAGTATCTAACCCCCATAAATTAAAATTCGCAGGTAAAGGATTATCATGGCTCATATTTGGTCACAAAACTATTCCACTTAAATAATCGTCCTTCTAAATAATATTTTAACAGTGAGCACATGATTTAGGATCATGATGCTTCCTCTGAAATCTTCTGGGAACTCTTAGAGTTGTTTTTCCTCTTCTTGGAATATGTAATTCCTTCCATCATGAAAATAATACATGACAGCTAAAAATCCATATTCATCCTCCCTGGTTGCTGAATTTACTTTGTATTTTAAGTCAACTTTCTAAACTAATTCTCCAGATCTTCCTGGATAACAATTTTATTTTGTAAAGGATTCCCGGCTTTAAAAAATAAATAAATAAATAAATAAAAGGGATTACAATAAAGAAAATGTACTTACTAAGTAGTACTGAAGATTGCTGCTAATTACCTGACAAAATAATCTGGCTGCCTGCCACTTCTGGGGCTGTGTTGGTAACTCTTAACGAAAACACACCACTGATTAAGTGTCGGGCTGCTCAGCTGAATTTCAAACAATTCCAAAAACATTCAAGAGGAACAGACCATGAACTGCATGACACAGCCTGGCAAAAGTTCCTATAAACATTTGTACTTTATCATATAAATACAGAAGTCAAGTCAAGTCAACAGAGGATTCAAATTGATGGTTGGAATGGATAGCCGAGCATGGAAAATAGAGAGACGAAACTAGTTTTAAAGAAGTAAGGTACCCAGAAATACAAATGTTCAGGTAGACAGATCTGGGTTGACCTTCCAGATATTATTCAAATAATAAATCCAAGATTACTTTTCTTTGGATTTATTATTTGAAACGCATTAGTCACCTACTAATTTTTTTTTTCATCTTGAAAAATAGTAGTGGGATAATGATAAAGGATAAACCACACAAAGCTTGAAAAAGAACCAGTCAAGTTCAGGATCCATAAGGATATTGGGATTTCTGAGACCATCACCCTCTAGATACTGAGGACCAGATACTGAGAGGTGGGATAAACAATAGGACCTTCAGGTAGTTATTTTCAAGGCTTAAGGTCATGATGAAATACAGAACCATTTAAATTATTTTGTGTTGATTGTTGAGTAACAGATAAATTAATGGTAAAGAACTGAAAATAATGAAGTAAAAGAGAATTTGGGGAGATGGAGAAGCTTAGTAAGGTTTTAGGGAAGGGGCTAAATGTGTCCTATTGTAAGAACAAAGAATTCAATTAGGGTGGACAAGAAGGAGAGGGTGTTCACCAGATGGACCAAGTGTTTGCTGGATCTCTTTGAAGTCTGTTCAAGGATGGATGTACAAACTAATCTCTGGGGCAGTAAAGCAACCAAAAACAAATAGTTCTGAGCTCTGGGAAGGTGAAACACACATATAAACTTTAAGTTCTCATTAGCCAGTGTTGAAATGAAGATGTAAGCAAATTGCCATAAGACCAGAGAAGATGAGTCCATCGATTACTCAGTTTGGGGTGTCCTGGATTACTTTGGATAAGTGATGACATTTGAGTTGGATGAGTATACACTAATTTATGAAAAAACAGATACCTACAATAAAGTCATAAACAATATTAAATATAAGTGCACACCTAAAATTTAGCTATGAATGGAGACCAGTGTGTGTGTAAGAGATAAAACTCATGGGATAGATGGAGACATGTCCATCAAGTGTCCTGTGTGGTTTGCTTATGAATTTGGACTTTTATCTTTGGAGCAATTTTAAGCTATAAGAAACATTCAGTTCTAAAGCACATTTTTAGACATGTGTATTTTATAAAAAATAATAATAATAAATTGGACAAAATATTTGTATTTTACAAGAAAAAAAAAAGGACAAGATTATATGTGAAGCAAGAAGTTCAATCTGGAGCCAGGAAGAAAATCAGTAGGTGACAGCAATAGTTGAGCAGGTCACAATTCAGGCAGTTAGCAATAGGAAATTCAAGGAAAGACTGCGGGAGATGTTTAGTAGCATTATGTGTTTGAAGTTGGCCAAGGAAAACTGATTCTTCTCATTTGGGTCACTGAATGGGTGAAAACAACATCGATCATCACATGACCAAAAGAAGAGGAAATTTTGGAATAGTAGGTGAAGAAGGAAATTAATGAATTTATACTGGGAACCTATTGAATTTTATGTGCCAACATCAGGTTTTATGAGATATATAATAAATGTGTAGGGAATTGGAAATAAGGTTTAAGAGTTTAAAAGTTTGTTCAGTGTTGACATTATAAATTAAAATATTCATGGTATCACTGAAAATACAATCCTGCAGATTATGTATAGGCCATTGAGTAAAGATGGAAAAGAGTGGACTAAACACTGATTTCTAGCACAGCACTGATGTCTCCTGGATGGCAGATGAAAAGACGTAACCATGGAATCCACGAGGTGAGAGGCGGAAGAGAACTAGAAGAGGATGAGATATCAGTATCTAAATGGACAGAGGATTCAGAGGAAAGAGAAAATCATACAGGCTAATTTCTGTGCAGTTTCTGAAGACTTTACTGAAAGTAGATTCTATTCAGTCCGTAGATGCCAAGTTTTAACAGATCACTGTATCTACACTCTCCATGGTAGGCACCATGATGGAGCCTGGGGAGACAGAGACAATATAAAGTTCAGGAGTGTGCAAGCTAGTGGGGAAGACAGATCTATATAATTACCACACAGCACAATGTTATGGTAATTGCTGTGAAGCAGATTCATAGTCAGAAACACAATGGAAGAGCTAATGAATTTTGGGGGGATGGGGTAGGGGTACCATAAGGCTTTATAATGGGAGAACACAGTAAGTTAGCAGCAAAGTGTTTTTCTCCTTAAGTCTTCTCAGTAGCTTAATTAGGATCTTCTTTAAAAAATTTTTTCTCACAACCAAATGAAAAATTTCTGATGAATTACAGTTATTGGTTTCCCTAAAAAATTTACCTTTACTTCAAAATTTATTTTTATGATTTAATTTTTAGAATGTATAGTGTCAATATTCAAAGATAAGGGTTTCCTGATTTAATTGAAGAAGCTGAATAACATAGCCATGTCTTCAGGAACAATAAGCATTTACCAAGCAGTGCACAACCTAAAAGAGATAATGTGTAAAACATATTTAAAGATTAAAAGAAAGAACTAAATAAGTGAAAGGATATGCTATTTATGGATAGAAGCATTCTAAATAACAAATGTCCCTTCATTCTCTCCAAAATAAACCAATTCAGTATAGTGGGAACCAAAGAACAAGGGGTTCTACATGGGACTTGATAGGATAATTCAGGTCACCCTTAGCAACTTAGCGAGGCCCTAAGCAACTTAGTGAGACCCTGTCTCCAAATAAAATTTACATGAGAGAGGAAATTATTATGAAAATACAAACCACCCTTAGAGAACGAGAACATGAAGAGGCATACCCTATCAGAATTCAAGTCTAAATATAAACTATAGATCATGCAGGGGTATTCACACAGAGCAAAATAGAACAATGAAAAATACCAAAAGCCCATAAGAAGATTTGTTTTCAAAATGTAATATGTCCATGCATCCACTCATTCAATGTGTATTGCTCATCGCTGATTATGTGCTAGGCATTTTTCTAGACTCTGGGGTTCCAGGTAACAAAATGCTCCTTCCCTCATTGCGCTTACATCATAGTGTCAACAGTATACAATAAACCAACAAGACAGCATATATAAATTCGAATCTTCATAAGATAGATGGAAAAAGATACAGTGGAGAAGGAGGATTGTAAAAGTTTAGGGATGCTTTGGGTTTTTAATATAAATTGTCAAGTATCACCTCAATGAGAAAAATGGCTTTAGAGAAAAATCCTGACGGAGATGCTGTAGCCTGAGGAAGGAGGAAAAGCAGGTGCAAAGACCCTGAGTCAAGAGCGTAGCGGAAGCAGACATGTCACCCATTCAGGAGAAAGGAAAGACAGCTCAACTGAGGAAAGGAGAAACGCTTTACCCTTACAAAAAACAATGAAGTTGATTGTGTTTCTTTTTTGGTACTGGGGCACTTTACCACTGAGCTACATCCTAGCCGTTTTAAAATTTTATTTGGTGACAGGGTCTCGCTAAGTTGCTTAGGGTGACCTGAAACTTCCAATCCTCTGGACTCATCCTCCAGAGTCACTAAAGTCACAGGTGTGTACCACCTCACCCAGCATAAAGTTAGTTTTATACCTATTGTCATATATAAAAATCAATTCACAATACATTGCAGATTTAATTGTGAAAGGTAAATCTCACTTAGCAGACAAAACATTTTAATGGCCTCAAGATAGGAAAACATTGTTTACATAATACAAAAAAAAAATTAAGGCTCAATCAACTGAAAGTCAGAACATTTGTTCACGAAAACTTACAGTTAACAAAAAGACAAGTCCCTAAACTGAGAAAGAATTAATATCATTCATAAATAACGAATGCCAACAATTCAGTATGAAAAAAATCATAATAAGAAATGGACATTCCACAGCAAAGAAAAAGTTGATGCCAATAACCAGAAGAAAAACAGACTAAGCTGGGCGTGGTAGCGCACACCTGTAATCCCAGCAGCTCAGGAGGCTGAGACAGGAGGATTGCGAGTTCAAAGCCAGCCTCAGCAATGGCAAGGCACTTAGCAATTCAGTGAGAACCTGTCTCTAAATAAAATAAAAAATAGGGTTGTGGATGTCACTCCATGCTCAAGTGTCCCTGAGTTCAATCCCTGGTGCCAAAAGAAAGAAAGAAAGAAAAACAGACTGACATTAGTAATCAGGGAAATTATTTTTAAAAAATCAAAGTTACTTTGGAATGCTATTGTTCATCCAACAAACTAACAAAATTTTAAAAATGTGCAATATTACTAACTAACCATGAATAAGTAGAATAAAAAGAACTTAACATATCCAGGGATAGTATCACTTTTTGATAACCTCAAATGTAAGGTAAGATCCTAGTACTATAGGATAATCCATCAGTGTTCCATTCCTAGGTAATAACCCTACAGAAATTTATGCCACTGAGCACAAAGTGAAGTTGCTAATAGCAATCTATGATATGGCAAAAACATAGATCCAGATATCCACCTACACAGAGCAGACCGATACCCGATTGTCTATTCATATAACTAACTATACAGCATAAAAGATGAAGTACTGGTAAATGTGTAAATATGGATGAATCACAAACACGCAGAAATGAGTAGAAAAATAAGTATCAGAAGCTCACTCTCTCTATATACATATTACTAGGTCATTTTTTGCGATGCCAAAAATCAATCAACTGTCTAGTCCTTTACTTAGGGGTTCATACCTAGATACATTTTTAAATAATAAAGAAAACATGAATAATGAATATAACTCTTTATTCTAATTACTTCTGACAGGGAGGCAGGAAGCATAAGTTCTTTTAAAAGTTATAGATCACTCTCAATTTCTTAAGCTGAATAGGAGGCATGTAGTGTTTATATTATGCTTTGCAATTTCCATGTATAGTGCATATATCTGTAGACAAATATTTCATTTTAAAAAGCCAAAAGAGAGCTAATGAAATAAATTTAGAATGAGCCTCTAAAAAATGCACCATGAAAAAATTAAATAATTGCATTGCTTTTATCTTTATGCTTTTACAAATTTTTACCATAGGGAATCACTAAAGGATGACTCGGACTATTCAATAATTTAAGAAAATGAAAATTAACTAAGTGGAGGCAGTGATTATTCCTTGCTTTTTTTTTAATCCATTTTCATTTGGTGGTAAGATTGGAATAATGAGTAGACAGGATGCAGCAGCAATGGTGGCCTGGCCATCCCCTCCAGCCCTCCAGATCTCTAATGGCCATCTATATCTAATCAAGGAGAAAACCCAAATGAGAATATTCAAATTAACCTCAACTCCACTGTATTTTGGGGGAAAAATAATAATTTTAAATAAGTATATAGCACCTTGATATCACATGTGAGGCATGGCAAGAAAATCAAGTATCAAAAATGTGCCGTGAAGTTCCTCTCATTCTCTTTGAATTATCAGAAACTGAATAATCCATTTCTTTTTTTCCACAAGTAGTCCTTCGCCTCTTCAATAATCAAAGCTATTTTGTGCTCTTTTACCTAGTGAAAAGGTAATGCAGAGTCTATTTGCTCCTCTATTACCTAAATACCTCTTGGGAGAGAAAACACATGGAAAGGTTAGCATGAAAGAACAAAGCAAAAGAGAAGTTTAATAGATTTCCAAAGCATGGGGTTAGAAATGATGGTGGAATGTGATGGACATTATTATCCAAAGTACACGTATGAAGACACGAATTGGTGTGAATATACTTTGTATACAACCAGAGATATGAAAAATTGAGCTCTATGTGTGTAATAATAATTATAATGCATTCCGCTGTCATATGTAAGTAAAAAAATTTTTTTAAAAATTATCATTCATCAAGACTTGCCTTTTCTGAATTGATTACCTGATTAATGGTTATGATCAATGCTTACTTTTAAAAACCAACTTTAGTAAGTCCAAGGTGAACAGAAATTAACTTATAGTTACTCATGGATGTTTTCTACATTGTCCTTATAAAAAGCAAATGCCCAATTAATCTGGTGTTAACAAATTCTTGGGGTCACACCCTGAAATTCAATTTACCAGGAATAGCCAAACCTCTGAATCCTCAGTCATCACTCATTCTGCCCACACAGCTCTACTCCACCAGCCCACCCACACTTAAACCTCATTGAGGTCAGTTCTTCTTGGCTATAATTCCTTCTCCAACATCCAGCCTAGACACCTTGATCTTTCATACCAATGGCTCTGATGCCTTATTTGCTCTGGTGTCTTTCCATCACATTTGTTCTTAAAAGTTCCCAAACATCTGACTACATTTTAGCTCTTTTAATGATTATTATTATATTTTTTAACCAGCTGCTGCTCAAGCCTGACACCCCTTCAAGTATCAACTCCTGTTATGAATGATGTGATAATGTTAATTAATCTCTTTAAACCTGACTATTTATGAACCGAGATAACACATGACACCTAAGTATGTTGCAGGGACTAAGAGAGATTATATTTGCAAAGGTTTAATTACTACAGCTTCCGGTCCATAAGAAATTTTTGTAATTATCACTTAGGATGATTAGGAGTTTCCTTGACTTGTCTGAGTAAATGAAATGCCTGTGTAGATTTCCTGTTTGGTTTCCAAAGTTTAAGTGCTTCTCTCTAAACTTCTTTACATGATTCTGTTCCTCTGCTCATTCCTCAAATGACACCATTCTCTAGTATGTCATCTGTATTGCAATCTGAAATGACTTATTTATCTGTTACGATTGTGTTCTTGTAAAAATATGCTTCTTTATAAATTATAAACAAACACCAAGAGAAACAAGTTAATGATTGCAATAATGGCAATATATTGATGTCATCTAATTGTGTTCTCTATGATCGGATTTACATTTTCTCACAGAGATTTCCCTCCTCAGTAACCCCGTCTTCATAGTAAAAAAACAATGATGGCATTATGTGTAATTTTCCGCTCTTTGAAAAGGAAAACTTATTTTAAAAAATCTATCTGCAGTAAATCTTTGGTTTGCTCAAATTCCTGTCCTTAAATCAAATCTTTTAGATGTGAAGGAAATGGCAACTTCTATTTTAAGACTGCGAATCTCAGCAACAGGTACCTTTCAAGAATAAAACCTATTCCATTTTCTTCTAAGTAGAAAGCAGTTAGAATCTGTCAATCAAAGTATGAAACTTGCACAGGGGAAAAGCATTCTAGAACATAAAGCCACTCATTGATCTAAATCAAATGAAAAGGTGGATCTCTTAGACAGGCCCTTTTCTTAAGGTCCTCTATTCCCTACCTAGGCTAAGGGACAAGGAGGGCTGAAACAGAGCCTGCATACAGCTAGCTCCTGAGCAAATGAGAAGTGACACCCCACAGGGCAGACCCTGGCATGACCTGAGTGTCTCCACATATCTATAGCCACAAAAGAAAAACAGTCACAGTTCACCAGTGCCTCTCCCCCTGCTCCTCTGAGACATGCATTGGCTTGCCCCCTTTTTTTCTGGTCACCCCCAACCAGTCCTGCTTGAGATCTCTCAACCCAACTCACTTATTGTTTTACAGTGTGGGGACTCTGGTTCTCTGTCTTTATAGGAAGACCTCGTGGATGAATGATGGATGTGGCATTTTTCCATCCTCCCAGCCTTTCCCAATTCCAACACTGGCATTCCATGCACTGGCACTGGCCTCCATTTCATCATCTCACTTCCCAAACAATTTTGTATTCCCCACATCACCCTTGGTCCAGACCCAACTCTGGACCAAGACATCTGAAAAAAATTTCTGAAATGTAAATGACTCTTAGTCCCTCCTTTGTAGACAACGTTCCATGACTGACATCTTTTCTCTACAAGTTTATCTGAAATAGAGAAGGATGGGGGAGAGGAATATAAGTCAAGCAAAGCATCTCTTGCTTGTACTGTTAGCAATAAATATCTTTAAGCACAATATCACACTAGTCCAAACATGTGTGCACACCCCCATGCATAGAAGTACATACAATGCATTTTCAAGACTTGAAAGGACCTCAGGCTTGTTTCTGGGTCCCTAGGTATATGTCACAGATTTTGTTTAAAAATACAATGGACAATAAGAGAGAAAATATGATCTGAAACCATTGGTTATGAGGAGAGCTGGTAAGTCCAAAGTATAAACTAGTCCGAGAACACTGGAGAAAAATGGGAAAAGTTCTTTGAAGAAGGAAAGTGCCAGGGTATGGGCCAGTTTCATGTGCTTTTTGAGGGGTTCATCCCAGTGTGAAGGCTCCTTCCCACTGCTGTCCTGGATTTCTAGAGTAGAGCTCAATCTACAAGGGAGTGACATGAAGTCGTCCAAGCACTGTTAACCCCAAGGCAAAGGCAGACAGATAGCTTTCCATCAGATTTGTGGACCCAGAAGAATACTGGGGATGAAAACAAGAAGCAATTCTAGGAGGCAGGACTTTTGCATGTTGCTGTTGTATCCATTAAAACTACAGAGGGTTCTGTGTAATACATCAACATCTACCAAGATCCTTCATGGTTTTTTGCAGTTATTTGCATCTGCAGTTATTTGCATAATTATTTGCATCTGTCCACTAGACATCCCACAACGGTGGCATCCTCAAGAGAATATGTAATGACTAATGAGAACAGAGCTAGCTAACAGATGAAGTCTGTGTACTTTTACTTTAGAACAACCCTATCTTGGGTCTACTTTCCAGAAGCGGACTCTGAGCCAAAGATTACACTGAATAAGTGAATTTTTTAATCACATGCTCTGAGGCAAGTCCAGTGCACTTGTGAGGAAGCACCACAAGGAGCAGGAAGGAGCCAGTAACGGTGTGATTTCAGGCTGGTCCCACGAGGGTATCTGGAGTATTGGCTATCCTAGTTTGACCTGATCAGAAGTAAGACACTGAGTCCTGCATATTCCCACATCTGTCAATTACTGCTAAGGATGTCCCCAGGATATCTTAAGCTTCCAGAGACTTCTGGCACCTTGCCTGGGTTAGCAAAGTGGCTCCACGTGCCCAATAGCTCTTGTAAAGAAAGTCAAAAGCAGAGCATATGGGAACCAAAGTACATCAAAGCTGGAAAGGGCACACAGAATCAAAAAGGGGATTGAGGAGTCCTGTGCAGATAATTGACACTGTTCACTACAGGCCAATTTCAGCAGCCATGACATAGCAACTGGGAATTTTCAGTTTGATGATCAGTCTTACATGAATAAGAACTGGAAAAAAATATAAGCCAAAATAAACCAATCTTAACTTCTAGGGTTTCCTCCACCTTATCTTACGTTCAACAAATCATATTTAAGCTTTGCAATCAGTTGACTCCAACTTTCATTCATAATGTTTAGAATTTCTGGCCATGACCCATAAAAAGAAGATGAAGGTAAATCCATGATGATCCAGGATACACGTAGCCTTTATGATTAACTACTAAGCCTTAATGATAATAATAGAAACATTTTTTAAAATGCATGGACACATATTTCCTCCAGGACAAGGGTACAGCACATCTATAACCTTGGCTGTTTGTTTTTTCAGCCTGTTACCTGTAGTGGTCCATCACTGCAATGATTGGCATGCAGATTTGACCTTTATTTAGTTATTTATGTCATCCTCTAAGCTCTATTCATCATGTATAAAATGGGGGGAAAAAAGAATACCTACTAAACTACATAACCATGCTGAATGCCAGACCACCTTTAGAAATCGAAATTGACTACCTCTGTTGCCAATTTCTTCAGTCTCATCTTCTCTCCTAGACCTTATATTCAATGTGATCCAGCCAAAGACAGCTCTTGGATTACTCTAGAGAAATGCACTGTTCTCAACTGAATCACATTTCATCAGTATAATTTTTGAGCAGCAGAAATAATGTGAAAAGTATCTTAGTAAAACAAACTAAAACTGTTTTCAGACAAAAAACTCTCTAAAAAAAGAAAGACAAAGCAGATAGACACGAAAGTCTTAAAGAGATCTTCCTAAACACCAATTGCGCATCATCCTTCAGTCTCCAATACTTCATTTTATGGTGGTTTTAGACTAATTACAAATTAAGTCTCTTCTAAAAATATTAATCTAGATGCACAGGTGTCAATGCAATCTGCCAGTGGAAAGGAATTTTTACTTTTCAGTCCATAAAGAATGAATAAGCCAACAATTTCATCTGAAACATAATGAACATTTAGCTGCAAAAGTTCATAGGAATGCTCTCTCCATCACCTTTTATTTTGGGGAGTGGGTACCAGGGATTGAACTCAGGGGCACTCAATGACTAAGCCACATCCCCAGCCACATTTTGTATTTTATTTAGAGACAGGGTCTCCCTGAGTTGCTTAGCACCTCATTGTTGCTGAAGCTGGCCTTGAACTCACAATTCTCCTGCTTCAGCCTCCAGAGCCACTGGGATTACAGGAGTGCACTACCATGCCCAGCTCTCCATCAACTTTTAATTAAAACAAAAACATGATACAGGAAAGAAAGTTAAGAAAAGTCGTTCTGAATTTAAGTTTTAGTTCCTACAAGAAGGGAAGGTGGCAATTTCATTTGCAAGTATTTACTGCCAAACATTTCAGCAACTTTATATCAAAATTTTCAAAGTATAAATACAATTGCAAAGCGAAGATAGAATTTAAAAGTCACAACTGATATCATTCAGGTTATAGAGCTTGAGAGCTTTATAAAAATGAGAACTCACTGTTTTTTCAGAGATTCCTATTCCTTATCTTCACATAGAGAGAGTCAGAAGACAAATTTTTCATCTGTCAAATATCCTTTCTCATTTTTTGAGATGGTGCTATGAATGGATGGAAGGTCAGGCTGCAACACCATCAGGGGTGCTACTGCAAGTAGTTTTAATTTTCCTCCAGGTTCCTGAAGATTTGGGTCATTGCTGTATTCTCCTTTTCTCCTCATAGGTAACAGACAATGTCAAGTTTAATGGTGGATAGAAAAGGAGGGTACAGTCTCATGATACATCCTGACTTCTCCTCTTATGTATACTCCTGAAAACAACTAACTTAGCCTAAAAATGCATCCATCTCTGCCAATATACTCTGAGGAGCTGCACATTTTTACTTTTATAACAGTTATTCTATTTTTTTTTCCAGTGTTTTTCCGGGTGTCATTTTAGGTCAGAAATATCAATACCAGATCACATTCTAGCCAATAGTTGGTGTATTAAGTTTGAAGAATACTGACCACTGACCTAAAAACAAAGCATTTTAAATGTAAGTAGGATTTACTTTAAAAATTAAGCCATGATTTAGTCTAAGGCTTAATCAACTAGTCATAATTTATAACCTAATTAATTAGAGGCTTCATATTCTTCCCTGGTGGGAACATGTGCAGAGATTATTTTCAAGTAGTGCTAGCACGTGACTCAGAAGTCCTATGCTATATATTAAATGGAGCAAGAAAACGTTCCTGCAATCATATTTAACTTCAGAAACCTAGAAAACTATTCAAAAAAAAAAAAAAAAAAAAGGATCCAAAGACAAATGAGACACTTTAATCCAGCAAGACCTGTAAACAAAAAAGAAAAAAACAAACCTGTAAACAAAAAGCACACAGAATAACAAATGACATACAAGTGAAATGGCATAGGAGTTCAGAAGGAAAGAAGAGAAAGAGTGGTTTCTGACTGAAGTGTAAGGGAAAATCTCAGTGGGAAGCAGTTTGAAAGCTCGGAGGTCAGGGTTGCATAACTCCATAGAAAATGGCATGGGTGGTGAGAGGCACGTCAGATGAAGCTACCTAGCATCGAAACAAATGAAATGGGAAAAGTTCAGATGTAGAAATACACTGTCAGTCATCAGAGGGATTTTTGTGACTTATTGGGAGGATCAGGTGGGAATGGGTGATAGGCCAGAAGGTTGTTTCAAGGGAAGCTCACCAAAGACCTTGAATGTGTTCTTGAATGGGTGGGACCCGGCAGCACTTTACAAATGATGAAAAGCAAAAGATAAAGTGGAAGGATGGGTGAGGTAGGGAAGAGGAAGAATTAAATGAAATTAGCAAGGTATCTTACTTTAAGAAAACCCACTACTTTGTAGAATAACTGTTAGTAAATAAATTCCTAATAAATCCTACAGGACTTGGTTGTCTATGATCGAAGATAACAATGAACATCTTAGAGAAAGTAGTGGTGCAAATAAATGCTGAGTTTCTTCGTCATTTTCAAAATAAATACCTTTAAAGAATATATTTACAGCCTGTAATCTCAGTGGCTCAGGAGGCTGAGGCAGGAGAATTGCAAGTTCAAAGCCGGCTTCAGCAACTTAGTGAGGCCCTAACCATAGGGAGACCCTGTCTCAAAATAATAAATAAATAAAGGGCTGGAGTTGTGACTCAATGGTTAAGTGTCCCTGGGTTCAATCTCTAGTAGAAAAATAAAAATTTTAAAAATTACATATATATGTTTTTATATATATATATATGCACACACATACATACATATATTTCTTGTAACATAGGTAAGGATAAAATTATGTACACACATCTTATTTCTAATTTATTTTTTTGAAAGTTCTAGATTTCAAATAGTGCTTCTAAAAGGTAACGCAGACACTAGTAGAGAAACACATGTATATAGCCTTTAGCCAAACAGGAAAAAAAAATCCATAATACTGATTTTAGAAAACACAGAAGCATTTTGAAGCTTGGTCATTAAGAAGAAACTTTAGGAGAGAGAACTGGCAAGCACTACATAATGTATTCCCCTGTGGACCATTTAGATGTGAATGAATAATATTGCTGGACCAAATATTATAATTGGGTTTAATGACACTGAAGCAATGTCATTGCTCAAAACTGAACAGAGTGGAAATTTTCCCAACAGACAGTAGGCTAGAGTCTCAATGTCTGTTGGTTTGGATCCAGAAAGAAAAAAAAAAAATATCTAGGTCTGAAGAATACACTCGTACCTGGAGGAGCTATTTTTGTTTAAAGTACAAATTAGGTACTATGACTTGAGTAAATAAAGATTTGGGAATAAAGTAAATAAATATCTGGAGACATAAAAAGTGAATGCTAATTCCCAATATAGAACATCCAGTGTTGCCATCCAGTTTCTTAAGGCCTCTTAGTCAAATAGATCTGTATCCAATTTCAAAATCCCACCTGTTCCGTTCCTTTAGTGATTCCAGATATGTTCACTGATGACGGAAAAACGTTAAGTAGGGATCAACAACATGTTGGAGTTGAACAGAACAATGAGGTTTCCTCAAGTCTACCTTCCATGCTTAAAACTCTATCCATTATTCTTGTCATGGTTTAAGTCTAGAACAATCCCTAATGCCAATGCAGCCATGCCCAGAGGTGGGGCTATTAGGAAATTATTGGGTCATGAGGGCTCTAACTTAATCTGTGGATTAATCCACTTAATGGATTAATCCATTTGATGGATTAATCATTTGAATGGACTACTGGGAGGAGATGGAAACTGTAGGAAGGTACAGCATGGATGAAGAAAGTAGGTCACTTGAGATGTGCCCTTGGGGACTATATTTTGTCCCTGGCTCCTTCCTCTTTCTAAGTCCCAGCTGCATGAACTGAGTAATTTTTCTTCAACATCTCCTTGCCTCAGGACCAAAGCTAGGGTGCCAGACAACTACGGACTGAAACTGTGAGCCAAAATAAACTTTTCCTCCTTTATGTTATTTAGGTCACCAAAAGTTAATACAGTTGTATTTATAAATACACTGGAAGAGAATTCCACTAAAGCAGTAGTACCCTCCCAATGAACTTCAACTCACATTTTCTTTTCTCTTTTAGATATGAATCTTATTTTCAATGTAAATAATATAAACATTTTTATAGGTCACTGAAAAGTAAATGCTTGCTATTACAGACTTGCCTCCCTGTTTACAGAAAAACATCCATTCCACTCACAGCAAGAAGAGTGCAAGCCATTTTATAATTTGGCTGAAATATTATTATTGTATATGTAAACTTAAGAGTTGCAAAGATCCTCTGACAGGAAAGGCAAAGTGCTTAGAAAATATCAAATACTGAATGCATATTATTGAATGGATGAGTTATGTGGAGCATCAAGAAACAAAATTATTAAATGTGAAGATTTACATTTTATGCTATTAAAATCAAATTTTTTTCTAAGTTGCTTAAGCATTTCCTCCAAGGTTTACCTAGGAGACAATTTTTTTCCAGGTTAACTGGGATAGCTATTATTTACTCAGAATCTGCCCTATGCTAACCTTTTGATGTCTTTTGCTGACTGTAATGCTGATCCATTGAACAAACTTAGCGTTTGGCATTATTATTATATGATATTCAGAGATGTTATTTCCTTAAAATTACAGGGTCTATAACATAAGTAAAGCTCATCACAAAGTACTTTAATTGAAAAAAATAGTAGAATATTCTGAGGATTTAAAGATTTCAAACAGGAAGAAACTTCCATTTTCATAAATATGCATGCCTTTTAAAATATTTAAATTTCCAAATAAGGCATTCTAACATAATTTTTATTTCTTCTTCAAGATGCTATAACCATCTTTATCAATTAATATCAATTAAATAAAGTTTATATAAAGATTATAATATCAATATATGAATTTTTAAAAAGTAAATCATTGCCTCTGGCATGCCTTATTTAATGTAAAATTTTGAAATACTGAGTTCAAAATAAGCTAAATTATTTTTACTCATAAAATGTCCTATAAAGATACTACCAGCATTTTTTTTCTTTTTAAACAAAAAAAATTTTAAAAATGGTAATGAAATAAAATTATTTACTCAATCATAGACTATTATTCTGGAGAGGTGTGAAATAATACTTTGGATTTCTGTGCAATACATTGCTAATTGTTCAAGACTTTAAGGATAGAGCTATTAAATTCTTTAAAAATTTGAATTTCTATAGTGGTTGGCAAAATTTTAAATTAATTATGTGAAGAAAGTCAAGAACAAAGCATTATCTTGTAGAATCACAACAACTTCAAATAAAAGTGGGAAAAATCCATAAGAAACAGAATAAAAATTGTGATATGGGATGATAGGGGGTGTTTATAACTCTGTACCACAAATGTAGAACAAGTGAAAAAAAATGAGTTATGAGTAGTGTGTTAGTTAGGTTTCAGTTACTATAACAAATATCTGAGATAATGAACTTATAAAGAGAAAAGGTTAATTTTTGTCTCATAGTTTTGGAGGTTCCAGTCCATGACTGGTTAGCCTTGCTGCTTTGGTGTCTACCTTGGGATAGTATATCATGGCAGGAATGTGTGGCAGAGGAATACTGACCATTCATAGCTCAACAGTGAAAGAGAAAGAAAAAGGGGCTGGAGTTCCCTTATCCTAGTTGAGGGCACAGTCCGAGTGGCCTAAAGACCTACCCCACCTCATAGAGGTTCCACCGCCTCCCACTAGCATCATGGGCTGGGGCCAAACTTTCAGCACATGGATCTTTGGGGAACAATAATATCCAAACTATATAATAAGTGGCAAGAAAGAAAGTGATGCAAGACAACCAAACTGACAGACCCCTCAGAATCATTTTAAGCATTAAGAATTGGGGACATCAAACAGCTTGCAGCTGAAACTCCCTTGGGAATGAGTGCTTTAAGTCTTTATAAGGAGTAGTTCAACTTTATATCGTGTTATTCTTGAACAATTCCCAAGAAAGGCAAAGACATATTTTTCAGATATGTTCAACACTAGAAGACATCAAATACAACAGTGATTTGGGGTGGGATACTCCACGAAGTGGAGGTTTAGAAAAGGTCAGTAAGATAACTAGCACAATTTCCTATCCCACTTTGTCCTCCTAACATCTACAACCATATGGATCAATATGGCAGCGACTTAGTCAGACATGGCTGTGAAATTAAAGCTAAATGAAAGCCCAGTTCCTCGCTTGCATTATCCAGTCTCAAAGTGCTCAATGGCCATCTGCAGCTTAGGGGTCACGACACTGGACTGCAAGTATAGAGCATCTTCATCATCATCGACAGTTCTATTGGACAGCCCTAAAGAACTGAGCAATCTGTTATACCACCAGAAAGAAAGTTAAGTGACGCCTCTCGATAACATTTGAAAGCCCCCAAAGAAGACTAACACTCATTAACGTAAGTCGTCTGATGAAAAAGAGTCTCCAGCCGGATCTCCCTCCATTGCTTAATTCTACCATCATTCACACCAACTATTAAATTACCGTATTTGTGGTCTCAAATATGAAATTAAAGTTGATATCAAGAGTCACTTTATTTTTTTTTTTAATTTTTTATTGTGGGTTGTTCAAAGAGTCACTTTAGAAAAGCCACAAACATGAAAGACAGAGATGAAAACAAAAACAATGTGCACGCACACGCACGTGTGCACACACACACACACACACACCACACACACATAGAGGAAATGTAGAGAAAACAGGGGCAGTAAAGGGAACATAAAAATTAACTTCCATGGTAGGTAACAGAATATATTCATGCATGGAACTAGAAGAGGATGCTACTAAATAAATGCCCAAAAGGCAAGGAATTATAAATCCGCCAAATTATAAAGATCAGAGTATATCCCACAAAACCAAAGGCCGAATGTTTTCTCTAATATACGAATATTAATTCACAATAAGGAGGGGGGGCGGGGACGAGGGAAGAATAGTGTCACCTTAGATTAGGTAGAGGGAAGTGATGGGAGGGTTGAGGAGGGGATGTGGGGATAGGAAAGCTAGTAGAATGAAACAGACATTATTACTGTGTGTACATTTGTGACTGCATGACCAATATGATTCTGCAACATGTACACTCAGAAAAATGAGAAATTATATCCCATCTATGTATGATATATCAAATTCAGAAATGCATTCTACTGTCATGTATAATTAAAACAAATAAAATTTTTAAAAATAAATTAAATAAATTTTAAAAATAAAGATCAGAGTATACACACACACACACACACACACACACACGTACACACACACGTACACACCAAAAAAAGTCTCCAGCAAACTGTTTTCAGGATAAAATAGAAAAAATATCCTCCAAGTTAAAAACAAAAACCAAAAGAATGAACAATAGATGAAAATATATTTAAAAAAATAAAGGTTAATCTAGAAAGCCCATATCTGAGTGCACACGGAAGTTAGTGGAAAAAAATTTTTTTAAAAATCCTGAGAAAATTTGTATAGAAAACTGTAAGTGGAAGCCCATGGAACAATTATGATTATTGTTCTTATTTTTAAAAAGCTTTTTATCATTATTTTTCCCATGCATGTAGGGTCCACCGATTAAAACTGAAAAATACAGCTTTGAGAACTCAAAATTTTGCAAAAACATATTTGAAGCAATTTACCCCACTAGGAAGTCTACCAAGTTATTTAGATAGATAGTACATATTTCCAACCAGTTCTTTAGGATGAACCCAGAAGATTTTTCCCCTTTTATAAAGCAGAAGATAAGCCATACAACAAGACAGATCTGAATTCTTGCTGCTGACTCATTTGCATGAATGAAGTAAAACATTCAAAACCTCAAGAAAGATAAAAACACCAACTAATGAGGCCATTTGTGCAAATTCATTAGCATGAACACTTCCAATTGATTAGAACAAAGTGTTACAAGAAAACCTCAAGAGGAAAAAAGGAACATGCAAGATTGGAGGCTGCTCTCCCAAGATGGAGAAAACCCCTGGGAAAGAGACACTGGGGAACGGAGACATCTGGCCTCCTTTGCAAATGAAAATCTTCTATTAATAAATAAATAAATAAAGCAGCTACCAGCTAACTCTGAGCACTGGTGAGACTGTATCAGAGCAACCACTTCATTCTGCTAAGGTTGCTAAATGTGAAGTCACTTAAAGAAAGCAGATTTTAATACATGGGTGGGCAGCAGATCCCACCCATGGCAGCCTGGGCATGCCTGCTCTGCTGATGAGGTCCTCCAACTAAGAGGCCATGCCCTCCCTTCGTGCCTTCATTTGGAGCACAGGTCACAATGCTGCCAGGTCTTTTCATCTTTGTCTCTGATCTCCACGAACTTTATGTTCAGAGAGAAGAACCAGGCTATTTTATTCATCTTTTTTACCCAAAAACTGCTAACACAGCTTACCTGGACATTTTGGCAGGTAGGTGACTTCTGATGGAAAGAATAAAGGAAGGCAGAATTGGAACTCCTCATTGTGCAGATGAAGACAAGACATACAGGAAACCCAAATACTAAACCAGAGTCAGTTAACAGCAAAACCAGAAGTAGAACTTGGGTCTCTGTCCTCCCTGATGATTGCTCTTTCTAAAGTGTTAAAACAGAACCCATTAGCCCACATTTAAGAGCCACTAAAATATGAGTATAAGCTACTTTTTAAATTGTCTCCATCATTACTCTTGCCCTTCCAGACAAAAAGACCTGTTTACTGTTCTGACAAACCCAGTGTATCCCTCCTGTGTCCATTTCTGATATCTCTATTCCTTCTGTTCATATCAGGAATCTCCTGTCTTTGTCTTTACTCAAAACCTATTCTCATTTAACATCCATTCCCTTACCCCAATAAGAAAGAAAACAAAATTAAATAACCATACTGAACACTTTCTATGTACAAAACTACGTAGAAATGGATGTTTATATGCACATGTATGCATATATATAGATACAAATGTATGTTTATATGTTCATCTTGTCATATATATGCATGTATATGTGAATACAGAGAACTTCTCTTGAAGATGCATATAATTTAACTAGGCTATTGAAAGATTGGAACTATATATTACTAATAAGAAGCTGAGAAACAGCACTCTTAGACAATGTTGGAAGGAACATAGATCAGTGCCACAGTTGAGTTTAGATTTTACTTTATTTTGTTCTAGAGGTTAGATTTGGCAACGTCTCTCCTAGTTACAAGCATGGGTTCCGGCAGACCCAGCAATTCTGTTTGCAAACACAACATAACCATATTCTCCTGCTCTTAGGTACATTAATGATGACTGTAGCCATTTATGAAAGAGTCCAAACCTGGTTAAATAAGTGCTCATTAAAGTATGCTGGTTATATAAATTGTTACATCTATATAGACAGTATTGGGGAGGGGGCGAGCTAGTTCTCTGTAAGTTCTGTAGAAAAACCTCAAAAACCTCAAATGTAAGTGAAAACAACCAAGTGCAGAACTGAAGGTCTAGTGATTCCATTTATTTATTTATATATATATATATTTATATATATATATATATATATATATATATATATATATATATATATATATATATATATATATATATATATGACTTTTGTATGATACCATGATAAAATTTTGGTTGAAAAAGAACAAGCACTCTAGGAAACAGAATTGGAAGCATAAGTGATGGTATTTACTTTTCATTTTTTAAATCTTTGATATTTTAATTTGCACACAACTATCATATTTAAAATTACATATCTATTAAATAAATGAGTTTTTTTCAAAGTCTGTTGATATTACCCTAAGGATGTTTACCTACGGATAGATTGTGCTGATTGAAAGAGTGATATTATTGACTGGCCTGGATGAGGAGGTAGTGCTTCATCCTGGGAAGTTGCTGGAGGAATTCTGTGCATGGAGTAGACTCTACTCAGGCCCATGTGTTCAGTTCTTAGCTGATGAACTAGGAGCAGAGGTGACTTTGCCGAGCTCCAGGCTGAGGCAGTGAAAAGCCTCCGACTCAGTCATAAAGAAATACTTGTGTTAAGTTGAAGAAATAAGCTTGAAGTGGGCTGGACAGAGTGTCCTGCTGTGTCACATCCATCCTCAAGAGTAAAAATAAACTTTCCCTTTGTACAACTACTGGAACTTGAAGGTGTTTGTTAGGATAAGCAAACATGGCCTAAGATACCTAATACTGGTGGAGGGAAGAACATGATGGGGAAAAGTTTTAAAAGGGAGAACTGTGGTGATCATGGTGAGTATCTACTATGTAGGAGAAATGCTTAAAAAGTCTCCTGGTGTTCAGACCCGTGGAACTGACTGCCAAAGTGAAGAGTCACTTTCCCTTTGTTTATATTACGAAGAGGCAGAAAGCTTTTTGTTTGCTTGGCTTTTGCTTTGGTTTTTCAAGCTGGGAAGAGACATGAGAGATGTTCAGGAATTCCAACTACCTTGTGGGGGATTGGCCTGGCAGTGCTATGTGAGAGGGCTATCTAGTTTTAGAAATGGAAGATGATGAGTCAGCAGAGAAAACAGAAAGGAGTAGGAGAAAAGTAGGAGTGTTTTGTGTTCCAGAACCCGCAGATAAAAGGTATTGGAAGAAGGGATGGGTGGTTCCCAATGTGAAATTCAAGGAGGTAAAATGAGGTGATTCCTCAGAATAGTGATGCTGGTGATTAACGGATAAAGTTAGAGAAAGTAATTAGTAGGGGAAGGTGGAAAGAAACTAGGTTGAAGGAGTTTGAATGGTGAGTAGGTGGTAAGGAAATGGGGTCACTTAGTGCAGCAAACTCTCCAAAGAGATGTGCAATGAGCAGGAAGGAGAGAAATGGGAGCAGCCTGAAGACAATTTTAAGGTGCTAATGATGAGCTGTTGATTTTGTTGGTTGTTTTTGTTTTTTTTTTTTTTTTTTTAAATAGGAAATATAATGAAATATCAGTGGGCAAGGAAAGGACAGAAAAGACACTAGAGGGTGGTGACTAGTGGCACATCATGGTCCTCACATGCTACCCATTGAAAAAATCCAAATGCTCCGGCAAAGAGAAGCTCTGAGCAAACCTCTACCATGAGAAAGAGGCCTGAGAAAATGGGGGAGTGCCACAGTCTGGCTGGGCACAAATGCCGCAGTCTGGCTGGGCACACAATCACGAGCCACCACACAGCTTGTAGATTCAAACAGCAACTCTTTATTCCCGAACTCACACCAGCCGTCTACAAACACGTTCTGGGGAAATCCACGTTCTCTGCCCAAATCCACGTTCTCTGCCCAAATCCACCACCACTGGGCTTCTATCTCCAAAATATACTGTCTGAATCCTGTGAGAACTCAAGGGGAACTCAGGCAGCAGGATACGCCCTATTCCCAGCAGGAATAATCTTAAACCTTAAACCTGGAACCTAAACTGGGAACGCCCTAAACAGGATTATCTTAAAACCGGGAACACCCTAATCTGCCTTGGTCCTTGAGCAAGGTCACCTACATTCAATGTCGCTGCAACATGTCAGCAACATGGGGTACGCTGGCAAGGAAATTGTCATACCTACTTGGCTAATGGCTCCCAGCAGGGGAGACCACTGAAAGAGTCTGGAGTGAGGAAGAAAGAGCTTAAATGGAGATTAAACAGTCCTGGCACTTATCAGTAGAAAGGGATAAAAGGCATGCAGCTTTCATGAGAGGGTGGGAGCTTGGGGGGCTGCAGAGTTGGAGGTGAGATCATTAGAGGGAGTGGCCTGGGAGTTAGAGGCCTTTATTTCCTGGGAATAGGCTGGGAGTTGAGGAAAGAAGCAAAAGGAGAGCTGAGCCCTGATGGGGGTTCAGCTACGAAAAGATAGGCTGTATAGTGCACCTGATAGTGCACCTGATATGAGCATTTGGTAACCCTGTCCAGTAAGTCATAGCAGCCAGGGGACAGAGTGAAGAAAGTACGTACAACCTCTTCATGCCTCAGTTTCTCCATCTATAAAATGAAAACAATTATAGCATAGGGATAGTGTGAAGATTACTTGTTATTAATATCTTATTTGATCATCACTACCATCTGGTGAGTGAGGTATTTTTCATTTCAAGGTTATATATGAAGGAATATGAAAGATTCTTGCCCTGTGTGTTTGTTCATTTTCCATTGCTATTAAAAATTACCGAGATCGGGTACTTGTAAAGAAAAGAATTTTACTGACTTAACAGTTTTAGAGGCTGGGAGTCCCATATTGGACATCCCCATCTATTTGGCCTTTGGATGCATCAGAAATGGTTAAGGTAAGAAGAAGCCAAGTACACAGGACAGCCTCAAGAGACCCACATTAATCTCCTCCAAGGGCAGTGGCCCCAGTGACCCAGCCACATTCCTATTAAAAAAAGAGATGAGCAATGAGTAGGAAGGAGAGAAATGGGAGCAGCCTGAAGACAATTTTAAGGTGCTAATGTCACATGTCAGAACCCATGAACTCTTGGGGGACAAATCACATACAAACCATTGCACTTTGATCCTTATATTAACACACTTGAGTGTAAAACATTCCATACAACAGCCTATGTCTATTCAACGCTATCCAATATTTGAAGCATCGAATGCAAAATAATTCATATATACTGCATACATAAAAATGACAAAATATACATCTTAAAATGCATAAGACAATGCTTGTATTCTCCTTCTGTCACCTCCTTCCACACCTGACTTTCTCTGGCCTCTATTCCCTGGGAGACCCACTTCATGGACTCCACCACCTGCATCCCTTCCACCTGACTTGATTATGGTTAGCCAACACACTTAAGGACAAGAGGACTTAGGGACAGAGGTGAGTGTCATAGTATATCTTCTCTAATTGCTCACACCACACTGAGAGTAGCTGCTGCTTTTTGAGGACCACAGCTCAAGCTGTGCAGCCCCATCCACACAGCCCCAGCTCTCCGGGGCTCCAGCAATGTTACCCCACCACCACCACCACCCCCTGCCATCCCTTCAGGCTCAATACAGTGATGCCACCTCTGGGTGCCTTGACATGACTTACTGGTTCCTTTAGCCAAATTCTTACCTCTGAGAGCTTAGTTCTTTTATGAAACATCCTTCTAATAGACTTTTTGGACATACTTTTTCTGGTACCCAAGTGACCCACAGAGAGCGTGTGAAATGCCATATATTCTATGTACACCAGGAACACCATTAATAAATTTTAGATCCATAGATAACTTCAGTCTGTATTTGAAATAGATGAAGAAACTGAGGCCTGACAGGCTCAGAGTCTGAAAATCCAGCAAGATCAGAGGCAGAGGGCCAGGTCTCCCGACTCCCAGAACAGACAATCTATACTCCATCAATCAGGCTCTCTCAGAAGTGGACCTGAACCAGAAAACAAAAGGTTTTGACTACAGGAAGCATCTGCACGGCAGTGACCATGGCTTCTATTAAACACAGTCCACTGCCAGACCTTTCCACCAACCGTCAGCACAGTCCCACCATCTCTCTCTGTGGAGATAATGAGGATTTAACCTCTATGTTGAGGCAGAAAGATGTTCGCTTTTGAAAAATGATGTCTCTTAAAGGTGAAAACTATTTTCTTCCAAGCAATTCTGGAGCAAACGGACAAAGTTCCCACATCTCTGATGGTTGTGGGGTGAAGAGTATCTTGTTTCCACTCAGTCGCTTTCATACTCACAGGAAATCATGCATTATCAGGCAAAAGTGAGGAATGCAGTCTTCTAATTAAACCAGCTCCTCAGTTTTGATAGAGAGAATGCATCCACATTAATCAAATTTGACTTTCCAGCTGTGATTTATTCTCCTCAAAAATAATTCTTTCTTTTTTATTTTATTTAATTTTGGGGGCCAGGTGGGGTGGGGCGCTGATGGTACCAGGCATTGAACCCAGAGGCACTTAACTACTGAGCCATATCCCCAGCCTTTTTCATATTTTATTGAGAGACAGGATTTTGCTGAGGAGCTTAGGGTCTTACTAAGTTGCTAAGACTGGCTTTGAACTCATGATCCTCCTGTCTCAGCCTCCCAAACCTCTGGGCAAAAATTATTCTTAACATTTATCATATGTACAACAACACTCAACAGCATTTCAAATATACACAGATTCACAAACAGTTATATATACACACACAAAATACAGTAAGAAACAAGTATGAAATTAACTAACCTACAAAAGGAATGATATTTACTTCCTGTTTAGTGGAGGAAACTTACATTAGTGTCTTCATGTCATCCTCCAACAACTATGGATGGCATTTATTCCTAGTCACTCAGTAGATAACAAAATCAAAACATATGAAAACTAAAAAAAAAAAAAAGCAAAACCAAAATAGCCTAAGCAAAAGGCAGCACAGCTATGTGCCAATTTGAATCCAGAACTTCCTACATAAAACTGTATATAAATAAACTGTACACTCTACTTTTCTGGTGGTCTTATCTATATCATCACCAACCTGACTGGAGAGTATACTTACATTGACTGATGGGGCCACACAATATGCTCTGCCCCTCATTTTTTTCTAGCCTCCATATCATCTTCTTGGAAGACCCTGCTGTCCTCTGTTTTTTTTTTAAGAGAGAACACCCATTCTTTCTACTGGGAATTTAGGTTTGGGCCTTGGAGTTCTGGTTTAGGTTCTTTTGGTGCCTGGGTGAAAACATCCTATGAAAATCTAGGCCAGTGGCTACTATTGTTCAAATAAGAAAGCCAGCTACAGAGACAGAGAACAAATGCTCAGCTCCAGAGAAGCAGAGATGAGAGATCACCCAGTTCTGGAGAAGACACAGAGAAACCCAGGTCCTTGATTGCATTCTGTTCTCATTCTTCCAGGAGGTCTAATTGTCATTCCTGCCTTTGAGTTCCTGAGATGCCACTTTATTCTTTCAAGAAATGACCTCTTTCCCTAACGTGTATATAAGCAACTTTGAATAATGTAGTGTTGCCTTTAGCCAAACATTATGGTTTCAATATGAGGTATCCCTGCTAAGCTCCCATGTTAATCCAGGAATGTTTAGAGGTAACAAGGTTGGATTATGAGAGCTGTTACCTAATGGGTAGATTGTGCATTCAAATTATTAATCCATCAAATGGATTAAACTGGGTGGTAACTGCAGGCAAGTGGGGTATGGCTGTAGGAAGTTGGGTATATGTAAATGGTTTATATTTTAACTCTGGCTCATTGAGCTCTCCCTCTGTTTCCTGGCTCCCATGAGCGGAGTGCCCTTTCCCTACCATGTCCTTCTACCATGATGCTCTGCCTCACCTCAAGCCCAGAGTGATGGAGTTGGCCGACCATGGACTGAAGCTCCGAAACTGTGAGCCAAAATAAACTGCCTCTTCTACATTGGTCTTTTCAGGTATTTTGGTCACAATGATGAAAAGCTAACACATCAAGTAATCATGATACAAAAATGCACCTTTTTTCCTGATAATTCTGTGCATTTTCAGGATTATAATTAAAAACACAAATTCTATGCCTTACTGCTTATTAAACCATGAGCATGAATTAGCAGAGGCTAAAAGTATGGGCTCTGGCTTCAGATTACTTAGGCTCAAACCTTTGTATCACGGAAATATCAAATAAGAAATATTTATCTATCCTCCTATTTCCTCTGCTGTAGAATATGGAAAACAATTTACCTAAGCAGTTTGTTGCAAAATTAAATTAATATACGGAAAGCAGTTACCCCAACTCCTGAGCTATAGAATGTTGGTTGTTTGTGTTGCTATGATCGTCTCCATAGTGACTGTCTACGTAAAGTTTCATTTCTAGTTTCATGAAGAAGATTCAAAATTCCACATGCAAATGACAATAGTTACAAATCCCATTGTACAATGGAAGCAAGGCCAGTTGAAATCATTAGTATTAACATTTATTCCTCTTCAACTTTGTTTAAATTCCTAAGTTTCATTCATTCCCCTAAGAATGGGTTGGGATGAGACTTCCATTGAGACAAAGAGGAAAATTCTTTCTAAACATGTTGTCAATGATAAGTCAGATAACCTTGAGATATAATCAAATACATAAATATGAAAATAGGCATGCCATCTTTCATCAATATAAATGACTATTGGCCACTTTGACAAGGAGTTACCTTGGAGTTGTTTGCCCAGCTGTGACAAGCAGAATTGTGTTAAATAACTTCACTTGCTCTGATCCACAGCAGAAAGCAGGTGTTTTCAGAAGAAGGTTAGAAGAATAAATAGAGTCCGTATTCTAGAACAGAGTAAAGCCAACTGGTCCACACAGGGATTTACCCACCACATCTGCCTCATTAACACGTAGCTCTAGCCAATTGAGCTAAATAATTAGGGTCAGCTATAGATAGAATTACCATTAATTGTTTTCAGATTCCCATCTCTGGGCTTTTCATTCCAGAATCACTAATTAAAATAAGAAGAAAAAAGTGCTCTGAAGTGTATAGTCAATTTATGCTGCATAATCATCATCTATTGACAAGCCAAATGGCTCATTTATAAAGAATGTTATCCAAATCAGGTTTTCCAGCAGTAAATATTTAAATCCCAGGAACTTGAGAATAAGGTTGCCAAATAAATTCTAGACATCACTCTTTTGCCTAGTTAATGTCTTTCTACCTTCTTTCTGAGAATAGACCTATCCCTTCCCCCAGGAGTTTCATGAAGAACTATGTTTAGCCTCTTGGAGTATCTTGATCTATGGTAGGATATCATTGGTCAAAGGTGTCACTGAGAAACCTAATGGGAGCCAATAATATTCATCTCTAGACTTCTTTTCAAGGAACAGCTGAGTGCTAGGGAATGGCATTGGCCAAATCATATCATTATATTGTGTGCATGCACAAATATGTAACAGTAAATGGCATCAATATGTACAACTATAATGCATCAATAAAAATGTGGGGAAAAAACTATAATTAAATAAAGAAGATGATGCTGAGAATGTTCCTGGACATTCTGGTCATGAAACTGTTAATACTGGCTGGCTTTCCAAAGCCACACATAGACAAATAAAGCCCACATGTGGAGAGATGAGATGCAAATAAAGAAGAAGAGAGAGGCCTGATGGCACTTAAATCCCTCCTTCCATCTGTCCTTAGCTTTTACTCTTACCATTCCCCAATATGTAGGCAAATAAGTTCCCCACTGCTCTTAAAGTTATCCAACTTGATTTCTGGCACATGTAATCAAAACATCTTGATGAATAAGCCACTATACCAGAATTAGTTTCTTTAAATATTTTTTAGGTTGATTCATTAAAATGACCCAGAATTGTAAGAAAAATTTAGGCCACAGTGTGTGTGTGTGTGTGTGTGTGTGTGTGTGTGTGTGTCTGTGTATCTGCCTCTCTTACACACACACACACACACACACACACCAGGGACATAATTAAGGACTCACACTGAGCTTTCAGGAGATTGTATTTACAACAAAAGACAGGCAGCTTGGAGTCAACTGCGAAAGAACACAGATATCAGGACAAGACTCGACAATTCTCTTATTTTTGAATGAAGGAGGAGAGTATGCTGATAGCACTGACTTTTATTGAGTTATTAGAATGTGTCTAACATAGATATAAACACCATTTATTAACAGATTTGGTCCCATAACAGTTCTCTTTAGGTGCACTAGTTACCTTCTGATGAATAAACAAATTACTGCAAACCTAGTGGCTTAAAACAATGTTGTGTTTTGTTTTCACACAGTCTCTGTAGATCAAGCGTCCAGACACAGCTTATCTAGAGTCTGTGCAAGGTGGCAGCCAATGTGTCAGCCTGGAATGTGGCCGCATCTAAAGCAACACTGGGAAAGGATCCGCCTCGCTCTCCTGGCTGTTAGTAGTATCCAGTTCCCTGTGCATGTCCAATGATCTAGAGCATGGAAACCTACTTCTTCAAAGTCAACAGGGAATAGAATCTCCTGGTGCTAAGGTCACCTAATCTTCTCCATGTGATCACATTTGTCCCATCCCCTTTACCCAATTCTGCTGCTTAGAGCATACTACAGATCCTGCCACATTGGAGCAGACGGGCTACACAAGATGGAATACTAGAAGGTGGCATTCCTGGGAGCCCCCCTAGGCTGTCTGAAGCAGAGATATATATTATTTCCCATTTTATACATAGGATACTAACACACACAGAAGTTAAGGTGCAGAGCTGTGACCTAAATCTAGACTGTTCCCACTCTATAAGACTCCTTATGCGAAGAAAGAAAATTAAACTGCATGTGATGCATTCCATTCCAGTATGAGATCTAATCTTTACTGACCGTATAACCTAGAAGAAAAGTCTTTACCTTTCTGATCTTGAGGTTTATTTTTCTTCTATAAACTAGAAATGATAAGACATTGCTGTTTTTTTTTCCTGATTGCTAAACGACTATAACGCATAATATTCTTTGACAATACAAGCACGTTATGTGAAAAATATCATCCCATGTCCTTAAGATACAGAACAAAAATAATGTGATGAACTCTAATGCTTTAAATGGATTGACCCCAAATTATTAGGCACCATCTTTACTACATGTTGCTGTAATTCCATGCAACCACAAAGAGCCAATAAATCATTATCTTCTCCAAGAATGATGCCACCTTCAGCCTGTAAGGAATTGAAAATAGATGCACCTGGTGCTTCACTATCACCCAGATGCAAGCCATGTGCACCCTGATTTTCTGGTAAGGATGGATGAGTTTGCACAAAGTCACCCATGTGCTTTTGCTTGTCATTCCCCATGATACTTCCATAAGGGCTAAACTAATTTTCATATGTCTGTTATAAAGAGGAAAATGAAGGGAATGCACATTTACTTAACATCTTCTGAAATCACCATCCTTGGAGGCAGTTCAGAGGTTTTATTTCCTTTAACCCTCAGCAAGCTCATGAAGGAGTCATGATGAACTATTTTCAGATTGAGAAACTGAGAGCCAGGGAGGTTATATAACTTTTTCAAGGTTGAATTTAAATCCAAGACGTTTTCAAGTGGACACACAAGAGACATGTGTATTTAGATGGATGACAGCATGGTGGGATCTATTTATTTCTTCAGTTATCAAATCACGGACCAGTATTTTTAATCTATCAGTCTCACAGATATATAAAACCAGTGAGAGGGTCAGATTAATTTCTATAGCATTTTGAAAGAGAAAGCACTGGCTCAGAACTTGAAAGTCGCCTACCCTGCATCCAAAAAAAAAAAAAAAAGCCCTGTGTCCATGTCAACTAACTTATTAGGTTCTATAGTATAAGCCACTATCTTTCCTCTATAAAAATGGTGACAACTCCCCTGCTCTTTTTACCACAATGCATTTATTGGAGTCAAAATAATTAACATGTCTGTCAAAATAAAAAAAGTATCTATGAAAGAAATTGCCACAGTTCTGGGTACCCAGACATAACCTTGGATTCATTCAGCTTTCAGTAATGGTCCAGAATCAAACAACTTAGCAGAATCTTTTCCTACTAGGAAAGCTAACAGCATGCACTAAACAATACAGGCAACTTATAAAGTATCTCCAACCAGGTATGCTGATCAGGGGACTGAGGCATCTGGATCGCAAGTTCAAAATCAGCCTCAGAAACAGTGAGGTGCTAAGTAACTCAGTGAGATCCTGTCTCTAAATAAAATACAAAATAGGGCTGGGGATGTGGCTCAGTGGTCAAGTGCCCCCGAGTTCAATCCCTAAACCCTAGTACCAAAAAAAAAAAAAAGAAGAAGAAAAAAAAAAGAAAGAAAACTACATTAAAGAACTATGCTCAACTAATCATTACACACTCACAAGTAGACTTAATTTCAGAAAAATGATGATGACATTATATGAGCTGCAAAGACATACTAGCATATTATTTACAGAGATATATTTTCACGTAAATGTATAATGGCTTTTAACAAAAAATAGCCTATAAAGCATATGGAGTTTTACACACCTGCTTCCCTATGTAATAAGAGCGTATCTGTGAATCCAAGGAAGAAGATCAGAATTTTCCCTCCATGTCTCCTGGAAAATCAGGACTACTGGTCAAAACTGACTACAACAGGACTGAACCAAAACAAAGGAGAAGCCAAAGAGGACAGTAGCAACACAACAATCATCTGTAATCAGAGGAACTTCTGTTCCTATAGGCAACAAATGCCCTTCCAGCTCTTAGTGCCGGAAACACGGCAGACTTGTGTTATTAGACTACAACAGTGAGAACGCTGGGATGGAAAGTTGGACTAAGCAAGTTCAACTTAAATGAATCCTAGAGACACTGCTTTGTGAGGAAGTAAGACCCTCTTGCTCCTCAGCTCCTTTGCATGCAAATCAAATCCCATTTATTTGGGTAAACAACTCCTGCCCCTGTATGTTAAGGTAACCAGGTGCAGAAATAACCTCTACCAGCTGGGACAACCTGCTGTAACAATTAGGATGTAAGAATGACTCACATGCAGAGAAGGTTTAATTCTGTGCTCAAGAAAATGATCAGTGGGTGAGTGGGTCTGCAGTCAGACTAATCTATGTGATCAACTAGGAACCCTATTTGACATTTTAACATGAAGTTTCTAAAGCCATTCTAAGGTCACTGCATTACTTTGCAGGGACTGCCAGAACCAAATACCACAGACCAGGCGGCTTAAACCACAAAAATTTATTTCTTGCAGTTCTGGAGACTAAAAGTCAAAGATCAAGGTGTGAGCACTGTCTGTTTCTCCTGAGGACTCTCCTTGGCTTGCAGAGGGCTATTCCTGCTGTGTCCTCACATGGCCTTTCTTTGTGTGCATGGGCCTCTGGTGTCTCTCTTTATGTCCTAATCTCCTCTCCTAAGGACACCATTCCACTTGAATAAGGGCCTACCCCAGCACCCTCAGTTGACCTTGACCTCTTCATCCAGGCCCTGTCTCTAAACATAGTCACATTCTAAAGTCCTGGGAGTCAGATCTTCAACACATGGATTTTGGAGGGACACAATGCACTCCCTCACGGTTACCTTAGGGATTCTTCTTGATTGCAGTCACACAGGAGTGGTCAGAAACACAAAGGAACATGGCATTGGGCATTCTTTTCAGCCAGGCCTGCAGCACAGTATTACCCATTTCCATTTATATCCCTTTAGCTAGAACTTGCACACATGGCTGAGCTCACAGGAAACCTGGGAAGCAAAGTTCCTGTGGTAGTCATGTCCCAGCAAAAGCTCACACAGAGAAAGCAGAACACAATTGTTGTGGACAGGTAAATGTCTGTGCCAATGTATTGTATTCAAATCTGTATTCACCATCTTGTTGAAATGTAGCATTAAGGTGTCACACAGCAGGGACTCAGCCTGTAACTTTTGTCACCTACTCTCTAATAGCCCTAATACTATTGATCTCACCCTAATCATTTCCTCTACTCATTATTTTTTTTTAAATCTTCAGAACACTATAGTTTTGTTGCTATTGCAGGTATCCCTTCCATCATTTTTCATTGATGGTTAGGGTTTCAGGTGGCCGATGTGTCTTTGAGGTCTCCTATATCTAAAGTGTGGAAAGTGTGTGTGTGTGTGTGTGTGTGTGTGTGTGTACACGCACATATGTATGAGTTGTTAGAGTGGTAAAAATGAACCTATTTCAAAAGACCTCATTATTCAGTGAAAGAGGGGAAGAGGCATCGCAAGTGAATCCACAAACAGCTTCATAAATCTGAGCAGTTTATTTACCTAGACAACTTTCTGAAAGGCTAATCAGAATTAATGAATAGAAAAAAATTAAGGAATCGAATTAATTCATGGAAAACAGGAAAAGAAAGACTGTAATCAGTCATCAAGTTTGCTCTATTTAAATAAGTTGAAATCTATTAGAATTTTAATAAAATAGAAAAAAAAAACTTAAGACTACCTTTGCCCTAAGACTAAAAACTAAATGAATAAAATAAAACATTTAAAAAATAAAAGCCCTTCTACGGTGAACATACAAAGGGCAGGATGTGATGATAACAGAGGTCAACTGAAGGGGTGAGAACTCTTGGCACCTGGTGACCTGGGAATTCAGGGTGGCCACAATTCACTCCGTTTCCTTGCAAAGGATGCTGGGTAATCGAAACAGGGCAAGGAATGGCTTAATTCTTGTTTACTGCTGGGAATATACAGACATCTGACTCACTGATGGTGCTAAATTAGTTGCTTCTCCACTGATGCTAAAGATACCCTTCAGTACCTTCCATCAGAAAATCAATTTCCTTGCAGAAGAGTTTTTGGAGGAGGCCAAGGGACCTTCTTCTATTATGCTAAATAACTAGTCACAGCAAAACACACTTTCATTCCCAAGATGACCTCTACAAAACAGGGCATATTTAGTCTTGCAAACCACAAATGTTTCTCTAGCCTTTCCATCTAACTTTAAACCTAACTAGTTCATTACAAAATTACTCTAAGATAAAATTTTAAAACAACTCATGTTCTGCCTCTATCATATCACTAATTGTACTAAATAAGTGGGAAGTTAAAATGTCCCCAAGAAATAGTAAACAGGTCTGGAAATAGCACTTATTTACTGCAGTATATACTGTCTAAATGCATGAGACAATATATTTTTCATATTTGTATGCTTTTGATAATTGAGACAGAAATTACTAACTCAGGGGTCACTTTGAAGCTGGAACTGTGATGTGCTATAAAAGAAATGTGCACATTGTCACTTACAAACCTTCACTAGAGTTCTTTATAATAAATGATATACAAATCATTGTTTCTCTTCCTCAATTATTTTTGAAAGGTCTCAGAAAGGTCAGAAGGTACCACATCTGCCTATATCACAAGTACACAATGATTTTGCTACTACTAAGTATCTTAAAATACAATCCTGATATTTTTCTTCTTTGCAAGAGCCTGGATTTCAGCAATATCGTCTCTGTCCTTGAATCCTGTGTCATCAATAACAATTTCTACATTTACAAGCCTTAATGTGTTGAGTAATAGAGAATTCTGGCTTCTCTAGCCACTGAGGATACTGAATTTTCATTTCTACATTTTCATGTAATAAAACTGACTGCAGGGTGTCTCAACTCTCATATGATTGGAACAACCACCTAAGTTCTTCCTGCCAAAGTTTTCCCATCAAGAAATCAATGTGAAATGGGTGCTGGGTACACAGAGGCAGACCATGTTCAAGAATTATAGATTTGAGCCCTAGCTCTGTTACTAACCAGCTTTATGACCTTGAGGGTTTGACAACTCCCAGGACCTCCTGTGTGCATCTGTAAAACAAGGTAGTTAGACCAGATATTCCCTAATCATAGCTAAAGTTTCAGACTGCTCCTGTGACCTGGATAGTTCCCCTACTTTAAATACACTGGTTCACTTTGTCCTCAGCTCAACATTAAGAGGTTTTTGCTGTACAGATGTGCACCCCAAGGTATGGTGGAGTTAAGAATCCTACCTAAGGTCAAAACAGCAAATTGTTAAACAGATTCACCCCAGGAGTAAATGTCCTTGGCCATTCCCCTATACTGCTAAGATCCTTTCTAGTCCTCACATGTTTGAAAACAAAGCAGTCTGTAGAACAGACCTCTGATTACATTTTAATTTGAAACCAGAAAGGATCTACACATTGGGCCTCCCATCCCTTGAGTCCAGGAAGAAGGGCTAACATAAGGCTAATTGCTCTAAAGGAGTAATCACAACTCATCACAGAAGACTCCTCCTTTTGACACTTTTTAAAACCTTCTTCCCCTCTGCCCTCATTTCCTAAGTCCCCTCTTAATAACTCCTTCCAGTGAGTAGATGGGTGAGACTTTCTCTATCTTCCTTAGCAGAATGCATCATGCTAATGAAGTGCCATTTTACACTAACTAGTCAATGATTAGTCTCCTCTACAGCAGGCATTTCACAGAGCATTGTATTTCAGGCTACTGGTTTGCCAGGGAATTTTTCTTTTAGCACCAAGGCTGGTCCTTTTAGCATCAGGCAGCACTAAAAGGCAAGCAAGGCATTTTAATCTCAGCCCACTGTTTTTCTCATTTGAATACCCTTAGCCAATTTGATTCGGCCTTTCAGTTTTGCTCAATATGCTAAAGCCTGAGTCATACACCCCAAGGAACATGGGTGGCTGTGATATGATGCTTGTCAGTATACTTCACCCCTGCAAAAAGCAAGTTTCCACAAAGGACCCAAGAGGCAGAATTGGAAAGGGGCTCTGAGCTCCAAACTACCCATGATGTGTTATCACTAATGCAATCCATTGTAAGTAAACTCATCACAAATCAAACACTGTAGGCAAACAAAACTGTCCCTGCATGTGTGTGCACACACATGCACACATATGAGCTGTGCCAATATAAATGCACACACACACACAAACACACACACAATTTATTTTCAGAAACAGTAAATATCTGGCATGGGTTAGCCATTAAACAATGAGAAGTGTTTGTTTCGTTATAAAACTTATCCTATTTACAATGATGTCAATAAGAAGGCTGCAAAAGTAGGACTTTAAAGGTGGACTCCTTGTTGCAAATACTGGGTGTCTATTCCCCCCGATAATTATGCATTTGCTGTCTAAGATTAATCAGAGAAGTTAATGATGCAAAAAATTACATTTATAATCCAGTCTGAATACAGCTGTACTGCAAGCTAAGTTCTAAGTCCTATTAAAGTAAATGGAATTAATGGGCTGTCGCTGGCAATCTTTGTATCTATCAGTTACTAATTAACATTCTTCTGTAAAGAATAGTTTGTGGTGGGGAAAAGAAAATAACCCATTCCTTAGTAGCAGCCATGGTAGAGTCATTAACGTAGGCCACAGCCGTGGCTACGAGGGATGACCACACACCATTGACAAGGCTATGGGCAAGAAATGGACAATTCGCTGACACCAGATAAATGAAACTCTGTGTGTGTGTGTGTGTGTGTGTGTGTGTGTGTGTGAGAGAGAGAGAGAGAGAGAGAGAGAGAGATGTTGTTCTACACAGTAGCAAATGATCACCACTAAGGATGACCTTTGTATGGGAAATGTTGACTTCAGCTAATGATGAGAGAAGAGAGGCCTGTGAGCTGTGACACAGGAGAGTTAAATTAGCTAACGGGGGAGGGGGGGATGAATGCACTATGTTATCTTCTGAGATACTCAAGCACACTGGTTGCTCTCATCACGAAAAGGTTCCAATTTTGATTACTAATTTTATGTCTACTCTTCTCAGTATTAATTTGAAGTGTCCCTTCCAGCCCTTTAACACTGAGAGTTGAGTGTGTGTGTGTCTGCTGAAACTTAGCGCACAAGGGGGAATTATACTATTCTTCCTCTGGGTTTTAATTTTCTTTTTGTGTATTTTCCTTTTTCTTTTATTTCCTTAGCCAGAAACACATGCTTCATTGCTTTACAGTTCAGAAGAAAATGAATTTACTAATAAAGGAATCGTTTTTTTTTGTTTGTTTTTTTAACATGAGCCACCATGAGCTTCTACTCACTTTTTCATGACTTACAAATTGATAATCTGATGTCATGAAATTACCCAGAGGTCTTACATCCTGCTTTTGCAGGCTTCTTATTAACATTATTGTAAATAGGACAGGTCTTTTATGAAAGATAAATTTATTACAAAGAAAAAATGATTGAAAAAAAGGCATAGAAAAAAAGAATTTTAAAAGAAATTAGAGTCAAGAGCAATTGCCCTCAAAATTTCAACATCCCAAATATGCTTTGACCCAAACATTTAACACATAATCCAAAGAGATCACGTGTTAGCAAGCTTTCCAGATTTGTAGGGCTTGCTTTTTTTTTTTCCTCAGTTAGATGCACAATGAATATCACAAAGCAAAGGAAAGGTTAAAGCTTTGAGAGGTCAAGAGATAGAATAAATTTTGAGTGGAAAGATCAAGATTAAAATTGCAGCTTTGCCACTTATAGGAAAGGGATCCTAGATCTCTTTCAAAGGATCTTCCAAAGATCCTTGACTCTTTGGAATCCAAAGAATCTTCATTCTTCCTAAGGAGTTATTAAGATGTTAAAGACTTCACATGAGATTTCAGATAGGAGAGTGTTCACATATGTAAATTAATTCTGTGTGTTAAATTCAGCCCATCTGTATAGCTTAAGGAGTCTTCCTTTTAATTTCTCTTAGACATGACAATTATTTAGCTTTTTAATCAAAAATAAATGGTGTGGTTTCCTTAATCCTCACTTTATTTGATCACGGCTATGATAATTTTGGAGCCTATGCTCAATTTAACTAGATTCACGTTGCTAAATTAATTCATTTGTTCTTTCAACATGATTTATGTGGATGCTCCAAGCAAAATACAGTGGCAAAGGGGAAATCATAGTTTTTAAAGGCTACCACCCAAGTGAAAAAGAAAATGTTTATTAACCTTTATCTTTTCTTCAATGTGTCAATGAAACACAGTGATGATGAAACACTTCTTTTTTTTTTTTTTCCCAAGAACTACCATTTTATATAGTTAGAGGCAGTATCACTGATGTTTGAGAATAGCGGCTCAAATGTTATACTACTCTCATTCACATGAGAGCACTGCTTTTTGCTGGCTGTGTGATTTTTGGATCACTTTCCTCATCTGTGTTTGAGGACAACACTATCCCACTGGGTCATTCCATAGATCCAAAGAGACAATGCAGGCCAAGCATTCAGGTATCAATACCTATAACACAGAATGTGCTTAATACATGCAAGCTCCTAGTATCTTACCATTGATTATAAAATGATGTTTTACATAAATAACTCTTTTATTACACATTAATATCAAGAGCCTGGGAAAGCAAGCCCATGACATAGCACACAATCCTAAAATATTACTACGGTATATGTACAAATACAGATATATAGCAGATTTACTTTGCTTCTTATTATAATACATGGGCCACTGATACTGATTTTAAGCTGTTCTCCCCAGTTTGTCATGACTATCTATACTGAAGATTCATTTTTCCAAGTGTAAAGCAATGAAACATTGATAAAAACCAGAATTATGCTTGCTGGTGGGATTTAAGTTAGAGGCAGAAACATGTTAAAATGATCAGACCAACTGAGGAAAGAGAGGAGTGGCTTCCATATGACTTTTGGCTGTTTGTGTCTTCTGAGAGCTAGATGGATCGAACCACAGAGCTAGCCAAGATGAAACCTGTAAAGAAAATGCTAGAAAGTGTTCAACTCAGCTTCTCATTGCCACTTCACGTACAATCAATCAACCTTATTTAATTTGTGGAAACCAACAGCACTATTTTAAGAGAGGCCTTTCTTCATAACTCTGCTCTTGATTGCCACCACAAGAGTTCTGGAAATTGCTGTTGCATCCGCCAAACTGGGAGCTTCCCAGGTTGGCTACAAACACTGAGGGGACCTCACTTCCTTCTGCATGGAGGGACACCTTGTCATAGGGCTGCTTTTGAGGGTGACCTACAAAATTAGCCCAATATTAAATATTGGCATTCAAAGAAGTCATACTCCTTTTCTTTGCAAAAAGCTCTGCAATAAAAATAACAATGCTATTTTCAGCCAGACAGATGCATAAAAAGGATGAAAGAGATATGCTACCTGAATTGGAAGAGATTCAGTTTCTTTTAAAATAACAGAAATCTGGGAAATAATCATACTCTTAAGTTCTTAAAATGACTACTGGCAAGAATTGGCCTGGTAGAAAGCCAGGCAGCTGGGAGACTGCTCGCTTGTCAGCCACATGGAGAAACCTTGAGTCACTACCCACAATGCAGGACCAACTCACCCCAACCAACCTCACAAGACCCACCTAGGGCATCAAGAAGCTCGGTGCTAAGTATTCCCGGAAAACCAGGGGCCAGTGACAATCTGAATTCCGAAATGGGAGGAGAGAACATCTTATTTCAACTGAAGTCCCCCTGCGGTTGCAAAACTGTTTCCTGTCACTGAGTTGAAGCCAGGTTGGACTCCATTGAAGAGCCGAAGTAAAAAAAAAAAAAAAAAATGTCCTTTCCCTTAGAGCATCCTGCAGCTGTGCTTTATCTCCAATCCCCAAAACACAGGCTTTGAAAGGAAGGATAGAGACACCATAAAAAAATGAACTTCCTAAGCACTCATGTGGGCATGAACATTTTCATAACATAGGAAAATATCTTCACAATCCTTGTGAAATCCCTCTCTCACATAACTTTCTTGGGTCCAGGTTTAAGTAAAAATAAGTTATAATGTAACGAGAGGCCAAAATTGCTTTTTAGAAAACAGTTTAAAATATTTGGTGGTAGACTTGAATAATCAAAGTACTGAAGGTGTCATTTAATTAGGTTTATAAATAAGAAGCTGGGTAAACACTCCCTAATGAGTCCCAATTTAAGGCCAGGTGCTTTCTGAGACTTTTCAAGGTTCCTATTCTTTCAGATGCAGGTGTCCTACATGTCGTTCCCCTTCTCATTTATAGCACATGTAGTGATCCACATGAGGAACAACCAGGAAGGACTAAATGAGACTTCTGTAGGGCACACTCAGATGGAAAGTCTCTTAATCAGCTGTATTAAAGTTTTCAGGTCTTCAGTGGCAAAACCATCCACCAATGCAGTCTGAATCCAGCCCTCTTCAACAAGAATGCTTAGCCACATTTTTCTATTCCTTTACTCGTAGCTATAGAAACACACATTCACTTAAAAAGTGGCACAATTCAAGAGCATAGTGTTACTTGACTTCATTAGGAAAGAGAGGCTTGACTGGTTCCCTGTTTAGCCATAGCAAAGAGTTAAATACTTGTTTTTATCCATTTTGATGACAGAGCCATTAAGACATATAAAAGGGCACACAGCTTCTATTCCTGTGCTGTCCAAAATCACAGACTCTGTTTAAATGTGACTGTTTAAATTTAAATTAATTTAAATCCAAAATTCAGCCAGGTGCAGTGGTGCACACCTATAATCCCAGCAGTTCAGGAGGCTGAAGCAGGAGGCTCCCAAGTTCAAAGCCAGCCTCAATAATGTAGTCAGGCGCTAAGGAACTTAGTGAGACCCTGTCTCTAAACAAAATACAAAATTTGTATGGGGATGTGGTTCAGTGGTCCAATGCCCCCCGAGTTCAATCCCCAGTACTCCTCAAAAAAAAAAAAAAAAATCCAAAATTCAGTTCCATACATCTTGAGTTCGATGGTAGCATGCAGTGAGCCACCACACTGCACAGAAATAAAACACTCGTTGAAACTTGTGGTTATCCTGCCTGCTTTTCTGTCCTTTCAGATTTCTTAAAGTCACCTTTTTTACTGGAAGCTTACTCTTGGGCAGGTACTTTTCACATTTTATCTCCATTTAATTCTCAACTGCCTGATGAGATGATTTGATTCCTGTTTTTATCAGTGAGGAAACTGAACTCAAGCAAGGTCAAGCAAATTGCCCAAGGGATGGAGCCCCAGGTCTGCTGAGTTCACAGCCCTTGCTCTATGCACCATATTATGAGGCTTCTAGAGCTTATATCCACCACTGCTCCAAGCTATTTCAGAGGCAGAATTTATAGAACAAACCGATCCAGGTACCACTGTGCCAGGAACTACATCACAGACAGTAGCACAATCTTCACAAAAAGTCCATAAGACATAAGCAGATATTCAATGATGATCATTTTTCCCTAAGTTACAAAATGTCTTATCCATTGGAGTGGATAAAATGTCGTCTCTTGAAGTAAGATTGGGTTCTGATCTGTGACATTCCCTTTGGCTCCTTGTGGGAGACTTCTATCTAATTTCAAGTAGATTTCCTGGCAGCTGTGACAAATTGATAAGACCCTGGGGAGTTTTATTACTTAATCACCACCACAGACTTGAGGCAACCTTGGACACTGTGGTAGTTGATTCCCTGAAGGGAGGTTCAATAGGTAACCCAACTGACTATCAGCTTTCCTTGAGATGCCCGGCTGTGCTAGGAAGTGCAAAGTCAGAAACTTTTCAGCCCCAAACCGGTGCCAGTGCAAGGAAACCTAAGACTAATGTCTGAGGCAGAATGGGGAGAGAGAACCAGGAAGAAAGAGAAGCAGACAAGAGGTCTAGAATTTAACATCAGACAGTGATGTGAGTGAGTAGCTGTCAGAGTTCTGGGCCAAGGCTGATGGGCTATTATTATTGTGTCACTGCATATACATGTGGTCCTGCCAGGCCTGCTGAAAAGATCTGGATCTTGAAGGACTTAGGAAGAAAAAGCAAATGTTAATTAGGGAGGTGGCATCTATTAATGACAAGATTGTTGATGTTTTATGGTTAAAAAAAAAAAAGTTCAGGAAGATTTTTATTTTCACAAAGCTAAATAACTACAATTGCTATTTTTCCCCACTTTGGGGTTGTCCTTTGGTTTTAATTTTTTTTTTAAATGAAGTGACACAAATAGCAGATGCTAGCCTGTATGTTTCAATGCTATTGGCAGAATGGAACACTGGTAAACTATGCTAGTTCAAAAGGTGTGTGTGTGAGAGAGAGAAAGACAGACAGACAGAGAAACTGAGAATACTGGTTGTTACTATTGGTTTTTGAAGGTCAAATCTAGAAAAGATGCTATGGTACAATGCCAGATAAAGCTCAGCCCAGGCTGTGTACTTACTCCAAGATCATCTACATGTCCCAACTTACACTGGGTCCTGAAAGCTTTTAAGAACAATCCTGTAACCAGTATGCCCAGTATGCCATTTTCCATGAAGAATTTGAAAAGTTCTTTTTTTTTTTTTTTTTTTTACAAGACAAAAAGAAACAAAGCTGTGAAAAAAATCAGGCCTATCAATCAGATCAGGTGTTGATATTTCTCATCCCATTCCATTTCTAAAGTCCTACACTTCTCCTTGTTTATTAAGGTTTCTATGCTGTTAGTACAAACAATTGAATAGAATTAGAGGAAAATAAAATTGCAAGGAAAGGTTAAAAAATGCAGGTGACTTAGGCAATGTACAAGAGATTATAGGCAGACATGGTTTTCCTATGAACCAGCCCACCAAAATGTGTGCATCTAGAGTAAGCATCATCCACAAATTGTCTACTTTTCTAGAGCTGAAGGGAAATTTCTATTATAGTTCCAATCACTTATGAGCAAGGAGGTCTGTCAGACATCTAACTGCCTTTTAATCAAGCAATGATTTGGGGATAGTTTTATTTGTACCACAAATGTAATCTGATCTAGAGTTTATTTTAAATTGAGTTATGCAGAAAACAAGCAGAGAAGACCAAAAAATGTCAAATACTTTCTTTGCAAATATATTAATAATCCCTTTTGTCAGATTTGCAAGATGGAACTGGGCAATACCTGAAAAGATTTTACTATTCACATCAACTAGTGTTTTTTTTTTTTTTTTTTTTTTTCCATTCTGCCCTGACACTTGGACAAAAGGCTATTATTGTTCCATGACTGGTCACCAGTTTTTAGAAGTCTGAAAAGCATGCCAAGGTGGCAGTGCATTCAGGAAACCTGCAGCTGGCACTGAGTAAAAGTCTATGGCAAGGAGTCTTCATGGGGCTTCCATGGGCTTCGAGGTGGCCTTTCCTTGTCAGATGCCATTCAGTTTAACTGCTCAGATGCAATAACCCTGCTTTTAGGGTCAGTGGCATTCACTGAGATAGAACTGTGGGTTTTAATGGAGGAGATCTTAATTGGCAGTAAAAAAAAAAAGGAGGTATTTATTTCCACTTTAGGCACTAAAGACTATGTCATCATAGGGAAGGTATTTTCTTCAGGGTACTAACCATTTGAGATCATTCATATGGGCAACCTCAATAAAAGAAAAAAGCCAAAAAAAATGTCAAATACTTTCTTTGCAAATATATTAATAATCCCTTTTGTAAAATAAGAAAAAGTAAAATAAGAAAAAAAAAAGTTGTCAACTCCTCCAGGTTTTGATTTGCTTCCTTGTACCAAAGGCAGGTGAGTGTGTTGGTGGCTGTCAAATTTCATTTTGTGACTTAGTGTCTGGCTGCCAGCATTGGAAGAGGTCTTTAGAATACAGAGCACCTGGAAGTAAAATTATGACTTTGGGTCTGGGGAGGAGCCATGGAACCTGAATTGTTGCAAGCACCACAGGCAATGTTGGCACAGAAACAAAAGAAGGAGTAGTGGTACTACTAAAAATGATAACAGAGGGAGTTGTTTTTCCAAAGCACTTGTTATGGGTCAAAGATCCTACTAAGGTAATATAAAAGTATGTGTCCTCAAACATGACCTGTCACATTCTTTCCAAACCCATGATTTTATGACCTTCCCACTCATATTTTGCCTAGGAAATATCTGTTTAGGACAGGAGCAGTCATTATTTTTTAAGACGTCCCCTTGGCAACCAGCACTGTACAATACAATTAACATGTATTCAGTACGGTTCAGTTGGCTAAAATGCACCGAATCAGACCAAAGTCCTTTCCTTTTCTTTTTTAATATATTTTTTAGTTGTAAATGGACACAATATCTTTATTTATATTTATGTGCTGAGTTTTGAACCCAGTGCCTCATGCATGCAAAGCAAGTGATCTACCACTGAGCTGCAAACCTAGTCCCCAAAGTCCTTTTCTTGTGGTCTGTTCCCAGGCAACTCTAGGGTGAATGAGTCTGCCTTTTTAGACAGTTGCACACTCATTCTTTCCTGGAGACATAACTAAAATGTGTGGTGTGTCAAAGACATTTGCTTTGGGTCAAAGAGCCCAGAAAATAATATTTTTACCAATGGCATCATCAGATCTCTGGCCACACCTGCATAGAACACTGCAGAGAGGTCAGGGCTTCCCCAGGCAGCACCCTGTGAAAATGTAGTTCTGATTTTCATCTGGTTTTTCTCCAGGACTATTTCTCTTATTGCCAAGTAAGAAAGTTCATTCTTTAAACAAGAAGAAACATAAAAAAGGTCCAAGTTCTATGTCCCATGTTCTCTTTTCCATTGAGAATGAAAGAAACATAATCATGGAAAATGACCATTTGCTTAAGTGACATGAACTGGTGACAATGACTGCTTCATCAGGTGCGCACTTCTGTCTGCCCTTGTGGACCCTTCCTTCCTTTCTACCACTCTGTTCTCAGGCTTCCTTCTAAAATGGTGGACTCAGATTCCACCAAAGGATGGGGAACCTCTCACATGGCCTAACCTTTTCAGCTCTGTATTCAATAAGTTTCCAACATTTACCAGGAAGGAGGAATTAAAAGGCAATACATATCCCAAATTCCTCTAGATTTTAAATATCTTAAGTCATGGATTAAGTGAAGAGATGCAAACACTTGAACACACTGCACCGGCTTACTCAAGAATTGCTTTGATGGAACTGTATTCTGATGTCATTTCACTGAGCTCTGCCAAATATGAGTGAGGAAACCCATTACAATATTTGCTGCAAGGATGTAATTAAACATTCATCATATTTACAATATTTTCTCTGGGAGCATCCATAGAAAAAGTCCTTCCATATATATATATTTTTCCCCACTCATACTATGGAGTAGATTTTATAATTCTTATTACCCATTTGGCACAAAGGAATGTGAAGATCATAAAATTTAAGAATTTTCTCATCATTATTCAGCTGGTATTTAGCTGGTAAATGGTGAAACTCAAAAATCAGGATTTTCCAAAAACATACACTGCATTTTCATTTTTGGTATAATTGCACATATTGCTCATAAAGCCCATGGTGACTTAGACAATCTAAAGCCTTACTGAATCTCGGTGTTTTCAGTTTAAAGACACACATTGAAAGGCATTTCTGGCTCTAAAAAATCTTTGGATTCATTTCTTTCCTTTTTAAACTAAATCAGAATATGAGATAGAGAGGGGAAGCTTCCTGATGCCAAAATTTGGATATCAAATAAAAAGGTATTCCTAATAAGCACTAACATAAAGTTTAAAGAGCATAATTTCACCATGTTCTTGAAACAAACAAACAAACAAACAAAAAGCCTTTCCTTTAAGCCTTCAGATTCCTAAAGGTGGATCCTTATTAATTTGGAGTTTATTTGAAATCCAAATTTATATGTGTACTGACATGATATATACATCCATTTTTGGATCTCCAAGACAGATTTCAATCATTTAGCCAATGTTTATTGAATTCAAATTACATGCCAGGTACTGTTCTAGGCACTAGTGTCACAAATATTCCCTCACCAAGATTACAGTCTAATCATGGAAGAGCCTGTCAATTACAAATACAGAGGAAGTTACAACATTCCTACCCTCAAAGAGCTTATGCCTAATGGTAGAGAGATAGACACTAAGCAAACAAATATGTAAACTAATGTCATATTTTGCTAAGTATCATGTAAAAAAATAATATTGGAGAAGAGGCAAGGCATACTGGTAATGTAATGGAAACTGGTAGGTTTTAATTAAACATGACCAATTTTAGACTTGCCTTTTTTAATTTGTTCATTTACTGAGTTTATACCATTAGTTTAAACCCTTGGGAAATATATTAAATTTTTACTTACTTCTCATGCTGATTTTTGTCAATTCAAAACAATTCTGCATGAAATGCATTAAGTTAATTTCTAAAAGAATGTAGTTAAAGGGGGGGAAAAAGCAATATAATAGCATTTTGCTCTGGGAGATTGAACAATAATGCGCCATATGAATTGGACCCACAGAGTGTATTCTTTAATGAAGGAAACCAGAGAAAGGAGACATAACAAATCTATTTTCAGATTCAGTTAACACGGACTGTTGCTTCTTCCTAATTTGTGGTGGAGCATACATCATCTCTGTTGGATTGAATATGACAAAGTTTGAAGAAATAAAATAGAAGTCATTGCTTTGTGTAAAAATGGGAACCAGTTACATTGTTATCAAACAATTGGAAGACCTAAGAAATTATTTTTTATATATCTTAGTCTAATATCATAATATGAACAACTGAATAGCTTGTATCTATTTATTAAGTTGATGAATTCATTTACAGGAAAGTTATTATTATACATTGACCCCACTACATTTATTTTTAACAAAGGATATTATTAAGATGGAATTTTTTAAACTTGGTTGAAACCAAAACCCATACATAAAATCTAAATGTCAGTATGTTGTAGAGATTTAGCAAGAAAACTGTCAATGTGTTAGCTATCATAGTCTGGCAGTTAAAGTCAGAAAAAGGAATAAAAACTCAATCATTTTGGTACTTAGGAGAATAAAATTAAATCATTAGAGGTGGAGATGTTTTTATTTTACTTTACTATTCATGATCAGATCATTCAATTATCTTGAAAAACAGCTGGCTATAGCACTCAGATTATACAAAGTCAAATGAATGTGTACGTCAAAATGATGGATCTTTAAAGGAGAGTCTGAATGCAAATGTGGAAAAAGAAACAATAAAATGAAATAAAACAGGCAATAAAGGATAAATAGGTGAGACAGGAAAAAAAATCTTAATACAGTTACATTCAGCTACTGTGCCTGGATAAACCATGAATGAACTCTTATTACAGAATTACAAAGATTTTCAGCCAAATAACTAATATTTATAATGTTCTGAAAGGAATTATGGACTGTATGGACTTCGGTGGGGAAGCTTTGAATCGTATCCTGTTATTAGATAATAAAGTCATTAAGATTCTGACAGGTGGAGGTTTTAGCATCACATTCTTTTAATGATTCTACTAAAGAGGAAGATAAAAATCAAGTACAAAACAGTGTATTTCTTCCAACTCTCTCTCCATAATGTACATATTGCATTATTCATAATGTATTAACATAATAAATGTATGATCTTATACTTCAATACCATCTTTGTTAATGTTTTAAACCAGTGACATTGGTGGCTAAATAAAGCCAATAAAGGGAACTGTGGCTTTTCTTTTCCAAAGTGAAAGTAAACCATGAAATCTATCATAAAGGAAATGCATAATGCTCAAATTATAAATAACCCAGTAGGCTATACATTTCTTACTTTCAAAAACACTTGGGACATTTTTAGTATTAAATTTAATTTGAGTCGTACTTGCCAAAATACAATTGCCATTTTTCCATTTTATACAATGACTAATATACAATCGAAGGCTTAGTGTTTGTTTTTGTTTTGATTGTGAAAGTTTTTCTTTTGGGTTTCATTTTATGCAGAGACAAAAAATTGTTATTTAGAAGAAATAGAATTTAAAATAGGAGCCTAGAAAATGAATTTATTCATACATATCTGAGTAACTTGTGTCAATTAGCTTCTGATTTTAATGGAAGCAAACTGTGATTTTTTTGCTTCACATCCAACTGTGCTATCAAGAGGCACTTCCCTAAAAGTCAAAGCTAATCTTTATACACATAGAAACCAGACACACATATCCATGTGAGCAGAAGAGTATCCAGGGCAGACTCCTTTTATTCACCAATGTAATAAATATTGATCAAGCATCTAACTACTTTTGCATGGGCCTTTGTGGATGCCTAATACTGTAAGAGTGAACAAGACAGACTTGCCTCCTGTAAAATGAAAAGGATTCAGAAAATGTCATCATTTTCTAAAACAAACAAAACTCATAATTAAATGATGTCATAGTATATGAGTGCCCACCATGCACTCATCTCTGTTCAGAGGGCTTCATACATATTAACTAATTTAATCATCATAACAATCCTACAAGGATTCATTATTATTATCCCTTTCAAGTAGATGAGGAAATTCAGACACATGAATTTAAGTGACTTGCCCTAAACTATGTAGTTAGTAGTGTCATCGGGATAGGATTCTAGCTCAGACAGTCTAGCTCCAAAACACTGAAGGAATCTCTTCAGTAACAGATCCTGTGAGGCTACCAATACCAATCCATACTGGCTGAATAAATTTAAAGTGGTTTTCAAAGAATATGTGATCTCCAAGTGTTTCAGTTGTTCACATTTTTCTGCCTTTCCTCTCCAACTCTCTCCCCATAAAACTCAGATACTAAATTTTAAAATGAATTTCAACAGATGATTCTCAGTGGTATTGGAAGGTTGAGGGAAACTGCATCTTCATTAGAGAGAAAATAAAATTTGAAGAAACTAATTATTCACACAAATCTAAAACCAACTGGATCTAAGCTGAATCTGAAATTGAGTCCTAATGCATTTTCCCTGTACTTTACAATCCCAATCTGTTACTGAACATATCCATAATTCCAAATAATAATCAGGAAAAAAATGAAAAGAAACCAAGCCAAAAAAAAAAATACTGGTTATTACATTAAGAAAACAATTTTATCCAGCATTTTTTCTGCACATACTAACAAATATGAATAAATACAAGCAAAAAGATGATGTTTAAGAAAATACAAATACCACAAAATTTTAGCATGCATTATTCAATTGGGAGACAAATCTCCAAGGTTAAATGTTTGTGCACTTCTAAGAAAAGGGCTTCAACAGCTTTGTTCTAGACTATCTTTTCAAGGATGTTTATATAGCAAACAGCCTTGGAAATTAAATCGTGACTCCCTCTGGGCAGAGGACAGATTTGTTTACTGGCCAGACATTACAGACAGTGTCTTTCTCTGAGGCACAATTTGGAAGGTGTACTAGAAGCCTCTTTTAAAAGACTTGTCTTTTCTAAGCTCAGAGTTCCCCAGCTAAGCGACAAACCTACTATCCACGTATCATCCCCTGAGCTCACTCCTGCATCACTCTGTGGATTTAGGAAACAAAGGGAATTGATGTGAAAATGATGTCCAGGTGCCTATTGACAAGCCTGTATAAAGTCACTTGTCTCTGACCTAGGAGTCTCATGTCTTCTGCCAGCATTTATAAAATTGGGGCAGCCTGACTCATGAGCTCATAAGTCAAGTCTCAAATACTGGACTGGTTTTGACATTTTCCAATCAAGAACTTAGCTGGTTTTCCAAAGAAGAAGTTATTTTAGTTATCCTTTTTAAAAATTTCTATCTCTTGTAAACCTCAAAGTTTCTGAAACAACTCATAATAAAATACAAATGTGTACTTGAACTTGACAAGAAATGACCCACGGGTGATCATACATGAACATTTTATCTAGAGAAATTTCCCTGGTAGTTGAATTATACCCATATATTGATATAAACCATAAAGAAATGGCAATTCTGACACACAATGTAAAAGGCAGTTTTTCAAATTTACCAGATAAACACAGACTCGCATACTCTAACTTCAAAAAGAGCAAACTTCATATTACATCTAATCCAATGATCTGTGACCAGTCTAGAATTTCAGAACCTGGAGAGCAATCAATTATAATTCTTTTAAATATTTTTCCAATATTTAAGATAGTAAGTGCAGTCAGCTCTCTGTATCTTTGGGTTCCATATTCACAAATTCAACTCACCTCAGATCATAAATATTAAAAATAAAAATGCATCCGTACTGAGTATGTACAGAGTTTTTTCTTGTCATTATTCCCTAAACAATACAGTATAACAACTATTTACATAGCATTTACATTGCATTAGGTATTATAAGTAATCTTGAGATGATTTAAAATTTGCAGAAGGAAGTGCATAAGTTATATGCAAATATTATACCATTTTATATGTGGGACTTGAATATCAATAGATTGTGATAACCATGGGGAGCAGGGGTTCCTGCAACCAGTCCCCCATGGATACTCTTAGGGTAAATTACTTTGATTATTTGAATAATTGGAGTTGAAAAAAGTGTGTGTAGGCATGTGTTCCAAGTGGAAGGCCTACTTTCCACCTGCTAGTAGCAGTGTAATGTGTGAATTATAAAGATTGAGGGGGCTGGGATAAAAATCAAAGTTCTCACAGTAAAAAGTGGATTCCAAACTTTTTTCAAAGATTGGGGAAATGAGATAAACAAAAACTTTACGTAAGGGGAGGAAGAACTCTAATTTTAAAACCCAAGATAATTTCAAATTTAAAAACTTAAATTTTTATTTACTTAGGCTGCTGAGGAGGAGGAATAATACAGAAAGATCATTTTTTGAGAGATTTAAAGGATATGTGGACTATCTACTGTATAATAAAACTATGTCTGAGATGATTGGTTTCAATTTTCTTTTCTTTAAATTATAATAGCATGGTGTTTAGAATTTTTCTTCAGGAGAATAAAACGATGAACATTTTTAAAATAAAAAAAATCCACAGCTAATATAATTATGCTTTATCCAAGCTTTTGTAAAGCACAGCTGGTCTGTGGCACAACTGGTTTTCACGTATAAATTGAGCATATAGGAGTTGGATTGAATATTACGCATAAACAGTAGCCAAAGATTAATATTCATAGAAGTCTAAGACAGGATCTTGTATATAAAACACAGAATAAAAGCCAACTGTCTCCCTGCTCCCCACACCACTACATGCTGATTAAACCAGGGCAATGGCTAAAGAAAAGAGTAAAAGGGTGTCCAAACCACTCACACTCCTCATGTCTGTCTTCAAATAAGGAAATGACTCAGATTCACCACTCTTGAAATTAGGATGCTTGCTGCCATGGGCTGTTTATGAAACTCCCCTTCCCAAATTTATATGCTGAATTGAATCCTAATGTGATGGTATTAGGAGGTGGGGCCCTTGGGAGGGAAGTAGTTTTAGATGAGATTACAATATAGAGCCATAATGGGATTGGTACCTGTGTAAGGTCACAGGCACAAGAGGGTCTTTCTGTGCCACTTGTGGTATGAATGAGAAAAATGCCATCTATAAGAAAAAAGGCTCTCCCCTTCCTAGACACAGATTCTGCAGGTACCTGGATCCTAAGTTTCCAGATTCCAGAAATATGAAAACTATAGGTCTGTTGTTTAGGCCCCCACCAACTCTTTGGTATCTTTTGTCATAGCAGCCAAAGAGGACTATGATTCTTAGTGTTTTCCAAATCTATTGTATTTTTTGTTTCAGGTACTGAGAAACATGATACCTACAGAAGGTCAGACTATCTGTTATGATGGGTGGTTACCAACCAAAAAACTATACTGATGTCCCAGAAATTTTGTGAATGCATCCTTTGGTATGTGTAATTGCATACTGAGAATCTACAACTTAGCCTACTAGGAGACATGTACAAAAGAGTAGCATGGTGTGATAACTCTCTTAGTCACAGGATACCATGGCCTTCCAATAAGCTCTGAGAAGAACTCAGAGAAATTTGGAACCCCTTTGTGACAAAGATTAGTGAGGCTTACCACTTTGCTTGCTTCTTGCTACAGCGTGAAGTGTTTAATTAGGAGCACCAGCTACAGTCAGTGGTCTATAAATTGGCTATCAGGAGATCTAAGAACATGCAAAGCAATGATCTGATATAGACTATTATTATACAAGGAGAATGGAACCAGGACTTAGTCTAGGTCAGGAGTTGAAAAATTTTTCAAAAAAAAAAAGGCCAAAAGGTAAATATTTTAGATTTTGGGTTCGTAGTTTTACTTGTAACAGCTCAAATATGCTATTACAGCATGAAAGCAGCCATAGAACAGTTTGAAGATGATGAGCATGGCTGTGTTCCAATGCAGTTTTACTATAAAAACAGGTGGTAGCTTGAATTTGCCCACAGGCTTTTGTCTGCTGGCTCTCAGCTTCTACTGGCTTCTATTCTGGCAAGCTGACTAAGCACAGGTAACTTACCTTATTTCTCTGACCCTAAGATCATCATCTATAAAAACATCTATAGCATTCTAGAGTCAGAATGTACTAGGGAATGTTGGCGTATATATATATATATATATATATATATATATATATATATACACATACACACACACACACACACACACACATACACCAAAATATAATCAAGTAATATCTGCCAAAAAACACCTGCTATAAATGCACATAGTTGATGTCTCTGCTTCACAGTTATTCTGCAGATAGCTTCTTCTGATTATATGATCAAAAAATCATGGTCTGAATGATGGTTCTGTTACTTCCCTGCAGAAAGCTTTGTGAACACAGGCAAATTAATTACTGACTTTACACCTCATTTCTTCTTTTATAAGGTGGGGATAATTTAACCACGTAAAATTGTTCGAACTGCACATGTAACTGAGATTAAGTCATTCAGACCACTCATTCAGAACCAAGAATATCCTGATGCTCATCTTAGTGAAATATCCCAAATTCAAAACAATATTCCAAAGGCTGGAAGTGGAGTTAGGATTTTCCTGAGGTGTCCCTGCTGTGACTGCTGCCCCACCAGGTCCTGCAGTGCTCTGGTCGCAATGGTCTGCTTCTTTTCAACACTAGAAATTGTTCTCCATCTTCAGCATTTCTCGTATACTTGGGTTTCATGGAATGTTATGAACAACTAAGGATTAGCCAGTGTAATTCTGTTTTTGCAATACTGGCAACTGAACTCAGGGTGCTTTACCATGGAGCTATATCCCAAACCCTTTTTATTCCGAACCCTTTTTATTTACGTTTTGACTCACTAAGGGTCTCACTAAGTTGCACAGGCTAGCCTGAAACTTGCCTTTCTCTCATCCTAGGATCTCAAGTCACTGAGATGGTAAATTTTTTTTTGGGGGGGGGGGTGGTACTGGGGATTGAATTTAGGGGCCCTGGATCATTGAGCCACATCCCTAAAACTATTTTGTATTTTATTCAGAGACAGGGTCTCACTGAGTTGCTTAGCACCTTGCTAAGGCTGGCTTTGAACTCTTGATCCTGATGCCTCAGCCTCCCCAGCTGCTAGGATTACAGGTGTGTGCCACGGCGCTGGGCCAGGGATTGTAAATTTTAATTTGAAAAAAGAAACAGGGTACCACACAGGTTTGTGAAGAGAAATTGTTAAAGAAGAAGAGGAAGAAAAGGCAGAGGAGGGAAAAGGGATGAATAGCGGTGGGAGAAAGGGAAGGAGAAAAAGAAAACCATTATGTTTCTTCCTATCCCTGGGGCTTTCATAGGTTATATCCATCTGTTGTTTGGTCCTCCTGCCATGTAAATCAGATTCTTCCTTTTTAAGCCATATTACATCTCTCTATTCTATTATCACATTCCCGTCCCCCTTTCCATCCTGGCAATGCAAAATAGTTATCATTTCAAAATGCAGAAAGAATCAGGTCTCCTTTTAAGCACTCTCCTTCATGAAGTGACATAACATACCTTTTGTAAGTCAAGATTGGTGGAGTCACTCCCATCATACTCCTATTCAGTCAGCACCATTCATTGATAATGGAAAAAAACAGATTTCTGAGCATATTCTCTAGAGGACTGCAAGCAGATACTTGTACACCAATGTTCACAGCAGGATTATTCACAATAGCCACAGGCAGAAATAACCTGAAAGTCCACTAACAAGTGCATGGATAAACAAAATGTGGTATGTATACACAAGGGAATATTATGTAGTCGGGGGTCAGAAGGAAATTCTGACACATCCAAAGTAGAATGCTAAGGACATTATTCAAAGTGAAATTAACCAAACACAAAAGAAGGAACTTTGCAGGATTCCATTTATATGAAGTTCCTTAAATATTCACATTCATGGAGTCAAGTAGATTGGCGGTTGCTACAGCTGGGGAAGAGGAGGATGGTGGCTGTTGTTTGACAGGTACAGAGCTTTATCTAGAAGATGAAGTTCTAAAGACAGATGGTGGTGATGAATGCACAACAGAGTAAATATACTTAATTCCACTGAAATGTACACTTTAAAATGGTTAAAAAGGGGAGCTGGGGTTGTGGTTCAGTGGTAAAGCGCTTGCCTAGCATGTGTGAGGCACTGGGTTCGATACGTGGCACCACATTAAAAAATAAATAAAAATAAAGGCATAAAAATATGGTTAACAAGACCATATTTAAAATAATATATATATATGTGTGTGTGTATATATATATATACATATGTGTGTGTGTATTTTACAATAAAAAGTGAGAGAAAATGCACTTGATTTTCAAAACCCAACATTTTGAATTGTAAGAGTTGGGCTTTTCAGGCACAGTGTACAAAGTAGACATGAAAATACACAATGCCCACTTGTGTAAAAGCTATCTTTTCTCGAAGGATAACGCCAATCCTTGTGGTGAGGAAAAGAGCAGGAAGTCAGAGGAAAACATAAAAACCTAGCATAAGTTGGAAAATAAGAGTCAAGGTGAATAGCTGGATGACAGGATCATCATATGCATTTCAGGGAAGGTAGAGAAAGGAAAAACCATTTCATTCCATCCCCATCTCCTAACACCAGGATGGTCTGGTAAAATAGCCAGAGCCCAGAATTTTCTTGTGCCTACTGTAATAAATAAATAAATATATTTATTCTGTATTCATTTATTTACTAATATAAATATATTAGTATGTTTATTAGTATGAATATATAAAAATAATATACATATGGATCTAAGCAGATGAGTCCGAGTCAATGTCACACAATTCCAGAATGAATGTTCCAGTGACATTCATTCAGTAAAATTACTTTTCATATACTCCTTTAAGAGTAGCTTTGAGGCTATTATTGCTCTGCAATTTTCCAAACATCCAAAGTATAATGGGAGAAATGAATAAATATATTTGGAGAACCTGAATGATATGTACAAATGGCTGGAAGCAAGGTGACCTGCAGAGACCCTATGATTTACAACTATGCTATCCAATACAGTAGACATCTTGCCATGTATTATAAGTAAAAATGAAATTAAATAAAATTAAACATTTAGAAACTCAGTCACATTAGACACGTTTCAGGTGCTCAATAGCCAAACATTGTCAGTGGCTGTCCAATTGAACCATACAGACAGAAAACAGTTCCAACACCACAAAAAGTCCTATTGGACAGTGTCCATTTGGAAGAAAGGGCTACAACCCAGGTGTGGTGGCACACACCTATAATCCCAGTGGCTCCAAAGGTTGAGGCAGGGGGATCACAAGTTCAAATCCAGTGGTAGAGAGGCCCTAAGCAACTCAGAGAGACCCTCTGTTTAACAAATATAAAAAGGGTTGGGGATGTGGCTCAGGCGTTAAGCGCCTCTATGTTCAATCCCTAGTACAAAAAAAATAAAAAAATAAAAAGCATATAGAACAAAGGGTTACAATAGCAACTTACATGGCTGAAAAACCAAGAATCAAATGGTATAGAACAGGGTACATCCTATCCTTTGCCACCATGAACAGAAAAGCACAAAGGTGTCTCCTGAAACCTGATATTCTTAAAGCACCCATAATTTGGATATCTACCTGGAAATCAAAGGAAATGACTCCATCAAAAATTGTATTTTTTTTAACCACATGTACACAATAAAAACTGACCTCAGTTTTAGGGAAAGATGTTAAAGTTCCTACACACATATCTTTATAGATTAAAATTTGCACCATATCACTCATGAATCACACTTCTGAGATAAAACGGGCCACATCACCGTGTAAAAGTTTACTTTTAAGCTACACTTCCTTCTAGTCATCACCTAGATGAAATGTCTAGCAAAGTGCCTGGTTTATTGTTCTAGTTTACATGATACTAAACTCAGATGGCTTTTCTTATTATTTCTATGACACTTTGTTCAAAACATGCAAAAAAAAAAAAAGTGATCATCTGAGAAGCAGCACAACTTTCATATTTAAAAATGACAAACCTGCCAGGAGTGGTGGTGGATCACTCCTATAATCCCAGCTACTCAAGAGTCTAAAGTGGGATTGCAAGTTTGAGGCTAACCTCAGCCACTATATGAGATACTGTCTCAAAATACAATACAAAAACCAGTGGCCCATGGATGTACCTCAGTGGTAGAGCATCTCTGGGCTCAATCCTTAGTTCCAGGGAAAAAAAAAATTGTCAAACTAACTTTAAAAATAAGCAGCTAAGTAGAGCCCAATGACCTTGAAGTCTTCTAAGTCAGAAAACTCAGTATATGTTTGATACAACGTTCCTGGGAAAAGTTTTGTGAATTCCTAATTGAAGCCTGTATGATATCAGGGTCTTGCCCTCAATGACATTACTGGAACTGACACCAGTCATACTGTCAAATTCACACTCGTCAGTCAATAGTCATCCAAAGCAAATTGCAGCCAAGGTTGTTAGAGTCACTGATAAAATAAGCAGTTGTTGGGGGGAGGGGTTGCAAGGTGGCGAGATCCCAACAGCAGCTGGATCCTGGAGCATGAAGAAGCAAAGGAAGAGGTCAGTTGAGACCCCTACAATTCGCACATTTGCAGACAAGTGCTTAACTAACCTACTAATCCTTTTGTCCAGAATGCTCCTAATGGTGGGGGATCTTAACTACGTTAGAATTGGTGGAGAAAGAAAAACTTAATGAACAGAGAAGCCTCAAGGGTATTATTCTTTATGGACAGGCTCCTTTTTGAGGGTGAGAGCAAAGCTTAGAAAGGAAGTGAAAACCTCTGAAGTCACTGGTAGGCCAAACTGGGGGTTTTAAAAAAGTACGGTGGGAAAATTAGAGAAATAGAGCTGTTAGGTTAGGTTAGTTGGTACAACTTCTAAAGATGTTATTATGAGCTGAGTTCTAGAGAAGCTCAAATTCACTGTGTTAGCTCAGGGATGCCAAGATGAAGGAGGGCAAGGTATAAGAAAGATGCCACTAGAGGACATGACAGGGAGACTGGGCATCATGTCCCTGTTTACTACAAGCCCCATTACCATGACGACTCCCACCACTAAGGACTTATTACCATGACAACTCCCACCACAGGTGTGGTATTTTATAATGAGCAGTGGGGGTACAGTGGACAGTACTCTAAGTAGGTTTTCTAGAGTAAGGAATGGGGGAAAGTTGGACAATATTCTAATCAGGTATCATGCTGTAACCAATGGGAGCCAATGAGGCAAGGTCTTCAATCTGGCCCATACAGGAAAGAGGATGCTTCACAGCTCAGTGTATAAAACACTGATTTCCAGATATTGGGGCTTGAACCTCTCTTTCTCACTTAGCCTGCCCTGCTCTACAGAGTGCTACTCTCACCTCCACCTTCGATAAACCTCTAATTTGCCGATTACTTATGTCTTGCTCAATCCTTTGTTTGGGACACCAAAAACCTATATCCCAACAAAAACACCTTTAGTCTCCAGATACTTTGGGGGCAGTCACCAATTCTCACTGTCAAGTTTGACACCAACAATCCTGTGCAACCGGATAAATACAAAATGACTTCGTTTCAACTAGTGGTTTCTAGTCTCCAAGTCACACTTGCTGGGTTTTTATTTATTTATTTATTTTCTTTCAGTTTAGCTTTACTGGGTCCATGTTCAGCATAATGAACAGAGGGAAAAAAAAGTACGTTAGTAAAGGTTAAGAAACTTCTTCTTCAACAGAAAAGGTTTTCATTTTTGCCCAAGTTTGAATTAGGATTCAATATAGGTGAACTTCAAGTTTGACTTCTACCCTTAAAGGCAGCAAGCTCCAATGACCGATTTCAAATGAGCTTTTTGTACAAAGCTATTTCAGAGAAGTTGAGCCCTCATTTATAGGAGGATACCTAAAGGAGAGAGGCTACTAAGGCCACAGTGCCTGTAACTTTTTTGAAGAAGGAAAACTTCAGGCAATTTTTTTTTTCAATTGTTTTTCTTTTCAAAAGTTGAGAAAGAGGAATATATCATTTGGGGTTATAGAAACAGTCCATGGAAGTAAACACAGTCATGGATTCGCTTATGTTTAAGAAAATGAAGAAGAAAATGACCTGGGCACACACATATCTAGGATGTGCTAGGTGCCATGTAAACATCTCCTGTGATCTCCACAGAGCTCACTACTGTGCCGTACGCTATTACCCTTACCTTATAGATGAGGAGTTAGATGTCAAGGGAGGTGAAGCGAATGGACAAAGAGCCACAGCTACTAAGTGGCAATGCTCAGATCTGAACTTCACTCTTCATCTCTGAACCTAAGCGGCAATTTTGAAAAAAGGACTCAGAGGCCAGAGACTATTTTCAGTAGTAATGGAGACTAATGTACTCAATAAATACTGAGCGCCTATTATGAGCTGACCACCTCTGTGGGAAGGTGCCCAACAGTCAACTTTGAAAACATGGCATAGAGAAAGCCTGATTGTTCTGACAACTCTTCATTTCCACCCACTTCAGAGGCGGTTACAGAGAAACAAGGCTTTCTTTCCTTCTCTACCATCAGAGGCCTGCACAGGCCCTCCCACTTACTTTCCTTCCTTTCATCATCCAAGAATGTACTCAGCCTGCTTTCACAGCCATGAGCTTCAGTGTGTCAGGCCATGTAGAGAGCAGGTGGGTTCCCGTAAGGGCAGCAGTGGCCCAGCCTGTGTGAGCTACGGCTCCTTGCAATCAAAGGTAGACAGCATTGAGAGCCAATCCAAAGGGCTTCCCTAACCTGCCATTTATAATAAGCTGCCAGTGATCTTTTCAATGGGTAATCGATTTCATAATGATATATGTAGTTTCTTGTGTCTAGGCAAAACAGAGACCAATGAAATAGCAGGTACAGACAGAGTTAATATTTTCAATATTATATTTACAGACAATCCAAATATCCAGAATAAGTCTCATAATCCAAATGTGGATGTGATTTTTTTTAGTAAATTATAGTTACTTTCTAAGTATAAATATTTTAAAGGAATTTCCTAAATAACAAATAATAAAACCACAAAACCTCAATTTGAGAGTTTCATTACTGGATTACTAGTAATTATTTTCCAGAACCACATTTCTTTAGAAGAATATTCTAAAGTAGCAGTGATAATTCTTTTTCCCTCTTTCTCTCCCTTCCTATCCATTTTTCCTTCCCTCCATTTACTTAAGATCACAGTTATTTAAAAAAATATATATATGCTTATTTTTCAAGAGACCGTTAGGTCGGAAGAATGTCAGGTGATACAGCTAATTATATAATACCCACCCACACAGTTCAATCCATAAAATAACAACTTTATTCCACTTTCATTACCCATAAGTCTGTTTCTTTTACCCACATAATTAATAATGCTAGTAAGATATGTTTCTCCCTTTCTATTCCTGATAGTTTAAATAAATATTTTGTTAAAGTACCTCACTTTTCATTTTAAATGTAGCTTTTAAAAAACAGGTTATCAACTGCCTAAATTTAACTGTAGATTTTATGTGCTATAATATTATATGTCATCCATTAACAATTTTATAGGCTTAGTAGAATAAAATAAAAATTGATCTCTTTCATATGAATCCTATTAAGTAAAAAGAGTGTAAACTTCAACTCATTAAAATATTACTTAACATGCTTTATTAAAATTTATTTTAAAGCAGTTTTTACTCATTAAGACATGACAAATCTGGAGAGCACTTCATTGAATCTCCTTTATGAGGATGATTTGCATTTAAAGATGAACCTGAGGGACTGAGACTCCAGAGAGGCTTGGGCAGGCTAGAGAACTAGGATCTGTAGACAGGTACAGTTTAGAGATCTATTGTACGAGTTGCCCCTTGCACAAACTAAGGTAGTAACGCAGTGGGTAATCACAATCTTGCTTGGAGTTTTAGTTTTCTATAAAGCTTGATAATGACTGGAGAAAGGAACAATTGTCAATTAAAAATCTGCAGAATCACCTATGATTACTTCAGTAAGATGTCCCCTAACAGAATTTGACAGGCAAGTAGGATGTTAAAGTGTGACAAAAGAATGAGAAGGATTTACCAAGAAACAAACAATGGAGCAATGATTATACCTTCCTTCACAACTACCCTAAGAAAGTGTGTTCCAGAAAATAAGATATGTGATATCTTATTAATCCATCCATGAAATGAGTCAGTATTACATCCATTTTACAGATGAGAGAACTGAGATATGAAAAAACAAAGTAACTTTTCTAATTTTACAAATCTAGTAATAATCAGTCTAGAATACAAAACTAAGATCCTTGATTCCAAACTTCTTGGTCTTTAGCTCTTTATCTTTGCTATTCTGTGTGTAGTCTAGAGACACATCAATCAGCTTTATCTGCAACTTCGAAGTACAAGCAAAAGAACATAATTTCACTGAATGGCACACTGAAATTTGGGAGCACAATGAAACGTTAATTCCAACAAATGTTAATTAATGTTAATTAACACACTATTTGTTGGAAATAAAATTTCATAGTTAACAAATATGTTAATTCCAACAAATAAATAATGCACTTTCTGAAGGTGAAAGGTTGTCCAACCACATCAAAAAAAAAAAAAAAAAAAACATTTTGTAAAAAAAATGACACCAACTATCCTTTCTGAGGACATAATGAAAAAAAAAGCTCTTCCATGAGAGTTTCATTTGCAAAAAGAGAAATTCTTGCAAAGCAACTCTTCATAGCTAGAATATATGGAAAACCCCGGTCTCTTTTATTCAAAGTTTTCAAAAGCTCAAAGCACCATTTAATTACTAATATTGAATGCAAAACTGCATATAGTTCATTTATCATAAATGCAAGTCAGCTAAAAAAAAAACAACAGGATAAGCTAGAATTCATTTTTTCCAATATTTTTTATTTGGTCCACATAGGAGTGAATTCATTAAAGAGAATCAATATGTCAAATTAGTAGTCTTGAATTTACTACTTGAATTATTTATAATATGGAGATTTCTCATGCCTTCTCCCTCAGCTAAATTATGAGCTTTATTCTTCATTTATTCTACAACATCTGAGAATGCCTAGCATGGTTTAGATCTATATTAGTTACATAATAAGAGAAAGCTTATTAATTAATGAATTAGAACAAAACTTGTTCAGGCTCTCTGGTTCAAGACTGAGTCTTGGTTATTGTTCCTTCTAGAACTACAACATTTCCAGTAAAACTAATATTTATTAAGTTAATGAATGAATAGAAGGTTACAAGAAGTTAATTTTTTGAAGGGCACTTTGAAATACGTTCATTCCAACAAATAAATAATGTACATTCTGAAGGTAAAAATTTGAACAATATTTCCTGTTTTAAAATATAAGTTCACTAAACTCCTGTGTCTTCAACACCTATTTAATTCAATTCAATAAATCTAGCGAATGTCACAGTTTTCAGTTTATGTTCATTTCCTACACCAATTCACAGGCCATTCTTTGTTAGTAAACTGATGTACATTTATACACTTACAAATTGTTCCTTTTATTTCATTAGGGTAGAGGAAGGAGTACATTGGAAGGAAAGAGGGAGGGTTAAGGGAAGGTATCTGAGAGTAATCAAGAGTTAAAAGTCATGCACACAAACCTCTCAATTATGAAACATACGTTAATGATATCAGTAGTAAAGTTCCTTGGGCCATGCCCTTGAACACTAGTGTTCCATTGAAAGACTTTAAAAAAAAAAAAAAGTAAACTGAAATACAGGTTTTTATTATATCTGGGTGCTTTTTAAAGAAAATTCCACATCCAAATATTTTTATTTATGCCATGATTGTTTCTTTTTTTTTGCCTCTGGCATTTATTAATTTCACTTAATCATATTAATTATGCAGAATAGTGGGTTTCATTGTGGTGTGTTCATACATGTATATATCATGGTTTGGAAACAATTACTCCCAAATACCTCCCCTTAACCCTACCTCTTCCCTTCTTCTACCCTAATGATTTCCCTTCTACTTTCGTGACATCAAACTTTTGTCCTTTCCCCTTTTCCTGCTAGCTTCCACATATGAGAAGTGTTTTAGTCAGCTTTTCTGCTGCTGTGACTAAAGGATCTGACCAGAACAACTGTAAGAAGAAAAAGTTTATTTAAGGGCTCGTGGTTTCAGAGGTCTAACTCCATAGAAGGCCAACTCCATGAGGCTGAACATCATGGCGGCAGAGGGAGGCAGAGGGAAGCAGCTCATGTCATGATGATCAGGAAGCAGAGAGAGAGAGAGACTCCACTCTCCAGATATAAATGCATACCCTATAGCCACACCTCAATTCCCACCTCCTCCAGCCACACCCTACCATTTCAGCTAATCCTATCAGGGGATTAATTCACAGATTGGGTTTAGACTCTCACAACCCAAACATTTTTCCTCCGAACCATCTTTTTTTTTTAATTTATTTTTTAGTTGTAGTTGCACACAATACCTTTATGTTATTTATTTATTTTTACGTGGTGCTGAGGATTGAACCCAGGGCCTCGAACCTGCTAGGCGAGTACTCCACCGCTGAGCCACAACCCCAACCCTGAAACATCTTTCATTGTCTCACAGGTGAGCATTCGGGGGACACCTCACCTCCAAACCATAACAAGAGGAAATCTGTCTTTGTGTGTCTGGTTTATTTTGCTTAGTATGATGCTCTCTGGTTCAATTCCTTTTCCAGCAAAGAACATAATTTCATTCTTCTTTATGGCTGAACAAAACTCTATTGTGTATACATGCACCACTTTTTCTTTATCCATCCATCTGTAGACAGACATCTAGGCCAATTCCATAACTTGACTATTTCAAATTGGACTGTAATAAACAAGGGCATGTATATACCCCTAAAGTATGTTCACTCTAATTCTTTTGGATAAACAACAAGCTGGATCGTATAGTAGTTCAATTTTTTTACTCTTTTGAGGAACCTCCACACTGATTTCCATAGTGGTCATACTTATTTGCAGTCCCACCAACAGTAAGTTCTTTTCCCCCTCATATCCTCTTTAGCATTTATTACTGTTTGTATTCTTGATGATTGCCATTCTGACTGGAGTGAGATGGAATCTCATCATAGTTTTAATTTGAATTTCCTGATCACTAAAGATGTTAAACATTTTTTCATATAATTGTTATCCATTTATAGTTATTCTTTTGAGAAGTGCCTAGTCAGTTCATTTGCCCGTTAATTGAATGAAGTTTACTTTGATGTTGAGTTTTTTGAATTCTTTATACATAGTAGATATTAATTCTCTGCTGGAAGAGTAGCTGGAAGATCTTCTCCCATTCTGTGGGCTATCTCTTCATGACGCTAATTTGTTTCCTTTGCTGTGCAGAGCTTTTTAACTTATTGATTCTTGCTTTCATTTTTTGAGTTTCAGGAATCATATTCAAGAAGTCATTGCCCATGCCTAATGTTGAATTGTTTTCCCTAAATTTTCTTCTAACAGCTGTGAAGTTTATGGTCTTATTTGTAGATTTTTCATCCACTGTGAGTTGATGTTTGTACAGGGTGGGAGACAGGGATCTAGTTTCATTCTTGTATATATGGCCACCCCATTTTCCCAGGACCATTTGTTAAAGAGGCTATCATTCCTCCAATGCATGTTTTTAGCACATATGTAAAGAATCAGATAGCTATAGTTGTGTGTTTAATCTCTGTCTTCTATTCTGTTGGCCTACATTTCTTTTTTTATACCAATACTATGCTGTTTTAGTTACTACAACTCTGTAGTATAATTTTAAGTCAAGTATCAGATAGGGCCCAGTACAGTAACAATGAGTGATTCAAGAGACCTCTCTAGACATAAAATCAGCAAAGATACTATAGAGACTCGACAGACATTTAATGAATAGTTCACCAAAATATAGCTGAATATGCCTTCTTTTCAGCTGCTCATGAAACCTTCTCCAAAATGGATCATATGTTAGGCCACAATACAAGAGTTTAAGTAATCCCTTGCATCTTATATCACATAGAATGAAATTAGAAATCAACAGAAAGTAAAGAAATTATACAAACATACAGAAACTGAACAACACACTTTTTAATGACATATAAGTCACTGAAGAAATCAAGATAGAAATTTAAAAATTCTTATAATCACATATGAATAGAAATGTGACATATGAAAACCTCTGGGACACACAGGTGAGAATGCCTATATTTTTTAAAAAATCAGATGCCAAATAATCCAATGATTCATCTCAAAGTCTTTGAAAAACAAAAACAAACAACAACCAAAATAAGAAAAATAAATAAATAAATAAAAAATAAAGATCAGTGCTGAACTTAATAGAAAACTAAAGAATTCAAAGAATCAATGAAACAAAGATTTTGTTCTATGAAATATAAACAAAATTGAAACACTCTTATCAAAACTAACCTAAAGAGAGGGAGGAGAGAGAAGACCCAAATTTAAAAATTAGAGATAAAAATGAGATATCACAACAGACACCACTGAAATCCAGAGGACTGATCATCAGAAACTATTTTGAAACCTTTTATATTTTAATGAATTGGAAAAAGCTAGAACAAGTATATCTCTAGGCACATAGCAAAAATTCTTAATAAAATATTACTAAATAAAGCTCAGTATCACACTGAAAAGACCATATGCCATGACCAAGTTAGCTTCATTCCAGGGATGCAAGAATGATTCAATTTAACAAATCAATAAATTTAAGACACCACATAAGAGAACCAAGAACAAAAATCACATAATCACCTCAAGAGATGTAGAAAAAGGCTTTGACAGAATTCAACACCTCTTTGTGATAAAAACACTGAAGAAACTAGTGACAGAAGAAACTTACCTCAGCATCATAAAGGCTACTTATTCATTATTATTAAAAATAAGACAGAAGAAAATAATGTGGCTATGAATCAGGATAAAAGAGAAATATAGAACTATTTATTCTTTTACTTCACTATTTGAAAACACAGGCTGCCAATATTAGTTATAATGATATAAGTTATAGACGATCCGATATATACATATAAAGAAAGAAAACATCTTATATTGAAAGAGAACAATATACCGAAGGAATCAAATAGTCATGATAGAACTAATTGCCATATATACAAACACTGAAATTCACAAAAAGACTCAAAGATATGATGGAAAGGCAGGCCATCCTACAATGTTGGTGTTTAAAAACTCAAGATACAGGAAAAGTGACTAACATAATAACATGATATGAGCAATTATAGATGTAGTCCACATTTCTAGAAATCGATGGGATACCACATTAAATATAAATAACATTCAAATTTTGACAACGTTGAATTCCTCGAATGATTTCAGCGGTCAAAACTCAATTTGGGACATTTTCCTTTGCTCCTGTGGTATTTTATTTCAGCTGGTGGTTCTTTTAGGTTTTCCTGCATTTATAAATACTAAAGTTAACACCTGCTTCTCCCTGCCAATTATAGTGAAGGCCTTCTGAGTCTGTGTATCATACACAGGCAGTATGACACACAGATAAGAAAGGTGTGTCTACTACATTCATTTATTTTTTTCCTTATTATAAGGCAAGAAAAATCTTCAACATGAATTTCTCAAAAAAACTCCTTCAAATAGTTCACAGGCCTCAGCAAATAATATGCAATTTAGAATGACGGCTATAATGCCTTAAGCTTTCCAATGAATTCTGAGAGTTATGTGGGCTCTTCAATTCTCCCCTAGACTGTGGACATGTTCAATGACATTAGAAATCAATATGTTAAAATACAATCATGAGTATAATAAGGTACTGAGATTTTACTCGTCATTTCGGACTTACTGGTAGTGTCTGAGAACTGCATCTGACTTTGAATAGTCAAAGTCATTATGCAACACCTAAAGGAGATAACTGATTTCAAGCTCCTCACTGCTGTTGAAGTGGGTTATTTTCCTTTTATGAGGAATATGTCAGCTTTTACATTGTTGCTTTCACTAGAAATATATTTTGCAGTCTCTTTCAATTATCTTTAATCGGAAACCTTTTCGAAAAAGTGAAGATAAGCTACCAGGATATAAAATATCTCATTTATGTTCCGATGCAGGTTATTTGTATTATTTTAATTCAGCCAAATTGAATATATTCATTAGATGCACAATATAGTATGCCTGTGATCACAGGGCTATGTGCTGGGGTCACTGGGGTTGGAGGTCGGGGGATTCTGCTACAGCCAGTATGCAGAGCAGACTAGAATTTTGGTGTGTGCAGGTGTGGAGGTAGAGGGTATAGTTCCTCCAGGACATTGCTAAAATTATTTTGAATAATGGATGTATATAGTAAATAGAGTATACAGACAAGTCCATCCAACCAACTTTAAGTGTAAATTGGACTTTTTAACTTCATTCAGCAGTCTCATGATAGATACATTATGATGAGCTCAGGGATCCTTTTTCTAAAATTAAAATTTTCCTAAGAGCCCAGTGCTTAAGCTAAAAATGATGGCAATTCCTTAAAAAGTAGAGACCTTTTAATAGGAAATTAAAGTATCAACTTGACATTTTAAATTTGCTGGCTGGATCAACTTTTTTAGGGAAGTATAAATAAAGTTGACCATTTCTGAGAAATAATCAAAGGGCAAAGCTTGAATAGTAATGTTCATTATCCCAAGATTCTAAAATGCCATCCCTACTCTCCTCTGAAATTTGATGCAAGCTAGAGAACTACCACAGACTCCATGACAGTTGATACTAACATACCCAGGAATCAATAAAAACCGATAATTTTACTAACTTTTAACCTTCAGTGAATATTCAAGTGTTTAAAGCAAATGATAATCTCTTTAAAAAGTAAATCTGAATTTGATTTCAAGAGTTAGGGAGCCAAACATGGTCAACACTTTCTCTGACTTTGCAACCACTTCTAAATACTAGAAGATTGAGATTGATAATATCCATTGATATTAATTGAAATAGTTCCACCATAAGGCCTTTGGACATGTCAAATCATAACTGCAATGAAGACCAGAGATAGGGCATGATGATCAGACAAAACAAATGTATGTCTGAAGTTGTCACCTGAGTGTTAATATCAGCAGTGCCATAACTAATACTATATTATAGGTGGCACAGGTTGCAATTAAGTATTTAGAAAATTTGATGAGGTTTTTTAATACATGTATAAATGAAGATATATTAAATAAGCATGTACTGATCATCTGTGGAAATATCAACAGCTCTTCATTGTTTCTGGCATTTCTTCTTTAAAAAAACAAAATCTTGAATGTTATAGAAATGTTGAAGTTTCCTTTTATTCCCCAATCCAGTTCTCTCTCAATTCATCCCTCTAAACTACCTGTAAATAAAGGTTTATGTGTGGTCTTCCAGTCCACGTTGCTATATACTGTGAGTCAATTTTGATCTTCTGTTCCCTCATTATGGTATGATTTTAAAATACACACATGCTCACATATTCTATAATTCTATACACATTTTGCAACTTGTGCTTTCTCCTCCATCCAACATTACCCTTTTGTGATATTTCCACATAACACTTTCACAAATCTCTTAAATACAATTTATCATTTTACACACACTTTTATTGATAATATCTATGAATAAGTATATTAAATTTTTGCTGATAAAATTAAAGTGATATTCCATTGTGTTATAAATGCCACTTTTTTTATCCATTCATCCACTGAATGACATCTAGGTTGGCTCCACAGTTTAGCTATTGTGAATTGTGCTGCTATAAACATTGATGTGGCTGTGTCCCTGTAGTATACTCTTTTTAGGTACTTTGGGTATAGTCTGAGAAGAGGAATAGCTAGGTTAAATGGTGGTTCCATTCCCAGATTTCCAAGGAATCTCCATACTGTTTTACAAATTGGCTGTACCAATTTGCAGTCCTACCAGCAATGTATTGGTGTATCTTTTTCCCCACATCTTAGCCAATACTTGTTGTTGTTGTCTTCATAATAGCTGCCATTCTGACTGGAGTGAGATGGTATCTTAGAGTAGTTTTGATTTGCATTTCTCTGATTGCTAGAGATGGTGAGCATTTTTTTCATATATTTGTTGATTGATTGTATATCCTCTTCTGAGAAGTGTCTGTACAGGCCCTTGGCCCATTTATTGATTGGATTATTTGTTTTTTTGGTGCTTAGCTCGTTGAGTTCTTTATATACCTTAGAGATTTGTTCTCTATCTGATGTGTGAGGAGCAAAAATTTGCTCCCGGGATATAGGCTCCCTGTTCACCTCACAGATTATAAGGGGGATGACTCAAAGTGGGGTAGGGAGGGAGAGCATGGGAGGAAGATTATTTATAGATAGGGAAGAGGGATGGGAGGGAAAGGGAGGGGGAAAGGGAATAGCAAGGATGGGGGAATGTGATGATCATCATTATACAAAATACATGTATGAACATTTGAATTTGGAGTCAACATACCTTATATACAAACAGTGACATAAAAAATTGTGGTATGTGTATTAAGAATTGTAATGCAAAAAAAGAGTACATGTATAATGGCATAATTTGGCGTGAATATACTTTACATACAGAGTTATGAAAAACTGTGCTATATACGGGTAATAATGAGTATAATGCATTCCACTATGGTCATGTATTTAAAAAAATAATAAATAAATAAATAAAATTAAAGTGAACATTTTAATAATGTATTTTAATACACACATATTCAAGAGTCTTCTACATGTCTGTGTTCATTATTCTAAGCCATGATTGATGCACAGAAACATGCATAAATATATGTATTCATATATGAATATATCTACCTTTTCCTCTGTTCAAACTTCTAAATTTTAATTATAATTTGATGTAGGTAAAACTAAATACAAACTGTGAGCTCAAAATAATTCTTCATTCCTCTACCTCATTCCAAATAAGGATCTTCACACCGGGGTATATCAAAGAACCTTACAGGTAGTGTAAGAGCTAACTGATTCTGAAAAATTCATATTTTATGAAAAGAATTTACTGAAAAAGTTAATTATCTGAAAACAAAACGAACAAGAAAATGAGTCACTTTTCTCATAGAGCCCATCAAACACAAATACCTCTGAGTTAAAAAATTCCATGTATGTAGAAAGTGACAGAAATGGCTGGTTACCTCTAAAATCCAACTTTCCTATCACAGGTTCCTATGAAAGCAGGGACAGTTATTTTGCTATGCAGTCCATGGCAGAAATCACAAACACTAACAGAGGAGGTATCACAGGTATTCTAAACAGCATAGGATATTTTGGTAAAACTAACACTTCTGTATAATTTCCTGGAAGAACTTGCTTTAAAAATGCTCCCAACTTTTTGTACAACTGGACTATCAGTTCTATTTTAAAAATAACCTGGACATAGAGATCAAGGTAACAAAATTTCTTAATCCTATTAATTTCTTAATCTCTTAAAATATTCATTTTCCGTTCCTTAAAAATTCCCCGATAAGGTTCTTGAAATAAATTCCATTTTAGAGTGCTCAAGAAAGGAAATTCCAGAATTAACCATGAATTCTACCATTTGACTATTTGCCCAAACTCAAGATAAAATGTGAGAGAAGGGGTTATGCTTCAGAGAAAGACAAAATGTGAATTTTCTTATTTGACTCTACTACTGTCTTGACTTTGGAGCTGCAGAGAGCCATCCAGCATTGCCACACTTCCCCAAGACAAGGGATATTACGGAGAGTGAAAGAAATCTAAGTCAAAATGAATTTGTAGCTGGCAGCCGTACCTTGTGCAAATCACTAGATAACGCCTTCAAATTCCCCCTTCAGTTACTACATACAGATGGAATCATGAAATCTAATATATAACTGACCAGTGCTTCTCAACTTTTTCCTGAAGGACCAGCTCTGTGCCCACAATGGAAGTTATGAGAACAAAATGAAGATGACATATAAACCTTCTTGGTTTGCACACATATAATTTTTTTTAATTTGCTATAAGATCTTCCAAAGGTGTTCTCTCAATTTCTTTTGCATCATTACAGATAAATATGCTTAACCAAAACAGATCTGTGAACCACACTGAGAAGCACTGAGCAAAATGTTTTCATTCCTTTTGATTATGGGTAGTAAGAAAGAGCAGAAAGGTTGCCCTTTGTATTTGTGTTGGCAGGAAGCAGGGCATGGAAGAGGGGACAATCCTAAAATGAAGGTCTGGAAAAGTCAAATCTTTCACCTGGATTTAGCTATGCAAATGCATTTTCCTGCCAATTTTGGCCCCAGGGAGGGGCACAAACTGAAAGCGGCAACAAATAAAGTTACAGAGGTTACAACAAAATGATCACTAGCTTCCCAATACCAGAGACTGAGTCCACACAGACTTCCTCAATGCCTACTATTTAGGTAGCATTTTTAATTTTTAACAACTTTAGACATGTGTATGAGGTCAATATTCTCGTTTTACAGATGAGAAAGTGTAGAATCGGGAATTTGCCTTAGGTTATAGATAAAATATTAAACACAGAACTCAAATCTTTTAGATTCTAAGTTTAGTGGGATTTTGTTTTTTCTTATGTCCTCCAGTGCAGGTGTATCTTAAAAAACCTAAAATTATTATAAGAATATGAATGGATTTTTTCACTTATTATCATTACCATTATTATTAGAAGTTACGTGTTATTTGTTTATCTGACAATGATAGCCCATGTACAATATAAGCATTTCTGTGGGTTACATCACGTACGTCAACAGATGCCCTAAAAGTTACTCATAACCATCCAATCACAACCAGAATCTTGTTTAGGAAATAGCTTGTGTTCTTGGGGTTAAAATTTCTGAGGTAGTAAAGACTGTTTGGTTAATTAGCTCTATGGTGTACCAAAGTTCTCACGGCTCATTAAAAAACTACTGCCATTTACAGAAAAAAGGATCCTCTAGCTATGTTGCAAACAAAATTTCACTAGGCTTTTATCGCTGACCCTGAAATCTAACTAGGATTCAGTGATTCCCTATCTATGTTATTTGAGGCAAATCCTTTTCTCTCTGAGTTCAGTTTCCTTATCTATATAATTCAGGTAGTATCTATAACATGTAAAGATCTTTTGAAATTAGAATCAAAGATAATGAGTACAAAAAGGCTTTCCTTCCAACCCCTGTTATTTGATCAATAAATACATTTTTATAAACAGCAAGACCTTGTGTATTAGCCTCTTCCAGGGTTTATAGGAATTACAGGGAGCCTGAACTGGCTCCAAACAGAGAACCTCCTTCTATAGGTAACTATGACTTGCTCATAAGACTCAGTCAAGCAAAAAGTAGATTTCCAGTTGTCATAAACATTGTAGACAAGATGCCTAGGAGTGCGGGTAAGTATATTAGATGGATCTAGAAAATTCTTCTCCTACTGGTATAACATTATCATGACCTAGGTGGAATACTGATTTATTATTTTTCATTTCTGGAGGCAAGAAATTAAAAACCAAAGTGTTGGCAGGGTTGGTTCTTCTGAGGGCTGCATGTTCTATTCTCCTTGGCTTGTAGGTGACATTCTCCCTGTGTCTCTTTATTTCATTCATTCATTCATTCATTCATTCATTTATTTGTTGGTCCTAGGGATTGAACCCAAGGCCTTGTACATGCAAAGCAAGCACTCTACCAACTGAGCTATCACCCAAGTCTCTCCCTATGTCTCTTAATATGGTCTTCCCTTTCCATGTGCCTCTGAATCCAAATTTTCCACTTTTGTAAGCCCATAAGTCACAATGGACCTAGGGCCCACCCTAATGACCTCGTCTTAACTAATCACATCTTTAGTGACCCTATTTTCAAATAAGGTCACATTCTAATTGACTGAGAGTCAGGACTTCAATATGGCACAATTCAATGTGTAACACTGGTTCCATGATCAGCTTTCTCATAAGAAACAGAAATCAGGAGTCTCAGTTTTCTCTCAGCATTGCCACTTGCTAACAACCAAACATCACTCAATCATTTTAAACCAATGAGTTAGAGTCAAAACAAATTAACTCTAAAAACTTCCTTTCATTTCTAAAATGCCTATGTTCTAGTGGGGAACAGCAATCTCCAAAAGAGCAATTAGATCACAAAATGAGCTGTGAGCTTTCACGTGTTTTGTTTTGTTTTGTTTTTTTAATTCAGTGCCCCTATTTTGCCCAGAATTATAGTTAGTAAGGAAGAGTGAGAAACACATCAAATATAATCTTTGCAAAGTTTTATCTCATTATGATTACACTGACCATGCAGAGTACATATGTGGGTGTATCATGCCTCAATCTTTTTCTCTGAAAGGACAAATATAATAACAATTTACCACATTGATCATCCTCTAAGAGAAGACCTGAGAGGCAGGGGAAGAGCAGTAAGGAAACATTTTTATGTTGTTGTTCTATTTGCATTTTGAATCGGAAAAAACTGTGTTAGCTACTCAAAGAGTAAATACCTATTAAGAAAGGAAAATATGTGAATTTTACAATTCTTGAGGCTTTTATTTCTAAGTCTGGATATTCAACATTTAAGGCAGTTTGTGCTTCAGGATCATTATAATAAGTTGGCTTGACTTTTAAAAACTTCTCTTTTTTTCCCACAGGAAGCTGCAGGGATCAGGAAACATGCTTAGATATTTGTTTCAGAATGAAACATATGATAAAGGAAGACTTCATAAGCAGATGTTTTTTAAGAGGCTTCTGCTATCCAAATACCACACAGTTAATGTACAGAGAACTAAGTACCAATCTGCTACATCTGTCTTCAAAGGACAAGGAACTTAGTAACCAATACCGGGTTAGTAACCAATATCGGGCATTTTTTAACCTGAAAAATTTCCACCACCCCTGTATCAGCTGTGACTCAGAAAGACAAGCTTGTTTTTCTACCCATAATTTCACCCCTGCTGCCTACCTATTTTAGTGACAGCAGCACTTAGGGAAACTTGGTAAGAGCAGCTATTAATGTATAAACGGAACTTAATTAATATCTCTTTGAACAAAATAAATGGAAGTGTGTTTAACCACTATTTCTCTAATTCCAGCCACCAACTGGGGGATGGAGGTGGGAACAATGACACAGCTGGAGCAGGTAACAAGGTACAAAGGGTTTTGCTTTTTGTTTTTGTTTTAATAAAGAAAAACTACAAAGAGTACAAATAAATACGGTGGTGCAGGTTGAGAATCCCCTGTCTGAAATGCTTGGTACCAGAACTGTTCCTGATTTGGAATATTTTCAGGTTTTGAAATATGTGCATATGCATGATAACATATCTTAGAGATGGAACTGGGGGAAAACATGAGATTCATTTTTCTTTGATGTGCACCTTATACACCTAGCCTGAAGGCAATTTTACCCAAGATTTTTACCATTCCTGCTTTTTGATGGTGACATATCACACAATGTCACATGGAATTTTCTACCTGTGAGGTCATGTCAGTGCTCAAAATCTTTCTAATTTCAAAGCATTTGGAACTTGTGATTTTTAGGGGTTAGGAAAGCTCAACTTGCATTTCCATTTTAAAGGGTGGAGGAAATGAAGATCCTGAAGAATGTATCTCTGAGGATAACAGAATCACGAATCTGAAATTTCCTGTTTTGAGTCCTGTATTGTTACCTATAATATTAGAAATGCACAGTTAGGCTTCAGTTCTTAAATTATCTCTATGTAAAGCTCATTTAATCTGTCCTTTTAGAACCTTAAAGCCCCTCACCAATGCTTTTATTATCACACAGCCCTTCTGGGCTCTCAGGAAATAATTGAGGAATATTATAAAGAACTGATTTTAGAGTACATTCTATAGGGAACCCCTGGGATTTTTACATTGCTTTCTTTTATATAAACAGTAAACGAACTCAAGCCAATAAAAAACAGAATGTGAATTAAGGGGATGGCTTAATGGCATGCTTATGTTTCCTAATGATTACTTAAATTAATAACTTTGATTAGAAGTAATCAAACAAATATGAAACAGTGAGTACTCAATTTTTACTTTCTTATCACCACCATCAATTATATCTTCTCTGATAAACTATTATGGCCATTTCTCTCCTTTTAGTGATCTGCCATGTGTTTTTTCCTTCTATCAGATCATCTCTGTCTGCCTATCCTTTATCATTCATTCAAGAAGTATGCATCGAATATTGTTATATTTGAGGTCCTGTATTATGACTACCTTAACAAGCCACTGATCTCAGATCCCCGGAGAGACCTGTCCTTCTCTTGAACTCAGGTTGCAATATCTTTCAAAGAACTCTGAACATTTAGGTATAGCTCTTCATAGAATGATTTACCTGTCTCATATTTTCAACGAATGAGGTGTGCCAATATTAGGGTTCCTGCTTGCATAGAGCTTATTGTCTAATCTGGTGTTTTAGCATCTTGATGTTTTACCAGTTCCTTAGAGAAGAGTGTTTTAAGGGGTGACTAACCAACAGTGTCAACTCCATAGACACAGGAATTATTCTGCCGCCTCCTTTCTTATCCTATTTCTTCTCTTCCCCTTTCTTCTTCTATTATTGCCAGTGTAATTCTAGTGATTACTATAGTCATACAAAGTCAGGACTTCATAAATGTCCAGTATGTCAATCACTAAAAGATTAACCTTTTCTTCCTCCTCATACTCTCCAATATATTTACTAGTCTATGCTTCTGGATGGAATTATTTTCAAGAGGTACATTTTTCAACATTGAGAAGTTTATAGAAGAAAGAAGTCACTAAGAGAAAGAAATGAATCAAAAACTAATTCATGTTATTTTTCCTCAGCAATACTTTTAAGATCATGACATACATAAAATCTTAAAAAAATTATAAAAAAATCTTTAACCAGTTGGAATGCAAAAGATAATGCCAGACACTTGACACATAGTAAGCATTTGTTAAAAGGCAGCTGTAACCAAGTTCTGAACAAAATCCTATAAATGAGGTTCACAGTGCTTCTGGAGGATAAAATAGAACCAGATCATGTCTGAGGTACAGCTGCACCTTGCAGACACTTCAGATCTCCCTATTTACGCTCTTACAAACTCCTCACTGCATAAACACCAGAAAATAAGTTCTGCAACTTCAGGCATTTGGCTTATTAGTTTTTCCACTGAATTCTCAGGACCCAGCACATAGTAAGTGGTCAATGCATATTTGTGAAATGAATGAAGAATTGTTCAATGCTTTCAATATTTTTTCCTGGCTCTCCCTCCCCTCCTACATATGTTCACAATCTCAGGCCCCACCCCAGAACAACTGACTCAGAACCTGCATTTTAACATGATTTCCCTGATACATAGAAAAAGCAAGGCCATAAATAACAAAATCACCACTTTCCTGTGGCCAAACTGATAAAAATTCCAAAATTGCTGAGCAGAACCCAAACTAATGCTGCATTCAAATTTCCAACAGTGGGTACTTTTGAGAAACAGAAAGAGCTAGAGTGGAATCAGGCGCTGGATTTGATCTCTCCTGCTGTCCCGCGCCCCACCCCCACCTCCCTCCCTTCCCCAGTTTTCTCTCTTTCATAATGAAATCACAGCCTATGGAGGAGCAGCACAGAATCCAGAGTCAACTTTTCTATGCTAATTGAGGTCCAGTTCAATGTTAAAGCCAGAGCTAACTAAAACATTTACAGACACTCTCCTTGATTCACTCTCCTCTCTGCCTCTTTGCCCTCTCCACATGACCTCCTCATTCTTCCTTCTGCATCTCCAGAAAGGAAGAAGGGCTCAATATTTAATGAGGGGCTGACACATACAGGTGCCTAGGCTCCATATTTCTCAGTTCTCCTCATGCCAATGGGAGATACAGCCATGGGAAGCAGGATGCGGAATCAGGTTCCATCAATCCCCACAAACACATTCTCCATTGCCATAACCATGGATCCTAATCGGAAGAAAATATGGTAGAGAAACAGAGACAAAGGGTCCACTGTGAGACCCTGAGACCCTGAGAAGAAACTGTCAAGGGACACAATCATTTTTTTGTTCATTAGCTCCCATTCTAGACAACATTCCCAGGTCTTGCCCAAGCCCATTCTCAGCTTCAATCTCCAGAATTTTAAGTCCATCTGCACCTCTGATAATAAACCAGAGATGTTTATGTTAATTTCATAGTTTAGGACACTGGACATCTAATGAATGTAGCCTTCTCTCTTACTTACAGACTCTATCAGGCTTCTGACTCCACCTATCTCACTGTACCATGCCACAGAGAGGGGTCTTCGATGGGCAGCCCTGCACGGTGCCCCCACATCACAAGGATAGGAGCCCAAGGTCTGCATGCCCACAGATCCCTGCCAGCACATGCAAACTTGGCTGATTCCACTGATCAGAGGCATTCCATGGTATTTGACTGGACTTGCTGGGTGTCTTGTGTCTTGTGCAACTCACTGACTCCGTGAAAGCAAGCTGGGAAAAAAATAGCCTAAAACAGCCTTCTTAGACTGTCATTTGCCCAACATCCACAAAGATTCTGTAAGCACTTAAAGCCTTACATTAAATCCCTTCCTGCTTGAATTCCAAGAATAGTTTAGTTTTTCCTCACAAACCTCCACTAGGACAGCCAGAATGTCATAAACACACTCTTATCCCCAAGCTGATATTTTATCCTATACAACTTTCTCTATCAACGCAGCCGTATTTGTGAATATGTCCTTATTTGTCAACTTTTCCTTTACAGATTGACTTCTTTTCATAGCAGGGGCCATGATGTACTCTCTGTTATCAATATTCCTGGCACATAGCAGCTGCTTAATAAATAGGAGTTGACTGAATGGACTAAGCTCATTCTCTTTCCTAAATGTCATCTATTCACTTCCAGGATTCGTTCTGTTCAAGAAATGCAAGACTCAGGGTGGATCACTGAGATCAGATTGTTTTTGAGCACTGAAATCCCCATGTCTTAAGAGATTAAAGGGCAGGGTGGTGGTACAGGAGGAATTCAAGGAGAGATTGCTTTAGTGTTAAAGCTCTTGAAACATCTAGAGACACAACATTTCCCAGACCAGGGAACTTCTGTTTCCCAAAAGTTGACTTTGAGACCAAAAGATCCTAATAATTTTGTTGAATTTCCTCTTTTATGTCCATATATCAGCTCTGATTCTATCTCTGTTTCCTTTCCCTCCTAACAGTGCTTATTTTCATAGATTCTTCATTATCCTTCCTGCCCTTCACACATGCAAATACTAATGGTTTATGCTCTTGCAGAAGTACAATGATCAGAGATAGCTACCCATGTTTTTATATATTTGATCTTACAAGAATGTTTTTAAATTTTTCCTTTACCTTTCAGCCACATCCTACCTCACATAGAGATGATTCCATACACATCACACTCTTCTCCACATATATCCATGTATATAAATGCCTATGTGTATCCTATATATAAAGGATTTCACATATGAAGAACATCTACGTATTGGGGGTAGAGTAAGTGAGTGTGTTGTGTGTGTGTATGTGTTTTCATATTCCATTAGAGGAGGAATGTATAACAGACAGTGTCTGATCACTGTGGACTTTGTTCTGAAAATGTTAGATGGATCAAAACTGTTAGGTTGGCAAAATGGTTTATCACTTTCTGCAAAGAAATAACAGCTGTGTGGTGGATCTGTGCATGAAGGACAACTTGCAGCCTTTTGAAGTTTGTGAGTCTTAAGTGAATTACAGAAAAAGCCAAGTATCTTAAGGGCTATGCTAACCACAGGCTGCCCATATCTCATGAATGCCTATGTGGAAAAATAATTTGATCAGAGATGTCTCCCACCAAAAGTTGGATAGATAACCTGTTAGAATCCAGAAACTTAGCATACCCTGAAACAAAATTAGATTGAAATTACCTCCTGATGGAATGAGCCCTTTTAAAACAGAAATCAATTTATTAAAATAAAACATCGTATCTTCTACATGCCAAATTTGTGGACTGAGATTCACATCTGCTTTAAAAAAAATCAAGAATTCAGGTTGTGATCTAATTCTGAGTCCACAGTCACATGGATTATGGGCTTTCCAATGATTCCCCTCCTTTGGGAGCAAGGAGCATCTTAACCCTCAGTTGGCTGCAGCCAGGCCAATCTTGAAAGGGAATTACCAAGGAATAAGCAGTAGGAACAGAGGGCAGCCTGCTTTAAGGGACACACATAACACAAGTCAAAATCCAAGAGAGGAAAAATAATCAAGTCAAACTTTAGTAATCCATTAGTGAACTCTCACATTTATACTTAAAAAGATTCACAAGTTACTTCTGAACACAATACCATTCACTCCATGACACTGTTCAGAATGATTTACCCAACATTATCATTATCACATGCCTATAAAGGGTGCTATATTAGTCCCATTTCATGGATGAAGCTAGTGATGTACACAGGGAATATAGGATAAGAGGTAGTTCTGAGACTTAAATAAGTTTAACTGCAGAGCCCAGCTTGACCACCAAATAACACTGCCTTTGCCCACCAAGAAAAAAAAAAAAAACACTCAAATCTCTCAGTAGTATAAGAAGAGATTATCAGGTCCACTTTTATCTCTAATAGGAAAAAGCAGCAAAGAAGGTGAAGAGATTTGCTGGGTGTCTCACAGCTCAGCATGTCACTTATCTTTGTTTCATGACAAAAAAAAAAAAAGACTCATTGTCAGTCAGATTAATCAATGGGCTTTTAATGTCTCCTGAAAGACAAATCAAAAGTTTTAAACGTGGTATTTTATAAGCTTCCAAGATTTTTACCTAAACTTCTCTAATGCTATGGGACCCGCAGGACAAGATGCCAAGTGGTAGCCAAGGCTAAGTGGACCACCTCTTATGGATCATCCCCCAGGCATCGGGGGGACAAGGCTGTGCCAGGAAGCCACTTTAGGAGCTCCAGGAAGGGGATCTGAGGGACTTCAGTGTAGTCATTTAAGTGTCAGGGAATTTGATGCCAAGCAAGTTTTTCGCTACTATTCTTGAAATACCTAGGATTAGAAACCTGTGTTTTGTAAACATGATCTTTATGCTGCTCTGTTTTTGCCCTATCCATTTCAAAACAAGGTTCCTATGGAAAATTCCTCTCCCCATCGTTTTATTTCCCCTTGCCATTGAGCAAGGACAAGCACAGTACATTTTTGTACTATTTACTAGCACGTCCAAAGTCCCTGTGACAAAGTTCTATTAGGAAACACAATATCTGCTTCTTTCCCCTGAGGAAGAATTATTTAATTGTGGGCAGATTTTTTTTTTTTTTAAACTCTATCATGGGGGCAAGCAGTTGCAAAAAGAAGTATTATTTAGATCTCCAGGCATTCAGGAACCTCTCATCTTAATCCTCTTTGCTTTGGCTGTATTGACATATCCTGTCATTGATAAGCTCAGACCTGCATTATAACAACTGCTGGAATCCAAATCGGATGATATTTGAAATATATGTCACTTACTTGTTTCTAACCTTTTCAACCCTTACTGCAGTTTCCATCCTGAAAATACTCTCAACCAGCTTGCACAAAATAAGAATTATGATGTATGTGATGAATCTACCAACTTATAAAGACATCTTAAAAGTGGAAACAGAAACAAGAAAATAATTGAACTTGTGCTGAGAAGGCTGTTGACAAAACCCAAAGAAGCAAAGTAATTTAAGACAGACTTAACTTGGCTGGGCAGGAAGGAAAATGATATTAAAACTCTTGTTACCAGAGCCCTGAGTTGCTTTAAGGAGGAAAAAAAAAAAAGTGTTGTATATATGAAATGTAACACTATTGTCATTATCCGAGCTCTCTTTGTTAAATTAGGAAAGAAGTATTAGATTTGAACATTAAAGCAGAAGACTCAGACACAAGAAACACATGTTTAATTTATTTTAGACACCAACTTGATAATTCTAATAGATAGGTCAAATTGAAATTCAACATATCTCAACAACAACAAACAACAAAATAGACTTGTTGGTGTTATCCAGAAGACACACAATCACATTGAATCTCTTTTCTTTTTCCCATGAAAGAGCCTGGCTCTGGGAATTTGACATAACCAGGCAGACAATTAAGTTTACCATGGCTTTCAGATAAGTCATGGAATCAACTCTATAGCAAAAAAGAGGCTGTAAACTGAATCACCCCCATCCTCTAAGTTTTTCTAGCACCTATCACTCTGATAGGTGCAAGTTTCGTTGTGGTACTTACTGCATTAAAATTGGGGAAGAGGTTGACTGCAGCCGCAGTGTCAAGAGGAAAGGGAAGAAATGGTTTAATATCCAGCGATGGTTGCAAAGGAGGGGCTGGTGGACGGACCAGGGCTGGGAGAGCAGGACTCTGGCATGTACCACCTGTGGAGATGAAAAGAAACAGAATGATCAGGGATATCAGGCATGGAAAAAGCACCACCATCTCTCTTGAGAGAAAAGAGGCCAGCTTCATGGATCACTGGAAAAAATAAAGACATGGAGTCTGCTGACCTCAGTTGGGAACTGGCCAGTGAGCAGTTCTGCCATTGGGCAGCAGGAGTATGTCAAGCTCTTCTTTTCTTTGGATTATAATTGTCTGGTTATGCAAGTGTTGGTCAATATTTCAAACTCTCCAACTCATTTTTCCTTTCCTGCCTAGAGCTCTGGAACAAGTCAGCAACAAATCCAAGATCTCTGAATTCAAAAAGAAACCCTCTCCATGGCTGGCTTGCCTGTCCCTCTTTGACCACTAACCTACTACTCAGAAGAGGCTTCAGATCTGAGAGGTTATTTCAGTAGAATTGCTCTTTTCCGCCAATGCAAAACTCTGGTAGTAAGATGACATGAATCTGGCACAAGAAAGAAACTTAACTGTGAACACTGTGAACACGGGCAAACATACCTTACTGCCCCAGCAACTGGAGGATTAAAAACCAACAAATCCAGTGCTAAAGGCTGAGCTGTTCAGCACCCCTGTAGCTCTCAGTATTCAACAACTGCCTGCCTCCACCACAGGCAGGAGTAGGTGGAATTTACATGGGCACCACTGAGTAGGCCATGTGAATATTATATCAACAAAGACACCCTCCTTGCCATACCAGTGGACAGCCAGCTGTTTGCAAGGTTGCATGCACCTTTGCCCCGTTTTTAGGACTCCATGTCACTCAGAAGCTAGTAGGATGGAAGCTCAGCCTCCGTGTTCAGTCTCCCAAGTTTTGATAACATTCCAAAACATCAATTTGCTGTTAATTAAAGGCTGTTTGAATCCTAGGAAACTGTTAAAATATGCCAGCATTCTTCTAATCTGAGAGGCAAGCAACAGCCTGTATAAAAACCCGCTGGTGAGAATCCAAGAAGCATTAGGAAAACAAAATGCAGTGAGATTTTTCCTTCCCTCACAGAAAAGAACTCTAAGAGACTGGAGGAAGAGGACAAGGTCCTGTCTATGCCACTTACTGCCTGCCATCTTGTTTTTAAGACAAAGTCAAGGGAGGCCCCCATACTGATTGTCTTTCAAATTTCACAACCTGGCCCAGTGGACAGGGACCATCTTCTTGCCTTCAGTCAGTCACCTGAGCACAAAGTAAATATTCTGAAAGGACTCCCTATAGAGAAGCCTAGCCTTGCTGGGCAGAGGCTCTGATAACAAGGTGGATGACTTAAGACCTATAACAAAAGCCATCAGCTCAAGATTTAATTAACCATATACAAGAACCATCAGTTTCTCCTGCTTCCAGGTATAAAATCAGCTGGAGCCAAATTAACAAAAACAGTATTTTTTCCCTCACTGTTTTAACTTCCCTCTTGAAATATTCCTCAACCAGAGTAAGGCCAATGACTGAAGTGTGAATCAGCACACCAATTAAAAAAAATAAAATAAAACAAAAAACAGTACAAGGAAGGAAATGGAGGACAGATGTTAAAACAAACAGAGATAAAAGCAAAATACAGCAAGTCAACACTCTCTAGAGTACACTATAAACTTATTTTACTGTCCTCCTGGTAGCATAGTGAGTGTGGGTGCATGCCCTTTTCTAGCGAGGACATCTATAAAACTTGAGTCATGGAACTGTTGTGAATTTAGTATTGGCTTTTAAAAGTTTCTCTTTAATAAAAGTTAAACTAAATAACTTTTTGGTTGGTACTTCTTTTGAAGACTGAGGAAACAAGTTTTGGTTGAAATCAACAGTATGATTTAACATGTCCACAAATAGTGATCTTCAATAATTTTAAATTATTTTCACTTATGTCATGAATCAAAGAATATTAATATACATTTATTACCGTGATTTTTTAACATCCTCGAATTAGGTAAGGCTAACATCATAAAATATCATGTAGAGGAAGAAAAAAAGAAAAAAGGTAAACTCTTTACCTTTTTACACTGATTCCACAGAAACATTGCATACTTAAAATTATAAGAATTCATTTGAGCAGCAATATATTCAGTAATTATTTCATTTTAAGCTCATGCCCCTAGTTTACAATCTCCAAAGAAGTTAATGGTTAAAGCTTACTTTGTATGTAGCTCAATGTGAGGAAAAAAGAATTAAAATGTTGATTTAATTGCTAATTTAATCTACCTCTAGGGTAAATACTTAATTTATACCTATTCATATATTTCAAGGTCCTCTCTCAATGTTATAACTGGAATTTACTTCACTGGGGAAGAAAACATAAACAAGACTCACTTAACCTTGGAAAGTTGCAGGAAAACTACAGGAGCCTATCTTCTCTCACCCCTTTGAAGGGAGAAATTTAAAAGGCAATTACCTGTGGAACTTCCCCCATTGTTATGCAAATACAGGTGCAACACCTATGAGGTACTTCACAGAGCATCCCAGCCCCTAGCACTCATTCCTCAACTGCTTGGGGTGTTTGTTGGTGGCTGATAACCCTCACCCAAGGTAGACCTCCAGAGCAAATAGATTGCTGTCCCCAGGAAATGACAGGTGAGTGCAAACATTCAATAGCTTTGCCTTTCCCTCAAGGCAGGAAACTCAGAAGCCTCTAAAGCTCCTAGTACGATGAGTGGTCTAAGGCTCCTGCTTTGACTGTACCACAGTCCAGTTTCCCCTTGCTTCTTCAGTATCCCTAACTCCTCACAATGTTCTCCAAAGCACACCCCAGTAGAGTCTCAAGAGTCCACCTTCCAAAAGAACTTGATACGTGGCACCAGGGTATAACATTCATAAACTAAGTAAAATGCTGAATAGCTTTATTCTAAAATTGATGCTCACCTCCAAATCCATAGCAGTGATATGGAGGCACAAAATTGAAGCTAGCTCTTAAAAATTACTTGTAACTAACAGTGCACTTTTCAAATCTAGATCAGTCCTGAATTATTCTACTTGTATCAATCTATGCATACTCTGTAACAAGAACACTATTTGCAAGTAGTGCAAAAATCAAAACTGGCAAATGTGTTTCATCTGCAAAACAGATTAAACTATGCTCCTTCGGTAGATAGTTATTCTTTCCCTTAATTTTCTAAATAGAAACTTTTGTGTATAAGATAGGAATGTATATTATTTATTTCACAATTATAAACTTACTGGCAATAAACATGAACACCAAGTATAATGGTATTTCTACAGGTGAAGAGTTGTTCATGTTTGCCAACAGCATCATTCTCATAGAAATTTCACATTTCTAGAAATATTAATATTCTTTTTTTTAAGAGAAATTTTTTTTTTTTTTTTTGGTAGATGGACACAACACAATGCCTTTATTTTTATGTGGTGCTGAGAATCGAACCTGGGTCCTGCTAGGGGAGCACTCCACCACTGAGCCACAATCCCAGCCCATTAATATTCTTAATTTTAAAATCCCCATGGGGCAGAGATTGAGACATACATAGAATCATGTATTTGTATCTGAAATGCTATGCCTAGCACCACATATTTCATTGCCTACGAATTTTAATTTATACAGCTTGAACAAAATAAATTGTAAACAATCTGATTTCAGAGTAGTTTCTATCTTTCTATACAGAATTTGTTAACACATTTAAAAAACATTAAAAGTCAACGAACCAAAAACATTTATGGAGTATAGAATACTTATTAACACTGAGTAAGCTGTTGGGTAACAAAAATTAAAAAGGTGAAGTACAGTGATTGTTAAAGCTCACTAAATTCTTCTCCCACCCTTTATGATGCCCATTTCTGTGAGTCTACATTTACAAGTTCAGTTGCAAAGAGTGAACTACAGAGCAAACATATCAGATTCACTTTAATGCATTCACAGGAAGCTGTATGTTCACCAAAGTATTATCAGTGAGATTGAAAAAAGTACTGGAGTAACCAAATCCTAAATATTTGTTAATAGATACCTATAATAAATATTTGTTAATTTATACCTATTCAATCTGGTAACAGATTGGTGACAGTGGTCCACTTCACCTTTGAATATAGCCCTTGCTGCTTATTTTTAAAGGGACTTGTTTTTCTTTTCCTCTTCTCCCACTCCCCCTCCCTAACCTGGGGGCAAGGAACAAGATTACTTTGAGTTATCTGTCCTTCACATAAAGGAGACTTCACTGGAAGATCTAGGAAGTGACTATCTCCCAAATTAACAAATTAACAAGCAACATGCTATCCAGGCTCACCTGGGACCCCTTGTCAGGACACATCTGGAATGTAGCCTTTGAATAGCTTCTTTAAAAGTTCTCTCTTTTCCCTGATGGGCAGAATCACAGCCTCTGGGACAGGAGTCCCCTGTGCTTCTCCTTTGCTGGCAAAGCAATAAAACTTCTTCTTCTTCTTTTATTTATTTATTTTTCCCCTCAAAACCTTGTCCTGATTTTTGGATTGGCATCAGGGACAAGGACTGAGGTTTAAGTAACATTCACTTTAGGAGTTTACATTTTCATAAAGCAAGTTTAAAACATAAATTCAAAAGTGTTCATTTTAATAATTTACACAGATAAATAGGAATTCTAAACCAGTGGTTGTGAGTTAAAGCTTACTATGTAAAAGAATATGAAGCACCTAGCACAGCTCCTGGCCAACAGATGCTCACTAAGTGAGGCATATCTTTTTTTAGTGAACATAATAGCCTCCCAGGAAGCTTGTTCAAGCCTTCTGAAAGCAGTCAATCAAGATACTTTTAAGAGTACCTTCAAATTCTTAACTTTGTTTATTTTGCTCCCCCAGAAGGGTGCTCCCACTAAGAGGTCCTCCAGAAAGAGGTCTGGGCTCTTCATAATGGGGCATGATTTAACCTTAAACTGCTGCACTGACCCAGAGTTCATAGAATAGTCCTGTCTGACAGCTGAACTTTAATCTTCATCTCAATTTCAACTTCCACCTATGATTTAACCTTTGATATCCCCAAATCATTAGGGCTTGCTGCCATTTAAAATTAACACCAGCATATGATTGGGTAAATACATACACTCACACACAATTATATGTGTGTATATGTATTTACACACACATGCATACACACACACACAGCATAAATCCCTGATTTCCTAAGAGAAGAAATCATTTCTATAGTCTCTTTAGCATTTTTTCCCCTTCACCATCAATTTATCTATAGATATATGCATACAGATACATATATATCACACACATACACATAGGTATATACATTCTTGAACTATATATGTTTGTCTATATTGAAATATATATAGTTATCTATATATTATGGAGAGGTTGATCACTGGGTATTAAGTTGTAGTTGGAGACATAAGTTCTGGAATTCTACTGCACAGCAGAGTGACTACAGATAACAATAATAAAAATAGCTTGCTGTATATTTTGAAAAAGCTAGAAGGATTTTGAGTTTTTTTAACCAAAAAAAATGATAACTAAGGGAGTTTTGTAGAATGTATAAATGTACTGAAATGTCAGAGTGCCAAATATGTACAATTTCAAGTGCCAATGTTTTTAAAATTAAGAAATCTATATTTCAACAAGCTACAATTAAAATAAGAAGCTCACAATATTAATATATAACTGAAAAGCATCTAGAACATTTTGCATAATCTTGAATTTTTTTTTTTTTTTTTTGGTACAGCAGATTGAAACCAGGGGCATACTACCACTGAGCCTCAGATCTAGTTTGGAATTTATTTAGAGACAGGCTCTCACTGAGTTGCATTGTGCCTTATTTTTTTTTTTTCCACTTCTAGAAATTTATTGCAGACATACTTTGTTTTGAGAAATGATACTTAGAGAATATAGATATTTTCTTTTGAGTATTAATTGAAACAAGTAACATTTTTTCCAGTTTTGGGGGACTAGATGGTCCAAGGATGAGGGTGAGAGAAACATTTCACTGTATGCCCTTTAAAAAACAAACATGAGGGGCTGGGGATATAGCTCAGCTGGTAGAGTACCTTGCCTGCACAAGGCCCAGAGTTCAATCCCCAGCACCACCAAAAAAAAAAAAAAAAAAAAAAATCAGGGCTGGAGTGGAGGCCCAGTGGTAGAACACTTGCCTAGCAATGTGTGAGGCCCTGGGTCCAATCCCCAGCATTGCAGAAATAAAAGATACAACAGAAATATCCCTTTCATTTTAAAATAACTTTCAATTAATAGAAAACATATAAAGATAATATAAAGAGTTCCCATAACTTCCTCACCCAGTTTTTCTGCATACCAACATCTTGTATGACCACAGAACATTGGTTAAAACTAAGAAACCAATATCAGTACATCATTATTAACGAAACTCTGAACTTTTGACTTTCACTACTTTTTCTACTAATATCCTTTCTCCATCCAGGATCCATTTCAGTAAACCACATTGCATTTAGTAGTCATGTTTTTTTGGTCTTCTGATATCTGTAACATGTATACCCTTTTGAATTCTGTGTCATAGAACTTCGCTTTTGCTGAGGCTGGCTTTGAACTCATGATCCTCCCAAGCTGCTGGAATTACAGGTAATGTTGGATTTTAAGTAGTTATTCCTTTTGATAAGAATTTAATTTGATACACAAAATTATTTGTATCCACTTCTAAATAATTTAATTGGAATTTTCCATTTCCATTGGGCAACATTGGAGCTCATTACAGGAAATCAGGAAACTATGCAATAGTGAATGCAAATTCAGATCTGATATTTCTAACAGGAAAAAGAAATGATATATTGGGGACATCAAGGCAAAACTTGTACTTGATCAAATATTGGCTGCAGAGTGCTATAATTAGCAGAATCAGCCAGCCAGGGTAGAAGTGATAACTCTAATGAGTAATTAACATGGATTAGTTTGGTATCCCCTTAATTCCTTTAAAATACAAAATTCTGCCAGGTATCTATGATAATATCCAATTTACATATTCAAAAGCCAAGGCTCTAAGAAGCAAAGTATCTGACTGAAAGAACCTGAGTAACTTGAACAATTCTCACTGCATTGATGCAAATAGCTTTTAAGTTAATAATAACAACAACAAAAAGAATACTCTACCCAACTAGTTTTCTTAAAATGAGTGAGTCAATTCCCTTGCAGCCAGAACAAAATATTTTAAAACTAGCAATCTTGTAAGAAGTGTGTATGGCGGGGGGGAGAGCATTTCTTTTTAAAGATAAAAGAGATGATAAAGGAATATCCAGTATTGACCACTGATATTTATCTACCATGGGAACATGCTCGCTTTGTGAATATGATATCAAATTTGTTTCAGAAGTTGTCATGCTCACATTCTTCATTATTTCTTTCCCTAATCAGAAAAACAAATATGTAGTTGTTGTAGTCTCTTCTGCCTTTCAAATACTCAAGGTTATTGGCTGGGGACTATAATGGGCAGTTTTATCATTGAGATTGATTTTTTACTTTTTGTTTAGAAGAACTGGGTTTACTATGCTTCCTCAAACCTCAGTGACCCAAACTCCCATTCAATTCCTCTTTGTTTAAATGTTGTTCTCAACTGAACAGTAAAACTGTCAACTTGTTTTGAGATGAAATTTGAATTTAGCATGACTAGGTCCCAATTTTTCCCCTCACATGGCTTTTGTTATTTGCCTGTTTTGGACTGTTGATTCACCCACTAGGTTTAGGAAAGATGATCTAGCACGTTCTACATCAGGAGGAAGCTCCTTGTTGGCCTGAAGTGATCTGCTCTTGGCAGGTCAACTCAAATGTCAAAACCAAGTGAGATCCCTCTAGGACAAGCTGGCAGCACAAACCCACACAGGAGGGTGGCTGCTGTCTCACACAGCCTGCTCTTGACCACAGGGAGGAATGAGGTGAGAATCGAAGGATGAGTCAGGGCAAACTAGAACACCATTCTGGAAACACTGACTCAAAAACACCTGCAGGAGTCAATGGTCAGCATTCAGATATTTACCCATGAAAAAAAAAATCACATGTGAGTGCTGTGTGTTCTCCCTTTGCCCAAATTCTTAATTTATTTTAAGCTGTTTAAATATTCCAGTAATTCAGCCCAAAATTCATTCTGGAGGGAAGTTAGGAAAGAAATTAGTATTGTTTTATCTGCCACTGTCGTTGAATGGCATCATCTAAATCAAAATACTGATATTGTCCAGCTTTTAATATCCCAAGTCTAGTCTTCCCTAGAAGAAAAACGGAATCTCTCCCTTCTTTAACTAATTCAGGATAATTTCCAGATTATCTGCTAGCAGTTCCAGGGTAAGGAGTTTTAAACACTTAACTCCAAATATCCTTGTATTCTTCAGCCTATCTGTTAGGCACTGTATAATCCAGAACTGTATAATCTGCCTCACAGGAGATCAGAAAGGTTGGCCTGGAAAATTCCTATCTAATCAGAAGCAAGTGACATGAAATACAAAAAAGATGTAAAAATTTCTCAAGACAAGTTTCCAAAGATTTAATTTCAGACAATCAATTATAACTAATAAGAGAGGTACTCTAGTGCTGAGATGCCCACTATAGAAGTTATTAGCCACATGAGGCTATTTTATATTCTAATTAAGTAAAATTAAAAATTCAGCCTCACAATCACACTAGCCACATTTCAAGTGTCCAATAACCACATGTTGCTAAAAGAGTACTGTGTGGTACACTGCAAACACAAACGTCTCCATCATTACACAAGGGTCTGTTAAACATAGCAACTCCAGTGCAAAACCAACATTCTCAGGCAACAAATAATTTACAGATAATCTGCTCAATATAGTCTATTTCAGAACACAATGCTGATAGGAGAGAAACTCCTGCTTTCCCCTGGGTCCTTTACCTTTTGGGATTGAGAAGGGATATTTTCTCAGAGCCAAATGGAGCTATTGTCAGAATAGCTGGCAACATGCCAGAAAGCCTTAGTTGTCTACAGATGACAATGGCCAGCTAAGTATCTTCATGCATGATCAATGATGATCACTTGGGTGATCTGAATTAAAAAGAAAAAAAAATCATGCCAGAATAAGTAAGAAGTGAGTGTTTTGAATAAAATAGATAACATATCTTCAAACCAAAGAAGCAGAAAGGGGCCAATCCTAGGGCAAATGGATACTTATTAGTATCTAATAACTCTTGAGAGTGTTAACAGAAAACGTGCATTTAACCAAATAAGCGTAGTCATAATACAGTCAACTCAGTGTTTAAATCAAGTTGATGTGAGCGTCAAGCTGCCTTGCTACATCTGTCTCTCAGAGTAATTTTACTCAGGATATCTAGGCTTTGGTCATGTCACTCTTTCAAAAGGAAAAGAGATGCTATAGTGTTTTTGATGATCCATCCATGATGTGTGCCTCTCACCTGGGACTTCCCTATAGGAACTTCTCCATGCCAGGGACTGGGCAAAACGGAGAAGTTGTTGACCAGCTTCATCCAGGGCTACAGAAGGACCCCAAGTTACATTTAACCTCAGAGAGATTTTTGGTGACCTTAATGAGTTATTTAAGTGTTGTCATTTTTTTGAGGAGGATAAGGGCTGGATAAGGGTTTCATAAAGGAGACTAGTGGAGACAACTGTTTTGAAACTTTTGACCAGGAACTAAAAGAATAAGACACTAGGGCTGGGGATGTGGCTCAGTGGTAAAGTGTCTGCATGGCATGCATGAAGCCCTGGGTTCAATCCCTAACACCACATACACACACACACACACACAAAAAAAAAAATTTGTTTGTGTGTGTGTGTGTGTGTGTGTGTATGTGGGTGTGGGTGTATGTGGTGTTGGGGATGGAATCTAGGGCCATATATATCACTAGAGATAAATAAGTCTCAGAGTTACAGATAGTGGGTATTCTGGTATTCTGGTTTGACTCACTTTCTGTAACATACTTTCGGAATGTTGTATTTCAGTGAGCAATTCAACCCAGAATGTTGCCTTAACCCATGGCAGCACACTGACCCTTGTTTGTCTAGGGTGTAACCCAGATGAAACCTACATCAAAGTATAGTAAATAACAGATCATCTACTTTCAGGATGCAGCTTAAGCATGACTTCCTCTACTAAGTGTTCCCTGGACATATCAATAGCAGGTTTTCTCTCTGGTGTCCAGATCTACCTTACACAGGCTTCCATTAATGTGCAGGACTAGATGTATTTACTACTGTGTTAGCCTCCACATATGAAGATGTCTCTGGGGTTTTTTTTGTTTTTTTGTTTTTGTGGAGGGGTGTGTGGGGGAGGCAGGTTCCTGGTACCTATTTAGTGACTTGAATGCTCGTTTTAGGATTGGGTGGATGGTGGGAAAATAGATGAACAAAGAAATAAACAAATGAAATTGAACCACAACCTGCTGAGATTTTGAGACCCTCTCCTGTTATGCCCAAATTAACATGGAGTCCATTTCAAAATTAGCAACTACCTTGAAGAATTAGAAATGCAAAGGGGAATAAACAGAGATCTTATATAGGAGTGCCCTGCTAAAAGGCAAGGAACATTTTAACATGTTTCAAACCAATTAAGCTTCCACTATTGACTATTACAAATGGTCCAAATAAAAATTTTATGGGTTTTCACTAAGTTTTTCCTATGCAAGTTTCTTAAAACATAGATTTCAGTTGAAGGAATTATGATTATTATTATTTTGTATTGGACACTGAACCCTAAGCTATAACTCCAGTCCCATTTTATTTTATTTTATTAGGTTCATTTTGAGAGGGAATCAGTTACATTGCCCAGGTTGCCCCCATACTTGTGACCCTTCTGCCTCAAGTCACTCTGGACTAGAGATGTGTGCCAACATGCCTAGTTTGAATATATCTTGTAAATAAGACTCCTTGCCTTCACAGGCATAAAAGCATAACTTTTCTGCTCCTATATACTGGGCAGAGTGCTGGGTACTCCATGTAGGAGAACTCCTTTGATCCTTCAATTCCGTTGTGAATAGAAATGGAGCATCGAGTAGTTAAAACAATTGTTCAACTTTGCTCAATATCATACAAGTAGTAAGTGATTGAGCCATGATTTCACACCAAACATTATGCTCCCAGAGTCTTAACTCTTCTATTTTCATCTTATTTAGAAATGGTCATTTTCTCGATGAAAGACAATTGAAATTATATATCACAAAGCTGGTTTCAATAAAACTTTGCCAAATAAAATCAAATTAATGTATAATAAAGGTCACTTGCTTATAAGGCAATTTTACCTTTTTCTTGCTCATTTCTGCTAAGGTTTCTACTCTAGCATATTATAAATTAAACCTATATAATGTCCACCACATTCATCCAATGGTATCAGATTTTTATTCCATTTGCATTAATTTATTATTGGTTCAGTTTTTCCTTTCACTTTGTCTGCATAGTCTAGAAGACCAAAGTGGAAACTAAATTCACAATCATCATCACTAATTCTATGGAACTTAATGGTAATATCTCCTGCAGCATTTATCTGATCCGGAATGATTTCATTCCATGTTTCAGTGTGATTCTTTTCACATTGAAATCCCATTTTCTTTCATAATGACCATGACATAAAAGTGCTAGGACAACTGACTTTGTTGGCATGGGGTAACTATTGGAAATAACTATCACTGTCAACAAATTAAATAAATGTATTAAGAAGAGTGAAGACTGCACTCCGTCTTAAAAAGCCTTTACTTCGCACATCCCTGGCATTTGTAGCGCCCAATGCCTTCCAACATTTAGGAACTGTGAGTTCTGGTTTCCATTGCTTTGGTGAACATTCTTACAAACTTTATAATAGCAAAAAAAAAAAATTCTGATTTCAGTTTCCTCAAGAACATTCCCTGTGGAGCTGACATGTGCTCTGTTTAGTCTCGGCCTCAATGTGATTGTTTCTTCTGGCAGGTCGTGCTTAAAACAAACCTAACTCTGTATTTTCTTTTAATTCTGAAACATTTAGTCCTTGGGACAAAAATGTAAAAATCAGTTACTAATGGAGTTGTAGTAATTGTGGAATGTCAAAAATGATTTGTTTTAAATGGAAAAGAAATAAAATGCACATTAAATGACTGTAAGCAAGAAGGTAGGTACACGTGACCTACTTTACTTTCACAAATCCTGTCCTTTCAAGCCCTCTTTATAATTCTAGGTTCTGCGCTTGACAGTTTTACATATATTACTTATGTAAATAATGAAGATATCCTTGTTCTCATTTTACAGGTGAAGAAACAGAGGCTTAGGGAGATCGTTTTACTAAAGATAAATCACCTCGTAAAAAGGTAAGAGCTAAAAAGAATTAGAAACTGGAGATGTCTGATTTCACAGCCTACATTCTTTCATATTACACCTCTCTCCTTCTCAAACCTACCAAGTTCTGTTTCCCACCAAAGTGAGAGAGCGATTGAAAGTAGCAGAAATTCCATCTGAGAAAGAGACATAAATTTTCACATTCAAATAGCCAGGACACAGCAGGTACAGGATTTACCAATCCAGGGGAGGGAGAGAGGGAGAGAGGGGGAGAGGGGAAGAGGGGGAGAGGGGGAGAGGGGGAGAGGGGGAGAGGGGGAGAGGGAGAGAGAGAGAGAGACTGCTTTTAGCCCTAGGAAGAAGACAGTCCTCATACCACAGTTACGGAACCATCACCAAAAAGCAGCACAGGTAACATGAAGAGATGTCCATATCATGGTGAAATAAAGGACTTTCTTAAACAGTGCAATTAAACACAAGGATTACATCTAAACTAAAATGAAAGAGAATCAATCAATGAGAGTGGTCCTCACTGTGAGTCATGTCAGTAGAGATGATGAGCATTACAGGCTAAATCAGAGATGGCCTTTTGGAGGGCCCCTGAGCTCTGAGAATCCCAGCCCTGACCAGAAGTCCAAGATTAGAAGCTAAGGTTAATGAGAGAACACAGGTTTTTCTGCTTGACTTCATCATGTCTCACCCTCTTGTGAACTGCAGTTTCAAATATAGAAATCCTTGACTTGGCATGAGGCACATATCCACCTTGACCCGGACAGCTAATTCTCATTCATTTTATTCAACTCAAACTGAGCAGAATTAACCAACTGATACAGGCTGTCACAGAAATTGCCTCTGATTTTTCTTTTACTGTAAATTTACTAGAAGCTCATGCCCTAACCATTCCTTAGAATTTGGAAGTTCAGAAAAGCAAAGGCCTAAATTAAATTTTTCTCTTAGAAATTACTTAACAATGAGAGTAAAATATTCTGGTAATTATATGAAACACTCTCCTGGCATATGTTGAACTATATAGACTAAATTATTCAAGACAATTCTAATTTAAAATAATGATAATCTATAAAAAAAGAAACCACTACCAATTTTTAGCACTTTACATTATACACAGGCTTTTAATTTTCACAATATTTACCTTAGCTCTTAATTCAGCTGTTTAGATGTAGAAATTGAGAATCTATAAGCTTGAGATTAAGTATGCTGTAGCAGCTAACTCAAAGTAAGTACGCAAACACAGGTCGGCTGATTTCACTACTTTTACTCTTTGGAAAATTATATTCTTTTCATTGTATCCATAATACAAAGATAGGAATCCATGATATCACTCAATTTTCTAGTACTGAGGACATAATACTATCAATTAATCCTATTTATGCTGGCCTATGAATCTTGCTTAACACCACATACCAGTAACTAGTTCAGTTGATCAGACTTTGCTATCACCTGCATAAATACCCCATATGACCTAAACATGGTAACTTTAGTGACTTCTAAACTCTACTATTGTCACCCATCAGGCTAAAAAGATGCAAGGAAATCATCTCTAAGGTTTAGGAAACAGACTGTAGATTAACACTGATGGTATCCTTACACCAAGTCATTTGGCAAAAGGTTCGGCCATCTTTGGATCAAAATTTGGCAAGGGGAGAATGTGACTTTTCTGTCAATGCTTGCCCAGACTAAAAGGATAACTTATCATCTGCACTTGTTCTTTATTATGGTTTGGATCTTTAATGTTCCCTCAAAGCTCATGTGTTGAAGACTAGGTTCTCAGTGCAGCCATGTCCAGAGATGGACATGGCTACTGGGAGAAAGTGGAAACTGTAGGCAGGTGTGGCATGGTGGAAAAAAGTAGGCCACTGGGGTGTGTCTTTGGGAATTATAATTCCTTCCTCTGCTTGTAGCTGCCATGATGTTTCTGCCTCACTCAGGCCCAAAGCAATGGAGCCAGCCCACCATGGAACAAAAACTCTTGAAACTGTTAGCCAAATAAACCTTTCCTCCTCCGAGTTGTTTTTGTCAGGTATCTTGGTCACACAAAGCTCCAACAGAAGCAGGAGACTTCCATTCCTAGGCTTTCTGCAACAGCTAGTATTGGCAAAAATGAACATACCTCAGAAAACATTTCTGAGATTTCCTCCCGATTCAAATACGAAAGAATATTTTGAGAATATACAGCTACCTCATAGCTATTCTTCTTCATTGATATGTCAGTGGAAGTTTTTGGAGTGACCTAATCACTGTAATCCCAAAAGCTGGGTGGAAAAACAAAACAACGACTAACCCTAAAAGGAAACCTGAGAAGGGGTTCTGAACACAGACAGTCTCAAGAACCAGAATCAGTCTTTTCAAATCCATGGGGCTCTTTGCCTTCAACTGTAAAGATTATTTTGTGCTTTTGAAAGGACATTAATCCCAAAGGAAGAACATAACAGAATGAGTCAAATTGCTTTGAGCAGGAATGCCTGCCGAGAGGAGAGAAATTCTCCAAGAAACAAGGCTTCTGAAATTGGACCTGTATTTTCCTGAGTGATTCTGGTCAGTCCTGCATATAGTTTTCAGAAGTCATTATGCCTTCCAACTGCTAAATCACTGCCTCCCATGTTATCAATGTCAGTGTGACCTTCTCTTGCTCATTCATATCATTTGGTGTCCTCAGAAAATGAAGATAAGGAAAAAATTGTTTGGAGGGTCTTCCCCCACCCCCACTAAATTTTTGTAAATTTGAGTCCTTTTTTCAACTTCTCCCTGCCCTTCAACATTTAGCTGAGGCACTCTGGTTTCCCCACCCATTGGATATCACAGTCAAATTGTTTGCACACATTCACAGAATATTTTAAGTAGTTGAGAACAGAGGCTTCCTCTTCATAAACCTGCATCCAATGTCTAGTTTCATGTTCTAAGGAACTTAGCGGCTACTTAGTTTCTCCTTCAATAAAATAAGAATAATACCCAAATCCCAAAATCTTATGTAAGGCTTATGTGGAAAAAATAGAGTAAATACAAAATTCTAGTAAATTGTTTTCTTTATTCAATATTATTTTAGCAAAATGTGAAACGAATGGAATATGTTTTATTGACACTGTTGTTTGGATCATTAACCAGTATATCTGATAGTTCTTGCTTTTGTTTAGTAGTAGAGTTATTTGATTCCGACTTTCCCAAAGTGCGTCCATGTCTCTCTTTATCACCTTATCTTTTTCTCCTCATAGTTCTTAATGCAGTGCTTTAAAAATTACATATACTCAAGCGATCTTGGATGAATAAATGAATGAACAAATTAGGCACTGTTGCTTTGACGCTTATCTTGAGAGAGGAAAGGGAAATGGCAAACCACATGTGACTTCATTAGAACTGTGAGGTTGTTCCATATTAAGAAGGTGAAATATCCATTGGCACCTGTTTTCTATGTGTGAGCTTTGTAGGTGGTAGGCATAGAAAACAAAATTAAAAAGAGAAATAGAACAGAAGCAAAGGAGGAGTCAGGGAAGGGGAAAAAATTGGGGGGGACATGATCATGTCCAAATCTGATATTCAGACGACTCATCTCTCCTACAAAGAACTGCTTTTGAAACAGCCTGAAAAGTATGCAAAATGTCCCCTACAGGCATCCTATAGGAAAATATTTGATGACAAGTCACAGAAATATTCTAATTTTTAAATTGGAAAGTAACCAGTAAGAGCCTCATTATCTGGTGAGACATTGTATGGGACAGAGATTCTTTAGTGCTGTACAGGGTGAATACTCAAAAACATGATAGCTGATTGACTTGGAGTCTGGGACAGAAAGAATTAGTACCATTTTCTGCCAATGGGAAAATGGAGACACCCTAATTCACACCATCCCCTTTTAGCTTGGTTCTCCGTTACCTACCCCCATCTCACCTATTCTCTCTCATATGCTACTCACCTTTCTCTCCTTTCAGATTTAATTCATAGCTTTTGCATTCTTTCTCACAAACATTCATCAAATATTTATTCACTGTCTACTCTCCCCGTGCACTAGGGGAGTTTCAATAAAAGTATGATCCCAAGCCCTTTGGATAAAGATAAAAGAAATCAATCGAAAAGAAATAAGCAAAGCATTTCCTTCCAGCTTCTACTTTGGAATTAAAGCTTCCTCTTATTTAGTAAAATGAACTCCTTTTTAAACTACTGACTGAAAATAAGTGATATTTGCTAATAACACATATTAACCAAATGATTTTGGTTGACCTCAATTTGTCCTTTTCCCCCATATTTTCAAATAGATTGAAACCCACTTCATTTTGCAAAGAGCCATACAAGATTGATTAACAGTACCATATACAATGATTGACATTTTACCAAAAGGTGACACATTCTATTATTCACATGGAATAGAATTATGGCCACTAAATTTTATGAGTTTTAGGTGGCATATTGGCATTAGGGAAATTCTAGTTGTATATGGCAGCTGTGCCTATTGTTGGAAAAGTCAATTAGTCCAGCAAAAATTTTAGTCGGCTATTTTTTTTTTCAAAAATACCCTACCCAAATTCAAAATGCTACATAATTTAATCCAGAAATATCCAATCTTCTCTATCCCTATATGTAGGGTCATGATATTACTGTCCCTTTTTCCCCACAACCACAACCACCATGTTTTTATGTCTCTCAATGGTCACTGCCACAAACCTAGGAAGATATTTTGCATTTCGGTTTTTTTTTTCATTTTTAAAATTTTTCTTTTCTATTGTCAATTGTCTTGGACTGCATTTTCATTTAGCTAATCCGAGTTGGGTCTCAACTGACTGATAAATTCCAGTCATAGATATAAACCCAGTTTGCATGTAAGAGTATTCTCCTGCTACAAGATATCTGTAGTCCTTCCCTCATACCATAAGATTATGGTACGATAAGTCTTCTTAAAAAAAACATTATTTTCATTTTAAGTAAGTCATAAATTCAGAAAGCCGTGTGAATATACCCTATGAGTACAAACATGCAATTTTGGCATATGGGCTATAAATTTGATTGGCATGGAACAAATTATGTTATTCATTATGTTTCTGGAAAGTTAAAGGCTGAACAATTGGTAAATTAAAAGTGATTATTTCAGTAATGAGATATTTCAAATAAGCAGACTTTAATCTGCTGAAGGAAATGGCAGGGCACACCTCCAGGGGCCAAGCTTGGGAAAGCTGGCTGTCCTTCAAAGAAATCCATAATACCAAGCGCACAAATATATACCACAAATAAAATAGGTAGATGGAAACCTAGGAGACAGAATAGCATATCTGCATATATTTGAGATACACACCGACACACACACACCGACACACACACACACACACAATTTGTTTTCAGGAAGAAACCAGACTAAGAATGATAAAAGAAACACAAAAGTGACCAAAAAAGCAAACAGAAACAATTGTGTATGTTTTTAATGCCACAACAGAAAATAAAGACTAGAGATCAACTTAATGTGATAAAAAGAAGAAAAAGAAATAGATTTCACAGATTGATTTACTCATTGATTTGTCAGGTACTGCACACATGACAGAAATGAGAAAAGGAATATCAATTTATAACTGAGCACCTAGACTATGCGTAGAATCAACTGGTCAGCCAATGAGAAATATCAGAGGCCAGTGAAAATATCCATCATGCCAAAGGCCTGACATCATTGAGGCCAGCTTCAAAAAGGGAGAATTAACCACAGAAAGTCTAATTGTTGGGCTGATTTTGCATAAAAAGGAGTATACAATAAGGAATGGACTTCAAGCAAAGGTAAAATTGGAAGATGTATCATTATATAGAACTGTAAATTGCTGAACCTTGGTCTGTTGTAGGACTTAAGTGTTTTTTTGTTTTAGTTTAATGTAGATGCCAGAAAGATTGGCTAAATATGTTCAGAGTCTAATAAGTCATGGAAGATGTACACATCTGGAAAATATACAAAACAGAAGCAGATATGATTGAAGAGAAGGCAAATAAGAAAAGGAAGAAACTGGTAAAGCCAATAGTAGTGGTAATGTTTTCCCAAAGGGGAGACGCACGGTGTCTTAAAGCCTTCAACTAATATCTAATATTGGCAAGATGGTACACAAATGCTCTCCATTTTCACTTGAGAGACAAAGCTAATAGAGGAGTGAAAGTGCAGAAGATGGATAAAAAAAGTTGTAACTGCAATCATGTGTGGAAGAAAGAACATACTTTCAGGGCCTCTAGTATAGATGACAAATGTAGGTCCTTTTTAGGAGAATTAGACTCTAAGTCTCTTATGCAACTGTGTAGAATTCACAAGCAAGATGTGCAAAATTAGAACAAGTTTGAATTGCATGGAATCTAAGCAATCTGAGCAGGAACAGGTAAACTGTTTTAAGAAAGGGCCAGATAATGTCATGTTTCATGGGTGATAAGTTCTGTATTGCAACTGCTAACTCAGTCACTGTAATGTGAAAACAGCCATGGATTATATATGTGTAAGAAAATGGTTATGCCTGTATTTCAATAAAACTTTATTTACTAAAATAATCATCAGTCAGATTTAGCTCTTTGATAGCAGCTGTAGTATGCTGAACCTAATCTAAAACACAGGTTTTCAAACTTTGTATGAGCACTGGAAATGCCTTGGGAGCTGTGTACAATGCACACTGCTGATGCCTGCCCTTCCCTAGAGCTTCTGATTGATTCTTGAATGGGGGGCTACTAATTTGCACTTCTTAGAAATTCTGAGGTATTGGTGATGCTATTGGTACAGGGACCACCCGCTGAAAACACTGAAGATTGAAAATAGAAATGATAAACCCAAGGCCCAAATATGGGTATGTTTATATGTGGTGTGTTAAGCAAAATTCTAAGATGGCCCCAAGATTTCCTGCCTCCTGATGTACATACACTGCATCACTCCCAGGGCTATAAACCTGTGGATATTACTCCTGTAATTAGATTATGCAATATGACTGGGTGGGTCTGAGCAAACAAAGTACATGAGACTTTCAAAAGCAAACGCACTCTCAAGCTGGTTGCAAAAACAAGGATTCAAAGTGCCCTTCCCTTGCTGTCTTGAAGATGGAGGACACAAAAAATTTCAGTGGCCTCTAGGTGCTAAGAACTGCCCCAGGCTGACAGTAAGGAAAAAGAGATCTCAGTCCTACAACCACAGAAAGTACATTCTGGCAACAATAAGCATCAGAGAAAGATTTCTCCATGTTCTCCTGATGAGAACCCAGTCCAGCCAACATCTTGATTTCAGCCTTATGATGCCCTGAGAAGAGAATATAGCCACACCAGTGCTGAACTTCAGATCTATGAAATCAGAAGCTGATGTTACAGTGTTTCTAAAAATCAATTCTAGAACAGTAGAACTCTAACAGTGTAGGTGTGATGTGGGTCCCACCTTGGACCTATAGATCCCCAGCTGAACCAGATACATGCTCACAGACAAATATCATGATCACCTGCATCAACTGCCAAGCACATCTTGCTACTCACTAGCACCTTAGTTCTTCAAAGCATCATGTTTAGGAGTTCTCTTTGAACTCAAACATTCTCCAATTACTCCCTCCTCTCTTCTGATCAGAAGCTCAGAGGAAACTGAGGCAATGAATTGCTGACATGTTTGGCAAACTTAGTCGTACCACACCTAAACAGTGAGCTTTCCGTCCTTTCTTTCCAGTAGCTTTAAATTCTTCAGCATCAAAGGTGAGCCAACCCAGACCATTTCAATGACACAACCCTTTATAGAACCTATATGTGCCCCAATTCATAAAAGTTCAAAAATACCCTCAACAGTTAAGTATTATAAAATCACATTAATTTAAAAGCATTGCATTTTCTGACATTTAAAAAGTCTCTGACATGGCATATCCATAGTTTGATTTTTCTAATGTTCTTATAAAGGTCATGTTTATGGTATAATAAGCACACATTTGCAAGGGTTATTAATCAGAGTAAAGCTAGGTTGCAAACAGATTTCCAAAGCATTTTCCATTTTTATTCTGAACATATTAGCTACTTAAAAATGCCACATTTTTAAGGGCCTTCTTTGAAAAAGAATTAACTATTAATTTTGTTCAAAGGAATGTCTTCATCTTAAATGAAGCTGGAATATGGCTTAGGAAAATAAATGACAAGGATGTGTTCTGCTAGTTCAGCAAACTTGTATGGCAATTTAGAAAATTCTAATTTTTAAGATAATTCCAGTTAGCAAGTGAGCCTTATTAGGAAATCCAGCGGGTACTGGCAGTAGGTTTTTCTAATTTGTATGGGAAGGGAGGAGCATACATTTTTATAATACTTCTAAGAAATATGGCAAAACCCAGGTCTTACAGAAATTAAACTTTACTATCTCAAAAAAAAATTACCTTCCCATTTTGTCTTAGCAAGAAAGAGATGAGATTCCTACTTATTGACTATAGGAAAAAAAAAAAACCCTTGTTTTAATATTCAAGAAATGCCAAGGAGTGTCCCTGAAGATCTAACTATTTCGAGACATTAATTGCCTCAATGACAAGAATTCACCCTCTTTTTGAACCATAAGCATATTTTCAAAATGTTATCTTAATTAAAGGAAATAAACACAAATAAAAAGGAAACAAACATACAAAATGGCAAAGAGTAACAGTTCATAAAAGGCAGCATAAATGAGAAACTTTTAAGCATTCGATTCTCAAATTTTGATCCCTCTGGTTTTTCCATAAGTCCCTCTTCACCTTGTCTGTGATGAACTTCATAAACCAAACAAGCTGGCACATGCATGCAGTCCTGCTCCAGCAAGAGGAAGTGCTGGCTCCAAAGGGCTGCTCCACCTGATGGGTGTTCAAACTGACTGCTCCAGCCATATTTCAAGGGCTGTGAAGAGTGTCTCATAAAAAGACACAGTGCAATCCCATTAAAAATGATGAAATTAGTAACCGGCACTGCCTAATTAGTAATGATCCGAGAATTGTGAAAATCCTTTCTTGTTTGGAGCAATACACCTGCCTTTCTTAATTTAGAAATGAAGTGCAGGAGGTACAAATGATTAGCCACTGTGAGGTGTTGGCCAAGAAATGCAAGAAGCCAAACAGGAAAGCTATCCAGGTGAAGTCCCCTGAGCAATATATTCCTCCACTGAGACAATTAGAGCAGGAAGAATGGGTCAACCAAGAAAGCAGAAGGACAATAATCCTGAAGCCAGGGGGACAGGCAAGTTTGGCAGTCAGGTGTCCAGCTTGGCTATCCCAAAAGATAAGAAAGAGATGAAGGCAAATGAACCACCATTCCAGCCTTTCAAAAAATACACAATTAAGGATCAATTGAGAACAATTAAGGATCAATAAGAGACAAAAGAGATAGCAACACAATAGAAATGAAGAAAGTAACTTTTGGTACAATGTCTAAATCATTATTGGTTTTGGATTTTTGAAAATTGCTACAAATTTTGGTCTTGGCACTTGGAGATTATACACAGGCATAAAGAGATCTAAATATTTATATTTTGAAATTAGGATCTGTAGCCATATAACTGAAAAAAACAACCATTTGCTAGTATTTTATTTTTCAATGGGGTTTTAGGATCATCACAGTACTGAACAGAAAAGCACAATGATTTACCATTATACCCTCTGTCCCCCCACATGCATAGCCTCCCCCTCTATCAATACCCCTCACCAGAGTGGCACATTTGTTACCAGTGATGAAGCTACACTAACTGACACATCATTATCACCCAGAGGTCACAGTTTACATTGAGGCTCAATTCTGGGTGCTATTCATGCTATGGATTTGAACAAATATATAAAGATATATCCAGACCACTCTAGCATCATACAGAGACGATTCCCTGCTTGAAAAAGTGTTCATAATATATTTTGGGGGTAAAGCAAAATGTGCTTCTCAATTTACAGAATATAAATGCAAAAAGAAAAACAATAGCTCAGCAATGATGATCATACACAATTTTAATTTGTTCAGCTGGAGAATTAGCTAAATGCCTTGAAGCTATGTGTTTATTGTGGAAAACTTGGATAATACAAAAAGAATAGAATTAAAAAAAAAAAAAAACCTTGCTGCAATCTCACTACCAGAAGTCACCTGTGATTTCTGGTGTCTCTACTGCTTTGCCCCTTTTACTATGTATTTGCGGGAAGCAAACATATTAGTTTAAAAAAAAAGCATACTCACTTGAAACTGCCTTTGTTCTATTGAGGACTATTGCACAGTTTAGTAAGTATGATCTTAGCAAAAATGAAGTTCAAAATATCCTTTTAAAATTTTCAAGTGCTTTATTTTAGGGATATATCATAAATGATTTAACCAAAGTTGTTGATCATTACAGACATAATTTTTTTTACCACCAGAAATAAAGTTGATATATAATACTTTTATAATCACAAGATGTCTCGAATGAGACAAAATGTGAAGATAATCAATACAATGGGAGGAGGAATATAAAGTATATCATGAGAAACACATAACATTCATTTATTATCTTTAAGAAAAGTTCAGAAGTTAGACATCACCTGCATTTTTCTCCAAGGCCTGGATATTTCAAGTGTTTTTTTTTTTTTTTAAATCAATGTTTCTACTCCTATAGTGCATGGATAGCCAATTAACTGTTTTTTAAATCTATGAATTCTGCCATAACTACTGTCATCTAATAAAATTCTAATGTGCATTTAGTTAATAACTCCAGGAATACAACACGAAAACTAAATACCAAGCTATACAATTTTAAAAACAACACAGAGGAATGTCTCATTTTCCCACTCAACAGCTTTGGGAGGTACCATATGTTTAGAAAAATCAATTAAGAGCACACCAGGGTATCTGAAAATAGTATGTATATGCTGTGAAGTTATTATAATGCATTTGTGTTCTCCACAACGCACTTCAATATATATATATATAGAGAGAGAGGGTCCTCAGCCAGACAGATTGCCATTTGTTAAATAAATTAAGACAAAATATTCTCTGTGACACAGAAAGGGAACTTGTAGGCATAAATCTTATATGATCTTACATGTGAGACTAAGCAATCACAAAATTTCACGGTTTTTCTGATGTTCAAATATTCAGAATCATCCAGCTTGCCCTACTTGCTTAAAACATACTATTTCATTTCAAGATTGAATGAATGAATCTCAGAGCACTTAAGCCAAGCTGAGTGCATTCTAATGCAATATTTAAAAAGTATAGACCAGAGAGAAGGAATGGTGCTGTTTATCTAGTGCTGCCCAGAGGAGAGCATTACCCACTCTAATGAACCACTAATATTCAATGGGTGTTTTGTTGTGGATTCATAAGCTTGACTGAACTTATAATATCTAGACGAAGTACTCTTCTGATGATCCACTTTGCTTTTCTCCCACCCCATCAAAGAACCAGCAGATTGATCTGGCCTCTATGGCAAACTGGAAAGGTTGAACTCGAGGAGCTGCTATAAATGTAAGTCATCAGAAATTCCATGTCCCATCAAGAAAATATTAGTAATTATATATAGGTTTAAATTTCATGAGCAAAGACAATCTTTGAAACCCTGCTTCTTTTTTCTTATATCAGATTTATGGGGAGGTCAGTTGCCTGAGATATAAACTTATATATAAAAAGATCTAAAAAAATTATTTGCAAGTGGTATCAGAATGTCCTAGAGGACTTTAAAAACCACAGATCACGCCACCTGAGAATTTCATTGTTTAGAAATGCCCTGGTGATATTAAGCAAAATAAGCCAATCTCACAAGGGTCATTTGTTTTTTCTCAGATATAGAAACTAGAGAGGAAAAAGGAAAAGAAAGGTGGGAGGGAGAATCTCATAAAAATTGATGTCAGATCAGTAGTATGGAGAAAAGGGACTCGGGGAGGGAGGTGGGAAAGGAATAGTGAAATATCAGGAAATGATACTGCTCAAATTATATTGTTACATGGTGCACACATATATGTAAAACAAATACGTAAAAACAAATCCCACCATCATATACAACTACAGTGCACTAAGACAAAATGTGGAAAAATTTTTAAGTGAAATTCCCTGGTGATACTGATGCTATTGACAATAGGGACCTTGGAGAATCACTGCCTCAAAATATCCTTGGATTAAACTGGGAGTGTTATGGAACTTTCTACTGGTTTTCAAATATGTCTCTTTATAGAGCCAGTGAAATGAAAGTGTTCCTGCTCCGATTAAACTAGATAGTACCCTTTCAGTCTTGAGTGATATGTAAGATCTGGCTCCAAGGGAATCAGAACCTGAGACAAGAATGCCCTGTTAGGCTTTACTGGTCGCTTTGAGAGTGAACGGAAGGATGGAAATCATGCATGGCCAAGGCTACCACTACTTCAGGATAAGTTATGAAGAGACACCACCAACTCTGCGGGGCCTCAGGTGACACTTCCAGAAAGGTTCTGCAGAGACACTGTATTTAGAGACACTGTATTTAGACACTGTATTTCATGAGAGAGAGAGGAGGAAGAGGATTTTGCTGCTTCTGTCTTCTTTCCCTCAATGGTCTAAGCGTGCCTCACAGGAACTGAACTCCCCTGCCCTTGCAGGGTTGTATCATCTGAAACACTTAAGGGAAAGCACATTCCACTTTTCAAGAGGCATGGCACTTCTTTCAGGTCTGCAAGTTTCTGGAGAGCCTGAAACTCAGGTCTTAGTGCAGACTAAACTACCTGTTCAGCAGCAGCCTAGAAGGAGGCCTTGGCCCTCCCAATCCAGCCACTAAACTTCTGAACTCCAAGGGATACACCTGAGGCCCAGAGTTAGTTCCTGGACTGCGCAAGAGGCCAAGCAGATAGAAAACAGAGGTGCTGATGATTTCTAAGGAAGCCTGTAAAGTCTGTCTGATGCCTTTAGAAGTTGAAGATACCACCTCATTCTCACCAACTTGTTTCTAATAGATAGGGGCAGCAAAAGCCCCACCCAACTCTTAAATGGCAGAGCTTGCTACCAATCCTGAGATCAGTGAGGTCACAGTTGCCTGAACATGCTAGACTTCCTAAGCTGAAATTCTAAGGCTGAATAACACTTGCCATGATTCCACTTACTGGAAATGAGGGGATTATTTTCAATACTTTAAAAATCTAAATGTTAATCTCTTTGATATGTCTTCCAGGAAGTTGACTGAATCAAAAAAAAAAAGTGCTTTCTCCAAAAGTGATGAGAACTTTTAAAAAATTTTGGATGTTATATTACAACTTAATGAGTGTCCATGATTAAATAATATTGAGTGATAGAGAGAAATTAAAGATAACAAATATGATAAATTTTTTATAGATATAAAATGCATATTAATTTGTTTATATTTATAATTGTTATCATTAGTAAAAATCCATTTTTTTTAAATTTTTTTATTGTTGGTTGTTCAAAACATTACATAGTTCTTGATATATCATATTTCACACTTTGATTCAAGTGGGTTATGAACTCCCATTTTTACCCCATATACAGATTGCAGAATCACATCAGTTAAACATCCATTGATTTACATATTGCCATACTAGTGTCTGTTGTATTCTGCTGCCTTTCCTATCCCCACTAAATTAATATGAAAATTTTAACATAAAATTAGCACGTGTATATGTATATATGTATGTATGTTGCATAAGAGTATATATATATATATATATATATATATCCATGTATAAGCACACATACATATATACATGGATGTACACACATACATATACATCCACATAACAAAAATCCAGAATACTCACTTGAAGGAGCACTAAATCGTCAGATCATCTAGACTGTATAAATAATCCAATATGGACTTACTTAGTGGTGATGAAGGTATCTGAGCCTGCAGACTCAGCGCCACACTAAGTTTTGAGCATAATGTAAAGTCCAGAATAGATGGCTAACGGGTTAACCTGTCAGAGATCACATACATACCCCCAACCCTGACAACCTCTTAATTTTGCATTATCCTGGTCATCATCTTCAAACCTCCTGTCCATTTCCTCATGTTCTTTGAAAACTTTGGGACCTAGAATGGAATCCTCTTTCTTTTATCTTCTGCTGTGTAGAACATGTGCCTTGAAGATCCATCCTGCCCAATACCCTACCATAGACTTTTATCTAGGCCCTATCCCAATGGTTCTCAAAGTGTGGCCCTCAGGCCAGCAGCATCGGCATTAAATGCTAATGTGTTAGACATTAAAATTCACTGGCCCCTCCTTGGACCTATGAATCAGAAACGGTGGATGTGAGGACCAGCAATGTGTGTTTTAAAGAGTTTCCAGTGATTCTGATGCATGTTAAAATTTGAGACCCACAGTTCTATTTTGTCATTCAAATCTACCTGCCTCAGAGCCTAGGCACTTACCTGATCAATATATGGAACTGTTCCTCCTCCTAAACCTGGCCTCTGGCATTCTATCCTCTGATCACAATCCATGTTTACTAACTTTTCCCTTCGTTAAACCTGTGGTCCCTGAATGCTGCCCAGTCTGCTCTCAGTCTCTCAACCCCTCCTTCTTTCCGGTCTTTCCTTTCCAGCCTGGACCACACGGTCAACCAATTAAATGGTATTCTCATGGGTACCCTTAATTCCCCCAACTCTTTAACTTTTGACCGCAACTGTCTTGCTAATGCCATACTGTAAATCAATCCAGCTGCCTGTTCCCCCAGGTTGTTTCTGTGTTGCCAAATACCACTAGAGAAAATGATAGAGCCATGCTCACTGGCTCCATTACAAATTTATGATATCCAGCTTCAGCTGATTCCTGTCTGCTACTTGGCAATTCTTTTATTCTCCCCCAGCCTACTTCCTTTCCCACCCACAGCAGCTGTTAGACAGCTTTGCAACTTTCCCCATGCCCCCAACCTCACCTTCACCCTTCCTTCTCCTTTACCAAAAGAAAAAAGTCACCAGCACTTGTGCCTATCCTTTCCTCCTCTCTTCTTCTGAGAAGAGGTGCCTTGGACCTCCCTGTCCTAGGCAACCCCATCCACACCTTCCTTTCCTTTGACCCCACAAAGGTGTCCTAATGCCAAGCTACTGATAATTCCGATGATCTTTTGCTATGAAACAATATGGTTTCTATTCACTGCCTGCATTCACTGTCAGGACGCTTTAATTTTTTGTATGGTAAAACATACATAAAATCTATCATTCTAGCCACTTTTAAATGTAGCTCAGTGGTATTAAGTGCATTCACAAGACTGTGCAACCATTGCCACAGTCCATCTCCAGAACATTGTCATCCCAAACTGAAACTCTTGTACCCATTAAACAATAACTCTCCATTCAACCCCTCTGAAGCACTTCTCTACTTTATGTCTCTACGACCCTGATTATTCAATATCACATATAAATGGAATGATGCAATATTTGTATTTTGGACTCAGTATATTCCCCTTAGCATAATTGTCTAAAGGTCCACCCAAGTTTTAGCAAGTATTGGAATTTCATTCTTTTTTAAAGACTGAATAATGCCCAGGGCATGTATATGTGCCACATTTTTTTTAATCCATTCTTCTTTCTTTGGACATTACGTTGTTTCCTCTCACAGTAATTTTCTGTGGTGTCTATTCTTAACTTCATTTTCCGATGAAGATCTGGAGGTTGAGACAAGTTAAGAAATTTGTTCACACTTGCTACAGCTCTTAAGCAGGTGGAGGAGTCAGATCTAAAACCTTCTGAGTTTATGTTTCTGGCTTTTCTCACTATGTCCCCCAGACTCTCATCCACTACTCTGGAGATTGTACCACATCAGTTTTCTACCCACACTTGAGCTTCTCCCTCACTGATTACTTTCTTCTAAAATCATGCTCAGTTCTGTCCAATCATAAGAATAGCTGACTTCTCAGTTTTGATTTACTTGCCCAACTCTCCCACGTATGGCCATCAAAGGTTACTGAAGCTATCTCAAGGGCTGCTTCTCCTCTGTCTTTCTCCTCAGTACTATTTGCTTCCTGCCTTCATAATTCAGCACCCATGTATTTTTCCCACTTCACCTGCTGATAACACCCTTGTTACACTCCATACAGAATCACACAGGATGCTCATCAATCCTGAGGAGTGTATATTCTCCTTGCAATGTCCTTCTCTTTGGACATTTCTTTTCTTCCCCCTCCCCCCACCACCCCCATTTTTGGGATTAAACCTAGGGACACTCTACCACTGAAATAGATCCCTAGTCCTTTTTATTTTGAGATGTGAATTGCCCAGGCTGTTCTTAAACTTGTGATCCTTCTGCCTTAACTTCCCAAATCCCTGGGATTACAGATATGCACTACCACACCCAGCCTGGATTTTTCTTATGGCTTCCACATAAGCTCTTAGTCACTCTTTCCAGCTATACTTCTGACAACCAACATCACATCAGATGTAACCAGACAACTCCTTTCCTCAGCTACAATGACTATCTCTTGCTTTTGTGGCCACTATGGTTTCTGTCTCTCTCTGTCTCTGTCCTTATAAAACATTAACTGGTCTCACAGCCAGATCTGTGAAGAGGATTCCTGGACCTCAGGAAACTGCACACTTGTCAGGGGAACATACTTTGGAAAACCAGAGAAATTGGAACTATGATGAATTAATTCTCTGGATAGCAACTTGAGTGTTCATTTGTGTGCATCTCGACTGCAGATGGAATCTTGGATTTTTGAACATAGGATGATGAGCAAAGACAACTGAGAAAGCTTCTTGAGATGGATTTTAATTATGCAGCCTTGTGATTCCAATTGGGATCCAACGTTTACTAATGGTGCAGAATCAGGCCAGTTATTGAACCTCACTGAGAAATCTAAGAAAATGAAACAACCAAAAAATTCACATATGTGTGTGTATGTGTGTGTGTATATATATATATATATATATATATATATATTTAGGGAAAGGGGAAAGAAGCAAACAAAAGGGAAGCAGGGGGGAGGGAAGAAGGGAAGAGGCAGACGTTTGACTTTTGAAAGGAACCAGACCTGGAGCTGGATCCTCACTCTACCACAGAAGTGCACCTGTGATTTAAGAAGTCATGTGACTTCTCTGTATAATGGGAATATTACACTAAAGATTATATATACAGTATGTAAAGTGCCTGAAACACAGGAGTTGTACATAAATGGACGTCATATTTGCCGTCACCATCATTACAAGTGTTAGCATCTTGTCACCTGCTGTAATGCAAAGGTGCAATGTGGAAAGCAGACAGGAAGTCTTCCAAAAGGACATCAGAAGGAAAGCAGCATAATGGAGTTATTTTTCTCTTTTAAAGTGCCTTTAGGAAATTACTTTTCTTTCCCCTTTTAAATTAATCTTCAAATGCCTCTGGAGACAGGTGATTTTCAAGATCTGAGTGAAAGTAAAGCCAATCTTTTGTAGATGATAATACTCAAGGTTTCCAAAATGTGTACCCCATCAAAATGGTGCTTCCCAGTGTAGCACTTTCTAGTTCAAAGGTGGCAGATGCATGTGACTTTAAGCAAGCATCACTGCAGGAACGGACATTATAGCCTAAGTAGCACTGACCAATGGCTCATCCAGCTAATGCCTGGCCTCTTCCTCAAATAATGCCAGGTGTTTTGATGTAAGTAAAGTGCATCAAATATCCCTTACTGTGCTCTACGACACCATAGAGAGTATTTATTCTTGACCTCAGCTGCCCAGAAGCCTGAGATCTTATAGCCCACATAATAATTTTATCCTTGCTAGTCAAACTGCAGGTGCCATTAAATATATGTTATACACATGTAGAGTTCAAGAAGAGATTTCATTTTCTTCCCTTAAAAAGGCCTTCCCTTTTCATTATAATTGTTGCTACCTCTTGTCAGGGTGAAAAGACGTAGCATAAGTAAGAATACTATTTTATTCCCCTGAAGTACTTAGTAATTATAGAGATAATTGCCAATAGGATGTCTTCTCAATGGCAGGCCCCTTGCTAAGCCACTTACAATGCAACTTCTCATCCTGACAGTGCTGGTGGTATTACTGCCCCAATTTACAAATAAGGACATGCAGGGTGGGCAAATCATTCCACCCAGTTTCCTACAGCTATCAGGGGTCAGAGTTGGACAGGGAATCACTGCTGTTTGGCTCTAAAGTCATCAGAGTGCATGCACTGCCTCAGAAGTGCCTTCACAGAGCAGATAGAAGACTGAGGACCACCAAGTTAGAATGCTTAAAGTGTCAATGGAACAGCAGAGGAGTTGAGTGTGGACTGTAGAATCGATCATTCAAGTCGGAGTTCTGGTCTTAGGTGTTCCATTTGGGGGAATTTACTAAATCTCTCCATGCCTCAGTTAGTGTTTCTGTGAAATGAAGATAGTAAACTCTTCCACCCAGGCACACTGGAGATAATCCCTGGCACCTTATATACCTGGCACAAAGAAAACATACAACAAATATTGGTTGTTAAAATGATATTCATTATGCTGTGATATGACTTAGTCACTATGAATATCATGTGGAATCTGGCCCATATGAGTAAAACCAACATAGGAAATTCAGCCATCATCCAAGAGCATTTAAACATATCTCTCTTATATCACTTGATCAAGGAATAATAGTCTTTCTAATCCAACCAGAATAATTATGTGTCCAACTGAACATACCCATGTCCATCAAATTGCATGTCTTTAAAAGTGATCACTGTCCATAAGGCCTGTACAAAAGCATTTACAGGAAGTATCCAACAAATAATGAAGACTTAGCTACTACAAAGCAAACCTTTATTGTGGTGAACAATCTATTCCTAAGTCAACCTCTGCTTAAATCAGTAGAGCATGCAATGGCTTGAGACCTGAAGGGAACATGCACTCTACTCTCTGGCTGGTTATAAGGGACCTAAAGTTAGTGTTTAAGATATGAGTTGATGTCTCATTAGTATTTCTTGGCTTGCTTTAATACTATTTGAAAGAAAGAAAATTAAAATTAAAAAAAAAAAAACATTAAGAAGTAACAGTTGATTGAGCACTCTGACCAGTGTTTACTTTTCAGTTCAGCAGAACTGCTTGGGTTAAGGATGTGCTCTCCAAGGGCCGGTTGGGTAAAGACCTATGAGCTGGCTTTGCATCCTGGAGAAAGGTACTTACCTGGCTGTGCTTCTGTTCCTCCTCTTTAAAAATGGGACTGGGAAAAGCTGAGCCTGCTTTGTGAGATTGCTATTCATCAGACATGGATTCCAGTAGTCACCATGGGTGATACCCTTCCACACATTATAGACACAACACTGAATAACAGAATAATTTCCTTGACTTTAAAAAGCTTATAGTCACATGAAGAAAGCCAAATCAATATTCAGCATGTCCACAGTGATAAGGTAAACTCTGTCTTTAATTCTGACAGTAGTAAAGTAGATTTCTTGATTTGATTTGAGTAACCCATTTGGCCTTTGCAAGCTTAAATGCTAGGTTATAAAAAGGAAAGTAGAGTAAAAGACATAAAGCTATACTGTCCAATATGGCAGCTACAAGTCCCACGTGACAACTGAACACTTAAGATACGGCTGGACCAAACTAAGATTTATACAAAGTATAAATGCCCTTAGTATATTTACCAAGTGTGCTCTAAATGTCAGTACTAGCTTTTAAATACTTTGTATGAAAAAGACACTGTAAAATGTCATGACTGTTTTGCATCGGTAATGTGTTGTAATTATGATATTTTTCATATATTAAGTAAAAAAACACATTATTCACATTATCTAATTTTCATTATTTTTTCTTGCTTTCTTAAAGTGACTAGAAGAAAAGTTAAAACAACACACATGACTTGCATTTGTGGCTCATGTTATGTTTCTCATGAGCAACTCTGGGCTAGTGATGGGGGCCAGGCTGGAGGGGTGCATGGAATGAATGGTCAAGGAAGCTCTTTCCCTTAAGCTCACCCTCGTGAGGGGTCAGAGGGAAGTGAAGGAGTAAGCCACATGCATTTCTGGAGGAAAAGGCATTCCAGACTGAGATATAGTCAGTGGTAGATGAAATAACTTATGCCATACAACTCAAAAGGGATGAGACATCTGATGAAGGAGTGAACTTTAGTTTTCATGATTTTTCAGTCCCAAAAGTCTGGACTGACAGTTACAGATAAGCATTTCTACCACATGACTAATTTTTTAAAAATAGTTTTTCCTTTTTCTGAAAAGGACAGCTAGGATTAACCCATCATTAGGGATTATGGAAAAGCAGCTGGACAGGACATAAGACCTACTTACACCCTTTGGATGTGACAAATTTTGCGATCCGGTGACATTAAGTAACTCACTTGGTCTTTCTGATCCTTGTTTACTGATGTACGAGATGGAGAGGAAAGATAAATAAGGATATCTGTTCTACCTTCTATAAAGAGGTGATATAAGACTTTGGAAAGCTATTTAAATTATATATTGTAAGGAGAGCAAGAAAAATCCCAATGGAACACTCAAGTGATACCTACCGACTCATGTCATCATTGACACATAAAAGTCAGATATCCCAAACAAGTTTAGTTTATCCCTGTTGCAACTTCCTACAAATGCTTTATGTTGAAAGGAGGTTTTTGGATTCAAAACAAAACATATCTGAAATAACCACTGTGGATATTTTCTCTCCAGGTGTTCTCTTAGTTCTTTCTACCCTTTGCTGTGCCTGGGTAGCTTCTCTGTGTGGACTGTATCAGCAGGCTCCCCTGCCCTCCAGCATCTTGTGGCTTTGGGTTTGGGAGGCAAGGAATTATCTGAAAGCAGAATGAATATAAGTTTGGGTGTTTTATTCCCTGGTGGGTTACCATGTGTCATCTGTGACCCAACACCCATCCTCCTGTAAGACTACACTCTTGGCATCACCACAGAGTTCAAAGATGACCATTCTCCTTGCCCTGGCTATCATCCTGTCTTTGGTTAAACCCTACCCAATATTTGAAAATAACTCCTTTGTTAAATTCTTCACAATTATACAACTTCAGCATGCCATCCATTTCTTCCTGTGTCCCTTAATGTCAAAGGCTTAGTGCAGTCAGAATAAACTATTCACATAAGGAAGCAGCTCCTGCAACCTTATAAAAGTAGCTTCTACTATGTATGTGACCTTTGGGCTTAAGCTGAGCCCCACCACGTACATAGCAAAGAGCCATGACTTTGGCAAGCTCAACTCTCCTCACCTCCTCCCCTGAATCAGACACTCTAGTGCTGTAAGGGACTCTTTTCAGATCTCTGATCAACCCCAACTCCCTTCAGATTCAGTGTCTTCCACACAGTGGTACCTCTACCTGCTTCACCAACAACAAACACTGGAAAGAAACTATTGTGTCCCTTGTCCACACATAAATCAAAGAAAACACAACATAAAACCATAAAAGATATAACACACATATTTAAAGCTTAAAATACATTTTTCCATGATTTCTCATACCATATGAGGGCCCCGAGGCAACTCTTCCTATGTTTGAGGTGACAATGCACTGCTGTTCTAATTTAGCTGGTGGTAGGTTTGCCTGCTCAGCCACCCACCAAAGTTCCTCTCTATTCTTCAAGATTCTGCTCAGATGCAATCACCTACCAATAGCCGTCACTAATCCCTGCACTCCCAGTTGATAATGTACCTAGAACCAATACGTGTACTTTCCCAGAGTCCCAAGGGCACCTTAGTGTCATCACCAGGTTACCTTGTCTTCCTCTTGGATGCCACTCTTCATTCACTATCTTCTGACCTTTCTTTTTTTCACAGTCTTTACTAATATCTGATATTATTTATTTCCTTCTTTATTATCTTTTTCTTCCACTAAAGTGCAAATTCCATTAAATCATTTTTATTCCTCCCAATACCCCCAGTCCCTGACACATAGTAAGGCATTTTAAAAAGTCCGTTACATGAAAGAATGAACTGTTACAAACTCACATTTCTAACATAGCACTAGAAACAGAAGGTACTTACTAAATGCTCACCAGAATATTGAGTAGATTCACTATAGTATTCCACTATAATGAAGAACCAGAGAAAGCCCAAGCTATCTAGAATGAGCATCTGGGGCATAACTATAGATATTATCATCTGAAACTGTAGAGTCACTGTTACCAAATTTTCCCATATTTAAAGAAGAACAAAAATTATAATTTTTCTACATTAAAATTATCCACTGTAAAAATGTATCAGGAATAAGAATTATTATATTATGTGATCCAAATGAAATGTCTACATGCACACACAGTGGGTAATAAGCTAGCACTAGTAGCTTGAGAACTCTGCCCCATTCACCCACCTTTAATATGCCCCCACAAAAGAAGGCAAACAGTAAATAGCAATACCCTAGACTGATGATGGCCAGCTCTCTTTTAAAAACATCCAATGTGATCTCTTGGTACAGATTACTAAAAGGAAGGAAAGAAAGGGGGAAAAAAAAAAAACAACTCTTCTTTAAAAAGTTCCAAAGAAAAGAGTCTGAGACAAACCAACTCATCAGAAGTTACAAACTAATTTCAAACCTGTTCATAAGTGAATGCTACTCTGCTCAAAAGTCAAAGATCTCAATAACCCTCTGCCTTAGGATGTGTAATGGGGTTCTGTTTATTGAACAGGCATGGAAAGACACAGAGTATAAGGGTAGCAGGTGTTCCTCAAAAGGCAGGTCTAGTGTCTTCATGTTGTAGCCAAGAGAATAAAAGACTTGCCTGAGGTCAGGTGGCTGCAGACCAGGAAATAGAGATCCTCTGTGCTCCACTGCCTCTTTCTACCACTCCCCAAATCCACTCTCTCCATTGTGCTACTCCTCTGGTCCAGGCCCTTTGCACCAGTTGTAGATCTTGCACTTCCATTCACATGTTTGGGTCTCACCCTGGACTATGCCTTGCTTTCTGACCCTAAAGTACCCAATGGCTCAATTCCTGCCACTCCCACACCAAGCCTGGTTGCCAAAACCTCAGCCTGGGACATGTGCCCAGATGAGCTCAGTCACCAGGGAGAAAGCATGACTTGATCAATGATGGCAGAGGTGGGGGTGGGAAGTGGAAATTTACCATTCCTGTCTACTACGGAACATCTGATCCAGTATTTCACCTCCTCTAAGGATCTAACTCACTCCCACATGATGACTTGACCTTACAAAAGTTACTTATTTGTATAATACATAATGACTGCAAAATTGCCCTTCTGTCCCCAAAGAACAGACAAGACTTCAAGACCATACATGATTACACATAGACTGATAAAACTCCTGTTTTACCCTTTATCCTGCAATTAGCTTTTTTTCCCCCTCAAAGTTTGATGAAGATATAATTCCATACCATACAATTCATTGTTTTTAAAGACAAATAATACAGAACAGCTCACTCATTACTTCTTATACTTGAGCTAATGAAAAAACCCACTTTTACAAGAGATTGTACCTTTTGGCAAAAAAAAAAAAAAAATAGAGGCAAGGAATTAACTTTTCACAAGTCACAATATATTTATGACTTCTGAAAACAAAACAGAAAATCTTAGGATCTTTTTTTCCTCTAAATTACAGCTGGCCCCTTGCATAGTATTAGAATTTGTGGCTCCAGAAACATGTTCCCCAAATTCACATCTACGTTATAATCCTATCATTAGAAGTGATCATGTACCTCAAGGTGTTATTATAGTTTCTAATCTTTTTAAGTGCCAGAAAGTCAATTATAATTAAGACCAACACAAGAAACCTCTTGCTGTGCATACACCACGTACCAGGAAAGCAGGTAGCAGAATGTTATGTTCTGCTTCTGAGGGAGGGCATTTAAATAGATGATGAGAGACAGATGGACAGAGATATGCACTTTAATCACAAAGACAAAATTGGTTTAGGAACTTGGTGAGTTATTTTGTTTACTTCCTCCTGCAAGTAGCTGCCTTAGTCCCTGTTCCTACATGGGTACATGTAGACATATCCATAGAGACCATTTGTAAAGCTTGATGAAGTTTCAGTTCAAAAGCTTTCAGGAGCTTACCTTTAATCAAACCCAGATGCGCTTCCAACTTGAGCAGGCCTTACTTGCCAAGAGTATTTGTTACTAAAGGAAAAAACGAGCAAACTGGTGATCTGAATCACACTGCTCAGGTAGAGAGCTGCTTAGTTAAATAGTTATTATTCTTTTTTAATAACTCCTATTTAGATTGGCTTCATTATGTGACTTGCAAATCACATCATCTGTATTAAAGGCACTTAAAATATGCAACGTGAAACAAAATTCTGAATGCTTGATTTACTATAAATTGTGCACAGGTGTGGGATTGCTTACAGTCCTTTGGTACAGTAGGAAGTCAAGCTTTCATTTTATATTTCATGGTGCAGTGAGTTCCGTTTAACTCTGAAATGCTAGGATCATTACAAGTAGCCTTAAAATATGAAGCAATTGTCAATGCAGATCAAGTTTTAAACTCAGCCGCCATTATGGTATCTCCTTAAGCAATGTTGCAAGAGTTTCTTTGTTAGAACCTTAAAAGGAAAGAAAGATATCTATAATTAGAAAACATTTAAACCCCTAAATGCTCTGGGGAGAAAAAAAAAAAAAACGATTGCAGATAAAAGAAGTGTAGGCTAATCTGGGCAAAAACTGAAATGGGCTCCCCTGGGAGGGTAGCATTTGGAAAGGGCATGGTCGATTTGAATACAGCTATAAATTTCTTCTGAAGGTGAAGTTATCTGAGAATGTACTGGTCTCTTTAACTGTGTCTTGGTTAATGTTTCCAGGCAGTAAAATCCAGTTCTGTCATCAGCCTTCAAAGACTGGAAAAAAATACAAACTGTAGAAGATGATATATCAGCTCTTTTTAAATGTCATTAAGTGTGGAGTGAGTGCACCCAGGACTATACACACATATCTGTCCTCCATAGTCTGAAGGAAGCCATGCCATGGTGACCCGGAAAGAGCTCTGAGCTGGGAACTGATAGCTGGGGTTTTGCACTGGGTCTGGCACTACAGGCTTGTAGGGTCTTGGAAAGTAATACCTTGTGTGACTCAGTCTCCTCATAGGTCAAAGGAGCAACTGGAGGACATATCTGCACATCATTTTAGCTCCAAAACTCCACGATGAGGCCCAAGAATTCTAATACCAGGTCCAAGATCCTGAGCATCATTTTAAATGTGTTGATGATTGTAAGGGGAAAAAAATGGAAAAAGAAAAAGTCCTTCTGAGTTGATTTTGGTTGCTGTTGTCTCACACACCCATGGGCAGCAGCAGTAATTACTGAGCACTTACTATGTCATAGGCACTGAGCTAAGAACCTGGCCAGCAGTGCCGCATGGAATGCTCACAGTAACCTTATAAGGGGGTGGTTATCTCCTCTCCAGCAGAGAAAAGTAACAGCCAGGACAGCACAGCCCATAAGTAGGATTTACACTCAGGGAAACCCAGCTTACTCTTGCCTAATGCCACTGCTCTGAGCCACTGTCACTTCTCCATGTCATTTGTGATTCCCAAATGTTCCATCCAATGTCAGATCTTTCCCTCAACCATGGGCATTTAAATCACCTTCATATTTTATCAATATTCTTTAAGACATGGTTCATTCAAAGTCCCCAAATGTGGAAATGAATTTGATACTATTCTGTTATATTATTCAGAATTTAATGTTTTTACTCCTTTATGATTTCATTTTATGTGTTTTAGTTAATTTTCTGTATTAAATGTTTATTAAAATAATTCTATTAAACCTTGGTTCGAGTCCCCCTAGTTATAATATTTACATGTTATCACCAACTTTCAGAAAGCAATACACTTAATTGTCTAAAGATTTCAACTGATTTATGTTGCATTTGCTGGCTGGCTCTTTTTCCTTTTTATATTCCACCTGTTTAATTGAGTCAATATCCAGAATGCCTGCACACTATACACAGAGTGCTTTGGTCTTAATATCCTTACTAGGATTTAAATATCATAAAGCAGTTCCTTCTTGAAAGTGAAGTTTTGCTTCCCAAACTAACAGGGTAGGAGAATGCAGAATGAGAGAATTAAGACACAGGGGAAGACTGGAACTGAGGTTGTGACTGGAACTCTCGGGCCCAGTACTTCCTTTTCTATTTCTTAAATCAAATGCATGCAGTCCACAAATATAATGCATGTCAGTAACTAACATTTTGCATTAGTGGTAATAGATACCAAGATGTTTATTTCCATTTTCTACCTCCTTCAGGATCCCACATACCTCTAATAACAATGATGGACATAATTAATTTTGCTTTGATGAAATAAGTTAATATACTTAAAAGACAGGTAGAGTGTTCACTTTCTGTGTCATATCCCCCTTCCAATGTTTAGTGACTTGATTTTATGACCCACAGCTGTCTGTACCTGCTTGTCATCAATATAATGGGCCTCATGAGTTTCCAGGAAACTTCTCTAATCCTCAGTGCATTTATCATCCTCTTTTTACCATAAACTTAAAAAAAATTTAGTTGACAATAATTATACATATTTATAGGGTATAATATGATGACTTGATACATGTACCCAATGTATGATGGTCAAATTCAGATAATTAGCATTTACTTGCATTCAGAACCTTTGGACTTCTCTTAGTTTTGAGTTATACAGTAAATTATTATAAACTATAGTCATCTTACTATGCTATAGAATACTAGACCAATGGAACAGAACAGAAACGCCAGAAATAAATCCATGTATTTACAGCCAACTGATTTTTTGACAGATTTGCCAAAAATGTACATTAGAAAAAGGACAATCTCTTCAATAAATGTTGCTGGGACAACTGGATTTCCGTAAACAGGAAAATGAAACTAGACCTTTCTCTCTTGCTCCATACATAAAGATGAACTTAAAAATAGATGAAATACCTAATTGTAAGACCTAAAACTAAGAAACTAGTAGAAGAAAACAGGGGAAATGCTTTAAGACATTGTTTGGACAAAAAAAAGTTTGGGGGCGGGGATGGATAAGAGACCCAAACACAGACAATAACAAAAGCAATAACGGACTCATAGGGGTATATAAAACTATGGAGCTTCTGACAGGACAGGAAATAATCCACAGAGTGAAGAGAAACCCAGCAGAATAGGAGAAAATGGGCAATTTATTCATCTGACATGGGATTGAGCTCCAGAATACATAAGGAACTTACTAGGCTCTTAACAGAACCACAGACTCTCACATGACTTCCTCTCTCCCCAGGCTTTTCTGGAAAAGATCCACCTCTTTTTCTTTAACTTTCTTTTCCATTCCTGAACTTAAGTTTCCTCACTTGGTCATTCTTTTGATTAGAAGGGACTCTTGTACAAAACTTCAAGGTTGCACAGACCATAAGAGAAAACACTCCTCACACACTAGACTTAATAAAAAGCAACTCACAGATGAAAGGGAGTATGATACACGTTTTTTTCAACATTTCGTTTTGAAACTAAGGACACTGCTTTCCAGTTTAAGTATATATACTCATCACATAAGCAAGCTCTCCCACTCCTGTGTATTTTCCAAAGGAAAGTAAAAAAATTCACGCAGAAGCCTGTTTGTGAATAGGTTAAATGATCTTTTGCTTTGTTCTGCTTTTGTAATCACCAGAAACTAGAAAAAATGGAACTGTCCTCCAAGAGCTGAATGGACTGATAAACTGTAGTACACCTGTACATAGAATACTAGGCAGCAACAGAGAGGGACGGGTCATTGATAGACAAAACATTCATGGAACTCTCAAAGATTTTAGGCTAAGTGAGGGGCTCAAAAGATGACATACTTTGTAGTTTCATTTATTGACATTCCAGAAAAGGTAAAACTGTGAAGACAAAAGTCAGATGCATGCTTCCAGGAGTTGGGCATAGAAGAATATAGGAGATTTACCATGAGGAGACATGGAAGAATGTGAGTAGACAGGACAGTTCTGATTGTGGTAGGGGCTATATGGGTATACATCTGTCAAAATTTGTGGAAATAAAAACTAAAACTGCAAAAGTATAGCATTATAAATCTAAATAGATAAATACATAATTTTAAATCAATTGGCTCTACCAGATCCAATGATTTGAGGAGACGAGGGTAGAATAGTATGGTAAGGTGTCCTATCGGATTCCTGAAAATCACTTTGTTCTTCATAAGGTCCGACCAACTCTAGGGCTTTTTCCAAGTTCCTATTAGGTGCTTCCACTCTTGTTCTTATCTTCATCATAAACTTCCACTAACCTGGGAGTCATTCAACTCCACCAGGTACAATGGTGTCTTCCTTCTAGTTTTATCATAAGCTTCAACTAACCTGAGAGTCATTCAAAACTCCACCACGTACATTGATGGGCAGGGCTCAATCTGCTCTGCATCTTACATCACTGTTTCACAGTCCTGGTTTTTGATCCTCAGTCATTTTTATCCACACTCAGGCATGTTTGGGACCTGATCTGTTCAGTTACAGATAAAGAAAGGATCTATGTAAATTCTCAAGACTCTCAGATTGGAAGCAATATTTAAGGTCTTTGAACCATGAATGTTGGGCTGTCTCCAATATACTGCTTCCTACAGGAAGTTACTTAGCCTCTAAATGAATTATTGATAAGGTGGGGAAACTCACTACTACATAAGCCAGTCTGATTAATTCTTTTATGACCAAGTTAGGAAGTTCTTCCTAAAATTAGCCATTCTTCATGAACTAGAATGGCCTAAAGCCTCTCTGACTTCTCCTGTCTCCTTCCTATACCATAGCTATGTGTCCTTTATCTTTGCAAAACTTAACCATTTTTTGGTATCTATAAACAAAATATATAATCCTTTCCTGTAGGGGAATATAATTTCTTATATTAACATTTGTTAAGACTGGAGAAATGATTAGCATATTTGAAAAGGATTCACCTTTCACTTCAAGACTTTTTTTTTTTTAACAATGTAAATTATAGGGTGATTCTGTTATAAGTAACCTAGGTCTGACAGCCCCAGAGCCTGTACATCATCAACATGCAGCCTGTTGCTACCATATAGAAAATAAATTGACAAAGATTTTTTTTCTTAAAAAAATACTCACTCTGTTTTTTTCATTTTTTAAATGCATCCAAGTAATTTTTGGTGTTTATATTTAGATTTACTGATGTATGCATTTCCAAAGATATTAAATGGAAAAAAAAATAGCTACATCCAGAGCCAAGAGTTCTTGTACTCCAAGAACTGTGAGAGAAAGAAAAAAATTAAGACTCAGGAAGAGGAACAATAGCCCTAGGGATGAAATTCCATCTGGGAAACCCATTGTTCTACCTTTTCCATATCATTGGACATGAAAATCCTACAGAATCAAAGTATAGAATTACAGACCTAAACACTGTGTCTTAAAAACATAATCGTGTGAATGTCATTTTGCTAATAAAAATCTTTGATAATGCTCTAGAGCCAATTGATTGTAATATTATCTACTAAAATTTTACTTGATGGAGCATTTGAGGCCTTTATAAATGGTGTACTCCATCTACATTACTAGGATCTTTCTGCCACCACCTACCACTATGATCCCATTCCCTCTATGGTAATGAACAAATAACAACTGTCCAAACTTTCTAGACAAGGACAAATAAAGACACATTTGCACTTCTGATCACTATGTTCTCTCTGCCATGATATACCCATCCCTCTCAAAAATCTACTATGAATCCCCATAATCCTCTTCTCCCTTGGAAACATCTGCTTCCAAGGCATCATAATAAGCATGTGATAACCACATTATAGAGAGGGTCTCTGCCCAGGAAGGTCAGGGACTTTTGATTCCTTATCTACCTACCCATTTGAGCTCATGGTCTTTTCTTTTCTTACTTCATTATGGGACATGTCACTCCCATGCCCATATTTCAATAAAGAATCTGTAACATATTTGTAATTTATTGTTTTAAGTCATCATAAAGTAATTTTATTTTAAGTAATAGAAAAATACAGCCTTTAAAAAAATTCTCAGGCATTTGAACACTCTTGCAAAATTCTACTAAATATAATGTCTAACTTGAGAAATTTCACTATCTATGCACATTGGTATCAAATGTGAAAAATTCATGCTGAAAGAAATGAAAATGGCTCATATGGAGATTATTCTAGTTTGCAAATATATAAGTACTTGACAAGATGGGTTTTACTATTATTTGAATACATGTAACCTGTTGGTTGTCTTTTATCTACTCTGAACAAATATAGTTTTCTCTATTCTGAACAAATATAGTTTTCTCTACTCAATCAAGAATAATTTATTTCTTGAATCTATCATATCCTTTCAGATTCTACTGGCAATGAGTTAATTCATTCTCTATTTATCTTCTAAAACATTGCAAAAAACTCCTAAATGGCTTTGATGCTTTCTGTCTCAACCTCCCCCCCGACACAAATACCAGAAATGCACACATATAAACACTGGCTATTTCTAACCTGCCAATAGTGCCAGCGGTTTTTAATATGAGTCAATTTTCAGTGTAAAAATAATTTTCTACAGGGTGCAATGGTGCATGCCTGGACTCCTGGCAACTTGGGAAACAATGGAGGCAAAAGGATCACAAATTAGAGACTAGCCTCAGCAACTCAGCAAGACTCTGTCTCAAAATAATAATAAAAAAAAAAAAATAGCTCAGTGGTTAAGTTCCCTGGATTCAACCCTTAATACCATTTAAAAAAATAAAAATAAATTAAAAAATGAAATAAAAACAATTTTGTTCACTTGTCCACCATGCCACCTTGGCCACACTTGGTACTCCAACAGAGATTACAGAGGAAGAACCCATATACTTAAATTAAGACGGTTCCTCTATTTTCATTGTCAGCAGCTAACGATGAACCCGCACACCAGAAGTCAGAGTCCCTTCCCACAGACCTCAAAGGAAATGCAAGGGAAATCTGGAGAGTACATGGTAAGTCTCCAACTTTAATCCCTTCATGGGGTGGCTTCTAACCCTTTGTTATGGGTTAGATGTTATGTATCCCACAAAAGCTCATGTGAGATAATGCAAGAAGGTTTAGAGGTAAAATAATTGGGTTATGGGAGTTTTAACCTCATCAGTGCATTGATTCCCTGATGGGGATTAATTTGATGGTGTGATGGAGATTATAGGCAGGTAGGATATGGCTAGAGGAGGAAGTCCCTGGAAGCGTTACATTGGTGTGTATATTTTGCCCTTGTGGAGTGAGGAGCTCTCTCTCTTTCTCTCCTTCCTGGCATCATGTACCCAAACGCTTTGCTTTACCACATCCTTCTGCCATTATGTTCTGCCTCACCTCAGATCCTGAGGAATGGAGCCAGCCATCTATAGAGGGAGACCTCTAAAACCATGAGCCTCCAAATAAACGTTTCCTACTCTAATTGTTCTTGCCAGGTCTTTTGGTCACAGCAGGGAAAAGGCTGACTAAAACACCCCTTTGCACCACTGAGCTCACAGGGGTTTTTTGCTCTCCATACTCCTCATCACCATCTCTAGGCTATTCTCCAATGCAACTTCTCCCTCCCGGCTCCAAAAAACATCCTTGACTCCCTTGCAGCTGTCACTACTGTCCCAAGGATATTCCCTTTTTAGATGGTTTGAGCAGCTGTGTCTCTGTCAATGTCTCCTACCGTACCTTTGATACAAATTTTGATGATTTTCATACATCCACATTCCATACCTACAGTTCACAGAAGTTATCTGGTATCTGGCCTTTTTCTGCCACAGTCTTGCCTTCTTTCCTCTGAGTCACATTTTCCTGTGGTCACAGGGTGCACCTTGCCATTACCAATAACTGGAATTTGTCCATCTTCACCAGTTTCAAATTTCCTCTTCTCTAAACTTTATCTTGTTAATTCAAAGATAACTCCTATTAAACAAATGCAATCTTTCAACACACGGGAATATAATCTGAGGATCCCATTACTCTTTCAATTCCTCACCCCATTCATAATCTTCTCTCCTTAATCAGGTTTAACTATTTATTAAAATTTTATAATAATACCCATGCACACAACCTCAAGTTGCTAGCCTTTCATTGCTTCTTTGAATGAACTATCTGTACCTTGGGCTAAAGCCAGTCTCTCCTCTTGAGATCATGTCCCAAAGCTTACACAGATATCACTCCTTTATTTCCCTCTCTCTTTTCTGCCTCAGTTTTCCCTCCCTATTGTATCAGTCCAATTAATTTTTCAAACAAGATATTTCTCCTATCTTCAAAAACAAATACAGGCAAAAACTTTTCATGATCCTACATCCTCTTCCAGCTAACACTTCATTCTTTCGTTCCCTATACAACAAAGCTCCTTGAAAAGGTTGTCCAGAATGACTCAGAAAATGGGAGCTCCATCCTTTCTATTAATTCCTCAAATCCTGAAACTTCATCATCCTTAATTCTCCACATCTACCCACTCAGCAAATCCTGTAAACCATACTGTCAAAGAAGACATGTCTTACCACCTCTGCTGTGCCCACCCTCGTCCAGTGTACCCTCAGGCTTCCTCTGAACTATTTTCAAAGTTTTATAGCTCGTTTCCTTGCTTTCACTTCTGTCCATTTTATGGTTCCAATATGAGGTATCCCCCCAAAAAGTTCATGTATGCGACAATGCAAGAAAGCTTAGAAGTGAAATGATTGGGCTATGAAAGCCTTAACCCAAGCAGTAAATTAATCCCCTGATAGAGATTAACAGACTGGTAACTGCAGGCAGGTAGGGTGTCGGGGAAGAGGTGGGTCCCTGGAGCTTGCCTTTGGGGTATATATTTTGTCCTTGTTGAGGGGAGCTCTCTTTCTGCTTCCAGGTCCCATACCCCCAAATGCTTTCCTCCACCAAACTCTTCTGCTGTGACATTCTGCCTGATCCCAGGCCCAGAGCAATGGAATCAGCCATCTATGGACTAAGACATCTGAAACTGTGAGCCCCCAAATAAACTCTTCCTTCTTATAAGGGCAGGATTTTTTATCAGGTTTTATGGTCACACCAGTGAAAAAGCTGGACTGAAAACAGTCCACATTCAAGCTATTGCCAACACACCAGACAGCATGATACTATTAAAACAGGTCAGATATTGCCATTACTTCTCATCTCACTCCGCAAAACTATGATGCTGTCATATACTAAAGCTCCACCCATCAGATCACTCTGTTATCTCCCCATGTGATTCTCAGCAACTCTCCACCTATCTCTCGCTGGCCTCAGTGTTACTCCTCTGATGTGCCAGGCACAATTCTCCTGTAGATCTTTTACATTTGCTGTCCCTATGGGTGGGATACTTTTTGCGCAGATATCTATCTACCTTGGTTGACTTCTCAGTTTCATAGGTATGCTACTCAAAGTTCACCTCTTATTCAGTCTCTCACCATCCAATAATTCTCTTCATTCTCCACTACTTACTTCATTTTCTTCTTAAAAGATTGGTCCTATATAGTATGGGAAACATTTTCCTTCTTGTATGGCTAGATTTCCAGGAGAAAGTAAGTTCCACTTCTGTTGGATTATTTTTTTTTTCCCCTTTAATTCATCACTCTGCCCTCAGTGTTTAGAGAAGTTCTGGGCACATAGCAAATCTTCACTAATCACTTAAGTGAATAAAATGAATAAGTGCTTTTCCCCAAGTGTCAGTTGAGAAAAAAATACAAGGTAAAGGTCTTTATGGATACAATTATGCTTTTCTCCTTAAGAATCATTTAGTACATTCAAAGAAGTGTAGAATAGAGTATTCTGAGCCCTTCCAGAATTTTCAACATGCAGACAGTATTTGCAGCCATATAGAATTTTTAGATTCCTTATGATGACTTCCTGGTCCCTCTGTGGTCCTTGATACAGAGCTTAGAATCGGTGCTTCATTGTTTAACCAAGCTAATCTTCCTGAAATATAAACCCCCCATTATACTGCTCCTCTGGTTAAAATTCTTTAGGATTGGGCTGGGGATGTGGCTCAAGCAGTAGCGCACTTGCCTGGCATGTGCGGGGAGCTGGGTTCGATCCTCAGCACCAAATAAAAATAAAATAAAAATGTTGTATCCACCGAAAACTAAAAAATAAATATTAAAAAATTCTCTCTCTCTCTCTCTCTCTCAAAAAAAATTTCTTTAGGATTATCTATGCTGATAACAGTACTTCCCAAATTTGCATGTGCATCAGAATCCCATGGAAAGCTCCTTCAAACATAGACTGCGGCTTGGTCCTATCCCAGATTTTCAAATTCACTAGTTCTAGGGCAGAACGAGAGAATTACATTTCTACCATGTTGCTTTGTGGTTCTGTGACTTCTGGAGCTGGGCCTGTACTCTACAAACTGTTGGGCTAAAAGGTGAACACTTTTAATTGCCACATATCTCTCACAAATGAATCTGCATGATTTAGTTCAGAAATAAACATTGTGGGGCCCTCCAGGCTAGCAGACTGGGAGCATTCCTGGAACACTCCCACCAGTTCTTCCAGGATTCCTAGGAAGACAGCTCCAATCTGCAATCTGATCCCATGGGGTTGATATAAGAAATCCTTCTTATGTGGTCTCCTGAGAAACCCGTCCAGAAACATTCCTGAAAGCCAAGTCAGAGAACTAAGTTTTGGGAACCACTGGTATCTACATCAGCCAGCCAGCTGTAGCCACCAGCCAACAAGGCAAGGTAACAGTGAAAGCCAATATTTATCTAAGCGCTTACTAAGTGTCTAGATATTTGTTAAGAACTTTACATGTATTATATTATTGAATCCTCTCACAAGCCCTATGAGACAAGTGTCATTAGTATCTCCATTTTATAGATGGAAAAATTGAACCTCATTAAGATTAAGCATTGAACTTCTAATTATATAGCTTGTTAGTGGCAAACCCTGGGATGGAGCTCTGATATTGTAATTCCAGAGGCCCAAATCATAACCATGATGCTATAACTACTTTCTCTTAAAGATGAAATAGCAGAGAGAAAAACTAAAACAATTAAAGCTTTTGCTTCTCAACATAATTTGGGGATACTCAGACAGAACTGAAAAAGACAACTGGACCAATTTAAAAAAAAAAAAAGATAATTAGCCTTGAAGGTTTGTCACCAAATCAATTTTTAGAGGAAACTGTATTTTGGGCAAAAGTTAAACGTTTTTCAATTGTTAAAATTCTAACCCCTTTCCCATCCCCTGAAAAAAGAAGGAATACTATTCAGATCCTCTAAAATTTAAAATGACTACAAATTGGTCTAATATAGTTGCTTATGATCTGCTAATTTTGCTTGTACTAGCTATTATCTTGAATTTGGGGCCACGGCTTCTATTAAGCTTGCATTCAAACTTTTTATCAATAAGGAACATTTTCAACCTCAGTGTAGTCTGTGAACCAGCTCTAAGGACAAAACCTGGGGGTTTGTTAGAAAAGCAGAACCCAGACACTACCCCAGAACTCCTGAATAAGCATCTGAATTATAATGAGATAATAGGCAGTCACATTATGTACCAGCTAAATTTTAAATCCTGACATATACAGCAAAAGTGCTCTGGACCAGACATCAGGTGAATCATCTCTATTATAACTGGCTGTCTGGCTTGTGATTTCTTGGCCTGCATGTTTTTATTTGAAAAATAAAGAGGGCTGGGGTGGTAGTGTATGCCTGTAATCCCAGCTACTTGGGAGGCTGAGTCAGGAGGATTCCAAGTTGAACGCCAGCCTAGGTAACTTGGACAGCTCCTGTCTCAAAATAAGAAAGAAAAAAATGACTAGGAATGTGGCTTAGTGGTAGAATGACCTGGGTTCAATCCCCAGTGTTGTAAACAGAGAATAATAAAGTAACAATAAATAAAAGTAAAAGAGGAAGAAATGTGGAACTAGTTGCCTCCTGAAATCATCTGAGGGTCCTGAATAAACCCTGATGATCACTAGAGAATCTAATTTAAATTGGTTGGGTGTATAGGCTGGCCATTGGGATTTAAAAACTTCCTCCAAGTGACTCAAATGTGCAGCCAAGAATGAGAACTGCTGGCCTAGAGTAAGTGCTATTAAAGGGTGGTCCCTAGACCAAGAGCATCAGCAACATAAGCAGCATCAGCAGCACCTGGAAAACTTCTGAGAAATGCAGATTCTCAGGCCCCGCCTCAGATCTACTTCATCAGAAGCTCTGGTTGAAGGAAGGGGCACAGCAATCTGTGTCTAATAAGTCCTCCTGGTGATTTTGCTATGTGCACACTCCAGTCTGAGAAGAGTGACCTGGAAAAATCATCAAGGTCTCTTTATTTCTGGATAGCTGTAATTTTAGCACATATTTCTGATTGGGAATGTGAACAATACATTTGCCCCACAAGTCCCATGACATTTAAATTGAAGATCTTCTATTTTAGGTTAGTGGTAAAGCTTGGGAAGGAAATGGAGATTCTCAGGAAGGTTTTCATATGATGACAAAAAAAAAAAAAAAAAAAAAAAAATACCTGCTTGCCACCATACAATTATGTGATAATTAAGGGTTAGTGAATCCTATATGCCCATGTGCTAAGTGACAAGAAATTCTTTGTAAGAATTTCTTCTTATTAATTTTTTAACATATACCTCATTGTCAAGAGGGAGTTGTAATAGGATTTTTTTTTTTCTAATGGGAACAGTTTGCATGTAAATATACTCCTATGGTTTACATTCTTGGAAAGGGGAGTGACTACTCCCCTACCCCACACCCTACTTCTACTGCTAGAATGGTTACCTGTAAGTCCCCTACAAAGTCTCTGTTGATGCTGGCACTTACCCTTCCCACTTCGAGGTACAGAGTTGAAGCCAAGTGGGTGAGCTCTGAATGATAGGAAGAAAGGGCAATTGCCATCATTTGGTCAGGCTTTGTCCCTCAATGGTCTGAAATATCCTTCCATTGGCTATAAAAAGAAATAGTCCAGAGTGGAAAGCACTAACATTTGGCAGATTCTAAAAAAAGAAAAAAAAAAAAAGACTCCACCAAGACAGAGGAAAGTCCCCATCTTTAAATATATAAAGAAATAATTTTCTTGAGCCTAGACTTTCTTTGAGGTTTTAATAATCAAAATGAGGACAAGAAAAAAAAATCCTATTTGGGAGGGTATACAAGCTATTTTAAAATATTTGTGATCCTTAAATCCCTGAGCGATGATAGTAATATTAATTTGGACTATTTTAAGTTATGCAAGTGAAATGTTACACTCCATGGAAAAGATGCCTTTATAAATACACAAAGCTCTTAACCATATTTTTTAAAGATCAGCATGGCATCTGGAGCCAAGCCTGGCATTTTCTGTCTGAACTGTAATAGTATCCTATCTTTAAGAGATATGGGCACACAAATAGCAGGACAGCAAGGGTGGTGCCCAGTCCCCAAAGGGGACAGTACCTTGAGTTAAGGGTGTGTCCCAGCAAAGCTGCTGTTTCTTACAGATATTCGGCACCATCGTTTTTTTCCCTCCCCTGTGGTTGGGCAATTAAGCAAGTTGCTCTGGATGAGAAGTTTGTCTTGGATGCCATAATGTATAAAACAAAGGTGTTTTTTAGAACATACATACTTGTCCCTTCCTCCCTCCCTCCCTTCCCCCCCACCTCTATCTCTCCATTTTTCTCTCCTACCTTTGAAAATCAACCTGCTGCTTAGGCCCTTCCTGTTTGCCTTCTCTTCTCTCTTTCCCTGCAAGAGTAAATGGAATGGCACCCACAAGGCAGGCCCAGGCCTACTGCTCAGGGGTCCAGCCCTCCTCCTGATGGAAATTAAATTCTTAAAAATCCATCTGGCTCCCAGGTGGGCCTGGGATGAGGTCTAGGTCCACTGTGGCCTCTGAGATGCAGCACTGATTTTCCTCATCCCTCTTGTTTCCTGTGCTCATTAAAAGGTCCCAAGTCATTCACCTGAAACCATCTTTCCTCTGCCCAGATGCTTGCTAGCCTTCACACCAAGGAGAGCAGATCTTTTTCTTCATGTTCTAAACCACTTCTGGTGACACTGAATAAAGGTCCAAAAACCTGCAAATGACCCTGACTGCCTCCTTATCTACAGTGTATTTGGCCTCAGCCATGAGATCCCCCATCTTCCTTCTCTGCCATGCTGCATACCTGTGTGAGCTTGTTCCACTTTCTGGGTGCTGGCTCTATCATCTGGTCCTCCATTCATTCCCTCGGTCCAGACTCGCCCTTCCATCCACCTATCTGTGTGTTGCCTTCTGCTCCTAATGCCTCCCAGTTGAACCTATTTGGTCCAGGACCCAGATAGTTTCCCAACATCACATAAGGTGAAGGGAAGAAAAGACCAGATGCCCACCCAACCATGATGATGGCATTTTATTTCCTAGGCTCAGGTTTTGACAATAAATATGAAAGTTTTGCCAGAATACACAGCCTCGAGTCCTAGGTAATAGCAGAGGACACATAGTTAAAAATTAATTAATTAACCGATTAATACATACATGCATACATATGCCAAATAGCCAAAGAACTATTTTATCATTTTTTAAGCAAAAGTTTAAAATGCATGAACTTTTGTAATAATAAAGCAACCAAAGAAACTCACAACTCTCTGAGCATCCACTATATGTTTGTTGTTCTACCAAAGTCCATTTGGTTAATTCCTAACACAACACAATGAGTTATACATTTTGCCGCTTTACAAACTCAGCTTCCACTGATAGTGAGCTTGCCCAACTTCCTCAGCTTCCTCTCAGCAGATGAAGGATTTAACTCATTAAATCTTAATTCAAATGTTATCTTCACAATGATGCTGACCCCAGAAGTTTGGCCACTCCTCTAGGGCTTTGCCTAATTTCTCTGGAACTGCACTTTCCCACCCATGTCTCTTCTAATATTCAAAGATGCTGCAAACTTTATGTGTTAATGGTGTTTACAATTTAATATCTGTATATTCTTAAGAAAACCTAAATTCTTCAAGGGTATAGATCTTGGTTTTGTTCCCTAACTCACCTCTAGTGTCTATAACCATGCCCACGAAAATGGCAGAGCTCAGCATCTATGCAAAGAACCTACTAATAAATCGTCGGAATGTCTCTCCTGCCTACACTCTGAATGACTGCTCTACAATACCTCTATTCTGAGTGCAGAAATAGAAACCCTATTTCATTCCATGCTGAACCACTCTCTTTGACAAAGATTAGGAGGTGAGCAGGAGGTCTTCTCCCACCCTTCTGGTCTCACTGATGAGAACAATCAAAGTTACAAGTATTCAAGTATGACTTAGACCTTGAAGCATAAAGACTTATAAGCAAAGAAAAAAATTGAAAACAATGACAACCTAAAAACCATTTGCTCATTAAAGCATATTTCTTTAAATATTGGTTTGCTTCTCACTGGCTGAAAGGCCTTTAGTCAAGCTATTTTAAGATAAAGAAGAGGTAGCACTTATTTTATAACCCACAGTGAAAATGGATTATCTTCCCACTCCACTGTCTTTGAAGATAAAACTGTCATTTCCACAGGCACTGGAAGGCAGTGTGACTCAAGGACTTTGGCAATCCTGTCAACTCTAAGGAACTCCAGGGGGACTGAGGCTTCTCTTTCCCTAAAAGGTGCTTTAAAGATAAGGTCTCAGGCTCCCCCAGCACCTTACCAGGCTGAGTTTCTATAATCTCTCAGAATCAATCCTGAATTGGGTTGTGGGTTGAATGGGTGGAAAATCTGGCTCAAAAAGAGAACACGGGAGATTTGCAAGAATAGCAGTAGCCCAGGGCACTAACAAGGAAATAACTTAACCAGTCCTGGAGAGGAGAGGGTCCACTCCTGACACCTTCCAGAAGCCAGACCTACAAGAAAGACTCAGTCAAGGAACAGGGAAGAGAGACAGAGGTCTCCATGCAGCTAGAAGGGGATCAATGATGAATCCAGTTTAGAGTAAATCACCTGTTGATTTTTCACTAAATTTCCCCTAGAACTACTGAGATACCAGGGTAGCCTGCCTCAGGTCTCCAATCATGATGCAGGAGGCTCATTCCTTTGTTTATTCATTCTTCATTCATTAATTGTTTACTGTCTACATTGCTCAGTGCTAAATAACAACGTGCCCCCATTTAACTCTAAGAACATTGTATTATGTATACTACATGCATGATCTCGTTTAAGAACAATCCCCTGAAGAAACAGAGACACTAAGGGTTTGAGCCAGGGACACTCAGCTAGTAGGCACAAGAGGTGGCACTGAAGCTGGACTGCAGGACACAGGATCCAACTCATTTCCTGGTGCAGTACCAGAAAGGATTCTAATCTGTACCGGTCAGCAGCCTAGAAACAGATGATTCCTAGTCACAAACATCTGTCCTGCAATCTCAACAAGACAGTTCCCAAAAGGGGAAAGTGCTCTCCAACACTGGCTGAGTGAAAGAACTACCTGGGAAACTTTTATAAACACTTCATGCTCATTTTAAACAAATGAGTTTATTTCTATGTTAATGCACAGAATAAAAAACAGAACAAAGAAAGTGACTCAGAATCCCACTCAGATAACCATTGATGAGGGGGGCAGAAAGGTAAAATGGTCACTCCACAGGTAGTTTTGAGCACCTGATAGGTATCAGACACAGTTTAATGCTGAGGCCAGAGCAGCAAACAAGAGACCAAAGTTCCTGGCCTAGAAGCATTCAATCTTGCCTTCTTTACCTGCTATGACATTCTAGATTTTTCTCCATGTTGCAATATACAGACTATTTTTCCTCACAGCAGCACTATTCCAACATTCTGGATGCACCAAGATTTTATTTAATGCTTCTCCCGCTGACACTCAAACTTTCGTTGTTTGCAGTTTGTGCTTCAAAAACCAATGCTGCACTTACGATCCTTAATGGTATGTCTAAGTGTCTGAGTCACCTTTTGGAATTAAACACTGAACAGGAAAGTACGGAGATGTCCCATAGATCCTCTACCCCCAACACATACATACACATCCCCATTAACAACATTTGTTATAACTGATAAACCTCCCGTGACACATTGTAATGGCTCAGAGTTCATAATTGGCATGGGGGGTCATTCATGGTATTGTGCATTCTATAGTTTTAGACAAATGCATAAGGGCTCATGTCCACCATCACAGTATCACACAGAAGTGTCACTGCCCTAAAAATCCTCAATGCTCTCCCTATTCACCCCTTGTAACTCCTGGTAACCATAAACCCCTTTACTATCTTCATAGATTTGCCTTTTCCAGAATGTCATATAGGTGGGGTCACAGAGGACAGAACCTTTTCATATTGGCTTTCTTTTACTTAGTAATATACATTTAAGATTCCCCTGTATCTTTTCAAGGCTTGACAGACCATTTTAGTGCCACTAGTATTATATCGTCGCAAGGCTCCACAGTTTATCCGTGCACCAACTGAAGGAACCACTCGCTGATTACAAATTTGGGCAATTATGAATAAAGCTGTTGCAAATATCCAAGTGTAGATTTTTGTGTAGCCATAAGTTTTCAGATCCTTTGGGTAGACATTAGGAGTGTGACTGCTGGATCATATGTTAAAAGCTTGTAAGGAAAAACTAACCTGTTTTCCACAATGCTTCTACCACTGTGTTGTGTTCCCAACAAAGAATGACAGCTCCCCATTCTCACTAGCACTTGGCATTGTCAGGGTCTTGGATTTTTGGCAATTCTGATGGGTGTGTAGTGGTATCATGTTTTAATGTGGATGCCCTGACGACATGTGATGTTTTGTTTAATTTTCTGTCTCTATATCTTCTTTGGTTAGATATCTGTTAAGGTCTTGGGCCCAGTTTTTTAAATCAGGTATTTGTTTTCTTAGCCTTGAGTTTGAAGAATTCTTTTGAATAACAGTCCTTTATCAGATACGTCTTTGGCAACTTATTTTTCCCAGCTGTGACATAACTTCTCCATCTCTTGAAAATGTCTTTTACAGAGCAGAAAATTTTAATTTAAATGAAGTTCAGCATATCAATTTTTTTCTTCCATAAAGCATGCTTTTGATGTTGTATCTTAAAAATCGTCGCCATACCCAAGAACTTCTAGGTTTTCTTCTTATGCTATCTTTCAGGAGTTTTAGAGTTTTGCATTTTAATTAGGTCTATGATCCATTTTATTTCATGTTAATTCTCATGAAAGAAATAAGGTCTGTGCCTAACTTCCCTATTTTTGCACATAGATGTCTAGCTGTACCAGCATGGTTTTTTTTGTTGTTGTTGTTGTTTTTTTTGTGACTGTCTTTTCTCAGTGTATTTTCTTTGCTCCTCTATCAAAGATCTGGAAACTTCGCTTATGTGACTATTTCTGGGCTCTCTATTCTGTTCCACTGATGTCTTTCTTGTCTGTTCTCACTAACACCACACTGTCTTGATTACAATAGCCCTAAAGTTTTGAAGTATGGTGCTGATAGTGCTCAAAATTTGCTCTTCTTCAATATTTTCTTGGCTATTCTGGGTCTTTTTTCTTCATAGATCTTTTAGAACAAAGATTTTTTTTTTAGAACAAAGATTTTTTAAAAAAACATTTGTACAGATTCTTCAACAATTTTTGGTAGCTGTGTATCTTCCATTATTGATTTTTGAAGTATTATTATTATTATTATTGGTACAGGGGATTTAACCCTGGGGGACTCAACCACTGAGCCCTATCCTCAGCTCTTTTTATTTTGAGACAGGGTCTTGCTAAGTTGCTTAGGTCCTCACTAAATCACTGAGGCTGACCTCAAACTTGTGATCCTTCTACTTCAGCTTCCTGAGTTTCTAAGACTACAGGTATATGCCACCATGATTGACTCATTATTGATTTTTATTAATTAGGGAATGTAGCCATTTATCTGATATTGGTGTTATAATACTGCTTCCATTTTTGTTCTTTATTTTTATTTAGTTTCTGGATTATTTTTCCCAAACACAAGTTATTGATTTATGTAGTTAAAATTATCATTGCTCTTCTTCAGGTTTATATACAGATTATAAGAGCCTTTTCTAGTCCAACTGTAAAAATTTGTTCACCCTGGCTTTCTTTTATATATATTTTGGCTTCAATTTTTACTTCTGAACCATTTCTCAAACTGGAATTTCTTTTGGAGTAAGAAGTACAATAGGAATCCACTTTATCTATTTATTTGTGTAAATGTTTATTCAGCTGTCCCAAATCACTTGTTTCTATTTTTACCAATTAATTAAATGTCATTCTTTTTATTGTATAAATCTTAAGTTAGAAATCTTCTTATCATTGCATAATACTTCAATTAGTATTTTCAGAAAATATAAATGTTTACTTCTTGATATTCAAATCTGTTTTTATTACCTGTTTACTATACTGGACCAAATTATTTCACTATTATAGTTTTATGATATATTTTATGGTAACTTTCCCCTTTCAGACCATAATTTACTGGAGCATTCACTCATGTTTCTTCTCTCAAATAAATTTCACTATCAGTTTGTCTAGTTCAAAAATCAAGTTCTACTAGTATTTTAAGCATAATTACATTACATTTATAGTTTAATCCATGGAGAGCTTACAGTTTTATGTTATTAAATGTGGTGGTAGGGTGGAGTTTTTGATAATCCTCTCTCTACTGGTGCATAGAACTTTTCAAACACTCCCGGCTTTTGCTCAGATAGGATTGATAAATACTATACAGAAAAATTAGTATTTGCTTCTTACATAAAGAACTGGATGGCCAAACACAGTAGCACATGCTTACAATCCCAGTGACTGAGGCAGGAGGATTGCAGGTTTGAGACCAGCTTCAGCATCTTAGTAGGGCCCTATGCAATTTAGTGAAACTCCATCCCATAAAAAAAAAAAAAAAAGGCCTGGGGATGTGGCTCAGTGGCTGAGCATCCCTGGGTCCAATCCCTAGTATCATAAAAAGAAAAAAAAAAAAAGATAATCTTCCTAAAAGAGGTACATTTTACGGTAGGCCTTCTCAAAGAATTTGGGAGACTTACATTCTCATATTAAAAGAGACAAAAAGGAACAAATAGATTTTTGGCAACACAGAGCAAAAGCAAATGATGAATCAGGTAATGAGAAAGACAGGAAGCAGAGATTCAGAAGGTTAAGAATCAGGGAGAGGATCTTCAGGACTGGAACTCAGAGTGATAAAAGGGAAGCTTTGTAAAAATAAAACTGCCAGGCACACCAGGGCAAGAATGTAGAGGGTACTGATCATCTAGACAAGAAGCCTGGGTCCCATGTCTCAGGAAATAAGAACTACTAGAGGCATCGGGCGTGTGAGTGTGGTGGGGGTTATCATGACTACAGCTAAATCCTGGGACAACAGAATGTTGGTAGAGTTGGAAGCTTGGAAGCGTATGGAGAAAAGTCAGGAAACTCATTAGGGATGATTATAGCAGTTCACACTGGAGATAAATGATGCACTACACGGACAGTGACTAATGGGATGAGGGAGACTTGATTGCGCCTCTGGGACTCCTATGGGCTACAGTGATTTATTGCTTCAACAAGTTCCACCCTCCTATCCCCACAGCAAACAGAGGATCAGGGAACCAAGGGGCAGGGAGGGATCTCTGGATTCATTTAGACCCTACCAAGTGCAGGGATCCACTTCCATTCAAACCTAGTCCAAGCAGAATCTTCTTATCCAAGAAGCAGAGGGTGACTTCTTTGCTCCTCTACTTTCTGTATAATGTTGGGAAAGCAACTTCATATTTGTTTCCTCTTCTACAAAATCTCTTATTAGATTTATCATGAAGAACAAATGAGATAATGAAAGTTCCTTACACCCCTAGGAGAACAATTGGCAGTGGAAAGAAGTCAACAGACCTGAATTCTAGGCAGCTCCAGCCACTCCCTCACTACTGGTTATTTGTTTGTGTTAGACAATTAAATCTATTAAACTTTATTTTTCTCATCTTAAATATAAGGTGAGCAATAGAAGGCGACATCCTTAAAATTAAGGATTAAAGTTAAGGATGTCAAAAGAGATTCTAAGCTGCTGTCTACACAGGAGATTTTTCTACCATATATTACACAAGGCTTGTGTGATCACTAGGACCGGGAAGAATTTTATGGCAGAATGCACAGAGAGGAAGTACACGAGGAAGTACATGAGACTGTGACTTCTACCTAGCATTGCTAATTAGCATATCATTAGGTCTAATGATTTACTGCCTTCCTTCACTTCATAGTTTTTGCTTTGGTGTCACCAGGAAATGCAAGGTGTTGTTCAAAGAGATAGCAGGTAACACTGGACATTTTTCCGCACAAGAGAAAAGTGGTTGTCCTAAGTGGTTGTCCCTGGCCCTCGTGAAGGTTTGTACTGCAGGCAGGGCTTTCAGAACTGTTCAAACTCTAGCTGGGATCACTATGATTGTCCTCAAGATTCTTTGAGAGCAAGGACCAGGAAATGGAGTTCTCCCACTTGATATAAATGACTCCTACTACCAAGAGATTACCCAGAGGGTGGCAGCTCAAGAGTAGTACGCCCAACAGAAAATACCAAAGGGTAGCATCAGCATTTTGATACGTAAGCTATCTACTCAAAAAATCCTGGTGTGAATAAGTGCCTGCCATTTTCAATCTATTTGACCTTGGGGAGGAAACTTAGCTGTATAAGAGCTTCCTTTTCCTCTTACAGAGATACTGACATCCATTTCATTAAAACAATAGCACTGCTTTAAGGAGTAAATTAATTTATGTTTATAAATAGCTAACGAGAGCAATGGAAGATGACCCTAATCTCTGCTTGGATATTTTTTTTCTTTAATAAATGTGGCATTTTCCTTTCTACCACAGAGGTATGCTACAGACATTCCAGATTATTCTGAGCCTAAGGTGTACTAAACAGAGATGCTAAAAAAGTAGAACACGGCATTAGAAATAGAAAAAAAAAAAAAAAAAAAAAACAACCACTGAAATATAGGATGATGCAAATGTGCTTGCATTTTTTAATACCCACTACTACAACCATGTGAAGCTTCTGATCACATTTGGGACTACCTTTGGCTTTAGACTTAATTGATTTAAGAAAGCCTTTCAAAGATGAGCCTTCTAGTTTCGAAGCCAAAAGGTGAAATTTCACTTACAACATAACATCTTCCCCACTGCATTTATCCTCATGCTTAAAGCATAGGGCATCCCTCAATTTAATGGCACCCTGGCCTTTTTATAAATGTAGAACCTAACATCCATGTATGATTAGCATAACAGAAGTAAAGTAAAGAAATAGATTGGGGAGGAGAGAGACAGTACAAAAATTTCAGAAGACACTTCATGTTGTTCCACACTGAAAATGTATATCCTTGAGACTGTGGTGGGGAGGCAGAGGGGCAAAAGGACAGTCAATATAGGTAATGAATAGTTGCGTCAGATCAGGAAGGTGGGGGTGGGTTCAAAAGGAAAGGAAACAAAATGCTAATACCTTCAGGACACTTCCCCTCCTCCTCACTTGTTACCAAGGTTACTTGCCTCCAGGGAACAGTTCCTCAGTGCAAGGAGTAGTTAATGAATGCCTCCTGGGTTGCTCCCTTCCTGCCTGTACCCCTGGAAGGCTCCTTTCCCACCTTTTGGCCCACCTTTTAGTCGTAGACAGGATAGGGCAGGAGGAGGGCATGAGAAGAAAGGAAAAGTGAAATCTATAAAAGGGGCAGGACTCCCCCCTAATCCCTTGGGCACCAACTTGGACCCCCTCTCTATGGAGAAGCTGCTGTCCCTCTCTCTCTTTCTGTGTTCTATTCCTTAAATAAAACTTTTTGTGCCTGTCTCTGTGTTTCTCAGATGTTCAATCTTCAGCACAAGGGGCAGGAGGAATGGGACCCAGGCCTGATTCTCAACCAGATCTCACCCAGAGATGTCTGCAAGGCAGTTTTCAAAAAATTGTTTCCCCATTTGAAAGCCATTGCTCTACACTTAATGATTAAAAGTATATACAGAAATTTATCAACAAAAACTTTTCATGAGATGCTTTGCAAGACCCTGAAGAACTGAAAATACATCAGCATTTCCCTTTCTATGAATTTACCGGATGGATGAGAAACTCCATGTACACAAAAGGATTTTTACTAGTAAAAATGGAAAGAAATGCTTCCTTTTAAAAGGGACAGTAAGATAAGTCCTAATAGGCCTTTGGGCTAGAATACTGTGTAGCCATACAATAAAAAGAATGACAAACATCAATATATGATAAATAACGTGATATATAAAACAAGGTATATAGTAGACGTGATATATAAAACAAGGTATATAGTAGACTTTCATTTCATGAAAAAGCAAGAAGGGGATGTATACATATTTCCTTCTGTAGAATTTAGTCTTACAAATGCAACAAAATACACTAAGAGGGGAAATTTAGTTTTCCCTATTATACTTCCATAATATCCAATTTTAAAATTATTGATGTATTAACTTTTTTTTTTTTTTTTTGGTATCAGGAATTGAACCCAGGGGCCACATCCACGGCCCTTTTTATTTTTTATTTAGAGATAGGGCCTTGCTAAGTTACTGAGGCTAGGCCTGAACTTGCCATTTTCTTGCCTCACTCTCCAGAGACCCTAGGATTACAGGTGTGCACCAACATATCCGGCTATGTATTGCTTTTTCAAAAATATTCTTTTAAGGATCCAGAAAGAGTTCCAGGTCTCTACATTTTTCGTGTGCCAAGAGTTTAAAAGAAATTCAAATTATTATCTGTTAAGAGAATATCACTCCACACGTGGCACATTGCCTGATATGCGCAGGAAGAGCACACACAATAAAAAGGAATCTGTTCCATTTGGAAGAACGTGGTCCCTATATCAGGCACAAACCCATACAAGTAAAGGTCATAGCGCATCTCCTGGTACTCAGCAAGCACTTTAAAGAAGCCAGCTATCATTATGACTGGCATTACAAGACACCATTTGGGAGAAGCACTGGGGTTCATGCTGCATGTTCCAGGAACAAGATTTTTCTATTGACTGTCCTTGTGAAGAACTTTTGGAAAGGAACTGCAATCTTTCCCAGATCTCAGCCTCCAGCCCCAGTACCACCAGGTGGCTGCCTGGCTTGCAAGAGGAGCTTTGTTTATCAGCTTGCTCACCTGTTGCCTTCTCCAAACCTCTGCTATATTTGAATAGTGAGCCTATGATTGCTCGGGGCACTTTAGTTTTCAGAAGCTAAGATTTGCTCAAGGTCACACAACCAGTGCAGGGAAAGAGGAGGCTTCTGCTAGGCAGACCGGCATCCTGGATCTGGTCCCCTCTGGGGACCAGACTAAGTCTGGCCACTTAGTCTCATTACTTAACCCCTGTGTACCTAAGTTTTCTCATCTGTGAAAACAGGCATACTGATAGTTCTTCCATTACAGATCTGTTGTGAGGAAGGGTTGAGCTGACACACTAAAAGGTAGCTGGCAGGGATGAAGCACTTTCTAAATCTTAGCTATTATTAGCAGTTACAGCTCTGCCTTCTAAGGTAGGGTGGATTGCCATTATTATCTCAGTTCACTGATTTGGAAGCTGAGACTCGGGGCAGTTTATCAGATTCATACTACTGCACCAGGACTTTTTTTGATTTTTTAGTTAAGAGTATTAAATGCATCTATCTGGCTATTAATAATCACTTAGCCTCTGTTTTTCTGTCTATGACATGAAGACTTTGATTTGACCCCTTACATTTAATGCCCTTTCAGAATGGTATGGCTATGACTAGAGTAAATAGAGAACGAGAACAGAGACAAAAATCTCCCAATTTAGCTTCTAAACCGGACATGCACGGAAGTGTGATTATGCTGGGGCCCTTTCTGCAATCGCATTTTATGCTCTAGGAAAGCAAGAGGAGCTTTCACTTTGTTGTTCATTTGTTTTCTTGTCTGAAATACTACTCGGCAGCTGCTTAGCCCAGGTAACCCCTACTGTGGAATAATTTGCTGCTTGTAGCTGCCCCACTTACTGGACATAATAGAAAAACAAAAGTGCATTTCACATCTCACACAACAAGTCACATATCTAGCAGACTAAATGCTCTGATAAGCAGATGGCATTTGACAGGAGGTGAGTTCATTGGCTTTCCTAGGTAAGGCCTGGGAAAGCTGGCCTCATTCTTTCAAGGCCAAGCCAAAACCAAGAAGAAGCAGAGGCTTAAGTCTCTATTAGAAAGTCACTTGCATCAGAGAGCGCCATGGTTTGGCGTAGCACTCATGAGCCACTAGTGAATCTAGTGTCCTTGTGCCAGGCTCTGTGCTGGAAAGTGCATGAGGTAAAAGTCTGCCTTCCTCTCTGTGGGCATTTCTAGTGGAAAATGTGGCGGAGGGGCTGCCTTGCTGGGTGTGTATTGTTTTAAAGGGTATTGATTGTTAGCACAATATCGGGTCAGTCATTAGCTGCAGCCGCCCTCATCAGTTGTTACCGAGCTCAGAGAAACACTAATGGATAAACAAGGTCTACAGGAACACTAGGGTCCAGTACAGAATGTCCCAAGGTAGCAAAGCTTTAGCCAGGCCTTTCTTTCCCTAAACAGCAAAGAAAAACATTAGTATTGATGTTTGGGGTGGGCAAATTGTTCACTGAACCAATAACGACCTCAATCCAGCTAGCCTAGAGTATCTCAGGCAGTAAGTCATTTATAAGCTGCCTTCTTTGCACAGATATGAAGCGGGAAAGATGATCCATGGCTACCCACACTTGATCTTTGGGGTGATTCTTCTTTGCAGTAATAGAGATCTGTGCTGAGTCAGGTTTATGCAGAAGTGGCCACAGCCGTTGCCAACATTCAGTGAGAGTGAACATCATGACAGTGTGTCTAGCGCTTTACATACGCTGCCAAATTTAATCCTAACAATCTTTGGAGTAGCATTTGTTATTCTTGCTTCACAGATGAGGAAACTGAGGCTCAAAGGGATCAAATTCCATGCTCAACTTCTGTCCACTGATCAGTCGATGGGAACTAGTGTAACCAAGCCATCCCAGTCGGCATGAGAATTTCTCCATTTTAGCACTGAAAGCTCTCCAGTCTGGAAGCCTAGTCAGTTTCAGGGAAAATAGGATTTTTTCCTAATGAGAACGCAACATGGACCACTCAATATCTTACACAATAGAAATAGCGCTGCAGATTGGAGGATAAGACCTAATTTATTGGGTTTGCAGAAAGCAGGAGCTCGGTGAAATGATCTCTAAAACCTTACTACTAAAAGTGGGATTGGCAGGTGGACCAGCAGCATCAACATCACCTGAAAGCTTGTTAAAAAGGCAAAATCCTAGGCCACACTTCAGACCCGCTAAATCAGGGTCTGCATTTTAATATGATCCTCAAGTGATTTGCAGGAACATTAAATTTTGAGAAGCAGAGTTCTAAAATCCTTTCCAGAACCATAACTTCTGAGTCAACTTGTATAATAAAAGCCTCTCTAGGGTTTCAGCTCTATAAAGGGTCCTAAATAGAAAGAAGTGGCTCCCATCCCTTAGGGACTTTCACTCTGGAAACCAGGGTGGGCAGCAGAAGGCAGTGTGTAAGCAGGCCCACACTTCATGCTATAGATTGGTCTCCCTGAGAAGATGCAATGTATTCTGGGGAAGAATACATTGGTTTTGAACTCAGATTGACCTGGATTGAAATTCTAACCCTGCCAACTGCTGCTTGATGATCCAAGGGGAAGCTGGGAACACCTGGGGCCTCAAGATATTCTCTATCAAATGGTTCAAATTGCCCATTTCAGTGGTGCTCCTTCTGGCTGTCCTGCAGAATCAACGGAGGGTTTTAAAACAAAGTGCAGATGCCTGCCTGCATCACCAGAGAGTTGGATTTTATTGGACAATAGTAAGGCTTTGACATTAGTATCCTTTCAAAGTGCCCCAGGTGATTCTTTTATATTTCCAAGATTTAGATCCACTGATCTTCCTCTTAAGGATGATGGGCAAAATGTCATTGAAATAGCTCATGGCGGCCCCTGACACAAAGAAACAACCAGCCTATGTGAAATTCCTCATCCCTGTGAGCAGGGCCATATCACCTGCCAGCAGTTCACAAAGGAGACCAAGATTTTTTTAAGGAAAATGAGAGGTCCATTATGCCCCGGGACTTCAGCATTTCACTAAAATATTTTTACTTAATAAGAAATTTTAAAATAAGGAAAAAGCAGGCAACAGTGCCCTCCCAAAGAGAGAGAGAGAGAGAGAGAGAGAGAGAGAGAAGCAATTCAATCTTATAACTTTTTTTATTTAAGGGGAAAAATGTTCAAGCAATCCTGCCTTCCAATTTTTTTTTTAACTGATAAATCTTCCTTATGACACAAATCCTAAGAATCCCCATAGAACTTTAAGTTATAGCTTGCCATTCCTCAGGGCAGCTAATTAAAACACCTGGTGGTAATCAGCGCCTTCCATATTGTGCACTGCGAGGGAAAGGCTTCCCAGCAGTTAACACGGCGTTCCCTCAAAACAAGGGCACTGTAAGTTATGAACTGTCACAGAGCTTTACAAGCAAGCTCTGAGAGAGATGCTAATAATTCCCATACAAAAAGAGCAGACGGTTTTGCCTTCTTTTTTTTTTTCTTCTTCTTCTTCTGCTAGTAGATCCAGTCAGCCAAAGAAATCTGTCTTTAAGCATCCAGCAACACATGGAGGGATAGATAAAAATCAATACCAAATCCCTCTTCCCTTCCCAAGCAACTATTAATAAACTCTCTCAGCTTTCAATGCTTCTATCCCCATCAGAGTTGCTGGAGAGGAAAGAATATGTGGCATGGAATCTCAGAATCCCCTCCCCACTCACTGGCTCTCCCCAGCCTATGCTGCTGCAATTTTCCTGCTGTAGAATAATGACAAAGGACAGATTATGTGGTCTCTAAGGTACCTTTAAAGCCACAATGGAAGGGACTATTTGAGGAAGTCACCAAATGCTCCCTCCCTCAGTGCACTCAAAAATCTCTGCTGGAATGCTCAACTGCACAGCTACACATGTATCTCCAAGATGTTGTCATGTCCCTGCTTCCCTCTCCTCTTTCTCACCCATTGGTTTTTCTCATGCACCTCACAGGGCCCAGTGAAATGGTGCTCTGCACATTATGAAGCTTAGAGTCAAAACTCATTGAACTTCACTGTCAGATGGATTCTTCAACCCATTTATAAAAGCAAAAGAAATGATCCAGAAGGAAACTGACTACTTTGTCCAAGGTCATACTACCAGAAAGTGACAAGGTAGTGACTCTACCCAAAGTGACAGAGAGTGGCTCTACTGAAACTGGGAGGAGTTGCCCAAAGTTCTTGAACCATACTTCTTTCCTTCTTCCTTCTATCTTCCACTAACTCTCACTGACACTCAAGATGTCTTTCCCATATCTACTTATGCCTGCTGTAGGCCCTCCCTACAGGTCTCTAGCCTTTTTGCCCTGAGGTCCATTCTTGCCCTGGGGTGCCTAACACCTGCAGAATGTATTTCTAAGGCTGCTCATTTAAGTAGCCTCTGGCTCTGTTCCACCATTGAAAGATAGAGGCAATGAACTGGGGGTGGGGGGGGGTGAGAGAAAGGGAGAAGCCAGGATATTTCTCTTTATATATATCTGAACCTAAGGCTAGGTCTCCTCCATGCATCAATTTCTAAGGCCAGGTGTGATTCCAGTTGCTACCAGAAGACCCTGGACCTTGTCCTTCAGGACTTGCTCTTTTCTTTCTACCCATACCTACCAGTTTCTTGCTATTATTGCACTCCCTGGATCACCTCACCTTTCTCCATGCACCTTCTCATTTCTCCCATCACCTACACAATAAAGAAACCACATTGGAATCCTTATATGTGAATTACTCAGCATGGTTCTGGTTTCCTGGTTTGACCTCAACAGATACAATGACTTCTCTTAATTTTCATAGATTTGTAAATAAGTTAAATAAAAGCAAATAAATAAATAAATTTGGAAAAGCCCAGATTCTACCAGAGGCCAACTGTCATCATCACCTCAGGCTGCCATGACAGGACACCACAGACCTGTGGCCTAAACAACAGACACTTCTCTTTCATAGTTCTGGAGTCTGCACAGTCTAAGATCAAGATACCAGCCTGGTTTAATCCCCTCTTTCCATGCTTTGCAGATGGCCATATTTTGGCTATAGCATTACACAGAGGAAGAGGGATAGTGAGTCTTCCTCTTAATACACAAGGACATTAACCCATCATGGGGGCTGTACCCTCATCATTTCCATGACCTCATGGAAACCTAATTACCACCCGAAGACCTTACCTCCTGACACCATGATATTAGGGATTAGGGCTTCAGCATACAAATTTGTTTAATACATGAATTTGAATGGGACACAAACATTCAGTCCACTATGTTAATTCACACCGTCTAAGCAATACTCATTCTCTCTATTAATTATTATTTTTTTAAATGTTCATTTTTTAGTTATAGGTGGACACAATGTCTTTATTTTATTTTTCATGTAGTGCTGAGGATTGAACCCAGTTCCTTACGCATGCTAGGCAAGCGCTCTACCTCTGAGCCACAACCCCAGCCCTGATTATTAATTATTTGATGCAAGAAGAAAAGCAGAATAAAGAAAATTATGTTCAGACCCACAATTTGTAATTGTGATTCTACAAATTCAAAACACAGACATATCTTAGGTTGTAACTATTTGTATTCATTTCCTTAACTATTAGTTAGAGTGTTTTTCTAGCATTACTGTCTCATTTACTTCTATCCGAAAAAATATCTCCCAAACCCCATGCTCCTATGAAAAGAGCCCTAAGGTAAACCTCCAAAGTACTGAATTAAGAGTCTACACCTTAACATTTACTGTGAGACCTTGAGAAAGTTGCTTCAATCTTCTGAGGTTCAAATTCCTCGTCTAGAAATAGAAATAATTGTATTTTGTCTACCTCCTGCAATGGGTCATTTTGAGGATAATAAAAACCATAATGTTGATCCTTTGTGAAAAATACAAATTGCTATATAAGTGTGAGAGACGGTGTTTATTAAAGTACATTTACATTCATTATTGCATTTTTATCCTCAGAGCAATCTGCCACAAGTGCTTTCCCTCATCAGCAAAATGCACGAATTTAAAAACAGAAAGTGTGAAGAACAATTCTGCAAAAGCTTTGCAAATAGTAGTCAAAACGAACTCCATTTTCTTCTGCTACCACAAATGGTAACCTTGAAAACTGGTGACCTTCCCAGACATCTTCAGCCACCTTTACACAGGGTCTCTTGTGGCCCTTCCCAGGATGCTGGTGACAGAAAGCCAATCCATCCAGCAAAGCAAAGCTGAGAACTGAAACTGATCAGGTGAGTTATTAAAATTATAATTTTCCTATCTTACATGATGATGTTTAGGTGTTTTTCAGACACTGTTTTTACAGTGGTCTTATTAGTTTATAGAATTCACTCTTTTCTTTGGTTCTATGATAAAAGAAGTGACCAGAAACAGAAAAAAAAAATGGAATTCACTACATTTGATTTATGATCCAAATAAAGACCAGTCTTTACTTCTATGGGTTAAAATTAAAAAAAAAAAAAAAAGCAACTGATGTTTCAGGAGCAAAAGGATTATTTCTCTTGTCAAGGCAAAGGTTCTGGCTTTCATAAAGAACATCAGCCTCAAGGGATGAGCAGAGGAAGCAGATGTCCTTCCTCTCTGATTTCCAGCTCACTTTCAGTCTAGCACATCTAGCACAGATTTCTAAATGAGCAGGGTGCTAAGGACACAGATTAAATGACATCCATGGAAAACTCTTAGTCTACCAACCGAATCCACACCCCACCCCCACTACACACATACAAAATTCTCTATGTCCTCCACCAGGTACAAGGCTTTGGAGCAGCAACATTTCTTCTGAGCATCAGTCCTGATACTGCTGCCCATTTCCTTTCTGACCTTGGCCAGGTTACTTTTCTCTTTTCTCTCAACTTACAGAAATGTGATATTGCAAGTCGGTTAAAAAAAAAAAAAAGAAAGAAAGAAAAGAAAAAAACCTGAAAGTCTTGATAAGAAGGAGAAGGGGCTCACTGCACACAAACACCCCACCCCCACCCTGCTCCTATATTGAATTTCAACTGCATCTGAGGTTTGGGAAGTGAGGGGATTTGATATTTCATGGAAATACCTTCTAGTTTAAAGCTGTGCAAACCTGGAGTTCACATTCAATGAGGGCCGACCTCCAGCTGCAACAGAGCAAAGCGTCTTCCTATTTTCAACCCTAGCAATTTGGTTCAAGCATGATCTCAACCACTTTAAGCTTTGATATTTCTAACCACCCCTTATGCTGTATTTTCACTTAATGCCACCAATCATGTGTGAAATTCTGTTGCAAAACTGATCTTTGTGGGAAATGATATGTAATAGCTTCTTTAAAGAGAGACAGACAGAAAGAGAAAGGACAGCAACTATGACCTTTGTTGGTTTTTGACATGTTTTTCAGAGTGTAATACAAATAGAAACAAACCCTTTCTCAAGGTCAAAGTAGAGATGGGTTTCTGCTTGTACAAGCATCACTCTTCTCTTAGTCAGGAAAAGCCTTGAGAATTATCCTCATTATTTTATTTTTTTAAAGACCTACAATGTGTTTAATTGTTGGGAAACATGAAAGTCCATGGTGCTCAAAAATACTTTATTACCTATCTTATCTTATTAAATCGGTTCTTAGATGTTATAGTTCAAATGGTGTGAATAAATTCAGGAACACATAAAAAAACTATGACTGAGGAATAATATTTGGGTGTCTATGAAACAGGGCACTTCTTCATGTTCTAGTATGCACACACATACACATGAATAATAGGGAGCCTTCAGTCAAAAGCAGCTGTGACCAGGTCTTTTGAAATGGAAGTCAGAAACCACTAATTTAAATTTTCATTTTTTTTTGGAACAATTATGACACCTACAAAAGGGTAACTTTGTAAGTCCTCATTGTCTTGTGAATATTGGAACTTATCCCTTAAATAAACTCATCTCATTTCCATATAATTAGAGTAACCCAAGAGGTCCTTATTAGAAGAAGAAGAAGAAGAAGAAGAAGAAGAAGAAGAAGAGAAAGAAGAGGAGGAGGAGGAAGAGGAGGAGGAGGAGGAGGGGAGGGGAAGAAGGAGGAGGGGGAAGGGAGGGGGAGGGGAGGGGGGAGGAGGATGAGGAGGAGGAGGGGGAGGGGAGGGGGAGGGGAGGAGGGGGAGGGGAGGGGGAGGGGAGGGGGAGGGGAGGGGGAGGAGGAGGAGGAGGGGGGGAGGGGGAGGAGGAGGAGGGGGAGGAGGAGGAGGAGGAGGAGGAGGAAGGGAGGGGGGGTGGGCAGGAGGGAGGGAGGGAAGGAAAAAAATTAGCTCAAAATTTGAGGCTGTATTAAGAAATCTGAGTTACTGGCATAGTAATCAAATTTGAAATTTGGCTTCTTCAAATGGGAACTTTATATGAATTTAAAGAGAAATGTCTTAAAGGAGAAATCTTTATGGTTTCAAAGTTCTCTTAGATTTCAGGTTCCTGTGCATGACCCTTCCTAACAGTATTTACATCCTAATTTATTGCATGTCACTGAGATTGATTTGTGATAAAACATAATGGTAATAACTCCCAAGTTTAAAAAGGGTATTGTACACACCAGTTCCTTCCTCAATTATTCTCTCCCCCTATCAGGCTCAGGGAAGACAGGAACAGTTCCTAGATGCATAGAAAGACTCTAGGGGACCTAATTCCCTACAACAGATCGCTCACTACAAACTAATTAGAAGGAGTTAAATGTTTCTACTGAACACACTAAAAAAGAGGAATGTTTTTTTTTTTTTTTTTCAGTTTGCCTGCTGTTTTCTGATTATTTCCTTCCTCAAAAACTTGCCACTAAACTGTTTGTTTCTAACAAACTGCTTTGGAGGTGAAATTTGATGGTCCAGCCACAACCAAAAGTGTAAATGACTTGAGGATGTTCTAAGCATCCCAGGAGAAAAGGAAAAGTCCTTCCTGACACTGTACAAACATGTCTATTAGAATTTTCCTAGTTATTGTATTAATAAAAGCTTCCTCAATGAAGTATTTTTTTTAATTCTGATAGGCATGCCTCCAAGTATTTTTCCTACTTTTCTTAGGCATTTTAAAGGAGACAGCTGATCCACAATGAACACCAAGTTGAATGGGAATGGCTTATTCACACTTTCTAAATTTTGCTTGCCCTTTTCTCTAGGTTTAATTAATATGCTATTAATAGTAACATTTATAGTGTGCACTAATATTTGTCTCTCAGTTCTGCTAATTTGTATGAGGTACATCATTTCAACTTTTAGGAGTATTCTCCTGGAGCCAGCCCCAGCCACCCCTGGGCTGCAAGCTCCCCAGAGGCTCCATCTGGCTGTCTCCTGCCTGAAAATGTACTGATTTTTGGCCACACAGAATTACCTAGGAGCAATCCCTCCCTTTTTCTTTCCTGATGGTAAAGAGCTGGAGTGGCACCTTTCTGGCCAACCAGAGACAACTTGTGTGGTTGGCGTGACCACTCTAGCAGTAAAGAAAGGAGTCAGGCCAGACAGGAAGGGGGACAAGACAGAGACATGCGGTGCTTAGAGCGGAAGACGGTGCACAGTTAGAATCTTCTGCCAGACACTGAGTGGTTATGAGATGCATTCAAGCAAAGACCTGCCCGTGAAGCCAGCATCTTCCTTTTAACCCAACTTCAACCTGGTGCTCTGTCTGTTACATGGACAACCCCCCACAGTCTCTCTTCCTCAATCTTGGGAGACATCTCCCAGCTGCCTTGCTTTTATTTCTGAATAAATTATTAATGCCTATTCATCCTTCACACATGTAATTTTTAACTATGTAAAATATTTATAGGGGTGGGGAGGGTAACTTCCTCTGTATTTGTTATTTCTCCCTTGCTTTTTTCCAGCAAAACCCACTCGGATTGCTGATTAGGATTTTCCGGGCTCCTTTTCTTTCCTGTGAACCCTACATTTAACTCGTAAGTAATGAATGCCAGATCGATAGAATAAGTAACAAAAGTACCCACGGTGACTGAACAGCAAACTCTTAAATCACCGCGCAGTAAGTGCAAATGAACAATTATTGAAAACACTGCACTAAAATCTCAATAGGAGATAAGAGTGAGGCTTAAGTCATTAAGAGGGTCCATTAGTCTTGTAAGTGTGAAACAGCACACTCCAAACACTAGCTGTTCTGAAGAACTGGAAACAGCACGCATTCCACCAACTTGCACACATACGACTGACTCCAACTGAGATAGGTCAGGGTCTAAGTGACCAGTCCCTTAGGAAGCACAGGGTAAAAGAGAAGCAGATAGCCTGAGCCAGCCCCTTCAGGCAAAGATTCCTCAGTTATATCTGAAGGGGGCACGACCTAACAAATCAGATTATTTATAAGGGAAGTAAATATTCTTTTTTCATATCAATTCACCTAGTACCATAGCATTGCTATGCTTTTCATCACTCCCTGCCAGAGACACAAATAAAAGACTTCTGACGTGTCTACCCATTCCCACAAATCACCAGAAAAGCCCAAGTAGTATGCAGTACCACTTTGTCTTTGTCCAGACTCCCCCTGACTTGATAAACCACTTGCACTTGAAAAATGAAGAAACTATGTTCAACCAATTTACAAAGTGAAAGCATTAGTGTAAAAAAAAAAATCACCCGAAACAGATGAAATTTTACATATACACATACATGCACATAGATGGACTTATATACACACATATATATGTATGCATGCACACGTGCACAAGTATGTGTACACAGTCTTAGGGGTTTGCAAACATCAGAATGCCGTTGAATTTTAACATGTTCTGCTCAATTCCTCTTGCCCTAGCTCATGTACCACACATTTTATTAGAGACAGTTGGGCTCCCAAGTTGGAGATGTCTAAGAGCTTGAGTGAGGGACTGCACAGCATAACCTGAAAAAAACAGCCTTCCTGAATATCCATGATCTCCTCCAGGAACAGGAAAACATTTTCTCATGCTGGAATCATGGTGAGACTGAACCATATTCATGACACAGAGGGCAACTTTAGCCTTGCCTTTCCAAGAGTATATTTTCATCTGGAGTATGTAGGACATTGCATTTCAATCTGAACTATTAAAAACTTGCATTACACAATGAAACTAATTACCCTGTGAATCACCCTGCTTTATAAGACAGCTGGACTAGCATACAGTGAATAACATGGGCTAGCCCAGGGAACATTTCTCCAGGAGCCACACCATAATCCAATAAAGCATAGATGGCCTCTGACCACTACTTGTAGACTCTACTGCTTCTCTGGTTAGCCCTACTTCCTCACTACAATCACATCAGGAATTTTTGTGAGCGCTTGGAAACTGACACTAAAATTATAATCTGTATCACTCCTCAATATCATTACAGATGCTAAAATTTTATTTTGTCCAAAAGACACCTTTATAAGCGTTTCCATTTATCAAAAATAAATGCATGATAGATGCTGTTCTATTAATTGCCAATAAACCAGCTTACTGCTTTCATCACTACTCCCTGGAAAGAGGTGTTGTTTAATTCTGGAATCTGCTTAAATTTGTCTATGAAATGAGGATTGTTTCTTTCAAATCAATGTTGGTTATTTTAAGATGCCTTTTTCAATATGACACAAATTATAGGGAAATCAAAACTGCTGTCAAGACAACTAAAGGCATTTAGCTTTTGCAACTTGGGTTCCTACCACACTTTTTTTTTTTTTTTAATGTTTCAAAGGCTCAACAAAACAAAACAATACAGTAATCAGATATAAATGCCCAACAAACTAACTGTGCTGCAACCCAAAGATATCTAAATATTTCTTTAATCTGAAAGCAGACTCTAGATTTACTATTCAAAGCAAGCCAAGAAATCACCCAGAGCATTTGCATCTTAGAATCCTCCCCTATCCCCTCTTCAGCCGCTCTCACAAACCTTTTAATATCACATAGATTCCCTTAAATGATGACGCCGGATGGGACTTACAGAAGGAAAGCATAACTTCAGGGAGGAGGAAAAGATATTCGGTCTTAATCCTTGGTTTCTTCTTATTTAGTGAAGGGCTTTTGCCTTCTTCCCTAGCAGTAAGTTGAAGCGTTACAGTGCAAATGTACAGCTCTCAGCCCACTTACAGTGCTCAACTGATAGCCCAGATCTAAGCCTCCACATGCTTTCTGGAAATGCAAGCAGCTCAGCTGAAAACCTAAGGGAGGTTTCCACCAGCGGCACAAAACTAAACCGCACAAATATTTAACAGCTCGGAGACCTCTAAAGGTTTAAAATAATATGCATTTTGTGCTAAGCTGCTCCTAGCCAGAGGGAGCACTGAGATGGTATGGAGGAGTGTTCTCAGCTACCCAACCACTGCTCACTAGAGAATGTTTTCTTCAAAATTTAAAAAAAAAAAAAAAACCCAAATGCTTAATGAAATGTCCCTATTGACTAAGCATTCACAGCATCAATAGTATAAGGAACTTTGTTTCACATTCCATTAAGTTAGCCCATGACTTCTCAGGCTTGCACCATTTCTCCTTCCTCACCTAGCTAAAAAAGCCAACTTCATTCTGACAAATCAAGGCAAAGTTTATCCACCCCCACCCTTGTCTCTTTTCTTTTCCAACTTAAACTCATCCACAGCTCACAGCCCCAACTGTAGCACAAAGGAAGCTTTGCGAGCTGCACCGGCATGGTCCCCCAGTTGCCAAGTGGAGGTAGGTTTCATGTAACATATTCTAGCATCTTAAAAGATTTTATTTTATTTTTTTTTAAGGAATTCTCTGCCTGATGAAGAGGCTGACACCCCCCGGAATTGCATCATCAGAGACAACACTCACCAAAATACATTATGTTTCTCATTAATCAGACAGCTGAAACCCCACCGCAGCGTCTTCAGCATCAGCTCGCACCCCAGGCTGACACGCAGAGCAGAGCCGTTTCATGCTACACTCGGCGGAAACGTCCCCAGCGCGGCGAGCAGTGAGCGCCCAGCTTGCCTCCTCCGCGGGATAAGCGCCTCACGGGCTGCCTGTCCAGGGCTATGGTCCCCGGCGGCTGGAGCGTGCGCTCGGGCTGCCTGCTGCACTGCCCATCCTTACTGTAATCCGACTCCTCCTTGCGATGTCCTTGCCGAGCCTGTGACATCAGGACTGAGAGTACTACAAACAGACCCCCCCACCCCACCTCACTCCACCCCCGGTTCGCAGCCTCTCCATGAGGTGCTCCGATTGCCTGCCTGGACCAACCATGGCTCTCCGGAAGCTTTCGCGAGCCCAGAGCTTTGGGTGGGGGCGGAGTGAGGGGCGCGGGAAGCTCTCTTAAAGAGAGAAGGGTCTCTGGATCCACAGGGGAGCCACGCAGAGGAAATTCACCAGTGTACCGGAGGGGAACTTGGTTAAGGCGAATTCTGCCATTAACGTGTGATTAGACACACTTTCATCTTGCCCCTCCTACGAATGCCATCATCCTTGCCAAAATTTAGCTGCCCCTACCAAGTTGAAAAGAAGGATGGTGGTGTGTGCCTGCATTCTCTTTCCTAAAGAACTTGAGGGTTGGTGATGGTTGTTATTTGTGCATGTTTATTCAGGAGAGGAATAAGATGAACTCAAAGAACCCCATTCCTTGGGTGGTAAGGGTTTTGACTTAGAAGTGATCAGAACCAAGGAAGCCAGTTGCTGTTGAAGAGTTGTGGGGTCTTTTTGTTTGCTTGTTTGTTTGTTCTTGTTTGTTTGTCTTTGTTTTTAATTTCTTGAGTGTTTGCTGAGTTAGGTTGATCCACAGATGTAAAGAAAAATAACTGGTATTAAAAATCACCTCCCAGTTTCCCAAAACACATTTTCTGCCTCTCTTAATAGGAACTGTAAAGCACACTGAGGCTGAATTGATCTTTGAACCCTTAAGTGGAAGAAACATTTAGCTTCAAAGGCAACCAAGATTATGCCATAATTCAAGACTAGCACGAATATAGTATGTATAGTATGTGTATGAGTCCACACACACACACACACAATTTGAGATAAACGGTTACATCTCAAAGCTTAGCAAAGTCTCTGGCTCCTCCAATGGTATAATGAATTGCAGTCCTTATCTTACATAGAAAAGGATGTTAGAAAGAAAACCCTGGAAGCTGTGCTGATTAACACTCAGCACAGCATGGAAAATAAACCCACACAGAAAGTTCCATTTCCAAAGGACACATCACTCTGGAACTCAGTTTACCCCCTGGACCATTCAAACTTAAAGATTTCTATGAACATCTATGAAATTAAGAATTGGAGATACAGAACTGCAGCCTTTGGAAAGAAGCGATATTTTTAATTTGGACTTTTATAAACCATGTTAGCAAATAGTTCTACATTTTGATATTAAAATATTCAATGATGTTTCTTTATGCAATTCTGTAGCTGTTGGTGGGTTTAATGTGCTTTGATACTGGGGGGGGGGGCGAGGCTCATAATGACAGCTTTCTGTGCCAACTTGCAAAAAAATCTTTACCCCCTATGTCCCCTCTGTCAGAAGAGTGCAATGACAGATAATCTTCTCTCACTCTGTATAGTAAAGAATTTGGTGAATGTGAATAGGTAATCAAATACAAATCAGATTCACAGAGAATCTTGAGAGAAATCTAGTGCTGTTCTTATAAAGAAATGTCCTTCCTTTAAAGTGATATGGAAAAGGAAAATTTAAATATAGTAAAGGGTGTTTACTTTTTCACTCCTTCTTAAAATTAAAAATAAAAACAATAAACAATGTTACAGGCAAATACTGAAGAAAATACATAAGTGTTTTCCCTTTTGGACAGATGGAAATTATCCAAAAATACAATTAATGGCCCTTCCCTCAGGCAAAGGAGCCATCTGTGGTGAAGCTTTTGCAGGAAGCCAATCAGCTGCCTTGCCTCCTACAGAGGCTAGGGGGCACTGTAGTTTAATGTTAGAGTTTTTGGTCCACTGGAGTTCCTGTAGTTGGAAAATGCAAGCATTCAGAGTTGAGTTTAAAACAGGTTTGAAAGATTAAAGGACTGTCTTCATCATTAATAACACCTTTCATTTGCATGGTGTTTTATTGTTACAATATATTTGCACATATGTCACCTTTCTTAGTAACAAGTTGAGATATAGTCGGAAGTGAAAAACTTGAGGCTCAGAGATGTTAAACAAATTTCTCAATGAAGTTAGTAAAGGACTATTGTCTTAATATTTTTATGTCGAATTTGTCAGGGTCTTTCAACTGTTTTCCTTACTCAAATAAATATGTCATTTATTATGACTCAGGTGAAGATTTTTTCCCCAGTAAAAGTATACCATGGCATTTTCCAGAAACAAATATACATATGACATTTATAGGCATATAGTATCTGGTAACAGAACATGCCAATCTCTGCCCAGTCTATAGAGGATTATACCCCAAAGAACAACATATGGCCACTGGAAGAGTATGGCTTCCAAGGGGCAACTGCATGTTATATCCATACAGTGGAAAGCTTCTCAGTAAAAAACGTGAAAGTATTCTCTTTTATTTAAAGATATGTCCCCCCCTTTCATTTATTCATGGTTTATTTGGAACGTCAAAGCATCAGACATACACTTTCTCACATTTGCATGAAAATAAGTGATTATTGTTTTAATTTTATACTTCTTCCATTTCACTTAAAATTACTTTATGTATATTATATTTTCAAAGGAAAAAATACAACTTTTTTTTCCCTTTGAGGGACATCTCCCTAATCCTCTCATCCTCCAGGCTCTGGTGACCGCCATTTTACTCTATATTTCTCTGAGATCAACTTTTTTATACTGTATATGTAAATATATCATGAAGATTTGTCTCTGTGTGGTTTATTTCATTGAATATAATGTTCTCCTAATTTTTGCAAATGACAGGATTTCTTTCTTTTAAAGGCTGAACAGTCTCCCATTGCATATATATTCACTTTCTTCTGTTGATAGAATTGATTTCATGGATGTTATTAATGACACTGCAGTGAAGGTGGCTATGCAGACATCTCTTCAACATGCTGTTGTATTTTGAAGTATAATAATATCCAAATGAAACCACAGCTGACGTAGACTAGGCCCCAGCTGTGCCCTAGAGATGCTCCCATATGTCACCTCCAGGGGGTGATCCTCAGCTTCCAGGAAAGGACCAGGTTTACATCTCTGACACTTATCTGACTCTGTCTCTAAGAAACTCTCAGAAACTGGGAATGTCTGAGGGAGAATCAGGTCAGTTCCTCTGGGACCAGCCATGGCATTAACCTGCTTATAGACATAAATACACCTTTCAGCATTAAAACACAGGAGGTCCTCAAACCAGTTATCTGTTGTGTATTAAAACATCATGATTAGGTGAGAATCTTCTCTCCACTTTAAGATCCAGGTAAGATCCCGCTTTAAGATGCTGCCTGCTTTGATTTCTCTTCTCCTTCAAGTCTTACTTCACCAGTATATTCATTTATTACCTTTTTTTAGTTTTAAGCTGCCCTCATCCCTTCCTTATTTTTCTCCACAGTAATTATCATCTGACACTCTATAGTAAATATATACTTATTTTTATTTCTCCTCACTAGAGTATAATCTCCCTGAAGGCAGAGATTTTTTATCTGTTCAATGGTGCATCCACAGTCCTTAGCAGGGCACCTTACACTTACTACTCCATAAGTATGTGTGAGTAACTGAATGAATCAATGAAAAAGAATACCAAGTACAGCTGTATTGTGTGTAAAACATCATACTTTTCTGTGTGCCTGCAGTCAATTCTTTGAGGTTGATAGTGTTTTGTGCAAAGCGTTTACACAAATTGAATTTGTCCATGCTTAGCAGCAGCTGTTCTTAAATCCCATGCAATACAGATGCCAGGTGGTACTGCAGGCCACAGTTTGTGAGCTTGTTTGTCCTTTCAAATTCTTTATAGCTGCATGTAGCAGTAATTTAGCATTGACTTAGCATAGCCCAGTTGTCTTCCAATGTATTCTCCTGAGCTTTAGTTTAGTTCACCTTTATCTCATCTATATAATAACAAAATTTTAGCCAGTGTTGCTAATTTCAGGGTTTCTTTTTTTTCCCCCAGGGTCCAATCCATTCTCCCTATTAGATCCATTAATATCTCTTTCAAAAACATATGGCTATGTTACTTGCTCCTTCAGTACTCTTCACCCTTTCCACATTTCACCTACAGTTGTGTCTATAAGACCTTTCACAACTAGGCCCATATTTATGTCTCCATTTGTTAATGCTTTTATCCTTCACACTCCACTCCACCTCTAATGTAGGACTAGAATTCCCCTGAAGACTACATTCTCTCCCACCTGCTCTCTCTACTGGGACGGTTCCTATTCAATCTTTGGGTCTCCGTTCAAGCAAGACATCTTTTGAGAAGACTTTTCCTGTCTATAAGACCAAATAAGGCACAGCTTTTTTTTTTTTCATAGAGTGTATTGTACTAATTCCTACTCTAGCATTTAAACGGTGTAATAATTTGCCGTTACATGTCTGTCATACAAATGAAAGAGGATATTCTTTATTTCAGCCATGATCTAAATCAGTCATTTAATATATTCATAATTTATTAACTCATTAAATATTTTTGGTAACATTCAATACCTTACTCTCGCCCATTATGTTCCAGACATTGTTCTAGGTGTTGGATAAAGACCATTGCAGAAAGTGAAAAGGGCAAGAGTGGAGCTGGGCAGGCATGCCTTCTGGGTGCCAGGAAAAGTAGCCATTATGGCAGAGCAGTAGGTACTAGATAATGAACTAAGAGTTGAAGCCAATGGGAAACATGGAGCCAAATTTAGTAGGACTTCATAGGTTATTATGAAAACTTTTTTTATTATGGCTTAAGAACTTTGAATTTTGTTATGGCTTATATGGTATATTGCCTTTAAAATAACAATATTTGACATGCTAACAGGTTCACTAGGGCTGATGTGTAGAGAATGGTATAAAAGGAATAAGGACAGATGCAGGATGACCAGTTAGGAAGATTATTTAATAACTGATAAAAGAGGTATACAGGCTTGGAGAGAATAAGATTAGTGGAGGTGGCAAAATGTGGTCAGATTCTAGACATATTTTATTACGATTTAGATATGAGGTATCCCCCAAAAGCAAACAATGCAAGAATGTTTAGAGGAGAAATGATTGGATTATGAGAGGTTTAACCTAATCCCTGATACAGATTAACTGGGTGGTAACTGTGGGCAGGTAGGGTATGACTGGGTCCACTAGGGGAGTGCTTTTAGGTATTATAATTTGTCTATGATTAGAAGAGTCATCTCTCTGCTTCCTGGTCTTCCTGTCCTGAGCTGCTTTAGTCCACCACATCATTCCGCCATGATGTTTTGCATCACTTCCAGCCCAGAGCTATGCAGTTGGCCATCTATGGACTGAACCTATGTACCGTGAGCCAAAATCAACTTTTCTCCTCTAAGTTGTTCTCTGCAGGTATTTGGTCATGGCAACAAAAAAGCTGACTAAGATATATGTCAAAATGGGTCAGTATGATTTTCTGATGGCTTGTTTGGGTAAATGATAAAAGACAAAACAAAGAGTAATGGATTATTCAAAATTTGACAACTGAACAATTGGAAGGATGATATGTCCATTAACTGATACAAAGAAGACCACAACAAAAAATACGGGTGAATGTTCAGAGGTGGTCACCAGGGGACATATTTAGTTTGATATTCCTATTATACATAAGTGGTACACTTTCATAGCAGCTTGGATACATGGTATGGAGTTCAGAAGAGACATTGAGGCTTCATATTTAAATCTGGAAGACATCATTTTATAAATGGCAGTTAAATCCATGAGATAGGATGATATCCTAAAGAAAGGGTAGAAGGAAGAAAGATAAGAGGGTCAACATTGAGCCCTGGGAAATTATATGAGCAAGAAGAGAAGTTCATGAGCATTTGCTGATGGAGTATTTGTTGAAATCCTAATAACTTCTTAAATGAATATCTGTTGACATGTCACATGAATGCCAAGTGATGGAAGGCTATGTAAGCCTGAGTTTGCCTCTGATGTACCACCATCTGATGTCAAAACAGTGTGAAAAATGGAGAAATGATTTGTCTATATGAGAACAAATACTGAATTTAATTGATCTATGAAGTGTTTTAATCAGAAATTTTTAGATTATGTACACAAGGTTATACATTCATAAAACATTTTTATTCTCAGAATTTCACTTGCTGTTCCTATTGAAATTAAATGGCTGGGAATCTTAATCTGAAAAATTAATCATCTATAGGAAAAGATGCAGTAACATTTGATAAGAAAGAATCCTATAAAAATATAATATTCTAAATTTCTACCTATTTGGAGGACCTTGAATTTAGAGACAAGCCCTTATTACATGTGGCTGTGTTTCTCCTGAAAACCAGTCAATAGGGGCTACTTCATATAATATTTAGTAAATGGTGCTAAGAGCCCTCAGAATTCTTACCTTAGAACTTGTTTTGAGCTAGAAATGTTTTTCATTAAAAAAAAAATAGTTATTGGATACTCATATGCCCATCGCTGTTCTAAGATTCTGAGGGTACATGAATGAAATTACAGAAATTTCTGTCTAGATGAGCTTACGGTAGAAGTTTGAACCTCTTCCACCTTCCTCTCAGAGTATAGGACCCAAAGCATTACTCATTCATGCGCTGGTCATAGTTATTGCTTCTCTCCCCCAGTACAGTGGACATGAGGGCAGGGCAGAGACAGGTCTACTATGCTCATGCTATATTTAGTGCCTAGCACTGTGTCAAACACATAGGGTGCATGCAATAAATATATTCTGAGTGAACAAATCTCTCAAAAGTCTTTTACCTCTATGTCATCCTCCATCCTGATCCTACTAAGAATATAGGGTTACATACACAGTTACAATTGATCCCTTTATGCATGAGAGATACATGCCAAGAATTCCAGTGGATTCCTGAAATGGAAGATAGTACCAAACTTTATATTACCTATGTTTTTTTTTTTCCTGTACATACATACCTATGATAAGGGTTATTTTATAAATTAGACACAGTGAGAGATTGACTACAATAATCATAAATAGAAAATTAAAGGCAGATACTTTTATTAGTCTGACTTCTATTGTTAATAACACAATACCATAGACTGGGTAAATTACTAAGAGAAATGATTTATTTTGGCTCGTAGTTCTGAAGGGCTAAAGTTCAAGAAGTTGCTTTTGGTAATGACTTTTTTGCTGGCAGAGTCCTGACATAGTACCAGGCATCACATGGCATGAGACCGGGAATGTGCGTGTGTTTATTTCTTCTGATCTTTTCCTTTCTTCATATGAAACCATGAGGATTGAATCATGGAGACCCCACCCTAGTGACCTTATTAATCCTAATCACCTCCTGAAGGACCCATCTATAAACATCCAAGTCAGATTAAATTTCTATCCTCTTAATACCTCACAATAGGGACTAAATTTCAACAAATTTAGCCTTGGGGGACACACTCAAACTATATCCAAGCCATAGAAATATTGGAATAAAAGTCTGCAGACAAACTACATCTAAATCATAGCAATATTGTAATGAAAGTCTGAACTTGGGAACAATATTAAGTAAAAAAATAAAACAGTTTATTTGGATACAAGTGGCATGATCTCATGACAGTCAATCTGGAAGCAGAACAGCTATTGAGTGATTGACTAATGGGTGAGTAACATATATAGTGTCAATACACCAAAGGGATGGTTCTTGTCCCGAGAAGGATGGAGGAGAATGGTATTGAATTTCATCCTACAACTCAGGACAGTATACAATTTTATAAATTATTTCTGGAATTTTTTTATTTAATGTTTTTTGGATGGTGGGTAACTGAAATGCAGAAAGCAAAATTGTAGATAAGGTGACATTACTGTATGTTCTTCCAGGAATGCCCTTTTCTATTCCCCTTTATCTGTCTACTTATTTATTTTCCAGTCACCAAACACTGCTCAGATATTCATTTTCCAAGATTTCTTCTAAGATGTTTCATGCATTCCCTTAATTAACTCCTAATCACTCTTTGTATAACCCTACTGCAGTATTTATCAGATTGCATTTCAATGACTGGTTCAGTTGCCAGTATCTCTCCAGTAGAATAAAGGCTCTTTTAGAGTCATGGAAAATGTTAGATAAATGCTAATTCTTTGAATATGTTAACATACCCCAGACTATAGCTGAAATGCATCCAGAGAGCATTATGCAGTGGGTCAGTGATGGAGCATGCTACAAACACCAGACATGGTGTCTGATTTCGGAAGCAGCAACACTTTGCTGTGGAGGAGACAATGGGTCTCAAAGAGGAAACACAAGAGTTATTTTAGGGTATAGAAAGAAGGTTCAAAGCGCTAGGGAAAGACCAACCAGGAATGTGAGGGCTGGTCTGCCATCAGGCAAGAGACATATCAGAACGTGTAAGGTAGAGTAGGTCAGGAGTCTAACATGGGAGCCAAGTACCAGAGTACTTGGAGAATAGAGAGTTCAGGCCAAGAGTGATTCAGGGAAGCTAATCTACCCTGGATGCTCTCAGAGGTAGATTTTTATATGTGCTCTTGTCTGGATTGATAGATAGTACTGATCCTTTTACAATAGGAAGCATTACAAACTTCCTTTCTGGTGGTCCTCAGATGATGGTTCTCTCCTGTTTCTTGTTCTATATTTTTCCCTTCCCTCCTATCAAAAGCCCTTCAGGAAATTGTATTTACTTTTATAGAGTTTTTATGTGGTGATTCTAGCCCCTTGGTTTATACCCATGTAGACCCTGTTCTCAAAAACAGATAAGCACTGTGTCTTAAGTTCGGTGGCTCCAAACTACCTAGTTTTGTGCTTCACTTATAAGAAATCAAATCATTACAACCATCAGCAGCAGCAAGAAAAAGAGTCATTGAACTTGAATGTATAAGCTACTTTTTTATTTCTTGATATCTTAAAGAAATGAAGCACATTTCCAAAAACAAAAGTAAAAACAAAGGTAATATCAAGTGACAAATGAAAACACTAGGACACGTATAAGTTCTTCGTAAAAGATGATATGACAGGGTTTAGGCAGTCTTGGAAAGCTACGGAGAAGAAGCAGACCTTATACCCTGCCTCTAATATTGATCTGCACTGGTAGGAAACAAGAGTGGGATGGTGGAGGATGTGTCTAAGAGATCAAAAACAATTAAGAGTTTTAAAGAATAAATTTTAAAAAAGATCTTCAATCAAAGTAAGGTTGAACAGGAAAACACAGAGGTTATATTGGATGGGATCTCACATGTCATGTTAAAGGGATTGAGTTTTATTTGACAAATAATGTAGGAAGCGTTTGCTGAATGAATACATGAATAAACTTCAAAGTGTTTCCAAGGACAAAAATGTATTAATATGCCTCCGAAGAGATTTGGTGACACAATAACATGAGTTAATACATCTTGTGGAGCAGGTTGAAAGATCTTATACACTCCAGAGGTTTCCAATTTTTCTTAAAATAAAATTCATTTATGGTCCCTGGGCAGCTATTTGAGAATTAGCCCTCACCACCCCAGCTCTCCAACAAAAACGTGCTTGCAAACAAAATGGAAGAAGTAAACAGCATTATATTGAATTTCTTATTTTGCCTTAAAAAAAAACAGATCTTTCAAGATAAATTGCATACAGCTCTAGTAAATCTGGATGCTTTAGGTCATGGACATTCCATTTTTATATACACTGTGATAATAACTTTATAGAGCGAGCAGGCAGACAGTGAAAATGCACCCCAATGTTGCAAGAATTCACAGAGTAATTGAAAGTGTTTCCAAGTGTGCATAATTCCGTGCCTCTAGTCAAATACAGTAGGTGGAAATTTGTTTGGCTTCCTCTGTCAAAATGTCTAAAATACATAGAGGAAGTATGTAATCAGAAAACAAAATATTACAGTTTCAGCGTTCTGTTAATTATATCTCCATCTCATCTTGGCTTTGCTCAAACACATTAATGATCCAAAGGGCTCATCTCAGATCCTTTTGGTGGATACAATGACCGGATGTGATTTTTACCCTTGACTCAAAAGTGTCAGTTCTGGAAACCTACAGTATTTGTCACCATGAATACCATTTAACTGCAGTGGTACCCAAAGGAACTCTGCACAGCCACACATGAATACAACCAGAGGAACTTAATTAATCTTGCTGTCACTTCCATGATGCTTTTCATTAGTTTTGCTGCTATCTGATCAACCTGCCTTCTCCTTATTGGAAATGGCTACCCATAGCCGCCAGTGAAAGTATTTTCAAAAGGTAAACAAAGACTCACCTTTGCAGTAGGAAACTGTAATGCAGATGGGCACTGTTACAGCTATTCTAATATGGAGGTAACACTTACATTTCATATTTAAAATTATAAAATTAAAGAAACCATAAATATCCAGTCTATCTGCAACTGAGAAACTGCTTTACACTCTATTCACAGATTATGTGCTTGAAAGAAAAGGTCACACTTCTCTTTACATTCTTTTCAGAATACTGATGCTTAGTGCACTATCAGGAACAGTACTAACTAAACATAGAATATAATTCATAAGCTGAGGCTGAGGCTGGGGCTCAGTGGTAGAGCACTTGCCTCACATATGTGAGGCAATGGGTTCAATTCTCAGCACTGCATATAAATAAATGAATAAAATAAAGATCCATCAGCAACTAAAAAAAATTTTAAAAGAATATAATTCATAAGAAATCTGGATATTTTTGCTAACCACTGAGAAGCATGCTATTTAAGAGTTGGACTTAACCTGAAATGAGAAAGCAAGTGATAATTGAATAGTAGTCATATGTTTGAAAGACTGATCTATGTTGATATTTTAAATAAAGTTATATATATATATATACATATACATATATATTTGCATTTTTAATGTTCACCATAGTATAATTTGCTAAAAAAGTTTGGAATGGCTTTAGAAAATGTCATCATATTTTAACTATATGAAAGAATTCCTAGCTACGGGATAGACGTAGAGAACTGAATTAGCTCACCAATAACTTGACATGATGGAAGAAATTCAAAAAAATGTAATGTGGCCCCTTTCTCCATGTGTGGAAGCAACCTTCAAAACAGACTCAAGTGATTCTCGTTACGTTGTGCTCATATCCTCCTGCATTCCCCACCAGGATGACTAGGACTGATCTGTGCAACCAACAGGATATTGTGAAATGACTATTACTTCCCAGGTTAATTCACAAAGTTGCTTTCCGTTTTCTCTTGGAGAAGCCATGCTACAAAGACATTATAGAAACCCTCTGAAGAGATACATGTGATAAAGAACAGAAAATTCTAGCCAATAATCAGTATCAACTTGCCATGCATGTGATTAAACCACCTTAGAAAGTATATCTGTCAACCATGTGTCAAGGCTTCAGATGCCTGCAGCCAGGGCCAATATCTGAAATGCAACATATGAGAGGAGAATTCTAAGTTAGGACCATTCTGCTAAGTAACTCCCTTATTCCAGGCAACAGCTACACGAGTTGATAAAAGTGTACTGTTCTGCTAGGCTTCAAACTTCACACTTCATAGATGGGTCATGAAATATCATAGTCCACTTGTAACAATGAGATTTTGTATTTATTACTTAAATTTGTGATGACATCCAGAGCTCAGCTGAGATAGATGTAGGGTCTTGAAGAGATCATGTACCTGGGTCTGGGATTTTGAATCCATGAAAGGATGAAGTTGAAATGAGTGAGTTGATCAATCATCATGGTACCTTATAGACACAGATGAGAGAAGTACCCTGGCTCTATAGAGTGGTTCTAATATATATATTATATGGAGTACTAGAGACCTTGGAGGAATAAAGAGCATGTGTCAACTACCAGGAGGTGCTGTTACTTAGCTTCAACTGATGAGGGAGTGTGTGCCCAGTGTTGCCAGATTCTTTTTCTCTTTTTTTCTAGTTTTTAGTTTTCATCACTAAAATGTTACCCAGATGATAAAAACTTTCATCTACTTCAATTTGAAACCATGGAGTTTTAAAATTAATAATGATAATAATAATAATAATAATAATTATTATTATTATTATTATTTTGGTACCAGGGATGGAACCCAGAGGCACTTAACCACTGAGCCCCATCCCAGCCAGTTTTGTGTTTTATTTTGATATAGGGTCCTACTAAGTTGTTTAGAGCCTTTCTAGGTTCTTGAGGCTGACTTTGAACTCATGATACTCAGTCTCCTGGGCTGCAAGGATTACAGGTGTGTGTCACCATGCCTGGATATAACTGATTTTGAAACAGCATTGATCTCTGCTATTGGATTCAGCTGCTCCATCCATTCTTCCCATCCATGACTATCTATGCCCTTCACTTTCTATCTAACAGTCAGACATTTACCGTTCATTTACCAAATATCATTTCTCCTTTCTTGGGACAGTACTTTCCCTGTAGCCTATATGGCAAGACTCACAGTTTCTCTACCTGTTCAAATGCTGCTTATCATTGCATAATACATACATGGCACCTCCACTAGAAGGTCTTTCTTTTTCTCTAGAGTCATAATCAGTGGCTACTTTTCCTTTGCCTTGAAACTAATGCTCTTTATTCCTTGACTCTTATTAGATCTGTCTCCCTGTTTATAATAGGAAATGTCTTTTGGCAAAATTAAAGTCTCATTTATTTCATTGTCACTTAGCATTTTTGCAATGCCTATGTGTAATACATCACCCAGATCTCTCTGAGATGACATACTCTGAGATGCATTTTCCAGGAATGCTGTAGGTAGCCTTCAACCGACAATGCTTTAGGTATTATCTTAGTTGTCTCCTCAAGGTTTTGACACACGAAAGCAGATCAAGATCAATGATCAATGAGAGAGTGAAAAGGTCAGACCATCTTGGACCAACTTGGACTACTCAGAGCATCTAAAGTAGCCTTGGGTCCTGCATCACAGTTCAATTCCTTGCCTCCCAAATATCTTCATTTTCTTCCTTCTACAAAGATGACCCAGAGCACTCCACTATAAGCATCCTGCTGGCTCACCCTCACCAGATTTTGCAATCCCATAATTGATAAGGTAATCATAAAAATGCTTAATGGAATAGATTGAAGTTCCAAGTATCTATAGACAAATCAGACTTATTTCCTAATGGGAAAGTGAGGGTTACTCTCTAAGAAATCCTTTAACTTATTGGATAATTTAGGAGGAATTAAAGGTCTTTCTCTACTAAGACCTGTTGATTTGGGAATTATCATGAGAAAAGGAAAGCCCAGAATTTCAGTGGCTGCCCTGATGGTGTACTCTGCCTCCCTAACTATGATGGCTCAGAGCTGTTCAGTCTCCCAGGAGATGTGTAATCACCATCTCTTCCCTTTCTTTTTAACAAAGGTAATCACTCAGCATTTTACCTTTTCTAGAGGTGTCATAACTTTGAAAAGACACAGTTTTTACAAGGGTTTCTATGAAATGGAAAGTTGTCTCTTTGAGGGGGAAAAATAATGAAGGAGAAAAAGACCCTATTTAATTTAATCGTGACAAAATGCATTAGCTTAGAGGAACTTCTGTAGTTTTGAAGTGTAAAATTTCTTGGGAAATCTTTTTCAAATGTGTAATTTATCATATGATTTAGTGCCTATAATATGTAACACATCTCTTTAAAATTATATTGTTTTGGTTAAATACTAAGATCATTCATTCTGGAGGGGGGGGGGGGGAAGGAGACCAAGAACTTTGCCTTAGAAAACAGTTGTGGACAGAAATATGTAGAGCTATTCTAAAGGAAATATCAACAAGAAGTTTTTTTAAACCTATGCCTATTTTCAAGTCTAATGTTTAATGATAAATCACTTAATTTTCATACTCATTCACCATTTTAACAAATATTCATTTAATCCTAATTTTTCAAGCATTGTGCTAGAGACCAGGGATACAGGCATGATCAAGATACATCCTTGTCATCTTGGAGTTGATAGTTTTCCAGAAAATGGTGCACTGGGATAAGAGGTGGATCAAAGGCTTCACCAGTCTGTTGAGATGGGATGGGCAGCAAAAAGAGAGAAAGGTGGACAGGTAGGGGATTTAGAGAAGGGCTTTTGAGAATATGACATCTAAATTGAAGAATGAAGGTAATTTGGGATTAGTCAGACAATGATAAGGGAAGAGTGACAATGTACACTCAGTCACCAACATAGGTCAAAGAAGGAAAATGAATATGGGGACAAAAGCTAAATGATGGACTGGGGATATAGCTCAGTCAGTTCAATACTTGTATCACATGCACAAAGCGCTGGTCTCAATCCCCAGCACCACAAAAAAAAAATAAATAAATAAAAATAAAAGCTAAAAGATTCAATAAGGAAAGGCAGGGGATAGAGAGAAAGAACTATATGGGGCAGGGAGTTTCGGGGAAATCATGAATCTTCAATATAGATTGAAAAAATCACAAAAGATTTCAAGAAGGTGATTTATCTCATGGTTATAGATGCAAACTTACAATAGTTAACTACTGGGTAATTTGTGGAAATGAAGTTCTTTCGTAATCTATGTAATCCTGTGATTTTTTTTGATGTAAATGTAATTATGCTGTAATTTCCAATTCTAGCCATAGTTTTCCTTGCTCCCGTTTTCTGTCTCCATGCCATCCAATAAAACACAGCAAGGAAGAGGAAGAAAGAGAGGGCGAGCGGGAGGAGGGGAAGGACGAGAAGAATCGTCTGCATGGATGAGCCTGTCTAGTTGAGAATCACCAATTTAACTAGTTTTAGAGTAAGTCAGTTCTTTTTAGCTGTCATGAGAGCTGAACACTGAATACAAGACTGAAAACTGAACAGCTGATTGTCTGACAGTTGACCCAGTGTAGCTTTCTAATGCATTCCATGTGCTGTGTGGATTTAACTCTGTGCTACAGAAATGTTGGCATTGCAATTCAAGGGAGAAAGCGGATGGGAGGAATGACACTTTGAGGCATATACCATTCATTTCTGATGTTCACCTGCAGGTTGTGGTACGAGTTTACATATCTGGCTCTAAGTTCAATTGCTTTTCAACCGGCTGCTTCTCTCCTATCTACAACTCTGCCTAGGTAACTTTTATCGCACCACACATGGCCTTGTTTTGAAGATCCTCAACCACTGAGGAGCATTCTTGGACTGAAATTATCTATAGTTGTCTCAAGTGAATAGAGTCTTTGATACCTACAGTGGTTAGACATGTCTTAGTTTTTTCCTTTAAGTTTTATAAAGTTAGGTTTTTCTAATTGTGATAATATTCTGATGAAACAAGCTGGTTCTTTGATTTCAGAAATGTAAAAGCAGAAGTTTCTAAAAGATGCATGTATATAACTCGTGTACATGTGTATATATATGGATGAACATATGAGTGTGTGTATATTCATACATATGTGTATATATATGTATGAACATGTGAAAGTGTGTGTGTGCATGCATGTGTGTGTGTGTGACAGATTTCACAATCTTATTTTCCTAGAAATATAAGAAAGCCATCAATACTGAGATGGGAGGGGTATAGGGAATTCTAACTTATTTCTGAGCAGCTGCAAGCCATGCTCTTCCTTTTCAATATGAAATACAAAGGGCTTACTTACCCCTGAACACAAGTGATCTGATTAGGATGACCCCCCAAAAATATTTTCTGAGACCTCTGACTTAGGCCAACCTAGTGTGGCCTAGCTTGAAAAGATGAGCAGATATAATCCTGTTTGTACTCAAAAACATAAACTAAGAGATGAAGAAGGAACTCATCAATTGATGATGGATCCTTTGATCCAGTGGGTCATATAGACTCAAGTCATAATGAGCTTTGTGCACAGACAGATAAACACAGAAGATAGAAAGAGGAGGAAGAGAGAGAGAGAGAAAATTGGGAACTTGATTGAGAAGTGGAGCCACATTATTATATTTATGTTAGATGATTTATTTTCACATACACCTTTTCAATGAGCTTATATTTCTCTTGAGGCAAATTTATTATGTTTCTGTTAATCCAATATTGGAACAGATTCAGATTAAGTGGAAGAGATTCAATATGTTGGCACGAGGAGGACAAAATGGCAGCATTGTGAAGAAAGGAAAGATGGCTGTTGAGAGGAAAAAAAGAAAGAGTTGGTTATGCTTGGGGAAATCAAAAGTAATCAGGAGGTGAAGTAATAATGGTTACAGAATTAATAACAATGATTTCTTCAAGGAAAAAATAATGGCATCCAGCTCTCCAGATGAAAGAACCATTATCTTCTAACCTTGATCCTCCATTAATAACTAGTGAATAGAATGCATGTAAATTATGAGAGTAAAGGTTTTTGATGCTTAGTGCCAACGTGTAGCCCTGATCTCTTATGCTTTTATGTATAATTTCTGATAAACAAGTGTTTTCTTTGAGTGATAAAGATATTGACGCCAGATGATCTTCTATCTGTTATGTGTGGGAGGGATATTCATTGATGTGTTAGAACCCCAAATCTTGACTTTGCCCATGTCTTGAGGAGTCGTGTTCAGCATACCTTCTGGACATGAGTTTGTGTTTTAGGGAAGGAGAATTGTGGCATACTGTTAGTTACAAGTAACATGGATTCACTGATTCTTTCCTTTACCTCAATTTTTGATAGCTTACTACCTATCTGTTATGAGATGCAAATCTTGAGGGAGATTTTGCAGGAGGACAGATAAAATTTTATTAAACTACCATTGAAAGTTCACCTGAAAACCAGTTTGGCATGGAAGACAACAGAGAAATAAGTAGTAAAGGCATGAAGAAGAAGAAGATAAAATAGATAAAATTTAAAAGAAGATATATCAAGAGGATATAATGAGTTAGAAGAAGGGCAAAGTAGTGGAAACCATTGAAATCAAGACCACATAGTTAAAATCATATTTACTGGGAAAATCTTCTGTATTTGAACCAAGGTACTTGAAGGGATTTTGTCTACAGGTAAAGAGGGCAGCCAAATGAAGTTCTATGCCTATGAATCTTACTTAATCCAATTCTTGACTCAAGCTGTGGGCTTGATGACCATATTTAATGTAGCTATCATATATAAGAACTTTTCAAATCTCACTGTTCTTTTTGCTCATGAAAAGGCTAAATTCTGTGTATAAATACCTCCTTCCAAATGTACACACAAACTCATGCACATGCACACCCCAGCCACTGCTGTTGGAATTCAAATTAAAACAAAATTCGGTAGCAAAACGTTATCCATCCAAATTCCTTCAGAAATCACAGTTCATAGAGAAAGACGAAGACAGTGTGAGATAGCCATCTTGCAACAAGACTGAGGCTATACATGTTCCTCAGCTTTGTACAATTACCCTACAAATTGCATGCCTCTTTTGGGGACCTCTCCCTCTTGTATCTGACAAATTCCACACATTCTTTACCCTCAGGCTTAGTTACCACTTCTTCCAGAGCTTTTCATGACCCTGTTGATAAACCTCCTATGTGCTATCTCACCATCTTCTTCGTACCAATATATGACTTGTTACATTGTCTTCACAACACTTTAGTTTCTTTACTAAACTACAAGATTCTTGAAGGCAGATTCCATGGCATATTCTCCACTGCATCTCCAGGGGTGTGTGTGAGATTCACAGTAGGTACCCAATACATACCTGCATATAGGTGGGTGGATAGATGATGAATGGAGAGACAGTTGAGGAGGGAGGAAAGAGAGAGGATCAAGAGAGAAGGAAGAGAAAGTATTATGTGTACTGTGTGTGAGTATATGTGGTGGTAGTTAGAGATATTTGATAACGGACAAACGTGACCATTATTTTTGAATATTTTAGAGATCAAAGTGGACTTCCTAATGTCAGGTTAAGGCACAACCTCAACATGTGCATATGTAATATTTTCATATTACCATGAACATCCATAGTATATTCAAGTGAAATAGCCTTTTATCATGTATCCTAGCCCCAAATTAAAAGACTACTCTTATTTTTACATTGTTATAATTTGCTGTAATTATCCACATGAGTATATTCTAAGCATGAAGGAATTGTAAAGACATGTACTTTTCTGGCCTTGTTGTGTATACCAATTAAAGGAAGGGGAGATTTACTAGTAGAACATGGAGATAGCCTAATGAAGGGAAGGAGATTCCCTGGGGCCTTCCATGCCATGGGACATGTTTCTCCATTCTGATTGTGAAGGTGAGATATTTTTAAAAATAGGGTAATGAACCCCCTTTTAACTAGCATAAAATGTTTTTAAAAAGTGACATTCTAACATTAAATATAAAAAACAGGACATTCTAACATTAAATATAAAAAAAACATTAAATACAAAAAAATAAGAATTATTCTTGAACAGAAATTCCACAGTTTTTTACTCACTAGCTTCTATTTCCTCTTGAAGGCAGAATCTGTGGTGAAATCATCACTGAATAAATTCTTCTCTCTTTCAAGAGCCAGAGTCAAGGTACCATGAAAAGTTTTGCCCACATCAGGCAAGTTCACCATATGAATGAAATTCTAAAGAAATAAGACCTCTTCTCAAGGAACAGTTCTTACATGTTTCCTCATCAATTTAAAACTAAACACAATTCTCTGGAAGCACTGACCACAGGGTATTGTCTATACTTGTTTATATACTTGCCCTTCACTCTGCTGTACATTCCCTGAATACACAGATTCTTTTCTCTATATTTATCTCACCCATATTCCTGGAACCTTCCATAGCATCTGGTACATAATGAGTTCTCCTTAGGTGTTTGTTAGATTAATGAAACGTGTGTTTGTATAAGTGAATGAATGAATTCAAAAAGAGGAAGAGTTCCTATTGACCATGTGAGTAGATGTACGTATACTTTCTCTGATAAATCTCTGGGAAAATGGTAAATGAATATTTTAGCATGGACTTTATCCTTGCTCTTTTGTTTTGACTATATCAAAAAGAATAATTTATTATCTTAAAACAGGAAAGCTCTTTTTCCAGTGACTGGCATGGCATTATCCCCTAAGACTTTCTCCTCTTCCTAATATCATTTAACCTGGAGAAGAAAAATGCTTATTGGTTAGTTGTTCATTCTTGGATCACAAAACATTAGAACAAAGGAAGAATTGGACATATGGACGTCTTCAGGAATAAAACCCTGATTTATATTCTTAATATTGACATTATTAAAATTTAGCATCCCACACATCTGGACAGTACTGAACAGATATTGCCAAGTTTCAAGCAATTGTTTATTATTATTTTTTAACCACAAAAGTCTTGTGAAACTGCTTCTCAAATCTGTTTACTGTTCAGTGGTAAGATAGAATCAGATTGGCCAAACTCGAGACGCAAGGTCAGTGTTAGCTGTGAAAAGTGGTCAGAGAATGAAAAAATAAAAAATGACTCTTAAATATCTAACAAAATTGAATGAAGATTCTTATAATTGTGAGGACAATGGACCTCTTGGGCTTGCTGACAGGTAGAATGGTATAATGCAAAGAGCATCAGTTTGGATTAATATGGTGATTAAAATGGACCCAATCTAAACATTGCCACTAACGAAATGTGTGACTCCATGAATGTCACTTAACTGGTTTGAGATTCTACCTCTCCATCTATAAAACAGGGTGAATACTCTCCACTTTCCTTGAACAATCAGCTCAAATAGGTTCTGAATAAATGGCGGTTATCATCATTGTTAATTGTTATCTTAATAGCCTAAAATTAATCTCTAAATTTAAGTGATTATACTAACATACTAGGATTCTGGCATGCTAGGAAGCATCAGGATCCTATCTTCCCACCTACACAACACTGGCAGCATCTGCCTGATCTAACAGTTTTGGAACCCTGGGATTTATCAAAAGCTTGCAACTTCTAGGAGGAACACTTGGGCCATCAAATGCAGTTAAGTTTGATCAATTTCAGCTCTTAGCAAAGTACTGTCTATTCCTAGTCCAGTGCAAGCAGCTTTTATCTGCTCCCAAAGGAGCTTGCATACAACTTGCAGGAGCCAGGGTGGGCAGGGAAAAAAAAAATGACTCTTTCCTCCAAATCTGAGAGTCTATAAACTGATACTAACTCACTGCTCTTTCTCACCATAGAGATGCAGACAGAGGTGGGCAGGCATTGTTTTGTACCTCCTTCCATTTAGCAAGCAAGCCCTCTCCCCCACTGAAGTAAGTTGCAGAGGATTGAAAAAGCCAGCATCCTCGCCCCCACCTTCCTTGATTTCATCCCTTTTTTCGGAAGCCAGACCCTAAAGACCAGAATGTTAAAAAATAATTGCATGTATGAGAAAATTAGAAAATGACCACTTATGCTCATGGGAAGGCACAGGCTCAGAAATGACCTGAGAAAAGCTTAGTATATTGCCTCAGGTTGATTGCTGGCACAGAAACCACCACCCCTACCACAAAAGCAATAAATAACAACAAAAATATCAAAAAGTAGCAAACTTTGGAGAAGGAAGAAAATCTAATTTTCAGAGTACAACATTATTACATTCAAATGTTCAATTTTTAACAAAAATATCACAGGGCATTCAAAGAAATAAGAAATTAAGGCACATTCAAAAGAAAAAAAGTAAAGTAATAGAAATGATTTCTGAAAACTACCTTATGGCAATTGTCCCAGGCAAAGATGTTAAAAACAACTGTCATAAAGATGCTCAAAGAATGGAAGGAAGGTATGAAAAACAAGTTTGATCCAAAAATCTAAGACAAAATGAAATGTGGGAGCTAAAAAAATATAATAATTAAAACAAGAAAATTCACCAAAAGGATTCAAATGCAGATTGAGCAGGCAAAAGAAAGAATCAATGAACTTGATAATAACACAATTAAAATTATTCAGTCTGAGAATTAAAAAGAAAAAAAGATTGAATGAAAGTGACCAGGGCTGGTTTTATGGCTGGTAGAGCAATTCCCTAGCATGTGTGAGACAGTGGGTTAGATTCTCACATTGCAGGAGCCAGGGTAGGCGAGGAGGGTGGGAGCAGGGTGGGTGTGGGTGGGGGGGGGGTATATGACCCTGCCCTCCAAATCTGCACATAAATAAATAAAATGAAGGTTCATTTACAACTAAAAAAAAATAAGAAATAAAGAAAGTGACCAGAGCCTAAGTGAGATGTGGACACCTTCAAGCAAACCAAGGAGAAAGGAATAAAAAAAAAATATATTTGAAGAAATAACAGCACAAAACAATCCAAATTTGATGAGAGAAATACATATAAGCAGATCAAAAAACTCTTTTTTTTTTTTATGGAAAGCATGTATTTTTATTAGTGCATTTTAATGATATAAAAATGGTTTCATTCTGGCATATTTGTACATGCAAATAACATATTTTTCTTTTTTATTGTTGATTTTTTAAATTTGTTTTAATTAGTTACAAAAAACTCTTAAGTAAAATGAATTCAAAGAAAGACACATTAGAATCAAATATGCAATTGTAGTTACCTAACACTACATATAGAAATCAACCCAAATAATCAAAGATCTATACTTAGTTCAAAATTATAAAAGTCTTAGAAAATTTTATGACATTGTACTTGGTGATAATTACTTGGTTATGACACCAAAATCACAAGCAACAATAACAAAAAAATAGGGAAATTTAACTTTTATGAAAATTAAAAATTTTGCACCAATAGATATTCCTAACAAAATAAAAAGGTAATCCACAGAAGAAAATATTTGCAAATCATATATGTGATAATGGATTAATACTAATAATATAAAGAAAACACCTAAAACTGATGACCTTTTGCCTGATTAAAAATGGGTATAGAAATTAAATAAATATTTCTCCAAAGATGATAAACAAATGGTCAATTGCACACAAAAAGATGCTAAATATCACTAACCATTAGGGAAATGCAAATGAAAACTAAAGTGAGATATCACCTCACACCCATTGTGATGGAGAAAACAGAAAATAAACATTGATAAGGATGTAGAGAAATGTAATTATTATACATTTTTAGTGGGAATGTAAACTGGTAGCAACATTGTAGAAAACAGGTTAATAATTCCTCAAAAAAATAAAATTAGAGTTATTAGGTGACTACTCAGAAATTCTATTTCTGAGCATATATCTTCACAAATTGAGAAAGCAGTATGGAGATTCCTTGGAAATCTGGGAATGGAACCACCATTTGACCCAGTTATCCCTCTCCTAGGACTATATCCAAAGGACTTAAAAACAGTATACTACAGGGACACAGCCACATCAATGTTTATAGCAGCACAATTCACAATAGCTAAACTGTAGAGCCAACCTAGATGCCCTTCAGTGGATGAACGGATAAAAAAAAATGTGGCATATATATACAATGGAATTTTACTCAGCAATACAAGAGAATAAAATCATGGCATTTGTAGGTAAATGGATGCCATTGGAGAAGATAATGCTAAGTGAAATTAGCCAATCCCCAGAAAACAAATGCCAAATATTTTCTCTGATATAAGGAAGCTGACTCATAGTGGGTAGGGAGGGGAACATGGGAGGAATAGATGAATTCTAGATAGGGCAGAGGGGTGGGAGGGGAAGGGAGGGGCCATGGGATTAGCAAGGATGGTGGAATGTGATGGACATCATTATCCAAAGTATGAATTGGGTGTCAACCTACTTTATATACAAACAGAGATATGAAAAGTTGTGGTATATATGTATAATAAGAATTGTAATGCAAAAAAAAAAAAAAAACTACAGTGGTGATTGCTATGGGTGGGGTATGGAATGAGGGGTTCCTATTTAATGAATTTAAAATTTCAGTTTTATAATATGAAAAGAGTTGTGGAGATGTAAGGTGGTTATTGTTGTACAACTCTATGAATATATTTAAGACCATGAACTCTATACTTTAAAATGGTTAAGAGGGTACGTTTTACATTGTATGTACTTTAGCAGAATCAAAATAAAATTGGAAAAATAAAAACAGTAATCATTTTCTATTTTCATGTCTAGCAACTTTAAATTTATCTATTCTTCTCTTCCCAGAAATGGCTTTCATATATAAAGATAACAAAGGGAGTTTCATTTTTATGCATATGTAGAATAAAGGAAGTTTATTAGAGCAGAAGAGAGAGAATAGGGGAAAGGAGGAGGGGAATGGTGTTTGAAAGCAAATTCATTGCAGGTATGACTTTGTCAAAACCAACTCGATTACTATGTATAATCATGATAACATATTAAAAAAGAAATAAAGGTCAAACGAAAGCAAGATCTTTGAAAAGGGAAGCCAGTGGGATATCTGATGGAATCAGAGAAAGGGGGAAAGGAAGTAAGTAGTCTCCATTCCATCAAATCACGAAGCTCAAAAAGAAAAAAAATAATAACTAAAAAATCTTCGTGGAGGATATTACGGTAAGTACAGAGTTAGAGTGCATCAATGTGAAAAGCAGTGAAGAGATTTTGCTAACTACCCGTGTGGATGGTGATGGTTATAATGGAGTTGATAAAGGAGTAGATGTGATTAAGAATTACTGGTTTTCCCAGGTCAGTACCTGTCACTGAACTTTGAAGATGCCCAGTTTATGGGAAAAGTTAGCAAGTTTGAATAGGATGTTTGTGATACTTCTGTAATAAAGAGGAGATGAAATGACATGAAGCAGGTGAATGAAGGACCTAAAACCAAGAGGACTGGTCCAGGGTGGGATACACTGGCCAATGTTAACAACTGGCTTTCTAGGGAAACAAAACCCCCACTCCCACCAGCACATCAATTTCATGGTGCAAGTACAAACAATAGATCTTAAGAAGAGATGCACGTAATTGGAACTTGCAAGGGGATACAAGCCAGCTCCATCACATAAGGGTAATTAAGAAGCAGGAAATATTTTTTTAATGTATTTTTTGACCATTTGTGATTCTTCTTCTGTGAAGTACCTGTTCAGTTCCTTTGTTCATTTACTGATTGGGCTATTTGTTGTTTTTTAATTTTGTTTTGGTATTACGTTTTATTGAGTTCTTTATATAGTCTGGAGATATGTTCTCTCTGTGGTGCTAGTGGTAAATATTTTCTCCTATTCTGTAGGCTCTCTGTTCACATTCTTGATTATTTCTTCTGCTGTGAAGAAGCTTTTTACTTTGATACCATCCCATTGATTGATTCTTGATTTTATTTCTTGCGCTTTAAGAGTCATTTTAAGGAAGTCAGTTCCTAAGTTGATATGATGGACAGTTGGGCCTATTTTTATTCGAGTAGGTGTAGTCTCTGGTCTAATATCTAAGTCCTTGATCCACTTTGAGTTGAGTTGCAGGGTGAGAGATAGGGGTTCAATTTCATTCTAATATATGTGGATTTCCAGTTTTCCCAGCACCATTTGTTGAAGAGGCTCTATTTTCTCCAATGTATGTTTATGGTGCCTTTGTATAGTATGAGAAAACTGGTTATATGGGTTAGAATCTGTGTCTTCTGATCTGTTCCACTGGTCTTCATGTCTATGTGTTGTGCCAATACCATGTCATTTTTGTTACTCTAGCTCTGTAATATAATTTAAGGTCTGGTATTGTGATGCTTTCTGCATCCCTTTTCTACCTAAGTATTGCTTTGGCTATTCTGGGCCTTTTATTTTTCCAAATGAGTTTCATGACTGCTTTTCCTATTTCTATGAAGAATGTCATTGGGATTTTAATAGGAATTGCATTAAATCTGTATTAGTGCTTTTGGTAGAATGGCTATTTTGACAATATTAATTCTGCCTATCCAAGAACATGAGTCATCTTTCCATCTTCTAAGGTCTTCTTTGATTTCTTTCTTTTGTGTTCTGTAGTTTTCATTGTAGAAGCATTTCATCTCTTTTGTTAGGTTGATTCCCAAGTATTTTATTTTATTTTTTTGAAGGCTATTATGAATGGGATAGTTTTCCTAGTTTCTCTTTCAGTTGATTTGTCATTGGTGTATAGGAACACAACTGATTTATGGGTGTTAATTTTATATCCTGTTACTTTGCTGAATTCATTTATGAGTTCTAGAAGATTTCTGGTGGAGTCTTTGTGGGTCTTCTAAATAAAGAATCATGTCATCAGCAAATAGGGATAGTTTGAACTCTTCTTTTCCTATTCTTATCCCTTTCTTTTTTTTCTAATTGTTGTGACTAGGGTTTCCAGGACTATGTGGATAGGAGTGGTGAAAGAGGGCATCCCTAATCCTGTTCCAGTTTTTAGAGGAAATGCTTTAGTTAAATGTTAAACATCTCTAGCAATTAGAGAAATGCAAATTAAAAACTACACTGAGATTCCATCTCACTACAAACGGAAAGACAATTATCAAGAATACAAGGAACAATAAATGCTGGCAAAGATGTAGGGAAAGAGGTTCACTTATATATGGCTGATGGGACTGCAAATTAGTGCAACCACTCTGTAAAGCTGAACAGAGATTCCTCAGAAAACTTGGAATGAAACTACCATTTGACCCAGTTTATCCCACTTCTCAGTTTATACCTAAAGGACTTAAAAATCAGCATACTACAGTGATGCAGCCACTTCAATGTTTATAGCAGATCAATTTACAATAGCCAAGCTATGGGACCAACCTAGATGTCCTACAACAGATGAATGGATAAAGAAAATGTGGTACATATACACAATGGAATATTACTCAGCCATAAAGAATGAAATTATGGCATTTGCCAGTAAACGGATGGAGAAGGAGAATATCATTGTAAGTGAAATAAGCCAGTCCCAAAAAAACCAAAGGCAGAATGTTCTCTCTGAGATGTGGATGCTAACCTACAACAAGGGAGGGGAAGATTAGAAGTTCATTGGACTAGACAAAGGGGAATGAAGGGAAGTGAGGGTGGATGGTAGTAGAAAAGACATTAGAATGAATCGGACATATCTTTCCTCTCCTCGTATATAAATGCATGACCAATGTAAATCCACATCATGTATAGCCACAGTAATGGGATCCTAATTGGGACAAGTGATACTTATTCTATGTGTATATGATATTTCAAAATGCACCCTGCTGTTATGTTAAAAAATAATAAAACAAAAATAATCCCTAAGTTCTCACAGCATCCTACTGCACAATTAAATTCATTTTATTCTCAAGTAGCATCCTCTATATGGTGTACTAAAAAAAAAAAAGAAGAAGAAGAAGAAGGAGCAGGAAATATCTAAATGTGTAAAGAACTCAGGGGAAGTGCAATATTCCTCTGGACTGATGATGGCTTTTGAATATCCTTGCCTCTGTGTCACTTGGGTTTCTTCCTTGATTAACTCTTTATTGTTAGGTTGCATGACACTTGCAGAAGTAATTGGTGTCTGTTCCCCAAACCAGCTAGAGCACTCATTCCTGTCACCTGCATCAACTGCTGTTTCCCAAGGTCCTCGGAGCATGAGTAGGTGAAGAACAGCTCCTGCTTACAACAGAGGGTAACGAACATCCTGTTTTTATGGCTCCAGGATTCCCAAAGTAGCTTAAATTCTCAACGAACCTATTTGAATCTGATCTGAAGTTAAACTTCCTCTAGCTCTCTCTTTCAGCAATTGGTAACCTAATATTATATCCAATTTCTGACTCTAAGTCCTTCATAATTTTACATAACTGTTTTGGTTAACTGTGAATCATTACTCCTCCATAACTGCTTATAAAATTGAATTTTTACACTGATATATATGACGTATTCAATGGCAGGGAGTGATTTATTTTCTTATTGATTTAAGGATACGCTTCCAGAGTACATTTTGGGACTATCTTACCCATAATTAGCTTTCATTTCTTTCTAGAAATCATTTTTTATAAATAGCACTTCTCACTAATCATGCAATCCAGGCACACTCTATTTAAAAACAAAACAACAACAAAAAAAAACTTGAGGATTTTGTAAAAATGGAAAGAAGAAAATAAATACTAAAAATTCCATTTATAGGGCTGGGGTTGTAGTTCAGTGGTAGAGCACCTGCCTAGCATGTATGAGGTGCTGGGTTTGATTCTCAGCACCACATATAAATAAATAAAATAAAGGTCCATCATCCCAACTTAAAAACAAAAACTCCATTTAGAAAAACTAATAACATTTCCTTTCACATAATCAACTATATAGCTTATATGCATTATGGCATATATTGTTTCCATATTAAATATTTTATAGGATTTATATTCAGAAATTTCATTAAATATTATAATACCAATATTTTCCCTGTGTTGTTAAAATGTGGCAAAACATATTCCTAATTAAAGAATATTCTGTGAGTACACCATATTTTAAAATTGTTTTATTTCTGGACACTTAAATGGTTCCCTAGCTTCTATTATTATGAATATAATGGCACTGGACATCTTCTTCCATTAGTTTCTGTGCTTATTACTCATTGTTTCCTTGGATAAAGTCCTAGAAATACAATTGCTGGGTTAAGGGTAAAACTGCAGCAAAGACGTTTGGTTCTTCTTGATTGAATGCTTTTCCAAAAGACTGTGCCAATTTACAATCACTAAATTTCTGTTTTTACTCTTTTTTAAAATTTTTATTATCACAAACATGGAATAGTTTCCTTAAAAAAAGAAGTGTGTGTGTGTGTGCGTGTGTGTGTGTGTGTGTGAGGGGGGGGGGGAGGGTCCCATCTGATAGCATTTACAGAATGGAATTTATGTATTTATTTTTCTTGAAGAATATGTTAGTGTTTTTATGGAGGAAAGTTTTGTGTGTCTGTCTCTCTATAAACCTCTTCATTTTTTAAAAATTGACGTTTAGTATTTAGCCTTACCTAAGAAATCTGACATAATCTAGAGATAACTGAAATAATAAACTTTATTGGAGCTAAAAATAAAATTTTAGGGAGCTAACTTAAAAATCAAATTTATTTAAAAATAAATTTTCTAAATGGAACATCAACAGTTTCCATGAAAGGCAAAAATAAAGCTAAACCAGGGATATATAGAAATGATGTTTACACGTCATGATTACCCAAAGCAAAAAAAAAAAAAAAAAAAGAAAAAGGAAAATTATTCGTCATAGCTGTTAGAATCCCTACTCCCGTGGGCAGATTTATTTATTTATTTATTTTTTATTTGTCCAAGTGCACAATTGGATATTACAGTGAAGACTAGTTCCAGAAAGGTTTCCAGTTCCTTCTCATCACTGCTGAACAGTGGCACAGAGGAATCCTTATGAACAATTGCTGTGAGCTTTAGATATGATTTTCTAATTCTCTCCTGGCCCCCAAACATGCTACTTCCTCAGCCTTTTCCCCACATGGGATCATGTTGCCAATAATGTCTTTGGGATAAATTTGAATTCATCAGGCTTGAATTTAATTACATTATGTAAACTAGAAAATGTCCCCAGTAGGCTTTGAGAGAATAGCTTCTGTTTGCAATTGTGAAGTTCTCTTTTGTTTAAAATATTTGCATTCTGATAAATCCACTCTGGCTCTGAATCCTTTTTTTAAAAAATCTTTGTCAAGAACTTACTTTCCTCACATTACTGTGAATTTACTTTTTTTTTTTTTTGAAAAATAAATAGCTACTTGCAAAATTTTGCATTAAGAACCATCCCCTTTATTCCACATCCTTCCTAAATACCCTCTTTCTTTACCGTAGTTAGGGCAGGATGATGTGAGATGATGAGCAAAGCTTCATTTTCATGGTTATTCCAGCACCATAAAAGCTGACTGGTATTAACCAAGTTCTGATAGAGTGTTCTCAGTACATTGAAAGCGAGGTTTTCAAAAATGATCAGACAAGGAGAGAGGGGTCATTTGAAAGACTATATGGGCTTCACACTTAGATTCATTACAACATTTGTGAAGATGCATTATTGGCTCCAATTTTTCAAGTCTCTTCACATACATGGCCTTTGCCACATAACTTTGTAATTCTGCCTCCTAACAGGCACATTATTTTTCAACCCCTGTGGTAGTGTGGCCTTAGCTTTGTGACCAGTTTGATTAATAGCACAACTTGTGTTGTATTTTATCCTTGCTTTCTTAGGTCTCTGGCATCACTGGAAGAAGACCTTACCCTGGGCAAGCCTGGTGGTTCAAGGAGAATGAGATAGATGCAAAACATACATATCCCATCTGGTTCAAACCTACCCAGACAAGTGAGCTACCAGCAATGGCAACCTAAAGAGAACTCATCCTGCAAAGTCAAGCCCAGATCAACTGAAACCCAGAGGATGAGCAGCACATATCCAGCAGTTAGCATAATGTACAGATAATAAGCAACTGCTGTCTCAAGTCCTCACTAAATCTGAGCTCTGGGAGGGCTTGTTCAACAGCAATAGCAAACTCATATCATATCCTTAGAACTTTTGGCAACTTAAAAATTTACACAATCAATACAAAACTTTAAAAAGCTCCCCAGTGAGGAAGCATGCCAATCAAGGCCCTCCTTTCGGTGTGGGGGGTGACTTGCAGGTTTCCGGGTTTCTTATTTACAGTTCCTGAGACGTGCTTCCCACTGAAAACGTTCTATTTATTGGCTTTCAAAGAGGAATTTCTCACCACAGATACACTTTCTTTTTTTTCATTCATTACACCTTGCCATCTCTCCTCAAAGCTCCTCCCAACTACTTCACTTTTTTTCCTACCTACAGAGAGGCAAGGAGCCTGAGTGAAAAGTGGCAATGGCTGAGCTCAGAAAGAAAGCAAGCCTTCCATTTCCTATTCATCTCACAGGGGTAATCTAAGCTCCGAAGCACTCAGTCGTCAATCAGGCAAGCTCTCACTGCTGGCTCTTGAAAGATGCAGAGAAACAATTCTGATTCAGGGCATGGCTCGTGAAAAACAAAATCTACAAATGCAGAAAAACGTATATGGACACCTCTCTCTGATAAGAAGGAGTAACATCACATCGTTTATGTTCCTATCATTTCTGATTCCTCATCATATACAAAAAAAACAAGTGAACATGTTTTATGATTTAATGAGATAACTGTAAAAATTCAAATCCAAAGTATCCAAATGATTGTGCTGTGATTTCGTTTTGCCAAATCTGTAAGCCACTTGTGTTTCATAAACAGGAAACTCAAGGGAAAATGTTGTGATAAAAATACTATTTTCGCGAGGGGCTGGGCTTGTGGCTCAGCAGTCCAGTGCTCGCCTAGCACATGCGAGACCCTAGGTTTGATCCTCAGCACCACATAAAAAATAAATAAATAAAATAAAGGCATTGTGTCCATCTACAACTAAAAAAATAAATATTTAAAAAAAATACTATTTTAGTGAAACAAAATTACCATCTGGCACTGTAGTCTGGAACATTACTATATGAGGACCAGATCCTATTAATAGCTGTGTTTTGCTAAAGAAAACAAACTTAGGTTATTTCAGCAGGCTGAACTCAATCTTCCTCCACAGAGAGCCCGGTTGGGAACAAGCAGCCCTCAGGAAATGGTGATCTGGTAGCAGGTGGGCCAGGGGGCCAACTGCTTGCAGGTCAGAGAAGGAGAAACCCACTCCAGGTGGGCTGGAACATGGATGACTGCCTGGGGGGATTCGCCACCTGCAAACTTGACATCCTTCACTCTAATGACAAAGCCAGGAGCCTCAGTCTCATTAAGCACCATTGGGCATTTCAGAATAGGAAACTTACAAGTGCAGTACACTCTGTGAAACAAACTTGAGCAAACTATTCAAGTCAAATCCACTTCTAGCTCAGTGATCAAAAGCCCCAAATGGTTCAAAGATTTTCATGCTGGAATACATCTAAATAGCCCACGTGGAGGAACGATATATTTAATTTTTCTGCCTTTTTAAAAATGTAAGGAAAAACACACGCTAGAGGGCTGATTTTTGTCTTTCCATAAATTGTATGACCTAAAGCATAATACTTAGTTTACTATACTGTAGGAGTAATGAAAAGGCCATTTAAAAATCTATCATAATTAATGAGTTCAGTGCATTGAGTTTATACAATGCCTATTTCTGAAAATTAGGAATAAAAATTAATTTTTTAGATGGTTTATGTCTTGGAGAAAAAGAAGGGATAGTGTATGAATGAATATGCATCCTTTCTAGTTTTAAGAGTGACGAGTATTCACTTTTCTGCTCTTCTTAGAATACTTACATGTTAGGGACCAGTAGTAATTCACATGTGAATGGGCTGCAAAGATACACAGAATTTTTCAATGAACTGGGTCTGTGTGTACATTAGTGCCCTCAACTATATTCTAATTAAGTTAACTCACAGGGCCTGCAGGAGGCTCCTGCACCATCCTTAAATAAATCCTTTTTCTCCAACTTATGCCCAAGGAAGAATTGTTTTAGAACCATCTAAATCAGGTGGTCAATAAGTATTCAAATGTTTAGAACAGTAACAACAAAAACAAAAACTTCCTGTGGAATCCATCTAGTGGGACAGCAGGTTGTTATTTCCAAAGCTGATGTAGCAATGACTTAAGACATCAGCATTTGAAGTAAGTCAGTTTTAGATCCATTGTAATTGGGAAGTTTTGAAGCAATGGCCTTAATAGATTCTCCCATGGGGGGATGCAGTAGCTAGGAGATTAAAAGCAAGAGAAGTAACCCAGGATAGAGAGGTAAAATGGGCCATGCTATTATTTCAGGAGAAAAAAAAAAGGTACAAAAGAAATATGAAGTCTAGGAATCAGGTAGATCTTTCTCTCATTGAAAGAGAAAGGAGAGGGGAAAGAATAAACTTCAGAAAGATAAAAATAAATAACTGAATATTTTCAGAAAAAAAATTCTTTTTCAGAAAGAATAAGAGGCAGAAATCTAAACCTCACTTGCCTATGTAGGAATATGCAGCCTTTTTACATCTAAAATGAGACAATATATGAAATAGCCCCCAAATTCTTACATTATTTCAAGTTCCCATCAAAGCAAATTGTATGCAGCAAATATTAAATGTATCAAAACCCAGGAAACCTTTTTGAAAAAATGACTCCTTTACAAGTCATTTGGGATAAGTGTTTCATGAATCCTGACTCCAATAATACCTCATATAAATTCAGGTCAGAGAATGACTAAGGATTTCTTGCTGTTCTTGACGACATAAGCCAGACACCTTGAATAAACACTTAAGTCTTCTTATGACTCTGCAACTCATAACATCAGAGGTTATAAATATCTAAGCAGCATGGGTATTGGAGCCTCATCCTTTCACCAGATTTGGACAGAGAAAAGTTCTTACTAGCAGACCTCTGGCCCACAGGTTAAGATGAATCAAATAACTGACCTCTCCAGTAATGACATTTGACCTAGAAAGATGCTGTAGCAATAAACTGAAAGCTGGGAGGGCTAACTGGGAATGGGAAGCTAGCAACTTTTATCACTCCTCAGACTGATGAAAATTGCCTCCATCAATAAAAGAGCACTTCACTTTCGGAGCTGTCTCTGTCTCCACCATGGTGAAGACTCATCCGTACCACTTACCCAGCACTCTCTGCTCCTTCACTGTGATGATAAGGGGCTCCTTTCATGACTTGGGACACACTGAAGCTCTCTTGTCAGCTAGTGCACCTATAGCATCGCTCATCCAGAGAAGATGCTGTCCTGCTTTCCACAGAGGGAGGTCAATAACCACTCCTGCGAGAGCTCTGTACGTGTGACTGTCAGTTTTGGTCTCGTGAGCAAAGGAGAAGATGGACAATATTTAGTCGTGCCTGCCAAGGAGAGGGCACAGTGTGAACACTTGTCTCTGTGAGGCATCAACAGAAAAGTCTCCAGGCTTGGAAACAAGAGAAGTGAACTGCCATCTGGAGGAAATTCAGGGGACAGAGAATTTAAATACTTTTTCAAGTGAAGAAACTGAGTCTTAGAATTAAGAGGTTCATTCAAGGTTATCAGTTGACCCAAGACAAACAAGTGAGTTTCTAATGCAGAGTACTTTTTATTTAGATTCTGATCATTTTAATTGCCACACTGTGGGAAGCTATCAATTTAACTTGTGTCTCCTTTTCTAACCTATGTTGACCTTTAAGTCTCTCCAGATATGCTGTCTCTGTGATTCTGAGCAGGTTTCTTAACTTCTCTGAAAATGTTTCCTTATAAGTAAAAATTTGTATCACAACATGAAGTTCATTCTGCCTAGGATTGTTTGGAGAATTAAATTGGACATTTAGAAAATACAGTCTAGGGCTGAGGTTATGGCTCAGTGATAGAGTGCTTGCCTAGCACATGTGAGGCACTGGATTTAGTTCTCAGCACCACATAAAAATAAATAAATAAATAAAGGTAATGTGTCCAGGTGCAACTAAAAAAATATTTTTAAAAAAATACAGTTCATTACTTATCTCATACAATAAGAATCTGATAAATGTTAATTCTCTACCATTATTCTTCAGGTGAAGGTGATAAACTAATATGCACTGGAGTAATGAAAATGTAGGTCATGGGAAGTTTGATCGTGGGATAATGTGGGAGGTGGAGCAGGAACTTAATTTAACCTGGTCACACCACATCCTGGACAATTAGGCTTACCCACCTGAAATTTCCTTATGCATTTCTAATCGTCTTAACATTTAGAGAAGCACACATGACTTAACTAAAATATCCACACCTTAAAAGTGCATTTTCTTCTCATAGCCCTGATCTTCACCCTGCATTCTTGCTAGATCTTCATGAATGGGGTAGCTGATCACTGTGCTTGGGCTTGCTCCTCTCTCTCTCTCTCTCTCTCTCTCTCTCTCTCTCTCTCTCTCCCTCTCTCCCTCTCCCTCTCCCTCTCTGAATTTTGGCTCAATCTTTCAAGATCATAACAGAAAGAAAAGAGAATATTTTTAATAAATTATATTTAGAAGCCCTAATTAACTTTCTGACTATAATTACATCTGAACAACCTGAAAAAATGAAGGATCTGAATAGGTAGTGAACATGCCATGAACTTGGACAGTGTTTCATGGTTAAAGGGTTTAGTATGGCCAGGGGTTCCATTAACATTATATAACAAATAAAGCTCTCCTACAGAGTCTCCCATATTTCCACTGAAATAGTGGTGGCACAAAAGACTAAGTGAGACCTTCCACGAAAACATTACAGCAAGGAGAAGACAAATGCTGAAGAAGACACCGAGATGGTCTAGGCATTACCATTTGGCAACAATATTTCCAAATAGGCTTAATTATGTGTCAATTGTCCACCTAGAGTATGTGTCCAGAAAATCCCTGCAAACCCCAGAGCATTCTCACAGCACAGTTTAATGGGGTAGAAGTGAGCCCTTGGAGAGTCCTTTTTGTCTCACAGCATTTGGAACCAATAAATTTCCCTGTCTTTTCCCCCACAGTGTCTGGCTCCTTACATGACCTTTCTGGGTACATGAAGAGAAATACCACAGATGCACAAATGCTAAAAGATGCTCTTTGCAAAATATAAGCTAATAAAATAAAATAGCAGCCACAGGCAAAAGCCAGCTGATCTTTCCCCATATGAATGTGGGACATTTATTTGAATAAGGAAACTTCAAAAGCTTACACTCCAGCTAGCGAAAGTTAAGCTTTTCCTAAAATATCTTGATCGACACCCACTTCCTATGATGAGACTAAAAATACAGTGTGCAAGCAAGTTCTTCCAGAAAGAAAGTTGGGGCAGTGATTTTTTTTTTTCTACTGCAGTGTGGTGTTATCAGCAATGCCAGACTAATTCATCGGGCAGTGAGGTTCTCTGGCACACATGCTTATCAGTCTCCTGAAAGAAGTTTGTCATTTAGTGCACTATGGGTATTAGGAAAGAGTTACTAGGAGAAAATTCTGCCAAGAATAAAACTTTAAAAACCAGCCAATAAAGAAGGAGAATGTTGTTTGAGTTTCAAAATCCATATCTCTAAAAGGAGACATTGGGTAGATATCTTAAAAGTGAAAAGGTCTCTTCCTGGCCAATCCTCAGTGTGGGCTACTCATTTTATTTATCTAAAGACCTGTCTTTCAGTCTTATTTTAAAGATACCAGCACAATCAAATCAACAATTTTGTCGGCACCTCAAGATTTTAAGGTCAATAGGACCTGTCCTCTGCAGGCATATGTATTATATATTTACTTATCTACTTAACATGCAGATTTCAGAGAAATGGAAGCCTCAGAGAAGTTTCCAATAGTCTATTTTTAAGTACTATATAAATGCGCTCACATAAATACTGCTAGAGAAAGAGAATCGGGGCATGGACTACAGGAGGACAGTGAGATTCCACTCAGGCACAAAATTGGGGCAGGGGACAGGAACTAGAGAACATTACAGAAGCACAAATGCTAAAAGAGGCTTTTTACAAAACATGAATTAATAAGATAAAAAAAGCAGCCCCAGGCAAAGCCAATGGATCTTTTTCCTTATGAATGTGGGACTCATGGGAAACCACCATTCTGTACATGGCCTCTAAGCATCTGACTGACTAGTAGATTACACGCATTAAAGTGAGGTCATGCATTAATGAACATGAACACAAACAATATTTTAAATAATAATTAATTAATTTTATTGTGTTATTGTGTGTATTAAAGGCATACAACTTGATGCTTAGGATATATCGTATTCTAGTACTTATTCTTAAAAAGTCAAAAATTTAGCCTGGTGTGGTGGTGCTCACATGGATTCCTGGCAGCTCCAGAGGCTGAGACATTAGGATTGCAAGCTCAAAGCCAGCCTCAGCAATTTAGGGAGGTCCTCAGCAATTTAGGAAGACCCTGTATCAAAATAAAAAAAATAAAGAGGTCTGGGGATGCGACTCAGTGGTTAAGCGACTCTGGGTTCAATCCCCTGTACCAAAAAAAAAAAAAAAAAAAAAAGTCAAAATTAGTGCTGGAAAGAACATATTAGAGGAAAAAAAATCTAATTTTTAAGTAAGGAAAGGATCAATCTTACAGACTTCGATTCTTGCCTTAGGCTCTGAATGGCATGATTACGGCTTGCGATTTTAACTTAGACTTTGATGTTTTGCTTATTGTGGAATTTTTCTCATTTTAACTTTCTTCAATTTTTTTCCAATTTGTTGTTGACATCTAGTAATTTTACATATTGATGGGGTATATTTCAATACAGGTGTGACATTATCAATACAGACAAACAATGCATAAAAATCAATAGTCCGATAGCACAGTAGGATAACTATAGTTCACAACAATTAATTGAATATTTTTAAATAGTGGAGAAGAGTTTTAATGTTTCTGATGCAAAGAAGCAACAAAAATCTGAGGTGACAGAATTCATTTTAATTTTTTGACTTTCAAATTCAATTGTTATTTTTCTTGATTACTGAGGTTTTTGGTGACCTCTTGAAGACTGAACCATGGCAAGCACTGCTGCTCACCTTATCCAGTCCCTAACAGGTACACACATGAACCTGCACTCTAGGTCCTATGCTCCACCTGTAGCTTCACACCTGGTCCTCTGCTCTGACGGAGGAGGTGAGGACTTGGAAACTGAGGATCACAGTGTTTTAATAACTTGCTCCAAATCGCAAAACTATTAAATCAGTAGATGAAATGGGAACCCTGGTCTGTGTCATTCCTGATTTCCCTCTTTTCCCATAGCTTTAATTGAGGAATAATGAACCATTGAGAACTGAATATATGCTTAAGGTACACAAGCTGATCATTCGGTATACACATCATAATCAAGCTTGTTGACATTAATGACCTTCCAGTTACCATCTGTGTGTGCCTGAGCACATTTGGTGTGAACACCAAATACTGGTCATCTTAGCTAATTTCCAGCACAATCCACAATGCAGTATCATCAACTACAGTGTTGTATGTTAGACCCATAGAGATTTATGTAATTGAAACTTTGTGCCCCTTAAGCACAGCCTCCCTGTTTCCCTCTCTCCCCAGCCCCGGGCAACCGCAATTCTGCTTACTGCTTCTTGCTTTTGATAGTAGGTTACACTTGTGAGATCACTCAGTATTTTAACCACAATCATACATAGATCATCATCCCCTCTCTGGAGTATCACAATAAAATGCAAATTTGATTCAACAAATAGCTATTAGGTACCTGCTTCATTTTATGGCACTTTGCTAGAAAAATGTTGTTGTTATTTTGGTACTGGGAATTGAACCAAAGGGTGTTCAACCACATCTTTAGCCCTTTTAAAAAAAAAATATTTTATTTAGACAAAGTCTCTCAGAGTTGCTTAGGGTCTCACTAAATTGCTGAGGCTGGCTTTGAACTTGCAATCCTCCTGCCTCAGCTTCCTGAGCTGCTGGGATTACAGGTGTGTGACATCATGCCCGGCTAGAAAATTGGATGGGAAATATGATACTTCTGTTTCCATAAATTCATGACCCATTAAAACATACACAAAACCTTTTGACTAACTAGACTAACTGGGGCAATCCCCCTATGTGGCCTTCATTCACATTCGTTTAATATTTGATCCTCATGGAGGCTGCATTGGGCTAGAGGGTAAGAACAAAGCCAGACCTGGATATAAGAACAGGAAGAAGAAAAACGATAAATGTTGAGCATGTCATCTATCCTAAGTGCTGTTACTCCAGGATGTCTACCTGGGACTTCACCTGCAAAAAATACACATGTGATATGGATATCTGCATTTTTCTAAAGAAAAGGTCCTCCCAGATTCATAAACCTCTCAACATCACAAACATTTCTTACCAAGAGCTTTTGTATACTGCTCCCCATACTAAGTGTACTGTTGACTATCCTAGGAAAGGGCTGGGTGCCATGTCTAAGCACAGTTGCCCAATCCATGTCCTGACCAGAAATGTTTTTGACATTCTCAGTCTAAGAAAGCCAAGGAAACAGTGACAAGACAGCACCTCTCTGGGGAAGTTAGTTTTTTATCTTCATTGTTTGCTTTGGCATATTTCAGATTTTAAACATATACAATTCACAGCAAATGGGATATAGTGCCCCCAGCAAGAATTATTCAAAAGGCTTTAATCAGAAATTTCGCTCTCATTCCCAGTGCCCTGAAACCACATATCTTAGTATATTATCTCTGAATAAATCTATGCTGGGCCATCAGTGAGAAAAAACAACTTTGGAATACCTCCCATTGTGCACAAACTATGATCTGGAACAGCACGGCATTAGTGGTGGCAGAATAATAAGATCATTTATACTTTTCTGTTTGGTGATTCATAAAACCATGTTGTATCTATGCAATTTTTTTAGCATTAAGCTTTGCCATGTCTGTGGACATATGCTAATGAATGAAATCAACACATTTTTTTTATATCAACAAACCTTCTCTTGTAAAGCTAAACAAATCCCAAGCTAAGTCTCCAAATATATTTTCTTAACCCTGTGTGAAGTAGTTCATTATGCTATTTTAGAAATTATCTAAAAAAAAAAAGGTAAAGAAAAACAAGTTATATCTATTTAAACTTAATAAGAAAATGTAATGAATCGATCACATGCATTTATCTTGATTCTTGCCTGAAACTAGATGTAAATCACAGCATGGGATTAAAATTATTAATCCATAAGGGTAAAGAAATAAAGAGGGCAGACAAGAGTATATAAGTGATGGCTGCTCATTTTTGGAAGAAAAAATTAAAAAAAAAAAAAAAGAGAGAGAGAATGGAGGGAAAACACCTGATCAAGCAAAGTAGCAGAAGCTGAGAGCAAGAATCCAGGGGGTTACTAATGAGATCAGCTTGTTAAACACCTACACCCTCAAAAGGCTCAGGAGCCTCAGGTGCGAGGTATAAGCAGAGCGCTTTCCACCTTGTGCAGCAGAAAAGGGGCCTAATGGAGAAAATGGACTTCAAATACCCAATGAGTGGAGACACGTGGCACAGGGATGAGGAATGAGTAGCTGAAATGAAAACAGATGTACTTAATGAAAGTCTGAAAAAGCAAATGTGAATGCACACCTCTTAGACCTCTGCTCCTCCTGCTCATTATCCAGACATGAGGTTCCAGCACAGCACCAACCACATGCGCTCCCAGGGGACAGTGCAAGATGCTCCTCAGGAGAAATAGATCCTCCCCCACCCCGAAATGCCATGCAGATCACTGATTTATAGAACACTAGCTGCCAGGGAAACGCTAGTGTTCTATAAATTACTTTTAAGGGGAGGTTACCCAACCCACAAATTCTTTCATCCATCTTTTAACCTCTCATTCTTCAATGTGAATGCAGAGAAAGATCACCCCATGTTTGAGGAAAACCCTCATTATGAAAAGCAGAGACCAAGACAACTGAGGATACATTTCAACAAGAGACACTGACAGGAGTAGAAATCTATTATTTTTTTTTTTTTAAAAAGCAATAATTATTGACTTCAAAGAAGCAGAAACTAAAATGTACCTGTTTAAAAAATGTGTTGAAAATGAGCGAAGAAGAGATCACGGAAATTAAAATTATGATAAGAATCACCAAATATCCAAAAAGGCATTAGAAGGTAAAGTTGAAGATACTTCCTAAGAAGCAGAAATAACAACAGTGACATGGAAATTGAGAAATGTCACTGTCATTATTTCTGCTTCTTAGGAATTAAAAAACAAATGTATTTTGCACAATTTCATATTTGTCCAGTGGGCGATCCAGACAAAGATAAAAAGTTACCAAAAGACAAAACAAATTTCAGAGAAGAAGATGGGACACATAAAATAAATTTAAAAAGGAGAAAGAGGACCTCTTCACTAAAGCATATAATGCCAGAATCAAAACATTTTAAGATACTGCTTTTTTTTTCAAAGAATAAACATCTCCTTCATCTTTCTCTTAGCAAAAGATTTGTGACATCAATAGGGGGCAATGATTATCCTAGGGGACGACATGGAATGCAAGACCCACACATCTTGGAATTCTACACCTGCTAGAAACTTGAAAACTTCCAAGGGGATGGCCAATAGTATGCTATTGATTACAGATGCACACAGAGAAGCCTCAAGGGCTGATGATCCAGACAAGGGCAGGAGGTCAAGGCCATCAGGAAGGATGAAATGGAAAAAGATGGATCAGACAGATTTTTCAATAGACCAAGTTATTGAAAGGTATGGAAAAAGTATCCCCCAAACCCTAATCAAGTGAAAAAATTAAAACTATGTTTACCTTCTGGGAAAAAACCACAAAGATATTATATAACAAAGAAAAAGTAATTATAGCCTATTTGGATCTACAATAAGCAGTAGGTTTAAAGGCATAATGAAGAAAATCCAAAATATTAGTTTAACGAAATCCATAATATACTTATCTTTGGAAGATGGGGAAGGGTGTTGTGTGGTATTGACTTAGGCATTTAAGATACACTGTCTAAAATTATAAACCATCCAAGTGTAATATACTCCTATGATTAGTAAAAACATGATAAGATCCAGAAGAAAAAAAATATATATATATATGGCAGAAAGTGGCAGCATCTGGTTAACAAGACCCCAGAATGAGGAGTTTAGGGCAGAATACTGGTTTTATCCGATATTGCTCTAAATCTTAAACCACTATCTGATTTTCAAATTATGGGCTGAATTTGTTAAGTGAACACATTAATAAAATCCAAAGATCTTAATGGATACTTTTTATAACTGCATTACTGCAAATAAATCTCTCTGAAGGATAAAGGTAGGATCACTGATTTAAAAGGTCAACAAAGAGCCTCATTTTTCTGTTTTCAGAAAATTATTGATTTACATGTTTATATAAAAAGAACAACAAAGCAAGGAAGGAAATTAAATTCTATCTATAGATGTAAAATGCTTAAAAGTATTCAGCAAGGCTGTCATATTTTTATGGCATTTATCACATATACTGTGGCATGTTTGGAGGACAGAATTAATTTATATTCTCTGATCTTCATTATGTGACTTCTGGCTTCTTTTAACTTGGCAACGTCGTCAGATTATGGCAAAAGTATTAGGAAGACTAAATTTTCTTCAAGAGACTAGTCAGACCTTAAAACGAAAAATAAAGACCAAGATGAAGAGAACAGTATGCATTCTGTGCACAGGTGTCCATGCTTGGGAATGAGCAGATTGATGTGGGGTGGACATGAGTTTCAAAGTAAGGATGTCATATTTCATTCAAAACTCTTTAATGTTCTGATTTTTTAAAATGTGTGCATATTTAGCTTCTCTTCAATAAAAAAGTGGCTGATAAGCATGTCTTAAATGCCAATTTAACATATAATACTGGTTGGTAGTAAGATTTGAAGTGATTGCTTTTTCTTCTTTGTAGTGTTTTTGAAATGTGCACATTTTCTTTAAACTTTTATTCCTTTTTAAATAAATTCTTTAAAAAAAAAAGCAGAAAGAGGAGAAAATGTCATTGCTTTATCAGTTCTCTGGGGCACCGAAGATGTGCAGTCAGTCAGATGCAGCTTCTGGGAAGGGGAGGTGAGCATCTGGGTATTACATTTGCAGATGGACTTCATACCAAGCAGATGGGAGATTTTCTCAAGGAAAATTGTTGCTGTCGAGGCATGGGATGCTATTTAAACCTTGGCAGACTGTGTCTCTTTATGCTTGACTTTTCTCTCTCCAATATGTGAATCAGGCATATGCTCAGATTTTCTTAAGGAATTCCCCCATTATGGAAGTTAATTTTTTTTTCTTTGTAAAGATTGCAAATTATAGAACATGGGATGTGATAGCTTGGATATATATTTTTAGTTTATCTTCCAGGCCTATTTATTTTTTCACTCTGCTTTCCAAGTAACCACATATGTTAGAACAAGGGCTAAGAAAACAAAACGGTATCAATCAATACAAAGATAATACTTAGAAATAGTTGCACTTGAGCCAAGCAGGCAAAACACCATTTCAGAATAACGAGCGACTTCATTCTCCATTTACCAGAGGTTAGAGTTCTAAAAATCACAAGCACTTTTCAAGGGAAGAAAATGCCTTTTTAAAGGTCAGTGCAGAATCTATAAGCTATATTGTGTGTTTTCTCTCCTTTCCTTAGGTATGTAAAGGGAACATGATAGAAGTTTTTTTTTTGTTTTTTTTTTTTTCTTTTTCGCCTTTATGTCTTTTCTGCAACATGACGAGATAGAACAATTGCTTTGCTTCCAACTCAGTAAGTACTTTTGATTTCATCATGGGTCCATTTTTTTTTTTTAACAAAAACAAGCATTTCTTTAGTAGCTAAAACTAAGAAACAGACATAAGTTATGCAGTACTGTGAGATAGACAGGAGAGAAGGAAACATCTCCCCATGACCACAGTGACAGAAGTGGAAGGGAATCACAAAAATATCTTCACTGCAAGTAATGGTCCCCTTAATTTTAGGGTATTCAGATGAAGATTTCAGGAAAAATCCCTTCCCTGAAGAAGAAGATATTTGGCTCCTTCAAATTCCCATCATGTTTTGGGGACAAAAATCTCTGCTAGTGCTTAGAGACTAGAGTCCCCCAGGGGATATTTTACAAAACATTAGCAGCTCTAATGGTTTTCATTATTTAATGGTTTCTAACATTATCCCTCTGAATGAAAACTAAAAGTTTAGAAAGTTTAAGCATTAACAACTCACAGTCTACTTTTTGGAACTAGATTTTGTAATTTTTATAGTCTCTCTGTCCTTTCCTGAAAAAGATAATGATGATGATGACGATGATGATGATGATGATAATAATAATAATAATAATAATAATAATAATAATAATAATAAAAGAGGGGCCCCAAATTTGGGGCTTCTTTCTTAAGTTGTATTGTTTTTAAGCAGTTGAGTTATCTGGGCCTTAGTTTTCATATCTATAAAATGAAGGGATGGTTCATTCCCTCCAATGCCCCTCTTTACTTTAAAATTCAATGACAGGGACATGCTGTATCCTGTCTGTAGAGAAATTTGCCCCCTCCATTAAAATACAGAGATGAGGGTTGGTAGGTATTTGGTAACCTCTTCCAGCCTCTGGGGGAGTGAACTTCTAAGGAACCCTCTTACAAACCCCATGACAGCCCTTAAATGACCAAATCTGGCCAGTCTTCTGTCTTTTCCAATAATCTTTTATTGGAAGATGTCTACACCTGTTTGTTTACTTAAAGTCATGGTGGCTTTCAGACTATCTTAGCACAGCTAAACACTGGAGCTAGAGACCACATAGCAAGCAAACCCCGCCATGTTTACTAGCAGCTGGCCCTTTACAGAAAGAGTCTGTAGATTCCTGGTCTACAGGATCTTAGAATTGCTAAATACCTCAATTTCCCTGGGGAGTGATAGAAACCTGAAGTAGATGTACAGGATGGGAAAGCAGGACACTTGCATATATAGCCAAGGGCAGGCCCCAGATTTGCTCTCAGTCACATTTTTCCATCCCAGTCCTTAAAGGTAGACCTCTACTGCCAATGAAGTAAAAGCTTGATATCCAGATTCTTAAGACCATCAGGAAGACTTTCATCTGGGATATTCCCCTATTATATGCCACAGTTATTTATTTTTGTCTATACACAGTAGCTCTCAATTCTCCTTGAATTGGTTAATACATGTTAACTGATCTCTGGCCAGCTCTCAATATTTTGGGTTGGTCACTGAACTTTAAAAAAGTTTCATTAGAGCTAGGGACTCTCTTCAGGAAAATATGCTTACTTATGCAAACAAGATTTTTGTACTCAACTTTTAAGGTATGCAGGAGGTGGCTAACATTGGTCTACGATTTCATAACATGTAGCCAAACACAGTTTCTAAGTGAGATAATTTGTGCAGTAATTGCACTACCAAAATATAGAACTGAATGAAGTGTAATATTGCAGAGAGAATATCAGATGACAATCCAGAAAACCAGTATATACATTGTCTCTAACATTAACCAGCCACAGCAGGCCATGGAAGCGCTTTATGTTTGAGTTCCTCATTTACTAAGTAATGAAAATAGTAAGGGTCCTATCTACAGACTATGATAAGAATTAAATGATTATATTGTTTAAGAAAATATTTTACAATCCTCACAAATCTGTGCATTTTAGTGAGTGATTTTGAGAAACCACAGATGGAAAAAACAAAGCACTATGAATTTTTTTTTTTTTTTTGTAATTGTATTAAAAATGTGTTCTGGGACCAGCATTGTCAGCATTACTTGGAAGCTTGCTAGAAATACAGGTTTTCAGGTATTGACCCAGGCCTAGTGCATCAGAATATGCATTTTAATGAGATGCCTGCTGAAGCTTAAGGAATATTTCCACATAAGTTTCTCTCTGCAAAGTACCAACCTCTTCACAAGATTGATCTCCTTCTGATAGAGAAACTGAGGCCCAGATATATGACAGGACACTGAGTTTTTCACAAGTCAAGCTGCACAAGGATGGGAGTAAAACAGATCTAAGATTTTAGAAATTTTTTTAAAATAGTTCTGTGCATAGAACACTCACCGCCTACTGAAAGACAGGCACAACATTAAATAGGCAAACATACTGTGGGGAAGCTTAGAAACAGTTTGACCAGTTGCTGAAACCCACAAAGGACTGCCATGTATTATTATGAGGTCATGGGGTCATGGAAAAATTGTCAAGACATGGCCTCCTGTCTCTACCATCCCATTCGGTCACTCAATGCAATTTTCCAGGGTGGGGAACAGGAGAATGTAATGAGAAGTTAGGGGAAAAAATGAGAAGCTCTGAATCAAAAAGAGCCTAAAAGGAAAGGTGAAAATGAATGGACTTCAGATCATTGGAAACTTCCATTCTAGTGAGATCATTTCTGAAGATCTCTGAGACGCTGGGATATTTCTTGAAAGCTGGGGATGCCCAAGTGCCACTCAACGGAAGGATAACAGAATGTTTGAGAATATCTTAAGCTGGTATAACAAAATACCATTAACCAGACAGCTCATTGGCAACAGAAATTTATTATTTGTAACTATGGAAGCTTAAAGTCTAAGATAAAATAACCAATAACCGCCAGTTTTAATATCTGGTGAGGGTTCATTTCTTGGTTAAAAAATGGCACATGTTTTCTGTGTTCCCACATGGTACAAGGGGAAAACTAGTTTGGGGGAAGGTATCATTTTTTAAATTATTTATTTTTATTTTAAATAAAAAAAAAATTTAGGTGTTGGTGGACCTTTATTTTATTCATTTATTTATATGCGGTGCTGAGAATCGAATCCAGTGTCTCACACATGTGAGGCAAATGCTCTATCACTGAGCCACAACCCCAGCCCAGAAGGTACTTTTACAAAGGCACTAACGTTAATAAAATCTTGAGTGTGGTTTATGGCAGAAGGAAGAGGATCCCAAAATATGATAACACACACACACACACACACACACACACACACACGGAAATCTTTGAAGCTGTTGCCACTCTCAGGAGTTTGGTTGGGGGCGGGTAGAAAAAGTCTGGATTTAAACCCAAGTTCTGCTACTTATCTCATGTAATATGATTAACCTCTCTCAGTTTCATCTGAGGACTGAAAATACTCTCACATATCACAAAGTGTTATTATGGAAGATAAATTAATGATTATTAAATACTGACAAAGTATTGATGGCCATGATAGTCATTTCTTGATCTTTTTTTTTCCCCTTTGCACTAAGACATAGTTTGTAAGCCCATACCGGCACAGTCGGCATCCACTGTGTATGGTATTCTATCAATAACTCACATGACCCTTAAATATAACAAAATGAAAAACATTCTTAGTAAAGAACTGAGTGCTTAAGTTTGAGTGTTCCAGCCCTGGTTGTCCTCACATCACCCTTCAGGTTTACTTAGCTAGAGACAGCATTTGCCTGCTCTAAGATCACCCACTGTGAATGGAAAAGCCATCTAAGTCTTTTTCACATAATTATGTACACAGTCGCTAAAGGCCCCAGGGGCCCCCGTTGGTTCTCTAATAACCCAGAAGCCTGGAAAGTCTATGCCTCCCCAAATTACAGCAATGACGGGTTATGGACTCACCTCAGTAACAGATGGTTTTATTAGTGGCTACTGCCAGCCACTTAGCTGAGGACAGAGCACATGGCCATTAGTGTCTGTTCCACTTGGGTGGAGTAGTAGCTGTGTACACAAGGAAAGCTGGGTCTGAAAATAATGGTCAGTCAGGGAGACAATGCACTTTTGATATCATCTGGGGTAAAAGCAAGCAAAAATGAAATAAGTCCTTTCCCATGGCTTCTGCAACAGGAAAAAGAAGTCCAAGCAATTGTGTTATTTCCATCCAAAGGAAGGTCAGGTTGTCTCCCAGTAAGTGGAAAATAAAGCAGGTATCTGAGACTCAGTGAATTTGGAGAAAGGAATTCTGATGATAGCTACTTGTCAAAGTTTTAAAAAGAAGAAAAGGAGCTGAATGTGGTGGTACACTCCTGTAATCATAGCAACATGGGAGGCTAAAGCAAGAGGAATGCAAGTTCAAAGCCAGTCTCAGCAACTTAGCGAAGCCCTAAGAACTTAACAAGACTCTGTTTCAAAATATAATGTGGAGAAGGCTGGAGATGTGGCTCAGTGATTAAATGTCCCTGGAGTCAATCCCTGGTACAAAATAACAAAAGAAAAAAAAAAAAACAGCTTTTTTTGCCACTGCTTTCCCTTCAAATTATAGGCACTCAAATAAAGTGGGGAAGGCAATTATCAAACTGCAAAAGGAAAGATAGTCTTAATAGCAAATAAAATATTTTTCCTGATTTTTCCCATATTTTTAATTGGTGCAAACATATTCTTTTTAGCAAAACAAAAATTCTAATTCATAAAACTATAGTTAGCTGAAATGACACTTAAATGTATTTTAGAAATATATTTGAGAGAGCTCGGAGTCTATGGTCATCCACTCCATAGAAATGGATGTTCAGCAACACCATTGTAGCAAAGCCCTACAGCTCTCACTTTCTTCTTGTACTTGGTATCTGGATGTAAATACTGTGAATTGTTGCTTTATTGTTGTTGTTCTTGGCATGAAGTTCTGGCAGATTTCTCTGGTACTTTACAGGTACTCTAGAGTACACCTCCCTGCTGGAGTATCTAGCCATTGGTTTCAACTTTGTATTAATGTATTAAAAATTACCCAAAATTGCACAGCTTAAATAACTTATATATCCTAACCCATTCTATGAAGTCATTATTACTCTAATGCCAAAAGCATACAAAGACATTATAAGAAAAGAAAACTACAGACCAATGTCACTCCTGAACATAGATGCAAAATTTCTCAACAAAATATCAAAACATTCAGTCCAAAAATATACACTACTAACAAGTGGGGAATATCCCCTTACTAATCAGCCAAAAAATAAAAATAAAAAAATCACAGACTCATATTGCAAAGAATATTTACAAAACAACCCATACCTAATATACTTCCTGATGGGAAATTGGAAACTTGTCCTTAAGATCAGAAACAAAGCAAGTGTTCCCTTTTGCCATTCTTCTTCATCATTGAATTGGAAGTCTTAGACAATGCAATTAGATAAGAAAGGGAATTTTTAAAAAAGGGAAATAAAAGAAACACAGGTTGGGAAAAAGAGATAAAACTGTGTTTGAAAATTAAAAAGATTGTCTATATAGAAAATCATCAAGAACTAACAATAAAGATTCTGTAAGTAATAAGTGATTATAACAAGGGATAAACTTAACATAAAGAAATTCAATTGCTTTACTAGATACAGTCAATGAACCATGTGAAATTTGAAATTTAATATTTACATTTACACACTCCAAATTAAATACTTAGGCACAGATCTAACAAAATACACATAAGGTTTATATGAGAAAAACTAAAACACGGATGAAAAAAATTAAACAAATGAAATGGAGAGATATCCCACATTCATGGATAGGAGGACTGCATACTGTCAAAATATCAGTTCTTCTTAAATTGAACTATACAGTCAATCAAATTGCAACTGAAAATCCAGAAAATTACTTTGCAGATATTGACAAAATAGCTACAAAGGTTAAATGATTATGAAGTTTCTATGGAGTGGAAAAAATTACAAAATGGCTAACAACATTGAAGAAGAACAAAGATGGAGAACTGACAGTAATTCAGAATTACTATAAAGCTATAGTAATCAAGACAACATGGCAATAAGAACAAACCAATAGGGCTGGGGATGTGGCTCAAGAGGTAGCGCGCTCGCCTGGCATGCGTGCGGCCCGGGTTTGATCCTCAGCACCACATACAAACAAAGATGTTGTGTCCGCTGAAAACTAAAAATAATAAATATTTTTTTTTAAAAAAAAAAGAACAAACCAATACGACACAACCAAAGAACAAAGCACAAAAACAGACCCACATAAATATGGTCAACTAATCTTTGACAAAGGAACAGAAGCATTAGAATGATGAAAAAACAGTCTTTTTTAAAAAATGGTACTACAATACCTGGACATCATCAATAAGTAAAATAAATAAATAAATAAATTAATTAATTAATTAACCTAGATGTACACTGAGATCATTCATAAAAATGATCTTAAAATGGATCAGATCTATACATGTAAAAACAACAGCAGCAACAACAACAAAACTACAAAATTCCTTGAAAATAACTCAGGAGAGGGGCTGGGGTTGTAGCTCAGTGGTAGAGCACTTGCCTAGCATATGTAAGGCACTGGGTTTGATCCTCAGCACCATATAAATATAAATAAATAAAATAAAGGTATTGTGCCATCTACAGCTAAAAATATTTCTTAAAAAGTAGAAAAGAATATAGGAGAAAATTTTATAAGTGAGAATTATCAAAAATTGTTCTTATTATTATCTCAGAGATGTTGCAATATGGGTTAGTAAGAAGACAAGTCATCTATAAAGAAATGGTATCTCTTAAACATCAAAAAGAAAATAGACAATTAAGAAATAGCAATCATTTCACAAGGGGAAACAATATAATTTCCTTATAGATTGGGCATATTTCTTTAACTATATCACACAGTGGGAAATGACAGAATATAGAAATGTCTAATATATATATTTCCTTAAAGGTGAGTAAATTTTGCATAAAATCAAATGCAAATGGTACACATTGTCTATTATAGATTGTAATCCTCATATTGTCCAGGGGCTTATTCTTGTGATATAGTATATATTTAAATACTGTTTCCAGAAAGAGCACAAAATAAAAATATCTTTGAGCTTTAATCATGGAGATGAAGTAATTTACTTAATAAATCCAATGCACTCAACATTATTCTTTTAGAGAGAATTTTTCTTATGGTTTCTAAAACTTTTTTTTTTTTTTGGCTTAAGACCTCTGAAGCAGAAAACTAGGAGCTCCTTCAAAAAGATAGAGTAAAGCAATGTTTATGTAATAGATACCTCCAAATAAATTATATGAAATACCTGAAACTTATCTTGCAGAAAAATAATTTTGAATGTGTCATTTTGATTTGTAAAATGTAACAGATACAACATAAATGATATGCTTATGAATGACAGGCAGGGCAATCCACTCTGATCTACTGTATTAGATGATGATTTTTTACTCTGGAAGTAGGAGCATACTCTATAGAAACTGTTCTAGGAGTCCCATGTCTTACCTGTGTAAACTGGTAAGCCACTTAATCTTTGTGGAGTCTTGGTCTTATTGCCTCTAACATAAGAAAAAAAAAAAGATGTCTGCCTGCAAATCTATCTACCTGTGCAGATTAAAAACAAAATGTTTGTGAAATGCTCTGAAAGCTACTAGACTTAAACCAATGTGTTTTAGGATTTGTGTTCAGATGATTGTGGAAATGGTCCCTGTAAAAAATGTGGATGGATGTTTGGAAATAGGACAATGAAGGGGTGAAGAGAGGGAAGAATGGGACTTCTGGTAAAATTTTAGTCTCAAGATCATCCTGGAAGAAGATTTGAGTCATGTCAGAGTCTGTGTAGCCTTGGAACGAGATGTCTGCAAGTCATTGCTAAGGTGCTCCCTGCTCCCCCTGGGGAGGCATGAAACTCCTCTAGGTACTTCCAACTCTCTATATCAATGAGTAAAGCAACTCCAGTAACATAAAGGCAGTCCTTCACAGGGAGATACAGGTATAAGTGGCACCTTGAAATCAGAGGGAGGTGGGGCTGTGGCTGTGGCTCAGCGGCAGCGCACTTGCATGGCATGTGTGAGGCACTGGGTTCGATTCTCAGCACCATATATAAATAAATAAAATGAAGGTCTATCAACTATATACACACACACACACACACACACACACACACACACACACATATATATATAAAATAAATGGTTAGTAAAAATTAAAAAAAAAAAGAAATCAGAGGGAGGGAGTAAGAATACAGTGCCAAGAATGTTCACTCTAATCATCTTTCTTGCTATTTAAGTTTCTTCTTAGAAGTTTTAAAGTTCTCTAAAAAAAAAAATTATCTGGACACAATGGTTTTTTTCCTATGTTAGTAGAGATATAGAGTCATTGCTATTGAATGAGGATGCTTTCACAACTGCAAACCAACCATGTTTCCAGAATGGAGAAGAAAGCCTTCCTTTAAAAACTATCTTTTCAAAATGTTTCCATTTTCAGTTTAAATTTATGGTGAAGAAAATACATTTTTCTTAATAGCTACATTATTGTTGTTTTAGGACACAAGAAAAAACATGTACCATCCCTGTCATAATTCAAATGAAATGTAACTTATCAAGACAGTCCATCAAGACATAATACATTTTTCTTAGGCATCACCATTCCTTAGACTTCTGGAAATTGAACAAATACAAGTACTTATTGAAATATTTCCATATGCAATAGGGTTTCCTTTGAGCCATTTTCCTCTAGAATCTTAGAAAGCAAATTGGTGCAAGAGGAAAAGGCCTCCCCAGGTTCCCACGGGACAATTAATCATTGCTGAGTTTGGAACTGCACTTGTTGGTGGCACTGTCCTTTGTGAGCAAGACATTCAGCATTTGATTCAATAGGAACATTGCCAAATGCTGGAGAGTTCCACCTCATGTTTGGACAGTGAAGAAGTCTTTTCTTAAAGTGTCTCAACTCATCCAAAACCAAAACAACAATTTTTAAAAACATATAAATAATCATTTCAGTTAACTTAAGAGCAGCACTGTCACAGGGCAAACTAAAATTTTCATACATTTTTCACCTATAACAAAATTACTTGGATACAATAATCAGTAAATTAAAACATGTCTGTTGTGGTTGTTTCAGCAAACAGAACAGAATTTATTTATACGACATTCTTTTTTTTTTCTCATTCATTGCCCTTTATGAATCTTTAATTTGTTTTCTTATACTATGGAATGTAACTTCCTTCTAGACTTGAAAAGGCTAAATAAGTCTCTGCAAACTATAATTAAGATGAATACATATGTAGTGGTGGTAGTTACCAGAGGAGAGTGAGGTTTTCAAGAAATCAATCAGATAAAAAGTGAAGTAAATATCACAAGGGACTGCTTCTCCAGGGGACACAGAATTCCCACATAGAAGAGATGATTCAAAAGTAGAGTGACGTTTCTTTTCCATGCATCCCCTTCCCCTGATACGTGAGGAAAGTACATCTGTACAATCAGAAGACAAAGACTGAAAAAATCAGAAGACAAAAACAAAGACTCCACCTAAGAGCTGCGAATCCCTGGGTATTTTATTGGAGTCTCTCTTGCCTTTGTATTCTTAATTATTTACTTAATATAAGTAGTTGTTGATTTTCATTTATATCATTAACTTCATTTTACAGATAAGAAAACTGAAGGTCAATTTTTTTTGCAGATCTACAAAAGATGAAGGTGGGGCTGGGGTATTTCAAGGTTATTCTATTTGCATTACTTCCACTTTCTCACAGTATTAACTTCTATCACTATTATTAGAAAGAATGTTGCTTGGAAAATCGAGTTTAAGAGTGAAAATTTAATAATCATCGTTATTTCTTATGCCTACGGCGGCATCCAAATGTCCCTGGACAGGAGAAATTTTGATTTCTATTGAACCCTGCAGGTGGAGTGCAGAAAAAAAGCAAACCAATAATGGTGAGGTGTGGCTCACATCTCTAAGTGGTTTCTATTTTTCAAGCCATTAAGGGAAGAGACTCTAATCATCAGCCTTTTGCTGCTTGGACCATCTCCTCCCATTTATAAGAATGATGTAGGAAAAACAGTACCACATGCAGTTAATTTAAGAGTAGGTTGTCTGCTGAGTGGCATTGAAAAATGGGGTGATCTATCTAAATTAGACTAATTTGAATTAAGGTGGGTATGTACCTGTGGTGTGTGGGGAAGGGATGGGGAGAGAATGTACATAAAATGTATGTAATGATGTCTACAAATTTATCGAAAATGTGGGTGCTTGTATAGAAATAGGTTGCAAATGTGGATATTTAGGTAAGGAAACTGGTCCCTGGCAGTTTTCCCTGTGTGGACTTAATATAAATCAGGCTCTGAAACGAATGCTGTTTATTTACCCTTAATGATTCATGATCACGGATATTAAATGAATAATGTCTAAAATCCAACTCAAGTCAAAAGAGTCTCCTTTTGACCAGGAGAAAGAATAAAAGACCACGAGTTTTGGCTCTGACTATATGATTTTGACCCACGGCTCCCTGGAGGACCCATGATGTCATTTATAAAATAATCAAGCAGAGCAATTGTTGACCATACCATCCCTGATGTTCAAGTTCCTCCTACCCTGTCCCAAATTTCCTCAGAGTTGCCAGGAGTATAGTAATACTGACAAGATTGGATTCCACTTTCCCTTCTCCTGTCAAATGGAGATGCTAATGAGCAGTGAGATGGCCAGATGCAGACGTGTAGAAAGAATGGTCAGCCTTTTGGAGGTTGGGGCATGGGAATCTCGTAGAAAATGAACCATTTGTCCCTGAATAATTAGCATTTGGCTGAAATGCTGCCACATGTCTCTGTCTCTTCTACTTAACCGCCAATAGACCACAAGATGGGAACCTGGGAGAGGTCACTTTCAGAGTGTTTTGGATACCATAAAAATACAATGTCTATAAATAGACAGTATTTGAATAAGCAGCCTTGCATATAGCCTTGTTCTCATTTGCCTTAGGCAATTGATATCATGTCAGCCAAATAGCAAAGCATGCTCCTTTGTCTAGTACTCAAGTGGTCTGCCTCCTTTCTTTTTTCCTTTCCTTTGTTTTTTTCTCCTAATAACAATCTGAGGACCTTTGCATTTAGTATCTGAAAAAAGAATGCTATGAGACAAGGATCAAGTAACAATCCAACACCATTTTATCAGGACTCCTGCTCACTCTCATACCAAAATACTCCAGAGATCACATGCATCCTAACTCCCTCACAATAATTCCTACCACCCAATGCTCTGGGCTCCTGTTTTATTTTTTAAACCTACTTCCACAGTAAATAAAATTACCATTTTATAATAGTTAATTAAGTCCAGAAGCAACTACATGAACTAGAGAGTAAATTTTATGGTTATTTGAGGTCATAAATAATGTATACATGAAGCTAGTGGTATTGTTATAAAGGAATAGAATAGAATGTCATTCTAGAACTTCTTCAAAACTACACATACCTAATTTTTGTAGATTTCGCTGCAAGTATAGGAAGCATATGCTACATAATAATGAAATTTTATGTTTTGTCTGTTTTTTATTGTGCCTCATAATTGTGCATAATGGTGGGATCCTTTGTTACATATTTGTACATACGTACAATATAATAATATAAATTGGACATATCATTTTCTAATCAATTCACCGAGTGTTTTGTTTGTATTTCCCTCTATTAGTAGTTTCCAAACTTTCCTTTACAGAAAACTCACCTGTGACTCTGGTTAAAAGTACGCACTCTTGAACCTTCTCCTTGACCTGGAATAAGAATCTCAAGGAGAGAGGCCTTAGAATCTGTGTTTTAAAGAAAGTATTTACAGTCATTCTAATCAGAGTCAAGTTTGGAAACCATTTCTTTACCTTCAAACAGGAATTTCATCACCCACAGATGCTTTTTCTGAAGTCATTCCCATCCTCTCTCTTATTTTTCTGATGAGAATTTAGCCATTTCACATTCTACACTCTGAGAAGAAATCAGAGGAAAGTGGGAGGATTCAAAGAATGCAGAGTAGCAGCATGCAATAAAAATCTAATGCCAATCATATGCAATTTTCAATTTTCAAGAAGCTGCATTAAAATAGTTAACTTTAATAGTACATGTAACCCAAGATATCCCAAGTATTATAATTTCTACATGTAAGTAATATAAAATTATTGAGATATCTTACATTCTATTTTAGTGAATGAGGTGTTAAAATCTGATTTATACCCAGAGTTTACCTCTTTTTTTTAAAATTTCTTACATACATGACACTAGTGGAATGCATTACAATCATAAGTATCCATTCACAACACCATTTTTCATAACTCTGTATATAAAGTATGTTCACACCAAATTATGCCCTTATATATGAGCTCTCTTATTATTATTATTAATTATTATTATTTGCATTGCAATTCTTAATACACCTTTATACCACAATTTGTCATATCTCTGATTGTATATAAGGTATGTTGACACCAAATTCACATCTTCATACATGCATTTTATATAATGATGAGGGTTTAATCTCTATTTGTACTTGTTACTTTTCAAGTGTTCACTAACTAGTGTATCCAGTGCAGACTTAGAAAATAGTGGTTTCTAATACTTAAGAAAAAAGTAAGCAATAACTCTAATTTGTCTCATTCATTTATCTTAGAAAATTTTGCAACAATTTGCTGGCATCCTAATGATGATTTGACTTGCCAGGTAAAAGAAGAAACCAAGAACATAAATTACAAGAACAATAAGGCTTAGTTCTGGAATTTCTAATGGGTAATATTTCATTTTCAGCTTATGGAAAAAAATGGTATTGAGTTAAGCAGTACAATAGAGACTTAATTCTCATTACTAGGTCTAAGGAATTAATTCTTAATATGCCAATAATATATTATACTTAAAATACATTTAAATAACTGAGTTTAGTATTAATATAATGAAATCACAAAGAAAATGTTCCTTTAAAAATCTGTCATCTTGATTGTTTCTTTACCAAATAAAAGCATTGATGATATTATTACATATTCTCTTATTTCTTAAGCTTTTCAGAATACTGACCTCTGTTTTTCAAGGTCATTGGTAAAATACAGTGAGTTTTCGGAAGGTCTCACTTCTGAGGAAGACCTCTGAGATGGTATTGCAGGTCTTACAAAAGCTCTCCTTAAATCCCCATATGTAATTTCTACCATAAGTCCCAGTTAACTTTTCTGTAGCAATTTCATGGAAATAAAGTAAGAATGTAGACTATGTCAAATATCAGAACAAGGACTTCAAGGTCAATCTATTTTCCTTGATAATAAATGAAGAAAAATTTACTCTCTGAATTTGACAAAAATCATAGAAAATCCTTTGAGTGTCACAGTTAACTAGTTTGTTTACCTAGTTCTTCATCATTTTGAGGACATAAGCTGAATTTACAGCAGAAGAATATTTCCAGAACCTTTGCACTGTGCCAAGAGTTCAGATCTTACTTTTGTGGTCTAACTATACATGTAGCCTAATGTGTTTGAAAGCAGAATTGCTACGTTGTTAAAATCATTTTTTTATCCTAACTTCCTCGTTCAGCATCAATCCTGGACTGGTCAACAAACAAGAAGCCAAAAGCAGGATTGTAAAGGGTAAAGGACAAAAATCAAATATAGTAATCAAAATCAGTACGCATAATGAATAGCGAGGGATACTTTCCTTGTTGTTGTTGCATATGTTTCCTTTTTCATATATATAAAAACACACATTTTGTGACTAGCAAAGCTGCAAATTATATCACATCCTAATATGAGAGAAATTAAAATATGTCACTTTGAACAGAGGAGCACATATTTCTGGCTAACTTCCCAACTCTCTAGTCTTCCATTTTCCTTTACATAAAATCCTGGTTAAGTTGGGGTGTCAGTACTTCTCAACCTACTGTGAAGCTAGAGCTGCCCCTGTGACAGAGTGACAATGGACTGAAGGTAAACAGAAGCTTCTCTTTTGGACATTTAGTTAAATCTTTTTCAATAAAAAATACCTGGATAATTGATCTCTTTTTTCATCACAGGTCACACTTCCTCTTCTTGCTTAGATGGAAGAGTGGATATCTGAAGACCTATCAGCCCATCATCTCCATGTAATGGCATGAAGAGTGGCTCAAATTAAGGATGTTGCAAAATCAGAATAATCATGGATTGCCTAAGAGTATGAGGAATTACTTACTGTTCCTGCACTCGCCTTGAGCTACCCTTGTCCAGACTTCTTGTGAGGTGAGAGGAACAGCAAAACAAAACAACACCCAATGAGTTTCTCAAGCTTCTGTCTGATACTCCAATGAGCATGCAAGTCTCAGACTTGGATAAATAATACCACATAGGAAAATTATTAAGTATCGGTTCACATATGACTGTAGACTACAGTAAACGATATTCTGACTTCTTTCACAAAAAGCTGAGACGAGTCCATTAGGAATATTTTCTGAAAATACGAAGGAAATTTGAAAAAATTGGAATATATTTGCTACATCTTTTTTTCAGAAGAGGCAGTCCAGCAGTCCAGTATAATAATATTTTCTCCTCTTCATGACAGTTGACTCAAATAGAAAAACACTCAAAAAGGCCCCTAATTCTCTATTTGCATTTTTAAAAAAACCTCCATCACTGGTATAATTTTACTGATGGACATTAGCCTGAGTCTTATTAACACATAGCATGATAAAATTATAGATTGAAATCAATTATTAGGAAGTTTGAAAGATTTGCTCATGGGGATGAAACATATTAACAGGGTCATTGTGACTTTGCTAAGGCACTGAGTTGGGAAAACCAGAAAGCAGTTCACTTTGCCTCAAAATGTCTCCAAATGCTGTCAGAAACTTCCTACAGTGTCCACAAATAGAAGCTGCATTGTGCTGATAAGAAACAGAAAGTAATTTCTTACATATAATATATAAACTCTTTAAATTGATTTTTAAATCTGCTCTTTCTAAATTGTCTATTCTATAACTCATCCTGAAATTCTCATTGCCTAGAAAGTCATGGGTGATGGTTATTGCATGCCAAGCACATTGTCTTCCCTTGACTTATAAGAAAACATAAGAGTGTCTGTTCCCAACACAAAAGCTTATTCAGATGTGTGATTCCACAAGGAAGATGAGAGATGCTGTCAGTCAACAATTTTAATATGCATTTTCTGAAGATAACTTTGCTCCAACTTACCAGATTTCTTTTCAAAACAAATAATTCATGCTATAAAGAATTTTCATTGGTGAGGGAAAATATGTGTAGAAAACTTATTAGTCATAGACATAAAAAGCAAATCAATTTGAATCAAATTTATCCCATTATAAAAATGTGAAACATAAACTGTATTAAGACATCAAACTGATAGTACATTCTTATATAGCACAGTTAATTATTAGTGTTTTAAATATTTACATAAAATATCTAATATATAAAATATCTAATATATATGTGTGTGTGTATATATATATATATATATATATATATCACTAATTAAAAAAATTAATACAAGGAAAATCAGTAGAGTCAAGGAACTGGATAAGGGAGCAGAAGATGAGATAAAATGAAGCTAGTGGGGATTACAATAGAACAAATTATATCCCATGCAAGTATGTATATGTCAAATTGAACACCACTATTATGTATAATACACTAATAAAAATATTTAAAAAATGTTCATTTATTCATCATTCTTGTGTGTTGTAATGGATTAATGTTTATATTCTGCTAAATTGCTATAATAAAACCCTAACCCCAAAGTGATGGTATTTGGAGGTGAAGCCATTGGGAAATAAATAGGTCATAAGAGTGGAACCCTTAAAATTGGGTTTAGTGCCCTTATATAAGAGACCAGAGAGCCAGCTATTTATCTTTCCACTATGGGAGGATACAAGAAGATGGTAATATGCACCTAGCTGGGGTTCTTCATCAGAACTTGAACATACCAGTACCCTGGTCTCTGACTTCCAGTCTCCAGAACTATGAGAAATAAATTTCTGTTATTTATAATCCACTAAGTCAATGGTATTTATTATAGCAACCGGAACTGATCAGGTCATATATAAAATAAAGGTGATACAACATAAAAAATGAGTATTATAATTATTTTCAATACAATAAATAAACAGATTGGAAGAGGCATAAAATGTTTGAGTTATATAAATAATATGTGCCCACAGTTAGAATTGAAATCTCTCCTGTTCTTCTTTAGCACAGTGGTGTAACTTTTGGGAAAAACAATCCATGATATATTTAAAGATGATGAGGAGAGTATGAAATACATTTAATGTCTGAAAAGCCTAATTTAATTAATATTCATATTGTACAGATAGGTGTACACAATTTTAAAAATAAATAAATAAATAAAATGTGTAAACTTAAAAAAAGTCTCCTAAAACATACTTTGCTTATAGAGGAACCTGGGGAATAAAACCCTTTTGAATATACCTATGCTATGCCACATAAACATTTCAACTTTAAGACTTGATTTCACTATCAATATATGTTTATAGAACAATTGGGGAAACTTTGAATATTTTAATATTTGGATATTAGACAGTAGTAAGAAATATTTTTTTATATTCTGGTGTGATCATAATAGTGTGCTGATTTTTACATAGAACCCTAAAGATACACTCTGAAATGTTTATAGGTGAAATGAATAATAACTAGGATTTTTCTTAATATGACCCATTAGGGAATGGTGGTAATGAAGAAACTAGAGGAAAGGTACACTGAACTAATATTTATGAGATCTCTAGGCCATATGTTAATAATTGCAAATCAGGGGTGCTGAACATGTATTCTATAATTTTATTTTTTCTGTATATAGTTGCAAAATTTCCCTATTAATAGAAAAAGTCCTCTCTCAAAAAACATGCCAGAAGGAAGAAGGGATATTAAGGTGAATTGTGGAATAAAAAAATTGAGAAACACATGAATGAATCTAAAGTATTATTAATTATATAAACAATAAATGTATTAAATTTTTCATGTTGAAAATAAAACAGAATAAAGTTATGGGAGAGGCTGGCATCTACTTTATTAGAAGGTGATTGACATTAATAATGAGTTCTTGTATTTTTCAGGAATGAGAAAAATATTATTAAAATTTATACTTGGTTATAATAAATATGCTATTAAATGTTTTAGTATAAGCAAAAACTATCAATAAAATGGTATGAAAATAGAAGAAAGGCAAAAAGAGAGAAGAAACACAAATCAGAATAAAAAGCACACAAGATGTTAAAAATGAATCCAATATACCAGTAACTATAACCAATACAAGTAGACTAAGCTCTATAATTGAAAGACAAAGAATTGTTAAGTGAAATTTGAGATCAGAGAAGCTACATGCTCTTTGCCAAAAAATTCAAATTTAAAACAAAATTCTGCAAAAATGCCTTAAAGTAAAACAACATGAAAATATATATATATATATATCAGCCAAATATTGACTGCAGTCCCCCATTATCTGTGGTTTTACTTTCTGTGGTTTTATTTACTAGTGGTCAATCAGAGTCTGAATATATTAAATAGAAAATTCCAGAAATAAACAATTTATCAGTTTCTGTTGTGAACTGTTGTGAGCAGCACCATGAAATCTTGCACCCCTGCTCTGCTCTACTTGGAGCAGCCTTCAGGCCTTGGTTCAGCATACTGAAGCAGTCAGCAGAAGGCTCAGTTAACCTATCAGGTGCTGCAGCATCATGGTACCTGTGTTGAAGGAACCCTTAATTGACTTTGTAATGATCCCAAATGCAAGAAATAGAGGCTCACAATTGGTCCATTTCAAAGAAAAGCTATCATGTGAAAGTTCTCAGCCTCATAACAAAGATAACAATTGTGTTAGGAGGTAAGAATTCTTATTTCATTTACCTCACTCCCTCTCATTCTATAGGGATTGCATCGTTTCACATCATGGTCATAACAGGGTTGGTACTGTCCAGTATGATATTTTAAAAACAATACCACATCCACACAAATTTTACAGTATACTATTATATTTTTAGTAAAGTACGTTACAATATACTATTATACTTTTTCTGATGGCTATTGTTAATTTTTTTACTATGCTTAATTGATAAATTAAACTTTATCGTAGATATATATGTATAGGAAAAAATATAATAAACACAGGATTCAGTATGATTGACAGTTTTAGGCATCCTCTGGATAGTGGAACATATCCCCTGTGGATAAAGTTGACTAGTGTACAAGGAAGATCTAGGATTGGTAATTAACATGAGAAAAATTATGTTGTAAGGAAAAATTTAATAGGAAAATATTTTGCATAATACTAACAGTCAATTCTGTTGGAAAATAAACTCACATATGTACGTGTGTGTATATTATATATTACTTCAAATTTATAAGGTGAATTTTGAAATAACTGCAAGGAGAAGTTAATGATCACTATAATACAGGATTTTAATAATAATATAAGCATATGAGAACTAGAAAGAAGCTGAGATTGGTGGTATATGCCTGGAATTCCGGTGACTCAGGAGGAATTCCTCCTAACTCAGTGCTGAGGCAGGAGGATCCAGGTTTGAAGCCAGCCTCAGCACCATAGTGAGACCCTGCCTCCAAATAAAAAAATTAAAACAACAATAACAACAACAACAAAAAACCCCGCTTATGTGTATAGTGTATAGTTCAGTGATAAAGTGCTCCTGGGTTCAATCCCAGTACCAAAAATAAATAAAAAAATAAAAAATAGTAAGAATATAGACTATGTAAATATCACATTTAATAAAGCTGCTTTATCTAATGGACATATTTATTATGCTTTATGTTATGCTTTATATTGAAGCTGGAAAATAAATTTCAAGTATACTTTAAATATTAAAAAAAATTCATATCATTCCCATTGATATTCCAAACTGTCTCACACATTGTGAAAAGCATTGGACAGTTCATATTTATAAACACAAAGTCATAAAATTAGAAATCAACAGAGATAAACAGAAAGAAAAAAAATATAAACATGAAAACAAAGCAATACTTCTAAATAATTCATGAACTAAAGAAGAAGCCAATATCAAATATTAAAACAGTTAAAATCAAATCATGAGCATACTGCACAGCAAAACTTAAAGCATGTAACAAAATCTGATCAAAGAGGGAGATTTATCACTTAATTGCTTTTTTTTTTAAATTTGAAGATGTTATATAAATATTCTTCATATAAGAATTTAAGGATAGAAACATAAAGTAAACCAAACTATCCCAAACTGGAACACAGTAAAAATAAAATTAAAATAATGCAATAAAAAAATAAAGTTGGTTCTTTGAGAAGATGAACAAATTTTTAAAACCTTTTGAAAGAAAAATAGAGGAATGATACAAATGAAGAATATTGGGAATGGATGAGAAGGATGAACATGATTGTCACTTCAGTTTGTATTAAAAGGACACTGAATCAATGAGGTACAGAAATGTGCAAACCTTATTAAAAAGAGCAAACTCCCAGAAAAATATTAATGAAAAAATCAGTTCAAGAAAAACCTTAAAAATTTCAAGAATCCCACAAGAATGAACTAAATCAAATCAGTAATTAAAGCACTCAACAGGCACATGCGGTTTCTCAGAGGTATTTTACCAAACATCAAGAAACCAATAATTGGAATCATTTAAGTTCCATCCGTATGACATTTTGTAGGGAAACTATTCAAACTAATTTTATGAGACATGGAAAGCAGAAGGTAGTTAAATATCAGGACCACCTCACTCATAAAGGTAGATGAAATAATCTTCAACAAGGGATAGACAAACCAACAAGATACTGAAAAATGTAAACCACTGTAATAAGATGATTTTTATCTCAACAGTACAAGGCTCGTTCAAGAAGAATATATATACATAATCACCCTAACATTGCAAAACAATTTCAGAATTTGACAAATTGTTTGAAAATACTTTTACAATAAAAACTCCAACCTAATAAAAGTCAAAGGGAACTGTCTTTGGCCTATTAAAAAAATTATAGCAAACATCATATTTAACAATGTAATACAAAACCTATTCGTTTTAAATTGGCAAAAGATTTGAATGACATCTGACAGAAGAAAAAAAATTATCACACTTATGCAAAGATATAAAGCTTCATTGGCAATCAGGAAGATACAAATCAAAATCCCAAGGGGATGCCATTGCACACTCATCAGACTGTCAAAAATGTAAAAGTTGGCCAAACCTAAATGATAATGAATTGACAGGAACCCCCACACCTTGTTCTTGGGATTTAACATTGCCCCATTGTGCAAAGCATTTCATCATTACACAGAAAAGTTATATGTGTCTTACAACACAGTGATTCTATTCTGAGATATATAGTTTACAGAAATGTGCACAAACAAGACAGTGGCATTATTAAAAGAAAAAAACTCCAAAAACAAGCCAAATGTAAGGCTATAGTAAAATGGCTTTTGTGAACTGCGGTATATTTACAGATTGTAACAAAGCAGGAAAAGAATGAACTATGGTGATATGCATCAACAGGGATGAATCTCAGAAACAATGTCGAGTGAAAAAAGAAAGTGACAAAATAATACATAGGGAAACTTACAGTTATATAAACATCAAAGCAAGCGGGCAAAACTGCACAAAACATTGCTTAGAGACGTCTGCATAGATTATAAAGTTGTAAACAAAAGAAAGAAAATGGATTGTTTAAAATTCAGGAGAATGGTTACCTGGGGAGGTAGCAGAAGAGATTGAAATCAAAAGGGACTTCAAAGACATAACAATTTTCCAGTTTTTAAACTGCAGAGTAGATACTCGGGTGTTCTGCTATTGTCATATTGCATGCATGCAATATATACAAAGAGAAATAGATATAGAGATAAACAAATATTAATAATTTGCTGCATAAAACCCTCAGATTGTATAGAGACTAGGTAGACATTTCATAGGTAACAGAGTTGCTTACACTTACATCTGATAAGTTATACAAATTAATAACATACCATTTGAGGCCACTTTATTCTTAAATTATTGTAGCCATATCTTCACTATAGTCAATGTGAGGTTTTGGCAATTCCTATTTGTATCCTAAACACCGATTTATTAGGCTTTGCATTTATTACATGTCCAATGCATGTGTGCACCCCCGAAGCCCCCTCTACACTATGTGTTTGCAGTATATAAACACATTTTCTTTTAATTCACTTCTCTTTTCATCAGACATTACAGGCTGTCTCTGGGGATGAAGTCAAGCATTGCTATGTTCAGATGAATTTTCTGGCCCAAGGAGATAATTTTGCACACAGTCAATAGTAATATCCCAGAAGTGAACCAGAAAACTCAACCAGTGAAACAAAATTCAATAGCAATATCAGAGCAGAAAACTCCTTAACCACAGAGGGTATGTTTTCCAAAAACCCCACCAGTGAATGCAAATGGAGCACATAATACCTACATATGATCAAAGCAGATTGTGTCACATTTGCGGATAAAGTTGCAGCAAAAGAAAAATCAAAACAAAACTTCTGCCTCTACAATGCCAAGGGAGTCCCTAATACTTAGGTTTATTGAAAGTCAATTTATGTTAATGGATTACACAGAGCTGTACTTCCAACCTCAGGAAGAGTTGCCATTTTATTGAGAAATCTTTCAATTATTATACTACTTAATGATGCATGAAAGTAAAATGCAACTGTGAAGAAGAACATTTCAGATATAGGATTTGCATTTTATTAATGCAAAATGGTGCACTTTTGCCAGTTCTCCAAACACAGCATGGCCATCTGTGAAAATCTGAAACTGAAGAGAGATGACAAAAGGTGACTAATTAAAACATGACTTCTTTCAAAATGTGTTATATCACAGCACAGTGCATTACCCAAGGCCTTGAGACTTCTGCCCAAAGCAGTGAAGGCTTACCCCTTCAAATTATTAACATTAGCTTTTTCAAAACAATGCGTTTATGACTTTGAGAAATTTATTTAAAAGACTACCTAGCGACGGCAGTTTAATAAATACTACTGCTGGAACACATATTTGTTCAAGACTAAGCATAAGTCAAAATCTCTCTTTCCATGTCTTTCTCTCACACAGACACGCAAGTGTTGTACATGTGCACAGGAACATTCACATCCATATCTCACCAGCTCCTAGAATAGATCTAATCTTCTGATCTCATGTAAGACTATGTCTACTTACATCTATCTAACTATACACACATGCATTTATGCAGTTACATCTACAGCCTAGACTTGCTTTTAAGGAACTGGACACCAAATGTTGGTGAGAAAAAGGAAGACAACAAGATTAGTAATGAAATGAGGGCTGGAGACCAATTGTCTAGCAAGGGCCAGGCCCAGGGTTCAAAACTGAAACTGCACAAAACTGAAAGAAAAAAAAAAATGGAAATGATTCTAACTGGTAGCAAGGTCAAGTAGGAATTTCAGTATGTGAGAAATATTACCTATGGATGAAAATAGAATGCTTTAATATTTTGGTAAATGCTTTCCCGTGTTTAAGGAAAAACCAGAAATCATCCTGCAATTCCCAGCTGAGAAAACTTGATGATTGTTTTAACAGCCTAAGGAAACAGTGGGGAAATGCAGGATTGCTCTTTGCACTGTAATGCTGATTGCAACTATAATATGATAATATGGCATTTCAAACAAAATTACTTTGGTAAAAATGTTACATATAAAGGCTTGTAAGAAAACTCATATATTTTAATATGGTAACAGAAATTCCCATATCATCTAAATATTGATCTGATTATTTAAATTTTTTTTCAAAGCTCATGAATATTAGCACCACAAGTCATTCGCAAAAAGCAATTTTCTTTTACTGCTTAATTTTTTTCCCTGAAAAAAAAATTTAGTAAATATACACATCAATGCAAACTAGGAAAGGACATGATATTTCCTCTTAAAGCATATTCTAAAATGATAAGCATCTAACTAAATTGTCAAAAGGATCTTGGGGTCCAGTCAAAATCCCATGTGTCCTCAAAGCTTGTATTTAGCCCAGACATTATTTCTTTTCTCACAGACAATATTTACTACCAATACTGGTTTGCAACCTGAGAACACACTATTTTGTATTCTTCTCAAACTATTTCTAGCACTTGTACTTTATGCCCCTATATCAACCAAACTAAGGTAAGACAGAAGAATTTAAAAATATGTAGAAAGAAGACATAATGGAAGGTCAAGAAGGAATGATATTAATTGAAAGCTCCACATACTTTACTAGGACTGCAGCTCCCCAAGTCAGTCTCTCTCCTTGGCCAGATGCTCCTGAGTTTCTATGAAATTTGGAAATCTTGAAGCTACCATAAAATCACTCACTGTTAATTAGTCCATTCAATAAACAGATGAAACAAAGAGAGGCGTGGTATTTTAAGAATCCTATAATTTAAGGAATCTTCCCCCAACATCATTTACCGATCAGATAATGAAGACATGTCCACCTAAGGATCCAGAGAATGACCAGGCTACCATAAACTATGGCATGATCATTAGATTGACGTCATCCCCACGGACCTACCCATACCAACCCCTCACAAGTTTCTTTTAAAAGTAGAACTAGGGGCCCCAAAAGCATATCTTTTACTCTCCTGAGGGCCCACATTCTCCCTTCTTAAATAAATCTTTGTGTCTCTGAATGGAAAATACTAAGATTTTTTTTTCTGTCATGTATAAACATGAACCTCAATTTTCTTGAGTTGAGTCCCTCACCTCTCTGGGAACTTTGGGGACTTCTTCCAATGACAAAACTACAGTTAGAATATGAAACTAAAATGGGCTTAAGCATTTTAAGTTGTTGGTAAAGAATAAAAAGTAGAGAATTAGGTGGTTTTAGGGTAGAATCCACGGCTTATGAGGCTTATGAAAGATGCACCTTTTTAATTTTACTCTTTGTCCCTCAGTTCATTAGCATCATCTTTTCGGATGATGACCAAATGGCTCTAAGAATCCCAGCACCCTATCTTCTCAGTGTAACACTGTAAAGCAGGACAGAAGGGAGGGACAGTGAGAAAAAGGAGAATTAAATCAATGAGATCATCTGACCCATCTCTCTCCCTCTCCTCTGTCCAATTGTTCAGACTAATCTTTCTCACAAGTGTTTCAGCAGAATTTCCCTAATGTCCCTTTGACCTGAAACAGGTCCTATGAGCACTTCCAGGAGCAGATAATCTGGTAGTCCCTATTGTGGAATGCTGATTCTCACAATGGGTGGGAAGTTTGATAAAGAATCGTGAAAGAAATTATGTCCCCAATGGAGTGGCCACTGTTCAATGCTGGTAGTCTAAGAGCCCACAGACTACTGGGACAATTCCAGTTGGTGGCACTGAACACAGGAAATATTTGACAAGGCAATGAAGAGGGTAATAAATACAGTTTTTGGTATCTGAACCTTGGCAAGAGTGGGGAAGAGATGAGGTGGGAGTCTATTTGCAGGTTAATCTCTTTCTTCAGAAAATATGAATGATCCAGGTAACTTCTCCCACTGTTCACACAGAGAGAAAAAGAAGGGGAGTTGGGGTGATAGACAGCAACTACAGAACATGTGGTACAACAGAAGGCATCCTTATACAACAATGGACAGTAAAACAACTTCAGAGAGAAGGCTAGAGACTTCGACACAATTAGCACAAACAGAGAAGAAATGGGAGAAGGGATAGAGAATCAGGAAAATCAAAGAAAACTCTTCTGCAGAAAAAATATGAAAGTAGTCACAGAGTCCCCTTCTGTTTGTACCCATACTGAAGGGTAGGGCTTCAAGGTCACACTGTCTGAGCCCAGAACCTGGCTCTGCCATCTACTCAGCTGCTCAGCTTTCAGCAACTCACTTCTCCAATCTGTGCAACTATTTCCAGATCTACCCAGTGGGGATTCTAATACTGCCCATCTCACTGAGTTATGCGAAGGAGGCTAAAGTAATACATACACCATACTTTCAACACTGACTGATCCACCCTAAGTATTCGATACTTTGAGCTTCGGGCACCACCCATGACACTCTTAAGCCATACCTGCCTCAGGATTTGATGGACCTTCATGAAGAGACTTTGAATAAATACACAACCTCCCTAGATAGTTTATATTATGCAACTAACTACTGCTGAGTGATTATTCATAAATGCATACATACTCACATGCATACACATTTGTGTGTATGTATATGAAGATGCATACACAGACACACGTAATTAATTAGTTTAAGCTTCTTATCTTTTCAGAGTTCTGACTTACAAGGATTCCTTCACATACTTTTCAAGCGATCAGCTGACACTTGTGGGCAAGCAGCACCTGCTATAGTGAGAGGTTGTTTTAAGTTCACTTGTGTGTCAAGATGCCACATGCTATGATAGATTAGAAAAACATTGTTGAATTAAATTCACCATTATAAATAGTTTAGTTTTCATCCAGATTTCAAAATATTAGTAATTATCCCAATATTCACTTATATTAATATATTAACATCTTTAATACCTAAGATATTAATATATTTGATTTACTATCCTAGATATTAAATGTAAGATTTAATACTAAAATGTTATGTGTAAGATACTAATTGATATATTAATATATCTGTATTTGGAAGCATTCCAAGTAATCATGGAATGCTGAAAGATGACAAATTACCAAAAGAAGGATTCCCCCAAGAGTTGCAACTCTGAGAAAGAATTCTACAAAATGTGCCTGACATTTGGCTCTTCATTCAAATGCAGATCCTTTTGAAGTTTGCCTTTCACTAGTTAAATATATAGATCAGAAAAGAACATGCTGAATTTGTAGCATATGTTTCTTTTCTGTTGAAAGAGCACTGGTAGAAGGTTCAACATATTGAGCACAATTAATCTTAGCCTAGTTTACATGGAATAAGCACGTTATGAGTCAGTTATATTAGATGTTAAGGAAAATGACTTAAAATTTATGCATTTTCTTCTGGTTACTTTGCCCCCTTCCCTACCTAGTATTAACAACTAAGCCCAGGGGATGTTTATATCAACATACTAATCATAAATGAAAACTGGATTTTACAAAGGGAAAAATGTGCACATATAAAATTAGGTTATAATTTCTAATAACCAGAACCACATTTCCCAGACAAAATTCTCTTTAAACCAATTCATCTACTTGTGTTCAGGAGAGGTTTGCAGTTGTATAGTCACATATGTATATCCTGGACATGATACCCTTGATTGACAGTTCCAGGTGTTTACAGGCAGTGTTCAATAAACCTATAATTCAGCATATTTAAATGTCTTCTGAAGAATATAATCAACATATATTTTACTATGCTTTGTTGCCTATCAGAACAACAAACAAAAAGAATAGAGTGTGGATTTTTAAATATGTGGGACACTTAACTGCAGTCTTACTTATTATATACAGCCTAAATCCTTTTGACATCCATGTCTTCCCATAAGGACATATTGGCATGTGATTCACCATTTGTTTGTTCTATAAATATTTATTAAGCACCATGTATGTGTCAGGCAGATATGGATATGATGGATTCAAGGGAGAACAAAACAAAAGCCCACCTCTATAAATTGCTGATTGCTGCCCTAACAAATTATCCCAAATTTGTTTGCTTAAAATAACAAATTTATTTTCCTCACAGTTATGGAAGTTAGATGTATGAAATTAGTTTCTCTGGACTGAATTCAAGGTACTGCCAAGGTTGGTTCTTTCTGGAGGCTCTTTGAGAGAACTGATTTCTTTGCTTTTTTCCAGTTCAAAAGGTTACCTGCCTTCCTGGACTCCTGTCCCCCTCTCTCCAAGTTCAAGGAACTTTGCTCCAACTTCTGGTTCTACCCTCATGTCTTCTTTACTGACTCTGACCTCTGGTTGCCCTCATGTAAGAACCCTATGATTCCACTGGGATTACTAGAATAATAAAAAATAACTACCTCAAGGTCATTAACTCAATCACACCTTCAAATTTCCTTTTGCCACAAAAATAGATTTTCACAATTTCCGAGGATCAGGATACCAATGTCTCCAATGCCTGCTTTATCATGAAGTTTACATTTTAGGAGGAAGACAGTAAATACAGAAATAAATTAATAAATTAATAAGCTGTGTGATTTCAGGAATTATTATATACTATGAAAAAAATTTTAAAGGCAATAGGAGAGTGAGTAGTGAAAGATGAAGTGATTATTTTTATCAGAGATGAGGAGAGGATGTCACTGAGATGTAAGAGTTGAGATCCGAATGATATGGGGAAAGAGCTCTCTAGATGGAAAGCTCATCAAGTGCAAAGAGCCAGAGTGTTAACAATCCTGGGTGTTTTAGGGCAGAGAAAGGCCACTATGGCAGCTTAGAGAAAGAGTAATGGGACCAAGTAGTTGTATGTGGTTCATGGTAAGGAGATTGAATTTGGCTGACTTACCAGAGAAAGCAAAGAAGAAATTAAAACTATGGGAAGGTATGATATGGCTTATCCTTTAAAAAGATAACTTTGGTTGCTGTTAAAAATTGTAGACTCTACAGGGTCAAGCTGGTAATACTGAGGTAGGATGGGAGGAGGGTTCATGTAGAGGAGGCAATGGTGTCATGAATTTTCATGGTCGAGATGCTAAGAAATTCTTGTTATACATTCTCCAAAAAAACCTGTGTGTAAGCCTCTCATTACCCAAACAGGAATTCATCTATGTATTTACCAAACAGGAACTCTGTCTACTCTGTACATGCATAATGGACATGAGTATTTGGGGATTGTTTTTTAGTTTATTGGGTTAAACAGTTGATTTGACTGATAGTTGTTTAATGGGGTTGACCAATTGTTTGACCAAACTGATTGGCCTGATCAGTTATTTGAGCAGTGTTGATGGAGCTATAACCATCTCTAGAACACCCTATACCCTGCCCTTAATTCCTCTGTTACAAAACTACTTGTCGATGTCCCTCTTGGCAATACATGTAATTTGTCATGATGGTTGTTTGATGTTGACTTGATTTTGTAGCAAAAACTGTATTTGCTTAGTCACTCTTACCCAGTGTTTGTTTGCTTTCCTTCTTTGCTTCCTGGCCCCTGTCTGTCCACAATCTGGCCAACAGCTTGCTCATAGTATCTTTATTAGTAGAGCCGTGGGAGGTGCACACCAAATTTTAAGTAGGTGTTCCTTGTTGTGATTTCTTCTCCTTAGCAAATGTTTGTGTCTGGGAATTTTATTAGCAGTGTACAAAGAAACCTTGTACTCCTGGGGAACAAAACCAAAAAAATAAGCATGCCTATGTTTGTCATTGCCTTGGGATAGACAGAACCCCTGGAACAGATCCCAAGGAAAACATTTATGCCACGGATCCCATTTATTCACCCCAATTCATCGAAGGATGCCATGGTATTAGTTGACTTCAAAAGCCATTGAATAAAGTCGTCTCTTAAAAATTAGTGTTTGGGTTTCAAGAGTAAAGGAAAGAAAACAGAGCAGGTCAGATTCCAGGACTTCAGAACTTATGTACACAGTGAGACTGGAAACTGAATCTAAGCATGAAAGGAAATGTTTTCTTGACATTTCTTTTCAAAACAAATCAACACTCGAGGTTGTTTTTAGAGGCACAATTCAATAACTCTGTAAAAACATTCTACTTAAAAAAAAACTCCTCTCTTGTGCTACCTGGGATGCCCTTATTCTTATGTTCTATCATTTCCTTCAAATTTTAAGTGTCTCAAGACTCTGCCTTTATTTACCTCACATGTAGGTAAGAGAAAAAGAGATCCTATTTACTTCCTGAAATGCTATGATGGAAAAGAAAACATTCACATAGTAACATGGTAGGAACCTAGTAGGTGCTCAGAAGTGTTATTTATTTTCTTTTATGTATTTTTGAATCCTTTAGTAGTTATTTGAGTCACTTAAGGACAGCTTTGTGGTTAGGCTGGAGTGAGAATAAGAAATGTCTATTTCATTCCAAACTAGCAGTAGTTCAACATGAACTCAGACCTTTCTACACCTAATTCAAAGGTCATCCACCTCAGGTAGCTACTGGTTCACTCAATAAATATTTACCGGGCTTCAGTTGGTTTTAATTGCCCCATTCTGTCTATGAATGGAACCTTAGATAAAAGGTAATTGGAACTCTCACCTTGTACTTCTCACCATTGCTGAGGTATGTTGCTTTCCCTTCTGTTGGATGTCAATTGCACAGGACTCCTTCATAAACCAAAGTTCTAACACGGGGGTCAGACAGCTGAATAGGATCAATTCTGGATTTTTATGGTTGATTTCACCACACTGAATTTCAATGACTTTATCTTTAAAATCGCATGACCTCATGCCCATACCAAAATAACAGACAAATTGAAAATATTAAAAGAAACTTTCACACTATTTACATTTTTAAAAGTCACATTAGTTTTATTTTATTCTAATTTGTTATATCTGATAGAAGAATGTATTACAATTCATTTGACACATACTGAGCACAATTTTTCCTATCTCTGGTTGTATACAAAGTATATTCACACCATTCGTGTTTTCATACATGTACTTAGGATAATGATGTCTGTCTCATTCCACCATCTTTTTTATATGTTTTAAAAAGTACATTTATTACTTTTTTGCTTTAAAAAGTAATAAATGTACTTTTTAAAACATATAAATGTTTCACATTAAAGTGCACTACTCTAGGTCAGTGAATATAGCTCAGTGGTATAGCAATTGCCTAGCAGGCACATCGCCCAGCGACCAAGCCCAGCACTGGAAAGAAAACAATGCTCTACCCTGTAGCTAGTAAGGATATCATCATTACAGATTAATTTATAAAAACATTAAAAATCATCCCAGTAAATTTTGGGGATAATGTTGTTAAAGTCATCTCTGCACACTTTTTCCTTATCCTCCTCCTCAAACTCATATTTTTAAAAATGTTTACTTGTGGATAAATTTTATAACACTGATCATGTTAACAAACCATGTCTTTTTGATTCCTTTCCCTGTCTACTTTCATAGAAAAAATAATCAGTCACAAAAGAAGAATTATGCATTTTCTCAAATATATCAATCCTTATAAGAAAGCAATACCTCTCAATAATGTCTGTGGTTTAGCATTTTATATGTTAGACTCATTCACATGGTGTTAGGTTTATATGATAAATAATGAACATTTTTAATAAATAATTTGAAAATTATTGTGCTCAGTTGTAATTCCTGAGTAGAAATTACTTTCTGTTTAATATGGTACCGTAATCTCAAGGATCAGAGAAGAATGTGCTTCTCCCAATCACAAGCTGGCATCCGGGCTCAGTAAGGTTTGCCCTCTCTTTTCTAGCAGGCTTCTCTTCACAATGTGAAAGTCATAGCTCCCCGCTGCCACACACACACATGCCTGTGTAAAAATGCCTGATACTTTGATGTTATCTGATTTCTCATTCTTGGATCAGTCCAATGTCAAAATGGGCAGAATGGCAAGGTGGTGTGATCCTCAGTACTGGGGGGGGGGGTTAGCATTAAAATGAAAGCTATCATTGTTTCATATGTGTGATCAACTGTCACTGGGTGGGAAGTTGGACTAGATGATCTATATCTGGTCCTTTGAAACTTGAGGATTACCAGGCTCTATAAGTGCTGTCTCTCTCTCCCCTCCCTCCCTCCCTTCCTTCCTTCCTTCCTTCCTTTCCATAATAGGAAAATGATCCATGCACTAGATATTCAGTTCTATGTCTGAGTCCACTTAAGGACCTCACTCTGGCCAACAATTTTTTTTATAAGATTATCCAAATATGTTATATAAAATCAATCTCACTTTCTTGGCTAGGATCTTCATCCACAACTTCAGTAATAAGGCCCACCCCTTGTCTCCTGACACTTTCCACTCTGATATCCTAATGCATTAATCCCTTTGCCCATTCAACAAATGTTTATTGAGTACCCACTCTGTCAGACATTGTCCTGTGGCATATACTGGGGATACTGAAGAGATCAAGGTAGACAATGATCCTGTATCACTGAGGGTTTTGTTTGTTTGTTTGTTTTTGTTTTCTCTTCCTCAGTGCTGGGAATTGTGCTTGCTAGTGCTCTACCACTGAGCAATAGTCCCAGCTCAGTGAGTTTTCTTTTAGTAAGGTTTTTAAGGTGGTATAATCAGTGGGCTAAAAGGTAGCCCCCAAATATGTGTCTACTTCCTATTCTCTAGAACCTATAATTGTATTATATGGCAGAAGAGTAGTAACTTATATGACAAAAGATGGGATTAAAATAAGGATCTTTAGAGAAGGCGGGTTATCCTGCATTATCACATGCATCCTTTTAAGAGAGATGGCAGATGGTAGCACTATGTGTGTGGGGGATTAGTACTACACATACAGTAGAGAAGGTGATATGAATGTAGAGCAGAAAGAGATGTTGAATGAAGCCAAGGAATGCCAAAAATCACCAGAAGTTAGAAGACACAAAGGATGATTTTTCCCCTAATCCTCCAGGAACAGAGTGCCTGCCAAAATACCTTCATCTTGGACTTCTGTCATTCAGAATTGTGAGACAACACATTTCTGCTGTTTTAAACCATTCAGTGCGCTGTAGTTTGTTACAACAGCTCCAGGAATCAAAATAATATACAAAATCAGGGCTTAAGAACAAAAATCTTGGGAGTAAACTCTCAAATCAGTAACCTAGTAAATGAAGAACACTAGCCAAATCATTTCAACTCCCTGGCTCTTATTTGACTCATCAGTAAAAAAGGGAAAATACCAGATTCTTCTCATTTAATCATTAGCTTAAAAAGCTGTATTTGTTTGAACGACAAGCCTAGACCACAGAGAGTTTACAGTAATGGTATACATGTGAATACGCTAGCTACTATAGTCATTTTTTTAAAATTTAAAAGACAGTTATTTTAGAAGAGTTCTTCAATTGAGAATATGAATAATAATTTCCATTACTTTTATGGACAATGAAATCAGCACATACAAAATATTTCATCTCTTGGTGATTTTTGTTACAGCAAATGAAAAAGAGGAAAATAAAAGAAAGGGGGATGGGCAAGGTCTCGTCCATCTCATAGACTCAGAGCTGACAGATGAGCCATCTGCTCCCTTCTCCTCCTTTTCTGAAGCACCCTACTTGTGCCCAAATAGTAACACAGTTAAGCTCATACTCCAAGTCTAAGCAACAAATCTCCATGCATTCAGAAAGGATCAGGAATGGAAACGTACCATGATTTGACCAAGGAGACAAAAGGAATTCATTTGTCGAGAGCTTCTTAGTTCTGTTTCTCAAGGAAAGATTCTAGGGCTGTAATTTTTTCTTTCACCCAAAGTAAATAAGGAAGAATGGCCCTGCTCCATTCTGTGATATTTTACGAAGAAGGGGGCACTGTGGTCTGCAGAATGCAAGAATGGTTGTTCACATAATGACCTACTGAATCAGCCAAGAGGAACTTTACCCTTCCATTGTATTCCCATTTAAGTGAACCATGACAATTCTCCATTTTTTTTGGAAAAGGTAATTTTGAAATATATATTCAGTTATTTGCAAATATGCTAAGTGATGAGTGATCCAATATATGCTAGGCATAGCTTTGGCCCTAACCAAACACACTTGTTCAACTGGCAAAGGTTCATGGCGCACATAAACAAATATTCACTAGAACTCAAGTTATTTTTTAAATTTAAGTCTACTAAAGGTAGTATCCTATATAAGAATTGATGAGAAGATAAAAGATACTTAATGACGAAGAAGGGAAGATGAAAACTAGTTAGGATTTTTTTTTTTTCTTTTTCAGATTCTGGGAAAAGAAGTTAAAAAAAATATGTAGTTTTAAGTTCTATGTAAATAGACACCGTGGACTACATAGCAATTGGCTCATAACCCTTTCATTGTAAAATCTGCCGAGGACGTGTTTTTCCCTCTAGAAAACTGTTTATGAGAACATATGTCGCCTCAAAAATTCTCCAGTTGGATAATGTTTCCTGCTGAAACCCTTAGTCCTCTTAGGAATGTAGTGAATGCAATGTGATTTGGGGGATAGATCAAAGCAAGACCATGTTAAAAAATACCTAAACCAAATGCATATGTACACCAAGGTAAAAGGCATATGCAATAAATACTAGTATATCATTTCATGTGAAAAGCTGAAAACCATAGACAGAGGCAGGTTGCCTAAAAGTTGGTACTATCCTGTATGTTATTTGAAAGGGTTCTTTGTAAGTCAGACATTACACTTGAAACTGGGTTGTTACCAGGAAAGAGAACTTGTTTTCCTTTTCCCATTCATAAGCCACATTGTGTTATTTTCAGAAAAACAAAACCTTTTCTTCCAAGCGCAACAATAATTGTAAGAGTAACTCTTTCAACTTGGTATCCTGAGATTATACTCCATAATCTTTCATTTGTAGAAGCGATACATATTAATGGATTCTGAATAAGATTTCAGAAAATAACAGGGTGCTTCAGAAGCACCTTTTCAAGTGGGGTTTGGGAGGAGACAGAATCTATGGATGTCTGGAAAGCTGGACAGTTAGACAAGGAAGACTGTCACAGTAAGTTTTGGAAAACATTTTATTACAGATGATGAAAAAAATTGGAAAGAAAAAAGAGGTTTTGTTTTGTTTTGCTTTTAGGACTAATGCCATTAGCTGTTTGTTATTTCATTTCCTTTAAAGAAACTTTGATCTATAGACAAAAGGGAAAGTTAATAAGGAGTGAGGATAAGTCACATTGGTGTCACGTTTTCAATTAAACTATCATCAAACACTTAATCTCTGATCTGCTGTTCTCTAGCTCTATCTCCTCCCCGCATCTCTTCCTCTAACCCAACAGGACATAAATACTTCTACACTTCTGCATGGTGAGGACTGTGAGGGTCAGGTGGAGAGTCAGCAGTGTGTGTTTATTTGCAGGTTCACACACACTGCTGTGAGATGTAACACATAAGCAGGAAACAAAAAAAGAAATATTCTCAAATCTGCATCCCTCAGTAAGAGTTGCAAAGCTTGTGAACAAGGAGCCAGATCCTAAACATTATGGGTTGCATAAAACCTCTGTCACCACGACTCAGCTCTGCCATTGTAGTGAAAACGTAGCCACAGACAATATGTAAGCAAAGGAGCGTGGCTGGGCTCCATGAATATTTAGACACTGAAATACGAGTTTTATGCAATAATATAATTCTTCTTATTTTCCTCTTTCAACTATTTAAAACATGGCAGAAACTGCTCTTACATCATAGACGTATAAGAACTGCTGGACATGCCAGTGCATGCCTGTAATCCCAGCAACTTGGGAGGCTGAGAGAGGAGTATTGCAAGTTGAAGGCCAGCCTCAGTAACTTAGTGAGACTCTCAGAGTTAGCGAGACCCTGTCTCCAAATAAATATATTGGACTGAGTATGGAGTTCAATGTTGAAGCCCAACATATCTTAAATATCTTGGATTGGTGAAAACTAGAAATAACTCAACTTATTCTTTCCTTTTTTACTCATGTCCCCTCCATATGTCATAATATGAGAGATCTTTGAGGAGGAACATAAGACTTGCTTAAAAAGAACTATTTACTTTTTTGCTATAGTTGTATTGTTTCAGGTGTTAAGTTGTTGGTCCATTTTGAGTTGGTCTTTTTTAGAGATGGGAGTATTTATGGCTTGGATCTGGAATGTCCCCTAAAGGTTCATGTATTGAAGGCCTGGTTCCAATGTAGCAATGTTCAGAGGTGGAACTTTCAGGAAGTGATTGGATCATGAGGGCTCTACCCTAATTCTAGGTTCTAGATTAATCCACTGATGGATTCACAATTTGAAGGAACTATTTGGAGGGGATGAAATTGCAGGAGTAGGACCTAGTTGAAGTGAGTAGTCCTTGGTGGTGGCTGTTGGGAACTATATCTCCTCCCCAGCCTTCCTCTCTCTGCTTTCCAACTGCCATTGTGTGAGCAGCTTTGCCCCGCCATGGCCTTCTGCCATAATGTTGTAGGTCACCTCAGGCCAAACCAATGGAGTGTCAACTTTATACTGAAACCTCTTAAACTGTTTGCTTTTCTCAGGTGTTTGATCACAGTGACAAAAAGCTGACTATTACAGAGGTCTAGTTTCATTTATTGAACAGGACTGTCCATTTTCCAATACATGTTGTTTGCTCCCTTGTCCAAAATCAGTTAGTTATAAATACATGGATTTATTTCTGGGTTCTATATTCTATCCCATTGGTCTTTATATGTGTCTTTTTTTATTTTTCCTTTTTCAAGTACCATGCTATTTTGGGTAGTATATCTTTATAGTACATTTGGAAGTCCAGTATTATGATTCCTCCAGTTTCATTCATTTTGCTCATGATTGCTTTGGCAATTCTGGATCTTTTGTGGTCTCATATTAATCTTAAGAGTTTTTCACTATTTCTGTGAAGAATGTTAATGGTATAAGAAAACACAGAGGAAACTCTTCAGGAAAGTGATAGGGAAGTAGACATTATGAATGAGTGAAAAATTATAGGAAAAAATTAAAAGACAAAGGTAGGAAATAGACAAATGGGACTGTATCAAATTAAAAAGCTTCTGCACAGCAAAGAAAACAATCACCAGAATGAAGAGACTGCCTGGAGAGTGGGAGAAAGAATTTTAAACTATCTGTCAAGGATTTAAAATCCAGAATATATATAAGTAGCTCAAACAACTCAATAACAATAATTATTATTATCATTATCTAATTTTAAGATGGTCAAATTACATGAATAGACATTTCTTAAAAGATGACATACAAATAGCCAACAGGTATAATGAAAAAATGCTCAACATTACTAATTATCAGGAAAATGAAAATCAAAAGAACAAGGTGCAATCACCTCTCTCCAGTAAGAATGGCTATCATAAAAATAAAAAAGACAAAAAAAATTAATTCTGGGGAAGATGCAAGAAAAGGAATGTTAAATAACCCACTTGAATCAAATGTATGGAAGATGATATGTCATGAGCTGTGTAATGTTTTGAACAACCAATAAAAAAAATATGACTTCTTAACAGAAAAAAAAAATACTGATAGGAATGTAAATTAGTATAGCCATTATGGAAACTAATATGGAAGTTCCTCATATTGAGAGCTAAAGATAGAACTACTGTATGATCCAGCAACCCAAGTAATAAGTATATATCCAAAGGAAACAAAATCAATGTATTCGGGAGACACTTGCACTCCCATCACTTTACAGAATAGCTAAGATATAGCATCAACCTAAGTTTCCATCAGTGACAGATGAATTGATAAAGAACATATGGCATATGCACACTATGGAATATTGTTCATCCATAGAAAATGGAATCCTGTCATCTGCAGCAACATGGAGGGAACTGGAAGATACTGTGCTAAGTGTAATAAGCCAGGCACAGAAACACAACTACTGTGTGATCTCATGTGGAAGCTGAACAGGTTGTTTCATATAAGTACATAGATGAATAGTATAATTGTAGGGAAAGGATATGAGGGAGAGATGTTGGTGTTTGGGTACAAAGTACAGTTAGATGGAATAACTTCTAGTATTCTGTAGCATAGTGGGGTGATTATACTCATCAAAAATTTACTATAGATTTCAAACTGGCTGGAAGGAAGGATTTTGAATGTTTTCAACACAAATAATAAGAGTTTCAGATGTTGGATATGCTAATTAGCCTGATTTGATCATTACATATAGTATACATGTATTAACTTACTTTAGGACAGGTGTATAGCTCAGTGGTACAGTGCTTGCTAACATGTGTGAAGCCCTGGAGTTAAACTGAAGCATTGGAAAAGTTAAAAAAATACAATAAAATAAAATAACACAATTTGTCCCACAAATATGCACAATTTTTATGTGCCCATTAAAATTCATTTAAAAATTATAAGCATATTGTGAAGGTTTTATGAAAGAGCTATAAAACTCAAACCATACATCTTTATCCCTATATAAAGTCTACATTTTTTAACGTGTTGTAAATGTTATAGTTCAGAAAAAAAAGAATAATTCTTTTTCATATTTCATTGTCAGGTTTCTTCCTATCATTCCTTTTAGTAATTCAGAGAAATGTATTTGAACTGTTGAAAGCCTGTGACTCCCTTCTGTCAACTCTGGGTGTGTGAAAACCTCTCTAAATTTAGTCTTCAAATAACAGTAATTTATAACAGTCATCTAGCAGAACGGTAAATTGGCTGTGGTATTCTGCTAGCCTTTCCTTGGGCTTGCTCATGCAGCTGTGTTCAGTCCCTGTGTAAATAATTGGCTGGACTCAACTGCTACAGTTGGAATGGTGAGACCTCTCTTTCCATTCTCAGATTTCTTCATGGTATGGTGGCCTCAGAGCACTGAGGAGCACGCAGGCAGTAGCTGTAAGACCTCTCAAAGTCCAGGCTCCCGAATTTGAATTACATCATCTTCTCCACATACTGTTGTTCAAAACAATACCAAAAATACACCCTGAAATTAACAGATTAGAGAAACAGACTCCACCTTGGGTGTGGTAAATTGGCATAAACTGTAAATGATATGAGTACAAGGAAGAAGAGGAATTTGTAGGACCATACAATCTACCATATCATACTTATCTCAGGGTTTGTGGCTCCTTTGATGTCCACAACTACTTATTAACAGTAATAACTTTATTGTAAACCTTCAAAGTGAATTTTCAGACTAGCACATATAAATAGCATTTATAATAATTCATACTGTCATATAACTGGTTTGTGTTGGTTCTTGTGTTTGGTAAAATTGGAAATAAAAGTTTGTCTATGGAAAATATAGACCGTGAGTGTGAACATAATCCTACTGAGATTTTCAAACATGTCATGAAAAACATTTAGGTCAGGTACTTGGGTCATCTGATGGAAGAAAGATTCAGTCATGTATCGTAGATTGTAGAGGCAAAGGTAATGGGAATATTTTGGTCAAAGTCACAGTCAGAACTGTGCTCAAGAAGAGCTCCCAAAAGATGTCAAAGTGAACTCAGCCATGAGTCAATGAAGAGGTCAGCCTTATTGTTTGGAATATCACACTACCTCTTGAGGACACTAGAAGGAAAATTTTAAAGGCAGCGAGAAGACAACTGTCACTTTTAGTAGTTGGAGTGATGGGAATTAGAAGTTCTCTAAGTTACAGTACTCCTGAAGGACATCAAAACTGTGTCCATTCATCCATGATGCTCAATTGAGCCCCATCCAGAAGCACAGTCAATAATTACCTGACATGCTGATTTATTTACCATTCAGTACCTATAATTATAATGTATCACCAATTTTTAGGTGCATTCTGGATTCAGAGGTAAGATATGAGAAAACATGCTTCTTATAGGTGAGGCAATATGCTAGTTATAATAACAATACCATGAACTCAATAATAACCACAGGAACATTTTTCACATTTTTTCTGTCAGTGCCTATAATAGTCTATGAGGTAGTTATCATTATTATTATTATTCCTAATATATGGATGAAGCAACTGTGGCTAAAGACATTAAGTCACCTGATCAACATCAGATAGTAAATGCAAAGCTAGAGCCTATTATTAGTCTAAATACAAAGCCAGACCCTTGATCAATAAGCTCTATGACTTTTCCTGAAAAAAAATTTTAATTTATTTTTTTAGTATCAGAGAACATAAAAAATTTAAAAAACAGTTAATCATCCAACCAAATTTTAAAATCTCATATTATAATTTTTCAGAATATATGTTAAGCACCAGAATATATGAATGTGCCTTTCTCCCCATATCCTTTCCAACACTTATTGTTGTTTGTATTCTTAATAACTGCCATTCTGACTGGAGTGAGATGAAATTTTAAAGTAGTTTTGATTTGCATTTCTCTAATCGCTAGAGATGTTGAACATGTTTTCATATATTTGTTGATTGATTATATATCACCTTCTGAGAAGTGTCTGTTCAGTTCTTTGGCCCATTTATTGATTGGGTTATTTTTTTTTTTTTAGTGTTGATATTTTTGAGTTCTTAATATATTCTACAGATTAGTGCTCTATCTGATGTGCATGTGGTAAACATTTGCTCCCATTCTTTAGGCTCTCTATTCACCTTACTGCTTCTTTTGCTGAGAAGAAGCTTTTCAGTTTGAATCCATCTCATTTATTGATTCTTGATTTTATTTCATGCACTATAGGAATCTTATTAAGGAAGTCAGGGCCTAATCTGGCATGATGAAGAGTTGAGCCCACTTTTTCTTCTATTAGGTGCAGGGTCTCTGGTTTAATTCCTAGGTCCTTGATCCACTTTGAATTGAGTTTTGGTGCAACCAATACGGAAAGCAGTATGGAGATTCCTTGGAAAACTTGGAAAGGAACCACCATTTGACCCAGCTATCCCACTCCTCCTTTATATTCAAAGGACTTAAAACAGCATACTATAGTAACACAGCCACATCTATGTTTATAGCAGCACAATTCACTATAGATAAATTGTGGAACAAACCTAGATGCCTTTCAGTAGATGAATGGATAAAGAAACTGTGGTATATATACACAATGGAATATACTCAGCAGTAAAAAGAATAAAATCATGGCATTTGCAGGTAAATGGATAGAGCCAGAGATTATCATGCTAAGTAAGCCAATCCCCAAAAACCAAACGCTGAATGTTTTCTCTGATATGAGGATGCTGATCCATAATGAGGATGCAGAGGGGCATGGGAGGAATGGAGGAACTCTAGATAGGACAAAAGGGAGAGAGGGGAAGGGAGGGGGCAGAGGGGTAGGGAAGACGGTGAAAAGAGATGGACATCATCGTCCCGAGTATGAAGACACAAATGGAATGGCTCTACTTTGTGTACAACCAGCGATATGAAAAATATATGTGTACTATGAATTGATATGCATTCTGCTATCATATATAACAAATCAGAATAAATAAATAAATTGCTAAGTTAAATATCAGTAATGAAAACAGTTTTGACTCCTCAGTCCAAAAGGTCTCTATGTATTAGGAATTTGTCATAAAACATGATGAAACCAGAATAGCCATCCCTTAGTCCCAGATGCTGTTCTAAAATCCCTCACTTACCTAAAGCTATGTCCAGTTCCAAGGTACAATTATAAATCTATTTGATGTAATTCATTGTCACCCAAGGACGACCCAAGCAGAAGAGACTGTACAAGTCAGGAGAGGCTAGGTTTCCTTATGGTAACTAAGAGGACGACAATCACAGTCACTTCCAAGAACAAAGATTTATCTCTTGCCCCACACCATGTCCTTTGTGGGTCAGGGAGGACTCAGCTCTTCATCACTTCACTTTCACTCCTAGACCCAGTGACAGAGCAGACATTATTTGGCACATTTCCCAGAGACTGTGGCAGTGGGTAAAAGCAAATCCTGGGGAATTATATACCAGCAATCAAATGCTTGACCTGGACCCAACCTTCATTACTTCCACATATTACTGGCCAGAACTGGTCTCTAGACCTCCCTTTATCAGAGGGGTCAGGATTTGCCTGGCGTGGTATACCTAAAAAGCGTGACCTGTGGCTGAGAAACTCTTTCAATTATATTCAGAAAAACATCATTTGATATCTAGGCCTATACTATTTTATCATTAGATAAGTTCTCTCCAACAGTTTTGAGTGTGAGGACCCCTCTAGAACGGGAAGAAAAAAATACAACAACCTTTTTTGATAGTAACTTGCTTGAGAAAATGCATGTGATGGAAAGTCTACATGAATTCAGTGATGCTTTTAACTGAATTGGTATTTCAGTGATGACAGGCATGCATTTGAAAGTAGCAGACAGGTAGGAAATATATTCCTTACGTGGAATGTTGCATTGCTGAGGTGCAAAGTCTATGAAATGATTAAAGATGTCAAACATGGGGTAAAGAGGAACAAATGAAAAAAAAATGCAGGATTCAAAGACCTAAAATTAAAACACAATAGAGAAGAGCTGTAAGCGAGTGGGATCACTTTTACTTCTTCTTCTTCCATGCTCTGCATGGAAGTCCAACTGCCCTCTATCTCTACCCCTGTTCATGTAGACATTTCATTCCTTCCTTTTATCTAGTCCAATCATGCTTGACCTTCAGCAAGGGTAAGAATTACTGTAAACACAATCCCCCAATTTTTGTAGTTTCTTTACCATCAAATTTGGGAACTTTCAAAAATGTTTATTTTTTAGCCAATGTCTGTGCACAAAAGTACTCAGGATTTTATAACCCACAAGCTGGAATGCACTGCTTCAACATTCCCGTTTCTAACAGATGATGCTCTTTGGTGTTTGATGTTCTATGTGATTCAAATATTCTACCATTACTAATTTGGTCATTAACTTTTGGAATGTGGCTGGATCATTATTTTTTCATCCCTTCAACAAAGTTTGATAAACTATCCTTTAATGTCAATTGCTACCTCTACATATCTTGAGATGCTGAGATGAAATATGTAAGTCCCTGGCTTTGAAGAGTTTCCTGTCTAACAGAAACCAAGAATTGAATAAATAGCCACAACTGAGATCTTCTCAGGATAACCAAAAGGCACATGTGATGGATCAACAGGTGAGTGATGAACGTTGGTTCATCAGTTGAGTTTCACTGACAAGCTGAGGCTCCTGCTGAATATATAAGGATGTATAAGAATACATCCAGACAGATGGTGAGACACGGCTTGCAAGCGAAATCGAGAAGCACAGTCATAGGCAGGTAGGCAGAGATGGCACCAGCTGTTCATTCACCCACCTAGGCACCATGAGCACACAACAGACCAATGACCCAACTTATTCTTTTAATAGGCTCATAGCAATCTCAAGAATAGATGCACATTATTTGCTGGATTTTTCTCCTGCTAAGGGACATTCAGATCACTTTCAGGGTTTTTCTACTACCAATATTATTATTGGAAACTTCCATTTGTGTATAACTATTTTATTAGGTATGCAGAAAATAAATAGTTATATTTCCCTTATGATCAATTTCTAAAACTGGCATTTTTGAGTCAAAGAATAATTTATTAAAATTCTATTGTCAGATTCCTTTACCAATTTGTCATCCAACCCGGCACTGTAGGCTACAAGTCTTACTACATTTTGCTCATTTTATGAGCACAGTATCTTTTCATTGTAATTTGTATTATCCTGACCACTGATGAAGTTGAAAATGTTTTCTTTTCTGTGATTACCTTGTTAATATCTGTTAACCATTTCTGTATTGTCTTTTTCTTGTCTTGAGGGGTTATTTTGTATGCTTGGGTTATTATCCATAAAAGTAAACATAAGCATAATTCTCTGAAATTATATACATTCTTCCCTTTGTTTGCCTTCTGAATTTGTGTATGAAGAATTTAATTTTATTAACTTACAATGTACTGTGTTATAAAATCATTTTTAATTTTTATAAATGCACATGCATTATCCTTTGCCTTCATATGTTTTATTTATTTATTTTGTTTTTGGATCTTCTCTAGAAACTCAAGGTATACAAATATTAATATAAAATGTATTGTATAATATTTTATTATTTCTGAAATTTACATCTTTTGTTTATCTTAAACTATGCATCATTTTAGTGTTACTTTCCCTTTCAGAGAAAACACCAAGGAGAGATAACTGATTATGATATCAGTAATAATTAAATTTATAATCTTTTCTCATTAGTGCAGTTCAGCTGGGACTCTGCTCTGCTCTAAGGTCCAAAATGATTGAGGAATTACTCTCTGGAACAACAGGGATAAAATGTGGATTATTTCTCATTTTGGATACATTTGCCAATAGGGCATCAGGAGGAAAAACGGGCAAGATGGGAAAGACAAATGATCTGGGCCTAAGACCTGCTTCCCATCAAGTCTGACTCCTGTTGCATTTGTAGGTCCCCCCACACACACACACACACTGTGACTCCAGTAATTATGAATTGAATTTGGCATGTTTTTGAAAGGCCAGGCAGCAAGTGGTAGGCATAAAAGATGACCCCAAACTCAACCTAGTTGTAGGCTTTCTGGAGCCACTGTTGATGCTCATAAGAGTATTTGTTAATATTAATCTTGTAATTGGATCTTTGGGATGGTCTGAGGTTATTAATTTATATTCAAAGGCCTGTTTTCCAGTTGTAGACCTTTGTTCCTGGAAGAAAAGCCTCTTATGTTTAATTCAGCAACACAGTCAATCTATCAATTTTTGAATGCCAAAATGGTACAGAAATACAGTATTTTCAGCTTTGGTTACCTCCACATTTGATCAGCTGTCAAACAGCAGTTAAGCTGATGCAGGAGGATTATTTTGATAAGGCCATTTCTGAAGACAGAATTCAAAACAAGAACATTATGGTCTTGCCCATTAATGTCAAATAAATAGTGTTGTGCCAAACATTGCTGGGTCACTTTTGAAAGTCTGGTCTCTTTCAAATCTTAGTACATTATATTTTCTGCAGAATGCTCGATCCTTGTTTGAAATAGTTTAGAGGAAAAGCTTTTAAGAACAGATTCTTTAGAAGCTGGGGTTAGCTTTTATTGCAAAGTGTAGTTTATCCTGTAGAAGAGTTCCTGGACAACTGCTAGGAAGGATCTTGGTTCCATTTTAGAACAGGGTGAAGCGAACCAACCTTGTATGGGGAGTTCTGAGCAGTTAGAAGACACTGAACTCTTGGGTGGAGGGAAAGGAGTTTTAGAACTGGCAAAGTAAAAGCACTCAGGAAATTCATCTTAGCTCGATTTTTACTTTATCCTTTGCTCAGAGTCTTAAATGGACCAGTGAAGAAGACCACCAATGTGGCATTAGTGGTTCAAAGTCATTCTGGCCATTTGATTCATCTTCAAGGATATATTTCGGCAAAAGAGAAATGCAAGCCTGTTGTCTGTTTTAGAAAAGTGGGCCTGAGGAATATAAAACCATTTATCAGGCTCTGAAGAACAATCAAATAAGAGATCGACCCTAATTCCAGGCTAGCAGCCGTACCAACATCTATTTATTTGTTAATTTAACTAAAATGTATGGAGTCTTTAAGTTATACAAGATACTATATTTGGCATTTTGGGAAATACAAAAAAAAATGAGTAAATCTAATCAATTATCTAATGGTGGGGTGCATTAAAGTCAGAAGATGATAAACAGGAATAATCAAGGCATTACAATTTCTGAGAAAGAAAGAATACCAAGAAGATCATAAATTCTTAAAGAGGTATTCTATATAAAGTGACAGGAAGAAGTAATTCTTAGGGTCCCTGGTAGAACCAGAAGGTCTGGGATCTTCCAGGTAAGGGGCGAATATTCATTCTGCCCTTTACTGCAGGGATCACCAACTCCATTCAATGCATCATGCTTCCTGCTGAAGGGACAGGCTTCAAATTGACATGAGTAGTTCACTGGGGGACCTCCAGTAGGGAGATAAGCCACAGGCATAAATAAAATCTGATAAAAATTAATACAACACACAGGAAGCCCATACATCCTTCTTCTGGGAATTGTGTTGGAGTGTAGAGAGATGATATCTGGTTGTAGGAGATCAGAGATGAGGGATTTGAAAACACTTAACATCTGAAGCATAAATAACCTTGTGTTATTTAATTTTAACCTTAAACCTCCCACAAGTTAGGCAGTACAGAATACACGAAGATTTAACATCCCTCTTTTACAAAGGAGGAAAGTCAGGCGGAGAGAGATGTGGTTTTGTTATTATTATTTTATATTATAGTTTTATCTCATTACCCAAAATGAAGTTTCTATAAAGAATGTTCTTATTGAGGGAATTCACCCTGATTTTTTATAAGTAGGGCCTTATTTTAGCTCATGAGAGATTAATTTTCATTATTTGCATTTTTGATGAATAACCTGGATGTTGAAGTCATATGAAACTTAGTTTCCCCATGTTTCATGTGGGGCTTATAAAATCTGCCCTGCATATAAAAATCAAGCGGGAAAGCCCTTAAAGTGAGACAGCACCACACAGAAAGGCAAGGTGTTAAGTTTCTCATGGTGGACTTCATTCCAGATTCAGTTCCATAATGTCATGTTTAAAATTCATCCTGGTGCAAGATGTTCAAACTCTGAAATATTGAGGCCTATGGGGAATTTGTCACAATCAGCAAAATTGCACTGTCACTAAATTGTTCACATTCTACTCCGAGCTAGTATTTTCAGTTAGCTTCGAAGGGTAGAAAAGCTCAATTTTACTGTAATTTTTCAAAGCTGCCTTGCTCAACCTCACAAACATAAATATCAGTGTAGAGCATATACTGAGATAATTTAAGAGATCCTTGCAGACTTCAGAATTGGTTTTATAGATGTTGGTTTCACTTCCAGTACTACTGCACTGCTAACACTTTAAAACATGTGTTGATGTACTGCTAAATCATGAACAGAGGCAAAAGAAAAAGAGACAAAGAAATAGGATTCGCTAATGTTCACACAGGTCTTAAAGTTACTATGCAGCTTTTTTTTTTCTTTAAGAGAATCACTTAAGAGTTAGAATGATTGGAACTATTACTAGCAATGGTTTTCTAGCCTACCTCTAAGAATGGCCCATCACAGGTTGCATATCTATGCTACAAATTTGCTGTCTGTAATAAAATAGACCCTTCTGAGATTAAAAATGAAAAGGAAAATACCTCCCAGTGGCAGTATTTTCTGCACAAATATGAATTCTGGGGCAATGGACTATAACAGGCATGATAATTGTGGTTGTGACATGAACTTGGGCATCAATGCACCAAGTACATAGCAGCTCCTATAACTACTACTGTCATATTTTTCTCCTTTCTCCTCCTCTTGTTCTTCTTTATTCTTCTTTTCTCTGTTTTTAAATACCTTTGCAATTAGGAAACCTACTCCTGGACTAATTGAAGATTTTCCTAAGCAAAAAAAAAAAAAATAAACTGGTTTGTTCAGTGTTGAATTTTAGAGAGAGAAATGGAACAAACTGTGCTGGTTCTCATTTAATCCATAATGTCTTTTGACATTAAAATCCATCTCCAACCCCCACACCAGGAAGGTTTATTTTATTTTTTCAGTGCTATGAGTGCTAAGCATGTATAAACACACCCTCCTGAAAGGACATCTGAATTACCTCAGCCACATTTGCCATCACAATGCTCCCTGAAAAGACCTGATCATTAGAGATGGGATTTTCGTTGGTTAATGAGAGCTTCTAAGACTCAGTGTCTGACTTTCACAGGAGAGAGCTTGACGACAATTTCTTCATCAATGTCAGCTCATGAAAGCACACCAGAACACAGAAAAATATTTAGAGGTTCCCACACAAAAAGGAAGCTATTAGAGAGTAAAAATAAGTAAATCTTATTGACAATGGTAATGCATAAAGTACCCAAAGCATGTCAGAGCTGAGACATCCATTTACAGTTCTGAAGGCTGGGGAGCCTGCTAACAGCATACAGAGAAAAGTTCTGCTCCAGAATCAGAATGAACAGGTAACCTGGGCCATAGCAGTTGGGAAAAGAAGTGCAATTGCCCATGAGCCTTTGTTATGAAAAGGCTCCCTAGTTACAACCAAAGGATGGGGAGAAATGGGGCCAAGACAACAGAATGGAAGAATCTGAAAAAGTATTGGAGAGATGACTCCCAGATCTGAATATCTCTAGAAACTCAGTTCCAATTAATAATCCTTTAGCCTTTTACATTTTCATGCTTCCGTGTCTCCCCAACCCTTCATGAGTGTTGTCACGCCTTTTAAAAAAGTCCCTTCATGTTGGGATATGGTTTTACGGATTTAAAATGTACTGTCCCATAAACTGGTAGAGAGAGAATATTACTGAATTATTAAATTATTTGAGTTTAGGCAGGTAACAAGAGTTTGCAATATATTGCTTTAGGACTTCTGCCACGACTAAGAGGGAAAACCAGCTGTGTCTTCCAGGCATTTGAAAAACCAAGAATTTATTGGTAAGACTGTGACACCTTGTTACAAGGGCTGGGAGCAGCAGTGTATCATTTTGATGACAGGGAGACCTAAAAGAATGGAAAGTGATGGTCACTTCCCTGGGTCCCCAAGCTGAACTCCTTAGCATAACCCATCCCCAACATACACTCCATATTTGGACAAGGATAAAAGCAGTGGTTTATCGGGGACTTAGTCGTGTGCCTAAAGAAGTAAGAACGTGGTGCAAATTGTACCTAAAAATCATAGACACCAGAAACCCAAAGGGACCTTGAAGACCAAGATATAGTGGCATCTGGGGGACAGGGGTTGTAGACAATTAGTGGCACATCTGATTTTCACAACCCTTGCAACTGATGACTTAACAAAGATAGAGTTAGAGGTAAGCAAAAGTAAAAACTCAGACCTTCTTAAGCCCCATGCAGATTTCTCTGTGTAAGAGGACGCCAACCTTGACTTTTCCTGTTGGAGCTATTTCTATACTCTAATCCCACATCAGCTGCCAAAGATTTCACTTCTGAAAATCCAGCTGTTAAAAATAGTTTTCACAAGAAACATAGAAGAATTTATATATTTTGTGACTCATTTCCCAGGGACCCTAAATGAATAAAAAAGGTGCTATAGGTAATAGGCTGTTTTAGTTGTTTGGAAACACCCAATTTTCTATATTCAAAACAGCTGTTGCTGGGGTTCCTCTGCTTCAGACCATGGAAAGTTCAAGAATATGACAAGGAGTCTATGACCTATTATCATGATTTAAAAAAAAAAAACAAATAAAGCTGCAGCTTATCTCACATGTAGGAATTCCTAAAAACTCCACAAACAGCCCATCAGAACTAACAAATGAATTCAGTCATGTTATAGGATACAAAATCCACATACAAAAATTAGTTGCATTTCTGTACATTAACAACAGGATTTCCAAAAAGGCATCTGGCAAAATACTATGCTTTATAATAACATACTATTATAAAAGCTTATGAATAAACTTAACTAAAAAGGTTAAGGACATATAGATTAAAAAAAACTACAAAACATTAATGAAAGAAATTAAAGAATACATAAACAAATGAAATGGAACTACATTCTGGGTGTGTGGATTAGAAGACCCAATATTGTTTAAAAGGCAACATACTGCTTCAATCTAATTCATATCAAAACCAATTAATCCAAAAAATACAAAAATAGGGGAAAGAAACAGAATAGATGGATAAATAGAAAGCCAAGAGCAAGGTGGTATACTTAAATCTAGATTTATCCATTGTTACATTAAACATAAATAGTCTAAACATACAAATTTAAGTGCAGATACTGTAACATATTTTTTAAAAAGTAGAAACTATGCATATCCTTTAAGTAATGCACATTAAATATAAAAAAACTGAGAATGGTTAACAACATATGAATAGAAAAAGAGCGCACACAAGTAAACATAAGAAAGTTGAAGTGACCATCAGAGAGTTTCTCTACAAGAAACTATTACCAGAGGTGAAGATCAATATTTGTGATGATAAATCTGATATATGAAATTGGAAGAAAGCTATGACATCTGTAGTAAATGACATTTGCAGAACTCTACCAACAGGGGGAGAACGTATGCTCACTTTAAGTACACCAGAAGCATGCACCATAATTGAAAGTGCTGGGTCATAAAACAAGTCTCAGAATTTAAAATCAACATTTCAAAACATCAATCCTAATTAACATTATACTAGAAGTCCTGGACAGTGTATCAAGGTAAAAAATAAAGAGAGAGAAAAAAAGTAGGAGGTAAAATTATATGTGGAGAGGACATGTTTGTATTAATAATAAAACTAGTAACTGTACATAAAGTCACTAGAAATAATAAGCAGTTTAGCAATATTAGAGAACAATGACAGATGTAAAAATGGTATCATCAACAAACAAAGCAGTAAAAAAATTTTTTAGTTGTATATGGACATAATACCTTTATTTTATTTATTTATATTTATGTGGTGCTGAAGATCGAACCCTGTGCCTCACACATGCTAGGAAATTGCTCTACCTTGGAACTACAACCCAAACCCTTGAACAAACTATTTGTAAAACATAATTTTAAATCATTAAGAAGTTTAAAATACTTACAATATAGACTGATATAACAAAGATATGCAAGAACTTTGTGCTAAAAAAGAACAACATATTGCTTAGAAAAACTAAAGAAGCCCCCCCAAAAATATGGTATAAGCAATAAAAATGGATAAAAGACTAAGTACTATTAAAGTGGAAATTCTCCTCTAAGTGATCTGTAGATTCAGTGACACTCCTTTGAAAATACATACATGCTTCTTGGTAGAAATCAACAATGTGATTCTAAGAATAATACAGATATGCATAAAATATCATGAATTTCCTAAAACTTTTTGAAAAATCAAAACAGGATTTATACATATCTATTATATTAATGAAGACAATGTAGTGTTTTTGATGAAAAATACATTTAGATATATTTCAGTCTTTGGAACTGAATAGAAAGCTCCCAAATATGTCCACACATAAATGGTCAATCAGTTCTCAAAATGCCAATGTTATGAGAAATGATAATAAAAAAATTGAGCCTGGATTCTCACATTACACCATACATTAATGTATTGAAGATACAAGTTCAAAAGAAAAATGACAAAATTTCTTGAAGAAAGCATGGGGTTATTTTCTTACGTTGGCAAAGATTCCTTAGGTCACAAAAGGCATTCATCATAGAAGGAAACATGATAAACTATATTTAACTTAACATTTTTTCAAAATTTCTTCTTAAGAAAAAATTTCAAGCCATGGAATAAAATATTTCAAATGCACATACCTAAAATATTTATCTAAAATTCATCAAGAATCTTACAACTCCATAATTAAAAAAAAAAAAAACTGAAAAAAATGCAAATCAAAACTACTCTAAGATTTCATCTCACTCCAGTCAGAATGGCAGTTATCAAGAATACAAGCAACAATAAGTCTTAGTGAGGATGTAGGGGAAAAGGCACACTCTTACATTGCTGGTGGGACTGCAATTGGTGCAATCAATATGGAAAGCAGTGTGGAGATTCCTTAGAAAATTTGGGATGGAACCACCATTTGACCCAGCTATCCCACTCCTCCATCTACACCCAAAGGACTTAAAAACAGCATACTACAGGTCCACAGCCACATCAATGTTTATAGCAGCATAGTTCACAATAGTTAAATTGTGGAACCAACCTAGATGCCCTTCAGTAGACGAATGGATAAAGAAACTGTGATACCTATACACAATGGAATATTACTCAGCATTAAAGGAGAATAAAATCATGGCATTTGCAGGAAAATAGATGAAGTTAGAGAGCATCATGCTAAGTTAAGTAAGATAATCCCCCCAAAACAGGGGCCAAATGTTTTCTCTGGTAAGTGGATGCTAATTCACAATGCAGGAGGACATGGGATGAGTGGAGGAACTTTGGATGGGGCAAAAGTGGGGGAGGGAGCAAGGGAGTAGGAAAGATGATGGAATGAGACAGACTTATTACCCTAGGTACATGTATGATTGCACGAATGGTGTGACTCTACTTCATGTGCAACCAGAGAAGCGCAAAGTTCTGGTCCATTTGTGTGCAATGCTACTGCCATGTATAACTGATTAGAACTAATCAAAAAATACCCCTTTTAAAAAGTGGCATAAGAGATGTTGAACATTTTTCATATATTTGTTGATCAATTGTATTTCTTCTTCTCTGAAGTGTCTCTTTAGTTCCTTAGCCCATTTATTGATTGGGTTATTTGTTTTTGGTGTTAAGGTTTTTTAATTTTTTAAATATCCTGCAAATTGATGCTGTATCTGAAGTATACGTGGTAAAGATTTTCGCCCATTCTTCAGGCTCTGTCTTCACATTCTTGATTGTTTCCTTTGCTGTGAAGAAATTTTTAGTTTGGTTTCAGCCCATTTATTGATTCTTGATTTTATTTCTTATGCTTTAGGAGTCTTATTAAGGAAGTCAGTTCCTAAGCCCACATAATGGAGAGTTGGGCCTTTTTCATCTATTAGGTGCAGGACTCTCTGTTCTAGTGCCTAAGTCCTTGATACACTCTGAATTGGGTTTTGTGCAGGGTGAGAGAGAGGGGTTTAATTTCATCTTACTACATCTTTCATTTCCAATTTTTTCCAGCACCATTTGTTGAAGAGGCTATCCTTTCTCCAATGTATGTTTTTAGTGTTTTTGTCTAGTATGAGATAACCACATTTATGTGAGTTTGTCTCTGTGTCTTCTATTCTGTACCACTGGTCTACATACCTGTTTTGGTGCCAATACCATGCCATTTTTGTTACTATGGCTCTGTAGTATAATTTAAGATCTTGTATTGTGATGTCTCTTGCATCACTTTTCTTGCTAAGGATTTCTTTGGCTATTCTGGTTATCTTATGTTTCCAAATAAATTTCATGATTGCCTTTTCTATTTTTTTTGTGAAATGTCATTGGGATTTTAATAGGAACCATCATTTAACCTAGTTAGCCCACTGCTTGGTTTATACCCAAAGACTTAAAATCAGCATACTATAGTGATACAGCCACATCAATGTTTATAACAGCTCAATTCACAATAATAAACTATGGAACCAAACTAGGTACCCTTCAACAGATGAATGGATAAAGAGAATGTGGTATATATTCACAATGCAATATTACTCAGCCTTAAAGAAGAATGAAATTAGGGCATTTGCAGGTAAATGGATGGAGTTGGAGAATATTATGCTAAGTGAAGTAATCTAATCCCAAAGAACCAAAGGCCAAAAGTTTTCTCTGATATGTGGGTGCTAATTCACAGTTTCATAGTGGGGTTGAAAGGGCTAGGGAAAAATGGGGGAGTGAAGGGAGAGAAAGGGTTCTGGGAGTGGAAACCACAGTAGAATGAATTGGACATTATTACAAAATGTGTCAGTCTACATCCTATACAACCAGAAGAATGAGAAGTTATACTCCATTTATATATGATGTGTCAAAATGTCTTCTACTGTCATGTATAACTAATTATCACAAAGAGAAAACATAAACAAGCAAAAAAAAGTGGCGTAAGATTTCAATACACACTTCACAAAATAATGTGTATAAGTGGTTACATGAAGAGACTCTCAATCCCAGTGGTCATCAAGAAAATGAAAATTGAAATGATAATGAGAGACATCATCTTGTACTAAGAATGGCTAAAATTAAGACTTCTGAAAATAACAAGGATTAGTAAGAAATAGAACAATTTAGTAAGGAAATAGACTCTAACACATTGTTGGTGAGAGTGTAAATTTCACAGCCACTTAAATTTGGCAGCTCCTTACAAAGTTAAATATATCCTTAATTTATATGACATTCTACTCCTCAGTATTTACACAGGGAAGTAAAATATATGTCTCCACAAAAAGAGTTGTATGTGAATGTTCACAGAATCTTTATTTAAAATACTTTAATATTTCTGGTTTTAAAACCAGAAATCCCTCAAGTGTCCTTAAAAAATGGATGGAGAAACAAATTATAGTACATTCCCTTACTATAATTGGGATCCCAAACAGCAAAAGGAAGGTGGGGGAATCTCTTGTGGTCATAAGACTCCATGTATTAAATTTTTTGTGTGTGATTATTATTAATAAATGTTGATCAAATAACATAGAATAAATATTGTCAGTGTTACAAATTTTAAATTTAATTCTCTCTTTTTTTGTTTATAGATCAACAACTGAGCATTATATTCAAATGCATATGTAGATAAATGAGTAAAGACAATGGGGATTTGATACAGCAGTATTACTCAATTACTATGCCTCTCTCTATGCCAATAATCACATTGTAACCTACCTAAATGCACTTTTTTAAAAATAGTTTTTTTAGTTGTTGATAGACCTTTATTTTATTTACTTATATGTGGTGCTGAGACTTGAACCCAGTTCCTCATACATGCCAGGCAAGTGCACTACCCCTAAGCCCCAGCCCCAGCCCCCCTAAATATACTTTTAACAATGTTGTTAAAGTGAAGAATTTGGAATCACCTCATTTGCAAAAGGATTTGTTATTCCATAACTCAATACCATGATTTAGATTTTAAATGTCCTTCAAAAGCTCATGTGTTGAAAGCTTGATGTCCTAGGTGTTGTGAGGTGGTGGAAACTCTAGAGACAGGACCGATGTGGACCACGCATGTCACTAGTGGTGTGCCTGGGAAAGGTGTATTTTGTCCTGGGTCCCTGGAGCATTCACTCAGTCCCCCCTCTCGCCAGCAAAGCTGCTCATTATATAGTGCGAACAACGTACTCCCTGCCATGATCTGCCTTACCATATGCCCAGAATCAACAGAGACAAGCAAGTGACTATGAACTCAAACCTCTGGAAGAATGAGCCCAAAATAAATATTTCCTCTTCTAAGTTGATTTTTTGCAGGTATTGTGTCACAGCGATAAGAGGCTAACTAACACATTAGAGTCATTCACTTTTTTGGCATCCAAACAGGTATTTCTAAATGTCCCTCCATTGGGTGTCCGAGAGGGGTTTTCCAGAGCAATGTATCATAGTGTATAAGAAGGGAGCCTTTCTCTTATAAATGATGAGCTAGAACACGAGAAAACAGAGGATGCATAGAGGATTTCCAGGAAGAAGTATTTTAGAAAAGAAAATAACACATATGGAATTTGAGATGTTGCAAGTTGATTCCCTTAAAACAACCCATGCCACAGAGTACCCTGCAGAATGGACCATCCCCAAGGGGGGCCTCCCTGCCCTGAAGGCTGATGCTTTAACATTTCTTCATTCTTAACCTTTTGCCTTTTGTGATTTATTCACTTGAGAGAAATGATACTTGGGGCCTTAAAACTCAGATTTGTTTTTGTTTTCCTCCAATGCTATTCCTTCAAAGCCCTCCTATACGTTGCCACCGCAAGTGGAATACAATTCAGACACAGATAAGTCAGCCTTTCGTCTCATTTTGTTCTACTGTCTTTTCTTTCATAAGGATCCAGATAGAAACATCCTTGTGTGCAACTAACGTACCAGGTTTATACTTATCTTCCACTTTGTTTCCTGGTTGCTCAACCCAAAGCAATCCCTGGGGATACACTTTGTCTGACAGTCCTGCTTCACTTTCCTATTATTCATCGCTGCCTAATGTTGTTACCCATTTTCATTTCTTTTTATAAACTTCATGAGAACAAAATTAAAAATTCTTGTCTTCCCCTCTCTCCCTCCTACCTCCTCCTCCTCTTCTTCTTCCTTTTCTTCTTCTTCTCCTTCTTCATCCCCCCCCCCCCCCATCTCTATCTCTGTCTCTCTCTCATGCCTAGACCTGTGCCTGTTGGGTTCTCAAAAGATATTTTCTGAATGGATGAATGAGTGAATAAATGAACACTAAATAACTGTTAATAAGCATCAGTTTTTAGAAGATATTTCGATGTTGCTAAATAAGTAAAAAATGCTCCTTTTGCCAGTACAAATATACTGGTCCCTCAAACTACAGGCTAAAGTTGGTTTCTCTCTCATTTGGCTGTCCATCTCTAAGGAATCTTTGCATGACAACTTACAGAAGGCAGAAATTTCAGCAAGTTCAATTAATTGCACAGTACTTTCCCTTAGGACATTTCAACACTGTTCCTAAGTCTTAGTCACAAAAGATTCCCTAAATGACTGTAATAGACAGCATTCGTTTGAAAACTGTCACCTCTAGACCTGTGGCTTTATTGATTTTACATTGCTTTTACTTTCGAGGCATCAAAGTCAGAAACAAAATGAATATCATGCTAAATGGGTAATTGGTTGAGGATTATTTTCTCAAAAGAATTTGGAAGAAATGTTGCTATTCTGAATAGGATCAGATTAGGCAGTAATTACTGTCCAGAGCTGAGCAGAATTCTGTTGTTTCTACAGTGCTATTTAGAACAAGATAATCCTGTAATTACTAAGAATTGATTAAAAGTAAAATTGAGGGTAAGATGAGAAGATATGAACTGAGGATCTACTTCAAGGGATAAAAGTCAGTATGAAATAATTGAACCTAAACGGGAGGGGGAGCAGAGCAGGGTTAGGGTATTGGAAGATAGTGGAAGAAGAAGGAAATGTTATCTGTAGAAAAAAAAAAATTCTCTAAAACCCCTGATTAAGTCATCACAAAGTACAATGAAATTATCACATGAAGAAAATCCACTGAATATCCAAGCTTGGAAATATTGGAAACAACTTAATTCAGTTTTAATTTCTTCCATTAATTCCTTTGAACCGGTTTTTCAGATCTCCTTCTCCATTAGTTAAGGCCAACTACATTCTGACTACATTTCAAGAAAGAAGCTACCAAAGAAATAGAGCATAGTTTGTGATAAAACTGAAATAAAACAAAATAACTAAAAGATACAGAGTAACAAAAAAGCAAACATATATTAAAATGAGGTGCGACTGAAGTTGTATATTTGTATCTACTTTAAGTGATAATTTTTTTCTTATGGTGGGTAAGAAATTCCAATAATTATTTCCAGTGAAAGGCCAGTAAAAGCATTGGAAATTTTTTCTTCTTACAAAAACAAACAAATTTTCTGTTTGGTGGTTTAAAAATTTTTTAAACCATCATTTCTCTTTAAAAAAATAGCATTTATTAACTTAGAAATAATATGTTTAGTAAGTTAATTTACTTTTCTATTTGTAGCATGCTAATGATCAAGGTCAATATAATTAGTGATGGTAATGTTAAAGTTTTTCAAGTGTTTTTAACTTTTGAAAATTTGAAGTCCTGTTCTTTTTGAGTTATAGAATGCCACTTTGCCTCATCATAAATGCCCAAGTAGGCAGCTGAGGTTAAAAAAAAAAAGGAAAAGGAGTTGGAAGAATAGATTCTACACCTCAGTTTTATTTATTAACCTTGTGACTCATGTTATTTCCTAATTATGAGTGCTTATTGACTTATTCATAATGTGAAAAACAGAAGGAAGAGGGTATCCTTGATAATTTCATTATATGAAGTTCAAGAAAGTCTAAATTTATGTAGAGTAACTAAAATCAGAGCAGGAATTATGGGGAAGTAGGAGACTGGCTGGAAAGGAGCCCAGTGGGAGATTTCAGAGATGGTAAAATGTCCTGGGCTTACAGGTGAGAAGTTAAGGGGTATGTGCACATATAGATCACAAAGATATACACTTAAAATTCATGCCATTTTTGTAAATTAAATCTCAACAAATCAAAGAGAAGACAGTATTATAGTGGTATCTCTCCTCTTTAGTTAGCATGACCAAAAGGACCGTCAAGACCTGTTCCTTACTCTCCTTTTCTACTCTCTGCCCAGTATTGTTCTCTTTCCCATCAATATGGGAACCAATCATCACTTCCTGGCTACTATATTTGTCTCTTAACAGTTGAAAAGAAATGGTTAAATCTGCAGCTCTGCTTATGCTGATCCTATTCCAAACCTGTCAAGCAAACTTGACAAAACAGCTCACGTGCCTCTCTTTCCGGTATCTTCATAGATGGAGATCATCAGATGATCCTCCTTTGTAGGGTGCTTGGTTTAGTGCGCTTCTGTAGCTACCTTGACATTCTTAACATGTTTTCAACAAAGGAACATTCATGATCATTTTTTTTTTAAATACTTGCCCCTGAAATTATGTACCCAGTCCTGCTCTTTGAGGACTGTATCTGTACCAGTATCTTTTTGATTAGGATTTGTTATTTCTTGCTTAATTCCTTTATCAAAAACACTTTTAACATGATCACTACATGGCTACAGTATTCCCAGAAAGGGCATAACTTTTAGTACTTAGTGAACAACTATGTGTTGACTGACTGATTAACTAAATAATCGACTTATTGGATGAATTAATAATTGAGTTATTAATGTGACTAGGTAAGAAAGTGATATGGCAAACTAAAAAAAAAGATAAATAGATTTGAGTAGTAAACAAAAAAACTGTAGTTTTTTTCATTAACCTGCTTTGTAAAGTCATTCAACAAACATTAAATACCAACATTGTGATCAGAAGCTATCACATCTGTCCTTTCCCTTCTGAGGTGCTCCCCTTAGACCTGGGCTGAAGCAATAGAGATGATGATCTCTGTGCCTCCTGTCTGCTGAAGATCAGCAGAAACAAAAAGTAGAGTTAGGCAGAATCAGTGAGCTTTAAGAATTCCACCATATATATTATTTCAATCTAACTTTCTAATATTGAAAACACTGTATTCTTCTTCTATCTCCATGAAATCATTCCTCAGCAACCACTCCTTGGCCATTTATTCCTTATTAGTATGCGAAACACAGGAGAAAAGGTGGAGGAGTGGAGTACATGGACAATACCCATTTTGTTTTAGAAGCAAACCATCTTTCCAAGGAAAGTGTCGGTGAAGCCATTATTTTTAACCCATACCCACCTCTATACCAGTTCTCAGCCTTTCCTAGTGGATTCCCTGTCTTCTATAACTAGGCAATATTGTTACCAAGAGCTCTGTTACCACACACCACACCTATTCTCCCTACTCATTCCCTGAAAGTGAGTTAACATTCATTTTCTTTAAGAATTTGTCTGCAATGTAGTCTCAAAATAATTTACCCTTCCTTCAAGAACTATTTGGTTGGTGAAAAAATGTCACTCTTCGCATCCCAAACCACATGCTCAACCCAACCTGGATGGCACCTGGACCACCCAGAGAATTCATCACGGTGTAGTGTGTGACAAAATGCACTCTCTCCACAGGCTGCTCAGGAGGAGTTGCATCTCTTTATGAGGAAATGGCACTACATGCTTCATGTCATCCTTCCCTTCTCTGTGGAACTATGGTCTTCCTGGGTATTTCCAGTGTTTTAATCCTATGGTTTTAGATTCCATTTCTTTGCTATTTCCAAGGAAAATCAGAATCACTGCATCAATCACATCCTATAGAAAGCATAGTTCCCAGTCTTCTTCCTTCCTACACTTATCAGAAAAGATCCCCCAAGAGAGGTGTGCATCAGGGAAGACCCGGAGCCCTGTTACTTGCTAAGTCACCATTTAGCCTCTCCCAAAGGCTTTCTCAACCAGTGGTGCTAAGAGATAAAGAAGACAACTTGCTTCTAAAGTAAACAAAGTAGTAACTTTCATAAGCCTGTATGAAATGATTTAATATGATTTTCTCTGCCTCTAGGGTTATAAACTGATCTAGATAATGTTTGAATCTTTACATAATAAATTGTGGCAATAAATATAACATATTTTGATGTTAATCCATTTTATTTACATCTTGCTGACGTTTTGAGAACAGGTAGCTAATAAGAAATGGATGAAATCTATCATCTGTTTATCCTCATACATACATAGTATATGCTATGTTAGTATATGGATGTGTGTACAAATACATAAGGGATACATGTGCATGTCAATATTTTTCCTTATGTAGTTAACATGTTGGTGTATGTGTATCACCTGGTTCTGAGATTCCTGCTAGTTGTAGTGTAAGTGCAAGAATCTAAGTTATGTAGTCCTCGTTATCTGAGAAGACAGACTCTGTCATCTTCAAGATAAATTATTTACATGAGGTATGAAACAGTTTGGATATGGTTTGTTCCCACCAAAACTCATGTTGAAATTTGATTCCCAATGTAATAGTTAAATAATGGTGAAAACTTTTTCACCTTTAAGAAGTGATTAGGCCTTCAAGAGGGTTTAATGCTGTTCTTACAGGAGTGTGTCTCTTCTCCTTCAGGACTGGATTACTGACCTTGAGAATTGGTTGTTATGAAGTGAGGCTGCTCCTTGTGTTTTCTCTCATTTACAGATACTGAACTGGCCTTCTGCTTTCCAACATGGGTTGAAGCAGCATGAGGCCCTCACCGGCACTATGTTCTTGGACTTCCCAGCATCCAGAACTGTGAATCCAAATAAACTTCTTTTCTTTATAAATTATTCAGTCTCAGGTATTCTGTTATAGCAACAGAACAGACCAAGAGAGGTACTTTATAGCATTTGTTGACATTAATTTTTCTTAGTGTTGATCATTTCCTCAGAGCTTCTTTGCTGGGTTTGTTTCAGCTATTGAAGTTTAGACTTTGGACTGTACAGGATTATGTCCATGAATCCTTCTATTTTTTCCACCCACATTCATTCTTCCTGTCTCCTCAGTTAGTTAGTCCCTTCAATTTAAGTAACATTCTCCAATTTTCTTCTTTTTTCCAGACCCTTTCTCTGAACTCCAAACTCAATTACTTCTAGGGCATGTCCACTTGAATATCAATAAACACTCCGAGAATTAACATGTATAATGTGAACTCCTGATTTTCTCTTCAAATCCACTATAATTGCTACCTATCTCACCCTTTCCAGTGCTCAGGACACAAACCTTATGTTTTTCTCTCCTATTTTGTCTGTGTCTTTCATATAACTCTTTAGGAATTCTGTTGACTGTAAATTCAGAATAAATTCAAAATAATGTCCACTCACTCCTTTTCACCATTGCTTTCCAATCCAAGCCACCAACATCTTCTGCCTTGATTATAGAAGGGACATGTTTTTTCTAGTGTCCCCATATATCTGAGAAGACAAATGAGGAAGACCAAGCTCACGGATGCTCAATGAAGAACTATGGAGCAAATGTGATGCAGTGTCCTTAAAATATGGTTTAAAGGAAGCTTAGAAATTGACAAAAGTGACTATTTAGAAATATTATAAAAAATGAAGAAATAGAAATGGTAGGCTTAGAATTAAGACTCGGGGGAGGTAGTTCTGCATGGAGCTAAGGTAAGTGAGGTAGTTTTCTCGTGTTCTCACATCATTCCACCTAACAAGGTCTCTATTCATAGAGGAAATACAACATCCAAGTCACATGTCATGTTCTCATGGAATTCTCCCTCACCACAATATTTAAAATTATAGTAATCTGAACTGTGTGTGTGTGTGGGAGGGGGCGGTGCTAAGGCAGGAGGATCACAAGTTCAAGGCCAGCCTCAGCAACTTAGCCAGACTCTGTCTCAAAACAAAAGAAAAAAAAAATAAAATAAAAAGGGCAGTAGCTCAGTAATAAAGCATCCCTGGGTTCAATTCCCCAGTACCCAAAACAAAATAAAACAAAACAACAAAACACTAGAGTAATCTGATCTAAGCCCTCACCAATGTTCACTCTCGCCTTAATATATATTTTTTGTCACTTTATAGTACCAAAACCATTGTATATATTTAAGTAAGTTGCTTCATGACACCCTCAAAACATTTTACATTTAGTTATTTGCTTCTATATATTGTTTCTTTCCTGTACTACAGCATCACAATACAACAGCAAGAGGTTTTGATGTGTAGTTCACCGCATGGTCTGGGCTGAGAACAGGGCCACTCCATTCCAAGTTGTGCTGTTCAGATTCTAGAGGAAAACAGAATTTTTTTTCAGATGAGAAGAACATTGGTTTTCTGTACAAAAGGAAGTGTGGACAGAATTCAGGAAATCTACAAGGTATTTGGGACACCCAGACATTAGCTATAGTGGGAAAGTTCTTAAGCCTGAGGCCTTCAGAGAAAACTGGGAGGTTAAAGAGGCATTGGAGTTGGGTGAATGCTGACCAAGTTATTCAGTCAGTCCCTGGAGGAAGTTGCAGTCCTGGAGGGGAGAGAAGGGCCCCCGTCATCTAGTCTATAGCAGCAGTGAGGCAGTGGGGTGTGATACACTCACCTCAGCTGTCTCCTACCCTGGCTGACCTGTCCGTGCTGCCCACTGGCCAAACCCAGTGGAAGGCAGAGGTGAAGGGAGCCCAGCCAGTCAGGCTAAAGCTCAGCTTCCCAAGGCACAGAGCCAAGCAAAGAAGGCTGAGGCCGCAGAACAGCCAACACAAAGGAACTTAAAAAATAGCCACAGAACAAATGTGAGGCTGTAGCCTTAAAATATGTTTTCAAAGGAAACCTAGAAATGGAATCCAAAAGACTGTTTATCTCAGGGAACTTAAAAAAAAAAAGGAGTCAAGGGCATAAAATAAAAATAATAAAGCTCAGGAGAGGCGATTCTGAGAGGGATTAAGTTATTTATTTTAAATGTGTATTTTTCAATTGTATTAGACACGATACCTTTTATTTATTTATTTATTTTTATGTGGTGCTGAGGATGGAACCCAAGGCCTCGCATGTGCTAGTCGGGCTCTCTACTGCTGAGCCACAACCCCAGCCCCCTGAGAGGAATTTAGTTTAAGGAAGAAACTTCGAATGCTCCATCAGCAGGTACTTAGGAAGGGTTATACCCACAGTGGACACCACAGACAGATTCAAATGCACGTTCACAAGTTATCTGAGTGTTTGTATCTGCCCCTCTACTACCAACAACTTATATATTGAAACCTAATCTCCTGTGTGATTGACAGAGATAAAGGCACAAGGCCTTTGGGAACTGATTAGGTCAGATGGGATTAGGTCCATGATAATAAACGCCTGGAGGGCTTGTTTGGCCCTTCCTCTGGGTGGGGACAGGGTGAGAAGGCACTGTGTATGAGAAATGGGCTCACAGTGGATACCATATCCATTAGCCCTCTTAATCTTGGACTTGCCAGCCTCCATGACTATAAGAAATAACCATCTGTTGTTTATAAGCCACTTAGTTCATCATATTTTTATTAAAGTCGCCCTAATTGACTAAAGCAGCATGGATGGGGGAGATAGTCATGTTTCCAAACTTCATAGTTCGATAAGTGTTCTCCCTGTTCCTCCCTCCATTTAACTATGTGGCATCCCCAAACTGCTTCATTAATTCAGCTTCGAGCCATGGGGCAGCTCTAGGCTGCTCTCTTCACAGTGAAAACCCATCAGTTAACAGGGCCAATCTGTAAACACCACATGGCCTCTGTTTTCCTTGATTGTATCCCCCCCACTGCTTCATCTCAAGAGATCTAAGAATTGATTTGATATCATGAAGCTAGAATAGCAGACATCACAGCCATCGCCCCCCCACTACATGTGAGTGGGGGCAGAAAAAGTAAGCCTTAGCTTTCATAGCTTCAGTTTAAGGAAGGGGTTCTTTTAAGTAGCAATGCCACCTGGAACTAAAATTTATCATTTCTGTAAATAGTAAGGGAACAGAGAGAGGTGAGAGATGAAAAATGAAGGAAAAAAAAATTTAAAAAATAAAAACAGCTACCAAGCCTTTTTTTTTTTTTTTTTTTTGCTCCAAGGGATCGCAAAAGCTCAAAGAACTTCCCTCAGTAAAACTGCACTTTATACTCTGTCTGCAAATTCACTTCTGCTTCAGGAAGAAAGTCTAGGGCAAAAAGAAGCCTGAGGAGAGCCCTGAAGTTGGAATCTGGGGTTATGCATGTGTGCATTTATCTTTCTTCTCAACTCGTTGGGTTTGGAAAGATAAATAGAAAAAAGACTGAGAACGATAAAGGGAGAACCATCATTGCCCCATTTCTACGGTCACGGAGATGAAAAGAACATTCTGCTTCTCTTCTCTTTGCTCTCATCAGAGGCCGGTGCTATAGGGCATTCATGTCTCACACCATGTCAAGGAGCAAGCCCATCAGCTCAGCGGCCTGCAGAGTTCTGCCTGCACAGGGCAGCTGCTGTAAACATGATTGCTAGCTTTGACTTGGGAAGCTCCAAAGACTTTTTTTTTTTTTCTTCTTGTAGCAGTGAGGTGCTGACCTCACTGCTGGAACTGGAAGATAAGAAAAATGTTTTAATCCATATGTTAATTATTGAAATTAGAACTGCAAACAAATATTTTGGAAACTTCATGTTGCTTCCAAACGTGGCGCTTTCCATTTTAAGCCCAAAAGTTTAATTGTGTATTCAAAGGCTCAGATCTTCCCGAAGATTCATGCATTATGTATGCTGCACTTCCCTGGGACATGGAGGATGTCACGCTCCGCATCCTGCTGAAATGGGGAAATAATTTCAGACAGAGTTTGACTTGAAAAGTATCAAAACTTCAAAAAGAAAAGAAAAGGAAAAACTTTGGAACACACTTTTTTGGGGACACAGAAACAGTCATGGAAAATCGGAGGCTCTTTGGGGCTTAAAAATGAGGAAATTGAGGAAACAGTATATTCACAGCTATAGGAAAACATTTTTTTATGCAAAAAAGATCTGAGAGAGGTTGATGCTGATGAAGGGCTCCTCACACTTTTTTTTTTTTTTCATAAAACACCAGCTACTAAAGCTTTAGGCTTTGTGGTAACCTCATCACTCCTCAACTCTATCCTTGTGGTGCCAAAAGAGCAATTTGTAAACAAATGGCCAGGACTGTATTACAATTAAAGTTGACTGGCAAAGATAAGTGGTCAAGGGAATTTGGCCTGCAGGCTGTAGTTCGACCACCTGATAGATGTTATATGTTACAGAGTAATTAATATTTTTATTAGGCAAGTTAAGTATTTTGAAAGCATACAGTGCTGCCTACTTTTATAAGTTGATTATTCCACTTATGAATTCCTGGCCTTTTTCATCAGTTGGATAAGTACAGATGTCCCCGCATCAACATCAATTAAAAAGGGAGACATCTCGGCTGCCAGCATCAAAGTGCTCCTGGGAATGGAAGCAGATCAAGCATTCTGACTGTATTAGGTCTAACATTTCCATCGTCAGATTTAATAAAATCTTATTAATAGTTTTCAAAGCCGGGCCTGCATGCGTTTTCTCCAGACTTCTACCTCAAATCACATATTCATTTCAGCCACTGGTACCCGAGGCAGTTCTAGCTCAAAGGCTTTCTGCTGCTCCAGGGAAGGCCAGGAGAAGGGGATCTGAACATCTGTCTGTGGCAACTGTGCTCGGAGTTTCTGCTCAGAGATTCTTGTCAAACCAAATGAAAAGGGGCAGAACGTAATAACATCCATTTAGATTTGCTGCCCAATTCTCATTCAGTTGTCCTCATTTCTTTTTTGTCTCTGGGCACATCTGCCAGTGCTTATTTTTATGGCTGATTTATGGTATAGGTTTGATTAAGACACCTCTCTACCTTGCAATGCTTAAAATACACAGCATGCGGCAGCCAAGAAGAGCAGATGAACCCCATGGGTTCAAGGTCAAACAAAAATATTTCAGTTCATCCAGCCAAGCCAATGAGGTTGGCTAACTCACTGGTCTCTTCACACAACAGCCTCCTGTTTCCATCCTCAGTGCATCTGGGAAAGCAAAGGAACAGACTGCTTTCCAAACAAGTTCTTTTTTTTTTTTTTTTTGCCATGCTACATACAGTACAGGTGTTTCAACTGTATCAATACAGTCTGTCATCATAAACTGGAAAATTCAGAAAAATTACAATTTTGCTATGTTCAGAAGTTAGTAGGGATTTTGACTAGAGGCTTCAGTTGCTGCTCATGAACATACATTTACCTCCTACTTCCACTCCTACCACTTAATGTGCTGTGCTTTGGTAACATCTCTCATCTCATATGACCTTAAAAACAGGTAAACCCCATACACGTAGAAATTTAGATGAGTGCCATTAATTAAAATGGGTGTAATGAGAACCTGACCAACATATAATTGATTTAAAACAGCTGAACGCTGAAATCATTGATTAGGCAGTATTGTTTTGTAAGCCTGAACTGAGAAAGGCAGATGGCATACTTTGGAAAATTCCTTCCAGTAGCCATAGGTAGATGTGGCTTCAGTAGAACAGGAGGATGTGACAGATATTGTGGTGTCTCTCTCCCATTTTATAAAATGTGAGAGTTTGGGGGGTTGTGGGAATTTGTTTTACCCAACCAAAGAATTCCCTTCCCTTGGGCACAGTGATTGTTTGAGGTAACTGGTTCCACGCCAAAGAGTGCATAGCATTCCCCACACACTCATGGCCAGTGAAATGTAAAGAAAGTTCTAGTAGCTCTATGAGAAAGAAGTTACGCACGCTTCAGGAAAGCCATGCCGTGCCTTTAAGATATCATTATGCAGTTAAATCAAAGGAATCCTAACACTAAAGTTAGACCATCTGATCACATGTGCTAAATAATGTCCCTTAACTGTTTTATAAGTGTACCTCTTATATTAAGAAATGCTAACTCTTTTCCATGTTGACATTAAGTCCTTTTTTCTAAAGAAATCAAGTTCTGCAGGAGGCCCTGGGTTCAATCCTCAGCACCATGAGGAAAAAAGAAAAGAAAAATTCTTAAGAATGCAGAATTTCTTAACTCAAAACTTCTCTGTGCAAGTAATGGGAATAGAAACGGTGCCACCACCGAAGCATCATTGATGGATTCTGAGTACCACAGACGGTGTATTTCCACCGTCTCTGAAGCTCAGATTAGAAGCCTAAGATGTATGCAGTAAGTGTAACAGCTGTGACACTGAAAATATGACAAAAGTGGTGAGAATCATCGTGGAATATCATGGGCTAATTTGAGATTCTTATATTAGACTAGGGTTCTAAAAATGCAAAACAAGTAATAGAAACAAAACAAAAAATGTCTTTTCAATCCTGACCACTGATTTGTCCTAATATTAACAGGGCAGCCACTGGTAACTCCCCTTATTGCCACACCATGTGCCACATTTGCTCGGGAGTTCTTTTCATGTCCGTTTTCTTATGTGTGTGGGATTCTAGCACAAGGACTTTTGCGGAAGGGAGGTAATTTAGATTAGAAGGAGCCTTCATCCTATAGCCCAGGTAGCGCTGTATAGGCAAGCAGCTGCATCCTCCTAGGCTCCTCCCAGACCTCTCTTCCTGCTTGTGTGGACCCTGCTACATCTGCCACTATAGAGCTGAGACTCTTGTGCCAACAACTCTAATGACCCAAGACACACCTAACTTCAAGACAGGCTGAACAGTTAGCTCAATTACCAGTGGTCTTCTTTGATTTCAGAATTTCCAGAGCCTAATGAAGGTCGCATTCTACATCCTGCTCCACTTAATTTATTGTGAAAAGCCCACTTTCTCTTTGTTCCCTGATTTTACTCACTTTGTATACAAACATATGAAAAATAAATAACTACTATGCTTGTGAAGGGGTTTAGATAATTGAAAATATACATATATTTATAAAGTCCACTGCTCTCAAAATCCCAGAGGCCAATAGCACAAAATCATGTTGGGAAAGCATATGAGAGTTCTTATCTAAGCCAAATAACCGACAGTACTACATTGGAAATTTCATTAACCTAAAACCTATACACTAACACTTTAACTAACACTTTTTCCCTACATTTTACCATTTGCTCATTTACTTCAATTTTATCAAACTAGATGTTAAAAATCATTGACATTCTTTTTAAAACGGCAGTGTTTGATTTTATTTTGTAATATATTTTCTCTTTTCTTGATCACTGTAGACACCGATGATTTGTTGGGTGTATAGAAGGATGTGTAAATTAATGAATGTCAAAATATGCTCCTAATAAATATTTTTCTTCATTCTTTGAGCACTGGCTGTAAGAAATAAAACTCACATGAGCACATAACACCTATAAAATGGTCAAAAATTATTGGTTCCTGTATTTCCCAATGCAAGTCAGTGTTTAACCTAATGTCACTTATCTCAAGAGTTGGGGAATTTTAATAATGAGAAACAGGAGCCTACTGAGTAGTGCAAGAGAGATATTCAACAAGATTTCACTCATAAAAAGGACAAAGACTTGCAAAAGAAGACAGTTGATATATGTCAGCATAACTTATGCAGACAGACTGGAATTTTAAAGCTGGACCCATGTTTCCAGTAAAGAAAGAAAACTTACAGTATTAGTATATCTGCATAGACACAAAGAAGTGGTCAACCCTGATCCACACCTTAATAAAGTTTGAATATAATGAGTTTCTCAAACATCAACCTGCACCTGAATCACCTGGGAATTTTTGTTTTGTTTCAAAATGCAGATTCCAATCCATGATATGTGGGGGAAGATGCTACATTTCAAATAAGTTTCCAGATGAAGCATATGATGCTGGTTCATGAATCGTACATTGGGTAGAAAAGAAAGTTTCCTCACAATCAATTCCTCACAAAGGAATCCAGGTAAGGACAATATGTTTGCCAGTATATATGCTTTGTGTGTGTTCTTCTTATGTGTGCATACATATGTGTTGTGTGCACATACATGTGTGCACACACACTCGGTTCATTCAGTTCTCAACTAGTCCTTGTGTTGCCATGTTGAAAACCTGATTTCAACACTCTACATCTTTTAAAAGAAAGATATGATCCCAGCAACTTGGGAGGCTTGGCAGGAGAATCATAAGTTCAAAGACAGCCTCAGCAATTTAGTGAGGCCCTAGGCAACTTAGTGAGGCCCTGTCTGAAAATAAAAAAGGGCTGGGAATGTGACTCAGTGGTTAAGCACTCCTGAGTTCAATCTCTGGTAACAAAATAATAACAATAAAAAGGGATGTTTCATTTGATTCTTTCTTAAGCTCTGATTGGTTGACTAGGTAGGCATTCCTTTCATATCCATCCCCTGATGAAAAAGGACTTCTTTGGATAAAGGGTCTTAAAGTTACAAGTTCTCTGAGCATCCATTACTTCATCTATGAATTGGAACCATTTGCCTCACCTTTCTTAAAACCCTGCTCCTCTAATCCTGGTCCTGAGACTGGAAACTTGTCTAATCACTAACAGTCTCGCTTTCTCTATTTCCAAATTATGGATAAAGGGCATACATTTGAAGATTAAACAGGCCAATACACATAAAGTACTTACCACAATCTTTGGCATGTCATGAGCATTCAATAAATGACAATATTTTAAATAATAATAATTGATCAAATACGACTATTTGCTTTCTAAAAGACTATACAGGTTTATTATTATCATTATAACCCCAAAATTAGTCTTCTGGCAGCAGGTATGCCTGAAGATAACTATAAAATTTCTATTCCATTCTTTATTCCTTTCTGCCACCTTGTTTAATTCTATTCATTGTATCTTCTTACTAAGAGGCTTAGTATTCAAGGCTAAAAATGTCCTCGTAAAATATTGTTCTTTATTATGCCAATAACTCAGAAATGTAGGTCAAGTAAATACAAGTGGTGTGTGAAATGAAGCCTTCAGAGTTTATAGTGCTACTGACCAAACAGTCAAACATTGTTAGTGTGATTATAAAGGCCCAGAGGAACCTTTCTACCTTTGGAACAATGCTTGTCTTTGCTTTTGCAGCAAATGCTCTGCAGGGTGAGAAAAGGCACTTTTGATTTTTAAAAAGGACTCTCTACCACTTGCTATATCTGCTTTCATTTGGTGTAATACAGTTTTTTTTTCTTTTTTCAAAGTCATTATTTGTATGATTAGGCTATACAAGTAATTAGAGCATTTACTACACATAATGGGCTTCCGGAACCCTTAAGAGAAGTCATGAATCTGCTATACAAACTTATAAATAGATGGAATCAATAGACACTGAAACCTCAAAAACCCATTCCATGCTAGTTTAGTTTAAAATTTTGCGATTTATCAGACACAGGTCTGGCTGAACTTTGCTTTTGCATAATCTGTGGATGGAAAAATTTCTTATTAAGCAATTTAACAAGGTCATTTACCATTCTTAAAGAGTGCATTATTATTAAGGCTTTTAAATAGGTCTAGGGGGATACAGTGCGTTAATCATAAGCTATCAGTTCATTAAAGCAGAACTTGCAGACCTTCTGCAACAATATCATTAACTTGAATTCTTGAATATTACAAAATAAAATTTAAAGAGTCCTTCAGCATGGCTTTTTTGGGAACTAGCTTCAGAGGGGTAGAAAGATAAACACTGTTAGATAAACTATTAGATTAGAATGTCTTATATAGCTTGAGGGACTTACTTTGTGAAAGAACTTGAGTTTTAATTGACTGACTGAATTTCATTCCCATCAAAATTATTTTGTTCAATACCAAGGTACTTGAAATCCAAGCACCACATAATTGATCTAGTCACTTTATTCACATATGTACTCTCTTCTACTTTTATATGAACAAAATTGAAGAGCAAATATAAATACATCACATTTGCAGCTTAGAGCTGATTATTCTGTTTAACAGACACAGTGACAGTGCAAAGGACACTCAAAGAAACTTACAGCATTGGGATTTAGGTGACTAAACACTAGCTTGAGAAATAAGATTGGATTATTTAAATTTTTCAATATAATATTGTGGCATACTTTAATATGTATGTGTTCATAACATTACTACACACACACACACACACACACACACATTGGTGATTTAACACATAGTAGGAAAAAGTAGAAAAGTGATTTTATAAATATGGTAGTTAAAAAATACCATCAGATTTTATGAAGGTACCACTAAGTATCTGTAGTGGTGCTTTCTGAACTTAAGTTTGCACCAGACTCAATTGGAGGAAGGGCTTGTTAAAAGAGGACCTGCTGGGATCAGATCCTGGAACCCAGGTTACTTTTCTAACAAGTTTCAGATGATGCTGTTGCTGCTGATCCTGGTACTGTCCTTGGATCTATTGCTGGACAGCACTTCGTTTTTATTTGGCATAAATGGAAGCTAGATATTCTGTTTTGCCCCCTTTTCTCTCATCATAACAAATATCTACAGAATTTATTACTGTGGTATTATCATTTTCTTTAAGTCAATAGTGAGAATCATCTGGATATTGAATTAAATGTGAATAACTGAGTCCAACATCTTTAGGCTTAAGGTGAGGGCAGCTGTTCTACATCAAACTTTAAGGACTATTAGGATCTTTTGGGGATCTTTTAAAAGCCCTGAAGCCCAGGCTGTATCACAATTGTCTTTGTCTATTTTGTTGCTGTAACAGAGTATCTGGGACTGGGTGTTTATAAAGATCAGAAATTCATTCCTCATCATTCTGAAGGCTGGGAAGCCCAAGATCAAGGTCCTGGCATCCCATTTCTGGTGAAGGCCTAATTTTTGCACCATCCTATGGTGAAAGGCACAAGAACAAAAAGAGGAAGAGGATTAAACACTGGATCTTCACATTGCAGAAGACAGGGAACCCACTCTTCAGCCCACCTCACTTTTTGGGGTACTAGTGATTGAACCCAGGGCCTCATACATGCTAGGCAAGCACTTTACCACTGAGCTATACCTCCAGCCCTTTTTAAATTCCATTTTGAGACAGGATCTTGCTAAGTTGCTCAGGCTGTCCTTGTATTAGTTATCCTCCTGCCTTAGCCTCTGAAGAGCAGGGAGTACAGTACGTGACGTAGCCCATCTTCTTCAGCCATTCTTGTGAGTCCTCATGAACTCAACACATCCCATTAGGCCAGACCCCCAACACCATTGCACTGGGGATACGGAAGTATCTAAAACATAATCTGGAGGCACACTCAGACACTAGATCAATTAAATCAGAATCTCTAGGTGTGGGCATCAGGCCTCACTAGACAGACCTCCAGGTAATTCCAGTGTGGGCCAAAGTTGAGAACTAATCAGTATTTGCCAACTGAAGCTTCGGAAGTCTGTATTCCAAAGCCAGCTTTCTTGCTCTCTGCCTATAAGGATCATAATAATGACAGAACTCTCTCTGTTTTTCTTGTCTCTCAACACTCCAATTGATCATATCTCATTATTTGTAGTTACTTTATTCAAATCTAAATTTCTAGGTTTAAAGTATATTAAAATGCTTTGTTTGAATTACATGCATTCTGATGTCTATATTTAAATGATTTGCAAGCTGATTAGCTTATTTCATGCCTTTGGATTTCTCACTTAATGCCAAAAGGCAATATATTTTAGTATGAAAAAGATCCAGACTTTTGGCCTGGGGATGTAGCTCAGTGGTAAGCTTACCCAGTATGTAGGAGATCCTAGGTTCCATCCCCTCTACCACAAAAAAACAAACAAAAAACAAAATATTTGTCAGTTTTGAGACCTTAGGTTAGACATGTTCAACAGAAATTTCTGACATGATAAAAAAAAAATCTTAGATATTCTCTAATACACTACCCATATGAATCTTTGAATGCTTTAAATATGGCCAGTGTGCCTCCTGAACTGAACTTTTAATTATGTTTGACTCTTGGGCTGTGGTTGTGGCTCAGCGGTAGAGCACTCGCCTAGCACCTGTGAGGTCCTGGGTTTGATCTTAAGCACCATATAAAAAAATAAATACCCATTTGATTCAAATATATGATATATCAAGATCATTGTATTGTCATGCACAACTAATAATAAATAAATAAATAAATAAATAAATAAAATAAAGGTATCATGTCCAACTACAACTAAAAATAAATGTTAAAAAAACAAAATAATTATGTTTAATTGCTATTTATGTTTAAGAGGTACATGTGATTAGTAGGTATTATTTTGTACAGTAGAACCTTAAACAATAAACTGAATTTAGCACAAAACTGGCCTGCCAGAGTAGTAGTAATTTTTTAAAACATATTAAGATTTACTATATGCCATGTGCTGGGTTTAAGGAATATACATTTTTTTTTTCATTTGATTTGCATGATCAACATTTGGCACAATTCTTTTGTATGGCTAGAGAGGAGAATCAAGAGCTTATAGACCATGGAGTTTCTGCTGCAACTTCTTAACTTTTCTGTTACAGTGAAAGCACCTTTAGCCAATCCAAGTATGAATAAACATGGCTAGGGACATAGGAAAACATATTTGCAACATAGGCAGCAGGCAAGGTTTGGCCCTGGAGCATATTTTAAGACCCCTGTTTAGGATAATCATATACTATTATAGTTGAGAAATTAAATGAGTAAGGGTCTTGTTTCTAGTACAAATTCTTGCTTCAACATTTGCTTCCCCACTTCTGGATTATCCTTTTATTGGGACCAAGTGAGGCAACTTCTTGATGCAAATTAGCCTTAATATGAAAACCCTTCCTCCAATTTTCTTCCCAGTCATCTGTTCAGGGAAAATTGTTATTTTACTATCATTTATTCAATAACGGCTTAATATTAAATAATATAATATTAAATAAATAGTAAATAACATATTCGTTATTATACTATTTATTTTTACTATTTTCATGTGATAGTAAGCTGCAATTTTGTGGTATAACTCCTGGTTCCAACTACTGACAGAGTAGAGAGTTATTACATAGCAATTAAACATTTGTGTGGCTATGGGGATGCCATAGTCATGAAACACCAACCTGTCATGTTTGTTTATTAATCCATCTAACAGAATTTAAATACTTAATGTGTTTAAGGTACAAAGCTGGGTACTGTGGTGGAACCAGAAGACAGCATAATCTTTTCCAGAAAAGTCTGAAGAGGGATACATCAGGTTCATAAATAACTTTTATACAAATTGACTTAGGGGAAGTAGAAGCTGAGTAGTTCAGAGTCCAGAGAAACTGGAGGTCACATGTCACTAGAATTTAATTCAGTCCAATTAATGGTTACCTGCATGAATATCTATTTTTGTCCAGAATGTTATTAGTCTGCTGTCAGGAGACAAAAGTAGGGAAAAAAAATTAGGTTTCTTGCTTCTGTACTGCAAGAATATGCTCTTTAAACAACTGAAAGTAATCCCAAGGGGTTAATTTCAAAAGTTCCCTATAAACCCTTCATCATAGAAGTCAAGGCAATTAAAAGTAAGGAACAAACTTCTGCATGTAATTAGGCTGTGGAGACTCACATCCTACAGAAGGACCCACAGACAGGTCTTACAGTCTTGGTGTTTACAAAGGAAGCAGTGTCAGAGTCTATTATCATGTAGACTTCTTGGTTTACAAAAAAAAAATAAGTAGGTCAAAAGGACACACCTGTCATTTAAAAAAAAACATCAGTGGGGTCAAAGATCATCAAGTCTTTACAGTAAATTATCTATGTAAAATGTGTACAGTGAACACATTTTAAATCTTTGAATTCTTATGGTAGAAGTGTATAGCACATGACATGAAAGCTTTTGTGATGATTGGAAATGGAAAGTGGCCAGTTATATGGTCAGTAAGTGCTGGGACAAAATTTCCTCCTGTGCTTATCTGCTCCAAATCACAAAGAAACAGACAGTGACAGAAATGGAATAGTAACGACAATATTTCCATTGGATATTAGAGTCAATGACAAATACACTAATTTTTCTTTTCTGTATTTTTTATTGTTTTATTTTGAGATATGGTCAACTGAGTTGCTGCTCTCAAAGTTTGGCTTCAAACTTGCAATCCTCCTACCTCAGCCCCCTGAGTTGTAAGAATTATAGGCATGTGCCACCATGCCTGGTCATCCTCATTTAAGAAATAAAATATACTTCAGTATATTTTTTGTTACTTTAGTATGTTAACAAAATACTTGCTGCTTATATCTTCTCTACCTCTTGTTATTTATTTATTTTTTTCTCGTCTTACCATTCCTTTTAAATATACCTGTTTCCATTTTCAGGGATTGCTTGGCAAATCTTTGACAATTGTTACCATATATATAGTTCTAAAAAATATTGCTATTAATCTAAAATATACATTTGAGAATCTCATGGCAAGGTGAAGTCTATATTATTTCACACATGTGAATCAGAAAAAAAATCAAAAATATTTTCCAGCATCTCCATGGGTTCCTAAATGATAGTGTGTTTTTTCCTGAATAGACAGTACAGTATATCAATTATAGCAATACTTTCCTCAACTGCATTCTTACTGCATTGTGGATATGATATCCATGTGTTACGTGGACACTTGAGACAAATTGTGTCTTCCTGAATTAGGCCCAATATTTAGAGGTGAAATTTTATGCTGTCTCTTATTCTATACATTGCCTAAAACAAGATTGCCTAAAATATAAAACATTATGATACAGCAACACCAGCAGGAATTATGGAAAAAACAAGATTCATTTTGCCTCTATCTCACTCAGTTTATTATTTATTTTTTCATCTTAAAGTGCCTGTTTTCCCACTTAAAAAATGTTGTGTGCTGCATAACAATGCTTTAAGGAACCCAGAAGCAACATTATACAAACTCATCAACACGTAGATTAAGGCCATCTCTCCAATGCTAATGGCTTGGCAGATTTTGATGGGGTGGAGGTACAAAGTTGAATAGTAAAACATCAGGATGGGACTTGAAATCTTGTCCAGAGGAAGACAGAGGTCCTCCATCACCAACATCCCTAATTCATGCTTATCCAAATAGTTTTCTGCTTTATTTTATTTATTATTACTGACGACAGTGCTATACAGAAACTATCAGAAACCTTTAAATCTAGTATTTTGCAACATGTGATTCCCCACCCCAGGGAAGGCATGTGCATCCTATATGAGGAGCCACCCTGATACTGTCACAATGCAACAAACTGCCGAGAACAGAAGTTTGTCAAAATCTACTAACTTGTGCAAGCGCCATTAAACTATATTCTGAGGGATCAATAACAACAAATAAAAGACAGGCTTAAATAGTATCCCTTGTCCTAACTGATGCACTTGGAAGCATGAGGAAGGTGGCTTTTGCTGTTATGAGAGAAGAAAAATATTTCATGCTTTGTACTCACTTATTAATGCCACCTATTTAAAAAATAGTTTAGAGTTTTGCACCATAAGACAGAAAATTAAGCCTGGAGCCCATCTAAGATTGCATTTAACTAACTTCTCACCAAAGCAGTTAAATAAAATAGGTGTGGATCTCTTACATAATTGTAAATTAGCAATAAGGCAAAGTTTTCTTCAACTTAAATGAAAACTGATGAACTCAAAATTTAAATGAAGATTTTATACAAAAAAAATGAATAATGCAAGAAAGATAACTAGACTTTTATATCTTGCTGTGGAATAAAAAACTCTCTCAAATGTACAAAACATATATTCCCATCGTTAACTTTGAAATATCATTCCAAAAATACACACTAAGTAAATTATAGCTTCAGACTCAGGGGACATTTCAATAGCTAAATATTTTTATAGTAATTATTTCCCTCCCAATTTATATTCATTCTGTTCAATATCCCAATGGTCAATCTGCCACACTTGAGAAGTTTTAATGCCTTTTTATCAGTTATAATTTTAAACCTCAAATCAAGTTGTTGAGAGACTGATTCTTTTAACTTTTAACTTTATTTTTAAGTAGCAAATGATCTTGTGTATAAGGTGACATTTTGGTATATTACAAAAAGATTCAATCAAGTTAATTACCATATCTATTGTCTCACCAAATTGTCAGTTTCTGCAGTGAGAATGTTAAAAATATGTTTCAGCAATTTTGAAATACACAGTATGTTATCACTAACTGTGGTCATAATGCAGTGTAATAGATCACTGAAGTGTATTCCTCCAGTTGAATTGAAACTTTGTACCTTCCCTCCTTAGTCTTACCCTTATTTTCCCCAGGCTCAGGGAACCACATTTTTTACTCTCCTTCTACAAGATTGACATTTTAGTTTCCACACATAAGTGAGATCATATGACATTTGTTTTACTGTGTTTGACTTATTTCACTTTGGATAATGTCGTCTAGTTCCATCCAGTGACAGAATTTTCTTCCACTGTGGTGAATATACCACACTTTCTTTGGATCTTTTTAATTGAAACATAAATATTTACAGGGTATAGTGTGATAATTTGATACATGTAGACAATGTGAAATGATCAAATCAGGGTAATGAACATTTCTATCTCCTTAAACACTTAACATTTGTGATTTATTTAGATTGGGAACTTTTATAGTCATCTATTCTAGTTATTTATAAAATATATAATAAATTGTTGTAAACTAAATTACCCTATGCTGAAATACCTTAGAACTTACTGCCCCTATGTAACAGTATTTGGGTACCTGTATTCAACTTCCCTTCATCTCTCATCCCTTTTCCCTCCTAACCTTTAGTAAACATTCTTCTATTTTCTACCACTAAATCAACCTTTTCAACTTCCACATATTAATGGGATTAGGCAGCATTGGTCTTTCTGTGCCTGGCTTATGTCATTTCCATCTATGTTTTCTTTACCCATTGTCCACTGATGGGTTAGGTTGCTTCCATATTTCAGCAACTGTGAATTATGCTGAAATGCACATGGGACTACGGATGTTATTCTTTATATACTGATATCGATTCCTTTGGATATATATCCAGAAGTGGGAATGGCCAGATCACCTGGTTATTCTATTTTTAGTCTGAGCCCTGAGATGAAGGGTAAACTTTGGTTTCAATATGCTAACAGTAAGACCTGATTTAAGACATGAATACACTTCTTTGCAGTGTGGTTATTTGAGCTATCACTGAACAAAGAAATCGTTGCTGATAGTTACTCTACAGCAGGTACTTAGTATGATTCAGGTAACTACCATATCTGGTCTGACTTTAGAACTTGCAGTTGAGGTTCATATTTATAATAAATAATGTCTTTACCCATGGTGTCTTTATTAGTAGGGCATGAGCAACACATAGTTTTTTTGTTGAAGTATAGTATCACTAATATCAACCTTCATTGTGCATCAGAAACATCATATTTGCATGCCTGCGTGTATTTATGTGCATGCACATGTACACACTCACATACCATTTCCTTTCCATGAGCTGCCATGAGTATTCTCTGGTATGACACAGCTTCTTAAAGTAATATTTATATACATTCCTTATCTTTCACCCTATATCCAGAATATAACTAGACCTCCTTTCTCCATCACTATCATTCCTATATAAGCTACATCCTTACCACCTAACAGGTCTTTCTCCGTCCACTCATTTTTCCTTTTGTACTAGGGATTGAATCCAGGGATTCTCAACCACTGAGCCATATCCCAGGCCTTCTTTATATTTTATTTATAGACAGGTTCTCACTGAGTTGCTTAGGGCCTCTCTAAATTGCTAAGGCTGGCTCTGAACTTGAGCTCCTCCTGCCTCAGCCTCCCAAGCCACTGGGATCACAGGCATGCACCACCACACCCAGCCCTTGGTCCACTCTTAATATAATTGGCCATTGTCTGAAGAGTAACCAGAATACTCTTTCTTTATTATTTATTCATCATTTAAAATATAAAATGGATCACACCACTTCCCTACTAAAAATGAATGGCTCACTCTTCATAATCAGAATAAGCATTGCTTTCAGACCTTAGGTAATCTGTATGGAGCGCCTTCCCAACTCCATGACACCATTCCTCAGTACAACTCCATTGATTGCTTTATTCTAGCAACATTGTGCCATCTCTAGTCTTTGAATTTCTTGTGCCACATCTTTTGCACACATAGCCTCTCTACCTAGAACTGGATTTACAAGTTTAACACTTTCATTTTCTTTGGACATCTTCCCCAATATCACCTTGTCCAAGATCTTTCATCGTTACACCCTCACCACACACCACCCTACCTTGGCTTCTTTTGCTTAACTTTTTTATGTCATCACTTATCACTAACTGAAATGTTACTGAACATATATAACCATGTGTTTATTGTCATCTCAGTTCACTTGAAGGGTAAGCTCAAGGGTAGTAAGTCTGTCACATTCATTGCTCTATCCTTTTAGTTTTCAACAGCTCCTGGCATGTAGGATACTCAATAATTGTTGAATAAATCAATGTGTAAAAGAATGATGTTTATAATGATTTAGTAGTCTAGTTCATGGTTGTAGCTTCTTTTGGCTCTATTCTTCTTGCAAGGGATTTAATTTAAGATGGCAATTTCAAACTTTTTTTTTTCAGTATAAGAGATTAAATTCAGGGTTACTCTATCACTGAGCTTCATCCCCAACTGCCTTTCCCCTGCCTTTTTAAATTTTGAGATGGCATCTTACCATGTTGCCAAGCCTAGACTTGAACTTGTGATCCTCCTCCGTCAGCCTCCCAAGTAGCTTGGATTACAGGTGTGCACCATCCCAGACTTTGAAATCATTCCCTAGTTTTGATTACTGATATTTTTTGATGAAATATTTTATTTTATGATGAACAAATATGACATGAATTTAAAATGTGATTTATATTTTTTCATACTATTTAATGTCTACTTACATAATTAGTATTAGAGCATATCGCTTATAAGCTATAAATACATAAATATACTCATAATAAGCACAGAATAGAAATGACTGATATGGGAATATTATTAAATAGGTGTGAAGACAACAACCTTAAAAGGCTTCTTTTTTTAATTAGTCATTTTTATTCATATGTCACAGTAGAGTCCATTTTCATAAACTTATACAAGGATTGAATGTATCTTATTCTAATTAGGACCCCATTCATGAGGATGTACACACAATGGTGGGATTCACTATGGTATATTCATGTATGTATGTAGGGAAATTATGTCAGAATCATTCCACTGTCTTTCATTTTCTTCTATTTCCCCTCCTTTCCCTTCATCCCCCTCTAATTTACTGAATTTCTATCCTTCCCCTCCTCCACACCTTATTATGGGTTATTTTCCAAAAGTTAGTGAAAACATTTGACCATTGGCTTTTTTGTTACTAGCTTATTTCACTTAGCATGATAGTCTACAGGTCTGTCCATTTACTGGCCAATGTCAATTCACAATAGCTAAGCTATGGAGCTAACCTAGGTGCCCTTCAACAGAGGAATGGATAAATAAAAAGTGATATATACAAAATAGAGTATGACTCAGCCATTAAGAAGAATGACATCTGACATAAGAGGGTTACTTTTATTTGACCATGTTTGCAGTTATATTTTCCATATGATGTGGTAAACTCTTCAAAGGCAAGAAGCATATTTTACTATATGTATATTCCTAGCACTATGCAGAACTGGAACTCAATCTGTATGTGCCTTTAAGGAATGACATCCATTGAACTGAAGATACTGAAGGCATCTAGATAAGGAAACAAGAATACAGTGTTGGACTTTTACAATAACAGCACAAGAGTTTAAAATTCATAGCACTTAATCTAGAAATCTTCAAATAGGACCGTTTTCTGCGTCATCCTTATAAACTTGGTTACTATGCCTCAGTGAAGTCTTACTATTCAAACCCTAACATCATAATGAAATGGTTGCTATTAACTGGGTGGCAAAATACCCTGAGAGAAACAGAGTTTGCTGAGCTTCTGAAGGGAGAGAAACAAACCTAACTGCCGGTAAATTTTATAGTCAGTGCTATCTGGTCTGGATCACACATTTTCTCTAATATATAACTGGATACACATAATACAAAATATTGAGCATGTGAAGCTGATAATGTTAACGTTAATAACAGAAGGCACTCCCCAAAACTGTTTTAACTTGTATTTATGTTTGGATGGCTGTATTGTGTTTCCAAGACTGGATGACACAACTATTACTGCTATTTCCTGCCAGATGATATATACACCCAGGTCAAGTCAAGTTCACTGCATCACAGAATTAAATCTAATCCCCTCTTTTAAGGTTTACTTCCTTTGTATAAAATGAATTTTATAAACATTAAAAATTTTCAGAATGAAAATGGTATACACAATTGGTAGATAATGCTACTGATACATAGATATACATGGATATATATATGTATATATGTGTGTATGTGTGTGTGTGTTCATTCTACATTTAATGGGCTACTTAATGATTAACATATGACTTGAGTATGTGCATATCATATGTCATAGTATTCCATATCACAGGGGCCCCATGGGTATGTTTAGAGTTAGATTACAGATAAACTGATCTCACTAAATTGAAACTAATTATCCAAAGGCCTATAGCTACTCAGTGCCAAAGCCCAGATATAACTTCAATTCTTCACCTGTTTTCACATATAATGTACTGTAGTGTTTCCTATATTTCTATTCATCATTAGTTATTATATTTTCATGGAAAAACACATAAGAATTGCCCTCTTCAACTTTTTGTAACACAATATTCTTAAATATAAGTACAATGTTCTACAGATCTATGGAACTTTTTCATCTACATGATAAAATCTTATACCCATTGACCAGAAACTTCCCGCTCCTCCCTACCTTTAATGTCGGGAACCACCATTTTCCTTTCAGCTTTGATGAATTTGACGACTTTAGATCAATTATAAAAGTAGAATCATGCATTATTTGTCTCTTTGTGACTGGTTTTTTTCACTTAGGGTAACATTTTCAAGGTTCAAACATGCTGTCACATATTGCAGGACTGTGTTCATCTCTGCGGTTGAAAAATACTTGGTTGTACATGTATGTTACATTTTCTTTATTCATTCATCCTTCATTGGACATTTAGGTTGTTTCCATCTCTTGGCTTCTGTGAATAATGCAGCAACAAAATAGGTATAAAAATATTTCTTCAAAATTTTGGTTTTGGATACACATCCTGAAGTAGGATTGTTGGATCACATGATAGTGCTATTTTTAAATTTTCTTTTGGGTAACCTCTATACAGTTTCCAAAGTAAATGCACCATTTTTTTATTCCCACTAATGGTGTACAAGTTTTTCAATTTATCCATGTCTTCAACAACACTTTCTCTCTTCTTCCTCCTCCTCCTCCTCCTCCTCCTCCTCCTCACCATCATAACAATTGTAAAGTGATCTTTTATTATAGTTTTGTTTCACATTTCCCTCATGATTAGTGATATTGAGCATCCTTTCAATATACATGTTGGAAATCTGTGTATCTTCTTTGGAGAAATATCTGTTCAAGACTGTGGCCCAATTCTTAATTAGGCAAATGCTTTTTTTCATTTCTTTTGAGTTATAGTTTTTATTTTTATTTTTTGGTTTTTGTTTGTTTTACTTTTTATATATTAATCTCTTACCAGACATAAAATTTGCAAATCTCTTCTCTCACTGTTTGTTACCATTTTTCACTGTTCACCGTTTTCTTTGATGGAGAGAATATCATTTATTGTAGTCAAAGCTTTACGTGTGGACTCTCTGTTCTTTTCCATTAATCTGTGTACATCTGTATTCAGGACTATCCATACTGTTACAATTACTGTCGTTTTTTTTTTTTTTTTCCAAACATTTTGAGGATGTGTGATGCCTCCAGCTTGTTCTTTTCCAAGATGTTTTGGGCTATTCTGGTCCTTTGCGGTTATGTATGAATTTTAGGACTGTGTGTTCAGTTTCGGTAAAAAATGGCATTGGTATTTTGATAGAACTTGCATTGTATCTTCCTCAGATAGTATAGACATTTTAAAATATTAACCCCTCTTATTCATGAGCAGGGGATGCTTTTCCTTGGGTTTCTTCTTTAATTTCTTTTAGCAATGTTCTGTAGTTTTCAGTATATAAACCTTTAGTTGTAAAAATTTTATTCTATTTGATACTGTATTAGTCAGGGTTCTCTATAGGAATAGAACTGATGGGATATATATATATAATTATTAAAGGAGATTTATTAGATTGGCTTATACAATCAGAAGCTGGATAGTCCTGCAAGGGCCATCTACAGGCTGGAGAGCCAGTGGAATCAGTAGTAGCTCAGTTCAAGAAGCGGAAGCCTCAGCACAAGAGTGACCAATGATGCAGCCTAGACCAAGACTGGATGCTGGGAAGCTCTCTGGAGAATCACTGGTCAGAGTCTACCTGGACAAGTGAAGAAATTGGAGTCCAATGTCCTGGAGCAATAGCAATAGCAATTGAAACACCCACTCAAGAATAAGATAGCTTGCATCCACCTCTGCTTCCTCCCTCTTCCACCTTTTGTTATATTAGGGTCCCCGGCCTATTGGACAGTGGGTCTCCTTCCTCAGTTTGCTGTTACACATATCAGCTATCCCTGGAAACACCCTCACCAACACACCCACAAGTCTCTTAATCCTAGGCATCTCTCAATCCAATCAAGTTGACAGCCCCGCTTAGTCAAAACAAATGCTAATTTAAATGAGATTAATATTTTCCTTTTTAAAATTTTTGTATTTGTTCTTTTTAGCTATACATGACAGTAGAATGTATTTTGACATATCATACATACACGGAGAATAATTTCCCATTTTTGTGGTTGTACAAGATGTGGAGATGCATTAGTCATGTACTCATATATAAACATAGGAAAGTTATGTCTCATTCATTCTACTGTCTTTCCCATTCCCATCTCCCCTCCCTTTCCACTGATACCCCTGGCCAATCTGGTGAAACTCCACTCCTCCCCCAACTCCCATCTATTGTGAGTCAGCATCTGCATATTAGAGAGAACATTATGCCTTTGGGTTTTTTTCAGATTGGCTTATTTCACTTAGAATGAAAGTCTCCAGTTCCATCATTTTACCAGCAAATGCCATAATTCCATTCTTTTTTTTTTAATGCCTGGAGTAATATTCCATTGTGTATATGAAACACTAATTGGATTATTTCCTTAACATTACAGATATTAAACTGCATTGTTATTTTAACTTACGTCACATGAAGGTGCCAAATGTACCACCCCTAATCTGATCTTTGTGGTAGGATTTTGTGTACCTTGCAACTTTTCTGAACTCAGTTGTAGTAACACAGTTTGTGTGTGTGACATATAGGATCTTGTGCATATTACTTCATATTATCAATGAACAGAAATAACTTGACTTCTTCCTTTTTTATTTGGATGTTTTTACTTCATATTTCTTTTTACCTGAACTTCTTGTACTTATATTTTCATAGTTGCATCATCTTTCACTCTTTGCTTTTTCCAGTTGTCATCATGACTTCTATGAGATCTTCCTACATTATATTTCTATTCCCTTTGGATCTCACTTGAGTCACTCTAGCGTGGGCTCTTCTTCTGCTGTTTGTTTATTTTGCTGTACTGGTGAATGAAACCAGGGGCACACCATGACTTAGCTACATCCTCAGCCCTGCCTTTTTAAACATTATTCTGATGATGATGAGACAGGATTTCACTAAGTTGTTGAGGCTGGCCTCAAACTTGCAATCCTCCTACCTTAGTCTCCTTAGTAGCTGGGACTACATTCATAAACCACTCCCCTCACTCCCCAGCTAGTTTAAGCTTTTTTTTTTTTTTTAACCTCCTCTCTTAAATATCAAACAGCATTGTTTTAATGTATCTCACCTGAGTAGCATCCCCAAACACTTTAAATAACTGTTTACTTATTTTTAAAGCCCCCAATATTCTGCAGGACCTGGTCCTCCATTGTTATTTTTTGAAGTTCTCATATCTGCTCCGATACAAATTGGTCCCGAGGGTTCCATAGGATTCTCATGTCTCAGGCTTTTGATAAGTACAATGTACTCTTGCTTCCTCCTCAACTAGCTCAAAGCCAATTCAGTCTTTGAAACCTATCTCTGGGCCATTCCAAGTAGTAGCAGCAGTGTCATTTATCACTGCTTCTGTCATTGTTTGGTCAGCTTCTTATACAACTTCTTACAGCAGTGCTACACAAAGAGGTGATCTGGCAGAACCAAGCTTCCCAGCAACCTCCCCAGAAGATAAAGAGTGAAATTTACATGCTCAAAGGAAAACCTACATAGAACCCTCCAGTTTCACTTGCTTTTTGTGGGCTTTAAAAATTACTCATTCTGGAGGTCAGGCAGCTGAGCAATCTATTATTACCTTTGCGGCAGACAACACTTCTGTGCTGGGGTTACAGTGGTCATGGCTGCACAGGTTGTTTCTCAGGGTCTTAGAATCTACTTGTGCTGAAACCACTGAACCTTCACTTGGGCCTGCAGGAATCCAATGGGTGACGAAAAGCAGGATAAGAAGCCTTGCTTCTACATTGCTACTCTGAACTTGGGGTCAGATTTCTGCTCAACTCTGCACATGGACATGGTCCTCACTTCAGGAGTGCTTGTGTCAGACATGGACAATCCAGGGATGACCAGCCCGAATTGACCTAATCTCTCTTTCCTTTCAAGATTGAGCACGCTAAGATGAGTAACGAAGATATTTTCAAGATTTACAGGGACTTCCTGATCAACAGATGATCCATCACTAGCTCTTACAGGGTCCCTTTTCCAGACCAATGGAATGGCGCACTGAAGTCTGATGTCATTGCCCTCACTTGAAGGAAGACCCAAAACATTGGCCTAACTCACTCCATTTTCTTCCTCTGACCTTTTCTTTCTTTGGATCATTTCTCCTGGCAGCTTATCTTAAATTCTACAGGCATCATCTCAGGATGGACACCAAAACTGCTTCACCCCTATCAAGCAGTGATGACCCTGTTGGTGGCGGCGGAGCCCTGCATAACCAGGCCTGAGGATAATGACCACTCTGACCGCAGCAGTTTGACTAAGGCTGCTCAACTCTGCACACTTCCTCCCCCCTGCCCTTGTTCTTTGCCTGTATAATCTTGAAGCTACTATCAGTACCTCAATGTCAGATCTTAGGTTGCTACACTGGTGTTTTTGGTCCCACCAAAATAAATTCCTTTTCTGTTTTATCTCCAATTCTCTCTCTGCTGTTGGGATTTTTTTTTTTTGGGGGGGAGAAAGTGACTTCTTTAGGGAACCCCCAGAGCTGGGCCTCCGGTAACATTAAGAATAAACATTTGCAGATCTCTGTATCAATTAGCATGGTTATGACATTGACATGTGGTGATTTGAACGTGTCAATGCTCCATAGATTGTCAAATACAAAATGAGAAAAAAACGCTACCACTAAGTTTCGTTATAGATGGCTTTGGAAGCATTGCTTTGCCATCTCTCAAAGAATTTCCTCACACAATGTTATAGTCAACTCATGCTGTGATTTTAGGAATATATATTGTTTGCCTCTTATAAATGTAAAACCCACAAAAACTGAAAAACCAAAAAACTCACAAAAATTCTGCTGGAGAAAAACATTTACATAATTTATTAAAACACATATCTTCTGGATGAGTGACTCACATGTGTAATCCCAGAGGCTCTAGGAGACTGAGGCAGGAGGATCACAAGTTCAAAGCCAGCCTCAGCAAAAGGGAGGCATTGAGCAACTCAGTGGTACCTTGTTTCTAAATAAAATACAAAATAGGGTTGGGGATGTGGCTCATTGGTCAAGTGTCCCCAAGTTCAACCCCTGGTACCAAAATAAAACAAAATAAAACAAAAACACATATCTTGTAAGTGGTTAAAAAAAAAGTTTATTCCAAATCTGATGATTCATCATTTCTTTTTCTCTTATTGCTTACATAACAGAAGAACCTCATAATGATTGTCCCCATGTATACAGCCTGATTGAAATGTATTAGATAAATACTTTGTAGATTATTTGAGCATCACTAAACAGCCACTGGCTGCCTATGCAAGTTTTATTTCTTTATACAAATTAACCAAGTATTTTTCTTCCCACTAACTTACTTTCTCATTCATTCATCTATCCCTTCAACCAGCTGACATTTAATATATTCATTGAACACTTTTGGGTATGTATGGAGAACAAAATAGCATTTCATCCCTGATTTCATAGGTAGAAAATAGAACAGGGGTTAGGATACACTTTCTTACAATTTACATATTTAACATTTGGAATCATCCCAAACTCAATTTTCTTGTTTGGGAGTACCAAAGCTTTGAAAGGATTCCATCTAATGTGGAAATAAAATTCTCCACAGCTTTACTCTGCTGCAAGCTACTAAGCATTAGCTTCTGTCTAATGGTTCTTTCTTTCTCTAATTGCTTTCCTTTGGATCGCTAATCTTCCCAAAGAATCATTGTTTACATTATGCCTTTGCCCATTAACCAGTGAAACACATCTTTCCACCTTTTCCCCATTCCAAGGAAGGATTAAGAGCAACTGTTAACACAATTAAAGCTCAGTTTAATTTCTATGATGCATTTGTATTTGCAGTAAAACACCATGACTGGGAGCTAGGGGGAGGGTGGTTAAATACCATGGGATGGGGTTTATTCTCCTGTCCTAAGTGACCTAAGCAAGAAGGCAGGGCTTATCATGTGGAACATCAAAACACTCAGGTCCACTAAACAAGGTCATTTTGGATGCTTTTTCTGTTTGCAAAGGAAAAGGCATTTTAATAATTACCCTGCTTTGATTCTCTACCATAAAGCATCAAACCCAGCAAGCACTGTACTCAAATATCTATTGCCGCCTGAAGTAGTCTCAAAAGCACAGTGGCCTGGAATTTTGATCCACTAAGGAAATCAATTCAAGAGCAGATGCCCTCAATGTGTGACCCATTCTCCGGGCCTGTGATTCTAGGGAGCAGACACATCCCAGAAACGTGTTAGATTAGAAGGATGACTGTGGTGTCACGTGGACTTTGGTAGTTACTTAAAGTTAATTAATTTAACCTGACCTTTCCATAAAATATAAGGTACAATAGAGTACTAGTGATAATTGATTCTGGAGAGCCTCCGAAACAGTTCAAGGAAAACACAGCTGTGCTGTGTAACAGTTCTTGTTTGCTCTGGATTATAACCTATTTTTAGTACTTAGTTAATAAAGCTGATTTTCTTAAGGGGCCTCGGGTGGAATGCATGAGCTGCCGTGTCAGATGCTGATGGAATTGGGATTTGCAATGGATGAACCTGAGAAAATTAACTCCGCCAATGCTGAGTTTTAGAGCTGAGGTTTCAGCATGCCTGTTTGTGCACCTACCTAACAGAAACTGTTAGAGCCTACGTCATGGTTTCCCCAAATACACCTTCGAAGCTACAGATAGGTTCAATAAGTCTGTTATTGCTCTTTACTTTATGCAGTGGTTTTAATTGTATCAGCACTAAAATGAAGATTTCTGGATGTAATGATAAGTATTATATTAAGTGCTCCTTATAAGTGCATTATAAATACAGTGTTTTTTTTTTTTTTCCATTTTAAGATGCTCACATTTTCCCAGTTTGACATTTGAAATTGATGGTGTTTCATAATAGTGGGTCTTAGAATCTCTGATATATTAGGTTTAGTAAAATATAGTAACCTATGGAATCCTCTAATAAGCTTTGGAAAAGAAGTAATTACTGTCATTACTCCCATCTTAGAGATAAGGAAACTAAGGCACAAAAAATATCAATTAACTTGTCAAACGAGTTGTAGCTAGTAAAGAGGAAAGTTGGGATTTGAATCAAATTATGAATTACCATAAAATATTTTCTTACAGATTCACTTCTATATGACTGGTCTTATAAAGGAACCACCATCATACATTTCATGTATGTCCCATCTGTATGAAGGAAACATTGATGTGCATAAAATAGAAAATAAGTTGTCCTGTTTACAGAAAATAAATAGCAAGTATATTACTATGAATTTCTATTTTGTTTTTGTCACACAATAAAAATATTTGCATGTAGTCATGTTGACCTTTTAACTCCCTTCTTAAACACAGCAGAGAATTCCATAACATGAACGGATACATGATTTTCAGGTGCCCATTATTATAATTAGCACTGTAATGCAACATGTATAAGTGCTCTCAATTTCACAAGTGATTCACTTGGTTGCTTCCAAGAAGTGGAGTTTCTGGATGTGCTTCTATTTTATGTATAGAAGCTGTATATATATTTTAGGTACAATCAAAAAGCTTGTTGTATAGTATATTTTGCCTAAGATCAATAAGTTACTTACAACGATGTATAATTATTTTTTCTCAAACCCATTTGAAATGTTTCTCTGCAGTTATATGGGTAATCCCTCACAATATCATTTTTCATACAGACTTAATTTTTCTTCTTTTTTTGTACTGGGGCACATCCCAGTCCTAGATTTACTTTTTGAGACCAGGTCTCACTAAGTTGCTTTAGGGCCTTCCTAAATTGTTGAGGTTGGCCTGGAACTTGTGATCCTCCTGCCTTAGCCTCTGGAATTGCTGGGGATGCAGTCATGCACCATTGTGCCCTCTCTTTATTTTATAAAATACTCTACATGGGGAAAGCAGGAGGATAAGACAGTTTTCACTGCCACGTTCTCCTGTGATATGCTACCAGAAAAAAAAAGAAAAAGAAGAGAAAATGTGCCTTTGTCATTTTTTATCATCTAAATGCCTTTCAAATTTGTAAAACACATCAAGATGCCGATGTTGTCTTTGTCATGAATGACAGAAACAAGGAATCAAATGATGCGATAATTTTAACTCTCAGTGGATCAAAACAGAATCATGAATGGTGCATGTGGGGGGAATGTGCCTGTTGTGTTCTTTCATCACAATGAGTTTAGTCCTCTTGACTCCAAAGAGTTTATTTTCATATAGGACTCTGCAAACCGTAGAGTTGTCTAAGTGACGGTATGTCTGCTTGGGAGAGGACATGCATGAGCTGTTCACTGCCATCTCTGGGATTTGAGTGCTATCTCTCAGCAGCACCCTTGCAGATGCTTCTTGTCTTTGTACTTAATAGAGTTGTTCAGCATTAACAACAGTTATGTCACCAAAACACCTAAGATGAGTAGCACAACTGCAATCTTGAAGTGGTGTAGGCTTTTGTGTACTCGCTGATCTGCTGTAAACTTCCTTCTTCAAAGGCAGGAAGCATTTAAGATGAATTTATTATCTTGAGACTCAAGTCCTCACATACTCCAAATATGACTCTTTTCTCACAGCTGCTGTAATACGCCCCAGAACTTCAGTTAAAAGATAAATAGTCACACGGCTTAGCAATAACCACACATAATAAAAGTAGCTGTCTCTGAGTCACCAAGTGTTACATTTAAAAGGGCACCAGAGAGTCCTCACTTGGAGAGTTGCTTTCAAACTTCAGCATCTTCAGAGGATGCATAATTATATGACTCCAATTTGGCTCCACAATGTCCTTCCTTAATCTTACAATGGAAAGAAGGGGAGAGAGGTGACATTCTTTCTTAATAGTTTCACCTTTCAAGGGAAAGCATGTGCAATAAGAAAACAAACTCTTCTTCCACATAACCTTGAACTGTTAAGTCAGTCCACAAATTAGAACTGGGCTCGGCATGGAGGCACTAAAGTTAATAAATGACATTATTTAAAAATATGTAACAATAATGTGGATATGCAAATCCCATGCAAATCAAACCAAATCGACTGCATCATATGGCATTATGGCCTCCTACTCAAGCCTTCTTTAAAGACTCAAGAAATACAAAAATGATTACAGAAGAGTAAAATTTCTCAGACAAAGGGGTGCAAGGCTATAGCCCCAGATACTTGGGAAACTGAGAAAGAAGACAGTGAGTTGAAGCCAGCCTGGGCACCTTAAGGAGACCCTGCATCAATCTATCAATCAATTAAAAAAAGGGCCTGAGATATAATTTAGTGGTAGAGAGCCCTTAGATGGTTCAATTTCCAGTACCAAAAACCAACCAACCTAAAGCACTATTGAAGAATGATTTTGCTAGTGTTATCTGGATCAGTCTTAGCTGAGAGTATCATGTTAGAAATACAGAAACTTGGGCCCTATCCCAGAACTGTTAAATCAGAATTTGCATTTTATCAAGACACCGTGATTCCCAGACATTAAAGTGTGAGCATGGCTCTACTGCACAATGTGCAATAATTTTATTTTTAATTTTCATTAGGCCAACTACACGAACAGTTGCAACACTATGTTCTGCTTACCTAATTATGTAGACTTTCTGATAAAGAGCACAGCAACTTGGAAACTTTCCCAGTTTCTTTACTCTGTTCTCCCAAAATGTGTGAGAGTCTTTAGATTAAGGTAAAATGTGATTAGGAAGATCATGCTAATAGTATTCACCTTCAGAATATTTACTTGGGAGAATTGTGTACAATTTAAATCTGCTCACTATTTACCAAAACCCTTATTAATAGACTATTCTGAAAAAAAATATGATGGTTATTTGGAGGTGACAGATTTATGCATTGTCTCCTATCACAATAAAGAAAGGCTTCAGAAAAGCACTATGAATCATGGATAGGTTAGTTTTTATGTAGATAAGATTATTATCTGATTGTTTTATCTAGATTTATGACAATGTCTTGGTAGCTTGTGTTCTCATCAAGTGTACTATTTTTTATTTTATAAGCATTTGATCTACAAGAATGAGTGCATGTGGAAAAGTCAAATTGAATTTTTTATTAGTTCTAATCATTTATACATGACAATAGAAAGCTCCTTCGATTAATTGTGTACAAATGAAGCAGAATTATTCACTTCTCTGGTTGTATGTGAAGAAGAGTCACACTATTCGTGCAAAGGAGAGTCACACCATTTGTGCAATCATACATGTACCAAAGGTGGTGATGTCCATCTCATTGCACCATCTTTCCTACACCTTTGCCCCTCCCCTTTGCCTCATCCAAAGTTCCTCCACTCATCCCCCCCCCCCCATTATGGATTAACATCCACTTATCAGAGAAAACATTTTGCTACCAAATTGATTTTAAATTAAGAAACATGTACTAATGTCTTTTGTTTTTAATGAAAAAAAATTAATCAGCAAACTCTCCTTTTTCAAATAAAAAACTTACAAAAGTATTTTTTTTCCAAATCAGAGTAAATGTCTCATCTAACTGACCAGATTACATACATATTCTAGTCCTTTGTTCCCCTTATCCCTATCTATAAAAGGAAGAGGTTTTACCTGATTGTGAGGTTTATAACAAACATTCAAATCCAAAAATTTATAATTACCTGAATCTACCAGTCTTTCTTGGTCATGCTATTGTTAATTAATTTATTTAATATGAATAAACACTTTGACAGACATTCCCAAGATCCCTGAAACTTGGCATAAACACATATTTAAGTAAATTTTACTGAAAGTGATGAGAAATACGTTTTGGTGATAACACAATATTTTCTGCACAGCAAGTAAAGCATGGCCACTACAAAAATGCAGGTCATTTCATTTTTATTATGTATTTCATGAAATTGTTGCACATATAAGGCTAGAATTTATGCATATGGAAAACATTATTTTTTATTCAAGGTGAGCATTTCCATAATCAACATTTAGTTTCTTTAAGCAGCTAATGTAGGCTGAACTATCTATGAGAACAACAGGTCTCAGATTGAGACATGCTACACCATCTCATCTGTGAGACTGTCCTCATCAGAAAATCATTTCTACTAAGTCAAATTTTTTTTGTTTTTCAAAGAAAATAAATCTGAGAATCATTTTACAATAAACATATGACCTGTTAACAGGGGGATGCTCAAACTTGATGTGTAACACAAGACACACAGTCATGATGCAGGGGATTCATAGAAAACTAAGGAAGACATAGGTTAAGTCATATTTGATTTGGCAAAAAAATTACCATCTCTAAATTATGTACTTGGTGAAACCATTACTATGACTCTATTTAATCCCATTTTAGCAAAATATAATTTACCAATGCAAAAGTGAACTTGTCATTTGTATATGTATAGGCAGTCTACAAACTTGTAAGACAGTTTTCCATTAAAAGTCCTTTTGAAGTTAGTTGTTTGGAACCTGAGAGTTATTTTCCCATAGAAACCATTTTCTTAAAGATAATTACATTATCCAGTCACTTCAGAAAATCCTTGAGAAACCAGAATGCTACTCAATTGAAATTATCAGACTATGTACAGAAAATGCCTAGGAAGTCATTACAACCCACAAAGTAGCTTTGCCTCATTAAAACACTATCCCTTCATTGTTTATTATTGTTACCTGAGGGTCCCTCCTAATGTCTTTAAAGTTTTTATCCTGTAGCTATCCTCTGTGATGGTCCAAAGGACTTTGACCCAAATATCAAGTTGGCTCTTGATTCTGGGCTAGTGGTCAACTCACGCAAGCTCACATGAGCTAATTTCTAAATTTTCAGGAATTTTGCAAGCAAGTTATTCAACACAGCCAATATATAAAAATTAGATCATGTATGCTTACAATTAAGTTATATTAAAAACATAGATAATAAATGATTGGAATTCAGCAGTTTCTAATTATTTTACTGTACACTATTCTCTTGAGTTGACTTCTGTGTGTTGTGTCTTTATAGTGGAAATGCTGAAGAGTGGTGTTGAACTGTACATCCCAACTCGTGGTTCAGTGATGGGTAGTTTGCATCTGACCACAATGGGGAACAGTTAGAACACAAAAGTCAGCAAACATTACAAATCAAGGCTTGATTAAATCTCATTATTATTTCTAGACTAGGAGTCAAGAAATCATGACCTTAGAGCCTTAACTGGCTATCTCTGGTTTTGTAATTAAAGTTTTATTAGAACAAAGGCATCTTCATTTAATACTGTAAATGACCATTTTTTTGTGTTTTAATAGCAGAATTCAGTGCTTTGATTCATATACTATATGATCCACAAAGCCTAAAATAGTGTCTGGTTGCTTAAACAAAAAGTTCTTCTTCTTCTTTTCTAGATTAAAAAAAAGTAGCAAAAAGTTAAATTATTTAAATTATACTTGGAAGTGTACAGAATATCTGCATTGAGAAGAGCACCCCAAAAAATGAAGAAAAATTTCCTCCTGTATTCTAAAATGATTATCTATTTCAGTTAGGAAGTCAAATGAGATTGCAAACTACATGTTTGTTTTTCTGCTCTTGCCTTATACTAAAGTGACTATCAACTGATGTTCATGTTGAACTGTACCTGTTCAAAATGTTCTGGATTCCTTCCTTGCTGGATCAAACACTTACATAATCTGCTTTTGGGACATATTTTCAGCAATACAATCTTCTAAAAGTGATAGTGGATTCCACAAGTATACATATCAGATATTATGATGATATGTTTATTGGGAAAAGAGTTAGCAGATTGAGCTATGACTCCATTTGTCAAATCATAGCTAAAATGTAAACATAAATTATCTACAAAATACAGCATTTTGTCAAAAACCAAGATGCAAGAAAGCTTATGAGATGATTAACAGGAATGTATAATGAAGAGTTTTGTGTATTTTATTATTTTTAAAATTGGTATTGTACGATTTTTCATTATTGATGATGTGAGAAACATATATATCATATTAGAGTTTTCCTGGAAACACAATGAACTGTATGTGTGTATGTGTGTGTATGTGTGTGTGTGTGTGAGTGTGTGTATTTTAGAGGAGGTGGGATTTAAAGGAATTGACTCACACACTGAATACACAGGATAAGCTGGAAGACAGGAAATTCAGAAAGAGTTATAATCCACAAGGATCCCTTATTGCTCAGGAGAGGTCAATCTTGATTCTATTAAGGTCTTCAATTAATAGAATGAATTTCAACATTATATCAGGAAAGCTGCTTTATTCCAAGTCCACTTATGTAAGTGTCAACCTCTTCCAAAAATACCTTCCCAGAAATATCCAGAACAATACTTAATCATATATCTGTACTACTTCATGGCCACGTCAACTTGACCCATAAAACCAACCATCATGTACATTTTGTTTCTTGGAACACCAGTTAGACATGAAGAGCACACACTGAATGGGCCCAGTCCCAACTCCACCTATCTTCAAGTGGTCTGCATATTTCATTCATGCTGTTCAGTTTGCCACTGTGTACCATTTCTGAGTATCACCCTCCTCTCTGCACATGATCCCTAATAGAAGTCCCTTTCACTAGCTATGGCTTTTATCCTCCCTGAAGAAATAAGACCTCAAGTGGATGTGGGAAGGATGGCTCAGAGGAACCATAGTTATTATTAAATAACTATGAGGCCCGTGTATGCCTGGTCTTGTCAAATCTCAGGATGTTTTCTTATCTCTAGGGACTTATAATGCATCTACATGAAGAACTGCTGATGTGCATATTTATGGAATTCCTTTTGGTTCACACTTAGTAAAGACCATAGTAAGCTAATAAGATCTGAGTTCAAATTAACATTGCCCCCGTGTAGCAAATTTAACTATAAGAAGAGTACATTTTAATAGTTCTACCTACGTAATCACATTAACTTGGTCTTCATTTATGGTCATGATTGGATTGATCATGTCCCTGTGGATTCCCCCCATCACATCTTTCATTCACAGGTGTGGGCCACCTGGCTAGAATGTCTGTCACCCTATTCAGTGCCAGAATTTCCAAGAAACTTGGCAAAAGTCCCTTTCCTTCTTTACCTCTCCAAAGATGTCCCTCTAGAAGCATCATTTATTGATCTTTTCTGATGGATGCTTCAGGTTGCCCCACTGTGCTCCCCACTGGAGAAAATAAAAGGTCCCCTTCACTGTGGAGACACCCATAAACATTTTTCCCTTAGGAAACTCTTATGCACATAGAATTTTAAATAACAATTTATTTCACATATTAAATGCCATAAAAAGGTTTGATATTTGTGATTTACTCTTAAATACAAGAGTTTGTTTCTAAGTATGCTGCATAGTTTTCTACTCCCAATAATTAATTCTAACATTTTCAGAAATCATTCAAGGAAACCTAACTCGGCTGCTTAATGGAGCACTTTATAAAATTGTATTTATGGAATGAAGAGAAAATACTTGTGGATGGAGTATTTACAAGGGGAAAAAAAACAGCAACAACTAAAACCTGGATATTTGCTGAGCCTAGCAGTTGGATAAATGCTATAGAATTAAACAAAAATGGATTCTGCTTAAGTTTTTGACACATCTCAATAATAATGTCAGCTGCTGAGTGTTGAGGGGGGAGGCAAAAACTAGCATCACATGCAGTATTTGCTCTCCAGAAATTTGTTTAGATATACATGGCAGTAGGGTGTATTTTGACATGTTACAGATACATGGAGTACAACCCATTTCAATTAGAATCCCATTCTTGTGGTTGGACATGATGTGGAGTTACACTAGCCGTGTATTCATATGTGAACATAGGAAAGTTACATCCAATTCATTCTACCGTCTTTGCATGTTTAGGGCACAGACAGCATGATAAAAGCAAAAATAAAACATGTAGTATAAGTAACAAAAATTCAGCCTAAGAAACAGGGAAATAAATTTAAATCAGCCAATAAAGTGGTTAAGACTTAGTTGAGAATCTGCAATTAAATGGATGGGCTGGAGAATATTATGGTAAGTGAAATAAGCCAAACTAAAAGAACCAAAGGCCAAATGTTTTCTCTGACATGCTTTGCTAAATTCACACTAAGCTGGGTGGGGCTAGAGAAGAATAGAGTTACCTTGGATTAGGTAGAGGGGAGTGAAGGGAGGGGGTAGGGGGCATTGGGATAGGAAGGCTAGTAGAATGAATGGGACATGCATTCAGGCAATCCTACATGCATAGAGGATTACTGGAGGTATAACTCTTCATCATGTACAATCAGCAGAATGAGAAGTTATACTCCATTTATGTATAATGTGTCAAAATGCATTCTACTGTCATGTATAACTAATTAGAACCAATAAAAAGTAAAATTTAAAAAGAAACAGATAATTAGCTTTAAGCAATTTTAATAAATGTACATAATATTTTTTTAAAAAAGACTTTGCTAAGAGCTCTGATGATTTATAAACAATCTATAGAAAAGATGTTCTTAAGATGCTTACCAATTTTTCCTGTGTCACCCAAGACAAGGAATTAAAGAAAAAAAAGTACAGCAAACTGGTAAAGTGAGTTAAAATATTACAAGTTTTGAACTGCAACAGAAGGCTTCTAAATGGATAACACATTTCAACTGAAAGATTATTAATACGTTATAAAATAACTCAAGTTTTTTACTGAAGAAAAATCACATCACTATGAATTAAATTACTTCTAATATGAAGTGATTAAATGATTAAGAATCTATTGCTTTTTCTTGTCTTCTATTCAAATTAAATAACTGCTCCCCTCTTTTCTGGAAGAAAATCTCCTACATGTTTTCAATTTTGTATAATTCTTCCTCAATTGTCTCAATTGCAAAATTTCCTGTGGAGCATAATAGTTCAAATTGTACAGACTCAAAAGTGTTCATTAGATGGCTAAATGGATGTGTGAACTTTAGAAAAGTGAGCTAGTGTGGATCCCTGGATTTGGAAGTGATTAGAGAAAAATACGCAGATATTAAGTTAACTTGCAGAGAGATGAATGAAAAGGTGGTCAAGGAAGAGAGCTGGAGACCACTAGCACTTAATAAAGGTTGGAAAAAGAGCAACCTTCTGGGAGGAGATGGAAAAGGTAAGAGTAGAAAAGAAAGGTGTCTGAGAAGGAATGCAGGGGGAGGTATCTGAAATAGAAAGGAAGGAGGGGTTCACAGTGGTTCACAGTTTCACAAATGCCAGGCAGTGGTGGGACTGAGGCCTGAATATTTGAGAGAACAATCTAGGATAACTTCTTTCAGGACTGTTTTCAGTGTTGTGGTGCAAATACAAGACAGAGCTACAGAAGGAGGAGTATGTGGAACAAATGGACACAGGAAGTCTTACTACTTTTTCAGGAAAAAGAAATTTAAGGAATGGGGGCAAGCAAAGAGGTAAAGGATGAACATAAATGAGTAACAGGATGTTAAAACAGGATCTGTCTTTCTCGTTTTATTTCACATGGATAGCAAAAAGATAGGTGTAGAGTTTTCCCAAAGTAAGGTGCCACTTCTCCTGAGCTGTGACTGCAAAGGGCCAGGTCTGTGGCTCCTGTAAGTCTACCCACCTCCAGCCAATGCCTTATTCAAAAAGAAGGCCTTGCAGGATGACAGTAGAAAAACTACCTTACTCTTCTCCCCACACCACTAACCCATAACAAGGGAGGGTAGGGAGGGCAAGTATAGAATCTCATTGGACTAGATAAAGGGGAATGAAGGGAAGAGATGGGAGAGGGGAATAAGAAAGAGAGTAGAATGAATCAGATAATATTTTCATCTGTTCATATATGAATATACAACTCCACATCATGTACAACCACAAAATGGGATCCTAACTAGAATGGCACTCCATGTATGTGTAACATGTCAAAATATACTCTACTGTCATGGATATCTAAAAACAACATTTTTTTAAGAGACTAATCCTAGAGATTGGATGTGTGTCATCAGTCTCCTTAACATCAAGAGAGAGGCACAGGAAGGAAATTTCTCAGAGACTTTGATAAGTGCAGTTTAGCTGACACAGAAGACCAGCATGTGATACTGCAGGCAGTCCATCGAGAATCATGGAGCTGGGGCCCCTTGTCACAACAGAGGGGAATATCTTCAATACCTGTAGTTGCTCTAATCTCAGAGTAAAAGCATGTGTTTACCATGGATCAGATGAAAAACAGAAAAGGCTTCCCATTGCTATGGATTCTGCCTAAAAGGTTCATCTGCAAGGGGAGACCCCAGCAGTAAGAGGAAGTATGAGGGGACCAGATGGCCTGACATGACCAGCATCATTACCAATCACATGGTGAGATGTATTGGCCTATATGAAAAGGAGAGAGGGTCCCCACTGAGGGCTGCCTATGGCAAGAAACTTTAGGAACCCACAATACCCCTCAACAGAAGCCACAGATGGTTCTGCATACCCATGAGGCCATCAGAAACTTCCATTTTGCATTAGTGACAATCACACAGAACTTTGTTTTCCATGAACTTTCCTCAGAAATGACTACGGAAATAACTCCCTGGGAGAGAAAGGAAGAACCCCAGGTAGAAATAAGTAGAGGAGTGCATAGTTGAAGGGAAGAAAATATGAGTATATTTTTTTCTGACATCACCCTGGGTATTTGGTTTTATAGGGCTGCCTTCAGAAAGTACCACAAACTAAATGTCTTAGGCAAAAGAAATATATTATTTTACAGTTCTGGAGTCTTTTTTTTAAAGAGAAAGAGAGAGAATTTTAATATTTATATTTTAGTTCTTGGCAGATACAACATCTTTGTTTTTTGTTTTTTTTTGTATGTGGTGCTGAGGATAGAACCCGGGCCGCACGCATGCCAAGCAAGTGCGCTACCGCTTGAGCCACATCCCCAGGCCCAGTTCTGGAGTCTTGAAGTGTGAGAGGAAGGTGTCAGCAGGGTGACCTTCCTCTGGCAATGCTAAGGAAGATCTGCTCCAGGACTCCCTCTGCCCACCCCAGCTTTTGGTATTACTGTGACTTGTGTCAGAATAACTCCAATCTTCCCATGGCATATCCCTGTATGGACATGTGCATTTCTATTCAAATTTTCTCCTTTTTATCAGAACACCAGGCCTATAAGATGAGAACCCACCACAATGACCTAATTTTACCTTGATCACCTCTTCAAAGACGTAAGAACACATTCAGATGTACTTAGGATTAGAATTCAAACATATGTTTTGCGGGGTGAACACCAGTCAACCCATAACACCCTACAAATCCTAATTTTTGAGTACACGGGTTATACAAGCAAGAGAGGGAATAAGTTGATGTGTAAAATAAAGGAAAGGACTTAATAGATGAGTATCAAAATGAGGAAAAAATGTATCCTTTTTAAGATTAGAAAAAGAAAGAAAAACTGTGGTAGACTCAGGTAGCGAGAGAACAATTATGGTGGGCACAGGTGGGTACAAGAAAACACAGGTAGTGGACCTTTTCTTCTTAGGGAATAGAAGGACAACAAACTGGGTTGGGCCAACCATTCAAAGGGAGAAGAAGAGCTGCTGGGAAGGGGTAATAAGAAAGCGTCAAAGACAAATAAAGATTGACTCATGTTATGGAGAAGCCAGAAGAGAAGAGAAAACATGAACTCTCAGTGGCCTCAAACCACACTGGTGGTGCGGTTTTTGTATTTGTTTCTCGTATTTTTCTTGTCCCCAGAAGCAATGAAGTGTTTGTGGAAGGAGAGAAAGTGGATTTTTAATCAGCCTAGCAGAAAGGCAAGAGCTACTTTGGGATGAATGAACAAAATGTAGGTTTGAACTTTATCTCTGACACGAGTGTGCAGTACCTGCACAGATGTCCTAGAAAGTTACGATTCTGTCATTTTTACGTAGGTTAGAAACCACGTTCTTTACAAGATTTTTGTGAAAGGAAATGAATGTTAATTAGAAGGTATTTATCAAATAGATTGCCTGATCCACAGAAAGTACTCAATAGACATTTTTTTACTACTGTTATTTTAAACTGAAGTTTAGTTTATATATCTGTTTATTTCAATACCCATCTCCAATCTGAATCGTGTTGTTGGCAGAATTCAGTTCTATGAGGCTGTATGCTCTAAAACTTACTGAAGGGTATTGGCTGAAGGTTACATCAACTCCCCCGGCATCCCACTGTTTCTATAAACCACCTCCAATTCCTTGCCAGAGGGGTTCCTCCAACACAGCCACTCATACCATCAAGCCCAAATCAGAGACTCCAGCTCCAGCCTGCTAAGTCAGAAATGTACATAATACATTCACAGAACTAACTTCTTGTTCCTCTAGACATGTTCTCAGGTTAGAAGCAAGTCACAGGCCCCACTCAGATTCCAATGAAGTGCTTACACAGAGGGTAGAACACCAGGAGTTGGGAATAACTGTGAATCACCTCAGGGTTTATCTGCCCCAGCTGCACCTGGAAGTCCTTAACAAAAAAACCACTTCACCAAATTTATCAGCCTGCCATGCTCTTTCTTTTCCCTATAAATAATGAATAAGTATCTCCACTTCTTTTTGCTGCCAATCATATTGGCTCCAAGTGCCAGGGGTAGAAAAGTATGAAAAACACATAATTTAAATAATACCTGAGCAACTTTCTTAACAACAACAACAAAAAAAGCCACTCTGAGGATCTAACTCAGTGGAAAAGTACTTACCTAGCATGTGTGAGGCCCTGGGCTCTATCCAGAGTACAACAGAAATAAATAAAATAAAAAACAACCAGCCTATACAAAATTGTTTATTAAAGTATGCTTGCAAGTCAACAAAAAACAAACTCTTTTCAAAACAAAAACTTCATTAGTCTCACAGAACCAATTTGGCTTAAATGTGACTAAGAAGCACATAAAATAGGAAGCCTACCAGACATTAGTGCTAACATATATCCTACTATATTAGTCAATTTCTATAGAAATAAATACAGGGAAGATCTTTCTGGCTAGGAATGTCTAAAGTCAGGCCATTGATGAGCATTATTAACACACTAAGCCCTTAAGTTTTATAATCCTGCAAATATTTTTGTGAGATTGGGAAATGTACATTAAAGTAGGTTAGAAACTATAATCTAATTTATTGTCATTAATCACATTAATCATATAATTGATATTATTAATGAATATCATCACTCATCATTCACCTGTTGCTTTACTCAAAGGATTACAACTCTAAAAACGAATTTATTTCAAAGTGACCAACAGTGGTCTACTTGTTGCTCAATTTTGGATTTTTTAGGTGCTTCATAAATGAGACAATGGAACATAATAGGTTAAAGTGCATGGCAATCTTAATCTACTAGACAGAATGACCAAGGGGCTACCCAGGCAGCTGACTGGAGGAAAGGACAAAGAAATTCATACTGATACTCAGAGGCTTGGCTTCTAAAACAGAACCTGACTAGTCAAACGTCTCTCCAGCCATTCTGACCATGACTGTAACTTTTCAACTCTTTATTCAACTCTTTTTTTCCATTTTTCCCAAATGCCCTTATCTTACCAGCTACTATATTAAGTGTTTGTTGTTACCTTTCTTCCCTAATTAAAAGTTAACATTAACACAAGGGTTGGTCTGCTTATTTAGTGATTATAACAGAGTCTAGCACACAGGAAATACTCAATAATGGCTCATTGAAGAAATGAATGCTATTATTTCATACAAGTAGAAAAATATCCAGCTAATGTTCTAACCAAAATGTTCAAGTCAGTTTGAAATCAGGGAGAGAGGGGCTGGGGATGTGGCTCAAGCAGTAGTGTGCTCGCCTGGCATGTGTGGGGCGCTGGGTTCGATCCTCAGCACCACATACAAACAAAGATGTTGTGTCCACTGAAAACTAAAAAATAAATATTAAAAAAATTCTCTCTCTCTCTCTCTCTTTAAAAAAAATCAGGAAGAGAGGCCTTAAAATTTAAATATCTCAGATATTAATTAATGAAGTAGTATTCTCTTATCATTATTAATGAAAGGTATATTTCTAAAATTTCAAAGACAAAGTGAGTTTAAACAATTTTTAAATCTATGCTAATTCCTCAAATTCTTCAAGAGAACCACTCTACTTAATAACCTTTGAAACAGAGATCCAAGCTGATTACAAAATATTAAATCAAAGGAAGACTATCAACAGAAGAAAAATATTGCTCTTTATGTGTGCAGGCAATATATTCATTTTAATGTATAGTTTACATATATGTGCATTTCAAGGGCAAATAAAATTTTACTTCAAAATTAATTTCTAATATTTGCTTTGAAGGCATTCTGAATTAAAACAGCAATGGAATTTTTTTTGTTTGGTGAGGGGCATACTGCGGATTGAATTTAGGGGCACTCAACCACTGAGCCACATACCAAGCCCTATTTTTCTGGAGACAGGGTCTCACTGAGTTGCTTAGTGCCTTGCCATTGCTGAGACTGTTTTTAAGCTCCTTATCCTTCTGCCTCAGCCTCTAGAGCCCCTGGGATTACAGTCATGCACCACTGTGCCTGGCTAGCAATGGAAATCTTAATATCCTAAAATTGAGTTTTCTATTAATAATTAAGATAAAGTAAATCATTTTTTAGAATTAAGTGAGAGAAATGCTCACCTGAATTTTGGCTTCAAAAATCCTTCTGGGCGGGGTGATGCGCACCTGTAATCTCAGCAACTTGGGAGGTTGAGGCAAGAGGATTGCTAGTTTGAGGCCAGCCTCAGCAACTCAATGAGGCCCTAAACAACTTAGCAAGACCATGTCTCAAAATAAAAAAAGACTGGAGATGTGACTCAAAAATTTTTCTTCAAAAAACATCTGAGGATATAACAATCCAGAAAAAAAAATCATTCTCAAAATGTACTACAATCCGTAACTCAATTTTACTTTTCCAAATTAACTTGCTTGTACTTTGCTCTTATTAGATTGAAAATAATTGTTATCTTTACTGATTTGGTTTGGTAAAACTCTTGTTAATCATGACTTCTCTCCAAGTACACTTGAAGAAATATCAAAATTAATATTTACTAGTTTCCTACAGAAACAAGTCCTATTTATAGCCCAAGGAGCTAGGTCTTTAACAGATTTTAAATATAAGTTAAATTAAAGAAACATTGACCACATTAGCTTTACTACTTACTTCTTTTACCTCAACTGTCCATAACCCTCTGAAGTCAATTTTCCAGAATTATTATATGTCAAGATAAAGCCCAGAAGTAAAGTAAAGATTAGTATTTTTCTAAATACAGGTAGTCATCAATTACTGAATTGTGAAATCAATCTATTGTGTTATGTTTTACAAAATGAAGTAGAATAGGTTAAAATGCAAAACATCAGAATAATCACCTATTAAAAGTTTTTTTTTTTTTTTTAACGTAATGTGTGTTTCTGAGTTGGGTCTCATTACAATATGAATTTTAGAAGGCATTCTAATCAGAAAAGTTTGAAAAACATAAAAGCAGGCAACAATCAAATTTAGAGGCAAACAGGCCTAACCTGAAGCTGGCTCTAACACTTCCTGTGTGATATTCAGTAAGTCACTTTATCTTGCAGAGCTCCCAATGTTTCATCTAAAATGGTGATGGTGATTCCAGGTGGTGAATTAGAAAAATATCAGTAGATTAAAACACCTGAATAAATGTGGAGACATCTTTTGACTAAATTCTACATCCTTCATGATAAAACTGAAAAACTAGTTCTAGAAAGAATGTGCTTTAACATAATGAAGCCCATATATAACAATCTAATGGTTAATATTATATTGAACGGGGAAAAGCTGAGGGCTTTCTTTCTATCATCTGGAAAATACAAGAATACCCACTTTCACCACTTTTATTCAATATAGTACTAAAAGTTCTATTCAAAGAAAACAAGAGAAAGAAATAAAGGCACCCAAATTGGAAAGGAGGAAACCAAATTGTTATTGTTTATAGTTGACATAATCTTATGTATAATAAACCCCAAAGACTCCACCAAAAAAAGATTACAACTATTTTTTTTTAAATTCAGCAAAGTTATAGGATATAAAATCATCACAGAAATATCAGTAGCTGAATACCAACAGCAAATTATCTGAAAGAGAAAAAAAATTTTTTTTAAGTATCCTATTACCAATAGCTACAAAAATAACCTAAAATATCTAGGAATAAATTCAACCAAAGGTGTAAAAATTTCTCTAATAAAAAGTGCAAAACACCAATGAAATAAATTGAAGAAGACTGTCTATGCTGCTCAAAGTGATCTATAGATTCAGTGCAATTGCTTTCAAAATACCAATGACTTCTTTCACAGCACTAGGAAAAAAAAAAAAAAAAAGACAAGCCTAAAATTCACATGGAACTCTGCACCCCCCTCCCCACACACACATCAAAGCAATCACACTCAGAAAAGAAGAAAACTGGAAGCATTGCACTAACCGACTGCCAAATATACAACAAAGTTTTAGTAAATGAAACAGCATGGTATTAGCATTAAAAAGCAGACACAAAGACCAATGGAACAGAACAAGAGAGCCTAGAAGTAAGCACACATTTACAGCCTTTGACAAAGGTGTTAAGAAAATGCATTGAAGAAAGAAAATTATCTATAAAAATATTGTTCTGGGAAGATTGAATATCCACAGGCAAAAGAATGAAACAACTACTCTCATTTACCATATAACTCAAAATGGATTAAAGATACAAATGAAAGACTGGAAACACTAAAACAGAAAAGAAAACAGAGTAAATATTTTAGGATATTAAAATGGGCAACACTTTTTGGAAAATATCCCCAAAATACCAGAGATAAAAGCAAAATTACTACAACACTTCTGCACAGCCAACAAAATAATCAACAGAGTAAAGAGAGAATATGCTGAAGGAGAGAAAACATTTGCAGACTATACACTTAACAAGGGGTTAACATCAAAAATATATAGGAAGCTCAAATAATTCAATAGCAAAAATTCTAATAATCTGATTCATAAATGGGCAATAGAGCTTAGTAGACATTTCTCGAAGAAACACACAGGTGAACAACAGGCATGTGAAAAGATGTTCAACATCACTAATCATCACAGAAATGAAATGGAAACACAATGAGATATCTACTTAGCCCAGGTAGAATGGTTATTATCACAAATACAAAAGATAGCAACTACTGGCAAGGATGTGGAGCAAACAGAAACTTGGCATGCAATTGGTGAGAACGTAAATTAGTGAAATCATTATAGAAAACTTGTATGGAAAATCCTTAAAAATTAAAAATAGAACTATCACATGATCTAGGAATCCCATTACTGGGTACCTATCCAAAGGAAGGAAATACATTGTGTAAAAGACATCTGCATGCCCAGGTTTATTGCAGCACTATTTATATTAGCCTAGCTATGAGTAGGAAGTTTCAGTGTTCTATTACACAATAGAGTGCTTATAGATAACGATAATATGTGTTATTTGTATATAAAATATATAAATGAAACGTGTAAATAATACATAATATAAATATTATATATAAAATAAAAAGGGTGAATTCTGTCATTTGTGATAACGTGAATGGAACTGGAAGATATCATGTTATATAAAACAAGTCAAGCACAAAAAGACAGGTACCACATTAAAATGTGGAATATAAAAAAAAATGATCCCCTAGACTTTAAGAGCAGGATGGTCTTCACCACAAAAAAATGAACAATATTTTAGATAGATTATATTTGCCCTGACTTGAATTTGTATTTATGTACCAAATTATCATATGGTATCCCATCAATAGGTATGATTTTTATGCATCAGTTTAAAAAATACTATAAAAATTAAAAGGTAAATAAGAAACATGAAGTGGAACAAATTAGATAGTCCTCTCATCTATCTGCTTTTATCACAAAGGCACCTCGTCCCAAATATGAATTGAATATTTCTGGAAGGGAGGGAGATGTGCACAAATTTTTTTTTAAATGGTAATATCAGAAAAAAAGCACTTTTCACATTGCAATAAGACAGCTGACTCTTATTTGGTGCCCATGTCCTCAACCTGTTTTACTGTGCTGGACTGTGGTCTGGGAGCCAGTACATGAGATACACAAAGATGAGTCATGATCTCCATGAATAATATTTTAAAAGGCTAACTCATAAATAACTGGCATTTATGTGAAATATGAAACTCTACACATTTTAACTGTGTCCTCAAATAATTTAGCTCCTTGAATGTTTTTCCACTGAACTCATTCAAATTAGTTATCGTGAGAAGTCCATCTGAAATTTTAGCTGTGCTGAGAGAGTATCATGGTATTCTGAAGGTTGAAATTTGCTTTGTAGAGAACTTTGAAATTGAGAGCTGCCAACAATGAGAATTACCTTCTTGACATGCCTAGCTGTCTTTCATAATGAATCCTTCCACATTTTATTCACATTTTGTCTAAATACCTGAGTTAGGCAATCAACTCTGCAGGCTTTTAATAATATCACTGGAGACTGAATTCAGGTTTTTGATTTTATCATCCAAAAGGAAATTTATTTTGACTGTATAGGCTATATAGCTTAATCTGAAGATAATCACTGCCTCTGATAGTTTACAAAAGCAACTTTTAATGCATTCAAAACTTTCCCCTGGATTTAGCAAGCTCAAAAAGTTCCATTGATAGGATATTTGTGTGTTTACAAGCAGGAAGATATGTTTTGCGTTTCTTAAAACCTCAATTTTTTTTACTTGCATAATCATGTATATCAAATCATATTTTTAAATTGCCTTAAACTAGAGAATTTCTGATTCATTTTTCCTTTGAATAATAAAATAACAACATTATATCTATAGCAAATAAACTTAAAAACATTCAGGCCACCAAAGTACAAACTAATCTTTCTAAACTGTCACTAACATTAAACTAATCTTTTCATCTAATATAACCTGTTGGAAAATATGATTTAAAAATAATTTTAAACTATCTTACAGTTATAAATACTATGAAAAAATAGTTGAACTAATGTTTGAAACCAAAAACATCCCTAATTTGGGGCTTCTTACTTCTTTCCCATTTTCTCTCCACTTTTATCTTGTATAAGATAATTGTCTTTGTGATTAAAATACAGTCTGAGACTTTTATCTCATTTATCTCAGCTGATAGAGTAGTTTAGTTATTCCTTAACAATGGCAAAGCTCACCTTATTTTAAACTTAAAGACTTGATTTCAAATTATTTTTAATTAATATAATTTGTGAGTGGTAATGATATTTTAAATTCATGGTATATGAGCTCCCTCCAGTGGCTAATTTAGCATTCACAAATCTGAAATAGCTATCTTAAATTACAAAGCAGAAGCAATGATCAGCAATGGTTTTAAAATCTCTGAATGTAATCTTATAAGTAACAGTATTAGGAGAAAACATCACTGTCAATTCTGTATCTGTTCATTTAACAGGAAATGTAGAGTTTGACACATGCCAGGCATCATACCAACCTCTATGGATTCAAGATATAAGGCAATAACTGTCTAGGAGCTCATGATGAAAAGGAAACACAGGTGTTTACAAATAACCACCACCACCAATTGAAAGACAGTGAGTTGGGCAAAGTAATGGTGCCTTGCCCAAAGAGCAGAAGAGACTCTGGAAGAGTAAACAGCAGATAGACCAGGGATGCTTCTCAACAGATCATAAACAAGAAGCTGATTTTGAAAGCAAGGATGTTACAAGCAAAGAGAACATCATGTTCAAAAGCCAAGATTCATAAAAGAGTTTTGCATGTATAGAAAATTAAGCATTTCTGTTTGACAGATTAGAGTTAACCTGGCTACTCGTATGCACTAAGATGGGAGTCAGAACATGCAGAGCACGATACTCCTATAGGTAGTGCTACAGTATGTTTTGATATGGATGAAACACTGAAATGTGTTTCCATCTAGGAAAAGGGACATAGTATGCAGGAAAGACTGGAGCACAGATGAAACCAAGTTCAGGGGTCTCAGCTGTGTAATTTTTTGGAATGAACTTAATGATAAAAAGGAAGTGAACTAGAGAGTTTACAAGATAGTAGTAAGAAGATAGAGTTAAGGTCAGTTGTATGTCAGAGAAAGGAACAACAGGTCTATCTGGTTTACATTGAATTCAAAATAGTGTCTCATCATTTTAATGATGTTATCAGAAATTTCTGCAATTCCATGGTACAAATACTACATTTACAAAGTTGAATGAAAGCAAATAAAACTACTTCTCTCATCTTTCCCTAACACTAAGGGTATTTGAGTTTTGCAACAGATATATATATTTGAGAGTCATTGATTTTTGAATTGCATTATGTGAGACTGTACTGGGGGGAATGAGGAAGTGCCTGGGGTATCCCTTTTTTTCTTTTTCTTTAGCTTGGTATACTTTATGAACATGCAAAAGTATGTTCATACTATCCCTAGTTTTTCTAGTGTTTTGAACTTGAAAGAGTGTATATTTTGTCAAATGCTTTCTCTGCATCAATTGATATAATAATATGATTCTCATCTTTAAGTCTACTGATGTGATTAATTATATTTATTTATTTCCATATGTTGAAACAATCATGCATCTCTGGAATGCACCCCACTTGATCATGGTGCACACTATTTTTTAACATGTTTTGTATGTGATTTGCCAGAATTTTATTGAGAATTTTTCCATCAATGTTCATCGGGGATATTGGTGTGAAATTTTCTTTCCTTGATGTGTGTCTGCCTGGTTTTGGTGTCAGGATGATGCTAGGAAGGGTTCCTTCCTTTTCTATTTCATGGAATAATTTGAGGAGTATTGGTATTAATTCTTCTTTGTAGGTCTTGAAGAACTCAGCTGTAAATCTGTCTGGTTCCTGGCTTTTCTTGGTTGTAGGCTTTATGGCGTCTTCTATTTCCTTGCTTAAAATTGACTTGTTTAAATTGTATATGTCCTCTTTCTTTACTCAGTTTGGGTTGATCATATGCCTCTAGAAATTTCCATATGCAGCAAAATGAAACTAAAACCCTATCTCTCACCATGCACAAAACTCAACTCCAAGTAAATCAAGGACCTAGGAATAGACCAGAGATCCTGTGCCTAACAGAGGATAAAGCAGGCCCAAATCTTCATCATGTCAAATCAGGCCCCAACTTCTATAACAAGACTCCCAAACTGCAAGAAATAAAATCAAGAATTAATAAATGGGATAGCCTCAAATTAAAAAGCTTCTTCTCAGCAAAGGAAACAATCAATGAGGTGAAGAGAGATCCTACAGATTGAGAGAAAAGGTATACTCATACATTGCTGGTGGGGCTGCAAATTGGTGCAACCAATCTGGAAAGCAGTATGGAGATTCCATAGAAAACTTGGAATGGAACCACCATTTGACCCAGCTATCCCACTCCTCTGTCTACACCCAAAGGACTTAAAAACAGCATACTATAGTAACTCAGCCACATCAATGTTTATAGCAGCTCAATCCACAATAGCTAAACTGTGGAACCAACCTAGATGCCCTTCAATAGATGAATGGATAAAGAAACTGTGATATATATACCCAATGGAATATTACTCAGCATTAAAAGAGAATAAAATTATGGCACTTGTAGGTAAATGGATGGAGTTGGAGAATACCATGCTAAGCAAAGTAAGCCAATCCCCCAAAAACAAAGGCCAAATGTTTTCTCTGATAAGTGGATGCTGATCCACAATGGGGAGGGGGGGTGAGGCATGGAAAAAATGGAGGAACTTTGGGCATAGTGGGGGCAGGAAAGATGGTAGAATGAGATGGACATCATTACCCTAGGTGCATGTATGACTGCACATATGGTATAATGCTTCATCATGTACATTCATAGAAATGAAAAGTTGTGCTGCAGTAGTGTACAATGAATGAACATGCATTCTACTGTCATATATCCTAATTAAAATAAATACATTAATTAATTTAAAACATGCAGGCTGTCCCAGACACTAACAGCTATGGAAACAGCTCCATATTTAGGGTCTTCTTGATTGTGGTAAAGAGTGTGTGATTTTAGAACTGACAACTTCATTAGCATATTTCCAATGCAATGGTGCATGATTATGACCTGAAGCTGCAGCTCCTTTCTTGGAGTGGTAGGTATTGGGGATGTCTGTGACATAATATGTGAAAGTGTTCTTAACATTCAACCCATGGTCTTTTTTCTTTCTCTAAGGTGTTATTAATACTTTTTTTTAATGCTTAAACTAGACAAAAGTGAATCTGTTGTCTGCATTAGAGAATTCTGGCTGATATAAAAACTGCTCATAGAAGTCTCTGTCAGGCAACTGAAAACCTTAAGGAAAAAAGACTGGAATTGGTTTTCTGGTGTGGGGCTTTGTAGGTAAAGTGAGAAACCACTTACCGTTAGAGGACGAAACAATGTGCTCCATGAGAAGCAGTTATAAAACAGATACTGAAGTTACCAACCAAGGACACATGGAAGAGCCCACTGAAGGCAAGAGTGACTCATAAGGTGGAGGCTGCCAGAGACATGTCACCCTGGGCTCTGCCTAGGGTGAGAATGCTTAGACCAGGAATACAATAGTGGCCCTACTGAGTCTGCCACATGGCAATTTCAAGCTTCTTGAGTTATTGAAAAACAGACAAGAGAGGGCTTAATGCATTGCCTGCATGACTGATCTCCATTATTGACTGAAAATAGATTCTAAACAATATTTAGGAAAGAATATATATCAAACTCAGGAGGTCCAGTATGTGTCTACCATGTTAATTTAACTAAGGCTGATCATAGAGCTTACCGTATTAGGTAATATAGAGTCCAGCTAAAGCCTAATCAATACCAGCATGAGGAGAGAGGCAAAAAGACTAAATAGAGGTAACTGTCACTGACCTGTTTCTCCACGAAAATGGATCAAAGCAACAAGTGCATAACTTCATATCTATGGGAGTAATAATGGGAAAATATTGGAATTCAACAGTAAATAAACAGAACCTTATAAAATCTAGAGACCTAGGACAATAGCATAGCAAGAGACAAAATATCCCATCACCTGCCACCCTGGCTCCATGGCCAAGGAGATAAAAGAGTCTCCCCTCTGCAGTGGTAAGGTGAAAGAGAGAATTCCAGCAAACTCTTATCCACTTTGTCACTAACAATCCTATCTGTTGGAAAATTTCACGACCCTTGCAAATTTGCAGCCTAAATAGATAAAATATCTACATCTGGATTTGGAAAAAGAATTCATTTCATCTCCCATCAACACCCAGGTTACTTTAGCCAGGAGACATCTTATGAGTAGACCTAATGAATTTGGATGCTTCACAGGTCAGAAATTCCTGCATAGTCCAAACCCTGGCATACCACAGACATTCCATTGTATTGGCTCAGTGGCTGGCAGTCCACAAGAACCTGGGAAAAGGAGAACCTGCCTCTCTGAGACCAGGGGTATAGCCAGTCACATGTGGTTGTGCATGGGGACCAGAATTGAGGGCAGTGGTTCACATGATTCCTGCTACCCCTATCCCAGCTCTGTGCATGTGTGCTTTTTCTTATAAGGTAGAAGGGAGCTCTGTTAGAGGCATGCTCAGGCAGTTTCTAGCAATTCTTTAGCACACAGGATATCACTCTCAAGGCACATAGCTGACAAAGGTTCTGAAAGAAACTCTTACTTATTGATGGCTAGGTTCTGCTTTTGTTTACTCTTGTGAGCACCTCAGCTGGGAGAATTTTGGCCTGGCTGACCTACTCCAACTCAATTCCTGACAGGCACAGCAACTGAAAGAAGGGTGGAAAAGTGCCTTCCCCCAGTCCTGGTCATTGTCCTGATCCCAGATGTGCACAGCTAGACAATGAGGATGAGGGGTCTGAGGTTACCCTACTGGGCAGACATGCTCATAGTAGCTGCAGAGAGGAACAACACAACATTTTCCACCTCTACATCAGCAACACAGGCCAACGTGTCTGTTGCCATCACATCTTTCAGATCATACATTGCTGATGAGAATGGGTATAAGAGCCACAGAGAGGGTATTGTGATTCCTACCCCCACTTCTCTCTGAGATGCACCTGGGCCTGCACCAGTGTCTAGTCATAAGGAAAGTGCTTCAAGCCCCTGACCACAGACCCTTTTAAGTAATAGAGCCAATATCAACAGTGCCTGAGGAAATTCTCATCATCTGATAGAAGCCACTGTTCCCACTGTACCAATCACAATGGGTACAACCTATGCAATCTGGTATCTGTAACACACCTGCCTGAAATTCTAGTGTACCCCCTCTCTTGCACAAATTGCAGAGACAGTGGGTCTCTCCAACTCCAACACAGTATATGCAATGCCAAACTCACTAATCACAGCCTAAAAAGCTACAGAGAGATTATACTATGGTACCCAGCTGGAAATAAACTCAATATTGCATAACAAATGTATGCCTAAAGACACATTTTCAGGAGGAAGTCGCTTAGTGAGGCCATCCCATAAAAGTGGTACAGATATCCATTTCACCAGATATATGAATCTTAAAATAGGAACAAAAGGAATATGAGAAAACAAGATAATGTGACACCTTCTAAACTTCATCATTCTCTAGTAACAGATTCCAAATATATCAAAGTAGATGAAATGCCTGATGAAAAAAACAAAAGAATGATATTAAAAATGCTCAATGACATCCGACAGAATACAGATGAGCAGTTAAATGAAATTAGAATAATGCAGCATATGAATTAGAAATTCAAGAAGGAAGTAAAGATTTTGAAAAAGAATCAACTGGAAAACTTACTGAGCAACTGAAGAGCTCAATAAGTCAGATTTTAAAAAATCAGTTGAAAGCCTTCAGAACAGACAGTATCAAGCAGAAGATAGAGTATCAGAGCTTGAAGGTGAGTCTTTCAAAATAACACATTCAGATAGTGGCAATAATAATAGGATGAAGAGGGCATACAAGAACATCTACATCACCAGTACCCTCAATATTGCAGAAGTAAGTGTTAATAGCAAAGAAAACCTGCCCAATGTAATAATAGCAGAAAACTTCCCTAATCTTGAGAAAGACATGGACATCCAGGTACAGGAGACCTATAGCTCTCCAAATAGACACGGCCAGAAAAGATTCTCATCATGACATATTCTAGTGAGACTGTCAAAAATACAGGACAAAGAAAGAATTTTAAGATTTGCAAGAGAAAAATTCCAGATCACAGTTAAGGGCAACCCCATTAGAGGGACAATAAATTTATCAGCAGAAACCCTATATGCCAACAGTACATGGACTGACATGTTTCAAGTCCTGAAAGAAAATTAATGCCAACCAAGATAACTACGTACATCAAGGTTGTCTTTCAAAATTAAAGCAGAAATTAAAGACTTTTTAAGATAAGCAACATGACTACCAGACCAACCATACAAAAGAAGTTTAAGGGAGTCCTACAGGGAGAAGTGGAAGAAAGATAACCACCATCATGATAGCATGTGAAAATAGAAATACCACTAGAAGAATCAATACACAAATGAAAATTAAAAAAGAATTAAACATTAGTGTTACAGTTAATTCATCAACCACGAAGATGAATAAGAAAGAGCTGAATAAATAATAATTTTTACAAAACAGAAAAAAATGAACCAAATGATAGGACAAATCCATACCTTTTATTAATAACTCAGAATATAAATGATCTTAAATCTCCACCAAAAGGATGGAAACTGGTTGACTAGATTAAAAAATAAGACCCTCAGGCTGTCCACAAGAAACTCACCTCAACTGTAACAACAGGCATAGACTGAAAGTGAGAGGACAGAAAATACTATTCCAAGAAAATGCAATATAAAAACGTGGAAGAGTAAATATACATATATCTGTTAAAATAGACAAAGAAAAACAGAAGACCAAAAAAGAAGGACATTCTATAATGATTAAGAGATCAATTCATCAAGAATATATATACAGATTATAAATATATATGCACCTAAGATGGAGCATCCAATTTTATAAAATAAACACTGCTAGACCTAAAGGGAGAAAGAGGCTCCAATACAATAATAGTAGGGGATCTCTATACCTCCTTCTCACCAACAGATAGGTCATTGAGACAAAAAAAATCAACAAAGAAACATCAGAGTTAAGCTTCATAACAGACACTTATAGAACAAAGGGACTTAATAGACATTTATAGAACATTATATCCAACAGTTGCAGAATACATGTTCTTTTTGTCACATCAGAAAATTTGTCTAACATAGATGATATATTAGAAGACAAAACAAGCCTTACTGAATTTTTAAAAATTGAAATAATGTCCTGTATCTGTTCTGATCACAATTGAATGGAATTAGAAATCAATAATAGGAGGAGCTTTAGAAATCACCCAACAGATGGTGACTGAATATACTTTCAAACAAAGAGTGGGTCATGGAGGAGGTCAGAGAGAAATTTAAAAATATACAAAGGAGAAGAAAAATGTGTGTTTTTTTCATAAATAAGCAAAATTGACAAATCTTTATTTAATAACTTCCAAAAATGGAGATTTGAATAAATAAAATTAAAGAAGAAAAACAGATAATACAAGTGATTGATAATAGAGAAATTCAAGGCATTTCACTGATTATTTTTTAAAAGTATATGCTAACAAATTGGAAAATTTCTGGAGAAACACAACCTAAACTGAACCCAACCCAAACTGAACCAAGAGAATATGAAAATAAAAAATAAAACATGAAGACCAAAAACAAAACATTAAATCAGAAATAAAGGTTTCCAAAGAAAGATCCAGAATCAAATCGCTTTATTATTGGTTATTCCCATTTTTTTAAAGAACCACTGATTATTACCAAATTCACTATTGAGTATTACTAGATTTTCCTTGAAAAATAAAAACAGCACTACTATATGTTCCAGCTACACCACTCAGGTATATATATCCAACAGAAATGAAATCATCATACAAAAGAGATACCTGGTTTATGCATGCAGTATTCTCAACAGCTAATATATGGCATCACAGTAGGTGCCCAGGCAAAGATTAATGGATGAAGAAAATTAAATATATACAAAAGGTGTATTATTTAGCCATAAAGAAGAAATGAGGAAAGGAAATCCCATCATTTGCAGGAAAGTCATGTGAAATGGAAAAGTCCCAGACACCGAAAGATAAATATTACATTTTCTCTCTCATATGTGGAAATTTAAAGGAAAAAAAAAAATGACCAGAAAGTAGAATAGAAATTAAAATGGCTGAGAACAAGCTTGAGAGGAAGGGTGAGGAAAGACAAAGGGTAGAAGAAGCATAGGCAGATACTGTCAATGGATGATTGCATGCATGTATGGGAATATCACAGTGAATCTCTTTAATCTTTACAGTTAACATGTGTTAATTATTACAAAGCAAACCACACAGCATCAACTTATTATTATGGTTGTCACTCGCTAGTTTTAGATAAGTCGTATCATCTAAGTTCTGTCTTTATATCACCAAGACTTACTGCTCATCTGTATACACCCAGAGGTTCTTCCTATCAACAAAGCAAAGATGACTGAATTGAGAACACTGGGGCTACCTTTTTGTTCATTCAAATGTTGCTATGAAGTGTGTGAATCAAAATGTAAAACTTTTCATTCCTTTAGCATTTAAGTAACCTTTTGAGGCCAATTATCTTAAGAAGGAAAAAAAAGTACAACATATAGTAAAAAAAACCAAAATTACATTTCAGCGATGTTCAATATCACACAAAAATTTCATTATCACCAAAGAGCAAAGACTCTTGGACACGTTAACTAATAACCGCTCCCACTATCCCCCTGAGATCTAACAATGACACTTCTCTATACTGAAACAGCTCATTGTAATGGAATTTTCCTAATACAGATATGTGAATGTGATTTCTGGAGAGTTTCATTTTCATTGCTATTGGGAGACAAACTCCATACATAACAGATAAGAAAATGTGATTCATGTGTAAACTACTTGCAGATTTCTTCCCTATATACTTCACTAATATTTCGTACCTTTTCCCTTTGCTTTATTTTAGTTATTTTAAAAGGACTAAGATAGATGGTAACTTCCCATTTACCAGAATTTGTAAATTCAACATCTCCAGTCATAATGAATGTACCTGTTAGGATGGGTTAGCCATAAGTAATACAAGCCAACTGAAGATCGCCAGAGTCCAATGAGTTATTTTCTCAAATAACAAAAACACCTCATGGTGGTTGTTTCTTGGACTGATTAGTGTGGTAGCTCCATGGTGACAGGTTGTCTTTGGTCTCATGGGCTTTCCTTTGATGGTGCAAGGGCTACCATAACTCCAACCATCATAATGGCAATGATGATATCCAAGGAAAGAAAGACAAGGCATCCTCCTTTCCTCGATCTCCATTTTTACTGGATAAGAACTTTCTGAGGGTTCCTCAGAAGAGGTATCCTCAGGTCTCATTGGCCAGAACTGAGTCATGTGCCTTTAATCCCATCATAAGCAATTAGGAATAAGATGATGATGATGAAATTAGAATAAGCATGCACATATGAGATATTCCCTAGGGCGGTCGCTCCCATCAGGAGAAGTAGGGGTGCTGCTCAGCCCCAGAGGGACATTTAGCAAAGATTTACTGAAGATATCTCTGGTTGTCACAATCTATATGAGGGATGGTATTGACATCTAGTGAGTAGACACCAGGAATGCTGTTATGTATCCTACAGTGCATGAGGCAGCCCTTCTACCCCAAATAAATCTCATCTAAAATATCAACAGTGCCAAGGTTGGCCACCCTGTCCTAGAATATAGCTTACCTTCCCTTGCAGGATTGCCCCTTGGTAACTGAACTCTACTAATATCTCTGTCCACAAGGAATCAATAGTTTCTCCCACAGGGGAAAAGAATCTATTACATCAATGCTTCTCAGATGTTAGGAAGCATCCTCATGAGGGAACTTGTTTAGCACAGATTCCTTATTTCAATTTTCAGACTTTCTGATTCAGTATGTTTGGGGTAGTGGCTCAAAATGTTGCATTTGCATTAATTTTCCAGTTGACACTTAAGTGGCTGGTCTAGGCGCCACTTGTTGAGAATTGCTGTTAGACCACACCCGTCACACTGATGCTGTGTATTTGCTTAATAAATATATTATATTTAGTAGAAAGATATGTGGCTTCCCTAAGGCTAAATTTCCCATTGAAATGATGACTTTTCCCCTGTTTCTCAATGGCATTAGTATCACAAAATAGAAAATCAGAAAGCTGAAACTTCTTTAAAGACCTGGTAAAAATTAAACCACATTAAAGAAAACCTGATCAGGTAAATTTCTTCTAAGTCCCCTGTTATTGTTTAGATGTGGTGACCCCCAAAAGTTCATATGTAAAACAATACAAGAAGGTTCAGAGAAGAAATAACTGGGCTATGAGAACTTAAACCCAATCAATGAATTAATCCCCTGACAGGGATTAACTAAGTGGTAGTTGAAGTGGTAGGGTGTAGCTGGAGGAGGAGAGAATTGGGGTGTGGCTTGGGGATATATATTTGTATCTGGCAAGTGGAGTCTCTCTGTCTGCTTCCTGGTTACCACGTAAGCTGCTTCCCTCTGCCACACTCTCCTGTCACAATATTCAGCCTCATCTTGAGCCCCCAGGAATGGGGACAGAATGGATTAAGACCTCTGAAACTATGAGTCCTCAAATAAACCTTTCCTCCTAAAATTGTTCTGGTGAGATCCTTTAGTCACAGCAGTGAAAAAGCTAACTCAAACTACCCCCCAAAACCAGTGTCAGGTGGTGCACTTTAAGTTGGGCAGTGGGCAAGAAATGTATCTCAACACTTTGCTTGGAAAGAGTATTTGAAAAACTGCACTCAGAGCTTGAGTAGGTTATTACAAAACAAGCAATACAAATTGCAATGAAGTAACGAAAAAATGTTCCATCTAACAAAGAAACGCCAAGTAAAACAACCATGACTTACTTCCTGTGTTTTGACAAAGATAAAAGCGAAAAAGGAAGACGATGTATGTTGGCAATTAAGTGGAAAGCAATTGGAACCGCTTCTCACACTGTTTGGAAAATTTAACTCCAGATGGATAACAGAATCAAATGAGAAAGGCAAGTCGAGTTATGGGGAAAATAATCAAACAGAAATAAAATGGGGTCTTTACTAGAGCTATGGAAAAATGATAACCTACCCAGCTTTGAAACTAGAGAACATCATTATGTCTGTTCCATAATAATGTATTTACATTGATGAGAATGCATTTCATCAATGGTATTTACAATAATGAGAATACACTCTTGCTTAGGAGGATAATACAAAGGAAGAGATCTTGAAAAACATTCACTTAAGTAAGTCAGAAAAGTAGTTAATATCCTATGCACACTTTACAAGTACTTAGGCTTAAAGGAAAAAAGAATGGAAAGTAAATAATTTGAGAACAAAGTCAGATGAACATAATAGGATACAATCAAGAAATTAAATTGAAAAAGTAAAAATAGTGACATTTGGGTGGTGTTATCACAAAAGACATATGTGCATGTCTACATGTATTTAAAGAGAATAAAAATTCAACAGGGTTTGTACACTTGATGTGAAATTTGCAGTCTGGTAAAGGTCTCTTATTAGTCCTTAGGCATTGATAAGATCTGGCTGTTACTAATGTCCCTGGGCCTGGTGATTCTTATGGACATCTTCTAATTTAGCTTATACAAGGACCTGTCAGGAAAGCAATATTATCTGCTTAAGTGAGGAAGACTGCATTTTAGAGAGGTGAAGTGAGCAGCCCAGTCCTGCCTGGAATGTGAGCCTGTGCTCCTCCGACTGTAATTTTGGTGTTGCCCTTGGATGATAACAAACATCATAACATTAACGACCAGCATTTACAGAGTAGCAAGTGCTGTGCTGAGCAAATTGCCTGCATTATCCCATTTAATTCTCACTATATACTGTTATCTGCTCCCATTTGTAGAAGATAAAATTAAGAGGCTATGTTCAAGGTCATAAAACTATTAAATCCAGGTCTCCTGGATTCCTAAGCCCAAATAGAAACCACTTTCTCCTATTTTCTCCCTGAAGGCAACTTTTTCTTTTTAAGTAGGAGGAAAGAAGGAATAAATAAATAGCAAAGGGAGAAACAAAATTTCCACTCACTGCCATCTGACCAAAGTGAAAGAGGTATTTGTACTTTTTGTTAGGGACTGGAGAACCAATGGGAAAGCCTTGTCTCCCTTGATTACCTCCTCATTTCTCCCCACACCACCCAACCAACCCTAAACTCTGTTCAGAAATGGAATCTTTATCATCAGGTTTACTAGTTTTGCTAGTGGTTTAGTCTCCCAAGTTTCAAATAGTGTGAAGGTGGGAAGTGAGTTGCACTTAGAAGCTTCCACTTTCATAAAAAACACTAAGTAGCTGCTATCACATACTTTTGGCAAGGAAGTAAGTTCTAGCACAGGAGTAAGATCATTCCAGGAGTAATGACCATGCCTGACAAGCATTGCAGGCATACTAGATGCCAGGCATCATGGTACTCGGAAGTTGAACAGCTTACTGCCATTCGCTCTCACCACAATCCTCCAAGGTTCATCATTGTCCCCATTTTGCAGTAAAGAGGATCGAAGCTCAAGATGATTAAATAAGCTGCCGACTGGCAGTGTTCAGATTTTATGCCCTATTTAGCTTCAAAGCTTACACGTTCAATCAGTGTGCAAAACCACCAAACAAGCAGCTTTGTAGAAAAGCAAGGAGTGTGACAAGTACCAGGAGACAAGCTGGCCTCAGGAAGACCCAGACTGAGAGGTTAAGGATATAGGAAGACGGAAGAAGACTTTGACCTGGGCATAGGCTCTTGGCAAAGGGAGAGAAGACACAGATGAGGCCCCAATCTGATAGGAAAACTTCCAGGTGTAGATCATCTGTTGACCAGCATCCACTTCCAAAAAAAAAAGGGCAGGAAGTCCACCCTGCTACTCTGCTAGGCTGCAGGCTGTTTTTCTTTGTTCTCTAGGGGCATTGGAAACCACAGCACTAAACTTCATGTTGCACTCTAATGAAATCCAATGTTGGACTATCATTAGATAAGTTCCTTTACTTCATGCTAACGTATTTGTAGAAGCATATAGTACCTATCTGCATTACAAAACCAAAAAATGTTAAGCTTATTGAAAGACCTTCAAGGGTACACATTTTTTTTTTGGTAATAGCCAAAATGGCTCATAAAGACCTCCAGCAGTTAATAAAAACAGAACTTCCAATCCATGATTAAAGTGAGATAAGTATGATTTGTGATCTGTGTTGGTGCTGGAAATGTCTGGTCCACCCCCCCACCCACTATCCAGGGAGATGATCTGACTTAGCCAAGGTGATGGGTCAGAGCAGGAAACAGCAGAATTTATCTGAGGGGAATAGATCAGCTGACACGGCTTTGCGTTCTTTTGTTCCTTTCCTTCCTTTCACTAAATACAGTTGTTTTCAATGAACAAATAAATAAAAGAAAGGAAGCTACTCGTTAGGAGTAGGAATTAATGAGGCCTTTCCAGTAACCCACAGAAGGTTATCGTTGAACACTGTTTCCCTTAGGTTCTTATTTTAACTAGTGGCTTTGCCAGAGAGTTTCATCTTTATAGATGCACCATGGTCTTGGCCCTTTCCTTAACCTCAGCTGCAGGCCTCCTTCTCTAGTCTTTGACAGCATGACTCAGTCTTCACCACTGGCTTTGTGGAAGGAGAACTGACTTCTGGCACTGTGTTTTGTAAGTAAACAATCTCTGTAGTGCTAGCCTTGCAACCCCACACCTATAAAACACTGCACCTGTCACAGACTGACACAGGGTCTTAAGACCATAAAAATCAACCCAACCTCCTCCCTGTCATCTTTCTAAAAAAGGCTGACACGTTTTAATAACCAGTCATATGCACAAGCTCTTTAGCCTTAAGGCAGAAACTGATCACTAGAAGTTTGGAGAGGCATTTTCTTCAAACGGCGTGTTACAGAATCTGATGAGTATGAGGAGACTCACTTCAAATAGGAAACACTGGCCGGGGTAAAAGCAAGATTTGATGCAATGATTCAGTCACTTAAAATAGTGACCCAAGTTCTATTGTGTCACATTCACACCTGTGTTCTATTTTAAAAAAAGATCCTCAGAGAGTCTGGTAGGTTGGCTTATCAGACAGACAGTATCATCTCAGGCAGGCGAAAGGCCAAGTGTCTAAACACACATTATACAAGAATCAAAATTAACGGCTGCTACTGAACTTAATAGGTTGATGGAAATGTTCTGTATTTTGATTAGGGTGGTGATTATGCTGGTTAAACATTTCTCAAAATTCACTGAACTGTACAGTTAAAATGGGTGCATTTCATTATGTGGGAATTATACCTCAATAAAGTGGATTAAAAAAAAAATGACAGCTGTCCATGGAGAGCCTGCACACATGTCCCTCTGGCAAAAGCAATACAAACTATGAAGTCAGCTCCAGACGAACACTAATAAAGATTAAATATAGCATTTAAGACTGTGCAGTGAGGAGCAGAAAGACTTTCTTCTGAGAAACCGGGGGTGATCATTAAACCTCTATTGAGAACTTAATCTCACAGTCAAGGACAAAAGCATTGGCTCAACAGGAAGCCCTGGTGTTTTTTTTTTTTTTTCCTTCCTCAAAGCAATCAGAATCTGAGCTTGTTTATGACTTTCCAAATGTTGGCATCCCCCCCCCTCCAACTTATCATCAGAACTGGCACAGCTCAAGTTCGATATGAGTATTAACTATGAAGTATGCTCCTTTTTTGTTCTTGTTTCAAGAAAATAAAGTGCAGCAAAATTCCCCATGCATAATCGAAAATGTAATTAAGAAAAATCAAAGGTTGAACGTTTTCTCTGATATGTGGAAGCTAATCCAAAATAAGGGTGTGTGGGGGTTTAAAAAAATAGAAGAAAAATCAATGGAGTAAACAATAGAGAATGAAAAGAAGGAAAGAAGGTTGGGTTAGGGAAAGACAGTGGAAGGAATCTGACCTAACGCTCCTATGTACACATATGAATATACCATAATGAATCTTCCCATTGTGTACATCCACAAGGTACTAAATTAAAAAAAAAAAAAAACTATAAGTAAATAGCAGAAAGATCAGTAGAGTAGAGGGAAGGGAATAGGAGGTGAGAGGAAGGGAGGAGAAATGGAAATATAGGGCACTGAATTAGAGCAAATTATAGTCCATGCTTTTATAATTGTGTCAAAATGAAACCTACTATTATAATAACTAAAAAGAATCAATAAAAAAGGAAGTATTACTATGCACAGCAATTTTCTAAATATGCAATGTTTGTATACTAAAAGGCAAAAAAAATGTTCACACCTTTTGATGGTGCTGAGTTGGCAAAGTTACAGTATCGCTCTGGTATTTTTGTTTCTGTAAAACAAAAATGCTAAGGCTAGTGACATTTCTAACACTAACATCTCCTACTTGTCTCAGTTAAATCATGGACCAGAAGCACATTTCTACTAAGTGGAAATTGTTTTTGATCTCACCTAATGCTTTCTTTTCCTTCGTGAAGAAGGAATGGCATTGAGTCAGGAAAATTTCTAATTTCCTCATGGAGCTATACAGTAGACATTCAATACGTATCAGTTGCTTCTTATCAGGCTGGAATTGATAGAAGGTATGTTTTACAATGTAGGTTGTCAGGAAAATATTAGGAAGGAAAAGAATTTTGTTGAAGAGGAAAGAATAAAGAAATTAAGTTATGACAACTCACTATTCCTTCTATAGCTGATCAATAATAGATAAAAACATCTTTCACTAGAAGGTGTTGAACACATCTCTGACATTTTTTGGACATAAGCACATGTTTTATAAATTGTTCCATTATAGAATCTGGAATTTGCATGAGGATATAATGGTCATCAATGGCAGTTTCCCACTCGGAGTACAATACTGGTCCAGTATTTCAACATAAAATACAAAATAACCAAATCAGTCTTAATTTACTTTTATGAAGGAAAAGGTACAGAAACAACTTCACACAGCTGTCACTTTGCATGTATAACCCAAGCTGTGATTAATATCTTAAGGATAAATATTCGGAGATAGCAGCAGAGGTTTTTGCTTATCACACAAAGGCTACATTTTATCCAAGGTTGTATTTATTCATTCACTTTACCTTGTCATCATCAGGTAATCATTCTCAATTTTAAACCTGGGTACATTTCTTAACTTAAGAAGTGCTGAAAGAGTAATGGATTTTCCCAAGGAAGTCTGGAGGACAAAACGAAACAAAACAGTAGAAAAACAAATGATAGGAGTCAGAGGATCAGAAAAATTATCTAAAATTTGAACACAAGGTATTAAGGTAGGTGATAGACCCTTTAATGTCATTGTGGTCTAAAGTCACTTTAAGCTTATCTATAGGAATATATTCAGTCTAACATATTGTTTCATATTTGTTAATAGTATCAAATGTAGCAAAGCTATTTGCTAACTTGTTGACATTTGTCTGCTACAGGAGCAAATAAATCTTATTTTGAGACAACACAAAGCAAAAATTAATTTTGGACACTTTTTATTCTTTTGATATGGGAATTGAACCCAGGGCCGCTTTATAGCCCTAAGCCCCGGCCCCAGCACCCCTTACCATTTTATTTTAAAATTTTCTAAGTTGCTTAAGGCCTCACTAAATTGCTGAGGCTGGCTTTGAACTTGTGATTCTCCTGCCTCAGCCTCCTGAGCTGCTGGGATTACAGGCATGCACCACCATATCACACATAAATTTTTAGATATTAACTTTTGGTTTTTGTTTTTTGTTTTTAGTCAATTTAAGCTGTCTTAACAGTTCTTTGTCAAATGACTATGAAAACCCAATTCCTCAGATGGTCTCTGAACTTGTCAAAATTTCTATTCTTTCTCTAACTAGTAAGATAAATATATAAAAGATTTCACATATTTGCTGTATATCTGCTTGACAATCATGACTTTACTTTTCAAGAATCATGTTTGAACCAGAGGATCAAGATGTCCAGTGTAAACTGTTAATGGTTATTTTAATAAAGAAAGTAAAATGAGAAGGCTTAAGAATGTAACTGAAGCTTACATGAGTTCATGGGAGCTCAAGAGAAAAATCTTCAAGGAAACACCTAGAAGGTGGATTAAAGTCCTTTGTGAGGGAGGCAACTCTGCAGATCCCTCTGTGTGAAAGTACTTCACCTCCACATTCTCAGCCCCACTCAGTCCCAAAACATAACCAAAACACCATTTCTTTATCAAGGCTGTCAGTATTTCCCCACAAATCATCCTCTCTTTCAAATGACTTTTTTCTTCTCTAAAGCACCTGTCATATTGCATTATAAGTAATGTAAGTAATGTTATTATTGTCACCCTTTTGTTCTCAGGTTCACCTCTATTGTGAGTTTCTTTTAGATCAAGCAAGCCCATCATTAAGACAGGATGAGCACCGAAAGAAGCAAAATCATTTCTCAGTGGCTAGCAGGTTCTTAGTTGGTAGCAGCCAAGTGGATCTGTGTCTTGGTTAGTTTAAGCTCTGTCAGCTTGAGAGATGAGAGCCATAAACAGACCATATCTTAGGAACCATTGTGAGCTTCACCATCCACCTGTGACTTGAAGAAAACAGTAATTTAAGGGGAGTCCAGTTCTTGCCTCTGCCTCCTTCTTTCATTAATGGTTTCATTTGTGCCCTTACCAGTGCCTGAAATCCTGTGTTGGATTTTTTTGGGGCTCCTTTCCCATAGCTATGGGCCAGCACCACATGCCCAGCCTTGGTTCCCAAATCATGGATTTGTCCAGTCAGTCAGCTGCTGTTAAACAGGTATTCCCAGTTGTTCAGCTCCTAGATACTATTATTGTTTTCAAGTCCTGCGGCCTGGCCTTTGTGCCATATTACCCTGCCTTCTAGCTGCCACTGGTATGAGCAGCTGATTATAATTATAATTAGTAGCTGATTATACCATATCTGCTGATTATTCCATATCTGCTGATCAAAGAAGGCATATCTCAAGTTCTTGTGTTCACAGCCTTCAATCTTTAGCTTCTATATCTTTCAAAGACCACTGGTAGATAAATTTAAACTCTTCATTGTTTCCAGAGTTCTGCCCTGCCCTGTTTCTCATTGCTCAAGTGCCAACCATGAGGTCATACTCTTTGAAGTGCTGCCACATCATGCTATATCCACCCAGGACTCTCGTGGATACTGATCTCTAGTATTGACATTGATCCCTTGTATCTGGGTATTTGAAAATTCATTAGCTTCCTACTAATAGGAAATGTATATCAGTACTAGCACTTCCTCCATAGACAGCCCAATGGTCTCTTTTTTTTAAGAGAGAGAGAAGAGACAGAGAGAGAGAGAGAGAGAGAGAGAGAGAGAGAGAGAGAGAGAGAGAGAGAGAATTTTTTAATATTTATTTTTTAGTTTTCGGTGGACACAACATCTTTATTTTATTTTATGTGGTGCTGAGGATCGAACCCAGCGCCCCGCACATGCCAGGGAGTGTGTTACGGTTTGAGCCACATCCCCAGCCCCAATGGTCTCTTAATTGTAGTTTCCCTTTTATTTTACTTTAGACATATAATAAGGCTCACTTTATTAAAATTTAAATACGCATAAATATGTATTTGCATATGTGTGTATATATATATGCACAACATGATAAAAAAATAATATAACTCTTTCATCCAGAGATAAACACTACTAGGTTAGCATGAAGGGGAATGTGTATCTGAGTCTCATAATTGTTGTTATGGGTTGGGGACATCATGGTGCATTCCCACATAAGCTGTGTCAGAAGTCTCTTAGTATCCAAATAGAAGCTGAGGGAGGCCAAGGTAAGTCCATGAACTTGCCCTTGGAAATAACAGGCCCAGGAAAACCTTTTCTTATGAAAGGACAAGCAAGCCTTGGTAATGAAAACAATGAGTGAAAGGGTAAAAACATTAAAGAACTGAGAACATTTTTCTCCACTTGAAGAGGAATACCTATATTTAAAATATTAGTGATGGAAACTGAGGGGAGAAAAAGTTGTTTACTTTCTCAGTGTACTTAAAAATAAAAAGGATTCCAGGAAACAAGAAAGATGAGGTCAAGAAGCAAGTGGAAGAGTTTGAAATTAAATGGATGAGCTAAGAAAAGCTGTAAGAAAAAAAAATGCAAGTGCAGAATGTCAAACTATGTTGGGAATAGGAAAAGAGCTCAAATGAGACAGAGGTGCAGATACCTTTTGTTGTTGTTTTTGTTGAGAGTGACGTTACACTGTAGATTATTCATTCATTTTAACAAACAATTTTGGGCATCCACTGCGCCTGTCAGCATTTGAAGATAAATAATAAAAATTCCAGTTAGTAAAGAGCTAAGTGTGGACAGGGGAGGCAGACTGGACAACATGGAAGCCGAGTTCTCCAACTGAGGCTGGAGCACTGTGCTGCAGAAACAGAAAGGCAACCTACAGGGGGACTGAGATCTTCCTTCCTAGGATGTCCCTGTAACCCATAGGCAAGGGAGTGAGGAAGACTTGAGGGGACTTTGGAGTGACCAGAGAAGGAATTCTGGGGAAAGGAAATGGTACAAAGTTCTCTAATTCAATGTCCTTTACTTTTTTAAAATTTTTTTTCCCCTACCAGAACCCTTAGTATAGTATACTTGTTCTTAACATTTTGAAAGATAATTTTAGTTCTTTAAAAAATCTTTCCCTGAAAAACATGTGAATGCCGAGCATGCACACCCACGTGCCAATTTTATGACAATTTCAGCTGTCCTGCATGTCTACAGAACGTGAGTTATTTTGTCCAGGCATTAAGTTTTATTTCACATAGGTAATAATCACAAGTTATTAACTCCTGTCAGTGAGTGAGGCTAAAACTCAAATTAGTATGTTTTAAAATGTGGTAAAACAAAAGCAGTTCCCACTATTTAAATTCCTTTTTTTTCCTAAAGGTCCCAGTGTCTAAACAAAGAGTTAATTGCTCATTGATAGGGCTAGTGTTGAAAACACAGATGTTCCGTTCCTTTAAATAACTTCTCTTCCTACAGAATGGCGTGTCCTGTGAGATGTAAGTTCATCTGAGTATAACATGGATTGCATATGGAGGCAATCACATTCTGTTTTTGGAACAACTTGACAGAACTCTGTCACTGCACAAAATACAAGATTCCCCTCTTCTTTTTCTTTTTCATGCAGAAAGAGTTCTTTCACCAACACAAAATAACTCTGATGGCTGAGAAATTTGCAATGCTTCATTTTCGATTGTATATGGGTGAGGATGAAAAAGGACCAGAATGATTATTAACACTGGAGAAGTTTGTTCTCACAAGCTTATGTGCAGGTCAGAATCATTAGTGGTCACGATATCTTTGTAACAATTGTTTTAGCTTTAAATGTAGCTGAACATAGTTTCATGTGCAATTTGAAAATAGAGAAGGTTAATGGCTATGCATACCAACTCAGAATCTCCAGTGCAAAGCAATGAATGAATAGCTCCAAAACAACAGCCCATCTCCCATGGCAATGTAGCAGGAATGGTGCAGGTTTTCTAGTATTGAAAGGGACAAAGAGTGCTGTCTATGGACTAAGAAGACAAATCCAAGACATTTTATCCTGAGAATGCTTCATAAAAACCACTTAAATTTAATGGTTCTCTGTTTTCTTGAATGGGAAAGGGGACTATAATGATACTCTATTAGGAAAACCAGAGAAACAAGGCTATATATACACCATAACTCTTTTGTAAATCACAAGCTATTATAAATCCAACTTTATGAACAATGCATCACTCTTAACAAATGAAATAAATTGTTTTATGAGATTGCTTTTTTTCGTTTAGACAATATACAACTAAAGGTGATTGGAAAAAAAGGGATCAAATGCTTTCCAGATACCTAAACTTTAGCTAACTACTGCATTTCAAAGTATGTATAGACACAGTTATTCATGGGTTAAACCATATGCTTCTTAACACACATACACATTGCCAGTTGTCTGTCTTCTGTCTAAACAATCATTGAACTACTTCACCTCCTGATAGGATGTAGTCATATTTCTAATATTCACCCCATAAAGCTGCTTTAAGCACCATTTTTCCTGAGGTGATACTCATATGTCACCAGATAGTACACGATGAAAATACTCAGTATTATTAATGAGAAATGAGAGCAGAAATTGTATGATTTTTATTATCATTAAATGTCATTAGATAATTCCTCTATTTAAACTTATTCAAATGGGAGATATATGAACAATTTACCATGTGTATATGAACTGAAAACTTGTATGTCATCTTAAAGTTTAGAGGGAAATAGTATTTTATAAGATAAATCTTTTTAAAAAAATCACAATATCATCATTTTTACTAACTTTTCCAAAAATTAGAGAAAATGCTAATATGGATGATTATCAAACTAAAAATAAGTTTGAGAGTAATTTAGCATTTTGAAAATGAAATTAATGAGAACTAAAACCAATCGAAAGCTCTAGATCTGTGTTGAACAATAGTTGGATTCCACAAAATTAACCTAGTTCCTTGCTCCAAGAAATATTTGCCCTTGGATTCTAACACTGTGAAACAACCAGACGGCTTATTTAATAAGACTAACAGCTTACTTATTAAGATCACTTCAAAAAACCTGATTCGTTATCCACATCAATCCAGAACTATCAGGTCATGAACTCTAGTTGCCAACATTTCTCCGTCTTGAAAGATCTGTGTCAAAGTTATTTGGCCCAGACTCTAACACTGTTTAAATGCCCAGTCCTAATTTGCCATTTTGAGACATCATTAATTGTAAGTGGTGTATGCCCTTGTTGCAGTAGGTCTAATAAACTTAGCTTTGCTTCATCCACAGACTTTTCTGGTGGTCTGTTGGAGAGTTGACAATTAGCATCAGTTTTTAAGACAGTAGCCTCTTATGGTATTTAGAGAGACAAAATATGGATGGGTATCATATAATTTCTTGAAGGGAAAAAGTAAAGGTTTCTTCCCCTTGAAACACAGATAAATCCGAACATGTGCAGAGGAAGCTAAACACATTGTCGTGCTTGAGCCAGAAACAGTGAACCATTTAAAGCAATCGAGTGGATTATTCTCCAGTGCATACAAGTTAGGAGACAGCTATCTAATTACACATCAGTAGAAAATACAATGCCATTTTAGGAAACTGTGTATATTCAATGGGGATCACCAGACCTTCCCTCATCCTTCTGGAACGTAAACAAGAATAAAACCCAATTAAATATTATATGCTATAATATACTGACAATAAATTATGCTTCCTTTGGGCTTCTATAGAAAAACTGTTGATTTGGCAGATTGGCATTCTTATTCTATTATTTGCCCCTTTACTCTTCAACAATTCTTTTATGAAATAGCATTTGTATCTCTAACAAGAATACATTGAAAAATCTCAAACTGTCTTGGCCTCAACATCTAAGAAATTGAAATAGCACTGATGGTGTTACTGTAGTTTGAGAAGTTTGGAAATAAAACTGCATTTTATGATAAGAAATGAGTAAATCATTCACTTCTTCTGGGTGGGGTTCTCACTTTGGGGGACTAGTGGATTATCACTGTGAGCAAAGAGTGGTTTATCAGATAGAACCTTTGGGCTAGAGAGGAGATGTTGCTCCTGAGTCCTGGTGACCAAGGGTGGATGTGTAGTGGGTAAGGCAAGGTCGGAGGCAGAATAGCCTCACCACACAGCACTACCATGTGTCTTAGCTTTAACTTTTTATCTTAATTTACAGAATAAAATGCAACTATACCCCTTCCAAATAAAACTGTTTTCTTAGGATGTGTATGTACATGTGTATGTTGTATAAAATAACCATTGACCCCCCCCCATTCCACCCCACCCCCCAAAAAATCAGCAGCATATTTCATTTCTGAAACCCGATGTTAGAAGGAAACTACCTACATAAATTTCTGGATTTTGTTTTGTATTATATTTGCCATTCATTCAAAAGCATTCACTGTTTTATTCCAGACATTATAATGATTCTTAAAGTGATGGCACTTACAATTCCCATATAAAAGGTAGATTTCAACAAACGGGTACCCATATCATTTTGGTTATTGTGTATATCTTCAGAAAGGTGCTACATCAAAAATCTGGTCTTTATTAAAATGCAAATCAAAAGTTGTTTGCTGTTTCCTAGTGTTCACACAAAGGTTACTGTGTTTCAATCAACTCCAGATGAAATTACCAAATCCTTGGTTTTTCAAAGAGAGATTAGAACTCTGACTTGGTGGATCAGTCCTCCCATCCCTGGGAACTCCCGGCAGCCACACTCTATCCTTCCATCACAGTGCTGAAACTTTAGCCCTGAATATCCAAATGATCCATCTGCTTACATTTCCTTATCAGTCGTTATTAAAATTAGGGATTTGTTGGTTGGTCATTTTTATTTGCATCCACCTTAATGCAAGCCCTGAAGTCTTCGGCTTGTGTTACGTAGATGTACACGCAGGGCGTGGAGATTCGCAGCTTACTGGGTTGATCTAGGCTCATGCTTGTGAGGCAGCTGTTAGGCATTTAGTTAATCACATCATCTTCCCCTGGAGAACTGAGCTTTGTCCACTCACAGGGAAACATACGGCCTATAAGTTAACGTTGGAAATATCTTGTCACCCTTACTTATTGTTTTATTTTTAAAAGAGCTTTTTTAAAAAGCTCCCAAAATTTTGGTGGACAGGTAACCTAAAACTAACTGACTTCTTCAAGAGCCAAAGGGCATGGCCACTATTTCTCATATTAATTTTGCTGAAGGGGGTGGGTTAGTGCTTCATATTATATTTGTGAGATAAATCACATTGACTTCAAGTGTTAGTAAATTATCTTTGAACATACTTAAACTAGTCAGCTTCTAACCCATCTTCTGTTCATTGCTTCTGTTTTCCAGTTTTTTGTTTTGTTTTGTTTTTTACCTTTTGGGTTCTTATCTCTCCCTTTCAAATATTGAAGAAATGAAACTATGTGAGATTAAACCTTTTCTCATTTGATTGTGTTCCTGCCAAAAGATTGTATCAGTGAAAACTCATTCAAAATCCTCATTAAAATTCAATCCCTAGATGAGCAAACTTAATTGGCATGAAGTCAAGATACATAATTATTTAAATTATGAACATTTCCAGAAAAAGGAGATTATGATGAAAAGCATCTTATTTACATTGCATTATTCCATTGTTAGAAGTTACAATAAAAACAAATAACTCTGTGTTGCTCTTGAGAAGGGATCAAAATATAAAATTATGAGTATAGAGTATCTTTAAAACAACAACAACAACAAAAATCACTTAAATTGTCTTAAATGCCTTTTGGCTGAAAAGTAAAGAGACGAAGTCTTTCTTTACCAAAAGTTCAGATCAAATCCAACAATACTGTTGAAAATTATTCTGATGTTTTACTCAGAAAAAAAAAATTGTGCTCTAAAAAATTTTGGTAAAAAGTATCTAAAATTAGTATGAGAATACTACAAACATGAGGGGAAGTTTGAGACTTGGTTTGCTTGTATCCTCAAAACCACGTTGGATAGAAAGTCAGAAGGTGAAAATTAATTTAAGAATTAAGGGGAGATCATCAAAAAGAGAACCACATGCTTGTTAAGGGCCCTGTACACTTGACATTTTATTTACATAGCATGTTTTCTCATCACTAGGAGACTCTAGGAGGTGTAACACAACCGTGTTGAGGCTACCTGGGGAAAAGATACAGTATACTACACAACAGGTGACACTATGCTCTTCATCTCCCCAAAAGCATCTTGGGTTGAGATCATCATCATTATCATCATCATCATCGGTGATGATGATGATGATGATTTGCTAATTCAAGTCAATGTAAATTGAATCGAAAACATAAAACTCCTAACAGCAGTGTGTGGAAATGCTCTCATGCTTCTTTTTAATGAAGGTGTTTTCAGTTCGATTCTTTTAATGTTTCTGTTTTAACATTTTTCTGTTGTCAGGTAAAATGGGTGTATTAAAATGTGCTTCTTTCTAATACTATCTATTGATGCTCTTATAGTAGTGCTTACAGAAAAATAAAGGGTGCATTCAAGAGACCTGGAGCTCTTGCCTTCCTGCACTCAGCACACACTAAGTGCTAGCTCGAGGGTAAAGAAAAGGGAAGTTCCCCTGTTAGTGAGAATGTAAATTAGTCAAGTCATTATAGAAGAGCATATGATGGTTTCTCAAGAAATCAAATAGAGAACTAACCTATGATCCCACTGCAAATTATGTATATCCAAAGGAAAAGAGATCAGTATGCCAAAGAGACTTCAGCACACCTAAGTTTACTGTAGCATTGCTGACAACAGCCAAGGAATACAAACAACCTAAGTGTCCCTCAGGTGATGAATGGAGCCGGGCGCAGTGAAGCATGCCTGTAATACCAGTAGCTCAGGAGGCTGAGACAGGAGGATCACAAGTTCAAAGTCAGCTTCAGCAATGGCAGGGCGCTGAGCAACTCAGTGAGACTCTGTCTCTAAATCAAATGCAAAATATGGCTTAGGATGTGGTTCAGTGATTGAGTGTCCCTGAGTTCAAAACCTGGTACCTCCTCTCCCCAAATAAATAGATAAATAAATAAAAGTGATGAATGAATAAAGAAAACATGATACATACACACAATGGAATATTATTCAGTCATAAAAGAAATGAAATCCTGTCATTCATTGGTAACAACATGTATGAAACTGGAAGACATTATGTTAAGTGAAATGAGCCAGACACAGAAAGACAAATACTACATGATTTCACTAGCATGAAATCTGAAAAAGGTGATCTTATAAAAGTTGAAAGTGCAATGATGGGTACCAGAGACTGGGGAGAATGGGGAGAAATGGGGGAATGTTGGTACTACGTTGCAGTCGCAATGGTAAAATAAGTTCTGGTGTTTTAGTACACAGTAAGGTGACTTCAGATAACAAAAATGTATTTTTCTAAAACCTGGTGTATATTTTCAATAAAATACTATGTATTTAAAAGAACCAGGAGAAAATATTTTCAGTGTTTTCACCACAGAGAAATGATAAATATTTGAGGAGATACATATGTTTACCCAGATATGAATATTAAGCATTTGATACACGTATTAATACAACATGTGGTACTCTATAAATGTGCATATTTTTGTGCCAATTAAAAATTAGAAAATAATAAAAACAAGAAAAGAACAACCAAAAAAATGAAAAAAAAATAACAAAACCCAACAGTGTTATATTTCTTTAACAAAAGCAATAAGGGGTCAGTTGAACAGAGCATTAACAGGGTAAACTCTCAAGGATGGGTTGAAAGTTGAGTACTTACATGGAAAGGAGTCAGAAAGGAAAGACAGTACCATCCCTCACACCTTTTATGGGAATCAAAGCAACCTACAGGCTGGCTAGAAGGCTTTTTCCCTCACATCTGAGTTTCACCAAACAGTAAAGATGACTCAGCAGCAAGTTTTCCCTGCTGAGACTACTGTGCTGTGACCTTTCTCACACCGGCCCATGGCAGCTTTAAAAGATAAAATGGTTTCATAAAACTCTAGCATAAAATCACAAAAGCAGCTAGTAACAAACAGGCTTTATTTTAGCAGATTTTAAACTTGTACTCTAACAACAGAAATGATTCTTTCTAAATGTCCATGAATATTGGCATCCTGTTGGGCCACATTAAGAGAATAATGTATATCCAGAGGTTAAAAACTCCATGACACTTTTCATTACAACAAGGCAAAAAAAATGGGATGTCTGAAAAGTAGTAAAGCTTTTCTAAATGAATGCTATCAACTTAAACAGTAAATATTCTATATGCTTTTTCCTGGTATTCAAATCTTGTTTTTTTATTTTTGAGTTTTTGTTAATTCCTCAAGTCAATCCTCCAAATTATTGATTCAGTTTTCTGTGGAATTAATTCTGTGCTTTGTTGCTTGGGATGCAGAGTAATTGTACATTTGTGCTTAAAATGTTATCTGTACACAACTAATACCCATTGTAGGCTTTGAAGATGGGATAAAGAAAAAGAACAACAAAAATGGCACATACCCCTCTACCCAGAAGTAAATATTCTGAGCACTAAAAATGTACTAACAATACTCTTTGGCATAATGTTTTCTAGTACAGCCTATATGCTGCTTTGCAACTTAATTTTTAATACTCTACCATTTTCAAGTACTTAAGCATCTTCTACCAAAGCTGTTTCCATTAAATCATACTAATCATTGGAAAGATCCACCATAATTTTTTTTGCCCACTCCGTTTCTGATATTTGGGTTGCTTTAAAGTGTGCAGTGTAACATCCACATCAGATACATTCACTTATCAAATATTCTTAGAAGTACTGGATGTAATGGGAAACTCAGCTCTAAACTGTGATTAACATTGTCAGATTACCCTCTGGGGAGATATGCCAACTTTTACTGCATTGCTATTAGTTTTCCCATACTTCCATCGTCACTGTATGCTAAAGACTTGGTGGTCAATATGTTGTGCTGTTTGCAGGTAGGGTCACTTTGAATAAGTTGGGCCTAATGAAAGGAAGTTCTGTCACTGAGTAAGAGTCCTGGAGGGGGACATCAGATATCTGGCCACTGCTCTCTTTTTCTCTTTCAGATGTTTTTTTTTTTTCCTTTAAATATATTTTTCTAGTTGCTGATGGACCTTTATTTCATTCATTCATTTATATATGGTGCTGAATCTCAAACCCAGTGCCTCACACAAGCAAGGCAAGCACTTTACCATTGAGTCACAACTCCATCTCTCAGATGTGTTTTAATATTAGGAATACAGCAGGTACTAAATTAAGATTTAACCATATTGTAAACAGTACACAAACTTCACAATAGCAAATATGACTAAGTGGCAAAGATGAGAAATAGCAGTGCTGTTTGCTGCTCTGCTCGCTCTATCAAGGTCTATGCTCAAGACATTGACTGAATACTAGGGCAGGGTCTCTCAGGTTAAGTGTGTGAAACAGAAGTGAGAGGCCAGTGTAATGGCAAGAGTTGAAAAATATGACAATTTAGAACTCGTCAGTGTCCCTTGGAAGTGGAAAAGAAGCTACTATTAATGTTAATAGTATTTGGTTCTATTATTTGAGAGCAAGTAGAATCATTAGTTTTTGGACAACAGTTATAATTTTTTTTGAAAGATTAACAACATTTTTTTTATTAGTTGCTCAAAACATTACAATGATCTTGACATATCATACATTTGATTCAAATGGGATATGAATTCTTATTTTTCCACGTGTACAGATTGCAGGATCACATTGGTTAGACAGCCACGATTACACCTACTGCCGTACTAGAGTCTGTTGTATTCTGCTGCCCTTCCTATCCCCTCCCTCCTCCCTTCCCCTCCCATCACCTCTGTCTACCCCATCTACTTAACACATTCCTCTCTCTCTTTTTTTTTCCTTCCCCCTCACACCATCTTATATGTAATTTTGTATAACAATGCGGGTCTTCTTCTATCTTCTGTGCAATTCCCCTTCTCTCTCCCTTTCCCTCCCACCTCTCGTCCCTGTTTAATGGTAATCTTCTTCTCATGCTCTTCCTCCCTGCTCTGTTTTGAGTCACCCCCCTTATATCAAAGAAGACATTCGGCATTTGTTTTTTTAGGGATTGGCTAATTTCACTTTAGCATAATCTGCTCTAATGCCATCCATTTCCCATTCTTAAAATACCTTCCCTGATATTTCAGAAAATTTTAAGATCGTTTACATTCATGATGCATAAACATTGACGAGTGTGTGTGAAACATTCATAATTCTCATGCTAACACTAATTGTCAACAGTTTTAGTGACCAGCATACTTCAGATGAAAAGTGAAATAACACAGGGCATGGTACCATTTCAGGTTTAAGGAAAAACACACTATTCATCCCTTTTGACATTATTCCTCTCTCCCTATTTATCCCATTATCACTTTTTAATTCTACAATATATTGTATTTAGATTTCCATTGGCTGAAAGGTGCAGTGTTTCATTTTAATCTTCCTCTATTTAATCATTTAAGTTATCAGATTGAAATGATTCCTAGACAGGAAGATCTTGTGATATTAATCAATGTCTTTCTCTTCAAATTCAACCTTTATTATTCATTAGCTCCAAGGTTATTTTAAATGCTTGCCCTAAATCCCAACATCTAAGAGGAAATAATCAAATCCTTCCTACTCCTATCAAATAAAGACAGCTTTAATTTATAATCTCTTCCCTTGCTATCGGATGGTTTCATAATGGATTAAATAGTATTGGAGATGGTCTCCTCTAATAACATTTGTTTGAACAGTTGTCTCTCATCTCTTTTCTTTGATAGTTTCAATGTAAATATTGCCAAGGGATTTCAAGTCCTTGAAAAACAATGTCAGTATTCAGTCTTCCTTCATTCATGCATTCATTATCAAAAAACAAAGTATTATGATCAAGTATTATGAATCTGGAAGGAAGTTTGACACTGGGCATTCAAAGATATAAAAAATCACTTGTTACCTTGTGTCAAAGACTTTAACATCCCAGCTGTAGATACAGAAAAAAGAAAGTTTGAAAGGTATGACCCCAGGGGCAGATCTTCTGTCTCATCTATTTACTAGCTGTGTGATGTGGGGGGAAATTAACTCACCTAAGTTAGTGGCCAAATAGGTAGAATGAGAATCATCTTAACTGTTCATAACTCTATAAGTGGGTTCCTGGAGTTGTTGAGGGGCTGAAATTATGTACTCACATAAAGGGTTTTGCATAAACTCTGGCACATAATAAACCCTTAATAAATATGAATTGTTATCTTTACTAACATTAATGCTGTTTATGAGCCAATGAAATACAGCCAATGTGAAATATTGCACCTCGAGGGGCTTAACTCCTGATACGATAAAAGCTTTGCAGAGAGGAAAGAGCTAAGCTATGACTTTAGGGATAAGGAGAATCTGCCTCAAAGTAGAGAAGGGGAGAGGCAGCTTTTTAGACAGAGGACACAGAACAAAAGCACAGAGATGTGAAATGAATCAGTGGAGAATGATCAAAAATAGGAACAAAAGTGGCTGATGAGCAAAGACATAAACTATCATCAGCCTAGATCAAGGGTCTGCAGAGTTTTCTGTAAAGGTTCAGACAATATGTATTTTAACCTCTGGCTGCATGATGTGAGCCAATGTTGATAATTTTTTTTTTCTATAAGGGTTAGAGAGCAAATACTCTTTGGTGTAAACAGTCTTTATAATGACTACTCAACTCTGCTGTTATATCAAGAAAGTGGCCTTAGGCAATACAAGTGAGCATGCTGCGTTCTAATAAAATTTCACTTATGGAAACTCAAATTTGAAGTTCATTTGATTTTCATGCTATGAAATACTAATTAGTATATTTTTAATGCATTGAACAAAGGAAAAATATGCTGTGGGCTAGCTTTGGACCATAGTCTATAGCTTGCAAACCTCTCGTCTATGCCATAAAATACGCAGCAATAAAAATATTGCATTGGTTTGGCAAAATATTCAATGACAGGGCAAAGCTCTCCTGGTTAACAATCCTAAACATAAAGCAAAGGCTGGGAAGAAATGTACCAAAAAGACAACTGTATCTTCTTCTCAGTGTCATAAATGGTAATATGGCATTGTGGTCTCTTTATTCTCTGCAAATTATCTAAACTCAGCATGAATTAATTTTAAAATTAGAAAATACAGCTTTTAAATATTAAAGCATTTAAAGTTATAATTGATAAGAAGACCTAAATGTCCATAGTATATGTTCCTTTTGGAAATACAAATATCCAAAATCAAAATAAAATCTTTTTTTCCCAAGCAATTTTTATTTCTTTAACAACTGCTTTGGAAATTTTAATCTACATAGAATTAAGCAATGATTCTACATAAAGATGATTTTGAGGACTGTAGAAACTGTATGTAAATTCTGTATTAAAGTTTAGAATTTCAAGCCTTACTTTTTATTACCTGCACAGTTATTTCAGAAAAGATTCTGATAGTGGCAATAAACCCCCTACATTGTTGACATTTGATCATGGAGGAAAGAGTAGATAGTAGTAAGAAGAAGCCCAAAGAAAACATGAGGGTGAAGGAACAGGCCTTTAGCCAAACACAAAATGTGGGAGTGAATACTCTTGGTTCTATAATCCATAAATTGCAAAAGAACATAAGCAAAGAAATTTCCAAGAAATCGAGTCATCAGAATAAAATATATCTTCCCCCACCAAAAATCCATTTCTGCCTCCTTCACTCCATGAATATTTATTGAACATCAACTATGGGCAGGACAACACTGAGATGAAGACAGTAGATTTAAACACAGTAGCACTCACTTTAAATCAAGAATGAGACAGTTAAACCCACAGCTCTTATCTCTGGTCAACTTGAAGATACTTGTTGTACAATGAAGCAATGATAATGGCAATTTTTAAAATAATAAATGTTTATAAAAGAAAACACAGGCAATACTTGCCAGTGTACTGTAGAAATCCATAAGAATAACACAAATACTCAGCAATGCATCTAAATTCACAATCAACATATGAAAATCAATTCTAGTCCTATATAACAGAATTGAATAGTACAACTAAAAAACAAAGTGTTATATTAAAAGTCAGCAACTGAAATAGAAAGTGCCTGTCAATAAACCTATAACAAATAGCATACAGATCATTTTAGTGAAATACCTTAAAGAAGATCTATACAAATGAAGAGCAATCTATGTTAAATATGTGTTATTACTGGCATATCAGAAATATATGTCAATTCTCTCAGAGTTAAAAAACAGAAGTAATTTAGTTTCTATGATTATCCCCAAAAGTATTTTTTGGCATGTGAGAAGATGATAGTAAAATTTGTGTGGAAAACCAAAGGGTAAAGAAGCACCAAGACAGGTTTGAAAATGGACAAAATGAAAGCACTAGCTTTTTGAGATAGCAAGGGTTAAGCTTACAGAATTTAGAATATGTAACAGTGCTATAAAATAGACTAATAACTGTGGAATGGTATGGAGAGCTAGAAAGACACTTATGCTTGACATGAGACAGAGATGGCATTGCAGATCAGTGGGTAAAAACAGAAATCAGTAACTCATGTGGGAAACATTAGATCCTTATGTAACACAATATATGAAGTATAACATGTATCAACTTAAATTGGTTGGACTCTGATGGATGGTGTTTTAACTTGAATTTTGACCCATGAGAAAGAATGAGGTATTATCACAATTCAGACTGATTGCATGTTTACTGTTCAGTCCCACAAACACCAGTGCACTGTGAGTCCATTGCTTTGCCATGGTATTCTTTCTGTAAAGCACTGGGCATCCTCAACTGAACTGCACAAGGACACAAGGTTTACTGTGACATGGCAATGATGCCTTATTATTATTTTTTAAATACAAATGACATTGAATTAATTCAGAGTCCTCAGACACAAAGGTTCCTCCTTCCAGCAAAGCACTGGTTGTCCAAAAAACAAGGAATGCCTTCCTCGCAGCTACCTCCATGCAGAGGTGAATAATTATGCAAGTGTATTGACAATAACTGTTGTGCTGGAGCTTATGTGGGATGGCAGAACCAAGTCTGGACTAAAATATGACTTGAATCTTGTGGCACTGGGTTTATATGTGGCCATTAAAATGATCTTAAGGATTTGCTTACTGGTCTAGGAGGGAATGTTTTATACCCTGATATTGTTATGGGCTGGAGAGATGTAGGTATTTGCCAGTATTTATAAAAACTATACAATGAAGACCCATACAATTTACCTTTTGTAAATTACACCTCAACAGGAAAGCTTAAAAATAATCTAGTGGAGCTAGGCGCAGTGGTGCATGCTATAATCCCAGCAGCTCAGGAGGCTGAGCCGGGAGGATCTCGAGTTCAAAGCCAGCCTCAGTCAAAGCAAGGTGCTAAGCAACTCAGTGAGAACCTCTCTCTAAATAAAATACAAAATAGGGCTGGGGATGTTGCTCAGTGGTCGAGTGCCCCTCAGTTCAATCCCTGGTACATGCCTAATAAAATAAATAACCAAGTGTGAGAGTAACAGTGGTCAAAGGAGTTTGGGAATCATTGCTTACCATGCCCCCCTGCACTTTTGAGACTGAACAATGTGCTTGAATAAAAACTCAAATAGATGCTGCAGGAAAACTGAAGATTAAAGATGCATTTCCTAAATTTAACCACACAACCTCTTCCTTCTGTTTTCAAAGTAGCATGTGCTCTCAACCTATAGAGCTAGCATTTTCCACAACACATTTAGTCTCTAATCCGAACATTTCTCAGTAACTTTCCTAGCATGTTCCACTCCAATATTTGGTGTCTGAAACCCAGAATTACACTCTTTGAAAACTTTTCTAAAATGAGTTTGCTACATTTCTAGTCAAAGACTTCATTGTGTCTTCCTCCAAGCTCCCTCTATAGGCATTTCCAAAACACCAAAATAACTATTTCCTATTAAAACCACCATTATTTTGTATTGAAATCATTTTTAGAAACTATGGCTTATGGATCAAATCTGTTTTGATATAATACTTTTAAAATTTTCAAAATATAAAATTATTTGATTAGGAGGGAAAAATAATCTTCAAACAAAAAAGAATATGCAATAGAGAATATTGGTATTGCCTCCCAAATCCTTAACTATATGCCAGTATAGTTAAGGATTTTTTTTTTTTTTTAATATGAAGAAAGGCTGCTAGCGAAAATAGCTCTTTGGTTGATTTAATGTGATTCTCTCTATATAGAACGGAGTGCCTTGAGAAGGTACTGTACATGGACGTTATGACCAGGTTCTCACAAGCTTATTGCCACAAGTACAGGTATGCACAATAAATATCTTTGAAGAGAAAAATTTAAAAAAAAAGATTGAAAGAGGGAGAAAATTGCCTGCCCTCACTCTTTGAGGGCTTTGAGGTCAATGCTATAAGTATGATATTTTGAATATGTTACATTTTATTTACTTGTTACATCTCTGTGGGCAGCACATTGAGTTACCATGCCTTCTGGTCCTGATGCACCACAGGGATCTGAAAGATCACGTAATTTGGCATGGTAGTGCCATGACTGGTGACTCTATCTTTACCCCTGGCTTAGATAGCAAGGCCAGGCTTCTGACTAGGCATACTCCTGGGGTCCAGCTACACTCACCTATTCTTTTGTAATCCTACCTCTTTGCCCTGTTTGGGATAGACTGTTCCATGGAAACACCCTTTGTGTGTTGCCTTCTCTTGCTCTGCCTTTGGGTGTGGCCTTCCTAGATGTCAATCTGCTGACAGCAGACATCATGAAGCTAGACTCAACCCCCTGAAACCTGACCCCTCACCTCATTTGAATGACTTCTCCTCAGTAAAAGGGTTCAGCACATTCTCTCTCTCTCTCTCTTTCTCTCCCCCCTCCCCCCCGCACCCCTAAAGTCAGAGGAACCTTCACAGGACCCAAAGCAAAAGGTATCCCTGTCTCTTGTGTGATTATTTCGTGCAGCCCAGTTAACCTGGAGTAACCCTGAGTGTTTTAGTCTTGAGAAACGTGACACATCTCGTCTATAAATATACAGATATTAACTGATTCATTAGGTCTGGGCTTCAAGAGTTTCCAGATAGAAAACTGAATAATCAAGATAGGTTTGAGCCCTGAGAGTTAATGAGGTGACCCTGGAAGTATAGGAAGAGAGTAAAAGACACTATGCTATAGAAAAGATTAAACAGTGTTGCTTTTCCTTCAGGCTCTGGGATGGTATGATTTTGAAGGGAATGGAGAGGAGAGGAAATACAATTGGTCAGGTTAAGCACAACTGTCACCATGATGATAGTTTTTACAGCTAAAGCCAAGAAAGTAAGAAATTTGAAGGCATTGTAGTTACTTCCTTGTTATGACAATAACCATAAAAAGTTATCTACAACACTGATTGATGATTAACTTTAATATATGCTAGCTTCAAAAACATTTAAAAATCTATAACTGAGAGTTAAGGAAGACAAATACCGAAATGTGAAGCATCCAATAAATGACATGCTCAACAAACCCACCTCCTGCCCCTCCCCTCCACCACAAGTCACATAATGCTAAGAGGATTTATTTGCATTCACAGTGATGTGTAATCATTAACTAAAGAAATGAAAGGACTCCAAAGTGTATTAATAAAGCTTTCCAATCCACTTTCTCACGCACCTTACAGTACAATCTGTCACATTACTTGTAGAAAAGAGAGTAAATAGAGGTTATCTGTTTTAGTATCTACAAATGAACTGTGTGATATCACAGCAAGCAACAGAGCTATGTTTATCTTTCTGAAAAAATAAGTCTTGCAATTTTATTTGCAAGAACTGTAAAAATGCAATGGGTGGAGGAAATACCTAAAAATTGAAGTATATATATACATACAGACACACACAGAGACCTACACTAAGAAGTCAAGAATATTATTTCTGTACCTAAATTGTCAAAAATATCCTTTCATTTGTGGCAAGAACCACAGACAACATTGTCATTGAGTTAATAAAGTAGCTTAGTCAGCAATAAAAAGAAACAACCATTTAAAAACTACCAGATGTAGTGATTTCTGTATCCTGGAAGATGGAGCAGGTGTACTTTTCCCTATTCTGCCCACTAAGTAAGTACTCAATTAAAAATCTTGAGGATTGTATGTAACACAAACCCAAGATTCTGAAAGATGGAAAGAAGACAAACTCAGGAAGCTCACTCCTATATTACTGCATGGGTTTCAAGAGCCACATGGTGGTGAACTTCCTGGGTTACTTTTTATTCATCTATCCCAGACCCCAGGCTTGGAGTCCAAGAAGCCAACAATCCATATGCACCAAAGGGTGCAGATTGGAAAAAAAAATTAAAAAGTAAAAAACCTCAATGAAAGAATCTTTTCCTCACCAGCCAAAGGGCCAGGAAGGAGAAGGCAACCTGGTAAGATAAGAAACCTTTAGATAATAATACTTGCGCTCCAGCCCAACACCACAGAAAAACCTCTTGCCCCAGTTTCATCCACTCCACAAAATTCCGTAGGTGGATTCTACACTTCAGTCTTTCTGGTCCATTATAAGACCCTGTCCCTATTCCTTGCGTTAGTGGCTGGCAGCAGTAGTAAGCACCATCTTCATGGAATCAGTGGAGACCCATGGGGAGTGGTAATGAGCAACTCTTGCCTCTCCTAACATGGTGTTCTCAGTAAAGGCTTATAGGACCCAGAAATCCATGCAGAATTAAGGAATCGCTCTGTACTGAAACCCACTTGGAAACCTGGACTTTCACCTATTACCTGGCAGTAAAGAGGTGGAAGCCTGTCCTTCCCCTGCAAGAACAGTACAGAGGAAGCCAGCTAAATCTGAGGAGACACATAGGACTTGTGTGTTAACACTGAAAACTATGATGAAAAATAAAAAATAAAAAGATCTAAGGAAGTGGACAGACAAGTTATAATGGTTTACATTCTGCTGAAACTGATAGACAGATTTAATATAATTAGTATCAAAATCCCCAAAGACATTTGGGTGCGCATACAGATGTAATTATTTTGAAATATATATGGGAAGGCAAAGAACTAGAATAACTAAAACAAAACAAATTTCATACAGAAAATAAACTGGGAGAAATCAGTGTCAATTTAAGGAGAAAAGCTTAAAAATCTAGGAATATGGAAAAAAGTTTGGGGTATACAAAATAAAGCACAATTTCTAAAAAGAAGAAAAACATATCAGTTAGACTTGTTAGACTTCATTAAACCTACAAATATTTCCTCAGTGAAATGCCTGTAAAGAGACAAGCTACAAATTGAGAAAAACTATTTATAAACCAGGTCTCCAACAAAGCATTAAAAATTATATAAGGAACTCTCAAAACTCAACAATTTAAAAAAAAGCACATCCTCTGAATAGAAATGAGCAAAGATCATGAACATACATTTTTCCAAAGGGATATACAGATGGCAAATAGAAGCAAATGAAAATACATTTAGCATCTTTAGGCATCAGAAATATGCAAATTGATACCAGATTGAGATGTCATTATGAAACTATCAGTATGGCTAAGTAAAAAAAACATGGACACCACTAAATGCTGGTGAGGATGCAGAAAATCTGGATCTTTCGGGTACTGGTAATAGGAATGCAAAATTGTATAGCCACTCTTGAAAATTCTTAGTAAAGGAAACCTGCTACCAACATATGACACTGCAGTTGTAATCCTGGATACTTATTCCAAAGCAATGGAAAATCATGCTAATACAAAAACTAGTATGCTATCATCTTTGGCCACATTATTCATAACTGACAAAAACTGGAAATAACTCACGTGTTCCTTAACTAGAAAATGATCAAACAACGTACAGTGCATGCACACTGTGGAATAATACTCGAAAAGGGGAACAAAATATTGTCATATGCACAAACATTTGTGGATGTCCAGAGAATTCTGGTTGAAAAAATAACTTCCCCTAAAAAGGTACATACTGCATTATTTCATTTATGTAACATTTTGTGAAATGCAAAATTATAGAAATGGAGAACAGATAATTGGTTGCCAAGAGTTAAGGATAGGGAGGAGGAGACTGGGAGGAAAGCTGGCCTGTCTATTAGGGCTGAACGTGAGCTATTGGTGCTGATGAAACTAACATGCAACCTGACAGTATTGATTTCAATACTGAACCAGTGATATTGTTCTATAGTTTTTCGGATATTACCATTAAGGGAACAAAGATCACACGTAAGATCTCTGAATTCCTGACAACCTTATGTGAATCTATAATTACCTCAAAATAAAAGCTCTAGTAAGAAAAGGTGAAATAAAGTTTATTTATAGGTAAACAAAAGCTGAAAGGATTTTTTAAAGCAATGTTTGTAAGAAACACTAAAATATGTCCTTTAGCTTGAAAGAAAATTGTACCAGAAACTAACCTGAAATCTCTGAAAAAAATATCACTGGCAAAAGGACCATTGAGAGAAATACAGTTATATATGTAGCTGCATATTAAAATATGTTTATATGTTACCACAGGAATAATCATATATTACATATATCTTTCATATATGTAGTTATTTATATAGAACCATATTAAGGGCTGGGATTGTGGCTTACTGGTAGAGCACTCATCAGCACATGGGAGGCACTGAGTTCAATCCTCAGCACCACATATAAATAAATAAAATAAAGGTATTGTGTCCAACTATAACTAAAATAAAAGAATAAAAATAAAACCATATTAAGGCCCAAACTACATATATTATTACTAGAACAGATATTAAAACAAGTTAATATAGAGAAAAAAATAATTATAAAGTTGTACTAAAATTATCTACTGAACACAACAGAATGTAGTAGATCAGAAAGATAAAAATAAATGGAAATTATGGAAAACACAACAAAATGCTATGTATACATCCGACCCCATCAATAATTACATTAAATGTCAATGAATTATATATTACAATCAAAGCACTGGATTGTTAGATCAGAATAGAAATATCCAACTGTAGAAGATATACTTCAGATTCAAAGGAATAAATGCATTGAAATAAAAAGTATGGAGAAAAATGCACCATGCAAAATATTACCATAGTAAAACAGGAGAGACTATTTAGAAGAGACTATACAGACATCAGACAAAATAGATTTCAGGACAAAAAAAAAAGTCCTGAAATATCTCACACCACTCAGAATGGTAGTTATCAAGAATGTAGACAACAATAAATGTTGGCAAGGATGGGGGGAGGGACTGCAAATTGGTACAACCAATATGGAAAGCAGTATGGAGATTCCTTAGAAAACAGAATGGAACCACCATTTGACATAGATTTCCTACTCCTTCGTCTGTACCCAAAGGACTTAAAATCAGCATACTATAGTAACGCAGCCACATCAATGCTTACAGCAGCTCAATTCACAATAGCTAAACTGAGGAAGCAACTTAGATGCCCTTCAGTAGATGAATGGATAAAGAAACGGCGATATATATATACACAATGGAATATTTCTCAGCATTAAAAGAGAATAAAATTATGGCATTTTCAGGTAAATGGATGGAGTTGGAGAATACCATGCTAAGTGAAGTTAGCCAATCCCCCAAAACCAAAGGCCGAATATTCTCGCTGATAAGTGAATACTGATCCATAATGGGGAGTGGGGAGGAAGGGGAAAAATGGAGGAACTGGGCAAAGGGCAGGAGGGTAGGAAAAGTGAATGGGGACAGAAAAGATGATGGAATGAGATGGACATCATTAACCTAGGTATATGTATGACTGCACATATGGTGTGATGCTACATTGTGTACAACCATAGAAATGTTAGTTGTGCTGCAGTTGTGTACAATGAATCAAATTGCATTCTGCTGTCATATATACCTAATAAAAACTTTTTAAAAATAAAAAAACTCACAATTTCCAATGTAAAAATTTATCACAAAGTCATAATAATTAAGCTAATGTATTACTAACATAAAGGTAGAGAGATATAGACCAACCAAATGGAATTTGAGAGTTGCAAAATAAATTCTTACATTGATTATCAATTCATTTTCAACAAGAATGCTGAGAAAATTAAAGAGATATTAATAATCTTTTCAACAAATTGTGCTGGGACTACAGGGTATCCATGTGCAAAGGAATGAAGTTGTACATCTTCCTTATTCAGTACTAAAAACTTAGTTGAAAATGGATCACTAGCTTAAATATAGGACTCATACCTAGAAAATTTAGGAGTATTTGTCATCTTGGATAAGACAATAGATTTTTAGCTAAGACACCAAAGTCAGTGGCATCAAATTGAAAAATATGAATAACTTGAACTTCTTGAAAATTTTAACAATTATGCTTCAAAGGGAAACTTTCAAGCATGTAAGAATGGTGCAGAAAGGCAAAGGACCTAGAAAATCCAAACTAATTTTGCAAAAGTACAAATTGGAGGACATATAGTCACCAATTTCAAAGTTTACTGTAATGCTACAATAACGAAGGCAGTGTGATACTGGCATATGGAGAGGTGATGGACAGAACTGAGACCAGAAATTAATCTTTATATTTATGGTCAATTAACATTTTGGCAAAGATGCCAAGGCAATTCATTGGGGGCAAAGGATAGTCTTTCCAACAAATAGGGCTAAGAAAACTAGATATCCATGTGTAAAAATATAAACCTAGGCTTTCAAATTACTATATATATATATATATCCCAAATGAGTACAGACCTATGTGGAAGAGGTAAACTATAAAATGGACAGGAGAAACTAAAGGGGAAAATCGTTAGGTCCTTGGGATAAGGAAGCATTTCTTAAATATGGCACCAAAATGTATAATTTTAACTTCATTAGAATATACACCACCTGTGCTTTAAAAGACACTTTTAAGACAATTAAAAATCAGGCCTTGTAAGGGGAGAAAATACAAATTGTATTTGATAAAGGTCTTGTATTCAGAACACAAAGAAATTTACAACTCACAATGAAAAGATAAATAATTCAATTAAAAAATGGACAAAGGATCTGAACATCCAAAGAAGATTCACAAATGGCTAACAATAAGCACATGAAGAATGCTTGACATCATTAGTAATTAGGGAAATGAAAATTAAACCCACATTGAGATAGGATCTTTTATCTGCTAGAACAGCTATAATCAATACCAGACAATAAAAAGTGTTGCAGAGGATAAGGAGACACTAGAACCTGTAGATACAGCTGGTGAGGATGTGAAATGATATGTAGTCACATCAGAAAACAATTTAAAAATTGGTCCTAGGTATCCACCTAAATGAAAAAATATCTCCATACAAAGATGCCCATGCAAATGTATATTACAACATTACCAATAATAACTGAAAGTGGAAGTAATCCAAATTTTCTATCAACTGGTGAATGGATAAATAAAATGTGGTGTGTTTTGGTCAGCTTTTTCAGTGCTGTGACCAAAAGACCTGACCAGAACAATTGTAGAGTAGCAAAAGTTTACTTGGGGGTTCACAGTTTCAGAGGTCTCAGTCCACAGACACCAGGCTCCAATCTCTTAGGCCTGGAACTGAACATCATGACAGAAGAGTATGGTGGAGGGAAGTAATTCATCATGACCAGGCAGTAGAGAAAGAGAGAGACTCTGCTTGACAGAAACCAAATATGTACCTCACAGGCATGCCCCCAATAACCCACTTCCTCCAGCCACATCCTACCCACCTTCAGTTACCATTCAGTTAATCCCATCAGGGGATTCATTGACTGGGTTAAGGCTTGCATAATCCAGTCATTTCTCCTCTAAACTTTCTTGCATCATCTCACATATGGGCTTTTGAGGGACACTGTATATGTATGGCATGTGTATATGTATGGTGGAACATGATTCAGCAATAATCAAGATCATGCTACAACACAGATAAATCCCCCACAAAGAGTGTGCCATTGAAACTTAATAGATGCACAGGCCTAGACATGGTATGATTTCTTTATAAGAAATGTATGGAGACAGGAAATGGATTAGTAAATTCTCTGCACTGGGGTGAGAGAAGAAATTGACTGAAACCCACTGGAAATGGTACTTTGGGGATGATGCAAATGTTCAAAAGTGGATGGTAATGATGTTGGTACCAAAAATCATTGTATCATGCACTCAAATAGGCGAATTTATGCTATATAAATCATACCTCAATAAAGGTGTTAATGAAACATGAGTTGATGAAGGCAAATGAAAAACAAAAGCCCCTTACAGTAAGCACCGTATTTGACTGCTTTTTTTTTTAAGTGTCCCTAGATCTAGGACTAAGGGGGAAAAAGATCAAAATGCAATTATTATGAACGTTTTTAGTACATGATATAGCACTCTGATTGTGGCTTAATACAGGGTTAGAGTTTTCACATTTAAGCCATGGGAAGCACTGCCTTTAGGCTGTCTGCCCTAGGTATTCTATCTCTCTACTCAGCTTTTGATTACACATGGAGTAGCAGTGAGTTTGACATTATAATCCTTGACAAGTCTAGAGAGCAGTTGCTCTCTGTAGCTGATGAGGTGGGGGAATCGTGAGTTTCAACAGTCAATTGAACAGGAGTCAGGATTATTCTCTTCTTGAGAAAGTTAAGAAGCTTGGAAACACGTGCAGAACAGAAGGCCATCCATCTTTTCTGCAGAATAGGTGAGCAGACTCTAAAAGATCCAAGCACTCAGTCCTATCTGCCAGCAAGGGCTGCAGCATAATTCAACGACAGTCCATGTTTTAACAACATATTTGTTCCTCTCCATGACCAGCGTTAAGATGTTATTTTTTTTTTTATTAACTAGAATCATACTAACTACCTACGGATTGCTATGTGGGCCTATTATTGAAATTGGCTAGCAGCAGGAGCTTAGAGGGACAGAGAATATATGGCTTTCCCCAGATCAGGCTGCACAAGATTTCCCCAAGGAGACACTGAAGTTCCCAAGGGAAACTTCCTGAAATTTGCAGCCCTGGTCTGCTTTCTGTGTACCATTTTCCTTCTGATGTGGACCTTAAAATATTGAAGCCTGCTTCAATTTGGTGGCTTATACATTTAAAGACCAATAAAATACACTCAGCTCAATTCCTTTTTGCCACAGATTGTTTTATGCTACTTTTTCTCCTTTACCTTTACTCCTTAGTCTCCTTGAGAGCTGTGAACCAAAGCAGTGTCCTCAGAAGGATGTTCTCTAAGTTTGTCTGCATTTTACTATTTAACACACACATTCCCCAATTCACAGTACATTTGATATCATGTAACTGGGAGCACGCCAAAAAATACATGATGAGATTCATAATAATGAGTAAAGAAAAGACTTTTAATCTTTGTCCATTTTCCCTAAGCTCAATGCTTTGTAGCTAAAATTTCCTGAGTTTCTCAGGATCAAAACCTCTGAATCTGCTTTGTATATCCATGATCATGACCTGTTGTTACTTGACATCAACAGTAAACAAAAATAGACTACTTACTGTTTATTTGGGTGAAGAGGGATAAACCTTTGTAAATTTCTATATATTATGACATGTACCAATAAATCGATCCTATCTAAATCTGATTCTACCTGTGAATCTTCAAATCCATTAATCTTATTTAAAAAGTCAAAATCTTTTCAAGTCAATTCAAAGATTACTACAAATTTCAAAATCTGAACAGCTTTGATATTTCCTTGTTAATTATAGCATTTGAATTCTCTTTGATTCCTTTTCCTTAAGTCTAAAAAGGAATTAATTATTCTTAGATGGTAGAATTGCCAGGGATATTGAATAAGATAATGCATATAAGGAACTCAGAAAAGTTGACTAGCACATGGTTGGCTCTCAATTAACTAGCTGTGATTTACATAGCAACTCACTGGTAATATTAAAACCAACTTTGGCAGAAAAAAAGCGCTGAAAAATAAAAATTGAGACAGCAGTTTCCTAGTATTAAAAAGATTTGAGCATGTTCTTTAGACAAGAAAAAAAAGAATATTTAATGTGTTGCATATTACATTTTCTTTGATTCTGTGAAACACAAAGTATATATTACAAGATTTGTTAAATGTTATTTTGGAACTTAACTGACAATCTCTATTGTTGGTGTACATGTCTTTTTTTTTTTTTTGGATGAAGAACTATTTACAGTAAAGGCCATAAAACCTGAAATGCCAGGGTCTACATTTGGTTGAAATATGCTTCAAACTTGTATGTTTTACTTCCAAATAAAAAGGATTTAGAATTCACTAGAAATAACTGCCAATAGAGATTTTGAGTTCCAAAGAAATCAATGTTTCTGCTTTTATAATTACTATCATCCATCGTAAGTGATGTATTCAGAGATTAGTAATAATTATGTTCCTAAATAGTCAAACCATAAAGATGTTGGATTTTTACCAGATGACAGCTTCTTGCAATTACATATGCAAAAAAAAAAAAAAAAGATATGGCTATATGTTCTAGGACTCAGTGTACTTATTTACTATGTATTAAATAGATTATCAATATATTATGATGTAAAATTGACTACTGACTGATAATACATCATGTAAATAATTTTAGTGATATAATGAGAGAGTTAAAATTTGGGGACCAAATTTCACCAGTGAAGGCTAATTAAACAACCCCAGCCCTGAGGAAAGCGGTGCTGGCTGGCAGCTTAGCTGTACTAACAGATGAACTTGCTTTGCAAACAAATGAGTAAACAAAGCTGCTAAATATAATTAATTTGGGTTTTGCACATTGTTCCTTCACCTTTTTATTTACTAAACAATTCTCATCTCCATTAAAACACAGAAGACTAGTCACATAAATATTGGCTCTGTCTTCCTTAACAGGAATAACTGGAGCAAAAACTGCTTCTACTCCAGTGTCCCAAGGCACTTGGCATATTGTTAGCCCTTAGCTGCATGTCACTGTTAAGGAAGCACCCTTAATACCACACCACAATTAATATACCTGACTCGCCCAAATGTCTCCTTTAGATGTGATTTATCTAGTTAAGTGTGCAATTACCTAGTAATAAATAGTATAGAAGACATGGAGGAGTATTTGTTCTCTAATCATCAAAGTATATGTTAGTATTCATGATTAACAAGTTAACTTTTAGCCCTATGTATTGCCATAAAATAATCTTTACGGGGACTAGAGTTGTGTGGCTCAGCAGTAGAGTGCTTGCCTACCATGTGTGGGGCACTGGGTTCGATTCTCAGCACCACATATATAAATAAAATAAAGGTCTATCAACAACTAAAATATATTTAAAAAATCTTCACAAGAACCTATTTTAATAAAATATTGATTCATTTATTATTTTGTGTAACAAACACATAATCATGTTTTATTTTCAATTTTTTTAAATTGTTTTGGGTACTGAGGAATGAACCCAGAGCAGCTTTGCCTCTGAGCCACACGCCCTGCCAGTTTTATTTTTTGCTTTGAAACAGGGTCTGTTTAAGTAGCTGTGGGCCTTGCTAAGCTGCTGAGGTTGCCTTCTTGAGATCCTCCTGGCTCAGCCTCCCCAGTTGCTGGGATTACAAACATACACCAATGTGCCTGGCACAATCATTTTTTTAAAGTGCTTTATTAACTTATTTAGTCCTCTAAGTAATCATTAGAATTGGGTATTATCCCCACTTTCACAATAAAGCAATTTAGACATGAACATGAAGTTAAAATAATTCATGGACACAGAGCCAAGAAGTGAGTTTGAATCTATACAGTCAGATCACATGACACAGCCTCGATACCAATTCGTTCCTTTAGTCCAGTCTCTGTAGAATTTATTTCAGAATGGTGCACTGGAGAGTTTTGTTGACCATATGCAATTTCCTATAGCTGCACTTTGTTAGAAAGACTAAAATTGGCTTGCTTGGTTTGGAAGTGACCTCTTAGCACAGAGAATGAAGACTACATGGGCAGACTCAGTGTCTCTTAAAGATCAGTTTGAGGACAAAAAGATACATGAACTAAACATAGACACTGGAGCTGAATCAAAGCTTTTATTTTTCTCCTAGTATTCAGTTGGGTATATATCATAGGAATACCCATGGCTGATGGGTTCCCAGGACCCATGCTGTGATATCTTTACATTTTTTTTCCATTTTGTAAACAGTTTGGTATATTTGAGTAGAGTCAGGTTTTAAGGGATCTTGAATGTTGAGATTTAGATATTCTAAATGTAACAGGGGACCACTGAAGGCTTCTGAGGAGAGAAATAACAGACAAGAGCCATGCCTAAGAACAATCAGTCTGTGGAAAGATGCCAAGGGAAAGGGGGATAGGGCAGGGTCAGAGATGCCAGTTTAGACAGCTAACATGGATAATGTCAGGGGGGGAAGAGAAGAGGAAAAATAATATGTCTAAGGAGACTTCAGATCTTCCAGCCTCGGTAATCAGAAGAACACAGTTTCATTCATATTATCAGAAGAGAGAAATCTTGTTTGGGAGGAGAGAGGAGAAATGGGAAAGGTGGTGTACAGCTGGAAGAGAAAGGATGAATATCATTTTTCAACAACATACATAAAGGTTATTTTCAATCATCACTTGGCATAATGAGGCTGAAAGTCTCAAGCTTCTTAAAGTAGGACTTACCTTAGAGGTCTAGCATTTTTTTTTGGGGGGGGGGTTACCAGGGATTGAACTCAGGGCCATTCAACCACTGAGCCACACCCCCAGCCCTATTTTGTATTTTATTTAAAGACAGGGTCTCTCAGAGTGGCTTAGTGCCTTGCTTTTGCTGAGTGGTCTTTGAACTTGCGATCCTCCTGCCTCAGGCTCCCAGGCTGCTGGGATTACAGGCATTTGCCACCATGCCTGGCAGAGGTCTAGTGTTTTTCTTGGCTGTATCAGGCACTGGTCTCCACAAATCTAGAAGATTTTTTGATTAATAATGTATCCCTCACTATAGCTAGCCACCTATTTCTTCTTCATAGAACCCATATTGTTTTCTTTATAGCATTTATCATAATTTATAATGACATTCATTGATATGTTTACTTGTTAAATGTTGCCTCCACTAGACTGAAATCTTTAAGACAATAAAATCTTTATCTCATTTGCAGTAATAAGTAATCAGGAACTGGCATAGTTTATGGCACCCATGAGTAAATAAATGATTCAAGTTTCACCACTTCACTAAAAGCTGTAAATTTTATTATGAATCTCAGAGCCTCAAAACCTGAAGTGATAGCTGGGTGTTAAAAACAAAATCAAATCAAATCAAAGTCTATAAACTTCCTGGAATCTTATGAAAAAGCAAAGGTTGGGAAGAGCTCTAACTAGGTTAGCAGCAGATTGCCAAATTTAAATATTCCTCTTCCAAATGGAGAAACTCTCTTAACATTTCTACCGTTCAGGTTCTGGGATGTAAAATATTTACGAATATAAAAGGTTATCCTGTCATACTGTAATAAGCAGAGAAAGATGCACTGCTCTGGATCAGAGAGAGTTGCATTATAACTAGTAGAAGCCAATCTCACAGCTGGAGTGCAACAGGAAAGGAAAAAAAAAATACTTCTCAATATGTAAAAAAAATGTGTGTTCATAAAACTTCAAATATTTCAATCAAAGTATATAGTATGGCATACACTAATTTTTTTTCACAGATGAAAGACCCAAATAAAGTAAGGTTTAAAAAAAAATCAAAGTACAATAAAGTTCTGTGATCCAGAACATCTTCAATCACAGTCCCTTATTCTGCTCTGTCATCTAATTTCACCTTCTCCACATCAGTGCCTTTGACCTTCGGAGAACGATAACACCAATGACTCTTACAATTATTTGCCCCATTGTGCCAATGTAATTGAGTTTACCTGCAGACCTATCTGACATTGTATTAATAATTGTTTATGCTAGAGGTATTTTAGCTACACTAATAAGCCTTTGTAAAATCTAATCAAGAAACTTAAAAAAAAATGATTTGACGTTGATGTTGAAAGTATTGTCAACTGTATTGAATTTCTCACTGTTGTTTGGGTTTTGAAATTTATTTACTATTTATGTTTAAAAACAAAATCATAAAGCATATTGTACTTTATAATCTTATTTTTGTCTGAAATTAAAGGAATATTCCCTCTTTATAAGTGTTCCTACAGCATAAAATGAAGAAAACAATATTTTACTTTCACTGATAAGCAAAGGTACAGTAATAATTTTAACTATTGTATACAAGATGTATCAATCTATGCTCTTAAACTATAGCCAATATAAATAAGAATATGGGTCCATCTTAAAGTAGTCTCAATAAAATACACATCTTTTGAATCATAATATTTCAAGCAAAATAAACCAAAATTATAAAATAATATTCTTAAGAAATATCTCTCCTTGCAAGAAGTATCCAAACTCTTCCACATACCAGCTATGTAATCTCCAGAGAACTCAAGCGGTAACAAATATCTGTGTAACAAAAAAGATCTAAGTTTTTATTTGCCTCTAGTAATACTCAATACAAGAATATCCCAACACTTACCATAGCAGTTATGGTTTCATTTTGCCTGTAATTTTACATTTTTTCAATTGAACTAAGTTTCAGGTCTATAATTCCAGCAATATGGAGGCTAGGGTAGGAGGATCATAAATTCCAGACCAGCCTGAGCAAATTAGAAAGGCCCTCAGCAACTTAGAGATACCCTGTCTCAAAATACAAAGGACTGAGGATGTAACTCAATGGTAAAGTGTTCCTGGGTTAAATCCCTGGTACTAAAAACTACATATATATATATATATATATATATATATATATATATATATATATATATACATACATACACACACACACACACATATATGTATATATATATGTATATACACATATATAATTTTAAAATATATATATGTGTGTGTATATATATATTTTAAGCATACTCATTTAAGTCATATAACTGACTCACTTCAGTAGGTTTTGACCATATTCAGATCAAAATCTGAATAACTATCAAGAAGGAAGTTCTGTGATTGACATTGGTGAGCCTGGTGGTGAAGACACTCAGAGCACCTGAGGAATAGTTTGGCAGTGTATCAGGGTCAAGCCTGAAGGCAGCTTGTCTAATGGTATACTGCAGGTGCCCATGAGGGCAGTGGCTGAAGAGAAGGAAAAGTAGGCTGAGTGTTACTGGCCAATTTTTATCGCCTACCCAGTGTCCATACATGAATTAGACTTCAGACAGGTAATTAGACCTCAGACAGGTGATCCCTTGACGCATGCTACCCAGATGACAGGCATGTGACTCTTCCTTGCTCTCTGCTACCTCTCAATGAGCTGCTGTTTACATTTTAAGCATCTATATAACTTGGCAGTTCTTGCTCTCCACATAAGACACCGGCCATGTCAGTCATACCTATTGTCACCACTTCACATGCCACATTGACTCCTTCCTGTGACTTATGTGCACATTACCCTGAAACTATTGTGCACTCTGAGATCTCTATCTGATGTCCATCTTTTTATGCTTATTCAATTTCATGTCCATCATTCCACAAAATCAACATCAAGTTCACTTCTCAGGATGTGGATACTTCAAAAAGGGTGGGGTCAGAGAAGTCTCAAAATTTATTTGTCACCAATGAAGCAAATCTGTGTAAATATGCTACATAAAATGTCAATAAATTGATGATTCAGAAATGGTTTTGAATCATGCAAAAATATTATCCACTTTATAAGAAGTCACTCCAAATAAAAGTTCATCACAGAAAATCAACCCAAATACTTTTCAGTAATTACCAAAGGCTCAAAGACAAAAAATATTATATCTAAAGAATTCTCGAGACCAACGACTAATTAAGATCAGTAAGGAATCAAAGTACATTATCTTTGAAAGTAAAATTTCAGAAAACGGGAAAACAGAATACAGTTCCTTTAAAATATCTACTTTATGTTCCTTCAAGAACAAACTATTCAAAAAAAAAAAAATGAACTACCTATGTCTCTCTTGTATGGAGAAAAACATCTGGTTCCCAAGCTGTGGTTTTCCTCAGCTGTAGGAACTCACTGACATAACTTTTCATGTCACTTTGTTGACGATGCCCATCATTTTGGAAATTTTATTATTTTGAGAATACCAATACATTCTCTGACAAAACTGTTATCTATTTTGAAATAAAAGCATTACATGTATATACTAAGCTGACTCAAATGTCATCTATAATAAAATCTCCTGCTTCGCTAAAATAAGAGAAGCAAATACCCTTCTATGGAGGCTGAATGTTTTTCACATTTTTTTTTAAATTTCTGAGCGCATTTCTCTCTCTTTTAAATAATACGAACCACTTCACCCTATGCTTAATTTGGGGTAACTAAAATTTTCAGCTTTCTAAGTAGAAAGAAAAAATTTTAAAATATATTGTCTCTCTTGTTTATAGCCTTAGGTTCTCTTACAAAGTGTCATAATTAGAAACCATCAGGTAATATATAGCATTATCCTCTTTGAATTTCAGAAATTCAACTTTTCTAAACTTCATCTTTCTTCCATCAAGAAAAAAATACACAACACACCCATATTTACATTTATGTATTACAACTAATTACATGACAAAATAGTACCCTAACTTTACAGTAGCTTATTTGTTAATAATCTTGTGCCATTTTTCCTTAATTTATGAAATAATAATAAATTTTCATTTTCAGAGCAATCATACCCGCTTGGTACTTAATGAGTTTACATTTGAAATAAAATGTACCCTTTTTTTTTGGAACAGCCATGGGAGAATAAGCAAATAAAAATAGCTTTAAGACCCTTTCCTAAAACTGCACAAATGAGGAACTCTTTAAAATTAGGATCCACATTCTAATTTCTGGTGAGTCATCCTCCTGTCCTGTAAAACATGATACAAATAGGGACTCATCATGCAGCTAATGCATAATCTAGAGATTTCCTAACATTGGATACAAGCTCAGCTCACGGTCATGAGGACACAAGAAAACTTAAGCACTACAGAAGCAGCCACATAATTTGCTCCTTGATTTATTGCATCTTTGGCAGGCAATGCTCCAAGCTTCCATGCATATATGGGCAATTGGGGCATCTGTGATGAAGTGCTGTTGACAGAAGTATGGCCCGTGGTAACATGATGGCTATAATAAGGAACTACGGTAAGTCAGACAGCTGTATCAATGGTTATTCTCTGCTTTGATATTTCAAAATGTCAACGCATCACCACAAACTGTCAGGGGAAAAGAACCTGAAAGATATGGGGAGAGGAAAGGACACTTCTAACTACAGTCCCTTAATCAAGCCACTCTATAAGAAATCCCTAATCACTGGTACATAATAATACATAATAATACTGGTACATAATAATACTAGTACTTCTCTAAAACAAAAATGAGGGTCTCTCCAAAAGCTGAATGCCAAGTTAATCAGTCTTAATATGTCATCATTAATTTTGTCTCATAAGAACATTGTATCTAAACCAGTCAAGGTCAACACTGGAATCTTCATGTCAGCACATAAGGAAGTGTAAGGCAATATCACTTCACATAAGAACTTATGTTTTTAATAGCAAAAACTGTATCAGAAGAGCCATAAGACATATCAAATTTCAAAGACTACAGTTTGCTATTTTATATGTGAAAACCTAAAATGAGGGAAATATTACTTTATCTCACCCACTCCACTTTTGGTACTGTCTACCCTATAGGAAAAAAAATGTAAATAACTATTTTTTATTTGACTCTCCTGTTTTCCTAATCTTTCTTTCTGTGTTCCAATTTATCAAATATTGATAAAGTATCAGTGATGTCCATCTTTTATAACTTCAAGAAAAATGAATGATACATCTACTGACTTTAATATATTAAGTCTATTTCACCAATCCTTTAATTCAGAAATTAGTCCACATGAAAATTAAGGACAATGTGTAACAAACCACATATAACTTCATAAGCCATAAGAAAATAGCTTATGCAGATTGAAGAATTCATTTACAGGTTGGTTATACAATGCTATCACAAACATAAACATGTATGTTTTTCTCAACAACAGTTAGAAATCTTAGGAACCAGATGCACTTTTTCTAGCAATCTCTAGCAAAGAAGAAAAGAAGGATGCTATGTGAACAGTAATTTAGTTCTGGCAGTTTAATGGAATGGCCAAACTAAGCCTGAAAATGCTGATGCATTTTGATGCATATGGAAATACAAAGAAATCATTAAATACTGTTACATTCCATGACAAGAACTATGATTGCGTTGAAAATTCAATCAAGTTTCCTTGTCAGTCCAATAACGATAATTTTAACATGTTCATACCAAAAACCCAGTGAACCATGGTATTGCATACAACAGAATGAAACCAGACGCTAAATCTATGATTTAGAAAATACAAAATATATTTACTATTTATTCATGTTTTAGCTGTATTGTACTTAGTAAAAGGACCATTTTTTAAAAAATGGAATGAAAATTCATATACACAGCACTCTTCTTTTTTTATAGTCTCACACATTAACTTACCCAACAGCATTGCACTTGCTGCTAATGAAAAGAGAGCAGGCTGTACAAATCTTCTTAAGTCTCCTGTGGCAAGAAAACTATTACAGAAATGAATAGAAGGAAGTCTCTGGAGCTTTTCTCTTGCCTTCTTGTTTTACTAAAGGCTGTTAGGATCACACTGAGAACTGTCAAAGCTGAATAAACCACTGGCAATTGGGTTTATACCCTTTGGGCAGTCAAGCTTTCAAGGGGACGATTCGACTTTGTCCAAGCACCAATATATTAGAAACAATGTGAAACTCCCAGAGACTGAAGCCCGGCTTGTAACTGTAGACAAAGACACTCTTTGCTGCTGGTGGTTTGCAAGGGAAGGCTTGTCAGAGAGAGTTAATTCAAGCAGCCCGAAATTACATCAACCCTGTGCATCTAAGTACTGTTAATCTGCAGCTTTGCACATTGTATTTCCAAAGCAGTTCAGCTGCAGGGTGGGAGAACAACTGGGCTTATAGAATCACTCAGAAATGTGAAATTTCTTAACTCCCATCTTTAACAAGAAAACACTTATGGGGTGAGGTAGGAGAGATGTCTTTCAAGCTACCCCTAGGAAATTATGTGAAAGTCAAATTCAGATTATTATCTGATAATATCTTCTGAACACAATTAATTTTTTTCAAATAAATGAGCAGATTCATCAATAATTAGAATTACAAAACTAGTTTTGCTGGAATTTTATATGATGGCAAACACCTATCTTCAAAAGCATATTTAGTGCTCGCATTGGAGTATACAACAAAGGGCACTTGTGAGATCATGACCTTCCTCTCCATTTTATAGATGAGTGTAGGTGGGTAAGTCACAGTGAGTTGGGAATTCTCATTTACATAGAAAACATTACAAATGCAATATAAATATGAACAATTTGAATTGCTCATTTTCTCAATTTATGCATAGGAAGACTTAGATAACACACAGCATAATGCTAATGTTTATCAAATGTTGAATGCATAGACTAGATGACTGTTGTTTTATATATATATATATATGCACGTGCACGCATACACACACACACACACACACACATTTTTCTGTCACGCAGGCACTGGCTGGCACAAGTAGTATCTGACTTAATAAAATTTATGAGTATATTTTCATCTTCCAAAATTATCTGAATTGTGAAAGAGCTGTTGTAACTCATATGGGTATCCAAATGTGAAAATGTACATATATGGTGAGATTTGTGTTAGTTGTATGTTTTCTGCCTGGAAGAGCAAACATTTTAAGACTGTTTTTTCTACTTACTAGCTGTATGAATTTCACCAATTTGTTTGAAAATTTGATTTAAACTTCTCTAAAACAAAGAATAGCAGCTAATTGGAAGGCTATCAATCAAGATTCAACTATTTTGATCATATAAAAGAGTATGATACAAAGCAAGTTGAACAAATGTCAGTTTTGTTGGAATTTTATATGATGGCAAACACCTATCTTCAAAAGCATATTTAGTGCTTGCATTGGAGTATCAGTTTGCTCAATGATCTTATGTATTATAATATGTGTGTTCAAATGATCCCTTGCCTAATTGATGTACCATCTTAATCATACACATAACTAGAACGCTCATATTAAGCTATATCACCAAATTACTAAACTTTATGAAAATACCCTCAAGGAGAAGTCATTTAAATTTATGCTCCAAAATATTAAGTTGATGACCTAGTTCTATATGTTTATTCCAGAAACATTAGTGATTATGCTTCATTTCCTGTTTAAGGAATTCACAGTAATAAGAGTCAGTTTCACATTTTGAATTACGCTGTTCAATTTTAGGGCTCTCTAAAAATTAAGAAGTCAGTTCACAGTACTATGAATTTAAGCTGAACCCAGTAATCATCTCTTAATTTTACTTAATGCAGTGTGTATATTCACATGGAAAATTAGCTGATTTAGCTGACCCCCGCGCAGGTCATGGATCAATGCACCAAATATATTTATGTATTTCTTCAAAGTCAGACACCAGTGAACCACAAAATTAGGATCTCTTCTTTTGGGGATGCATTGGTTCCTTGATTTGCCAACTTTTAACTTAACTATTTCCATGCTTTCTTTAAAATGATGTTTACAATTAGTGATAGTGAATACTGCAACAGTTTGCTAGGTAAATATTTTACATTTTGTCTATAAAATATTTCAGTAACTATTCAGTTCTTTGCATTACATACAAGGAAAATCAACATACAGAGCAGTCTACATTGAATCATCTATTACTTTACAGGTACCCCAATGTTCAAGTTGCATTTATTATATCCTAAACATGAAAAGTCATTCAACAGCAGCTTTGAACTTAATTTTCTCATACGTATATTTTAAAATAGAAATTTCCCATAGGCTGTTTTGTTTTCACTTTACACTGTACTAAGAATTACTTCTTAGCTTTGTAAATAATCTCCTATGAAAGCATTTTAAAGAAATCATATGGTATTGCAATGTGTAGATCTACCATCATACTTTAAATTCAATTAACTGACTTGGATATAGGGGAAAATGGCTATTTAGCACTGCTGACAAAATGTCAATGTAAGCAAGCCTGAGAAATACTTCGTAAATCTGTATTATTTATTCATTAACAGAATTTTTTCAAACTGGAATTGTTGGACCAAAGGTGATAAGAAAGTTTCAGGTGGGCCCTTATGAAATTTTGTAATAATTCATATTGCATTTATATAATAATGCCAGAACATATTACTTAAAACCCCGTATACACATTGACAGATACACAATAGAAAATTACTAATTAAAATACATCATGACTTGCTTATTTATACTTATTGGTAAATTTACATTACATTAGAATAACCATAGAACAACAACGTGCTTCCATGTGTTTTTACAAATTGCTAATTTTCATGAATTTTTTTTTGTATAATGCTATCATGTTCTCTCTCTCTATCCCTTACACTTCAGTCAATGTACAAGACCTAGCAAACCTTTTACATTATGGTTTCAGTGTTACACTTAGGATGGCCTTGGTTAAGCCTGGATTATATATTTGTTAATATTTAATTTTAGAACTTTGTTATTTATGAATCAGTATTTGACTTGGGTTTTGTGTTATCATACCATATGAAGAAGAAATAGCTAAACTACTACTTTTAATCATTGGTATAATTAATTTTTTGTTCTGATACCATTTGAGAGAATACTACTGATGTGCTGATTTTACGTTGAATTTTCATATACCTTTGTGTTTGATCCTATATTACCTAATATTAATATTTACCTTGTGCCATGTCAGTATCAATTATTAAAGCTTTATAATATGTAACAGTGTAATCTTCCCTTGTTTCTCTTCTTTTTTAAAACTGTCTTGACTTCTTGTTTCCTAATTATGTCAATAAATTTTATATATGCTCCCATTTTTTAAAAAAAGTTATTGGGATAAATTAAGAAAACAATAGTTTTCAATAGTGACTCTATAACATAAAATCTGAAAAATAAATGAAACTTCCTGGTCAAACTGTTTTAGGAAACAAGTTTTTGTTTTGTTCTTTTAATTTTCTTTCTTTTTTGATAATTGTTTTAATTCTTTAATATTGATTTTAAACTCCTTAAATTCCTCAGTCCCCTTGAAAGTTGACATTTTTTTAAGTGGAAAAGTCAGTATTCTAAAGTTTCTAGATTCATTATCTATTCATATATACTCCAATTTTCATTTTAATTTATTCATTTTTAAAATATTTTTGGCACCAAGGATTGAACCCAGGGGTGCTTTACCACTGAGCCAGATGCCCAGATATTTTTTTCTGTTTTATTTAGAAATAGGGGGTCTCAATGAATTGCTTGGGGCCTTGCTAAATTGCTGAGGCTGGCTTTAAAGTTGCTATCCTCCTGCCTCAGCCTCCCAAGTTACTAGGATCACAGGCGTGAGTCACCATGCCAGGCAGTTCTCATTTTTAATATTGTATATTTGTGTCTTCCATTTATGTCCAAAAAAAACTACATTTCTGTAATAGAATGGAATATTTATATATAATATATATATATATATATATATATATATATATATATATATATATAAAATATATATATATATAATTTTTATTTTTCTAATTCTTTAACTTCTATTATAAGCTTCATACTTTCTCCATGTTTTGCTTCCCAATTTCATGAGTCAAATGTTTATTTCATTCTTTGTCATTCTTTCTTCAATTCTGTAGTTCACTATGGAAAATGTGAAAGATGTAGAAGGGAAAAATCATAATGTAAATTAACCATAATGTCATCAATAAGAAATAATTACATTTGTTATGTGGTAAATAATAAGAAATTTCTCTGTCTAGAAACTTTGTATGGGCTTTTAGGACAAAATAAAGAAAAATTTTAAAATCTAACAGTCACGATAGTTCAGCTAATTATATTGGGAAAATTGTCCTCTAGGTAGGCTTTGCCCATTTACAACTCCTCCATGAGGGGGTGAGAAGATCTGTTTTTCCATACTTTTCACAACACTGCATTATTTCCTGTTCTTATTTATTGTCTAAAAAAATTAGTTTCTGCTTTAATTTTCATTTAATTACTCATGATATCTAATATGCTTATGGACCATTTGTTTTGTGATTTAGCTGCTTATCATTTCCTCCAAATTCTGTTGGAATCCTAATTGTTTTCCATTTTAATTACAAGAATTCTTAGGAATATATATATATCAAAATATCACAAACACACTTCTGGATTTTTCACTGGGGTTTAGAAACTGTTAGACCTCTATATGTGAGATCTGTCGATCAGGCTCCCCGATGTGCAACTTCTTCTGTCCTGTCTGTTGGGGCAGCCATGTTTACTGTTGGGTCTGTCAGCATAGGGTATAGGGTATCTGTATTGAATGCTATAGATTCTACATGGCTCCACTCTGAGTACAGCCTTCACATCTAGTCCTCCATTTTCTGAATTAAGCTCTTCCTACTCTATCCACTCATTGTTGTCCATCACAGAGCTCTGCTTTTTTAAAAAAAAGTGAAGCTCTTGGTGACTTCCATAATCTTTATTCAGGTCCTATCTTTACTACCTGTGAAAATAAACTCTCTAAATGCTAATGTGTTTTAGGTGTATACTGCCTTTTGCAAATTCTTGGTTTAAATGTAGTTTCCCAACCTCTCAAGTTTATACTCTTTTGTCTAGCCCCCATAGAAAGAAAAGAAAAGCATTTCATTTCTGTAGCACTTGCTTAGGAGATATTAAAAGAGGATGTCATGCTTCCTCATAATTATTTCTAGCCAGCTGAAGTCAATAAAGAACTACTACCTTTACCTACGAGGGAGTCCTTTAAGCCAAACTTTCAACAGAGTGAATAGAAATCTTCCTTGAGCTATCAGCAATGGGACTTATTTTAACCAACTATGTGCCAGCAGTCACATAACTTCCTGTTCACAAGATTGCTTTTAATCCTTACATAGTATAACCACAATGGAATCCCGTCCTCTTCCAGGGTTTGAGATCCTGGTCTGACCCCTCATTAAATATTCAGTGGGGTTCCCCACCCAGTGATCTCTGTTCCCTTGGCTGGTTGCAGCCCCACATCCATCCCCACCCCTGAGATCTGGGGTCTTTGTTTTATTCTCTGAGACAACCTCCTTGATTCTCAGGCACATCATAGATTTAATAAAAAATCTTTATTGGGGGAAGGCATTAATAAACATAAACATGATGCAAAAATGTTTAATTTTGAGCTACAGCCTAATGTAAAACTTACTGAAATATGAAGGAAGATAGACAGGTATGGCTCTAAGGTCACAGGGCTCAAGTCCTGAATCCATCACTTTATGTTGGTTGATTTTGGAATCTCCCTGGACCTCGGTTTTCTCATCTTAAAACAGAGATAATTAGAGTAATTAAATAATTCAAATTAAAGTCCTAGCTTAGAGTTTGGCACAAAATAATCACTCAAAATGGTTGACTCATATAATTTATAATTATAAATTAAATGTTGAGGATTGGCATCAAAATTTTGTCATACAATAGTATAAAACATGGATCTGATGCTGAACGATTTACGGAACCTATCCATTACCTTTCACATGCAAAGATAAACTAAATGCTATGTAAAGAAATTTTGGAATCCAGATATAAAATTGCTTGATAGAGGAAAAGTTTGGACTGTCTATAAGCTCATTTCTCAGACTTTCAAAGAGGCTTCTCACAATGCCTTAAATACTTTCTCTTCCTCTCCCCTACCTGAACATATTTAGTAAACACAAAATCAAGATGACAGGTGGCTGGCTTCTTTATTTTCCAACTACATGTTCTTTATTGGACTACAAACTACCACAATGATCAAACCTGAGTATTCTATAATATTATCTCCTCTGCTGTCCAGAGTTTCCTCAGGTGTCTCCTTTCCTCCCTGTCTCTGTCTAATGAAGTGTAATAAAACATCTGTACAGGTCATGTGGGAAGCACACATTCCAAGCAGTACAACCTATAGGCTAGAGTTGAGAATATTCTATTTTTTCCTTTGAAAAGTTGCAGCGAACTCAATGGGGAACTATTTAGGTTTGGGGTAGCAGTAAAGTATCTTGGAAAAAAGTGGAAATGACTGGCTCTTCAAGTTCCATTCTGCTTTATCATTACATCACTATCCCATGGCTCATCTTTTATGACTGTAATCATTATGACATACTTGAAGCCTCCTGAGTCAACTCAGTAAACTAAATCATGACCTCTGTGTGAAACTTTTTTTTAAAAGTCTCACCAAATGATGGAAACTCTCTCGGTAGCTTTGGTTGTTACTGAATATTTTCAATTAACATAACTTCCAGGAAAAAGGCATAAATTCACATTGTTGGCTCAACAGAAACTTTTTCCAAACACTGGCAAATATTATACCTCGCCATTCATTTTCTTAACATTCACGAACTAAAACCATTCGTTTTCTTAATATCCACACAACTGAAATGAATATGGGGTCTATGAGAACAATCTATTTAGGCTTGCATAAAGATACTGCAGCAGTATAAGAAGAAATGAGAGTGGGCACACACACACACACATAATGAAAGCACATGTAATCTCCTGAAAAACAGTTACACAAAATTGTTTAAAATACATGACTTTTCAACGAGCTTTTCTGACCCATATTTGTAAAATCATGGACAAACAGGGGTGGGTCAAAATCTGAATTAAGGACAGGAGGATTCACAATTATTTCTGATTGAATTCCTTAAGGTAAAAATCAGACTGGAGTCCAGTTTATTTAATTCTGGGATAAGAGCTGCCTCTACCCCCATTTAGAAGACAATGGCACCAGAAAGCCTGATTTGAATCAAAATATTCCAGTGCTTTGCTTTGTAAATAAATACCTGGTACCTCATTCTTTGTTATGGCAAAGGTATTAGATTAACAATGACAACTTCAAATGCTGAATATTCGGTTTTCACACACTTTTACTAGGATATGTTTAATCCACAGCAGATGGAATTAATCTTAATGTTCATCTATGTCTATCTGTATATTGCTTCAAGTAACTACACAAGGATCTGTTTGTTCCAAATTGCAGTTTTTGATACATTTGAGGATGGGACATCTCAGTTTTTTCTTAGATTCATAAGAATCTAAGAAGCCTTAAAAACAGAGTCCAAATGTTTTCCAAATAGCTCATTTTATGGCATTTTTACTGTCATAACCTAGGCCAGAAGAAATGTGTGTCCTGTTTATTAAGTAGTTAGGTCCAAATATCTCAACGAATGTTCTAGAAATGAACTATATGATTAAATAATATGCAGTATATTAATTGAAAGTAAAAGATAATTTGAGAAAAAAACAAAACAAAAAAAAGAAATCACAATCAGTTTCTAATTAGATGCACGTGCCCATTGACTCCACACAATTTCTCAACCTTTGGAGTAGACTGGAATTCTCCACCCTCATCTGTTCCTCACTGACCTTTGTAATGTACTTCTTTTTATCACATCAACTACTAAAAACTAAGATTTTGGAGAAAATAACATCATGAAAGGGATGCTAGCATGGCTGAATGCTGAAATTGTAAACATACACCAGAAAGTTATTTGTGCAATGTTTGACAAGCAGTGCAGCCTGTAAAATGTTTTAAACATCCAGGGATGTCCTTGTAGGTTCACTGAAATCCTTTGAACTGTCCCACACATGCATGGTATGGAAACCCAACCTTCAAACAACTGTGTTTTATCATGAAAAGTCAAGATATTTTATGGTCACTAACAGAAGTTTTTGTGTCTTATTCTTACAGGGCTGGGGCTTTCTGAGAAACTGAGGCAGAACAAAGGGCCCCCTTCAAACTCTGATTCTTTTGATCAAGTCAAAAAGATTTTAGACATGTCGCTCAGAGTAGCAGGCATGAGTTTGTTGAAGGGATAAGAAAAGGGAAAGGGGACACTCTAAAGGAAGAGAGTGGGTCCTCTCAGAGAGGGACAATGTGCCTCACCTGCAATCCAGTTTTATTGGGGATCTTTTGATCCACAACAGGATGATGTCAGACTTAAAAGTCCCCAATGCCACAAGTCACTTTGGACCATGCAGACGGATTCTGATTGGATTCTTAGCTACAAATCCTTATAGATTTATGGTTAGAAGGAATTATCCTTATTTCCCTGAGTTCTGGAATATGTTCTGTTGAATGAGTCACAAAGGTCTCTCCCTTCGGGGTAACTTTTGTTTTCTTATTGACATGACTGCAGGTCTGCATTTCTCCTACAGATAACAGGCAGTTTGCTGAGGAATGTGACATTTCCTGTCCACTCTAGCCAGGCGGAGCTTCAGGGGAAATTGCTTCTTGTAAAAGAAAGCATGTGGGGTTCAGCACAGCAGGACCATTTTATAGAATTATTCCCTTAACCTCTTGCTCCCCCCCACCACACACACACTTGCATCTCTCTGTCCCCTATCACTACTTCAAGTGGAATGTCATTGTGGAAAGCTATGACAGACTCTTTCCTTAAGAAAAGGAGAATCAGATGAAATCCCTCCTTTGCCAGCAACACACAAAACACTATTGGGAACTGACTTCCTACCCTTCTTGCTTGCTTTGTTTTAAACATGGCACAGGGGAGGAAAGTGATATAGGAGATGACAGCTAAGGCTTTTAGCTTCCTATGAGGTGTAGAACAGGGCATGAAAAGAAGAACAAAACCAGATGAATAATGCAGATAACTATCCCAAGAAATGGGGAGAGGAATGGGGCCTCTAGTCTCTGATATTCTCCCTCTCCATTTCTCCAAACTAACTAACAAATATGGTTCAACCATGTGATTTCTTAACCATCAGGGGCTGTCCAGGAAGTCCTCTGGATCCAGATCCATACCACTGGATCCAGAATCACCTCTATCAATTCCTAAGCCAGGGCAAGACAACACTAGTAGGTGGTGAGAAATTTAGCAAGAACTTGGACCTACCTACCTTTTCCAGTCTATTCCTAAATTCCCAGTCAGCCAGCTGCATAGGCTCATCCTAAGCTTTCATTAACCCTCATGAAACTTAGTGCTTTGGATCCCCTCATTAAGTTATGGTGGTTGAAGTGTTCACTTTGTCTTTATTAAATGTCCACTGCATGTCACTTCTGTAAGTAGCACATGCTAAATACTATGAGAATGACTCAGAGATGGAACTCTTCTACAATTCAAAGAAGGAAATATTTTTGAGGTTTCCCACAAGTAAATGATCAATCAAGTTCACTCATCTAGTATCCTTGCAATGAGACTCATCCTCCTCAGCTCCAATGCAGCTGCAGAGATGAGACCTCCAAACGTCTCTTAATGAGACCAGACCTGGGAAAACTTGGACAGCCTGGTGGAATTTTTCAGTCATGCCAGAAGAAGGTTCCAACAAGGAGAAGGGAGTGTTTCCTACCATGCTAAATTATACTTGAATGTATCTGGAATCAGTATAGAGAAAAATCATTGATTTTCCAATACTTGCTTTATAATCAATAATTATGTAGTACATTTATAGTGCTCTTTTATAGTGTCTTAATAATACTGCCAAGTCTGAGCTCCAATTTTCTAATATTTATACTTCTTATTTTTTTTCTCTTTGCTAAATAAATTGACAAGAACATACATAGAGGAAATTTAGACTATTACTGTCCATAATGGAAACCCTTCTAGCATCGTACTATTAAGTGAATTTCTAACATGTACCAACTTAAAACATATAGATATTGATATAGTTCATATTTCTTTCCCATTTACTGTCAATTAAATATGCAATTTACTTTTCAGTGGGTCTATATCTAAACAAATTAATTTCACATGAAAGTATACTCCATCATAGAAAAAAACCTGCACTATAGTAGGAAACATAGTTTACTACTAGTGCTTTACTGTTTTTTTTTTTAAACCATAGTGATGATGTGACAATAATAACTCAAGACAATAGTTATTTATGTATTTGTTACTTTATTTTATTTTAACAGTCAGCATTTGAATTTATGGCCTAGCACTACTTACTTATAAGTAAAAAAAAAAAAAAAATCAAACTTACAGCTTGAAACTTTTATTTGAATGAGCTCATTTTAAAATAATCATTTAATATTAGTGTTCATGATAACAAGAAGTATTAGACAATTAAGTTTAACAAAAGTCTTTTTCTCTTGATCTCAAAGGCAAGCAACAAACAGGTCAAACCCAAATAAAATAAACAGAATACAAAATTGAAAAAAAATCCATTAATTTAATTTTGCCTCTTGTCAACTATGCTGATAACATAAGGGGTGGTAGAAACTGTTTAAATGAGGTGATGAAATACCCCATTTGTTTAGATGATACAGTCCATTATTAGCTTCAGTTTATCAAAGATAAATCAAAGTGAATGGTGAGAATACTTTATAGGCATATTTACGTAGGTGGCAGATTGCTAGAGCTCAGGAAAATTATTACAGCAGCTCTAAACAGTGGGTTTGAAAGATTTAGGTCTTTTTTCCTCCTATTTTCCATCTAGTATTTCAAACTATATGCTGACTTTAGACATTCTCAGTGTAGCTATTATCAATTTACAGTATCTTGTTTGAATGTCTTTCAACCTATAGATAAGAATAAAGATTCTAAACCAAAATGAAATATTATTTCTGAAAGACAGTTATTAAAATACTGAGATAAAACTCTAATAATTGAATTTGACTCATAAACTTACTAAAGGTTGATTATTCATTCTTCATCTAGAAAGAAACTTTGTTTTTCTGTAGGATTTTATCTTTAAAATAACATGAATGTGTCGGGGTCAAATGTGAAACCATTGCTTTAAGAATCTGTGCAAATAGCTAGAGGAACATGATGAAGGCTGATTCAATTTATTTAACTTCCTAATATTTGACTGGAGAGAAAAACTTCCATATTATCATGAAGTTATTTCTACTTTCATGCTAAGCATTGGCATTAATTCTGTAAACTCTTATTTATGTGTGGCTTCTTTTACACACGTGGTAGTCCTTCTCGGTTTCTAATTGTATTATAGTAATAAGAAGGAGGAGGCAGGTTTAAAAATGATAATGTTCAAGTAGGGAAAGGAGAGGAAGGAGTGACCCACTGTACTGATCCAGTTGTAAGTATTTAACAGAGGACTAAGAAGTGACCTTGGGAAAACTAAATGCTTTCCATTATACTTAGCTTTCCAATAACTGGGAGTGAGTTCTTGGCCACCAGAGCAACATATTTAAAGCAATCAATAAGTTAGGGAAACTTGTTCACAGTGATGGATGTACCTTCTGCTCTTAAGGTATACATGTGCAATAGTAAAAAGTGATGCACAATTCTGGTAATTAAAGAACTATTATGCTAAGCAGTGTCTCTCAGAATAATGTTACAAATGATCTCAGAATAATAGTTCTGGTTTCTGAAAGAGAGATGCATTAGTCCAAATACAAATCCCAGGTCTTCAATGGAAGCACACCTCAAGCAAGAGAATCTGTTTTATACTGTGGTCCACAGTATAAATGGGTAACCCATTTAGTCTTGATATTCTCTGTGCTAGCCTTAGGACCCTCAGTGCTTCCTGTATTTAGACTGTCCTTATCCCACAAGTTACCTAACTCAGTTGTGGTTCCCAACTATACTTTTCCCTTAATATTCCAGTTCTGTTTCAAAACTTCATTCTGGTTATGACTCCACAACAAATTTATTGCTTCCTGATTCCAAAGCACCAGGTCCTATCCCTTTGCTGAGCTTCATAAATCTTCCTACTTGAACAATGAACTCTCTTGGTGTTATAATAGCTCTCACCTGTGTCTGCAAATGGAGAACAATCTCCTAGGAAGGAAAAATCTCTCAGCTACAATCCTACAGAATGGCCTTAAATGTAATATTGCTCTTTTTCTACCTCTATAAGCTCACATGGCACAAGACTCCCTAGATCCCAGAGGACATGCATAAGATCTTGCTGGAAGGGTGTGCTACTTGGCTTAGCAATTACTGCAGGCAGTCTTCTGCCTCTGAATTTCACCATCTGGACCCCTCTTATTTCCATTCCATTTCTTCCCATATGGATTTCCCCTTATTCCTTGAAATCTGATGATGGGTTAGTTGGCTAACCAACATTGTGCACTGGTTTTCTTCCCGCTTTGGTTCTATTATCTAGCCCATAATTCTTCCCTCCAATACCCACTACCTACTCGACTGCTAAATAAAATGTCCCAGAAGTAGCTTCACTAGTTTCATTCAGTGTGCTAATGTACCACCAACACAGGGGTTCCAAAGCATACACTACTTGATGAAGCAGTTTGCTTAAATCAGCACCCTGCTTTTCAGATCATCTCTGGTGTGCTATGTCACACAGATACCCCCTTTTAATAAAGCTGTTAGAATTCTTTGGAATGGACATGTGCAGGCTAATCACTATCCAGCTTGAAAACCTGTGTTTCCTCATTCCTTTGCAAATTCAGTAGAACTAAGCCTTCTAGATCATATCCTTTACTTACGAGTATTAGCTTGTACAAATAAAGGGAAATATCATTTTATGAGGTGATCACAATAAAAAGCCATATATTTTACAATTAGAGGCAGTGAACAGCGAAAATAGAGATTCAGCCAGAACATGACCATCATTGTCAAACAGATCAAAGTTTAAACTTGATTGAATGTATATGGTGCCACATTCCTGGGCACACATGTGGGATTAATAAACAGAGAGCTCCTATACTATTGATGTTATTATTCTCATTTGTTACTGACAAAAACTCTATGTACCTAATGCAAATGAAACAATTGCTTCCAGTCAATGAAAATGAACACTTTTACCTGTAATATAATCCCAGGATAGAACTAGATTCTATTGTCAAATTATATACTAACTGGATAAGCTATTTTTCCAAATTATTGCAGAGAAGTTTACAACTGAAATAAAAATTCCAATAAATATTAAGCTGGAGAGGAATGGCTTGGGATCAGCAATCAGAGAATTGGCTAAATATAAACCATAGATATTCACAATATTGTTTTTCTCTCCTAACAGAACAATATGCAAGGATATATATATATTTTTTTCATTACAAATAATCCAAGGGAAAAAATCCATTCAAGGTAAATGAAACACTATTACATTTTCTGTAAGGGGAAAAAAAATAAAAGCCATAATGTTCTTCCTTTAAGGCCCTGAGATTTCATAATGCAGCATTACAAAATAATACCTACTGGGATTGCAACATAAAATACAGACTTCTCAGATTTATTGTTTTATTCCATGTAGCTAATAAAGTTACTTTTAAAGTGATTTTACAACCAATAGTTCAATAACACAAATGGTTTTGCTTTTAGAGAATCACAAATAACACAAAATATCCAGGACAGAAACCTAGAATACAGCGATTTACCATCCCTGTGTTTTCCTTCATTCAGAAGTCTATTTAAATTAGCAAATCAGAATGAAGTGCGGTGCTTCTAACATACAGGAAGGCATACTTCAAATAACAGGACTGAATGTTACTGTCAAATAAAAACAAATGAAGATGCTGAACGCATTTAAAGAAATGCAATTGTTCCTTCAATAATTTTTCCCCCATCTGTCAGGCCAAAATGATAAGAGAAAATAACTCATAAAATTGTAGAACATCACAGTGTTTCTGATCAAAGTAAAAAAAAAAAAAAAAGAAATCTAATCACTATTTCCCCCATCCAGCTGAAAATGCAAGCAATGAACACTTTCATTTCAATGTGATATTTTTCAGGGTGCTGAAAACAACCCTCAGAGGTCCTCACCCTGTCCCCTCTCACTGGCGGGGATGCACCCAAAAGTCCTCTCAACACAGGAAGGAGACCTGTTGCCAACTGCCTCCTTTAATGGACATAGAATTGGATCACAACTGGGTACAGAGAAAGAGCCTCTGGCCGGTGAGATTGCGTGGGACACCTAGAACAGAGGGGATTTTATTTAAAGGCACCCCATGCCCCAAAGGCAAATTGGACAGTCTGACTAAGAAAGAGAAAGGGGCCTGCAAAGCACCAGCAGACCCAGAGGGGGCAGAAGTTTTTCTCTCTTGCTGGGTTCTGGTTTACCAGCCTCTAGAAGAGCACCTACCTCACAAAAAGCTCTTGTTGATTAATTATTAAATGAGCAAATGGATGAACATGAACTCACCTAAGGGAAGACTTACTCTTGCCATCAATTTGGCCAATGGAGTGTTTTTCAAAGATCCCTTTCATTGAAGCATGAAGGGCAGATTTAGGGCCATGAGAATTAGGCAATGTAAACACAGGTGGCAAATGTTTAAGAAGCTGTTATTGAAAAAAGCTGATTTGTATTTAACTAGAGTCCTGGTGCAGGATGTAAAAAAAAAAAAATGGGGATTTCAGGTGTAGATCAATAGGTGAGGTAGTAAATGTTATGTGTATAAGAGGGGTCTAAGGCAGATTCTGGGCTATCAACTTACTTATGTAAGGGTGTGGATGGTGAGACTACTCATTCAGAGGGCAGCAAGGCAGGAAGCACATTTATGAAGAAAGATCTGTATGTGCTTCATTTTCTAGATGTTGATCTTGAGGTGCCTTCCGGGTATCATAGAAAAGGTGCCAAGTTGGTTGTTCATAAATAGCAACATGAGCACAATTAACAATAGCTAAACTGTGGAACCAACCTAGATGCCTTTCAGTAGGTGAATGGATTAAAAAATGTGACATGTATACACAATGGAATATTACTCAGCAATAAAAGAGAATATAATCATGGCATTTGTAGGTAAGTCGATGGAGTTAGAGAAGATAATGCTAAGTGAAGTTAGCCAATCCCCAAATGCTAAATGTTTTCTCTGATATAAGGAGACTGATTCATAGTGAGGTATGGAGGGGGAATGTGAGAGGAATAGAAAAATTCTAGATAAGGCAGAGGGGTGGGAGGGGAAGAGAGAGAATATGGGGTTAGAAATGATGGTAGAATGTGATGGACATTATTATCCATAATACATGTAAGAAGACATGAATTAGTATGAATGTACTTTGTATACAACCAGAGATATGAAAAATTGTGTTGTATATGTGTAATAAGAATTGTAATGCATTCCACTGTCATATATATATAAAAAATAAATAGCAGCATGATGTTCACAAAGATGTTTGGTCTGGGTTTTAAATACTCTGTAGAGGAAAATAGGTTCCTTACCACTCTTTTAAGAACAGAAGGCCTGGAAATACTGACTTCTTTCAGATGGAAAGCAGCAACTCAACTCCCAGGAGGAAATGTGATCAATATTCACATTGGCTGCTGGCTAGTGCTGTTAGCTGGTAATGTGTCCTACTCCCTGTGGAAAGTTAGTTTATGGTACAGATGATAATTTTATTTTTTCATTTTATAGTTTCTTTGCTTAGCATATCATCTTATAGTTTCTGTGGTTTTAACATTGTATTTCCTGGTGAAAGAATATTTACATATACTTGGGAAATGTTTTATTATACAAAGATAAATTGACTTCCATGTTACAAGACATCCTGGGCTCACAATTAGTCTAATGTGTGAGGGGCATAGTAGTAATGACAACCTCCCTGTACACATGGTACACTCTTTGTAAGGGCATCTATAAAAGTGAATGTTTTATAAATTATTATTTGGCAAACACTTTGTCAAGCATTAGTCTTTTGTTCTCAGCAGTATCTTTTTCCAATAGTCCCATTATAGTTCAAAAAATCAAAATGATCCCAAGTGTTCTCTCCTAAGAGATTCCATAGAGTTTGTCAAGAGTGAAAAATGTTCATTACATTACATCTTGAGCAAACTAGCGTGTGTCATTTATAACTATGTCACAGTGATCATTCAGGAGAAATTTCTCATCTGTATAGAAGGTTACTGTTGTCTTTCATCCTTGTGGTGGTGCTGGGTCCATAGGAAGGTATGTGAATAGTGTTGGTGGTTTGCACATAGGTAGTTAAGGATAGGGAAGGGAAAGAGTTCCTACTACTTCTCCTACTCACTATTCCTTATGCTTACCAAATTAACATCCAGAAGTATCTACGATATGAACCTAGCTATTCATATAAAAAGCATTTAAACCTGAATTTTTGTTCTGAAAAACTATAACAACAAAAACACTCAGTGCCATTTGTAAAAAACAAAATGAATGTTGCCTCCAGGAGTCCACTAGCTTCTGTATCCCTCTGCCTTTAAGGTATGCAAGAAATCTCTTTATGATAACTTTATAAGTTTCTTCTCTTTGGTAATTAAAATGGATGCATGCCTAGAATTTCAGTGGTCCACATTTTAAAAAATATATAAATTAAAAGAATGGTTCTGGCAAAGATAACGATCAAGTAATGAGCAACTTCACAGCAAAACTTCAAGAACAAACTCAGAGCAATGTTAGAAATGAGCACTATTATTAAAGTTATATGTTATTATTGGGTACAAAATATTAAGAAGGCATTAATATAAAAGGGAGTACATATCACCTAAAATAATAAACCATATTCATTTAATTACAGGTAAAGTGTTCTGCATATATAACAAATGGTCAACAAATGCTATCTGTTTTAGTCAGATTTTTTGCTGTTATAACCCAAAATCCTGACAAGTAAAATTTTAGAGGAGGAGAAATTTATTTGGGGGATCACAGTTTCAGAGATCTTGGTCCATAGGTGGTCCGTTCCTTTGCTTTGGGCCCAAAGTAAGGCAGAACACAATGGCAGAAAGGTGTGGTAAAGAAAAGTAGCTTAATATAGGACAATGGGAAGCAGAAAGAGACTCCTCTGTCAGGAACAAAATAAATACCCCAAAGGCACATCCCTAATTACCCACATCCTTCAGCCACACCCTATCTGCCTAAAGTTATCACCCAGGTAATCCCTTTCAGAGAATTAATGCACTGATTAGGTTAAGGCTCTCATAATCCAGTCTTTTCCCATCTTGCATTGTCTCACACTTGAGCTTTTGGGGGATACCTTATATCTAAACCATAACATTCTGCACAATGGCCCCAAAAGCTCCTGCCCATTTCACAGTGCAGAAATATATTTAGTCGATTTCCATGAGTCCCTATGGTCTTAATAGTTCCAAGACTGCCAAAAGTCCAAGTCTTAAGATTCCTCTGAGACACAGGACATATTCTCAGGCTGAGTCCCTGTAAATATCAAAAGCAAGTTATATATATGCAATATATAAAGTCACAGAGTATATATTTCCATTCCAAAAGGAAGACATAGGGGCAGATAAAGAAGGGATGGGACCAAAGCAAGACTGAAATCCAACTGGCAAACAAGTTCTAGAACTCCACATCCAGTATCTGGGGTATATGGCATTGTGATGTATCTTCAAAGATCTTGTGTAGTTCTCCCATATGGCTTTTCTGGTTGCAGTGCATATGGCCTCTCTTGGCTGTTTTCTGATCCATTCCTGTAGCTTATTTTGGTGGATGTTCCATGGTAATGGCATCTCTGTATCTCAAGGGCCTCCACTGCAGATTTGACTTCCTCCTCACATTTCCATGGGTTGTTCTCTCAGGGGCTGTCTGCAAGGCCTCCAATCCTGTTGGAATTTTCCTGGCCTCCCAGATCTTCCTTTGAAATCCTCGTGAAAGCCTCCATGACCACAACTACAGCATCCTGCTGAACCCACAAGATTTGATTGATGACAAGCCTTCAGAGTACCTGGATGACTGAGCATGGTGAAATTTTCTAGGCCCTTCTGTGAAAGCCAAGTACCTCGATGATGGTCCATTCTCAAATGAACTTTCTCTTTAACACCCTTGAGCATGAGATGGGTTTGGTTTTCTCAAATCTGGAGATGCCCTGTAGCCATCTTTCTTATTTTTCTGGGTAAAATACTTAGCAGCTTCTCTTTAGTGGCTGTATTCTCTTTTACTACTACAACTCCCTTAGGCCTAGTAACAGTTTTCTGGCAAACTGCAAGTCTTTCAAATTTCCTGCTTTCCTTTCTGCTCCTGATTGTCATAATATACTTGGTTAAAAGCCACCAGCGATATCCATTCTAATTCCTGAATGCTATGCTGCCTAAAAATTTCTTCCACCTGATTAAGAAGACCATCATCTTTGAATTGAATCTCACAGAAAGTCTCACATGAGCAGAATGTAGACAACTTTTTAGGCAGAACACAATACAAATGGACTTTAGTTCGATTTCCAATAAAGTATTTCTCCTCCTATAAATCTTCATGAGCCCAGTCTTTATTGTCCACATTCCTATCCACATTCTAAATCCTCTGAACTCCCCCTAGAATGGCCTGTTAAGCTCCACTTACAAAATTCTAAAGCTTTTCCAGCTTGCATTACTAAAATTTTCAAATTCCTACCACAAATTCCAAAAAGTTCCAAAAGCTTTTGAACCACATGGTCAGATTAGTCATAGCAACAACCCCACTTCTCAGTACCAATTTCTGTTTTGTCAAGTTTTCCACTGCTGTGACCAAGAGACCTGATGAGAACAATTTTAGAGGAGGAAAAATTCATCTGAGGCTATGGTTTCATAAGTTCTCAGTTCACAGACAGTTGGCTTCTTTGCTCTGGGCCCAAGGAGAGGCAAAAGACCATTACAGAAGACTGAGGAAGAGGAAAGTAGCTCAAAACAAGACACCTTTACCATGGACAAAATATATACCCCAAAGGCATGCTCTCAATGGCCCACCTTTTCTAGCCACACCCTACTTGTCTACAGTTACCACACAGTTAATCCTTATCAGAGAATTAATGCATTGATTACGTTAAGGATCTCACTACCCAATCCTTTTACATCTCAGGTTTCTTGTGTCATTTTATACATGAGCTTTTGGGGAACACCTCCTATCTGCACCATAACACTAGTTTATAATCTCTTATTTAACTCTTCTAATTCAATTTCATGCAATAGTCCATTTGGCTCACAAATTAATTTATAATCCTGAGTAAAGAAGGAATAAAATTCCATTAATCTGAATTTTTAAGTAATTCAAGGTTAAGTTTAAACTCTTCCAAATGTGAAATAGAATTTTCTATCTCATTCTGTCTTTCATTCACAAAACTAGAAATAGTATCATTGCATGTGCAATAGAGTAAAAATATTTTTACAAATGCAAAAAAAAAAAGAAAAGAAAAAGAAGAGTTGGGGGAAGGACCACCTGGGCTCTTCCTAAACATTTCCTTCCAAGAATATTTAAATATTTGCTTCACAGTAGTAGAAAGAAAGAAAAAGAAAGATGGAGGGAAAGAAAGGAGAGGGGGAGGGAGGATGAAAGGTAAGGAGGGGGAAAAGAAGAAATAAAGATTTCCACTTTTAAAGGTTTTGAAGTTACAAAATACCTTTTATGTTCAAAGGTGATTTCAATTTTTATTATAGACTATATATGGAGACTAGCACTAGGGGACTCTGAAACAGCCTGAACAACTATTGAACCTAGGAGGATGCCTGAATTCACATATTAAGCAAATAAAATGAATATATTAGTGTTTAGGTTTATTTCATTCATTCAGTTAGTTAACCCTAAATCAGCTCCCAGCATGATATATTCTAAAGTTGGTATTAGAAACTGAAAGTATTGTCCCAATAAAATGGAAAAATTTTACTCAAACATAGTGAGAAAAGCATGAAGAAAGACTAGTTTTGATGAAGAGAGATGGTTTCTGATATTAGTACTGCAACTTAGTATTTTGTGTAACTGGTGATCAGTAGAAAAAGACCTAAAATTTCTTATTGGTAAGATGGGATTAAGGACAATTGATTTTGAATTTGTAACATGAATTAAAAATGAAATAATATATGTAAACCTTATGCCATATGTAAATATTTATCTATTGAAAAATTAAGTATTGAGCACACACTATTTCAAGTCACTATCCTAACAGTGTGGAATATAAGAAGACAGATATATTTGCTAGATATGTTCTTCTAGACAAGAAGAAAGCATCCAAATAGGCAAATGCATTTAGGAACCATACTTTTAGGAATACAAATTAGGAATATCCTTCAGAATAGCTGGCTTGTACTGTTCACAAGTGTCAAGAAAAGAAAGACAAGTCTCTAAAGGGTGGTTTCACAATAAAATACTAACATAATGGGAAATTGGATGCAGGTGTATCTTGACATTGGAAAAGTAGCCAGAAATGATATTACTCATATAATTAATGAATTTGAATACAAAGTGTGGAATAGGTAAATATTAAATATTCACTTTTCTGATTTTGATTATTATTCCATGGTAAGAGGAAAGACACACCAATGTACTTAGGAGGAAAGGGGGAAAATGTTTCCAATAATCCTTGAATGGCTCAAAATATGGAAAGAAGAATGGAAGGAAGGATAAAAGGGGGAGAGAGAGCAATAAAGCAAATGGGAAAAATGCAAATACTGAATATATCTTGGTAAAGTCTAGTTACAAGTTCCTGAGTTTTTGTTTTCTGTGAGTTAGAAATTATATAAAGCTATAAATGTACTTTGAGAATGGAAGAAAGTTTTTTTTAACAAGTATTTATGTCTCTTTTCCCTTTCTTTACTGCCTCTCTGGAGTAAATTTTGCAGATTGCATTAGGAATTTCAGCAATAGAAACAGGCATGCTCTTGTAGGTGTTGCATATTGAGTAATGCAGTTCTACCTCAATGGATTTAAGGAAATCGATAATCTGCAATACAGAACTTTAGGTAGAATTATGTTTTGGCTTAAATGAGTTGGAAAATGTCCCTAAACACTTTACACAACTCTGAAAACTGGTGTTTTGTTTGGAAACAAATTCAACTTATAACAAATTCTGAAAATCATGTTGACATTTAAAAGCTAAAGAGCCAAACTCACTTTCATGATAACAACTGAGAGGAAAGAAGAGCTTTAGATAGCAAAGATTCATTTATTTGATTATTTAAGCATTTCTTGGATTAGATCAGCATGGACTCTGCCATCACAACTGTTCGCTGTATTCACTTCCTGATTTCTTAAATTAATAGAATCACACATAAATGCACTGGTGTCAACTAGCAGACTTAATTTTGATTATTTTAGACTAAATATGCATGCACACACATATTAATACAGGAGTTTGTGCACATTTTAGGTTGGACAACCATAAATACAAACCCAAAAGAACACATACAAACAGACTGAAATTTTCTAAGTATGGTAAAAACTATTATTTCAAATAATCATGAAATAAAATTTCTAGCTTTGAATTGTGAAAAGTGGTACTTGGAAAATATGAAATCTAGATGATTGGGTTGGGGCTATAGCTCTGTTGGTACAGTGCTTGCCTCACATGCACAAGGCCCTAGGTTCAATCCCAGGATCCGTCCCCCGCTCCCCCTCCCAATCTAACGCTCTTTATTTTAATTGTTTTGTTTGGGTGCTGTTGGCTGCTTTTAATCTGCCCCTTCCCCCACCACACACACAGAGGCAAAGAAGATCTGGTCTGTTTAACTCGATTTTTTAAAATCCCATAATCAAGGCAAATGGTTTCTCCAAAATTTACTGTCCTATATGTTGAGAACAGCTTTATCTTTTATATCCATTTGAGTATTTATTTTTTTACATTGGATAAAAATGACCAAGCCCTGGAGTTCACTTTCAGCTATGTTGAAGTATCTTATTGTAGACTGATAATTCTTCTAAGAAAAAAAAAATCTTGAAGCAATTTTAGACAACAGATTTGAAAACACAACATTGCTACTGAAATAATTGATACTGAAGGGTCAGATCCTGATGAGAAGGAAAACTTACTGAGGTGAGCTAAATTTTCGGTATCCTGGTTTCCTCCATGAGGCATTTGATAATTCCTGACTTAGGCCAAGATGTAAGACAATAGGGAGAGGGGCAGGTAGAGTCCTAAAATACAGGGTTTTCCAGGGTTTCACAAAAATTGAAGTTCTGGTCTGTCAAAGCATCCAGGATTTGATTGACCAATATTCCAGTGATAAATGAGTATCAAAGAAATGAGACTGGCATGAAAGAGCAATTATCCAGTTGGGCCATTATCTTATTAAACTACACAGGACAGAATGCAAAGGAGCAAACAAAAAGTGTATGGAAAGAAGCCAAATACAGTTGAAGAACACTGTAAAATAAAACAAGGAAGGTCATATTATAAATTCATCAAGATTATGACAACCATACACATATATGCACTCAACACAGAAGCACCTAAATATACATAGCCAATGTTAATAGATCTGAAGGAAGACATAAATGATAATAAAGAAGACTTCAACACCCCACTTGCAGCTATAGACACACAATCCAGACAGAAAATCAATGAGAAGCATCTGTTCTAAGAGACATGTACAAAACACTCCACCCAACAAAAAATGGAATGCACATTTCCCTCAAATGCACATGAAACATTCTCTAGGGTAGATCATATGGTAAGCCACAAAAACAATCTTAACAAATTTAAGATGATCGAGAGCATAACAGGTGTATTTTCTGACCATAATCATATGATGCTAGAAATTAGTAACAGGAGAAATTTGGAGAAATTCACAAATACATGGAAGTTAGATAATACATTCCTGAATAACAAAGGAATCAAAGAATAAATTGAAAATTATGAAGAACTAGAAGAAAAAAATAAACAATACAAATACATCCACAAGTAATATAAATAACAGAATTATCAGATAAAAAATTTAAAATGACTGTAATTAAGACCTTTAAGCAAACAGATGACTATGTTAAGAATTTAACAGAAAATAAAAAAGGGTTCAAAAGGAATTTTTATTTGAAAAATACATTAAAGTTCTTAGCTATCAAAATGGGAATCAGCTAAAGAGCAGATGAATGAGCTGGAAGATAAGTAGAAAATATCTGTAAACCAAGATATTTTCTATTACTGTGAGTACAGAATAGCACAAAAGACATATAAACAAAAGGTAGTCACAAAAATCATGTTACTATATTGTCCATGCTACATTATCCATAAAAGTCCAAAACTTTCCATCAACACTAGAACAGGCACATTTTTTGGTATGTTATTATAATGAAAAATATCTATAGTCTTGAAAGAAATGAACCCCTCACTTCAATGCACAACACTGATGAATCATTCAAACATAATATCAAATGACAAAGACCAGATGCAAGAGTGCATGTTCATTCATTGTAAATGGAGAAAAATCAAAAGCACTCCTTCAAAAAACTGGAACAAGACAGGATGCTCTCTTTCACCACTTCTATTCAACATAGTCCTGGAAACTCTAGCCAGAGCAATTAGACACATAAAAAAGAAATTAAAGGGATACTAATAGGAAAAGAAGAGTTCAAACTATCACACATTGCCAACAATATGATTCTATATTTAGAATATCCAAAAAATTCCAACAAAAAAACTTCTAGAACTCCTAAATTAATTCAGCAAAGTATCAGGATATAAAACCAACACCCATAAATCAAATGTGTTCCTATACATCAGTGATGAATCTACTGAAAGATAAATTAGGAAGACTACCGCATTCACAATGGCCTCAAAAATAACAAAATATTTGGGAATCAATCTAATAAAAAATGTGAAAGAACTTTACAGTGAAACTACAGAACACGAAAGAAACAGATGATCTTAGAAGATGGAAAGATTTTCCATGTTCTCAGATACGCAAAATTAATACTGTCAAAATGGCCATCCTACCAAAACCATCATAGAGATTTAATACAATTTCTATTAAAATACCAATGACATTCTTTATATAACTAGAAAAAGCAATCATGAAATTCATTTGAAAAAAATAACAGAGCCAGAACAGAAAAAGCAATCCTTAGCAAGAAGAATGAAGGAGGAGGCATCATAATATCAGATCTTAAACTATACTACAGAGTGATAATAACAAAAATGGCATGGTATTGGCACCAAAACAGACACATAGACCAATGGCACAGAATAGATGACACACAGACAAACCCACATAAAAACAGATTATCTCATATTAGACAAAGGCACCAAAAACATTCATTGGAGAAAAGATAGCCTATTCAACAAATGGTGCTGGGAAAATTGAAAATCCATATGTAGTAAAATGAAATTAAACCCCTGTCTCTCACTCTGCACAAAACTCAACTCAAACTGAATCAAAGACTTAGGCACTAGAACAGACACTCTGCACCTAACAGAAGAAAAAGTAGGCCCAAATCTTCACCATGGCAGCTTAGTACCTGACTTCCTTAACAAGACTCCTAAAATGCAAGAAGTAAAATCAAGAATCAATAAATGGGATGAATTCAAACAACAAAACTTCTCAGCAAAGAAAACAATCAATAATGTGAATAGAGAGTCTACAGAAAGGGAGAAAATCTATATGACATGCACTTCATACAGAGCACTTATCTCCAGGATATATAAAGAACTCAAAAAACTTAACACCAGAAAGCAAATAACCCAATCAATAAATGGGCAGAGGGACTGAACAGACACTTCACAGAAGAAGAAATACAGTCAATAAACAAATATATGAAAAAATGTTCAACATCTCTAGTAACTAGAGAAATGCAAATCATCTCACTCCTGTCAGAATCACAATCATTAAGAATACAAGCAACAATAAGTGTTGGCAAGGATATAGGGGAAAAGGTACAGTCATACACTGCTGATGGGACTGCAAATTGGTGCAACCATTATGGAAATCAGTATGGGATTCCTCAGAAAACTTGGAATGGAACCACCATTTGGCCCAGCTATCCCACTCTTCAGTTTGTATCCAAAGGACTTAAAATCAGCATACTATGGTGACACAGCCACATCAATTGTTAATAGCAGCTCCATTCACAATAGCTAAACTATGGAACCAACCCAGATGCCCTTCAACAGATGAATGGATAAAGAAACTGTGGTATATATGCACAATGGACTATTACTCAGCCTTAAAGGAAAAGAAATTGTGGTATTTGCAGGTAAACAGATGGAGCTGGAAAATATCATCCCAAGCAAAATAAGCCAATCACAGAAAACTAAAGGCTGAATGTTTTTTTCTGATATGCTGATGCTAATTCACAATAAGGGTGGGTCCTAAGGAAGAATAGAGGTACTCTGGAATAGGCAGAGGGGATTGAAGGAAAGGGAGGAGATATGGGGGTAAGAAAGAAAATAGAATGAATCGGACATTATTACTCTATGTACATATATAATTATGTGACTGGTGTGATTCTATATCATGTAAAGAAACAGATGATCTTAGAAGATCTAATCCTAACCCTAACCCTAACCCAACTAGAAGAATGAGAAGTTATACTTCATACATGTATGATATGTCAAAATACATTTCTGTCTAATTAGAATAACAAAAAAGTGCATGTTCAGGATACCATTTATGAAAAACTCAAAAACTGGACAAAGACAATTTATGAAACTATTAGAGAGGGTTAATTAGTAGGGGATAACACTATGGGGCTGTTGTGGTTACAGGTAATATTCTTCTTGACTCAATGGTGGTTATACAAGTATGTTTATTATATTGTGAAAATCCATTTAACTATCCTTCTACTTATGATGCTACATATGAATTTTTAAAATGTTTTTGTTAGTGCCTTATACATAACAGTGGGGTTAATTTTGACATAATCACAAATGCATGGCATATATTTTGTTCCATTTCAGTTCCCAGAATTTTGGGGAAGATTGAAAAATTAAAGTTTGATGTGGTGGTAATGGTTTTGGAGAAGCTAATGTCAGTCACTTGTATCTCCGATGGCTAATAAAGTTCCTTTGGACACTGGTTACTTGGGGCTTGTAAGTATTGCAAAGAATTAATCAGAGAGAAAGTTAAGAAAATCATAAAAGTAGTAGAAGATTGTGAGAGATGGTGTGTGTTGGCAGATACACCTAAAAGAGCACTGAGTATCTTCACGTACCTTTAAAGATGTGAGCAGCAAATAGGCTGCTTAAAAGTAAGCAAACTGGGGTTGGAGTTGTAGCTCAGAGGTAGAGCATTTGCCTAGTATGTGTGAGGCACTGGGTTCAATTCCCAGCACCACATATAAATAAGCAAATAAATAAAGGTCTATCAATAACTAAAAAAAATATTTTTAAAAAGCAAGCAAACTATTGCACTGCTTTTCTAACAGTTTGGGAGACAAAAGGATAGTTTGTGTAGCCAAAAGCAAGCATCTTAAATACCAGATATTTCATAATGGCACTACTATGGAGTTCATAAATAATAAATTGAAATTTTTCCAGTCTTCCATTTTTAGAGAAATATTTAAATTATTGTTTTCACTTCTCCCCCTCTCCTTTCCCTGTCTCCTTTGCTATCTCCACCTGAAGGAAGATGTCCTATGCTTCTTTGGAGCCTCTTCAACTGTTCTCTGGTGCTCTTGATTAGTGTATTGATTCTAAGGCTCTGAGCAGGATCTGTCTTCTAGATGTTGATGTACATTTCCTAAATAGGCATCTGTGAAAAAGTACTGAACAAATGTTGCTTGTTTCTAACTAGCATGATCTAAATCGGGATTTAAATTAGAGCCAATGTTGTAGACTATTATATATGCTACATATTTGGCCTTCCCTCCCTCCCCTTTTCCTGGAAAATACCCCAGGAACTGTGCCATCACTGGCAAACATAGACTAGATGTGTGCGCCCTGGTATAACTTAAGCTCCTGCTAAATTTTCTTGGAGATTGGATGTTTCATCTGTGATCTGACACATATGTTTATGATCAGACCAAATCTGCTGTTGTCTCCAGACTCAGACTCAACTGAACGTTCGTAAAAGTTTCCACATAGCTTCTTATCCAATTAATCTTTCATTAGTGCGAGGCATTTCCATTAATTGTGTCTAGAGATAGCTCACTACAAATTTAATAAAGATGATCACAGATTGGTAAACTGATACCTAAAAGAGTCTCCTTGGTGTGTGTGGCTGGATGGCATGTGAAAGCTATCTTAAGGTGTTTGGTATGGCCAAAAAGGTTTCTGACATCAATTCTAAAATAAAAAAAAAATCACATCAGCACATATATGAGGAAAGCAAAATTTATGAAAAAACATGTTTGCTTCATGTTATTATCTGAAATTGGAGTTTATAAGTTCATCTGATCTGTATACAGCTTATAGGAATCCAGGTTCACTAGCTTCCATGGGCTACCCACTGGCCATGGTGATACAGAGAACAGGGAAAAATAGTGATTGCCTCTGGTACAAGCCAGTCTTCTTCCAAAATGATCATTCTGACCAAATGACATGGGTGATGATTCATGTGCTCAGAGAATATTCTGGGCTAGATCTAAACATGATGAGAGAGAGGGAGAGGGAGGGGGAGGGGGAGGGGAGGAGGGAGTGGAGGGGGAGACGGAGGGGGAGAGAAGGAGGGCGTACTGGAGCGCATGAGGTATTTTGTTAATACCCTGCACAACTGCACCAAACCAAAGGGGGAGTGGAACGAATTCTGTCCTCTTTTACTAGGGACATTAAACTCCACACATTACTTAATAATAATCATATATAATACTATGTGCCACTAAATGAAACCTTAGGGGTAACCCCACTGCCAAGATAAGGAACATTGAGGTGTCAGATTGAGCTACTTTACCAACATTTGACAGGTAATTAGTAACTAAGCTAAAATCACAACTCAGTTACTCTAGCACACAATAAGGAGGGTTTCCTGTTGGTAACCATGCGTGAACTTTGTGTGGACAATGGGCAGTATTCCAGCCCTTAAGCCAGGGAGGCGGCTCTTCTGTGAACTCCTGGGTGAAATTCCCCAGTTCAGGTAAACCCAGATCATGCTGGCACCTTGACCTAGCTCTCAGCTCCAAGTTCAAACACAGCCACTGGAGATGGGCATAACTTGCCATGCACAACCAACCTCCACTCTCATCCTGTCCCCCTTGAAGGAGATCCCTATTGATCCCCTTTGGTCTATACTGATATAAATAAAGTAAGTGTGTGCTTTTTGTTTGTTAGAAGTCAGATCTAACTGTTCTGCTCAATCCATCACTCCCTGCTTCTAAAATGATTCTGGCTTTCTGTGTTTATTTAATACTACTGCTTCCAAGGCTTTATTTCTCAGCCAGCCCATACCTCCAATGGATACTCACTCCCTTACTCACGCGGGATGTGGTCGAGAATTACCCCTGACAAATTTGCTGGGGTAGCTCCCTTCAAAGTTTTTGATTTGGAGGGTTAACCTAAATAGAACAGGAACAGAATTCTCTCCCTACTGCAGTAAACTATTTACTATCTAACATGGAAAGGTGACTTACGGTTGTCTTATAGGCCCTTGACACTGCAAGTAAAGAACTACTGCTTTTCAGTTGTTCCACCTCAACAGAAATGCTGAGAAATGAGAGAAATGAAGTCTTTGCAGGAAGATTTGAGGTGATGAGAAGAGAAAGAATGCACTAGGGTGGAAAAAACTGTGCCAAGCCTCTGACTAAAGAAAGTTGTGTGGTGATTTTAATATCCGTCTGCAAATTATTTGGTACTCTTCTATCTGAAATCCAGAACCTAATTCTGCTCTTAGCGACTCATTTCAGATAAACAAAATATAGCAGGTGAGACGGTACCTGACTTCCAAGACGCAGCCATAAGAGGCACCATGACTTCTCGGCCAGAGGGGGGCATTCCTTTTTATCTCTTAGATGTTTCACCCTAGGTCCAATAAGTGGTCATACTACAGGATCACTCAACCTGCCTTAGTGAAAGAGCCTGGTGACATGTGAGCCTGTTAGTGGGTCCTCCAGCTGCAGTCAGCCTTCCAGTAACCTCATCCCTCATTGATAACTTGATGGACACCTCATGAGAAACCCTGTACTAGAACCACCCATTGTGCACTTTCCAATTCCTGAAACAGAAACTATGACATAAGTTTCTGCTGTTTTAAGCATCTAAATTTGGGGGTCATTTATTACACAGATGTGGGATGATTAATAATGTTATGCTGAAGTAAAAAGCAGTGCCACCACAGCATTTATAAAAACAACTACTATTAGGCTGAACCATGTGAAGTTGCCATTCCATATGGTTTATTGTACTGTATGCAAGCGCTTGAAACTCGATTCCTTACTGATTTGGACAGTACTTTGGTCTCCCTAGATGCATTTGTTGAGTGCTTTTATTTTCCAAATTTGCTGTTCTTCAAATCACATGAAAATACAGTCATGATTTTCTGACATATTGCTCTGATGCAATAGTTGGAAGCTAATTATTTGTGCATTATCTCTTGGTTTAGACATGTAGGAGAAAATTATTAGCAAATGGTCATTTGCTCTTTTGAAAGGTATTTGGGTTTTGGAATCGATACAAATATTTGAATAAATGATGAAATATGCTTCAAATGTCTTACAAAATCCTAACCGCAAAAGGCTATTTTCTTCTGATCCTTAGAAACACTGGGTGGATGTTCTTGGGACACATTTTATTTGTGTGTGTGTGAGTGTGTGTGTGCGCGCATGTTTAAGGCACATAAACCATTCAGTCTGTATGCAATTACCTTGTAGTGTTGTCCTCATTTAATCCCAACTGACCTAGGCGACACAAAATTAGCTTCTTGATAACTTGCTATCCTTTTTGGCACAACTTTTGTGATTTTTGCGTTTCTGTTAACAATATATGTCAAGCTGCAGAGTGAGAATTTATTTCTGTTTCTCTCTTCCCTGGATCTTCCACACAAGTGCATGATCAAAAGCAAAGCTTTCTATATAACCTTTTCAGGATGTGAGCACAACAATTTCTTACCTCCTTTTCATGTTCAGCTGTAATTGAAGGCAAATTTTAAAAGTTATTAAAAAAATTAGTGCATTTTACCCTGACCCCCAAATGCAAGATTCTCCTATTCTTTAACTTGGTTGTTGTCATTACCTTTCTTACAGATTTCAAGGGATGGATCACCTCTGAATAATAGTTATAGATGCTTACTGCTTTGAAAAAAAAAGGCATTTTAATCTCCCATTTCTGACTTGCTAATGCAATTACTGTCATCTTATGATGGTGTACAAATCTGGTGCTTTCTTTTTCTCATAATTCCCTCTAGCAAAGCTTGGTCAACAGTGATTGATTGGGAGCAGCAAGGAACTCTTCACAAATTCAAAGTCGGAAATTATGTTCCACTTTGTATATTACCAGGATATGAAATTATTTAACTTCCTAGCAAGAGCTTACAATGCTAAACACCTCTCTCAGAGTGATGAGATTGGAGTTGGTCTTTATTTTCACTTCTGCTTATTTTTATTCCTTAAAATTAATTTTAAGAGTTATGTATGTCTCTTCTATTTGATTACATGAATATATAATTGTTAGTCGATCATATTTGTACTTACTACATAACTTATCTATTATCTTTAAGTAGAAAAATCTATCTACCACACCAATACTAGAAGTAATATATAAATTTGTCAATAATTTGCTCAAATGTAGTAGAAGAAATCTAATTGAGTCTTTACCCTTCTTTGCCACCTCCTGGCCAGCCCAGTCTATCTCTACATCTCTATAGGGAAATATTATGAGTGGAAAAACTCATTGCTAACCTCGATGGGGAAATTCTTAATTTCTTCAACTATTAAAAAATGGTACAGCTTAGAATTCCTTTGGAAACAGAATGCTACATTGAAGGACAACAAATCTTCCAGGAATAACTCAAATTTAACAGATTGATACAGCAAATCTATCTTTCTAAACAACCTGTGTGTGATTTTGACAGCAGTATCAATAGTACACTGTACCGAGAATTAGAATGCTACATTAAAGCTGCTAATTTGCAGTGGCTTTTATGGAGGTATAATTTTTCCATTTAAACTGTAAGATTTTCTGTACGAAAACACTTGAATAATTATGAAAATGTAAGTAATCCTTTGCAAAAAGTAATTATAGTGAGGGAGACTTTTCCTTTCCTTCAGCATTTTATGCGTTTGGTTCCATAAGCAAACTAATTAAAATGTTGCAAGACACACTGAAATGCTGGCATTTTAGATGGAAAGCAGTTGTACTCCTGGCAAAGACTGTTTCGTGTTTCTAAGGAATTTTAAAATGTAGTTATAATAAACTATTCACTCAAGCAAACCCAAAAACAAGAGCCAAAATCATGCTCTCAGCTTTGAGATCTGGAACCACATGCCACTACAAAGCCGTGAATTTTCTAAGTATAAAGTAGGATAAAAAACACATTTGTTTTGTTAGCAAACACTTGAAACGTGTGTGTGTGTGTGTGTGTGTGTGTGTGTGTGTGTAGTAAAACCACAATTATGTATCTAAAATAAGAAAAAATAATTTTGGAAATCATCTTATTGTTTTCTGTTGATTGTTTCCCATGATTTAGAACTAATTGGCCAAATGGTTGGGAAAATAATGTTTCCATTACAATTAGGACTATGCTAGTATGACAGCTAATAAAATAAAAAACTGCATAATGGTGTAGCCTCAATGGTAGGTACTGACAGCCCAGGAGGCAAAAAACAAGCTGTAGAATGATTATCTGGAAGGTGTCATGCAAAATATTGCATTTGAAATGTGAAATGCCTATCTTCTCCACTGTGTAGTAAAAAGGTTAAGAATGTAAGAATTAAGTTCTGTTTTCCTGGAACCTGAAACTCATGTAGAAGTTGAAAACAACTCCCGGAAATGCCCACTAAATGTATGTTGAAATCTTCCCTGATCATCCGGTTGCTCTACGAAAACAACCCCTCCCAGAAACCGTGCAATGATTGGCTATGCTGTATATGAAGTCCCTGCCCTCTCCAAGGAAAGTATATAAGCTCTGCTTAAGCTGTTCCCGGGGCTCTCTCTCTGCTCTATTCAAGTGAGCTCTGAGCCCCAGCATGCTGGACGCCCAATAAACCCTTTGCTGTTGCATGAGACAGTCTCTTGGTGGTCTCTTCCTCCGACGATTGCCCGACCTTTACATATGGAGGTCCCACCGAGATCCGGCAGTGGCGGATGGAAGACCCCAACGGACTCCTCTCGGGGTAAGTAAGGCGCCTCTTTCCGGTTTCAGGTTTCAGGTTAGGGCTTGGCAAAGTGGCTGTCGGTGAAGAGCATGAGCTCTCTCCGACGGTGGCTGACAGACGTCCACAGAGCCACAGGCGATGTCCCTGGGGGACGCCTCAGAGGACTTGGGAAATCGAGGAACAATAGTCTCCTCGACTCGGTGATATTTTGTTTCGGATTTGGTATTGCCAGCCCATTGGGTTTTGCCGGCTACTCAGTCCTGGTCTCAGTGTTGGACGTCCATTGTCTGTCTTTATTGTCTTGTCTTGTCTGTGTTGTGTGTCGTTGCTTTCACTGTATGTGTATCTTTCATTATGGGACAGAGCACTTCAACGCCTCTGTCCCTGACCCTTGATCACTGGACCGAAGTCCGCTTAAGGGCTCAGAATCTTTCTTTTTCAGTAAAACGCCAGACCTGGCAGACTCTCTGTGCCTCAGAATGGCCCACCTTTGGAGTCGGATGGCCCGAGAAGGATCTTTCTACTTCCCACTAATTCGAAAAGTCAGAGATATTGTCTTTCAGCCGGGGCCACATAGCCATCCAGATCCACAACTTGGCAGGACCTCTGCGAATCACCTCTTCCGTGGGTGAAGCCTTTCCTTGTCCCTGCCCCCGCTCCTACTCCTTCCCCCACGATTCTATCTCTCAAACCCTCTGCTCCTCCTCCTCCTCCACCCTTTGTTCTCCCTGAGTCTCAAGATTTGACTCTACTGGACTCTCCTCCCCCTCCTTATCCCCTGCCCTCGTCCCCCAACCCCCAACACCCTCTAAGTGATTCCCCTGCTGCTGACTCAGCCTCTCCGCCATTGGAGGAAGCTAGGCCGGCCCAGCGCCCTCCGCCCTCCAGATGACTCCCCCGCGGCACACACAGCCCCTCCTCCCCTGGAGGAAGCTGGCCCAGCTAAAGGAACTCGCCAGCGGTGAATGATTGAAAACCCTGGAGCTCCCGTGATGCTCCCCCTCCGTCCCTATGGGCCAATGATTGACAATGGCCATGGGGGAAAAATGCAAGCCTACCAGTATTGGCCTTTCTCCTCTTCAGACCTATATAACTGGAAAAATAACAATCCCCCTTTTTCCGAGGACCCCACCTGGCTCACAGGTCTGGTTGAGTCATTGATGTTTTCACACCAGCCTACTTGGGATGACTGCCAACAACTCCTAAGGACTCTCTTCATGACAGAGGAACAAAAGAGAATCCTCCTGGAAGCTAGAAAAAATATCCTCGGACCAGACGGGCAACCGACACAACTTCCCAACATAATCGAAGCTAGCTTCCCCTTGAACTGACCCAACTGGGGCCCCAACACCTTTGAAGGTAGGGAGCATCTGTCCACTTATCGCCGGGCTCTAATAGTGGGTCTCCAAGCAGCCGGTAGGCGACCAACTAATTTGGCCAAGGTAAGAGAGATTATTCAAGGGCCTGATGAATCTCCCTCTATGTTTCTAGAGAGAATTATGGAGACATATAGGAGATATACTCCTTTCGATCCTCAGGCAGAGGATCAAAAGGCATCTGTCACGATGACCTTTATTGGGCAAGCTGTCCTGGATATTAAAAGAAAGTTACAACGCTTAGATGGATTACAAGATATGACTTTGAGAGATTTAGTCAGAGAAGCCGAGAAGGTATACTATAAGAGAGAAACTGAGGAAGAAAAGGAACAAAGGAGGGAGAAATAAAGGGAGCAAAGGGAGGATGAGAGAAGCAAAAGACAGACTAAGGCATTGACTAAGGTCCTGGTCACAACAACAAATAGGCCAGAAATTAAGACACAGGGAGACAGGAAGGGATACCTGGGCCCACGCCAGAGGCCACCCCTGGCCTCAGATCAATGTGCCTACTGTAAAGAAAAAGGACACTGGGCCAAAGAGTGCCCTAGAAAGAGACAGCCACGCCAGCCAGCCATTCTGACTCTGGATGATGATTAGGAAAGTCAGGGCTCGGATCCCCTCTCCGAGCTCAGGGTAACTTTTGAAGTGGAGGGGACCCCAGTAAACTTTGAAGTGGATACAGGGGCAGTATACTCAGCCCTTAAGGCCCCATTGGGCCCTCTATCAAATAAAAGGTCTCTGGTTCAAGGGGCTAAAGGCAGTAAATATCGGGCTTGGACAACTAAGAGGACCATGGACCTGGGGAAAGGAAAAGTCCATCACTCCTTCCTAGTGATCCCAGAATGCCCAGCTCCATTTATGGGCAGAGATCTGCTCACCAAGCTCCGGGCCAGAATAACTTTTAACCCTGAAGGCCCCCAAGTGGAATTTCTAAATCCTTCAGTAAAAACTCCTATAGTCATGGCTTTAACTATGTCAGTAGAAGATGAACATCAACTCTTCACACCCCCCAAGACTGATCAAACAGGCAAGCTACCCCCAGAAATGGATAAAGATTACCCAGATGCCTGGGCAGAAACTGCTGGATTAGGCCTAGCCGTGAAACAACCTCCAATAACAATGGAGTTAAAAACCTCAGCCTCCCCAATCAATGTCAAACAATATCCTCTGAGCAAAGAAGCTAAAGATGAGATAAGGCCCCATATTCAGAAATATCTGGCCTTAGGGGTCCTAAGGCCCTGTCAATCAGCCTGGAACACTCCCCTGCTACCAGTAAAAAAGCCAGGAACTGGGGACTATCGCCCCGTTCAAGACCTAAGAGAGATCAACAACAGAGTGCAGGACATTCACCCCACGGTACCTAATCCGTACAATCTGCTTAGCACTCTGAACCCTGAGCGGAAATGGTATACTGTTCTGGACTTAAAAGATGCTTTCTTTTGCTTGCCTCTGCATAAAGATAGTCAGTTGCTGTTTGCTTTCGAGTGGGTAGACCCAAAAACCGGAACGTCTGGTCAACTAACTTGGACTAGACTCCCACAGGGGTTCAAAAACTCCCCCACTCTCTTTGATGAAGCCCTCCACAGAGATCTCAATAACTTCAGAATTATGCACCCCGAAGTCACCCTACTCCAATATGTGGATGACCTGCTACTGGCAGCTGACACCAAGGAAAACTGTGAGTCTGGGACCCAAGTACTATTATCCGAGCTTGCTCAACTCGGGTATAGAGCTTCTGCCAAAAAGGCCCAAATTTGCCAGCAAGAAGTAATCTTCCTGGGCTATTCCCTTAGGGGCAGTAAACGATGGCTCACTGAGCCCAGAAAACAAACCGTTGTGCACATACCACCCCCATCTAACAGCAGGCAACTCAGAGAGTTTCTTGGGACTGCTGGCTTTTGCAGGTTATGGATACCTGGGTTTGCGTCCTTAGCTGCTCCTTTATACCCGCTGTTAAAGGGAGATGCCCAATTCCAATGGACCCCTGAGCACCAGCAAGCTTTTGATAACATCAAAAGAATGCTGCTATCTGCTCTGGCCTTAGCACTCCTGAATGTAGAAAAACCCTTTACTCTCTACATTGAGGAAAAGAAAGGAATAGCACGAGGAGTGCTCACTCAGACTCTAGGGCCCTGGAAAAGGCCTATAGCCTACTTGTCTAAAAAGCTGGACCCAGTGGCTAGTGGATGGCTCCATTGCCTAAAAGCTATAGCAGCGGCGGCCCTTCTAATCAAGGATGCTGATAAGTTAACGCTGGGGCAGAAGCTAAACATTATAGCCCCCCATGCCCTAGAGAGCATCATCCGCCAGCCACCAGACAGATGGCTATCAAACTCTAGAATAACGTACTATTAGTGCCTGTTGCTTGACAAAGACAGAATAACGCTGGGACCCCCCGCCCCGCTTAACCCGGCTACACTACTACCTGAACAATCATCAGGACCCGTCACTCATGACTGTCAACATATACTGGCAGAAGAAACCAGTATACGACGGGATTTAAAGGATCAGCCACTGCCCCACCCTGAAGTCATATGGTTCACTGATGGCAGCAGCTTCCTCCAGGACAGTAAGCGGTGGGCTGGAGCAACAATAGTTAGCAGAACTAAAGTCATCTGGTCCTCTAGCCTCCCTGAGGGAACATCGGCTCAAAAGGCAGAGCTGATCGCCCTCACGAAGGCATTGGAGCTAGCGGAAGGCAAAAAGGCCACCATATACACAGATAGCCGCTATGCCTTCGCTACCGCTCATATACACGGGGCTATCTACCAGCAAAGGGGACTAGTAACCTCGGCGGGAAAAGAAATAAAAAACAGAGATGAGATCCTCCGCCTCCTCTCAGCAGTGCAAAGCCCTAGGGAACTAGCTATAGTGCACTGTCCAGGACACCAGAAAGGAAACGATCCCGTAGCGGTTGGGAACAGGAGGGCAGATGAAGAGGCTAAATTGGCAGCCCTAAACGGAGTAACCATGTTAACACTTTCCACACCGGGGGAACATAAGTCAGGAGATTTAACTACATCGGAGCACCCCGACAACTTAACATCTAAGGACACTGACACTGAACTCCTCGACTTCACTGAGCCCAGCCTGCAATTTCAGAAAGCCCTACACTACGTTAAAAATGTACATCAACTCACTCACCTTGGTTCAAAGAAACAGCAGGCATTCCTGAAGGATCAAGAACAGAGTTTTCCACTAACCGACTCACAGCGAAAGGAAATAGCTGAACGGGTAACAAAAGCCTGTCGGGTCTGTCAATTGGTTAATGCTTACTCTTCCAAGCTTCCTGCAGGAAAGCGCCTACGAGGAACCAGACCAGGACAATTCTGGGAAGTGGACTTTACTGAAATTAAGCCAGCAAGGTATGGACTCAAATATCTCCTAGTCTTTGTAGATACATTTTCAGGATGGATTGAAGCCTTCCCCACAAAAAAAGAAACGGCGCAAATGGTAGTCAAGAAGATCCTGGAAGATATTTTTCCAAGATAAGGCCTGCCTAAGGTAATAGGGTCTGATAATGGACCGGCGTTCGTGGCCCAGGTAAATCAGGGGTTAACCAGGACCCTGGGGATTAATTGGAAGTTACATTGTGCTTATAGACCCCAGAGCTCAAGATAGATAGAAAGAATGAATAGAACCATTAAAGAGACCTTAACGAAATTAAGCTAAAAGATTGGACTATGCTCCTGCCTTATGCACTGTTTCGTGCAAAAAATACTCCCTCTGTTTCTTTGTGTAACCTCACCCCCTATGAAATTCTCTATGGTGTCCCTCCTCTAGTAAGGGACCTAACCCCAACTCTAAGACCTAACGATTCCTTTCACACCCCCTTGCTTGACAGACTTAAAACTCTTGAAAGAACCCAGCGATACCTGTGGAAACAGCTGGCCACTGCCTACCAACCTGGGGACGAAGGGACTCCACACCGATATCAAGTGGGAGACTTCGTCTACGTAAGACGACATCAGGTGTCATCCCTGGAACCCCGCTGGAAAGGACCATACCAGGTGCTACTTATAACACCTACAGCGGTAAAGGTAGACGGAATTACTTCCTGGATCCATGCCTCTCATCTCAAGCCTGCGCCCTGTCCAGACTCTGGCTGGAAACTGGAAAAGACTGGTAACCCTCTCAAATTGTGTATTCGCCGTGTGGATAGGGCTATGGACTCTCCCCTTGACCACCAATAATCCTAACCCTCATCAGCCCGTTCAGCAGCGATGGCTGATCACAAATCCTACTGGACAAGAAGTATGGTCTATCTCGCATACAGCCCCCTTAGGGACCTGGTGGCCATCTCTCCACCCAGACATTTGTCAGCTGGCTATAGGTCTTTCCTATTGGGATATCCCTGATGAAGAGGATCCCACTAAAATTCCATTAAATCCCTTCCGTACCATAGATAATGGAAACAAACATTATGGATGTAGGGACACGCGAGCCAGATGCAGGTTGGCTAGCCTAGATTACTATGTTTGCCCAGCGGACTATCAAAGCCGCAAACAGTCACGGCTGTGTGGGGGAGAAGCCAACTTCTTCTGTAAGTCATGGGGATGTGAGCATACAGGGGCTGCCTGGTGGAACCCAAACTCCCCTGATAGTCTGATTCGGGTAGGAAGAAATAATACTAAGTTAAATCCCGAACAATGTCTCCCATTTAAATGGGACCCCCAAGCGGGGACTTCTGGACTAGCTGACCCTACTCCATGTGACACAAGTAGCCTATGTAACCCCCTAAATATAACCTTCACCTCCAAAGGAAGAAACTGCAATATCTGGACATGGCTTTCAGGAAAAACCTATGGAATGCGATTTTACACCACAGGATATGATTTTGGCCTTTGGTTCACTATCCGGTTTGAAAGAAAAGAAATTCCCTTAGCCATAGGGCCCAATCCCCTCAAGCCAGGAATTGGGCCTCATAGACCTCCCGAACCTAAATCTACAAGGATCCCTTCACTTTCCCATACTCCTCAAGTTTCACCTTCGTTTACTTCCCCAATCCAGAGTGAAGTCAACCCCTCCCCCTGGGGGCTAATTGAAGGAGCCTTTGCGGTACTGAATTCCACGCAACCAGACCTCACTCAGTCTTGTTGGCTCTGTCTCTCCGCTGCTCCTCCTTACTATGAAGGGATAGCAATTGACGGGACTTATGCAGTAAAAGCGCAGAGTTCCTCCTGTAATTGGGGTGGAAATCCTAAGTTAACCCTCCCAGAAGTAACCGGGGCAGGCTTATGTATAGGGTCCCCACCTAAAAGTAAACAACACTTATGTACCCAGATAAAAAAAAAATTAGCACCACACAGGGTTTCCTTACCCCTGAAAATGGAACCTGGTGGGCATGTGACTCAGGGTTAACTCCTTGCATTTCAGCCCAGGTATTTAACAGCTCTGTAAATTATTGTGTAATGGTGCAGATGTTTCCCAGCGTGCTCTATCATGACGCAGGTTCATTTGAAGATCAAATAGGGGAGCATACAACCCGGTTCCGCCGGGAACCTGTATCCCTCACTTTAGCCATCCTATTAGGAATAGGAGTTGCTGCAGGGGTGGGCACAGGAACCACTGCCCTGGTCCGTGGGACACAACAAATGACCCAATTAGAAGCAGCAATAGACCAAAACTTAAAGATATTAGAAACCTCCATCACAGCTTTACAGGAATCTTTAACCTCTCTCTCTGAAGTTGTTTTACAGAACAGGCGAGGGTTGGACCTCCTCTTCATGAGAGAAGGGGGCCTTTGTGCTGCATTGAGGGAAGAATGTTGTTTTTATGCCGACCATACTGGAGTTGTAAAAGAATCTATGAGTAAATTAAGAAGACTCCTTGAAGAGCATCAGCGAGAGAGAGAGGCCCAAAAAGGGTGGTTTGAGTCTTGGCACACAGTCCCCCTGGTTAACTATGCTTTTATCAGCCTGGCCGGTCCATTAATAATCCTCATATTATTGCTAACTGTAGGACCCTGTTTGCTCAACCGTATAGTTTCCTTTCTCCAAGCTCAAATTGGACAAGTTAAACTTATAGTAATCAGACAACAATATGCCTCACTGGCAGAAATAGAGTGTGATACCACTCAATAATTATGATTTCTTACTTTTAAGATTAAAAGTAGTCAGAAAAAGAAGTGGGGAATGAAAAGGTTAAGAATGTAAGAATTAAGTTCTGTTTTCCTGGAACCTGAAACTCATGTAGAAGTTGAAAACAACTCCCGGAAATGCCCACTAAATGTATGTTGAAATTTCCCCTGATCATCTGGTTGCTCTATGAAAACAACCCCTCCCAGAAACTGTGCAATGATTGGCTATGCTGTATATGAAGTCCCTGCCCTCTCCAAGGAAAGTATATAAGCTCTGCTTAAGCTGTTCCCGGGGCTCTCTCTCTGCTCTATTCAAGTGAGCTCTGAGCCCCAGCATGCTGGACCCCCAATAAACCCTTTGCTGTTGCATGAGACAGTCTCTTGGTTGTCTCTTCCTCTGACACTCGCCCAACCTTTACAGTAGTTGTGAGGCTACGCTTTGTGCAAGATTTTTTCAGTGCGATTAATCAAACAATGTTCAGGAATGGAATTTCAGTGGTATAGCAGTCATTTACAGTGCCTGCCTACATGGATTTTATATTCCAGTTTCTTTAAAAGTCACTGGGCTGATGGATTATGGACTCCAGGAACAGGATACCTAGAATTAAGTGCTGGCTAATCCCCTGTCTGTGTGACCTGAGGCAAGGTGACTACTTTTTCCAGAATACTCACTTCAGAATGATACTAACAACAGTCATGCCTCATGTAGATACCATAAAAGCTAAATAAGTTAACTTGTGTATTTATAAATGTATAATGTCTGGCACTCACTATACTACATAGGTTATTTGCCATTATTTTCACCTCTATTCTAGCCCAGCAGTGCTACGTATATTGCCTAATATGTAATATAGTAATATATGTAAGAAAGAACAAGGCTCGTCGTCAGAGAAAATGCCCGTTTATTGAGGAACACCTATGCATATTTATAGAGCCGGGGGTGGTTTGACAGTTATGACAGTTTAATGGTTGAAGGGTTTGACAGTTGGCATGGGGTGCTTTCTGATTGGTGGGTAAGGATCATGTGAGCCATCAGGGCTAGTCTGATTGGTGTGGATCATGTGAGTCAGCAGGGCTAGTCTGATTGATGGGTAAGGATCATGTGAGCCAGCAGGGCTCACCATTGGATGGCTCTTCTTGAGGGATGGGGAAGTTAGTCTTTGGAGCCAGGGCAACTCCCAACAGTTTCCAACTTTACTGAAGGTAGATATTCAGTAAGTGTCAAAAATCAGGGAAACCCTAAGGAGTCAAATAACTGCTAGGATCTGAGAAACTTTACTATTTATGCAGGCGAAGCAAGAAGATATACTCTAGCTATTATCCAAAAAGTTCATGTTCAACAAGATAGAAGACATAAAACTAAGACAGCAGTCAGAGAGGCAAAAGGCCCATTTCTGAGTCAAAAGAAAAACATCAGTTTGAAACTATATCATCATCTATTTTGACTACTATTTAATCAGCCTTTACTAATGTGCAAGTTGCTAAATCCTGGAGGTCTTATCACAATTGATTCTAATGACAACTCTATTGCTTTACCCTATTAATAGATGAAGTGGCTAAGACTAAGACACTTAGGAAATTTTTATTGTATTATATGATTAGTGATGAAAATACAACAAGAACCCATGTCTAAGGCTAAACTTCACATCATTACATTTTATTGCTATCCATGTCATATTATGATGATGTCCCCAAATCATTAATTGTTTTTAGCAAATGTGGCTTCTAAAGTCTGCAAAGTGTCCTAGTCTATGGCTATATTATAATTGATTTAACCCTATCTGTCTTATTGAATATTTATGTTGTTTCCAGTCCCTTAGATATAACTTATTTGTAATAACCATCTTCAGCTATTAATATCAGTATATATAACTGTTGAGTTTCTTGGTATAAATTATAAGAAGTGGAGTCACCAGGCCAAAGGATTTGAATGTTTCTAAAATACTTAATGCAAACTACCAAATCATCCATTAGAAATGCTATGCAATTTGTTCACCCTTCAGCAACTTTTGAGCTTGCTCATTTCACTGTATCCTTGTCAAATCTAAATTTTGCCAATATATCTTCTCTAAAAGTCTCTTATCAGTGTGTCAGATTTAAAAAAAAAATCCCACTGATTTAATCTATATTTTTATTTCCACTGGACTACGTAGGGAGTAAAGCATCACATATTGGAAACAGTACATGTGGGCAATACTTTAACACTCCTATCTAGCCACACCCCTTAGCTTTGTTCCTTGCATTAAATATTTATTTTTCCTTTAGCAAAGTTTTTCTGTTAGAATATTTGGGAAGTGTTCTCAACTTGTCTATGCAAAGTTTGTCACATCTCTGATGTGTGCATATGTCATTATGTTATAATACACCATGGAGAAACTATTATTTACTTCTCTTTGTTTCGTCTATATTATGAGATTCTGGTACATTATCATCTCATGATGTGTTAGACCCCCAAAGACCCAACATGTAGCAAAGAGTCTCATAAACCATAAACACATTTAATTAGCAATTTCCATAAAAACATATTGACTCATTTTTTTCCTTGTTTGATTAAACGATGTGTTCATTTATCATTTGTTAATAATGTACTTGAATCAGTGTTATGGTATATTTTACGAAAATGATTGAAAACCTTGTTCTACCAGAGCTATAATGAAAAAGTAGAAGTTGATCTTTGATGGTAAATGCAATGTTCCCAGCAAAATAAAAACATTTCTGAAACATTGCCAACTTCACACAATGGTTTAGTTTCTCAAAAGCTGAAAAATGACTAACACTGCTTCCTTTTTTGTATAATTTTTTTTAACCAATGCCAAGCCAAGCATTCAGCTTGCCTCTCCAGTGATGTTTCCTAATGCTGAGGTGCCCAATTGCTGACTGCCCATGTATGCCTTGCTAGTACCCCATCTTGAATGGTCCGATACTTTCCAAGATACTCTAAGAGTCATTCATCATAAAACCAAGCCTATACCAAGCTGCTCCACAATCCTCTTACTGAGTCTTTCCCAAGGTCTCTTCCAGGGGGGCTTATTTACTTGATGCATCAACTTATTTAAGTTCAACTTTGACTCCAAGTATGTTCCTGGTCATCCAGGTCATTGGTGGGATCAATGTATTATAAAATTCATATAGACTTACATAATATTTTTACTTTAACAGTACTTTCCAACAGATTAGATGCAATGACAAAGAGAAATTGAAATATTTGAGCGCACTCCAGGATGTTAAGCCTGGGAACTCTGTCAAAATACTTAGGTTGTTTTAAGAACTGGGGAAGTATCAGAAGTATTTTTTTTCAAAGAAATATAGTGATTTTAAACTTATTTTGAGTTCCTTAAAGTCTTTATCATTCTTTCTGGGTAACTAGAAATGCAGAAGGAAAAACTAGGCTGAAATCAAGGGTTTGAAAATCATATCTAATATCTGCTCTTATGTTACACTTATTGCATACACTTACTATGTTCCAGATGCTTTGCAATTCTCCCTCCATAAACATGTAGAAATGTACAAATTTGTGTGTGTGCATTTCATTTAAACCTGAAATATTTATGTGCTATATTGTCTATAATTGTCAATAAATAAGAAAATTGGTTGTTAGGAACATTAGTTAACAGGCTCAAGGTCAAAGAATAAAAGTGAAGGTAGAAACATGTGTGCAAATTAGTCAAGACTGACTCCATAGATTCTGCTCTGCTTCTGCAATACAGTAAAGTTAAAGAATTTGTGAGAATTGTGATAGAAAATGGGAGATCCAAGACCGTTGGTAATGGTTCATTTTTCTTCTCCTGCTTTCATTGAAGAGTTGGACTAATAAATTATTTAAAGAAAACTGACAATATCAAATATTCTAATTGCATATATCTCTATTAAAAGTGTCCATGTTATCTTCAGATGTGACAGGAAATACAACAGAAAAAAAAAAACTAATTCTGTTTTGTCTTAGAGATCCATTCAGGGAAAAAAAATAACAATAGTTAAGACATCAAGCTAACTTTACAGAAATTGTTTCAGTGGAAACCTCAGAAAATATCTTTGCTATGTGACATTTTAATGCAGTGTAATGCCCTTGGCTTTTATTGATAAAAACAACAACAGAACCTCAAGGGAAACGCTGCAGCTCAGTGAGCCTGACGAATGTACATGGCTGGAAGTCTGCATTGCTAAAATAAAACTCAAAATGAGTATGTGTGGTAGCAGCAGACCGGACTTAGGAGGTGCAGCAAGCCTTTTAAAAAAGGCTAAACCCAGAGAACCAAGTAAATCATCACCTCAATTTGGATGATGGTAATCTGGAGTCAGAACTCCGTACCTTTCATTTTCAAGGACCATGCTTAGCCAAAGAAAATTCCTGCTTTAATATAATTTTATAAAGTAAGGAAAGAATTCTCCTGTGTGTGTGTGTGTGTGTGTGTGTGTGTGTCCGTCCATGTGTGTAAGCCTATGCAATTCTAGGGACTTGATACTTTAAAACTTTAGGTTTTAAAAACCTACATATTAAAGTACAAATAATCCTAAGTTAATTACATTACAGTGTCACTAAGAACGTCATATCATTTTCCTTTATTGTTTTTCTTCCACCAGTCACATTCTCTCCCTTTGCCTTCCTCTTCCTTCCCACATCCCTCACCCTGACACCTTTCTCTCTCTTTTCTACCATATTTCCTCTCCCCTTTATACAGTTCCTGCCACAACCAGCCCCCACCCCACCTCACCCCACCGGTACCCAGCCTCCAACAGAGATAGTGACATTTAAAAGAAAATCTTTATGATTAATGAATGTACATTCCATGTATGTATTATATATCAAAATGCAGTCTACTGTCATGTATGACTAAAAAAATAAAAATTAAAAAAAGAAAATCTTTGAATTAACCAAATCACATATTTTTTTTTACAAAATGTTCTTCCTTTGATAACTTCATTAAAAGATAAACTTTAAATAACATCAGTTTAACCTCCCAAGAAACCAAAATTAATTTTTGAGGTTTGGCAACAAATCCTATTGTTATCAGTGGACAGTGTTGCCAGTGTAAGACCTTGGCTTTCTTACTTAGAAAAGTAATAAATCCCTCATTTTTTTTTCCAAACAGAAATATGTACACATCTGTTAAGACTTGTTACTCTAAGAAGGAACAGACATGAAATTTATAAATTTTAGGGAGTTTTCTATTCTTGGTTAAAAAAAAAAAACCACATAGGATTTCTGTGATAAAAGGAATACTTCTGAATGAGAAGTCGTTTTTTAAAAAGTTTAATGAAAGATACTAATAATAAAAGTGCTAATGTGAGTTAAAAACATTCCTAGGAAATAAATGTATGACAGCGAGTACCCACTCATTAACCTAATTGCTCAGCCTTTAAAAATAGGATATTATCCTCATAAAAAAATGAATTTCAGTACTTGTAACTCAGTGCTTACCCTCATATGCCCCCCTTGGCCCTCTACCCATTTATAGAGTTGTTCTCAATAAACCCCTTTCTGAAAATTAAACATTATGAAGAACAGGCCCATTAGACAATTTTTAGAAAACTAAGTGTGAAATAATAAGTGGTACTATCAAAATTTCCATGATTTTGTTCCAAGAGGCATTTGTAGAAATGTGAATGAACTTTGGAATATTTAAAAGCAGCAGAAGAAATTACACTTAAGGCCACTATTTTGTAATCTGTATCTCTAAGGACAGACTGTTCACAGATATTTAAGAGTTTTAAAAGCTTTTTAAAAAATTTTCCTTTCTTGAATGTGCCTGTTTGAGCTTTTACTATAAATGTGAACGGAAAGAACAGCAGCTTTTATGTATTTAATGTAGCCTAAGGCAAACACCTTCTGGCTTATTTCACATGATCTTTGGGGTTTAGAAAGTTCTTTAATTTTTAAATACTTTTTTTTAAAAAAAAAAGAGGAAAAATGAACACAATTTAGACAAATTTGGGTGTTGCTTAAGTTTTTTATAGAGGGGAAGGAATTTAACTAATTAGAAGATCTAAAACAAAATGTCATCTTTAATATTCATTACAAGAAAGCCAAGGGTCAATGGTTTAGGCCTTTCTTAGTTGAATGATATTCTGAGTCTGTGTTTCCACAAGCTTATCACTTAATGAAATGTTTGTAAAGTTTAAAATAGTCATGACACACTATTTTGAGTGTATAACTCTAGGAAACAGATGTTTTTAGAGATGAATATTTTATTGGTTCTTTTTATTAATATATATCATTAAGATACATTCTGACATAATCACAAAAGTATGGGATATAATTTACTGCACTAATTCTGTCTCAGTACAGGAAACATTCAATTATTGACTTTTGGAGATTGGCTTACTTTACTTAGCATGATAGACTCCACTTCCATCCATTTACTTGCGAATGCCATAAGTTCATTATTCTTTATGGACAAGTCATACTCCATTGTGTATATATATATAACAATTTCTTTATTCATTAATCTGTTCAAGGGCACCTAGTTTTATTCCATAGCTTGGCTATTGTGAATTGTGCTGCTATCAGCACTGATGTGGTTGCACCACTGTCCCATGCTGATTTTAAGTCTTTTGGATACATATACCAAGACTTGGATAGCTAGAACATATAGGTTTCCATTCCTAGTTTTTATCTCCATACTCCTTTCCAGAGTGCACTAATTTGCAGTCCCATCAACAATGTATGAGTCTACTTTTCTCCTGTATCCTTGCCAACATTTATTGTTTGTATTCTTGATAATTGCTATTCTGACTGGAGTTGAGTTGAAATCTCAATGTAGTTTTGATTTGCGTTTACCTAATTGCTAGAGATGTTGAACATTTTTTCATGTGTTTGTCGATCATTTGTATTTCTTTTCTTTTTTTTTTTTTTTTTTTGAGAAGTGTCTGTTTAGTTGGTTTGCCCATTTATTGACTGGTTTATTTTTTTTTCTTCAGGTGTTTTTTCTTTTGAGTTCATTGTATAGTGTGGACATTAATGCCCTATGTGAGAAACAGGTGGCAAGGATTTTCTCCCATTCTGTAGGCTCTCTTGATTGTGTCCTTTGCTGCACAGCCATCTCACATACTGATTTTTTTTTATTTTATTACTAGCATTTTAGGAATCTTGTTAAGTAAGTTGGTTCCTGTGCCAACATGGTGCAGAGTTGTGACCACATTTTCTTCTAGGAGTTCTAGAATTTCTGGTCTAAATCCTGGGTCTTTGATCCAGTTTGACTTTTGTGCCTGATGGCAGAAAGGTGTCAAATTTCATTTTGCTACATTTGGATTGTCAGTTTTCTCAGGCACCATTTGTTAAAAAGACTATCTTTTCTCCAAGGTATGTTTTTCACACTTTGTCTAGTATCAGATAAGTGTGTTTATGGGAGTTAGTCTCCGTTTCTTCTATTCTTTTCCATTGGTCTTCATGCCTCTTTTGGTGCAAGTACCTTGCAGCTTGGTTACTATAGCTCTAATATATAGTTTAATGAAAGTATTTTGATGCCTTCAATTTCACTTTTCTCACCAAGGCTATTCTGGGTCTTTTATTTTTCCAAATAAATTTCATGATTGTTTTTTCAATTTTTCTAAAGAATGTCACTGGAACTTTGATGGGAAGTGTACTGAATCTATATAGTGCTTTTGGTGATATGGCCATTTTTGACAATATTAATTCTGCCTAACCAAGAACATGGGAGGTATTTCTATTTTCAAAGGTGTTTTTCAATTTCTTTCTATAATTTTTATTTCACTTCTTTTGTTAGATTGATTCCCAAGTTTTGTTTTTCTTTTTTTTTGGGGGGGATGGGTGTGTGGGTGCTATTGTAGATGGGATAGTTTTCCTAATTTCTTTTTCAGCAGATTCATTGTTGGAGTATAGGAATGCAATTGAGTTATGAGTGTTGATTTTGTATCCTGTTACTTTGCTAAATTCATTTATGACCTCTAAAAGTCTTTTGGTGGAGTTTATTGTGTCTTAAAATATAGACTCATGTCATTGGAAAACAGATTATTTGCGCTCTCCATTTCCTATTTGTATTCCCTTAATTTTTTTCTCTTGCCTTATTGCTTTGGCTAGAGTTTCAAGGACTATGTAGAATAGGAGTGATGAAAGTTAGCATCCTTGTTTCATTCCTGTTTTTAGAGAGTAATATATAGTCTTTTAGAAGGTAGTATATAGTCTTTCCAGCATTGAGGTAGGTGCCTTCTATCCCTAGTTTTTCTAACATTTTTAACATGATGGGTGCTGTACTTCATCATACTTTTTCTGCATTTATTGACATAATCATGTGATTCCTTAACTCTATTTATGTGGATTTTCATACAGAAGGTTTTCAAAAATAAATTTTTCAACCCATCATCTCTAAATTTTCAGCCTTATTTAAGCTCTTTCATATCTAGTTTACAAATGAAGTGAGCAGTATTTAATTCTTGCCCTTTTCCAGTTATTTCTTCAAACCTGCATCTCTGATGCATCTAGACTATTTTGATGTTTGGTGAGAAGCAAGACCCAAGATAATGTTTTTTAAGTATAAATTTGCTTTCACTGCTGTGAGTTTGGGGAAGGTAGTCCTAGAACATAAGGCAAAGCTCGCCAGCTCTAAAGGACCACTTTTCTTAAGACCAAGTTTTTCTAAGCACATTGTAATGAAGTTAGAAAGCAAAAACAAAACACAACTGAACATACCATGTATGGAAATTTTTATAATAAACTTCAAGTCATAAAAATTAAACTGGGAAACACAAACCAAACAATGATAAAAATACTGCCAATTGAAACAAGTGGTAATTAGCTAAATCTGTGTGTATACGAAAAAGTATAAACTCGAATGCTTATATTAAAAATGTTCAGAGTCTGACAATGAATGAGAGATGCGCATAAGAGGACATGTTGAGATCACAGAATAAGGAAAATAAATGGAAAGAAAGGACATGAATTAAATGGCAACGTTACAAAGTGATGCAAGTTCTCAATTTGGGCAAGATGTGGGGGAGTGGAACACTCAGCCAGGGAATTGGAGGCAGCTGCCAAATCAAAATATTAAAAAAAAACAAACAACACACAGGAGGAATGGAAAGGGAACCCAGAAGTAGAAACAACCATAGGGTTAGGAGCAATGGAAAGGAGACAAGGAGCACATCATGGGAAAAGTGAGAGAAAGATGAACTCGCTCACCCCTGCACTGCGGTCAGCCCTCCTGTTAGGCCTCCCGTTTACCAGACTGCACTTACTCACAGCAGCCTCTTACAAAGGAGAAAAACCTCTAAACAGTTCCAAGATTAGAAGATTTCAATGAATAAAATTGAGAACATTATTTATTTTGAAAAGTAGTTTATCTGTCCAAACAGGTGGAAGGTGAGAATTGGAAAAATAAAAGGTGCTTGACATGATTGGGAGCTGTTTGGCAACTGTTACCATAACTAACTTTTGTGCAAAGCAAAATTCACAAGAGGTCTACACACATGTAATTCACCAACACAATCTTTCCTGCCTTACAAAGGAATATTATCTCCAGAATACATTCTCTTATATTTTATATTCTCCAGAATATATTTACTTTTACTACCACTCTATCTCTAAACAAGCCCTTGAATTAGTTGATTAAAAAAATCAACAGAAATCTAAGGAATTTTCTGTGTTTAAGCTCAGACCTGGATCTTACCCTGTTTAGAGACCGGGAGTCCAATATGATGAAAGTAAAGTAACTACATTTTAGCCTAGAAGTCCTGCTTCAATCTCCTTGATTGGCTCTGGAAGGACAGAAGATTCCATAGACCTGATGCTACAAACTGGATTCTGCACAATCATCTCATCCTGCAGCCAAAAAAGAATAGGCAGATCTTGTCCCAGATGTCTATCACATCATAAGAATTTAAGAATTTCTAAACTTTGTACAGATAATTATTTTGACAGATGTTGCTTTGGGCTGTTGATATTTTGAACAGGAACAATAACATAAGGAGAGCTATGTCAGTAAATCGTGCCTGATTTTTTTCTTTCTTCCTTGTATTTCATCTCCACTACCCGGCCGACTAAAAACATCATCTATTCAGAACCAAAGGTACACGAATATAATCCTAGATATTTCAACAGATCATCATTGAAAAGGTTTCATTGCTAATATAAGTTATTGAAGACATGAGACATGAATTTCTTCAACTTTTGCTAATGAATCATTCTTAAATTGTTCCCAGAAGCATGATAAATAATTTCTTGAAGCTTGATTTATTTTTGCACATAATTACAGTAATTCATGAGTAAATTCCATTGTGTTTATTGTTTCTGAAATAAGTACATGTATTCATGTAGTTTTTTTATGAAAATAAATACAATATACAGACACATGGTTATTTTAAGGCATCTAAAATATCAAAGAATATACTTATTCTTTGAAAAGAAAGTCATGCTTTTATTTCCTCAGGGCATTATCTTCTATTTCCAAATATATCTATCATTAAAATAGTATCAAACTTCCTCCAGAATGAACCTAGAGCCAGGTTATTCCTCACCTGACTTTATTCCTTTGCACTGATGATGTTGGCAGATTTAGCTCAAAGCAAGAAGAGAACAGCTCTTACTATCACAAGTTTTAATGGGCAAATAAAGATAGCAAAGTTTTATTTTCCTTAGAATTTTTTTTTTAGTTTTATGTATAAGGCTGTGAATAATCAAGGAAAAGTATTGGAATCTAAATAACATTAAATTAGGAAGCTTCTGTATTAAGAGGTATGGTTGTAAACATCTAATAATAAAATAATAAAAGGTATCATTTAATATTGACAAGAAGGCTGGGAGGAAGGTAGGACATGTTATTCCATTTTAAGGGTAAAGTTACTGAAATAAATGACACAGTAATTTACCAAAGATCACAATTTTGAGCAAGTTGTAGGACCACAATTCCAGTGGATAGCTACCTAACCCCCAAAACTGATCATGCCCCAAACATAACACATCCTATAGACAGCAGCACAAACAAATCAAACATTTCTAATAAGGGCCCAAGTCAGAAACAGGTTTTCTCTTCCTTCCTCTTATTGCTTTCTACTTTTATTTCTTTCAAATGTCATGGTTCTAAGTGTACACAAAACAATCAACACATGTGCATGATAGTAGCAGACAGAGTATTTTATCAGCATTCTGTAACACAATGTTCATGATTTAGAATCCATAGATGGGATTCTGGGAAACCCTTCTGGAACCACTATTGCAAACTGATTTTCATTTCTCTAAGGTCGAGTGCCTTGTTTTGAACTTGGGAGTCTTTAAATGTTACAAGACACACCTCCTTCTTGACATTTAAAAAATTATTGGCATGAAACCTTAACATTCTCTAGCTAAGACTGAAATGCACAGTACTTTCTGAACTTGACCCAAATGTGGATTTCATTAACAATATCAAAAGTCTGGTCAATCCTAAAAAAATAACATACTGAGTATATTCCACAAATAAACCTCAATACTAATAATTGACATTGTCTTTGCAGTTGGTAAACATTGTTCATAATTTCTCTCCCAGAAACTATTAAGTTGAATAAATGATAAGCCCTAGATTATAGTCTACTAAGGAAACCAGGATGATGTCCCAACAAATATCTTAAATGATTTAAAATAGTTAGGAAATAGCAGGGTAGGTGTGATGCCACAGCTTGGTGGTCTATGCTTTTCAGAGGGGCTTCCTCTATACTCTTAGTCAGCTGGAATGATGACTCGCTCTTGTCTTTGGAGCCATTCTGAGTTCCCCAGTGGTGCCCCTCCCACTATTCCAGTATAGGGTTAAGAAAAGTCTCCTTAGAGACTAAACACAGAATTCTTAAGAACTGGTTCTCAGTTTCTAGCTAAATTTAAGTACTGACAATAGATGTCTTAAATTATTGATTTGTAGTGCTGGGTATTGACCCCAGGCCTCCCACATGTTAACCAAGTACTACCACTGAGCTACATCCCCATCGCTGGATTATATTTAATAAAAATGCACATGGTAAAAGAGTTTCTCTCAATCAAGAGATGATAGGCTCCTGGTCAAACACAAATAATTCAAATATGTTCAGTGTTTCTTTCTTCCCAAATCCTATTAAAGTGAATCAAGAAATACACGATTACATCAGTACCAACATTAAAAAGTAAAAGAGGATAATTAGCAGAATAAAAAATTGAGGAATTTATGAAGGATTTAAAGCAGACAAACTGAAACAGAATATAAAACTCAAAAGAGCTAAGAAATGTGCAAACCACAGAAGTTAAGGAGATCAGTGCTTAAGATCTACAAACTCTTTAAAAACTGAAAAAAAAAACTATATATATACACACATACACACACACACACACACATAGACTTCAAAAAAAAAGTAAAAACCTGAAATGAACACAATATTTACTTAAAATGACCTCTGTACTTAAAATTGTAATGATTATACATTTAAAAATTTTATTATATTCAATAATGAAATTAGATACCCTCAATTATTTTGAATTTCTACAAATGATGTTGATCACTGAGAAATCTGGGCCAAACATATTCAATGAGTTATGGTAGGTCAAGTAATTTTCTTAATGTTTTGATATTTATGTATTGCAGAATAGTTGCATTAATGTTGATGTGAAAACAATTTGATGTGCTCCATATTTGGGCTATGATCTCCTGAAAAGGACTTGAAAATGATATATATTTTCAGTGGCTCTTCAAGAGAGCTCTAATAGTTCAGGTGGCAGGGTAACAAGAAAAATCAATCCTTGGGGTTGATAGGAAGAAAACTTACTTAAGGACTGCTTAGCTAAGAAGGTCCAGCTAGGCTAAAGTTTTAATTATAGGTTATTAAAATAAAGTGGATAGTCCCCCAGGAGACTCCCAAAGAGGATGAGAGAACAGGAGGTCAAGCTGGGGAGTGCCTGAGGGAGCGCCTCGTCATGCCAGTAGAGGAGACCCCAGTCTCAGAGCACAAGTGTTCCATGATCCCAGGAAAACAAAGTTACTGGACCACAGGTTCCTGGCAGAGTCACCTATTAATTATATAAGTCTACAAGACGGCTGAGTGGAGACCACAATCTGCAACTTTAGTCAAACAGAACCCTTATCTACGCAAATTGCCCAAATGACTATGCATTGGGGGAAAAATCAGTATTAGGAAGGAGTGCCTAAACCAAAGGTGATCTAAAAATAAAAATAAAAACAAACAGCTAAGTCAGGAATATGAAGAAATCTTGGAGGAAAATAAATGTATAATTTATAGCTTCCGAAAATTTTAAGATACTGTCTTATAGAAAGTCTTGTATTGGAAGACAAGAAAAAGAAAAAAGTTCCAAGGTTCTTAGAAATTAAAAGGATGGTTGCTAAAATTATAAAAAGGAAAAAGAAAGAAATCGACAGAGACTCAGTGGAAGTAGGGAATTGTTTCAACAACAGACGACTCAATCAGTGCCATCAGAAGCTTAACTCAAGGGAAGTGATTCTTCCAGAACAACGATAGAGAGTATTCATAAAATCCCACCTCCCCACGCTCCTGGACAGTAAAATCTTCAAGGGTAACAGTCCCACAAGTCATTACCTACGAGGAAACAAGGGCCAAATTTATTAGTGATAAGGAATTCTCTAATCAACCAGAAACACAAAGTAGTCATGCAGCAAACTTCTGCAATGTGCTGAGGTAAGAAAGTTTTGAACTTAAAACCCATAATATGTACAATAGGGACATTTTTATATTCACAAATACGCAGAAAATCACCCATCATGGAATATTAAAAAAATAAATATGATATGTGGGCCAACTGAAAAATGAAGGGAAAATGAAGACAAGATGGATAAGCAATAAGAATGAGTAAACAAACTTCTTAGGGTAATGATGGACAGTACAGTTCCTAATAATGGAATGTCTATGTAAATATTCATAAAATAAATGCATGATTCAATAAAAATAGATACCAACAAATGACTGACAAAAAGTTATCCTTCAGAAAGATGGCTCATAAATTTAAAAAAGAAAACTAAAAGTGCAGATTACTTGCAAACTATAAGTATAGATACTGATTAGAGTTTAAAGTGGCTGTAGAGATCTGGGGAGTGGATTAGAGTCAGACTTCACATTTTCATAGTCTTTATTGTTTACATTGTTTACAAGGAATATATATTACTACAGGATTTTTTTTTAATTAAACATAACTGTTCCCATAGGATGGGTTTCCCATGTTTATTATTTACCTAAGCAAATAATTTATTGAGGAAGATACTAAAGAATTACTTTCTTGGCAATAACGAGATTCAATTTAAATCAAATAGGCTTAGTGTCAAGCATTAAACATGATGGCAGCTGATGCATTTTATAACAGCACTTTATCAATTTACTACTCCATGAATTAGCATATAAATATTGGTAATAGCAGAACAGATTGCAAACAGGCATATTGCACTGTGATTTTTATTTTCCTAGGCTCTATAATGCATCATATAAAAATACAAACACTTTCATATCATTAACATCCAGGACAAACTTGAAGGGAAATATCTAGGCTTATTCAAGTCTTTGAATTGATTCTCTCCTTTCTTGCCAACCTCCTTAGGCAGCTTTTAGCTCATAGACATTAGTTTCCAATCTTGTGGTTTATGAAATTAGTGTCTGGGAACTCTCAAACCCATTCCATCCAGTCTGTCACCCTGACACCCACATCTCTCAGCTTGGAAATGTGAGTCGTGAACAAATGTGAGTGGACATCAACGTTTCTCGTTTGTTTCCAACAATAATTGCTTGATTGTATAAACCATCTGGATCCTGGTCCTGGTCTTTTTCTTGACTTTCCTATTCCAATCTATTCTTCCAGTAATACTTCTTATAACTGCTCTACATATAACTTCCTCGCCGTTTCCCACTTTCATCTATAGTTGTTTGAATCTCCTTTTTATGAAGGAGCTATTCCTTCAGATCTTGGCTTCCTGCAGGAATTTCTATTCCAATCTCTTGTTTCCTATGCTTGGGTGGTTACGACAAGGCCCTAAGACATAGGGCAGGCCTATATCTGACCTGAAATATTTCGCAGAAATGTTTCTCACCCTGTTACTTGGAAGCTCACGTTTTTAAAGTTTAAATTAATTTTTAAATTTTTGGTACATTTTCCTATACTTTTATCTCTATGTACAGAGATGAAAAAGTTCATTTGAATTCTTTCAGTGTTGTTTCATGACAAGCTATCAATTACATCATTTAAAGGACTTTTACTTTTTTGGTGGGGTGGGTATTGAGAATTGAACTCAGGGGTACTTGTCAACTGAGTCATATCCGCAGTCCTTTTTTTGTATTTCATTTGAAGACAGGGTCTCACTGACTTGCTTAGGGCCTCAAAAAGTTGCTGAGGCCGGCTTTGAATTCACAACCCTCCTGCCTCTGTCTCCTGAGCAGCTGGGATTACAGGTGTGTGTCTCCATGCCTGGCCTTTAAAGTACTTTTAAATACTGAAATACATGTCTAATCTGTTTCACATGGCAACAGCTAAACTTCTAGCATTTATGAGTTCAGTTGAGACCCTAGAAGTTGTGTTTTAGTAATCACCTGTATATGCGTGAAAAACACGTATGTATATGTGTGAAAAACATGTATGTATAAAACAGATAATGACCAACCTAATACCAAAGGTCAAGATTTAAATTCTTACATTCACTACAATACCCAAAAACTTTCTCAGGTGTCTGAACCAAGATGTTGGGTACCAGGAGTTCAAATATTCACCCACGAAAGTCCTATTTAACTGTTTTAGTGACTCAAGCTTCTAACTAGATGTGTGTCTTCTATGGAGGATCAACTAAATGAGACTGTGCTGAGGTAACTCAGAAAAAGAATTCAAATGTGGAATTTTCAAATAAGAAGCCCTTAATCACTAAGAATTTCAAGAAACACAGATGAGTATTACAATGGGCCGAGGGCTCTTTTTCAAACAAGCATGGAGCCCCTTGTGTATACATAAGTTACATACCCATGAAGCAGGCTTTGCTCCTGTGCATAATGCTTACAATATTCAGTAAACCTAATTCAATGATTTATCCGTTGTGTTTATTAATTTTCTATGTTCTAAATGTTGTGACAGAAACTGAACAAAAGAAGAGAACAGTTTTATTATGAAATTACAGCATAAATGTCCAACAAAAACTAGCAAATCTGTTGATTTTTTTTTCTGGGACTGAGGATTAAAGCCAGGAGTGATCTATCAATAAGGTACTTTCCCAGTCCTTTTTAGTTTTTTATTTTGAGATAAGTTCTCACTAAGTTCTCCAGGCTAGCCTTAAACTTTCAATCCTCCTGCTTTAGCCTCCTGAGTCACTAGGATTACAGACATGTGCCACCATGCCAGGCTACTCTGTATATTTTTAAAATAAAATACATCAAGATCTAACAATGCAATAAAAATACTTTGTTTCTCTATGAAGAATTCATAAGCAGATGCTTAGTGGATTTCATTGGTGCATTCATAAAAATTCTGTTATTCTTAATGGATTTTATTGGTAAATTCTTAAAAATTCTATTATTCTATTGTAATGATGCTATGATTTGTCCTTAAACACATGGTGAGGAATTCCAAATTGTTGGGAATTACAGTTATGATGTAACATGAGGAGAACCACAGAGTATCAACTGAGAGATGACCCAGGCAGGAGGAGTGGTGTTTCATACAACATTTTAAATATTAGGTGGAGCTCATTTTTTTTCTTTCTTTTTTTTCTTAGTTGAACCACACGGGGAAGACAAGATGGAGATATTTTCTGTGCTCCAGCAATTTCATCAGCAAGAACAGCTGGAACCTAAATATAGATAAGACTCTAAACACAGCAGTTAGCATGATTAAGACATTCAACATAGGAAACAGACTTATGCTTAATGGTGATGCTCCAAAGCTCAGACTGGGGTCAGCAAACAGAAATGTCAGAAACCCAGGACACAAATAGGCCCCTAGGCATTTTAAGGATAGAAGCAAAGAAAAATTGACTCCAAACTGAAGTTGATCAAAATTATTACTAGATCACAACATCTTGGGTTCTGAGTCAAGTTGACCTCAATTGTGAACCCCGGGCTCCACGACTAAACTATATGTTTGACTTTGAGTAAATTGGTTCTATTATTTTGGCCTTATTTTACCACATACTTTATGTGAGAAATGAGTGAGATACTTCAGATAAAATCCTTAGTTCCATGCCAAGTCCTAAGGAGTAGTCAGAAAGAAGTTGAAGCGGATTCTTCAGGGAATCAGCAGCCCGTTGGGGGAATTCGAATGAATGCTAGCTTGGGAAAGAGGAGAGCATGGTGCTTTCCAAATATTTCCTCCATCTGAGTGTTTCCCAAGCTTCTGCATACATCAGAATTTTATGGAGAGCTACAGAAATAATGGATGCCTTGCCCCACTCCTTGGATTATGATTTAATTAATTAAGGTTGTGAGCTAGGGTTGGAATACTTACAAGAATCTCCAGGTTAGACTGCTTTTATATTGTTATTACTTTAATCCACTGATATTTCACATTAATTATTGAACTGATGTTCCATACTCACATGTCCACATTATAGACTTCAAAATAGATTTTGAACGTTGAACATTGATTTTGAATCAACCCTGGTCATTCAACTTGGGGTTACTCTATGCATTTTCTACTCTCCATACCTCAAAACTTCAGAGAAAACTGATAACATCAAGAAATAATAAGCCACTCTATGATCCTAGTTCAGCTCTTTGTTCCTAAAACAAATACACTCTGAAGGAAATCAATAAAAAAGAAATGACACATCATACATTTCTAAGATTGGCAAATAAACAGCTTGTACATTATGAGAGCATACCCCAAATCCTATCAGAAAACTATTCGCTTTAGAAAGGAGTATTTGTCCTAAGGAAACCCACCATGCTCTACATTATATAGATCTTGTTTGTTGTAAAGAAAGAAATAGAAAACAGAAACTGAGGAAGAAAAAAATATATGTCAAGTACACGCAAAATTTAAAAAGACCTATAAAGGCACAATAGCTATTCTTTCAAGTAACACATGCAAAATAGTCACCAGGAAGACTCTGTAAATATGATTATCAGTTGAGGCCACTGCTGCATGTATTCCTTCCATTACAGATGCACACGTTATTGGGCATGGAAGGCCACACTGGATCACACACACACAGAAGAGGCAAAGACCTGCATATAAAACTGGGGAGTCTGAAAAATGGAAGTAAGGAGAAAACAAAAATAGTTCCTTTCACCTTAAAAATAGCATGCAGTCTATTCTACTCCTTACAAGTGTTTCCCACCTTACTGACCTCTCCTGTATTGATCTTCCCTGCCCTTGACTTGCAGAAGGCATGGAATCACAAACTTTCCAATTGGTATGGTTGAACTGAAGTAATTATAGTAGAATAAATAATGGGAAGAGATCATAAGGCATAAAACAGAAATGAGGGAGGCTAAGAAAAACAGGGACAACTGACTCTGGACAGGAATCCCGCCCCCCACTTTTATTTAGGTTTAGTGCCACCAATCAGCTCAGACTATTTAGAGTTCCTATGTTTTCAACTCCAAGATCAGGACTGAGTGAGCATACTCATAATGTTATTATCGTGCACATATCACTTTTACATTAACATTTGAAAACCCAGCGGCATAGAACACTAAAAAGGATCACACTGAGAAACTAAATCTGATTTCTCCTTTTGAATTAAAGTTTTACATCAAAACCCATCTTTGCTGAGAATAAAAAGGAGTCATTGTGACAGTGTTTCTTCTCTCTGCACATTTAGATAAATAACAAAGCTGATTTGGGCTGAGGGCAAATGGAGAGAATTTGATCAAAACAAACAAACAAAAAACAATTCTAAATATGGTTTGGAAACAAAGCAATGCATTTTATATCTGGCTGATGATTTGGTGAATCTCAAAAGAAATCGCCTTATTCTATCATGATTGTAAATATACTATAGGTCAAGTAAAGTGAACCCTATATTGGTAAAAGGTACAATTTATTATAGACTAAGACTGAGACTTGGAAGAGTGCCCTATTACCTGGTATAATGCTAGAGCATGAGGCCAGGACATTACATTCAAGAAAGAAAAAGAAATAGAAAACAGGAAGAAAAAAATATGTCATTCATGGGATGTAATGTCCTGGCCTCATGCTCTAGCACTATACCAGGTAATAGGGCACTCTTCCAAGTCTCAAGTCTTAGTCTATAATAAGTTGTAACTTTTACCAATACAGGGTTCTCGGGGGTATGTAAAATCCTCAGCACAGTTCAGAATTGATAATACAGGTGACTTTCCTACTTCTAAATGATTTGGTTCTAATAGACATATGCCAGATTAATTTACACAGTGATGAGTATTAATCAGTTAAATAAAAGCAGGGGGCCAAGGTGGGGTCATTCAGATAAGTAGTAACTAACTACAGTAGTTAGCTAAAATAAATGAGCACTAATAATATTAATGGTTACCAAATCCTTAATATATACAGTGGACCCTATCATGTGCTACAGACACATTAACTTGGGTGGCGAGTAGCAGGGATTGAACTCAGGAGCACTCCATGACACTGAGCCACATTCCCAGCCCTATGTTGTATTTCATTTAGAGACAGGGTCTCACTGAGTTACTTAAGTGCCTTGCTTTTTCTGAGGCTGGCTTTGAACTTGCCTTGCGATCCTCCTGCCTTAGCATCCAAAGCCACTGGGATTACAGGCATGCACCACCGCCCCGGCTATTAATTTTTATCTTCACAATAACTCTAAGAGTCAAGGATTCTATCATCTTAATTAAGCAGTTGAGAGTACTGAGTCACAGGAAAGTGACATGACTTGCCCAAAGTCCCATAGCTGGCAAAGAGTAGAATGAAAGTTTCAATCGTTTCATGCATGTATGGATCTCTTGCTTGTAGCTACCACACTACGCTGCAGAGAGGAAGGAGACAGAGGTGGGTTGTGGCAGTTCAGTTCCTACCTAAAACATGCTAATCACATTGCATACTCTGGGGAGTAAAGGATGAACTGTGCCATGAGTTGGAGACAGAGGCTGGGGACACCCTAAGGAGGAAAGGGAACAGAGTATTTTTTAAAAAAAGACATCAAGTTTCACTGAAGCCATGAGTATGCAACAAAAGGAAACAGCAACAGTCACTGGGCAGTGTAGCTCCACAAGGGGAAAGCATTCTGAGGACTAAAGAGGACCTGAAATCACTCCATGGGAGATCATCAAAGAAAGTCAAGGTGATTATAACAGGAAAAAGGTCTACTATACTTCCTTGAACAATCTGTGATCGGGAAGAAATTAAAAACATAAAAATCAATTTCCATGGTACGCTTATTTGAGCAGTCTGACTCTATTAGGCTACACTAGATTATCTTTTATATCCACTTCAGTTACTAAGCACCATGACAAAAAATGCTCTAAATTAAAACCTATCATAATCAGAATGTAGAGTTACCAATTTTTTTCATTAACTCTTTCATCTCTGTGACCAAAAGACCTGACAAAAATAAGGTAAAGGAAAAAAAAAGTTTATTTCTGGCTCATGATTTCAGTCCAAGGTCAGCTGACCCCATACCTCTGGGCATAAGGTGAGCAGAACATTATGGTGGAAGGACATGGTGGAGGAAAGTAGCTCAGGACATGGCAGCCAGAAGCAGAAATCTCTGCTCACCAGGGACAAAATATAAACTCCAAAGGCATGCCCCTAGTCACCTATTTCTTCCAGCCAAACCCTGCCTGCCTACAGCTGCCACCTACTTAATCCATTTCAGTGGATTAATCCACCTATTAAGAGCAAATGCTTATACTTTAATCATTTGACTTCTGAATGTTCTTGTATTGTTTCACAAATGAGGTTTTGAGGAGACACATATTCAAACTATGATACCCATTCAACTTTTCTTAATATTGAAAAAACTCCTGTATCCTAGGAAAACTTTCTATCTCCAGAGAAATTGAGATGGTTTTTCCCAGGATAGTTCCAGGTTTAAAGATGAAAGTTCTGCTTTCAGAGAACCCTGTCAGTCCTGGGCCAACCAAGATGGTTGGTCATTTTATCAGGATAATATATCATATAAACACCTTCTTATGGTGTGTGAATGTTTATATACTCTCAAAATATATCTGTCTAAACCCTATCCCTCAATGGGATTATTTTAAGAGGTGGGCTTTTCAGAGGTAATTAGGATTAGACAAGGTCTTCAGGGTTGAATCATCATGAATGAGATCAGTGCCCTTGTAAGAGTCACTGCAAAGCATTCTTCCTCTCTCTGCTACCAAATATATGAAAATAAAATGAGAAATCAGAAGTCTGCAGTCTAGGAGAAGACCAACATCGGAACCTGACCATGCTGGCACACAGAATTCAAACATCCAACCTCCAAAACTGTAAGAAATAAATTTCTGTTGTTTATAAGTCACCCAGTCTACTACACTTTGTTACATCATCCCAGACTGATGCAAACTCCATCATCAATATTGTGAATTTGATCTCAAAAAGGGGAAATTAAATGGCCAAAATTTATTAACAAAGTAATTTAAAATGAAGAGGAAAGAAAGAATCAACTATAACTGTAAAAAAGTATACAAGATTTAGAACATTGTGATTGATATTGGATCTCTCAAGTGAGTTTATTAGTGGTACCACAGAATGCCAGTCTTACCAGTTTTCTTATTGACATGCAATTTTCAAGAATAATTTTAATAATAATTTAAAAACAACTGAAGATACATTTAAAAAGTAGCATTAAATGTGTTAAAAGCAATAAGCAGGGAAAGGAAATATTGTACAAGTATTAAGTATAAAAGCAGTAATCAGGGGAATAAAATACTGGACATTTTAAAACTAGTATTGATGCTTTAAGTGAAAAAAGTTTATAACTTTATGATCTAAAACTCAATCCAGACCTCTGTTGAATTTACCCCACAATATACTAGTATTTCAAAATTTAGATGACAAATACCTGTGTTCAACTGGAAATTTTTAAAAATGGTACCACTTAGATGTCAAATAAATAATTTCTTTTATATCATTTTGAAGTTACACCAAATATTCACACATGAATACAAGACTGTAGATTTATATACAGTCATCTGGCAAGAATACCACTGAACACTGGATGATCTCACTTCAGTCTACATCTGGGTAGCAATGAACTGTAAAGCGCAAAAAGACCATTCTGCATGAAGTGTGTTAAATCTTTTATATCCTTTCTTTAGTTTGGTCTCTATTTCAAAATAAGTTCTAGACAACTTGTGTAGTTAAGAATACTAGAAGGAGAAGCAAAACTTTGCAATTTTCCTCACAGAGCCAAATAATGCCATTTATGTAATCATGAGAAACAAAACCAGTCGGCTTTATTCCTAGTGTTCAGCAAGTAAAACATCCCGTTCCTTTGTACTTTTTTTTCTTTTTAATATAATGGATGCTAAGCAACATACTCCATGAAATCTAAGCATAGTTCCCATTCCATTTAAAACAAAAATCCTACACATTTCATTCAACCCCCCCCACCCGCCCCGGCCCAATACAAGCAACACTGGACCAATGTTATGATTATCATTATAATATTTCTAAGGGGAGCTTCTGGAAGGAACAAGTGGTTGTGGTTCATTTTAGGCTGTAGAATGTAGACTCCAAAGTTATGACCCCTCCACAGAAAAATAAGGGGGATCCCAGCATCCTGCCAATTCTGAGGATACTGGTATGAGTTCCAGGAAAAAGTGACATGTATTTTGCTAGCAACAAGCTATAATTTCCAAGGTAAAAGACATAGTTAAAAAGAGAAAATCAGATAGAAAGTGAAGAGTCAAAGTAAGATATATTTGTTTTTCTGGGCTGTGACACTTGGAATTAAAATGATGTGTTGTGTGGTAAGGTACCTACTGGGAAGACAAGGACAGCCTGGCAGGACTCTCAATTCTACCATGAGCATTTAAAATCACATTCATGAAATTCAATGATGTTCAGGAGGTAGAGAAAAGGATTCAGATAAAACAGTAGGAACAAAATCAATTGAGGACTAGAGGTGAAAGGGAAAGCATCCATCAGCAACAAGGTACTCAATTCTCTCAGAAATAAACAACAGGGAAGAATACAGGTAACAGCCACTTTACCTTCATAGCAGAGCACAATTAATCAACCAATGACTATATTTTAAAACATGCTGGTTAGAGTTACAGCGCAGATGTCTCTAAGTTTTGAGACAAAAAGAATAACCACTTTAATATATCATCTATACATAAAATGAATTCAGTAGGAAAATCAAGAGAATAACATCAGCAGGCAAGGGTACTGACTCACAGAGAAATTCAGATACACAAGCAGGAATGGAAGCAATTCAAACAAAAATGGAAGAAGGAAAAAAATCAGTAGAGATATAAGTACATAGCATATGAAATTGAACTTTCATCTGATTGACTGGGCATCAACTAAGAGCAAGGTGCTGACTTGGGATGTATAGGAAGTGACAAGATGAATAAAAAAGGGGGAATGGTAATCTTGATTGAAATAACAAAAAAAATTTTTTTTTGAGAAAAGAAAAATGTGGTACTGATGGACTCCTTAAATCAGTTGGGGAGACTTTGTAAATTAGTGGTTAAAGGAATGATCCTTGTAGTCAAATGAGCTCAGAACACTGGCCCTTCTTTTACTATCTGAAGCCCTTGGATCCACTACCTAATATCTCTTGGCCTCAGTAAAACAGAGATAATAGAACCACCAGTTCACAGAGTTGATGTCGACAATTCAATGAGATAATTCACATAGAACTGTTAGAATAGAGCCTAGAGCAGAGTGAACACTGACCAGTGTTAACAGTATTGATGATGTTATCATTATCATTATAATCTACAGCGTGGAGCCAATTTTATTCTATTAAAAGCAGAGTCCTCAACACATTCTTCATTTGTCCTGATGACCTCCATACTCAAGAAAAAGTTTGGGAAAACCAGCATTACCTGGGGATTTGATTATGATTCTTTTAGCAACCAATCAACAAAAAATAGTGAGTATATTGATATCAAGAATTTCAATTCTTGATAATGAATACAAAGCATTTTAGACTCATACATATTAAGGAAAAGGACATATACCCAAAGTTCTGTCCTTAACCACATTCTTAAAATGTACACTGCGGTGATGGATATAGCCTTTGCATATAAAAAATAGCTACAATAGGTATCATCAGGCATGATACTGTGGAGAGACACTTTAAATTATAATCAAATCATAATATTTTTCATTTCAAAAGTGCTCATAATTCATGTAGTGGTCTGGCGAGGCAATGGGCTCTTACCATGAAATGCAAACAGAAAAAAAAATTATAAAAGATCCACATGTAGAACCGGTAAATGAGCCAGAAATAGAGCACATAGTAAATTACTGCAAAAAATAGCCAAAAACCTCTAAGGATGTCAGTATGACTGTTGTAAATAATAAATGGAAGCTTCTAAAAATACTAATAACCAAATAAAAAGATTTTATTATTATAATCTGAGCAGGTATCATGTGGATTTGGAATGTCACCCAAAAGCTCATTTGCTGGAAGCATGTTTCCAGTTCAGCCAGGTTGAGAGGTTGTGGCTTTTAGGACTATGAGCATTTTATGGATTAATCCATGGAAACATGAATGGACTACTGGAAGGTGGGACCTAGTTGGAGGAAGTAAGTCATTGGGGAAGCACCCTTGAAGGGTTATCTTTATTGCCTTCCCCTCTCTCTCTGGTTTTCACCTACCATGGGCTGAGCAGCTAGCTTTTCTCCAACATGCCTTTCCACAGGCCCAGAGCAATGGAGCCTGTGAACCATGAACAGACTCCTCTAAAACCCTGAGCCAAAATAAACTTTTCCTTCCTTAAGTTGTTCCTGTCAGGGATTTAGAGTCATAGCAACAACAGATGACACACAATTCAAAGAAAGAATACTATAAACCCTCTCATTGTTAGGGGCACATGGCATGCTATTCTTGACTATGTTAATTTCCCAAAATCAGTCCCCAAGGCACCACACTCATTTTTAATATCTCCAGTGCCTTCTTAACTAGGAGTTCATAAATTCAGAACTTCGTAGCATGATATCCAATGTCCTTTATCTTCTCTCAGGTCGGCCAGTCCAGTCGAATTTTCTGTCATTCTTCTTTTATTCAAAGTATACCCTAAACACTAGTCCTATCAGATTCAAGCCATGGATATTACTATACAACAAATGAAAGTGTAGATATTAAGCTATTTTTGTCTTACAAAATTAAAGTTTCATATGGTTTCATCTAAAACAAATGTAAGAAAGAAGAAGCTTTATGATAAATTCACTACAATTTACACTATAGGATCCTTATAGTAATAACTATATTGAAAAGAAATTTTCATTATAGCATACTGTTTTAGGAATTGAGCTTTTGCTGGATGTCTCCTGTTAATACCACTTCAATACACTATGCATCCTTTCTACCTTTTTCTGTGAGTGAGAGGCTAATCTACATTGACTATAATTGATTACCTGTCTTCTGGTTTCCAATGGGATTTAGCCATTGAATCTGCCAGAAGACTAGAGGGATTGAGGGACATGAGGCAGAGTATTTGGTCTCTTGCTCCTTCCATGTGAGGTTCCTAAGGCTGGCAATGCATCCATATTTTAGTTAGCTTTTCATTCAGGTGAACAAAATTCCTCTCAATAACAACTTAGAGGCAGAAATATAAACAAAATATAAACTCCAAAAGGCATGCCTCCAGTGAACTACTCCCTCCAGTCACACACTACCCACTCTACCTGAGGACAGTTGCTACCCAGTTAATCCATATCATGGGATTAATCCACCAATTAGATTATATACTTTTCATAATCTAATCATTTCACCTCTGACCATTCTTGCATTGTCTCACACATGAGCTTTTGGCGGACACCTGACATCCAGACCATAACCCCCGTGAACCACCACAGCTCTTATCAATATTTCTGGTATGCTTAGCTTTTCTTCCTAAGCTCCTGCAACTGCTTCCTTTGCTCATCACTTTGCCCTGAGGTATGATCAAATCCATTTCCCTCATGATTTTTCTACATGCTTTTTATACCTGAGTAAATGTTCCCTTCATTAAACCCTTCCCAAATTATCCTAATTTGGGTGTGTCATTTGATTTCTTCTGGAATCCTGACACAGAGCTAATTTTTTTTATAGTCATTGTCCCATTTAAATTATTCAACTATTTAAGGAAGTTTTGATATTATCCTCATTTTATGAATAAGGCAACTGAAGCTCAGAAAGGTTAATTAACTTCCCAAGATCAAACAAACTATGTGTTGCAGATCTAGGGCTGAGATCCCTACAGGATGATTCCAGAGGTGAGGGTCTTCATGGCTTTTCTACAATGGAGAAAAATAAACTTCAGAAACATTACACACTAATATAAAGAAATAAGTATATCACATGTTTTCAGGATGGTAAATGTATAGATTATCTCATATGGTATTTTGGGGGGCACAGCAAAGAACTATGGTCACAGGTCTTAACCAGATCTTATGAGACTTGCCATTTGATGATCCATATTTTGTCTACAATTTAAGGAAACAGGAAAAAAAATAAAAGATTGGGAATTAAGTTTGTTGATGAGGCAGAACTAGTTTTAGATTGAAAACTAAAAGAAACAATTTCAAAAATGTTGACAGACTAGAAAAAATAGAGAAGGCTGATGAAATGAAACTGAATGGCAATAAATGTCACATCCTGCTAGATTTGTAATAGTCAATGTCTTGCCTGTTACAGGCAGAGATTCCATTCAAATGGGTTAAACTGAGGATAGCACTTTTTTTTTAAACTCAAGTAACTGTAGATTCTAAAGATAGACATTAAGTGTAAATAAATTAAGGAGTCCAAAAATGTCATTTTCTGTGATTCTCATTTGTTTTCTTCTGTGTTGCCACCTGAGAGAGTTCCTGCCATCACAAGACAAGGGTTGACATTTTGCCTTTTAGGCTCTGGTATAGTAAAAGGAAAAACCTCTTGCAAAAATCTCTAGAAATGACCTGGGCTTAGATATCATTAGTTCTGAAGCAGACCAGCTTCCCACATTGAACTGAAGCTAGAAGTCTGTGGTACTCTGGCCAGAATGAATCCCAAGCCCTTTCCAGAGATGAAGTTAACTCCACACACTCACATGAATGGCAAGTTGGAAAAGTGAAGTACTGCAAAGGAAGAAGTCCTTAAAAGAACTGTGAGAGGTACATCCAGCAAAAACATAATAAAAATGCATAGTGACTATAATATTCAAAGTAATTTTAAAAATACAGAAAGTAGGAGGCATAGTTTAGCTCTATTAATATTAAAATGGCCTTGGTGTTTTTAATGACACCATGATATGAACTAACATGGTAATGTGGATAATACAACAGCCTCAGAATGGATTAATTTCAAGATTATAATAGGTGCAATATTTATGTCAATCTGTACTTCTCAGATTACACCTGAAATCTAATTAGGAGTGCTGGATATCACCTCTTAATAGAGACACCAAAGAACTAGTTTCCACTGCATTGAGACTTACAAATGTGCCCAGAAGACATAATATTTGAGGAATAGTTGAAGATATTCATCATGTGAGATATTCAACAATTCAATGATGTTATAAAATATGTGATCCAATAATGAAAAACTTTCATGTGGAAAACAAAGCACATTCAAAGTAGTTCTTGGTGACAGCATTAATACCAGTAAATGTATACTTTGGGCTACATTTCAATGCTTTATAGAAGTTGGATATGTCTCTAAATAGGAGAAACATTGAAGCCAGTAACCCTTCTCTCTGTCTCTGTTCATATTAAGTTGTTGATAACCATTTCATACATATGCTACCAAAAGGATTATCAGGTTCAGTTAAAACACTGGACTAGAATCAGCCTTAGGTAAGTTCAGTTTGGGCTTTCTAAAAAGAGTCCTTCCATCTAAATCTCAACTCTTTTCCTATTGTTTGCTAGTTATGAGATAGTAGAAAATTTTCTCATCCTTTGCAAGTCTTACTCCTCCATATTTTAAATAAATACAATAGTCTATCCATTTAGAGATACTATATTAAGTTATAAATACCTACAAGGCTCTGAAATTAGTTTAGGGCCCATATTAGGTGCTCAATATCAGTCTTTATAATTACCATAATGTTGAACATGAATATATAACTTTCTTTTCTCTATGGTTGGACTGTCCTACCTACTTGTTACCAAACATTAATAAAAACCTCTTTCATGTGACAAAACATGGTTATTTGAGGGTCTCAAATGACTGTTCTACAACAGATGAGATGCTAATCATTTTAGACACTATTTCCTGGAGTTCCTCATCAAGTCCAGTTCTTGGCAGGGATATAAAGACCTGCTGGCAAAGTCAACAAAAAAAACTCAAGTACTGTTTTCCAATATTTCATTTCTCTAAGGAATCAAACATCTGAATCTTCTGAGAAAAGACATTGGCCGGGATTCAAAAAATACCTCATCAGATGTTATGTGAAGGGATAATAGAAGCAATAACACAAGGATTTTTATGTAGTGTCACAACCAAAACAAAATCTAGAGTCTTGACTTGTTTGCTTCTCCTTGGAAGATCACTGAGTTGCATCCAACGTGAACTATTTGGCCACTTTTTTTTTTTTTTATTCTGTCACATAGGAGCTTTGCAATCTCAGATCAAGGGAGGAAACTGATATGCTAATTTTCCCTACTAGGACCAGCTGTGATCCTGAAGCCCATTAGCAAGGCCACGGACTCCAAAGCTGAGAAGAACAGGGCCCCAAGCTAAGGAGTCCAGCATGGCTGACTCAGCCATGTCATCACCTCCTTGAGGTCTTCACCACTCACAGGACAAAGCCACTGTCATTTACTACAGAAATAGAGAAGAAATGGAGCAAAAAAATCTCCTAGGCTATCTTGTGCTAAATGTTATGAAAACAAATTAGCAGCACCAAACTCAGATACTGTAATCAAGCCTTAAAAACGAATACAGTAAATCAGAAACACTTAATGTACAATTCAAACATTTTCAAAGGTTAATACTGAATTCTAAACTATTATTTTTTAATATAAACTATTCTAAACTATTGTTTTTTAATATATTGAAATAGGCAGACTAATAAAAACAGGCATGGGGCAAATTGAGTTGAAAGAAATTTGATGCTATTTGAAGATATAAAAAATTTAATAAAAACTTTTGTTTAAATGTATTTACTTGTCTCCTTGGTCAAAAACAACAAGTGAAACATCATGTACTACCAAACAGATATGAAGTTATACTCCATTTATGTATGATGTGTCAAAATGCATTCTGATGTCATGTATGACTAATTAGAACAAATAAAAATATACTAAATAAACAACAAGAGAAATCACTCAGCTTACATCATGGTCCCTGCCTTATGCTGTAGCAGAAAAGAAAGAGTGTGTGCTATTCAACTTCTGATATGCACCCCCCCACCAACCTGTGAACCTACCTCTTAATATTCAAACCTGTGTAGTCTCACCCTCTCATGTGTGGGCTGGTTCAAGTGATTTGCTTCTAACATAACAAAAAAGACAGTGTAGGGGCTGGGGTTGTGGTTCAGTGGTAGAACACTGGCTTCAATTCTTAGTACCACATATAAATAAATAAATAAAATAAAGGCAGTGTGTCCATCTACAACTAAAAATACTAAAAAGAAATGATTACTCCCAACATAGGACTATAGAATAACAACATCTTGCTTGCAATCTCTCTCTTTCCATGACTCTACTGGTTGCTTTCTTTCAACTACCAACTGAAAGCCGGTTGCCATACTATGAGCCCATGTAGTAAGGAAATGAGGGATATCTTCATCCAAAAAATAGCAAAGACCTGAAGTCCTTAGTACAACAACTCTGAAGGAATTGAATTCTGACACCAACCACATGAGTGAACTTGAAACAAATCTTCCATTCATTAATCTAACTCCAAGGCAGAGGAACCATAGATCCATGGTGGTTTTCTGACCTATAGAAATTGTGAGACAGATAAATATGTTTTATCCACCAACTATCAGGGTAATTATTCTGGAGCAATTAATAATGAACACAGACACACAAGTAGCCCAGTCTTTGTTGTGTGAATTTTTTTTTTTTTTTTTTGCTCATCAATGAGGTTTAGCTTCCTAGAACCCTCCCTTTTATAATGAGCGTTAGGCTCTCTGTGATAATCTACCTGTATGACTGGGTCACATACTTACATTTGACCACTAGGGAGGCAATTCTGGTTGAGAATGATTGATTAGTGAATTAAATATTCTGCTACTACAATGTAATTATATATAGTAATGGGAAGGAGTTTTTAATAATGAGCCTTAAGATAAAAGTGAACAAGGAATGTCTAGAATAGGAGGAACACTGAGCAAGCACCTAGTCCTGAAATCAATAAAGAAGTGATCAACTCTGTCAAATGCTATTGAGAGAAAGCAAGGATCTCTTACAATAAGGATTGAGGTTTTGAGCATTGAATTTGGCAACATGAGGTAACCGGGACCTTCACAGGAGCTATGTCAGTGAGGCCAAAAGCCATGTTGGAGAGGGTTCCAAAAAAAACAAGCAAATTGGAAGTCATTACAACAAATATTCTCAAATCGTCAAGGAACATTTTGCCATAAGAAAAAACAAAGAAATATAGTTATCATATAGGACATGAAATCTGGGAAGAACAATGTTTTCACAAAGGCCATGAATACTGTAGAGTAGTCTTAGACGTGGGGAAGAAAAACAGAAAGACGACAGTGGACCTGGAAGAAAAAGATCTTTAGTAGGATAGGATGCACAGGCCAAGTCTTTACTATGGACCATTTGGTTAACTTGCTTTGATGCGAAGGAAGGTGGAGAAAGAGGGTTCATATGCATAAGGCTGGTGGCAAAGGGTTTTTCTTCTAAGATCTCCACGTTTCTCATAACAGATATGAAAAGGACATTAGTTAAATGTGAATAATTGGAGGAGAAAAAAATGAACTAGTCCTCTTAAAGGAAAAAGGAGTGGAGTTTCTTTCTCTCTCTTTTTAAGATAATGACTTAGTATAAATGGGATTAGAAGTATGGTGTGGAATGGGGAAAGCTGCAAGAAAAGACATGAGATAGAACAGTATAAAATAATATAAAATAAATTTAGAGTTCTTCCAGGTGGGGAAGGGAGAGTTGCTGGATCCTTCCACAGCACTCATACGATTTCTTTCATTGTAAAGCTGAGAAGGGGGTCCTACAAGCTCCAATCTCTTTTTCAGTTTCTCTCCATTTCTAGTTGCTCTTAATGTCATTAGGAATTCAGAGTTGTAAGTTCCTCACATGACATCTTTCATTCTAACATCACTCCACAATGTAAGAGCTTTCCTACATTTCCATTGTCATTTCTAGTGGTGAGGGAAGGTGATATTTAAAAAAATTAATGTCTCAGATTCATAACCATTTTCAAAATGTGATGCACCCACAGTTTTCTCTATTTCATATTCCTGACTATGTTTTTTTTTTTTTTTTCATACCAACCAAGTCGGAAAACACTGAGATCATGATGAGGCTATATATAGGTGACTGGTTGGGACCCCAGCAGCTCCTGAGAAATGAGATTCAAGTCTCTTTGCAATTAATCAGAGAAAGAATTATGACTGAGATCTAAACAAATCCCTCTATCTCTAAAGCCCCAGGTGAAGGGGTAGGAACAATTCATACCAATTGCCTCCAGGGCTGAAAAATAATGAGGGTGGGAATCAGAATGACTGAACATCACTGAACAGGCACTTGTTAGTAGAGTAATTGTCAACCTTGGCAGATTCAACTGGGAAGAAAATTGATGACAGTGGCTCAGCACAACTGTTCCAACCAAAATGACAGCGGAGTGGGCAGCAGGGGACCTGCTAAGTGGAATAAACAAATGGCCACTAAGAGGAAAAATGTCAAAGGAAATATTCACGTGGGTGTCAGTTCAAAGCACCAGTACAGGTTGTTGCAGACCGAGATAAACTTCCTTTTTTTCCAAAATTGCTCAATTGTATTGCAGTTTCATTAACGGAGCAGTGTGTTCTCAGGCTTCTGATCCTTCTCTATCTCTAGCACCATCCCACAACACTCCACAGAGTCATTCTCTAAAAAAAAAAAGACAATGCCTAGACAGCCCACTTACCCTGTGTGTGTTTAAAGAAGACATTGATTAAAATCCCCCTTAAGGAAGTTTGTTGACATTAAATCAAATTGGGCAATCCACAGGTAGCTTTTTCCCTCATTTCTTATGTGGAAAAATTAAAGAACTTCCTTCTCCTACTGATATTAATCGGACATCATTTTTTATCTTCATTCACATAAGTGATTTAAAATACATTGAGATTTACTGACTGAGTTATTGCTAACTCCTATGAAATTGAACATCTGTTCATTAGTCCAGTAAGAAGAGTTAGCTTTAAGCTAGGCTAGTTAGAGTTGAATGCTCCCTTGTCTTCAACCCTTATTTTATTTGGAGAAAATATTGTAAAGAATTAGCAACAGGTACTTTCTAAACCCAACTATATTTGAAAAAATAATCTATTTTATAAAATTAATATGAAATTAATTTTATAAAAGAGTGATAGAAAAGTTAAAAACAGAAAAAAACCCTAAAAATAGATTATACATAATTTGAACACATCTAATGTTAACACATAAAACCCAGTTAATTTGTGTTACTGTTCGGATGATCAACTCTAGAAAATTTGAAAGATAAATTGTGGCAGTAACTTGACCATAATTTAATGATTCACCTGATTTCTCTATAGTAAAGGCTTCTGACTTTTTGAATTGAATTTGATAAATACAAGTTACATAGTCATAGTATACAACTTGTTCCTTTATTTGTGTACATTTTGGAATAGTTAAATCACACTAAAGTATGCTTTAATCTACATAACTATATTTTTGTGGTGAGAACACTTAAGATAATATCTCTAAGCAATGTTCAAGTATTCAATATATTGTTATTTACTATAGTCACCATGATATACAAAAGATCACTTTAACCCATTTTTCCTAAAATTTGTATCCATTGACCAATGTCTCCCCAATCTCTTCTCCAGTAACCCATATTCTACCCTCTGCTTCTGAGTTCTATTTTTTGGAATTCTACACATAAGTGAGATCACACAGTATTTGCCTTTGTGTGCCTGGCTTATTTCTCTTCACCCATTGTCTTCCAGGTTCATCTATGTTATCACAGTGACAAGATTCCCTTTTAAGACTGAACAATATACCGCCATACACACGAACCTCCTTTTCTTTATTCTGTGAACATGTAGGTTTATTCCATTTCTTGGCTATTGTGAATGATTCTATACTGAACATGGAGTACAAATACTGCTTTCATGCACTGACTTCATATCCTTAGGATACATATCTTTTAGGGTTGCTGGATTAAGCACTAGTCCTACTTTTAATTTTTTGAGAAATCTCTATACTGCTTTCCATAATGGTGGTGTTCATTTACATTTACACCAATAGTACAAAAGGGCTCTCTCTTAACCCTTCTTCACATCTCTAACACCTATTTTTCATCTTTTTGATAGACATTCTAACAGCTGTGAAATGATAGCTCATTATGGTTTTAATTTCCATTTCCCTGATGATTAGTGTTATTTTTTCATATACCTTTGGCCATTTATATGTCTTCTTATGAGAAATATATATCCAGATTGTTTGGCAATTTGGGGCCACTTTGTTGATTTATTACTAAGTGGTTGGAGGTTGGATATAATAAAATAAGGAACAAAAATCCCCAGCAGCTCCAGCCAGAGAAGACCCTCAGTGAGCATGGTAGAGGGATAAGGGAATTAGAGGAACCTGCACTTTAGGGAGGCCCGAGGAAGCATGCCTGGTATGGAGGAGCATTTAGAGACCAAGGACATTGCCCAACAAACCTGAAGGACGTGCTGCACGATATCCCTGTGTGCGGAAAATAAATTCACTGATCTTAAAAGCCTGGATTTATTTTTGGGCTTCTATTCTGTTTCATTGGTCCACATGCCTACTTTTATGCCAGTCCCTATTGTTTTGCTTTCTACAGCTTTGTAGTACATTTTGTAATCAGATATTTGATGCCTCCAGTTTTCTTATTCTTGTTCAAGATTATTTTACTGTTCTGAATCTTTTGTGGATGTACAGAAATTTTCTTGTTTGGTGAAAAAGATCACTGAGAATTTGATAGGATTTGTATTGAATCTTTAGATTATTTTACATAACACAGACATTTTAACAACATTAATTCTTCCAATACATGAGCTTTTTTTATATGTGTGAGATTTAATGTTTTTTAATTAATGTTTTACAGTTTCTCTTCTAGTGATCTTTTACCTCTTTGGTAGAATTATTTCTATGCATTTATTTAATCTATTGTAAATGGGGATTGCTTTCTTGATTTCTTTTTTTTATATAATGCACTCTTACACAGAAAAACCACTACTGTTTTTTGTATCTTGGAACTTTGCTTTATTCATTTATTAGTTCTAACAGTTATTTTTGGTGGAGTGTCTGGGGGTTTTCTCCCCATAAAACCATGTAATCTATGAAAGCAACAATTTGACTTCCTCCTCTGTAATTTGGATGCTCTTCTTACCTTCTCTTATGTGACTGCTTTGGCTAGGACTTCAGTGCTATATTTTGAATAAGAGCAATGAAGATGTGCAACCTCATTTTGGTGACAGATAGTTGTAAAATATGTCCAGGATTTCTTCAATTCCTCACCCTCCAACCTTAGTCCCCTCCAAAGGTAACCGTCCATTTCCACTTACCATTAAGACCTAGTCAGACCTGGTGACTTTTATTTTGAGGAGGAGAATGTGGCAGAGTTAGCAGTGTGGTTTGTGAAACAAGGTCATGAAAGACATGATGGCTTGCTTTGTCCCTAAGGTACATTCAAACAGTCACATGGAAATGGCCCTCTGCCAGGCCACTGTGGCTTCTTACACACAGCCATGTCAGTGAGTCTCCATGGAAGGAGACTCTCCAGCCCTGGTTAAGGCTTCAAGTGACGGCAGCCTCGTGGCATCTCAGAGAGATGGTAACCCAGAGAGAAATTCTGAGCCAGAACCACCACAATGAACCATTCTCAGCCTCTTGACCCATAGGAGTTACACGAGATATTTACTATTTTTTCTCTTTCTTTTTTATTAGTTACACATGACAGTACAATGATCTTGACATACCATACATTTGAATCAAATGGGGTATAATTTCTCATTTTTCTGATTGTACAGGTTGCAGAATCACATTGGTCATACAGTCATGTATATACACTAGTATTGCTGTATGTACATACGTGAGACATTTACTATTTAACCATGTACTTTGGGGACGGGGGGCAATTTGTTATGTAGAACTGTCTTAACACACACAGACCTATAATGTACCTTCTTGACCAAAAGTGGAAGATTTAGTCACTTAATGTGTAATTTGGGTTAATTTGTTTAAACTCTCTCAAACCTGGGTTTTTTATTTTTCTGAAAAATGGGGCTATTACCTATAGAGCTGGTTACTGTGAATGCTAAGTCATTTATTATATGTGAACAATGCCTAGGACATTGTCTGGTTGATTCTGGTTTACTTACTTTTTCATCAGTGAGACGCCAACCACATATTATATCATTTTCTTTACTTTTATGATAAAAATGGAGTAAAACTTGAGAGTTATAAAGATCCTGATTTCTAAATGCATCATGATCTAAGATTTAGTGCACAAGCTGTTTATTTGCAATGTGCAGTAGATTTTCTCATAAAAACCTCCATGTAAAATGAACATAACACTTGGAAAGCCCACTAAAGCCTACTAAATTCTATCAAGTCCCTCAAAGTAGTCAAATTGAAAGTAACAATAACAATATGGCAATGTGTTTGTACAGGATGCTGAGCTCAGATCCCCTTCAGGGACTGAAGGATTTATGCCCCAGCTGCTGGGCATGCTGTGCGCTGAACATCAGCCCTCTCCAGGAATTATACTCAGTTGAAGATATCTGCCTTACCCAAAGTCACATCCTCTTGGGCCGCCTGTATCTACTAGTTTTTGCGGGACTTTCAAGGTCTAGCTCCTTTGTCCAACTCAGTAAAACTCTAGAGCCAACTCAGCTCCAGAGCATCTCACCGGCAGGCTGAGGACTCTGTGACTCCCCCTCTGCCTGATCTTCCTTCCATTCCTGTAGCTAACAATTATGAATCCCAATAGCATGTCCAATAAACTCCTGCTGGCAGATCTCCATCTCAGAATCAGCTTCCTGGTGAACTGAAATTATGACATTTTTGAGGTTGTGTACTTCAAGGGTCAATTCTTTTACCTCACGTCTAGTTATATTCAGAAGTAAGAAGTAGCAGCAGGGTGGGTCCTGAGGAGTCTCAGCATTGCCATATGACAGCTCTGGGGAAGCCATTACCCTGGCCTTAGGCAAGGAAGGTTTATCGCCTCCAAATGATGGAAGGAGTTTACTAACCCATATGCTATTATTTAAGGAACAGGAACTTTAATTAGAAGAGAACAAAGAAGCAGGGATTTCTGTGATAATTTGGATGGTGATTTGGGGTCACTTTCAAGAACTATTGAAAAGACAGCATAGGTTGCTTACATGTATTTCTTTTAAAAAAAAATTATTGCATTTCTGGGTATTTGGTCAAAGAAATTGAAATCAGTAGGCGACAGAGAGATCTGAACTCTCCAGTTCATGGCCGCACGTTCACAAAAGCTAAGATCTGGAGTCAGCCTAAGTGTCTTTCCACAGATGAAGAAAAAGAAAATGCATTACAAAGACACAATGGGGTCCTAATATTCAGCCAGTAAAAGGGGGAAATCCAGTTCATTTGTGACAACTTGGATGACCCTGGAGGACACTGTGCACAGAAAGACAAATGTCACATGACCACACATGTGGAATCTAAGAAGCAGAACTCACGGAATGAGAGTATAGAATGGCTAATCCAGAGGCTGGAAGATGAAGGCACATGGGAAGGAGGAGAGGGTGGTCAGAGTACCAAGTTTCAGTTAGACAGGGGGAATAAGCTTTAGTGATCTGTTTCACATTATGGTGATAAATAATAATGTGTTGTATGCCTTTAAAAACTACATTGCTTTAATGCTAGCCTATCAGTAGTATGACTCACTTAGGCATGCACAAATTGTGTTATGATAGCACAGCATCCTAATGGACTGTAGAATTTTAGAAATATACATTAAAATCTCAGTTATGCCACTTAAGAGCTTTAAATCCTTAAATGAATTAATTACTCTTTTACAGATTTAATTTTCTTATCTACTCAATGAGAGAACACACTATATTCACCTCGTAAAGTTACTGTGATCACTAAATAAAAATAGTACATGTAAAACATCTAACGGTGTGTGGTGTGTCAAGCACATCTTAAAACTTCAGTTTTGCTGGTTATTTCTGCAGAAAGTGAAAACACTGAAAGGCTTCTGATGTTTGCACTGAGTCATCTTAAAAGATAAAGGCAAAGAAGAGACATGATAATGATAGATAAAAGCACCTCCACGTCATCTCTCACAAGATATTTTGAGAAGTGATCAAGCTGGACCTTCTGCCCTTGTACTTCATTCAACAAATATAACATAAAAATATACATAAGCATAAACACAGAAACATAAATGTAAATTGAAATAACTTAAATGAATACAGGAGATGAACTTACTTAGGAAGTTGTGGAGTTAGTAAATCTTAGGACTCAATGAAGGAATTGCTGAGCTGCTCCCCTGTTCTCCTCATAGGACAGGAAGGCACTGACAGGAGGTAAGGGTGTTTAGGAAATCAAGAGGAACGTCCCACTCCCCAGCTAGATAGACATTCAAAACTTCAGACCCAGCTACATCTAGACCAGAACTCAGATGTCTGCAGTGATCACTGGGAAGAGCTTGACTCTGACTATACACACTGGTGTCCACGTCTCTAGACCATACTGATGTGTGTGGGGGGGAATGGCAGCTGGAATATCATCCCACATCTAGGTAAAGTGACTTGCAGTGAGTTGCCCTTAGGCCAGGTGGGTTCCCAGTAGCATCCATATGTGAGCCAACTTGACGTGATCACAATCCAAGGAGACTTCCTGCTTGGGCATAGTGAAAATCTGACTTGTTGAGGAATAGAATGGGTGTGTGGAACTCACAAGTGGCAAGTTCCAGCATGGAACACACTAGCTCCAATTACTCAAACACCCTGGACCATAAGTCTCAGGATGCAAGAGTGTTTGTGTGTGAGTGTGTGTGCACATGTGCAGGGAGGGATGGTGCTATTAGCATTACCAAAAAACATAAAATACACTTCGTTAAAAAAAAAATCAGCATATAAATGCCTAACATGTCTGAAGGCCACCAGTAGCCACAAATTCTACCAGTCATAAAAGATGTTCTCTTAGTCCTTCTATTCCTCAGTCTCCCCATGTTGATTCTGAAAAAGTCAGAAGGGAAAATGGAGAGAGACAGTGAAAGGAGCAATCATAGCCCCATCTAAATTGGCCCAGTGGACTGGGATAAACTTTGAGCTCTATATGAGACTCAATTTAGGCTCAGATCACAAAGGATTGTTTGTTCCTGAAAGTGAGAATTGCCCCCAAATTAGACATTTCTGATAACTGAAAGTGATAAAAGAGCTACTATATCTTCCAGAAGGTCTTCAGGGAGCAGAGAACAAAGGGCCAACAGAGAAGGGATTGCAAGAAGGGATGGAAGAAAATATTTTGTTTTTCTTGTGGCAGATTATAATCAGCTAATTCAATAAATTAGAGTTAAAAGATAGGCCCAGATGATAAGGAGACAGCTTTTGAAACAATAAGTGTGGTTTTGCAAAATCAAGGGCAAAGAGGGAGAGGGAAGGATGCTTCTTTGTCAAGGAAAAGGGGATTTAAAACACAGCAGGGTGCAATAGTTCTGCATCTGTGCAGTAGGGGGCGCCATAACATGGGGGCAGCTTGGTGCAGGCCATAACAAGGAGAGAGTCTGAAGGGATGCTAAGTAAAAACGTGGTGTGCCCTTGGTTATTTGTGTTTTTTGGAAGTTCCCCAGATGGTTGTTCAGGATCTGAAATGTATCTGTTCTAGGAAGAGAATGAGGCACATGAAGAAAATGAAAATGTACTTTTTTGAAAACATAATCCAGGTTGCTAAATAAGTTTTACCTGCTTTGAATGCTTCATCAAAACCAATGATGCCTATAATCAGAATTGCCCCATCCTTGTGTAGTTTCCCTGTTTCCAACATCCATCAATTCAGCACTGGATTATGAAATTCTGGATAGCACTCAGGCACCTAATGTGACTATAAAGAAGCGATCTTTTCTTCAATGGAATTACTCTTTTAATGTTCTTGCTTTCCAATTTGCATCAGTTAGAAGCTGTTAAAGTAACAGCACAGGCATTAGGAAAATAAAGGGAATGTGGAAAGGGAGATTGCTCACGTCTGGGTTTTATTCATCATGCTGCCTGTTGAGTTTATATCCCCGGCTTCAGATTTATCCAGTTTCTTTTCCTTTATGACTACAGACATTAAGGGCAACCTGTCATCTCTGTAGAATAACATTTGTCGTACTCTGAATCTTCCTGGTGTAATCTTTAATAACTGTCTTATGTTCAAGTTGACAGCAAGCAAGTAATAAAATGCCTAATACCATTTTATAGGTCACATAATACAACAGTTTATTTTAGCTCAGCAGGGCAATAACAGGTAACAGATAATGAAGTCACTACAGATTTGTATAATACAGTTTTTCTGAGTTGGCAGCGGCTTTCGAATGGCCTTAGACATCTTCTTTTGCGCTATGACAAAATGAGCACATTTCTCATTTTCTTTTTTCCCAGTGATTCATAACACTAAAGTTAACCTCGGAGATGGTATGCTTCAATTTTCACAACTTGATGTATGTTATTATGCAAACAAATCAACTTTTCAATGGAAGAGAATATCTTTCTCCCAGAACTTCAAATTATACAAGCGAAAGAAGCAATTATTCTAAAACTACTTAGAAAATATAAAATAACTTAAGATATTTCTGTCCAGGGCAGTAGCCACTGGCAACCTGACTTCATTAAAGTTTAAATAGAAATGAATTAAATAAAATTTAAAATTTATTCACTTTTACAAGTTAGTGTTCTTTTATTAAGGTTTATCTCCTTTATTTGTTTAAACATAGTTTTTTTAAAATCATTTTTTCAGAGAGTTGTGTTATTTCTGGATACTGTGCTAATTTTATTCCTTTGCACCTAGTAACTCTGCCCCTTTATAGAGGTGGATGCTTTGCAGAAGTTTTAGTTCCTGCTCAACACTTTGAGCTATGGCCCTTCACATGCATCAAAGCCCAAGAGAGGCCATCCTTAAGGCCAATGCCCACGTGTGATAACTGGAAAGCTGAATATTTTCTTTTTTTTTCCTCTCTTTATCTTTTGCCTCCTACCCCTCTTCCCCTCTTGATCTCTATCAATTTGACTACTGATAATCTAATGAAATAATTTTTGTTACATTCTTTTGAGGACATACTGGATGTGCCTGGACTCCTGCTGGTTTACTGCCATCCATTCAGACACTTTCTGGTCAGTGACCATCTTTGATCCTTATTGAATGTTCTTTTCCACATTTCCTCCCACATTTATGTATGGCCTAGTTCCTATAATAAAATCTTTATTTTACATACTCCTAAACTGAACCCCAATTGAACTCAGAATGATACAACAGATAACTGAGTTTCTGCAGCTGATATGTGACAGAGGACACTTCAGAAGGATTGGCATTTAAGCTAGCCTGAAGGAAATGGTCCCACGCACAAGTGACAAAGAGGCTAAGTACAGAAGCTCAGGTCACTCGGACATTTAAAATTAACAGTAAACATCAGGGAAGGTGTCTCAGTGTTGGTGCAGATGCTTCACAATGGTATGACACACCCAGGCCCTACCTTTAATCCTCCTCACTCTCCTCTTTAATCTTTTATTCTTATGTGAGTGTTTCATTGTCACAAGATGGCTGCCATGTTGTCAGAAATTATAACCGTGTTCAGCTAGTAAGAAGGTGTAAAGAATAAGGCTAGCTATAGATGTACCTTGCAATTTATTTATTTATTTATTTACTTACTTACTTACAATTATTTTCCAACTGCCCTCTTCTTCTTTCTCATTGGTCAATACTGGGTCAAGTGTCTATTCAACAGAATATGAGAAAGAGAGATCAAAGTGACTGGCTCAGGTTAATCATAGATAATCTCTTGGAACTAGAAAAATGGTCTATCTATAGCTTCACATCAAGGGATTTCTTACCACTGGCTCAACAAAGCAAGGTTCTAAAGAAGGAAAGAAATATATGAGTTCAACGTGATACAGAATGCTTCTGAAGTAGGCAGTCAGTAGCATTAGCCTTGGGGTAAAGGAAGAAGAAAGGTGACTTTGTGGTTTGGCTATGAGGTATCCCCCCAAAACTCATGTTAAACATTGCAGGAATGTCCAGGGTAAAATGATTAGATTATGAGAGTTATGACTTAATCAGTGGATTTATCCATATGAAGGATTGATTTGAATGGATTACTGGATGACTGCAGGCAGGTGGAGTTTGGCTGGAGGAAGTAGGTCACTGAGGGCATGCCTTTGGGGATTATATGTCCCTTGCTCCACTCTCTCTCTCTCTGCTTTCTGGCTGGCATGACCCGAGCTATGCCTCCTCCACCATGCCCTTCCGCCATGATGTTCTGTCTCAAGACAGGCCCAGAGCAATGAAGTTGGCTGACAATGGACTGAAGTTCTGAAACCATAAATCAAAATAAACTTTTTGTCCTTTACGTTGTTCTTTTGGGTGTTTTGGTCACAGTGATAAAAAGATGACTAACACAGTTAGTGAAAGATACAGCAAGAACCCCAAGAGGGCTGGAAAATATAGCATGTGGATGATGTAGTGGTCAAATAAAAAATAAAAAATGCCATGCTGAAATTTTGCACTTGATGATATAAAAATTGAAGCTACCAGAATAATTCTAAGCAGAAGAGTGTCAAAAGGCTACTTGTGTTTTAGAATAGGATCTCCTGGAATTTGGGCTTCTAAGAAGAAGTAAGCCTCTCCACTATGTTCCCCTTATCATGAAGTCCTCCCCTAAGGAGGAGGAGTGTACTGGGTCCTTTTTCCAGGTGTGGAGGTAACAGGTATGCTGCAGGTAACATGGGCTCCTCCTCATGGCTCTATTTCCTCATTTGTGCCTTGGCTACACCAGGCCCCAACTGGTTGCCTAGGAAGACCCCTGTATTAGGGTCCTCTAGAGGAACAGAATCAACAGGAAGTATAATTATAAAAAGGGGATTTATTGGGTAGGCTTTCATGACCAGAAGCTGGATAGTCTAAGATGGCCATCTGCAGGCTGGAGAGATGGAAGAATCAGTAGCTGAGCAGCATAAGAGGCTGAACCCTCAGAACAAGAGGGATCAATAGTTTTACCCTAGTCAGAAACCAAAGGCTTCTGGAAACTCCCTGGAGAATCACCGGCAGAGTCCATTTTGGAAGAATGAACAAGCAAGGGTCAGATATCCTCAGAAGATTGCAGCAGCAATCAAGAACCCATTCAAGAAGAATTGAGCTTGCATCTGCTGCTACTTCCTTGTTCTTCCAACTTCTATTCATCCTATAGGAAGGTGCTGCCCATACTTAGGAAGGGTATCCATTTCAGTTGGCTCTGCCACAAAGGAATCATTCCAAGACACACCCTCATTGACACATCCAGAGGTGTCTTAATCTTGAGCATCTCTTAATCCAATTAAGTTGACAATTCAAATGAACCATTACAACCCTCCTCCAGTCAGGCACTCTCCCTGGTTCTCCTTGTGTCCCCCTAAAGCCTGACAGGCAAGGGTCAGATCCTAAGAATGGAGGAATTGAAATGTTAATGCCTTCAGAGCCCTTCCTCCACCCTATCAAAAATCACCTACCCCCCCCCCCCCCCAATCCAAGCTGTTGCTAAGGTAATCTGTCCCAGGAATTGCCCCTCCCTACAGGGAGTTATAAAGTTGTTAATTAACTTGTGTGGAGCTGCTCCATCCCGCCCTTCGCCCTTCAGCCCACCAGTTTCCCACTTTTTAGCCATCCCACCCAGCATCTTCTAGGCCTAGTCACTCACACAGGCAGGAAGGAGAAAGATAAGGGGAAGAGAGCAGGAGAACAAAAAAGGTTAAGACATATAAAAAGATAAAACACCCTTGCTTCTTGGGATACCAGGATACCAGCTATGGCCCCCTTCTCCCTCCTGGGAGAAGTCTATGTTACCCCTTTTTAAAATAAACCCTGCTTTATATGCTCGCCTCTTCGGCTTCTCTAATGCTATACTTCAACATGTGAAGAAGCAGGACTTGTCACAGGTAACCAAAGTATCAGCCCATTGCTCTTCTGCTGGGGCAGGGCACTGCAGCTGGAAAGGACGCCAGAGAAGTCCTTCTGATACAGGTCCAGGACAAAGACAGGTCTGCTTATTTTTTTTAAACAGGTCCACTTGGGCTCATTTATAGTTATTTACATATTTTTTAAAAGGATAAGCAATATCTATTGCAAAGAAACCAACCTCTATGAAGGATTCTGCTTTCCAAATACACTGGTTCTAAACTATAAAATTTTATATTTGCTATGACTGGGTGGCACATGTGGCTAATTATTTCCATCATAATTGATAAGAAAGAGTTCCATGAACTATTCCTTATCTTAAATTTTTATACCCAGAAAAATGAAATGATTTCTATAAAACTTTCCCCCAATGCCATCTTTGGACACATTATAACAGGAGTTTAGAAAAGGGTGAGGCTAATTTCAAACCAACAAACAGCTAATGTGGTCCCAGGCAGCCCACGGTCACTCAAGGTTTAAGGGCATGAGAATATATAGAAGAGAAATGAGGAAGAAAGAAATTTTCAAATGAAATAAAAATATCTGTAATATTGACACTTGGTTAAGGGTGAGAGGAATCTATATCTTGAATTTTGCAGGAAAGCATGGAATTAACAAGCAAAGAGCGCTGCAATACACTAGATTCTATAAATCACTTTTATTAAGCTCTCTTCTCGTGTCTCTTCAGAAAGCCTTTATGACCCTGAAACTAAGAAATAGTTTTAATAGCATAGATATTAATCTATATTAAGAAAAAAATGAGAAGGCTGGGGCTGTAGCTCAGTGGAAGAGCGCTTGCCTTGTACATGTGAGGCAATGGGTTTGATCCTCAGCACCACATTAAAAAAATAAAATAAAATAAAGACATGCTGTCCAACTACAAGAAAAAAATCGAACCCATCATTGTACAATCTACTTAAATATAAATCTTTCCACCTGCTCATTCACCAAATCTATGAACATAATGGTCCATTGACATTGTAAACACTCAAATAAAAAGATAATATCATATTTATGAAATATTCAGTCCTGTATAGCAAACTTTACTTTGCCTAGATTTTCAAAGGGTTGACTAGGTCTACAATGCCCCTTCCTTTCCTCTCTCCTTTGCTTTACAAACTAAATTCATAATACTTGAGAAATTAATAATTTTTCAAAGTTGCCATCCCAGTCCTCAATATCTCTAGAGCCTCTTCATCAAATTCCTACCCAAAGTGGGAATCCTGGCAACATACATGGGAGATGACAATTTATCTGACCATTGGACACCTAATATTTTTCTGAAAGAAAGAAAGGTCAGACAAAACTGGCTTTAAAAAATGTTTCTTTTGGGCTGGGGTTGTGGCTCAAGCGGTAGCACGCTCGCCTGGCGTGCATTCGGCCAGGGTTCGATCCTCAGCACCACATACAAACAAAGATGTCGTGTCCGCTGAAAAACTAAAAAAAAAAAAAAATATATTAAAAAATTTCTCTCCCTCTCCCTCTCTCCCCCTCCCTCCCCCCCCCTTTTTAAAAAAATGTTTCTTTTGCTGAGAAGAAACTTTTTAGTTTGAATCCATCCCATTTATTGATTCTTGGTTTTAATTCTTGCACTATAGGATTCTTATTAAGGGAGATGGGGCCTAATCCCACAAGATGGAGATTAGGGCCTACTTTTTCTTCTATTAGACACTGAGTCTCTGGTTTAATTCCTAAGTCCTTGATCCACTTTGAGTTTTGTGCATGGTGACAAATAGGGGTTTAATTTCATTTTGTTGCATATGGATTTCCAGTTTTCTCAGCACCTTTTGTTGAAGAGGCTATCTTTTCTCCAGTGCATGTTCTTGGCACCTTTGTCTAATATAGGATCATTGTAATTTTGTGGGTTAGTCTATGTGTCCTCTATTCTGCACCATTGGTCTATAAGTCTGTTTTGGTGCCAAGACCATGCTGTTTTTGTTACTATTGCTCTGTACTATAGTTTAAGGTGTGGTATAGTGATACCACCTGCTTTACTCTTCCTGCTAAGGATTGTTTTAGCTATTTTGGGACTCTTACTTTTCCAGATGAATTTCATGAGCAGCACCATTCACAGTAGCTAAACTGTGGAACCAACCTAGATGCCCTTCAGTGGATGAATGGATAAAAAAAAATGTGGCATATATACACAATGGAATTTTACTCAGCAATAAAAGAGAATAAAATCATGGCATTTGCAGGTAAATGGATGGAGGTGGAGAAGATAATGCTAAGTGAAATTCGCCAATCCCCCCAAAAAAAATGCCAAATGTTTTCTCTGATATAAGGAGGCTGATTCATAGTGGGGGTAGGGAGGGGGAGCATGGAAGGAATAAATGAATTATAGATAGGGCAGAGGGGTGGGAGGGAAAGGGAGGGGCAGGGGATTAGCAAGGATGGTGGAATGGAATAGACATCATTATCCAAAGTACATGTATGAAGACACGAATTGGTGTCAACATACTTTATATACAACCAGAGATATGAAAAATTGTGCTGTATATGTGTAATAAAAATTTTATGCATTCTGCTGTCATTTATTTTTTTAAAAAAACAATTAAAAAATGTCATCCAGCTGTGTACTGCAGGTCACTGGGGTGACTGAAGAGATATTTCTGAGATTCCTCTCTCAACTGTGCCTTTGATTATTAAACCCATTTCAAACTTGTCTTCACTGCTCCTCCGCAGTCTTTCCTGGAGCCATCTTTAAAGATAATTCTATTCATTTCTCTACATGTCTTTCATTTCCTCCGTAATACTACAGATAATAAGCACTATATGATGGGTTAGCTCAACAGTAAAAGCTACCTGGAAATGTCCCTGCTTGTGTTTGAGGAGGCTCACATTCTCCGATGTTGACAGATGAAGCTGACATAGGCAATGTGTCTTTTATCTGAGGACCCTCAGAAGATCAGCAAAAGCTCCAGGTCTGTTCCTCTCTGTGTATGTGCAGTTAATGACCTAATCCTCATGTCCACACTGTTCCTGCTCTGCCTTTAGTACCTGGTTCATTTGAGGATTGCCTCATTACCGGTTCCCTCAACAGATGTCAAGGATTGTCAATGCATTGGACCTACAAGGTCTTTCTTCAGCAGCTGATTCTGTTTCCAAGGGATCTGTAGGAAGCTATTTAGTTCAGGAAAAAAAGCATGATGCAAAGTTCTTTCCTTGAGAAGGGTGATGATTTGTACCTAGAATGCTCATGGTAGATAAATTATAATATCATTTTCATTTCTGTATCTCAGTGACCATGATGAAATCAAGCACTGACTAAGTCAGGAATTAGTCTCCATTATCACATTTAGTGTGAGAGAAAGTGACTGAAGCCACCCTTTGGTGAATGGAGGATGAGAAAGGGTAAAATTTCTTAAGTGGACACAGAAAATTCCTTATCTAGATGTGGACAAAAGCCATGTATAAAACAGATACTATGGCATTATATATTTTCACATTTAATATTCTCCTTGGAAGGTATTTGTGGATTGAAAAATAAGGAGGAGTGTGCCATCTTAATAAACTCAAGATTTTGTTCATACAAGTGTTTTCTTCCACTCCTTTAAGCAAAATCAAGCATTCTCTGAACAGTCCCATCAGTATCATTAGATCTAAGATTAACACTACTTGCTGGAGAGCAGGCACTTAAAATAGCATCACACTCCCCAACCCTTCCTTCTATGAGTGATGGTTACAGAACTGCAACTTTTTAAAAACCAAATGGTTTTTAAATCTTATATTTTTAATACAAAAAAATCAAAATTGAACAGAAGAAGTAAAGGAGAAAAAGTTAAAGAAGAAAGGAAGAGGAGGAGGGAGGGAGAGAAATGAAAGGCACAAGTCAGAAAAGGAGTAAAAAGAGAAAATGTTCAAGTTTGGGGGAGGGGAGGAAAGAAGGGAAATGGAGAGCAAATAAGGACACTGAGAACAAAAGGAAAGGTGCAGGTTAGGTGTCTAGTGGCACAGAATACACATCCTTCCTTGAGGCAATGCTGTTTGATTCCAAATCGAGGTTCCCTAGAAAACTCAGCAGCCAAGATAAAAGCACTTGCTTTGAGCACACAGTGGAGAGGGGCCACCAGGACTGTCATGCCTCTCAGATGGCTTCCAGGCACTGTCATTCCTGTCAGAAGTTCAGACTTCTGGCTCCAAGCACCTGAAATCATCAGTGAACTAGAAAGCTCTTCCTTGGGTGGTGGGGGGGGGGGCAGGAATTAGTTCCCTTCAGCGCAGAGCCTAGCAGAGATGGAAAGGCTAAAGGTGCCCTCGGAATGCACCTGCTTGACAGAAAGCTGGATTCTGGTCAAAACCCAGACCTCTGTCTTTAAGTACCAAATAATGAATGAAAATCATGAATGCCACCAAATCCAACGATATCTTCCATTCAGATCCCTTTTTTTGTTGTTGTTGTTCATTTTACAAAGTACTTTAAGTTAAAATTAGTTTTATATTAAGAAGAGATTAGCAGTGAAAAAAGAAAAATAAGCATAATTTCCTAAGAAGCAGAGTGGGGAGAGTGGGGAGAGAGGGTGGAATACCATTACTTCTCCATTGTTATTGCCATTATTTCTCCATTGTTATTGCTCTGTTCCTTAGGGTAAAAGTAGTTTAAATTTCCAGAAACTTAATCTGTCCTGAAATTTAATAATTGTTTTATTTTTTAAAAAGTGTAAAAAGCCATATTCAACAGACTTTCTAGGGGAGAAAAAAATCATTGGCAAGGAATCAAAAAGCAAGGGTTCTGGCCCCATTTCTGCCACCAATTATGAGACAGTGCAAATAGTGGAGTTTTTTTTTTTTATTTGTTTGTTCCCTTTACCTATGACAGAAGCATAATATAACAGCTGCCCTATTTTACAAGTTTTCAGTGGGAATTAAAGGAATGGGGAGCATGCCCAGTAGGGATTAAGAACTGTTTGCTGAATTGGGGAAATATATTTGGAAACTCTCTGAGTAGGTAAAAGCACACTATTTTTAGTATCACAAAAATTACAGAGCTGTTTTCCCTTTTTAAATTCCTGGTTTAGTATAAGAGGTTAGCTGCCATGCATATACTTCTTAAAGGCAGTATATCTATTTGTGACAACAAAGGTTTTCTCCCCTTTTTTAAACAAACAAGATTGCTTTACATCATTCATGAGTAACTTCCTGTTCTTTAAAAAGGCAGTTTATCTTCATGTATTGAAAGGAACATCATTATTAAAAATTTATTTCTTTTTTCCCCCTTGATTGCCTTAAATCCCATTGATTTAATGTTTCTTGCAAATTTCTAGGGAACTAGAAATCTGGCTTCAGAGCCAAATCTGTGCCCTTAGTTACCCTTTGTAACCATTAATATTTTTCTAGTCTTTTTTTTTTTTTATTTTTTTTGCTGCTGTGTACCTACACAATGAAGATGTTTAGAGAAATGTTCCCAATGGGTTTTACAGAAACAAGTGTCAACAGCTGTGCAATTTGTTTGCCTGTGCCACCTCATTTGCTCTGAAGAAAAAAGACAAAAACAGGCTGATCCCACCATGATCAGCTGGAATGAAGGCATTGATTATGTCAATGCAAAAATAATTAGATACATAGTTACTCTAAACAGCCTTTCAAACATTTCAATAGCTGTTATTCTGTCCAATGCTATCATCTAGCCCTTGGCAGGGAGGCCAGCTCTCAATTATTATGTGGATAGATCTAAACAAAAAGCATCTAGCCCACTGCCTAATTTGAGAAAATTACCAATAAATGATAGTTGGGCATGAATCTTGTATATACATTACTTCAGATTGCTATAAGAGAAAATTACATAAGCAGACTGTTTCTCCTTTTTAAAATTCCCGATTCAAACCTCAAAAAATATCGCCTAATATTTCTACTTTATTTTCACAGCTTGCTTAACCTTGACAATATGGGAGCCTTTCTCCTTCTTCAAACTTTTATGCTTATGTGTGACCTCTGTGACCATTTCACTGACTGACACTCAGTACTAAGAGTGGCATGTCCTGCCTTCCTAGCACAGAGGGATCTCACTCTTCCCACCACCATGTTCCCTTCTCAGGATAACAGGAAGAGAGCTGTCTGTCAAAGGAGCATCCTTCTACTGAATGCTGGACCAATCCTTTCATATCGTCATGCAGACTTTGTTCCTTTTGTTAATAGTGGTTCTGAGATGAACAACATCAGCTTCACCCAGAAGCCTGAATCAGAAACTCTTGGGTGGGGGGGAGGGGTGATTCTAAGTATGAGAGCTACTGACGTCATCCACTGGTCCTCTATACTAACTGCATATTTGAATCATACAGGGAATTAAAATGAGGTACAGGAACACAATGCATTGAGTTTTACTCAGTCACAAGGAACAAAATTATGTTGAGTAAAAAAGCCAGACTCATAGTCTTTCTCATATATGAAAGCTAGAGAGAAAATAAATTTAAAAAGGGATTTCATGAAAATAGGAGGGAGACCAGTAGAGGACAGAAAGTATATCAGGGAAAAGGAGAAGGAGAGAGAAAGGAGAGGTACTAGGGAATGAAATCATGTTAAGGACATGTATGAATAGCTCACAGTGAATGCCACTGTTACGTTTAATCATAATACACCAATATGAAAATGCCAATCCCAAGGCCCCATTCCCAGAGATTAACTATTCTAGGATTGGCCTGGACATTGGTATTTTTAAAAATCTTTCCAAAATTCCAACTTGATGCCAGGGTTAAGACCAATTATGCATTTCTCTCCCCCATACTGTCAGTCTCATTCTAGCACTGTATTATCCCCAGTAAAAATATGCACATTAAAATTACTTAACTTTGAAAAAAAAATTCTCCTTCAGATACCCTGAAAATTCCCCTCTAGAGAGTACGGATCTGAAACCATATACAATCACTGTTATGGGTTAGATATGAGGTATACCCCCCAAAAACTCATGTGTTAAACAATGCAAGAACTTTTAGAGGTGAAATGACTGGGTTATGAGAGTCTTAACAGAATCATTTCATTAATCCACTAATATGGATTAAATGGGGAGTGACTTTAGGTAGGCAGGGTGTGGCTGGAGGAGGCATATCAATTCTGTTCCTCTCTATTTGCTTCCGTGTTGCTATGTTCTGAGCAACTTTCTTCCACCATACTCTTCTACCGTGATATTCTGCTTCATCTAGGGCTTCAGAGCAAAGGAGTCAACCCTCTATGGACTGAGACCTCCACAACTGTCAGCCCCAAATAAGCTTCCTCCTCTATATTGTTCTTGTCAGGTTTTTGGTCGCAGCAGTGATAAAACTGACAAAAACAACCAGGTCACCTCCCTCATCTCCCACTAATTCTTCAATGCAATTCAATCTGAATTCAATTCTCAACACTCCATTGAAAGTTATCTTTCAAACGTTGCCAACGAACTCCATCTTGCCAAACCTAAATGCTTTCTCTGCCCCCATGAATGCCTTTCACCTTCTTCTGTCTCCTTAACTCATTTTTGTCCTTGGATTTCATGATACTCCATATCCTTGATTTCCTTCTCCTGGATGACTGTTGATTAATATTTGGTAAGATAATCCTTCACCATTCAACTGGCAAGGTTTGGAGAGCCTCGGGGCTTATGTCTGATCCTCTTTTCCTTCTTTCATTCTCTTCCCAAAAATAATTTGACCTATTCTGTTTGCTTTAAATGTCATCTAATTTAAAACCTCATACCTATCCCAGACTTTTCTTCAAGCTTTCATTTCTCTCTTAAAAATCTCAGAGACATCTCCATCTTCCCAGGGACAAACTCAAGTTCTTACCTGCAACACTCCTAGGCTTCCCCAATTTAGTAAGTACCATCACTATCCACCTGGTTCCTTGAGCTGAATGTCAACCTCTGGATGTGGTAGGAACATTCTTTCCTTAATTCCCCATTGCCCAAAGAAGAGCAAGTCCTATAAATTCAAACTTTACATCTGAAATTTACCCATCTCTTAGCACCACTAGTTCCACATGAGACTAGACCACTATTATTTCTTGTCTCCACTAATGTTTTTATATCTCAATTCCTACTTCTAGCTTGGTCCCCTTTTATTCTACTCTCCATTGAACTGCCAAAAAATAAAAAAATCTGAAAGCCTAAATCAGATCTTATAACTCTGCCACTCAATACTCTTCATTGGTTTCTTATTTTGTTCATATTGAAGGCACAACTTCTCACTGCATTATTGATTTAGTCTTTACTTATCCTTCTAATTTTTCATGTCCTACTTTTTTCATTTCACTACTCTCTTACTGATTTTCTGTTACATCCACCTGTTATCTGTTTGAAACCTCCCCGGGTCCACTCCCAATTGGCTATTCTAATAGCTGGCTAAGTTTTTAATTCTGTGGATGTCAGCTTGACACTTTATTATAAAAAGAGGTTTCCCACACTTCAATCCACTTAAAATTGGTCTTCCAGAGTTATGCTGTACTGAGACTTCTCTCACTGTGGAATTACAAATTGTAAATACGTATCTTTTTGTAATTTTTTTTTTCCAGTTTTATCCCTAGCATCTGTCAAAAAACATGAACCAGAGAAAATGTTCAATATTTTATATTTATGATTTTTATATTCAGAATCAATAATTACTCTTTCCTCTCTAATAACAAGTTGAAAAATATGGTGGTTACTCTTGAAAAAAATATTTGAAGTTCAGGATCCTATTCTCCATAGGCCACTTTAATAGTCTTTACAGTCATAACAAATTTTTTACAAATAAATAAATTTAACAATAAATAGGTATGAATGAAACTGCTTCTGTCTACCTCTGAGTAACATGATGTTAATATACAAGAGCTACCTTCAAGTTCTTAGCATTCTTAGGTTAGAGGTCCTGGTTGAAAATATATACAAGTTTTCTTCAGGGATAGCTCAAGATCTTACCATTAATAACAAACATATTTACAGGCAAACAAAAATAAATAATAGAACCATCAACATAGATTTTGCTATATTTCAGTATTGATGTCTGCTTTTCTTTTAAGATTTGTATGAGTTTTTTTCTTTCCTTCATCACTGTATACTGCACCAAGAATAAATTCATCGGGAGTAGACTCTATTCCCATAAAAAAAAATTAACTTAAATTCTTTCCTTGCCTTCTCTGTTTTTTCATTCTCCTCAAAAGAGCATCTTTTGGGGATAAAGGCTGAACAAGTAAAAAATAACTCAGACATGACAGATAAAGTAAAATTGTGCAATATTAATAATTAACAGAATAAATCATCAGTGTTGATGTGAATTGGTCAGGTTCTGCCATGACTGAATAGGTTACGTTCCTTATCAATATATTATTCCAGAAATTGGTCTTATTTTGTCTTATTAAAGGCCCACTGAGGGTAAGGGCCTGCATCTAAATGCAAAACAGATTTCTCATTTAACACTTCCCTTGATGCAAAGAATCAAGCATTTCATGTTTTTTGGCGCATGTTTGTTATTGTTTTAGTTAGCATTTAATGATCCCTTCATACAGAGATTCCTTTTGGCAGATGTTTCCAAGTGAAATCCTAGCTGCCTACATAATTTCTCCTTAAGGAGTTGTTCCCAACAACAACAACAACGAAAATGGTAAGAATAGAATGTCTTTCTAAAGCATCATCCAAAGTTATATTGTATCAGATAAGGTTAGTTCCTATTTATTCATTTAACCCTGGGTGGCTTCCCTTTTTGCAGACAATTCTTATTCAACTTCCGATAACCTCTGGAGCATATGCACAAAATGACAATCTAGAGAGCCCATGGCAAAAGAAAAAAAATAGGGTTGGTTATGAGATTAGGCTGAAAATGATGTATCTTAAATACCTCCTGAAATGTATGGATACCATAATAAGTTACTCTGGATTCCTTTTGATGAATGCTAAAAATCACAGGAGAATGTCCTAAGTCCGTTTTCTGACGTATCAATAAAGCTGAATATGCGAAGATTAGGATCTTTACCAGACCAAAAAAAAAAAAAAATATATATATATATATATATATATATATGTGTGTGTGTGTGTGTGTGTGTGTGTGTGTGTGTGTATACACACATACACACACATACACACACACATATACATACTTTTTTTTTTAAAGATATGATCGAGAATTTCTATGCTGTGGTTTCTTGGTGACTATATTTTTAGAAGAATGTTGACAAAGTGAAAGGCTGAACGATTCCATAATGTGGCACTATAATGTGAGGGAGGTCATCATTTGGTGACATCTTAGATGATGCCACCCAGGCTCACCAAGAGGAAATGGTCCTCTTGTGCACTGCTACTATCAAGTGCATATGTATCCTTCTCATTTATTTATTACTTTTATTCCTGCCAAAAGATGAGTGGATAAGGACATGCTATTGATACATTTATGTCTCTAATTTCACACATGAGAAATTCTCCGCACTTTATGAGTAACATCTTGGAAGACAGACTGTTTAGCAAGGCAAGGCAACTCAGCAGCAGAAGCAATAATGCCTGGTCACTTTGTTGACATTATCTTCAAAACAGAAATCTCTAATAGTGACAGGTGACAGCAATCAGCACAAGTTCAACCTACTTCTCAGGCACGGCTGTCAGGAACTTGTATCATAAACAGTGGCAGTTGCAGAAATAAATGTCATAACTTTGAAGGATTTAGGAAATAAATCTATACAGAATCTTGCTTCAAAATAATATAGACATATCAGCAAGGATGAGTTCCATAAAGCTCGATATAGAGACCCTTATGCCTAAAATTCTGAATACAATTGGGCTTCTAAATGAGTACAGTTTCAAAAATATGTCCATATGAACCTATTTCCTTTTACTTGAAATGTGTTCTTTAAGATTCTTTATTTATTTATTTATTTATTTATTTATTTTTGTTGTTGTTGTTTGAAACAGGATCTCACTATGTTGCTCAGGCTGGTCTTGAACTCCTAATTCCAAGCAATTCTCCTCCTCTGGCCTCCGTAGTAATTGGGACTGCAGGCACGGGCCACTGTGCCCTGTTCCCCTGCTCTTATCTCAAAGACTAAAACCTTTGTTTTTAGAATAACCAGAACTTCAGTGGAAGATGCAGGAGACAGAAACAGAATCAAAACTGCCAAGAAATGTGAACAGAGCCTAGATCAAAGAGGAATAAATGGAATAACTGAGTCACGGAGCACGGGGGAACCTAGACTTACACACCCTAAGTTTGAGCACTATGGTACACAAAAATGGCTGTAGCACTTCCTTCACCATTAAAAGAAATGAGCTGGTGAAAGAAAACTATTCACAACAACCTGAAAAAAAAAATGATCCCACTCTGGATCATATTTTATAAATAAGCCATCAGAGTAAAAGCTGTGCCTGCAAAAAATGTCAGGTAAGTTCTATTAAATGAATTGCATAGTTAAAGCCCTTTCATAAGAAACTATTTACCAAGTATAAATTGGCTGACTATAATATTTAATGAGGAAACATTCTTCGGAAGGTCTTTTCTGTACTTCGGAATGTGAGAGTTCAAAAAGGACTGAGGTTGGAAACCAGACTGAGGAGAGAATCCTGAAGCAAATTAGTGGTAATTACCAATTAGTAGACAAAAACACAAGCTAGTAAGTGCTCCCTCACAGTTCTGCAAGGCAAGGAGGAGAATTTTCATTACTCAGTGATGCCAGTATCCTACTATAACAAGGAGATACTGCCCTCGGGAAGATAATTTCTGTTTTCAATGATAGCTTCATGTATCCAGTCAGATTGCCGGATGCCAAACTACTTCCTCTTAGGAGGATAGCTTATGCCTTTGATTTTTAAAATTATATAAATAATACACATATTGAAAAACAATAGGAATTATGGGCAATAAAATATATATGTGTGAAATGCATAGTGCTGATTTGAATTTTGCATATATATAGAGAGAGACTTTATATAATTGTAAATAAGTAATCATATTAAATATAATAACATTATAATACATATTTACATATTTTAAGTATACAGATACAATCATTATAATATTCATTTGGGAAAGAACAGCAAAACCCATACACTTACTGGCAGATTCCTTACCCCATACATGTGTTAATGAAGAAGACACAAAACAATCAGGGGTTGTTTCATAAGATGCTTTTGCCATTATAGTTTGTTATGAAATTACTGAGGAAGTTATAAAATGTGCCTATGTTATAAAATGGGTCACTAACAATAGATGGTATTAATATCCAAATAATTAATGTCCATCTCTTGACAGGTAATGGATCCTAAAAAATGACTGTTTTATCAGAGAGTATACAGAAGTCGAGTGTTATTGACAAAGGCAGAGCCTAAAAATACCAAAGCTATGATGGTCAGTGTCAGGGAACCCAGGACCCCGACTGCAGACAACTGGCAGTATTCTATGCAGTGACACATTTGCTGTAAACTCACAAGCTAAGAATGCTTACTGTGCCTTTCACTTTACAGAAGTTGATGTCCACAGTTAATACATTAAAAAATAAACCTGCATCTATCCCACATCTTAATAGAAACCCAAAAGTTTTGAAGATTTAAATTCTTGTAATGCAAAGCTGTAGCAATTGTTTACTACTGGATATATAGTACAATTATTATTGTATACATTTTTGTATTATACATACAGCTATAATCGTTATAGATTATATATATTAAATCTGTATTTTACATAAAATATATTTAAGTATCTTTTTCATGTATATAAATATATATGTAATAAATAAATACACACACATATATGGTAATTACCAATTAGTAGACAAGAACATCTTATACACTCACACACACACACACACATAGTCATGTTCTGAATTTCTGTGTCCCCCTAAAATTCATAATTCATATGTTGAATTCCTAACCCCCAAGGTGATTGTATTATAAGGTGATTAGTGGCCTTATGAGAGACCATAGAAGAGTCAGACAGGCTTTTCTACCATGTGAGGGCAGAGGAGAAGGCACCATCTTTGAACCAGGAAACAGAGCCTCACCAGACACCGAATCTATGGGCAACTTTCATAGCCTCCAGAACTTCAGAACACATATCTTTCTGTATCTTCAACTAAATTACAAATTCCTGAGGTTGACAAATACATTTTATATTTCTTTATATCTCTTATATATACACCACATTGCCTTATAACGTATAATCGATGCTCAATCAGTGATTTTTGTTGGATTGTTATGGTTAACTTCAAGTAGCTTATTGAATTATTTGTAAAAAAAAATTTCCTATTTTCTTCTTATCTTTCATCCACTTATATGTTCTAATTTCACATATTGGGAGTTTAAAGAAGTAGTTAGGGACCATGATCTTAAATTCTTGTTCTCCTGTTTGAGCGAGTTACCCAGCTTTCATCACTAACAATAAATAATATTAATATCTAAATTATCCAATCATAGGTTATAGTGAAACACATATATACGGTAAACATGAAGACTGTAAAGTAATATAAAATCTAAGGATTTGTTATGATAATGGCTTAGGCAGAGGTAAGTTGACCATTCCCCAAAGAAGATTCCTCTTTTGCTTTAGGGAAGTGGTAACCTACTCTTTTCTGGAAGATGTTCCAGAAGATCAAGCATTCCAGAGGTCAACCACCTGTTGCCACAGTAAACCAGGGACAAATCCTGTCAGCTACCTACTTATTTAGAACTCACACACACCCCTTCATGCACGCATTATTCAAGGTCACTTTTGCACTTAATTGACAGAGTTGAGTGGTTGTGGCAGAGACTATATATATGTCTCAAAAACCCTGAAACATTTACTGTTTGGTCTTTTCATAAAGAAAACTGCAGATCCACTAAAATTGTATTATTTGCTGGTTGCAGCATATAGGATTACTTTGGTTTACACAGTGATCTTATTTTGTCACAAAGTAACTGCTTTCCCATCCCCAGTAGCCCTAAAGAAGTTACCTGTTTTGTAGTTTTTTTCATGTTGCGGTCACTTTATGTTTTTAATCTGACAACCAAAACAAATGGTTTGGAACTGCAGTTTATGGAATTTTCTCATTGGAGGATGTTAATGAGCAGAATATGTAATTATGAGATCTCTGAAACAACAGTATTGATACCACCAATTATTTCTGAATATTGTTAAGTCTTGCATTTCAAACAAAAGAGCAAAACAAAACAACATACTAATTTTTCCCTTAATATGACCAGGTCAAAATATGTATGTGACAGAGACTGTTCCTCTTCTGTCAGTATCCATCTAAGTCCTTAAATTATCTGATTGTTTAATGCTAATTGTGTGAACACCAAAAAGAAAAGAAGATTGCATTATCTAATCTCTCCTGCAAATAGATATGTGTCTAAATTCTGGCCAATGAAGTAAGTGAAAATGAGTTATGCAAATTCTAGGAAGAGATGCTGAAAGGGAGATGATACTTCCCACACCCCCACCTCACTTCACCTTTTGTTGGAAGATAACATGGAGCTAGATAAAGCTAGGGAGCTTTTTCTTCAACCTTGAGGTGGAAATTAGTTTTTAAGGATGATGCCTCAACAAGACAGGAGCCTGAATCTTCGGTGATATGTGAGCTATTACATCATCTCAGGATTTCCTACTTTTGCATGAGAGGAAGAAATTCAACTCTGTTAAGCTATTTTTTTATTTGGGGTTTTGTTACTTGAGTCCAAACTTAATCTTAGAAATAAGTGATTCAGTAATAATGAGAAAAAAAAATACAATAGTGAGAATAAAAAGAAAAGAGAAGTACAGTAGCGATTATCCCAAAACCTGTTAGAGGAATGACATTTTGAACCATAATACTAGCTCTTCTTTCTCATATTTCCTTTTATCAACATTCTGATATTCTGCCAACACCATCGATTTAACGGGGAAAGGTTTAGGATTGCTACAGCTGAGATGCAAAGAGAAAAAATGTTAGCAATCAGCTACTGATATTCTAAATAGGATTCTGTAGCTAGCGTTGGAGCAGGGCTTTGTCTAAAACAAGAGGATTTTACACATTTAATTAACTTAATAAATCAGAACAAAGCATGCAAAGGAGGACAGAAGTCATAGATTTTCTTGCACACTGCAGAGATATCATTCTGCCCATGGTGCTAGGCTGCAAGGCATGTTAATGTGGGTACAAAGTACAAATGCAAAAGAGAAAGAGAAAATCCAAATCTTCTGGGCCAAGGGACTGTGAGAGGAGGAAGGAAAACAAAATATGAGATAATACATGAGAGTGTGCTGAAAATGTTCTTCACATCTTGCTTTTTATAGATGACAGCCTTAGCAAAATACTAAAATCTATAAAGGGGCAACACTGGGTCTAGTGAGCCATTTACTATGTTGTAACATATAGCAACTTTCAGGTCTGGCTTCAGTTAGGCACCATGCCACAGAGTACAGAACAAAGATGCACATGGATCAACCTGAGGCCAGACTCTTGGTTTTCTATTATCAGAAATTGTTAGGTAAGAGACTTAAAATGCTCTGTGCTCCTGAATATGGACACCAATCCTGAGAGATCTGGTGGAGTGGCACAGGGTAGAATGGCAACCTTCGTGTACAGGAAGTTCAGACGGAGATGCTTTGTCAGAGGCCATTCTTTCCAATGGTGGAAGCCATTGCTGCACCCAGAAAACAACCCAACTGTAAATAGCCCAGGAAGCAAGATGAGACCTTAGCGGTAGAAGTAGAAAGCCAGACAATACTACAGAAAGATCCAAAGACAGTGCAACAAATAGTAACAAATGAAAATAGGGATCTATTCTCCTACAGCATTTACATTGTCTTGCACCTTGATGCCACCAAGAGAAGAATGACGAGGCGCTCGAGAAGATTGAGCATTATACTGGAAAGAACTGAGTTTTAAATGATTTCATTGCAGAATGTAAATTGTAAAATTATATGTTGCATTATTTTTTCCTTTACCCAGTAGGTACGGATTATAAGAAAGAATAACTAGCTAAAATTATCCAAAAAATATGTACATTTTTTATGCATCTAAGTGCTATGTGAGATAATTGGCTCAATCACTATATTTACAATGTTCAAAGAGAAGTCAGGCCAGACACTATTTTTTTAAGTTGAACCAAAGAGCTTTATAATAAAATATTTTTGGAAAAGATTAAACTAGTTTATACGTAGATATCTTCATCTTTCTGAGATGTGGATAAGAGTAACATAGCTAATATTAACATGAACATTAGGATAAGGCAGAATGAATTCTTCAGAGCTTCCTATATGTAGTGTCAGAGAAAAATCTATCAATTTATTCTAAGTTCAGGTGATCTGTATCTTCTTTTTATTCTTCTAAATATCTGCTAAAATGGCATTCTGGGCTACCAGTACATTGCATAGGTTGTTCCTCTCAAAAATTCTCTCTTTTAATTATTATCATTAATCATTATTATTATTATAATTTGATCCTATATAGCTCAATATAAATCATTTACCATCATTCATGATCAGAAAAAAACATCATTCACTCTCCTACATTATTAATATTATCTTAGAACATATGTTCATACTTGCTAAGTAAAATTACCAGCAAGTACAATTTTAATTTGATAGCATTCTGTGACAGTTATAGAGTTATTGTCTCTCTTGTCCAAATTACCTGTCACTGCCTGTTCTGTAATAATGTTGATGGACCCTGCAATTATTTCTCCTCAATCCGCTCCACATGCTAAGCTTTGTCAGTAGAGGGTGCTAAAGAAACACTGATGGAAGAAAGGACTGGGAAAGAATTTAGTGCCAGGTAATTCTTGAAGACCAATCCTTGCAGTACGTGGAGTTTCTTCAATACCTGGAGTGCACATATTCTGCAAGTGCTTTTAGCAGTGTCTGGTGGAAGCACAGAGTAGCTCTCTGGGGAGTTCATAATCCTCCTTTGGGCACACAATCGCAGCCCAAGAATTGAACAGTTGCTTTGTGTATATGCTCTTCCTATGTTGTTTAGAGTCTTTTTAAATCATTACTAGCCAATCCCCATTACTTCAACCATTATTGTTACTAGTAATTCCTTACAGTAACTTATTCAAAGAACTATGTGATTTCTGCTCAGAGAATGGTCCTGGGAGACAGACCTGCAAACCTGGCATTGTGGGAGTTGAGCTGAGCTTCTTACTGATGGAAATGGGATGCTAGGAACTCAGGGCATGCAGTAACATCACAGTGCATCAGCCTATCACCTGTGATGTGCTGTGATGTTGTGCCAACGGAAGCAAGTGGCCTTGCGAGCTCAAGCAGCAGCTGTCCTTGACCACTACATCAGTCATGATGACTACAAGGACTGCAGCATAGGACAGGTTTTTTGGAGTGCACTTTAGCACTTTCAGAAAAATTGTGACAAGCTCTCAGCAGAAGTCACTGCCTGAGGGTCAGAGAGCTACCATGAGAAGAGTAAAAGAAAGTTATATTTATTGTAGCAACAGGGATGATTTTGCTGAAAATTTAACACAATATTTAATTGTGTTTTGCTAGCACAACAAGAGTTAAGTTCACTAAATGGCAAGCCTCTCCTGTGGATTGAAGGTCATCAGTTGGGACAGAAAGAAATCTTGACATTTGGAATGAGGACACTGATTATCAGGTTACCCTCTGGGCTCATCTTTTGGGTCCTGACTGAACATACCTTTCAATTTTTGGTATCTTGAGTTGGAGAAAAAAGAAAATTACTAAAGCCAGGGTCTGATTTATTTTGTATCTAAGAATCATTAATTTTTCAGTTTCTTATTCTTTGCAATTCATCTACTCCTGAAATTACAAAAGCAAATTAGATGTAAAAATTTTTTGAATGTTACTTAAATAAAGTTAAATGCAGTAAATCTATAAAAACTTAGGGATAAAAAAATGTTCGTATAAGAATAGTGTGCAAGATTCAGTGTTTTTCTAGTTATTGATCTAAATACCAAATGCATTAAAAAGTTACTAAGGACAAAATATTGGAAAGAACTTAAAATTAAGAGTGAATGTTTTAATACATAATTCTAACAAAGTTTAAACAAACTTGATGAATGTATAAATTAAAAATAATTTTGATTCTGTCTATATATGTGTATACATATATACATGTGTGTGTGTATATGTGTGTTTTTTAAAATTCTATCTTGACATTAACCCAGGATGAAATCTTTATTTCCAGCAGGTTCCTTGGCTTACTGGATATTTTGAAAATAAAAAGTTCTCTCATCACTTTAAGCCATGGATACAACCTTCCCAAAACTGAAGGTTTACGCAGAAACATCTGAAGAGAAGAATTATACTCTGACCCCCTCACTCCACACTGGAGGAGGAAGATGGGATTCTCATTACTCTACTGACTCTTCCAAAAGTCATTCTCATAAAACATTCCCCCTTTCCTGTTTATAGTCCTTTCCTGTTTTTAGTCATTTTTTGAGGAACTTTTGTCTAGTTTAGGATTATTGAGTGAGGAGTTTAGGAGTCGTAAAAATGTATATAGTTTGGTAGTTTTATGTTTTGGTGTGACATTTCATTTTGTATACACATCTTCTATGAATATACATCTTGGTATTTTCATCAAAATGTCAAATTTAGTACTATATATATATATATATATATATATATATATATATATATATATATACTCTTGTATTTAATAAAGTATATTTTGATTGATAACATGAATTTCTTTAAAGTAAATTTCTAATTATTGATAGTTTCAGATGAAGCAATGTTTATATAATGGAAGAGTAAGTTAGGAAGGACATTTTAATTCTTATTTTTTCTTCTGGAAAATTTCTTTCAATCATTAATGCATTTTTTTTTTTTGTTTCACCCACTGCCTAATATACTCTGGAAGCTTTATAAGTAATCATGCAAAGAGTAAATCTAAAGAAACTTGGTAACATTTTATCAAATTATGTCATTATATTTTCCTTGTATAATTTTTACATCTAAATTCAAAATCATTTTGACTTTTCTATTTGCTTCTTTTCTATCACCCTACATAAATTACCATTTAAAACATTTGAACATGTATTTTAATTTCAGGTACTTATTACTGTCACTTCTAAATATTTTTACCATGTGCCCACATGCTCATGAGAAAGAAATAAAAGAAAATTTACATTTTTAAAATAAGGAGACTTGAGTAAGTTTTGTTTTATTTTCTATTGAACTGAAGTTCTCTATGAAATAAATTGTATTCTTCAGAGAGAAAGATCAAAAGTTCAAAGACTACTATGTAAGGCATCTTATCAAAACGTTACTATTAAGAAAATAAGGAGCACTGCAAAATTTTGTTAGTTATGGGCTTCCTTATTTTTAGCCTAATAAATGAAGAAAAATCCTCATTGTTTTTTTCCGTACTGGGAATTGAACCCAGGGGCACTCTACCACTGAGCTACAACCTTAGCCATTTTTAAAAAATTATTTTTTATTTTGTTAAGTTGTTCAGACTGGTTTTGAACTTGCAATCCTCCTGTCTCAGCCTCTTGAGTACTAGTTGGGATCACAGGTGTGTACCACCACACCATGCCCAGCTCTGATTGTAGATTTTAAAGGAAGTTTGTTACAGGCATTATTCTATAAAGGCTAAATATAAAAATGTACAGAGAAAAAATAATAATAATTAAAGCATATAATAATATTCTGCTCTTTGGTAATAGCCTAACTAAAGAGGCATGAAATAAAAGCTCTTTATTATTTGCCTGTGTGTCCAAACATCATTATATCTTTTTTTAAGTACAAATATATTTCAAAGATTTAAATAAAAGGATAAATCAATAAAAATCATCGTCATCTCTGAAAAACTTTTACAGTTACCTTATCTTTACATTTTTAATCATAATGTGTACTTCATTTGTTTCTATGTTGAAAAATAAGTAAACAGAAGTGAGAAAAGTGCTCAATGCTTTTATTAATTATGTCATTCATTCATTTATTCATTCATCCATAAATTTTCATGGGTTCATTCTATTCTGGGGTCTGAGGATAAGAAGATGATCTCAGAATCTCATTGTCAACCTACTTAAATTGAATTATAAAACTCTTTACATTAAAACAAAAAAAGCTACTAAAGCATAATTGAAAATGTTCCAAACAAAATGTATTTAGAATACCAAAGACTAAAAATAGATCTGCACCTATTAGGAAGGGGAGGAAAACAGATGAATTCTACCAGGTGAGGTTAGATCCAAGCCTCTTGAAGGACATCCTGGGTGGGCTGCAGGGGAAAATATAGAAATAAGAATGAAGAAATGCTGAAAGTGAAGGAGTTGCTATGATTCTAATGCACAAATAAAGGCACAAGTGGAATTAAATAGGAGAATAGGCAGCACATGGGCATCAAAGGAACAGGATAATGTGCCAGGATTTTAGACTTCAGCTGGCACATTAGCAGTTCCTAATTTGGTATACTGAAGAAACTTCTATGATTTACTCCTTTAATCCCAAATGAGTCAAGTATTTATATGTATTTGATGAGTACACAATACATATGAATATAATGCATCTATTCTTCATTGCCACAATAATTATTCCTTTTTAAAAAAAATCTCAAATCTCAGTACTATGAGAGAACCAAGTATTAGGCTAGGGGTACAGCTCAGTTGTAGAGTGCTTGCCTAACATCTGCAAGGTCCTGAGTTCAATCCACAGCAATGAAAACAAACAAAGCACATACACAAGCATTAGTTGATCACTTGTCTGCTGGGGATCTGGCAGGTCTGGTCATGGCAACACTAATGCACAAACTCATATCATGTGTCTGCCCAGATCACATGTATTAATGTTCCATTGCCCACAACGTTTCACATAACTGAGCCCAATGTCTACAGGCAAAAAGGTCTGAGCCCCCACACAGATGCCTAAAGGGAAAAATAGGAAAAGGAGGTTAGGTATTAGGAAAGTGAAGCATTAGGGTCAAATGAAACAACTATACATGAAACAAAAAGTTAGAAAACTCTCTAAGAAAAAAAGCCAGGTGTGGTGATGCATGCCTGTAATCCCCCAAAATTGAGAGGTTAAGGATTGCAAATTCAAGGCCAGCCTAACAACTTAGCGATTTGACCCTGTTTCAAAATAAAAAAGTAAAAAGGGCTGGGGATGTAGCTCAGTTGTAGAGTGGCCCTGAGTTCAATCTCTAGTACCAGAGGAAAAAAAAAAAAAAGTTAAACTGCATCTAAATCACTTAGTTTTAAGATTAATAAATTTTCTATTCTTTATAAAAATGAAAGTTTTTAAATGAGCAAATCACACATCTAAGATGCTCAAAAAGTATAATTTATAAATACATACATTTTAAACGACCTAAATATGAAACTATAGATACAAATAAAAGGAGATATTATTTTAGATGCATGAAAGGGTAGTTATGAATAATTAAAGTTCAATTTGAAGAAAATATGTAAAAGTTATTAGGTTTCTTCTACTTATTCTTCCTCCCCCCAAAGTGAAAGAAATACAATTGCTGAACAATTTTTTTCCATAAAGGGTATTATTAAACAGTTCATTTATGAGTTTTTCCAAAAACATTTGAAAACTATTAACAGGCTGGACGCAAATATTCAGCTAAGTTTTCCTAACTACACTTTTCCTAATTCCCAATTAATTTCATCACTCAGTTATTCATTTTATTGTGTGTGTCTGTATATAGATACATACACATATACATGTATATATACATATATATATTTTATTTTAGCTGATGGACACAATATCTTTATATATATATTTATTTTTATGTGATGCTAAGGATTGAACCCAGTGCCTCATGCATGCAAGGCAAGTGCTCTACCACTGAGCTACAACCCCAGCCCTTATTATATTTTTGAATGCTTATTAAAATTTAGATTGTGATGTGTAACTACAATTCTTACGGTTACTGGTTACTTAGATTTACTTCTAATTAATATGGATTCTCAGAAAATGTTGTATTAAAGTATGATATATATTTAGATTAGTACATATATACTAGATTTGATGAATTTTTAACAACTAAGAACACACTCACAACCATAGCCAGGTCAAGAAACACAATGTCAGCAGTACTCTATAGTTTTACACCTATTTGGTTCCATCTGCATCCCAGGAAAACTAGCACCTTAATTTCTACACTAATATCAGCTTAATGTTTTTTTTTTCATGTTAATAAACAAGTTGACTCGCTTTTATTGTCAGTTTTTACACTGAAAGATTCACTGTTGTTGAATTCCCAATTCTTCCTTTTTTTTAAAGTGGGTGTCTGGTACATCTGTATCTTGGACATTGGAAGTCACTGCCCTAATGCATTCAGTATTCTATTGATTCAGTATCCTAATGATCGTTTTTACCAATTTCCCTATTCCTCTTTTGTTTGTCCATATTTTACTGTCAAGTACAACTGCTTTTTCAGAAATTCTTATGGTTTCTTGAGTTATTCAATATTTCAGAATACAGAGCTTCATACTTGAATGATAACTTGACTAGGTATTATGTTCTCAAGTTGCACATTTTTTTTCCTACTGAGAACTGTATATCCATTGAGTTGGACATGGGTCTCATACCTATAAAATCTCAGCAACCTGGGAAGCTGAGTTGGGAGGATAGCAAGTTCAAGGCTAGCCTCAGCAACTTAGTGAGACCCTATTTCAAAATAGAAAAAAATAAAAAGGGTTAGAGGTTCAATAAAAAGGAAGGAAGGAAGGAAGGAAATACATTGCACTATGGTCCTGTCAATTCATGTTGCTTAATAGAAATAAAGGCATTTGTGTCATAAGAATCCAAGACAAAAACACCAAGATAGGCTTAGGAGTGCCACATCAGACTCAGTGGTGCTGAGAACATGTCACTCATCGCAATGAACAGCTCTGATTCAAAGAGAGCCAACAGAGGAGTTCTGGGCCTGGAGAAAATGGCCAGATGTGAGTGTTCAGTGGGTCACTGAGACGGCCACACTAGGAAATGTGTGACTGTCATACATGAAGACAGTGAAACTGTAGGTTGTCAGCTGGTTGTCCTGACCCCTGAGCGGGTTAGGCTTCCTTGAAAGCATGCCTTCTAGACCACCTTGCATCTTGTCATTACCATTTCTGTAGAGCCATTTCTTTCTTTATTCAAGCAGATTTATTAGTAATTTATTGGTAAATGGTTGATGTTTTGCTTACAATGAAATGGAGAAGACAACCCCATGTCATGTATCCTCTTCTCTCTGGGGCCATCAGGATGAAGCACTATTTCTATGCCCACCATGCCCCCAGCCTTCTGTACTTCTCCTTGGCACATGGAACAGGATGAATTTACTACAAAAAGAAAATGACTGGTATTAATATCTGTGCAGTTTTAAAAGATGGTTTTTCGATTCTTTGATGCTTCCCCATTCAGAAGTAGGATCTGTGCCCTTCGTCTTTTACACCTGTTCCCTGTTAACAACTGGCCAATAGGAAACAGCTGATATGGCCAAATATCATTCTCAAGGTCCATTCCTAAAGAAGATAGAAAACCTTCATTACCCATCTCTTGGGATATTCACTTCTGGAAGGAACACAGCTACCGTTCTGTGAGGAAGCCCAAGCTACACCAAGGGGAGGTCCCCTTTGTAAGGAAGTGGCAGTGTCAACTTGTCAGCCACATGAGTGAGTCACATGAAATAAACGTTCTATCTTCAGTCAAGCAACACCAGTTAACACCATATAAAACAGAGATATGTGGTCCTTGTTGAACCCTATCTAAGTTACAGAATTATGGGAAAGTGAATGATTAATATTGTTTCATGTCACTGTATTTTGCGATGATCTGATACATAGAAGTAGGTAACTGGAGTTTTGGTACCTGGAAGGGTGGTCTTCCCTAATAAATACCTAAAACATATGGCATTGGTTTGTGGCTGGATGGTGGACTGAAGCTCAGAGTGCTTTAAGCAGGTCCAACCAGGAGCCTAAGTAGATTTTAAAATACTTAGTCAATTCAGAGTTTCAGAGGAAAAAAAGCATTTGATACAGGGGAAAGTTTTCCAGATTCATGGAAAGGAAACATGCTAAATATATGAGAACATTGAAAACACAATTTATAAGGGTGTTTAACCACCCTCTAGCTGTCCCTCTGAGAAGAGGCATTTTAAAACAGCAGATAGAGGTTTCAAGGTTTCTATTTTTATTGGATAGCCAACATTTTGGAAGTTCCTATTTAGGAAGTAGTGACTTATCAAGTAGCCCTGTGTGCAAATGGCATGCACGAACAGTCTATTTGCAAGACAGGACAAGTCACATGTTGAGAAAGCATATGAAAAACAGTTCAACCTCCTTATAACCAAATACATCCTGAATAAAGAAAACTATTGTTAACTAGCAAATAAACAAAGACAAAAACAAAAATATCGCATATGGCATTAGTGACAGAGTAGAAACTGAGAATATTTGAGAAAACAATTGGGTAAAACTGTTGGTACTATTTATCCAAATTTTTCAAACTCGCATATTATTTAAGCCAGAAATTTCCATGCTAACAGTTTATAGTATAGACCTAATTAGAGTTATGTACAATTGTCTTGTGGGTATTTGTAATAAAGATAGAAATGAAAAATAATAATCTGTTTGTTCAAAGTTGGGGACTGCTTAAATAAAGCATGGCATTTGTAAATAATGGAACACAAAAGAACCAATTAAAATACTGATGTGACTATCTCAGTTGACATGGGGAAATGTTTGTGATAAATTTTTAAGTGAAACTACAAACTACAAAATAGTATGCACAGTGTTATGCTACTGTTACCATGCTAGAGAGAGAGAGAGAGAGAGAGAGAGTGTGTGTGTGTGACAGAGAAAGAGAGAGAGAGAGACAGTTTGTGTGTGTGTGTGTGTGTGTGTGTGTGTACATTTACTTTGACGTGCATATACTCTGCACAAATCAGTTTAGAAAAGGACTGAAGGTTTGGGACAGTTGTGTGGTGCATGAGAAAGGAAGCAGACCAGGTAGGAACAATGTAAAGAATTGGTTGACATGCTTTGAGGATGCACAATAATTAGTGATCAGAATGTTGCAGCAATAACAACTAGTGATAACTACAATAAGCAATATTCTCCAGCTTGTCTCAAAGATTTACTATAAAAACTGAGAAATGCAACTGATGGATGGAGTATGAGAAGGTCTTCAGCCACCAGAGGTGGGCATGTCCTGACTGAGATCTTTGGATAGGCAGAAGCCAAGTGCTCACACTACCAGGGAGTAGACTACTACCTGAGAATACACTGATTCCAGCCTGGTTGCTGAATCCTAAGGACGCCAGGTCAATGCAGAGATTCTGGCAAGTGCCCTTTATCAAACATTTCCTATTTTATTAAATAACATTTTTAAATATATTTTAAGAAATGATAAGAGTTTCAGGGTTGTGCTAGAGATTTTATAAACAAATGAAATGGCAAATGTAAAGTTAGGGAACATTTTATTGAATACACACAGGCTCATAGTGTGATATATGGGGCCTGTTATAAATGGGTTACCCAGATAGCTTCTAATGATATGGTTTCTGAGGTACATTAGCTTGCAGTTAATAGAAATTTAGAGAAAATGAGATTCTGTTGAATCCTAATGTTCATAAATAATAAGGTTCTATTTGGACTAAGATTTTGATAAAAATCAATAACCTACTGTCTTTTCTATTAGTATTCAAAATGAATTTGGGAGTTAAAAAGCTCTAAAACTTCCCATGAAGTAATGAATTACATGTTTACCTTACTGGAAAGTGCAAACAAAAAAGCTATATAAGTAGGGTTCTAAAGATAAGGGTGTGTGTGTGTGCGTGCGTGTGTGTGTGTGTAAAATCTTCCATGAGTGTATAAGAAGATGTTAGCAAGAAAGCAAAGAAATGTTTGTTCACTGAACAGGTATGATATGCAATCTTTGGGCTGCATATCCTCAGTGAAGTGAAATAGCATGTCTACTGTTACATTCCTAGTAATAAGCAAATGTAAGTTTTAAACATTAATATAAAAAACTATACAATGGCATACTGTTACTCCCACATAAACTATTTCCCTATTTGTCCTATTAATACCATGCTGAGAGTAGAAACTGACACATTTAATTTTGCCAACTACAGCTACTAAAAGAACAATGGGAACATATAAATTTTACAACGTATCGCGTCAGCTACAAACCACAGAAAGGATTCTCTGGCAAAAAATAAAAACTCCGAACTCAGCAGTGTTCTTCGGTCCATGAACTGCAAACCCAAAGAGATGAAATCAAGCATCAAGAATTAGACACTTCTTTCAAATCTTAGAATGAATACAGGGTCATCTGTTGACTATGTTCTTCATTGTAAAAATGGGTACGCGAAAGCCCAGAGAAGAAAAATGATTTACTCCAAGAAACAGCACTAGTCAATGGACACACTTGGCTCTTGCTATAACAGGTCAAGTTTTATGGGACTTAGTATGCTGCTACGTCTCTACTGTAGCACATCAAGCTTTTTCATGACAGAATGAAAATAAAATAGTGGTTTCTATGGGAAAATGGAGCCCTGATAGGAGAGAAAAGCATTGGCCATAAAAAAGTTTCCCTTTGGACCTCAGAGTGCCTGGGGAGTGACAGCTGGAACAGAGATGTATGCTTGTGCTCTCTCCCTGGACAACTGTTCTGATCCAGTGTGGCTGAGGTCTGGGGAGATTCTGAACATTCTTTAACATTTATTGAGTACTTGCTTTGCCAGACATTGATTGCTAAATACTCACATTAATTCCATTTCAACCTTCTAGTTACCATATGACTTAAATATAATTATTTTTAATCCCTATTTGAAAAGTGGAAAGAAACTAAAATAGAAACAATTAGTCCACTCTTGGATAGTCAAATATGGAGCCAAGAGGCCCTGAATTCATGTCTATGCTACACCAATTCCCGAATTCCGTTTAGAGCTGGGCATCAATATATGGTATTTTTGCTCAGGATTTACTCCAGAACCAAATAGACTAGCTCTTGAGTACTGACAAGCCTCCAGGAGAAGGAGTAACATCTCTGGTGTCAGTGGTCACACAAGGAACAGGCAATGGGAATAGGAAACACTGACAACTGGGACAAAGAACAAAGGAAAAGAAGTGAGAATTTAATCTATCTTTAAATTGAGAAAGATTTCATTTTTTTTAACTCATCTTCAATTTCCCTTCTAGCTATAAGATTAAAGAAAAAGTCATGTTCCTTTCCACATTTGCCCTCAGAATTTTACGCATACTTCTGTGAGCACTGAAACAGAACTTATTACTACCACTAGGGCCATTTTTCAGAGTACGTGTTTGCCTTCTGACAAACTTTGCGTTTCTTGAGGACAAGGGCCATGTCTAAACCCTCAATGGTTCACCAGTGCCCTCCACTGTGCCTGGGACATAGTAAGCATTCAGTAATTTTCAGAGGAAAAAAAAACAAGATTAAAATCACATAATTACAAAGCAGAGTATTTGCTCCACATCCTGCCCTTGCAGCTAGAGGAGCTATTTGACAATTTTGGTGAATTGTGTTCTTGGTCTGGCTCTGTGTTTCTCAAGTCAGGTGTGACAAAATTCTCTTCAATGTTTTTTAAATGGCTCGTTTGCATTTTGGCAATCTGGAAAACCAACATAATGCTATGTATCACCTGAGCCATCCATGAAATTAAAACTTAAGTCCTAATTTGCTACACTGCTAGGGGAGGTGCCCATGATCATACTGGCACTACAAGGCAACAACTTTAATGAAATAAAAATCTTATGATAGTATAACCAAAAATAAGTGGGAAAACTGAGTCTTCCTATGGTTCACGTCAGAAGAGCAAACCATGCTTTTACCATAGTCAGGAAGGGTAATTTCACATTGAAAGGGGACAATTTCATCTTGAGAAAAACATTCATATCCATCTGATCAATTTAACATAATACATTTAAGCTGTATGGCTTTATACTATAATGCAAAAGGTAAATCAGCTTTGACTTTAGTTTTATAAAAGCCAACATCATCAGGAATGTCATTTTATATCATATATTTATCATGTTATATATGTTATATATGTGTATGCATGAATGTATGTATGTGTGTGTGTGTGTGTGTGTGTGTATGTATCTGTCTATCTCACATTGTGAAAACAATTTGCCAAACTTGGGGAGGGAGGGAGATCTGTGGGAACCTTTTGCTTTTTCCTTTAAATAGTATGCATGTGCTCTTCGACTTGGAGAAAACCTGGTCCAACTCTTTGGAAGATGCATTCATGCACACACAGTCCCCATCACCTCCAGGGTGGATTCTGTCAGATGCATCTGTGGAAACTGGCTGGCTTCCCACCTATGACATCCTCTGTAGATTGCTATCACTCTCTCCTTTCTCATGCATGAGAATTCACCATGTGTGCCTCCTGCTATCAAAGAGTATTGGGGATGGGGGAAGAGGATGCTTTATTACGTGTTCCCCATAATCTACTCTGTCAATGGTCTTCATTACCCTGCTTTAGAGGAAGAATAATGGTGTCCTTCTGTAGGTAGTATTTTGATGCTTGGACTCAATTTTTTTAAACACAGCTATTTCTTCTATTTCACTAACTGTAAATGTTTCATTCAATATTTTACAGACCCCTGAGTTTGGCAGACATTTCCTGTTGGGATGTGTACTTCTTCATGATGTTCCCATTTCTTCATTTTTTAAAATTATGAATTTCTATTGCCTTCTACATAAAAACTGCAACACGAAACAGTGGCATAAAAATGAGCCAAAAGTTGTTAGTCTTTTCCTGCCCATACTTCAAAGAAAAATGGTTCCAATCAAAAGCACTAGAAAATAAAGAATTGTTATGGGAGATAAATTACACCATCTAGCAAGTACAAATCTTTTTCCGTGCCATAAGGTATGCTGCCTGGAAGTACATTGTCTGAAATAAAAAAGAGTCTCTGAACTTGAGTGAATTAACGCAAAATACATTTCCCCGGGGAGTCCAGTGACTGCCGCTGCAACTGAAGAGAGCTCTGAAGACGGTCAGTGTTTCACTAAAGTCTGCTGCTCCTTCCCGCCACATCTTTACACTGACCTAGTGTTATAAGAGAATCAAAGAAATTCAGAAGATTAAAAGTGAAGATCGTGTTTGAAATCCAACGCTGTTTCAGCCATGAAAAGAAATAAAATCCCTTTAGAAAGAGACTTAGGAATTCACTTTTATAGTCTACCCTTAGGCACTACTTCTTATTTACTTATTTATTCACATATTTATTTCCAGGCACAAAAATTGCGAGAAGCAAGCAAAAAGGGATTATGATCTCCTGTGTATCAGAATCATAAAATACAACCACAAAAATGACACTTTTCCCTACTGAGAATCCAAGTGGCAAACAGTATGTAGTTAACACATCCAGGACAAACTCAGTGATGATTAGATATGACTTTTTCTTTTTCAGAGATGGGATATATTAGTCACAGTTCTCCATGTAAGCACAACCACTGGTTCTCCAAGTAAGCACGAGACGGAGAGAAAGGAGGAGGGAGAAAGAATTTCATCGATTGATTTACTGTAACTTATGAGCCCACAAGAAGTATTGAGACTGAAAAATCACAGAATGTGCTATCTGCAAGTTGGAGACCCAGGGAAGCTGGTGGTGTAGCTCAAAAGCCTGAATGTTGGAGGTTTAATGGTGCAGATACCAGTCCTGGTCTGAAGGACTGCGAACCAGGAGGACCAAGGGCAGGATATGATAGATGGCCTAGCCCAACCAGTCAGGCAGTCAATGAATTCAACCTTCCTCCACCATTTTGCTATATCCAGTCCTTAACGAAAGGGACAACACCCACTGACACTGGGGAAGGCCATCTGATATTTACTCAGTCCATCAATTCAAATATTAATCTCTTCCAGAAACATTCTCACAGGCACCCAGAAATAATGTCTAATTGGATATTTGGTCATCCTGTGACTCAGACAAGTTGACATATAAAATTAACCATCTATTAGTTTAACAGTTCAATTCTAAGCCTGTGAACTCATCCAATTTAATAGTGTACATCTGTTAAATATTTGTCACTTTCAGAAGTCATAAATTATTTTTAGCAAATGAAATAATGTCACAGCCACGTGCTCAGCCACTCTTTATCGGATAAATGACCCTTTCTTGGGGAACTGAGTATCCTCAAGATTTCAACCTGAGGAATTCTGATTTGATAGGATAATACTAGACCCAAGGTATTTGAAATTCTAAAAATCTCCATGGTCGGCTCTCTGAGCTGGAAAACACTAGTATGACCAGATTTTTTTCCCCCATAACCCAACCTACACACTAAACACATCGTTTATTCTATACATCACATATTGAGATAGAGTCATCCCTCTGGAGATTGTCCTCTTAGTTAACACTAAAAGGACTAAAAACCTACCTGCCTCCTGCAAGCCCAATCTCACACAGTAGAGAAACTGAATGGGCAGCACGTTAGGGCCTTGTGTCTGACATTTCAACAAGTGTCTAGAAAGTGTGTGTTGTTCAGATTGCTAGGCAATGAGGCCTCCTCTTTCATGATTTAAAAAAAAAAAAAAAAGACTTCACATATTTTATGTTACTTTCTGTGCAACTGCCAATCAATCAGTCTGAGTCCCTTACAATAGTTCCTATAAGCTTGGCCTTGCACCTGATCCCAGTTGGCTGAAGACCTGATCTCTTACCAGTACATGTTGGTCTTAACCCTGACAAGGACACGTGTATTCCGGAATCCCCTCAAATGGCCTCAGATGAGCCATCTAGATCTCTATCTTGCTTTAATACCTAATGTTATGAAGCCTGATCACCAGAGCAGTATCAATGTTGATTCCACTGAGTTGCTTTGCCTGAACATGGTAAGTTGGACACCCACTCCACAGAGGGGATCTATAGTTCTGCCTATAGTCTTTCCTGCCAGTTCTGTGTAGCTGATCCTCTCTCTCAAACAGTTCTCTGCTCCCAGCATTGATAGAGCCACCTTAATCTATTTAAGCAAAAACACTGAAATTATGATTTTTAAAGGAGAGTTTACCTCTTGTCAGCAAATTAAATCTTCTAGATTCTTTCCAAGAGTGGGTGTTATAAAAGGACTACATACATGGAAAATAATATCAGAAGTAGAAGTTAGATATAAAAATATGGAAAATGTCAGATTCTAAAAAATACATTTTTTCTGAAATAAAATGGAGCATTTAATACTACTTTATATGCACAGAGTAATTTAACATGATGTAAGTTCTTTAAGGGTTACAAATGGCATCACTTTATTTAAATTAGAAAGGAACATATGCATATTGCAAGAAAGTATATAAAATATGCATTAAAATATTAATCGATTGAGTTGATTATTGCTAATGATTACTGTAATTCCTTTTAGTCTTTTTTTTCTGCACATGTGCTTTGTGATGTCCATCATATATATAATATTTGTCTATACATACATTCTATGTACATATGTAGTACAATATTAATGATCCTGGTTTATGTAGTTATTTATACACAGAATGCTAAGGTTTAAATGTGTTTAGAATTCAGGCATTTCCAATGTGGTCATGTTAAGAGAAGGGCTTTTAATAGATGGTTAGGCAATGAGACCTCCTCTTTCATGAACTGGACTAAGGTTTGATTTTAAAAAAAAAAAGGCTTCACAGTACTCCTTTCTCCTTCCACCATCAAGACTCAGCAAGAAGGACTTCTCTAGATACTAGTTCCTTGATCTGGGACTTTCCAGTCTCTAGAATCAATAAATTTCCAGTCTCAGGTATTCTGTCATAGTACTACAAAATGGACTAAGAAAAACTGAAATGTGTGCATGGTTGCACATATACACACACTTATTCATAGAGAATACCTTTTTTTTTACCCCATTTTATTTTTAGTAGTAACTTCTCTTTCATTTTGAGCCACAGTTTTTATTGGAAAAGTTGTCAGGTATGTGGTTTTCTCTCCGTTGGTGTTTTCTCTTTTAACAGAGTCTATACATATAATGGAGGTTCTCTTGTGTGGTCTATCAAGACCTAAATTTCCTTAGAGGGAAGAAGTAAGGGTGTGAAATGAAGCTGCAGTTCCATGGGGGCAGACATGCCCAAACATGAATGACTGAAAACATTAGTAATCTCAATCACTGTGAAATGATTGGCAAATGAGCGCACTGCATGCAAACTAAAGCTTTTCCATTTGGATGAGCAAGGTTCCAAAGTCAAGCTTTTCCATTCATGATCAGAGTGGCCTAAGGAAAGTCATTTAACCTGAAAGAGTTCAATTCTCTCATCTGTGAAATGAATGTAACTTATAATGGTTTCACAGAATCGTTATAAAGTCCAGAGATGACTATGAAAAACATTTGGCAATGACGCTTGCATGGGGGTCAAGACTCAACATGCAGAAGCTATGATTTATCTCCATCTGTGTTGGTCAGCTTTTCATTGCTGTGACCAGAATGTCTGACAAGAACAATTTAGAGGAGGAAAAGTTTGATTTGGGCTCATGGCTTCAGAGTTTTAATCCATGGTCAGCCCACACCATTGCTCTGGGCCCAAGGTAAAGGAGAACATGGTGGCAGATGATCATAGTGGAGGAAAGATGTTTACCTAATGGCAACCAGAAGACAGAGAGAGCACATAAGGAGCCAGGGACAAACCATAATCCCCAAGGGCATACCCCCAGAGACCTGTCTCCTCCAGTCATACCAAAAACTGCCTTCAGTAATCCATTTTAATTATTTACCCATCAAATGGATTAACCCACTGAATGGTCACAGCTGCCACAATGTGATTATTACACATCTGAATATTGCTACATTGGGTATCATGCTACTTCATATCCAAACCATAACACATCCTAATATCATCTCTTCATTTGAGGTGTGCTGATTAGGGAAGGAAACTCTGACTCCTGTTCCTTCAAGCTACAGAAAACTAAAATCAACTCCTACTGATCACATGCCATGTGAGAGGATAATGGCTCTGGCAGAGTCCCAACCCTACATATACATTCATCCATCCACCCACTCACTCATTCACTCAGTAATTATTTATTAATCATCATTTAAAAATTTATTAATCATTACTGCACTAGACATTATATGAATAAGGACACATAAAGATAAATGTAGCATGCTGCCCTTGTACAGGCTGACATAATACAAGCCTCCAGAGGGTCATAGCTACCACTACAGAAACAGGTTCATGGTCAAACTTGCGCTGAGAATGGCATTACATCTTCCTGGGGACTGGAGAGAAAGCATTTTAGGACAAATGATGTTTGGAACAAATTTGGCAGACAAATATGTATTTGCCAGGTTAATGGGACTGAGGGCAGAATAACAGGATTTTTTTCCCAGTTGAAGAAGTAAAGAAGGGTGCATATTGGTGTATGAGGTCCCAGTGAGGCTGATATCGTAGGTGATAAGGCTATCAAGAGAGGTGGGACTTTACTACATGAGAGTCTTGTCCGTTAAGACAGGAAATGGGAAATGGATTCTACAGATGGTTTTGAAGAGGGGTATACTGAAGACACTGAGGCCATGGTATGTAGGTTCATACCTACTTGAGAAAGGCTACTCTGGCATCATTGTTAAGGGTAGATTAAAATGGTCTAAATTCAAATACCAAAATTGAGATGATTGTAAGAATTTAGCTTAACATGGATGAACATTTAAAATAAGCCATGACATACGGGGGCACCATGTCTGCTGTACTCTCAGGAGACATTTCTCTGTGGTCTGAATCTGAAAGTGAATCTGTACACTGCTCTAGTCCCTTAGGAATGATTCAGGACATAAGGAGACATATCTAGAAGGCCTAAATGTGAACTTGGTAAATCCAAATTTACTAAATATGTATGAGCACTTCAATTTTGTCCGTTCAAACAGATGCTAGCAGAGTGGGACCCAGACTGAGACACATGGATTGGACACAGCAGAAAGAGGGCCCCACCATGGGGATTCACATACTGCTGGGGAACACACAGAGGGATGTGATCGTCAAATGTCATCGTGTTCACACTCAGAAAAAGTCACTGATGTGATAGAAAACTGTTGGGTTAGGAACTATTCAGTGCTCTTCCTAATTTACCATCTTGGCATTTCGTTCAGCCTGGGATGACTCCCTGTGTGTCTCCTTCCAGTGACTCAGTGAATTGAACAAATGGTTTCTTTGTTAGGCTTATACTGTTTGGGTAGATGTCTGGCTTAAATCAGAAAAGGCAGAGGACATCAGATCAAACATGTATTTATTTCCAAAATATTCTGCTCAAGATTCTCACAAAAATCTGAACAAGAGTGAAAAATGGAGATACCTCACCATCCTTTTGGCTCTACAAAGCATTAGCACTGAGAGACACAGGCTGTGCTTACAGGACAGAAAACCCACTGCTGAGAAATAAAAGGCACCCAGATCATTCAAGAGAGACGTTTGTAGCAATCATACAGGTAAATTAACTAAATATTTTACTCTTCTCTACCCTGATTTCAAAGACTTGCGATCAAACTTTCTGGGTCTGAACTTTGACAGATATTAAGATGCTGCAGCAAAAGAAAATAAATCAACATGTAAATGCAAGCAAAGTGGCAGTTCCCTGAACTTAGACATTTTTAAGGCTATTGTTTAATAGGGTGTTATTTATTACTCCTATACTTGATTAGCTTTAGCTGCAAATCAAGTCTCCCCTTTTTGCATAAATTATAAATAAAATGATTTCTAAATTTTATAGTCTGGGAAATTAAAATAATTAATGGATAACAAGAAATCTTTGAAGCTATTAATTATTTTAGACCCCTTGTTTTCCTCCAACAAACCAGCAGAAACCAGAGGTGTTAATGCACAAAAATATTACATAGCATAGAATTTAGAATGATAGTGGTGAGTGGTGGCTTTAATAAATTACTGGTGTGCCAGTAATTATTAATTTCCTGTCGGTAAGCAAAATTATATTCACCAATGTTATCTATCGTGTGGGTGTGTGTACATATATATGTACATACATACACACATCTTCTATTACTATATTTTCATGATTATCAGTTATATAAGTGCTATGAGTTAGCATGCATACTTTTAGACTTAGCTTTATATCATTTTACTTTATACACAAATTAGGGCTGGATGTGCAGATGTATTTTGGGACAATGAACCTAGGTAAAGCAGGGAGAAAGCCACTGACAGAGAGGATCAAGTACCATGAGTTCTATTTTTAGGAAAGGCTGAAATTTTTGAATGGAGTGTCAAGAACTGTAAATTCCATTCTTGGTTAAAGCTGTCCTTCACTCAGGCACTGAACTGGAGGAAAAAATACAGAACAATTTTCTACCAAGTTCCCATGCTCATCAGTGAATCTAGGGATAACAAAGGATAGAGCAGCGTATGGATAGAGAAAGTGAATGTGCCTGAGAAGGATGGAAGGTTAGCCTCCATCTCAGCACACTAGCTTATGGACATGGTCAATCCCATTACCCTTCTCTGGGTCTCATTTTGTGAAATGAAGGGGTCGATCAGACCACAAATGACAAATCCACATCAAGTGCCAACAGGAAGGGACTGAAAGAAGTTGCTTGGTGCACCCTACTGAAATAGACTGCGAGTTTATGCAACCGCTCAACAAATGAGAATGGGGTTGAGGGAAAGGCTTTGGAAGTTCAAAGGCTACTTATCTGCTACCCCTGAATTGGTTTATTGCTGAGTAATTTCTCACTCTAAATCTATCTATGCTAACATAAAGGGAGTGGGTCAGGCTCAAAGACGTGGGGAAAGCAGGTTTCAGGAAAGTTCCCAGTACTTTGAAAATCAGCTGTGATTGCACTGCCTCATATACAGGGCTTGGATTTCTCTAGTTGCTCCTTTTTTCAGTCAGGGCAATGACGGAAGCTATCATTAGACGGGGCTGTTGCTAGTCATCAATACTTTGGTGCAATGGACGAATCAATTTAGCTAACCTATGACAGAAAACCTTGTTACAAAATATATCTATGATAAGTATATTTCTAGAAGTGAAAAGAGGGAAATCCTTCATTTATACGTTATTACTGAAGATAGCATAGACTGAAAGAGACATAGGGCATCCCAAAGAATAGGAGACCATGTGACTCATCTTGTACCCAAACACCAGGAAATATGTGTAGGGGTGATGGGGGCTGAAAAAATGATACCAGACATCGCAGAACCTTGTCTGCACTCCCAGGGTTATTTAGGGCCTACCCTGCTAAAGGAAGTAAGAAAATGTGTCTCATTTTCATGATTGAACGTATCAGAAGAGATATTTGCAATATCCAGGATCAAAGTGCCTGGTTCTACCTTGTTAAATTAGATCAAAAGAACTAATTATGAATACTAGAGTCTACTCATTAGAACCAGAACCGCCAGTTTCAGCCACAGCATTGGTTAAGGGTTTTCATTTATCTTTTATATCATCAAATTGAGAATACTGATACATTTTTTAAAATTAATGTTACAGTTATTAACGGTATTAAAAACGCATTAGTACATATTTAACAAAGGAAATGAGAACAAAGCAATAATGTGCTTTTTTGACCATTTAAAGGAAATGTTGATGGTATTTGGATGAAAATATAAAACTTCATCTAAATTTCAAATATTTGTTAGAGGCCAAGTGAAAAATAGTTTTCCCCCTTTGGTATACTTATTTTCATCAGATATTATGTAAAGATCAGGATTTATATAAATATTTATGTTGGCAAAATATGACTGTTGACATAATTACATATCCACTTGCATATATGTTAGTATTTATATGTATAGTCATGCATTGAATATTTGTATATATCTACATGTATGTGGATACACATTTTATACATTAATGCACATAAGTGTGCAGTTTAAACACATCGTATTGGTATTTCTATATCTGAAGTTACAATATGGACTTATCATTCTTGTCACGTTGGTTTCATTGGTAGAAACTTCCAGGAGACAGTGAGAAGGAATTAAAGGATGCTTTGCTTTTAGTAGGAAAGAACATTCTCATTATTAATGTTGCCACAATCACAACAGTACAAAGTGGTATTCATTTCATGTATTTGATATTCTAATGCTTTTGTACTAAGGTAGGGGATAGCTATTGTCTAAAAATGTTTTCAGTTGTTCAAACTATATTTTAATGTTCTGATCTAAGAAAAGAAAAAAATGATTAGTTAAGAAAGGAGAATAAATACAAGTTGTTTAAAAAATTTCTTAAATACCTAAGGAAATACAGACTTCAATTATAACTATTAGAATTATCACACAGGATGGTTAAGAAATAAATAACTAAAATGACAATTTTTCTATTATCAGGCTCTAGGGATATATTATAATCCTTGTGACAAGGTTCTTGAGAAATTACGACTTCATGCTTGAAAGAATTAAAGTTTTCTGGATGTATGTTATTATTATTATAACACAGGGAAGATGTCTTTTAAATTGTTCATTTGATATTGTTCTTGACATTCAAGACTATTCAGCAACTATGGTAAGAATTTGATGTCAAAAAGTTTTTTTAAAAACATATTAGGTTATACCTTGTTTATTTTGCCCTGAAATGTTATTTTCCATTTTTACTCAGTGAATATATAATAGGAAATTTCTCATATTAAAATTATTGTTCTGAAAATTTTAAGATTATTAATTCAATAGTAGTAATGATATCCATGATCTATAAATCATGGAAAACATGATTATAAGTTGTAAAATCATTGTACATGACTTTTTAAAAAATATTGTTTAGTTGTCAATGGACCTTTATTTTTTATATGTGGTATTGAGAATCGAACCCAGTGCCTCACACATGCTAAGCAAGCACTCTACCACTGAGCCATAGCTCCACTGTGTGCGACTTTTAATGAAAAAAAAAAATGTTCATCATTCAAATACCAAAAAATAACCCCATTCAAAATTTTCCTTATATAAATCTCAGCATGGATGAGAATAACAGAGGCATCCTTTCATCTTCATCTATATTTGATTTCCCTTCTAATAATAGCAATTACACTGGATTAATATGATTATAGCTTACAGTGACAAGAACTTGACAGATTGATTTTTTGCTCTGAATTCAATTCGAAGTATAGGATCAGTTCTCAATAACTGTCTGGGCAAAGTAGCTGTACTGATGTATTCTATACATGAAGGAAATTTATATTTCTCCTCCTCTTATTGCTGTGAAAGGATATTTTAGATAGCTACCAAGTTAGCTTATGTTGGTATTATATAAATAAAGAAGATACCTTTGAAGATACAGAGATAACATTTAGATTGCCCACTTAGCTAACTGGCTCCTATCTAGTTGAAGTTGTCTTTTAATTAAAAGGACCATTTGATAATTTGAAGAAAAAAATTTTTAATTTAACCATACCCACACATCCATCCACCATTATATGAATTCTAATAGTGGCACGCACCATGTTTTACATTGTGTTTTCTCTGAAGTAATAGGTTAAGATTTGCAAGCAAATCTGGGAAATGATTGCACACAAAAAATCCTAGGGTATTGGGGAAGAGAAACAGTGAGTGAAAGGGAGACAATGCAAGGTACATTAATGAGCAGATCACTGGTGGGCAAACTGGGTTCAATCCCACTGGTGGCCACCAGGTAATCTAAGAGTTCTCCATTAAAAATAGCAAGGGATCTGGGATATGTTCTTATCAACTCCAAACAGATACGACAAGCTTATTAAGCTTTGGCTGAATCCCTCTAATATGAGAGCTGTAACTTAATCTCTAATTTTAACAGTATTGAGAGGTGGGACCTTCAGGAGGTGATTCAGCCAGTTATGGGACTGAGGCCTATCTGAGAGCCTTCCTTCAGTGTTAGGACACTTTCCCTCTCCTGTCTTCTACCACGTAAGAGGCAGCAAGAAGGCCCTCATTGTACACCAAATGCAGCTGCCTCATCTCCAGAACTGAAAGAAATAAGAATCTGTGCTTTGTACATTACCCCAGCTTGGGTATTTTATCCATAACAGTACTAATAGACTAACACTGGGCTCATCCTGGCATGTCAAACCACTGGTGCTTCTACAGAGCTCATTGTATATTCTTCTCTCGTCAGAATAAGGCATCAGGCAAACCATTAGAGGAACTAGGAACAAGAAGTAATTAGCAGAAGGTGAGCACCCAGTGTATGTGGTCAGGGTACCAATTTTATTGCAACAGCCTAGGAGAACCCTAGACATTACAGAGATAAAAAGGGTGCATGGATTTTACCTTCACCAAGTTTCCAGTAGAGCAGGTAAACCGACCATGGAAATCAATAATTGTAACAAAATAAGAAATGAATAAGCATGAAGTTCATATGCAAAGAGGAAAGGAGACATAATATCATTTGGATTTCTTAAAAAAAAATCACTAACAACTGAACCCAAATTGTTTTGCATCAGATTGTTGCTGCCTTTGATCTTTAATTTTGCCAGTAATGGAAGAAAAATAGCCATTCCTAAGGTAGTTCAAATGATGAGGCAATAAATGCTGTATAGCAGTCATTATAAGTGAAGGCAATGAACATTGGTTGTATGTTGCCAGTAACATCAGAGAAATTTGCTGGAGCTGAATCTCGCAAGTTCCTAATGAATAATCTGGAATTATTTAACTTTTCTGCAAAGCCCAAAATGTAGTCTGGAGTAATTTTCCTAACATAAACTCAAATATGTGCAGATTTAGTCATGTGATCTCTGGAACATGTGGGTAATTTGATAATTAGCAAGAGAAGCCTCTAGTGGTAGGGTTCACCTGAGAAGACGCTTTAGCTCTTTCAAAATAAAGTTACATTTCAACATAGAACCATGTTAATGCTGTAAAGTGGGCTGATATCTGTGTCAAAAGCTGTCAGAGATCGAAGCCATGACTACTTTCTACTTCCTGGTTAAGACCAGAGGCTTAATAATTGCCGATTTACAGTAAACATGAATATCTCAGAAGCAGCATTAATTCTTGCATTTTCCTGTGTTCATATAAAACATTCATGCATTGGGAACTAGCAGCTTTTACACATAAACATGATTTCAACCATGCCATGGTAGAATAATACACCTTATCAATCAATGAATCTTTATAATAATTACATATTCAGAGTGAGAGAGCTGATAAGTCTACCTCTAATACTTTTTTCTTATAAAAATTACCAACAACACTAGGGCTAATAAAAACATGTTTCAAATCATTACAATGTGCTAGTCACTAGTATTCAGGTCATTTAACCACCACAACCACCCTGTGAAACAGGTAAAATTTATTGCCCTCTTTCAACAGACCAGAAAAATGACTCAGGAAAATTGAATACATTATGAGAGGCTTAGCTAGGACTCCAACTTTGACTCTAAACTCATGTTTTAAGATGCTGGCTTCAGGTATTCCCATTGGTGAAGTCCTATGCCATGATATCTAAACCATACTTATGTTTATAAACAGAAAAGCCCAGCAATATGGAACTTATGGAGGTATTTTAAATTATGACAGATACGCATGCTTTGGACATCATGAGAGTTGTGCTCTCTAGGAGATTAAATAGGAATGCAGGAAACCACTCATAAGCCATCCTTTGAGCTATGCAGCTCCTTAAGGTGCCAAGATAAGCAGATTACAGAATGGGTTTCTTGTACTGAATGAGGAAATGTGTTACAGGGGCATGTTAGCTAGGAGCTAACTAAATTGTGGTAGGTGATTACAAAAACAATCATTTTGAAATTAAGAAAATGCTTATTTTTTCTAGCTACAGAAAGAAGGGATAAAGCCCAGACATCTCACCAATCAAAACTGGTGTTAAATGATTAAGTAATAGATTAAATAGAAAAGGCATCTGAATTCACACTAATTTATGCCACTGGATTTCTTGACAAAAAAAAATTCTATTAAATTCAAAAAAGAGCCAAATTAAGTATTTCATATATTTATTTTTGAACAGCTTAATGGCCATAAACCTTTAACTTGATCAACATTGTTGATAATATTGCATTATCAATGAATAAAAAATGATCTGAGAATGTCCGCTATAACCAATAAAAGAAGAAATTGAGAACAAAGAATAACTTTTCTATATGACAGTATTTTAGGTGAAAAATGTAACATTTCTTTAATAGTCACTCAAAGGTTGTGAATTGTTTCTTTTTTAAGAATTTCATGTGGCACCATTCCTTACAACTGAACCAGGTACTCTACTGCCCTCTTATGGATATTGAATAAATAGCAAGAAAAAATAAATAAATACATCAGTTTAAGAGTCAACAGAAGGGATTTTGTTTAAATGAAGCCTGGGATATGTAAAGGCCCACCATGAAATAAATGTTTTCTCCACGTAGAATCTGGGGTTCGAATTAAATGTCATAAATTATAAGGCACAGACAACTTCAATAATTGTAAAGTAAAATCAATGGATTACTTTTTACCTGCTTGTATTATGAACTACAGGACTGCTAATGTCCCTCTCGCTTCCAAAATCCTATGATTGTCAAGTGTACTATTATTTCCCTGAGTTTAGTATTATTGGGTAACTAGAGAGGAGCAAAGGACTCCAGGTTGGTAATCCTTCCAAATGTTAAAAGTGTTTTCCCGTTAATTAATACATCATTTCATCGAGTAAAAGCTAAGAATGTTTAGGAAATTGCAAATATAAGTAGAAGTTCAAGCATGGTGCTCAGCTTAAGAGGACGTGTTTGTAGGGGGAGAGAGAGAGGAGAGAGTGGAGACAGATAGATGGCTTTTGGTTGTACAGATTATACACTATCTCCAAGTGGTGCTACATGCATATTTTTCAGATTGAACATGTGTAGATTATACAACTGGAACTTGGAACACTGTAAATTAAATAATTAAACAGTTTTCTTAAGGAGTTCCATTGGTTCTGGCATGGAAGCAGTCTTACATATGGTAAGACAAGCAGAGAGTAGAAGAGTATCATGTCTGAAATACAATGTCCTCAGTGTCTGACTGAGCACATCTGCAGTCATTAGTCACAGTTCTGGGTTTGCAATTTCACAGGAACAGGATGTAAGCACTATTTTAACACTGCTTCTTGGTTCCTTTCAAACCTACAAATAGGAGCATTTCACCTGGACTTTGTTACTGTTTTGTTGTTGTTGTTGTTGTTGTTGTTGTTGTTAGTGAGGGGTAAAGGTTTTTGGAAAAAGTTACAAAAAAGTCTTCTAACATTGCCAACTAGGTGAAAACATTTTTAGCTGTTAAACATGTTATGCGATTGAAGGCACAGGAAACTGTCACCTGCTATGTATTGTGCTTAAAGGATTACCTAATTCTAAAATAAAGGAATAGGAATTATCTGTTATACCGAGGAATGGAGTCCAGATTAACTGTTCTAGAGGAAGCACAGGGCTCACCAAGGAGCCGCCAGTGGGGTGTGCCAAGAATACCACCTGTCACATGAACTCTGCCACTGGCTCTGCAGAAGGGATTTGCTTGCAACTTAATATAAGATAAATACATAGTCAGCTTCTCAACATGGATTAAGGATACAAGTCAACATCTTCATTGTTGTAAAGCTAAGTCAGGAGAAATATTAAACAAAAAAGGAAGGTACTGACTTACGTCCAATTTTAACAAATCTTCCCCCAAATTATATTTTCTTGGCCTTTGGACTGACACTTACTCTAGAGTGATTCCTTTCATTTTAATTTGAAACTATTATTCGTTTTTAGATATGATATTTTTGTGGAGAGGATGCTCAAATGTTTTTTATTAATAATTCTTATCACATTTTCTCAATCTATTATCTACTTCTTCAGTTGGTTCTGTTTCCACAGGGGCCTCCTCTTCCACATTTTTAGAGTTGTGGGTTCTGTTTTAATCCACTATCTCCATGCATACCTTCTGATCATTTGCTCTGCTTTTGCAAATGTCACTATGTAGAGCCTGACGCCAGGGGCCCCTTGTGCGGAGTGGGTGAGAAAGCAGGTTGCTTATCATCTCTCCAGTGGATTTTCTGTCACAGGATGGGCTAGTACCTCTTGCTGACTGCTTTGGAAAATGTTTGAGGAGCCTTCATTAATGAGTATTTATTCAGCATTGACCTCATTTTAGATACTGTGGCAAATTTTAAAAAGAATACAGGGGACTCAACGAACTTGGGGAAAGTAGAGTATCTTTGGCTGCTGTGGCCACCATAACAAAATATGAGAGACTGAGTGGCTTCAACAGCATTTATTCCAAGCAGTTCTGCAAGATGGACGTCTAATATTAAGGTGCTAGAGGTGGTGTTTCTCCAGGGGCCTCTTTCCTTGGCTTACAAATGACTGTCTTCTTGCTGTGTCCTCACCCATCCTTTGCCCCATATGTTGTATCTCATCCTTTTCTTATGAAGTCACCAGTCATATTGGATTAGGATTCTACCATTATGACCACCTTTAATATCAATTACCTCTTCACTGACATTATCACCAAAGACTGTCACATTGGGAATTATGGTTTCAACATATGAATTTAGAGGGGACACAATTTAGCCCAAAATATACAGTAACTTCAATGCTTCAGTCTTGAATTCAGTCAGCCATAGTCAGTCAGAATTTAAATTCCACCCCTACCCCTTACTAGCTATGTGATATTTCATAGATCATTTGAAGGAAAACTGAGCTGATTTAAATTATGTGAATAACAGACTCTAACTTATAGTGCCTCGGTTCATTTCATTTAATATTCTAAATAAGACTATAATACAGTTCCTCAAGGAAAAAAAAAAAGGGTAGGGAGGAGAGTTCCAAAATGCTATCTTACTTACTTTTTATTTATCTCTAGTATATTGCATAGGAACTAAAATAAATAGACCCTCAAAATTTTTTTTAGAAAAAGTATAATATTAAAAACAATGTCTCTAAAGTTAGAAAGGATCTATGGGGCTATGTTTTAGCCGATACAAATAAACAAAGATAAAACAACAATTTTGTGTTTTCGTTTTGACTGGACCATGTTCCATACCTGAATAACACTGAAAATAAAGAAATTCATGGCTGTTTCATATCAAAATTACTTTTACTTAAAAGAAACCCTGATTAAGCCACTTGATTGATGTTCTCTGTGACCTGTTTCTTCAAAACAATGTTTTTATTTTATCAACTTCATCATTAAAGCCAAACTCTAAGAATAGCAATTTCAATCTCCCTCTTTCACCTGCTCCTGAACACTCACTGTCTCAGCCATCTGTAAATAATTGACCAGCCAAGCACTGTAACACAGAGGCAAATAGATCAATATTCCTCCTGCAAGCATTTACGGCTGGGAGAGAAGCCCTGTTTCCCTTCGTTTCCTACCACAGAGGACCTCACCCATGAATCAATTCAAAGTCTGCAGCCCCCAGATTTAATTCAGCATGCATAATCAGCAACAATTGCTGAAGTGTTTGATTAAACTTTTAAATTGCCTCTTAATACGATGTAAATGGGGAAAAAGTATTGATTAAAGAATCTCAAAATGGTAACCTGTTAAAACGAGAAAGGAAAATGCTTGGAGTTGGTGAGCCTGCATGGCAAGATGAACAGCTTCAATGCAAAAACAGTCATAATACATAGTGGTCATCCTGCTCATGGGCTTAAAATATGGGGAAAGTTGTTAAAATGGGTGGTGTGTGTGTATGTGTGTGTGTGTGTGTGTGTGTGTGTGTGTGTGTGTGTGTATATATATATATATATATATATATATATATATATATATATATATATAAATGATAGATCACTGGCAAAGCATAATTTCTAAAGATCAAAAAAGATTTTTTTTTACTCTAGAAAATTCTATGGGTTTGTCCTACTATAATTGATTCTGGATTTATAGAGTATCAAGTGGTACATGTCACTTCCCAATAACATCCTTTCAAATAAAGTTATACTAACTGTATGATGAACTCCATCCCCAGGTGATGGCATTGGGAAGTCAAGACTGTGGGAGGTGTTTAGGTCGTGAAGATGAAGCTTCATGAATGGAACTAGTAGTGTTCTTATAAAAGCAGCTCCAGAGAGATCCCTTGCCCTTTCTAACATATAAGGACACTGTAAGACGGTGCTTTATATGAACTTGGAAACAGGCCCTCATCAGACATGCAACCTACCAGTGCTCTGATCTTGAACTTCCTATCTCCAGACCTGTGAGAAATCATTTTTTGTTTATAATCTACCTGGCATATGGCATTTTGTTGCAGCAGCCCAAATGAACTAAGACAAATGATAAAACATACAATTTTAGCTGGATAAGGAAAGAGCTAAGAACAAGATAAAGATAGAAGGTAAATCAATACAATGAGATTGTTAAACCCAAATTTATTTCAACATACACCTCCATATACCAGTGTTTATAAAAACCTTCCTATAGATGATTTGCAGAAGCATTAATGAATGGTATTAACTGGTTTTTAATTTATTAATATTGCAAAATCCTGTGGCCTAAAGTCCTAGCACTTAGGAAAATCTTAATACTTTAGAAATTCAGTAATAATAATAATAATACTATATTTGTAATTTCTTCTGATCATTAAATTCCAGAAGGTAAATTGTACATAAAGTCTGAAAGATATTTTAACATTGAAGTAGTAGATTAAGTAGTCTTAGTTATTCAGTGAAACTTCTGTTAACTAACAAAAATGTAACTTGGCATATATGGAATATGTAAATACTATGAAGTTTACTTAAATTACTCTTTTACAAAATAAAACTCAAACTAGAATATCTTTAAATAAGATGAGTATCCCTTATACAAAATTCCTCAGAAGTGTTTCAGATTTGGAATATTTGCATATAGATAATGATATATCTTGGATTTTACAAAGTCTAAACATGAAACAAAATGCATTGTTTCATATATACCTTATGCACATAGCTTGAAGATAATTTCTAAAATATTGTAACAATTTTGTACACTGAACAATGTTTCATGATGGGAAATTTTTCACTTATAGCATCATGTGAGCACTGAAATTTTTTGGAATTTGAAGAATTTTGGGTTTTAGATTTTTAGTTTAGATACAGTTGACATTTAGTCCTAGGACTACAATGCTAGGTGTTTAAGAAGCCTCAAATAAAATACTACTAAAATTGCAGATAACTTATCTCTTTAAATAAAACATTATTTTATGTAAATGATTTTTAATAAATATTTATTATTTATTAAATATTCAAATATTCCCACCTGGCAGAGATAAGCAGGGATTCAAAATCTTACATATTGTTTAGCTATGGGAAATAGTACCTATCTTCAAAATTCCTTTTTTTTTTAAATTTGAGAAATAAAATTTCCTTCATATTCTATTCAATAACATCAAGTCTTTGAGGTTAAAAATGCGAATTTCATCAGACTGTGGAGAATAACCCAAAACTGACTCTGTGTGGACACGCACATGCGCATGCACACACTGTGTGTCTGAGAAGGAAAGACAGGAGAGAAAGAAAAAAACTTTACCAAAACACAAACAATCCAAAGCATTTGCAGTTTATTTTTTTTTATGCCTTATTAAATCACAATGCTAAGGTCACATTAACGTCATAGGAATGATTAAGAAATTTGATACATGTGCCTCCTTATTCCTCCTGCTAAGTATAACTAAAATCCCTGGACAAGGTACATAATGCCGTCATTAAAAGTATAAAAGATGGAGAAATGTCTAGGGCCTTGGGTACTCAAGGAATGAGCCTTTCATCCATTCCCAACCCTGCACTAACACAGTCTAGGTGGTTCCAATTCTCCATAGATACATGGCTCTGCAGAGACTGTAAAGAGAAGCCAAGGGGAGCATCCTCACTATGCACCATCAAAGGACAGCAAAGGTTAGCACCCTTCCCTGCCCAAGTAGCAGGTGAAGAGAGGATTGTGGGAGACAAAATTGCTAAAGAAAGAAATATTTTAATCTGGGTATGAAAATTCAAGCAGACACACAAATATAATGAAGTGAACAGAATGTTCAGTAACCTATAGAAAGCCAGTGCGTGGGACAATTCAAAGATTTATATCATATCCACAGTTTTATTAAATATAGTCTAAAACACAAAAAGCTTGTCACGGTGCATAAAAACTGAAAAACATATAAAATCACTGAGAAGTATAATTTGCATATGACATAAAAAAAAGATAGGAAAAGAAACTGTATAGCAACACCAATCAACAAAAGCTAGAATGGTTTATTGACATGAGATAGTATGTTTTGGATCAAAGAGAAATGTCAAGATTTAAACAACTAGATCTAAGAAGCTAAGTGGAAAGGTACCCAGCAAAGAGCTTCAAAACACATGAAGTAAAAAAGGCAGAACTGAAAGATACTACTGGGGACTTCAAACCTTGCCCTCAGTAATGATTAGAACTACCAAACAGAAAATCAACAAGGATACATGTACAACCACAAGAATGGGATCCTAATTAGAATAATTTATACTCCATATATATGTCAAAATACACTCTACCATCATATATATCTAAAAAGAATTTTTAAAAAAAACAAGGATAAAGAAGAACAAAATGCCAGGATCAACCAGTAAAATCTCTTTGATAATTATAGAACATTCCACTGAAGTAGTTGCATAATATTAACTATTTTCAAGAACACATGGAACAATCATTAGGAGAGGCCATATTCTGACCCATGAAAGAAACCTCCACAAATTAAAAATAATTAATACTCATACAAAGGATATCCTACCATCATAGAGGAATCATACTAGAAATTTTAGAAACAAAAAAACAGGCAAACTTCCAAATACTTGGATAACTGATTTTCTATTCTTACTCAACATCATACTATAATTCCTAGTCAGGTAAATAAAAAAAAAAGCAAAGACACACCAATTTAAAAGGAAAAAAAAATACACCATCCCTACCTGCAGGTACAACTGGCTACATAAACTTTACAAATACATACATATATAAATATAAGAAAACTCCTATGAGTGTTTAGCAATGTCACACACAGAAACTTATCTCTATGTATAAGCAATAACAATTTAAAACTGAAATTTAAATGCGATTTATGATAGTTCTGAAAATTATAGTATGTGTAAACTTTATATAAAGTTTTATATAAAGAGTTTTCATGTTAATAGATGACTCAACATAGTAAAAATGTCAATGTACCCAAATTGATTTATAGGCTTAATGCATTCTTATCAAAATCCTCACAATACTTTTGTAGACATAGATAAGTGATTCTACAACTTACAAGAAAGAGATTAAGCAGATGGAATTATTTTGAAGGAGAGTAAAATTTGATGCAACACATTATCCACTATTAAATCTTACTATAGAGCTGTAGTACTGATATTTGATAAAGCTGCAAAAACCCTTCAATAGATGCATAGATTTTAAAAAAAAATGTGGCATATATACACAATGGAATATCACTCAGCAATAAAAGAGAATAAAATCATGGCATTTGCAGGTAAATGGATGGAGTTAGAGAAGATAATGCTAAGTGAAGTTAGCCAATCCCTCCAATGCCAAATGTTTTCTTTGATAAGGAGGCTGATTCATAGTGGGATAGGGAGAGGGAGCATGGGAAGAATAGATGAACTCTAGATAGGGCAGAGGAGTTGGAGGGGAAGGGAGAGGGCATGGGGTTAGAAATGATGGTGGATTGTGATGGACATTATTATCCAAAGTACATGTATGAAGACATGAATTGGTGTGACTCTACTTTGTATACACCAGAGATATGAAAAATTTGTGTTCTATATATGTAATAAGAATTATAATGCATTCCACTGTCATATATAAATAATAAAAAATATAGATAGGTTACTCTTTCAATAAATGGAGTTGATACAGTTGAACATCCAGCCACTGGCAAAATAATAATAATAGCCTCATCTAAACCTCCCACCTCTACAAAAGTTAATTGAAAATGGATCAAAACACTCAATGTAACATATAAATTATAGTGATGAAAAACATTCCTGTAGCTGGTAAAAGAGTTACAAATTAGTTTTGGGGAGGTTGGCAGTTTCTCTCTGGTAACAGAACAATTGTGTATACTGGTTGTGAATATGATGATACAAATATATGTGTGTGATGAAATTTCACAGAAATATACGCCCCCCCACAACAAGCACACACAGAGTGCACATAAAAGCTGGTACAATCTGTATTAAGTCCACAGTGTGGTAGCGGTCTACCAAGGCCAATTTTCTGGTATGATAAAATATTATCTTTGTGGAAACCTAGGTGCACTACATGGAATCTCTCTACTATTTTTGTAACATCTGATGCATTTGAAACTATTTTTTGAAAAAGGCAGAATATATATGGAAAAATAAAATTGGTAATTCTAATAAATTTGAATCAGCATAAACTCTCAGGATATTTCCACTTCTAAAATTATTTTCTCCAAGGCCAGGAGCAAGACAAGTTTGTGCTAGCGTTAGTTTCATATATGTATCAGAAAAAAATGGGGCAATATTCTATTTTTTAAGTGATCCACATTTCGAGGTTACTGACCTTTACAGTTACATAGAGAAAGGTACACCAAAGCTGACATAATTGCTGAAGTTAAATACAAATTTTACATCAATATCACTAGGATTTGTGTCTTGAAGAGCTGAGAACATGATAAATACTCAGCGATTAAGAGATTTACTATAACCTGCTTGGAAGTCAACAATTCAAAGGACGACACAATTTGGCATTTAAAAATACAAGAGAGGTTTATATGACAGCTAAAGAAATTTTTAAAACATGAGACAATTTAAAACTTACCTTCAAGGATGCTTTATGTACAAATATAAAGATTCATTTTTTTGTTGTTGTTTGCTTTTGCCTTTTCAGTACTAGGGATTGAACCCAGAAACTGGTGCATGCTAGGCAAGCACTCCACTACTAAGCTATATCCATAGCCCCCAAGATTGCCTAGGTTTATATAGGACGGCACAGTAACATTCCCAAAGCAATATTTCATTATTTAAAAAAAAAAATAACTGGCAATCAAAGAATATATTTTCTTTCTCTTGAAATTATGTCATTAATAAAAAGACAACCAAAAAAGTCTGACTACTATTTAAAACTACATACTTAAAAATAGATGAATTAGTTTCCCATCCACCTTGTACTGAATCTTGATTTTGTCTCTCTTTCGGGTGAAGACAAAGCAGGAATCCTAACCACAAGACACTAACTCTTCTGAGATCTAGGAAGCTCTCAATTATTTGCCCCTTTGGACTGCAACAGGATCCTGGTAATGGAAGTTCGTGAATCCCACACCTCCAGGGCCTCTGCAGAGGAAACTCCAATACTCTATTGGCCTGCTGCTCACCACCTTACCTGGTGGACTAACAATGGAAGCAAACAATGGAAAGCAAAGAAGCAGGAAGCCAGCAAACCAAGAGAAGAGAGGTGACCTATCTCCAACAAATAATATGTGCTGATACTAGTTGTGTGTCATCTCAGTGAATTTACAGTGGCCCAATGAAGCTGTCATACATTTCTCAATTTTCAAGTTGAGGAAACTAAGCCTTAGAGACAATAAATAACTTGACAAAGGTTACATAATTAGCACAGTCAAATTCAGATCACTGTATGTCCAAAGCTGCTACTCTTTTCTTGAGATATTTTATTGCTTCTTAAGCAGGTACACAGGAAGAGACATTGGCTGGCCCTGAATGTTAACAGTGATCCACATAACTTATGGTTAAATGATAGTCAACTTTACAGATAGGTAAAAAGGATCGTTGGGTTGACAGCTTATTCAGAGTAACTGGAACATGGGAAGATTGTAATTCCTCAGGCAAAGCAACTTAGAGCTTGAAAGAAACTTGGAAATCATCCAAGCCAACCTCAGGAGACATCTCTATTTTGGGTAAAATGTTTAGCCGCAGTATTATTGTGGGGCTTCTTTGTTGTTGGTTTACTGTTATATATTTTTTAGCTTTTCTAGTATTTTTTCTATAAGAAATGCATTCCTGTATATATGTTTTTTGGTCTAGATTTTACTAGAAATTTACATGTTTAATAAAAGATTCTTTGGATTTCATTTCAAATTAGACAATTGCTTGTTTATTTTTCTCTCCATAGCTATGTGGAAAAGGTCAAATTTAAACTGGTAATGTACAATAAAGTTCAATATAGGCTACCAAGTCAAAACAAAATAGAGTAGTTATGCTTCAGTTATGAACAAAAGCATATAAAATTAATCCAATTCTGTTGCATTCAAGAATAAATATCACTTATTTATTGTTATTTATGGCATTTGTAACCCTGGAGCTTCTCTTTGTATATTTATTATATGCATATTATTCAAGTAAATAAGAAGGCAAGTTAATATTCATAAAAAGACAATAACTAAATTATTAAAATACAGTTATTATTTTACTTTATTTCAAAAAAAAATTGAAGGATTTTCTTATAACTTTGGTTTATGGAATTATGGTTGAATTAAGTTTCTTGTTATTTGACAGGCAATATAAAATATTTACTCATGTAGCCTGGGGATGTAGCGTAGTGGTAGAGCACTTGCCTAGGATGTGCAGAGCCCAAGTTCAATCCTGAGCATTGCAAAAAAAAAAAAAAAAAAAAACAAGTTTCTATGTTAAAACCATTCCTTATTTAATAAACATCTATACTCAAGAGAGAGCTAACTCTACAACTGGAGAGATGATGATACATTTGTAAATATGAAAGCTAAGCTATTACTAGAATATTTTTTGAACATTAGCAACTACAACATACATTTTTATTAGTGAATATTTTATGTTACATATTACATTTATGCTCTTTAGGTAGATATTTTATTTATTCTTCACAATCACCATAGAAGATAGTTGTAATTTTGTGCATCTAATATTGATGAGACAGAGGATAGGAAATTAAAATACTTAATGCCAGAGAGTTTGCAACCAAGACCTTCCTTTATTAGAATGTGAGTCCTCTTGTCTTCAAAGCTCCTACTCTTTAAACCAACCTGTGCTCTCTTCTCATTAAACAGCCTCTTTACTGATGAACTCATGTAATGGGGAAGCTGGTCATAAATACACAGCACATTATTTTAAGAGTATTATTCTGGATTTCTTTTCAGGGCATATCTTCCTACCCATTTATGGTATTTACCATTTATGCCTAAATAAAATAATACCTTTGAAGGGTAAAAGAATAAATAAGTGCAAGATTCTGGGTTTTGAGCTTCAAAAAAGTAGCCTTGAAGTGGGTGGGGATGAGAAGCCATCAGGGAAGAATAGAGGCTAAGAATATCACTACAAGAATAAATGCAGATCCAGCATTCTGCAGATGATGCTGGTGCAGAGTTAGGTTGAGTGGAGTTGAGAGGCCAGTGGTTTCCCAACAGACTCTCATGTCTTAGCCATTGACTACTCTGGCCATTGGTCCAGGTTATTGTGGAAGCTAGTGGGGGATGAACCTCCAGACAGCTGTGAATGACAAAGGAGGGAATGTTTCCCCCATTCCAGATGAGCAATAGGAATGCAGCAATAAAAGTCAGTGCCCACAGAGGCTGGCCATTCAGGAAGAGAGGGATAGATGAGCCATCTACTGGGCTTATGACCAGGACTCATACACGTGACTCTGGAGCAGCTCAACAAGAACAATATAAAAGGTGCATGAGAGGATTAAGAAGCCTGAAGATGAATCATCTGGTCTACTTTATTTTTATTTACAGGATTTGACAAAACTTTTCAATATTGTTTTATTAAATAGAAATATAGAGTAATACTCATTTGGTAAATAGCTTCAGTTAGAAAAATTTTGTTTCTTATTAACGAAGCATGCTAAATTTATAAGCATTCCACAGATATTCCTCCATTAACACCATCAACTATTATAAACTACAAGAGTAAAAGAATGAGTTATACACATTCTGGAAAGCAGTTTGGAAGTTCCTCAAAAACTAGGAATGGAACCACCAAATGACCCAGCTATCAAAAAGATTGAAAGTTGGCATACTACAGCAACACAGCACAATTCACAATAGCTAAATTATAGAATGAATCAAGATGCTCATCAACAGATGAATGGATTAAGAAATGGTGGTGTATGTACACGATGGAGTTCTACTCAGCCATTAAAAAGAATAGCACCAGTGGTAAATGGATGAAAATAGAGAATATCATGTTGTGTGAAACTAGCCAAACACAGAAATTCAAGGTTGAATGTTTTCTCTCTTATATGGAAATATAAGAAAGGGGAAGAGAAGGAAATGGTTATATAAAAAGCCAATCAAATTCAAATCAATAGACAGCAAAAAAAAAAAAAAAAAAAGATCAGAGAAAGGAGACCACTAGACTAAAGGGGGAGAGGACAGGAGGGAGAAATAATGAACTGAAATCGATTTCCATTCATGTACTAGTCTGTTGGGATGAACCTAATTACTATGTATAACCATAAAGCTCTAACAATGACAACAAAAAAGTCTTGAAAAAAGAATGGGTTAGTAAAAAATCTGAAGTATGTTTTGCTTGCTTTCTTTCCCCTTTGTCTTATGGCTGAAATAACTCAAACGGAGTGTCTCTGTTTTTATTATTCATATATATATATATATATATATATATATATATATATACACTAAATATTATAGTAATATCATTTAATTTTTCAGGGTGCTTGTTTAAATCATCTGTCTATACTTGCTAAATTAGATACTTCATGAAGGCAAGAATCTTTGCTAGGACAATAACATGTTCTCTGTAATATGTGTTGAATGCATGATTGAATAATAATGATTGTCAACCTCTGTTTACTTCTGGGGTAAAAAAATCTCCACAAAATAAATTGTCTGAATAACACACTAGATTGCAAAACAGACTGAAATAATACACTTCAGTGAAAATGTCATAAAAATAAAGCAAGGAAATCTGTAATCTCACATGTTTGGAATTTCTTCTAAATAATGAAGCATATTTGTAAAGTGTTTTGCTTTATTTTGTTTTTGCTGGAAACTATTTTGGTTTTCACTATTAATCAATGATATAACACAGAAATAACAGGTAAGTTCTTTAAATGAGAGACAGCATTTTGGTAATAAAAAGCTATATACTGTTGTTAGTGATGGTAATACTGAACTAAAGTTATAGTACTAACTATGGCTACTGACATTCTATAAATACTTACAATGAGAGACCAAATAATTTAAGGTGTAGCGAAGGTGTTAAAATAAAAATTAGAAGAACTTTAAAAATAAACATCTGTTGATCTTGCCTGCCTAGACCCACACCATTCTCTCCTGGTAAGAGGACTTCAGTTTTCCTTAGAAAACCTGCCCTCCCCTATGCTGAGACTGGGTGGGGTCAAAGCCAGTTCTAGGGGTAGGCATGTCACTCACACCTGGCTTTCCAGCCGTGGGGACTGGCCCATGATCCAAATCATTCCAGGTGAATGTAATTCTGAGGATTTTGCTGTAATAACCAAGAAAAAAAAACATTCCCCTTTGCTGTCATTGGAGTTGCATAAATGGAATCCTAGAGTTCCTGGTGAGGACAGTGTCAATACAGAGGAAAGCCCTTGTGAGGAAAGGGGATTTGGCAACAGGATACTCGTGGTACTGAATATTTACCACAGAAGGGGTCTAATTCTACATACCACATGAGCCTTATTACAAAAGATTCTAAAGAATATCAATTCATTATATACACAATGCAGGAAACTAAGGCCTGAAGACTCTAAGTAATGTGTGTTAAACAATGGATCTGGGACAGTATGATCACAGAGATCTGGACATTAAATATGCCTGGGTTTAAAGCCATACTCTGCTCCCTTAGCCCAACCCCAACTTTTCATTAAATGAGCAAATAAATCCCCTTTTTAAGTCAGTTTTGTATTTTTGACACATGCAACTATAAAAGTTGTAATAAAATAAAACAAATAATACAAATACTGAGGTATTCAAAGATAAAAGATTTACAAAAAGTGTAGACTCTGTATTTTTTAATATTTTTTTTTAAGTTGTGTATAGACTCAATGCCTTTATTTGTTTTCATGTGGTGCTAGGATCGAACCCAGTGCCTCACACTTGCAAGGCCAGTGCTCTACCACTGAGCCACAACTCCAGCCCCAGACTCTGTATTTTAATTGAAGTAAAACATCTTCAAAATATTGTTTATCTGGAGAATATAATTTTATTCATAAGCCACGTTTTTCTATGTATTTTTTTTAAAAATTTATGCATAATTATTCATTAAAATGCTACAGTCCCAATGCTAGGATGCCTAATAAAATCAAATTAACTTAATTTTTAAAATTATATATTTTTATCAGTTTCCTTTCTAAGATAAGCTTAAATTGATGATAATAAAAATATACAACTGGAAGAAAACTAATAGTTGTATTAACTAATACAAATATGCACAAAGCTTTTAACCAGAATCTGGCATAAGATTTCTGAAAGGATTAAGATATGTTTACTCTTTTGTTGTGATATAACATGTAATTAAATACTAAGATTACCTACTAGTAAAGTACTCACCTATGATGTAAAACACATCCATGAGGGGAAAAGATCCTTCAAAGGGGTAAATTTAAACACTAAATTTATAAAATGATAGCAGACGAGAAAATGTTTCCATGTTCATAAAATCAATTTTCTTGATACAATTTCAAAATAATTTGTAAAAGCAAATAACAAATCAAATCCTTCTTGTGATAAAAACAAACCAGAGACTGCAATGTGATGCTTTGGGATGCACTTTCAAAAGCTACTGAAGGCTGAAGAGCCCTTTGTAAGTTTTAGAGAGTGGGTGAATTTTCCTGTTTGGCAAAGGACGTTGTACTCCTGTCCCATACAAGAGCTTAGTTAATGTTTGCAATCCTTTACATTTCTATAATTTTTATAAGGTATAATTTTCAGGCACCTCTGCTTGGCAATTATTTTCTCCCCTGTGAAAGACTGAGGTCTACTCTAGAACTATCTAGTCTAACCATTTCCCCAATCCTAAATTTGCCTTAGATTTCAGTGATATGTGAAGTTATTTGTTGTAATAACTTGGACAGAAATAATCTCTTCTGCTGGGCTCAATATCGGGGGAATGGAAACCTAGAGCTACTGGCAATATTGGCTTAAAAGCAGAAAAAGTAGACCAAGGGAATGGGGCTTTAGGAATAATGCTTCTGTGGCTGGTACTCAATAAATACTTCATTTCTATGATAATTGTTTTATGACTCTTTACTATAATAATGTAGTTTGATGATTATGGTTTATTGTTAGTATCCAATACAACCTTAAGAGTTTCATGAATAGAATTCCAATTGTGTAATATTTGTACAACACCCCAAATGTAGAACTGTATAATTCAAGGAAACGACCAAATTAGTATTTATGCTCTATAAACTTGTCTTTAGCCAAGTGTGATGTGTAGTCACATCCAGCTAAGCACAAATTTACCAGAATTGAGAAGACAGAGTCTAGAAACAGTGAAAAGTCTTACACTTGAGTAGATCCCTCTTCAGCGAGTTGTGTGACTTCAACTGCATCATACCACCATTTCTAAACACTAAACTGCATTGTTATAAGGACAGAATCATCTACTCAAGACCACCCAGCTTCCTGTACTGAAGTTATATAACATATTTTTAAAAAAAATTTCTTAGAAAACCCATGGAACTGTTGAAGTTTGAACTGACCACTATTTAAAGAGAATTTAAGTTTTTCAGAATCCTACTTGGTTTCACTTGTATAGTTTACCCATCAAGAATCTCTGTATATAGGTAAACAATGAAAACCAAATACAATTTCAAGAGATATGCCTTTGAAAGAATAGGATTACTGGGTAAAACAGTAATAGGTACTCTACTGGACAATTTTATAAGTAAAATCTACATGGGGTAGTGACTATATATGGCTTGTCTGATCAATCTGTCTCACTTTATTTATAGAGTTCACCATTATTATTTGTCTCCCTCCAAAGGCATGTCATAAATTGGAAATAACAATAAAATTTTAGGAATTTATGGCTACTCCCCAACTTTTAGAAGTGTTAAATTGTTTCCTAAAGGAAAATAGATAAAAGTTTTAACTCAAGAAAGGAGATGACAAACTGTAGAGAACCCCAACCTACTTGCTACCCTCTACTCTTTGGTTTTGCTAAGATGGTTAGAAATGCAATGCAAAAATCTCAGGCCCTGCCCATACATGTCTAAATCAGAAACTGCATTCTAAATCCCCAGGTGATGTGTATGCATGTCAAGGTGAGAGGAAGACCCTGACCTATTTCTTTGACAATATGCCAAATTCTAAAAGTCTATCTCTATGTATGTTCATTTCTCAACCTTAATTTTTCTTCCAGCTGACTGTAGCATTTAATAAAGACTTGATACAATTATACCTAACACTTTTTGAGAGTTAAATAGATGCAATAAATATATTACTTAAAATCTTATTTAATCTTAAAATTATTGCTGATGGTATTTATTACTAGGGCAGTAATTCTTAAACTTGAACACACAATAGAATTACTCTTAAGACATAGATTGCTTAGCATGTATCCAGAGTTTCTGATTTGATTAATTTGGGGTTGGCCTCATGTAGATGTTACCAGGTACTACTGATCAGAATCACCAATACTGAAATCCCCAATACAAGTGTCTGTCAATTCCACTATAAGAGTCCTCATCTCTGCATTTGGTTAGTTCTAGGGATTTTATTACTGAATTTCTGACTAAAAATAAAGCTGGAACCAGGATATCTGCTGGCTAACCTGATCTTAAAACCTACTTTAAATTGATTGTTGATGATGCTACAAACCACTCTTAGTTGATGCTATATCACTGAACCAAACCCAGGTGAGAAGGTATAGCTTTCTTGTCTCCAATCATGTCAAGTACCAGACCAGAACAGAGGTTTCTCAACTCAACTACATAGGGCTTTAACACACAGGGAACCAGGGCAATATTTGTACCCTCCTTTCCACAAAAAGGAAACTAAGGAACCTAGCAGGTGCATCCCAAACTTTCTTCATCTGATCACTTTATTTTGCACAAACTTCCTAGACAAAGTAGAATTGTCTTGGAGTCAAAATTAGGTCTAAGCCAAAAGTTCCTTTATGATTTGATGTTTGGGGGAAACATTTTGGCGTATCTCACAGTACTGGGACTTAATGTCTCACTTCCAACCTTCTCCTTTACCTGCCTCCCTTCTTTCAAGTTTTAACACTTCCCCAAAATCACATAGAATAAGAAAATTTCTGGCACACTCATAATAGTAAGCAACTCAGGAATATTTCAAATTATTTCATCCTCCTTGAATTTTATAAATTCTTTAACTGTTGATTCCTAACAAAGCTATTTCTCCAAAGGAAAAAAATTTCATCTTCCACTGACATAAAAGAAGTATGGTTTCTTTGGTTTATGAAATTTGATAATAACTGAATCTCAAAAAATTGATGATAATTGAAAACTCATGATAACTGACTCTCAAAAAATGATAGTACATAAGATGTGGTGGTAAAGATTTTTTTCTTACTTTTCTTTTTTTTCTTTCTTTCTTTTTTTTTTTTCTATTTTGGTACCAGAGCACCTAACCACTGAGTCACATCCCAGCCCTTCTAAAATTTTCTTTCTTTATTTGAGACAGGGCCTCACTAAGTTGCTTAGGTGCTTAGGACCTCATTAAGTTGTTGAGGACCTTGCTAAATTACTGAGGCTGGGTGGTAAGTTTTTATATTAAGTCCAAAGTAATCATTAAACAGTGTAAGGTGGAAAAAGCATCACCGGAAAGTTGATCTCTTTTTGTGATGATAATGACAACATTATTGATATTTTCATTAAAAAAAATTCAGAACCAGGCACATAAAATATGAGGTCTCCACTTATTTTTACCCATTTCAGAAATAAAAATTAAAATAATTTTCAATACTTATGCTAGTGAGAGTATTTTATGTTACTAAGATTCTTCTGGAACCCAAGAGCTATCTCAAGGAAATTATATTTAAGAAGGCAAGGGAAATATTTTATGAGAATGGGAATAAAAATATGATACCATGAATTACAAACACTGAGACAAATGCATTAATATAGGTAAATTAAATTTTTGTTTAGTAAATGAAACATGACTGACAAGATTATAATCACAATTTACTATGTACAGACTAAATAATTTAAATAATAAATAATTATTTTGTCACAATTTGATAAAATTGTGATTTTTTTTTTGTATTGGAAGAATTACATGTTAAAATTAGAATACCTAAGTCTAATATTCAAATCTCTTCGAATTTTAAATATTCAAATCTCCTTATTTGATATTTTGATAGAAAACAATAAGTAACAGCAGTTTTTCAATTTTGTTCAAGTAAAATACACCTAGTTGCTAATATTTTTCATTTAGCATCTCTCTTACATTTAGTAATAAGTAAATTAGAAGGAAAGATAGCAATATTCAAAAGCTGTATCGAGATACCCCAGCATAAAAATCAATTCATCACATATGCAGATGAATGATATGATAGTAAAAAACCCTGTCCTAGCAACAATCCCAGATACCAAGATACCCAAACAGGTATCAACTTCAGCACATATGTGAGTGGATAGGATCTGAGCAAAAGACTGGGAAGAATACCAGGCAATGATATTTTATATTTGATATTTGCACAATGAGCATTTGATGAGGTTAAAAATATAAATGTACCTCTGCAAAACAAGTCATTACCATATGAAGACATCTTCAACAGGTAGAAATGTCAAAGAAACAAGAAAATCACAAAACATGAATGAAGAAATCAGTCTGGGATAAACTACCCCCTACAACTTAGACACTCTTTTATAAAAAAGTTCCAACACTTGCTGTTCAGAATGTCAAGCAAAACCAAATGTGACAATGGATATAACCTGCCTGTCTCTGCACAGATAGATCATCTGCTCCCGAGATTGCCCATAATGCTCAGATCTTATTCACAATCACCAGACTGAGATCTAGAGGGCAGCTACTTGGCTTCATGACTAGTGGATCAATGAAATTCCCTAAAACATAGCTGGAAATATAACAAGAAGAAAACATTTTGATTAGTCTCATGGGCTGGCAATTAGTCTTTCCCCAGTACCTATCAGAACAAGATGGCTGAGGTATGTAAACTGGGTTATGGCCCTCTCATTCCTCCTTCTTGTCCTTTACCCCTAATTGATTTTCTGTTTCTCCTAACTAAACATCACTACAGAATCCCATTTTTAAAAAGGAACATGGAATGTATATCCAGGGAATTCAAACTTTTAAAAATATGCCAGGACGATTCTGAATCAGACAACTAAACAAATGTTTCAATCTAATTTTGCTTTTCCTGTTTCACTGACACAATTTCTCAATGGTAAACTGTCATGTAACAGTTTCGAGAGTGCTAGCTAATAGAGACCATCATCTTTCTTGATCTGTTTGGAAAAAGTCTGCAGCACCTATTTGTCAAACCCCCCCCCCGCCCCTCTCTCTCTCTGTCTTTTTTGCTTTTGTTTTTTGTTTTTTTTTGTTTTTGTTTTTGTTTTGTTTTGTTTTTTGTTTTTGGCTTCTGAACCCTGGAGTGAGGCAAGGTGTTCTCCAGGCCTGAGAACTGAAGCAACATCATGAGCATCAATGTGGACTCTAGAGCCAACTGGCCAGACCTCAGGATCTGGCTCTACCTCTCCCTCCCTAGGGAACCTAGAACAGATTACTTTACCTCTATCTGAATTTACTGGTCTACAGAATAGATGTTAAAAATCATACCTATATTCTAAAATTATACCTATTTTAAAAACACAATTACATAAAATTAGATTACAAAGTAAATGCATCACAAACATTACTTATTTATATTTCTGACACCTTCATTATTTCCTTAGGAGATCCTTTCTCTTATTCCTGTGAGACAAGAATTAAAATTTAAAGACCTCTCCCATTTTCTTTATTCTTTTGGCTATTTTATAATTTCCTCAGTTGTCCATCTTCTGCCAGCAAGGACAAAACCCAGGCCACAATTTCTATTGCAAACAGTAAGTACTGATTTTGCATTAAGGAAAGTAAATATTCTTATATTAATTTTCTTTTTATTTGAAGCCATAGCCTTTTAATCTCTTACTCATTGATCAGTTCACACATTCTCTGTGTTTCAATACTTCTATTGAGTTACTGAAATAAAATTTTCAAATAAAATCACGTTTTCTCTCAGCTAGATTATGGAACTTAAATTTATATACATGCATTGTCTTCTCAGGACCAGTAAATTTATTTTTAATTTTTTAAAAAAAATTACTTATTTATTCTAATTAAGTATATACAACAGCAGAATGTATTTTGATTCATTGTACACAATTGCAGAACTTTTCATTTCTCTGGTTGAAGCATCACACCATATGTGCAGTCATACATGTACCTAGGGTAATGGTGTCCATCTCATCCCACCATCTTTCCTGTCCCCATAACCCCCTCCCCTTTGGCCAATCACAGTTCTTCCTTTTTTTCCATGCCACCACTCTTCATCATGGATCAGCGTCCACTTATCAGAGAAAACATTCAAGGGCCAGCAAATTTTAAATAAGTAGTATACTTATACTCATTTATGACTTTGATTTTAACACTTCCCCTGACATAAGTATGTAGTGCATATGCAGTCTACGCTTGTCTGTCTGCTGTGTGGAGAACATCAACCTCAGCTGGGTAGAACACTGGTGCCCATGTCAGTGCCCTAAGAAGGACTTGCAAATCCTACAGAAACAGTCAGCAGGCAAAGTCACACTGCTTAAGGTTCCATAGATGAGACAGAAGACATAAACACAGCATCATAAAGCCGAAATATAAACATTGATGATGGGCCTGTTTCCTCTATTCTGTTTTATCCTTGACCCCAGCAAGACATGATCATTCTGAACCTTCTGGCTCACAACCCCCAGATTCATCAGCTCTTGACTTTCCCCTGTTTAGGCTGGGCAGATGAGCTTTGTCCCAGGTTCTAACTGCAAAGCAGCATAAGTTATATTCACCTCAATCTTTCTCAAACAATGAACACCACTGTTAAGGCTACTTCAGAGTAATCTCAGAGAGTTTCTCAAGTTTTGTTGGAACTCTAAGTTATAAGGTCCTTTTATACCATCTCTATGGTGTCTTTATTTGTGTGTATATTCAGAGTTTTACCTCATTTCCTTCTCATTTCCATTATGCCTTCCAGAAATTTGTCATTAAATTTTACTTTTCCCAAGTAGACAGTGCTGCTGTCAATTTATTTGCTTTTATTCACAAATTTCTTGTCATACTACAGCAATTTTAAAAGCAGAGAGAATGAATGTATGTGTTTGGGTTGCTATTTTCAAAAAATTACCATCAGATCTCTCTTTTGAAAACTTAATTAAAACATGTATGTATATGTGTATGTGTGTGTGTGCGCGCGTATGTGTGTGTGTGTGTGTGTGTGTGTGTATGTAATGAATTGAATCTGTGGTTTCATCTTAAAAACACACACACACCAATGCTTAGCGTTTCTGAGAAACATAAAAAAGATGATGACTAAGAGGAAGCATGATATGATGGCATGGAGTGAAGGAAACTGGAAGCTTGTTTAAACTGGCATGGGCTCCAAATGGAAAATAACTTTTTCAGGGCATAAATCACGAAAGGGATATTCAATACATGAAAGAATCCCATCTGTATCACTACTAGCTCTGCTATCTATAGAAAATTACTTTTAGATGAAACGTACAGAGAGAATCAACGTGTGAAAGATTATACTTTCAAACACAAAATAATGGAAAATGGATTATTATCCTGAGAGTGGTGGTAGAGAAACACTAGGATTGAAGATGTTGCCGTAGGATGCTGTCAGTGCTTGAAAGAGGACAATGGTGAAGAAGTCAGTGCTACATAGATTTCAAGTTCAGACACACAGGAAACCTCATTTCATACTCTGTTTATCCCATTACTATATTAAGCTCCCAATTCCTACATTTCTTCAAACTTCCTTAAAACGCATACACTTCCACACATACACACAGAAACACAAATGAAAATCTTTACTATCCCAAATAAATTCAATCCTCAAGCTAAATGGCATGCATTTATCCCACTGTTTTTCTCTTAAACTTTCCCTTAATGTTCATGTCATCTAACTCTACATGAACAATGGTCATGAAGATCCAGAGTACACCTCATCCAGTAGCCAACTGGATGGTCACCAGCCAGATGTCAACTTCTGACTTCAAAAACCACTGTTCTAGTAAAATGGATTTCTCAGGGACAGAGATAGGACAGATAAACAGTACTCTGTGTTGGAAATTCAACAATTTCAATGAAATTCGTACTAAGCTCAGGTGAACCAAGCCGCCATTGACTTGACCTCCATCCTTCATGGAACAATCATTATGTTTTATCTTCAAGGAGAAAAAAAATTTAGTAACCAAACCCCAAACTTAGCCAGAAATTTGAACACAATGAAAATGGCATCCATCATCTTCTTCTATATCTTTATTCTTCAATGATAAAAATGTAGTTCATCCAATGAACACACAATGTCTTATTACATAATTTTGGGTAATTTAATACCAGTGTTTTTCAGTGCCTCTCCTTGACTGAACCTTCCAGAGATATAAATGGTAAAAGGAAATATGAGCAAATTGATATTCCCTATTATCACACTGCAATACATCAAATACTAATATGGACGAGGGTCCATTAAGAAAGCAGTTGTCATTACTGAATAAAATTGCCCCAAAAGAGATGGCTATGAATCTACAACTTTTCTGAAAAGTTCTAATTTGACTACTGACATTCTATAAAAGAACTAACAGCCCTTGAAGGTAGAAAGTTGAGACAAATTTGAATATAAATGATGAATTTATGCTACAAAATTGAAGCCTGAAATAGTCGAAAATTCCATGAAGCTATTTTGTTTTCATTAACTACCCCTGTTGCTAAAGGAAGGAAACCATATAAATTGAAAAATCTCCTGACACTTTAAACATCAACAGGGGCAATCAATAGAAAGATAAAAAAAGAAGAGAGATCAGCGAGAACTAGAAACTAAAATTTTACTTAGCTTTTCTGCTAAATGAAAGAAAATTTAATGTTCAGAGGTAGATAAAGGTGGCAGCACTCTGGATTGATGTGCTACAAAACAATGAGTATCGAAAAGACTCTAGAATACTGGAAGATAAAATTGAATTATTTGGTAGCAGTTTCAGCCCAATAAAAATAGAAAACTAGGCTTAATAAAACAACTCAAATATGACAAAGATTGCGGGAATAAAATAAAACTGCCACTAGAGGTCAACTTGTTACTCAATTCTTCAACAAGCATTAGCAACAGCTTAACCGTAGTGGGCACATAAAGCTGAGTTAAATTAGTTGGTCACAGAGGTTGTCAACTTCCTGAACGTTGTACCCTTCGTGGTATGTACTACACATGTTCTTATTAAACAAGAATCATTTTGTTCTAAGTTTTCTAATTTCTGTTTTTTGATCAAATTCCTTATAATATTGTAATACTTGATTTTTTGCTTCATTGTAAAGTTTTTCCATTACAGAATATGTCATTGTTAGAAAATAAAATTTTAAAAAATGTGAGTAAAATGTTGACATTTAGCCAGAAACCCCAATTCCACTATTAACTTTCAATGATAATCATAAAATATGAATCATAAAGGGTATTCATCTGTAAACAATATTGTATCATAATGCATGTAAAACTGTACACATGCTACTGTGTACTTATATGTATTTGCATACTTGGTGAACTATGACAAAAAGTTTCCAAGTAGTTAACCTTTTAGGATTCTTGGTAATTTTCAGTTCAATTCTGGACATTTGTGTGATGCCTAGGTTGGGCTACATTATTTTTATTATCAGAAAAAACAATCATCATTTGTGAAACTCATCAGCATCAAAAATAAAAAATCAAAAGCCTTTTTCCAAAGAGAAACTTAACAAGCCATCTGTATTGTCATTTCTTAGAGCTATAGTTTCCATGAGAGGAAGAAACATGAATCTCTAGAATATCATAAAGTTCCCCTGTTTAAATGACTTTCAATGACAGCATTTCCTTTTGTCACTTTATCTCACTCCACTTTGGAAAAGTGTGCCCACATAAAAAGGTGCACGTAGGAAAAGAGAAAATATACAGCAATGATTAATTGCAAAAGACCTATTTATACAAAATATTTTAGCAGTAGATTTAAAGGAAACATCAGCTTTGTTGTAATAATGGAAATTAAATGATTTTTTTTTAAAATAAAAAAACTCATAAAAAGTTTGAATTTCTAAACATGAAAATAACAAAAGAAAATACCCAGATATACAGTATAATTCTGTTGAAAACAAAATAGAAGTCCACCAGGGAAGCTATTATGTAGACATAGGTAATTTGGGGGACAAGCAGCACACTGGCACATCTCTTACTCTCTTGGATCCTTGGTTATATAATTTGTAAAACAGAAGTTGTAACTCCTACTTTGCACGATCATTGGTTAGGATTCAATAGATGATGCATATAAGGTACCCAGAACAATGCATACTAGTTCCATTTTCATTCCTTTTGCATTTTTGTTGATAACTCATAAATCACAAGCATCAGACAGAAAATAAGTACAGAGGATCAGTATTCAATTTTGTTGCTTTTGTACCATGAAACATATTGTGGCTGTTACTTATTAGGATTCGAAATGCATTTGGTGGTGTCTTAGGTGAACTGCTGACAAAAAGAGGCTGGGTTGATTCTGTCTGCAATGGGAGGAATGGAGAACATCATCTGTAAGGCTGGAGGAAAGGAGGACTGAGTAGGGGGCGGGGCTGAACCTGAAGGTACTGCAACAAAGGCCTCAGCCAATCAGATACAAGAGTGGCCAGAGATGCCCACCCACTTTTGAAGGGAGGGACTAGGCCTTCATACTCCAGCATGGACCGGTTGCTGGATACAGGCTGCTTAGAGAGGGTATGGCTTATAAGAAGGAATGCACATCAGCTGAGGTTAATGCTCGAGATTGGGGGGGGGGGGGTCGTGGACCAATTTCCCCACTCAGTAGGAGGGAGGCTGGGGTCTCAGAAGGCAGTCAGAGATGAACATGTGCTCCACCTAACTTTATTTTAGCAACTAGTGCATCAGTGCCAGAAAGTGAAGCCTTACATTGTGAGAACAACAGCCCCCTAATTAATCTGTACAGATCAGATAGTGCTTCTACTGTGATCTCCAGAAGACTGCTCTGCTTTCTCTAATAGTTGAGATGATATATGAAATGCCATATTTTCTCAGAAATACAGAAACCATATTTTAGACATGACAGTGCCCTCTTATTCTTGTTTTTTTTTTTGTACTGTGTATTAAGGTATGCCTATAATTACAGACCATTCTATAATCATTTAAGATACAAATCATATTTTTCCCACTTATACAATCCTGAGAGCTTGTCCATTTATTTCATTTGTACCCCCTTACAAACAAACAGATATATATATAAAAGTTGGATGAATTTAGGTGAAAATATCCAGTGTCCAAAATCTAATTTGAGATAAGGATTTTCTGAAGATGGAAGAACTTCACAGTGACCATTTCTGCAAGTGTGCATGTTCAAGGAGAAGAATAAAACAATTCCCATATCTAAATATCCTAAATGGATGATTCTTAATATTAAAAATGTCGAAGATCCAATATTATGAACCATGCATATGTAAAAGAGTATATAATAGGCATTCAAGTTTCATACTTTCCCTCCTATCAGGCCCACAAAGACACATATTTATCATGGATGATGGAATGTATATACAGGTAATTATATGCTTCTATATTAATGTAAAGTACTAACTCACTTGTGAGACTGAAGGGTATGTAAGTCTTAACTGTACTTAAAGGTGAGGGCCCTCTTTGACATACCACATATTTAATAAGGAGTGTTTTTTGAAGGAATAGAAAGTTAGAGGAGGGTAGAAGATACAGGTTACCATTCATGATATGCCCCAAAGGGAATCTTTTAGAAAAGTGAAACCACTTGTTGTTTTTCTCTGGGTCAAAAGTCACCCCAAGCAGATAAGCAGTCTTATCCTCTGTTGTATGATGTTTAAATTAAAACCTTCAGGAAGGTCTGACACAACCACAGAACCTAATGTGGCGATGCTGAGGAAATAAAGGGTCAGGAGAGTTTTTATTAAAACACAGATAGTTCAGTGCTAAAAAGAAATGAGTTATCAAGTCTTGAGAACACATGGAGTAAACTTAAATGCACCTTCATAAGGGAAAGAGGCCAATCTGAAAAAAAATAATATACTTACGATTCCAACTATATGTCATTCTGCAAAAAGCAAAATAGGAGACAGCGAAAGGACTTGTTGTTGTCAGTTAAGAGTAAGGATTGAAGAGATGAAGCACAGAGGATTTTTAGGGCAATGAAAGACTTAGAATGATCACATGATGGTAGAGAAGTGTCATAACATATTTGTCCAAAACCACAGAATGCACAACACCAAGGGGGAACCCCAGCATTAAATACAATGGGATTTGGGTAATAATGTCAATGTAAGTCCATCAACCGCAATGAATGTACCACTGTGGTGTGGAATGTTGATCATGGAGGAGGCTGTGTGCAGAGGCGGCAGGATGTATATGGGAATTCCTTGTTCTTTATGCTCAGTTTTGCTGTGAACTGAAAGCTCTCTGAACAATAATGTATGAAAGAAGAAGGGTGTTCTGCTCTATGTCAAGCCCTTGTCTGATGGTCATGTAACAGCACCAGCTCGCCATGCAAGACATACTGAGGGAGCAGATGAGATGCAAAGTGATGAGCAGGCTGACCAGAAGCCAGATTAGATAAGGAACACACAGCAGAAGATTCTACGGAGACATCTTTATCTGTATTTCTACTGATGACATCTGGCAGTATTTTAGAAACCTTTATCTTATTCAATATTAGGGTTTGAAAAGAATTTGGTTTATCTGATATACTAACATAGCCTTTCTTCCAACCCTTAAGAAACTGGCTAAACTTTGGTATTGTGATTTCATCTCAGTTTCCACCATACATTGCAGTTCTTTTCTTAGAAGATCCTGGCACGGAACGTCACTGAAACTTGAGCTATTGTGAACTCTTGGCAATGCTCTCCTCAACATCAACCTCATCTCATGACCCAGGGTCCCTGAAAATTTAAAATTAGCTACTAAAATTACCATGGCATTTTCTGTATACTTCAAGTATTGTAGCTCCTTGTAGATTCCTGCACAGAGACTGCAAACACCACACCAAATGCCCTTGACATAGCAAATTAAGATCAAGTTCACCATACCTACTCAGATACTGTGACTGACACTGTTGGCTTCAGAATCTCTAATTTTTCATTTATCCTAAAGACTTGGCCCCGATTCTGTCATTTTTGGCTCTCTCAGACCCATGTCTACCCTTTATAATTTCAGGCCAAATAATTATAACTTAACCTAAGGACTCCCATTAATCACAGTTATTTTTAATGATTTTTTAACAACATATTTAATATATGTTAATTTAACATGTTTTAATGTATTTAAAAGTGGCTTGGAAAAATAACAAATAGAAAATGTAGTGATAAATATTTTATTGAGTACGATCAAAAACATTTTGGGGAATATAATTTTAATTTTTCATTTATCCTAAAGACTTGGCCCCGATTCTCCTTTATGTTCTCCTAAAACAATTTCTCTTTGAACAAAGACACAGTTTCCACAGAATATTAATTTTGGGATACTGTAGAAGTACAGATACTGAAATGAATAAGAAAAGGGTTTGATTGCCAGTTTGAACACTTAATTGCTTTGTGACCTTAAGAATATTATTCAATCAATGTTAGCCTTAATTCCCACATCTATAAAAGGAATATAATGACCATATCTTTCTGTAAGTAAAAATTGAATATGAAAATGTACATACAGCCTTTAGTTCAATGCTAGCCCATAATAAAGACATTGACATGATTATTTTAAAATATCCAATTTGAAGAAATTCATTCCTAGTATTACAGTTTGACAATTGTTGGCCACTGTAAGTTTTCCTTGGAACAAGCTCTGGTTTGAGTTTCTAAACCGGGCATATCTTTGTTCTGGCTTCATTCTACAATATCATGTTACTTCTCCGAAGGATGTTTGTGACATCAAGACAGGTGAATTAAAATGCCAAAGCTCACACCATTAGCACCAGCAACCCAAACTTCAACACACACAAAAAAACTTGAATCATGTGATTTAAGGTGGTTTCACCAAGAAGTTAATAATAAGCAAAATATTTTTCTTAGGAAGCTCAAAGTAGAGACTGTGAAATACTGATTTTTAATCATGACTTAAGTACCTTTGTTTTCAAGGTTCATATCACACTTGGAAAATTTAATAGTTCTCAAGTACTTTCTGGTGACAACTTTTGTTCTTACATATCTTTGACAAATAACATTCATGAATTGAATGCCATACATTTCAAATCCTTTACATTATTCTTGCTCATTCACATACACACACACAGTCACACACACACACACACACACACACACACGTGTGCATGCACGTACAGTGCAGTGCAAGGTAGAAGGAATTTCAATTTAAAACATGTTGTTTTTCTTATGTTGATAGTCTTAAAACAAATTACAAAATTACATATCTTCATAACGTCAAAAATCAGAATAGATTGAAATTCGGCTTCATTTCAAAAAGCCAGCAAAATTTAGTTAAAATGTTATACTTACCAGACATGAAACATGATCAGATTATAATACTGCAACCCTTTGTGGTCGCTATGCCTTTAGCTTTCCAAAGTCCCCTCTGACAAGGCCATCCACCTCTCCCCACCTCTCTGAATTTCCTAATAAGCTTCCATTTGTTCCCAAAAGAGTTTTGTGTTATTTTTAAAACCTCCTTTCTCCTAAGCAACACCTACTTTACTCTAAAGTGATCAAACAAACCATAAATTTTTACAAGCAAAGACAAACAATCTGTCCCATGCTAACACACCACAGTTTCTTAAACACCTATTTGAAAAGAGATATTTTACTTCAAATCAATTGCAATCTTAACAACTGAATTCCCCATTCCCACAAAACAACAACAACAAAAAAACATCAAAAACCCACTGCTGTATATACACCATGAAAGGTATCTATTTCCATATCTAACAGGTGAACATCAAGAAACTATAAAATCAACTTTATAAAGTTATCAAAAATTTCCTGGTGGTCACAACCCTAATACAGTTACGTATACACAGCAGACAATGCTTCTCCTCTCCCAAAGAGAAATGACATATGTTTACATGTTGTGCTAACAAAGCTTTTATATAATGTTTCTTTCTGGTATAAAAAATACAAAAGGGATGAATCTACTCTTTTATCTTCACATCTTTTATCACACAAAAAACTTAAGTTGGTGACGTAAAATTGAGAATGTATCTTTAGAAAATCTTACCATTGTCGTTTTTCAGCATCCCATTGCTGAGTTGCTTCAATCTCTTCTGATGTGATTTGCCATTGTAGTGGATTTGTGCTTGAGCGGCGGAATTCAGCTGAATGTTACACACGTTGCACAAAGTGAAGTTGGTATGTTTCTTTTCTCTTTCTGATTTTTCTTCAAAGTCATCAGGTATGAACTCAGTCTCACTTTCCCCATCTTGTGCACATGTGAAATCTGGAAGTGGCAAGACAGTAATAATAAGCAAGCAGAAAAAAAGATGTCTGTATTCCTTTGTATTTATTAAGTCAAGTAGCAAATCAGTATCACTCTAGGGATTCAAGAATTTAAAATTTCCACTTCCTCCCATTTTAATTGGTTGCATTAAAAAATCCAAAAAGCAGACTGTTTTCTTCATAGAATTCAAGAGGCAATGTTCCTTATTTTTTTCTAGACTGAATGCTAGACTGTCTAGGTATCTAGTACCCATTATCTCATTTAATCATTGTAAAAATGGAAGAGGCTCCCTAGTTTTCTCTATTTCATAGTTGAGGAAACTACGTTTTCAAGAAGTTAAGTAGTTTTTCTAAGATCACATAGTTAGTAAGTGGTATAGTTAGAATAAACATGCAATTCAATCTCTAAATCCCCAGTTCTCAATCATTACATTCTCCTGCATGTATTAATGCATTAGATATTTTCCTTTTGATTGAACTGAATAAAATTCCCAGATTTTCAAATACCTCACCAGTTAAATAAAGTAACTTACCTCTGTCTGGATACTTTCTACATTAAAACACAAAAGATCCCCTGAAAACCAAAGATAGCCTCAAAATCAGGGGGCAAAAACGAGTGACTGATCTATGGGTTGCACTAGAAAATATTATTAGTGGATAAACAGATGCTTTGTATACCCAAACCAAAGATAAACAGGAAATTCACAATTTCAGAATCTCTGGTCTTAAGATGTCAATAAAGAACTACTGAAAGGCATATTATTAATTTTAAAATCAATTATAATAAAAGCTCTTTTCCAAAACTTTTCTATGCTTCCCCTTAATAGGCCTCTGCAGAGCTCTTTAGATATAATTTCTGCATTCCAATTCTGTAAATTTCCAGGAGTAATGTGGAATGAGGCAGCATTCTATAATGAGGTGACACTGTTCCAGGACCTGGAGATAACCAACAAGCATAAGAAATATGGTCCCGGCTATCATGCAAACTCACTGATAAGGGTGGGAAAGGTAAGGACTCCAGTATCAGATAAATGAGATAACATAGGCCAAAATAATTCACTATTTGGCCAGTAAGATTTTGAAGAAAATCCAACTAGTAAACTACTATGAAACACTCAATACGTAAATCTATTTAAATATATTGAAGGTATTCTCCAAGTTCCAAAAGGAGTAGAAAAATTTTAAGAATTTCATTCAGGAATTTTATAGACAAATTTATTTAAACTATGCTGTTCTTTTTTTTGTAAAAAGGAATTTTTATTTTTGTTACTTAAATAGCCCTATTAAAATACAATATACAATTTAATGGGTCATATTGAAAAGAAAATCCATATGCTTTACAAAATGACTATATGACTTCAGTTAAAGGAAAACATATACTGGCTTTTTGTATAAATAAAACAATTTAAGTATCTACTCAAGATTATATTAAGAATATTTCAAAGGTTTTTTTTTTGAGACAATTTATACTTTTAAATTCTTATCTCTAACATCATTCAGTAGTGAAAAAATTACTCAAATGATGATGTACCTAATCACTGCCAGTTTGTACAGCCATTAAAATAAGACTGGGAAAAAATTTTTACATGGCAAATTATTTTGCATGTAATAAAAATATAAAATACAAATTTTACATATGCATATGACTATATAAAACAAAAGGCAGACATAGTTAAAATAGTAGGGCACAATTTGATTCCCAATGTTGAGATTAGAGTTGAGGAGTTTTCCTTTAGTATTTTTGTATTTCTAAAATTTCACATGATGACAGTTAACTATAATTATCATGAAAAAACATATTTCAAAGAAATAAGCAAAACATAAAAATGCTGCTATCCTTTGGAATGAACAAGTTAGGTGTGTCTAAACTAGACCATGCTGCAGAGAAAATCACAGAAGCTGAGCCCTTGTGACACAACATTTTGCTAAACATATTATGTATGTTTGGAAGGAAACATTTTCTTCCTTGATTCCACATTTCTCCCTTGACTCACAAAAAAGAATGTCTGCCAACCATTTAGCAGGGGAAAACACCACAGAAAAAAATTTCCTTTCAAGGCTATGAGATTTATTTGCTTATCAAGAGACTTTTTCAATACACAGGAGAAAGTAAAGACTATCACCAGATAGTGTCAACAATTAGTTTTGTTCTGGGGGGGCGGGAGGCAAGATAGAAAGTAAGATATGTTACCTGTGTGATATAGACACTACAGGGAAAAGGAAATCTCAAATAAATAAATTCCTGGTACTGGGTATGACATCATAAAACATCTATAGATTTTGCCCAAAAACATCTCAAATGGCGCACTGATATTAGAGACAGTATGCATAAGTGAGTTTTCTTCTCAGTCTGTGTCATGTTGAGATTATATAATTTAAATTTGGCTCATTTGCTTTCCCTTGAGAAAAATCTTCAGTGGTCATACATATATTTTAGGCAACTTGCCTTGCAATCCAAAATACTTTATCAATTTTTTTCCATATTTTCTCTACCTAATCCTCATTCACCAGAATCACTGGGACACTAGGAAGGTGCTTGACTTGACACAGTAATGTTAGTCTACACTATAGCATGTAATAGGTTCAAGGACAAGAGTTAGGCTTGGGCTCCTCGAACCCCTAAGGTCAGAGGAGCTGCCTCAGGACCCAAAGAAAAAGAGACCCTAAATAAATGTAAAGAATTATTAAGAGGATTAATGAGGAGTCGCTCTGTGCCCGGAACCTGACCAGCTGAACAGCAGCTAGCCGCAGATGGGCAAAATTGAGCGCTTCAGAGTTCTGGCAGTGTAGAGAAGCAGAGTTTCAGATCTTGTGGAGATCTGTCACTGGTGTCTCCACAGGGCACCTGACGGAGGACTAAAATTTGGACTGAGCGGAGAAATAGCCCAGTTTCCTCCTCCTCACGAGACACCCTGGCTCAGAAACGGGCAGTCACCATCTTGGAAAATCTACCTCAGCAGCTTTGGGCAGATCGCATGGCAGTGAGATTGGCAACAGATCAGGTGTATGACCCCCAGCCCCACCTCCACCAAGCTGAGATAACTCAAAAACTTTCTCCGTGGGCATGAAAATCAAAGCCCAGGGAAACTGCAAAGGCACCTGATCTCCAACTCCCCCTCCCCCCAGCAGTGATAACCAAAACCTTTCTCACCAGCTCTCGGTGGGCGTGGCTATCAGAGGGAATAAGACAGAACAGGTTGCCTGTTTCCAACTCCCCCTTCTCCACAGCTGTGATGACTGGGTGACTACCAAAGAGAGTGCTCAGTTGATCAAGAGTTCAGGGTGGCCAGGGTGCCAAATGCCCAGAGTGAAACCAGAGCTGTGGAGAAGAGTCCCAGTAATTGGGGCCTGGCAAGCAGGAGAAGTGAGGGGGACAGAGGCCAGAAACAACCCAAAGAGACAGGGATTGGAGAGGCACCCAGCAGGGGAGAAAGAGCCACCCCACACAGATTGCTTCCTACATCCTGAGGGCAGAGAATCAACCTGGAATGCACAACACCACCTACTGGAGGAGAAGAAAACAGAATTATAGAGTGCATTTTATTTTCTTTCTTTCTTCTTCTTTTCTTTGTACTTTTCTTCCTCCTCTGTTCCCTTCCCAACCTCCCAAGTGTTACTACTTCTACTACATATAATTTACTAAATGCAAATAGGTGAATGATTCTAGCTTTTTATAATCCTCCCAAGTACTTAGCTACCCCCCATACTCCTGTCTATTCTCCTGTTAATAACCCCCTTCATTAGAGCTCTCCTCCAAAGTAGCTAAGACATATTAACCCCCATATCCTCACATCTTTCCCCCTAAACATAAAGTCCTATGACCAACCTTCAGTTCTCTATACGCCTTTATGAAGCTAATGAATTTACTTTAAATTACAATTGAACCCAACATCTCTAGACACTATCTCCCATCACAAAGGAGAGATCTCGGAACTATACAAAAGCAAAACAAATTTATAGGAGAAAATAATAACACAGCAGTCACACAGAGCTGGAAAGAAACGTGAGCATCATGAAAAAAAGGAACACAAACAATGCAGGACAACTCAACAATAGAGGAGTTGGTAGCCACAGCAGAGAAAATTTTGTTGGTAGCCACAGCAGATAAATATTTCAAGATATACATTCTTCAGTTGATCTGGAGTCTCAAGGAAGACCTTATACAGCAAATGCAGGCAATGAAAGATGACTTTGACAATGAATTACATGAACAAATCCAAGAAGCAAAAGAGCAACTCCACAGGGAGATAGAGGTTATCCAAAAAAAACTCAAACAGAAATCCTGAAAATGAAGGAAAGTGTAAACCAAACTAAAAACTCAAATGAGAGTATCACCAGCAGAGTAGACCAATTAGAAGTCAGAACATTAGACAATGAAGACAAAATGTATCATCTCGAAAAGAGTCTAATCGACTCAGAAAGGCTGATAAGAAACCATGAGCAGAACTTCCAAGAGATTTGGGATATCATAAAAAGACCAAACTTATGAGTCATTGGGATAGAGCAAGGAATACAGGTCCAAACCAAAATGAGCAATCTATTCAATAATTTTAGAAAACTTTCCAGACATGAAGAATGAAACAGAAATCCAATCCTAGAAGCCTATGGGATGCCAAATGTACAAAACCACAAGAGACCCAAACCAAGATATATTATAATGAAAATGTCCAACATACAGAACAAGGAGAGAATTTTAAAAGCCACAAGAGAAAGGAAGCAGATTATATTTAAAGGTAAACCAATTAGGTTAATGGCTGATTTTTCAACACAGATGCTGAAAGCTAGATGATCCTGGAACAATGTATTTCAAACACTGAAAGATAATGGGTTCCAACCAAGAATCTTGAATCCAGAAAAATTAAGCTTCAGGTTTGACGATGAAATAAAAATCTTCCACGATTAACAAAATTTAAAAGAATTCGCAGATAGAAAACCAGCACTGCAAAGCAATCTGAGCAAAACATTACATGAAGAGGAAATGAAAAACAACAGTGAAAATCAACAGTGGGAGGTAGCACAGTAAAGGGAAAAACGAAGCAAAGAGTAAAAACAAATCAAGTTTAATAACAAAAATAAAAAAAAAAACATGGCTGGAAGTACAAACCATATCTCAATAGTAAACCTAAATGTTAATGGCTTAAACTCGCCAATCAAAAGACACAGGCTACTAGACTGGATTAAAAAAAAAAGATCCAACAATACGCTGCCTACAGGAGGCTCATCTGATAGGAAAAGACATACACAGACTGAAGGTGAAAGGCTGGGAAAAATCATACCATTCATATGGACCTCGGAAGCAAGCAGGGGTGGCTATACATATCAAATAAAATAGACTTCAAACCAAAGTTAATCAAAAGGGATAAAGGAGGACACTACATACAGCTAAAGGGAACCATTTACCAACAAGACATAACAATCATTAATATATATGCCCCAAACAATGGTGCAGCTATATTCATCAAACAAACTCTTCTCAAGTTCAAGAGACAAATAGAGCACAACACAATAATCATGGGTGACTTTAACACACCTCTCTCAACCACTGGACAGATCTTCCAAACAAAAGTTGAATAAAGAAACTACAGAACTCAATAACACAATTAATAACTTAGACTTAATTGACATATATAGAATATATCAACCAACATCACACAGATACACTTTTTTCTCAGCAGCACATGGATCCTTCTCAAAAATGGACCATATATTATGCCATAGGGCAACTCTTAGCAAATATAAATGAGTAGAGACCCACACCAAGACATATTATAATGAAATGCATTTTATCCGATCATAATGGAATAAAATTGGAAATCAACGATAAAATAAGGAAGAAAAATTCCTGCATCACTTGGAGAATGAACAATATGCTACTGAATTAACAAAGGGTTACAGAAGTCATCAAGGAGGAAATTAAAAAATTCCTAGATATAAATGAAAACACAGACACAACATATTGAAATCTATGGGACACTATGAAAGCAGTACTAAGAGGAAAATTCATTGCATGGAGTTTATTCCTCAAAACAAGAAAAAACCAACAAATAAATGATCTCACACTACATCTCAAAGCCCTAGAAAAAGAAGAGTAAATCAGCAGTAAATGCAGTAGAAGGCAAGAAATAATTAAAATCAGAGCTGAAATCAATGAAATCAAAATAAAAGAAATAATTTAAGAAATTGACAAAACTTTGAAAAAATAAATAAGATTGACAGACCTTTAGCCAAGCTAATGAAGAGAGGAAGAGAGAGATCCCAAATTACTAGCATACGGGATGAAAAAGGCAATATCACAACAGACACCACAGAAATACAGAAGATAATTAGAAATTATTTTGAAACCTTATACTTCAATAAAATAGAAGACAGTGAAGGCATCAATAAATTTCTTAAGTCATATTATCTGCCCAGATTGAGTCAGGAGGATATATACAACTTAAACAGACCAATTTCAAGTGAGGAAATAGAAGAAGCCATCAAAAGACTACCAACCAAGAAAAGCTCAGGACCAGACAGGTATACAGCAGAGTTTTACAAGACTTTTAAAGAAGAATTAATAACAATACTCTTCAATCTATTTCAGGAAATAGAAAAAGAGGGAGTACTTCTAAATTCATTCTACGAGGCCAACATCACCCTGATTCCAAAACCAGACAAAGACACTTCAAAGAAAGAAAACTTCAGACTAATATCTCTAATGAATATAGATGCAAAAATCCTCAATAAAATTCTGGCAAATCAGATACAAAATCATATCAAAAAGATCAAGTGGGATTCATCCCCCGGATGCAAGGCTGGTTCAATATACAGAAATCAATTAATGTAATTCACCACATCAATAGACTTAAAGATAAGAACCATATGATCATCTGGATAGATGCAGAAAAGGCATTCAACAAAATACAACATCCCTTTACGTTCAAAACACTAGAAAAACTAGGGATAACAGGAACTTACCTCAACATTGTAAAAGCTATCTACGTTAAGCCTCAGGCCAGCATCATTCTAAACAGAGAAAAATTGAAGGCATTCCCTCTAAATTCTGGACAGGGATGCCCTCTCTCACCAATTCTATTTAACATAGTTCTGGAAGCACTAGCCAGAGCAATTAGATGAAAGAAATTAAAGGTATAACTATAGGAAAAGAAGAACTTAAACTAGCACTATTTGCGGATGACATGATCCTATACCTAGAAGACCCAAAAGGTTCTACCAAGAAACTTCTAGAACTAGTAAATGAATTCAGCAGAGTGGCAAAATATAAAATCAACACCCATAAATCAAAGGCATTCCTGTATATCAGTGACAAATCCTCTGATATGGAAATGAGGAAAACTACCCCATTCACGATATTCTAAAAAAAAAAAAAAATTAGGAATAAACTTAACAAAAGAAGTGAAAGATCCTTACAATGAAAACTACAGAACCCTAAGGAGAGAAATAGAAGAAGACCTTAGGAGATGGAAAGATATACCTTGCTCATGGATAGGCAGAATATTATTAAAATGGCCATATTACCAAAAGCACTTTACAGATTCAATGCAATTCTGATCAAAATCCCAACGGCATTCCTCACAGAAATAGAAAAAGCAATTATGAAATTCATCTGGAAAAATAAGAGACCCAGAATAGCTAAAGCAATTATAAGCAGAAAGAGTGAAACAGGTGGCATAGCTATACCAGATCTTAAACTATACTACAGAGCAATAGTAACAAAAAAAAGCATGGTATTGGCACCAAAACAGGCTGGTAGACAATGGTACAGAATAGAGGACACATAGACCAACCCACAAAATTACAACTATCTTATATTGGACAAAGGTGCTAAAAGCATGCAATGGAGGAAGGATAGCATCTTCAACAAATGGTGCTGGGAAAACTGGAAATCCATATGCAACAAAATGAAATTGAATCCCTTTCTCTCACCATGCACAAAAGTTAACTCAAAATGGATCAAGGAGCTAGAAATCAAACCAGAGACTCTGCGTCTAATAGAAGAAAAAGTTGGCCCTAATCTCCATCACGTGGGGTCAGGCCCCAAATTCCTTAATAAGACACCTATAGCACAAGAGTTAAAACCAATAATCAACAAATGGGACAAATTCAAACTAAAAAGTTTTTTTTTTTTTCTCAGCTAGAGAAATAATGTGTGAGGTAAATAGGGAGCCTACATCCTGGGAACAAATTTTTACTCCTCATACATCAGATAGAGCCCTAATATCCAGAGTATACAAAGAACTCAAAAAATTAAACAACAAAAATCCAAATAACCCAATCAACAAATAGGCCAAAGACCTGAACAGACACTTCTCAGAAGAGGATATACAATCAGTCAAAAAATACACAAAAAATTCTCACCATCTCTAGCAATCAGAAATTGCAAATTAAAACTACTCTAAGATACCATCTCACTCCAGTAAGAATGGTAGCCATTATGAAGTCAAACAACAACAAGTGCTGGTGAGGATGCGGGAAAAAGGTACACTCATACATTGCTGGTGGGACTGCAAATTGGTGCAGCCAATTTGGAAAGCAGTATGGAGATTCCTTGGAAATCTGGGAATGGAACCACCATTTGACCCAGCTATTCCTCTTCTCAGACTATACCCCAAAAACCTAAAAACAGCATACTACAGGGACACAGCCACATCAATGTTTATAGCAGCAAAATTCACAATAGCTAGACTGTGGAACCAACCTAGATGCCCTTCAATGGATAAATGGATAAAAAAAATGTGGCATTTATACACAATGGAATATTACTCAGCACTAAAAATTAACAAGATCATGGCATTTGCAGGGAAATGGATGGCATTAGAGCAGATTATGCTAAGTGAAGTTATCCAATCCCTAAAAAACAAATGCCTAATGTCTTCTCTGATATAAGGGGGGTGACTCAAAATGGAGTATGGAGGAAAAGCATGAGAAGAAGATTACCACTAAATAGGGAAGAGAGGTAGGAGGGAGAAGGGGAATTGCACGGAAGATGGAAGGAGACCTTCATCGTTATATAGAATACATGTATGATGATTTGAGGGGAAAAAAAAGAAGTGTGTCACATTAGACTGGGTAGAGAGAAGTGATGGGAGGGGAGGGGAGGGGAAGGGGTGAAGGGAAGGACAGCAGAATAAAATAGACATTATTATTGCGCTATATATATATATATATATATGCGCAATATGTATATGTATGAGCAATATGATTCTGCAACTTGTACACTCAGAAAAATGAGAAATTATACCCCATCTGATTCAAATGTATAATATGTCAAGATCATTGTACTGACATATGTAACTAATTAAAACAAATAAAAAAAGAGTTATGCTGGGGATGATAATTGTAGCAAATGGGTATTTGGGTGTGTAACGTGATTTTCTCCACATGGAGACTGATTTAATTCTACACATTCACAGGAGTAATTGAAAAGGGGCACACATAAGAGAACTCATCTTTGGCAAGCTAGATTAACCAATATATTTGAGCATAATTTGAGGCAAAATAAAACTGCTAAGAGTTCTGGCCCATCCCTATTCTTACACACAATTTGTTTTGTCCATTGTTTTTGACAAAAGCTGAAATGTTACCAATCATACTAAAGCACCAACTGTTGGTAACACAATTACCCTGGAAGTTGCTCATCTTCTCCAGTGCTGCCTGCAGGGAAACAAGCCATACTCCTGGTGGTCCCTAAACATGATCTCCTCAAATTGATTAACAATCAGTGGTGTGTGCAAAGATGATGGACACTCACTAACCAGAGAGTCCAGATCTCCTCTCACAGAAAGGAAGCACTGAATAAAAGCAGAATTGAGAAGTGGGTGATAAAATAAATGCTTTATGACTTGATACTACATAGTCTGAGACCTGGAAAGACTGGAAGATAGGTTACTAGAGTAGAAAACAAAACTCAGTACTTAACCCAAACCTCTAAATGGTGGTAGGGGACGGGGGTGGGTGACATCAGAGGAAAAAAAAAAAGGGTGGAGGGAGAATACTCTTTGAAGCTCACCCAATTAAAAGCTGTTGAAAAGAAAATTTAAATGCAGAAGGCTCCTTACAAGAGCACAAACCACAACTTGCAGAGGCTGCAGCCGACCAGTCACCCATTTAAAATGTCATGGCATCAGATTAAGCAGCAGGAATCAATGTCCAATGGTCACAGCATGGGGCAGGTGACCAGGGACTCTTCACTACAGTACTTCAGAGAACAGAAGCAGCATGGGGAATATTACTGCACCACACCAGTATTCCCGTACACATAGACATCTACTAGTATCTTTACTATTGCCAAAAAGATTCAGCAGAGGGAAACACATACTTCGGTGACCCACAGCAAACACAGGGGCACATCAAAGCCTGCATCCTGAACTTCTGCAACATTAGAATCAGCCAACTCACAACAATGCACCCTCTGAGACTATAAACAACTCTAACGTCAACTTTGATCATATAAATAAACTCTTAGCTTGAATGATCCTAGTTAACACAGTAGCCAACATTGTACCTCCAATCCATTTGAATGTATTTCATCCAATGGTTTGAAGTATTAATAGGAAATTAATTGAAAAAGGAAATATCACTGTGGACACTACTAAAATCCAGAGAATCATCAGAAACTATTTTGAAAATCTATATATAATAAGCTATAAAATCTTGAAGATACAGATAAATTCCTAGAGATATATACCTACCAAAACTGAACCAGAAGGATATAGAAAACTTAAACAGATCAACGTCTAGTAATGAAATTGAAGCGGCCATCAACAGCCTTTCAGCAAAGAAAAGCCCAGGACCAAATGGATTCTGAGCTGAGTTCTACCAGACTTTTAGAGAAGAACTCACATTAGTCTTCCTCAAATTATTCCATGTTAATAGAAAAGGAGGGAACACTGCCAAACTCATTCTATGAAGTTAGTATCACCTTGATGCCAAAACCAGACAAAGACACTTCAAGGAAAGAAAACTTTAGACTAATATCCTTGATGAACAGAAGTGTAAAAATTCTTAATAAAATACTGGCTAATTGCATAGAGTAACACACTAAAAAGATAGTGCACCATGATCAAGTGGAGTTCATCCCAGTGACATTAGGTTGGGTCAACATATGCAAATCAATAAACCTCATTCATCACATAAATAGACTTAAAGATAAAAACCACAAGATTATCTCAATAGATAAAGAAAAAGCATATGACAAATTACAGCACCCATTTATGTTTAAAACACTAGAAAAACTAGGAATAGAAGGAACTGATCTAATGTTGTAAAGGCTATATATATGAATGGAGAAAAATTGAAAGCTGGAACAAGACAAGGATGCCTACTTTTTACACAACTACTGTTCAACATAGTCCTTGAAACTCTAGCCAGAGGCATGACCGAGAGGCAATTAAGGCAAGAGAAGGAAATTGAAGGAATACAAATAGGAAAAGAAGAGCTCCAAGTATTAGTTTGCCAATGACATGATCCTATACTGAGAGCACTCTACCAGAAGACTTCTAGAGCTGATAAATGAATTTAGCAAAGGAGGAGGATGAAAAATCAATACTTATAAATCAATCATGCTCCTATACTCCAATGATGAATCTGCTTAAAAGGAAATTAGGAAAACTATCCCATTCACAATGGCTTAAAAAAAATTCTGGAATCAAAAGAGGTGAAGGACCACTACATGAAAACTATAGAACTCTAAACATAGAAACTAAAGAAGACCTTAGAAGATAGAAAGACCTCCCATGTTCTTGAATAGGCAAAGTTAATACATGGCCATACCACCAAAAGTGATACACAGATTTAATGCAATTCCCACCAAAATTCCAATGACATTTTCCAGAGAAATATAAAAAGTAGTCATGAAATTCACTTGGAAAAACAACAGACCCAGAATAGCCAAAGCAATTTTTGGCAAGAAAAGTGAAGCAAGAGGAATTACAATAACCAACCTCAAATTATACTACAGATCTATGTAACAAAAACAGCATGGTACTGGCACCAAAGCAGGCATGAAAATTTATGGAATACAGGAGAAAATACAGAGACAAACACATAAGTAGAGTTATCTCATACTAGACAAAGGTGCCTAAAATATATGTTGGAAAAAAATAGCCTCTTTAACAAATGGTGCTGGAAAAATTGGAAATCAGTATATAGAATTAAATTTAAACCTTGGCTCTCACCCTGCACAATACTCAACTCAAAGTGGATCACACACCTAGGAATTAGATCAGAAACTGTACGTCCAACACTCCAACATATTGGCTTAGTACCTGACCTCCTTAAAAAGCTTCGTCAAAGCAAAGGACACAATCAAGAGCTTGAAGAGAGACTCTACAGGATGGGAGAAAATCTTTACCACCTGTTCCCCAAAGATTTATAATATTAATATTAAAGATATATAAGGAGCTTAAAGAAACACCAAACAAATAAACAAACCAATAATGGGCAAAGGAACTAAATAGAAATTTCTCAAAAGAATCAGAGAAATGTAAATTAAAACTACACTGAGATTTCATCTAATACTGTTAGAATATCAATTATCAAGAATACAAGTAATAATAATTATTGGCCAGGATGTGGAGAAAAGGGTACATTCATACATTGTTGGTGGGGCTGCAAATTAGTATAACCACTCTGAAAAGCAGGATGCAGATTCCTCAAAAAACTAGGAATGGAATCACTAGATGACCCATATATACCAATCTTCAGTATATATCCAAATGACTTATAATTAGCATACTACAGTGATACAGCCATATCAATGTTTATAGCAGCACAATTCACAATAGCCAAACTAGGTAGCCAAACTAGATGCTCCCACAACAGATCAATGGGTAAAAAAGAATTGGTATATATACACAATGAAGTATTACTCAGCCATAAAAAAGAATGACTTTATGATAATTTACCAGTAAATGGATGGGTCTGGAGACTATCAAGCTAAGTAAAATAAGTCAATTCTAAAAAAAAAAAATCAAAGGTAAAATGTTTTCTCTGATATGGGGAAACTAATCCAAAATAAGTGAAGGGAGATAAAAAAAAGTAAGGATAAAGAAGTAAGGAGTAAATAAAGGGGAATAAAATGAAGGGAGGAAGGATGGGATAGGGAAAGTCAGTGGAATGAATCTGACCTAACTTTCCTGTGTAAACATATGAATATACTGCAGTGAATCTCAGCATCGTGTACATCCAAAAGACACCAATTTTAAAAAGAACAACAAATACAATATCAGAAGGATCAATAGAGTAGAGGGAAAGGAACAAACAAATAAACCAATAAATTGAGGGGGAAATACCAGGGACTGAATTAGAACAAATTATATCCCATGCTTCCATAATTATGTTATAGTATATTCTGTTGTCATGTGTAACTAAAAAGAGTCAATAAAAAAAAAAAAAAAGTTCAGGCACCAACTGAAAGAGCTCCCAATGACCAAAGCTGCAACTTGAATAACCCCCTAAATAACATGTAATTGGATTATAACCCAAAGTATAAAATTCACAACTCCCCACCAATTTTGTGTAGAACATTTTAATAACTTGCTTTCAAACAGTATAGTACAAAAATCAGGTTTACATCCACAGCGATGCCGTGTTGATACGTGAATCTTCGATATGATTTAGTCAGAATGATGCGTCACATCTGTGGTCTTCCTTGCATGAACATATCGCCCAAGTCAAACCATAGAAAGCATCAGTCGAACACAAATTAAGGAACGTTCTACAAAAGATCTGGCCAATACTCCTCAGAACTGTCAAGATCATCAAAACCTCTTGGTCTGAGAAAGTGTCACAGTCCAGAGCAGCCTAAAACAATATTGACTGAATGAAATGTGATATCCTAGAAAGAATTCTCAAACGGAACAAGAACATTGGGAGAAAAATTAATAAAATCCAACTACAGTACAGAGTTTCATTATAAATAGGCTTTCTTATTGGTCCATTAGTTATAATAAATGAACCATACTTATGTCAAGAACAGAGGGAACTGGATGGAAGGAATATCAAAACTAACTTTTGAAAACCTAAAATTATTCTAAAACAAAAGTTTTATTTAAAAGTTTTTGAAAGTGGGAGAATAAAGCAAGTAGATAAATAAAACAGGACTCATTCTCTCTCTCTCTTTGCTCATAAAACAGGAAGTTCTTGAGAACTTACCTGCTCTGTGCAAGACCTGCAAAAAGAAATGTGTGCTCTTTATATCCATTACTCATTCAAAATATAGGAGGAAAAGAAAGTTATGGGATTGGTAAGATGAGGGCAAAGACCACTGTTTCTTGTATGGCCCACTATCTTGGCTCTGTACTTACATTAGCCTAAAGTTACATTCGCTAATCTTCTCAGTTGCATATATGAATTCACAATGTAAAGGCTTCCCATCCCTACTGAAAGGACCAGAATTCTCCAGCTGCCTTGCCTGTGTCTGTATAGTTACATTCAATCCAGAGAAGAAAGGGGGGAAAGTCCAATATGGGGCATGGCTTCAAGCCATTTTCTCAGATTCAACTTTTTCTACTTACTCCACAACAACCTAAGAAAAAAATTAACACAACCCAGCTGAGTTCTTGTGACTAAGGTTGGTTCCAATTAAGATGCAAGATGAGTTTTTATACATACATACAACTCCATATAATTAAGAATTCATAAACTTTGTTTTCTATTTAGTATTTAAACCTTATGACATTATGACAACTAACCTTAACCATTAATATAAAATCAAAGTATAGAAAAGAGTATAAAATAGTTGGCTACTAACTTCAGGGTTTTTTTTGAGTAGAATTTTTTTAACAAATAATATATCTTTTTCTTTTTCTTTTTTTTAAGTTAACAAGTCAGGTTTCATTGTTTTGTCTATGACTGGTTTTATCTCTTGTTCTCAGAACTGCTACTGTGTCAAAATGAAATGCCTCTAAAATCTCCAAGAATCTCCAGGTTCTAAGATAACGTGACACTCCATTTTCTCTTCAGATCATATAAATTTTTCACCTTTTAAGAAGATACTATGAAATGATAGTAGATAACATCTGCTAACAGGCAGTTTAGAGCACAATAATGTTGCAAGAAATTTTACAAAAGACCAACGATATCTATAACCATAATTGGTGTAACCCAACTAAAATATCCTTGCTATTACTATTGCATCTCCCCCATAGAATTTTTTTAAACTAGGTAGATGGGGTCTTAGTAGTCAAGAACACATTCAGCAGAGACATGCTCCCATAAAGACTGGTAGACAACACTAAAGCTGAAAATTCCCTTTGTTGAAGAGATTATCTTTTCTCCAATGTATGTTTATGGTACCTTTGTATAATATGAGAGATCTATTTGGAAGTTTTGTACTTATATTTTGTCTACCAATCATTTTTGGTCAAACTAAAATGAAACAAAAATAAAAGTTTGATTTATAGATTCTTTATGGTGATAAAATGGAAATATGACCAATTAGTGATGATATCCAGTAATTTCCATTTAAAAAAAAAAAAACAGCTCAAAAGTTCATTCGATAGTCAGTTTTAGTTCTTTAAGTTGTAACTGTATTTATGCAATACATGATAGGTGATAAAATGTTAGTCACTCTTTTTAAAGTCAATTTCAGTGAGGAAATAACAATTAAATATCAAAATACTTTTAAGTGTAACAAAAGGCTAATTCTAAAAAATTATCCTTCTGGGAAAAAAAAGATTCTATTGTTATCAAATGCTTTTCAGAGTTTACTTTATTATAAAGAATTTTCTTAATTGCTTTATGATGGGGTGTGGGGAGTGCTTATAGAAAGAACACATGGTGGCAGACCATTTCACAAAAAGGGATTTGTAATGTAAATGAATTATACAAATTCTTGGGGAACTTTTAGTTCTTGGGAAGCTTTTCTTGAAATACAACAAATTTAGTAATTGTGAGGATGTGATTATAAAATTGTAACTATAAGGTTCATTTTGAAGAAAACATTCAAAGACCATCTTAAAAATTAGTCAAACATTTTGGAAACCATGAACAAGCATTTACAGAGCAAAGTGAGAAAAATAGAATACTAATGCTATTGGATACTTCTACATGGAAAAAAATTTCTAGAGGCAGTAATATATATAGATTGCAAAAGCATTCTACTTAATTTGAAATAACCTAGAAAAAATGAAAAAAAAATTGTTAGTGATTCAAAAGGTGGCTACAGCAATGACAAGGACATTGTGGTCATGGTTCCCTTGCAAGGTTACTATAAAATTGCTTCATAAAATTAAGACCAGAAATTAAACGTTATTAGCAAACATTTTAAAATCTCATTCTCACGTTGTTCTTGGTGAAAGAAACATGAGGAATTAACTTTTATTGAGCATTTCCTTATATTCGGTTTTATACATTATCAGCTGTATCTGTATATGCATCTCTCTATTTGTGTTTATATTCATGCTTATTCCAAAAATGCTGTAAAAAAAATCAAATGAACTACTTCAGTAGTGAATATTGATTTTCAAGACTGATTCAGATAAAAATCACATTTTATCATCATGGTAAAATACTGAACATTTATTTACTATATTACACATAAATTATATTTACAGCATTTCATCCTTTGTAAAAATTATAAGTAACCCAAAAGTCTTCTATATTTCACAATTAAAATGATAAATATTTCATAGTGCTACAAAGTACTAACACTGAAACAATTTTGCATTGATCTCATTCTCCACTAGAGTGCAGTATGAATTTAAAATTAAAACTACAGGTATCTGAAAATTCCCATAACACAAAGCCTAAAAAATAGCATTTCTGTAATTTTGTAAACAAGTAATACACACATATTCCAGTACAATATTAAACTGAAGTGGCATATACAGTATATAATACATAATGAATTCTACATAAACTGACCAAAACTTTGGTATAAAAATCCTGCTTTAAAGATAAATCAGGGGGAATTCACAAGAGCAGAGCATCTAAATCATTGGTCATCTGTTATCATAGTTCTTTTAAAAAGAAGCAGTTGCTTTACATAGTCTCCTAGCTTAAATATCACTTGGGAACTATAAAATGAGCACTTTTTAGTTAGAAAATACCTTACTTTTATGATAGAAAATGATATTATGGGGGATTACATAAGACAAATCAAGGTTAATGGATTGTATTTCAATTACAGTTTTCATCACATTACGGCATCAATGTGTCAGTCTCAGTATGGTTGTGGATTTCACAAGGGGATGTAACTCTTACTGACAATTCAAGGATTCACCTACAAAAAATAAATGCCAGAGTAGCCATAGGAGATACACAATGAAATTTTAAGTAAATCATTTTCCCTCTTGAAAGCAATAGCTTCTAGAAATTACCAAATGCAAATCAGAATTTCTATTTCAAATCTCACATGAAGAAAATTTTTCCTAACTTTTTAAGTGATTCACCACAAAATCACCAGAATATGTTTGAGGCCAAATAGGAGCTTAGAGCTTGATCACAAAAATAAAAAAAAGACTTATTTCATTTTTTGAAGAAAGGTACATGCATCAACAGAATCGTTATTCAACGATATGTAAATCATAGCTTAAAATTCAATGTAATGTTATCCCTTAAAGTTTTAAAGCCCTATTTAAAAAATATGGTATTGCTATTATTTGTTTACAAACAATGTACAAATCTGTTACAGTTTAGTTATAAGGTATCCTAAAAGCTCACACGTGAGACAATGCAAGAAAGTTTAGGTGCATTAATCTAATTGGTCTAACCTAATTGGTGCATTAATCCCCTGATTTGGTGGTAACTGTAGTTAAGGCATTAATGGAGGAGGTAGTCCCTCGGGGACATTCCTTTGGGGTTCACATTTTGTCCTTAGAACTCTCTGCTTCTGGGGGGCCCTAATCCCAGCTGCTTTCCTCACACACCTCCACCATGATGTGCCCCTTCGCCTCAGGCCCAAGGAATGGCATTGGGTATCTGTGGGCTAAGCCCTTGGAAACTGTGGAGCCCCGAAATGCACTCTCCCTCTTTTAAAATTGTTCTTGTCAGATCTCGTTGGTCACAGCAGCAAGAAAGCTGACTAAAACAAAATCATTTTCCATATTCCGGCCTGTTCTGCTGATGTGAAGAATCTCTTCTTCAATCATGCCCTTGGGGGCCCCCTGGCATAACTTCATGCCCTGAGGTTGAACCACACAACACCCCACCATCCCACTCGGGATGTGTAGACCAGGAGGCCTGTTCTTGAGGTCTCAGGACACATTATAAAGCTACTTCAAATATTAATCCTTTTCCATTGACAATGCACCAAATATCTGTGATTTCAGTGAGCTCTCCCCTGCTCTGCATCTTTCACAGCTTACATAAAACTTAAGAATGGCTTGTCCCAGAAAAATTTCTGAAGACTTATCAGAAACAGAGTATTTTAGCTGCTCTCTGATTAAAAATCAGGCCAAGGAAAGAACTAGGCACCTTGATGATTTTTAAAAAGTGGTCTGACAAATGTTAAGCACCTCCCCTATGTCCAGCACCTCTTTAGCTACCTGGGATATTAGCATACCATGTCAACCAGTATATTGTTCCCTGCAGAATTCAAGAAGAGGATGAAAATATGGGTTACACTGACTAGGGATAACTTTTGATAATCAATGACACATCCTAGATACACTCTAGGATGGGCCTTACGATTCTCCTGGGGTAGTAGTCTGACCTTTCCACAGTCCATTCTCCTGGAATGTAAGCAGAACCTCTAAGTTGCTTCTATCCATGGACTACACAAAGATGGTAGATGGGACATACATGATTACACAGGCTGATTATGTTATGTAAGAATGTCCATTTTGTAACGGGGTGGGGACTCTCTCCTTTGCTAGCCTTGAAGAAGCAAGCTACCAAGTAATGAACTGCCTTAGAGAAGAGAGCCATCTGCTAGGTTTGTAGCTCAGTGGTAGAGTGCTTGCCTTGCATGCATGAGGCATTGTGTTTGATCCTCAGCACCACTTAAAAAATAAAATAGAGAGGAGAGCCCTCTGAGCAAGGAAGTGGCTCCTTCCCCAAGAGAACCCCAGGCTAGACCTCAGCCCTAGTGGTATCTTTTTTGTGGCCTGGAAGAGGACCAGATAAGCAATGTCTGGACTCTTTGGCCTCAGAAGCTGTGAGATAATGAATTTGTGTTATTTTAAGGCCACTGAATTTTCTGTAACAATATTGTTCAACTACACAAACTAACTCCTCTGCATTAATTAATAGTGAAATCAAGAATTAACCTAGGGGCTGGGGTTATAGCTCACTGATAGACTGCTTGCCTAGCATATTCCAGGCACTGGCTTCAATTCTCAGAATTGTATATAAATAAATAAATGTCCATCAGCAACGTGTGTGTGTGTGTGAATTAACCTAAATTTTAAATGTTCAAGAAAATGTATTCATCAAGAAAAAGTACCCAAACAACTTGTCTCCCTAACCACAACCATTTTTCCCAAAGTGAAATGGTTAAAACCTCCCAGCTCTACACCTAATCCTAAACATATCTGAGGGAAATAGGTAGAAAAATAAATTAATTGTTTCCCCTAAGAAGACCTGCATCACCCAGTGCCCATCCAAAGCAGGCATCGCTGATCAATTTTGGCAACCAGTCCTTCAAAACTGGATTTGGTCCCACACACACCACACATTATCATAGGGATTCCCCAAATTAATCTTATTTGCCGTATAAACTGAAATGTATTTCCTATAATAGATAAATTGGCTAACAAGTTACTGTTAAATTTGACTTTGGGTGTAGAAACCCAGGAACAAAAGATGAAACTATGTACTAGTCATTTTTTATTACATTATCCTTAAACATATTTTTTTTTCTATTAGCTGAATGAGAAGCTTCAGGGTTCATCAAATTTGCAGAACTCAATAACTTTAGACCTTATAAAAGAATCAAAACCCAAAATGACTTTGTTAAATTATAGCAGTTCCTATAAATAAAAAAGTAATGCAAGGTGGCAAATTTAAGATAGACAATCAACGTACAATAGAAATTTTTTTTCATATATAGTAGACTTTAGTAGAGATTTCATTATATTTATATTTTTCAAGTAAATCATACTCATATTTAAGTGCCCAATAGAAAAATGATAAATACGAACATAGGTCTAAGAAAAAATGTGAAGGACCGTTAAATGGTATACATTTAAATTGTAAAAACTATATTTCTTGGGCCTAAAAGGACAACTAAGAAGAACATTAAGAGCAGAGCAAGACAGTGGCTAAGGTCCTCCAGGGAGCTCTCAACACAGACATACCAAGTTGGAAAGCTATTCACACTCCAAACTGCCAGCATAAAAGCTAAGAAAATCAGGTGAGAGACCATAATATCTGCTTTCAATATAATAAAACGAAAAGATACATTGAAAAAGGCAGGGAAGAAGAGTTGCCCGTATCATCACCTCCAACTGCAAGCAGTCAGCTGGGAAAGAGGTTCCTCATGCTTGGGGGAGAGACAGATTAGGTCCAGGCCTTGGACTTGAGACCCAGTACTAAGCCCACTACGGAGAAACTGCTGGGCAAAGGTCCAAGACCCCAATCGCCAACTTAATACCTGTGGACTGAGCCTCTGGAACCACCGTAGGCCAGGCAGCCAGGAGACAGCCTCCACCATATCTCACCCAGGCAGCAGAGTAGGGAGCTGGACTCTATTCCTTGGGGAGCACAATGGAGGAAAGATAGTGCTGGGCTTTTTCTCAGATTCCAGGGCCAGACCAACCAGGGTAATACCAAACACAGAGTAAAACCTGAAAGTCCCATACACAGGCCAGAGTTCACAGATAGAACTCCAGAGCAACTCTGGCAGCATGCAGAGCTGTGCATCTGCAGGACAGACCTCAGTTTCTGATGCATCAGGGCCAGTCTGGGAGTGGGCCTGAGCCATCTATACAGATCCCTGTGACTGTGAGATTCAGGCATAATCCAGTTTGCACTAGGCTGAGTGGCCAACTCCTAATCTCCGGCAACATAGTTATTGCCAGGTCAGTGCTCACAGGCAGGACTTCAGAACTGCCCTGGCACCCAGAAGAGACTTGTGGTTCTATAGTCGAGACTCATATTTTAGAATGCATTACTGCCAGCTGCAACATGAGCCTCTGAGAACTCCTGAGGTATCATCAGGCTAGGTGGCCAATGTCCTGCTTTCATCAATATTATCCCAAACTTGGGCAGCATAGCATGGTGCAAATTCTCATTTTTTTGGAGATAGGACAGTGTACAAGACTTTGTCTTTAGTGCTGGGCTAATAAAACCTAATACTGGGCAGATTGTACTGGCTCCCAGTCTGAGGCCTACCTGCAGACACAAATGCTTAAACAGTGCCAGTTCCAGGGATGATATATACCTGAGACTATCCTGCTTCTATTCCAGTTAGCATCACCTCTGACAAGTGGAAATGATCTTGTGTTACATGTTCACTTCAGCAATAGGCAATCTATAGTAGTTGTGGGCCTTGGTCCTAACACAGTGTTGTGCTGGTCTTGTGGGGATATGGGTTCAAGATGTGACATGGCTTAGAAGACTTTGTCACCACAGGTGTGACTTAGGAATATGGGGCTTGTTCATCCATGACAGCTCTCCCCAGAGCCAGGCAAAATCTTTGACCATAGACCAGTATCTAGGGATGAGATGTCTGGACCCACCCTAACTTCAGGGAGAGACTTAGAGAGGAGGTGGGATTATTCCCTCTAGGTAGTTCCCTATTTACTTCTGAATAATACACCAAGAATGTTTGGGTAAAACCTGGGCTTAAATTGCCCTCTACTACAGAAACAATGAAAATACTTCAACAACAGATTTCTAGAAATCTGGATCCGGGTGCCATATAGTCCTGAAATAGTGGCAATGGCCACAGGCTTAGAATCTCTGGAAAGACAGGCACAAATAAAACCATATTTGGAAGACTGGAATAAATATCTGATCCTTCAAGGCCCAGATGAAATCGCATGCCTCTAAGCATTGAGAGATTTCAGAAAACCATGATGTTACCTTCTGCTCGAAATAAATTGATGAGGCAGCGATCAATAACAGGAGAACTCTCAGAGACATTAAGAGCGTTTTTAAGAATGGACAATGAAAAAAAACAGAGAAACACTGCAATATTCTAACAGAGAAACTTAATAAAGAGATGGAAGCAATTCAGATAATCAAATTCTGGAACTGAAAAATACACTGAGCAAAATTAAAAATATGATAGAAAGCATCTATATCAGCGCAGATGAAAAAGCAGAATAAATTAATGACATCAAAGACAGATTATTTGGAAAAACACAGTTGGGGAATTAAAAAGAATAACGAGTTAACAAGTGCTGGTGAGAAGGAAACCCTTGCACTCTTGGTGGAAATGTAAATTACATTTACAGCCATTATGGAAAACAATATGGAGGTTCCTCAAAAAAATAAACAGGGAACTACCATATGATCCAGCATTTCTGGGTCTATCACCCAAGGATATCAGTATGTTGAAGAATCATCTGCGCTCCCATATTCAGTCATAAAAAGAAAGAAAATTGGTCATTTGTGACACTGTGGATATGAATTATGTTAAGTGAAGTAAGTCAGGCAAAGAAAGACAAGTTCCACATAATCTCACTCATAATGTGAAATGTAAAAAGTTGATCTTGTCCTAATTTAGGGTAGAAGGATGGAGACATTTTGGGTGGGGAGGAATGGGTACAGGTTAGTCAGTGAGTACCAAGTTATCACTACATAGGAAACAAAAAGTTATGGGATACTATTGCACAGTATGATGACTACAGCAAACAATCATATACTGTACATTTCAGGAAGTTTTAAGAAAGAATTTTGAAAGCTTTTATCACAAAGCAATGACAAATGTCATTGAGATAAATATGTTTAATTTTAAAATTCTGCAGTGTTTACATGTGTCAAGCATCATATGGTATTCCATTAATATGTGTAACTTTTATATTTTCATTTATCAGTTAAAAATAACTGAAATTTTAAGAAAAAATGTAAAAGTATAGAAAGTTATTAAAGTAAAAGTTGTTTTTAGCTTGTTTCCTATGCTATGAATGAAAGAAAAAGAGTGAGTTTAAATTACAAGCATGAATAATTTAAGTTACATATAGTATTGCTGCTAAGAAAGGACATTTCGTGGGTGGACTGTTTTCAAAATTTTCCTTTTTAATATATGTTCATGCATCTGGGTAATTAATATTAATTCATTTTAAAATTAAAAGAATAAAAAAGCCTTTCTCAAGTTCTTGGTTCTTCATGATGAAAAGCTTCAACAATTCTTCATGAAATGAAGTCATTTATAGAAGTAAATTAGTATTCTACCACAAATAAATATATTTTGATTGTAAAAAGATAGGCTTAGTATCTAAATAAACTACAATTCTCCCTTTGCTGCTTTTTAATTCAAATGGAATTTACCAAAACAATCTCAGAACTGTTAGTGACTTTTTTCACCTTCTTTGTAAATTTTTTAGTTCAGTTTTCAGCAATATACTTAGTACAAGATTTTTACATTTCACTTTCATAATCTGAAAACAAAAGTTTAATAAGAGTTCCATTTTTCCTTAAGGTTAAGATTCTGTTTAGGAAATCTGTGGCACAAAACCACAAGCTTTCCGTTGTCAACATGTGGGTTTTAATCAATTTTGCTGTCTGGTGAACTTCAAGATCACTTCAAGAAGTTCTGGTCATGAATTTCTCATAGTTGAATAAAAAGCAAGGCTCATCAAAGTGCACAGTGATCCTAAAGTCTTCCCTTTGGGCAGACTCAAACAAAACCTCAACCCTGTTGGCTCTTTTGAAAAATGAGGGAGGTGATCAAGTAATCTTTGATTCTTCTAACACTACAATCCTCAATTTGGGGACGTGACATTTACACTTCTTGTTCTTGCCACCTTTACCAACTTCTGGGTTGCATGGTGCTTTGTTTTTAATAGTTTTTAAATCTGATATTTGGGTTTTAAGTGTTGATAAACTATTGTCACACAAACATTTACCTTTTTTATAATTGTATTAGATCTCAAATCTTCAGCAACATATTAATTGGTAAGACCACATTTCAATCAAACTAAACTACTCCAGCAACTTCTTGACAGCACAAGAGTCAACAGGGGGCAGATGGACTAGATTACCAGGAAGTCACTTTACTTTTCAAAATTTTATATTTCTGTAGTTCCATAGATCTGTATTTTTTATATTGATGGTAGTGCCATATGGCTACTTTGTTTTTATTTTTTATATGTTCTTGTATAAAAAAACCTTTTATCCTGATTTGTTTTGAAGTATATTTAAAAGACTAATGCATATTAATTTTTTTCCAAAAATTATGAAGTTAGCAGATACACTGTTATAAATAAAAAATTATTTACTGTCAATCTCAGTTAATCGTGTCTATATCTAGATACAAAAACAAACATGATCTACTATATCTAATGCAAAATGCCAGTGATGAAAATGGAAACCTCTATAGAAACTTAAATTTGTGAATATTCCTGAATAAATGTATAGATCAACCATCATCTGGGTCAGAAACGGAATACTAAGAGACAATTTACATGAAAAAAAAAAAAGGCACAGTAGAAAAAACATCCAAAGTATTCTGACTGTCATATTCATTTCTAAGTCAATAATACTTATCAGTAAAACAACTTTTATTGCAGACACGTTGTGAATATTAACTCACTGAGTTCTCCAAACATTGTCAATGAGGAAGGTGCTATAATTATTCCCAATATAGAGATAAGGAAACCAAGACACTAATTTTAAAGTGGTAAAGTTGTATTTTGAATTCAGACTCTGGCTCCAGTATTAGAACCTAATAATGCAGTCTAGATTGTTGAATGAAATGAAAACCCACAATTCAAAACCTCTCCATGCAGACAAAGGCATAAGTGAATTCTCCAGAAAGTATATGGCTATTCTTTACTAAAATGTCCTCATTTCTTAGTTTGCTATCTTTTTCTAGCACCAACTTTTAACTGGCATCATGTAGTCAGGGAATACACTGCAGTCATCTATTTAATTGAAGTCTATTAAAATAAGAGTGCTAAACACTAATCAACACCATATGTTTTTCAATTAACTAGTAATATGTACCTATTTCTCAAGTTCATGATAACTAATGGGGCACTTTGGGTGGTTTAAACTATTTGACACCATAATTAATTTATAAAAATCAATTTATAAAATATTAAAACCCTCTTGCAGTGACTAAATTCTCCCTGTGTGTCTTTCTTCCCCTCATATCCTCCATTATACTGACTCTTCCCCATTCTATTATCCAATTACAGAAAATCTCATGACCCTACAGTCCTAGAAAGAAGAATCCCATACAACTGAAGCAGCCTAAATCCCTAACTGCCACTTGGAGGAAAGTTACCCATTGAACTCTTTTAGAAAGCAGGACATATTTGTTCTGTATTATTTCTATGACATTTGGGTTTATCTGTTATATCAGCTTGTACCACTCTACTGATATATATACCTTAAAGTAAACTATTATATTTAATCTAGTAATGATTGTTTTAAAAAGTTATTACTGAATTGCTAACAGCATCTTATTAGAATGGATAAAGTTGTGATTCAAATCCCAAACTCCTTTGTTCAGTACAAAAAAAAAAAAGAAAGCATACACAGAGATCACACAGAAAATGTGGGAATGGAAGAACCCTAAGAGGTAGAAGCCAATTTTTTCAAAGTTTATTCTACGAACAAAAAGCAGCATTGGATTTATCTTAGCAAATAAAAGGACAGACCTTGGCTTCATAAGATATTGCTGGCAGCACTATGAAGAGAGGCTTGAAGTAGAGAAACAAAAGACCCACTGCAATTGAGACAATAATTCCTGCAAAGTCCTATACACAAAAGCCTTGCTTCATCTATGCAAGATACATTGGAAGAAACAACACACAGACTTTCCTACATATTTTAAGTTATCGTGTGCATATGAATGTCAGTATACAAATATATGTATATTTTAAAAATATTTTCAAATGTCATGAGAAGGCCCTCATTGCAGTTGGAACCCTCCCCTCTCACTCCCCAAGCTGAAGTGGCTGGAACCCAATGTCTTGCCCATGCTGGGCAAGTACTCTACCACTGAGATATATCCCCAGCAGAGCTCACACTGGTTACAAAGATAAAGAAATACATAAGGGAATGGCATTAGATATAGTCCAGCTGGATATTGCTGGTTCATGGAATGGATGCTAACTTAGATGAAGCTCTGCTGAAAGTTCAATAGGCTTCTAGGCTTAACAGAAAAAAACAGGATTTTTTTTTATTTCTCCTACATCTGAGTAAAACATTTCTTCCCTGGTAACTTCAACATTTCTATAGTCTCTTTCACTGTCTCAGGGTTCAGTTTTTTTCATATACTATAACAGAACCTAAGGGTACTATTGACCTCTTCTCACTACCAGCTTTTCTGCCTGAGATTCTGAAAGAGGATCCATCCGACTCCTAATGTCCTGTGGTATCAATTCTAAGTACAGGACTCACTCCTTGTCTATTCAGAATGGCGACTATATAATGAACCATGCATGGGACAACTGAGAAAAATGCTACTTGAATCATCTCATTTGTGGTTCAAATGTGGCAACCTCACTGACCAGGCCGAAGGCCACCACAGATTTTCCTTTCTTCAATCCACATCTGTGACATCTTAAAATAACACAAATTTCACAGACTTGTACTAGTTCATAGTATTATGTTCAAACCTATGTTTAGAAGTAGAAGTGATAACTGATGAAAGATAAAACTCAGGAGCAAGAGAACCCAAAAGAAGGGGGAGAGGAAAAGAAGGAGTTGTAATGACAACTGGGTGAATTTGTACAAGATTATAAATTTGTAGACCTACAAATGTAATCTATTAATGCAAAGCATTGGTAAGTGATTTAAATTATCTTAAGAGAGACACTATAGGAATACAAGTTTTAATTCTCCCACTTACTATCAGAATTCCTACATTTTGGAGACTGACTTTGGGTGTCTCTTTTCAGATGATGATAATAAACCAAACTTAAATAGCTCAAAGTTGTTTTTCTCAGTATATCACAGAAGCAGCAATTAACAGACATAGACCTGGGCCCTAAGCAGATGACTCTACGTTGCCTTGCATCCTGCTGCAAGTGTCCTGTTGTTTGTTAAGCACAGGTACCACCTTCCAAACAGTATTAGGATACCCCGGAAAGTGAGTTCTACTTACAGAGCTATCTGTATGCTAACCCTCATGTGCCATCTGTTCTTCTTCACTCATTCTAACACACTTTTGCCCTGATGTGTTTGCATTATTTGGAAAATGAACACTTACCAATTAAATTCAGCAATAAAAATGGCCCAGTGTGTGTAATGAAGCAATAAAAAACAGTATTCTTGGTAAGTGCTGCCATCACAGTTTGAGATTTTTAAATTGCTGCTGAGAAGTCATTTCTAAAACAATTACTTGTGGGCAAATATATTAATAATATTCAAATACAGTCAAAGCTGAAAATTAAATCTGCAAGATGCAAAATCTGAAGTTAAAACTGATATTCTGTCCATCAGGCACGTCCCCTAGGTGTGGATACTGCAGCATGAATTCATTTCATTCTGACTCCTATTCTCTGTGATAACTGCTGTGTTTACAAGGTATAATAAGTAGTTGTTTGGGGGATAATTCTTTTTGTGTTCTTCATTTTTTAAAATTCATATGCTATTAATCCTAGTTTAATTTTAAATGAGTGATTTTTTTTAAACTGCCTAGAAGGAACTTGCCCAAATACCTATGTTAAGGGACATGATGTAGTCACTGAGTAAAAGGGCTAGTGGCCACAAGTTTATACAGCAATTGCTAACAACATAAGCTCTGAGTATCCAGGTCATAAAGAACAGTGACCTTGTAATCCAGAACACGCCTACTAGAACTATCTGGATTATATGGTCTAGAACTAAAATATAAATATGTATAAGATGTAGAAATGGACTTTTTTTTCCTCTCTACACTGAACAACTTTCCATTTCTGTAATTTTGTGTTTAATTTAAGGTGGTTTAAAATAAGTCTTACGATCTACCCCTTTTTTGATGACTATTTATAAAGGATATTCTGTGAACTTGTGAAATTTACAAAAACTGCCAGAAAAAACACCTAAAATTCATAGTCAAATTTTTTTTCTCCTCAGATTACATGACTCTTGTTACTTGTATATAAGAAATAAAGAAAAAAAGAAATATGTGCAGTTTAAAGAAATAATCAGTAGTTTTTTTCAACTGTTGACTTAGACTTAATAATAAATTTAAGTTAAATACAATGTTCTCCTTATTCTCTTGATAATCATTAGGAGTTCAAAACAATTTTTATATTGTTAATTGGGTTAAGTAATTTTTTATTATTGGTATAGTTAAATACATTTTTAAATTAGGTGTCCTGATGTTTTAGTACTATTTTGCCTAATGCTATTACTTATAGATGTCCCTATAGTTAATTTTAGCTGTAGAATAAATATTATAAAATATGAGCATTTTTTTTAATATGGGTCTATTGCTTTTGATCTTCAATCTGGCAGTCATTTTTTTAAAAAAAATGAAGAGACAATAATGTAATGTGTAAAACTATCAAAATAGCAATTAATGGATAAATACTTTGATGCATATTTGTAAGAAATACAATCAGATAAAAACAATAAAAAGTAATTCAGTGAAGTAATAACATCATCTAGAAATTAGTAATTTAAGCATTTTAAAATATTGGACTTTGAGAAATACAAGAGAAATGTGCCTATATCTTGCCACAAATGTTTGTAGAATTACATTGAAGTGTCAATATTTTCTTAAAAATTCAGTAGCAATATCCAGATACATTCAACAAAGCAAGATTCTTCCCAGCTCCATCCTATACAGGAACTGGTGTGATAATCAAGGTGAAATTTTCTTTTGCCCAGCAACCCAGAAACACTTCCATTCACTGGTCTGCTTTCCACTTCACTTAGAGGACTCAGCTGAGCCTGTCAATCACAGTATCCTGCCCTGACCTCAGGTTAGAAGCATGACTCCACCACTATCAAACTTGTACCAGTATAGGACATATATCCAACACTGCACCAGAGAACTACTGACTGATGTTCAGACACCAGGAGAGAGATGCTTTCCTTTCCCTAAACTGTAAGTTATGATGCCAGTGTTGAACTTCCACACAGCCAGTGCATCTCCCCAAGTGAAGAAATCCTGTAGTAGCCTGAGAAATTGAAGCTAGGCCAGCCAGCTTGCAAGTGTCCCCAGTGATGTGCATCTCTTGGCATCCATGCTGTTGTAGTCTCCTTCCATAATGAAAAGGGCTAATGTAACCAAGAGCATATATTACAAAAATGGTGGTGTGTGACTACTGAGGCTGTCATGAGACTCCTGCCCTTCATTCTGTTGTACCATCACTTCTGAAGGAAACCAGCTGCCATGTTGTGAGGACACTCAAGCAAGCCTGTGCACCTCCTTGTCAGTGCATCTTCCCACTCAAATCAGACCTTTAAGAGACTGTTGATATCATGGCCAACATTTTGACTGCAACCTCATGACAAATCCTCAGCAAAAAAAACACCTTGCTAAACTGCTTCTCTATAAGTTTTAGATAATATTGAATTTCAGGAGAGCTGGAAAGAAGAGAATGTTTGCAGAACTCTAGCAGAGTTTGAGCCCTGGTTTACTATATATAACCTTTTCTTTAACTCTAAGCATCCTTCCCTGTGGGAAGCCACCCATAAATTATTTGAGGTCTACACTTGGCCTTGAGCCAGGAAGATTTAGGTTTGGCATTGGAAACTATTTTGTGGCCCCTCCCACTCAATGGATTGCACAATGCACATGACCTCTCTCTTCCCTTGGCTAGGAAGACCACTCTCCTAGCTCCAGAGTTGAGTGTAACCCATTGGAAACTGGAGAGCCCACATCCTACCTTCATTGGCAAAGAACACTGTATGGAAAACCTTTGATGTTTCCTTCATACAAATAAAGCAAACGTGGGCTCTTGCTCTCTCTCCCATCCCTGCTTTCTAAAATTACTTCCTGTGTCCTGTGGTTTCTTTGCCATTTTTCTCTTTCTTAGCTTTATTCTGCAACTAGCCTACTCCACCAAAGAGGAAACTTCACTTCCACTGGCCACACAGGATGTGGGCAGGACTTCCCATTTATAACTCTCATTCAATTTCCTATGATCTTTCTAATTTGAAATACTTGATTTGGTTTTAAGTCACTTGTAACTTAAAGAATATTGATAGGGTTGATGATGATGATACTAATGAATATGTCACTTTGGCATGCTAAGTTTAAGGTTCTTGAAAAACAGCAGGTTCTAGAAGATCACTAGAAGATCACCTTGATTCTGCAGTTTCTTAAAAGGAAAAGATGAAATTCTCATAGAAATACCCTGGAAAAAATATAAAAAGCGCATTATCGTGGATGTAAAGTTGAGGGAAAATAAAATTCATACAAAGTTTATGACATCAACCCTTATCTTTCAGGCCACTGCTCTGCCCACTTAACTACCCTAGCCCAAGCACAGTGGCCTTACCAAATTTTTAGAGCTTACTACCCTTTGTCCTATGCAGTACAAAAGTGATTGACACTATTTCTTTTTGTTCTTATTTTCTTATGAGGTCTCCTATGCCAGGTAAAATGTACATTAAATAAATCTGTATGCTTTTCTCCTATTAATCTGTCTTAGGTTCATTTAATTCCCACAGCAGTCAGGATCCTAAGAAGATGAAAGTACAATCTTGCCTTCCCTATACTAATGATAGCTGCCATTCAGTGACACTTCTAAAGAACTGGGCAGTCTGTTAAAGGCTTAATAGCTATTCTCTCTAATCCTTTAACAACTCTGCCGGATACACCATCATTATTATGGTCAAACTACACTGAGTGCTTAAGTACCCTGACCAAGATACAAAACTGGGTTTCATTCTTTATATTTCTGCAATGGGATTGAACCCAGGGGCATCCTGCCATTGAGCTATGTCTCTACACCTTTTCATATTTTATTTCTGAGATAGTATCTAAGCTGCCAAACTTGCAATCCTCCTCCTAGTAGCTCAGATGATAGGCAGGGTATGCCACTGCATCTGGCTTAAAACTGGGTTTGAGACAGTGCTGTTTTCACCGAGACACTAGAGTTCATATTTTCACATATCTAAATAGGGCTTAATTTCAGATAAGGCAGAGTAACTGTTTACACCACTTTTCATTCAAAGGAAATTATCAATTATCACACAAATTAAATTCTAATTGCTAGAAAATGAACAATGCTTCCTTGGATATTTCATCTCTCACCCATATTCAGGAAGCCCTTTACTTAACACCTTTCTTCAACAGTTCCCCTCCAGGCAGAATTAATTTTTCCAGCACTTTGCTTATTTAAAAGTTCACTCAAAGGCTACCACCATCATTTCATGGTGTAGCCTTTATTAATTAGAAATGGCTTTCCCTGATAGATTATGAAAGTTTGAGGCCAGTAATTTGAGCTTAGTCATTTTTTTCCTTATGTAATTTTCTATTATAAAGTAATACAATTTTACCAATTCTGAAGTGGAGAAAAACATTAAAATTTTAGTTAGTCCAATTATTTTAAGACTGCTTTCCCCAAAATCATTAAATAAAATATTAATGAGTATTACATGGGAACTATGAGGTCTAATGACAAATTAGTTTGGAAAAATCTGAGTTAAAGTTAGGTAGAATCATTTCTTGCAGGATTTCTTTAATGAAAAGTTTTTTTATTGTCTTCACAAATGAATAATACAACATGTGGGGTGCTTTCTCAATTTCTTTGCTAACTTTCTATCACAAAGCTTTTGAACTTGTGCCATCTATCTACACACACAGAGAGACACACATACACACACACACACACTACAATCAATGGATCTGAACATCAAAATATCCATTTTACCAAAAAGGATGTTCATGTAATGAATCAAGAAAGATGTTTTTGGTATCATTAGCCATTAGGTAAATTAAATCATCATGGGATTCCATTAAATACCATTAGGATGGCTAAAACTTAAAATACTGACAATACCAAGTGCTGACAATGATTTGGAGTAATTGGAACTCTCATAAATTGCTAATGGGATTTGGAAATGGTGCTGTTTTCTTGGAAAGTAGTTTGTCGTTTCTTATAAAAGCTAAGCATACACTTACTGTAATATTACTCGTTGGTGTTTACCCCAGATAAATAAAAACTTATGCAAAAATCTGTTCATAAATGTTTCTGCAACCTCTCTTTGTAATAACCAAAAATTGGGAAAAAACCCAAATGTCCTTCAATGGGTGAGTAAATATAACAAGTATGTATGTAATAATAATAATATAATAAATAATAATAAATATTTACACTCACACCATGGAAAACTATGGTTAAAGAAAGGCAATGAATTACTGATAAACAACAACTTCCAAGTTGTTGTTTAAGAGTCAAAAATAATAAGGATCAAAAAGGTACCACAATAACAAGGGTACACCTTTTTATGTTCTACTTGTATTACATTTTTGAAATGTCCCCAACTAGTGACCTCACCCTGCCTGGTCCCAAGCTGCAGTTGTTGTCACCCTCTGTCAAGGGCAGTGACTGGGCTGGACTGGACTGACAGGGGAAGAAATGAATCCTTCCTTCCATCCCTGGTGAAAACCTGGCACAGGCCAGGGGGCAGGTCAGGGCCCATCACAGGTGCCCTGTTGTGCCTTGGGATGGGAAATGTTGGTGGCCTACTACTTCTGGGCTCGAAGTACCATAGCACATTCGGTGACTCAGCGCAGGTGTGACTGTCACTTATCCCTGGTCCAGGCACCAAGCAGAGGTTGCAATCTGTTGAATGCTGCCCATCTGTCATGGGTGAGGGTAGTGGGCCTGAGACAACCGGAGTCTGACTTCCCTACCATCAGCAGCTTATGGTGACTCAGTCCTCCAGGGAGGACATTATATCAAACAAAACAGTATGACAGATACAAACTGTGAAATATGCAGAGAAGGACACTGAACGACACATTTTTTTTCCTGCTTTTTGAATAAGAGGGCCTGCATTTTCATTGTTCACTGGGTCTCACATAGGCCACCAGGACTAATTGTTAGATAAGTGCTTTGCAAATATCTTCTTCCAGTAGGTGGCAGGTCTTCTGGTTCTAATAGGGCTTTTTCACACAGCAAAGACCTAAAGTTTTCAGGAATCCCATTTGTCATATTTTTTAAAGTAGATTGTGCTTTTGATGGAATGTAAAAAATCACTTCTCCTGACCCAGTTTGGAGAGATACTTTTCCTATGTACTCTAATAAAAACACTGTAGTTTTACATTTTATGTTTTGACATATATAATCCAAACATTATGAACAACATATGGTTTTTCAATAATCTCAAATTTTCAAAAAAGTTTATTCCCATTTCACGCTATTATAAAGATATGAGAAGACCAGTTTCACAGTATTAGCTACTGTATTTTAAACTTTTTTTTTTTTTTTTTTTTTTTTGCCTGTTAAATGAAGGGGAAATGGTAATTTGTGGCTGTGGATATAGTTTGAAGTCTTTCAATCTACTTTCTTATTGCTATACATGCTCTATTTTATACAGCCCTGGCACAGAATATCCTTCAATACTTCTTAGTTAGTTTTGGTCCTGGGGGCCTCTACACTGAGCCACATCCTCAGCCCTTTTTTTTTTTCTTTTTATTTTGAGGCCTGGTTGACCTTGAACTTGTGATCCTCCTGCCTCTGCCTCCTATCTTGCACTACCACACCTGGCTTTTAATGTTTATCTTTCTGCACACTTATATTTAGAACACGTGTTTTGTAAAAATAGACTTGGAATTGTCATTTGTATTTATTATTTAGTCCATTTGTGGCCAAAAAGATAATTCATATATTTAAATTTAAATCTGCCTCTTTAGTATTTGCATATTAATTTTCCTTTGTGCCCTTTTATATTTGTTCTTTTGTTTTGGCCTTTTTCTATTAATCTGCTTTTATTATATTTATCCTCCATATTATCTTGTTGATAATAGAGTATTTTATTATTCATTTATTCCTTATTCCAGAGATTATATCTATCCATTATATGCTACTAATTTTACCTCATATTTAAAAATCCAAGAACCTTCCAACAAATATTTACATTTCTACTTTGTATCATATTTGCAACTGCTTATTATAATTCTGCAATTATTTGAATTCCAAGACATTATTTTTATTTTGAACAGTTACTATTTTCTTAGGTTTTCCACACATTTTGATGGTTTTTGTTTTTGTTTTGTTTTGTTTTTAACTGTACTGATAAGCTTAGATCTGAGATCATTTGCCCTCTAAAGAGATTTTCCTTAATATTTATTTAGCATGGGTCTGCTTCTGGCAAATTCTCTCACATTTTCTTTTTCTGAAATGTCTTTATGTTACCTTCACTTTTGAAGGATATTTTCAATAGATACACAATCTATGTATTTTTATTCGCCAATTTGTAAACATCATTCCACTTGTGTTGTTTTCTGTTGAAATGTCAATTTTCACATAATTATTTTCACAATGTTTTGTTGTTTCAATGTTTTAAGATTTTCCAATTGGCTTTAATTTTTAACATTTTTCAAAAAGGGTGTGTGTGTGTGTGTGTGTGTGTGTGTGTTTGTTTTAAGTTTCTCAATTTCACATCAGCATTTGAAGTTTCACACTTAAAGTAAGAATCAGCAACCCCATACTAGTTATTTATCAAATAGAAATGAAAACATATGTCTTGTGGGCATGGTGGAGCATGCATGTAATCCCAGTGGCACAGGAGGTTTATATGGGAGGATTACAAATTTGAGGCCAGTCTCGGCAACTTAGTGACACCCTGTCTCAAAATAAAAAATTAAAAGAACTGAGGAGGTGGCTCAGTGGTTAAGCACCTCTGGGTTCAATCCCTAGAATCAAAAAGAAAAAAAAATATGCCTATGAAAAGACCAACATCCACAGCTTTTTTATTTCTAATAGCCCCAATCCAGAATCAATGCAAACATCCTTTGACAACTCATAAATAAATGTGTTGGTGTGTTCACACACGGCCGTACTACTGTGCAATGAAAAAAGATGCTACTGATATGTGCTATACATGATGATTAAAAAATTGTATGCCCAGTAAAAGAAGATAGAATAAAAGATCTGTACCATATGATTCCATTTACATGAAACTCTACAAAAGAAACTTGTACTATAGTGACAGGAACAATCCAGGGAGTTACAGTCCAGTGATAGGTTTTTCTTTCTAACGATATCCTCTATGTCTTCAAAAGGGTGTGATTTTTTTTTTTTGAAGGGGGTAGTAATTGGGGATCAAATTCAGGGGCATTTGGCCACTAAGCCACAACTCCAGCCCTATTTTGTACTTTATTTAGAAACAGGGTCTCACTGATTGCTTAGGGTGTTGCTAAGTTGCTGAGGCTAGCTTTGAACTCGAGATCCTCTTGCCTCAGCCTCCCCAGCTGCTGGGATTATACTTGTACACCACTTTGCCCAGCCAAAAAGGTGTGATTTTTATTGAATTTATCCTGCTTGGTATTTTTGAACTTGCAATTTGAATTTTTTTTTAAATCAATTGTAGAAAGTTGTTGGTTGCCGCAGTCTGACTGGGCAAAATAACCTAGGGGCAAGTGACAAGGAACTTGTGAAGGTTGATACAGCAGGAACCGCCTTATTGCCGGACAGTAAGGGTATATATATATAACTGAATACACAGCTTATTTCAATTAACATCTAGATACAGCAATTAGTCATTAAGGAATCCTCATCATTTTAATAATTACACACAGCTTAACTTAATTGACATAATCTAGACACAGCAGTCAGTCATTAAGGAATCTCTATCATCTTAATGGCTTCTCAAACCATGCCTCTTGGCAAAGTGCCAGGCACCATCTTGACTTGTCTGTGGCTCTCAACAGTTGGTCAGTATTTCTTTGGCAATTACTTCTTCTCAAGGTTCTCTCCTTTCTACTTCTAGGACTATAATGAACTTTTCAAGGTGAGCCATATGCACCCATCCTTCTGTATTTCCACATTTTTGTTGCCTATCAGGGCTTCAATCCAGAACTCTCAGTGAAAGATTGCACATTTCAGCTCTACAATTTGATTTTGACACATGTTATACATTCCAGCCCTCTGATAAAATTCTATATGATACTTTTTTTGGTAATATATTAATCTCAGCTATATCTGATCTCTTCCACATCTGAGCAACCTATCAATGATAAGCCTTGATTTTCCTCTCAGTTTTTGATCATTTTTCTGATGGGCTTAAAATATTTATTGAATGTAGAAAACATATATAAAAATTACAGAGGGTCCGAAAATGCTTTTCTCCTCAGAGAGTGATTACTTTTCTGGGCTTTGACCAGAACTGGCAAACAGTCCGTTAATTGCTCAGAGGTAGGCATTAAAAAAACAAAAACATGTGCTTTTCAGGAGTCTCAGATGGAAGTCAGGGTTCTGCTTCAGAATAGCAATTCTAAAGTTTGTGTTCCTTCTCCTAGAGTGTGTTAGAAGCTCTTAGAATCCTGCCTCTTTGCACCTATTCTCTTCATTCTCTGAGATTCACATCCCTGTACCATTTAGCATTAATTACTCAAATGCCCTGACCAATGAAAGCTGTTTAACATCTCTCTCTCACTTCCTTTTGGTTTCCTTTCCTCTGGCATCTTGCCTCCACAAGTCTCACCTTTCTTTACAGTGTTCAGACATCAAACAGCTTTTGGTTGTTATTTTATGGCTTTGCTCGATATACCCCACTCTATCAGAGTTAGAAGCGGATGCCTCCTTTCACTTTCAAGTCTCTATATTGATGTGTCATTTTTCCACAAGGAGGCAACTCATGAATTAGTTTGATAAAATTTATAAAGGAAAGTATAAGGCTTAATAATCCAAGGTTAAAGTCTGGAGAACAGTTGCTGAAATTGTGTTTAGAATCATGATAACAGATGCATATGTCAGCAACAATATAGAAAAGAGAACAGAGAATGCCTAAAAACTGTATTTGGTAATATAACAGGTAAGTTTAAAACATAAGATAAGGCCTGGGGATATAGCTCAGTTGGCAAAGTGCTTGCCTCACCTGCACAAGGTTCTGTGTTCAATCCCCAACACCACCAAATAAGAAAAAGGTAAGAATTTTTTAAAAGGATATTTTACATTTAGAAAAGGACAATAATATATATTTATGGTGTGGAGGCAACCACTGATATCTGTAGCAAAGATAAACATTAACTTTGAATTATGAGAGGATATTGCATAAAAGAGAGCTTCAAGTATCTTAGGGTGGTTTTGATTTGCATTTCTCTGACTGCTAGAGATAGTGAGCATTTTTTCATGTACTTGTTGATTGATTGTATGTCCTCCTCTGAGAAGTGTCTGTTCAGGTCTTTGGCCCATTTGTTGATTGGGTTATTTGTTTTCTTATTGTTTAATTTTTTGAGTTCTTTGTATATTCTGGATATTAGGGCTCTATCTGAAGTGTGAGGGGTAAAAATTTGTTCCCATGATGTAGGCTCCCTAAGATTGGCAGCCATTATGAAGTCAAACAACAACAAGTGCTGGAGAGGATGTGGGGAAAAGGGTACTCTTGTACATTGCTGGTGGGACTGCAAACTGGTGCGGCCAATCTGGAAAGCAGTATGGAGATTCCTGGGAAAGCTGGGAATGGAACCACCATTTGACCCAGCTATTGCCCTTCTTGGACTATTCCCTGAAGACCTTAAAAGAGCGTACTACAGGGATACTGCTACATCGATGTTCATAGCAGCACAATTCACAATTGCTAGACTGTGGAACCAACCCAGATGCCCTTCAATAGATGAATGGATAAAAAAAATGTGGCATTTATACACCATGGAGTATTACGCAGCACTAAAAAATGACAAAATCATAGAATTTGCAGGGAAATGGATGGCACTAGAGCAGATTATTCTTAGTGAAGCTAGCCAATCCCTAAAAAACAAATACCAAATGTCTTCTTTGATATAATGAGAGCAACTAAGAACAGAGCAGGGAGGAAGAGCAGGAAGAAAAGATTAACATTAAACAGATACATGAGGTGGGATGGAAAGGGAGAGAAAAGGGAAATTGCATGGTAATGGAGGGAGTCCCTCATTGTTATACAAAATTACATATAAGAGGTTGTGAGGGGAATGGGAAAATAAACAAGGAGAGAAATGAATTACAGTGGATGGGGTAGAGAGAGAAGATGGGAGGGGAGGGAGGGGGGATAGTAGAGGATAGGAAAGGTAGCAGAATACAACAGTTACTAATAGGGCATTATGTAAAAATGTGGATGTGTAACCGATGTGATTCTGCAATCTGTATTTGGGGTAAAATTGGGAGTTCATAACCAACTTGAATCTAATGTATGAAATATGATATGTCAATAGCTTTATAATGTTTTGAACAACCAATAAAAAAAATATATATTAAACTTTACCAAATATATACAGAAACAATGATCATATATAAATGTATGTAAGTTGTAACAATATACTCAAACACTAGTTTACCTTGGTATTTTCCTCTGTGAGGTTTATGTGACTTTATCTAAATAGTATTTTATTTTTTTAATAAAAAGGTGAAACAAATATAAAATATAAAAAAAGAGAGCTTCAATATAATTAATGATCTGGTTCTAAGCATATTGTGAGAGTGAGCTCTACGTCTTTTATACATCTGAGATAACTGATGAGTGTTTGCTTATACAAATAAGCTTTCAGGGAATAGATATGGAAAAGAAAGATTATATTTTCTTGAACTATTGAACTGCATGTATCTGAAAAGCAAATAAAATATTTTAAAAAACTATCTCAACAAAAGTATTGCTTTAACACATTTAGAATCTCCTTTTAAACTTTTTAAAAATTTTCTTGATTTTTATTTGTTTATTTTTTTAATGTGGTGCTGAGGATTGAACTCAGGGCCTCATGCATGTGAGGCAAGTGCTCTACCCCTGAGCTACAACTCCAACCCTCCTTTTAAACTTTTTATACACCTTTTTATTGTATTTAATGCTATCACACAATTTAAACAAAATGCAACATATTGGAATTAGCATCATTAAAATGTGTATGTGGAAGTCAGACACGACAACAGAACACACATTCTATATAAAACTGAACAACTGAACAAAAAACTGTCCCTCAGTATTTATATATGAGAATTTATCCCAGCATAAATTCCTTTTCTCTTTAGTTCAATTTCACCATTTGCTTTAAATACAAACTTCAAAAACTTTTTGATATACATAAAAAATTAATAAATATTTATAGGGTATCATGTGATGTTTTGATACATGCATGCATTGTTTAAATCAGGTTACACAAATCTATCACCTCCAATGCTTATCATTTATTTATGGTAAAAACATTCAAAATACTTTCTTATAGCTTCTACTAAAATATGCAGTATATTATTGCTATCTATTTTCACCCCACTGTGCAAAAGCACCCCACAACGTCTTGCTCCTATCCAACTATAACTCAGTACTCACTGATCAATCTCTTCCCATCTACCTTACTCAGTATTTGGTATCTACTGTTTAACTGTCAACTTCTATGAGATCAACTTTTTTTTTTTTAAGATTTCATGAGTGAAATCACATGGTACTTGTCTTTCTATGCATAATTTACATAATTTAACTAATGACGCCCTTCTCTCACCAGTTACAAAAATCAACTCAAAATGGACTCAAGGCAGAAAAGACGCTGAAACTATGAAATTATTCTAGGAAATGCTTTAGGATGTGGGAATGGTAAAAATGTTTTGGTTAAGAACCTGAATGCAAAGGAAGCAAAAGCAAAAAAAATAGCCAAATGGGATTACCTCCAACTAAAAAGCACAGCAGAGGAAACAATCATTAAAAAATGATCGACAGTCCTAAAAAGTCATTGCTCAAAAGAAAACATAAAAACAGCCAACAAGTATATGAAAAAATGCTCCATATAATTCATCATCAGGGGAATGCAAATTAAAGCCACAATGAGACATCATCTCATCCCACTTAAAATAAACTAAAATCAACGAGACAAAAGAATAACAAGTACTGGTGACGATGTGGAGAAAAGGGAATCCTGCTTGCACACTGTTGGTGGAAATGTAAACTAATGAGGATTATAGTAAACAGCATGGAGGTTCCTCAGAGACTGGTTTTTAAATTCACAATATTGTCTCTATGCCACATATGACTCAAGAAAAAACCTAGTAGCAACTTCTTTGCTGTACATTTCAACCTGTCTTCTTTAATATCTGCAAAGATATAAATTCTACACTATCTACTGCCTTCCCATATACTTCACAATTATTGAGCTTTGCAAGTATCACTATCAGTGGCTAGATCCCAAACACCTTAGCTCTCTTCTGCTAATTCTGCAAATCCCGGAATTTCTTAGTTTTGACATTTGAACACAAACACACACAAGGGGAGGTGGGGAGGGAGAGAGGGAGAGTAGAAAAGAGGAAGGAAGGGAGGGAGAGAGAGAGGGCACACAATCTCAAAATCCCATCCTCCTTTTTAAGGTTTGAAGTTTTTGTTTTATATTGCTTTTCTGTCTCTTTGTTTCACTATATCTCTCTGCCCAATGTAGATTGCATTCTACATCTCACATCAGGGCCAAGCATGGAAGGAAATGCAGAAGATATAAATAACAGAATTTGAATGTTTTATTCAATACATACTTAAATAGGCAGCATCATTAGCAACACTGACAATAAAGCTGAATGCAAGAGCTATCCAAAAAGGGAGTGTTTGTCCCTGGAAAATAGCAAGATGCTAGACATGGAAATATTCAAAGTTTAAGGCTCTATTTGGCGGATCTGTTATAGTCAAGAAATCAGTCTTTCAGACTTCAAGTTTTTTATTACTGTAAAACTCTAGAATGTAAACTCAAGAAGAAAGGATATGGATGTAAACTCAAGAAAAAAAGCACATATGGATTCTGACTATTAGGGAGGAACTGTGCTAATCCTGGAGGACGTGTCTTAAGTTTATCTACTTTGTTTAGATGGGAAAACTGCAATTCAACATGTCAAGCGAATTTCTTAAAGTAAGGAAACATTTTAAAAGCCAAGCTTCAACGTAAATGAGGTATGGAAAACAACCGAAGATAATTAATATATAGTCAGTCAGAGATGCACATACATGTGGGTGGAGGTATAATTTATGAATTATATTTTAAAAATGGGGATGGGGCTGTAGCTCAGTGGTAGAGCACTTGCCTAGCATGCATGAGCACTGGGTTCCATTCTCAGCACCACATATAAATAAATGAATAAAATAATCGGCCAACATCTAAAAATATATTTTAAAAAATTAAAAAACAAAATGTAAAGCTTATAACAATTAGCAATTAACATTATAAATGATTACTATATGCCAGAAACTCTAAGCCTTTATCTCTATGGTTAATCAAAGAAACCCTGTGAAATAGGCACAAGGGAAACACTGTCAGAAGGTCACAAGAAAGACCAAGATCATACCATTGGAAGTTGTCAAAGAGGGAACAGAGACCTTCAGAATCCCTGCCCTAACCATTGCACAACCCTGCCCTAGGAGAATGTGCCTGGTAAGTTTGCTTAGACACTTAGACAGGATTTGAATTAGTAGAAGGGGATCAATTCATTCATTTTTTCATTAGAGCATTATAGTTATACATAGTAGTTGGGCTAACCCCAACTCTTCCATGCATGCAGTTCAATATTCCCCCTTTTTGCTCAAGAAAAAAAGCACATATGGATTCTGACTATTAGGAAGGAACTGTGCTAATCCTGGAGGACGTGTCTTAGTTTATCTGTTTTGTTTAGATGGGAAAACTGCAATTCAACATGTCATCCTCCTTCCTCTACTCTGCTAGACCTCCTTTCACTCCTCTATTTACATTATTTGGTTCTTTTTACTTATACACAAAGGTGAAAGTCCCTGTGCTATTATCTATATATGCTCATAATATGTTTATGAATTCATTCTGCATTGCCTGCTCTTTCCCATCCCTCCACTGGACCGCTTGATCTCCTTCTGTACACTACTCATCTTCCCTATTTCTTTATGATATCCTCCTATTCTTCCCTCCTCCTTTCCTTTAACTTACTCTAGCTTCTGTATATGAGAGAAAACATTTGCTCTTTGAATCTGAGTCTGGCTTATTTCACTCAACATGATATTCTCCATTTCTGTCCATTTACCAACAAACACCCTTATTTCATTCTTATGTCTGAGTAGAACTCCGTTGTGTACATACACCATAATCTTTAATCCATTCATCTATTGACAGGCAACTGGGTAGCTTCCATAATTTAGCTATTGTGAACTGTGTTGCTATAAACACTGATGTGGCTGTGTCACTACAGGATGATGATCTCAGTTCCTTTGGAAAAAGGAATGGGCTAGCTTGTTGGATGGTGGGTTCCTCGCTAGTTTTTTGACAAATCTTCATACTGTTTTCTAGAGTGGTTATACTAGTCTGCAGTCTCACCAACAGTATGCAGATATATCTTTTCCCCACATCCTCACCAGCATATTTATTATTGTTTGTATTCTTGATCATTTTAAATCTGAATGAAGTGAGATGAACTATTACTGTAGTTTTGATTTGTATGTTGCTGACTGCTAGAGGTGTTAAACTTTTTTTCATACATCTGTTGGCTACTTGTGTTTCTTTTGAGAAGTTTCTGTAGAGCTCTTTTGCCATGTATTGGCTGCTTGGCAATTATTATTTTATGTGTGTGTGCGTGTGTTATTTGTATATTCTAGATATTAATCCCTTATCAGAGAAGTAGCTAACAAAGATTTTTCCCATTCTGCATGTCTTTCTGTCACACTTAGTTGTTTCCTTTGCTATGCAGAAGCTTTTAATTTGATGGCATCCCACTCGTTGATTCTTGGTTTCATTTCTTGATCTTTGGGGGTCTTGTTAAGGAAGTTTGTGCCAGCACCTTATATAATGGAGTGTTAACCCTAAGTTTTGAGCAGTTGCAAGGATTCTGGTCTGATTCCTAAGTCTTTGATCCATTTTTATTTGACTCTTGTACAGGGTGAGAGAGATTTCCCAACACCATTTGTTAAAAAGACTGTTTTTTTTCTCCACAATATATTTTTGGCTGTATGTATGTGGATTCATCTCTGTGCCTTCTACTCTGTTCCACTGGTCTTCATGTCTATTTTGATGCCAATTCCACACTGCTTATATTACTGTAGAGCTGGAGTATAATTTCCGATCATTTATTGGGATGCCTTCTGCATCACTTTTTTTTTTTTCCTTTTGGCTTAGTATTGCTTTTGCTATTCTGGGTCTCATGTTCTTCCAAATGAATTTAAGAATTGTTTTTTTCTAATTTTGTGAAGAATGTCATTGCTATTGTGATGAGGATTGCATTGAACCTGGATATTGCTTTTTGTAGTGAGAACATTTTTAACAATATTAATTCTGCCTATCCAAGAACATGGGAGGTCTCTCCATCTTATAATGCCTTTTTCAATTTTTTTCTTCAGTGTTTTATGATTTTCACTGTAGAAATCCTTTACCTCCTTGATTAAATTGATTCCCAAGTTTCTTGACTACTTGTTTGTTTTGAGGTTATTGTGAATGAGATGGTTTTCCTGATTTCTTGCTCAGCTGAATCACTTATGAAGTAAAGAAAAGCTACTGATTTATGGGTGTTGATCTTGTATTCTATTTTGATGAACACATTTATAAACTACTTCTGGTAGAGTTTTTTTGGGTCTTCTAGATACAGACTCATGTCATTGGCAAACAGAGATAGTTTGACTTCTTCTTTCCCTATTTGTATATCTTTGATTTACCTCTTTTGCCTAATCACCTTGGCTAATGTGTCAAGGACTATACTGAATAGGAGTGGTGAGAGTGGATAGCCTTGTCTTGTTCCTGATTTTAGAGGAAATGCTTTTAGTCTTTTTCCATTCAGTTTGGGTTGATATTGGGTTTGTCATAAACAGCCTTTATGATGTTGAGGTAAGTTCATTTCATCCATAGTTTCTCCAGCATTTTAAATATAAATGGGGGCTTGGGTTGTGGCTCAGTGGCACAGCATGTGTAAGGCACTGGGTTCAATCCTCAGCACCACATAAAAATAAAGATATTGTGTCCATATAAAATTAAAATATATACATATATTTTAATTGATTTTGTTTTTTAAATACATGACAGAAGAATGCATTACAATACTTACTACACATATAGAGCACAATTTTTCATATCTGTTTGTAAATAAAGTATGTTCACTGCAATTCATGTCTTCATACATGTACTTTGGATAATGATGTCCATCACATACTATACTACAGAGCAATAGTAACAAAAACAGCATCGTATTGGCACCCAAACAGACTGGTAGACCAATGGTACAGAATAGAGGACACAGAGACTTACCCATAAAATTACAATTATGTTATATTAGACAAAGGTGCCAAAAACATGCATTGGAGAAAAGATATCCTCTTCATAAAGGCGCGGGGAAAACTAGAGACACCTGACCTTCAACTCCCCCTCCCATCAGCGGCGAAAATGAAACCTGTCTAGCCAGCGCTGAGGGAGGGGCAAGAGGGAAAAAATCAAAACAGTAGAGTGCTGGGGTTCCCAATAGCCAACTGTGCGACGGGAGATCCGGGCTGACTGATCCGCGCAGCCCGCCCCACGGCTACAGACGGCGGGGCACCACCGAGAAGCGACCAGCAAGCAGGGAGAAACGTTGCTGCAGATTCTGTGGAATCCTGCCGGCTGAGCCCCCACTAACCCCAGGCCGAGTTCAGGATTTCAGACTGGGAAGGAAGCCGTACAGTTCTATCCCCCACAATGGAAACTCCACCAAGGAAACCAGCGGCCACCATCTTGGAGAGCTGAAGTAACCACCGCCACTCTCCAACAGATTACAACAATAAAACAGGTGTGTGTTACTCAGCTCAGCTCCCATACAGCGGGGAATTCGCATAAAATCTTTCCTAGGCTTTCCGGGGGTGGGATTATCAGAGCAAGCCTGCATAAAGGCGCGGGGAAAACTAGAGACACCTGACCTTCAACTCCCCTCCCATTAGCGGAGAAAACGAAACCTGTCTAGCCAGCACTGGGGGAGGGGCAAGCGGAAAAAATCAAAACAATAGAGTGCTGGGGTTCCCAATAGACACCCTCCACACCCAACAAACGGCAGGCCCAGAGTACAGTTTGAACTGCCGAGAGGCATCACTCAGGGGAAATCTGGTCTAGCAGGAGAAACCAGGACTAGCAGGAGAAACCAGGGGACTAGAGGCCAGGCCCTTGCGACTGGGCAGCTGGAGACCGAACGCCCGCCGGCGACAGTCCACCCGCTGCCAACATGACTGGGCGGCTGGAGAACACCCTCCCGCCGGCGACCGACCACGTGACTGGGCAGCTACAGATCGCCCGCCTGCCGGCGACCGATCACCCGCCCGCTGCCTGCGCGACTGCGCGGCTAGAGATCGCCCGCCCGCCGGCGACAGCCCACCTGCTGCCCGCGCGACTGGGTGGCTGTAGACAACCCGCAGGCCAGCGACCAGGAGCTGAAACCAACCAGACACAGTCCAGTCCCACCCCCCTATTCGGACACCCTGGCAAGGAGCCTGGGGCCAGCCATAGCAGAGAGGTGACGTCACTGGAGCTCGGCCATCGGAATTCCTTCCCAGCGGAATCTACTTTAGCAGGCATAGTCTACCAACACAAAGGAGAGACAACAGAGATATACAAAACCAAAACGAATCTATAGAAGACAGCAGAAACACAGCAATCAAATAGAGCTGAAAAGTAATGTGAACATCATGAAAAAACAAGGGAAAAAAGGAGTACAAACAATGCAGGACAACTTAATTCTACAGGAGGACCTAGAAGCATCAGAAACAGGGATAGGGAAAGAACTCAAGGCATACATAACTCAGATGGAAAGGAATATTAGAGAAGACATGAGGCAGCAAGTCCAAGCAATAAAAGTATATTTTGAAAATGAATTAAACAAACAAATTCAAATGGCAAAGAACGAGCTTTACTAGGAGATAGAGATCTTAAAAAAAAAATCAAATAGTAATCCTAGAAATGCAGGAAACTATAAACCAAATTAAAAACTCAAATGAGAATATTACAAATAGACTAGATCAAGTAGAAGTCAGAACATCAGATAATGAAGACAAAGTTTATCAACTTGAAAAGAATATAGTCAACACAGAAAAGATGCTTAAATCCCACAAGCAATCTATTCAAGAGATATGGGATGTCATAAAAAAAACCAAATTTGAGAGTCATTGGGATAGAAGAAGGCATAGAGATTCAAACCAAAGGAATGGACAACATATTAAATGAAATAATTCTAGAAAACTTCCCAGAGATGAAAGATGGAATAGATTGCCAAATCCTGGAAGCCTACAGGACCCCAAACATTCAAAACCATAATAGACCAACTCCAAGACATATAATTATGAAGATAGCCAACATACAGAACAAGGAGAGAATATTAAAAGCTATGAGAGAAAGGAGGCAGATTACATTCAGGGATAAACCAATTAGGTTAACGACTGATTTTTCATCACAGACTTTGAAAGCGAGAAGATCCTGGAACAATGTATTTCAAATGCTGAAAAATAATGGATTCCAACCAAGAATACAATATCCAACAAAATTAAGTTTCAGATTTGACAATGAAATTAAAATCTTTCACGATAAACAAAAGCTAAAATAATTCGCAGCCAGAAAACCAGCACTGCAAAGCATTTTGAGCAAAATACTACAAGAAGAGGAATTGAAAAATAGTGCCCAAAACTAACAGCGGGAGGTATCTCAGTAAAGGGGGAGGAAAATAACCAAAAAGTAAAAACTAGCCAAACTAAAATAAATAAATAAATAAACATGACTTGAAGTACAAATCATATTTCAATTGTAACCTTAAATGTTAATGGCCTAAACTCACCAATCAAGAGACATAGGCTAGTAACCTGGATCAAAAAAACAAATCCAACAATATGCTGCCTTCAGGAGACTCATATGATAGGAAAAGACATACACAGGCTCAAAATAAAAGGTTGGGAAAAATCATACCACTCACATGGCCCTTGGAAGCAAGCAGGAGTGGCCATACTCATATCGAATAAAATCAACTTCAAACCTAAGTTAATCAAAAGGGATAAAGAAGGACACTATATACTGTTAAAAGGAACCATCCACCAACAAGACATAACATTTATCAATTTGTATGCACCAAACAATGGAGTTGCAACGTTTATAAAACAAAATCTCCTCAAGTTCAAGAGTCAAATAGACTACAACACAATAATTATGGGTGACTTCAACACACCGCTCTCACCATTAGACAGATCCTCTAGACAAAAACTGAATAAAGAAACTATAGAACTCAACAGCACAATCAATAACCTAGACTTAACCGACATATATAGAATATATCAACCATCATCAAGTGGATACACGTTCTTCTCAGCAGCACATGGATCTTACTCAAAGATAGACCATATATTATGCCATAGGGCAACTCTTAGTAAATATAAAGGCGTGGAGATAATACCATATCTGACCATAATGGAATGAAACTGGAAATCAATGATAAAAGAAGGAAGGAAAAATCATACATCACATGGAAAATGAACAATATGCTACTGAATGATCAATGGGTTACAGAAGACATAAAGGAGGATATAAAAAAATTCTTAGAGACAAATGACAATAGAGACACAACATACCGGAATCTATGGGACACAATGAAAGCAGTTTTAAGAGGGAAATTCATTTCTTGGAGTTCTTTCCTCAAAAAAAAAGAAAAAAAAACAACAAATAAATGAACTCACACTACACCTCAAAAACCTAGAAAAGGAAGAGCAAAACAACAGCAAATGTAGTAGAAGACAAGAAATAATTAAAATTAGAGCAGAAATCAACGAAATTGAAACAAAAGAAACTATTGAAAAAATTAACAAAACTAAAAGTTGGTTCTTTGAAAAAATAAATAAGATCGACAGGCCCTTAGCCATGCTAACGAAGAGAAGAAGAGAGAGAACTCAAATTACTAACATACGGGATGAAAAAGGCAATATCACAACAGACACTACAGAAATACAGAAGATAATTAGAAAGTATTTTGAAACCCTATATTCCAATAAAATAGAAGATAGTGAAGATATCGATAAATTTCTTAAGTCATACGATCTGCCCAGATTGAGTCAGGAAGACACACACAATTTAAACAGACCAATAACAAAGGAAGAAATAGAAGAAGCCATCAAAAGACTACCAACCAAGAAAAGCCCTGGACCAGATGGGTATACAGCGGAGTTCTACAAAACCTTCAAAGAAGAATTAATACCAATGCTTTTCAAGCTATTTCAAGAAATAGAAAAAGAAGGAGCTCTTCCAAATTCATTCTATGAGGCCAACATCACCCTGATTCTGAAACCAGACAAAGACACTTCAAAGAAAGAAAAATACAGACCGATATCTCTAATGAACTTGGATGCAAAAATTCTCAATAAAATCCTGGCAAATCGAAAACAAAAGCATATCAAAAAAATTGTGCACCATGATCAAGTAGGATTCATCCCTGGGATGCAAGGCTGGTTCAATATACAGAAATCAATAAATACTATTCACCACATCAATAGACTTAAAAACAAGAACCATATGATCATCTCGATAGATGCAGAAAAAGCATCAGCATCCCTTTATGTTCAAAACACTAGAAAAACTAGGGATAACAGGAACTTACCTCAACATTGTAAAAGCTATATATGCTAAGCCTCAGGCTAGCATCATCCTAAATGGAGAAAAACTGAAGGCATTCCCTCTAAAATCTGGAACAAGACAGGGATGCCCTCTCTCACCACTTCTATTCAATTTAGTTCTTGAAATACTAGCCAGAGCAATTAGACAGACAAAAGAAATTAAAGGCATAAAAATAGGAAAAGAAGAGCTTAAATTATCGCTATTTGCGGATGACATGATAATATATTTAACAGACCCAAAAGGGACTACAAAAAAACTTCTAGAGTTAATAAATGAATTCAGCAAAGTGGCAGGATATAAAATCAACACACATAAATCAAAGGCATTCCTCTATATCAGCAACAAAACTTCTGAAATGGAAATGAGGAAAACCACTCCATTCACAATATCCTCAAAGAAAATAAGATACTTGGGAATCAACCTAACAAAAGAGGTGAAAGATTTATATAATGAAAACTACAGAACCCTAAAGAGAGAGATAGAAGAAGATCTTAGAAGATGGAAAAATGTACCTTTTCATGGATAGGCAGAACTAACATCATCACAATGGCGATATTACCCAAAGTTCTCTACAGGTTTAATGCGATGCCAATCAAAATCCCAACAGCATTTCTTGTACAAATAGATAAAGCAATCATGAAATTCATATGGAAAAACAAAAGACCCAGAATAGCAAAAGCAATTCTAAGCAGGAAGTGTGAATCTGGAGGTATAGCGATACCAGAGTTCAAACTGTACTACAAAGCAATAGTAACAAAAACAGCGTGGTACTGGTACCAAAACAGGCAGGTGGACCAATGGTACAGAATAGAGGACACAGAAACCAATCCACAAAATTACAACTTTCTTATATTTGATAAAGGGGCCAAAAACATGCAATGGAGGAAGGATAGCATCTTCAACAAATGGTGCTGGGAAAATTGGAAATCCATATGCAACAAAATGAAACTGAATCCCTTTCTCTCACCATGCACAAAAGTTAACTCAAAATGGATCAAGGAGCGAGATATCAAATCAGAGACACTGCGTCTGATGGAAGAAAAAGTTGGCTCCGATCTACATATTGTGGGGTCGGGCTCCAAATTCCTTAATAGGACGCCCATAGCCCAAGAGTTAATAACAAGAATAAACAAACGGGACTTACTTAAACTAAAAAGTTTTTTCTCAGCACGAGAAACAATAAGAGAGGTAAATAGAGAGCCTACATCCTGGGAACAAATTTTTACCCCTCACACTTCAGATAGAGCCCTAATATCCAGAATATACAAAGAACTCAAAAAATTAAACAATAAGATAACAAATAACCCAATCAACAAATGGGCCAAGGACCTGAACAGACACTTCACAGAGGAGGACATACAATCAATCAACAAGTACATGAAAAAATGCTCACCATCTCTAGCAGTCAGAGAAATGCAAATCAAAACCACCCTAAGATACCATCTCACTCCAGTAAGATTGGCAGCCATTATGAAGTCAAACAACAATAAGTGTTGGCGAGGATGTGGGGAAAAGGGTACACTTGTACACTGCTGGTGGGTCTGCAAATTGGTGAGGCCAATTTGGAAAGCAGTATGGAGATTTCTTGGAAAGCTGGGAATGGATCCACCATTTGACTCAGCTATTGCCCTTCTCAGACTATTCCCTGAGGATCTTAAAAGAGCGTACTATAGGGATACTGCCACATCAATGATCATAGCGGCACAATTCACAATAGCTAGACTGTGGAACCAACCTAGATGCCCTTCAATAGATGAATGGATAAAAAAAATGTGGCATCTATACACAATGGAGTATTATGCAGCACTAAAAAATGACAAAATCATAGAATTTGCAGGGAAATGGATGGCATTAGAGCAGATTATGCTAAGCGAAGCTAGCCAATCCTTAAAAAACAAATGCCAAATGTCTTCTTTGATATAAAGAGAGCAACTAAGAACAGAACAGGGAGGAATAGCATGAGGAAAAGATTAACATTAAACAAAGACGAGTGGGGGGAGAGAAAGGGAGAGAGAAGGGAAAGCATATGGAAATGGTAGGAGACCCTCAATGTTACACAAAATTACATATAAGAGGTTGGGAGGGGAAAGGGGGGGGGAAACAAGGGAGAGAATTGAACAACAGTAGATGAGGTAGAGAGCGAAGATGGGAGGGGATGGGAGGGGGGATAGTAGGGGATAGGAAAGGTAGCAGAATACAACAGTCACTAATATGCCATTATGTAAAAATGTGAGTGTGTAACCGATATGATTCTGCAATTTGTATTTGGGGTAAAAATGGGAGTTCATAACCCAATTGAGTCAAATATATGAAAGATGATATATCATGAGCTTTGTAATTTTTTGAACAACCAATAAAAAAAAAGATATCCTCTTCAACAAATGGTGCTGGGAAAACTGGAAATCCATATGCAACAAAATGAAATTAAACCCCTATCTCTCACCATGCACAAAACTCAACTCAAAGTGGATCAAGGACCTAGGAATTAAACCAAAGACTCTGCATCTATTAGAAGAAAAAGTAGGCCCTAATCTTCATCATGTGGAATTAGGCCCCATCTTTCTTAATAAGAATCCTATAGCGCAAGAATTAAAACCAAGAATCAATAAATGGGATGGACTCAAACTAAAAAGTTTCTTCTCACCAAAAAAAAAAAAAAAAAAAAAAAATCTGTGAGGTGAATAGAGAACCTACATCTTGGTAGCAAATTTTTACCCCTCACGCATCAGATAGAGCACTAATCTCTAAGATATGTAAAGAATTCAAAAAGCTAAGTGCCAAAAAACAAATAACGCAATCAATAAATGGGCCAAGGAACTGAACAGACACTTCTCAGAAGAGAATATACAATCAATCAACAAATATATGAAAAAATGTGCCTCATATCTAGCAATTAGAGAAATGCAAATCAAAACTACTCTAAGATATCATCTCACTCCAGTCAGAATGGCAGCTATTATGAAAATATATATATATTTTAAAAAAGCATGAATGGGTGCTAGGTTTTACTAAAAGTCTTTTATGCATCTCATTGAGATAATCATGTGATTCTTTTCCCTAATTCTGTTTAAGTGGTGAATTATATTTATTGATTTGCATTCGTTGAACCAACCTTGTATTCCTGGGGTAAAATCTACTTGCCCATGATATATTGTCTTCTTGATGTATTTTTATTTTTATATTTTTCGGGGGTGAAGGGGGGCTGGGGATTGAACTCAGGAGCACTCAATCTCTGAGCCACATCCCCAGCCCTATTTTGTATTTTATTTGGAGACAGGGTCTCACTTAGTTGCTTAGCACCTTGCTTTTGCTGAGGCTGGCTTTGAATTCCTAATCCCCCTGCCTCAGCCTCCCAAACTGCTGGGATTACAGGCATACACCACCAAGCCCAGCTTGATGTATTTTTGAATTTGATAATATTTTATTATGTATTTTTGCTTCTATATTCATCAAGGAAATTAGCCTTTATTTTTATTTCTTTGATCTCTCTTTGTCTGGTTTTGGTATTGGGTTATATTGGCTTCACAGAATGTATTTGGGAAAGTTCCCTCTCATTAAATTTCATGGAATGGTGTAAGAAATACTGGTGTTAGTTCTTCTTTAAAGGTCTGGTAGAATTCTGCTGAGAATTAATCTGGTCCTGGGCTTTTAATTACTGTTTCAATTTCATTACTTGATATTGAATTGTTTAGATTTTCTGCATCTTCCTGGTTCATTTTGGGTGGGTCATATGTGTCTAGGAGTTTGACAATGTCTTGCAGATTTTCCAGTTTGTTGAAATATAAATTTTGGAAGTTTTTTCTGATCCTCAGGATTTCAGATATATCTGTGCTGATGTCTCCTTTTGAAAAAAAAAATCTTTAATTTTGTTGATTTTGGTCTTATTTCTCTTTCTTTGGGTTTGTTTGTAAGGGTTTATCAATATTATTTACCTTTATGAAGAACTAACTATATTGCATTGATCCTATGGATTATTTTTTATTCTCAATTTCATTAAATTCAGCTTGATCTTGTTTCCTGTCTTCTACTGATTTTGGAATTAAGTTTGTTCTTTTTCTAAGGACTTGAGATAAAGCATAAACTTATTTACTTCGGAATTTTTTTAAAATATCCCAGATATTTTGATCTGTTTCTGTCTTCATTTGTTTTTAAGAATTTCTTGATTTCTATTCTCATTTCTTCTTTGATGCATTCTTCAATTAATAGAGTATCATTCGATTTCCATGTATTTGTCTGATGTCTTTGATTTTTCTTGCTGTTTATTGATAGTTTTATTCTAATGTTACCTAATAGATAGGGTGCATGGGATCATAGTGATTTGGGGTTTTGTTTTGTTTTGTTTTGTTTTTAAAATTCACTTTGTGACCTAGAATATGGCCTAATTTGTAAAAAAAAAAAAAAAAAGTTCCATGAGTTTCTGATAAGAAGATAAATTCAGCTGTTCTGGGGGTGAAATATTTTGTAGATGTCCATCAGGTCCATTTGACTTATAGTTTCGTTTAAATTAGAAATATCTTATTGATTTTATGTTTTGATTACGTAGTGAAAAGGGTATGTTGAAATCACCCAGTATTATTGTGTGGGGTCAATCTGAGATTTAATGTAATGGAGTATTTCTTTCATATGTTGTGCTGTTACTGACTTCAGTATTCAGTTTCCATGAAGTTCTTTTGTTACTCTCTTCACTGAGGAGCAGTCTTCCTGCTCTGTAATTCTGGCACTGAGGAGCTATTGGGTCTGCTTCCTTTCTCTACTCCACCATCTTCCTCCTCCTCCTCCTCGTTCAATTTATATTCCTCTTTATTCATGGAAGGATGAGAAAGTCAGAGATAAAATGTTTAAATAATAATTTTTACTTTACTCTTTTAAAAAAAAAGTGGAACTGAGTATAAGGATAAAAGAAATATTAAAAAATCATTTCAATGTGACGATTTTGACAAAGTTGAATTGTTTTCTCACTTTCTCACTGAACTTAAGTATTGAAAAAAATCATTTGTCTACCAGCAGAAAAAAACAGTAACAGCAAAAAGTAGGTGTGTTAGATAAATTAAGATATTAAATTTAAGCCTTACAAAATTCATTTAATCTTCCAATAGTAGCTTTTGCAACAAAAGTTTTCGTTTTCTTTTGGAGACCAGCTAACAGAGAACCTGAAGGACATCTCTGTTAATTTATCACCTTCTTTTCTTGCCCCCACACCATCTAAATAATGATGGCTAACTACTGTCACTTTACTAGGATGATGTAATGACTTACTGAATGAAAATATAGCATGTAAGAGTTCTGAGCAGAGTCTACCCATAAGCTTTACTGGATTCGTGTTTTGGTTTGTGATACTATGATGTTAAAAATGGTGTCTGAGAAAAGTTGGTAGGGCATCTACTGGGAAGAATTCTGATTCAGTCCTGTCTCCTTCTCCCCAGAAGCAAATGAAGGAATTTGTCAAAGAGACGACAGAAAATCAGAGCAAAAACTCCTAGTGCTGTATAGGAACTTTGCCTGGTGGGATGAAGTGAGCAACAACAGGGTTGGGTGGGCTGAAATGCTCATTATACACAACAGCTTTCTGAAAGGGGTGACCAGGCCCCTGATGAGGAGTAGTCAGTCATTTCCAAAATTTACAAGCTGGCAAAACCAAAGACAGAGAGGTGGGGGAATTGAATCACACTCCTTAGAGCTGAAAAGGCTCCTAGAGAATCAGGTAATGGTTTCCCAACATGATTAGCAGGGAATCTTTGTTGCCAGTTTATAGTGGCACTTGCAGATTCCAAGGTGATCCCTACTTTATGTGACTATAAATGTTAAGAGTCTCAGTCTTTGATATTGCCACCTGGAGTCATTGACAATGGCATTATAGTAGAGAATCGCAGGCTATAAAAGCATCCTGCTTCTCAGATTCATCCCACAAGCCCATAATATTTACTCAAGACACACTGTGAACAAAACAATGTGATATATACCTAATCTTAGGAGAGTTACAAAGAGAAGACCAGATATGACACATTCCCTTGAAAAGCTTAAAGTTACAAAATAGAAAGTTTCTTATAGACATTCAGGTTTAATCTTAAATATACAAATTACACAAGGCGTTAAAATAAACTGAATAGTAGAAGCTAAAATCACAGAGACTGATGAACACAATAGAAGTTGATTCATCTGTAGCATCTACCATCATTATGAAGATATTTACATTTGGTAAAAACACTATATACAGTTCAGTGTTAATTTTAATGTCCTGTATTCTATACCGTGTTAGGGTTTGTTTTGTGTTTTTGTTTTTGTTTTGTACTGAATTTGACTTTGGGAGAACAAGTAAAAACACAAACTATAAGCAAACCATTTATTTTTGTTCTGTGCACTGGCATTTTTTTTGTATTTTTCCAAGACAATTTATCATACGCATTCCTGAAATTATTTTTTAACATTTATGTTTAAGAACTCTAGCCAAAAAAATCAAGTTGTTTCTGACCCTACCACGGTCCCTCCCAGGTCCATTTGTTTACTTGGCTTTAATCTACGATTTAAACTTTAAGAAGATAATCATTTCACTGTTTGACTTAACTTAGCTATAGTACAAATATATATACGAAAGACAACTCAAGAAAGACACAGAGATTATAAGGCAATTGCCAATTCAGCCTTACTATTGGGGGGGGGCATAAACATAAATTCATTTTGGAAGACAAACTGTTTACCTTAGTAATAGGCTATAAGTGAAGTTCTGATCTTTCTTTCTAGATACCTCAAAAACACATTTATCCAAAACTATACTTTGCTATATACAAGATCATATTTTGCTATACACTAAGAATGTTTGGAATGAATTAAATTTGTAGGAAACTTTAGAGCTAGGTTTATACAATTTACATCAGCGAAATCCTAGGAAATCTGTGGGGTGCAAGGAAAGTAGTCACTCAGAGGATATCAAACTCCTGTGCTTAATTCTCATTTAGTTACCTTTATTTATAATCAGTAAGCTATATCTCCAAATATTAAACACATCCTACTTTTATGATGACTAATGTTTGAAGTAGCTGATGTTTTAACAGGGACTTTTTTTTTAATTTCAGAAAGCATGAAAAAAATAATTTGTGTAATAGTCCCATATATGTATTTCAGAAGCAATAGAGCCTTCCAAAAGTGGATTGGGAATTAGAAATGTCTAATTATATTTAGCATCAATGAGCCTGAGGGTTTAGTCATGTAAAATATGTTTTTTACTCACCGAAAGAGCCCATAAAGCTGAAAGGGAAGAAAACGAGTGTACCAAATAACAACAAAGAAGAGAAGATTTAGATGGGGAAAAAAAAGCAAGTATTCTTGATCTCAAAGAGCTCAGAAACCATTGGAGTAAAAATGGAGACATATAAAATCAATATATGGAGGATGTTTCTGGCACTACATTTTTATTATGAGAGCTTTTCAGAAAATAATTCTTGACAACACACAAAAAGCCTACTCTGAGATGTATTAGTCTCTCTCCTCAGCACAAACCATCTCCCTTTGTCCCATTTATGCTCCATATTCTTTAGTCTTATGGACCAACAACAACTTCTCTCGGAACTCTGGATCTATGCACCTGCAGCAGGCCAGTATACCTAAAGCTAATACACTGGATGACAGACTTAATATCGAAGTCCTCAAATGATCCATTTAAAAGAAATCTGAAACTAAGTATGTATCCACAAAAAAAAAAATGCATTTGTGAATAGTACTGAAATGATGGCAATTTTTAAAATAGGTTTTGATAACATGCAAGTTTGACTATTTGACTACTTGACCCTTTGGTGAACTGGCTTTTTACAACAGATCTGAATCAAGTGGACTCACATCCTGAATTTATCAGTCCTGTTGCAGTCTCCTCCATCTGCCTTCATCTAGCCAACCCCTATTCTTCTTGCAATGGATAGTGTATCTCTCACTTACTTTTCAAAAAAGTATTTTCTGAATTTCCCCCAAATCCTTTCATGAGCCCTTGTTCTCACTTAGCTGAAGACTGATTTCAGTAGAACCAAGATGTTGCTGGAGTTGTTTGTCAAACTCAGTAGACTGCAAAGTCCTTGAAAGTAGGAACTGTGTCTTATTCATCATTACGTCTGCAGCACACACACCAAGCAGTCAAGAAAGCTTCTGAGAAAAGAATGAATTTTCCCTCAACATGGACAATGACAGCCTGAGAAGCCAAATGAACTTCTGGACTGTGTCAGGAGTCACTTTTCTCACCCTGGTCTCCCACTTTGGAAGAAACTCTGATTCAATCGAGACCTCTCGAATGTCCAATATATGATATAACCTCACCTCAGAAATCACATAACTCATTTGTGTTATGAGTGGTCCACTGGCCCAGAAAGAAACAACCACATTCTCTTAGCCTTTGGAACTGAGGTTCAGAAACGAGACTTAGAGGTTCATTAGGGTGGTTGAACTGGGAGATGATATATAGATGAGGAAACTGTGAGGGTTGCTTAGGTACAGTGATACAGGAAAGAAATCAGAATACTGTCTTGGAACAAAGAGAGAGAAAGACCCCAAGAGAGGGTAGGTAAACAAGAGAATGGTGAAAGATAGTGGGCAGAGAATGGCAGAGGGCAAGAAAGGTTCTTGAGTGTCTTGTATTTCTTGAGTACACAACTGGGACTTGACTGAATCTCTCTCTCTCTCTCTCTCAATTTTGTTGATCATCCTATATACTCTCAGCAAATTCCTGCATCTCTCTTTTCCTTTCTAATTCTAGTTTGACTATTTCTTAGTCAGTCTCATGATCCCTGGCTTTGGTAGAAGATGCCTAAGAAAAGGGTTCCATCCAAAACATTTCCCCAATTTTCTCAACCTTGCAAATAATCCCCGGATAGAAGTTATTATAAACACATGAATGGCATTTCCCTAAAATGCTTTGATAGTAGAAAAGTAGTACTGTTGAAGCATCACTATGTCTAGCTTTCTTCTTCACAAACTTCTATTCTTTCATGCAGAAGAAAACAAGGTTTGGCAGTCCCTTGCTCAGTTATTCCCAGTGGAATACAGAAGAATGAGGAAGAGAAAGACAGGATAGGTGGTAGAGGAAGAGGGACCAGAAGATACTACATCATTCCACCTACTGCTCCACCTGTGTATCAGTCCTTGTCCCACAAAAGAGCCAAAACTACGACACAACATCTGTATTTGCATTTCTTCATGCCTTCTTGCTATATTATCATATGCACACATTTTAACTGCAATGTTTTTTTTTAAATCAAGAAGATTGCAGGAAGAAAGAAATTGATTAGCCCAGATCAAGTGGCTCTGATCCACCTGTTGTAAGGTAATAAATTGTTGACCTTTTGGAAGCACATTAGTGATATTCACTTAAGAGATTCTCTTTTCTTAGAACTAATATGTCTCTAAAATGTCAGGCTTCATGCCCTCATCATTAAACAAATCAGCCTTAATATGCTGCTTCTTTCAAGTGACTGTTTTAGGTAAGTCAAAAGGCCATTCTTAATGTCAGTATAAAGATAATTTAGGTGGGAAAATGCAAAGAAAAACTCATCTAGGGTTAAGTAATGCAAAAAGTTTGCTTTCCTTTTATAATTTGAAAAACAATTATTAGGGCAAAGCTATAGTTAGTTTAGAACTCTTAAGCGAAATATCTCCACTTGTTCTCTTGTATATATGATCTTGCTGAGATAAAATCACTAGGCAATACTTAACTGAAAGATAATGGGTTAAGATGCACACCCAAAATAAATACATTAACTAAAGTGAAAGGAACATAGAATGTACTAGTTTGATGAAGCAATGTTTAAATATAATGGTTAGAATGTGCTTATTTCAATGTAGAGAATAATATTCAGTTTTTTTTTAGCCTCTGCTGAATAAAATGCAAGTTAAGCTAAAGAGAAAGTGAGTCACATTCCTTTAAGAACATTCCCTTCATATGGAAAGAACATTTTCCAAGGAGCAGATCTAATTATAGGAAATTAGTCACATGACAATTGGTAAATTATATGATGTCATAGTTTGGCTTGGAAATCAAAGGCAGGGTGGACAAATGTTTTCTCTAAAAGTCCAGATAGGGTCTGGGAAACACTGTATATCCTTCTGCTTTAGCTCTGTGTTTGTTTGTATTTATAACTCTTTAAAAATGCTGAGAATCCTGGTACCATGCATTAAACTCAGTGGTGCTCAACCACTGAACCACATCTCTGGCCCTTTTAATTTTTTATTTAAAGAGAAGGTCTTGCTAAGTTGCTTAGGGCCTCACTAAGTTGCAGAGGCTGGCTTTAAACTAGCAATCCTCCTGCCTCAGCCTCCTGAGGCACTGGAATTACAGGTGTGCAACACTGCAGCTGGCCGACCATAATTCTTGAAACTCTTTTCAAGTATACACATTTAATTCTGGTGTACATATAGCTCTTACTTGCCCTGTTTTTAAACACATTTGTTTATCTATAGGGGATAACTTATCTATCTCAATAACAATTCTCTAGTAGATAAACAGGTAAATGATACCAACCGATAATAACATTAAAATAAAATAAGCAAATGAGGCAATGTTCTACCTTATTCAGTAATAAAACTGAAAAAGAAATGGGATGTACATTTTTCCTAATAGCCAGAATAAAACCATAAATTTTAATGCTGATGAAGAAACTGACCTTTTTATATTCTCATAGTGAAAGTGTTAATAGGTTAAAAAGGGAAGGAAAAAAAATCTTACCAAAAACAATTTCAGTATTAAGAATCTTAAAATACTTATATGCTTTTGTCTTATAAATTGCTTACATAAAAATAATTAATTATTTATAATGGTGAAAAATAAGGTATAAGCAAGTGTCTAACACAACACTGGTATATCCTCTGTATTATATAGCCATAAACTTATGTTTACCACAATTTTATAACAACATGGGAGGATGGAGAGGCTATGACATTAAATGCATACTTGCTTATATATTCTTGAATAGAAATCAATTTTGACTATTATGCAATCCCAAATAATCCTAATTTAAAAAAAAAACTTGTTTTCAACATTAGGAATTGAACCCAGGGTGTTCTACCACTGAGCCACATCCTTAGCCCTTTTTATTGTGATACGTCTGCCTCAGTCTCTGCAGTTGCTAGGACTACAGATTTGAGTCATTGTACCTAGTGTTAATGAAAATCTTAACTCAGATTTTAGGAGCAGGTGCCAGAAAACTAGAATATGTAAACTTTCAACAACAAAACTGAAATGTTTATCTTCTTGTAATATTTATTTAGTTTTAAATAAATACATAAAAGTCCCATGCTTAGAGAATTTTTAAAAATTGTTTGTTTTCTACTCCCCCATGTCCTGAAAAAAAAAAATGGGTTCAAACTCTACAGGTATGTTTTACGTCAGTGGCTTCCATCACCTCTCATGGTCACCTAGCTAAAGTGGCATCAAACACAAATTACTGTTTCAAAAACACCTAGTACATCACCCAAGTTAAAAAATAGAACATTGCTGGCACTTAACACGCCATGTGGCTCCCCTCTCATATCACAAATCTTGCCCTGCTTCCAAAGGTAACCATTATCCTGACTTTTATGTATATATATCTATCCTATAACTTTAAAAATTTTACATCTAGATTCCTTCACTCAACATTTTTCTGAGGTGGTAGTATTGTTCGTAGCTTTGGTTTATTCCATTCTATTACTACCCAGTGTATGCCTATCATCAATTTATCTGTTTTACAATTGACGTGAATTTGCTTTAGTTTCAGTTCTGAGCCTCTACAAATAATGCTACCTAGACTGTTCTTGCACATAAATTTTGGTGAGCATATGAGTGCTTTTCTGTTGGGTCTCTACCTATTCATTGCTCCACCACAGAAAGATAATAATAATGTATTTCCTAGGTGGTATGACAAATTCACATCTATACCAAAAGTATCTCAGGCCCCACTTGTTCTTGAGCTTTACAATATCTGGAGATGTCAGTTTTTCAGTTATTCTAGAGGGTCAGTAGAGCTAAAACACTTTTATCTTAATACATAATTTACACTAATTTTAATTCCTTCAATTAATAATAAAGAGTTTTTCCCAAATATACAGGCCATTTTGTTTTTATATATTTTTTTGTTTGGAAAGAATGTTTTCAAGTCTCTGGAGTATTGTACAAGTGGGCTATTGTTTTTTCTTTTTTTCACTGCCATAAAAAAAATAAATTCTTATCTCTTAAATTAATTTCATTGGATCATTATAATAGTGGGACTCTCGTGACATAATATAATTAGGTCTATTTTATTCCCCAGTACTTCCCCTTCCTCCCTTCTATTCTCATGAGTATCCTATCCCAATTTTTCCTGTTGTTTACTTGCTAGCTTCTTCATATGACGAGAGAGAGAGAGAGAGAGAGAGAGACCCTTGACTTTGAATTTATCTTATTTTGCTTAAAAAACATGCTCTCAAGTTCTATTTTCCTGCAGATGACAATTTCTTTCTTCTTTATGACTGAATAAAGCTCCACTGTGTATACCCCATTTTCTTTATTCATCTGTTGAGAGGGACTCAGGCTGGTTCCACAACTTGGCTGTTGTGAATTGCACTGCTATAAATATGGGTATGCATCTAACACTGCAGCGTGATGACTTGAATTCTGTTGGATAGATACCAAGGAGTTGTGTGGCTGTGTTACATGGCAGTTATAACTCTAGTGCTTTGAGGAAGCTCCATAGCACTTTGCATAGCATTTGTACTAATTTACAATCCCACCAACAGGGTATAAGTCCATCCTCACCAGCATTTACTGTCATTCATATTCATCATGATTGCCCCAACTAAAGTGAGATGAAATTATGGTGTACTTTGATTTGCAATTCCGATTGCTAAAGATGTTGGGCAGAGTTTCATCTTTTTTTTTTTTTTTTTTGGCCATTTGCATTCCTGTCTTTGAGAAGTGTCTGTTTAGTTCATTTGTCCATCTAATGAGTTACCTTATCATTTTGTCAGAACTGTCTATATATACTGGATATGAGTCCTTTTCTTGATCATGATGTTACTTGTCATCTCAGTTGTGATGAACAGTAATTTTAAATTTTAATCCAGTTCAATCAATCAATATTTTTCTCTATAGACACGAAAGTCTTCCAAATGAGATATATGTTCATCTTTCGCATTTAGATTCTTAATAAAGCTGGAGTTGACTTTCATGTCTAATGTGAGCCAAATTTCTAATTTTCTTATATAGGAATCCTGTTGACCTAGTGTTTTTATGGGAAAGCTATTCTTTTCCACTGTTTTCTATAGGCCATTCTTGTCATAAATCCAGTATCCCTCCATTCATGCGACTGACTCTGTTCTCTCATTTCTATTTGCTAAAAGCCAATATCGTACTGTGTTAATACTGACAGCTTTTATTGCAAATCAACATTTAGTACATCAGGTTCTTTCCCTTTCTTCTCCTTAAGCAAGTGTGTTGTGGCTAATCTTGGTTGTTTTAAACTCCATAAAAATCCTTAAATCCAGATTATAAATTCCACAGATGTTTTATGTGAATTTTGATATGGGATTTCTTTGAATCTGTAGAAAATCTGCAAAAATTAACACCTTTGCATAGAGTTTTCCCACCTATGAAATATTGGGTATATGCATCTTCTCCAATTTTCCTTTACTATACTGTTTATTTTTCAGCACAATAGTCTCATGCTCTTTTGATTAAATTTAGTCCTGGTGTTTATTCTTACTCTGTGTGCGTGTACGGAGCACTGCAGATTGAAACCAGGATAGTTCTAACACTGAGCAACATCCCCAACCCTTGTTATTTATTAATTTATTATTTTGAAGCAAGGTTTGGCTGAACTGCAGAGGTTGGCCTCAAACTTATGATCCTCCTGCCTCAGCCTCCTGAGCTGCTGGTATTACAAGCATGCGCCTCCACGCCTGCCTACTTTTACATATTTTTATAAATGGTATTTCCCCCCACCATTTCTGACAAACAGAAATATAATCAGCTTTTGAAAACTGACTTTGCATTCTACAACCCTGTAAGTTTTACTAATTTATCTGAAGACCCCATGGGTTTACTATGTCTACAATTATATTTGTAATCGTGGTCTTATAGTTTCTTTTGTTACTTATTATGTACTTATTGCACAGATCATCTCCTTCAGTGTGATACTGAACTAAAGTGACAATATTGGAATCTCTTTCTTGTTCGCCTCCTGTTCGTCCAAGAGGTTCCTTTAGGCTCCTATTCTGAACAGGCTCCAGTAATGGTCTGACCATTAGATTTTTTTCTCCTGTCTCTTGGCAACATAAGTTTTTACTGACTTGGTAGGTTTTTATTGCCTTTAAGCAGTTTTCTTTAAAGCACTCATTTTGTCAAAATTTTCTATTTGTCCCTAACATAAGGTTGATCTGAGATCTCCAGGAAGTCATTACCAGAGGATTCATTTCTTCCGTTAAAAAAATATATATACTTTCTGGATCACTTCATGTTAGATAACTCAGCCATTCTCTTTATTCACACTGCATAAAACTATATTGATAAATATCTCATAATACAGAAATTCCTCTTTTCATGGGCATTACAACTGGCCATTCTTAAAGTTTAAACTACAAGCAAATCATTTATATAACTCAGTGGAACTCTATGGTGATGATCTGGTATTCATTGGAACTCTTTTTGGCAGAGACAGATTTCTTTGTTTAAAATATACTGAAGTTGACTATTAGGAAGAGTTATTTTTTGATAGTTTGCAACAAATTTTGTGTAAATTGTTCTTCCAGTGCTATCCTAGGGGTGCCCCTGATGTTTTAGTCTTTGTTCATATTTCTGACTCAGAACTCCCTACCTTCCCACACTCTATCTCTGTTCTATGTATTCATGTGTATTCTGGTCTGGGGAATGTGAATAAACCAAGTACTAGAAATAGCAAAGTTCAAAGTTTATTCTTCTGAGTTCACATTTGAGCCAATCATTGATCATTTTGCCCTGACAATATATATATTACAATCTATTCTCCAGAGAATTACTAGAAAGGTCATTTTATCTTTTGAGAAACTGAAAAGCACCTTATGAGAGCTTATTAAATAGTACCATAGATCCATAATCTCCATCTGAAACCCTTGGGCCTAGATGTGCTTTTTATTATTATTTCATAAAGATAATGAGTTGCACACAACAATGGCTCATAATTAAACCTGTTAATATTTCTACATAATAAAAGAAAACTTATAGTAACTGAAATAAACATTTTTAACAGTCTTGGATTATAATGTTTTGATGAGTTTTACCATAACTCACTCATTGTCGAATCATTTTACGTAACGCGCTTTGACAATGAGTGAGTTATGGTAACAACCCTATGAATGTTTTGCTTCTTTTACAGTTTGGAATGACAGGTGAATTATTTATGGATCTAAGATCTATACTCTTTTTCTTATATTAGAAACCTGACAGAAATATTTTTTGAAACATCTTCCCTCTTTATCACCATAACAAGATGATGAGATAGGTCTATTTTCTTATTAACTTTCAATTTCTCTAGTGCTGTCACTGCCTTAATTCGACCGTTGTCTTTCTCACCTGGAAAGATATGGTAACTTTCTCATAGTTATCTTTGATCCTGTTCATCCCAATTTCAATCAGAATTTCATAGCAATATTGCAAAACTCAACTGGTAATATCACCTTTCATTTATTTATTTATTTATTATTATTTTTAATGAAATTTTTTCCTTTTTAAAAATATTTTATCTTTAAGTTTAAAGTGGACACAATCTCTTTATTTTATATTTATGTAGTGCTGAGGATCAAACCCAGTGCCTCATGCATGCTAGGCGAGCACTCTACCACTGAGCCACAACCCCAACCCTTCACCTTTTATTTAAGAACCATTAATGAAATCCACTGACAGTAGAATACTTCATCATCTAGATCTTTCTCTTGTATATTTTTTTTGTTGTTATTTAACGTACATACTATTCCCAAGTCATATAAATCTAGTGTTAAAATTTTCTACACACATCATTCTCTTTCAAAGTTATGGGTCCTTATATGTGCCTCACAGCTCTAAACAGAATTCCATTTTAACCCTGGTCACATTAAATATTATAGTCTTTCAGCGATAAATCCCTGTACCTCTTATCCTTATCTTCATCAACATATAGAACCCCTTTAGAACACTTGGAAACAATACTTGTCAAACTTTAAATGGTAAACTTTTAAGTGATGCATCATCAGTTTCACGAAATATTATTTTATACTGTGCTACTGTAGATACTGTTTTTAAAATATTTTAATTTTTTAAAAAAATGTTTATTTTTTAGTTGTAATTGGACACAATACATTTATTCATTTTTATGTGGTGCTGAAGATCAAACCCAGTGCCTTGCACATGAGTGCTCTATCACTGAGCCACAATCCCAGCCCCTAAAATATTTTAATTTTTAATAATTTGTGTTCTACCACCAGATGAATGACATACCTATTTACATAAAGATATTGTTTAGATAATGCTTTTCCTTTTTTGCCCTTTTCCCTTAGAACTAATTCTCACATAGACAATGAAGTGAATCTCTAGAAAGTAAAATAAAGTCTCCTTTCTTCTCTACATATGGAAATTTTATTTTTTCTAGAGCATTGTAGCAACAGAATATAAGCAGATACAAAGCATTTATTCATGCTGTCTAACTGAAAGTGATGTATGCACACACAGAAGCATGTTAAGCATATGCCTGCCTGTATATAGATACAAAAAAACCACGTATGCAATTAATGTTTATATATACCAGCAGAATGATAAACTTAAGTTTTTGTTGTTATTTTTTTTACTTTTTATATATAGGTAGAAAGTTTGTTACAATAAACCCTATGTGTTTGCTGCCCATTCTTTAGAATTATCAATTTACAGCCAATCACATTGCATCCATACCCATGAAATACACAATACCCAACTTCATTTATTTCAAAATAAATCTCAGATGAAGCATTTCACTTATAAATCTGATCATCTCTATTGCATATTAAAATTTGACACGCACTGTTTTCAAGTGTTCTCAAGACAAAAACCTTCACTAATTTTCAAATGCAGAGGCAATTTAATAAAAGATGTTTTGATTTCATTTTGTTTTATTTTCTAGAACTCTTAATCAATTCAGAGTTTATAAGAAAATATTTTTGAGGCTGAGTATTTTTTATCTTTTTAATAAAAAAGATGTTTTATTTGTTCTTTTTAGCTTAATATAGACATCTTAGTGGTGTGTAGTCTGCCTGGCTGACAATAAATTAAGGAGCTTTGTACAAGAAGCTGGTGATAGTATTGAAAAAAATGAATTTAAATTTAATTCATCTTTGTGTGACTGATTCATTTTAAGCCTTCTTTTTCTTTTTTATTCATCAAAACCTCCAAGACGTCAATAAAAAAAAAAAAACAAACCTGCCTGAGATGTCAATGTCCTCAATGAATGTACAGAGAAACCATTCTTTTTCTAGGATCATTTTTAAAACTATATACACAGATTTAATTAACATTTCAATTCTGCTAACCATAAAAACCACACAGTCTTCACTATCCAGACCCAAACCTTAAAAAAAAAAAAGTCCAAGATGACAGCCTAGAAAATGAACAAAATTTGTATCCATTTATTTTAAGACTTTATTTTTAACAAAAGCTCTGAAGTCAAAGATATTCAAATTAAGAGCTTCAAGTAAAGGTTATTTCTCCATTTATCTCCATAAGAACAATAACAGCACTGAGTGACAGAGTCAACTTCATTTTTAATTTGCTTTAAAATCTCTGGAATTGAATTGGGCTTATGTGACAGGAGCCAGCTACCCACGGGATAAGGTACATGACAATGCTCAAACAACTTACAAACCTCAGTATCTTCCTCTATAATATATGAATAACCCACCCACTTTCCAGTTTGTAATGTTGTAGGGACAAACGAGGCAAGGCACCGAAGATAGAAGAAAACAGTTTTATTTGGCTGCAGCCAGGTTCAGAGGGCACAGCTTTTGCTGTAATCAATTAATCCCCTGAACCCCGAGTTCAGGGAGTTTCAGAGTTTTATACCCAGTGTGTAAGGGGAGGGGCTCAGAAGTTCACATAAAAGCAGCTTTTCTTTCACTGTTCTGGGCAAGTTAACCCTTCAAGGTCAGCACCTGAGAAGGGAGAGCTGCCTCTCCCCTTTCTTTCCTCCCCCTTCCAGCCGTTACCATGGAGCCCATTTGTAACTTATCTTAAAAATGTAGACATCTCTGTGAAGCCCAGCTCAAGGCCAGAGGCCTTGTTTGCACATTTCTACAAAGTACAATACTGGATATGTTTGTGAAAAATTAGTAGGGGGTGTGTAGCACCTGGAATGCTGGTATCTTCCCGGCCAGTGGCCAAGTAAAACAGGGCAACATGAAAATAGGAAGTTTATCTACATTGAACTCTTTCTCAGAGACTCTTTTGCTGACAGTCTTAAAATCAGCCATGGTGAAGAGGGCTTTTCTGTGGAGAAAGGGGGTGCCACTTCAGTAAAAACCAAAGAATGAATGATACTGTGCTTTTCAAAGTTATAAAACCCTAAGTAAAATGTGAATTTTTATTTACTATTAGGCAAGTGAGAGTATGCAACAACTAAAAGAGATTAAAGGATAATAAATAATGTTGCTCTGTATTGAACCACAGGAGATTTTCTTCAATGACAATGAAAATATTAAGACTGTTAAAGCCAGTTTTGCTAATACGTGCATCCAAATATTAGACATTGTGTTGGTTTATATAACTAAGTTAACGCATTTTTGTCCTTTTGTTGTGCCTTTTTTTAATCATTAATAATTACCTCTGAAGTTATCCCTCATGCAACCATCCTTTTTCCCAACTTAGTTCAATTAGTTATACCATTATTCAAGATACTACTGCTGTATGTGGAACCAACGTCTCCCAAGTTTCCAGGTGGCTATGGGGCCTAGTGAGATATTTTAAGTCTTGCCGGTGGTGTGCGCTCAAAGGGGATAGTGAGACCCTAGCTTCTCCCTCATCTGTTGGGGACCGCAAATCAAGTCAAGATGGCACCTGGCAGTTTGCCAGGAGGAGTGGTTTGTTAGGCAACGCCAGGGAGCCATTAAGATGGTGAGGATTCCTTATTGGCTGACTGCTGTATCTAGATGATGCTAATTGAGTCAAGCTGTGTGTAATCAGTTAGGTATATATACCGCTGTTGTTCCGTAAAAAAGCAGTTCCCGCTTCAACCTTCAAGTTGCTTGTCACCTCCCGGTTATTTTGCCCAGCCAGGCTGTGGCACTCATCCTTTTTTGCCTTGTGGCCATGAGGTGAGGAGCTTTCTTTCATCCAATCTGCCATGATGTTCTGCTTCTGTGCAGGGCCTAAGCAACAGGCCAATCAATCACAAAGTGAAACCTCCAAAACTGTGAGCTAGAGTAAATCATTTCTCTTTATAAGTGACTTACCTCAGGAATTGGTTACAGTGTTGGAAAGCTGACTAACACATGAAGGATTCAGGTTCACCAAACTATCATTTTTGGCACCATATCCTTTAAAGTTTTGAAAGTGAGAACTCTGATAATTATATTTCAGGTCTCTGCTTTCTCATTAGCTCTCCTCTTCAATTTTCAGAAGCAAATATAATTAGGCTTTAATTACGAGTGTATTCAGCCCATCTTAAATCAAAGTGGGTCAATGGAAAGCAGAGAGATAAAGAATGAGAAATTTAACATACTGTGCTTATTTCCATGCCTTCATGTTTTCTATCCCTGGATTGTTTGTTATACAAGTTATCAGCAGTTTTCTTAGGTGGAGTCATGGCTTCTCATAAACTAAGCGAAGATAAATTGCCATGTAACAAGTTTAAGAAAGTCGGTTCTGAAATGAAACATTTCTGCACTATATATTACTTGCTTGTGGAATGGTATGGCACTAAGGAGATTATTTCATTTTTCTGAACCTCAAATTTCTTATCTATAAACTAAGGTTACAATAGTGATATTATAAATGGACCATTGTGAGAATTAAATAGGGTTGCTTGAAAAGTATACAGTAAGGTTCATATTAGCAGAACATAATGTATTTAACAACAAAAATGTTTTCTGAAAGTGTACTATGTGCCAGCCACCATGTTTAATGCTAAATGTATTTTTAACAATTTTGAACAAGTCAGATGCACAGAACCTAAGACATGGTAATGTCCAAGAATATGTCCATAGGAAAATGGGCTAAATAAAAAATGTTAATGCTAAATTGAATATAGGTAGCTTACTGATTTTGAACTATTATTTATGATATTATCAAAGATTATATATATATTTATGTAATTCCTAAAGCTTCCTGATAATTCTGTTGATTGGTTTATTCTTACTACAGGCCAGTAACAAATGGAATCCTATGAAGTCAAGAACCTTCTACATTTCATTCACCATTATATACTGCCTATCCCCAGCATTGGATTCCTGGATCATGGTGTAATTCCATGTATCATGAATGAGTGCATTAGAGAATGAATAAATTCCTGCTCATCCCAAATACATGCAAAATACTTGCATGTATATTTTGAAGCAATTAAAGAAACTGATCATGAACCTTATCCTCAAAAGAATAAGGAGAAAGGATATTTATAATGAGACAATGAAATATATATTAAACAATGACAGATTTCAGAGAGGGGGGAATATTATTTCCTTCATGAAAAAGAGAAAATTAAACTGAAATTTCTACTTGTGTTTTATAAACTTTTTTTATTTTTTTGAATTTTAATGTAAGTCATAAACATGCCACTCACCAGCTTAGTAAATCAACCTATGTGTTTTGTTTTATCTGGGTGTTCAAAATATGTGAGTGCAAATGTCTGTTCGTGCAGTCAGCACTCTCCATCTCACCCCAGGTGCTCTCTCAGTACATCACAGCCATGCCTCAAAACCCTTGTGATGGTTTAACTTCTCTTTTGACCCTGAAGTCATGATGGACAACCTACAGTGTCTATGTAAGAAAACTTGGCAGTGGCTGGCAAGGATAATGACATGGCCGCAAGCCCATGGGAAACAGAGCTGAGACAGAGTGGTGCCCAAGATGGGGACTAAAGAAATACCAGAGGGGCAACAGAAGGGTGAGGGAGACCCCTGTCAGCAAGTCATGGTGAGATCCAACGTTGGACAATTTTCCATTACATCACGACTCACAGAAGGTGAAGCAAGGTACTCAGGTTCCAAAAGGCTGAAGACCTACCAAAGGGGCAGCTCAGCCCACCCTGGGAGCCACCTGTGCACCTCTATTTACAAGAATTGGCTATAAATTCAGTTCATCCCCATACAGGAAAATATACTTCTGTATATTCTTCTGTTCTCAAAGAATAAAAATATATAATCATAAAAGCTTATGTCAGAAAAGACACTAACATGTTTCTAGTAGCTCTTATGCTCAAGGGTGGGGGAAAAACCCTAATTATATTAATAATGGATGTGCACTTACAATCACAGGTGCAATCATGTTCAGAAAGCTCTCTGTCATACTATTCTCTCTCTAAATTCCTGACTTTCTGTAGTAATCACTTGCTCTCTTTATTTTCCTTCTTAAAATTCAAACACAGCTGTAAGTAACATGTAAGAGACAAATGGCATGTGGGACTGGTTCCCTCTTCCTCATCCCTGGCTATGTCACTGGGCACTGGCCTTGGGTCCATCTGCTACTGCATTTTTTGGCCTAAAGAACTCTTGTAACCCTAGCTCTCCCTGCACCCACATGGCAGGCCAGAAGTGCCAGATGATTAAAATTCCCCTCCTCACTGGAAGCAGCTTTCAATCAAAGGCTAATGGGGTCTGGTGCATAAGTATGGCAGCCCTCTTGTCCCTCAGTATGGATGTGCTTGGGATTAGGCATGTGGGGAATTAACAGGGAGCCATGTGAGGTATGTGTCCCACCATGGCTCTCATGGTACCATCAGGCAACAGCTGCCCTCTGCAGCTTAGCTTCCTGATAACACCCCCAAAGACTGCTTTTTTCCTTTCCTGTCCCATGGCTATGTTTCTCTTGCAATATTTGCTGGTTTCAATATCCAAATAAACTACTTAACCCCAAGTATTTGTCACAGGCTCTAGCTCTGAGAGAACTCCAACTAACAGAGTGATATCAAATTTCCACGCTTGTCCAAGATGTCAAAGTGTTTCTTTGATAGATTTATTCCATGTGATCTTGTTAATATTTATCCAATGATCCTTGTTAGGATTACCAACTCTTTAGTGCTAAAGCATTTAGCACATGTAGTTCAGCTGGACTGGCACACCACACTCCTCTTCTTGGTAACTGATGCCGCACAACGAAGACCATGGGAAGTGTTCTTCAAGCCACTCCCTCGACCTTAACCCACCTCTGATTCCCACCGAAAATTAAAACCCCACTGACAACTTCCACATGCACAGCTTTGTACCTTCGCGGCAGGACTCAACTCCAAAAGAAAAGGGAGTGAAAAAGAATCTTCTCTCCTCCAAAGTAAATGGGTCTGGAAAAGAAAACAAGTTGGATAAAGTACTGCTCATTTTATATTGATGTTCCCTTTTCCAAGTGTGATCCTATAGAAAGAAAAGACTCCTTGATTCCTTTTTTTTTTTTTTAAAGAGTATTCACTTTTACCACAGCTGGACACAAAAATCATAAGCAAGCTCTCAACAGTGATAAAGGCTCTGGGAAGCATGGGGCCTCAGCATGACAGCCCGGTGAGCTCTTAGAATCATAAACAGACAATGGGAAGGACTGCCATTTAAGAGCGTGACACAGTGCCAGCCAAGAGAGCTCAGCAGAAAATAGCTGAGGATTCTCTGATCTCTAGGAGATCATTTGTTTTATACAGCCTTCAAAAGTCATCTTCCAAAGCTCAGCTGTTTTTTTTTTTCCTCCAGTCTATAGGTGAGAAAACACTTAAACTGTGAAAACAGTAACCTTGGCAGCACAGGTGTGATAATTATTTTTTATTTGTTTAGGAACCCGTGATTAAAGTCACCAGGCAGAACAGGAGTTTCATTTGTTTAAGATATGTGTTGCTATGATTTTCGTTCCCTAGGCAAGCTCCCCAGCGTCTTCTCTTTTGAAGTCTAGGTCATCCATTTACGGCATCTACTCCACAGACCTGTCAGTCATGTTTTTATTTTCACTACATTCTTTTCCCCTCTCCACTTGTCTTGCTTTTCTCTCTACCGCATCATCTGTCATTTGATTATATGGCATTAGTTAGCATCTGTGTTGATTTTCCTATCTAGTGGTGCAAGGCTGACAACTCCTGTGCCCCCAATATTCTCTGCATTCAATCTTCAGTCATATCTTTGAGCTCATTCTTCCTTGACATGTTTCTGCCGCAAAGGCCAAGGTGGACAAGTGAAGGCTTGAATCACACCTTGATACAGTGTGATTCAAGCACATTCAGCATATTCCTGTACTTTGTTAGCCATGCACATTCTCAGACCCCATCAGATCAGAGCTGCTAAATCAGAACCTGTATTTAATAAGAGGTCTCATTACTAATAGGTTCATGAAATCATCTCAAGGTAACAAAGATGTTAATGAGCTAGACAGAATTCATGTTTCCTAAGGGTATTCATTAGTGAATCAGGGTCAAGTGGTGGAACACGGGAATGTCCAGGTTCTCAGAGAGAAGTGCAAAGCTCTGGACCATTCTAGAAGGACATTCTGGGTGTTCCAAAGTACAAATTTCCAATTCGTACTCTTATTTTATTCTTACAACACAGGATCTTCCAGGAGTATTTTATTACAGATTATTTCTTTTTTTGCACCCTCAGATGTTTGCTATCTTAAAAAAAAAAAAGAGAGAGAAAGAAAAAGAAATGGTTTATATTTATCTCTGCTTTACCTTGCTTTAAAAAAAAAATCTCAAAAAAGCATATTCTGCATATTTCACAGCAAAAGAAGACAGATAAAGGAATCTGAATGAATCTCAAAATCATGCTCAAGCGCAAAAAGCCAGACACAAAAGGGTATGTAATGTATGATTCCATTTATAAGAAATTCTAGAAAAAGACTAATATGTAGTGAAAGAAAGCATATCAGTGGTTGCCTAGGGCAACAAGTGAGGGACTGAACTGAGCAGGGTCATAAAAGGTCCTCTGGAGTAAGGATATCTCCATAATGGTTGTGGTGCCATGGGTGTCTGTATGCATCAAAACTCATTGAAATGCATACTTTAAAATGGGTGTGTAATATCACCATGGCACTTAGGCCTGGATAAAAGTGATTCAAGAAATAGTCACCATGTATTGTCCACATGACCCCATGACTATATTATTAACCCCAGGGCATATGACTTCTGCATCACCACTTTTGTAAAACCATTCTAAGGAGAGTCACAAACAGTCCTTTTAGTGTCTACTATCTTCAAACTTTCCCATCTTTTGACTTCTAGGGAATAATGGCCTAATTAAATTCTTTCTTATTTGAACAGTGCTTCTCTCTCTCTTCCCCTAAGTCTTATTCCTCTACTCTTCTTTGGATATTTAGAAGCAACTTGTTGGTTCTATTAAAAAATCAATCACCTTGCTCATAAATTTATAATGATTTCTTTCTTAAAGCTTCAATTATTCTCTCTCCTTTGTGATAAGATCCTATTCTCCAGTCGCCCATCTCCTAAGCTGTATGCCACAGTTCTGCCTCAAAGTTCACACACTGTGAAAACAAACCCCTCGAATTCTGAAGTCACCAACTGCTAACTTCTCTATTTTAAATTAACAATTTAAAATTAACAATTTCAAAACCAATTTTCCTCCCCATTCACACAAACATCCACAAGGTATGCAAGTGCATTATTTGGATTTATATTCAGATTTATAATTTACTCAGTATTTCCATCTCAGGATCTTATCTGCTTCCTTATCAAAACAACTTGGTCTCCTTCATTCCTCAGACTCAAACCACATCTCATCAATGCAATCTATATACTGCCATCAGATTTGTCACATGGTTGTTCCACTCAACAGCTCACAAGCCCTCAACCTCATCCCGATGCATTCAAGACAGATTTGAATGTTGAGCCCCTGGCAACCACTTCTTTGTCATTAAATTTTACTTCAAATACAAATCATACGCTTCATCCAATCTCAAAAAGTGACTTTTTCCCAAGGATGGCTTGGATATTTGTTTTACTAGTGAACTTCTTGTTTTATTCTTCTGTTTGAGAAGTACTACAAACTTATCCTACTGATGTCCTTAATGACTATCAATGCCTGGCTGACACAGCAGGTGTCAGCTCCTCCAGGATGACTTTTACTGTTGGGTAAGGGATACATCCCTTTTGTGTTCTCACATGTTTTTGTTGATATCAAGTATTGGCCAATTATATGTACTTTTTCATAGTAATTTCAAGGAACATGAGTTTTCTTTTCTCAAACCACATTATCGAATGAAAATACTATTAAGTAATTTTCTGTAATAGAGTGATAACAGGGACCTACACATTGTGGGTCCTAAATGAAAAATGGAAACCAAATAACATTTCACCAACCATCTTGCATGATCCTATTAGTTCTCAAATAATGTTTTCAAGATTACTTTTGATAACTACCCAAACAAAATACTCAAGTAAATATATGTGTAACACCAAATAAGTGAATATGTTTTCCTCCTTTCATTATGTATACCAAATATCAACTACCTGAAGGGAGCTTTTAGATACTACCAGAATGCTTTGGAACCACCAAAGCATGGGCCAAAACCCAAAGCAGTAATTTTTCTAGCAAAAAAAAAAAAAAAAAAATCATTAAGTTGATTAAAGGCAAATTGGTACATTTATTTATAGACATGGTATGTGTGCTACTATAGCAAAGAATTAAAACTATTTTTCTATAGGAATCTAGTATCTTACCTTCATCATACTTTCAGTATCCATGTTTTCTCAAAAAGAGTCAATACTTTGTTCAGATTTTTCCTGATTTCACACCAGAATAAAGATTAAAACGTGAAAAAGAAAGTGTGGAAAAATGGTAAATAGGAAGAAAGACTCTCAGAATCTACTTAGTGTGAAATGCAAGTCCTGCATAGGAAGAAGTAAGGGATGAAAACCTTGACTTTGAAGGGTGTCTCTATGTAGGTGTTCATTAAATAGCTTACAGTAAAACAGACCTCAACAAGATCAGCTTTAGGGACAGGATGCCAAAACATTACTACCACAAAGGCAGACTGTTGATGGTTTTAGTAATGCAAAATGACTTTAATGGCTCCAGCTGAAGAGTTAGTAACTCAACCCTCCTGAACTTAATGTTTATAGACTGATGCAATTCAAACACCTTTGAAAAGAAAGACTAATACTTCCATCTGAACATGATCATGTTCTTGAGGATAACTCAAGAAGCACATGATCAAAGAAGTATGAGGAATTACTAGGGAAGACAGGGAATTGGTGAATTCTATAAAAGTAATTTGAACTCGGGCCAGCATTGCATCATAATTTAATTTTCCAAAAATCTTAACAAACAAAGCATCATACAATTTAACTTTAAAAAATCTGAAGAAACCATTTGGAACATGGTTAACATATATATTTTACATATCAAAAAGAAAAATGAGAAACCCATAGGAAAGAATTTAACAAAACAGAATCTAGCGTTAGACAATAACCCTGTAAATAATCCCACTTACATCAAAGATATTTAAATAAGAATACTAAATTATTTCTAAATATGAAATTGCAAGGAACAGTTGGCAATAGTGTTAACAGTTTGTAGGGAAATACTCTTGCATATTACCCTGGGAAGATATACCCATTCTAGAGGACAATGTGACAATAACCTCACAAGTGTGAGAATTTGAAAATGTATATATTTTTGACAAAAAAATAAGTGAACAAATATTTATCTACACTGATCGTAAATTCAAATTCATGTATTAGCAAATATATGAAGTTTCTTGAATGCCTATCTAAATGAGAATTATTGCATAAGGTATAAGTTTATTAAGCTAAAAAGGGAGAAAAATGCTATATGTATATGTAAATGCTATACAGGTTTATATGTAAATGCAATATGTGTATAAAAATGCTATATATAAAAAACACATATATACACACACACATATATATTTAACCTCAAATACTCTTCATGTGTATATATATTTCAATATCATTTGTTTAATTATGTATATGGATGCATAAAGAAACCTAGAAGGGAATATACAAAAATGTTAAGAGTAGAGGTGGTTGGGACATAGGATGATGATGGATCATTAGAGGATTTCTGGAATTCAATTTTCTAGAGTTTAAATTCCTTTTATAGTTTAGTTGTGATATCTTGAGCAACTTGCTGTATTTTTTAAAAATTTATTTTCTGGGGCTTGTTTCTTAACTTACAAATGGGTTTTTTGACAGTTGTTTTATACTCATGTGTTGAGAGCCACAGCCGAAGGGGCCCCAGCAAACTTCCAGCTGCCGGCTGATGATTGGCTCACAGCGGCCCCAGCAACATCTAGCTGATTGGCTCCTCGGCCCCAGCAACATCTAGCTGATTGGCTCCTCTGCGGTGATGCTCATTGGACTGTTTCCCTGCCCTTTCAGACCACGGAGCTGCTCATTGGGGGACTTTTTTGGCTCCGCCCACGTGACCCAGCCAATCGGCCTCAAGAGCAGGAGGATTGTGGGAGGTGGAGAGAAGCTTGTGTGGGAGAGAGAGGCTTGTGGAAAGCCGGTGGTGGCAGTTGAGGCTCTGAGGATTTTTCCTGAGAGGCTGTTTTGTTTGGCGTGTGTGGTTCTAAAAATAAAGTTAGTTTCTTTTGACAAGTGGCTCCTGATCGTGCCCAGCCAGACTGCGGCATCTGGTGGCTCGCACGGGGAGCGACTGAGGGTAAGTGAACTGCTCGCCCCTGAGGGCAGGGCGAGAGGATGGGTAGCCATTTTAAGATTCCTCTTTTGTTATTTTGTTTCACTTTTGTTTTAAGTTGCCTGTCCCTGGAGATGTGTAAGATGGAAGAAAAACCGCTCACATCTGAGGAACAGATAGGGAGAAAGGACGGATGGACATTTCAGGAGGCTATTATAATGATTTTGTGTTGTTCCAATTTTGTTTCACTCTGTTTCAGTTTTGTTAGGCGTTATCTTGTTGGGTTGTATTATAGTAGAAATACGGGATCAGAAATTAGTAAAAAACAAACTGAAAGAGTGTTAAGTAAATTGTTAGAGGAAGGAGGCATCTCAGTAAAATCAAGAACAATCAGGGCATACGTTGATACAATACAAAAATGTAGCCCATGGCTTTTTAAGGAGGAGTTGTTAAATATATCACAATGGAACCATCATGGTGAAGATTTAAAAAGAATAGAAAAGAAAAGCCCAGGGACTCTGCCAGTTGGCACATTGACATTGTGGGCGTTGGTGTCTTGTTTGCTTAGTCCAAAGCCTTCAGTTCAGACAATGGTAGAGGAAGGAGAAGACATAATGATTCAAGTAAAAGAGAAGGCCTCTCAAGCTAGTCAGACAGAGGAAAAGATTCAAGTAAAAGAGAAGGCCTCTCAAGTTAGTCAGACAGAGAAAGAAAGTGTAAAACAGAAAAAGCCATCAGGGGGAAAGTTACAACAGGAGACTGCTACTAACACCTTTCTATCACCAGAGGGTATAAGTGTCCAACCAACAGCACCACCTCTACAGGAGACTGCTACTAACACCTTTCTATCACCAGAGGACGTAAGTGTCCAACTAACAAGGCCACCTCCATATGCTGGGAGGTCCCCAACCCCCGCAGTTGATAGTTGGGATCCTGAGACAAGATCTCAAATATTAACATGCCCTGTATTTGAGGCAGGAGGGCAGCGATTTTACCAAGTTTTAAATTTCAAAACAGTGAAGCAGCTAAAAGAGGCTGTAACAACCTATGGTCCTCAAGCACCCTTCACTGTAAGCATGGTCGAATCCATTAACAACTTGAACATGACGCCAGCAGATTGGGCTAATATGTGTAAAGCTGTGCTAAATGGAGGACAATACCTGTTATGGAAGGTTGCCAATGAGGAATTTTGCAAGGAGACGGCTAGGCGAAATGCAGCAGCTGGTTATCCTCAGAGAAATCTAGATATGTTGTTAGGAAAGGGACCTTATGAGGATCAGCAGCAACAAATTGCATATGATCCTGGCGTATACGCACAAATTGCTGCAGATGCAATTAAGGCATGGAAGACTTTACAAGGACATGGAGGTTTACAAGGTCAATTATCTAAGGTAATACAAGGAGCTAATGAACCTTATGCTGAATTTGTAGATAGGCTTATTCAAACAGCTACCAGAGTTTTTGGGAATACAGAACAAGCAATGCCATTACTAAAACACCTGGCTTATGAGCAAGCGAATCATTGGTGCAGAGATATCATTAGACCATGGAAACATGAAGATTTAAACACATATATTAAATTATGTAGAGACATTAATGAACAAGAGCAAGTCGTGGCAGCTGCAGTAAAACAGGCTTTAGATGCCAGAGACATTAATGAACAAGGGCAAATTGTGGCAGCTGCAGTAAAACAGGCTTTAGATGCCAGGCCAAGAACATGCTACAATTGTGAACAAACAGGACATTTTAAAAGGAATTGCTCCATTGGAGGAGGGTTTAACAAAACTAGGTATCAAAGGAGTAGAATACCAGGTATTTGCCCACGATGCCGTAGAGGGAGACATTGGGCTAATGAATGCCGTTCTCAAACCACCATAGAGGGTACTCCATTATCAAAAAACGAACAAGGACCAGGTGTTTATCCACGATATCGTGGAGAAAGGCATCGGGCTCCATTGCCAAAAAATGGACAGGGGGGCCCAATGCTCCGGGGCCCAAAACCACAAATATACGGAGCACTGGAGGAACCCAGCAACCCCATCAGGGTAGTGCCCAGGACACATTGTCCATCAGATCCCTCATCAGACAAACCAGAGGGAGCGCAGGGTTGGACATCTGCGCCTCCGCCAGAGCAGTACTAACTCCAGAGATGGGAGTTCAAATCATTCCCACAGGGGTGAAAGGACCTCTTCCCAAAGGAACAGTAGGCTTATTATTGGGACGCAGCTCTTCTACTCTAAAAGGACTTATGATAAGTCCTGGGGTAATTGATCCCGATTATGAAGGTGAAATAAAAATTATAGCCAGTTCTCCAAAGGGTATATCAGTAATTTCACCAGGAGATAGAATAGCACAGTTACTAATAATACCCAGCCTACATGATAAATTTTCCAGTCGTACTGTAGAAAGAGGTTCCAAGGGATTAGGCTCCACAGGTGTAGACTGGGCTATGCTTTCTTTAAATTTAGATTCTCGCCCCATGCTAAAACTAAATATTCAAGGACATGAATTTAATGGGCTACTGGATACAGGTGCAGACCTTAGCATCATCTCTCGTCAAGAATGGCCAAAACATTGGCCATTACAACAAGCCACTCAAACGCTTCGAGGCCTAGGAGTGGCGACTAATCCCCATAGAAGTGCAATGGTATTAGATTGGAAGGATCCTGAAGGATGTGAAGGAACTATACAGCCATATGTATTGGATCATCTTCCCGTAAATTTATGGGGACGAGATGTCCTAGATCAATTAGGTTTGACATTAACAAATAACATCAACCAAAATGCACCCACTATTATGACTAGATAAGGTTTTAGGAAAGGAAAAAGATTAGAAAAACAAGAACAAGGTATAGCAGCACCAATACAAATAGATCAAGGAACAGAAAGACATGGGTTGGATTTTCAGAAAGGGCCACTGAGACAATAAAAATTACTTGGAAATCAGAAAGACCAGTATGGGTTCCTCAGTGGCCCCTGACTAAAGAAAAGATACAAGCAGCCCATGACCTGGTCAAACAACAATTAGCGGAAGGACATATACAACCTTCTGTATCTCCCCATAATACTCCCATTTTTGTCATCAAAAAGAAATCTGGTAAATGGAAATTATTGCAAGATTTAAGAGCCATTAATAATGAGATGGTTATTATGGGACCTGCTCAATCAGGGATTCCTCAGTTGTCTGCTTTGCCAAAAACCTGGTATGTTTTAGTTATAGATATTAAAGATTGTTTTTTTTCAATTCCAATTCATCCTGAGGATAGTCCACGTTTTGCATTTACTATCCCTGCACTGAATCATGAAGGTCCTGATCAGAGATATGAATGGAAAGTACTCCCTCAAGGGATGGCTAACAGCCCAACTATGTGTCAAATTTATGTTAACAAAGTAATCCAGCCACTTAGAAATCAAAATCCTGAACTACAAATATTTCACTATATGGATGATGTATTATTAGCACACAAAGATAAAAACACATTGCTAGAATGTTATGCCACACTTACAAACTTATTAAAAAATTATAATCTAGAGATAGCAATAGATAAAGTACAATTAAATTTTCCAATTAATTATTTAGGAGTTCTATTATCCTCAACCATGGTCCGTCCACCAAAAATTCAAATACGAGTAGATCAACTCAAATCACTTAATGACTTTCAAAAGTTATTAGGAGACATAAATTGGATAAGGCCTTATTTAGGTATACCAACAGGAGAGTTGGGACCTTTATTTGATATCCTAAAAGGTCCATCAGATCCAAATTCACCCCGAATGTTAACGCCTGAAGCAAGAAAGGCATTAAAAATCATTGAAACATATATGGAAAATATGCATTTGGATAGAATTGATATAAGTTTGCCTTTATTATTTATTGTACTACCAACAAAAAATATTCCTACAGGAGTATTTTGGCAAGAAGGTCCATTATTATGGATACATTTATCTTATTCTCCTAACACTATTCTTACTAGGTATCCTGAGGCTGTAGGACAATTAATACTCAAAGGAATAAAAGCAGCAAAGGGAGTGTTTGGAATTTCTCCCAATAAAATTATTACTCCATATACTATGAATCAAATTGATGAGTTAGCTAATGAGTTAAATACTTGGGCAATAATCATGTGCAAATCTAATGTTTCATTTGATAACCACTTACCATCTAATCCTTTATTGTCTTTTTGGTCATTGCATCCTGTAATTTTTCCAAAAATGACAAGAAAAACACCTATCATGAATGCTCCAAATATATTCACTGATGGGTCAAATAATGGTACAGCAGCAGTAGTTACCCCTGATCAAACTTTTACATTTTTAGTACCCAAACAATCAGCTCAAAAGGTAGAGCTTAATGCAGTTTTACAAGCTTTTGTGATGTTTAAAGATCCTGTATTTAATTTATTTTCTGATAGTCAGTATGTAGTTAATGCTATAGTATCTCTTGAAGATGCTGGTAGGATTTCCCCTTCTTCTACTGTTTTCTCTTTGCTTTCCACTATACAAAGTCTAATCTGGGACAGAAAAGATCCATTCTTTATAGGACATATCAGGGCACATACAGGATTGCCTGGAGCCCTTAGTTTGGGCAATGATTTAGCAGATAAAACTACACATGACATACATATTTTTTCTACACTAGAAGAAGCTATAAATTTTCATAAAAAGTTCAATGTCAATGCTAATACTTTACAAAAGCGTTTTAAAATAACTAAGGAACAAGCTAGACAAATAATAAAACAATGTCAAAATTGTGTGACCTTTTTACCACAAGTTAATCTTGGAGTCAATCCTAGAGGATTGATACCTAACCATATTTGGCAGATGGACGTCACACACTTGCCAGAATTTGGAAAATTAAAATATTTGCATGTTACAGTTGATATTTCTTCTGGATTTTTGATGGGCTCCCTTCATGCCGGAGAAAAAACTAAAGATGTTATAGCTCATTGCTTACAAAATTTTGCCACTGTGGGTGTTCCAAAACAGTTAAAAACAGATAATACCCCTGGTTATACTTCTACCTCTTTTAAACAATTTTGCTCAACATTTGGCATTACTCATATAACAGGAATCCCATACAATCCACAGGGACAAGGCATAGTTGAAAGAGCTCATCAAACTATTAAAATGTACTTATTAAAGCAAAAAGAAGGAATTGGGAAGGGGTATATATTCCCCAAAGATAAACTTAAAATAACCCTTTTTACTCTAAACTTTTTAAATTTGGATTCATCAGGACTTAGTGCTGCGGAAAGGCATATGTGTCCAAAAAATGTACATAAGCCCAAGGTACTTTGGAAGGATATTCTAACAGGACAATGGAAAGGTCCTGACCCAGTAATTGTCTGGAGTCGGGGGTCTGTTTGTGTGTTTCCACAGGGAGAACAGCAGCCGATTTGGATTCCAGAGAGATTAACCAAGGTTCTGACCCTGGAGTCGGGGGTCTGTTTATGTGTTTCCACAGGGAGAACAGCAGCCGATTTGGATTCCAGAAAGATTAACTAAAGCGATTTCTACAGACCAAAAAGAAGATGATTTGGCTCAAATCCATAACAACTGATATCCAAAACTCCAGTTTGGCTATTCTTACATCTGCAACAGAACCAGGATGCTTTTTTCAATATATATTTTATTATTGCCCTTTGCCATATCATGAAGTTCTATTTTGTTTTTTGAGCTCATACAGACCTAGGTTAATGTTTTGCTGATCAGTTCTATTTTTTGACTATAGAGTTTTTAAACATTGCAATGGAGATTTCACCTGTAAAAAGTTATAAGGCCTTTACTATAATGTTATGTGTGGTATGTATTATATTATGTGTGCACACTTGTGTTTTGTGTTATATGTTTGAATGTACGTATGTCCATATATCATATATGATGAGCGCTCATGATAAAATGGATCCAAATATTTTTTTTTCACGTGATTTATATGGTTTAATTTAAATTGGGTAAACAACTGTTGAGGATTGTTTTAATATGTAAACAAAAAAGAAGGTTAACAGATCTGTTTGTTTACTTTCACCTTTCCTTTTCATTATATTTAATAATTCTCTTAAAGATAATGTAAATTGTTAAGAAAATTGTTTTCTTTTAGTGCCTTCTGTAATGTTACATAATTTTTTCTTTAGCCATTATTGCCAGAATTCCTATCTTCATCCCAGTGCTGGTGAAGTCAAAGATAAAACCAATCTACAGCTTCTACAATAGCCATCACTGAACTGCTTGCAGAACTTGCCTGGACACATTGTGAGCTCACCTGTATGCATTGTGAACTATCTGTTGGTGCAGCGACTTGTGGTAGTGTTGGAGTATTTTTGCTGATGATGTCACCGGTGGTACAATTTTTCAAAGGAGCCCTCAATTGGCTTAATGTCATGGCATTTTGCATCCTCCTCTACTAGTGATGGTCTAAAATTTGGGGGCCAACAGAGGTGAGGCAAAGAACTTCACCCCCCCACTGGTGCAAAGGCCTATCCACAAGTATAGCTGTATGCTGGACCGGTAGTCAGTGACGGGTATGATCCAATTGCAGTGGTACCAACCTAAGACAGGAGGCTGACGCCTAGAGGTCAGTTCATCCGATGACGGGTAAGGACCATATGTTGAATTGGACTGCCTAACAGACACGGTCCCTAAGCCACATGCTTGTTGTTTAAACAGAGAGGGGGAGATGTTGAGAGCCACAGCCGAAGGGGCCCCAGCAAACTTCCAGCTGCCAGCAAACTTCCAGCTGCCGGCTGATGATTGGCTCACAGCGGCCCCAGCAACATCTAGCTGATTGGCTCCTCGGCCCCAGCAACATCTAGCTGATTGGCTCCTCTGCGGTGATGCTCATTGGACTGTTTCCCTGCCCTTTCAGACCACAGAGCTGCTCATTGGGGGACTTTTTTGGCTCCGCCCACGTGACCCAGCCAATCGGCCTCAAGAGCAGGAGGATTGTGGGAGGTGGAGAGAAGCTTGTGTGGGAGAGAGAGGCTTGTGGAAAGCCGGTGGTGGCAGTTGAGGCTCTGAGGATTTTTCCTGAGAGGCTGTTTTGTTTGGCGTGTGGTTCTAAAAATAAAGTTAGTTTCTTTTGACAAGTGGCTCCTGATCGTGCCCAGCCAGACTGCGGCACTCATGAAGTTACTGGAAGAAATTAAATGAAATGATACACGGAGAGTACATGAATCAGTGTTTACCACAAGATAAGTACTCAATAAATTCTAGACAATGCCATTAAGACTTGCATTAGGATCCTAGCAGATTTCTATTTTCTTCTCATCACATTTCTGTATTCTACTTTTTCAGAATGATAAATAGTATTTATCCAGACCCTCCCAACATTACAAATCTGTTTTTTATTGAGAATATGTAACTTTGAATAACAAATTACTTGACACTCAAAAAAATGACAACTTAACACTCGTTATTTTCAGTATCTTTAAAACTTTTAAGGAGTGATTTTGAGTACATTATTTGAATGATTTTATTTTCCCTCTTGTAATCATCTCTTCTGCCCAAAACATTTCTAGTTTTATTACACTTCAGATTAAGTATATTCCCCATGCCTTTACTTTTTTTCTGAGCAAAAAGCACTATTAGCATTACCTTCTCTTTGCTAAAAGAAAAAAAAAGTACAAAGAAAAAGAAAAGCTCTAAATCTTCAACTTTTACTGAAGAATACAGGAAGGACAATGTATTGAATGAAGGAAAAAATAGCCAAAAGAGTAAAATTCTGTCCTGACACTAAAACGTTTCCTTCCATATTCATAAATGAGTCTACTACTCTAAGGATACTTCGATTTTATTGCCAGATTGTTTTGTTCAAATCAAAATTGGAGGTGATGCATCTAAATATAACACCAACAAGAGGCACAAGGAAGAGTGATCCAAGAAGAAAAACTGAGCATAAACAATTGTCTAGTTCAAAGTTACATTGCATCAGGAGTTTGGCAGACTTCCGGATTTCAACACACACCAAGCGAATGCAAAACACCATCCAGCTTGTCCCATCTCAGGCTCTCCAAATGAGAAAGTGGAAATGGTTATTGCCTTTTAATCTCCTCAGTTGACACTAGTTCTTTACAGAAGAATTTTAATAGCCATTTATAGCAGATCTTATCATTTCTATTTCACTCTCTCAAATTATACTCTATAAACTAATAAACACTCTCATAGATTAAAAAAATCATTCTATTGTCTCTATCATGAAAATACATTTGAAAGTTGGCAGAATGATTACAGCTCATGCATGCATTTACAGTGTAAGAATTCATGCATGGGGGTATATGTTTTCGTAAAGAAATATTACAACCCTCATTGCCTTCTTGCTGGGAGTCTCCAGAAGTTTTATACACTACTCTTCTTAAAAATAAAAATTTCTTTTTTTTTCTGATATCTTGAAAGGTTTTTTTGCTGAGTCTTCTCCCCTATTTTCTGAAAACTTTAAGGAACTTTTAATATTTTTCCACTTCAACATAGAAAAGCATAAGAGGCCTTGAAATGTTCTATTATCCAGGAACCCAGAGTTTATCATTTTCAAATTGGGTTAGATTTCATTCCAATTATTGCTCTAATTTCCTTTCTTCCCAGTTGTCTTTATCCCTCCCTCTCTCTGCTCACCTGCTTTCCTGTCCCCTCCCTTCTCTCCTTGCCCATGCTTCTGAATTTCTATTTTCTAAGAATCTCCATCGTGTCACATTTAATCAGTAAATACTAGATTAAATGGCTGCAGCCTATAATCTGAAGTATAAGGATGTGAGTGAATAACCAGGCAGACCATGCAGCATCTTTTCCAGAAATGCTTTTTGGGCTCCTCCTTTACCTCCACAGACCTAATCTCTTCCTTGTCTCCACTGCCTCCATATAAGTACATGCTTCCATTGCTGCTGATCAAAATGAAGCCGAATTTGTTTGCGTCTGCATCCCTTATTTCCTTCCATCAAACCTAGAATGCCTCCTTATAACCCCAGGTACACGTTAGGCAACATGTGAATCTGTTCAATTGAATAGATGGGTACATTTTGAATACCTATTCATTTTGAAGAGCTCCTCGGTGGTAAATCATCCATCTATATTTAGTGGATGAGGAAATGGATAAACTCTCCTTGCTGCTGTCTTAGACACTCAACCAGCCCAACTGCTCCGAGGCATTTCCCCTCCTTTCACAAAAGTAAGTGCCAAATCATGTTCTCTGAAGATCATGCACAACAGTGAGAGGGAAGGAAAGCTGAGTCTGGTAGCAATCTTGGAGGTGGTTTGGTTCTCATAAATATTATCAACCCATAATTTGGGCACTTTTCTTCCACAGTCACATCCCTCCTCATTTTCAGTTTCAGGTTCTTAGTCCCTTTACCAGCCTTTGTCTCTTGCCTGGATGACTAAATATTGGGCTGGCTTCATCCTCTGACTCAGTTTCCAAATCATGGTCAAGATTGTTTTTGAGTGTTCTGTTCAGACTCTCATAGACATTTGAGTTTTTCCTATTTCAGGTTTGGGGATATATATCTCAAAGCTTGTAGCCCTCTGGCCCTTGACGAATTCACTGGCTTTCGGGCTCAGGACAAGATTTTTATCTTCCAGATCCATTTTTTTTTTTCCTGGAGGAGAGTCCAAAGTGCTTCCATATTGGTATAACTAGCTGAGGCTAAAGTGAGGAATATGTATGAAAATATTTTTCTTTATGAAAAAAATAGTGTTATACAAGGTAACGTCCATCATTTGAGATTGCAACACCATATTCAGATACCCCCTTGAATATAGAATTATTCTGAATATAGAACTTACTCTGATATTTTATTATGGTAATATTTATTATGAAGGAACTTCTTGAAACAGCAGGGACAATTATTCTAAAGATTCACTACTCAGAAAATAGACTATTATTTGTGAATTTCAGTAGGGGAGTTGTTCAAATTTAGGATGGAAAAAATAACACTGAAGAGACTGCTTCTCAGTTATGAAAACCCAAGCAGAAATTCAATGGAGAACTTCTACTTAACATAATTCTTGAAACTCTAGTCAGAGCAGTCAGCCAAAATAAATTAAAGGGATACAGATAGGAAAAGAAGAAATCAAATTATCACTATTTGCAGATGATATGATTCTATACCTAGAAGACTCAAAATATTCCACCAAAAATCTTCTAAAACTAATAAACGAATTCAGCAAAGTAGCTGGATATAAAATCAACACCCATAAATCAAAGACATTTCTATATATCAGTGACAAATCCTCAGAAAGAGAAACTAGAAAAACCACCCCATTTACAATAGCCTCAAAATAAAATAAAATATTTGGGAATAAACTTAAAGAGGTGAAAGACCTCCACAGTGAAAACTACAGCACACTGAAGAAACAAATTAAAGAAGACCTTAGAAGATGGAAAGATCTACCTTGTTCTTGGATAGGCATATATAATATTGTCAAAATGACCATACTACCAAAAGCACTATACAGATTCAATGCAATCCCAATCAAAATTCCAATGACATTCCTCATAGAAATAGAAAAGGCAGTCATGAAATTCATCTTGACAAATAAGAGACTCAGAATAGCTAAAGTAATCCTTAGCAGGAAGAGTGAAGCAGGTGGCATCACTATACCAGACCTTAAACTATACTACAGAGCAATAGTAACAAAAACAGCATGGTATTGGAACCCAAACAGAATGGTAGACCAATGGTACAAAATAGAGGACACAGAGACTAACTCACAAAATTACAATTATCTTATATTAGACAAAGGTGTCAAGAACATGCATTGGAGAAAAGACAACCTCTTCAACAAATGGTACTGGGAAAACTGGAAATCCATATGCAACTAAATGAGATCAAACCCCTATCTCTCACCATGCACAAAAGTCAACTCAAAATGGATCAAGGACTTAGGAATACAATACAGAGACCTGTGTCTAATAGAAGAAAAAGTAGGCCCTAATCTCCATCATTTGGGATTAGGCCCCAACTTCCTTAATAAGACTCTTGTGGCACAAGAATTTAAATCAAGAATCAATAAATGGGATGGACTCAAACCAAAAAGCTTCTTCTCAGCAAAAGAAACAATCTGTGAGGTGAATAAAGTGCCTACATCTTGGGAGCAAATCTTTACCCCTCACACATCAGATAGAGCACTAATCACCGTGGTATATAAAGAGCTCAAAAAATCTTTAACACCGAAAAAGACAAATAACCCAATGAATAAATGGGCCAAGGAACTGAACAGACACTTCTCAGAAGAGGACATACAATCAATAACAAATATATGAAAACATCTCCAGTGATTAAAAAAATGCAAATAAAAACTATTGTAGATTTCATCTCACTCCAGTCAGAATGGCAGCTATCAAGAACACAAACAAAAATAAGTGTTGGCAAGGCACACTCATACATCGTTGGTGGGACTGCAAATTGGTGCAGCGAATCTGGAAATCAATATGGAGATTCCTTGGAAAACTTAGAATGGAACCACCATTTGACCCAGCAATCCCATTCCTTGGTTTATAACCAAAGGACTTAAAAACAGCATACCACAGGGTCTCAGCCATATCATTGTTTTTAGCAGAACAATTCACAATAGCTAAATTGTGGAACTAACACAGATTCCCTTCACTAGATAAATGGATAGGGAAACTTTGGTATATATACACAATGGAACATTACTCAGCATTAAAAGAGAATAAAATCATGGCATTTGCAGGCAGATGGATGGAGTTGGAGAATATAATGCTAAGTGAAGTAAACCAATCCCAACAAAACAAAGGCCGAGTGTTTTCTTTGATATGAGGATGCTGACTCATAATGGCAATGGTGGGGGGGCGAGCAAGGGAGAAATGGAGGAACTTTAGATAGGGGAAAGGGGAGGGAAGGGGAGGGAGAAAACAAAGGGTTAGGAATGATGGTGGAATAAGTTAGACATCATTACCATAAGTACATGTATGAAGACACAAATGGTGTGAAAATACTTTGTGTACAACCAGTGATTTGAAAAATTGTGCTTTATATGTGTAATAGGCATATAAAATGTTGTTTGCATTCATTTGCTATGATAAAATGCAAATTATTACTATTGCACATGTATCAGAATTCCTGAAAAATAAGGCAGTAAATATAAGTAATATGATACGGTAATATTGCAGAACCACAGGGACTTCATTGTGTTATTGCATTATTAATTTTACCCTCTATTTACTGTTTATGAGAATGCACAATAGAACTATTTTTAAAAACAATTTTAAGGTTCTTCTTTTCTAAAAATGTTAAGCATATGTTTACCATACATCCTGGCAATACTATTGATTCATGCAACATCACAAATGAATCTTAAATACATTTTGCTAAGTGAAAGAAGACAGATCCAAAGGATGCATGTTTTCTATTTCATTTTATATAAGAGCTGAAATGGGGAAAAAATCATAGTGAAAACAGGTCAACTGTTGCCAGAAGTTGGGAGAAAGGTATTGACTACCATGTGGCCAATCAAAGGTATTTTTAAGGTGTGCACTGAGTTATCAAAACACTTAGAACTACACATCACAAAGAGTGAACTTCATCCTATTCAAATGTGAAAAAGTAAAATCAAGCCAGATGGCAGGAGATTCTAGGATGGAACGAAGAGGGTTACAAATGAATTTAAGTATACCTTTACCCTCACCAAAACTGATGGGGCTAAGGGGACACAACCCAATTAGTTACAGAGAACTGTGTTATAGTAATAAGGTTAAAGATAAAATGATTTGTACATAAACAATGCAAGCATGAGTTGTTATGAAACTACCTCTTTTATCAGGGTGAAAAAAATAGTACATAACTAGTAGCTAAAGGAAGCCATGGTTCACTGCTGCCAGAGAAAGAAGTTACAAACGAAGAAGGCTAGAATGAACTCTGTGGAGTTAGATTAGACTCACCATGACATTATCTTTAGATTAGTGTAGATAAATAGTGATGCTACAAGCACATACATCCACACATCTGTGGGTGTGTGCAGGTAGTTGAGTTAATGTATTAGCTCACGAAATTGAGTAACACAAAAAGCAATGACACTACAAGTACATTTAACATAGATCTTGTTTTCTAAACATACTTCTCATACTTCTTCTTCAAAAAAGAAGTAAGTAAGTAAAGAATGAAAAGAAAAATAAGGTGGTCCTGGTCTTCTTTAGAGAAATGGCTGATTCTAGGGCTGGGTTGGATAAAAAAACAAGATGAGCATGGAGCATCTTATAGTGTCAGAAGGTGAGGAAGAGTCTAAATGAAAAAACTAACAAAAAAGGATGGGGTATGTCAACATAAAAAAATGTCCTGGTGTACAAGGGTAGAAAAATTGGGGCAATTAAATAATGACGGTATTATCTCTAACACTTCAGTAAATATCAGTGTGCATGCACTTAAAAAATGATTGAAGCAATAAGTAAATCTAAATGGGCAAAGGAACAGAACAGACACTTTACAGAAGAAGAAATACAATCGGTCAACAAACATATGAAAAAATGTTCAACATCTCTGGCAACTAGAAAAATGCAAATTAAAACTACACCAATATTTCATCTCACTCCAGTCAGAATGGCAATCATCAAGAATAAAAGTAGCAATAAATGTTGGTGAGGATGTGGGGGAAATGGCACACTCATACATTACTGGTAGGACTGCAAATTGGTGCAACCACTCTGGAAAGCAATATGAAGATTCCTTAGAAAACTTGGAATGGAACCACCATTTGACCAAGTTATCCCACTCCTCGGTTTATACCCAAAAGACTTAAAAGCAGCATATTATAGAGAAGCGGCCACATCAATGTTTACAGCAGCTCAATTCACAATAGCTAAGCTATGGAACCAAGCTAAGTGACCTTAAACAGATGAATGGATAAAGAAAATGTGGTATATATACACAATAGAACATTACTCAGCCACTAAAATAAAAGAAATCATGGCATTTGCTAACAAATGGATGGAACTGGAGGCTGTCTGCTAAGTGAAATAAGCCAACCCTCCAAAGCCAAAGGCTGAATGTTCTCTCTGACCTGTGGATGTTAACACATAATGGGGGTGGGGAGATGGAGAATAGAAGTTCATTGCATTAGACAAAGGGAAATGAAGGGAATGGGGCTGGGGTGAAAATAGGAAAGACAGTAGAATGAATCGGACGTAACTTTCCTATGGTCATATATGAATACACAAGCATTGTAACTCCATATCATGTACAACCACAAGAATTGGAAGTTATACTTCATGTAATGTATAATATGTCCAAATGCATTCTACTGTCATGTATAACTAGAAAGCACAAAGGAAAAAAAATAAGTAAATGTAGAAGAAATGAATCTCTTTGGAAAAGAATTCTAAATAACAAATGCAAAAGAAATGAGGAAAAACAGAATAGAAATATTTGGACCACCATGAGAACAACTGCTGGAGGCAAAATCCATGCATGATTGCTAAAAGGAGTGTGCAGAGCTCCAAGGAGGAACAGGATATTTGCTTAGCTATGCCATGTCTCCCCAAGGTGCTTATTAATTATTGTGGTGGCTTCAACATGTGTCTTAAATTCTTTGATCTTTCTTCCTGCAGGAGGTGGAGGGAAATTCACCTGTCCTTGAGGAAGGGCCAGATTACTGATTCACTTCTAATCAACAGACTGTGAAAGGGGGAAAATTCAAATTATTTCACAGTGGAGAATGTGGCCGGAATCACCTTAACCAAAGGCATCACCTTAACCAAAGGATCAAGGTTTAAATCACTAATGATAAGCTCTCCTGATGTTATGTAAACCCCAAAATGAAGTCTGGAAAGCCCACTTGGCCTCTGTGACAGTTTTCCCCAAAGTTAATAACTCCAGTCTAATTATGGGAAAACATCACAAAGAACAGTTTACAAAATACCTCATCAGTCCTTCTGAACAATGTCGAGGTCATGAAAACAAGCAAAGATTGAGGAATTGCTGTAGATTGAAAAGATGTAATATTGATACCTCTGGTTACCAATGAAGAGTCCTGCTCCCTCAAGTGTTGAAGTATAACATTAGAGAGTCACATGGAGGCAAGCATATAAAGCAGGGTTTATTTAAAAGGGGGTAACATACACTTCTTCCAGGAGGGAGAGTGGGCCATAGCTGGTATTCTGGTATCCCAAGGAGGAGGGTGTTCTGCCTTTTTTATAGGACTTTCTTTGTTATCCTGGTCTTTTCCTTATTTTTCTCCTCCCTGCTTAAGTGACTAGGCCCAGGAGATACTAGGTAGGATGGCCACAAGGTGAGAAGCTGGAGGAGCCAAATTGGAATGATCTGGGCAGGAGAGTATTTAACAACTCCTTGTAGGGAGTGACAATCCCTGGGACCGGTTACCTTAGCAACAGGTTGGAGCAGGGGCCGGTTATCTTGATTAGGGTGGAGGAAAGGCTATGAAGGCATTAGCATTTCAATCCCTCTCCAACTTCCAGGACTCTCAAATTGGTTTCCTTAATCCCACTTGACTGGATTTACCTGTCTAATTCTGGCTTCCATATGGTGTCATAGATTGGCTCTTGCAACAGGACATCAGTGGAAAAATAAGATGTGAACAATATCTATATAATCTATACTATCTAACAATGGGTATAATAATATACCCATTTTAATATTTTAGTTTTGAGAAATCTATCATTATATGTAAGATGTTCAGATAAGGAAAGCTTTGGGAAAGGTACACAGAAACTCTGTGCTAACTATATGACTAACAAGTTTTTAAAAAGAAAATTCAGAATTTGTACTATAAGTGTTGCCTATTAACAAGTGTCAGGAAATCTCTTTTTATGGCTGATTGAAGGTTTTGCTGTATACTGTTGGAATGTATTTTAAAATAAAGTTCATAAAATGACTGATCTTGTAGACCAAGGCAAATAATTAGTAAACATTGGGTTATAACCCGAAATGTACTAAGGCAGTGTGCTGGTCCTCTCCACTGAGAAACATTCTACTCTTCACTTAAGAAAATAAATATCTTGTGTTTCTGTGACATGAATATTTATGATCAACTAAATTCTAATTTTCCCAACCTCTGGCTTTTGCCAACCCCTATAAAAATGCTGTGCTTTCTCATCCAAAAGAACAACGGGTAATTAGCAAAAGAAGAAACAACTCAGCATAAGAAAATGTGTAAATCAAGAGCTGTGAATTCAAGTTCAAAAAGGAGGGCAGTGGCAGAGTTGTAGAATCTAAAGGTGTTGGCTGCAGATGTCAAAGTTTCAGGGCAAAGCAGCAATGAGCGATTAGGATGTAGATTCCAGTTAGAAGTGAACAGCAGGATTGTGACCCAGCAGTTGGAAATTAGTGGAAAATATCCCCACTGCACCCAGATGTGTGGCCTTGAAAAGAACATCTAGAAACTGGCAAAGTCAGGAGCAACACTGAAACTTAAGAACTTGTACAAACAGAAGCAAATGACATAGTAGTTTACTTTCTAGACTTTGTGCTCTATTTACCTTGGAACAAATGTAAATTTAAGAAATAAAGACAGACACACATTTCTCCATACAACTGTAATAGTGAATTAGACCAGACATGTTAGCACTCAGAAACTTGTTACAGGGACCCAATAAGATAATTTTATACCTGGGCGTTGATTCTTATAACATATTTAGACTTGATTTGTTAACATCTTTTGTTTTTTCAGTCCATTTTGGTTGTAATTAATTTTATGATGTTTTACAAAAGTATCAATCAGAAATAAAAACTTAAAATCAGTCAATCAATAACTGGTCCTTCACTACAGATGTTTCCAGAAACATTACTCTTGACTTCTTGGTCACTAGAAGAGAGGCTGTCCTCAAAGAAAGGGTACTGAGAAAAATATCAGGATACAAACTGGCTTCAGTACTCCTGATGGTCAGTAGGTAGCAAGCTGGCTGCTTTCAAAGAAGGTCCCCCACAGGATGGTACTGAGTGTTAGGGTGGTTTGAGGTGATTAAGCAACATGTGGGTGAAAGAAACACCAATCAGGCACTGATGGAAATGCCTGTCAATCAGTGGGGTCTCCTGGAAAATCCTGGATCTTAGCCAGCTCCCTTGACTAACTCCAGTAGGACAAGGGACTCTAACAACTCCTTTTCCTGTCCCAAGCCATCCCTTCCTGCCCTAAGCCCAAGAAAAATTCCAGTTGTCTATGGAGCCCCATGTGCTTCTCCTTAGACCCACTCTGCTGGTCTGAGGGTTCTGCCCCATCGAAATCTCAATAAAGCCTTGTTCATCGGCCTTTTTAAATCTGCCTCCTTTTGGTCACTGCTGCCTGACCTTACACTGAGGAAGAACTCTGGTGAATTTTTCACTGTTCTCCTTTCTGAATCTTTGGTCTTTCCCTTCTCTAGCCCTTAGAATGTTGAACATACTGGGAAAAGGAAAACTCATGTTCCAAATGTCTACTCATTTCTGTCAGTCTGACCCCTAAGTCATCAGCATTTATATTTAAGTGCTAAACTTTAAATTCTGTGGCTCTAGAATGACTATTTTCTGGACAAGCTCTTGGAGACTCCTAACTCTCTACTCATGGTGAGGAAGTGGAAAGCATTTGGAAGTACAAATGAAGAAAATAATGAAAACCAATAGAGCAGACATCACATTTATTAATTAGTACTTGGAACTATCCCACCACAAATAAAACAATCATTTCTGCAGAAGTGTAGTGCATTAATCCAGGCTGAGTTACCAAGAAAGATTTCATAGGAAAAATCAACTTATAGGAAAAAAAGGAAAATAATTGAGTCAAAGAGAAAGAATTATTCTAAGGGTTTTAGTCAAAATGTACATAAAGATAGGAAAAATAAGTAAATCACTGATCTACATTATGTGACAATAAGTAAATTTAATTACATGACAGGATATATTTAATGTGGTATCCCTCATTAGCCATGCATGTAGCTCCTTGCTGTACTAGGGAAAACTGCATTAATGTGGTATATTAGTACACCCCCAGAAGTCCCTGAATGTGCATCTGCAATTGTATCTCTTCATTAAATAAATCTGAGCCTATAGTATTACAGAGTCATCAAGAGACTTTGTTCAGATCTGGCAAGCCAGAAGTCCACTCCACGTGACCACATCAACTAATCCATCACAGGAAGTACTGAATAATATGTCCATCTGTTTATGTCACTCACAGTGACCTTCCCCTAACTTAGATTATCAAATAAGGGCATTACTTAGTCACTAAACATGGTCACACGTGCCCAAACTGCCTATTTATCTATACCTACACATGTGGGTGTAGGTATATATCCATGCTATAAATCAACTGAATTATGAATATGGTGAGAACCATATTCATAACTATATTAATGTGCCATAAAGGTATGTATTCTCTTATTTTGAATCCTACAACTGAGTTTAATATAAAATTAAATGAAATGCTATAATTTTTTTTAACTTCCTTTGGTTCGAGTTTATCAAGCAGATAAATCATTGAGGCTGAGTATTTTGAAGAGAGAGACAGTGATTTGTTCAGAGTTCAATCTGAACGTTTTGACAGTAGACTAAAAAATATGGATATATTCTGTAGCAATAGGAAGCTATTGAAGAGCCAAGGGAGTAAGATGATAAAAGCTATGTTTTTTTGAAAGCCGAGTAGCATCAGAAAACAGGGAGAATAATTAGTCTACTATTATGACAATGGAACTACCATGAATCAGGACCAGGTAGAAGCAATGGAAATGAAACTCAAAAGACTTCAGAGGACTTGAAAGGCAAGAACCACCTTAAATCAGAAACTAACTGGATTGTTTGAAAGAGAAGAGGGAAGGAACTCTCAGGTACTGAGTCTGAAAAAATAGTGGAACTCTTCTCCGGAGTGGTAAAGTGGGATGAAGATGTACTGAAGATGATTGGTTTAGGTACAAAAACAGATGCTCAGTACTTGGAACAGATCCATCTTGGCTCTCAGTGCTCCAAGGGGCATTCAATGGACAACTCAAAATAATGACACTTAAGCCAAGCTGGGCAAGAACACCTTTGAAATTTATTATATATTTCTGATAATAATGACTAGAAATTTATAGCCCATGACAACAGCCAAACTTTCAATTTAGTCTCTTCCTTGACTTAGTACTCAACAGAAAACAGTTACTGAAAAACTTTGAAATATCTTTCATTTCCCCTTGAAGCTGAGGAGTCTCTGCAAAACCCATAGTTCTAAAAAGTGTTAGTACTCTGTGCAAGAACTTTCTTCAAGGAAAAAATTAGCCATTATTAAATGATTGCTCCAGGGTTTGTAATACTTATGGTTTGCCACAGTGTGTTGCTTTGTTATAACAGCCCTAGATTTTGTGAAGTGATTTGTCTCAAAACTGTATTAATCTTTGGAGAGTTTCAAGAGATATTTTCACTTAGCTTTGAAACAAAGTGATACTAGATAACTGAATGTAAAAAAAAAAAATGGAAAATATCAAAAGCAGAAAAGCAAAGTGAAATAAACACCAAGTACATTCTTATTATTAATAAAAGAAGTAGAAATTCTTCATATTTTGCTTCTTAACACATATTCCAGTCAAAGCAAAATCCTTACCACTTTAAATTGGGATCATCAAATCTAATATGGGATGCTTAGAACGATTAATATTTAATGTTCCTTTCAGGGACATCAGTTCCTCAAGTACAACTAGTAATTTTGAAATAGGATGGGATTCAAAAGTGTTTAACACCCATTAAATACAAATGACTTCACAGTCTGCAAATCTATAGTGAATTTACTATTTCTTGAAGCATTCTGAAAGTAGGTATTTCATGCTTCACAGGTATATTCAAAAGTGAGAGCAGATATAAAAATATTCCAGGTGCAGCTGTTATTTTTAGGAAATGTTTTGGACAAGCTTTTAGTTTATCTAATATTAATATATTAGATACACCTTGGACTGGTATGTATCCAGCTGAAGAAGCACAAGATCACTAAGTCTCCTAAGGTCCTAAGATCAGCTGCAATTTTCAAAATTTGTGCTAGAGAAGCTGTAGTCTTGGCATAGTCCAGATCCAATATGACCAGCTTTATTCTTTTTAAGTTCTCTTCATTTGCACCAGAATTGCCAAAGAAATGAAGAAATGACTTCCAAGTAAGAAGATGATCTGTGTTCTCTTAAGTCCTATTAAGTCCTATTTTGTTAAAAAACAAACAAAACTAGAAATACTTGTATATATACTTCCATGGAAATTGTGAGGATCCAGATTTTGGAAACAAAGTACAAATAATAAATTCCAGCAATTTTATTGATATTTTCTTTGCTTTCAGGCTATTCTTGACATATGTTCTTTTTTAAAAAATTTTTAAAAATGTTGATGAACCTTTATTTTATTCATTTATTCATATGCAGTGCTGAGAACTGAACCCAGTGCCTCCCACATGCTAGGCAAGCACTCTACCACTGAGCTATAACCCCAGCACTATACATTCTTTTTTTTTTTTTTAAACTAAAGAAATGTCACAGTAAAAAATGATGGGATTTATATACTGGTTTATTTCACTAACATTCTGGCCCTGACATTCCTGCTGCATGACAGAAGTATCCTGGGGCTGGTCCAGCTGTGATTCCTGCCTCCCAAGGAAAGAATACCACTGGTTTCCCTGTAGCATATTCCCAATCAACCAATGTGTTCCCAGAATATTTGGAGGCAGTGCTATATGACTCAGCTACTTGACTTCTCAAGGACATGATAAACCAAAATAAAGGAGAAAGCATTTCCTCTTCTCTTTAACTGGCATCTTAAAATCACCCAATTAAAGCATTTTAACTTTAAAATGACCAAACTGTTTCAGATTTAACAGCTTGCCACCATAGACACTAGAACTATTAAGGATTTAGTGGGAACTGGATAGAAGGTGTTTCAACAAATTGTTCCTCTTCTCTTTACTTAAAAAAAAAAATTAAAGGAAGTTTATGTGGAAAATATTTAGTCTCACCTGTCTTATCAGATAAGATGACAGACTTCCTGAGTCTGCCACAAATTGGAAGGAATTGTGATTGAAGTTGACACGAAGAACCACTCTAATCAAGTAATAATTACTCTGAACCGTTTCCAGGAAAATTTGCAAAGTGATTTAGATTAAATGTCATAGCTCTATTGGAGCTCTCTATGGAGAGGGAAATCTCGATCCCAACCCATTTCTGTGACACTGCCATAAAATCAGCCTGCCATTACCTCTACCTCCTGACATACAGCATATGGCCAGGAAATCTGAACACTAATAGATGGTTGGATCAAGTTCATGGAACCACAGAAATGAGGGAATACTTTACACACCACACTTTACTCAAGCATTCAGTTACAATTATTTTAATGGTTCACTCAATAAGAAACTTATTTTCACATCTCTGTGTCTTTCTGTAGCATCTCTCTAGCCTGGATTTATGTGTTTCTGTGATTAACTGCAAAATTATTTTTCATTTCTTGTTTCAGAAGAACCATATGTGATTTATTGTTTTGCTGACTACTCTGAAGCATGTAACTTCCTTCGGTTCAAGTTATTTTTTTTAGTATGTTATAAACGCCTTTCTCAACACTGGGAGATGTGAAGTAAGTGACTTGTGTAGGTTTCATTCAAAATCCACACAGATATTTTTACCAAAGGAAAACCAGTCAACAAGTGAGAACCATATTCATAACCATTCTGATGTGCTACAAAGGTATGTATTCTCTTATTTTGAATCCTACAACTGAGTTTATTATAAAACTAAATGAAATGCTATAGTTTTTTTTTTTTTTTAATTTTATGACTTCAGATTTAACATAGTATTAGATTTAGTATCTCAACTGCTTGACTTTCACATCACATCAGTCAAACAAAATGAAATATTTAACAGCTTGGATTTTTCTACCTTATGATCAAAGTTGAAAAAAGATTATTGACTTTTAATCCTAAAATGAAGATGGGGAAAGGAAATCCTTCAGAAATAACTTTGAGAGATAGTAATCAAATCTCTCATCATATCTTAAACACTCCTATCCTCAAGCCCTTTTCACCTTTTTTCTGATAAACACAATGCCTATCATTCTCTAGAAATACTGATTCTATTCTCAGGCTTAACTTTTCAATGATTTTTTTTTTTTCAGAACTAATAATCTCTGTGTAGATATATTGGCAGCAAATTTCATTGTACCTTTCTGTCAATCATACACACACATGAATATACACACATGGGGCTCTATTCATATATATGCCCAATTAAATTTCTCCCTCACCTTATATACAACTTTATTTTCACATACTTCTACACACAGAGAGTGTTTCTGAGTTCTCCTTTCTTTTCTGTTTGATGTTAAATTCCTGAGCATCAGAAAGTAAACCTATGCTAGTTATTTCATTCAAATATCTTGAACCACAAATACAGCTTTATTTATTTTATTTATTAATATAGAAGTATCTCAGTTTATGATGGGGTTACATACCAATATACCCATAGTATATTGAAAATACAGTTTAAATGCATTTAATATGACTAATCTACTAAGCACCACAGCTCTGCAGCCCAGTGCACTGTAGAGTATCAGTGGTTTATCGCTGTGATCCTGCAGCTGACTGGAAGCCATGGCTCATTACCACTGTCCAATGTCCAGAGAGTTCTGTACTGCATTATCACTAACCCAGGAAAGACCAACATTCAGAATCCGAAGTACAATTTCTAGTGACTGCATATTATTTCACACCACTGTAAAGTCAAAAAATCATAAGTAAATCCATATCATAAGTTGGAGACCATCTGTAAAATTCTTTAGAGCACTATTTAATACAGTAAGCCAACTGATAGAATAGGTGACTAGAAAACTACATTTTCTCTTAAACTAAATCTAAAAGCTAAACTGAAAAACAGAAGGAAGTATGCATACTGAACATTTAAATATAACAAACTTAACATTTAAATATGACAAACTGTAAACCAAATATTTAAACTGTATGAAAAATTGCTGATGACTAATTGCTCCAGACAACCTACACCAACAATTAGGACATGAAAAATATGAGATCTTTGATATTCATATTCTGGTGAAGATTTGTTAGAGCTGCTCTGAGAACCATACAGTGTTATTTCTCAAAAATCATGCAAATTAAACATTTTGATTTGTTTTTCAATATTTAACAGTTGCTATTTATACATCAAAATTTGCAAAATTTTCTAATATGGCAATTTGCACTGCATTTCCCAAAGATTCAGAGAATTTGCATCAAAAGTTTTACTGTGTATCATACTCAAATAAATTCACAAAAAGCATACGGTAGAGATTTAAGTCTATAAGAAGAATAGCAATTTTGTTTGGCAGTCCTTGGTCAAGCTCACTCTCTCTCTCTCTTTCTCTGTCACACACACACACACACACACACACACACACACACACTCCTCTGAAGACTCTGTTTCCTGGAATCAGGGAAATCTCAACATTTAGTATTCCAGTGTAATCAAGGTTACTCTACTTAATAATTCACTCTGTGGATGGGAAAGAAAACCATCACCAATAACCTGCAAGGCAGAAAATGACCATGCATTCTGTACACGAAACAAAGTTGTATGGGAAGTAAAATTACACTCAATTTAAGCATGATGAAATTGAACTTTCCTTCCTTCATGCATCTAGTATTTATTCAGCTCTTAGTGTGTGGCAGTCAATGTGGTGAAGGGCTGGGACCCCTGGGGTAGATACAGACCTTGCCTTTCATAAACTGCTATAGGCAGGGAAGTAGAACATTCACAACTAATTATGTACACACAACTAAGTTCAAGGATAGATGCAGAAGTACAAAGGGAGTTTCTTGAACTGACATTCCTCCTCAGGAGGCACAGGCTTTTGCATTTGGATCCTGCTTTTGTTATTTCCTCCTCCTGTGACTTAGGCAAATTATTCAATCTCTCTTAGTCTCCTCTTCCTTGGTTCTAAAAGGGGAATGAATTCCTCTCTGGAGTGGTTTCTTACTGGGACTGCACATTCTTGGCCACATCTCCCCAGAAGAGGTACAGCTGTCTCCTCCCCTTGAGACTAGGCAGTGACTACTGTGACATCCACAGCACAGCAGAAGTGACTCTGCTCTTCAAGGGAGGTCTGATGAAGTCCTGTGGCTTAAACCTGCCTCTCTTGGACATTTCCTTTTCAGGACAACCTCTCCCAGAAGGCATCACCATACTGGCAAAAGTCCAATCTGGGAGATATTCCTGAAAAATCTCTGATTGATGATTCTAGCTGATCTGCCCCTGCTTGTGAGTGGAGAAGCCATTTTAGTAGCAGAAACTCCAGCCCTGACTATTTCATCCCAAGTATTCGACTTCCTTCCCACCATTTGAGTCTCTCCAGCTGGGAGTCCACACTCAGAATAGACAACCCATGTCTATTCCGAAACCCTTTATCTGAGTCCCTAATCTTAGATTCTATGAGCGTACATGCAATGCTTGCAGTTTTTGCCATTAAGGAGTAATGGGGCTGGGGGTCAGTGGTAGCGCACTTGCCTAGCATGTGTGAGGCACTGGGTTCGATTCTCAGCACCATGTCTGAATAAATAAAATAAAAGTCTACCAACAACTACAAAAATATTTTTTAAAAAAATTGGAGTTGTTTTAAATGCTGCATTACACCATCAGAATCCCCTGCACAAATATTAGCAACTTTCAGCCCAAATGTAAAACAGAGAGCATTGTGTCCTGAGGAAAGTAGGCACTAAACAGAGGGAGACATCTTCATTGCATGGCTTATCAGGAACTCAAAAGCAGACTACTTGATAGCAGACTTTAAAGTCTCCTAAGCATTCAAGGAACTTTTTACATCCTCCAGGGCATTCCCACATTATAATCCTGATCAGTATTTAAGAAATCTAATAATACAGAATTTTGTTTTAAGAAACATACGTAAGGAGAATGATGCAGTGCAAAGAATACCCCATAGAACTCTTCAGGTAGGGATGAGGTCAGGCAGGATGATTTGTTATGCTAGAAATTACTAAAGATAGAAATTGATACACTACAGATGAATCCATAAATAACCAAAGACCAACAACAGCAAGAGTTTATGACGAACCTTTCCAAGCTTTGGGACATATGCATCATCTGAAATCATGCTGAGCTTTAGCTTCCAACTATTGGAGGCTAACATTGTGCTGCCTCTATTTATATTTAGGTCCAAAATGAAATAAGAGATGGATGTGTATGCCATGTCAGCTATTCCCTTCTCAGAAAAGCCTCCCCATCATCCAGGCTACAAGGATATTGATCACCGCGCTTTGAGACTAACTGTACACCATGTATTTTACCAGGGGAATATTATCAAATTATGGAAAGCAAGTACTTAGAATGAAATCTTTTGCCAAAAAAAAGAGAATCAATCTCAATCTTCATGTAGCACATTTAAATAAAGACTAATTGTAGGTGTTTATAGTCATTCACACTCAAATTTATTAGTTGGGACGGATTAAGGCAAACGTGCTAATTTGAAATATTTTCTCCAAATTTTATTTATATATACCAGAACAATGCTATGCAATTATGTCAGAAACAATGAAAGAAACTGGGAATTTACTTAAATAAATTATTAGTATCTTCAGAATGGGCTGTATTATGCTTTTAAAAAGTTTTAAAGAGCCCTTTTTATTCATTTATTCTAGTTTTGAATGGAGATGCTAAGGCAGTTTATCAACTTAGATATTAACACACACAATATGCTATGATGATTTTTTTCAGACAGGTGATATTTCTGGGTATCTATCATATCCAAGCTATCTTTTCTTTTACTGGTAAAAGATTAATGCTATTTATTTAGATTGAAATGACTCTGCTTTTAACTGATCCATTAGGAGTGCACTGGAATACTGCCCCAACGCTCTACAGCTTCAACCTGATGACACGTTCCATTGCAGATGAACCAGCAATGGAATCTGGGGCCCCAGTACAAAATGAAAACATGGGCCTGTGGATCCAAAGTTGAGAATTTCACTGGAGGCTGAAGCAGAAGGATCACAAGTTCAAAGTCAACCTCAGCAACTTGCCGAGGCCCTCAATTTAGTGAGACCCCCATCTCAAAATTAAAATTTAAAAAAAAAAAAAATGAAGAAGGGCTGGGAATGTGGCTCAATGTTTAAGCGCCTTTGGGTTCAATTCCCAGTACCAAAAAGGAGGGAAAAAAGTTAATTTCACAAGGAGAAGAAAGAGTATTAAACAAAGCCTGAGGCCCTTCTAAGCACAGAGCCCCTGGCCTGCATGCAGGAGATGTACATGTCAAGACATTCCTGGCTGCAAAGTATTTACAGAACACTGTGGTGACAAGATGAGCCAAGGGAGAAATGCACTGTCAGTGGAAAGTCCTAGTGTGCACCTGGGTACGGTACCTGCATGGTTTTAAAACTCAGCTTTTCTTGCCAAGAAAACTTGAATCTATGAATCCAAAAACTGCTTGAGAAATTTACCAATGAAGACTAAAGAATGCATTCGGCAAATGTATTCAGCAAAATGTGCTTTCACCCCGGTCTACCTTTCCAAAGACCTCCTGGTCCAACAGCCTGGTTTCCCCCCAGTGAAAAGAATCACTCCTGCCAAGCAAAATGAAAACATCCAGCCTGAAAAACACAGTAGACGTGAGCCCCTTGAAATTTCAATACTAATTCAGATTAAAGAAAACCATCCATCAAATTTTGAAGATTTAGCTAATATCCATTTGCTAAAATCATCTAGACCTCAAGTAATAAGCCCTGAAAACCTGATATCTTAAAGTAGATACGTGAAATGAAGCATCCCTTTTCACGGGGCCTGTCATCTTCACGCCAATGTCCATTTGTCACCTTTCTTCACTAAGCCATGTAAGATGCTTTAAATGCTAAAAGAGAAATAAGCACTCCACTTTCAGTATTTCCATGGTTGAGGACATCTTCACAGAAAGCAAACACCATCTATTTCAAGGCTTGATTATGTGTGTCCCCCTTACTCTGCCCTCCCACCAGTCACTTCTCTATTTGGAAATCTCCTAAGTTTCAGAAGTTTCTCTTCCTTCACCGTAGGCAGGAGTTTCCCCAACTTCAGCCCTACTGACACAGGGGATCAGACACTTGTTTGTTGTGCAGAGTTGTCCTGGGCTTTGTCCTGAGTCAGCATCACTGGCTTTGGCCCACGAGATGCCTCTCACCCCATCTCCAGGGAGAACTATTGTTTTAGACCTTTCTCTGCACACAATAAAGTGACATGGCACAATGACTCAGAGGTATGTTTAGGATTTGCCCAACACTATTTCGGGTTCCATTTTTGTCACTTTGCTATTGTCAAGACCTGAGAAACCCATACAGCCTCTCCTGTGTAAAAGAGGGATTGGGAGATTTATCTTATAGGACTGTGATCAGAACCGAATGGATAATGGTCTTAAAGTGCATAGCTTAGTACTTGGCACACATTAAACATTCAATGAATATTACTTTGAAACTGCAATTGAAATGCAACCTAACTTGGATCAATAAAAGAGAATCAGGAATTCAGGGAAGGAAGAGAGGGAGGATGACACATTTCTAAACTGAAAGACTTTTGTCTTCCTTTATTTGGATACAAACTCTAGACTGATAAATGAATGCCTCGGAATTCCCAAGCATTAACTGGAAAATTCAATTCCATGTTTATAATCCTATGTTTCTGTGTATTCTTTTCAAGGGAAATTGAAGGGAGGAGTCCTGGTCCTTAGATTTTATGCCCATATACTGAATTTTCCTCAAGCTAAAAATATTTGATGTTCTTGTGCTTAATCAGAAAAAGAGTATGTGCGTCTGTGTGCCAAGGGGAAATAAACCCGACAGAAACATCTTTCTTTTTGGTGGGGTGGGGGAGGTGGTACCAGGGGTTGATCTCAGGGGCACTCAAACACCACATCCCTAGCCTTCTTTGTATTTTATTTAGAGACAGGGTTTCACTGAGTTACTTAACACCTCACCGTTGCTGAGGCTGGCTTCAAATTCACAATCCTCCCGTCTCAGCCTCTGAGCCAGTGGGATTACAGGTGTGCGCCATTGCACCCAGCCCAAGAGAAACATCTTTCAAGTGTAGATCTTGCCTTCCTACAAATCCTAGTCTTCAAGTAAGCCGAGGCTTTAAATGTTGTATTGTAGAATAACTGGTATGATAAATTACAAGTGGAATCCATGGGAGTACACATAAGAAAATTACTAGTGTTGAGGGAACCATCCACTAGCGATTATCAGGTGGTAGGCACTGTGCTAAGTCCTTAGCATGCATTATTTCATTTAACCAAGGCTGACTACCTGTGGGAAGTTGCATGAGCAAAGCTGTGGAATCAGGTATTGGTTAATGAAAAATGATACATATGCATCAGACTGAGATAGAAAGAAGCGCACTTCAGCAAAAATAAATAATGTTTGTACCTAGGCACTGAAAACTGAGATGTGTGAATAAGTTCAGCAGGTTTAGCTTGGTTGAAGCACAGGTATATTTCTGCATTGAGGAGATGGAAATGAAAATCAAGAGGCACATTGGCTGAGGTTGCAAAAATCTCTTTCATTCCAGGTTAAAATGGTTTATTTTTTTATCCTACTGGTATCAGGAAACAACAAGGGATTGCATGGAGTCACAGCATGGCATGGTAAAATCTATTCTCACAAAGGTGGCCATAGTAATACAGTGCAAATCTGAATTGAAGTGCAAGGGAATATGATAACTGATAGATGTTGGGAGATGTGGGAAAAGGAGGTGTTTTGAACCAATCCTACCTAGGGGAATGGACAGCCTGTGATAAAAATTACCCAGATAAAGAATAGTCACCAAAAATTATATTTCCAAGTAGAAAAATGACAGAATTCTTAGGGATGTTCAGAGGATTGTTCTAACTATATAGTTGGATTTAGTAGAAAGCAATAAGAACTAATATACTGGTATTAGAACCATATGGTTAGTTTTACCTGAGGAAGCACTTAAAAACTTATTCTCCCCTAAGTTATGGTTAGAAAACGATAACTTAGGGGAGAATAAGTTGGAAGTTGACTAGTTCACATGATTTGAATTTCAATTCCAACTTTAACATCTCAGTAATTGTAAAGTATAAAGGCATCTTATCAGCCACATTTTCAGTTATAAAGATTATAGAAATTTTCCTTATAATAATGCTGAGTGTGATAAGTCAGCACCAACAACAAGATTCCAAGTGTCCAGTATTAAATTTTTATCTATTTAGTGCAATTTAACTTAACACCTCAAATGAGGTTATTTGGAGATGACTTTCATCTGCAATTCAAAGTTTGAACTGCGAGAATAATTATATATGAATAACCCACAAAATACTGCAAAAGTGAACACATAATCAAATAAAATTACTGAAGTAGTGTAGCAATGTCACAGATGGGCCAAACATTGTTAGAATGAGACAGAAAAATCTAGAAAAAAAAATGAAATGAAAGAAGCATTTCAAGTACCCAACATATTAAATTAAAAACTAAATCCTTCCCTAAGTACAGCTGGTAGTTATGACTACAAAAAAGTTTCTCTTTTTTTGCGGGAGGGATATGTCAAAAAAGGGCACATATACACAGTATAAAGCACATAATTAACTTGGGAAAATATTTACAATGTGTATAACCTGCAAAACATTAATGACCGTAATGCACACAGTTCCTTTATGATCAATGAGAGAAAATTTTCTGTACAAAGAAATGGAGCAAGAGACATACACGATTTATTAAAGAAGAAATGAAAATGAGCAATAAATATTTCAAAACTTTTCAGTCTTAGTAGTAATCATAATTATGCAAATTAAAGCAGTAATTGCTAATTTGCTTACTCAACTGGCAAATATGAACACATATATTTAGTTTTATTTCTCTGTGTAGGCAGAGTAAATACATACTGGTTGTCCCCTCCAGTGACACAGCCTTTCTGAAGAATAATTTTACTTTCACTATCAGAAGTATTTAATTTGCACATTTTTTGAACTACCAAGTATCTTCTAGGTGTTTATATTAATGTTATTTATCTTTCCATTTAAACATTTCATCATAAAATACACACTTTTCCTAATTACACAATTCGATACACTGTATGAACTTTAAAACAAAGAAAAAAGCCTATATATTCACCAATAACTTGAAGCAAATTTCTGGCATTGATTTTATAGCCCTATAAGATTGTCCCCCAAAAAACAGAATCATAAAATAATATTCTTTGTTAAGCTGTAGTTTCCATCCAATTATTTAATGTGGCTATAGACATGTACATTATTATATTATTTTAATTCTGAATATATTTTATGTTATAGATACCAACCAGAAAATTTCTTTAAAGATTTTAAAATTGGGGTGTTTTTTTCCCCTCTTCTCAACAGTGCTGGATAAATCATTTTAATTATCTCTTTGTAAGTGTTTCACTTATTTAAGAAAAATTCTGAAGGGCAGGATTGTTTGGTCAATAGCTTTTTGAAGTCTTTTGATGCACACTACTAGTTAGTTAACAAAATGGCAGCCTCTGTTCCATTTTTATATACCTACGCCTGTTAAAGATATATTTTTTTCAAATGCCAGTCTGAGAAGGAAAGCTTTGTATCACATTATCCATTTAATATACTTTTCTTTGGGAAGTTTTATGGGAATTTATTAATGGTTTGAATTTATTCTCTTCAGAGTTTAAATTTCATATCATTAATGCAGTTTTTTTTTTTAATTGGGGCTCAGGTTTGCCTTACTGATCAATAAAGCTGCTTACATTATTGAGAAAGGTCTCCCCAAAGTATCACAACCAATATATATGCTTCGTCGTTTACATTTCAGCATCACTCATGAGGGAGTTTGATTATCATGACATATAAAGATTCGGTTTTTACAGAACTAGTCTATCAACCCTTTTCTTTTGAGGTTCTGCCTACAGGGTCATGCTCCACGGAGTTCTTTTCCAGTTCGAGATCAAGGCCTGTATTTTCTCTGATTTGGAATCTACATAGGTTTAAGTCACGAGGGAGCAATATAATCTCTTTCTGTCTACAAATGAGATGGTGATAAATCACAGTGCCTATCGCAAGGCATTTGCTGCTGCTGCTATTTGGAGTCAGGTGGTGGTGAAGAGTATACTGACCTCCGTACCCTACCGAAGCACCAGCAGTTTACACCCCAGCGCTTGTTTCCCATCAGTACTACAAATATCAATGAAGGAGAAAGAGCAAATAAAAGTCCCACTTTTATTATGAAAATCATTTTCTCCTCTCAGACTCTCTGAAGCAGAACAGATCTTGTGTGTATCTACTTTCATGACCTCCAAATTCACATCAAAAAGATTTGTCCGGAGAGACAAAGAAAATAGTGACAGTGAATGTGCGAAGACCATATGCATATAATACGTATCCTTAATAACAAAGGCACCATTAGTTAGGTAATTTTCAACGTGCTCTATGTAAAAAGTTTCTCAAATATACATCTTTCAGACATTCACTACCAATACAGAAATTATATTCTAATTTTAAATTATGACTATTTTATCCCACAAAAATTAGATGAGAATTGATCTTGATAGGTTATAAATTGTTTTGTGATTTCTTATAAAAAGAACAAAATGAGTGATAATTTAATAGGCATCTTAAAATTTCTATTTAATACTGAATAAGCTTTTATTAGTAAAATTGATCCAAATCTGCCTCCTCTCAAAAAGGAAACTTTTTTTAGCTAACATAATAAATATCTTCACATTTCACCCTGAATAAAATTGCTAACTATAAATTTTTGGTTACAACCTTAATTTTGAACACTGAATGTGATTGTAAATTCACAAAACCATAACCCGATTTTTTTTTTACTTCTAAACAAATGTTTTACCAATTAGTGTTCGAATATAATTTCAGTGAAGCAATACGTTTAATAAACCTACCAATTATGCTAGTATTTGAAAATGGCATTGAAACATTCATCATGAAATTCAGAAACTTAAAATTAAAAGTAGCATTTTAATATTACTTAAGGAGGAATTATTTTTTGACTAATATGTGCATTCAATGAGTGAAATTAATTTAACCAACAGTGTTTTCCTCTGAATTAGCTATCCATCTACCTATCAACCTTCCAACCCATTTATTTATATATTATCTTCAGCTTAATGCTGGTCCACGTCTCTCCTACAGCAAAGTATACTGAAAAGCTAACATGAGACTTCAGGATATATTTAAATATCTGGGACAGAGAGAATCACTCAGACAGTCTATAACATCACAGAGAAAAGATAGAAAATGGGAAATAATTCAAGACAAGGCTTAACAGCTCAAAGCTCTGGGTGGTATATGAACTGAGAAGAGGTGGTTAAATTAGCCTCATAAGAACCTGTACATTAAACTCTCATTAAAAATACTATCTGGAGCTGGGGTTGTGCCTCAGTGGTAGAGCACTTGCCTCACATGTGTGAGGCACGGGTTTCAATTCTCAGCACCACATATGAATAAATGAATAAAATAAAAGTCCATGGACAACTAAAAACATTTTTTAAAATGCTATCTGATGGGCCTGGGGATATGGCTCAAGTGGTAACACACTTGCCTGGCATGCACGGGGTGCTGGGTTCAATCCTCAGCACCACATACATATAAAATAAAGATGTTGTGTCCACCGAAAACTAAAAAATAAATATTAAAAAATTTTCTCTCTCTCTCAAAAAAAATTTTTTTTATCTGATGAGGTCAGGTACAGGACAGGAGAAAGGGGATAGGATCTAGAATGTTGTAAAAAGGTGTCAATGAATGTGATAGATTGACTCCTCCCTACAAAACCCTACCACTCCACCTGTCCCTACTCTGTTCTGTGCTGGGGAGCCTGATCTTTATGACCTGTATCCATAGGCCCCTTGCTCTCTATCTTCTGCCAAGACTGAGGCAATGGAGGGGTCAAGAGAGCTGACATTAAGAGGAGAGCTGAGAGTACAGGAGGGTAAGGTAGAAATTTTCAATTGAAACGGTGTGTTGCTTTCAGCATGCTGTGTGCCTCCACAAAAGACCATAATGTCTGTCTTTTGGCATCTTCTACAGCAACAGGGGCTCAGAGTTTCTGAAACCCATCCCTCACATGGCCCTCTGGCCTGGCAGTGGCAATCTCCCCTGGTGCTTCTAGCCCTGTGGTGTTTCCCAAACTTGGTTAATGCCTCTTAACCCTGCTCTTTTCATTAAAGTCTAATTACCCATTCAAATGTGCCATCTGTTTCCTACAACAACCCTGACTGGTAGAATTATTACAATAGACTGGCCCACTAATATGTTTTTTTTTTTGCTGCCATCAAAAATGTTTAATACTAATATTCTAAAAGCATTTCACCTAGAGTGACTCTCAGAGTTATAGCTCTGGTGTTATTTTTCAGGGTTCTCATTACCTTTTCTACTTCCTGTCTTTTGCTGAGGGAGTCAATAATGCCAAAGTGAAGGACACTGATATGTAAACAAGTGCTTCGAGGAAGGAGACCTCAGCTATTCTGTGAATAATCACTGCACGTTATAGGTCATGGGGTTCAAAGGCATTAACAAGAGGGGAAATTCAGGAAAATCTTTAAATGACACATGAAGCTAACTCACAATGAATGGGCAAAAAAAAAAAAAAAAAAAAAAGACCAGGACACAAAATGGCCTTTGGAGGAAGTTGATGAGATTATATGGTGGTAAATCTGCTTGTTTAGTTATTTTTTCCCATAATTTCTTCCTTGATTTTAAATAATAGGCATAAACAGAAAAGACTAGTTACAAGTGACTTAGAGATATGTATTTTCAGTTTCTGTACTTTTTATTTACTGTAAAATATAATAGCAAATGTTTTTTTGTTGCCCAGTGTTAACCTAAGAACATCAAAAAATATATGGTACTATTTCAGAGTCTTGATTTAAAGTCTGAAATTTTTAGTACACATCCCAATTCACTCAAGACTTCTAAACCTGAGTTTTTTCATTCAACAAACTTGGTTGTACCAAGTACCTTTGTATACTTTCTTGGTGGTTTTAATGACAAAAACATAATTCAGGTAAAATTAACTACTTCAACAGCCCCACTCATGTCCAAAACTAAGCTCCCCCCATACCTGCTCCCCCTCCCCCAGATCTTCTCCATCTCAGAAAATACCTTCAACATTCACTTATGCCTCTGAGTCACCTTGGGTCTTTCTATTACACTCAACACTCAGTCCTTTAGCAGGTGCAGCCAGACCTACCTCTGATGAACAACTTTTAACCCAACAACCTCTTGCTACTCCAGTGACTCCAGTTCCTGACACCCTTACTCTCACTTGTATCTTCTTGTAACCTGCTAATAAATCTCTTCAATTCTATTCCTGGCAGCCTTTCTCTTGTTGGTTCTGTCCACAGCACTAAGAACATACTCTCCAGATTAAAATTCAGATTCTATTACTGCCTGGCTCAAAGCCCTCCAATGCCTTTCCGTCACACCTGGGCTCCATCTCTCCAATCCAGTCATTGTTCCCTTAACCCTGGTCAGGCTGACCATCTTGCTGCTTCTCAATCACAACCTGACTTCTTCCACTCAGAGAACTGCCAATTCTGCTTCCTCTGACCGCAATGATTTTATCCAGTGTTTTCACAAAAACTCTTAACCTTCTTTCCTCGGTGTCTTTGCTTGAGAGCATTCTATCTTCCTGGAGAGTTGGCTATTCTATCTAAAATAGTGTTCTGACTCCTTGCTTTTTCTTTTTTTTCTATATACTCAACTTTTCATGAACAGACATCATAACTAAATATTTTTGTGAATTATATTTCCCCTGTACAAAAATGTGAACTCTATAAGGACAAAAGTTTTGTCTCTATTTATTACAGTTGTATTCCCAAAGCTTCTGACACCAAGTAAGTGCTTATTAAGGGTTTGTTGAATGGGTTTAGAGAAGAATAAAAGAGCAAGCAGAACGTGCCTTGGTTCCTCAGTGATTCTCAACTAGGGACGACTTTGATCCCAGGAGATACTATCAATGTGTTAATACCTTTTTGATTGTTACAACCAGTGAGGGATATTCCTGGCATCTAGTAGGGATTGCCAGAGGTGCTGCCACACACTCTACAATGTCTAGGACAGCCCCTCAACAGCAAAGAATTCTCTCTGACATAAAATGACAACAGTAATGAGGATGAGAAACTCTAATCTAATTGTTAAAATTTATAAGAGAAAAAATATTCCTAATGAGAAATAATTTTCTTTCTTATTTCCCAGCTGTCAAAATTGCATTGGCAAGGGCAAGGCAAAGAATGACTTAAGAGACCCAGAGGCAGGTGGAATATAATGAGGAAGGTAGGAAAAAGCAACACAGAATAGGTGAACCTGATTATGGTACCAAACCCAAGGCATATATAAGGTAAAGGTGGACTACATCCTGGTAGGAATTCAGGAAGGGTGTGGTAAAACAAGGCTGCAAACAGAGTGAAGTATTTCATCAATTAATCCAAAACGAGAAATTAACTGGCACCTGCTATGCAAAAACATTATGCTTCACCTTGAATTAAAAGGACCACAAATAAAAAGGATCAATGAGAGCAAAGAAGTTAGCAAGGTCCTAGTTAAGAGTGAGGGGTTTTAATTCAGAATATCAATCCCAGTAGGAGAGACGAATAGGTCAGTGGCAGGTCTGTGTCCTTAGAGCAAGGAGTCAGGATCTGAACCCAATAATGCACGGGTTGATGCAGAGTGGGACTGAAGACCCTAATGTCTCTTCCTTAGAAAAAGTCTCAGGGAGACTCTTCTCTCACATTTTAACTTTTTTTTCCATATGGTTTCTTCATCATATGTATCACCGTATGTAGTGATATATTCATGGGTATGTTTATTGATTCAGTGGGTCACCCATGGCACTCTGAAATCTGTGGGAGCGAGAGCCCTGTTCATGCAGTGGTTGGTTTACAAATTGAGAATTTAATGAATACTTGTGGAATAACTTACTGAAGCACACCCAACAATGAATTCCACAGGAATAAAAAGTGTTTTCTTATCAAAATTGAATGCTCAGGGATCTACATTTCTTCTCTCTTTCCTGTAGATAAGGAAAGGATTCAAATAATTATGTTGAGCCCCTTCAAACCCAGGAGACTTCTAATCCATATTCTGTAGTAGCCTCGGGATTTCCCAAAGCTCAGAACTGTCTCCTGTGTTCCTTGTACTCCACACTCATCAGGTAATGGACTTTCCACCCCATCCAATAGATTTTTTTTTTAATTTTTAATTGCAGATGGACACAATATCTTTAATTATCTATTTCTACATGATTCCAAGGATTGAACTCAGTGTCCCACACATGCGAGACAGGTGCTCTACCACTGAACTATAGCCCCAGACCCTTCCAATTGATATTTTATTGAACATTTTCTATGTGCCTCAATGACAACTAGGTTCTTGGGATAGAATAATCAAATAAACCTGGCCCTAATGCTCAAGGAATTTACAAAGTAGTAAAGGAAGCAAGCGTTAATGAATAGAATTGCAAACTGTAGTAGGTGCCATGAAAAGATAAATAAAACCCACAACCAGTGACAGAGAGTAACAGGACAACATATACAGATAATATGATTTGCAGACACTGCCCAGAAGAGGTGATATTTAAAGTATGGGATGTTTAAAAAGCCGGTTTCTGGCTCTGTAATCAAATGAATAAAGACACTTAAGCTATCATGAAATTACAGAATCTTCTTTGTGAAACATTATTGGCCAATGAGGTTAAATGAACTCTCCATAGCTAAATAATAAACACTTATAGAGCAGAAACATGTAAAACTCTCCAGGCTTTTTAAGGTCACCACATACCAGAGGAACAAAGTTGATTACTTAAGTGAGAAAAGCAAATCGAATTCAATTGACCTTGGTGCCATCAACCTAACACATGCTATCAAATCAATTTTTGTCACCAAAGGATTATGACACTGGACCTGTGAGTCAGCAGTCTGAATTCATTGAGTGATGTGAACTATATAAACCATGAACGTGAACGGAAGGAGCTATCAAAAAGGACTTTCAGAGGTTCATAGATGAATACAAGACCAGTGAAACTCCACATCATGAAGAACCCCAAGAATGGGGGATCCTCATTAGGATAAGTTAGTTATACTCCATGTATGTATAATATGTCAAAATGACACTCGACTGTCATGTATATCTGAAAGAATAAAAGCAAAAAAAAAAAGGACTGGCTTGATATCAATTGATATTGATGTCAACATTGATATCAACATTCTGGGGCCTCTTGGAGAAAGGAAATTATCACTGAATCCATACCTATTATGCATTGAGTACTCTTCTAAGTGTCTTGACATCTGCCACCTCATTTCCAGCCTGTTTATAGTAGGCTCCATTTGTGTAGGTGGGGAAACAGGATCACACAGACGATAAGCCACTTACCTTGACATGAGATAACTAGTCAGTAAAGAAGTTACGATCTGAATCCAGTAATAGGTTTCTAAAGTTTGCTTCTTTTGATTATAATATGCTTTCTCCTCTGCATTGGGACCAGCTCACTCTAGAGCTCAACTTGGCCTCCCCTTTCCCATCTGTAAAAGGAGTGATTAAGCTTAAATTCACTCAAAAATCTCTTACCCCTCTGGAATTTCTGTCAAGAACCGATATTCCCCTCAACTTATTTCATACTGCCATAGTGCTACAACTTAAACAAAAACAAAGATAAAAAAAAACCTGCCCATTTGGGCCTTAATAAATTGTATTCTCTCTCTTATTTAGAAGAGGATCGGAAACAATCAAAGTGCTTATGATTTTCTCTTCCCCAAAGTGGGCCCATTACAGGAAGTCATGATAAAGCAAGAAACTCTCACTCTGGCTCATAATATCTCCTAATGCATTCCTCTTGATCAGAACTTAAAAGCAAGATTAACTTCTTTACTCCCTCAAAGTAAGAGCTTAAACCAAACCAGCAGGTATAAGAGGCACATGGATCTGAATTCTTGCTCACTTATGTACCACATATTGGCTTAGTGCCATCTTAGATTAGCTTGAAGACACTATTAAGATGTTCCTAACTAACAATGAAAAAATAACCGAGAGACACAAGAAAGTACAATTAGAAAGTAGACAGGTCTGTTTAAAAGCATCAGTCTTAGGAAAGTTGGCAGGTCAATGGTTACAGAGTGTGCAATGGAAATTCCCTGCTCTGTCTGCAAATGTATTATTTCTACAACTTGCTATATATTTATATTTCAGGTCCCAAAGCAGCACTCTTCTTGGTCTCTGCTCTTAGCTTTATCTTTATTTGATAAGGATGCTCCAATATTATGTGGGATTAAGTTCATAAGGATGTGATAATGCACAGATACCCAAGCAGAGTGGTGTTCCCTTTACTAGAGAAAGACAATATCATCCATCTTTTTCATTCTGTTTGTAAAACCAGGCAAAACAAAATGAATTTTCAACAAATACAGTAAGTACCTCGTTCTCTGACACAATATTCCACATATCCAGAGCTCACGTGCTTTCTTTCAAGCAAAACACAAATAGAGTAGGCAACTCTCTTCTGATTTGTAAGATGTAAAGATGTAAAGAGTTCAGTTTACATGAGCAATTGCTTTCATATGGAACTAAGCTAAGTCATGACTTTCTTCTGGGAAGGGCCAGAAAAGAAGGTTGAACTATATCAGTGGAAAAAAATTATTGGAGAAATAGCAACTATGTATCTAGATTAACTGAATAAACTTCAAAGGATAAATAGCACACCCTGTCTAAAAGAGCATGAAGTACAATTTTTGCATATTTAAATTCATATTCTTTCCTTGTCATAATCGAAAAGATCCAATCTTGTAATTCCTGATTTTTTACCCAGTTTTCCATTACATTTTACCAAATAACATCATTTTTAAAAACTGCATATTGACTCACTTTTCTTTCAAGAATTAGAAAGTAAAGAATAATTTGCATATATAACAGTAATTATATTTTTTTCTTATTTTGAAAGGTTTGAGTAGTCTACTTTCATATTTGAGTATTCCATTAAATTGACAGTTTTTGTAAGAAATATGACTCACAACCCCAGATGAACAAAAACAGAATAAAATTCCCTTTAATTTCATTAAAACACCATTATTTTGATTTTAATTATACTTTAATTTGTAATGCAAATTTTTCTGCAATTAATTTACTAAATGCACTCCCAGGTTAGAATGATGCAAATATAATCAAATGCTCTATTTTGATTTTATCTATTAAATTATTAAAAACAGATCAAAATTTAAGCATTAAAATATAGACTCAATGAGTACTTTCATGTTATGCAAAATAAAAGACAATAAAAAGTACTGACAGAACAGGATAAATATTGAATACATTCTTTCTTAAAGTAAAAAAGCAAAACAAAACAAAAACCCTGACTTAATATTGTGTGTTTAGTTCAAGTTTTGGCATTCTAATAAATGAAAGGTGGCAAATATTCTTTCTCCCTTTTCCAATTACAGTGTAAGTATGTACTACAACAGACAAATTATTATGTAAATTTATTTTGCAGTTTCAGATTATGCTAAAAGCTAAAACAAATGTATTATTTAGCTCTGGGGCATAAAGGAAATACTATCACTACTGAGTGAGTGGTCACCCCAGCTGTCCCATCCCAGCTGTCCCATCCCAGGGTCATTCTGGTGCCATCACAGAGACACAGCAAAAGCACAAATCAGTCGTGACCATGGAAACAAACAAACAAAAATTTTCATAAGCTAAATCTCATGCAGGCTATTTTAAAGTTCTGATTACAATAAACAAAATGTCTTTATTTTCTCCCAATACAAATGTTATACTCAGGATATGCAAATATCATTGCTCATTTGGTTTGAATGAGCTATAAATTAGTTTTTCAGTTTCTTTTTGTTTGAAACACAGGTTGGGGCAACCTTTTACTATGGAGGGCCAGTTAGTAAATATTTTAGGCTCTGTGGGTCAGAAGGTCACTGCCACAACTCAGCAGGTGCCACTAGAGCACAAAAGCAGTCACAGGTATTATGCACACAAATGGGCAGAGCTGTGTTCTAATAAATTCTTACTCAGAAAATAAATTTGGCATAGGCCATAGTTCATAGTCTTCTGGTGTGAAATAGAGTGGGAAGCAGCATTAGAATATAAAAAGGTAGATATTACATTCATCTATCAAAATGATTTGGAGAAAGACTTTATTTTATGGGCTACAAAGTGCTTCAGAGTGAACTCTATGCAGTGAGAACACTGTAGCCTAAGTTTGCATCAAAGCACTTCTACTTACTAACTTTAGGACCATTTGCCACTTACCCCTATTTTCTCAACTGTTCTCATCTGGGTAACAGTGGGGGTGGGAGGGGATGAGTTGTCGGTGAAGATTAAGTGAGTTAATGTAGATAATCCAGCCAGAACCATACCTGGTAAATAGTAAGAACTAAAATAAATATTAGCTATTATCATAAAAGTTCATTTTCATACATCATGGCCTCTCAGAAGGAGAAAAAAAAGATCCATACATATTTTACAGCTTCTTCTTGTTATCAGTAAATAAACAAACAAATAAGCACAGACAGATTATGCATTGTCAGAATATGAGAGATCTATATGCATGAAATCATTCTGAGTTCCCCGAGGGCCATGCCTGAAGGTTATTTATTCATGTCTCCCAGCACAAAGCCATTGTCTAATATAATAGCTGGGAAATGTGAAATGAATGAGGGAAGGAATAGCTGAACAAATCTATGCAAAGAACAACTAACAGAGACATCCCTGGTGGCTAAGGACCAAAGAACAGCCCCTTGGAGAGTAAACCAAAGAGGATACAGTTTGACAGGATAAAAGCAGAAGGCACCATTTAGACAGTGAAGTACCAAAGCAGACACATGCTAGAAATTAGAGCAGTCAAGTTGTGGAGGGCAAAGATAAACATATATCTCATAAGGAATTCAGTGTCTGGGCTAGGATACAGCCAAAGAAGGTGAGGTCCCATCTCATAATTTCAGAATGACATTCCATAGGTCGTGGGCAGTAATGGAACGGTTCAGCAATGAGGTAGACAGTGTTGGCAATTTGGGACCTAAAAAATATTCCAAAAAAATGAATAGACTGAAGGGTGAAACGAATTAAATGACAAAGTAGAGAAAGATATTGTGTTCAACTACAACTAAAAAATAAATATTAAAAAGAAAAGATTCTTGAGTCCCACTTTGAGGAGCAAAGGTGTTGAGAACAAATAATTCTTATTTCCAGCCTAATATTATACTCTTTCCCCTAGAAAAAAGAAGTCTCCTCACTGGCTCACAACAAGACTCTGTGGTCACTCTGTTCTCATTTTGGATACTTTCCAAAATTGTTCTCCATCACCTAAATGAGTTTGTACAAACAGAGTCTCAGAACTTTCAAAAATAGTTTTTGACTCTTGTTTTAATATTGAGAAACTACTCTGTTTTCTCAGCTAAAATCATCCAATATTTTTTCTCACTTCTTCTTTCACTATGTTTGAAAATGTTAATGTGGGCTTATTCCCTGTTGGATACATTTGTATTGAAATTAAAAGGCAATACCTATTTCTCATTGTAAATTGTAGCATTATACAGACTGAATGACAGAATCATACATAAATATTTCTAGTTATAATAAAATTTATCTATTCTATTGCTATATAATAAGGAAGCATACAGAAATTATAAAGCTTCATTACATGAAAGTGCATTATTTAAAGGTAAAACCTACATAATTTGTACTAGTTTTTCACTTAGCTGTGTTACACCTCCTCTTGTGAAGTAAACTGAATCTTACCTCGATTTTGATTATTTTAAGCATACACATCTTTAAAAATGGATTGAGTGTACTTATATCATTTTCCTCTTTTTTTTCTTCCTGCATTTGAGATGCCCTTTGAAATTCTGAAGTCCAGAACCAATAGCATCTTCTTTGTTTGTGTTAGATCAACTAGAATACAATTTCCAGGTACATACTTTGTTGATTCTGCATCTTGACAGCTTCCATTTTGGGGGTCTATACAGCACTCTTATGTCTTCACTTGATCACCTCCCTATGGCTCCCCATCCCTATAGTCTTTTTTCTGGGACATGCCCTCCCTTGAGCCAGAGATCCTGTTATCTACCTGTCTACCCAGTCTTCTGTTCACTCATTTATGCATATCTATTGACATTCAGTGTAGGAATACTTGTGGTAAGACACTGGGCACTGTCTTTGGGATTAAATTGTCAAGAGACTGTTCTAACAGCTTTCCTTTATAAGAGAGAAAAGAAAAAGAAGAGGAGGAGAAATGAATATGTTAAAGACAAAGATGTTAGAGAAGACAAATTTGGGGTTTTCCATATAATCTTTCCATAGACAATTTTTACATTTGAAAAGATTTTTTCCTAATACGTGTATTTTTCCTTCAAACTTCTACAAGATTTCCACAATTCATGTCAACATAAAAACAAGAAAGATATACCTGATTGTCCAGATAAAAAGAAATTATTCTTGAACCAAAACTCAAATTTCTTATCACTTCTTGGAAGTTCCTACTTCATCTGGCCCAGCCTCTCTCTCTAAATTCACCACCACTTTGTACCCATACCCTAAACTGACCTCAGCCATGCTCCAAGGATTTGTTTTCCTGAAATCCAACTACTTGATTTCTACCTCAAAATGGTGCTATTATTGTTCTGTAAGCCTTAAAGATCCCCTGATGCCTAAGCCTATCTCCTTTTCATTACTTAAGCTTTTTTTCAAATGTCCTATCCTCAGAGAATCCTCCCTGTGTCCTTATCTCCTCCCATCAAAATACTCCCTGGGGCTCCCTTTTGTCTTTTATATCTTTTTTAAAGCTTCTCAGTAGCTGGCATTGTCTTATTTTTATGTATAGTTTATTGTCTTTCTTTCTCCTTGAGGGTGGGATGGCTGCTTATGGTTTAAGTTTAAATTTTCAGGACCCACGACATTGTCCAGAGAACTCATATACTGACTGACCAAGACTTAATTACTGGTCAGATGTATCCCATTCCTGTGCTACCCTTACTCATGCCCCTGCAGAAGTGTGCTCACTAAGTTGCACAGGGAAGCAACTACATATTCTTTGTAAATGAGTTCAGGTAGGGACACTATAAGGACCTTATCTACCATAGTTTTTTCTACCATGACAGATGCCACTCTACTCACATAACTGTTATTTTTTTTTCCTTGAATCCTCTTGGGATAATTGTCAGAAAATGTATTGTATCGAGGATATGATACATTTTTGTTTCCCTTGGACCACAGGTAAATGATTGTATTTCTAGTTTTGTTTTTCACCAGCATGCTAAGCTATAGCATCTTGAATTTAGTCTTTTTGGACACATGTTATATACCATGTACCAAAATGCATTCTAAATACTCATTCTGTTTCTCACTCAGTATAATCACACTTTGTGTTACGACCAGGACAAGTTCTAAGAAATGCAGTTAGGTGATTTCAAGGTTGTGAGAACATCAGAGAACATAGTTAGAGAAAACGATATGGTGTAGGCTATCACCTGCGGAGGCCACAGGATGTAGCCTATTGCTCTGTGGATTGCTGTGAATCGCTCTGCCAGGTTCTTCTTGCCAGATTTGCTCTGGCAAGTAATTTCCTCCACAATCACCTTGTGTACAGTTTCCAAAAATGCTTTAGCTGTCTTCACATTAGCACCAGCACACTTACCACTTCACTTTCACTTTTTGTAATAAGTAACAATTCTTGAATTGTTTAAACCACCCAGAGCTACCTGAAAATTCAACATCATAATTGCCTCTAGCTTTTCTTGCAAAAACTGCAGTCAAACATTTTGCTTTGCCTACAAGTGTCATGGGGCTGAATGGAATACCCTGCTGTGTCTAATCTTCAATCCAGATCATTAGAAAGTTTCTTCCTGTCTGATACAGACCCCTCTCCAAGTTTTGTTACTCTTCTTCTTGTCAATGAAATGCGTTCCATCACTTTGTTCTTGTTCAGGATCATAGCTCTGGTGGAATGGGACACATCGGACCAGCAAACAGGACCCACCACCAATTTTCTCCCTTTGTAGGCCTTAATCACTTGTAATTTTATTTCCAGGCCAATCATCTGACACAGCCTCTTAGTGGAAATATAGCAGTGCCATTTTGTTCACAAAGGGGTCACAATGAGCAAAACAACAAGAGATGAAATCACAGGAGAAAATTGACTCAATCAAGAGATGTGGTAAAAGAAATGTATGAGACACAACATCCTGTTTTACAATAAACTTGCTTTTTTAAAAAAATTAAGTAGAAGGGTTGAACTAAAATAATGATTGAAAGTATAGTGTATTCAATACATAAGCCAGTAACACAGTTGTTTGCAATCAGGATGGAATATCATGCGCTGCATATAATTGTATGTGCTGTGATTTTACATGACTGACAGTGCAGGTTTGTTTACACCAGCATCACCACAAACACATGAGTGATGTGCTGCATTAAGATGTTACAGAGGCCGTGAGGTCACAAGGTGAGAAGAATTGCTCAGGTCCCTTATAATATCACGGGATTACTTTCACATATTTCATTCATCCCTGGCCAAAGTATCTATCACACAGAGTGTGACTGTATTTCACTTGTGGATTGCCACAGTGGTCAGCTTTCAGAACTATCAGGATAATAGAGAACACCTATAATGGAGACTGTTTTCATGTACATAGCTACTGCAGACTTATTTCCTAGGCATTTCATGCACTCCTATGCCATGACTGAGGTCAGTACTGAACTCTCAAATGAAAAAGCCATGGAAAGAGAGGAAAACAAAAAAACAAGAAAGCAGGCAAAATAAAGAAAAAGTTACAGCAGTAACAATATGTTTTCAAGAACCAAAAGGTAAATAAGAATCTGTACAAACAGGATATGATACCAAATGGAGTTTAGATCCTAGTTTTCTAAAACAAATGTGTTTGACCTTATTCACAACTATATCCGAAAGACCTAGGATACACACACAAACTATTAATATTAAAGAAATTAATAAGCAGATAAATTATTTTTTATTGAAAATTTAACACACACACACATTCCCCCTCAAAGCTGTGGTTTTTTTCATTCAGTGAAGTAGACCAGGTATTCCCACTCAAAAGACTCTGACCATAATTAAGCTTCTCTAAAGAACCTCCCCATAATTTTGCTTCCTGTCACCAAGATTTTACAAAGTATGTCAACAGGATTTCACAGGAGTTCTGCAGAGAGCTCAGGAGTTCTGCAGAGGGCATTCTTACTTTCTTGTAAGTGCCAGGTTTTAAGACAAAAGGTGTGATAGAATCTGTCTCAAAGAGAGCTTGTTGCTGTGCTAAAGATACTATCTGTTTTCTTGGTAAAAAGCTTGTAAAACCTCTGACTAGCCTAAAAATATGGAACAAATAGTAACTGTTAAGTTCCCACCCACTGCCATGTAACCAACCACCCCATTGAGTATAAGTCAAATAATTCCCAGACTCGGGGTCCAGGGATTTTTTTAGGCATTAACCCCTGTGACTGCTGCAGCTTAAATAAACCTTTTTCCTGAAAATTCCTACAGTGTCCAAACTCATCTGTCGTACATTGCTGGTGGGTTTTGGGGGAGATTTTAAATATTCTTTGCTAAACCTTTTGGCAATGTCTGGAGATCTTTCTAAATGATGCTGCTAGAATCTAATGGCAGAGGCCAGCCAAGCTGGCCTAGTACATCCTATAATGCACAGGATGGATTCCACAAAAAAGAATTACCTGAGCTTAAATGCCCAATACCGAAGCCGAGAACACCTGCCCTAGAGATAGAAATGATAAAAGATAATTTTCAGAGAAGGACGAAATCATGATCCTCATACAGTCACAAAATTAATAACTCTCTCAAGAATTTATTCCAGCCGCCTAGAAACTGAATTCAAAAAACATACATATTTATGGATCAAGAGATTGAAACAAATGGGCAAGTGGGGGCAAAACTGTCCCTTCCACAGGATAGAGAAGGAATTCAATGTAACGCCTACTGGCCCAGCACAAGTTATCTATAATTTATGAAATTATATAAGGGCTCCCACTAAATCACAATCAGGTCAAGGCTATATATATGTTCAAAGACTAGCTGTCCACTGAAGAGCACATTTATTTTTACTAGAGAATTAAGGAAAGTAAGAGTCCAGATGCTAGTCACCATTAAATACTACCATTGGCCAAGCATATTCTGGTGGCTTTGGGGAAATAATCACCAAATGATGGGTTTTGGTCAATGTTTCAGTCAGTTTTTTCATCACTGTGACTAAAAGACCTGACATGAACAATTAGAGGAAGAAATGTTTATTTGGATCATGGTTTCAGAGGTCTGAGTCTGGGATCCAGGAGAGGCATAACATCATGGCAGAAGAATGTGATAAAAAGAAAGCAACTCAGGACATGGCAATAAGGAATAAGAGTCATACTCACCAGAAACAAAAGATCAACACCAAAGTCACATCCCCAGTGACCCACCTCCTCTGGTCCCTCCCCTCCTGCCTACAGTAACCACCCAGTTAATCTGCATCCATTCATCCATCTCACAATCCAACAAGTCCAGTTCTGAAAGATTCATACATTGTTATTCACATGAGCTTTGGGGGACACTTCATATCTAAACCCTATCAGTCAGCACATAAGTAACACTTATATTTACCTGATATTCCAAATTGAGATTCTAATTTATCCCCTTCTCTTGGAATGTTCATATCAAAAATAGATTTTTAAATTGCATTTTCTTCTCTCCATTTCCGCCTCAACAAATACGCTCACTCAGAATGTAAGAAAAAGAAAAGAGAACATTACATGACAATAAACCATCTTTCTCTGCCGAAATACCCAAACTAGAACCAAACATTTGGTCTTTTTAAATCGAACTATGGAAGAAGAGATCTTTTTTCATTATAGTATAACAATGAGGACAGAATAATACCTCATAATAATCCATATGGAGGACAAATTAATGATTCATAGAAAATGACAGGCCTGGAAATAATGATTGAGGCAGTAAGCTTAATCAAGACTCATACAAGTGTCCAGTATAGGCCTCTAGGGAAGCATGGATAATTCAACTTCATATAAATCACTTAGGATCTTTAATGGCTCACCATCTTAACATCATTTACGTGTGAGTTATTTCACCAAGGTTGGCCAAGAGTCCATTGCAATCAAGATGTTTAATTCCTTTGGCTTTCTAAGTTTGGCTGATGGAATATGAAAATAATATTTCCCAGTCAATAATACCAAATGTGTTCCTTTTACTAAATTTCAAAAGAGAATACGCTTCAATGAAACTCTTGGCACTTTTCTTTTTAATTATCCATCAAAAAGAAAAATTATGGCGAATAATGAAAGATAATGCTCATTTCAAAAAAAATCTTGTTCTTTTTAATTGAAATCTTCAAAAATATTTTAGAAACTTTTGAATGACAGAACTACCAAAAATATAAACAAAGTTAGAAACATTTAAGTTTGAAAAAAAACTAAACATAACAAACTACATTTGAATTTGATACAGAATTTGAGTATCAAATGTGTGTGTACAATGAGCTGATTATAACTGATTTGGGGTAAGAGAAACCCAGGGAACAGATGTCAGGTTTGTGAAAGGATCTTTCGTTAAACCTGAATCCCACACACTTGTACCATTATCTTAGAGACTGCTTTGACCAAAAGCACCGACTCTTCACTTGTACCTGCAGATGTCCACGGAGTAACTAAAAGCATCACAAAAGCTGGCCATCTCTGCCTCATTTTGCATTTGTCTCCCTGTTAGAGTCTGTAAACAAGTCAAAAATAACACCTGGCATTTTGCCAGGGGAATGTTAAAGTTCATAAACAAGTCTAGATGGTGCCTGGCAAAATGCCAGAGGGTGTGGTTTGAGAAGTAACAAAAGCGAGCCATTAAGTGTGGAGATTTCTTATTGGTTCAGTGCTGTATCGAGTTTATGCTAATTAGATAAGCTATGTGGAATGTATAAATACTGCTCCTGTCCTGCAATAAACGGCTCCTACTCCTGCTGTATCAAGTACACAAGTTATTCGTCACCCCCCGGTTATTTTGCAGCCAGCCGGCCTTCTACAGATGGTGGCCCGTACGGGGAGCCCCGGGACACTCGGGGGTAAGTGACGAAAAAAGCTACCCGTCCATAGATAGGACGGGAGCAAATCTGCTCGTCCCTAGGCAGATAGGGCGAGAGGAAAAATGACCATTTCCAGAAAATGGAGAAGATTGATACAGTATGTTTGTGTCTTGTTTTGTCTCAGTGTATTGTATTGTTTTTGTGCTGAAAATATGGAAGGGGTAAAAAGTAAATTACTAAGGGAAGGAAGCACCCCAGTGGAACCAAGAATAGTTAGGGCATGTGTTGATAAGAGCCCAGGAACTCTAGTCAGAAAGAAAAAGAAAGTTCAGAAGAAGAAAGATTATCAGGAAAAAAGTTGCAGCAAAAGGCTATTATTAAATACTTTTCGTTACCGGAGGGTGTGTGAAGCGGAGAGGCGGCTGCCGAGTGTGCAAGCCCGTCACAGCGCAGCAAGGATTTTCCAAGAGGCGGCTGCGACTGGCCCTTCCCCGCCTCCCGCCCGGGGAGCGGGACGCCACTGCGCGGACCCCAAATCTAGACCTGACCTGGAGGCACAGTCTCGCAGGCTCTTGCTCCCTGTGCCCAGTAGCAGTTTGAGTCCGGGACACTCCCCAGGGCCATCTGGGGCTGCCCAGGCACTACAGCCAGCAGAAGACGCTACTGGTGTCCCTGATGTTTGGTCATTTTCAATGCCAATAACTAAGCTACAATGGTTCTCCCACACCTGGAAGCTGATGAGTAATGAGCACTATTAATGCTTATTTCAAATGTAAAAAACCTTGAGATAATGTACTAAATTGTTCAGAAGGTTGTTTTTTTAGTAGAATGCTACAGGATTTTCTTTAGCCATCATTGCCGGAGTTCCTGCCTTCGTCCCAGTGCCGGTGAAAACAGGGGTGGAAGAATTTCCAGTGTTGCTGAAAACCGGACGAAACTTCGGCTGAGAAATGGACGAGACTTCGGAGCTGTTGCTGTTTCTGCTACTACAGCTTAGGCTAGCTGCCTGCAGAACTTACCTGAACTGTGATTTAAGCTAGCTGTCTGCAGAACTTACCTGGACTATGATTTAAGCTAGCTGCCTGCAGAACTTACCTGGACTGTGATTTACCTGGACTGTGAGTTAATCTATTGAGACACTGCTTTACCTGGACTGAAACAACAAACTGTAATCTACAACAAATTGTAACTCGGTATCTTTGCTAACAGTGTCATTGCTGGTATAATTTTTCCAAGGGCTTCTTGCATGGAGCCATCAATTGGCTTGGTATTATGGCATTTTGTATCCTCCCTTTCTGTTTGTAGCAGGTTATTTATGGTGTTTCTGTAAAAACCACTATGGTCCTTATTTAAATTAAACAAAAGGGGGAAATGTTAGAGTCTGTAAACAAGTCAAAAATAACACCTGGCATTTTGCCAGGGGAATGTTAAAGTTCATAAACAAGTCTAGATGGTGCCTGGCAAAATGCCAGAGGGTGTGGTTTGAGAAGTAACAAAAGCGAGCCATTAAGTGTGGAGATTTCTTATTGGTTCAGTGCTGTATCGAGTTTATGCTAATTAGATAAGCTATGTGGAATGTATAAATACTGCTCCTGTCCTGCAATAAACGGCTCCTACTCCTGCTGTATCAAGTACACAAGTTATTCGTCACCCCCCGGTTATTTTGCAGCCAGCCGGCCTTCTACATCTCCCTTGCTATCATAAGCCTTGGATACAGCTTGTCATCCTCCCTCTACAAGGCTGAAGGCACCTCGGTAACAATAACCCAGATATGTTCAAGATTTGCAGGGACATCATAATTGAAAAATGCCAGCTTTTCCAACATCCTGTTCCACAACCCAGGTACAGAACCTAGAAGTCTCCAGTCATTGCCCTAAATTTGAAGAAACTGAGGCTGTCTTGCCTATCCAACTTGTCTTTACTCTGAGGCATTCCCTCTACGGACAACAATGGGTTCCAGGAACAGTAAGTCTGATGGATGAACATCTTGTGACAACAGCCAGCACTACCCTCTAGGCAGGGGACAAGGCCCTGGGTGACATTCTGAGATAATGATCAACCAGACCACAGTTTGACCAAGACTGCTTGACTATGCACATTTTTTGCCTCCCTAACCCTCTCACTTTTGTTTCTTCCCCTGTTGAAACCTCAAGCTCATGTTAGTCCTCCATGAAGACAGGACTGAGGACACTAATCCCCTCGTCTTCCAGTAGTCCTATACTGAATGTTAAATTCTTCCCATCTTAACCACTTCCTTTTCTGTTTGCTATTTGGAGTGGCTTGACCTGATACATTGGGACTCCCCGAAATCAGGCTCCTTTCTGGACTAAGACACTGGTCACGAATTCATGCTTAGTCAGTTGAGTTCTATTATCACTCCATTGTCATGTCTCAAATAGTTGAATCACACATAACTAGGGGTAACAAATAAACACTTCATCTATAGTGGTGAAACAAACTTTCACCTAGCGACACATTATTTGCATGCTGGTTCCTCATATGATTAGTCTGACAGTAATCAAAATGAATCTTGACTAGCAAGTTAAAACTTTGATGAGCTATTTGCAGAATAGGGCCAGGAATATTAATCAAAGATTATCAGAAATGCATAACTAGTCGTTAACTTCACCAACACCTACACACTGAAAGCAGAACAATAATAGCTATTAACACACAAGAGTTTGAGAGCCTTTTGATTGCTATAAAGCCTTTTTTATTCTTCTTTAATCAAGGTAACTACAGAGTACAACACTTCTTTGAAGTTTCAAGGTGTTTCTAAGACATTGTTCCCTTGTGCTAAGTTTAAGGAATACACTTAGCCAGGCACCACCATGCCTATCCTGTCAACAACTTGGGAGTCTGATACAGGAGGATCAGAAGTTTGAGGCCAGTTTGAGCAACTTAGTGAGACTCAGTCAATCAATCAAACAAATAAAGGAGTGGGGATGTAGCATCTCTGGTAGAGCACCTCTAGGTTCAATCCCCAGGAAAAGAAAGAAATATTGGGGGGGGGAGAGAGAAAGAAAGAAACAAAGGAAGAAAAAAAGGAAGGAAGGAAGGAAAAAGAAATAAAGAAAAGGAAGGAAGGAAGGAAGGAAGGAAGGAAGGAAGGGAGGAAGGAGACAGACAGATGGGCAGGCAACATCCTATTCTACCCAACCTGGTGTTATAGACTTTGTTCTCCACTTTGAAAGTTATAATCTCAGATTAATATTCCTATCTAAGAAAATATCACATTTCACCATGGATAACATGAGTGTTTGAAACTGGGAAAAGGCAATAATATTTTTATCAACTTAAAATAAATCCAGAAAAGCCACATCCTTACATCTGATGGTATCAATATACATCGGATGCTAATTCACAATAAGGTGGGGGGCACTAGAGAAGAATAGCGTTACCTTAGATCAGGTAGAGGGAAGTGATGGGAGGAGAGGGTTGGGGATATGGGGATAGAAAAGATAGTAGAATGAAACAGACATTATTACTGTATGCATATATGTGACTACATGACCAATATGATTCTGTAACATGTACACTCAGAAAAATGAGAAATTATATCCCATCTATGTATGATATATCAAAGTGCATAAATGCATTCTACTGTCAGGTATAACTAATTAAAACAAAAAAAAACAAAATTAAATCCCCCCATCCAAAAAAATTATGACAAACTCCAGAGCAGGTAACTTCCAATAAATTAGCATATTCATTTTCTTTAAACAAATATAAGAACTGAAATGGTGACAGTCAATAGAGTAATACCTCACCATGAAAAAAATTTAAATTTGTTTTACAATGTATATTTCAATACTTCTGGAGTGTCCATGGATGATGCACTAGGACCAGTTCTTGGCATGAATGTTCAGAACTTAAATAAGGATGATCCACCCTCCTTTAAGTCTTTCCTTTAATTGCCACCATACTAATAATACTTATAATGTCCTCTATTCTCATTTATATATGCAGCAAATGATTTGACAATGTTGTGGTTTGCACAGTAAACTCATGAAGAGGCAGAAGAATACAAATCCTAAGTCCTGCATTCCAGAGACTACCTAACTCTTTAGCTATGAAAGTTCAGGCAAGTTTTATATTTGAAAATTGAAGACATGTGACCACTGCTTATATTTGTGATGTATGATTTTTCTAATCATTATGTATTTCACCACTGGTGATAAAAATAGCCAAACAGAGTATTTGAAGCTAGATTTTTGTTTCCAAAACCAAAATACTGGGCTTTGTTGCTTATGGATGATACTCTCATGGAAAACAAAAATTATCAATGTGAAGATGTCAAGGGCAAGAACTATAAAATATAACCAAATAACAAAGGGTAAAATTTTAGTGTCCTTTTCTGTCCCAAAATTTGTGAACCTAAAAATGCATCATATAGGTAAAACTGTTAGAAATTACAGGAGAGCAGTTATTGCAGCTACATGTAGTCACTTAACACTTTATTTTACATAGTTGCTAAGGAAGACTAGAAAATACAGACATAATTATTTTTAAAATATCCTGTTTTACTGCATTACATGTATGTATATATTCGTGTTTATCTCTTTTACATCCTTACAAAGAATAAAACAATCATTTCACCTCCTAACATTTCTGCATTAACAAGGGAACTTTAGGGAGCATGCCACATATGCAAACTATAATTCAGACAGACATTTCTCTAAAGAAGAATTATGAATGGCCAAAAGATATATAAAATAGTCAATGACACTGACCATCACTAGTTACCAGGAATAAATATATCAAAACCAGAGTGAGATGTCATCTAACTCCACTTATAGTGGTTAGTATCAAAAAATAACAAATGCTGTTAAAAATATTGAAAAAGGGAAACTCTCAGACACTATGAATGACAATGTCAATTAATACCACCATATGGAAAACAATACAGAGGTCCCTCCAAGCCCTGAAATAAAATCACCATATGATCCAGAACTCACTAATGGGTATGGTACCCAAAGAAAATGAAATCACTATGTTGAAGAGCTATGTGAACTCCACTATTCACAGTAGCAAAGATTTGAAACTGTCTAACAGTAAACAAATTAACAAAGAAAATGTGGTATATAAACACATTAGAATATTATATGGTCATAAAAAGAGGGAAATCCTGTCATATGTGACAACACAGATGGACCTAGAGACGTGTTAAGAGAAATAAGACAGACACAGAAAAACAAATACTGTATGATTCACTCTGATGTGGAGTCTAAAAATAAAGTCCCCTGAAAGAACTGGAGAGTAGAATAGTGTTTATTAGAGACTGAGAAGAGTAGGGTGGAAAGTACAATGGGGAGATGGTGGTCAACGAGGACACATTTACAAGTAGATAGGAGAAACAATTATTGGTATTTGGTCTTCTACTGCACAGATAGGTGGCGATAGTTAACAATAAGTTACATCTCTAGACAGTAGAAGTGAATATTCTCACCATAAAGAAATGGTAAACATGTGAGGCATTAGTTAGCCTTTTATCTTTGTGACCAAAATACCGGTCAAGAACAACATAGAAGTGGAAATGTTTGTCTTGACTTATGGTTTCAGAGGTTCCATTCATGGTCAGTGACTCTGATGCTCTGGGCCCAAGGTGAGGCAGATCATCAGAGGAGAAGGGCATGTCAGAGGAAAATAATTCAGGCCATGACATCCAGGAATCAGATGATAACCAGGGGCAAACTATAAATCTCAAAGGCATGTTCCCAGTGATCTATCTCCTCCAGCCAGACCCTACCTGTCTACAGGTACCACTCAGTTAATCCATTCAACTGGATCAACTCACTGATTATGTTACATGTCTCATAATTTAATTTCGCCTCTGAACATTCTGTCATTGTCGCACACAGGAGATTCTGGGGGACACCTCATATCTAAATCGTAACAATGCTCATTACTTTAATTGATCATTTTACAATGTCTACATTAATGAAAATATCCCTTTGTATCAAATAAATTAATATAATGAGTACATTTCAAAGAAAGAAAAAAAATTAAATATTTCAAAAGGGTTGGCAACAGAGAATTCAAGTACTTTCTAAAGGAAAGCATAGAATAAGCACTGCACATGACCCATAGAGGCAAAAGAATCTTTTTCTGGAATGCCCGGAAAATCATAGTTTAAGGCAGCAAACCCATTCAGACAGGCCCAGAGTAGCTCACAAACAATAAAATCATCAAATTCAAGAAAGAAGTGCTGAAAGCAAAATAATCACATGCTGATTACTAAATCCCCAAACAATGTCAGTCAAACTAATGCAGCAAATTTTTATCATTTCCTAACCAGAGACTAGAAGCAAAATATTGAAGAAAACTTGTCTAAGAGTCTCATGAAGCTTATAATTTCAGGGAAATAAAAGTAATAGTAATATTAGCACAGAGGTGATTTACAATTATATTGTTATAATTGTCACTTAAAATTATAAGTTGTGAAGGAAATAGCAGGTTCTCATTAAATAATAGAGGCAGGCAAATTTTACATTTGTAACTCAGTTTACCATTCTCTCAAGAAACAGCATTTCAGCCGAGTTTTAAATGGTGGCTAAGCCTTAGATGTTGGAAGACTGAGTGTTGAAAGCATGTGAGAGGCCCCTGACATGGATTAAGGGTGTTTCCATAGAACAGAAATCCAGCAGTAGTTTCTCTATTTTAATTCACACCTCCTCTAAGAAGTCTTCCTTAGTTGACTAGGTGCCCTCTTCTGTGCTCTCTAAAACTCCATGTACCTCTATCACTGTATTTATCAGACTTTATGATCTTAATTGAAGTTTTCTGCACTGCATCAGACTAATTAGAACAGATATTACTCATGTTTATATCCAACACAGCTTACCATGATACCAAGAATTTGTCACTCAATAAATTATTACATATAAAATACAGTTATAAATGTAATCATTAAATATAAACAAGTGAAATTAAAAGGCAGTCACAAAAAATTAATAAAACTAGCCATTTTCACCATTCTGTATCATCGTCATGACTACCTGAATATATTTCTCATCTAAAGCCAGTATCTTTTTTTTCTTAATTAATTTATTTTAGTTGTTGATAGATATTTATTTATTTTTATGTGGTGCTGAGGATCAAATCCAGTGCTTCACACATGCTAGGCAAGTGCTGTACCACTGAGCCACAATCCACAACCTAGATGAGCCAGTATCTTCTCATCTAGTATAGGAACAGGTCAGATCCTTAGGTAGGCTCAGGTAATTGATTGAATGAACAACTCAAACTTCATGAAAGTGTTCGATTTTTTTTTTATCCAATTATTTTGCTTTCCCCTATATTCATGCTATTTCCTGATCTTCCCTCTCTCATTCTCAGTTAAACCCAGTTCTTTCTCCATGCTAAGTATGTGCTCTACTATTGAGCTACACTTCCAGCCTCCCCACCTCCTTTTCCTGTTCTCTAAACTTTTCTTGGGAAGATCTGATGAGTTTCCTATAATTCAAGTATTGAACAACCCAATTTGGTTAATCCAGTGAAAATTCTAATCATGTATCCATTAGTTCTTTAATTCTTCCCTTCAGAATCCTGCATCAGCTAATCCTTCTGCCCAAGGTACTCTTCATTTTTCCTCCATGAAACCTTTTACTTCTCTTTCATTTCTTTCAGAATGGGATTAGAGGAAGTTGGAAAAAAAATCGTTTCACTTAAACCATACAATTATACTCTCCTGGTTAACAACTCCTTGCCTGGTCAGAGATCCAGACTGTGACTTTCTCATGGGGTCTTGGTTCATGGATAGCCATGCAAGCCTCCCCTCTCTGTTATGAGTGTGAGCAACTGAATGAGTGTGACCTTTTATAAATCCTCCCTCTGGTTCCCTCCAGGAGCTATTCCTGTCTGTTCCCTTGTGTGTGAAAGCGCGCGCGCACACACACACACACACACACACACACATACTTGTTTGGGTTGCTTTGCCTAATAGGCAGCCCTCTTGTGAAATGTACCACAAATATAGACCAAGACATTCTATTTTCCATGCTGTCCAATTGCTACACAGGAATGTTGCACATGCTGCTACAGGAAAGAGTGCAGGGCTGTCTCCATCCACTCTGAATAGCCTTTTAATTTCTGTTCTTCCTAATTAAATAGGCCATGGCAGAGATCTCCAAGACTGGGGCATAAGCAGATGTCCAATAAGGAATCAGCATCCTAATCTTCCTTTATTGCCATAATTCATGTCCCTCTCAGTGAGAGGCAATATATCTTTTACTGAATAAAGCACCTAGCTCCAGAAACATGAGGTTAAAGCCAGATTCCTACAGATAATAGCTGTGTATAACTTTAAGCATGATGTTTTTCTGTACCTCAAATTCCTCATGTGTAAATTAGAGATAACAGTAGCTCCTACCTTTATTATTTGTGTATATCTGGACATAATTCCAAGACAACAGGAAATTAACATCCAACCTACTTTCATACTTATTGAGTCAGTGTGCTACAACTGCCATTGTACATAAACTCATAAAAATAACTCTTACTCTTAAAAGCTTAAATATTAATAAGCACAATCTCTCTTAAGTGCCCCCCCCCCATTTTTTGCCCATCATGAATCAATGCTAAATGTATGGTGAACCTTGAAGAAGCATGACATCATTTAAGAACCTTTGAGAATTATGGCAGATTTTCATTTCAAAGACACAGCTAAAATTCCAAGATATTTTTCATTATCTATGAAATAAAGAAGAGCAAGCATAAACCAAGTAAAGGATCCAAACACGCTACTTCCCATTAACATTATTATCCAATGAATCAAAGAAAATCCACAACCATAATTTAAGAATATCAGTGGAGGGGAGGGAAATATGAATTTGTACACTTGAAAGTATTTTGACAAACTGAAATCCCTTTCAATAAAAGAATAATTTATTACATTTAAAAGGCAGGCAGGAAAAATGGCAAAAAAACAGAAGTGAATGTGGGAAGAAAAATATCTAAAAGAAAATAAGCAAAGAGGATAAAAGTTATAAAATTAACATTTAGGTTGCTGAATACTAAATTAAGTGTTGACAAATAATCCATTAAAACTGACTTTTCACAAATGAAATAGATAAAAAAATAGAATTTTTCTATAGTTCTTAGAGATGGTGTTTCCCCGACAAACTATATCACCAGTTTGGTTACAAGGTAATATTAGTATCCTTGGAGAAGATATCTGACTATTTTGCAATTGCTTCTGAGTAAAGCACCAACAATTTTGGTGATATAAGCCTAACCCACTACTTTCTCTTGAATATAATCCTGTCTTTAACTTCATATATTCATTTCTAATTTGATTATCACAAATGACAAACATTCACTCTCCATTTATCTGGCTGAAGATGGGACACATTTGAACGTGGTGGGGTTTTGTTGATAAATATTGAAGACAAAGCAAGGAACGCGAGACAGGTAAGCGAGAAATGAAAGATGGAGACCAGACAGAGACACATACTAGAGTTTATTTGTCAGAGCTGACAAATAAAGGCCAACTATCTATAGGAGATAGAGGCAAAACAGGTTTGAATTCTGGGACTTTTATTGGGGAGCCTCAGGAATCAGAGCTGGGCAGGTCCTAATCAGGAGCAGAAAGTAGAGTGAAAAGATTTGAAAAAAAAAAAAGACTTGCAATTTGATCAGAAAAGTGCAGGTAAAACTGGGGATCAATAAAGTTGTTGTTGTTGAAGAGATTACAGCCATTAAGCAAATACCAAATACTTTACACAGAAACAACAGGAAATATGGCTTAAAGGCATCTCAGGAATTCACAGGACCACACCCATCTCAGATCCAAGGGTATAAAAGTACCCTTATAAGATCTTTGCTTAGCATCTGGATGGCCATCTTAAGTGATAGCAGCCGTTTCACCACTCTCATACCAACCTAACCCTTAACCGCTTGCATTAGGACCTGCCCTGCACCTATTCCTGAACCTACCCTAAAAAAAAAAAAAAAAAAAAAAAATCCCAAAAACTCAAGCCTGTTTTGCCTCTCTCTCCTATAGAGAGATGACCTTCATTTGTCAGCTCTGACAAAAATAAACTCTCCTATGTATCTCTGCCTCCATCTTTCATTTCTCACTTACTCATGTCTCGTTGCTCACTTTCCCTTCAGTTCTCAAATGAGATTTAGAACTTGGAATTTTGGGACTGTTAAAACTATAGTTTCAGGGGTGGGAGGGAAAGGGAGGGAGAAGGGGAATAGCTAGGATGGTGGAAGGAGAGGGTCATCAATATACAAAATACATGTATGAAGATGTGAATTTGGTGTCAACATACCTCATATACATAGATATGATAAATGGTGGTATAAAGATGTATTAAGAATTGTATGCCAAAAAAAATAAGAGCTCATGTATAATGGCATAATTTGGTGTGAACATACTTTATATACAGAGTTACAAAAAATTGTGCTGTGAATGGATAATTATGAATGTAATGCACTCCACTATTGTCATGTAAGAAATAAATTTTAAAAAAGAAAGAAAAAAAACCCTGTAGTTTCATTGTGATATGCGTATGAGATCTTGGAGTCCAAAGGCAGAATGTTATGATTTTGATATGAACTTTTTGGGGAATACCTCATATGTCAGACAATGCAGGCATGTTTAAGAGAGTTGTACCCTAGTCAACAGGTTAATCCACTTGATGATGGGTTAACAATTTCAATGGACTAATGGATGGTAACTGTAGACAGGTAGGGCAGGGCTGGAGAAACTTGGTCACTGGGGGTGGGCCTTTAGGGTTTATATTTTGTCCGTGGCTAGAGGAGCTCTTTCTGTGCTTCCTGGCTTTTGCGAACTGAAGAGCTGTCCTCTGCCAAGCCCTTCTGCCATAAAATTCTGCCTCATCCTCGACCCAGGGCTATGGCGTTTGCAGACTCTGGACTGAAGATCTAAAACCATGAGCTCTTAAGAAACTTTTCCTAAAATAATGTTTTCTTGGGTGGATCTTTTGATCATGGGTATGCAAAGCTGACGTTAAGCATTATTATTTATTGATTACAAAGAAAACACACCAAGGATGCTTTCTGTTTAATTTTAGAGATCAGTTAGCAGATCGATCTTTCTTTTCTACAAAACTGTACTGTACTAATACCTATACTTTCATGCAGAGCATAACCAAAAAAACTTGTAGAAAGGGGAGCTCTTTGAATCTTTGAATATTCTAGGAGTAATCATTTTATTTCAATCATCTCAAACAATATCCTTTAAAAATGTAGGTCCTGGGGAGGCATGGGAGAAACGAAGGAACAGTGATTGGGCAATGGGGAGGGAGGGTGGGGAGGGTGCATGGGGACAGGAAAGATGGTAGAATGAGAAGTATATCATTATCCTAGGTATATGTATGACGGCATGTATGGTGTGATGCTACGTCGTGTACAACCACTGAAATGAAAAGTTGTGCTGCAATTGTGTACAATGAATCAAAATGTATTCTGCTTTCTTGGGTGGATCTTTTGATCATGGGTATGCAAAGCTGACGTTAAGCATTATTATTTATTGATTACAAAGAAAACACACCAAGGATGGTTTTTGTTTAATTTTAGAGATCAGTTAGCAGATCGATCTTTCTTTTATTGATTGATTACAAAGAAAACACACCAAGGAAAGATGGTAGAATGAGAAGGATGTCATTTATCTAATTGAAATAACTATTTTAAAATAATTTTTAAAAATGTAGGTCCTTAGCTGGGCATGGTGGCACATGCTTCTAATCCTAGCAGCTTGGGAGGCTGAGGCAGGAGGATCACGAGTTCAAAGCCAGCCTCAGGAACAGCGAGGCACTAACGCAACTCAGTGTGACCCTGTCTCTAAATAAAATACAAAATAGGCCTGGGGATGTGGATTAGTGATCAAGAGTCCCTGAGTTCAATCCCTGGTACCCCTTTCCCCTCCTCCACAAAAAAGTGCAGGTACTCATATTCAAGAAAGAATGTCTGGGGTATTTGTGAAACTTTGTTGCTGACATTCCTGTCCTAGACTGAAAGATTTTGAGCCCTCTGAGACTCATAAAAGTTAAACAGCAGAGATGGTTACAGATGCAGATATAATGCTTTAGAAATTTAGTACCAATAAACACTTTCCCAGGGCAGTCCCTAAAAAGTTGATACACACACATATATGTGCACACATATGACCTGAAATATATGCTTTTTTTTTTAATTTAACTCAATCATAAAAGAGTAAATTTTAAAATTCTTGGTAACGTGATATCCTAAGCATCTTAGAATTTTAATAGGAACACACCTGAATTTTCAAGGGTGCAATAAGGTTTGCAGGGAAGAATTAAGAGGAATATTCAGGTTTCTATGGATGCATATTTAAGTATCCTGACCAACACACATCCATGGAATGTCAAATCAAAAGAAAATAAAAAGTAAGGTCCCTTCGTTTTCTTTTCTTTTCTGGTCTTATATATTCAACAATCCACAGAAAGTGTTTTTAACACATTTATGATCTTACACACAGTATACAATTTGTGTTGCAAGAGTAAAATATGCAATTCTAAGAATTTCCTTTTATTTAAGAAAAAAAGAATATCTGTTATCTTTTTGGAGAAACTTGGAATAATGATCTTTAACTCATTTTTAAAAATCAGTTTAAATTTCATACTGTCACACACATGTTTAGTTGACCATGAGTTTCCATCCCACAATTCCCTAACCGTCCCAAACATGGCAGCTTTCCTAATTTTAAGTCTATTTCCTAAGACACTTATAAAATTTTATGAACCTATAAATTCTCACCAAACTAAAGGAAACAGGAATCACACACTAGACAGTTGTGAAAAGCTGGAAGCAAAACAGCTGATCACACACTCCAGGGAAGAAATTATCTCATCAGCTACATCATTTGGTTGCTACCAGGTGCAAAGGAGACCCTGGCACCATTCCCTACCCTGCATCTTTCTTACTTGCAGTGCAACAGAGATTCAAGGAGGACCGGTAAGGAGAGGATACAAGACAACCACAGAATTTTAAACTCCACAGGTCCCTTGGAGAACAGCTCGCTTATCTACATTTTAGGATGAACTCATAAAATGTGACAGTTCATGACTTGCATAGGCCTTTTATGTTCCTTTATTCCCCTCAGGTGGATACTAATGGGCTTTCCAGCAATCTCAGGTCTGCCCTATATCCCCGTCTACAACATGACAAATGCATAACTTGGGTTCAAGAAGCGATTTCTAGGATGTATACACCAATCAAAGCAAAAATAAGTTAGTGCTTCATTAATCAAAAATTTTCTAACGTATCATTCAATGGAAATAATATAAAAATACTACATATACTGTATGTATTATTTTCAAGTCTATTACCTGTAATGGGTATTTTATATCTTGAAATCTCTGGGAGCTATTTTTTTTTTTAACCAATGTGTATAATTTTGTGTGCTTTTCCTTGTTGTGCGCATGTGTATGGAGAGCGTGCGCCCTCAGGTGTGTTCTTATAAGGGCATTAATCCCAAAATGAAAGCCTTCCCTTCTAACTTTAATCACTTCCCAAAGATCCCATCTCTAAATACTAGTGCATTGAGAGTTGGAACTTCATCACATGAATTTAGGGATAGTACTTAGCACTCACACTGCTTATCATTACTCTTGGCTTTGTAAAAATAGTCTACGCTATTGTCTGAATTATCCTTTCAAATGAACTTTAAATTCACTCTGTGAAGCATCCCCATTGTACCCCCCTCCCCCCCCCCCAAAAAAAAAGGAAGTCCCCCTGTGATTGTGCTAAAAATGTACCTTTATATGCAGGTAAATGTTATACTGTCATACAACATTTAATCTTTAAAGCTTATTTTCTATTCCTATGAGTTTTTGCACTTTAAAACATGATTTAAGCCCTTTGTATTTCTTGGTAATATTATTTCAAGGTACATTAATTTAATAGTAAATTAAATGTAATATTTTTCTATCCTAGTATAAACATTAACAACTTTCTCACACATCTTTTATAATTGAGCACCTTATTGAACTATCCAAAAGATTTTACTTGATTTAGTGCATCATTTGCAAATAATAATGGCTTTATATCATTCTCTAAAATAGTTAATATTATTATCCTTCTTCACTGTCATATTGCATTACCAAGAACTTCTTAAGTTATCATTGTGGGTTTTGTAATCATGGATATCCATTCTTTATCTTCATGTCATTAGAAATACTTTTTATGTGATACTTTATTATAGATTTAGTAATGTTGGACGATTTTTGCACTCTTAGAATCAATCCCACTTATTTATGCTCTTATGCAAAAATCGAGTATTGATATTCTTAACTTGCATGTTTATTACTGTTCATGTGTGAAACTGGTAAGAGATTTTCTTTTCCTCCTTTATCTTTCTCAGATTTCAGTATCATGATATTGATTTCATAAAATCAATTTGAGAATTGGCCTCTTCACAAAAGATAACCACATACTATGTGCCCTATGATCTTCCCAAGGATATGGATATTGGACAGGACACTCTTAATTTTCATCTCTGCCATTCTCCCCAAGAGCTAGGTGAAGTCTTCATGTTGGTTTCCAGCTAAATATTCAATGTACTTTCTACCACCTTACTTACTTTCCAACTTCAATTCATTGTGAATTATAATATTCTTTTGAGGGTTTGCTTTGGTTGCGGGGGCTGTATTTTCAGAAAATTTTTGTTTTAACATGTAAAATTCTAGAAATTTGAGTTAACATATTTTCATCTTGTGCTTTTAATACTTTCCCAATATAGTCAGTAATTAAGTGTTCCATAAAAGTACAAGATTTTATGTACATTTATAGGTAAAAAGAGATCTTCCTTATGTGGGTTGAAACACCATTACCTCCATCGATTTCAACAAAGTTAACTGGAGAAACAACAGGTTAGTAGCACAGAGAAGGTCTCTTAAATGTGTATGCTTAATTTTATCCCTTTATACTTAAATCTATTTTATAATTATCCGTATAGTATAAATCCCTCCAGAAAGCCTCTATAGAAATTCCCCATGTGTGATTCTAGTTATAATTTTCTTCATTTGCATATGTCATTATAATTTCACTATCTTGAAGAGCAAGTCCCATTATGAGGGCAACTAGGAGTTAGAAATATATTGAAAACCTTTGCTACTTTTGATTAAACTCCAACCACGTCCTTGGCTCACCTCAATTAGTGGTCATATGAATTTCTAATTTAGTCTCTCTCTCCATAAGATTTTAATAAATTATACTTCTTACTTTTAATTTAGAAACTTCACACATCATCTTTCTAACAACTGAACCTGGTATTTCTCCCTGAGACAATACAATAGATTGATTTTGGGTCAGTTATGCCCTCTCAGCAATTGTTCTGCATGTAGACTAGTTCTAACAGTTAACTCACATAACATCTGGGCTCAGTATAACCTAGGAATACATTCCACAGCAGATACATACATATTTGGTACCACACATTGGTATTCCTTTCAAATGAGTGCTATCTGAATATTTTCCCCAGATATTCCATAGTCTGGCATGACCCTTACTCTCAAATCTCCATACTGGATGTGATTCTCAAAGCATGGTCCCAAGACCAGTAGCATCAACTTCAGCATTACTGGGTACCTTTCTACCAATGTAAAGTCATTAGCCTCTCTAGAACAACTGAGTAAGAAACCCTGAGGGTGGAGCCCAGCAGTGTTTCTAACAACTCCTCTGGGTGATTCTGGTAAATGCTAAGGGTTGCAAACACTGGTCTAAGGGTTTGGCTGAATTTCTTCTACTTACTCCATATTCCTCATGTAACCCATATTAAATTTGAGGTCAATAGGTTTTCCTCATCAGACTTGAAAATTCTATTCCTCCCTAGGCTGCAGCACTGATATTTTTATTTCCTTATTAAATTCTCTTGAATATCTGTAGGAGGAGTGTTGGATGTATACATTCAAGATCATAAATATAACTTCGATGCTGTGTTATGTACTTTTGTTACATACTACTTAGTTGTATCAAAGAAAAAAGTTTTAACAAGCAAAACTGGCATGAGGAAAAAAAGATCAAATAGGAGGTAGATGGAGGTTTTGCTTTCTACACAGTTTACCAATCCCATTTGGGCCTTTGTCAGTCAGCTTTTAAGCTGTGATAAAATACCTGAGAAAAACAATTCAAAAGAATAAAGATTTGTTTTGGCTCCTGTTTTCAGAGCTGTCAGGCAGTGATCAGCTGGCTCTACCAATTCTAGGCCTATTATGAGGTAGAACATTATGGAGGAGAGTGTGTGGTAGAGGAAACCACTCATTACGTGGCAGCCAGGAAGCAGGAGAGGAGGTCTGGGGGTAAGAAATAACGTTCTAGGACATCCCCCAGTGACCTACTTCTCCCAACTCAACTCTACCTCCTAAAGTTTTTACCACCTTTCAAAAATGCAATGGGTGACAAACCCATCAGTGAATTCATCCACTGATGAAGGCACAGCTTCCATGATCCATTTTCCAAGAGTTCCCCCTATGATCATTGGCTGCATTGGGGAATCAAGCCTTCAACACATGAGCCTTTAGGGGACAGTCCAGCTCCAAACCTTACTTCTCTGTACAACTTCCCACTATGAGCCTCCAGTGTAAACAGTTTTTTTTCTGCACATTTTCCTCCAGATTCTTCTGAGAAGAAAACTGTTCTTCTGTATTTTTTTTACATCATTATTACGGAATACATAAACACATTAGCATATACACAAACACATTTTCTCCTCCTTCCTGATCATAAATGAACAGTTAAATTGATACATTGTTTTAATTTAAGACTTCAAGGCTTAAAATAAATCATATAAAAGAAAACACAAAATTCAGAGTCAGAAAAAGCAGATTTGAAGGCTGATACTGATGATTACAGGCTTACTGTGGATGTGTGCTCCACCTAAGATCCCTAAGCCTCTTCTTTCTCAATTGCAGTAAAAGAATTTGATGCAAATTTCTAAATTGTTGCAAGAATTTAAAGTAAGTTAAATGTCAAGATGGTGAGAATCCAATTCATTTTAGCTTTCATAATCAAAGTACTAAACTGTAAAGCTTAAAAGATCAGTTACTTTTATATATACTTTGTGTGTAAAAGGAGCAATCAACATATTAATCTAAAAATACCTGGCTTCTGTAACAGGACAGGAAATAACTGTGTGTATCTACTTATATACATACTCACATCTTTCACTGTAGGACTATAATTGGTTTCAAAATGTTTACTTATGGCCCATTAATTTCTATTATTTTTAGTGAGAAAACTCCAGTGTTCCTATTAACGGAAAAATCACCATGCTGGTAATAACAATAACATATGTTGAGAATTACATACCATAGATGATAATAATAAATTCCTTCTCTGCACTTGAATAATAAACTGTAAAGACTTGGCAGTCTTTCGGAGGCTGGGTAAATTACAGTAAAATAGTACTAAAACATTTCTACTATGTTAAGATAGAATTTTGGCACAAAATAAAGGTGACATTTTAGAAAAAAGTTCGAGTCCTGATGGAAATCCATAGAATGTACAACAGACAACCTAACATTCACACACCAGGAAGAGAGATTGCTGGGAGAGGCTGCCTTACTTATATCCAAAGGCTGTGATCTGGCACTGGATCTTATAGGAGAAGCACATCCAATAAAAATGAAGTAAAATAATAAATAGAGGTAAATATCTGCAAAGTAAAACTGGACATGCATGTCTGTGTATGACTCAAATGATCAAAAAGTCACAATAGAACACTCAAGTAAGGGAGCATTCAAACTGATTGAAGATTCTATCATCAGTGGGAACTAGACTACGGATGAACCAGGTTGATACAGGAGGACCTGAACATTTCTTTGGTGGGTGGAAAAACAAATATAAAGGAAAATGCATCATACTTTGATTCCCTTGTCAGCACACCTCACAATCTGATTTCGGGTGTTTCAGGCACATACAAGAACATTTTTTCTCATTTAATATTTTGTATCCCATTCTCATAATCACTGAAAAGAAATAACTTTTGGAGGATGGGAATCAGAAACCAAGCACTCCTCCCCTTGAAGTTGCTGATCAAGAGATACATGGGGTAATTCTTGAAAGGGATTGACATTTAGCGTACAGAAAAGAATGAGGAGAAAGCAAACAGGAATCTACAAGGCAAAGGAGAAGACATATAACAAAATCTTATGAGATCCAAAGACAGGTCCACCTACGACTCTTGAAGGGCCTAGATAAAAGTACAAATGGCGGCCCATGTTCCATATATCTAAATATCTCAACATGGAAAGGTTGCAAATCAAGGCAACATCACAGGTTTTAGATTTGCTCTTATAACTACCCTGGGTAATATTTTCTGTTTCAAGTTATCTAATGCTATGAGCCACACCTAAAATCAGGGGACTTAAAACAATATTTTTATCATGACTTAAGACTTGTTTCAGTGTCTTGGAGTTGGCTGAAATGACTCAACTAGTGCCACTTGATTGCGTCCTGGTTCTTGCTGTTCCTTAGTTTGTGTCAGCTGGGTCCTCCAGAAGCAGCAGCTGAGATAAAATTAGGATTGCAAGCAGTTTAGGGTCAAAGGGTAAAGCTGATGGCTATAAAAGTTAAAAGGGGGAGGAGGTCGAATTGGGCAGAGAAATGCCTTCACACCACCAAAAGGAACCTTTGGCACCAACAAAAGGAAAGGAGGTAGGATAATAACTTGGGGGTGGAGAGCTTTTGACTGCTGGACAGACTTGACAAAGTCTCAAACCAATGTGGAACTTTAAAGTAAAGACTGTCATATGGCACAGAAATGGCCACAGCTAGCAACTCTCAGTTAACTGCTCTTCTTGCTCATACTTTCTTGAAGGTATTAATACGGCCACAGAAAGCCCCTCATAGCATCTCCATTTATATAGCATGAGTTGCCTCATACCATAATGGTCTTGGGCGTAGTGGCTAGAGTCCAAAAGTGGAAGCTTCCAGGCCTTCTTAAGCCTTGGATATACAGCAACTCACTTCCTGTAGTTTCTGTTGGATAAAGCAGGTCAAAAGATCAGTCCAGATTTAGGAGGGAGGAGATTATACAAGGGCCATTCTCAACATCAGAATACATGATTCTGTTACCACTGGAAGCATTGAGAGCCCCATGTCAACATTTTTTCTCAGGATCTGTAACACAAATATAAATTGGTGTGCTCATATTCTCCAATTACTTATGGTGTAGGTTGTATTGTAGTTACATATCAAAATAGTATATTATTAAAATATGTTTTACTACCCATCTTACAAAATATAATGCCCCTAAGGATCTGAAGGGCCAGGATCAAATTTAGCATAATTAGAATTTTCAGGTTGTCACCCCAGAATGTGGAAACAGAGGGAAGCCAACTGGTTTCTGGTCCCTAGCTCCCAAACAAGGGCCATCTGTCTTTATATTAAATCCCAGATCCCACTAGTAACATCTACAACAAATATACATGGATTCTTCAAATAACATATCCTAAATCAATCCACTTCCTTCACTATCCTTTTTGCAAGTGAAACCATCTTTTGGCCACATCTCTAGCACAGAATGCTTGGGGGGTGGATATCCTGGGGAAGAGATGCAGGCCCTGGAGGGATTCCAGGATGCCTGCCCACAGCTGAGTCTAGTGGGGCTATACAAGGGCAAGTTCCTTCATCTGCAAAGGAGCACAGCCAGAGGAGGGTTCTGCAGGCTGGGTCTAGAGCAGAAATCTGTCTTGACTAAGTGATACCGGGCCATGCAATAAGAATTGTCAAGAAGAGTGAATCAGTGGGTAAAATGATCTCATGTTCTCCTCTTTCTTCCTTACTCTTTGGAATAACATAATGACCAAAGGTAATACGTGCAGAAAGAATGAACAACAACTGTGAATTTTCCTACATAATATGGAAAAAGTGAATAAAAAATACATATTAGGTTAACATTAAAGTGAAAATTTGTAAAATAAAGTGAATGAAATGAATGACTATCTCTATGGACCTATAATCATCTGATATAGGGGAATACTCAAAAGGGAAGTTTAAATGCATAATATAGCTTTGTCCAATACTTGTCGATACTGAAACAAACCCCCCAATAATCTCTACATCTGTAAATATGATGCTACAGTTTTGTTTGGCTATGACAGATTTGGGGAATGAAATGATGGAAGAGTCGGGGAAGCGGGTGTTTCCAAGCTGCTTCTCGTATATGTGTGTGTCGCTCTTCCAGGCTTTAGAAAAATAAGTTGAGGAAAACGTAAGCTCTCCAAGATGAAACAAACTTAAAGGTTGTTACGAATTTCAAGAGACACACCACAAAGAGAACACAGACTTAGGAAAGGCCATCAGCTTTGGTGACTTAAAGGTCACTGTACAATATGCCATTTAAATAGAGCAGTGGAGGCCAAAAGTAGACAGTGGAGAGTGACAACGAAGTAGCCTGTGTGACCATCCACAGGCCGCATTCCTCTAAGCGTGCTACATCACTGCTTCTGAACTTAGTTCTGTGGGAAAGATCTGGAGTGAAGGATATGCCTGAAATTAAAAATAAGGATAAGACAAAATAAAATGAAGGTCAAAAAAAAAAAAAGGAAAAATCAAAAGATTGTGAAATAACCCAATTTGCATTTTGGATATTGCATTGTCATAGCATCGAAATGATAAAAAGCTCTGGGAAACAGTAAAACAAATTGTTTAACTTCACTAATGCTGAGCTACCTAAATATACTTGGACATGGACTTGGGCTCTTTCATTTTAATCTTCCCACCAAACTCAATGCAATTATGACTGCATTGTATTAGACATTTTTCAAAAAATAACTGCAATGCTCTTGTTCTTTGTTTCCACTTAATTCAAAGAAAACAGTTTGGCAGAGGGAGGAGAGGCAGATCTAAGGCCATTTCATGATTACATCATATTATAAGCGATTTTCACCGTAATTTGAATTTTGTAAGCTTGAGTCATGGTAAGGGGAATATCAATAATGAACTGGCATTCCTTCTCAAATTGCTTTCAGGGTTCACTAGATCTGGAGAAATTAAACAGGCGGATCAAAAATTTAATAGCTAATAAAATATCAATACGTAAGTTTTCTGGGGAAATGAGTATCAGTTCTCTTCAGATTATAGTTTCTGTGAGCAATGATTTTTTTGATATGACTCTACAAGCATAGGTAACAAAAACAAAAACAGACAGGATACATTAAACCTAAAAGCTTCTGCACAGCAAAGGAAACAATCCACAGAATAGGGAGATAAACTATGGACTAGGAGAAAAATATTTGCAAAGGATACATCTGATAAAGGGTGAATATTTAAAATATGTAAGGAACTAAACTCAAAAGCAAGAAAACAAATAATTAGAAAATGGGAAAAGAAGCTGAATAAATACTTTCAAAAGAAGATATTCAAATAGCCAACAGGTATGTGGAAAAAATGCTCAATATCAACTAATAACCAGGAATATGAAAAATTAAAACCCTTTTCAGATACCACTTCACACATGTTAGAATAAGTATCACCAAAAAACTAAAAGGTAACAAATCATGATGAGAATGTGGGAAAAAGGGAACCTTGGAAACGCTTGGTGGAAACGTAAATTAGTACAACCATTCTGCAAAACAGTATGGAAGTTCCTCAAAAAATTGAGTGGTAGAATTTCTTATCTGGCAATTCTACTTTGGGGTATATGTACATAGGATGTGAAACTGGTATTAGAGAGATTTATCCCCCTATCGATGATAATCCATGATAGACAACATATGCAATCAACCTAAGTGCCCATCAACAAATGAATGAAGACAATATGTCAGACATACACAAAGAAACGTTACTCAGCCTTAAGGAAGAAATGAAGTTTTGTCTTTTGCGATAGCATGGATGAACCTGGAAGACCTGGAGTCAAGTAAGTTGGGCAAAGAAGGACAAATTATTCATGATCTCACTCATGTAGAATCAAACTGTTGAGTTCATAGAAACAGGATGTAGAGTGGTGCTTATCACAGTGTGGAGATCAGACAGGGGTTTGGGAGATGTTGGTCAAAAGATGCAAAATACCAAGAGGAACAAGTTTACTGTATAGCATGGTGACTACAGTTAATAACAATGCATTGCATTCTTGAAAATTGCTAGGTGGATGTGTGTTTACAAAAAAAATATGTAAGGCAATATATACGTGAATTAACTTGACTTATTCACTTCACAATGTGTACATATTTTAAAACATCACATTGCATACAAAAATGATTTAGAAATATCGATTAAAGTAAATAGATTTTAAAAGAATACTGATGAAAACTCATCTTGATGTATAAATGTTAAGGTAAAGAAAAATCTCTTTGTACTTGCCAACAAGCTTAAGTGAAATATTAAAAGTAGAGATGAATCTCTACCCTAACACATTCCTCACCCTTGTATTCAGAGGAACACATTATGAATTCAGGATACATGACTTCAACCTACTGCACATAAACATGTCTTTATACAGATATACATACTATTTAGCAATACATACTATTCTTTTCGATACCTACAAGAGATATATTACATGTATTCTCTATTTTTTATCTTTGTTTTAGATTGTGCTTTTGAGATTCTATTTTGTACAAATGCATGTATGCCCTCTTCATCTCGTTTCAATAGTATATATGCATTATTTATCCAGAGAACACACTTACTTATGCATCCTAATTATTGGCATTTATGTTGTTGCCATGTCTACATTTTGTAAACCACGTCTATATGAAATTTCTTCCTTACGCACATAGTTTTTCTAAGCCGTATTATTGAATTCACACTTCCTGACTTTAGTGATGCAGACATTCAATTCTAACAAATTGAATAGAATTCATTTGAATAATATTCAATTCTAACTGTCTAATTGTCTCTTAACAAATTTATCTCCAATTTTTCTTACCAACCACCAGCTATCTGGAATAGGTTCTATTTCTCTGTGTCCTCAACCAACACTTAATACAGCTTGAATGCTTTCTGCTTCCAATTCCTGTGGATGAATTATTTTCTCAGCATGATTTTAATTGGTATTTCTATCAACCTATATACATATAATTCACAATATAGCTATGAATTATGTGTGTATATATATGAGTGAATATGAATGTCTTGTTCCTACTGATTTTAGTGTCCCATTTTGCTACAAATACATTTATACTTGGGTCTCTGTTCAGTGTAAAAACCACAGATTTACATATAATTCCATTTCACATCTGAAATATGTTTTGGCTATTTTTCTATTAGTATTAAGAATAAAAATTCCAATTCGAATGGACATCTTTTTTGAACTTTTCACTGGATTACATTGAATTTTTAGATTAACTTAGAGAGAATTAAGATTCCTACCATTTTCACTTGGATCTATCTGTAGTTATCTATTTTCTAGTTATCTTTCCAATTAGTTGTAATATTTTCCAATTAAGGCCTCACATGTCTTTCATGAAATGTAGTCTTAGTTCGCAAATAATTGTTTTTATTTTAAATATATTTTTATGCTTTTAATAAAACTAAAAAATACCTAAAATGTCTTATGGTAGCTATGACAGGGAGTTTCTTCTATTAGTTCTATAAGTTTTCATCATGAGAAGGTATAAAATTTTAATTAATTAGCTATTCCAAAATTTATCGATACTTTGTTCTTTGTTTCCACTTAATTCAAAGAAAACATAGTTTGGCAGAGGGAGGAGAGGCAGATCTAAGGCCATTTCATGATTACATCATATTATAAGCGATTTTCACCATAATTTGAATTTTGTAAGCTTGAGTCATGGTAGGGGGAATATCAATAATGAACTGGCGTTCCTTCTCAAATTGCTTTCAGAGTTCACTGGATCTGAAGAAATTAAACAGGCAGATCAAAAATGTAATTGCTAATATAATATCAGTATGTAAGTTTTCAGGGGAAATGAGTATCAGTTCTCTTCAGATTATAGTTTCTATGAGCAATGATTTAAAATTTAAAGATGACAGTTAATCTTTATTGTTAGTGTTGCTAACCTCATTGTATTCTGATTAGAACAGAATTTATGCAGACGGATTATCTGACAGTCATCGAAGTTGGACCCCCACCAAATACTGCCAATTTCCACCAACCTGCATTCTCTTCTTCAGTGACAAAGACTGTTGGCTGCTCATGTTGTCGAGGATGAAATCATGTGTCCCAGCCCAGTCTGCCTTTCAGCAACATGCACAGCCTCTCAGTAGACAGACTTATTTGAATTCCCTACTTTGCATGCAGCCTTAATTTTGTCTCCTGCTCCCATTCCATCCACATGAGCACACAGTGTATTAAAAACCAAAGTTGCATTCATTAGGGACCAGCTTGTGTTCCCAGGAGACAGACATTAATTCTGCAATTCTTTCAAATCTGACTTTATTTTGGTGGGGAAGGGGTCTTACGAAGGTTTTGACTTTTATCAGCTTGTTTTTGTATAGAAAGTGATTTTTAAAATACATTCTTTTCCAGTTTATATTAGCTTTTCTATTCTAGGGGAGTTCACCTGTTTTCCTAATAAACCACATTGCTATAATTAAAGTCAGATCATTGATCTTGTCTTTTCATGTTGTATATAAATAAATGGTATATCTTTAATGTAGAAAACCATATAACCTCAATTAATCACCATGTGGTTTTCTCCTTTCATGGCTTTTGACACTCACTTGTTTCCTTTTTATTGCATAGATCTTCCAGTATAATTTTTAATAAAAATGCTGAGAATGGAAATTTTTTTATCTTCTTGAAAGAATCCCCCGAGTGTGCATTTTCCTATTTCCATTTTTATCAGAAATGTGTTTCAAACACATTATTTTCTATGATTTAATAGACATAAGTCATAATTTTTCTGTTCATAATATATTACTGAATTTAAATTGGTGTATTTTATTGAAGATTTTTGAGTCTATATTTTACCCGATATTGATGTGCAGTTTTTTATTATTTTCTAGTAATTCCAATACTGTGTTAATATTATAAAGTTCAGTGAAGACAATGTGCCAGAAATTTTGAAATCAATAACCCTTGCAATCTTCTGAGGTTGAGTCCTCTGTTGGAGAAATTTCTTTGATATATTTTTAATATCTTTTATGGTTGGTGATGAAGTGATGCTTATCACTTCTTCTAGCACCAGTTTTGATTGTTTACCTTTTCTTAAACAATGGTTAGTATACAAGGTTTCCAACTACACATTGTATTCTCTTTTCTTAAAATTTCATGTTTAAAACTATTTTTCCTGTTGCTTATAGTACCTATTTCTTATTTTCTCTCTTTATCTGATCAAGCATGCATGAACTATTTGACTTGCTAAGTAGCCAGATACCTTCTTCACTGATGCCCATCTTTGTCCCAATGTTTTTCATTTCATGTCTCCTTCAACAGTTGTCAAATTTAACAGTGCTTTCTTGTTTTAGTAAAATAATTTGTTCATGCATTTTCTTATTTCTTTTTATGAGGAAAGCATTGAATGCTTAGTCAGGGTCATTTCTCTCTTTCTATAGTATCAATTTTGTTCCTTATTATATCTAGTAAAGATTTTCAATTTGCTATTCATTTTAACCTCAAAATATTTTTCTTATCTCTTCCAGTTTCCTTTTGATCTCAGCCTTCATCTAAGACAAGACTCCTTTAATCTTTATTACTTTATTCTTTGTAATATATTTATTCACAAATTACTGTTTATTATATTTTATTGAGAACACAAAGAAGATGCTTTATAAATGTGACTTCTAATTCTACTTTTTCCTCCTGTGTTGTGCTGTTATTGATCTGCTACTAGAATATTATACTCTTTCTTGTTGTCTCAGATAATTTCTCATAGGTTCTAGTGTTTTTTTTTTTCTTTCCTTAAATTCATTTATCTTTGCATGACTACTAAATTTAACTGTTCTTGAGATTACCAACTATAACCAGACAAGATATGATGCAGTAGCAGACAACCTCAAATTCTTAGTGGCTTAGAACAGCAAGAGATGGCTTCTTTCTCATTCCACATGTATGCATTACAGTCACTGATGGGCTCTGCTTCCTGACATCTTCACTCAGTCTCAAGCTGATAGTCTCTCTACCTCCTGGACTAGCTGGTACAGCACAGGAAAAAGCTCGTGTCCAGAAGAGATGCATGTCACTGCTGGTTATCTCTTAGTAGTCTAAGCAAGTTGCAAAGCCATACCTAACTTAATGAAGGTGAAAGGCACATTTCTGCTAATGTGTCCACAAAGACTAATGACAATAAGTATCCATGAACAACCAGCAAACACTACAACAATCCACAGCATAGTTTTACTTATGCACAAATCCTTTTCTTGTGGTTAAAACAGTTCGCTTTCTTTGGCACCTGCAGTCCTATTTCAGAACCTAAAGCAAACTCAATTTGAGCAAGTTTCTTCAGCAGAATGATGTATTATTAAGGTCATACTCTTATTTACCAAGGCTGGTCTATCTTACCCTCTGTTTTGTCTGTCCATCAATGGTGCCTGTGGTTATGTGGGGTATGGGGGGTGTCTATGAATTCACTGAATAACTCCTCTCATAATAAAGTAAACACGTAGCTAAAAATATATAGAGAACTGCAAGAGGAGGGGAAGATGGGGCTGTAAAGGAAGAAGCTGTTGTCAAATTTAACAGTGCTTTCTTGTTTTAGTAAAATAATTTGTTCATGCATTTTCTTATTTCTTTTTATGAGGAAAGCATTGAATGCTTAGTCAGTGGGAAATCCTTGAGATCTCTGTTTTAATCTGATTTTTTTTGCTGCTATAACCAAAAGACCCAATAAGAATTATTTTGGAGGAGGAAAAGTTTGGTGCTGATGGTTTCAGAAATTTCAGTCTATAGATGATTGACTCCTTAGCTCTGGGCTCAAGGTGAAGCAGAACATCATGGTGGAAGAGTGTGGTAGAAGAAAGTGGCTCAGAACATCATACCAGGAAGGAGACAGAGAGAAGGGGGTGGAGATCAAGATCCCGCTACTCCATTCGCTGGGATAAAACACATAGCCCAAAGGCATACCCCCAATGGCCCACCTCTTCCAGCCACATCCTGTCTGACTTCAGTTACCATCCAGTTAATCCCTATCAGAGAATTAATGCACTGATTAGGTTAAGGCTTTTGTACCCAATTATTTTGCCTCTAAACTACCTTGCATTGTTTTACACATGAGCTTTCAGGAGACACCTTATATATAAACCTTAACAATGTCTCTCATTCTGATATGGCTACAGTATAAGGTATATGAACACAAGATGCGCTAAATTGAGAAACTGGATTTGCTGATTATCTGATTATGGGGTGAGGGGTTTCCAATTAAAGACAATGATCTAAACATTAGATATTATATTTCAGAAGAACTATTGTTGTTAAACATCTGCACTTTGATGAGGAAAAAGTATATCATAAGTAAACATAAGACTGCCTGTAGTATTCTCGGAAGTCCTATACACACATGCACTGTGTTCCAAGGAGGTAGAAATCGTATCAGAAATGGTAATTCTGTAGAGGAGGATTTAATCTGAAAGTCATAAAATTGAACTGCCTTTTTTTTCCTCTAAAGTTTAAACCACAGGGATAGACCGGAGGCTCTCAAGCATCACAGTTAATAACTTTAAAGTGGGACAGACCAGAAGTTGAGACAAAACTAATTGCCTGAGTAGAACGCTTGTGGGGTGGAGGTTTTAGAGGGTCAATTTAGCTGAAATTGGAAGAACAGAAATGAAGATTAGTCTGCAATAATAGATTAGTCACAATGCAGATTGCCTTGAAGACCTTAAGCTTAATAATGTAGATGATGGAGCTTTTGTTCAAAGAAGAAAGATTGGGAAAAACACTGTATGACAGATACAGATTCTGGAAACCTTCATTACAGCAATGGGTGAGAGCCAAACTTCAAAATAGCAACGACAGAAATGGGGGAAAAAAAAAAAAACAATCCCAAAATTCACGTGGAAACACAAAAGACTGTGAATAGTCAAAACAATCCTGAAGCAAAGGGGCCATGCTGGAGGCATCATAATACCTGATTTTAAAATATACTACAGAGCCGTAGTCAGAAACAAATAGACTAACAAAAACACAGTTCAAAACCAAACACATAAGACTAACATAACAAAATAGAAGATGCAGAAATAAACACAAGCACCTATAGGTAGCAAATTCTTGACAAAGGTGCCCAAAACAAACATTGGAGAAAAAACAGCCTCTTCAGTAATGGTGCAAAGAGAACTGAATATTCATATTTAGAAGATGGAAACTAGATGCCTATCTAGTTGCTATACAAAAATCTACGTGAAACGGATCAAAAATCTTCCTAGTCTTCACCAGAAACTTTAAAATGATCAGAGAAAAGCGTAGGGTAACCACCTCACCGTAATGGCAAAGACAATAATTTCCTGACTAGATTAGGAAGGAAAATAAGCATCGAATAGAATTACATTCAACTAAAAAGCTTAAGCACAACAGAGGAAACACGAGAGTAAAGACAGAAGCTAAAACATGGCAGAAAATCCTTTTCGGCTCTACACCTGATAGAGAATTAACAAATGGAACACATAAAGAATTCAAATAATTTAACAAAAAATAAGTAATAAGCAACAAATGAATAATCCATATGAACAGATACTTCTCAGAAGTAAAAGTACAAATGCCATTATATACATATATATATGTGTGTGTGTGTGTATATATATATATATATATATATATATATACACACACACATACACATATATATATACATATGAATGAAAAAATATGCTCACTATATTTAGCCATCAGGGAAATCAAAACTTCTCTGAGATCTCATCTCACCCCTGTCAGAATGGCTATTAACAGCAATGATAATAACAAAAACTAACAAATGCTGGTGGTGAGGATTGGGTGTGGGGGGGAGCCTTATATAATCTTGGTGAGAATGTAAATCGGTATAGCCACTATGTAAAAACGTATGGAGGTTTCTCAAAAAACTAAAAATTGAACTGCCATATGATCTAGCCATCCTACTCCTCGGTATTCACTCAAAGGAAATGAAGTCTGTATACAAAAGATTTACCTGTATATCCATGTTTATTGTGGCACTATTCACAATAGCCAAATATGAAACAAGCCTACAGATGAGTGGATAAAGAAAATATGGTATGCACATATGATGAAGCATTATTCAGCTGTAAAAAGGAATGAAATCATGTCATTTGCAGCAAAACAAATGGAAGTGGAAGACATGATACTATGCAAAATAAGCCAGACACAGAAAGGCAAATATTGTGTGCTTTATCTCATATGTGGAAACGAAATAAAATAAAATAAAAAGGAAGAAGAAAGAAGCAAGGAGGAGGAAGAAAAAAGAAAGAAAAAGATGACTTTGAAGAATTATTAATGAAGGGGAAGGGTAGGAAGGTAGGGGGGAGCAAAAGGGTGGAAGGGATGGTGGATATCATCATCAAATACAAACATGTTTGGAAATGTCAGTTAAACCCACTTATTTGTACAGTATGCATTAATAATAATAAAAAGCCAAATATCTGGAGATGGAAATTAAAGGTAGAAGAAAAATATAGTTATGTGAATAGTATACAAGCACAATGTTTATACATGTGTCTGTGCAGGCACACCATTCATCCAAGCATATCCATGTAACACATAGTATTCTTGGGGAAATCATAACATAAATGGAATACAGTTGTATGTGTGTGTGTGAGAGAGGGAAAGCATACACACACATATTTGTATGCATGCTGACCTAGTGCTCGGAAGCATTTATTTTTACTTTTTAAAACTGCCACTTCTTCACATGCCCAGAATTTAGTCTTTCCATTTAAAAAAAAAAATCTGCTCATTCTTGAGGTAATTTCAAATAGCCAAATTTTAAGGGCAGTTACATACAACATATATGCAAAGAAGAGACATTGCTTATCTGCAGGGAAGATTTGTAATGTCAACAAACTCATAGATGTTTCTAAGGAGGAAAACTGTAGAAAGCAAGTGAGGCTCTTCAAAGTGAATTAAAATTAAAATCAACCTTAATTTTGAACTAGTTGAATCAGATTTTTTTTTCAATGTGTAATCAAACTTCATATTATACTTTAGGCCACTGGAAAGCTCCATTTATGACCAGGTCAGAACAGAACAGGAGGCAGAGTAGCTTAAAGCACTCAAATAGAATTAAAGAACTCTCCAGTGATCTGAAGAGTGGTTCCAACTTCCAAAAGAATGTACATTATTTAAAGCACAAAGAAAATCTACTTTTAAGTGCCAAAAATGCTGGAACAATCACTAGATTAGAAAATTGCTTGCTCTAAATTGCATTTTATTCTTTTATTTTAGGTTACTACTTATCTCTCTGAATGGAATTTTATAATCTAAAAACATCATTTTTCTCTCTTTAATGCATGTGAATTCATGATTTCTTCATACCAGTTCCAAAATACTAAGAGCATAGTCTACCACCCTTATTTAATAAATTATTTAAAGAAAACCACTTTGTTGTAATAAAAATGCTGTGAGAACATGAAAATCTGCCTTTTTTTGAGAGAGAAAGAAGATGAGAGGGTGAAGGTGAGGAGACAGAGGAGTAGGACTGGGGAGGGAGAGGGGGAGGAGGAGGAGAAGGAGTGGGGAGGAGAAGGAGGGGGGAGGGGAGAAGGAAAGACAGGAGAGATCATGGCCTTTCATTCCAATAAGTGATGCCTAGTGATGGGAAAGGTAGAAAGCTCCCTGAAAATGGAACAAATAATCATCCCTGGGTGCAACACAGAAGGAATACAGATATATGAGAGAAGCCACAACAGGAAACATGAGGAAAACCCACCAAGATTAGAATTCACTAAAAGTAGAACTTGAGTGAGACTCAAAATGTTGGGGGTAGGGTGGGGGGGAATAGTGGCAAAGAGAACCACATTGGAAAATCAAATGTGGAGATTTAAACAATAATTTTGAAAAACCTTACCATGCAGAATATGAATTTGGGTCCAACCCATTTTTCATAGAATGTTTCAATGCTCCCTTAGCAACCGTACAAGCAAATAGAGCCAAACTCCTTCTGCAGGTTACAAATTAATAAATTTCAAAAGTTTGCTTTATCATTTAGGGAAATTTTTTTAAATCTAGAAATAGATTAATCTCCACATTATTTCTTCAGTAAAATAGGAGGCCATAAAGGTGATGTTTTCCATTTTTAGTACTTATATTAAAATACTGCCAGAAAGGAAATTATAACCCAGAAAGTCATACCGTGCAATTCTTGAGGGGTGCCAAGATATTCCACTAAGGGACTGAAACTAAGAGACAAAAACAGCCCCTGTGCAAATCTCCAGGTCATTCACCATCTTGAAGAAGTGCACTAAAATGCAAAAAAAAAAAAAAAAAGGAAGGAGAAATTTGTCCTTTCTTAAGAAAGGTCACATCAACCCTAGTTCTCCTCTGCAGCTGCTTTTACTTTAAATAAAAATGAGATTTTGCTTGTAATTATTTACTTATCTCTGCCCTGTACATTTAAAACTTTAATCATTCATGTGGTAATCCTTCCTATAAAAAAATAAAGCATTCAGAGGAAGGAAAGAAGTATAAATAAAACACTTCTTGGATTTAAAAGGGCATGACCTTGTCCCAGTTTCTCACTTCTAAAGGTGAAAATAAGGACATCACACTATTTTGGTCTAGGCTATATAGAGAGTGTTTATACCATTATAAGGTCAAACATATATGCCATTAAAGTATTGAAATCTCTAAGAAGAGTTGAAATGTGGAAGATGGACCCCAGAGAAATCACGATCAGGTTTAGAATAAAACTAAAATTTAGCAAGCTTTTACTTAAAAAAAAATGATCAATTATGACAGTCAGCAATTGTGCTGACAAAACTCACTTTTGAATTACATCTTGCTTTTGGTAAATCTCAAAGTTGACTCACTCTTTTGCAAAGAGTATTGTCCCTTGATTCCTTATAATTAGCCCGTCAGTTACAGTTCCTCTCCATACTTCAGTTCCCCTTCCTTTCTGCTTCCCACCCTGGCACTTTATTATCCTGAACTAGTCTTAATATCTGGAAGGAGAAGGTAGCAACAGTCAGCCGGGTGCAACTGTGTGCTCTGTAGAAACCAACATTATAAGATCCAAAATAAGTAGGAGAAAATCTGTGAATCCCCAGGAAAGTCATGAAGGAGTGGCAATCTGCTTGGTGGACAAAGGCTTCTTCCTTCAGAGATCATAGTTCTTCTCTCGGAGATAAGCACTGATCCAGGCAGAAATAAGATCTCCAATAAACACTCTGCTAATCTGGATTTCATACTGTAAACTGTATAATCCAATATTTGTCTTCACAATGTTGGATTGTGATCATTGACCAATTTGATTTTTAGTATGGTACAGAGGTTAAAAGTAGACTCCAGAGACCATTTCTCAGATTCTTCCTGAGGTTTCAAAATTTATTAGCATGAACAAAGTCAAGAAATTTAATTTCTGTGATTTTCACGATACTGAGATAAAAATAGAAAAATTGTCTTTCTTGATGGCTGTGAGACTAGAAAGAGCTATTATATGAAAGGGCCAAACACATAACATGTGACCCTTACACAGTGACTCTCATTATAATCACACAACTAAAATCTGTGAAAATAAAATATAACTTACATTTCATAGATTTTACAATGTACTTGTGATCAATGACCAATTTAAAAAATTCATTTAGGTTATTATTTTAAATATTACTGTAATTAATCCTATGATTACACTTCTGATTAGTTGTTGGTCAAAGTCAAATATTTTGATATTTACTATAAAACTGGACCCCAGAAAGGAGAATGAATTTAAAATTCTATAGTCATCTTTCTTTTCAACTTACCATTGGGAATATTTTTTTTGCATTCTTAAAATTTGCAAGTGAAAATAATATATTTTTCGTGATCTTTTGTAGAAATTTTATGATTGGTAAGGTTCAACATTTATTTTCATAAGTTTATTTCCCCTTTTTTTGTATCATGGGTACTTAACCACTAAGCCACATCCTCAGTCCCTTTTTGTATTTTATTTAGAGACAGGGTCTCACTGAGTTGCTTAGGGCTTCGCTAAGTTTCTGAGCTTGGCCTTGCACTCAAAATCCTCCTCCCTCAGCCTCTAGAGTAGCTGGGATTATAGATGTGTGCTACCATGTCGGGCTTTATTTCCTGTTTTTGTATTAACATATAATGTTGTTCGACTACTGTATATCAGAATTTACTTGCCAGTATAATTTTGGATGAGGTTATTTGCTCTCTTTGTCATAATATTTAAATGTATTTGTATCATATCTTATATAAATGAAAATTTTAATGTTGAAAAGTTTCTGAAGGCAACAATATCAGTCTTTTCCTTTGTAGGATCAAATAGTGATTGTAGACTCAAACACATTCATTATATCCAGATATAAATGAATATTAATGCTTTCATTTTTATATGAAATATTTTCATTTTTACTTACATGGGGTATTGTGGAAAGCAAATAAGGTAATGTTATCTTACCTAAATGTCATATTTTTTCTCTCCTTGATATGTAATATTTTGAAAAAACCATCAAGTTGCTCTATATGTTAAAATTTTCAAGATTCTGTTAGTTTAATAAATATCTTTTCATAAGTTGTTTTCATTTCTAATAGGGCAATCCACTCTCTCCCCTTTTTTTTCTTTAAGGAATATTATTAAATATATTTGCCTTTCATCTGTCAAGCTAAATTTTATTTCCAAATAGGCAAAAACAAAGTCAAGAAAAAAGAAGATGACAGATTAGAGGAAAAACACACTTCCTAGCAATTCCTCAGTGTCAGATTTAAAAATAGGACGACTGCTCTTCAGTGAGATGGGTAAGTGAAAGAACTTCCTGAAATTTAATAGTGACAGTAAAAAAAAAAAAAAAAACAGATACAGAAATTAGAAACTTTGAAAATAAGAAATAACACCTTAGACTTTGGTGACTACTGGCTGTAGCTGAGGAGAGAAAATTGAAACAGACAAAAATAAAATGTCAGGTCACATTGAAAAACAAGCCACTAAGGCTCATGTCTGACTTCTCCACAACTCAGACCTTAAAAATCAAGGAGGCCATGGAATGAGATACTCAAAGCTCTAAAATAAACCAATTGCCAGCCAAGATCACTACATCCAGCAAAGCGCTCTTTCAAAATCAATGGGGATATAAAAATTTTCCATGACATGAATAAGCTAAAAGAACTCATGACCATCAAATCAGCACTACAAAGAATACTGAAACATAAACTGCACATTGAGGTACCAAAAAAGACTCCCCAAAGCTCCCAAATAGATGAATATGACTAGAAGAGCAACCAATTGAATGAAAATCAAGAGAGAATATAGCAAATAAATCAAAATGGTCGTAATTAATCAACATGTATCCATAATGTAAACTGAATGAAAATGGTATCAACTCACCAATTAAAACACATAAATTAGCAGAATTTATCAACAAATAAGACTCATCTATATGATATTTGCAAGAGACTCATTAGGCTAAAGGTACAAGGATTGAAAATATTATTTCATGTAAATGGAGTCTGAAAACAAACAAGATTAGCTATTCTCATATCTGACAAAGCAAAGGAAAAGTTAATCAGAAGGACAAAGAAGGTCATTATACAATGGTAAAGGAAATAATCCAACAAGAAGATACAGCAATAGTAAAAATGTCAGTGTACCTAATTATATTTTTAAAAAAATTTAAAAACTTCTTGACATGAAACCCCAGATAGACCCCTATACAATAATACTGGATGATTTCAACACATCCTTATCATCAATAGACAAGTCATTTAAACATAAAATCAATAAAGATTATTAATAAATACCACAAATAAAATGGACCTAATAGACATCTACAAAATATTTCACTCCAAAACAGTTGAATCCACATTTTCTCAGCAGCTCATGAAACCTTTTCCAAAATAGACCATATTTTAGGTCACAATGTAAGTCTTAGCAAATACAAAGGAGAGAGAGATAATTTTGTGTGTCCTATCAGATCACAATAGAATGAAACTAGAAATCAACAGCAAGAAAAATAAAAACCACATAAACATGCACTTTTAAAAATGAAGAGTGGATCATGAAAGAAGAAATCAACAAATTTGTAAAAATAAATGAGAATAGACACACAACAGATCAAAATCTCTGGGACTGTACAAAAGCAGTTCTAAGAGAAAAATTTGTTAGCATTGAATGCCTTTATAAGAAAATAGATTCCCAATAAGCAAGTTCATGCTCTACTTTAAGGACTTAGAAAAGGCAGGAGAAACTAACTCCGAAACCAGTAGAAGGAAATAAGTAAGATTAGAGAAGAAATTAATGAAATTTAGAATTAAGATAAAACAATACTAGGATCAATCCAACAAAGAATTGATTCTTCAAAAAGATATACAAGATTGATAAACACTTAGTCAAAAAATAAATAAATGAGAGAGAAGGCCCAAATTAACAAAATTAGAAATAAAAAGGAGATTTTCCACAAGCATTTCTGAAATCCATAGGATCATTAAAAAATATTTTTAAAATGTATACTCCAATAAACTGGAAACTGACAAATTTTTAGATGCAAACGACCTGCCCAAATTGAATCAGGAAGATATAGAAACCCTAAACAGACCAATATCAAGCAATGAAATTCAAGCAGCAATTAAATGCCTTTCAAAGAAAAAAAGCCCAGGATCACATGCATTCTCAGTTGAATTTTACCAGAACTTTAAAAACTAGCACCAATCTCCCTCAAATTATGAAACTGAAAGGGAGGGAATACTCCCAAATGCATTTTATGAAGCCAGTGTAACTCCTGATAACAAAATTGGCCAAAAACACATAAGAAAATAAATCTAAAGATCAATATCCCTGATGATCATAGATGCAAAAATCCTGAAATATTAGCAAACCACATTCAAACACACATGAAGACGATAGTATACCATGATCAAATATGTTTCATCCCAGGGATGCAAGTTTGATTCAGTATATGTAAATCAATAAATGTGATTCACTGCATAAATAGAATTAAGGTCAAGATTCAAATCATCATGTCAATAGATACAGAAAAGACCTATGATAAAATCCAGCACCCACTCATGTTAGAAAATAGGGACAGAAAGAACTTACCACAACATTATAAAGACTATATATGAAAAACCCAAACCAATAATACCATACTGACCAGAGAAAAACTGAAAGCAATTCCTCTAAAATCAGAAACAAGATAAGGATGTCCACTCCCACCACTTCTATTCAATAGAGTTCTTGAAACTTGTCAGAGCACATCAATCAAGAGAAGGACACTAAAGGGATACAAAAAAAAAAGAAGAAGAAGAAGTAAAAGAACTCTATTTACTAATGAGATGATCCTATATCGAGAAATCCAAAAAAAATCCATCAGAAGATTTCTAGAACTGATAAAGCAATTTAATAGAAGTAGCAAGATACAAGGCCAACATTTGTAAATCAGTATCTTTCCTAAATTTCAACAATGATACTGCTCAAACAGAAATCAGGAAAATCATTCCATTAACAACAACAACAACCAAAAAAAAAAAAAAAACTCAAAAAAAATCATTCCATTCACAATAGCCTCAATAAAATGTTTGGGAATTAATTTATAGAAGGAGGTATAATATCTCTACAATGAAAATTGTAGAACACTGAAAAAGAAATTCAAGAGGACCTTAGATGGACAGACGGCCCATGTTCTTGGATAGGCAGAAGACACTGCGATAAACTCACATGCTTACAGTCAGCTGATACTTGACAAAAGTGTCGAAAAATATTTTGGAAGAAAAACAGCCTTTTTTAACAAATGGTGCTGGGAAAACTGAATATCCATATGCAGAAGAATGAAACAAGATTGCTATATTTCACCCTGAAAAAAAAATCATATCAAAATGGATCAATGCATTAGACCAGAAACTTTGCAACTGCTAGATGAAAACATAGGGTCAACATTCCACCATGTTGTTGTAGGTACTGACTTCCTGACAGAATGTGACAAAATTTTTGCTAGCTGCTCCGCTGACAGGGTATTAATATTCACAATATATAAAGAACTCAAACATCTTAACACCAAAAAAAAAAAAAGAAAGAGAAAAATTCCACAAAGAACCCAACCAATAATAACTGGACAAAATAACTAACCAGACATTTCTTAAAAGAAGAAACGCAAATGTCTAACAATTATATGAAAAAGTGTTTAGCATGTCTAGTAATCAAGGAAATAGAATTCAAAACTCTACTAAGATTACATCTCTCTCTGGTCGGAACAACAATTATCAAGACTACAATAAAAAATGCTGGTGAGGATCATATACGTTGTTGGTGGGACTGCAAATTAGTACTGCCCCTCTAGAAAGCAGTGTGGAGCTTCCTCACAAAACAAGGAATGGAACCACCATATGATCCAACTATTCTGCCTCTTGATATTTATCCAAAAGAACTAAAAATCAACATATTATAGCAATGCAGCCACTTCAATGTTTATAGCAGCACGATGAACAATAGCCAAACCATGGAATCAACCCAGGTGCCTGGTAATAGATGAATGAATCAAGAAACTGTGGTATATATAAACAAAGGAGTTTTACTCAGTCATAAAGAAGAATGAAATTATGGATGGAAATGGAGAACGTCATGCTAAGTGAAACATGCCAGAATAAAAAAATCAAGGGTCAAATGATTTCTTTCATTTGTGGAAACTAGAGCAAAGTAAGAGTAGAAGACAGGGATCAAATATTATAAAGATATATGGAAGATCAGCGGACCAGAAGGAAATTGAGATGGAAGGAGGAAGGATAGTAATGGGGGAGGAAATGATGAATAATTAAAAAAAAATCACATTACTTGTATGTATAAATATACCACAAGGAATTTCACCTTTGTGTGTGTATAGAAAACACCAATCAAGGTTGGATGAATGGCTGGACATGATGGCACATGCCTGTAATCCCAGTGGCTTGGGAAGCTGAGGTGGAAGATAGAAGTTCAAAGCCAGTACCAGTAACTTAGCAAGGCCCTAAGCAATTTAGGGAGATCCTATCTCCAAATTTAAGAAATAATATAAAAAGGGCTTGGGATGTGGCTCAGTGGTTAAGTTCCCCTGGGTTCAGTCACTGGTACAGAAAAAAGTTGGATAAATGGATGAGGGAGGATCAGTGGAGTGGAAGGTTTACTGGGGGAGGGTGGAGAATGGGGATTGACATGAAGTGGATCAAATTTTATACAAGCATAATTTTGCTAGGACGAACCCAGCTACTGTGTATAATTATAATGCTCTAATTTTAAAAAGTCAGAAAACCCAAGGAAATTAAATAAATAAATAAATAGATAGATAAATAAATATCTCCTATACATTTTTATATTCAGCTTGTATGTATATACTTGAAATATTCATTCTGGTTGAAGACATGAAAAACAGTGGAGAACAAGGAGATAATGCTAATGGTTTGCTATCTCATAATATGACATAACCTAGTATTTTTAAAACTTCAGAAAGACAAATGACATATTGATATTCAGTATCATAAGGTACCACTCTATGGAATCAGTATTTCTAGCAACACTGTTATCCACATATAATTTTGTTAAGTGGCATGCTACTCTTTAGCCTGATCAAGTCTGACACAAATTTGCTCCACTTTACATATTATTCAAGAACACATCACTTGCAGGCACTGCAGATTAGGGTTATCTGATCCTCAGCATCAATCTCCATTTTGGAACACTGTGCTACCAATCCTCACACTACCCACCCATATTCATTTCATCCACTCAATGTAGCAAAAATGCCTGCAAATTCAGGGATTCTATTAATTCATCACTCAGGTAATTCTTAGTATCTTCCTTCTGGGTTAAAGTTCTTTCTTTAGCTTGTGTAGCTACTGTTCTGATAATGAACTCCCCTCTTCTACTTGAGAAAAACAATTAGATATGCAGAGCAATTTCCCAGTGAAAATGCAATTAAATCAATTCTTGAACACTTTCTATTTTGAAAGCACTCTATTAGAGCCTGGAGATACAAAATTAAAAGAGTGCTCAGGAAATAAAGCATCAATCTCATAATCTCACTAGGATATAGACATCAAAATTTTAAGAAATACAATATGAAGAACACTAAGATTAACTTATAAATAAATGTTTACTTATTCCGGTGTGGGAGAAATTCACTGAAGACTATCAAATAGATATCATTTTTAACCTGTCTTTTTTTTTTATTGTTGGTTGTTCAAAACATTACATAGTTCTTGATATATCATCTTTCACACTTTGATTCAAGTGGGTTATGAACTCCCATTTTTAGCCCATATACAGATTGCAGAATCACATCAATTACACATCCATTGATTTACATATTGCCATACTAGTGTCTGTTGTATTCTGCTGCCTTTCCTATCCTCTACTATCCCCCCTCCCCTCCCCTACCCTCCCCTCTTCTCTATCTACCCCCTCTACTGACCTTCATTTCTCCCCCTTGTATTATTTTTCCCTTTCCCCTCATTTCCTCTTGTATGTTCTTTTGTATAACCCTGAGGGTCTCCTTCCATTTCCATGCAATTTCCCTTTTCTCTCCCTTTCCCTCCCACCTCTCATCTCTGTTTAATGTTAATCTTCTTCTCATGCTCTTCGTCCCTACTCTGTTCTTAGTTACTCTCCTTATATCAAAGAAGACATTTGGCATTTGTTTTTTAGGGATTGGCTAGCTTCACTTAGCATAATCTGCTCTAGTGCCATCCATTTCCCTGCAAATTCTATGATTTTGTCATTTTTTAATGCAGAGTAATACTCCATTGTGTATAAATGCCACATTTTTTTAATCCATTCGTCTATTGAAGGGCATCTGGGTTGGTTCCACAGTCTTGCTATTGTGAATTGAGCTGCTATGAAAATCGATGTAGCAGTGTCCCTGTAGCATGCTCTTTTTAGGTCTTTAGCGAACAGACCAAGAAGGGGAATAGCTGGGTCAAATGGTGGCTCCATTCCCAGCTTTCCAAGAAATCTCCATACTGCTTTCCAAATTGGCTGCACCAATTTGCAGTCCCACCAGCAATGTACAAGTGTACCCTTTTCCCCACATCCTCGCCAGCACTTGTTGTTGTTTGACTTCATAATGGCTGCCAATCTTACTGGAGTGAGATGGTATCTTAGGGTGGTTTTGATTTGCATTTCTCTGACTGCTAGAGATGGTGAGCATTTTTTCATGTACTTGTTGATTGATTGTATGTCCTCCTCTGAGAAGTGTCTGTTCAGGTCCTTGGCCCATTTGTTGATTGGGTTGTTTGTTATCTTATTGTCTAATTCTCTGAGTTCTTTGTATACTCTGGATATTAGGGCTCTATCTGAAGTGTGAGGAGTAAAGATTTGTTCCCAGGATGTAGGCTCTCTATTTACCTCTCTTATTGTTTCTTTAGCTGAGAAAAAAACTTTTTAGTTTGAGTAAGTCCCATTTGTTGATTCTAGTTATTAACTTTTGTGCTATGGGTGTTCTATTGAGGAATTTGGAGCCCGACCCCACAGTATGTAGATCGTAGCCAACTTTTTCTTCTATCAGACGGCGTGTCTCTGATTTGATATCTCGCTCCTTGATCCATTTTGAATTAACTTTTGTGCATGGCGAGAGAAAGGGATTCAGTTTCATTTTGTTGCATATGGATTTCCAGTTTTCCCAGCACCATTTGTTGAAGATGCTATCCTTCCTCCATTGCATGCTTTTAGCCCCTTTATCAAATATAAGGTAGTTGTAGTTTTGTGGATTGGTTTCTGTGTCCTCTATTCTGTACCATTGGTCCACCCGCCTGTTTTGGTACCAGTACCATGCTGTTTTTGTTACTATTGCTCTGTAGTATAGTTTGAAGTCTGGTATCGCTATACCGCCTGATTCACACTTCCTGCTTAGCATTGTTTTTGCTATTCTGGGTCTTTTATTTTTCCATATGAATTTCATGATTGCTTTCTCTATTTCTACAAGAAAAGCCATTTGGATTTTGATTGGCATTGCATTAAACCTATAGAGAACTTTTGGTAATATCGCCATTTTGATGATGTTAGTTCTGCCTATCCATGAACAGGGTATATTTTTCCATCTTCTAAGATCTTCTTCTATTTCTCTCTTAAGGGTTCTGTAGTTTTCATTGTATAGGTCTTTCACCTCTTTTGTTAGGTTGATTCCCAAGTATTTTATTTTTTTTGAAGATATTGTGAATGGAGTGGTTGTCCTCATTTCCATTTCAGAGGATTTGTCGCTGATATACAGGAATGCCTTTGATTTATGCGTGTTGATTTTATATCCTGCCACTTTGCTGAATTCATTTATTAGCTCTAATAGTTTCTTTGTAGAGCCTTTTGGGTCTGCTAGGTATAGAATCATATCACCTGCAAATAGTGATAATTTAAGTTCTTCTTTTCCTATTTTTATGCCTTTAATTTCTTTCGTCTAATTGCTCTGGCCAGCGTTTCGAGAACTATGTTGAACAGAAGTGGTGAAAGAGGGCATCCCTGTCTTGTTCCAGATTTTAGAGGGAATGCCTTCAATTTTTCTCCATTCAGAATGATGCTAGCCTGAGGCTTAGCATAGATTGCTTTTACAATATCGAGGTATGTTCCTGTTGTCCCGAGTTTTTCTAGAGTTTTGAACATAAAGGGATGCTGTACTTTGTCGAATGTTTTTTCCGCATCTATCGAGATGATCATATGGTTCTTATTTTTAAGTCTATTGATGTGGTGAACAACATTTATTGATTTCCGTATATTGAACCAGCCTGGCATCCCAGGGATGAATCCTACTTGATCATGGTGCACAATTTTTTTGATATGTTTTTGTATCCGATTCGCCAGAATTTTATTGAGGATTTTTGCATCTAGGTTCATTAGAGATATTGGTCTGAAGTTTTCTTTCTTTGAAGTGTCTTTGTCTGGTTTAGGTATCAGGGTGATGTTGGCCTCGTAGAATGAATTTGGAAGTTCTCCCTCTTTTTCTATTTCCTGAAGTAGCTTGAAAAGTATTGGTATTAGCTCCTCTTTAAAGGTTTTGTAAAATTCTGCTGTATACCCATCCGGTCCTGGGCTTTTCTTAGTTGGTAGTTTTTTGATGGTTTCTTCTATTTCCTCGATTGAATTTGGTCTGTTTAGGTTGTCTATATCCTCCTGACTCAATCTGGGAAGATCATATGACTTAAGAAATTTATCTATGCCTTCACTATCTTCTAATTTATTGGAGTATAAGGATTCAAAATAATTTTTGATTATCTTCTGTATTTCTGAAGTGTCTGTTGTGATATTGCCTTTTTCATCCCGTATGCTAGTAATTTGAGTTCTCTCTCTTCTTCTCTTCGCTAGCATGGCTAAGGGTCTGTCGATTTTGTTTATTTTTTCAAAGAACCAACTTTTAGTTTTGTCAATTTTTTCAATTGTTTCTTTTGTTTCGATTTCATTAATTTCAGCTCTGATTTTCATTATTTCTTGCCTTCTACTTCTTTTGCTGTTGTGTTGCTCTTCTTTTTCTAGGATTTTGAGATGAAGTATGAGATCATTTATTTGTTGGTGTTTTCTTTTTTTAAGGAATGAACTCCAAGCAATGAATTTTCCTCTTAGAACTGCTTTCAATGTGTCCCATAGATTCCGATATGTTGTGTCTGTGTTTTCATTAATCTCTAAGAATTTTTTAATTTCCTCCTTGATGTCTTCTATAACCCATTGATCATTCAGTAACCTATTGTTCATTCTCCAAGTGATGTATGCTTTTTCCTTCCTTCTTTTATCGTTGATTTTCAGTTTCATTCCATTATGATCAGATAAGATGCATGGTATTATCTCTACTCCTTTATATTGTCTAAGAGTTGCCCTGTGACATAATATATGATCTATTTTTGAGAAGGATCCATGTGCTGCTGAGAAAAAAGTGTAACTGCTTGATGTTGGGTGGTATATTCTATATATGTCAATTAAGTCTAGGTTATTAATTGTGTTATTGAGTTCTATAGTTTCCTTATTCAACTTTTGTTTGGAAGATCTGTCCAGTGGTGAGAGAGGTGTGTTGAAGTCTCCCATGATTATTGTATGGTGGTCTATTAGACTCTTGAACTTGAGAAGAGTTTGTTTGATGAACATAGCTGCACCATTGTTTGGGGCATATATATTTATGATTGTTATGTCTTGTTGGTGTATGGTTCCCTTAAGCAGTATGTAGTGTCCCTCTTTATCCCTTTTGATTAACTTTGGCTTGAAATCTATTTTATTTGATATGAGTATGGACACTCCCGCTTGTTTCCGAAGTCCATATGAGTGATATGATTTTTCCCAACCTTTCACCTTCAGCCTATGTATGTCTTTTCCTATCAAATGCGTCTCCTGTAGGCAGCATATTGTTGGTCTTGTTTTGTGATCCATTCTACTAGCCTGTGTCTCTTGATTGGTGAGTTTAAGCCATTAACATTTAGGGTTATTATTGAGATATGGGTTGTTCTTCCAGCCATATTTGTTTATTTCTGTTACTAAACATGGTTTGTTTTCCTCTTTGATTATTCCCCCCCCCCTTTACTGTCCTACCTCCCACTGTTGGTTTTCATTGTTATTTTCCATTTCCTCTTCCTGTAATGTTTTGCCGAGGATGTTTTGAAGAGATGGTTTTCTAGCTGCATATTCTTTTAACTTTTGTTTGTCGTGGAAGGTTTTAATTTCATCTTCCATCCTGAAGCTTAATTTCGCTGGATACACAATTCTTGGTTGGAACCCATTTTCTTTCAGTGTTTGAAATATGTTATTCCAGGATCTTCTAGCTTTCAGAGTCTGTGTTGAAAGATCAGCTGTTATCCTGATTGGCTTACCCCTAAATGTAATCTGCTTCCTTTCTCTTGTAGCTTTTAAAATTCTCTCCTTATTCTGTATGTTGGGCATCTTCATTATAATGTGTCTAGGTGTGGATCTCTTATGATTTTGCACATTCGGCATCCTGTAGGCTTCTAGGATTTGGGGTTCTGTCTCATTCTTCAAGTCTGGGAAGTTTTCTCGTATTATTTCATTGAATAAATTGCTCATTCCTTTCGTATGGAGTTCTATACCTTCCTGTATCCCAATGACTCTTAAGTTTGGTCTCTTAATGTTATCCCATATTTCTTGGATGTTCTCCTCATGGTTTCTTAACAGTCTTCCTGAGCTGTCTATGTTCTTTTCAAGTTGAAATACTTTGTCTTCATTGTCTGATGTTCTATCTTCTAAGTGTTCTACTCTGCTGGTAGTATTCTCAATTGAGTTTTTAAGTTGGTTTATTGCTTCCTGCATTTCTAGGATTTGTTTGTTTGTTTTTTATAACCTCTATCTCCTCTGTATAGTTGATCCCTTGCTTCCTGGATTTGTTTGTGTAATTCATTGTCGAAGTGATCTTTCATTGTCTGATTTTGCTGTCTAATGTCTTCCTTGATACTCCAGATCATCTGAAGCATATATATCCTGAATTCTTTATCTGACATTCCATCTGCTGCAGCTGTTACCTCTTCTAAAGTTGAGTTGACCTGCATTGCTTGTAGTCCTTTCTTTCCTTGTCTTTTCATACTGCTTGCGTTTCTTTCTTCTTGGTGAAACTGTTGTGTTTTTGAAATTTCCCCCCCCCCCCCCATATATTTATATTGCTCTTGTATAGTTGAAAAGTCTCCCTTGCAGGTGCGGGCGGGGGCTCTGCTCTGCCCCTCCTCCAATTGGTGTGAGGTGTCTACCACACCCGTGGACCCCTGGGCCTGATCTGCCATTCTGTCGCAGGTCTGCCTACCTTGCAGGTGGGGGCGAAGGCTCTGCCCTGCCCCTCCTACCACGCCCGGGGACAGCTGGGCCTGATCTGCAGGTTGGTCGCCGGTCTGCCCACCTTGCGGGCATGGGTGGCAGTTCCGCTCCGCCCCCACTCCAATTGGGGTCACTTGACCACCACACAGGCGGGCCGCTGGGCCTGATCTGGGAGCAGGCGAAGGCTCTGCTCTGCCCCTACTCCAGTTGGGGTGAAGTGTGTACCACGCTGGCAGGCTGCTGGGCCTGATCCGCCGGTCTGTCGCAGGTCTGCTTACCTTGCCGGCACGGGCGGCGGCTCTGCCCTGCCCCTCCTACCACGCCTGCAGACCGCTGGGCCTGATCTGCAGGTTGGTCGCAGGTCTGCCTACCTTGCGGGCGCGGGCGGCGGCCCCGCTCCTCCCCTCTGGCTCGACGACAAAGCGAGAGAGACTCGGGTATCTATGACTCACCCTCCCTACCAGGAGACCAACTGTTTCCGTTGCCGCTGGCACCGATGAAGTTCTTTCCTCGGCTGCTCTCCGATGACATCAGATCTCTGCCATGCTGGCATCCCCTGTTCTATGGCTGAATCCCATTTTCTTCTCTTCCAATAGGCGGAGCTGTGCCCTCCGAGCCGAGCTTCTGCCCTCTATGTGCTGACAGAAATCCCTGTAAGGTGGCTCCTGGGAGTCTCTCAATCCTGTTAGTCCAGAGCCCTTTCACTTATCCGGCCCCTCCCCCTGTTCCTCCTCCCAGCCAGCCAGCCAGGTCCTGTTCACCTGAGGCGGTTCCCCAAGGATCTGATTACACTTGCAGCCCCACCGCGTGTCCTATATCCCGAACGATGAACACCCTCTCTGTCATTCATCTAAGCCCCAGTGCTGTGGTGGGGTGATCTGGGAACCAACAGTTTAATTTTTCCGGACCCCTTTGGTGGGCACGCCCCCAGAAACTGGCGGCTAAGATCTTGGGTGTCACCGCTGGTGTTAAGGGGAGGTGGGGATCTGGAATCCCCTCTGCTTCCCTATAGACATGCCCCCGGAGAGATTCCCGAGGTTTCCTGGCTGCTTGTATCTGGAGGGGGTGGGAGTCACACACCTGCTGACGTGGATTCCGCTGGGAAGGAATTTTGTCAGCGGAACTCTGGTGATGTCACCTCTCTGCTATGGCGGGCCCCAGGCTCCTTGCCGGAGTGTCCGAAGGGAGGGGTGGGACTGGTCTGTCTCTGGTTGGTTTCAGCTCCCGGTTCGCTATTTCATGAAGGCTTGGCGAGAGACCTCTTCCTAGAGCCCCTGCACCGCTCCTGCTGCGCTGCGCCTCAGAGGCTATCCGCCCTGACGCGGGGGCCGCGTGCAGGCAGCCGACAGTCGCCGAGTCGCGCGGGCAGCGGCTGGCGGGTCTGGACCTCTGCGCTGCGTGGCGGAGATTCACTCGTCTAGGGCAAACTGTCACCTCCAAAAATCCTACCGATTCCCGGCTGGTCTCTCTTTAGTGGAATTTTGCTAGGAGTTTCTCAGCAGGTCGAATCTAAGCGTATCCATGCGTCTCTCTGACCCAGTTGTTGAGGAGGTACTGAAAGCGCTGCCTCCCCACTCGCCGCCATGTTGGATCCCCCCTTAACCTGTCTTAAGAGGAAAAGTGTACAACAAAGCAGACATCTCGAGAACTTTATGGCTAAGGGGGAAAAAAGTAAATGAAGACAAAGTCATATGAATGTGTAATTCACAATAATAAAACTGAAAGAGATGAGGACTCACAGGGAAGTACCTATAAACATGGAGCAGAGTTAGAATATCCTCAAGGTCTGCTACTGCAGAAAGTTGATAGTAAATTAAAAAATCAACAACACAGAATGGCTTAAGCAAAGATGACATTACTTGCATTACATTATTAAAATGGCCAGCATTAGTTCTTACTTCAGGAATAGCTGGATTCAGAGATGGAGGACTGTGTCTATACCTGCATTCCACCTCAAAACCAATCATCCAGGCCACTGAGATGGGCCAAACTTGGGTTATGTGCAGTCAGTGCCACAAAAACCAGACCATGGAAGAATTGTTCAGCAAATGGAAATTTTTATGACCAAGAAAAGAGTAGATGGACATGGAGTGAGAAGAAGAAACAATATAAATCCATCCCAACTGGGTCTGCCTGTTCATGTCCTCCGGCCCTAACCACCTCTCTTCATTCTTTGGTGTGCATTCTTATTTTGGTTCTGTTCTCACACATCCTCTTGCTTTGTGGTATTAGAGGTTTGCAGATGTTCCAAACTGGATTTGTTTTAGATTCTAGTCCTTCAACAAATCTTAGTGTGTGTGTTTGAGTGTGAGTGTGTGTGAGTGAGTGTGTGTGTGAGTGTGTGTGCATGTCTGTCTCTTACTCTAAAACTTAGGGTTTCTCAGTCTTTTATTCATTACTAATTCTCCTTAAGTGACTTTTAATATGTTTTCCAACAAGGATCCTTTGCCCAGATAATTAAGGCACAAGACTGTATCAGGTAAGTTTGGGAAGATGAACTGCACTCCAGAGGACCATGAGTCACTGTAATATCTAAGATGTGTTCACCCACAAAATTTCAATTTCCAATCTCCTAGGTATGATATCATCCCCCATTGAGTATGCAGTCTGACAGGCCCTAGAGTTGAAGGTGTCTATACCTGCATTCCACCTCTAAACCAATCATCCAGGCCATTGAGATGGGCCAGAGTTGGGTTATGTGCTGTCCTACAGAAGAAGACACAGTCAGTGCCGCATAAACCAGACCACGGAAGAATTGTTCAGCAAATGGAAATTTGTATGACCAAGAAAAGAGTCGATGGACATGGAGTGAGGGTTAAGAAACAATATAAATCCATCCCAACTGGGTCTGCCTGTTCATGCAAAGTGACCATGGCAGAAGCATGAATAAAAAGCTTGACCCAAGGCAAGCAGTCTAGAAGTGATGATGAAATCAGAGGTTTAGGTAGAGACAGAGGGAAAGAGAAAAGGGAAGAATTTCTGAAACAAAATAAACAAGCTTTGGTGACCAATTGATTAGAGAGGACAAAGCAGAAGCCAAAAAAATATTAGCTGAGCTGATAGCAATGCCAGTAATCAAGATAAGTCAGGCTGGGTGAATGAAAGGCTTGGGTAAGTAATGATTTATTTTATGGATATTTTGATTACTCTTAAGATCTTCAGGGAGAGAGGACCATGGGAAATCTGGGTATTCAGGTTTGGCTATTAAGAAAGACATCACTGTGAAATCTCTAATGGGGAGACACTGACCTTGGAAGCAGATAAGAGGCACAGAAAGATAGATTACACAGCATACAATACCCAATTACAGAACCTGAGGGAGTACACTGTCTCGGGAGAAAGAAAGAAAGGTAAGTTAGGACTGGCATCCTTAGACCACAGTATCCAGGGGAGGGCAGAAATTCAAAGTGGAGGGCATGGCCTCAGTCACAGTCATGTTAAACATCATAAAATTCTGAGCTAAGACAGGATATTAAATGCAGAACGTCTTTAATGGTCACAGGTAAGAATATTTGAACTTATTTATGTTAATATGATTAAGCAATAAGCCCCAAGAGTGTAACAATAGAGACAAGAGAGGTAGGTTTTCCTACCCAATAAGCCTGATAGTAAAAGGAAGGAAACAGTATAGTAACTAGATGCCTAAAATCATTTGCTTTGGAATTGACTTTGGAATTTGGCCTGAATTTAAGTCCCCATTTTTGATGGTTTGCATGATCTTGAGCCATTCATTAAGATTCTCTTAAGATTAAGCTTGCTCACTCATAAATTGGATTAATAACAGTATTTGCCATAGAGAATCCCATTCGATCTTAATAATCAAATTAAAATAATTAGTGTAAAATGTAGAACGCCAGCACATGGGATTACTAAGTATGTTTTGTATGCTATTATTTTCTAACTGAGAGGAAAAATTCTGAGGAAATTACAATTTTGAAAATGGCAGAGGTAGAGAATAACTGACATAGCTAGGTGCAAATGGAAGTAGACCAAAACTACCTTGAGTGCCCAAAAGTGAAAAGTAAGCTTTAAGTAGGCTGAAATGAAATTATTTATCAATATAGGAGGCAAGATTGAGAAAATGGATGAAGAGGGAAATTCGATGCAGGGAGGAAAACCATGAGGAACACTAACTTCAGAAAATCTTGATTGATGTATAAAGAATCAGATGAGTTTGTCTCCAGCATGATGAAAGTGAGGTCAGAGGCTTGAGGTAAGTGGAAAACTATGGAAGGGGTGGGGAGGAGAATACATTCGGAGATAAATTGTGAGTTGAGTGCAAATGTCTTTGATTGAGAGAGGAGCCAAGGAGAATTGGCACTGAGTGAACTGGTGGTTGAAGAAAATGGCCCACTGCCTGACATTTTTCAGCAGTGTTTTGGAAGTAGCAAGAGAGAGCAGATATTAAGTAGCAGAAGTAGTCCAAGATCATGTGCAACACAAGACTAGAATGAAACAACCCCAGGAAACCCCCAGTTTTGGAGAACAGAATCATAGCCTATGGGTTTGAGCATTGTTGAAGTAGTACAGTATGAAAGTACAACAAAGTAAGTGTTGTGTGAATTAAAGATGTACTGAGAAAAAGACAATTAAGGAAACAGAGGTCATGATGAAGAAAAAGGTAAATTTTACTGGAGGCTGAGGACGATGAAAATTTGCTATCTTGAGTCAGAGAAGGAATATTCAGAGGTAAGTTCTCAAGAATGCACTTTTGAAAAGGTAAAAACACTTTGCTTTTTCAAAGCATGAATATTTTCCTCATAATGACCAAAGAGGTTACCTAAAATGCTTGCAGTGAAGGCTTCTAGAAATTGCTCCCTTCCATAAAATATGCCAAATGTACCATAAAGCGAGCTATCATGCAGCTGCCCAATAGAAACAGCCTGGAAGGTGACAGATATTTTAAAGAGATGAGGGAAGGGGGTAAAATTACTTTTTAAATTAAGTCTTTGAACTGTATATACAGATCTTTAAAACCAATTGTCAAATACTATATGGAACATTTGAAGTATTATTTGAAATTTTCTTTGGATGAATATTCATGCCTTAAAGCATCGCAACATATAGCATCTGTAGATGAAATTTTGGTAGCTTGAGTCAGAAAAGAGATATTCAGACTATAAGTTCTCTTGAATGCACTTTTGAAAAGTTAAAACAATGCTTTTTAAAATCACAAATATTGGGCTGGGGTTGCGGCTCTGTGGCAGAGCGTTTGCTTCGCACATGTGAGGCACTGGGTTAGATTCTTGGCACCACATAAAAACAAATGAACAAAGATGTATCCATCTATAACTAAAAATAAATTTAAAAAGCATGAATATTTTTGTCATAAATGACCAAAGAGATTACCTAAAAATGCCTAGAATTGCATAGAATATTACACAATATCAGATAAATAATATTTAGTTCATTAAATATTAAATCATATGTGATATTAAAATAGCTTTCCTATGATTATAAAACTTGAGACAAAATTAATGCCAATTACTTGTGAGAAAAGAAGACTGAAAGTTTGAGGAAAGACTGGCAAATGACCATAATGGTCACTAGGAATGGTGTCTTCAAATGTCATCAAGAGTAGCATTTCACCTCCCAGATCTCTTTGAGAACACGAGAAAAACCACAGATTCCCCTGCTCCAACAAATACAATCAAGTGTTCACTTCTGCAGCACATATCCTAAAAATCAAATAGACACAGATTATAAGATCCCTCATCAAAGATGACATGCAAATTCATGAAAAATGTAAGTAAGCACAAAAGTAGACTTTTGCTTCCTATGTCAAAGGTTTATAGGTTTCTCAAGAGTATATAGGTTCTTGTTTGTGAATCCTGAAACATTCACTCACAATAAATGATTTTTTTCCTAAGAAAAACTATGATCCCAAGAAGTAATCTGACAACATCCTGAAGAAGGAATTGAGAATATTCTCTAATTCAAAAGGACGAGGTGGGGAACAAAATCTCAGAGCAACCACAAAATTGATATTGTAGACAACTTTCCTTATTTTGGACATAAAGGAGTTAGTCTTAAAGCTATCTCAATTTCTGATATTTATCAATGGTGGCATCTCAGTTATACATGTTCCTTTAAATGTATCTGTTGCAATGTCTCATAGGTTTTTTTCATAAAAATTTGATGTTTATTGTTATACACTCTATAATCAGAAACTCTCTTCGACTTAGACCAGTGGGACCACTACTGTTATGGTCTAGATGTGGAGGTGTCCCCCAAAAGCTCACATGTGAGACAACGCAAGAAGGTTCAGAGAAGAAATGATTGGGTTATGACAGCCTTAACCCAATCACTGAATTAATCCCAACAGGATTAACTGAGTGGTAACTGAAGGCAGGTGGGGTGTGGCTAGAGGAGATGGCACAACGGGGTTGTGGCTTTGGGATATATATTTGTATCTGTCAAGTGGAGTCTCTCTCTCTCTGCTTCTTGATCATCGTGTGAGCTGCTTCCCTCCACTACACTCTTCCGCCATGATGTTCTGCCTGACTTGAAGACCTGAGGAATAAAGCCAGCTGTCTATGGATTGAGAGCTCTGAAACTGTGAGCCCTCAAATAAACTTTTCCTCTTCCATATTTGTTCTGGTCAGGTCTTTTAGTCACAACAGTGAAAAAGCTGACTAAAACAACTATCTTTTGAAGAATCCTACAATTCAAAAAACAAGTGCACACAATACTTTCAAATGAGTACACAAGTGCTGTATTGTGAAGCTCTGTATTTGCTCTCCACCCGCTGTCATCAATCACACTAATAAGGTCCTACAGAAAACCCTTCTGTGCATATCCTACCCTGTTCCTTGAGACCACAGAAGACCCTTGTAAGTATCAACAGGGTTTGTGGGTTATTTAGCAGCTAGTAGCTCCACAAACCCTGTTGACACTGGAGCTAATGAACCCTCCTTTGGAGCTCAAGGAGGATTTAAGAGGAATTAGTGCTCTGGTAAGGAAAAGACTAGTTGTTAATTTATCACAAATCCTCCTTTTCTGTTACGATTGCAATAAACTCTTACACAAAGGATCACATCCCTAGTGTCCTATAACTTATTTCCTTATTTTTTTATTCACGTTCCAATTCATACTGCACATAGACTCACAATGTAAATGCACAGATTGTTCCAAACATAGTAGCTTTTTTTTTTTAAATGACAGTAAGGTAATATTTACTCTATTAAATAATTCATATCAGTCTTAAGTTTATATATATATAAATACATCTGTGTACAAGTAATATCCATTGAAGTGTCTACTTGTTTATCTTGGAAAAGAGATGAACATTAAAATTGGTTTTATTAAAATACTTTAAGTTTAGTAGTTTTCCTTAAAGAATATTATTTTGTTAATTTTTTGGGGGGTGGGGTGGGTACTGGAGATTGACCTCAGGGACACTCAACCACTGAGCCACATCCCAAGCCCTATTTTGTATTTTATTTAGAGATAGGGTTTCACTGAGTTGCTTAGCACCTCACTTTTTGCTAATCCTGGCTTTGAACTTGTGATCCTCTTGCCTCAGCTTCCCAGGCCGCTGGGATTACAGGCATGCGCCAACACACCTGGTTATTTTGTTAATTTGAAATAAATAATGATAAATATTATTAAAGGAATACTTTGATCTTATATAAAATGATTTTAAATTTTAAATATTCCATTAATTTATATGTTCATGAGAATATATTTACTTTGCATATTTTGAATATAATTCCTTTTTTTTAGATTATGACTATTTTTCAAAAAAAATGATTATACCGATATCATTAAATACATTATTGAAATCACATAATATTGAATTATGCTATGTATTTTGGTGTACACAAATTCTGATTTTTGCAATTGTTCTTCAAGTTGTACATATTGTCATTATTTAAACTCATATTTAGTCCTGTTTGTATTTTTTAACTTTAATTTTACCATTTTTTGATAGTAACACTGCTGATTTTACTCCTCACCCCATACCATCACTTACTGTTCTCTTTTACTTATTATCAAACTTTTATCATTTTAAGTGAGTCCCATCAAATAACAATCATTTTTCAACAAGTCTCTGAATTTTAATGGAGGGAGGTGAATTTAGACTACTTATATTTAATAACAGATATACTTTATTTTATTCCTTATGAGTAATTTTGCTTCGTTATTTATTTCAAGTGCTGTTTCCTCCTTTTCTTCCTTTTCCTTATTATTGGTGTTAACAAATTACTGTTCATTACATTCTTTCCCTTGCTAAACAGAAATATTTTTTCAATTTTCAATCCCTTGAATGTTGTTCTTCATTCTATTAATAGTTTACACTCCTCCTGTGGATCTGCTTGCTATTAAGTTTTGAAATAAATTTGCAGAATTTTATAAGGTTTCCTCCATATCTTTAGACATCAGAGATTGTGCCAGTTCATCACAGTCTTTTTACCCAACCAGTGGGTTAATTCTGCACAATCAGATATTTCTTCAGTTCAGGAATATTTTAGTCCATTATTTAGTTTTGGTCTCTTGTCTATCATATGCTGTTCTCTCTCAATGAAATACCACTGATTCAATAAAATTTGCACTGCATACATTCTCCAAGTATCATACAAATATTTTCCTTATGCTATTCAAACCTGTTTTTCCCTTCCAATTATTCAACCATTCAGTAATTTTGAGGAGTAGGTAACTGGGGATTGAACTCAGGGGTACTTGACCACTCAGCCACCCCACCATCCCTATTTTGTATTTTATTTAGAGAGAGAATCTCACTGAGTTGCTTAGCGCCTTGCTTTTTGCTGAGGCTGGCTTTGAACTCGTGATCCCCACACCTCACCCTCTCAGGCCACTGGTCAGTAACTTTTGTTGTTGTTGTTTTAACTCTTCTCCTGACTTATTAAGTTGCAAATAATGTTTGGTTTTTTATTCAAATTCAAAGAATTTTATACCTAAGTACTTTTTATTATTTTAAGTCACAATGCCAAATGCTAGCACCCTGGCCAGGTGTTCTTTTTTTTCTGACCATTCTTATCGCTAGATCACTTTAAATGACTTTTTGTTTTCATTTTTTTTTTTTTTTTAGAAATTACTACTGCTGTTTTATGTCATTTGGAACTGCAGACCTATAGGTAAACACAGTCCTGAAGATGATAGAACAGAGGCAATCATCACCTACCTCAAAAATGAAATGTATAAAAGACCTCTACAAAAGAATTTTCTTACATTCTAGTCTTCCTGTATTCTTATGTGCAGGAAACACTTTGCCTGCCCCACTGGCCTCTTGGCTTCCAGGGAGATTGGGGTTAATCATTTCCACATCTGGGTCCACAAGTTTCCATGGGTCAAGCTCTGTCTAAGGTCTATCCAGGGGCCCCTGTTGCTGGTATATAGATATGCCCGAAACTGAGAAAACAAATTTCATATCTTCATAAGGTTCCACAAGACTCATGACAAGAGTGGGGAATGGAATAGAAAGGTTGAGAGGGTCATCTGGTTCCTTAGCACATGCATACACAGTATGCAGAGCCTTTGTGTGAATGCACAGGCAGGCAGACAGTCATACACACAGCCTTTGATCACTAGCTGATAGCTCATAATACAGAGACATTTAGTTATAATAGTCATCTAGATTTGAAATCTCAAGAGTACAAAATTAGAATTTTTAAAAAAAGAAGATCAAATGTGGAATTTAGCTGAAGATTGCTAAATATTTTATTTTCCATGGAGGGAGTACAAAATATTGTTTCATTCTTATGCATTACTTGAAAACAAAGGGTTTTTTGTTGTTGTTTTAAAGTAACATACACATCCTACAGAATATTACAGGGACAGATGTAAAAATTATTCATAAAATATTAAACTGAATCTGTTTCTTAATTAAAAAAAATAGCAGATAACCTCTTGTGCTATCAGCTTTCCTTTGCTGTCATCAAAATATCTGACAAGAACAACTTAAAGGACCAAAAGTTTATTTTGGCTCACAATTTCAGAGATTCAGTCCATGGTGGGCAGACTCCATTCCTCTGGGCCAAAGCAGAACATCGTGGCAGAAGGACCTTGTGGAGGAGGCCTGCATTATTCAAGGCAGCCAGGAAGCAGAGAGAGCAAGGAGTAGGGGAAAGAGAGGATGCATCTTTCCAGAGCTTGTCCTCAATGACCCACTTATTCTACCCACAACTCTGCTGCCTACAGTTACCACCCACTTATTCCATTCAAACTGAGAAGGAAGGATTAGGTTACAGCTCTCATAATCTAATCACCACACCTCTGAACCTTCCTGCATCAACACAGGAGCTTTCGGGGGACACCTCATATCCAAATCAAAACACCTCTATTATATGCTTACAATGAGTCAGGAAATGTGTTAAGTGGTGAATATTAATTATCTGCTCAACTAACATCATGAAGGAGGAGTTAATATTATCTATGTTTACATGTGATATTAGTGTGGCTCAGGAAGGTGAGAAAAAAAATGCAAAAGATCACATAATTAAATATTTGGTGAGAGTGGCATCACAGAATCTGCCAGATCTCAAAGATCGTACCCTGACTCAGTATGTACCACCCACATCATAAGCTTATTCTAAGAATGAGCTCATTGGTCCAATATTTAATAACTTCCCTATGTTTAAGTGTTTTAACAGGAGAAGAGTTGTAAGAGATCACAGAATCTCCTAAAATGGAATTGGAGACAATCCCATGGTTGTACAAATACTTATAATTCAAAAGACAAGGAAAAGAATATTTCCTTAAAATGGCAAAGAACTTTCAACTCAATTTGAGAAGCAACATGACAGTGAGATAATTATGTTGTTCCTAATAGGACATTAATTATCAGTACTGTATAGCACATATTAAAATTGATAATTAATGTATAAATGTCTGAACAAAAAGAAATGAAATAATCATTAATTGTGAACACCAGCAAGTAGAAGAACAATAACATACAACAATTAAGAGAGAGAAAAAAAAAACCTACTAGAACTAATAAGATATTTCAGTAAGGGGTCCATTTACCAAATAAATACAGGGAATTTAATAACTTTTCTATATACAAATAATAGGATTTACAGTATTATGGAAGCAATACAAATAAAAGTAGGTTAAATAACAAACATCCACAGCATAGATGAATATACAAATTAACTAATGTAAGAGAAAATAAAACAGAAAGGTATTTCGTGATCCTATGAGCTATTTCAGTGTTCTGAAGGTTTCAGTTTTTCCCATATTATCTATATATTCAGGGAAACTACAACCAAAATCTCAATAGCATTTTTTTTAATGGAATTTGACAAGCTAATCCTAAAGTGTCTTTGGAAAAGAAAACACAATGAAACCTCGGCTACAGCTTGACCTTCACTCACTGAAACGGCTGCCTTCTGAATCCCACCTTCCTTTTGACCCACTATCACCAGTATCTATGTGACCATATATTTCTAGAGACAGTAAAAACACAGTGATCAAAAACAGTGATCAAAAGTGATCCTGAGACAGTCAAACTGGGGTGTGACCTTGTGCAAGTCATTTAGCCTCTCTGTGCACTAGTTTCTTCTTTGGTAAAAATGAGGATTTGATTTATATTAATAGTACCTGTTTCGTAGTTTTGTTGTGAGGATTAAATAAGTGAACATGTAAAGCACTCAGCATAGGGCACACCGTAGAGTACTATATAAATATTAGTTCTGATGATTACTATGATAAATTCTGAAGGAAGGGAAACCCAGGTGTTTTGACCTCAAGTTTTATTAGAAATTTTTTCCAGGAAACTTTAAAATTTGGAAAGTAATACAAACTAGTTAGGAAACACCAGCCTCAGGACTTTTAAATGTGGTCAAAGGGGTCAGGGGATATTAAATGCACCTTTGTTCATATTCAGTGTGTTCAAGGGGCAGATGAGACAAGACCTCTTACTGATCATTTAGCTGTACAACAACAAAGCCAATTCTATCCTAAATAGATAATGTTGTTGATAATGCTACTGGTCTTTATCGAGTGATACATGTAATGTGATAAAACTGAGCTACCTTGTCTGCTCTTAAGGCGAGTCCTGAAATTATGAGGGAAGAAAATGAAACACATTATTTTTTTTCCTCGAAAGGTCTATTAGTTCTTACCCACAGAAGTTATTGAGAGGTGGTGCAGAAGAATTTACCACATAACACAGGAAAGCATTTCTAAGTAATACAGTTCCTAAACATAATCACTATTAATCTCATTCCCCAAAGCACTATACTTGAAAGTAGTAACACCATCCTTCCTTTCTCATCGGTAGCTCACATCCACTGGGTCTCCTCCCTCCTCCCTTCTCCCTAGCTGTAGTTTCCAAATGCAAAGGTAGGTTACTTCCCCTTTCCTGCCTCTTTCTACGCTTCTCTCCTTTTAGTTTCTGAAGAATGTAACTCAAATTTCCCTTTGTGAATTTGGACTTGAGTCTGCTTCTCCATTCAATTCACAGCCAGGGGAAAAGCTATGAATGCTTATAATTTTTTTTAAATTTTTTTTGTTCTTTTCAGATATACATGGCAGTATTATTTTGGCATATTGTACATATAACTTATTCTAATGAGGATTCTGTTCTTGTAGTTGTGCCTGATGTGGAGTTATCCTGGTTGTGTATTCACACTCAAGGATGGGAAGGTTATGTCCAAATAATTCCACTGTCATTCCTATTCTCCTTCCCCTTCCTGTCCCTTCAATCCCCTTTGTCCAATCCAATGGACTTCCATTCTTCCCTTCCCCAACCTCCCTTGTTGTGGCTTACCATCAAATATCAGAGAACATTTTGTCCTTTGGGTTTTGGGGATTGGCTTATTTCACTTAGCATGATAGTCTCCAGTTCTCTTCATTTACTGGCAAATGTTTTAATTTCATTCTTTGTGGATGAGTAGTATGTACACTATGTTATATTAAATTTGCATTTCTCTAATTGTTAGAGTTGTTGAACATTTTTTCATGTTTGTTGACCAATCGTATTTCTTCTCCTGTGAAGTGTCTGTTCAGTTCCTTTGCCCACTTATTGTACTGATTGTGGGTTTTTGTGGGTTTTTTTGGTGTTAAGTTTTCTTTGCATAACCTGGAAATTAATGCTGTATCTGAGGTGCAGGTAGTAAAGATTTTCTCCCATGCTCTATGCTCTCTGTTCACATTCTTGATTGTTTCCTTTGCTGTGAAGCAGCTTTTCAGGTTTTCTTGTTGTTGTTATTGTTGTGCTATATCCCCAGCCTGCTTTTCAGCTTCTTAATACCATCCCATTTATTGATTCTTGATTTTACTTCTTTTGCTTTACGAATCTTATTGAGGAAGTTGGTTCCTAAGCTGACATGATGGTGAACTGGATCTATTTTTTTTTTTCTTCTAGTAAGCACAGGGTCTCTGATCTAATGCATAGGTCCTTGATCCACTTTGAGTTTTGTGACTCCTTATAATTTAAATATTGTATTCTGTCCATATAAGGGGGTATCCCCAATGTGATCAAAGTCCCTGTCCCTGTTGCTCATGCCAACTTTGGGATATCTTTGAATCTAGAAGGTGGGGGGAACCCCCTTCTCCATACCAAAGCCCAGGCTAGAGGAAAGGGAACATGGTAATGGCAGAAAGCCAGAGGTCCAGGCTCAATGGCATAATGCCACTCCTCAGCCATACAGAGACTCAGCCAAGAGCAATGCAAAGAGAGAATCTAGCTCTTTTCTATCTCATAGGCATTTCCTGTATGTAGCTTAGTTTTCTCCTGTTGTTTCTCATACCAAGAGAAAATTATTATTCCAGTTTGTTCTACTCCATGTCCTCGGCACTAAAGGGAGTAGTTTGAATTCACACACAGTGCAAAGTAGAAGCACCCACATCAAGAAGTAAAATAGTACCAATGCCTGCATAAGGTCCACTTCTGCTCCCTCCTAATCTCTAACTGCCTTACTCCGGAAAAAAAAACTAAGTTACTTTTCTGTTTTTTACTTTATATAATGGGAATCAGGCTCCATGTAATTTTCTTCATCTAGCCCCATTCACTCAATAGTTTGTGTGTGTGTGTGTGGGGGGGGCATTCCTAGTTTGCATATAACAAATAGCTCACCCTTACTGCTTTCCAGAATCAAATATTTTTTAGGAATCCTCATAAAACATTTAAGAGGAAACTGACTGTTATATTTGCTACCCCAAGTGGGAAAAAGGCAGGAATTTTGGGTGCTATTGAGGTATCTAAGAGGAAAATTCTTTCATTAAATAATCTTGTCTTGATAATTTATATGCCAGAGTTAACACAGTTATCTCATTTAAATCTCATGGTGACCTTATAAGTCATAATGGCACTGGCAGTGGGGATGACAACAATGATAATGCCTACTTTAGACAGTAAAAAATTAAGGCTCTGAAAAACTTAAATGGCCCATTCCCCAAAGTACAATAGGAGTGCTAAAATATAAATTTAGATAGCCAATTCTTCTGGTGCTCACTAAAAGGTACTCTGCTTGTAATAAACTGTATCATAACTTGAGATATAACAAAACTATTACCAAACGTTGGACTTCGCAAGGTAAGGCTAATCCTGAAGGCACATATAGGGTGGCTTGGTTGCTAAATGGAAGACTTCCTTAAGTCAAGGTTTTGGCTTATTACATAAGCAACCACATTATCATATCACATCAAGTTCCAGTGGAACATTAAATATTTGTTTTTATTATGTAAGCTTTTACCCAGACTTTCTCCGAGAAATTAAACAAAACAAATGCAGGAAGTATTTTATATTATTTATTCATACCTATGTCTGCATTTATCATCAGGCTGAAAACAAGTTGATAAAAGCAACCAGGGTGCCAGAAAAATAGGAAATTACCTCATGTTTAAAATCCTTGAGCCATTGACAAGGTTCCAGGTCTTTTGCTTTGGGTCATTAACACTTCACTGTAGGGGAGAGTGGGACAGTAGATGGAAGTAAAACCCAAATGACTTAGTTTTGAATCCTATTTTAAGTACTTGTAAAAAAAAAAAAAAAAAAAAGAACAGGAAAAGTGCAAAAAAATATTGGCTGAAATGAGGTCTGAAGATTATCAGAGGGTTTCTTTTTATCACTCAGCCACCCTTACTAATTTGCAAGTATAATTGAGAAAGGACCATAAAAGTCAATTTGAAAATGGGTTGTCAGGAGCATTAAACTTTACAAGTTGGATTCTGTAAGGATAGCTTTACCTTCAAAGAGTAGGGGAAAAAACCATCTTTCAGAATGACAATTACTGTAAAATAAGAAATGTAATTTCCTAAGCTAAATTATAAGTAGGAAAAGTCAAAAACGTGTGAAAGCCTGCCATTCCCTTTCTCCTTTCACTTCTGTGGACCTACACTAACTAAAGATTCTAGAGTGGTGTTATTAGAACTTCAGGTGCTGTGTTGCAGACAGACAGGAACAATAAATTGGGGCATCTATAACACAGTGGGACAACTACAGAAAACAGGAAGGAAGGGGACATTTCAAAAAGTTAAAGTCAAAAATTTGGAAAGGAATGATAAATATTTAACCTGATTTGAAAGTTGTTGACCTATGACACAGAAAAGTACATTTAGCCACGTTTTTAAAAATATATCATCTCAGAAAGTACAAGGTTTTCTGAAGCCTACAGTGAAATCTCCAGTGTGGTCCCTCTACTGGTTTAAGAATCTCTTCCCCAGACTGCAGTTTCCACAGAGCAGGTGGAGCCATCTTTCCTCATTTTGCACAGCCAGTGACAGACTGCATGCTGCTTGGAAGATGTGAACTGCCTGATGTGTGTTTAAACTGGGCTCTGCACAAGGGGAAAGCAGCTATATTTCAGTGATGCTGCATAGCCGTGATTTATTGCCTTCACCCCTGTGCTTTGTAAATGTTGACCTTGTACAGAAGAGAACATTGCTATTTCTTAAGGCATTTCTCTTCATTTTTTCTGTTTCAATACTTGAGGTGTAAAATAAAGAACCTAATAATTTGAACATGAAAACATCTATCATCGGGAAAAAAATCTGTGGAATAAGTAACATTTATGGAATGCCTAGTACGTGGTAAGCACTCTCCTATACACACTTTTCTTCCTGTTCCTTCATTTTGCATTATATCTACATTTTTACATACGTCCCTTATTTAGATTATATTTATTTCTGTTTGATAACTTTTTACTTTAATCAGAATATATAATCCATTTACGTACAGTTTGACTAATGTCTTACTTTAAGAATTTGTCTACATGTGGTTTGACTTTAAATTTTGTTTTCCCTCCCTCTTAATTTTCCTTCATTTCATGCCTCTGTTGAATTAATGCATTTTTATGCAGTGTGTTTCCTTCTTTTTCTATATCAGAATCTATTTGTTACATTTCTTTTGAGGATTACTCTGGATTTCACAATTCATATTCTTGATTATAAATGAGTCATACAATGAAATGATTATTTCAATATTCCTAGTATTAGCATGCTCTTAAGTACACATCAACACTTCGTTACCATTATCTGTCACTTTCATCTAAATTTTTAGATAAAAAGAGCTAATAAAAGTAAGTAAATTTACTAGTATTTGATCACTACCTATGCTCACTGCTCTCTCATATGCCAACCCTTTCTATAGCCCATGTCCTTACTGATGGCTTTTAGTGAGGATCCGTGAATGGAAACAAATTGGATATGTTTATTTGGGTAGTTTTTTGCAAGATATTTTTTTCTTTTAAACTTATCTTCCAGTAATGGTTAGGGTTGGTATAGAATTTTTAGATTGACAGGTATTTTTGCTCATCAATTTAAATGTTATCCATCACCTGTGGCCAAAAGTAGTCTACCCTCAATCATCCCAACTGCTATTGTCTCATAGGTCACTTGTTGGTAAAGACTATCAGTTTTAAAATTGTTCTCTTTACACCCGAGTTTCTTTAGGTTCACTGTCAAGTTCCAAAGAATGGCTTTACTTGCTTTATTTATGCTAATCATTGCCCCAAAACAACGTTTTGATGTGATTATATCAATCTCTTTATCAACTGTGCATAAAAAAATTACACTCATATCCCTTCAAGTATATTTTTCCCAGTACACTCTCTGGAATTATTTACTGAAATTCTTGAATAGTAAATATTAAATAAAACCTAAACTGCCCACCAGAAATCTAATGAAGATCACATATGCAATTTAAGAATTTCTTATGTAACTACTGTAACTACGAGTAAAAGGAAATAGGTAGTATTAGTTGTAATATATTGTAATTTAACCTAAATGTAGCCAAAAATATTCTTTTAGACATATAATCTATATAAAATCTTAGAGGTAACATTTTTTTAATCAAGTCCTTGAGATGTGGTATGTATTTTGTACTTATAGCATACCTCAGTTTAAATTACCTACATTTCAAATGCTCCTTGGGGGGCTAGGAATATAGCTCAGTTGGTAGAGTGCTTGCCTTGCAATGTACAAGGCCCTGGGTTCTAGTTCCCAGCAGCACAAAAAAAAAAAAAAGAAAAAAGAAAAAAACCCTCAATGCTCATTGGTCACACTGGTGGTTAGAAGCTATCATATTGTAAGGCAGAGTTTATAAACTACAAAACTACCCTCTGTATCTCTTAATTAGTTTATTTTGTTTTTCTTATCTATGTGGCAAATTTGCTGATTTTTCTGAGGCTATTTCAGTATTTGTCCATCTTCTGAACTTTCTATTTCTATATCTTTTACTTCCACAATGTCTAACTGATGCATTTTTACAGAAACTATTTTTGTCTCACTTTGACTGCATTTATTTCATACTTTCATGTTTAATTTTTAAGGGAAATTAAGCATACATGTAACCACTTAAGCATTCTAAAAATTCTTATTTTAAACCTTTGTCAAACTGTTCCATAAAATCAATTTTATCTGGAATAAACTCCTGTATTGGCTGCTGGGGTTTGGTGTTTGGTTTTATTGTCTTTCCTACAGGCAGAATTATTCAAATGTTTTGGAATTTACATGTGCAAAATCATTTAGATAAATGTTTATCTTTTGTTATGTTATTTTTGTGGATACTTACATCCCTGGGATCTGTATTTGAAAATCAATCTCACAGTGGTATTTCAGGTCCCCTTCTGCTGTGCTATAGAAGATTAATTGTCGAATGTCTCCAGCTTCTTTTCAAGAGGTTCTCTTCCAACTTTCCTTCTTGCCCTAGTTTTTCTAGCTACTCCATAATATCCTCTGCATACAGTGAGTGCAAGCTTCATGCAAATCGGGATTTGTGCATGCACAAAAGTGGACTCAGACCAGAATATTAGCATATCTGAGTATCTGTTGAATGAATTACTGAATAAATGGAGAATTCCACCAAAGTCTTGCTTTAGAAAATGAGCCTGGCTTTGCTTTGTACCTTCTGTCCCTGTACCCCTACAGGTTTGAAATGCTCAAGGATCACTTTCCAGATTTAAATCCTGAGGTTCGAAGGACTGCAACCATCAGCCCAAATTTTGGCTTAGAATGTCTCTCTATTCTGGTTTGTGAGTAGGTTCACCTTATTGTGTTGCTACACACGTCTTTTTGCTCTTAAAAAATTTTTTAATGAAATTATATAATTATTAATATACATTTGTACATGCATGTACATAACTTTTTGCTCTTAAAGTTTTAAATATATCTATATTGCATTTGTACATACATGTGCACACAAAATGCATCTCACTGCATTCTGTTTGCAGGAAAGAAGATTTATTGAAGCTTAAATTTCCTGAACCAACTTTAGCATAAGTTGATTTAAGAGCTGACTATTCATTAAGTATTCCTATGACAAATGCATTACTGCCTTTTTTCTGGACATCAGTAATGCTAGCCATTTATTATATTTGACTTCACGTCATGCTTTATGATGAAAATGTTTCACTTAGATTACGCAGTATGAGTGGCACTAAAGCCCTGAAAGTGTCGTACTGCCCATGCAAACCCATCAATTAGAATTGCAAGAAGTCTTTATTTTTCTAAACATTTATAAATTACCTTTGTATTTTTAAACAATTAATACCAATTATAGAAACTCTAACACCTTTTCTATGTAGCAATACAGTGAAGCCAAAGGAAGACTTTACATTTTTATTTAGTAATTATTTGTAACCATCACTTTAATGAGAGCTTGCCATTATCATTTCATGAAATTCAATTATCCAGCATATACTTATAAACAATTTTGTCATTAATACCCATTTGTCATTAACACACCACAGAAATTTAGATAGCTAATTTTCCAAAACAGAAAATGGTCTATTGAATGCACAACTTCTATGCAAAGAATAAACATTATTCAAGGTACTTTTTAGTCAGAACCAAAAATGAAATTTGTATCAGTTACAGATTACTGAAATAAGTGCCCATGTATACTAGGAAATTATTGAGAATCTCTATTGATTTATGCATTTTTCAAAATTCTGCTAAGGGATGGGAATATCATTAATATAGTGATATAATAACTGATTAATCACCAGATTAAAAACATCATTTGAGATTAGGTAATTTCTACAGTAATGATCAGAAAACTCATTTATGTGAATTCTTGGTACATGTCCTTGATATAAAATTGATGATCTCACTGTTCCAAATACCACTTATTAGATTTTACTTAAAGTTCATTAGTTTGAAAGTTGTTCAACTTGCAGAAAATATAAAACTCAAGAAGGCTATAATAAGTTGAGCCAACTGTTAATATACTACTAGTCATCAAGCTAATATTCCTATCTATTACTTCCAAAATGCATCTTGTCCTAAATTTTAATATACTATTTACCCGTCATTGATTAAGAGGAGATCTTATCAGGACCTAGTACACAAATGTTCAGACCAGACGTGTTGATTGTTTTTGACCTTCTCCCTCATTCCAACTACCTCTACCAGTTTACCTGAGGGCTAATAAAATTCCATTTTAGAATTACAACTTTATCAGCAGGTTGCTTGTCAATCTGGTGTTTTAATTCCTAGGAACAGGTTTTCATCTAGTATGGACATAATGAGCACTTTTCTTACACACAGGAAACATTAGTCTGAACACAGTCTGAACATCCGACAACAAATGATTGAAAAAAAAAAAAAAAACAGTTTCTATGGAAATATTTTGGAGACCTTTTGGTACTGTGAAAGGCAGAAGCAGCTACAGGAGCTGTGAAATGTGTTAAAAATAACAGGGGAAAATAGTTTATAAGACAATGGCGTGAGACTAAAGCCTGAAGAGTAATTTGAATAGTTTACAGAGAAAAACTGCAACAGCAGTGGACTGAAGATAGAATTTACTTCATTTTGCAGATGATGAATTTAAATCATATGAAAAATTAACATGGGAATTTGATTTAGGATGTAGAAGCAAATGGCCACGGAATGCAAGTAATTATACAACAAAGGAGTAACTACAGGTCTGAGAGCAAGGATTTTAGATGTTTCTGGAAACAAACCCACCTACAGATGTAGTGCCCACTATATCTGGTTAAATGAAGTAGTCTATTTTACTTATCCAGAATTTACTATTTTTCTCTTCTGGTCAATGTCCCATCTATTTGCCGAACTTCCTTTAGTAATTTTGGAGCAGGTCTGCTGCAAAAGGATTCCTTTGTAATCTTCACAGAATCATCTTTACCTCACCTTCATTTCAGAATGACCTTTTTAAATACAGTTCCAGGTGGTAAGTTTTTTCTTTTCCATGCTTTAAAAATACTGTGCCATTTTACTTTGCTCTCCATGTTTTCTGATTTTAAAAAAAAATACAAATTGTTGCCCCCATATCAGTTTTTCTGTTTTCGAGTTCTTTCTTTCTTTAGTTTTCAGGAGTCTGTATGCCAAGCCACAACATCTTTCAATTTAGTTTTGGTCTTTACCTAGATGCTTCGTTATGTAGGTTTAAGCCATTCTCCAAATATAGGGAATTTTCTACCAGTATTTCTGCACATGTAGATTTCACTGGTGCTTTATGACATAAATAAGAGATAATCCCAAGTTTAGTAAGTTGTTAATGCCCTGTTCTTTTTTCAATTTTGATTATTCAGATTGGATAATTATTACTGATCTAGCTCCAATTTTACTGAATTTTTCTTCTATTATTACCATTCTGATATTTAGTTCATCAAACAAGTTTATTTGGTTGTTTTATTTTTCAGTCCTAAAATTTCCCATTTAGTTCTCCTTTCTGTATTCTATTTTTTTCACGAAATATTCCATTCATTTCACTAGTTTTCATTCATATGTGTTGCAACTGCTGTCACTGAAATAAAACCCAATGGTGAACAAGATATTTCTCTTGGAGCTAACTCCATCTGTGCTGGTGAATGGCACACAGTGGTTCTGATGTTGGTAAGTGTAGGCTAGTTGAAAAAGAAGGTAAATTGGATGGCACTATAAATTCTAGTCTGTATTAATCTTGCCACTGCTATTTACTTATCAAAGCCTTCAAATAGCTGTTCCCCACATTCTTTTGGGGGAATTTTATAGCTATACTCAGCATAAAAGGATCTCTTTCACTTATTTCCTCTTACCTGAAATAGCAGCTCTACATATTTGTTTTTAAATCTTGTACATTCATATACTTAAGGTGTGACACTTATTAATCCAGACAATATTTACTGTAGCAGTTCTCATATTGATTGATATCACTATTTGGTTTTAAAGTAGCTATTATCTCACTTCTCTTAATTTTTATATGTTGACATTCTAGGTTAGATTTTCTCTTTTGTTTTTGTTTTTTGAATTAGCTCCTTTCTTTAATCAATTTTTCACTACTTTTAGATTTATAGTTCTTCATTCATTTATTAAGTGTTTGATGACTACCATAAAGATGAGAGAAGAGCTGGGTGTGATGGCACACACATGTAATCCCAGTAGCAGGGGAGGGTCAGACAGAAGAATCACAAGTTCAAGGCCAGGCTCAGCAATTTGGTGAGACTCTGTCTCAAAATAAAAAAAGTAAATAGGGCTGTGGATGTGGCTTAGTAGTTAAATGTCAATGGGTTCAATCCCCAGTATATATGTGTGTGTGTGTGTGTGTGTGTGTGTGTGTATTATTATTATTATATATATAAAGGAATTAAGGAAAAAATTACTGACTTGTTAAAGCCTCAAAGCCTAAGAATGAAAAATCTTTATAATACTTTGACTCCATTTACCCTTCCAAAATATTTTGAAATTTTGGGTATATTTTATATCCTAAAATTTCATAAAGTAAATTAATTTAACCCACACTTTTTATACTTGCTTATTTTCCCCATATTTCTGTGCCTGTATCTAGTATCATTATTATTCTGCATGAAGAACACCCCTAATCTATTCTGTGACATGATGATTTCTATTATTTGTCTGAAAATTTCATTACCTGACCAGAATAGTTTAAAAACAATCTCATAATTCCATTTTATTTTCAGAACTTTAAAGATGTCGTTCATTGTTTTCAGATTTGTTTTTGTTGAAGTCAGTTTTCACCCTGGCTGCTTTAAAGATTTTCTATTCATATTTTTAGCAGTTTTGCAACAACTCTTATTTTCCTGGAAAGATCAACAATGAATGCTTCCAACATTCTGCTCTCAACGAATATAAGAATAACTCATAATGAATATAAGTTAGGAGTGTAACATGTGAGAAAGAGTAAAGTAGCCCCTGTTATCTAAGAGCAAGGTCATGTTGCTGATAGTGAGCCTGGCGTTCATGGGTAGATCTTGTAGAACACGAGCCCTCACTGAACACTGAACTGAGAAAAATCATGGACATTATTAGTGAATCCAAAGTGACCAAACATTTCATTTACTGCCCTTACTAATGTGTGAGTGACTTCTGCTTCCTCAATAATTACATTAGCTTTGTTCTAGTTCACCTTTCTTCTAAATAAATTCATTGAGATACTCATAGAATTAGCCCTGCCTTCTGACACCATACAATCTGCAACAAAGTCTTACTTCCTTAAACCTCCTTCAAATTACTGAGCAACAGCCTAAATCCTTTAATCAGTTCTTTCAAATACCCTCTTAGAGAGATTCCAGAAGACCCCTGACCCATGTTATATGTGATTCCCAGCTGCAACAGCTACTCAAACTTGCTCATTCAATGCCAATTGTATTTCTGATGGTCTCAGAGGGCACTGACATGTACGTGCAAGCAAAAACACCAAAATACTAAGTAGAAGGTTTATCATAATAGGTATTTCTGAGGAAATTTTTCTTCTTTTACTTTCCAGATTTCCATTAAACACATATTTAAATTATGATTTGTGAATGATTATTAGCCTATTTGAACATGTGTATATTATATAAGATCTCTTTTCACATATGGTGACCTTAGTGCTGTCTGCCAAAATGGAAATGTTAACATGTGTATCTAAATGTTGGGCTTTGGGGTGATTTATGTTTTCATGTTGTGTTTTTCTCATTTTCTAATTTTTCTAAAATGTGAATGTACTCAGTATTCAGAATCGACTAAAAGAAATCAATTCAATTTAAAAAAAAACAACTGTGTTGTGGATTAAATCTACCAAAGTACTGATATAGATCCATTAATCTGAAAGATTACAGCTCATCCTCACCTCTAAAGAAACTCAAACAATGTGTTTGTCTTCTCAAGGCTTAAATAATAGTTGACTTAAAGTGGAAAAATACTGTAAGGAATGAAATCCAGAAATTTTAAACATATAAACAAAGAAAAGCACAGCTATCCTTCTAGAATGATACCTACAATAGAATTAAAAGATAAAAATAACCAAAACCTAATTTATTTGTTGGGGTTTAAAAAATATTAAATCATATTAGAAATAGTTTCATGGAACTGACTTTATTCAGCAGTAACTTTAAATTACTTTGCACTTTCTGAATTTTTTAATCACAATTGCCATAGGCTATTTATTCATTCCCTATGACTTTTACTGAAGAAATCCAAATTATTGTTTTCAAAAGTTAGCTGGTGATCTACAGAGGAAATTGTCTATTTTTATCTTGTCACACATGATGGCTACTTTCTACAGCATCTTATCAAGAATTTCACTACATATCAATTTTTGACATATGTGAATGGCAAAATTAAACCAAATGATATCAAAATTGTTTCTGCATCTTTCCTATCATTTTAAAAAATATGTTATATCATTCTTAAAAACAAAGCCATATTCTATGTCAAAATTTAGCATGATCTGTTAGCAATCTTGAAACACTAAGCTTTAATATATAGGACCAGAATGTGTGAGGGAAATGTCACCTGTCCTTTAAATGTTTTATTACAGACATAATGGGAATGTGTGACATTCTTGAAACCATTGTGCAAAGAGGGCTTTATTTTTTTTGCTAAGAAATAAGAAAAACATAGCATTAGTAAGAAAGGGAAATTTATGTACCTTTAATGAACACCTCTAGTAGCTTTCCTTACCTACAATTAGAGTCATAAAAGCCCATTCTTTATGCCAAAGAGTAGAAAGTCATTACGAATTACATATTTAGTAACACTCCATAAATTATTCCAATGGTGTTTTATGAATTACTTCAACATTTGGAAATAAAACTTAATTTTTTCCATGACTTTTTATTCCTAATGTGCTCTGTTCATTACAAAAATGAACAGTTCCATATTTTTTCAAAATAAATTCAGTTAAGATATTCACATTGTACTGGTATCTACCCCAAACTCCCAACTAGATTAGTCCTTGTTATGGTTTAGATATGAGGTGTCCCCCAGAAGCTCATGTGTGAGACAATGTAAGAAAGTTTAGAAGTGCAATGAGTGCTTTTACCAAGCTGGATGGTAAGTGTAGGCAGGTAGGGTGTGGCTGGAGGAGATAGGTATCTGGGAGCATGTGTTTGTGATTTATATTTTGTCCCTGGGGAGCAGAGCTCTGTGCCTCCTGATTGTCAGATCCTTGGTCGGTTTTCCTCTGCCACACCCGTCTGCCATGACATTCTGCGTCATCTGTGGCTCAGAGCAATGCAGTTGTACATCTATGGACTGAGACCTCTGAAACCATGAGCACCTCATAAACTTTTCCTTCTCTAAAATTTTCTTATCAGATCTTTTGGTCACAACAATGAAAGAGCTAAAATAGTAGTCACAGAAAAGCAGAGATTTGAGATGGACTTTAGGAATGTTTAATGCTAATGGAAATTAAACAGCTTAAACAATTCACTGCTTTTCTCTTTTTTTTTTTTTTACTTTTTTCTCTATATTTGTTTGGATTCAGAGCATTTCAAAGGGGGCAGGAAAGGAATGGGCCATATTTGTTTTATACTGCAAGGTAAGACGAGAGAACCAGAACTTATACTGCGATCACTGCCTGCTTTGGTTGACTGAAAGGCAAACCAAGCCTGTAAACAGAAAAGGGAGTGGACCTTTTGACTTTTCAACAACTGCCTTTTTGTACACTAACCTGACTGAACAATGCAGAGGCACAGCCTATTGCTAGAGGCAGGACATTCAGTCTCATCCACATGTTCACATGTCCTTTGCCTCAGAGCACTTAATACAATGTTAAAAGCACAGAAACTTCTCACTTCCAAAAGTTTGGTTGAAGTATTTTTCTAATAACTTGAGAAACACGAAGTAAGGCTAAAAGCAAAGCGACTATTAATACCAAAGAGATGTGCGGTCTCTTTTAGGTAATTATCTAAACATTTTCCTTACCATTCGGGGCATGCTTAATTTTATAGACAGTACAAAACTTCACTGAAACAAGTAATACTTGGAAAACTCTATTTTCCAACAAAACTTTGATGAATATGTGATTTCTTCATGAATTTCTATTTTAATGATTCAGGAGAGATGAAAACAAGTGAGAGAAAATATCTGAATTCTGAGAACATAAAATTTCCCAACAGTTTAGTAAATGAAGCCCTATATACACGCAGACTGCACTTCTACTGAGGTATGAAAGTATAATTCTTATGTTGGATAAACACTGAAATTACAGAAATATCAATGCAGATTGAATAGAAATTGATGCTGACTCAGGAATAAGTATAATATAAATAGATCTAGAAATTTCTCTTTTCAACTGAATTGCTTTCAGAACAGAACGTAACAAGATTTCCCATTTTGAAATTCATTTTGTTTTCATTCAAAATGGAAGCAAACATAATGTGCACCAAAATATTTATGTTTTTTAAAAAAGAAACCTTCGGATATCTAAACATGTATAAATGTGTGTAAATAAGTAGATACATATGTGTTGTGCACATACCTTCACATACATGTACATTATGTATGAATATGTTTTAGAGTATGTGCTCCTGCATGCTGCCTTACTCCTGTTCATTATGTCACAACTTAAAATAGGTTCAATAGTTTTTGCTGAATCCCAATAACTAAACACCATAAAATCTTGATAATGAAAAACAATTAAAAGAAATTGAAGTTGCATAACAAGTACAAGTATTCAGGAACTACTTGTAGTTAAATCGGTATAGCTCACTATTATACTCATATTTTTCCCATTTCCTTTGTGAACAGGATCTGGTCTTTTCCATTCAACTAATAGTTTTCAAATGTTTACCACATGCCGCATAATTAAGCTAGGTGATGAACTAAATATTGTTTATGGCCTCAATAAGTTGCTGAGCCTAGCCTCAGAGTAGGCAACTTTCTTGTCTCAAATTGCTGGGATTATCAGAATATACCACCACACCTAGCTTCTCTTAGCTTTTGATACTGTTCAATATTCACCAATTTTTAAAACCCTTTCCTCTGAAACTCTGGTCCTCGGAGTTAGTCAGCTTCTCCCAGGTCTCTGGGCCATTAGTTGATTTTCTACCTCCCTTCTGGGAACACTGCTCTGAGTCACTTCACATTCAGTCACATAAATCATACCCATATCCCCTCTCTGCTTCAGAGAAGTCAGATGTTTTCATAGATTCAATGAAAAGTTTTCATTTTAAAAAGTAAACTATATTAAATGTTATCCAGGGATGGAAAGAGACTACTACTTGTTTAGGGAAAATTTCAGGACTTTGGACATCTCTAGATTACTGTTAAGAAAGATGAATTTCATAGGAAGTGTAACTTACACCTGGGAAGTTACCGCTTGGTATCAACAAATGTTTCAGCAGGAGAGACCATGAAGGACAATTCTGAGTTCTAACATGGAAAGAAATGAAGGCTTGGCCCAGATCAAATTTATGATTGTGTTGTTTTACTTTTCCACTGAAACAAAAATAAAATGTGAAGGGGACATGAGAGCAGACGCAGGGTGTGATGGGACCCTCGTTCCTCAAGTCTCCTACATCCACATGAATGTGCCCCAACAAGAGCACCTGCCTGCACCCTCATGGAGTGAGGAACCCGGCAGGATAAAGAAATCGACAGTCACAGGCTCACTGCTTTTTGTGGCAGCAGGCTAGAAGAGGAGCCCAATCACCTTTCATGTCCATTTATCAGCACGTAAGGGAATTCTTGCTGTGTTACAGAGACATATTTTCTCTCACGTTTTCTATTTTATCCTATGTTTTTTGGTCGGTGGTGGTGCAGGTCATGGCATTCCACAAAGGATGACTCTCTCAGAATTATGGTAACAACCAAAGTCTTCCAAAACAGAGGTGTGGTGGGTAGAGACCAAGATTAATAATCATAGAAACCTGCCTTCTTATCTGAGTTCTGGTACCATCAATGACTTTGAGAAGTCTTTCATTTTCCTTGTTCTTCCAATTTCTCATCATCTATGAAATTGAGATTAAACCATATAATAATTAATTATAACAATAACATAATATATTATATAATAAGTATATTATTAATATACATTATATCAATAATATACTTATTATATATTATATACTTATATTATTATATATAATATATGTTCTATTATTAATTACATTATTATATAATATATATTTATTATACTATAATATATATTCTAAATATACTAATATAAATAATATTATCAATATAATAATGTAATAATATAATAACAACCACATAATCAATTGACAATTGATTTCTCTTTAAACCCCAGCAGATTATCCTAACACTTTTATACATATCAAGAATTCACAAATTAGAGCCCACAGACAAAATCTGAGCTTCCACCTACTTTTGTAAATTGTTTTGGAACACAATCACATCTCCTTATGGCTGCTTTCCTTGCAGGGACCAAATTGAATAGTTGTGACATATGATAAAGCCCAGAAAGCCTAAAGTACTTGCTGTTTATCCCCTACCTAAAAAAAAAAAATTTGTTGACCAAAAAATTCTATACATTCTCTTCTGATGTCTCTGGAAGTGGTTCTCTTATCTTCAGCTCATTGTGATAGAAAATATTTGGATGTGCCACCAATACCACAAGTTCAAAGTTAACTAAAAAGTACAGATTCACATTTGTTCCTGCCTCCTTCATTACTCTTTATTATAGAAGGCAAATATCATACAAGTCAACCTCACACATGGTTGACAATTCTGTGGCTATGAAGTCTAGTAGTATCAAAGTCATCATGGCCTGTAGAATCAGATGGATTTGAGTTAAACTCTGAGCTTTTAAACCAATCATTCAGTATGATCCTGAGATATGAATACATCACAATCATTAAAACAAGCCTACTTCTGTAAAACACATTGGTGCCAGACACACAGAAACTGCTTCATAGATTTGAAATATTGCTATTATGACAATATTCCCAGCTGCTAGAAAACTGCCAATACACAACAGACATTTAATAAATCTTTAATTGATGAAAGAATTAAAAGACTGAATGAGTTACTACCAATTGTAATTTCATTTTACCACTTATTCAGGCCAAATCCTTGGCCCTATTTATATGATCAATATCTCCTTTAGAACTACAAGCATATTCTGCTGGTTTTTTACTTGTAAATTGTATGAATTTGAATCTCCACACTTTTCTTCCTGCACTAATAATCTCCTTTTCCTTCTATCTGAACAAGTCCATCAGATTTGCATACATCCCATGATTTCTGCAACAATTTATGACATTATTCTATGACAACTACCTCAAGAACAGATCTCTCTAGAAAGTAAGACTTCGAACTACATGTAACAGACAGCTGCTGGAGCTTTATAAGCAAGAAAGGAAAAATAAATGAAGTCCTGAACTATTGATTCTCTTGCACCCTTCAGAATGACTTCCCATGAATTAAGTTAGGTCACCAACGAGCAGAGAATATAGGACATAATACAGAAATGCCTTACAGAAATGTCTTCAGTGGGGCATATACCTTAAATCATTTTGGAAATAACTTGTTCAAGAGATCTCTATGTCCAAAGCCCCCTCAGTATTCCAAATTGCAATTAAAAACAATAATCTAAAGCTTCTTTGTCCCGTAGGAGTAGCCACTAACTCCAAATAACTATTGAGTACACGAAATACGACTAGCTCAAATTCATATGTGCTGTTAAATGCAAATAAATACATGTCTGATTTCAGAAAAATAAAATTATACCAAATAACTTGCTAATAATTTTTGTATTGATTATAAGTTAAAATAAAACAATGATTAAATTTTTAATGTTTTCCCATCTTTTTTTTTTAAAAGTGTCTGCTAGAAAATATAATTTGCATTGTATTTCTATTTGACAACATTAGTGTCAAAGTGGATTTAAAGACCCATGATTCAAATCATTATTATCTTTAAAACCATTCACAGGACAAAAACAACAGATTTATATTACCATATTAGGGAATTTTTCAATGTGTAATCTAAATTTTCCAATGTGTACAGCCATGCCTTCTCTTTATTCCTTTTATGTCTAGCTAGAGGTAGACATGTGACTTCAACTCAGTCAATAAGAGACTCCTAAGAGCTTTGGAACTGGAGGGACAGAGAGCTACACACCTAAACCTGCTGGGAGTGGAATACCTCTAGTGGTAGCGACCTCAGTGGCAGTTGCTTGACCTTGGCCACATTCTCTGGTAATCTGATGCCCTTGATTCCTGCTCCTTTCCTTTGCTTTACTCCCTGGTAATCTCATTGATGCTATAAGCTTCCTAATGTTCTTCTAATAAATTTCCATCCTGCTAAATTAACTAAAATAAGTTTCCATTGTTTGCAAGTAGGAACATTAAGTACTTTTTATCAAATCAGGAAACAATGTCACTTCAGTGTCCCTAGTTCAGTTGTTCTCACATTTAAACATCCATCAAAATCACCTGGAGGGCTTCCTTTAAATGGTCTTCTTGGTAGCATTTTTTTCCCCTATTCTAACTGGTGAGACAAATGTTTTAAGATATTGATAGGGTATTGGACAACTAAAATATTAATGTCAGTCTTGAAGTGAAGTACTTCACAGTCCAGCTCTACTGTAGGTTTATTGACTTAATCTACTTATACTCTAGATTCTAGCAACAATAGCCCCTGACTGTCCCTTCAGGCACCGCTCATCCAATTTTAATGTATGTAAGATCACCAGGGGTCCTGATAAAATGCAGATTCTGTTTCAAAAGATCTGAGATTTGACATTTCTAAAAAGCTGATAAGAAGTTGTTCCCATATTATGGAATTTTACAATGTGGAATTCAAATGTGTACAGCCATGCCTTCTCTTTATTCCCTTTATGTCGCTAGAGATAGACATGTGACTTCAACTTAGTCAATAAGAGACTTCTACTAAGAGCTTTGGAAATGGAGGGACAGAGAACTACACACCTAAACTGCACGAATAAAGCAATAATATTAATAGTAGTTAACATAAATCATACTAATAATTGTATGGCAGTATTATTTTTATTGTGGATTGTATTTATAGTGGCTCTTCACTAACCCAATTATTTTACTGTCAAAATGATATTATGACTAGATCATATTATTCATAATATTCCATTTCCCAAATGGAAGAGAGTTTCCAACTTCTCAGTTTGGCTTAACAATAATAAATGCCTTATTCAGACTTCAAAAATAAATGAATCTATATGTCTCATGATTAAAAGCTATGCAATTACTCATTTCTTTACATATGAAGTAAAATCGTGATATTTACAATACAAATGGTTCAAATTATTTTCTTAAAATATCTTTCATAGATTATATATAAATCAATGAAATTATCTATTATTCATAGATAAATATAAAAATATATATATATATATATATTTATGGCATGAAGTGATCAGTATCCGAAAAGTACTATTTTAGGCAATGGAGATAGGTAAAACAGGATTACTCCCTGCTGTCAGGGAGTTTTCATTCTGGTGGAAGGACAGACAACAGCAAATTAAATAAAGAGATAATACAACTTAGACAGTAAACAAAGCAGCTATGTACAGGCTATGTACAATTTATGGCTGCACCCAAAATCTCCTAGAATCCAGGCAGGTCTAAATGACCATCTCCCACTTCTCAAAGTGCTATAATTTGATATGCAATAACAATTTTTTTTTTCTTTTTCATGAAGAGAGACCCCTGCCCCAACATCACAGCCCTATCCCAGACCACCTGAATCCACTGACTGGGAGGATGTAAAGGTGGATTCTTGCCCCAGCTTGGGACATCCTCCCTTCCCCCCAGCACCAAATCCTAGAGTTCCCCAGGGTTTGCTGAACTCTTTTATGATTATATCATAGTTTATTCTGCATTTTTATGCTCCTGCTTTCTTTTCTTCCTCCCAAGTTTTGATCCTCCATAAACTCGCACACTAATCTCCTAGTCTTGGAATCCAATGGCAATGGGCTGGAAATGGAAATTGAATGTTTTCTCGACTATGTCAGCCTCCCCGCGCATACTAGAATTTATTTCATATTCCCTATTCCCATTAGCCTTTATGTTTATAGAATGGCTTAACTTATAAGCCAGGCTCTCTATAAATTCATGCCTACCACTTCTCTTAAAAAAAAATAGGATAGACAGACTTGCTGCAAATATTCATTTCTTTCTTTAAAAATATTTTCCTGAAATACAAATAAAGATGTATGTTTTGAAAGGAAAGGGAATCTGGATTATGAAAGGCAAATATACTGGGAAATCTCCCTCTCTCTATTCAAAGTGTCTTAATAACACTCTTAGCAAGCTATATTTGTAGAATATTTGCCATGTCTATTATGTGAAGTGCTTTAACACTTGTTATTTAATTTTATCCTAAGAACGACTTTACAGGTTTATAAATTATTATCCCATTATAACAAGAAGAAAACTGAGATTTAACAGGTATAAATGTGTCCAACAACCCAAATCCAGGCTATAATAAAATTTTCATTTAAAACTAGGCAGTTGGTACCTGACTCTTAACCATCCTTTACCTTTTATGCCATTTGGAAACTATCATAAAGATTCTGTATTTTTTTTTTAAATCTCACTCTTTTCTCCTATCCTAAAAGAAACCCAGAGCACGTTATTCTAGCTATGAAAATTAAGACAAGCAAGCAGTTTTCAAATGTGTACATTCCAAATACTATCTGCCACTTTCACTTACTTTAAAAAGGAAATTTCTCCTTTTTTTCCAGAGTGGAACAATCCATTCTCATAATGGTGTCTTTTATTCTGTTCTGATTTATGAGCAGTCAAATGTTGTTAATATTCCAGTGGGAAAACACAAAGCCAAGAATCTACCTGAGGAGTGGACCACTTGGGACTTTCAATATAAACTAGAAAAAACTGCCAACCTGTACAATGTTGAAACAAGGAGTAGGATTTTCAAATATTAAGACTCTGCAACAAAGGAAAGTGATATAAAGGAGAGAGAAACACCCGATTTTGTACCATGTCATATTTTACCATTATTCTTTCCATAATGTATTTCATTTTTGGCTACAGTCTGAAAGCATGTTGTTTGGTGATAACATAGCTTATCATATTCTAAATATTTACATTTAAGTAATGAGCTTAATTAAATTTATCATGGACATTCTAAAATATCTTTGGGGAAAAAAAAAACTACTGTTTACAAGAAAATATGTTATTGTTAACATTGGAACACAGTTATTTCAGGTCAAACCACAGCAGGGAAGAAAGATTTCTCTCCATAAGGTTTGATCTATATAGTTCTAAACCAATGTCAAAAAGTCTGTTTGAGTATCATCATAGTAAACTGCACTTGATCCATAGCCCCCAAGAAAGAGAAAGCAAAGTTGGTACTGAGTCAATTTTAAGAAAGGCTAGCTAATATCAGGAGAACCATGCAGTTTCACAACAGACATAGCAGTAAAAGCTTAGGCCACATACTGCTCAACAAAGTCAAATTCTGAGAATCTAAAAATAGATTCTAACACTTGGCAGTATGATTAGAAAGGTTAAGATAAATTGTGAGATTAGAAAATGACGTGACTGCTTAGTTTTATATGTGCCATATAGTAAGACAAAATTCACAAAAGAATGAGATCGAAAAAAACAATCTCAGCTATGAATTGTGGGAAAATGTTCAAAAACTATATTCATACCAGACTATACAGTATCTCAAAGATAAACTTCAATTTTGCATGTGAGGAATAAAATTCCAAGATCTCTTTTTTTAAAATGCACCAAATAACATTGGATAAAATGGAATGTACAATAGCTACAGGTTGGCCTTCAATGTGAGGTTTTAGCTTCTTTCATTCAAAATATAAATAAATTCCAGCAGCAACTATAAGTACCTCTATTTCTTGAACTCTGACGATTACAAATGTATGGAACCTAAATAAGGTAGATACTTGGAGCATAAGTAGTCATGTGTGTTCCTCACCTGGTCAATGTTCTTATGGAAACTATATTAATAGGAGAAACAGTTAAGGAACTGGTTATTTAATGGGTTTTTACAGAGTAATATAAGCCTGTTGTTATATTAAAAAGAAAAAAAAGGTAAGATTATGGGCCGAGTTTTGTCCCCCTGAAATTCCTACATACCTAAACTCATTATCTCAGGATGTGATTGTATTAGGAGGAAGAATATTGAATGAGGTAACTCATTTTTAATGAGGTCATCACATTGGGTCTTGTCTTTATATGCTGCTGTTCTCATAATAAGAGGGAATGAGGACATAGACATCTCTGAAGGAGAAACCACGTGAAGAAACAGGGAGAGAGTGGCCACTGGTAAGCCAGGGAGAGAGTGGCCACTGGTAAGCCAAGGAGAGAGGCCTCAAAGGAATCAATCCTGGAGACACCTGGCTCTTTCACCCTCCAGAATTCTGACAGAATAAATTTCTGTTGTCTAAGCCCCATGGTTATGGAAATTCTCATAGCAGCCCTAGAAAACTAACACAAGCATGCAAAGCTGGCCACAGCTACATAACGTGTTTGTTTGGGTAGTTTGGAAAGCAAGCAACTCTAACCAGAGCAAACACTCTCACATTCATGGCCAAAGCGATTAATCTTATTATATTTACTCCTCTAATTAATCTTCCTTCATGTTAACATTTCCTTAAAATTCAAAAATCTTCTTTTCTCTATGGCCTGTATACTTCAAGGTTTAAAAACTACTATTTATTAAATTTTATATGCACAGCACCTGGAAGATACTCGGTGCTGTAAGAAATTAACCCATGACGTGGTACGCAAGCCAAGCCAACACGTTTGGCTGAGCAGAAGAGCATCAAGGTGAACATGGATGATTACAATGTGAGGTACTCATTCACCATGTTCACTGCCATACTGTGAATCAATATGGGTCTTCAGGGTCCCCGTTTTAAAACACTCATTTTGTAGAAAGACTGTTGGATGTGGAGTGAGAAGTGAGGAGTTCCAATGTAAGTGCCACACTCTATCACCTCCCCAATCTCCTGCATCATGCCCCCCTGGCAACAGTGGCTTTCCCTACCTCACATGTACTAAACATTCACTTTTCAAGGATGAGAAATAAACAAGATAATGCAATTGAACATATTTTGTGAAACATCTTTTATGAGATTTGACATTTCTGGGACCAAACCCAACATTTTACTGTTTCTGGCAATTCTTCTTCATAAAAACTGGAAGGCATGTATGATCAAGGATAGGTGAAAGATAATGAACACAGTAGACCATAAATCAAGAGGACACCTGAGCTCAATGTAATTTCTAAGGCAATGTTTGTGGTATAGGTTCAACCACAGTTACACTGAAAATGAAATGAAGATTCAAAAGTGCATGAGAACCACTAATTTCCATGATTTCTTTTAGGCATTGCTATTATTTTTCTTTTATGTTCTGAACTGTAGTACAGAATACTGACCAGTTAATGATGGATTATGTAATCACCCATGAAACTCTAAGATGTAAGGCAAAGAATACCAAATGATGGTGAAAAACAATGATGCAGTTGTGAAATCGTAAAATGTGAACTAAAGCTTGGTTGTATTGTAAGTAACTGTGTTTCAGTTCAATTGATCAGGATACAATCACAAAATCTTTGGCAGAACTTTCTAAAGCTCTCTCCTGTCTGCAAATTGCCAATGTTCAATACATCTATAGTGCTTATCCATTACTCCAGATCCAGTATTTTACATACAAATTAGTTTACCTACTGGTGGTTTATACTAGGAAAGAGTTATTTTAGCATGTTATGTTGTTTATAATTATATCTCCACTTTGCATTACTTTATTACTTTTCACTTGGACTTCAATACTATTTATAAAAGGAAAAAGATGTGAGATTGGAAAATATCTCAGTAAAAATGTTTTAGTGCAGCTAACCTTTTAGATTGGTATTACCCATGTGTTTAAGTATTCATTCTTGAGCCCAAATTTGGGATGATAGCTTAATGAAGTGTTTGCTCTGAAAAATATCCCCCAGAATTCATGATCAAAGTTCAGACTGAGCATTCAGAGCAACAGACCAAAACATTTCGTGAGTTGAAGCTTGGCATTCTTGACACAACCATAATTCAACCAGTATTTGTTGAGAACACATGGTTTGCAAAATTCTGTTTAACCATTATCTTCATAAGACTTACAATTTTCTCAAGAAGATAAACATATACTCAAGTAATGACACTCCAAAGAGATAATATATCTTGAAAACAAGACAAATGTTAAAATTATTTTTCCATATGCAATTATAACTTTTTTTCTGGAATCAATCGATTTGTTGAAAGAGTGCCTATGCTGAATATATAAATACTAGCTAATATTTTCCTTTGTATTCTGACTTGAAGGAGATCTGTTCATCCATGGTAATAAAATGGCAGCTAGGATTCTTTAAATATTTTAGCATTATTATTAATAATGACAACTGCTTATTGATTGATAAAGTGCACCTTCTATATAAACACATCCAAAATCACCCTAAGAGGTCTTAATTATTTTTCACACTGCATTGATTTAAAAAAAAAAACACTATCCTGGTAAATCTGTACAACTTACCTAATGTCCCATAACTAGGACGTCTCAGAGCAGTTTCAGCCAACTGCTTCCTTGTGGCTTAGAGCCACTCTTACCCACAATGCTACACTGATATCAGCAAAAAGCAATTAGTATTACTTCTTTCAACTGCATGTGTATCTACAATTATCTCAAAATAAAGTTAATTCAAAAAAGTAATTAGCCTGATAAAAATAACCGCTCAGGTTATAAAACAAATGCAGAATAGCCAAAAGTGTTTGTGTGCCACAGAAACAATTTTAGTTTAGCTAAATGAATACGCTGCATTCTAAAGTCACCAAGACTCTCTCAAAGCCCTTCCCTAAAAACCACTGCAGTATCATATTTACCCATTTTTGTACTCAGACCACTTTTTTTCCCCCCAGAATCTTCTGGAGGTAAGCAGTTTGTACAGATAAGGCATGCTCAAAAGACACAATTACTAAAAATTAACAAGCACAATTATTATATAGTAGCAACCTGGCCAACCTGGATAAGAAATATTTTGAGGGTTGTTTTCCAGATTCTAGCAACTCATAAATCTGAATCCAATTTTTATACACCAAACTGTAGTATAAGCAGTATTGTTGCCATAACTAAATTACCGAAAACCCAAATAAATCCAAGGACTTCGTATAATGAGACTAAGTGAAAACCACTGCAAACAAGCCAGTACTGATATACGGATGTCATTAAGCCCATGCCCATCAGCGCAAAGCACATTTAAAATTAACTCTTACATCTTCAACATTGATTCCAAGTAATAGTACTATTATAAGTTGCACAGACTTCATAGTCAGAAGATCTAAAATTTTCCCCTCCCCGACAAGAAAAAAAAAAAAGACAATTCAGAAATCAGGTTAAATATGAGTGGTGAACTTAAGCTAGCTTTCTTTCCAAATATAGAAAGAAAATGGTGCCAACCTGAAGAGAAAGAAAAGAATTGCTTGTGCTCCTCTTACTGACCCTTAAGGGGGGCCCTCTTTCATATATCTTTTGTATCATTGCCTCATATTGTTCATGTAGCCACTATAAAAGGAATATGTCAATATTTCCTCATCTGAGCAGGCCACAAACCTTTATACAGAGGCAAGACAAAAATGATTCCACAGCACAATGAACATCACAGACTCTCTTCCACTCTGCAATGCTGAGAATTCTTTAATAACTCCAAATCGGGGGTAGTTCACAATTCTTATTTTTCCTACCCAAAGTAAAACTGAGAAGATAAAAAAAAAAAGACAAAAGTTACCAGTTTCCTGTTTAAGAATCTTTGATGGAAGTTCCTTCTATTCCTCCTCCAATTAGCTAGTGAACATGTTCAATTAGGTAAGATATGAGCAGAATTCACCCAAGCAGCACAGGGTGGTTAGACGGAGTTCACACCCATCCAAGTGAGCGGAGCCATATCTTCACATTCACGCAGGATCTCTGTCCCTGCTCATGACACGGTGCGACCGAGGTTTGCATATTTTGAGGGGAGTTGTGATTCACACCCCAGATGGAAGATTTGCCTTAAGATTCTTAGATTTCAAGTTAAAAGGTTTCTTTGGATATTTGATTCCTGTAACATCATTAGTCCCTAACACATCTTTAGAGAGTAGCTTCCTCTGGATCTGAGGAGGACATAGCCACCATCCAGGTCTCTATAATTTCCTATTACTAAAAATTTATATATAAAGGTTTTCAGGTCTTATGCAAGCAACGGTGCCTTCTAAGCTGTCCATTCACTCCACAAATATTCATCTGGTAACAGTAGGAGGACAGTTTTCCCAAAACCACCACTAAATGTTAAGGTCCCTTTTAAGCTCATTTAATCAAATTTTGCTCTAATTCTAAAATCTGTCCATCCTTTTCCAATTAGCAGGACTCGACTCATACTTGTGTTAAAACTTCAGTCTCCTATTTGGTTCAAAGCTCCCATCCTTCCTTCTGCTCTGGAGTTCTGCGTGGAGGGGCAGGAGGCCTCACCTAATAGTACAACATTTTTTTTTTTCCAGATGGTGCCTTATTCCACTGGAGATGAAGGAGGAAGGAAGATGAGGAAGAAAAGATGTTTCCTGCTATGTCAGCCAGTGGAGATTTGGCTGTCTTTTCCTAATGATTATTTGTTCTTTCAACAGTCCCACAAGCCCTTGCTGTATTTATGGATTTCTTCTGTTGATTTCCTCTGAGGGTAGTGTATAAGAGGACAGCATTTGTTATTCCTCACTTGTCTCACCTCAAGCAAAATCCCTAGTGTGGGAAGTTGGATCCCACCTCAATCCATCAGTCCTGCCACAGTCTCTTGCTGCTGGAAACTCCTCCAGTGGATGCCCCCTAGCCATGGAAACAGGCCATTCACTTGTCTGAGCCATGCCAAATAGTAGAAATACAGTCTGTGCCCTTGGCACTCCCTCTCTGAATTCCACCGCGTCTCCTGGACCACGTCCATCCCCAAACAGCATCAGGTTGTCATCTAGGTCAGTGACTCAGAAAATTTCATACCGGATACAGGCAGACACTCTTCCCTGATTTATTATTATTCTAGTCTCTGTACTATTTGGCAGCCCCTGCCCCACCAAGTGCAAGAAACATGCCCAATTTGAACTCACAACATCCTGATACAATTGTTAACTATGTACCAGATCTTGGCATTACAACAAACCGTGGAAAACCATGATCAATCATATGACCACCTACTTCAAGATTTTAAGATTCGGATTCACAGTTACTCTCTCCAAAACCATTTCCATCATAATTCATGGTGATTTTAACATACAGTCATATGTCGCTTCTACAGCCCTGTTCCCTCACCCCTTTCACCTCGAACGACCTTACTTACCCCTCCATCCTACCCCAGCCACACACTCTAATCTTCATGCCATGAAATCAACAAATCAATACCTTCCAAAATCTCAAACTTCCTGCACTTTCTAACTCCCATCTTTACTGATTACATTTTCTAATATCAGTACTAGAACAGCTATTATCACTACCCCCACCACATTTTAGAGTTCCTCCTGATCTCATTTTTCTTCTTATACAATATAAATCCTGAGGATGAGCATTACAATCACTAACACACATACACCTTCAAGTCCTTTTTTTTTTTTTTTTCCTTGCTTTGTCTCCTTTCTTAATTGGTCAAACCATAATTCTGTTCAGTCTAAAGCTTCACTTGCTTCTTGCTAGCACCCCCTGCTGAATATAAAAGGAGAAACACTGATTATTGTCTTTTTCTATTATCTTACTGAAAGTCCCATTGCCTCTCTCCCCATCTCTATTTTCTAGTTGAGAAATCTTAGACAAGATATGCAAATTACCCATATCTACATTTTTTTCAGTTTCATCACATATAATATTTAAAAAATAGCATTATTTCAGACATATTTCAAATCGACCCCGTAAGGATTAGGTAAGTTAATAAATGTAAAGTAGTGCCTGGCACATAGCAAGTCTAATAGATGTCAGCTTTTATTATTTCTTTTTTTAAAAAAATATTTTTAGTTGTAGATGGACACAATATCTTTATTTTTTTTATTTTTTATGTGGTGCTGAGGATCGAATCCAGTGCTTCACACCTTGCAAAGCAAGCGCTGCGCCACTGAGCTCCAGCCTCAGCTCCAGCCCCAGCTTTAATTATTTCTGTGTTTAAAAATGTTTTTCTCCTTTAAAAAAAAATCTCAATCCAAGAGGCACAAATAACTCAAATTTAGCTACCTCTGAAATATAATGAAAATATTGCTGTGAAGAAAACAATTTGTTTAGGTGTTTTTAAAACCTTTAGAAATAATTTGAATATCATTGTTTTGACAGTGTAACAGATATCCAGCAAGCAGGATGTCTTCAAAATAACATTTTGATTGCAACTTCATTTAAAATGTATAGAAAAGAATAGATTTTTTTAGAAAAATCTATAATCAATGAGTCCTACTAGAAACAGTCACCATTCGCATCCTGGAGAATATGACAGTGTGGTTATTTAATTTAGATTAAGCAAAATTTGAAATTCATTTCTTTGGTTGCACTAATCACATTTTGAATTCTCAATAGCCACGTCACTCCTATCTACTATATTAGAATGCTCAAATCTAGAGCACTATACCTTTCTTTCAAAAAGCTTTACTGCACAGCACTATCCAGGCCTTTTATTATACACGTTATTTATAAAATTGGAAATAACTAGATATCTACCATACATTTGTTGGAGACTCCTGTGTCTACTTAAAATTCAGTGTGTATATTTCAATATCAATAGATATATTCTGCAACATCACATATCCAATCATGTTGCAGAGATGCATTTTAAGGTTATTTATATAGTGTCCATCATTTTGCAAAAAAAAAAGTTCAACTACAAGCTTATCATTAAATCTTCATGGGTACTGACATATTTTTCATTTAAAAAGTACATTGTGAAAGAAATTTCCAGAAGTTGATTTGTTAGATCAAAGGACATATGTTTTTCAAGCTCTTGATATATGCTTTCAAGTTGTTTGCAAAAATTGAGACATCTCTCTCTCTCTCTCTCTCTCACACACACACACACACCTTTCCTAACAGTTACTTATCATGTGTTCTAGTAAAATGACAGCCAGATTAAAAAAAAATGATAGCATGGGATATAAAAATAGAAGTGTACAAAAATTAAATACAAGTTCAGAGTGACAGTTATTGAAGAAAGCTAGAAAGCAATGAGACCAAGTAGTCAGTGAAACCCACAATGATTTAAAGAAGAGATCTAGAATAAATTCCAAGAAATTAAGTAAGAAGTTGGGCAAGGTTAGCATGAGGAAGAAGAAAAATCCCCTCTATTAACAAAAGACAAAAAGTTTCAGGGAAACAAATTTTTAAACCCATCAGAATATCATAACAGAATATGAAGCAAAAGCAAACTAAATGCCTCATGACCTTAAACAATCTATGGAAGAAAAATATTCATTTCCCCTTGACCTAGGGAATAATTGAAGATGTATTTTTAGCATATTTCTTATACAACCACAACATGAATTCAACAGTTGAGCCCACTAACAAATAACAATATATTTTCAAATCATGAACATACAGAAAAAGACCTGAAAAACTACATTAGAGCAAACAGACACATATCTCAGTAAATTCCCATGTGCTATTATCTAAGCACTTCTATGCACATAGGCCGAAAATACTTCTTTACCAAGATCAAACATGTAAAAAAACATGTGGAATAAAAACAACTCTTAATTTGCGTATGTATGCGTTGGTCTGTGTGAGCACATGCTCACGATTTAAGAAGCTTGAGATTTAACTACTTTGGATAATAGGGGTTATTTGGATGCAAAAATCCAGAATCCAAACCATGCAAATGCTACAAAATTAAAGCATCTATGTTGATACATCACTGATGCTGTTTTCCCTTACTATTGAGTGTGAAATGGCTGACACATGAAACAGCAACATACAAAATTGTATATTTTGATAGATATGGTGAAATTTTACCTATGCTTTTGTCTTGAGTGTTGTCTTGAGTGTGATCTCTGTGCGATTTCTCTTTCAGCATCACAATAAAAGGGTTTTACACTGGGTACTTGGAAGTAGAATAAAACATAGGGAGTGAAGGCCTAAATAAACAAGAAAGGAGACAACGAGGAAAAGGGGACAAACACAATGGCATTCTTTCCTCATGGGAATAGAAATCTCTACATTAATGAAATTCTAGCAGGTCTTCTATGCTAGAATTCTGTTTCCCAAATAACCATTTTTATGGCTAAAATTTCAAGGAAATGTAAAAAAAAAAATGGTTGCAAATATCAAAATTTGATTGATGTACAGATAGGGGACAGACCTTAATCCCTTAAGAGACGAGAACACAGGAACGTATAGCATATATGAACACAAGTCAAGAATAAAGCCATCCAAATGGATTATTTGTGCATTTTGTCAATTCAAAGTTATTCCCAATTACAGGAAATTGAACATATTACAGAGTTAAGTCTTTGGTGAAATATTTAAAAGAGAAAATATGATATAAAATATCAAGAATGAGAGGTGAGGGTGGTAATAAAAATCCAAGGGTACCATTAAGTGAGCAAAACATTTACTATCCAGACAATGCCTTATCTTCAGTATGTATAGGAAAAGAGAGAGCAAGTTATAATAAGACCTGCATTATTGTGAGCATATTAATTATATGAAAAGTGCAGGAATAAGCATTAGCACATAAAAAGAAAATTCCATCATTGAGATTATCAAGAAGTTCACACACATAATTACATAGTGCTTTCCCAGTCTTAACACAATGAAGCTTTCAGATAGGAAGAAAAATAGACCAGAGCATATCATTATCCCCAGATCTCTAAGTGAACTTGAATTGTTTTTAAGTTTCAAGAAGTTTGTGGAGGAGGAAATAAAAACTTCAGTGTAGTCCTGAATTACAATAAGTGCATTAAGAAATGCATATGGTTGGTTGTGGATTAATTTTCTTCAGGGACTCTTACCATATTAGACGCAAGGAAACCAAATATCACTAATTGTGTATCAAGCATTTTCATATTTTAAGAAGTTATTTTTAATATGGTGAGTGTATGGTGGCTTTGGAACATCTAGTTTGAAGAGCCCAGTAGAAATCTTAGAAGTATATATAGAAATGCTTGAATTACACATTCACAGTATTTTACTTAATATTCTCATTATGGCACTGTATCAGCTAGGATATGCTAGGTTATGCCAAAGTAACAAAACCCTAAAATCTGGACTTAAGGAAAACAAAGATTGGTTTCTTGCTCAGACAACATATTTATATTAGGTCAGCAGGTCCTCTGCTCCAAGTTATTCTTGCTGAGTCACAAGCTCACAGAGCTCTCAGTATCTAAATAGGGGTGTTTTCCTCCCATCTCTGGGAGGAAAAACAACACATCACTACCATTCACATTTTGTTGGCTAGAGCCCAAACATAACTTCTAGAATGACCCAATCTTCTAGAGTTGGAAAACTAATTTTTCCAGATGCTCAGAAGGAAGAGAACAAGAAATATTAGTAAATAGTTCTAACCATGACAAGCATGTCATATCCCATATTTTGAGTGGTCTGTTTTCTTTCCTGATTTTCACTAAGGTCTGGATACAAAGTGTTGAATCTTATCCATAGCTGTAGGATTTGTACCTTATGCATTTCTGGGCAGTCAGTAAATATTTGTTGAATGAATAAAAATATTTGCCAGCACTGTCAAATATTTCAGCATGTTCAGGAAGAGTTAATACTGAGAAGAGAGTTAATACTGAGAAGAGACTCCTGTATTTGACACTCAAAGTTCCCCTGTAATCTCCAAAAGTGTCTCAGGAACATGACAAATCAAGGTGATAAAATGAAAGAAAGGCTGGAGACAGCCTTTTTCACAAGTTTGACAACAATCCCAAGGAGAGATTTAGACAGCAGCTTAAAGGAAGATGCTCTATATGGAAAACAGTGCAGCAGGTCTGGAGGGAAAGAAGATAGAAGGAGACAGTGAACTTTCAAGGGAGAGGATGAGCAACTGATGAAATGTTTGGGAGGCACCAGCAGGAAGTAGGATCATTAAATAGGCAAGTGGGCATTGGGACAGCCATCCTCTGGAGATGAAGTGAGATGAATCCGGATGGTTATAAATAAAGCTGTGGCTTGTAATGAAAGAGGTAAAATCTGGAGATGTGCCTGCCTAATGGCCTTTATTTCATTTGAGGAGCAGTAACCAGATAATATTCTGAATATAAGAGAGGAATTGGTATGAGGACACGAAAAAACGGGCAAAATTCAGAATGGCCTCTATAGTAAGGAAGGTCCTCAGGATTACAATGGCTGAGTGGCACTGAAAATGGAGGTGTAATTGGCGCTTCAATTCTAAATGGTCAAAGAAAACACTCGTGTCCACAGTTACTGGCACCATCTATATAATTTAGTTTATGGATATTCTGACCCTACAAGCCATCTGGTTACAACATCCGGTCCAGCACTCAGGAAATGCAAGCAAATGACCCCTTTCTGATATAAAATAAAAAGCATAATGCTTTGATTAACAACGACAACAAAAAAAAATCCTAAAACAATGGTTGACTATTTTGACTTAACATGGGGAACAAAATGAAAATGTGATGTGGCACAGCGTCTCTGGGGGCCATTTAAAATCCATGATTGGTTAATGCTAGGAGGAGGCTGGAATTGATTCAAATAACTTCATATATACAAGCATTGTTATGCAACTCATGTTTTTCTGCCTTATAGACTCCAATACCTCATTTAAAATGAGTTGGTAGTAGCCTTGTAAAAGAAGGAAAAAATAAAACAGGAAACTTTTGCATCTTGCTCAAAAATGAGGTTCAGCCTTCCTGAAATGTTTGCCAAGGCTTACTTTGGGCATACGGATGGAATTTGATATTGGTCTCAACATGGTAGAGAGCTACAAAAATATGTAAATGTAGACACAGGGCTTCTAGGTTCCCTTGTGTTTGTTAATCATGGGGAAAACAAAGCAATCATTGTAACTCAATTTAAGTCAAGATTAGCATCTCCTGTTAAAAATGTACAGAAATAGTTAAACTCTGGAAAAACAGCCTTGATATTTGCAATGATGGGACTCAAGCCCAGAGTCTCATGCACATTAGACGAGTGCTTTACCACTGGATTACATGCTAAACTCAATGCTGAAAGAGAGTCATATTAAGAAGGGGTGAAATGATGAACACAGTTTGAGATTAGGACAAGAAATGATATCTATAGAGACACTAAATCATCGGTAAAGGAACTAGTTATAAAATATATAAATCCAAAAGAATTATTAATCACACATATCATTTATGTTGATAAGACATCATTTACGTTGCCTGGCCAAATGATTATTGTTTCTAACCTAGGTTAGAAGAGAGAATCTGACATATGGGTTAAAGCAAGCAGAGTATTCAATGAAAAGGTAATTTTAATGTATAATGGAGTTCTTAATATTGTTTATGGGTCCACTTTCAGACTTGAATGGAAAGTGAGAGAAAAGCTATGAACAGTGGGGCACAAGGGAGGCTGGGATGACTATATCTGTAGCTACTTGACTAGCTTTCATAATATCCTCTTTGGGGATATTTCTGATGTTAACTTGGAAAGTCTTCACAGTTGAATTCTTACAACTTGTTTCATTTTCTAAAACATTTCAGGCAATGATAACCAAAAGCTAAGCAAATCTCTGCTAGCCTGTTTTAAGAGCAGGATTTCTTTCTTTAAAATATGTGCCTGATCACCTTATTCTTTCAGAGCAAACTACTTTTCAGATTTTCCACAAGAGTCTGCCAAGCCTTCTTGAAGCTAACCTCTCAATGACTCCCAACTCTTTTTTAGTTTGCAATGTACTCACTCCACTGCATACCCACACAGACATATTCATCAGGGCAGTGCCACTGTTCTAGTCCCAGGCAGGATTCGTATTGCGCAGTGCTTGGCAGTACCTTGAAGGACATACGTCACTGCATTCTCTATATACATTATGACACAGAACCAAATTTCAATAATTTCTTACCATCATCATTTATTAGGCTCCATTTATGGATACCTCCATAAGAGCCAGACTTCCAAGAAATCATTGGCTGTTTAGTGACCAAGCAATAACCTGAGGTCTTAAAAATTCTTTTCAAATGGAGCAAATTCCAATGCCGGTGTGTGCACTGTTCCCAGTAGGGAGCATAAAGGCACATTGTGTTGGCATATGCATGTCCCTCTGTTCACCTCACACTTCAACTGTTAGAAACAAAGGAACAAAGCTTCGACTTGAATGTTTTGACTCTTTAGTGGAATTCATGAAATAAAACTGATACCTGTATTCCTAGGAGATGCTGTTAATCAGGGTGATCACTCGGTTGGCACATTTCTGTTTCTTTCAGGTTATAAAAATCAAGAGCCTTCTAATATGATTTGATTATGCTGCCCCTCTAGAGATCGCTATCATTATCCCCCAACTTTTATTATTTCAAAAAACATAATGCAATGGCGATTACTAAACTATGTCATTTGATTTATAAGGATAAAAAAAAATACTGCAGCCTCTTGCTACTCAAAACAAAACTGGTTGATGTTGCATCACAAACACATTTTGGGAAAGCACTTAAGTGTTCCCAGGTTTCAAATTATCAAAGGGATGAGGTAAAAACAAATTCATTGAATAACACAAAATTTCCAAACTCAGCTAATGGACAAGATGATTCATTGTTCTGATGTGGCAAGGGAAAAAAAATGGAAAGCCAACAACTGGGAAAGCCCAAAATGCAGAGACAGGAAACTTTGAAACTTGGGCATAGAAAGCAAGCCATTTGCTATAATCAGAATGTAACAGGCAGCATTAATGTACACGAAGATATCTTTTAGAGTACCAAATTAGCCTAATCAATTTAGAGACTTATTAATGGCCCTGACAATTTTCCTTAAGGACCATATCCAGGTATATAAAATAACTGCTAAAGTCACTTAAGCATTTGCATAAAATTAGTCTGCCTTCACATCAAATCTGGAATATGGTTATAGCTGATCTCGGAGTATCTTTCACAGCAACTTTCAAATTAAAGTCTCATTATTGCCACCTTAACACTGTCACCTATTGATTGCTCTCATCTCCGCCCCACTCATTTGCTATCACTGTCCCCCAGTAAATCATTCCAGTGTATGACAGACCTCGTAGAAGCTATTCCTCTGTAGATGTGGTAAAGAAGGGAGTCTTATTCAGGGCAGCAGAGAGAACATCTGACTTTGCTCAGAAAAGGTTAGTTTACAATCCAACTTTGCCACCCACAAGTTATTTTGCCTTGGAAATAACTTGACCTTGCATAGCATTAAAAAAAAAAAAAAAAAAACACCTAGTAGTAATGCCTAGCCATGTAATCTACAGGAAGCAACAAATATTACAAGTGCAATTTTTGTATACTCTGAAATACTTTCGCAATGTAATCTTTCAATACATGAACTAGTAGGAAAAGATCAATATAGTTTTGCTCAAAATGGACATAAAATGTAAATCCCATTATTTTAAAAACTTACATATTTATTATAATTAACATATTAATTTTTTTCAAATTTTCTTAGGCATGCTAAAATAATCCTAATTAGAGTAAGTTTATTTTTATTAAGGGCAACCTTTTTAGAAATAAATTCTTTTGGCTTTCTTTGGAGTCTCATTTTCAACGTTAATCTAAATTAAGATGTTCAAAATTATGATTTAAAAAGAGAAACTATTTTTATTTTTCAAGTATTATATCTTCAGGTTAACTTGCATCAATATTTTATTTATGAAGCATCAGAGTGATAAGTGGCATCAGGGGTAACTTATGATTAACAAATAATTATACCATTAATTAAAAATAAATTGTTACAAATCCAAAGTGCTCATCAGATTCTACCAGAACTAACAAATGGAAGTTTGAAAGCAATTTTTTAAGGACAAAGTCTTCTTTATAAGATCCCAAATACTTTACTCAACCTACTAAAACTATCAATTAACCAGTAATTGAGCTGTGTTACTTTATTCAGGAGAGAACAAATGACAAGGCATATCAAAATCTGATAATTATTATGCTGCTTTTAAGGCAAATTTCAGAGTATCTTTAGATTCTGATAGCTATTCAACTCAATTTTCTACAACTTCTATGTCTACCACATAGCAGAATTTAATAATTTATTCATTCAACAAATGTTTCGAGGTATCTGTTCACAGCACTGACAGGCACTGCAGAAGATATGGAGATTCACAAGATACAGCTCCTGCCATACTGAAGCCCAAGGAGACTCAATTATCAAGGAAAACTCTAGTTCAAACTGCCCTACTTATAACTACTTAAGGTGGGTCTGTACTATACTTGCCAATGCCATCTCAGAGAGAGTCCTGCCTTTCCTAGTACATATTTATTTTCTCAGGTTCCCTGAAGAGTCAAGCTGGCCCCAGCTTTTAACCCATCACAAAGAAGAACAGCACTTGGAATTTGACAGAGTAGGTGAGTTCAAGCTCACTTCCCTACAACCATTATCAGAAGAGAAATATAAAGGGACCAAAGTTGCTAGGGCCCTGTCTAAGGGGTACATAGCCCCCTTATGCTTCTAGAAACTGAAATGTTTGAGGTTAAGCCAGACTAGAAGGCATCCTGGGAGCTAAATTGCTCTATACTCTAACAATTCCTATGAAATTCTTTGCTACATTAACAAGGACGTCCTTCACTGGACCATTCAGTTGCCTCTTTAAGAAAATCCATGGGAAAAATTCTCTCTAGATTTAGTACCAGGAATTTTTTTTTCCCCTAAACATCATGTCTGCTTCTTTAGGGCTAGTGGCTGTTTAAAATCTTACAGCCACCATCTATGTTCCAAGAACAGTAAGTGCATACCCACAAAGACCACAGGCTTCAGGTCTTCTTTGTCTTTTCTACTCTTCCAGAAACTTCTCTTTATCATGAGCTTCCCAATGAGTAACCGTTTTAACTTTCACTATTCTGAAGTACAATTCAAATACAGAGTAGTGCCCAGATCAGATGTGCACAACTCAATTTTTACAAATTTATAGACCCATGTAACCAATACCAAGAGCAGGAAACAGTGTCTCAACCCTGTCCTAGGGTAAGGGAGGTGAGTTCACACATGATCTTTGCTTAATAGTGAACTTTATGTAAATAGGGTCATGCTATCTGAGCTTTCTAGCTCTTATTGTTCAATATTATGGTTATGACATGAACATATGTAATTATATAATTAAGCTTATTAATATTGACTCTAGTTTTTTAAAATTTACTGATATTTTAATTTACTGATATTTTACATGAATTTTAAGATATTAAATCTATTGTCCTTCCAAAACAGGCTAAGAATAACCAATGATGTCTTAACTCAGATACCAAATGTCCAGCAACAAGAAAAAAATAGACAAATTGCACTTCATGAAAATTTAAATTTTTTTTATTGGTTTTTCAAAACATTACATAGCTCTTGACATATCATAATTCATACTTTAGATTCAAGTGGGTTATGAACTCCCATTTTTACCCCATATACAGATTGCAGAATCACATCGGTTACACATCCACATTTTTACATAATGCCATATTAGTAACTGTTGTATTCTGCTACCTTTCCTATCCTCTACTATCCCCCCTCCCCTCCCCTCCCATTTCTCTCTCTATCCCATCTCCTGTAATTTCAAAAAGACACTATCCAGAGTATAAAAGGCAAAAAAAATAGAATATATGAAAATCATGTATCTAAATACATACATTACACACACACACACACACACACACACACACACACACCATTTAGCTTTAACAAGGAAAGCAATTCAAATTGATGCTATAACATGAATGGGCTAAATGAAATAAACCATCATATCACACACATGCACACTCTCCCTCTATCTCTCCTGCTTACAAACACACACCCTGTATGAGTTCTGTTATATGAGGTATTTTCATTGTAGTTAAAATCATGCAAACAGAAAGTCGAAGGGTTGTTGCCAAAGGCTTCAGGGAATGGGGTACAGAGAGTGATTGGTTAATGGATATTGCATTTCAGTTTTGCAAGAAGGAAAGGTTCTGGAGATGGAGGGTGATGGTGGTTGTAGAATATAAACATACTTAACACCACTGAGCAGCATACTCAAAAATGGTTAAAATGTGAATTCTATGATATCGTGTATTTTTACAATGATACAAAAAATTGGAAAGATAAAATACAAATAACTAAATGAATATTATCTAGTCTTTAACACCAGAAAATCAATAATCTTTTAGAAAAAAAGTAAAAACAATCAAAAATTCAAAAAAGGGTTAATTTTCTCATTCAACTAGTCTTAATTAACCAGAACATCAATAAAATAATGTAGCAGTTGTCTAGAGTGATACTATTATTTATACACTAGTCTGCACTGCACAAGGACAGGGTCTGGCTTCTCCTGTCAATTTTGATATCCTAAGCATTAGCATTCTACAGGAACACAGTAATAACTCAAATATTTATTGACTGCATTATGTTAGAGTTAAGAGAACATAAAATAATTGATCGCCCTGTAAGTATTTAGTGCAAAATTTGTTAGAATTTAAAGGCTAGGTAAAATAATACATTCTAAAAATGTGTTAAGCTTGTAGCCATTTGTGCATTTTTGAGTTTCATACAACTAGTTTCACACAGCTAGCATGCTGTAAAAATTCAAAGGTGATGGTTGTGGTAGACAAAATAATGCACACATACACACCCCAACACACATTCTCCCATCCCTTCCCAACAATACAATCATTTCTAATCCCTAGAACCTGCAGGAGTTAGCTTATTTGGAGAGAGGGTCCCCAGAGATGTGATTAAATAAAGAATCTTAAATTGAGGGGATTATCAGGATAAATGCAATCACAAGTGTCCTCACAGAGAGAAGAGGGAGAGCTGACACACACCGGAGAAGACTAAGGCAGAGATATGACCACAACGCAAGGAATGACAGACACTGGAAGAGGCCAGGAAGAGGAATGGCCCCTGGAGCCTCCTGAAGGCCCACAGCCCAGCCAGCATCTTGATTTCAGTCTGCTGGTACTGTTTTCAGACATTTCTGCTGGTTCAAGTGGCCCACATTTGTGGTACTTTACTTGGTGCAGATGACGCAGGATAGGAATACATAATTTGTATGGAACACAGTAACCACAGGAAACTATAAGACACGATGGTAAAAATAGCCAGCACCTATGGCTTATCTGCTACACGCTGGGCACTACTTGAAGCACTTTTATACATTACCTTGCTAAGTCTTTATTCATTATCCCCATGTACAGAAGAGGACACTGCAAAGAGACATGATGCAATAAGGTGACCAAATTCTGTGGCTCATAACAAAGCACAGATTCAAACTCATTCTAGTTCTCAAGCTCACTCTTAAATACTACACCATGTTAAATGACGATTTTGTCCATGACTTTAATGTCAAATATTTTACTATGCATGTGAAACCACTAGCCACCTGAAAACTCAACGCTGCATGCGCAGCTTTTACTCCTCCAATTCCAGGTGCTCTGGATGACATTGGGAAGCAGACTCAACTCCTAACAGATGTACTTAACTAAATGCATTTTTCAAACCTAGATTTTTTTCCGGATGCCTTCTGCAGTTTCATATGTCAGACCTCTGTATAAGGAGCACCCAAAAATAAAGATACTCTGTCAATATTTCATTCTTTTTTTTTTTCATTTCAGTTAAGAGTAGATGGAGGAGTAAAGGAGAAAGAAATCTCTAACAAACTCTAATGACACACTACAAAAATTACAGTGAGTAACTTCATAACAGAAGTGCAATAATAGAAGTGGAATAGATTACAAATAAATAAAAGTCTGACTCCATGTTGTAAGTGTCCCGAAGGCTGCAGTGCAATAGTGTTTCTTCACCTTACGGGCACGGGTAAGCAAAGCATGCCAAGATCAGTCCTGTTGCCCAGAAGATGGGCTACAGAACTATAAAGAAAGAAAGAACTCTGCTGAAAAGCTCTCACCTACAAGACCTGTTTAGGAATGCTGCATGCTTGGTTATTTGGGTCTATGTATTTCCACAGAGAGATTAGGGCAAAGTATCCTTTTGTGTTCCAAATAAGGCACACAATAAAATGCATGGCTGGACGCCACTGTAGATGAAGTGTTGAAGACATGCGATGCAACAGTCTAAATGTCACTCTTCTACCCTAGAACTGTGTCCCAGTAGTCTCCACTTACTTATCACTAAATTAGAAATGAGACAGTTTGAAATACTCCCAACCTAGGCAATATACTACAAGTGGTACAGAATTATCTGAAAAAAAAAAAAAAAATTTGAAACAGGCTGGGCCTGGGCATGGTGGTGCATGCCAGTAATCCCAGAGACTCAGGAGACTGAGGCAGGAAGATCCCGAGTTCAAAGCCAGCTTCAGCAAAAGCGAGGCGCTAAGCAACTCTGTGGGACCCAGTCTCTAAATAAGATACAAAATAGGGTTGGGGATGTGGCTCAGTGTTTGAGTGCTCACAAGTTGAATCCCAGTATCCACACACCTCACCCCCCAAAAAAGAAACATCTAAAATAGGATAAAGGTTATGTAAAGAAATTTGGTTCATTTCTGCCTACTGGGGTTCTTAAATTTTCTCTCATTACAAGTTGTTTGTATTTTAGGGGAATGTCTTCATCAGTCTGGGCTGCCTGGTGACTTGAATAACTAATGTTTATTTCTCACAGTTCTGGAGGCCCTAAAGACCAAGATTAATATGTCATCAGATCAGGGACAGGTAAGGGCCCTCTTTGTGGTTTAGAGATGGCTGCCTTCTTTTGTATCCTCACCTGACTGGGAAAGATTTCTCTGGTCTCCTTCTCAGATTATAAGGACACAAATTCCATTATAAGAGTGCCACTCTTATGACCACATTGAACTCTACTTTTCAAAGGTTTAATCTTCACCTACCATTATATTCACAGTTAGGTATGAATCTTGGGAGGACACAAATATTCAATCTATAACAGAAAGCTATCACTAATTTTAGCAGACCTTAGTAGATATAAATATATACATTTTAATGTGCTGAAAAATTTTAAATGATTTCCAATGTGTTATCTACTTGTTCAAAATAAATTACACTAGCAAATTTCAGGCATGTACTCTACATAAGCTCATCTTAACTTTCCAAGTGTTATTTAAGTGCTGGCTTGATTTTCAACCCAGGTTTTATTCAAACTCTCACTTTAAAACCCTTTTCAGAAAAATAAGAAGTGCCATCTACCTTGAGTTGCAAACCCTTGAAACGTTCAAAATTACAAATCCCTTTCCAATATTAGTGCCTTCAATCTGTGATGTCAATGTGATTCATGTTTAGAGTTTAAATTACCTTCCATAGGTCTGGTTGTTCAAATCACCAAATAATATCATATCTCAAAAATATTAGGCCTATTGTGCAAATATGGAACTTAAACATCCTTAAAATGCAGCAGAAAATACAGCTATGTGATAAACATTTATAAGACTCCCACTGTCAGGAAATATTTTACAATTTTATAATTTGACAATTAGTTAATACTTTTCTAAGGTTCCAACAGGCTTAACTACTATAACAAATTCATACTCCACTGCCAAAAAATAAACAAATCTCCAGTATATTATTACCACATTCTTTATATGCCTCTGTTAAGCCTTTACATATTTAGAAATGTATTGTTTATGGTAGGCAAAATATTACTCTTTACAACTCCAACTACACTGAGAAAGCACAAAAATTTATATTTAATGTAATGCTATGTTATTATTAGAAACACAATTTAACCCTAAAAGGGAAATCTTGGCAATAACCAATAGCTTAATGGGACAGAGAAATTCAGTTTTATTTTTAATACAATAAGAGTCCATGGAAGTACAGTGAAATATAGTAAAATATCTTCAAGTTCTCAGAGATTTTCTATTTCCCAAAACTAATACCACATCTGGAATCGTAACAGCATTAGCCTCCGGATAGATTTGATCAACTTTTCTCTGATAATCCCATTCATGTGCCAGCAAATCAAATCTTTGACTTAAAATCTACCACTTTCAAACAAGCATCATTATAGCTCGTGAAGAAACAGGACAAATACATCTTTTTTGTTGTTCTCACTTCTGGTTTTAAAACCTCAATATCTTTACACAAGCACTAACATAACTTATCTAAGGAATGTGTGAATAATGAATTTATGGAGTTGGTGATTAAGAAAAAAAAGGGTGACATCTACTCACCTACCTGCATACATATTGTAAGGAGAAATGCAACCTTGTAACTAAATTTCAAATTTAAAAAATCCTAAATTACATGTGAATGACCTGTTTGTTACTGTAGAGGAAACACTATGTTTTGTTGATTTGCAGACATTTTTCATCATTGAACTTTTGATGCACCTGGTAAATAGCAAATCACAGCAGGGGGAGTAATTGTTTTGAAAATACTGTTGAAAATTAAAAAAAAATTAAAATGAGCTGCTCATAACACTTAATATAAATTCCACATCCCGTTAGGATCTGTGCTTTAATTATAAACTTTCTGAATGAAATATGAGAGTGTCCATGTACACCTCAGGATGTACTATGCAGAGTCATGCCAATGCGATGTTAGCACCAGACACGTTTGATGTTGTTAATCATACATCATTAAGAGCTATAATATAGCCCCACAGATTTGCAATAAGGGAACTCAAGGAACACTATCAAGATCAACACCAAGATCTCAGGTTTAGCCCTCTCCAGAGCTGGCAGACTGAACAATATAAATGCTACATAATATTCATCTGAGTTCAAGTCTCAAGTTCCACACTGTTACATGAAACATTTGAAATGTTTATGGATGAACCAATCTATGATAAGGCTATCACTTCACTAATTTTTCATGAGATTTAGAGGCTCAGTCTTCTCAATTTTCAAATGAGGCTTAAAGAGGTTGTATCACATTAAATGGAAGCGGCTTTGAAGTATGGCAATCTTAGGTTCCAAAATACTAACCCTGGGACTTCTCCAATTTAACATCTCTAAAACTCCCTTTCCTTATCTACAAAGTGGAAATGGTAACCACAATACTGCCTACTTGGGGTTATTGTATAACATAGAGCCACAAAGCTTGATGTGCAGAGACTAAGAAACAAACGTTTGGTGTTATTATTAAATGACTCCTAAAGTCCTTCAGCTGCTGTATCAGAGTAAAAATAATCCACAACCTCTAATTTTGGATTTAAAGGTCTTTCTCCAACCAGCACAACTTTCAACCCTTCATTTACTTAATCTGAAATAGTATATTGACTCAAGATGTTTGCCCATTCCCCTAGTCTATATTTTAGCTCCATGAATACAGTGCTCAAGTTAATTTCTAAGGAACATCTGGAAAGAAATGTAAAGAAATTGCAGCAAACCCCAGACATGCTGTGCTGCATCAATCTACATAATTCGAAATGACCCATATTTGCCTTTCATGCTTAGAGACCAAAGTAGTGTGACTGAATTATGGAGCAGGAGCCAATGGGTTGGAGTGGGGGAGAACACAGAGACAGATGCATCTTTCCAGTGAATTTAAGAAAAAAAAAAAAAAAGGTGAACCAGAACTGAGTGAGTGGACACTTGAAAGGCTCCTTTAACAGACCAACTAGCAAACAGCTTCAGCAAGCGGAACAGAGACATTTTCCCTATCACATCCCCAGAAAGCACTGCAGGAATGTCATAGAACAGACCAGAGTCCTTGGTCACAGCCACAGGGTGTAGAGTGTTCTTCGCAGTCTCTTCAAGGTTCCAGAATTTGGAGATTCTCAACAGCCCAGGGAGCTCTCATTACTTACTTGAAATCACAAACAGCTCAGGGTAAAACAGATATAAACACTGCTATGAGAAATACAATTCAGTCGGGTCTTCTTCATGTAAGAGGGACAGATTGGAAACTGAGCACCATTTTAGAGGCTGCAGGTATCACCTGATCCCATTTCACACTTAAAATAAAACTTCTAAGGTCTTAAGAAGTCAAAGGGTGTGCAAATTCTCTTCCAACTTGGTCCCCTGGGTCCAAGATACCAGATGGCCAATAAGACCTTCAAATCCAGAGGCTCTGGTTTATGGGTCGCCACCTTCCAACTCCACCCCAAATGTGAAAGTGATTCTCCTGGAGGGACATTTCCTAGAACTCAATAGCTCCTCACTTTGCCTTCAAATCGTGTGAATCTTGAACGGGCTTTATTATTATTGTTGCTGTTGTTATTGTTAAAACGAAGAAGAAAAGAAAAAAAAGGAAGCCAGGAAGCTTGGCCCGCTGTGCTTCCTTATCCCAACAACTTCGCTAGGATTCCTAAGGAGAGCGCGCACCCTCACACACCCAATAGGAGACAACCAGCAGGGCGTCTGTCCCTGGCTACACTGCCCTGGACTCTGGCCAGAGCCAGGCTGGCCCTTTCACCCCTGCGCTATTCTGCCCCTTGGTGCTCCGCAGTAAGTGGTGACGGAGTCCCTCAAGCTCCGCGCTCTCTCCACTCTGGCCCCACAACCTCATCTCTCTCATCCTTGGCACTGAGTAGAAGAGGCAGGACTCCTATAGTGGGGAGTACGGCAGAGGTGGTCCATAGTCTGGGTAATGCAAATGCCCATTCGGCGACCCCACGAGCCTCCCCAACCCTGAGCGCCTGGCATCCCGCAGGGGCGCAACCCCAGCCCCACGCCCTGCGCCCCAGCCAACTCTGCCGCCCAAGCGGATACACCTCCGCCTTTTGCGCTCAACTTACCGTGGCTGGGCTCAGCTTTAGGCATCCCCAAGAGCTTTTCTCTCCTTCCTCCCGCTGAGCTCTTCATCCTCCTGCTGCTCGCCACCCGGCGCCCTGGCCCTGGCATCCGGGAGGAGCAGCCTCCGGGGCTGTCTGTCCCGGGGACCTACGGCTGCCTGCCGGTAGCTTCGGCGGCGATGGTCGCGGCCAGCCGTGAGCAGCGGCCGCGGAGAATGGTGCCCGTTGCTCCGCGCGAGCTGTCCCTGGGGCGCGGGCTGGAGGTGGCAGTCAGCGCGCCTCTGCCTCCGCCGCGCTCGCGGCGCTCCGCACGCGTCCCGAGCCCGCGCCAGCCCCAGGTGCACCGTGTGGAAAAGAGGTGCGAGCTGGCGTGGAGGGAGGGGCCCGGCTTGGGGGGAGCTGGAGAGAGGGAGATGGATGAGAAGAAAGAAAAACCAGATTAGAGGCGAAGAACTACCTTAATGTAATGAGTGGGTCGTGAGTGTTAAGGGGAAACGCGAGGAGAAATGCATCCAGAAACTAGAGATTTTGAAAATGAGCCCTAGTGAGCTGCTTCTAGAAGCTCAGAAAAGGGGCTTACCTTTTGTACCTAGGTCCTTTATCCTCTGAATTGGGTGCAGTACCTAACAACTCCCTCAGCCTGTTTTTTAATAGTTAACCTCAACAACCTCAGGCAGCAGCTGAAAGAGATTGGGTGAAGGTACTGCAAATATACAGGGAATTCCCGCATCGCAGATCCCTCAGATTTTTCTTCCCTTACCTGATTTCTCATCCTCTCATTCATATTCCTCCCCATCCTCCTTTCTCTCTCCCTCTCTCCCTCTCTCCCTTCCCCTTCCGCGTGCACACAGACACAACAACACAGTCTGTCTGTTGACAGGTGCTAGAACTTAAATGTGTGTTTCTCAAACTTTACTATGCACAGGAATCACCTTAGGATCTTGCTACAATGGTTTGGAGGGGGCCTGAGATTCTGCATTTTTAATTGGTAGCAGCTGTGATGCAAGAATCACATTTTGAATTACAGATGCACAAAGAAGCAAACAAAATAAAACCATTTTCTGATATCAGCTGAGCCATTTGTAAAAATAATCAGAAATAAATCACTAAGGTACTGTTTTTCATGGGGTTTCAAGATGCTATGGAGGCCAAAATAACTTATAACCATGAATATAGTCCCAAGGATACAATACATGCTAGGGTCTCATTGTCAATAATTAGTCTTAATAGTATAATCATGAATGCTAATATTAATAGGTGGAAAGGTTGGTAACTCACCACTCTACCAGTTCTCAAGAGAAGCTCTGAAAAAAAAATCAACAGGGACCACCTAACACACACCACCTTTTAGAAAGAAAATGTAAATAATATCCTCTGAGATGCATTCTCTTCCTCCTCTGAGAAAGTTGTTGACTTTCACAGATTGTAGTGCTGTTCAAGTGTGTATTAGGCAGTGAATCGCTTATCAAGCTAACAGAGAATGGAAACCAAGAAGAGAAAATGCCAAGAAGAAGAAATAGAGAAAAATAGCCAATGTGCCAAAAGATGTGTTGTTTTGACTTAGGGTGACTGTTTAGTTTGGCATATTCTCCCCATCTCTACCCATACTTTCATCTGTATTTAATCACTCATCTCTCCATTTCGATTCAGCAAGTACTTGCAAAGCCTTTATCATGGTAAAGGCTTTTTCTAGGGTGAGCAAAATCTGCCCCATGCATGCTTTGAAGGAGAATTTTGACAATATACCAATGGATGCCATATTAGGCAGCATGTATGCTAATAGGGAACACCAAACACATCTCCACAAAGTTCTAAAGGCATAGAGGCCTGAAAAGATTTCGTGGAAGCAAGGCTGTTCAAGATAAAATTTAACATCATATGATTTCATCAGGCAGAGATACAAAACTGGGGCAGGGGGGAGCAATCATGTACCATTCTGCCCAGAACACATAACCCATGGAGAAAAGTGGAAAAGTTGGCTTGAAAGATTGATGGAGGTCATATCAAGTAGGGCCATGATTGCTAGCTGAGCAGTATTGAGCAGGGGGTCACCATCACCAGAAATATACCAGGAAGAAAACTCTGACATAACAGGTTAATAGGGTGACCTAGAACCAGAAATTAATGGTAACATTTGGAGGCAGTGAAAACCCCAGATAAAGTATTGTGAAGGAGCAAGGAAAACAGTTGTGGAAATTAAACATAAGGATTTTAGAAAAAGACATTGCTGAGGTGTTATTAACAGTATAAGCAGTTATGTGAAAGAAAGGTATGTATCCAAGATATCCTAAGGTTTATGCCTGGAGAACTGGAAAATGATGTCATTAAGAATCAAGAATTCAGAAAGGGAACTTAGAGTTGGTTGGTTTGATTTTTATGTGTTTGGCAAAGGCTATCAGATGAGTTCTCTCTGGACATGTACTTGGAGGTCTGAGGGAGATGTTTGCACAATTAGAAATGTAAGACCTGCTCTGAGAAAATGGTTTCTGTGCTAGAGCTTGTGTTAGCTCTTGTATTTGGCAGCTCTGAGCATGTATATGGAGTCAAATTGTCTGGGTAATGAGTGGTTAGTGAGGTAGGATAGCGAATGAAATACAAATTGCTACAAACAAAAGCATGAAATTGTATGATCTTCCTGTTCCATGTGACTTTTCTGTTCCTCAGTATTCCCAAACATGGATAATTGTCCCCTCCACATAAAGTCTTTATAAGGATTAAGTGAAATGATGTACTGGTCCTTCTCTTATTTCCCACTGACCTGTTCAGTCTGAGAGGGCAGAGATCCTATATAGCATGCTGACCATTAAAGCCCTAACACCTAATGCAGTGCTAGGGAGAAGGTAGACTCTAAAATATTATAAATATTTAAATAATAAATAAATGAATTATTAAGTAAAAATTAGAAATGACAGTAAAACACAAGCCAAAAGATGGGAAGAGATGGCTAGGTGGGTTTTGTTATTTCAATATCATGGAAATCAAGTCAAGAAAAAAGGTTCTTGTTACTAGATGGTCACTGGTAACAGATGGGTACAGAGAAACACAAATACACATTGAGAAAGATTTTGTTTGAGAAAGAGATCTGGCTTAAGAGTTAACCAATTGCACTGAAGAAAACAGTTGCATTAGAGATGTATCAAGATTGTGAGTGGCAAAGGAATTCAAGGAAGAATGATAGATTATTCTTTAAAGAAACTTGACAAAGAACTGAAGATGAGGAAGAGATTGGGACTGAGAAAGATCAGTCTTTGTTAGTAAGGTCTAAACATACTTTGTTGATGAGATTAAGAGGCCAAAAGTGTGAGAAAGAAGTTTCAGGTGACAGAAGAGGATAATCGATTGAGCAATATCTGAAAGGAGAACCAGAACTCGTGAACCAAGAGTGTAAACAATCTTTTTTAGCAGAGAATCAAGAGTGTAAGCAATCCTTCCTTATAAGCAAGAACAAAGAAATAGAACAAGGATATGTTGATGGTTTACAGTGGAATGAAAGAAAGCGGGAAATGTACATATTATTTTGCCCTAATATCTCCAGGAAAACAGTCATGAGACCTTCTACTGTTACCTTTTCATCAACAAGATAAAGCACTGTAAGTTTAACTCTGAAAATAATTGAAACAAGTTATAGCAAGGATATCTTAGTGACTCAACCAAAAAAAAAAAAAAAAGAGAGAGAGAAGATTCCACTGAAATAAACATATGCACTCATTATAATGAAGACCATTACTGTTCTCATCCCTGTCCTATCATATTGAACACAGAAGTAAATACAGCATGCTACATACAACACGGCCTACCCAAGTTTAGTAAGCAACAAAGTAGAAATTATGGGCCATCAAGCAAGTGAGGGATTTCCTGGAACTAACAGATCTGGTGTGGATTTCCCATGCTGCCCATCTGCAGTTTGTGAGAACTTGCACAATCTACTTACACTCTCTGAGCCTTTGTTTTCTCATCTATAAAGCTGGGGTAAGACTGATAAGTCTCTAGTTGCAGGTTTTGAGACTGAAATAAGATAATATTGGTAAAGTAGTGTCTCTTGAACTTAAACATGCATCAGAATTACTTGTAGGAATTGTCAAAATTTCTGGGTTCCACTTCTAGAGTAACCAATTCACTGGATCTAGGATGGGGCTACAGAACCTGTTTGTAGAAGTTTCTTGGTGCTACTGCTGCAGCTTTTAGCAGGAAACCCATACTTTGAGAACCACTGTTGTAAAGCATGTAACACAATGCCTGGCATACAGCAGGGACTAAATGCAGAGTAACTACTGTTTGGAGTTATCATCAGCTCATTTATGATAAGCTAAAGACAGGGTCCAAGTTCAAGAAGGAATAAATGAAAGGGATCACTGAGAGAGATTGAGAATTTGAAGGTCATAAAACTGAAGATTATATGTAGTCTGGGGGAAGTCATGGGAAAAATTCAAGATAAGGAGGTCTTGGCTGGGGAGAATATTCAACCCTTTGGAATCATGAAGATCGATTCTGTTTCATCCAACATCTTTTAGAAGGGTGGCTTATAATGAAATGCAAAGACCTAACAAAAAAATCAGATCACAAAAAGAGAAGAGGGATCATGGAAAAAATGTCAGATAGATCAAAGAGATGGCCAACACCACTGCTGTAGGTGAACACAGAGCCAGGACCTTGGAAGCCATGGAAAAGAAGGTGTCAGGTCATGTCACATAGCTGCCATTGCCTGAGGTAAACATCTGTAAATCCCAGTCTCTTGAGCTGGAAAAAAAAAGGTCCCTACTCTCAACCTTGGAAGGAAATCTCTCCATGCAGTATTGGATTACTTGTAACTCATGGTGTTTTAAAGTGAGAACCTTCAATTACAAATCCAGGCATGACATTACAACATAGTGAATGAGACACACATCTGGGAGCACTTAAGAAGAAATGCTCTAAACACTTAGCCTTCCAGGGATTCAGCTTTACTCACTTAAGGCCTCCCTGTACTGAGCACCTGTATTTTGTTACGTACCATGGTGATGCTTTATTTGGGCCATCTTTAGCCCTAATAAGATCTCCTCTGAGAGATGAGAAAATAAAGCAAAAAGAGATTAAGTAACTCCTCTGAAGTCACATCTAATCAGTTCTCACATCTGGTTATAAAGCATGTACAATTTCCAATCCAAAATACCATTGCTAAATAATTAAAACACAGCTAATAAATGTAGTCCATTTATATTTTTTTTTCTCTTAGATTGGGTTGCTTAGGAAGCAGGTTCTGGACACATGGAGAGTGGTATACTGGAAGAGTATTGGAGAGAGTTTTGAGATAGGGATCTATGAAAGCAGAGATAGGAATTGAACAAAAGCGGGAGATGGACAATAGATGTATCATACAGAGGCTTCAGACAATTCTTGGAGAGCTCTAGGCTGGATCAGCCCTTCAGAGTTATCCTGAAACTATGCCAGAGAACTAAGTCATTGTATCATTGCATCCATCAGTCATTTCTAATAATCAGAGTTGAATTCATTTTGTAGCCTATAGACCTAATTTGCTTAGTATTAAAGTATTTTATCACTGTTGTAAGATATTTGTCTGGTATGCAGCAATTATTTTCATAAATATTCTTTGGAAAGTGTAGGAACATTGGAGGAACACAAATTTAAAAGCACATCTTTGAGATCATATAATTTTTTCAAAGAACCAATTTTGTCAATTGTTTCTTTTGTTTCGATTTCATTAATTTCAGCTCTGATTTTAATTATTTCTTGCCTTCTACTTCTTTTGCTGTTGTTTTGCTCTTCTTTTTCTAGGATTTTGAGATGAAGTATGAGATCATTTATTTGTTGGTTTTTTCTTTTTTTAAGGAATGAACTCCAAGCAATGAATTTTCCTCTTAGAACTGCTTTCAATGTGTCCCATAGATTCTGATATGTTGTGTCAGTGTTTTCATTAAAAATAAACAAAATCGACAGACCCTTAGCCATGCTAGCAAAGAGAAGAAGAGAGAGAACTCAAATTACTAGCATACGGGATGAAAAAGGCAATATCACAACAGACACTTCAGATATACAGAAGATAATCAAAAATTATTTTGAATCCTTATACTCCAATAAATTAGAAGATAGTGAAGGCATCGATAAATTTCTTAAGTCATATGATCTGCCCAGATTGAGTCAGGAGGATATAGACAACCTAAACAGACCAATAGCAATTGAGGAAATAGAAGAAACCATCAAAAGACTACCAACTAAGAAAAGCCCAGGACCGGATGGGTATACAGCAGAGTTTTACAAAACCTTTAAAGAGGAACTAATACCAATACTTTTCAAGCTACTTCGGGAAATAGAAAAAGAGGGAGAACTTCCAAATTCATTCTACGAGGCCAACATCACCCTGATACCTAAACCAGACAAAGACACTTCAAAGAAAGAAAACTACAGACCAATATCTCTAATAAACCTAGATGCAAAAATCCTCAATAAAATTCTGGCGAATCGGATACAAAAACATATCAAAAAAATTGTGCACCATGATCAAGTAGGATTCATCCCTGGGATGCAAGGCTGGTTCAATATACGGAAATCAATAAATGTTATTCACCACATCAATAGACTTAAAAATAAGAACCATATGATCATCTCGATAGATGCGGAAAAAGCATTCGACAAAGTACAGCATCCCTTTATGTTCAAAACTCTAGAAAAACTAGGGATAACAGGAACATATCTCAATATTGTAAAAGCAATCTATGCTAAGCCTCAGGCTAGCATCATTCTGAGTGGAGAAAAATTGAAGGCATTCCCTCTAAAATCGGGAACAAGACAGGGATGCCCTCTCTCACCACTTCTGTTCAACATAGTTCTCGAAACACTGGCCAGAGCAATTAGACAGACAAAAGAAATTAAAGGCATCAAAATAGGAAAAGAAGAACTTAAATTATCACTATTTGCAGATGACATGATTCTATACCTAGCAGACCCAAAAGGGTCTACAAAGAAACTATTAGAGCTAATAAATGAATTCAGCAAAGTGGCAGGATATAAAATCAACACGCATAAATCAAAGGCATTCCTGTATATCAGCGACAAATCCTCTGAAATGGAAATGAGGACAACCACTCCATTCACAATATCTTCAAAAAAAATAAAATACTTGGGAATCAACCTAACAAAAGAGGTGAAAGACTTATACAATGAAAACTACAGAACCCTAAAGAGAGAAATAGAAGAAGATCTTAGAAGATGGAAAAATATACCCTGTTCATGGATAGGCAGAACTAACATCATCAAAATGGTGATATTACCAAAAGTTCTCTATAGGTTTAATGCAATGCCAATCAAAATCCCAACGGCTTTTCTTGTAGAAATAGAGAAAGCAATTATGAAATTCATATGGAAAAATAAAAGACCCAGAATAGCAAAAACAATGCTAAGCAGGAAGTGTGAATCAGGCGGTATAGCGATACCAGACTTCAAACTATACTACAGAGCAATAGTAACAAAAACAGCATGGTACTGGTACCAAAACAGGCAGGTGGACCAATGGTACAGAATAGAGGACACAGAAACCAATCCACAAAACTACAACTACCTTATATTTGATAAAGGGGCTAAAAGCATGCAATGGAGGAAGGATAGCATCTTCAACAAATGGTGCTGGGAAAACTGGAAATCCATATGCAACAAAATGAAACTGAATCCCTTTCTCTCACCATGCACAAAAGTGAATTCAAAATGGATCAAGGAGCTTGATATCAAATCAGAGACACGTCGTCTGATAGAAGAAAAAGTTGGCTACGAACTACATACTGTGGGGTCGGGCTCCAAATTCCTCAATAGGACACCCATAGCACAAAAGTTAATAACTAGAATCAACAAATGGGACTTACTCAAACTAAAAAGTTTTTTCTCAGCAAAAGAATCAATAAGAGAGGTAAATAGAGAGCCTACATCCTGGGAACAAATCTTTACTCCTCACACTTCAGATAGAGCCCTAATATCCAGAGTATACAAAGAACTCAAAAAATTAGACAATAAGAGAACAAACAACCCAATCAACAAATGGGCCAAGGACCTGAACAGACACTTCTCAGAGGAGGACATACAATCAATCAACAAGTACATGAAAAAATGCTCACCATCTCTAGCAGTCAGAGAAATGCAAATCAAAACCACCCTAAGATACCATCTCATTCCAGTTAGATTGGCAGCCATTATGAAGTCAAACAACAACAAGTGCTGGCGAGGATGTGGGGAAAAGGGTACACTTGTACATTGCTGGTGGGACTGCAAATTGGTGCAGCCAATTTGGAAAGCAGTATGGAGATTTCTTGGAAAGCTGGGAATGGAGCCACCATTTGACCCAGCTATTCCCCTTCTCGGTCTATTCCCTAAAGACCTAAAAAGAGCATGCTACAGGGACACTGCTACATCGATGTTCATAGCAGCACAATTCACAATAGCAAGACTGTGGAACCAACCTAGATGCCCTTCAATAGATGAATGGATAAAAAAAAATGTGGCATTTATACACAATGGAGTATTACTCTGCATTAAAAAATGACAAAATCATAGAATTTACAGGGAAATGGATGGCATTAGAGCAGATTATGCTAAGTGAAGCTAGCCAATCCCTAAAAAACAAATGCCAAATGTCTTCTTTGATATAAGGAGAGTAACTAAGAACAGAGTAGGGTCGAAGAGCATGAGAAGAAGATTAATATTAAACAGGGATGAGAGGTGGGAGGGAAAGGGAGAGAGAAGGGAAATTGCATGGAAATGGAAGGAGACCCTCAGAGTTATACAAAAGTACATACAAGAGGAAGTGAGGGGAAATGAAAAATAATACAAGGGGGACAAATGAATGTCAGTAGAGGGGGCAGAGAGAGAAGAGGGGAGGGGAGGGGAGGGGGGGTAGTAGAGGATAGGAAAGGCAGCAGAACACAACAGACACTAGTATGGCAATATGTAAATCAATGGATGTGTAACTGATGTAATTCTGCAATCTGTATATGGGGTAAAAATGGGAGTTCATAACCCACTTGAATCAAAGTGTGAAATATGATATATCAAGAACTATGTAATGTTTTGAACAGCCAACAATAAAAAATTTTAAAAAAAAGAGATCATGTAATTTATATTGAGAAGTAAATGAAACAGCATCTACCTCATAGAGTGGATGTGAAGGTTAAAAGTCTACCATAAAATAAGTGCTATCAAAGTATTCACTTTTTATTTTCTAAGTACAATAGGTTTGTCAATGAAAAATTTTGCCAAGAATAAAAATGAAAAAGTAGAAACACATCTACAGTAAGTTCAGAGTAAGAACTTTATCAGAGAAAGGTTAATGAAGGAGAAGAAATTTACTTGAGTCTGAAAGAATGCACTGGATTTTGAAAGCAACAGCAATCATGAGGATAAGAACATTCCAGAGAAGAAATGTGTGCAGCGCACGGAGACTAAGATTTTTTTTCCCCTGAGGTCCAGCAAATGAATTAATTGTCAAGAATATAGGTGACAGGTTTGAAATGCTGCTGAATACTTTAAATTCCTGGTTAATGATTATGATTTTACTTGGAAGAAAAGGAAGACAAAATCTTAAGCAAACTACAAGTCTGAACAAAATAATGCTTTATGAAAAAAAAGTATGAAGAATTGAATGGAAAGAAATTAGAAGCAAAAAATCTGTTTCTTGTTCCTGCCTAACTTTAACCTTTCTTTTTTGGAAGATAACCTCTTTAAGGAAATGCTCCTCAAAGTGTGGTTACTAGACCAGGAGCAGCAGCAGCAGCACTGGGGAACTTAAATACAGTTATTGGGTTCCAGCCCTGACCTACCACAGCAGAAACTCTGGGTATGGGTCTCAGAAGTCTGTTTTAATAAGCACTGCAGATGATTCTGAAACATTCTCAAGTTTGAGAATCACTGTTGCAGTTTTTCAATAACATTTCCCCCCTGGAGTAAATGACCCTCGGAAGCAACCTGCTTCTCTCTAACTCTAGAGGGTATGATTGCTGTTTACTAACATCTTTTCAGCCTGCTTCTGACGGCAGGACTCAGCATGAAACTGTGCTATGCCCCACTATGCATCAGATGTCTTTAAACAGATGAATCTTTTTTTTTTTTTTTTTTTTTTGGTACTGGGGATTGAACTCAGGGGCACTCAACCACTGAGCCACATCCCCAGCCCTATTTTGTATTTTATGTAGAGGCAGGGTCTCACTGAGTTGCTTAGCACCTCACTTTTATGCTGAAGCTGGCTTTGAACTCAAAATCCTCCTGCCTCAGCCTCCTGAGCCGCTGGGATTACAGGTATGCTCCACCACACCCAGCTCAGGATAAATCTTTAATACAAAGTTTTTTCCATTTGTTTTGGATGTGTAATACCACAGCACCAGTGTGTCTATTCCACTGGAATTAACACACCAGGAAACATCCTCAGAAAGAACTTCACTGGTGTTAGAAAGAGAGCACAATTAATTTGCTTTTCCATGACAAAAAACAAACAAGAAATTTTAAAAGCCCTTTCCCATTATTAACAAACCTCCAGAGGGACTAATGAAAATCTACATAAATATATGTAAAACAGCAAATAAAATGTTCAAAATAATTAGAGTTTAGATGTTAAGGAGGGGACTACAGTTGATAGAAAATGCTTTTAGCACATGCTAAATAAGAAATGGCAAAAAAACAGAACATTCTTATTCTCTCTGGAGATGCCAGGTCCTTTTTGATCAATGATATGAAGTTGAAGGATGAGAATGACACAATAAAGTTGGGATGTGGAGAGGGAATGCGGAGGAGAAAAAAGAGACTTCAGGAGACCACAGCCCCAGAGTTGCTCATAAAGTAGTTATAGGTTGAGTTTTGAGAATATACATTTTTAAATTTTTTTTTAGTTGTAGATGGACACAATACCTTTGTTTAGTTTTATGTGGTGCTGAGGAGCAAACCTAGTGCCTCACACATGCAAGGCAGGCACTCTATCACTTAGCTACAGCCTCACCTCCAAGAATATGCATTTTTCACAGATTCCCAGTTGCTTCCACTAGAGATCACAATTTGAGAACCACTGGCCTGGCAAGTCCTCCACTGCCATCACCAATAGTTAGCATGTTGTTGTCACTCCATGATCATTTCATTGACCACACAAATAACCCTATCTCTACTAGATTTGAAACCTTTCCTAGTAACCCAGTCAGTAGTGACAACTTTCATCTACAAAATTTTCTGAACACATCTTCTGTACCACTCGGTCTATATTTGCCTTTCCTTGTTGTCTTATAACCAGTTTTCCAGAAGCACCCTTGAGTTGACGGTTGAATTTGTATGTGATTGATTTATTAATAAAATTCTCTGGAAAAAAGTCAGTAAGAGAGTGGGATGAGTAGAAAAGCAAGAAAGCCAAGCAAGTATGCAGGTGACCTTCTAGAAAAGGCAGCTTCAGCCTCATCCTGTAGGGGAACCCTGGACAAGGATGCGGGACTTTCCTAGGCCCACACCTGTCATTCATCATTGATTGAGGTTCCCAGGATGGTGTACATTGTCAGGCACTTCCAGTACTCTGGGCAAAGTGGCTCTAGTTGTCCAAGAGTGATTGTTTGAAAATAAATCACAGATGTTGGATGTTAAAAATAAAAACACTAAAACAGTTTTTAAAAAGGGCAGGGATCTGAGAGAGTATCCATAGAACAGCAACATACATATTCACTTTCAGGGATGTATCTCAGCTTTCTAATTGGATTTTAAATTCCTGGTAAATCAAAGGTATGTTGCGAGTTTCTCAAAGGTTGATATATATAAAGTTGCCACAGTTTGGCCATTTTTGAAAAACAAAACTGGCAATTTTATATTGCTAAAATTGATACCTAGGTCTTAATGGACCACCATTCAACAACAGGATAGATTAATAATCAATCATCAATATCTTTCAGTTCGCTACTCTATCACAACCAGATGCCCTCTGACTCTGAAAGCTCTCTAGAGACCAAAGGTCACTTTTAGTGTGCCTGCAATTACTCTTCCTCTGAGTCAAGTTATGCATTCACTACAACTCAGCCAATTTTGTTTTACTTATTATTGTAGTTACACATTTTAGCTAAAAATTGCATAAACTGACAAAATATGAGTGTGGGAAAAAAGACACGTTGCATCTGTGAAAATTAAATTTAATGCTTTTCAAATTTCCAAAATATCAGTTGCTTAAAACCAAACAAAAAACCTGCTCTCAAAATAGGTGCCAGTGAGACAGCTGTAAAAGACTGGAAAAAATCACAACAATCTGGAAGCAAATGCTCACGAGGGATGTCTTAATAAATGTCCTTAATGTCATATTGCAGATTAAAGAAACCCAAGCTAGGTATTGTGGTGTTTTAATTAAGATGTTTTTGGCTGGAAGTAACAGAAATGCTACTTAAATGGCTTACAAGGAATAATGGAACTATCTTTCCTGTTAGTCAGAAATTCTGAGGTAGAAAAGCTCCAGGGTTGTTAAATACGACAGTTTAATCAAGTCATCCCATGTCCTTTCCACCTTTCTGCCTAACCATTTATAGTTTACTGGTAAACATCCTTGATGAATGGAAATCACTGCAATAGTGTAAGGAAACTCATCTTAATAAATCCGTTGCCAAAGGTAGAAAAGGAACTCTTGCACCCCAACTTCTGTCTGTGCAAAGATTTTTAAGAGCAAAGAATTATGTCATAGAAACTCCCAGGTTTCTTCTGGTTCTCATTGGCCAGAAACAGGTCATAGGACTAACTCCATGCACTGGAAAGATAGGGAATCACCTAAGTCACTTGGGACTGGACAGATACCGGGCCGGGGGGGGGGGGGGGGGGGGCGGGGGCTCTTGGCAAATGGAAGAGTGGAATTGGACCGTACAGTGTGCTCCAGGCAGATCGTGCTTCCTGAGTTATGCAAGATAGATGATGATAAACACCCACACTGAAGGGAAGATCTTTGCCCTACATTTAAAAATTAGTGAGTGAATGTACATTCATATGTATTAAGCTAAAAATAAAAATGTCTCAGTTATATATTCCTTGCTTTACCTGACTTTTGCTGACTTACTGATCTGATCACATCAGAGAAGAAATTTCATAATATACTTACATACTTAACTGTATATTATAAAATAGGAAGCACATAGCATGAGGTCCACAAGCAAAGCAAACAGTGATGATAATACTTACTGGGTGCAACAGGGAATCAATCAGTGTTTATTGATATACTGTAGACAGAGGTCAAGAAGAAAAAGTATGTGGGACTCTAACGTGACTTGTCCCTACCTGGAAAATCATGTCTAGTGCCATGTGAAGTTGAACATTTGTTCTACTTCAAATATTAAAGATTTTTCACCCTTAAGAGGATTAGTCCTATTAATAATTTGGAATGCTACTGGAGGCAGAAAAAAAAATGCTACGGAAGTGGAAAAACAAGTTTTCCTAGCTGCTTAGCATCCATCTGATGCCTGATGATTCACTCTGGTCAAGGAAATGTTGACTGAAGACACTGGCCCAAATATTGACCCCCATAGTTGTCTAGGATATTTGTGTAAACATAAGCTCATTCTCTTTTCCACCTCACCCCATCATTTGTAGATTGGAAACAGAGGAACAATGGAGAACTACAAGATCCCAGGATCTAACTGCTACCACCTGCCAAAAATCCTGTTGGAATGAAGTCTTTTATTGATAAACTCATGAGATGGTGTGGTTACTGCATTAGGAAGTGAGCACCAACACATGGAAGGAACAATAAAATCAGAGTAGCTGCAGGCAGAATTGGGAGCCAAGAGATGCTAGCTTTTTTTTTTTTTTTTCATATTTCTCTCCTCTTGGCTTTTTGAAAAACTGCCCCCCTTCCAACTATTAATGCCTTTCTTTTTGTACTTCACTCCAAACACTTAAAAACATTTATGTTGCTGCTCTGCCGAAAAAGAAATCCATCTACTTGCAACATGCTAAATTATAAAGAACTTAATTTGGTTGCACTTTTCCACGTTCATTTGCATTTTAAAAGGCCTATAGAAAGACCACAACGCTTACACCTAAAGAATGGATCACTAATGGTCGAATTTCAATCATCAGAAAGAGGAAAAAATTATTACTATGCAAATTATACCATATAGGGGACAGCCTACTTCAGTTAGACTCTCGACCCTGAACAGAAATTAAGTTTACATTTTGATATTTTGCCTAAAATAACATACTAAAAAAAAAAAGCAACTGTTCTGTTTAAATTTCTTGCTCTGCATGGTTCTCCATCCATACTTATTTATAGCATGGTAACTAAATTAAAAAAAAAAACTGGAAAGTATTTATTGTATTTGTTGCTATATCTCATGAATTTTAAAATGTCTAAATTAGAGAAAGATAATTGAGGAAAAGATTGCATAAAATTTAATTGTGCAAATGAACAATATTCACTAACTGTGTAATGAACTCAGAATTGCTTTACTTGTATTCAGAAACATTGGTATCAATGTTAGTTTTCTCTGTTTTAGACTGCAAGCAATTCCAGGGCAAGAATTGTAACTTTCACTTTATTTTGTACATGCTGGATAGGACTGTATATTAATTCCTACCATTGGGATTAACTTTTATACTTTGAAACAGGTAGCAAATTTTACATATGTGGTGGAGAATAAACTTACTCCCTGCAATTAAGAATATGAAAAGAAAGAAATGACAACAAAAGACATATTCTGTCTACTTCCTAAAATCCAAAAGTTTTCCTTGTGTGTCTGCATTCTTGCTGAGAGATGGTGAGAGATGGTGAGATACAGTCAGGCAGAAAAGGGTGGAACACTCAGATTCCAAATCAAAGTTAGCTCAGTTTCTTCTAGTTTCAAGTAATCGTCTTTGAGTAAATATGTAGCCAACCAAAGTTCCATTTTCTTTAAGATTGTTTCTACTGTCAAAAATCTCCCCCTGTTGTACAATCCTTTCAAGATGGCATCCAACTCCAGGGATAAATTTGACCACAAGCTATTAATCAAGTAATAAAACTAATGTTATCTTTATTTTGTCCTGAAAAGGGAGGAGATGGAAACGGCAAATGTCAACTATAAGCATTTGTCTAATGTGTTGTGCATCCAATTAGGAGATAAAATTCTGAGATCTTATTTTTGTTATTGTTAGATCCAATTTTGTTATTATAAGATCTGATTTTTGTTATTTGATCTTACTTGGCTTTCTTTAGATACATTATTGAACAAGTAGACCCCAATTTTTCTGTAAATGGTCATGACAATATTGGCCCTATTTCACATTATTTTGAATACTGAATATGAACATTTGAAGACTCTTTTTTTTGGGTGGGGGCACTGGGGATTGAATCCAGGGGCACTTTTTCACTGAGCCACATCCCCAACTCTTTTTATATTTTATTTAGAAATAGAGTCTTGCTGAGTTGCTTAGGGCCTCACTAAGTTGCTGGGGCTGGCTTTGAACTTGGGATCCTCCTGCTTCAGACTCCCTAGCCACTGGGATTACAGGCATGTGCCACTGCACCCAGCTTGAACTCTTTTGAATAATAATCTCCAATACAAATATAAAGTGGTCTGGTATCTTCATGTACTAACTTCATCTGGATTATAAGCTTTTTGGAAGGAGTGGCAATATTTAGTTTTACTTGAATTGTGATAATGGCCTTTGCATAATAAAAATATGTATTGTATCCCAAATACAATAATTGATTTGCTAAAGTGTAACTCATATAACTTCACTAAGTGGTATAGAAATGTAGGTGGTCTCATAAGAGTGGTCTGTTAGTGTGCAGAAGAATTTTATAGATCCTTTTTTGAACATTGACGAAACACTTTCAAAGAACAATTCAAAATCAAATAAAGTTAATTTTGTTTGTATTTATTAAGGAAGGTCACAAATTGCAAAGCAAAAAAAAAAAAAAAAAAAAACTAGGTTAATAATGGCTTAAAAACAGGAGTTCTCCAAGTGTCCTTCAATAACACCACTATATTAGAAATAGAAATGCAAATTCCCAAGTCCCCTTCCAGACCTACAGAAGCAGAAAAACTTTAGAGTGAGGGCCCAGCAATCTGTGCAGAATTCCTGCATGTGATTCTGATGCATGCTCAAATTTGAGAATCACTGATTTCAATGATACATAGTTATCTAACCTACAAAAAATGATGGAGATAATTGTTTGCAACAGCTGCTGCATATGGTCAATAAGTTCTAGGCTATTATTCGACTCCTGTAGTCTTACCTTGCTGACTATTTTGCTTTCAAACTCATTACCTCAAAACTGGCAATATGGCTACTGCAGCCTGTGTGATTATGGTCTCAAGGGAGACAGGAAGAAAGGACATAAAAGGAGAATGGACAAAGGCATTTGGGACTACCACTTTTATGACAAAACTAAATACTTTCCCAGGAAGTCTCCAGTCTGAGTTCCCCATACATGTCATTGGTCAGAACTGTCTCATGGCTACCCTTGGCTGTCACATGAATGAAAAGATTTTTCAGATTTCATTTTGGAGGCAGGTAAGAAAGGGAGAAAGGGAATTGAGAATGGATATTTGATTAGTCAGCCAACAGCATTCTCAAATAAACTGAGGATTATAGCATAATCCCAACAATTTAGCAGCTTTATCCTGGAAATAAGAAAACATGGAAAATGAGATATCTGTCTTTAAATACTGCATTTGAAAGGATGCCTTGTGGGAAAAAGCTCAGATAGTATATGAAGCTTCTGTGAGGCAGGAACAATAGGTGGAACTTAGAGATCACAGATGTTGGTGCAACAAAAAAGAATTTTCTAATGATTAAACTTATTCAAAAGAAAACAGGATACTATGAAGTAGTGAGTACCCAATCACTCTACAACCATCTCTTTAAAATAGAATGGAGAGAATTCCTGCAGTGGATCCCTTCCAAAACTAAAATTACATGATTTCATTGACTAAAAGTAAAGTATGTTATGGATAATTATTACTAATACTTGGTGCATGTTTACTTCATCCTTGACACCATACTAGTTACTGTACCCGTGTCATCTCATTTTCTACTATGACAACACTATGAGATAAGCACTGTCATTATTCCTGTTTCAAGAACCTGAGACAAACTGAGCTAAGCTACTCAAAGTCACAGAGCCAAAGTGTGGACAAAAACAACATTACTTCAGAAGTCAAACTCTTCAGTCTTGCAACCGTCTCCAGGATTTAAAACAACTCTACAATTTTAAAACCTTAAGAAATAAAATCCAAATTCCTCAAGTTGATTGAAGTGCAGTTCTACTTCTCATTCCCAGATACCTGCACTTGTAAAGTCACGTTTTCTAATACTTGTTTGAGCAATGCTAATATTGTCAGGTCTTCGTACTTCACAACATCTACTTAGATCATTGCTCTTCTAAAATCCAGTCCAACCAATTAAAAGACTACATACTGGTGATGTACCTTGACTTGTCAATAATTTGAATTTGGGAAAATTATCCCATGGGAAGTGATTGTCATTCACTATTTCTGTGCACTTACTTTGGAGTTAAAACTCCTGACCAATATGAAACTTTCAGAAAAGAATGCATCCTTATTTCCAACTCCTGGACAAAATGTGAGAATATTCTTGGTGATTTGTCTAATAGTATCACCAGTTGCTAAGTGCCCACAATAGCTGGCACAAGGTAGGCAGTATCTGAATATTTGTTGAATATATGAATGTGTGCATAAATTCTAATCATAATAGCTTTTCTTTTGCAACAATATATGATTTTATTGATGAATATCTTTTAACCACTTTTCCGTGGCTGTAACTAGCCTGCATACCTGTCCAATGAAAACAAAAAGAAATTAAACAAAACTATTTGTTTTGATATGATAGGCTAACTTGTGCATTGAGGATATTTCCACACCAAGACACACCACAGTGGGATCAGGTAAGCAAAGCACGTAATGAGGTGAGGATGCATACCTGAAAGTTGAGCCCCTTCTGAAAGCAGGACTGAACTTTCCAGAATTATACCCACAAACATTCAAGGAACTCTAGCCAGAAACTAAGAAGTCAATGTAGTTTTACTAATTTCTAATAACAGGGCTGAGATTAAAACCAAGAAAATGGAGAACAAAATTGTTGAATAGAAGACTGCCAATCCCACAATGTAAGGGATAAAGTCAATGCCTCACAGCAGTGAGCAATGGCAAGGACACACAGTCACAACTGCTTTATCACTGTTGTTATTGTTTTTTGTATAAAACATACAGATCAGAGTATGCATTATTTTCTCTATGCGTATGCATACACTTCAGTGATATCACATTCATGGTGCGCAGCCGTCACGACCGTCTGTACCCAATTCTTCTCACAAATTCAACAGCGTTTGATACTAACAATGTTCTCTAAAATATCCATGTCAGGACCAGGTATTTCACTTCTAAATCAGAATGTTCTGAACAGAAAGAAGATACCCATTTTAGCAAGAAGTTTATCTCCTAATGACTTACAGAATAAATGATAGATGTTGAACTCTTGACCCTAAAGCAGCTACACTAAAAATATTTTATAACTAGTGTTATTTGGTAATAAATACCAATGTGAATTCATAAAAATAGAGTTGTTGCATCATTCTGCTTTTTTGGCATCAGGTAGAAACAGTGAACTGGATTTGCAAGTTATTTCTTCAAGATTTCAATAAAATGCACTTTAAAAATAAATTTGTTAGCTCAGAATATAATTTAATAGCCAATTGAATGCTAAACAAAATCAGATACCCTAGACTCTTAAGCAAGTACCATGTATTCTCTATTTTACGTATACAGTGCTAAGGTGGTAGAGTAAGTACTTCAAGGACACACAAAGTCCTCATTCAACATTCGGATTGACAGCTGGGAAATTACAGCAGACCCATCACTTTGATGTACAGCAATCAGAAATAAGGTGTTTCCAGTAGAATAAAAACCCTCTGCTATCAGTTATTCAAAAAAAAAAAGACAAGATTTGACTAGGGATTTCAGGCATAGAAACAACTATTTATGTGCATAAAAGGGGAAAAGACTGCAGATGATAAATGTCTCTCTACAGCAACATCACTAACCTTAGAACTTTCAAGGAAGGAAACTTCTGGTCCAGGCTCTTCATTCAGCAATTTAAGGAAAATATGGAATTTTGTTTTCTGTTTTCTATATTTTTAACATATTGCATATGTATTTCCATGATTAGTATATTTAGCAAACTTTGTATTTTCAAGATTCAATTGCATTTACAGAACTACAGCTCACTCACTCTCCCTGTTGTATAAAGTTGCATTATTTGAATATGACACAGTACATTTCTTATTCTCTTAAGAGTGCGCTTTTAAGTAGATTCTGATTGTTTTATTTTTTTACTTTTATGATTGCAGAAAATTATGGGTCATTATGTTATAGACACCTTGTTGATAATACATATAGGAATATCTTTTGGGCATGTGCCTCGTAATATAATTATCATCTGAGTGAAAAAGAAAGGAATATCTTTTGCTTTGCCAAGTAATACCTCAGTGCATTCCTAGGCAGTTATGCCCACGAATACTCCCAGAATCAGTAAGTGAAAGTTCCCATTTCTCTGTATCCTCACTCTGCTTGGTATCATTGGACTATAAATTTTTTTTTCAATCTGGTTAGTGTGTATTGTATCAGAGGATGGTTTTAATTTGCATTTCCTTGTTTACTGATATTGAGCTTCTTTTTTCATATGTTCATTAGCCATTCAGGTTTTCTCTTCTATAAAATGCTAGTTCAAGCCTTTTTGTCTGTTTTTCTATTTGGTTGCTCTCATTTTTGTATTGATTTGTAGCAATGTCATTTTCAAAACTAATGCTTCGTTGGTTATATGTATTGTCTCCTCCCAGTCTATAACTCTCATCTCAGTTTTTTACATTGTTGATAAATGAAATGTTCAATTGTAATATTATCACATTTATTATCTTTTTATTTATGTTCACTGATTTTTGTGCCTTGTTTATGTAATCTTTGCCTATAATGAAGTCGTAATGAGAGAGACTGTTCCATTCTTCCAGTGCTTGATTTGATTCTTGTCCTTATTAAGTCTCCAAATACAACATTCCTACTGACCTTTGTAACTCCACAGTTTTGTACTCTTAAATCTATTTCCCCAAATGGATCCAGCTTCTGTCTAAAGTGTTGCAATCCTGCAGTGAAATCCTTCCTTTCTTGCTGGCCCTAGGTCTCTTGCTTCCTCAGATTCTTTCCTTCTCTTCCTGGCTGGATCCATTTGGGAGGTAGTGAGGGCTGACTCAGGCAGGGTTTCCCAGGCTTGTGTATGGAGGACTGCTCCCCCAAGCCTTGCCCTCATGATTCAGCAGCATCTCTCTTAACAGCTGTGCTCTCTCCAAACAGATCAGGTTCCAGTGCCCAGATTCTACCAGTAATGCTGGGCCTTGGGGTCTAGTGCATTCCTTGTACCTCCAACCTGGGAGACTCATTCTCAGTTTTCTGGTGTGATTGCCTGAACTGCCTCACTCACTGTCCCATGTTTGACTCTCAGCTCCTTGTTATTAGTGTGGGCAAATCCCATGATAATTCCTCCTGATGTAAATACTTGAAGTCCTTTCCATTTTCTCATTGTAGACCCTGACTCTTGTACTCTCCTAAAGGCTCATCTATTTATATACCCCCTCACAACTGGCCCCTGCTTCCCTCTCTAAATTTATCTCATGCCTCTTTCTGCCCTGTAAGCATTTGACACAGGAAAGTCAAACTTTATTTCCTTTCTTTTTGACCATTCTTTGGCTCTCTGCCTGGAAAATGATACACCAATACTAACACCACCTCTTCATTCTTCTTGTCTCCTTGGGAAAACTCTATTCACTCTTAAAATCTTGGCTCACAGGTCTTTCTGAAGGTGAGGCAGCTACAGAGTAGAGTTCTATATAAAAAGAGTTTTAGTGCTTATAAAAATTATTCCTTTACAAAAAAAAGATAAGTATGTAAGATGGTAGATTTGTTAGTCTCATTTAAGCATTTCATGTTGTAAACATTTATCCAAACATCTCATTGTACCCCATAGATATATGCAGTTAAAAATAAAAATTTGTAAATAGCTCTTTATTCAGATGGCATAAACAAGAAGCTACCCTAGAAATATGCAATATAGGCTGATGTCTAATCGTTGACTCATCATCATATCTCTTTATCAAATTATTATGTAAATTCACTTATGTTGAATAACTTCACAATGGATTAGTCTTTTTTTCCCACAGTGGATTCATCTTAATTTCCACTCAAATGCTTTATTATTATATAACTGAACAAATTCCATAAACAACAAAAAAATCTATAAACATAAAAAATGAAGAGAAACAATTTGGCTCACTCTACTGTGCACCCATCTCTATATCACAATTAGGCAAAATTAATTCCGTTTCCTTTTTTTATTTTTTGGTACAAGGGATTGATCCCAATGATGCTTAAACACTGAGACACCTCCCCAGACCTTTTTAAAAAAATACTTTATTTAAAGACAGTCTTGCTGAGTTGCTTAGGGCCTCACTGAGTTTTTGAGACTGCCCTTAAACTTGCAATCTTCCTGCCTCAGCCTCCCAAGCCTCTGGGATTACAGGTGTGCACCACCACACTTGGCTTTTCATTTCCTTAAGAATACATAAGGGGGAGGTGTTATGGTACATTCCTGCAATCCCCAAAAATGTGGAAGACGGAGGCAAAAGGATTACAAATTCTCAAATTCAAGGTCAGCCTCAGCAATTTAGTGAGACCCTGTCTCAAATAAATAATAAAAATAATTAGGGATATAGTTCAGTATAAAGTCTCCTGAATTCAATCTCTAGCATGTGCGCGCGCGCGCACACACACACACACACACACACACACACACAACCCATAAAACAAAACAAATAAAAAAGAATATAAGGGCTACTGCTGTTCTGCATTATATAGGGAGAAGGGGAAGTTATAGCTAATTGTTAAGCATACTGATACTTTATCCAGGTTTTCCTTGTTCGAATTTCAGTTCTGCTAATCTTTGGGCAAATTACTCAATCTCCCTACGTCTTCCAGAAAATAACCTTCCACATGAGATAGTTGTCAGCATGTAATAAGCATTTAAAACCTTCAATAAATTCCTAGCTGCTATTATAACTTCACATTGTCTTTTTGTTGTTGTTCAAATGTCTCTGTACCTTTCTCTGAGTAGCCTGTGAGCTTCCTAAGGTTAAAGAGCATAGTCTTTTGTTGCTGTTCTTATTTTGTTCAGCATCTCCTTAACTTGGTACCGTGCCTTGCACCCAATAAGTGTTCTATGTATATTTGTTAAGGTATAAACCATTCCTATCCTTGGGTAAAGTGAGCCAGGAGGGTGGACATCAGAATGTCTTCTCTGATCTCACTCTCCACTTCTCATACCTTTCCTAGGGGGTTAGCTTCCTATTCTTACACATCCAGTCTCTTAGCTCTCCAACAAATTTAAATAGCAAAAAATCAAATAATACACCCCATTTACCTCTCTGGGGAAATGGATAAGCAGGACATTCAATACATCTGCAAAACTGTCACTCTGCAGAAGGTACAGAGAAACACAATTTATAAAACAAATACTCATGTCAAGAGCTAAGGGGTGTGTTTTTTCTTCCTGAAATATCATCAGCAGGGAGTGAGAAACTCATCAGGGGCTCACATCCCTAGTGCAAAGGGAAGGACCAACCCAAGCAAATAATACAACCGACAGTGACAATATAAGGAAGGTGCCCTAAAGGGCAGCACTGTGCAAGAGCAGTCCAGATGACCAGTCTCCAGGAACCGCTTTTAAGAGCCTCTAACCAGTTCAGGACTGCCGAACAGCATACATTTAGCACAAGCCCCAAGATGGTGTAACACTTTACAAGTTCCTCTTAGAATGAGAAGAGCTAATGACTGGAAATTCTTAGATCCATAAAATTAGGGATGACTGCATCTGTTTATTAAGAATTCATATCCTGCCGGGTGCTGTGGTGCACACCTGTAATCCCAGCAGCTCTGGAGGCTGAGGCAGAAGGATCTGGAGTTCAAAGCCGGCCTCAGCAACAATGAGGCTCTAAGCAACTCAGTGAGACTCTGTCTCTAAATAAAACAATTAGGGCTGGGGATGTGGCTCAGTGGTCAAGTGCCCCTGAGTTCAATCCCTGGTACCAAAAAAAAAAAAAAAAAAAAAAAAAAATTCATAAACTTAAAAAAAAAAAGGTGATAAGTAATTTCTAAAGACTTGAAAGAAACTATTAGATCAAACAGTTTTCCAACACACAAGAAGTGTTTGGGGCTTAACAATATGTGGAATAGCAATGATCCAAATTAAGTTTATATATGCAAGTTTTGCTATTTCTCAAAATGAATTTTGCCACTGCAGAAGTGTAAGAGAAGTCTCTGGCCTCTTCAATACTCAGTGGAGCCTTAGGGTAAGTCCTTCCTTCCAGCATTCTATATGCCAGATACAACTAGTGCCAGGACAAATCATGAACTTGTGTTGTTACTAACAATAAAAACCACAGTGAGTGTTGTGCCAATATAAATCTTGCTCAAAATTAAGAGAGTATGAAAAAAAATGTATTTCTTCCCTTAAAGCTTTTGCATAGTATTTATTTTGTAGAATTGATGCTGATAAAATTCACTGCAATTAAAAAGGAGAAAATGAAAAAGCCAAGCCAGCATCAGGATTTATACCAATATTACTGACCAGCAAGTTTCCTAGCATCAGTAAACTTCTATGGAAAATTAATTTCATGCTTGTCTGCTCTGGTAAAACCCCTTACTGAGTTGTTATAAAAAGAGAAAATTGAGATCGGCTGTGGGAATACCAAAAAGAGTTGATGCAGCTAAAAAGAATTGTCATGTTTACATGCTTTAGGGACCTCACCCATCTAGAACCCTCTATAAGTTGGGCTTGTCAGCTGATATCAGAACTAAGAAGGGTGGCCCCAATGGGTTCTCATGAAAATTCCAGAAAGATACATGTATACTCAGAGTTAGTAAGTAATGATAATAATAATAATAACAATAATAAAAAAAAACAAGAAATGATTAAGTCATTTAACAATGTAGGAAAAATTTAACAGGAAAAATTTCTTGTGAAAAACCAACCAATCATTAGCAAATCTGTATAATGGTTACTGTACAGAGCTCAAACTTCTATCTTTGAATGTTTGTCTTTGCTATAATTCATGAATAAGACCAAGTCTACAATACATTCATCTGGGTTAAGGAACTATATACTATTCAAATTCTGTAGAGAAATTTTGGCGAAGAAAATAAACCTATTATTTTGTTTACCTTAAGGAGCAATTTTCTTCAAGGAGAAATTTCAAAGAATTCACCTTCCAAATGATTTCACTTTTTTTTTTTTTGTTATCATGCATTTGAAAACAGCTTGGGCATGACATACCACACCTTCTGCTCTTCTAAATAAGACTGAGGAACAGATGGCTACTGACCTTTATCTCCAATCAGGTTCTGCCTGCCTGAATATTATCTTATTTGTAAAAATTAATCTTCTTACTTTCAACTATATTTCAGAATGAAAAACTTAGTTGATGCAACAATCAGTAACCAAGCTATTAAAGCTCTGACACACATAGATATTTCTGTTTAGAAAATGAACTTTTAGTGCTTTTAACCATCAAAACCTCAAGTGGAGAGGTAATAGAATAAGTATATTTGCAAAAGCAGCATGTCCACCAAAAAATTCTCTGGTACATTTGTTAGACAAATGGCAAATCATTCAAATATCAATATAGAAATATTTTCAATGGTCCAGGTCACACAAAAAAATGTACCAGTGAGAATAAATATATTTTCCTCATTTTAAAGCATGTAACTACTAACCAGAAAGGGAAGACACTTTATAAATGAAAGTGACATAAATTATTTCTTTAGCAATTAAGCATGTATTTTATAAAGATAAAATTCATGTTTTTATAGGATATATTTTTAGAATCTTGATGCCTATGCCTATATGCCCATTGGCATGCAAAGACTTAGGGCAGAGTTAAGGCAATGATAAACATATGCTTACCCAACAGATTATAATGCATTTCCTCATTTCATCTTCTCATAAAAATGGTATGTATTATAATCTAGCAGGAGGTAACCTAGAAAACAAACAAACATTACAAATTCATAAATTTGTAGCAACCATCTATACATTTCAGAAGATGTCCTTAGGCCTGAAGTATACAACATTATGTAAAATCATACTTTGCATATAAAGACCCAAGCATCACATGGCATATACATAGACAGATCCAAATGGTAGCATAATATTTGGAGAACATGATTGTTTCAAAATTGTATGATTGCCTAATACAAGTTTTATGGTCAGAAAACAATCTTTGGTAAACTAACAGCAACCACTGTTATATAAATGATCACTGGGAAATGACTTAGGATTTTGTTCTTTCTATACTGCTATATATTTTTATGCAACAAATGAGTTAGGATGAATGATTTATCTTTTTGAAAACAAAAGTGTTACTATTACATTTACAATTTTTATCACATGTTTTGAGTGTTTTGTTTTGTTCTGTTCTGTTTTGTTGTTTTGTTTTCAATGCTAGAATCATTTCCTAATAATTTTTATTTGAGAAGAAAGGAAATGTTTAGGGTAAACATTGTTATAATAGATGTTTAATGTGCCTGCAGATTAATTCACATGACAACCTACAAATAGCACAAAGTAAAATGTTATTCATTATATGAAGTCTGTTAGGACTTTCTTTTTGATCCAAAAAGTAATTAAAATAATGTAGATTGAAAAGATCAGAGACCACAATTCCTCCTGAATGAGTTTTCCTGAGAATTAACTACAAACATTCAAATACTCTTTGAAAAAGGAAATTATAATTGTTCACCTATTCTGTTTCATTAATAGCTTAAAGCAAAACTCAACAATTCAAGCTGCAATTATAAAATATAATGACACTACTATTCCCCTAACTCATCACTGAAAAATGAATACTAGTTCGTCATTAAAAAGTACAATGGTATAATCAAGATAATTAATAGTTTTATGGGTAAACTTTGTTTAATTGGATTTTTAAAATCTTACAGAAAGGAATCTGCCTTAAATGATGCAACATATCTATTTGCCATCATATTTTCTGTCCTGAAACACAAAATGCAAATAAATAATCTACTCCTCCCTAAATATTTTATTTTACATCTTTTAAAATGCAACTTACACTAGACCATTTAAAAAAGAGTATATCTTTGTAATTTATATGAATGACAATAAACATTATACTAATTTTTTGATAACCAGGACTTTTCAATGAAAGACATTATTAAGGAGGCATAAAGGCAGATAGTCATCAAAAACAGGCATTATAACATCAAGGAATTTTAGATACAGAGATACAACTTTTCAAATTTCCTCCAGAAAAATATTTCTAAAAGTTTGGGACATATTCCATTATTTCTGAGGAACTAGTTCAAAAAAGTAGAGATATAAATTACAAATTGTTTGAAGTCACATATCTTACTTTAAAATCTGATAATATATTTATTTTACTATTATTATTCAGATAATGTGTCTTTGACTTAAAAAATGTACTGCAGAAGATGTAACCATATTAATCTGATGGACTTGTTCAAGTTCTCATAGTCATGGCACCCCAAAGTCTTCTGCTATAGACATCCTTTATTAGGAAGCATAGTTTTACCTAGGCCAAGGTAGATTAAATAAGAATTGACTAATGCAAACAGGTACACAATGGTTACTCTAAAACAACCATTGTGTGAACCCCATTCCTTGATTCCTAATCTATTTATCTGTCTTTGACAGCACATCCTTCCTCAAGAAAAATGTGTGGCTAAATTCAGGAACTAGAAAGTCCACTTCCAGTTTTGCCAGGAAACAAGTTTATAATGCAGCTCACTATTATGTAGATCCAGAAATAATCTAAGTTCACATTAATCCCATCAATACCCCCCCATAAGAGAATACATGAGAAAAAAAATCAGATTTATACTAAAGAGTGCTCCAATGCTCTAAAGCTTCTGAAATGGTTCTGAATTTAAAAAATAAAAAATGGGAAAGGAAGAAAAGACATACTACAATATTTGGAATGATGGAGGAAAATCTTTAATAATAAAAATAAAAATCAATCTTTATTGAACATTTATACCACTCTAGGCACCATTATAAATACCTTACAAAATTAATTCTCTTGGTCCTCACAGGGATCCTCTAAGATCATCATTAGGAATGTCCCGAATTTTTGCAAAAAAGGAGAAATTGAAAGGATTCAAGTCAAAACAGAAACAAGTTAAGCAACTAAAAATTGGTTGACATGGAATTGGAATGTACTCTTAATCACCATGTTCTAATATTTTCAACATGAAAGTGGAGTGCAGAGACATGAAGGTTATCTTATTATATATTGTGGATGTTTTGTTCACCAAAAATTGTGGAAGGTTCATATTGATTGTCACTTCCCATTATAAGGTGGATGACATAGGAACTCAGACTGAAAAGACAACAATGAAGGAGGAGGAGGTAAAGTAGGAGGAGGAGGAGGAGAAATGCATACAAAAGAAGAAGGCAGTTAGAAAGGCAGACTGAAGCAGTGTCAAGGCTGGAAGTAGAAGGTGAAAAATCATAAGGCTCAGGAGAATGAGGATGAAGGGTAAGGCAGACACATCAGACCCTGAGGCAAAATAACAGGGAATGAAAATTCAGAAAAGGACCAGTCGTTTCTGTACTGAAGTGATTCATGCTGCTGGGGATTTGGATTGCTCTGAGGTGGGATGAGAAGATGGAGAGGGCCTAAGATGTAATGAAGAGAGAGAAGTCAGCTCGTGTCAAGCTCCTTACAAACCAGAGCAATTGCAATGCCTGAAACTATGGTTCCAGAGGCTGCAAAGTGAAACCTGTGGGTTGTTTCCTACCAGAATCATAATGTACAAGGCAGAGAAAATTGGCCCACACAAAAGCCAGGTACATGTGTGGTGAGCCGTTCCTATAGACCGTGGCCGCCATTAGAAGATGGCGCCGGCTTCCACTGTGGCCTGTGATAAACAACTCCTTTTTTGGAGAGTTGGCACGTAATCCCTTATCACCCTATGAGAAAGCTCCACGTGGCAGCTTTGCATTGGGGCTTGAGATGCTTCATTAAGGCTGGGAGGGGCATCCAAGAGGGAGAAGAAGAAATATCAAGGGCCTGAATAAACTGCTGAAAGAAGATTCCTGAGTTGCGTCTTCCTTGCGGGCAAGGGGTCGCGACATACATGGCTTTAATTTGAGTCAATTGCCTTAAATTTTATAATAGATTCCCATCAAAATCTAGATTTCCAATTTTTCTTTAAAAGTCATGATCTGTTGTAAATTTTGGCCCCTTAGAGCAGGCCTTTCTAGTTCTTTGGGATGACCAAAGTTTTATATGCTTCCTATATCCACAACAATGTCAGGACAACATTCTAAAATGCTCTTTGTCACTCTACCTAAAATCACTGAAATCAAATCTCTAACAAGATACTAGAGACCTCCCTTGACCTCATATTGCCTACTGTTTAGTTCTTTTTTTTTCCCTTGGTACTGGAGAATGAACCCAGGGGTGCTTTACTGCTGAACTACAACCCCAGCCCTTTTTAGTTTTTCAGACAGAGCCTTGCTAAGTTGCAGAAGTTGCAGAGGTTGGTCTCAAACTTGTGATCCTCCTGCCTCAGCCTCTAGAGTCAGAGGTATGCACCCCCACACCTAGCTGTCTAGTTTACTTCTGATATATGTATATATATATATATATATATATATCAGAAATATATATATATATATCAGAAATATATATATATATATCAGAAATATATATATATATATATATATATATACATATATATATATATATATATCCATCAAAAGAAATTACTTACAGAGCCTTAAAAGTATAATGCACTTGCCTGATATATACCTTCACACAGGATTATCCTACTGTCTTGAGTACCTCTCCTGCACCTTCATTGCCTAGCTGACTCCTTTACATCATTCAAACTCAGGAGTCATCTCTCTGGGAATCCATAACTCTAGCAATCCTAGCCTTCTGTCCATCTGTGTCATGGAACTCACCTCAGAGAGTTACCAACTATCTGATTGTGATGAGCAAATTTTTATCTCCAACCTGCATTTCTCATTTGTATTCCATTTGTCTCATATACCTATGTCTAACATGTATATACCAATTCTAAATTGTCTATTTATATGTGCCTTAGCCATATCCAAGTTTGAACTTCTTATGCCCCCCAAGCATTTTCTCAGAGGCTGAGCAAGGTTTTCCCTAGCTATTTGCTGTTTGTGTCACTATCCCAATGCTCAAGTGAGAAACTTGGGAATCAAGTTCAATCAAATTCATGGTGCCCGTGAGAGTGTACTCATAGATCACCAAATACAGGAATACAGATAATATATTTTGAAATCCATCCCCACATTTGTACTGAGGCCATAACTCCCAATGATGGAGCACATTAGAGATCCCATGGTGAAAAAATTAATGGAGAAAAGAACTCAGAAGGTTAACTTCAGTTTGTGAACTTTGGCCTAGTTCTTTTTTAATGTCAGATCTTTATTAACATATAATTATAGCACCATGCCATAATGTATAATTTAATAATTTTTAGTATTATATAATTGTAAATATATTACCTCAGTCAATTTTAGAACACATCATTTACCTAAAAAAACAAAAACAAAAACACAAAAAACAAAACTCCATACTCAGAATAAAGTGTTCTTTATTCTCACTCTCAATAGTCTTTGTCCCGAAAAACACTAATCTACTCTCTATTTCTTTGTGTTTGCCTATCCAGGACATTTCACAGGAATAGAATCATACAATGTTTGGTTTTCTATTATTTCATTTAGCATAATGTTGTCAAGGTTCACCTGTTTTGTAGCTTATCTCAGTACTTTATTTCTTTTGATGCTGAATAATTTTCTATCATATGGATATGTCACATTTTATTTATCCATTCAAAAATTGATGGACCTTTGCGTGGTTTTCCCTCTGGGGATATTATGAATAATTTTTCTATGAATATTCATGTATGCATTTTTATGTAAGCATGTATTTTCATTTCTCCTTGATATGTAACTGGAGTGGAAATGCTATGTCACATGATAACTCTATGTTATAAGGAATTGTTTTTTTAATAGCTCAATACTTTCACACTCCTATCAGTAGTGCATTAGGGTACAATTTCTCCACATCCTCAACAGAATTGTTATTGCTGGATACAAAGTTGTATCTTATAGTGATTTCGATTTGCATTTTCCTGAAGACTAATGATGTTGAGCATCTTTTCATCTGCTTCTTGGTCATTTTACATCTTATTTGGACAGATGTCTATTCAGAACTTTTCCCCATTTTAATTAGGTTATTTGTTTCTATGTTATTGAGTTTTCAGCATTCATTATGTATTCTAGATACAAGTCTTTTATCATGTGTAGAATTTACAATATTTTCTTTCATTCTTTGTTATCTTTTATAGTGGTGTCCTTTGAAGCACAAGTTTTAAATCTTGATAAAGTCCAATTTTATCTTTTTTTTTCTTTGTTGTGTGTGCATTTGGTGCCATATGAAGAAAGCATGGCCTACCTGAGTCACAAAGATTGATGACTATATTTTCATCCAAGGGTTTTATAGTTTTTATATATAACATAGTTTTTACACATAATCTTTAATTCAGTTTAGTTAGTTTTGTATATAGCATGAGGAAGGTATCCAACTTTGTTTTAAAAAAATTTTTATTTGTGCATAATAATTATACAAAAAGTATATTTCATTGTGTCATATTTGTACATGCACTAATACAATTTGATTGACTTTCATTCTCCAATACCTCTCTTTACCCTCTCCTCCTCTCTCCACCAAGTCTCTTTCTACTACCCTACTGCTCTTCCTTTTATTTCATGAGATCATTTTCCCCCCTTTTTTTTGGTCTAGCTTTCACATGTGATTGAAAACATTCAGCCCTGACTTTCTGAGCTTGGCTTATTTCCCTTAACATGAGGCTCTCAAGTCCCATCCATTGTCCTGAAAATAACATAATTTTGATCTTTATAGCTGCATAAAATTCCATATATAAATTTTTATTTTCCATTCTACAGTTGAGGCACACTTAAGCTGCTTTTATAACTTGACTATTATAAATTGTGCTGCTCTAAACATAGTATGTTACAGTATGCTGACTTTTTAAAAAATTTTTAAGTAAATACAGAAGAATGATATAGCTAGGTCAGATGGTGTTTTTTGAGATACCTACATGTTGATTTCCATAGTAGCTGTACTAATTTACCTTCTACCAACAGGTAGAGTAGCTCCTTTTCCCTGACATACTCACCAGCATTTATTATTGTTTGTATTCTGGATGCTTGTCATTCTAATAGAGGTTAGATGAAATCTCATTGTAGTTTTGATTTGCATATTCCTGATGGTTAAAAATGTTGAATACTTTTTCATATAATTGTGGACCATTTTTACTTCCTTGGAGAAGTTCTGTTTAGGACATTTGCCCATTTGTTGATTGGGTTATTTGTTTTTTTATTATTGTTTTTAGTGTTAAATGTTTTAAGGTTTTTTTTTCTTTTTCTTTTTTTTTTTTTTTAGTTTTCTGAATATGAGTTCTGTGTTGGAAGAGTAGTTGGCAAAGGTTTTCTGTCATTAGTAGGTTCTCTCTTGATGCTATTATTGATTTCCTTTGCTGTGCATGAGTTTTTAACTTGATGCCATCCCAACTTCATCATTTTTATGTATGTATTCAGTAATTTGTTTATTAAAAAAGACTATTCTTAATCCCATTGAATTGCTTTCACTATTCTTAATCCCACTGACTTTCTTTCACATTCATGTTGATGAATAAATCATAAATGTGACAGTTTATTTCTGAAACATTCCGTGCTACTTTGATAATCTATATTTCTAGCCTATGTCAGTTCCAAAGAATTTTGGATACTATAGACTTATAAAGTTTTGAAATTTGAAAATGTGAGTTCTCCTAATTAGTTATTTTTTTTCAAAATTATTCTACCTTCAGATTTCCATATTAATTTTATATCAGTGAAGACAGTTTAGATTTTATTAGGGACTATTTGGATCTGTACATGAATTTGAAGGGTATAGCCATTTTCCATTTATTTAGCTCGTCTTTAATTTTTTCCAACACTGTCTTATAATTTTACATTTTTATTTTAGGCTCCTGTTATCAAATTTATCCCTAAGTATTTTATCCTTTTTGATGCTATTTCAAGCAAATTTTTAAATTTTTATAATTCTTCATTGTTCATGTATAGAAATACATTTGATTTTATATATTGATCTATATCCTACAAATTTGTAAACTCATTTATTAGTCATAGTTTTTAAAGCTACATTTGACCTAGATTAGTGCAATAGTCTTCAAATTTGTCTGTAGTTTTGCTTCTGTCCAACCCATTGTTCTAAGTGTATCCAGCAATCTTTAAAACATGTGTCTAAACTTATAGTGCCCCCACATAGAAGTCTTCAGCCACTCCCCATTGATCCTAGAATAAAGTATAAGACCTGGCTTCTTAATGTGGTTGTTTCTTTGTGATTCTAGCATTGAACTCAGGGCCTTGCACATGCTAGGCAAGTGCTCTACCACTGAGCTACATGCTCACTCCTTAACATGATTCTTAACATAGTTTTCATACACTGACTTCTCTCCACCTCCCAGGTTTATCTCATGATACCTCTTTCCTTGCAAAGGCCATATTATTTTTTATTAAATCTCAAATGCACCACATTTTATTTTTGCTCAAGACCTTCTAGTATGCTGTTCCCTACAACTGAAGTAACTGTACTATTCTGTTGTTTTTCAGGGTTTTGTTTAAATAAGATTTCCACTAACCATCCATTAGACTTGAATAAGAAATCCTATTTTGTGGTATTGCTAGTACCCCACTAAAGGCCTCACTCTTTGTAATTTCCTTGTATAATTGTATAACTTTCATGGGAAATTTTTAGCTCCATTAATCACTATTATTCCACTTTCAACATTAAATTATTCAACATATATTGCAGATACATGGGTGAATAACACATTTGTGATTTTTAGAGTCATGGAGTTTACAATACAATATGTTTATAATTAAACAATTAAAACAAACGATTGCAAGTTTTAATTAAAGCCGTGAAGAAAATGAGCCACTACAATTGAAAACAAACATTTTTCTGTTTGGTTCATTGCTCTATATCCCTAGCATTAAGGGCAGTTCTGTCATATAGTAGGAGTACAATACATACTTATTAATTAAATAGTACAAAACTCAAAAAGGGAACAAAGAACGAGGTGGTGACTAACAGGATGTTGTGAGAAATAACAGAGAAACTTACAGATAAAGGTTGAGAAAAAGGCTGTTAAGGAATGTGGCTTTTAGTCTGACAACTAAATAACATGTAAAAACTGTCATTTAAAAAGTAAAGGATAGAGCATTCCAAGCTAAGAAAATAATGATGCAAAGTTGCTGATAAGATGATGGTTGAAAAGATAAACGGGAGGATACATAAATAGAGAAACAAGTAAAGATGTATTTTTCATCTTTCAGGAATGACCCACAAATGATTGTTATTGAGTTGGAGAAGTGCTCCAGAAACTATGTAACCCAAGTTAGACTTGCAAAAGAGGACATGTCACTCCAGCCATGTAGGTCTAAAATGAGGTTAACCAAATTTCTCTTCTTTCTCTCTGGCCTGGGATCTAATAGCGATTCCCAGTATTCACACCTGCTCAAACCATGGGGGCGGGGAGGTCTAGACTTTGTATCCTAAAGCAGATGCTACCCTATTTGTACACACTGATATTAATAACTGGTGTCTCCTTCCTTCCATGCATCATATAATCCCTAATCACACAAGCATGCTCAACTTATGATGGCTCTCTGTCCCAATAAACCCATCTTAAGTTGAAATATCATGTTGAAAATACATTTAATACACCTAACTTACTGAGCATCATAGCTTAGCTTAGCCTACCTCAAATGTGCTTCGAACACTGACATTCACCTTGCTCTGTAGGCATGATTGGATATAAAAACACAAAGCACAAGTCTAAAAAGGCCTGGCAACCCTAAAGAGTATCATGATCACCTGGCTGACTGGGAGCTGTGGCTCACTGCCATAACCCAGCATCAAGATACAGTTTCATACTGCATATTGCTAGCCAGGGAAAAAAATCAAAATTCCAAATTTGAGGTATGCTTTCTACTGAATGTGTATTGCTTTCACATCCTCAGAAAGTAGAAAAGTCATTAAGCCAAACCACTGTAAGTTGGGTGACTATGTGTTCCTTTTCTGGCCTCAGCCAAGTCCTAATTTACCACATACTTTGGACACTATATTTGCATCACCTGAGACTTGTTAGACATACAGAGCCCCAGTCCTACTGAACAGCATCTGCATTTTACGAGAATTCTTCAGATGATGTGTACACACAATAAAATCTGAGAAGCACCGCTCTAAAGAGTCTACTCCTCAAATTCCACTTCTACCTATTCCCAGCATTTTGATTAGTCCCATTAGAAGATTTATGCTATGCCCAGAGAGATTCAGACTGAATCATTTCCAGTCTTGGTAGTTCTGTCTATAAATTCTCTTTTCCTTTCAACTAAGAAAAAAACATCTATTATTAGTGTTGATGGGAGTTGGGAAAGAATTAATTTTAGGGTACTGCTATAGGGGAAAAACAATCATTTGATGAAAGCTTGAATAGTTATTAATCTAGTCAGCAGCTCGATCCACATCTACTCCAGGTGAGGAGAGAATCCTACTAGAACTACCGTGGAATGAGTATGAATCCTTCTCAAGTTCTGTGGTAGAACCACCTTAACTTAACACTTCAAAGCCTTTGACCCATTCTAGGGATGCAGGAGTTGCTTCAGATCCTTAGAGGAATATCAGTTATCAGAGTAGAGTCTTCAAATGTCTGTCATAAGCCTCATAAATACCTTTACCATCCTTCCCCAACAAGCTCCCCTCACTGAGTGTTATGATTTGGATGTGAGTTGTTACCCAGAAGCTCACGTGCGAGACAGTACAAGAAGGTTCAGAGAAGAAATAATTGGGTTTAAAGATTTTTTGACCCAATACTTGGGTTTAAAAGATTCTTAACCCAGATAGGGATTAACTGAGTGGTAACTGAAGTGGCAGGGTGTGGCTGGAGGAGGTGGGAATTGGGGCCTGGCTGAAATCTCTGAAACCATGAGCCCTCAAACTCTTCCTCCTCTACAGTTGAGCTGGTCAGGTAATTTAGTCACAGCAGCCAACAAGCTGATGAAGACACTGAGAAACAAGACATTTGGTAGGTACAATTCTAGATAATCTTCAGCATCTGCTATAACTGAGTTTGAAATACTACAAGGGAAACCCATGGGGGATTCAGGGCCCATGGGATTCAGGAGAATTCTAGAGTAAGTAGAAGTCAGGCAACTCACAGGAACACATCTTGACTACACAGTATCACTCACACCATGCATTCGAACACAGCCTGGGAACAAGACTGAATGAAAAGAAGACATTTATGATTTTATAAGTTCCATTTTTGCAAAATAGTCTTCAGCTCTCTTCCAATTTCTTCTTTCTGACCTTATCACCACATATATAATAAAGAGGGGAGAAAGTGGTGCTTCTGATATTTATCTTACTCGGGGGCCCTATCATGCCCTTTGATTTCCAAAATTTATACTACCAAGGAACTCATGAAAAGATTCCTTATCACCTCAGGCTATAAATCCAGGTCCAAAGTTACATAGATAGCATTAGCTATGCTAGCTCAGAGATGCATATATATATATATATATATATATATTTTTTTTTTTTTTTCCTTCCTCAAACCATATCCTTCATTGCTTGCCAAAGCATAATCTTTATAAGGTGGTAGTAATTTTTATAATCATTATGTTTATTACATTTAAAATTGTAAATATGATTTTTATGCTTTTTAAAAGAATGATTTTTATCTTAAGTCTTTTAAGATCAACTTAAAAATTTTGCTGTTTAATTCATAAATCTAAGCGATTTGTTGGTCAAAATTAAAAACACTCATTTTTGCTCTTTCATTAGTTTGAAAATCTGACAGTTTTATGTTACCTATACATTTTTAACCATTATCAGGTTTAGTTGATTAAATACCAGTAAATAAATGTTAGACATAATTTTCCTAAAAAATTAAAATACAATTTAAGTCATAGTTTTCCTAGGGATTCAAAGCATCTTAATAAATTTAAAAAAACATGTATTAAATAGTTTTTATTAATAAAAGTATAATTGAACCAAATGAGTTTGGATCATTTATTCATCATGTATATACTTACTTTCACTAAAATTGTAGGTTCCTGTAATACAGATAGTAGAATTAACAGTCTCAAATTCAAAAAAATCTTATCAGTAGAAAATTTAGGTCTGAGATTTAATTACAAACTTGGACTACAAATCAGAGTGCTGTAACTGGGGCACAGAAAACTGGGTACCTTTCAAAATAATTAGAGTAAAACTGGAATATTATGGCTAGTGCTATAATAATTATTATTTTTTCCATGCCCATGACCCTTCCTCCAAATTAAGCATCTATATCCACTAATATTCTTTGGTGTTCATCTGACATAATTGTTACTGTCTTTTATAATTATTTTCACAACTTTATTCTTTAACCTCTATCACAACATAAGTTACTTAATTTGAATTTTCAAGTCACTTGTGTACCACATCTGGGTCACAGTATTATACAGCTTGGAGTGACCACAGAATTAACTATCAGTCATCCAGACATCAAATTCTTCCTTGTTTCTGGAATTCAACCCAGCAGGTAGTCAGAGAATATGTTCCATCTTTAGATCCAAGGGTTTCTCCTAAGGAGTCTAAGTAAATCAGAGCAAAGGTAGGCTCCTAGAAGTGATAATTGTCCCACAGGAAAGTACAGGGCTAAAGATATCCTAAGCAAACCCAAGGAAAGCAACTGCCAAGAGGTTCTCCTCCTTCCAATTACAACTGGAAGCTGTTTTATGGTCACTTACAGTCATGAGCCAACCAGCCTCATAGGGAAGCTGATACTTTTTCATAATAAAATGACCTAGAAAGGACCTGGGTATTTGGTAATGTGGTTATTGGAGCTTATCTTATCCAGATGATACTTGATGTGAAAGAGTACATTTTTTTTTTTCAAATGAGATACCATAGAAAACTATGGAATTTTGCAAGGAGACTTAAACTTAAGATGTTTAGTGAAACTTGAATGCAGTATGTATCTCCTCAAGTTATTTGGTACATGGACTAGGGATGTAGCTCAGTGGTATGTGTGAGATCCTGGGTTCCAGCTGCAGGACCACACACACACACACAGACACACACACACACACACAAACACATACACACATACACAAAATACTGAGTTTAAAACTTTTTCATGATAGTTTACTGGAAATTTGTATGTGCATTCCCTTTAAAATGCCTATTTTGGCACACACATACACACACACACACATACACACATACACAAAATACTGAGTTTAAAACTTTTTCATGATAGTTTACTGGAAATTTGTATGTGCATTCCCTTTAAAATGCCTATTTTGGCCTATTTTGGGCATTTTTAGGGGCCCACAGCTTTAAGGGATTATTATTTTCTTTATGATGCTTAAGTTATACCCGCTTTACCCATGGGACCCCCACCAACCCAGACTTGATTTTTTGTGATTTTGACACTGATCACCAATTTTTAAAAATATTATTTCTCTCTGGAAACAATCAGAATATCCTGTCTCATCCTGAATTCCCTGCCATAAGAAACCCTGATTCCTTTCAAGTAAAGGTCAGTATAAAACACCAAAATCTGAGTGCAAATAAAATTGCTCCATATGATTAATGGTGGTTTTTAAAAAAGTGACACTTTTCATAGACCCACTTAGTAACAAAAAAAAATTTAAAGGTGATAAATTCATGTCGATATTTCTGACTTAACCCTTGAAAAACTAAATCTTTTTGAAAACTTTATTCTAAAATAAAAAATATTCATACCTATTTAGGTTTCTAAAATTCCTCCCTTGAATTGGCCATAGGATCCTCTTCTTTTTCAGAGTCCTTATCATTACACGAAATGCCAAAGTGCAGTCACTTTAATAACATAATTGCTAACATGATAACATATAAGCAAAAGTAAAGAAGGAAAATTGATCTGCTTTAGAAAATGTCAAAAATGGGGGAGGGGATAATTCAAGTTTTCTGAGTGAGTTCATTCACTTTTCAACATGTTTGAATATAATAATCTCCTTATGATTACTAATACGGCTCTGTACTCTCAATTCTCAACTTACTACTCCTCATCCATACCATCTATATAAACCATGAAACTTGGGAGATCCATAAATGATGAACTGCAGGCTCATGTGGAATTCACTATTCAACCCTCCAGTGATGCATCCTGGCTGAAATAAATACAAAATTTACAATGCCCCATAAAAGCACAAGGCAGTGAGGCTATATCTTTACATGCCAGATAAATTTTAAAAGCAGCTTAAACTATACTCATGCAATAAACAAGTTTGCAAAGAGGTAATCTATAATGTGTCTTGTACTCAAAGGAAGGAAAGACCAGAATATTGGAAGTAGATCCTATAGAATATTTAACCCAGATACCAGTCCCATGCTTTCCTTAGGATTTCTAAAATGCAATAGTTTGTACAAAAAGAGATAATTTCAAATGCTAGACCTCTCAAATTTCATTACAAATTATTATAAAGTAGTGGTTTTATTTCATGTTATTTGATATTATCATTGCAAACACAAGAATTTTATAAATTCTGAAAGTATGAAATACTCAGAGCGCATATTACTGAATGCATAACATGGACACTGGTCATTGTTATGTTTAATATAACTGCTGTATTTTCTCAACAAAGGACTTTACTGAAGGGATTGGACAAACGATGTATTCTGGCACTTAACTAGCAGTGAGATGATGGCACAGCAGGGTGTTGTCCTATGAATATAAGGCAGAACATTTTTGTAGAGAAGACTTTGCTGATCACAGAAAGGGGGGCACAGATATCTTTGGGGGAAGAAAACAAAAAGTTCACACTAGTAGAAAAAAAATCAAAAGTGCAAGCACTTTACCATCAAAACAGCCAGAATGAAAGGAACTGTCAATAATTTTCCTAAATTACTCTCAGAATAACCGAGGTCTTAAGTTAGACATGGAATGCAGTATGATTTCATCTGCATCTTGTCCTTGCACTAATTTACTGCAACCCTAATAGCATATATGATGCCTAAAGAAAAAAAAAATCTAAGGATGACTTCAAGTCTCTAATCAAGAAACGCGTCCTTGAACAGGTTATGCATAGAAATTCACAAACAGGTGTCCCAGGAATTTTCTCCATACTGAATGCCACATGTAGACGCTTTGCTAATGGGTACTGCATAAAGACCACAAAACACAATATCCCAGAGAAGCACAAAAGGTCTAATGGGCTTTATAACAAGCCATTTCTGAGGTTAGATCCTTACTCTATTAACACTTACTAACTCTGGGACTCATTTTCTATAGCTAAGTGATATAGAAAATATTTTGACAAGCCTTGATTTTACTTTATTTTCCTATATCTTCAGCATTAAATTAGCTGAATTTTTGTCATCTATTTCCTTTTTTAATCTAAGTGATATAGAAAATGATAGTGCCTGGTAACATGATTGGAGGAAACTGAAGATTTAATGTGCAGAATTAAATGACGCAGGACCCAGAGAATTCAGGCTATCTAGAAAACCCATAAAAGATACTGTCCAAAAATGACACAAAAAAATGGGGATATTTTCCAAAAGAATATTTATCATCCTGCCTTAGCTGTACTCTATGGAGCACAGTCAGAAATTGTTAACAAGAATATTCTCTTCAAATTGTACCTGATTTGGATATTAAAAAGTACCTAAAGTATAGCACCCCATGTATGTTGATATAATTTATGAGAGTCACCTAAAGTAGTAATCAAAAATTCAGCCTTAATTTTATCAGAAACAACAACAACAAAAGAAGTATTCTTCTGGGCTTCTTTATATATTAGTTATCCATTGGGGCTTAACCAATGACCCCCAAATTCAGTAGTTTTAAACAACACTTACTTAGTACCTCACTTTCTGTGGATTAGATATCCAGGCATGGTTATTTTGATATGGAAAACACTGTTTAGGGCAAACATTTAGAATGTGGTAAAACTCAGTAAGTTGCATAAATGTCAATGTTATTCTCTTCTCTCTACTGGAGGAACATGAGGGAAAGTAGGCTCTGTACTTGGTCCTAGCTAACATTGTGTACAGGATGCTAATAGAATTAAGCAGCATGAACTAGGGTCCTGCTACTTTGACTACTGTCCTAATGTTCATTGCTTAATCTTCTGGATGGTGGACATTCCCAAAGCCATGCCCTGTGCCAATGCCCATGGTAGTTCCAGCAAAACAGTAAGTAGATAATCAAAAAACCACATACATCATAGGAAGGTCTCATGTACACATAAACTTTCTTGTGGTAACAACACTTTTAAAAACAAAAGTCACCCTCAAATTTTTTGACAAGCCTCAATTTTATTTTATTTTCCTATATCTTCAACATTAAATTAGTTGAATTTTCCTCATCTATTTCTTTTTTAATGACTTAGGCCTTTTCCTTAAGGTAGCACATTTTTCATTAGGTGCAAACTTTATCCTTTTGTGCTCTGCTTTTGCCTAATACAACTCTCAACCTAAAGAGCACTGCATTCATTTTGCTGACTAATTGACTGTAAGAGCTTGAATTATTGTACCAGACTCTCTCATCCAGAAATTATGATTGGATCATAAGTTGACCCATTCATGAGCTGCACCAAGTGGAGTAGGATACCAGAATCTCATCTAGAAAATTACTGTTTAAATTTATGTGGCTTCCAAAATGCCCAATTAATTCTCAAGATGTAATTTATTCCCTGGAAGAATCTATCTTATTAAATTTATGTTCCTTCAAATTAAAAGATTATTTTAAAATAAAGGATGCTGCACACTCAATATCTCTTTGTTCTCCAGATGAGCTACCCCAAATGTGACTGTAATTACCTTAATAATACTTTTCTGCAGTGTTTTATAGTTTTTAAAGTACTTCTACATTTGGTCTACACACAAGTCCAATAAGCCAGCCAGATACAGAATCATTGACTTTATCTGACAGTGTAAAAAATAGTTACTTGGAGAAATAAAGTGATTTTTCCCAAGCTCATACCAGAGGCAAAGCTGGCACTTGTTCCAATGCACTTTCCATTATCCTACCCTGTCTTTCTCCTGTCAGTGTTTTTGTGATTTTATGTACTCCACATGAACCTACACACCCACACGGAGTTTAGTCATAGGCTAATGGAATGTCATTATTTTAAAACTCTCTTTTTATAGCAAGGGAAACCACCTGTCTTTATTGCATATATATCTTCTCCTGCAGCAGCAACTTTCCTAAGGTGCACATTGCATTTAATGATGCCCAGCTGAGCAAGGTGCTGGAGCTAGTGGGAGGAGGAAGAGTAACCCTTCCTCCAGTTCTAAGGACACTCTCCATTACCTTTTCTCTTCCCTCCATTAAGTGCACCTTAGGACTTGAGAAAACACAGCACCACAGCCTACCACCAGCATCTTGTCTGCAAATGAGGAAAAGGGAGGAGTAGTCATTGAAGGGTGCACAGCAGACAAGAATGGTGGAGCGAAACTCTGTTTTTATCACGGGCTCATGTCCTATTTGTGTTGACAATGACTATCAAGGGAAATGAGCAAAGACAATTCAGCAGAACTTAATTTGAATTTGCATCTTGCAGTCCTGACAGACAATATCCCCCGATAAAATATAAAATAAGTAGCAGAACAAATGTGATAATTACATTCTGAGGCCATTGGGGTAGGGACTGTCAGGTCGCTGTTTCCAACAATTTGTAGGTGTGATGTCATTGAATGGAGCTCTACTCTTTGAAACTTTTATTTCAAGTTCTCAATAAAATAGGACTTCATTATTAAAAAAAAAAAAAAAAGGAGAGACTTCTAGTCAACTTACCAGAACTTTCCTAAAGGGGTCCTAGCATCAAATGAAAGATTCACTAAACAATATGAAAAGAAACCCAATATGGAGGTTTATATTCAGGATAAAAAGTTAATAAGGAACACAAACAACAGAATTGCATTCTTTGTTTTCAGTTGTTTTAAAATAAATTTCCATAAAATAAACTTATTATCTAACATAGAGTAAGCCAAGGTATGTGAAACTGTCTCAGAGGTGTATTTGCTTTTCCTTTTATTCTCCTATCTCTTTAAGACAGGAGTGAAACACATATTGGGCACAGTCATATGATTTATTAAGTCTATACCAGATCTATGATCTAATATTCCTTCTTAATAGAATATGCATGAGTTATGCCATTACACAGCAACATATGTGGTTTACTTTAATGTTGGGGGTGGGGGCAAAGCAACAGGGAAACTTGCATTTTTATTCTAAAATTTTATAGGATAGAGGATTTTTGCCTTACCCAAATCTGGGATTCTTTTTTTTTTTTTTAAGGTTGAATTTTTTTTTATTTATTTATTTTTATTGTAGGCTGTTCAAAACATTACATAGTTCTTGATATATCATATTTCACACTTTGATTCAAGTGGGTTATGAGCTCCCATTTTTACCCCATATACAGATTGCAGAATCACATCAGTTGCACATCCATTGATTTACATATTGCCATACTAGTGTCTGTTGTGTTCTGCTGCCTTTCCTATTCTCTACTATCCCCCCTCCCCTCCCCTCCCCTCCCCTCTTCTCTCTCTGCCCCCTCTACTGACATTCATTTGTCCCCCTTGTATTATTTTTCCCTTTCCCCTCACTTCCTCTTGTATGTACTTTTGTATAACTCTGAGGGACCTTCCATTTCCATGCAATTTCCCTTCTCTCTCCCTTTCCCTCCCACCTCTCATCCCTGTTTAATGTTAATCTTCTTCTCATGCTCTTCGACCCTACTCTGTTCTTAGTTACTCTCCTTATATCAAAGAAGACATTTGGCATTTGTTTTTTAGGGATTGGCTAGCTTCACTTAGCATAATCTGCTCTAGTGCCATCCATTTCCCTGTAAATTCTATGATTTTGTCATTTTTTAATGCAGAGTAATACTCCATTGTGTATAAATGCCACATTTTTTTTATCCATTCATCTATTGAAGGGCATCTAGGTTGGTTCCACAGTCTTGCTATTGTGAATTGTGCTGCTATGAACATCGATGTAGCAGTGTCCCTGTAGCATGCTCTTTTTAGGTCTTTAGGGAATAGACCGAGAAGGGGAATAGCTGGGTCAAATGGTGGCTCCATTCCCAGCTTTCCAAGAAATCTCCATACTGCTTTCCAAATTGGCTGCACCAATTTGCAGTCCCACCAGCAGTGTACAAGTGTACCCTTTTCCCCGCATCCTCGCCAGCACTTGTTGTTGTTTGACTTCATAATGGTTGCCAATCTAACTGGAGTGAGATGGTATCTTAGGGTGGTTTTGATTTGCATTTCTCTGACTGCTAGAGATGGTGAGCATTTTTTCATGAACTTGTTGATTGATTGTATGTCCTCCTCTGAGAAGTGTCTGTTCAGGTCCTTGGCCCATTTGTTGATTGGGTTGTTTGTTCTCTTATTGTCTAATTTTTTGAGTTCTTTGTATACTCTGGATATTAGGGCTCTATCTGAAGTGTGAGGAGTAAAGATTTGTTCCCAGGATGTAGGCTCTCTATTTACCTCTCTTATTGTTTCTTTTGCTGAGAAAAAACTTTTTAGTTTGAGTAAGTCCCATTTGTTGATTCTAGTTATTAACTTTTGTGCTATGGGTGTCCTATTGAGGAATTTGGAGCCCGACCCCACAGTATGTAGATCGCAACCAACTTTTTCTTCTATCAGACGGCGTGTCTCTGATTTGATATCAAACTCCTTGATCCATTTTGAATTCACTTTTGTGCATGGCGAGAGAAAGGGATTCAGTTTCATTTTGTTGCATATGGATTTCCAGTTTTCCCAGCACCATTTGTTGAAGATGCTATCCTTCCTCCATTGCATGCTTTTAGCCCCTTTATCAAATATAAGGTAGTTGTAGTTTTGTGGATTGGTTTCTGTGTCCTCTATTCTGTACCATTGGTCCACCCGCCTGTTTTGGTACCAGTACCATGCTGTTTTTGTTACTATTGCTCTGTAGTATAGTTTGAAGTCTGGTATCGCTATACTGCCTGATTCACACTTCCTGCTTAGAGTTGTTTTTGCTATTCTGGGTCGTTTATTTTTCCATATGAATTTCATGATTGCTTTCTCTATTTCTACAAGAAATGCCGTTGGGATTTTGATTGGCATTGCATTAAACCTATAGAGAACTTTTGGTAATATCGCCATTTTGATGATGTTAGTTCTGCCTATCCATGAACAGGGTATATTTTTCCATCTTCTAAGATCTTCTTCTATTTCTCTCTTAAGGGTTCTGTAGTTTTCATTGTATAGGTCTTTCACCTCTTTTGTTAGGTTGATTCCCAAGTATTTTATTTTTTTTGAAGATATTGTGAATGGAGTGGTTGTCCTCATTTCCATTTCAGAGGATTTGTCGCTGATATACAGGAATGCCTTTGATTTATGCGTGTTGATTTTATATTCTGCCACTTTGCTGAATTCATTTATTAGCTCTAATAGTTTCTTTGTAGACCCTTTTGGGTCTGCTAGGTATAGAATCATGTCATCTGCAAATAGTGATAATTTAAGTTCTTCTTTTCCTATTTTGATGCCTTTAATTTCTTTCGTCTGTCTAATTGCTCTGGCCAGTGTTTCGAGAACTATGTTGAACAGAAGTGGTGAGAGAGGGCATCCCTGTCTTGTTCCAGATTTTAGAGGGAATGCCTTCAATTTTTCTCCACTCAGAATGATGCTAGCCTGAGGCTTAGCATCGATTGCTTTTACAATATTGAGGTATGTTCCTGTTATCCCTAGTTTTTCTAGAGTTTTGAACATAAAGGGATGCTGTACTTTGTCGAATGCTTTTTCCGCATCTATCGAGATGATCATATGGTTCTTATTTTTAAGTCTATTGATGTGGTGAATAACATTTATTGATTTCCGTATATTGAACCAGCCTTGCATCCCAGGGATGAATCCTACTTGATCATGGTGCACAATTTTTTTGATATGTTTTTGTATCCGATTTGCCAGAATTTTATTGAGGATTTTTGCATCTAGGTTCATTAGAGATATTGGTCTGTAGTTTTCTTTCTTTGAAGTGTCTTTGTCTGGTTTAGGTATCAGGGTGATGTTGGCCTCGTAGAATGAATTTGGAAGTTCTCCCTCTTTTTCTATTTCCTGAAGTAGCTTGAAAAGTATTGGTATTAGTTCCTCTTTAAAGGTTTTGTAAAACTCTGCTGTATACCCATCCGGTCCTGGGCTTTTCTTAGTTGGTAGTCTTTCGATGGTTTCTTCTATTTCCTCAATTGATATTGGTCTGTTTAGGTTGTCTATATCCTCCTGACTCAATCTGGGCAGATCATATGACTTAAGAAATTTATCGATGCCTTCACTATCTTCTAATTTATTGGAGTATAAGGATTCAAAATAATTTTTGATTATCTTCTGTATATCTGAAGTGTCTGTTGTGATATTGCCTTTTTCATCCCGTATGCTAGTAATTTGAGTTCTCTCTCTTCTTCTCTTCGCTAGCATCGCTAAGGGTCTGTCGATTTTGTTTATTTTTTCAAAGAACCAACTTTTAGTTTTGTCAATTTTTTCAATTGTTTCTTCTGTTTCGATTTCATTAATTTCAGCTCTGATTTTAATTATTTCTTGCCTTCTACTTCTTTTGCTGTTGTTTTGCTCTTCTTTTTCTAGGATTTTGAGATGAAGTATGAGATCATTTATTTGTTGGTTTTTTCTTTTTTTAAGGAATGAACTCCAAGCAATGAATTTTCCTCTTAGAACTGCTTTCAATGTGTCCCATAGATTCCGATATGTTGTGTCAGTGTTTTCATTAATCTCTAAGAATTTTTTAATTTCCTCCTTGATGTCTTCTATAACCCATTGATCATTCAGTAACCTATTGTTCATTCTCCAAGTGATGTATTCTTTTTCCTTCCTTCTTTTATCGTTGATTTTCAGTTCCATTCCATTATGATCGGATAGGATGCATGGTATTATCTCTACTCCTTTGTATTATCTAAGAGTTTCCCTGTGACATAATATATGATCTATTTTTGAGAAGGATCCATGTGATGCTGAGAAAAAAGTGTAACTGCTTGATGTTGGGTGGTATATTTTATATATGTCAATTAAGTCTAGGTTATTAATTATGTTATTGAGTTCTATAGTTTCCTTATTCAACTTTTGTTTGGAAGATCTGTCCAGTGGCGAGAGAGGTGTGTTGAAGTCTCCCATGATTATTGTATGGTGGTCTATTAGACTCTTGAACTTGAGAAGAGTTTGTTTGATGAACATAGCTGCACCATTGTTTGGGGCATATATATTCATGATTATTATGTCTTGTTGGTGTATGGTTCCCTTAAGCAGTATGTAGTGTCCCTCTTTATCCCTTTTGATTAACTTTGGCTTGAAATCTATTTTATTTGATATGAGTATGGACACTCCTGCTTGTTTCCGAAGTCCATATGAGTGATATGATTTTTCCCAACCTTTCACCTTCAGCCTATGTATGTCTTTTCCTATCAAATGCGTCTCCTGTAGGCAGCATATTGTTGGGTCTTGTTTTGTGATCCATTCTACTAGCCTGTGTCTCTTGATTGGTGAGTTTAAGCCATTAACATTTAGGGTTATTATTGAGATATGGGTTGTTCTTCCAGCCATATTTGTTTATTTATGTTACTAAACATGGTTTGTTTTCCTCTTTGATTATTTTTCCCCCCTTTACTGTCCTACCTCCCACTGTTGGTTTTCATTGTTATTTCCCATTTCCTCTTCCTGTAATGTTTTGCCAAGGATGTTTAGAAGAAATGGTTTTCTAGCTGCAAATTCTTTTAACTTTTGTTTATCGTGGAAGGTTTTAATTTCATCTTCCATCCTGAAGCTTAATTTCGCTGGATACACAATTCTTGGTTGGAACCCATTTTCTTTCAGTGTTTGAAATATGTTATTCCAGGATCTTCTAGCTTTCAGAGTCTGTGTTGAAAGATCAGCTGTTATCCTGATTGGCTTACCCCTAAATGTGATCTGCTTCCTTTCTCTTGTAGCTTTTAAAATTCTCTCCTTATTCTGTATGTTGGGCATCTTCATTATAATGTGTCTAGGTGTGGGTCTCTTATGATTTTGCACATTCGGCGTCCTGTAGGCTTCTAGGATTTGGGATTCTGTCTCATTCTTCAAGTCTGGGAAGTTTTCTCGAATTATTTTATTGAATAGATTGCTCATTCCTTTGGTTCGAAACTCTGTCCCTTCCTGTATCCCAATGACTCTGAAATTTGGTCTCTTGATGTTATCCCATATTTCATGGATGTTCTGCTCATGGTTTCTTAACAGTCTTCCTGAGCTGTCTATGTTCTTTTCAAGTTGAAATACTTTATCTTCATTGTCTGATTTTCTATCTTCTAAGTGTTCTACTCTGCTGGTAGTATTCTCAATTGAGTTTTTAAGTTGGTTTATTGCTTCCTGCATTTCTAGGATTTCTGTTTGTTTGTTTTTTATAACCTCTATCTCCCTGTATAGTTGATCTTTTGCTTCTTGGATTTGTTTATGTAATTCATTGTTGAAGTGATCTTTCATTGTCTGATTTTGCTGTCTGATGTCTTCCTTGAGACTCCAGATCATCTGAAGCATGTATATCCTGAATTCTTTATCTGACATTCCATCTGCTGCAGCTATTACCTCTTCTAAAGTTGAGTTGACCTGCATTGCTTGTGGTCCTTTCTTTCCTTGTCTCTTCATACTGTTCGCGTTCCTTTCTACTTGGTGAAATTGTTGTGCTGTTGAATTTTCCCCCTATATATTTATATTGGTCTTGTATAGTTGCAAAGTCTCCCTCGCAGGCGCAGGTGGCGGCTCTGCCCCTCCTCCAATTGGGGCAATGTGCCTACCACGCCGGCAGGCCACTGGGCCTGCTCTGCCGGTCGGTAGCAGGTCCGCCTACCTTGCAGGCGCGGGTGGCGGCTCTGTTCCTCTGTGGGCCGCTAGGCTTGTTCTGTCGGTGGTCGCAGTTCTGCCTACTTTGCAGGCGCAGGCTGCGGCACTGCCCCTCTGCAGGCCTCTGGGGCTGTTCTGCCAGTGGGTCGCAGGTCCGCCTACCTTGCAGGCGCGGGGGGCGGGGCGGCTCTACCCTTCCTCAGGCCACTGGGCCTGTTCTGTCTGTCGGTTGCAGGTCTGGCCTGTTCTGATGGTGGTCACAGTTCCGTCTACCTTGAAGGCGCGGGGGGTGGGGGGCAGCTCTGCCCCTCAGCAGGCCGCTGGGCCTGCTCTGTGGGTGGTCCCAGTTCCCTCTACCTTGCTGGCGCAGGGGGAGGGGGCAGCTCTGCCTCTCAGCAGGCCGCTGCTCCTCTTCTGCCCGTGGGTCGCAGGCCCGCCTACCTTGCAGGAGTGATTGGAAGCTCTGTCCCGCTGCGGGCCACTGGGCCTTTTCTGTTGGTGGTCACAGTTCTGCCTACCTGGCAGGCGCGGGGGGTGGGGGGCAGCTCTGCCTCTCAGCAGGCCAGTGCTCCTCTTCTTCCGGTGGGTTGCAGGCCCGCCTACCTTGCAGGAGTGATTGGAAGCTCTGTCCCGCCGTGGGCCACTGGGCCTTTTCTGTCAGTGGTCACAGTTCCGCCTACCTGGCAGGCGCGGGGGTGGGGGGCGGCTCTGCCCCTCAGCAGGCCGCTGGGCCTGCTCTGTGGGTGGTCCCAGTTCCCTCTACCTTGCCGGCGCAGGGGGAGGGGGCGGCTCTGCCTCTCAGCAGGCCGCTGCTCCTCTTCTGCCCATGGGTCGCAGGCCCGCCTACCTTGCAGGAGTGATTGGAAGCTCTGTCCCGCCGTGGGCCACTGGGCCTTTTCTGTTGGTGGTCACAGTTCCGCCTACCTGGCAGGTGCGGGGGTGGGGGGCGGCTCTGCCCCTCAGCAGGCCGCTGGGCCTGCTCTGTGGGTGGTCCCAGTTCCCTCTACCTTGCTGGCGCAGGGGGAGGGGGCGGCTCTGCCTCTCAGCAGGCCGCTGCTCCTCTTCTGCCCGTGGGTCGCAGGCCCGCCTACCTTGCAGGAGTGATTGGAAGCTCTGTCCCGCTGCGGGCCACTGGGCCTTTTCTGTTGGTGGTCACAGTTCTGCCTACCTGGCAGGCGCGGGGGGTGGGGGGCCCCAAATCTGGGATTCTGATGGGTTTGTCATCCCATTGTTCTGTTAAGGACAACCATTCAGAAGTCTGTGGCTACGTTAGGCAGACAGGGCTGTGTAACCAAAGCAGGAATAGTGAAACCTCTATCAATATACAACGACTTACATGGAGCCCACAAGTCCTATGGGAAAGACCTTAAACTTTGTTCACAATTTAGATTCAAAAAAATACAAACAAATTGGGGCTTTGGGAAATACAATTGCCAAAGGCAGCTGCTAAAAGGAACAGAGGCCCTGAAGAAGAAAATTATTATAAGTGAGGAAAAAAAATCTGAGAATATGGACTGGAGTTAATATATTTTGGAAAAAAAAAAAAGGATTCCAAATGCACTTTGAGGATGACTGTCACCAGCCCTCTTACTACCTTTTCCTTTCAAAAAATATGGTGCCATGAGATTGCTCTCTGATGAACATGATACAAGAAAATTCAAGATTTCTTAATTATCATGTTAGTTTTGCTTGTTTTTATTTGGGGCTAGCAAAAGGGGTGAGCACTTTTCAAACTTCATAGACAGATTCTCTTCTGAAAATCTCAGACACGCTTGCTCAGTTAAGGCCCATGGGACCATAAAATCTAGTGAGTTCCCTCTCACAAAATCCACACATGTATGCCTTGCTCAACAAATATCTGTTACCCTTGTCAAAAAGACATAGACAAAGAGAAGTAAAGAATGAATTTTTAAAATACGAATTTGGTATCAAAACAAGCCTCCCACATGGAGTAACTCTAGTGCAGATAAAATTTCTCATATACTCATGGAGCAAGTGAATTTAAATAAGGAGGTATGGTCCAGCATTTACAAACTAGTGTGGAAGATAGCAGGCTTCAGGCAACATCCTATGAATCTTTTCAATGTATTTTGTAATAAAGCCAAGAATGGAACTCATCCAACTGATTTCTACATTGGTTTTATGGACATGGGTGTGGAATGGCATTGGGAGTAGGTGCCTTTAAAATTTTCCATAGAATCTGCCTCATTGTGGCAGACTGAATTGTCCAGGTAGGCTGGAAGCAAAACAATTTTGGGAAAACAAGAGGCAGCAATGAATATAAAGTCACGCAGGAAGGAGTTTAGACTTCAAAATGCCCACGGTCACCAGGGGTCCAATGGACATTAGCAATAGCATGAGGGCATCCTGAGATTCAGGAGCTGAATGACAATGGGTAAGCTGGGGTGCACTGTCAGCAAAATGATGGGGAGCTTAACAGGAGAGAGGTACTAGCTATACATCAAGTATATAATAACTACCATAATGGCAATGCAGATACATGACTTTCCCACCATCATGGAAATGACCTCATCTAGGAATGCCTTAGAAACCAAGAAACTGAGTTAAACAAGTAGAAATTCTAAGTGATACCTAAACTGAGTGGGTGCCAAATAAACAACTGTTGAAAAAATAAGAGAGAAGAAAACATAACAAAGACTAGAATTCTACCATTCAAAGAGATGGAAGCAAGAAGTGTGAGGAGTTCAAGTGTTCCTGATAAGGTGACCATTAACATACAAGCCCAGGGTGTTCTAAACACATTGGTAATGACATCCAGATGCTCAAGTAATGATGAGCATCAAGAGACTAAAATTATGCTTGTTCACACACAGCCATGTTTTCATAGCTAGAACTGACACTATTACATCTGGATATTTTTAAAAATTGCTTCTGTAACTTATTCCGTATGACTACACACTGAAATCACCACTACATTTTGGAATGGAGAAAAAACAAAGCAATTCCAAAAAACTTCTGGAGCATTTGGCAATGGCTTTCAGTTCCTCCAACCCTCCCTCTCAAATGTGGGCACTAAAAAGTAAACATGCACATTAATAATTCTATTTAGAAACTTCAAGAGTTCATTCACCTTCAATCCCAATCAGTGTTTTTACAAATTAGAAATGTTTATGACAATAAATAAATATCTTAAGTTATTGTTAGTAAATATGTTTTAATAATTATTTATACAAGGAAAAAGTTGTCAAACCCTACAGACATTTGCTTCAGTGCACATTAAGGAGCAATTTGGGAATAATTTATTTACAGCAATAGAAATCAATACAATAAAACAATAAACTTTTATAGGCATTCCTAATACTGATAGGAAGTCCAATTAAAACACAATTAATCCACTTCTCTTTCCTCTGGAACAACTGCATCCAACATTTCTAAACAAAAGCAATGACTATCAAAGCTTTGTGATATGAAGAATTTCTAGGGCTAATCTAGATGGGAAGGATATCTCAATCAGATTCTCACTCAGATGTGCTGAAATGGAGTTCACACCCTGACCCAAGGGAAGATAAATAACAGAAGCCATTGTCAAAGTGTGGAAATATATTTTTTTATCTGTTGCTCCACACCCACGCCCATGAATTCAATAAATTTACTTACTCAGTACAATGTGTATGCATGATCTAATCTAAGCTGCACAATAAATTTGTTTGTTCAAAACAAAATAAATAGGCTTTTCTCTTTATGTAGAAATTAGATTTACAGAAAGAAATATCTATCCCGTAATCATAAAATAAATCTTTTGTCCTGGCTAAAAATCTAAACACTGGTTTCAAGTGGCCCTGAGAAAAACAAATTAATATATTTACTTCACTCATTCAACAAATATGGATTAAATACCTATTATTTGTTATAATGAATAAAAAAAATGCAAGATATATTAATTTAAAATGCTGGTGGGGAAATGGTAGGCAATTTTAAATAAGGTGGCAAAGGTAGACCTCCTTTGAGAGACATTTTGAGCAGAGATTCAAAGGCAGAAGATGAGGATGGCATGTGGGTAAAGAATATTCCAAGAAGAAGAAGCTGGTTCACAGGCAGACCTCAAGGTGGAAACATGCCTGCGACATTAAAGAAGAGTAAGGAGAACAGAGTGGATGGTGCCAAATGAGTGTAGGAAGGAGATTTAAAAAGAAGGGGCAATAGGAAGCTAGATCATTGAAAGCATCCAACATCCAGGTCATCCTAAGTAACTGTTGCTTTTAGTAGGGATAAATGGGGAGAGTTCTGTAGATCTGAGTAAAAGGAGACACTATTGAAGATACCATTGAAAGAAAGACCAACATGGCTACTTCAATGAGAATGGACTGTGAGGGCCAGATGAGGAAGCAGGAAGCCCAGCTAGAATGTGGAGGGGAGTTCAGTGGAGACATGACGAAGTCTAATGATAGTAGATGAGATGAAAAGTGGTCCGATTATCAACCTACTTTGAAACCAGAGCTATCAGAATTTTCTGATGTCAAGTATCAATGATTATTGGAAAAATATGTACATATGTGTATGTATTCATGATAGATACACCGATATCCCATTCTGATTATATTTAGAAGAAATCCTCTATTCTTTGCAAACAATCAACAAATAAGTCTGTATCATGAAGAAGAGAGTTCAGAGATTCATAGCTTTAAAGCTATGAAGTTCATTTGTGACCAACACCACTTTTAGAGATTTCATGTGGTCATGAGGAAATGAGCATTTTAACCTTAGATGCTAGCCACAGTTGGCCCTTGGGTATTACCACAGTAAATGAAAATGTATCACAGCTTTTGTTGACTTCATTTAATAATATTAATAGCCATGGTCTCAATTTCTTAATGGAAGTGTTCCTTGTCCCAAGGATACAATAGATTCCTAATTGATCCGTTTTTCAGGTTATGGGCTTATGCTCTCTTTGATATTATCTTTTAATAGCTGGAACTGTTTTACACTTTCCCCCTTGAGAATAGTTGAATCTTGATTCTCATTAAAAAGTCTGGTAATCTTCCTGGGATCTTGGTCTTAAAGATTGAAATCAAAACTTCTAAAGGAAAGAGAATAAAGAACAGATGTTTTTTAGATCTCTACTATTGATAGAAGTGGTGTGATCTGAATTAAAAACCTCAAAGATAAGCTCATCTTTAAACTGAATAGCATTTATTAAAAAACTTTCCACATACTTCCCTTAATCACAACTATTTCAGAAGGAAATTGATAGGTAAATTGAATACCTACTAGAAAACAATGAAAATATGAAATATATTTTAAGAGTAAAGTTAACGTATGGTATAGTTAATACAGTATAATTTGGGGGTTTTGTTATATCATATGCATAGAAGAGAAAATGTAACTTAAGCCTGGGCAAGCAACTTTCTTTGCACAGATAAGATATAAACTCAAATAGCTTATACAATATAGAATAAAATCTGCATCTGGAATTCCTAATAGGAAACAACAAAATGTGAAGAATTCATGAAAATTAGGGTGAAACATTTAGGTTATAGTATATAATTGGAAGATTTTTATATTTTAGAAGCAGAAAGCCTTCTGAAATAGATTCAATGGGCCAACAGAAAACCAGGTGATAGAGGCTACAGGAAGTACTCTGGCTCCTTGGGAGTTGACAGGAAGTGCTCTGGCTCCTTGGGAGTATTCATGCACATGTATTCAGTGGGAATAGAAAAATAAATATATTGTATTGTTGAAATGAGAATAATCAGTAAAATACCATGGCTGAAAATTAGCTGCAAAATATAGGAAAAATATATTTAAGGATATATTGCTGCTTGTTATTGTTTATGAGTTAATTAGGAAGAGCAAAACCTGGAAGAGAGTAGATCAGGGCATTGACTTTATATTGAGGGTTCAATAAATTCCTGTTCATCATTTCAGTAATGACTGCAGACTGGGTCCTTAGCATGGGACCAACTCAGCTCTCTAAAGAAGAAAGACCCACAATCATACTGCTCTTTTTCCCAGAGTTCAAGGATTTGCAGAAAACCAATATCTATCCAGAAGATGAAATGAATAGGCCAAGAGGAAAAGCCAGCCACCTTTGTATGAACTTGATTTGTACATGATTCTTAATAATGCACACTGGATCCCTGCCAAATTGCAATATCAGAAGACTTACCAAAGAGGAACAAAGGAGGCCGAACTGTCCTCACAAGGCCATGGCCTAAGAAAACACCCTTCAACTCTCATCCTTTTGATGATCTCAATAAACCATGCCGAGGGCAAGAGCATGTGGGTTTGAATATAATCCAATATAATAATGATTTTAGAAGGAGAGTACAGAGTTTTAAGGTTAATAGGCCAACTCATTATGGTATTAGCTCATATCAATGTAAGATGCCCTCAGGTCACATGACCAATTCCAGTACAGTGTTCTTTGTAGAATATTTCCACACCTCTAAAGGTCTGAAATATAAAACCCAGACAGGATCTCTACTTCTAACAAGATATGGATCAGCAAGAACTAGATTTATGTCTCCATCTAAAATAACCAAGACAAAGTATTTGAAGCAATGACTTTAAAGACAACAAACCTCAGGTAACAAAGGACAGTAGTCCTTGAGAAAATGAGAAGCAAACAAGATGAGCTGTAAAATTATCTTAGTTTGAGTGATTTCCAAGGCCGTGGCACGAGGAGGGGAAACCCAGGAAGAACTTCTTGATCTGAATGAGTCAAGAAGTTGGAGGTTAAAGATAGGGAGACCAAAGCAACTAAAGTTCAGTAGAGGAGCAAGTTGTTCTAAAAGAAAACTCTAGAGAACTACAGTCTTGAATATTTAGCAAAGAACTAATCAACACATATGTGTGGGGAAATTGATCAGGGATGGAGAAAGAAGCATCTGAAAGGATCAAATGGAGCACCACCTAGCACACACACAGGGCTATGAGTGGTACCTGGTTCCATAAGCTAAACTGGAAAATTGATCATTCATGGTGTTATCCTGAGGAAATTTTTACCTCAGCAATGGGAAACAACTAGCTATTGGCTGTGTGTTGTTTAAGACCTACCTAACAAATCATAAAAGCAAGATTCTAAAGGAAAAAACTATTTTCAAGTAATTTAAACTACCCTAGAAAATATAGAAGGAATTTTGTAGAAATACAAAAATATTTAATGTCAACCAATAAATAATATTAACAGGTCAAATGATTACCAGCTATACAAAGAAGTAGGGAAATATGGTCCATTATGTGGAAAACAATCAAATACAAATGACTCTACATTGTTATAATTAACAGGCAAGGAGATTATACACCATGATTGTAGTCCAGATGTTCAGAGTTTTTAAATACATAGAAGATATTTCCAAAAGCAAATAGAAATTCCAGAGGTAGAAACTGCAATATATGAAGTAAAAATACATTAGATAGCATTAATAAACGAAATATTGTAAAAGAAGCCAATGGTGAAGTTGGAATCATAGGAATAAAATTACCTAAATTTAAATCAGAGAAAGAGAGAAAAGAGAATTTGTAAAACATGAACATAACTTCAGTAAGATGTATGATAAATTTAAGCAGGTTAATACACATGTCATAGGAAATCCCCAAAGAAGAAGACAAAAGGAAGGATGGAAAAATATTTGAAGAAATATGGCTGAAAAGTTTCCCAAAATTGATGAAAATTATAAATTTGAGTACCTAAGAAACACAGCAAATCCCAAACACAAAGATCATGAAAAAAATATATTTGGCCAATATTTAGTGAGGAAATACTACATTAATTTGATCTAATTACTGAAGATCAAATTGACTATAAATAAAATTTCTGTCCGACAAGAACAGAACAGAAATTGTTTTCTATATGCATGAAATATGTAAATATATATCCTGAATCATAAAACACTAAATTTCAAATGACTCAAGTCATAAAAGTCACATTTTTTGACCAAAAAGAACAAATTAGATATCAATAACAGAAAAGATATCTGGAAAATTACCAAATATATGGGAACTAAACATCTTCCAAACAATGGTCAAAAGGGGAAATTAGAAAATATTTTGAACTGAAAGAAAATAAAACACAATATATCAGAATTTATGGAATGTTTCTAAAGCTCTAATATTATAGCAATTAGCCTGTATGTTAATTCAGAAGACAGGTCTGAGATCAGTGACCTCATTTTATACCTTAAGAAACTAGAAAAAGAACAACAAACAATACCCAAAGTGAGCAAAAGAAAGATAAGAATAAAGATCATGGTGGAAACCAATGAAATAGAAAAAAAAAAAAAAGAAATGAAGAAAGTAAAAGCTGGTTTTTTAACTGATAAAGATCTACATAGACCAATCAGGAAATAAAGGGAAGATGCAAATTACCAATATCAGGAATGAGGGAGGTGATTATTACCCAAATACAAAAACATCAAAAGATCAAGTGGTTCTTACTATTATTAACAAATTTATGCCTGTAAATGGGACAACTTAGATGAAATTTATATAGTCTTTGAAAGATACAAGGTATTAGTACTCAAAGCAAAGTAGAAAACTCAAATAGCCATGTATTTATAAAAGAAATTCAACTTATATTTTAAATACTCACCCAACAAGAGAAACTTTGGCCAATATTTAGTAAGGAAATATTACATCTATAAATTCAATGAAACACTAAAAAAAATGTTGCAATGAATTTTTAAGTATGAAACCCAAAGGTGTATGGGTGCAGTAAAGAATCTTTAAGGCATAAAATCTAGTTCCACGTTGTACAAATTTTTCAGGTACTGAGTAGCAAAGGAAAAGAATTATGGGTCTGCTTCCTTTTACACATGCAAAGAAGCAAATTCTAAGGCCTTAAGGGATGGGATTTCCTTGCCCAGAGCACGAGCTGTTTTAGTCAAGACAAACAGAATCAAGGTGCAATGCACATTGTATTTTACAGAACTTCTCTCTCACACACACACACACACACATACACACACACAGCAAGAATAAATTGAAACAAAATATCCCCTTAAAACACTATTTGATGAAAATAGAGCTTCCAAAGAATAAGTCACCCTTACGATAAATTGTATGGACAGTAATATTGTTAATGGATGACAGAATATTTTTCACAAAAATCCATATATCTAACAATCTTCATTTGCACTCTTTGTTTTTTTTTTTTTTTTTTTTTTTTTGTGGGTGGGGGGGTGGGGGGTTGCCGGGGATTGAATTCAGGGGAACTCAACCACCGAGCCACATCCTCAACCCTATTTTGTATTTTATTTAGAGACAGGGTCTCACTGAGTTGCTTAGTGCTATCTTTTGCTGAGGCTGGCTTTGAACTCCTGATCCTCCTGCCTAAGCATCCCTAGGTGCTGTTACAGGCATGTGCCACTGCATCCAGCTGCATTCTGTTTTGATTTACCACCAACACTGATGCAGTTTTTCAGAAGTCCTTCATAAAATTCACCCACCAGCATCACTACTGAGTAATGAACAAAGTATGAACAACATATGAAAGATTTGATAGGAAGACATACAGCTGAGGGTTTACCAAAGCAGAACACATTTCATACCAAATTACCTCAATGATAATTATCAGATAAGCAAAGCTTTCTTTCATATGCCCTACTCCTTAAAGTCCTATTCTTCTGTCATTCTCATGTTCTCAAGTTGGTCCCAAACCTCCATCCACATTCATCTCAGTGACTAGCAAAACAAATATCCTCCAATTAATGAGGTAATACAGTGCCTCTTCCTCCTTAGATGACAGCTTATATTGAGTGAGAATGCTCTGTAGGAATTTTACTTCCTTCCTCAAATAACTTCCAATAAGGACCTTAAGTCTTTCCCTGAGAGAGGTCTGCTAAAGAATACCTTCTTTATCTCATCATGTGCAATATAAATAACTGTATTTTTCTGTGCACCTCCATTGACACTGACATATATGTAGGTGCCAACGTTCACAGATATTTATAGCTATAGCAGTTGTCCTGCTATACAGTGTTTGGGGGGTGATTCTATTAGATTCACTCAGAAAGTCTACAAATCAAAGTTGGCCTATTCAAGGTTCAGATTGTGGATGGTGAAATCTCGACCACTAGTTCATAGTGATATCCAACATTCACCCACAGACCCATTTCATCAAATCCAAAGCACTAAAAGATTACCCATTTATTCACCCACACCAAACATACTCCCCAAGGGGAGCCATGAGACAGGCCCTGTGTAAATGTAGACTCTGACTTCAGCCCACAATATGAATGGAACCCTTGTTTCTCTACTTAAATTACAAAATGAAAGAGAAAAGTCTAAGGTTTTAAAAGTCATATATGTATATTAAAATAAAAACATTTGTTCAATCTTTATTCGGTATACTCTTTTCAAACTGAAACCAAATTAAAAGCATAGGAACTTTATTAAAATGTTAAATGATTAATGCAGATGATGTTTCATGTCCTTTTGTAGATGCACAAAAGAAATACCTTAAGCAAAAGGATGAGCTCTTGTCCAACATTTGAGTGTCTTTGGTATGTATATGAACACTGGGCTAGAAAATCACTCTTCCAATGTGAAGCAAATTGTTCCCTATTTGCTTTTAAAACTTGTCATTTAAATTACATTTTTGTTTGTTTGTTTTAATTATGAAAGAAAAATTGAGAAGAGATAGAAAAAAAGGTCTCAAAATTCACCTCTGATTTTAAAAGAAGCGAGATGAAAATTAAGTGCCACTGAAAGACAGTGTCCTTAAGTTCATAGCATGTTTCCAGGTTACAAAAAATGATCAAATATATTTAACTGCATGATTGTATAATTTTGAAAGAATTCATTAAAGTGAATAATTTTAGCAAATCAAAATATTATAATAATGTTTTATTGCTTCTTTAGGTGAAAACTTGTGTAACAGCTGTTTGGAATAAGGATTATTGCATCTTCAAAGAGTCATTTAGATAATGATGTTCTGTAATTTGATTTCATCTTTTATTTTGGTACTTTTATATCTGACAGGTAATGTTTATTTCATATGTAATACATATTTTAAATGTAGCTGATTTGACCAAACTTAACTTTTCAGTTTGATAGTCCTCATATCAGAATCTGCTTTTAATTTATCTAAGTTAGTCAACACTCAATTATTTATTGATGATATCCACATAAGCATTAACTTAGCAAATTGGTATTGTTAATCTCAGTCACTGGGGGGAAAACAATATCATTACTGTCAAATTACTGACAGCATGGTGTCTGGTCAAATTAACTAATTCTGCAGTTTCATAATAAATCAAGTTAATAGTTTTCTTTGCAAATCTAAGTGTTAAAATTAATCTTTCAATGTATAAAACCATCACTTGAAGTGACATAGTTTAATGACCAAAAAAAAGAATTCATTGGTTTTACCTAGAACCTTGATATTGGTAAGTGAAAACAGAGGGTGAAGCATGTTACTTAACAGTAAAAAGCAATACATCTAGGTTTTGTAAATTAACATTTTCAGAATATGTCCACAATGTGTGTGTGCATGTGCATGTGTACACACACACACACACACACACGTAAGAGACAAGAAAAAGAGGACCTTAAACCCATATTCACACCTTGGTGTGCATTAATTCAGGTATTACATGTCTCCTATATACTAAGTAATGTGAATGATGCAGAGAATTTTTTTTTTTTTAAAAAAAAGCATGACATTCTTGGAGAGTGTGGTATGGTGAGATTGGTTGGAAACGGGAAATTTGTAATGCATTTTGATAAGCGTGATGAGTGATAGGGAATAGGAGCACATAAGAGGAAGGTGTCAAGGGAAATATTTTCTCAAAGGAAATGATAATGAAGCTGAGTTCTTTGCACAAATAGTTTTGTCAGAAGAGTAAGTTTCTGAGTAGGATTGGGTAAGTGATGGGCCTGGGGTGACCTCATTTCCAGAAGAGTGAAGTTGTGAGAAGCTTCCATGGTAAGAGCCATTACATTGGATTTCAAGAATTTATGCATGTGAAGTGCTTTGAGTGTGAAGTGGAAAAGTCAGGAAACATTGCTAAAGCTGGGACCAGGTTTACGACATTTATAATTCTTTTCACCTACCATAATCTCCACTTTAAATGAATTCAGTGCTTGCCATAAGTTCTTACTCATAGCTTCCTCATTAACCTTTTGAGAGGGCATAATTTATAATGTGGTAATTTCCTTAAGAATATTTTAGATTATCCAAATTTATTTTTAGACTTTGTACTTGACTATTTGGTTAATCATAAACTCTAGGTAATGTTTGATTTCCTGAAAGATTTTGAAGATGTCTGACCACCATCTTCTTGTTTGTAGAATCCAAAGGCCTGACAGATTTATGTTGTCCAGTATGATTATTTTATGAATTTTTTATGACAGTGAGTAAAAGATTATAATTTTCAAGTACAAAAAAATGCAGGTCAGAAGAAATTTTTAACCAAGTAGCTTGAGTATCATCATTGCAGAAGTATTTGCAAGACCCATCTTCACGTAAGAGTTTTTAAAAGTTCTTTTCTTAGCTTTCTCTACATATGTCTGCTAGCAATGTCACCAATGGGACTTGAAGAATCAAGCTCCACATAAATGTTGGTGGTCCTCTTTGCTGTGCTTGAGAATCATATCTGTCATTCAACAATATACTGAGTGATCAATTGATGAATTCATTCACGCACACTTGGAAAACACCAGGACCAAAATTCCAGAAGACATCTATGACTATACATCAGTATTGCAAATTAAACAAATTTAATTCAGAGTAAAGACAAAATGCATCTCTTTACATTTCCTTAACTATTTTTATTTTCTTCTTAATAAGTTATTAAGTAGCAGGTAAACAAAATTGCCAATCAATGGTTCCTAAGATGTTTTCCAAAGTTTCCTCTTTGCTCCATTTTCCTCTCCATCCTGATAAATATGAGAGGGGGTTGGGATGGTAGGGGTTTATTATACATTTCTGGAAGGGTGCAGGATCTTGAATCTGTAAGTTTTCCTCTAGGTCCTCTGTAGTGTCTCTTGTCTGCTTCCACAGTGAACCTTACCTTTCTCTGTTGGCTTCTCTTGACCTCTATTTCCGTTACCCAACCCCGGCTACTTCCAGTATGGAGGACTATGTATTGACAGGCAGAGAATATATTTAGGCAAAGAGCCTAGTCATAAAATATATTGTAATAGCCCTGAAAATAAACACAAATATTTTCTACTAAGGAAGTAGAAGTGGGTCCACAGACATAAAACTTACAAATATTGTTTTATTTAATTCTTTCTTTGACTTTGAATAGTAAGTATTTTCATTACCTACAGAGTAGACAAGAAAGTAGGACTAGTGAAATAAATTGTGTGACACTTTGCAGTTGATAAGTTGATCTCTCTGGCCCATTAATAGATTGGTGCATGAATGAATTCATCAATTGATCACTCAGTATATTGTTGAATGACAGATATGAGTCTCAAGCACAGCAAAAAGGACCACCAACATTTACGTGGAGCTTAATTCTTGAAGTCCAATTGGTGACATCGCTTAGCAGACATATGTAGAGAAAGCTAAGAAAAGAACTTTTCAAAAAGCTTACATGAAGTTGGGTCTTGCTACAATGATGATACTCAAGCTACTTATGTCATCATTAAACCTCTACCCTGAAGTTCTGCATATGGAACTTTACTTCAGTTTTCTACCCATCACTCATCCAATTCCTGGTTATGTATGAGACAATCCAGTCAGATCCCAACAACATTTTTATCCATAGCTGGGGTGACTTGTTTAACTCTCCAGATTTAGGTAATTCTCATATGATGGCAGAGTCCAAATTTGCTTGTCACTCAGTAAGTATTCTGTTTGCCGAATATTAAAATTATAAACAGCCTTAATGAATGCTTCAGTTTGCTATTCACCCAGTTTAATAATTTGGCTGTCCATTCAAATCTAATCTGAATTCCAGTTACATATCTGATTAGAAGTTAATGTCATTCCAACCGTGAGAAATGTAAAATGAATCAGGTGGTTAACATCACACAAGCTATTCCATCTTTGATACTAAATGTGAATAACTCTCAAAACAACAACAACAACAAAAACAAAACCCTAAAAATACTCAGTCTGAGCCTCTTTGAGATCAAATTATCTTCCTTCCTAGCTTTTGTATCTATTGAATCGAGATTTGAAGGGAAATTTGTTTTTGTAATTTTCCTTTGCTAGCATTGCCCCAAACAAGTCATATCCATATATGTGTCTGGTGCATCTTTATGGAGGATCTTTCATATCTCCCCCCCATTGCTATCTGAATAAAATTACTGCTGTTCACATAAATAATTTGAAGCATAAAATAAATAAGCAATTAAAAGAAAGAATCAATACAACAATAAAAAAAAACCTTTTCACTCCTTTTAGAATAACTAAAATCCTAAACACTTGTAACACCAAACACTAGGAAGAATATGGAACAACAGGAAATCATTCATTGCTATTGGAAATTCAAAATGATACAGCCATGTTGGAAGAGAGTTTGGCAATTTCTTTCAAAGCTAAAAAATCTCTTACCATAAGATCAAGCAATTGTACTTCCTGATATTGACTCACATGATGTGAAAATATATGTTCATATAAAAGCCTGCATATAACTGTTCATGACTGCTTTATGCATAATTTCCAAAACTTGGGAAATAACAAAGATATACTTTAAGAAGTGAATGGGTTAAGAAAAGCAATGCAGGTGAGAGATGCAGGAAAAAAGAAACATACATATTTGTGGGAATGTAAATTAGTACAGCTGCTGTGGAAAACAGTATGAGGTTCCTCAAAATGCTAAAACCAAAGCTATCATATGATCCAGCTATAGCATTCCTTGGTATATACCCAAAGGAATTATTGACAGCATATTATGGAGATAACCTGTATAAGCATGTTTATCACAGCATACTTCACTATTACCAAGTTATGCAATCAGCCCCCATATCCACCAACTGATGAATAGATAAAGAAAATTTGGTATATATACACTCTAGAGTTATATTCAGCCATAGAAAAACAAAATTATGTCATTTTCTGGAAAATTGATTAGAACTAAAGATCATCATGTTAAGCGAACTAAGCCAGACTCAGAAAGACAAGAATAATGTTTTCTCTCATATGTAGAATCTGGGAGATTGTTAGAGAAGAGGAAGGAGGGAGGGTCAAAGTATGTTTATGCATGTACAAATATGCCACAATGAAACTCATTATTCTGTATAATTAATATGCTCTAATAAAAATTGTGATGTATTCATACAATGGAATATTACTTAATGGTTAAAAAAAATCAAGCTATGAAAAGATGTGGAGAAAATGTAAATACATATTGCTAAATGAAAGGAGCTATCCTGACAGGGCTATATACTATATATATCCAACTCTACGACATTCCGCAAAAGGCAAACCTATATATAGAGACACAAAACCTGCTCAGGGGCAGGTAAGAGGAATGCATAAGTGGAACACAGGAGATTTTTATAACAGCAAATCCATTCTATGATAAAGAGGAATGCATAAGTGGAACACAAGAGATTTTTATAACAGCAAATCCATTCTATGATACCTTAATAGTAATCAGATGTCATTGTGCATTTGTTAATGCCCACAGAATATACAAGACAAAGAGTGGAACTAAATGTAAGCAATGGGACTTCAGTTAATAATATATCAGTACTGGCTCATCATTTTCAACAAATGTTCCATACAATGCAAGATCTTAAAAAGGGAAAATGTGATAAATGCATAAGGGTATAGGGAAACTGAATTTTTCACTTAGTTTTCTGTATACTTAAAACAGCTATACAAAATAAAGTCTTTAATTTAAAACATACAAGAGGGAAGACCCCAATTCTTACAAAATTCCACTTAGTAAGTATAGCAAAAACATTATTTTCTTGCAATAAAACAAGCTTAAAATAATGATTCCCTTTTGTTCATTCGTTGGCTATAGTTCATTTACATTTGATAAAAATAGTATTAAATGATCACTTGCTAGAAAAAGATGTGACTTAAATCTGTTCCAGGTTATGGGACCAACCTTTCTTATAGAATATAAAGTATCCAAATGTTCCATGGATATACAATGATATTTATTCATAGATACTAAGAAAGCCAGCTAGCAGAACATAGAAGAGTATCAGATGGAAGAAAATAATTTGTCTGAAATGATAAAAGCATTTCTGAACCAAATTCTATTCTCAGGTGAATAATGCTATTCTAAAAAAATATCAACTACAGCACTTTAATGGATTTTTTTGAGGTACAAAAAAATTATACCCTGAACATAAAATGAGTAGCGTATGTTTTTGCTTAAGCTGAGAGGAAGGAAACAAAAAAAGCTGTTTGTTTTATATATTATGTAAATAAATTTTGCACAATGTTGGTGATAAGAAAGACTAATTCTGGCATAGTTTTTGCTTCTCACTTGACAGTAAGTTCCAGTAATATTTATTGTATTTAACAATAATATAAGATGTCTCATCAGGTGTTTACCCATCACTCACTGATGCATAGAGACATTATACACAGGGAATTTCCATTCACTGAGCAAATGTATGTTGAGCCATAGAACAAGGACATGAATTCATCTTATAGCTGGCATAATTAAAAGCAGCTTAGTTAAGAACATCACACAATGTAGACTGCCTGCCTAGCATGCACAAGGCTCTGGGTTGGAACTTAAGTACTGTGGAATCAAAACAAAAAAAAAAACAAAAGCATTTAAAGACATCACACTGGCATTTCTCAGATCCTAATTATCCTAAGTGATGGAAGAAATATCCAAATTGGTCCAATGTTATCCAAAACTACATGAAAGAAGTGTATTTTGCTTTCTTATTCAAAATCCTCCTATACACAATTCAGAAAAGGAGGCAAATTCCCAATTATTTATTTTAATTAATATAAATTTTTAACACAAATAAATGCATTTTAAAATGTATCTGTGGTACACATATGATATGCATACATTAAATTTGGTTTTATGCTATAATAAAAATTCTCTAATAAAACTAGTAGTAAGAATAATAAGTGAATATTTACTATATTTGAAGGACTTCACATATGTTAACTTATTTAATCCTCACAAAATCTTTGTGAGACAGATATCACCTTTATTTTTCAGGTGAAGAAACTGGGGAGCAGAAGATTAAGAGAAACATCTCAAGGATTCTAAGTGACAGAAGAGCCAGAACTCAAACTCTGCTTAAAACCCAAGCATTGCACTTAGGTCACACCTGAACAGAAACTTCCTAGCATCTGGAGAATGAAGACCCAGAAGGGTCCAATGAGTCCTAGACGTCACTAGAAGATATCCTATGTCCCCACCAAGTGAAACAGGATTTATTCTTCCCTAATTTTAGGTTCAGATGTGTCTAGGGTGTTTGTCCTAGGATGATGCACTTCTAAGTATGTTAACATTTCTATTTTTGCTGCACTTACTAAGTAACAGAAAAGTCTTGCATACTTTCAAAACTCTCAAGAAAAATATCTCTAAAGCCATTTTAAATAAATTCCAGATTTCTTTTTTTTTTCAATTTTCTCACCATATTGTGCAATGGAATTCTTAAATCTATTCCTCCACCCCCCCGAAGAGAAAACTCTGCCTTTTAACCAAGATTTCCCCAATCTCCCCCTATCCCTACCCTGATAAACACTACTTTACTCTCTGTTTTTTATGACTTCAACTTTTTTAGCTTCCACATATAAGTAAAGTCATGTAGCATTTTTCCTTTCATGCCTGACTTACTGCAATTAACATAATATCCTCAGAATTTACGCATGTTGTCACAAATGACAGGATTTCTTTCATTTTAAAAGTTTAATGATATTCCATTGTGTATATTTGCCACATTTTTCATTATCCATTTGTCTGTTCATAGACACTTAGATTGATTCCATATCTTGACTATGGTGAATAATTCTGCAGTGTACATTCAAATGCAGATATTTCTCTGCTATACTAATTTTATTTCCTTTGGATATACGTGTGTGTGTATGTGTGTGTGTGTGTGTGTGTGTGTGTGTGTGTATGTGTATGCATATATAGAAAAAGACACACAGAAACAAATGTATACATATCTGTATGAACACATACATACCTGTATAGAATCTGTGTGTGTGTATACACACATACACACCGACACAAATATGTGTGTGTGTGTCCAGTAGTAGGACTATAAAACCACACAGCAGTTCTATTTTTAGTTCCTTGAATAATTTCCACACTATCTTCAACAATGGCAATACTAATTTATAATCTACCAACAGTGTGCAAGAGTTCTCTTTTGTCTGCATTCTTGCCTATACATGTTATCTTTCATCCTTTTGGTAATAATCATATTAACAGGTGTGAGGCAATGTTTCTTTATGATTTATCTACATCTCTGTAATTATTAGTGATGTTCAGAATTTTTTGCATACCTGCTTGTCCATTTGTTTGTCTTCATTTTAGAAATGTGTACACAGGTTCTTTGCCTATTTTATAATTGGTTTGTTTCTTTGCTATTAACCTATTTGAGTTCCTCATATATATCTTTGCCATTAACCCCTTATTAATTATCAATATATAATCTGAAAAATATTTCTCTCATTTCATATGTTGTATTTTTTAAAGAAGACAATTCAATGAAGTTTTCTTAAAAAGAGAACATGAGGCAAATACTGTTTATATTGTTTTAACAAATGGTGATATTGCACTTTTAGTATTACCATAAGTGACTCAACAAACATTTATAATTAAAGATGTAAAAATAATAATATATAAAAAGAGAGTGATTGATACACAAATATAATTATAGGTAGACACAGATACATGTTATGAATACATTCATGATTGATAGCAATAGATTTAAAAACCAGTGAAATTCACTACTTTATGATACAGGTTTTAATATTACTGCTTTACAGGAAAGAAGTGCTGAAGTGAATTTCTCAAGGTTACATGTCTGATAATTACTGCCAGGATTCCATCTCAGGGTTGCAAAAAAACATGTGCTACTATGCTGATCTCCTTTGAGATTTTTATTCCTAGGAAGGAGAAACAGGCAACAGGTACACTGAAAATAGGGTTTCACCCCTCTCCCTTAAAACTGCTACAGAGAATGATAAAATTACCTTTGAGCCATCACAGACACTAATAATGAAGCTCTGTGTAGACACTCGGGTGTGACTACTGGGGAAATGAGTGAGAGGAGAGGCAATTGAGGATTTACTTGTGAGCTAGATGAAGCTGGGACAGGAAAGGTGGCATTGAGCACTAAGGGTCAGAGAGAAATAGCAGATATCAGGATTTTCCTTTTCCTTCTACCCTTCCTCCGAGATGAGCTAGAAATAAAAAAAAAGAGACACTGAGAAGTTAACTTAGGCATCTAAATGGATTAAAGGAAATGGAGAATGAAACTACAGATCAGCCAAAAATAATTAGCTGACTCCCTGGGTCACCCAATTTGTCTATGGCATAAGTAGCCCAAGACCCTTGGGGATCTCTTTGCAAATTAATAGATATGATGAGGGATGGTGTTAAGAAGTTGGTTCTCAATTGGCAAGATCTTTTCTGCACCTCTCCCCAGGTGAGACTTGACAATGTCTAGAGACACTTTGGGTTTTCAAGACTGGGAGAGCGATGCTACTTGTATTCAGTGGTGAAGGCCAGGAATGCAGCTCAGTGTTGCACAATGCACAGGACCGCCTCCCAAACAAACCGCTATCTAGTGCCAAATGTCAGTGATTCACAGTTGAGAAAGTTTATGTTAGGGCACTGGTGATATGTTTCTGTGTTTTTAGGCACAGGACTATCAAAGGAAAACTGAGAACAGATGGAAAAAATGAAATGCACTCCTCAGTTTCTTGGATAAGTTTCCCGCTCCTTAGAGAAAGGATTTAGGCTGAAAACTAAAAAGGCTGTTTTTAGGAGAAACATTAGAAGCCTGGGATGCAATGGCACTGCTGCTTGGGCTTCAGGAAGCACAGCACAACCAAAGATTGTGAAAAGAGGGTATTTTCCACATTTCTGCTTGGGTTCCAGTATAGATCTGGCACTTTAAGGATGTCTTTGGCCAGAGCACTAGTTTGATCATGATAGTCATCAACATATGTAGTTTCCTCGAATGATTTCATGAAAAGATGATAACTTCAAGAGGCACCTGGGGCAGAAGAAGAATAGCAGAGTGAGTGAGCAACATGCAGTACAGTCCCTAGTAAGGGACGTGTGACCATGTGCATTAGCCTCCTAAATGTGAATGCCAGATGTGCTAGAGGGTGCAGATTTTGGGGGTGACTGGAGGTCTTGTAGAGCAGATCTGAACAGTAGCAGGAAATCTGAGGTTTCAATGTTTTTCTGGTCACATTATATGCTAATGAACCCTTGAAAGCATTTGCCCCACATAAGATATGTAAAAATATGACATTTGTACATTAAGAAGTTCCCATTTAAGATTTCTTTCAGATATTCAGACTGATTAAAGATCTCTCCATAGTACTTTCCATTATCCCATTTAGTCTCATTATTAGACCTTTATGATCTTATTTCATAGTCAAGAGAGCATTCTGAAAAGTATTATAGTTCCAGCACCCAAATCTTTGTTTCAAGGATTATACTACAGGTTTCCAGAAAGGAATGACTAGTTCCAAAGGTAAAGTGGAAAAAGTATAAAATAGACAAACACATTATTTTCCAGAGAACAAGGAGGCAAAAAAATGATGAGGCCATGTCAAAATGACCCAGAACCCAAGTTGAAGGAGCTTCTATTGACCAAATATGGGACTATCTCAGAAACAAATAAATATGATAGTAAAGGAATACAAAATAATAATCCAAGAGCCCATACTGAGATCAATGCACAAAGGAATAAGTAAAAAAATTCCCTTTCATGTGATCATGAAAGTAACTAATACATATAGAAGAACAACTAAAATTAGGATATCAACATTTTGCACATACCATGGTGCTGTGAGCCATCCATGGACTGAGTGTGTGAGCTATGTGCATTTGAGCAGTATGAAGGAACTGGCCTGACGTTGCTGCCTGATTGGACTATGTGACTACATATGTGCGCCTTTTCTCTCCCTCGGCCTGTAATCCCACACAGCACCTGAGATGGGTGTGGCTTTCCAAGATGTCAATCAACTTGCTGACTACAGGACATCAACAAGCAAGACTCTTCCCTTCAAAACCAAATCCCTTGCCTTATTTGGATGGAATATTCTATGAATATCTTTCCCCTAAATAAATAGAGGGGTTTGAGGTGTGCTCACTCTCTTGCCTCTTGCCTCCCTTGCTCCCCTTGCCTTCCAGCATGGGGGCTGAGGTCTTAGAGTCATCTCTGATCCCCCCCAAGAAGGTATTTCTGTGTTTGTGTGTTTTTTTCGTTGCCAGCTCAGCCAGCTGGTGACACTATAGTAAAAAGTTATTCAGCCAAAAATAATCAATGAATTCTTAAACTCATTAGTGTATAAAAGCGTGAAAGGACAGGGTTTTTACAAAGACTTAAATTATGTTTCTAAAATAACTAGTAAATACAAAGAGAAAATAGTAACATTAAAGTAAAGAAACCTGTCAGATAACATCTTAACATAATAGATCAAATTCCAGAACATTAATCTAGAGCCTAAGCTATGAAATGAAACCAATTTTGGTTGGTATCTCAGCACCACAACTAAAAGGTAGTGAAATGTTATACCAGTTATATAAGTTCCTCAGTCTTATCTTCCTCACCTGCAAATTGCATGTAATAACATCTATTTTACAGTACTGTTTGAGGATTAGAGGCAATTTATGTTCAAAGGTTAATTTACTGTCTGGTTTTAGTTCATAATAAATGATTCTTACTACTAGAGATAATGAGAACAGTGTGATGAGAATCTTGATAGCTGTGTTACTGACCTTGGCATAAAGCTGAATCTTTCATGGGGGCCACACTGGCCTAGTGATGCAGTATAGGATAAGGGGAGTGATACAAGATATTAGACAAGCAGCCATTACAAAGCTTAGCCAAAAATAATGTACTTCCCAAATTCACAATTTGTTCTTGCCACTCATCATTGATTCATCTTCCTACCTAAGACTAAACTCTACTTCACTCTTGGAAATTAATATTTACCTACCCTTAATTCATGCACTTGTTACTGGAACTGGCCATATATCCTCCTCAGGGACAGACCAGAGACTTAGCTTCCATTCAGTCAGAACATTTCACATACCTGGCTGCAATGAATGACTTGATGATAGGCATGTCACCCTGGCAAAACCTCTGGGTGCTTGGAAGCTTTTGGTAAGAATTTTGGGTCAAAGTTTGTATTAGCTTAGAGGAAGAAAGTTTATTTTGGTCCATAGTTTCAGAAGTTCAGTAAATGGCTGGCTGACTCCATAACTCTGGCCTCAAGCTGAGGCAGAACAACATGGTAGAAGGGTGTGGCAAAGTGAAGATGCTCAATTCATGACATTCAGGAGGCAGAGAAAGGGAGCTCCATATGACAGAGACAAAATATAAACCACCAAGGGACATAACTGATTACCTATTTTCTCCTGCCATGCCTCATCTGCCTATAGTTTAACAATTGTTAATCCACCCAAATTATTTATTTATGGAGATAACTAATCCACTGATTATTTTACAGCTTCTATAATCTAACCATTTCACCTCTGAATATTCCTGCATTGTCTCACACATGAGCTTTCAGGGAACACCTTATATCCAAACAATAACACACCAGCTCTGGCCCCCAAAACCTTGTGTCCATCTCACAATGCAAAATGCATTTTAGTCCATTTCCAAAAGTCCCTATAGTCTTAACAGTTTCAGCATTGCTCAAAACTCTAAATCCAAAATCTCATCTGAGACTCAAGGTAAACTCTTGACTGTAAGGCCCTGTAAAGATCAAAATCAGGTTACATATCCAATTTGTAATGCCATGGAGTAAACATTTCTATTCCAAAAGGGAGAAATAGGAGCATGGAAAGAAGGGATGTGACCAAAGTTACACTAAAACCCACCTGGGCAAACAGTTCCTGTAGCTCTGAGTCCAACATCTGGGGCATGTGCATCATGATGTTCTCTCCAAAGAACTTCTGTAGCTCTGCCCCTGTGGACTTGCTGACTGTAGACTTCATGGCCTCTCTCTCTCAACCTGCTCCTGCAGCTTTCCCTGGCCAATGTTCTACATTAATGGCATCCCTTAATCTTGGGTGTAGTATTTGATTCCTTCTTATATCTTCATGCATTTCCCTCTCAGGAGCTGCTTGCAGGGATTCTGACCCTGCTTCACTTTTCAGGCCTCCCACACCTTACTTTGAATGTTGACAGAAGACTTCGTGACCTCTTTACTCCTGTATCTTGCATTCCTGCAGACCTAGCATCAGGTAAATGACAAAAAGGTCTGCTGCCATCTTGAGCACTAGTTAGGCTTCTTGGGACCTCCTAGGTGTTCCTGTAATTCAAACAGTCTTGCCAATTCCTGAGATAGCCCCAAGTCATCTTTCCTATTGTCTTTGTTTAAAGTAATTAGCCTCTCTTTAGTGGCTGTAATCTTTTCAAGAACCACACCTTCCTTGGCCCCATTCTTACTTGCACTTTTGTAGCCTAATTGCATTTTTTTTTCAAATCTTTTTGCTCCAATTTCTGCTCTGGATTATCACAGTAAACTAAAATCTCCCATCAATGCCCACAACACTGTCCAAATGCTGTGCTACCTTGAAATTTCTTCTGCCAAACTAATAAGTCCATTGGCTTTAAATTCAGTCTCACAAAAAGCCTCAGGACATGAGCAAAATGAAGTCAATCATTTTACAGAATGTAATATGAATGTTCTCTAGTCCAATTGTCAATAAGAGTCCTTCTTGTCCTCTTGAACTTTATGAGCTCATTCTTCATTACATTCCTATTAGCACTCTGGTCTTCTGAGCTCCTCCCAGAATTTCCAATTAAGCTCTGATTACAATATTCTAAGGCTTCTCCAGCTTTCATCTCCAATCTTTTTGAAACCCCTCCCTCAGCCCAGTTCCCAATATTTCCAAACCACAAATCTGTGGAGTCAAAGCAATGGACAGCCTCTTATTACTAATTTCTGTTAGCTTTTCATTGCTGTGATCAAAAGACATGACAAGAACAATTTAGTGGAGAAAAAGTTTATCTTGGCACTTGGTTTCAGAGGTTTAGTTCATGGTTGGCCAACTCCATAGCTCTGGGCCTGAAGTTAGGCAGAACAGCATTGCAGAAGGGCATGGCAGAAGACAGATTCTCAGTTCTGTACTGCCAGGAAGCAGAGCAAGCTCAGTTTGCTAGGTAAAAAATATAAACCCCAAAGGCACTTTTCCAGTGAGCTTCTTCCTCCACCCAGGCCTTACTGGCCTAACGTTACCACTCATTAATCCATTCAAATTATTATTCCATCAAAAGGATTAATTCACTGATTATGCCATAGCTCTCACAGTCTAATCATATCACCTCTGAACATTCCTACATTGTCTTGCACATGACCTTTCAGAATATCTTCATATCCAAACCATAACCAAGTTTACCTTTCTTTTTCACTGAACAAGGAACCTGAAAGTATGTGTTGGGTGTGTGGGAGACCTTGTCTTTTGGTTTTATTTCCCCCTTCGGGGTTTCTCCCCACTAAAGTTAAGTTTCCTTCTCTCAAGAAGAACAAGTAATCCCTTACCTCTCTCCCTCCTCTCTGAAGGGCACCAAGCCGAAGGGCTCCAAAGTCAAAAGTTTTCTTCACCAATCCCCATGGGACACAGTATCCACTCGCCCATTTCTGAGTCACCCTGCCAGTCAGCAACTATTCCTGAGTCACCCTGCCAATCAGCAACTGTTCCTGAGTCACCCTGCCAATCAGCAACTGTTCCTGAGTCACCCTGCCAATCAGCAACTGTTCCTGAGTCACCCTGCCAATCAGCACCCACCACATCACCTAAGCAACCCTTCTTAAGCTGAAGCTTGCAGGCTCAGGCTGCTGCTCTCTTCCTCTCCTTTTCTTCCCCTTCGGGGAGCCCCCCAATAAAATCTCTTGGTGGAATTTCTGTCTTGGTTGAGTCACTCGTCTTTCATTGATGCTGTGACTTGGATGGGGCTCCCCTGCCTTTAAGCAGGACCCCCATCCCGCTGGAGATCATCACCCGAGCAGAGACCACCTGCACCATCTTCTTGATCGCCTCCTTCGCATCCACCATCAGCCTATGAATTGGTGAGTTCCCCTCTCTGGACTCCTAAACCCGCCAAGGCACGGTAACAGGGAACTGACCGTTGATCGCCGGCAGCCCCTGTTGTGTCTGGTGGGGAGGAATACACCCCACCCAGACCTTCATGGTCACAGTGGTCTTCTTGGAGTCTTTCCCCTTCCCTATGGGTCTCAGTCGGCTTGAGAACTGGCAAACTCCCTCCCCTCCTCGAGCTTGAGTCTCCTCCTCCCCCCTCTTGTTCTGAAAAGCCTGGAACCAGGTGACCCATAGCTCCCATGGCCCTATGGAGTCCCTCTCCAGCAAGTATCAGTGACAACCTAATCCTCCACCTGAGGTCTCCTTCTGATATTTGGCTTGAGTGGGACGCCTCTCCAGTCAACATATCATACCCTTCCTCATAGTGCATGAGGGGCGCCTCCTCCCTGCCAGCCGACTCCTCTTTCAAATGCCTCCTCAACAATTTGGACACCCTCAGCCTAACCCCAGAGATCAAACCCCCAAAACTGATAACATTCCCTACTCAGGAATGGCCCAATCATCCCTTAGATAACCAAAAGGCCCTGCCGTTTTCTGGAACCTCTACAACTATTTCAGGAGATTGAAAAAGTGGGCAGAGATTTTATATATCCAGTCTTTCTTCCTTCTTCCCTGGAATCCGTCTCTCTGTACCTCTTGCAACCCAAAGCATGTACTCTTGGCTTATAAACCCTCCTCTTTTTCTGCCTCCTCACCCACTCATTTCGATCTGCAGCCATATCGTTGCCCAAACTCCTTCCCCCCACCTCCTCTTCCCTTGCCAGGGCCAGACCCCACCCCATTGGCTCCTTCACGTCCTCCTTCTTCGGGCCCTGCCCCTACTTCCTCCTTCAGTCCTCCTGCCACTCTCTCCCACACACAGTCGGTCCAGCCATAACTTACTCCAATCATGGCTCCTTTGAGAGAGATTGCTGGGACCAAAGGGATTGTTAGGGTCGACGTGCCCTTTCCCATAGTGGACCTTTCACAGATTGAAAAACGTTTGGGTTCCTACACCACAACTCTGCCTCATACATAAAGGAATTTCAATACTTACTCCAAGCCTATAGTCTCACTTTTCATGACATTTACATGATCCTGGCAGATACCCTTCTCCCAGAGGAACGCAGGCAGGTCTGGGATCAAGCCTGTAATTACACTGATGAGGTCCATCAAACCACCGGGCTCACCTGCTAGGCACCCCAGGCAGTTCCTGACCAGGACCCTAATTGGGACTACAATACCGCAGCAGGATTAGTCCTGAGGGAATGATTTTTCCACCTGCCTAGTTGCCAGGCTCAGATGAGTGCTCAGAAGGTGATAAACTTTGAAAAACTCCAAGAAATCTTTCAGGACAAAAAACGAGAACCCTTCCACCTTCCTAGATAGACTGACTAAGGCTCTGCACCTACATACTAATTTAGACCTTGAAATTGGGAAGGGACATCTTAGCCAAATTCCATGCCTCCATCACATTCCACCCCAGCTTTTCTTTTATCCTGGCCCTTGCAGAAGCAACCCACATGTCCACAGGTTCCCCTCCCTTTCTTCCTCTGGAGGTAAGCCCTCAAGTTTGGGACATTTCCACCCCCTCTCTGGCTCACTGTGGCCCTGTCAGAATTCATCTTAAGGACCCTCAGCACTTCCCTTGTCAACCTCAATACCCTCTTCCAATTAGCAGTCTTCAGGGCCTACAGCCCATTATTAAGAGCCTATGGTGCAAGGGCTTAATAAGATCTACCCACTTCCCTTACAACACTCCAATTTTGGCCATAAAGAAACCTAATGGACAATACCGCCTTGTACACGACCTGTGAATCATTAATGAGGCAGTTAGACCCATTCACCTCTGGTGCCAAATCCCTATACTATCTTCTCTTCCATTCCTTACTTTTCTTCCTACCTCTCAGTTATCGACCTGAAGGATGCTTTCTTCACCATTCCCCTTGCTCAGGATTCCCAGGACACTGCCGAAGTCAAAAGTTTTCTAGACCACTCCCCGTGGAACACAGTGTCCACTCGCCTGTTCCTAAGTCACCCTGCCAATCAGCACCCTCCACATCACCTAAGCAACCCTTCTTAAGCCGAAGCTTGTAGGCTCAGGCTGCTGCTCTGTTCCTCGTCTTTTCTTCCCTTCCAGGCAGCCCACCAATAAAATTTCTTGGTTGAATTTCTGTCTCAGGTGAGTCACTTGCCTTTCGGTATATATGATCTGGATTGCTGCTATGGGGGAGAGCTTGTCTAAGAGCAGAGCCAACATCAAAGAAATGGAGTCCAGAAATAGAGTTCAACCAGTTCCTGATGACATTATCTAAACTTCAACCAGTTCCTGATGACATTATCTAAACACTAGTGTTGGGCATGGCCCAAAGCTTACACTACTCTTTGACTTTCTATTTAGGTATATAAATAAATAATTTTTTCCTCAAACCAATTGGGTCATATTTTCTGTGACTTAACCACTTAAAGATTCTAAACTGCTACATCCCTTACAGTACATAAAAGGGAAGCAAGAAATCCATGCCTCTTTCATTCTCCTACTGCAGCTTTAACTAGAGATTCAGAAACTTAGATATATTTTCAGTCTGAAAAATAGAGAGAAGTAATTAAAATATTCTCATACCAAGAATATCTTTAAGAATGTCCTTTCAATATTTTATACAATGATACTTATTATTCTACTATTCTCATATACATTATGTATATGTGTGTGCACACATAGAGGAGTTTATGCAAACAATCTGTATAATAATGGGTAATAAACCATTGAAATTACATCTTTTGAGTAAGCCATTGGTTTTTGGCAGGTTTTAGTTGATATCTACACAATAATTATTTTTTTAAATATTGATGGACCTTTATTCTATTCATTTATTTATATGTAGTGCTGAGACTTGAACTCAGTGCCTTACTGGCAAATGCTCTACCACTAAGCCACAGCTTCAGCCCTTACACAATATTTTTTTTAAAAAATCTAATTAGATGTATACTCAAAATTAACCAATAATAAGTAATCTACTTTATGCTTTTGAAAAAAGCTTACCTGAATGAGCAAGGAGGGAAGAAAAGAAGAATCAAGGAAAAAAAAAATATGACACCAAGTCAAGAGGAAGAAAACCTACCAGTTGAATGTGCTTATTTTCAGTCTGATGTAATAATGCAGGAATAAACTAAATGTGAACCTAGTAGTCAGAATGGGGCTGCATAAAATGTTGAATTTAGAACTGGGCACTGTTTCAATAAAAGAAAGAAAAGAGAGTGTACTACACACATTCAAATTCATTATCCTTTTGCATTCAGAACCTTTGATTTTTAGTACATAAAATATATCCAGTTTTTAAATCAGAAATGTTTGTAATAAAAATAGAAATGAGATTGTAGTGCCACCACTTCTATGAAATTCAAAATTTGGTAAAGTTTCATACTTGTTGGTGTACAATTTGTTAATGCACAAATAGCAGGAGGAGTGAGCTCTTTAGATATGTTGTGGTTTTAACTAAGCTTCTCAGAGGCTTTCATCTGGGCAGGCCTGGCCACAGGCTACGGACTATAAAGTAAAAGATGATTTGAGAGGTCCTGATCTCAAGTGAAATCCAGGCAACCCTTGCCTTTGCAGTGTCAACTTAAAGAGAACAAGCAGAGATAGGAAATCCAGAGATGACTCATAGACAGAAATGTGGTCCTGACCACATGAGACTGTTAGGAGAAGAAATCAGAACTAGAGCGAGCCTGTGAACTCAAAGTTGCAAATAGGAAAAATTGTCAGGGTACGTAACCTACACAAAAATCAGTCTACCTCATATATTCCCAGTTTTATGAGAAGATTGCTAAGATTAAAAAAAAAAAAAAAAAAACAGTATGCACACAATGACACAGGGAAACCTACTATTGCCCTCAATGTAAAGTAAGCAGCAAGAGGAATAGTAGAGACTGTGGGGAATTAGAGAATTCACTCATTCATGCATATGTATGTAAAAAGAATATAGTGAGATAGCGACAGTGCACACCTATAATCCCAGTGGCTCAGGAGGCTGAGGCAGGGGGATAGTGAGTTAAAAGCTGAGGCACTAAGCAACTCAGTGAGACCCTGTCTCTAAATAAAATACAAAGTAGAGCTGGGGATGTGGCTCAGTGGCCAAGTGTCCCTGAGTTTAATCCCCAGTACCCCCTGCAAAAAAAGAATATAATGATAGGAAAAGAAAAATAAAAGAGGTTAATATTCCTCTACCTGGTATTTGGAAGAGTTCTAATACTTGAATCACAATAAACAGAAAGGTAGTTATGTATACACACCTGCTTATACACTAAGTAACATCTAAACTCTAGGTATTCAGTCTAAGAGTTTAAATTTCCCTCACTGTGATAGTCAGTGAAATTGTACATAAAATGATATGATTTTTGATAAGTGTAAAAAATGCAAGAATTTATACTTTAATCAAGTTTCTTATCTACCAACAATAAAAACAAGCTCTGATTGACCTAGCAGAAAAAAAAAATTGACTAGTTAGATATTGGCTGCCTCACAGACTTAGACCTGATAACTAAGCTTAGAAGTTAGCAAGTCTTTCCATTAAAGATCACAGAAGAAACACATCTACATGCACACAGTCATTTAAGTATGCATTGAAACATTGTAAAATAACAGAAAAGCTGAAAACACAGAGAGAGCAAAATTCCATAAGGTCAATGAAAATGATGAGAGGAAAGGAAAGAAACCACATGTGGAGTAAAAACAAAAGTGGATTAAGAAAGTTCAAACCTAAGATCTCTTCTCACTTCACACAGTCAGGTGATTTCTTCAGTAGCAGAAGGTTAGAGGCTTATTTTCCACAGACGGAAACATAGAGTGTCTGCATTAAGAAACATCAAGTACAGTTGAGAATGAGAAACACAAGATTAACTGAAAATTTGTAAATGAATACTGAGACAGACTCCCCTAGGATCCCATAGTACTAGCTACCCACCATAGAAATTGGAGGCAAAAAAAGAGAAAGATGCTGACTGTGTGGATGTGACTGGTTTGAGAGAAGAGATCTAAAGAAACTGATATCAAGAGTTTGTGGATGAAACCCCTGCCAGCCTGTGAAGCCTAAAGCTGACAAGCTCCATGCATCCACAGAACTTACAAGCCTCAGTGTGCCACTTTCCGATGAGTTCACCACACAGTCAAGAAAATTTTTAACAAAAGGCAGAAAGCAAAACAAACAAATAGGAAAAAAAAAACTTAGCATCTTGGGTACAATAAAGACTTTGAAGGGAGGAAAACAAAACTTTAGACAAAAATATGAAAAGAGTTCTTGGAAATTTAAAATTCAATAGAAGTTCAAACTTCAACTAGAGTTTGGAAGAATGTATTGGAGGAAATCTCCCAGAATGTACAACAAAAAGTCAGAGGTGAGAAATAATAGAGAATGAAAATAAAATTAGAAGAGTATATCATGCAATTAATGCAGTTCTTTAAAAAAAAAAAACAACTTTTAGCAGTAGATGGACATAACTTTATTTATTTTTATGTGGTACTGAGGATCGAACCCAGTGCCTCCCATATACTAGGCAAGCACTCTACCACTGAGCTACAACCCAGACCTCAATTAATTCAAATAGTATATATACACAAAATCTCTATATATCTGTCAAAATCTATCTATATCGATACACACACACACACACACACACATTACCTAAGGAGAGGACAAGAAAGAAAAGGTAATCATTACATACATAGATATCTATATAGATATATGTATTTATGTGTGTGTATATATATATATATATATATATATATATATATATATATGGAAATTTTTTTGATTTGAAAAAACATGGGATTATATGTTAAAAATCCCCACTGATTGCCCAATACAATAGTTTCTGGAACAGCAAAAAAAAAAAAGTGACAAATGAAAGACGGAAATCAGAATTGGTTTAAAAGCAACACTAAAAGCTAAGATAATGGATAAATAACTTTTAGAATCTTTGTGAAAATTATTTCCAATTGAACTGAAGTATCCCAAATGTACAAGTGATCCAAAGAGATTTTTAGGCAATCAGAAATTCTCAATAAATTTCCATCCCTTCTTAGGAAATAAATGAAGGTGCTCCAGCAAAATGAAAGATGATTCAAAAAAAAAAAAAAGAAAGAAAGGCACATCGAGGAAATAAGAAATCTAACACAAAAGAGAAATGAACCAATCTCCAGGAAGATAATAAAGAGGAGATCACAAGAAGATGCAGGATGTCAGTATAGAAAGAAGCCATTCTGAACTGGAGATGGTCAAAATGTTCCAGGAAAGATGACTCTGAGAAAATGAAGTTTTAAGGATAACTCAAGTAGCTGAAAGTACTGACATGAATTTTACAAAAATGGGAAGGAAACTAGGTGTAAGAACTTCAAAAACCAAGCACATCGGAAAACGAAGCAATTTTATTACCTAAGGAGGGGAACAAGAAAGAAAAGGCAATCATTACATACTGCATGGCTCATGTGTTAGTCAGCTCTTCTGTGGCTGTGGTCAAAAGACCTGACAAGAACAATTTAGGGGAGGAAAAGTCTATCTGGGGCTCACAGTTTCAGAGGTCTCAGTCCATATATGGCGGACTCCATTTCTCAGAAGAGTGTGGCAGAGAAAAGGTGCTCAGAGAGAAGGTGGGGGAATTCCCCTCAGCCAGGACAAAATATATACCCCAAAGGCATGTGCCCAATGACCCACCTCCTCAATCATATCCTACCTGCTTACAGTTACTACCCAGTTAATCCCTAAAAGAAAATTAATACACTGATTAGGTTAAGGCTCCTATAGCCCATTCCTTTCCCCCCTAAACCCTCTTGGGTTGTCTCACACATGAGTTTCTAGAGCAAACCTCATATCTAAACCATAAAAGCTCAGTTGAATAATATTTAAACAGTCACTAAAATGGAAACATTCATTAGCAATCTACATGAAATTCTGATGTAAGGAAAACTGGGTACTACAGGTATGCTCCTTTATTCTGTGGCCCAGGGAAAAGAAAAGAAAGCTAAATCTTTGCCTCCCATAGTGGGAAACCGATGTGAAGCTGAATTTTTAAAATATGTATCATATCATTTAAAATTATGGCTATATATTAAACATGCTAACAGAAAAAAAATTTTGAAAACTATTTCCTTTTAAAAATGATATCGTTTTGATTTGCATTTCTCTAATTGCTAGAGATGTTGAATATTTTTTCATATATTTGTTGATTGTATATTATCTTCTGAGAAGTATCTGTTCAGTCCTTGGCCCATTTATTGATTGGGTTATTTGTTTTTTTGTGTGTGTCAAGATTTTTGAATTCTTTATATACCCTAGAGATCAGTGCTCTATCTGATGTGCTTGTGGTAAAGATTTGCTCCCATTCTGTAGGCTCTCTATTCACCTCACTGATTGTTTCTTTTGTTAAGAAGAAGCTTTTCAGTTTGAATCCATCCCATTTATTGATTCTTGATTTTAATTCTTGCACTATAGGAGTCTTATTAAGGAAGTCAGAGCCTAATCCCACATGATGGAGATTAGGGACTACTTTTTCTTCTGATAGATTCAGGGGTTTCTGGTTTAATTCCTAGGTCCTTGATCCACTTTTATTTGAGTTTGGTACATGATGAGAGATAAGGGCTTAATTTCATTGTGTTGTATATGGATATCTTGCTGTCATATATAACAAATTAGAATAAATAAAATTTAAAAAATGATATTGTTTTACATGATTGCAAAATATCCTCAAAATCTGGCTTCTGGAGGTCAGATTATTCCCATTGCTACAACATTGAGCCTATTGTAGTAACACATATCATGCAGCCTTGAGAAAACTCCTCTCTACATTTATGATAAAGTGAGTGTGAAAAACTCATAATGGGCTAGATTTTTTTAGGAGATTAACCTTGACGCCCTAGACCCCCTGACGAGACTCAAGACATACACGGGGGTTCATTGACCACACTTGAGTAATGCTGTTCTACACCACCTCTGCTCACTCTTGAATTAAATTCTAAGCAGAGGAACCTGTTTGGTTGGGCTTTAGATACCAGAGATCAGAGAAAACAGGCATCTGAAGACATCTTTGTCCTGACTTGATTCTGGTAGTAGAGGGTAGATTCTGGAAATAGGAAGTAGATTCCATAGTTTGTATAATTATAATTTCTCCATGTAAAGGAAGAGGTTTCAGATACTAGTCGGCCAAAACAAACAAACAAACAAATAACATGACTACAATATTGGATTTTCACCAGAATCAATATGACAACCACCCTCACATGGCATTGTTAGGTTACAAGCAAAAGGACCGTCACTTATCTGAAAGGGAACAACAGTAAGAAGGGAAGACAGAGGACGAGGTGGCAAGTGAGCGGTGCTATGATGATTCCTGATGTGGCATAATACCGGAGAGAATCAAAACCGGCCAATTAAAACAGCATCCCACATTCTCCAATGAGCTGGTGAACAAAAAAGAAATATGTCATGAATCCTAATGCAAATGTGAGATTTACACCCTCCATGTAGGAGAAAATAGAAATTGTATTTTTTTAATCGGAATTTCACTGATCACAAGCTATCCATCACTTCATTATCTACTCATATCTTTTTTTCTATTTTTCTTTTCCAAGAATTGTGCAGAGACATATTTTATATGCATTTGTGCCATTGCCTATGTTTTAAACTAATTTAGTGTCTAGTTTTAAAATGGTACATGGGGCATTTTCGATGAGCAGCTCAGCTTTTCAGACAACTCTTTCTTTTCTGACATGGCAGGGTTTTGTGGCTTAATACTGTTTATACACTTCACTGTTGGTTCTGTAGTTAGAAGCTATCCCAGTCACAATTGACAAAGTGCCTGCAATTTAATAGCATCTTAAATACTAGCAGTGCTATTCTAATGGAGTTGTTGTTATTATTCTGAGCATCAGGCAAGTAGGGAAGAGACTTGTTCACAGAGCTACAGGATTGAATGATTCTCCTTCAGGTGTGTGGAGGTCGGCCTCAAGAAGAATGCAAACTAGTAGAAAGCTTAATTTATGAGCTCTGTAAGCACAAAGCTACAGAAGTAATGGACTTAAAAATTGACTCCTTTAAACAGCAGTTTCATCAGCTAGCAACAGCATGCAGAGTGGAAGAAAAAAAAAAATAAGAGCCTGTCTTTCGAAGAAAATAACGTGACATCTTACCACGGTGTGGATATCTAGATGATCATAACCATCCCATTTCACATCAAATGCCAAACAGAACAAACAAACAACAACAAAACTCTAAGAATTAAGTGATGAGCAGTGTATTCTTTTTGACATTTGTGTGTAAATTAAACAGTAAATAAAATATCATGTTTAGATTAAAAAACATAATTAAAGCATACTTAACACAGTATCAGATATTGTAGTATTCTCTGATAATATCATAGTGAAATATTGAACGAGTCATTACTCTGCAGTGAAAATGCTGTTTGCTCCACTTCATATCTTCAGGCTCCTCACTTTAAATCCCCCAAAGAGCTGAGGGTTCAAGATTGTTTCTTGAAGATGAACTCTGATCCAAGATATCAGTATCCCATGATTCATGACTCAAGTCAAATATTCTAACACATGAATCTTTAATTACACATTTCTTTTTGAAAATGGGACTCTATGAATTACTGAAATTTGATGGCTTTTTAAATAGATCCAATGGGGAATATGACCAGGGCACCTCAGTGTACTTGGACACCTCTTGAAGGTGGGCACAGTGGCCTTCTGAGCTACTCCATTCTCTGAAACATAACACTGGTTTTGCAGGGCTTTTCCCCCTAACCTAATGCCATTTGGGACTTTGTGGTTTCAAAGTTCCTTGACAACTGACCATGAAAAACCCTCCACCTTTTTTTCTGCTGAAGACTTCCAGTGTCCTACTCTTCTTTCCTACATTCAAGACCAAATTAGAATTTACCTTGGGAAAAGATCCATCTGCCTGTCTAACTCTGCTTTCCCTTCTCGTTTCAAACCTACTGGTAATTTAGGATGAGTGTGTGAACTGCCTCTAGCAAGGAAAGAGTTTGCAGCAGGTGCATGTACCTTCTTGTTACAAAAAAATAAATAAATAAATTTAAAGATATATCTTCCATTGAAGGGAAAAACATAAATAGAATTCTAAAGATGAATAAACAAAAAAATAAATAAATAGGGACAAATATGCTCACCTTTCCAAACAATGATCTTTCTCTAAGGAGGAGACTCTTAGAACTATTTACTGACTCATTTCAGTAGCATACTTTGATGTGGATCAACTCATTGTAAATGGACTCATGACTATAATCCTTGTGTTTGTTATTTTCTAGCACTTTGTTTATTTAAACACAGTTTAAAATAACATGCTATGGTCTACATTTTTTTTTAAATAACATGGATAGAAAGCAGTGTCCTCACATATTATGTATATGATTCTGGAAATCAAAATACCAACTTCATCCTCAGGTGTCATTTGAAGCCACTGCCCTACTAGACAAGTGTCTTAACATCTTTTCCCAAGTACAATAAAACTGATATGACTCGTTTGCGCTTGATGAATCCAGTCCTCCAAACAGTTTCAACTTACCGGTAAATTAGAACTAGTGTATGAACGGTCTCTAGCAAGAAGAGTTTACAGCAGGTGCATGTACATGCTTGTTACAAAAAAAAAAAAAAAAAAGATCGACTTAATTGAGGAGGAAAATCTGAGTAGAACCTTAAAATATTCATTAGAACTAAAATCTGTTCTGTTAAAATGAGAAAAGAATTATAGCCTAGACATATCTAGTGTGGAAATACTTTAAAAGGTCAGTCCTATCTCCCTCTCTTTCTCTCTCTCTCTCTCTCTCTCTCTCTCTCTCTCTCTCTCTCCCTGATTATTAGTCACATATATTTAATCAAAGTAGAAAGACCACATTATGGAACACTTATAGTCAATACACTAAACATATTTGTCATTTTACGATAGCTGAAAGTTTTACAGCTTAACCCAGAAATCTTAAGCACATGTTACCTCATGCAAGGATATTTTTCATCTAAAATAAAGTCTTACAGAAAAACTGTGGAGAGAGGAGTGCATCAAACTTTGTCACACCTGAGTTAACAATTGTTTTCCATTGGATTGTGGGGAGATACTTACAAATAACTGCACATCCTCTATTTGATTGATTTCTAGCATGCTAGCAAGCCAGCTGCAACAAACAGAGCTAAGAATTGACTTTCTATTAGGAAAGCAACAAAAACTCAAACCTGTTAAGGTTGTTTTCTCCCTTTTTAAAAATTCCTTTCTCTTTTCTTTTCTGTCTTTTCCGCCTGACTTTCAATAGGCCTTGGGTGTGTTAGGCCTGGCGAAAATGAACACGTCAGCATTCATTGCAAATCACTGCCCCAGCTAAAATGGGATTTTGAAAAGATATGCCACCTGCTTCATTAATAATAACATCAAATTCTTATTTTCCTTGGTTTGTTTTATAGACATATCTTTCTCTATTCCACAAATCATTTCTTTATGGGACTGGGGTTCTAAAAGAAAGAAGACTGATGTTTGTTTGTTTTTTTCCCTCTGTCACTGTGAATTACATAAATACAAGATGTATAACAAAGTCTTTCTGCCTTAAATACCAAGAAATCGCATCCAAAAGTAAAGGAGAAAGAGGTCAAGAGGGAAGGGAGGAAGGAAGGAAAAAGGTTAAAAAAAATCTAAACCTAAAAAAGAAATATAAAAAGTAAGAATGTCAAATGACTGATGTAATTCTCTAGAAAGTAATAAATTGTTAACTCAATCTGGTAGTTTATTTACAGGGAACCTCCTTATTCCGCATAATGCAAGATTCAGGAGCCAGAATAATATTAAACTCAGTGCTTTATGATTTTGGATAATCTGCTATCATGTAAAATCAGTGCAGTGCAGTGCTTACAAGGAACAGATGGAAATAACTTAAATATAGCTCCAGTAACAATTAGCATATCTTACGATGGGTGAGTTGTCTCTCGTTTTTGTGGATTGCTCTTTTTCCTCTCATTAGCATTTGTCTGCTGTTTGCATGGTCCAATTAATATACAACATTTGTATTTCACAGGTATGACCATCAGATTGTCACTTTTGCCTCTAGGTAGACATACACAGTTTGAAGCAATTGTTCTTTATAATTTCCATACAAATCCCTGATTGATGGGATGCCAAAATTATACCATGTTGTCAGAAAAACAAAAAACGTGGTCCAGGTGTTTTGTGATTTTTATGATATTGGCTTTCAAGGGCAAAGCAATATCATTGCAGTCAGCCTTCATCACAGCTAAAGGGGAAATAGTGAAGTCTCAAGGGGAAGGTGTAGCAGAGGCTTTCTTTTCAATACATAAGCCACAAGCTTGTGACAGACTCCCCATCTTCTGCTAGAAATGCAAGATACTGGGTAGGACCCAGACCTGCTGCATCAAAATTGGCAATTTTAGCAATTACCAGGGGATCTTGATGTGCTTAAAGTTTGAGAAGCTTGCCTTAAAGCTTGCTCCCAAATGTGCAGTATATTCCTGCAGCTAAAAGCCTTTCAACTGGACTGTATTGCTCCTGTCAACCCGAATCCTACATTGTTGTGCTCTGCTATTTTTATCAATTAATCTCTCAGACAGAAATCACTAAAAAAAAAAAAAATTGACATTCGTATGTATGTAGTTCTTAGGACTATTATCCCAATTTATTCCCCAGGCTGATTTTGTTTTGTCTGAAAGATCACAAATCAGTTGACTTTTGTTTTCTAGTGTTAAGGCATGATTTACTTAGTCATCCTTCAGAGCTGGTTGCTATGTGAAGCTATGTGATTATTTATTTAGTTCAAAATTTATTTTAAAGTTTTCCCCAGCTTTATTGAGGCATAAGTGACAAAATGGTGTATGTTCAAGCAATATTATATGATATTTTCATATAGCATTATGATATGATTACCATATCACAACATGTCAATTAATTAACATATTCATCACCTCACATATCTAACATTTTGTGTGGGTGATGAGAACATAAAAGATCTATTCTCTCACGAAGTTATGACTATACGTTATTATTAACTGGAGTTCCCACATTGAACATTAAATCTCTAGAATGTAATTGAAATTTGTATTTGACCAAATCCCTCATTTCTCTGGCAACTACCTTTGTACTCTGTTGCTATTAGGAAATTTTCTTTAAAAGTCCATGTATACATGCGACCGTGAAGTAGAAAACACAGTTCTAAAATTCATATGGAACCACAAAAGAACTCCAAATAACCAAAGCAAGCCTGAGAAAGAAAATATAAAGCCAACAGCTTCATGTTACATGATCTCAAAGTATAGTTTCAAGCTGTAGTGATCAAATCAGTATGGTACTGGCATAAAAACAGACAAAGAACAACAAAAACAGAATAGAAATCCAGAAATTAACCCATGTATAAAGTTAATTCATCTCCAAAAAGACAACATGAATACCCAGACACAAAACGATAGTCTCTCTATAATAAATGGTGTTAGAAAAACTGCATATCCAGTTCATATATATATATATATATATATATATATATATATATATATATATATATATATATATATTTGGCCATTCTTTTATACCATACACAAAAATCAACTCAAAATGGGTTAAAGAGTTATAAGACATGAAACCATAAAAATCTTAGAAGGAAAAAGCTTTTTGACATAGGTTTTAACAATGCTTTTACATGTATGACTCTAAAATCATAGACAACAAAAGCAAAAATAAACAATTCAGATTACATAAAATTAAAAAGCTTCTGCCTGGCAAAGGAAACAACGATTTTCAACAAAATGAAAAGGCATCCCAAATAACGGGAGAAAATATTTGCAAACTATACATCTAAGAGGGGTTAAAATCCAAAATATTATAAGGAACCCACACAACTCAACAGCAAAAACAAAACAAAGTAAATAACCCAATTTCAAAAATGGGCTAAAGACTTAAGTAGATATTTTTCCAAATAAAATATACAATTCACCAACAAGGTATATAAAAAAGTGCTCAACATCACTATTTATCAGGGAAATGCAAATTAAACCACAATTTAATGTCACAGTTGTTAGAATGACTGTTAGCTAAGAGTTAAATGATTTAACAAGTGTTGGCAAGAATATAGAGGAAAGGGAATTCTTGTACATTGCAAGTGGGATTTTTAAAAATTTGTTCGAATTAATTATACATGACAATAGAATGCATTTTGACACATCATATATAAATGAAGTATAACTTGTCATTCTTCTGGTTGAATATGTTGTAGAATCCACCAGTCATGTAATCATATATGTACATAGGGTAATAATGTACAGTCATTCTACTATTCTTCTTGTCCCCCATATCCCCTTCACTCCCCTCTGCCTAATTCAAAGTACCTTCATTTTTTCCCTATCCTTCCATCTGTATATCAGAAAAAAAACATTTGGCTTTGGTTTTGGGGGACTGGCTTATTTCACTTAGCACAATATTCTCCAGCTTCATCCATTCACCTGCAAATGCCATAACTGTATTTTTCTTTAAGGCTGAGAAATATCCCATTGTGTATATATACCACATTTTCTTTATCCATTCATCTGTTGAAGGGCATCTTCTCAGCAGCACATAGATCCTTCTCTTAAATAGAATATATCTTATGCCACAAAGAAACTCTTAGCAATATTAAAAAAAAATAGAGATACTACCCTGCATTCTATCAGATCATAATGGAATGAAGTTAGAAATCAATGATAAAATAAAAAAAATAGGAGTTACTCCAACACCTGGAGACTAAGTAATATACTATTGAATGATGAATGGATAGCAAAAAAAAAATCAGGGATGAATTAAAAAAATACTTAAAGGTAAATGAAAACACCTATACAACATATCAAAATCTCTGGGACACTGTGAAGGCAGTTCTAAGAGGAAAGTTCATTGCATGGAGCTCATTCCTTAAAAGAATAGAAAGTCAACGAATAAATGATCTAACATTACACCTCAAAGCCCTATAAAAGAAGAACAAACCAACACCCAAAGCAACAGAAGACAGGAAATAATTAAAAACCAGAGCTGAAATCAATGAAATTGAAACAAAAGAAATAATTCAAAAAATCGACAAAGCAAAAAGTTGGTTCTTTGAAAAAATAAATAAAATTGACAAACAGCCATGCTAATGAAGAGAGAGAGAACTCAAATTACTAAAATTCATGATGAAAAAGGAAATATCACAATGAACATTACTGAAATACATATGATAATTAGAAACTACTTTGAAAATTTGTACTCAGATAAAATAGAAAATCTCGGAAGACCTCGACAAATTTCTAGAGACATATGATCTACCCAAACTAAATCAAGAGGCATACGTACACAATTTAAACAGATCAATTTCAAGCAAAGAAAATTGAAGTCTCCATAAAAAGCCTACCAACCAAGAAAAGCCCAGGACTGAACGAATTCTCAGCCGAGTTCTACAAGACCTTTAAAGAAGAATTAACATCAATACTTCTGAAATTATCCTATGAAATAGAAGAAGATAGAATCCTTCCAAACTTATTCTATAAGATTAGTATCACCCTGATACCAAAACCAAAGAAAGACACATCAAGGAAAGAAAACTTCACACCAATATCCTTAATGAACATAGATGTAGGCAGGATTTTAAACAGGTACAGACATTATGGAAAAGAGAGTAGTAGTTCCTCAAGAAACTGAAAATAGAATAATCATATGACCTAAAAGCCCACCTGCTGGTTATATATATAAAATTATTAAAAATCTCAATCTAGATAGTTGTACTTTCATATTCATTCCAACACTGTTTATAATAGGCAAGATAAGGAAACAACCTAAATGTCTCTCCACAAATGAGTGGATAAAGAAAATGTGGTATATGTGTTTATACACACATACATATATACGATGGAATTTTTTTAATATTTACTTTTTTGTAGTTGTACACAATAATTTTTACCTATTTATTTATTTTTATGTGGTGCTGAGGATCAAATCCAGGACCTTGCATGTGCAAGGCGAGCACTCTACCGCTGAGCCATAACCCCAGCCCCTATACAACGGAATATTATTCAGTCCTAAAAGAGAAGGAAATACTAACATATGTAAAAAACATGTATATGCCAAGAAGATATTATGCTAATTTAAATGAGAAAGATCTACCTTCATTTTAACTTTTAAAGTCTTTGACATAGTTTTTAAGGAAAAAATCATTTGCACGCAGTAAAACTCATGAGCCAGCATATATAATTCAAAATAACAAGGTGTGCTTTTAAGTAATTTAAAAGTATTACTATTATTTAGTTATACATGCCTTTTACATAAAGAGTCAGCAGTCTTTTGCTGTATAGGGCTGGATAGTAAATATCCTATACTTTGTGGGTTAAGAGGCAAAACTGTGGAATTTGTATTTAAATTTACCATTCCCTACCATTAAAACGTAAAACTTACTCTTAGATCTTGACCATACAAAAACAGGCCATCAGCAGGAATTGGCCAACAACTGCAGATCTTTGATTCAGGTTAACATTCTAAACTATATTTAAGATATGAGGATCTGAGGGTTTAGAGTTGCCTCTCTGGAAAAGGATCGAGAGCCCTTGCCACATTTATTCTGTGGAGATAACAATCTGTTTGTCATTGTGGCCTGAAGACCACAAGCTTCGGTCTGGTATATTTTAGAAGCAAATATATTTCTGTGATTCTAAAAAGAAAAAAGAATAACGCAGATTTGGTTATCCTATTTCATTGTATGAGAAGTGAGTATGAACCACTTTGAAAGTCAACAGATGTGAGTTTCAGCAAACAAAAGAAAATACATCTTCTAAAATAGAGAGCAAACTTAGGACTTTTTGCAATACAGAGTGATAAAGACAGTTGTTACAAACCACTTGAAATACTAAACTGAAAAAAAGTTAAAGATCACTGATTAATTTTGTACAACAGCTGAAAAATCCATAATTTGGTAATATCTTTTTTTTCTAAGAAATATTTTGCAACTTAATAGAGACTCCAAATTGTCTTTGTTGGGGGTTAGAGGGAATGTTCTATACCCGTAGTCAATGGGTACTAAAAACTCACTTTCTGACTCACATTCTTGGCAAACAGTGCCTTATCATAGCACATTCTTCCAGAGCCTGAATACTCTAAATCATTTTATCTGGCATTCAAGAGGACACCTGAGGTCATCCTTGGGATGTAGCAATACTTTTCCAAAACTTAGCGCTTAATGTTAAAATCAAATACTGTGCCGCTAGGCATAGAGGAATTTGGATTTGATTGCTATCAATGCTCCCATCCACTGCATCAGTGACCTAAGACAAACCTATAACATTGTGTATCCAAGTCCTTTCAGGAAGGACTTGCCACCAAGTGACATCTGGCTCTCAGTATATGCTGCTTCTAGGTTGCATTGCCTAATGTCCCTTGGACTGTAATACATAGGGTCTATTTTAAGTGTATTTTCCACAAAAACTCTTCAGATTTTATTAAGGTGTGTATTTCTCAAATCATTTTGGATGAAACCTATCAACAGATTTCTTGGTATGTAGTTAGAAGTTACTAATCTCAAATTATATACCTTTGATATATGAAAGAGCTGGGCTCTCTTTTCTTATATGTCTGAATCCATATTGAATCTTTAGTCTCAATAGCAGATGGAAATAGGAAGAGTTTGAATTTAAAAAAAAATGTTTTGGTTTTTCTAAAATGTAATATCTTGGAGGTTTTCCTGGAGAAATAACAGCAAAGATGTCTGTCTTGGTTGCTATTTCAGTGAACAGGACATTAATATTTCATTCTACTAGTCAAGATACTAATTATTGTGTTTAGATAAACAATATATGCACATCATGTACATATGAAAGGTTGTTAGGAAATGCAAAAGAGTGCATTTTGCTTTATCTCAAAAATCCACAGTCAGCCATTCCTTCCTTAGCCCAATTTGTCTGCCCCACTTGTTCCCTGTTGATAACTTGGCTCCTACATGTTGACCAATTTTGGCTCTGCTCATCTTGTTGCCTCTGGTCTAGCCTCTGATATTGCCACCTTGGTTTATATCATCTCTTCTGGCTTTAACTGGCTTTATTATCCTTCAAGAAATTTTTTCTAATGTTTTCTCAAAAATAAAAATATTATGTCTCCACACTTAAGCTAAGAAATAACCACCTGAACCTCACTTGTAGCCCCTTCACCAAATAGATGATAAGAGACAAAGAAAAGAAACTCATTATCAACTTCTGCCAGAGTTCATGAGCTTCAACACTATCTTCATGGGGCCCAGAAGGCTCCCAATATTTTCATTTCCAACGTGACAGAAAAGTATTTCAGGTTTTATTTGTTACTTGTAGACCTAGATGGTTTCTACACTCAAATGGATAGCATCTTTGACAACTCCATTGCCATGTCTGCTTCTATGAGGCTGAAACCTAAGCAGGAGCTATGGCGAATCTCTGGTTTCTTTGCTAATCTACAAAAACACCCAGGTGGCAAAGTCCAACAGCCTGCCAAAACTTATTCTGCAGAGAAAATTCATCAAAAGTAGCCAGTCACCAACAGCAAAAGCCAAGTTTTGCTGTTAACAGGAAGTAAAGACAGAAGAAATAATGTGCCTTATCATAGCATATTTTTCCAAGTACCTATGGCCCAAAGGACAAATTGGAAAGACAAAAGCAAAGCAGAATTCCCCCAAACTACCCTTCCACTTTCCCTAAAAACAGGAAATTTTATTCAAAGCTTAAGTCATATAAAAGAAAAAAAAAGTGGAATAGCTTTTCTCTTCCACAGTACAAAGATATCTTTGCCAGCCATTTCAATCACTAGTAACAACCACCCTATACATCTATAATACATCATTGATTACCCCCCGGGATTTTTAAAGATTACCTTGGGCACAGTCCTCACACTTTATACTTTTGTCCCCATTTGTGAACCTAAAAATTCTAAGGTCATCTGGAAACTGTGACATGCCTAGTAGAAGATGTTCTCCCAATTAGGGTTACTGATGTATTGTTTTCAGTTTTATGCTGCTGTGTGACCAAAAGTCCCCAAAAGAACAATGTAGAGGAGGAAAAGTTTATCTTGGCTTGTGGTTATAGAGATTCAATCTGTGGTGGGACAACTGAATAGCTCATGAGGCAGAACATCATGGTCAAAGTGCACAGCAGAGCTGGGCACGGGGGGCACACACCTATCATCCCTGCTGCTGGGGAGGCTGAGGCAGGAAGATAGAGAGTTTAAAGCCAACCTTAGTAACTTAGCAAGGCTCTCAGCAACTTAGCAAAACCCTGTCTCTAAATGTGAAAAAAAAATAGTAAAAGGACAGGAGAATGTGTCTCAGTGGTTAAGCGCTCCTGGGTTCAATCTGAGGTATCAAAAAAAAAAAAAAGAAAGAAAGGAAGGAAGGAAGGAAGGAAGGAAGAAATAAAAGAAAAAGAAAAAGGAGGGCACAGCGGAAGTAAGCAGCTCAGGACATGGGAACCAGGAAGCAGAGAGAGCTCTGCTCACCAAGAACACAACATAAACTCTAAAGGCATGCCCCCAGTGACCTATTTCTCTAGTCACACCCTATCTGCCTATAGTTAACTACTCAGCTAATATAGAGGAGTGGAATTAATCCCCTGATTTGGTTACAGCTTTCATAATCTAGTCATTTCACTTCTGAACATTCTTTCAACATTTCACACATGAGCTTTTGAGGGATACCTCATATCCAAACCATAACATGCATTCAGCTTGACAGATATACTTATGGAGCCCTGACTATGTGCCAGGTACTCAACATTTTGGATTCACAATGAATAAAACAAGATTTTTGAGTGGTGAAGGAAGTTTTTCAAAACTGAAACTTAGGTATATGAGAAACTAAGAAAATGGTACATAAGATTGCCTTCTACATGCAACTCAATTATTTTATTAAATTTATTTCTCTACCTGCCTTTTCCTCCTCTAGGAGATCTGCAGAGTTCCTGAGAAGAGGGCTACATTTACTGCAATAACATCTAGCAGTAGGAATCCTGAATTAATAAAAGATAGAAGGGTTTTTTTTTATTATTATTATTACAGCTCCAGAGCTGGGCCTCTGATTTCTTATTCAGTAAAATGAGAACTTTCAAATATATATTTAACAAGTTGATGAAACTAATTAAGATATCAAAATTCTGTAGTGCAAAGTATCTCCACAAATACCTCCCAAGTTGAGTCAGTAAAGTCTCTGACTATAATGGATTTGACTGGAGAGTATTTTCTTGATAAATAGCTGAAGTTTGCTCATTGCCGAGAAAAGAGGATTAGACCGTGATAGTCTCCACATCCTCTCTGGGACGACAGTGATTCTTTAAAGGCATCTCTAAGATAAGACTTTAAAAGGGTTCCTTTTATAGCAATATGTGGATATACAGTTGCCCTGTAACTTTCAACAAAGGGAAAAGGGAATGTGATGAACAGCCCTAGTTAAAGATCTTCTTCCCTAAGCCACAGTTAGGTATCAAGATAATCCAGGGAGCCTAGTGTGGTTTCCAAGAGTAAAGGTCTGCATAATTTGTTCTTTGTATCTTAAAATAAAGTAGCATATCATAGATAATGAAATGCTGTTTATTGTATAATTGTTGTCTCTTCCACTTCTCCCTGTTCAACTAGACCCAGATTTCCTCTTTCCCTGCAACTCAGATGCTGCCTCGTGACTTGGTGAACATCTCCAGATAGACTTTCAAGGTCCTTACAGTTGTGATTGCTATTATTGGCTCACTGCTGCTGGTGAGTCTAACAGAAAACAGAGATATGTTATAGAAGAGAAGGACAGTCTGCCACTTTCACAATCGAATCACATAGCTATGTAACATACCTGATAATGGACTGAAACTTGTAGTTTAAGTAGCTTTGGTGTCACACAATTGAAAGGAACAAACATGGACACGGCAAGAAAATTATCTAGCTAATTAAAACGTGACAAGAAAAAAAAAAAACCTTGAAAAAAATCACAATGGGATATGTCATTGTTGTAAAATTAAGATTTCTTTCCCAGAAGTGAGACAGTAAATTTGATAATATTTTTTGGAATATCAATGAAGGCATACCATCATGTGTGGTAAATATTTTGAAGCTGGAAATCCATCTGCACATCTTTGTTGAATTCCTTGTTGTTATGATGCCCACCATGCCCACTTAAGAGGGCTCTTCTTACATATTCTGGCTCATCTTTTTTCCAGATAAATGGAAGGATTATAGTCCCTTTTTTTTTTTTTGGACACAATATCTTGATTTATTTTTTATTATGTGGTGCTGAGGATGGAACCCAGTGCCTCATGTGGGTGAGGCAAGTGCTCTACCGCTGAGCCACAACCCCAGTCCCCTTTCTTACCCTTTTGAAGTTAGGCATGGCCATGGGACTTGTCTTGATTAATGAAACATAAGCAAAAGTAACACATGCCACTTTTGAGAAGTTTTAAAACCAGCACAGGATTGTCATGTTCTCTTTACCCCATTACAGTGATCTAGGAGGCACAGATGAGATGGAAACTCCACCAGCCTTCATTTTTGCACATTAATAATGAGCTGATCTCCATCAGTAAACATGAATAGCATGGTCACTGAAAATTTGCATTTCTGACCACATTGTTGTGATGAATCCTGATTGATATAGAGACTTATATCATTAATTTTAAAAAACTTATTTTTAAGCCTTTAATATGATTTTTGGTGATGGTCTGTGAATCAAGCATTTTTAAGTAGAAAGTATTCAGTAAGAGGGTTTCCAACTCTGAATGGTATTGAAGCAGAACTGGAAATGTGAAAATCATCCCTCTACTCCACCCTCTACAGTGCTTCTGTCAATCATAGATGCCTCCACCTAGCAGTGTTCTTTAATTTTTTAAAAAGATATTTGGTGAGAGCTGGGGTTGTAGCTCAGTGGCAGAGCGCTTGCCTAGCATGTATGAGGCTCTGGGTTTGATCCTCAGCACTACATAAAAATAAATAAATAAAAGAAATGTTCTGTGTCCATCTACAATTAAAAACGTTAAAAAAAAGAAAAAGAAAACATCATGCTTCCTTTAAATAAAAAAGATCTTTGGTGAAGAACAAAGAACTAATAAGAGCCAACTGTAAATGAGCACATAACCAATCCCGCTTATTGTGGCTACATTTCAGAAAGAGAAAAAAACAGTGAGCTTGAGTTTGGTTCCAAGTGCCCTGAGGTAAGGCCATGACTGGAAGAGAAGTACCTAAAATACAGATAGGCAAATCAAGGAGATTCTTTTGTATGCTGAGTAGATAGCAATTAAATAATTTTTTAAACAGCAAGGAGATAAAGGAAGGGGCTTGGGTTAAAAAAAAAAAAGATTTTAGCAGGGTGCTGTGGCACACACTTATAATCCCAGCAGTTTAGGAGACGGAGGCAGGAGGATTGAGAGTTCAAAGCCAGCTCCAGCAAAAGTGAGGCGCTAAGCAACTCAGTGAGAACCTGTTTCTGAACAAAAAACACAAAATAAGGACTGGAGATGTGGCTCTGTGGTTGAGTGCCTCTGAGTTCAATCCCTGGTACCCCCTCCAAAAAAAAAAAAAGATTTTAGGAAAGATATTTCAATAATAATAATAATAATAGTAAATATCAGACTTTTATAGGTACAAGTTATTTATCAAAGTTTTGAGTTATGATGGGGATCTTAGAAATTGCTTAGCACCAACCTCCATACATCTGCCTTGGCAATCTAGACTCAGGATGTACACAAAGGGTGAGTCCTCAGATATAACACTGGCATGTAATTCCTTCCACTAATTAAATAATAATTTAATTAATAATAAGTGCATATGAGGCCCAGTAGAAGTCTTTTAATGAAGTGTGTGACTTCCTGTCATGCTTTTCCCTGAGCCTTGTGAATGTGGAAGAATGAACTGTAAACTCTCCAGCCGTCTTTAGTCAAAGAGGGCAATCAAAATTTTAAAGGTTGACCTCGTACAGCATACTGTTATAAAATTAATAGTGACAGCCCTAATGAAATCCTTTAATGTGATGATTAAAAAGATCCCATGAAATAAAGTACAAGCATAATTTAAAAATGCACTCTTAGCCCTGGAGAAATGAAGGTAAGGCAAATGATCAGAGTTTCTAAAACTTCTTTTCATTAATAACAGCTTACATTTGTGTAGGGATTTAAACTTTTCCAAAGCACTCTCTAACTTCCACCTAATTGTATCCTTACACTATCTCTGTTAAGTAGCCACAGAGGGAATATCAATTCCCATTCGCCACTGAGGAAACTGTTTCTAAAAGAGGTTATTAAAGGACTTTTTCAAGGCCAAGAAACCAGTGTAAGAACTAGCACTGGAAATTACATTATGCAACTCCAAACCCAGTCAGACAACCTACTCCAAAAGCCAATAATATCTCTTACCCAAGAAATGTTGTTCTCATAAAGAAAATTGTGTACTGTTCAGGGAGCCACCACTTAAAGTAAGAAAGAGGAAAGTTGGAGATGGTTTGCAGAAAAAATAATAAAAAGTAATCCATGTTTGAGAAATGTATCCGAGGAAGATAGTGTCCTAAAACAGATTTGATGACAATTTCAGCCTTGTGGGCAAGAGATCAAGCAAAGACATTCCAATATATTAACTGTATGAAGAAACAGCAGACAGCTTTTCCTGTTTATATAGACAGGACATCAAAGTATATTACATCCGAAGATAGGGTCAAGTTAGATTGCTAAGAAGATCCCAGGATAAGAACTCCCAGGTGCTTTTATTATAAAATGGTTTTTGCCAATCTGTTCCTGAGAGATTTTAAGAGGTTGTGTGCTCAGTGTAGTCAATTTGGGTATAACAGACTCCAAATCAAAAAGATGCTTTTAAGAGCTAACCTACCATGGTTCACCCTCATCAGCTCTAAAGGAACTTCAGCTGAAATAGAATGGAGCCTCTCTTGAGCCACAGTAAAGTTTGAACTGCACTGACTACCGTGATTCATTCAGAATTTCCAGAAATAAAAACTATCCAAAATCCAGCAGCTTATAGAAACCTATTCCACCCATTTCAATAAGACTCCACAGGCATGCATATGATACACAAGATCAGTTGATAGCACAAAACTGGTTCTGTGTATTGATAAATGATCCGGAGGTGCAACACACAGCGTTCCCGTAAGTTTTATAGTGAACAATAATTTCAATAAAAGTCCTTGTATGAAGGAAATTTTTAAAGACAGAGACATTTCATTCTGAAGACCGAGTAAAATTAGAAAGCAAAAGGACTAATCTCATTTTTCATCTCTAGCTACCATCACCATCCTAATTTCCAAGAAGGAACCAGTCAATTCAGAAATTACAATATATAATCTAATATATCATATATCTGAAAATGGCAAAAGTATATGTGGAAAATGATCAATCTACCTTTTATAATAATATCTACAAGGCAGTTTATTATGTAAACTGTATAAAATGAACTTAGATAACAATAGCAATAACTTATATAAAATGAACATAGATAACAACATTCTCTATGTATTTCATAAAAGCTTCAAGAAAGTGTTTTGAATGTTTTCATTACAAAGAAATAATAAATGTTGAGGAGATATGTATATTGCCCCAGATTTGAACATTATACAATCAAAATAGCACTTGGCACCCCATAAGTATGTACAATTTTATGTACTAATTAAATAATTAAAAATTTTAAAGAACTTAAAAATAGTTTGGAAATTGGTTTCCAATTCTTCACTAAAGAATCTATGCATACCATTAACTCATGCATAAGAGAATAAATTTGGACAACTTAAAATATTTCTCTCTTTCATAATTATGATCTTAAGACTTAAGTTCCAAGAAAAGACTGAAATATTGGTGGGTGATTGATTTTCTAAGACCAGTAATGACCATAATGTTACTCTCTATTCCCATCCAACCTTAGCATTCTTCACATTTTATATCAATAATACAGGTATATTTAAGTTGGTTAGAAAAAGCTCCTAAAAAGTTTCCCACACTAAGCTGCTGTCAATGGTAAGATTCACTACCATTCATTTAATTGATAGTGGCTTTTTGAGGGGAAGGGTGCTACCACCATAAATTCGTACACAGTATGGCATGCATACTAATATCAGGACTGCCTAAAAGTACCCAACGTGTTTCTGGAATTGAGAACCATGGGACTTCCTATCAAGAACTGAGTTAGAAATAAATCATCCATTCTATTGTACCCCACCACTTTCTAAATTATATAAAAACACAGGAGCTCAGTGCATGGCTGGTATCCCAATCTACATTCAGTATTGTGAGCACTGCACAAAGCTAGTTGGAGCCCAGGCACAATTACTGTAATAGCTAAACAGAATCCACTTTCCCTGCTATTCCTCTGCACATAGGTCTTTTCCCTATTTCTTCATGTCTCCTTCACTGGTAGATCAAGTTTGAACTAAATGGGTCTTGTCACAGGAAGATAGAGACAAAAGACACACTGCTATTTTATGAGTAATGATATAACTAACTGATGGATGATTGTACTTACCCTACAAGATCAATGTGAGGATTTAATAAAATGATACAGTGCATGAGCAATTTAGCACTGAGTCACACATTTCATAAGCAATCAGTGAGTTGTAGTAGCTATTACTTTTCCTCACACTCTATGGTTCTTCTAAAACTTTTGTTGTTGTTCTTGTTCTCATACCAGGGATTAAACCCAGGTTTTGAATCAATGAGCCACATCCCCAGTCCATTTTATTTTTTATTTTGAGAAAGGGCTCACTAAGTTGCTTAGGGTTTTGCTAATTTGCTGAGGTTGGCTTTGAACTTGTGATCTTCCTGTCTTAACTTCCTGAGTTGTTGGAGTTACACACATGTTGCCACTGTGTCTGGCTTCCAAAACTTTTTAAAAGTGTTTCTTCTGTTTCACCAGGAAACCTACCATTGTCCAAGAATTCACAAAATTCCCAAAGAGCTGATCTTTCACTAGCAGAACCCTCTTTGGAGACAAGGGAGGATAAAGAGAGTGAGCTGGCAATGTCAAAATTATCTTTTGTAATGGATGAAGGAAAGAATGGGAATACCCAACACTCTTACTTTTGTCTGTCTGATCCTTAAGAAAACCATGGTGATTGTGATAAGTAAGACAAAGGTGGTCACTATCTCTCAGAGCTCAGATTCCAGACTGTCATAATTCTTAAGTAGCGTGAGTTCATAGCAAGAAAAATAACATGGTCTATTTTTATGTACAGTGATTGCAGATTGGGTGGTTTAGGAAAGATGTTTTGAGAAACATTTATGTTGGGATTTGAGAGAGTGGTTGGAGGAAGACAAAGAAACACCATGTACAATGTCCTTAAGATTCAAATAGATTTTTGAAGACCTGACAGCATGAATGAAACTTGGTTGAGTGAGGAAGATGGTGGATGAAGGCAAGCAGAAAGGGTGGTCAGGGGCCTCTATCATGCAAAGACTTGTAAGCTGGGTGTTATGATTTGAACATGAAGTATCTCCCAAAAGCTCCTATGTTAATGCAGGAGGTGAAATGATTACATTATGAGAACTATTTTTGTTTTTGTACCAGTGATTGAAACCAGGGATGCTTACCCACTGAGCCACATCCCCAGCCCATTTTATATTTTGGTTTAGAGATAGGGTTTCTCTAAGTTGTTTGGGAACCTTGCTAAGTTGCTGAGGCTGGCTTTGAACTCAGGATCCTCCTGCCTCAGCCTCAGCCTCAGCCTTCCAAACAACTGGGATTAGAGTCATGTACCACTACACCTAGTGACTAGATTAATAATTTAAAAGGACTAACTGGGCCATAGCTGTAGGCAGCTATGATGCAGCTGGAAGAGCTAAGTCACTGAGGGCATGCCCTTGAGGATCATAAGTTGTTCCACTATATCTCCTTCCTCTCTGCTTCATGATCTTCGTGATTGGAGCAATGCTCTTCTGCCGCATAATGTTCTGCTTCACCTCAGGCCCAGAGCAATGAAGTTGATTGACAATGGACTGAACCTCTGAAACCATGGGGCAAAATAAACTTTTCCTATTTTAAATTGTTCAGCTCAGATATTTTGATCACAGTGACAAAACGCTAACACACTAGGTTACTTGGCAGAGTATCTGACATGACTGCAGATGTTCACAAATGTTCATCACCTAATAGATGAACTACCAGTGGAAGCAAAAAATATATTACTCATACAGGATACACTGGCTAAGGAACCTTTCTTTCAGAAACTGTCTTTGGGTCTGATTCCCATACTCTAAAGAAAGCTTCCTCTCTACTCATTGGTCATGGGCTCCTTATATACCAGCTTTGGGCCCTGTTCTGTACCAGCATCTATTAGGCATTATTAGATAATCCTTCTAATAATCAGAATGACTCAAGTAGGTGGATAATAGGGTAGATAGAACAGTCTCTGGAAATCAACCAGGTCCATGTTAGGTCCAGGCTCTAAAAGAGGAAAACCAAAGTATATGTGTTACGTTGGGAGCAGATGAATGAGAAGTGGCAACATGTTGATAGTTATCAAAGTGGAGTGGTGAGGACACGAGGTTCTCTATATTATTCTTTCTGCTTTTCTGCATCTTTGAAAATTTTCATAACACAAAAGACTTTTGGAAATTAGGGCTCTTTTTGATTGAAAGAGTTTAATCTTAGCTTCTGAATCTCAATTACCTACAAACCAAGGAAATACTTATCTTGCAGACTTTATGTAAAGATAAATTGAAAAGGTATAGGAAAGCAACTGAGCACAGGGCACAGGATAAAGAGGGAGCCTTGCAGGCATTATAATTCAGTATTTGAAAGTCAGCTTTAAGTTCAATAGTTAAGGATCAACATCAAGGCAAACTCTGGGTCCTCTAGCTTTGGCCCAGGTCCTACACCTTCTCTAACCGATAAGCAAATAAAACACTTAGAGTTCTTACTAAAATGCAACTTCTGGTTCATTTGATCTCGGGGAGACTAAGATCATGCATTTCTAACAAGCTTCTAGGTGATGCTGGAGCTGCTAGCTTCTACATGAACCACTCTTTGTGAACCAAGTCCTGACTTCTGTTTTATTCCTAAGACTAACCTTCCCATGGAATCCTCTTTTGATTGCTAGATTACTGTCTTATTCTCCTGCTCTTGCTGAGTCCTAGGCTAGATAATTCACCAAGAACTTCAGACCCTACTATACTGAGGTCCTGGACACATGTTACCAATTGCCCTCCAGATCTCAAATCTTATTACTGAGTCTCAGCATGGAAGTTATCCATGGCAGCAATGACCTAAACTCTGATTTCCTGAATGACTCCCTAAGAAATTTGTGCTTCTAAATCCACTGTTGCTGTGTTGCCTCTGATTTTCTCCCTTACTTGTACCCCTCTTAAACTAAATGAGACAACAGTGGCTTAACTGGTTTAAAAATAGTTGTTTTGACACTGGGTGGATCTGCCTAGCAGCATATCTGTCAATCATCTGATTCCAGATTTGAGAACAGGTAGTTTCAGGTACAGATCCTTTCCTATAATCCTTTCTGCACCAACACTTTCTTGAAGCCAATGCTTTCATATCTTTCTGTAGCAACACTGGAAATGAAGGAAGATGTTTGACCCCATCCAAGGTATGCATTCAGTAATATGCTTATAAATAAGCAGATGCCTTGCTTGAAAGCAGTCCTCAATATATGAACCTTAAATAAGATAAATTTGTTCACATCTGTGAACTCTAGGACAAGCCTTAGGGTTATTTTTTTTCCTAATCTACTAATTATAATCATCCTTCTAACTTTCAGGTAAACTGGATATATACATTCCAAAAACTTTCTAAGAAAAGAAATCCATTAGCTTTGTCACTTCCAGCTTGACTATATTATACTCTGGCAAGGTTAATGGAAAGATTCATTTGTTTTCCAGCCCCTATCCTCCTTGGAGCAATCACAAAAGCTATTGAAAATCATGACAAAATCAAACATTGAGAATAATGCACTCATGTTTAAACATGACTTACATTTGACAGGAGTAGCCTTGACAAGCTGCCACCCATCAACACTTTCTAAACTGATAGGTGTATTATATATCCTTCCAGAAACATTAAAAGATGATTTGCAAAATTACCAACTCACAGTGAACTTGAAGGGAAGTTTCTCATCCTAATAAAAACAGAATCTTTTAAGGCTCATGGAAACTCAACATTCATAAATAATAAAAAGAACCAATAAAAGCACTTTTTAGTTTTTTTATGTTCTTAATTAGTATATCCTAAATGAACATAATGGTGGGGTTTATTGTAATATATCATATATGCACACAACATAATTTCATTCCAATTCATTCCCTGGTACTTCCCCTCCCCCCACTGTTTCCCTTCCTCTTCTCCTTCTGGTCTTCGTACTATTTGTTTACATGTATGTTTTTATTGGTGCATTAAAATTATACATAAAAATGGGATTCATTGTGATATGTTCATACATGCATGTAGGATAATTTGGTTAATTTTATTCCCCCCCATTCATTTCCTTTTCCTTTTTTCCTCCCTTCCACTTGATCTCCTTCCTATTTTTGTGATAACTCTCTTTTTAAATTCCATTTCTAGCTTCCACATATAATGAAAAACATTCAACCCTAGACTTTATGAGTCTGGCTTATTTTACTTAGCAGGACGCTCTCCAATTCTATCCATTTCCCTACAAACAAAATAACTTCATTCTTCTTTACAGCTGAAGAGAACTCCACTTGTATATATACCACTTTTTCTTTATCCATTCATCTGTTGATGGACACCTAGGATGGTTTCATAACTTGGCTATTATGAATTGTGCTTCTGTAAACATGGGAATGTATGTTTCGCTATTTTATTTCTTTTGGATAAATACCAAGGAGTGGAATAGCTCGGTCATATGGTGGATCCATTCTTAATCTTTTGAGGAATCTCCATGGTGATTTCCATACTGATTGTACTACTTTGCAGTCCCAACAACAATGTATAAGTGGTCCTTTCTCTCCACATCCTTGTAAACATTTATTTTTATATGTTTTCTTGATGGTTGTTATTTGTTTTTAGTATGTTGTTTTTTTTAAAAAAACCTAGCTGGCAAAGGTTTTCTCCTGTTCTAGAAGCTCTCTTCACACTCTTGTCTCCTGTGCTGTACAGCCTTTAAATCTGATGCTACCCTACTTATTCATTCTTGGTTTTATTTCTTGTGCTTTGAGGTCATAGTAAAAGATTAAGTTAATGCTTGCACCCATATGTTGGAGTGTTAACCCTATGCTTTCTTCTGATAGTTGTATAATTTCTGATCTAATTCCTAAGTCTTTTATCCATTTTGAGATTTTTGTGCAGAATGATTGATAGGATCTATTTTCGTTCTTCTATAAATGGCTATTCAATTTTTCCAGCATCATTTGTTTAAAAAGCTGTCTTTTCTCTACTTTATGTTCTTGGCACCTTTGTCAAAGACAAGCTGACCATATGTGTGTGGATTTGTCTCTGTATCTTCTATTCCACTGGTCTTGGAGGTATCACAATACCTGACCTCAAATTATACTACAGAGCTATGGTGACTAAACAGCATAGTACTGGCATAAAAACAGATATAAAGACCAAAACTACTTTCTTTTAAGGTTGGCATTGGGTTCAGGATTTACCTGTCCACAGTGAATAGTCCAGGATCATTGAGAGGAAATGAGACTTGTCCTTGACCACTGAGAGAGAGGTAGGTATGCTTTTTTGTTCTAGAACATGAGAAAGTATGGGCTAAAGGTGCTTAACCCATCTTGCTATTGAGGAATGGTATTTTTGTGAGAATTCAACAAAGACAGAGAAAATGCAAATGAGAGGTGAAGAGGAAATCAAAGAGTTGCCTGAGTTTCTTGCTTGGGACAAGTTCTGTTGCTGATTTTTAAATTTTCTGGGTCAATAATCAACTTCATTTTTTTTCTTAAGAAAGCTTGAGTTCAGTTTCCTGCCACAAGTAATCAAGAGGAATACTGTCTCTGTGTTAAATATGTTAAGTGAGGCTAGAATGGAGGGATTGAGAATATACAAGAAATATAATCCCTCCAATATTGTACAAAACCCTAGACAAAATTCTAAGTTAACAGTGTAAAGAATATAGAAAAATAATAAAATTATCTTTGAATGTTACTCTTTTTTAGTTTTATCTATATGGGTCAACGATATTCTAAATTACTATTTAAAAGTCAAGTTAGTTTTTGTGTGTACTATTTAGTCATATGTTAGTTATGAAAACAAATTGAAAGTCACATCAACACAGAATATGTAAAAATACTTTCTCTAGAAAAATTGAAACTTAAAATGTCATTTAATTAAATATTTAACACATAATCAAAAAAGTCGTGATAGTTTTCAACTTTTTGAACCCTGATTCTCTCAAGATCGTTCTTTTTTTGCCTTTTAATAATGTATTACACCTGGGAGCCAGTTAGTATCTATCAAATATTTAACATAAATTATATTGTTTCAGACTACTTTTTAAATACAAGATGAATTTCACATTCATTTTATATCAAACCCTCCCTAACCCTTGCCTTTTCACCTGACTATTTCTTCCAAAAATTTCTAACTGCAGACATTGATATTCAGAGGTTACAGAGCTCAAAAGAACAACTGTATTTTAGCCAAATATGTACACAAGCTGAATGTTAGATGCTGTATAATTGAATTTACAGGATAAGACCATTTCTTAGATAAATAATGTGCCATATTATTTTGTATCATGTGGATAAAAAGAGCTAATTTAAGAAGATGAGTCTATATTTGATATTGTTGTGACACTGCTCTGGTAATGAGGTGAATTTGGAACCAAACTACAAATCCATGACCTAGCTCAAGGTAGCATAATAATTTCAGATGAATGTGATCTGGGTGGTCACATCCTCAGGAAAGACTCAGACTTTGGTCAGAGAACTCTAAAAACCTGGCCATTCTCATGGATTGCTGCCTGACCTTGAACAAGTTTTAAATGGATAAGCCTCTATCTCCTCATGCTAATCATGCAATCATCACAGTAGCCAATTATCGTGTTACTGCTCTAGTTTAATATGCTATTTAAGGGGTACCCAATATGTGATCAGGAGGAATCTCTCTTCATGCCTGCTCCACTTGTGCTAGCAACTGATGTCCCGAGGTGAGTCACTCTCTAAAACTGTCCTCAGCCAAAGGGGGGCTTCCTTTTCTTAGATGTGTCCTATATCCACTTCTTGGTCAATAAAAGTAGACAGTCATAGCACCCTTGGGTCAACTCTGAAAGGCAGAGCTACTCATAGGAGAGACTGAGATCCCTCCTATGACAACTTGAAGCCCAACTTGTCCTTCTTCCCAGTCCTGTTTTCCTCACTCTGTCCTGCTGTTGATCGGAAGACCATTTCCCATTAAACTCTACTCACAAATCCCAGTCTTAGAGTTTACTACTAGGGAAAGCTAACTCAAGATATCCATACAGAGTAGTAAGAAAATGATTCATATTAGCAGAGATGATGATGATGAAGCTGAAATGAAGCATGATGAACTTCATTATTTCATCTTGATAAAGTCAATCTTCAACATTGCATTCAAACTGTGTTCTCTCAGAGGATAGGGCAAGTTTGTGTTATGAGTAAGTGTTGCTGGCAATGACAACTAGCTATTTTCCACCAACAATCAACTTAATTAGTATATTGTATCTAAATTGACACTTCCATTTTCAACTCAGTGATTATGTGTTCAGCTATTTCTATTTTGAAGCTTTTATCACACTGGATAAATGTTAAGCAAAAAAATTTTTTTTTTTTAATTTCCCTACACAACAGTTTTCTCTTAGGAACAGTTTTCCTCTAAGGGCCCTTTACACTTTAATATTCCTTGATTCTGTAATTTTTATAATAGTGATATCTGAATAATACATTCTCTGAGAAATAAGGTCATTTAAATACCAAAATTATCCTTGAACACACTTCATAAATTATGGAAAGCAGTGGTAGCATGAAACAAATAATTCTAGTGGTAACATGCAAATTGCAATTGAGGAAGTACTTCAGGAAAATAATTTCTGTGTGTGTCCTAAGAGACCCACAGAGGCAATGGTGCAGAGTATAGCCTCCCTTTGGATGTTGGAGAGCTTCCAGTAATGACAGAACAGTATCATACAAGTTATAGTGCTCAGAAGAACAATGGAAATCACCACATCCAATCTTCTCTCTTCCTTGAACTGAAGGCTGATAAAATTAAATAACATCCCCTGGCCACACTAGTAAAGGGGCACAGCTCTCCATGATAGCCCTTCTCACATTTCTGCCTACTTCACCCTGAATCCATCCACTTGATGTTTCTCTCAAACCTTGGGTCAGCCCCAGAAAACTCCTTTCTCCTCCTCCCATTCATTCCCAATGATCATCTAAATTGCCTGCCTGAGCCCAGACAGGTTGTCTTTCCTATAGCTTTTTTTTTTTTTTTTTAGAAATTCCATTTGGGAATTTTCTCAAGATGTACATTTTCCTAATCATATTTAAAATAACTTTAGCTATTACTCAATAATAGATAATGCCATAGCACATATATTCATTTGTTTTTAAATAAATTTGCTTGCTTTCCAAATGATCTTTATCAACAAAGTTATCAATAAATGTAGAAATTTGCTTGCTTTCCAAATGATCTTTATCAACAAAGTTATCAATAAATGTAGAAAGGTTCAGACAATCCTTTATAGGTTTATTAGTGTAGTCTTTGGAACAAAAAAAATTAAAGGAAAATATTTTGCCTGAGTCACAAAATACTATTTTAACATAAACAAAGGTTTGGAGATAAATTTTTTTTCTAAGCATTGTACAAAGTTTGATAAGTAACAATCTAAATTTTGGATGAAAATATTTCTTACTGGCTGCGGTGGCACATGTCTGAAACCCCAGCAATTTGGGAGGCTGAGGCAGTTCAAAGCCAGTCTCATAAACTTAGTGAGAACCTGAGCAACTTAGTGAGATCCTGTCTCAAAATAAAACCTAGAAAGGGCTGAGAATGTGGCTCAGTGATTAAGCACCCCTGGTTCAATCCTTGGTATATACATGTCCACAAATATATGTATATATATTTCTCAAAACCATTTGATAGAAACTGGTATTGAGAGAGTGTAGAGAAGGCTGAATATTAATTTTTAAAATAATTATTTTTAGTGCATTGTGATAAAAAATGGTCTTGACTGGCTTTGTGGATAAAAATTTAAAGACAGAATCAGGACAATCTCAGTAAACTGAAATTAGATCCAGTGCTCTTGAACAATAAGTGTTTTCAACAGAATTAGAGAAGTGACACATTTTAAGTTAATCCATAAAGCCTTTTAACATATATTATTTATCTACACAGAAGACATCCTCTAAGGCACAAATATAATTTGGTGGCAGTTTCAAAGGCAGATGTTTCTTAATGGGCTGACACTAAGTGCAATCATTATACATGCAGTGAATTCCTTATAACACAGAACTACCTGTCTAATCCATTTGAACTACTCATAAACTAGATCCTTGAGTGTCTCTTATGCTTGCCTCTCCTCTGTCATTAAAAATTGCATGCCTGCTGCAGATAAGAAGAGTATTTCATGTTTCTAAATAATCCTGAAGGGGAGTCTACTACCCTTTTCTAATCATTTTATTCTGTAATTTTTGCCAGTTCTTCTACTTTGTTTTGCTTTGGTGGAGGTTAAATATAAGGAGTCTGTTCTCTCTTCAGTTCATGATGTTGACTTATATAATGCCCAGGATCTGTTTTCCCTTTCTTACTTATCAAGTTCCTCACTGTGTTCTTTTTATAAATTTATGTGAAAAAAATAACCCCATTCAGCCAATACCTTTGAAGCTATATTTCTGCATTCTGCTAAGCTCCTGTACGTAGGTAACTACAAGAATGTGTGTTCTATCGTAAGGCTGAGTCAGTAAGGAAACAAAATAATCACCACTGGTCAAACAATTTAAATCCATTGCAGGGTTGGAGTGAATCATTTAAATTTGGTTAAAATCAATAACATTTGGTCTTTTAACTACTGAATTCTGTCAAAGTCATCAATTTGGTAAACTGCTCCTTGGTAGTTTTAATTATAATGTGTTAATATTTGTTTCCATTATTTTATACCTGTCATGTACGAGGTTCTGGTTTAGCCCTTAAATACATAATCTTACTTTGGTGTTGTAACTTAGATAGTGTCATTTCCACTTCACCAGTGAGTGAACTTGAGACTTAGAAAGAAAAAGAAGTTTCCCCAATAACAGATAAAGAGTAAATGGCTAATCTATGGGGGAAGTCCTTGACTGTCTAGCACCAAAGCTTTTGCAATTTTCATTCTATTATGTTGCATTCCTTTCTGTGTAGTGTACAAGGTTCACAGCAGGAAGGTATATGTCATGTGTTGTCACAGACTTATCTCTTCCTCCCACTCGTCCTTGTCTAGTCCCCATCAACAGCAGGCTGAAGACAGTCGGAGGCAAAGTTGAGTACACACACACACACACACACACACATACAAACATTTTAATCTTGAAGATTATGATATGTGCACCCTAATTCAAAACAAAATATACCATAAATGGAGTTGGAGGTGCTAGGCCCTCTAGCCTAAATTTACCTAGAGGTTTAGTAAAAAGCTTAGCAGAGCCGGGTATGGTAACACACCCCTGTAATTCCAGGGACTTGGGAGGCTGAGGCAGGAGGATTGCAATCTCAAGACTAGCCTCTGCAACTTAGGGAAGCCCAAGGACTTAGCTAGAGACCTTGTCTCAAAATCAAACATTAAAAAAAAAAAATACTGGGGATGTTGCTCAGTGGTTAAGCAACTCTGATTCAATCCCTGGCTCTGAAAAACGAAATTAAAAAAAAAAAATGCTTAGCATATCTCTTCCCTAAGCTCAAGCCATGTCCCCACTTGAAGGAGCCACAAAGAACACAGAGGTTTGGTTGAAAACGATTCCTGGGTGTGTCTGCGAAGATGATTCTGGGTGAGATTCACATTTGAATCAGTCAATGGAGCAAAGAAGATTGTCCCTTCCAGTGTAGGTGGATATCACCCAATTCAGTGAGGGCTAAAAAGAAAAAAAGAATGGAGAAAAAGGGAATTTGCTCCTTGTCTGTTTCTTTATTTGACTGAAGGCATGAGCTGAGTGGTTTGTCTTTTCCTGTCCTTAAACCTGAGACTTACTTCATCAGCCCTCCTGTTTATCAAGCCTTCAGGCCATGGGTAAAACTGTACCACGGTTCTGGTTGTCCAACTTGTGGACTGAAGATGGTGAGATTTCTCAGCCTCCATAACTGGGATTTCTCAGCCTCCATATATAAGAAGCCAATCCCTTATATAATAGATAAATAAACAAGTATATGTATACACACCATTTATATACATAAATATATATATATATATATATGCTGCATATATATGTTATGAATATATATTAATGTCCCCTATTAGTTATATTTCTCTGCAGAAGTCTAATAAACCCCATGAGCAATACTGTTCCCCAAGTTACTCTTAGTTCCTATGCTCTGAAACAGTGCATTACATTCAACTTTAAATCCCTCTAGGATTTTAATAACCTCCCAGAAATATGCAAAAGCTTGGGGAACTACAACCAGATAAGTTATGAGAAAAAAAAAAAACAGGGTTCCCCCAATCCTCAAGCATGATAAAAAGTAAAAACGGAAGCAAAGCTAATGGAGGTGGACAAAGCAACGGACTCTGCCTTCACACTCAATACTTATGCTGGTCATTCCTGAAAGAGCAAATGTAGCTTGCTGACAGTTTTCTATTTGAATACCACTGACTGTGCCCTAGGATGATTAGCACATACGTGTAAGTTGTGCAAATCACAGGATCTGTTTGTCTTTTGTTGATGGGCTTAGGTGTCTGTGTGTTTCTGGGTTCCCACAATCGTTTCTAAAGCAAATCATTATGCTCTGATTAACAGTTTCCTTCATTCCTCTTTACTACCAAATCCAATAACAAGGACAGCAAAACAGGAACCGAAATATATACTGCTTATCTGCCTCTCCAAGTAGAAACAAACACCCAGTGGTGAAAACATGCTCTGCTCCAAGTTTACTCATTAAAAGACAGTCTGGATTATAAAATTCAGATTAATTACCCCCCAATGACTGGCTGAGGTTGAATAAAATATAGGCTCATTAACATTCAACAGTGCAGCCTACAGAAGAGAGGATTGGAAGGAAAGATTAAAGTTAGATGAGAGCAAGTGTATTTTCAGTATCTGAGTTGGGTTTTTGGAGGATGAATTCTTCCTGTATTCCAAATCAAATTTTGTTGATAAGCTATTCAACTATTCATGAAAATGTAGACTCGAATGACAGATTCCTTGAGTTAAAGTTCGAGCTCCCTAGCTGCATAACTCAGGAAAATTATTTCATTTCTCTGAGCCTCAGTTTCTTAACTTTATAAAATAATGACTATAATGCTGCGTACTTCACAGTGTTATTTTGATGATGAGATGAGTAAAAATTCATGTAAATTTCTTAAACAAATGTTCCAAAGAACTATATGTATAGTAGCAGTGATCCAAAGAACCAGTCTGTCACAAGGGACAGGAAACCAGTAGTCCTTATTCCTAGACAAGGTCAACTAGATTTAGTGGTCTTTTCATTTCCAGAAGTCATTCATTCATTCATTTCAAGTTTGTTGTTTCCCTCCTTCTTTTGAGAACTAAAAATCATCCCTTTAGTTAAAAATACTATAATGTAAGTTTGTTTTCCTTTATTTTGTACCAGGGATTGAACCCAGGGGCACTTTACCACTGAGCCACATCCCCAGCCCTTTGAAAATACATTTCATTTAGAGACAGGGTCTCGCTGACTTGCTTAGGGTCTCACAAAGTTGCTGAGGTTGGCTTTGAACTCGCAATCCTCCTGCCTCACTCACCTGAGCTGCTGGGTTTATAGGTGTCCAACCCCATGCCCAGCCTACAATGTAAGCATTTTGGGAAGCATTAAATGTCATATAAGTGTAAAGGAAGAGAGCAATAACAAAGGAGAGCAGGCACTTAGGACATCTAGTGGCTAGTTATTTTTTACTTAGATAACAATAAAGAAGACCCTACTACCTGTTTGTCTAACTAATAGATAGTTTGGAAGCCGTGACTGTGTTTTTATCTTCAAATAAACCATTTCTGGGGAAGAATTTATGCTATCTACCTTAACACACATAAAGATTCTGGTTATCTTCATTCCCCGTTTTCCAACTAATAACTTATGATTTCAAAAAATCAGTTTGATTTAAATGTTGTACTCCCTTTGCTAATGCTGATAACAGTGCTGATGCCATGTGGATTGTGTGCCTGGGATTAATGTGCATAGCTCATTTTGCTCCCTTAGAATTCTCTGTTCTTTTAGGTACTATAGCTCGAGGTTCAGAAGAGACAAGGCTATGAGTGAGTTCTGTGACATAGGGCAAAAGATGGAGGTAATCATTATGACTCTGTCTACATATAGCAAATGCATCATTTCAGTATTGTGCTAAATACAAGAGTGCATTTGTCTTGATCTCAAAGACTGCTTCTCTTCTTACTTAGGAACCAAGGTCACATGGTTGATAAAAGCTTTCATCATACATTGGAAAAAATCAAACAGTGTAGCAGATTGTATAAAGTTCTCCAGGCTCAGAGATGCCAGAGATGAACAAACACCGTGTCCTTGAATAGGCCATAGCTTAGAACACATTCTACCTGATCTACCCCTGTGCCAGGTGTATCTTTATTGTATTTGGCTATATCTCACTGAAATGATCTGCAATAGAAGACAAAGTTAGGACAATTTTGCATTAAAAATCCTTGAAATACTTTGAAGCATCCAAGGGGATGCCATAAATCTAAAACTTTCTTATCATCTCTCAGATAGATAGACAAATAGATACCTGTTTTCCATTCCCTTCCTGCCATCCCCAACCCACATCCCATACCCCTGTTGGGAATCTAAGAAATGACTGTAGAAGGCAAAGAGAAAAATTACGCTGTGCAAGAAGTAATTGCTTAATAACATAAACAATGTACAAACTGCAATGGGAGTTTTATCTGTATCACTATCCAAAGACAGAACCTTATACACTTAAATATGTGGCAACCTCATTGTCTACATTTTACCATTTCATTTGTGCTGAGCGATAACTCAGGGCCTCAGGAACACTAGAGGTAATTAACAATTGAAAATGTTACCGTTGCTGCAGAGGTGTAATTGTAGCCCTCACCTTTTCAGCCCTGCATGATTCCTGATTTCTAATAGCAGATAATGGGCAATGGCTCCTGGAGCCATTCTCCTCTCCCTGCTTAAAGTGATTACACTTTCTTATCAGTGGTTTTGGCAGGTGTCCTACTGAAAGTCAAATAAAATGTTTCCTGAGAAGGTAACCTTAGGTAAGATGGCTTATAGGGATAGCAATAGAAGGAGAAAGGGACTTTGAGTTCTTGCTGTAATTTCTTACAGATTTAGGTCTCTGACTCTCACCTTCTTTATCAAGTAAAATAGTGTCAATAATAATTATCTATTTATTGCATGGAGCTGTGGAGAGAGTCACAAGAAATAAAATGTGAGCCATAAAATATAAGACATGGTGATTTTTTTCTGTCTTTTCCATTCTTTTGTCAGGAATTTGGGGACTTTATCACAAATCTCTGGGATAGTCTTATTGCAAAAAGAAGAAATGATTTTTTCACACCTGGATACCACCTGAGCTGGGGTTATTAAATAAGGCATGGAAAGCTGCTGGTTGATAGGATGTGCTCCTTCTGGAGAGACAGCAGCAGATGACATGACTCCATTTCGGAAAAAGCACATTAGACCAACAGGAGAAAGGCCAAGGACAGGCAGGAGATACAGGGTCCTCAATGGTTGGTGCAATCCAAGGTCTCACCTTAGGTAAACTTCACGCTGTTAAAAAATTTTTAAATTGATTTTTTAAAAAATAAATAACAGTGGAATGCATTACAATTCTTATTACACAAACACAGCACAATTTTTCATTTCTCTGGTTGTATATAAAGTATATTCACATCAATTCGTGTCTTCATACATGTATTTTGGATAATGGTGTCCATCACATTCCACCATCCTTGCTAACCCCCTGCCCCCTCCCGCCCCTTTGCCCTATCTAGAGTTTGTCTATTCCTCCCATGCCCCCCCTCCCTACCCCACTATGAATCAGCCTCCTTATATCAGAGAAAACATTTAGCATTTGTTTTTTGGGGATTGGCTAACTTCACTTAGCAATATCTTCTCCAATGCCATCCATTTACCTACAAATCTCATGATTTTATTCTCTTTTATTGGTGAGTAAAATTCCATTGTGTATATATGCCACATTTTTTTTTTACCCATTCATTTACTGAAGGGCATGTAGGTTGACTCCACAGTCTAGCTATTGTGAATTGTGTTGCTATAAACATTGATGTGGCTGTGTCCCTGTAGTATGCTGTTTTTAAGTCCTTTGGGTATAGACCAAGGAGAGGGATAGCTGGGTCAAATGGTGGTTACATTCCCAGATTTCCAAGGAATCTCCATACTGTTTTCCATAATGGCTGCACCAATTTGCAGACAATCAACAAATAAATGAAAAAAATGTTCAACATCTCTAGCAATTAGAGAAATGCAAATCAAAACTACTCTAAGATATCATCTCACTCTAGTCAGAATGGCAGCTATTATGAAGACAAATAACAATAAATGTTGGTGAGGATCCTCTTCTGAGAAGTGTCTGTTCAGGTCCTTGGCCCATTTACTGATTGGGTTATTTGTTTTTTTGGTGCTTAGCTTTTTGAGTTCTTTATATACCCTAGAGATCAGTGCTGTATCTGATGTGTGAGGGGTAAAGATTTGCTCACAAGATATAGGCTCTCTATTCATCTCACAGATTGTTTCTTTTGCTGAGAAGAAACTTTTTAGTTTGAATCCATCCCATTTATTGATTCTTGGTTTTAATGCTTGCACCACAGGAGTCTCATTAAGGAAGTTGGGGCTTAATCCCACATGATGGAGATTAGGACCTACTTTTCCTTCTATTAGACGCATAGTCTCTGGCTTAATTACTAGGTCCTTGATCCATTTTAAATTGAGTTTTGTGCATGGTGAGAGATAGGGGTTTAATTTCATTTTGTTGCATATGGACTTCCAGTTTTCCCAGCACCATTTGTTGAAGAGGCTATCTTTTCTCCAATGCATGCTTTAGGCACCTTTGTCCAATATACTTGTAATTTTGTGGGTTAGTCTCTGTGTTCTCTATTCTGTACCATTGGTCTACAGTCTGTTTTGGTGCCAATACCATGCTGTTTTTGTTACTATTGCTCTGTAATATAGTTTAAGGTCTGGTATAGTGATGCCACCTGCTTCACTTTTCCTGCTAAGGATTGCTTTACCTATTCTGGGTCTCTTATTTTTCGAGATGAATTTCATGATTGCTTTTTCTATTTCTATGAGGAATGTCCTTGGGATTTTGATTGGAACTGCATTAAATCTGTATAGTGCTTTTGGTAGTATGGTCATTTTGATAATATTAATTCTGTCTATCCAAGAGCAAGGTAGATCTTTCCATTTTCTAAGGTCTTCTTTGATTTCTTTCTTTAGGGTTCTGTAGTTTTCAATGCATAGATCTTTCACATCTTTCATTAAATTGATTCCCAAGGTTTTTTTTTTTTTTTTGAGGCTATTGTAAATGGGGTCATTTTCCTCATTTCTGTCTCAGAGGATTTGTCTTTGTTTCCACAGAAATGCCTTTGATTTATGAATGTTGATTTTTATATTCTGCTACTTTGCTGAATTCATTTACTAGTTCTAGAAGTTTTCTGGTGGAGCTTTTTGGATCTTCTAGGTATAGAATCATATCAACAGCAAATAGTGCTAATTTAAGTTCTTCTTTTCCCTATACATATACCTTTAATTTCTTTCATCTATCTAATTGCTCTGGCCAGTGTTTCAAGAAGCACTTCCCCACCCCACTGATGTGTGTGAGATTCATGCATGCTGCCTGACAGCTGTCCTTAACCAGTTAGAGAAGTGCAGTACAGATATCATCTTTCCTATGCTCCTATATGAATACATGACCAGTGTAACTCCACATCATGTTCAGCCACATAAATGGGATCAAAATTGTAATGGGTTGCAACTCCATATATGTATAACATATCAAAATACACACTACAGTCATGTACATCTAAAAACAACAAATTGAAAAATTAATTAATTGATTAGTTATTAATTTTAAAAAAGTAGAGGAGGCCAAAGCACTGAGAAGCCACATAAAAGGTGACCCTCTTCTTAAAGATATCAGCAATGATGACACACACTCCCACGCTGATTCATCTTCAATTCTACAAATGCACACCTTCCACAACAGCTGGAGCGGTGCAGAGGCAACTCTTGAGGATTCTGCATTTAAGATTATACTTGGCAGAGACTAGCAGTCCCCTACTGTTGATAAAAACTATATGTACATGCATAAGGTGACTGTATAGGAAACCTCCACCGTTCTCCATCTTTTGTGGATTGATTCCTTATGAAGCCCTGTGTTTATAAGAAATACACAGTGAGATAGGAGAGATAATTTGGATTTTAATTGACTGTTTTAAATCACAGACTAATGAGATAAGCAAGCAGCACCTCTTACATAATGGGGTCACACCAAGGATTAGCACTACCAATTTCCTCTTACATAACATTGATCTTTCACTTGATGCCTCTGTGTCTCCAGTTTCTGATCTGCTGGATTTCCTTTTTTTTTTTTTAACTTAATATATTCAACAGAGGCATTTTATTATCAGGCAAAAGTAATATTTATCCACGTCTTTTCTTTGTTACCTCTAGCTTAACTGACAAGGTGCTTTACAGACATGAACCTCCCAGGAAGAACCAGGGGCTTCAAAATGCTTTTCAGAGCACATACACTCTTAAAATCAAGGTAAGAGGGGAAAAGTACAATTTGTGGGACCTTAGGAACAATATAGCCAACACAGATTTCTTCCAAGCTTCTTTTTTGAAAAGCATTCTTTGAAAAACTACTTATGATCAGAAAAGCCTAAAAAGTAGAGATTCTTTATTTTCATCTTTAAATTTCACATTATCTTCAAAGCAACAAGAAAAGGCTGTGAATCAGATCCTGTCTCGGCAGAGAGCAACATGGATATAAAGAGAAGTACGGAGATCTGAGGATTTTTTTTTTAATTGTAGTATTATAGTTGTACATAGTAGTTGGGTGAGGTCTGAGAATTTAACTTCAATATTTCATAGAACTTAATGAAACATGCCAAGCTTTTACAAGATTGGGATGTACACAGTAACTAAAATCATCTTGGGCTGCAATATGTTTACCCAAGGTGGTTAATCAGTGTCTCTCGTGGTCATTAGAACTCTGACTGTTGTTGTATGTGTCTGTAGATTTAACATAAAAAAGAGTCACATGAATCATATCTATATAACATTTTTTTTTTGCTTCATGGAACCATTTCTTTTTTCAAAATATGTCCATTCAAGAATAAATAATTTAAGACTTAACAGAAAACTTAGAAAATGATGAATCCCTAAGGGTCTGGTCATTTAACCTTAGTTTGAAATTCCTATAACTGCACACACTTCAAGCATATTCCAGAAGTCTCTTCATTTCCCCTGAGACCCACACCATACATCCTCTCCTGGAAGCTCAGAAAATAATATATTTATACCTCTCTTTTCTATTCCTTATGTAAATAGTCTGAAACTCAGTATTCTCCAACTTTAACTGCCCACCAATGAAAACAAATTCATTTCCTGAAATTTCTAAGAAAATGGTAATAATACACAAATCACTGCGCTTCCTATTTCCGTCCACTTCTGTTGTACTGTGTCTCCACTACTTCCTTGTCTCCTATCTGTATCCATAATCTATCTAGTTCAAACCACAATATACCCTCCCTCTTCTGTTTTATTTATTATCTGTAATCAGTTTCTTAACTTAAATGTGTCTTCACTCTTGTCCTTTTTCCCAACCACTCCATCATGCACTGTACCTAATTATTCAACCAGCATTATAAACACCCTTTGCTACTGCATGCTTAGACCCAATTCTCTCTGGGATTGATCATATTTCTTAATTCTTAAAAGAAGTCTCAGAATAAGTAAATTCCTATTTGGATGTCCAACTTCCCTGAAATTCCCCGCGCCCGCACCCCTCCCCCGAAATTACGTCTTAATTTATTTTGTGCCAATTTTCTGACACCACCTATCTAATACCTCTGGTGAATATCCACACAGCAGCAGCTGACAAAGAAGGATTCTGCAGTATGAAGTAGCCTAAAATAAGAATGACACCACCAGAAAACACCTTGCTGTCACTAAAACATTTGAGACATAGCCATGAAAACAAATCTACCTCTAAAGTTCAATGATAAAGCAAGAGCCTGAGATATGACTGAAGTGTTTATACACAATAAAGGGACAAATATATGCAGATCCTAAATCATAAAAGCCTAAGGGGAGTTGGAAAGCAATCAGTCAACTATTCAGAAGGTGGGAAGTGGGAGACCTAGCAAATGTTTGGAGATTATAACCTTGGAACCAATATGCTCAGGGATGAGTTGGCAGATGTCATACACTGTACAAATCCTGAATATGGATTCATTAAGAATTAAGGAAAATCAATAAGTGTACCATCAAAAATCTTCATAAGAGAGCAGAGTTCATGTGTAAGAGACATAGGTCAGCTAAGGCTGGGTAGCCACTTGTAAGCCCCTAATTAGGTAACTCTGACCATTTTAACAGAAAGATATAAATTGTTGGTGGGAGGGGGAAGATAAATCATCATGGCAAACCCAAAGGTGATCAGTCAGGAAGAGGTAAGATCATTCCAAGCATTTGATTAAACTTTTGTGTCAAAGCTATTAGACACACAAAATCCAGAAATACCCTATAGGCAAATCACCCCTCAAAGTACACCATTGGGAAGAGCTCTTGGTTGCCTAACCAGACATTTTCCTTCAAAAACTCACTCTTCTCACATACAAAAATCTTCCATCTCCTCGCTAGTTTTATGCTCAGGCCAGGTCTCACCTACCACAAAGTAAAAGCGAATTCCTTCTCTGAATTCTCATGCCTTTAATTCCGTCCTGGAATTGCTTCCTTTCAGAACTGAACTTTCAACAACCCATATAGACCTGGCTTCATTCTAATACCAACGCAGCCTGCACCCTGACTTCAATCAGCCACACCCAGCCAGCACTAAATCATGCTGTTAACTTCCATTTCTCTCCCTCTATAACCATGGCTTTTCAGCATCTTAAAAGTTATCAAACTCAACTTTATTCTTCCTCCAAATATAACTTTCTGACTCAAGCCGTTCTCATCAGGAAACCCCTATTCTCTCTCCATTTCCTTACATTAGACTTAACAGAAACAACCTTCTTTGATTCCCTGTGTCTGGCTCTCTGGCTTCTGATCTATTCCACTCCATTATTCACACATGGATGCCAAAACAATTTCCCCAAACATTTTCCATTTCATTCCTTTAATCAAATATTACAGAGGTAATTTCTAGTTAAACTTGGCAAATTGAATACATGTGTTTATCTCCTTTACTTCCCCAAACCCTATTAAAATGACAATAAATACATTTAAAATATTTAACTAGAAAGGAAAATGTAAGTGAGGGAAGGAAGAGAAGCAGAGGGTTGATATCCATCAGTTAGTTTGGGGAAACTGGGATTCGGAGGTGGGAGAGTCAGTCATGTGACCTAACAGAGCAGAACACCTAATGGTGATAGGAGGTAGATACCAGTCAGAGACTGAGAAGGGCTTCATTAGTTGACCACAAGGAAGAGTAAAAAGCATGAATGGGTGATTGGTTTAAAAATTGGTTTAAAATGGGTGATTGGTTTAAAAATCTACATAAGCAACAGTGAGACTCCCCCTGGGTCTCCTCCCCTCTTGCATCTAAGCCAAGAGACAAAGTGAATATTTGGGTAGTCAGAAGACAAAAGAGATATGGTCTAGGAAGCCCACTATAGAAAAAAAAATAAACCATTAGCAGTGTATATAATAATTCCTAAGCGCAGAACAAGGCCTTTATTATCATCCACCCCAAAATTTGTGGATAGGATGAGGAAATATGGGCCTATCCCTGAAAGCATCTTGCTCAAATTCAGTTTAATCACTAACAAGACAGTTAAGCACGTGCCTCCTGACTCCTCAATCAGTTCTCAAGTGGCTGTGCCACTACAAACTTCAATATGGAAACATGCGAAAACATGTTGAAATGAGAACACCATCCTGGTCTCCAAAAGGAGAATAAATAAGTGCTTGCCCCAGAGCAGAAACAGGAGATGGTATTTTTCAATGACTGTCTGTAGATAGTTCTCGAGTCTAGAAGAGCAATTTGTATCAGCTTACTTTAGCCAGAAAGGATATCAATTCTTTTTGATGAGATCAAATGTGTGGAGGAAAAAAAATCTATGCTTCATCTCCTAAGATGAAATAACTTAGCACTGATGTTTGCCAACACGTACACAACCTCTACTGCACTTCCATCACCTACCAGGCCCTACAAGGTCTCAGGTGAGATGGGTTTCCTACTGTAAAGTAACTCTGATGTATGAGTCATTCTCTCATGATTTGTTTTGCAGGATTCAGCTGGCCAGGGAATGATTACCTTTTGGTGAATTCTTGGAACCAAATGACTCTTACTGTAAACCTGAGTAACAGACACACGAACCAAACAGAAGCTGACAGGCCAACTGGAAAAATGTCCAGAGTCTCCCATCCTGAACTCCACCTCTCCATCCTGACTGCATCAGCCCTGGACTTCTGGATCAGCTTCACTCTTCTTTCTCACTATTGCCCATGTGCCTTCTCAACAGCCCAACCCTTTCATTTTCAGCCCAAATCTTGCTTATTTCTGTGTTGTCATAACTTTGCTCAAGTTATCCTTCAATTCTTTGGGGCTAAATTATCCTGCATTTTATGCAAGTAACAGTGTTAATTCAGTCTGATCATTTCCCTCTGGGACCTCCCTGTGGGGTTGGAAGCCTAGGGTTTAAATCCCACCTCTGCCACTTAACCTGTCTGAACAAGCAGCTTCATTTGTCTGAATCTCAGTTTTCTTATCTGTAAAATAGGAACAACCCCATATACTTCAGGGAAAGGATATAAAAATTAATGAAATATTGAATGTAAAAATCCTCAACAAGGCACATTACTAACAAATATTTGCTCTAAGCTAGAGTCTAGTGGACTATCTAAAAGTGAAGTGGTGAAAATTATATAGAACTCAGCATCGGACAATTAAGTTCCAGAACAAGCACTATTTACTTGGTAAAGGATTCAAGGTATGTAATTTGTATCCCCCCCGAAATTTCATTCATTCGACCAAAGTTTATTGCCAGCTTTCACAGAGCAGGCAGTGTTCTTCAGTCTTGGGAAACATTAATAAACAAAACGGCAAGAATCACTGTCCTCCTGGGATGGAAATGATTGTAAAATCCAGCTCGCTGCAGTATTGTGAAGATAAAGAGAGATGCTTGAAAAAGAAAGTACTTTATAAACAGAGTTGTGCTCCACTGGCGCTATCGTTGCCTGCGCTAGTAGAATCATAAACAGTAGGTTCATATGATTTCATCAAAAAGTCTCATTTCAAAGAGAAGGAAACTAAGTGACGGCTATAGCCACACAGTGTCAGACTTGATCCTGAAGTCTCAGTCTCCTACCTTTCCCAGCAGTCCTCTTTCTCCTCCATCATGGTACCTGTAGTGCCAAGTGTGGGGTACTGGGCAGGTGAAGTCAGTAAGGATGAGTATTGTAGAGATTTGAGGGTAATAACACAACCAATGAAAAAAATTGATCCTCTTTAGGGACTCAAACGTATGTTTGTACACCAATGTTCATAGCAGCATTATAGACGACAGGCAAAAAGGTAGAAACGACCCAAATATCTACTGGTAGATGAACAAGTTAACAAAATATGGTATATGTGTGTAGTATAATATTATTAAGCCTGAAAGAGGAATGAAATTCTGATATATGCACATACAACATGGTTGAATCTTGAGGATGCCATGCTAAATGAAACAAGCCACACACACACACAAACACACACACAAATACTATATAATTCCACTTATATCAGATAGCCAAACTACCTGATGTACACAAGCAGAATGTAAACAACACATGGTAGAAAGGAGAATGGTGGTTAAAGGGGCTAGGAAGAGGAGGAATGGAATGTTTTTTTTTAATGGATACAGAGTTTCAGTCTGGGGTTTGAAAGTGTTCTGTAGATGAATAGTGGTGATGGGTGCAAAATAATGTAAACGTACTTAAATGCCACCAAATTATATATGTGAAACCAGGTATGATGGTAAAGTTCATGTTATACATACTTTATCACAATAAAAGAGGGAGAATGATCTGGTTTTTTTACATTTATTATTGCACTCAGCAGTTTTGAACAATGTCAGCAAAATTCTCAGTCTCCCCAAAAATCTTTTCTGTGTTTTAAGTTCTAAAAAAAAAAATAAATGCTATAGTTACTGTTGATATGTAACTAGAGATATATGATATAGATACTGATATATGTGCATAAGAGTATATATATATATATATAATATTTATATAACTATGTTTACATAATGTATGAATGCACATGTGTGTGTTCTTCAAATTAGCATCTCTCAATTGTTATCTCTTAATAAACCTTTTATATTATGTGGCAGTTCATTTGGAGAAATCCCAGCCATAGAGTCAGCATTCAACATATGTGGGACTCAGCCACTTGTGCTCATTATTTTAGTACTTAACTTGAATTTATTTATTCTAAAATATTAATAAATCCATCATGTGTTACAAAAGAACACCTTTTTATGAAAACAATTATATTTTCCAAAAAGCTTTGGTTGAGATTAGTGGCATTCTTTTATACTTCTTGAAAATCTTTTTAACCATGTTTAACAGGGCAGTTGGAATACCATATCTGTGGCTGCACTCAGTCTGGGCTGATACCAGATGTCATCTTACCTCTGGAAAATTCCACTGTATCTTCATAAGAGAACATGTCCTCATTTTTGAGAGTTAAGTCCATAATAGTTAGAAATCTTCCAAACACAATTCAGAAGCAATTTGTATTTTCTTCCCTAATAGTACCAAGATTCCTAAATTTAAACAGTAAACTTGAAGTTCACAATTTCAAAGTGACTGGAAGGACATAGAAATGAAACTCAGATTAATTCGATTCTACCACTCCATTTAACCACTTGGAGTTTTTATTTGTTTAAAGTTTGAACCTGAAGCAGAAAGTAAACAACACATGGAAATATTTTTATTTGGTAAGTGCTGTTAATTTCTAGTTACATATGCATATTTCTTTCATCAGTATTACCGAAAAGGATGTTGAAATAACGTGGGGAAGTGTTGAAAAATTGCCTGCTCCAGGTATCAAATATGTTAAATACAGTGAAGTCTTAATAAGTGCATATTGGATGTAATGAATGAAAGAATAACAAACTCAAAATGCAAACAACAATGTCAAAAATATATCACCTAATCCTCATCCGAAGTAAATAAATCATGTACTTTTGGAGGAAATTGCTTTAAAATATTCAAAGATTCTATTAGATGGCAACATCTCTGTAGCTGTAGGAGTTGGTGCCACACAGAATCACCACAGGGAAATATGTAAATGATTTTTTTCCTTCTTTAGTTGGGTAATGTGTGTTTGAATTATCAAACATGTTTATGAGTTTTCTACTTGTATCTACATTAAGGAAGATACAAGAAAAATACACACACACACACACACACACACACACTCACACACATTCACACACAGTCAACAAATGTTTATGCCTGGTATCATCTCATCCTGATAAAAGAATTTAATGTTTTAATGCCACCTTTATTTTCTACCTCAGAGACAATCCTAAAGTTGCCCCTTTCCTGAAAAGACGGGGTCAATTCTTCCTCTTCTCACAAGAAAGCAGAAAAGTGGGCTACTGTGGATAGAGCAGACAGACTTTAAATCTCATGCTACACCTCCTCCCATACCCACTCCAGGATAAATTTCAATCAATCAGAACAAATTGTAAAGCAAACGATTGCCTTTCTTTTCATCTTCTGGAAGCATTTGGTATATGAACATTAGCTGATTTTTCTTCTTTTTTGGATTCTACCACAGAAGTGAGGTTGTGCTGTATACAGAGCACATAATTCACTTATTTGGTTCCCTTTCCCAGTTTCTTTAAGCAAATCATTATTTACCTAAAGGGAGAAGCTCTCAGGTATGCTGCCTTCAACTGGAAGACCATAGGGCATCATTCAGGAGGTCAAAACTAACACCTTGAGTTTGCACAATAAGATTTAAGCTCTGTACCACCAGGAAGGAAATCTTCATTCATAAAACAGTGTGGACACTTACTTTAAACTGCCAGAGAAGAAACAGGCAGCCAGAAGCCTCAGCCTTGCTGAGTCTAGTATTGATTTGAAGAACAATATGTCAGGCAACGTTTGTTTTGGCCTGGGAGGGGATTTCTTCAATTGGTAACCTACTGTGTCCCAAACACTGAATCACTGAATGGTTTGTTTTGTTTGGATCTGTTTTATTCTCAGGAAACACAAACGACACTTTTTTAATGTAAAATTAAATGTACTCACAGTACTTGTCATGCAATTTAAATATGTTTTCAGTATTTCCTCCAGAAATTCACATGGAGTGCAAAATGATTTGCACAGCTTGAGTTTCGTTTTTTTTATTGACATAGAATTAACTCTGCTGACTTGATAAAACAAAACTAAATTAAGCCAGAATCACATTAATTTTGGTGTGTGTGTGTGTGTGTGTGTGTGTGTGTGTGTGTGTTTTAAATAGCTGCTTCAGCTAACATAGCCTTAGTGGAAATATCCATTTTATGCTTTATTTAACTCTGCGGAATTTCTCTCTCATTTAAGTCTAAGTATTAAAGTGCTTCATCTGGATTTTTTTGTTTACTTATCAGTTTGGCAAAAAAAAAAAAAAAAGGCAGTTTGGCTGATACTGTTTGTTTCCTTTTTATAAATTCAGATCTTTCAAAATGGGAAGATCATTTGACTGCCCAGGCCCCACAGAAAATTCAACAAAACTAGAAAGATAGCTTGCGACAGAAGGGAAGCTCTTGAACCTTCCATTTCCCCTTGGATGCAAAAAAAATTCTCCAAAGATATTACCAATGATGCAGATAAACAATCCATGCCTTCTCCTTAGTAAAGTATTTAGGTTTGAACTCACCTTAGATCTCTGTTCCTTGAGTCAATTAACTAATTGAACAGGAAGATTTTTCTCGGTTATCACTCTCAGAAAGAATTTCACACTAAAAGTATAATATCCACCTAGATGTCCTTGGCCTCCCCAAGACATCCACTGCTGCATGTTGCCACCCATTTTTGGATTTCCATTGCCACACAGTGTCGCGTGACAAATAACCACCAAACATCAGAGGCTTCCACCACACATCTGAGGTGGTTGGCTAGGTAGGTGGCCTTGCTGATCTTGGCTGGGCACACTTATCTATCTTGGAATTGGATAACTCTCAACTCTAGCTACCTTTGGCTAAAGAAAGTAGGGTAATCGTTTAGTTCTGTTCGGGGCTGGTATGTTAGTCTTCTATTTCTGCTTTTGCATATCACCACACATTTAGTAACTTAAAACAACACAATTTATCCCAAAATTCTGTAGTGCAGAAGTTCAGGGTTGTCTCAGCTCGTTATTTTGGCTCCAGGTTTACAACACTGAAACCAAACTGTTAGCCGTCTAGGCTCTCACTGGAAGGCTCTGGGAAGATTCTACTTCCAAGCTCCTTCAGGTTGTTGGCAGAACCTGTTTCCTCTGGTTGTATGTTTCAGAGCCAGCAACAACACAATGAATCCTTCTCATGCCTGGAATCACTTAACTTCTCCTTCTGCTTTATCTCTCTTCTGCCCATTTTCTGATTCCATCTTGAGAAAGATGACTCATTTTCTGACTCTCCGCTTTCTAAGGAATTGAGGAAGAGGATTTAGGAAAAGGAAGGAAGGACCAGACAATGAACCAGCCACGGAATGAAATGAAACAATTTATGCAATGTACATAAAAGAATATACCACAGTGAATTACACCTTTAATTATACCTATAAAGCACTAATTTGAAAATCAATCAATAGGATGGGGGTCGTAGCTGAGCATGTGTGAGGCACTGGGTTTGATCCTCAGCACCATATAAAAATAAATAAAATAAAGGTATTGTACCTATCTACAACTAAAAAATTATTTAAAAAATCAATCAATAAATAAATACATGGAAGGAAGACTAGTAGAATAGAGGATGGGGAAGAGTGGAAAGGAGAAAGGGAGGAAATAAGAAGTACTAGGGACTGAAATGGAGCAAATTACATTTCATGCAGGTATTATGACAAAATGAATCCCACTGTCGTGTATAACTATAATGCATTAATAAAAAAATTTTAAATGAAAAAACTCTCTGTTAACACACTGTGATTACTCTGATTCTACCCATATAATCCAGAATGATCTCAATATTTTAAGGTCTAAAATTTTAATGACATTTGAAAAAATAACTTCTTTTCCTATTATCATAAAATACCCACAGGTTCCAGAGACTAGATAGACAACTTTGGGGAGCTCTCTGTCTGCTACACCCAAGAATGCTGACGTGCAGTGGCAGAAGCATGCGAGAGTAAACCTCCCCACATAGATATTTTTTTAGTACCCAGTGGCCAGAGCAAGTGAGTCTTGACCAGTGTCAGAGTGGGAGGGCACTACACAGTTACATGCCAAAGAATGTGCAAAACCTGGAGTTACTGCTGTGATTGACCACAGACCCCCAATGATAATAGAGTGCTTAGAGGATGTAGTATGTGAACCATCTCTAAGCATCATGTGGTACACAGAAGGAATAAATGTCTTCACAGCCTAGAGGTGATCCTGATGCAAAATCAAGTGTACAGTTACCTCCAGCCTTAACACACTGTGAGCAACTATTTATGAAGACTGTCTTATTCCTCACTAATGATTGGCATATAGATGATGCTCAAAATAAAAATAATACAGCCAATATTCTATGTCAGGTATTGTCCTAAGCAAATACAAATAGGTATTATTATATCCCCTGTACACATTACACATGGGAAAATGAAGCAAAATGATGCTATGAAACATGTCTAAGATCATACAACTAGTAAGTGGCTGAATCAGAATTGCCCGGTGAACTTACTGAAAAGAACAATTGCTAAGCTCCAGAGTGATTTAATAGGCCTAGGGTAGAACATGAGAATTTGCATTTCTAACAAGTTCTTAGGAGATGCTGGTGCTATTGACTTAGAGACAAAACTTTGAGATCTAATGCTCTAAAGTTGGTGTGTGTGCTGCTGGAAGGGGTCTTGTAAAGAAGACATTGGGATTGTGAGAGGGAGACGTTCAGGAGCAAAATGACAGCCTGGGATCCAGAATACAAATGCCTTTGATTCTAACAAGAACACTTCTTCCATGGGAACAGGAAGAAGGAAGAAGAGATGAGTTATTCTCTATGACTGGGTCCCTTAGCTCCTCTCTCTAGGCTCTCTCTATCACCAGGTCTGGGTCCAACCTTTGTCATACAGATATGGTGAAAGTGCTTAGTATGGTTTGTCATATCAGGGTCTCAGTGCAACAGTAGTCAGTAACTCTTACTGTTGGTACTCACTTGACCTTCTGCTTCCCCCCAACACATACCCCAACTTCAGAACTGGCACATCTTCCTATGCTTGCTCAGTGGGCCCCTGGGGATGTTGGTTGAGAAATTATTTTGGGGATTGCTACTCTACAGGAAGAAGGGGTGGAAACCATGATGCCCTCCATCAGAGCAGCTCTATTGTTATCTAACTTATAGATTGGATTTCTGAATGTTTCCTTTGAAACAACTGGAAAACACTTAAAAATCACAGTCATGTATATCAATGTATGTCTCTAAGTCTCAGCTCTCTTCTCTAACATAATTCCCTATCTTCATAATGTGTCATAAATTAGTGTCCCAATATAGATGCCTATCTCTTGACACTGCCCAGTGACTGAGTTCTAATCATTGACTCCAGTTTTACATTTGAGTCTCTGCTCCATGCTGATATCTGCCTGCATGAATCTATGCATAGTCAATGCTTCTAAGTTACCATGCACATGGTCTGTGTCACTCATGTGAGGCCCATTTCTCTCTTGATTGGGCATTTTTAATGCCTATTGCTTGCCTGGATGACTACCACTTTCTATCACACTTTCTTGGGTCATGTCTACATCAAACTTTGCTCCTGGACATTTCTCATCTGTTTTCTCAGTGTTTCTCAGTGATAGTAGATGAAGTTGGTTTCAGCTGTTGTTGGTTTCTCACCGGCTTCCAAGCATAATTTTACTCTTCAGTGTGAGATGCATAAGGAGATGAGCCAGTGGGGAAATCGTAGATGATTTAGGGCAGAGGCTGGATGGGAAACTCTGGCTTAGGGAAACTTATTTTGTGACTGTGTACAAGACAGACAAGGGTGAGAAGGTGGCACACAGGAAAATATGTATACATGAGGCTAAAAGAGTTGCCTAAGTAAGACATTAAAAATGCCTAAGCAGCATAGTGAGAAGTAGAAGGTAATCAGGAAATGTGTGAATAAGCAGAACTCTGTGGTAGACATTGCGTTCATGGCAAAAATTAGGATTCTACTTAATTGTTCTTTAAAGGTAGATGTGGCCATATTATTTGCACCAACTAAAGTGTAGATATGAATGATTTTGTAACTTCTAGGTAAAACACTTAAGAGCTGGTATGAGAGTCTCCATGCCATCCACCCACTTCCCTCAATAATACGGAGTCATGTGTTGTTTGCAAGGGTCACAGGGAAAAAAATACCCCAGAATAAACACTGGGCCTTTATCAGGAGAGTTTCCCTGGAGAGCTAATTGAGGACACACTAAATATTGTCTGTTATACTAAAACACTTTGTCGGTGTCGGGTGTTGGAAAGAAGAAGTGGGAAGAGAGAATCTCTACCCACAACCTACCTCAGCCTGTCTGGCACAAACATTATCAAGAATTATTTTACTTCTTGGCAAAGTATGACCAGGAAAATAAACACCCGTATTCCTCCACCACAGCTAGGCTTTTACTTACTCAATCATAGCCTGCTTCTTCTCAGAAAGCTGAGTGCATTTTCTATTTTTTGCAGTGCCCTAGATAAAATAGGGCTCTATAAACATCTGCCATTTTAGCAAGTTGTAGCATGCATCTCCCTGGTTTTCTTTGTACATCTCTTGTTTCTGATAGAAGGCAGTCTTTAAACATTTCCAGGATCAGATCTAGCAATGCCCAAGAAAGAGAGAAATAGAACTCATCCCAATGCTTTCTTTCCTTTCCCAACTCTTCAAACTGCAGTTCAAGTTTGGTCTGGTGATTTTTATAGTAGCTTGTTTCTTTCTTTGGGGAAATTAATGACCTGAGACCTTTTGGGTTTGAAACTTTTGAATTCTTTTCTGAGCCTGAACTTAATTGTCTTTCTAGTTAAATTCAGCAATGAATTATTTGTTGGAATCTTTTTTTTTTTTTGGTGGTGGTGGGGGTGGAGAACATGTTATTGATAGATAATAAAATAGTCTGTGGAACACAAAAAATCCATATTTATCTTCCTCAAATCATCTTGACACATACCACCCTGAACATTTTCTATTTAAGTAACGGTTAAATAGATTTTCATTCAGTGCTTCACAATGCAAGCTATTTCAAGCACCAGAAAATACTTGGTATTGTGCATTAGAATTATTTCCTACAAAACATCAACACATTTTTAAATGACTAAGTGTTCAAAAGAATGACACCGCATACCCGCGACAGTAAGGAAAATACCAAGTGATATGTTGGAGTAAAACTGGGAAAATTCAATGTAGAATTTATTTTGATTAAAAATTCAAGTGGATTTTTGTCAATTCCTGCACTTAAAAAATATATGTATTTTAAATCTAAGACATAATTGAAAATTTGATAAGATTGCTTAGCTTGTAGTTAGAAAGTTATTTAAAGAAAAAATATTAGAAAAATGCATTATAAATGTACACAGACTCAGACCTCACTTAACAACCACTTCTTTATAGCCTTTATTCATCTTTTTATATAACCCTCATTTTTAATGCCATAGAATAATATCACACGATTTTAGGTGACCTCTTGTGGCAAAGTGGACTATGAGGGGTGTGAAAATAACTGTGAGGCTCCCTCTGATTTACACGAAATTCCTCATTATTGCCATGAGGATAGCAGTACATAATGTTGGTTATGATACTGATGTGGCCCAACTCTGTAAATATTAAACCATTTGGGAGGATGCAAAAGCCCATCTCAAATGTAGAAACCACTGAAGGTAACATTCATTCTGTAGCTCTTTCTAGATGGAAAAAAAAGACAAAGATCTCTATAGACTTAGAAGCTTCATGAGAAATTAATTTATTGACACATTTATGAACTTCAGCCTAGGTTGGTTCTGAAGCTAGAAGAGATGGGCATGGGTACACCAGAATCGAATTCTGAACAGAACTTCAGATTGGTTGGATAAAGGCTAAGTCCTTGTTGTTCAAAATGTGGTTTATGAACCATTGAAAGATTTACTTGGAATACTATGAGAAGTCTTCATTTGGAAGATTATGAGAAATGCACAATTTTAAGTACGACACTAGACTTCCAGAATCAGACTTTGGCTTTTAACATAATTCTTACATGATTATTTTGCACATTAAAGTTGAAGCAGTCTTCATTTGTATAGAATTAGATTTGAGAAGTAGGTCCTAAAAAAAATTCATGCTTCTTTTGAATAAAATTTTGGAGCAAGTAAGAATCAATGGTTCCAGCAAGATATTAATTTCAGCTACTGTTATGCTCCTTCTCAGGTTTGGCAAAGTAATCTACTTCAACTTTTTTTTTCATATTCTTTTGGGTTTTATGGTGTGATAAAAAGTGATGCTTGCTGGGTGCAGTGACACAGGTTTGTAATCCCAGTGACTTGGGAGGCTGAGGCAGGAGGATCCAGAGTTCAAAGCCAGCCTCAGCAAAAGCAAGGTGCTCAGCAACTCAGTGAGACCCTCTCTCTAAATAAAATACAAAACAGAACTGGGGATGTGGCTCAGTGGTTGAGTGTCCTTGAGTTCAGTCTCTGGTACCCACCCACCCCCAAATATTAATGCTAGCTGGATACCATAGTATACATCTGTAATCTTAGCTACTTGGGAGGCTAAAACAGGAGGATTGACAAGTTCAAGAATAGCCTAAGTAAATTAGCAAGACCCTGTCTCAAAATAAAAAATAAAAAATGGATGGAGATGTAGTTCAGTAGTAGAACACACGTAGATCCAATCCCTAGTACCACACACACACACACACAAAATAAGTTTAAAAAGTGGTTATGTTGATGTTGTTGCATTTCTTTTCCATGAATTAGTCATGGACAACAAAATTAAATCTATATAAAGGAAAGGGAGAGTTCAATATTACTGCAATCCTGCATCCTGTCCCTGTTCAATAGTGAACATTCTTATTCATTTATCTTATCTTATAGAACATGTCAGGCATGCTGTGCTTACACTTAGAACACACAAGAGAAATATGTTCCTCAGTATCATCTGAGACCCTTCTCTATCTATTCAATGTAAGAAAAAAATGGAGTTTTTCTAGGATAGGATTGTAACAGAAGAAATGGAGCCTTGGAAGATTCTAGCACTGGATGGGTTCTTTTTGTCCTCGAAAATGCTGTCACATTTTTTAAAGCTTAGCTATTCATGTAAAACTCCATATCTTTTTGGATATATTGTCCTGTTAACTAGATAATATGCTCCTCAAAGTAAGGGTTCTTTCTTCATTGTCCCAATGCCTAGCATAACACCAGACTGAGTAAGTGCCTTTGATGGATGACCTAAAATTCAAGACTGCTGGAAATTTGTCTTTGACATAAGTCAATATTGACTACCTCAGTGTTTGAAGCCTACTTCAAGTAACCACTCAAATAGTAACTTTATACCAGTGCCACTGTTTGGTATGGTGCTTAAGATTGCTTATACCTATGGAAAGGAAAATGAGTCTAATGAAAGAGGAAAACAACAACATCTACCATTAATTAAACAATTACTAGTATGAAACACTAAATTATTTTGAAACAGATCATCTAATCAAAGTGTCTCAAATTTTTCTATGATTTATAATATAATGTACATTTACAAAGGAGAAAATGAGGCTGAGAGAGTTTAAAGGATGTGCACATTGTCATAGAACTACTAAAGGGCAGTGTTACTAATTGAGCCCAACTCTGACTCCAAATTCTCTGCTCATTGATCATAAGCATCAAAATGAATACCAACAGTGATAATGAGCATGTATATTTTAGAGATTTTTATTTTCAAAGTATTATAAGTAAAGACAGAAAACCCATTTCTTTCAGAGGCATTAAGATTTTGAGAAAAACTTTTTCCTTTCACAAAGTGGTGAGTTTGCATTAGGAAGTACATCATGAAAAGGTTTCTGCCAGCAAGATTTCAATCTCAACCCTTTCAAGGACAATATTTCAGGCACACTCGATTTGTCGAACAAGCAATTCTGAGGCATTATCTACCAGATGTGGCCCTAGGTACTAGGATGAATCTAGGATGAACAAGACCCATTTCCTGCCCTCAAGTTGCTCACACCAATGTAGACACATCCAGTGACCTGAAAACCTTAAAATATTTACTAGCTGGGTCTTTTAAGAACACAGGAGCTGACTCCCAGAATACATGAATATGAAATTCACGGAAGAAGTCAGCGCTGCGAATCATCAAAGTATAGATAATTGTTTAAAGTCATAAGCCAGGATAAGATTGCTCAGGGAGAAAAGAGAGGTTTAAGAATCTTGAGCTCCAGATCACATTTGGGCAAAAAATGGTGCTCATAGTGGTAGTTAAGGGCAAGAACTGTAAGGTCAGAGACACCAGCTGAAGTGCATCTCAGCTAATTTCCAGTTTGTGTGTCCTTGTGCTAGTTTTGTAAACTTTATGCACCCTCAATTTCTCATAAGTAAAAAAAAAATAACCAACTAAGAGTAAAGTACCCACCTTTTAGGGAATTTGCCAACAATAAGGATGCTAATTTATATAAAGTCCCTGGCTTTGAATGACAGGACATAGAGTAGAGTGGTTAGAAGAATAAGCCAACAGGGATGGCATCAGAGCTCTGCACGTTCTGAGTGTGAGCCTTGGCAAGATTTTCCCTCTGTGCCTCCATTTCCCAATCTACAAGATGGGGATAGTAATACTTGCCTCCTTCGTCTTTGCAAAGATGATTGAGTTAATTCGTGGAAATTATGGAGAACAATATTTGGCAAGTAGTAGGAGCTATATAAGGGTTAGCTATATAAGAGCTAAGAAGAGCTCTTGTAAATGTCTGCTCAAGAGTCCACATTTCTATCTGCAAGGGCTTTAGCAATAAGGAAGGATAGTGGGGGGAAACCCACAGGGGAAATCAAACTGAGCTCACTAAGCAAGCTCTTTCCTTCAAGCAGAAACAAATGGGTGCTAAAAAGAGGAGGAAACTTTAATCAGACCCAAAAGGAAGAGCAAATCAAGCAAAATTCAATAAGACACAGTTCTGCCAGAACAAGCTGAGTCTTGGAAAGAACACAGTTTAGAGGGCATGGAACAATAGAAATTGAGTTTCAGGCATTGAGCCACAATTCGAGTGATTCAGCACACAAGAGGCTGTGGTGTCAGAGGTTTGCATCACCAGGACAAAAGGTTTCACTTTAAAAAGTCATCTCTATCCATTCTCCATAGATTACAGTTAGCTTTATGCTAAACTAATAAATGATGGGCATTTAGTCCATACTTTCCCCCAGCAATTACCCTAAGTGAGCTCGTCCCTCTATAAATACTCAGCATTCACGGAGTCCGCTGTGTTTTGTCTTTGGCTTACCAACCTTTTGAGAGGTCAGTGGGTCTACTGTAGTCACTCAGATGGAAAATGTGAAAAACACCTGAAGATTAATGGATTAAGAAATTTTGAGCACAAACTCCATTTGGCAGGGCACATACATCAACTTACAGAAACAGCATAAAAGGAAATAAGAACCCAAATAGGGCTCTTAGATTTCAAGATCTAAAAGAGCCAAGGATCAAGAAAAACAGGAAACTTTCTTTTGCACATTTTGTTGTTGTTGTTGTTGGCCTCTGCATAAACTTTTCTCCCAAGGCATTATTTTAGCAACTTTATTTCCTTTCTACTTCTTGCTACCTGGAAAATTCCTACTTGTTCTTCAATACCCAAGTCAAATGTCACCTATTATTAGAGTGTGCATTTCTACTTCCTCCGAACTGAATTAGTCCTATCTTTCACTTGGCTGCCTTCAGAACCTGAACTTTCTCTATTACTACATGGAATATTATTTTGAGATTGTTTACCTGGTATTTCCTATCACGAGACCTAATTTTCTTCAGAAAGATAAGGGTGTTCTGATTCATCTCCAGTGCCTCTCAAGGTATTCATGTGGCCTTCTGAACCTGCAATCACAGATCAAGAAGTACTATATTCTTGCTTCCAGTTTGAATCTACCCATGGCCACCAGGAAGTGAGAGTATTTACAGATTATAAATACATGGCTTCACCCAATATCAGAATCCACAGACAACAACAGAATCTTAAGTGGGGCTACCAATGCTCTAGGAGCAACAGGCATCTCTCAAACATGCTGAAGTGCCCCCTCTTGGATCAAGAGTATATGTCCCTCTTGGATCAAGAGTATGTGTCCCCAAGGTCTAGAAAAACAGTTTTCCTCCAATGTGAACTATATGTTATCATTTTCACCTGTTTTAAAAAGACTCCAATTCTGTTTTTAATTACACAGTATATGTTTATAGAATGAATGAATAAGTGACCACAACTCAGAACATGTTCTCATGTTGCCTTGAACATTTGCAGTTAGAACATCTCTGTGAATTCTTCACTTCACATATTCTTTATAGTTAGAAGTGGGAGAAAGGAAAACCTAGGCATATACTTACAATGCATTAGTTTTTGAAATGAGAAATAGCATATGCATCTCAAAATCAGATATATATGTCCCATGGAGACATGGCCCAGAACAGACATTTACTCTGTACTTTGCCCTAGTCCTGGAGAACAAGATTTTCTATGATGGTCATATCTGTCTGTGCAGTCAGGTTAACAGCCAAAAACCTGAAGGTTTGTGGATTAAATCTAACATTTGATGTTTCAAAGATCTAAAGAAATTCATGGTGAGAAATGGATTATGCTACATTCTTAGGCATTGGAAACAGATTTTACTTCTTTGCCATAAGACCGAATTTACATTGGATCCTTTAAAATACTTTTTAAAAATCCTGACTTTAAAAAGCTTTTCAAGACATCTCAGATTCACTAGCCTTCTCTTTTTTTGCATGGTGTCAGAGACATGAATTACAATATTTTCCTCAATTTATGTAGTGTTGTGTAACACAGTGAGTACCTTTCGGCACACAAATGACTCATTTGACATAATTCAGTAATTTTTATAAGCAAAAACCAGTTAACCAGTCTTTCTTTTCGGTTCATGTAGCACCAAACTGCTCCTAAGGGGTCAAATGTTTTTTCTTGCAATGTTTAACCAAACGCTTCATTCTCCAACTAGTTATTGGCTGCTGCTGACATACAGCCTTTTTCCAGATAAACTTTCTAGACAAGCATTTGACTATGTTTAGCTCTACTATAAATAGAATAAAACATCAACATGTTGAATATGACAAACATGAGGATTTTTTTCTGGAGACTTGGGCACTACCATATACAAGTGAGGGGAAAAACATCTAATGATATATCATATCCATAGTATATATAATATTCCTTAGTATACAAAATCTGGGGTGGTGAAAGGTGGGTGTACTTATTCTTTCCATGGGTGTAGGTGGTACCTCCTATGGGTTTCTAGCCCTGCCCTCTGAGGGACTAGAGAAGCTTCTAGATAGAAACCCTTTTAGGGGAAGAAGATGCTGTTCAGAGTAGTCCAGATGGAGGAAGTAGCATGGCCTTATTCCTGGGCGAAGAGAAGATAAATAGGTCATAACTTTTATAGAGAGCATCTGTCCTCCAGCTCCCCTTAATGTGCACATGTCTGAATGCCAGGTAGAAAAGAACCAAGAGAAGAAGGAGGCAGAGGCAAAAACAAGGGAAGTCATCACTTAAAACACTGTAAGACACTGGGACAGAAATGGATCTGCCTTGATTTCCCTCTAAAAAAAGCAAAGCATGAAGAAAGGGAGGAGGAATTCTTCCCTCATTGACCACAGAACATTAAATGCACCAAACAACCTGAGCCTCCAAAACAGAACAGAACAGGCAGCACCTGAAAATGAGCGCAGACTGCATAAGGATCCAGAGAGACAACAAAACCCTGCTTCAGAAGATTCAGTGTTTCCCTGGGCAATTCTTCATATCACAGTATCCGAACTCTGCACCTTTTAGCTGAAATATTTTAGGCATAAATGCTTTGTGAACTCTGTTTCTAGCTACTTGATACTTTATAAATTATTAGACTTCTCTTAACAATTTTAAGATTATCTTCTCCAGAATTTTTTTTGGATATTGCGTTAAGTGAATTTTATTTTCACCACAATTAATTATGTTCTTTAGGTAAAGAAATAGATCCATTGGGTAAGCAACTTAGTCTGCTAGTGGAAGTCACAAAATACTACACATTGAGTGATCCCATTCATAAGAAATGTCTGGAACAGGCAGGTCCAAACACAAAGAAGGCCGATTGCAAGGGAAATGGAAAGAGACCATTAAGAGGTTATAAGGTTTCTTTTGCGGATGATGAAAATGTTCTAAGATTGGATTGAGGTGATGATTGCAAAACTCTATAAATATACTAAAAATATTAAATTATACACTAAATAGGTAAACTTTATGGAATGCAAATTATATTTTAATAAAGCTTTTTATAAATCAGTTCTCAGTAATAAGTAAAACTTCAAGTTAAAAGTTTTAATATTGAGATAGTCATATATTATCATATTTGTAGCTGTGATCCTTTTTTAATTAAAAGTATGGTATTATTGCAAAAAATATTTTAAATACTAAAAGTATAGTATAAACTGTAATTTTGGAAAAGCATATATTTAATCAGACATTTCCTTCAATTCCTATAATGTATATATGATATATGATATATGATATTTAAGATGCAATAACATGAAATATAATATAAAATGTTTTTCTTCCATATCAAGTTTTATCATCATGCAGATAAAATTGTGATTTAAAATTTAAAATGTGACTTAAAATTGTGATCAGAAATAGAATTATTAGAAATATTCTATCCTCTACAAATAGCTAGTAGGCACAGGTGACTATTTATAGTTACATTTAAATTAATAAAAATTAAGTAAAGTTTAAAACTCAGTTCCTTGATTACTAGCCACATATCAAGCATCCAATAGCTACATGTGCAGGATTGGACAATAAGGATAATAAAACATTTCTATAATCACAGAAAGTTTGATTTGGTATCTTGTCTAAGACATTCATTTGCTCTGCTTTGGGAGTCATTTTTTTTCCTGTGTAATTTCTACCTTTTCAGGTATTCCAGGTACTGTTATTTGTATTTCTACTATTCCAAAATCTCATCTGAATGCAGAAAAAAATAGGATTTCTGGTCACAACTAACTATAACCATTTATTCATGAGATTGCTCTTCTTAATCCTGGTAGTTTTCAGTATCAATATCCATAAGGATAGCCTGGGTCCTGCCTAGTGGCCCTGTATATACCATCCAGAAATGGTCTCTAGCCATTGAAATAAAATAATTTTCACTCTGTTTCATAATGTTTAGAAGGATTCATCCCTTGCAGGAGGCAGAAATCAAAGAAGATCATTAGGGAGGAAAATAAAACCCACATTCAGGAACTGAAGAGAAACAACAACAAAAGAAGCCAGGAATAATATAATAATCATGGATTCTAATTGTAACTTGAGGATTCATCTTTGGAATTGGGACCCACATTGCACTTCCTAAGAAAGTGAAAGATACACATTTTTTTTTTTTTGGGCTTCTGTTGAATACCCAAATGACTTTCCAAAATAACCGATACATTCCATCACACCTGTAAGTTGAATTGATCAATAAAGCAAAGTAGCACATTTGGGATTTGATTCATTATTTTATCTCTCATTCTTCTTCCCAATTAACTACTTACAAGAGTCTATACTTTCCCAGAGACAGTGTATCATGCTTTTAGCAGAAAACAACATCGCTCAGTTATTTCAAGAATGTTTGAAGGGCTTTTCTACCCAGATCTAAACACCATGTCTCTCTGACCTTCATGACTCATCATGATATTGTGACTTTATCTTTTACAAAAGAAAATGCTATCATTGGTCTCTCTCTCTTTTTTTTTAAGGCCAGAAATACAGTATAGCTTTTACCCCTATCGTGAATGCCTCTCCTTACCTTGGTTAATATTTCAAAGTACTTAGAAAAGTGTTTTCTCCTAATGAGACAATGTGATTGATAGGTAGACAGAGTTACTCATTTCTCCTTGTGAATAATGACTCTGAGCTATGGAACACTGTGATCCTGACCCAATTATACAAAGTTTTCCAAGCACTCCCTGATTTTATTCCCCAGTGAGGTAGGAATAAGGGTATTGATTCTTTCTTTGCTCAGAGGGAAGTACATATGCCATTTCCTATTACCTCTTTCCTTGTACCCCAATTACAGGGTTAAGAAAACATCTTACCACATCTATGAACTAGCTTTCCCTGACATCCCTATACTAGGAAAAACCAGGACCACAGTTATTAATAAAGTCACTAATCTATTCCATCATTGACATGACATTCAGATACACTCTTGGCAAAATTAGGAATGATTCTTAATGGTTCAAGATACTATTACTGGGGGAGAAAAAATAACCTCAAATGAAAGTTTCTGACAATAAGCTATTTGAATCCAGTTAGACTAAATATTGCCAAATATATCAGGGCATTAATAATGAAGCACTTCATAGATTACATGCAGCACTGATGTCCCCAAAGCTAATTTTCAGAATTCACTTGTATGTTCCATCTTCACCATAAAAGAACTGTGGTATTGCAGATTATTTTAAATTTTCCATTTCTTCTAAGAACTGTGTCATTGCAAACTAGAATATTATAAGCTACAACATAATCTATAAATAGGTAAACTCCACTACATTCTAGTGATTTTTATCATAAACTCTGCACGATGAGTCAGAAGTTTTTTTGTATGGGTTTAATTTTTTATTATTTTCACTTAGAGTACCCATGGACTCAATCTATCACAAAGAATCAAGTAAGTTGAGAGAATAAATCCACAGATAATTTTTCTTCTTTGCTGAAATACACTAAACTTTCTAGGTTATGTTCCTCTGACTACCTTTTTGTACATTTACTGGGGGGACTGCCAAATTACAGTTTAATTTGAGCAGATGAGGCAGTTTTGACGCTGCACATTCAGATCTTTGCATTGACTCACAAACGAGCTTAAAATTACAATTTAAATGTGTTTATTATAACTGTAAAAAATAATGTGGTATTAATAAACCCATTTATTTATCCTCTGTCAAGCTAAGCAAAAAGAATGTAATCACCATTTCCAAAGACTTCTAAAATTAAACTGAAATTGTAAATAGAGACGCTGAGGGAAAGACAGCCAAAGAGTAACATTGGGATACTGTGTGTTCCCATGGTTAGTTTTGGAAAGAAGGGAGCTTAGTTTCTCTAAGTCCATATAAGTATGTCCCAGAGCAGTTGTGACTGTGCTTTCATGGAGTAAGGAGTTCAAGTAGGAAGGGGAACAACAGAAAACTCGAGGTCAGCAAACAGGAGGAGAAAGGCAATTGAAGAAGCCACCGATGAGCAATTCCTGACAAGTCAAATTTCACTGAAGAGTCACTCATTATGCAACTACTTCTCAGCGAAAGCACTACTTTCTGTTTAGGCTCAGTTCCTATCTACAGAGCATTTCTTCCACAGAAGAAGAGAGCACAGTCTTGCTCTAGATTTGGAACCATCTTACAAGGAAAATAAAAAATGCAGAGCTCAAGAGTGAAAGCTCTACGTTGTTCCCCAGGCAGCTAAACACTCATGAGTGCTAGATCAATAATTACACCATCAGAATGATGTTCCCTTTATGTTCTATACAGTTGCAATATTTCTGAAGATTCTAAAACATTGGATTAAAACATCATCTTCAATGACTATATAAAACACTCACACTATGTTAAGAAGCAAATTATAAAAATATTTGTGTAGAATCTTGCATCTTATTTTATTTTTATTTTTTAATTTACTTTTTATTTGTTCTAATTAGTTATACATGACAGCAGAATACATTTGGATACATTACACATAAACGAAGTATAACTTCTCATTCTTCTGGTTATGCATGATGCAGAGTTACACCAATCATGTAATCATATATGCACCTAGGGTAATAATGTCTGATCATTCTACTATCATTCCTACCCCCATAGTCCCTACCCTCCTTTCACTCCCCTCTGTCTAATCCAAAGTATCTCTATTCTTCCCCGCAAACCTTGCATTTCATAATTAGATACTTATATTTCTAAAAAAAAAAAAAAAGCAACCAGCGAACACATAAGAGAAAAAAGGATTGGGAGAACATATGGGATTATAAATTATTATTGCAATGGACTGCATTTTTATGTCCTCTCACTCTCAAATTTATATGTTGAACTCCTACCTAATACCTAATGTGGTGACACTAGGAGGTGAGGCCTTTGGGAAATTATTAGGTCTCTTAGCCACGTGAAGATACAAAAAGTTGGATTGTTAGCAATCTGGAAGAGGGCCCTCACCGGAACAGGACCTCAATCCCTGACTTCTAGCCTTCAGAAGTGCGAGAAATAAATTTCTCTTCTTTATAAGTCACCCGGGTTATGGCATTTTGTTATAGCAACACAAAATACCCAATCATAAAAGTGTAAGCCTTTTCTGACCTTAAGAAAAATGGTGCTATGTCTCTCTGTCCTGACATACTTAGCTCATTAATAGATGGATTTCTGGAATAGGATAAGGAGCTGGGAAGCTTTGACTTTTCTTCCACTCTGAGATTTATATATTTCCCAGCAAGTTCTGAGCAAAGCACTCTTTCAGAAGAGGCAGGCCTTCATAAAGACTATCCTTTTATGGAGAAAAACAGTTATAGATGTAGCTAGATATAGAAAGAGACATATATTCAAATTATGAAGTGGTGAGTATTTTTAACAGGGTAAGAGAGGCCACAGGTAAGACAGCAAAATGAAAAAAAAAATTGATTAAACTATTAAATTAACTCATTGGCATAATAAACTAATTGGTCACTGGTACCTGTTCAAAGACAGCATTACCTGAAGTTTAAGGCTCAATCCTTTCAAGGGAACAATTGCTTATTAATAGTTTTACTTCATGTTTCTTATTATTTCAAATTAAGAATTTTTTAAGAAATTGAGAAAAACAGAGCCTACTAAAGCATACACTGACCTATCTACCAGGCACACATATTTTAAAAATATTGACATCAATTATTTTAAAAGTTATCTTAAAATAACTTTTCATTGCAAGGCATAACAAAAGGAGAGTGTGTTACTCAGAAACACATATTAAATGACACAATATAAAATGAGATTGCTCATGTAACCACCACCAAGCTCAGGGAGTGGAACCCAACCCCAATCCAGAAGCACTCCTTAGACCTGTCCTCATTTGCTACTACCGTTACTTCCTAATTGCAACCAAGATCCTGGCTTCTGAAACCATCAAAGGGTTTGGGCTCTTTTTAAATTTTTGTGTGAATGGGATCATAATATATTGGGGGCCAGGATTATTTTGCTCAAAATTGTGTAACTGAAATTTGAATAACTTGTATAAGTTTTTGCATGTAGCAATAGTTCATTAAATTAAACCCTTTTATGCACATGAGCAGGTAGGGGGAAGGAAGGGGTCCTGGTCAGTCCTGGAAGGGTGTGGGGTGGTGAATTTGTGGGTCTTGTATCATCTTTGGAATGTAACATATTTTTCATTAAATGTGCTGATGATGCATATTTAATTATGTTGCGTTTAGGATATTATTAATAATGATAAAATGAACATTTTCATACATGTCCTCTGGTGAACATACACATTTCTGTTGGATATAAGCCCAGGAGTAGGATTGCTTTTTATAGGATAAGCTGATATGAAGCTTTAGAACACTAATATTTTTTTCCATAAGAGTAATAGCAATTATTATATAAAATAATGCATGATTATATTAAAACTGCAGTTAAAATAAGAATTGTATCCAGGAACAGTGGCACACACTTGTAATCCCAGTGGCTCAGGAGGCTAAGGCAGGAGGCCCTCAAATTCAAAACCAGCCTCAGCAATTCAGTGAGGCCCTAAGCAACTTAGCAAGGCCCTGTCTCAAAAAATAAAAAGGTCTGAGGAGGTGGCTTAGTGATTAAGTGCCCTTGGATTCAATCCCTGGTACCAAAAAAATTAGAAGAAAAAGAAGTGCAATATCTTTAAGAAGGTAAAACAGAAACAACAGATAAATTATATATCTCCAATACATATCATTCATAATATACTTATGTCTAGAACATGTAACTCCTACAAATCAGTAAGAAAGAAAACCGAATAGAAAAATGGGCCAGAGATTTGAACAAACACTTGAAAAAAAGAATATACCCAAAAACATTAAACATAAAAAGATGTTCAAATAACAACAAATGGGATACCACTAAATTCTTTCCAGAATGGGTTTTTAAAATTACAATGCCCTTTGCCTGTAAACAGATGGAATTGGAGACTATCAAACTAAGTGAAATCAGCCAATTGCCCAAAACCAAAGGCCAATGTCCTCTCTGATATGTGGATGTTAACACACAATAAGGTGAGGAGACAAACAGAAGTTCAGTGTATTAGACAAAGGGAAATGAAGGTAAGGATGGGGAGTGGGAATAGGAAAGACAATAGAATGAATCAGACAAAACTTCCCTTTGTTCATATGGTAGTCTCCATGTTTTAATTGAACAGTTTAATTGATTCATATTTATGGTTATGATCAAAATATTTGGACTATCTATTCCCCTTCCTTTTGCTCCTTCTTATTCTCTAATATTCTTTCCCTCAGATGTTTGTTATAATTTCTTCAATATCTTTATTTTAGCATAAAACCCCAGAGAATATCTAATCTTCCCTATTAAAACCACATGACTGACAATGAAGTTTTTCTAAAATATTAATGTTGTACACAATGCTAGAATATACATTCTTTTATATATTTCCTGTGATATGCACTACATTTCTCTAAATTATAATCAGAAGAACAATAGAATATATAAATATTCAAATATTTTTGATGTTACAGAATTGCTGTCTAAGGTGGTTAAATCAATTTATATTACCACTATAGGGTCTCTCGTGTTTACAAGAGATATCTCCCTACCCCTTCTCTCACACTTCACTTTTCAACTCTTTTACTCTGAAATAGTGTTAACTATCTGACTTTGTCTTTAATTTTTATATATTTATTTATTTCTGAACCTAAGCATGCTGCATTTATTGGCTTTTAGTGTCTCTTTTAGATGAATTTCCTGCTCATATCCTGTATATTGTATGATTTTCTTTTACATATTCATATGTAATTTTCATTATATAGTCTTAGTTAGCATCCTATGTACTTTTCTGCATTGCTTATTTTCTCCTTTGTTATGTAGAAATGAAAGGGTTGTTTTCATTTTTTTCTGAAATATAAGCTATTTCCTTTGTTTCTGGTATGTGTTGAGTCTTTCTCTGAAGGAATTTTTCTGCCTTCTTTGTTTCTTCTTTTCATAGATCTTGAAGCGTTCTAGCTAGCCTTCAGCTTAAATGTCTGAAGGGTTCCCAACCAATAACAATTTTATTCTTCGGGAAGATTACTTGTCAATCTCTTTAAAAATGTGTAAGGAAACTTTTAAAACATTTCTTTGGTTTACTACAAGAACTTTAAAATAAATACAACGTAAAAAGGATAGCATTTAAACTTAATGGAGATTAGAGCTTCAAAAAAAATCAATACCGTATCTGAACAAAAAGTGCAACATAAATAGAAAAGCATTAACTGAGAGGTTGTTTCTATTGCAGTACTGAAGATCAAACCCAGGGTCTTATACATGCTAGGCAAGCACTCCACCACTGAGCTACACCCCCAACCCTAACTGAGAGCGGTTGTCACGTTGAATATCTACAATTTACTCACAATAGCTCTAACCCACTAACTCCACTTATCTTTCATGGAGTAAGAGGAAATGAACAGTTTTGACGATTGATCATTCTTTTTTTTTTTTCTAAACAACCTATATAATGCATCAAAAGCATGATCAATTGATAGTTGGTTGATGTGCCTGAGGTATCAGAGTGGTCACTGTGGATTAACAATCGGCATTATACCTATGAATAAGTCATTTTTATATGATTCTACTACCAAAAAAAAACCCCACCATTTTTTCTAGGATTGCATACAAATTCCCAGTCTTCTTCTTATTCTCATGGAGAGAACTAATGTCTCCATGCTGTAGCAGCAAGAGTTATGCCTATAGGAGTGTGTGTGTGTGTGTGTGTGTGTGTGTGTGTGTGTGTGTGTGGTGAGACTTATTCGTTTCAGCTCTCAGAACAATCAATATAGTTGATGGTGTGATTGATTAATAGTGATTACCAATTTTCCAAAAAATAGAGTAATGAAGTCCTCTGCTGTCCCACAAGACGGATGTACTCACTTCCTACTACACGCCTCCCCACCTTTATCTAAGAAGAGATTTATGTAAGATTCTGCATAGGGAATAAAAAACACAAAAATCTGAGGTGATGAAAATGTTTTGGAACTTGATACAGACAGTGGCTTCAAAACATTGTGAATGCATTGAATGAAACTAAGAAGTGTTAATTTTATTTTATGTGAATTTTGCTCCCATGAATAAAAACACCAAAACAAGATGTGCCCAGAGTTAAATAAACTATTCTGTGTTTTAATCCTAGCAGCAGTTCTCATCCTCCATTCAAATCTAAGAGTTATGTCACTAATACTTTGTAATAAGTAATGGTCAAAGTATAAAGTTTGTGAAGAATGATGTTTGTGTAAATTAGTACTGATTCAAGATGAATCTTAGAATCTAATATCAGTCTCACATAGTTAAATTTTAATATGTTTTCAACTGACAGAACGAGTGGAGTTAGAGCAGCTATAGCTATGATTGTGTTTGTTCTACTCATCTAACCATCTGCGGAATAGAACTCTACAGGAGAACCTTGGTAGCAGTGAGACAATTATAGATCACTATTGTACCTTTTAGCTATGGTTTTATATTTGTTCTTCAACTCACTTTTCTTTTATGTATAGATAAATAGCTAATAGAAAGAAAGCAGAAGTAAGTAAAGGCAAGATGTTCACATTGTCTTTCAGAGAAAAGAATGCTGGTATAGATCTATAAAGACAAAACAGATTTATAAATCAAATTCAAAGAAGAAAAGTTAATGATGTACATGAAATTGGCCACAGTACTCTTCATATTGAGTCTTAAAATGTATAAATTCATTATATTCTAATTTTAACTGTGAAATTATTTTTGCTTACTGTTTTATAGAAATACATATCTTACTAATATTGTCTGAGGAAAAAAAATCAAGTTTTTATCAAATCAAGTAAAATGTAGTTTGGATGTAGTTATTTTTAAATAAATTTCTGCTTTAAGAATTTAAAATGAATAATTTGTGATTCATGTGCATATAAGATATTCTTTTTTAAATGTCAGGCAAAAGGGAAAATGTCTACTGGTATCTTCCTTACCTTCCCACAAATTTTGAAATGGTTTTATTAAAATCTGCACATGTCTATTAAATACCGTATGTGTGGTTTGAGGGTAAAAGAAAAAGATTTAGAAAGGCAGAGTTAACCAAAAGGGACCACAAAATTGTAAAATCTATTCTCATCAATTGAACAAGCATTTATCAACCAACTAATACATGTCCATTCTTTCTGAACTAGTCCTTTGAATATTCCAATAAAAACTATTTCTTGCTTTGCCTCTAGAGTTTCCCATACCACTTTTGGCCCTCAGAATGCTGATGTGGTAGACATTTTCTGATACGTACCATGTTTAGCCTTATTTCCTATTTTCTTTCTTCCACGTATCCCCTGCCTTTCTTCTTCCAAATCCCCAATTTTATTCATTGTACTCAAGATAGTCCCATTCTTAAGAGGAAGCCATGACTCAAGCACAAGAGGGGGGCTCTATGTTGGTCTATGCCAACCAGGGAAGTGACATTCACCTTCTCAGGTGATCTTTTAAGGCATCGCATATGACACAGTTGCAGCCAATAAAAAGAGACAGGTGGTCTACTGAGTGATTTCTGGAAGCAAAGTTCTCACTATTTGAATAGTATACAAAAGCAATATTATCCTTTTTTTCTGCCTCTGAATTATCTGCTTATGCCACCTAAAGTCTAGGGAACAATTTCAGAAACATAAGAAGTCCTACCTTTGGAGGACTTATGGACAATGCCAGAAGCAGACATTAATACAAAGGTTGGGGTGCAATGTTTCTATTAGGGATCAATATCTGCAAAAGGAAGTGGAAGGAAGCAGTATTCAGCCAAGGGAGAAAATAAACTGTGGTGCAACCCCTTCAAATCCTCAGCCAACCCCATAGGTTTCTCTGGGCCTTTGTCACACATAGAAGATATTCTGATTTGAGCTAATATTTATGCCCCAATTTAATAAGTCTCCTGAAGAAAGGGCATGACCCAAGGCAGCTCTCTGTAGCTAAGAGGTATAGTCTCCAAAGAAGCAGAGAACAGAAAGCTGCCAGTTGACCTCACTCCTCCAAGCAGGGCATGAAAACCTTCTTTGATAGGGGATCTGAATTACTCATTTTCCTGTCTACCACAGGTATAAACCACTCCAGTGAAAATCTCTTGGGGAAGGATAGGATATGTCTGGATCCTTGTTAATGTCACTGATCCACTAAATTAAGCACCCCTGGAAATTCCCTACCTCCAGGTTCCTTCCTATATGAGATTATAAAGATTGAGGAATTGTTGATATTTCCATGATCTGTAGCAGGCTCAGTTTGAAATTGGCATCAAGATTCCTGACTTGCACAAACGTCTGCAGAAATGTAGGATAAACATCTTCAGCCTGACCTTGAAATCTTTCTCTGGGCATAAGTCTATCACTTCCCCCTTCAATTGTACTTGCTGTGACTGAGAGATGCTGCAGTTTCCTTCCTATGAGATGGGACTTGGACCCATGTGAGGCCTATGTATCTGCTGGGGAAGAAAAGAAGGAGCAAATTCCTTCCTAAAGGGATACAGGGCTATTAAGAAAATCCTGTTTTAACTTGATTCATAAATAGTTACTTATTACATAGAATTATAAGTATCTCTTAAATGATTCAGAATGTGTGTTCCCTTTCCCATACTGAATTTAATTTTACTCACCAGTCAGTCTAATTCTTATGAAGTGTATATTCAAGAATTAACCCCTCTATTACCTAGTTTTGCAAACTAGAAAGTCCACTAGGCCCTTGGTATTCTCATTCATAAAATAAAAATATTTACTCTGGATCATAGGACCCCCTTCTTACTTTACAATCCTACAATTTTATGGACTGTGTTTTCATTTCACTTAGAGATTTCTGTTTCCTGAAGTACATTTTCAATAATAGCCACTAAATAATAGCCATCTAGACACTTTCTGCTTAAATTTCCCCTTTCACCAGATGTCACCCTGAGGGTCTCTGAATACCTCAGTGGAGAACAGACACAAGGGAAGCTGTCAGACAGCTCCCTCCTGAGCTGTCTTCTGCTAAAATGCCTAATCATATCTGCTATGTGCAGACAGCCATCCAGCCTCAGGCACAAAACAGAGGATAGCAATAAAGCATTCCCCAGTGATATCTGTGTTCCAGCAGTCTGAGAGCAGTGGGAACATATTATTGCAGGTTCTTTGGGGAATAAACTGGAGGAGACCCCTGTGTATTTTTTTTTAAAAGAAGTCATAGTTCTCTATAGCCAATTAGTCTTGATCTGGGAAATAAACATGTATATGTACGGGTTTGATTTTTTTAACCAATTACTTCCAAGGGAAATACTTACCTGTCATTAACACAGGAGGATTCCCTCAGAAGTTTACTTGATCAATTTTTTGATTCTATCAATGGGAAACTCACAAAAGAAGATATGTGAGTGACCAACAAGCATCAGAAAATATACTGAACTTCATGAGAACACAGGGAGATGCAAGTTAAATGTACAATAAGGTGCCACCATAAATCTTTTAGAAATAGCTGGAAGTTAAAAAGGCTGACAATCAATTTAAGTGTGAGGGAGGATGTGGAGCACTGGAAATCTCGAACATTGTTGGTGGGAATAGAAGTTGGAGCAATCACTGTGGAAAACTGTCAGGGTCTATTAAAGTTAAACATATTTTCTAAACCAGAAATTCCAATCCTAGACATATTCAAGAAAAAATAGAGGATATACCCACAAAACAACCCTCTCTGATGAATATTGAGAGAATATCTGTTCTCAATAATCAAGAACTGGAGGCAACCCAAATGCTTATTAAAAGGAATGAAGTATTGATACATCATGAATCTCAGAAACATTATGTTGATCAAAAGAAGCCAGACATTTTATATTATTTATTGTGAAGTGGGGGCTACTTTATGATATTTCAAAAAAATAGATAAAACAAATCTCAGGTATAGAAGTGAAAACTGTTACCTCTAAGTGGGGTGGAGAACATTGACTGGAAAGGTACATGGGGGATCTCTCCAGGGTGCTGAAATGGTTCTGACTCTTGATCTGGGTGGTGATTAAACAGGTCGAACCCTAAGTAAAAGTTCACTGAGCTATACACTTAAGATTTGTGTGACTTCTTCTATGCAAATTATACCTCAATAAAAAAGATAATTCCTTCAATAAGAACAGAGAAGCCAGATTTGTTTCCTTAAGTGAACTCTATCTGGAAATGCTACTTTTCTTCTCAAAGCCATCTTCCCAGGCAAAAAGATTTTAGCACCAGCACAATAAAGGGATATCCACAGCCCAGACTCACTGGCATTTAATGGAGAAGGAAAAGGCAATATCACCTACATAACAGCTTCCATATATCAAAAGCTCTCTATACACCACACGCTGTGTGTGTCTGGACTGCTCATTCTCACAATCATTCCTGCAAAACTGGTACTCTTAATTGCATTTTCTATATGAGAAAACTGATACACCAGTTAAATCACACTCTCAACTTAACCCACAGCCACTGAGTGGTAGATCTGGGACTCAGGTGGAATTTGGTTTGGAATCACATCCCAGATCTTTCTAATACATCCTGCCCCTTTTAATGGGAAAAGTTCCGGAGGCCACAGAGCTCACCAGGGAGTATGTCTTTACATATTCCTTCCTGCTGATTTGAGACTGGTTTCGCTGGCCCTGGGTAAGTTGAGAGGGGGTCAGAGCATAAGCACCTCAGGTGTGAGAGGAAGCTCCCTCACATGAAGTGAGAAGAAATTAATGAATCACCCAGGCTCCCACTGGCAAAACATGGCCTTCACACCTGTTCAGAGGGAGAATGAAGAGCAAAGCCACACACACACACACACACACACACACACACAAACACAGAGAGAGAGAGAGACAAAGTTTTAAATCTTTATGAATGTGCTTTTGGGTAATTTCACAGAATACCCTTTTTCTTTTATTTTTTAAGAATATGACCACTGTATTTCCAACTATAATTCTTATTTTTCCTCTACTCAGGCAGCCAAACATTAAGATCAAGAAACTTTTGTATCTGAAATTATTTCAAACAAATCATTCCTTGGGAATGGATACCTGTGATGAAATCTGGCAACTGTTTTGCGCTGCATGAAAGAACATTGAAATTAATGCTAGTATGTGACCAGTCTCTGCTATTCTGCTCTCAGTGTTTTGAAACAACTTTTTTTTTTAAATAATTATTTAAAATATATTGGGGCTCAGTATATTACAACACAGAGAAAAATAATGAAAGTAAAACATCTCAAGCATCTACTATTTCAAAATACTACTGCTGCTTAAATATATGTGCTAGAAAAAATGCATAATAAAAGGCTTGAATTCTTAAAGTAATCTTTTTTAATCATTTGTACATTATCTGATGCTTAGCAAAAAACTGAACGGTAATAATAAGCCTCAATTGAGTGCCAACAATATCTTGTGGCTTAGCAATCACAATACTAAAATATACAAGAGCAAGCATATCAAAAGCCTCATGCCAAACAAATAGGCACTCACTATATTTAACTCACTACAATTCCCATGAACTAAGATTGTGAATATGAGACTGTCTTGGTCATATAGGAGCTATAACCAAATACCATACTGGGTGACTTATGAACAACAGAAATTTGCTTGTCATAATTCTGGAGACTGGGAAGTCCAAGATCAAGGTGTGAGCACATTCAGCGCCCACTAAAGGCCCACTTCCTCATCTATAACTGTCTACTTACTATAAGCTAAATGACCAAATGGGTGAGGGGTGAAGGATTTCTCTGGGGCCTCCAATGTAAGGACACTAATCCCATTCATGAGGCCCTAATCATTTATGCATCTCCTAAAAGTTTCTACCTCCTAATACCATCACTCGGGGGGATTTGATTTCAAGATGAGAGTTAGAGGCAGGGGGAATAGAAACATTCAGACCAGAGCAGAGCCAAACATGTCTAAGGGAATTATCTAAATTAATAAATCCCACCATCAGATAAGCTCATGCAAATCAAATAATAAAATTTAAATTCTAATCTTTTCTTGAAAGTATTATGTAATTTATATATATTTTTTTTTCCAAAAAAAATGAGCTTCTCCACTAAAACAGCTCAAGAATTAGCTCTGCAGTTTACAGATCTGTGACCTTGAGCAAGATTCAGTGTGTTAAAGTCTTGTTTTTTTTTTTTTTTAATCTATCTAACAAATGTGACAGTGAGGGTGAGGGAGTCAAATGCAGGCAAAGATAAATACAAAATACTGTTATGACTATGAGTTGTTAAGAATAAGAATGCTTTGTTTTGCCAAGAGTTGGAGATGCATTTTGGAGCACAAAATACTGAAACCAGCTTCCTGATGAGTGGGTTGTGGAAGGCTTGCACCTGAGGCAGATGAAGACAATCTTTTACTGAGTATTATAGCCTTCATCTCCTAGGACCATGTTCTCTTTGAATTTCCGGATATTGATCACATTAGGAAAAAAGTGAGCAAAACAAGTGACCACTTACCCTTAAAAACAAGCCAGGAGATTTGAATAAATTACAAATTTGTCTTTTACACTGTGATCTTCCACTCAGAATTTTAATCATATGTTCTTGCACTGTATTTTAAATAGACATTATGTACAGCTGGCTGGAGTCTGACCAGGCAAGCGGCAGTCTCTTCCAGAATCTTAACAAAGGTCTATGCTTCCAAACACCCTGGAGCAATCTGGTATGCCCAATGCATTTCGAGAGGAACATGAGGTGTATTTATTAGCGCATCTCCTCTTTCTCTTTTAACCCCATCTTTGGCAAAGCTACTGCTGAACACCTTTCCAAGCTGTGGTTCACTGTGGGATTTCTTCTTCTTTCAGACAATCTCTTTGGTTCCTCCTTGGTGATCAATATATTTGATTATATAAGAATACCTGTATCTGAACCCAAATACACCACCTCCCACAGGTACAGGCAGCTATCCAAATAGAGGCAAGGAGACATTAAAAATAAGTCAGTTATTTTATTGAGCTGGCCTGGGTCCTGCAACTTACAGGAACAAAGTGTCTGTCAGTAAGAATACTGGGAATTGCAGCCATTCATTCTCAGGCCACTTGGCACTTTCAATCAACTCACAGATCAACAGTTACACAAGGACAGGCTGAAACCTCTCACTGAGTTAGAAACCAAACCTTCTGCAGCTCTCACTTTCTTCTAAACAGAAGCACATGCTAGGCTCTCAGAGCCTGGCTGGAGAAGCGCAGGTTACCATGGCTGAGAATGTCATGTACTTTCCAAATGTCAGCATCTCACTAGCAAGGCTGGAAATACTAAGAACTTGCCTAAATTTAGGTATCACCATCTATCCTATCTGGCGACCTAATTCTGGGTTCACAAAATCTGACTATTCCAATAATTTAAGAAAATGACAAAGAAAGCACGCAACCACACAGAAGTACAGCTCTGAGAATATAAGGGTCCAAGGAAAGAGAGAGAAAAACACTGGAATTCTTTATTCTTATGTAGGGGACACACAAGAGGGAGGTTCCATGGATCATTCTATCCCCAAAAGGGCAAAGGGGTAGAGTTACAATGGAACAGATGAGTGTAACTCAACCTCACTGGGTGACACCTACTCCTGGAGCCATGTCTCATTTTCTGAGTGGAGGTAAAGCCTAAATTACTGCAGAATGCACTATTGTTCAGTGCCCCCGGGGCATCAGGACTTAAAGGTGTGTTCATCCAGGGCAGCTCCCAACATTTAGGCGATTCTCCTTTTATGTTAAATGCTGCTGCCTCTGTGACTCTTAAATATGGCATATCCCTAGTAAGGAACATAGCTCCAAGCTCTCCAGTGATTGGTTTGCATCTTTGTTTATTGATGCTTGTGATGACCCAAGAAGCTGTAACAGGTAATCAGGCTAATGAGGGTAAATTACCTAGGGAATGAGTCACTGGTGAAGAACTAAGCAGTATACGCTTAGTTGCTTTCACTGAAGAGACTCAGTACTTCTGGTAGTTAACTTGATTGTTCTCCCTGGGAATTTAGGGACTGAACTGTGGAGAACAATCTGCTGTTTGGATCAAGAGAAATGAATGGAACTCCCACTTGGTTCGCGAATTTTCTGATATAATTTTACAGTGGGAGAAAAGTCGTATATTCCACGCAAGCATTGTACTAGATTTTTATTACTGCCCTATCAATTTATGACAAATGTAATGACCTAAAACAATGCAGATATGTTATTTACCAGTTCTGAAAGTGAGAAGATCAAAATCCACTAAAATTGAGGTGCCAGCAGAGCTGTGCTCCTTCTGGAGGCTCTAGGAGACAATCGTTCTTCTCCTTCTCTAACTTCTAGAGGTTGTCCTTGTTCCTTGGCTCATGGCCATACATCTCATCCCATTCTCTCCCTCTGCCACCATCCTCACACCCCTCTTGCTTTCCTTTTGTGAGAATCCTTGTAGTCACAGAAAGCCATTTAAATTATCTAGGATAATCTTCCCATGTCAAGATTCTTAATCACATATGCAAAGTCCCTTCTGCAGTATAGTGGAACACAATCACAGGTTCCAGTCATTAGAATGTAGACATCCCTGGCAGGCCATTGTTCAGCCTTGCTCAGTTATCAACCAAGAAGAGTCAATAACACTTTCTCATTAAAATTACACATGTTTATGAGAAAAGGCATTGTACAAAAGAGGGAAAAATGTGTAGTAGACAAAACTATCTGGACTGTCTTCTGACACACCTCTATTAGAGAAAATATGGGCTTTCCCAGCCTTACATTAATTAAAAGGAAAGCCTTGCTTTTAATAATCTTGAATTAACCCAACAGGAAATCTATCTTGCTGGTTTTGATGCTTTTGAATTTTTTTCCCTCTGGTTGCTAGCGTTACAGTTTGGGTATGAGATGTCACCTGAAAGTTCACATGTGAGATAATGCAGAATACTCAGAAATGAAATAATCAAACTATGAAAGTTGAAACAAATTAGTGGTTTAACTCATTTTGTGGATTAATAATCTGAATGAATCAGTGGTAACTATAGGCAGTAAGGCATGGCTGGAGGAAGTAGGGAACTGGGAATATGCATTTGGGGTTTATATATTGTCCCTGGTGAACAGAGCTCTCTTTGCTTCTTAGTTTCCCTTTACACTGACCTTCTGCCATCATGTTCTGTCTCATCGTGGGCTCAGAGCCAGCCATGTATAAACTGAGACTTCTGAAACACTGAGCCCCAAATAAACTTTCCATCTGTAAGTTGTTTTTTTCTCAGGACTTTTTGTCACAGCAACAGAAAGCTAACTAACAACTTGCGAGGGTAAGTTTTATCTTACATTTGATGGCCACTTGGTTTTCTTCTCTGGTGCTTTGCTTGCTTATGTTTTGTCCATTTTTCTTATAAGTGGGTCACCTTCCACTTGTGAGTTTTATGTGTCCTTTATATATTGTTAATATTGAACTCACTCAGTATTGCATGTATTGTAGATATCACTTTCCAGTCTATAACTAACCTTTTAACTTTATGATATCTTATAATAAGGTTTTCAATATAAAATTGGTCAAATTTATCAAAAAAATTTCCCCTATACTATTTTCTATCTTTAATAATTTTTTCTAGTTCAAGGTTATAAAAACTGCCTCATCTGTTGTCTCTGAGGGCTAGGCTGTAGCTCAGTGGTAGAGTACTTGCTAGCATATGAGAAGACCTTGATTCAATCCCCAGTACCAAACACAAATACAAAAATTTATGTTGTTTCTGAAAAATTGTGAATCTTTGTTTTGTTTTAGAAATTATAACTATAATCATTTTCTATGATGTAAGTAGTAACATTTTTTTTTCTTGGTAAGAGAGATTGAATCTAGGGGTTCTCAACTACTGAGCTATATTCCCAGCCCTTTTTATTTTTTATTTGGAGACAGAGTCTTACTATGTTGTTTAGGGCCTGAATAAGTTACTGAGACTAGCGCTGAACGTGTGATTCTCCTGCCTCAGCCTCCTGAGTTGCTGGGGTAACAGGTGTGTGCCACTGTGCCCAGAATAGTAACCTTATTTTATTTTTAATAAACACCTAATCAAATTTTAGTATCATTTCCCTAGATGATTGTGTCCCTAGTGACTTGAATGCCATTTCTACTCTACACAATTTTTCATATGTGCCTAGTTAGATCTGTTTTGAGTTTTTATATAGCATTTTAGTGACCTTTCCACTATCTCAAGCACTCTACCAAAAAAAAAAAAAAAAAAAAAAAAAAAAGACTTCATTGTGATAGGACTTGTGTCTTCTGTTTTTCTCCTAAAGAATTATTTCAACTATTATTGGAATTCCCACCAAATGCAGTAAAATCTCTTTGTCAAGCATCATGAAAAAAAATAATACCTAGAATTTCCACTAGAATTGTAATGGATTTATATATTAGTTTGGAATAAACGACAATTTGATGACATCTAGTCACTCTGCCCACAAACGTGGCTCATTTCAATTTGCTTATCTCTAATTAAATATCTTTCAATAAAGCCTTAAAATTTTCTTTGTAAAGGTTTTGGAAAGCTACTTTTATATCAATTTCCTTGGCATCCTGTCATTTGATTGCTATTATTTATAGAATTGTTTTCTCTGATTACCCTTTGCTGGTATATATGAACATTGTTTAATTGTATATATTTATCCTTTGACCATGTGTTATAGGCTGTTATTGCCACTGGACAAAAGAGTGGTAGTTATAACAGGCATGCCTGCATTGTTTTTTATTCTAATTTGCTTCTTCCAAATTTAGACCTCTACTTGTAATGTTGGTAGATAAATTAGATTCAGAAATTTAAATATTGCTATTTAAAAAGATTTTTAAAGCATATTATTAGATTATATGAAAATTTTTTTCTATATTTAGGTGATTCTTTAACATATTAATACATTTCCTTGAATATATTAATATTGGATTATATTTACTTTTCATGTTGATAATCCTTATGATTGTAAGATAAATAGTTATAGTGATTTTTATGTAATATTAAATTTTTAAAATATTTATTTATTTGTTTGTTTATTTATTTCTTTCTTTTATGTGGTGCTGAGGATCGAACCCAGTGCCTCACACGTGCAAGGCAGGTGGTCTACCACTGAGCCACAGCCACAGCCCTATAATATTAAATTTTAGAAAAAGTTGGCTACGATCTACATACTGTGGGGTCGGGCTCCAAATTCCTCAATAGGACACCCATAGCACAAGAGTTAATAACTAGAATCAACAAATGGGACTTACTCAAACTAAAAAGTTTTTTCTCAGCAAGAGAAACAATAAGAGAGGTAAATAGGGAGCCTACATCCTGGGAACAAATCTTTACTCCTCACACTTCAGATAGAGCCCTAATATCTAGAGTATACAAAGAACTCAAAAAATTAGACAATAAGATAACAAATAACCCAATCAACAAATGGGCCAAGGACCTGAACAGACACTTCTCAGAGGAGGACATACAATCAATCAACAAGTTCATGAAAAAATGCTCATCATCGCTAGCAGTCAGAGAAATACAAATCAAAACCACCCTAAGATACCATCTCACACACTCCAGTAAGATTGGCAGCCATTATGAAGTCAAACAACAACAAGTGCTGGCGAGGATGTGGGGAAAATGGTACACTTGTACATTGTTGGTGGGACTGCAAATTGGTGCAGCCAATTTGGAAAGCAGTATGGAGATTTCTTGGAAAGCTGGGAATGGAACCACCATTTGACCCAGCTATTCCCTTTCTCGGTCTATTCCCTAAAGACCTAAAAAGAGCATGCTACAGGGACACTGCTACATCGATGTTCATAGCAGCACAATTCACAATAGCAAGACTGTGGAACCAACCTAGATGCCCTTCAATAGACGAATGGATAAAAAAATGTGGCATTTATACACAATGAAGTATTTACTCTGCATTAAAAAATGACAAAATCATAGAATTTGCAGGGAAATGGATGGCATTAGAGCAGATTATGCTAAGTGAAGCTAGCCAATCCCTAAAAAAACAAATGCCAAATGTCTTCTTTGATATAAGGAGAGTAACCAAGAACAGAGTAGGGACGAAGAGCATGAGAAGAAGATTAACATTAAACAGGGATGAGAGGTGGGAGGGAAAGGGAGAGAGAAGGGAAATTGCATGGAAATGGAAGGAGACCCTCAGGGTTATACAAAATTACATACAAGAGGAAGTGAGGGGAAAGGGAAAAATAATACAAGGGGGAGAAATGAATGACAGTAGAGGGGGTAGAGACAGAAGAGGGGAGGGGAGGGGAGGGGGGATAGTAGAGGATAGGAAAGGCAGCAGAATACAACAGACACTAGTATGGCAATATGTAAATCAATGGAAGTGTAACTGATGTGATTCTGCAATCTGTATACGGGGTAAAAATGGGAGTTCATAACCCACTTGAATCAAAGTGTGAAATATGATATATCAAGAACTATGTAATGTTTTGAACAACCAACAATAAAAATTAAAAAAAAATTAGTGTCTAATGTTTCATATAAGCTATTTGCAGCTATATTCATAAGTGAATTGTCTTAAAAATGTTCCTTTCCTTTAAGCCCTACCTGAGCTCTGATATTAACATAGTTATATTATCTAAATAGAACAGATATAATCGACAAATACTATGACTGTTTGTTCCATGAAGATTTCTAAAGTGAACCTGCAAAACTCAGTGAATCCTGATTAATTTTCTTTGGATGTAGGGGGAGAAAAAGGGAAGAAAAGAGGACAGAAAGTCTGACTAAGTCAAGGTTATCCAGCTTTTTAGTCTCACAACCTCTTTTCATGCTTATAAACTCTGAGGACTTCAAAGAGTCAAATACAGAAGTATTTTCCATTAGATCTATGCATATTTACTATATTAATTCCAGTCAGAGACTTGCTTATATAATAGTGACTCTCTGGAATGTATTTAGAATCCTTTTGTGGTTTCATAATACAATAAATTCATGCAAATTTAATAGGTACTAAAAGGAATGTATATTGTCTTTCTCTTGACTAAAAGATCTTGTGTACATTTTTTTAGTTTAAAGCTTATTAATTTTCCTGTTCCATTATGTTACATGTTTACAAATACAGCTGTCTGCTTCCACCTTCTTTTTATGTTTTTGAATGAACTGTGCTGAATTCTCTCAAATTGTAACTACTCTAATTTTTTGTCTCTTAAATTCTGCCCAGGTGGTTAAATGTATAAAAGTCTTGAGAGTTCTATATTCCTAACAGCCTATTCCTTTTAACATAAAATGGTGTTCCTTTTTTTATCACTTTCATATTTTTTATTCCTATGTACTTGGCATTTCAGTTCTCTATTTTCAAAATTTCTCTAGTTCTTGGATTTTAGATGTCATTTTTATTGACTGTACTTACCTGGCTATTTTTAAATCTTAGCTAAAACTCTCTGTTTTGTGTGTGTATATGTATATACATATACACACACATACATATACATACAGATAGATAGATATAGATAGATATAGATATGGATATATAAAGATATATATATATATAATTTTTAAATTTATTTTTATGTAGTGCTGAGGATCAAACCCAGGACCTCACACATGCTAGGCAAATACTCTACCACTGAGCCATGACTCCAGCCCTAAAGCTTTCTGTTTTAATAATGAATTTTGTCATCTCAAATTTATTGAAAAATTAATACACTTGACATTGACAGCATCTCCAAGGGAGGTGTTGTATTTTTTTGCCCCTGTGGTATATACAGACACACCAACACACCATTCTAATTATGGTATTTTTTCATCTGCATGAACTCCATTGTTGAAGATCCAGACTACACATTATACAATGGTTCTGTCCAACGTTAATATGGAATTATATCTGCACCCACCCAATTCAATACAATATATTTTATGTGTGAGAAAAATCTCGAATCATATTCTGCATACATTAGGGAGAATGATGTGGCCACTGGAGAGTTTCTGAAAAGTACCCAAGGTGTCAAGAACAGAGACACACTACCTAGATGCCAGTGGTGCTGGCAGAAGCATTATGAGAGGTGACCTGCTCATGTCAAGTCACTGCATAGAATACGGCTGTTTGTGAACAACTGTATTAAAGTTTATAAGTGATAGACAGCGCTGCTCATTACTCATTCATAAGTACTTTGCCATATTGTGTACATTTAAGGAAATCAGTAGACTCACAGAAAAGACCATATAATTTCTACTCTCTTAAAAAAATGAAAATAGGTTTCCATTTAGCAAGTTGCCCAAACATGGGGGGAAAACCAACTCATTTTCAGAAACATATCACTGATATTAGGTGACAAATGCCTGCATCCTGTACATCTGATGCTCAAAGTGGCACCCTTTCACACCCACCACTTTAGTTTTGTAATCCACCCAAGTAATAGCAATCAAAAATGTTCTCTTTCTGATACTTATAACCTCTACTGCTTATTAAATGTCCATATTTTATTGCATAATTCAATTTAGTAAAGCAGTTAAAAAGAAACTGAGCTTTTGTATAGAAGATCTGAATAAAACAAATCAAAGTTCTACAAAAGAGATTTCATCAAGTGAAATGGAAGTTCTACAAAATAAATTAAACATTTTTGCTGTGTGATGCATGGATTTTAAAATATTCCTATTATTTCTTTTTAAAAAATTCATAAAATAGGATGTGAACCTGATTCTAGATGTAATATCGAATAATACATAGTTGCAGATGTTACTTATGAAGTGTTGGAAGACAAAATATCTTCATCAACTTGGCAAAGAAAATGATATATTTAACTGAATCAAAAAAGCAAGCCAATGAATTAGAATACATTAAAATTAAGAAATAATGATCACTTAAAAAGACATCATTAATACAGCAAAACACCTGATAATGTCAAAAAAAGTTGTATAAGAAAATTCAATGAAACCAATTTTAAAATAATTGTAAAATATTTAAACAGGTCCTTCAAATTTTTGAAAATATATATATACACATAAAAATGCTCAACATCTTTAGTCATCAATATGCTACTAATTTATACCCTAATGAATACACATCTATAAGAATTTCTAAATGTTTAAAACTTGGAAATTCTTGAGTCCATGCTAATGGGAGTATAAATGGCCACAGACACTTTAAAAATTTTTTTGTAGTATCTGCTGATACTATAATACTCTATGACCAGGCAGGTCAAGTTCTACATATATACCCAAAAGATGTGTGTGTGTGTGTGTGTGTGTGTGTGTGTGTGTTACATACATATACACATAAATATACACACACATATATAACATATCTTATATATATTCATGATATACATATTATTCACAGGAACCCTCATACTGGAATTATTCAAATATCCTCATGAATAAATAATAAATTGGAGAATATTTACACAACAAAACAGAATATATATATATATATATATATATATATATATATATATATATATATAGAAAAGGATGAATTATGGCTATATGAGATGACATGAATGAGTTCCATGAATATAAATTCAGTGAAAGAAATAATAAATGAAAAACCATTGAATGATTTTATCTACATAAATTTAAAAATAGGCAAAATAACCATGGTATTAATAAAAGTGGTTACCTTTGGGTGGAGGAAGGGTGTAGTAATTAGTAGGGGCACAGAAAGCTTCTGGGCTACTGAATCTGCTTCCTGACTAGTGTCTTGGTTTGGACTTTTCCCAAGAGTAAATCCTGAAACAAGGATTTGGATGCAGGGAGCTTACTTGAGAGTGGATCACATAAACTACAAGTGGGAGAGTGGGGACAGCAAGACAGGGAAGAAAGCAAAGCTAAGAAAGTTTGCATGAATGAGCAGAGTCCCTCACAGGTAATGTGGGCATAAATCTGAAAATGATGTGGAGCAAACCTCAGGATTGTCTCTCCATGGTATAGGGATGCTGTGTCATTTAGGACTAGTTTTGTTTGAGAGTTGTCCAATAGGCATGAACCATCCCCTCTCTCCATTGAAAGATCCCCAGGGTACCAGAGAAATTACCAGTATGCAAGAAGCCAGATTTCTACAACCCAGGTGGATTCAGTAAAGCTAAAGGGATGTGAGCATCAAAGATGTCCTTTACAGTCTGAATGCTGCGTACTCTATAAACTGTCTCTATATCCACTGTGTTAGCCCTGCAAAAATTCCTCACACTGTGCACTCATGATTTTTATGTATATATTATTCACTTCATAACAGAGTTTATTTACTATTCAAGGGAAATATATGAACTTTATATGGAGTGTCATTCCAGAAAAGAAATAAAACCTGAGATGCTTTAAACTTAAGAGCAAAACTGCTTCCCAACCATTCTGGCTGGAGTTTCAAGGTGACCCAGTCATTCACCGCATGTCTCATCAATGAATGACAGTGCTCCAGAATTCCTGACACGACATCAACGTTCTGTCAACATAGAGAAAGATACGGGCCATGCAATTCAACCTACACTTTAAAAAATGTAAATATGCATTTGGTCACTCCCTGTTTATTGAATGTTGATTGAACACACTACATGGTTCTGGTGACCAAATAATGATCCAGTGTTACGCCTGCCTTCAAAGAGCTCCTAGACCAGTAAGAAGGATAGACAGGCAGCCAATGAAGTACAAGAGAGAGAGTTAAGAAATAAAACAGCAGCACAAGCGGTGTCATGAGCTTCAGTTTTGTCTAAGAAGACTGGGAACCGCATTGTAGAGGCTCTTGAAGGAGGGGTGCGTTTTTGATAGAGGAAAGAGCAGAGAAAGGAGACAAATGGGAACACACAGAGAGGCATGAGGTTGCACAGGGCATTCAGTGAAGAACAAATACTGGGGAAGCTGATGTGGCAGGAGATGAGATGGTAAGAGACCTCAAACTGTACCTCACCAAGACTGGAATTTATTCTGCAGACACATCAGAATCCAGAGATGGTTTTAAAATGAAGACATCAACAAACCAGTGATTTAATGAATGGAGACATTAGGTGGAGGATGAGCTGGAGTGAAAAGAGTCTACAGGCAACGAGGTCAGTTGAGGAGCTCTTGAAATACTTCAAGATGATCAGGGCATATATTTGGGAGGGTTTGGAAGTAATATCTCTATAAATGTTTAAGTTTCACCATTAAAAGTGTAGTCAGAGCCCCAGACAGGCTATAATGTGCTGTCCAAGCAATAAGCACCTTTTGTCAGACAAATAAAAGGAGGAATAGTCCTCTCTCGAAATCCAAAATATATCTACAGGAGTAAGACAAGGCAAAGAAGCACAATTTAAACACCCTAATACAAAATCCTGTAAAACAATAAAAGAGAAAATGAGCAAATAAAGCAGAGGTGAATGTGTAAAGAACCGATAAGGCTGCTTCTGGAGTGGCTAAGGTATTAAATTAACGAAAAAGAAAATCAAACTTTTGTGAGGGAAAAGCCTCTTGGTGCATTTTTTTTCTTCATAAAAAAAAAGAAAAGTGTGAAATAACATAAGCGATGGCAAATTAAAGAGTACAAAAATCACAGGTCCTTGAACAGAATTTCAGGGATGCCTAATTTGTATGTCTAAAATGCAAAACCAAATAACTAAAAATAAATGATCAATTGTCTTCTGAAAAGAAATTGTTTCTGATAAAGCTATTGTCTAGGGGAAAATTCATAAGTCAATGGAGGCGCTCAAGGGAAGGAAAGGATGCTTTGCAAATCTATTAAAAATCACAAGAAGCTGGGCGCGGTGGTGCACAATTGTAATCTCAGCTGCTCTGGAGGCTGAGGCAGGAGGTTTGTGAGTTCAAAGCCAGCCTCAGCAATAGTGTGGCACAAAGCAACTCAGTGAGACCCTGTCTCTAAATAAAATACAAAAAAATATATAGGGCTGGGGATGTGGCTCAGGGGTTGAGTGCCCCTGAATTCAATCCATAGTTCCCCAAAAGAAAAAAAAATCAAAAGAACACATAGACATAACTATTTATATATTTAAAAGCATTTAATGAGCACCTACTATTTTTCTGGGCTGGAGATACAGCCATAGATAAAACAGACATGAATCTCTACCCTGTGAACCATGCATTCTCTTCCCTTTACAGTCCATCTGTTTCTTATATTACAAAACACAAATTTCATCTCTCTTCCCCACTTAAACCCTCTGGCAGTGACCCAGCACGGATTCCTCACTAGGTCCTACACAGCCTGACCCCACCTGATCTCATATTCTTTTACTCACCTCCCTAATTCCAGGAATCCCAGCAGTTCTTCTAAAACTTTAACTTCACTCTCATTTTAGATCTTTATCCTTTGCCTTTTTCTCTGCCTGGAAAGTCTTCCCCTAGAGACTCCCTGCAGACTCAGTTAGAAATTCTCCAGACTGTACTAATGCACAGTACCAACAACTTGAAGATGATTTTATTATCTCTTCTAAGCTCCATGAGAGGTAGGACCATGACTATCAAATTTGAAAGAGGAGATGTACAATGCCTGTAAGTGCTCAAACAACAAGTGTTCAAAAAACCCTGTTAAAGGATAAAATGTATGTGTGTGTGGTTGAGTGACAGCAAGTCACTGAACTGTTCCACTTAGCCAGTTGCACAGCCATGAGGGTTTAATGGCAGATAAACTCTACCTACCAACCATGCTGTCTGTGTTATGCACATTTTCAATACCTTCTCAAATAAACAACTAATGTTTAGGGACAGGGGGTGAGTACCATTTTGATGATGATGAAGATGACTGAATTTACTGCACTGTTGTCTCAGGAAACAAATCTGTTCTCAGGCCACAAGCTCAATCAACCAACTAAAAGTCAAAAAAGATGGGAAAGCGCATTAATTGCTACTCCCGAATTGTGACTTGCAATGTACCCGTGTCTCCCATTTTACTTTCTCTAAGCATGAGGTGCCACCAGTCATTCTCAGTAGTTTCACTGTCCTAAAATATGTATAACTGTGCACATGTGTGCTTGGTCATTCAGTCAATAAGGTTTTATGCGAGATCCTATCTAGGTCCATTTTCTGTTGCTATAACAGAATACCACAGGTTGGGAATTTATAAGTAATAAAAGTTTACTGAGCTCTCTGTTCTGGGAGCTGGGAAGTCCAATATCATGGTGGCAAATCTAGCAAAGGCTTTCATGCTGTGTCATAGCGTGGTGAAAGGGCAAGCAGAAAATCAGGCCAAATGCATTCTTTTTATCAATAATCGACTCCAGTTATTTACCTCCTTCCTCAGTAACTGCACTAATCCATTCATGAGGGCAGAGCCCATGTGACCTTAATCACCCCTTAAGGCCTTACACTATCACCTCTTGATAGTGTTACAATGGCAATTAGACTTCAACATGAGTTTTTCAGGGGACATCAAAACCATAGCAGACCCCAAATTTTATTTATATTCTTAACCTTCTACAATTCTCCCAAGCCACAAAACTCAAGGCTGACTCTAAAATCTTTAGACATGCTATTTGCTTCCAATGTGGCCGCACTCAAGATTCATGCAATGTTTACATGGCCTTTGAGTTCCATCGACATCTAAATAACTGATGCTGAGAATCACATGTATAAGCATGACATGAACCAATCAGGACCTAAGGAGAAAACACTCCAGCACCTGTGATAGCAGAGTCGTGAACTCATGTGCATCGACTTTTCAATCAACTGTCTTTCACCTTAGTCAGCTACAGTGACAACCTCAGCCAAATCCATGTTCCTGACAAGTGACCTGTAGCACAATAAGTTGCTCATCAAGGAAAAAAAAAAAACAGACTTAAACTGCCTCTCACCTTTTATTTCTGTGCTAGAAAGGAGAACTTTGGATGCTCCAAGAATGAGTACAATTTATAATACACACTTGTGGTAGCAGAATATAAAACCAAAGTATAAAAGGGAGTTCAAAGTATGATAATTCATCTTACATTTTCAAAAATCAAGGGCATCAGGAACAAATGAAAATAGTTCACTTCTTGTTTTAGTCAGCTTTTTTGTTGCTGTGATACAAAGTCCTGAAAAGAACAGCGGAGAGGATGAAATATTTATTTGGGGGCTCATGATTTTGGAGGGCTCAGTCCATAGATGGTTAACTCCATTGCTCTGGGACCAAGGTGAGGCAGAACATGTCAGAAGTGCATAGAGGAGGAAAGCATCTCAGGATATGGTAATCAGAAAGCAGAGGACAATATATAAACACCAAAGACCTACCTCCTCCAGGGACTCTCTACATGCCTATAGTTACCACCCAGTTAATTCCTATCAGTGGATTAATGTACTGATTAGGTTAAGGCTCTCATAATCTAATCATTTCACCTCTAAACTTTCTTCCATTGTTTGACACATGAGCTTTTGGGGGACACCACCTATCTAAACCAACATATTTCTACAGAAGCAGTGAAAATAACACTAATGTCACAGACATAGCATTTCCACCTCTGCCCTCCTCATAACAAGGGCTAGAATATAGAAGGGCAATGCTCTCCCTTCCTAGACTGAACTCTCTTCTGTAGTTAGAGAATGAGCCTACAGTCCCAAGAGGAAGCCATGGAAGGATCTATGCTGGAAGGCAAGCCAACTGCACACTCTGGGTAAGTCTGACTGGTCTGAGCCTCTACTGCCCATCTCTGAAAAAGGAGGCTGGAGATGAGCACTATGATTCCTGTTAATTCTAATCTTATATTTTGCAGGAAAACACAAGGTTGTGTAAGGAGAGGGACTTGGATTATTTTATTCTTTCCTTTTATTGAACATCATGAAATTGCTAAAATTGAAATTTAAAAAGACTGAAGAGAACTTAATCCCTAATCTCTATTCCTAGTTTTCTCATTTTAAATGGACTTCCTATAATTCAGGATGTAAGGATATTTCTGCCTGATTTGTGTCTTTGAAATTTGCTACTGGGTGGGTATGTCTCTGTGTCTTCAATTATGCTCCATTGATTTGTTTGTCTATTTTTATGCCAGTACCTAGAAGTTTGGGTTACTATAGCTCTGTAGTATAATTTGAAGTTGGAGAGGATGTGGGGAAAAAGGAACAATTTTACACTGTTGGTGGGATTACCAATTAGTTCAATCACTATAGAAATCAGTATAGAGATTCCTCAAAAGACTAGGAATGGAACCACATGGCTATATCATACCTTGGAATTTACCCTGAAGAATTAAAGTCATCACTCTATAGTGATCATGCATATCCATCTTTAGAGCAGCACAATTCACAATAGTCAAACTATGGACTCAGCCTAAGTGTCCAACAATGGATGAATGGATAAAGAAAATGTGCTATATATACACAACAGAGTTTTATTCAGCCATTAAATAAAATGGAATTGTGTCTTTTCAGGAAAATGGATGGAACGTGAGTGCATTGTGTTAAGTGAAATAAGCTAAACTCACAAGGTCAAGGGTCATATGTTCTCTCATATGTAGAAGCTACAGAGAAAAAAAGGAAAAGAAAGGGCACGGTGGGGGGTGTCTCATGAAAATTGAAAGCGGATCAATAGAGTAGAGGAAAAGGACCAGAGGGAAGGAAGAGGTAAGTACTGGGGAACAATATTGACCCATTATATTGTTAAATCATGTGCATGTAATGAATCCCAGTACCATGTATAAATATTATTAGATCATGTTCATGTAATTAACCCACTCTTGTGTATAAACATAACACATCAATTAAAAAATAACATGAAAAGTAAAAAGCAAATTTTCTACCACAAAGAGTTTCTTTCACAGTTTGAATTCTTGGATCCTAATAACTTAGCAATGGAATTATTATTGAAATGGAAAATCAAGGAATTGTTGGGGAAAAAAGAAGAAGAAGAAGAAGAACAACAACAACAATGACAACTAGCTGGGTGTCCTGGTGCCTGTAATCCCAGGGACTCAGGAAACTGTAGCTAGAAGATCCCAAGTTCAAGACCAGCCTTAGCAACTTAGCAAGACCTAAGCAACTTAGTGAGACCCTGTCTCAAAATCAAAAATAAAAAGGCTGGGATGTGGCTCAAAGTTAAATGCCTCTAGATTCAAATCCCTGGAGAGAGAGAGAGAGAGAGAGAGAGAGAGAGAGAGAGAGAAACCAGTCATTAAAACTGTACTTTCTCTAAGGTAAAACTTTTCAACATTTTTTTAGGCATAAATGCAAGCAAAATAAATGATGCCATTGTTGAAGAGAAATTCAAAATAACTCCCCACAACACTGTGACAATTCCTGTTTTATTCCCATCACAGAAACTTTCATTCTCTGATGTCATCTCACTTGTTTATATATTTCTCTGCATAATATTTTCCCTTCCCTAACAGAATGCAAACCCCATGAGGACAGGCACATCATCTGTGTCATTCCCCACTATATCCACAAGAAACACGAAAAAGAAAACACTGAACAGATGAATGAATAAATATATGAAGTGAAATTTGAATGCAATACAAAGTTTCTCAAGATAGTGAAGCATATGCTGCTATAAATAGGAAGGAATAGGTAGAAAAACAAATAAGTAGCAATAAGTAGAATAAGAAATACACATAAGTAGAAATAAGTTGAATAATTGGGGAGATAGTCAGCTCCTTGTATTTTTAAAAGCCTCAAATACCTCATGTAAAAATTTATATTGACTATTATTATCTAATTTGTAAATATAATATGACTTCTAATTTAAATATTTGCTACTACAGACTTAAAATGCTCTTTAGCACATATTTCTGTTTGACTTCATGATCAGTTAAGATACTTATATGGTATGAAATGAAATGAAACATGATGAAATGCAAACATGAATTTGCATTATTTGTATCAAAATGCTCATTTTGCAATTGTGTTACTTAAAACTACGCAGTAGCCTTTTATGTTTTAAATTAAGGACTTCTTATATACAATTTTTGTTCTGCTCTTTCAGTTACTGTGATCACACTCATGTTACACATTTTCCATTTATACATAACCATTGTAATATACACATATATTTATGGTAGGTAATAAAAAAAGTAATAATGAATAAATTGAATTCCATCTAAATTAAAAATAGAGCACTTACCATGTATATATAATATGTCAAAATACATTCTATTGTCATATATAACTAAAATGAACAAGTTAAAATTTTAAAAAATAGAACACCTCTGGAATGGGAGAAAATATTTCCATGTCATATATTTGTAAATCACCAAATAAATAAAGTGCTCCTCTAACTCAACCAACCAAGCAAACAACAAAAGCAAGTTGATTAAAAATCAATATATGACTTCAATAGACATTTCTCCAAGAAAGATATGTAAAGGGTCAATGAGTCAACAAAAAGAGGACTGACACCATTAATCATTAGGGCAATGTATATCAAAACCACAATGAGATACCACCTCACACCATGAGGGTGGCCACTAAGAAAAAATAGAACATAACAGGTATTGGCAGGAACTGGGAATGCAAAATGGTACAGTCACAATGGAAAACAGAATGGTAGTTCCTCAAAAAAAAAAAAAAGTAGAATTACCATGAAATCTAATAATTCCACTTTTAGGTATGTACCCCCAAAAAACTGAAAGCAAAATCTCAAAGAGAGATCTGTATACTTGTGTTCGTAGCAGCGTTCATCACCATAGACAAAAAGTAGAAACACCCCAAGTGTCCTTTGCTTGATTAATAGATAAATCAAGCATAGTAGATATAAACAATATAATTTAGACTTAGACGAGAAATTCTGACATGTGTAACAATATGGGTGAACCTTGAAAATGTTACCTGTGTGATAAAGTCAGTCACAAAAAGATAAACATTGTACTATTATTCCATTTATATGAAGTATCTACTATAGACAAATTCATAGAGACAGAAAATAAAATGGTGGTCACAAGGAAAAGGAGATAAATAGAAAAGGAGAGCAGATATTTAATAGAATTTCAGGTTTACCAGAAAATAAAAGTTTGAAAATTGGTTGTGCAACTATGTGAATTTAATTATACTTAAAAATGGTGAAGAGGGCAATTTTATGTGTATTTTCCCACAATTTAATTTTTGTTTATTATATATATATATATATATATATATATATATATATATATATATATACACACACACACACACACACACATATATATATACATAGAGAGATAAATAGAAAGATATATCTGACATATATATATATATATATATATGCAACTTTCATGACATATTATTGAACTTTACTAAAGCTATGTCTGATTACCTATCAAAATAAGGCTACAGTAAATATTTTAATGCTTTGAGCATTTCTCTGTATTTTGTATTTGGTTTGACCTTAAAGTAGGAGTTAAATCAGTAGGTCACAGCTTATCAACATGCTTGAAGTTCTTTATTCATAAGAATTTACATTTAAGCCCATTAAATTATTGTCAGTTATTTAGGAAATTTGTTGGGACTTAATAATAATATATGGACTCAAAATATTAACTAAAATAATTCTAAGAGTTTTCGAATATTACCAGAAGATTTTATATTTTGAATTTAAACATCTGCAATCTTTTATATAAGACGTATTTTCCCAGTATTGCCAAAGATATACAATAGGTGATGCAGATGATTTAAAGATTCTTGTTATAAGATTCACTCAGAAAAATGCTTTGCAATTCTGCTACCAGACGGCACAGCTCCATCAGCAACCATATTTCTCATTTTGCTCTAATACTAGGATGCTTGGGACTATTTTTGTACTTAATGACTGCAATGTTCCTCACTCTGTTTTGTTACAGTATGTACTTGTTTTTCCCTTTTTACCTGGAAGGATAGAGGTGAAAGAGGTGAAGTCTACAGACCATGAACTGAATATATATATACATATACATGCAGAAGAATAAATATATATATACACACACATATAATATATATGTATATATTATAGTATATACATGTTTCTATTCTATATTATATTTTTCTGTATAATCTACTTGGCAGCTGTATAGTATCGATACTCATATTCCCTTTTCACCAATAAAACAGAGGCACAGAGTCTGAGTAATTTGCCTTTTATTATAAAGTGATTCTTGTCCCTATTATGTTCACATTTTTATTGTTAAATTGCCACAGGCCTTTTTGGAAGTAAAGATGATACATAAATAAATAATGTAAACCAGCATTTTCCACATCAAAACATTTTATTTAATGCTGAGCACTAAAAACTAACAAAGTATGAGAGCCAGAGGAAATCAGTCATCTCTTCAGCCATCCTTTGACAAGCAAAGACCCAGAGAGGTGCCCTAAGGACTCGAGGCAGTAGCTGCCCTTAGCTGCATATCTGTCTTCTCTTCAAACTAGAGTGGAATCATCTTTTGTGGCTTATTTTCACTTCCTGTACAAGGATCTCATCACCTTTTAGCCTCAGGATGTAAGAACTACTCCCAAGGAAAGGATGAAAGTGAGATTTAAACACACTGATAAAATCAGTTTGTATGAGAGCATAATGCAACCTTATGAATAACAAACAACCAATTTTTATATGCAAAAGTCATTTTACTACTCTGCAATATGGTTTACCTTAAATTACCCACTGTTATTGTAATAAGATTTCTATTCTTCAGGATTATTAGCCTTTCTATTCATTTATGTCCTTGAGGAAAAAAAAAACGAATTTAAATTGATACCTGTTACCATTTAACCTACTTCTACAATTTATCCTAAGGAAATCAACAGGAAATGTAAAAAGTTAAAGATATACAAAAAGGTTAATAACATTATTCATTTTATTTTTTTAATTGTAGCTTTTAAAAGGAAATAGTAATCTTGTGAAATGTCTAATAATAAGAAATTATTTAAATGATACATTATGCAAAGGAGTTCTGAAAAGTAAATAAAGTTGTGATACAAACATAACTGCCAGGGATAAAGGATAATTCCAATTATCTGAACCAGTAGTTATTGTTATAGGATTTTACCCCTATTAAAATACCTAAAAGGAAATTCTAAGATATACTTTGGATTGGCTCTATAAACAAGATCATGAATTTCTTCTTTTCCTTTTTCTATATTTCTCTATTATTTTCTTGTAATTTATATAAAAAGCATTATTTTATAATCACTAAAAGAACATCAAACCTACTTTTACCTAAAATAAATTTATTTTATAAAAATAAATGGTTGAAATTATTACCCAAAATTAATTTGCCATAATATGAAATCACAATGAATTTGACTTAAAAACTTCTAATAGTAATCACCGACTTTTACAAACATTCACAATGCACTAAAAAAAGTCAATGACACCATGAATAGAATAATGTCTTTGTAATGCTATCTGTGATCCAGTAAGGCACATTCCATACTTCTCAAATGTTGTCTTGTTTTCCTTGCCTTTGTAACCTGTGACAGGAAGAATAATGTCCCCATCCCGAGATGTTCATATCCTAATCCATGGTAACTACAAATCTATTATTTTACATGGCAGAGGAGAATTTAGGTTGCATACAGAATTAAGGTTGCAAATAGACTGAACTCAATAAAAAGAGATGATTCTACACCAGTTGGTCCTTTTAATGTAGAAGAAGGCGACAGATGGTCATGGTCAGAGAGGTGCTGCCTGAGGAAGACTAGACCAGCCATTGCTGGCTGGAAATACGTGGGATTCATAAGCCCAGGAACACAGGCAGCCTCTACCAGCCAGAAAAGCCAGGGCAAGCAAATAGTTTCCTCTGGACACTCTAGGAGGAAGGCATCCTTGTCCCAATCTTGATTTTAGCTTACTGAGGCCCATTTTAGCTGCATAAACCCCAACACTGTAAAATAATAAATTTGCATTGTTTTAAGCCACCAAATTTGTGCTAACTTGTAGCATAAGATTACCATAGGCCCTAATATTTTCAGGAGATGATTTTAAGTTTCAATGAAAAGTTTTTGCTCCTCTTTTAATGATAATTAATATGAATACATTATTGTCACAAAAATAAAATATGTCCTTGAACTATTCTTTCCCCTATCATATATTATTTTACCAGGAAAGCCCCCTCCTCCCCCTGACACACACACACACTTTTACCTTTGTTTCATTCATCTATCATTCATTCATCTCTTGGAAAAAGCTATGTTTTCTTAAAAGGTTCCATTAATTATCAATATTCTCAGCCATTACAAAACACATTCAATAATGACATTTCTATAACCTTCCATCACTCACTGTGTCATCTCTCTAATTCTTGTGGTACTAAGCCTGACCAAAGAATGAGTTCCTGACACCAGGGCAAAAGCAGGGGAATTAAAGAAATTAATATGCATCTCTTGCTGCGACCACCAGGGGGGAACACTATCCACAGAGTAGCCCTTGGTCTGAACCTTGGAACCAGGAAGGATGAGGAGTTTTGTATCTGACATAATAACCACTCACAGAAGTCCACTGAGTTTCCATGTGCCAACCCAAGTCCCAGCTCCAGCTTACTACAGAATTCTTGAGCACGGTAAGCTAAGTAATCACAAAGCCACAGATTCAGAGCCCAGAACCACATACATCTTCCTTAGGCTGATCTCCTCCTAGGGTTCTCCTTTTAGACTTTGTATATCCAAAATATCAGATTACTCTCCCTTCCCTAAACAATGGAGCTTTTTCATCACCCTTTTAATAGGAATTCTAAATGCTTCCACAGTTCCCCATCATCCAGAATGCCCAGGAACTTTCTAGTCTCTTCCCCTACAGAAAAGAAAGACAAATGGACAAATAAAAGCAAAGGGCAGATCTCCAGAGTACATCTCCCTTTATGTGATTATTAGAGTATTTATGCTCCTCTAAGCAATAATATCCCAACTTATCCAACTTATGTGATTATCTCAAAGTAATTGTGATTTGCTCCCTTTTGCTTTTACTAGAAAAATTTGTTTCATCATTCTGCTAACTCTATAACAAGGCCAAAAGTGCGTTGCAAATGAGGCGACGGTTCATGTCTTTACTCGCCCCCTTCACAGAAGAGAGTGTCTCATATGGAAACTGTAAATGTGTCCTTTTCTCTTTTTCCTACACTGTCCTTGAAAATCCCCATGGTAAATAAATTTTCTTCAAAGCTGTCAAGCTTAATTTTTGAATTGTTAAAAGCATTCTACAAGCACAGAATACTGTATACGTGTCAGAGATTTATTTATTTCATAAGAGAAGAAACCAGCAGGATGGTAAAGCTGATTCAAACAGCATTTGAGAAACAGATTTATACAGAGAAGATCTGCTGAAATCGGTTTGCTAAGCCAGGGAAGAGGCAGGGTAATGTTCTAACCAGGCAATAAAACTGTAATGATTGGGGCTATCTATTCATTTGCATCTGTGCAAAAATGCTTCTCTAGGAGACAAAAGTCATCAAGTTAACAAACATGTTAACTTTCACAAAATCTGGGCCATAATCAACCTTAATAAAACAAAGTTATATTCTTACAGAAAATTAGGTAATCTGTGGGTGGATTTCTTAAGCAGTGCTCAGGTATGACATTGAGAACCCATGCCACCCTCTTTTGCTTTATTTCCAAGTTTTGGTTGATTTTTCTTATGACAATTAGGTGACAATTCTCCTTATACCCATGTCATTCTCACCTCAGGATGTTTTCTGTCCAAATGGATGTTTTGAATTTTTACATCTTTGGTCTGCCTTTCTATTAGGAGTGAACTTACTCTCCTGATAATTTTTTTAGCATCATTCATGTTTCAGGCCATATCTAGGTATATTTGTATAACAATTTATATTTCACAAAGTACCTTCATTTCAATGTAAAGAGACACAGGATAACTGAATAAGAATTGAACAAATTCAAATACCTGTTACTGAGCAACTAGATTTTATCTGACTATAAATGGTAGGTTTTTACTTATTTAATCTTCACCATAACCTAAGAAGTTAGATTTTACCAGACATGCTGGCACACACCTGTAATCCCAGCAGCTCAAGACTGAGGCAGAAGGATCAAAGTATAAGACCAGTCTCAGCAACTTAGCAAGGCCCTAAGCAATTTAGCAAGACCCTGTCTCAAAATAAAAAATAAAAAAAATTAAAAGGATAGGAGTGTCGCTCAGTGGTTAAGGACCCATGGATTCAATCCCTGATAGGAGGAAGAGAAGGAGGAGAAGGAGCAAGAGGAGGAAGAAGAAGAGAATAAAGAAGGAAAAAGGAGCAGGGGGCGGGAGGAGGAGGAATAGAAAGGGGAAGGAGAAGAAGCAGCAGCTAGATTTTGTTATAAATCAGGGAATGGGGGCTGAAAGAAGGTGATTTTCTTGCATCCAGTAACAAGATGGAAAACTGGAGAACATCATGCTAAGTGAAATTAGCCTCAAAAGTCAAACGTTTTCTTTTATATGCGAAAGTTAGAGCAAAATAAGAAAAACAAAGGGGGTGGATATTGGGTAGAGGCAGGTGTTTGCGGGGTAGGGAGGAGGGTTGGGAAAAGGGAGGAACTGTGGGAAGAAATTGACCTAATTATGTCATATTTATAAATGATACATAGCACAGTGAATCCAACCTATAGGTATATCTACCAAGCACCAATTTATAAATAAATAAATAAATAAATAAATAAATAAATAAATAAATGGAAGACCTCTAGGGTGGAGGAAGACGAACAGGGTGGGGGAGGAAAGGCAGGGAAATTTAAGTTCTGGGGATTGAAATGGAGCAAGTTATACTTCCTTAATATGTGATTATGTCAAAATGAACTCCACCACTATGCATAACTATAAAGCACAAATAAAATCACTTTAAAAAAAAAAAGAAGCTGGGTTAAAAGCAGGTATATTTTCCACTAGGCCTCACCACATTAAGCTCCATTTTTTTTTTAAGCATGTGAATTGAGTTTTCTATATAAGGTTCAGGTTTATCTTATTTGTAATTTAAATGCCAATGTACATATAATAAAAGACTGAAAAAGAATTCAAAATTATTTGCTAAATAAAATTACAACCAGTAGCTCTAGAAAATTATCATTAGAGTCCCCCTTGAATAATTGCTAAAATACTGCTCTTTCCGGATACTCACATTAAATCTGTACTGCTCTGTGAGATTTATTGCCCAATAAACCATCCTTTTCATCATTTAGATTTTAATTATTGTCACTTCTGAGTTAATTGACCTCTCCAGGTATCTCTCCTGAGGTATTTGTCTCACGGTCTCTAGAAATAGTCTTTCCTTAAAAATATATGGAGACACAAGTGCTTTTGCAGAAAAAATAGGTAACTGCTGAATAAGAAACTAGATTTATCCAAACTCTGAGAATGACTGAACAGTTTATACACAGCGAGTGGCAATGTATTAGAATGCAGAAGGTAACAATTAAAAGGAATGTGGATCCAGCATTAGGAAGTGGGGGCTCAAGTGTAACTTTGAGCAAGGAACTTACTTCATCTCTATAAACCTTACCTGTATGTCAGCTGAGATTGTTGTGAGTAATAAGCAAGATAATACATAGAAACATGGTTGTACATTTTACAAATGCTGGTTTCTTACTCTGGAATGCAAACCTCGCCACAATGGAATTCTCTTAGGTTTATAAGCTTTCCACGTTCTCTCTAGTGAAGGAGAAAGACATGCTCTTCCCTTAGCTAGGTACTCTTTCCCACCATCCTTTTTCTCTGACTTTTAGCTGTGAGACTCCTGCTTAGAAAGCAGACTCCTCTGGAAATTTCTCCTCCATTCTCAATTTTGAGTTGGATGCTAATACATTCTCTCCTTCTTCCGTCAGGTTAATTATCAGTCTGTAATCTACTTGCTCATCTCCACTATTAAAATTAAGCTCTCTGAGAAAAAGGACTTTTTTCTATCTTACATCCCTACCACTTTGGGGAGTTCATATTATATGGCAGACATTGAATAAATATTTGTGGAATAAATTTTAAACTGCTCAATACATTACATCTTGACAAAGTATATCGAGAACTTAATACTTCATAAGTAGAATATATGAAATTTAAACAATAGAGCCACCACTTGAAGTAACTGAGATATTAAGACTTATGTACAGAAAATAGGTATGGAATAATGAAAGTATATGTACGAGTAAGTAGAGAAAGCATTAAATAGACAAGTAGGATGTACATGGATAAAGAGAGGAAGGAAGTGCTTTGTAGGAAGGGGAAAGTTTGAGGTAATGTCCATCAATACCTAAAAATCAGTACCTAAATATCAGTATTCAAGACCAGAACTCAAGACAACACTCCTGTCATCACAGGAGACTACCCTGGCAACCTGAAAAATTCAGGCTTGAGAATAGGAAAGAAGTTTCCTGGAGGAGATGAAGGAGATGATCACTGCATGGAACTATTTCCACTGAGCCCTTGTTGCTGAGGGTAAAGGGATTCATGCCCACCACACAGTCTGCTTGTTGGGCTGTGATTTTTACAGAGGTGCATCCTCTATTATATTCCCCATCTAATGGCTTTTGAGTTCCCAACAACTTTTCCAGGAAGACCTTTGATCCACCGGAACCCGATATTCACCCTAATGCCACTAAAATAAGTTATTCTCACTCTGGAAGGTGCTGGAAGTGAATTTATAGTGTAGTTGATTGAGATCTGTCCTTCATTATTTCTGGCAATAAATCTGACAATATCAATGTATCATATAAAATTTGAAAGGAAAAAAGAAAACTGACTAAAGTCATCCCTTCCTCCAAGGCTTTTGATAAGTCACTTTAGTAGATTCTTTTGTGTTTTGTATTGATCTATATTCATACACCCATACATCAAACCGTATACATGCATTTGTGTTTATGAATATAATAACACATTACATTATGCATACTCTGCATATACATACATAAAAATAACTTCTGTCCACTTGTTTTGATTATTTCTTACATGAGTGCTCATTCCACTACAACAAGATGCCCCAGGATACTGTGTTTCATAATGTAACAACGCAGATATGCATCTCATATTGATATCATCCTTAGAGAATAAATTATGCTGACAGTATAAAGAAACATAAAATACAATATTAAAATACCTCTGTCAAAGTGAGCTGAAGTTAAAAAATTAGAAAATTTATTTCCTAATCACAAACTTGTACTTTCACAACATCAAACATCCCAAATGCAGATTATCGGTGTGGGCCCAACAGTTTTATAATAGATATTTATTCCTTTTCTTAATTCTTTCCCTTCCATCTATTTAACATTTGGAACTGTATAAAGAGGGATAAATTTAATGGGTTATTATCTAAAATATTTTTGTCCATGATTGGACTACTTTAGTGGTTTGGGGCTATTCTCTAGCAATTATATATATTTATTGTATGTATATATAATAAATATATATAAATCCTAGAGTATATAAATATATAAGTATATATAATAAATATATAATATATAAGTATATATATATATATATATATATATATATATATATATATATATATTGCTGATGCTAAAATCATGGGTTTGCAAGAAAGTACCCAGTATACCACAATCTTCAGGAGAAAGCCTGAGAATCTGTACTTTAAATAAATTTCCAAGGTCAGTATTTCTCAAATTTTAATGCACAAGCAAATCTCCAGGGGGATTTGTTAAAATGCAGACTCTGATTCAGCAGGTCTGAGCTGTCACATAAGTGTCTACATTTCTGGCAAGTTCCCAGGGGATACCAAAACTTCTGGTTAAATGACCACACTCTGAGTGTCATGCTTACCTAATTGTTACCACCAGATGTGATTAGTGAGTAGTGGTCCAGTCATTAATTCTCAAAGTATCAGGCATTAGCTACTTAGTTGATTCTTTGGAATCCATGACTAATAAAAGGAACTTAGGGGGAAGGACTATTTTTTTAACCTGTTGAATTATTATTTCATACACCTAGATTAAGCAAGTCATGGCAAAATTGAGTAAATTCTGATCAATTCTATAGATTACTTAACTATATAACTTTGGACTATGTTGGATACTGTTGTACCTGTTGCTTTTCTCAAATACAATTAAATTAAATTAAAAGGCCTTATTTCCTTTCTGAAATTCCTTCAGCCCACTGGTATTGGGCTCATACTATGTGGAGAGCCCAGGATTAAGTGGTATTGGGAGTCAAAGTAGCAAATAGGGAACAATCTTTAACCTTTAAAATACGCAGTCTAGTAGAACAAGATATAAACTTGAATACCTTAATTCAAGGTAGGAAGATATATCACTACAACAGAGACACCATTATTATTACAGGAATTCAGAGGGAAGAAAAATTATTTCTGATTATAGTGCTGGGGTGGGACAGAGACTTGAACCAGGTCTGTCTGACTTAGAATTACTGCTCTGTCTGAGGACTAGTGAAAAACACTGGGGCCCAATTACCAATGCCACAGGACTCTGAGCTGGCAACCACACCAGAAATTGTGAGTTTAGAAGGATAAACCTCAGGTTTTTCTTTGAGGCTAACCAGTGAGTCTTAATGGACCTGGAGGAATGAGTGTTGAACAAATAAAATTTCCAGTATGTCCACTTAATATTAATTTCCCTGCACTTTGATATTCAACTTTGACATCATCCCTCTAAAATTTAACAGTTTTTTTTGTTTAGTTAGTCCATTTTTTTAGCACATAATAAAAAATTGATGTCACAAAGTTGTCACATACTATGTGGGAATTGCATTCAATTTCTATTGCTCTATTGAATTGTGGCCATTACTAATTTGATTGCATTTATAAGACAATAATACAAGATTATTTCTAGCATAATTCAAACTATGCAAAACAAATCAAATTTATGTGATCCATTTTGACTTACAATTTTACTTTTCAAAAGAAGCCTTGAAAATAGGTTATTAATTCAAAAGAAACTATTCTAGCAAGGACAGTGTATGAAGCAATTTGCCAGTTCTATGACTTAAAGAAAAAAAATGTTACTTTTATTCTGTATTATGCATCTAAATCTGCATAATTCTAAAAATGGACCATTAATAATTCTATGAAATATCAAATTGTGTGTTTTTGTGCATGAAGCAACAAATTTTTATGGAAGAAAATATATGCACAATTTTTATTACAGAAAGGCAAGATGCATAACACCTCAGCAATATGACAATATATTTCGACAATGTTTATTTGTGGTTTGCCCATATGTTGAAACAAAACAGAAAACATACATGTTTTTAGGATTAATGCCCCCATTCATTTCCCAAACTAATCATCTTTAAGGTTTTCCAAATTATGGATATATAATTATGTTTTATTTTGACAGTGTTGACCTTGGGATCAAACTATAACCCTGTGTTAAGCATGCAATTCACCTGCCAAGAAAATAACAATTTGAAGTCTAGTTTGATCACATTCATATTATGATGGCTAAACCAATATATTGATGATTGGCAAAACAGTGTCATTCACACTTCTGCTTGGAAGCTGAGTCCTAGATCAGCCTATCATTCTTTATAAAGTGATGGAAGGAGCTCTTGTCAATGCTGAGTAACAGGAAGAAGAGCAAACCCAGACTCAGAACATATTCCCTAGGGTGCTCAGAAATTCTTTAAATCATTCCCAGTAGATGCTCAATGAACATGTGTTGATAGAACAAGACTGCCCAGGGTTTTTGCTGGAAGCAATCCTTCCAGCAACTGCACATAAAGCTAGGTCCTCATTCTGCTGCATGGCTGCTGCTGATTCTTGCCATACCTCTGGCAAATGCATAAGGAAGCCCAGTCAGCTAGAAACTACCTTCTGCCCCCAACACTACAATCTGAATGTATTACTGGCCCCCAGAGGAATCATCTGTCATGCACTGACTTCTCTATGAAAATATGGAATTATTATAAAGACCCTGACACCACCAGGTATTAGCTTTTTACATCTCCTCTGTTAAAAAGGTCCCAAAGCAGGAGGGTGAGCAAATAGAAAACTCACAGGAAAAGGTGTAATCCTAAGAATGGATATTTCTACCACATATATCTAAACATAGAGTGAACTGCATTTCCCTCAAAAATTCTCTATTGGCCAAGGAGTTATTTTTACTTAAGTACTCATGAAGTTATAGGATTTGGGGAAAAGCTTTCTCAAATGCTTCATTTGTGAAGAAAAAAATTATTTGGGAAAATATTTTACCACAAAATAACATCAATCAGCAGAAGTTACAATGTTTGTAGAAGTCACCTTGCAGAACCAGTAAAAAAGGACAAATAAATTAAGCACCAATTTAGTAATTACTCCTATGACATCATCATTACCATCACTGGATAACATTGTAAATAAGCTTTTTAGCCCCTTCTTAAAAGGGCATAGTAGGGCTGGGGTTGGGGTTGTAGTTCGATGGTAGAGAGCTTGCCTAGCACATGTGAGGCATTGGGTTCGATTCTCAGCACCACATAAAAATAAATAAATAAATAACAAAGATATTGTGTCCATCTAAAACAACAACAACAAAAAGGGCATTATAGCAAGTAGCTACTTTAGGGAAACCATGAATATCCACTTGTAAGAAGAAGGAAAAACAATAGTGAGGTTGTTATGTATATTGATTCTTGTAGCACAGCATCATTATCTCAACTTAGATTATGGTGAAAACCCTATTCTTTGCAAAAGTGTTAGGTGCATAAGATAAACGCATCTACTGATGAGTTTTTTTTTAAAATTGCTATTAGAATTGAATATAAAAGTTTGATAAAATTGTTTTTCAAATGTGAGACTGTAAAAAGTTTCAAAATTGATGAAAATGGATGCAATGAGAAATATTATGTTACTAAATTAAATATTATGCTAATGTAATGAAATTGTCATACCATTTAAAGTTTATATTTTTATGAGAGTAAGATAATTGTGTATTTTTTCTACTTTCAGATCATGTGCATCAGACAGTGATTGACATCTGGTGGGACTTTGGTAAATACTTATGGAATGAATAAGTATGGTTGATGTTAAACTTTCCTTTAATTTTTTTCACTAGGAAAATGGGATTTCCTTAAGATCAGGATATTATTATATTCAAACATTATGGCAGTGCCTTATTCTTTGTTCAGATGGAGGCATGGGCTCCAAAGATGAAACAAAGGTGAAAATAGCTTCATATGATTAAGACCTGTTTATGGAGTCATCATTAATGACTTCTTATGTCTCAATTGCTCTTTAAACATGGTAGCATTACTTCCCATGATGTTCTCTATTTCCATCTACTGACCAGCAAATCATCATGACATAATCATATACGCATGGAATATATTTTCTCCATTTGAGTTCCCATTACTTCCTCTCTCCTTCCCCTATTCTCTTCCTCTACCCTACTGGTCTTCTCTCTATATACTTACAGTATTTTTTATTGTGCTTTATAGATATACATGAAGGTTGAAATTCACTGTGCTATACTCATGTATGTACATTGCATAATTTGGTCAATTTCATTCCCTAGTTCTCCCCTTTTCCTGTCCTTCATCCCTCCCTATCACCTTCCTCTACCCTACTGAGGTCACCTCTTTTTTCACGGGATGCTTCCCTTTTAGTCATTATTTTGCCATAGCATCTGCATATGAGAGAAAACATTCAATCCTTATATTCCATGCATGTATGATTATATCATAATGAACCCCAATATTATGTATAACTATAATGCACTAATAAAAACATTTAAAGAGGTGGAATCAGTCTGAAAACACATAAAGCCTCTTACCAGGAGCACACAGTATGAGTTAAACCAATTAAATCTATTAGGTAGAAAATATGTATTTTTATAGACAAACATTAAAAAAGCAGATAATGTGAAGCTTTCAGGGTTTATTTATTCTTTCTCTCTCTGTTATTTTAACAAAGCACAGTTGACTTCTCCACATTCATGGAAACACTGGCTTAGAAATAAGTCTGCATTATGGGCTAGGTCTATCCGCTTGATCAAGTTGGAAGAATTGCGTGCAGGCTCGTAAAAGTGAACCAACACTGAGGACAACTTTAGGGAAGAAGAAAATATTCCGAACTCTATTTTTTCACAGAAGTAATAAAAAAGGGATTGGAGTAAGTACTTTATAAAGATCATTTTAGCTCTAAGATTTCCCTACTTTTAAGCCACTTGCCAGCATTTCAGTGCATGTAAAGCAAGAATCTCCCTATAATTGGGTGGTTGTGTCTTGTACCTTTAGCACTTATTCGCCTTAAGATTATCCTTTACCCTGATGCAAATAGGAATCTATGAGTAATTTCTACTGAAAGCCAATTACTGTGCAGTCACTCTTACAAAAAGCTGGGGCTTCCCCTCACACTGCACATGCTGTAAAAAGTCTGGCTGCCCCATCTTGCTTGTGCATTCAGTTAGCAGGCCCTTCAACATCAATAAGTGTCACAGGAATGAGTAGGGCTGGATTTCCATGTAGTCACTGAAATGATTTCATTTTCCATCGAACTGCTTCCAGGGTGCTGGTCTGGCAGTCAACTCCAATGTACTGAATATCTACTTTGGCCCAAAGAAAGTTCTTTGCACCATGGGAATCCAAAATAGTGGCAGTTTTTAAGCAGTATGCTCCAGGACCAGTATGTTCCAGGACCGGAGTTACTCTTCAAATGTGATACTTTTTTCTTTTTTTGAAATGTCAGTGACATCAGTTACATATAGAGAAACAATTGGGAGAATGCTGCTTTCAGGAAATATTCTGTGACGTTTGGAGTAAGAATTCTTGAACTCAATAGGAAATTCTTTACTATGTAAACTCTAGGATCTCTTCAAATTGAAAATACCATGATTTTTTTTCCTTTTCACTTTCTATTTTAAAAACTTTTAATTTGTTTTAATTAGTTACGTATAACAGTAGAATACATTTTTGATATATCATATATAGATGGGATATAATTTCTCATTTTTCAGAGTGTACATGTTGCAGAATCATGTTGGTCGTGTAGTCACATATATACATAAAGTAATAATGTCTGTTTTATTTTATCATCTTTCCTATCCCCACCTCCCCTCTCCTCCCCTCCCTTCACTTCTCTTTATCTTAAGCAATGAAAAACTAATATATCAATATATAAAGTTCTTTTCCCAATTTCCATTCTTTGACCTTTATTTTTATTTTAAGAATGCTACCCTATACTTTGTCTCCTCAATAACCTTTAAGACTCCCATCAGGCATCCCTTTGAACACATCTCAGGTTCAGGTAGGTGATCCTTTCCACACACACACACACAAACACACACATACACACACACATTGTTGCCATAGTAACACATGCACTCACTTTTACTGAATCACTTTTCATGGGTTTCTTGATCACATGCTAGCTTTTTGTTCTTATTATGAATATTTGTATACTCATAGCTTAGTTGCCTATTAAGTTTGTGTAGAGTGAAAGTTTAATAATATTGACCTCTGGTACAATATGTAGTCAGAATCTCTCATGTTGGGGTTAAAGCACATTCATTGATGATATCCAATGTTCTTCAATGTTCTAGTTGATTTTAAATCCTGTTTAAATTATTAATCATTAAATTATTAATTATTAATTAAATCCTGTTTAAATTATTGTCATCAACAATAACAATAGTAAAAAGCATACACAGCAAGTTAATATGTAAGTGAAGAACGAGAGAAATGGATCTATCTATTTTTTTTTTCCTCTCAGGAAGAAAAACTAAATAGCAATAATAAGAATAGGCAGGTTTTTTTTTAATTTTTGGCCAAACTTGTATATGACATATTCAATTACTGATTGGAAAGTAAAGTAGAAAGAACATAGATGTAGGGGTTTAACACATCATGGTTTAACACATCAAATTTAGCTCACCAATTCTAACCAAGTAATTTTAGGAACATTATTTAAAACCTCTGTGGCTTTGTATTCTTGTTAATAAAATGGGAATTTTAATCTTTAACTTGAAGGGTTGTGCTCAGGATGAAAGAAAATCTGCTAAGGGGAAGGTGATACTCATTAAGTAGCAGCTATAATGATTACTTCCCAAATCACTCATGCAAATTTATTTTGATCTCAGGTATTGTTTCAAGACAGTGTGATTATAAATTATGGAAACTAACAATTGTCTATATTAATGAATTCTTTTTCAGCATATGTATATTTATCAGCTTTAATGTGTATTAAATATTCAGTAGATTATTCTATTATTATGATACTTTTTCATAACATCAGGTAATTATGGTTTTAAATATTTAGATTTTAAAGTATCAAACAGTAATTACATATTTATCTATGCTTAATTCATTTATGAATGACTCAAAGTGCCATTAGCAATCAAAACTATATAGAGATGGCTCTCTTTGGAGAACTGTGTCCATTCTGGCCAATCTTAGAAGGAAATCTAAGGAAAATTGGGGGGTTTATATGTCATTGTCTTTGAGACAGCGGTGTCCATTCATTAGAAACTAGTGATGATGAATCAAAAGTTAGCCAGCTGGTTAGCACAAATTTAACGTCTTTTCCATAATGGTAGCTGGTCTCTCCTTACTTTCCCACATTAAGCCTTTCTCTTCCACTTTCCCAAATGAAGGACATCTGAGCTTTTAACCATCAGTCAAATATCTTCTTGCCCTTCAATGAACTTTTGAGATGTGACATATTCAATCTTATGGCATCCCTAGGAAAAAAGTCTAATTTATCCTGCCATTCTCACTGAAGTTAAAATTAAATTCATTATCTTTCCCCGAAACCTACTGTATTTGTGTGTTTCTCTGGTGAATAACACCACCCAGTGGTATCAAGAAAGAAAACTGAAGGCCTCCTCGATTTCTCTGTCCCTCAACTTTTCCTCATTCAACTGATGACTGGATTTTCAACAGTGTCTTCTTATTCCAACCTTCAAGAATCAAGTGACAAAAAGAAACAAAGATGGCTACTCAGAATAGCCAATAGAGTTGTATCAAAGGGGAGATTGGCATCTTTCTGTAGCCAGATACCTCCTGTGTTGGGTTTCATAATGGTTTTCAATGCTGTCATATACTCAGCATGCAGCTTGATGAGAAAGTTCTTGGGAAAAAGAATGATGTATGTTTTCAAGAGTTTGTGGGTAAACAAACTTTATTGTGTGTTTCATTAAGCACTTTCTTTTCTATAACCTTCACAGTTGTAAAGACGAAATGTTAACTGAGTAACCAGAAACAGCAGAGTAAGGAGAGGAGACACTAATGGAGTACACCCCCAACATTGGTAAGCAAATATATATTTCACATAAGGTAGCTAAGTTTGAGCCATCTTGAATACTCATTCTTCCAGTGGGATCTCTGCTTGCTAGGGTGAAAAATTCCAAGATTTGCATGACAGATAATCCAGGAACGCATGGGGCGAATGATGGAGAAGAAAGTAGCTTGTCCAATCCTGTGTTCATTCTCCTTTGCAAAGTAGGCTCAACAGCACATCACTCAAGTTAAAAAATGTGCAGTACCTAAGGCTCCATATAGATTTTTAATGATCTAGAAATGTACACTCTAGAGGGTCAGAGTTTTAATGTATATTATGTCATCAAAAACATAAAAGCTCACTCCTCCCACTTGGTCAAACTAAGACACAAGACCAACTCAGGACCAAGAGTTGGACAACCAAACTTAAATCAGTTAGTGGGAGGAGTGTCCAATCCTGTGTTCATTCTCCTTTGCAAAGCTATTTTATACTATAAATACTGTTCTAATTATTTCTCACGAATTTTGGTTGGTTATGTTTTTATTATCATAACTATCTACCACATTCAAGAGTACAGTGCCTATTTGTGGCATAATCATATGAGTGTCCATATTTTTCAAAAAATCATCAAACTGTACAGTTAAAATATGTACAGTTAATATAATCAAAGAATAACTCAATAAGGTTGATTTTTTTAATGTATGGTATAACAGTGGGACTAAAGATTTAAGAAATGATAATATGTATTAGTGTCCTGCAGGAAAAAAAATCAAAAGGAGTATGTGCATGTGTGTGTGTGTGTGTGTGTGTGTGTGTGTGTGTGAAACTGACTTATTTTAAGAAACTGGTTCATGCTATTGTGGGGCTACCACAATATTAAAATCTTTAGGGAAGACTAGAAGGCTATAAACTTACACTTAAACTTGGTGCTGTAGTCTTTCTTGAGGCAAAATTTCTTCTTTTCTGAGAAACATGTCTTGACTCTTAAGACCTCCAACTGAGAGGATGAGGCTTAGCCCAATTATCAAGAATAATCTTTACTTAAAGTCAACTGACTGCAAATGTTCACCCCAACTGCAACACACTATCACAGCAATACCTAGATTAGTGTTTGATGAAATAAATGAATACAACAACCCAGCCAAGTTGATATACCACATGGTGCAGGCCTGCTATAAACAGAACATATGGAATAAAAAGATTGATGAGCAAATATTATAAGAAACTTAATATCAAAAATTAGAACCCTCAGATGAAATGAACACATTTCTAGAAGGACACAAATTATCCACACTGACTCAAGAATCAATGGAAAATCTGAACAAATCTGTATCAAGTAAAGAAATAACTTAAAATATCTCTACACACACAAAAAAAGTCAAGGCCCAGATGACCTCACTGGTATATTCTATCAAACATTTAAGTTAAAAAATATCAATCCAAAATAACCTCTTTCTGAAAATTAGAGGAGAAAGCAACACTTCCCAATTCAGTTTCCCAATTCAATTTTATGAGGCCACCATTTGATATCACTATTACCCCAATACCAAAGCCAGACAATGCTGTCACAAGAAAGGAAAGCAATGGTGACAACATGATTCACTATGGTAATTTTGCTTAGTAACTGATTTGTAATACAAATGAGCAATGTGTGTTCACTTAAAGAGATGGGACTAACTTGCACTTGGTGGCATTTATAGAATTTTTTTTTTTTTTTTTTGAGAACCTGTTCTTTACCAAGCACTGGGAAATAAGAAGCAAGTGGCAGTCCCTGTCTTTAAGTTGTTAACCATCTTGTAAATGAGCAGCTGTTCTTTGCTCCAAAAGTGATATGGTGATGCTGGAGAAAGCAGCAGCATAGAGAAAGTGACATTATACTCAGTGATATTAAGAATGACTTTGTAGAAGAAAATATGCTTTAGCATTCTTGAAAAATCTTAGAGGGCCTTAATTTTCATGGTCAGGGATTTGTTCTTTATCCTGAAGTTCAACATTTTTTAAAATGAGGGAAAGTCTCTTGGGCCATTAGATAAAGAGGAGTCATCTGAGCTTGACCCTAGAAATAAATAACAAGAATATCTGTGGTACAGACCAGGAACTTTTAACAAGAGTAACTTCCTAGGGTTTAAGAGTTCCTAATTTTGAAATAGAGTATTATTAAAGAATTCTGATGAGGGCTACAGCTACATGAATTAACTCATATTCTTCCTTTGGTCTCTGCTCAGGCAATCAGTCTTACACCCAACCAGTCTCTTCTTGGTAGTCTTGTAGAGCCCTGCAGTTGGCTCTACAAGCATCAGTTCAGCCACAGTGACCTTCAGGAAGTCCCTGCATATTCTTCTAGGCCATTCTGATCTCCCATTGTCTTGGTCTCAGTTCCAAAGGACAAGAGTCCTAATAGATGAGCTTATTAAACCATGCACACGGAGTCCTCTACATCCATGCCATTTATTATCAGTGTGGACACAGATCTTGGTACATACACTTTACTTCCTTGGCTTACTACCCAACCGTACTACTTCATGTTTTCTTTGTCCAAAGTCCCAAAACCTTTTTATAGTTAGGTTTTCCTCATATGTCTTTCTGTTACTAATAAATGTTTATACATATTCATCCATAAGAAGAATTAAAGGAAAATATTTTATGTGGCTACATAAATGGAAGATAAAAATTTGACAATCACATATAAGAATTACCAAGAAGTGACTTCCAGGCAGGGAGCTGGGTGGTGGACTTTCATAATGACCTCAGATTAGAAAGTGTTTTTCCATCAAAGGAATAGCCACAGATGTTCACAGAGATGCAAGCCCTTAGAACAAAGAGGAAGAGCTAGCTAAGTCCTCAGTGGGGCAGAAAGCAGCCATCAGGAGAGCAAACATCCTCAAGTTTCGGACCTGACTTGAAATTTACAGTAGGCAAGGATCAGAGAAAAAAGCTATGCCCATACCGATGATGAAGGCTCTCTACTACCAATGTGAACTTTGAACACGACTGATAAATTGGAACTTTTTTAGGATGAGGGAAGGGAACCATTCAAAGGCAGGTATCCTGGGACCTGGAACAGATGGGACTTAGAAGAGATTCATTGGGTTTCTAAAAACCAGAACAAGAGAAAAGTAGCAGAGCAGAGCTATTTCCCTAAGGTTTTCACCAGTTCTTAGGTAAAAATATACTGAAAACTTAACATTGGAACCACATTATATACTGGAAGGAGTTTGTGGTATATAGCTTCTAATCATGCTTACTTGAACTCCTGAGTGAATTTGCTCTCTACATTCTATGGTGAAGGTGTAGTTACTCAAAGTCCTCTTTAATTCTCTTTATGAAGTTCATTAAGATGCTCATCATGCCATTTAGACTTTGAATGATAAGACTCTGGCTATCAGGAATGAATAGGAGGACATGTCTTACTGATTACAGACCTTTGATGTGGGCCTCAGGTCACACATTCACATTGCATTAAATCCATATTACTATCATGCACAGGAAGATTGAGCTGACTTGCCCAAGTTTTCTCAGAGACTTTCTTTCATCACCTCAACATGTCTATCAAAGCCAGCAAGTGCCTGGGCACTACCAGGTCATGTTACTGGGTCTCCCTAGGAAGTTGGAACCTCTGATCATCTGCTCCAGCAAAATACAGGTCTGGGAGAGGTTGAGGCTCCTATCAGGTGGCCTCAAAGGGGCTATAATAAATCCTAGACCTTATCCTTGGGGGATCCTGGGCTAGATCCTTATTAGAAAGTGTTCAGTATGAACATCAGAATCACCCAGAGGGCTTGTTAGGCCATAAACTGCTGGGCCCCACTTCAGAGTTTCAGACCCAGCAATTCTAGGATGAGGCATGGAATCTGAAATTTTTTTTCTCTTTGCAATGCTGGGGATTGAACCCAGGGCCTTGATCTGCTAAGGCAAGTCTTTCACATTCAGCTGTATTTCCAGCTGGATTTTTAATAAGCTCTCAGGTGGCATTGATGCTGCTTATATAGATAACTGCATTTGAAGCATCATTGTGTTCGGAGTGAGGTGAAACTAGACCAAGTGGTTGGGTAAGACTAGGTAAATACAGGGAAATACAGCAACCAAACCCAATACAGTCATCTTCATTCATTCACAGTCATACTCTAGCTAATTTCACATAAACAGAGTTATCCAAAGGTGTAATATAGAGAGTGAGCTGAAGAAAAGCTAACAAGACTCTCCTTTAATCCAAGACACATTTATTGAGTGCCTACTGTGTAGCAGATGCTGAGGTAGACACCAGGCATTCAGAAATGAAACACGATCCTCACTCTTATAAAGAAGATTCTATTTTGAGATGTTTAAAACAATGATTCTTCCATCCCCATAAATCATGTTGCCTCTGGCTTCTGATTTAATGGTTTCTTTTATTTCTGAGGGAAGTCAGATGCCGCCTGGAATAAAGAAATCATTGTTAAGCTTTAAACTTCAAAAAATATTTTCTTGAGGCCATAACATAACAGTCTTGAAAAACAGGCTTTCTTTAGGGACAAAATGCTTTGCTAAACTCCAAAGCCTTACTTTTACATATCTAGAGCAAAGTTTAGTGGTCTGAGCATAGAGCTTTAGTCTATAGAAAAGAGAGTGTTTCATGGAGGCACACCCTCTGACACAGAGGAAGAAAAAATATAAATGTCTCTAGCTTCTGGAAGGAGGAAGTGATTAACCTTAGGGAAAAAAAAAATTCAAAGGGATAAAGACCAGGCTGAGGTTGTTGATTCTCTGAAAGTCTGTACCCAATTCCCTAAACATGGGCAATAGATAGAAAGTTCAGGATGGCAGAAGCTCAATAAGAAGTCCTAGTTAACTTGAAGGAGAATCCATGAACATCTAGATTGGTGTCGTGATTTCCCTCCATCACGTACAACATGTGGCAAAAACAATAGAGCATTGCTTGTGAAATGAGGTGTCTAAATGGATGGTTCAGGAATATCACTCTCCTCTTTCCCTACTGCTTGTTCATAGTGTTATGAAGACTCAGAAATCCCTACGTGACTGTAAGAAAGCTATAGAAGTGCAGGCTAAGGACCAAAGCATCTCAAAACCAGGAGGGAGGAGGAGCCCCCAAGTCCTTAGCCCCTGATGAAGCTGAGCTAAGGAGCCAGGCAGAGGGTGATGCCAAGTTCCCCAGCAGCAGCCAGAGTGAGCTTCAGACTATGAGTTCACTCAGTCCCAAACACATCACCAGAAGATGGAGCAAAACCAGACATCAACATCTCAGCTAAAATGACTTGTGTTTCAAACAAACGGCATCAACAAAGTTAACAAGGGCCACTCACAGCCAAACATTGTAAAATTATGTACAATTTCTCCTATACTCTGACAATACAAGAAAAAGGAAAGAAAGGGGGAGAGAGTAAAACCTTGAAAGAAGGAGAGGTTACTTAAAAAAAACTGAGTTTACAAAATGGAAACTCCTAAATTAGAAGAAACAGCATTATTTATCCAAAAAGAATACTTTAAACAAGAAGACACTAGTTTAACTTTAATGGAAAAGCTGAGCATGTATTGTTTTTACTGTGGTGGTTATTGCTGATCTATTTTCCGCTTAAGAGCAAGGAAGGAGATTTCAGAAAGTTATTAGAGAAAATTTTAAAACATAGGGGTATTTTTTTTAATAACTATGGGTTAGAGAGAGAGAGAGAGATTTCTGAGATGTTCTGAAAATTTTCAAACTAATTACAGTAACAATAAATTTCTAATGTATAAGTCTATGTGCAAATTGCTACCATAAAATCACTCCCTCATTAGCTAATTGGAAGAGCTCAGGCTCCAAAGCCAGATTGAAATTAGTAGGTAAAGCTAAACAAAGAAGTGGGTCCCAGGGAAAAGACATTCTGAAAAGAGAAAGTGTTGATCCATTGAGGTGACTTTTCATCTAAGTGAGATAGTGATGGTAATAGAGACATACAAAGCATTTAAGGCAACATGACAGTAGTAACTGGAAACACCATAGTCAGCTAGTGGGAATGGTAGGTTAGCTAGTATATCCTGGCACATAGTAGGTATGCATTTGTATGCATATATGTGTGTGTGTATATGCTTATGTGTATATATGTGCATATGTATGTATATGTGTGTGTATGTTATATATATGTTATATATAGATGTATATATAAAATGACTAATGAAAGCAAAATACAGAATGAATAATTTGAGATCAGAGATAACAGGGGCTATTGGGCAGTTCGTCCACTTTCCCTCCATCCACATTGATCTTCCACAGGAGACTGTGTTTGGTGAAAAGTGCGAGGTTCTACTGATGACAGAAAGTAAGCTCCCACAACTGCCTCATCTGGGGTTGTACTTCCCCCAGAATACTCAGTGCTGAATCTTAGCACCTGCTGGTAACCGGCTCTGGTGCCCAACTCTGAATTCTATGACCCAGACAAGACGGGGATGTAGAGGCATCTTGGTGTCTGGCTCTGTGGGAGCATTAAGTAAGTGATAAAATTGCACAGAAAGAAGAAAGGAGATTCTGAAGACCATAAGATTAGGACCACAGTCACCTTGAAGAGCATCTCCTGATTTTTAGCCAGTGCTGGTAGAGTGATATAATTAGAAGACAATCAGGGCCACCCTGAAGCTGCCAAGCTTGTGAGCAAACTTCTTATATAACTCACTGGACAGACAAGAGTGTCTTGGTGACATTTGTAGACAACCAGAAATGAACCTCCCTAGAGGTATTCAGTTGTTCTCAGTGATCCCAAGAGTTTCATGGAAGGAAAAAAAAAAAAAAAGGATAGAAATCACAGTGACAGAACTTCATTTTTTTTCTGCCCAATACTCCTTTCTCTCTTCCCTCATAATATCTTGTTGAAATTACAGAAACATAACAGACAGTGAATACCTCCATCAGATTATCCCGCTACTGAGAAAAAGGTTTTCCATTTCCACACGACTGTAGCCCAGCACTTCTGTCATCCAGACAGGTTGGCTTGTGCTGGGATTAAATCAATGTCCTCTTGACTCCAAAATCTTATATTTCCTCTGTATGTCACACTTCCTCCCACAGAGTGTCCTGAAGTCCATGTAGATACTACCTAGTGTCCATCATATTAGTCTTATGTGAGAAGAACTCGTGGACTTTTATTTAAAGCCTTCTTCCCGTCCAAGGTTGGTTTGTTTGCTTCTTTTGTTTTTGCCAAAAGGTGTTTAAAAGATATCTAATAAGTGATTCTAGGAAAATAAAAGGAGCTGATTTTGAACTGGAGACCCAAAAGAAGGCAGCTCAAGGTATCTGAGAACTTGAGAATGGAACACCTTGCCCTGCCTACTGTTTCAAAGGGAATGGCCTATGTGCTGAGGAGGGAAAGTCCTTCCTGACAGCAGCAACTGAGGAAAGACTGAAGTCAACAATAAGCCTCAAGAAGCTACAGGAAGAGAACAGAAATAGTGCTGTCCACAGAAGGAAGTCAATGCTCAGCAAGAACCCCAGGGACAGTGAGGCAGGGTGAGAGGACAGCAGATTGGAATTCAACAATCCAGGTTCTGTTGTAGCCTCTGGCACCCACCCTGGGGGTGACTCACCTATGACAGTACAACTCCTCATGACTCAGTTTCCTTGAGTGCACAACAAGGGGATTGAATCACACACCCCTTCAGTGCCTGCAGCCTCATCAAGCCGCATCATGTTCTGAATCCATAAAATCTGAGTGGTGAGTGTAACATCTTTATCCAAGTACATTCTCATTTAGAAACAGCTCCCTGAGTGTCATTAATTACAAGTTTAATTAATGATACCCATTTTAATTAGAATTATATTTTGGTAAAAACAAATGCATTGTTGATTTGTTTTGCTAGTCTCAGTTTTTCAAAGCTAAGAAAATAAGAGCTGTTAATGCCTGTCTCCACCATCTGGGCTTTCTGGGAAAATGCCAATCTTATGTATTGTGTCAAGTTGTCCGCCCCCAACTACAACGTGGAATTTTCAGCATTCTGTCATCCAAACTGTGTACCTGCATGACTGCCATGTAATTCCCAAAGCAGGACAGCATTTCTGTCAAAGATGTTCTCAGCATTTTTGCCTTGGAAAATGTGCTCACAATACCTATACTGATATGCAGAATCTGACTATAGGGCAACAATGGTCAGAAGTTGGAATAATGAGTATGATTTTCACAGTAATCTGGAAAATGCTCTACTACTAAGGTTGTTTCTATTAACATTAAGTAAAATATCTGTGTCCTAAATGTCCAATTTATAGGTCCTGTGAAGTTTACTTGTTGTTCTTAAGTATAATGGACCGTTTATCTCTACTTGCAACCCACAGGACCCCAGCCCTCCCACTTGCTGTGTGGCTTTGGTTGTCACAGGGGAAAGTGCATCTTAGAGATTAGCCCAGCCATGTACTCTGTTCTTAAGATACAGAACTATAATAACTGATGTTGTAAGGGATAAAATATGAAGTCTTTAAAAAAACTGGTTTAAATAAAACGTGCCATTATCATAAAGTTGTTTGAGATAAAAAAAAGAAAAATAGTGTTGTCCCATAGATAATCTCTGATCTCTCTCAATCCAACAAATGGCTCCACCTTTATCTTTTTCTGTCCTCCCTCTTACATTTAGTGTAAATCTTGGTTTGTTTCAAATAAAGTGGAAGATCAGCGAATGAAACCACAAAAGACAAATCCTTAGGTCAGAGAAGTTTATACAAATACAGGGAAGAGGATTGCATAGGGTTTGATATTGTCACTTCTTGAGTCATTATATGAGTTGAATTATAGTTGACATTATAGGATCCTCTGAATATGGAAACACAGGTCAGCATGAACTCTAAAGAAGCAGGCCCTGGCAATCAGGCTCTACTGAAGAGATACAGTTATGATGCAGTGTGAATTCTCCCTTCCTCACTTAGGCAGTGGGAATTTTAATAAAGTCCTGAAGAGGGAAGAATACACCAGGCCTTGGCTTAAGCAGGTCTAACCTACCACCCTGTGTATAATATATCTAGTAATGTGCTGGAGCTGGCTCATAACAGCTCATAAATTTTCAAGAAATTTGTGAGCCAGTTAAATACCTTTATTAAAAATGCATTTATATAAACTTGCAATTAAATAAAGAATATTAAAAACAAAGGTGATAAATACTCAAAACTTATCATTTTCTAATTATGCCTTTGCTGTTTACTAGTGTTAATATACCATCTCTTAAGGCCAAGGATTTATTTCACCACTGTGGACTCTGTAATTAATCTCTGACACAGAGAAATAAACCAATTCTCATATTCCTCAAAGACACGCCTGGGAGACCATGAGTATTCTGTAAGCGATACATTGAATTTACCTGTACTTCAAAGTACTGTGGCAATTTTCCTGTGACTCAAATATACAAATGTCTAGTCTTTTGGATATCATATCATGGGATATAACACAATGACAGGCAAGGAAAAGACAAAAGGAGTAGGGAAAGAATGTAGAATAGAAAATCTTTCCTCTGTGGATGACAGATCCTGGTCACCACATGCTCTCTCAGTCCTTCTTAAGAACTGCATTCCTATCTAGGTGACTAGGCATGCAGCACCTGTTCCAATTCTTCTTTGGCAAGAAAATAAAAAGCTCACAAACCTTATTCTTAATAATTTAAGTTATATATATATATATATATATATATATATATATATATATATATATAAACAATCCATTGTCACCTGATGGAAAACAACCAACTTCTTTGGAGCAAGTTGTGCTCTTCTGAGAGCGGATTACTTATATTAAGCCATCATGGGATAGAATGCTACCTGGGATCCTCTTTAGGTAGAGGACAGATTGTACTTTGGGTTACATTTCTTATTATTACATTTAACTATTATCTAGCTAAACTATAATAGCTTATGAGTATCTAGTAGGGCAGATGCTATTGGTTGCCAGCCCAAAACCCTTCTCCTGGCTTTCTCTTGCTGACCGAGTTGTAATTACATTTGGATGTTGACTCTCCTCCACTTGCCAATGTACCTAGAAAGGTAACCTCCATCTTCTCCCCAGAGAAAAATCATAATTAACCCACATCCAACATGATAATCCCATTCCAGTTGCTAATGATTGGGTAATGGTTGGTGTTGGACACATTTGTGGCCACTGAGAGATCTTACAGGGGCATCTAGAAATAGGTTTCCTGTGGATTAGAAAAGCCACATTCTACTTTCACTGAACATTCTTATTTCTTCATGACCTATCTTGTAACCATGACAAGAGGCAAAAAGGCAAGCTGATAAATTGAGAATATTTGATGTGCTCAATTCTCCAACTCTGGATACAACCCATCCCACGATTTGTTATTCAAAAATAAGAAACATCTTAATTATTCAGAAAGGCAATTTTCAATATGCTGTCAGCATGTCTAAAGCATCAACATCACCTGGAATCTTTGTAGAAATACAGTACCTCAGGTGCTACTGCAGATTAAGAATCTCTGGAGAATAAATCCAGAAATGTAGGATTTAATAAGCCCTTCAGGTGATTTTTCAGACATGTTCAAGTTTTAAAACTACTGGTTTAAACTATTTAGCAATATCTGGCTACAAGGCTTTAAATTTATGGGGCAATAAAGAATTGCTAAATTATTTCCAATAGAAAACATCATAATGTCTTCCAAGTGACCTAGAGAAACAAGTTCTCCAATGTTGGATACTGGTGATTTAATATCTTCTCATACCAGCTACATTTATAAAAATGAGGTGATGGTAGCTCATACACTATATGGGTAAACTGTTAGTGTCTCAAGCTACTGACAAATGCTCTATGCATTTATCATTTGATACTTTTATAATTTCTCTTTTAGCTGTATATGAGAATGCCCTATTACATATATTATGATTATCTAAACTGCCAATTATAAAGTAAGGGATGATAATTACTAAAATATTCTACTCTCTTGTTTTACTTTAGAAGCAAGGTGAACTGAAAAGCTGGCATACATTTTCTAAGAAAATTTCAGGTAAAGAACTGGAAAAAATGTATGACACTTTCTTAATTAAAATACTGAGCTTAAAAAGACAGCCTTTCAGGATATAGGAGACAGGTGAAAATAGAGAGCTTAGCTTTATATTTGATCATACATAATATATTGCAATAGTATGGGAACCATTCCCTTTTGTTGGACCAATGCTTGACAAAGAAAGCTAGCAAAGTTGATATGTGCATGCAGAAAAATGGGATATTAATTGGTTATAACTTTGATACTGAGCTTTTCCCCATTTCTTAGATAATTATAAATCACACTTAGGTGTTTATAAAACCAATAACCATAAATTTAATAGTTAAAAACAGCAAGTATCTAGCAGAGAATAAGGTATTACTACCTGAGGAAGTATATGTAGTTTCACCATACTGTACAGACAGGTGATTTGAGGTGTACCAGGATGAAAAACTAGCTTACAAGAGGCCTGTGCTCAATTACAGTAGAACCTACCTTTGGCTTTTGATTTGCTCTATTTATATAACCATAATTATGGCATTGCTGTTATATAAGCCACATTGGAACACCTACTATCTCCTCTCTTAGGTTGTCATTCCTACTCAACATAGTTAGTATGTTAATAATTAGTGTAATAATCCATTCATTGTCACCTAAGTTCAGGACAGAAGAGTCAGTCAGCCTTTTCTCTGAGCATTGCTCTGGAGCTAGACTGCCTGTTTTTCCACCTCAAAGAGTAATAATGAGATAATACATGTTAAATGCCCAGGATCATATCTGGCACAAAATGAGTGCTCGATTAATGTTAACTTACTATTAATAGGGAGTAGTTTAATCTCTCTCTCACACACACACAAGAGTGTGCAGAAATTACCAGAAAGTGTTTTTTAAATAATCTGTCTCTATTGTACCTCAGGGTCTCCTCTTTGTTATTTAAATTATCCAAATACTGAAGCAAGTATTTATATTACATTTACATTACATCAAAATAACTGAAGTATTTTCTATCTCCATGTCTGAATATTGACTGGACCAGCAAGTCATAGTTCTTGCTTCATTTGCTTGTTAAAGATGAATAGAGACCCTCTGTGTAACTACAACAAAGATGGAAACAGTAGTTCCTGGAACTATAAAGTCTCCTGGCAGGCCACTGAAGGACCCAGTAAAGTGCTGTTGCTCTCTCTTCCTCACAATGACAAAAATAAAAGGTCCAAGGTATTCTTTTATATCATTTCAGCTATTTTTCTTCCTCTACATCAAAATAGTCTCAAAATTCCTTTTTTTTTCAAAATACTAACATATGCTATTAACCACAATTGTGCTCTGTACTTTACCTGTATTTCTTTAGTTGACATTAAAGCCTTTTACTTTAAATCTGAAGGTTCAATTCTTTAGCTCGTGTATCATCTGTTTTTTTCGCTACTAGATGAAAGGCAATTCTACTAAGTGCCCACAGATACCTCTGGGAGGTCTGACCCTGTATATCTCCAATGCTGCAGTCAGACTTTTTCAAAGATATCTAAATGGATGCCACAATCAATCACCATGTTGAAACCAGTGCTCCAGGTGTAGACTTAGCTTTCAATCTGCTACTTCTCACAGACTATGGATTCTTACTAAAGATAAATTAAGTCTGTGTCAATGATTCCCATGACCAAGTTGGGCACATTTCAGAAAGCCTAAGATTATTAAAGCTAATGCTCAGATGGAGTAGCAGAAATAATTTTCATTAACTTATTAAAAGGCAATAGGGTCTCTTATGTTTCCAAATAAATTTCATGATTGCTTTTTTTATTTCTATGAAGAATGCCATTGGGATTTTAATAGAAATTTCATTAAGTCTGTGTAATGCTTTTGGTAGTATGGCCATCTTGACAATATTAATTCTTCCTATACAGGAGCATGGGAGAGCCTCCATCATCTGAGGTTTTCTTCAATTTCTTTCTTTAGTATTCTATAGTTTTCATTGTAGAAGTTTTTCACTTCTTTTGTTAGATTGATTCCCACATAGTTTATTTTTTTGTGGCTATTGTGAATGGAGTAGTTTTTCTAATTTCTCTTTCAGTGGATTCATCAATGATGTATATGAATAGCTAAGGCAATCCCCAGCAAGAAAAGTGAAACAGGAGGCATCATAATACCAGAACTTAAACTATACTACAGAGCTATAGTAACAAAAATAGCATGGTATTGGCACCAAAATAGATTTGTACACCAATTGTACAGAATAGAGGACACAGAGACAAACCCACATAATTATGGTTATCTCATACTAGAGAAGGGTGCCAAAAACATTCACTGGAAAAAAGATAGCCTACTCAACAAATGGTGCAGGCAAAACTGGAAATTCATATGTAGCTAAATGAAATTAAACCTCTATCTCTCACCCTGCCCAAAAATCAACTCAAAGTAGACTGAAGACTTAGGCTCTAGAACAGAGACCCCGCACCTAATAGAAAAAAAAATAGGCCCAAATATTCACCACTTCAGCCTAAGATCTGACTTCCTTAACAAGACTCCTAAAGCTCAAGAAGTAAAATAAAGAATCAATAAATGGGATGGATTCAAATTAAAAAGCTTCTTTTCAGCAAAGGAAATAATAATGTGAGGAGAGAACCTATTGATTGGGAGAAAAATCTTTACCACATGGACCTCTAATAAAGCATTAATCTCTAGGATATATAAAGAACTCAAAACACCAAAAAAAAAAAAAAAACCCCAATCAATAAATAGGCTAAGGAACTGGACAGATGGACAGACACTTCACATAAGAAGAAATATAATTAATCAACAAATATATTAAAAAGTGTTCAATATCTTTAGGAATTAGAGAAATGCAAATCAAATGTACTCTAATATTTCATCTCACTTCTGTCAGGATGGCAATCATCAAGAATATAGGCAACAATAAATGTTGGTGAAGGTGTGGTGAAAAAGATACACTCATACATTGCTGGTGGGACTGCAAATTGGTGCAACAACTATGGAAAACAATATGGAGATTCCTCAGAAAACTGGGAATGGAACCACCATTTGACCCAGCTCTCCCACTCCTTGGTTTATACCCAAAGTACTTAAAATCAGCATACTATAGTGACATAGCCACATCAATATATATAGCAACTAGCAACTCAATTCACAGTAGCTAGACTATGGAATCAATCTAGGTGTCTCACAATAGATGAATGGATAAAGAAAATGTGGTATATATACTCAATGGAATATTACTCAGCTTTAAAGAAGAGTGAAATTATGGCATTTGCCAGTAAATGGTTGGCATTGGATAATATCATGCTAGGCAAAATAAGCCAATCCCACAAAACCAAAGGCTGAATGTTTTCTCTAATATGAGGATGCTAATTCACAATAAGGCAGAGGGCACTAGGAAAGAGTAGTGTTACCTTAAATTAAGTAGAGGGAAGTGATGGGAGGGGAGGGAAGGGAATGTTGGCATAGGAAAGATAGTAGAATGAAACAGACATTATTACTGTATGTATATATGTGACCACATGACTAATATGATTATGCAATGTGTATACTCAGAAAAATGAGAAATTGTATCCCATCTATGTATGATATATCAAAGTACATAAATGCATTCTACTGTCATGTATAACTAATTAAAACAAACTTAAAAAAAATTTTAAAGGCAATAGGAGGTCTTCAAAGTAACTGTAGAATAAAAGTGATATTAATGAAGAAAGTAAGGGCTTCCAAAATGGCAGAAAAAGGAACTCAGCAGAAACTCTCAGCAAAACATAATTTAACCGGTAGAATTATTTCAGAGAATCCAATAGAACTCTTTGGAAGTTTTCCTAAGGAAATACATCAAGTGATGTCAAGAGGATGTCAAGTGAAGACATCCTCATTCATGAAAATCTACCAAATCTCAGCAGGGATAGTGAGAGTCTGCAGCACTGGAGCCATGACACACCCCTGACAGGCCCTCCACTCCGGGCTCTGTTACAAGCCTTTTCTCTGGCATGTTACAACAGGCAAAAGCCAACAAGAAGGTGAATTAGTTGGCCAAAGTACTCAACAAATAAATGACAAAGCAAACAAAACAAGTTGGGGATGGGTACTAAGAGTTGCCACACTATATTAGCTAAAATGCCTACTTTTCAACCAAAATTGATGAGACTTTAAAGAAACAGAAAAGAATAATCCATACACAGGAAAAAATAAAACCAAGCAAGAAAAAAACTGCCTTTGAAGAGATCTAGATGGTAGACTTGAAAGACACTATCACAGGATGTTTAAGGAACTAAATGAAACAGTGTTTTTTAAAAAATAAATAAAGGTATCATGGCAATGTCTCATCAAATAAAGAAGGTCAATAAAAAGATAGAAATCACTGAGGAGACCCAAATAAAAAGGATGGAAAAGTACAAAACCCAAATAAAAGTCATGGGAGGGGCTCAGCAGTACCTATGAATTGGCAAAAGAGAATCAACAAACTTGAAGACAGATCAATAGAGATTATGACCTGGAGAAGATAAAGGGGGGAAAAATTGAAGAAAAATGGCAGAGAGTCCCAAAGAAACACAAAACACCATATCTTCAAGCATAACATGTAATAGGTAGAACAAGAGAGATAAAGGAAAGAAGAAAATTTGAAGAAATAATGGCTAGAATTTTCCCAAACTTGATTTAAAAACAAATAAAAACATCAACCTACACACTCAAAAAGCACAGTAAACTTCTAGTAGAGCAAAGACAGAGACTCGCACCTACGTACATGATACTTGAAAGAGAAAGTCTTGAAGGCAGTAAGAGAAAAAAAAAACTCATTACATAAAAAGAAAAGCCAATAAGAATATAAGATGAGTTTTCATCAGAAACAATGGAAATGATACCAGATGGCAACTCAAATCCACAGGAATGAACGGAGGGAACCAGAGAGGGCAAATACCATTAATGCAATAAACTCTACCAATTCCTACTTGCTCTCTTTTCTCCTCTTACCTTCCCTAAAAACATAAAATTGTACAAAGTCATAACTATACAAACATGTCAGTGACACATATATAACAATAAGAGCCCAAAGGAAGAATGAAGAGCATGGAGCCACATAATAAAGCTTCCAGGTGGAAATGGAACTAAATTAATGTAGATCTTAAATAAATTGAAATAAATTTAAATTTGGATTTTAAGACTGAGGGCAACTAAAAGAAAATATTCAAAAAGCATAATTAAAGAATCATTAACAGGAATTAAAATGTCATACTATAAAATATAAATAAAATAAAGAGGACAATAAAGGAGGAATACTGAAACAAAAATTACATGAGACATAAAAATGTAAAAGCAAAATGGTAGATGTATATCTAACGATGTGAACAACAATAATGAATGTGAATTAAATAATTTGATCAAAGTAATAGGTTTTCAGATTAGTTAAGCAAACAAGATCCTAGTACCTACTGAAAACAGTAGAAACAATTTAGATTCAAAGACATAAATAGGGTAAAATGAAGATATAAACAGATACACTATGAAAACAACAACACTATGAAAAGACCAAAGTAACTATATTAATATCCAATGAAAAAGTTAAACATGGAATACAAAAAAAAGACAGAAATAAAGACAGATATTTCATAAGGAAGCCCAATCTATGAGAATATGTTATAGTTATAAACATACAAGCACCTCAAAGAGCCCCTACAAGAAAAGCTGCAAGAACTGAAGACAGACAATAAAAAATTAGTAGTTGGAGATGTCACTAGCCCACTTTCAATAATGAAGAAAACAACGAGCAGAATATTATTCAAAAAAGTAATCAAACAATATGATAAATCAATTAGACATACAGACATGTTATGGGACAATCTGCTCATCAACAACAGATACACATGCTCTAAAGTACATGTGGAATAGTCAAGGCAGTGTGCAGAGAGAGATTTATACCTGTGAACACCTCAATTCTGGAAGAAAGATCTAAAAATCACTAAACTAATATTCTTCCTTAAGAGGCTGAGAAAAATGGCCCAGGAATTTGAGGCCAGTCTGGGCAACACAGGGAATCTCCATCTCAGAGAGAGAGGCAAAGAGGAGGAAAATGAAAAAACTAAAACCAAACTCTCTGAAAGGAGGAAATAATACATATTAGAACAGAAATAAATAAAACAGAATAGAAAAACAAGAAGCCAAATAAACAAAATGATGGTGCTTTGAAAAGACCAACAAAACTCACATATCTTTAAATAGATTGAGGAGAAAGAGATGTGACATATTAAATATGCTATTAGACCAAACCCAGTGATACATGAAGGATTGAATACCATGAACAAAAGTGTGACTTTTTCCAGGAATGCAAGAGTAGTTAAGCCTCCTAACCAATAATGTAGTACACAATATTCATAGTATATAAAACAAAAGTCATATGAATATCTCAACAGATGCACACACACAAAAAAAATGACAAATCCAACATTATTTCATGAGTACAATGCTTAATAAACTAGGAATAAAAGAAAATATCTTAAAATTAATAATGGTTATCTACCAAAAAATCACAGCAAATATTATGCTAAATGGTAAATGTTATAGTTTAGATATGAGGTGTTCCCCAAAAGCTCATGTATGAAACAATGCAAGAATATTCAGGGATGAAATAATTAAATTCTGAGAGGTGTAACCTAATCAATGGATTAATTCACTGATACGGAATCACTGGGCAGTTAGGGTATGATAAGTAGATAGGGTATAACTGGAGGACAATAGATCATTGTGGGTATGTCTTTGGAATCTACATTGTCCCTGGTGAGCTCTTAGGATGCTTTCTACTTGCCATGTTCTTCCTGAACTTGGTCTCCTCTACCACACACTTCTGCCATGAAGATCTGCCTCAACTCCAGTCAAGAGCTATGGAGTCCACCTACTGGTAAACTGAACCTCTGAAATCATGAGCCAAAATAAACCTTTCCTTCTCTATATTGTCCTTTTCAGGTCTTTTGGTCATAGAGATCAGAAGTTAACCCAAACAGTAAAGAAGTACAAAAGCTTTCAAGGCTGGTTGCTTTGCCCCTAAAATTAGCAGTAAGACAGAAATATTTACTCTCACTACTTCTAATTAACATTGTATTGGAATTTCTAGCTAGAACATTTAGGAAAGAAAAATTAAAAAGGGCATCCATATTGGAAGAGAAAAAAATAAAAATATTTTATTTTCAGGTTACATGACTTGGTATATGGAAAATTCTTATATATATAAAAAGCAATCCATGAAAGACTTAGAACCAATAAATTAAGCAAGGTTGTAAGATAAAAAGGATGATATATAAATACCAATTGTATATTTATATAACAGCAAAATAACATAGGAAATTAGGAAAATAATTAACTTATGGTAGCATCAAAAGGATAAAATATACAGGTATATATTTGAAAAAATAAATATAATGCTTATATATGAAAAAGTATAAAACTTTTTTTTTGAGACAGGGTCTCCCTAAATTGCTAAGCCTAGCCTTAAACTTGCAATCCTCCTGCCTCAGTCTCCCAAGTCACTGGGATTATAGGTATATGCCATCATGACTGGCTTTACCAAAATAGTTAAAGAATCTAAATAAATGAAAACACATTCCATGTTCAAGAATTAGAAGATTCCATACTGTTAAGGTAGCAATATTCTCCAAATCGACCTTACAGATTCACAATAATCCTTATCAAAATCTAAACTAGACTTTGCAGAAATTGATAAGACGATCTGAAAACTCATATGACAATGTGGGACTCACAATAACTAAAACAATGTTAAAAAAGAGGGAAAAAAAGGAGGGTCAATAATTTCTGATTCCAAAATTAGTACAAAGAAAGAGTAGATAAAGAATCACTCAAGACTTAAATGCAGACACTGTGGCGTTTCAAGGTGGCGGAATAGAGAAGGTTGCTTTTCTAGCTGCTCCATGGTGTGAAACCAAGAAAGCAGACAGACAGCTTCTTGGTAAGGTGTGTGAACAACAACAACAACAAAAAAGTGTGGCTGGGGTGGGGGACTTTACTGGAATTTAATGCTGGACATTCAAAGAAGATCAGGGAATCAGGAGGTTGCATAAAATAAGAAAGAAATACCCAGCACCACAGCCACTGCTGTGGCTGGAGGTACCAGCTGGAGAGGTCCCTCTGCAAGCAAAGTGGATGGACAAGGGAATTAAAGGAACCCACCTTTTTGGGAGGCCCGAGGCATGTCTGGGTATGAAGAGGTTAGAGATCAAAGACTGACAGACTAAACTGAAAGGTGCGCTCCACAATATCCTTTTGTGTGAAGGAAGCAGCCACCTCTCCAGGCTGCATGCAGAGGACAGATTAAAGAACCATTCTGCAGCCACAGCACAGGGGCCAGCAGCTGGTGGAGCCAATCCCTAGCAAACCCAAGTTTGGACTGAAATACAGGCCTGACAAACCCATGCTGCACAACATACAGTGTGTCTAAATGACCATGAGAAAAATCAAACATGCAGAGAGATTTACACAGGGGAATACTAGTTGTGGAAACCCACTGGGTTCTCTCCAGCCCCCTCCAAACTGGCTGCTTGCAAGACCAGCTGGGAGAGATGTGCCTGGTCAGAAATTTGAAAGGGCAGGTGTGGGAGAGAAAGAGTTTGGGGACTGAATCTGAGACCAGGAAATGTGGGATCTGCAAGTGATGTACTGGACTAAAATTTGATTCCTCAACCACACAAGTGGAACCCAGGGGAGATCCCTGGGGTGCAGGCTTCCAGTGTGGACAGGCAACTGCTGGGCCCAGGAAATGCACTGATTTAAAGTCTCCAGTCTAAGTGGCATTCAGAAAAGAATCTGGAGACCACCTAAGCCTAAAGCCTGCCTCCAGAAGTTTTCCCTGTAGAATTACCTCTTTCATTCTGGTGAACCCACCTAACACTGCTGTGAAGGAAAGCTGAGAATCTTTTAAACACCAAAGGACACATTCTTTAACTTTTCACCAAGACCTTTTGTTCTTCTTTCCTCTGTTTAATTGTGACCTTAATGGTTCATGGACATTTACAGATATTGATTTTTTTCCTCATTTGTAGCATTTTTGTAGCCAGTTATTTTTCATGGATTCATATTTTGAGGACTATGATATTTGATTAGTATAATTCAGTTTTGTTTTGTATTCTTTTTAAAAATTTTTGCCATATATGTGTGTATATATATATATATATATATATATATATATATATATATGTATATCCTCTCACTTATCTGTTTCCCTTAATTCTCTTTCTGTCTTTTCTTCTGCAATCAGCCATTCTCTATTATTTTCTTTCACACTTCCTTTAATTTTTTTACTTCTATCCTCTCTCCTCATTCCTCATAATCATCACATCCTACAGCACTTGTGTTCTCTCCCATTCTACAATACAAAACTGTAAGCCCTTTTGCAAATTTACTGTTTTTACTGTGGGCAATAACTGATCATATCAATTCTGTTTATTGTGACAATTATCATTATAGATGCCATAGTAGGCACTATTTGATTTAATGCTGTATATTGTTTGTACTGATTATTGTTATTATTTGTCTCCCCCTAAATGGTTAATTACTAGAAACCTTCAGATAAACTACAAGTCCACAGGATAGAAACTCTAAACTACCTCAGATCCATACTGCTAGATGGGTAGACACACAAATAACATGAAAAAGCAAGGTAACAAATCACCCCAAACAAACCAAGATACTTTAATAACAGAATCCAATGATACAACAGTGGAAGAAATGTCAGAAAAGGAATTTAGAATGTACATAATCCAACTGATTTTTGAGGTAAAGAACAATATAAGAAATGTAATCAGAAAGAAAATACAAGAAGTGAAAGATCATTTCAATATAGAGATAGAAATTCTGAAAAAAAAAAATCAAGCAGGAATCCTCAAAATGAAGGAATCAATAAGCCAAATTAAAAATTCAATGGATGGCTTGGGAGGCTAAGGCAGGAAGATCGTGAGTTCAAAGCTAATCTCAGCAAAGTGAGACACTAATCAACTCAGTGAGACCCCGTCTCTAAATAAAATACATAATAGGGCTGGAGATATGGCTCAGTGGTTGAGTAGCCCTGATTTCAATCCCTGGTAGCCCCCCACCAAAAAAAAATTTTCATAGAAATCATCACCAACCAACTTGAAAGACAGAACCTCAGGCAAGGAAGACAAAATATTTAGTCTTAAAAATGAAACTGACCATGAAGAGAAAATGTTAAGAGACCATGAACAGAACTTCCAAGAAATATGGGATGACATGAAAAGACAAAATTTAAGATTTATCAGGATTGATAAAAGCTCAGGCACAAACAAACCAAAGGAATGCACAATATTTTCAATAAAACAATATCAGATAACTTATCAAACCTAAAGAATGACATAGATAATCAGATACAGAAGGCTTATAGGACCCCCCAATATACAAAATTACAACAAATCCACACTAAGGCCATTATTATGAAAATCCCTAACATACAAAATAAGAATAGAATTTTAAAGGCTGCAAGGGGGGAAAAATGACAGGTTACATTTAAGAGAAACCAATACAATTTCACCTGATTTCCCAACTCAGACCCTAAAAGCTAGGATGTCAACCTCTGAAATAAATGGATGCCAGCCAAGAATAATATACCCAGCAAAATTAAGCTTCAGAATTGACAATGAAATAAAAACCTTCCATGATAAACAAAAGTTGAAATAATTCACAAGGAAGCCTACACTACAAAATATACTGAATAAATATTTCATGAAAAATAAAAGTGAAAACCAGCAAAAGGAAAGAATAGTCAAACAAAGGAGAAACTAATTCAAAGTAAAAACTAGAAATAAATAGAAATGACAGGGAATAAAAATAATTTCTCAATAATAACATTACATGTAAATGGCCTAAACTTATCTATCAAAAGACATAGACTGGCAGACTGGATTCAAAAACAAGACCCAACATTGTTCTGTCTTCAAGAGATTCACTCCATAGACAAAAACATCCATGGATTGAAGGTTAAAGGGTGGGAAAAAACAGATCATTCACATGGATCTCATAATAGGGGTTTCTCTCCTCATATCAGATGAAGTGGACTGCAAGCCAAAGTTGATCAGAAGGGAAAAACAAGGCCATTTCATACTGCCTAAGGCAACTATACATCAACAAGACATAAAAATTGTAAATACTTATGCCCCAAACAATGGAGCATCTACATATATCAAACAAACCCTTCTCAATTTCAAGAATCAAACAGACCATAACATAATAATACTGGGTGACTTTAACATGCTTCTGTGTCACCACTTGATAGAACTTCCAAACAAAAACTAGAGAAGCCATAGAACAAAAAAATATAACTGATAATTGAGATTTAACATATATATATATATATATATATATATATATATATATATATATATATATAATATTTCATCCATCAATGACTGAATACACTTTCTTCTCAGCAGCAAACAGATACTTCTCTAAAATAAAGCATGTTATGTAAGCTATCTCATATTTTGGCATATAATTGTAATATTACCTTAATATATTTTTTAGCATCTGTAGAGTTGTTTTGATAGCTCCCTTACCATTGATATTAATTTTAATATTCTTGTTCTTTTCTTCATTAGACTTGTTAGATTTTTATCAACTTTTGGCTGTGTTATTTCTTTTCTAGTTCGTATAGTTCTGCTCATACTCTTATTTTTCCTTGATATTACCTGATATGAAAATGATTTGTTAATCTAGCTTCTTCCTGAAACAAGTTCTTTAAGTTCTAAATGTTCATCTGATTACTGCTTCATCACAGAGATTCTCATGTTTCAAGCATTTATTATCACTTTCTTCAAAGCACTTTTTATTTACTTTGTGCTTCTTTGATGTGTGAGATATTTATAAGTGTGCCATTTAATTTCAAAGTATTTGGAACACGGGATGGGGTTCTATATACATCTTAAGGTGATTCATTTCTAATGTAACAAATCATACAGGAAATACAGTCTTCATGATTTCAAATTTTAAAAAAAAAATGGAAATGCTTTTTATATTGATTGTATGGGTTACATATGTGTCAAAACTGATCTAATTGCGTATTTTAATATGCGCATTTTATTGTACTTCAATTTTACCTCGATAAAGCTATGGCAAAAAAAAAAGGAAAATAACAGATTGTTTTTAATATATCTACAATAACTATAAAGATGGAATTAATAATCAAATCCTTTCCACAAGAAAATATCAGATCCAGCTGGATTTACTAATGAGTTCGACCACATTCTTGAAGTAAGCTTGGTATCAATTTTTCACGAGCTTTTCCAAAGGTAAAAGAGAAAGGAATGCTTCCAACTCATTCTGTGAGACCAATATTATTCTGATACCAAATATGTCCTGGCACAAGGATAGACACATAGGTCAACAGAGTCCAGATGTAGACCCTTACACATATGGCCAATTAGCTTTTTACAAGAGAGCCAGAGAATTAAATGGGAAAATAATAGTCTTCTCAACAAATGACATAGGGACAACTTGATATCCATATGAAAGACATTATGAAGTTGGACAACCTGTTTCACAGAATACATAAAAATTAACCCATAATGGATCACAGGCCTAAGTATAGGAGCTGAAATTATAAAACTCTTACAACAAAACGTAAACATAAATAAATCTTCATGACCACTGCTTTGTTAGTAAATGCCAAAAGTATAAGCGACAAAAGAGAAAAAAAATGAACTTCATCCAAATTTAAAATGTTCATGCTTCAAAGGACACCATTAAGAAAGTAAAAAAGAAACCATGGTGATGCTATGAACTGATTGAAAATTCATGTTTAGGTTCCTAATCCCCAGTGTAATGATAATTGAAGGTGGGGCTCTGGGGAGGTGATTAACTTGTGAATGGCATTAGGGCTTTTAATGGTTAATTTGAATTGTCAATTTGATTGGATTCAGAGATGCCAAGGATTAAGAGGCTTATGGGTGTGTTGATGAGAGTGTGTCTAGGAATAAGTGGCATGTGGGATAGCCAACTTAAATGGAGGCCCTCCCTAAGCATGGGCAGCACCATCCAATAGGATGATGGCTTGGACAGAATTAAAGGTGGAAGAACAAGGAAGCAGCAGCAGATGCAAGCTCTTGATTGCTGCTGTAATCATCTGGCAATATTGAACTCTCGCTTCTTCACTCTTCCAAAGAGGACTCTGCCAGTGATTCTCAGAATTCATCCTAGGGTAGCACTATTGATCCCTCTTGTTCTAGAGCTTCAGCCTCTTGAACTGTACAGCTACTGGTTTTTCCAGCTCTCCAGCCTGAAGATAGCCATTGTGGACTATCCAGCTTCTGGTCGCATAAGCCAACCTAATGAGTTCCCTTTCACAGAACTCACCAGCATCTTGACCTGGACTTTTCAGCCTCCAGAGTGGAAGAGACAAGTGATTGTTGTGTCAGCCACCTAATCTTAGCTACTTGTTATAGCAGCCTCAACTAACAAAGTACACGGAATGAGAGAAATTATTTGCAAATCATATATCTGATAAAAGACTTGTATCCAGATTTGATAAAGAACTCTTATGGTGCTACAACCTGAATGGCCAAGCCCTAGAAACTGGTGAAGGTTGATGGAGGATTAAAACAACACACAAACATTTATAAAGAGAAAGCTGGGACCAGGTGGGACATCTTTCCCTGATGGAGGAAGTGACCCAGAGCTAGCATAGCACATTTATTATATAGGTTTTATCATCAAGTGGTTATCATATGGGAAAGTTTCTGCTTTTCAGGCAGAATTGAAGTTCACAGCACTTACAAGACATTGTGGCTATCTTGTGATGCTCAAAACTCTGGCCCTGGAAGTTGGTGTCTAAACTCAAGGTCAAGACTGTTATTGTCCCATACCTTTGCATGAAACACTCCACACCTTTGCATGGAACTTCCTCAGGCAGGGCACTACCAATAGCTCCTGGGAAATCTCTGCCTACATCTTCACACAGAATGTTCCCAGGACAAAGAATAGCTACAGCTCTGAGGCATTCAAGAGACCATGGTTCAAGTTAACACTCTGTATATTAAAGCACAATAATAAAATAATAAAATAAAGTAAAAAATGGTTCAAAAATGTGAATGTCTCCAAAAAAGATCTACAAATGGCCAATAAGCACATGAAAAAAAATGTTCAACACAATTAGCCACCAGTTAAATGGAACTCAAAACCATGAAGAGACATCACTTCACACCCACTAGAATAGACAATAAATACAGATCAGTGTTGGCAAATATATGGGAAAAGTAGAACCCTCATGTTCTGCCAGTGGGAATCTAAAATGGTGCTGATACTTTAGAAAACCCCAATCGACAATTCATCAAAACTTAAAATAGAACTATGTACAGTCCAGTAATTTCACTCCTAGGACTTCTAAGAGCAATGAAAACATATATCAACACAAAATGGAGAAATAAAGTGTGGTATATCCAGACAATAAAATATTAGAAAATAAAAAAAAGAATGGAATAGTGATACATGCTATAATATGAATGGACCCAAAAAATATGCTATGTGAGAGACTATGTGTTCTATGATTCCATTTTACAAATGGAAAGCCAATGAGTAGTTATTTTGAGCTGGGAGAAGGTGGTATTGGAGAAAATGAGGAATGACTGCTAGTGGGCACAGTATTTCTTTCCAGGGGGATAAAAGTGCTCTAAAAGTATAACATGGTTAGGGCTGTAGGACTGTGCTCATATAGCAAAAAGCATTCAGATATATACTATAATGGGATGAACTATATGGTATATGGATTGTTTATTAAATAAATCTGTTATAAAACTAATAGAGAATTCAACTGGAATTTATTTCAGTGGACCTGAATTTAACTTATTTCTTTAATGATTAAAGGAACTAAGATTCTGAAAAATCAAGTAACAGGTCTAACATAGCACAGCTAGGAAGGAGCAAAGCCAGGAATGGAATCCTGAAAGGAAATGGTAAGTCTATTGAGCTGCCATGACACGTCTCAACCATGTAGGCCTCCTTAGATACTTCTCCACATTAATGGAGGCCTACTACCCCTGTCTCTGCCATGGACTTCAGGATCTGCATTTCTGAATCCATCCTTCTAAACCCACTGAACCAGATTGATAGCCTCTTACTCAAAGCTCTCTTTCTATCTGTAGGATTTATGCCAACTTTCCCTCCCTGAGCTCATATTTACCTGGAATTCTACAAGCATTGGTTTCAATTTGCATTTTGCCCTCCTCGTTCATTTGGATTTCCACATATACCCGGTTCAATAGGTAGGCTAAGTTGATCTAAAATGGTTAAGATGGACAATAGTGTAATGTATGGCTCCAGCGAGAAAATACTAATATTTTTAAAGAGCCCCCACCATGTGTCTTCATGAAAATGAAATAAGTCAAGTCAGCTTGATTATAGGCCTTTCCAGGGCTTCTCTGTTTGGATGTTCTGTGGGAGCTCAGGTTTTGAATGGGATCTAAGTTTTGTTTAAGTCTGCCAGAATGTTCATGGGCTGTATCAGTTAAGATTTTTTTATTGTTGCAGGTAATAGAAATGAGCTTGGCATTCATATTTTCCTGTGTCTAAACAATAGAAAAATGTATTAAAAGAACACAAAAGCTAGAGTTGGATACAGAACAAAAACAATGGAAGAAGGAACTGTCAGAGGATCTTGTGGAGACACTTTTATTAGAAACAAAAATCATAATGTCAGAATGGTTTTATTTGTTAAATTTCTTTTTTTATTTTTTTATTAGTTGTTCAAAACATTACATAGCCCTTGACATATCATATTTCATACATTTGATTCAAGTGGGTTATGAACTCTCATTTTCCCCCCGTATACTGATTGCAGAATCACATCGGTTACACATCCATGTTTTTACATACTGCCATACTATTGTCTGTTGTATTCTGCTGCCTTTCCTATCCTCTACTATCCCCCCTCCCCTCCCCTCCCATCTTCTCTCTCTACCCCATCTACTGTACTTCATTTCTCTCCCTTGTTTCCCCCCCTTTCCCTTCACCTCCTCTTATATGTAATTTTGTATAACGATGAGGGTCTCCTTCCATTTTCATGCAATTTCCCTTCTCTCTCCCTTTCCCTCCCACCTCTTGTCCCTGTTTAATGTTAATCTTCTTCTCATGCTCTTCCTCCCTGCTCTGTTCTTAGTTGCTCTCCTTATATCAAAGATGACATTTGGCATTTATTGGAGATTCCTTGGAAAGCTGGGAATGGAACCACCATTTGACCCAGCTATTCCCCTTCTTGGACTATTCCCTAAAGACCTTAAAAGAGTGTACTGTAGGGATACTGCTACATCGATGTTCATAGCAGCACAATTCACAATAGCTAGACTGTGGAACCAACCTAGATGCCCTTCAATAGATGAATGGATAAAAAAAATGTGGCATTTATACACAATGGAGTACTACTCAGCACTAAAAAATGACAAAATCATGGCATTTGCAGGGAAATGGATGGCACTAGAGAAGATTATGCTAAGTGAAGCTAGCCAATCCCTAAAAAATAAATGCCAAATGTCATCTTATTTGTTAAATTTCTTATCCCTTTGAGGAAAGGCTATCAAAGTTGTCAGCTGGCTGAGCTTATCTTCATGTCCATTTATGGCTGGACTATAGCAATGAAAGGAAATATCTGGTGAAGAAGAGGCCAGGAGGGCATCCCTTTAGTTTCACTAGTGAGAAATCAGAGATGGAAAGGTCTACCGGTCAAGATTCAACCTCAGAAGCAGAACCAAGAAGAGTGACATAGTAAGGGATGTATTGCAAGCAATCGGCTCACACCATTGATAACTGGCTAAGTAAGTCCAAACTCCACAGGCCATTGGGGATGGCAAGTGGAACTCTCACCCCAGACTGGAGCTGCTGCGCATAGGCAGGATTTCTCCATTCTAAGCAGTCTCAGCTCTGCTCTGAAGGCCTTTCCACTGAGTAAAGTCCACCACCCAGGTTATCAAAGATAATCTTCTTACAATCAATTGACTAAGACCTTTAACTCATCTACAAATTATTATCACAATACCTAGATAAATGTTAAGCCAAATAACAGGACTAGAGCCTAGCTACATTGATACATCCAAAGACCATCACAGAAGAGCAGTATTAGAATAGTGAATCTCAGTTTCGACACTTGCCAAAAACTACCCATAAGGTAAGAGAGAGAATTGACCAACCAAAGATGGTGGGAGAGTATTGGTGGGGGCGTGTGGGCAATGGATTCTGGGAAACTAAAAATGGCTGCCCACTGCAGAGGCTGACAAGGGGATTTGCAGAGAGTGGCTCCTACAGAGTAAGTGGCCAGTTTATGGTGGCAAAAGGGCTTTTCTATTATCCATGACTTTTTCCCTCAAATTGTTCTCTGTATGCATCTACTCAATGAGCTTCTGTATCTAGAGACACCATGGTCTGTGTCATGTGTAACCCCTGTAATGTACAGTAATTTTCATGTGATAAGTAATTTATTATTATCAAGGTACAGGGTGAGTTTAGTTATAAATTCTTTTAAAGTCATAGACACCTCTAGGAACCCACACATTACAACATACTTTGAGTTACTATTGCAGCCTGCAGCCAACTGTGACCTTGAGTTGTAGCCTCGCTAAGGGCTATTAGTCTTTCTATTAACAACACACCCACAGGGACTGAGAAAAATTTACCGTCCTTGAGGAAAACTACGCAGTGTTATCAGTGCAAAACAAATATGTGATAGAAAGCTTGATAAACATGAAGTCAAAACTTCAAGAGGTTTGTCTGTCAAATAATAAATCCAGTTGATATATAAATTCCTCGGGATTTTTGAAAATGCAGAGGATAAAGCTGAGCTGGGGTCCCACCTCTGTCCATTCTACCTCCTGAAACGGCTGGGGTTGGTCCTCCCCTACCATTCACATCACAAGTTTGTATAAACAGTCCCTTTCTTGGTTACCTATCATCTTCCCCCACTTTCATTCCCTCTATAAACACCATTTCTGCTGCATCTTCAAAAGCTTATCTCCTTTCCACAGCTGTCTGTTCAAAGTTGAGAGCCTGACACTGATTTAACCAGTTTGAATTGCTCTGAAATAAATTTCTCAGGGCAGGGACCAATTTCTTACACATTGTCAATAGCTAAATGTAGTGTTGGTGCTTCATAAAACCAGGATGAATATAAATAACAGATGGCCCAAAATTAAAGTAGTCATTTCTGTATATTGTACAATTAAAACCTGATGCTATGGATTGAACTCTGAGTACCCCCAAAAAGTTATCAGAAAATGAATGCTGTATTCCACTGGGTGGGAGACTGCACTTCACAAATGGAAACTTGAGGATTTTTTTCAGTATGACATGAATACCCAGGAAAACTGACTTCTTATTTCACTATGCCAGACTCTCAATGGTAGAGATCAGCTGTTTACAATTATTCTTTTCCTTATGGCCTCCCTGTGGGTAGAATAGACTTCTCAGCCCTACTGACTTTGAATGTGCCCACATTAAGTGTGAGCTGGTCCTGTGAAACCAAAAGAATACAGCCCCTAGGACACAGTCATTTTCTCAAAGTGTTCTAAGAAGGCTTGGAGTTCTGCTCTGGTCTCAGAGCCCCTATTCTGGGAATTCTGAGCTGCTGGGGAAGTATTCTGACTGGCCTATTGGTGAGAGCATAACCAGAAGGCCCAGAACTACATGGAGAAGTGCTGAGACCAAGTCAAGACAGCCTTCTGGCTGCCCCTCCCAAGCCACCAGACAAGTGAGACCTTATCAGATAATTCTGCAGAGCCTTCTTGGACTCACCAAGACCATCCGGACGTCAGCCAAATGGTGATGCCATAAAAATGCCCGAGTTCTTCATTTATGGGTCATGAGTATAACAAAATGATTTTTTGTTTTAAGACACTAAATTTGGGTTAGTGTAAGTTTTTTTTTTTTTTTTTTTTTTTTTTTTTACTGCATAGGGATAGATACCCAGAATACTCATTTATATGATATATTGAAATGACAAAACTGAGTATAAAAATAGGCAACATTTACTATTATTATAGCTATGCCAAACACAGTGAATCATTATTTAATTTCTTCCTCTCATTAAACTTAGTATTTAAGAACTACGTAACATATTTTTTTTTTTTTTTTGCTTTCAAACAGGAGGGAAAGTTTAGACACACCCATCTTTGTTAAATTGCTCAAAGTCAGAGAGGTAGAGGAGTAGAACCAAAGCATAACCCAAGAAGTATCACACCAAGCCCTAATCTCTTAACCACGCTAATTCAAAGCAAGGCAGATCCCCTGCCTCTGGTTTCCTGGGGCAGTGCTCATTTCTTTCAGACAGTCCAAAGCAACCAGGCAGCCAGTTTACAAGCCTTTTGATAAATGTTACAACACTGGCATTTGTACAAAGAAACGGGAGGAAATTAAATTACACCTATTAAAGTAAAGGCTGATTTAGAGCAGTTGAAAATCTGGCCCAGGGAGTCTTTGAGGTGTTGGAGAAGGGACAGAAGCCTGGAAGAATTTATGTAAAATAAAAGTCTCAAATAAAAATACAAAGAAAAAACTTGAGGATGTGGCTCAGTGGTTGAGTGCCCCTGGATTCAATCCCAAATACCAAAACAAAAAAACAAAAAAAAACCCCAAAACCCACAGTTGACAGCTAACCAAAACACATTAGTATTTACAACAGAGATAGCTAATGCCTGCCAATTCAAGAGCCAACAGAACTGTTCCCCTTAAGGGGGTCTTGTCATAGGGCTGGTTAGCTGGGTGTGAAACTGGATTACATAGTTGAGGAAGAGTTCTACAAGGGTTTTGCCTCAAATATAGTTACCTTGGTTAACAAACAGCCCCAAGTTTTTCTAGTCATAAATCTAAGAGAGCATAGGGGAAGGAATCTAATATAAGGAAATGATGGGTTTTCTTCTATTGGCCTCAGAAGATCTACTGATTATTACCAGGAGGGGGCTTAAAGGAAGGTCTCTGAAACAGGTGTCCACCCGACTTTACCCACAAAGCAGCCTTACATTAGTGGCATAGACCATTTGAACATTTGAAGGTAATTCAATTACAGAAAGTAATAGATCCATTAAGAACATGATTAAGAATGTCTTGTGGGCTAGGAATATAGCTCAGTTGGTAAAGTGCTTTCCTTGCATGCACAAGGCCCTGGGTTCAGTCCCCAGCACTACACACACACACACACACACACACACACATGCACACATACACAGACTCACAGAGACACATACACACACAAAGGCTAGTCTACAAAATAACTTGTGTCAAGTCCTCAAAAATGCAGAGGTGATAAATATCAAAGAAAGACCAAGGAATCATTCTAAAGACACATGACAACCAAAGGAAACATGATATTCTAGAATGGATCCTGGATCAGAGGAAGGAATCATTTTTCCTTTCTGCATAAAAAAGACATTAGTGAGACAAATGGTACAATTTGAATTATATAATAGTGCAGAAAAAGCAGCAATATTCTATCAGTTGTAATTTGCTGATTTTAATAACACTATAATTGTTCATAGAAAATACATATTGAAGTATTTAAGGCTAAAGGGACACTAGGTCTGCAACTTTCTCTCACATGATTTGGAAAAGCTTAATCCATCTGGAATCTATTTTTGCATATAATAAAATATAGGAATCAAATATTATTTTCTTCTCCATGCATAGTACTTCTAGTTAGCACATTTATTGAGTAATTTATGCTTTTGCAGTGAATTAACATATTGCATTTGTCATATATTATATTCTCATTTAAAACCAACATCTATTTTTGTAATATATTTTGATCTATATATCTACTTTCCACTCTTGTGCCAATATCATAGTGATGTGACTGATTCTATGGTGTGTTTGAATGTCTCATAAGGCAGTCTACCCACTAATTTTTTATATTTTCATAAATATAATGTATACATATTGCATATATACTCATGTAGATACATGAATATACATGTGAAATTAAGTATTTGTAAATATGTACCCTTTATATGCATATACATATATTTATGTATATGTACATATATTTATATGCATATTTATTGAATTTTTATGCTCATTCTTGCATGTATATATGTAAGTATTTATATGTACATATTTTATAATTTTTTTACATGTGTGTTTACATATATATGTATATATGTGTGTGTGCCTATATATATATATATATATAGAGAGAGAGAGAGAGAGAGAGAGAGAGAGAGAAAGAGAGAGAGAGATATGTAAATGTATCCCTTTATTTGGGTATTTCCCTAGAACAAACTTTGTTGTGATTCTAATTTAAATTATTTAACTTATGTATTCATTTTTTAAAGAATTAAAATTTTTATAAATTTAGCTATTTAGCTTGAATTTTATATCCTATCCAAAGTCCATTTCAAATGCTAACTATTGGCATATAGAAAATGTATTGCTGCCTTACTAAATTATCTTATTTATTCCAGTAATTTTATTTGTAATCAACTCTTAACAGAAGAAATGGTGTTATATCAATCAAATCTTAGTGAAAAGATATCATTTTATCTTCTTTTTTAAGGTTTCTAAGAGATATTTTCTTCAATTTCTTGGGCTTTTAAATTAATATTAAATAAAAAATCATAATGAATCTTCCTGTTTAGTCCTGACTTTAATTATTTTAATGTTGTGTTTGAATTCTAACACTTAGTATAATAGCTGTCATTGCTTTTTTTTTTTTTTTTTTGTCATTTAACTTTTGCTATTTAATAAGGCTATGTGAATTGTGTTCAGAAACTTTTGACAACACACATAAACTTCAAATAGAAGTACCACCTAGGATTTTCAGTTCAGGCTGAGTACCTGTAAAAATCTAGGATCTATAACTTAAGACTGTATATTAATACATTAATTCAATTTGAATCACCTTCACTACATTCACCAAAATTATTTTTAAAAATAATTAGATCAATGTTTATTATGACTTTATAACTCTCTCAAATTATACTTTTCAATATTTAACATGGTAGATTCAAAAATAAATATTCAAGGCCTCTTTTAAATTTTCTTTCAATATAATCCATGCTAATAACAAATGTTAAAAGCACTATCTGAAAATAAAGCAAAGTAGCTTTCTTCTAAAACAGATTGCATTCTGTTCCATAATTCTGATAATCTTTTTTGGTAATGAAACAATTTAGGATGATTCATTTAAGATGATTCATTTCTAAGGAAATCTTAGTGGCAGTCACTCAACAAAATCAGTCATTCTTAGAGTAACAAACACTCAAAAACTGTTGTTGGCATTCTCCAAGTTTCTGGGTTTTTTTATTTTTATTTCTTTTTGTGTGGTTATTGCTTTAGTTGGCAATATCTGAATTTAAGACAAAGAACATCTCCCATTAAGCCTTATGTGAAATATTACAAAATTCATACAGAAGATAAGACTCATAGAAGCTATAAAGCTGATGTTTTAAATAACTCACCCTTGAAATGGGTGCAGTTTTTAGAGGATATCTGCTGAGGGCCATAGCCCAGTCGGAATGATGCATGGCATTTTTGCCAGAACGGAGTGGTTGAGAGGTGATGCCAGCAAGCCATTGAGATGATAATGGTTATGTTAAGCTGTGTATTCAATTGTAATATTAGACCCCTGCTGTCCACCTTGGCCTGCTACTTTGGAGTTCTCGCGGGGATTCCCAGAGAGTTCCCGTTGGTTGGGGAAGTGCCGGAGGAGGGATTTCCGGCGGGTGGTTCCTGGAGGAGGTGCGTGGTGTTCAGGAGAGTTCCAGGGAGCGTGTGTGGAGTGTGCTGGTGGAGTTCAGAAATAAAGTTTGTTCCTGTTTCAGTGGCTCTTGATTTGTGCCCAGCCAGATTGCGGCAGATATCCAATAACTTTTTGCTCTAAAAATATATGCCCCTACTTTTCAGTGTTCCCATTCAACAGGAGACTTGAGCAGCTTAACAGTTTTGCTATAAAAAAAACACTCTTCTTAACAAACCAAAAACGTAAAAGGAAACTAATAAAGGACATATTTTTCACAGTTAATAATAAATAAAAGTGCACTAAGTGTTCAAGTAGGGCACGTAGTTTAAAAACTACATGTGACTATTTGGCACAGGTCATCTTTTTAAGGCTCTCCGAGGGTCCCTGCCATTATTTATTGTGGTCATGACTGTTTGATTATTAGCAGCTCCTGGTAGCTGTGTATTGATAGGTCCCTGGACATTGCTTCTACCAGCATATGAAAGTTGGTATCCCCTTGATTCAGGGCCAGTTTGAAGGCTATTTCCCATTGATACAAATGTACCTGTACCTATATTACTATCCATGGAATTAGTCTTCTGTTCATTGTGTGCCCCTTTGTTCTGCAGTCCTCGATAATCTGGGTTGGGCTCACTGAAATTTGGCACTTCTGAATAAACCATACAAAATTCTACAATTTTTTGAAGTTCACCACCCCTTCCAGTATAAAGTGTCAGGCATCCTTTCCACATGGATGTATATCCTTGGGTCAACCAAATAATATCCCCTGGCTGTATGAGACCTCCAATCTCATCCCACACAGAAATAGTGATGCTGCCCGTTTTATCCGCTACCTTGCACGATCTGACATCATGGCCGACTTTGGTTTTGGTCACGTGTCCTATCTCCAGGACAATAAAGACAACATTTTGTTATTGCTTTTGATAAATAGTTTTTCATTACATTTAATTTCCTCCTAATTTTTTTACCTAATTTTAATAAAATGGCCACTGGATATCATCATATATTTTAGTAGCTTTTGAGATAATATTCCATTTAACAGGATTATGAAGAAATTTTTCTAAAATTGGTAATAGTTATTTTACTATATTTATACTAGTTGGCTCTGCTATTTCAAACTTTTAATGAATTACAGCATCCTATATATTGACATTCTATTCAGAAAATCTGACTTTGTGTTTATGAGCAAGGCATATGTTTCCTCCCTTGAACTACAGTTTCTTTTTTTTTTTTTTTTGCACTGGGGAACTGAACCCAGGGGTGCTTTACCATTGAGCTACATTTCCAGTTTCTTTTTATTTTTATATTTTGAGACAAGGCCTCACTACATTGCTTAGGTATTCCCTAAGTTGCCCATGCTGGCCTTGAACTTGCAATTGATCCTCCTGCCTCAGCCTTTCCAGTCCCTGGGATTACAGGTGTGGGCCACCATACCTGTCATCAAGTTTTGCTATTAAAATGATGCTATCTTCCTAAGTAAAATAGGATCATTTCCATCTTACACCATGACCTGGGTTAGCTTAGATAAAATCAGAATGATCTATTTTTAAAAACTAGACAAAATATATCTTTGAAATATGTCAAGATTGGTGCCTTGTTCAATGTTGAATCTAGCACTTTCTATCACCTATAATCACCTAATCAGTTCTCTACTTTTCTTTGGAATAACTTGTTGATTTTTAATTATAAAAGTATCATTTTTCTCTAGTTTCAAAACTACTACTAAAAGCCTTCTTGGTGCCAGCTCTCAAGGTTTTTTCTCAACTCTCAACTATGCTACACATGGTTGTCCTTCCCATTCCATGTTTTTATAATTCAATTTCTCGTCTTTTCCTATAGATTCCTGAATGCATTTGATTGTTCAAAAATCAGTGATGGATTTATTCTTCCCCATATTTTATTTTTCCCCATTACTTTCATTTTATGTTTATAAACTTTCTGTTCATGCTCTATTATTTTCTTTTCTAATTTTTAAAAATTGGTAATAAGTTGAAATTCCTTAAATATTTGTTGTGGTATGATCAGAAAAAGTAGGCTGGAAAGTCCTTTTTATATGTAAAATTTCTTGGTGGCCAAATTACATGTTCAATTTTTGCGAATATTTTGTGAATCTGTGGAGGAAAGTATATTCTTTTGAAAGCTGTCAAAGTCTCTCTTTATGAGCTACATTAATTTTACGCTACTGTTCATTTTGTTGACAAAGTGTGTACAATTAAAAAAGAAGTATATCGAAGTAGTTTACTTTATTTGTATTCTTAACAAGTTCCTCTACTAAAAGCTGTTGGGCAATTCAGTCCATATTCATTTCTGGTTTGTCTCTTTCATAAACTGTGTCTCTCACTGTTATCCCTCCTCACCTCAAATCCTAGGATTTACTAAGATACATAAGTAACTTCAGTTCTCTACTATTTACTTTTTACATTGTAGTGCTTCCTTCTCTGTATTTAGCATTTCTACCATATTTAATATATTTATTTAGTGTTTATGGCACATATTCTGATATGTGAATATGAGGTCACAGTCAGCTTTCCTAGGCTTCTCACTTGTAGCCAACACAGCACAGGTACAGGCGGCACATGAACACCCCATGAGTAGACGGGAATTGAGATAAGAACTGAGAAATGTTTTTCCCAATGGATCTCAAAAGGGACCTATGCGCTGGGCACAGTGTTGTACCAAATATCATCTTAAAACCTTAAATCAACATAATTCACTGGAAAGTGTATTGGTTTTTTTGTTCATTCATTTTTTAATTAGGGTCTAGATCCATGTGAAAATTCAAACCTAAAAGTGACACTTATGTATATAATCTTTCCATTTATTTGAAAAAAAAAAATCCCAGTGGCTCAGGAGGCTGAGGCAGGAAGACCACGAATTCAAAGCCAGCCTCGGCAATAAGGAGACACTAAGCAACTTAGTGAGACCCTGTCTCTAAATAAAATACAAAATAAGGCTGGGAGTGTGGCTCAGTGGTTGAGTGTCCCTGAGTTCAACCCCCAGTATCCCTCCCCCCAAAAAAAGGGACCTCTGCATTCTTTCCCAAACACCAAACATTATCTAAAAACCTTCAATCAATATAATGTTCTGGAAAGTGTGTTGGTTTTCTGTTCATTCTTTTTTTAATGAGGGTCTAGATTCCATGTGAAAATTCAAACCTAAAGGTGACTCTCTCCACTTATTTGGAAAGAAAAAAAGAAGAACAGAAACTGTGCTTCCTTAGAAACAATAAAACTTTAGCATTTTAGCCACACTCCAGTATTTGAACAAGTATGGAACTACAGCAGACGTCCCTTCTTTTTGAGATACCGCTCACTGGTGATTTGAATGGTGCAATAATTCTGGTGAGTTTGCAAGTTTCTTTTACCCTCCTTTTTTTCCTTAGCTCCTTGCTGCTCAGAGTTATCACCCTGGAGATGTGGCAGTGCATGCCCAAGATATTAACTTCCGAGCTGGTGACGGCTTAAAAGGGAATACCTCTAGGCAATTTATACTCTAAAACATCCTCCTCTTTGTTCTCATGGGAAGCCTCCTTAGCCAGCTCCTGGGTCTGAACAGTCCTTCAGAAAACACATCTTTCAAGTTTATAGGCAGAATGCCACAAGCTGCTGCCTTCAATAAGCAGTCCTCTCTAATCACTTTTATAACATACTGTCTCATCAGAAAGCAAAACTTAAGATAAACGGCAACCTCAGATACTTTCACAACAAGCCCTGGGTGCAAAAGGGTTTCCTCTCTTCACAAAATTCCATTCAGTCCTAATGCAGGCAATGGTCTATCCATCTTCTTTGACTTTTTTTTTCTCTCTCATTTCTTCTCAAGTCAGAGGTAGTCATACATAAGCTTGGTGGAATCAAGGAGATGCAAATCTCTCTTTTCTATGTAACATTTCTAAAGCATAGTTGCTTCAAACCTAATACTGCCTACCCCGAGAGGGATCAGTTACACAAAGAGCTCAATATACTCCCTGACATACAGTAGGTGTTCAACAAAAGAGGATTTTTCTAGTAGAAGGTTCTTGTCCCAGTTTCTCCCTACAGTAAATTATGTTTGTATCTTGAAATGAAAGAAGGACAGACAGAAAGACAAAGAACAGGGGGAGACAAAGAATAAAGCATTCTGGCTTAATAAAAATTAAGCCACCGTTCAGGAAAGTTTATGGCTCCATAGGGATACGTCAGGATTTTTCCAGAATTCTTTGCATCACAACCCTGGATAACTTTAATAAACCAAACAGCATAAATGCCATTGGTATATGAGAAAAGTATTTTTCATCTATTTTCTGGAGATTATTTCTACTGAATTTTTGGTATGTAAGTAGGTAGCTTAGCACTGACAAAACTTTTCTTTCTTTCGGGCCAATCATGGCACAAAACATTCCTTCCTGGGATAGGCTGGTGTTATAGCTCAATCCCTGTAACACAACCATAAACCTCTTACTAGAAAAGTATAACACTAACAACAAGAAGTCAACACTAAGACTAATAATGATAACAACAGGGCAAAGTGCAAACAGAACTTATTGCATATTTAACATCTGAAAGCCAATTCCTCTGTTCCTTTACTTAGGAAAGGGCTTTTACCTCTTTATTCCATTTTCTTATGTTTGGGAGAAAAGAAGTATGGAGAGAATTAAATACCTCACCCACGGTAACCAGCTAGAAATCAGTGGCTGAAATTTGAACCTAAATCAGTCTGACAATAGAGCCAAAGCTTGTATTCATCATTTTGTCATTTGTGGTCATCACAACTTACTAAGCCATAACTTCTTGATGCTCTGACAGCCTTCACTGGAAATAAACAACATGACTGCACCCTCACTAGTCATAGCTAACCTGAACTTCTCTCCTGCTTCCACTGGTAATCAATTAACCAAGACATGGCTTCCAAGCCTGAGTAGCCCCTGTATAATGTGCAAACCTTGTTATATGATTTCCAAACTTGCCTTCTTCCTTTAACACCCTATGATTCCATGTTATCAAAGATCAAGGTGGCCAAACACAGTGGAGCACACCTGCAATCTCAGCTACTCAGGAGGCTGAGCCAGGAGGATCATAAGTTCAAGGCCAGCCTCAGCAACTAAGAAAGGCCCTTAGCAGCTTAGCAAGACTATTTCAAAATAAAAAATTAAAAGGGTTGGGGATGTGGCTCAGTGGTAAATTATCTGGTTCAATCTCCAGTACAATTTTTTTAAAAAAAATCAATGTGGTAAGTATGTTCTGATGAGTCAGTGTGGTAAAATACAATCTCAGCCATCAACCAAAGGAAAATAACAATATGAAAAGGGCATTATGAGTTGAGGGTGGTGGCGCATGCCTGTGATCCCAGCGGCTTGGGAGGCTGAGGCAGGAGGATCATAAGTTCAAAGCCAGTCTCAGTAATGGTGAGGTGCTAAGCGACTCAATGAGACCTTGGGTCCAAATAAGTATAAAATAGGACTGTAGATGTGGCTCAGTGGTTGAGAGCCCCTGAATTCAATGCCCAGTATTCCCTACCCCCCCCCCAAAAGAAAAGGACATTCTGTTAATAAAAGCCTTTTCTCCTTAGGAATTAGGAACCCTATGTATGGTGTGCTGTGCATCTGTTTCCTAGGTTTCAGCTATGGGTGCTGTGCTTTATTTATGAGTCATAAAGCTGTAAACATCAAGTGAAGAATACAGTACTGAAATCCAAAATGATGGAACCAGAGATCACTTTGTCATCATAATGGGACTCACTGGGATCCAGAAGGCAAGTAAAGTTTCAAGTGCTCTAGGCAAAATTACCAAAAGTGCTCAGCAAGAGGCTGAAAATCAAAATCAGATAAACTAATACTAATTTAAAACTCCTAAGGAACCAGTGTGCTCCATGGATTTTTTGGTTTTTGTTTTTCACTAAGAATCAATCAAGGGGACTGGGGCTGTGGCTCAGCGGTAGAGCGCTCGCCTCACATGCCTGAAGCACTGGGTTCGATCCTCAACCCCCCACAGAAATAAAATTAAGATATTGTGTCCACCTAAACTAAAAAAAATATATATTTTTTTAAAAAGAACCCATCATAAATTTGAAGAATGACAAGGAATAGCAGGACAAACAGTGGGGAAAAAAAAGTGGAGTCAGAGAAGGGTGGAGAAGGAAATGGGGTGAAGAAGCAGAAAAGAGGAGAAAGTATGAAAAGAAAGGAAAGGGGAGGGAAAGGAGGAAGGATAAGGGAGAAAAAAAATCAGGGAAGATGGAGGGAAGAAGAAAGCACCACTTCCCTTTGGCCGTGAACACAGAGCTCACATCTGCAACTATTTCTTTAGCTCCAGATGTTTCTTCATGCAGATTAGTTCTAAACTGAATAGAAAATAAACCTTGATGTTTTATCCTTGCTATCCCCCATTCTTGCAGATATTTTAAGGTTCCATTGGAGAGAGCTATATTACTTAAAACCTAAAGAAAAGCTATGTTAAAATACATATGCATATATACACATTGATATCTATATTCAACCAGAAAACGTATTTCTGCAACTGTCATCGCTGTGAAATTATCCATCATCCATGAGGTAATGAGAAAAGGCAGAGATTGTCAAACTTCCCCACTGCGGGTCATTTATTCAGATGTCAGCTTTGTAACCCAGAGTATCCCCATAACTGTAAATTAAGATGTGTCAGTAGCACCCAGCATAAATGTAAAACATTTGCTTTTGAGATGTCTCTTCCCATTTCAAGGGAACAGCACAGAGGGCATCTTTCTCTGTCTCACTGCTCCAATAAGACATGGGAAGAATCCCTGGTGAAAAAAAACTAGCGAGCTGCACTGTCATCATTTATTTAAGAATAAGCACATCTATCTTCTTTCACGGAACTGGTGCCAGCAGGAGTTAGCTTGGAGCAGCTAAGAAATAAGTTCTGAGGGCAAGAGGCAGGAAACATGGCAAGGGGTCAATTTGGGATCTTAATTATTTAAAGGTATATGGATAGAAAGTCTTCTGAAGTGTTTTCAATCCTAAATCCATGTCTACAGGAAGCAAGTATATCTAAGCGTATGATTCTGTTTTTCTTCCCCTGACAAATCATTCTTATCTGATCAACTAATTACCTTCATATACCTATTTGCTTAGTGAACATGATTTGGGACTCTATAATATACATCAGAGCCACAGATGTGATAAACCAGTAGATCTTCTTGTAGAGAATTCATAAAATGGAAGGATAAAATTTATCCAACTGCATATCAAGAATAATAACAGCTCACATTTCATGTTGAGTGTTAATATGGCAGGCAAATAGGTACTATTATTATCCCCATTTTAGGGATGAGAAAACTGGAACTAAGAGAAAATACTTGTTCCCAAGTTTTCAAAACTAGTTTTTTTAAAAAAGCATATAAACTCCACCCTATAACCCCTATTTTTAACTTCCATGTGATAATATTTTAATGTTAATGATTTTTATCATTGGAGAACAATTAAGCATCATGTGAGTTTATTTTTTAACTTATTTTTATTTATTTTATTTTTTAATCATGTGAGTTTAAATAAAGGAGGGAATTTTACAGCTGGAAGGGTCTGAAACGATTTCATAGAGGAAGAAACATTTAAACAAGGCAAAGTTTGATTCTTTGAAGAAGGGGCCCATAAAAATCATTCCACATGATGCAATTTTATCTACCTTATGTCTTTAAAAAACATTGTTATGAAATTCCTATAATTTCTTTCCAAGAGAATGCATCACACTGTATGTTCATTTAGAAACTGGTGAGAGGGGTTGTTCATGGTTTCCCCTGTGTTCTTCTACCCCACCAACACCCTTGAATAGAGAAGCACATCTCACAGGGAGACATTGATGCTGATATGAATGTTCAGGAGTGGTGGGCCTGACAGGAGAGGTGTTCCACTGCCATATGCAAAATGAACCAAAGCAATTAGCTGAGTGGTGCTGAGGAGACCATGGCAGAAGGGCAGGCAAGGGATGGCACTGGGAAATCTCACAGCTATTACACTCCCTCAGGCATTCAGTATGACCTCTGGTCCTCCTAGCCTCCTCCATCAGCACTATTTTCCTCATAGCATGTGAAGTAATGCAGTCTGAAACATAATTTGCCTAGCCCTTAGAGAGAAGGTAAGAGGATTTGAATCAAGACCAGTCTAACAGCCACACCCAGGGTTTGCCCGTCAGCAGACGATGAGTGTTGGCCACCTCCCTCTGGCCAGGGCCTCTGTCAAGCCTTATATCAAGGGGAGTGGAAAAGGCAAACACATGTTTTCTATTTGCAAGAGAATTTCAGTCTTACTTATTGAATGACTAGATATAACTTTTATTGAAAATATCCTACCTTAGATCAGCTGTAAAATAATGAAAAGAAAAATAAAGGCCATTCTAAGATAGAATAATCAAAGTAACCAGTTAGAGTCTATATGGAGGAACAGAAATGCAGTCAGTGGGCAAAATATTTAGTAGCAAAAGCTGAGTGCCAGGCTGAGAAAACTTTGTATCCTCTGGACTCTGTCCTTTAAGAATGGTCAGCATTCAATCAGGAATTCTGGGATATGATTGCAAGGGAATAAGGAGTTTATTATAGGAATTAGACCTTAAACAGTGTCAAAAGATTTCTAGAAGGAAACTTCAAAAGAAAGGAGGAATTCACTTACCAGCCACAGTGTGGGTGAATGATTTCAGTTTTCAGAGGTGCTATAGCTGAGATATTGGGTTTTCCCCAAAAGATCATGTGTGAGACAATGTAAGAAGGTTTAGAGGTGAAATGATTGGGTTATAATAGCCTTAACCAGATCTATGTGTTAATTCCCTGATACAGATTAACTGGGTGGTAGGCATGTGGGGTGTGGCTGGAGGTAGGTCCATAGGGCATGCCCTTGGGGTTTATATTTTGTCTCTAGTGAGGTGACCACCCCTTACTTTCTGGTGAAATGTTCTGAGCTGATTTCTTTTTTTATATATTTTATTTTTTAGTTGTAGTTGGACACAATACCTTTATTTTATTTACTTTTATGTGGTGCTGAGGATTGAACCCAGGGTCTTGCACGTTCTAGGCAAGTGCTCTACCGCTGAGCTCAGCCCCCTGAGCTGACTTCTTCTACTGTACTTTTCCTCCATGAAGTTTGGCCACACCTTGAGCCCCAAGGAACAAAGTCAGTCATCTATCAACTGAGACCTCTGAAACTTCAAGCTCCCAAATAAACTTTTCCTCCTCTAATTGTTCTGGTCAAGTCTTTTGTTCAGCAGTGAAAAAGCTAACTAAAACAGAGGTATCTGGAAGCCTGGCATGTCCACCAGGTATAGTGGGTAAGTGAATAGGACTGGTTCTGTGGGAAATTGCTGTTTACTATGAGTTCATAGTGGAGTGTTTCATAGTGGATTAGGGTCACGGTTAGTCAAAGAGCCAGCCATCAGACAGAAGAGTTGGACCCCCAGCAGAATAAGTGAAACCTACTTGCATATTTCCATCTCTCACCCTCTGTATCCTCCAGGCCCTTCAGAGTTTGATGGAGGGTGCTTCACCTTTGCTTTCCAAAATCTTACACTAATTCCAAACTAACAACTTCCTGAGAGGGGGTCATGAGAGATGGAGTCCCCATCAAAACCAAGTCCAAACTGAAAAGAAGTCAGCAAAGTACAACCTTTAGGCCACATCCAGCCCACCTCCTGTCACTGTAAAGAAAGTTGGAGGAACATAGCCATGCTTGTTTATTTAGGTCTTATCTGTGCTTCATCTGTGCTGTGATGCAGAATTGAGTAGTTGCTGCAAGACCATAAGGACTGAAAAGCATCTAAAATATTGACATTCTAGTCCTTCAAAGAAGAAATTTATTGTATTCTCCAGTAAAACATCCAGGAGAAGAACCCTCATCACACTCATAATCATTTATTCAGGGACAGACTTTTCCTTTAAGTGGTAAACTAAGAACTCCTTATTGCCCATTTCTAAATCCGGAGCTTAGATCACAGGGGCACTCAATGAAGTTCCTCAGATAAAGTAACTGAGCTACTATTTTGACCTGGAGTCTTTCTTACCTGAAGTGGTAGGAATCAGAACAGGATCCTCTTGGGGCAGATATGATTAAATTATAGGGAAGTGGTCAACATGGGGAAATGGCTCAAATTATGGAGTCCTATCCCTTGGCAGGGCTCTGGAACAGGACACCAGCCCTTTAGAAGTACAACTGGTGGTGGCAAAATAGGACCCAGGCATAAAAAAGATCAGGGATTCTGGCCAAAACAAAGACTGTCCTGAAAACTGAGGCGGACAGCAGTCACTTGAACAATGACTGGAACTACAGATCCTGTGTGAACTTTGATAACTGCTTCTCTTTTCTGAATCTGTTTCCTCTCTGAAAAACTAAAATGTCAGCTCTCAACATCTAGGGCTATTTTGAAGATAATCTGAGATGATGCCTCCTATGTATTAGAGTAAATAAAAACATCTTAGACTTCCAATAAATGGTCATTCACTGCTCCATCAAATATTTACTAAGCATTCACTCCATACCCAGGCACTGGACTGAGTGCTGGATACAAACTATCTAAATTCCCTGTCCACGTGAAGCTTTCATTTTTATGGGGTAAGATCAAAAATAAATGAGCAAATAAATAAATGTATATTATTTCCAAAAATTAGAAGTGCCATAGACAAAAATGAAGCCACGTTAAAAATACATGTATTTACATGTGGGTGTGTGTATGTGTGTGTGTGCGCGTGCACATACATGGGGGGGTGCTTTTCTTTTACATAACTTGGATGGAAATTTTCCATTAAGCTTAAACTGAAACAGACCTGAAAAGAAGTGAGAGATAAAGTCATGCAAATACCTCAAGACAAAGTGTTCTAGGCAGAGGGATCAGCACTTGCAAATACCACTCAAGATAAACTGTTTGGCAAGTTTAAACAAACCACTATTTTTTAAATGTCAATACTAGGCCTTAGTTTTGACATAAATTTACTTGATATACTTGCCTAAAGCTAACATTTCATCTAGACTTGGGAGAGAAATTCAGGGAATCTTGTTCAAATGGTTATAAGGTTTGGCCATCAGACAATGCCAAGTAGACTATAATTGCAACTGATATGCCTGAAATTTTAAAAATATGAATTACCTAAAATATCAAGTCTAGCTACCCTATTACTCCTACTTGAAAATAATTATTTATTGGATACTTATAATACATCAAGTACATTCCAGCTACAAGGAAACTAAGGATGATTGCTCTAAGCTACTTGAGGGCAGGAAACCTCAGATCCATGAATATTTCTGAGTAAGAAAATGTTTATTTCCCACTAAAATAAAACTATTCCATTTCCTACTTTCCATGCACTAAGACATATAAATTAACTTCATTTGTATTGAGTGTATGGTTAGAAAAACTCTTAACATTTTTTTTTTAATTTTCCCCCAGAACATTGCCACTTGAGTGATAAACTGTTAAGTTTCCAGATTCCTCTGAGAATGCATCCAGGCAGTTTGATCTCAGTTAATGGCACCTCTTAATGATCTATTAAATTGCATCACTCACAGCAGAGCTGCTCTATGAAACCTTAACAAATGCCAGCAATGCTCATGCACCCTCTCCTGTACTTTGGAAGCTCCAAAGAAAATATTCTAGGATAGTTTGATATACCTTCATCAGGTGGTAAACAGCACTGCTTTCTGATAACTCTGGCCTCCCCATAAAGCACAGTAGACAAAAGATTGCCTAAGTCACTTCAAAAATTCAAAAGAAACTAACATCTCCAAAACTTTACAACCTCCATTTTAAGATGTTGTTACTCCACTTCTAGCCTAATATGTATCATAATATACTGGATCTATTCCCATAAACACTTAGCACCTAAAATATACTAGGCACTATTTGAAGTACTTTAAAATGTGAACGTATGTAATTCTTACAAAAATCCTATTAAGTATTATTACATATTCATTTTACAGACAAGGAAAATGAGGCACAGAGTGCCTAAATTCTTTCCCAAGCTCTTACACTCAGTAACTGAACTGGAATTTGAATTCAAGTCACCTAGCTCTTGAGAGATTCTCTAATATTAATAACTTGGTGGCTATTCTGACCTTTTTATTTGTTCTCCTTACTCCAGCTGTTGAAGGGTGGGAGGGAGGTAGTATTTGGAAGGAAAATGAATTGGGGATAGGAGAACAGGTGTTTAAAGTCAGTGGTTTTATTGCTGAATTTAAAATTCATTTATTTGTTGCAGAAATGTTAAATTATAAAAAAGTAGATCTTAAAAATAAATCATTATTCTCCATAATTACTGTGTGTGAAAACATTTAGTTATTTTCTGTATATCAACTAACAAATGTGTGTTACAATTAGCATCTCTGCCTTTGCCCATTCTATAATATATCGTGGATATTAAATCATGAGTGAATATTTTTTGGACACTATTTCCAGTGACTACATAGCTGGAATTCATAAGAATATGCCATAATTTATGTTACTGATGAATATGTACATTGTTTCTACATTTTATTTTTTATAATTATACATCCCATAACAGTAAATATTTGAGCCCATCTCTTCTTATTTCCTCAACACGTGTTTCCAGGAATAAAATTACTGGGTCAAAGTATATACAAGCTTTTAAATGTTATTATAAACTTCTTAATAAATTGCCCTCTGGAAAGGCTCTCTAGAAATTTGGAAGAGCAGGATAATTATTTTTCTTCCGCCTCAAGCTTCTTCTTTAGATGGGTCACAGCCCATCTAGGAAACATCCTAAGACAGACACCCATAGGCAATTACTTGCACACAATTCTCTTTGCACATCTCCTCTCTCGAGTGAGTCAAATCAACTGCTGTTCAATGGTAGCAAACAGCAAGCCAACAACAAAACAGAACCAAGTGGGAGGTGGAGAGAGAACACCTATACCCACTTGGTTCTGCATATTTAGGGCTTGCAGTTTAGAAAGCAAGAACTGAATACGGATCAGTCATCTGTGCTTTCCAAAGCAATTTCAACGATTAACTTATGGTTCTCAACTCAAATTTCTGTAGAATGCAGGCAGGTAAAGTAGACCCACAATGCTGTAGGGAAAAGAAAAAAAAAACCTGCGAGTGGGGGTACTTTTTATCCTTGTCAGGACTTGACCCATCTGAAGAGGGCAGCCTCTGCTTAGCAACAGCCGGTTGTGATCATGTGTGGATGCAACCCTAGAATCACAATTGTCCCATTCTTAAAAGGAAGTGGGGAATCGGAGATTTTTGAATGTGTGTGTAATCCCAATTTTAACATCCTGGCAAGGAACAAAATTTTAAAATTACTGCACTAGTTACAGGGACATGTTGGTCTAAATTTAACCTCTTCCCATTCCATTTTACTATACTTTCTTAATTTTATGCAAGCGTCTTAGACATAGCCAAAGGAGTAGCTACAGGAGAGGACATTTGTAACCAGAATTCTGCCTAGGAAGCAACTAATATAGGTACTCAGAGATACTGCCATCTGCCATCCTTCCTGGTGTTGATCATTAAGATGGAGTGGACTATAAAGAAGACAGCAGGCCCAACTGAGGGAGAAGAGAAACTAACTTTAAAGAATTCCATTACCACCCATGGGGTTGTGAATGACTACCACTTTAAACCTATCTAGTTACAGCTGAAGCATCGTAGGAAGAAAGCCCATATTACCTGTGACATCCTGCTGCCGGCTTATCCACGACAGTCATTGGAAGCAGCCTGCACCATGATCTATTTTAAAATGTCCCCTGACATATTTTTATATTCCAGCACTAAAAATCTAAACTGCTAACTTACCAAGCCTGAGCATGTTATTTTCCAATAAAATACATTTTTACAAGTAGCTTTCTATCCCAGTTTCTTTTTTATGGGATAGTTTCCATTGTACAGAGGTACAGAGGTACTGATTGATCTTCAGAAAGTTGAGAGATGGAAAAAGGCTTTAATGCATTGGAGCCCAGAGGTGATCCTTAACTTCTGACAGCTTGGAAATCACTTACACTCATATTATTTGCATAGTCTCTGATCCTAATTCTTTTCCCTTTGTGGGAATAGTATTATGTGGGTTATAAAAACAAACAGAACACTGAACGAAGCTACCAACATTAGTCTCAGGAAAAAGTGAGCACATTCAGGTTGATTCTTTGCCATAGGAATTCTTTCCTAACCCGACTTCCAGATCATTATTCACTCCACTCACACCCCTATTAGAAGAACACTCTTCAGAGACAGAGCTGGCTACATTCCAGAAAATGTAGGGTGCTAGACTTTTGTTGTCAGTCTCACTATCTTGACTTGCTCAGGTGTATCTAAGCTCCCTTAAAAGCTTCACAATCCTTATTGAAGTAAGAGAGAAAACTGATCTGATGTAATCCAAAATTAGTGGATGAAAATGGAAAGCTACTGACTTCAAATTTTCCAGTATTGTTTCTTTTATAGAAAATGATTTGACTCTTTGAAAAGGACAAGCTTTATGTATCTTTTATTCTTTGCTAATAGAAATCAAAGGAATGAAGACAAATTCAAGTCTTCCTTGAGATTTTAACCATACTTTGCATTGCAGAAGTTCAAAATGGTTGATATAACCTGTCTTGGATTGTTTGAAGGTTAGAAAAAAATTTTCTTAAGTGATGGCAGCAGGTTAGAGAGGTCTCCAGTGCTGTCCTAGAACATGAGTCACCACCCTGAAACAGCAAAATAAACAGGTGGCCCCAAAACAACTTGCTATTTCAAAACAATAAGAAATGTTTTAGCCTATTCCGATAGCATCTTCAAGTACATATGAAATATCAGTAAGTCACTGTCCTCACTGTATTTATAAAGGACAAAGAGAAGCAATAGAATTATTATGTACCCTGTGTTTCTTCTTCCACTAACAGGAACATGGATGAAAAAAATCACCATTGACAAAACAAAACATCTGTAAGTAGAGAAGAAACCAAGTTCTTAATTTTTAAGTCAGCCAAGGTTCTGACTCAGCTATGGCCCTCCATCCAGTGAAATGTGACAGGGTCCACACATAAGGCAGCTGCTGGCTAAGTGGATAATGCTTGTTAGCTTCCATTTAGAAATAGCCCCCTTTCACTGGTATGCCTCTTGCTCCTCAGACTGCTACCCACTCCCAAGTCATTTTATCCCCCTGCCAAAATGAGATCTCCATCACTTCTTATAAGCCCAGCCACTGTTATCTCTTGCCTGTATTAGTGCAATAGTCTCCTAACTGGGTTCCCTACTTGACTGTAATCTCTGCATTCTATTCACAGAGAGGCCAGTTTTAAGTATGGTGATATTGATATAACATAAGCTTAACCATTTTAAAGTATGCAGTTCAGAGACATTTCATGCATTTGTATCTTATACACCATCCATTCCAAAACATTTTCTTCACCCTGGAAATAAATCCTATACCCAATAGCAGTCATTCCCCAAACCTCCTTCCCTAAGCCCCTGGAAACCACTAATCTGCTTTCTGTGTTTCTGGATTTGCTTTTTCTGTGTCTCCATATAAAAGGAATTATACATCATGTTACTTTTATATCTGATTTCTTTCACTCTTCATATTTTCAAGATTCATCCATGTTGCAACGTGTATCAGTAATTCATTACTTTGTGTGGTTAAACAACAGTCCATTGTACACATACCCCACATTTTCTTTATCCATTCATCAGCTGATGAGCTTTTGAGTTGCTTCTGTTTTTCGGCAATTATGAATACTGCTGCTATAAACATTTATGTAAAAAATTGCTGTTTTAATACCTGTTTTCAAGTATGTGGGTATATACCTGAGAGTAGAATGGCTGAATCATACGGTTTTAACTTTTTGAGGAAAGGCAAAACTGTTTTCCACAGCAGCGGCACCTTTTTACATTCCTACCAGTCCTGTACAGGGATGTCACTTCCTCCATAGCTTCACCAAGTTTCTTTTTCCTATTGCTACAAAAATCTTTTTATTGTTGTAGCTCAGCTAATATAACTCCTCTCCACTGCCCATCATTTAAAATAAAAAGCAGGGTCCTGAATGATTGGGGATAAGACTCCCTGTCTCATCTCATCCCCCATTACTTTCCTTCTTTCTCACTTCGTGCCAACTACATTATCCTACCTGTCAATCCTCAAAAGTGCCACACTTGCTCCCACCTCAGGGTCTCTGCTCTTGCCTCTGTCTGTGATATCTTTCTCCATGATGTCTACATTCTACTCCCTTATTCCAGCTTCAGCTCAACGGCATCTCTCCTAAAATATTTGTCTTAAAAATTCCATACAACATAACCCACTGCCTAAGTTTCGGTTCTCTAGAAAATAAAGTATGATTCAAGAGTGAAATGCTTCCAGGCACAGTGGCACATGCATAATCCTAGCAGCTCCAGAGGCTGAAGTAAGAGGATCATAAGTTTGAGGCCAGCCTCTGTAGCTTAGCGGGGCTCTAAACAACTAAGTGAGACCCTGTCTCAAAATAAAAACATAAAAAGAGCTGGGGATGCAGCTCAGTAGTAAACCACCCCTGGGTTCAATTCCCAGTACAAAAAAAAAATGCAGCAGCAAGGTAAGCAAATCTAAGATGGTACTTAAACTGGGTCTATTATATCCATTTTCCCTGATTTATTTCTTCAAAGTATTTTCCATTTTTCTAAAACTAAATGCTTAAACATATTTATTTTCTTCTTGCCTATTGTCTCTAAACTATGTAAGTTTCATGAAGGCAGGGATCAAATCTTCATCTCCTTATATTTCCAATGCCTAGAACAGTCACTGGCATGTACTAGGGAGATTTTAAAAAAAATTTTATAGAAGGAAAAATTAATAATTTATTGACCTCCTATTGCTATAAATCCAGATCTACTTAAGCCTTTTCCTGCCAGTTTTATCTTAGTGATTTGGATGTGAGATTTTGACTTCCAACTAGCATTAGAGAGACATGAAAGACTATCCCTGTTATCCCAACAACTATAAATCAGAAAAGCCACAAAGCCAGAGTTTCAAAGTACTGAGAATGCAAAGAATGAAAAGAGAATTAAATGTAAAGAAATGAAAATCCTTCCCGAGGAAAGAGTCACAGCTGCTTCTATCCTGAAGGAGCAGTCGGAAGAGGAGGAATCCTCCAAAATTTGGCTGGAGGAAACCAGCCAAATTTCAATAACTGTGTATAGATTAGCATGACAAATTAGCATGCCAGAAACCCCTGCAATAGACCAAATCTCTTCCACCTACCAGATGTTTACCTTCATCAAGTGCATGGGGGTGGTATGCCTAAGGAAGAAGCAGGAAAGCATTACTGAGAATCATCCAGATGGGGACCAGGCCTTGCTCAAGTGAAGGCAAAGGCCTGCTGAAGACATGTACAGCAGGAGAGGTGAGAAGAACCTCTTTGTGCACCACAGGACCACTAAGGGTCAGGCAACAGCAACCAAAGACTGGGGTTGAGATACAAGAGCTAAGAGATTCCTGCCAGTTCCTTTATCATCCCTCTGAAGTCTCAGGGCAGAGTTTTAGGGCCAAGAGAAATTTCCCAAGGTGTGGAAAGGGGGCAGGAGATCAGAGAACAAAATGAACTAACCTGCTCTCCAGAAAATAACCACCAGGCTAGAAAGTAGAGGGATATTTCAAGATTTCAGGGTATCCGGAGACTGACCCCACTGAAGGTAAAATCCACCCTCATAAACCCTAAAGGTAACAGTGAACCGAATCTAATGAAAACTTGGGCAACACTCAAACCGGAATCAACTGTGAAGTAGATTAATTCAAAATGTTAGAAGAAGGGATGTGCCTTTTTCTGGTGTTGATATCATTTATTTTATCATCTACTAAACTTTATACAAAATGTAAAGTACACCATAAAAAATGAGACATATGAAGAAGCTAGATATAATGTGACCCATGGTCAAGAGAGAGAACTATTACTACAAAGCAGACTCAAATTTGAACCAACATAAACTGAAGTATACAGTGAAGATGACCAAGGCATATAAACACAAGCAGAATTTCAGCAGAGAAGAAAATTATAAAAACTATAAAATGGAAATGAGAAATATGTGATGCCGCAGTCTGGCTGGGCACAAATTATGAGCCACTGAAGCAGGAACAAACTTTATTTCTTGCCGCAGTCTGGCTGGGCACAAAATCACGAGCCACCACACACCTTGTAGATTCAAACAGCAACTCTGTATTCTCGAACTGTCACCGGCACTTTACACACACGTTCTGGGCAAATCCACGTTCTGGGCAAAATCCACGTTCTCCACCGGGCTCTGAATCCCAAATACTCTCTGAATCTTGCGAGAACTCAACGGGAACTCAAGGAGCAGGGCGCTTGAGGCAGCAGGATACGCCCTATTCCCAGCAGGGTACACCTTAAACCTGGAACCGCCCTAAACCCAAGGAGCGGGATACTCCCTAATCCCAGCAGGATACAGCCTAAACCTGGATCCGCCCTGGTCCTTGAGCAAGGTCACCTTACATGCAATGTCACTGCAAATGACCTGGGTCATGCCATACGTCATACCTACTTTGCAATGGCTCTCAGCAATTTCTGAACTCCACCAGCACACTCCACACATGCTCCCTGGGAACTCTCCTGAACACCACGCGGCTCCTCCAGGAACCACCAACCGGAAATCCCTCCTCCAGCACTTCCCCAACCAATGCGAACTCTTCAGGAATCCCCGCGAGAGCTCAACCAGAACTCAATGGGAACTCTGCGAGAACTCAAAAGTCATCATCTTAATGGCTCACTGGTGGCACCTCTCAACCACTACTTCTGGCAAAAATGCCATGCGTCATCCCGACTTGGCTGTGGCCCTCAACATCTCCCCCTCTCTGTTTAAACAACAAGCAATGTGGCTTACGGACAGTGCCTGTTAGGTTGTCCAATACTACATATGGTCCTTACCCGTCATCCAATAAGCTGACCTCAAGGCGTAAGCCTCCTGTCTTAGGTTGGTACCACTGCAATTGGATCTTACCTGTCACTGACTACCGGTACAGCATACAGCCATACTTGTGGATAGGCCTATGCACCAGTGGGGGGTGAGGTTCTTTGCCTCACCTCTGTTGGCCCCCAAATTTGGGCTTGGTGCAAGTGGGGGGGTGAGGTTCTTTGCCTCACCTCTGTTGGCCCCCAAATTTTATACCATCACTAGCAGAAGGGAGGAGGATACAGAAATGCCACAACACCAAGCCAATTGACGGCTCCTTTGGAAAAATTGTATCACCAGTGACACCATCAGCAAAGATACGCCAGCACTACCACAATTCGCTGCACCAACAGATAGTTTACAATGCATACAAGTGATACATAGTCCAGGCAAGTTCTGCAAGCAGTTCAAAGCAGAGGAATCCATCAATATGTTCATTTCCTCCCAAAGTAAATCGACTACTTGATTGAGCATCACTTGTTGAGTTATTATTCATTGATGCATCAGTTTATACAGTTTACTGTGATAGCTATCAAAGAAGCTGTAGTTTGGTTTTATCTTTGTCTTCACCGGCACTGGGATGAAGATAGGAATTCTGGCAATGATGGCTAAAAAAAAAAAATATGTAACATTCCAACAGGTACTAAGAAAAGAATTTTCTGAACAATTTACATTATCCTGAACAGAATTATTAAATATAATGAAAAGGAAAGGTGAAAGTAAACAAACAGATCTGTTAACCTTTTTTGTTCACATTTTAAAACAGTCCTCAACATCTGTTTACCCAATTTAAATTAAACCATTTAAATCACGTGAATAATAAAAATATTTGGATCCATTTTTTCATGAGCACTCCTCATATATGATATATGACATATGCACATACAGACATACAACACAAAACAGAAGTGTGCATACATAACACAATACATACAACACATATCATAATAGTAAAGGCCTTGTAGCTTTTCACAGGTGAAATCTCCATTGCAATGTTTAAAAACTCCACAGTCAAAAAGTAGAACTGATCAGAAAAACATTAACCTAGGTCTGTATGAGCTCAAAAAATAAAATAGAACTTCATGATGTGGGAAAAGGCAATAATAAAACAGATATTGAAAGAGACATCCTGGTTACCACCTGGGTTTGACTCTTTTTTTGAATATCCCATCCTTTTTTCTGTAACTTGCATAATGGGTCTGAAGGTATTCCCACTAGCAAGCCCCAATGTTTTTCACATTTGAAATAGGCTTTAATGGTGTTCATTATTCATTAGCCTCCAGGTGTGGGAGAATCACTGTCGCAGATGTAAGAATAGCCAAGCTGGAGCTCTGGATATCAGCTGTTAAGGATTTGAGTCAAATCACCTTCTTTTTGGTCTGTAGAAATCACTTTGGTTAGTCTCTCTGGAATCCAAATCAACTGCTCTTATCCCTGTGGAAACACACAAACAGAACCCGGACTCCAGACAATCACTGGGTCAGGACCTTTCCATTGTCCTGTTAGAATATCCTTCCAAAGTACCTTAGGCTTATGTACATTTTTTGGACACATATGCCTTTCCACAGCACTAAGCCCTGATGAATCCAAATTTTAAAAGTTTAGAGTAAAAAGGGTTATTTTAAGTTTTTCTTTGGGGGATATATACCCTTTTCCAATTCCCTCTTTTTGCTTTAATAAGTACATTTTAATAGTTTGATGAGCTCTTTCAACTATGCCTCGTCCCTGTGGATTGTATGGAATTCCTGTTAGGTGAGTAATGCCAAATGATGAGCAAAATTGTTTAAAAGAGGTAGAAGTATAACCAGGACCACTATCTGTTTTTAACTGTTTTGGAACGCCCACAGTGGCAAAATTTTGTAAGCAATGAGCTATAATATCTTTAGTTTTTTCTCCAGCATGAAGGGAGCCCATCAAAAATCCAGAAGAAGTATCAGCTGTAACATGCAAATATTTTAATTTTCCAAATTCTGGCAAGTGTGTGACGTCCATCTGCCAAATATGGTTAGGTATCAGTCCTCTAGGATTGACTCCAAGATTAACTTGTGGTAAAAAGGTCACACAATTTTGACATTGTTTTATTATTTGTCTAGCTTGTTCCTTAGTTATTTTAAAATGCTTTTGTAAAGTATTAGCATTGACATGGAACCTTTTATGAAAATTTGTAGCTTCTTCTAGTGTAGAGAAAATATGTATGTCATGTGTAGATTTATCTGCTAAATCATTGCCCAAACTAAGGGCTCCAGGCAATCCTGTATGTACTCTGGTATGTCCTATAGAGAATGGATCTTTTCTGTCCCAGATTAGACTTTTTATAGTGGAAAACAGTAGAGGAAGGAGAAATCCTACTAGCATCTTCAAGGGATACTATAGCATTAACTATATACTATCAGAAAATAAATAAAATACAGAATCTTTAAACATCACAAAAGCTTGTAATACTGCATTAAGCTCTACCTTTTGACTGATTGTTTGGGTACTAAAAATGTAAAAGTTTGATCAGGGGTAACTACTGCTGCTGTACCATTATTTGACCCATCAGTGAATATATTTGGAGCATTCATGATAGGTGTTTTTCATGTCATTTTTGGGAAAACTACAGGATGTGAAGACCAAAAAGACAATAAAGGATTAGATGGTAAGTGATTATCAAATGAAACATTAGATTTACACATGATTATTGTACAAGTATTTAACTCATTAGCTAACTCATCAATTTGATCCATAGTATATGGAGTAATAATTTTATTGGGAGAAATTCCAAACACTCCCTTTGCTGCTTTTATTCCTTTGAGTATTAATTGTCCTACAGCCTCAGGATACCTAGTAAGAATAGTATTAGGAGAATAAGATAAATGTATCCACAATAATGGACCTTCTTGCCAAAATACTCCTGTAGGAATATTTTTTGTTGGTGTTACAATAAATAATAAAGGCAAACTCATATCAATTCTATCCAAATGCATATTTTCCATATATGTTTCAATAATTTTTAAGGCCTTTCTTGCTTCAGGCGTCAACATGCGGGGTGAATTTGGATCTGATGGACCTTTTAGGATATCAAATAAAGGTCACAACTCTCCTGTTGGTATGCCTAGATAAAGCTTCATCCAATTTATGGCTCCTAATAACTTTTGAAAGTCGTTAAGTGATTTGAGTTGATCTACTCGTATTTGAATTTTTTGTTGGACGGCCCATGGTTGAGGATAATAGAACTCCTAAATAATTAATTGGAAAATTTAATTGTACTTTATCTATTGCTATCTCTAGATAACAATTTTTTAATAAGTTTGTAAGTGTGGCATAACATTCTAGCAATGTGTTTTTAGCTTTGTGTGCTAATAATACATCATCCATATAGTGAAATATTTGTAGTTCAGGATTTTGATTTCTAAGTGGCTGGATTGCCTTGTTAACATAAATTTGACACATAGTTGGGCTGTTAGACATCCCTTGAGGGAGTACTTTCCATTCATATCTCTGATCAGGACCTTCATGATTCAGTGCAGGGATAGTAAATGCCAAACTTGGACTATCCTCAGGATGAATTGGAATTGAAAAAAAACAATCTTTAATATCTATAGCTAAAACATACCAGGTTTTTGGCAAAGCAGACAATTGAGGAATCCCCGATTGAGCAGGTCCTATAATAAACATCTCATTATTAATGGCTCTTAAATCTTGCAATAATCTCCATTTACCAGATTTCTTTTTAATGACAAAAATGAGAGTATTATGGGGAGATATGGAAGGGTGTATATGTCCCTCCGCTAATTGTTGTTTGACCAGGTCATGGGCTGCTTGTATCTTTTCTTTAGTCAGGGGCCACTGAGGAACCCATACTGGTCTTTCTGATTTCCAAGTAATTTTTATTGTCTCAGTGACCCCTTCTGAAAACCCAATCCATGTCTATTTATTCCTTGATCTATTTGAATTGGGGCTGCTATACCTTGTTCTTATTCTCCTAATCTTTTTTCTTTCCTAAAACCTTGTCTAGCCCTAATAGTGGGTGCATTTGGATTGATGTTATTTGTTAATGTCAAACCTAATTGATCTAGGACATCTCGTCCCCATAAATTTATAGGAAGATGATCCGATACATATGGCTGTATAGTTCCTTCACATCCTTCAGGATCCTTCCAATATAATACCATTGCACTTCTATGGGGATTAGTCGCCACTCCTAGGCCTCGAAGCGTTTGAGTGGCTTGTTGTAACTGCCAATGTTTTGGCCATTCTTGACGAGAGATGATGCTAAGGTCTGCACCTGTATCCAGTAGCATATTAAATTCATGTCCTTGAATATTTAGTTTTAGCATTGGGCGAGAATCTAAATTTAAAGACAGCATAGCCCAATCTACACCTGTGGAGCCTAATCTCCTGGAACCTCTTTCTATAGTACTATTGGAAAATTTTATCATGTAGGCTGGGTATTATTAATAACTGTGCTATTCTATCTCCTGGTGTAATTACTGATATACCCTTTGGAGAACTAGCTATAATTTTTATTTCACCTTCATAATTGGGATCAATTACCCCAGGACTTATCATAAGTCCTTTTAGAGTAGAAGAACTGTGTCCCAATAATAAGCCTACTGTTCCTTGGGGAAGAGGTCCTTTTACTCCCATCTCTGGAGTTAGTACTGCTCTGGCGGAGGTGCAGATGTCCAACCCTGCTCTCCCTCTGGTTCGTCTGATGAGAGATCTGATGGATAATGTGTCCTGGGCACTACCCTGATGGTGTTGCTGGGTTCCTCCATGGTGTTGCTGGGTTCCTCCAGTGCCCCGTATATTTGTGGTCATGGGCCCCAGAGCATTGGGCCCCCCTATCCGTTTTTTGGCAATGGAGCCCGATGCTTTTCTACACAATATCGTGGGTAAACACCTGGTCCTTTTCCGTTTTTTGGTAACGGAGTACCCTCTATGGTGGTTTGAGAATGGCATTCATTAGCCCAATGTCTCCCTCTATGGCATCATGGGCAAATATCCGGTATTCTCCTCCTTTGATACCTAGTTTTGTTAAACCCTCCTCCTATGGGGCAATTCCTTTTAAAATGTCCTGTTTGCTCACAATTGTAGCATGTTTTTGGCCTGGCATCTAAAGCCTGTTGTACTGCAGCTGCCAAGACTTGCCCTTGTTCATTAATATCTCTACATAATTTAATATATGTGTTTAAATCTTCATGTTTTCATGGTCTAAGGACCTCTCTGCACCAACGATTTGCTTGCTCATAAGCCAGTTGTTTTATTAATGGCATTGCTTGTTCTGTATCCTCAAAAACTCTGGTAGCTGTTTGAATAAGCCTATCTACAAATTCAGCGTAAGTTTCATTAGCTCCTTGTATTACCTTAGATAAATTGACCTTGTAAATCTCCATGTCCTTGTAAAGTCTTCCATGCCCTAACTGCGTCTCCAGCAATTTGTGCATATATAGCAGGATCATATGCAATTTGTTGCAGCTGACCCTCATAAGGTCCTTTTCCTAACAACATATCTAGATTTCTCTGAGGATAACCAGCTGCTGCATTTTGCCTAGCCGTCTCCGTGCAAAATTCCTCATTGGCAACCTTCTATAACAGGTATTGTCTTCCATTTAGCACAGCTTTACACATACTAGCCCAGTCTGCTGCCGTAATGTCCAAGTTGGTAATGGATTCGACCATGCTTACAGTGAAGGGTGCTTGGGGACCATAGGTTGTTACAGCCTCCTTTAACTGCTTCACTGTTTTGAAATTTAAAGCACGGTGAATTCTCTGCCCTCCTGCCTGCTCAAGTACAGGGCATGCTAATCTTTGAGGTCCTATCTCAGGATCCCATCTATCAACTACGGGGGTCAGGGGCCCCATAGGATATGTTGTCTCTATAGGTGGAGCTGTTGGTTGGACACTTAGCCCTCTGGTGATAGAAAAGTGTTAGTAGCAGCCTCCTGTTGTAACTTTTTCCCTGATAGTTCTTCCTCCTTTAAATTTTCTTCCTCTGTCTGACTAGCTCGAGAGACCTTCTCTTTTACTTGATCTAAAATGTCTTTCTCCATGGTCTGAACCTCTAACAATTTACTTAACACTCTTTCGGTTTGTTTTTTACTAATTTCTAATCTACTATAAAGATAACGCAACCCAACAAGATAACACAAAACAAAACTGAAACAGAATGAAACAAAAACAGAACAAAAAATCGTTGTATCAATTTTCCTATTTTCTTGAAGTGTATTTTCGTGGTCTATCTCTATCTCTTCCTCAGGGCCGAACAACTTTAAACCTTGAGCCAACCATTTTTCCCAGTTTGCCTGAGAAAGTTCTAGGGATAGGCAGCTTGAAACAAAAACAAAACAAATCAAAACAAGAACACATTGTTTTTTGAAATGGTCACCCATTCTCTCGCCTTCCCTCAGGGGCGTGCAATTTCACTTACCTCCGAGCTTCAGGTGTTCCCTGCATGGGTCGCCAAATGTGCAGTCTGGCTGGGCACAAATCACAAGCCACTGAAGCAGGAACAAACTTTATTTCAGAACTCCACCAGCACACTCCATACACGCTCCCCAGGAACTCTCCCAAATGCCACACGGCTCCTCCAGGAACCACCAACCGGAAATTCCTCCTCCAGCACTTCCCCAACCAATGCGAACTCTTCAGGAATCCCCACGAGAGCTCAACCGGAACTTAATTGGAACTCTGTGAGAACTCAAAAGTCATCATCTTAATGGCTCACTGGTGTCACCTCTCAACCACTTCTTCTGGCAAAAATGCCATGCGTCATCCCGACTCAGCTGTGGTCCTCAACAATGTGATCACAAATTCTCTCCATGGGTTCAGCCAGCTGGACAGGACAAGAAAGTGAACCGTGAACTTGGGGTTTCCACACTGGCTCTTTCCTACATCCAGAATGTTCCTCCCCACCACACCATGTGACTCACTCACTGCCTTGAGTTCTTAGCTCTTGTGTCATTGCCACGTGGAAATGTATCTCCCAGACCCATGACAGATTTACTCCATAACATCTATTATGTTCAAGGTGTGTCTACAGATATATGCACACATGTACTCCCATATGTATTTATGTTCTTATATATAATTATGTTGAAATTCATAAATGTCTCTCCCTGTTAGAATGTAAGCCCCATGTGTAAGAGATTTCATATTGTTTAATGCTCTAACCCTAGTATCTGCCTTTTATACTGAGAATGCAGTAGCTGCTGGGTTGATACTTATTGAATGGTTGAAATAAGGAATATATGAATGAAGCCTGGGAGCTTCTCTATTTGTAGTATCATGTGCCCGAAGAGTAGAAGAAACACTATGAAGTCATACCTCCTCAGTTTGTGGTGGTATAAATTTAAAAGCCAGTAAGAACAATTTTCTAAGTAGAGGCTCAAATGATCAATTCTGTGTAACAGGGTTAATTCTGGTGGCCGAGGAGTGCAATGGAATTGGCAGAGAGGAAATTGAAATTAAGGAAACAAATTAAAATGTTATCCCTATGCCAAAGACAAAAGGTGGTAGGAGCTGGAAGCAATGAAGGTGCATTATTAGAAGAAAATAAAATGTAGCAGGGGGAGCAAGAACCAGGAGGGCTTTTTGATAATTAAGCTTGGTGGTAGAGATGTGAACACAGACAAGCATTTGAAGATAGCTTTGAGGTTTCTACCTGTGGAAACTGGGAAACTACAATGTCTTTACACAGATAAGAAACACAGGAGCAGGTCCAAGTTTGTTGGTAGAAGATAGTACTTCTTTGGGGTCATTTTAAGAATGTCAAATGGAAATCTAGGGTGTAGAGGAAAACATGCAATGGAACTTACTAAGGAGTCAGAACTGGAAACAGTGATTTAGCCCTCGAGTGTTAGGGTCTGTAAACAAGTCAGGATGGCGCCTGGCATTTTGCCAGAGGGAGTGGTTTGTGAAGTAACGCCAGCGAGCCATTAAGTGTGGAGATTCCTTATTGGTTGACTGATGTATCTAGTTTATGTTAATTAAGATAAGCTGTGTGTAATGTATATATATATACCCCTCCGGTATATATATAAACGACTTCCACTCCTGCTGTATCAATGTACACAAGTTGCTCGTCACCCCCCGGTTATTTTGCTGCAGCCGGACTGCGGCACTTGAGATATATTTGAAGTTTTGAGAATAGCTGAGATTTCTCAGCTCTTTATCATCTGTGCTTCTCTGGGGGCTCTTTTCATGAGGTCCAGTGTGCATGCTATTTTTCATAAATATTTCTATTTTCAAATGAAACATTAATTTTCTCAAGAAAAGAAATTGTATCTTATGTTTTCTGTGCTCCTCCACACCAAAAATTCCCCTGACAATAGTAATGTTCACAAAACATGATTCATTTTTTGTTGTTGATATCTTAAAGCATAGGGTGTTATATTCTCTTGATTCTGAGTAATACTTATTTTCACATATCTGAAGTGTATCTTATAATTTATATAAGTAGTATGTATAGATGTGATTTTTTCCAATTATATTTTTATTATATCTTCTGATGTAACTTATATATTGTTTTAGTCAGCTTTCTGCTGCTGTGATCAAAACGCTCGACAAGAATAGTTTTAGAGGAAAAGTTAATTTGGGGATGCATGGTTTCAGAGGTGTTAGTACATAGATGGTGTTCTCCCTTCCTCAAGACCTGAGATGAGGCAGAACATCAAGGTGGAAATGCATAGTGGAGAAAAGCAACTGGGAACGTGTCACCAGGAAGCAGAGAGAAAGCAAGCTTTGCTCAAGAAAGACAAAATATATACCCCAAAGGCACAGGACCCATGACACCCCCTCCAGCCACATCCTACCTGTCTACAGTTACAGTTAATCCCTATCAGCACTGAATGTACTGATTAGGTAAGGTTCGAACAACCAAATCATTTCACCTCAAAACTTTCTTGCATTGTCTCACACATGAGCTTTTGGGGGACACCTCAGATCTTAACCATAACATATACCTCAAAGCAACAGAAAAAGACATTGGACTAGAAGTCAAGATATGAGCATTTGAATCCAAGACCTCCTCAAATATTTATTTAGTCTAAAAAAATAACTCAATTTAGTTATCAATACTTTTGTTTCTTTTCTTTTAAACCAAGTCAAAAAATCTTCATCTCACACTTAGAAAAAGTTGAGAATATCATGAGCCTTACAATCTTTGAGAGTCAAGGAATATTTCAGATAGTAAGAGTTGGAATTAATAAAACAACTTACCATTTTAAGTTATTTGTTCATCCTTTGTGTTTCTTTTGAAAAGATGTTTTTGTAATTAAACTTTTAAATAAATGCTATGAAACAAGATGAAAACACCTATTTTTTTCAGATCATAGATTCTTTAGATTACAACTTTATGTATTTGTATGACCATATTAGCCTCTCTGTGATTTCCTCCAAAATTTAAAATATAATTGTGTAGACATTCCATAGACTCTTTATAATAATGTAGTTCTTTAATTCTAGGACCCAAGCAATTATATATGTATCATCAACATTAATGAAAACATATTTGAAAAGATTACACCAATTTTCACATTTTACACATCAATTTTAGATATGCAAAAAACTAATGCAACTTACAATCAAGGAAATAAATTAACAAAAAGTCTTTGGAGACAGGAGAAACTAGTGTTCTCTATTCAATCATACTCTTTACTGAATATACCCAGCAAATTGAGCAAACATGCCCCATGGGTGTGTGCTCATAGGAGCTCTGCTCTAGTGACTTTAAATTTGCTGATGGAGTAGTTTGTCCCTGCTTGATCCTGAAGGAGACAAAAATCCGAAACCATTTTAAGCCCCATGCATTCTCCCAATTTTGTGGCTAAAAAGTTTGGGCACACATCATAATCCAAACCAGGTTTATGTCTCCTCTCCCTGATCCAGGTCTGAATACAGGCTGACTTCTTGGAACAGTTTCCCATTTCTGCTTATAAAACCATCAGGGTCAAAGTCATGGGGAAAAAAGAAGAAAGTTCTTATATTATTGGCCTTGGTTTAAGCAAGTTTCTTATACTCTGGGACTGGCAGAGGGTTTACATTTGATTCTTTCACTCAAATGATTTTGTGCCTCCTTTGGAGATTTCCCAACTGGGCATATTGTGTTGTTCTTCCCAAGACCCAAGAAATCAATCTTCCTGCTGCTCCAACTTAAACCTTTGTTTTTCAGCCATTTTCAACACACATTGGAGAGCCCAGAGAACCCCTTAGAGGTCTTTCTGGCTGGATTTCAAATGACCCCAGGCTGCTTCTCCCATATGTCCCTCTTCAGACCCACAGGTTAAACTTATTCACTGGTTGCCTAGGGAAACGTTGGGAGCACAGACCAATCCAAACCCAGCCATAGCAACCCATTTGCAAAGCAGTTGATGGATCACATGCCAGTCCTCTATTCCTGTACCTACAGGAATCCCATCTCAAAATGCTTATTGTTTTCACCAGGCATACCCTCAATACCCTGCAGTTACTACACAGCTCCCACCAACAAAATCCTCTCTGCCAAATCCTGCAAAATCTCCAACAACATAATTCTTGCATCATCATTTCTGGATGAAAATGTCTTACAACTTGAAACTTGTTTACATTTCTTTCCTTGAATCTGCATTTTAATTTTACAAATCATATTAAAATCCCTGTCGTGCTTTGAATTCTCAACTAAAACTTACAGTGACAGAAAGATAAAGATGATGTTATATAAGGAAATATTTCACCCTTAAATATTTAGGAGGCAATTTTGTTCCCTTATAACTTTGGTTAATCAGCAACAGAAATATACGTGTCAGTTACACTGTGACATAGGAGGTAGGGGGAAAGGAGAATATCCCTAAAAAATAAAAGAGACGAACACAGCTTATAAGTAAAAACAAACAAATAAATAAATATGAAAAATAAACTTAAAAGTTTTCAACTAAATAGAAATGTTTGAAAAATTCAGGTCTCTGAAGTATTGTTCATGTACCATGTTGCACCAGAGCATATAGCTCTTTGTTTAGGCTTTCTTTAATGCAAACCCAAGTTCAAAAGGAAGCTTACTATCTTTCAACGTTTAGGTGCTGAGGATTTAAGGTGAGTGGGCTGTATAATGCATCCTAACAGATAAATTGTACTGAGTGCAGCCAATGACAAGTATGTATGTTAGAAAGATAAAGAACAACTGGATAACAAGTTTCCTGTACTCACTTGATACGGAAATTAAAGAACTGATTAAGAGAGAAACAAATAGAAGAATAGTTATTGGAAATACTTAATTTGTTATCTGACCCATTTCATAGTTTGGCATTATGTGAATGTAGTCAGTAAAACTGGAAATTGACATATACCTAGATTCACTCAGGATAGGCTAGGTAATGATTTACTGACAGACAACCTCCAAGCCTAATTGACTTAAAATAAATATTCTTTAAAAAATACTTTCTTCCTTATAGTTTGTGTTGTTTTCTGAATTAAATGGCCCAATCTGCTAGAATACAAGTGAACATGAGACCCAAGCTGGCCAATCACAGCTCCCCATTACAGGCCCTAGGAATTCAATCTGACAGAGTGATGAAAATCAAGAAAGAACAGTCAAAATCATTTAGAGCACTTTCCTGAAGCTATGTGCTAAGAAGCACTGTTGTTTTCTATTATCATTAGCTATGAAGAAAATATAATTCTTCAAATGATAGTACCTGTTTTTGAAAGCCAGTCTGTCTGCCTGAGCATGAAGTCAACCAAGCAGAAGGAAGAACTAGCAAAAAAAAAAAAAAAAAAAAAAAACCTTAATGACATCCACTTTAGTCCTTATATCCAGTTACATCTAAAATGAACTCTATGCTTGGACTTTTCATTTAAGTGACTTTTTACATTGCTCCTAATTTTGCCTTAAAAACAAAGACTAAAGTTCTACCTTTATGCTGTTCACTGGGAAGAAATATTTCTGTGACCTATGTAAATTCAACTCTAAATGTACTCCCTAAAAACAATTTTGAGACATTATATTGATCATTATAACGAGATCGGTTATATATCATTGATTGATGATATATCATTGATTCAATATGGAAACTATTAACTTCAAAAAAATTCCAAATTTCTAGGAACAAATTGTTTAGGCAACTTTTTATTTATTCTAGATAACAAAATCTTTATTAACATCAGTAATAACTTCCCCTTGTTTTGAAATTCCAATTAAGCAACTTAAGTCTATAGACTAGCAAAATACTTTCTTCTAGAAAGAAAAACCCCAATAGAATATAATATAGCCCCCAAAACCAAAACTATGCATTTTAGAAATGGAGAACTATAATACACAACATTCTAATCACTTTATAATACTGTCATCTAAATTTTGTGACCTTAGTCAATATGCATATTATTTTATTAAATCTCTACTATATACTTGAGGACACTAATTCTAGTTTATCATCAATTACATAATGTGCAACTAACATTATAAACATGCAAGTAAATGAAGAAATCTTTAGCCAGAGTACATTTTTTTCTTTCAGCTCTATTTCTCTTTAAATATTAGCAACAGAGATTAGTCATCTTTTACACCAGGATCAGAAATCCATTAACTGTAAACAATGGATATTTGATGATTCCTTATTTTGTCTTCACCAAGAATCTCAAATTTCTTCTATATAGGACATTAGTAATTATATTGCAATTATATTTCTTAATATAGTACCTAAGAATGTGTGCTCTGAAATCAGATTACCTGGGCTTAAGTCCAGTATTTATTACTTATAAATTGTATGACTTTTAATTATTTCACTTTTCTGCCTTGTTGCCCTTTTTTCAATGAAATAGGAATAATTATACTAACTAACTCATAGATGGTTGTGGAAAATAAATTATTTATTTCAAAATTTAGATCCATAAAAGATGAATACCTGTAAATCATTATTATAATTCTCATTATAACATTTGGCAAGTCCTCATCTTACTATTGTCTGATATACAAATATCCCCCAAAACAATTTTCCTCAAGTCTCATATTTCCTTAGAAATCATATCACTAAAATCATGAGAGTATAGTTTAGAGCTCCTTAAGAATTTTAAGAAGTTTGTAGAATCTACATAGTATAATAAAATTGACCAAATATCAGATATGAAGTTAATTGTAAGGCGTATATCAGTTGTGTAAAAGTAGTGAGGTCCCCTTTCCTCTTCATCCCTTCCTCTTCCACTCAATCCCTGTTGAGGGCCACAGCCGAGTCAGGATGGCACATGGCATTTTTGCCAGAAGTAGTGGTTGAGAGGTGACGCCAGCAAGCCATTAAGATGATGACTTTTGAGTTCTTGCGGAGTTCCCATTGAGTTCCCGTTGAGCTCTCGCAGGGATTCCTGAAGAGTTCGAGTTGGTTGGTGAAGTTCCGGTGGTGGGAGTTCCGGTTGGTGTGTGGTATTCCTGGAGGAGCCGCGTGGGTGGCATTCGGGAGAGTTCCCGGGAGTGTGGAGTGTGCTGGTGGAGTTCGGAAATAAAGTTTGTTCCTGCTTGAGTGGCTCGTGATTTGTGCCCAGCCAGACTGCCGCAAATCCCCCAAGCTCTTTTCTGAAGTTTTACAAGTAGAAATGCATCTGCATTAAATCCACATCTCTCTGAAAGATATACATATTTCCCACTCTTCAGTTATATAAAGGAAGTTAAACATACGTACATATGTGTGTGTGTGTGTATACACACACACACACATATATGTGTATATATACTAATTTATTAAAATGTGGGCAAAATAGTTAACATTTATTAATGTATAATTAATTCTATAGTGTAAAGTGAGCATATGGAAGATACTCAAAAACACTACTCATTAAAACCATTATGTTGCATTGTCTTATATATAGGATACCTACCAAAAGCTTAAATTGAACAACAAATATACCACTTAGGATAACATTGAAATAAGTGTTTTCAGAATTCTACTCTTTTGAGAAATATAGTAAGAGAATGATTAGAGCCTTTGAAAATACTTTTAAATTCACTGTGAAAACAGTATCCACGTTACTGCAAAAGTTACTTTTACTAAACGTCTAACCAAACAAAACACTAGGCACATAATTGTTATATAAGAAATGCATTCTTGAGATTGTTTTCTAGAACTTGGCTTTGATTTTACTTTGAAGAATGCACTGTTTTTCAAATCATCAATGTTCAAAAGTACCTGTATAGTAATGTGCAGCGTGCACTCTGACAAACTCGAATGTGTTGCTACTTGTACTGTAGAAAAAGTGCTTGAGAGGGACCTATTTTGTTTTGTTATTATTATTATTTTGCATGGGGTTTCAGAGTTTCAGTCCATGTTCAGTTAATTCCATAGCTCTAGGTCCAAGGTAAGGCAGACACCATGATGGAAGGCATGGCAGAAGAGAGCAGCTCAGGACATGAAAACCAGAAAGCAGAGAGAGAACTCAGCTCTTCAGGGTCAAAATACAAACCCCAAAGCCACCCCATCCTCCCAGTGATCTACTTCACCATTCCTGCCTATAGTCACTGCCCAGAAAATCCATATCAATATATTATCCACTGATTAGACTAAGTTCTCAAAATCTAATCATTTCACTTCTGAAAATTCTTGCATTGCCTCACACACGAACTTTTGGGAGATACCTCATATCTAAACCATAAAAAGACCTCACAATGATCTTTTTCTTGGGAGTAAAGCAGTTGCACAAATGCTTGAAATGGTAGAGAATCTACAGTGGCACTATTTTGTCTTGTTTTAAAAATGTTTTCACTGATTATGACTTGCTGATACACCTTTGAAATACTGGATTCTAAGCTACAGGCACCACGGGGGGAAATGTAGTCAACAAGTGTTTTCTGAAACCAACACTGATGAATAAATAAGTGAGAGAGTTGTTATATTATTAGAGAATTCAATACAAATAAAGAAATTCTCATTGTAAGGTGGTTAAATAATAAATGTGTCATTGTTGGGATGAACAACAGGACAATGGAACCACTTAGCAGAGTACAACTACAGATAAAAGAAATGAAGAGTAGAACCAATGTGCCTGACCAAAGTAGGTAAACATGATTGGTTTCCAAATATTCCACTTCCATTAGAGGTAAAAAAAAAATGGTATTGGTCATTGTTCTCTCAAATAATTGATATGTGTATTGTAAATAGATGGATTACTCACAAGTTTGTGAACAAAGAGAAGAACTTTAAATGAATGAAGCAAACTGTTTTCTTCATGAGTGAGGAAGCAGGACAGACAGTCCAGGACCTCACAACCTCCCTCATGGACATTCCCCCTTGACTTAAAGACCTCCCAAAGCCTCTACCATCTCCCAATAATGCCACCCTGGCAGCCAAGCCTTAAGCCATTTCACATGGTTCATTTTATATGAAACTTTGGGGACATTCATGGCATCCTTTATATAATTTTGATTCCCAGATCTCAAAAGGATCTATAGACCATATTATGAAGATCACTGGTATGAGTGAATTCAAGTCAAAATATCCTTTTCAAGGGAAATACACATGTCTTAATCTCAAAAGCAGCATACTGTATACAAGAAATTTTGTAATTTTTTGGTGTCAGGACCTCATTGTACTCCCCAAAGACCTCAGAGAAATTTTATATACTTTAATTAGAAATTAAAACTGATCATTTCATTAAATATTTATTTAATAATTCATTCCGAAATAAAAGCAAAACCATCCATGTTAAGTGATATTTTTGTTTAAAAGTATACAGTGAGAATGACTTTGCTTTAAATATTTGCAATTTTTTAAAAACATATGGCTTGATAAAAGACAACTGGATTCTTCACCTATTTTTATCATTAATCCATTATAAAAAATATCCACTGTAGGTGCAAGCGAGCCAGAATGAAAGACAAATAACATCTAAGAAATACTATGAAAGTAGTTTTGATTCACAAACCCCAGAAAGGATCTTCACACTACATTTTGAAAATGACTGGTGTAAATGAATTCCAGGAGATAGTTTTATGTAGAAAATTTGTATATATACATTATAATGGAAATGCCATTATGTCTAACAAATGATAATTTGAAACAAAAATCAAAATTGGAGTTAAACTCAATACATTTTTCCCCTTAGAAGTCAAAGGCAGTATTACAACTTCTCTTTAGAAGTGACTGAATCACTTAACAATTTCCAATTCCAAAGGAAAAAAAAAAACAAGGAAGTGGTTCACAAATGAGTATCACCTGTAAAACTGTCACAATTATGAAAGGTCTCAGACAAGCCAATTAAATCAGAAGAGAGGGGTCAAGTGCTGAGACACAGACATTTTTTAAAAACTTCCTAGATAGTCTAATGAGCAGTGGAGCACTGAAACTCTCTTTGTGACTCAACAGCCAAGCCCTAAGTTCTTCCATACTTTCCTAATCTCCTTACCTCCTTCTGAGTATCCCCAGGAAGGAATGAAAAGTTTGACCAAGTGACATTCCTGGCCTTCCTCTTCAAGCTTTATGGAAGAATATGTATTTTATTTAAGACTTACTCTGTCTCCATCGCTTATGCCCACCTCTGTCCCTTATGGTGTGGATCTGGACACGGCCACTTTTGAAGACAGATGCTGGGACCTCACTCAGAAGAATACTGAACTTGGTTTATAGTCCTACTGTTGCCATCTTTCAAGGATTAAGAACTGTTTTACAAGGGACCCTGTGTTCTCATTTTTCATTGAGCACCACAAATTATGTCACCAATCCTGATTCCAGGCTAAATCGTGAATTACAAATGTTCCAAAATGGACAAGATGACATTACTATTGTGACAAGATGGAGCTAAAATGGACCAGCTATACGGGAAGGGATTCACGACTCTCCACATTCTAATCCCTGGCTTTCAGAAAAAGTCCCTCCTCCTAAAAAACTGAGTCATAATTCATCACCTCTTCTCCATGCCAACCTTGTATTAATGGCCTAAGTTCTCCTTACTGATGAATTATGTATAGGGATGATGACAGTGAGGAGCCCAACAAGAACAAATGATTCATTCAAGTTAGGATCCTTTGAGCAGGGCTTACAAACATGTGCACAAAGGTCTAGGAAAAACACAAGGTGCTAGTGAACTAGCCCAGATCAGAGGCAGTGAACCTGACCTGGAAGGAGAGGCTTGAGTAGAGGAGGCTACTTGACTAAAGTATTGATACTTACTAAAGGAGCATAGCCAGCGAGAGGCAACCTCAGCCAGAAGACCTAGGACTCTGCCCACCTTCCACCCTCCTGCTGATTTACAGCAATGGCTGCCACTTGGCCAAACCCAACCCAAAGGTGGAGGGAAAATACCATATGCATAAGCTTTACAAGTTGGTTTCCTGGAGCAGAAAACAATGGAGAGTGGATCTTGAGAGGAAGAATGAAACCACCTATCACAGTCAGCTCCTTTTTACTGTCAGCATTCATTGTTGCCTTTTTCCAGATAGAAGATCCCTGCCCCCAACACAAGGAAGGTTTGGCATTGACTGGCAACCATATCATAGGGTGATGTCAATTCAGTTCTATTCCTATCCCAAACTTTGTATGATACGCAAATACTGAGGTTCTCTGTATAAAAGGTGGGTAGAAAAAATAAGTAATTAGATAACATAAATCATGGTTGTTATTTCTGTACTTGGTTCATAAGAATTAGTTTGAGATTGCAGCTTCCATTTTCTACTCCACAAACTTCATTTCCATGGCAAGAGTCTGCTGTCTAGTCCTTCAGTGGGTTGCCATAGTTTTCTATTAGCTAGGACTATTGTGTAAGGGAACATTGAAGTCACTCCAGTGAATTCCCTGAATCCAAGATATAGTCTTCCTTCCTTCTAGCATGAAGAAGAAATTCAATTTCCCTCTGAAAATTAGAATCAATTTTCTCTACCAATTCAGTGATAAGGGAAAAAATACATATACATATATATACATGCAGGTAGGACAGTCACAGCTTTAAGTCCAAGGGAAATATAACTATGTTGCCTGCTGGAAACATTTCTCCCTCAAGAACAAGGAACTTCAAACTCACAGAGAAACAAAAAATACAATCTTCAAGGTGTACCTCAGTGACTTACTTCCCCCAGCCATGCCCCACCTGCCTATATAGTACCACTCTGTAATCTATTCTAATTATTAACTCATAAAATGGATTAATCCGCTGATGAGGTTACAGCTCTCGTGATCTAATAATTTTGCCTTCTGCATTAACACAGAGGACTTTGGGGGGACATCTCATATCCAAATCATAGCAGTATGTGTTTGTGAGAAAGACAAAAAGAAGAATTCATGTTAATCAAGCCTACTTAAGATTAATGGATTTGCCTAAAGATGTCTAATGTTGTAATAAGCTCACAAATTTTTATGTCTGAAGTACTGCACAACCAACAATGGATTTCATAGATTCTATTATATAGAAATGAGTAAATTGAGCAAGGAAAATGAAAAATACTACAGAGAATGCACAAACTCTATTAAATGATTACAATTTTATTAGAATTTTAAGTAGAGGAACTTATCAAGTCACTAGGGTAGTAAGACTGTCTGAAATGTCAGCTTTTAGCATATATGTCTACAAAAGCCCAAAACTGATTTACATTTCTTTCTTTCAATATTAAACATTTGGTTATTTGCAAAAGTGAATGATGATTAAAATATATTTAAATCTCTTTTTCCACTTTCTTACTAAACTCACTTTTCTTATAGCCTGTGGCCTTATATCCTTTGCATATCAGCCTAGTTTTAGTGAGTTTTAATGGAAATGTCTGGCTTTTAAAAGGAACACTAGGAAATCTGTTCAATATTATATTCCAAGAATGGTATTCTCTTACAGTAGGCAAATAGACAGAAATACATTGGGCTTTAAATTGTAATTTCATTTCTATTGGACCAATGAAATGCCAGAAATAAGGGTGCAAGTATCAATTCATGTATTAATTTAACCAGTTTTTTCTTTTAAGGAATTTTTTAAATTTATGGATTCTTTTTAGTTCTACATGACAGTAGAATCCATTTTGATATGATTATACAAGCATGGAATATATCTAGTTAGGACCTCATTCTGCTGTACACCATCCACCATGACAGATGAGAGGTGCACTGTAGAAAACAAGCAGGTTAATAAATCAAGGCTTAAAAAACAGAATCCTATCCCTCAAGAGGCATGAAATCAAGCACTGAGAATTGAGCATATACCTAAGGAATGTGACCGTGATAACATCAGAGGAACAACACGTTGAAGAGATCAATACAAGAGGAAGTCACTTGAGTGTTTGGGTTTAGGGAAACTTGTCTTTGGGGAGATGTTCGCCTCCCAGGGACCAAGAGCAGAAGATGGGCTATGAACAAAGCAATTCGTGAGGCAGAAATATGAACTTACAAGCCGTTTGCTTTGAATTATTACTTAGCACTGAAAGTATCTAAAATCACCCATGGAAAGAATGTAAAGATAAAAGAGAAGAGGACTAGGTTGCTCACGGCTGAATTTGGAATGAATGGACATTTGTTGGTAGGGGAAATGGGGATTGTTACTCAGAATTCAATGATTAAGTGAAAGGCAGTGGGAAAGAAAGGTTTAAAGACAGTTAAGGTAATATCCAGTTACAAAAGTAAAAGTCAGAGGGCTCCAACTCGGTACCTTCACCAGAAAGTATTCCCCTGGTATGCACTAAGAGAGTGCCCTGCACAAGGCAGCCTTACTCATGGAAACTTTTCTGGTTCCTCTAAAGTCCTTTCCACTTTGAAGTTTATCTCACACCTTCTCTCGCACTGATTATTTCCAGACTTCTGCCTCCCTTTCCGTTTGGGCCCCACATCCTCTTCTTAAACTGACTGGTTATCTAGCACAAGGTTTTTGAGGTCTGTAGGATACTAACGGTGCAACTGTTACACCACACACACAGGAAGCCAGTTTTACATTATTGCAAAATGCCTTTTAAAAAACAAAGCAATATTGTGAACTGGTAGTACTAACAATAATAGTTTAATAGGGATGAAGAGGAAAGTTTTTCTTGCAGCAAATTTTCCAAAGCAATTCTATGTGTTATAATTCTGAAGAGCTTGTAGTATAGATTAGATTTTATATCCAGGAAGCCTCAATTTATTTTCTTACTCTTTATCTCTGCTAAATGTGAAACTTTGAATTTATACACATTATCACCAATGGCAGCAATGACCTAAACATGGGAAGATCTCTCCAGAACACACTAAAAGCACCATCAGATGCTAAGTTAATGAACACAGCATATCCTATTGCCTATTTTAACTTATAAAATAATGGAACTTGGTTCTTCGCTTGTGTGTTGGTTTCATTCAGCTTTAGAAGGTTTTTCTTTTTAAAATTGTAATATATAACTAGCTTTAGATATTGTTTCTGAAGATGTGCAATACGTCATTGCTTTGTTTCTCCAACAAGAGGGTCAGCTCTTCACAAGCCATTTTGGTTTTGGTATAAAAATATGAGCTTTATTACAAATTCTGGCATTTTTAGTGGGTATTATGAACACTGACCTTTAAAAAAAAACAAACATGGTTTAAATGACATTGCCATTGTTATGAAAATTTCATTCCTCATTTTAAAAACTCAGGTTTTAGAAAACGTACGTGCACACAGAAACCTTCACATGGGTGTTTGTTGTGACTTTATTCATAATTGCCCAATTGAAACAACCAAGAGGTCCTTCAATGGGTGAACGGATCAACTGTGGTGCATTCAAACAATGGAATATCATTTAGCACTTGAAAGAAATGACCACCAAGCCATGGAAAGATATGGAGGAAAGGAAACTTAAATGTGTATTACTAAGTGAAAGAAGCCAGTCTGAAAAGGCAACATACTGTATGATTCCAACTATGTGCAATTTTGGAAAAGGCAAAACTATGGAGAGTGTTATAAGATCAGTTGGATAGGAGAGGGAAAGATGAACAGGTAGAACACACAGAGGATTTCTAGCACAATGAAACTACCCTATACGGCACTATTGTGGTGGATTCATGCTGCTATACGTTTGTCCAAATCCACAGAACATACAACAGGATCGAACCTTGCCAGGCCTGGAATTCCAGCAGCTCAGGAGACTGAGGCAGGAGGATCACAAGTTTAAAACCAGTCTCAGCAACTTAGCAAGGCCCTAAGGGACTTAGTGAGAACTTTTCACAAAACAAAAAATAAAAAGGGCTAGGGATGTGGCTCAGTGGTTAAGCATCCTTAGGTTCAATTTCCAGTACCTTAAAAAAAAAACAAAAATAAAATGGGCAAATTCTAATGTAAAGGTCAGACATTGGGAGATAATGATTTGTCAATGCAGGTTCATTGATGGGAACAAATGCACCCCTATGAGAGAGCGACAGTGGGGAGGGCTAGGTGGGTTTGTAAGGTAAGAGGTTTATAAGAATTCTATTTTCCACTCAGTTTTGCTACGAACCTAAAAATGCTATTTTAGTCAGGTTTTTCATTGCTGTAACCAAAAGACCTGACAAGAATAACAGAGAGGAGGTAAAGTTTATGTGGAGTTCACTGTCTCAGAGAATTCAGTTTATAGATGGACTCCTCAGTTCCGGGCCCAAGATGAGGTAGTGCATTACAGCAGAAGGATGTAGAGAAGAAAAGCAGCTCAGAACATGGCACCAGGAAGCAGAGCAAAAATTCTGCTGGCCAGGTACAAAATACATAGCCCAAAGGCACACACCCTGAATCCTACCTCCTCTAGCCACATCCTACCTGCCTACGGTTACCGGCCCCTACCCCCACCCCCTGCCTTTAATGCCTATCATTGGATTAATAAACTGATTAGGTTAAGGCTCTCATAACCCAGTCATTTTACCTCCAAGCTTTCTTGCTTTGTCTTACATGTGAGCTTTTGGGGGATACTGCATATTTGAATCATAACAGATGCTATAAAAGACGTTTACTTGAAACAAAAACTCACGTGTGCTCCTTTCCTCTTCAAGTGAGGATACTCTTACACCCACATTGAAAGCAAAATACACTTATTAAAACAGCCATTTCCTCCAAGGCTGACTCAAGATCAGAATAAGTGTTTTCACTGCCAACAGTTCTTTCAATAAGCTGATGTATGGATGGACTTAGTGTCATCTGCCATTCTTCAGTAACACCCATCTCTTCTCTGCACACAGCTAGGGCTCCTTTGTCTACTGCTCCCAGAAAAAAAAAAAAAAGATCTTCCAACTTAACAATAGAGCTCAAAAAGTCTAAATAAAGCAAATCATTAACTTCTGGGACCATGGGGTCTCACCAAAAACAGATGATAAGGCCATCAATGTGGGCTGGCAGCCAATCCGTACATTCACACTGTGGTTTCAACCCCCGTAAATATCTGCTATTACATACATGAGAGTAATTGTACTTCCAGGTTGACTGCATTTTTATATCATGTAACACCTAAGGATGTCATTTGAAAGAGGAATTTTTTTTCACTTTCTCCTCTACTTTCACTTTGAACATCACATTCTATCACCTACCTCCTGTCTGGTTTTATTATCTTTTTTAACTGATCTGCTGTGAGGAGTGATACTTTGATTTATTCTACTATATTTGACATTTTCTGCATAAATGACTATATTCATTAATTTTATACTATAAAGGATTATTCTGTCCTTGTTTTGAGAAAAAAATATTAACTGGTTTGACAAGACAGTTTGAGGAGTGCTTCATTTATAAATCATGTTAAATATTCTGATAAATGACTTCATGACCATGACTAAGTCCCAAATAAAGAAGAAATTGTTAGCAGATCAAGAAAATATAATGTCCATATGTTTATTATCACATTTCCTACTTATAGTCCATATTTGTGAAGGAAATAAATAAATTCATCTTCAGAAACTCTTCCATGCCCATCAACTGGACCAGATCCACTTTTGTGTTTCCATCTTATAACTTTATCTTCCCTATCAGAAACTATCTTTGCTTAATTCTTGTCTTTGGTTTTTAACAATAACCTTAGGTCTTGCTAATCCTGGCCCCAGCTGTTCTATATCTAAAGTTTAGCAGGTTGTCTGCTACAGTTTTGAACTCAGTTCCTGTCCCCCAGAGAATCATAGAGGAAGGTAAGAAGCCTGCACTCCTTGGGAAGGTATTCAAGGACATGAATCTTCCCCACAAGGAAGGAGGACCCAGAAACCTCTTTCACTGTTTTAGTTCACTGATATTCACAGCTTTTCTGCACAAATTGAACAAGTTCTTTCACACATGTTAGATTCAGGCTGGATGTAATGGCATCATTCCAACAAGGAAGATAACTACACTTGCTTCATCTTTTGGGATAGCTTTCCTGCATATATTCTATATGATTCATGTTCATGAAAAGTCCTTCATTTCTGCTGATAACATAACCACGTCCAATCTCTTTTCTACCCTTCATAGTTTGTGGTATTTTAATAATTATAATGCACTAATCTTCTTTGTGAAAATAATTACAGAATGTATAATGACTTAAAGAATAAGAATTTCTAGTTTCCTAAAAAGGTGAATTGTACATTAACTCTTTATATCTTCCTTCCCCTTGATACGTCTATATCATATCTGAAAACTAAAATCAAAACTACCAAGCTCTACTTTTTATTCCTTTTGGACATTTCTCTTGTATTCTAGAAGGAAGTTGAAATTTCAATTCTTATTGTAAACATCGTTTTCCTAGAAGTGGGATGTAATTTACTTAAAGGTCTGAGGGCAAAATAATCAATAGAGGGCTCAAGTGAAAAAGTTGTCAAGAACATGAGTCAGACAATATTTCTATATCAGCCTGTTTAACCATCCATCTCTGGTTGAGAGGACCAATTAGTTGGTCAAGCCATTAATCAATTCACTGAATTAAATTATTTTATCCCATGGATGGATGAGAGAAGTACCTTAAATGAATGAAATGATCCATTCACATGAGCGAAACAAGAGGTCTATGTATATTTAAATCATAACAGATGCTATAAAAGAAGAAGCAGGGTATCATACAAAGGGACATACAAAGAAGGAGGGTATCATACAAAGGGACACACACCATTCTAGCCCTGTAAAACTTGGAAACTAGCTTGACTGTCAGTTTAGATTTATCAAAAGCAACAAATCTAATGTTTAAGAAAAAACTCCAAAATGTTTAAAGTTAGTTAATGGATTTGTAATTTCTAAAAATTATGATTCTGTCCGATAAGTAAATTACTTATAGATCGGATATGACTATCAGGCCACCAGTTTCTGGCCACTGGAGATATTCTAAGGGACAGTCCTAAATGTCTCTGCCATTTAATAATACAGACGCACAGAAAATGTCATCACAAAGAACACACTGCACATGAAGAATAAGAAATACATAGATACATACATGCAGAGATACAAACATATATGTATATATAAATGTGTGTGTGCAATTCATCCCTAGCTAATAGCAGAAATGGGAGAATTTAGCCCGTGGCCAGCACAGACTTCATAAACAAAGGTTCGGCTACGTGGCTAATCCAAAAGGGAGTTTGAATTAAAGAGACAGACTCTAATTACCTTTAAACCAGCTCCAGGACGGCTTCTCCTACCTCCAGCCTCAAGCTACCTATTAGGGTAGCGAGGTTTACTGAAGAGGCTAGCGAGAGAGAGAGAACATGCCAGGGAGTTGAATTTTATTGGGGAACCAAAAATTCTGGGGAAAATCCCATCCAATGAAGATGAAGGGGGGCAGTGTCCCAAGGTCAGGTGCAATGATTGGGTCTTCAGGGGTAGTGGCCAGACACGCCTCCACACGGACAAGCCCTCGGACCTGAAAAAGGGTGGGGAAAGCTCTGAACACAAAGATGTGTCTAAGTGTTTCTTACCCAGCCAGGGAGGGAACTCAAATCACATGGGAGGATGGCCTCCCACAGGAGAATACACTGGTATTCCCAATAAAAGTAGGTATGATTCTGACTGCATAATCATGAAACCTTCCAGAACTTCAAGGGGCTAATTGGTGTATCATATTCCAATGGTTTTGGTCACAATATTTTAATACCTACTTGCATCTATTCTGCATCCCCCCTTTTGGAATCAAACAATTGTCAGGTAATTCTTAACATGGAGCCACCAAAGCAGCCCAAAACTTCAACCTGTTTATTCTGAATCAATAAGCTGAGATAGGGCACCAGAGTCTGCATTCTAAATAAACCACCTGTGTGATTCTGAAGCAAGTGGTCTACCTATATGTATCTGTTCATCTATATAATATACAAAAAATTATATATTATATAGATGAATATACAGAAAATACAGAGGTATTTTCTTTCCATTTCTAGCCCTCTGGTTCTACCCATTCATCTTGTTTACTTGCCTGTTACTAATCTCATCCAGAACTCCACAGTCTCTTTTAAACTGAGGACTCCTGTCTTTCCTCAACTCAGAAAAGCTCTCATCTATAATCTCTGCATCTTTCTACATTTTTTTTTACTTCTGGGGGAATTTTGTCCCACTCCTGATCCTCAATTCTGATACTGGGTCCTCCTATTAGCAGGCTCTTCCTGATACAGACTCTCTGCTAGAAGCTCCCTTTATCCCTTTTGATGCTGTGTTCCCCTTACAATCAGAGACACATCTGATGGCTGACTTTTGGACTTCTGACATGAACCATGTCCCTGGGCTTCTGCCCAACAACTATTGCTGCAGCTATCCCAATTCCCTCCCAGTCTATTTGAGCTGTCCAGTTTCTGAGGCCAACTCATTTCCAGCCTGGTCCTTCAATAATGATTTTTTTTTGAATCTCCCATCCAATAGCTTTGCAATGCAATTTATCTTAGCAACCAGGAAAGTTAATGATCAGAGATAGACCTTAAGAAGTAAAATTGATGATGTCATTATTAACCATCCCACATTTTAAAAAGGCTCCAATCTCATCCTATTTTGTTAGACCACAAACACGGATCAAGTATTTTCTATTAGGAAGACACTATACTAAATACTAGAGCAATGAGACAAAGAGGCAAAATTTTCTGTCCTTTACAATTTTGCATTCTAATGATATGATAAACAATTGTGTGAGCAAATATTTATTATGATAGATGATGCTATGAAGAAGAAGGGATACAGTGAGCCACAAGGAGAGATGGAAATAAAAGGCAGACTTGAGTTTCACATAGGAAGGCTGGGTAGAAAGATGGTATTCAAGTATAGATAAGAGGGAGGAAGGGAACAAGCCATGAGGACCCTGGAAAAAACAGAGGAAAGATAATGTAAAGTTCTCAAGAAAAGACTTCTTGAGAAAAGCAAATAGGACCATGTGACTGGAGTGAAATCAGCAAGGGAGAGTGACAGAGACAGGGTCAGGGAGCCAGCTCAGGGTTAGATCATACAGAACACTGTCAGCTAATGAAATAACTAGAGGCTTTTAGCCAGTGGATGACGTGATCTGACACACTTACACAGGATTACTCTAGTGGAAGAGTAGGATGTGGATTACATGTGAGCAAAGATTAAAGCAGAGACTAATTAGAAAACTATGGTAAGCATCCTGGAGAGAGATGGTAGTGTCTTGAACCATAGTGCAGTAGTAGTGGTGGTAAGAGTGGCAAAATTCGGAATACCTTGTCAAAGTAGAGTCAGCCATATTTTCCAGTGGACCAACTGAGATAGAAAAAGAGAAAAGTCAAGTGACTCCAAATAGTGGCTTATGCAATGGGCAGGCTAGAGCCACCACCGATGTCACTGAACAGCGGGGAGGAGGAGCAGATGAAATGGAAGAAAGTGGTTTGAACCTGTTAAATTCAAGATAACTTTTTGACATGCCAATAGGGATTTTCATGAACATTCTGAAATCTAAGAGAGACTCTGATTGAATAGAGAAACTGAGTATCAGTATCATGTAAATCATATTAAAAGCCAAAAGGATTCGATGAGATCACTTGGTATTGATTGAAAAGTGGTCCAAAGAATGAGCCTGAAAGTAATCCAACATAAGAACACAAGGAGACGGAAGAGGAAAGGGGGGAAGAAGCCCAGCCAGAGAGACAGAAGAAAACAAGCCAGATAGAAGGAAAACTGAGGAAGAGGTGGGGACATGATCATCCAGAAGCCACACTGAGAACACACGGCAAGAAAGAGGATGTAATCAAATAGATCAAGGTAAAGATGCAAGGCTTGGCCCTTGGACTCACTGGTATCATGTTCACTAGAGATTTTCATGAGAGCCACTTACGATAGATGATGGAGACTAAAGTCCGTTTGGCTTTGATTCAAAAGAAAAGAGAAATTTTAGGCAAAACTTTGAGAACTCATTACAACTTTCTCGTAATTGCAGCTTTACTCCCTTGCAATTTTCCTCGTTCTCTAAGTGTTCCAAGGCTCTGTCTGAGAAAAGGTGTCATTGGCATCAGACCATAAATGGGACATTATGCTTTTATGGTACTTAACACAGGTGAAATGCAGAGCTGCAGCATAACCACAGCCATTAGTGCTGTGAATATTGTGTACCCTTTAAGAACTTGAATCAAATTTAGGACCTCCTGCTACTGCATTAGCTGCAAGGAGAGAGGACAGTCTATAACTACCACTTATTTTAATGAAATTAACTATAACCTGATTTTTGACTAAAAGTAGCAGCCAATTACTCTATAATCCAAATGTATCTTAGGTAACAGTAGGAGAAAATTACCACATGATGTTCTCTTTGGTAACTTGAAGCCCATGAAAGCTTATTATCCTCATAAACTATATAGACTCATATAGTTTATGAAGCAATGGAGCATTGACTTACAGCTATTTTTTTCCCTTTAAAAGTCTCCAAATGTCAAATTTCACTTCAACTCTTAAAAGTGCCATGGAGAGGAAAATAAGAATACCTACAGATATAAAATGTGTCCTTTCATTAATAACACAAAAGAATTCATTACTGCTTCCTATTAAATAACCATATTCTTTGTGGATTACAGAAAAGAACAGTAGGCTTCTTATGCTTTCCCCCAAAATGTGCATTCCTTCAAAGAATCATTATCTAGGTGGGAAAAGTCATCCATTATATCTCTGAGAAGAGAGAGTATTGCAAAAGTTGATTATTTATGTTGTGGGTACATTTCTCTTTCTTCTGATTGTTCCTCAAAATTGAATTTGAGGACAAATTCCTTAATGATTCGGATACTTTATCCCCATCTCTCTATCATTTCTCCCACGACCGAAAAAAAAAAAAAAATAGAAAAGGCTTTGAGGGGGCTTCAGATACAGTTGCAAAATATATCAAACTTGCCTTGGGGTAAGAATTTTAACTATATGCCAAGTCCTGTTTTATTTACTTTCTAAAACTGCATCATTATCTTTCCCAAAATTTTATCAATTCAATGTAATAGAACCTATTTTATTTTTCTATTCAATAAAAATGAGGCTTGGAAATAGTAAGTAACTATTTAACATAAAGAGACTATGAAAAAAGAGTGGTATTTTTAATATATAAATAAGGAACCTTTGCACAGCTATATCCCTGAGTGTGGGAAATAATTGTTTTTTAATTAAGCTGAACACAGCCCTGTGGAATTTTATGTCATCATGAAGCAGAGAAAATGTATTTGCTTTAACTTAAGAGGCATAATTTTCTTTAAGTAAAAGGACATGATCAAAATACTAAATCATTCTGTTCTATTGAGTCATGACCATGTTTCCTTTCTCTCAATTTACATAAATAAATGCTTAGGAACTAAGGAAGAGATAACCAGAATGCCTTCAGAAAATGAGAATAAATTTATCAAGGCAGTCATCCTCAATTTCATTAGTCAATTTCCAAGGCAAAGGCCCCAGCATTCTCTTCCCCCAGAAAGTTGGTTCTTGATTACATCACGGTACATGTGCTGCTCATCTTATACCTGAATACTCTGTCTCCTGCCTCCTCTGGCCCTTCACTCTGCCCTCTAGAATAGCAACTATATGCTTCAACCTCTTCTCTGATCTTCTATATTATTGTTTAACTGAAATTCCATTTTTTTCCTGATCATGTGGCTTCTTCCATAGCTCTCAGAATGATGAGTGTTAATTCTGTGTGCTGTTATGTACCTCAGTGTCTTTACAGGGATCACTCTCCTCCTTCACAACTGCTGCTCTAGACCACAACTCACACACACACACACACACACACACACACACACACACAGAGTGGTCTTAGTAGTATATCTCCAATTAATTCTAAAATCAATGGACCTATAAAGAATGTCTGCCTGGAGAATGTCAAGTAACTTGTTTAACTATCAGCATTATAAATCATCAGCATAAATACTCTCTGCTCTGTGAGCTAATCCCGCATGGGAGGTCTCATCTATTAGTCTGAAAACCAGAGAGTCCATCACCACTGAAGGAAGAAAGGGATGTCTCAGACTTCTCTCTTATTTATCTTTGATTGATTATTTATGTCCTTCAGTTAGAAAGCTGGACACTGAGAATGATATCTGCTAGGTATGAATCTGATTTGACAATTCAATCTTGGGTTTTGCTAAGGCTTCCACCTCCATCATTCCTCAAAAAAGTCCTCATTATATTTAATTTAATGGTTGTCTCCCCATTACCAAATCCAACAGGCATTTGTAGTCATCTTATGTGGTCCATGATCTCTTAGTTTATTCAAAATTTATGACTACCCTTTTCTGTCTGAAACTTATCTTCCCTTGGCCTTTCTGCCACATGTGAAAAGTAGAATTGTTTCTTTCAATACTTCACTGTTCCCTGAACCCTTTCCTTTGCCATAGCCTCACCATGGGCAGAGTATACTTCCAGACCCCTAGACTTTAGACTTCTCTGACGCTTTGCCCCATGGAATGAGTTGAATATGACAGTGCACCATCTCCAAGTCCAGCAACTTATCTTCTCATACTTCTGTCCAGAAAAAAAATGTGCTCCAGTTGGTCCTGGTTTACAAAGTTGGAGAGGTACAAAAAGCAGAACCTCTCCAGCCAACTCAAAAGATTTGCATTCAAAGTAGAGCCATCCCAGTCACCAGAGCCTGGAAGCAGAGCTATCAGGCCAAGTAGAGCCCAGAGTAACCCATATAACTCAGCCAAACCAAAACCATTCTTTAAAACCATTACACTTGAGGATGATAATGTGCATTAGTTTACTAAGATTGTCCTAATGATATGCTACAGTTTGAGTGGCTTAAACAATAGAATTTTCTCACAATTCTGAAGGCCATATTCAAGATCAAGGTAAAGACAGGTTTGGGTTCTCCTGAACTCTGCAGAGGCCACCTTCTTTCTCTGTTCTCATGTAGTCTGTGCACATAGATCCCTGGTATTTCTCTGTATGTATAAATTTCCTTTTTTAAAAATGATACCAATCAACAGTGTAATTTTAACTGACTTAATCTCTTTAAAGGACCTATGTCTAAGTACAGTCACATGCTGAGGTACTGAGCTTCAACTTATGAAATCTGGGTGGTGGGGGAACATAGGGGGATACAATTTCAGCCCGTAATAAAATGTCACACAGCATTATTATAGCAATGGCTGACTGACACATTACAGTCCTCTGAATATTTCCTAATTCTCTCACCTTTTCTTCTATTTTTTTCTACTTAAATATAAGAGATTGCAAGATTCAATCCCAGGCCCTCTTTTCAGTCTGTACTCTAATTCCAGGCCACATTTCCAACAAGGGGAAGTAATACATCCTGACATTTTTGGTTATCACTAGATAGATTATATTACCAGCTGTAGTAGATAGAGACTGGGACCTTTCTATATGTCATACAATGCACAGATTGCATAGTGATCTCACAGTCCCCCAAAACAAAGAATTACCCCCCAAAATATCAGTAGCACCTAGAAATCCTGTTCTAGGCAATGAGATGCAAATTCTAGGCTCCATGCCATTGGCAACAGTTAAACATCTCTAGTTCTGATAGCTGAGTTTCATACATGTGTATCAAATTTGATCTCTCTCATAAAAATGTTCCAAAGACTAGTCAAACACAGATAGTCTTAAACAAATTTGTACTTTCCCTTTCATACTTGGTTCTCGCACTTGGTGTTTGATCTTTACAAGTGGTGCACATACAGAAACTCAGGAGACATTCTCAATAACTCACTCTGCTCCATCTTTGCAGCCTATCACCATGAGCTCATAATTTACTTTCTGAATATATCTTTCATTCATTCCTGTCTTTTTAATCTATGCTAATAGCATTTTTTCTACTCCAAGCTGTCATCTGACTCTTTCTCTTAGAATGATGTCATTTGCATTAGATTGGGTAGAGAGAGGTGATGGGAGGGGAGGGAAGGGTGAGGGGGGATAGGAAGGGAAGCAGAATAAAATAGACACTAGTATTGCTGTATGTATATACGTGTCTGTATAACCAATGTGATTCTGCAACCTGTACACTTGGAAAAATGAGAAATTATACCCCATTTGATTCAAATGTATGATATGTCAAGATCATTGTATTGTCATGAGCAACTAATAAAAAAATAATGATGTCATCTGCTTTGTCAATTAGCAAATCAATGGAACATTCCCACCATCTATTCATACAAAAGTAGGAAATCCCTATTCTTGAATATTTTCTCAAAAAGTTTTTCCAGACTGCTCAAAAAGCACAAGTTTCCCTTGTTATACATTCCCTTCAAAGCACTTGGAAGTCATTTGGAGTATAAATACAGTCCTAGTTGTGGGGTGATCTTATTCATTTATTTCTTGCCATTTGAATTGTGTGTTTTGGTGTTCATTTGCTTGTTAGGTAATTCTTGGATGACTAGGTCCATGAGATATATCATACTGTTTCTCAGAAATAACTTGCTGATGAAATGACTGGATTAATTCATTAACTAATTTAGCCAAAGTGCTTGGTTTCTGAATGGTTTAGATGTATCCTCCAAAGGTTTATGTTTTAGAAGCTTGGTCCCCAGGGTGTTGATGTTAAGAGGTAGCAGGACCTTGAGGAGGTAAAGCCTGGTGTGAAGTCCTCATTGACACCTCCATGTGCTCTGGCTTCCTGACTTGCAATGGGATCTTTCCCTCTCAGATGTGCCCCCACCATGAGGCCTTCACCAGAACAGAGAAAATGTCAATGCCGTGCCCCTGAATCTCCAGAACTGTAAGCTATATAAGCCTTTTTTCTTTCTCCCTTACCTGTTTGTGGAACTGTGTTATTAGCAACAGAAAATAGGCCAATACATGACATCAGATAATAAGTAAAAAAGAAATCTACACACAACATTCCAGGAGATAGGTACAATGGATTTCTGCTTCTTTCTTTATACAGATATAATAACAGACTCTTCAACACATTATGTGCCATCCTTCATGGAAATATATCCAGAAGGTAGTAGGCTAGCAGCACTCCGACTTTGTGAACATTTCAACAATAACATACAGAAAGGAAAGAATGTGTTCCATTTGTGAAATACAAGCACCTATTCTTAAGAAGAAACCCAAAGTGGGTAGGGAGGTCAGAACTAGATGCTTAAACTGATTATAAAGATGTATCACGGTTTGCCAGAGAAAGAGAATCAATAGGCAACTATTCAAACATATCTATATGTATTTATATTCTATGGTTCTATTTAAATATATAGTTTATATTTAATTACTACACTCATATTTAAACATATTTTTACACAAAATAAATATGTTTATATTTATGCTTATTTGATGCTTATTTTAAGAAATTAACTTTGGCACTTATGGAGGCTGAGAAGCCCCATGATCTGTCAGCTACAAACTGGAAATTCTGGAAAGTCAGTAGTGTAGTTTCAGTACAAGCTGAAGGCCTGAGGACCACAAGAACTGAGTGTGGAAGTTCTAGTCCAAGTCCAGAAGCCTGAGAATGAGGAATGTTGATGAGCGAGTCCCAGTCCAGGGCAAAAGAAGGGTGGCATCCCAGTTTGGGATGTCAAGTTGAGAGCGAGAGAAAGGAGATGGGGGAGAGACAGATAGACAGATGGACACAGATTGCTTTCTTCCTGCCTTCCCTTTTTGTACTGGTTAGCCCCACAATGGATTGGATGATATCCACCCACACTGCAGAGGCCAAGTTACGCTACTAAGTTCACCAACTCAAATGTTAATCTCTTCTAGAAACACCCTCATAGACACATTCAGAAATAATGTCTGACCAACTCTCTGGACAGCCTATCACATACAGTTAATAATCACAAAGAAAAGTAAAATAAATAAATAAATAATCACTTTATACAAAACATTTTCTTTTTTTTTTCCCTTCACTTTTTTTTTAATTTATTTTTTATTGGTTGTTCAAAACATTATAAAGCTCTTGACATATCATATTTCATACATTAGATTCAAGTTGGTTATGAACTCCCAATTTTACCCCAAATACAGATTGCAGAATCACATTGGTTACACATCCACATTTTTACATAATGCCCTATTAGTAACTGTTGTATTCTGCTACCTTTCCTATCCTCTACTATTCCCCCTCCCTCCCCTCCCATCTTCTCTCTCTACCCCATCCACTGTAATTCATTTCTCTCCTTGTTTATTTTCCCATTCCCCTCACAACCTCTTATATGTAATTTTGTATAACAATGAGGGTCTCCCTCCATTACCATGCAATTTCCCTTTTCTCTCCCTTTCCATCCCACCTCATGTATCTGTTTAATGTTAATCTTTTCTTCCTGCTCTTCCTCCCTGCTCTGTTCTTCGTTGCTCTCATTATATCAAAGAAGACATTTGGTATTTGTTTTTTAGGGATTGGCTAGCTTCACTAAGCATAATCTGCTCTAGTGCCATCCATTTCCCTGCAAATTCTATGATTTTGTCAATTTTTAGTGCTGCGTAATACTCCATGGTGTATAAATGCCACATTTTTTTTATCCATTCATCTATTGAAGGGCATCTGGGTTGGTTCCACAGTCTAGCAATTGTGAATTGTGCTGCTATGAACATCGATGTAGCAGTATCCCTGTAGTACGCTCTTTTAAAGTCTTCAGGGAATAGTCCAAGAAGGGCAATAGCTGGGTCAAATGGTGGTTCCATTCCCAGCTTTCTCAGGAATCTCCATACTGCTTTCCAGATTGGCCGCACGAGTTTGCAGTCCCACCAGCAATGTACAAGAGTACCCTTTTCCCCACATCCTCTCCAGCACTTGTTGTTGTTTGACTTCATAATGGCTGCCAATCTTACTGGAGTGAGATGGTATCTTAGGGTGGTTTTGATTTGCATTTCTCTGACTGCTAGAGATGGTGAGCATTTTTTCATGTACTTGTTGATTGATTGTATGTCCTCCTCTGAGAAGTGTCTGTTCAGGTCTTTGGCCCATTTGTTGATTGGGTTATTTGTTTTCTTATTGTTTAATTTTTTGAGTTCTTTGTATACTCTGGATATTAGGGCTCTATCTGAAGTGTGAGGAGTAAAAATTTGTTCCCATGATGTAGGCTCCCTATTTACCTCTTTTATTGTTTCTCTTGCTGAGAGAAAACTTTTCAGTTTAAGTAAGTCCCATTTGTTGATTCTTGTTATCAACTTTTGTGCTATGGGTGTCCTATTAAGGAATTTGGGGCCCAACCCTACAATATGTAGATCGGAGCCAACTTTTTCTTCTATCAGACCCAGAGTCTCTGATTTCATATCTATCTCCTTGATCCACTTTGAGTTAACTTTTGTGCATGGTGAGAGGAGGGGATTCAGTTTCATTTTGTTGCATATGGATTTCCAGTTTTCCCAGCACCATTTGTTGAAGATGCTATCCTCCCTCCATTGCATGCTTTTAGCTCCTTTATCAAATATAAGATAGTTGTAGCTTTGTGGATTAGTCTCTGTGTCCTCTATTCTGTACCATTGGTCCACCCTCCTGTTTTGGTACCAGTACCATGCTGTTTTTGTTACTATTGCTCTGTAATATAGTTTTAAGTCTGGTATCGCTATACCGCCTGATTCGCACTTCCTGCTTAGAATTGCTTTTGCTATTCTGGGTCTTTTATTTTTCCATATGAATTTCATGATTGCTTTATCCATTTCAACAAGAAATGCCGTTGGGATTTTGATTGGCATTGCATTAAACCTATAGAGAACTTTTGGTAATATCGCCATTTTGATGATGTTAGTTCTGCCTATCCATGAACAGGGTATATTTTTCCATCTTCTAAGATCTTCTTCTACTTCTCTTTTTAGGGTTTTGTAGTTTTCATTGTATAAATCTTTCACCTCTTTTGTTAGGTTGATTCCCAAGTATTTTATTTTTTTTTGAGGATATTGTGAATGGAGTGTTTTTCCTCATTTCCGTTTCAGAAGTTTTGTCGCTGATATACAGAAATGCCTTTGATTTATGCGTGTTGATTTTATATCCTGCCACTTTGCTGAATTCATTTATTAGTTCTAGTAGTTTTGTTGTAGAACCTTTTGGGTCTTCTAGGTATAGAATCATGTCGCCTGCAAATAGTGATAATTTAAGTTCTTCTTTTCCTATTTTGATGCCTTTAATTTCTTTCGTCTGTCTAATTGCTCTGGCCAGTGTTTCGAGAACTATATTGAATAGAAGTGGTGATAGAGGGCATCCCTGTCTTGTTCCAGATTTTAGAGGGAATGCCTTCAATTTTTCTCCATTGACAATGATGCTAGCCTGAGGCTTAGCATAGATAGCTTTTACAATGTCGAGGTAAGTTCCTGTTATCCCTAGTTTTTCTAATGTTTTGAACATAAAGGGATGCTGTACTTTGTCGAATGCTTTTTCTGCGTCTATTGAGATGATCATATGGTTCTTATTTTTAAGTCTATTGATGTGGTGAATAACATTTATTGATTTCCGTATATTGAACCATCCTTGCATCCCAGGGATGAATCCTATTTGATCATGGTGCACAATTTTTTTGATGTGCCTTTGTATCCGATTCGCCAGAATTTTATTGAGGATTTTTGCATCTAGGTTCATCAAAGATATTGGTCTGTAGTTTTCTTTCTTTGAGGTGTCTTTGTCTGGTTTCGGAATCAGGGTGATGTTGGCCTCATAGAATGAATTTGGCAGAGCTCCTTCTTTTTCTATTTCCTGAAATAACTTGAAAAGTATTGGTATTAATTCTTCCTTAAAGGTTTTGTAAAACTCCGCTGTATACCCATCCGGTCCTGGGCTTTTCTTGGTTGGAAGTCTTTTGATTGCTTCTTCTATTTCATCTATTGTTATTGGTCTGTTTAAGTTGTGAGTATCCTCCTGGCTTAGTCTGGGCAAATCATATGACTTAAGGAATTTATCGATGTCTTCACTATCTTCTATTTTATTGGAATATAGGTTTTCAAAATAATTTCTAATTGTCTTCTGTATTTCTGTAGCATCTGTTGTGATATTGCCTTTTTCATCCTGTATGTTAGTAATTTGAGTTCTCTCTCTTCTTCTCTTCGTTAGCATGGCTAAGGGTCTGTCGATCTTATTTATTTTTTCAAAGAACCAACTTTTAGTTTCGTTAATTTTTTCAATAGTTTCTTTTGTTTCAATTTCGTTGATTTCCGCTCTGATTTTAATTATTTCTTGCCTTCTGCTACATTTGCTGTTGTTTTGCTCTTCCTTTTCTAGGGCTTTGAGATGAAGTGTGAGCTCATTTATTTGTTGGTTTTTCCTTTTTTTGAGGAATGACCTCCAGGCGATGAATTTCCCTCTTAAAACTGCTTTCATTGTGTCCCATAGATTCCGATATGTTGTGTCTGTATTTTCATTTATCTCTAAGAATTTTTTGATTTCCTCCTTTATGTCTTCTGTAACCCATTGATCATTCAGTAACATATTGTTCATTTTCCATGTGATGTAGGATTTTTCCTTCCTTCTTTTATCATTGATTTCCAGTTTCATTCCATTATGGTCAGATAAAATGCATGGTATTATCTCCACCCCTGTATATTTACTGAGGGTTGCCCTATGGCATAATATATGGTCTATTTTTGAGAAGGATCCATGTGCTGCTGAGAAAAAAGTATATCCACTTGATGATGGTTGATATATTCTATATATGTCAGTTAAGTCTAGTTGGTTGATTGTGATATTGTGTTCTATAGTTTCTTTATTCAGCTTTTGTTTGGAGGATATGTCCAATTGTGAGAGAGGTGTGTTGAAGTCACCCATAATTATTGTGTTGTGGTCTATTTGATTCTTGAACTTGAGGAGAATTTGTTTTATGAACGTCGCAGCACCATTATTTGGTGCATAAATATTGATAATTGTTATGTCTTGTTGGTGAATGGTTCCTTTTAACAGTATATAATGTCCTTCCTTATCCCTTTTGATTAATTTAGTCTTGAAGTCAATTTTATTCAATATGAGGATGGCCACCCCTGCTTGCTTACGAGGACCGTGTGCGTGGTATACTTTTTCCCAACCTTTCACCTTCAGCCTGTGTATGTCTTTTCCAATCAGATGTGTCTCCTGGAGGCAGCATATTGTTGGATTTGTTTTTTTAATCCATGTTACCAGCCTATGTCGCTTTATTGGAGAGTTTAAGCCATTAACGTTTAGAGTTACTATTGATATATGGTTTGTACTTCCAGCCATGTTTGATTATTTATCTTCTTCTTTTTTTTTAATTTAGTTTGTTTCTCCATGGTTAGCTTTCCCCCCACCCTCTGTCTTTACAGAGGCACTTCCCACTGATGGTTTTGGTTATTGTTTTTCATTTCTTCCTCGTGTAGTGTTTTGCTCAAGATGCTTTGCAATGCTGGTTTTCTGGCTGCAAATTCTTTTAGCTTTTGTTTATCATGAAAGATTTTTATTTTGTTGTCGTACCTGAAGCTTAATTTTGCTGGATACATAGTTCTTGGTTGGCATCCATTGTCTTTCAGTGTTTGAAATACGTTGTTCTAGGATCTTCTCGCTTTCAGCATCTGTGATGAAAAATCCGTTGTTAACCTTATTGGTTTACCCCTGAATGTAATCTGCCTCCTTTCTCTTGTAGCTTTTAATATTTTCTCTTTGTTCTGTATATTGGATATCTTCATAACAATGGGTCTTGGCATTGGTCTGCTGTGATTTTGTGTGCTCGGTGTCCTGTATGCATCTACAATTTGTATATCCGTTTCCTTTTTTATTTCTGGAAAGTTTTCTGTAATTATTTCATTCAGCAGGTTACTCATTCCCTTGGTTTGAATCTCTGTACCTTCCTCTATCCCGATGACTCTTAAGTTTGGTTTTTTTATGTTATCCCATATCTCTTGGATGTTTTTCTCGTGGTTTTTAACCAGCCTTTCTGAGTTGGCTAGGCTCTTTTCAAGATGATATATTTTGTCTTCATTATCTGATGTTCTGGCTTCTACTTGCTCCACTCTGTTAGTGATACTCTCAATTGAGTTTTTAATTTGGTTTATCGTTTCCTTCATTTCTAGAATTATTGTTTGGTTTTTTTTTTATAATCTCTATCTCCTGATAAAGATGCTTAACTTCTTCTTTTATCTGTTTATGTAATTCATTTTCAAAGTGTTCTTTCACTGTTTGGATTTGCTGTCTCGTATCCTCTTTAAGGTTCCATTCCATCTGTCTAAGGTATTCCTTGAGATCTTTATATGACCATTTTTCTGCTGACTCTAGGTCCTCCTGAATATTTAGGCTGTCCTTCATTGTTTGTACTCCTTTTCTTCCTTGCTTTTTTATGCTGCTCATGTTACTTCTTGTTCTGTTTGACTGCTGAGTTACTGTTTACTCTTATAAATTTATTTGATGCTTGGGAGGAAAGATATTAGTAGGGAAGGGAAGAAGTCACTAAAGAGAATGAGAGTAGGCAGGTAGAATTCAAGGAAGGGGGAATAAGAAAATTGAAAAGAAATGAAAAGACAAAAGAAACAAAAATAACAAAGATTAGATAATAAAGAAAGAAAGAAAATACAAAAAAAATTTTTAACAAAAATAATAATGATAATAAAAAAATGAAAATTAAAATTTAAAAAAAAATAATAATAATAAAATAAAAAAAAATTTAAAAAAAATTAGAAACATTGAAAAAAAGTTAAAGAACAACAACAAATAAAAATTGAAAATGAAAGGAAAATAAGAAAAAGAAAAAAAATGATAATAATAATAATAATAAATGCAGTCCTAGAGTTCTATTAACTTCTCTTCCAGTAGGTGGAGCTGTGCCCACTGGGCCAAGCTCCTCCTCTCAATAGGTGGGAACCATTCACTGTGCAGCAGCTCTTTCTCCTAGACTGGGCGGGTCTCCAATCCTGAGTGTCTAGGGCCTTGTCTTGTGTTTCCTCAAGCCAGGCCGTGCTCACCTGTGGCACTCACCACAATACTGGCTACACGCCAGGTCTGCTGCTCCTGGGAGCCCTGTTTTCATAAACACCTGGGCTCACTCTCCCTGTTTGCCTCCCTCAGACCTTAAGTTTGTAGAGCTTGGGGCTGAGATTCCCCAGCGAATTTGCTTGCCCTCCTGTAGCCACGCCCCTGGTAGCTGGTGCAAGAGACCTCAGTTGTCAGCACTGGTGGGAGCGGTAGCCGGGAGTTCCGTGCCGCGAGTCCCGCGCCACTCCTGATTCCATCGGTCTGGTTATTGCGTTCACAGGAGACCTGGGAGTGGCCCTTAAGGTTTCCCCACTGTGTGGAGAGAGATGGCTAGGGGATTACACACCTGTCGCGCTGGTTTCAATGAAGTTATCTCCTCCGCCCGTGACGCCATTTCTCTGCCATGGTGGTATCCCATGCAAATGGTGACCGTTCGTTCCCTTTGCCGGGTGACCAATGCAACGGGTGGGTCCTGACTGTCTCTCCCAATCCCCGTTTCAGTCCTGTGGCCACTGCCTATGAAGGCTCGGTTGGCTTTTACCTCTGTAAGTTCCTAAGGGCCAACCAATTATTTCAGCGGGATCGTTAGTGCTGAGTCACACGAAGCAGGCGAACTGGAGCTTAATTGCCTCCGATTCGGGCTCTGTGTGTGTGTTCTGAGGGGCCCAGCCTGTACACCCCAGATCCACGTCAGCTCAGCATTGCCTAGTGATCCTGAACAAACAGCATTTAGACAGTTTACAGCTCCCTATGCCCGCGCAGTTGAAGATGTCAGAGAGTTGATCTCTCTGCGCCTGCCACCATGTTAGATCTCCTCAATGATATTCATGTTGCCCTTACAGCTTCCTGGCATAAGCAAGTTCTTGGGATTATACAAACTGCTGCTTCTGTTTCCAGTCCAGATTTCTAGAAATGAAACCCTGCCGCCGTCGCCTCCGCCTCTGGGCCGCGCTCACGGGCGCCGCGCTCGTCTGCGACCGTAGCAGAGCTGCCCTGGCCTCCGCAGCTCCTCAGCCTGGTGCCCAGCCCCTGGGGCCCAAGCGGCTGCTGCTGCGGCTCTCCGTTCCCCTCCTCCGGAGCACGGGTCCCCTGGCAGGGGGGTGCAGAACGACCCCAGAGCAGGCTCTGCCCGAAGGTGCAGCGGCGAACCGGCCACCGAGGCGCTCGAGGCTGCAGTCCAGCCTTCGGAGGACAGGGCTCGGCACGCAGCCCAGCTCCAACTTCTAGATGCTGCTGCCGGACAATGTATACAGAGCCATCAAGACAGCAAGCAGAAAGCAAATGGCGGCTCCCGCGGAGTGGGTTTTCGGCACAGAAACCACAGCCCCGCCAACAATCCCAATCCACAAACTCTCCCTGTATAAAAAATATTCAGGAAAAAAAAAGAAAAAAAGGCGGGGCGCACTGAGCTTTCTTTGCCTCAGGTACTTACAATCCACTGCTGATTACACATTCAGCTTCTCTGCCCGGAGGGAAGCGAAAGAGGAAGCAGATGGGAGCAAAGCGCCCTCGGCTCTGAGCAGCCAAGCATCCGGGAGCCAAGCGTCTCTTTTTCGATTTCTTTGTTCTTCCTGCTGCTTGGCAAAGTGGTCCGCTACAGATTAACGGTGAAAGGAGCTCTAACAGACTGTGCGAAATCTCTATTAAAGCCCCTGCTCTGAGCACCACGCTCAGCACTTCAGCAACTCCCGTACACAGCGGCCATCTTACGACAACTTCCCTACACAAAACATTTTCTAATGGAAATAAGGCCATGTTGAAGTCCAACAGAATATTAAATTACCAAAATATCGAAAAAGATTGGTATGCAAATTATAAACACGCAGGCTTTCACATCAGTGAAATTGTTTACAATTTGCTTAAAACTGTTCCTGATGTTTGGTGGTCTTTCCTCACCAATTAACTACGATAGGGCTGAGCCCTTCTTCAGTTATTATGTATTCAACCACCACACACACATTTCTCTTCTATAATCCTGCAATTACTTTGACATTCACAATGACACTTCTGAGAAAAAGCTTCCACGGGAGAATGTCTCTCTTATCTTTAATAATGAGAAATAGATTGTTGATTAAGCAAGGCAATTAAAGGTTTTATTAGGGCAGGCTGATACATGTTTGGTTTTCTTCCAAGACATAAGAGTTTGATTCAGTTTTTAAAAGTACCACCTTCATCGTTCATCTCTCTAGTACCTCCTTCTTCTACTGCTCGTGTTTGTAAATACTGAAGATAATTGCTATGTTGCTAAAAATATGGGAGAATTTCTTGATTTTTGAACATCTATTCTATTTTATCCTAAGTAGGTCCCTTTTGAAGTAGAAAAGTGTGTGAGCCTGCAGTTATGTCTAAATAATTGTGTTCCAGTCACTAAGCATCAGTAGGTGGCCTGTTTAGTATCAACATTGCATTCCACAGCTGTCTAAAACTTTGAAGTAGTGACTTGAAATGCAAAGGAGATAGCAGTGGAAACAGACTACAGCATCTAGGACTGAACACTCCTGCTCCGTACTATACACACGACTAGCATTTATTTCTTACAACAATTTTGTTCATCTTGCAAAATGCCAAAAGCATGCCTTTTAATTTAGAGTAATTTAATTTAATTTCTAACATTTTAACACAAATGGATTTAAAAATAAAAAGGAACAAAGTAATTACATTTAATTTCATGGTTTCAGATTTCTAAAAGCCATCATATTCTCTTATGTAATTGAAGACTTCCATTAAGGGAGGACAAGAAAAAAAAATCTGTGAAACTTTTACCCTTCTTTTCAAACAAAAAAACAGGGGAGGGGAAACTATGCTGCCATTTCATTAAATATTTGCTAAGAGGTTTGAAGTGATTCTGTACTGCTTGGGAATATAGAAATCATTCAAAATAGGAGTCCTAATTCTGTTGGAAGGATGCTTCCAAATTTCTTCCTCATATCATCACTTCAAGTTGCGGGAGGCAAGAACCTCAGAAAGACAATACCTATTTTGGGGTGCTTCTTTACATCTCTTATAATATAGCACTAGATTTTGAATTCTTAAGAATAAGCCCAAAAGTCGATTAATAGTTCATTGACTAGAGATATTAAAATATCTTCTAATAACCTTTTTCCTACTTTTCTGTTCCCAAAGGAAAGTTCAGGTTGATTTTGAAGAGTTCTCACATCTTTCAAAGGAAACTTATTTAAGGGTAGTAAATAAACAGGTCTCCTTCTCAGCCAGGAAGACACTTTCCCCTGCAGACTCCATCTGTGGAAACCTTTCTGATCATGTTTCAATGCTTAACTGAAATTCATATTCCCCAGGAAGTCTTCTCCCCTCATCCCAGTTGAAATAAATCACCATTCTACCAGTTTTCATAGCCATTTTATACCTCATTTAAGGTATTTACTGTATGTTTTTACAAAATTATAAATATATATCTACACATCACTGCATAAAGGGCATGAAAAATATTTTCTCCTATTCTATGAATAAATGTGACCTTCTATTAACTTTCTAGATCTGATCCCTTGGAAACCTGATAAAGATAAAATTTAATGTTGGTGATGGCAGAAATGACTTCCCTAGTAGATAGAATATTTTATTACTTAGAAGATTCAGAAGTACCTAGTGGGAAGCCATGGTTTGGGGCTTGACAGTGCAGTGACTATAATTGAACATATGATTTACACAGAGGGACACTTAGTATACTGGACAACCATAGTATATAGTTTTTCAAATATCCCTCTATTATAAATGATCATTACTATTGTTAATAATCCTCAAATAATTACCAAGTCATTTATGTATGTTTCATAGATTTAAAATAATAGTAATTTTAAGTATATTAGTCAAAGTAAGAAAAACTAAACTTTATACTTATCAAACAAAAATGTTATCCATTACAATTCATACTGATTCACTCTTAAATTTTAGATAAAAATAAAAGCTCCCCACTTGCCACAGTCCGGCTGCAGCAAAATAACTGGGGGGTGACGAATAACTTGTGTACGTTGATACAGCAGGAGTGGAAGCCATTTATTGCAGGACAGGAGCAGTATTTATACATTCCACACAGCTTATCTAATTAGCATAAACTAGATACATCAGTCAACCAATAAGGAATCTCCACACTTAATGGCTCGCTGGTGTTACTTCACAAACCACTCCCTCTGGCATTTTGCCAGGCACCATCCAGACTTGTTTACAGACTCTAACATTTCCCTGGCAAAATGCCAGGTGCCATCCTGACTTGTTTACAGACTCTAACACCCACTATCAGGTAAGATGACAGAATTGAAGTAATTCAGTTTTGTTTCTTCCTCTTTACAACCTCTGTTACCATTGTTTATTTTTAACCAATTGTTAAAGGGTAGGGATATGTTCATCACAGTATTTGGAGACACAAACTGCCCGTTAATCAGGCAGGCTTAATTCCAAACCATGTGGACTTACTCTTGGAAGACAAACACATGGCTCTGTGTCCCTGCGTGTCAGAGGCTAACTGTGCAACTGGGAGTTTCTCAGATTAACTTCCACATGGAAGACAAAGACTACTAAAGACTATGTAATTTTTAAAAAAATTCTCCCTTGAAATTTAAATAAAGTCCTAACAAACTTGCATTTCTGCCCAAGATGGAGTAGCAGTTGTTAAATTTACCCTCCTGTCTAAAACAGTTTGTTACAAAATGAAACAAAATCAAAGAATCAAAGGCAGTAGAAAGATATACAAAGCAAAGATCAATATGATGCTGGACATCAGTTACCAAAAAACACTAACTAATCTCTGAAGAAAGAAAGTGAAACATTGATCCTAAAATCGCCCCAGCTTACTGTCTAGAGAGAAGTTTTCCCTTCTGTAGTGAAAAACAGAGAACCCAAGTAGAGGCCCAAACCATTATGAGCTGAGGCGACTTAGCTTAGGGTCTAGACAGACTTAGTTGGCTAGAGTCTGCAGGACCTACCACCAGAGAAGACAGCAGCTCACAGAGAACTGCAGAAGTCTTCAGAGAGCCTACCACAAATATTCCACTCAGCACTGATCAGCACATGGCTTTTGAAAACTACCCAAGGGAAAGAGTCTTCCAAGAAGACTGAACGGAACAGTATCCAGCAAACACAGTGCCAGGAACAATGTGTGTTCCCACCAGCTCATCTGGAAGACTCACACTTCATGTGTCATCAGGTAGACTCTATAGAAGGTTCTAACTCAGTGGAGAAAAATATTTATCCCTCAAGAAAATACTGCATCAGAGCTGCTTTTAGTCTTGCCTAATAAAGGCAAGACCCAAAAGATTTAAAATGTCTCCAAATAAATATCCATAAACAAAGCCCTAGAGGATTTATAAGAATACAAAAATATCCAGCACCCAAAAAAGGTAAAATTAACTAAATCCTATATCCCATAAAATATTATAAAGTACTAAAAGAAGCAGAAAAACACAAGCCATCTTAAGGGAAATCATCAATCAAGATTGCCTAGAAATCACACGGATGTTAGAGCAAGCAAGAAACACTATTTAAATAAACAAACAAAAGACTATTTTATAACTCTATTTGGTATTTTTAAAAAATAAGTGGAGATATAGAGCACATAAAAATGCCCAAATTGAACTTCTAGAGATGAAAACTACAGTATTTGTTTTAGATGGAAAATATACTGAATGGGATTTATAAGAGATTAGACATGGCAAAAGAAACTATTACTGAATTTGAAGATAAAGCAATAGGAAATATACAAAAGGAAACTCACAGGGCAGAAAATAATTCAAAAGAAATGTCAAGAGCATGAGTAAGGTATGAGACAATGTCAGGAAGACTAATCTACACATCACAGAGGAATCTGAAAATGAGGGTGGACAGAAAATATTTGAAGAATAGCTAAAAATTGGTGGAAAATATAAACCATCAGATCTCAAAGGTCCCAAAAAAGCAAACCCAGGAAATGAAGAAAATTAAACCAAGACATGTCATAACCAAATTCTTCAAACCATACATAAAAAGATAGTATCTTACAAGTGACTAAAGGGAAAAAATAGAAAAATTTTTATTCTTGTACATATAAATATGTATGTACAAGAAAGGAAAGCATAACATTTAAGTAACATATAAGAGAAAAACCATAGACAAATATCTTAAGCATACTAGCACAAAAAACACTTGAGCCTATAATGCTATACACAAGAGAAAAAAATCTTTTGAAAAGAAAAAAAAGAAGCATTTTTAGATACACAAATACTGAAAAAAATAATAATCCCAAGAAAAGCACTAAAATTAATGTAAAAGGAAGAAACTCAGGGAAATGGGGAAAAAAAGGATACCTGGTAAATATATGCATCTAAACAAAACAATGAGGAATACTGGCTGGCTGACCTTGAAGCTCTGTGGAAGCAGAGAGCAAGGCCCAGGCAATCCCTGTCCAGGGCTTGCTGAAGCACTGCACACATTCTCCAACTCAGAGTCCCTTGGCACAGGCTGGAAAACTTATTGGTTCAGGATATTTAAGAACTTTCTTAAATATTTGGTAACCAATAACCTATCCAAGCAGACACTCAGTGGCTGTACACAACCAAGAACATACAGAAAGAAATAGCAACAGCAGCAATAAAAACAAACAATAGAAAACCTGGAGATTTAAGAGGAAATTTCAAGAGTTGCCACAGTCTTTAATGACTCTGTACTGAGTAAAAAAAAAAATACTTTTTTAGTTTTGAGTTGGTTATTTTCCAAATAATCAATAATAAATCACCTCGAAGACTCAGTTCTGATACCTAACATTATTGCTAATTAATATTGTTATGTTACATTTCAGAATGGAGACTTAACTGAGCCATTACATCTTTAAAACAAGTAACATATTTTGTAATTAATTTAAAATTAACATATTGAGAAACAGTATGATTTTTTGGCTAAGACTTTTTTATCATTCTGAATTGCGTGAGTTGAGTATACTGTAAAATAGAAAATGATGCATGTGCATGTGTATGTATGTATGTATGCATGTAGATGTATATATGTATACCATACATGTATATACAGAGTGTATACACATACATTCATATATTCATATATATATATACATATATATGTATGTGTGTATATATGTATATGTGTGTGTGTGTGTGTGTGTGTGTGTGTGTGTGTGTATATATATATATATATATATATATATATATATATATATAGACAGACAGACACACATGTTTGGACCAGTACATATCTCAAAAAAATCTCAACTGACTCCTTTTAAAATGTTTCATCTACTCGGTTACAAAATATGAAGATACAAGTTTTTTCTCAAGTGACTTTTCTATCTTTTTCATTTTAATGACATGTACCTTTAAAGTCATTATGTTAATATTCTTTGTTTAACAATATATTTCATTGACAGTCTTCCCTTTAGTTTGATTTTTCCAATTGTGCTAGCAAACTGGGGTAGAATAGAGTCCTCTGACAAAACTTCTAGATGCATATTTACCTAAAAGTGAGTTAGGATGTTGTCCTCTTAAATCTCCAAACCTTCAAAACACAAAAATAGAAATTTTCTCCTCTATATAAAATTATCAAGCACAACTAAAATGCCCTAATTAAGCTAAGTGTATTTTAAATTATTTGGTCTAAATTTAAGACCTTTGCTATGAGGAAAGTAAGTGCTTTCTTGCTTCATGTAGTTATTCTTTGTTATTCATATTGAATGTATTAACAGGTATTAGTACAAACACATTCTTCCCAGGAAAAGGGTATATTAGGCATAAATGTAACTTAAATCCTTCCTTTGGTAGTACTTTAAAACACTCAGCTTTGCTTATTGAATTATCTTAGCAAACAGAGCAAGAGGGGAAACATCAACTTGCTAGTACTACTGGTAATGAAGTACAAACATTGTAATCCTTAAGAAAACTGATCTTCAGATAGGCAAGGACCTAGAATAACCTAGATAAAAAAACCACATCAATAATGAGCTGTGTTGTTAAGAATATTATATAGTGGTAATGTCACACAGTAGCATCGTATACCAACAAGGCATTTCATATTGTATTAAATGTACAAATACTTCCAATGGTTCTTTACAAGTAAACTTTGCTTAAAAGAATTTGAGAGAAGTTAAAATGATGTCTTTCCACCTCTTACACATTATTTTTTTTCTGTTAGAGATATTTTTATTTTTTCACAAATTGTCCAATTTCTTTTTTAATTTTTTATTGTTGGTTGTTCAAAACATTACATAGTTCTTGATATATCATATTTCACACTTTGATTCAATTGGGTTATGAACTCCCATTTTTACCCCATATACAGATTGCAGAATCACATCAGTTACACATCCATTGATTTACATATTGCCATACTAGTGTCTGTTGTATTCTGCTGCCTTTCCTATCCTCTACTATCCCCCCTCCCCTCCCCTCCCCTCCCCTCTTCTCTCTCTACCCCCTCTACTGTCATTCATTTCTCCCCCTTATATTATTTTACCCTTTCCCCTCACTTCCTCTTTTTTTTTTAAAGACAGAGAGTGAGAGACAGAGAGTAAAGAGAGAATTTTTTAATATTTATTTTTTAGTTATTGGCGGGCACAACATCTTTGTTTGTATGTGGTGGTGAGGATTGAACCTGGGCCACAAGCATGCCAGGAGAGCGCACTACCGCTTGAGCCACATCCCCAGCCCCCCCTCACTTCCTCTTGTATGTATTTTTGTATACCCTGAGGGTCTCCTTCCATTTCCATGCAATTTCCCTTCTCTCTCCCTTTCCCTCCCACCTCTCATCCCTGTTTAATGTTAATCTTCTTCTCCTGCTCTTCGTCCCTACTCTGTTCTTAGTTACTCTCCTTATATCAAAGAAGACATTTGGCATTTGTTTTTTAGGGATTGGCTAGCTTCACTTAGCATAATCTGCTCTAATGCCATCCATTTCCCTGCAAATTCTATGATTTTGTCATTTTTAATGCAGACTAATACTCCATTGTGTATAAATGCCACATTTTTTTTTTATCCATTCATCTATTGAAGGGCATCTAGGTTGGTTCCACAGTCTTGCTATTGTGAATTGTGCTGCTATGAACATCAATGTAGCAGTGTCCCTGTAGCATGCTCTTTTTAGGTCTTTAGGGAATAGACCGAGAAGGGGAATAGCTGGGTCAAATGGTGGCTCCATTCCCAGCTTTACAAGAAATCTCCATACTGCTTTCCATATTGGCTGAACCAATTTGCAGTCCCACCAGCAATGTACAAGTGTACCCTTTTCCCCACATCCTCACCAGCACTTGTTGTTGTTTGACTTCATAATGGCTGCCAATCTTACTGGAGTGAGATGGTATACTTAGGGTGGTTTGAGTTGCATTTCTCTGACTGCTAGAGATGGTGAGCATTTTTTCATGTACTTGTTGATTGATTGTATGTCCTCCTCTGAGAATTATCTGTTCAGGTCCTTGGCCCATTTGTTGATTGGGTTGTTTGTTCTCTTATTGTCTAATTTTTTGAGTTCTTTGTATACTCTGGATATTAGGGCTCTATCTGAAGTGTGAGGAGTAAAGATTTGTTCCCAGGATGTAGGCTCCCTATTTACCTCTCTTATTGTTTGTTTTGCTGATAAAAAACTTTTTAGTTTGAGTAAGTCCCATTTCTTGATTCTAGTTATTAACTTTTGTGCTATGGGTGTCCTATTGAGGAATTTGGAGCCCGACCCCACAGTATGTAGATCGTAGCCAACTTTTTCTTCTATCAGACGGCGTGTCTCTGATTTGATATCAAGCTCCTTGATCCATTTTGAATTAACTTTTGTGCATGGTGAGAGAAAGGGATTCAGTTTTATTTTGTTGCATATGGATTTCCAGTTTTCCCAGCACCATTTGTTGAAGATGCTATCCTTCCTCCATTGCATGCTTTTAGCCCCTTTATCAAATATAAGGTAGTTGTAGTTTTTTGGATTGGTTTCTGTGTCCTCTATTCTGTACCATTGGTCCACCCGCCTGTTTTGGTACCAGTACCATGCTGTTTTTGTTACTATTGCTCTGTAGTATAGTTTGAAGTCTGGTATCGCTATACTGACTGATTCACACTTCCTGCTTAGCATTGTTTTTGCTATTCTGGGTCTTTTATTTTTCCATATGAATTTCATGATTGCTTTCTCTATTTCTACAAGAAATGCCATTGGGATTTTGATTGGCATTGCATTAAACCTATAGAGAACTTTTGGTAATATAGCCATTTTGATGATGTTAGTTCTGCCTATCCATGAACAGGGTATATTTTTCCATCTTCTAAGATCTACTATTTCTCTCTTTAGGATTCTGTAGTTTTCATTGTATAAGTCTTTCACCTCTTTTGTTAGGTTGATTCCCAAGTATTTTATTTTTTTTTGAAGATATTGTGAATGGAGTGGTTGTCCTCATTTCCATTTCAGAGGATTTGTCACTGATATACAGGAATTCCTTTGATTTATGCGTGTTGATTTTATATCCTGCCACTTTGCTGAATTCATTTATTAGCTCTAATAGTTTCTTTGTAGACCCTTTTGGGTCTGCTAGGTATAGAATCATGTCTTCTGCAAATAGTGATAATGTAAGTTCTTCTTTTCCTATTTTTATGCCTTTAATTTCTTTCGTCTGTCTAATTGCTCTGGCCAGTGTTTCGAGAACTATGTTGAACAGAAGTGGTGAGAGAGGGCATCCCTGTCTTGTTCCAGATTTTAGAGGGAATGCCTTCAATTTTTCTCCATTCAGAATGATGCTAGCCTGAGGCTTAGCATAGATTGCTTTTACAATATTGAGGTATGTTCCTGTTATCCCTAGTTTTTCTAGAATTTTGAACATAAAGGGATGCTGTAATTTGTCGAATGCTTTTTCGGCATCTATCGAGATGATCATATGGTTCTTATTTTTAAATCTATTTATGTGGTGTATAACATTTATTGATTTCCGTATATTGAACCATCCTTGCATCCCAGGGATGAATCCTACTTGATCATGGTGCACAATTTTTTTGATATGTTTTTGTATCCAATTCGCCAGAATTTTATTGAGGATTTTTGCATCTAGGTTTATTAGAGATATTGGTCTGTAGTTTTCTTTCTTTGAAGTGTCATTGTCTGGTTTAGGTATCAGGGTGATGTTGGCCTCATAGAATGAATTTGGAAGTTCTCCCTCTTTTTATATTTCCTGAAGTAGCTTGAAAAATATTGGTATTAGTTCCTCTTTAATGGTTTTGTAGAACTCTGCTGTATACCCATCTGGTCCTGGGCTTTTCTTAGTTGGCAGTCTTTTGATGGTTTCTTCTATTTCCTCAATTGATATTGGTCTGTTTAGGTTGTCTATATCCTCCTGACTCAATCTGGGCAGATCATATGACTTAAGAAATTTATCGATGCCTTCACTATCTTCTAATTTATTGGAGTATAAGGATTCAAAATAGTTTTTGATTATCTTCTGTATATCTGAAGTGTCTGTTGTGATATTGCCTTTTTCATCCCGTATGCTAGTAATTTGAGTTCTCTCTCTTCTTCTCTTCGCTAGCATTGCTAAGGGTCTGTCGATTTTGTTTATTTTTTCAAAGAACCAACTTTTAGTTTTGCCAATTTTTTCAATTGTTTCTTTTGTTTCGATTTCATTAATTTCAGCTCTGATTTTAATTATTTCTTGCCTTCTACTTCTTTTGCTGTTGTTTTGCTCTTATTTTTCTAGGATTTTGAGATGAAGTATGAGATCATTTATTTGTTGGTTTTTTCTTTTTTTAAGGAATGAACTCCAAGCAATGAATTTTCCTCTTAGAACTGCTTTCAATGTGTCCCATAGATTCCGATATGTTGTGTCTGTGTTTTCATTTATCTCTAAGAATTTTTGAATTTCCTCCTTGATGTCTTCTATAACCCATTGATCATTCAGTAACCTATTGTTCATTCTCCAAGTGATGTATGCTTTTTCCTTCCTTCTTTTATCATTGATTTTCAGTTTCATTCCATTATGACCAGATAGGATGCATGGTATTATCTCTACTCCTTTATATTGTCTAAGAGTTGCCCTGTGACATAATATGTGATCTATTTTGAGAAGGATCCATGTGCTGCTGAGAAAAAAGTGTAACTGCTTGATGTTGGGTGGTATATTCTATATATGTCAATTAAGTCTAGGTTGTTAATTGTGTTATTGAGTTCTATAGTTTCCTTATTCAACTTTTGTTTGGAAGATCTGTCCAGTGGCGAGAGAGGTGTGTTGAAGTGTCCCATGATTATTGTATGGTAGTCTATTAGACTCTTGAACTTGAGAAGAGTTTGTTTGACGAACATAGCTGCACCATTGTTTGGGGCATATATATTTATGATTGTTATGTCTTGTTGGTGTATGGTTCCCTTAAGCAGTATGTAGTGTCCCTCTTTATCCCTTTTGATTAACTTTGGCTTGAAATCTATTTTATTTGATATGAGTATGGACACTCCTGCTTGTTTCCGAAGTCCACATGAGTGATATGATTTTTCCCAACCTTTCACCTTCAGCCTATGTATGTCTTTTCCTATCAAATGCATCTCCTGTAGGCAGCATATTGTTGGGTCTTGTTTTGTGATCCATTCTACTAGCCTGTGTCCCTTAATTGGTGAGTTTAAGCAATTAATATTTAGGGTTATTATTGAGATATGGGTTGTTCTTCCAGCCATATTTGTTTATTTCTGTTACTAAACATGGTTTGTTTTCCTCTATGATTATCCCCCCCCCTTTACTGTCCTACCTCCCACTGTTGGTTTTCATTGTTATTTTCCATTTCCTCTTCCTGTAATGTTTTGCTGAGGATGTTTTGAACAGATGGTTTTCTAGCTGCATATTCTTTTAACTTTTATTTGTCGTGGAAGGTTTTAATTTCATCTTCCATCCTGAAGCTTAATTTCGCTGGATACACAATTCTTGGTTGGAACCCATTTTCTTTCAGTGTTTGAAATATGTTATTCCAGGATCTTCTAGCTTTCAGAGTCTGTGTTGAAAGATCAGCTGTTATCCTGATTGGCTTACCCCTAAATGTAATCTGCTCCCTTTCTCTTGTAGCTTTTAAAATTCTCTCCTTATTCTGTATGTTGGGCATCTTCATTATAATGTGTCTAGGTGTGGATCTCTTATGATTTTGCACATTCGGCGTCCTGTAGGCTTCTAGGATTGGGGATTCTGTCTCATTCTTCAAGTCTGGGAAGTTTTCTCGTATTATTTCATTGAGCAGGTTGCTCATTCCTTTGGTTTGGAGTTCTATACCTTCCTGTATCTCAATGACTCTTAAGTTTGGTCTCTTAATGTTATCCCATATTTCTTGGATGTTCTGTTCATGGTTTCTTAACAGTCTTGCTGAGCTGTCTATGTTCTTTTCAAGTTGAAATACTTTGTCTTCATCGTCTGATGTTCTATATTCTAAGTGTTCTACTCTGCTGGTAGTATTCTCAATTGAGTTTTTAAGTTGGTTTATTGCTTCCTGCATTTCTAGGATTTCTGTTTGTTTTTTATAACCTCTATCTCCCTGTATAGTTGATCTTTTGCTTCTTGGATTTGTTTGTGTAATTCATTGTCGAAGTGATCTTTCGTTGTCTGATTTTGCTGTCTAATGTCTTCCTTGAGACTCCAGATCATCTGAAGCATGTATATCCTGAATTCTTTATCTGACATTCCATCTGCTGCAGCTGTTACCTCTTCTAAAGTTGAGTTGACCTGCATCGCTTGTGGTCCTTTCTTTCCTTGTCTTTTCATACTGCTTGCGTTTCTTTCTGCTTGGTGAAACTGTTGTGTTTTTTGAAAATTTTTCCCCCTATATATTTATATTGCTCTTGTATAGTTGAAAAGTCTCCCATGCAGGGTCGGGCGGTGGTCTGCCTACCTTGCAGGCGCGGGTGGCGGCTCTGCTCTGCCCCTCCTCCAATTGGTGTGAGGTGTCTACCACGCCTGCGGACCCCTGGGCCTGATCCGCCGGTCGGTCGCAGGTCTGCCTACCCTGCAGGCGCGGGCGTGGCTCTTTTCTGCCCCCCCTCCAATTGGTGTAACTTGTCTACCACACCCGCGGACCGCTGGGCCTGTTCCGGGCGCGGGCGAAGGCTCTGCTCTGCTCCTACTCCAATTGGGGTGACGTGCCTACCACCCCGGCCAGCCGCTGGGCCTGTTCCACCGGTCGGTAGCAGGTCTGCCTACCTTGCGGGCACGGGCGGCGGCTCTGCTCTGCCCCTACTCCAAATGGGGTGATGTGTCTGTCGCACCGGCAGGCCACTTGGCCTGTCCCGCTGGTTAGTCGCAGGTCTGCCCACCTTTCGGGCATGGGTGGCGGCTCTGCTCTGCCCCTACTCCAATTGGGGTGATGTGTGTACCACACCAGCAGGCCACTGGGCCTGATCCGCCGGTCTGTCGCAGGTCTACCTACCTTGCAGGCGCGGGCAGCGGCTCTGCCCTGCCCCTCCTACCACGCCCGTGGACCGCTGGGCCTTATCTGCAGGTTGGTCGCAGGTCTGCCCACCCTGCGGGCACGGGTGGCGGTTCCGCTCCACCCCCACTCCAATTGGGGTCACGTGACCACCACACCGGCGGGCCGCTGGGCCTGATCCGGGTGCGGGCGAAGGCTCTGCTCTGCCCCTACTCCAGTTGGGGTAACGTGTGTACCACGCTGGCAGGCCGCTGGGCCTGATCCAACGGTCTGTCGCAGGTCTGCTTACCTTGCAGGCGCGGGCGGTGGCTCTGCCCTGCCCCTCCTACCACGCCCGCGGACCGCTGGGCCTGATCTGCAGGTTGGTCATAGGTCTGCCCACCTTGCGGGCGCGGGTGGTGGCTCCGCTCCGCCCCCTCTCCAATTGGGGTCACAGGACCACCATGCCGGAGAGCCACTGGGTCTGCTCCGGGCGCGGGCGGCGCCCCGGCTCCTCCCCTCTGGCTCGACGACAAAGCGAGAGAGACTCGGGTGTCTTTGACTCACCCAACTGTTTCTGTCACCACTGGTATTGATGAAGTTCTCTCCTCCGCCGCTTTCTGATGACATCAGATCTCTGCCATGTTGGTATCCTATGCGAATGGCAGCATTTTGTTCCCTTTGCCGGGTGACCAAAGCAACAGGTGCTTCCTGACCGGCCCTCACAGGCCCCATCTCAGTCCTGTTGCCACTGCCCACGAAGGCTCGGTTGGTATTTACCTCCACAGTACTAAGCAGGACCCTGACCGAGAAGCAGTTTCCGCGGGCTCCTTAGCCCTGGGCCAGAGCAGTTCCGGGAGCCGGAACTAGGCCGCTCCGTGCTCGGTGTATGCTCTGATAAGAGCAGGCTCCAAGAAGCAGTTTCCGCGGGTTATTTAGCACTGAGCCTGAGTAATTTGTCTGTGAGCTGCAGGTGAATGGCAGCCTGAAATTACCTGTTCTATGGCTGAATGAGCTGCGTTCAGTCGAAAACAGGGATGGTGACGTCAGCTCTCCAAGCTGGTGGCCTCTGGCCTCCTCTGTGGTCTGACCGGTGTGGAGAACCGAATTGGACCGCTTCCTTCCCCCGTCTCGAACCCAGAATTCAGCACTGAGTACGGTGCTTGCACGGCTGGCAGAAACTGTAGCGCTGTATCCCTGCATCGCTATCTCTTCGTTTCCCAGCGCGCGCCGCAGACTCTAGCCGAGGGGCAATTTGCTGAATAAGCAGTGTGACCCTCCATGCGACAAATCTCTCGCGTTTGAGCCCCCGTAGCCGATCCTCGTGCAATGGAAATCCTTCCTCCAGGTTCCGGAGCACCCCACTATTGCTGGAAATTCCTAACATGATAGCCTTTAGCCGTCCTGACTCATCATTCTTCCACACAGTGACGCGGCACACGGGGGCAATGCACTCCCCTCACCGCCATCTTCTCTTACGCATTATAAAACCAAGCTAAATCTATTTGCCAAGAACTGTATCACTAATTTTAAACCCAGTAGTTTTTCTTTTATTACTGTTTTTGTTTGTGCCTTTATACTGTGGCTTGCTGTTATGGAGAATTAGCTATTTTACAGGTCAATTATCTTTGTAAAAGCCTATTATAACACAGTTAGCTTATAGGGCAGTGTTGGTCCCTGCCTAACACCATTCTCATGAAGGGGTCCCACTACACGTCCCTCATCTTGCTTCATTATTGTTCACCTTTGTGGGTATACAATTAAATTGAGCTTGGATGACTTTTATGGAGATAATAGATAATTCTACATAATTAATTTTTGTTAATAGATTATCACCTTGTGTGGAGAGATATTTAAATATGGTAAATGGATTCTCTTCGTATTATGAAAGTTTTCCACTTAATATTCATATTAACTTTGAGTACAGTGATTAGTTTTAATTTTATGTAACTGGATCTTTCTGCTGAGAATTTAGGTTGTATAAGTTACGCTTTAAAACTTTAAATTTGATGATTCTTGTATCTACTACACTGTTAGAATGCTGAAATATACATTCCTATAACTTCTCAAATTGTACTACATTGATATTTTTTGAAGTCTAACTCTGTTATAATGTATATCTATTTTAAATAAAATATTATTTTAATTTTTGATAAGATGCAGAAATTTAAAAACAATTGAGGGGGTACCAAATATATCATGTGGATAATATGGTATATTGTAGAAAATTTAGATTTACATTTGTATGATATGGCATAATAGATGAGATTGTTCATCATTGCTTGACTACAGTAAAGACTGGTTCAACTATTGAAAGAAAAGAGTTTCCATGGTATTTGAATGTCTAATTTTCAATAAAATACCATATGCAAAGACACAAGAAAGTATGGCCCATACATAGAGAAAAAGTCATTAGGAACTACTCTTGAGGAAACAGAGACACTCGATTTGCTAGACAATGATTTTAAATCAATTATTTAAATATGTTTGAAGAACTAAAGGATATACCTAAAGGACTAAAAGAAAGTTTGAGAATAATGCATCATCAAATAGAGAATATTAATAAAAGGATAACTGAAAAATAGAATAACTGATTCAGAAAAATTCACTAGAGGAACTTCAGAAAAGACTTTAGCTTGGCAGAATAAATAAGTGTTTTTCAATATAGGTAAACTGATTTCACATTCTCAGAAACAGAGAGGGAAAATGGGCACAGCTTCAGAAACGTAAGGCATACTCAAGTACTAACAGACAAAGTGGAAGTTCAAGAAAGAGAAGAAACAGGAAGGAATAAAGAAATAACTGTTAAAATTTTCCAAATTTATTGAAGAATATTAACATAATAGTCTAAGAAACACATTAACCTCCAACTAGTACAAACTCAAAGAAATCCCCATTTAGCCTCATCATTATCAAACAATTAAAAACCACAGAATTTTGGAAGCATTCAAAGAGATGACAGGCAGCATATACGAAAGACAACTATGAACATTTTACAATGTAAAAGGGCTGATCTATTAGGAAGACGTAGCAATTATAAACATACACGTCCCTACCAATAGAGTCCTAAAATACATCAGGAAAAAATGGAAGCAACTGCAGGGAGAGTAGACAATTCAACAAAAATAACAGAAAACTTTAGTAGGTCAATAGAAACTTTCTAATGTGAATTTCGAAGAGGAAAAAAAAAGCACAAAAATAACAAAACAAGATATCCAAGATCTGTGAAACAATGTCAGAAGGTATAACATGCACACAAATGGATAACAGAGAGAATGAGACACAAGAAATATCTGAAGCAATGAAGGCCAAGAATATTCCTAAGTTAATGACAGACATTAAAAATTCAAGAAACTCAGAATGTCAAACAGGATGAATTTTTTAAAAACGATATCTAGATGTATTATATTCAAATTACAGAAAACCAATTAAATTCTTGAAAGAATCTAAAGGAAGAGAAAGCATTTTACCTGTAGGGGAACGAGAAACAGCAGACTTTTCATCAGATACCATGGAACTGAGAACAAAGTATAATGAAATATTTAAGTGTGCAAGAAAACAACCATCAACCTAAAATCTGTATCCACTAAAATTATCCTTCAAAAGTAGATTAAAAATACTTTCTCAAATAAATAAGAAATGAGAGAATCATTTTCTAATGAGATTACAGATAAAAGAGTCACAAGATATAGACTCTTGAAGTGTTAAAAAAATTCTTCCCAGAGAAGGAAAGTATATAGTTCAGAAACTTGGATAAACACAAAGGAACATCAGAGAGTAAATGAAGTTTATATATTTTTATTTTTAAGTTATTTGCAAGATAATCTGTAAAGAAAGAATAATATATTGGGCAGTTATCACATATGAATAAGAAAAATGAATGATAATAATACCACAAAGGATAGGACAAATGGAGATTATTCTGTTATGTGGAGGCTTACACTACATATGAGAAAGGATAGTATTATTTGTAGAGTTATATTAGTCAAAAATCATATGGCAAAAACTGTAAAGCATTTTAAAGGGAAATCCATATGCTAAGAGATAAAATGAAGTCATATAGAATGCTCAATTAGGTGTAAAGCAAAACAGAGACAATAAGTAAAGCAGAAATAATGAAATTGAAAAGAGAAAATCATTAAAAACAAAAGCTGGTTCTAAAAAGGGACCAAGAAAATTGAAAACTAGCAAAGCTAACCAAGAAGTAAAGAAAAAAGACACCAAGAAAGTGGAATCTTCATTACTGATCATGGAGACATTCAAAAGATAATGAAGGAATACAGTGAACAACTCTATGATACAGAGTGTTGCAAACGCTATCAAGACCTCAGTTGGTTTTTCTTTTTTGGCAGAAACTGATGAGCTGATCCTCAGATTTATATAGTAATAAAGGGGACCATACAACTAAAAATATTCTGACAAAGAAGAACCAATCTAGATGACCCATGTTTCCCAATTTCAAAACCTCTAAAGCTAGGGTACTCAAGACTGTGAGGCATTGGCATTAAGACTAGTCACACAGATCAATGGGATTCAATTGAGAGCTTAGAAATCAACCCTGACATTTATGACCAACTTTAGACTTGGGTCCCAAAGGAATATTCTTTTAAATAAGTAGTACTGGGGCAAATGGACAGTCACATGCAAAAGAACAAATTTGAACAACTTGGACTAAACAATAGTTTCTTAGATCTTACACCAATTATATTAAACAAAGAGAAAAATTCCTCGGATTTCATCAGAATTTAAAACTTTTGTGCTCTAAAAGATACCATCAAGGGCTTTCAAAACTCATATAGGAAAGGTCCAAAGAGAGAGAAGAAAAAAATATTTACAAGTCACATATCTGATTAGAAACTGGTCTTTGGAATAAAAAAAAAAAAAAAGATCCTTCAACTCAACAATGAAGACAAGTAACATTATTTTTAAGTGGGAAGAGCATTTCAGTAAAAATTTCTACAAAGAATGTGTACAACTGGACAATTAGCATGTGAAAAGATGCTCAAAAATCACTGGTCATTAGGGAAAACACAAACAAAAACCAAAATGAAATGCCACTTTACAACCACTTGGATAGCTGTGATGAGAAATTGGGACAATTGCAAATCTTGACAGATACAGAAAAATTGCTGTGCACACACATTGCTGATGGGAGTGAAAGTTGATGTAGCCACATTGGAATCAATTTGAGGATTCCTCAAAAAGTTACACAGAGTTACAACATAATCTAGCAACCCCAGTCCTACATATAATGTCAAAGAACGAAAATACATGCCCACTCAAAACACTAACATGAATGTTCATAACAGTATTATTTATACCAAAAAAGAAATAACTCAAATACTCATTATCTGCTAAATGAATAAACTAAATGTGCTATATCCTTACAGTGAAATATCAATAAAAAGAAATGGAGGGCTGGAGTTGTGGGTCAGTGGTAGGGCACTTGCCTGGCATGTGTGAGGCCCTAGGTTTGATCCTCAGCACAGCATGTAAATAAATAAAGAAAAAATAAAAGATCCATTTACAACTAAAAAAAATATTAAAAAAAAAGAAATGAAGTACTTATACATGCTACAATATAGATGAACCTTGAAAGCATCATGCTATGTGAAAGAAGACAGGAATAAAGGATCATATATTGCATGATTCCCTATTTTTGAAATGTTCAAACTAGGCAAATCCATAGAAAAAGGAAGTTAATTATCATAAGGAGCTAGGAAGAACACCAATGGGAAATGACTTCTCAATAATGGATATAGGACTTCTTCTGAGATAATGAAAACTATAGTTAATAGTAATTTATTGTGTCATTAAAATATGCTGAAAATTAGATCTGAAATGATTCACACACAGAAAAATAACTATTTGAGGTGATGGATATATTAACTTCACTCTAGTAATTATTTTATATTATTTACATATATCGCAGCATCATGGTGAACACCGTAAATATATGCCATTTTTATTTGTAAATTATGCATCATTAAAGCTGTAGAAAAATTAAAAATTTTTAAAATAAAATTAGGTAGTAGTGATTTCCATTCAACTATATGACTACACTAAAAATCATGAAACTCTACATTTTCAAAGGGTGCATATTATGGTACGTGAATTTTATCTTTAAAAAAAGAATTCACTCCTCCTGCAGCCAATCTTTATAAGGCTGCCTACATTTTGGAGCCTCGTGTCCACGCCACTCTTATTTCCTCTCATCCCTATCACCAACAGGTAAGTTCTTCAAACATTAAAGAACACGTCAATCTATCAGTACAAAGCTCTTTTCTAGATAAACTATTTTTCAAGTCATTCAATAAATATAGTATAACCTTGATACTCCTACCAGGCAAAGAAAGCAAAAGTAAAATTACAGTCCAATTCCACTAATTAATGACACTGTGTTATGAGCCATTGACAGAGGCAAGACAGGATGTGAGAAGATTGACTATTTACATAATGGGGTTTTTGAGAGGAGGGTAGAGCAGGCATCTCAAGCTGGTCCAAAATATAGTTTGAGAGAGCTAAGACAGACTGGTTTGGGGTTTTATTGTGGTTAGGGAGAGGTGCTGGAGTAAGTCCCCCAAAACAGTCTGGAGGTTACATGGTTTGAATTTCCTACCTGCTCCAAATGAATGAGTAGGCTTTATTATTAGCTTGAACAGATATGGAAAAGAAGAAAAAGGGAAAGTGATTAAATGCTATCACAAGTCAAACATCAGAAACTAAAGTCAAATCCTTTATCATAATTCACCCCTGATTGACTGATATCTGAACATGCCACTATCAGTCTTTACTTCTGAATCAAATTTCAGAGTGGGCACAAGCTATTATGGTAGGGTGGCTTCAAAACACACATAGGAAAAAATAAATAAATTGCTAAATTTTAACAATAGTATTTATTTAAATTGTACTTGTTACAGGAACTCCAAGTTGGTCTGACATCAGATAAATTTATTAATATAACTTATTGCTTTGATGAATGAGAGAAGAAAACCAAAAAATTATTTAAATAGCTACTGAAAAAGATCTTCAATATAATTCAATGTTCATTCTCTTACTGATTTAAAATAGAAGGAAATTTTCTTAGCACACTAAAAATATGTACAAAACAATACTTAAACCTACATAGTCATAATAAAGAAATAAACAAACAAACAAAGCTAAGGGAAAAAAATATTCAAAGCATCCCCTTTAAAATGAGGAGCAAAACAAGAATGTACATTATCCCCACTTCTACTAAAGATTTTGCTGGAATTTTTATCTCACACAAGACAATAAGAAAGATAAATAAAAGATACAGGAATAGGAAAGAAAACTAATTATACTCACAGATAATATCCCCAAAGAATCTATAGATATATTAAAAAAATTAATTAGTAAGCTCAGTCAGGTGAATAAATATAAAATCAATAGTTTTATTTCTAATCCACAGTAACAAAATAAAATAATAAGGTTATAAATTGAATCACTTTATAGTTGCTCCAAAAGTATAACTAATGTAAGAATAAAGCTTATAAATTTATAAAATCTTTAAGGAGAAAATTGTAAAGCTGATTAAAGAACATTACAAAAGACCTAAATAATTGAGGAGACATATTATGTCAATAAATAGGAAGACAACATTGTAAAGTTTTCACTTCTCTCCAGCTGCATTTCAAGATCTAAATTAATTCCTGTCAAATCCCAATAGGATTTTTAATAGAACTTGACAAGCTGATTTTAAATTTTATTTGGAGGAGCAAAGATTGAGAATAGTCAGGAAACCACTGAAGATGGAAAAAGAGGAGCCAATTTACCTACCATATATCAAGGTTTATCACAGAGCTATAGTAATTAAGGTAGCATGGGATGGAATGAAGATAGATGTGTCAATAGAAGACAATCACAAAACCTCAAAACAAACCCACAGAGGTATGGACACTTGACAAAGAATGGATACAGCAGTGCCCTTCAGGGAGGCAGTCAACAGGGTTGGAGCAACAGATTATCCAGAGAGTGACAAAAAATTTAATCTTTGCCTGATACTATACAACATCAATTCTCGATGGATCAAGGATAAAACTAACACAGTGTAACAAATGTGAGAGATGGCCTTATAATTTGGGAAAGCAGAGCTTCTATTAAATAAGGGATAATCTTCAAAACATCCACATACCCACAGCCATCAGCCCCTGGAGATGGGCCACCCTGGAACCAGGACTTGGGGCAGCTCTCTTCACCTAAGTCCATCTCACAGAGGCTGATGGCTGAGAACAGGCTCCTTGGAGAAAGTAGCTTCCTAAGGAAAGGTGTATCACTCAGGGTCCACCAGAAACAGAGTGGTCATAGCTATTAGATATAAGACAATCCATCACTAATCATCACTGTGGTTTGGAGATGATAATTGTTTTCACATGTCAATCCTTCAATGTGGCCATACCATTTAACATTTCTGCAGCAAAACTGATGCCAGACCTATAATATATAAGTTTGTTTTCATCTGCTTCCATGTCCCCTAGCCATACCCTTGAACTTGCCACTTGGTTTTATTTTGTGTGTGGTGCAAGTAAAAACTTAGAGCTTAACATGTGGAAACTGAATTTTCACAGCTGTACCACCAGTTTCAGTAACCAACCAGGGCCTCTCCACTCTCAGGATTCACCCAGTGCTGCCCTCTAGAGTCATCCTGTAAGGTGCCTCTTTCTTCTCCCACTCTTTGCAGGTTGGTGAGTAAAAATGACATAATTTACTGAGTTTAATGGTGGTTTAACAAAGTCTTATTTTTCTATGGTTAAATTTAATTCTCTGGGAGGATTTTAAAATAAAATCTATTCTAACTTAAGAAAGTGACATTCTAGACATTTATTTATGAATGGCACTTCAATTCTAAAAAAGTACATTAAATTACAAACAAGATGTTTCGGTCCTAGATGCATTTAGATTTTTAATACTACTAAACATATGAATTTGGTAAATAGGAATCAGGCTTGGGAATGGGGAGGGGAATAGGGACTCTCTAAAGACATTTCACAATAAGCCTGTGACAAATCTTAAAAGAGGAGGCTAGATTTTTTTTTTCACTCCCAAGCCAACGAGCCAAATATGTTAGTGCTAATTTCAAAATCTCCTGGGCCTCTAGTGCTTGTATGGTCTCAATTACTTTGCTATTTACATATTTGCATAAGGGACTCAAATCTGGCCTCAAACCAATTCAATGGTATCTAGGAAAGTGACCAGGATTAAAAAGAGGAAAAAAAAAAAAAAGATGAAAGATGTCAATCTATTTAAGCTGGAAACTATTTTTGTGATTAGAATACAAATTAATAGTTTATCCTTCAGCCCAGGCATCTAGAGAAGCAGGTGAGTTCCTCAATTAGTCAAATCAATCAATAAGATGACTTTTGGTCACTGTTGAGCAGACTTCCTCTCAGCTAGTGGCACAGAAGAGAACTGTGCTGCATTCCCTTAACGGCTTAGGGAGCCACCTTGTCTTCACAGAGAGGATTAATTCAGTAAAACAAAGAAATGGGAGATATTTGTCCTGCTTACCCTATGATACACCAGTTCACAGTCCTAATTGTTCTCCTTGAGAGAGGAAAAAAAAAAGTGCTTAGAATTCTGAATCAGCTGCCAAATCAGGCTCTGTTCAGTTACCCATTATTAGCAATAATCCCATTTGAATATGTTGGCATTGTTTTAAATGTAGTACCAAGAAATTAAACAGCACTCATTTACTTGTTGCCAGATTGTAAAGATTTGAGTGGCACTTACTTTCTGATTTGGCTATATAAAAAGCCAATAGTCTCCTTCTTATTTTTTCAGAAATAGTTTTTGCATCAATTTTATTTCCTTAAACTGACACTCATGAACATAAAATTTGTACATAAAGTTTGTACATTCTCCCCTCTACTGCTTTTCCATCTCCTCTCCTAAACAACGGACCAGTTCCCATACCTGTCCAAGATCAAGGCCAGACTTCATGGAATAATATTCCATTGTGCCTGCATAGGAATTCCACAGCTCTGAGGATTTAAACTACTGGAAGTAAACATACTTTTTCCTGGTTGGTGACAGTATTTCTACATCTTCCACGTGGGCTGGTATAATCTGTGTATTTAGCAGGCACTCCATGTTGTATGTTTAAAAGAATAAAATTGTGTTCTGCCTGTTCAATTAAAAATCAATAAAAAGTTAACATTCGGATCAAATTATTTAACAACTATTCTTTCTATAAGATTTCATGTCCATGTCTACAAGGACGACTAAAACTGAAATTTTTCTTAGTTTTTAAAATTTTAGACACAAGTTAAAGAGCCTCAATGGTTACCCAAAATTAAAGGCATTTTAGTTTTCTAGCTTAGGTGCCCCCAGGAGAAAATCCTGAGACACATATTTGAGAGCAAATGGTTTTTCAGGAGTTGAATCCAGGAAACACCAACAGGAAAATGGGAAAGGAAGAAAAAGAAAAAAGGATACAATGAGTATCCATTATTGCATAAATTATCACTCACTAAACCTAATTCTAGCAGGAAATCCCAGGAGCAAATGTAAAACATGCACAGTGAAGTTATCCTACCCATAATGCAAGGGACTCTGAACATTTAAACATCAATTCCCATGAATCGCTGGGTGAGAGTTGCTGGCACTAAAGGAAGTTTTAATCTCATAGCACATCCTTCTAGCCTTGGCCTTGGGAAAAGCTAGATCCAGTGGCTAGAGATAGCTCTTAGAGAAAAAATTTAAAAGAGAGGTGCTGCTCATTAAAAGTTGGGGCTACATGCAGATAGGGGACAGGCATCAATAGAGTCTACTAAAGGCAGGTGGTCAATCTACTTCATTTGAACTCTAGAAGTAAATGGTCAGGCATCCATACTGTTTTCCTGTGTTGCCATGAAAGAAATAACTAAACTTAATGTGTCATCTAAGAAAATCTAATGCAAAATTATAACATAAAAAAGAAGATGTTATAAACTAGGAGAGAAGACACAATGAGTTTGCCAAACAATGAAACATTGACCTAAAGAATGCCAGGAGGCAGAACAAAAATAAGCATTGTGAGTGAATTCATGTGCTACTCCAAGATAAAGTGCATGACATGTCTTTTATCTCAAAAATCAATCAAACCAAACTGAGGTCTGAGGCCCTCCCCCCCCCAAAAAAAAAAGTGTGAAATTCAAAATCAGCTGCTTTTCTGGGCTCATTCTCTCACTCTTGGGTTATACCAGACCCTCAGGCTTATACAATGCAAGTAAAACACGGGAGAGGTTGGTCCCCACCCCATTTTGTCTTCAAGAAAGCTGGTTGTTGTTCAAGCCACATTGATCCATTTGAAAGTACCTGCCTGAACTTGTTTAATAAATCCTTTCGTGCCAAACTTAGCCACAGGCACCTTTACAGGAAGTCACAAATCATACACACAGTTATTAAACTACAGCCACTATGGAGTTACCCCCATTGAAGGTCTGTGGGGCTCAGTACTTGAAGGTCACAGCTCTCTACTATCCTCAGAATCAACCCATCCTCTTGGTCTCCCAGCATTGCACTCTCTTGCTAAGGTCAGTCCCTCTTCATCTCAAAGCACCAACCTCACCTCTGAGTTTTTCAGATGATGCTATCTGTGTTGGTTCAGATCAACTGTCCTCAAACCTTAAAGAGTTGTGTGAGAATGCAGGTTCTTCAGCTATGTGGGATGCAGGCACTCCATACATCACACTTTGCAAAAATGGTTTGCAAAAAACAGTTTGCCTGGGGATGTTCAAAGTGTGTTAACCTCTTTTCCCCTCTAAAACACAAAAAGCTACTAATTACCCTTGTACCAGGCCCAGAAATCAAGAGTACAACATTCTAGCTACCTTTTCTGTAGGGACCATAACATTTCACTACAAAATAAGGTGCCAATTTGTTTCACCGTTTCATGTGTACTGTTTTGCTAACCATACAGATGGTACATGGAATAGTTAATTTTGCTGAGTTTATCCCCTTTTCATAGGTAATGTCAATTTAATATACATAACTTTTACAAAAACAAGTGTGAAGAAGTTACAAGAGACAGTATCTGTTTTCATAGAACTTGAAATCTAAATATGAACTTTAAGTGATGCTTAATCACTTGTACCAATGTGGGAAAACACTATTACATAAATAGTGCATAATGCAAATTCAACACATATAGAATGTATTATTGCATGTTCTATGGATATATTTTTAAGCCTGTTAAATTTGAGCAAGTATGAAACATGACTTATATTCCACAAGCATGCCTCCCCTGGATGATGAAATCATGCCTGGAGGGTACTAAGGAGTGACACCTTGTCCATTGGGCAGTGGATAGTACACAGTAGGCACATGAGAATTATGTTTGAAGGAATGAATGGGCACAAGAAGAAATCACTGAGGAATCCCCAATACCTTCCTCATGGATTATCTAGAACAGAATTTTCAAACTCTAATTGTTTCAGAACCACCCAGAAGCTTATTAGAACAGAGGATCCTGGAGTTCCTGATTGATCAGGTTGGGGGTAGAGTCCAAGAATCCCTTTTGATTCTGTTGCTGCTAGTCCAGTGCCCACACTGTGTGAGCCACATTCTAGAACTACCTTTACATCACAAATCTGATTTCTTCAGTGCCCAGATATGTAGTACATCCCTCATTACTCTTCTTCATTTCCACAACTAACTCATGAGAAAATGACGAGCCTAGTATATGGCTCATGGCCTACCTTCAGTTTTGAACTAGAGAAAGAATGGCATGCTGGTCCAGGAACTGATCCTATGAGCTGTGTCCTTGGCAATTCTATGTAGACACCTCAAGGGTAAACCCATTTCAACAAAGGACATCCATTCAAATGTACAAGCCAAAAATCTGATGGTTGTCCTCAATACCTCCTCTTCTCTCAAAACTCATCCAACTTCACCTGGCCCTCAAAGAGGGCAAGGCACTTAGGATATCAATGAACTGAGTCTGCCATCAATATTACTGGCCTGTAATTTGAGAAAAATCTTTATTTCGTGAGGACCCTTAGGCTTGGGTTTGTTTTTAGCACAACTAGCATGAATATTACAATTTATATAATCTGCAACCTAGGAGAGGTTACAACCTCACTGCCTATTTCTCCAAGGCCCACTCTGCAAATGAGAATTTGGAATCATTTCAAATTATTCCAGATTTCATATGTATATGGGGGGGGGTTGAAAGAGTGATAAGTCTAAATATATATAGAGAGAGTCCCTTTATATGTAATCTATAGTTTAGCAGACAGACAGACATAAACAGAGTCTTCTCCAGGTTATATTATTTCATTGGCATAATCAATATATTTAAAGCCACTACAATAGGGGATCCTTGTAAATTCAGGAGACAGACAGTAAATTTCTATTTTAAAAATAAATTTTAAATATTACTTTAAAATTAAAACCTACCGACATAGAAGTATTCAAATTTCTAAAAGATATAGCAAAATATTTTTCTGTATTATGTAATCAGCAACATGCCTTTGGGTCTCCAAACTGGGACAGCAATGATATTAATTTAGGCCCAATATTAAAATTGTAGAAGTGCCTGAAATTAGCATCAATTAAGCTGAGAAAATATTCTTTTAATTGTCAAGTGATTTTCTAAACAGTTATAGAAAATGAAAAATTAAGAGAAGTATCCAGACACTTGGCAGTTAGACATCTACTAAAACAAAAGAGTAGAAGATTTTGTTCCTTTTCAAATACTATGCTTACCAAACTCAGACAAAAAAAATAATATTTTGCATACCGATTTTTTACCATGAAATAATTTAAATATACAGACATAGATGCAGTTCCAAATTGTACACAATACCAGTGATGCTAGTGAAGACTTAATGGACTTAATGGGTGTTTTTATATAGCAACAGATAACAAAAGCATCGGTTTTCAAATTCACTTGACCATTTTGTTAGTCAGCTTTCCATGGCTGTGACAAATAACCTGAGAAACTCAAGGAGAAAAAATACATTTTTGGATCATAGTCTCAGAGGTTTTAATCTGTAGTCTCTTGGCCCCATTGCTTTGGACCTGTAGAGCAGCAGTATCTCATGGTAGAATCACATGGCAGAGGAGGCCTGTTCACCTTATGGCAGCCAGAAAGTAGAGAAAAAAATAAGAACAGGCTAGTGTCCTACTATTCACTTTAAGGGCATGCCCGAATGACCTAACTTCCTCCCATTAGGCCCAACCCCTTAAAAGTTCTACCACCTCCCATTAGAGCAACAAGATGGCAACCAAGCTTTTAACACATAGGCCTTTGGGGAATGTTCCAGATTCAAACCATAACAACCATGATCTACAGAAATAAAACAGTTTTTTCAAATAATTTGGTATACTCATGCATGTGTATATATACCATGATCTACAGAAATAAAACAGTTTTTTCAAATAATTTGGTATACTCATGCATGTGTATATATACCATGATCTACAGAAATAAAATAGTTTTTTCAAATAATTTGGTATACTCATGCATGTGTATATATACATATATATGGATAACAGAAACAAAAAATTCATTAAATAGTGTGTAGCCTCATATATGCCACGGATGGTCCCCAAATGTTCCTTTTTTATTATATTCTGCATCGCCTTTTCATGTTAGTTGAAAATCATTAAATTTGACTTCATGAACAATAGTAAGCTGTGACCAACAATTTGAAAAACAATACAAAATTCAAAAAAAACAAATAATGCAAAATATTGTCTTTGAAAAATAAATGCTTTTAGAAGAAATCACTAGATGTAGAAATGGTTGAAAATCAATTTGTATCACTGATGAAATTCACCACTCAACAGGCAAAGGAAGGTGGGTAGAAATGAGATCTCCATATTAATGAGGCCTAATTAGGTTATAATCATCTATAATCTGTGTTGTTAATCATAATCTTTCACAGGAAGCATGTAACTTACCCAGCCATGACTAGGTGGTAGGAACAGGAAGCAAGGAGGTAGCTCTTTGCCTTACCTCCTAAAACCAAAAAAGAATAGAGACAAAAACTCTTTAGAGAAAATATTCCCTTTATGAGTGTTATGATGCAATGATTTCTGTATCTAGTTATTTCCATTATAAAAGTAATATGTAGTCTTTGAAGAAATGTTTGAGCATATGAAGATATGAAAGCCTGACGGAGTGTTGAATGGGAAGAGGTAGGTAAGCTAGGAGGAAGGAAAAAGAGAGGAGACAAGGGGCAGATGTCTCCCAGCCTGTTCATTCAACTTTTTATCACTGTGACCAAAACACCCGACCAGAACAACTTAGAGAAGGAAAAGTTATTTGGGCTCACAGTTTCAGAGGTTCAGCCCATAGTCAGCTGGCTCCACGGCTGTGGACCTGAGGTGAGGTGGAGCATCATGGCTGAAGGGCATGGAGGAGGAAAGCTGTTCACCTCATGGTGGCCAGGAAGCAGAGAGAGAGAGAAAGGGGCTGCAGAGAAGATGAACCCTCCCAGGGCATGCCCCAAGTGACCTACCTCCTCAAGCCATGCACCACCTGCTTTGAGTTACCACACAGTTCATTCAAACTAGGAAGGACTGATTATGTTACAGTTCTCACCATCCAATCATGTCACTTCTGAATATTCCTGCATTCACATGGGAACTTTAGGGAGACACCTCATATTCAAACCATAATACAGCCCCTAGGAACTAAGTGGCAGAAACACCTCTCTCCCTGATGGCATTTGTTCAGATATGACATCATTTGTTAATTTATTAGTATATATTTGTGCCAGAAACTGGTCTAGGTACTGGAGACACACCGCTGAACAAAACAGACAGGAATCTTCACCCTCATAGAACTTAGAACTGAAGGAGGTTGGTAGATCTTAGAAGCTATGTAGGAGTATTTTTTAAGCTCACAGCCCTTACAAAGATGTCATCCCTAAGTGTAGCAGAACTCCTGAGTGAAAAAAAAAAAAAAGTAGGTGAACTTGAACAAGAAGGGGATCACTAGGTGGTCAATTGGATTTAAACCAAAAAAGCCATTTCCCTGAGTACCTTATAATCATCCAGTTTGCCTGTGCCTAATACACAAAATTAAAATAAGATTACTGATATTGAATCTCCCAGTTCTGTCCAGGAAAAACAGCTACTTGTACTCAGATTTAATTACTTAAGAAAATTGAATAAAGTGACTTTTTTTTGCACAGTTAGGTTTGCTGAATAAGATTCATGCCAACAAGAAGGAGCAAGACAGAACAAATAAGCTTAATTGTAGTTTTATATAGTTTTAATCCTTAGTACCAGATCTTTTATTTCACTTTCTCCATTTATACCTATTTTAGAGTTAACTCAGTTTTAAACTATGTACGTTCATGTGTGTGTGTTTTAAGAAATGCTTTTGGGGAGATAAATTTCTTGAGTGCCTTTATGTTTGAAAATGTCAGTATATCAGGCTTGGCTGAGTGCAACGTTCTCTGTCAGTCTTTTCCTCATGTCTTTAATTTGGCATTAGATTATGGCCACTTCTCAAAGGCCATCAGCAGGAAAACAGTTCATGCCATTGAGAGTTGCAAGAAGATGGGAAATATAAACAGACTTCCTGTGTCTCTAAATTCAAACTTTGGGAAAGCAAATTTCTTATAAACAGCTTGGATGAGTTGCTGAAATCCACTGACAGAAAGAACAAAAATAAAAGAGAATATCTGAACTTGACATAGAAAACACTCATTATTGGTTTCCTCTGCATCCAGTAACATGTGCATATCTGTGTGGGTCACTGTGTGCATACTCTGGTTTGGATTCTTCATTAGTCTTTTGCTAAAATGTAATTAAAATGCTTAACATGGCTGTGTTCTAGAATTCTTCTCTGTGTAATTATCAGAAATAACTTTATTTAGTAAAAGATAGCTTATGTATTTGTTTGAGACTCGTTTTCTTGCAGAAATATGGACTAAAGGTTATAGAGTATGCTGTTCTTTATAATCTCAAATTTTTAATGCATACACAAGACAAAAGTAATGAATAGCTGGTGATTGAATCTCAGTTGTGTAGCACTTTTAAGAATTCTTCATTTTATTGGCTGTTCACAGGTTGAGAGTTCCCCAAATATTATTCTGAACATCCCAGAATTGTGAATCAAGGACATCAACTAATGGACATCAAGGTACCATTATAACCATCTCCATCTGGAGTCAACTGTGCCCTCTCAGCTTCAGGTCATTTGTAAGATTACTGAGCACTGTGACAGCCTGGAGAATACAGCTTTTATGTAGGTTTTATTAATACATTTTATTAAGGAATGATTTACATAAAAACATGTGCATATTCAGTGTGTACAACTTGATGAAAGTGAAGTATACACCTGTAAAACTATTACCACAATCCATGCTATAAACCTGTCCATCAACTCCAAGAGGTTCCTCTGTGCTCCTTGGTTGTTTATCACTATTATTATTATTATTATTATTATTATTATTATCATCACTATCAGAATTCATGAACCTAGAGGACATTATGCTAAGTGAAATAAACCAGACAAAAAAGATAGATTTTTACTACCAAGTATGCTGTGTCCATATACGAATATACCACAATGAATTCCACTTAAATATATAACTATAATGTACTAATGAAAATAATAATAATAGTAATTATGGAATGGAGATTGGTACAATATAGCAAGGAGACTGGGGAAGGGAGGGGGAAAGAAGGAAATGAGGAATTAGATCAGATTATGTGCATGTACAAAAATATAGCATAATGAATCCCACAATTATAATTATAATTATAATGCACCGATTAAGAAAAAGAATAGATTCTTAAAGACCTTGAAGAGTTATTATAGATGATTTATGTGTTTTATTGTGAAGTTCAAAGAATTTTGTCTTAATTATTTTAAGCTGGGGTTTATCTTTTATACTATCATCTTTTCATGTGGTGACTCCATACCCATTCCTTAAAGTCATATTCTATGTTAATCTAAGTGACAGAGGAAAATCTCTAGATAAAAAGATTTGGATCTCCATGTTATTCCAGCAAATAAATGACTTTACCACATTCATTTTTAAAAGCAAGAGAGGTTACCATTTTCCTTTGTGATATTTTTTTTTTTTGCCTTCTACCGTCTCTTTATAAAATGTCTGTTGGACTGATTCAATGATTTATTTCCAGATTTGATTTTTTTCAGAAAATCCATTTATGGATGATCTTCCAGGTTTGCAACAATGCTTTTTTAAAAATTTGCAAAGAATATACAACTTCCTTCAGTGAATAATTCTTCTTATTTATTAATCATTGCCTGATAACGTATACTATATTGTAGTAGAGACAATTGCATAGTGACCTCAAGATTGGGTTTTTAAATATGTTGGCAAAGTTTTTGAGGGATAGAAGAGACTATAATAAACAAGTAGCACCCATGTCAGCAGGTATCATATTGAACTGCTTTATCAGAGGAGAGGTCATTAAATTCATTGTTACTGCTACAGAAAGGTACCCAAACTGACTACAATTCCAACTCTACTTTTAGTCTCAGAATCACCATCACTCCAGATGACCATATTTTCTGATGCATCTAGGTAGAAAAACTGAAGAGTTGTTCTTGTGCTTCATGGATAGAAATACTTCTGGGTTTTCTTGGGTACATCTGTAAATAATTGCTATATTTCTATTGAATATATTAGTAGTACTCAACAAATACAAATGTATTGTTCATGAGATGGCAAACATCCTAGCCATGTGTAAGAACTAGCCAGGCAAAAATTTTGCAGGTGCCAGGTGTGCAGTGGCGCATATCTGTAATCCCAGTGTCTCAGGAGGATGAGGCAGGAGAAACCTGACTTCAAAGCCAGCCTCAGCAAAAAGGAGGTGCTAAGCAACTCAGTGAGACCCTATCTCTAAATAAAATACAAAATAGGGCTAGAGGGGTGACTCAGTGGTTGAGTGACCCTGAATTCAAACCCTGCTACCAAGATTTGGGTTTGGATGTTGGAAACTTATTTCAAGGACAAAGAGATTTTTAGAAAAACAAAAACTAATAATAATTCCCTGTTAGCTCAACATGCCATTCTTCAGTGGCCATGATGCAATACTTCAAAATTCTGTGTGAAGATTTCTGAAAGTTGGTAAAAGATCTTTAACACACAGAACTCTGGCCCTTGGTAAGAATCAAAGAAAATCCCTGGTGCACTGGGGAACATTGATGTAGAAAGCCCCAAGGATTTACTCTTCCATATCAGAGTCTCAGGCAGAGAGACAAAATTCACTCAAGCAGGAAGGGATGCAATGAGAGTATTTATAAAACCTTTGGAAGGGCTAGTAAAGCAAAAAGTATAGTCATTTGCACTAGAAAAATTTCAGGAAGAAAGTTTAGAAGAAAAAGAATAGTGCTTTTTTCCTAACAGCCAAGGTTCAGAATATTATTTACCTCTATTTTTTAAATTTGTTTGACAAAGACTACCATGGGAAGCCTGCTGTTTTACAACCCAGTGCTGCCTTCTGAGGAATTTTTCTTGACAATTTGTTAAAAGTAATCTCTTTCTTGCTACTGAATTCCTATCAGACATAACCACCAGTTATATTGCAGCTATTTGTGTTTTTATGCCATTTCCTCCCTGAATATCCTTGGGACAGACCCTACAATCCCATACCTATTGAGAAATACTATTTATAATAACAATAATAGCTACTATTTATTAAATCTCTGCCAGTTGACCAACCCTAGCTTCTTCTTTATTTACTCAGTCCCATTTATGCCAATGACAACCCTATGAAAAATCATTCCATTTTACAACTAAGAAATAGACCTTCAGAGGGTCACTACTCAGTAACACAATTGCTCCAAGAACTTAACTCTGGATTGCCAAACCCAAAACTCATGCTTTTCTGATGTTGCCTCTTACCATGATACCACAGAACAATGGAGTGAAATGGTAATCTGATTATCATCATAAATATTTCCATGAGGGAACAGCATCTCTCAAGCAACCCATATGATTATGGAAAACACAATTTCTCAGAAAGTAAGTCTTTATGATGAATCTCATAGGGTGTAAAGTCCTTTTCCATGTTGGTGTACTCCAAGGTGACCATGAAGCCTAGAACTTTGTGAAGAATCAGGAGGACTGTTTTTCCTTCAGCTAACCTGTCTGGACAGCCCAGTCTGCCCACTGGACTACTCCAAAAAGCACATAAATCACCATATGATGGTACCCTTGGGTTGAATAATGTGGTGGCCCTACCCTAAGCCAGAAACTGGAACTTATTAAGCATGTGACAAACATTGATCACTGCTCCTGAGACTCTGATAAAAAAAGAGAGAGAGAGAGAGAAGGAAGATTTAAAATATCATTTAATAATCTGTGAACCTTGGATGGTTATGGGGATTTAGTGAGTAATATATGTAACCAGTAGAAGACTGCCTAGCATATAGGAAGCACCTAAAAGTACTAGCTACTTCATTAATAATATCTATTGCCAAACACATGAATATTTGTAGAAGATACAATGAGAACTCAAACATGGCCTCTGCCCTTTAAAACTTTTTATACTATACTGTTTGTTGGAGTTTTGTTGCCTCTTAAGAAACAAGACCACCTAGAAGAAAGGAACAGGGAAGAGAGGAGGGAGGGAAAGAGGAAATACTAAGGAACGATGTGGGCCAAATTATATTGTTATGTTGTATGCATGTATTGATGAACCCCACCATTATGGAGAATTATAATGCACCAATAAAAATATGAAAAAATAAGATATTGCCCTCCCCCACCAAAAAGACAGGGAACTCATTTACCCATACTTTCTAAAGTCCAGTGAAATTCTGCAGCTGTGAAAAAAATCTTAGTTCTTCACTAAGAGGTACCCTATTCCAATCTGCTGTTTTGAAGAATAAGGAGAAATGATAAATTTTCTTACTGAGCAGTTATGAAGATGAGGTATAAAGGCAGAGACTTGATACTAGATTTTCGATCATTTCTTCTAAAATGACATCTTCCAACATTATAGCCACTAGACCCATATGGCTATCTCAATGCAACTTTTAGTTCATTAAAATTTAAACATTGACTCCTCTGTTGTACTCACCACACTTCAAGTGCTTACTAGCCATATGAACTATAGATTATTATTTTTTTGAACCAGTGCAAATGTAGAGCATTTCCATCATGACAGACAATTCTACTGGGCAGAACAACTCTAAAGTGATAGCAAGTCTATCAATAGCTTAAAACTCCTTTGATATACAGTTGCAAAGCTAGATCTCTAAGACATTAACCAATGACTTAACATAAGCAATAAGCCCTCAATATTTAGTCAACTATAGGAAAGATAATAGCCTATATGTATTTCTCATGAACTGACAATTTTACGGCCTTCTACCACACCACCCAGAGTATACAAAGTGATAGGAATGTTAGAAAGCAAACTGAGTTAATCTGCAAATTGTGTTAGCAATGGAAACTAAGAAAGGAGTCATTTAAAGAGTGCCAGTTATCAAGTTGAAATTTGGGACCAAGAATGACAACTCTGGGTTCTAAGGTTGAACATGACCTAGACAACTTAAACATTCTCACAGAGCTCCAGTTTAGGTGGTAATACAATGAGAGCGTGATTGGTTGTTGAAAGGACAGAAATAAGCTAATGTGTTTAAGCACTTACCACAGTGCCTGGTGACTGGCAAGTACTTCACAAATGTCTGCTGGCACTGCCTAGATATGGGGAGCAGAGATGGCCCCCTGGAACTCAGAGCAATTTATTTATTTAACCTGAGCCTTCGTTTCCACTGGAATCACCTTCCTTAATTTTGTTGCAAGAATATGATGAGGCTACACATGTGAAAGTCCTTTGTACATTTTCAAATAACTTAAAAAAATATTTTTACTATCTTAGGTCTTCAGTGAGGCTGATGATTTTCCACATCTATTTCACATGGATTATTGGTATAAAAGTGGAAGATTTATGGGAAAGAACTACTCTTATGTATGGTTATGCTACTTATTGTGTTCTATTTCATGTAGGAAATTCTCAGGTTAAAACAAGCACTTAACCTATTCCTTGACAAGAAAGAACAGAAGTCAGATTAAAGTAGCATGTTTCTGGGGTCCAGGCTGTACAAATCACTCCTCTCCCCAGCCCTCAAGAGGTTAGAAGGCTTTCCAGAAACCAAGGAAGTCATTAATCCTTGGTCAGCAATATTTTGCATTTTTAAAATAGCAAATTCAGTTTGACATTTTCTATTTATTCTTCTAGCAGAGTTAGAGAGCTCGTGGGTGATTTGGAAAATTGTTCTAAAGTGGCATCTGACCCATTTACACTGCAAGTGTGGGGCTACCAGGGAAACCAGAGAGCTGCCACAATCTCAAAGTCCTACTTTAAAGAAAATAGAATTTGAATAAATCTTGAATTTAGAATTAAAACGTCATTACTGCAAGTCACACATCAATGTCAATTTCCAGGCATTCTATTAGTCTCTGGCTGACTTTATTCAGACTCTTGTTCTTGTCACAGAAGGAAAAGGGATAAATGAAAAATGGAAGTCTTTCAAAATGAGGAAATAAAAAAAGCACAGAGTTTGGGTCCTGGATATTATTAACAGTTCAGAAACTTCATTCCCATGGTGGGGGAAATGCAAGGAGTGAAATTAGCCCAGAAATGATCATTTGTTCCTTTAGAAGTTAGAGCTGCATAATTAGGTATGATTTATAATTTACCCTTTTTAAGAGCAGATTCTGAATTATATTGAAATTTTCAATGAGGATAGACTGTCAAGAATGCCAAAATCTTCCATGTCAGTGTCTAGTGAATTTTTATTACAGCTATGTCCTCCTGTCACCCTCAAGAACTCACCCTTCAACACTTTCCACTTGATTGGTCCCATATGTGGTTCTTTGCTTAGGATGAAGGACCTCAATTCACTTATTCATTCATCCATCCATCCATACCTCCATTATTCATTTTTTTCTAACATGTATCATTAGGTGCTAGAGATGAAACAAAATCAAATGTTAATATAGGTTCTGTCTTCTATGCCTTTCCTTTCCCTCATCCCTGGGATTTATTATAGACAATTCAAACAATTCCTGAGTTGAACTTTGGTTGGGAATGTTGAACTTCTTCACAACAATCTTTAAATTTGTCATAAGTTTCCTATCATGTACCTTTATTTCCTGCTCTAATTTTTTTTTCTGCAAATCTCTAGATTTATTCAGGAAAGATGACCAGGTCCTCTCTTTACAAAGTAGAGACAGAACTTCCGTATGACCTCCAAGTCTGCTTTTTCAATTTTGCCCAGAGAGGTCTTTAATTGATGTTATTTTCTTCGCCCTGGAGGCCATGTCTTTACCCTTAATAAAATCACCAACACCTTTAAAATCCAGAGTCAGACATCAGCCTCTAAAACCATACTGCTGAACCCATTGTTGTGTACTGGAAACCCAATCGACACATGTTGCATAAAATAAATCATAGGCACAAATCAGCCCAAGACTAGCTGATTCCCCCTATAAGACAAACAGGCATTTGGAGCGAGGAAAGACACGAAGACCTTTTTCTAGAGCAGAATCTCATGCAGGACTGTGCCTGTCTCCGGGCAGAATAAGATCCAAACAGAAAAGCTGGAAGCCAGATCCCAGACACCAAGAAACTTTTCATACGTCAGATTTTCAGACAGTGAAACTGGATTCTCGGGAATGCATCTATCATGGTCACAAATCCCAAACCAGATTCATGGTCTGTCCCTCAAAGCAGTGTTCTCATCCATGACGATGGCATTAACATGTAGCTGGCTATAAAGGTCACATTATCTTGGATTATCCTTGACACGTGCCCCTCTCTCCTCACCTTTCCATCCATACCTACAGTCTATCACAATGCCAGTGAGGTCCATGTCTTGAGTATTCCCCCAGCCTGTCCTTGTGGGCCATCCATACTGCCACCACCCTGGTTCAAGCTATCAACACCCTTTACCCAGATTTCTCTTAAATAACGCCCCCCTCCACCGTCTGTCGCTCTATATCCTTGTTCCCTCCAACCTATTCTCCCCACGGTAGCCACAGTTCTCTTAAAGTGAAGATACGGCAATAGCTTCATGCGTTGCTATGGCTTTCCATTGCTGTCTTTGGAAAATGTCAGTGCTTGCTTTTTCTGAGAAGCTCCACATGAGCCCACCCTTCTTTCTTGCCTTGTCACAGCATGCGACCCTATCCTCCTATCGCCTGCCTTCAGCTTCACAACCTCTACACCACTGGGTTGGCATTAGACCAGCGGACTGCTAAGCTCCCCCCACCTTTGTGTCTGTGAGTGGGTTGGAATGGGAGGGCCAAAAGTAGAAGACTTTAGCTACCACCCCCCCCCAAAAAATGCTAAAGAAAAACAAGGCTATCAGGAGCTACTGTCATCATCAGCGCTTCACCATGATCAATATAGAACTTAGAAAATCTGAAACTCTTATTTTGCATCCCACCCCCTACTCCCTCCTCATGCCTTGGTTTTCATCTGGCTCAAAATAAAAGCTTACTCCTCCTCTGCCCATCTCCTATGACCACTGGAATTCCCTCTATTCCTTGCTTTACCATCCTTCATCCTAAAGGTCCTCTTTGATGCCATTCTTCAGGGCACTGCTATCTATTTTCCAAGATAAATAGATGAAAGAATGTGGGAAAAGGTAAAAGCAGGGTTAATGAGTCTCAGTGATGAGCTCACATTTCTGCTTTTCTACATTCAGGCCCTGTAATGCTAAATATTATGTTTTCCTCATACCCTGCCTTTTAGGATACTAAAGCATTTTCAGTTGATCTATGGCTCTTCCCAAGGCTTTCCACCTGTTTTTACTTCTGCCAGGATCCCTCTTCCTTCCTTATCCTCACTTTGATTGTCTTCCATTGGTGCTCACTCCTTAAGGAATCCCTCCCTTGGTCCTTAAGTGTGTGTCTGCTACCCTTGTCTGCCCTGAGCATTCTCCACTTCCCTGCACAAGACACTGAACACACTGCAGTTGACTTCTTTAGAATTGACTTCCCCTTCCTACCTCTCAACTCTGAAGGAGTTGGAGGGATGAGCATGTTTTTCATAACTGTATTACCCAGGGCTTGGCAATGTGCCAGAAGTGCCAGTAAGTATATGCTGAGTAAATAAAAATGTCAAAGGAAATCTATAGTCCTTCACCTATAAACTCTACAAAGTGGTTGTGTGGGTTAATTCATGATATATTTAAAAGTGTCAAGTGCAGTGCCTGACATAAAATAGCTGTTTAGCTTTGTCCAGAAAATAGTGACTCCACACATATCATCAATTCATTCGCCCACAGGTACTGATGGCTGCCACCAGCTAAATGTATTACTCTTTCAACATATTTTAAGTCAACATGTCCCTTTTGGGAAACACAATGTCTTAATTCACTGGATGGAACTGAGGTACCATGGCAGGCCATCCACTTAACACTGAGGCAGGTAGATCCGAGACCTTCATCTGTGGATGGCCCCACAAGGAGCACGCCTTCTATCTAGTGGGAATCAACCTTGTCAAAAGTCTCCCCCTTACTGCAGCAGGGCTAGAGCTGGCTGGTGAATGACAGAGCCCTGGAAAGTCTTCAGGACGACCTGCAGCCCACACTGGGATGACACCTGGGAATGTCACAGGAGAAGAGTTTGAGAAGTTCCCAGAGACACGGTGGAAAGAGACCCAGGACCAGCAGGGTCCTTGGATTACGTGACAGTACAGAATTTCAGCTTGTGCCAGTCAGAGACATAGATTTATAGAGGTTTATTTAGGAAAGTAGATAACACATTCCAGGGGGAACGCAGGCCATCTCACGAGTGAGAGATGCATTTGGGGGGTTCCCAGCTCTTCTTTTAAAGAGAGGGCAGAAGGGAAAGAGGATAAAATGTACGCATAGATGGAAATATCACAGTAAAACCCACTAATTCATACAATTAGTATGCATTAATCATTATAATTTCTAAATGTTTGAAAAAAAGAAACTATTCCATGATCAATTGAGAACTGTTGGTGTGGAAGAATCAGATAAGGCTTCAGGTGTGGATATCATTTAAAAATAAGCTGAACAACCAACTATGACTAAAATATGACAAGAAGGAGAGATTCATGCCAATGAAAGCCCTTTTTTGCCTCCATGTGTATTCTGAGCTTTTATATCTCCCATCTGATTGCTTATAAAGATGATTTTTATTATAACTCTTAAATTTACAGTGATGTTTAATAACTCTCTAATCTGGGATAACAAGTTTCTGATAACGGTTCTTATTCTTTCATTTGTTTTCCTCTTTCTGTCTTGTAGCATCTCTGCATACACTCTGCACTAATTATTTTTGTTATTATTCACCTCTGATGAAGTGACTCCCTTCTGTATCACTGAATGGAGGTTCTGCTCAGGGTGGACCTAAGGTCAAAATTCGCTCCTTGCAACCATTTTTCCTATGACAAAGGTCTGGCTGTGAGGCTCTTATGATTTGCTTCTTGCAGCCAATAGAAATGAAGACTGCAAAACTGACCACAGGGTGGGCCTTCCTTCCCTCAATCTCACTGATTGTTTGCTGCAAAATGACTTGTTATTTGTGTTCTCTGTTAACCCTGCCTTTCCTGCCTCTTCCACTTCAAAACTGAATCCAGCGAAGGTCTTGGATTATCCCTCCCCCTTACCTTCCACTTAATAAACTTGGAATTACTGATTTTTAAAAAAATTTTATTTTGTTTTAATTAGTTATACATGACAGTAGAATGGATTTATGCACTTTGATATAGCATACACAGATGGGATATAATTTCTCATTTTTCTGAGTGTACATGTTGCAGAATCATATTGATCATGTAGTCACATATATACATAAAATAATAATGTCTGTTTCATTCTACTATCTTTCCTATCCCCCACATACTCTCCCCTCCCATCACTTTCCTCTACCTAATCTAAGGTAACGCTATTCCCTAGTGTCCCCCACCTTATTTTGAATTAGCATCCACATATTAGCAAAAACATTCAGCCTTTGGTTTTGTGGGATTGACTTATTCACTTAGCATGATATTATCCAACTCCAAACATTTACTGGTAAATGCCATAATTTCATTCTTCTTTAAAGCTGAGTAATATTCCATTGAGTTTATATACCATATTTTCCTTATCCATTCACCTATTGAGGGACACCTAGGTTGATTCCATAGTCTGTCTATTGTGAATTGAGCTGCTATAAACATTGATGTGACTGCGTCACTATAGTATTCTGATTTTAAGTCCTTTGGATATTAACCAAGGCGTGGGATAGCTGGGTCAAATGGTGGTTCTGAAAAACCCACATAAATCCATTTATCTCATACAAGACAAGGGTGCCAAAAACATTCACTGGAGAAAAGATAGCCTATTCAACAAATGCTGCTGGCAAAACTGGAAATACATATGTAGCAAAATGAAATTAAACCTCTATCTCTCACCTGGCACAAAAATCATCTCAAAGTTGATCAAAGACTTAGGCATTAGAATAGAGACCCTGCATCTAATAGAAGAAAATAGGCCCAAATCTTCATCATGTCGGCCTAGGATCTGACTTCCTTAACAAGACTCCAAAAGCGCAAGAAGTAAAATCAAGAATCAATAAATGGGATGGAATTTCTGATTTTGAAGCTCAGATTGTGCCACTACTTAGAAGAACAGATATATGCCAGTGTTATCTAAGGCCAACATTCATTCCTTCTAGTGCATTCTGTAATCTTCTTTCTCCTTTTATTTTCTACCACTTGGCAGTCCTTGTTTCTTTTTTTTTTTTCTGTAATGAAATTTACTTTTATTTTATTTTTTTTAATTTTTTATTGTTGGTTGTTCAAAACATTACATAGTTCTTGATATATCATATTTCACACTTTGATTCAAGTGGGTTATGAACTCCCATTTTTACCCCATATACAGATTGCAGAATTACATCAGTTACACATCCATTGATTTACATATTGCCATACTAGTGTCTGTTGTGTTCGGCAGTCCTTGTTTCTATGTTATAGTTTGGGGTTACCAACATTCTGAATTTCATCAAATATGTATTGCCATGTTCATCCTTCACCTCTTTGTTGCTTTATAATAGTTTCTGAAAGGAGGTGAGAAATCTAGACCACCAGACAAACAGGAAAGCAGAGTGTGGATTTCATCTCTTCTCTGTGTCATCTCCTCCCTATTCCCACATCCATAACCCACATTTATCCCTTCTTATCTGGAATTTGTAATAGCCACCTAATTCATCTTCCCAAATACAGTTAGGTCTTTTACCAACCATTCCCTCAATAATGTCAAACTAAGCTGGGCATGGTGGCACATACCAGAATTCCCAGCTACTTGAGAGGTGGAGGCAGGAGGATTGCAAATTCAAGGCCAGTCTGGGCAACTTAGTGAGACCCTATCACAAAATAAAAAAAAAAATACAGGGACATATAATACCACTGGGTTCAATCCCCAGTAACCCCCATCCCCAAATCCAAAGTCGTCTTAGGAAAGTTCTGAATTACCACATTAACTTATCATTTAAAAATCCTCCAAAGATTCCCCTCAGTTTCCAGGACAAAGTTCAAATTATACTCATCAGCTCCAAAAACCTTTCATAATAAATTGTTTAAGACTGGGCTGTATGGGACCCAGGCTCACAGTAGGATCAGGTCCATCCTGCCACCAGTAGATACCCACTGGAGCCCAGCCTCTGGCACAGGACTGCCCCTTCTGACCAGCAGACTACAGTGGGAGGTCAGGCCCAGACCAGATCTACCCTGAAAGACTTGTACAGGACCCAGGTCCAGGGTAGATACAAGTTTGTCCCCCTGCCCCCCACCAGAGAGCACAAGCCAAACCCACTTCCATCTTAGGACACTGCAGTCATCGCCATAGCCTTCCCCAACAGTAGCCCCTACCTTTTTGACAACACACAGGGCCTAGAAGCAGCTACATCTCAGGGCAGGTATCCCAAAGAGAGTGTAAGCCCCATCTCTATAAGACATTGCATCCACCTTGGGGCACCTCCACTATTATCTCAAGTTACCTCAGCTATTGTCATCACTACCTTTAGTTGCAGTAGCATACATTGAGGGACACCAGCAGGGACTGGAAGCCCAACATCAAGGAGAGGTACAGATAATCTGCACGGGTACTACAAGAATATGGGGAAGAAACTATAATATCTCAGATCCACACTGCAAGAAAGGAAGATACATAGACATCATGGAAAAACAAGGGAGGAAAGTGCCCCAAACAAACCAGGATACTACAATAACAGAATCTATGGACAGCAAACTTTATGAAATGTCAGAGGAGTTCAGAAGGTTCATAATTAAAATGACCTGTGAATTAAAGAATGACCTAAATGAGCAAATACAGGCAAAAAAAATTGAACACTCAAATAAAGAGATAAGAAGCAAATACAGGTAGAAAAGATTACTTCAGGAAGGAAGATGGTGGCGAGGGGAGTGCATTGCCCCCGTGTGCTGCTTCACTGTGTGGGAGTATGACAAGTCAGGATGGCTAAAGGATATCTTGTTAGGAATTTCCAGCAATAGTGGGGTGCTCCGGAACCTGGAGGAAGGATTTCCATCGCACGAGGATCGGCTACGGGACTCAAACGCGAGAGGTTTGTCACACGGAGGGTAACACTGCTTATTCAGCAAATCGCCCCGCGGCTAGAGTCTGCAGCGCGCGCTGGGAAACGAGGAGATAGCGACGAAGGGATACAGCGCTGCAGTTTCTGCCAGCCGTGCAAGCACCGTACTCAGGGCTGAATTCTGGGTTCGAGACGGGGGAAGGAAGCGGTCCATCTCGGTTCTCCACACCGGTCAGACCACAGAGGAGGCCAGCAGCCACCACGTTGGAAAGCTGACGGGACTGACCGCAGCTCATTCAGCCATAGAACAGGTAATTTCAGGCTGCAATTCGCCTGCGGCTTGCAGACAGATTGCTAGGGTTCAGCGCCTGGGGGCTTCTTAGAACCTGATCTTATCGGAGCGAACACCGAGCGCAGGGCGGCCGAGTTCCAGCTCCCGGAACCGTCCCGGAACCGCCCTGGCCCAGGGCTGCGGAGCCTGCGGAGGCTGCTTCTTGGACCCTGCTCCTATCAGAGCATACACCAAGCACTAAGCAGCCGAATTCCGGCTCCCGGAACTGAGCCAGAGGGGACTGCTTCTTGGAACCTACACTTATAGGAGCTTACACTGAGCACGGAGCGGCTGAGTTCCGGCTCCTGGAACTTCCCTGGCCCGGGGCTAGGAGCCAGCGGAAACTGCTTCTCGGTCCGGGTCCTGCTGAGGGCCGGTCAGGACTCACCCGTTGCTTTGGTTGCCCAGCAAGGGGAACGAAATGCTGCCATTCGCATAGGATACCAACATGGCAGAGATCTGATGTCATCAGAAAGCGGCGGAGGAGAGAACTTCATCAATACCAGCGGTAACATAAGCAGTTGGTCTCCTGGTAGGGGGGGTGAGGCACAGTCACCCGAGTCTCCTCAATTTGTCGTCGAGCCAGAGGGGAGGAGCCGGGCCGCCGCCAGCGCCCGGAGCAGGCCCAGCGGCTCGCCAGCGTGGTGACTGCGTGACCCCAATTGGAGAGGGGGCGGAGCGGAGCCGCCACCCGCACCCGCAAGGTGGGCAGACCCGCGACCCAGTGGTACATGGGCGTGGTAGGAGGGGCAGGGCAGAGCCGCCGTTCGCGCTTGCAAGGTAAACAGACCTGTGACAGCCTGGTGGGTCAGGCCCAGTGGCCTGCCAGTGTGGTACACACGTCACCCCAACTGGAGTAGGGGCAGAGAAGATCCTTCTCCCACGCCCGGATCAGGCCCTGCCGGTGTGGTGGTCACGTGACCCCAAAGGGAGTGGGGGCAGAGCGGAACCGCCACCCATGCCCGCAGGGTGAGCAGACCTGTGACCAACCTGCAGATCAGGCCCAGGGGTCCGCAGGCGTGGTAGGAGGGGCAGGGCAGATCCGCCGCCCACGCCTCCAAGGTAGGCAGACCTGCAACAGACCGGCGGATCAGGCCCAGGAGCCTGCCGGCGTGGTACAAACACCACCCTAATTGGAGTAGGGGCAGAGCAGAGTCGCCGCCCGTGCCAGGAACAGGCCCAGCGTCCTGCAGGCGGGGTAGTCACGACAACCCAATTGGAGTAGGGGCAGAGCAGAGCCTCCACCCATGCCCGAAAGATGGGCAGATCTGCGACCGACCAGAGGGACAGGCCCAGTGGCCTGCAGGTACGACAGACACGTCACCCCATTTGGAGTAGGGGCAGAGTAGAGCCGCCGCCTGCGCCTGCAGGGTAGGCAAACCTGCAACCGACCGGCGGATCAGGCCCGGTGGCCTGCCGGCGTGGTACACTCGTCACCCCAATTGGAGTAGGGGCAGAACAGAGCCCCCACCAGCGCCCAGAACAGGCCCAGTGACCTGCCGGCGTGGTAGCCACGACACCCCAATTGGAATAAGGAGAGAGCAGAACCGCCGCCCACGCCTGCAGGAAAGATACGCAAGCAGTATGAAAAGACAAGGAAAGAAAGGACCACAAGCAATGCAGGTCAACGCAACTTTAGAATAGGTAACAGCTGCAGCAGATGGAATGTCAGATAAAGAATTCAGTATATACATGCTTCAGATGATCTGGAGTATCAAGGAAGACATTAAACAGCAAAATCAGACATTGAAAGATCACTTCGACAATGAATTACGCAAACAAATCCAGGAAGCAAAGGATCAACTATACAGGGAGATAGAGGTTATAAAAAACAAACAAACAGAAATCCTAGAAATGCAGGAAGCAAAAAACCAACTTAAAAACTCAATGGAGAATACTACCAGCAGAGTAGAACACTTAGAAGATAGAACATCAGACAATGAAGACAAAGTATTTCAACTTGAAAAGAACATAGACAGCTCAGCAAGACTGTTAAGAAACCATGAGCAGAACATCCAAGAAATATGGGATAACATTAAGAGACCAAACTTAAGAGTCATTGGGATACAGGAAGGTACAGAGCTCCAAACCAAAGGAATGAGCAGTCTATTCAATGAAATAATACGAGAAAACTTCCCAGACTTGAAGAATGAGACAGAATCCCAAATCCTAGAAGCCGACAGGACGCCGAATGTGCAAAATCATAAGAGATCCACACCTAGACACATTATAATGAAGATGCCCAACATACAGAATAAGGAGAGAATTTTAAAAGCTACAAGAGAAAGGAAGCAGATTACATTTAGGGGTAAGCCAATCAGGATAACAGCTGATCTTTCAACACAGACTCTGAAAGCTAGAAGATCCTGGAATAACATATTTCAAACACTGAAAGAAAATGGGTTCCAACCAAGAATTGTGTATCCAGCGAAATTAAGCTTCAGGATGGAAGATGAAATTAAAACCTTCCACGATAAACAAAAGTTTAAAGAATTTGCAGCTAGAAAACCATCTCTTCAAAACATCCTCGCCAAAACATTACAGGAAGAGGAAATGGAAAATAACAATGAAAACCAACAGTGGGAGGTAGGACAGTAAAGGGGGGGGGGAAATAATCAAAGAGGAAAACAAACCATGTTTAGTAACAGAAATAAACAAATATGGCTGGAAGAACAACCCATATCTCAATAATAACCCTAAAAGTTAATGGCTTAAACTCACCAATTAAGAGACACAGGCTAGTAGAATGGATCACAAAACAAGACCCAACAATATGCTGCCTACAGGAGACGCATTTGATAGGAAAAGACATACATAGGCTGAAGGTGAAAGGTTGGGAAAAATCATATCACTCATATGGACTTCGGAAACAAGCAGGAGTGTCCATACTCATATCAAATAAAATAGATTTCAAGCCAAAGTTAATCAAAAGGGATAAAGAGGGACACTACATACTGCTTAAGGGAACCATACACCAACAAGACATAACAATCATAAATATTTATGCCCCAAACAATGGTGCAGCTATGTTCGTCAAACAAACTCTTCTCAAGTTCAAGAGTCTAATAGACCACCATACCATAATCATGGGAGACTTCAACACACCTCTCTCGCCACTGGACAGATCTTCCAAACAAAAGTTGAATAAGGAAACTATAGAAATCAATAACACTATTAATAACCTAGACCTAATTGACATATATAGAGTATAACACCCAACATCAAGCAGTTACACTTTTTTCTCAGCAGCACATGGATCCTTCTCAAAAATAGATCATATATTATGTCACAGGGCAACTCTTAGACAATATAAAGGAGTAGAGATAATACCATGCATCTTATCTGATCATAATGGAATGAAACTGAAAATCAACGATAAAAGAAGGAAGGAAAAAGCATACATCACTTGGAGAATGAACAATAGGTTACTGAATGATCAATGGGTTATAGAAGACATCAAGGAGGAAATTAAAAAATTCTTAGAGATAAATGAAAACACAGACACAACATATCGGAATCTATGGGACACATTGAAAGCAGTTCTAAGAGGAAAATTCATTGCTTGGAGTTCATTCCTTAAAAAAAGAAAAAACCAACAAATAAATGATCTCATACTTCATCTCAAAATCCTTGAAAAAGAAGAGCAAAACAACAGCAAAAGAAGTAGAAGGCAAGAAATAATTAAAATCAGAGCTGAAATTAATGAAATCGAAACAAAAGAAACAATTGAAAAAATTGACAAAACTAAAAGTTGGTTCTTTGAAAAAATAAACAAAATCGACAGACCCTTAGTGATGCTAACGAAGAGAAGAAGAGAGAGAACTCAAATTACTAGCATACGGGATGAAAAAGGCAATATCACAACAGACACTTCAGAAATACAGAAGATAATCAAAAACTATTTTGAATCCTTATACTGCAATAATTTAGAAGACAGTGAAGGCATAGATAAATTTCTTAAGTCATATGATCTGCCCAGATTGAGTCAGGAGGATATAGAAAACCTAAACAGACCAATATCAATTGAGGAAATAGAAGAAACCATCAAAAGACTACCAACTAAGAAAAGCCCAGGACCGGATGGGTATACAGCAGAATTTTACAAAACCTTTAAAGAAGAACTAATAGCAATACTTTTCAAGCTACTTCAGGAAATAGAAAAGGAGGGAGAACTTCCAAATTCATTCTATGAGGCCAACATCACCCTGATACCTAAACCAGACAAAGACACTTCAAAGAAAGAAAACCACAGACCAATATCTCTAATGAACCTAGATGCAAAAATCCTCAATAAAATTCTGGCGAATCGGATACAAAAACATATCAAAAAAATCGTGCACCATGATCAAGTAGGATTCATCCCTGGGATGCAAGGCTGGTTCAATATACAGAAATCAATAAATGTTATTCACCACATCAATAGACTTAAAAATAAGAACCATATGATCATCTCGATAGATGCAGAAAAAGCATTCGACAAACTACAGCATCCCTTTATGTTCAAAACTCTAGAAAAACTAGGGATAACAGGAACATACCTCAATATTGTAAAAGCAATCTATGCTAAGCCTCAGGCTAGCATCATTCTGAATGGAGAAAAACTGAAGGCATTCCTTCTAAAATCTGGAACAAGACAGGGATGCCCTCTCTCACCACTTCTGTTCAACATAGTTCTCGAAACACTGGCCAGAGCAATTAGACAGACGAAAGAAATTAAAGGCATCAAAATAGGAAAAGAAGAACTTAAATTATCACTATTTGCAGATGACATGATTCTATACCTAGCAGACCCAAAAGGGTCTACAAAGAAACTATTAGAGCTAATATATGAATTCAGCAAAGTGGCAGGATATAAAATCAACACGCATAAATCAAAGGCATTCCTGTATATCAGCGACAAATCCTCTGAAATGGAAATGAGGACAACCACTCCATTCACAATATCTTCAAAAAAAATAAAATACTTGGGAATCAACCTAACAAAAGAGGTGAAAGACTTATACAATGAAAACTACAGAACCCTAAAGAGAGAAATAGAAGAAGATCTTAGAAGATGGAAAAATATACCCTGTTCATGGATAGGCAGAACTAACATCATCAAAATGGCGATATTACCAAAAGTTCTCTATAGGTTTAATGCAATGCCAATCAAAATCCCAACGGCATTTCTTGTAGAAATAGATAAAGCAATCATGAAATTCATATGGAAAAATAAAAGACCCAGAATAGCAAAAACAGTGCTAAGCAGGAAGTGTGAATCAGGCGGTATAGCGATACCAGACTTCAAACTATACTACAGAGCAATAGTAACAAAAACAGCATGGTACTGGTACCAAAACAGGCGGGTGGACCAATGGTACAGAATAGAGGACACAGAAACCAATCCACAAAACTACAACTATCTTATATTTGATAAAGGGGCTAAAAGCATACAATGGAGGAAGGATAGCATCTTCAACAAATGGTGCTGGGAAAACTGGAAATCCATATGCAACAAAATGAAACTGAATCCCTTTCTCTCGCCATGCACAAAAGTGAATTCAAAATGGATCAAGGAGCTTGATATCAAATCAGAGATGCGCCGTCTGATAGAAGAAAAAGTTGGCTACCATCTACAGTCGGTGGGGTCGGGCTCCAAATTCCTCAATAGGACACCCATAGCACAAAAGTTAATAACTAGAATCAACAAATGGGACTTACTCAAACTAAAAAGGTTTTTCTCAGCAAAAGAAACAATAAGAGAGGTAAATAGGGAGCCTACATCCTGGGAACAAATCTTTACTCCTCACACTTCAGATAGAGCCCTAATATCCAGAGTATACAAAGAACTCAAAAAATTAGACAATAAGAGAACAAACAACCCAATCAACAAATGGGCCAAGGACCTGAACAGACACTTCTCAGAGGAGGACATACAGTCAATCAACAAGTGCATGAAAAAATGCTCACCATCTCTAGCTGTCAGAGAAATGCAAATCAAAACCACCCTAAGATACCATCTCACTCCAGTAAGATTGGCAGCCATTATGAAGTCAAACAACAACAAGTGCTGGCGAGGATGTGGGGAAAAGGGTACACTTGTACACTGCTGGTGGGACTGCAGATTGGTGCAGCCAATTTGGAAAGCAGTATGGAGATTTCTTGGAAAGCTGGGAATGGAGCCACCATTTGACCCAGCTATTCCCCTTCTTGGTCTATTCCCTAAAGACCTAAAAAGAGCATGCTACAGGGACACTGCTACATTGATGTTCATAGCAGCACAGTTCACAATAGCAAGACTGTGGAACCAACCTAGATGCCCTTCAATAGACGAATGGATAAAAAAAAATGTGGCATTTATACACAATGGAGTATTACTCTGCATTAAAAAATGACAAAATCATAGAATTTACAGGGAAATGGATGGCATTAGAGCAGATTATGCTAAGTGAAGCTAGCCAATCCCTAAAAAACAAATGCCAAATGTCTTCTTTGATATAAGGAGAGTAACTAAGAACAGAGTAGGGACGAAGAGCAGGAGAAGAAGATTAACATTTAACAGGGATGAGAGGTGGGAGGGAAAGGGAGAGAGAAGGGAAATTGCATGGTAATGGAAGGAGACCCTCAGGGTTATACAGTGGAGGGGGTAGAGAGAGAGGAGGGGAGGCGAGGGGAGAGGTGGGGAGGGGGGAGGGGGGAGGATGGGAAAGGCAGCGGAGCACAACAGACACTAGTATGGCAATATGTAAATCAATGGATGTGTAACTGATGTGATTCTGCAATCTGTGTATGGGGTGAAGGTGGGAGTTCATAACCCACTTGAATAAAAGTGTGGAATATGATATGTCAAGAAATTTGTAATATTTTGAACAACCCACAATAAAAAATTAAAAAAAAAAAAAGATTACTTCAGGAAAGAGATGAAGACTCTGAAAAAAAAAAAACAGTCAGAAATCCTTGAAATGAAGGATACAATAAACCAAATAAAAAACTCAATAGAAAGCATCACCAACAGATTAGATCACTTGCAAGAAAGAATGTCAGATAATGAAGATAAAGTATATAATCTGGAAAATAAAGTTGATCACACAGTGAAGATAGTAAAAAACCATGAACAGGACATCCAAGAATTATGGGATAGCATCAAAAGACCAAATCTAAGAGTTATTGGGAGGGAGGAAGGCACAGTTTCAATCCAAAGGAATGCACAATCTCTTCAATGAGATAATAGCAGAAAATTTCCCAAGCATGAAGAATTAATTGGAAAACCAAATACAAGAGGCTTACAGGACAGCAAATGTACAAAATTACAACAGATCTACACAAAGGTACATTATAATGAAAATGCCTAGCATACAGATAAGGATAGAATCTTAAAAGCCACAAGAGAGAGGAATCAGATCACATACAGGGAGAGACCAATTTGTATCTCAGCAGATTTTTCCACCCAGACCCTCAAAGTGAGGAGATCCTGGAACAACATACACCAAGCTCTGAAAGAAAATGGATGCCAATCAAGAATCTTGTATCCAGCAAAATTAAGCTTTAGATTTGATGATGAAATAAAAATCTTACACAATAAACAAACGTTAAGAGAATTTACAACTAGAAAGCCTGCACTACAGAAGATCCTCAGCAAAATATTCCATGAAGAGGAAATGAAAAACAGTGGTGAAAATCAGCAGATGGAGGGATTACACTAAAGGAAAATCTAATCAGAGGAGAAACCAAGTCATGTTAAATACCAAAATAAACAAAAATGGCTGTGAATACAAATCATGTCTCAATAATAACCCTGAATGTTAATGGACTAAACTCACCAAGACATAAACTAGCAGATTGGATTTAAAAAAAAAAAGGTCCAGCAATATGGAGCCTCCAAGAGACTCATCTCATAGAAAAAGACATCCACAGACTAAAGGTAAAGGGTTGGGAAAAATCATTTCACTCACATTGGCTGTGGAAGCAAGCAGGGGTTTCCATCCTTATATCAAATAAAGTAGACTTCAAGCTAAAGTCAATCAAAAGGGATAAAGACAGACACTACATACTGCTCAAGGGAACCATACACCAAGACTTAACAATTATAAATATATATGCCCCAAACAATGGAGCATCTACATTCATCAAACAAAGTCTTCTCAAGTTCAAGAATTAAATAGACCACAACACAATGATTTTGGGTGACTTTAACACACTTCTTACACCACTGGATAGATTTGCCAAACAAAATCTGAACAAAGAAACTATAGAACTCAATAACTTAGACTTAACTGACATATATAGAATATTTTATCCTTCAACGCGTGAATACAGTTTCTTCTCGGCAGCACATGGGTCCTTCTCTAAAATAGACCATATACTATTCCACAAAGAAACTCTTAGCAAATGTAAGAAGTAGAGATACTACCCTGCCTTCTACCAGATCATAGTGGAATGAAATTAGAAATCAATGATAAAATAAGAAATAAGAGCTACTCCAACATCTAGAGAAGGAAAAAAAGACCTCAAATTAGCACTATTTGCTATGATTCTATACCTAGAAGACCAAAAAAATTCCACCAGAAAACTTTTAGAATTAGTAAATGAATTCAGCAATGTAGCAGGATATAAAATCAACACCCATAAATCAAATGAATTTCTGTATATCAGTGACAAATTCTCAGAAAGGGAAATGAGGAAAACTACCTCATTTACAATCACCTCAAAAAAATACTTGGGAATCAACTTAAAGAAAGAGGTGAAAGAGCTATATAATGAAAACTACAGAATCCTAAAGAAAGAAATCAAAGAAGACCTTAGAAGATGGAAAGATGTACCTTGCTCTTGGATAGGCAGAATTAATATTATCAAAATGACCATACTACCAAAAGCACTATACAGATTTAATGCAATTCTGATCAAAATCCCAATGATGTTCTTCATAGAAATAGAAAAATCCATCATGAAATTCATCTGGAAAAATAAGAGGCAAAAAATAGCTAAAGCAATCCTTAGCAAGAAGAGTGAAGCAGGTAGCACCACTATACCAGATTTTAATCTATACTACAGAGCAATAGTTACAAAAACATCATGGTATTGGCACCAAAACAGAGTGTAAGACCAATGATACAGAATAGAGGACACAGAGACTAACCCACAAAATTACAATTATCTTATATTAGACAAAGGTGCCAAAAACATGCATTGGAGAAAAGATAGCCTCTTCAACAAATGGTGCTAGGAAAACTGGAAATTCATATGCAACAAAATGAAATTAAACCCCTATCTCTCACCATACACAAAACTCAACTCAAAATGGATCAAGGACCTAGGAATGAAACCAGAGACCCTGAGTCTAATAGAAGAAAAAGTAGGCCCCAATCTCCATCATGTGGGATTAGGCCCCAACTTTCTTAATAAGACTCCTGTGATGCAAGAATTAAAATCAAGAATCAATAAATGGGATGGACTCAAACTAAAAAGTTTCTTCTCAGCAAAAGAAACAATCTATGAGGTTAATATAGAGCCTACATCTTGGTAGCAAATCTTTACCCCTCACACATCAGATAGAGCACTAATTTCTAGGGTATATAAAGAACTCAAAAAGCTAAACACCAAAAAACAAACAAACAACAACAACAAAAAAAAACAAGTAATCCAATGAATAAATGGGCCAAGGACCTGAACAGACACTTCTCAGAGAGGATATAAATCAATTAACAAATATATGAAAAAGTGTTCAACATCTCTAGCAATTAGAGAAATGCAAATCAAAACTACTCTAAGATTTCATCTCACTCCAGTCAGAATGGCAGCTATTAAGAATACAAATAACAATAAGTGTTGGTGAGGATTTGGGGGAAAAGGTACACTTACACATTGCTGGTGGGACTGCAAATAGATGTGGCCAATATGGAAAGCAGTATGGACATTTTTTGGAAAATTGGGAATAGAACCACCATTTGACTCAGCTATCCTTCTCCCTGGCTATACCCAAAGGACTTAAAAACAGCATACTACAGGGACACAGCCACATCAATGTTTATAGCAGCACAATTCACAATAGCTAAACTGTGGAACCAACCTAGATATCCTTCAATAGATGAATGAATTTAAAAATGTGGTATACACAATGGAATATTACTCAGCAATAAAAAAGAATAAAATCATGGCATTTTCAGGTAAATGGATGAAGTTGGAGAATATAATGCTAAGTGAAGCTAGCCAATCCCAAAAAACCAAATGCTAAATGTTTTCTCTGATATAAGGAGGCTGATTCATGGTGAGGTAGGGAGGGGGTACATGGAATAGCGGAGCTCTAGGTAAGGCAGAGTGGTGGGAGGACAAGGGAGGGGGTATGGAGTTAGAAATGATGGTGGAATGTGATGGACATCATTATCCAAAGTACATGTGTGAAGACAAATTAGTGTGAATATACTTTGTATACAACCAGAGATATATGTGTGATATGAATTATAATGCATCCTACTATCATCTATACATTTTAAAAATTAATTAAATTAAATAAATTGTTTAATACTGTACATGCATTCATTATTAAATATCTACTATATATCAAAACAAACACACCAAAAAAACAACACAGCAGTAAACAAAGAATATGTGGCCTGATAGAGTTTATTATCTGGTGGAGAAGAGACATATGGAATAGATGCCTATATTTCTATGATTATAAATCATGATAAAAAGCATTAAATGGTTAAGACTGGGTGCCATGAGCTAAAATACCCAAGTTGGGGATAAACATGGAACTTGAGGAGCGATCAGAGTTTGTCAGTCTTCAGTAGTGACATTTGAGCTAAGGCCTAAAAGGATGACTGGGAGTTACTAAGGCGAAGAGCTCAGTAGGGTCCTCCAAGAGGAGTTCCCCAATAAAAGCAGCACCCAGAAGGGACTGGCAGGGGAAGGGTCTTGGCACCCCCAAAATATCATTCCCCCAGCCATGACCTCCTCCAATCAGACCGACCTTTTTGAAACTCCCTAAGCTAGAAATCGTTAAGGATTTACTATCTTCATGTGTAGTATTTAGTATCTCCTTGAAATGTTCACAGGATTCCTGCTTATTTTTCAAATCTCAGTTGAGTTGCTATATGTAGTAGGTTGACCAGGTTGATGGCCCCAATTCTTCACTCTTTTCAGAGTGGACAGCATGTTCCACTCATACTGAAATTGATTCGAGATTTATCTAGGTGATTTCATTTGGCTGATGCAATGTCAGCAAATATGAGGTAAATAATAACGCGAAGCACTCACTTGCACATTGGGTCCTGGACTCCTGCTTATTCTTTTTGTTGTTGTTACTGGGGATTGAACCCAGGGACACTTAACCACAACTTCCTCAGTCCTTTTCACATTTTATTTTAAGAGAGGGTCTTGCTAAGTTGCACAGACTGACCTCAGATTTGTGATCCTCCTGCCTCAGCTTCCAAGGAGTTGGGATAGAGGCATGTACCACTGTGCCTGGTTTTATTTTTCTCTTAATAATGTATTGATTAATTTTAATGTACAACAATTAATAAGTGTTTATTAAATGCCAGGATAAATACACTGCTGATTCTTAATGGGACAAAGGTAAATTAGATACCAGCTCTTACAAGGTAACCTCAAACGAGGAAACCAATTATTTTAACACAATGAGGAAAGTGCAATAGCAGATCAATTCCAAGTGCTATCAGACTGAAGACTAAGACAATTACTTCTGCTTGAGTAGATCGAAAAATTTTTTAGAAGAGAGGAACAGTTCCCCATTATCAATCACAATTGATGCTCTGTAACAAACAGCCCCCAGACTCAGGGTTTAAACAACTACCATTAATTATTACTCATGAATGTAAGGGTTGTCTGGGGCGTTATGCTGATTTTGGCTTATCTTACTCCTGTGTCAGCCATACATGATGGTCATATACTTGGCTTGGCTGGGGTTGGCTGTGGGGTCTCACATATTTAGGGGTCATTTGGCTGTTAGCTGTTCTAGGGTGATCTTGATTTTCTGTTACCTTGTTTCTGTCCCATCCCTCCATCAAGTTGCCTGAACATGACCTAAATAGAATCAAATTTTGCATATTAACTTTTTTCCAAAGAGGCAGTTTAGGAGGATAAGGGCAAAAGTACACTTGGCTAAATAAATGTGAAATTTGTCTTATGAGTCAGAAAAATCAAGTGTAGAAGACATCCTATTTTTTGTGACCTTCCCTGGAGACAAAAATCCCTACTCTTTGTTGATGGGTCTCTTAATAGTAGGTATATATCTTAATGTTTAATTGTATCTACACTTCTTTATTTATGGTGGTGGCTATAATGAGAAGAAGAAAACGGCCAGAACCATTATTTTCCTGCTACTCGGTGTGTTTAATTTTGGTGTCTTCTTTGGACGTAAAGGAAATAAAAAGAAGTGGATGTTTCTAATTAAACAATGTCCCCTCCTTTAAATGAGTATATATAGCTCTCTTTCAGGAATAGTAAATGCAGTTAGACAATTTGTTTCTGATGAAATGAGGGTAAACACAGTCTTTTAAAAAAGGCAATTAGTGCTTCTTTTATTTAAGGAATATGGGGCTTTTGGTAAATCCAAACTCAGAAGATCAGGAATAGACCTAGAATTTTGTCATAAATGCATGTATTCATATATTCATAAGCAGCAAGAGATTTTAATTCATCTGTAATTATAAGTAAAAATGAATATATATATTCAAAATAAAATATACATAACTATATATATATATATATATATATATATATATATATTACTTATTTTATTGGATTGAATGTAGGTCTGGAACCTAGGGAACATAGATTTTTTTAAAAGCTTACTTTAATTTCTCCTCCTCTGAAATATTGCCTTTATCATCATAAAAAAATCAATAAATATGGCAAATGTGTATTTTTCTATTTATTTATTTATATTTATTTCTATTTGTTTCTTCCATTTATCATAAATTTATATCTCAGAGGTACTCATGTTAGTATATTATAAATGGCCTTTTGTTGTTTTTTGTCAAGTCTCACTTCTATCATGACTAAGAGAGTGGCCCCTATTTCCTTGTCTAACAGTGAAGTCTCTGTGACCTCCAGAAGGAAGGGGATTGGATATAGGGAAATAAAATGTGAGACAGCGAGCATGCACCCATGGCTGTTGAGCTAACTCCATGGGACTTTGTAAATGAGTGGCGGTAGAGTCAGGTAAGCTCATATCAAGAGTCATCTCTTTATTCCTTCTTTTATCTATTGATGCATTTCAGCAAATACTTGAGTACTGCAATGTACCTGGCTCTATGCTAGGTGCTAAGTTTATGGTGCTCATCAAGATAGATACCATTTCTGTTTCTCTGCCATCATGAGCTTAGATTTTACTAGATTCTTGTGGGAAATCTTCCTGATCACTTTGGATTTTATTAAATTTTCTTTTTTTCTTCCCCTTCTCTTTGTACAGGGGATCGAACTCAAAGGTGTTCTACCACTGAGCAGCACAGTCTTACTTTTGAAGTGCTGGGGTTTCCAACTACAATTTTTAAGAGGTCAAATCCAGAGATGTCTGCTACAAGAAGTAACAACCACAAAGACAGTAAGTGCCGCCATCACGCAGATTGACTCTTACCACCAAACACTGTGCTAAGTATTTTACATGCATAAGCTTTGTTACTCCTTAAAGCAATCCAATGAGTTTAGTGCTATGGACCACAAATTATGCAGATAGGTTTTCTAGAATTCAATTTCAGATACCTAAAAATTTGCTAAAAACATAAAACTTAGGAGCTAAGGTTGTAGCTCAGTGGTAGCACACTTGCCTAGCATGTGTAAAGCACTGGGTTTGATTCTCTACACCACATATAAATAAATAAAAGAAAGGTCCATCAACGACTAAAAAAAAATACTTAAAAAAAAAAACATAAAGCTTCTACAAGTGCTATTTTGTAATTGTATAATTATTTTTCAATAATATTTATTTGTTTATTTAGGTACTGGGAACCAAATCCAGGAGTACTTTACCACTGAGCCACAGTCCCAGCGCATTTCATTTTTTATTTTGGAGACATGGTCTCACTGTGTTGTGCAGGTTAACCTGGAACTTGCAAACCTCTTGTCTCAGCCTCTAAGGTCTCTGAAATTGCAAGTATGAACCACCATGCCCAGCCTGTTTTTCGGTAACATTAAAGGTATAATAATGCCACATTTTTTTATCCATTCATCCACTGAAGGACATCTAGGTTGGCTCCACAGTTTAGCTATTGTGAAAAAAAAATGTGGCATTTATACACAATGGACTATTACTCAGCAATAAAAGAGAATAAAATCATGGCATTTGCAGGTAAATGAATGGAGTTGGAGAAGATAATGCTAAGTCAGCCAATCCCAAAAAAACAAATGCCAAATGTTTTCTCTGATAAAAGGGGGGTGACTCATAGTGGAGTAAGAAGGGAGAGCATGGGAGGATTAGATTAATTCTAGATAGGGAAGAGGGGTGGGAGGAAAAGGGAGGGGGAAGGGGATTAGCAAGGATAGTGGAATATGATGGCCATCATTATACAAAGTACCTATATGAAGACTTGAATTGGGTGTCAAAATACCTTATATACAAACAGAGATATGAAAAATTGTAGTATATATGTGTATTAAGAATTGTAATGCAAAAAAAAGAGTACCTGTATAATGGCATAAATTGACGTGAACATATTTATATACAGAGATACAAAAAAATTATGCTCTATATGTGTAATAAAGATTGTAATGCATTCCACTGTTATTGTGTATATAAAAAACAATAAAATCAATAAAAAGGTATAATAATGCAATAGTTCAGTGCAGATGGCCCTGAGAAGAGCTGATATAACATGTTCCAAATAAGAAGGCTTCTAGTGGCCTAAAATTCTTAGGAATCGGGTTTAGAATATCCACAATAGCCTTTCCCTGCTTCCTATACCTAATTCAAGTGGTAACTTCACCTCAACATTTTCTACCTAATCCCTAGTGAGCATCAAAACATATCTCACATTGAAAAGGAAAAAGCCTTAAATATCAATAGTAGGGCATTTCCACTATGTCAGACTATACCACCCAAGCAAAAAAGGGGAGCCTGAAGCAGGCAAGGAAATACTGATATTTGCAAACACTGGCCATCAGTGAGGTTCACTCACTTGGCATTTGACAGGCTGTGCCCTATCCATCATGTCAGCTCACAGAGTTATTCAGTCTTTATTTGTTCTTATTAGTTATACATGACAGTAGAATGTATTTTCACATATTATACATATATGAAGTATAACTTCTCATTCTTTTGGTTTACATGATGTAGAATTACATTGGTTGTGTAACCATATATGCACATAGGAAAGTAATGTCCAATTCATTCTACTATCTTTCCTATTCCCATTCCCCCCTTCCCTTCTTTCCCCTTTGTCTAATCCAAAGTGCTTCTCTTCTTCCCTACCCCATTCCCCTTATTGTGAGTTAGCATCCACATCTCAGAGAGAACATTTAGCCTTTGGTGTTTTAGGATTGACCTATTTCACTTAGCATGATAGTTTCTAGTTCCATCCATTTACTGGCAAATGCCACAATTTCATTTCTCTTTATGGCCAAGTAATATGCCATTGTGTATATATACCCCATTTTCCTTATCCCTTCATCTGTTGAAGGGCACCGAGGCTGGTTCTACAGTATAGCTATTGTGAACTGAACTGCTATAAACATTGATGTGGCCGAGTCACTGTACTATGCTGATTTTAAGTGCTTTGGGTATAAACTGAGGAGTAGGATAACTGGGTCAAATGATGGTTCCATTCCAAGTTATATGAGCAATCTCTATAATGCTTTCCATAGAAGCTGTACCAATTTGTAGTCCCACCAGCAACGTATGAGTGCATCCATTTCCCCACATCCTCACCACATAACATTTACTGTTACTTGTGTTCATAATAGATTTCCAGCCCTCCCCTGTTTTGCTGCCCTCCTGATGTTTCCTGGATTCATATCCCAAATAAATGTCTTGCACTGGAATCCTTGTTTGGGGATGTACTTCCAAGAGAGACAAGGTCATTGTGAAAACTAAATGTGTAATGAAGTCAAAAATTCACTCCCAGTAAACTCAGGTTGGCCAAAAGCAAAATGAAACAAAATATGTAGTTGCTTTATATTTTGTAACTATTCTAATATCACAAGCCTCTAGCTTTCTTGATACCGGTAGTGGAAAAATTAAAAAAAATAAAAATAAAAATCAGTCTTAATTAAAAAAATCAAGAGTCAGTCTGTATTGGCTGCTGAAAGAAATAGATTCCTTCCTTTGTGTTTGTGTCCCATTCCTCCAGTTTTGACTCACCAAGATGTCATCAGGGTAGAGTGTGCTTACTGTGACTCTGTATCAGATCTGGAGGATGACTTCTAAAATAGTAGCAGATCCTTCTGTAAGGTGGCTGAATGGTTCTGCTTCTTGAATTGACGACACTGGGTGCACTAGCTGTATTTAAGTCTTTGGGTTGCCTTATTACCTTCAGCTCAAATCCTTGTCCCAGCCATTTTCTTCTGCTCAGGAGGTTCCTATTCCTGCAGCCTCTCCAGACCTGATCCCTTCCAGGGCATGCATTGTACCTATGAATGTCTGTGTACCCTCCATAGCTCAGAGGAAGTCAGAAGGACCCCCTTTGTCTCACCTACACAGGCTTTTGCCTCTGTCAATGCCATTTCATGTAGCCTGTGCCACACCGGACATATAGAAAGTGGGTCCCCTCTTTGGGCCTTACTGAGAAAACACACTATTGGACTCTTCTCCCAATTGTTTCCAAGTTCTCCACAGTTACCTGGCTATTCCTACCACCCGAGTTCTACTCTGAAAGGGATTCTATTTCTTGTATCTGCTCTATGCCTCTCTGACTTTACATCCCTATGTCTCCTCAACCATACAGGATGGGTTTTTCCCTCTGTATATATCATTACTAAGGGGTCCCTCAAACCCTAGGACATAAATATGCTCTATGATTTAAAGATTGAGACAGAGCACTTGATTAGGTAAATGAGAACATCTGTAATGGAAAAATCCCCATAAATCTTTAATTAAACGACCACTGTCCTAGAACCCAGGTCAAGTGATACCTTTGAAGTTGACCAATACCTCTGTTGCTCAGCCCCAGGACCATAAACCTGATGGCTCAGCCTTGAAATAGAAAGCTACAAACCAACATGACTGGAGAAGGAAAATGAAAATTCACCCATCTAAAGTACTATCTTTGTCACATAAATAAAGTGACCAGAACACTATGCAGTTCATAGCAAGTGGACTCCTGAATCAGTGCGGAGGATGAAAGGAACCATGAGAGAAAGTCTGGCTTTTAAACTGATTCTAGAAGAGATAGATAAAATCTGGGCATGAAGAGGCAGGCAAGAGCATTCCACACAGAGGGAACAGTCGCAGCAGAAACAGGACATCAATTAGGAACCAAACCATTAAAGCATTTTAAATGTCAGGGTAAGGGTTTTGAACTTTACAGGCAATGAGGGATACTGAAAACAGATCTTTGAGCAAGGAAAGAACACGTTCAGAGTTTTAAAAGAAAGAAGGGTAGGGCAACAACTATGAAATGAAATTATACCATTGCTGCATAATGTATATAAATATGAAGATTTCAACACCAAGATCCCAGAATAGAATGAAGACTAAGGAAGATATTTTTTCCCCTTCCTCATTAATGCTTTGTACCAAACTGGTCAAAATGCCAGACTCAAGAGTGATAGTCATCATAAAAATGGTCATATACATAAGATGGTAATTTATTAAAGAAAAATACATTATTCTCCGTGCATTCACTTTTCAAAGTGAACAGCTCTCATTGTTTTACAATATTTTTCAATTATTTTAAATTATAATAACACTTTTATTAAGAAAACTTTTAGAAGCAACTAACAATAAACTGAATGATTTCAAACATGTAGTCTATCATTTGCCTGAATTCTTTCTAGTGCATGAATCTAATAATTACAATAAAAGCAGATATTTTCATGCCACTTGTAATCAGACTGAAGTATGACTAACTAAAAGGAGAGTTTATAGTACTGAAATGTCCTAATACATGTAAATTAGATACCCACTATAGTGTACAGAGAAGTATTAGCATGAATATTTTACATGTAAGTGTCATTTGTTTAAAAAAAAAAAAGAAAGCACACAAGTATCTTGGATGTCTGCAAGAGCTTTGTATAATTTCTAATTCCCAACTCTGATAATTGCCAGAGTGTTTCCCAGTCAGTAGTGTAGAATAGCCAAGAACCCATAAAAGCACGTTCCAAGGAGGCTTTCAACTGCAGTGGCCACAGGGGTCAAACTTCTTTTTTTTAGTCTCATGCCAGCTCATTCTGAGCATCAAGCAAAAAGATTTCAATTGTTTTATTTTGGATCTGCTAAAAAGGAAATGATAATAACCAAAAAAACATCTTTCAGGGCACTAAATACCTATATTATGCAGAATTACTAAACTTAGCTTTTAAAAGTTTTTGTTTTGCTTTGTTTTTTAGCTTTCAAAGTGAATCTTAAAATGGAACAAACCAAACTCAAGTATATTATGAAACACTAGTGACTTCAATATGGAAATTTTTTTTGTAATCTGTAAATAGGTTTAAAAGAACAGTGAATTTGGTCTTTGTGCTCATCCATGTTAGTTCTCTGGATGAAATCTGAGCTCTATCAACCATTACAAAAAAAAAAAGCGGGGGCAGGACCATCTCAACTGGCTAACAACAAGAAATTTACCCAAACTTTATATTACCATGTTCAAAAATAACTGTAAATTCTAAATCAAATAATTATACATTTATGTGAAATATTTATGGACACTAAAAGCACACACAATATGAACAGACACTCTGTATTTTAAAAGATTTTATTTTTACCATCCTACCCTATTGGCTGTGGAATAATGTGACAGTAAATGTCTTTTTTGCTGGCTCAAAAGAACACTGTATCAGAGGGACTAACAATATACAATGCTTAATATACCAATATTATTATTTATTTTCCCTTTATAAACCATACCTTAAATACTTGTGCTTCTTTAAATATAACACTGAAGTGTATATGTAATGATAAGATATAGCACAACTGCCAAAACCAATGAATATTTCAAAGATACATTACCATCGCTTTTTCCATAAAACACTTTAGAAGAAAAAAAAGACATTCTTTATGATTAAAGAAAATACCAGTTGAAGAAATGTCTTAGAAGATCCAAATCGTATTTCTAAGGGCATATAAATATGCTAGGCAATTCCAAAAAGGAAATGGGGTGGAAATCTGGGAAGAGATATCAATTCAGCACCACAGAGAAGATCCTCAGAAAACAGAGGCATTGTTTTCAAAGGAAATTGGTTTCTGAAACTTGAAAGCGACAACTCTGGGAGTCAAAGTGGCCACAATGATACAGATCACACAAAAAAGCACTGAAGTAAAGCATCTCTACTCAACAGCAGACGTGACCCCAACACCTGGGAAAAAGATGACAGGTCTCAGGTACACTGAGCAGAAGGCACACCTCTCCCCCGTTCCACCCCCTCCATCCCTGTCTGCCCCTCTCCTCTTTATCAAGAAGAATAAAAGTGGTGCATTAAAGGGGAAAAATGTTAACTGATGATACTCACTTTGCTCAATTTGGATAAAAGGAGGGGAGAAGAGAAGGGCATGCTGGGAGCAAAATCTGGATGCAAGTGTCATTTTAATCTATGAAGGCATTACATTCAAGCTTAGTTTCATTGAACTCAAAATATTTGGGAAAACATTTAAAAGACATTATACTGGTTTGATCCAAAATCTCACTGGTACAATTTGAAATAAGGTACACGGAGTCACATGAGATCTGTGACTGGGAGAACCCACAGGAGGGAGGGTATTTAACATAGATCACATAATTTCTATCACTGACATGCAAGGATATTCAGTGACAAATCTAGTGCTAGGAACAGATGACCATTTGGGATGATACTGATAAGAATAAAAATTATGGGATGTCAGACTTGAAAGAAAACCTAGGAACTATCAAATCTGACATAGGCAATTTGAGGAGACGGAACCCTCAGGAGACTATCAAAAATCAGACATGGAGAGAAGCAGACTCCTCCCTCCTCTGCCCCTCAAAATGCTCCTCATCTTCAAGACTCAACTCAAAACAAATTCCTTCCACCCCTTCTCATCTTGGCCTGGCATTTTCTGAACCATTTGTCAATTAATTGCCCTGCCCAGTTTCATGTCTTCCTTTTATCTTCTTTGAACTCTGGGAACACTTTGTAGTTGTTTGTCTTTTTGAATTGCTCCAACTGAAATATGATACTTCTGAGAAGCTGAAGCAAGGTTCTGGATTCTCAGGATATTTAGGAGCTAGAAAAAAAAACACTCAAGAACTCTTATAAATACATTTAATGGGAACCTTATAGCCTTAATGGCAAGATTGGCCCTCATGTAATTACCAAGTAAGGCAATGAATTCTGATGACCAGGAGCTGGATTCCACTTACACAATTGTTTCCACATCTTCTCTGGCTATCCTTCTGATTACTCAGTGGTGCCTTCCCTAAGGTGGCTGCCTCAAGGCCACTTGGTTTGCCTCCCCTTTTATGATTTATCTTAATTCTTCTGCTCCTGCGTATCTACTTCCCGTCCACCCTAGTCATCCTGTGTATCCACTTCATGTCCACCCTAGTCATCAGGTTATAGAGATGTACTGGCAGAGACTGACCATACAGAAACCTGCTAGTATCACCTCAAGGGTCTCATATCCTCCTCTCATCTGGCGATTGTGAACTCTCTTGAGGGTACGGGAAACAACTATGTCTGTTGCTTGCATCTTACTGCATTTTTCAGCATCCAGTTGCTTAAACACATTTGAAGTTTAATGATCCAACCCCGTTTTAGTCAGCTTTTCTACTGCTGTGACCAAAAGACCTGACAAGAATAATTTTAGAGGAGGAAAAGTTTGTTTGAAGCCCCACAGTTTCCAAGGTCTCAGGTCAGAGTCAGTCAGTACCGTTACTTGGGAAGCAAGTAAGGCAGATCCTCCTGGTGGAAATGGGGGTTGCAGGAAACCAGCTGGGTACATGGCATTCAGGACACAGAGAGAGAGAGGACAAAATATAAACCCCCAAAAGCACACCTTCAGAGATCCACCTCCTCCAGCCACCCCCTACCTACCTACAGTTACCACCAACTTAATCCCTATCAGGGGATTAAGGTACTGATGAGGTTAAACCTCTTGTAACCCAATCATTTCACCTCTAAACTTTCTTGCATTATCTCACACATGAGCTTTCAGGGGACAGCTCATATATAAACATCATAAACCCCTAAACTGCACTGCAGTACACACACCCATCAGTTTTACTCCTACCCTCCCCTCAAAAAACAGTACCCCAGCATGTTGCCTCGTCAACATTCTGCACCCAGAGCCCGTTCCTAGGGACCAGTCAGGATATAGTGCTGTACCACCCACAACCCTCTTCAGAACCGAAAGAATATTTTCAGCTGATAAAAGCACTACAGACAAAAAGCCCTGTCTGGGAAATGCCCTTGGCAGAAGACAATGACCTTGTCCAATATCAAACTCCTTTGCTGGGGGCAGCTTGCACTCAGAATCAAAAATAGGAAGACCTGCAACCTTCCCTTAAACACAGTGCAATCCTGAAGGGCCAGCCTAGCAGCAGCACTGCCCCATGAGAATGCAGGAGGCTTTCATTGTAACTGGTGGCTACATTCCAATGTCTCCCTCCACCCAGTCTTACTTTCTCACCTCTGCACAGAACCCCACCCAAAACCCAGCCTTAACATCAATTCCTTTTTAATTTTTCATACTAGCCACCTGCCTTTTGTCCTCGGGTTCATTCACCATGAGCATCTACCAATGCACCAGGCTTCATTTTTTTTTGGTGCTGGTTATTCAGCAATGGGAAGAATCTGACAAAAAGGAGCTGCAATTTCAGTTTAGGAAAGAATACAATGAATAAACAAACAAACATGTAATTGAGTGCCATCTAGGAGTACTGCTTGAAGGACAATTAACTGAATCAGAGGAACATACAGTTGCCAGGAGGAGGTATGTTATTTAAATAGGCAAGACCCGGGAGTGAGACCAAACTGATTCCCCATGAAGTGGCAGAATGAATGGCTCAACCATCAAGAGCAATAGTTTTGAAGCCAGAAGAAAGAGCAAGTATAAAATTTCCAGGACAAGAATAATAATCTTTGAAGAACGGTAAAGAAAGTGTGGCCAGAGTGAAAAAGAGAGGAACGGACAGGAGATAAACTCAAAGCGGCAGGCAGGCAGCCACCCTCCAGGAAGGAGGGCAGATTTTAAGCTGAATGTGGTAAGAACCCACTGCAGGATCTTGAACAGGGGAGGACACAGTGCAATTGATGTTTTAAAAGAACACTCTGGCTGCTGTGTGGAAGAGAGACGGTGGGGTGTGAAGCAGAAGCTGAGAGACCCCTTCAGAGAATGATGGATGTTGCTAGGGAAACAGCCTCATTTGGGTTTCATATGGCATCAAAAAATGAAACCAAAATATAAAGAAAACACATAATATGTTGAGTGTGTGGACTAAAATTATGTTGCTTTATGCTCTTTCTCTTTCTCCTCCTCCTTCCCTCTTCTCTTTCTTCATTTTTGATACAAAAGGCGGTATTTGAATGACCCAGTGAATGCTACCAGGGCAGGAAAGAAAAATTAATACCCAATTTCTAGAAGACCCCATGAGGAAAGAAAAGTACCTGATAACTGTGGTTTCTAACCCAGTCCCAAATAAATAGTTAAGAAACCAGTAAAAAGGAATAGCCAAAATCATTTATCAAGAAAAAAAGAAAATATGTCCTCAGACTTGAACGTGGGTCATAGAAAAAGTCTCAAGGAAAATTTTTAAATATTTTGACTACATAAAATGGAAATTTATCAAAAATTTTGGCAACCAACGGATGCAATGGTTGGGGATGGCACGGGGTGGCACTCTTTGAGTATATGAGAAAAGAAGAAAGACCTAAATTCAACCACTTGAGTTTTCTCCTTAAGAAACTAGAGAAAAGAAAACTAAATGTAAAGGAAGAAGGAAGAACTAGTGAAAACTGAGCAGAAATTTGAAAAAAGAAAAATAGAAAAAAAATGGTGAAAAAAAATTGGTTTTATACATGATTAATAAAATTGGTAAGCCTCTAGCCAGGCTGAACAAGAAAAAAGAAAGATACAAATGTCTATCCCCATGAATAAAAGTGCAGACATCATTCCTGATACCAAGGACAGAAGAAGGATAAAAGGGAATACTTGTAAGCCACTCTAGTCCACTCAATAACTTAAACAGACCCATTCCTTGAAGGACACAGACTATAAAAATTATCTCAAGAAGGAGAAAGAGACAATCTTAGGAGCTATAAGTTTATTATAAATATTGAATCAATAGATAAAAATCTTCAAAACAAAAAGGTCTAGAGGATTTCACTTGTAAATTCTACTAAACACTTAAGGGGAGGAGGGGGCAATTCTGTATAATCCTGTCTTGAAAAGTGAATGTAGAATACTTCCCAACTAATTTTATAAGACTTGCATTACTCTAAACACTCAAACCAGACAAAGGCATTAAAAGAAGGAAGAAGAAAAAAAAAACTACAGATGAAGAGCTCTTGAAAAGCACAGATGCAAATTCCTTAACAAAATATTAGCATATCTGATACAGCTATCTATGAAAAGGACTGTGTAAAACAATTAAATGCAGTTCGAATCAGGAATGCAAGTCTGACACAATATTCATAAATTAATCAATGTAACATGTTAATTGACTAAGAAATTTATCATTACACTAATGGATGCCAAAAAAGCACTCATAATAAAGGCTCACAAAACTAGAAATAGAAGGAACTTTTTAGCCTAATAAAGGTTATTTGTGGAAAAACCTATATAATATCATACTTAATAGTGAGAAGATGGATGCTTTCCCCTAAGATAAAGAATGATGCAAGGATGTCCTCTCTCACTACTCTAGGTATGGAAAACAGATCACTGATTGACAGAAGCTTGGAAAGTATAGGGAATATTTTAGCACGATAGAATTTATCTGTATGATAGATATATAACACTATTGATTTGTCAAAACCCATAGAACTATACAGCACAAAGAGCCAATAGTGCATGCTATTTCAAATAAAATAAAATAAAATCAACCAGAAAATTGAACAATCTCAATCCACCTGTTCAAAATTCATGGTAAGTACTCATTGAAGGGGGTGAAGAAAAAAGGATTGACTCAAAAAATTTTGGAAGAATGGTTCTTTGACTAGAATCTGTAAGACTAAAAAACAAAAGGGATTGCACATAAATGCTGCACTTTCTTTAATAAAATTGTTTCTCACAGAGTAGGAGTAAATGATTCTGATATAAATAAACAAGTAAAAAGATTGCAGAGAATGGAAACCAAGTTTCTCACTAATGGATCAGGAGATGAAAGATGAGGAAAGAGGGAAGGGCAGAGAGAACCACATGGGACTTACATTAGGGTTGGAAAAATCAGTATGTAGTCACATTTAGCTTACTGCTGTTCTGAGTGATATATATACATCCGTAATGATAAATAGATATCATAGATACCAAAGGATAGAGATGGCAATAATTATATGTGAATGTGCCCATGGATTGGTATCCATATATATTCCCCAGTTGTCCTCTGAGAACCTGGAAGCAATGATGTCATAGTATCTCTGAGCAATCCAGGGCTCTGATCTTTGGTTTTAGTATTCTGATGAATACTTACAATCAAAGGAATCAGGGCTTTCCGGAGAATAAATGACTGACTCTAGAGCTGGAGCATGGGATATAGCAGATGAGCCTAGAGCATCTTGGAGTTCTAGAATGTCAGAATATGCTTTTTAAAAATAAGTAAAAAATTGATAGACATCAAAAGGTTGCCATAGCTCCCAAGGTCCAAACCCAGAACAATTTGATCAACAAAATAAATATCACAGTACTGGATTATAACCCCAGGTATAAAATAAATGCTCATACTTCCACACTGATTAAATAAGTGATTGAATAAAAATGGAGAAGAGAAAAATCTCTTGAGACAAAGAATTCCAAATAATTTAAAAGATACTCTATCCTCAAGGGTGTCGAGCAGAATTTCTCACCCCTTACAGTTGTTCAATTTAGGGACTTACTTCCAATGTGTAGAGTATGGAAAAGAGAAGGAAACTTCACATTGGAGACAATCAAGGAACACTACCTCAGCTAGGTAGGTGATCAAGGTCAACACCATCCTTGGTGAGTCAGGTTCAATCCTTGATATGGTGTGATCTGAAGGTCATTCTACATCATGGTCTTCCTACTCAAAACCTGGAACCTCAACTTAAACTTGAAGAAAAAAAAAACAAGACAAATGCCAACCTCAAAACTATAAATATTATCAAAACCTAAAAACAAAACAAAATCAGATACTATCACAGAGTAGAGGAACCAAAATACAATGTGATGTGGGATGTATGGGATCCTGGAGCAGAAAGAGTACATTAGGGGAAAACTAGTGATATCTGTAAATAAGGATAAAAAGGCGGATAGCAGTGACATATTCGTTTCTTAGCTACAACAAATACTGCACAGCAGTGTACATTGGGGACAAGAGGAGACATGGATGAGGAATACATGAGAACCCTCTGCCTCATTTATACCTCTAAAAACACTCTAAAATAAAAGATTTATTTAAATTAAAAGGAAAAGATAAGGAGCTGACCTTGAAAGACTCCAAAGGGAAAAAAAAAATATTCTCTCAGGCTAGAACAGAACATAAAATCAACTTCTTTGGTCTAAGTTCCATTATTTTATGTCCTTGTCTTTTATCTTGTCCTCATTTGGATTATGGCCTTTCCTTATCAGGTCTCCTGCTGCAGATCAGGTTTCTCTTTTCCCCCTCTCCTTACACCTAAGCTACAGCATTCTTTGAAGGCTTGTATTTAAAGCTTCAATGGACAGTCCCCAAGTACCCCTCTCAGTTTTCCTTCTGTCAAGTCATCTACTTCTCTGGGGATCCTGATCCCCATTAGCAATGAAATGGCCAGAGAGAAAATACCCAGGTCACAGAAGCAGGGAAACTACTTATGCCTCAGGAAGTCTTTAGTACAAGATAACAAGCAACAGGCAGTGAAATTCATTAATAACCTAAAGCCCCACAGGGCTGACACTCCAAGTATAATATTGCTTATAAAACAATCTCGTAGAACAGAAAGAAGTTAATAATAACTTCCTAACCTGACAAGTTCAAAAATGGCTCCTTAGATACTACTAATTCTCGTTTCAATTTACAATTTTCTTCCTACTTTTTCCAGCTTTCTCGTTTGCCTAGTGATTATCATGTGTTCTGTATTTCAAAGAGTTTGCTATTATCATCCCAAATCACAAATGACAAAACTAAATTCCAAGAGGCTAAATAAATTTGTAAATGGTGGAGTCAGAACTTGTTTTATTTTTGTATGTTCTTTTGTTTGAGACAGGGTCTCACTAAGTTGCCCAGGCTGGCCTCAAACTCACACTCCCCAAGTGGCTGGGATTAGAGGCGTGCACCACCTGGCTGGAGTACGACGGTACATAAAGCTCCAGAGTCCGTGATCTTACCCTCTAACATATGCTTCTAATCTTTATGCCCTCTCTTGCCTAAATTACCTCTGTATGGGCTTCCACATGTGCCGTGGACACTCTGTCCATGGGGTTACGGTAGCTAATTTTGTGAGTCCATGTTTTCTCAGGATGTCACTGAGGGCCCCAAGCATCTTTGATCAGAGAGATTAAAAAAAAAGACCTTAAAACAAACAAAATCTTACAGTTATGCTTCATTTCTTTCCACTCTGAATTTAATCCTTACTTCCCTGGGTAAAAGACCCACTTATAATACTCATTGATATTAAAATCAGATCTAGCTCAAAATATGAATACTGGAAAATAGTAAAACAGTTTTTAAAAGACGAATGAGGCACAAAATTATAGAATAGTAATTCTTGAGCACACCTTAGCAAGTCACACTGTCGTGTGTACAAATACCTGAAACTACACATCAATCGGCTGGAGTCACTGTTGTACACAATCACCACAGTATTTAAGATAGACAGTTTTGATCCCACAAAGCTAACTACCTTCCCCAAAAGTTCTTTCTTATTTAAAAGAAAATCAAGAAAATTAATCTGTTCAATTAAGAAAACATCTAACTAGAATAATATTGATAAAAAATTTATGTTCCCCATTTATTAATTAAATTTCCAAGCTACAAATTGATTATAATCTTAAGCACATCTATTTAAAAGGCATCCCCAATTAACACAATAACTTTTTAGAGAATAGTCTCTTCATTCTTTGGATTCCCCCTAGATCACAAAGTGCCTTGCTCATAGAAAAGCTCAAAGAATGTTTCATCAGTCAAAACATTCTTCTTTTTTTCAGTGTGTACAGACAACTGTAAAGAAAAGCTCTGAGCTCAAATTTGAAGTGTTTAGAGCTTTTTCTATTCACTAAACAGTTTTAGAAGGGAAATAAATAATATCAATTTAAATGCATTGATTCCTCTTTTCCACATCTTCATAAACCTCTCTTCAAGGATTTTAAACAAATGTGAGGCACACTTGGTTAGAAATGCCAAAACATTCGACACTATTCAAACATTAGAATTAAAAACATTGAATAATGTCTTAGAAATTGAGGGCAGAAAGCAAATCTTTAATATACCCATTCAGATATATCGATACCCACCACATAGAAGGGATCTCCCAGAGGAATATGCCCACTACAGAGAATGGAAGTCTCCCATGAATATAGATCTTCAAGATATGAACACCTGGTACATAATTTGCCTCATCCCAGGCCTCATGATCAGGCACTTCTGACTTGAAATGAATGAGAGTGCTGGGTACAGTGGCACACACCTGTATTCCCAGTGGCTCAGGAAGCTGTCTCAGCACCTTCGCAAGGCTTTAAGCAACTTAGCAAGACCCGGTCTCAAAATAAAAAAAAAATAAAAAGGACTAGGGATGTTGCTCAGTGGGGTAAGCACTCCTGGGCTTAATCCAAAATAAAACAAAAATAAAATGAATGAGAGTATTTATGTACTCAAATGAAAAATTCACTCAAATATGCTTTAATAACCCAACACTAAATGGCCTAACAAGTATTAAAACAAATTAGATGGCCAAAATTAACAGCCTACATCTCAGATATATTTTCTTTTAGATAAAATATAGGAGCATAGGTTAAATCATGTATCAAGCAGCTTTTTTTAAATCAAAGTATAATTTATTTTATGGAGATTAACAGTATCCTCAATTGATTTGAAATACAAATATTTTCCAAAATTTTGTTGATAGCCTATTCACTGATATTCAGAAAAGTAATATGAAACATACTACTTTCTAATACTCAGAAATCCAGCTGTTTTCTTTGACCTAAGAAACCAATCATGGAATAGAAGACCCTTAACAACTGCATCAGATAAAACCACTCAGAGAGAAGACTACCAGTGGGGAAGATGCCAGTATGATTACACACACACACACACACCAGTCTATCTATCTATCTATCTATCTATCTCTTGGGTATTATCTTATTTGTGAAGTAGTTTTGAAATCATTTTTCTTTTATTACAGGCTACACATGAGTATATATGTTATTTTTTTATTTATATATGACAGATGATTGCATTAAAATTCTTCTTACACCTATAGAGCACAATTTTTCATATCTCTGGCTGTATACACAGTATATTCACACCAATTCATGTCTTTAGACATGTATTTTGGATAATAATGATCATCACATTCCACCATTATTAATAACCCCATGCCTTCTCCCTTCCCCTCCAACCCCTCTTCCCTATCTATTTCTCCCATGCTCCCTCTCCCTGTCCCACTATGAATCAGCCTCCTTCTATCAAAGAAAACATTCGGCATTTGGGTTTGGGGGTTTGGCTAACTTCACTTAGCATTATCTTCTCTAACTCTATCCATTTACCTGCAAATGCCATGATTTTATTCTCTTTAATTGTGAGTAATATCCCATTGTGTATATATGCCACATTTATTTTTTGTCCATTCATCTAATGAAGGGCATCTAGGTTGGTTCCACAGTTTAGCTATTGTGAATTGTGCTGCTACAAACATCATGGATGTGACTGTGTCCCACTGTTTTTAAGACCTTTGTGTATAAACTGAGAAGAGGGATAGCTGGGTCAAATGCTGGTTCCATTCCCAATTTTCCAAGAAATCTCCATACTGTTTTCCATATTGGCTGCACCAATTTGCAGTCCCACCAGCAGTGTATAAGTGTGCCTTTTCCCCCACATCCTCGCCAACACTTATTGTTGTCTGCATAATAGCTGCCATTCTGACTGGAGTGAGATGAAATCTTAGAGGGGTTTTGATTTGCATTTCTCTGATTGCTAGTGATGATGAACATTTTTTTCAAGTATTTGTTGATTGATTGTACATCATTTTCTGAGAAGTGTCTGTTCAGGTCCTTGGCCCATTTATTGATTGGGTTATTTGTTTTTTTGCTGTTTAGCTTTTTGAGTTCTTTATATACCCTAGAGATTAGTGCTCTATCTCATGTGTGAGGGGTAAAGACTTGCTCCCAAGATGTTGACTCTCTATTCACCTCACAGATTGTTTCTTTTTCTGAGAAGAAACTTTTTAGTTTGAGTCCATCCCATTTATTGATTCTTGATTTTAAGTCTTGCATCAGAGGAGTCTTATTAAGGAAGTTGGGCCCTAATCCCACATGACGGAGATTCCAATTCCTTCAGCAAAGGAAATTTTTAGTTTCAGGGCATATTACTGCACAACATGCATACCAACTCACATACACACACCTATACACATATTATTTTCTTTTTTCAATTTGGAATTCATATATGATTACTGAATGAATAGTCCAATACTTTAATATAATTTCCTCCCAAATTTCCATTTGGTTTACTCTTTAATAAGTTATAATTCAGAGATGGTGGTAACTATTGCTGTGCTGTCATAGTATTATTAAACACTGTCATTAAGTATTATTAAAAAGCTAGCTCTTGTTATTTAATAACCATCCCCATAAGCCTGGCCTTAGGCAGCAGGTAAAGGATTCTTATCATGTAAGTGAAGGGATTTCCATGTGGGCTCTGTGAACATTTACCACAGAGATTTTCAAAGATCAAGTATAGTTTTAGTGCACTTGGGTTTTGTAGCTAAAGGAAGCCAAACACCATATGTAATTTGTTCACTGTCACTTGGTATTTATTTTAAAGTGGTTCGAATGTTTACATATGTGAAGTTCCATATTTGGAAAGTCCCAGTCACATTCCCACTACACATAACCCCTGGTTTCATATCACTTTATTTTTCTGTCCTGTCTTTATAAGTTGCATCTTGATGAGAAACCAAAAAAGACTCCCAAATAAGCTTCACAGTTCTGCACAGTGTAGGCCATGGTGCAGAATTGGGCAGTGTGAGAACTGCAGAGCACACACAGGACTCATCACATTTATAGATCTCCATTCAGAAAAAGGCAGAGCTCCTCAAAACTCCAGGTAGGAGCATTTCTTGCTGAGGAATTTTAGAAGATCTAAATGAAGACAGTCTCTACTGTAAGAGGGACTTGGATATCAAAGATTGGACTAAGCAAGGTGCCCAAAATACTCAAATCAGCTTTCCAAATGAACCTGAGTAAAAGTAAACCAAATGCACATATGTTTTTCATAATGAAAAACAGTAACAACCTTGTTGTTCCCTGAATGCAAATGCAACAGAAAATGTCCTCAGATCTCTCTGATCTTCAATGTCTTCAACCAGTCAAATGAGAGCAACAAAGATATGTAGTGGATAAATTCATCATGAAAATTAAATCATCTACATAAAATGTTTAGCATAGAGTCTTCAAAACAATAGCTAAAATAGATACTTATGACTTTTGTTGTGATCATCTTGATTTTTCAGGAAGTCAGTGGTTAAAGCATATATTAGAATGAGCCCAAATGCTAGAATAATGAATCTTTTTTTCCTTCCTGACACTTAAATCTTTCAATATGTTCTTTGCTGTGTGCCCAGCAACTGGCAAAGGAATAATCAAATGAATATGTTTCAGAACCAATGCAGTTTACATTATTTCCCATCCTATAAATTTCACAGAATCTTGCATCCTTTATTGTAAATCAATGATTTGTTCTCCATTTCTTCCCAGCCTAGACCAGAACACTCTGGTAATCACATACAGTGATAGCTTTAACAACATTTGGAATTTTAAGTGAGCTATTTTCCCTGTACTTCCTCTTCCTATTAAGACTATTTATCAGCCCTATGATGAATGCAAAGACTACTGGGGAAAAGAGCAATAAAAGCTGATCTATCTCAAATTCTCTAAAATTACTTCTTGCACTGTGCTTTGCTTCCACATGGGAGATTATGGGGTAACAGAACCAGCACACAAAAAAATCTGGGAAAGCCTTTTGCTTTCACAAGTGTAGCCAACTGAGTCTGCAGTGCAACTTTGCATAAGCCTACTCTAATCAATTACATATTTGCTTCAGGTCCACATCACTGAAAAGAGAGTTGTTTGTTAATCTGATTAGTTTATGATCATTATTTCTATCCATCTAACACTTTAAAGAAAAAAGAAATTTATAAAAGCAAGCAGCATCGCTTTCAAAGTAGACACACACACACCCCAAAAAGAAATCCTACCACTCTCTTTTAATTTCAAGCTCTTATGCTTAGAACAAATTAGAATAAAATTGAAAAAGGTTGTAATTCAAGGACACAGCATTCTGAATTCTCGCCTCTCTTCCAAAATAATTCAAAAGAAAACAATGTATCAAGCCAGGGCCACAAAGCATTTTCACATGTGCTATTAAAAAGAACTCATTGCCCCAAAAGAGCTTAATCTCCCATGCCCTCTAATTATTTCTGTTAAGAAACTTTTTATATTTAAGAATGCTTGCCACTGCCAGGATCCTGTTGTGATGAAACACGAACAACAAAAATATACAAGAGACAGGAAAAGGGAAGGTTGAAAACTTCTCTGAGAAATGGTGCTTTTCCTACCTAGCAGGATAATGGTGTTGAAAGCAGTTAAGAGAATAGAAAGGGACAGCTGACTCCTCCTGAGATGTGAATTTATACTGTGCTTTTCCCTTATTACTTGTGAAGCAAGGCAAACATCAGGCAATGTCATATGGCTCTAACAGTCTAGGAGCAAGTTTCTAGGCCAAAAAATTAATCACTGCCAACTAGGTTTTTTTTGTTTTGTTTTGTTTTGTTTCAGACTGTTGCTCGGAGTAAATCAACATAAATGTCTTTGGTAATAACAGCTAAATAGTTATTTTTATACCACTCTAATTTCTTATAGTGCCACAGGAACAATGGCATACTATGGCAACCATGAAAATGCACCTCTCTAATCTCCCTGTTAGGCGTGTAATTGGACACTGCTGCACCCTGAAATCACTTACTGTTTGTGATGGGGTCATGCTTCCCAGGCCGCTCCTGGCCAAAGACAGAGCCCATTCCTGTGAGAGCCATGAAAGAGTTCCACAGAGGCACAATTCCAGCTGGAGGACTCCCTCCGAGCCTCATCAAGCTTGCCAGGCATGGTGGCACGCTCCTGCAATCCCAGGGGCTCAGGAGGCTGAGGCAGGAGGATCACAAGTTCAAAGCCAGCCTCAGCAAAGGTGAGGCATTACGCAACTCAGTGAGACCCTGTCTCTAAATAAAATACAAAATAGAGCTCAATGGCTCAGTGGTTGAGTGCCCATGAGTTCAATCCCTGGTACCCCACCCCTCCCTCGCAAAAAACCTGTTGCAGCCCAAGGTCTCCCTTTCACACTCTGCTACCCTCTCTCCTTCTTGCCCACCTTCCTTCCCTCGTTCCTTCACAGGGGCAGGTCCCCAGGGAAAAGTTCTTCCCATCTCTCTGGCTCCAACTTCATTTTCCTTTACTGGATTTCCCTGGGTAAATCTCTTCACTTGCAATCTTACTTTAGCACCTGCTGCTCAGACAACATTGACCTACACCTAGGCTTCATATAAAAGAAAATTCAAGCAGTTATATTTTTTATAAACAATCATACTATAAAGTCATGATAAATATATAAAGCAAGTAATAAATCCCCCTCTTTGCCTATTATTGTGCCCTCATTTATGTTTAGGAAATTCCAATTTCTGTTAACTGGCTTTCAAAGTTCAATCCTATTCATTCACTATCTCCAAACTCTCATGCACAAATAACTTGCCTTATGAAATTTATATATATATTCAATTTAGTTTAAAATTCCAACTGAAAAGCAAGTTTTTCAGATAGAGCTGAGTAACCCAAAGGGCAGCAACCTATATCACTGATATCAAAGGGAAGTTATTTCCCTTTCAATCTTTTTATTTTCCCCCATGGAGTGAGGTGGTAGGGGGATGGGTAGCAGATTGTGGAAGAAAATGCTGCTAATCACCAAACTCCTTTTCTCTTCTTCTGGATCCACAATCAGCAGACTACATTTCCCAGTCTCCCTTGCAGCCGGATGTGGCCATGTGAGTGAGCTCCTCCATTTCCAGAGCTGACCCTTAAAAATCTCCCCATGATCGTCTCTGTGCTCTTCCCTATGCATCTATCTCCACCTTCAAGTACAGCAAAGTTGTAAACCAAATGTCTAGCTGACAAGGAGGTTGGATCTATGGATTAGCCATAGAATAAGAACTGCCTGATCTGGGACACCTGGACTGTTACATAAGCAGAAAAATCAACTTACTTGTTCATTACTTTCTTGTGAACAAACTGTGGGAAGCCTCTGAAATTCTGGTTCTCAGCTTATTACAACAACCAGTAACTAACATACAGGTTTACAGGATGCAGAATTACAGGATGCAGAATAAAGATTACCCCTGCAAGGCAGTAATGAAATGTAGCCTATGACAGAGGGTTCCAAAAACAGCCTCCAGTAATTTCTCTTGCTGCTTGAACAGGCCACTCCTACCCTTCAGAAGTGGCTTGTCTTCCCTGCTCTTTGAATCTTCATGGTCCTATGACTTGTTTTGGCCAACAGAATACAGTGGAAGGAACTGGTGCCAGTTCTAAGTCTAACCCTTCAAAGTCCACACAGCTTTTGGTTTCAGGTTCACAAAACCCAGTGCCCGGGCTGTCAGGAAGCCCTGGCTAGCCCACTAGAGACAGGGACCACCTGAAGAGGACCTGGAGGATGAGATGACACATGCAGGAAGAAGCCACAGGAAAAGGTGAAGACACGAGAGCCAGATGCCAGTTTCAATGCCAGTGTCAGGACTCATGCCAGCTGATGCCAGGTGAAGCAGAATCATGCGGTCCACTTAGAGAACAATGATGAATCATCCTTTTTAAGCTCTTAAGTTATTATTGTTGGTAAATGTCAATAATAAAAGACAACTGAAACATCAGGGTTTTAAATAAAGTAGTAAATAGTTTCACGTTAGAGATAATCCGAGAAGTAGTAACTCTCCTGTTGTATTTTCAGCTTAGTAATTTCAAAACATTTTCTTTTCCCTTGATTTTATTTTTAATTTTATACATTTATTTGTCTTTAAGAGATGGAGTCTGGCTAATGTTGCCCAGGGTAGCCTTGAACTCCAGAACTCAAGCAATTCTCCTGCCTCTCTCTCCTGAGTGCTGGGACTACAAACAGGCACCATCAAGCCTGATATTGCCTTAATTTTTTTCCCACGTTTTTATTGGTGCATTATACCGGTACATAATGGTGGAATTTATTGTTACGTATTCATACACGCATACAACAACATAATTTGGCCAGTATCACTCCCCCAGCACTCCCTCTCCCTCCCCTCCTCGAATCCCACATCCCTTTCCTCTATTCCACAGATCTTCCTTCCATTTTCATGAAATCACCCCTCTACCTTTCTTTTCCTTTTTCCTCTCTAGCTTCCACGTGACAAAACATACAACCCTTGACCTTCTGAGTTTGGCTTATTTCACTCAATATAATGTTCTCAAGTTCCATCTGTTTTCCTGCAATTGAATGACAACTTCATTTTTCTTTCTGGTTGAATAAAACTCCATTGTGAATATATACCATATTTTCTTTATCCATTCATCCACAGATGGATACCTAGGTTGGTTCCATAGTTTGGCTATTGTGAATTGTACTACTATAAACATGGGTATGCATGCATCGCTGTAGTATGAATTTAATTCTTTAAGATAAATGCCCAGGAATGGTATAGCTGGGTCATAGGGCAATTCTATTCCTAGTATTTTAAGGAACCTCCATACTGATTTCCATAATAGTTGTGCTAATTTACATTTCCACCAACATCATAAGACTATTTCTTTCTCCACATCCTCTCCAGCATGTTATTATTTGTATTCTTTTTGACTGCCATTCTGACTAGTATGAACTAAAATCTCAGTGTATTTTTTATTTGCTTTTCCCTAATTGCTAGAGATGTTGAATATTTTTTCATATATTTGTGTCTATTTGTATTTCTTTTTTTGAGAAGTGTCTGTTTAATTCATTTACCCATTTATTAATAAGGCTATATTTGGGTTTTTTTGGTGTTGTTATTTTGGTTCTTTATATATTCTAGATATTCTCTGTCAGAAGAGTAGCTAGCAAAGATTTTCTCCCACTCTGTAGGCTCTCTCTTCAATTATTTGTTTCCTTTTTTGTGCAGAAGTTTTTAATTTGATACCATTCCATTCATTAAGACTTGGCATTGAGAAAGTTGTTGCCTGTGCCTATATAGTGGAGGGTCAACCTAAATTCTTCTAGAAGTTGCATCGTTTCTCATCTAATGCCTAGGTCTTTGATTCATTTGGAGTTTATTTTTGTGCAGGGTAAGAGGGAAGGTTCTGGTCTCATTCTTCTACAAATAGATAACTATTTTCCCATCACCATTTGTTAAAAAAGGATGTCTTTTCTCCAATGGATGTTTTTGTTGACTTTGCCAGGATCAGATGACTGTAAATGTGTGGGTTTATCTCTGTCTTCTATTCTGTTCCACTGATCTATGTGTCTATTTCCATGTAGGTACCGTGTGTTTTTTGTTATTTTAATTCTGTAGTATAATTCAAAGTTGGGGTATTATGATGCCTCCAGCATCTTTTTTGGGTTAGAATTTCTTTGGGTAGTCCAGGTCTTTTATTCTTCCAAATTAATTTTAGAAGTGACTTTTTTTTTTAGTTCTGTGAAGAATGTCATTGGTATTTTGATGGGGATTGAATCTCTATAGTGTATTTGGTAGTATAGCCATTTTAACAATATTAATGAGCCTATCCATAAACATGGAAGATCATTTCATCTTCTTGTGCCTTCTTCAATTTTTTTTCTTCAGTATTGTATAGTTTCCATTTTAGAGGCTTTTCACCTCCTTAGTTAGATTTATTCCTAGGTATTTGTTTGAGGCCATTGTGAATGGAATTATTTTCCTGACTTCTTTCTCAGCAGATTTATTGTTGATAAATAGGAAAGCTATTGCATTTTGTGTGTTGATTTTATAACGTGCTACTTTGCTGAATATGTTTATTAGCTCTAGCAGTCTTTTGGTGGAGCTTTGTAAATCTTTTAAATATAGGATCCTATCATCTGCAAACAGTAATAATTTAACTTCTTTTCTTGTTTTTATCACTTCATTTCCTTCTCTTGCTTAATTGCTTTGGCTAGAGTTTCTAGCACTGTATTAAATACGAGTGGTGAAAGTTGACATCCTTGTCTTGTTCCAGATTTTAAAGGAAATACTTTCAGTTTTTCCCCAACTTATTATGAGGTTGGCTTCAGGTTTTTCATATATAGTCTTATGATGTTGCAGCAGGTTCTTTCTTATCTCTACTTTCTTCAGTGTTCTTATCATTAATGCATGTTGAATATTGTCAAAGACTTTCTCTACATCAATTGAGATGACTAAGTGATTTTTGTCCTTGATTCTTATTTATGTGATGAATAACATTTATTGTTAAACCTTCCTTGCATCTCTAACCAACTTGGTTGTGATGTACAATCTCAATATGTTGTTTAATACATTTTTATTAAGGATTTTTGTATCTAAATACACTAGAGATATTGCTCTGTAGTTGGCAAGAATGGATGGTCACTATCTATACCAACTGTCCTTCTATCCATTTCTTCTTGGACTATACTGAGAGAGCAAGGACTGGGGGTTGTTAACCCCTTCCCCTTTTTTGTGTTGCTCACTGAGCTGCCAGCTGGAGTGGCCTTAGATTGAAGCTGGTGGAAATAGCTCTCAGCTTCTTCTCAATAGTTTAATAAGGAAGGGTGGAGTGGGAAGCACTATCAATTGGGTGGAGCTGTTGCAGAGTTATATGAGGAGAGTTCCAAGGGGGGGTTTAGGTCTAATCAGGCCTCAGGGGCTTTGTTGGGTACTAGGTGCTCTGCAGAAATTAGATCAACCCATCCCTAGGGCCTGGAAGTTGCAGATCTCTGCTGAGAGTCAGAATCTCAGGAGCTTTCTAAGAATTTCGAACGTGGGGCTGAGGAGCCAATCCTCCCCAAACGGTGCTGCCCAGAAACACAGACTTCCAAAATTTAGTCCCTGAGTGTATTCACTCCTTCCTATTCAGATTCTAGACCTGCTTCAGTTGCAAGCCATCAGAATCAAAAGAGGAGCAAGTTGTACTCCCATTGTTCTGATTTGAATCCAAGGAGTAGATTCAAATTGGTGCCTGTTTCCCTCATGATCTGCTCATGCACCCTATGCCATGCAGTAGGTGCTTGCTAGGGCAGTATGGCAGTGTGGCAGTGTTTGCTCTGATCTCCCAGCTCCAAGGCAGCTGTAGCATGGGAGGGTGTAGATGGCTCCCACCTCAGCGCTTTGCGGCCAATTGAGAAATACACAGCACATTTAAACACCAGTTTGTGGCACAGCCTCTGGATCAGCTGAGTTTAGGCTGCTTTTCTGAACTACTGGTTTTTCTATACAGAATCTGTCCATTGTGTTTCTCTCTGTGTTCTCCCCCTCTCTGTGGCAAACCAATCATTGCCACTGCCACCAATCGGCTCGACTTCAAAGTACTCTTTCTTCTTTGCTCAATGTGCTGATTGACAGGCAGTTCTGTTGGCACCTTATTGGTGGTTCTTTCCTGTATGCTGGTTTCTTAATCTCCTCAAACTGACCCTAACATCAACATATAAAAAATATATAAAAAAAATTTAAAAAAATATTCTCCTGTAAAATAAATGTCAAATAAGCATCCTTGCCTAGTAACAAATGCCCTGATTTTCTACACCAACAAAAGTAGCAAGACACAAAATATTCCATTTTTTAAATAAAAACACAAATAATATATATTCCATTTTAAGAGGCCGAATCATAAAGAAGTGGAATGAAAAGTGAAAATTCCCTTTCATACTTCTTTCAGGGCTTCAATTCTACTCCGATGCCCAGAGGTAACTACAGAGAACATTTTTGTTTTGGTGTGATTCACTCATCTGGGTTTTTTCTATGCAACAAATGTAGGTTTCTACATTTAAATATGATTGGACTCAGACTACATGTTATTTTACAACCCACAGAATTTCATTTTGAGGGGACAAATATGCTATCACAGACTACATCAAGGTGCATAATTTGTCCATACACCTGCTTTCTTCTTGCCCAGTCTACATTTAGAAGTTCTTCTCCACTAGAACCAAGATGATGCCACCACCTACTGCTCTCCTTTGATTTAAGCATATTACAGCAGAGCAAGAATTCCTGAAAGGCATACTATCTTTCCTACAAAGCAGTTTCTTGTCTCCTTGAATCTGAGGTGTGTGTAACACATGAATACTTATTTTTCGTATTTACATTTCAACTATTTTCTGACAGTCTTCAGTTAAGAAGAACAAAAGTAACCAGTGGTATCAGAAGGATTTCTGAGACCCAAAGTGGTAAGTTTCTTGAATACCAGGCATGCATACATATCAATATAAACATCGAATATAGTTATATTATTAGATAGAATAAAAACATTCAAATTTGGAAGACAGTATACAAGACTGGAGAAATATCTGCTTGATATTCATCTAGACTATAGAAATCATGATTCTTATCAAAGCTTTTCTTGAGAAAAAGTTTTTGTTTTGTTCTTCTTTATTATCATGAGCTTAGCTTTTTAAGGTGGATCACTATCAACAAACCTATGATGTGAACAATGTTTCTACATGATTAGCAAGAAGCTATGTAAACCTCTAACAGCAGGAGAAAAATATGTGCTAGAATCTATGTAAGGTACAGGGTATCTAGACATGGAAAAACTGCTTTCCTTTTTAAACCACTTTTCTGGAATACATTTTCAGTCTGGTTTCTCCTACTTCTGGCATTAAAATATCAACTGTAAGAGTCAAGTGGGATTCAAAAGTATCAAAGTTAACAATATCTGGAAGAAATATTTATCTTGGGAACTATATAAAAAAGCATTAATTGAGAAATTTACTTCATATTGAGGACAACAGAGTTTAATATACCAATTATTTATAACAAATTTTAAGGAATATGCAGCAGGACCCAAATCTTTTGTTCACCTTTACTAATGGGATGATAATTTTTAATTTCCATGGCTATTGGAATGACCTCCAAAGTGGACGCATTTGAATCTTCGCCAGTGGGCATTTGTTCTAAAACAGGACTTCATCTAACATTTGTGGAACCCAAGGCACAAGTATAAATAGAGGCCTGTATATCATGTTTCTAAATACTTAAAAATTATAATATATGCTGCACTCACAGACCAGCCTGCATTTCCACACAGAGGCCACATGACCACTTTTAAGAGGTCAAGATAGGACCCAGGGCTAAAGGTATGTGCTACCCCTGGTCTAACTCCGATGCCTGTAGGCTGAGATAACACAGCTGCTGAGGCAGGGGAGGTTGGATATTTGCCTATGGTGAACATCTGCTCATCAAAGAAATTGGCTGATGTTGGGCAAATTATGGTGGTTTTACACATTTGAAACTTTTCTGATATTCCTCCCATCAAAAGATGGAGAGTAAATATTCTTCTCCTGAATATGGTTCAAGCATAGTGCCTCAGTTCTAATCAATACTATGTCAGGCAATGACTCTGACTTCTAGGACTAGTTTAGAAGAGATAGTGATGTTACCCATAGCTAGCACACTCTAGGTTTGTTGAGGGGGTACACTTATATATATGTGTGTGTGTGTGTGTGTGTGTGTGTGTGTGTGGCTCCTGTGACTCTGTGAATTCATAGCCTCTTGTTACAGGTGTCAGACCAAAATTTCCTCAATTTTTGTCAGAATAGGGTGTTAAATACTGCTTTTTCTAATAGCCATGTTATAATGTAAAATGCCCCAGATTTCTACATCATATCTGAGAATTTGACTCAAAGCTCCTGCATCTCCTTCTACCCTGTACTGTGTAGATACAAGTCACTGTAATCAGCTTCTGTTTTCTCACTTGTAATGCCAGGATAATAACCCTCCCTCAGAGATATCGATCAAGAGTATCAAAAGGAAAAATGTATGTGGAAGCCTATGATACAGGACATGTCGCCCTTATAAATGTTTCTTGCATCCAAATCTGATAATTCAGGTATTTGCCCTTTCTTCCTCCTCCATCCTGATAACTTTTCCACAAGAATGAAGAATTTTGAAAGCTATGCCTGCCATGTTTGCATCTAAAAGTGGGAAGAATCTGTATTTTATTTTTATATTAAGAGTCCATCAAACCATTGGTGGTGGGGAACAACTCATAAAACTGGAATATTTTCCCTTTGAAAGTCACTGAAGACCCTAGGAAGAATGATGTTGTGTGTTCCACTGAGACTTGACACACTGATTTATCCTTTGTATACACCTTTTCCCAGACCTGCATGCCTGAGAGGGCACAATGTTCCCATTAATGCCTGTTATGACTGGACTCTGGAATCTACTTCTACTAGGACAGCATGCTCTGCAGCCTGAGGGATTATTCAAAAACAGAATCTGACTGGAACGGTTAACTTTTCTAGAAGCTAAAGACTTAATTAAGACACTAAGTCGGCGTCTTCTTCTTTTTTTTTTTTTTAATTTTCTCTAAATGGCAGCAGAAGATGAATTTCAAAGAAGTATAATTTATTTAAGATTTCACTTACCAAACAAACACAGTAAAAGATGATATCAAACATCTGCAATTTCCAATCACATAGCTCACAAAAAAAGCACAAAACGGTTTTAGTGAAGTGCATAATTTGGCATCCTTGCCATCAAAGGCAATTTCAAACACATAATTCAAAATGCCCATTGACAGCAGGCCTCTCTTACTGGGTATTAATCTGTCGGGATGAATCTGGAAACATCAATGTCTCTCAATTAGAAGCATAAACTTTAAAATTGAGAAATAAAATCATGGTGGCATGAACAGGGCACAGGTGGGTAATTGACAAGCCTGCATAATGTGGAAAAATCACAGGTTAGAGGAAAAGGCATAACAATAATATAAAGCTTTGGATTTACACAGCCATTTCCCCCAAAGAGATCAAAGCCCATTACATACATTATCTCATTAATCCACCTGCTACCTGCTATGGTGACAATGTCAGGGCAGACACCCATGGGGTGATCTGTGGCCATCAACATGCTGTGGTAGCCCAGGGTGAGCCCTATTACCTCCATTCTCTTCTGTAATAAAGTGTGAGATTAGTGTTCAAGTCACAGCTGGAGATGAAACGCAGCATCAGTTCTTAAACCAATTTATCCCTTTCCCCCACGTTTCACACTACGTAGATAACTATCTAAAACATTTCCATCTACAGGTACATTATTAATGGGCTGTAACTGTGTCTCTGAAAGAGAGTTCAAAGGCACCCAAAACATCTGTAACTACTAATTAGAGACTTGCTTAACTACGTGAGATTATTTCAGAAAGCAGGTTGACTGCGGGACTCGTTTGTTGCTCAACACCCTGGACATCTCAGCTTTTCATTTGATTTTTTTTTTCAATCACTCTTCCACTTCCTGTTAGAGAGATTATATTCATGTGACAGGTTTGTGTTGATGTAGAGTCATGAAAAACAGGAAATGAAAATGCTATTTTATTATCATGAATGCTAACTTTTCTGAAAGAGTACCAAAATCCTATTTCATATGCTTTTACTCATGACATTTCAGAAAAAAAAAAATAAGTCTCTGAAATAGCTACATCCAAAAGTTACTTATTCATATGATATCAATCTAAATTGTTACACTACAACTCCATTTTTTTTGTTATTATTGGTTGGTTGGTTGGTTGAGACAGGATCTCATTAAAATTGCCCAGGCTGGCCTCCTATTTGCAATCTCCCCAACTCAGCCTTCCAAGTAGCAGGCATTATAGGTACACACTGCCATGTCTGGGTTCTCATCTTTATTAAGGAAGAGAAATATATACTGGTTCCTATTTCTATGACCTACAGATGTTTATATGCTAATAATTTTATTGTACTAGAACAGTCTATTGAGTAAATATTTGCTTGGTAATCCATCCAAAGATCATATCTGCCACTTCGAATTGTCTTTAAACATACGATTCTAAATCTACATGTGCCCTGAAATTTTAAATTGATGACTTCCCTTCCAAAATGCAAGTTACAAGAAAACAAAACCAATTTTTAATTGCCAGCAAAGAAAATACATAACTAAAGAGAAGGGTCATATGAAAATTTCAGATTATTTCTGCATGGAGCTACTATCTTGAATTTTATATAACATAAAATATCTGGTATCCACCTGGTTTAAATCAACACCTACATTTTTAGGAGAAATTTCATTTTCATAAGTAGATCCCTCATGAGAAATCTGGAATTATCACTTATGGTTAGTGACAACTAAGTTTCAGGACTTGTTGATTTAATAAATGTAAGCATTCTTCAGTTATTATACTTATACAGAAAAACTATATTGCTTTTGCAAAAGGCTAAATTAAGACTAGGATGCAGAATCACATCAGTTACACATCCATTGATTTATATATTGCCATACTAGTGTCTGTTGTATTCTGCTGCCTTTCCTATCCTCTACAATCTGTATACGGGGTAAAAATGGGAGTTCATAACCCACTTGAATCAAAGTGTGAAATATGATATATCAAGAACTATGTAATGTTTTGAACAACCAACAATAAAAATTTTAAAAAAATAAAACACACACACACACACACACAAAAAAAAAAAAAAAAAAAAACAATAAAAAAAAAAAGACTAGGATGCCACTCCTGACTATCAGTTCCAGCTAGAAGTTATTGAGACACTCTAAGTGTGATCCTGGGCATCACCAGAATCTAAGGCCCTACTTAATCTACATCCCCAACTCACTGGTCAGAATCTACACTTTAACATGGTTCCAAAGTGGTTACTATGTACATAAAATTGAAGGGAGCACTGAGATAAAATACTCTTAAAGACCTAAAACAGAAAATTGAAGAGTACGTGTTAACATAAATGAAGTTTCTGTGGCAAGGTAACATTTTTTTTTAAAATTAATTTATTTATTTTAATTAGGTATATATGACAGCAGAATGCATTTTGATTCACTGTACACAACTGCAGCACAACTTTTCACTTCTCTGGTTGTCCATGATGTACCATGGCACCCTATGTGCAGTCATACATGTACCTAAGGTGATGATGTTCATCTCATTCCACTATCATTCCTGCCCCATGCCTCCTCCTCTCCCATCCCTCCCCTTTGCCTATCTTATGTTTCTTTCCTCCAGTTTCAAAGTATGACTTGGTCTGTTAGTAAATGTAGCATTAATATAGCCAAGAGGTCCATCATTTGTCCCCTTCTGAATTTTCATCCCATGACATTTTCTGTCACAATTATTAAAAAGGCAGACTTTATGCTGAAAGGAAAGCAAGCAAAGTTCTAAGTTCCAGTTTGCCTTGCTTCAGACACTATGGCTTTTGCTCTTTTTCATTAATTAATTGGCTTACTATCCTCCTGTGTGAGGTGCTAGTGTCATAAATAGAAATGAAATGCATTTGCTTCTATATTTTATTGTCCTCATGTCATTTTACCAAGAAAATGTCACTGAACTCTTCGAAATATTTAAATTCTAAGCAGAAGCTATAAATAAGACAGTATCGTGTTTTCTGGATATGAATGAATTAATAGAGGAATTTGACAGAAGACTCCTAGTGACATTGAAACATGGAATTGATAACAAATCGAAAAATTCCAATAGAGTCAAAGGGGACCTCAAAGATACCCCAACATCATCCTCACATAATTTTGTCCACCATAAACTCAGACTGTTTACCCTCTTCAGCTCACAGCCCCAAGAGCACATATTCCAGAGATGAAGGCAAAGCCACATGGCCTTTTAGGATCCAGCTTTTAGGACCCAGTCATACTCTCTCTATAGGTTGAACTGGTCACAAATCTTCTAAACCTCAAGGAAAAGGAACATAGACACTAACCTCAATTAAAATACTGTAAAAGAATTTGCGGCAATATTTTAAAATTGTTACATACCTATTACATTCAAGGGTAACAGTTATATTTCAGAAATGGCTCCAAAGTTTTTTTTTTATTCGATTTTAAAAGGCCTTGATCAATTCCAGTTCCACAGAAGAAGAAAGGTGCCTTGATTGAAGGAAAATCTTTTGCTGTATATTTGTTTTGTACTTGTAATTTGACCCAGGTTGTATTCAATTATCTCAAATCTAATCCCAATATACTTTTAATATATTGAAGATGCCTTGCTTTGTTCGTGATAAGAATAACCTATGCTGTGTCCCACCTGAAAGCTCTACAAGTGCTACAAAGATACACCCTCTTTCTTTCTTTCTTTCTTTCTTTCTTTCTTTTTTTGGTGGTGCTAGGGATTGAACCCAGGACCTTGTGCATGCAAGGCAAGCACTCTACCAACTGAACTATATCCCCAGTTCCCCAAGACATATCTTCTTTAAGAGAATATTTATCTACCCATCACTATGGACACTGAAAGATAAAATCTTCTGAATAATTTATTTACAAACATTTAAAATGTTTATTTACCAGGCATCTATTTATTGCTATGTGTTCAAGTGTGTATACATATATTTTTACACACACACACACACACACACACACACAAGGAGTAAATTCTACCACTCTTATAGAATAAAACACAATGACAAATGAATTAAATCAGATCAAGAAAATATGGAACCTTAAGAGAGTACTCCTCAAATACAGCAAAACATATAGGAGGTCTAGGAGGTAACATTTCTCAAGGTCAAAATGAGGAACAGAGAAATTTCCTTGACAAGGAAAGAGAAGAAAACATAATGGAAACAATACAGAGAAGCAGGAATGCTGAATACCAGTACAAGATGGATAGACTACTGTATAAAGCTTTAAAATAAAAAGTTTACATATTATGAAAAAAAAAAAAACTTAGAGAGCAACTGAGGGAAGATGCAAGCAAGGGCTAGATAAGAATATTTTCCCCAGTCCTAGAGCCAGTATTATGTAAGGCAACTCAGAAGATCCATTGCCCAGGAGATTCTTGAATAAGGATCACATAGGATGGTTCAAGGGGCTGCCAGCATCAAGCCAGGGGACTTATGAACTAGAGAGTTACTTATCACAATCACAGAAAGTCAAACTGCTTTTATTTGTGTGTTCAAATTTCTAAAATAGGATAAAATGCTATCCTTGAATTTGGGATTATATACATAAAAGGATGGCACCAGAATTCCATATGATGATGAACTAAGAAATGCTGTTTCTTAGTTGAAGCTGATAAGGAAATCTAGTTTGGTATGGAAGGATATGGTTCATGCCTAAAGCTTGACAATTAAAGGTTTGATTTGTGTTTAATGTACACATTCCAATATCCATATTCAATGCAGTATTAAAGTGTATGCTTTAATATAATCTTAAAAAGAAGTTTTAATTTTTCTTTTATGAAAAGCCCATGTCCTTCATGTTGTATGTATATGCATTTATAACTCACATTCATATATATATAGCATAATAGCATAAATAGATCTATGGCACATGTATACATATGGCATGTCACATACACACACACATATGTATGTGTGTTTATATATATATGAATACCTTGTCTAATTTCTAAAGAGATCTTTTCATGCTCCAAATCTTACACAGGTCTGTCATATGAAGGGTGCCTATGACACTAAAAGCCATTGGGCTCATGAACACAAATTAGAGCCCAAGGAAAGGATGAGGCTTTAGAGCCCTATGTGATAGCTCAAAGAGGAAGACCATACTGTGAACTCCACAAGGCCTGAAAATAAACTAAAATAAAATGCTTTTTGCTTTTGCTTTTGTTTTAAGCAATTTGTGGAGGGAAAAAGTGGAAATAAATCCTAAGTAATCAAATGCTGGTAGTTTATTCAACTCCTTGTTTATGATTTTTTTTCAATCATACGGATATTAAAACTTTCCCACCAGTCCACAGGACCTTCCTCACCACCCCACAGGACCTCCCTCACCATCTCACATCTGAAGGTATTAAGAAGAGGAGTTGGAAGCTTCAGGTCTGCAGCTATTTCAACTCAACCTATCACCACAAATCACGAATGACTTCCAAATCACTCATGACCTTGTCTCTTAAATGCCCAATGTTTCCAGCACTTCGACTCCTTCAAGTTCTTCCAAGGCTATCTGTTGTACCTTCACTTCCTTTACCAGTCATTCTCCATCCCAAGTGACTCATAAAAACTTCCCGCTCCCCAGACTCCTTGGTTCTCTCCTGTACCATTACCTTTGACAAACTGGCCAGATAAAAATCCAACACCAGCATAATAGAATTTGGGTGCTGGACTCCAATTCTAATCTGAATAGACAATCTAGATGGTTCCAATACTGTGTCAAATGACACCTTAACAGAATTCTCTAACTTTAGCTAAAATGTAAGAACCATTGACAGATACTTTCACATATCCTTGGTCAGTTTTCTTTCATATCCCTTTCAAGTACCACTGTAGATCTGATCAGTTCTAAAGTCCCCTATGCTGTCTCAACAAACAATTTGCCTTAAATAATTTGAAACGATATGTATAACCCAGAATGATGGAGTGAGGAGCTTAGGAAATCATCCCTGAAAAAGCATTGAAACAATGATGAAAGTATCAAAAACAAAGATTTTAAGACACTGATAATAGAACAAAGACATAAAACAAATTAAGGAGAACTTGTCTATGGCATTTTAGCCTGGGATAGACAAAAATCTTTCTTCTCCACATCTACCCATCTCTAGTTATGTATGAGGATGTGGCAAGCCATGAAAACTAGCATCTTCTCAGATGGGAATGGTAAGAGCTGACTTCATATTTAGAAGAGCACAGAAAAATGCCCACAGCCCCAGGTATCATAGGAAGCAGTAGTTATTTTGGTTACAAATATGGAAAGAGGTCATTAGCCTAAGGTTGTGATCAGAGTTGAGGCAAGAAACAGAACGGGCATAAACATAAAAGGAACATCTGGGGAATAAGTTAACCAGAGACCTTGACATATGTCCAAATATTCCTGGAGGTATGGAAGGCAGTGAGCTCCTGCAATATAGCACACACATTCAGGGACGATTGCAGGAGGCATCTGCCTCCTTGCCACTAGATAAATGTGAGACCTATGCAAGCAGAAAGTAAAAGTCAGGAATAACTAGTAAATGTCCCAAAATATGAACATTTTACCCTACTCACATAGATCCATGAACAAGGTCAGTAAGTCTTCATTATTCCATATGGGAAATAACTGTTAAATGATTTACTGAGGTACACTAAGAAATTCTAACATGAGATTCAACCCTTATGAGGCTTAAAAACAAAAGGAAAAAAGAAAAAAAACCTAAGCAGAATCATCACAGGTCACACACTATGGGGAAGAGAGACTCCACCAAATTGGGCTGAACAAGCTAAAAACAATAAACAAATGGAAATAACATTCAGCAAGAATTAAACTAAGGTTTTCTACATGTTATGTGGAAGCATGTTATATAGATAACGTTAACTAAAATGTCCAGTTTTCAACAAAAATCTATAAGACATGCAAAGAAACACAAAAAGGTATAGCCCACACAAAGTAGTTTAAAAAAGTAGTTAAGAGCAACTATCTACTAAGCAACTATCTACACAGATAAAGATGTCAAGAAATCTATTATAAATAAGGTTCAAAGAACTAAAGAAAACTTGCATTTATAAATTAAAGGAAAGCATGATAAGAGTGACTCATCAAATGGAGAATATCAATAAAGAGATAAAGGAAGGAATTCTGCAGTGGAAAGTTATAAAAATTGATATTTCCAGTTTTTATTCTAACATATGAAGAGCTTGAAAATCTCTACTCTCACTGTCATAAGCAGAGGAAAAAATTAAAAATTAATAACCATTAGCTTCATCAGAAGATTGAAGTTGCAGGGCAAACACCTGCACCAAACTCTGGACAGACAGAAAAACAGAGAGAATCAAATTGCCAGGAGCAAAAGCCACTGGAACCAGGAACTGATAGAAACATTAAAAACTGCAATCAAAAAATTCCTGGATTCTGAGTATAAACTAGTATGAAAGTTAAAATTCCTGAGGAAAGCCTACCAGGTTCTTACCATGAAGACTGGGAATAAACTCCCACATCCTATAGGAAAGGGAAGGAAAAAAATAATCACTTTAAAAGAAATAGAGTGTTCTGTTTCCTACTGTCATGTAAAACGTTAGCAGTCCCTCTTTACCCACAGATGATACATCCCAAGATCTCAGTAGATGCCTGAAAACTGCAGGTAGCACCAAATTCTATATAGAAGCCATGCAACACCATAACAGTCCATCTTATAACTGAGATGGGTATTAAGTAATTAATGGGTGGGTAGCATATACAGTGTAGAAACACTGGCCAAAGGGATGATTCATGTCATTGATAGGATGGCACCTTGAAAGCACAAGATTTCATTATGCTTCTCAGAATTGCACACAACTTAAAACTTATGACTTGTTTATTTCTGGAATTTTTCCATTTAATATCTTCAGACCACAGTTGACCATGGTAAACAAAAATGCAGAAAGTGAAGTTTGAATAAGAGAGAATGACACTTGACTAGAACCTTACCTGACCCAGAGAAACGCAATGAGACAGGTCCAGTGTCTCCAGCTTGCTAGAGACACTTTTAAGGATTTTTTTTAAGTGGGGGAGGGAGGCTGTGGATAATGATTAAAAAAAAAAAAAAAAAAAAAAAAACTCCTCTGAAGGTCACAGTCCATAGACCCTGACCTAATTTTTAAAATGGAGATTCAATCATAAGACGACCAAATGCTTCTGTTCCCCAATGCCTCATACCATATTAATAGAGCCCTAGTATAATAACAGCAGATCAAAACTGAGACAGCTGACAGACACTGACTCTCAGAGGGAGATTCTACACAAATTCAGCGACAACAGAAAAGCCAAAACGCAGGGTTTGAGAGTGTATTGAAATTTGTGACACTTATAGCAATAGGAAACAATAAACACAACCTAATTAATGGTGGGTATCATATACAGAGTAGATATACCAGACAAAGATAAGTGTAGGTATACTATGTGTAGATACTCTTAGCCTACAAACATAAAGTCTCACACCGAAGGCCTATTTACCTTGGTTCCTAACATATGATACATCTTGTGTAGCCTGTAACAAAAAATTTACAAGTCATACTAAACAGAAAGAAAGCAATTCAGAGACATAAAGCAAACATCAGAAAACATCTTAGATAGGGTAGAGATTTTTTTTTAAATTATCAGGTAAAGAATTTAAATTGTTATGATTAATATGTTAAAGAGCACAAAAGTGGATAGCATGCAAGAACAGACGGATATGAAAACTCTAAGAAAGAATCAAGAGAAAATGCTAGAAATAAAAAGCGACTTAAGAAAATGAAGGCTGTCTTTGATAGGTTGAACATAGCTGAGGAAATATTCAGTGAGTTTAAAAAGATTTCACTAGGAACTTCCCAAAATGAAATTGCAAAAAAAGAGAAGGGAAATAATGAAACAGAATGTTGAAGAACTGTGGGAAATTTCTACAATGTAAAATAACAATATGAGAAGAAGAAACATTTGAAGTACTCATGACTCAGAATATCTCAGAATTAGTGTCATAAATTAATTCTTCCAAACTGTAGATGCAGGGAATTCAGAGAACAGCCAAAGGATAAGGAGGAAACAAAACAAAACAAAACAAAAAAACTATACATAGGCATATCAGATTCAAAGAGCAGAAAAACATCTTGAAGGAACCCAGAGGGTGAATCAATAGAGAAAAAAAAGATGAGGATTTCATTGGACATGTCTTGAGAAACCATGCTAGCAAAGAGAGAGTGAAGTGAAATATTTGAAGTTATGAAAGGAAAAAAAAAAATCACCAAACTTCAATTTTGTCTTCAATCAAATTATCCTTCAAAAGTGAAAAAGAAAGAAAAGCTTTCTCAGATAAACAAAAATTTGAGACCAAGCGTCTCCAGGGATCTTCACTGCAAGGTCTGTTGAAAAGAACTCTTCAGAGAGAAGGAAGAAGACAGAGATCAGAAACTAGAATCTACCTAAAGAAGAGGGCATTGGAGAAGGAACAAATAACATTTCACTTCCCTTTCTGGTATTCATCTAACAGATATGTGTTTGCTCAAAATAACAGCAACAATGAATTGGGTGATATTAATTTGTGAGTTATTGGAGTGAATGACCAACATATTATAGAAGAGGGAGAGAAGAATTGGAATACTTTGCTACAAAATGACTACACTACTCACACAATGGATTATTGGAAAGTAAACTTGTGTTAGTTGAGAATATGTATTTCAAACTCTAAAGCAACTACTACGTTTTTTAAAAGAAATATAATTGGTACGCTAGGAGAGAAGACAAAGTCAAACAAAATTCTCAATTAAAACTAGAGAAGGCAGAAAAACAAGGGAAGATGACAAAGAAACAGAACAAATGCAACAAATAGAAAATTGTTACAGAGACAGTAGGTAGTAATCTAACTACACCAATAATCGTTTTAGGTGTGAATAGTTTAAATACATCAGTTAGAAGACAAAAACTTAAAGAATAGATTTTTTAAATCGAAATTATATTTTTATATAAGAAACAAGTATTTATATAAGTATTATAAAATACTTCATCCAAAAATAGAAAAATACATATTCTTCTAAGCCCATATGGCACACTCATTGAGAGATCATATTCCAGATCATAAAACACACTTTAAACTTTTTAAGAGAAAGCACACAAAATATATTCTTAAATATAATGAAATCAGCTAGGAATCAGCAATGAAAATACAGGTGTAAAATCCCCCAAATTCTTAGAGATAGAGAAAACAAAAATACAGATAAAATGTAAATAGGGGGATAAAGAAAGATAAATTATAACCCTTATCCAAACAAATCTTGAATAACCATAAAAGAATTGAAAAAGAAGAGAAATTATCAATGATAAAGATGGGTATTACATAATGATAAAGGAGTTAATCCTAGAAAAATACACAGTAATCTAATGTGTATATACCAAGAAGAGAAAGCCAAATAGATGAAATCAGGAGGAATTGGAAAGAGAAAGAGGTAAGTTCACCCTCATAGCTGAGACTCAAACCATCTCCATCTGCAATTGACAGAAGTATCAGCCAGAAAAACAGCAAATATATAGTAGAACTGAACAGCACCATCAATCAACTTGATTTAACTGACGTTTATAAAACACTTCATCCAAAAACAGCAAAATACTTATTCTTCTCAAACCCACATGACACACTCATTGAGAGATCGTATTCCAGATCATAAAACACACCTTAAACTTTTTAAAAGAGAAAGCATACAAAATATATCCTTAAGATATAATGAACTAAGCTAGAAATCAGCAATGAAAATATAGGTGTAAAATCCCCAACTACTTAGAGATAGAGATTTAATATGTAAATAATATGCTCTTCACAAACACATGGGTCATATAAAAAGTCTCAAGAAAAATTTCAGAACGGTTGAACTAAATGAAATTGAAAATGCAACTTACCAAAACACATGGGCTGCGGCAAAGGCAAAAGCAGGCTTAGAGAGAAAATATAGCTTTGAACGCATATCTTAGAAAAGAAGAAAGGCATAAAATCAATGACCTAAGCTGCCACTTTAGGAAAGTAGAGAAATTAGAGCAATTAAACCCAGAGCAAACAGAAGAGGAGAAATAACATAAGGCAGCACAGAAGAAAGGAAATTGAAAGTGGGTAAAAAAAAAAAACCAGAGAAATCAATAATACCAAAAACCTCATTTCTGCAGGGGAGAAAGATAATATAATTGATACCTTTAGTCGGGACCACAAAGAAATAAAAAAAAGAAGACACAAAGTACTAATTTGGAAATAAAAGAGCATCACTACTGATAGCATGAATGTTAGAAGGACAATAAGGAAATAATAATAACAACTCAATGCACACAAATTTAATAACTTAGAACAATTCCTTGAAAAACAATCAACTGAAACTTGCACAAATAGAAATAGATAATTTGAGGAGGCTGATATGCCCTGGATCTTTTAAAGAAATAGATGTAGGGCTGGGGTTGTGGCTCAGTGGGAGAGCGCCCACCTAGCATGAGTGAGGTACTGGGTTCGATCCTCAGCACTGCATAAAAATGAAATAAAGATATTGTGTGCACCTACAACTAAAAAACAAATGTTAAAAAAAAGAAACAGATGCAATAACCTTCCATAAACAAAGCAGTAGGCCCAAATGGTTTCGCTATTGAATTCTTCAAAACATTTGAGGAAGGAATGACACCAACTCTCCAAAATATCTTCAAAAAATTTATCAGCTGATTAAACACTTCCTAACTTATATCAGAGGCCAGTATTACCATAATACCAAAATGAGATAAAGACATTACAAGAAAGGAAAAAGATTGGTCAATATGTCTCATGAATACAGATGTAAAAATTCTTCACAAGAAACAGATTATCAAAGGATAGCAGATGTAGGCAGTAAACCTTGATCTGTCCACAGCCCGGACATGAAGCAATAAAGACATCTGACCAGAGAGGTGGGTGAGAGAGCAAACACTCTCAAACTCAATACTGGGCAGCTTGAGATAGGCAGGGACTTGGAGACTAGGGCAGAAAATAAGAACAGAATTCCTTGACCCCCAACTCTGACGAGGGTGAGGGATGATGGGAAAGAAGAGAGAAAGAAGGAGAGGAGAAAGCCCATAGGGTTACTTCTTTAACAACAGCTGGAAAGAAAAGCAGAGCAAGTTGAAACAGAATTAAAAAAAAAAAAAAAAAAAAAAACAGGAAAGGAGTAGTGAAGACAGTGAAAGAGATCACACAGTGTAGCCCCAATTCCCACACTGTGGCAGAAAGCTGTGTCAGGCAGGGTAGCCATTCTGAAGAGTCCACAGCTAGCCAGTCTCACTAGAAGGGATTAAGTCAGTGCCAATTTCTCCCCACCTACAGAGTCAACAAATAAATCCAGAGACAAAGTCTCCGAAATGGGATATCTTAGTAGTTTTTCTAGAAGGAACTCACAGAGAGATTGCAGCTAGCTGAAGGTAACTGAAACCTCTCCTCACCCTCTCTGCATAGGAGGGGAGTAGGGTGAAGCTGACCTCAGAGCAAATCACTCCCAGGGAGCTCTAATGCAGGACTCCCCACTACTCCTGGCAGGACCTCAGGCAAAGACTGGCCAACTGACCCCCTATCACAGTGAGGACTAAAATTCCTGTGACCTGCAACATTCAGGGTGGAGGGCTCAGTGCTACAGACCTCCCACAGAGAGCCTGAACTCACAAGCCCCACAGTTGCAGACAGCCACCAAGCACTCAGCGACACTTCAAAAAGAGCCCCTGCAGAGGGATTATTGCCAGCTGAAGGAACTCAGATGAAGACAGGCCAACTGACACCCATCATGGGAACAGCACCCTGCAGATATACATCAGCCAGGCTGGGAGCATCTGTGTCAAAGACCACCCACTGAGAGCTTGCATTCACAGGCCCCACAGTTGGAGATAGACATCAAGCTCTCTGCCACAATAAAGAAGCCCCTGTAGAGGGGAGCAGGGGCTCAGAATTCCAAGACAGTCAGCAACAGCCATGAACCCTGCATCTGGGACCCCCACAACCAACAGAAATAGCCAGTAGATGCAGCACCCTCAAAACATGTAGACTTGGGCCCCCAGGCTGACTAACAAGCACTCTGGCAAGAAAACTATCAACGAGGGAAGACGCTCCTGTGTCCTGGCACCTCTAGAAGGGTCCACAGCAGTGAGTTCCAGAGTTTCCAGTTAACCCAATTCTCATTCAGTTGCATGGCCCTATAGAAAAAAATTTCTGAGGGTAAGCCCAAGTATGCAGCCAGGAAGCTTATGGATATACAATGGCAGTACACCCCACCAAGGGGCTAACAGAGGAGCACCCTATGGACACCAGCCACCACCCCGTGCGCCCAGATACAAACCCAAAGATTTGAACCTGTGCACCCCAGAGGGTGCAGCAGCCCTTCTCACACTCAGGGATTACACGGCAATCAAACAGACCACAGTCTTCTACCTTAGACCACCATGCCATGCGTACTCCGAAATATACATGGGGGAACCCATATTGGATTTGACAGTGCTGGATTTGTAGAGTTTTTCTTCAGGAGAATATACAAGACTGCTCCCACTACCAGGAAATAAGCTGGTTGTTAAGTCACAGTCAATTAGGGACCAGTTGTCCCCCTGACCCAACAGAAAGTTAGTAGAATCTTAGACACATCAAAGATGGAGGGGGAGGTCCTCCTAGAAATTGTATTAGAGGGGATTTGGTGTGATCACTGTTAGGTAGCACTTAGAAATGAGCAATGCAATTCAAACCGAAAATAGGGCAGGATCTCAGGTCTTCTTTAAATTACTTTTAAGGCAAATGAATAATCAAGTAACTTATAAAAAAAAACAGGTACATAAATCTTGAGAATAAACATGTGAAAAGAAATATGTCAAGAAGGAAAGATCAATGGGGCTAAATCCTGACAGGGTCTATTGGAGTCATTGTAAAGTTAGGATTTATGTTCCTGGGTTTCTCAATGTATTTCAGAAAAGAATCGTTTTTTTCAAACTGGGGATTAAAGTTAGGGTACTTAGCCACTGAGCCACATCCTCAGATCTTTTTATTTATTATTTTGAGACAAGGTCTTGCTAAGTTGCTTAGGGCCTTGCTATGTTGTGGGGCCTGGTTTTGAACTTGTGATTCTCGTGCCTCAGTCTCCTGAGCCATTTAGATTACAGGCATGTGCATACCACTGCACCCAGCCAAAAAGGAAATTTTTTTAGTAGTACAGGGCCACAAGGCAAATTCTGTCTGAACACTGACCCTAATATTAACATTAACATAGGACTGACTTGTAGATAAAGTCCCCTCAAAAGGAGGGCTACTATGACAGTTCTAGAGAGAACAAATTAGGATCAAAAACTCCATCACCTGATGTGAAGAAGGAGTAGAACATCTGATTGGCTAAAAATGAAGAAGATGGACCCCAGTTCATAAAACAGCAATAAATTTGGAAATAATACTCTTTCCTTTGTGGTTCTCTGCTCTGAAACAATCCACAAATGAGAGGGAGTAGGGGGCTTTTTGTTTGAGGCTTACTTTACTTTCACTAATTATAAAGTTTTCCTGCTTGATATTTTTGCACCTGATTTAAAATTTTCTTTCATTGGGACACAAGAACCAAGGTTTTCAGCTTCAGGTTGCCACTCTCCTGTGGTCATTGGATATGGAAAATGAAAAACCCCAAGATAGTGTGACCTGGGAAAAAGGGAATGAAAAAGAAAGTCATACACTGATAGCTTTCATCTCTCCCAAGGTAAATTCTTCCCAGATGCTGGCAATAGGCAGGGAGAAAGTGTTTCATCAAACCTAGAATGATAGTCTCCAGGAAACACTATAATCTCTTCCAGGATAACTCCTCTCCAGGTGCTGGCAGCAACCCTCAACCCAACAACTAAAACTCCTGAGTGCTCAGACTGACACACTCACTAAATCACCCACAACCTATATAAGTCCAGTCCCCTCCTTGGTTCAGTGGCTAATTTTCTACCAGAAAAGTGGGTCCATTCCTGTAGAGGTAGTCCTGTTACTGAATAAAAGGCTGAAATGATCCATGAAGTTTGTATCAGACCTGGTCTCTTTGTACTAACAATCACCACCTCTAAACACCAGAAAGTTTGCAAGTAAAGCTGAGGAATAGTAGGCATCTTATAAAGGTCCCGAATCCTGATGCAATCCAAACCTGGAAGACTCACTAAGAAATACGGGGAGCCATATCAGAAAGGATTATCATAAGTAATTCTGTCAAATTTTGATTTAGAAATATTAATATCTGTATGGAATCCATAGATATTCTCCTACTACTTGAGGTTACACCCCTCAATTCACTTGAATTTCCACTAATGTTCTAAAGAAGTAACTGGAATCTGCTGTCATATATAACAAATTAGAATAAAAAAATAAATAAATTGAAAAACAAATTCTTTGTTTTCCTAGCTCAGGATTATATCTATTCCTCTTGGTCTCTCCTTTCCCTCTTGCATTACCCACTCCTGCTTCTAATCACTCCCCATTTTTTTCATCTTTTTATTTTGGTTTTTATTATTTTTCTGTATCATTTTTCTTTTTTTTCCTTTGCCCATTTTTATTTTGTCCCCTTCACAACCTCTATGTAGTACAATACTACTTTCACTATCTTAAATAACTAATTTCTCAACTTGTTCAAGAACATTAATATGATTTTATACCTGGATCAGAGGAACTGTGAAGAATATTTACAATATTCTTTCCATAAGGGTGATTAGCGTATGACTTTGCTCTGAAGTGACTGCAGCTAATAGGGTTTAGAATCTTAAAGTCATGTTTATATTGGATATAAGAGGATACATGTTGAGTGGAAATATCGTACTTGGATATTCGCCCAGTTTCAGGTACTTAGAGGATGAAGCTCACTAAACAGTCCCTTACATAAAAGTAGAGTATACAATCATCACCAGAAAATATATAGATGTACAAACAATATCAAAAAGCAAGAAAACAAACCACTCAAACCAGCCAACTGGACTTCAATTACTGATCCCATTGATACCACTGTGGAAAAACTGTCAGAGAAAGAATTTTAAAAGTTTATAGTTAAAATATTCGATGAGCTAAAAGAAGATGTAAAGAATGAGCTAGGAGAGAAAATACAGGAAGTGAAAGATCATATCAATAACATATACTTTATATACAACCAGAGATATGAAAAATTGTGCTCTATACGTATAATATGAATTGTAATGCATTCTACTGTCATATATAACAAATTAGAATAAAAAATAAATAAATTGAAAACAAATCTAACCAGATAAGAGTAATTCTACATTGGATTAGACATTTAGGGAATGAAGGGAAGGGAGGAGGGATGGGAATAGAAAAGACAGTAGAATAAATCAGACAGAACTTTCCTATGTTCATATATGAATATACAACCTGTAAAACTCCAATCACATCATATACAATCACAAGAATGGGATCCTAATTAGAATAATGTATAATATGTCAAAAATACATATTATACATTATGTATGTATAATATGTCAAAAATACATTCTACTGTCATGCATATCTAAAACCTAATAAAAAAGAAAAAAATAAAGAGACACTTTGAGAAAGAAACAAATAGAAATCCTGGAAATGAAAGACTCAATAAATAAACTAAAAATTCAGATGAAAGCATTACCAATAGATAAGACCATATAAAAGTTACCAATAGATTAGAACATATAAAAGACAGATTCTCATGCCTCAAAGATGAAGTATACAATCTTTAAAATAAAGTTGATAATAAAGAAAAGATGTTAAGAGACTATGACCAGAATCTTCAAGAAATCTGAAATAACAGATAAGTGACCAAATAAAAGAATCATTAGTATAGAAGAAGACACTAAAATACAAACTAAAGGAATGCACAAAATTTTCAGTGAAATAATATCAGAATATTTTCCAAGCATTTAGGAATGAGATGGAAATCCAAATACAAGACACATTAGGACCCCAAATAGGCAAGATCAAAAAAGATTCTTTCCAAAACATATTATAAGTAATATGTTTTATTTATAATATGTCTATTATACAGAAAAAAGATAGAATTTTAAAAGCTACACGATAAAAAAATAAGGCAGGTCACATATAGGAGTAAATCAGTTAGAATTTCTATTAATTTTTCAGTCCAGACATTAAAATCCAGAAGGGCTTAGAATAATATATTCCATACCCTGTAAGACAACTGGTGCCAACCAAGATTACTATATCCAGCAACTACCCCATAGAATTAAAGAAGTAAAATCCTTTCATGATAAAAACTAAAAGAATTCATAACCACTAAACCAACATTGCAAAACATACTCAATGAAGTATTTCACATAGAAGAAATGAAAAAATAAGTACCAGAGCCAACCTATGCAAAATACACTAAATGAACAGTTAAAGGAGAATCGTCTGAATTAATTATAATAAAAATATATCAAAATGGGAGGAAATAAAAGTTATCTCTTTATAACACTGAAAAAATGGTCTAATCTCTCCAATGAAAAGACATAGATTGGCAGAAAGGATTAAAAAACAAGAACTAACTATATACACGACACACCTTATAGTCAAAGATCCCCACAGGCTAACAGTGAAAGAATGGAGATGGAAAGAAAGCAGGAATAACTATTCTCATATCTGATAAAGTGGACTTCAAACCAAAATTAATCAAAAAGACAAAGTTCACTTCTTACTAGTTGCAGAAATCATCCAATAAAAGATAATATGGTTGTAAATATTTACATCCCAAACATTGGTGCACCTACATACAAAAACCAAACCCTATTCAATCTAAAAGAATCAAAGATGAAACCCAAATACAAGACACAATTAGAACCCCACATAGGCAAGAGTAAAATAAAATCCTCTCCGATACACATTATAATTAAAATGCCTACTATACAGAATAATGATAAAATTTTAAAAGCCATGAGAGAAAAATAAAGATGTAAGGGATGACCTTTTGTTTCATGATAACCTTGTATATCATACCAAAAGTATTATTCCTGAAAAAAAAAACCTGATAAGCTGGATTTTATTAAAGTTAAATTTCTTCTCCATAAAGACATTGTAAAGAGAATGAAAAGACAATGAACAGACTGAGTAGAAGACCTCATTTGAAGAAGACACATCTGATAAAGGACAATTATTCAAATATACAAAGAACTCTAAAAACTCAACAATGAGAAAACTAAGTGTTTTGGGCTTCTATTCTTTTAATATGGTATATTTAAATGTTCAGCATCATTAGTGACTCTAGAAATGCAAATTAAAACCTCAGTGAGCTATCACTTCACATCCACTAAAAAGATCATAATCAAAAAGCTAACAAAGGCAAGTCTTAACAAGGCTCTGAATAAACTAAAACCCTAAGACATTGCAGATGGGAACATAAAATTATATAGTCCCTTTGGAGAGCAGTTCAAAAGTTTCTCAAAAAGTTATCTATTACCCAGAAATTATACCCAGGTTTCAAGAAAAACGGAATTATTTTATATATGTACACAGAAGGACTCACATTCAAATGTTCAGAGACATTATTCAGAATACCCCCAAATTGCAAATGTTGTAAGTATCTACAAACTGGAAAATATTTAAATACAGTATGATACATCCATTCAATGGAATATCATTCAGCAATAAAATTGAACAAAGTACTGATACATGCTACAATATAACTTTGAAAACATTATGCTAAGTGAAAAAAGCCAGACACACTACGTATGCAAATGGATTGAATAGGTGGAAAGAATATACCTAGATATGGATGGGGAGATAATCATAAATGGGGAGGCAGAATTACACCCTGAGTAGATGACTGTTAGAGGTAGGAGTTCATGGAATTGTCTGAAGAAAGTGTATATAATTAGCATGAAAGTAACTAAGAATAAAACTCTAAAGGAAACCAATAATTAAACTGTAAATATAGAGGAGTGTAATTAAAGATGAATGGTCAGACAGGCTGAAAAAGAGACTTAAAACATGTAGGTGAATTTAAAGCAAATTAACAGTTACTTGGGGCCAGGAGGGAGAATGTGGATTAACTACAAACGGCATGAGGGGTATTGCTGGAGTAACAGAATGTTTTACAGCTGGATTCTGGCAATGTTTGCGCGACCCTATAAACATACTAAAAATTATTCATTTGTAGTATGTAAATTATTACCTTTAAAGAAAAAGAATGCAAAATAATAATGATGATGATGATGACGTAACAGAATATGGACTCATCACCCGAACACAAAATTTATCAACAGTCATTCAAACTTTCCTCCAAAGGGGGAGGTTTTTCTACCTCGTCTTTGATTTTCTCCCCACCTGAATCTAGGTGACATATTCTGCCCCCCATTTATTTGAGTTTTTTCCACTACATTTCATTCCCTGCTTCTCCTATGTCTTCATCTTCTCTCCATTGGCATCTTTTCCATGACCTTATATCAAGCTTGTTTCTCCCATAATTAAGGAAATTTTTTAAATTCTTTTTTTTCCTGAATTTAACTCTAGTCTGTCCCTTCCCTACCTTCTAAAATAAATTGTAAGGTAGTTTTCAGTTGCTGACTCTAACCCTCCAGCTTTCTACTCCTTCAAGTCACTGAATCTGAGTTCGTTTCTCTAATAGCAGTTTTTCAAGGGAATCTTCTTTCACAAAGTTCACAGTTCACCTCAAACTTCATAGTACCCTTAATCTTATTGAACTTCTCTCATGCGCTTGACCTTATTTATCATTACCCACTTGAATTTTCCTAGCTTTTTAGATTCTAGATAATATAAGTCCCTTTTGAGCCATTCATCTTTGATGATACTTTTCTATGCAGTATAATTTAGTTTTGATAGTTTTGTCCTTAGTCACTTTCACACTACTTATATAGACTCTCCTTAGATAATTCCATCAACTCTTATTTCCAACCATCACTTTATGGTAGATTGACTATATGTGAGAGTCCCAATTCTATACTTTTCCCTACTTCATAGCCTTTGTCATGTATGTAACCTTGTGAAACTCTACCACTCTGACTTAGGCCTGGCCATGTGACCTGCTTTAGCCAATGGGATGTGATCTGCTTTAGCCCAATTGTGATGGGTGCAGGAACTTGAAAGCATTTGCATGATCATTTGCAGTAAGCTCTGGCTTCTCTCCAACTGCCCTGAGAGTAAGAGGAGTAGCTCCTAGAAAAGGAGAGCATGCGGTGCAAAGCTAAGATTCCCCAGCTGTCTCAGTCAAAAAACGTTCTAAATGAGCTACAAGACAGAGAATCCCAGACAGAGAGTAAAGCCAACAGAGACAAGACGCACAGATATCAATAAATAAATACTCACTAATGTCCACTGAAGTTGTGTTATTGTTTGTTTTGCAGCATTGTAATAGCAACAAGTAACTGATACATATCTCTGTGGTGGAAACAAGCAAATCTGCTTACAGTCTCTCTTTGAGCTTTGCACTGGGGAATAGCACTAGATGAATGTCCCATAAGCATCTACAACAAACATAAGTGAAACTGAGTTTGTAATCTTTTCCATCTAACCAAGCTAAAATCCAGGAATCATCCATTATTATTCACCTTTCTTTATCATGCCTCTTAAATGGTGCAAAATGTGATCCTGGCAAGTGTAAGCCTCCCCTCTGTAAGGAAGGGCAGTGGGGGAGGAATGTGATTAACAAAATCTCCATAGACTCAATCCTAGCATTTTTGCCTTTCTCAAAATGGCATCATTTCTAAAACCTCAAAGACATATTCTATATTTCCTCAGATTAATTAATTGGGGGATTGTACACACACACACACACACACACATATTAGAAGAATTTTGTGAAAATTCTTCCCAGATATTAAAAAAGTTGAAATAAATGATTCTGAGCACTAATACCTTTTCTATAATTTAAAAGGAAAAGAAAAATGTCAAGTTTCATGATGCTTTGTTTCCAAAAACTAGAGTTGGGGCAAATATTTTGATGGTTTTAAAAATTGTTTTTTGTTTTTTTTTACCTCTGGACACGCTTGGAAAAAAATTAATTTTGAAAAAGATTAATGAAATAGCTGCCCAGGTTGCATACTGGCCAAAGGTGACAATGATCAAATAATGTGTTTTTCAAGCAATATAAAACATGTATAGAAAAGCAATAAAGCAGAGTAAAATGAATTAAAATGTGTTATACCCCATTTAAAAATGTTCCGAGAGTGACAGCAGGAAAATTTAAGCCTTCTCATATAACCTAATAGAAGGTATCAACAGTTCAGAAGATGATGAAAAACAAGTCAAAGAAAAGTTATTTGGGTCAGAAAAGGAAAAACACGAAATCCTCCTGGAAAAAAAAAAAGTGAAATGTTGGCATTTTGAAAAAGGCAAAGTCATGTAATTTAAAACTTTGAGACAAATACAAAAATGGCATAAAAATTATTAGGACATGTCTTCCAGCAAAGTCTTAAAGAGCCAAATGACTTGGTCTAATAAACCATATGTTTTATTGGAGTTCTTATTTTTTAAAGAAACTCTCAAGCAATGCTAATACACATAAAAATATTGCTTTCAAAGAAAGTTGAATCTGGCTTTGAAGCCTGTTCTACCTTGACCTTGACAAATTTCTTAATGAGTTTTGGTTCTCTACTTTTTAAAATAAAATTTTAAACATTAACTTTCGTTGTTATGAGTATAAAATTAGATAATACATATAAACTACTAACTACAGTGCTAGCACATCACACTGCTTAAGAAAACTTAACTTCTGCTATTAATATAATTATTAATCAAACTCCCCAAAACAATATAAAATTTCTTGGGATGTATAATGGCCATCTTTTATCTATGATCACCCAATATCATTTGAACTCTCTCTCTCTAAACTATAACAGTGTCCATATCGCACATCCTGCCCTCTTTACTTTGGTATCCAAAGCATCACATTTTCCAAGACTCTCTGCTTATAGTATAGATGCACAGCCTGTGTTGTGCCAATCAGAGAGCCCATGCAAACCCAAGATTCAAGTGAGCTAAGATAGGGAACAAGCTGTGGGCAAGATGTGTATTTTGATGATGCAGAACAAGACTTTAAAATAAGCAGGAAGAGCCAAATATCCTGGCATTGACAGTTGCAGCGAGAGAGTTTCCAACTCATAGTAGGCAGTGTGTCTCTAGGTAGGGCAGATATAGCAGCTCCCTTGTCTCAGTGGTGTTGCTCTGGACTGTTCCTAGAAACATACCTGATAGTATTGGAGAGCTGAAGAAGCAGACCACTGGCCACCTGAAATCTCTTTATAAATCCCATTCTATTAAACTCGATAGAATGGGTTCTGTTTTCTGTAACAAAAAACCTGAACCATCCAGGTCCCCACTTGAAACTAAGCTCAAAGAAAATTGTCTTGTTTTGGCATCTATGCATGGCAGTAAGGAAGTCTCCATAGTCTTCATTAGCAAGAAGATGCTATTCTGGGGAAGAATATAATTTTAGGGAATAAAAATAATCCAGAAGGACAGGTATGCCACCAAAGAAACCCCTTGATATTACAAGAGATGGAAATTTATGAATCATCACCAAGCAAAGGATGCCAGTCACTTGGAAGAGCCCCTAACCCAGCCTCGGTTTTAATGTTTGAGTCCTACAAAAGGAGTTTCAAGGAAATACTAAAAATGCTCTTTCACAGATTCTATTTGAGATATAGGAGACAAACACAGCACAACTTTGTGTCTTATATGACAGAGTTTTACATTAATGGAAAATGAGGCATTCCTTCTCACTTGGAGATTTTTCTGGAAAATGAAAGAGCTAGAGCAGATTTAATCCTCCTGGACCAGCAAAGGAAAAGACAAGGATAGTGGATCAGTGGGTGAGCACATCTCCTGATCATCAGGAGACAGTGGTGTACAGTTTCAATTGTAGCTTCACACCAATTTTCAGTGGCCTGCAGACAACTGAGAACTTTCTAAAATTTATTTTTCCCAGGAGACCCAAGCATTTACAAAAATAAAAATTAAAAAAATAAACTAGATGCCCTCATTGTGATCAATGGCATTGATCATAAGAACACACCTTTTGGGAAAAAAAAATCTGAGCATAGGGGAGAAAATGATACACAGAGGTACTAAATCATGTTAGAATATCATTCTCTTCCAATACTATGGCTTAAATTTTGTTCTTTGGCTGATACATTATGTGGAAACAGATTACATTTGGGGAGTTTGTTTTAATCAAGCAAACAGAAAAAGTTCACATGACTCTGAGTTCTAGTTTGGGAGGTACAGGGCTTCATGCACAAGGAAAATTATAAGCTCTGTTGCTGGTTTATACGTGAAGAATAATGACCCAACCTCTCCTCTATACATCCCCATAGAGGATTTGGACTAGGCAAATTTGCCTGTAGATGGTGACATGATAGAACATTAGTGAGCAGAGTTTGAACCAAGTCAGTTCAGAAGTATTTGGTCTTAGCACATGATGCATTTTTTATTTAGTCTCCAAACCCTTTTGTAATAAATACTGGCCATGCCTAGCTGCATTAATTTCCAACCCATGTGGCATGAGTAATTGCAACATATACAAGAAAAAAAATAGATTTGGGACACAAAGCATTAAGGAGACAGCAATATTGGAAACTACATGGTCTTCTTCATAGTCTGACAAGTATAATAATATTCATCTAGGAAAATTTAAATTATTGGTGCAGCAACCATCTACTCTGTGGACTCATTACTACTTTTTGAAATTTTGCCAATTACCCTGGTAGAAATCCGGTGCTCTCTCCACCTGTCAGTATAAATGCAGACTAAGAAAATATTTTCTTTTGAGAAATAGACTCATGAGGTGTCCTACTTTAATATATACTATACTACTTCCATATATATTATTCTCAAAAAGGGCAACATATTCAACTCACCCCAATATGAGAGGCTGGAGTCTAAAGAAATTGACCCTCTGTCAGGAAAGAGAAGACATAATCTAATGTGTCCTGATTACTGAAGTATGAGATGACTTCTGAAGACTCACAAGAAAAGATCTGCAGTGTGAGAGGAGAATCATTATACCAGGACAGAGGGCAGAAAGGCATCAATATTCTCCTGGAAACATAAAATTCTAAATACTATTGTACACTGTACCAACTCCTGCAAAAAAAGAAAAAAAAAAACACAACAAAAAAGCTTTTTAGTTTTGGCTGAAATATACCATGGAGATGCTAAATAAGTTTGTTGTTAAGAGAAAAAAGAATAGAAAGCCAATCAAACACTTATTGTCTGTCATCTCTGTGTGCTCCTGATAGACAATGAATGCTCTATAACTTGGATGGCATACTTAGGGATATTTAAACAGATGGTGCCATGAGTCAATTTTCTTGAGACTCATCAAAAGTAAGGAAATAAACTCATTGCCTGTTAGAACAGTGCTAGCTGTTTATAACACAAAATGTATGATGAGTCAAATATAACACTTGTTCATTTTTTGCTTACAAGGGGAAAATGGGAGGGATTGTCACAGAAAGAAACATCTGGCTATTGAAATAGACCCAAACCCAGGTAGGAATACCCGATTTTCAGCCGATAGGGGATGTCTCATCATACTGACCTTGTCCTGCAAAGGGGTTACATCCTGACCAAATTCCTGCCAAGGGGAGAGGTCAAAAGTCCCACCATTATGTTATTTTATTTTTAGCAAGGCTGCAATATCTATCCCTTCATGATGAGATTTCTAGGAGAAAACAAAGACTGGTGAGAGAACATGTCAACAGCCACACCTCAAGCCCAAGTTGTGCTATTCTGCACAGGACCAGTGCTCTACTCTGATCCCTCCAGATCTCTCTTACACCATGTTTGTGCACATTCACCCCCAGACTTGGGATGTTTCCAACAGGAAGGGCCCATAGTTAATAGCCTGGAGAAGGAGGACTAACATCAGGAGCCACTGTACCTGTAGATGCAGAGTTTCAAGTGCTTGGGAATTTATGTTTAACTGGACAGGCTTATTTTTTTTCTGTTATATATTAGAATTTTGAAAAAATACATGAATAGCCACAGGATACTATATGAAGAGCTTGATAACATTCTGTCACATGGATGTAATGTCATAATTGTTATTCCCCATTATTTTGGAATACTAATCTTATATCAAGTCATTACAAATAATATTGACAGGATATGTTTTGTATTTAACTATGTAACTTTCTACATTTTTATAATTGTTAAATAAAAGAAGAGGTGTTGGATTAAAAGGCATAAATATTATCAATGAAAGGACTGTCTTTTCCAATGTAAAATCGTGAGCAATGCATGAGCTTCAGTTTTAACCCATGCCTAACCCATGTGGGAGTATGAACACCTATATCTTCTGCCTTGGTTTGTGACAACTAACTCCAAGGCTTTTGGTGTCCCACCAAAGAACCAAGGTGAAATGATCCTCGTGGAATTTTGCCTGAAATCTCACTCTTCTTTAGCTTTTTTCCTCTGTCCCCAGCCCCACCTCCTTTCCTAGTTTCCCCCAAACACATCTTTAACAAACCACTTGCAAAACCTCATCTCAGGATCTAAATCTGGGGAACCTGATCTAAGACACTGGGATGAAAAAGGTAACTTGGACCACAGTGATGTAACTAACGTTCTCAAATTCCACAGAAGACAAAGATTCATGGCAGCTTCGAGAAACTATCAGTAGTTACTCCTATTGCATCCCTTGGAAACGTATTGAAAATTACTTATAATTTGTTCCATGAGAAGAAAAGACATGCATATTTTAAAGTCCAACAAATCATATTCATTTGGCCTAGTTGCCTCTGTCCTTTCTCTCTCCCCCTAAATTATCCAGTACACAAGAAACCTTCCACTTGAAGATAAAACTAAGATAAATGTGCCTCCTTTACTTTCTAATGAATAGAATTGGGAAGCTGCACAAGATAAATATAAGATCCAAAAGGCCTTCAAGCAAGTACACTTAATTAGCTAGGCTAATAGAGAAAAGAAAGGCCATATATAATCTAAATCATTAGATCATCCAAAAATAATTTATATTTGCTTTATTTAAGGAAGTTCATTTTCCTATTTGTCTTTGCTTTTGGAAAAGATCCAGGTCAGATTTTTTTTTCTCCTAGCACACATTAGTTGAGGCCAAGAAGTTCACCAAAACACACTAAATCAGGAACGGGTGAGGATACAATTTGCCACACCAAATGTGTAAAGTGGATCTGCTTCAGGTAGATTATCAAAAATTGAATCCAAGTAATTTAAGCACTAGAAATAACATTTCTCATTAGGTACAATTTTGGTTAAAAGTATTTCACAAGTCCAAGAACACAGAAAGGACTTAGGGACTCTAGATATCCAAAAAAAAAAAAAAAAAAAACCCTTTCTAATCAGGAATTGCTAAGAATAGTAACAGAAATTTCCTGGAAGGAGTTTCATTTTTCATTCCATACAAAAAAAAATTTTAAAGATAGTACTAGAAATGACTACAAATGAAAAATCTGACCTATGTATTATATGAGTATAAAATTATTAGCAATTATTAAAAGATTAATGAGAAAATATTTTGCATGCCAACTATGGTCAAGTTGTTTTATTTATTTACATGACATTTTGGCCTACATGGAGCACTGAAATTGAAATTAAATTGTCCATAGTGGATTTTGTTCAGCTAAAGACTTTCAGTTTTAAACTCAATTACAAGAATGGAAAACTGTTCCAGAAACTAACTGATTCAGGATGCTTAATTAGTAATCAGAGTCTTTGGATGAATATAGGCTACAAGAAGGACATAGCTGACTGAGTCTTGTTAATTCTGACAAATTTAGACATCAACATATTGCCCTGGTTCCTAGTTAGAAAACAGACTCAAGACACACTTTGAAAAGCTAAAAAAGAAAAGAAAATCTTAAAAAAAAAAAGAAGAAGAAGATGCAATGTGAGGTAATAAGAGAGAAGCACTGAATTAATAAATCACTTTCTAATTACAAAAATAAATAAATAAATAATCATCTGGTGTCTAAAGTTCACTATGATTCAGCATTCCAGTGAACACTAAGAACAGAATGCATTTGTATTTAATAAATGGGTTATCATTCTACAAGACATTTCTTTGTAGAGAGTTTAATTCCAGTGACTATTGCAGAAAGATACCATCTTTGGGAATACCATCACATAAGAGGAAACACAGAATCATTTGTAGAAGTTTTCCAATTTAACTTCTCCTCCAGGATCTCTCCCACTTCAGAGTACGATTCACTATCTTAGTGGCCCACTACTTCTGAGAGGGACTGGACACATTTCACTGATATATTAAATGCATTAATGATTGAGAAATGCAGAAAAAAATGATCTACTAAAAATCGTTAGTGCCAGACCTGTTGGCGCATACCTATAATCCTAGTAGCTTGGGAGGCTGAGTCAAGAAGATGGTCAGTTCAAAGCAAATTAGCAAGGTACTTTAACAACTCAGTGAGACCCTGTCTCTTGATAAAATATTTAAAAAGGCCGAGGATGTGGCTCAGTGATTAAGCACTCCCTGGGTTCAATCCTCGGTACCAAAAAAAAAAAAAAAAAAAAAAAAAGATTGTTAGCCCTTGAGATTGGAGTTATATAGGAAGGTATTCAATGCAAACATATCTTGAGCCCCTACTGTATGCTAGGACATATGTGCTAAACAGCAGAGAAAAAAATAATCCCTGTTTCCCCAAAAAAGCTTTATAGCTCATTATATTTATTTTTATTTATCAAAATCATTTGCTACTTGAATATGCCAGGCATTGATCTATAAAAATAATGTTTGTTTTAATCCTAACAACTAGATCAGGTAGTTATAAACATTCCCATTTTACAGATGAGGGATCTGAATCACATCTAATAAGCATCACTCTATATGGAAACATAAACTACTTTTCTCCTGATTTGTGTTATTAACCACTATTTCATGCTTATTTCAGTGGCAAAGAAGCCAAAAACATAAGTTAACAACAAGTAAGCTATTTATATCCCTCTCTCACACACACACACATACACACACAGACCATTCTCTGTTTCAGTAAGGGTTCACCCAAAGAATTAGATAGGAGATACACATGTCTTTCCCTATCTGAGGTTGCAACTTGAAGTCCACATGGTAAGAAGGGGTATACAGAGCAGAATGCCTCAAGGACAGAGCGAAACCTAAGTCCTTTCTTGTTACCTCTGACCTTAGTGACAAGAGAACACTGTAAAAGCTCGGTACCCTCACAATGCGCCTGGCCCTATCTACTGCTTCACACCAAGCAAGTCAGTAGAACAGCAGCAGCCATATGTGTGCAGCCTCCCTTTCTCAGCTCTGCAGAGAACATCTCTTTCAGCCCTCCTTAACCAGAGATATGTTAGAAATGGAATTCTGTGAAATGAGCCATGTTGTTCAACCTAGCCAAGTTGCTGCCACACAAAGCCATGTGTTCTGAAAGGCAATCAGGAGACAAATCTGCAAAAAGACGATGGAAATTGCCTGATCTTAGAAAATCTAGAATAAAATGAGGAAGACAAAACTGAAGGGATAGCAAGCTGTGATCCATGTCAAAAGAGGACAATAAGATCTGCTGGGGGAGATGCTAACTGGAAGAATTAGGATGTCAATGGAGGACTGTCTGAAGAGGTGGTTTTTTAAACTCAAGAAATCATTAGAAATTAGTGGTTAGAGGTAGAGGCTGGAGAGAGAGGCATGAAGGCACTTTCTAGGCACAGGAGATGTGCAAAAGTCAAAGAGAAGAATTATAAGGCTAGAAACCAACTGAAAAGAACAGACTTGAAAAGCAGGTAAATGACATTACACCAACATATAATACTTAATCTCCTTTCCAACATTATCATTAGACCTTACCATGAGGTCTTTGAATGTAGCAATTCTGTCACTATCTTTGCATCAGCTGACATTTAATATTATGATATATGATAAGTGTTAATAAATGTCATCAAATAAATGGATCAATTAATTCTTCTTGCCTTCAATCTTACCAGACATATACTGCATGCTCCAAGATAGTTTTGACAGGCTGAAATAATATCAATGTAACTTCTTTTTAATGTAACTCTGCCCAAGGAATTTCTATTATGAGTCTTTAAAAATTAAAAATTATGAGAAAATATTCACAAATCATATATCTGATAAAGAATCTATGTCCGGAATACATAAAGAACTACCACAACTCAACAATGACAGCAACCAAAACCAAGCTGATCTAAAGAATGGACAAAAGATTTGAGTTGACATTTCTCCAAAGAAAATATACAAGTGGCCAATAAGCACAAAAAGGATGTTCAACATCATTAACAATTAGGGAAATGAAGGTCAAGGCCACAGTGAGACATCACTTCACTCCTATTGAGATGACTATTGAAAAAAATAACACAACAACAAGTAGTAGAAAGGATGTAGAGAAATTTGAACCTTTGTGCACTGTTGGCATAAATAGAAAATGGTACAGCTGCTATGGAAAATGCTATGCCAGCTCCTCAAAATATGAATGATGGTATTATCATACGATAATATTACCATAATATGGTAATATTACCATATTACCAGCAACTGCACTTCTGTGTAAATAGCCAACGTGTTCATAGCAGCATTGCTCATGATAGCCAACCCAAGTGTATCTATCAATGGATGAATGAGTAAATAAAAGGCTCTGTGTGTGTGTGTGTGTGTGTGTGCATGCGCGCACATATTCAAACATACATACACAATGGAGTTATTTAATAGGTGCAAACTTTCAGTTTGGAACCATGAAAAATTTCCAGAGATGTATGGTAGGGCTTTTTGTACAACAATGTAAATATATATAATTATACAGAACTGTAAACTTAAAATTGGCTAAAATAATAAGTTTTATAATATATAGACATACTATATATATGAATGTGTATATAAATACATATTTATTTATTTAGGGGGGATACCAGGGTTGGACTCAGGGGCACTTGACCACTGAGCCATATCCCCAGCCTAATTTTGTATTTTAATTAGAGAAAGAGTCTCACTGAGTTGTTTAGCACCTCACTTTTGCTGAGGCTAGCTTTGAACTCCTGATTCTCCTGTCTCAGCCTCCAGAGCTGCTGGAATTACAGGTGTACACCACCACGCCCAGCTATATGTATTTATTTTAACCGCACAAAAAATACTTAAGGTATGTGTCCTTGAGGGAATTTATTTTAAAAACAAATTAAAAATCATCATCATGTATTGTTTCATTTAATATCTTTAATGTTCACCACATGGAGAGATGTCAAAAAAACCTTGCATCAAATAGAATTAAACAAGTTAAAAAAGAATTTACTCAAAACTATTACAATACATAAGACTGATCTCAACTCTGCTATAATGAAACGTCAGAGGATTTTCTTAAGCACCAGGCTAAGCTTGTGGAAAAACACTAGAGGATCTTAGTGAGGAGGCTGGTCATTTTTATTAGGCCACCTGTGTTTACTAAGTGTCACTTTGGAGTATCAGGCTCTAATATATTTCTATCATATTTTAGAGGGATGGTGCCTAGATCCTTGAAAGAGCTATTCTTGAGTTATAAAGCTGGCAAGAGACAGAGAAAAGCTCTGCTTCTCAAAGAGGCAGAAGAAAAATTTGCAATGACATCTTTCCTAAAGCACATGCTCTAAAGTAGTCAGGGACCTAGAGTCAGGAAGAATCTTGTCTACTGTCTAAAGTTTAGTTAAGCTAAGGGAACCCTTACAGCCACCGTGGTAGGAAAGGGAAAAACACATTTTCACCCTTCACTCTCAATGAAAACCTACTAGGCATATATTTCAGCACAAAGGTAACTGAATTAGGAAGGAAGGGAAGAGCAAGGTGCAAGAAACAATGCTAATAGAAATTTGGTAAATTTATCGGTAAGTTAAAGAAAGCACTGAGTGTAAAAGGGACATATAACAAAAATTAAGATTAGAGAGAATTTACAAATGAAATGGGAATAAAATGCAGGATGACAGTAACATGCAAGAAACTGCAGCTGGGTTATTAAAGTAGAAGCACTCAGGATCTCTGGTATCGGTATGTTTTAAAATTGGGTATTTAAATACAAAAAAAAAAAAAATGTCGCAGTCTGGCTGGGCACAAATCACTGAGCCGCCACAAAGCACTTGTATGTTCAAACAGGAAACTTTATTGCCTGAACTCCAACAGCACTCCCGAACGCCACCCATGCGGCCCTTTCAGGCACACCACACCAACCAGAACCCCCTCCACCAGAACTTCACCAACCAATGAGAACTCCCCAGGAAATCCCCAATGAGAACTCCCCAGGAACTCCAAAGTAAGGCGCCCAAGGCTGGACAGCAGGGGTCTATATACAATTGAATCAATCCAGCATCATCTTAATGGCTCGCCTCCCAACCATTACTTCTGGCAAAGTGCCAGGGGCCATTCCGACTCAACTGTGGCTCTCAACAAAAATACAAGAAAAATAAGTGGTTTTCCAATCAGTAGAGGAGAAATGGGACTAAATAAAGCCCAAACAAGCAAAGGCCTACAATACTGTGCTAAGAGAAACCAAAGGGTTAACTTTACCAAGCCTCAGAGAAAAGTCTACCCTCCCCCGTAGAAGGATCAGGAAGAGGCAGCCTAGCAAAACAGGAAATTTATAAAGGATAACTGCCCAGTACAGGGAGACACTAGGGGGTTGTCCACTTCTATTGTGTCAAGGAAAAGACCTAGTTGGGATCCTCAATTCCTGCCCAGGCTCAGATGTAAGAAGGTTGTTCCTTGCTTACCCAGGGTGGTACCAGAGAAAAGCAAGTAGTGATCTGAAACTTTCATCTCAATCTAGGAAATATGCATGAGCACACTAGCGCATGCTCATACAGGCCTGGGGAACCATGTGCACACTCTGCACTTCCATATCCATCCTGCATTAATGAGGTGCCTCTCTTCATCCTCACCTGGGAGGCTAAATGGAAGACTCCCAGCAGCAATGAGGTAGCAGTAGCAATATCAAGGTGCCCCTCCCCTCCGGCCAGGGTGACACACCTGGGGAGGAAGCTGAACTCCTCCCCACTCAATAAACACATATGGTTTATCCTTATCACAAAATATTACCTAGCTATAGAAGGAATAAATATTGATGCAGGAAGAAGCTGGGTGAATCTCAAGAGTAGAGTGCTCAGTGGAAAAAGCCCATCTTAAAGGATCATATACTGTGTGATTCCACTTAAATTCCACCTAAATGACAATATTTCAGAGATGGAGAGTGAATTTGTGTCACCAGGGGGCTAGAGACATTGGGGGAAATGGGAATAGATGTGACTATAATGGGGTAGTGCAAGGGAGATATTTATGAGGGTGAAATAGTTTTTAAATCTTGATTTAGTGACAGTTACACAAATCTAAGTATATAATAAAATGGCATAGATGTATACACACATATTGTACCAACGTCTGTTTCCTGACTTGGATATTATTGTATAATTGTATGAAATATAGACATAAGTATTAGGGAAAACTGGATGGAGATACACATAGGACTTGTGTACTTTTTTTTCCAACTTCTTGGTCATCTATCACTGTTCCAAAATAAAAAAATACAATAAAATATAAAACCTCAAAAAATCCAGTGAAAGGCAGGAAAATGTGAGAAAAAGAAAAAAAGACAATGCTAAAAGAAAATACAAGTAAGGTGCTGGGAATGTGTAATTATAATGAATTAAAATGAGTCTGTTCCCCTATTAAGAGATTCTCTTATTAAGTAAAAAAAAAAAAAAAAAAAAAAAGATTACAATTGAACCGTATGCTATTTACAATTGATATACCTAAAATATGGAGACACAGAAAATTTGAAATTAAATGGACAGAATACTAGTATAAGCAAAATACCACTTAAAGGCAAAAAGTATCATTAAAATAAAGAGAATTCTTACCTAATCATAAAAAGAAACTCACCAGGAATATTTAACGAGACCTGCCTGCATCCTAATAACAGAGCTTCAAAATAATGACAAAATTTATAGAAGTACAAAAGAAATTTGCAAAACAATCATAATGTGATATTATTTAAAATAGCTCTCTTTGAAATTAATGGATTATTCTAAACACCTCTCAGAGAACATAATAAAACACGTGGATAAAAATAGTCCTGATTATGTACAAGATTTAACCAACATAATAAACCACAGAGAAAGTCAAGACATGTCCACAGCAGCATCATTAAAATGTTAGCTTATCTGTAAATAGGTAAGTGAACATACCTTTAGTGGTTTTGTTTTGTTTTGTTTTTTGTTTCTGTGAAACCAAACAAGCTGACTTGAAAATTTATATGAAAGTTAAAAAGGCCAAGAAGAGCCAACACAGTTTTTAGCAAGTCAAACAAGATGGAAGGACTTGTTCTTCCTGTTACTAAGACCTACTATAAAAAGCTGTAGTTATTAATCCAGTACGAGAGTCAACAGATTAATCGAACATGACAGTGCTGAGAAATCGACCTATTGTCGTTGGGTTGGTTCTGCACATTATGTGGAACAAATCACCTTTCAAAAAACATGAAAATCTTAACTGAAACATTTTTAGAAGATATTACTGTATAGGAGAATATCTCCCTGTCCTTGGGATAAGGAATTATTTATTAAACAAGCCTGAAAAAGTACAAACCATAAAGAAAAGGTAAATTTACTTGCACTAAAATAGGTTCCCAAGCTGGAGATGAAGTTCAATGGTATAGCACTTGTCTAGTATGTGCAAGGCCCCAAGTTCAATCCCCACCACAGCAGAAAAATAAAAATAAAATAAAACATAGGTAAAATAGGTTCAAAAAGATATCATTAAAGAAATAAAAAGTCAAGGCATACAGAGTGAGGATCTTTGTAACACAAAGAACTTGCAATGAAATTTATAAAGAATATATAGGAAAATATATAGGAAAAGACAGGCAACTAAATTTTAAAATGAGCAGAATACTTGAATAGGCATTTCACAAAAAGGAGCAGGCTAGAAATAACCATAAACTTATTTAAAAGGTACTTTATCTCATTAGAAATTAAGAAAACATAAATTCAAGAATAATAAGATACCATGATTCACATAATATTAAAAGGAGAGATAACTTAAATGGTGGTAAGAATGTGGAATAAAGCAAAGTCCCAGACTGCTGATGAGAGTACAGTTTGGTGACAGTACTCTGGATAACAGTTTGATATTATGTAGAAAAACTGAGGCTACCTATGCTCTGTGACCAGACAATTCCTTTCACCCTACCTGCACATAGTAAAGTAACTCACACATCTGTACCAGGATGTGTGTCTTCAAAGCACCTAATATAAACACTACTTTTAATAGCCAAAAATTGAAGCAATGCCATTGCCCAGAAGCAATAGGATGAATTTAGAAGAGCAAAGCATTTAGAGAGGGGAACATAGATTAGTGAAGCTGGTGGAGAAATGGAACACACAGTCAAACTAGGTGGTACATTCTTATCAGAATTGATACTGCCCTCAAGGAGACAAAAATCTGCAAATTGGTACAGCCAATCTGGAAAGCTGTATGGAGATCCCTTGGAAAATTTGGAATGGAACCACCGTTTGACCCAGCTATCCCACTCCTCAGTTTATACCCAAAGGACTTAAAAACAGCATACTATAGGGACAAAGCCAAATCAATGTTTATAGCAGCACAATTCACAATAGCTAAACTGTGGAACCAACCTAGATGCCTTTCAGTAGATGAATGGTTAGAGAAACTATGGTATTTTATATACAATGGAATATTACTCAGCATTAAAAGAGAATAAAATCATGGCATTTGCAGGTAAATGGATGAAGTTGGAGAATATAATGCTACATAAAGCAAGCCAGTACCCCAAAAAAACCAAAGGCTGAATGTTTTCTTTGATATGAGGAAAACATGACTCATGATGGCAATGGGGGTGGGGGAAGCATGGGAGGAATGGAGGAACTTTAGATAGAACAAAGGGAAGGGAGGGGAAAGGAGGGTACAAGTAGGTAGGAATGATGGTGGAATGAGTTAGGCATCATTACCCTAAGTACATGTATGAAGACACGAATGGTGTGAAAATACTTTGTGTACAATCAGTGACTTGAAAAATTGTGCTCTATATGTATAATATGAAATGAATTATATTCTGCCATCATGTATAACAGATTAGAATAAATAAACAATTTAATTTAAAAAACTGGTTTTTGAAGTGAAAAAAAGATCTTACTGTTTTTATGTATAAAGCACATTTATGCTATAGATATAAAACACACTAATGAACAGAGAAAGCATCTGTAATTCTTAAAATTTCATGGTGGGGGGAGAACAGTGAGGAAAAGCAATTCCTACAAAGGCTCCTTAGGGAGGTAATCGTGCAAAAGAACTGTGAACCAGTCAATAAATACGGCTGTGCCCCTGACCAGCGTGAGCAGTCAACTAAGGGTCGCTCGAGTGAATTTCCTAAGGTACCAAATAAAACACAGACACACAATTTACCTTTAATTTAAGCCCCAGGATGGCTTCTCTGCCCTCGGCCTCAAGCTCCCCAAATGGGAGAGCAAGGAATGTCACAAGAGGCTGGAGAGAGAGAGAGAGAGAGCAAGCGAGCGAGCTAGCACATGTTCAAGAATGGTCTTTTATTGGGGGGACTCTCATTCTTTAGAAATTTCCATCCAATAAAGATCAAGAGGGGAGGGTTTACAAGAACAGGTAAGGTAACTCAACCCCTAGGGCTGTAGGAAGGCACTCCCATGCATGAAGACACATTTGCGACATTTTTACAACTTCTAAGATCAGGGCCGCCATCTAGGGCCACTTGATGTGGCCAGATCACGGGAAGTGACCGACAGGGCCTCAACCAATCAGAGAAGGAAAATGCTGGTCACTTGGCATGGCAGCCTCCCACAGGGCTGGATGGGGAAAAGGTCTAAAAGGTGTGGGTAACACTGAACACTTTGTCATTGTGACTGAGACAAGAAAGACATGAGGCAGAAGGGTGTTTCAGTGATCCAAGGTACAGTTCCCAGCATTGAACTAGAAGTTTAAGGACCTCCTCAGAAGACAGTTTCTCCAGTGGCTTACTGAGCTATGTGATGCTCTAGGGATGGGACTAACTCACAGGAGACAGGAGGTTACAGGACCTTCTGATGGCATCTCCAGCATGAAGTTACTTTGACACACACTCATCTGTGCTGGGAGCCCATACTGGATTCAACAGCAAAGGCTCCCTTTATAAAGAATGCTAGAAGTTACCACAAATGCCTCCCCTAACTGGCATCCTTGACCATGGGGAGCAGACCAACTAAATTTGGTTAATAATTGAACTATTTAGTCAAAAGAATGATTGTGCATTAGACATCAGAGTATTCTTAAAATAAAATCTAGTAGAAAGAATAAGGAAAGGCCCAGAGTAAGAAAATGTGAGTAAAACTCACAGTAAACTGAAATAAATGGCAAATAAAAGAACAGACAAAAAGAAAGTCCAGTTGGAAGAACTTTGGGGGATAATGAAGCCCATAGTAGTTATTTGACAGTTGGTCACAAAGCCAGTAGCTGACGGAATCAAATCCTTCCATGTTTTTTGCTCAATATTTTTCTCAGTAAATCATATGGCCAAGCACATAAATTACCATGTTTTTAAACTTCATAGTAATTAGTAGAAAGATCCAGGAGTATTTTTTATTCATTCATTTATTCATTTTTGTGGTACTGAGGATTAAACATAGGGTCTTATGCATGCTAGACAAGCACTCTACCATGAAGCTATATCCCCCAATATTTTTTCAATGTTTTTATTAGTGCATTATAGACATTTGTAGGAAGCTGCTCCGAATGAACACACCTTTCAGTCCTGATGCAGGGGGCTCTGACCAATTACTACATTTCATAGTGACTTGTCTCAGCTCAGATAGCAAGGCATGGCTTCAGGTGTAGGCATACTGCTGGGGTTGAGCTACACTCACCTGCTCCCTTGTAATCCTACCCTGTCTGCCTTTTTTGGATAGAACTTTCTTAGAAACAGCGTCCCCCCAAATAAAAGCCCACTTCAGAACATGCTTTTCTCTCTCTCTTTCCCTCCCCCTCTTGAGGCTGGGAGCCCGGGAAAGCTGTCCTGAAGCTTGTGTAAAGGTATTTCATGTCTGTGATTTATTTTGCATCATCCCAAATTTACACAAGTGATCTTAGTTCAGCTGTCCGCACTGGACAGGGGCAAGTAGACATTCATAATAGTGGGGTTCTTGGTGACATATTCATACATGCATGTAATATAATTTGCTCCGTTATAATCCCCAGTACTTCTTCTCCTCCTCCATCCCCTACTTCACTTCCTCTACTCTACTGGTCTTCCTTCTACTTATTGAATTTTTAAATTGGTGCTGCATAGGTGGAATTCACTGTGATATATTCATACATGTACATGACATTACTTGGTCAATTTCATTCTGCAGGGTTTTGCTAAATTGTTGAGACTGCCTCAGCCTCCCAAGTAGCTGAAATTATAGGTATGAACCCTGTGCCTAGCTATTTCTCAATTTTTTATCTTGAATTTATGTCTACAAGTTATTCAAATAGGCCACTTTAAAATAATGTTTCAAAAAATAACTGAGACTTATACTTACAGAATAAGCATACTAAGATACTGAGTACTTTGAAACTATTCCAATTCTCACCTTTAAAAAAAAACTAGACCAATGATTATTACAAAAACTATACATGATAAAATGTATTGTATTAAATTCTATTTCCTCAAAAATTGAAAAAATCAGAAAAGCACCTTGTTAAAGAGAGTTTAAAATGACTAGAGTCTGCTCTCTGACTAAAACAGAGTGTGATTATTCTTGCAAATAATTTACATAGACTTGGGACGAATATATGAAGTTACGTGTTACACAAAGAGGAAGGCACGTAAGTGGTACTGATCTTTAAGAAATAAACCAAGCAAGGCTGCAGTACCTGTGAATTAGAAATCCAAGGAGGAATTGATAAAATGTGATGCTTAAACTTTGATGAGCCTAAGAAGAGTAAATAAAGAACACAGATTTGAAATGCATTATTGAGTGGAAATGAAAAGAGGAAAAAGTTTCTTGAGTTGTTCTTTGCTGTTGGCACTGCCGTTATAGCATTTTGTTGATGACAGAATGTAATGTAAAAGTGCTACATAACAGCAGCTGCGACGTTCCTGTTTTTCATGGCCAGACTCATCAACTTATTGTGCTGTGTCACAGGAAAAGAAAGTGTGGGTCAGAGCAGTCAACTGAAAAAATTCCTCAAGACAGAATCATAAGTTCCTCCAGAGATAAACTAAGCTCCTGCTTGGAGACAGGTGAGGTCTTCATAGTTCCTTTTATAAATGAAATAAATAGAACATTGGTGGCTTATCTAAGATATCACAGGGAACATAAAACCTTGTATCACCAAGAGAAGTGAAAGCTTAGTACCATGTTACTTGTTGACTTACTCTTTAGAGATTATCAAGCCTTGTACAATTTGCTGCATTGAGTACTTTTTTCACCTACAATGAAAAAAAAATGATCAAGAATTTGCAAAATCAACACCCATCCTTACCATGCTTCTGTTACCTGTGAAGGTTTTATGTGCTGATTACATGGTTCCTCAAGCATCTATCACTGTTAACAGTTCTGCTTGAAGGGGATGTTAAAAGTAAATGAATCCTTGAAGAAGTCAGGATTGCTCTACTTGATATGTTAAAAAAGAAAAAAGGAATGCTAATAATAAAATAATTAAATGCCAAATTTTTATTGTTTTCTTCTTTGAGGAAATACCCAAGGTAATTTTTCTTTTTTTAATATTTGCAACCACTAGAATGGGGCAAAAAGGTTTGTGACCAAACTTCACTGTCTTTTGTGATCTCCTTGAAATGAATAAATTTCTCTGAATAAAAAAAATGCACTCACAACCCAAAAGACCTCAATAACTGCAATGTCTAGGTCAGAAAGTGTTCAGCTTTATTAAATTTCTGACGTTCTTAGTTTTGAATATAAACACCTTCTAGGTACTGACCTATTTTATATACCTCTTCACATGAACACATTAGACATACTATGAATGTCAATTATCCTCATAGTGTTCCTAGGCCCCAAAACAACCCAAGTTCTTCTGCAATCTACTTTATAATAACCACCTCTGGTCTTATTTTTCTTTTTCCTCTCCAATGTAGGATCAATAGCCATTGGCAGGGTTCCAGATAGTCAAACTTTTTTTTTTTCCTCAATGTTCTGTCTGCTTGAAAATGCTCAAATGTAGCAGAACTCAAAAGACAGCACATATATAAAGAAAAATACTGGAAATTTGATTTTTTTTCCAAACGTTTACACAGGTATCCTTATTTTTCATAAGAACATTATAAAGAAGGGTGTTACCACACTGGTAAACTCCAAGTCAAATCGGCTAAGTCTTTCCTGACTACTTTCTTCTCTCAGGATTCCCCTCCAGGATGTCAATGACTTAGCTTGCTCCACTCTCAAGATGAGCAAGGGTCTAAACATTTCTTACCACTTCCACAGGCAGCCTCCTCCAGAAAGACACCATCATCCTCACCCAGATGACTACACTCATCTCTAAATAGTATCCTTGTTTCAAGTCACTTCCCTGATCACTAACTGGAGCAATCATTTTAAAATTGTGCCTCAGATTTTGTTACTCTTCTTCTCAGAACCCTGCAATGGATAATGGATGACACTTCACTTAGCAGAAAGACTGACTAAGGCTGAACTATGAGGATAGCCGCTCTGGCCCTAATCTTCTATGTCTCTCCATTGCTCACCTTACTACAGCTACCCTCATCTGCATCAGGTTCTTCAAACACACAAGGCAAGTCCCGGCTTCATACCTTTCAGACTGGCTTTCATTCTTCCAGAACACTCTTGCCTCAAATATCCATATGGCTTTCTTCTTCATCTTCTTGGAGTCTGTGCTCAGTTCTCCCCTTCCAGAGACTTATCCTGACCATCTGTTTAAAACTGTAATTCCCTACCATGCCAGACCTGCCTTATCTTGATTTCTCATGTTAAAAAAATACTTACAAGTTATGATTTGTTATCTGCTCTTAAATCTCCCACCCTTGACCCTCTAATAGAATGGAAGCTCACAAGGGAGGGATTTCTATTGTTGATGTAGCCCAAGTACCTAAAATAGTTCCCAAAACATACCAGGCTCTCAACAGATAGCTGCCAAATAAATAAATGAATGGAAACATATGTGAAGTACTCAATTGCACACTTTTATTGTCTCTTTGTTTTCCTGGCTAACTATACTAGAATAGTACTCCTAGGATCTAGAAGCATCTTTACTTGGGATTGTTGTTATAACCAGTGAACCAAAAAATGACTGAGAAAGGGAAGAACATGCAATTCTCTGAAGTGCTCTGTAAACTCCTAGACAGTTTAGGACTTTTTAATGTGTGCAGAAAAGTTGAGTCATGACCCCTAGACAAGAGAGCGTCCCCTAGAGCAAGGTGAGAAAGACTGAATGAAATGGAAATTGGTGGAAGATGAAGGAATTTCATTAAGTTTAATGTGGGGACATGGGTGGAAGATGTGGAGATTTCATTAAGTTTAGAAGTCAGGTGAGTCAGGAAATTGCCTGATGCCCAGAACATATTGCTTATCACATGCCAAAAGAAAATGTAGAGATACTTCTGGTCAAATGGCTTTGCTTTCACTTTTTGTTAACATAGAACCCTTGGCATGACAGCTGTGGGAAGATGGACCCTGGTGACCATAATAAAAAGTTAGGGATATGGGCCAGTTATACCCATCACCATTAAAAACCAACAACAATGTACTTCCATTTATTGAAATATCTCAATTTTTTTTTTAAAAAAAAAAAGGAGGAGGAGAAGAAATAACAGCATTGTATTCCTATAAAGGACTCAGGAAATCTTTCATTCTAATTAACATGGGACCATATTTTAAGTCTCTCTATCCCTGACCCTTGAAAATTTTTTTAAAGGGAATTTTCTAATGAGTTCCCTTTATTGATTTCTTTTTTCCTTGAAGCTTAATAAGAAAAATGATCATTTGCCTGATGGAAAGATGAGACCATTTCACATCAACTTTCTGACTGAAATAATGCTTATAATCAAAAGGAAGCCTTTAAACACTTAAAAGATACAATAAAATGGATTTTCAGGCTGTCATTGGGCAATGCAAATAGTCACTTAAAGACATAATGGTCCTGATTGTTCTATTTTAGTACCAGCATCTTAAGTAGATACAGTATATTAGAAACCTTTATTTGTAAGGAATTTGTAGGAATAACATCATTTAAACATGTCATATGATTTTAGCCAATTACCTAAAAATTTACCCTAAAATTTGAGCATGCCATGAAGAAGGTACACCATTTGAAATTCCATTGGTCCAAAATACTGTCCAGTCTTAAAATGTGGCAAATATAAAAATGTATAAGTAGACAAATGTTCTGAACTTCTACGAATACAAAACTCATCTTCCTCTACTTAGTTTGTTTACTTCATATTATTCAAAGAATATTTTCAAACACTTTAAAGACAAAATAATGTCTTTAAAGAAAGCTATAATATAAACTGTTCTCAAAATGTAAATTTTCTATAGTAGGAAAACATGAATTTTGATGTTAGACTCAGGTTCAAATCCCAGCTTTAACATTTATGTAATATGCAATATTTGGTGTGTTGCCTAAGTGAGTCTCAGTTTTCTGATCTGTAATGTGGAAATAATAAGGACTCAGCTCAATGAGGTGTTTGCAGTGATTATAAAAGAAAATATTTAAAGTCACTTACACACAGGAAATGCTAAAAATAAATGGGAGTTATTGTTCATGTTCTAAAAGAAATAATTCAGAGGGCTGGGGTTGCGGCTCAGTGGTAGAGTGATCACCTAGCAAGTGCAAGGCTCTGGGTTCAATCCTCAGCACCACATAAGAATAAATAAATAAAGGTATTGTGTCCAACTACAACTGAAAAATAAACATTTTTTTAAAAAAAGAAAAGAAATCAAACAGATATGCTAAAATACAGCTCTGGTAGCCTAGGAAAGAGAAAGAGGATATTCACATAAAAAGATTATAATTTCTATGAATATTATTTGTATTTGATTTTTTCTTTCCTTTATTCCAGTTATCAGCCTTCTGGAGACTGATCTCAGGACATCATAATACCTCTCTAAGGATTCTCCTCATTCCCACCCTCCTATCTCCACATACCTATAAATGAGCGTTCAGAGCAATCTCCCTAGCAGTACATCTCAATGATACTATAATTTCCCTATCAATAACTTTGGGTAATTTCCCATTAAATAACAAATAAAATCTGCTATTTAAGGCTCTCCACAATTTCATATAATTTTTTTTTCTTCCTCCTTCGTGAATCCACATATACCCTGTACTCCAATCAATCTGGTCTCACACTGCCAATCATGTTGGGTGGAGGGAGTATAGAGGGTAAAAAGGAAATGAAACAGGGTGAGGCACTCTGGATACCCATTTTAAGACACAGATGGTCTAAGATTGACAGCTATTTACAACTCATTTTCCTTCCACTGTTTCCCCTAGAAAGTAATTCCATTTTGCTTTAAGCTCAACATCCCTTTTTGTCTCAGAAAATTCTGTAGTGTCCATTAGTGATTGTGGTGGGATTAGGTGATCTAACTTGGGATGCCTGGATCTTGGCTTCACTGGAAACAGGACACACAGAAACCTAACTGGGCCTTTGGCCCAGAGTGAAAAAAAAAAAAAAAAGCAACTCAATCTACCTATAGGAATGTCTCAGGGTTCACAGAAAATGCATCAGAAAATGCCAAACTCCCATCAGGGGAGGATTAAGTCCCTAATGAGAGCTCAAAGAGCAAATACTTCCAGATTGTGACCAAGGGGACAGCAGTAGCCTTTCTCCTATCTTTCACAATGAATGCAATTCTTGATTATCCTTACTATGAAACATGAGTTTTGCACAATTTTAGACTGAAATCTATTGCAAAGAATCCTGCATGCTCACTCATCAAAACCTGGGTAGATGCTCACAGCAGCATCATTGGCTGCCATGGTGATGGCAGCTCCAACAATCTCAAAAACCTAAAAAAACTGATCAGCCTCTTGATTATTTGTGTTCCCTGGGAAACCAGGGAAAGTTTCAGCTGCTGAGAGGCTTAGTATTATGCTAATAGCGCTCAGGCTGAAGCCTTCCGGGCTCCATGGGCATGTCATGTCCTGTCTTCTGTCTGTAACTTGCCCTGATAAAACCCTTCCCAGCCCTTCTGATCCAGCTCCATGGTATCTCCTTCTTAGAGTTCCCCTTCATTCTCCTATCCTTTACCCTGACAGAAAATGTGTTTTTCTTTCAACTCCTGCAGTAGGTTATAGCCCAATCTCAACAGTTATTTGTTCTTATGACATGGTCCATTTTATAGTTGAGAAAATCAAAGAGGGGACAGTTTGGCTTTGTAATTTATGATTCCCCTACAGCTCCTGGGACAGATGCTTATATTCAGGAAGCATTCGGTAAATACTGGCTACAGGAATGACTCAAAACAAAGCGTGCATCTGCTTCCCAAGTCACTTCTTAGAATTAGGGCAGATAACATTTGAAGTCAGACCTGAAGTCTGAGTAAAGGAAATGGACAAATTAAAGGAGGAAATAAAATAGTAAAGCATTCTCTAGGCAGAGAAAATAAAATATGGGAACTAGAGCAAGGAAATCAAAAACAGCATGGCACAGTTTGGAGACTATAATAAATTTAGCATAGCTACAGGGCAGCAATACTCACTTGTACTTCAGCAAAGAGCAAGTCCAATGTGCTAAGAGAAGTTATGGAGAACATTTCTCATGTAAGAAAATGCTAGGACTGAAATCTGTCTCAGAGGCCTTCCTTGGGTTAAAATTATCTTAATAAAACAATTTACTCAAAAGAGCTTCCACTGTGGCTAAAGACACTATGTTCTTGCTTCTTCTTTCTCCTCTCCTCCTCCAAACAGAAAAGCATTGGTAAGATTTCTAAATCTCCAGTCAGAAATCTGAAAGTTCTCTAAAATAGTTGGATCACTCTCAAACCTATCCTAAGTCTCATATCAGCCTTTTCCAATATGCAGATAGGTTTTGACTTCTAAATATACGTCATTGTCCAGAACTCAGAACACAAACATCATGGAAAAGGTGGCTAATTTCCCTACTTCATACATGGTCTCTGGGTTTGGACTCAGGGATTTTTCTCTGGTCCTCTGTGTAGCCTCCCAATTTTCTCTCCTTTTAAATTCTAAGCTTTACACTCTTGTTGAATGTCACACTCAGATGTAAAATCTTCCGAAGCATCATTTTCTACAAATGTTATTTGGACATACTGACTTTCAGAACGTAGTATCTTCAATCTATATAAAAATATTGCCACACAAATTATTGTAAATATTTAGTATAAGGAAGCTACTACTGGCCTTTCCCGCTTTAACAAATTATTGGCAACTAAAAGCCAAAGGTTTGGAGGCCTGACACCTGTGAATTTCACTGAAATTTGGTCATTAGTGTTGTTTTAGTCAACTTTATGTCACTGTAACCAAAATATCCAACAAAAACAAAATAGGGGAGGAAATGTTTATTTTCACAGGATCAGAGGTTTAATCCACAGTCCGTCAGCTCCCTAGCTCTGGGGCCAAGGTGAGGCAGAACATCAGGGCAGAAAGTGTGGTGGAGGAAAGCTGCTCAGGACATGGCAATCAGGAAGCAGAGAAAGACCTCTGCTTGTTAGGAACAAAATATAAACCCTGAGATCACACTCCCTGTGACCCACCTCCTCCAGCCCCACCCCACCTGCCCAGTTAATCCACATCAGTGAATTAATCCACTGATTAGGTTATAACTCACACAATCCAACCATTGCACCCCTGAACATTTTTCCCATTGTTCCACACATAAGCTTTGGCGGGATACCTCATATCTAAACCATAACATTCTACTCCTTCCCCACCAAATCTCATGCCCATCCCCCAGTGCAAAATACATTGAGTCTATTTTCAAAAGTCTCCACAATCTGAACAGTTCTGGCATTACCAAAAGTCAAAGTTCCAAACTCTTATCTGAGACTCAAGGCAAATTCAGTGTTTTCCCCTGTAAATATCAAAAGCAAGTCACATATGTATCCAATATACAATGGCAAAGAATAAACATTTCCATTCCACAAAGAAGAAATAGGGGCATTGAAAAAATGAACAAGGCCAAAGCAAACCCAAAACACCAGCTAGGCAAACATGTTTTGAACATCCAGCATCTGGGTCACATGACACCATGATGTTTTCTCTAAAGGGCTTTGGTAGCTCTGCCCCTATGGCTTTGCTGATTGCAGTGGGCATGGCCTCTCCTTTGACCTGTGTCTGCTAGATTCCAGGAGCTTTCCTTGGCATATATTCCACATTACTGGCATTTCTTAAACTTAGGGCTCTCTACTGCAGCTGCAGCTTCAGCTTCCTTGACATATTGACATGCATCACCCTCTTAGAGACAGCCTGCAAGAACTCCAACTCTGCTGTACTTTGCTTGGTTTCCCAGGTATTCCTTTGAAATCTTGATGGAAGTGCCCATGGCCCCATAACTCCAGCATCCCATATTCCTGAAAAACTAGCACCATGTAGTTGATGCCAAGTTCTGCTGCCATTTTAAACAGTAGCTACTTACCCTGGGACCATGTCTGCAGTAGCCTCTGAGTACCTAGCAAGCTGAGAATAGTGAAACAACTAAGCCCCCCCCCTGTGCAAGCAGGGTGTCCCCACGGTATCTTCTTAAAGAAATTTTTACTTTTACACCCTTGAGCCTGAGGTAGGTGTGGCCTTGCCAATTCCTGAGATGTCTCAAGCCATCTTTCCTATTGTTTCTATGCAAAGTGCTTAGCATCTCTTTAGTGACTGTTATATCTTTAACAACCACAACTTCCTTCACCCTCAATTTACTTGCAATTTTTTGGCCAAACTGCAAGTTTTTTTCAAATTTTTCTACTTTGATTTCTGCTCCTAATTATCACAGTAAACTTGGAGAAAAGCCATAGCAATATCCATACCACTGCCTGAAAGCTGTGCTAGTTTGGAATTTGTTCCACAAGATTAATTAGGCCATCACCTTTAAATTGAGCTTCACAGAAAGCCTCAAGACATCAAGAAAATGTAGAAACCTTCTTTGCCAAAACATAACATAAATGGCCTCTAGTCCAATTTCCTGTAGAGCCCTTCTCCTCTGAAACCTCATGAGCCCAGTCTTTACCATCCACAGTCTTCTTGGTTTCCTAGTCTTCTGAGCTCCCACCAGAATCACCCATGAAGTTCTACTTTCTTTTCAAAATTTCTTCCCCTGCAAACCAGCTCCAAAGGCTTTTGAACCACCTCATCAGCTCAGTCACAGAAACAACCCCACTTCTGATACCAATTTCTGTTTTAGTTAGCTTTGTGTAACTATGACCAAAAGACCCCTCCAAAATTACAAGTTTACTTTAAAGATCTAACTAACTTTTACAGGTAATTCTGGAATCAGATAACCCTGGTTCTATAAGGTAGAATAAGTGCTCTAAGAAGCTAAGCAGATAAAGTTAGTTTCATAGGCAGAAAAGGAGAGAAGAAAGCAGAAACAGCAAACAAAAATTAGACTGGGTATTTCAAAGACATTTTTCTTATAGATAAAAACAGAAAAGGCATTCTTATTTCATTGACTCAGGTTGACTAGAATCTCCTGTTTCTTGAGAAAACTGAACTTTTTCAAAGTTCAATTTAATTACACTTAACTCAAGTGACTCTACTCTCTGGTTTTCTGGGGCTCCATGCAGGAAGCTAGTCCCAAACAATGGTTTCCCATAAACTTGGTTTAGCACATAACACTACTCACCTGTTTTAATGACCTGAATGATCAGTGATTTTTTTTGAATAAAGGAATTATAGCTGATATATACTAGACAGAACTCTTTATTTCATCTTTCAAAATAAGATTTTGAAAAGCCTAAAACCATCATCCTGCCACAAGGCAACCATATTTCATTACTACTCTACCTGCAACTTTGTGGATTAAAGAAAAATTGACTTTTACTTCATGTTGTTATTTCACTCTCAGTAATTTTCAAGATTAAAAAAAACTATGTTTAATTAAATTTTAGAACTAGTTTTTATGATAAGATCTTTCTATTGCTTCCTTCTTGGAGGTTTTTAAATGAACTTCCCAACCCTTCATTCTAATATCATTTTTTGCTAGAAAAAAGTCTACTTTCAAAATTATATAAAATTATTTTCTTAAAAAATGTTTAACTTTCCACCTGGTAAGGCAATTCATTTTCATTCAAGGAAGAAATAGCCTTTTATATATTTGATTTGTAAGCCATCCCAAATCATTTTTTAAAATCAATTTTACTTGAGGTAAATAGACCTTATTTAACAGGCTTAGCATTTGCAAACAATTAATTTTACAGATAGAAATAATACCTCAGTACTAGCTATATGCACACTTTACAATGCAAACAGATCTATTTGCACATTTACACTCAGATTTTCAAACACATCCTTATTAGAAGCAGTTTTAGTAAAAACATAGCCTCTCTGGGATTTATGTTACTCTACATTAAATCTATTCAATAATACTTCTTTATTAGTCTTTATACAATTTTAGCCTAAACTAAAAGATGCAAAATTATTGATGAAATTTTATATAGAACATTCAGTTGAATATTACACAATCTTTGGATCTCAACCCTTCTACTTAATTACCAAGAGCTTAGATAAAATGTCCTATCCAAACTCATTTTTGCTATTTTTATTCCCAGTCTTTCAGACTTTGCCTCCACACACATCTTTAAGAGAAAATTTGAGACTAATTTGCATAATCTCACTTATTATTTTTCAAGGTGTATAATAGTACCACTTCTGACAAAATTTCAGATATATATTAAAAGGATTCATATTTTGTCTTATTTCAGGATGGGCATGAGTCCGTCAGTCAAATCACTGGCATAAGCTAAAATGGAAGTACAAGTAGCAACTCATGGTTTCTTTTTCTGTTCTGACTTAACTGCATACTTCTTTTCCTTCCTTATCTGTATACTCAATCTAGGCATCAATAACTACTGGTGGTCTTCCAAGGCAGCTTCACTGGTCAAATGGAAAAGTTACAGCTACCTAATAAACGTGTATAAAGACTTCTAAATTCCAAGTATAAAAATGTAAATCCAAGAAATAATTAGCAAACCAAATATATCTCTAACACTTTTACTTTGATATGTAAATCTTGATATATATAATAGTTGAAAAAAAAGCAATTATGATTATTTCAATTTCATGCAATAAGAATATTGATAAAATTCAGTTTCTCAAGAAATTCCATTCCTGAATTTCATTAATTTTCTAAAAAATTAATATGGAGGGCTGGGGTTGTGGCTCAGTGGTGGAGCGTCACATGTGTGAGACCCTGGGTTCGATCCTCAGCACCACATAAAAATAAATAAACAAAATAAAGATATTGTGCCCATGTATAACTAAAAAAAATATTTAAAAAATGAGTATGGAGTTACTTATTGCAGATGATTTTATAAAATGAAATTTTAAAATTAAGAAGTAATGCTGTGCTTAATGAAGAATGACTGGAATTGAAATCATGAGAAAGATAAGTGTGCTCGCTATCATCACAGGCAGTAAACATTTTTTGTAAGTGCTAGCCAACACAATTAGATAAGAAATTGAAATAAAGAATATAAATGTTGAAATTAAAGAATGAAAACTTTTAATTATTTACAGATGATTTGTAGTCTCTCTGAAAATTCCAAGACAATTTATTTTCAAAAACATTTAAATAATAATACAAAACTATTATGAAAAGTCTATGCTCTTCCTTCACAGATATATCTGTAACTTCCATACATAATGTGTTTCAAAAAACACTACCAAAGTCAAATGATGAATTCATACCATGAGGAGAAGAGGGTCTTCATACAAAAAAGAGAAAAATGGATAACATAAAAAGCCTTATGAACATATTAATAGAGTTTTTTTATTAAGTTGTGTAAGGAGAAATTGAAGCATTTATGTGCACTTTCACAATAACCCCTAAAAGCTTACCAGCTCCTTTCCTCTGGTTCCTGAATTCCTTTTCCCAAATAGGAACTAATGAGGAGATCCTGGCTCTTGTATGATACCTCAGAGTCAAAACTTCTAAGTCTCTTTGGTACATCAGTTTCTCTCCTTATTGCCATTATCTCAAATAAGGTCTTCTTCCCATAGGGATGCAAGCGCATATTTATTTGATAAAACCTTCACCAAAACTTCACCTAGTATTGAAGCTAATTAGAACTGAATAGAGTAATAGCTTTACTGAGCCCAGAGTCACAATTATCAAATCCCCAACTGCAACTCACTTTTTAGACAAAATCTTTACTGCCATATTTCCAACATTTCATATAAGTGCTTTAGTTTTGTTTATTTCCTTCACAAATGAACAGAATAGCAGATGGACAATGAGTACTCAGTCAAGGCTAGTTTTGAGCTTATCGTGATCTGAGTATTTCCACTATTGCCTCTATGATAACTAATTTAAGGAGGGCTGAGCTTCTTATTTCTAATATTGGCATTTTAGCATTTTCATTTGTCCCATTAATCTTTACAAAATAAAAAAATATATATATGAGATTAACACTCAAGTAATTCTATAAATATAAACCCAAATATATCCAAACTAAACCTTTCAACTAGTGTCAATCAAGGAAACACATCAGCATTTAAAATAGTTTGAGTTCTATGTTCACTAGCTGAGAAATGAAAACCCAAATTCAGCAACTGAAAAGCAACTCAGAGATATTATTACATTATATAATGTACAAATGTGCAAGTTACATGAGACCTAAAATTATAAAAGGCAAGAATCATTAAAGAGACAAAAGTAAGAAATTTTAATTTAAAAATATTTATAATAGCAATTTGAAAATTTCAGAATTTAGGAATAAGTTTTTTTTCTAGTTGTCTATTGTTATGCACAACATGAACCAAAATTTAGTGTCTTTCAAAAGCAAAAATCATATTATTGTCTCATGAAATCTTAGGGTCAGACATTGAGAATAGGCCTCAGCTGAAAGATTCTGGTTTGGAGTTTCTTTAAGGTTGTAGTCAGAGGCTGAAGCTGAAACAACAGGGTCTGCAAGCTACTGAGAGTTGACATTTCCCTCTCTTAGGGCTTCAGTAAGTGGTTTCTCCTCATGCTAGTTTGGGCTTCCTCAAAAAATGGCAGCCTTAAGACAGCCATGTACATGGCAGCTGAAGGTCTTCTAAGTAAGCATTTCAACTAGGATGGGGGCACAGTAGGGGAAAGAAATGAACGAACATCATGGCCTCACCTTGTATAGAGGAAAGGAAAAGTCTTTTATGTCATGAAAAGCTAATCTCAGGAGATCATCATTTCCACTACATTCTATGATTAAAAGCGAGTCACAGGAGGGCACAGTGGCACATGCCTGTAATCCCAGTGGCTTGGAAGACTGAGGCAGGAGGATTGAGAGTTCAAAGCCAGCCTCAGCAAAAGTGAGGTGATAAGCAACTCAGTGAGACCCTGTCTCTAAATAAAATATGAAATAGAGCTGGGGATGTGGCTCAGTGGTCTCATGCCCCTGTGTTCAATTCCCGGTAACACCCCCAACCACCCACCCCCCCAAAAAAAACTGAGTCACAAACTCATCCATATAGAAGGTGAGGAGAGTTAGGCTTTACCAGTTGATGGGGACATGTCAAGATTCTACACAAACACATGGTGTGGTAAATAATATTTTAATCATTTTTAGAAAACACAATCAACCACCAAATGTACTGTGACACATGCAGAAACCACATGGAAAGCACTACAATACCTTATCAAAAGTAATTGTAAAAAGAGATAATCATAAGAAAAGATGCTCAACATCAGATGTCAGTAAGAAATTTCAAAGTAAAACAGCAATGAGAAACTACTACTTGCCTGTTACAAAGACCAAAATACAAAACTCTGACACCACTAAACCCTGACTAAGATGTGGAATAACAAGGTAGTTGTGATAGGAAAGGAAAATGGGTTCTTACTGTAAGATCCAGCAATTGCTGGGAGTATATAGAAACTCTTTTTACATTTTTAGTCCAATTTTGCTGTCAACTTAAAACTGCTCTAAAAACATAAAGCCTAGGAGGGAGGGAGGGAGGGAGGAGAAGAAGAGGGAGGAGGAGGAGGAGGAGGAAGAGGAGGAGGAGGAGGAGGAGGAGGAGGAGGGGAAAAGAGAAGACAGATGTTTAATAGGTTTAACAGCTCTTGAGTGGTAAGGACATACATCATCAAGATGCCATTTCCCCAAGATAAATTTATGAATTTAACACAATCTCCATCTACAAACTCCAATGGGAGATTTTATTTTGAAACCTGACAAAATTATTTTGAAGTTAATCTTGAAGAGTATAATGTTAAACCTGAGAGCTTGATCAAAGTATCAAAGGCCAAGGGAAATTACCAATTTCCTTGGTTTGAAGGAATTAACAGGGGTAAAGAACTCAGCAAACATCTGTACTATAACAAGCACTCAGTAAATGTCAGCTATTCTTTCCCTTATTTGACCAAAATAATATATAATTTCTCTTAACACAAATCTCCTCAAGGTGCCAAAGAGAATGAAAATGGTCCAGGCTAAAGTATCTGGGACTATTGGGTTCCTGTAGCAAAGGAAAGAAAATTAACAGTTTAGTAAGTAGAGGCAAAAGGAAAATCCAGGATACAGAATTAAAATAAAAGAAATAAGGCCATATCTGTGTACTGGATATATGAGTCTGTGGAGAAAGGGAAATGATGGTATCTGAGAGTTAGAAGATGTTTTTGGATCCCTTCCTCAATTGAAAATAGGAAATGAAATATGTGAGCCTCATGCACAGGAGAGGGTTGGCCCTGGACTAGCAGTTTATCCCTGCTCAAGAGAAGGGACAGCCCAGATGGACTTACACGCTAAGACAGGGATCAAGCCTAGAAGATCAGAATCCTGGGAAACTGCACTCTGGCAGACTCCCTAAATGACTGTTCATCTCTAGAGAGTCTGGAAATCAGGGCTGTATATAAACACATGTATTTCACATGTGACAAAAACTGAGGTCCAAAAAGAAAAAAAAAAAATCTCCAAGATAAAACAGAATTTTGTTGTATCATCAAAACTAACTTCTTTTTTGTTCTCACTATACCAAACAAATCAATAAATTAAAAGTGAGTTTTAAGAGTTATTAAAGGTTACCAAATAAATACTTAGTCATTTGGATTTAATAGGGACAATCTCAATAAAATTTTCCAGCTTTTATAATTCACTGTGAAATATGACACTAAGTTTATAGTACTAAAACTTAAAATTGAAAAACAGTTACTTGGTTTAGAAACTCTCTCAAACTCCAGAAACAAATATGAACAGTTTCCTATACTTTGTACAAGTAATTCAACTTAAGATTTCTGTTGATCATAACTTGGTCCTATTTAAAAACAAAATTTTAAAAAGCCTAACTTCTGCTATGCCTTTACTGAACCTTGCTGAGTGGTTTAGGACACAATTTTCTAGTTACTAATTCTTTGTTCCTGAGATTTGGATCAAATTAGTGACTTCATCTCTCCAATTCCATGCTAAATTCACTCCAAAGAATTACCTTCCAGGTCAATTACATTCATGCATTCTCAGAAACATTATTATTATTATTATTATTATTATTATTATTATTATTATTATTATTCATAGTAGATAGTAGGTGGGTTCATCCCAACAACTCATACATACATGGAAATTGGTTTCAGTTCATGATCCCCCCTTTTCACCCCCCTCCCATTCTCCTTCCCTGCTCTAGACTTCTTTTTGCTGTCTATTAATTTATATTTGATTGGTTCTTTAGTTTTCTTATTCTTCCCTCCTGCTTTACTTTACTTTTCTCTAGTTTCCACATATGAGAGAAAACATTAAAACTTTGAGTTTGACTAATTTCACTTAGCATGATATTCTTCCATTTCCATCCATTTACTGGTGAATGTCATAATTTCATTATTTTTAATAACTGAGCAGAACTCCATTGTGTGTGTGTGTGTATTTATATGATCACAATTTCTTAATCCATTTATATATACTGAGGGGCATCTGGGTTGATTCCACAATCTAGGTATTGTGAATTGTACTGCTATAAACAGTGTGGCTGTGTCTCAGCAATATCTCTTTAATGGAGTCTGATATGTGTGGAAATGTAAAGCTCCCTCATACTAATATTCCTCTAGTTAGAAATTTGTAACACATTCTTCCATGTACCACCAACGTCCTCTCAAAAGAATGTGTAAAGAAAGGTTGAAATATTCACTTTACAGAAGAAAATAAAAATAAAATGTTCATTTTTCTAGAAAGAAAATATTTTACATAAAGGCAGGTAACTGAAGACATTTAGTATAAGCTATCTGAGAACTAAGCTATCCATGCACTAACCATAAAAGTCAATTTCTATAAGTGAGTGTGTATGTGTGTGTGTGTTGAAGGTGTTGGTTAGTAATAAGATTATCAAAATTTGCATCAACAGAGAGTCGTGTGCCCTGTCATTAAATAAACAAATCATGCAGAGCTTCTGGAATCCACTGATAACATAATTCACACTCCACCCCAACTGTCAGCATACAGTGATCTTTTAACAACACATTTCTTGATTTCCACTTTGTGATATGTGGGTAACCCTAGTTTTGAGTCCCTGAGCTATGCAAACTAAGTTTATTCCTTTAGTGACTAAAAGTGTACTTAAAATCAATACTGATGGTCTTGTTTGCAGTTCTTCATAGATTACCTACCTTTGTGATCTAATAGCTGAAATTGTCACACTCAAAGTGTCTATTTCTTGTAAAGAAGATGTGGAAGGTATGAGCAAGGGACTTGAGGGAAGGGGGTGAGGCAAATATAAAAATCAAAACCCAATATCTAGTATCAGCCCATTCTAGAAAGACCATGCAAGGTATCTGCCGGGGCCTGGGACATTGGTCTTTCTGATCCAGGTCCTCAGCCCTCTTGTAAGCATAGACCCTGGCATTGGAATTCTGTCCACCTAACTGTACATATTGCATACCTATTGTATATTCACACATATTTGGTTTTGTTCATCTTTGTAGTCCTAGCACTCGGTATAGTGACTAATTCACCGCAGGTATTCAATAAGCCTGTATTAAATTAGGAAAAGCGAATAAATGAATGAATGAACAGTAACCATCTCCCTTGGGTAGCAACTTGTCAACTCAATTTGTATCTCTCTTGAAGAATTTAAATGTGTGCTGTTAGGAAGATTATGAGGATCATAGCAGGAAGTAATAGAGTGAAACTTGTGATTTAAGGAAGCCATGAAGTTAAGCTAAGTCAAGATGGTCAGTATTGTTGAATAAACAAGAACAGAAACCAAAAAGAATTCAGGGAGGGGGGAAGAGGCAGCAGGAGCCGTTAACAAGAAGAAGGCAGCCAGTAGTGTAGTGGAAAGATAAAGCATAAGTGTCCAGCACAGTCACTGTCAAAGTATTAAAGAATTGCCTACAGTAGAAGATGCAACTGCCTTTCCCAGAAGGTTATTACAAACCTCATCCCTGGGGCAGTGAGGGAGGCCCAGGGCTGAAGAATAGCCTGAAGACAGAGAAGACTAGCTCCCTAGACCTCAAGGTGGGACAGGCTCCTTGTGGGATCAGGCTGAAGGCTGTCTCCAGCTGAGTCCTCATGTCACTAATTCCCCTTCTCCAGACAGCGTGTCCTCAAAATTCACATGCACAAGAGTCTGCATCTCAGACTCTGCTCCTGAGGAGTCCAATCTCAGGTGCCTTCAAGTACTAGATCCAAGGCCGGGCACCAGAGCATAGTGGTAAGCAGCAAGTCTAGTAGAGGGCAAGAGAAAGACATTAAACAAGAACCTAATGACAAAAAAAGTGTCTAATTGTAATTTTTACTTTCTTGGTGAAGGAAAATGACTATCAATGAGGGGTAGCAGCTGGAAAATGACAAAATTCAGAGTGAGCTACAAGGTTCCATATGGATGATTAAATATTAGATGTTTGCCACCTGAAGATGCTAGATAATTACAATTGAGGAAGAAAATGTATTTTGTTCTTTCTTTACATGTATTAAGGATAACCCCAGGCTTCTACCTAGGACTGAAAGCACCATTTCCCTTCCTTCATAATATAGCCTTTCTTACTTTCCTGTATCAAAAAAATAATAATAATAATGAGAGACTCAGAAAAGTTCTACCCACAGAATTATTTATGTATAGAAATATAGTAAATAAATACATGGGAAAGGGGCTAGGAAGGTAGCTCAGCAGGAGAGTGCTTGCCTAGCATGCACAAAAAAATCGAAAGGAAGAGCTTACACATGAACCTCAGGAAAACGTGATGCTAAAGCCACATATTTTCAGAACCTCCCACAACTCCAGTGACTCTTGTATAACTTTAGTACACATAAAAAGAAAAGTTTAAGGAATTAAGAACCTCCTTGCGAAACCTGGATGCAAAGCTGTGGCAATGTGCTGAGGATGAGCTTTTGAGCTAACTGGATAAGCAAATATGACCACTAAGTAAAAGCATCTCCCAGTCACCTACAAATTCTTTCTAATTAAATGAGAAAAAGCAGCTTGCCTGCCTTTCCAGAATCAGAACCTAGATATATGTGAGACCAAAGAGTTTAATTTTAAAGGAGCAAACTAAATGCAGATGCCTAGGAACATGGCCACAGTGAAGGGGTCACCATGAAAGCAATGGCAAATGAGGGGCATTTTTTTAGGACACATAGCTTACTGTCTACACCTCTGGAACTTCCTATTCTGAAAATGTTCTGCATTGGAAATCTTCCCAGAGGAGTCACCGATACTGATTTCCTTTAGCAAGAAAATTTCTCAGAAACAGCATTGGAATGATGCCCAAGAGGAAGATTTTAAGTGATTGGTAGTACTTGTCACAGCAGATCACTCTCTGCATAGAAACTTTAAAAGATTTTAAAGCACAGAGGTAAGCACCGATTTCACCCAGTTCTGAAAACTAGTACTACTAGGCCTCTGTTTATCTTTGTGACACCCAAATGGACCAAGCACCATCTCCTCTTTCTAGAAGAGCTACAAGGAAAGAAAAAATGACCTGTGTAGTGATAATACTAGGTAGTATAACACCGTGGGCTCTGGGACTAAACCCCAGTTCTCCCATTCACCAGCTAAGTGAACTTGGACAATTTGCTTCATTTACATCTCAGTTCTATCATTTGTAAAATGGGGATCATAGGACTTAACTCATAGGGTGGTGTCCATAATTCAATGTGATCTTCAATGCACAGCACTTGGCACATAAGAGGTGTTCATCCTCCTCCTCCTCCTCCTCCTCCTCCTCCTCCTCCTCCTCCTCCTCCTCCTCCTCCTCCATTTAGTTTGCACTTATTCAGTGAATCCTTATTAAGCATCCGCTATGTACCATACATTGCAGCATTTCTGAACTTATGAAGTCAACTTTCTGCTAGACATGAAACAGAGATGATGGTGGTGATGATGAACATACTAAAGATGCTGATGAGACCGTGATAGAAGTGACAATGTTGAAAACAGCACAAACAAGAGATGACTATGTGCCTCTGCCGTGATTTGCTCTTGAGAGTTTCACCTCCAATATTTTAAAAAGTCAGGTAGTGTTATAGTTGAGTTCTAACTGACTCTCTTCTGGGGATGAGATTGAACTGAATATTATCCCCTGTTCTGTAGCCTCAAAGGGCTTCCTAAGCTAATTAATGCTATAAACAAGATGGGAGGGAAATTTTCCCTGCATCAGAGAACAGTTATTTCCTAACACTTTTTGTCTATAATTTTCAAGCAAGCAGTATAATTGCAAAGTAAGCAGAAGCCAGCATCGCTAAGTCTAGCTTTGTGCTCATTACCAATCACCATTACCCACTCACTAATGCTGGCCCTAGAGCTGGCAGAAACCAACTCAGCCTCGTCCTAGTTACAATGCTCGAGTGCAATGGAGTAAGATGACATTAAAAATTATATACTGCAGGGATTCAAATCTCTGGAAGAGTGCAGTAGTTAAGACCACTGCATGTAGAGCAGTCCACCTACATGAATTCAAGTCCAACTCCAGGCCACCTTGTGCTGTAAATAACCTCAGTCAGCTTCTGTTACTTCTTTGCGTCTGGTCTTCCTTGCCTGTTAAATGTGAATAATTTGTTTTTCTGTCTTTCCTTTTTTTTTTTGGTAGTGGGTATTGAATTCAGGGGTGCTCAACTAGTGAGCCACATCCCCAGCCCTTTTTTATTTAGAGACATGGTCTCACTGAGTGGCTTGGGCCCTCACTAAGTTGCTGAGGCTGACTTTGAACTTGCGATCCTCCTGCCTCAGCTTCCTGAGTCCCTAGGATTACAGGTGTTCACCACTGTGCCCAGCATGACAGTATCTTTCCACTAGAGACTGTCAGGCTCAGAGAGATGATCTATGTGAATCCCAACACAGCTTGGCCCATAGGAAGAACCTAATGGAACTTAGCTGCTTCTATTTTATAGGATAAATATCATCCTTCTAACCAACAAATAAAATCAGTGAGAACACAGTGGATAAGGAAAGAGCCACAACTTGTCAGAGGGAAGAAAGGAGTCTCCAGATTTAGGGGGAAAGTAGGGAAAATTAAAAATATACATGAAATATTCATCTCACTTTTAAATATTTTACTAACATACTCAAAAGAAAGTCTCACATTTTCCTTACAAATGTGAAAGGAATTCTAGAGGAGACTCATACCGTCACCTTATGTCAGCATTCTACCTTTTAAAATAAATTAATGAAACACCAAAAAGAATTACTTGCGTCTAGGTTGCCAAAAGACCAATTTTTATTTTACTTATTTATTTTGGCCAAGGAAGGCAGGGGGTAGGGGAAGACCTGTATTTCTCAAAGTCAGGTTTATTGATCCCCTCTAAGTGCATTATCAAGCTAAGAAGTGTAGTCACCAACAGCTTTATACCAGCTGACTCGGCAAGCCATTGAAGACCCAAGGAAAACCATTTTCACCTTAAAAAGTCAACTTTCAAAATCAAGGTAATTCTATTAGGTTTCCATACTGTGTTTCTCCTTCAACTAATTCCAAAATATCATAGCGTTAACTTACCAGTGGGGAAAAAATGGGTGTATATTTTCTCATTTTTTTAATTAGTATTTTTTCTCTATCTGCTAAAGCATGTGCTATGTTTTTGGCTGTGTTTGTCCCCAAAAGGTTCATGTGCTGGAAGTTTGGCCCCCAGAACAATGCTACTGAAAAGCAGAGGGACCTTTAATAGATGGGACTTAGTGGGCAATGATTAGGTTACGGTACACTACCCTCATGAATGGAGTAATATCTTCTCACAAGGAACCAAGTTAGGGCCTCTAGAGACCTATCTCATAGGAGTGAGTTATATCTGATGGGACTAGATTCATTCTTGCAAGACTGGATTGCCACAAAGCCAACCTGGTATCTCCCCTCTGTCTCTCAGACTATGACCTCCCTTTTACACATACCTGCTTCTGTGTTGCTTTTTTTGCCATGCAAGAGCAGAATGTGATCCTCGCCAACTTATTCCAGCACCATGCTCTTAAACCTACAGAAATGTGAACTAAATAAGCCTTTTTTCTTTATCAATACCCATCCTCTTGATTGCTACAACAACAATAAATGGGCAAATATAGCATGTTTCTTAGCTTTAATATTTTTCTTCTAACCATTCCAGAAAAGGAAAACTTTCAAATTCATTTTGAGATGAAAAACAAAATTCCTGCAGTTCATATAGATGATTTTAATGTAGTCATCTCCTTAAGACAAACATAGTTGGGCATTTCTAAACTGCATGTCGAGAGCCACAGCACAACTTTTTGTTTTGTTTCATCTTGCTCGAAGCTATAGCTCAATTTAGAAAGTTCCTCAGTTACAAAAAGAGTCATTTTTTTCCCCTCCAGAAAAATATTCCACTTGCTCTTCTCCGACCATCTTCACCCAAGTGAAGTTGCCCTTCTCCTTTGAGCACGTCCAACACTTGAGAAATGTCATTTCATGTTGTTCTTCCTAAAGTGATTTGGGACCTGGGCAGCTTCACGCTGTACTTGACAAATAATCATCCTTGATGGAGAACCAGCAACTGCAAGTGCTTCTGGTAAAACAGCCTTAAAATGTGGAGCTGAGCCACGGTGATACACAGCCACAGAAACATGGTGCTTCCATGAAGAGCTTCTTCGGCATAAACCTGTTCAGGTAAGCAATACTTAGCCCTCACTTAGTTCCCCTTGGCCCAAACCAGTGGAGAAGGAATGCTTCAAGGAAAAATGAAACCAACCTGGTCTCTAGGTGTCACAGCAGGTAGAAATGGACACCTAATTAACTTGTGGTCTGTTTCTTGAAGAAACAGACAAATCACACAGCCATGGCTGAACAAGACTCATGTTAGCCTAAGGAAAACTTTAGAAACTCCATGACCTGTTCAACGTTTCAGAGGACAGGACCAAAGATGGTTAGCATCAGGGATTTCACATCAGCCGGAAGAAACCCCTGGGGGAAATAAGAAACCCTTCTCTAGACCCACTTTTAAAACGGAAAAAAAAATATTCAGACATCTATTATTTTTTTAAAAAGAGAACTTCATTCCTTGCACAATGCAGATTCTATAAATAATCAAAAAAATGTGTTCGGCATTCAAAACAGAAAAGCGAAGTATTACTTTAATGTCTATCAATGAAGTAAGAATGCTTTATATTTTTTAAAGATATGCAAAAAATGCTTTATTTTTGTCATAATACTGAAATGCCTGTAGTTTATTAGAATCACACAGGGTAGGGGTGTGTGTGTGTGTGTGTGTGTGTGTGTGTTCTCTCAGGCTCCGTCTACACTCATCATGGGTCCCTCCAATATGGAGGAAATGTGGTTTTAGGATATCATTAAATTTTACTGAATCTTTCAGACTGTCCTATTATGACTCTATATTCCTTCATGCATCACAGATCTAGAAACATCGCCTCGCCCCATTAGTGGAACCACTGAGTACAGCACACTGAATCATGGAAGTTTGGCCCCCAGAACAATGCTACTGAAAAGCAGAGGGACCTTTAATAGATGGGACTTAGTGGGCAATGATTAGGTTACGGTACACTACCCTCATGAATGGAGGGTAGTGGCCAGAAGAATCCCTTGGTGCTGTGTAATTATACCACCTTCAGAGATCAGAGTGATCTTAAATAGCAATATTTTTCCAGCAAGAAAATACTGATAGTTTGCTACTTAAGACTATCCTTCTTCAGCATAATTTACTGATACCAAGTTATACATTCATCATTCCAATAGGGTTTGTGAAGCTAGCAGGGGCAATACAGTAACACGTGAAAGCCAAAAGAACCACATTCTATGATGAAAAAGGAGACACAGATTTTTGTGTCACAGTAAAATGGGCTCTATAGTTTTTAACCCCAACAAGTGGAGAAAAGGGGAACACTAAAGCTAGCATTTATTACCATTTATTGTGTTCCAGACCCTAATTTCATGACCACATGTGCATTTAACTTACTCTAGCCCAATACATAAACTCCATCTTTCCCCAGTGTGTGAGGGATTTGCGTAAGATGCTCCACAAATATCAGCTGCTAGTGTCATAAGCAATCTCAGACCACTGTCTACAAAACCAGCTCCTGAGACAGCCTTGGTTTTGCTGACCCCCTCCAGGGAAAGTAGGTGCAAGAGCTAGTTGTACTCTTCCCAGGGCTACTTTCTATATCCACAAAATGATTCAAGAATTTGGGTTTTTACTTCCATCATTCAGACAATCCCTTGTGACCTTGGGAGATAGCTTCTGGGGACAGGGGGTTGGCAGGAACGGAGACTTTTCAAAAGAAAATAACCTACCAAAGTACCTTTGAGAATACTAAAAAGAAAACCAGAGAAGCATTTTGTCCATTGTTGGTGAGAGTGACTTTTCATCCAAATCCTCGGCAGGAAGGGCAGGATGGAGAAAACTTTCAAGCTAACTTGATCCAAAATATCTTTTAATATATTTCTTACTTAACTCAGGTTATCCCTAAACATCTGTTTTCCAATTCTCAAAACAGACATTTATAATTTCCTCTTGTGAATTTTATTAATTTAGATTTTTTTTTCTCTTCAGCAGAAAAATATCCCAGACTAAACACTTTAAGGAATTAGAAAAAGTCAATAGCTTCAAGGAATCCATACCCAAGGAAAACTCATATAGCAGAAAAGCAATATTTTGATGTCTGTATTCACCATACCTGTCAACACATCTTAATGGCTTCCTAACATAATACATCAGGTACTTAAATGAAATGTAAAAAGAAAAATAGTTCCATTATTAGTTTCTGAATAAAATGCAAGTACAGATGTCAACTGGAGTGTTAGCACATTTTTATCTGAGAAGCAGTAACAATGATTCAGGCTATAAACTAAAGCAGTGTGAGACCCTCACTGTGCATGGGCACACTGAATGGCCCTGTGAATGTCACATAATCTGGGAGCTCAGTCACCACTTGACACTAAAAAACCATGATGCAGGAACATGTATGCCAAAACATCTTGAACGAGGACAAATATAAGTCCACATTTCCAAGAGTACTCTTTCTACTTTGAGTCTCAAAACTCTCTGGGTTATTCTACCATTGGCATTTGTTTGTGAGGGATTGAGGAAAAGGGAACAAAGAAGAATTTTGTTCTGGCATGATGAATGTCAACATCATCTAGGGAGGTACTGTCCAGTAGATATATAACACACCCAGCCACATAAGCTATTTAAAGTTTCTTAGTAGCCACGTTTGAAAAAATAGGAACAAACAAATGAAATTAATCTCAACATGCTCTACCTAATCCAATGCATGCAATAGATTATTTTAACATATAATTGCACAAAAATAATTAACAGGATACTTTACATGTTTATATTAAGTTATTGAAGTCCAGTGAACTTCTCCATTTGTACTAGCCAAATTTCAAGTGCCACATGGCTTATGTGGTAATTTGCTAGCGTGGTGAATGGACAGCATGGACACAGAACATTTCCAACATTTCAGAAAAATTCTATTGAACAGTGTCGATCTAGGAATTGGGGAACTTAAAAAAAGGGAAAATATAGTAATTATACCTCCTGCAGCTGATGGCTCTAAGGTATTCTTAGCTCTTTCTATATGCCCAGCTTCTGGAGCTAATGATTCCAACAACTTAGGGAAATTTAAATTTTCTGATTTAAAACATACACATCAAATAGATAAAAGGGTTTGCAACTGTGATCCCCATGGCAGGTCCCTTTTGGTTCTTAACAGCATCTTTGACAACTCCTACAGAAATCTGCATAAGCAATATTGACCAACTTTAAAAGAAAGAGCCTAAAGGAGCACATACAGAGAATTTTGTGCTTTGATGTTTTCTCCACTGTACCTTATGAGGTACACTTGGTTTGAACTTAACTTTTCCTTTCCCCTTCTGTTTACCAGTGTTTTTCCTTGCAGGCACAGGCACAAGTCCAGAAGAAGTTCTTGCCTGGAGATCATCCATTAGTTCTCCCAAAACACCCTGTTCTTGCTCAGAAGTTCAAGGTCAAACACAGCAGCCTCTTTCCTCTTATCCTTAAGTGAGGTTGCCAAAAGAAATGACACTTTCCCAAAATGTCTATTACAATGAGAAAATGTATGTTGGAATCATTTCGTTAAGTCACAAATATACTGAAGTCATGCCACTGTGAACGTCTAGATTTGGTGAATTCAAACGTATATATTCGGCAAGAAACAGCAACTCCTATGTAAAGAGTGACAGCAACCCCTGCCTGCTGCCCCACTCAATGAGCATATGTGCCTCAGGATGCAATTGGTCTCATTATCCTCCACATTTGAGCATCTCTTTGTCATAAATATCACCTGGTTTTTCAAATAAAGTATTTTTCAAGCACATGGTCCCTAAATTCAGCTGTGCACTTCATTACTTAGTTAAGGGATTATTACAGGTATTTTGACTAAACATAATTTTAGTCTTAAAACTTGATTATACAACCCACTCCCTGAGTGAGATGTACTTGGAAGTGCCAGGTTTTATCTAGTGGGTTTATTCAAGATGATCTCTTGAAGCTGAAGCTACAGTAGGAGAGATAAAGCAGGTACACAAACAACTGTACAATTGAGAAGAAAATTGTGTTTGCTAGACAATTAGAAGGTAATATGAATGCCAAAGAAAGAAACAAATAAAAATAAATAAAAATTCTGCTGGTTTTAGGAAAGAGATCATCAAATACTTCTTGAAGGGTGTAGCATTTGAATCAAGACCCCAAGGAGAAGGATTTCATCATCAAGAACAGGGATGCAGCAACTTTATACCCAAAAGGAAATCACATAAATAAATGTATAAAAATGAGAAATTAAAGTATGTGCTGAAGAAATAGTATTCCAGTTCCATCAGCATTGTATGGTTGTTTATGCAAAGTGGGGAGATGTGTGTTGAAATATAGGCCTGGGCACAATTCCTAAAAAGCCTTACTTGTGATAGAAGAAGCATGATTATAAGCCATGCTGGATATAAAGCCTCAAACATAACAAAGATTTTCTTTCCATTCTTATAACTGACTACAGCAGAAGTTCCCAGTTCGGTGGGTACCTCTCCTCCACATGGTGATTCAAGAACCCAGGCTTCCTCCACTTTATGGCTCTACCATCCCTAGAGGCATCAGTGAGCAAATAGGCATAGCCTAATTTTGTACCTTGACAAACTAAAAATGGCTATTATGTTTTCAACAAATGATAAATTACATATTTTAAAAAAATGAATAAAATTTGCATTGCCACAGACTGCTGGTAGCAGGCCCGCCCTGGCCCCTGGGGACTCAACCCCCAGTTCTTTGTTATGCATGTCAATGTGGCCAGCTCACAAGGCCGTGATGCGGGCTTGTGGTTCCCTGTTTATCTGCCTAGAGCATATGTGTCTCTCGGGAACATCTTGACCTGTTCGAGCCTCCTGATAGGGGACGGTGTCGTGACGGTAACCCAAGGACGCAGTTATTACTCTTCCCTCCTCACTTTTGAGTAATTTCCCGCAGCTGTTAAAAAGATATATAAGGGGAACAAATTTGGCAATAAAGCGCACACATGCTCCCTCCTGGATGAAGAACCTTGGTGTCCTGTGTATTTTTAACCCCGCAGTCCCTCGCCGGACTCGGCTCCGTCAGCCTGACACGGCAACAGACCATACCACTAAGCCTAAAATATTCACCATCTGGCCCTTTCCAGAAAGCTTGCCAAAGAGAACACGGAGTGTGGAGCTAGGGCCCCTGTGTATAAGCCTAGACCCCAAATGACACATCACTGGTGCTCTCCTCCTATTGCTAACGCTTAGTCACATGGTCACAGTTAACTTTAGAAGGCAGGAAAATATAGTCCAGCTGTGCATTTAAGAAGGAAAAAAAAATCCACTTTTGGTGAACAGCTATCAAGCTCTGAACACCCTGTTCAGGGTTTTAGATTTTCTTTAAAAGACAGTGAGGAACAAACCATGAAAGCCTTCTGAAAAAGAATGAACCAGATAGAATTGTTTCAGAGCACCTTCTCCCTGACATAGAAATAAGCAGCCACCTGCAGGGAGCAGCTTTCAGGCGTTCTCAAGTCAGAGAGGCACTAACACAGACCAAAAAGTGCACCAGGCAAACAGCCCAGGTCAATTTTTTAACTTCACTTACTTGTCAATTAACCTTCATCACAAGTCAATTAGCACAGTGTTATTGCTCTCTCCAGAGAGCACAGGCTATGGAAAAACAACAGAAGTTGTGAGGATTTATAGTACCAATGGATTCTTTATGGGATAGTACATAAAAAATATCAAAGGCACAGTATAGACTCAAAACCAAATCTTTTGCAGTATAGAAGGGATAAAGCAGATGCAAATGGAAATAAGAAACCTACAGGGAGTGGACAGTTCAGAACCTATATTATCAATGTGTTTTAAAATAAACACAGGCTTTGAAATCAGGATGATGACCCGGGTTCTATTTTGACACTAGCTGTATGACTTTAAGGAAATAATGTAGTGCCTCTCTTTTCAGGTTTATCATCTTATAAAGAAAAACAAAAAAACTTTTGAGCAAGGCATGGTTGTAGTGCACACCAATAATCCTAGCAATCCTAAAGGCTGAAGCAGAAGGATTAGGTTTGAGGCCAGCCTCGGCAACTTAGAGAAATTTGTCCCCACACACACACACACAGAGAGAGAGAGAGAGAGAGAGAGAGAGAGAGAGAGAGAGAGAGAGAGAGAAATGCTTTCTTACCAATTGTTATAAAGATTAATAACAACACACATAAAACAGCAGATCCAGTGGTGCCTGGCACACAAAAAAAATTTTTTTAAGTTCCTCAAAAATGTTTCACTGCTATCATTACCATTGTCTTTATCATACACATTTAAGATGCTTTTTTAAAAGGAAATCATTTGTATCCTAAAATGGCTTACCAATAAAACATAATTTACAATTACAAATACACTCAAATATATGGTTACAACTTGCTCTTTTATATCAAATTTGTAAGAAGCAGAAGTTTTAAAAGCAATTTCCTTAATTATAAAGCATCTGATGTTCTATTCATAAACAAGCTTTTAGGGCTACTAAGTGAGACCCAGTTCCTCACTTATCCACCTTGGTAGTTTTTCATACTTTATCTTTAAACACTAAGGGCATACTAGTTCCCAGCTGAGAGTTGCAGATAGAGTAGGTTCCTACAGTGAGATAAATTCCTGCATTAGACACATGACTCATTACTTCATAAATAAATAAATAAATAAAAGAATATGCACACAAAACAAAAGTATTCTGTGTCCATCTTCTGAGGCGTATTGCTGCATGAGAAAATCAAATGATCAACCTATTTTGAAAATATGCATTACTTACTTCATAAGTGAGGCAGGCAGCAGGCATTTGGTGAAGACTTGTTGCTGTTTAAAAAGAAGGGACATGGTCTTGTGCTTTGTAAGCTACCTTATAGACTTAAAGTCACAGCAGGCCTAAGACAAGAATCTGAATGCAAATGCTTGATTTCAGAGCCTATCCCAGGAAGAACCAGGAGGAAAATTAGGAAGACAGGCAAAGGAGAAAGCAAATTCACAAGTTTTTGGGTTTGTTTTTGTTTTTGTTTGGTTTTTCATACTGAGAACTGAACCTAGGAATGCTCTATCACTGAGGTACATCCCCAGCTCTTTTTATTTTTTTTTATTTTGAAACAGAGTCTTGCTAAGTTTCTGAGGTTGGCCTTGAACTTATAGTCTTCCTACCTCAGCCTCCCGAGTTGCTGAGATCACAGGTGTGCACCACCGTGTCCAGCTCACCAGGTTGCAAAAAGCAGGTCACCACTATAGAGAACTAAGTCTCAGTCTTGCTGGGAATCTCTGGGGAAGAGAATAGCATATGCTTCAAGGTTGTTCCTCCTGAGCATCAGTGTTTGTTGCAGGTTGAGGACAACCCTGAAGGGTGTGAATACCCGATACTCCAGCCTGCTGGCCTGCCTAGGCCAAAAACATTCCTGTAACCAGAGAAAGCCCCCTGGTGGTGCCAAAGACGTACAAGTGATGCCCTGATAACATCTGGTGAAATGCCCAAGGTGAAAGATCTATTAATATTTAAAGATAAAATAAGCCAAGTGTTCATCGATGGTATTTAACCAAGAGGCAACATTTTTCTTCTACCCTAAAAGACACCAGAAATTCTCATTGCCCATTGTACCAGGGTTCTCCAGAGAAACAAAACCAGTAGTGTGTGTGTGTGTGTGTGTGTGTGTGTGTGTGTAGATTTATTATAGAGAAGTGGATAATGCAATTATGGAGGATGACAAGTCCCCAGACCTACAGATGTATTGTGAGGCTAGAGACCAGGAGAGCCCTGGGCTGCAGTCAAAAGTCTAGTAGGCCCAACTCCCAGGAAGAAGTAATATTTCAGTTGGTGTCTAAAGGCAGGAAAAAGGTTGCTGTTTCAGTTTAAGAACCATCAGGTAGGATGGTTTTCTCACTTGGGGGAAGGTTAGCCTTATTGTTTCAGTTTAGGTCTTGGATTGATTAGGTGAGTCCCACCCATAACAGCAAGGACAATCTGCTTAATCCTCTGACTTAAATACCAATCTCATCCCCCAAACACTCTCATGAAAACACACAGAATAATGGTGGACCAAATATTAAAAATGGACACATAACATCACAGCCAGGTAGTGAATGCTGTTCTCAGTGTTTTTCAAATGGAAAACTCAAAATATTTAAATTGCATCAGACCTTCATATCAAGCAAATACCAAACAAGAGGAAACAAAGGAGAGAATTAAAAACTAGTACCCACTAAGGAGACACTTCATAACAAGAGTGATTTGTTTTTTGTTTGTGTGTTTGTGTGTGTGTGTGTGTGTGTGTGCGCGCGCTTATTTTGTGGACAAATCTCTCTGTCAATAATACAGGTCACATATTCAGCCCAGCTGGTGTCTGGGTCAGGTGTCACCATTGTGCAGTAAAGAATGCTTATTTCAAGGAGCTTTAAGTGGACCACTATGGAAAAGAAGGTCAAGGTCACTTCCTCTTCTTATGGTATGAAAGGGAACTTTCCATAATGAACCAAGAAATGCAGAGACCAGCTACTTTGCAGATAACCTGCTTTACAATCAGTGACCTAAACAGCCCTGAAATTCCAGTTGCCAAAAATATATTTTAAAAAAATACTTTCATACTTTGTTAATGACCCATATTCTTCTTATTTGTAATCAATAAGATTTTATCTTTCTAAACATTAACTGTTCCACCACAGTTATCCCTGATACTCCTTATTAAACCCAAAAGGTCAAAGGAATCATGGCTCCTCACTTTTAAGGCTCATGATCTCACTGAAAATCTAAGAGTGAGAGGTTGTTTGTCTGCTCCGAACAGACGTGTATCAGCAATCGCACCACCTCATGAAAAGCTTCATCAGTCCAACATTATATATATATATATATATATTGCATCATTTGTGGTTGTGCATGTATTTTAATAATGACAATAATATTTTTGCCAAAAAAGAGGTGCGGTGTTTTGGTTTTAGGGAGAGAGGCTGGAGTTTGGGGGGTTCTTTAAATTATTATTATTACTTAAATGTCAGATAACAACAAGAAATTAGCCACTTTCAGGTCGCAGAGATGCCCTCATGGAATTTCCACTTAGGGTAGAGGAGAAAAGATAAGAAAATCACAACAATATAAGTGCTTGGGGAAAGATAAAGTGTGAGCGGAACAGGAGGCGAGGACATAGCCGTTGTAAATACAGTAGCCAAGTGAGGCTCACAAGGGTAAGTTCAGCAGACCTGGAGTGAGCCCTTTCCAGGCAGAGGGAACAAACTCAAAGCCCCAGAGAGGGAATCTACCCAGCCATTCTGAAACCAGCAAAGGGGCTGTAGTGACCCAGTCAGAGTCAAGAAAGGGGAGAGTAACAGAAGGCAAGGTCAAAGTTGGGAGGGGGTGCAGTGACCACTCTCCATGTAGGGATAGGAAGGAGGTCATCAGACGGACCTTGGATTTTACTCCAGGTAAAACTGAGCAGGAATTCAAGCAGAGATCTGCTTTATGTTGTAACAGAATCACTTTGGTAACTGCATTGAGAGCAAACTAATGAGGAACAAAGGCAGAAGCTGGAGATAATAAAAATTATATTGTTCTATTGTGTGCATGTGCGAATATGTAACAAGAAATCCCATCAATATGTACAACTATAATGCACCAATAAAAAATGAGGAAGCGGGGAAGGGAAAGGAGATAGGAAAGCCATCCTGCTGAGAGAAGACAGCATTTTATTCCAGGGTGATAACAGTAAACCTTGTGGAAAAGGTCATCAAAACTAATGTGATAAGTGAAAGAAATGGAGGCACCATAGGCCATCCAAAATTATAGGCTGAGCACTTAGACAGACAGAATTGCTATCTATTGATGTGGGATGAACCAGGAACTCAGGCAGGAATATGGTGGTTGTGAGAGGCCTACTGAATGTTCAAGTGAAAAGTCAAAGCAGATACTCGACACGCTGGTCTGTAGATCAGAGGAGAGGGTCCTGTGCAGAAATGATCTGGGGAAATGATCTATAGGGATGGCATCCAAAGGTGAGCATCCAGGGGAGAGCATTCACAGAGAGGAAAGTAGTTCCCATAGAAATAAGTCACCAAAAAAGTAAGAGATTGAAAAAAATATCATCTTTCCACTTTAAATTCATTTTTAAATATTAGAAACTGGTGTTAGAATAAAATATACACAAAAAAATGAAGAAAATTCAAATTACCTGTAATCCTCTAGGCAAAGATACATACATACTATCCATCTGTGGTATATTTGCATAATTTGGATAACAGTACACACCTATATTGCAAAATGTTTTTCACTTAACACATCAGAAATGTAGAGGAAAAATGAAATACATCAGGAATATCTCCCAAAATAAACTACATATAAATATACCATCATTCATTTAACCATTCTTGACATTTTTGGACATTTACATTTTTTTTCTAATTTTTCAGAATTATGCATAATGCTGCAATTTTACTTATGCAAATAAATCTGTTTATAAATCTCTGGTGGTTTCCTTAGGACACACACCTCTAAGGGGTAGTAAGCTTATGTGCTGAAGTTTATGGGAGTGGTTCTGTTTTGCATGAGTTCCTAGAAAGTAGAGCATGAAACAAGGACTTGTGGAGGTTGCTTATTTGGGAATTTGAGCATGGATCTTGAACAAGTGAAACAGAGAAGGAAAAGTCAAACCAGGGATGGTTGATTAAGTTGAATATTTCTGGGAGCAACCCAGATTCAACTCTATTGAGACTTCATAGGAATCTTACAGAATGTGCCTCAGGATTGTTCACCAACACGTAGAAGATGAAAGCTGCCTCAGGGATTTTGATTTAGCAGGTATGGGGTGAGGTTGGCGAATCTGTGTTTCCAGGTGATACTGATATTGCCAGTCTAAGGACTATGCTGAGAAAATATAGAGAAACCACTGACTAAAGAGAAATTAGCACTGGGAAGACAGGTGGGTAAATGCTTTCATCCTCAGATATCAACCATTCCGGTGATGCCCACTAGCTCTGTGTGCAGCTCACTCCCCTCTTAGCTCAGGAAATGCTCATCATATTCTTTTTCTTTGGATTTCCCAATACTTCCTTATCCCAACTTCTGCCACCCTACCCTTCAGTATGTTTCATAAGTATTAATGCAAAGGTTTTGTAACCTAAATACTCCTCCATGTTAATATCCATGCCTGAGTCAGATGTAAGTGCCACTAATATAAAGTCCCATGATGACATGTCAGGGCCATTACATGTCTTCTACAGTAGACTATTCCTTTTGCCCTGCAAGGGTGCTGATCAAAAGGCTGCAGTGATGTACTCCTTCTCCCTAGATATCATTGCCCAGAAAGAGACCTCCTATGAGATGTTTCTAAAGGAGTTAATTACATGAACATCTTCTATAGCAAAAAAGAGATGCAAAAAGTCCTGTCTAGAAGAAAACCAATAGAACTGATGCCACAGCTGAGAAGCAGAGAGGAGGGAAAACCAAAAAGTATTTCCCCTACTAGGCATGCAGAGAACTTCTACAGCCTGCTTTAAACTGAGATGAAAGAGAAGGATCAGAAGGATCTCTCCAAGTATGTTTCTCTTTGCCTCCTCTAGCCAAGATATTTTTTAAACAGTATTGGGCAGGGGAGATAAAATTAATTAAAGCATGCAAGAAAAAAAAATCATGTTATTTAGTAAGAAGCAAGAAGAGATTGTGTTTTAGAGCAAATAACTGGTTGCCAGGGCAGGAGAGAGTAGGGCAGTCCAGGAAGTCTAAGAACAACGGGGGGGGGGGGGGGGGGGGGGTGCACAGGCTGGGAGGAAAATTTTGAATCCCATGTACTTAGTAATTTATAGCATCCCAAAGTGAGATAAGTCATCTTAGATTTGGTTGGGGATTTTGCCTAACTCATTTATTACAACAAATGACTGGAAGCCCAGAGCATTTGATTTATTTATCTATCAACTTACTCAAGCCCAAATTAAGCCAGAGAGAAAACAGCAATGAGAAAATCATCTATCGTTTTCAATTAAACACGTGTTACCAAATCATGAAAAATCTGTCCTTAATTCAATCTATGTCTAAGATCGAGAATAAAAGATCACACCTTGGGAACAAGGTGACTTGAAGGCTTCAACAAATCTCTAACCTTCCATGAACATGAGCGCCAACCTTCAAAGACAACAGGTCATGGAGTTTGGCAGCAAATGATCCAATAATCTTAGTGCTGATGTGAAAATTGTGACCGGTTGAATTCAAAGCACAGCTTCACTGTGAATATTTCAAATTTTGTTTTGTTTCTGGGTTTCTGGTTTTTAATACTTACCAATAAATATGCAGAAACAGATACTTTGGGGCTGTTTATTACCATATTGCCTATTACTGCTTCTGTGTTTAAAAAATCTGCTTATTGCTTGCAGGGTACAGTCAATTTGTGCATATTGGATTTAATTTTCTACCAAGCAAATAAAAATGCCTAAATGCAATTTACAGATCTTCTTTTTTTCAAATAGTGTATATGTACTTTGATTTCTAGTGCCATCTGAATGACCCCATGCTGAAAGGATTTCATTTTGCATTTCCAAAATATATACAGAACTCATTAAGTGAAAGAAATGTAAGTCATCATTTACATAGGAAAGAAAATTCTCCAATCATAACCCAATGATTTTATATAACCAATCTGTTCCTGGCTTTATCAGCCTATGACTACAAAATGAGGTCACATTTTCTTTTGTATACCCAAACTACTATACTCAAGTTCTTTCCTAATTACAGAAATAGGCTGCCACTCATACCCTCCCTTTCAAATGCCCTTCAGCTCTAAGATTGCCCAGTCTTAGACTAAGACTGCCAGTCACCTGTGCATTCTGGAACAAGTCCCTCACTTGCACTCTTCTCTGCTGGTGTCTCTGTCATTTAGGCTCTATTGCCTATGACCTGGCAGATACCAACAAGCTTGACATGGTGTCCTCTGCACTAACTGCTGCTGCTGCTAGCCCTCTGGCCTTATCTATGGGGATTGAGTCTTCCTGTCCTGCTCCACAGCAAGTACAGGCAAAGGCCTCTTTGAACTCCCTCAAATGTCAACAGACAATCTGTTAATAAAACAAAGCTATGTTGATTCTAGCTTACCGCAGTAAGGAAGGCTACCATCTGAACATTACCAGTGTCATCAAAGGAAGAAATCAAAGCAGGGTATTTGTAGGCCTTCAAATCCTTGGCTTAAATGATTTAAGGCCTGTCCTTTGAGGTGGGGAAATGAATGGGGATTAGGCAAAGTCTGTGACCTAATGGTTGAGGACTGGTGGATACAGAAGTGAGAGTCTGGAAGTGAATCTTGATTAGTAAATTGTTTGATAAGCAAGTTGTTTGCCCTGGTCAGCAGACTGCTGGCTCTTATAAATTGATTGTGGAACTTCCTAAAGTAAATAATCAGGTTATTTATTGGTGTAGTCTTATCTTTCCCACACAAAGGTTTCCTGGAACAAATAACTGAGTCATGCAAACACAGGTAGGCTGTACCTTTACATCTTGTTGACACCATAGATCTCTGTGACCCCCCCTAACTCCTTAGCAGGCACAGACCCTACCTACATTCTCAAAAAACAGCCTCCTGCCCACTAGAGATCTGTCTCACCTGACCAGGGCAGGTGGTTCCCTTCTACCAAAGTCTTTCAGAGCCTCAGAATCAGCCGAACTGACTCTCACCCTTGTTAAGAAATCAGGTAAAGGAGAGAGGGGGAGGATTTTTTTTTATACTTCCTCTTTAGACTAGGGCCAGCCTCCCCTGTGAAATTCTTTCTTGCCCAAACTCAACCCAGTCTTGCCATGAGAATCCCAATTCCTGGTATGACATGGCACCCTATTAACATATACAACTTTCATGTTTCCATGTATCAATTTTTTTAAGTTTTTTTTCAGCAGCAGGTAAAATTGCATGGCATTTAATTTTTCAGTTTAGATTTTTACACATTCTTTTGTTCTATGTTTTCTTTGTTTTAAACTTTTAAGATGAGAATTTTTAAAAATTAGCATGCTGTCTAGAATCAAACTTTATATTGCAGGGCACAAGGGACTATTTCTCATTGTCTTCCACAGAGTTAATCTCTTCCTTGCTGATTTGAAGGAAAATCATTTTTGGATTAGGAATGTACCTGGCTCCAGCCATATGGCCCTATCAGAGGATCACATTTGTGCAATTCTCAATTTCTAGGTCACTTGATCTATTTTCTTATAACCTACAGTTTCTAGAAACTAGATCTAGAATATATCTTATGCTTCTATGTTATATTCCTATCCAGCAAGTATTTTCTTCGAACCATCAAGAAAGAGATTTATTCTGTAGAAAATGAGAAAGGGTCCCTTCCACCTCTACAATTTAAAATTTAATTCTAGACAGCATGCTAATGTTTTAAAACTCTCATTTTAAACGTTTAACACAAAGGAAACCTACAACAAATAAATACATAAAAACCTAAAGTCAAAAAACAAATGCTAAGCAATTTTACCTCCTGCTGTTTATAATTTTTTAAGATTTATAACTGATACACAAAAATATCAAAGTTGTACATTTTAATGGGATACCATGTAACATTTGATACATATGTATATTGTGCAGTGTTTAAATTAATTTAAACATGTTTGCCTCCTCAAACATTTATAATTTCTTTATGGTGAGAACTTTCAAACTGCTTCTAACTTTTTGAAGTATACAAAAAAAAAAATGTTAAGTGTTTCTAAGGTGCAATCAGAATTGAAAACCAGTACCCTGGGCCTGTATTCTCTCCCTTAGCGCACACATAGGCTGAAATAAAAATTCAAAAGAAATGACCCACCTAATAAGACAGAAGCCTGGTGTTAACAGCCAGAGCCAGCTTTTCTCCTTATAGAGAAGGAAGATTGTAGATGCACAAAGAGAGTAAATTAAGAATGTACTATTGAATTGGTGGCTGCAAGATAACAGTGAAGGTCTGGACATCACAGCACACTCTCTAAATGTGAAGTGGGAGGGGAGCTTCTGTTGCAGAGGACCAAGGAAAGGGAGGAGACCCAAGCAGGGACACTCCCCTCCTAGAATTCCCAGCTCATCCCCTGGCCCAAGCAGAGAAGCCCACCAGCTGGAAGTAAGGAACTATGATGCTCTGTGTTAAGATATGAGCACTTTGATTGAGCAAATGGGAGAGAGAGAAGGGGAGGATACATGGGGGCAGAAAAGATGGTGGAATGAGATGAACATCATTACATGTATAACTGCACATATGGTGTGACTCTACATCATGTACAACCAGAGAAATGAGAAGTTGTGCTCTACTTGTGTACAGTGAATTGAAATGTGTTCTGCTGCCATGTATAACTAATTAGAACAAATAAAATAAAGAAATAATAAAAATTAAAATTAAGGGAAAAAAAGATGTGAGCAAGAAAGGGAGACCCCACTTCTCACGCAGGTGGAACTTGAGAAAGTGCTGGGGAGTTTTCCTTCAGGTTCACCTGATCTGTCCACATCTCTCACTGAATCAATTGCCCACCTCCCTTCACTGCTCCAATTTTGAAGGGAGCTTCACAGGGAAAACAAATCATTTTCAAAATCCACAATCACAGCCATACCACGCTGTACCTTACCACATACCATTTCGGGCAATTACACCATACATTCTCCCTGCCTCACACCGAAATACAGTATCCTGTGATTGAGTCTGTCTGCTCAAAGAAAAATCAGGTGCACTGCAGGATGTGATATTATATGTTGCCTACTAATTTCAACTCAGAATTTCAGATTACCATGGACCACTTAGTTATGATACGCATTGCAACTGGGTTATTTTTGCAACATGGTCTCTTCAAATCTAATCCATTCCTAAAAATGTGTTGGGTAGTAAATTTTCTAGTCAGTGGGAGAGTCTATTCCATTACTTCAAATGGGAAAAGTAAGGATGTGTTCTCGTCCATTCAAAATCCCTAACACATTTCCCTAAATATAACTGAAAACCTTTAAATAAGTACCTAAGAGTCCACCAAGGATCTCAACAAAATGCAAACATTGAAAAGACCAATTACTGAATTATTCAATAATGAATTCATTAGTGAGTATGTCTATATGCAGTGCTCAATGCTACCAAATAGTACTAGATGTAAAATATATTTTTCTTCATTTTTCTTCTTTTTCTGGCATGAACATATATTTACTGGATATAAATAAGCAATATGATTAAAGATTCTAATGAATACATTGGTTACTATCTAAACTGTACAAGGGTTGGTGGAGACAGGGGACAGAGAGGAGGCATGAGAGGTGGCACTGGAATGAAAGGTGGTAAAATGAACAACATCAGGGCAAAGCTCCACACAGTGTGACTTGGGCTCAACCCCACAGGGGCATTGGGACTGTGTGGGTCATGCTTCAGATCTGCTCCTACAGGGGCTGAAGGAGTTAGAATATTTTAACCCCCATATATCAGTCCTTGGCTAAAGGATATCTTTGGAGCAAGGGATGACTAAATTCCCAAGTGCTTCTCATTTTCCCCATACATTCAAGCAAATCAGATTCTGGAAGTCTAAAGGTAGCCCCGCAACAAAGAAGCACCAGTCATTGGTAGTGCACACACCCAGACTGAGCAACGCTGCACACAATCTCCACTTGGGTTCCTTGAATGCAGATGCAGAACTGAGGCCTTGCGAGATGAAGCGACTTGTCACATGGTGACTGACAGGTTTAGCCAAAACCAGCAGGGGTTCTGACTTTCTTATATTTTATTAATTTTAATTATGTATGTCCTCTCAGCTTTTATTTTCACCAAATGTAAATCCTAATTGCTTTAGTTTTCACTCATACAAAAGCAATCCACTGGCTCATCAATTTGAGTGTCTCAGGTATTGCTTCTTTTTAAAACAGGGCTGGTTGTGTCTTGTCTTTCTAATCTTAGAAGTGACCAGAATTGATCATAACATTTCAGGGAAGCAAATGATGCAGTTTTTATCTAAGGAAGAAGACTTTCTCCTTCTGCTTCAATGCTTTTGTGATAAGCCCCAGCTTTGGGTTCACTGTTTGGGTTAGAAGAATCCACCCAGATGATGTCTCTGGTACCAACTGACAGTGACCTTTATACCTCATGCAGCCTGAGGTCTTTTCCAGGCTTTCCTCATGGAAAGTTCTCCCTAGGGTGACACTTCTCTACTGATAACTAATACTGACACATTTTTACAAACTGCTTCCTTAGGGAAGATTTCCTTGCCCAACCCCAAGACCAGGTTGGATGGGTCCAGGCAATAGCATTCAGTAAGGAAAGACCCTTATCATGTGATTCCTCATACTGTCCTCTAATCTTCTAGGATATCCTGCAATTACTTCATTAGTAATCAAGAACTGTATCTTCTTACCACATCCCTGTGCTTGGCAGATGGAAGTTGATCTATAAGTCATTACTAAATAAATAATCTGTGGGGGAAAAAAAATCTCTCCTGAATCATAACAAAATGTCTGAAGCTCTCAAAAAAGTTATTGATCATGATCCACTTTTTCAACAATTGAGAAACAGGCAAAGGTATTTAGTTACCAAAAATACCTTTGTTTTGCCTGGATATGGAAGAACACTGGATACACATCCTCTCAGATACAGAGGCAATAGCCTTTCCTACAACCCCAGATAACCTGTTAGCTACTGTAAAAGAACTAAACCTTTGTCCCTCATGTCTCCAAATATCCTAGTAAAAGTGAATTAAACCAGTACAACAGAAGACAAAGTCAATATTACTATTCTTGTCCTATTCTAATGTCTGTGACCATAGGTTTTGTTATATTTATGCACACAGATTATCCACAACATGACTTTTTTTAATACAACTATGACTTTTTTATTTAATTTTTGTTTGAGAATTACCTCTGTTACATCCTGTACAATAGTTTATTCAAGGCTAACGGAACCAATCGATGAGGGAATTAAGAAAAAGACAGACAGACACAAAAGTAGAGAAAAAGCCAGGGCTTGGTGGTCCACCCTGCCTCTAGTGGAGGAAGACTGACTGTGAGCAAGCTCAGCACATTTATTATATAGGTTTATTATATTTTTTAATTTTTTTTATTAGTTGCTCTGTGAGAAAGCTTCTAGATAAACAAAACTGAAGATTTTGAGGGGTTTTTTGAGGGTAAAAGCAGCCCAATTATAACTTATCAGCTTTGTGCTCATAATTTTCTACCTCCAGACAGCAGATACTTGAACCCAAGGTTTTGAACTAATAAAATTTCTTGGCTAGCAAGGAATTTCCATTTGAACAGGGCATCATTAAACAACAAAGCAATTTTTAATCGGGGCCTTTGCACCAAGAAATTCCCAAGGGAGGTGTCATCTCTGTCTCTGGGCAGTTCAAAGACCCATAATTCATTTGCCACTCCTGACATTTTTCCAAGTCAGAACTGCCTTTAAATATATTAGATCAAATCCAAAGGTTTGTTATTCTCTAGCTCTATCATTCCCATGAGATGCTATTGAACAGAGGTCCTCCACTATGGAACATCAGTAAGTACCACGTGGAATGCACTAAAGATATCAAGCCACTAGATTAAAAGCCAATGTTATGTACCCTGACAGTCACCTCCCCTTTCTTTTTGAAAATAAAAGGTCCATGGTGACACTCTGAATTCTAGTTCAACTCATAAAACAACCCAGAGAGTCAAACAAAACCTATTAATAAAATGCATCACAACTGAATTATTCCTATGGTGCTGAATTTTATTTTTACAACCAACACAGTCTTTGAAAGAACATCATTTTAATTACATATACTCTCTTGACCTTCTTCTCTCCCAACTGGAAATCCTCTGCTCTGCTAATCTCATCTGGGTTTCCCTGGGCTTGGAACCAGGCCACAGGCTACAGTCAGGACTGATCCATGATGCTCTCAATCTTCTGGGATCCGTGATGATGGCAGAAACTCAAAGACATAGCCCGACTATCAGCCTGCATATGTATACACCACATATGTGAATATCCCATTCACCAAAACAAGTCACGTGGCCATACAAAGGGCCAGGAAGTATATCTCTCTCTCACAGAGGTATAAAGAAGAGAGTAGATTTTTGCTAAACAATGATCTGATCTATCACAAATAATCTGAATAAAATCTTTATTGTTTTAATACATGATGGGCTTGATATCTCGGGAGTTCACATGAGAATGGAGCCCATGTTAGTAATAATCACAGCGGTAAAAATGTTAATTGACAGGAAACAGTGGGCTTTTTCAATGATAATAATTGTTTAGTTCCTACTTACATAAAACCTCTCCATCTCCTTCAGTGTCTTAGTTTTATGGATTTGAAAGTGGATTCCGTTCTCTTCTGTCTTTCTCATTTTACTGTATCTTATTTGCCCATTCTCAAATAGATTACAAAAATGGATTCCATGCAATTATTTCTTTGAGCACAGAAACACAAACGGCTTTTAGACCTTTACCACTAGAAAAGAGATGCACATAGAAGGAAAACAGAATAGTGGGGTGACTATCGTTGTAATGTACATGACAGCTCAGAGTCCTGAGCTCAGGGTTTACCCTTCAGAGAGTGAAGCTCTAAGAAGGCAACTGCCCAAGGCTATATCATACCTCTTCCAGCCAAAACTAGAGCATGGGTCACCAGAATTTAATATAACTATAAGAGGAAATATCCAAATCTGTGATCAGATAAATTCCTTCTCCCAACACAACTCCTACAAAACATACTACATTTTGTACTTTACTACCCTTAATGAACTGCCTTTCAGATAGAAAGAAGATGCAGTGTGAGATAGCAGAACAAGAACTGGAAAAGAAACCACAAGTCCTGTGTCCTACTCCGAGTTCTTCTACCTGCTGACCAGGAGACCTGTGGTAAGCTGATTCACCCTGTTTGACCTCAGTTTTCCCTCAGTGGGGTCATCACCACTGGCTCTGACTTTAGTGCTTGCAATTAAAGACTAAATTAGAAGTGAAAGGGCAATATAAATTGTTGCCCCAAGACTTGCTATTAGGGATATTTTTATTTAAAGCAGGAGGTGATAATCATTTATCTTGTGCCTAAATATAATGACACTATCCTCTATTTTCAATTTAGAAATCATCTGCTGTGAGAGAAGTAGGCAGGCAGGCTCCTTCCCCCATCTCCAGATTTTAGTGAGTGTGCCCCCATGCACACTCACACCCACAGCACTCTAGCTGCCTCTGAGGACACCAACATCACAAGATCACAATTCTTCCTTTGGGCACCCCAGATGACGCCATCCTCATAGGCTCCTAATATCAATCATGAGATAATACTCATTCCTTCCTTGAATGATTCCTGAATAAAATCAAGCATAAACAGGATTACCAGTGTCTGTATCCACTTTGTCCCTAATAAATCATTAAGGTATTGAAGAATCTTCTGGTTATAAACACTGGGTTTTTCTATGTTCTCTTTCTAATGCAGCCTAATTTCTGATAATTCAGCTGATGGCACTCTAGAATGGGAAATAATCTCATTGTTTAGGATTTCCTAAAGAATCAGTTTACTGACTCCCTCCCCACCCCACCCCACCCCCAAAAAATGGCTGAGATAAATTTTTATTATTTCTCTTCATTTATGCTTTGTTCCATGGAGACCTCCTTTTCTTTATTTAAGTCAAAGTATAAGATAAAGTAAGTCACTAGAAAATCCAACCTAATAGAGAAGACAGAACAAGCCCATGACAAGCATCTAGTTGTTTCTGACATATTTAAAATGAGAGTCAAGATGGAAATTGAAAGCTTTTTTCTTCATTCTCAGTAACTGCAGATTTCGGATTTCCTTCCAAGCCTTATTTTAGTATCTTCCAATATGCAGATCATATATTTGAGAAAAGGTTAATAAATGAGTTTGTTGAGAAGAAATTTCTTTTTGTGGATGCTGTGGTTTTCTATACCCTGGATTTTTATCCAACAAAAAGCCTTATGAACCACTATTTATACTTAAATCATTTGGCCTGACATAAAAGGTGGGGGATGGATTTAATATTCAGTAAGCCACACTTGCTGATTAAAATGATCTATGGCCTTAAGTTTTCCATTGTAGTGGACAAAAACATTGTTCCTTCCTGATAACTCTGATACCCAGATGATCTACCCAGATGATCTATCTCCTTGCTGTCTCTTTGTGCAAGACCCCAAACCTTAAACCTCTTTCCTTCTCTTTGTATGTATTTGCTTCCAATAGCCAATACCTACAGCCATTCTCAAGACACTGCCCTCACGCTACTGGATCTTGCTTTGGTCACCATCCAGGACTTGAAGAGCCTCAGTCTCCTGGTAAAGGGAGAAGAAACTTACCAATGCCTGAATAAAGGGTAACCATGAAAGCCCAACTTTCTTATCTCAAGTAAGAAACACTGTGACTTATTCTCAAGAACTCCCTTGTGGAATCAGGCTGAAGCTAGGACTTCACCTGAGACTGCATACTCTACCTTGCTTTTCTCCCCTTCTCTACCCTATTTATCCAACATCATCAGTGGTTTCTTGGAGGAGCATTTCATTATTGAATCATTTATTCACAAATCCCCCTATTAAAGATTGCCTCTGAGGAAACTTTCCTAACATAGTTGGTAAAACAAAATTATATTGTAAATGCCACAAATTATCCTGTCATCATAAGCAGTGGGTTTTTGTTAAAATAATTGTTGTTGATCAGATTTAAAAGAAAGACTCCAACTATTCTAAAGAATGATGGATATTACTAAATAATACTTTAGAGTAATCAACAAGATATATTGTCAAACTGCAAAAGGAAGATAGATAGTTAGCATGCTTTTTATCTAAAAAGTAATAGAAATAAAATGTATATATATGCCTTATTATGATCAAATGCTGATGCCCCCTCCAAAATTCATATAATAAATCCAAAACTCCCTGATGAGGCTATATTTGGAGACAGGGCCTGTGAGGCAGGAATAAAAATTAAATGAGGTTATAAAGGTGGGTATCTAATTCAGTAGGGCTGATGCCTTTATAAAAAAAAAAAAAAAGGAAGACATGCCAGAGATCTCTTTGTATGGGAGGACCCATCAAGGAAGTGGCAGTCTGCAAACCATAAGAGCCATGACCAGAAACCAAATTGGCTGGCACCTTGATTATGGACTTCCAAACCTCCAGAACTGCTTGTTGTTTAAGCTACCCAGTCTATGGTATTTTGTTTTGATAATCCAAGTCTACTTATATAAAACTTATTTGCTTATAATGGACAAATGATGGCATAATGAAGCATGAAACTGAAAAATTAGATACCAAAATGGTAGACTGATGACAGTCCTAACAAACTATTACAAAGTTACCTGATCAAAGTGGAATGAAATTGGAAATGAGTAACATAAAGAAATTTGGGGAACACACCAATTTGTACAAATTAAACAATATACTCCTGAATAACCGGTAAAATGAATGTGAATTAAAAATAAAAGGAAAAAAATTTTTAATAGATCCACTTTACAATCTGCCTCTCAAACATATTCAGTTAAAGAATTTGTCCCTGGACAGTTGTACTTACACACACCAAAAGGAAAAATCAAAACATCATATTAATTAATGGGAAATTTTTCTGATATTTGCAGCAAAAGGAAGTATCGTAATTGTTAACAGAATGCAGTTCTGGCATATGTGGTAAAAATGAATTGAAGGCATTATTTTCAAATCAATCACGTCATATAAATTTAGCCCCATATGAGTTGAACATACCATGACAAACTCTTCTCATCTTGTGCTTGCTTTATATTTGTTCCATTAGGACTTAATGCCAAGTGGTGACATGAAATGGGAGTTGGGGTCATAATGTTGACCTAGCATGTTGGAAAACTAGGAGAAGCTGAATGTTAAATTGTATGCAACCGAGGAATAGGAATGAATGGTAGAAAAGGCTGAACAGAGCATTGTAAAATAGGTAGTGAATTTGGGCAGAATGCTCACCAGCAATTTCTCAGTAACTAAGAGCTGATTGATGGATAGTAAATGTGAAACCAAAAACCCACATTTCCCTACATGGGAATTTTCAGGAATCATGAATAACATATTACACTGTTTCAAGAAGTAAAGGGATGCTACATTTTGAAGTGTTGATTAAAATAGGTTGTAATATATCTTGAAATAAACACCTTGCCAGTTGGGAGAAGTGAACTTCATATTTTCTCAAAAATAAGACCATTTAAAAAATTAAAATTTGAATTTGATCCACATGGACAAATTATTCGACTGATCCAAAATTTTTTGATGAATGAAAACTAAAACACAACATACCAAATATTATGGGATGCACTTAAAGCAGTGCTCAGAGCAAAATTTATACCTGTAAATGCCTAGATTAAAGATGATGAAAGAACTCAAATCAATAAGTTAACTTTTCATCTTATAATCGAAAAAGATAAGAAAACTAAAAGCAAGCAGTAGGAAAGAAATTATAAGGATTAGAGGAAAAATAAACAGAGAAGAGAAAAGCAATGGATAAAATTAGCAAAACCAAGGTTGATACTCTGAAAAGATAAACAAAACTGACAAATTTTTTGCTAGACCAACCAAACATTCAAAAAGAAGATCCAATGGCATTAGAGCAGATTATGCTAAGTGAAGCTAGCCAATCCCAAAAAAACAAATGCCGAATGTCTTCTCTGATATAAGGGGGGGGTGACTCAAAATGGGGTTGGGAGGGAGAGCAAGGAAGGAAGATTGATTACCTCTAGATAGGAAATAGGGGTGGGAGGGAAAAAGAGGGAGAAGGGGAATAGCATGGATGGTGGAAGGAGACCCTCATCATTATACAAAATACATGTATGAAGCTGTGAATTTGGGGTCAACATACCTTATATATAATCAGAGATATGATAAATTATGGTATAATGGTATATTAAGATTTGTAATGCAAAAATAAATAAATAATTTTTTAAAAAAAGAAGATCCAAATTACTAAAATCAGGAATGAATAAGATAATATCACTATCCACAATCAGAATCACAGAAGAATTCCATGAACAGTTGTATGCCAACAAATGAGAAAACCTATATGAAATACGATACTGCCTTGAAAAACACCAACTACCAAAATGTGTCCAAGAAGATAACAAAATATATAAATAGACACAAAACAGATAAACAAACTGACTTAGTAATTATAACACTTCCCACAGCCCTATCCCATATTTTACCAAAAATTTAAAAAATTAGCTCCAATGATTCACCAATTTTTCCAAAATATAGATAAGGAGGAAAACATTCTAAGTCCTGCTGTGAAATCTAGACTAACTCCAATACCAATTTCAGACAAAGACATTACCCAAAGGAAAACAATAGAACAATCTGTCTATGAATACAAAGGCAGAAATTTCAAAAAAAATAACAACATATTGAATCTAACAACATATCAAAAAGGCTTATTCGAGGCTTTTTAAATTGTATTCTGGAGGGACCCAACATGGCGGCCAGCGAGGAGGCAGCACTTTCAATACTTCCACAGTAAAGGGATCAGAGAGACCCATTAAAACACCTACATGCTACCTGCTGAGAAAATTCTAGCAAAATTCCTCTGAAAGGAGACCTGCCGGGAATTAGTAAGTTTATTGGAAGTGTCAGTTTGTCTCGGCCACAAGGCGCAGGGGCCCAGTCCCGCCGGCCGCCGCCGAAAGGCCGCTGCTAGCCCGGCTGCGAACGTTCAAACAGCCGCTGCCTGCACGAGCCCCTGCAGGCCCGGCTCTGTAAACCGCCCCCAGCGGTTCGGCGCTGCAAACGACCCACCCCCTTCGGCGCAGAAAACGACCCTCCCTCCCCCCCCCTCGAGTGAACAGCTCCCACCCCCTGGCTCTGCAAACAGCCCCAACTGCCCCGCACTGCGAACAGCCCCGCCCGCACAGCGAACGGGATACCACCTTGGCAGAGAACTGACGTCACGGGCGGAGGAGATAACTTCATTGAAACCAGCGCGACAGGTGTGTAATCCCCTAGCCATCTCTCTCCACACAGCGGGGAAACCTTAAGAGCCCCTCCCAGCTCTCCTGTGAGCTCCATAGCCAGACCCAGGGAATCAGGAGTGGCGCGGGACTCGTGGCGCGGAACTCCCAGCTACTGCTCCCACCAGTGCTGACAACTGAGGTCTCTTGCACCAGCTACCAGGGGTGTGGCTACTGGAGGGCAAGCAAATTTCCTGGGGGTTCTCACCCCCAAGCTCTACAAACTTAGGGTCTGAGGGAGGCAAATAGGGAGAGTGTGCCCAGGCTTCATGAAAACAGGGCTCCCAGGAGCAGCAGACCTGGCGTGTAACCAGTATTGTGGTAAGCATCACAGGTGAGCGGGGCCTGGCTTGAGGAAACACAAGAGAAGGCCCTAGGCACTCAGGATTGGAGACCCGCCCAGTCTGGGACGAAGAGCTGCTGCACAGTGAATGGTTCCCACCTATTGAGAGGAGAAGCTTGGCCCAGTGGGCACAGCTCCACCTACTGGAAGAGAAGTTAATCGAACTCTATGACTGCATTTATTATTATTTTTTTTCTTTTTCTTACATTTTCATCTTTTTGTTGGTGTTGTTGTTCTTTAACTTTTTTTAATGTTTTTAATTTTTTTAATTTTTTTATTTTATTATTAGTAGTACTATTTCTTTAAATTTTAATTTTCATTTTTTATTATCTTTATTATTTTTAAAAAAAAAATTTTTATTTCTTTCTTTATTTTCTATTTTTTTCTTTTGTCTTTTCATTTCTTTTCAATTTTCTTATTCCCCCTTCCTTGAACTCTACCTGCCTACTCTCATTCTCTTTAGTGACTTCTTCCCTTCCCTTCTAATATACTTCCTCCCAAGCATCAAATAAATTTATAAGAATAAACAGTAACTCAGCAGTCAAATAGAACAAGAAGTAACATGAGCAGCATAAAAAAGCAAGGAAGAAAAGGAGTACAAACAATGAAGGACAGCCTAAATATTCAGGAGGATCTAGAGTCATTAGAAAAATGGTCATATAAAGATCTCAAGGAATACCTTAGACAGATGGAATGGAACCTTAAAGAGGATACGAGACAGCAAATCCAAACAGTGAAAGAACACATTGAAAGTGAATTACATAAACAGATAAAAGAAGAAGTTAAGCATCTTTATCAAGAGATAGAGATTATAAAAAAAATCAAACAATAATTCTAGAAATAAAGGAAACGATAAACCAAATTAAAAACGCAATTGAGAGTATCACTAACAGAATGGAGCAAATAGAAGCCAGAACGTCAGATAATGAAGACAAAATATATCATCTTGAAAAGAGTCTAGCCAACTCAGAAAGGCTGTTAAAAAATCACGAGAAAAACATCCAAGAGATATGGGATAATATAAAAAAACCAAACTTACGAGTCATCGGGATAGAGGAAGGTACAGAGATTCAAACCAAGGGAATGAGTAGCCTGCTGAATGAAATAATTACAGAAAACTTTCCAGAAATAAAAAAGGAAACGGATATACAAATTGTAGACGCATACAGGACACCGAGCACACAAAATCACAGTAGACCAATGCCAAGACACATTGTTATGAAGATATCCAATATACAGAACAAAGAGAAAATATTAAAAGCTACAAGAGAAAGGAGGCAGATTACATTCAGGGGTAAACCAATAAGGTTAACAACGGATTTTTCATCACAGATGCTGAAAGCGAGAAGATCCTGGAACAATGTATTTCAAACACTGAAAGACAATGGATGCCAACCAAGAATTCTGTATCCAGCAAAATTAAGCTTCAGGTACGACAACGAAATAAAAATCTTTCATGATAAACAAAAGCTAAAAGAATTTGCAGCCAGAAAACCAGCATTGCAAAGCATCTTGAGCAAAACACTACACGAGGAAGAAATGAAAAACAATAACCAAAACCATCAGTGGGAAGTGCCTCTGTAAAGACAGAGGGCGGGGGGAAAGCTAATCATGGAGAAACAAACTAATTTAAAAAAAAAAGAAGAAGATAAATAATCAAACATGGCTGGAAGTACAAACCATATATCAATAGTAACTCTAAACATTAATGGCTTAAACTCTCCAATAAAGCGACATAGGCTGGTAACATGGATTAAAAAAACAAATCCAACAATATGCTGCCTCCAGGAGACACATCTGATTGGAAAAGACATACACAGGCTGAAGGTGAAAGGTTGGGAAAAAATATACCACGCACACAGTCCTCGTAAGCAAGCAGGGGTGGCCATCCTCATATCGAATAAAATCGACTTCAAGACTAAATTAATCAAAAGGGATAAGGAAGGACATTATATACTGTTAAAAGGAACCATTCACCAACAAGACATAACAATTATCAATATTTATGCACCAAATAATGGTGCTGCGACGTTCATAAAACAAATTCTCCTCAAGTTCAAGAATCAAATAGACCACAACACAATAATTATGGGTGACTTCAACACACCTCTCTCACCATTGGACAGATCCTCCAAACAAAAGTTGAATAAATAAAGTATAGAACTCAATATCACAATCAATAACCTTGACTTAACTGACATATATAGAATATATCAACCATCATCAAGGGGATATACTTTTTTCTCAGGAGTACATGGATCCTTCTCAAAAATAGACCATATATTATGCCATAGGGCAACCCTCAGTAAATATAAAGGGGTGGAGATAATACCGTGCATTTTATCTGATCATAATGGAATAAAACTGGAAATCAATGATAAAAGAAGGAAGGAAAAATCCTACATCACATGGAAAATGAACAATATGTTACTGAATGATCAATGGGTTACAGAAGACATAAAGGAGGAAATCAAAAAATTCTTAGAGATAAATGAAAATACAGACACAACATATCGGAATCTATGGGACACAATGAAAGCAGTTTTAAGAGGGAAATTCATCGCCTGGAGGTCATTCCTCAAAAAAAGGAAAAACCAACAAATAAATGAGCTCACACTTCATCTCAAAGCCCTAGAAAAGGAAGAGCAAAACAACAGCAAATGTAGCAGAAGGCAAGAAATAATTAAAATGAGAGCGGAAATCAACAAAATGGAAACAAAAGAAACTATTGAAAAAATTGACAAAACTAAAAGTTGGTTCTTCGAATAAATAAATAAGATCGACAGACCCTTAGCCATGCTAACGAACAAAAGAGAGAGAACTCAAATTACTAACATATGGGATGAAAAAGGCAACATCACAACAGATACTACAGAAATACAGAAGATAATTAGGAATTATTTTGAAAACCTATATTCCAATAAAATAGAAGACAGTGAAGACATCAATAAATTTCTTAAGTCATATGATTTGCCCAGACTGAGTCAGGAGGATACACACAATTTGAACAGACCAATATCAATGGATGAAATAGAAGAAGCAATCAAAAGACTACCAACCAAGAAAAGCCCAGGACCGGATGGGTATACAGCAGAGTTTTACAAAACTTTTAAGGAAGAATTAATACCAATACTTTTCAAGTTATTTCAGGAAATAGAAAAGAGGGAGCTCTTCCAAATTCATTCTATGAGGCCAACATCACCCTGATTCCGAAACCAGACAAAGACACTTCAAAGAAAGAAAACTACAGACCAATATCTCTAATGAACCTAGATGCAAAAATCCTCAATAAAATTCTGGCAAATCGGATACAAAAACACATCAAAAAAATTGTGCACCCTGATCAAGTAGGATTCATCCCTGGGATACAAGGATGGTTCAATATACAGAAATCAATAAATGTTATTCACCACATCAATAGACTTAAAGATAAGAATCATATGATCATCTCGATAGACGCAGAAAAAGCATTCAACAAAGTACAGCATCCCTTTATGTTCAAAACATTAGAAAAACTAGGGATAACAGGAACTTACCTCAACATTGTAAAAGCTATCTATGCTAAGCCTCAGGCTAGCATCATTCTGAATGGAGAAAAATTGAAGGCATTCCCTCTAAAATCTGGAACAAGACAGGGATGCCCTCTCTCACCACTTCTATTCAATATAGTTCTCGAAACACTGGCCAGAGCAATTAGACAGACGAAAGAAATTAAAGGCATAAAAATAGGAAAAGAAGAACTTAAATTATCACTATTTGCAGACAACATGATTCTATACCTAGCAGACCCAAAAGGGTCTACAAAGAAACTATTAGAGCTAATAAATGAATTCAGCAAAGTGGCAGGATATAAAATCAACACGCATAAATCAAAGGCATTTCTGTATATCAGCGACAAAACTTCTGAAACGGAAATAAGGAAAAACACTCCATTCACAATATCCTCAAAAAAAAAATAAAATACTTGGGAATCAACCTAACAAAAGAGGTGAAAGATCTATACAATGAAAACTATAGAACCCTAAAAAGAGAAGTAGAAGAAGATCTTAGAAGATGGAAAAATATACCCTGTTCATGGATAGGCAGAACTAACATCATCAAAATGGCGATATTACCAAAAGTTCTTTATAGGTTTAATGCAATCCCAATCAAAATCCCAACGGCATTTCTTGTAGAAATAGAGAAAGCAATCATGAAATTCATATGGAAAAATAAAAGACCCAGAATAGCAAAAACAATGCTAAGCAGGAAGTGTGAATCAGGTGGTATAGTGATACCAGATTTCAAACTATATTACAGAGCAATAGTAACAAAAACAGCATGGTACTGGTACCAAAATAGGCGGGTGGACCAATGGTACAGAATAGAGGACACAGAGACTAATCCACAAAGCTACAACTATCTTATATTTGATAAAGGAGCTAAAAGCATGCAATGGAGGAAGGATAGCATCTTCAACAAATGGTGCTGGGAAAACTGGAAATTCATATGCAACAAAATGAAACTGAATCCCCTCCTCTCGCCATGCACAAAAGTTAACTCAAAGTGGATCAAGGAGCTAGATATCAAATCAGAGACTCTGCGTCTGATAGAAGAAAAAGTTGGCTCCGATCTACATATTGTGGGGTCGGGCTCCAAATTCCTCAATAGGACACCCATAGCACAAGAGTTAATAACAAGAATCAACAAGTGGGACTTACTCAAACTGAAAAGTTTTTTCTCAGCAAGAGAAACAATAAGAGAGGTAAATAGGGAGCCTACATCATAGGAACAAATTTTCACTCCTCACACTTCAGATAGAGCCCTAATATCCAGAGTATACAAAGAACTCAAAAAAATTAGACAATAAGATAACAAACAACCCAATCAACAAATGGGCCAAGGACCTGAACAGACACTTCTCAGAGGAGGACATACAATCAATCAACAAGTACATGAAAAAATGCTCACCATCTCTAGCAGTCAGAGAAATGCAAATCAAAACCACCCTAAGATACCATCTCAATCCAGTAATATTGGCAGCCATTATGAAGTCAAACAACAAGTGCTGGCGAGGATGTGGCGAAAAGGGTACTCTTGTACATTGCTGGTGGGACTGCAAACTGGTGCGGCCAATTTGGAAAGCAGTATGGAGATTTCTGGGAAAGCAGGGAATGGAACCACCATTTGACCCAGCTATTGCCCTTCTCGGACTATTCCCTGAAGACCTTAAAAGAGCGTACTACAGGGATACTGCTACATCGATGTTCATAGCAGCACAATTCACAATTGCTAGACTGTGGAACCAACCCAGATGCTCTTCAATAGATGAATGGATAAAAAAATGTGGCATTTATACACCATGGAGCACTATGCAGCACTAAAAAATGACAAAATCATGGAATTTGCAGGGAAATGGATGGCACTAGAGCAGATTATGCTTAGTGAAGCTAGCCAATCCCTAAAAAACAAATACCAAATGTCTTCTTTGATATAATGAGAGCAACTAAGAACAGAGCAGGGAAGAAGAGCAGAAAGAAAAGATTAACATTAAACAGAGACATGAGGTGGGAGGGAAAGGGAGAGAAAAGGGAAATTGCATGGTAATGGAGGGAGACTCTCATTGTTATACAAAATTACATATAAGAGGTTGTGAGGGGAATGGGAAAATAAACAAGGAGAGAAATGAATTACAGTAGATGGGTTAGAGAGAGAAGATGGGAGGGGAGGGGAGGGGAGATAGTTGAGGATAGGAAAGGTAGCAGAATACAACAGTTACTAATAGGGCATTATGTAAAAATGTGGATGTGTAACCGATGTGATTCTGCAATCTGTATTTGGGGTAAAATTGGGAGTTCATAACCAACTTGAATCTAATGCATGAAATATGATATGTCAAGAGCTTTGTAATGTTTTGAACAACCAATAAAAAAAAAAGGCTTATTCACCATGATCTAGTGGTATTTATTCCTGGAGTCAGTTTAGCATGCGAAAATTGATCAATACAATAAACAATATTAATAAAGGACAAGAAAGATACAATTAACTCAATAGATGAAGAAAAAGTATGTGACAAAAAATCTAATACTCAAAAAACTAGGAATAGAAATTCCTCAATCTAATAGAAAATACCTATGAAAAAATCTACGACTGACATCAAACTGTGTCTAAGAATCATATTGGAAATAATAACATTTAGTATCTGACTTCAAACATTCCTGAAAGCCAGAATGTTTCTCTAAAGTCCATATTCACCAAAAAGAATCATGGTTTCTTAGAGAAAGAATTGACTCCAGATCTGTGATAGGAAGCATACAAGACAAGTTTTGAAGCTCATAAAACAAGAAATCTTGAAGATCAGTGTGTTCACATGTAAAAAAAACTTTGAAGTTAACAGAAGTTTGAAAAAATAGAAATATGGATAAAGCATCAATTATGTTTTTTTAATCCCTGAACTCATAATGATACAAAAATTAAAAACCTATGACTTATCTTTGGAGAAAGCTAAAAATGAAACATATTGAAAACTGGGAAATAAAGGGAAAGCATCAAATATTGTAGCTGCACTTCTGTATAAACTGTATTACAAGGTAATCAAATTGATAATGAGGGGAAATTTGGCTGTACAGAAATTCTCCAGCTCATAAATGGAGAGGGTATGATAGAATTCAAATGTCCCTTTAAAAGCCTTTAATGAAATAATGAACAAGCAGTAATAATTAATGACTGTTAACATAATAAAAAAGAAATCATTGGACTTTATATGCCTCCTGTTGGATGTATATGTCATAAAAAAATCATAGCTAATTCTGACCAAGTCTCTGTTTCTAACAATCAATTACTAAAAAAAAATACAGAAGATGGGAGAAATATTAACCATTATCATAGCATGCAGCAAGCAAATCCAGAATGTAGAAAACTCTACAGGAGTTTCCTCAGGGCAAATGATCCAATTTCTTCAACAAATAAATCACAGAGTAGCACTAAGGATTAGAGGGAGAATCAGAAAACATACTAAAGGTTTTTATACTACACATAAAGTGGCATAATATTCCTGGACAGGCATACTATGACAAATCACTAACAACACTAGAAAAGCAGGAAAAATAAATTAGCCAACTAGAGATCCAATGGAACCATAAAAATATGTTCATCTAGCCCAAAAATAGGTCTAAAAAATGGAGAAAAGGAACAAAAAAAATAGAATTAAAAAGCAACTAAGTCAATAGATTTAAACAACTCGATCATATCGACAATTACATTAGACCCAATGGTATAAATAACCCCCAAATAAAGGTAAAGATTTTTAGATTGGATACAAAAACAAATCCAACCATAAGTTGTCTAAAAGAAGATCAGAGGAGATCAAATAAAGTTATAATGATGAAAAGTGATATATCATGCAAATACTAGCCAAAAGAAACTTCACTATCAAAGTACATGTCAGAATTAGAAAGGTTCAGTAATAAATAGAATCATGACATATATGTCAATTCACCAAGAAGACATGACAATCCTAAGTAAATGTGCACTTAAAAAGATAGCTTCCGAAAGTGAAGTTAGAGCCAAAAGGAGAAATTGACAAATGAAGAATTACAGTCAAAACTGTAACACTCATGACCCGGTGTGGTAGCACATGCCTGTAATCCCAGCAGTTGGGGAGGCTGAAACGGAAGGATCACAGGTTCAAAGTCAGCCTCAGCAAAAGAAAAGCACTAAGCAACTCAGTGAGACCCTATCTCTAAATAAAATATTTAAAAGGACTGAGGATCTGGCTCAGTGATTGAGTACCCCTGAGTTTAATTCCCAGTGTATATAAAAAAAAAAAAACTAAAACACCCTCCTTCAGAGTTAGTACACAGAAAGTCAGCAAGGATATAGAAGACCTTAACACCATTAAACAGCTTGACCTCATTGTCATTTTGTGAACACTTGTTAAACAAAAGCAGAGTACACATTTTTTTCTGGTATACATGAACCATTTGCCAAGAGAGACAACATGGTAGTCCATTAAACAAACCTTAAAATGTAAAAGAATAGCAGTCCTACAAAGTGTATTCTCTAGCTACAAGAAATGCATCCAGAACCCAATAACAAAAATATCAGGACATCCTAAAGTATTTGGAACTGAATTATATACTTCTAAATTACCCACGGATCAAAGAGGAAGTCGCAAGAAAACAGGAACATATTTTGAATGGAATGAAAATATAAACAACACATAAAAATCTGAGAGACACAGCTAAAACAATGCCTAAAGATAAGCGCATAGCATTAAATGTTTATGTTAGAAAAGAACAGTGGCCTCAAATCAATAATATAACTTTCTACCTCCCTAGAAAAAAAAAAAAGAGCAAACTGAACTCAAAGCAAGCAGAAAGAAAATGGTAAGAACATAAATCAGTAAAATTGAGAGCAGAAAAACAATAAAGAAAGTCAATGAAACTAAAAGCTGCTTCTTTGAAAAGATTGATAAGATTGATTAACCTCTGGCAAGACTGACAAAGGAAGAGATGACACTCATTTCGATTCTGGGAACAAAAGAGAGGACATCACTGCAGATCCAAGAGGCATTAAAAGAATAAGGGGATATTTTATGCCAAACAACTATACAACTTAAATAAAAGAAAGAAAGGCCTTGAAAGAAATCAGCTATAAAATCTCACTCAAGCTGAAATAGATAACAGGAATAATCCTATATCTGTTAAAGAAATTGAGTTTGTAGCTTAAAATCTTCCAACCAGATACCTTCCAGTACTAGATACCTTCCAATACTAAATACCTTCACTTGGGAATTCCCCCCAGACATATTCAGGAACAAGTCACCCCAGATCTACACTGACCTTTCCAGAAAAGAGAAAAGGAAGGCACCATGCCAAGGTTAGGGGTCAGCCTAACCTTGATACAAAAATGAGGCAAAAAAAATATCACACACACACACACAAATAAAACGACAGACCAATATCCTTCCTGAGCATTGACACAAAATTTGCAAATTGAATCCAGCAATGCATAAATTTCAAGGGAGAAAAATAGAAACCCTGAAATTGAAAGAGATATAAGATATATGTCAACTAGAATATCTATGTGGATCATGTTTGGATCCTGGTTTAAGAAAAGGAAGAAAATCAGGAAAAAGAGATTTGGACTCTCACTCAATATATTGATAAGGACTAGTATGCTAATGGTATTGTGATTATGTTTTTGAAGAATGCTTTAGAGCTACATACTGAAACAGCCATGCTGAAAGAGCAAAGATCAAATGATATAACCTCTAGAATTTTCTTGGAAATAATCCACATACTGATGGTCATGAGAAACGGGCAACGATGTGAGGGAAACAAAATTAGGTTTATGTTAATAACTGTTGAAGCTAGGTTTGCTATACTATTCTCTCTACTTTTAAAAATGTTTGAAAAGTCCATAAAGTTGAATAAAGAAACTTTTAATAAAGTAACTTTAATAATAAAGTTTAATAAAGTTTTTTAAGTAAGATAATAAAAGTACTGCTTCATAATACATCCCCGAAAGGTACTTTCCACTGAAGAACCACCACAGGTCTGCTAAGCTAAAGATCTTTTTATTTTCCTGCTCCCATGAAGGAAGCCATTTGAAATCTAAGCACCGAGCACATGCTCATTCTCCCATTGGTTCGGTAAAGAAATAGTTAATAGCCTTCACATTTCAAGGCTTTTTGACATACAGGAGGTAGAATAAGACTTACTTTGTTACTGATAACTTTCTTCTTCTCCTTTCCTAGGCAAATCATGGCATAGTTTTGTTTTGGTTTTTTTTTTTTTTTTTCTTTCATACAAGGTGCCAGATACTCTGCAAATTTGCAGAAACACCAAGTTGAGAAGAATGAAATGCACCTTTCTATTCAGTATCTGCTGGGCAGCAAACTCAAGGACATCTGTCATTTCATTGGGAGATAGTATTGTTTTCAATTTGTAAATGACAAAACAGGTTTAATAACATGATCAGTGGCTTTCAATATGTGTCATTGTTCAAACAACTTGTTTTTCAAGATAGATAGGATGCCACATCATTTTGTTGTTTGGGCTTTTTTCTGCATTGTGAATCAGTTCCATTGTTTCAGGAAAAGGCTTTTAGTAGACAGTTTACACTTCGCAGACCTTGTGATCTCTGTCACATGTTCTCCTTTATTTTGTTTTGTTTACAATATTTTAAAAATGCTTTTTAAAAAGAAGAGAAAGCCAGGTGCTGTGGCACAGGCCTATAATCCCAGAGGCTCAGGAGGCTGAGGCAGGAGGATCACCAGTTTTAGGCCAGCCTCAGCGATTTAGCAAGACTCTATGCAATTCAGTGAGACCCTGTCTCTTAGTAAAATACAAAAAAACAATAAGGCTGGGGAAGTGGCTCAGTGTTTGAGTGTCCCTGAGTTCAATCACTGGTACCAAAAAAAAAAAAAAAAAGAGAGAGAAAAAAAAAAAAATTCTTCACTCTCAGTAAAACACACAGGTCACTGTCTGCCAATGCCTGGACTAGACCATAGTATGTTTCATTTTATTTCTTTTGAAATATCTCAATTAAAATAATTAAAAGAATATACTACTCATACAGTACTAATCATAAAAAGCCCATCATGAATGTATTATGTTTGCCATCTGATCGCTGATCTTCCCTAAAAATTTATTAAAGGACTGCAAATGTTAGAAGCAAAGTGATATCAAGTTGTAACCTGTCCCGTGAAGCATGATTTTTGCAATGGTCATGCCTGTGGCTGTCTGAATTCTAGGACAACTGCAATCAGGGAGGGAGATGGAAAGTTAGGAATCAGTTCTCCTATTCAAGTATTCCTGAGGCCCATAAACTGAGTCAAGGTTGTGTGTTCTCTGTGAACTAACTGCATCAAAGCAAAATGGATGCTAAATTAAAATAGATGCAGCAAAATAAGTAAGTTCTTCTTTCTTCCTTCAGGTTCTCCTAGCCCCACCTCACTGCCCTCAGGCCTCACTTTTTCTTAGGAGGATTAGGATCGCTCAGCAGGAGGGCAAAAAGAAATAGTGCTCAGGTTTTTTCCGTTTCAAAATCAATTTTAAAATCCATAGCAGACAGAGTCATCTTAAGACCAAAGCATTTTATTTTTAAAAGCCAGGCTTCCCAAGGGAAGAACGATTTGAAAACCCAAAGTAAAGTAAACCTAGATTTTTATACCTGGAACAAGAGTTGTTGGAATAAGGAGAGAAAAAGATACAGATTAAAGTAAGAAGAGAGTTGCTTTAGCAACTCAGGAGGTAGGAGAAATGGAGGGGCAGCTATCAGGAAGGAAAGCGGTGGGGTGAAAGGAGCAGGATCCATTTATTTATTGGTGTATTGTAATTATACAAAATAGTGGGATTCGTTGTGATATATTCATATATGTACATAATTTGGTCAATTTCATTTGCCCAGTAGCTCCTTGTTCTCTTGCTTCTTCCCTCCCAACCCAGACCCTGGGTCCCCATCTTCTACTGTCCCTTTTGTTCTCATAAACACCTCTTTTTTCTGTAGCTTCCACATGTGGAAAAAAAAATATGATGCTTGACTTTGAGTGTCCAGCTTATTTTTACCTAATATGATGTATTTTAGTTCCCTTTATGTACCTGCAAATGACATAATTTCATTCTTCTTTATGGCTGCATAAGACTCCATTGGTATTTATGCCACATTTTCTTTATCCAGGGAATCCACATTAAAAGAGTATGAGCCTCTCCCTGCACAGACATTTCCTTTTCTGCAAGTGGTACATTCCCATGCCAGTGAGCCCTGAGAGTGAGTGCCACCAACAGCTGTGCATACTTTCCATGCACAGAGGCCAGCTGGTCCCTTGGTCACCCTATAGTAACCATACCTGCTACTGTGCTGAAAATCTGCTTAGCACTATCCAAACAAAACAGATGAGGCAGACTAGAACCCACCTGAGGCTCACTCCTCACGCCAGTCCTGCATGCCACCTTCCAGCAGGGACAGGATTGAAACCCTCAATCCAGACATCACCACTGAAGTTCAGAGAGTGTCAGATACTTGAGTAAGGACACACTTCTAGCAAATGACAAAACTGGGACTCAACCCCACACTGATTTCACTCCAAAGCTGCTTCTCTTAACCTCATCATTATCCTGCTACCCAAAATTCATTCATTTCAGGCCTAAACTTCCATATGATTTTTTTTAATGAAAGTCCATCTGCCTAGAACACACTTCAGAAAAAATCTCATTTGTATCTACACATGAAGTTCCTTATGTATATCAATAGTATACCCAAAGTTGTATAAACTACTAGCTCATTGAATTCTCACAACCACAGACAGCATAAACATTGTTGGGAATGGGAACAGTGTTCTCAGGCAGGTTAGTTAATTTAACCAAGGTCATGCAGCCAGTAAGTAGCAGAGCCAGAAATGGAGCCCAGATCTGACTGATATAAAAGACATAGCTCTTTTCTACTAAAGCAAATCTGAAAACAAACATGTATATTAAACTTATGAAAACAAATTGCATTATATTTGCAAGTGTGTTGTTTATTTCAAGTAAAACAAACTGTCTACTGAAACAAATGTCTGTCCATTATCCTTCAATTTCTTGGCCTTCAACTAAATACAAACTTAATTTGTTCTGCTTACACTGCTGATCTTTTACAAATAAGTTATCTGATTAGATTTGATTCCAGACTTTAAATATTTATTTGCACTGAATTCCCAGCACAGGATTCAGATACATAAATAATAAGAAAAAAGTGAGAAGTGAGTCAGAGAAAGAAGAAAAAAGTCAATGATTGAATTAGGAATAAAACAGATTAGAAATATCTGCCTAAAATAGGCTTCAAAAAAAAAAAAAGTTCAATAGTGGCTTAAGATTTCAAAAGTAAATTTGTAGGATCTTTTTTGCAAGGCAAACCCTCTATACTGTCTTCTGTGCGCAATGTCAGCTTTACCTACGACTGACTTAACTCTAGTTAATTTCAAGACCAAGTGCAATTACCTCTAGTCACTTTTCCACGGAAGGCAAATTGGCCTCCAACAGCTCCCCCAAGTGGCCACACATCTAAAGCTCTACAAAATTTTCCAGCTGATCTTCATTTTGTTCAACTGATCTGAAAATTATTTTTTAAGGAATCTTCGTTAGCATTATTTACAATCTCTTGTCTGTTAAATAAGTACTGATTTATTAAATAGGAATTTTTCATCTTTAGCAATGACAGATATGATTTCTGTTCTTTGCTGTAACAAGGACACTATCAATGGGCTATAACATTTTTTTAAAGATTTACTAGTTTATAATGTATGCTTTTTCTTGGCCACAGCCACAGAATATTTACTGGAGTAACTAATGGCAAGCACATGAAATGGGAGGGCAGAGAAAACCTAATTCCTCTCCAGGACAAAATGAAACACATTTTCTGCATCTGAGTTCACTAAATCTACTTAACCAGATTTCCACAAAGCCATGTAGTGATTACTAATCCAGTGCAAATAACAGAAAGCAGCCTTCATGCTGGCAACCCCACTTAGCAAATTGCTTATCTGGCAAAGTCTTTAAATCTCCCCCGTAGGACCGTTTGCCTTTTACCCTTCGGGTGAATTTGTCAGGGTCAGTACCAGGGAAAATTGTAAGAAAAGAAAGCTGCAGTTCCTGTTCCAATGCTTCTATTTTCCATTCTAGGTGACTTTATCCCACCTCCTGTATCAACCTTCCCCATCCCATGCCAGTCTATCTTACCCTGAACCACGTGGTTCCCTTCTCAGTCTTAATCTATGATCAGCTCCATTTTAATCCCACACAGGCCCTGGCTGTTTATTAGTAAATGTGGAAGTGGCTCTGCCTCCTGCAGTATTTGGATGGGAGAGAGGAACCTTTAAAATCTTAAGTGTTCATTAGGAATCTCAAAAGCATTTCACTGAAGGACTGGGGTGTTTTTGTTGTTGTTTTATTTTTGCTTTTTTTTTTTTTTTTAATCACCACTGAGAGGTACAAGAGGTTATAGAAATCAAGATACAGGAGCTGTTCTCCCCAAATGACCCTCCTCCTATCCTCTCCCCTCCTGTCTGTGCTTCATCCTGGTGATGCCCAAGCTGACCTGGCCTGTACAAGCTGATGATAACTGATAACTCACATCCAGTAGGATTCCAAAGAAGGACTACGGTTCAACCCAATTTTTTTCCTCACAGAAGTTACCTACAGATAAAACTGTAGTCTGAGCTACTGAATGCAAAATTCCAGGTAAATTCTGACCACACATTTTCAGGAACACAAATCAACATCATCTCTGGGTTTTATTGCTCCCCACCCCCTTTAAAAAATTGTCATTCAGATCCTATATACAGACTTTTCACAATTTCACTTCCTATTTCAGTTTGGTATGTGCACGCACTGTTTGAACTCACTATCTCATGAGCCCATATACAAGGAGACCAAGATAAAAGTCTCCCCAGTGAGAAATTTGTCTTTCCAGGTAGACACAGTGAGCTGCAATCTTCCCTCTTCTGTTTGTACCTTCTGCTTTTGCACATGATGAACCAGAAAACAGTCCTACCTGAGTGAATCCAATACTGAAACACGGTAGAAGCTACTGATGAATGGGGACTTCCGGGATGGTCCCTGCCTAGCTGTCCTCAACCCTCTGCTCTAAGAGCTGGGTTAAAACCCCATGTAGCACCACCAGGCAAGTGACACTTCCTTTCCAATTAAGAAAGGACATCAGGAAGCCTCTTGTTATAAGCTCACCCTTTATTTCTTTATGCTTCTATCTTTTCTGTGAAAAGCCGTAGGGGTTTTGTGAAGGTGAAGAGATCAAATTTTAATGTTAAGCTTTACAAATGTCCTCAATTAAAATAATGGCTGAATGTTAATGTCTAAGTCTTACTCAACCATCTGTGGGTTAAGACTCTCCTCTCTAATTCAGTTCATCGATCTCTAGGTGTTCACACTGGCCCACTCCATCCTCCCTGGACGAGGCCAACAACAGAGAGAGTGATACTTCAACATTTCATTTTTGCTCCCAAACTGCTGCACACATATCCCAAATTTATACCAGCAAGTTCTCAGATTAACCAGGAAACCAGAGGACAGAGACCACACAGAAAGGCCTCATGATTTCAAGTCCATTATCATATGCCTTCCATGTTCTGTATAACAAACTAAAAACCGTGATGTCAAAATGAGATAGTACCCAAATATCTTTTTAAATGAGGTGACCTCTGACTGTCCAAAGGAAGAAAAAGGAATCATTTGGAGTTAGTAATTAATCATTTAAAGAACAAAAAATAGTTCGGGAAAGCATTGAGCTCACTGGTTAAGCCACCATGGACTGACAGCTGGATAAATTGTCCCTAAGGAGTTAACTTACGTGGTGTGGTGCTATAAACCAAAGGTTCCTACTAGGACTGGGCTCAAAAATTATTTTATAGCTCCATCTGGATTCACTTCCAGGAAAGTCAAAGAAGACTCAAGGCATGTCTGATGTGATTTTTTCCACTCATGAAATTTTGTGACTTTATGAAAGCAATGTGAGAGTATTACACTGAAGTTTAATATAATGCATACAGGGAAACATCATGGAAAATTCAGCATGTCAAGTACAAGACCTTCAGCTTTACCACAAAAATCGACAGTATCCAATTTACATAAGATTAGGACTCTTGGATGAAAGATGACAAAATTGATCTTCTATCCAAATATGTACACTGGCCTGAAAGAGCCCTGTAATTTCATACCTGCTTATGCGTGACTTCAAGACATCACATCACAAAGTTATGAGACATCTGAGATAATCGTTTCTTCCATCCTTTGGTGAGATGAAGACACAGGCCCCAGAGGTTCATCCAAATCTCCTTTCCTTAGCTGCTACCACAGTCTCCTCCTCCTCCTCCTCCTTCACCCAGTACTCGGTCTAAGTTTAGCCTCCCCCAATCCCACCACCACCACCACAGGAATTCTTTTCCCCAAATGACATGACTTTTTATTTACTCGGCCTTAAAATTCTTTTCCCTTTACTTACAACAAACATTTCCCTGGTTTTCCTACTATCTCTGATGACACTGTCTTAGAACACTTTCTCCTACCCTCACTTAAATGCTAATGGTGAGAACCCCTTCTCCTTCTGTACACTCGTCATTAAACTCAACTGTTCTCAGGATGGATCACCTCCATTCTCTGTCTTCCCCCAGATCTCTCTCCATTCAGAGAGTCAGTGTCAGCCCATGTGTCTCATTACCTTCTTGAGCTCTCCACCTGCACATCCCACAGATTTATCAAACTTATTATATCCCAGACTAGATGGCCATATCCTTCCTAGAATAGGGAATGACACCCTGGTTGTCATTCCAACAAACATCTGGCATATATCCTAAACTCTGCCCTCTATTTCTCAGCATAATATCTAATGAAGACATAAGCCTTATAGATCCTATTTATAAAATGTTTCTCTAAACTGGGTATTTATCTCCTCTCAATAGCCTCCACTTTAGCCCAAGCCATTGCACTGCTGACCTCCTACCTAACCGTCTACTCAGGTCTTTTCTCAACATATTTTCTTCAGAGCAGCCAAAACAACGTTTCCTGTCATATCTCTCTTAAATCCCTTAGGTATCACCCCAGTCCTCTTGAAATCAGCCCAAATTCAAACAAGTGGCAAGGTTTGACATGGTCTTGCTCCTCTGACACCCCAGAAAGCATAAATATTTGCCTCAGTAGTTCTCAAGTGTAGCTTCGTTTATGCATCACGTTTTCCTGAGAATCTTTATAAACACATATTTTTTAAACATTTGCAAATGCTTATATACAACCTAAAATTCAGTTATGGGTTGGAACTTGGCATGTTTTCTTTTGCTGTTATGCCTTTACTTGCTATTAATTCTGCCATATCACCAGGATTGAGCCACTAATTTCTGTACACATTCCGAAGGACCAGAAAAATAATTACTGGTTTCTAGAAATATAGCCGCTATTTATGTTTTCTCTTTCAACACTTCTCTGGATGCCCAAGTTTTATGGAACATCCCCTTCCACAGAAGGCAGCTTTTAAGCAAAGGAAACATCTGGTATCTTTTTTAAACTAGGAAAATGCCACAGAGAACAGGGAAGAGGGAGAAGATGAAAGAAGCAGGGGCTGATGCTTCTCGTGCATGCCCTGCCAGTGGCAGTTCTAAAGCCACAATTAAGCAACCTCAAATTGCCATTGGTTTGCCAAGTAACCTTGGAGTTGGTGGGGGGCAGGTTTCCATTGTTAAAATACACCAGAGGCTGTAAAAGACCATGAAATTTTCAGGACCACCAAAAAAAGTGTTTGTAAAATACAGATGGTCTGGTAAGATCCCCGGGTCCCCTGGTTCAATAGTTCCAGATGATCCTGAGCTCACATTTTTAAAGCCTTCCAGGAAATTCTGATGCACTAAACAACAAGATGAGATGCAAATTGGCAATGAGATCCTGGAGTCTTGCAGGTTGCTAGGTCTCTGCAGTTGCCTTAGGAATCTTTACGGGAGAATTCCAAAATCCCAACTGGGAGGTGAGGAAGATTTTCAGGGGTCCCACAAAGTAACAGAATGCCAGTCTGACCAATCAATACTCTCAGGCATAAAGATCCACACTCAATCCCTTCCTCGCCTGTAAATAAAAGACCAGATGTAACTGTATGAAGCCAATAAAAATCTAGGCTAAAGAAAAGAGAAAGTACATCAATCAAAATGGCAACTATCTTTGTTTCTGTTGACAAGGATAAATAGATGACTTTCTGGCTTTTTTTTAAGCATACAGATATTTAAAATCTACATTTAATCTATATTTAGATTATAAATAACATATAGTATATAAAATATATGTCTATAAATAATAGTATATATTTATACTATTATTTATTATTATTTATATTAATCTGGATTTAAATGTAGATTTGAAGGAACAGTATAGGTGTTTTTCAAATTTTTTTTTCTCTTTCACATTTTTTATTGGTACAATTTAGTTGTGCATAATGGTGGAAATTGTTGTTACATATTAGTACATGCACATGATATAAAAATATAATTTGGCCAATATCAGTCCCTAGCACTTCTCCCCTCCCTCTTCTCCTCCCATCCCTGGGTCCCTTTCCTTTTCTGATCTCCCTCTGATTTTCATGAGATTCCCCACCCCTCCACCTTTCTTTTCCTTTTTCCTCTCTAGATTCCACATATGAGAGGAAATATATGAACCTAGACCTCCTGAGTTTGGATAATCTCACTTAACATAATGTACTCAAGTTCCATCCATTTTCCTGCAAATGACATAATGTCATTCTTCTTTAGGGTTTAATACAACTCCATTGTGTATTTATAGCACATATTTTTTATCCATTCATCTGTGGATGAACACCTAGGCTGGCACCATGATTCAGTTATTGTGAATCCTGCTGCTATACACATAGGTGTGCATTGAGAATATGTTTCTTTGTAGTAAAAAGCAAGTCTCCAGACTCATGCATATTTAGGATCACATCCTTGCTTTACTGCTTACTAACTGTGTGACAGTCGGTAATTTTCTCACTTCTTTTGAAACCGAGTTTTCTCTACATTAAAAACCAGAAGAATTGGGGCTGGGGATATGGCTCAAGTGGTAGTGCGCTCGCCTGGCATGCGTGCGGCCCGGGTTCGATCCTCAGCACCACATACAAACAAAGATGTTGTATCCACCGAAAACTAAAAAAAATAAATAAATATTAAAAAAAATTCTCTCTTTCTCTCTTTCCCCCTCTCGCTCTCTCTTTAAAAAAAAAAAAAAAAAGAAACATGAGAATGATAAATAGAGAAAGTTCTCTAGTGAATCTAATTGGCCCAGGGATGTCTGTGGAAAGGAAGGAACTTACTGGAAAGGGAGGAGAGTGGTGGGTAAATCAGAAGTACAGATGGGTAGAGTCACTTGTGGGAAGGCCGGGAGATGAAACTAGAGATGAAAAAACAAATATTATAACAGCAATTCAAGATTATTGAGTCTCTGATTTATACAAATTACCAAGACTTTCCACCAGTCCCACCTCTGTCTTTGGCACAAAGTTTGTGTGACAAGATGCAGCAGAGGGCGGGAAGTAGGAAATGTTTCCAAAGCACTTAAAAGCACTGGTGAGATAGATGCTCGGATTTGATTGAGAGGAGCTACCTCAGCAGCCTGGAAAACCAAAATGCTAAACGGGAACCAGAGAATTTGAGTTTGAAACCCATCAGGGGGCATCTCCCAAATACACATATCCATCAAGTTTGGGCCAAAGACCACCCAAGGCAGAGCAGCTGGTCCTGAGCCCTGAGGTCAGTTTTCATTGAGGTTCCATCAAACTGACCAATTGTTGACAAATGTATTCTCTATATCTATAAAGCTTCTCTCACATTTAAGAATATCTACTCAACACTCCTCTTTTAGGAACTGCCTCTCTCCTCTTCAGCATGATCGAATCCAGAGCAACTATCTTAATACAAAATGATCTCATGTGGCCCCAGGAAGAGGCAAACCTGGACACGAGTCCCTTCTGCAGGACTTTGGGATTTGGAACAATAAAAAGCTGGAGAACAATTTCAGGTTCTTCCGACATTTCATGTTTCCAACTCTATGAGATGAGCCAGTATGGAGTGAGCCGCAGAGGTAGGGACCTAGCAGCATCCAAGCCCCTGGATCCAGGAGCCTCAAACCCAGCTGCACACCTGCTCTTCCCGTGACTTGGCTTCTCAGGTCTTCCTCTGCCTCCATGTGAACCCCTCCCCGGAGTTATCTTTCCTGTTGTTATTTGAGCCAGCCAAAGTCAGTTTTTGTCACATGCATTCTAAAGAACCTTAACTAATGCTTAAATAATAGTTGCACTTGCTGTCTCAGCAGTTATCTAAGTCAAAAATATACTGCGTAAGAATCATGCAGTCTGGTCTTATTTTTAATCTCCTTCTGGAAGTGTTTCCAACCATCTGACTGTATGCATGAGAACTATTTATTGTTATTTACGTACAACAATGTACCACAGTGTTTAAGAACCTGAACCCTGAGGCCCAAGCCCCTAGTTCTGAATCCCAGCTCCACTTTCATAGTAGGCACCATGATATGTCACCCCCTTTTAGAACTAAAGAGGATTTATTTCCCCAGCTGTTGGGAATGTCGCCAGCAGACTGCTGTCAGCTGTCAGCCCTCCCCAGAAGCTGTCCTCTACTGAAGAGAGCTGCCTCACTCAAGGTCACAGCCCCAATCCAGGGATGACTTGCATAATATAAAGGCAAACCTACTCATCCCGATTCTGGAACACAGTGAAGGCCATTGCTGCTCCAGAACCGCCCACAAGGTTGACAGAAGACTTTGTTGAGACTGTATCACACCCCAACTTCTCCAGCCCATCCCTGATTCCTTCTCCTCCACCCCATGCTGATTCCAGGAATGCTCCCAAATACACTCCCTGCATGCAAATCTCCACATCCCAGGGTGCACAACCTGTGACAAGTCACTCAAAACATCTTGCAAGTCACTCAACTTCCCTGTGCCTCATTTTCCTCATCTATAAAATAAGGATAATAATATGACCTACATTATTGTAATTGTATAAAGAGTCATCTGAGTATTATAGGTACAGTGTGTAGAGAATAATAGCATCCTGTATCTGCCAAGTGCAATTTCCTTCTCAGTTATTTTTACATTTAATGTTTTTAGCATTATTTTCATTATTACCATACAAATAGTAAATTGACTCTTAATTTCCTTTTATGCAACTTAAATGGATTATTAATATTAGACCATGGGCTAGGACTGGGGCTGAGTAGCACAAAGCTTGCCTAACATGTGTGAGGCACTGGGTTTGATTCTCGGCATCACAAAAAAAAATAAATAAAATGAAGGTTCTTTGACAAATAAAAAAAAAAATTAAAAAAAAAAAAAAAGATTAGACAAGTTTCCAATGGAACCTAACTTGGAAAACTCAAAAAAAAAGTTGAGTCTTTCAAGGTCCCTGAATTGAATATTTGCCTTCTGACTCAGTTCATTAAGAGTCCAAGGCCTGTGGGGCTTGCAGAAGGGAGGCTCATCTATTGACTCAAGCGTGAGTTGGAGAAAGGGCTCTGGGGGTTAGCATGGAGTCTGATTTTTGCCAATCTGTTGTTTTTGTAAGTGGTGCTTTGTACTTGTGCCCAGAGGTGATAGTGATGAGTGTCTTGCTATAAAATGACACATAAAACATGTGAAATGAAGCCTAAATCACAAATAACGAAAATCCTAACAGCAGGTTAGATTTTATTGCTCTCATTTGTCTTAAATTGACATACAGCCTTGCTCCTGGCATTCCTTCGAGTGGCGTATGCAAATCAAAGGTAAATATGTGCCCAGACAATTCAATTTAGTTCTATGATGAGGTCAAACTTGATAACTGAGCACTAGCCATTAACTCTTGATGAAGGGGAAAAAGTGCTCTTTTTATTATTCCGTTAGGATGATAAGTAACATTATACATTCGTGTTCACCTAGAAAATGATGAGTTGAATATTTCGACAAACGCTCCCTTTGACTTCAAGGCAAAAAGCAAAAATGGGGGTGCTGTTAGGGAAAGAGATAGGACCTGGTCACCCAGAATTTGCATTCTCTGTAAGTTAATGACATCTTTAGCTGAGAGTCCTGATGTAATCACAAGTAAGGGGAGGCAAAGGAGGTTGCCTGGCCATGGCTTTGAGGAGGTTGTCCTTAGCCCATAGATATCTGTGCTCTCACTGATCAGCAGCATGACTTTAAAGGCCATCTCTGTGGCCATCAGTTCCAAATCTGCATCCATGTCCTCTCCCAGGAAATTGGAGTCCCCTGTGTAAAGTTCCTCTTGGGTGTCTAAGTATCTCAAATAATGCATAATAACCCATGTATCTCCAGGATTTCTCCATCTCAGTAAATGTTCCCAGCTTTCTTGCCCAAATCAAAACTCTAGGAGTTATCTTTGATTTCTCTTTTTCCCTACACCCAGCTCATCAAATATATCCTGACTCCATCTGTCACTTTTCACCTTAACCACCATCCATCCCCCCAGTGCAAGCTCCCACCCCATCACTCTCCTCTCCTATGATGCTCCAGCCTCTCCTGCAGTGGCTTGCTGTATGTTCTTTAACAAAAGGTTATCTGCCCTGCACACAAGTCATTCATATCATTCCCACTTCCATGCGTTTGTAAGAATTCTCTCCTCAGCCTAGATTGCTCATAACTCTGGTCCACACATAGACAGCTCTTCTCACCATTCAGATCTTAGTTAAAGTGAATCATCCTCAAAGACGCTTTCCTGACCTCCCCCCACCCCAAACCAAGGAAGATACTGGGAACTTTTATCAAGCCACATCACTTTTAAATTTGTTGTCGATTCCTCATCACTACTTAGAGAGTTTTTATGATTTGTTTATCCACTGCCTGTTGTGTGTCTTCTCTACCAGAATATGTCATTAGAGAACAGAGACCTTGCCGGGCACAGTGGCACATGCCTATAATCCCAGTAACTGGGGAAGCTGAGGCAAAAGGATCACAAGTTCAAAGCTAGCCTCAACAATTTAGCAAGGCTCTAAGCAACTTAGCGAGACCCTGTCCCTAAATAAAAATATAAAAAGGGCTGGGGATGTGGCTCAGTCATTGAGTGCCCCTGGGTTCAATCCTCAATGCCAAAAAAAAACAGAGACCTTGTCTCTCTGTGTCCCCAAAGTAGGTGCTCAGCAAACACCTGTTGAATAAATAAATGAGTGGCTGTTACTGATGATTGGAAAACCAAGTCTAAAACAAAACCAAAATGGTAAAGGAATGTATACCTCAAGTAAAAGCTGGCCATCTTCCAAGCATCATGCTAATCATTTTGATATACGTTTTCTTATTTAATCAAATCCACATCTCTCTAAAATAGACTGCACTGTGATGATCTCAAATTTTTAGGTCAAACAAAAAAAATCAAGGAAATTAAATTTTCTAAGTCCTAACTGCTAAAAAAAAAAAAAAGAGTCTAAAACCAGACTCATCCTACAATCGCATCATTTTACTATCTGATCTCAGTTCTTCGTTCATTTCTTTTTTAATTGGTAATGAGATATAGGCATTCATGATTAAAGTAGTTTTTTTATTTGTTCATACACTGGAAAAATTCCTGATTCCAGTTATACTTTATGCAAAGAATATACCAAGAGAGTATGTTCTCCACTCTAATCCAATAATAAATGGATTTGCACATAACAGAAGACTAGGGGCTGGGAATATAGCTCAGTTGGTAGAGTGCTTGCCTCACATGCACAAGGCCCTGGGTTCAATCCCCAGCACTAGGAAAAAAAAAAGAAGTATAACAATAAAATATATTTAATAGTCACCTTTAAAACAGAGGTATGTACATACTTAGCTCCTTGGACTAAACTGTTTTTTGATAGAGGCTTAAAAGTGGGTAGATTAAACAAACCCCCCGCCCCCGTCTCTCTCTCTCTCTCTCTCCAAGTCTCTAAGCATATACAGACACTTGCAGGCATGCATATGTTATAATCACTCTTGTAGTTATTATCCTATCTTATAAATGATGGCTTTATATAAACTAGTGATCCATGGGCCACAGACTTAGGATCTCTGTGTTTCAGTTTCTTCCTCTGCAGGTAACTAAAGTGCCCCCAAGTTATTCCACCCTCTGGGGGGATGGTAAGGAATAAAGAATATTTGTAAACCATCCTGGACTTTCCCAAAGTAAAAAAAAAGGTCATTCTCCAAAGATGAATTTCATTGCTTCCCTGGAACGCAGAAAACACACCAGATTTTTACAAATAGTACCATTTTTATCTTTTGGCTCACTAAATATGAAAAAAGGGGGATTGTACCAGATGGCCGCTAAGCTCCCTGCCAGTGCTAGCCTCCCAGGAATCAACAAGCAGAGTGGAAAGAACACAGGCTTTGGAGTAAAACAGACCCAAATTGTATCCATGAACCTCGCTAAACCTTTGTGATTCTGTAAGATTGACATAATAAATTTACTTCTGAGTGGTGGTAAAGACTAATAAGTCACTTAGTACAAAGATGCACACACACATATTTTTAAATGGTGACCATTATGATCCTTATGGGTTAGATTATGTTCTCCTAAAAGAGACACATTGAAACCCTAACCCCCAAACCTCAGAATGTGATCTTATTTGGAAATAATGTCTTGCTAGAGGTAAATTGAGTTCAAATGAACTCACTAGAGTGGGCTCAAACCAATACAACTGGTTCGTTACAAAAGGGGAAATTCAAACACAGGCATATGCCCAAGTAGAGAGTGGTGTGAAGGGGAACACAGAGATCACAGTGATGTGTCTACAAGCCAAGGAACACTACCGATTGCCAGCAAACCACCAGAAGTTAAGCAAAGGCATGGAACAGACCGCACCCCCCTCGCTCTCAGCAGGAATTAACCCTGCCAGCACCTTGATCTTGAACTTCTGGCCCCCAGAATTGTGAGATAATAAATTTCTAATGTTGAGGCTACTAAATTTATAGTACTTTGTTATGACAACCCTAGCAAATTAATTAAGACACAATTTTGAATCACTCATTGCTCTTGGTATATTTGCAACATAGAAGTCAATATTTGTCAAACTTTTTTTTAAAAGAGAGAGAGAGAGAACTTTTTAATATTTATTTTTTAGTTTTCAGTGGACACAACATCTTTATTTTATTTTTTTTATGTGGTGCTGAGAATCGAACCCAGCGTCCCGTGCATGCCAGGTGACACATTACCACTTAAGCCACCTCCCCAGCCCCTGTCAAACTTTTTTTGATAGCAAGTTCAATAAGAAAAGTATTTTACTTAGTTATAAAATATTTAGACATATATATATATATATATATATATATATATATATATACATACATACATACAATAAACAGATGGACAGATTAAAAAATGGTTTTCTATTCTGCTATTTTTCAATCTGTTGGTGACCCACTAACTTGACTTCATAATCCCCAAAGGGTGGCAAGAAGCATTAGACTGGACTAAAGACTCCTTCAGAGTATGAACACTCGACCTGTGATAACTAAATAAACATTTGATTCCTAAGATCAACCTATGTCACCACTTTGAGTTTGTTAATAAATCTACGCAAATATATTACCTTTGAAATTTTTTAAATTAAAAAATAACTACTAAAACAGTATATGTCAAAGACAGCTGAATGGCCTCATTTAAACAGTGTTATTATAAAAACACTGATACACAATTAGCTCTATTCTGGATGGTATGAACTCTCTCCAAAGGTGCTGAGGTTCCCCCATGCTGGTTATAAGCCCCAACCATGTGAGTCATGGTTTCTTGTAATCATAAGGTAACTTTTGTGTGTTTGAATAAATATCTCACTGAAGAAACTGCTTCAATCTCTCATATCATTCTGCCATGTGTTAACAGGAATTATATAAACCATTAAATGACCAGAGAAAAACATTTCTCACAGGTAAAATATACATTAGTCAAATGGTGTGTTGTACTTTGAGGATGCTTGTGGGTTTATTCATTATCTATGTTTATTCCCTTCATTAAAAACTCAAAAAAAAAAATATGGTTCAATACCAAAGCAACAAATAATTATCCAGCGCCTACTACAACTATAAAGAATTGTAACCATGAACCTCTCTAAACCTTTGTGATTCTATAAGATTGACATAATAAATTTACTTCTGAGTGGTGGTAAAGACTAATAAGGCACGTAGTACAAAGATGCACACATACATATTTTTAATATGTATGGTTAATATGAAAATTTATGAGACAAGACATCTGCCCTCTGGAACCTACTTAAAATGGAATGGACCTTGCAGAAGGAAGGGCTGCTAGGTCAGGTGAAGAGTAACAGTAGGTCCATCCCTGCCTCCCCATTTCTATCATCTCCCAAACCTTCAAATGAATTCCCAAGGGAATGGGTAAGACAAGTAGAGATAAACTTCCACTGGCATTAAAACTAGGGCTTAGAGTTAGTCGCCTTCCAAGGAATTTCAAAGCCACCACCCCTCCGAGTACATCCAGTTAATGCCTCAAACTTTGCTACTGGTGCTAGCAACCACACCTTCTCTCACCCCTCTAGATAGATACAAAATTCAAAGAAAATTAACTGTACATGTCCCTTCTGACTTTCCTACATCCCTATTTCCACCAATGTATAATAGTGTGAGAGTGACCCTGGACAATCCTAAGAGCCAAGAAAAGGAGAATTGGGGATATATCTGATTTGGATTTAGTGGGATCCATCTGTGTGATTCACGGTCAATTCTGAGATGGTCAAGTTCATCTCTGAGTGGGAAAATACCTTCTGGGAATTCTCATGGTCATTGTACTGACCTCCATCCCCCAGTGTCATAACATGAAACTCCAGAGCCAGGATTCCATGTGAAAGGACAGGTCCTACCACACCCATCAATATTTGGGGCCCAGAGTTTCAGAGGACGACTTCAGTCCATAGATGGCTGGCTCCCTTCCTCAGGGCCTGAGGAGAGGCAGGACATCATGGTGGGAGAGAGTGGTACAGGAAACAAAGAGAGACCAAGCCTAGCTCACGAGGACAATATAATATCATTAATATCATTTATGATAATAAATTATGTAATAAGTTCTAGAAAATGATTTCTAACCTTTGCTCACTAAATTTAATGATATTTCAATTTTGGTGAAATATTCGCAGAACTGAAAACTTGGGATTTCGTGGGTTAAAAGAAAAAAAAATCATTCTATTAATGAGAAAAAAATTAAAATGAAAACAGGTGAGAGTAAATGTTGTGAAGAGAAAACAGATGAACGGATTAGGAAAGCAATCAAAATAAGACAAATAAGGAATTTGAAACCTGCAAAACAGTGCTACATAATGTTTATGGATAAATCTAGAATTAAAATTGAGAATGGCTACCTAATGTGCAGTAGGGTAAAATGAAGCTGAGGAGCTGTAATCTAATAGTTCACAAATGCTATCTTGACCCAGTTTTGAAGTTATGGCTAAAAACCTCAATTTCCCTTAATTTCCAGTTACCAGCAATTTGCTAAGTCCCCATTCTGTCCACTTCCCTTATCAGACTCTCCCTCTCAGGGCCCCCTCCCCCACCACATACACACAGCAGGCACCTCCCTTATCGGGGACCAACACACCTAAGCCAGATGCCAACAATAAGGGACAAACATAGAACAGGTTAGATTATTCAAATTGGCCATTCCAGGAACCAGGGAAACCTAGCTACCTCACCCCACTTGCTTTACCCAATCTGTCTTCTACAACTCCAGTTGGCTATTGTTTCCTTGCATGTAGGGACAACCCCCTGTGTGGCCCTACATGACATCCTTCTCTCATTTGCAGCTGCACATAGAGCACAGAAGTTCTGCTTTTCATCTAACCTGACATCATTGTGCTAGATCCCACCCTTTCAATCTTACAAAACAGGGACCACTTTCCCTGTTCAAAAATTATTAACATTTCCAAACATCGGCAGAGCATTTAAAGCAGCTCAGGACCATTCTAAACATGGGCCCTCTGCAACTGCACAGGTTACAGGCTCATACACCTGGCCTTGATTAAAACTTGGAAACACAAATGACTCATGAACATGAAATTCAGAATAGTGTTTACCTCTAGGGACCGAGGGGAAGAAAATTGCACTAGCAAGCAGAATTGAGGATTTCAACCCTACCTAGGATCTTGTACTGTTCCATGTTTAAAAATCTAAGTCCAGTATAGAAAAACATTAAGATTTGATAAAGCAAGGTGAGGGATGTGTGAATGTTTGTCATATGTTCTAGCTGCTTCCACTATTTTAGTTTTTGAAAATCATTAATACAACAATGTTTAATTGCAAACTTAGAGTGAACAATTTGCAACTAAAAGCTAAAACATTCAAAAAAGATTTGGGATGGAATTTAGCAGACACAATCCTTATATTGTTTGATGTAAAATTAAAAATGTTTGATGTAACAAATTTCAAAAGCAAATTAAAAGTTAAGGAAAATGAGTTTGGAAGCGTTGGAACATAAAGAGGAATGATGGTTGCTACGGGATGAAGGAGGAAATAAATGGATAGTTGCTGTTCAGTGGGTAGGCTTCCGTCGTGCAAGTTGAAAAAAGAGATTTGCTGTACATTACTGTGCATTTGGACAGTACATTTAAAATGTTAAGAGGGTAGATTTCATGTTATGTGCTTTTTACTATGGTTAAAAAATAAAGTATACCTGAGAGATTAGCATGTGCAGCTAAGCTTCAATATTCTCATTTTTGAAATGGTATTAATATTCATTAGGCATTTTTCATAGCATTATGTTGAGAATTAATGAATATAGATTTGGATGTATAGACACTTCTGGAAGAAATGTCATAATGGTTGCCCAAGGAGAATCCCAAGTTCAGTTAAAATTGCTTTGGCTGGTGATGGAGAACTGGAAAAACTACATTCATGAAATGGTATTTGACTGGTGAATTTGAGAAGCATGTGGCCACCTTGGGTGTTGAGTTCCATTCCCTTGTGTTCTGTCCCAACAGAGGACCTGTTAGGTTCACTGTACAGAATATAATTATGCAGGAAAAATTTGGAGGACTTTCGTACTCAGCCCAGCGTGCCATTTATAGTGTGTGATGTAATAGATACTTAACAAGAATATGCCAGCTAACACAGAGATCTATTCTGAGTACATGAAAACATCTTCATCATGTGGTGTTCCAACAAAGATGTCAAAAAGGTCAAGACAGTGATGGTAAAATCTATTGTCTTTCACCAAAAGATGGATCTTCTGTACTGTAAAATTTCTGCCAAAGTCTCAATAACTTTGATACACCTTTTCTCTGGCTTGCTAGAAAGGTCACTGGGGACCCGAATTTGGAGTTTGTTGTCAGGCCTGCTCTTGTCCCACCAGATGTTATTGTGGAAACCAGCTTTAGCTGTGCGGTATGAGCATGAGTTAAAGGTCCCTTGGACAGCTAATTGCTCTTCCACGGAGGCTGGCATCAGTGACAATGAAGCTGGAGCCCAGGGTCAGAGGTCTAGTCCGATGAGTGACTGCAGTGTAGTGTCAGGGGTAGAATGTGTTTCCCATTTGATTACATAGCTCAGCAGAACATGTGTTTCTTGTTTGGGAAGCAGAAGGAGATGCATGGGCTTTGGATTGAATATGGCAGTTAAAAAAATCATTTTTTGGACTTGCATTTTTAGCTCTTTTGTAAAATAGCTGTTTATTTCTTGAGTTTCAGATATGTAAGATGGCTACCAGCAAATAATAGTGAAATTGTGTTTACTACTGTTGTTCCCATTCCTTTTTGTTTAAAATCAGAATAAAGTTGTATTTCTAGTATCTAAAAAATAACCAAATACAGGTTAATCACAATATGGTATTAAGATTCATCATCGACATATTACAATCACTGGGAATATTGGAAATAATGTTATTTTCACATCACTTAAAAGTAGAAGAAAGTAGAGATGGTTACCAATGACACACATACACACAAAAAAACACAACTAAGAAGTGAGAATATACAGTACCATGATATAAAGTATAAGGGAGGGTGAATTAAAATTAATGATAAATTTTATCTAATTTTTTAAGGAAAATGCATTTACTTGTACCTCTGTTTGCTTTCAAATGTTCTCCTTTTCTAGTATGAAAAGAAAATTGAGATTAATGATGTCTGCATAATTTCTACTGCCTATTCATTTTCTTACATTTTTTTCCTTTTCTTAAACAGCAATATTAACTGTCATCTAAAGATTCAGGAATATTCATCAGTGTCAAAATTTATAAGAACAATATAGATAAGACTGCTTGATTGGGAAAAAAGGGTAAGACTTAGTAAATTAACTGCCATCTTCTCTTTCTCTAAAGTCACAATTTTTATTAAATGCAAGTGGAGAGAATGTCAGAAACTCTCTTTTATTATCACTGGTCACATGCCTGGCTGCAGGAAGTAAGAATGGCAGATTTCAAAGAAGTGGGTCTCACAGACACAATCCCACCAACAACATCTTGCTCTCAGGCCATTTGGTTCCATTTGGATGCTTTCCCATTGTCCTCTAGACCACTCCATGCCCTACCCTTCTAGGCTTTGTGCCCTGAAGCTGACCTGCATAGCTTCATCAACAGGTTCCCTTCCTCTCTTATGTCAGTATCTGGATGATTTTAGCCAACTAGGGACAGCAGCAGGAGATAGGAAGGAGGGTGAAAATAAAGTCAGGCATTTATGTTCCACAAGTGACTCAGCCACCCACTTCTACTCTCCACCATCCTTAATGTCTCTATTTCAGAGAAAAAAAAATAGTATTTAGTAAATGCTTTGCAGTTTAATGTACTGGTTAGTATAATCATGATCATTTTAATTTTTCCATGCCTCTGAAATGTTTGTATTTTGCAAAATGTTTTGCCCAGTGTATTAGTCAGCGTTTAGCACTATAATGAAATACCTGATGCAGCTACCTTTATAAAGAAAAAGTTTTTGCTTAGTTTTGGAAATTCCAAAACCAAGATTGGATGGCCCTATTGGTTTGTTGATCCAGATTCTAAAGGGTCTAAACTACTACCCACAAGCTTTTATGTGCCTGACTTAACACTTTTGCTATCTCACAGTGTCTTTCATTTCCTGATAACCTATATTGTAATGGAAGAGGTGAATTGAAATTGATCATATTTCTTCAGAGAAAAGTTTGCTTCCCTGTCATTTCTACTTCCAATTACACATTCTGGGTCAAAGGAAGATCTCTAGGGGAGTGAAAAAAATGTCAGTCCCTAAAGTTTTCATCTTCTTCCTTTCCAAATAGAGCCCAGAGTGTCCTACTGTATACACAGTGGAAAGAAATCCCAACTTACCAAGTTATGTCTGAGTACTTACATAATTTTGGTGACAGTATGACAACTCTCATGCTTATTAAGTTGTCATACTGTTTGTCATCCTCACTTTGGATTCAAACATATATACTATTTATGGCCGAAGTTTCAGGATCTCAAGAGTAGTAACCAGTCCAACACCAGTCTTGTTCATTCTAAACTGAAACTTATGAGAGCTGCATATCTAAATGATATTTTTACTTTATAAATTATTATAATTTCAGATTTAAAATAGCTACTGGAATGTTCAAACATTTGAAAATGTATCATGACAAGGTTTATCAGCCCTCAGAGAGATAGCCAGGGCTTTCTCTCCTCAAGGTTTTCACCTTAATTAATTTGCCTGAGACGCCTCCTTTCTGTAGCAAAGAGTACACCCACATTATTTTCTTTTCCGTCAGCCTTATGAAGTTTTCTATTTTCAAAAGGATTATCATACAAACCAGTTAAACAACCTGCCAATGATTCCACTTGTCAATGAAAATTTGATGAAGGTTAGGCTATTAAGCTGAATTTCCAAGCAAATTCCTAAATAAGCATTCAAGTAACTACAATAATTTATCCATTTACCTTCTGAGAAATTGCTCCATCGTTTTTCTAATATAAATTACGACTTTTGAAAACAAGGAGCACCCATGATAGAATTTGTTTTTCAATGAAAGTATTGATAAGCAATCACTTTTATAGCTGGAGAACAATTAGATTTAATTTGGGAGAGCAATTTGTCTGATTTTTGTGCTGAGAATTTACTTTAAGTTACTTACATATGCCTACATTCTCATCTATTTGTTGTGTTCTAGTGTCCTCCAATGGATATTCTTGATAGTACTGGTACCGCAGAAAGCATTGCTCTTAGAATCACCAGGAGGTTAGATGGTACATGAGCTTTGTGAGTAAAACCATTTGAAAGACAGTAGTCCAAGTTTTAGTGAAATCATGTAACATGTAGGGCACATCATAAAATCATTCTCCTTTGTAAAAAATGGATTCCAGAATCATTCAGACTAAAACCTATTTTTTCGCTTCTCTTATCATACTGAACTATCTTGAAAGTAGTAGGCCAATTTGTATGAAAGTGACTGTTGAAACGTAGAAAGTCTGATTTGATGACTGGAACTTAGAGGTGCATGGCACAGCAACAGACTCTGAATATTAAGTAAAACACAATATTATTTTATTAGCCCAGAGAACATCAGAAATATTCTATAGAAATAAAGTTTGGCTCGAAAGCAAATTTGAAATTTTGCAAAATTTGCAAAAGATAAAGAAAAAAAAACTCTCCCATTACTTTAGTGGAAACATCAGTCTGAATTATTGGGAAGTCTAAATAGGAACCTGTAAAGAATTGTGTTTTTATATTCTCATGCTCACAATTAGGATGAAGTTTCAATTGATAGCCCAAGTAAGTATGATCAAACTTGGGGCTATTGTAAATTGATTGTGTACAGGAGAGATTGGCAACCATATCTCCGAATTTTTATTGTTATTTCCACTTTAAATAATCTCTACTGTTCCCACAGTAGGAGTTGGATCTTGTATCAGATCAAGCATCCTAGTTTTGATCCAGAAAACACTCTGACTCAAAAGAGGTCTGTTGGCTGTAGGAAAATAACTTATTGAACAGATAGAATGCAGACTGTGCTGCTTCCTCACAGAGCTAGGGGACTGCTCAATTATCATGCTGATATTTCACAGGTATGGATGTTTCCCTTAAGCACATGGTACTATATCGGTATGCACATTTGACATTCCACAGGTGTATGTTTTCCCAATGTATATAACCTACAGATGGTTATATTGCTAGAAATCATTTTAAATAGCTGCAATGTACTGTAAATACCTGTAGGGTCAGATGTGATTCTCTCATCGACCCCACTCATTTCATGGGAAATCCTGATTCCAGTTCTAAACATAAGGTTCCAAGTCCTACTGAGCTGTCCCATCAAGAAGACAACTGAGGTCCCTTGAAGATATCCCTTGTCAGTGCCTTCCGCCATGCTTACTGGCAGATGTCAACAGCAGAGCACAAGAGAGCACAGGAAGGCATACACGTGGAAGGGTCCACAGGTGCTTGAAAACAGCTGTATCCATAACTGTCTGAGGTCTGTAGAACCAGGCACCCCTAAAAAAAAATTCACCCAGATTTTCCAAAGTCTATGTGAGATAACTAACAGAATAAAAAGAACAGCTGATGTTCCCTCAATGCACTCTACCACTATCTCTAGCTATACATTTTCCATCATCAAGATGGGTTAGGCAGTCCTCCTGCCATAGGGTGGCAACCAGCACACATCTGCAGCAGTTACATCGCCCAGCTGTAGGTGGCCTGGAGGCAGGGACTGAGCTCCCAGAAGTTTTGGTTGCAACCCTCACTCCACCCTGGCATTATCATTCATAGGTGTGCTCTCTGGCACTACTCTTGGTATACAGAAGGTTATGACTCTTGGAGAATAAAGCTGATCTCTCTGCTAAGTAGTCTAATTATGTGGATGTCCTTTCTTGATCCTTTGGACTTGTGACCTTGTTTGCCTCATTTGTGTGCCTCTGGGTTCTCCATCATTTGGAATCTACTATTTTCACTTGTTAATGCAATGGTCCTACGGTAACTCAAGAAAGCTCAAAACCCACCAAATCTATTTCATTATGAAAATGTCTTACTGTCACTGTCTCCTATGATGATCACTTTCACTCTGGTGACTCAATAACCACACATTTCAGAAGTCATTAGAAAAAAAAAATCACAGCTCCAAATAGCCAACGAGTCACCATACATATCATTGTGAATGTCTTGGTAGGGTGATTAGGTGTCTCATTCTCAGGCCTAGACTGGAGGACAAACGGAACTATGTTTGTTTCATGGTAATGGAAGAAGCTCAAAAAGGCACACCCAAATGTGCAGGGAAGTCCAACATCCAAACTTCAGGTTGAAGGTCAGGGAAATACATGCTGTGCAGCAAGTGACAGCAAGAATATAAATGTAGAAAACATTTACAGGGAAGTAAAAAAAAAAGTGTTCAAATGACTCAATCTACCACCGTCACCAGAGTAAACACACAAACAGAACTGTACGGAGAAACAGAAGGCCTGGATCAAAGTCTCCTTCACTCTCTATGCCATTCACTACCCTCTTGAGCAAGAATGAAACCTCTTTGGGTTCCAGGTAGGTTGGAAGAAAGTAGACTGGATGATTTATGAAGATTTATGCAGCCTCAATATTCCCCAAAGCTCTTTATCTCTCATCTCTAATCAGTTCCTTCTCCCTTTGTGCCTATAGATTTCCAAATTATGGGTCTCCTGCTCAGAATTAACAGATTGACCCTTGGTTTCTGTGCCTAAGCAGTGACATTCCCGTTAATATCTCTCTCTAGTGTGTTTTTTTATAGGCACCTACAATGGCCCCTCACATGTACTTCTTCCAATCCTCAACATTTAGCCTTAATGCTTCATTTTGAAAGACTGTCCCTGAAGGTCCCATAATACTTATACTACTAAGCCTAATTAAGCCCATTTTTAATAAATCCCTCCCCACCCTTTCTTACAGGTCTAAATTCATTCACCTACCTTCAAAGATCTACCTCTCCTCTGTGTTCCTTTTCATTCTATTCCCTCCACTTGAAGAAAACAAAATCCCAAAGTGTGCTGACTTCCTACTATTCAGAAAAATACTACCCAGAAGCTGGAAATAAACCATGTCCTTTCAATGTCACTTGGAATTATTGCTTAAAAGAAAGGTCCATCCCAGGATTACTTAGAGACATCAACTTTGTTCAACTTACTCTTTATCATTAAATAAAGACCCAGACATAGTGAAGTCTTACACTGACATGTAGTTTTTGTTCATATGCAAAATTTACAGAACAATACTCAGTATTCTAACCCAGCAATCACATCCTCCCTTTCCTTTTTTTTTTTTTTTATATCACATCTACTTTAATAATAGGCTCCACCCAGGAAGTGTTCTTGAAATGTACAAGTAAAAATGTCTTTTTCATAAACATATTTGACCTGTGACAGCTGAATAGTGAGAATAGATTACTTAATTCAAGTAACTTTTAACATAAAAACATAAACTTGCAGATTTAAAGCATAACATTATACCTTTAACCATCTGTATCATACTACCCTGGCAATATAATATCACTCTTTAATAGGTACATTAAAATATATAGAAACTTAAAAAAAAGAAGAAAAGTCAGATCATTATTAAATTACCAATCCCAAATTTTACACCCACACACGTATACACATAAACACACACATTTTTCCATCTTTGGGTACTGTGTACAAAGATGCAGTCTTAAAATTGTTTCACTTAACTCACGATTCTAGAATAACAATCGTTATATAGACAGTGCTCTTAAAAAAAACATATTTTAATATTATCTTAATATATTAAAAAAAGGAACAAAGGAATTAAAATTGAAACATAAAGTGATTTAATGTTGCCATCTAGTTAAAACTATTAGCTGGGAATACATATGTTATAAAAACTAAACAAGTAAGATGAATTATTTTTACTTATAAATGTATTTGGTCAAAAAATAAAAATTACGTTTTTATAAAGTCCATTTTTAATCACCTGCATTTATATCTTTAACATTTCTTTCAGAGACTAATTTAGATACCATCAGGTAGCATTTATTTTTATTTTGGAATTTTATATCAGTTTAGATGAATTTCAAGAATTCATACACAGAATATAATATAAAACTCAAATTCTTACAAGAGTCATCCTTGGCTACATAATCTTGATTTCTTCATGAGAGTGATGACCACATCCCAATCTACAAAATAATGAGCTTTCCTGAGGGATATATAAATAAGCTACATTGCCCAGCATGCAAGGGGTTTTGTTCCCATATCAAGCCTATGAGGAGGTAATTGTCTGTAACTGGCCTTCCTACAAGTTTTGATATGCTTAATATGCAGACAGATGTATTAAAATACAGATATAGTAATTTCTCTTTTGATGTGAGAAGGTGAAAGAAAACTACTTTAATTGTATTTAAATATTTTGATGTAGGTAATCATCATTGGGAAGATGTTTAAAATTAAGCCTTGATTCCTATAGTCATACATGTTTCACTGTGGGTTTTACAGAAAGGTCTATTCAGTTTGAATAAGATCACACAGAAAGATTTCTTCAAGGGTTAGAGATGCAGTACTTTTTATTACGAAATACATAAATTACTGAATGAATGAATGAGTGAGCTGGGCTAGATTATAATATTTCTTCTGAACTCAAGATTACACCAAAACTACTGGATTACACTATAACATTTACTAGATTATTGGGTAATCTCAATGGCCTCCCAGGTGCTCTTCCATTGTCTCTTCTCTGTAAAGCAGCCTGCGTGGTTTTATGATGCCTCAACCGAGATATTGTATTTCTTCAATATCCTCCTGTGGCTACAAGTGTGAAGAGCAAGTGGGTAGCCAGTGATTGGATCTAGTATCTACTGGAGCTTCATTTTAGTCTACTTCCTGTGTAGCAAAAGCTGGAATACTAAATTTTGCAGTGAAATTAACTTCTCCTAATTTCAGTCATTCAAGCAAGATTTGAAAGACAAAAATTGAGCAGGGCCACTTTCCTGCCACTTGACCATTGCTGCTGGTAATCAAAGTGGCAAGGCCACTGAGTTTTTTTCCCTTTACCCTCATTTACTCTTGTATGTTCTTTTGTATAACCCTGAGGGTCTCCTTCCATTTCCATGCAATTTCCCTTTTCTCTCCCTTTCCCTCCCACCTCTCATCTCTGTTTAATGTTAATCTTCTTCTCATGCTCTTCGTCCCTACTCTGTTCTTAGTTACTCTCCTTATATCAAAGAAGACATTTGGCATTTGTTTTTTAGGGATTGGATAGCTTCACTTAGCATAATCTGTTCTAGTGCCATCCATTTCCCTGCAAATTCTATGATTTTGTCATTTTTTAATGCAGAGTAATACTCCATTGTGTATAAATGCCACATTTTTTTAATCCATTCGTCTATTGAAGGGCATCTGGGTTGGTTCCACAGTCTTGCTATTGTGAATTGAGCTGCTATGAACATCGATGTAGCAGTGTCCCTGTAGCATGCTCTTTTTAGGTCTTTAGGGAATAGACCAAGAAGGGGAATAGCTGGGTCAAATGGTGGCTCCATTCCCAGCTTTCCAAGAAATCTCCATACTGCTTTCCAAATTGGCTGCACCAATTTGCAGTCCCACCAGCAATGTACAAGTGTACCCTTTTCCCCACATCCTCGCCAGCACTTGTTGTTGTTTGACTTCATAATGGCTGCCAATCTTACTGGAGTGAGATGGTATCTTAGGGTGGTTTTGATTTGCATTTCTCTGACTGCTAGAGATGGTGAGCATTTTTTCATGTGCTTGTTGATTGATTGTATGTCCTCCTCTGAGAAGTGTCTGTTCAGGTCCTTGGCCCATTTGTTGATTGGGTTGTTTGTTATCTTATTGTCTAATTTTTGGAGTTCTTTGTAAACTCTGGATATTAGGGCTCTATCTGAAGTGTGAGGAGTAAAGATTTGTTCCCAGGATGTAGGCTCTCTATTTACCTCTCTTATTGTTTCTTTAGCTGAGAAAAAAACCTTTTAGTTTGAGTAAGTCCCATTTGTTGATTCTAGTTATTAACTTTTGTGCTATGGGTGTCCTATTGAGGAATTTGGAGCCCGACCCCACAGTATGTAGATCGTAGCCAACATTTTCTTCTATCAGACGGCGTGTCTCTGATTTGATAGCAAGCTCCTTGATCCATTTTGAATTAACTTTTGTGCATGGCGAGAGAAAGGGATTCAGTTTCATTTTGTTGCATATGGATTTCCAGTTTTCCCAGCACCATTTGTTGAAGATGCTATCCTTCCTCCATTGCATGCTTTTAGCCCCTTTATCAAATATAAGGTAGTTGTAGTTTTGTGGATTGGTCTGTGTCCTCTATTCTGTACCATTGGTCCACCCGCCTGTTTTGGTACCAGTACCATGCTGTTTTTGTTACTATTGCTCTGTAGTATAGTTTGAAGTCTGGTATCGCTATACCGCCTGATTCACACTTCCTGCTTAGCATTGTTTTTGCTATTCTGGGTCGTTTATTTTTCCATATGAACTTCATGATTGCTTTCTCTATTTCTACAAGAAATGCCGTTGGGATTTTGATTGGCATTGCATTAAACCTATAGAGAACTTTTGGTAATATTGCCATTTTGATGATGTTAGTTCTGCCTATCCATGAACAGGGTATATTTTTCCATCTTCTAAGATCTTCTTCTATTTCTCTCTTTAGGGTTCTGTAGTTTTCATTGTATAAGTCTTTCACCTCTTTTGTTAGGTTGATTCCCAAGTATTTTATTTTTTTTGAAGATATTGTGAATGGAGTGGTTGTCCTCATTTCCATTTCAGAGGATTTGTCGCTGATATACAGGAATGCCTTTGATTTATGCATGTTGATTTTATATCCTGCCACTTTGCTGAATTCATTTATTAGCTCTAATAGTTTCTTTGTAGAGCCTTTTGGGTCTGCTAGGTATAGAATCATATCATCTGCAAATAGTGATAATTTAAGTTCTTCTTTTCCTATTTTGATGCCTTTAATTTCTTTCGTCTGTCTAATTGCTCTGGCCAGCGTTTCGAGAACTATGTTGAACAGAAGTGGTGAGAGAGGGCATCCCTGTCTTGTTCCAGATTTTAGAGGGAATGCCTTCAATTTTTCTCCATTCAGAATGATGCTAGCCTGAGGCTTAGCATAGATTGCTTTTACAATATTGAGGTATGTTCCTGTTATCCCTAGTTTTTCTAGAGTTTTGAACATAAAGGGATGCTGTACTTTGTCGAATGCTTTTTCCGCATCTATCGAGATGATCATATGGTTCTTATTTTTAAGTCTATTGATGTGGTGAATAACATTTATTGATTTCCATATATTGAACCAGCCTTGCATCCCAGGGATGAATCCTACTTGATCATGGTGCACAATTTTTTTGATATGTTTTTGTATCCGATTCGCCAGAATTTTATTGAGGATTTTTGCATCTAGGTTCATTAGAGATATTGGTCTGAAGTTTTCTTTCTTTGAAGTGTCTTTGTCTGGTTTAGGTATCAGGATGATGTTGGCCTCGTAGAATGAATTTGGAAGTTCTCCCTCTTTTTCTATTTCCTGAAGTAGCTTGAAAAGTATTGGTATTAGTTCCTCTTTAAAGGTTTTGTAAAATTCTGCTGTATACCCATCCGGTCCTGGGCTTTTCTTAGTTGGTAGTCTTTTGATGGTTTCTTCTATTTCCTCAATTGATATTGGTCTGTTTAGGTTGTCTATATCCTCCTGACTCAATCTGGGCAGATCATATGACTTAAGAAATTTATCGATGCCTTCACTATCTTCTAATTTATTGGAGTATAAGGATTCAAAATAATTTTTGATTATCTTCTGTATTTCTGAAGTGTCTGTTGTGATATTGCCTCTTTCATCCCGTATGTTAGTAATTTGAGTTCTCTCTCTTCTTCTCTTCGCTAGCATGGCTAAGGGTCTGTCGATTTTGTTTATTTTTTCAAAGAACCAACTTTTAGTTTTGTCAATTTTTTCAATTGTTTCGATTTCATTAATTTCAGCTCTGATTTTAATTATTTCTTGCCTTCTACTTCTTTTGCTGTTGTTTTGCTCTTCTTTTTCAAGGATTTTGAGATGAAGTATGAGATCATTTATTTGTTGTTTTTTTCTTTTTTTAAGGAATGAACTCCAAGCAATGAATTTTCCTCTTAGAACTTCTTTCAATGTGTCCCATAGATTCCGATATGTTGTGTCTGTGTTTTCATTAATCTCTAAGAATTTTTTAATTTCCTCCTTGATGTCTTCTATAACCCATTGATCATTCAGTAACCTATTGTTCATTCTCCAAGTGATGTATTCTTTTTCCTTCCTTCTTTTATCGTTGATTTTCAGTTCCATTCCATTATGATCAGATAGGATGCATGGTATTATCTCTACTCCTTTATATTGTCTAAGAGTTTCCCTGTGACATAATATATGATCTATTTTTGAGAAGGATCCATGTGCTGCTGAGAAAAAAGTGTAACTGCTTGATGTTGGGTGGTATATTCTATATATGTCAATTAAGTCTAGGTTATTAATTGTGTTATTGAGTTCTATAGTTTCCTTATTCAACTTTTGTTTGGAAGATCTGTCCAGTGGCGAGAGAGGTGTGTTGAACTCTCCCATGATTATTGTATGGTGGTCTATTAGACTCTTGAACTTGAGAAGAGTTTGTTTGATGAACATAGCTGCACCATTGTTTGGGGCATATATATTTATGATTGTTATGTCTTGTTGGTGTATGGTTCCCTTAAGCAGTATGTAGTGTCCCTCTTTATCCCTTTTGATTAACTTTGGCTTGAAATCTATTTTATTTGATATGAGTATGGACACTCCTGCTTGTTTCCGAAGTCCATATGAGTGATATGATTTTTCCCAACCTTTCACCTTCAGCCTATGTATGTCTTTTCCTATCAAATGCGTCTCCTGTAGGCAGCATATTGTTGGGTCTTGTTTTGTGATCCATTCTACTAGCCTGTGTCTCTTAATTGGTGAGTTTAAGCCATTAACATTTAGGGTTATTATTGAGATATGGATTGTTCTTCCAGCCATATTTGTTTATTTATGTTACTAAACATGGTTTGTTTACCTCTTTGATTATTCTCCCCCCCCCTTTACTGTCCTACCTCCCACTGTTGGTTTTCATTGTTATTTTCCATTTCCTCTTCCTGTAATGTTTTGCTGAGGATGTTTTGAAGAGATGGTTTTCTAGCTGCATATTCTTTTAAATTTTGTTTGTCGTGGAAGGTTTTAATTTCATCTTCCATCCTGAAGCTTAATTTCGCTGGATACACAATTCTTGGTTGGAACCCATTTTCTTTCAGTGTTTGAAATATGTTATTCCAGGATCTTCTAGCTTTCAGAGTCTGTGTTGAAAGATCAGCTGTTATCCTGATTGGCTTGCCCCTAAATGTCATCTGCTTCCTTTCTCTTGTAGCTTTTAAAATTCTCTCCTTATTCTGTATGTTGGGCATCTTCATTATAATGTGTCTAGGTGTGGATCTCTTATAATTTTGCACACTCGGCATCCTGTAGGCTTCTAGAATTTGGGATTCTGTCTCATTCTTCAAGTCTGGGAAGTTTTCTCGTATTATTTCATTGAATAAATTGCTCATTCCTTTGGTATGGAGTTCTATACCTTCCTGTATCCCAATGACTCTTAAGTTTGGTCTCTTAATGTTATCCCATATTTCTTGGATGTTCTGCTCATGGTTTCTTAACAGTCTTGCTGAGCTGTCTATGTTCTTTTCAAGTTGAAATACTTTGTCTTCATTGTCTGATGTTCTATCTTCTAAGTGTTCTACTCTACTGGTAGTATTCTCAATTGAGTTTTTAAGTTGGTTTATTGCTTCCTGCATTTCTAGGATTTCTGTTTGTTTGTTTTTTATAACCTCTATCTCCCTGTATAGTTGATCCTTTGCTTCCTGGATTTGTTTGTGTAATTCCTTGTCGAAGTGATCTTTCATTGTCTGATTTTGCTGTCTAATGTCTTCCTTGATACTCCAGATCATCTGAAGCATATATATCCTGAATTCTTTATCTGACATTCCATCTGCTGCAGCTGTTACCTCTTCTAAAGTTGAGTTGACCTGCATTGCTTGTAGTCCTTTCTTTCCTTGTCTTTTCATACTGCTTGTGTTTCTTTCTTCTTGGTGAAACTGTTGTGTTTTTGAAATTTTCCCCCACTATATATTTATATTGCTCTTATATAGTTGAAAAGTCTCCCTTGCAGGTGCAGGCTGGGGCTCTGCTCTGCCCCTCCTCCAATTGGTGTGAGGTGTCTACCACGCCCGCGGACCCCTGGGCCTGATCCGCCGTTCTGTCGCAGGTCTGCCTACCTTGCAGGTGGGGGCGAAGGCTCTGCCCTGCCCCTCCTACCATGCCCGGGGACCGCTAGGCCTGATCTGCAGGTTGGTCGCCTGTCTGCCCACCTTGCGGGCACGGGTGTCAGTTCCGCTCTGCCCCCACTCCAATTGGGGTCACTTGACCACCACACAGGCGGGCCGCTGGGCCTGATCTGGGTGCGGGCGAAGGCTCTGCTCTGCCCCTACTCCATTTGGGGTGAAGTGTGTACCACGCTGGCAGGCCGCTGGGCCTGCTCCGCCGGTCTGTCGCAGGTCTGCTTACCTTGCCGGCGCGGGCGGCGGCTCTGCCCTGCCCCTCCTACCACACCTGCAGACTGCTGGGCCTGATCTGCATTTTGGTCGCAGGTCTGCCTACCTTGCGGGCGCGGGCGGCGGCCCAGCTCCTCCCCTCTGGCTCGACGACAAAGCGAGAGAGACTCGGGTATCTGTGACTCACCCTCCCTACCAGGGGACCACCTGTTTCCGTCGCCGCTGGCACCGATGAAGTTCTCTCCTCGGCCGCTCTCCGATGACATCAGATCTCTGCCATGCTGGCATCCCCTGTTCTATGGCTGAATCCCATTTTCTTCTCTTCCAATAGGCGGAGCTGTGCCCTCTGAGCCGAGCTTCTGCCCTCTATGTGCTGACAGAAATCCCTGTATGGTGGCTCCTGGGAGTCTCTCAATCCTGTTAGTCCAGAGCCCTTTCACTTATCCGGCCCCTCCCCCTGTTCCTCCTCCCAGCCAGCCAGCCAGGTCCTGTTCACCGGAGGCGGTTCCCCAAGGATCTGATTACACTTGCAGCCCCACCACGTGTCCTATATCCCGAACGATGAACACCCTCTCTGTCATTCATCTAAGCCCCAGTGCTGTGGTGGGGTGATCTGGGAACCAACAGTTTAATTTTTCCGGACCCCTTTGGTGGGCACGCCCCCAGAAACTGGCGGCTAAGATCTTGGGTGTCGCCGCTGGTGTTAAGGGGAGGTGGGGATCTGGAATCCCCTCTGCTTCCCTATAGACACGCCCCCGGAGAGATTCCCGAGGTTTCCTGGCTGCTTGTATCTGGAGGGGGTGGGAGTCACACACCTGCTAACGTGGATTCCGCTGGGAAGGAATTCTGTCGGCGGAACTCTGGTGATGTCACCTCTCTGCTATGGCGGGCCCCAGGCTCCTTGCCGGAGTGTCCGAAGGGAGGGGTGGGACTGGTCTGTCTCTGGTTGGTTTCAGCTCCCGGTTCGCTATTTCATGAAGGCTTGGCGAGAGACCTCTTCCTAGAGTCCCTGCACCGCTCCTGCTGCGCTGCGCCTCGGAGGCTATCCGCCCTGACGCAGGGACCGCGTGCAGGTAGCCGACAGTCGCCGAGTCGCGCAGGCAGCGGCTGGCAGGTCTGGACCTCTGCGCTGCGTGGCAGAGATTCACTCGTCTAGCGCAAACTGTCACCTCCAAAAATCCTACCGATTCCCGGCCGGTCTCTCTTTAGTGGAATTTTGCTAGGAGCTTCTCAGCAGGTCGAATCTAAGCGTATCCATGCGTCTCTCTGACCCCGTTGTTGAGGAGGTACTGAAAGCGCTGCCTCCCCTCTCGCCGCCATGTTGGATCCCCCGGCCAACATGAGTTTTTGTGTACTCCCTTTCCTTTTTTTAAACTGCTCTTGGAAACAGCCCCATCTTCATATGAGTTTACTCATTAGTTAATGAGATGAATAAAACCTTTGACATATGTTCAGTTTAAAACATAGCTGACAAAACAGCTATGTTTTGAATTTTTATAAACTGTATGACTTCACCACTAATCTCTTCTTGAAAGGTTGCTGCTCATTCTTCCCTCCATATCTCAAACTGCTGCACCTACAGAAATGTCTCCCACTTGTCTGAGATAATCGAATCCTACATCTCATTTCCTTGAAAGGACCTTTGAAATGACTGGGTTTTTTATAGTCTGGATTATTACGTTTGCTTCTTTGTGATATTATTTATTGTAAAATGTTTATTTTGTTTTCTTAACTAAATGAGAATCCAGACAGCAACCGTGCTGCTGAATTTTAATAACAAAACACATTAAAAGTCTGTTTTAAGCATGATGTTGATGCATACACGAAAAAAATAACTATTGTGTGACAATTTGCAGGACTTTTGGAAGACATAATCATTGGCATCTTTGTATCTCAGTACAAATACAAAAAAATAAAGGGGGCCGGGGAGTTGAAAAAGAAGCAATTCTCCAACAAAAATGTATTAATTAGGAAGTTTACTAGGCCTGCTTAGACAATATCTAGGAAGCACTCTAGATAACCAGTCTTTGCATAGTAAAAAAAAAAAAAATGATCAGCACAGACAGAAAGAGGGTGCCAGACACAGTTGCAGCGTCAGCCTTTTGTGAGAAATTCACTTTTAGAGAATCACTTGTAAATTTATGTAGCACCAAAATCATTTTCTTCTCAAAAAGGGAAACATACTGCAAGCGGAGGTGGGAGTGTAGGCGATTCCCTGTACTCACTCTCCAGTGGATCAAGGTCCTTCTGTTCAAGTATCTGTTTAAGATACTGAACCCCGAGACAGCTCTACACTGTCCTTCAATTCTGAGCCCATCATATATTCCCTTAAAAATTATTTTCATCATTAAATAGCTGTTTCAGCTGTGGACATAATTTAAAGACAGTATCCAAAATAAAATCAAGAAGCTGAAATTCTATATTTTTCAAGTTAATCTAGAAAGAGAAATAAATATCCTCACTCCCAACCTTTTAGCAAAGTTAGCCATTCAGGAGAGTTCCTAGAAATCTAGGCTTATGGGTAGATGAAGAGCAACATTAAAATCAGGCTTCATCTGCAAATTGGTGCAGCCAATATGGAAAGCAGTATGGAGATTTCTTGGAAAATTAGGAATGGAACCAGCATTTGACCCAGCTGTCCCTCTCCTCGGTCTATCCCAAAGGACTTAAAAACAGCATCCTACAGGGACACAGCCACATCAATGTTTATAGCAGCACAATTCACAATAGCTAAACTCTGGAACCAACCTAGATGCCCTTCAATAGATGAATGGATAAAAAAAATGTGGCATATATACACAGTGGAATATTTCACAGCAATAAAAGATAATAAAATCATGATATTTGCAAGTAAATGGAAGAAGTTAGAAAAGATAATGCTAAGTGAAGTTAGCCAATCCCAAAATACCAAATGCTGAATGTTTTCTCTGATATAATGAGGCTGATTCATAGTGGGATAGGGAGGGGGAGCATGGGAGGAATAGACAAACTCTCGATAGGGCAGAGGGTTGGAAGGGAAGGGAGGCGGCATGGGGTTAGAAATGATGTGGAATGCGATGATCATTATTATCCAAAGTACATGTATGAAGACATGAATTGGTGTGAATATACTTTGTATACAACCAGAGATATGAAAAATTGTGCTCTATATGTGTAATAAGAATTGTAATGCATTCCACTGTCATATATAAATAAAAATAAATAAATAAATAACAAAATCAGGCTTCTTAAAGCAGGAAATGTGGATGGCTTGTCGCCAGACTATGGCAATAGCCTCTTGATTGTCTTCTAGATTGTTGTTCTCTCACTTCTTGCTCCATATTTTTAGAGCACCACCTGATAGTGTGCTCAGAAACTCACTGGTTTGAGCTACTCACTGATTCCCAAAGAGAATCTAAATTTCTCATTCCTGCCACTCAGTCCCAAACTACCTCTCCTCCCATCTGTTGCCCACTGCACTTATAAACCAAATGCTTCAGCTCCATCAATATCTTCCAACCCTCCTTTCATCTCCTCACATCTCTACTTACTCCTGTTTCTCCCTCTGCTTGGCGCACCCCTCACCAGCCAACTCTGTTTATTATTCCAGGGTCTGCTCATACGCTACATCATCCTGGACACCCTTCCTCATCACTACCAAAAAGTCACTTCCTTTTCTCAAGTACTGTCGTTTTTAAAAAATTCTGTTAGTTATTTAAAAGGCACATATATTATCCCCCTTACAAGAGGAGAAGAAAAGCAACCACACCTTACACATAGCTGTCTCTCTCCCACAGTATGAGAGACCCTCAATAATGACTCACCGAATTAAAAGAATCAAACAAATTGTAACCTCCATGTTTGGGGCTGGTTTATGGATTCAATTTTTAGGAGCTTGGGATTGATCTTTTAACCATTTTTGAACTTTTTCCTCCATCATGAAGAAAAGAATTTAGTAAATAAAGTCCACCAGAAGGTTGACGGGCCTGGAAAATGCTAGTAAATTCTTATCACCCTCTTAGTTTGACTTAAGCATGAACCTCTAAAAATGTGGTGACAAATTTGGATAACACCAAGTACATGTATGAAGACACGAATTGGTGTCAGCATACTTTATACACAACCAGAGATATGAAAAATTGTGCTGTGTATGTGTAATAAGAATTGTAATGCATTCCACTGTCATTTATTTTTTTTAAAAAAAAATCAATTTAAAAAATTTGGATAACACCAAGTTTCTCTTCTGAGAAATACGTATAATAATTTCATTTGAAAGCTAAGTTCAGTTGCCTAATGAACCTTGAGAAAACCTAGGAGGTCAGATCCTCTGGTACAGGTTGGGTTCACCACCCTTGTTCAGGATGTTGATTAGGAGTGGCAGGAGATCAAGACCTTCATGGGTAGCAAAGGAGAAAGGACAGGGCAGTGGGAGAAGCTGGACAGTGCTGCAGTCATGAGGAACCCCTGCTCCTTTGAGGGACTCTGGGTCTAGCATGTCTATTCATCCCAGAAGGGAATCAGGCCTTCATACACCTGAACTGGTCAGTGAGTGGCTATGGGCTGACAAGGAAGCAGCCCTGGGCACAGTGGCTCTCTTCAGTGGAGGCAACTCTCAAAGAGAGCCAAAGAGATCTCAGGAGACAACCTTCCCAGCATCCAGGAGAATAAATCCTTTGGCTCTGAAGTGGGGAGGTTGGCCAGCACAGTGCAGTGCCCACAACTAGATCTGAACACCAAGATGGCTAGCATCCTTTCCATTAAGCACTGGGAAGTTGGGTGGGGCGGGGTTGGTGTCAGCATGCTTCACATCTGCAAGGCAAAGGACAGTGTGACGTTCTTCTGTCTCTCATATGCCATTCTTGTACAAGTCTGAAACACATAGATGTCGTGGTGATTTCTCCCAACCCCAACGGTTTTTATTGTCGAATATGTGTTGTATCTCTTCCTCTGCTCTCAGGATTGTAGTACAAGAAGGATGATAAATGGGAAAACATATTTAGAAAGCAATGAGGGGAAAAAGAGGAAATGTGACAGAGCCACTTTGGGAAATTTCTTTCTAACTACAGTTAAGAATGAAACTGAGGCGATATTTCATGAGACAAAGCCTTCTGGAGTGTCAGCACATATCTTGCAAATTTGGACAAAGAGGATCATTCAGTCCTGTGTGGATTTATTTGTCCATTTAGACCAATGGCCTAGTTTTGGTGTCTTTGCGTGGGAGTCTATAAAGTACACTCATATACATTATTTTGTCATTTTGTCAAAGATGCTGTAAAACAGTTGAAATTTTTAACTTTTTTTTTTAACTTTAGAAGGTACAAACTATGACCCAGAGAGCCTAAGTCATCTTTTCCAACCTCACACAGCTGGTGGGCAGAAGAGCATCTCCTCGGCTAGCCTCATATCAGTGGAAGTCACCACCACACTGCCACCCACCATGACCTGTCACAAGTCATTAAATGGAAATAACATGCAGAGCTTGCCCAGATTTGTTTTAATACATAAGGTGGGCTTGTCTGCGTAAAAATGTTCCCTTGGCATTTGTGTTCTAAAATGCTTTTTTCCAGTAAAAGGAAATGACTGTAGAAGGGACAGTGAGGCTTTGATAAGCCCACAGGAATGTGTCTGGCGTATGGACATCATTTGTTAAGTGAGTCCCGGTGGCACATGGCACTGCATCACCCTGTCTCTAAGATGCATGACCATGTCTGCTCTTTCACATTGGCCTTCGCAGACAGCTCCTGAATTCTGACCTCCCTTCTGGAACTCTTGTTCAAGATAGAGGAAACCATATGTTATTTCTCATCAAAATATTCATTAGCCACTTGTAGTTTTTTACTGGGGATTCAACCCAGAGTACTTTACCACAGAGCTATAACCCCAGCTCTTTTTGTTTTGAGACAGGGTCTCACCGAGTTGCTGAGGCCAGCCTAGAATGTGCAATCCTCCTTCCTCTGCCTCTCGAGTTGCTGGAATTACAGGTGTACGCCAACATACCTGACCTCATTGTCAATTCTCTTCCACCTTATCATGCTACTTTAATTCTTCTGGATTTGCGTAGCATGTTTCCATTTCATCAGTGAAATGTTTGTAAAGCTTAGAGAACTATGCTAAAAATAGCAATGATAATTTTTGTCTATTAGTGATTGTAGAGTCCCATCCACATATTAAAGTCCAGTGTTTTGTCTGCACAAGGCACTAACAAGAATCAGAGAAAGATTGCAGCAATCGTTAATCAAGGTCACTACAAAATATCTGGAAATACATTGATCATATTTTACACACAGTAGTACTTTTAAGAAACATTAGAATCAGAAAGAAAAGCAGACATCCAGCCAACAAATTCCAATTGTTCATAATAAAGTAGAGGCTGTGTCATAGTTTATATTAGAGTAAGAAGTTCTCAGAAAACTATCCAAGCGTCCTTTCTTCAACAGAGATACACATTTCCTGCTTACATCATTCAGAAAATAAATCACAAAGGACCCCTGATGCTATTGCTCAAAGAGAATGAAGAGGCATTTTTAACGATTCCAAAATACAAAGGAATGGATGCTCCCTTTAAGAAGAGTCAATATCAGAGAAAACATTTGGCCTTTGGTTTTGGGAGATTGGCTTATTTCACTTAGCATGATATTCTCCAACTCTATCCATTTACAAGCAAAGGCCCTAATTTCATTCTTTAAAGCTGACTAATATTACATTGAAAATATATAGGAGCCGCCCCCTCCCCCTGCGCCGGCAAAGTAGAGGGAACTGTGACCACGCACAGAGCAGGCCCAGCGGCCTGCTGAGGGGCAGAGCCGCCCCCCACCCCCCGCGCCTGCCAGGTAGGTGGAACTGTGACCACCGACAGAAAAGGCCCAGTGGCCCCTGGCGGGACAGAGCTTCCAATCACTCCTGCAAGGTAGGCGGGCCTGCGACCCACCGGCAGAAGAGGAGCAGTGGCCTGCTGAGAGGTTGAGCCGCCCCCTCCCCCTGCGCCGGCAAAGTAGAGGGAACTGTGACCACCCACAGAGCAGGCCCAGTGGCCTGCTGAGGGGCAGAGCCATCCCCCACCCCCCGCGCCTGCCAGGTAGGGGAACTGTGACCACCGACAGAAAAGGCCCAGTGGCTCGCGGAGGGACAGAGCTTCCAATCACTCCTGCAAGGTAGGCGGGCCTGCGACCCACCGGCAGAAGAGGAGCAGCGGCCTGCTGAGAGGCAGAGCCGCCCCCTCCCCCCCGCGCCTGCAAGGTAGACGGAACTGTGACCACCATCAGAACAGGTCAGACCTGCAACCGAGAGACAGAACAGGCCCAGTGGCCTGAGGAAGGGTAGAGCCGCCCCCCCCCGCGCCTGCAAGGTAGGCGGACCTGCGACCCACTGGCAGTACAGCCCCAGAGGCCTGCAGAGGGGCAGTGCCGCTGCCTGCGCCTGCAAAGTAGGCAGAACTGCGACCACCGACAGAACAAGCCTAGAGGCCCGCAGAGGGACAGAGCCGCCGCCCGCGCCTGCAAGGTCGGCGGACCTGCTACCGACCGGCAGAGCAGGCCCAGCGGCCTGCCGGCGTGGTAGGCACATTGCCCCAATTGGAGGAGGGGCAGAGCCGCCGCCCGCGCCTGCGAGGGAGACTTTGCAACTATACAAGACCAATATAAATATATAGGGGGAAAATTCAATAGCACAACAGTTTCACCAAGTAGAAAGGAACGCGAACAGTATGAAGAGACAAGGAAAGAAAGAACCACAAGCATTGCAGGTCAACTCAACGTTAGAAGAGGTAATAGCTGCAGCAGATGGAATGTCAGATAAAGAATTCAGGATATACATGCTTCAGATGATCTGGAGTCTCAAGGAAGACATCAGACAGCAAAATCAGACAATGAAAGATCACTTCAACAATGAATTACATAAACAAATCCAAGAAGCAAAAGATCAACTATACAGGGAAATAGAGGTTATAAAAAACAAACAAACAGAAATCCTAGAAATGCAGGAAGCAATAAACCAACTTAAAAACTCAATTGAGAATACTACCAGCAGAGTAGAACACTTAGAAGACAGAACATCAGACAATGAAGATAAAGTATTTCAACTTGAAAAGAACATAGACAGCTCAGCAAGACTGTTAAGAAACCATGAGCAGAACATCCAAGAAATATGGGATAACATCAAGAGACCAAATTTAAGAGTCATTGGGATACAGGAAGGGACAGAGTTTCAAACCAAAGGAATGAGCAATCTATTCAATGAAATAATACGAGAAAACTTCCCAGACTTGAAGAATGAGACAGAACCCCAAATCCTAGAAGCCTACAGGACGCTGAATGTGCAAAATCATAAGAGACCCACACCTAGACACATTATAATGAAGATGCCCAACATACAGAATAAGGAGAGAATTTTAAAAGCTACAAGAGAAAGGAAGCAGATCACATTTAGGGGTAAGCCAATCAGGATAACAGCTGATCTTTCAACACAGACTCTGAAAGCTAGAAGATCCTGGAATAACATATTTCAAACATTGAAAGAAAATGGGTTCCAACCAAGAATTGTGTTTCCAGCGAAATTAAGCTTCAGGATGGAAGATGAAATTAAAACCTTCCACGATAAACAAAAGTTAAAAGAATTTGCAGCTAGAAAACCATCTCTTCAAAATATCCTTGGCAAAACATTACAGGAAGAGGAAATGGAAAATAACAATGAAAACCAACAGTGGGAGGTAGGACACTAAAGGGGGGAAAATAATCAAAGAGGAAAACAAACCATGTTTAGTAACAGAAATAAACAAATATGGCTGGAAGAACAACCCATATCTCAATAATAACCCTAAATGTTAATGGCTTAAACTCACCAATCAAGAGACACAAGCTAGTAGAATGGATCACAAAACAAGACCCAACAATATGCTGCCTACAGGAGACGCATTTGATAGGAAAAGACATACATAGACTGAAGGTGAAAGGTTGGGAAAAATCATATCACTCATATGGACTTCGGAAACAAGCAGGAGTATCCCTACTCATATCAAATAAAATAGATTTCAAGCCAAAGTTAATCAAAAGGGATAAAGAGGGACACTACATACTGCTCAAGGGAACCATACACCAACAAGACATAACAATCATAAATATATATGCCCCAAACAATGGTGCAACTATGTTCATCAAACAAACTCTTCTCAAGTTCAAGAGTCTAATAGACCACCATACAATAATCATGGGAGACTTCAACACACCTCTATCACCACTGGACAGATCTTCCAAACAAAAGTTGAATAAGGAAACTATAGAACTCAATAACACAATTAATAACCTAGACTTAATTGACATATATAGAATATACCACCCAACATCAAGCAGTTACACTTTTTTCTCAGCAGCACATGGATCCTTCTCAAAAATAGATCATATATTATGTCACAGGGAAACTCTTAGACAATATAAAGGAGTAGAGATAATACCATGCATCCTATCTGATCATAATGGAATGGAACTGAAAATCAACGATAAAAGAAGGAAGGAAAAAGAATACATCACTTGGAGAATGAACAATAGGTTACTGAATGATCAATGGGTTATAGAAGACATCAAGGAGGAAATTAAAAAATTCTTAGAGATTAATGAAAACACAGACACAACATATCGGAATCTATGGGACACATTGAAAGAAGTTCTAAGAGGAAAATTCATTGCTTGGAGTTCATTCCTTAAAAAAAGAAAAAAACAACAAATAAATGATCTCATACTTCATCTCAAAATCCTTGAAAAAGAAGAGCAAAACAACAGCAAAAGAAGTAGAAGGCAAGAAATAATTAAAATCAGAGCTGAAATTAATGAAATCGAAACAATTGAAAAAATTGACAAAACTAAAAGTTGGTTCTTTGAAAAAATAAACAAAATCGACAGACCCTTAGCCATGCTAGCGAAGAGAAGAAGAGAGAGAACTCAAATTACTAACATACGGGATGAAAGAGGCAATATCACAACAGACACTTCAGAAATACAGAAGATAATCAAAAATTATTTTGAATCCTTATACTCCAATAAATTAGAAGATAGTGAAGGCATAGATAAATTTCTTAAGTCATATGATCTGCCCAGATTGAGTCAGGAGGATATAGACAACCTAAACAGACCAATATCAATTGAGGAAATAGAAGAAACCATCAAAAGACTACCAACTAAGAAAAGCCCAGGACCGGATGGGTATACAGCAGAATTTTACAAAACCTTTAAAGAGGAACTAATACCAATACTTTTCAAGCTACTTCAGGAAATAGAAAAAGAGGGAGAACTTCCAAATTCATTCTATGAGGCCAACATCACCCTGATACCTAAACCAGACAAAGACACTTCAAAGAAAGAAAACTACAGACCAATATCTCTAATGAACCTAGATGCAAAAATCCTCAATAAAATTCTGGCCACTCGGATACAAAAACATATCAAAAAAATTGTGCACCATGATCAAGTAGGATTCATCCCTGGGATGCAAGGCTGGTTCAATATACGGAAATCAATAAATGTTATTCACCACATCAATAGACTTAAAAATAAGAACCATATGATCATCTCGATAGATGCGGAAAAAGCATTCGACAAAGTACAGCATCCCTTTATGTTCAAAACTCTAGAAAAATTAGGGATAACAGGAACATACCTCAATATTGTAAAACCAATCTATGCTAAGCCTCAGGCTAGCATCATTCTGAATGGAGAAAAATTGAAGGCATTCCCTCTAAAATCTGGAACAAGACAGGGATGCCCTCTCTCACCACTTCTGTTCAACATAGTTCTCGAAACACTGGCCAGAGCAATTAGACAGACGAAAGAAATTAAAGGCATCAAAATAGGAAAAGAATAACTTAAATTATCACTATTTGCAGATGACATGATTCTATACCTAGCAGACCCAAAAGGCTCTACAAAGAAACTATTAGAGCTAATAAATGAATTCAGCAAAGTGGCAGGATATAAAATCAACACGCATAAATCAAAGGCATTCCTGTATATCAGCGACAAATCCTCTGAAATGGAAATGAGGACAACCACTCCATTCACAATATCTTCAAAAAAAATAAAATACTTGGGAATCAACCTAACAAAAGAGGTGAAAGACTTATACAATGAAAACTACAGAACCCTAAAGAGAGAAATAGAAGAAGATCTTAGAAGATGGAAAAATATACCCTGTTCATGGATAGGCAGAACTAACATCATCAAAATGGCGATATTACCAAAAGTTCTCTATAGGTTTAATGCAATGCCAATCAAAATCCCAACGGCATTTCTTGTAGAAATAGAGAAAGCAATCATGAAATTCATATGGAAAAATAAAAGACCCAGAATAGCAAAAACAATGCTAAGCAGGAAGTGTGAATCAGGCGGTATAGCGATACCAGACTTCAAACTATACTACAGAGCAATAGTAACAAAAACAGCATGGTACTGGTACCAAAACAGGCGGGTGGACCAATGGTACAGAATAGAGGACACAGACCAATCCACAAAACTACAACTACCTTATATTTGATAAAGGGGCTAAAAGCATGCAATGGAGGAAGGATAGCATCTTCAACAAATGGTGCTGGGAAAACTGGAAATCCATATGCAACAAAATGAAACTAAATCCCTTTCTCTCGCCATGCACTAAAGTTAACTCAAAATGGATCAAGGAGCTTGATATCAAATCAGAGACGCGCCGTCTGATAGAAGAAAAAGTTGGCTACGATCTACATACTGTGGGGTCGGGCTCCAAATTCCTCAACAGGACACCCATAGCACAAAAGTTAATAACTAGAATCAACAAATGGGACTTACTCAAACTAAAAAGTTTTTTTCTCAGCAAAAGATACAATAAGAGAGGTAAATAGAGAGCCTACATCCTGGGAACAAATCTTTACTCCTCACACTTCAGATAGAGCCCTAATATCCAGAGTATACAAAGAACTCAAAAAATTAGACAATAAGAGAACAAACAACCCAATCAACAAATGGGCCAAGGACCTGAACAGACACTTCTCAGAGGAGGACATACAATCAATCAACAAGTACATGAAAAAATGCTCACCATCTCTAGCTGTCAGAGAAATGCAAATCAAAACCACCCTAAGATACCATCTCACTCCAGTTAGATTGGCAGCCATTATGAAGTCAAACAACAACAAGTGCTGGCGAGGATGTGGGGAAAAGGGTACACTTGTACATTGCTGGTGGGACTGCAAATTGGTGCAGCCAATTTGGAAAGCAGTTTGGAGATTTCTTGGAAAGCTGGGAATGGAGCCACCATTTGACCCAGCTATTCCCCTTCTCGGTCTATTCCCTAAAGACCTAAAAAGAGCATGCTATAGGGACACTGCTACATCGATGTTCATAGCAGCACAATTCACAATAGCTAGACTGTGGAACCAACCTAGATGCCCTTCAATGGATGAATGGATAAAAAAAATGTGGCATTTATACACAATGGAGTATTACTCTGCATTAAAAAATGACAAAATCATAGAATTTACAGGGAAATGGATGGCATTAGAGCAGATTATGCTAAGTGAAGCTAGCCAATCCCTAAAAAACAAATGCCAAATGTCTTCTTTGATATAAGGAGAGTAACTAAGAACAGAGTAGGGTCGAAGAGCATGAGAAGAAGATTAACATTAAACAGGGATGAGAGGTGGGAGGGAAAGGGAGAGAGAAGGGAAAATGCATGGAAATGGAAGGAGACCCTCAGAGTTATACAAAAGTACATACAAGAGGAAGTGAGGGGAAGGGGAAAAATAATACAAGGGGGACAAACGAATGTCAGTAGAGGGGGCAGAGAGAGAAGAGGGGAGGGGAGGGGAGGGGAGGGGGGATAGTAGAGGATAGGAAAGTCAGCAGAATACAACAGACACTAGTATGGCAATATGTAAATCAATGGATGTGTAACTGATGTGATTCTGCAATCTGTATATGGGGTAAAAATGGGAGCTCATAACCCACTTGAATCAAATTGTGAAATATGATATATCAAGAACTATGTAATGTTTTGAACAGCCAACAATAAAAAATTTTAAAAAAAAGAATATATATATATATATATATATATATATATATATATATATATATATCACATTTTCTTTATCCATTCACCTATTGAAGGACATAGAATGAAACAGACATTATTACTTTATGTACATATATGACTGCATGACCAATGTGATTCTATACCCTGTACAAACATAAAAATTAGAAATGATACCCCATCTATTATATATGATACATCAAAGCACATAAATTCATTCTACTGTCATGTATAACTAATTTAAACAATTTTAAATTTTTTTAAAAAAGAAGAGTCACACAGAGGGCTCTCCAGTAGGTGACTCTAACTTAGTAAAACTACACAAAAAGTTAGTCTCCCCTTTGTAGTCTTATTGAGGGCAATTATGCCTTTGGGCTAGAACATTGGGTAACTAGTTTTCATGAAACATTTCAAAGCAAACAGCAATAACCATCAATCACTGAGCCCTGACACCGAGCCATGTACTAAACAAACTATTTGATGCATTGTTAATATAATCTTTCACAAGCCTGATGTTCCAGATAAGAAACACTGAGGTTCACATAAATTAAAAAATTTCCAGTGCCAACAGTCCCCAAGCCACAGAGTTGAAAAGTGAAGGAGCTGGTACGAAGTTTTTCTCCTTCAAAATCCCTTCCCTGTGTGGTGACAGAGGTCACAAAATGAAATCAATCAAATTCATGACTTTGCACAGTTACAGCCTCACGGGTCTAAGGGTAGGAGTGGGGGCTATGATGTTCCAGACACCAACTAAGAGACACAGAAAATAAGAAACAGGCTCTCAAAAGGATCATAAACTGGAGAAATATGTTCTAATTAATAGTAGGCTCTTTCCAAATGATAAATCCACCTGCAAAGAATAAAGCATTGCCTCTCCTTGAGATGATTGAAAAACAGAGAAAAGGAAAAGGCACAGAGAACCAACACTCAAAAGACAGTGCCTCAAAAATCAATCACAAAATATGCTGAGGAGCAACACCAGCATCACAATGTCTGAGGAGTCTCCTGAGGTCAGACGTGAAGCAGGACCACACTCGCTGGAATCTCCATGGAATTTGTAGAAGTCCTGTTGCCCTTATGCTCGTTAGTTTTCATGGATGATAGTGACTTTGAAAGCACTTTGGAGTTCATGAATGCATCCTTTATTAGCTGAATTTATAAATTAAACTGTTAGAAGATTCTGACTTCCTTGTGATTTTATTAATCGTAAGTACTAACTGCAAACTGGGCTCACATATTCCCCCTTCATGGAAGTTTAATTGTAGCATATTATCTTGAATGCATATTAAATACTGATTGCTGTATACATACTCCAAAGAGTTGACTTGATAGAAGTTATGAAATGATATAAGCTGTTGTTAGGTTTTCTTTTCAAGCAAAGTGTAAGACAAGTGCACAGATTTTTTAACATAATAAACTTACTTATTTAGCAATTATTTTAAGATTTACACTCATGTTAGTAATAGAGCCCAACTAGTTTGCAAAACACACTCTAAATGACAAAGACCTGATTTGAGTATAAATAGGCTAAGTTCATGGTTGCATCCTCTCACAGCCTTACAAAAAAGAAATAATCATTCTTCAGTAAGTTAAGACTTCTGATTTCTACAAAAATCATCAACACTTTCCAGAATTTTACAGATCACAGAATCCTCTCTCTTCTGGAATTAGAGAAATCCTGAGAACTTAACGTCTTTGAATGCTAGCTAGAGAAAAATCAAAAGTAAAACAAATGGATTTGCAAAAATCACAACCCAAATAAAAAGTGAGATACTTTTCCTTAACTCCAGCAATAGGTGATGCACATATTTCATTGTACAATGTTTATAGATTTGTCTGACATTTTTAGATGTATTAGTTCTAATAGCCCAGGGCCAAGGGAATGGTTTCTCCATTTTCATTTTTAAAGTTATGCTATAAAGTTCACGGAAGAGTCAATCCGTGTCGTCTCTATGGCTGAAAAATCAGTTGTATTTTTTTCTCCCTTAATGTCATTCAAAAGGATCACTCAAAGGAATGACTCAAAAAATGTGAATCCAAGCTATAAGGATAACGGAAAGCAATTAAATTGGATAACTAAATTCTAAAGTTTTAATCCTCCCAATGCAGCTCCACAATACAATAATAACTGCTTGTAAATTAGTGAAATGCAGTACAATCATTCAAGAATGACCAAGTATATCCCTTTAAATTAAGGGTAAAAGAATGACAATAAAGCAATTTTTAAAATCAGATAATTTTACAGATTTTTTTAAATGAGTTATATACATTGTGTAGTTTTCTCAGTGTTTCCACACCTAATTATATTTACATTGCCTCCCAAGGGTAAATATTTTACCTCATTTTACAGAAGAAATGGAAATAAGAAAGATCATAATTTTCCCAAGTTTACATAATTTCAAAACGCACCAAGAACTGAAAATTAAATAGGCAAAACAGAGTTGGGATGACTAAAGGAGAATTATTCAAGCTAGAGATATTTAAATCCCTTGGTTCAGGCACATTAAATTCTTGGGCAACTAAATAGTTGTTCAAAGTCTTCAGATAATCACTAGCTATTATTTTAAGTGTCAGTAAAATTAATACAGGATCTGGAAACTATAAATATTTAAGAAATAATTCATACACACACTTGAAAAAGAACTCCACTAATTATAGAAATTTTGCTTTATTTTATAATTCATAGAAAATGCTGGGCTATGAAAAATTAAACTCAATGGGCAAGATTTTTCAAAAATCCCAAAGTACATGAAGAAAAATAAGTTTCTTTGTAAGTAACAAGTTAGCGCAGATAAATATAATTTACATGTAAATTATCAAAAATAAGAACAACAAAGTAAAAAATGGTTTTTAAAACATTTTACTTTGATGGTTTTTCTTACTGCTATTTCGTCTTATATGAAGAAACACATGTACAGGAATTATAATTCAAATTAGACCACTAGGTGGTGTTCTAAAGTTTGGAAGACTTCTCCTTGGTGAGGGAGAAGATACCAAATGATGGCCTCGCTATATCATTACATTTCTTGGATTTTTAAATTGCTATCATAAAAAAACATGATCTGATCACTCATGTGATTCATAAACTCATTTAATTGTAACAAAAAATACTCATAGACCAGACATAAGGAATAAAAATCTTTATTCTGTCTAATTTCAGGGAATAATTCCTATTTTTCTGGACATAGGAAAAATAACTCTTTGTATTGCCTAACTTCAGCGAACACAGAGGGTTAGGTGAGGAAAGCCCTGGCTAAGAATGAATATGATCAAGAAAACAGCTATTTCAAAATGCTGCCTGTGCTTTCTGTGCAGAAAGACCTGTTACTCATGGACAGGCACTCGAATAGCTGTTTTGTACTTGTTAAAACATTAAAAATACTTTCCTACCAGCTTACAAATTACTCCTGTGCTGGCTGTCCCCTTCCCATGTCCTTCCATAGCCTACTCACTATAGATTCTCCCCTAGCGTCCCCCTCAGCTCCATCTAGCAAAGTGTTAAGCCTGGCTCAGCATGAAAACTCTGACTTTGCTTCTATCTGGTTGCTAAATATTTTTAACATCCTCTATACATTGGTGCCTAAAGCAAATTGATTTATTCAGACTATTTTAATACCAGGGGTTTGGGGGGGGGGGGTTTGTTTGTTTTATTTTGTTTGGGTTTTTTTTTTTTTTTTTTTTTTAGATTTGCAGAAGTTGGAGAAAGTGAAAAAGAGCAAAAATCTAAGAAAGGAAGGGTCCCTGAGCAACATAAATTTGTTGGTATGGGGAAGGAAAGCTAGGTTAATAACTTTGCCTAGTGAAAATCTCTCTATTGACACAGTGATGAAGGAACTTGGGAGAAAATCATACTACTCTTTAACTTTAAAGTTTGCTAAACTATGAGATAATCATCCACAGTTACTCTCCAAAAAGTTTAAACATTGGTTTATTGCAATGCATTGCTGGTGTTTGGGAAATAGAATGAAATGAAATGATGTTCCATGGCTGGGAAAAATATAGAACCAGTGATAAGGGAAGAGGCAATAAGGTAAAGTAAGCTACAAGAGAAAATCACATCGCCAACAAGGTTAATGAACTTGAATACATAACAACAGAAAAGTTCCAAAATGAAAAAGAGAAAAGAAGATAACTAAAGAAAATAAAACAGCTATAGGACAACTCCAAATGGCCTAATAAACATGAATCTACATTCCAAAAGGAAAAGCAAGGCAAGGCAGAAAAAAAAAAATATTTAAAGACATAATGGCAAAAAAAGAATTCCAAATCTGATGAAAATTATAAACCCATCAGTGTAAGAAGCACAGCAAACCCCAAGCACAATGATCATGAATAAAGTTACACAATGGTAAATCATAATCTATTAACTCAAAAACAATAACAAAGAGAACATCTTAAAAGCATTAACAGAAAAAAAGAAAACAACACAATACATACAGGAAATAGAATGGCAGGGAATTACTCATCAGAGACAAATGGAGCAACATGAAGATACTCAAAGGAAAAAAAATGGCAACCTATAATTCAATTCCCAATAAAAAAATATCCTTCAGAAAAAACATAAAAAGTCTTAAATAATTCATTGCCAGATTTGCACCACCAAAAAATAAATTTTAAAAAATATTAAAAACAGTTAAAGCATATCCTTTAGGTAGAACAAAAATGACACCAGGTGGAGATATGGATCAGCACAAAGAAGAGCATCAGTAATTGCAACTACATGAGCCAATATTTATAATGCTTTCTCATTATTTAAATATCTTTAAAAGATTGTAGAATTTGTTAAAGAAAATAGTAAAAATATAGTGTGGGTTTACAAGATATAAAAGTAAAATGCATAACAAAAATAGCACAAATACCAAAAGATAAAAATTTGAGAATTACTACCAGAAGAAACTTCTATGAAATGTAAAATTATTTAATATCACTTAAAAGTAAAAATGTAAAGACCTACTAATGTATACTATAAATTCTAAAACTAAAATAATAAAACAAAAGTTACAACTAACGAGCCCTCAAAAAATAAATAAATAAACAGAGGAAGAGGACTAGGAGAGGGAGAAGGGGAAGAAAGGGGAAGGTCTTAGGGAAGAAAATTGACCAAATGATGGTGGAATGTGATGATCATTACTATCCAAAGTACATGTATGAAGACACAAATTGGTGTGAATATACTATGTATACAACCAGAGATATGAAAATTTGTGCTCTATATATGTAAGAATTGTAATGCATTCTGTCATATATAAATTTTAAAATTTACATAAAAAAGAAAATTGACCAAAATTATATTGTTATATTGTGTGTATGTACAAATATGTAATAAGGTATTCCACTATTATGTCTGATTACAATGCACTAATAAAAATGTATTTCATTTTTTTAAGATGAAATAAAATCATAATAACATATTCAATTAATTCAAAACAAAGAAAAAAAGGTGGAAAGAAGGAATAAAAAACAAAAAAAGGCAAATAGAAAATAAATAGTAGGACAATGGATTTAAACCCAATCATAAAAATAACCACATGATGTTTAATTGGTCTAAATACCCCTATTAAAGGGAAAAGGTTGTCTATATACCTAATAACAAAGCCTAAAATACATAATACAAGAACTTCATACAGTTGCATGGAGAACAGCTATGATCCACAATTATATCCAATAATTGATAAAACCAGTATACAGAAATCAGAAAGAACGTGAAGACATAATCAACATTGTGAGCCAACCTGTCCAAACTGATGTGGATCAAAGAAATAATAAAAATGAAAGTTAGAATTTTGAACTGAATTAAAATGAAAACATGACATATCAAAATTAGACAGCTGCTTCTATGGTAATACATTATATCACCTGTTGCCTACATTAGAAAAGAAAAATGGTCTCAGACCAAAAAATGAATCTCTACCTTAAGAAAATAGCAGAAGGCCAGGCATGGTGGCACACGCCTGTAATCCCAGTGACTTGGGAGATTGAGGCAGAAGAACTGCAAGTTCAGTCAGCCTCAGCAACTTAGTGAGGCCCTAGCTTGGTGAGACCCTGTCTCTAAATAAATAAATAGATAAATAAAGAGCTGAGGATGTGGCTCAGTGGTTAAGCACCCCTTGGTTCAATACCCAATACCAAAAAGAAAGGCGAAAAAAAAAACTATCAAAAGAAAAACAAATTAAATCCACTATAATAGAAAAGAGGACATAACAACAATTAATAAAATAGAAAAGGGAAAAACTATAGATAAAATCAACAACATTAATAGTTGATTATTTGAAGTCAATTAAATTGGTGAACATCTAGACAAATTGACCAAGAAAAGGAGAGAGAAGGGCTGATGATATAGCTCAGTTGGTAGAGTGCCTGACTCACATGCAAAGGCCCTGGGTTCAATCCCCAGCACTGCAAAAATAAATAAATAAACAAAAAAATAAAAGAGAAAAAATAAATTACTAATATCACCACAGATTCTATGGAAAAATAAAAGAAAGATAATATCATTAAAACTTTATGCAAATAAATTAACCAAAAGAAGAAATGGACAATTCCACAAAAGACAAGCTACCAAGCTACATTCAAGAAGAAATAGATAATAGATATTGATGCTTTCAGCTTAACTAAATTGTTTGTATGTTAAAACCTTACCAAAAAGAAAACTCCAGGCCTGTATGACTTCACTGGGGAACTCTACCAAATATTTAGAAGAGAAATAATACCAATTATACAAACACTGTCTCAGAAAATTAAAAAGGCTAAAATACTTCCTGACTTATTCTTTGAGGTCAATATGATCTGAACATGAAACAAAGGCAATATTAAAAAAAAAACTTTATAACCCAATATCCCTTATGAACATGAAAATAGAAATTCTACACAAAATTTTAGCAAGTTGAAGAAGATACAAAAAGAATAATACATGACCAAATGTAATATTTTATCCCAAGAACACAAAGTCAGTCTAACATTAGAAAAATCAATATAAATTACTGTATTACCAAACTTTTAAAAAATTCATTTATTTCAATAGATACCAAAACTGTTTTACAAAACCTAATATCTATCCCTAATAAGAATATTGAAAAAAATGTAGTAGAAAGGAATTTATCAATCTGAAATTTTAAAAAAGCTTACATAATATCACACATAATTATTAAAAAAACTGAATTATTTTCCACTAATGTAAGGAACAAAAGAAGAACTTTCCCCTATCATGATTTTGGTTCAGCATTGTATGAAAGTTCTTGCCAGTGCAATAAGGCAAGAAAATTAAATAAAATGCATCCAGGTGCAAAAGGGAAATGTAAAACTGATTATCCACACATAATCAGAGTATCTTTATAGAAAATCTGGTAGATTCTACCAAAAAAAGTTACTAAATTAGTAAGTTTAACAAACTGGCAAGGTATAAGGTCAATCAACAAAACTCAGTTGTATTTAAATATGCTACCAATGAACAATACAGTACTGATTTCTAAAATCTGCCATCTAGAATTCCACGTTTATATGTGTAACTATAATGCACCAACTTAAGAAGTAACAAATAAATGAAAAGAAGACCTGCTGGAGTAGAAGAAGCAAGTGAGGAGGAGAGGGAGAGGAAGTAGTGGAGATTGAGATGGAGCAAATTATCTTATATGCATCTGTGAATGTCAAAATAAATCCCACTATTATGTATTAAAAATGTATTAATATATTAATAAAAACATTTTAATGTCATTTATACAGATTTAAAATATAGTAAATAATCAGGGATGCATCCTACAAAAGATACAAAAGAAATATTCACTGAAAATCACAAATAATAATGAGAGAAATTTAAAAAAAACCTAAACAAAGGAAATATAACTAGACTTGTGTTGAAAGAGTCAATATCAGACCCATAGATCTTAACAGCTGCCACATCTTGATCAAAGATATGATCAAGGGCTGAGGTGTAGCTCAGTCATAAAATAGTTGCCTAGTCTTGGGCTCAGTCCCCATTAGGATAGCAAGTGTCATCAATGGGTTTTTATTACTGACTTGTTAAATGACATGAGTGTTAGCAATGGTTGTCAGTAGTGAAACAAATGTTAAAGATGAAGATTGGCTCAAGTTTTAGAGATACTCCGTCTTTCTTGGAAAAAAAAAAAGAATCTAGCAAGGTTTTTCTGGCAGTCTAGGGATCACCAGGCAAGTATTTTTCCCCAAGAGATCCCCTCACAACTATAGATTAAGATGATTTCTTATAGCCTGATTCTAATTATTAGGATATATCATTTCTTCTAGGAATGTTGTCATATCTGCCCTGAGTAAACTTTTCATTCAAGGTCATCTAAATACAGAGAAAGCTGGGACTTCTTTAAGTTTACAAGACAAGCTGTGGGAACAGGTTTTGGGAAGATTATGTCTGGTTTCTAATTGGAGTTTGTTTATTTAGTATCTAAAGAATTCAAAAACTAGCATCCCAGAATGGCACCAATTCCAAGAGTTCTCTTGAAGTCCAGCTTCTTCAACCCTCCTAGAAAAACTTCAAATTACTACTTCAAAACTCCATTCTCTTGTGGGGCTTCCCTTGTTCCAGAGATGGTAGCAACTGCTGTGGTTCATTCATTTAGTAAAGAAATGTGTACTGAGTGCTTGCCATTGGCTAGGCACTATGAGTAAAAGAGTTGGTTGGTCATCTAGGTTGGGACTAGATGAGGTAGTAATGGTTCATATGTCCATCAAGATCCTCCTCTGGGGAAGAACTAGAAAACCAAATGGAAAGTAACTCACTTTTATGCAAAAGGATCTATGCATCAAAGAAGCCATAAAGAAGAAAAACCAGACTCCTAATACCTTGGGCCTATGATTCTATCAGGAAAACATAGCAATGGGAAGCCTGTCTTCAGCATCATGTAGACAGCAATATTACCTATTAAGCAGATATGCTCAGCCTGGTCAGATTCCTGCATCTACAAACACAGATGCCTCTTTAGATGGCTACCAGGCATTCAGATGACTATACCCAAATTCCATCTTCAAAACATTTCTGGCACTATACTATTTCCTTGAATTTTGTGTGTATTTGAAAGTTTTCATAATAAAGTGTTTTTAAATCCCTGGATTGCAAGGAATCATCAAGCTTACCTTGAACTTTCAAACAGGTGGGAGGTTAACTTCATTAACCATTTCATAAAGTTAATACAGAGCTAAAACTGTACTTTCTGTAATGTTCTCCAACTGATCAAACCTTCTCCTGTGGCATATATGGAAGTAGTTCTTTACAGTAAATTTCTCAACAAGGGAAACTTCCAAAAAGATGGTTATTGGTAACTATATAATTTACTATCCAAAATGGGGAAAATTTTTGAAAGTAAAATATGGCATTAAAATAATTTAAATAATTTTTACATTTGCATTTATTAATTGAATATTAGGTTTTGGTACAGTGGTGGATCTATTTAAAATCATAATACAAAAACTTTTTAAAAATAAATTTCTTAAAAAAAAATGTATGAAATATGATATGTCAAGAACTTTGTAATGTTTTGAACAACCAATAAAAAAACACAAATATTTGAAAAAATAAATAAATAAAGACATATGGGAAAGATGCTAAGCCAGATGAGACACTTGGCAGGGGACATGATTAGGGAATGACTCAGGTTAAACCAAACATCTGGTCACCATAGTTACCTGTCTTCTCATCACTATGCTGATTTAGATTAAAAGAGCCCCTGTTCTTTGAACAGTTCTGACTTCTTCAGTATCCAATTTTCTTCATCTAATGATATATACTTAAAATACAGCATAAAAATCACACACAATATTCCTGACAAATTCTGACCAATGCACATTACAATGAAACCATCATCTCCATGAATCCAACTTCACTTTTCCTACACTCACTTCAGACTGCATCAGCCTTCCCAACAGCTGCATCCATATTTCTGGTTCTTATCCAGCCGGTGATCAACTGAAATTTTTGCACATGAAGTGCTGCTAACTTCAGTCTTCCTCTTTATGAACATTCACAAAAGATTTAATTTTAAAAACCTAAATTCAGAAATTATAACTTGTTAGTTTCAGGTGATTATTATAGACTATTAATATAGTTTTCACAAACAGCTTATCATACAATACATTATCTGTTCTAATTTTTTGTGACATCCAAAGTTTGTTAAGCAAATTGTAGGTATCTTTTATCCAAACTGTTAATTAAAAGATGGAGCAGAACAGGGCCCAAGTTGGACAAACATGAGCAATCTAGTGGGTCCACTTAGTAATATTTCTTTAACCAGGTTAAAAAAAATATCTAACCACCCTCACATTGAATGCATACTTCTATCTCTAATCCAAAAGAACACCATCAAAGATATCCAACAAGCCAGCTACTCCCTTTAGAATGGAAGATGATAGAATCCTCAAAGTAATTTTCCAAACCATTTGCCGTGACAGATAGTCTACTCATGAGTTTGTCTTGTAAAGCAATCTGAAGGTTTTCCAATAGCAAAAGACACCAGTTGTACAAAACTCACCACACAATCTAACAGCTCAGCTGTTAAATGCTGCCTGATAAAAGCACAATCCAGAAAGAAAAGTGGGAGGCAAGTGGAGTATATTTTGACAACCATTATCTCTGATTCAGTACAAATGTTAAATCATCCCACACTCTTCTTTGGAGCATCTTGGACTCACTAATGGAGCACTGACTTGTTTCCTAGCCTAGGGTCACACCCAAGCTAGAATGAAATGCTGTGGCAGAGAACCACCATGACTCAACACAAGGGATGAACTTGAGCCAAGAATGAACAAGCAGAGTCGAAGATGGAGACTAATCTCTGATAGGCGTGGCAAAGTGTGTGAGTCCACTGGCCAAAAAACAGAAGAGGAGATGCTGATGATTTCTTTAACACAGGTCAACAACAACCACAAAAATCCACTGATAAAACTCAAAATGTCTATACTCCAAATCACTGTCAAGATACAATAGTAGGCTCCATAATAATTTTTCAGAGCAAACTACAACTGTAAAGGTATTATGTAAGAAGTATGATTCACAGAAAAGGTACATCAGGTTTGGAAATCAGGTTATCACTCTTCCCAGACCTCAGTTTTATTACCTGCAGATGGAGCCCTGACATTCATGCCATGTTGGTACAAATAGATCTAAGGCAGCTAAGGAAAATCCTCTTTGCTACGCCATCTTCCCAGAGTAATTATGGAGATCAAATGTGAAAATATAAATGCTCCATAGTGATATGCATTTGTATAATCATTAGTCATAATATTAACGCCTGGATTTTTTTGTGAATTTGATGAAATGTTACTCTGCGAAAGTCGTGATAAGTAGAGAAGTAGGTAGGTAAGTAAGAAGAAACATAAGAGCAAGAATAGAGAGAGAGATTAATGAGAACAGTGAACTATATTTACTACTGGATGATATCAATGAGATATTCTTCTAGAGTAACAGAGGTTTGGATCTGGAATAGAATCTTTCTTCACAACATGATCTTACCATCCCCTGCCACCTCTCTGCTTCCTGTTTGCCCTCTCCTGAGCTGTTTTCCTCTGCCACACCTTTCCACCATGGTGTTCTGCCTCACCTTGGACCCAGAGCTATGGAGTTGGCTGTCTATGGATTGAGACCTCTGAAATCATGAGCCAAAATAAACTTTTCTTCCTTTATGTTATTCATGTAAGATATTCTGGTCACAGCAATGCAAAATTGACTAAAACTACTGCCAAGATACATCACCAACATATCTTGGCATAAGATCTCATTGGGTAATATAGAATTGGTAAATGAATACATAATTGTCTCTATTCTCCTCTTCTTCCCCATGGACCAGAAAGTAGCTTCATACTCTTAAGAACAACAATCTAGACAAACACTACTAACTAGAGTTGGCACCTCAGATGAAAATTATCTATAACTCTTAAATATATTGGAATGGTAGTGCAATAAGAAGCAGGACATGTGAATTCTGGCCCAACTGATGAAATTCCTTGGCCATGTCACATCAGGTAGGCAAGTTACAGGTTATTTCTTTCTCTGTGAAATGAGGGACCTAGGTAATTGACCCCTTTCCAGGGCAAAGTCCTCTACCTCTATGAATAATGTCTGTAGTCAGCTGAAATGAAATGAAAGGGAAATAAGATTATGAGTATTGCAGATAAACATGTGCCCTGAGAGAAAAGAAAATCAGCTCAACACGTGCACTTATAATTTGTGGCACTTCCTTATTTTTCAATTAGCTGATTAGCAATAATATAACAACTAATGGGATCTATATTAGAGTAGGCCAAATATCCATGACAAATCAATACCAAAATACAACAGCACAAATACATAGAAGTTTATTCCTTTCTTGAAGAACAACAGGTATTTCTCCTCCATGTGGTCATTCATTGATCTAGGCTCATAGAAGCTCTACATTTATAATTTCCAAGATCAATCTAGTCATTGTCTTTCCAGCCCAAGAAACAGTATGTATAGAAAGCATCTTCATCAACTTAAGTCTTGTCTTGGTAACTTCCTTATGCATTCCACTCAAGAAAAATTAACCATATGGCTATACATAACGCCAAGGAGGTTTGGAAATTTTATTCCCTAGGTGACCAGCCACATCCTAGGCATCCCTTCCTAAGGAGAACAAATTTTGTTAGGCAACTAATAGTCTCTGCCACAATCATTTGTTCACTTAAGGTGTTTCAATATAATCATGCTACAAAAATAATTTATTTAAATCCAAGCAATTAATTCAGGAAACTGTTACTAAATGCCTGAATTTAGAATTTATTCGTTTGTTTAAATATTAGCAAGTGAAATACAGTCATTGAGTGCCTACTTTAGGTCCATCTACAAACTCCATAGAGATCTGGAAATCACAAATGTATTCAATTTAATCCAAAGAAGAAAGCTTCTGATTTTGATTTGTTCTAGTAATCCATAGATAGCAGGTCCTTCTGAAACAGAAATGGCATCTATAGTTTTAAAGGAGATACCTTCTCCTAGTAGTTGAAGCAGAGCAGTGAGCAATCTGACTGGCTAAGATGGAGTGATACTCAATAGAAGTGTGTTCATCTGTTACACTTGGCAAGGTTGCTGATGCAGTGATGTTGTTATGTCTTCTATTTAGCTCAGAAGTTAAAAAGTAAAAAATAAAAAGGAAGTCATAGGATAAAACAGAACCACCACCACTCCATTTCATCAGGTCCCTCTTCACTAAGCATCAGCTCTTTTACTTGCAAAATGCAGCAGATGGAATGTTAAATCTAAACTATAATGTCTCTTTCATTCCTAGCTGTCAAAACAAACTATGTGCCTCCTGTTTCTCAACTATAAGCCACCAAAAGCAAGGAGACTATTTCAGATACCAGAACATGTACAACCAAGTCTATTTTGGGTGATTCTTTTTAAGGGTATGTGTTGGAAGATGAATGGGTGAACTTAAGCAAAAAATAAATAAATAAATGAGTATCCGGAGTACATGACCATTTATTGGCATTTTAATTATGACTGCTGTATGACAAATACACTGTCTTGCCAAGACCAGTGAAAGTAAATACTTCTCAGTTGTGATCTAAGCCAAACGCTGATATATATTAGGGTCATAGTAGTCTTTATTCATTGTTTAGAACAATATAATGCAAGTTATTTTAAAAAGGGAAAAATAAACAGGGTGGATTAATTTTAATAATATTTTAACCCAATATATCCAAAATATTGTCTTTTCAACATGCAGCCAAAATGGAGAATAAAACCATGTTATGTCATATATAAATATACCACGGTGAATTTCACCTTTATGTGTTAAGTTAAAAAGAACCAATCAAATATAAATACTTAGACAAGCAGGAGGTAGTCTAGTAGAGTATAGGAAGAAGAACAGGAGAGGGGAGGGAAAACAGGAGAAAAGCAAGAGATCACAAACTGAAATAGAATTCCATATATGTATGGGTTTGTCAGGATGAACCCAACTACTATGTATAAAGCTCTACTTTAAAAATAAATAATTTAAAAAACGGGTAGCCAGTATAAAAACATTGAGATATTTTATATTTTATTTTTATAGCAATTAAAACCTGGTATGTATTTTATATTTACAGAACATTTCAATTTGAGCTAGCCATCATTCAAGTGCTCAATAGCTACATGTGTCTAGTGGCTACCTAATTAGTGCAAACTTAGGAAGTTTTAGTTTTTATTTAGTACATGGTGCTTATATGAAAATTGCAATGATAAGGAAGTAGGCTAAGTATCACAAATAATTGACAGCATCTTTATACTGACCTCTTCCCCAAGAACACAGTGATTAAAATGCATCAAATCAGGAGTTGCCTATAATATTTTGAAAAAATCCATGGCCAACCATACCAGAGGCCCTCACCCCACCCTTACAATACAAATCTGGGTTGTTAATAGACTTACTCCAGCACTAACCCGTCAATTCTGCAGGAACACTTTGGTTACAAATGCTGGACCCAGGAAAGAAAATGCATCTGGGAATTTTATCTGATATGATTGAATTTTGAGAAATTCCAAAACACGACCAGTTGATAAGCGAGCCAAAAAAGGCACTAAGTCTTTGACAAAGAGAAAGTTGGGGAGCCACCTTCTGTAAACTACATGTCATTCCTGGATACACTTTAGGGGCCTAGACATGAGCTGTTGTTAAAAAGGGGAGTGGGGGGGCAACAGGGATTAGGCAGCAGAAATGCCCCATCTACACACTGAAAATTTGTGAAACACTGTGCAAATTCTTGGATCTTACAGGGTTTATGTGTTAAACTGCCTTTTTATGACCCCTGATAGACTCTCATAACCACCTAAAAGAAAGATTTCCACATTATACAAGAGCAAGGGACATGAGCCAAGATCTTGGAGGAAATAAAAAACTGCATAAGAACCAATTTCTATTTTAGCACCTCATTTTTTAACCATCTGAAAAATGAATAGCCAACTAATTTCCCAGCCCTCTTTAAGATATCTCATGTGTAAATAGTAGTAAATGGATCTGACAAGTGCTGGATTGTGTTACTTACTAAATGAACTCAAAGATGATTTTTAAGAGAGCCACTTCACGAGGCATTCTCACCTCAATTGAGCAACACCAATAAACGCAAATTAAACACCAGCACCTTGTCCAGAAGACTTAAAATGATCCTTTTGCACATTAGTCATGAGCTGCTTCTTCAGCAGAGTACAATTTTGGTCACAGAAGCAAGTTGTTCTTGTGAAGAAACAGCTTTTTTTAGAAGTATTCAATAACATTCAAAGAGGACAATACGTCTACAGCCAAAAACCACATTTATTCAGCACATCCTTGAAAACAAAATTATCCACATTATGAGCATCACTAGAGAAACTAACAGGAAGCATCTTGAGTACCTCTAAAGATGTACTTTGCCCATGCAGCCAAAAGTATGTATATTATTCTTCTTATGAAGCTCTCCATGATCTGGCCTCTGCCTACTACAAAATCATCTCTCTCTACCTTCTCATTCTACTGCAGCCATTCTGGCCTTTATTCATATGGGAAATGATGTAAAGTCAATCTAATTTGATATTCTTTAATATAGAAAAGAAAACAAAAAGTTCCTCCAAAAAGTGCATAAAAAAATCATAACAGAGAGATTCTCCAATCTCCCTGAGAAAAATATGACTTTGATGGCTTTGAAATCCATTTTTCTGACACTGTTTAAACCGTTGATGCTTCAGTTTCCCCATGTGTAACAATGAGAATAACACTTACTCCATGAGTTTCTTATAAAGATTGTAATAATTCATGTTAAGTGCTATAGAAGGACTGGCACATAGAAAATTTTCCATAAATAATATGTATTATTTAACTGTACTTTTTCATATATTTGTATTTTATTTATAGGATCTATCATTATATTTTGATACATGTATACAATGTGTAATGATCAAGTCAGAGTAGTTAGCATTTCCATCTCCTCAAATATTATTATTTCTATGGTCTGAGGATGTGGCTCAAGCAGTAGCACGCTCGCCTGGCATGCGTGTGGCCCCAGGGTTCGATCCTCAGCACCACATACAAAGATATTGTGTCTGCCGATAACTAAAAAAAAAAAAAATTAAATATTAAAAAAATTCTCTCTCTCTCTCTTTAAAAAAAAAAAAATATATATATATATATATATATATATATATATATTACTAGATGTTGGTAATCTTCAAACTCTTATTTGAAATGTACAATTGTTTATAGACTATAGTTGCCCTACATTAGAACAACTTCCCTTGCTCACTAACTCCACTTTCTCCCCTTCTTAGTCTCTTATGACTTACATCCTTGATTTTTATGTGATCAACTGTAATATAGTCTCATCATTTTAAGATGATGTGTCTCCCCAAAAGCACAGAAGACAAGGTGGCAATCAATGTTCAGGGGTGAAACAATTAGATTATGAGAACTGTGCCATCAATCCATCCTAGTTTGAATGGACTAACTGCGGGGTAATATAATAGATGATGTGTGGCTGGAGGAGACAGGTCACTGGGGGCGCACCCTGAAGGGTTTCAAACTTCCTGTGGCTCCTCCCCGCCCCTTCCTGCTTCCATGAGCTGAGCAGCTTTCCTATTCTATGTCCTTCTGACATGATGCCCTGGTTCACCTTGGGCCCAGAGCAATTAAGTTGGCTGATCATGGACTTAACTATGGACTCAGAATGAACTTTCCCACTTCTAAGTTGTTCTTCCCACATATTTTGGTCACAGCAATGAAAAACCTAACAAATACACATATGTTATTTTCATAATTAATTATAGAACACCACAAAGGGTAGACAAAGCAACCCAGGCAAAATCAAACAGATATGGCCTAGGACCTAGGACTCTAGATTCTCTACAGGTCCTAAAAGAATTCATTCTATTTACAGTACAAATCTTAATTTTTGGTAATAGTTCCTTATTACAGTAATTATGTTATCAAAATATCATACTAATGCTTTGGTTTTACAAAATTGATCTTCAGAAGGAAAATAGGACTGCCTTTGCTGAATTTGATTGGGGTAGGGAATTCCTAAATATGTACCTGGAGAGCTGGCCAAAAGGAGGTACAGCCTTTAAAAAGAAACAAATGAGGATCAAACTTCTAGAAACTAAAGAACACAACTTTTTATTCAGGTAGACTATGGTTAAGTGAATAACCAAAGGGGAGAAAAAGAAAAATGTCCACCACTGAAATAAACAGAGAGATGCTTAAGAAAACAAATGAACGATCCTCTTTTCTCTTGAGCACTCCAGCCATAGCAACACTGTTTTCTGTTTTATTTTTTTGTTTTGTTTTGTTTTTTGGCCAAATTTCAGCTTCCAGACCCAGTGAAGAAGGAATGAAAGATAGGAATTCATGTCCCGCTGGGCCTAAATTGTATAATTTGCTTCCTAATGACATTCAGACTGCTGCTCTCATTTCAAAAGGCTCTTTACCTCCGTAACTATTAAGCCTTTAGAGCCTCCTTTATCCCTCTCCCTGTCCAAGCCACCATCATCTCCCATCTGGACCACAGAAATCAGTTCCTCATTGAGGTCTCATTCTCTTTGCAGTGATCAGAATAAATTCCTGCTTAAAACCCTCAAATGGCTGATCATTGGCTTGCCATTCTCTAAATCCTGGACATGGCTTGCAAAGCTCTCCATGATCTGGCCTCTGCCTACTACAAAATCATCTCTCTCTACCTTCTCAGTCATTCTACTGCAGCCACTTGAACCTAAAACATTTTTTCCTATCCTAATAGATTAGTACCTGTCTTCTCTGTTTCATCCTTCAAATGTCATCCCCTAAGAGAAGTTCTCCTTGAGCCCTCCATCTAAATTAGTGGTCCACAAGGCCAATGCCTATCCCATTGCTGGGTTTTATTTTCTTCAGAGCATTTGTCAGTATCTAAAGTCACCCCTTTTTTTTCTGAATATCCCACCCCACCCCATCTGCAGTGTAATACACAATCCTTATGAATGTGTCTTGCTCATAGTCCAATATTTGCTCCATAATATAGCCTCAAAGGGATATGTTAGTAAGTTAATGAAAACTACAAACACACCTTCCCCAGATGCATTCACTCACAAAAAAAAAAAAAAAACTGTGCATGCAATTTTATGGGATTATGAAAAGTTATAGATAGGCTCCCTATGTATCTATATGCCCTAAGTTAATAAGAAATCAAATATTACATAGACAGAACAGAGAGATGAATTAGTTCAAGTTAGAACATGGGCTAGTCCTCCAAACTAGAAGTTCAGACACCTTTAGTTAATACCTTTGTCTTCCAAATATTATTGATTTTCTAATTGAGCCATCAATATTTTGAGTGGGTTATTGAAATATTGAATATTTCTCTTCAGTTCTGTCAGCTTTTGCTTCCTGTATTTTGGGACTCTGGGATATTAGACATATGTCTGTTGACAATTGTTGGATCTTCCTGGAATCCTTTTTAACTCTTCTATTATTATAAAATATCCCCAGAACAAGGAGCTGTGATAGTTTTTATTTATCCCATTTAGCATGAATATTTATACTTATCATCTCATATTCCAAGTCATTTTCATACTTTGGTCCCTGGGATACAAAGAAGTCAGCTCCAATTTCCCTGTCTTGTATGGACAAACAAGTCCTGCAGCCCAAGAAGATCCCAGTGTCTTCTCCATCCCAAGTGCCTTCTCACATTGCATGGTCCATAGCCAAATAGAACCTCATGTACAGATCACCAGTTGGCCTCCCCACCAGAAGGGAGCTTCAATCCTATATGCACTTGACAGGACTGGGAACTGCTATTTCTCAAGACCTGAGGCTCTTCTTCTCACCAGAAGGTTAGCATCACAAGAAGTTAGAATGACATGTTGGTTGGCTGAAGTGACTTTTGGCTTTCTGCCAGATGAGGTCAGCTACCCCAATGGTCTAGCAGTTGTCAGCATGATACCACAGCATCACACCACAGCATCACACCAAGAGATTTCAGGCTAAGTTCCATGGAACCCTACTGAACCACAAAGATTCTTCAGCATTCCACAAAGTCTGAACTCAAATTTTATTTTTAAATATGCATATCCATCTATATTAAAGCTGCAATAAAATCAGCATGCACATTTAAATGTGATATCAAATGGAAACACTTTAAAGAGTGCATGAATTGTGCAAACAAAAAGGTTGATTTTATTAAAAATCCCAGGGAAAATAAACTCTATCATTTCTAGTGTTTAATTAAGACTTCAACTGTATCAGTGATTATAGAGGGTGCCGCTATGCAGTGATCTATTTTTTATTCAAGCTTCTACATGTCAACACATGTAAATTATTAAATTGACTACATGATTATTAAATACATTTGAGTCAGGATTGTCTTGATCTGCACAATCAAAAGAAAATAGAGAAATAAATTGAATGCAGTCATTGTCATTCATAACCCTCAATTTCATACGTTCTTCAGAACAGTACTATGATTTTCTTTTATTAACTTTACCTATTATATTTGTGAATTTAGAAAATAAAATTATGCTAATAAGATATTGCTGTTATCTTTGTACCTGACCTCTAATCTCCATTTTGACAGATCTCTGTGTTTTCTGCTGCCTGCCTCCAATGTGAATAGAAGTGAAAGAAAGAAGGGTATTAGTTACATATTGCCTCAAAACAAATTACCACAAATTCAGCAACTGAAAACAACACCCATTTGTTATTGTATGGTTTTTATAGGTCAGACATCTGGAAACAGAAGTCACTGGGTTTTTTGTTGATGTTGGTTGAGACTCCAATGTGGTCTTAGGCACATTGTTCTATTCGAAGCCCATTCAGACTCTAAGTAGAATCAGTTCCTTATAACTAGTCCAGTTTTCTATTGTTTCATAACAAATTATCACTTAGTGGCTCAAAACAACACCACTTTATTAGCTCACAGTTCTGTATCAGGATTCCAGGCATGGTGTGAATGAGTTCTTGCTCAGGACTTCTTCACAGGGTAAAATCTGGGTGTCAGCCATACTCCTTTCTGAAGGTTCTGTGGGGGAAAATCTTCCTCCACACTCCTTTAGATTGTTGGAAGAATTAAGTTTTTTGTTTTTTGTTTGTTTGTTTGTTTATGGATGCTAGCTAGCTGTCCTCAGTTCCTACTGGCCACCCTCAAATCCTCACCTTATGACCTGGTTCACTTTCAAATCCAGTGATTTAGAATCTTCCTGGTGCTGAATCTCTGACTTCAAATCTCTCTCCAGTCTGCTATGACAGTCATATAACATCATCACCATTTTCCACATAATTTAATCTAACCAAGGGAATTACTATCTCATATCCACAGAGTGTATTCATACTTAAGGGTAGGAGACTCTACAAGACGTGGTCAACAGTAAATGGGAATCTCAGGGGCCATTTTAGAATTTTACCACCATAAGGTGGCAAGAGGAGGCCTCCTCAGCCACAAAGTGAAACTACTTTGTATCTGCCAATCACAATGACTCCTTACCAATGATCTCTTCAAAGATAGAGTGTGAGCCAGATGAAGGCAATAAGACACAAAGGGAAGCCCACTGTGGAACTTCTGGGAAACATTACTCCCTCGTAAGTTTAGAGCACCTCAAACCCAGCTCTGTAGGATTTCCAGTCTAACTAGGATGTCAGAAGCCACTGCTGCTATCTTGTTCCAGAGGAGCTGAGAACATGAGCATCATGAAGAGGAAGAGAGACGCAAAAGAACCTGTAAAAGTGTGGCTAGAACTCTATTGCACCCTGCTGAGCCCTTGTCACCTCTTGTTAGGTAAGATTTTTAATTTCCCTCATCCAAGCTAGCATTCATCAGAATTCCATTACTTGCAGCCCAATGTACTCTTTGAAAAGGAAAGTTTTTATTTCAGGAAGAAAAAAAACAGAATGGTCTGGCTGCTAGAGAAAAATAAATAAATAAAACTATAGACCTACTGGATAAAGTCAGACAGATCTGGGAGTCCAGCTTAACTTCCAACCTTAATGGGTTAAGCTATCTTATCTGCAAGATCAGAAAAGCAATTCCTATCCTTATGTTCATTATGATGACTCAATGAAGTTACACGCATGTAGCAAAAAGTAACAACCTTGTTGCAAACAGCTGATTATGACCTGGAATCAGGGAGCAGAATGAAATGCAGGAGGATATGGACTGACAGTAGAGAATGGGAAAATATGTGTGATGGAGAAGGGAATGGGATAAGAGAGCTCTGTCTGAGGAATTAGCATCTCTTTCCCAGCCCCAGATTGGTATCTGAGCTCTAAAGAGACAGAGACTATTTAATGTAGAGAGTATGCACACAGCACACACACACACACACACATTTTACATAGTGTGACTATCACCTTCATAGATACATACAGAGAAGAGAAAAAGAAGAAGCTGCCACTGTTGTGGGAAGAATAGTCGGCCCACTCTATTGCTCGGTATTTGGAAGTCACTTAACCAAAGGTATGGATTTGTAATTCACAGTGTTGGTAAGGAATGTGAGCAATGTTTTGCTACAACACCAGAAAAGCAATTATTGGCTATAGAAAAGATACACTAGAGATACTAGAGAGACAAAAAGAAAAAGAGGCAGAATAATGTTAAAGATCAAAAAAAAATCTATTCTTTTCCATTTTGCCTTTAGCCTATAACAGCCATCATCCATACTCAATATAAATGGACACTATCACCTTAGTTTGACATTTCTGCCTGCCCTTTACTTGGGTGAATTACCTAGCCTCAAGCCTTGATTTCCTCATCTTAAAATGGGCAACATAAAGGCCTACCTCACAGCATTGCCATGTGTAAGTGCAAGCATGTCAAGTTACTGGTTTCTAGAAGTTGCAAACAAATGACAACTGTTGTTACACACTTTCCTGCTGTGTCTCCTATAGTGCTGGGAACACTGAAATACACCAGATCTGGAAAACCTTACTAATCATTATCACACAAGATGACAAATAAATCAGTATGATGTAAGATATTAATAGGCTATTATTATAGTTCAAAGAAGGAATTTACAGTATCAGGGGAAGATGGAAAAGGTTTCACAAAAGGTAAAAATTGAATTTGGACTTATAATTTAAATAGAAACACCTTAGTCCAGGAAGAAGGTAAGGACATTACAGAAAGTATAATTTTTGGATGCCCACATCAGTGGGTGATATTGTTTAGTAGTATATATGAGGAAGCATGCCAGCTCCCTGCATTGCTGGTAACTTTGCCCTCATCTGGAAATTGATGGTAAGGTAAGTTACAGGTTGAACATATCCCCCTCTCAAGAGCATAGTTGGAACAAGTCTAATGGGAGATTCTTCTGAGTCACTTGAAGCTTCTGTTAAGTTACAAAGATTAACATCTGTGAATGTAGATATTATGAGAGGAGAAGCTTGCAGAGTTTCAAACAAAACTAAGTGCTTTCTCTCACTGAAAGAACTTTACATGGAGCCACAGATGCAGAGAACATGCTGCTCTCCCAAGAGAGAGCTGTCTTGTTAACTTCACCACAAGTAAATAGTCGTTTTCTGTTTGGGTTTTTTTTTTTTTTTTCCTTTTTTTTTTTGAAATTCTTATCTGATAATAAACCAAACAAGCTAAATGAGAGTAGGATGTTCCCCTTCCTTCCTTAAAAGCAGATGGTATTTTTCCCACTTTTTGAACATTACACTTAATAATGTCTCCACTGGGAATTTAGAACAATAAAATATATGTGAATTGCCTTTGGAAGGAAACACTGTTCATGTACATTCTTACTCCCTCCGTTAAAGAATCCTTCCTAGGCTGCTTCTTTCAATCCAAAGTGGGCATTCGCTAACCCTACCCAGATGGCCTGGAAGATGCCCTCAGCAACACTTCTTGTCTTTGTCCTGCAGTTGTGACATTTTAATAACGCCAACTCACACTCCCACAGTGCCCTGCATATGGCCAAGTGCATCTGCATTCATTGCCCATTTTAGTTCCCAAAATAATCTTGGGAAGGAAACAATAACATTTTTAGATGTGAGTAAAATGAGCCTCTGAAAGTTACAAGACACAAACAGCTGGCAGGTCACATCAGAATTCTGAACTTAGGTCACAGACTTTCCTGTATGGATTGGAAACAGAATGATCTGGAATCACCTATACTCCTGGCCCAGCTAAGAGGACCACTTCATTTAGAAGTTACATCATGGATTTTGGACACTCTACTTCCAGCTGTACTAACTACTTGTCCTAGAGGAAGTTAGATGTATTAAGTCTGTTTCCTCAACTATTACATTAGTTTGCTAGGGCTGACATAACAAAGTACTACAGATCAGATGACATAAACAGAAATATTTCTCCTTATAGCTCTAAATGTAGATGTGAGTAAAATGAGCCTCTCCTTTTCTCCTTATAGCCTAGGAGCCTCTCTTATTTCTCCTTATAGCCCTAAAAGCTACAAGTCCAAAAGCTACAAGACCAAGATCAAGGTGTCAGCAGGGTTGGTACCTTCTGAAAGTCTCTCCCCTGGGCCTGTAGATGATTGCCTTCTCTATGTGTTTTCATTTGGTCTTCCTCTGTGTGTACCCTGTCTCTAATTTCCTCTTGGTGCAAGAACACCAACCATACTGGTTTCAAGGATCCTTGATTACCTCTTTAAAGACCCTCTTTCCAAATACAGTCACATTCTGAGGCACTAGGGATTAGGACCTGAGCATTGAAACTCTGTAGGGACCCAATTCAGCCCACAGCATCTACAAACTAGGACAATGAAGTTATTATATCAAGGTCTTAGCATAATAAGTCCTATTATTGCCTTAACAAATGACCACAACATTAGCAGCTTACCACCCGCTTATTATCTTACATTTCTGTAGGTCCAAAGTCCTACACAGGTCTTGCTAGATTAGGATCATGTCATCAGTAAGGCTGCATTCCTTTCTATAAGTCTGAAAGAGGATCCTGCCTTACCCATTCAGGTTGTGGGCAGAATTCAGTTCCAGGTGATTGTTACACCAATGTCCCCGTTTTCCAACTGGCTATCCACTGAAGACCATTCCCTGCTTCTAGAGGCCATCATATTCCTTGGACCATGTCCCCAGTCCTTCATCTTGAAAGCCAGAAACAGTGCCAAGTGCTTCTCATGACACATTTCCCCAATGCCTCTTCTGAGATCCTCTCTCTCCCTTACCACAGATTACAGGGACTCTCCCTTTTGAACATTGATGTGATTCAACTGGGTCCAACTATACAATCAAAAATAATCTCCCCACAACAAAACCCTTAATCATCATGTCTTAAAAATCCTTTCTGCCATGTATGTGTAGTGACCTACTCACAGGTTCCTAGGACTAGGGTGAACACACCACTGGGGGCTCTCAGCCTGCCTGCCATGTAAGTGCTTGCTAAAGGACAACTATTCTGACTTTAAAATTTCAATATAAACCTTTGCAAACTTGTAAGCCTATTTAAAATTAAGTTAATTACTTTAACTAGGTCACTCCAACCCAAAGACACATGACAAAGTCTGGAGACATTTTTGGTTGTCCTTCTGGGGGATGGAGGATGACACTTGTCCCTATTAGGTTAAGGCTAGGGATACTGCTACATATCCCACAATGTACCAGACTTCCCCCATAGCAAAGAATTATCTAGCTCAAAATAACACTAATGCCAAAGTGGAAGAACCCTGATTTAACTGAACATTTTGGGAAAAGTTAATTAACCTATATGGGAATCAAATTTTTATCATTATCAAGTAAACTCACCAATGCCATAATCAAGGGACATCTTTTGTTCCATAACAATAAAAAAATTAACAGTTGGGAAAAAAACACATTTAGTATGTTTGAGACATGGTGTATTTAGATGACTATATTCTTATTTTAATTTCAACCTCATCTGAGAAGTGAGAATGGACTTAAACATCCCCCATTTTATTTATTTTTGAAGACCTAGCAGGGGCCAGTCACTATTGCAGACATATAGATTTATCAGTGAACAAAAATATTCCTGTTCTTGTGGAGCTGACATTCTAGAGAAGAGAAGAGTCAATGAGCCAAATGAATGAGTGATAAATTATTCAAAAAGATGAAAAATACTTTAGAAAAATAGCCCAGAATCAGGAGGTCAGGGCTGAGTGAACTAGGTGGGGGGGATCCACAGTGACATTAAATAGTTTGGTCAGGAGAGACCTCCTTAAGAAATGTAACTTGTCCAGTTATGAAGACTAGATGCCGTCTCAATTTCTTAAGCTTATTTGCAAAGTATCTGCAAATTCTATTTGTGGTACATAAACAGAGAGAGCTTTGCACTTTTATTTCCATTGAATGAGAAAAAATCAAGTGGAAAAGAGATGAACCTATATTGGCCCTTCATAAGCAAATGGTCAAGGCTTGGAACTCAGGCCCCTGCGTTGCAAAATCATTTCTCTTAAAGTCACTCAGACTTCTCACTATACTCCAGTCCCAGGAACAAACAGGCATATAAGTATAATGAAGTTCCAAGATATAGAATGACTTGCCTCCTCCTCTACCTACTTCTTCACCTCACTCCAAAAAAAATAGACTAAGAACAGGTTAGGAGAACTATGGCTGAGCATGTTATTTGCTTATTTGTTGAAATCATTTAATATGCATTATGTCAACTGCATTATATTTATCATATAACATGAATAAGATGAAAAGTGAACAACATTTTATTTAGTGCTTTTTTATACCTTGAATCCCTTCCAAAAAAAAAAAAAACACAATGAGATGCTACAGAAAACAACTTAAAATATTGCTAAATGCTTCTTTTGTATACATATTGATCCATATCATAAATTCTAATTCTTGGCTTTAAAAATCAAAATAACCAAAGACTTCCTGAATAAAAGCCAGGTCCTAAATGTAGTGTGTTCTGCATGCCTAGAATGTGCATCCCTACAGTATTTTTATGTTATTAATCTTTCTAGTTCTGCACTCAAACATTTGGCCCTCAAATATTTCAAGGAGCACCAACATTTAGTCTTCTAAAATGAAGGAGTCAATTTGGAATACAACTGGGTTCACTGCTATAAGCTGGGTCTGGTCATGATCATCCTATGAAAATTCAAGTCAGCAAGTTAAAACTTGTTGTTGAATTTGCTGCTTAACAAATCAAGGAGGCAAATCAATATTTTCCTAATACAGCCTGGGGGAGGATTGAAACAGGAGGAGAGATGGTATTCTCAGTTATCTGGGCAGATTGCAAAACACAGTCAGAGCATACATTTAAAAATTAACTTTCCCAAACATCCTTTTATGGCCCATTTTGAAAATATTTCTGGTTACATATTATCCCACAGTTTGGCTATTTTTTTTTAATACTCTCCCTCTACAAAATCATTCCAGTGGGAGCTGCCCGTTGGCAGTGTAGGCCTGTGATTATCTCACTGCGTATAATTCATTTAGCAGCATAATGTGCTTTTTGCAAGTGCTGCCACAGCACCAAGAAAAACTGCCAACATTAGCATTCCAGGGTCATGCAACCTGCCCCACTAGGCCTAGTCATTTAGAACAGACCCCACCAACAAGCTTTTTCATGCCCTCTGCTGCACTAGGACACTACCCTTCTGCTACTGAAATCTCTCTGGGAGGCAATTGCTCACACCTCTTCCTTAAGAAAAGGAGATGGCTAAAAAACTATACAGTCATCTGATCCTCTACTGCCTTGCTACTCAATGTAAGGTCCCTGAAACAGCAGCAGAGACATCTGAGAGCTTGTTGGAAATGCACACTCTCAGGCCTCACCCCAGACCTACGAATCAGAACCTGCATTTATGTTTAGCAAGATCCCCAGATGCCTTGCATACACTTGAAAGTTTTGAGGAGCTCAGCTCAGCTGGATGAAAGCCAAAGATGTTGGAATTCTCTCTCCACTTTCTTTTTTTTTTAAAGTTGTGTTGGTCATTGCTGATTTTTATAAACTCTAGATTTATGCCTCTATCATGGTATTTATCATTCTTCTCTCTGATTATAATTTTTTCCATATCTGTCTCCCCCATACTTCATCATGAATTAGATACTTCTAAACCTAGGCCCTTGTGTTTGCTCTTGTCGTCTCTGAGTTTGCACCTTTCAGTGGCTTATGGATGATCAAGAAGTATTAGATAAAGGCAAATAACTAATTTTCTTCTTTCTTCCTAGGTGCCCAGGGACACTGTAGTAGACACCTACTGTTTAACCCTCCCAGCGTTCCTCCCTCTTTCCCAGGATCCCAGCTTCCCCTAGTTCTCCAGTCTCAGTCTATGAGTTTAAAACATTCCTAGCTGCCTGCTCCTCAGGGACCACATGAGAGCTTTCATCACACTGCCTCTGTAATTGCTCAGGAAGCCATGCTTTCCAAGCCAGGCCAGCGAGAAATGCCACAGCACATCCGCTGGAATAGAGGGAAAGGTGTGCCCTCCCTTCTGTGCGTAGTAAGCTGGTAAGATGGACTCCAAAAGAGAAGGTGGCCATCTCTGCCTTTACTGGGGAAAGCCTGGCTGAGAGTGAAGCCAGTGCAAAATTAAACAGAGCCTCAAGATGAGGACAGATTCCAGAGGACTTTGCGTGAGCATTTGATTCTTCTCGACCAGGTCCACATAGTCTGTCTAGGCAAGGGTCAGGCATTCATGGGAGGGAGGCCAGGTCTTCCCTAGAGTCTCCCAAAAGAATCTCCTCCTGTGATAAGAAGCCTTTTTGAGATGGACCACAAGTTCCCAGTTGATTTTCTTAATTTTCCTATGACTAGCCTTGGGATTCCTGAGAGTCCCATGTTGTGAGTGCTCTTTGGTTTTAACAGGGAATGGTCAGCACTGCCAGCAACATAATTACCCCCAAAGTCTTAAGTTTTCTTCCCAGAAAAATCCCTCTCCACCTTTTCTGTTTGTCAGATACTGAATGTTACAGCTGGACAAGATAGGTGGCCTGTGAGTACTGTCATCAATGCACTAATACCATGGTGTGGAATCCCCAGGTGAACAGGCACCCTGCCCCCTAAACTCCTAGTACACATCTCATGCATGATGAATCACACCCAAACATAAAAATGCACATCCTTAAGGAGCATCTGTTGTAGAATCCTCTCAGGCCAGAGGATGTCTCAACCTTCTCAGTAGCCAGACCTTTGGAAAAAAAACACCAAATCTGCAACACTCATTGAAGATCTTTGTAAGTTCAACTAAACATTTGGACTCCACAACTACCATAGGCCATACCTGACATCCATCTAGTGGCTATAGACAAAGAGCAATGCTGGCCAAAACAAAAGCCTCAGGCAACTGTTTCTGTAAGGGTCACTGCAGCAGACTGAAAGATCAGAAGCTTGAAGATCAGACCCACATCACGAAGGTATAGAATCCATCCTAGCCTAAAAGATGCATGCCATAAAATCTAAACTTTTGAGGTTCCCATAAGACACATGACCAGATATAAGAGTTGCATCTCATAGGGGAGCCCAGAGCATAGCTTTATTTATAGTCCATTATAGCCCCCCCACCAAGTTCAAATGCAATTTGCCAATCAAAGTTCGTTTTTGTTTTTTTTTTTTTGCACAGAAAATCCTACCTAGAAATGTAGTTGACATTCTATTATTGTCAAATTACCCAGGGGAACTGAGCTAGAAAGTTAAGCAAAGGTCAAATTCTCATTCAAAAAGGAAAGGCTTTTGTTAACTATTTATCCACAAAGTTAACAAAGAGGGAAAATATCCTTGGAAAACCTAGAGAGAATCTTACAGAGATCCCAATGCTCCACAGTTAGGGTGGATACACTGGCAAAGCAATGATGTGGGAAACAAACACAAGCATAATCAGTTCTCTTTTAGAAGAATGGTATTGTTTCAGGAATAGGACGGGGTTTTCCTGGTTGGGGCACCACATGGGGACTGTTCCATCTACTGAAGAAAGGTCATGGGACTGTCCCGCTCTCCTTGCCAAAGAAAACAAACAAGTGGTCAGCTACTTTCCCACCAGTTATATTAGTCCATCTTGTAAAGACTGAATTGAGGTGGGTGGGGCATTTAGAAAATCATGACAATAGGTGTTAAGAAAGTGTTCACTTCTAGCATTTATGCTAATTTGACCCAGATTGGCAGGGTCAAGGCTAACCTTCACACTCAGCACAATAGCCTGGAATCCCTCACAGACTTTCTGAGTGTGCAAGAAACCCCCAATATCTCAACTGCCCCAGTCTATCAAGAAACTAAGAGCAATATACATTCAGCCTCCTTGGAAATGTCTAGGCACTTAAAGCTATCATTTAGTTATCAAACTATGACAAAACCTGGCAGAAAATCTGAGTTCCCCAACATAACACATGGGTAGTTGTACCAAGTATAACAACAACTACAACCACCTAAAAGCACAAGGACCATAATCATCAAAAGCTCAAGTATCATCATTATCAAGGCCACCAACATTAAACACATTGTCATGAATACCCTCAAATGGCATCATTCAACTCCAGATGCCTGGAACCACAAGGCTACCATTATCTAAAACTATGTAACTGTAGCCAAAGCTACAAAATAACCCATATCTAAGACTACATATAGAGCTATCACTCTCGCCCAGAAATATGTGTCCAGTAGTAAGTCTATTATCACAAAAATGATGTGCAGCCAACCACAAATTAAGTAGCTTTAAATAATAACATATATTGTTGCTCATGGTTCTACAGAATGACCAGACAGTTCCTCCAATCTGGCCCAGGTTTGGCTGTCGAGGAAGTCCTCAGCTGAGATGACTAAACTCTGCTACAAGTTTTGTCACAGGCTAGCCTAGTCTTCCACATGTTGAAGGAAGATGGATACTAGCAAGAATAAAAGCACAAGCCAGGCATGGTGACGCACACCTATAATCCCAGCAGCTCGGGAGGCTGAGTCAGGAGGATCGCTAGTTCAAAGCCAGCCTCAGCAAAAGTGAGATGCTAAGCAACTCAGTGAGATCCTGTCTCTAAATAAAATACAAAATAGGGCTTGGGATGTAGCTCAGTGATCGAGTGCCCCTGAGTTCAATCCCTGATACTAAAAAAAAAGAAAAGAAAAGAAAAAAAAGGCACAAAAGGCTAGGAATTGTCACAATGTCATTTCAGCCACTTTTTGCTGATCAGAGGAAGTGACATGATGAGCCCAGATTTTAATAGGAGAGGACAGGGGAAATAAAGTCCCCTTTTGACAGCAGTTATGTAATGTCCCATTGCAGAGGTCTGTGTACAGTGATGCATAGAGAATTAGGATCATGTTTTTAATAAGCCTATCACAGATATTTTGAGATATAAGTTACCTTGACCACAACTCTCTTGGTTCTGTCTTCACTGACCCCTGCAAGCAACTTAGCTAAGAGGCATTTTACCCATCCCCAGCCAAGACTCACTCCCACTCCATCCCTGGCAGCCACTACAACTGAAGTCAACAGGAGGAGAGAAGCCCCTGGCCATCACCCCATCCCTAGGTGGGCAAACTGGAGGGGAGCTGTCAGAGGACTCAGCAGCAGCAAAGAGAAATAACTTTTGCTGCTACCAAACCTCTGCAGGTCCCCTGCATCAGTCATCCCTGCCCCTTGTCTCATCACACAATGCTGACAAAATATAGTGTGAATGCTACAGAGGGGATGCTGTGACTCCTGCCCCACCTTCCCATCACGCTGGACCTGAACAAGTGTCTAATAAGAGGACAAGTGTGAATATGGAGAAAAAAGGAACACTTATATACTGTTGGTGGAAATAAAAATTAGTATAGCCACTATGGGAAAAGCAGTATGGAGGCTCCTCAAAAAATTAAAAATAGCATTACCATATGACCCAGCTATCCCACACCTGTATATACATTCAGAAGAAATCAGCATACCAAAGAGATACCTGCATGTCCACTTTTATTGCAACACTACTCCCAAGAGTAAGATGTGGAATCAGCCTAAGAGCCTATCAACAGATGAATGGATAAAGAAAATATGGTATTTATACACAATGGAGAGGATTCATCCAAGGAAGAACAAAACCATGTCATTTGCAGCAAAATGGATGGAAGCACATTGTTTTGCAGAAAGACAAATATTGCGTATTCATACATAGAAACAAAAACAAAAATTTGATCTGAACGTTAGAGGAGGGATCACTAGGTACTGAGAAGAGTAATGGGAAAGATAGAAAGGGTGGATGAACATCATCAGTGCACGTCGTACGCACATGTGGAAATGACTGAAGCATCCAAGTCAAAGAACTCCCTGACTGCATCCTCCTTCACAAACCATGCAGTACCTGTGTGCAACCTCTCTTCCCCACTAAGCTGAGACTTATGGGAAGAATCTATATTCTACTTCAATCATGGTTGGATTTTCCAACTCTCTGAGGAATAACAAGAACATTTTTAAAACCACATCCTGACAAAGTGACCCCAGAGAGCAATCAACAACATGTATACACGCACTCGCTTCTTTGGTTATTCTGCAAATTTTATATATGTAAGTGTGGTTTGGGGAGTGGTTATCCCAACAGATAGTATGTCCATTTCCTGACTGTGAAAGGATCAGACACAGTTCCTCAGGGAATCTTCTGTGAGTACATTCCCAGAAAGCAGTGATTTATTTTCTTGGTAAATAAATGTACTGCTTTGGGAATGTTTCCTAGGAAGAAAGAGAAAATGAGCAAGGTTGCATATCAGTCATTATCGAAAAAGAAGAGAGAAAATTTTTATAAAACCTAAATATAAAAGGAAACATACGATACCTGGGGAAATAATAAACTTGGAAGAAACAAACCTTACTGAGTTTTAGGATATGGTTTCAGGACAGCCAGGGACTTTCTGTGCACATGATATCTGGTCACACTGATGCATGCTTACCCCTCCTCAAAGATGAGCTCCTGGAGGAAGAAAGACACTAGGGCCTTCTTGAGTCCTTTATATAAAAGGATGCAGCTGCAAACCGGCCACTGGTTACCAGATATCCTCATCTGACAGACAGGATCACTGATAGCAGGGGCACCTCCAAACCATGATCTGTTGACACTACCAGAGGTCAGGATAAGCTACTCCTCAAAAACAAGCTCACATCTTCCTAGGTCAAAAAATGTAGGTGGGCTTGGTGGAGCATGCGGCTATATCCCAGCAGCTCAGGAGGCTGAGACAGGAGGGTGGCAAGTTCAAAGCCAGACTCAGCAATAATGAGGCACTAAGCAAATCAGTGAGATCCAGTCTCTAAATAAAATACAAAATAGGGCTGGGGATGTGGCTCAGTGGTCAAGTGCCCCCTGAGTTCAATCCCTGATACACACACACACACACACACACACACACACACAGATAGCAATGGAAGGTGTTGGCATTTTTTGCTTAATTTTAACTATTTGTCCAACGATATCTCTAGTTCCCATCCTGGTGGCCCTTTATATGCCATTGTGGAACATTTTCTGACTCTTTGCAGGGGCAGTAGGAATAGCACATGTGCTGTTGTGGTTCAAAAAGAGGCCCTTGAAGCTATACACAAAGGTCACTGAGATGGAGACTCAGTGGTTTGAAAATCATTTCGGGACACCCTGGTCCAAGACACATTAAGCAGACTCCAATTAAGCTATGAATTCATTCAACACATATTTACTTTGTGCCAGGAACTGACAAAAGGCAGATACTGAAGTGATTTAAAAAGACAAGTTTCCTGCTTTAATGTGCTTTACAAACAGAGAAGCTAGGTCATAAATGAGAAATACATAGTGAACCAAAGAATTACAATGATAAATTGTGATAAATGCTAAGAGGAGTGACAGAGAACAGGGATGGAGACTAATGGGAGGATCAGGCAGGCCAACTTCCCTCCAGTATGTGTCAGGAGCTGCCTCCCTAGAAGGTGACATTGAGACTGAATTCCAAATGATGATGAGGAGGCAAGCAGGCAAAGATCTGGAAGGACACGGGAAACCAGAAGTGTGAGATCCCTACACCAGGAAAGAACTCCTTTGAGAACCTGGCAGAAGGCAAGGGTGGCCGCAGCAGCAGCAGCAGCAGCATAAGAAAGAGTCAGAAAGGGGTGTAGGAGCCTGACGATCCAGGGCCATTTAGGCCACAGTAAATAATGCACTGTTTATTCTCAAAGAGAAAAAGAGGCCATTGCAAGGCTATAAGCCAGGGAGTGGCATGATCTCATTTGGCTTTTTTAAAGATCCATCTGGTTACTAGTTAAAGAATAGATTATGCCTCTATTATCATATTTATTTAAATAGACTGATACACACAAGCATATCAACATAGACTCTCCAGAGTGATATTAATTTGGGCAAAAGGCCTACAAATCATTTCGCCTCCACATAAGAATAAATATTGCTTTAAGGCACTGCCAAAAGCAGCACACAACAGACTTTATTAGTTTGTGTTAATTTTTAATTTGATGCTTGAGCTCCTCCTTGTGGCTGTATGGTTGCAAGCTCCTTGGCAATGCCAATTTCCATACAGCGAGCAGCGATTTTTTTTTTAACCTATCCTTGTTAATAAAACACACAAAGCCTAAAATGTGGGTTTGAAATTTAATTGGGGCACTTAAAAAAATAGGCCTCTTATCTGCTATTCCACACACATATGCATTACACACACAGTATAGGTCTGGAGATGACCATATTCCACTGAAACCTGTTGCTTTCTGTAACATTCTTGCCAACATCTGGTACAAATTAGAGCAAGATATAAAGTATTTTTGCCTCCCCTCACAAATAATTCATTAAATAACAATGTCTTCTAATAAACCTAAAACAACAAACAGAAGAAATAAATTTTAAATGTCCCACCACCAAAGTAAAAAAAACGAAATAGGATATATTTATCTACTATGGAAGATGTGAATAAAACTCGTCTTTCTCTTCATTAATCACCATATATCTAGGCTGTGACTGACAATCTGAATTAGAAAGAAAGTCAACCAGTTGGGCATTAGGGACTTTCCAACTGTTGTATCCTTCACTTAGTAAGAATTACAGCTTTGGAAAATTGCTCTCAGAGGGCACATCCACGCCCCCCCCCACCCCCACCAAATATCTCATTTTCAACTCGTTTTGATGTGTAGAATGCTTTCGTGCCATGGAGATTAGAGGAAGAAAGGAGGAGAACCTGCTCAGCCCTGGAGAGCTGGGACATGTTGCCTGAGGATGAAGCGGAATCCTTACCACCTTAATTCTCTTGAATCTCTTTTCTTAGCTCTGTTGATTATCCCCATGCATTTCCAGAGGTACTTTGGATGACATATGATAAAGAACACTGGGAACTCTGTGGGCCAGAAGGTAACCACAGTAATGGGGCCTTTGCACAGACGAGCAGAATGTCATGAGAGACAATGTTTGAAGCCTTAATGTGTCTTCCAAGCAAGAAGTGGAGGCAAGGATTATTCGAGGTAGAATAACACATCATTAAACTCCCACGGATGTCACACTGTTTACACATGGACAACACAGCCTCTGAACTACCCCGAATGTGATTCCTGTAGAAAATTGTACTTGACCACAAAAACCTGCTTGAAATAGCAATGAGGCAAACTGCAACAGATTCTGTTCTTTCTGGTCACAACTCAAGAGGGTGGCAGGAACTAAGCAAAGTGCCATGCCTATAGTCACTTGTAACAAGTAGCCATAACCTTGGGAATGAAGATCCAAATTCCATGATGCAGCATTGCTTTAAAAAGTCTCAGGTGTTACATGGTTCAGCCATAGCCACCTCCACTTTTTGCTATTACTGTCTAAGAAAGTCTGGCTGTGGTTTGTCCCCCAAGAGTTCATGCATTGGAGGCTTGGTCATCAGGGTTGAGGTAGAGGGACTTCTATCAGGTGAAGCCTTGTAGGAGATCCATCATTGGGAGAATGCACTTGGGAGGGATTTAGCTACTTCCCTTTGGCTTCCTGTCTGGTGATGTGATCTCTACCTCTCCCACACACTCATACCATGATGATGCCATCCACCATGGGGTCCTCTGATGCCAGTGCCATGCCCCTGAGTCCTCAGAACTGTGAGCTAAATGACACTCTTTTCTTCATAAAGATACCAACCTTCAGGTATTTTGTTATAGTAATGAAAAATGGCCTAAGACACTGTCAAAGTAGTAATAGCTCCAGCACACTAAAAAAAAAAAAAAAGTGAAGAAATTCTGTGTAGTGTTTGTTCAGACAATAGATTCCTAAAATGTAAAAATATTTTCAACAAAAATAAAAATCATAAAAAATAAGAGAAAATGAAACCAGGTATGGAGATGTATACCTTGTAAGCCCAAGAGACAAGGAAGAGGATCACTTGCGCCTCCAAGTTTGAAACAAGATTGGGCAACATAGGAAGAGCCTGTCTGGTGGGGGGGGGGGGAGAGAGAGAGAGAGAGAGAGAGAGAGAGAATGTATGTGTTGTATCTAAAATGCAAAATAACTTAAACCACTTAAAAAATATGAATGTAAGACAGGTAATATAGATGGCTGAAAAACATTTTAAATTCTTCTAAATAACGATGTACAAAAGGATGTAAAAATTCCAAAATTGGAGATGCCAATATTATACTTGGGACGCTGGTCATGCAGTGGGGCAAAGCAAGGTGGTGAGCTGATGAGGTCATTGCTTCTGTGCCCTAGATCATGAAACCCCTCTCCTTGCAGTAACCAGTGCAGAAGTGAAGGCACTCCTCAGAGTATATGTGCCACATGGCCAGCAGCCACCACAAGGCATCATGAGAGATGGAGGTGCTATCTGTCCAGCCTGCCACCACAGGACCTTCCATGAAAGCATTTTTCAATAAACCTTAGGTCTCATTCACCATCACCAGGTACAATCTTTAGACTCTTGCAATTTTTTCCACTGCTCTAGTCCAGCTGGGGCTGTGAGTAGCACCCTCTTCCATTATGTGAGGTCACACAGTGAGAAGACAGCTGTACATCAGACCCTGAAACTGCTGGTGACCTGATCTTGGACTTCCAGCCTCCACAGCTATGAGAAATAGAGTTCTGTTGTTCATAAGCTGCTCAGTCCATGGAATGGTGTTACAGCAGCCCAAACGAACTAAGACATGACCACAGACATGCCTCGTCATAGGGTCCAGAGGATAGACAGCATCTTTCACTGACAGTGTTCCGTATTAAATCTATAGGAAGAACACCAAGGTGTTCAGTTTGGGGCCATACTCATCTCTGAAACAGTCTGCAAAGCCTAAGCCTGGTGGGACGGGTATTATGATGGACCATCCTGATCCACTGTAGCCATATGGGGCGGGGCGGGGAGAAAGGGTGGAGAATAGTATATGGTGATTTCTAATCCTATACACAAATGCTCAGGGGAATGTGCTGCTTCCAGAAAAGGGAAGCACAGAAAAGATGGGAGGGGAGAAGGTCAGCAGCAGATGTGGGGGCGGGGTGGGGGGTGCAGGTGTGGGCATGCACTGTGCTACCAATAGGTCAACTGATCACCTACTTTAGAAAACTTGTTATAAGGTATCAGTCTACTCCCATGCACCTCCATGTGGATAAGCAAAGCATAGAAGATGGTATGTGAAGGTAATTTCACTTCAAATATGGAGAGGACTTCTAACAATTAGAGAATACCAAATATAATAGGTCACACCCTGTAAAGTGGTGAAAGAACTTAGGGAGCTATTCAACATTTACCTGCAAGACAACTCGGCTGAAATGTTGTAATGGGAATAAAAGTTCCAGGATGGTGGAAGGTGAATCCAAATAATGGCAACCCTGAACATTTGTGCTTAGACAATTTATGACATATCTAATGTGATAAAGATTATCCATAGGGACATTGTTGTCTATTAGACATTTTTGGTTCTTTGGTGTAACCTCTGGCGGAGGTGACCAACTTGTCCATAAGCCAAACCTGGACCATCATGTATTCTTTTAAATATCTGAATTCATTTCTAATATTCCAAACTCTTGGAAAAGTCATGAAATTTGATTTTATAGGCTGCTCTTGAAAAAATTAGGTCTGTCTTAACTGGGGCCAAACGTGACTTAAGGCTTAAAAGTTCACCCAATTTCCAGAGTCAAACCTAGCACACTTCATTTATTTATAGTGCCTCTCTTTCTCTTATTTACATTTCAGTTTGTGACCCCTGTGTAAAACACACTTAACACTATTATTTACTTTTTACCTTCTTTCTCTTCTGACAGATATCCTCTACCACAATCACATATGCTAATAATTTTAGCAAATTTAGTTTACTCTGTGCTAGCTAAGCAGTGTACTAAATCTGTTAGATACTGTATCAGTCAATATGGACAAGCTTCCACTACAGTAACAAATAATTCCCAGTCTCAATGACAACATAGAAAGTTCATCTCTTGCACATGTTTCACATCCAGTAGGGAGTAGCAGTGTGTTCTAATTCACATGGTGGCTCAGGGATCTAGAATGACCAAGTTTTTCCCATCTTGTGGTTTCCTTTTTATACTTCTCAATAATTTCGTAGACTTCTATTTTATTTTCCCAAAATTCTGTAGACTAATAGCTTTACCCATGGTTCTTCATGAAGTATGTCTTTAGAAAACATTCTGTTTTCCAGGCTTATCTCCTAGAACAAAAGGTTCATTAGAATATGATCTGCAACTCAAGTTTTAGAAGATGATAGTATTACCAAATATTTTGCCACTATATAACATGGACTGTTTTTCTTCTGAGTGCTGGTATCATGATCCCCAACACTTTTTGCTCAATTGTGAAGCCTTTACAAAATATTTTAAGTTTTTATTGTAACAGCACCCTGCTTCCTATAAGATTAATATTATCCACAATAGCCTACCCTTATTCTGCAATAGCAAGCCATCCAAATTCTCAGTGTCTTAACATCATAAAAGTTTGTAAATCCTTTGTGTTACCTAATTCACATTAGCTAGGGCTGCTCTGCTCCACACAGTCACTGAGGGATCAAGACAAAAGTGCTACCCCCTTATAACTGTACCACTTGTAACATGCTATCATCTCAATTGCTATAGTAGGAAAAGAAAGAAATTTGCAAATTACTCATTAACTTTTAATGCTTTATTCCAGATGTGATACATGGTAATTCCATATTTCTCTGGCCAGAACTAGTCACGTGGACTGTCTAATTGCAATTGAATAGTACTCATTTAAATGAAGAATAGAAAAAAAGAAGAAATCAGAGTAGAAATCAAATTCTTAGAAACAAAGGAGAACAGAGATACAACATATCAAAATTTCTGGGACAGTATAAAAGCAGTTCTAAGAGGAAACCCTATTTATTTGGGATATTTTTTAAAAAATTTTAAAGATCCCAAATAAACAGGTTTATGTTCCTCCTCAAGATCTTACAAAATTAAAAATAAACAACCCCCAAACCAGTAGAAAACAGGAAATAATTAAGATCAGAGCCAAAAATTAATAAAAATTCTTGTGTGTGTGTGTGTGTGTGTGTGTGTGTGTGTTGCTGGGGATTGAACCCAGGGTTTTGTGCATGCAAAGGAATAGCTATAGCTTCAGCCCAATAACATTGAGAATAAGAAAACAATACACAAGATCAATATAATGAACAGTTGGTTCTTTAAAAAGATAAATAAGATTGACAAACCCTTAGCCAAATTAACGAGAGAGAGAGAAGCCTCAAATCAATAAAATTAGAGATGAAAAAGGAGACATCACCACAGACCCTTCCAAAATCCAGAGGATCATCAGAAACTATTTTGAAAATTTATACTTCAATAAAATAGAAAAGCTAGAAAGTACTGACAAATCTCTAGACACATGTGATCTCCCCACATTAAACCAGGAAGATATAGAAAATCTAAATAAACCAATATCAAGTAATAAAATTGAAAGAGTAATTAAAATCCTTTCAACAACAACAACAACAAAAAGTCCAGGACTAGATTGATTCTCAGCAGAATTCTACCAGACATTTAAGGAAGCACTAACACCAGTCTTTCTCAAATTATTCCATGAAATCGAAAGGAAGGGAACACTGCCAAACACATTATATGAAGGTAGTATAACCCTGATGCCAAAACAAGGCAAAACACATCAAGGAGAGAAAGCTATAGACCAATACCCATAATGAACATAGATGCAAAAGTCCTTAATAAAATATTAACAAACAGCATTCAAAAATACACAAAGAGCAGGTAATCCCAATGGCTTAGGAGGCTGAGGCAAGAGGATTACAAATTCAATTTAGCAATTTAGCAAGACCCTATCTCAAAATAAAATATAAAAAGGGCTAAGGATGTGGTTCAGTGGTTAAGTTCCTCTGGGTTCAATTCCGTAGTAAAAACAAATAACAACAGCCTTATATATTCAAGGACACTTCAAGGAGTGAGAGAAAGTTGACCTCAGTTAAAGGTGGCAATCTGGGACCTAGACAGCAAAGTAGCTTGACAGAGGTTTCTGAGATATAAACCTGAAACTATGGGTTCTTAGAGCCAGATGAGAAGCCAGTGGTGAATAGTCATGGAGAGTAATCATGGTCAGTGAAGCCAATAGTGGTTTATAAGCAAAATAGGAATTGGTGGCCCAGAGAGGACCAGGATATGATACAATCTAACAAGGAGGTACGTGTGAGATAAGTCTCCAAGAAGTAGTATGGAAAAGGAGAAAAGGGTGCTGAGGTCCTGCCATTGTGTGTCCAGAAGTCTTCCTAATTAAATTGACCCACAGATGGTAAGGCCTTGGGTGTGGACAGGATTAGGCATTCAGCTTACATGCATATACCACAACAAAATATATTGCCTCTCCCCATGTCATCCCAATCAAATAATGTCAACCTTTTTAATTTAAATTGAAGGCAGTCAATATGGAAAGCAGTATGGAGATTCCTTGGAAATCTGGGGATGGAACCATCATTGATCCAGCTATCCCTCTCCTCAGACTATACACAAAGGACTTAAAAACAGCATACTGCAGGGACACAGCCACATCAATGTTTATAGCAGCACAATTCACATTAGTTAAACTGTGGAGCCAACCTAGATGCCCTTCAGTGGATGAATGGATTAAAAAATGGCATATACACACAATGAAATTTTACTCAGCATTAAAAGAGAATAAAATCATGGCCTTTGCAGGTAAATGGATGGTGTTGGAGAAGATAATGCTAAGTGAAGTTAGCCAATCCCCAAAAAACAAATGCTGAATATTTTCTCTGATATAAGGAGGCTGACTCATAGTGGGGTAGGGAGTGGGAGGATGGGAGGATTAGATGAATTCTAGATAGGGCAGAGGGGTGGGAGGGAAAGGGAGGGAGCAGGGGATCAGTAAGGGCAGTGGAATGTGATGGACATCATTATCCAAAGTACATGTATGAAGACTCAAATTGGGTGTTAACATACTTTATATATAAACAGATATGAAAATTATAGTATATATGTATAACAAGAATTGTAATGCAAAAAATAGTACATGTATAAAGGCATGAATTGGCATGAACATACTCTATATACAAAGATATCAAAAATTGTACTCTGTGTAATAAGAACTGTAATGCATTCTGCTGTCATGTATTAAAAAAATAAAATTAGAGGCAGACCGCGTGACCCAGAGAAGGGGCCCAGCGGCCCGCCGGCGTGGTAGACAGATCACCCCAATTGGAGGAGGGGCCCTGCCGCCCGCCCGTGCGGTCACCTGACCAAGCTCTTGACAAACATAAGGTTTCCCCAACACCCCCACCTCATCAAACACCTTATGAGAAAAACTGATGGAACTCATCTTGGAAAATCCCACCAACCCTTAAAACCCGCCAACCAGTTGGCGTGGCTACCAGTGTGGTTCTGCAGCGGATCAGGCACCTGGTTTACATCTCAGAGAATAAGAGTAGAGAGACCACAGGTGGAAGCTCAAGTCCTCTCACACTGACTACCACCACCATCCTGAACCCAGAGACTCAAGCTAGGAATAGACAACGCCACCAACTGGAAGAAATGAAAACATAGTTCTGAGAGACATTTTTTTTTCTTTCTTTTTCTCTCTTCTCTCTCTCTTTTGAGCCATTCGCCCAGTCTCCTCTACCCTTCCCCCTCGGGTCTTCGCAACCTCAAGATATGTGAAACCAAAAATTGTGCACGAAGAAGGTCTTTAACAACTGAATCACCAGAATAATATACTACAGAGTAATTGCATATGCCCCACCTCCCTTCCCCCTTTTTATTTCTTTTCTCTTTCCTTGTATTTTCTTTTTCCCGCTCTCTTTTTTCTCTTCCTTTCCTTGTTATTTGTTTTCCTCCCTCTTACTCCCTCTATCCTACTTGCAACCCCCTAAATTTTACTATTCATAAGTAGGGTAATCTTATAAATACAGATAGGAATTTGAATCTATACATTCTTCCATAAATTACCCATCTATTGGTTAGAGCTATCCAAAGTTACTAAGTTAGATTAACCCCATACCCTCACTCCTTTCTCCATAAACATAACAACCTACACCTGAAATTCAGTTTTCTTCAAGCAACCAGAAATGGTATGCCTTTCATTAAACTAATGACTATATTTGTAAACGATAATCGAAACCAACATTTCTAGACATAAAGTCTAGCTATAAATGTAGTAATAAGGAAAACATGTGCTTAGATGATGTACTATTCATATTGAGAACTGTTAACATTGTCTTTCTCCACAAAAGGGAGACTTTGCAATTATACAAGAGCAATATAAATATATAGGGGGAAAATTCAATAATACAACAGTTTCACAAAGCAGAAAGAAATGCGAGCAGTATGAAAAGACAAGGAAAGAAAGGACCACAAGCAATGCAGGTCAACTCAACTTTAGAAGAGGTAATATCTGCAGCAGATGGAATGTCAGATAAAGAATTCAGGATATACATGTTTCAGATGATCTGGAGTCTCAAGGAAGACATTAGACAGCAAAATCAGACAATGAAAGATCACTTGGACAATGAATTACATAAACAAATCCAAGAAGGAAAAGATCAACTATACAGGAAGATAGAGGTTATAAAAAACAAAGAGAAATCCTAGAAATGCAGGAAGCAATAAACCAAATTAAAAACTCAAATGAGAGTACTACCAGCAGAGTAGAACACTTAGAAGATAGAACATCAGACAATGAAGACAAAGTATTTCAACTTGAAAAGAACATAGACAGCTCAGCGAGACTGTTAAGAAACCATGAGCAGAACATCCAAGAAATATGGGATAACATAAAGAGACCAAACTTAAGAGTTATTGGGATACAGGAAGGTATAGAGGTCCAAACCAAAAGGATGAGCAATCTGTTCAACAAAATAATATGAGAAAACTTCCCAGACTTGAAGAATGAGACAGAATCCCAAATCCTAGAAGCCTACATGACGCCGAATGTGCAAAATCATAAGAGATCCACACCTAGACACATTATAATGAAGATACCCAACATACAGAATAAGGAGAGAATTTTAAAAGCTACAAGAGAAAGGAAGCAGATTACATTTAGGGGTAAACCAATCAGGATAACAGCTGATCTTTCAACACAGACTCTGAAAGCTAGAAGATCCTGGAACAACATATTTCAAATGCTGGAAGAAAATGGGTTCCAACCAAGAATTGTGTATCCAGCGAAATTAAGCTTCAGGATGGAAGATGAAATTAAAACCTTCCACGATAAACAAAAGTTAAAAGAATTTGCAGCTAGAAAACCATCTCTTCAAAACATCCTCGGCAAAACATTACAGGAAGAGGAAATGGAAAATAACAATGAAAACCAACAGTGGGAGGTAGGACAGTAAAGGGGGGGGGAATAATCAAAGAGGAAAAACAAACATGTTAAGTAACATAAATAAACAAATATGGCTGGAAGAACAATCCATATCTCAATAATAACCCTAAATGTTAATGGCTTAAACTCACCAATCAAGAGACACAGGCTAGTAGAATGGATCAAAAAAAAAAAAAAAAAAGATCCAACAATATGCTGCCTACAGGAGATGCATTTGATAGGAAAAGACATACATAGACTGAAGGTGAAAGGTTGGGAAAAATCATATCACTCATATGGACCTCAGAAACAAGCAGGAGTGTCCATACTCATATCAAATAAAATAGATTTCAAGCCAAAGTTAATCAAAAGGGATAAAGAGAGACACTACATACTGCTCAAGGGAACCATACACCAACAAGACATAACAATCATAAATATATATGCCCCAAACAATGGTGCAGCTATGTTCATCAAACAAACTCTTCTCAAGTTCAAGAGTCTAATAGACCACCATACAATAATTATGGGAGACTTCAACACACCTCTCTCACCACTGGACAGATCTTCGAAACAAAAGTTGAATAAAGAAACTATAGAACTCAATAATACAATGAATAACCTAGACTTAATTGACATATATAGAATATACCACCCAACATCAAGCAGTTATACTTTTTTCTCAGCAGCACATGGATCCTTCTCAAAAATAGATCATATATTATGTCACAGGGCAACTCTTAGAAATTATAAAGGAGTAGAGATAATACCATGCATCTTATCTGATCATAATGGAATGGAACTGAAAATCAACGATAAAAGAAGGAAGGAAAAATCATGCATCACTTGGAGAATGAACAATAGGTTACTGAATGATCAAGGGGTTATAGAAGACATCAAGGAGGAAATTTAAAAATTCTTAGAGATAAATGAAAACACAGACACAACATATCGGAATCTATGGGACACATTGAAAGCAGTTCTAAGAGGAAAATTCATTGCGTGGAGTTCATTCCTTAAAAAAAGAAAAAACCAACAAATAAATGATCTCACACGTCATCTCAAAATCCTAGAAAAAGAAGAGCAAAACAACAGCAAAAGAAGTAGAAGGCAAGAAATAATTAAAATCAGAGCTGAAATCAATGAAATTGAAACAAAAGAAACAATTGAAAAAATTGACAAAACTAAAAGTTGGTTCTTTGAAAAATTAAATAAGATCGACAGACCCTTAGCCATGCTAACGAAGAGAAGAAGAGAGAGAACTCAAATTACTAGCATATGGGATGAAAAAGGCAATATCACAACAGATACTTCAGAAATACAGAAGATTATTAGAAATTATTTTTAATCCTTATACTCCAATAAAATAGAAGATAGTGAAGGCATCGATAAATTTCTTAAGTCATATGATCTGCCCAGATTGAGTCAGGAGGATACACACAACCTAAACAGACCAATATCAATTGAGGAAATAGAAGAAGCCATCAAAAGACTACCAACTAAGAAAAGCCCAGGACCACACTAGTATGGCAATATGTAAATCAATGGATGTGTAACTGATGTGATTCTGCAATCTGTGTATGGGGTGAAGGTGGGAGTTCATAACCCACTTGAATCAAAGTGTGGAATATGATATGTCAAGAAATTTGTAATGTTTTGAACAACCCACAATAAAAAATTTAAAAAAAAAGAGTTCAAAGCCAGCCTCAGCAAAAGCAAGGTTCTAAGCAACTCAATAAGACCCTGTTTCTAAATAAAAAAAAAAAAAAAAAAGAAAAGCCCAGGACCAGATGGGTATACAGCAGAGTTTTACAAAACCCTTAAAGAAGAACTAATACCAATACTTTTCAAGCTATTCCAAGAAATAGAAAAAGAGGGAGAACTTCCAAATTCATTCTACAAGGCCAACATCACCCTGATTCCTAAACCAGACAAAGACACTTCAAAGAAAGAAAACTACAGACCAATATCTCTAATGAATATAGATGCAAAAATCCTCAATAAAATTCTGGCAAATCGGAAACAAAAACATATCAAAAAGATTGTGCATCATGATCAAGTAGGATTCATCCCTGGGATGCAAGGCTGGTTCAATATACGGAAATCAATAAATGTTATTCACCACATCAATAGATTTAAAGATAAGAACCATATGATCATCTTGATAGATGCAGAAAAAGCATTCGACAAAGTACAGCATCCTTTTATGTTCAAAACTCTAGAAAAACTAGGGATAACAGGAACATACCTCAATATTGTAAAAACAATCTATGCTAAGCCTCAGGCTAGCATCATTCTGAACAGAGAAAAACTGAAGGCATTCCCTCTAAAATCTGGAACAAGACAGGGATGCCCTCTATCACAACTTATATTCAACATAGTTCTTGAAACACTAGCCAGAGCAATTAGACAGATGAAAGAAATTAAAGGCATAAAAATAGGAAAAGAAGAACTTAAATTATCACTATTTGTGGATGATATGATACTATATCTAACAGACCCAAAAGGGTCTACAAAGAAACTACTAGAGTTAATAAATGAATTCAGCAAAGTGGCAGGATATAAAATCAACATGCATAAATCAAAGGAATTCCTGTATATCAGCGACAAATCTTCTGAAATGGAAATGAGGACAACCACTCCATTCACAATATCCTCAAAAAAAATAAAATATTTGGGAATCAACCTAACAAAAGAGGTGAAAGATTTATACAATGAAAACTACAGAACCCTAAAGAGAGAAATAGAAGAAGATCTTAGAAGATGGAAAAATATACCCTGTTCCTGGATAGGCAGAACTAACATCATCAAAATGGCAATATTACCAAAAGTTCTCTATAGGTTTAATGCAATGCCAATCAAAATCCCAACGGCATTTCTTGCAGAAATAGATAAAGCAATCATGAAATTTATATGGAAAAATAAAAGACCCAGAAAAGCAAAAAGAATTCTAAGCAGGAAGTGTGAATCAGGCGGTATAGCGATACCAGACTTCAAACTATATTACAGAGCAATAGTAACAAAAACAGCATGGTACTGGTACCAAAACAGGCAGGTGGACCAATGGTACAGAATAGATGACACAGAAACCAATCCACAAAACTACAACTATCTTATATTTGATAAAGGGGCTAAAAGCATGCAATGGAGGAAGGATAGCATCTTCAACAAATGGTGCTGGGAAAACTGGAAATCCATATGCAACAAAATGAAACTAAATCCCTTTCTCTCGCCATGCACTAAAGTTAACTCAAAATGGATCAAGGAGCTTGATATCAAATCAGAGACACGCCGTCTGATAGAAGAAAAAGTTGGCTACGATCTACATACTGTGGGGTCGGGCTCCAAATTCCTCAATAGGACACCCATAGCACAAGAGTTAATAACTAGAATCAACAAATGGGACTTACTCAAACTAAAAAGTTTTTTCTCAGCAAGAGAAACAATAAGAGAGGTAAATAGGGAGCCTACATCCTGGGAACAAATCTTTACTCCTCACACGTCAGATAGAGCCCTAATATCCAGAGCATACAAAGAACTCAAAAAATTAAACAATAAGAAAACAAATAACCCAATCAACAAATGGGCCAAGGACCTGAACAGACACTTCTCAGAGGAGGACATACAATCAATCAATAAGTACATGAAAAAATGCTCACCATCTCTAGCTGTCAGAGAAATGCAAATCAAAACCACCCTAAGATACCATCTCACTCCAGTAAGATTGGCAGCCATTAGGAAGTCAAACAACAATAAGTGCTGGCGAGGATGTGGGGAAAAGGGTACACTTGTACATTGCTGGTGGGACTGCAAATTGGTACGGCCAATTTGGAAAGCAGTATGGAGATTTCTTGGAAAGCTGGGAATGGAACCACCATTTGACCCAGCTATTCCCCTTCTCGGTCTCTTCCCTAAAGACCTAAAAAGAGCATACTACAGGGACACTGCTACATCGATGTTCATAGCAGCACAATTCACAATAGCTAGACTGTGGAACCAACCTGATGCCCTTCAATAGAGGAATGGATTAAAAAAATGTGGCATTTATACACAATGGAGTATTACTCTGCACTAAAAAATGACAAAATCATGGAATTTGCAGGGAAATGGATGGCATTAGGGCAGATTATGCTAAGTGAAGCTAGCCAATCCCTAAAAAGCAAATGCCAAATGTCTTCTTTGATATAAGGAGAGCAACTAAGAACAGAGTAGGGAGGAAGAGCATGAGAAGAAGATTAACATTAAACAGGGACGAGAGGTGGGAGGGAAAGGGAGAGAGAAGGGTAATTGCATGGAAATGGAAGGAGACCCTCATTGTTATACAAAATTACATACAAGAGGAAGTGAGTGGAAAGGGAAAAAAAACAAGGGGGAGAAATGAATTACAGTAGATGAGGTAGAGAGAGAAGATGGGAGGGGAGGGGAGGGGAGGGGGGATAGTAGAGGATAGGAAAGGCAACAGAACACAACAGACACTAGTATGGCAATATGTAAAACAGTGGATGTGTAACCGATGTGATTCTGCAATCTGTATACAGGGTAAAAATGGGAGTTCATAGCCCACTTGAATCAAATGTGTGAAATATGATATGTCAAGAACTATGTAATGTTTTCAACAACCAACAATAAAAATTTAAAAAATTAAAAAAATAAAATTAATTAAATTTAAAAAGAAAAAAATCTAATGTTATATATAACTGTTATGAACCAATAAAAATTTTTAAAAAATAAATAAGTTGAAAAAATAAATAAATAAATTGAAGGCAGTAAGGCTATCAATAGATTGAGAGTAACTGGAACAAATTCTCATCTGAGTTCAGTTAGAAAATTCATGGAACATGCCCACCCAGTGGCCTGTTGACATAGGGGTACTAAAGAATGTTAGGAGGAAAAAGACAGGGAGAAGATGTGGGACAGACCCCCTGGGCCTCTGTATACCAGTGGGCCTCTCAGCCTTCATAAGAATGCAAGAAGAAATTGGGCCCAAAGTCTTCCCAGTAAGGATGCCTGAACTACAGGATAGAAAGGACATTCTGAGTAAGAGTACACAGGTACCAACAGCTCCATTTAGAACCTCTCTGCCAAACACCCAGGAGGAAAACAAGGCATTCTGTTCCAATTATAACACTGCATATCGAACCATCCTAAATGAAGAGGTGTAAAACAACAGTCATTTTTTAATATCTTGTAATTCTGAGGGTCAGGAGTTCAGAAGGAGCAGCCATTGGTAAAGCTGGTCTCTGCTCGATGTCTGAGACCTCAGTTAGGAAGAATGAGGAGTTGTAGGTGATCCAGTCAGGTACTGGAATTACCTGAAAGCCTCTTCTCTCACATGTCTGACTGGAATGACTTAAAAGGGGACCTCAGTACTGGTGGCCAGGTTTGATCTTTTCACAACATGGCAACTGAGTACTGGAGAGTGAGCTGCCAAAAGAGCCTGGTGGCCATACATGGTCTTTTAAGATCTATCTTCAGAACCAAACGTAATGGCATATGTCTGTGATCCAGCAACTTGGGAGGCTGAGGCAGGAGGCACACAGGTTTGAGGCCAGTCTAAGCAACTTAGAAAGGCCCTACGCAACTTAGCAACATCCTGTCTCAAAAGTTTAAAAAAAATAATAATAATAATAAAAAGTACTAGGGATGTGGCTCAGTGGTAAAGCACCCCTGGGTTCAATCCCTGTACAAAAACAAAAAAAAAAAATATCTACCCTTCTATCCTCGGAAGCCACATAACTTCATTTCTGCTGCACTTCATGGATTAAAACAATGATGATAGACACACTCAGATTCTAAGGAAAGGGACCCAACTTCTTTATTGAAGGAACTGCAAAAAATATGAAACCATATTTGAAAACATCTAATTTGGCTTTATTATTTCAAGGACTGCTGGACCTCATATATAGCAGACACATAATTGTTTATTGACACAACGATGCCCAGCATGAGCCTGAATAGTTTGTCAGTATATATGAAATGCCCACTGGGTATCCTTAGAAATATTGGAGGAGTACCTAACAGGGACCTAAGATCCTATGTGTACAAGGAGAACAAAACCCAGAGAAATCATCGTATTCTTGATTAGACACTTCCATTTGTAAGCCCAGGCTGGAGAAATCAGGGTAAAAGGTAGGAAGAACATGGTTTATACATAAGAACAATCAGATAAAATAGGGCAACGGAGAATAAACCCACTGGGACTCTAAAAGACAAAAACTAAAGTATCACTCCATGCAATGCTTCCCAATTCTGGGTGGCTGCAGATTGCAAACTAGATGAGCTATTTTGTTCTGTTGAAATAAGGAAACAAGCTGTGCTTTTCAAGCCAACTCTTTAAGCCAACCTTGAGTCTTCTAAAAAGAATTGCAAGCATGATGTTCTTTGAAATGCCAGCCATGAATACTCATGGAAATTCAAACTTCATGAGCCGAAGACTAGGAAAAGACTTAACTTTAGGAACTGGCTTTTCAATCACACCCCCTCACATCTTCAAAAATATAATAAGCCACACCAAAATTTATTTTCAAGCACTTGATCATTCCAAAAACATCAGAGGGAATTTGAGCCAAAAGGTGGGGGGAGTAGTCCCCACACACACCAATGATAAATATTTCACCCATAATTTAGAGAGAATTCAAATCATCTAAGCAGCAGTCTATTGGCATTGACTGCTATTTTGTCTAATTAAATGGTTACACAAGCTGCAGAATGCCAAGTCTCCTGCCAACTGACCCTATTCTCATGACCTTCCCTGCACAGAGTTCAGGGGAATGGGATACTTAAGAAAGATACTGCATTTTTAACCTAGAAAAAAAAATAGGGATTTTTTTTTTTTTTTAACATGAAATGGAGTTAAGTGGTAAGGGCTTTTCCTTTGATTACTTTGTGCCATGAATGCCTGTTAAAGAAAAAATGTATGAAAAATTTAAGCTCCCCTGTTTTTAAGGGAGAAAAAAAAAACGACAACAAAGGACAGTCAGCTTCATCACTTTGTCATAGTCAGTGGAGTTAAATTTTGCATGCAAAGTGTGTCACTGTTTAGGCTGTTTCGTTTTGTTTTGTCTTTTAAAATCCAGAGCTCAGCACTTTCTAAGCTTGTCTTTGCTACTAAAATCTTGACTCTTGAGCAACGTGAGCCTCCTGAGTTTTCTTTGGGCACTAGTTATGACTGGTGTCGAGGCTGATTAGGTTTCTGAAGACACATGGGTGAAGTCTTAATGGAAAGTTTAATTTTGCTGACTTATCTTGCGGAGCCCCACGATGATGGGTCCATGCAAGATCCACATTAAATGAATCTCCACTGTCCAAGTGCCCTCCCACTTCTTCCTCCCACCTCCATGATCCCTTTCCTTCGCCATTTTTTTTTATGAACTCATCCATGATTTTTTACAATATTTTATTGGGTTGTATCAACTACAAAAGGGGAAACGTTTATACATATATACAGTCATGTGACTACCTCTCCAATTAAGCTATAGAATATTTTCAGTACTCTAAAGGGCTCCCACATGCCCCCTCTCAGACAAAAGCCTCCCCTCAAAGGTAATCATGGTTCTGACCTTAATCACTATTGATTAGTTTTGCCTGCTCATGAACTTCATGTAAATAGAATCATGCAGAATTTCTGTCTCTTGGTTCTCTTATTCATCATTATGACAGTGAGATCCACTTATGTTCGTAGTAAGTAGTTCTCTTTCTTATATTACACTCTATAAATATAAGAAAGTTTATTTGGAGACCTTCCACTACTGCAGATGCCTTCTACTGCTGATGGTAACTCAGTCTTTTTTTTCTCCACTTGTTTTTCTCCACTTGTTTTTCTCTTGGTTCTGTCATTGAGTTCTAGCTAGATCCTTCTAGAAGTTATGAGCCATCCCAGGCTTTATGAGGTGGGAAGGTGAAAATATATTCACACCTTTGATGTCCTGTCCTAGGGAGATTTTAGGTCCTTTAGAGTCTTCTAAGTGCACAAAAACAGGAAGAGGAGGAATAAAAAGAGAAGATGTGGAAGAGAAAGAAGAAAAGTCACTACCTTGCTAACGCCAATCCCTTTTAAAGTTTCACTTTGTGTTTTTTTTTTTTTTTAGCACCTAGATAGGAAGCATCAAATAAGATAGACAAAGACACACTATTCTTCTGAAGCTAACCTTCAAAGAAAATATTGGATGTTGATAAAAAGTTATAAAGAAAATTAAAATAGGACAGTATACAACGAAACGGCCAGGAAAAGCTCTTCTGAGGGGAACACAGAATGACAAGAAGATAGCCAGCTGCAGGAGGGTCAGGGGAGCCATCAGGAGGACACACATTCTCAGCAGGCAAGACAACCAGGTCAAAGCGAAGTCAAGAACAACTCTGATCTTCTTAAAGGACAGAAGGCAGGCTCTTGAGGTGACTACCTTGTACTGGTAACAAAAGCAACAGAAAAAGAGAACCGGGAGGTTATCAGGGATTGCAGGGGGCGCTTAGACTTTATTCTAAGTGTGTTAGGAAGCAATTGGAGAGCTTTAAGTAGGCAAGAGACCTCAGAAAGTGGCTTGAAAAGAGTCAGGAGTACAGGCATCATGCCAGAAAGAGTCCACTTCCCTCAATGATGGATGGTGTGTCTTGGACTAAGATAGTAGCAAAGGAGAAGCAGCAGACAAGAATTCAGTGTTTCAAAGAGAGAGTCAACATAATATACTCTGGAGGAAGTATGCCATTCTACTCAACAAGTTTCTGTCTTCTTGTATGTCTTACTCAGGACCCCTCTGCCTACTAGGATGATGGAGGAAAGAAGAATAAATATTAAAGGAATATTTATATAAAAGAAATATATAAAAGAAAATCCTGTGTCACAGTAATCACTTCTGTTGGCCTTTGATGGGCATAATTAGTTTCACACACACATTCTCATTTAATGCTTACAACAATTTTATAAGGGAAGGGAGCAGACATGATTAGTTTCACAAATAAACTCAGGATTTCAAGATCATCATGGACCAACCCAAGGGCACACATTTGTAAGTTGTGATTTCAGGACTGGCACACGTCCTCCTGACACTGGGCCCTCCATATTGTTTTCCAGAGATATTTGCTTTAATGATGATAATAAATCTTAGCTTTTATTGAGTGCTTTCTCTTTGCCAGACATTGTAGCAATTCACGAGATATATATATATATATATATATATATATATATATATATATATATATATATATATATATCTCACCTCCTTTAATCCTACAATATAAAAACCATTACTGCTAACCTTATTTTGCAGACCTATAAATTAAGTAAATCTCCAAAGCTTTCATAAATGTTAAATGCTGGAACTAGACCATTAGCCAAGGCACACTCACTCCCAAACTCATTTTCCCAGTCATACCACAAAGCTGTCAGAGACAGAGGAGGCAGAATCTGCTGAAAAGCCCATTTACCACCTCCAATAGAACAGCACAGAATAATTTCAAATACTAATGCTCTCTCAGACCCTCTGTAAGCCTGTACTGGTAAATAAATACACAAAGTTTCTAGACATTTTGCTCCTCATCCATGATATTGAGGAATGTATTTGTCAGTTTCTCTCCCTAGCCTCTGAAAAATGTCTGAGATGTGAGATCTGATGATCTGCCCATTTACCATTTGATCCCTCGCAACATCCATCTATAGCCACCAGTGTAATTAGAGATGTGTCAAAATATCAGAGCTGTTGGCAGGGTTTACTTTATCATTTGCTCAGAAAATATAAAACATCCATTTCAGAGCCAGCCCTACATGGTTATAAACATTTCCGAAAGACAGAAGTTAACAATGGAAATGCCAACTCACCCAGATAAAGACACCTATGTAAGAGATCACCTTCAAGGTATCACCTATTGTTGAGCCAAATATTACATTATTTAAAAATCAACATCAGAATGTATTCTGATTAAAATATTTTTGGTTTCACAAATCCTGCATCTGTTATTCAAATGCCTTCTATTAAATTATATAGCATTTAGAGTTGGAAGAGACCCGGGAGGGCTATGTAATCTAATGGCCTCTAGTTATAGACAGAGATACTTAGTTCCACAAAATTTACTGTGTGTCCAGGGTCCCCCAGTGAGCTGATGACAAAGCCAGGTCTGCAGCCCTGGCCTCTGACTGCCAGCACAGGGAGGCCACTTTGCCATCTCTCTTTGTAAGTTACCTTTACTAGCATGTTAACAGTCTCCCTCTCCAATAATAGTTGAGTAAATGCTCCAGATCAAGTTCAAATGCAGCTGTTTTGACTCTCTTAGACAGAATAAGTCTTTCTGTTATTGTATTTCCAGATAGGTCTGTCCATCTCCCAAATTTATCATATTTTACTCCAACTTTTCCATTTAAACATCTGCCTTCTCTATATGATTATAAGCTCATCACGTTAAAGATTGCCTTAATCCAGCTTGAATACTTCATCATCTTTCATGAAATATTGTATTAGCGTCTCATCACTGTGACCAAATACATGACATAAGACAAATAACTCATAAGGATAAAAAAAACTTTTTTTAAAATTCACAGTTTCAGGGTTTTCTGTCCCTGGTTGCTTGGCCATGTTGCTTTTGGGTCTGTGGCAAGGCAGAACATCATGCGTGGGAGTGTGCAGCAGATAGGTCTCATGGCAGCCTGGAACTAGGGGGTGGGAGAAGAGAGAAAGAAGTGAACAGGGTCCAATATCCACTTCAAGGGCATGTCCCCAGTGACCTCACTTCCTTCCACAAGTTCCCACCTCCTAAATCATCACCATCTTCCAGTAGTCCCACAGGTTGGGAACCAAAGCTTTTAACACATGGCCTTTGGGGGAAATTTCAGATCCAAACCATAATAAATATTCCCTCAGTAAAAGCTTTTATGAATACATATGTCATTGAATGAATCAGTTATTAGAAATCACCTTATCCATTCTCTGAGCTCAGAGAATAATCAATGTATTGGTATTATAAAAAAAAAAAACTGTGTAAATAAGTCATAGAGATGGCAAAGTAAATAGCTAAAGAGATTACCATAGGAGAGGAGAAGAATTTTATTTTATTGATCTGGGTCTATTCAGGAAATGAGGAGACAAACCACAATTAAACAAAGATTATCATAAAAAATAAGGTATGATAGAATAACTGAAGATGGAAAAAAAAAAAAAAAAGACGAGCAAAGAGCATCCATAGAAGGAGAAAGGACTTGGAAGAGGATCCCACTCCACAAGTATACTTCAGACTTCATCAAAGGTGTGGCTACACATTATTAAAAGGTGAAAAATCTGCTGGGTTGCCAGGGCCATGGCTTGTCCAGAGTTGTTAGGCAGGCAGCAGCCTTCAGTGAGTCCTGCAGAGAGTCACAGCAGTACTGTACATGCAAGGTCTAGAACACATGGTACCCAGAACAGGGGAGACATAATAGCAAACTTCTGGGGCCAAAGCCAGATGACGTTGCTGGAAGGACACAGAGAAGGAGTTGGCGTGCCATTGAGGAAATGAGGCCAAGAGTATGCACCGCCTTGAGCAAGATGGTATCCAGGCCCAGGCTGGAGTGACTAAGGGATTACCCACTAGGAACCCAGCTGAGGCAGAACAACACCAGTGTCCCCCCTACATATGCTCCACTGAATGATCACAACTGTTGAGAGCTACCTTGGGCTCTCAACATCACAGCCTAATAATAGGAGAGTCTGGTGTCTGGGTACTTGCAATGGACACTTCCTCTGGTTGACTATCCAGACACATTGGAAGCCTTATTCAGCTCTGCCCCAGGTGCCACACAGCACCAGAGATAGGATGACCTGCTGTATCTTTGCAGCCCCTCTGAGATGGATGTGACCTGCCAAGATGCCAATCACCTGCTGACTGCAAGACATCATGAAGCAAAACTCCACCCCATAACCTTATCCCTGCCTTTGATGTACCCCCTTAAATAAACTACAGGAGCCATTTTTTAGTTGTCTAACTCCAGCTCCTGTGTGAACTGGACTCCAACTTTTTGAAACTATCTTTCTGACTTTGTCTTTTGTTCCTCACTAATCATTCTAGACTTCAGTTCCTTTTCAGGGGCAACTCTAAGTAGGAACAGATGCCCCTGTCTTCCTACAATGTCCTTCCAATACCCTCTATTGACAAGTGTAGCATCATGCTCACTGAGAAGGAGAAATGCAAAAAAAAATCCAGTCTAATTCTGTTCCCTTGCCTGTTAAATGAACACACTAGTAGTACCCACCTTGTATGTACATAACAAGGAAGATAACGTGGGCACTTAGAACAGCGAGGACATACGTGCAGATCCTAGAACAGTCACTGCAATCACTTTCACTTCTTGGAAAGCACAGCTGAAATCAGGAAACCCAAGTTCTGTTTCTGGCCCTTTTGTTCAGGACTCTGGAACAGGGACAGACGTTCACCCTGGGCCTTAGTTCCTGTTGCTATAAAGTAGTCCATTCCCACTTTTAACCTCCTATGTCCCCATCTCACATCCCTGATGGACACACCTTTATCTCCACATTAAGGAAACCCTTAGGGTATACAGTGGACCTAACCCTCAAAGCTGAAGTGGAAAATCAGGAGAGTAAGGTGGGTTGGCTACACTAAGAAGACACAAGACAAAAATAGCCATTCAACCTTATGGTTTTTCAAAATCGACACATTTAGAAAATCTTCCTTGTACAAATTTTTAAAAACTTTTGCTAAGTTTTTTTGGTTTGGGTTTTTTGGGGTTTGGTTTTGGTTTGGTTTGGTTTGGTTTGGTTTTTCAGAATCAGCCTTGGTTAGCAGCAACAGGAAAACCAGGAACCATTCACCCATGCTTAGATTAGATGATCTCTAACAAAAGATAGTGAGAAAGACATGAAGAAGGTTCTACTGGCTTAAAATTATTATCCCCCTCACTCTGCACCCACACTGGCCTTCACTTTCTGAAGGGAAGAGAAGTGGCCTTACTGAATGGCAAGTGCATGTGGGGAGAATATTGCACCAAGTCATGACTTGCCATATATATCTTAGTGTGGATTATCTTGTCAAATGCCTCCCAAGTGGTCCAGAATCCAAGAGTGTACCTTGATGCCACAGGCAGAAAATAGCTTTTGTCACCTGGTAAAAAGGTGAGAACACTGCAAGGGAAGCTGGAAGAGCCTGAGAAATAGCTCACCTCAGAGTTCTTCCTGGAGCCAGAAGGAGGATCACCTAAAGGAGGAGACCCACGAATATTTTCCTGCCACAACAAGAGTCCAAAATTCCATCAATTTTATTGCTTGGGTTACAGAATTTTTTTTTTCCAAAATTCACCAATACTCATAATCATCTAGGGTGCTTGTTAAAAATACAGACTCTGTCGTCCCATTCCCAAGTGCACTGAATTGAACGCTCCAAAGGTAAGTCCTGGAGACTGGCAACGGTTCCTCGGGTGGTTCTTATCATCAGGAAATAGTGAGTTGACAGAACATTTGATTATAATCCCCACTGGGTGGACTGTACAAACAGTACATGCATGAATGCCTGATACTGTTTGGAATGTGCTATCATTTCCCAGGTAACCTAGGAATTTTGGAAGAAGCTTCATGTAAATTACTATGTAACGCAGGGTTTTCAAATGCCAACTGTCATGCACATTATGTGTCTCTTCCCCAAGGCTGTATTATCTGGAGTTAGGATCTTTGGAAGCTAAGTAGGTTTTGATGAGGTCGTGAGGGTGGGGCCCTCATGATGGGTTGTGCCCATGTAAGAAGGGACACTAGAGAGAACCCACTCATAGGGCCTCTCAAGAGTGCCAAGTGTTAGTTACTGTCAGCCTCTCACTCAGCTCAGGCTGCCATAACAATACCATTGACAGGGTGGCTTTAAAAACATGATTTCTCGGGGCTAGGGTTGTGGCTCAGTGATAGAGAACTTGCCTAGCACGAGTGAGGTCATGGGTTCAATCCTCAGTACCATGTTAAAAAAAATTGATAGATAAATAAAATAAAGGTTAAATTTTAAAAAGGAAACATGGTCTTTCATAGTTTATAGTTCTAGATTTAAGATCAAGGTGCTAACATGGTAGGTTTCATTCTGAGTCTTCTTCACTTGGCTTATAGGTAGCTGCCATCTTGCTGTGTGCTTACTTCCCTCTTCTTGATTTTCTCATTGGTGAAGAAAGGAAAGGTGGGTTCTCTCTAGTGTCCCTTCTTACATGGGCACAACCCATCATGAGGGCCCCACCCTCATGACCTCATCAAAACCTACTTAGCTTCCAAAGATCCTACCTCCAAATAATACAGCCTTGGGGAAGAGACACATAATGTACGTGACAGTCAGCATTTGAAAACCCTGGGTTACATAATAATTTACATGAAGCTTCTTCCAAAATTCCTGGGTTACCTGGGAAATGATAACACATTCCAATCAGTATCAGGCATTCATGCATCAAGAAGCTATAGTTGAGCTGGTAGATGGTAAGATCCAAAACAAATAGGGCTCAGGGGAAGTATTTTTTTCAACACACAAAGGGAACAGGAAGGCTAGATTGTGTTTTGAGTTGTGGAACAGCGCCTCTCAAATTCTAATGTGCGCATGAGTCACCCAGAGTCCTGATACAAAGTGAATTCTGATTCTGCCTGTCTGGGTGGGGGCCTGAGGTTCTGTATTTCTGAACTACTGGGCCACACACTACACTGAGTAGTGGGGAGTTCCACAAAAGATAGGCTTTTTCAACCTAAAACGCTTGCTTGGAGTTGATGATCTAAAACCACGGCAGAAGGCTAACTTGCAAAGAATCACCTGGAAGAAAAGAGCTTCAGAAACCTAATCCCCGAGCTTTGCTGCTTTGCTGCTTTCCAACTTAAAAAAATAATAACAATAACTCCAGAAGAACAGAAACCAAATAAACATAAGGTCAGAAATTATTTTCAATTGTCACCATATTATAACAAGGGCTGGTTTCCCAAATTTTTTTTTTTATTCAGAAACGTTAGTGCCTCCATAATCTTTTCATAGAACCCCTGTTCAAAACAAATACCAACTGCTCTATTAGTTAAGCAGTTAGGTCCATACAACTTAGTGCCATAAGTTGAAGTGTGGGACTATCACACAACTTCTCCAAATTTGGAATGAGATTGGAAATCACCAATCTGATGGCATTTAGAATGGGAATTGCTATTTGTCACAGCTACTGGTAAGGATCCAGCTTCAAAAATAAATGACATTATAAGGAATGAGGACGATCTACTGAAGAAACTATGAACTATCTCAGGCTAATAGTTTATGTGGTGTCCAACAAATATTAAATATCTCTGTACTTCCCTCAAAAACGGAACATTTTCAGAGGTACCTCCAAGGTACCTTGGCTTGATTTGGGAACTGCAGGATCAAACCCTTTCAGAGTACCAATGGTGATCAAAGGCAAAGTAGGAATTCCAAAAGAACACAGAACTTTCCCAAGGAATAGCTACAAACAACAAAATTTCCCTTAGATATTAAAGACAGTTATTCTCTGGCTTGTTAGAGAAAGGCATCTGCTGCTTACACCAATATTAGGATTCTTCCAATCAATAATGATCTTTTGAAGGAATATCATGCTCCTAATATTTTCCCAGCAGTAATACATCCCTTTACCATCAGAAAAAAAAATAAAACTTAGCATCGAATTACTATTGTTCTTTTATTTTCTTACATTTACCTTCTATTTCCTTGACACGAGATTTCAAATTAAACACAGAACAATTTCAAACATTCAAGCCTCACCAAAAAAAAAAAAAGGAAACTTGATTGATTCAAAGTTTTACTTTATGAACCTACAATTTCCCAGTAGTCCTATTTCTCAATCAGAATTTGAATAATCTTTACAACATGTATTCCCCCAAACTCGGATTTAATGACTCAGTTGGTTCAGAAAGAGAAATAACAGCTGCAGCTCATCCCGCTTGCTCTTCGGTAATGACAATGTTATACCACATTAGCAATTGTGACATTAATAAAAAGAAGCCCATAGGATTAACCAAAGACAGCTGACTTTAGTCAAATGTAGGTCAGGCTTTGTTTGCTCAGAAACCGGTAATAAATTCCCAGGTAAGTGCTCTCATGTGTCACACATATATGTCAGGAGCATAATTTCAGCCTCACTAAATGATTCACATTTTTAAGTTTCTGTAAGCCGTTTTTGAATTATTGTTAAGCATTTAATTCCACTGCCAGGCCTAGAGGCTCCTTAAAATTATTAACTTATGTGACATTACAGCGTGTTTTTCCTTTAGGCAACACTTAAGAACACCTTGGAGGGTTTCCCAATCACCTTGCAGATACTGAAGTTCTTACTAGAAGAGGCTCAGGGGTCACCCCTAATTTACAACCTAATTATGGAGGAAGTAGTGTTGATGCTAAGATCGCCATCTGCAAGCACAGAGTTCTGTCACAGGAAAGATCACAGCCAGCCTACCATTAATGTTATATAGTCTTAATCAAGTCTTATGACAGGCTTTCTGCAAACAGAAAGTCCAGAACCACACAACCCTAAAATATACCTTAAAATATGAACACTTTGAAAAAAAGTTTAGCAGTTTCTTAAAAAGTTTTAAATAGATTCCTGCCATATGATCCAGTCATTGTTCTCCCAGGTATCTAAGAAGTGAAACCCCACGTCCTCAAATCAGTCCTGAACAAAAATATTTACAGCTACTCTTTTGATAATGGTCCCAACCTGGAAATAACCCACATCAACAGGAGAATGGGAAAACAAATGGTGGTTGTTTTATACCTGGGGACCCTACTTAACAAAAGAAAGGAAGGAGCCACAAATCCTTTGATTTGTCCATTGAGAATCATGGACAAATCTCTAAAACCTATGGTCAGTGAAAGTAGCTAGACCCAAATAGAATGCATTGTGTGGCCCGTTTATGTGATATTCTAGGGCAGCCAGAACCACTCTATAGTGACAGGCCAGAGTGGGACAGAGATTGTCTAGAAGGAGCAGGAGAGTGCTGCTGGGGTGATAAATGGTCCATACCTTGTTGGAATGATGTCATGTGCATGTGCATATTTGTCAGATTCATCAAACGCTATATATAAGATTTGTACATTGAGGTCCACATCTAAATTATACCTCAAGGGGTAGAGAGAGAAGAGGGGAGGGGAGGAGAGGGGGGATAGTAGAGGATAGGAAAGGCAGCAGAATACAACAGACACTAGTATGGCAATATGTAAATCAATGGATGTGTAACTGATGTGATTCTGCAATCTGTATACGGGGTAAAAATGGGAGTTCATAACCCACTTGAATCAAAGTGTGAAATATGATATATCAAGAACTATGTAATGTTTTGAACAACCAACAACAAAAATTTAAAAAAAAGAATTATAATGCAAAAAAACAACAACAAAGTACATGTATAAAGGCATTAATTGGTGTGAATATCCTTTATATACAGAAATATGAAAAATTGTGCTCTGTATGTGTAATAAGAATTGTAATGCATTCCACTGCTGTCATGTATTTTAAAAAAATAAAATCAATAAAAGATAAAAAAATAAATAAATTATACCTCAAAAAATAAAATGCATGCATGTGTCCTGAAAACCCTTAAATTTTATACTTAAGCTATATTAAGTCAGCTGCCTTTATTAAAATCTTAATATGTTAAATACTTAGTACTTTATATTTACTATAAAGCATTATGAAGTCTTTTAGATGTGAGCAAAAAAAAAAAAGATATTACCTGATGAGTTACTAACCCCATTTTACCCAAGGAAAGATAATAGGCAACATATTTAATGACTGAAATAAACAGATAATTTCAATTGACTTGCATTTTAATTCCTTCGACATGCAAATGGCATAATTTGAGAGCTCTGTGTTTATAAATTGGGAAGATTAGAAAAATATGAATGGGCATTAATGCAATTAAGTACTTAAAGTGAATTTATATTAATGAGGAGGGAAGATTGCAAGATGAGGGAAACCAGTAAATGATACAAAAATCATTTGCATTTCTAATATTCAGCAGAGCTCAGTTGACTCTTTCAATATAAACCTGGTCCCCACTACCCTTATGATTCAGACCTTGTCACCAGCTTTTAATTACCCCAGACTCATCACTGGTTTTCCTACTTGTACTATTATCACCCCTCCATCTCCGCATCCCCCTCCACTTTTGTGTGTGTGTATGTTGGGGGGGGGGGGCGGTGTACAGGTACAAGGAATTGAACCCAGCTCTACCTCTGAGCTACATTCCCAATCCTTTTTCAATTTTTATTTTGAAACAGGGTCTTGCTATCTTGCCTGAGCTGTCCTTGAACTTGCAATCCTTCTGCCTCAGCCTCCCAAGTTGCTGGGATTACAAGCATGGGCCACCACACTTGGCTTGACTTCCCCCACTTTAAAGCCACCAGATTAGTCTCAAAGCACAGTCTGAGCATTTCCTGGCACTCTTAAGAATCACAGTCCACAGCGGTTCAAATCATACCTGGTATTCAAACACCAGTGTCCATATGACCGCAGTCAGCTCTGTATTGCACCTAATCTCATGGCCACTTTCCCCTGGCCTCCCATGAGTCCACATGTCTCTGCACAAGTCTTGGCTCCCTTATGCCTGCCACTGGACCTTTGCTCATGCTGCCTCCCATGTGAACTTCATGCCAAGTTCCATCCATCCAAAGCTTTCAAGGCCCACTTTAGCTCACTTCTCTGATCATAATCTCCCCTCCTATCCTCCTGTCAAATGGTTTGAATTCTAACTTCAGAAATAAACATGCAGCTTTAAAACTTAAATTCCCAGCTGTCAGAATTTAGGCTAGCTATTTCTCTCTATGCTTCTTCCATTTCTTCGAATGTCACAAAATTTAAAAATTTGGTATGACTGTTGGCACTGGGAACTTAGATATTGTACACCAAGTGCTTAGTCTGACACACATTTAAGTGCTCATTAATATTTACCCCCAAACCTGCCATCTAAAGCAAATTCTCTGAAGTGGACAAATTATATTCTAAGAATTGAGAGAGCTTGCAAATGTTCGGAAATTTTTGAGAATATCACAACATACCAGAAGGTTGGAAGTGGAGGTGACTTTTGCTGCTATTTTCAAAACTGAGCAGCAGTTAGGTTTTTGAAACTGCAGGATGGTGAGATTGATGTTAATTTGAGGCAGAAAGCATCTGGTTAAAAGGGAAAAACAAAAACAAAAATAAAGGGGAAGTCATCCAGGTAGCAAAGAGAAACAAAAACACATGTCTGCATCCAGATTTATACATGAATATTCAGAGCAGCCTCATTCATAATGGCCAAAATCTAGAAACAAATGTCAGCCAGAATCCCGGCCAGCCATGAAGACAGATCAACAACAGGGATGGATTTCAAAATCGTTATATCGAGCGAAGGAAACCAAACACACAAAAAAAAGACTCATACAACCTAATTTCATTTAGTGAAATTCTAGAAAATGCAACTGGCCAGTCCCGACAGGAAGGAGGTCAGCATTGTCTAGGGAGCAGACAGGGAGGGCAGGTGCAGTGTGGCCGTGGAGGGGCACGAGGCAGCCCTAGCCGCTGAGGGTGATGTGCGGTGTCTCCATTCTGGCAGTGGTTTCAAGGATATGTACACAATTCTGTCAAAATTCATCCAATTGTATTCTTTAAATGGATGTAATTTGTTCCTTGTTTTAAGTCAGTAAGAACCTATAAAATGAAGGGCTGCTGACTGGGATGCGGAAATGTCTACATGTGACAAATTTTCCTTCCTCGGCAGAGCCATCAGTGGCAGTGTCTGGGACATACAGCAAATGCAAAGTGGCTGGACCTCCGTCAGGTGCCGGAAGAGATGGCTCAGGACACACTGTTGGATCCAATGAGCATGACAGCCTGGCTGCAAGGACACTTAGGGAGTTGAGAGAAGATTCCTGTGTTGTCCTAGATTTCTAGTGGCAGATCACTGGCTTCTGCATGCGCCCGTCTAACCTTTTCATCAATTATTTCAATACCTCAGGGCTCAGCCATCCACTCTGTGTTGACAGAACCCTAGTGCATTGGATGAGAGATGGAGATCCAAATCATCTCGACAGCCTAGCACCGTAGTGCAGATCTAACCAGGTGAAACTTCTTGAAGACAACTGTTAAACAGCTGAACTGAGTCTCAAATTTAACTTTCCAAGTATGAGATAGAGATAGCACACTTTAACATGACGTCTCTAGAGAGAACAGCCTCTAGAAAGAATAGCATCACAGCCAATGATAAACTCATGGTCAACCAACAATGAAATGTAACCTTTTTTTTAAGATTTTTTTTAGTTGTTGATGGACCTTTATTTTATTTATTTATATGTGATGCTGAGAATCGAGCCTAGTGCCTCGCACATGCTAGGCAAGCAATCTACTGCTGAGCTACAACCCCAGCCCCAAAATGTAACTCTTAAAGAAGTTAGTAAGACCTTGGGTTATAGCAAGGAAGATATAAGCTTGAATACAAACGAAGTGACATTTTTCTTTGGCTCCATAATAGCCACTTTAAAATACTGCTTTAAGTTCTTGGAAAATTGCTTAATGAAAGGAAACAGTAAAATTAGATGAGAGGAGGAAAAAATAGTATGTCTTTAACCTGTAAGCAACGTAAGGACAGAGTCCATGTCTTAGTTATCTTGCCATCACTAGCACCTATTTTGATTCCCAGAGTAGTCATAATTATTGTTATCACACTAAATGGTGTTATATATTGATAAGGATTGAATTGATGTCATATCAGTAGTGGAAAAGTAACAAAGGTTCTTTTAGCCCAGGGAACAGAGGACTGAAGGAGAGGAAAGAAGGGGATAAGTAGGCAAGTTAGCCCAAGATGTATCTGTGGTCACTGCCACGGCTTACCATGGCTACAAATTTGTGGTCACTTCCCTCTATTAAGCAGTGGGACTGGACTTGCCAACCCTCAGAATCTAGGCTGAATCTGTGACCACTTTGACCAAGAGAGTCAAGGAAAAATTATACTGTACAGTTCCAGGTCCAGTCTTTAAGAAAACAGGCTTCAGTTTAATACGGGAAAAAACTTTCTTAGAGAAGCATAATCCCCTGAGTACAAAGTCCTGAATTATCAACCAATAAGGGATCTATAGAAAAGAGGCAGTCATCTGATAAGAATCACATCAAATAACTATTAAGTTGCCTTCCCACCTGAGATTTCCTAACAGATATGCAATGTGAGGGCCAACTCTTTGCAGAGAACAGGGGTGCTCAACAGAGATAGAAGGAAGGACAGATGATATAGTCTGGCATTCTCAAATACTCAGCACCACCTGTGCATGGCCACATTAACTACAGGAAATAAGCCAGATCTCAAAGAAAAGAAATTCAAATGTATTTGTGCCTCCAAGAGTTTGCCAAACACCTTTCAGTAGCAAAATACATGCTGCATATTTAATACATATGAAAGCATTTTCCTAAGAAAATGAGAATCTCATATGAAAATCTCTTCATTTGTTCTGACCGGCTGGCTCTAAGCAGGGGTGACTGTGCCTCATGTCATTTGCTATATTCAGTGTCTGCTCTGACAGTCAGGAACCCAAGCTCCAGTGCAGAAGGAAGACCTCAGCACCTGGAAGGCAGTGCCAGTTGGTGGCCACAAGTCCTGCTGTCTCCCCTCCCAGGTGACTACACTCCCACATGTGGCTTTACTTGCTCACACCTATTTTCTACCCATCACTCCTGTCACCTACTCCCCAGTACGAGACGTTTCCAAGTCCCCTAACATGGAATACACCATATTCTCAACAACAGGACTCTTTGTACCCAAAGTTTCACTTTGTAGACTTTCTAACACCATCATATACCATATTCTCCAAAGCATAGAGTCAAGTATGAGTTTTAGGGAGTGGTTTGCAAATTTTTTTTGACCTACAGTAAAAAAAAAAAAAAAAAATTGACATCACAACCTAATACACAGAAGACAGATAAAATTACATTTGCTTTCCAATATGCTATGAATTTCAATATTTTCTATTCATTTTTTTAGGCTGTTGGTGAGAACCCACTACTCTGCCTTCAGGGTACTCTAGTGCAAAGGGGCTGGCCATCTGAAAAGTGCCTCAGGGATCATTACCCACAGTAGTTTCAGAGAATGTGGCAGTGGCCAAGTACCCCAAACCAAGTCACCAACATTAGAAGTAAAGCCCTGAGTTCCCCAAACCTAGAAAGGCCTAAACTAAAAAGAGTTCATACACAATGGATAAGATTAGCTAAATGTAGAAATTAATTCAAGAATATGTGGGGCTACAGGGATTTGAAAATATTCAAGTCCAATCAAGGTGTCCCAGAATATATAGTGTGATGATAGTCTTACTAGATTATAATTCTAATAGGAAAATTTGAGACCTGGAAGTTTTATTTTGTCTTGTCTAAAGAAATCCTGTTAATAGCAAGCTCTGATAGCATTGGAGTGTTATAAGTGGTAAGTCAAAAGATGAGGACTTATCTGTAGGCCCCCCATCCAGGGGGAACACAACTGCAGCTCCTGAATACAAATATCCATCCTGTTTGGCAGCTTTGAGAAAACAGAGAAGAAAGTGGAACATGAGACTCTCATGGCTCAAGGACACTTGTTCCCTTTCTTTCCATCCAGATTCACTAAGCAACTTATGATTTAAACATTGGTTTTCCATATATGTTTTCTTAAACAGATAAGAACACATTATCCAGCTAGTATGAATTTTACATCCACTTGCCAGTTATATTTCTCCCTGTGAATTCGCAGATCAGGATCTTGATTAATAGACATCGGTCTCGTGGGTTTGGTTACAGGACCATGTATGCACCAAATAAAACATCAAGTTCATGGAAAGCAAGCAACCAGACCTAGAATAGGGCAGATCTTCTCAGGCTGATATCACTCTAGAGAGAGCCTGCCCCGGCAGCCAACCAGGCTGTCTCAAAGAAATCGCTCTCTCAACTCTGTCACTAGACCTCTAACATGTTATTCAGAGGTTGATAGGTGACAAACCCAATGAAAACATATTGGTTTCGTGGAGAAAAGCATTGACCTAGCATCCCTTTAGCCAGCTGGAGCAAAGGAAAATTATGGATCCCCTGTCAAATTTGTTTTCACACACCAAAGCTGGGTGCAGTCCAACCTTCCACAGACTGAAGTTAATATTTTTAAGGAAAGATAAAACAGTTTGTGTCATAGACTCTGATGGCCATCTCAAGACTTCGACTTCCAGTGAACTGCTGGGCCTGGCTTTTCATTGCATTCCAACACCATTGAGTCACCCCACACATATTTTGTAGCACCCAGATTCAATGTCACAAAGGAAATAAAGACTCTACCCTCAAGGGGCTGTAAGTCTGGAACAGAAGGACAAATGATTATGAGTCAGTGTAAGAAATAGTGTTACATGCAATATAAAGCTGTGACTCAGTGGTAGAGCACTCCCCTAGCATGGGTGAGGCACTGGGTTCGATCCTCAGCACCACATAAAAATAAATAAATAAAAAATAAAGGCATTGTGTCCACCTACAACTAAAAAATAAAATAAAATAAAGCCGTGGCATCACAGAATTAACAGAGTCAGGCACAGTGGTATATACCTGTCATTCCAGCTACCCTAGAGACTGAGGATCATTTGAGGCCAGGACTTCAAGGCCAGGCTGGGAAGCAGGGAGACCCCATCTCAAAGAAGAAAAAAAAATAGTTGAAATTAAATGAATAGCAGAATAAACTCAGATTAAGAGAGAGAGAGACCGAAGAAGTTTTCACCAGGGAGATATTGGAGGTAGGTTGTGGGGGTAACTGGAGGTCACAAGACCCCCTCGTGGAGAAGGATCCTGGTAGGAAGAGGATGTGTATGGGAGCCTGGAATGTACAAGGAATGTGACAGGGTTGGTCGTGGCAGCTCCCATGAGTGTAAAAGGGACATTTTTGTCATTGCATATCTGCTTTATTTAAGGAACAGAGCATTATGACCAGACTTGCCTTTTTAATGACCCTCTGACAGAAACATTAGGAACTGGAGGAGTTCATTGGCAATACTAGAATCAGGGTCCAAAAGATTCCTTAGCCTCACTGATGCTATTAGTGAGGGGCTGTTTGGGAGCTAATGCATAAGCATAAGACTGTTTGTTCTGTTATTTGTCTCAGTTTTGTCTTGCTTTGTGTTGTTCTCTAACAAAAAAAAAAAATGGAAATAACATGAATGTAAACTCTTGCCACAGGAAACAAATAGTTTTACTGATTTCTTTTTTTCTTTTCCCAAAGCCACCTAAAATGACAGGGAAATCTTTTAAGTAGGAACGTAGTTCACTTACAGCTAGTGTTTTAACCACACAATTTGTCTGTTTTTGTATCATCTTAAAACATGTAATTGTGTGAAAGGAAGCCTCATTTGCCAATGCCTAGCAACTTTCTACTCTGTTTGCTAAATTATGCATAGGAGGAACAGTCTCTGCAGGTATCCAATTCTCACTTTTAGATTAACCAGGGCCCAGAGTACAAGAGGTGGGGAAGGATGGAAGATACCAGACAGTCCAGTCAGGTCCAGCATCAGGGATTGGCCAGAGGCAATGGACATCTCAGGAAGGTCAGTGTGTAACTGGGAAGGCCATCCAGCCCAAGCCACACACCAGAGGAGAGAGTCTAGGAATTAGATTGACAGGTCAGAGGCAGGGCTGACGGTTCCAAGCACCAACAAATGAATAGTAGAGGCGCCAAAAACATACATTGGAGAAAAGATAGCCTCTTCAACAAATGGTGCTGGGAGAACTGTAAATCCATATGCAGCAAAATGAAACTAAACCCCTATCTCTCACCATGCACAGAACTCAACTCAAAGTGGATCAAGGACCTAGGAATTAGACCAGAGACCCTGTGCCTAATAGAGGAAAAAGTAGGCCCTAATCTTCATCACATTGGATTAGGCCCTGACTTCCCTAACAAGAATCCTAAAGCACAAGAAATAAAATCAAGAATTAATTAACAGGATGGACTCAAACTAAAAAGCTTCTTCTCGGCAATGACTTCTTATGGCCTGGAGTCAGGACACATTCAGGGAGGGTATTGCACTGAAAAGATTTTCTGCCCCCGTCCCCCCCAGTGAAAAAAGAATTTGTTCCTTCCAAAGGCAGATGTCGCATATTACTTTACAAAACCAAACTCTTCTATGATGCCAGAAAGAAACATAACCAAACAAATTAATACAAATTTGAGAGGACCTGAGGGCAAGGGGGAAAAAAATCTCATTTTTCCTAATTTTCATAAATGTGAGAGTTTGTAATTTTTTTATGAATCACTAATACACATCAAAATGAACTCGAAGATAACATCAATTCTGTTATGATGTCAGGATATGGTCATATTGCCAATTATTATTTAAGCTAGCATTTATTTCTTTGCTTATATGCTTGTGTACACATGTCTTATTCCAACAAGAACTGAAGGTGGTTTGTCAAGTGAGTAAACACAAGACTGTTTGCATACCTCTTCCTGAGCTGTATACAGGCTGTCTCTCTCTTATCCAAAATGCTTAAGTATTTCAGATTTGGGATTTTTTTTTTCAGATTTTGGAAGGTTTAAATAATGAGATAGCTTTGGGATGGGACTCAAGTCTGAATACAAAATTCAGTTATGTCTCATTTCATTTGATATTTTAATGCAGCTGTGACTGAACACATGGGATCAGGTGTGGAATCTTCCTCTTGTGTCATCCTGTTGATACTCAAAAAGTTTGACATGAAAGCATTTTGAATTTCAGGTTTTCATATTAGGGACGCTCAACTTGGAGCAAAGGCAGAGCATAAATGCACTTAAGTATGTTTAAATATTTACATTTAAAAATAAAAGTATTTCCAGAAACAATTTTTTAAAAATGGGAGGACAGTCACCAAATTGAACATAATTGCATTTCCACTTGCACATTTAAAATGAAAAGCATATAGCCTAGGGAGTCAAACAGAGGATTTTATCAGTGTACTTCAAAACTAGATGAATCAATAGAAACAAAAGATCTAGAACTTCCCAAATTAACGCATTTCTCAAAAAGTCAAACTCAGGAATATAAATTATTTTCCTGGGTTTTTTTAGGAGTTTTAAATAAAAACATCAGTCCTAATAAGTATCATAAATTTTTTCTCATTTCAATTTTATGTCTCTCCTTTGCAGCTGGTTTTCTGGCCATTTTTATGATTCTGCCACCACACACACATTCAACTGCCAGTTAAGCATGTGATATCAGCAGAACAGTATGACAGTCAGCTTTGGGTATCTAGGGTTGGACAAGCAACCCTGGCCTCTCTGATTTCACTCAGAGAAGTAGCTTCAAAGCACTTTAAAGCACTCTTCTAAAGAAATTCAAGATAATGATGAAAAAAATGGATGAGCTTTTGAAAACGCAGACATAACAAGGGAATTGACTGTACTGATAATATGTCCATGGATAAGGCTATTTGAAAATTGGAAATTTTACATTTGATTCAAAGATTTCTTAATGATTTAATATAAGAACTCCTCATTTTTTAAATTTTTTTATTCTAATTTGTTATATATGACAGCAGATGTATTACAATTCATATTATATAGAGAGAGCACAATTTTTCATATCTCTGCTTATATACAAAGAATATTCACACCATTCATGTCTTCTTCATACATGTACTTAGGATAGTGACATCCATCTCATTCCATCATCATTTTTTTACCCTTTTCCCCCTCCCTCCCCCAACCTTTGCCCTATCTAGAGTTTGTCTAATCTTCCCACACTCCCCCTCCCAACCCCACTATAAATCAGCCTCTTTATATCAGAGAAGACATTTGGCATTTGGTTTTTTGGGACTGGCTAACTTCACTTAGCATGATCTTCTCCAACTCAATCCATTACCTGCAAATGCCATGATTTTATTCTCTTTTATTGTTGAGTAATATGCCATTGTGTATATATACCACATTTTCTTTATCCATTCATCTACTGAAGGCCATCTAGTTTGGTTCCACAGTTTAGCTATTGTGAATTGTGCTGCTATAAACATTGATTTGGCTGTGTCCCTGTAGTATGCTGTTTTTAAGTCCTTTGGGTATAAATCGAGGAGTGGGATAGCTGGGTCAAAAGGTGGTTCCATTCCCAGTTTCCAAGGAATCTCCATACTGCTTTCCATCTTGGCTGCACCATTTTGCAGTCTCACCAACAATGCATGAGTGTGCCTTTTTCCCCACATCCTCGCCAACACTTATTGTTGTTTGTATTCTAAATAGCAGCCATTCTGATTAGAGTGAGATGAAATCTTAGAGTAGTTTTGATTTACATTTCTCTAGAGATGTTGAACATCATAATTGTGCTAGAGATGTTGAACATTATAATTGTTGATTGATTGTATATCACCTTCTGAGAAGTGTCTGTTCAAGAACTCCTCATTTTTATTGAAAGAGTGTACTTATAAATTTGGGACTTCATTTTTAAGAGCTCATTCTATAATAATATCACATTATTAATTTTTTTGCCTGTATGACATTATGTTAAAAAGGAAGAGCTTACAAATATTTCCCCTGCTATAGGTCTTTTTTTTTGGTTATAGATGGACACAATACCTTTATTTTATTTTTATATGGTGCCAGGGATCAAACCCAGTGCCTCACACATGCTAGGCAAGCGCTCTACCACTGAGCCACAACCCTGCCCCTGCTGTAGGTCTTTTGAAAAATGTTTGAGATTATTGTAACCAGGTGTAGCCAGTTAGTAATTAGTCATGACAAGGTTGAGGAGCAAAGCCACCTTCTTTTAAGAAAAAAACCACTTTAAATAAAATTACTCTGCACCAAAAAATTCTAGCAAACGTAGTTGCTTATAAGAAACACAAAGCTTTAAGACTCCAATCAACAATGATTATATCTATTAAAGAGAAACTCTCAAGATTTTAGAAGACTTTCCGCCATTCTTAGTAAGCATTTTGACATGTGAATACAAAGTTAACATTAGGATAACAAGATAAAGAATTAAATTAACTTAAATATTATGACAAATGATATACAAATATTCCCTATCCTTTCTAAGCCTCTCTCAAGAAGGGACAACGACTAAATCAATTCTTTTCAATTTTAAAGTCCTTGTGTTAATGGTTTCTTCAAAGTTTTCATCAAATAACACGGAAATTATTTCAACTGCAATTTTAACCAAAGCAGAAAGAATCTAGAGCTTATAATAATTCATTTCTGCATTAGCAAAGATTTTTCTTTAGTCATAAAACTCAATTGAAAAGGGCATAGTAAAACAGCTATTCTTATCTATATTTGATGAGTGAATCAATTTGTATAACCTTTTGAAAAGACAACTTGAATGTATTAAGAGCTTTATATTAGTTACCTATTGTTACATTAAACATTATTCCAAAACAATAGACACTGTTTATCTCAGTTTCTGTGAGTTGGGAATTCAGAAACAGTTTAGCTAGGTGGTTTCAGGGTCTCTTATAAAGTTGGAGTCAGTACCTTGGCCAGAGCCGAGTTCATTCAAAGGCTTATTTGTCTGGGGCCACAGCATCTGTTTCCAAAGTGACACACTGGTCTGGATGTTGGCACGAGACCATGGAGCAAGCTGTTGGCATACATCACTACCTGGCTCTCTCTATAGGACTGCTTCAGAATCCTATGTGTCAACTGGCTTCCCTAGGGCAGGTGCCACGAAGGGACACAAGAAATTAATTGCAAGCTTTTTACAACCAGGTCTCCAAAGTCATACACCATTACTTTTGCCATAGCCTATTAATTAGAAGTCATCAGTGAATCCATCTAGTAAGAGCCCCTCTTTGAAGGAAGGATTACAAAGACATTTTAGACACATACCTTAAAACCACAATAAGTTGGGCTGGGGTTGTGGCTCAGTGGTAGAGCGCTCTCCTAGCATGTGTGCGGCCCTGGGTTGGATCCTCAGCACCATGTAAAGATAAATAATAAAATAAATAAAGGTATAAAAAAAACACAATAAGCTTCTATTATAATGGTATGTGACAAAGTATCATATGAAAAAATATGTATGGAAATATTAAGATGTTAAATAGAAAAAAAACGCTAAAATCAGTTGCCATTCTGTGTTAGAACTTAAAAGTTCATATTCTCCACTCTTTTCAAAAAAAAAAAAAACCTGCTTTTCAATGTCTCACACAAGGGGACATCCACTTGCCTCTATTCTCAGCTTGAGGTCTATGTACAAGCAGCCTCTATGCTGTGCTCTTTTAAAATTAACAAGTATTCTCTCTTATGCAACATTTCCCTAATATTTAATAGGAGAATTTCTTCTTTCTACTTTAAAATGATCAAATTCGTGATTTTTGAAAAGCTCAACCCAAAAGACACAGCAAATAATCATTTCTGTCCATGCCAGTTATGGGCAAAACTCCTACACTCCACCCCCTAAAGGATCTTGCTATGTTCACGAGAGTCCTGTCAGGTTGCCAAGACAAAATACGTGCAGTGAAAGGCATTTGCAGGACAGGACTCTTAAAGCAACCAAGTTGTATAGCTGATCCCAGAAAGTCATTCCTGGACCCAGAGGCTGGAAACAGGACTCCATGTCAACTCACGATGTAATCCCTATAGTTGCCTTCTCCCTGCCAAGAACGTTCCAGAAAACAGATCCGCAAGGAACCTCTCTCATGTATGGATATAGGAGCCTGATCAGCCAGAACCATCCCCACTTCTCTTCACCCTCACACACAGCCTCCAACCACCTGTTCCACCCTGCATGTTCCCACTGGAACACTCACCACAGATTCTGTCTGTGCTCTACCCAGGTTCTGATTGTTAAGCCCATGCTTTCTGAGTGTCGTTTCTAAAAATTTACACCTGTAACATCAGTTGGAGATTCCTTCTGAGTTACTGGACTACTTTTCGGCAAGCACAGAGAACTGAAAGTGCTTGGGAGCTCATATCTCACCCACTCACACCAAATCCCTCACCACACAGAGAGAGAGAGAGAGAGAGAGAGAGAAAGAGAGAGAGAGAGAGAGAGAGGAACAGTGATTTTTTTTTTTTTTTGGGGGGGGGGGCTAGGGATTAAACCCAGGGCCTTGTGCATGCAAGGCAAGCACTCTATCAACTGAGCTATGTCCCCAGCCCAGGCACAGTGATCTTTAACCAATAAGGTGTTGGAAGTGGGAATATGAAAGCCCAGTTCCCTGTGGCAAGCCAGGGCCAAAACAAGAGTAATTTAGATTTGGTGGTGAAGGATGTGGCTAATGATGCCAAAAGAGAGTGGCCAGAGCAAGAGGAAGAAACTAAGAAAACGTGATCAATAGAAACCAAGGTAACTGCTACCAAAGAGAAAGGAGTGCCAGCCATGTTTGATGCTACTGAGGTCACATAAGAGCAGAGAACTGGCTTTGCTCTGTGGAGGTCAGTGGTGCCCGGGACTAAAGTAATTATTAAGGAGCATGAGAGTGAAGTCAGCTTTCAATGTATTGAAGAACAAATGGATATGAAGGAGGAGGAGCTAGGTGTGTTGGTTTTTGAATAGGTGTAGAGTGGCTAACAAGAAATGTGGGACTTGAGGACATTTTTAAGAACATAGAAATGATTCGGTAAAGAAAGAGCAGAGTAGTAGACGGTGTTTAAGAGAGAGAGGGTAAAGCAAAAAGGACATAATTTAAGCAGGCAAGAAGGGATTAGACCTAGATCTTTCAAAATGTAGTTAAGATTCTCCAAGGATCCTATTCTTAGAAACATAATGCTCATCCTCCCTGGAAGCCCACCTCTGTTCCTTCCTTAGGGACAGTGATTTTTTTCATAAAGACTCACCCTTCCCAAACAACACATTGAAAGACTTCCTGTATGCACGTGCCCATGTGCGCACACACACACACACACATACACATAATAACAGTGCACAGACACACGAGCACGTTTAGTTTTCATGCCCTACACGGTCTTGGGTCTTGAATAACAGAGCAGGTGTGGGGGTGACCTTGACATTCAAAAAGCACATTCCTCCTCCCCAGTCTCCTGTGACCTTCTGTGGTGGTAAACCACTCAAGTATTTCAAGAGCTGCATCTTTGTGATGCACCCAGTATGCATTTAAGGTCACCTACGTCCAGGTTGCTCCTTGCCAATGACAGCTTGGCAGGGATACAGGCGCTGGGGAAGTCCTGCTCAATGTAGGCTTCCCCCAACTGGCATTTGCTCTGAAGCACCCCATCACCTGGTCTAGGCTTTCTTGGAGCTGCACTACAATCTGAGGTGCTTTGAGGAATCCTTCTTACTGCCCTGTTTCCTTTCACTCTGTTCAAACTCACAGCACGGTCTGAACACTCTGTCTGCTTCTGTGACCTCTCCTTTTATCGTTCACAGATATTTACCACAATAAATCTCTTGCACTTCTAATTCTGTCTCAAAGTCTGCTTCCTGGAGGACACAAACTGACATGCATTCCTCTCCTTTCAGAGACAGAATGTGCCCAGCACTGAGATCTTGTTAGTTTGCCAGTATAGATCTTGATTTTATATATGTATAATCTTTTTTTTAATCAAGAAATTGGCATCTGTAGAAATATTAAATTAAATGTGTACACTTTTCAAGAAGCAAATGATTAATAAATTGTTGTCATTACTGATAGCTATGCTGGTTTTATAAATGATTGTTGGAACTTCTGAAAGATCCAGCCCTGATTGGTACTTATCTGCTCCCTATTGAATGAGTGTCGTTCAAGAGATTGTTATTCCTCTTGTTTGCTCTTTTCCAACAAAGAAATCACAGTGTACAGTTGCCAAATGAATAGACTAGAATAATGTCATGATACAAATAGAGCCGAGAATGCCACCCAGGCATTCCCTATCAATAAGAGGGTCCTTGATTACAAGCTATAGCTAAACTTAAGCAGTAGGGAATTTATCAACATGATGTAGGACGAGGAGAAAAGGACAGACAACAGGAGGCCAGAACAAAGCTGGAAAATTGATTAAAAGGACCAAGGAGTCTTTCAGGGCTAGGAAGCAAGAAACAAGACACAATAATCATTTCATGACTGGAAAATCCTAGGCAGAACTATGCCACCATTGCTGTCACCCCTCTCTCTGACATTCCCATAGGCTCAAGTCAACATCTGGCTCTATAAGGGAGGGAAAGAGGGATCCAGGAAGATCACCTTAAGTGATAGGAACACAAGTGTCTCTAGTACCAAGGCCTTGGACAAAAGAGGGGGAAAAAATTATTTCGGAGGGAATTAAGGAAGTATCATGATATCAGGTATCACCTGGGTCCTGAGAAGAAGAAAAAAATTAATATAAATGACATCACATATTTCTATATCTAAAACCAGTTTGTTTCTATTATTTAAAAACCATGGAAAGTTTGTTTAAAGAAAATATCACAGCAGCTATTCTTTAGCAAGGCTAATGGAAGTGTTACCTGGGGAGACTTCATGAATCCTAACACTCGGGCACAAACTCAAACCAATTAAATAAGAATCGGTTTGGTGGGACTCAGGCATCAGCACTTTTTAAAGCTTTCCTGATGATTCTGATGTGTGACCAAAGTTGAGAACACCTGTATTTGTAGAAAGTACAATACCTAAAACAGACAAAACTAAGCTGCTCCAGTTCAAGAGGGAAAATTGGCACCTCTCCCATTCCCATGGGTCCCTGGGGCACTTCTAAGGAATCTACTTCACCAGCAGGTAGGATGGTTTGTAATTGTACATTTGTTGGCTCCTCGATTTTTCTCCTACTCCAATTCCAATCTGTCAGGGTGATTCATCTTTCAAAAGACTATCAGAACCCCACCACCACCCCTCTCCCCATCCCCTGCTACCATCCTGGTCCAAGCTATCTTCATCTCTTAGATTGTTGCAATAGCTTTATAAAAGAGCTGCCTACTCCTATCCTAGCTCCCTGCCATCTGTTCTCAACACAGCAGCCAGAGTGACTCTTACATAAGATAAAGCAGGCCATCTCCCTCCTCTGGGATGAATGAAAGGACAAAGGAAGAATAAATAAAACAAATGAAAGAAAGAAGTGAGACCCCATGGCCTACGCCACTGTTCTTCCTTCTAGCTCCCCTGCGATTGTATGAACTATGAACTATTTACTAACAATAGAACCAGGAACACACGATAAATTGAGTCCCGTTAGGTAATAATGTAACAGAATCAAACCAGATAGCCCAACGATATATGCATATCTTATGAACGTACGTTTATGTTGATTAGAATACTCTGCAAGTGGATAGATCGTAGTAATATTAAAAATATAATAAATCAGGATTACCAAGAAAATTATCCAAGTGCCAGCAAATATAAATTTGTCATTTGAAATCTTTTTAAAGGATGATGATGTTTCATGCCATTGTTGTTTATTTATTGAGCAATAATAATATAAAGCTAAAAATATTCATTTAATAAAGGCAATGACAACAAAGAAATGGATAATATAAAATATTTTATCTGGTTTTAAAATATAATATTTAACTTTTTCGCAGTCAGTTTTAGTTCTGATTTTAACTAATATGGAAAGGAGATGGCATTTCTTAGCACCTTTTTATACGGGACAGTGATGGTCTAAAAATCTGTCCCTGTTTACAAAGTAGATAACACCCTTCTTCAAACAAAAAATTAAATGTTCTGTGGATACAATAGACAATGGAGGACAAAGATTAGGGCTGTGTGTTTCTGACACATTCAGAGCAGGGCAAAGAAATTCCCAGAAAATCCCCAACCCACTGCCACATTGATTCTGAGCCAAGGTCAAATTCAGAAGGGAGGTAAATCATACACCCTAACACTCCCTAGAACATATTTCTCAGAACAAAGTTATAGGCTTTCTCTAGACTTCACCCTCAAATCTAAGAACAACCTCTTATTATGTAAAAGATAGTCCCGTATGTGTGAGTTACAAAAAGGTCAAGGTAAAAAAAAAAAATACACACACACACACACACACACACACTTGCAAACACCAAGATTTGTGATAAATTCATTCTGGAATTTGTCAAATCCACAATAAGCGTATCTAGAATGTTCTTGGGTCTGTCTTCATCTTAGTCTCTAATCCAGAACAAATGTCATTCATTTAGAGCTTCTGGGACATACCATTCAACACTGCCTTTGCTGGTTTTCCATTCGCTCTAAAATGGGTAAAAGTAGACAAGTTTGGTGTTGTTTATAACACAAAACCACTCTCTGTGCTTCAGCTAAGTCCCTGCCCTCTTAGAGTACCCTGTTTCCACCTGGGGAACAGCTCTGCTTAGCAGCCAGCTTCCAGACATTGACACCCATGGAAACCAACAGTGCAGCTCCTGATTAAGTCATCACCTCAAATGTTTTCTCTGATATAAGGTGACTGACTCATAGTGGGGTAGGAAGGGGGAGCATGGGGGGAATAGATGAACTCTAGATAGGGCAGAGGGGTGGGAGGGGAAGAGAAGGGGCAGGGGGTTAGTAATGATGATGGAATGTGATGGACATCATTATCCAAAGGACATGTATGAAGACATGAATTGGTGTGAACATACTTTATATACAGAGATATGAAAAATTGTGCTCTAGATGTGTAATAAGAATGGTAATGCATTCCGCTGTCATGTACTTAAAAAAATAAAATCAATTTAAAAAAGAGCCGGGTTATGAATCAGCTTGCAATCCATTTTCTATGAATAAAAAGCCTGATGAGTTTAATTCAATGAATCATGACAGTCCAAAAGAACAAAGCAAAAAATTCAGGAGAGTTAATCACACCAGTATGGAAGATAGGGGAGAATGTGGTATTAATGGTTAGATTTCATGGCTGACAGAAGCAGGAAAGACACGTTGTCGCTTTGGGCCTGTTGACTCAGGGGTACTGCTACGTGGTAAAAGGCACTTCTCTGCCCTCAGAGTGCCCATCACTGCCTAAACATATACTCTGGGAATCTAACCTAGCCCCACTGTGCTTATAATAGTAATAATTACATGTATATAATGAACTTTCATTCTACTTTGCAATAACAGAAAATGTGTTTCTTTACTTTAACATACAGGTGCAGGCAAAGACTTCCTGAATAGGACTCATATAGCTCAGGATATAAAGAGGGGAGAAAAATCAATAAATAGGATAGCATCAAATTAAAAGAAAGCTTCTGCACAGCAAAGGAAACAACAGAGTAAAGAGACAACCCACAGAATGGGAGAAAAATCTTTGCCAGCTACTCTTCCAATAGAGGATTAATATCCAGAAAATACATAAAGAAAAAAAAACCCTCAACATTAGATAAGCAAATAACCCTATCAATATATGGGCAAAGAACTGAACAGAAAATTCTCAAAAGAAAAAACACAAATGGCCAACAACTACACAAAAAAAAAAGTGTTCAACATCTTTAACCATCAGGGAAATGCAAATGCAAACTACTCTGGAGATTCTATCTCCCTCCAGTCAGAGCAGCAATCATTAAGAATATAAACAACAATAAATGCAGGAGGGATAGGAACCCTCACTCACTGGTGGTGTGAATGCATATTAGCATAGTCACTATGGAAATCAGTATGGAGATTCCTCAAAAAGCTAAAAATGAAACAACCATATGATCCAGCAATACCACTCCTTGGTATTTATCCAAAAGAATTAGAGTCTGCATACTTTAGAGATATATGCATTCCCATATTTATCGTGACACAATTCACAATAGCCAGGTTATAAAACCAGTGTAGGTGTCTATCAAGAGATGAATGGATCTAAGTGTGATATACTTACACAATGGAGTTTTTTTCATCTTCACGATGAACAAAATTATGTCGTTTGCAGAAAAATAGATGGAACTGGAGAACAATTTTGAACAAAATAAGTCAGACTCAGGAAAATATTGTATATTTTGTCTCATCTATAGACACTAAAAGGAAAAAAAGCAACACCATGAAAGTAGAACAGGACCATTAGGGTAGAAGGAGGGGGAGGGGGTTGGGGGTAGTAATGAGAAGTGAAATTGAGTGAACTGTGGTCTTATGTATGCATGACTATGCCACAAAGAAACCCACCATTCTGTGTAATTGAGATACACCAATTTTTTTTAAAGCATAAAGGGAACAGAAATTTTCACTCTCTCCTTCTAAATTTTCTGCTTTACCCAGAGATAGGAGAAAAATGGCTTAGCTTCCTCTAAGCACTGGCCGTCCCCATTTATCTAACTTACTTTTACACACATGGTGAGAATCCTATTCTCATTCAGCAACTAAATAAAAACATGTATACTATGTGCCATGAACTTTGGACAAACATATATAGCCTACCCTGCCAAATTTATGATTAGGTGTATTTCTTTCAAAATTTGTTTCTGGCATGTTCCTTTGGTTTAAAACCATATTTGTAACAATTCCTTAAACTTAATTTATGTGTCACGTAGATTTAGTTTTGCACTACATAGCGACTTCCCCATCACTGTGTTATCTGGATTAGCTAGCTTACCTTGGAGAATTTTGTTTCAGGGAAATACAGACATACACACACACATACACACACACACACAGTTCTGATGGAATAAAATTCTTATACCAAATATTTGCCCAATCTATCCCCATAATTTATGCTCTTCTACATTTTAATATTGTTGAAAGGCTATCCGAGGGACATATGACCTCCTCCCCCCACCTTCTCCCTGGATTTTTTTTGAAAGTTTTTGAAATTTTAAAATATCATAGGCCATATCTGACTGTTTCCATTAATATAGATAGATAGATAGATGCTGTGTGAATATTTTCTGTATTCAGACTCAGATCTCCCAGAGTTTAAGCAAAGGGGTTTTTTTCTATTATATATTTGAATGTCACTCTTATTCTTTTTGCTCTGGTCTCCTTTTTAGAAACATCAATTATCTCTGTTTAATCACTACCTTCTGCTCCTAAGCTATCCATTTGTCATTATTTTTAACTCTTGGTCCTTTTTCCTCTATATCCTGAAGAGTGTGTTCTCCATTTTTCTACTTCAGAATCTTTTCATCTGCTCCTGTGTTTTTTGGGGTGGGTTGTTCTTATTTTTTTTCCCCCTATTCATCCTAGAATAATAAATGCAAGGCTCCTGCTGACTTGGTTTTTGCTCCACAGACTGAAAGGCTGGGTTCACTTGTTTCTCCCAATGTCCTTGGAATTCTCCTCTCAGATGATGGTCCAGACTATACTTGATATAAACATCTATTTCCTATTCAACCTGAAGTAAATGGCATGAAGGTAGCCAAGGGCATTCCCAGCAGAGAAATGTCTGTTCCTAGTTTCTTCCCAGTGTCACTGAAGCTGCAAAGCCTCTAGCTTTCTGCTTCCTCCTATTTTCTGCCAGGCCTCCATGCCAGGTGACAGCTGTGCCTCTGCCCACTCCTTTCTTGGTCCTCCTGCCAACAGAATCAGGCACCATCCTCACTGCCTTGCTGGATACCTTCCCTGTCACTGCTGTGTGAAGCCAGATGCTGCCCGTGGGGTGTTCATGTTGGCTTTCTGGGCTGTGGGAAGGGAACGGAAACCAAACAGGTGTGTTCTGTGACTCTACAACCCACCTGTACATCTTCAGCCAGTATTGGCTAGGCTGGGGGAGTTAGGAGATGTCCCAGGGTCTTCTGCACTGACTGCTCCCAAACATCTCCCCTTATCTTTTTCTGTGATGCTTCCCTTTGGGACTGGGAATGGCATATACACACCCTGGAGAGTCCCTTTGCCACTAACCACTGTGGATCAGCAACTGCAAAATGAAACCCGACATATGTATTTTAAATCCTGTATCCAGTCGGTCACCTGGAAACCACAACACAAGACCCTCATCTTGCCGTGGTGTTGCTTCCTTCAGTATACTTGGATGGTCTCACTTCAGGACACGTGAGGAAGCTGGAAAGGTTTCTAATCTCTTTCTTCACTGAAACAACCTCTTTAACTTCCATAGATTCCTGAATCCAACAGAAGTGTCCTGGGTGAGGCTGCTGTGAAACACGGATGCACAGATTCACCTTATCCAACATGGACACACATGGTAATTTTTGAAATGTAAGTCTCCCCTTATGTTTTTTTATAATATTTATTTTTTTTAGTTGCAATTGGACACAATACCTTTATTTATTTATTTTTATGTGGTGTTGAGGATTGAACCCAGGGCTTTACATGCACTAGGCGAGTACTCTACCACTGAGCCACAACCCCAGCCCTCCCCTTATGTTTGCAAAGAACCTTTGCAAATAGGGTCTTTCACTTTCTCCCTAGGAGATCCATGGGACAGAGATCATCATTATGTCTGCTTCATGAAGAGCAGGAAAATGCATGGCACCTCTTCAGCTCCACCCCCTCCAACACCTTTGTGCTGGACATCCTCTAATAAGCTCCCGTTACTTGAGTCTCCACAGACTCTGGCAATTTTTCCAGTTTGTCTTCCAGACTCGCTTGCTCATCTTTGCAGGTTCTCTGTTGCTGATCCTTCACTTTGGATCACTGGATGAGAACAGGGCACATGAGACCTCCCCTGCTTTTCACTGTGCCCTACGTTGGCCTGCAGCCATATCTCTAGTCACACTTTGCTCTGCGTCCTCAGCTGTGAGCCAACCCCTCTCACTCCCACTCCAAGTCTGGAAACTCAGTCTGGACACAGCCCTGGAATTCCCCAGTTACCTAGGAGAGGAAGTCAAATATAGATGAGGAGATGAGACCCAAGAAGAGGCAGACTGTACCATGAATTGTGATCTGCCAGACCAGGCAGCCCAAGTCTGAAATATAACGTCATCCAAGAATGTGACCTTGAACAAGTGACTTAAGCCTTCTAAGTATCTATTATTCAACTGTAAAAAGGATGTAATGATAGTATATCTCCCTCCCAAATGCCTTTTGCAAATATTAAATGAGATGGGTGTAAGTTACTAAGAATAATGCTTGGGATCTAATACAAGCTGTCATAAATATTAACTCTCATTATTACTATTATAAGGTCAAAGAATAAGTAAGTGGAAGAGCTAAGAATTGGACCCTTCCCTGTCTCTTCATTTCATTTTTAGTAGCGCTTAATTATAAAAAGCTAGTATACATGGAGGGCTGGGGTTGTTGCTTAGTGGTTGAGCACTTGCCTCACATGTGTGAGGCACTGGGTTTGATCCTCAGTACCACATAAAATAAATAAATAAAACAAAGATATTGTGTCCACCTACAACTAAAAAAAAAAATCTTTTTTAATTAAAAAAAAAGCTAGTATATGATGGTATACAGAAATGGCCACTAAATAGTTTACTAAATAGCAGTTTGATTAAGCACTAACTCAAGTCAGAAAAATATTATTTGTCATAGGTAAATAATTAATAGCAATTTCTGTCAGACTTCCTATTTTATTAGGCTCCTCTGACAGGGAGCTCTAAAGGAAATACCCTGTTGATAGGGGAGGTGAGACACATTATCTTGGTCCTCCTTGTTATAAACAACACACGTTATTCAATCCAGTGGCTTTCTCTGCAGAGACTACAATAACACACTGCCAAAAGTTTTCTGGGTGGTATTCTTCCCTCTTGTAGGCAAGTTCTGGAATCCCTGCAGTGTCATCTATGCAATTAACAACGCAATTTAGCTGTAGCTTCCTGGGAAGCTGAGTGTGGGCGAAAGAGGCAGGAGTATCTATGACAGCCCTTGGAAATAAGGGCTACTTCAGGATCTTATACTACAGTAATGAATCCCATTGAAGCACATAGTCCAGAGGCAGGCTTTCAAAGCAACCCGCAAAGCATGTGTCAAGGTCCATCAGGTAATTAATTATGTGTGTTCCAGTGGAACCATCTTAACACTTCCATTTTTTCTCCATAACACATCTGCAGAAGATTTTTTTTTATTGGATTTGATGGACAAATTGGCCAAAGTGCTTATTGTGAGCCACAGCCTTTATGGATTTTGACAGATTATCTTTTGAGAGTTTCTAGCAGTTGCTGCTCCATAAGAGATGTGTTCTCACTCAGATGATGTACTTATCTTACATTTTGCAAGATTTTAAGGCATGCATCCAGATTTTCTGGCAAGGAGATAAACTCTGAGGGCAGCTATAGCTTTATAGCTATATACCCTTTTATTATATGGATCCAGATAATCTCTTCATTAAAAAAAAGAAGAAGGAGAAGAAGCTTAGTTATGGTTTCTCGGGGTTTATCAGTGGTGGTTTGCACTTCATTGTTCCCAGGTTGTAATACTATCCTGCTCATTCTGACAGTGTTCCTGAAAAGACATAAAATCCATGGCAAATTGAACATTAGCAAACAAACCTAATCTAGATGAGAGAATAACTACGCTGGACCAGGGACTGATCCACACTTTGCATTCATGAGCTCCTTTGATTCTGATTACAACCCTCTCATGAGTGCTATCATTATGTCTATTTAATGATGAGAAAACTTAAGACTCAAAAGGATTAAATAACTTGTTCAAGGTCAAACTGTCAGCTTGTTCAAGAAGAAGGCTTTATTGACCAGACTCCCTTGTCCTGGAATCCCAACTGTCTGCTAATGAGAGCCTAGCCATGTTTGCCCTTCTCTTTTTTTTCTGTTTCTGGAACATGCCAAACAAATCCTCTGTTAGGGTCTTCACCAACCCATCTCCTCCGCTGTGAACACTTCTCATGGATAATTTCTTGTTGTCATTCACTCACGGCTGCATGTAAATGTTCCCTGCTTGGAGAAGGCTTCTCTGTCACATGGCATGCTCAGAGTAGTCCCAAGCAAAGGACAAGAGAGCTGAGGCCATTATCTCTGGAGCTTTGTGGTCAAGGACAGCTCCTGGAAGCTCTCGGGCCTGCTCCGTGCATAAACAGAATCTGTGGCCCATGCAGAAATGACGCATGCCAAGAGCAGGCTTCCAAGTTCAGTGAGTCTAGGGGCTCACTGATACCCTTAAGAAACAGACTATTTTCTTCTTTACTCTCATCTATCCACAGGGTAAAACCCATTATCAAATCCAACGGTTCTTTTTCTGTGGATTCATGATAACACACTGCTAAAAGTACTTGGGGTGGATTTTTCCCTCTCTCAGACAACTTCTTGAATTGCTGCTCAATTAACATGTGCAATTTAGCTGTAGCTTCCTGGGAAGCTGAGTGTGGTTAAAGCAGCAGCAGTATTTGTGACAGCCCTGGACATAAGGGCTACTTTGGGATCTTCCCTGCAGTACTGAATCCCATTGAAGCACATGGTCCAGAGGCAGACTTTCAAAGCAGCCCACGAAGCATGTGTCAAGATCCATCAGGTAATTAATTATGTGTGTTCCAGGGGAACCATCTCAGTACTCCCAGTTTTTCTCAGTAGCATGTCTTATCAGATTTCCTTTCAGGAGTGTTTGCCTCCTGGCGCTAGGTCAGCTGTTAGAACAACTGGGACTGCTTACTTCTTTGTTCACATCTAGTAAGACAGACCATCTCCTCCTATCAGGAGCAGAGAATTTCCTAAATATTTCCAGAAAACTCCCCTGTACATCTCATCAGCTGAATTTGAGTCATGTGCCCATTTCTGAACCAACCTCTACTGATAGGAAAATACAATGGGTTAGGCCCTGATTCTTAGACCAATCACTGATGAGGAGGAGGATGTTGCCATGCCTGGGAAACATTCATCAAAGCCGAAAGTGAAGCCGGGTCACTGAGTTGTCTGGGGCACTTGACAAGTGGTTCATTTAGAATGGAACAGGGGGAAATGGATGCCAAGAGACCATCAAGCTTCTGGTGAACATAATAATTGTGCGGCTCTTTCAGGATTTTCCTAGGTCTTTGGCTGTTTTATTTGCATAGACCAAAAACTACTACTCGTACTCAGTCCTCCCACCCCATCCTAGTCAATATCTCATGCCCTAGTTTTATTCACACCATAACATTTATCGCTTCCTCATTTACACTGGTTTGATTGTTTATTCTCTTAGTATGTTTTCTTCACTAGGAAAAAAATTCCAAGAGAATAAGGATATCATCTGTCTTGTGTGCCACTATATGATATAACCCTCATCTATAATATGATGCCTAGAACACAGCACATACTAAATAAATGTTTGCTGAATGAATTCATGAACGAGTGGACCCAGAAATAGTGGCTTTTGCTACGGAAAGCCAAGAGGTGAGAAAAAGGTATGTTGAAGCCACTGAAAGAGGATCCTTTATTCCTTGGTATTGTGGGTGAGAGTGAAGGACTGAGAGAGGAGTAAAGGAAAAAAAAGTCCTGCTCCCTGGTACCCTGGGTCAGATACCACCAGTCATTTTCATTCCTATTAGATGTCCATGGTGGAGTACGACCAGAGAAAGGGTAGGCAGGGCGAGGGGGTAGTTGTCCCTTCTTAGGAGAGATTGAACAGTAGAGGAACAATACTAGGTCAACAGAAACCCAGTCCCAGAGTGCTTGCAAGAGCCCCAGGCATATACCCAGACACAGCCATGTAGATCCTCAGACCACTTTTCCCCCCCCAAAAAATGCTAGTTTTCATTTAGATGAGATGCCAGAGAAATGCCAACAGTGCAAATCCTATTGTCCTAGACAAACTGACCCCTGTAGACACACTAAACATCAGCAGATTAATTACACAAGATACTAAGCTGGACACACTGGTCACTTGAAGGAATGACCACATTCAAAATGTGGGCCTTCTGGGACATGTGAGCTGTTGCCAACACACCAATCATTCTGGTCATACTAATGGCTTTGGTAGGCAGCAATAGTCTCCAAATCCCTACATAGAGGTAGAAACCTGGTTAGAAGTAGGGGCAAGGAGAACTGTCATAAAATACATGTGCACACCATTGCTGTACAGATGATTTGTGATTTAGGTGCCAGATCTGCCCCTATTCCAGTGACCACTCTAGAAATCAAATTTACTCCCTGCACCTATCAAGCCTGGCTCATACTTCCTGCTCGCTGTTCCTATTTTGGATATGATGCTTTTCTTGGGTAGACTTCATTCCCTGCAGTCAATAAGCCACTGCTAGCCCTGTGCATCCTCTCCTGGCCCAAGGGTTTAGAAAACTACCCTCCATATTTAGAATTAGCAAAATTGGTGTCCATATGGGGGAGAGCAGAGAACTCCAACTTCAAAAGTGGTACCTGAGGAGAATGGACCAAAGTAGAGATCAAAATGTTAAGCAAACAAACCAGACGTAGAAGGGAAAGTATTAAGTATTGCGTGTTTTTCTTCATATGTGGAATCTGGGGGCAGGGGAAAGGAGGATATGAAAGTAGCAGGGAAATGATTAGAGAAGAAGGAAGAGGTCAGGGAGAGGGGAAGAGAGGGGCAAGGACAAGGGGAGTATGTCCTCTGCATGTATGAATATTCCCCAGTGAAACCCCATTGTTCTGTATAATTAAAATGCACTGATTGAAAAAAGCAGTATCTATACAGCAGAAGAGCATAGAGAACACTGGCTAGTACAACCCTTGTGTTGTAGGAAGTAAATAAGTGGCTGGGTCCAGGAAGTCCTCCTCCCCAGCTTCCTAGAAGACACCAGCAGTCTGTTTCCACCGGTACAGCTAGGATGAGCCATCTATTGCGTTTTTCAACCAGATCCATTATCCCTGTAGCTGGATGAAATATGTCCAAAATTCTGGCAATAGGTTGAATAACAGTCCCAGCTTTGAATGCTCATTTTCCCTTGGCTTCTTAGGGATTATGGAGGGCCACTGGCATGGGTTACAGGAGAATCCATTAGTCTTCCCAAACCAAACTCTTTGATACAAAAGAGTATCTAAAATGCTTGCATCTTTCAATATGCTGAAAGAGTCTCCCTAACAGTCTTCGGGTCCTTCGCCCTTTTCCTTTTAATCTTTCCCATGATATGCTCTCTTTCTCCCAAGCATTTTGGTTGTGAACTGAGCCATAATTTCAATACTGTGAAGTGCAAAACATAACATCTCTTTTCAACAAAAGTTAACATATGTAAGTTATAATCATCACCTTCATCATGACACAGACTATTTCAATCACCAGAGAACTCCCCCTTAGTGTCCCCTCTGCTAATATGGCCTCCCTCCAAAGTAACCATCAATTTAACCTCTAGCACCATAGATGAATTTTGAATCTAATGCCTCTTTCCTAATTTTTAATAAGGCACCCCAGGCTTCAGGGCATTGTGATCCATTCTCCCTTGGCTTTTGCTCATAAAAAGTGAGAAGAGAGGGTTCAGGGGTGATAAAAACAGAGAATGGAGAGAGAAGACTCTCCAGAGTCTGGATACTGGTATGTTGGGGCAGAGGTTCTGAACAAGGGCTGTTTGGTCCCTCAAGGAATATGTAACAATGTCTGCAGACAATTTTGGTTATCACAACTGGGGTTGAGGATGATGGTACTGCTACTATCCAGTGGATAGAAACCAGGGTGCTGCTACCCATCCACAGTGCACACAACAAAGAAGTACACAGCTGATGGTACCAGATGGCCATAGTGTCAAGATTAAGAAATCCTAATTTCAAAGATGGCTGCCTTTAGATAGGGGGTAATGTAAGACCATCATCTTTGAGCCTTTTTCTATAGTTTGATACAAAGAGTAGACAGAGAGGGTGTAGCCCAAGCATAGGATAATTAATTTATTTTCATCAATGATAGTTTCTAGAAATTTCACCCAAAATTTGGCATGCTATATTTCTTTTAGTTTCTTGCTCTGTTGCCAGTTTTTGTGGGGGGGGTTGGTTTTTGTTTTTGGTTCTTAGTTATACATGACAGTAGAATACATTTGGATGAAAATATACAAGCATGGGATATAACTTATTCTAATTAGGATCTGATTCTTGTGGATGAGCACAACAGTGGTATTCACTTAGGTATGTGTACATATGTGTACATAAGAAAATTATATTAGATTTATTCTACTGTCTTTCCTCCTCCTATCCCCCCTCCCTTCTTTTGGTTCCCCTTTGTCTAATCTACTGAACTTCTCTTCTTCCCCTCCCTGCCTTTATTGTGGTTTAGCTTCAGCATATCAGTGAAATCATTTGACCTTTGGTTTTTTGAAGATTGGCTTATTTTACTTAGTATGATATTCTCCAGATCCATCCATTTACTGGCAAATGTCATTCTTCTTTATGGCTATCCATTCATGTCTTGAAGGGCACCTAGGTTGATTCCATAGCTTAGCTATTGTGAATTGAGCTGCTATAAACATTGATGTGGTTGTGTCACTGGAATTGGCTGATTTTAAATCCTTTGGATATATGCCAAGGAGTAGGATAACTGAGTCAAATAGTGGTTTCATTCCTCATTTTATAAGGAATCTCCATACTGTTTTCCAGAGGGGTTGCAACATCTGCATTCCCACCAATAATGTATGAATGTTCCCTTTTCCCATTTGGAGTCTTTTCTGTGTATCTTCTCAGGATACTATAATGGCAGCTGGGAGAAGAATTATCAGACACACTTAGCCTGCTATGATATTACCTTAGAAGTCCCCGTGTAATTTTAATATTAACAATGCAATAAACATCAACAATGTTATTTTAAATGAAATGTTTTGTGGCTATGAAATAAGGAGTAATTTTACCTGATGGGAATTCCAGCAGAATACATGGAATTGAACAAATTGTCCTCTTGACTGTCAACTTCAGCTTTTTCTAAGGAAAGGCTGTTAGCAAGGTCCTTTTTTTAACAGTGCATTATTGATCAGGTTCCCAGGGAAATTTGCCAGCTCTGCAATGTAGGTCAGACTCACGATTTATAAGTGATCACTGATGCTTTTTCCCTCTAAAATAACAAATGCTGCAGTCAAGGGCGATGTATTCTCATTTCCCCTCCTGGATTTTAAGAGCATCTCTTAAGTCTCATTTTCATTAAGATATAAATTGTACAAGAGGGGCGAGATGCACAATTAGAAAAGGCTTACAGAGCTAATGACAGTTTTGTTTTATGGCCATTTAGTTTAATCAAACAATAAAAATTTTATAGGAAAACATCCATGGCCTTTTATACCCATCCCACTTTAGAAAATTCTTCATTACATCTCCATTATCAGGCATTATTTTTTAAAAATGAGATATTTCAAGTAAGCAAACTTTCCATATAAATGAAACATAACCTTTTTAGGAGGAAAACTATTGCTTATCTTTTTAAAGCATGGAAATCTCTCCTATCTCTGCCGTTAGCAATTCTAAAGACCCCTTCTTCTTCAGGACAAAGTTTCTCCTACTGACCTCATCAGAAAGACTCTCTTGCTACTTGGGGTTCCTGCTGGATTCTAATCATGTTTCCATATGTCGTGTCTATATTGAGGGTCGCTTCAAGAGCATATAAATAAAATAAGTGAGTTTGCTCCCTCAGATAAACTATCAAACCAACACATGATGGACAAAAATACCAATAAAAGAAGACACTTTGCAGAGGATTAAAAGAGTAAATGTATTTAAAGCACGTGGAACTGCTCCTGGCATGTCATAAGCCCAAAATAAACGTTACTGACTGCAATTATTGATTTCATTATTGGATTTAAATAACATGGATTGCTCCTGCAGAATAGTAGTTGATTGTAGTGGAAAATAATGTACCCCTCAGCTGGAGGACTGTCCATCTTTCAAAGTCCAGAAATGACAGAAAGGACACTAGAGGCAAATATTAACTGGGCCCATCCCAGCTTGTCCAAGGGAGTGTCTCTGCCTAGCAGAGACCCTGTCTGACTGTGACAGGTAAAGCCTGTATTGTGGAGGTGCGGCTTCCTGTAACTAACCCCACTCTTTCCCCCTTTCTCACAAATTGTTTTTCCCAATTAAGAGGCTTCACAGGTACTATCTGCTATGTGGATGCATCTTCTAAAAACTAGATCACCTGACATTTAAATAATTTTGTTTTCAGAGTTGAATATACATAGGTAAAAGGTGACAGAGCTCCTTTCTGGGACTTCTAGCACTTTTTATGGCCTGTTCATTAATAAATTGGTGTTGCCCTTCGGGTTTTACAAGTTTGGTTTTTGTGAGCCTATGCTTTAAAAAATGAATTCACTGAGTGAGTCAACAAATTGGGTTTATGAGTCTGCTCTTTGACCAGACTGAATTTACCAAGGCATCCTAGAGATCGGGTAGCATTTCTTCCCATTGCCAAGCACTACAAGCTACTATTTCTACAAGTTCAGCTATCCTAAGACTTTATTTATATTTATTTTTTTATATTACTGCTCATGTTCTCGATTACATGAATTTGTAAGCTTCATGAAAGCAGTAATCATTCATTCTTACCATCACCCATGATTTTTTAATACATGTAGCGTTAATTAATATTTTTATAAATCTTTGGCAAGCATACCAATTGGGGAAAATATTTGTAGGAAATATCAAGCAGTATTTAACAAGATTAAATATGTGCATACCCTTTAACTGATTCCATAACTCAAACTCTACTTAAAGAAAAACTTGGAGGTGTGCACAAGCAGATGTCTATAAGGATACATTTGACACTGATAATACTGTAAAACTTGAAATAATCTATGTGTCTACCAGTAGAATGGACAAACAACCCATCATCTATCCATTCTATTGTATACTAATAAAAAAAATTAAGATAATGAAGCAATTCTAATGTCCTAACATGGAAAGATCTGTAAGCCATGTTATTGGGGATGGCAGGAAGAAAAACAGACATTCCACCAAAAAATATGGATTATATGGCACTATTCATGGATATAAGAAAATCATGAAAAATCAAGCTGTCATATGTATCCTTTGGGCACATTTACACATATGTAGATGCTCAGACAAGTTTGGACACATACACTCCAGATAGATAACTGTGGATAGTCCTGTGAAGGGAAAAATGGTATCTCTAAATTTGGAATGATAGACTTATTTGTAATGTTTGAATTTTAACAAGGATGTATTTACATATTTGTGATTATAACTGAGTTTTTAAAATTACAATAATAAAAATAAGAGAATATTTAAGTGAGGAGACAACACAAAACTGGAGAAGAGAGTGCTAAGCGAAGTTAGCCAATCCCAAAATACCAAATTCCAAATGTTTTCGTTGATATAAGGAGGCTGATTCATAGTGGGATAGGAAGGGGGAGCATTGGAGGAATAGACAAACTCTAGATAGGGCAGAGGGGTTGGAGGGGAAGGGAGGGAGCATAGGGTTATAAATAATGGTAGAACATGATGATAATTATTATCCAAAATACATATATGAAGACATGAATTGGTGTGAATATACTTTGTATGCAACCAGAGTTATGAAAAATTTGCTCTATATATGTAATAAGAATTGTAATGCATCCTGCTGTCATATATAAATAAATAAATAACTCAAAAAAAACAAACTAATTTTAGAACGTGTATTGCCTAATCTAAAGCCCTCATAAAGCTATAGTAATCAAGACAGTATTAGAAAAATAAAAGAAAAATAAATAAATAAAATTAGATTAATGGAAAAGACATGAGGGTTCAAAAATAGGCATACATTATACATGCCATATATATGTGAGTATATATAAATATATATATATATATATATATATATATATATTCAAATATATTCAATTGATATTGACAAAGAGGCCAAAGTAATTTAAAGGTGAAAGGTTAATTTTTTTACCAAATCATGCTAGAAAAAAATGGTCATCTGTGCTAGGCATAATTCTAAAGATGCCTTCTCTAGGTTCTATATTCTGGTTGTTCAACAATGCAGTTATATAGGAACTATTGCAAAATGGACATTTCAGATGTAATTAAGGTTATAGACATTAAGATAGAAAACTATCTAGGATTATTCACATGGGCTCAGTCTAATCAATTGAGAGGAATTTCTCTTGCTGGATTTAGGATGTATGATGGAAGAAGACAGTAATGGAAGGTCAAAGAGACTCAAAGTGTAAGGATTCAGTTGACAGTTGCCAGCTTTGAAGACAGCCATGGCCAAGGACATAATGGTAGCCCCCTGGTATCTGAGGTCAACCCCTGCTGTAGAATGCTTGTGTCCAACCACCTTTATATTTCTATGTTGACCTTTTAACCCCAAATGTGATGGTATTAGAAGGTAGTGTTTCTTGTACTTAATTTTATAATGGCACTAATCTTTTAAAAGCTAATAACCCAGAGAGGTCCCTCACTCCTTCTTTCATGCAATGACACAATAAGAAGATGACCATCTATGTAACAGCAAACTAATCTCCAGCAGAAACCAAAATGGATGTCACTTTGATCTTGGATATCCTAGCCTCCAGAATTGTGAGAAATAAATTTCTGTTAAAAAAAAATTGAGAAAGATGTCAATGCCCCATAAGTTTATTTGTAAATTAAAGTAATAAAAATCTTAGTTCTTTTTCTTTTGGAAACTTACAAAAATGAGAGAAAATAATTTTAACTGTTTGAAACAAAATTACAAAAGTAATAGTTTTGTAAAAAATTTAAATTATTAAAGTGTATTATAAGACAACAGAATATAAAGGTGTGATAAAGGAACAAAAATTCAAGGATAACCTAAGGGGGAAAAAAATCACAAAAATGTGGGGTAAAACATCCTCTATTAGGGACAGGAAATTCTAGTATACATATCAATGAATTTTATTGGTGCAAGAGAGATTTGTTTGAACAAATCTTACTTTAATGATTTCATTTAAGTTCAAATCAATGTTACAATTGAAATCAAGATAAAATTAATATTTCTCTAAGTTAAATACTTGTCTTGCTTTTTTTGGTGGAGGGGAGATACTGGGGTTCAAACCTCAGGGGCACTTAAACACTGAGCCACATCCCCAGCCTTTTTTATTTTTACTTTTTAATGTTTTATTTTGAGACAGGGCCTTGCTAAGTTTCTTAGATCCTTGCTAAGTCACCAAGGGTGGTCTCTAACTTGCGATCCTCCTGCCTCAGTTTCCAGAGCTGCTGGGATTACAGGTGTGCACACCACCACACTAGAGTGTCTTTCACTTTTTAGGAAGTTTAACATGTGTACATGAAATCACATAAATCACAAGTAGACAGCTCAAAAAAAAAATCACAAAGTGAAGAATTCCAGGTCAAGGAGGAGACTATGAGCAGCACTCAGAAATTCCCTTCCTGACACTTTTCAAATTACCAGTACCCCTCTCTAAAATTAACCACTAACCTGACTTCAAACACCATAAGTTATCTTTGTCTTTAACTTTACAAAATAGGGATAGTATAGTATATTTTACTTTGTTTCTGACTTTCGTGATTTAATATGTGTCTTGTTAGTTCATGTACATTGTTACATGAATCCTATAGTTCATTTGCACTGCTGAATATTGTTCCACTGTGTACATACACCCCCTGCTATGGACTGAATGTTGGTGCCCTCAAACATCTGTGTGTGAAAATTCTCACACACACAATGTGATGGTATCTGGAGATGTAACCTTTGGAAGGTGATTAGGTCATGAGGGTGGAGCCCTGATGAATGGAATTAGTGCCCTTACAATAAGAGGTAAGCTCCCTCACCTCTTCCACCTTGTAAGGATGCAATGAGAAGGTGTCTATGAACCAATAAAGAGGCTTCATCAGACACCAGATCTGTGGGCACCTTGATCTTACACTTGCCAGCTTCCAGAACTATGGGAAGTAAATGTTACTGAAGACACCCATCCAAGTATTTTTGTTATGGCAACCCAAACTGACTAAGACACCATCACTTATGCATCTGTTTTACTGCTGATAGATATCTTTTGTTGCCAGTTCTTCCCATTAAAAGAAGACAGAGCAACAGACACCCTCAAACACTGATAGTAGGATTATTAGGTGCTTTAGCCATTCTGGGAAATGGTTTGACCTTCTCCATCAAAGATCATTTATGTTCCAACAATTTTGCTCCAGGAATATATCCAGAAGAAATGCATGCACTTGCTTACCAAGACTGCTTTAGGCATTCCTGTATGAGTCTTTGTGTGGGTGTGTGTATTAATATCTATTGGTGGAGATTCCTTCTGGGAGGAGTGGAACTGCTAAGCTGTGTGGCCAAGTGATGTTTGCATTAATTCTCAAAGTCTTAAAAGCAGAACAATTATATCATAGCTTTATTTTGATACACTGCCATCCCCAAATAATTATGATTATTTTGCAATTAAGTATAAATTCATAAATCTAGCTTTTGTGACATATTTGAAATTTTAACTTACTAAAATAAGGAATGACTTACTGTAATTTTATAATAATTTCTATATGCACATAGCATTTTTTTTCCTGATGCTCAATTTGTGGTTTGATTAAAAGTATCTTGAAAATGATGATGTTCTCTAAATTACTGTTTGAGCATACTTAACATATGGAGCTGTTTCTCTGTCTTTAAAATAATCTTCTATGAAACAGGAGGCTTGAAAATCACAGAGTGAATATCTTTCTTCTTTGTTATTTCAGCTGCTGACATTCTTAATTCAATTTAACAGTGGCCTTATATTTTTAAAGTTAATGAAGTGGATTTCAGGTTCAGTTAGCAGTAATTTAAGATGACAATTCAATCATTAGTGAAGCTAATTATTAAATGGAAAACTCACTGTAATACTCAAGCTCATAATGAAATAAAATCTTAGGTCCAAGTGCTGTGCAAAGACTGTGAGCCTTTTCAACAAAGCCCAGTAATAAGGTTGGGCTATGGTACTACTATACACAATATTATTTTCAGCAGGCTGAGGTTTAATATTTAGGTTCAGTTCTACTCAGGGCTTTATTTCTCCTAAAACATGTAGCATATAAAGCACTTTGTTTCACAGCACCTCCAACAGTGTTTTTAAGCATAAATATATCCATTATGTTTATCTCATTTATCTGAAACTCATGACAGGTGTAGTAACTGCCACGTTTATTATAATAAAAATGAAATAAAATTGATGCTGTTGCTTTATTATAGTAAGCAAATACAGGCCTTCTTTTGGGTATATTCCTGGAGCAATAAAACTCATATGTCTATCAACCAATGAATAATAAGCACAATGTAGTGTATCCACATAGCAGAAAACCATTCAGCAATAAAAGCAATGAATTACAGATTTATACCAAAATGTGGATGAGCTCAAAAACATTATTCTAAGGGGGAAAAAAAAAGCTGGACATGAATGGTCATACACTGTTGGAGTCCATCTCCATGAAATGTCTAGAAGAGACAAATTTATAAAGACAGAAAGTGGATTAGTGGCTGCCTCAAGCTGGAGATGGGAATGAGAAGTGACTGCTAATAGGCACAAAGTTTCTTATTGGTGTGACGGGAATGTCCTAAAATTAGAAAGTGGTGAGAGTTGCATAAGCCTGTAAATATGCTAAAAGTCAATGAATTATTCACTAAAACTGGGTGAAGCTTATGGTATGTAAATTATGCCTCAAAAAAACTTCTAAAAAAAAAGATTGAATTTTGAAAAGGAGCTGGGCTATTATGGATTGGTTGTTCTTGACATCACTGCATATGATTCCTTGCTGTTTTACTTCTCAAAAGTTCCGATGTTGGACTGAGGTTGTGACTCAGTGGCAGAGTGCTTGCCTCGCACATCTGAGGCACTGGGTTTGATCCTCAGCACCACCTAAACATAAATAAACAAAATAAAGATATTGTGTGCATGTATAACTAAAAATAACATTAATAATAAAAAGGTCTAATGTTGCACCGTCTGCATATTTAGAAATTGAAGCTCATGATGCAAAAACTAATAAAACATAAAAGGCAAAGACTTTCCATCAGCTAATATAACAGGTAATACAGGAGGTGTTTAAAAAAAGAATTTAACTTTTCAAAAACTATACCCGTGAGAAACAGAATTGTTCATGAGGATCTACTTTTTTATCTTCTCCTTCACCTTCACAAAGTCCCTTCTCCATGCAGGATCAAAAAAAAAAAAAAAAAAAAAAAATTTAACTTAAAGCAGATCCCATCACTACTGTTGAAAGCCTCCAGCAGTGAGAATAATGCATTGCTCACTCTTGATCCCAGTCTGAAAGGTCCCCTGTGTTCTCACCTTGGCCTGCTCTCTGGACACAGCTCATATCACACTCTTCATCCTTAAACACCAGCCATGTGGTTTTGCTGCCAACCTTCCACAAACCACACATCTGTTTCAGCCCCAAAGTCTGCACCCTGGCTACGCCTGGAAAGCCATCAGAGCAGGGTGGTGACATGTGTAGACTGGCCCCTTACTTCCTGGCTCTCTGCCTGTGCTCAGGCTGTGATGCTTAAAGTGCCTTCATTTCCCTGTGCCTCAGTTTCTTCATCTGTAATCATGAAATGAATAACTGTTACCTTCATTTTGGGGTTGTTAGAGGATTAAATCCATTAATGTTTGAAAAGTGTTTAGAAGCTTGCTCTGTAAACTCTTTTTTTTTTATGTTCTTTTGAAAGTGCCCTTTCCCAATTCTTTTCAGAGGCCTGTCACTCAGAACTCACGTCCCCACCTCAACCTCCTCACTAGAAATTCCCAGCCCCCTCCATACAATGCATATTTATGGAACGTTAGTTCCTCCTTCCCAGGAACCGTGTTGAACACTGAGCACACATCATGAAGCAAAAAGATCCTTGCCCTCGTGGAGCTTGCTTTCTGTTGGGGTGAAACAGATGGTAAAGAATAAACACAGCATGTCAGAAGCAATCATTGCTGTGGGAGAGAGGAAACAGAGCAGAAGCAGAGGGGTGGGCGTGGGAAGGAGCACTTTGAGTCACTCTGTGGGGAGGTCAGGGACATGGAGAGTTGAAGGAGGTGGAGGAGTTGTCAGAAGTCCTGGGGAGGGGCCATCTGAAGTATGCCTGGCCTGTTTGGGGACAGCCAGGGGCCTCTGGGCTGCCGTGGAGGAAAGGAGGCAGGGTGGTGGAGCAGTGGCCAGAGAAGTAGGAGGACAGGGCCAGATGACATGGGGCCTCCAAGGGCCATGGAAGGGCTTTGCCTTCTTATCTTAGTGACATGGGGGAGGAGTGGCAGATAGACTGAGAAGGCACCCAATTATCCCCAATTCCTGACCCACTGAAACTGTGAGATAACAAATGGGTGTTGTTTTAAGCCACTCGCTTGTAGCAATGTGTTCCACAGCAACAGATAATGAAGAGGGAGCCACGGAAGGGTTTTGAGCCCTGTGCTCTGGCTTGTGTTTTAGAACCTCTGCTCTGACCACCGCAGGGAGAATGGACTGAGGAAGACAGGGCACAGTGGGAAACCATCGCAAGAAGAAGGAACAAGCCAGTGAACGGATGGATGAAAACAAATTCAAATCCCCTTTTTTAAATTGGTTCTTTTTAGTTATACATAGCAATCGGATTCACTTTGACATAATTATACAAGCATGTGATATAATTTGCTCCAGTTCAGTCACCAGTACCTCCCCTATCCTTCCCCTCCTCCATCTCCTGATCCCTTCCCTCCACTCTACTGGTCTTTGCTATTAAAGTTTGTTTTGTTTTGTTTTTAGTGTTTTGTGCCCTTTTTACAGTATAGGTAAGATTTTTCATATATGATAAATAGAACTTTTTGGATTAATGAAAGGGCTTTATTTTTTATGACTATTGCTGAGATAACTAACAATTTAGAAAAAAAATTAAATTAGATGCTTACAACATACTAAAATGCATGACAGATGGTTTAAAGAGCTTAATATAAAAAAGAAATCCTAAAAGAATAAGAAGAAAATATAAATTATTTCTATGTGAAAAAGGACTCTCCAAAGACAAAAACTACTTCTAAAAGATTGATTGGTTTGGTAACACAAAAATTCTTAACTTCTGTACAGAAAAAAAAATCATTATAAATAAAATTTAAACCCCAATCAAAAACTTGAAACAAATAGACAAAAGAAATGTCACTACACATGGGACAGTCGGATATATCCTTCATATATAAAAGACACAATTAAAGGAACAATCCCCCATAGAAAAATTTGCCTAATGTATAGGAAAAAAAATAATTTACAAGGCATATAAATGTTCATGATTAGTATTTAGCCCACAAAGAACTAAATATATGCAAAACAAAGCATAAGAAAATAACATTTCATCTATCAAAAAGGTATTGATTTCTTTTAACACTAATAAAATACAGGCTAAGCAACTGGTTAATGGTGACAATATATATTCATATGTTCATATGAATATATATTGATACACACCAAATATCTTCAAAACGTCTATAGCCATTGCTTACCTGATTCTATTTTAGGAAAATTATACAATACGTACACACACACAGCTGTATGTCTATACCATTGAATATTAGACATTTAAAAATGCTATCTTTATAGAAGTGACTTAATTGTATTAGAAAAAAAATTCTCTATTTAGCATTTTGGTAAATCAAAAAAGTTATAAAACAGGGTTGGGGGTTTAGTTCAGTGGTAGAGTGCTTGCCCAGCATGTGTGAGGCACTGGGTTCTATCCTCAGCCCACAAAGAAAAAAAGAGAGAGAAAGAAAGAAAAAGAAAAGAAAAGTATTTTTTAAAGTTATAAAACAGAATACAGACAATCACCTCAATTCTTAAGTGTATGCATAAAATTTTTATTGTGATATATACAAGTGACAAAAATGATACAGAAATTAGGCGTGGTGGTACACACCTGTAATTCCAGTAACTCTGGAGGCTGTAGCAGAAGGATCACAGTTCTAGGCCAGCCTGGGTAACTTAGTGAGACCCTGTTGCAAAATAAAAAATAAGCAGGCCTGGGATGTAGTTAATTGGTAGAGTGCTTGCCTATCATCTATGAAGCCCTGGGTTCAATCCTTAGTACTGCAAAAAAAAAGTTTGACAGAACTATATGCAATTCTATTCTCAAAGCACTATTTCTTCTTCATGTCATTTTTAATGCCACCGAATGCATTGCTCCAGTATGAACTTCCTGGCTTTTGATATTGTACCATAGTTACATAAACATCCATTGAGCATAAATGGATACACAGGACAGCTATGTGCTATTTTTGTAACATCCTGTGTAGCTAAAATTATCTCAAAACAAGGTTTTTTTCTGTATATAAATAGCTTAGAAGTTAGAGAAATTCAATGAAATGCTAATAATCATTTCCACAGGTTTATGAGAGTTGAGTGATTTTTACTGGTCACACTTGTAAACTTCCTCAATGAGCAAATATGCTTACAATCAGAAAATGTTATATTACTTTAAATAATATAGAAACCTAAAATGCATAGGTTTGAGTGTATCTTTATGCATGTGTGTATATATATTAGATATGCATATGAGGATAGATGGATGACCAATAGATAGATGATAGAGCCATTTGTAAAATATCAGGTACTGCAATAAACTATCAAAAATGCTTCTAGTAATGCAAAGAACATGGTATGTGAGAAACAGCTTTCATATTAATTTGTAGTCAACTACTATGTAATCAGTTCTTATAAGTCACATCTATTTTCTATTAGATATTAAACTGTGATTGCCTAAAAATAACAAATATCATTATTAACAAGTATCATGAAAGACTTGTTTTTTCTTCTCCCCTTTTTCCATCCTTTGCCTCCTTCCCTTTCCTTACCCTCAAGTATCATGATGAAACAGTGTGAAATAGAATAAGCTGCAATTTTGAGCTTGTTTCTTTTATTCAGCATCTGTGGTAGTGGGCAAATCTCTTACCACCTCCCCCCACAACCCAAGCCTCAGTTAAATCCTCTGTTAAATGGGAATATGAATATCCACAGAATGATTGGGAGAATTAACTGAGAAGATAGTTGCAAAGCAACTAATACTAGTGGGTCCTCAACAGATGTGAGTTTCCTCCTTTTCTTTCTTCATTTACTTCCAATTCCTTGACCCCTTCGTTATAGCCAATCCCCCTCCCTTTTCTGAGAAAACACAATGCTATTTTTTAAGTTGCATAGATTGAAACACTAATTTTCTCCCATTTTAAGAATTAAGTATCCATAAAGGCTCTTTTCTTTTGAGGGAGAGAAGGAGAGTTATGGGGAAAGGAGCAGAGGCAGACAGAGACAAATATTTTCTGTCACCATGAAAAGCCCAGTGCTACATGGAGAACAGTTTCTCCCAATTAAAACAGTTATTGGAGATCTTGCTTTACTGAATCAACCAACAGTACATTTGTCTGGAAGAACTCCTCTGAGCTCTAAAGAGAGCTGAGAGCAATTCTATTCTCAAAGCACTATTTCTTCTCCATGTCATTTTTAATGCCACCGAATGCCATTATGCAATGATTTCCGTAGAAGCAGCTTTTCAAAATGGCATATTTTCTCACCTATCACCAAGAATTCATCCCACATTTCAGATGGCCTAGTTTCAAGCTGTTTATGTCAACCAGACTAACACATGGTCTCAGACTTCCCAGTGTAGGGGAAGGGGGATGAACGGCCTTGATTTGCCACTATGATACAGCATAGCCCTGAAGTCCTGAGGATTCTCTCACAGCTAGGTTCATCTCCTCTGCTTTTCCACGTGGACACAGACTCAATCTTTCACACTGCAGCTGTCCATCCCATTTCTAGCCGACTTGCACAATCCTCAGGGCAGCCCACTATGCTCATTTTCATCATTCAAATACATAACAAAAACAATGTGCTCCACAAACAGCAGTAAGTGAAAAATGCAAACCTGCCTGTCCTACATGTGGCTTATAGTGCAGGAGCTGGGAGATATTTAGCATATAGATCTCATTATATAATAACCCCTTTGGTTCTGATCTGCAGGTGTCCTTCCAATTTATCAGTGTCTGAGATGTTAATCTTTTACCATTTTGGCCTCCAGCCCACATCTATTTTCTCTTAGCTCTAATCTAAGTGAATGGAATAGATTCTGCAGAAACAAGCAGGTAGGATTCAATTTTTAAACCACTTATTTAAGTAGAATATTCTAGTGCTTCATTACAGTGGGCGTTTGTTTTTCTCATTTTCCGAGCCAAGTTGGCTGTCTTCTCCCCCATCCTGGGAGTTATCAACACTTCCAGTGAACTCCTTTCCTGTGAAATTTGTCCATAACCATTTTCTATTATCTGTAATCAAGAACTCAGTGATACAACCTTCCAGTCACCATAACACATTTTCACAATAATGAAAAAAGATAATGGGGGAAATATATATATAATGGAGAAATTCATATAACATAAGTATTAATAAAATGTATGCCTGAAAGAAAGATATTAATGAAATACTGTTGGGGAGGGGGGAAGAACAACTTATAAAAGAGTATTTATAGTATAAGAAAAAATATATATTTATTTATTTATTTGTTTGTTTTTACATGTCAAAAAATACTTGAAGAGTATTGGTCACAATGTTAACAGACTGATCAGAAGAACAATTTTCCTGTGGTTTTTATTTAATTCATTTGCTTCTCCATTTCCCTAGAGTTCCTACCATGAATACGTATTCCTTCTGCAATATGAAAAATGTTATGTTAAGGAATGCATGCTCAAGGATGAACTTTGAGAATAATTAGTGGTTAGCTATTGATTGAAAACTATGTGAGCAATTAATGAAAAGTTATTCCAAGGACCCGCCTTGGTAGCAGTTCTTGAATCTTAATGATAACACTGGAATATATCACCTATTGTTCCCCAGTTCTCAAAAACCAAACATGGAAAAATATAATGCTGTTCCTAAAAAGCTGTAACTAAATACAGTGCCACAGTCCGGCTGCAGCAAAATAACCGGGGGGTGACAAGCAACTTGTGTACATTGATACAGCAGGAGTGGGAGCCGTTTATTGTAGGACAGGAGGGGTATATATACATTACACACAGCTTATCTTAATTAACATAAACTAGATACAGCAATCAACTAATAAGGAATCTCCACACTTAATGGCTCGCTGGCATTACTTCACAAACCACTCCCTCTGGCAAAATGCCAGGCGCCATCTTGACTTGTTTACAGACTCTAACATTTCCCCCTTTTGTTTAATTTAAATAACAACCATAGTGGTTTTTACACAAACACCATAAATAATCTGCTACAAGCAGAAGGGGAGGATACAAAATGCCACAATACCAAGCCAATTGATGGCTCCATGCAAGAAGGCCTTGGAAAAATTATACCAGCAATGACACCGTTAGCAAAGATACCAAGTTACAATTTGTTGTAGATTACAGTTTGTTGTCTCAGTCCAGGTAAAGCAGTGTCTCAATAGATTAACTCACAGTCCATGTAAATCACAGTCCAGGTAAGTTATGCAGGCAGCTAGCTTAAATCACAGTCCAGGTAAGTTCTGCAGGCAGCTAGCTTGATCCGAAGTCTCCTCCGGTTCTCAGCAACACTGGAAATTCTTCCACCCTCGTCCTCACCAGCACTGGGATGAAGGCAGGAACTCCAGCAAATGCTAAAGAAAATCCTGTAGTATTCCAGCAGGCACTAAGAAAACAACCTTCTGAACAATTTAGTACATTATCTCAAGGGTTTTTTTACATTTGAAATAAGCCTTAATGGCACTCATTACTCATTAGCTTCCAGGTGTGGGAGAACCATTGTAGTTACTGGCCTTGGAAATGATCAAACTTCAGGACTCGCCCGTCTTCCGCCTGCAGCGTCCAGAGCAGCCCCAGATGGCCCCGGGGAGAGTCTGGGGAGTATTCTGGACTCAAACTGCCACTGGGCACAGGGAGCAAGAGCCTTCGAGACCGTGCCTCCGGGTCAGGTTTGGATTTGGGTTCTCAAAGTGGCGTCCTGCTCCCCGGGCAGGGGGTAGGGAAGAGCCGGCTGCGCCTTGACCAGCTCGCGCACGTGGCAGCCACCGCGCTGATTCACGCACCCTCCCATAATGAAAAGTATTCAGTAATATCCTTTTGCTGCAACTTTTTTCCTGATAACCCTTCTTCTTTTGAACTTTATTTTTCTTTCTGACTAGAGTTCCTGGGCTTCCATCAACACATGCCCTAACTGCTCTTGGTTCCATTGGGGTGCCTTCTTCCCTTAGTAATTTACTTTTCACCCCTTCCATATTTTCGTCACAAAGACAATACATTTCAAGACAAAACAAGACACAAACATACTGTATCAATCTTCTCCATTTTCTCGAAATGGCCATTTTTCCTCTCGCCCTATCTGCCTAGGGACGAGCAGATTTGCTCCCGTCCTATCTATGGATGGGCAGCTTTTTTTTTTTTTTTTTGTCACTTACCCCCAAGTGTCCCGGGGCTCCCCGGACGGGCCACCATCTGCCGCAGTCCAGCTGCAGCAAAACAACCGGGGGGTTACTAGCAACTTGTGTACATTGATACAGCAGGAGTGGGAGCCGTTTATTGTAGGACAAGGGGGGTATATATACATTCCACACAGCTTATCTTAATTAACATAAACTCGATACAGCAGTCAACCAATAGGAATCTCCACACTTAATGGCTCGCTGGTGTCACTTCACAAACCACTCCCTCTGGCAAAATGCCAGGCACCATCTTGACTTTTTTAATAGACTCTAACACTGCTGCGGCAATACACCATCAATATATGCCTAGAATTATGCCATTACTTTGAGAATCCAAGTTTTAAAAAAAAAAAATGATTACTACACTGGCTTGACATTTGAGCAGCCATTTTTTCCTGGTTATCAGTTTTAAAATCCACTATAATTGCCAACAGACAAAACAAAAACATTAATAAAGGAAATTCAACAAATATTAGTTGATTCAGTGCTCAGAACCAAATGTATAGCCCCCTCCACCTCCACAATGCATATTTTAAATTCCTAATCCTCACTGTGATGGGAATAGAAAGTGGGGCCTTTGGAAGGTAATTAGGTCACTGAGGGTAGAGCTCTCGAGAATGGGGAAAAGTCCCTTAAAAAAAGCCAGGGAGCTAGCTAGTTCCCTTTCTACCATGTGAGGAAACCATGCGACCTTGACAGTCTGTGACTCAGAAGGAAGCCCTCAGCAGGACTTGACTATGACCCTGATCTTGAATTTCAGGCCTCTAGAACTGTGAGAAATAAATTTCTTTTGTAGATATGTCACTCAGTCTATTGTCATTTTTTACAGTAGCCCAAGCTGAAGAAGATAGTTAGCTAGACAGCAATTCCAGAAAGTTTTCCCCCCTTTGTAATAAAAAAGATAAAATAAGGCCAGGCCAGGTGGCCCACCTCTGTAATCCCAGCAACTAGGGAGTAAAAGGAAGGAGGATCACAAGTTTGAGGCCAGCCTCAGCAACTCAGCAAGACCCTGCCTCAAAATAAAGAATAAAAAGGGACAGGGATATAGCTCACAGGTAGAATGTCCCTGGGTTCAATCCCCAGTAAGAGGAGAAAGAAAAGAAAGTAAAGAATATAAATTTTTCTAAGTTTCAAAGTTTACCAGTTAAACTCAAACTTTTCCCATGTATTTTTAAAGACTGCCATTACACAGGCACGGTAATTTATTCACCTCACATCAATCCCTCTCCTACTAGAATTCTTTAGAAACTTTTTTTTCCTTTTTCATTAATTATTCAGCACTGCATCTGGTTTTCCTTAAAAGGTTAGAGGCAAACTTTTAAGTGCTTTTAGAATTTATTTATTCTCCTAGTGTTTGAAAGAAAATGTTCATAATAATCTGTTAAGTACCAATTGATCATGAGAAGCTCTACATCTTGACTGTACCATAGTCTAGGGTTAAATCTAGACTCTCCTTCTACATCACTAGGTTCTCAAACTTTTTGGTCTCTGGGCCTCTTTGTGCTTTTGGATATTCTCAAGGACCCCAGAAAGCTTTTTGTTTACCTGGGAGATATTTATCAATATTTAACTAGTTGAAATTAAAACAAAAAATTTAAATGTTATTTATTTATAAATAATGATAAATTCATTATTACCATTAACAGCATACTTTATGAAAAATAACTATTTTTTTTTTCCAAAAAAATAATAGGAAGAGAAGAGCTTTGGGTTTTTTGCAAATCTCTTTAACCCTTGGTTTAATACGTGACAATTGATTGTCCTATCTACTCCATTTTGCATACATTCATTTTGTTACAATATCATACATCATGTAGCCTCTAGAAGACTTCATTGTACGCCCATGAGAAAATGAGACTTAAAAAGGCAAATGAGGGCTGGGGATATGGCTCAGTCGGTAGAGAGCTTGCCTGGCATGCGCAAGGCCCAGAGTTCAATCCCCAGCACCACAAAAAAAGGGGGTGGGGGACAAATTATATCTTAGTAACATTACTAAAATTGATTTCACTTCACAGTCCCCTTCACAGGGTCTCTGGGTGCTCTTTCTTCAGGTCTCCCCAGACCATAGACTGAGAACCACTGCTCTATATAAAGCCACAAGAGACATAAATGAATTGATGTCATCTAATAGTTGTGCAGGAGCTAAATCAGATATCTAACAGATGACACTAAATATTTTTTGGGTCAAGGAATACTTTCCTGATGGCAGCTGTTGGTGTTTTATGCCACAGCAATGGATGAAGACGTCCTTGGACTTTTCACTGAGATATGAAAGGCTGGCCTCATCTTTTTTTTAACAGATCCTACCCACACCTCTATCTCAGAAAGGTAGTGTCCCTAAATGACCCAGAGATCCCGAGTATCAGAGAGAAAAGGAACAGACTTTATCACCATCACAGACTGTCCCAAAGATAGCTCTTGAGGCTTCCCTAACTTTGTCACTAGTCTTCAAAGAAAATTGTGTATTGAGTCAATTAATAACAGTTGGACAGCTATGGTCTGCCATGCACTATGCTAACCAGTTTAATTTAAGGAGGCTTCTGACCTTCCTCTATAAACATTACTGTTAGATAGAAACACTTCGTTGTCCATTCTTTGATGCAATAATAGTTTCACAATCTATCCTGGTCAACAATCATCCAAGCAAAGAGACTGAAAAAAAAATAGTATAGAAAGTTAATATAGAAAAACTCCATATAACTGTCTTCAATTCACACATTATGCTTTTCCAGTCCCTCCAGAAGATATACTGACTATGCATACAATATGTTGACCCTCATGATCAGTATATATACACACCCTATTTAATGACAGGATTACACCAGTTGGATTATATTTTAACCAGAAATAGTTAGGTTTGTCTGCAAATTATTAATTCTAGTGTACTCACTATAATTTTGTAGTTTAATAGAATATTCTAAAAACTGATAAGTGGCCAGGCACAGTTGCATACGCCTGAAATCCCAGAGGCTTGGGAGGCTGAGACAGGAGGATCTCGAGTTCAAAGTCAGCCTCACCAAAAGCAAGGCACTAAGCAACCCAGTGAGACTTTGTCTCTAAATAAAATACAAAATAGGGCTGGGGATGTGGCTCAGTAGTCGAATGCCCCTGAGTTTAAATCCCCAGTACCCCCCAAAAAAAACCTGAAAAGTACGAGGATAAAAAGGAATTTGTTCCTATGCTATCTCAACCAGATGCCTTTGGAAAGTTACAGTAAACTCAAGTCTTAAAAATATTAGAGGTGAATCAGGTCTGAAGATAACAAGTTTTAAAGGATTGGAGAAAGAGGTAAAAGAATAAGAGGATTTTGTTCTCAACTAAAAGTTATCAACAGAATGTCTAACATCTTGCTCAAGAAATTGAAGTTCACATATGATTCATAATGGATGAATTTAATACAAGGAAGACAACAAGGTACTTCGATCAACAAACTAATACTCTACGAAAAAAATTTGCCTTACAATGACAGTTTGAAGAATAGTGACCATTAATATTTTAAATAGAAATGTTTGAGATATATGCTATTATTTATGTATTTATATATATATATATATATATATATATATATATATATATATATATATATATATAGTCATATACAAACTTTTTAAAAAATGGTTCTTTTACCAATTTTGGAGCACTTTTTATGTGGTCATGACTATTGAGTCTACAGAAATATATAAATAATGTGTAATCTTTATTGGGAAGAAGTCTTGCTCATAAAACAATTAGAAAATAAACAAGTTGACCCCAATCAAGTGGTAATATTGATTGCAATATTATAAACTATAGTGTTTATTGTAAATGCAATCAAAACTTAGAAAGCAAACACCAAATGCACCAACTGTGCTGGATTGATCAGGAAGTCTTTAGGCAAGGCGAGGGTCATGAACTGGGTATATAGGATTGTTGGTACTTTTTTTTTCCTGCTATTTCTGACTTTCCAAAGACAAGAAGAATTCAGTCAATCACTCATGAAAATCTGCCATAAAACCTGCTTTATGATCATATCTTACCTTCCCACCTTTCCAGTTCTCTATATTCAACTCACCGAAATCTTGCAACTAACAGTATACATTATGGTCGTTTATTTCCATCTTTGACTTCTCAAATTCCCACCTAATTGTCTCTGGGAAATTCCCCTTCCTTACATCTTTAACAGCGTTCACTTTGCCAATTCCAGAGGCCTTGACCTTTGGCCATTCTGCAACTTGGATATCTCTTTTCTAGCCTTTATTAGTTTTTTGTTTGTTTTTCTTTTCCTGATTACCAAAAAGTGCAGAAATGGCAGAATGACTATTCTAAAGATTTTGTGATGCAAATTTTTTTTAATTTTAAGTTTGTTCTTTTTAGTTATACATGACAGTAGAATGTATTTTGACATATTATACATACATGGCGTATAACTTCCCATTCTTGTGGTTGTACATGATGTGGAGTTACACTAGTCGTGTATTCATATGGGAACATAGGAAAGTGATATCTGATTCAAGTTACTGTCATTTCTATTCCTATCCCTTCTCCCTTCCTTTCATTCCCCTTTATTTAATCCAATGAACTTCAATTCTCCCCTACCCCCCTTTTTATTGTGTATTAATTATGATGCAAATATTTTAAATCTCATACCTCTAGCATAATTTATTTTTACAAAGCTATCCCTTGAATCCATATCCCTGAGCCTCTTCATTCAAAAAAATTTAAGTGTTGTCTGTGCATATTCTTTTCATTTCCACACCTATATTATTCTCCTCCTGGCCGTTCAAGAGCTAGCTCCTTCCCTTCTTTCAAAGACAGGTTAAATATTACTGTCCAAGAGGAGCTTTGCACAACCTGCTAGAACCTAAGCATACCTGCCTCCACTTTATTCTGTGCCAGTGTCCTCATATCCTTCTTATCACCAATCAATGTCTAATCAGTTGTTATTTATCTAAATGTGTTAAGTATTTTCCAATAAAATTTAAATGCTGCTAGAATAGGGAACATGTCTCATTCAAAAGTACCTACCCAGAGCTCTACGTAGGCCTAGAATGTAATAGATAATGAATAAATATGGAATGAATGAATTCATACTGTTTGTAAGAAGTAGTCACTTCTAACTCTGTTAAGTAAATTTCCAAAATTCTTCCTATAGCAGCACATACATTTTTTTCTTTATATAAAAAAAAAATAGGACCATACTATGTGTGCTGCTCTGTTATTTATTTTGTTCATCTAAAATATCTCATGAACATCTTTCTGTGGCAGAAATTGCTGATATTTGTTTTCATTTTAGTGTAGCCTGATTTCCAATAGAGGGAAGTGAAGTAATTCACTCTTTTGGACATTCAAAATGATTTGAAACCAGTTCAGCTACATAGAACCTTTTTTCTGAATGTGAAATAGGTATTGTCTTTTGCTTTTTAGACTACTCATTCATTAGCTACAGGAAATTTCTCATCCCTTTTTTAATTATTTCATCTAAGACTATTTGTTTCCTGCTCTTTTTGGCAAAATGATTGCCCATTCCATTTTAGCATGGCTCTTCTATATGGTGCATCATCTCTTATTATTACAACAGGGGAAGAAAAAATAGTCATTTGGTTTCTCCCAAACTGCAAGAATTTTCTACTCAAACTGCAACCAAACAGCAATGATTTATATTGACATTTATTCTACATACCTCTCTTTATTCTGCATTAATCATTACATTTTCTTTCTTCTTCACATTTCAACATTCCCATGGAAATTTTTTATTTTTATAGAGTATTCTCCTTCGCCTGGCTTTTCACAAGCATACTAAAGTGAGTGTCATATTTATAATAATTTTCTTCCTCGTTATTTTGGCATACCATTATTTTTCCAAATGTTGCCAATAATTTTTCATTGTGTGCTGTATCAATTGATCCATTACCACTTAAGTCAATATTTCTAAGTCCCAGATAAGTGATTCATTAATTTTTTTAAATACTCAATTAAACCTTCTGACATTTCTCTGCTCCCAACTCTCCTCTGTGATTCAGTTCTCCGTTTCATACATACTGTTTTTCTTATGTCACTTCTATAATTAGAAAGAACACTGAGGTTACAAAACATGGTCTTTAAACACCCAAAGGGCAAAAGCAGACATTCCATGAAAGCCAAAGAGAAACCAAAGCACCAAAAAAAGAAAAATGACATCCGCACTAAATCCCCCAGGAAATTATTCAAACTCTTCTGAATGTGTTTTGCACGAAAATATGGTAACCATAGAAAGCAAAACTAAAATGCATAGATATTCTGTTATAAAGTTTCTCTGATAGGTAGATGCCTAATTGAGATAACTAGATGAGAATTATCAATATTAAGAGATGTCATTATCCCCAAAAGCATGCAGAATTCTGGCCAATTTTGAAACACAAAATGTATTCAATGCAATAAAACATTGTGTTTTGTCCAGTTGAAAAACATTTGTTTAAGCTCAAAAAAAGGTGGATGATGTCACATACCCATAGCTGAGGGTAAAATCATCTGCTGTGAAGCATCAAGGTGGTAAATCCAGCACAGAAAGCAAGGATGGCTCCCTTCTCAAAAATGCTCCATCCACTAAGAAATGCTTCCAGAGAATCGCTCAAGGGAAACTCGCTCTTTTCTATACTTTCTCCATTTTGACCAACACAACAAATTTACCTAATTGCTTGCTTTTTTTCAGACAATTCTCTCTCACTAAGTTTCATGCCAAACATCTGTTATGGATTTTTAATTTTACAATTTTATACACACACACACACACACACACACACGGTATTAAAATAGCTACCATTTTTTTTTAACACAAGCATTTTAGATACGTAGCATTTTATTATCCATAGAAAAACTATATGAGGCCAGCCTCATCCTGGCCTCCTAGGTAGTAAAGGGCAGAGGAAGACTTGAAACTGAGGTCTGACTTCCGACATATGTACATTTTCTACATTATTCTGCCTTGTCAGGAAAGGTGATGTTTTAACATCACAAGAGCTAGATATTCATTTACCCATTAATATGAAAAGTAGGCTTAATTAACTTTATAATTTGAACTAATTCAAAACAAGTACATAAAATTTAATGTAAGCTGCGGTGGTGCACATCTATAATCCCAGGGACTCAAGAGGCTGACACAGGAGGATCTCAAGTTCGAGGCCAGCCTCAGCAATTTAGGGAGGCCCTCATTAATTTAGCAAGCCTTGTCACAAAATAAGAAAAAGGGCTGGGGATATGGCTCAATAGTTAAGTACCCCTGCAGGAAAAAAACTAAAACTGTAAGGAAAATATAAAATTTTTATAAAGAACAATTTTTACCTTTGGAATGCACAGGGTATTATTAATAATGATCCAGGTTTATCTGAATTTTAAATTTTGCCATTTTTCTGTCTGAATCATTTAGAGCTAAGAAGTTTAAACCAAATTTTATTTAAAAAAAGAAGGAGCAAAAACTTCAGCTATGTTCATTAACCCCTAAAGCAGAAGAAATCGTCCCTTCTTATTGATCCATTATAGATTTTTAAAAATAATTTTATCTTCTATTTTATCAAAATAAATTGGGGATTGCCCAGCAGCTATGAACTCTGTAACATGCCCACTCCCCTAGATATCCATCTGGAGGTAGACAGAATTGATGTACACAGTCCTTCCAAAGATAGTTCCTCATTTACAGTTAGTTTGCTCTGAAAAGTGCTAATCCAGACCCAATCCTGTCAGATTGCCTTTTTCTCACAATCGAAAGAAATTTTATTAACTGGCCAAATTATTATACCTCCCACTGGAAAAGCACTAGTGAAATTATTCCTCCTGGTGATAACAAGAGCTGGAACCCATTCTAGTCCTCTAAAATGTTGACCACAATAATCCAGCATCAAAATGGTTGCACAGAGTTTGTCTTTATGAAATACACAAAAGTAATATTCTTCAAATTAAACAATGGACAATTTCTATCACAACCATTCACAAAATATTTATGATGAATGTTTTCACTGTATTTAAGCTGGTCAAATTCCCTTCTCTATTTAGAATAGCTAACCTAATCCTAAAATAAACACTGGCCTGTCATTAAAAGAGTAAACTATTTAAAAATAAAATAACAAGCATGCTCAGACATACTAAAAATGACAACTATAAAATGATGTCAATTACTTAATGAATTCTAGGTTACTCAAATAAAAACCAGGAAAATCATCCTTTTCATATTTTTGTCATAGAGCAGGTATATGGTTAAGAATCATGAATGTGCATGAAATATTTGCTGGAGAAAGTCATTTACACCTTTTTCCCCCCAAATAAAATTATTAATGGAAACCTACAACTTTATTTACACCCAATTAATTTCAAGACAATAGTCCAGTTATGGCTAATGTCAACATTGCACAGTGAATCTAAGCATAGAAACCACCCCTGAGTTCTACCATCTGTGATGCATCAGAGCTGAACACTACCAGGATTCTTAGACACAGACACTAAAAGTTATTGAACGTCTGAAAGTAGCACAATGAGAAAGATGGAGGGGTGAATGAAATAAAACGCAAACAGAAGGGGAAATGACAGGTTCCTTCAGAGCCTACAGATACAAAAGGGAAAGACGTAGCAACTACAAATTCAGACATTGTAGGCTCACTCCATAATCCTATGAAGCTTTAAAGGTCCTCATTTCTGTTTGAAACCTTTGAGCAAGAGGGACATACGGACTTGTCCTTAAAGAGGTCACTGTACAAGGGCCAAGATCAACCATCTGGAGGGACAACAGACTGGCAAGGAGACTCTAGCTAATAGGGTGGAAGCCAATGGTCCAAGCAACCTTAACTAAGGCAATGACCAAAGGCATAATAACACCAGCCACTTAAATATCCCACATCTAAGTTTACCAACTTGCTAAATATGGATAGTATGTATATTTCACCCCGCAGACCACTGAAACACTGAGCAATAAAAAAAGACAAGTTCCATTAACTACATTCAGGAATTCAAAACCATGCATACAATACATATTTAGGTATATGGTTAAAAAAAAAAGCTGCTTAGAAATTTAGTTCTGGTATCTATAAAGATTTTATAACCTTAATAATTTTCTACAAATTTTGAAAGCAAATTAGAAGTAACTTTGTAAAACTTATATACTAAGTGTGCTTAAACTCTCTAGAGCTAAGGTTTAGTATTCATCTTATTACAGTAAAACTTGTTCCCACTTAGAGCTCTGAAAAATCCAGAGCTGTTAACACAGCACACTATTTTTTTTTATCATTGTTTCTCTGCTGAAAATGTATGTAGAGTTTTTATTTGTATGGATAATTAATTTGTACATATGGATTTCTTTCCTCTTAAGACTATTGTGGGATGCCACAATTGTTTGGTAAGATTTAAGTTATAAATATTAAAGTACTGCCTGGTCTTAGAAGTGGAAGCTCATTAAACATTAATGAATTAACAATTACACTATATAACTATAGATTAATGTGGAATTGCTAGTTCAATTACAACGAGTACAAATATTAATAAAAAAATTGAAATGCTTTACAAAGTAGCTTATAATGAGTTTGTATTTAAATTTGCTACTAATTTTTCAAAACACAGACATGAATAATTTTTTCTCTCCCATACTGTATCTTTCCATAATAAGAATAAAAATTCCACAACAGCAATGACATTTTATTTTTAATATAAAAATAAGTAAAAATTGTACAAAATGTATGAAGAGTTTATTGAGCCATTAAAAGACTTAAATATACATTAGCCATATTTTGTTACTTTATTTTTTGAGAGGGAGGTGGTCCCAGGGATTGAACTCAGGAGTTACTTGACCACTGAGCCATACCCCCCAGCCCTATTTTGTATTTTTTATTTAGAGACTGGGTCTCACTGAGTTGCTTAGTGCCTCACCATTGCTGAAGCTGGCTTTGAACTTGTGATCCTCCTGCCTTAGCCTCCCAAACCACTGGGATTATAGGTGTGCACCACCGTGCCCAGCCACATTAACCATATTTTGGATTGAAAGACCCAAAAATCAAAAAAATATTGATCCTCTAAAAAATAATATGTGAATATAATACAATACTAAATAAAATTCTAGGACAATTGCGAGGAAGGCAGGTCTTGAAAAAACAATTCTAGGTGGGTTTTTTTTTTTTTTTTGGAAGAATAAACATGAAAATTGAACATCTTCGAATTTTCTGAAATAGAATGATGAATTAAAACCTACTGTACCAGATTTTTTTAATGAATTTTAAAGTGACAAAAATGAAAAGGGTGGGCTGGAGTTGTGGCTCAGTGATAGAGTGCTTGCCTAGCATGTGTGAGGCACTGGGTTCAATCCTTAGCACGACATATAAATAATGAATAAAATAAAGGTTCATAAACATCTAAAAAATCATTTAAAAAATGAAATAAGATTGACAAGGGAGTCAGAATAGACACACAAATCAATGAAACAATAGAATAAATAGATGATTAATGATGATAAGGGGAGGCCCTTTGAATCAGTGAGTAAATAGTAGGTATTCAGCAAGTCTTCTTAAGGAATTGGACAAAAATCTGTGGTTAAATTTTAAAAGAAAATGTTGTCCCTAATTCATACTTTAATTCAGAAAAAAAAATCCAGATGAACTAAAGATATAAACATTAAAAATATAATTATAAGTAAACAAGAAGAAAATTCCCCATAACCAAAATAGGCAAAATCTTTCTAAACATGACATAACATGGAAAAAGGCCACTAAAAGACATAAAGCTATCTAATAAAACTGCAAAAATGACCTGGGGATTTAGCTCAGTTGGTAGAGTGTTTGCCTCACATGCACAAGGCTGTGGGTTTAATCCCCAGCATCACAAAAAAAAAAAAAAAAAGCCAAAAACAAAGTTAAGTGAAAGTAGGAGTGGATTGGGGGTAATTGGTAATATATCAAGCAAAATTCTACCATAAAAAGTGAGATTTTTTTTTTTTACACCTACTAGGGTTCTGGCAGAAAATGAATGGCATACTCACACAGTTTGATTGGGGAGTTTAATAAGGAGATTTCTACAAGTGTGAACAAGTGATGGGAAAATCAACCAAGGGTGGTTGAACCCCAAAACTAGCAAGAGCCCAGGAAGATCCCATTTCCCACACTTGGTCAGAAAAGATGAGAGAGAGAACAGCTACTGGAACCCAGAATGAGTAGAGACCACAAATAGGAACTGTGGCCTTTGGTAGAAGGACAGAGCTCACCCACCAGGCAGAGAGGGAGCAGAAGAATAAGAAAGCCTTGACCTCAATCTGCTCCCATCTGTCCATCTCCTGCCAATGGCTCCAGTGGCTGACCCATGAAGAAGTCGGAGGGCAAGGAGCCCACTGACGCTCCAAAGAGCAGGGTGGAGAAGGGTGGAGAGTAAATCTGGAGGTGAAAATAGAAAATTTGTCATTGGAAAATATTAAAATAATTATTAATATCATTGCCGAGGAGGGTGTGAACAATTAGAGATTCAAATAAATGCTTATGGTCATGCAAATATTTCCACCCTTCAGGAGGTCAAGTTGACAACATGAAATATAAACATCCTGCAGAAATTCTACTTCCAAGGATCTATCACTCAGAAATGGTCAAAGAACCAGTATGTCTACACATCTGTATGTGTATCTATGGGTACATATGCATACACATATATGAATATTCTTCAAGGCATTGTTTATTACAATGAAAAAATTTTCACCTAAAATCCATTTGTAGGGAACTTTTTAATTATTATATTTATAAAACTGAATCATATGCTGACACTGAAATTGATTATTAGGCTTATATTTCTTACTGAGGAAAGATGATCATAATAAACCATTAGGTGACAACTTAATAAGCAGGAGTATATACATACAGAAAACAAGCCAAAAATGATATATATCAAGACAAAATGGGGAAATTATAGATGATTTTTGTTACTTTTTTCTATTATATGTTTTCCAAGTTTTCCAACAAAAACATGAATTATTGTTTATAGCGGGTGTTCAATTTAGGGGAAAAAAGGAAAATGTTTAATGTAGAAGAAGTAACTCTAACATCAGATATTCTGGGCTCTTTTTCAGTTCAGTTCCTTATTTGTTTCAGAAGAAAAATGTATGTCTTTCCTAACCAAAAAAAAAAAAAAAAAAAAAAACTAGATAGAGCTCTGTATCAGGGTAAATGAGGGTCTCTGTAATAAAAAGCCTGGGGAATGGAGAACTATAAATATTTATGAGAGAATTGTATTTGGTGAGGAAAGGAGATGTTTTTAATGATAGAAAAAGGTACATTATAGAGTTGCTTCAGCCACAAAAATGACAGGATCACCAGTCATCAGACTCATCTTTTTCTCCAGCTTCTAAAATAAAGTGTCAACCTCACAACAAGAAGCCATTATAAATGGTAGTCCTAATTTATTTTAATATCAAAATAAGACTAACAAAATTTAAGTGCCAAACGTGCCGCACATAGTATTGTTTGTATTTTACAGATAACCTGAAGTTTAAAAAAAAAAATCCCTCAATAGTAATTTGATTAACTAATAGTTCTTAGTTATTAAGGAAAGGGAATTTATTCCTAGAAATAATCAGAAAAACTGGTCTATGAAATAAGATTCTTGGAGTTGCATTTAAAAATACATTCTAGCTTCAAGTTAAAAATGATAGGTTGACCCAATTAATTCCACCTTTATGTATATCTATAAAGTACCAGTTTAAAAAAAATAAATAAATAGAAAGAAGACCAGTAGAGTAGAGGGAAGGGGAAGGAGTGGGGGGAGAAGGGAAGAAGAGGCTAAAATGGAGCAAATTAAATTCCATGCATGCATGTCTATGTCAAAATGAACATAACTCTTATACATAACTATAATGCACTAATAAAAGCATTAAAAAATGATAGGTTGACCAAATACATTTATTCTTCTTCATCAAATCTAATAACTACTGTATTACCTACTAACAAGAGTGAAGAAATACTACATATGTAGGCATATATAAATATATATGTATAAATATAAATATGTCTATAACAGCAAAGAGAACCAGAGGTTTTCTACTGATGAACAGGATATTTCAAGGAAATTCTGAAAAAGGAAAGAGCACTAGGGAAGAAGGAAGAGCATAACACACATATACACAGAGGTAGCTTACAAAAATAAGGGCACAAACTTGCCTGATTTCTTGACAAACCCCAGAAGGGCTTAGAATTGGAAACGGAATGACATCAGGAAGTGGGAGCAAGACGTAAAGCTAAGAAACAGGAAGATGCACTGGAAATCAGTGTGGTAGCCCTTTTCTAAGATGGCTCCAATTCTCTTTGCCCCATGGTATTCACTTGTTTGGTCCCATCCTATATTAAAGGAGGAATGGCCATAGGTAGCCTATAGAATATAGCACAGATGACAACAAGTGATTTCTGAGACAAGGTCTTCAAAGGCTTTGCAGCTCCCACTTGGTTCTCTCAGACTTGTCACTCTGGAGAAGCCAGCTGCCCTGACGTGAAGGCAACCAAAGGCTTTTCAAAAGAGAGGGGAGGAGAAGGGAGGGAGAAACCCAGATCATACTCAAAGCAACAGGAAGGTGAACTGAATCAGATTTTGCCAAGAGCAAGCAATAATGGATACTAGGCACAGAGGAGGAGGAATGTCCACATTGTGCAGAGAACAATGGTATGGCGGCTATGAACATGGACTGTAGAGTCCGACTGCCTGGGTTGAATTCTTTATGTTTCCAGGGACCTGTTGACCAACCTCATTTTAATTACTTTTACCTGCCTCTCAACGGCCACAGGCAATCAGATCCATGGTGGACAAAACAAGAAGAAGGATCAGGAGTTCTGGGTGGGGTTAGATAGGAAGGTTAATGGAGGAAGGCCTATCCCAGTACTGACTTCAATGACCACATGAGGTAAAAGCAAAGGAAGCCACAGCCAGGCTGTGGGACGGTGGCCAAGAGGGATTGGGAAATTGAAGGGGACCTTCAGCCCTCTCCCTCTGGCAGAAAAACCAGACAGCAGAGTGGGAGGAGGACCAGTTTGGCAGATCAGCTCCACCAGGTAGGAGTCAGATTACAAAACTGATACAACACTAACCCCAGACAGGAGCACCAAAGACTGTCTGCCTACACCTTACTTTCCAGAAGAAAAAGCAGCAGGATTATCACATCCAAGATTTCGTGAAGAGGAGTCATAAATAAATCCTGCTGTCGTCATTAAACTGTAATGAATTTCTTCACCCTAAACTATAAGAGCTCTGAGGACAGAGGTGACATTTGTTCATCCTTATCCCCAGAGCTGGGCACCTGGTCAAGGCTTGATAAATAAAGGAAAGAACATATATACATTTGTTCATTTATAACTCTATAAACAAAAAGGTGATTTTTAGTGTTAAATTAAGATGGAGACCAGGTCTGAAGAATCCTTGAACAGAGCCAATGAGGCCTCTTAAATGACCTTAACCTCGTTTGATTTGCAAACATGTGAAACTTAACATGGGCTATTTTAAATGCCTATATTTAAAAAAAGAAGAAGAAGAAGAAGAAGAAAAAAAAAGAAAAAGAAAGAAATTTAAGGCTAATCAATCAGAAGCCACCAACTAACTTGTAAGTAGATAACTAGGGATTCCCCAGCAGGACAAAGCAAATAAGGCAACTGTATAACTAACCAATCAATCATTTTTTGGCTACTTATGCACTCATCCCACGAAAGTGTCCCTTTTATGCTCCCTTAGCAGAATCCCTGGAACCATTTCTGGTTTGCTGCTCCCCCATTAATGAACTACTGAAATAATGCTTTAAAATTTTAATATTTACCTTTTAACATTTTAGACCACTGGCTCCAAGACTAAGACTTTTAAGATGGATATACAGGCTCTGAATTATTCTAGTGGCCACTTACAGCCTCTCCTTGAAGGCACCACGGCCCCTCCTACCTTGATTTCTCCCCTCACAGGGAGTATCTCCTTCTGGCCAATGCCAGATCATACCTTCTGAAGGTGTGGCCCTAAAAAATACTGGTCCTAAAAGATGCTGGCGATCTACTCTGACCCAATCAGTCAAGATGGCAAACGTACCCTCAGTCCCCGTTTCTCTTCCCCAGATGTGGAGATTTGTTCCACTGGAGGAACAAACCTATTTTGATCATCTTTTCTAGAATACTCCAATTTCCTTGATTCGTCCCCGGCTGCCCTCTTTTCTCAGGTGTCCCTTGTCTTTTCTTGAACTTTCAGGAACACAGTCCAAACTCACTGCCGTTAACTTCAGGAAGAAACCTGCTCAGTGACATAGGGACAAGCAAACTGAGTCTCAGAGAGGATGGATAACGTTGTCCTGGGTCACAGAGGTGTCAAAGATAAGATTGAAATGAAACTGTCTGAGAGGAAACAGTTTGTACACTGCCATTGAACACTTCAAACCCTTTAATCTTCTGGGAACAGCCTTCTTGATGGTTCTGGCAGCCCCACCTTCAATCTCCAGGCAAGTAAAAACAGCCCCAGGCCCACCCTGCTGACCTCCAAATGCACTTTCCTCACAGAGGGAGGAAATGGTTCTGTTGGGGTCTGTAGGCCCTATCAATTCTAGACTACATTTTTGTTTCATGAAGGTCACATCCAAGCACAGATCTCAGAAACACTTAAGGTTTTGCATTTATCCTGAAAATATGGCCTTTAGTTTCAAGGGGGAAAGCAAAATACCAGGAATTTGGAACAAATTCAAAGGGCAAGTCTGTCTGCAGTAGGGCGAAATAATGCAATCATGGTGCATTATTTTCAAGGAAATGAGGCTTTGCCAGGGTCATATTCATGTACTGACTAGAACTGGACATAGCAATCATACTTGGAAGAAGACCCTAATTTAATGAATAGATAAGAATTACTTGAATTAGCAAATCAGAGCATCAATCTAAGTAGCCACAGGGCCTAGCTTACAGGGTCATTTCATTTTGTCTATATAAGTTCAATTATTGAAGTTCATGAAATTATTTATCTCCAAAGTGTACAAATATCTTATACTCACATGATTCTCTCATTTATAAATATTCTCTCTCCCCCTCAATACAGCAAAGAGGAAACTTAGAGGCCTTTCTAAATTATCACAAATTTTGAATAGGTAACACTAAGGACATTTTCATATGGTGACTAAATTAGCTTAGATTTTTAAAATAAAAGTAACATCTTTGTAAGTGATATTCACCATTACCATGGTACAACAGTAGCCAGATACTTGCTAAAAATAAAAAAGGCAAGATATATTTCTACTTATTGAATAAAGTTCCATTCTTTGTATGATTATATAGTGAATTCAAACCTATTTTGGTCATCTTTTCTAGAAGAGCTATTTTTAAATATAATTTACTTCATTATTTTCAAAAGAGGTTATTCTCAATGTAAGTTATAATAGCTTATTATTGATCATTTGGTTTATTAGACTCCCTTTTTTAAAAATGTTCAATGTCCATAATACTAGTTAAGAAACTTCAGAGAGCAAAAGGGGGCTCTACTAATAAATACAGCAGCCACAAACTGCCTCTGTTGGTAAATTGAGACTCATGGTCAGCCCAACACAGCAGTCTCCATCCTGAGAACATGTCCTGAGTAAAATTTCTCAAAGGATAAAACTAAATACACAAAGACTTTTATTGCTATAGAATATGCATTAGTAAAAAATGAGCAGCAGCATAATAAGAGAAAAATTAAGGTAAAGTATGGACATGTTAGCTGTAGATATTATTGAATATTATGTAACGCATTAAAATTGATCATCATGAAGGTGGTGTAATAGCATAAAAAGAATACAAATTCATATGTGCATTGGCATCACAACCACATCAGATTATATGCAGATATACTAATATAGATACATGATCAGTTACATAATTTGTGGACCCAGTGCAAAATTAAAACGAGAGGGGCCCTTGTTAAAAAGTTACTGGGGGGCTGGGATTGTAGTTCAGTGATAGAGTGCTCTCCTAGCACGTGTGAGACTCTAGGTTTGATCCTCAGCACCACATAAAAATACATAAATAAAATAAAGGTATTGTGTCCATTTACAACTAAAAATTTTTTTTAAGTTATTAGGAATCTAAAGACAGTATCAGTAGAGTATTAGATTAACATGGGACCTGCTTAGTGTAGGACCCTGTGCCCCTGCAAAGGTCACAGACCCATAAAACCTACAGAAGGGTCAAATGGAAAGAGAAAATGAAAACAAATGAGTCAACTTTCAGGATGATGGAACTATTTATTTTTGTTATCACTATTATAAGGTTGATTTTTAAATAAATTAAATGAAAATTTTTTTCAGTTGTGAGCACATTGTTAGGGTTTGGATGTAAGGTATCCTCCAAAAGCTCCTGTAGGGATATTTAGAGGTAAAATGATTGGATTTTAAGAGCCTTAACCTGATTAATGAATTCATCCATTTATGAATTGACAATGTGAATGGACTACTGGGTGGTAATTGCAGGTAGGTAGGGCATGGTTAGAGGAGGTAGGTGCCTAGGGACATGTCTTTAGGGTAATATTTTATCCCTAGTTCCTTGTCTTCTCTCTTTGCTTCTTGACCACCATGAGCTAAGCAGCTGTCCTTCACCATGCCCTTCTGCCATGATGTTCCACCTCACCTCAAGTCCAGAACAATGAAGTCAGCCCACCATGGACTGAACCTTTGAAACTGTGAACCCCAAATGAACTTTGCCTCTCAGTGAGTTGTTCCTGTCAATGACACGAAGCTGACTAACACACACATCATTCAGCAGATGTAGCGAAATAAACTTTGTTTTAACCATGTGAGCATTTTCTGATTCTCTGAAAAGAGACACACCCTAGGGCCCTCATCCTCAATCATGCCAAGCACTATCCACCGGGCAGCTGCATACATTCCAAATGTCCACCCCTCACTTCTGGAGAGTTTGGTGAATCCGGACTGAAACCAAGCAACTAAAACATAGCTATGAAGCATTCTCAATTGCCTCTTCCAACAGAAGAATTTCAAGTGTTGACTTTGGCCTTGGGAATCTTACTCTCCTTCAAAAATAACAAATTTTTTCATGACTTAATCATGACTACATGTCCTGTGTGGGGAGGGGTACTGGTTTGTGGTTTTGACTTTTTATGTTCTGTTTTGGGTTTGTTTTAAGCCTTTTTATACATTCAACCTGGACAGTTTCCCTGTTGCAAAAGCTTTCAAAATAGGAAATATACAAGCTAGGTCATTGAATGATCAAGTATTACATCTGAAAGAAGAAAAGGACATTTTAGATACAGAGAATGACAAATTTGTTGAGAGAATTGTTGACATTTTTTGTCTGTGTATCTTCAACATAAGATCTGGCGTGGCTTTATATGGGGTTTATTGTTGCCACAGAACTTATTAATAAGAAAGGCCGCTCCAGATAAGAGATAATCAGCCAAAGATTCATGGAGGATACCTTCATCCAGGTGAACAGTATGTCTACCATGCAATTTATAGCACAGGAATTGACCTAATAGCAGCACTGTCACCTGGCAGTACTCATCATGGGCACTGGCAGAATCAGAGGAAGGTGAAGCAGGAGAGGTGCCCAGAGTACAACATTTAAGAAGGCACTCACTCTCAGGTGCCAAGGAGGCACTTACACAACCCTGGAAACCAGTGCCTCCTTAAAAGTGGGAATCTATTAACACCTATGTCCTATCCCTGTCTCCTTGTCTCTAGAACCAATAACAATGTTCTCCTTAATAGATTTTTTTTTTAGAGGAAACTCTGTCATCAGTAAGTAATTATTTGAATTGGATGCTATCTTCAGTAAATCTGGCTTTCAAATATCCATTAACAATATGTCAAAGTATGCCTAATTAAATCCTTGGATGACATACACAGAATTTCTGCGCTATTCATTTGGTACCATTAAAACCTAAAATGACCTTTAACGAAACATTACCCATTATGTCCCTCTTCTACAGAAGGTAAGAACCAACAACTCTGTACAGACAAAGTAGCTGTCCTTCAGCAGATTCAACTTCCTCCATCCAAGAGGTTAAAAAAGAGTAGGGAAGAAAGAATTCTTACAGAAGGAAAATGACATTGAATGACATTGTACGCCCCCAGCTGAACTCAGTTTATCTCACCAATGTTTTCCAACTGCAGCTCATTCTCACCAAGTATCTCTTACTTAGAGTTGATAGAGCAAACTTGGGGCAGCAGCAGCATAAGCATTGCCTGAGAGTTTATAGATAAAGCTCAGAATCTCAGATCCCTTCCAACCCAGATCTGCCTCATGAAAATCTGCATTTTAATAAGATATCCAGGTGGTCTTTAGATGCATTCTCACTTGACCGGCAGGCTCTATTCCAATCCATCCCTCTCCCAACAGTGTTTAATGCAGCAATGTTTCTCACTAAAACAAGGCCACCAACCAGTGTCAAGTGAGTCCAGGTTTACTTGTCCAGGTTTACTTGTTTACTTCAACCAGCTGAGTCTCTACCTTAACTTTTGAAGTGTCTGCCCAACCCTTAAAATGGATTTCGACCATCGTGGCTCATTAGCAGATGCAGGATAGTACTCTGTCTTGATTTACACTCTGTGAATTCCACACTCTACCCAAGAACACTTGAGAAATTCACAGAGCTGTTTTTTAGGCAGATATGCTATTGATATTTGGTGAGCAGGAATCAAGGATTATCCTGCTCGTCAAGAGAGGCCCTACATTCCACAAAAAAAAAAAAAAAATTGAAGTTTTCTCCTGGATGTTCCTGTAGGCAGAAAATTTGTCTATTTATCTGTACCTTGACTTTAACTCCATTTTGCACATGAACACAAAGTATTTTTCAGGAATGTAAGTAATACATAAGAAAGTGACTTTTTTTTTTCTGGTACCAGGAATTGAACCCAGGGTGCTTAACCATTGAGCCACATCCTCAGAACCCCTTTATTTTGAAACAGGGTCTTGCTCAGTGGCTTAGGGCCTCACTAAATTATTGAGGCTGGCTTTGAACTTGCAATCCTTCTGCCTCAGCCTCCCCAATCACTAGAATGACAAGCATATACCACCATACCCGGCATTAGAAAGTGATTTTCTTTTTGATACAATTTTAACCACAAATTTTTCATGAACTTACTGAAAAAAAAAATCACCACTAGTAATTTCATTGTCAATTCAACACAACAGTGTCATGCTACATTTGTAAGCTTTCTTTTTTGCAGTGCTCTGATTTATTATGTTTTCTAGGACCAAGCTTCTCAAAACCCATTTCCTATGCCATCAGCATCAACATCACCTGGAAGCTCGTGAGAAATACAAAATCTCAGCCCCACCCCCACCCCATATCTACTTTTGTTACTCATCTGTTACTGTAATAAAATACCTGAAATAAATCAATATGAGGGTTTATTTTGGCTCACAGTTTTGGAAGTTTCAGTCCACAGTAAGTTGTCCTGAGAGGCTGGGCAGGAGCCTGCAGCAGAGGAATCCATTCACCTCACAGAGACCAGAAAATGAATGAGAGAGAGAAAAACCTGTGGTCCCAATATCCCCTCATGGCCACACCCCCTAACATCTCTAACCCCCTAACTTTTTTTCAAGAAGCCCCACCTCCACTGCAAATTGATGCAACCAATCTGGAAAACAGTATGGAGATTCCTTAGAAAACTTGGAATGGAACCACCATTTGACCCAGCTATCCCACTCCTCGGTTTATACCCAAAAGACTTTTAAAAAACAGCATACTCCAGAGACAAAGCCACATCAATGTTTATAGCAGCACAATTCACAATAGCTAAACTGTGGAACCAACCTAGGTGCCCTTCAATAGATGAATGGATAAAGAAACTGTGGTGCATATACACAATGAATATTACTCTGCTTTAAAAGAGAATACAATCATGGTATTTTCAGGTAAATGGATGGAGTTGGAGAATATCATACTAATCAAAATAAGCCAATCTCAAAAACCAGGAGCCAAATGTTTTCTCTGATAAGTGGATGCTAATCATATTGGGGTGGGGATGTCTTGGGATGAGTGGCAGAACTTTGGATGGGGCAAAGGGAAGGGAAGGAAGGGGTAGGGGGGTAGGAAAGATGGTGGAATGAGATGGACACCTTTACCCTAGGTACATGTATGATTGCACAAATGGTGTGACTCTATGTACAACCAGAGAAATGAAAAATTCTGCTCCATTTGTGTACAATGAATCGAAATGCTTTCTACTGTCATGTATAACTGATAAGAACTAATAAAATAAAAGTGGCCCCACCTCTTAAAGGTCCATTACCTCCCACTAACCTCCTGAGCTAGAAACCAAGCCTATAGCACATGAGCCTTTCAGACATTCCAGACCCAAACCATAGCACTACTAAATCAGTATATGCTTTTTAACAAGATCCTGGGAGGCCTGAATGCACAATAGAGTTTGGGAAGTCCTATTCCAGTGTAATTGTTCACAAACGTTAAGTATTAAAATAAGAATTATTACTTTTTTACTTTAAAGCATACTGATTTTTTAAAATTATATTTGTGGGTGGATTATTTTATCAATGAATGTTAAGTAGGTGGGTGTAACAAAATATTTGTTTGAAACAGAGGAAATCGGTGGGACACCATTGAGAACCACTTGTCAGGACCTAGCCATCTGCCTTGTGCTGATGATCTACTTTTTCTAGCCCATATTAGCTAAAGCTAGAGCCACTCAAATCATGGTACCATCATTAACTCAAACTCCAGCTGCTGCCACCCACCAACCAGGTGGATCCCCTCAGATTATCACATTAGTCCCAGTCAAGATCAAATCCCCACATTTTAGGAGATAGAAATTCTCTTTTCCCTGACACTGGCCATCTTCTTTTTCTTAAAGATCAGACCCATGACCAAGTGACCCCCACCTGCTTCAAAATGTTCTCCCATAGCCATGCAGGTTTTTCAAACCCTAATAATGCTCTGTAAGGGATCCCACCAGAGTTATGAAGAAGATGCAGATATGGTCCAGTTTCATTCAAACCTGAGCATCCCTTGGGAAACTTTCTGAGCTTCCAGAATGTTGCATACGCCCACATCCAACTGAATTAAAAAATACATTTCCAAAGCAAAATATGAATGATTTGGCAGGGGTGAATGTGGTTGGCATCAACACTTGTTTTATAAGTTATCTTCCCTTATTATGCCATAAACACTGAAAGAATTATTACAATAATAGAAGCCAAGTGGTGTAATCTTAATTTAATTTTTACCACTATGAAGAAAATTAGGAATTTAATTATCCAAGGTTCAGCTCCACAAATTATCTAGGAACATATCTTATTGTTTCCAAATACAGTACTGTCGTTGTGTATTTGAAACATGCTAAAATTATCATGTGGGCAGGCTTTGGGGGACTTCATAGTTTTATATGCCTTTTCATGTAGTTCTCAATAACCAAAAGAGAAGTACCAAATATAGCAATTACATTTCCTAGTTAAGGATTTGTTATTGGAATTATTTACATGCCTACATGACATGAATATATCATTGCATACCTTCCTGTCCTGAGCTTCCACCTCCAAACATGTGGTTTAACTGAGCAGGTCCTGCTCCTAGACATAGCCTATAGGCCTTGAAGACAGTACAGATTCAAAGCAGGAATTAGCACTTTGCAACTCAGAAAACAGATGCTTCTGCATTATTCTGCAGGTTATTGGCTGTGTGATTTCAGTCAATACTCTGTGAATCACAGTTTCCACTTGTACAGCAGAAAAAAAAGAGGGTGGACCAAATGGTTCACTCTTTCCCAGCTTTAATATTTTGTGATTGTATCCAAAGGCCAAACATGTAAATGTGTTCTGTAAGCTGAAAAGCAATCTTATAACATCTTCAATTCTAACTTGATATTCAATCCCTTGGTAATTTTCCAGAAAGTTCTGTCAATTCTTGCTTATATACATTCAGGGAAGGAAGCAATGTCATGCTTGATACAAACATCACATATAGTCAATTTCTAAAAATATTATTTTAACTTTTTTACCCTCTGGAGGAAAAGTAGTTAGTATTTCTGATTGGAGTTCATAAAGGCAGGCCTGAGAAGGAGATGGAATCACAAACTCAGAGCAAAGGAGGGATGTCGAGTAGGCAGGCCACTGGAACTGTCAGAGATAAAGGGGGTAAAGGGTGAACACATGCAAATAACTTAGAGTTGGCTAAATTCCTAAACTCTAAGGACCTAAATTCAATCAGTTGGAAAGGCTACATTTTTGCAGGTAATGATCTAACATTTTTATAAAAGCTTTCTCATACTTTTGCAATAGTATGAAACAGATTGTAGTCGTTCGCTAAGCATCTTAACAAAATCGACCAAAATGTAAAATGTGTGTGAGTCTTGATTCAACAGTTCTGTTTCTTTATTCAACAACAGCACTGGCTCAGGAACAGCAAGATATGCACACATACAATGGTATTTGCTGCAGGACTGTTAGTAATAGAGCAAAGTGCGAGACAATGAATGATTGTCTTAAACCTAAATAAATAGCCAACAGCAAGGCAGTGGCAATGTGCATCTGGACTATAAACACTGTGCAATTATTTATTAACTTCTTTTTTTGAAATAATTTCAAACTTACAAAAAAGTTGCCATAATAGTGCAAAGAATTCTCACATATCCTTTATACAGATTCCTAAAGTTAGCATTCCTTCTCTCTTTTTCTCCCTCTCTGTGTACACACACACACACACACAGAGGGAGAGAGAGAGAGAGAGAGAGAGAGAGAGAGACTCATATACATTAATCATTAACAGCAAAATTCATAAACTTTTTTTTAATCTTGATCCAGGACAGACATTGCATTTAATTGTCATGTCTCTTGAGTCACCTTTAATCTGTAGTAGTTCCTGAGTTTTCCTTTGTCTTTTATGGCCTTGATATTTTTGAAGAGTAGTACAATCCAGTTATTTTGTAGAATGCCCCTCAATTTGGATATGTCCGATACTTTCCCATGATTATATTTATGTAGCCATTTTCATATAAGTAAATATACATGTGATGACATGGAAGACCTCAGGATATTTTGCTAATGGAATACAGGAACATATTTGTCCCAGTCGTAGGAGGAGGGTAAAGGGCCAACTCAAAGGATTTAACTGAAACTCTTTTAATAAAGAGACTCTTTTCAGAGTTGTGAACAGGGTTCAAGGAGTTGAAGGAATCCAAAAGGGATGGCAGTGCACTTGGGAACTGGCAGTGATAGGAAGCTTTACCAGCCTTGAACTGAAGGAATAAGAGGAAGAATAGCTACAGCTGGAAGTGAGGAGGAGGGACCAGCAGGCTGAGCAGCTGGAGCCACAGAACTAAGCTGGGCCAGAAGGCCAGAGTAATAAACACCATGACTCCCTTCTCTACCACTTGGCAATCTCCTACCTCTATCATTAGTCAAAACCAACCAGATAAAAAAGGACAAGGGAACCAAGATATACAGTCCACAGAAGTCAGCTTTCTGGGGGATACTGAAGGGCAGAAACTGTGGGGAACAGATCTGGGGCAGAGGACAGAGAACAAGCACAGGGAGCAATCTGGTATCAAAGGATACGGAACAAGATGTCAGCTTGGATTTTTTTTCTCATGCTGCAGAATTTCACCTAAGGGTCAGGGCTCAAGAGAGAAGTCACTACACACTCCATATTTTCTGTACACAAAGCAGCCAAGATTGAAGCCACCTTCTTTCCCAGACTTTAAGTCAAGAAATGGCAGAAAAATGCAGAACCAGTCCTAACACCACCACCACCATCACCCCCACATGACCCTCTTCTAAAGAGAACTGAGAAAGGAACTGGTCACCTTCTTTAGAATAGCAAATTATGGGAAAAGTCTGTTCCTCCTAGAACCCATTCAGAAGGGAAAGAGGATTGCCTCTCTTCCCAAGACAACAAAGACAATTTCCACTGAGGCACCCAGAGAATCTCTTGTAAAGATTAGGGTGACCACAAAAAGATTGGCATTTTATTCCCTATATGATGTCTGCTGGGCCAGTAGACCTAATGACCTACTCCATGATACACATGTAGAAAAGAACCAGAGAGAGCAGGCAAATGGGAATAGGGGAGGTGCCTGGGGAAACAAAGTCAGAATGGTCTCCACCCCCTCAAGTTCTTGGTTTGTCACAGTCATGGAAGATGGGATCTCACATGTGTTTGCCAGTCCTAGAAGTAGGGAGTTTTAACAAGCAGTTGAGAATGGAAGAATTCTTAAAACCACCATAGTCTAAAACTACCATAGCTGAGTAGGCAGAAGGGAAGATATTTTCTATTAAAGAATGAGAATGGCCACCATCCTCAGGGGAACAAGGTATCGAACTATGACAAAGGGTTACCAATGCCCACCAACATTAAATGAAAACAAATTTTCCTGAAAAGAGCATACTGATCCTTTTACCATCCCCACTGACCTCACGAAAGCTAGAATAGCAGATACAACCAACCAAGAAAAAGCTGCAAGCAAGCCCACTTCCCCTCCCCACCCCCGACACACATATTCCTACAAAGATCCAAGCAGCTAAAGTCACACATAGGTGTCACAGAGAAGACGACTCGAAATTGCATTTAAGATTGAAGTATTAAGCTGAACACAGTGGCACACACCTGTAATCCCAGCAGCTCAGGAAGCTGAGACAGGAGGATCACGAGTTCAAAGCCAGCCTCAGCAATTTGTTGAGACCCTACGCAACTCACTGAGACCCTGTCTCTAAATAAAATACAAGAAAAGGTCAGGGATATAGCTCCATGCTTAAGTGCCCCTGGGTTCAATCCCCAGTGCCAAAAAGAAAAAAAAAAAAGACTGACATTTTAAAATAAATATGTTAAATACCAAAATGAATCCACTTTAATAACAGAAAGTGACAGGAAAGCTAGAGAAAAAGGATGGAGGTTTTACTATAGAGACTACACACCACTCAACAAAAAAGAAAAGTTTAAAATATTACATTTGGGAGAAAGTCATTTTTAAAAAAATTAAATCATTTCGTATTCATGTTTCAGTGAATTGTATATCTATTACGGTTTGAATATGGAATGTCCTTCAAAAGCTCATGTGCTAACAACTTGGTCCCCAGTGCAGTAATGTCCAGAGGTGGGGCTTTAGGAAGTGATTGGATCATGTGGGCTCTAACCTCAACAGTGGATTAATCCACTTAATGGATTGATCATTTGAATGGATTACTGGAATTGGTAAAAACTATAGGCAGGTGGCCATGGTTAGAGGGAGTAAATCACTGGGGGCATGCCCTTAAGGACTGTGTCTTGTCCTTGGTAACTTTCTCTCTCTCTCTCTCTCTCTCTCTCTCTCTCTCTCTCTCTCTCCCTGCTTCCTTCCTGGCCGCTTTTATGGCTCTCTGCCAAGTTTCTGCCTCACTGCAGGCCTAAAACCAATGGAGGCAGTCGACCTTGTACTGAAACCATGAGCCCAGATAAATCTTTCCTCCTCTTAAATTGGTATTCTCAGATATTTTCCCCCAGAGACAAAAAGAAAAAAACAGAAAGCACCTCAATAATTACCTTCATGAATTGAAGTCAGCACATTATAGAAACACCTGCATGCCCATATTTATCATAACAATAAACAATTCACAATAACTAAGTTATGGAGCCGGCCCAGGTGCCTGTCAATTGATGAATGGATACAGAAAATGTGATATGTATACACAATGGAGTCCATTCAGTCCTAAAGAAGAATGAGATCATCTCATTTGTAGCAAAATGGATGGAACTGGAGATAATCATGTGAAACAAAATAAGCCAGACTCAAACAAGTATCACACATTTTCTCTTATATGTAGAATCTAGAAAAAAAAATGTTCTTTAAAGATGACATGAAAGTGGAAGAGACATTATTAGAGAGCGGGAAGGGGAGGGTAAAGGAGACTAATGGGGGTGGAAATGATCAGAAGATGTTAAACACAAATACAAAGAAGCCACAATGAGACCCATGGTTTGTATAGTTCATATATACTAATAAAAAGTAATTACCTTCATATTTTAAAAGCTAAATATACACATAATATATATAAATAGAAAGGATCAGAAGGCTACATATCAAACTGTTAACAGTGATTTCACATACAAAGGGAAAAGATAATGAAACGCATCAAAGACTGAAGGTGAATTTTCCTGCCTTATCCCATCTTCTTCAACATAGGAAACTTCATATCCTATCTTCTTTAACATATGAAACTTAAAGTAAGCATGTGTTTGCTTATTACTTATAGAAGTGTACTAAAGAAAAAAGCAAAGGGTTTTCTTGGACTCTCCCTAGGAGGTATTATGAGCTCCTTGTGTTAATAATTATTGTAAGGGTCAGAGGGGACGATGCACATAAAGCCTTATCACATGTCTTGGCACAAAAGACATTCACCTAGTTCCTGCTCCTTGACTCGCCCGTAACTGTGTTTGACACTGATGTCTTATACTAAGCACCATGGCCCAAATGTCATCTTAAGTTTATAAAAGGAAAACCATTGTAACAAATGCCACAAATGCAATGATTCCTTTAATGTTCACTATGTTTTTAAGGATCAGTGTTAAATACTTTTGTCATAAATGACTTTGGCATTTTTTCAATGTTTTCAGTATCCCTGTACTTACTGGATTCTCCTTAGGTTCCTTTGCAGCTCAGGGCTTTCCTCTCCCTGCCTGGTTCTGATGGACCTTGGTCCAGACCAACTTCCCCTGCACAGCCTCCCTCCTGTGCCTCTCAGAAATGCACATGTGACCTAGAGATATTTTGGTAGATTAAATCTGGGTAGGATCTGGGAATATATGTTCTGAAATAGCATCTCAGATGATAATCAGTGGGGTTTGCCATGTACTTTAGTAAAGATCCAGGAGAGAAAGTGGGATGGTAGTTGTAGTCACGGCAGTGGATGCGATTTCCCAGGGAGAGCAGGTGAGGTGCAGGGTTGAGGTCAGAGCCCATAAGATCAGGAGTGAGATGCACAAAAAAAGCACAGAAACGGAAAAGACTAGACTTTGGGTGCTCCTAAATCTTAGAATGATAAGCTTCACTTCTGAAACCACATAGAGAAAGAGTAAAGAATAAAAATTTTTTTAGACATCTAAAAACGAAAGAAAAGCACTCATGAAATCCTGAAGGTCAAACAAATGTCAGTAGCAGAATGCACCGGGAAACCCCGGCACCTTCTCTGTGTTGCCTCCCGTTGCCTCACCAGCTTTCTTTGCCTGGCTCTCATCCGAGGACTACGTCTTGCACTTTGCCTGATGAGCTGACAATGCCACCAAGGCATCTCCTAGCGTTCCACCCTGTGTTCATTCCACAAGTATTTATAGAGGGCTCCCAAGTGTCAGGGCTCTGCTAAGCCTTGGGAGGTGGGGGGAGGTAACTAGGCTAACCATGATACATTCAGTTCTCACTGGCCACACTCTTAAACCACAGATTTCCCAGTGCTCATGCAGCGCCAGGTTAAGCCCTGCCTTCCAAGCTTACCGTGATCTAATTCTCTCTAATTTTTTTATAATTTTTCTAAAGTGGCTGCTATGATACTGTTTGCTGTGAATATTAAACACTATGTCAATTGGCCAAATGAAAAATCCAAGGTACAGTTCATTTTATTTATATATATATATATATATATATATATATATATATATATATATATATATATATATATATAATGTCTATGATAACCTGCCTCTCTGGATCATAAAATGTTAACAAAATCATCTTAACTTTATGAGTACTGAAAGCCATTAACCATGATTTTTAAAAGATGTTTAATATAAAACCAGATTGGACATGACTGTGATTGTGGGCTCTAATCCAGTGGGAGGTTGACACCACTCTGGGAAGGCTATCACAACTGCCATTGAGTGTTAAATTCACAGTTGCCACTAAGTGTGAAGGAGTCCAAGTCAGTATTGCAAGTCTGTGGTATAGATTCTTGAGGGTGCTAACGGGACAAGGAGTTACCTTCCTATTTACTACATTACGCGTAACTCTATCCTCCCTGGAAGCTACAGAACAATGTGGAGATCTTAGTTTGAAATAGATGATTTATTGTGATTGTCCGACCACTTTGCTAATTTGTGCTTTTGAACAAAGTTAATATTAATTCAGATATGAGTTAATATTTAATTAACTTCTAATTAGTTTCTCTCTTATCAAAATGAATTGTCTGATAGAATTATTTCCCTACCTTTAATTTCTTTTCTTGGAGAAGAAAAGAAACAAAATTTCAAAGGAAACAAAATTGAAGGGCTAGAAAAGAAGGGAAAATAATAAACTCGTGGTCTGTGAAACTCACCTCTGAATTTGACTGTTGGTATCAACTCAAATATTGCATCTGATGCAAGAATATTGGTAGGTCAACTTTTGAATTGTGCTTAGAAAAAAAACACTCTTGCTCCAGGATCTCAAAATTCAGCAGAGTATGTTTTCTTTAACAATAAACTGATTGCCAAAGTGTAAGTAGCATATCCTGCTATCATGTTAACATATAAACTCATATTTAGAGCTACAGCAAGTGATTTTGATTTGTTGTTTTAAAAGCACTGCTCCCTTGGATTCTTTAAAATCTGTTCCCTCCCTGGGCTGAGGTTGTGGCTCAGTGGTAGAGCACTTGCCTAGCATGTGTGAGGCACTGGATTTGATCCTCAGCACCACATAAAAATAAATAAATAAATAAAAGGTATTGTGTCCATCAAAAGTAAAAAAATTTAAAAAAAAGTCTGTTCCCTCCCTTCCTCACTCAGCTAAAGCTGACTTCTTATCCACCCTGTCACTCCCTCTCTCTCAAGTCACATTCCTTTGAAGTATGAACTCACTCAACTTTTGCCCCACAAGCAACTTCTTACCAAACTATTCTTTAACAATATTTCAACCCAGCCAGAACAAAATTCCAAGAGAAGGAATGTGACTGCAAGCCAGAACCTTATCTTTTTATAGAACAGAATAAAATACACAGCTATTTGACTTGTATGGATAGAGTGCATAGCCAATGTCATGTGCAGGAGTGCTTAATAAGATGGTTTGATGATGAAATACCCTGGGCAAAAAAGCCACAAGGAAATTCCAGAGAAAGGAGCAGGGCCAAAACCTGCAACAAATTTAATTTAGCCCGCCAAATCACAACATGTAATTGACAATAGCAGTGAACAAAAACAAAAAACAAAAGCATAAAAGTTGATCCTTAGGCACTAGGCTCATGATATTCAATTATAGCATGGAAAATACATATAATAAAATATACCAGGAGATTAACGTTTATAAAAACTGTTAGCTCTTTCAACACTTATTGCTCTTGTCCTAATACATTTAGTAAGGCATCAAATAGAGGCCTTAGTTCACTTGTAGTTCAAATTACACAGCTAACCTCCTGCATTAAAATTAGGCATTAACAGATACGAATGGTCATTTTAACATATTCATGTTGTCAGCGTGCACACACTGCTGCTGCTTTTGACCCCAAGAAAAGCTGTCCCCTGGTTTAAAAATATAACTTATTCATAGCATCATTGATTAATAGTCTTTAAGAAATCATGGAAAATAAAAGAAGTGTCAAAAAGAACCAAGAAGACAAGAGACTGCCAGATGTTACCCTGAATTTTTAAATAGGGTAAGAAATAGATCCAAACAAGTGCCAGTCAATGGGAACATTGTAGCTACAACCTAAAATGTTAAAAGAACCAGGTGAAGTGAGGTTTAGTGGTATTTTTTAATTTAGCTCCATACATCCAAATATCATTCCTCCATGTACTAAATATTAAAATTTTTAATGAGCTATGATACAACTTTTGTTCTACCACATCTTTAAAACCTGATATGTATATGATGTTTACACCACATCTTAATTAGGATCAGCCATATGCTCAGGAGTCACATGTTGCCTCTTGGTTAATATTGGTCTTTGCAGCTACTGACCCCAGCACAATCCTAAACCTGATTTTGGCAAAGCCTGAGGCAATAGCTTACCTGCCACTACCTTATAAAAGTGCAATCCTCCGGAAGTAGAAATGAGGCAAAGGAAGAGCGGTAGGGGAGGAAGGAGAGCTATCAGGAAGGTATATTACTGAATTGGCCACTGCTTAAAAACGAACACAACCATTCATTTCATCTCATACAGTCATCCTCTGAGACAAATAGAGGTACTTTATCTCAGCGGGAGGAAAGAAGAAGGATTTATCGGTTAGCTTCCATCTCGCACTGACCAAGAACACTTTGCAGAACATTAACTCCCCCGCACTTTCAGGTGATAGGCACCTGCTGCCAGCCCTGGTCTCACACCACCTCACCCACTACAAGCAATCCCAGGAAACGAGCAGGAAATATCACAGCAGGTACGGGAGTCAGGGCACTATTGGGATGTGCCCATGTAAAGCCAGTTGCCATAGCAGCTGGAAAAAACAAATGGCCAAAGCCCCCAGGGACAGGAATGTAAGTGAGGATGCGAGGCGGTGTGTACGATATGTCTGATGCAACCAAGAAAAGAATGCAGAAATGACTAGGAGTTACCACAGGTGCACACAGATGAAGTCATGCCAAATTAATTTCATAGTGTGCTTTAAGCCACCAGACAGGTATATCACGTTACAACATGCCTGGATCTCTATCCATCCATCATCTGTTTAATCTTCAAATCTGGTGCGGTTTAATTCCTTTCTACATACCAAGCTTTACCCGAGGTGCTCCTCAAAGGTAGGCACTATGTAAGTAACAAAGTCCACCAGACTTATAAAACAAGAGCCAGAAAGCCTTATTCAGATTCTCCTCTGATTCTAGGGTCCAATTCTGGTGACTGGGTTCCTCCATTATTACTTCGTTCTTTTTTCTCTGTTTTCTCTCTCCTTCTTGGGCTGCTAGAGAGCAGCTGTGCCAGGACCCATCACCTAGAGCTGGAATTGTTCCACTGCCTTGATTTTCCTCATTGCTTCGGATTACTTAATCTTTGCTTGCCAAAGTATTGATCTACCTGGAAGCCACACTTGCTTTATTGGTTATTCCTAGTAGAGATGGATCATCTGGGTCTCCACAAATGCCTTCCTCCAGCATTGCGGGACTTCCACCAATGCCTACAGCGTGATCTGTCCCCCATTTCCACTTCCCTCTCCAGTATCCAATCTTCTTTAAAAGCACATCTGTTCTCCAGGGTACAAGGATCTACTGTCTTTGGTCTTTCCTAGCAAGGGCCTTCTCCAGAGGTATCTGCTAGCCATCCTACAATTTGTACACCTCTCCCTCTGGACAGACACAGTCCTGCATCAGGCTCACAGCATGAGAGCAGAAACACCCTGGTGCAAGTTACAAACTGCCCAATTTCACTTTAGGCTTCCCTTTTGAGGCCTGGAACACGTTCCTCCCACACTCTTCTAAGACTTTCTTCCAGTCTCCGATTATATGCTCATCCTCAGAGGCCCTCCCTGGCTACCCATATTAAACTAGGCACTCATTACCATCTCAAAGCACTTGTAATTTACAGATGATACCTCCATTTCCTTAGTTACTTGCCTGTCTTTCCCTCATACTCTAAGCTCTATTAAAGCCAAAATTGCCAATAGATATCCAGACTCCTTAGAGTGCCAAGATAAATCTATTTGTTGAATGAAATAGAATGGGTGAATGAATTATTTATCTAGCAATCAAGTTCCTCTATTAAAAAGCAAGGAAATAACACAGATCACAGATCACAGATCAGGTAGCATAATTATATAAACCACTGGTTTCTGATACTAGAAAGCGGCAAGACTTGGGGCAAACTGCACAAAGCCCATGCTGTCTAAAGGTGTTCGAATTCAGATTTCAAATGCATCCACTGGCCCAACAGAACTTGCCCTGTCTCAGCACACTGCTTTCCACCAATACTGCTTGCCACCTCCTGAAGCTTGATGGCCAGCATTGGACTGTGGATGCATGACCCAATCGACATAATAGTCTTATTAAATTAATACAAAGCTTTACCTCCAGGTCTTTGCATGTGCTATTCCCTTCATTCCATTCACATCTATCCTCTCTGCTTTTACTTCACTAACTCCCGTTCACCCCCCAGACCTCAGTATAGGTACCCTCGTCAAGGGGCCTTTCATGATCATATCCCACCACCCTCCTATGTGATCCTTAGATGCCCTGCATCCCTGTTTACCGATTTGCCTCCACACCACACTTCCCTAAAGGGAAAGAGACTTGGACTTGGGTCCTGCAACATCCCTGGTGCCTAGCATAGTGCTTGGCATAGGATAAAAGCTCAAAATATTTACTGAATGAACATGTGACTCCATTCTAAGGGACTCCCAGAGAATAGAACCCTGCTCCTACAGAAAGCTAAAGAATGGATCCAGACAGATGTGAATTAAGATCTCTTATGCTGTGTGACACAGGCCCCATCCCATTCAATAACCTTCATGAGTGACATGGCTGAGGACAAGCTCTGTTCCAACATTCAAAGCTGGGAAGGAGAGTCAACGCATTGGGAAACAGCCAAAGGAGAGGAGATAGAGACTGTGGCTGTGGTGAGTGTGGGCTAGGGCCTTCATTTTTTAAAAGCCAAATCTAAACATTTTTGTGAGTGTTAGTGCGTGAGATTTGTAGGCGAGCATGGGGGGAGGAGCTGTGGCTCAAGTTAGGACGGTGCCTCTGTTGCCTGGATCCACTTAAGGGTGGTTTTACAGACCTGAAGCTGGAACAGGTCCAGGTGTTTCACTTTTGTTTTGCCAGAGATCTATAAATGCTATTTAAAAGTAGCTTTGATGACAGGATTCTATAAATTGATCTGTGTGTGCCTTTCTCTCCCAAGTTCTCAGTTTATAATACCCTGGGTTAGAATGCAGCTTCCTTATCATGTGCATGTAAATACGACTGGGTTTTTGTCCTCCTCTTTAAAAAAAAAAAAAAAAAAACTTACTGATGTTGGTTTTACTCTTAAACTTATATAAGGATTGCTAAATTTCTGTTGGGGGGGTTAGAGAAGCAGAGCTGATAAAAATGGGGCCATGGAACCAGTGTGTTTTGGATGACAGCCAAACTCCTAACATAGTCTCTCTGACCTCCAGGTATAATGCTTCAGGGAACCAGTTTTCCCTAAATTAGGTGTCATCCATTGTCCTACAAATGCCTCCCTCCAAGAATCGAAGCCTACTTGTTACTAGCAGGATCCCCATTAATACTGGCTTAAGGAAACACAAAAATTAGGCTGCCATATGTGGGTGACCTTACTTAGTTTTCACGAAAACCAGCTGAAACTCATAACAGACAATGCAGGTGCCCTTCATATCCACTAGCCCACGCTGTCTAAATGTTAACCTCTCATCATATAATAACTTGATATGTGGTTTGTGCAAATCAAGATATAAACTACATGGAGCTGGGGATGTGGCTCAAGCGGTAGCGCGCTCGCCTGGCATGCGCGGGGTGATGGGTTCGATTCTCAGCACCACATAAAAATAAAAAAAGATGTTGTGTCCACCGAAAACTAAAAAATAAATATTAAAAATTCTCTCTCTCTTTAAAAAAAAAGATATAAACACAAAATACACACAGACATCAAAGACCTGGTATGAAAAAAATGTAAACTATAACATTATTAATTTTATATTGATCATTTATTACAATTATAGTACTTATATGTACAGAGAAATTAAATATGATATTAAAAAATTAATTTCATCTGTTACTTGTTACTTTTTTAATATGGCTACTAAAAAACTTAAAATCATATTTGCGGTATGAATTCATGGCTTGTGTTATATTTCCATTGGATAGTTCTACGTTCAATATTCACTTCTATACTCTAAAAGCTGCTTATTATGAACATCTGTGACTCTCGCCCCAAGGGCTTTTTCCTGGCACCAGATGCTTGATTGACCCATGCAAAAGAAGTCAGAAGTGTTGAAGAGTTAATGCCTCCAGAAGCAGCCCTCAACCCATGATAAAAGGGGAGTTGGGGAATAAAACCCCAGATCTCTTGCCCCTCCATTGAAATAACTCTGAGGTGCATGTTCTGCAGAGACCCCCGCAATTCCCTGGAAGGACTGAGCTCCAGCAGCCAATTGTCATGATTATGTAATAACACAGCCTTTCCTAGCTTCCTTCCCCTTCCCCTCTCATTCTCCCACTTCCTTTCTGGTGGTCCCTGGCATCACTTCCCACATTATTTGCACCCACATCCTTGTCTTAGCTTCTGGAGGAGCACAAACTGACAGGCTTCTGCAAATTATTTTGTCTATTTAAAAACCTTAGTCTCTGGGGCTGGGGTTGTGGCTCAGTGGTAGCGTGCTTCACTTGCACGTGTGGGGCACTGGGTTCGATCCTCAGCACCACATAAATAAATAAAATGATGGTATTGTGTCCATTTACAACTAAAAAAAATTTTTTTAAATAAATAAAAACTTCAGTCTTAAAGAAGTTGGGGGGTGGGAAAAACACTTGCTCAAGGTCATACGGTTAATAAGTAGCAAAGCAAACATTCAAAACCAAGTCTTCCTGACCCCAAAGCCCTCTGTTCTCAAGTACTATCCACCCCCGTGAAATCATTCACCTTTGTAGGGGCAGTCAGGCACTAACTAGCTCACCTGAAGAAGGACCGTGGGATAGGAAAAGAAAACAAGGACAGCTCTTAAACACAGAGCAGAGTCTTGTTTTAGTCAACTTTTTTTTTTTTTTAGTACCAAGGATTGAATTCAGGGGTGCTTAACCACTGAGCCAAATCCCCAGCCCTTTTTTAGATTATATGTTGAAACAGAGTCTCCATAAATTGCTTAGGGCCTCACTAAGTTGCCTAGGCTGACTTTGATCTTGTGATCCTCCTGCCTCAGCCTCCTGAGCTGCTGGGATTACAAGCATGTGCCACTATTCCCAGCATTTTAGGCAACTTTTAAGACAGACCCCCCCCCAAAAAAAATGTCTCTCACCTTCTATTATTCACACTCTTTAAATCCTTTCCCATGGAGTATGGGCTACACTTACTGACATACTTCTAAACAAAAAGAATATGGCAGAAGTAATGAAACATGGCCTCCAAGGTTAGGTTATAAAAAGGCTATGATTAGCATCTTGGCAGCTCTCTTACTTGCTGTCTCTGTATCTTGCCATGTGTCATGCACTAAATTGTGACTCCCCCACTCCCCAAAATTGATATATTAAAGCCATCAAAGTGATGGTGTTTGAAGACCCCCAGGAAGGTCACTGGGGTTAAATAAGGTCAGAAAGGTGAAGCCCTAATCTGATAGGGCTGGTGTCCTTATGAAAGGAAGACACTGGATTGGTGGCTCAGTGGTTGAGCACTTGCCTAGCACTAAGGAAGCTCTGGGTTCCATCCCAGCAACGGAAAAAAGTAAATGAGACAGAGAGAAGAAGAGATCATTTTCTCTATGCCCACAAAGAGAAAAGGCAATGTGAGGACTCCACAAGATGGTGATAGTTTATAAACCAGGAAAAGAGTTACCACCAAATATCAAATTTGATGACATCTTGTCCATGAATATCTAGCCACCAGAACTGTGAGAAAATTAATTTCTGTTGTATAAGCTACCCAGCCTGTGGTATTTTGCAATGGCAGCCCCAGCAGAATCCCCCTCCGTTGGACCTTCAGATGCGACAACAGTTCTGACTGACAGATGACTGCCTCTTCATGAGAGACCTTGAAGCAGAGCACAAAACCAAACCCACCCAAATTCCTGACCCACAGAAACTATGAGATAATCAATGCTTGCTGGAATAAGCTCTAATTTCTGCCGATAATTTGTTATGCAACAATACATGAAACGAAATATCCAGGAGCAAAGGAAATATTGAGAGGTAAGGTGAGTAAAGTGGCTAACAAAGAGTCAGCTCCAAATGCACTGCAATTAAAAACAAAAAAAAAAAATACAGAGCAGAGATTAGGGAATTCCAGCACGAAGCCAAGTGAAATAGACATAAAGAGGCAAAGGCAAGGAACAGCTAGGTGGCCATGCAATTGAAGGCTATTTTCTTCAATTCCCAGAACTACTTAACTTTAGGTTTGGACTGGACTTATACATGCTGCAGCCTGAAAAATGCATTTCCTCAGATCTATAAAAATAGGTCATGTGGTGTCTTCATTGAGGTTACATCAGAAGCAAACTGAGATAAAGATGTGAGTGAAAGTCATTCATTGAAAGGACACCATTAAAGGAGTGGAAAATTAAGGCAAGAAAGAGAAGTAACCCAGTAAACAATGTGTTACTGTGCAAATTATCACTGTGAGCAACAAATGAATTTGAATGCCACTGGAGAATGCTAGGATCCTGGATAGAGAATGCATTTCCGGGTTATTCCATGCAGGAGTAAGGGAAGTGGGGTGTTTAAACACCAACTCCTGTCAATCCTTGTTGCAGGAGAACATTAATTTCCAGCATCTCTAGTCTATGAAGACAAACAGACATGAGTTAATAATTAGAAGTTAGCCAGTACGCTTAGACATATAGCAAGAGACAAGGGAAGAGAAGTGAGACTCCAAGAGCATGTGCTATACTTAGGGCCTCCTGAAATAGCCTATAATTATTTAAGTAACAATTACATTCAATCTAACTAAAAGGAATCAGAAAATTATTATGAAAATCTGTTGAAATAAAAAAGAATGTTACACTTTTGAAGGGATCTGAAGGATAGTGTTTCAACTCAAATGAGCTCAGTCTCCCTTGCTGTAAGGCCTGAGTCACAGACCTTTGAAAAGCTAGTTTATCTGAGCCTTGGTTTTCTTATCTGTAAAATGGACATAATAATTTCTACCATACTGGGTAGCTGTGAGATAAAGTATACACAACAGGTAGCATAAAGGCAGATAATCAGGGGTTTTTTTTATTATTTTAAATTTACAGTGATAGTTGATGATGGGAACTTAGCCTATACAAAAGATTCCTCAAAGAAAAATAGCAATACTACTTAAAAGTCCACATCAATGTGCTTAGGATAAAAGCTTAACAGTGCCTGTAAATATCAAAATATTTATTCTATACAACATTATATAGATGAATATTTCTTGACACTTTCTTTCACACTCCAACACTTAAATAACATTAGATGGGGCTGGGTTGTAGCTCAGTGGTGGAGCATTTGCCTGGCATATGTGAATCACTGGTTTTCGATTCTCAATACCATATATAAATAAAATAAAGGGCCATCAGTAACATACACACACACACACACACACACATAAATAAATAAATAACATTAGAAATTTAATATTGTTTCAGTCACACCAAAATTTTATTATTCACTCAAGTTTTTTTTTTTCCTATAAAACACTATCAAAGCCATTATACATAGGGTCAGGGTTGTGGCTCAGTGGTAGAGCGCTTGCCTAGCATACGTGAGGCACTGGGTTTGATCCCTGGCACCACGTACCAAATAAACAAATAAAATAAAGGTATTGAGTCCATCTATAATTAAGAAAAATATTTTTTAAAAGCTATTATACATAGAGGAAAGATAAAATCAAAACGGTAAAATTTTAAGTAAGTTTATTAGATTAAAATGAACTTTGAATTTTAAAAAGCAAAATAGATAAAATAGGGAAGTGGCATTCCAAAGTTGTGGCTTCTAAATTATAAAATCACACTGGTTCACACAAAATTAATCAATAGATGAATTAGAGGTTAGAAGCACCCACATTTTATGAGTTTGGAAAACACAGATCTAGAGACTAAACTTAAATTCAAGAAAGATGGTCAAACAGGCTAAGAAGATCTAATTGTTCAAAAATAAGTGCACTTCAAATGTCAGAGAAATTGAAACATTGTACATTCTTATAATTACTTCAGTCTTTATAAAATAATTCAAAAACCCTGAAAATCTGAAAAAAAATAAAGATATTTAAGATCACATAAAAATGGGCCACATCGCTTGGTGCACAAAATTACCAATATATAATAAACTTATGTTGGAAAACATTTAGTTGGGGCAATTTGTTTTAGCCAATTCCCCAAAAGTCCCCAGGACAATCTGACAAACGTTTGAATATTAACGTGAGCTCCCCTTCCTTGGTATGCCTGCAATTTTATTAAAGGAAGAAAATGCCGGTAAAGATTTCTCCAAGCCCAAACCATCCCCAAATAAGGCCTATTGGGAAAAGTTCAATTATGGGAAATCAAGCAGCAAGGTTGTGATGAGGTGTTTTGGGATTGTTTAGGAAGAAAAGAGTAACAAAGAAAGACAGAGATGGGGCACTGGGAGAGAGCCAATCCATACCTAATCCAAGTTGTACCCCCAAAATAATAATCATAAGGTCTATGAGCCCCAGAAGCAGAGGTTGGAACAAGCAGAGGAAATGGAAAGGCTCAGAAGCACTCAGTGATGCTAAGTATCTCCTAAGACGATCTTTTTTGCTAAACCAGACGAAAAACTGAGGGGAATCCTCAATGTAGTCAGAAAAGACTATTCAAAGTCCACCAGAAGTCTCTGATGTCTAGCACTCATATAACCCTGTAATGGAAGAGGATGCCTCACTAGTCTGACACGGCTCAATGGAAATAAATCTTCAGGAAGATTCAATTTCTTTGCATGGATTTTTTTTTGGGGGGGTGGGCCACTGAGCCACATCCCCAGTGCTATTTTATATTTTATTTAGAGACAGGGTCTCACTGAGTTGCTTATCACCTCACTTTTGCTGAGGCTGGCTTTGAACTTGCCATCCTCCTGCCTCAGCCTCCCGAGATACTGGGATTACAGGCATGCACCACCGTGCCTGGTTTACATAGATTTTATATTCATCAGACTTTGATTATTACTCTTTCCCAAAGAACTTATCACTAAGCATGAGATGCTCGGACCAGTGAGTGCGCTTAAACATTCTGGTTTTAATGGCCTAGATATCTAAAACTGTGAATTACAGTAATGCATTCAAGTTTATTGCCCACTCATCAAATCAAATCTGACCACAGCTGAATTAAAGTTCCTGAGAATCCACATGCAAAGGCATATACACTCTGAGGGTCCTCCTCCAAGACTCAATCCCAGGCTCAGCCTGAAACAACCTGTCAGCCTCACATTCCTGCAAGTGTGTTCTGTGCTTGGACGTTAGCGATTACTACCAAAATCTCTGAATCCATTGAATCAAATTCTTTTCACGCAGTTAGAGGCAATTCTGTTTGGAGAGTTGCTAAGCAGCTTTGTCTCCCTCCTGGAGATCCACAATGAGTCATTGAACGCCCTGGTCTTATTGGCTTCCTTGTTGCTGGGGTGATGAGCTGCCCATTGTTACAGGGGCTATGGCTCAGGCCCAGACATCAGCTGTGCCACCTTTATTTGTGAAAGCCTATTGCCAAAGGTTTGGGTGACATTGGAGAAAGAGAAGACACTACTAAATTGACTCCATGTTTCCCTTGGTCAGAATCATTTTATTTGCTAAGCCTTGGTCATTTAGAGAAGGTGGCTGCCGTAATAAAAAAAAAAATCAACAATGATTTTATCCTGGCAGCTCCATGCCATCAAGTTAGAACTTGTAGAAGAGTGTGAGGGCGTGTCCAGGCTTTGAGTGGACAGACTTGGCTCTTGGATGATTCAGGTCATGTTTACCCAAGGGCATTGCCAGTGCCAGCCAGCTCAGCTACCCTCTGACAACAGAGCTCGGTTTTCTGAGTGGATGGTACTATTTGGTTTTGGTGGTGATGAGAAAAAGCTTCCAGTCAAAACATGATTTGTGACCAGAACATTTGTCTAATATTGGCTTTGACTACCTAGTTGTATATGAACACTCAAGAATATGAAAATAGAGTACATCTTAGGACTTTATGTGTAGGGGATGATTCTGCATTCAAGGTTTAACACTAAATATAAAAGTATTTTTTAAAGTAATATTTTAAAATACAGTATTAAACAACCACATCAAATATCCTAGTATGCAAAACCATCCCCCACACATTAAGCCAGATTAACTAGCTGTCTGTTTGCCTCGTTTTCATACACAATGACTTGGGAATCAGATAGATAGATGACTTCCAAGCCCATGTTTACCACCTGCAATCTCTGAGCTATTGAACAAGTCACAAAGCTTTGTAAGCTTCTGTTTTCTTATTTGTAAAACTGGGATAAGACTCATTTAATAAGTACTTATTGAGTGCCTAATGTAGACCATTCTTTTAGGTACTGTGGATAATGGCGTGAAAGAGGGGCAGGGAAGATAAAAAATTCAACTATTATGATGCTTAGATTTTTATGTGTCTCAAGGTCACTTGAAGGAGTACAAGATATAACAAAGCGCACGTTACATTATTGGCACATAGTAGGTATTTAATATTAGGTCCCCCAGCTAACCACCCCTTCAGTTTTGTTTCCTGTCGGGAGGTGCTGTAGAGAGAGTAGAAGACAATGTAATGAGTCACTTCTGACCTGTGTTTACGAATTCAAACTCATATAGGTCAATTTTTTTTTAATTTCCATTGTGAGATGCAAAATCAATTTACTGTGTTAAGGTCAGCATTTTTCCTCAATTAAAGACTAATACAGAATGGAACAGAATAGAACAGAATAGGGAGGAACAGGATGGGGTGGAGTGGAACAGAAGAGAATAGAAATGTAGTAAAGGTTAAAAATAGATTCCTGTAGCATTTGTTTCAGTGTGTGTGTGTGTGTGTGTGTGTGTGTATACGCACACTTCTACACTGGGTCAGGGGGTAAAATACATTTCTGATTTTAGGTCACAGTTCTAAAATAAAGAAAGAAAAAAATTTTCTGTTTTTGCTATTATGCTTAAATACCTAACATTCTTTCTTTCTTTCTCTTTTCTTTCTTGTAACTTTGAGATAAGATCTTGATAAGTTGCTGAAGCTGACTACAAACTTGTGATCCTCCTGCCTTGGGCTCAGGTGACTGAGATTACAGCTGTGTGCCCAGCTCCCTAACGTTCTTACCTCATGTTTACAATGATAACCACTATGAAAATGTACACAGAACTTAGTTTTTAAAGAAAATGAAGAGACATTCTGTAAAAACAGAAGACATTCTGAAATTCATTTTCCATCATTCCGTAGACTGTACTTCCCAGAATGTCCAGCGCAAAAGTGAAGTAGATGAAGGGAAGACAGGGCATATACTTATTCTAAGCAAATTTGCCAAAAGTGATACTGTCCCAGTAGTTTCTAATACATTTACATGAGGCTGTTGGAAACTATCACGAATAAAATTAGAGGGAGATGTGAAAATCAGATTGCATGGCACAAAGAGAAAAGCAGACAAAGGTGGTGATCTTCCCTTCAACCAACCGGCAGGTCTTGCCCAGCGTTCCAGACACACCATGCCCTACTTCCTGGGATACTGCTTCTGATTTAGAGCCTTACCCCATCTCTAAGCCAGCTCGGGATATCCTAGGATGGGAGAAGTACAGTGGCTCCAATCATGAGCACATTTTCCATCAGTTTTACTTTCACTCCACTTTGTGAATCTTCCTCCACTGTGAACTTGTGTCAAGGTCAATGTAGCCATGAACAACTAGTGGGCTTCTTCTTTTTTTCTTTTTTGGTAAATATCAGTTGCCTCTAAAAAGCAGCTGTTCTTATTCATTTATGTCTTCTCGGAATAGCATTTTTAAACACAAATAAATGCATGAGATAAAAAGAAAGCCAAATGCATTGAAGTGCAACTGATGAAATATATCAAAATAATGTGTGACATACAAATACATAGGGTTCTCTACAAACACATTAAAAATAGACCTACTAGTGGGACCTACTACTAATAAAATTTCAAAAGTAATGAGATTGAATGACATGTTGAATTATCTGTAGCATCAGTAATGTGTCATGAAAATAAATGATTCTATTAGTGACAAAGAAAAGTTAATAATGCCAGAGTATGTTGCCTACACTCATGATTGAAGAAAATTCTATATTTCATTTAGAGCTAATGAAAATTAAAAATGTAATTCTTTTTCATACCCAAGACCATGAACTCCTTGAATTCTACTTATGCAGAAAGTCCATAGACTATGGACTAAAAAGCTGTAGTGGCAGATGACTCTATAGCATTCTACAGCCTCGTTCTAGGGCAACAAAATAAAGGCAAATGTATAACAAAATTCTGCCATTTAATTAACCGGCAGACCAAGGCAGTAGGTATCCTGGTATCCTGTCCTTTAAATTGCGTGAAATTCCAGCTCTGTGTCTTTTTTTTTTTTAAAGAAGATTTGACAGCACCTTACAGGAAAGTCGCACCCAAACTAAATGGGACATGATCCAAATATTATGATTCCACTAATCCTCAAATAGAGTCATAAGTCCAAGAATCTACCCAATTAGAGATTGAAAACAGGACTTCTTAGGAATCGCCATTCACCTGAGGCTCCATTCAGGGCTGCTCCTGACAGTTGTGTTGGTTGAGCACTGCAAAATCTTATAACCAAAAACAGCAACCCTGTTGCCATTCCTAAGGGTGCAGCCTGCTAGACTCTCTCATTTTTATACTTTGTGCCAAGAGAAAATATTTAAAATATTTAACATCAAAAAGGGTACCAGACCACCCAGTTAGAATTGATGCTGACCCTAAACAACGAGTATAATCAAGACAATATATCCCAGCCCTGTCCTCTACACATGAGAGTGGGAGACTATCCTCTGACAGTTCCCATTTCTTGGTTGTTAATTCCACCAATGAATAATCTATAGTGTACTCATTAACAGGACCTTTATAATTGATCAAAAATCAACATAGATAATATCCTAACTTAGAGTAGCCATCACTGGAGTGTGGCCTCTTGATCAAAAACTGGCTAATCACTTTGGAGGGTGTTTTCTAGCAACTATATCTGATGTAATGACTAAAATGAACATGAATGCAGATACATATCTCACAGGCCATATGGAAAGTTTTTTTAAAAAGAATTACAAAGCAGGTCTTTATTTATCATTACTTTGAAAAATTAATCTACTAGGATTTTAACCTGTCAAACTATTTTTAAAGAAATATCTCTTACATTTATCCCTGGAAGGAATTCATGGAAAACTGTCTTTGAATTTGGGTGCTCCAGATCCCCTCCATTACACGATATTTTGCAAGCTTTGGGGAATCCCCAAAGCATCATGAAGTTTTAAAGGAATGGAATCTAGTCGAGCAGGGAGATCCTGCATTCCCCTTTATGAAGCATAAAGAGAGATAGTTTTCTAAAAGCCAGTCGGGAGAGACTAAAAGGCATCAAAGGTTAGAACTTGGAAGAGTTATGATGAAATCAAAGATACAGAAGAGGATAAAGTTGGTCTTTGCAAGTGACAAGTCTGAATGTGTGTGGAAGGAGACGTTGGCACCACATGATTCAGGCACCAGAGAAAGACAATGAATGAGATTAAAAAGGATGAGATTTGGACACAGATTTCTATCTTCCTCCTCTGAGATCAAAGAAATCTCAAGTGCTCAGTACCATATACTACACTAGTGAAACAGTTTTTAAAAACTGAAATCCATGAAGGTAGTTACACATCTAACCTCCGCATCAAAAAATAGCTCAAACAAAACTCTCAAACAACAACAGTGTAAAAGCTATAAAAAGAAAACATGGCAGCTATAAAAAGATGGAAACTAAACTATTTCTCATCAAATAATTTTAAATAAAGAATACTACTTCTAAGGGTAAATACACTGAATTATGGCCAAAACAAAGACAACTAGAGTGTCCAGGACTCAACAGAAAGTTATGCTTATGGTATAAAACACCATTTTGTAGCCAGGTGCAGTGGCGCATGCCTGTGATCCCAGTGACTCTGGAGGCTAAGACAGGAGGATCTCAAGTTCTAGGCCAGCCTCGGCAACCTAGTGAGGCCCTCAGCAACTTAGTGAGACCCTCAGTAACTTAGCTAGACATTGTCTCAAAATTAAAAATAAAAAAAGGGCTTAGGATGTAGCTCAGTGGTAAAACACCCCTGGGTTGCATCCCTAATACCAAAAAAAAGAAAAAGAAAGAAACACCGTCTTGTTTTCTTCTGGAGCAAAGCTTATTTTCATTTCCCAGCATTCTTTGTAGTGCTGTGAATCATGAAACTGAGTTCAGACCAACTATGGATGAACTTGAAAAACCTCGCATCAGATCTGGCCCACCCAAACCATTCATGTACACTTGCACCCTCTTTTTTTTTTTTCCTTTGGTGGTGGTAGGGGAGGGTTTACCAGGGATTGAACTCAGGGGCACTAGGCCAGTGAGCCACATCCCCGGCCCTATTTTGTATTTTATTTAGAGACAGGATCTCACTGAGTTGCTTAGTGCCTCGCTTTGGCTGAGGCTGGCTTTGAACTTGCAATTCTCCTGCTGCTGGGATTGCAGGCGTGCACCACCATGCTCGGCTACTTCCATATTCTTTTACCTTTCAGTCTTTGTATTAAAGAAAATTTTGTGACTCTGCAGAGAAGCAGGACCACAAGGACTTTGGGTTTCTAGAAAGTGCATGGACAAAAGCAGTATGCAAAAAATACGGTCACCTATGGGTGGGAGGACTCTTGAGTAACGTTTTCTACACTTCTTTCTGATTTCCTTTACTTCTCAAAATGCGAATTATATGCAAACATCATGAAAGGTTTTTTTGTTGTATTCGCTAATAGATTTTATAAGTAAAAAGCAAAAAAAAAAAAAAAGTGATTTACTTCGACTTTATTTGGATAACTCCAGATGGCATGGATTTGGGTGTGCTTATTCATGAATATATCCTCAACCTCCAGAACAGAGCCAGGAACACTGTCATCAATCAATAAATACAGTTGAAAAGAACAAATGGTTTCTGGTATTCTCAACATTTGCTTATTTGTCAATATTCCTCTTAAAAGGTGATGATTTCATCTGCATAAAATGCTTGAGACCAAAAAATAAATAAAAAATACTCACACATCCTCTTCACAAAGTACCTTGTGACCATTATTCTTACTTTTTTCATTTAGTATTATATTGCTGCAAATATGGCCAAAGATTGAATTGGGGATTTTTTTTTTTTTTTGGTTTTGTTTTTAAAAGGAACATCGTATTGTCGGCTCATATTGATCTTATAATCAACTGAAACCCTCAAGTCTTTTTCACATAATTTGTTGTCAAGCCTGATTTCCCTCATTCTGCACTCGTACGATTGATTTTCATACCTCCAAATGCTGGACTTCAAATTGATCCTTGTTAAGTTTTATCTTATTTGTTTTGGTCCATTATTGGAGTCCGTTGAGATGCTCTTGAATCCCTGACTCTGCTGTCTTGTAGATTACCTATCTCTCTGAATATGTCTTCTGATAACTTTATTATGTTCTAAGTCTCCAAACTTGAGGGTAAAACTATTAATTGAATCTGAATCAAGAGGAAAATTGTGTTAAACACCCTTAGAAAAACTGAACACCATCAGAAATCCCATCCAGAGGAACACTGATTCTCACATCAATACTCTTGGAACAAATTTCATAGAATGTTAGGTTTGAAAGTAAAAAAATCCCCTAGCTCATCTGAATTCTAAGATTTACCCAAGCCTCACAGCATATTGGTTGTTTAACACTTTTATGGTTCCATCTATACAGAGATGTTCATTACTTCTTTGGACCTCAATTCTGTTTTCTTGGAGAAAAATTCTTTCTTAGAGAACCTACCCTGCTCCATCCCTGGAAGGAACAGCCCTGTTTGCTTATATAGAACTTTATCCCCTGACCACAGATGATCAGAATATGGAGAAACACCTACCAGAGTACAAACACATCTAGAAACAAGGATCCATTCTGTTGTTCAACAAAAATACCTATAATAGAGAAGACACTGTTTGAGATCCTTGCAAAAGATCACTGATCAAGATAGACAAAGAGTCATGCACTTATGGAACTTACTTTAAGCAGTTGAAGAAAAATATATTAAGAGCCGGGCATGGTGGTGCACGCCTGCAATCCCAGCAGTTCAGGAGGCTGAGGCAGGAGGATGGAGAGTTCAGAGCCAGCCTCAGCAACCGTGAGGCACTAAGCAACTCAGTGAGACCCTGTATCTAAACAAAATACAAAATAGGGCTGGGGATGTGGGTCAGTGGTTGAGTGCCTCTGAGTTCAATCCCCGGTACCAAAAAAAAAATATATATATATATATATATATGTGTGTGTGTGTGTGTGTGTGTGCGTATGTATATTTATAATATGTACATTATGAAAGTGATAAATCCTATGAGAAAGGAAAATTATGGGTAAATGGTATGGGAGGTAAGAAATGCAGTTTTGAATAGACTGACCAGGTCTTCACAGAGAAGGTGACATTTGAACAATCACCTGGAGAGGAGGGAATGAGGCTTGCAAACTTCTGGGGAAAGAGCATTTGTACTGAGGAAACAATCAATGCAAAGACACTAAGGAACATAATAATAAAAAATAAATAAATAAAAAGACACTAAGGCAAAAGGCAACTAGCACTTTCAAGGTACAATAAAAAAAATCAATGTGGCTGCGGCAGAGGAATGATTTTAGGGAAAGGCTATGTCATTCGATCAGATATGTAATGGAAGCCATCAAAAGGGCTTTAATTCATACTTTGAATGGAAAAAGAAAAACTACTGCATAGTTTTGCACAGAAGAATGACATGATTTGATCTACATTTTAAGAGGATAACTTTGATACTATAACCAACCTAAAAAGTAAGAAATTTTAGGACATTATTGCAGTAATCTAAGTGGTGCCTGGGACCAGGGTAGACACAGTGCTATGTCATTAAAAAAAAATTGTGGTTGCTGCCAGGCAATAAGTGTAGCCCATGCTCAAGGGGAAAGGATTAAAAGAGTGAATAATAGAAGGTGAGGGACATTGGAATGTGTCATAAAAGTTGTCTAAAATGCTGGCCACAGTGGCACACACCTATAATCCCAGCAGCCTAGGAGGCTGAAGCAGGAGGATCACAAGTTCAAAGCCAGCCTCAGCAACTTAGCGAGGCCCTAAGCAACTAACTCAGTGAGACCCTGTCTCAAAATAGAAAATAGCTGAGGATGTGGCTCAGTGGTTAAGCACCTCTAAATTTAATCTGTGGTTCAAAAAAAAAATGTGGTTACTCGTTACACAGCAAAATCTAACTGTTCACACTACCCCACATCTTTTGTTTACTCTTTATTTTAAATTCCATCTCTCAGCATTTTGTCTCATTTCATTGCCAAGAAACCCTGCTCCTAAGCCCTACTGTACATTCTAGAGAAGTAGCACATTAGGAAAACAGCACAGGTATGGCTTGTAGTTCATTCCACACTTTCAGAACTTGGAGAAGTTCCTAAGATTGGACTTCCATGCTTTCGGCCCTATAAATATGCAGTTGAAAAAGTTTATTTATATATGGATATACATCTTATATACATGTATGTGATTATACATTCAGGTAGAGGTAAAGTACTCTCTTGCTGGGTGATATGTAAAATGAATCCATTCAGAAAAAAAAATTACATCGTTCTCTGGAGAAACTCAAACCAAAAGTAATAATAATAATAATAATAATTTTTAAAAATGAATCCAGAAGTACCGAATTTAAAGATAGTCCCCTACTTTCCCATCATCAGAGAATAAACTCAGTTGCTTGTGTTCAGAGGGGGAGGAGGGGAGGGTGGGAGTGATAAGGGAGGCAACGGTCTCCAAGAGAACACTCATTTATAAGCACAAAAGCCAGCACTGGAGCTGTTAACACTTTGTTCCTGTCCTCCTATACAATATAAAATAGAAATTAAATAACTCCAGAAATCTGGGGCTGTGGCTCAGTGGTAGAGCACTTGCCTAGCATGTGTGAAGCACTGGATTCGATCCTCAGCACCACATAAAAATAAACAAATAAAACAAAGGCATTCTGTCCATCTACAACTACAAAAAGAATTAAAAATTTTTTAAAAAAATAACTCCAGAAATCTGAGATCATATCCAAAATTAATTCTCACACCTGCCAATGATATTTTAAAGATGCCCACTAATTTGCAATCAGAGTAACGTTTGCTGTAATATTCAAATATTTATATTTGGGTCTCTTAGAACTTTGTATTAATATGTACTCTGGATCCTATCACAGGACTGTGACACATTTTTGTCTTCCTTTTCCTGCAGGCATATAGTAAAATTGCTGTAATGGTGGTTTCATAGGCTCCTGCAGACTCTTCCTTGGGATTTATGTAAATGGGGGCCTAGACTATGACAGCACCTTGTTAATTAGCCAGTTAACATGTTTTATGAATGCTCCTGTGCGTCAGCTGCAATGGATCTTGCCCACTCTAAAAGCTTAGGCTATCACTTCAAATTTCATTCCCATGTATCAAACGCAGAACCATTTGAGCAAACATTTTGAAGTTTGAACTAAAGTAGAAGCTAAATGATGGAATAGGTCAATATGGAGCCTGTTATTATTTTTTTAACCAGAAAATATCCTGTTACTTTATCCCTCCCTTCTTACCTTGTGAAAATAATGGCATTTGACATAAGACTCGCCTTCCAGGAGAGCAAAGAAACTGGGGCCATTTGATGGTGATACTCCTCACGTTCATAATTCATTGACCTATAGGAAATAAATGTTTCGATGGTATTTAAATCTACACTTCAAAGGTTTGGTTTGTTTTTTTTTTTTTCCTTCGGTTTGGCTTTTACCCATTGCTAAGGTTCATTGGATTTATGTTTGCTCTGTAAAATATACAAAAATTCCTGCACGTAGGCCATCACCTGACTAGTACTATAACAATTATATCGCAATCTGTCCCAACAATCCATAGCTAAGAGACAGAACTCAATTTACCTTCACACTGAAACAGCATGTTAATTCTCCAAAAAATAAAACAAGAACAAAGTGGAGGCTTGCTTCCAAACCCCATTAGTGTAAGTACATTAAATCTCCATGCAACTAGTGACACTACACGAAAGGATACACACACACACAAAAAAAAAACACTCTGGGAATCAAAACATCACAGCTCTTTTACTCTGACAAACAATCCCATGGATTCTGAAGATCAGCTCCTAGAGTGAGTGATTTTCCTTGGATTTTCATGCCCGTATTAGTTGGAAAAAAAAAAAGAACTTGAGAGTAAAGGTTTACAAAAAGTCTGCATCCAAATCTTCCATAAAACACTGAAAAGCTTGCATCATTCATCTTGCCTCCTCTAAGCATAATTCAGAGATGAATACAGAAATTATGGGAGAGTGATATAGCTAGTAATGGAATTTACATATTTTTAAGAATGAATTCTGTCAGGGAAAAAAAAAAAAAAACATGTTCATGATGGAAAACTCCTCTCCACAAATAAAACACATGGAGTTGAAATGGCTGATTTAAGGCACATGGGTAAAGATTTTCTAGCATGTAGTACAAAATTATCAATCAAAAAAATATATTGAAAGTTGCAATAGCTATTTAGAACAACTTTACAAAAAAAAAAAAAGATTTATATGTATGTGTGCATGTCTGTAGCCACCCTTTGGTATTCACAGGGGACTGATTCCAGGACCTTCTGAAGATACCACAATCCATGAATGCTCAAGCCCCTTATGTAAAATGGCATAGTATTGGCATTTGACCTGTGGATAGTCTATATTTCAAGTCATCCCTGGATTACTTGTAATATTACTATAATATAAATGCTCATTATGTTGTATTGTTCAGAGAATAATGACAAGAAGAAAGCATACATGTTCAGTACAGATATAATTTTTTTCCAAATATTTTGACTGGTGTTCCAGTTGGTTGGATTCATAGGCACCAAACCCAAGGATATGGACAGCTGACACTAGATAGATAGATAGATAGATAGATAGATAGATAGATAGATAGATAGATGCTAGAGATAGAAACAGACAGAAGTTTGTCTTTATAAAAATAGTTCCTATATCCTAATAGCTTTGCCTTATATCTGGCAAAGGGAATATGTTGATTGATAATTCTTCCATAAATGAATGTTTTACTGAGCAGTAAAATGTGGAAAGAAAGATGTCAGTGAATAATTCCAGAGAAGAGAACACTGAGCTTGGTTTTGGTTCACCTGAATCACAACCTCAGATCCACCATCAATTGAACTACCAAGACTCTGGGCAGACCAAGAGCAACTTATTCACATGGATTCCACTGTTCACTAAGTGCTCTCAGATGCATTACTGTGATAGATTGCCTTCTTGTTAAAAATACCTGCTGTTCCTCCCAGCAGGAAACCTCTTCCCCTAAGAGAGATCATATTTTCCACTCCTTTGATATTAGACAGCTGGTGATTTCGAACTGAAGCCCTAAGAGCCAGTATTTGCTTTGCCATGATCTCTTTAACCCTGGATCAGCCAGCAACGTCCCAAATAGGGACTGCTCTGTCAGCCTGTTCTCAGAATAAAGATATTACCAAGGAAAGCCACACTGACCATAAGCATAGGCATAAGCAAGAAATAAATTCTGGTTTTAAATCACTGAGATTTGGGGATAGTTTGTTACTAAGGCATAACAGACTAAACTGACTGATACAATTAGACTGAGAGAATTTAAGCTTCAACTGAGACTCACAGAAGTAATGGTTTTGCATGCTTAAGGTTACACAGAGGGAAATGCCAGTGTTCCTTCCCCTTCCTGCACTGCCTGTGATTTTACATTCTATATTTTCATTTCCTTATCTAAATTTTTAAAAATTTTGAAAAACTCATCTCTAAATTTCCTTCCATCTCTCAAATATTCTTCTTCTTTTTCTTCTTCTTCTTCTTCTTCCTCTTCTTCTTCTTCTTCTTCTTCTTCTTCTTCTTCTTCACTGGGCACTGGGGATTGAACCAGGGGCACTCTACCACTGAGCTATAACCACAGCCCTCATTTATTTTTTAATTTTCAGTCTCACCAAATTGCCCAGATTGGCCACAAACTTGCAATTCTCCGGCCTCAGCCTCCTGAGTGGTCAGGATCACAATGTGTGTGCCACCAAACTCAGCTCAATTTCTAACCCATTGTTATGTTTCCTCCTTTCAGAGTTGAGTTTTGCAAGGATTGCCTGGGCAATATTTGCCACTGTATTAGATATATTCCTTTGGATGAGATTAAAATTGTTTGCATGTTATAAAAAAATCTACAACTATTATAGCAAAGTTTAGAACCTATTGATTTGCACTTCTTGGTTCTTTGTAAATGTTACTAAGTTTTTAAAATATATTTGCATACAACCTTTCCAAAGGTTCATTTAAAAAAAAAAAAAGAGGGCTTTTTTTTCCTTTTACTTTATTCCTGATTTAATAAGTTTATGATTTAATGAGTGCTTAATAAACTTGCTCCTCAATGAATAAATCCTTTTCTTAATTTGAAAATGATGGAAATAAGACTTGACAAAAGAGTAAAACACTGATTGTAAAGATTTTAAAGATGGGAACAAATTTCTTTGATATTCCTCCTACCAAGATTGGGTCTCGAACCGTAGTGACTCACATGTAACCAAAAGAATGCACCAGAGGCAAGTCATGCACACAGCCAAGCAGTTGCAAAACTTCTGAGGCTAGGTCAGAAAAAGGCATGCAGCTTCCACCTGGTTCACTGGCACACTCATTCTTGGAGCCCTGAAGGTAAGAACTGCAGCTATCCTCAGCCTGCCATGCTGTAAGGAGGCCCAAGTCGCACAAGGAGGCCATATGGGAGGCAACCCAGAGACAGTCCCAGCAAAAGCTAGTTTTCAGGTCATCCTAGCTCACAAGCCAGACACATACTTGAAGAAGATTCTAGATGAATCCAACACTCAGCTATTAATGTCACCCCCAGTTGTCCTAGAATAGAGATGAACAGTCCTCTTTCTTCCCTATGTAAATCTCTGATCCGCAATATTTATGAGCATAATAAAACATCTGTTGCTTTCTGTCACCACATTTTGGGGTGATTATGCAGCAGCAGACAACTGGAATGTTGGTATCTGTAAGTCAGCCTGGACCACAATGTCAGCCCAGACAACCACAAAGAAGTGTGTGCAGCAGCCACATGTTTCCTGCTTTGTTTATTTTTATTAGGGTGTAACAGCTTATTGGGGTAAACACATCCCCAGCAAGAGCCATGTGGAAGACAGGAGTATTAAAACATCAGGCAGAGATACAATCAAATTATTATCAAGCAATTGCAACATAAAAAAAGAGTAGGTACTGATAGAATCTCAGAACCTATTACTTTACGGTGCAATTGCAACATAACAAAAACACCAGTCAAAGATGTAATCACAAAGACAAGGGAAATCGATACTGACTCTCAAATACATTACAGGGCATTTTAAAGTAAATATGTAAAATCTGCTTTAAATTGAGTCTAGCTCAGCATAGAGCAAACAGCTGGAACAATTTTTACATAGAAAGCCCAGAGGGGAAAAAAAACAGAGAGGAACAACCTGGAGCAGACACAGCTTGGGGTGAAGATATTCTTCCACTTAAACTCATTTTGTTACATGAAGTTGTCCTTTATACTCAGCAACAGATTTCACCTTGTGGGTCTCAAAAGCTCTGCTCAGGAGAGAAAAACCAACTTGTTCAAACTATAACATCTAGAGAGTTAAAAATAAAGCCAAGTGCTCTTTGATGTCAGTCCACTTTCCTAAGAAATCTGTACAGAGGGAGTAATCAAAAGTGTTAGGTTTCCTATTTGGTTGTATTGTTTGGGTTTGTCTCTGGAGCCAAGTATCATATTAGTTTATATGCAGAAATTTAATGACGTTTCTGTGCAGGGTACTATTTCTAGACATCATGAAGACAAAAGATATGAAAGGCATAGTCCTTGTCCTCAGAGCTTATCAGTAAGAACAAGATAGGTAAATCTAAAAGTAACTATTCTACAAAGTAGAAGGTATTAAGAGAGGAAAACAAGAAATATTTGTGAAACAGAGAGAGAGAGACACCTATATCACAGAGGTTGAATTTAACTTGGATATTAAATAGTCCAGAAGCCATACTCTGATATTTTAAAACATGACTGTAAATTCATACACACACCCATTCCCATACTTCTCTTCCAAGATGGCAGCCTCTTTAGACAAAAGAACATTTAGTTGCATGTTATGTGTCTTCTAAATCCCTCATCATGTCCTTCAGGTATGTTGCTACATAAGAGCATGCAATAAATATTAATGGATACAGTGTATTTGATGCAAGATCTGTCACTAGAGAGTAGCAGCCTAGGAGAATTTGGGTTTGGGTGTCCAGCCTAATTCTGGGGTATCTATTGTTCTTACTCTCATCTTCTCGCTTTAAAAAGCTGCCAGTATGGTTTTAGGGAAATTTTAAGTGTTACCTCAAGAACTTAGCAATTTGAACTTTATCATGAATTATGTGACACTGAAGCTTAGTTCTGTGGGCAAGAAAATGGCCTTTCTCTGTGAAATCATATCATGGGTAGATAACAATACATTTTACCTACAACTGACTTTGTTGGAGAGAAAAGTCCTGATTTTACCTACAACTGACAAGAGTCACTGACTTTGTTGTCCTACTCCAGCTAAAATATAGGCTCCTACAGACCCAGGATTCTGAGTCTCCAGCTTTGCAAGGGCCTTTTAAATATTTAAGATCTGATGAAAGAGGTGCTGACTCCAAAATATGAACAGAAACCTGCAAAACTGAAGTGGAAACATGGTTAATAAAAAAGGCTTCAAAGGATAGTTAATAACCTAGATGACTGCACCTCATCTCTTACATGGTTGGGCAGAAATGTGAACAACGAGGGCTTCAGAAAGGATGTGAACCATCAGGATGTGGTAGGAACTGTTATTGTCTTCCCTTCTCTATTCTGCCACCCCATCTTTCCACCCCTTGTTTTTTCCATTTTTTTCTAACAAGGTTCTGATTTTGTTCATCATTGGTGTGTCCACCTGGAATTTGGACCTGTGGAACTACGTGATATTCATGTTCTGATAAGCCACTAGACTTAGATGATTTGTCATACGGTATTAGAAACAAAAATGTAGCTGGGCACAATGGTGCACTTCTGTAATCCCAGCAGCTCAGGAGACTGAGGCAGGAGGATCACAGGGTCAAAACCAGCCTTAGCAATTTGGCAAGGCCCTAAGCAACTCAGTGAGGCCCTGTCTCAAAATAAAAAGTAAAAAGGGCTGGGGATGTGGCTCAATGGTTAAGTGTCCCCAGTACCAATTAAAACAAAGAAAGAAAGAAAATGTAAGAAAAAAAAAATTAACACACAAAACTGATAATATATGATATGCTAGGGGTCAGAAAATTACAGTTCACAGTCTACACAGAGCCTTGTTTTGATTTTTTTCTGGCTCACAAGCTAAGAATGGTTTTTATTCTATTAAGGATTTATAAAAATTGAAAAAGAAGAATATATGACAGAGGATGAACATATTTCACAAACCTAAAATATTTACTATCTGGCCTTTAGAAGAAGCCGGTTGACCCTTGCTATGCCTGACTTTGGTGCGGGGACAAGTGTAAATAACAGGGTCTCAGGGATGCACACCGTGCTGGATGTCTTCCATGGGTCCCCTCTGGCTCCACTTCCCAGGTTCCTCCCTGTGAGGGGAGAGTTTGAACCGTAGGGACCACGCCAGTGTCTTCTGCTGTCTGGTTGGGTGTGGCAAGTAAAGGCACTGTCAGCAGAGGAAGGAGTGGGAGGAGAAAGGCAGGGCATCTCTTTGCCTGCTCCCTCTCTGCATGGCTGCTTCAAATGGGTTGTGTCCTTCCACCAAAGGCACATTCTACAGAGGCTGCCTGCTCCACACAGTTGTCTCCTCTGAAAGTCAGGAACTGTTCCCTCCCTCCTCTGCTTTAGGCCTAGAGCCACTAACACTCTGGTTTTCACTCTGATCTCCCTGCCTTCTGCCCACACCTGTGCGAAGGATCTCTGTCAGGAACACTCACAATTTATCCATCTGGAGCATGACATCTGCTTTCTGCCAGGACCCTGATGGAGACACCCGCTAAATCAATTATAGTGAAGGAAAGAGAAACCAGAGAAGGGAAACAGAAAACTTCAACTTGATCTTTAACGTGCCTCTCGTTTGCTAAAGGATTAGAAGCAAAAGGAACAAACTGTGAATGTTGGCTCATTCTGGATGGCAAATACACAAACATATGAGGACTTTTCTGGTATTTCTCTATGTCTTCATTCCTCAAAATTAAAAGACTTTACCAACCATCCTAGTGGTTGGTTGTTTGATCAGACAGTGGAAGGCATCTATCTGAATTCAGAACCCACCTGAATTCAGAACCCACAATGTATCTGACTGGCCCCAGTCTTGCCTGATTGGCAGGTGTATCTCTAACTGGTCACTTCATCAGAACTTGCAGCACCAAAATCCCCACTGCCCACTCTTCTCATCACCACCCAAGGCACGAAGCCACAAAGGCGATGCAGCCCAGGACTGACTCAGCAAGCGCTGCTCCCACATGTCCATTCGGTGTCTCTCTCTCCGCCCCTGGACCTCCATAGCAGGCTCTGTGTGCTGTTTTGGGGATGAAGTAATAAACCTTCCCTGCCAGTACTTATAAAATGTTCTGGCTTTATGGGACAGCATCTCCTGCTGCTTTGGGCACAAGTCCAGTTTAAGCAAAGAGGCTGGAAGGAGAGCAAAACGACAGTTTTATAATCATTGCACTAGGATGGTGGGAAAGAAAAATTAGGTTCGTGGTGAAAGAAGCTCATCTTCTGAACAAACGTGGAAAAAAAAAAAAAAAGATAGGGCTGGTGGCTTGGATCTGCCTAAATGAACAATGATCTGCCTAAGTTTTGAAAAGGAAATTCTTGGATTAATCATGAAAGCTTTAAACATATTAGAAGACACCCCCCACAGACACCCACGAAAACTGTGTCACCCTCCACCCAATGCTCCGAAATACTTAATCTCCACTTCACAGTCACACTTCATTTCACGCCATGGACCCTCTTCATCTGAATTCCGACTTTTAGGGAAGTGCTTTGGGTGAGTTATGGATGCTCCGTGGTTTTACATGTACTTCGTTTTTTTACCAGCTGTGACAAGATTTTTTAATCTTTATACAAGAGAAACTAAACCCATACAAGAACAACCTGTCAGGAATAGTTACAGCCTTGTAGTTAACTCTCTCTTGAGTGTGATTTAATCAGCAAGGTGCTGCTGACAATGTGTAATAGAATATCATAAAAGCTACAGGTTAATACCTCTGAGGGTGCCGAAGGAGAAGGCATAAAGGGTATGGCAGGGAAATGAGAAATGATTATTATTTAGCATTTATTAATCCTAGGTGGTATGTGGAGCTCTAAAGAGCACGGCATAGACAGAAGCAGATTATCTCTAAAGTTCTGTGCTTCCCTTTACAAAAATGGAAGAGGCTCTCACAGCGCTCTCTCTAAAGAATAATATGAAGTAGAAATACCTTGACTCCATGGACAAAGGTGCAAAAATATCAAAATAAAAGCCAAAAAGATTTCTGATATTTATGTCCTTCCTCCACAATCTACTTTCATATGCAGCACCGTCCTGTATATCTAGACCAAGAGCCAGCAAAGGACAACCTGTGGATGCATCTTTTTGTAAGACTTCATTACAACACAGCTATGTTCACCTGCCTACCTATTGTCCTTGGCTGCTTTTATGCTATGATGAGAGGTGAGTACTCATGACAGAAATCTACCAAGCACATGTCTGTAATTCCAGCTACTTGGAAAGATGAAGCAGGATAGAAAGTTCAAGGCCACTCTGGACAATTTAGCAAAGAAAGAAAAGAAAGCTAACAAATACTTATTATCTGGCCTTTTCTAGTTTGACCTAGAAAAATTGTGATCCAGATTTATAGTTTTCTGGATACATTAACACATTCATTTGCATTCATTCATTAAGCATATATACAATGCCAATGCTGTAGCATTGTAGAAGAATGTCGTATTACTAGTGAAAGCTACTAGATTACTCCTCCAGAGCAAAGGCACTCTGATTCTGATGGAATTGTAGGAGATTCTCCCAGATTCTTCCCTAGCAAGATCTTTCCTTTTGAAAGTCAAAGATTTGAATAGAGTGGAATGGAAGGTCTGATTATACAAGACATCACTCTACAAAGGATAATTGCCCATGCTTTAATTTTGAAAACCATTATAAATAAGATTTGAAAATGATTTGGAGCATTAAGTCATTCGTGGGTTTTGAAATAAAACCCATGAACTCTTGAAAAAAAACATCCCTTGCGATCTACTTCCTTATTCTGCGGTTATAGTATCTGAGCCACACAGTCAACAGTGTGATCAAATCAAATGGCATTTGTTTACTCAGAGGCCACAAATGGCTTTCTCGATATGAAAGTAAACATTGTTTGAAAAGTTCTAGCCTGAAGGATTGCTTTTTCAGCCCTCTTTGAAGAACTACTTTTAGCACTCCAAAAAAAATGTGGACACTGGAAAAACTCCTTTTTTAATCCGAACAGACCAGTAATGGAGTTTAAATCTTTCAGACACATGGAAAAAAAATGTAAATAGCAGTTTTTCAACACACAGGTGGTGCTTCGAATGGATGTTCGATTTTGTTCTTCAAGAATTGGACTCTGATGTAATTTTACCAGCTTAACCTCCAAAGATTTGTTTTAGGTTTTTGGCAAACCACACATGCTTCCCGTGGCAACTGCACAATAACATCATATAGTTTGAAGAGGGGAAAAAAAATCAGAACCTTTCAGGCCCTATTACTTCATGAAACTAATTTAAAAGTCAGACTGAACCAAATTGCTGTATTTCCATTTACAAGTATCTCTTTACTTTACAACATTTTTAAACAATCCATTTGAACAATTTAGATCTTTCACCACTTGAAACTCTGAATAAAACACCTTGTCAGAAAGAACTATGAAGAAAACATTCAGGCTTGTTCAAGAACTGATCATGGATGTGCATAAACAGAATCAAAACTAGCACCAAACAGGGTGAGCTGGCAGGACTTGTGGTCTAGCTCTGCCGCCATTAATGAACCAGACGAATGACCTTGACAAGTTCCCCGTCTTCTCTGGATTTTATTTTCCTCATCAGGAAAAGCAGGTAATTTAAACCTACCTCTCAGAGTCCTTCCAGCCCTAAATACAATGATGACTAAACTTGGCCTCTATCACAGCTCTCAATATAATTACCTCTAACCTTCTTCCAACCTTTTTCCTATGCATGACAGAATGCCAGTGGGAGGGAAATCACAGTAAGCCAAATGTGAACTTGATCCTCCCTTTTCAATTTGGAAGGAGGCGTCAGGATACCGCTAAGCCAGAGAAAGTATATTCTTGACCCTTCTTCCAGAACTTCATACAAGGTTAGACAGAAGCCTAATCTCAGTTTCTCCATCAATATCATCTTAAAAAGTAAAAATAAAGAATGATTTAAAAAAACAATCAAGGATCTGGAGTTGTGGCTCAGTGGTAGAGCGCTTGCCTAGCATGTGTGAGGCACTGGGTTTGATTCTCAGCACCATATATAAATAAAAGTGAATAAAATAAAGGTCCATCAACAATTAAAATTAAAAAAAAAACTTTAGGGTCATACAGATTCATAGATTGACACACTGGCTCATTGCAGAAATTTCTTTAATTACCTAAAGCATGATTCCAAAGCAACTTTATCATCTGTCCTTTAAAAAAAAAAAAGAATGTAGAGTCACTGGAACTCCCTACAATCACTGATGGAAGTTAAAATATGGTCTGAGTTTGGAAAACTGTTTGGCAATTTCTTATAAAGTTGAACATACACCCATGCTGTGGCTCAGACAGAATATGGCTATTAGCATCAAATTTCACCAAAAAAATGTAACATGACAATAAATTACAATATAGCCCCTTACTTAAAAGTGACTATCACAAGGACTCTGAAAAGTTCTTTGCAAGTAATGTTGACCTTCAAATGATGACAGTGTCACAAACTAATGTATTAAGATACTGCCAAAGAGAACACAGACCAGGTGCAGTGGCACGTATCTGTTCTGGGGTACTTGGGAGGCTGAGACACAAGTCCAAGGCCAACCTGGGCAACTTAGAGACAACTTTATTGTCTCAAGAGAAAATAAAGGGGATGGGGATGTAGTCAGTGATGGTACACTGCTTGCCTAGTATAGGCAAGATTCTGGGTTCAACCCCCTGCACTGCAAAAAAAGAACACAGCAGTAAGCAGGTAGTCATTTACAATAATAGTTAGGAAGAATTAAAAACGTGACAAAATGGTTTGGTTTGGATGTGAGGTGTCCACCAAAACTCATGTGTGAGACGATGCAAGAAGGTTTAGAGGAGAAATGATTGGGTTGTAAGAGTCTTAACTCTATCAGTGGATTAATCCCCTGATGGGATTAACTGATAGCTGAAGACAGGAGGGGTGTCATTGGAGGAAGTGGGCCCCTGGGGGTGTACCTTTGGGGTATATATTTTGTATCTGGCTAGCAGAATCTCTGTCTCTGCTTTCCAACTATCATGTGAGCCACTTCCCTTCACCACACTCTCCCACCATGATGTTCTGCCTCACCTCGAACCTTGAGGAATGGAACTGGCCATCTATGGACTAAGACCTCTGAAACTGTGAGCCCCCAGATAAACTTTTCCTCCTCTAGATGATTGTTCTGGTCAGATCTTTTAGTCACAGCAGCAAAAAAAACTGACTAACACATGGATTGATAGACTGAACTTTGTAAGTGACCAGGCTGGGAAACACTGAGGATAACTTCAAACATTCAGTGCTTTCTGATGCCAGAAAGGACTATCCAAGCAAAAAGGAAAACAATTAAGCAATCCTATCTTTCTTCTCTATGATGAAGGGCCCTCCAGGAGGTAAGAGGTCCCAGAGAGGAGCTGATGGAGGAAGAAGTAATTAAAAGCAATGAAGCACAAACTGCACATTGGTTCTTTTCTAGGATTTTTTTTTTAAACTTTATCTCAGAGCATTAAAGGAAACAAAGAATATAGCAATATCCCTAAGCAACAATAATTCCTCACTTTTCAGTAATCTTATGCAGAATAATAAACCCCAGGAGGCACAAGAGTGTGAGGATGTTTGACGGTTTCTCAGATCTGCCAACAACAGCAATACCATGTGAAGAATCCAGACAACATCTGAATTTTAAGCCCAAGGTACCAATTTTACATGAAATAAACTTCAAACTCTTCACACAGCTCATAAAACCCCAAATGACCTGGCTTTTGTTCACTTCTCTGCCTTATCCCTCTGCCTCTGCACCTCACCCTCTTCCTTCCAGTTGTTTCCTAGAACTCCCCAACACCTGGTCCGGCCTCAGGGATGTTGCACCAGCTCTGCCTCTCTCTGCCTGAGGTGCCCTCTCTTCCTCCTCTTTGCATAATATTCTTGTGTTTCAACTCTCAGCCTGAAGGTCCTCACCCTGGAGTGGTCCCCTCCAATCACACAATTGTTAAAAAAAAAAAAAAAAAAAAAAACACTCATCCACATACATTTTTTTTTTAATTTTCATGTCTGTTTATTTTCTTTCTATACCCATTAGAATATAAGCTCCATGAAGACTAATAACTTGTCTGTTTTGTGCCTGGTACTATGAAAAAAAATATGTTGACACTTGTTAAAAATATAAGGGAAACTACTTAAAACTATGGCAAGGCTGGGGATATAGCTCAATTGGTAGAGTGCTTGCCTCACATACACAAGGCCCTGGGTTCAATCTCCAGCACCACCAAAACAACAACAGCAACAACAACAACAAAACAGTATTACAATAAGAGTGAGAGATCAGACTTGACTCAAATCCAAAAGAGTATGTGGGGATTTGTACCCCAAGGAGCAGGGTGAGGGGGGCCCTGGAGGGAAAATGACTAAGAGGAGAAATCAAGGGTAAAGGGATTCTTGCTACACTGAATTAACCAGATTCTTGTTGAAGGTAGACCAGGATGATAAAGATACCAAGGGTTGGGGATAACTTAGCAAGACTCTGCTAAGACTGGGTTGGGTGGCCAGATAGGACAAGGCCAAGGTTAGCGTCCTCAAGAGCAGAGCTCGGTAGTTCACATCAACCATGCTTCCAAGGGGGTTGGGGAGAACATCTCAGGGATAGGTGCAACATGGTGCTGTTCACATCCTAGGAGGAAGGCAGTGCTGGGTGCCATGGGAATGAGTGAGAAGGAAGAGGCCCTACATGAGGCCCTATGTGAGGAGGCCTGGGAAGGGTCTTGGCCTGCAGCTTTAGGCCAGAGGGGCAGAGGAGGGAAGAGCAAGGGCCTACTATCTGCTAGAAAAAGCATCTTGAAGAGAAAGAAGAACGGTTGCACATCCTAAAATCAAGATTCAGAAACAGATAAGCTTACTATAAAATTTAAAGTCATAAGCAACAGCAAGTAGCAAAATGAACATGAAAAACAGAATCAGAAGATCCATATTTCTGGATTTCAAAATTTACACTAAAGCTAAAGAAGTCAAGTCTTTGTGGTTGCAGTCATAAGATAAACATAACAATTAATGTGATAAAATCTATACATATGTATATTGTATATATATACACACACAGTCCATAAATAATCTATTTTGAGTGAAATTTTATATACACCTTATAAAATTTATAATTTTTATACATATATACATCTATATGTGTGCGTATTTATTTAAACAGTGATGTGTGACTGGATGTTAACATGCAAAATAATGAATTGGATTCTTACCTTACACCACATACAAAATTTCACTCAAAACAGGTAATATTTTTTTTGTATATGTGTGATTCTGGGAATTGAAACCATGGTCTCATGCATAGCCTTATGCATGCTAGGCAAGTGCTCTCCCACTGTCTGATATCCCCAGTCCTCAAAATAGATTTTTTTTAAAAAACTACATATAATGAACAAAGCTTTAAAAAAAAAATCCCAATAGAAAACATAAGGGTAGCGCTGGGGTTGTAACTCAGTGGCAGATAGCTTGCCTTGAATGTATGAGGCCTTGGGTTCAATCCTCAGCACCACATAAAAATAAATAAATAAAAATAAAAATATTTATAAGCAAGAAAACATGAGGGTACATCTACATGAATTTGGATTTGACAATGATTTCAGATATGACACAAAAAGCAAAAGTAACAAAAGAAAAAATAGATCAATTAGACTTCATCAAAATCTTCTAAAATGTCATCAGGAAACACTATGAAGAAAGTAAAAAGATAGCTTGAAGAATAGAATAAAACATTTGTAAATCATTATCTGATAAGGTTGTAATGTCCAGAATACAAAAAGAACAATTACACCTCAAAAAAAATTCAAATAAAAATGGATCGATGACTTGAACAACCTTTGTCTAAAGAAGATGTACACAAGGCCTGCCACTACATGAAAAGACACCCGATGGCATCCATCAGAGGAAATGCCAATAAAAAAAAAACAATGAGATGCTACTTCACACCCACTGGGATGGTCAAAAATTTTTTTTAAAGAGCAGAAAAAGGACAAGTGAAGAGGAGGATGAGGAGAAAACAGAACCTTCATACATCGCTAGTGATTATAAAATGGTTCAGCTTCTGCAGAAAATAGTTTGCGGTTTCTCAACAAGCTGACAGAGAACTCCCATCTGATTCAACAATTTTACCCTCGTGCGTGCTCCCCAAATAATTGAAGACAGGTATTCAAACAAGAATTTCACAGCTACACAATTCACAATAGGTAAAAGGTAGAAAAAACCTACATGTCCACAAGTGAATACCTGCAATAAAAATATGGCATATCTATTCAATAAAATATCATTCGTCCCTAAAAATGAATGAAGTACTGACACATGGTACGGCATGGATACATTTGGGAAGCATTATGCTCAGTGAAAGTAGCCTGATTTAAAAAAAATCCGTATATAATATGATTCTTTAGCATGAAATAGCCAGAATAGGCACATCTGTGGAGTCAGAGAGCAGATTTGTAGTTAGCAGGTTAAAGGGAGAGAAGAATGAGAACTGGCTGCTTAGTGGGTTTCAGGGTTTCCATCAGTGTGCTGAGAAACTTCTGAAACTAGCAATTGGTACGGCAGCAAAACATTGCCAATGTATTCAGTGGGACTAGACTGTATACTTTAAATTTGTTGAAATGCTTAATTTTATGTTATGCATGCCTTATTACAATAAAGACTGAAACGCTGGAATTTTGGCATGTATAAATGGAAGATGGATGATAAAGAGAAAAACAGTGATGTCTCAGAAGAGAAAAGGGGAGAGTCTTCGTTAGCACTCAGTAGCCTTTCAAAAAATATTGACTGATTAATGCATTGAAAGAACAAATGAATGAATGGATTTTCTCCCCCAGAATTAAAGTGATATTTGTTATTTAAATTTTTTTCATTGCTTCACTTCTCTATTTTACCTCACTCCCATGAACACTGGTAATCATTGAAATAAACGAGGAAGGAAAGCTGGAGAATAAACTCTCTACTCTCTTCCACAGTAAACAGTTTAAATCTTCACAATTAATGGGACATTTTGTCACTTATTCCCCAACCATTTATTGAGAGCTCACCATGTCATATGCTGCCTACTTTTCCAGGCATGGACAGGTAAAAATCCAAAGGAAGAATCCCTGCCTTCAAATTCATTGTCTATTAGGGTCATTGTCACTGTCTACTGAGTGATAAATTCATGAATAGCTTAAGTATGGAAAAAAAGGAGTCATGATGGCTAAAATGGGGACAGGGCAGAAAGGGAACCTCATCTGGCAATGAGGCAGGCAAGAGAAGAAAACTCTAGTGAGAACTTCCCAAATCAAATGCCTGGTAACACTTCTGCCTGCAGCCCTATTTATCTTCCACAGAAGTATAAACCTCAGGACATGGACAGTATGATTTGATTTCTTGTGGAAGCCAGGAAAGGAGTCAGGGTGAGTGAAAGATTTGTGCAGTCCTTAGACTCAGCCAGGGAGACAAAGGTACAGCTGCACTTCAGGGTTATGTTAATAAATTGGAAATCATGATTATAAAACATTTAGTCTGATTATTGCAAGACTGATGTCAAAGAAAAAAAAATGGCACAGATACCCATGAGAATATCATTTTACTCTAGTGAATCCAAAGGGGTAAGGAAGAAAATGTGCTGCAATGAATGCAATGCGGCTACAAAACTGGCATGGATTGTGGCCTCAGTGGGTCCCCACAAAAGAGGATGAAAGTTGAGGTGCTCACTCCTTATGCTGTCCTGAGCATGCTCCCTGTATCCATCACCTCCACTCCTAAGGGTGTGAAAGGTAAGCTACAAAAACTGAAAATAATATTTGCTAATACCTGTGTATTTCTTTTTTATTTTTAATATAACCAATATGTGAGTTTATGGTGATATTTTCAAAAAATAGAAAAAAAAATATTTTTAAATGTAGAACTTTTATTTCGGGAGTACTATAACCCAAAGCAAACTAGATGACCCCAAACTATAAAAGCAGAAGAGCTGACAAAAAGAAGACTAACTCAATGTAAGAGAGGTGATAGATGGTGGCAATGATTTCCAACACATGCTCATTTAAAAATTGTGCTAATTAGAAGCTCTGCTTCTTCCATCTGAAAGCAACTAATAAGAAGTTGATGACAGCAGAATCAGGCTTCAAAAACCCCACAAGGAAATTACAAAAGTAATAGATACCTCTGGGTGCGTATAAGACTTTTAAATCTAAATTGAATCTTTATTTAGAAATCAATTTATGTGGGTAGACTCGTTGCCCGAGGGTATTTGTTTGCTATTTTATGAATGTTTCAAACCAGCAATTTTTTTCCTGAGGGTTATAAATGCCTTTGACTAAATAAAATATGAGAATAGATTCGTGTAATAAATATGTCTCTGACATTAGCTATTTATCTGTTCATTGATATGTGCAGACTTTATCTAAAAACAGTTATCTATGAAACTTTTTATTTTATGAAATAAAATTGTCTACACATGACTTACTTCCCCCTGTGCCCACCAAAAGAACTAAAATAGTAAGACTTCAATTTATCCTGGAGATTTTGAGGTCAACCTGTCTCCACTTCCAAATAAAGTAAAGACTATGCAAAGTTAGCCAACCTTTATTCTATGTATCAAAATATTTTACATAATTTGTTAAAATAAATATTCTTTAGAGTAATTATCCTTTAGAAGACAATAGAAAATTCTCTCCAGTTGCTCCTTTTTAAACCACATTTTTATATCCTGAAAAGAAAGAGGGTCATAATTGAGGCAGAATCAGCCACTAGACCTAAACTGGTGGGGAGAGAGGTTCTCCCAGAATCAGACAGAACCAGGCCAGGGAACTGCTCAACCTAGGTGAGCACCAAAGGTCCTCACTCCAGATTCCTTTAGAAGACAGTGAGCTGGTGCAGTTGACATGAATCTCCAAGGAATCTACAGCAGCATGTTCACTTATTGGTGAGTGAGGAGGTCAAGGGATGACAACATCATGGAGATATGTAGTCCATCTGGTTTGGGAAAAGATTATAGTGAATAACAGGAAGCTTGGAGAACAGAGTTGAATCTCAGCAAAAGCAGATTTGTCAATGGCTGAGATTTAGGGCAAGATCCCTATCAGGAACTCAAGAAGCAGCACATTTAGGGCTGGGGTGGTGGCTCAGTGGTACAGAACTCGCCTAGCACACATGAGGCACTAGGTTGGAACCTCAGCACCATATAAAAATGAAATGAAGATATTGTATTCACCTACAACTAAAAAATAAATATTTTAAAAAAAAACATTTAAAAAGAAGCACATTTATACTGACTAGACAAGGTTAAGAGTAGAAAAATTTGGACGCATGGGGATTTGAGCCTACATATGCTACACAACCTCTCAATAGGACGTAGCCATCAGTAAGGGCAGGCTCCCAACTCTTGTTTAATCTACAGTCAAATTAAAATTTGAAATTGCATAGGATTATTCCACTGTGCCCCTTCGGTTCCCTGAGATGACCCATGTAGACTTTGCAAGACAAGGTGAGAAAAACTCTACTATCCAAGGGAAAAGTTATAAGGAAAACACTAATACAATAGCCACATCAAATAATAATAATAAAATGATACATGCTTTCTACTATAATCAGCAGAAATTTAAATGATGTGGTATTTTTTTTCTGGTTGTATATAAAGTATATTCACACCATTCGTGTCTTCATACATGTACTTAGGGTAACGATGTCCATCTAATTCCACCATCTTTTTTACCCCTATGCCCTCTCCCTTCCCATCCCACCCCTTGTACTTTAGTGTGTCTGCCTGCCCCCAATTTCAAGGTATAGAAGCAACTTCGAGCCAAATGTTCTCTTGATCATCAAGTTTCATATTTAAGGTTCTCTTTTCCAGCAAAATCTCCTGCTGTGCTTGAGAATTTCTTAATTACATTTTTGAGTTTTCTGCTATCGTGGCAGAATACTACAGAAAGTAATTATGGAGCTAATAAAAAGAATGAAAAACTTTTTTATTTTCCCAAAAGCATACAACAATGCAAAGTTGTAAACACAAACTTAAATGATTTGCTCCACATTTACTTCTGCAAATTAAAATGCCATCTACCCTTTCTGAAGAAAATTTGGATAGTAAAAATAGAATATAGCAAAGTAAAGAAATAACTAGAGACCAAATTTCCATCCAAACTCACCATGGGATTAGTTAAAAGCAAAATTTTGAAAATTTTAAGTAATTTCCAAAATTGCTTGTTTTTTTATGATTAAAACTATAGCAAATGTTTGTGGTAGAAATTTGGGTAAACAGAGAAAAACACTTTAAAAAAACAAAAAGAAATATTCAAAGCCCCAACATTCAAAGTAAGACAAAGCTAACATTTAACTATATACGCGTTGATCTCTTTACTAGACACATATGTGCATTTTTTTATATTGAGAAATCATAGTACACTTAATTTTTTATAAAGAACTTTTTTCTCTTAAACACAGAACTATAAAAATTTGTCCATCAATGAATACTCTTCTAAGGCACTACTTTTATGGATTACAAAATATTTCAAAACTATAATTTATTTTATACTCCCCTATTGTTGGACATATAGTTTATTTCCAATTTTTTCTTTATTATGCACATTGCTTTTACATATTTCATTTAAATGATTAACTATTTCATTGTGCATAACCATGACAGTTTCCTTAGGTTATATTTAAACCTTTTGCCCAAATCACTTTCCAAAATATACGTACCAACTTATATTTGTCCTCCCCTTATTATGTATATAAGTGTTTATTTTATAGTATCACCAATAACATTGGCTTTATTACTTCTAATTATTGCCAAATTGATAAAGAGCAAATGCGTTCATTTATATTTCCATTGTCCCAACTACTAGTCATGCTATTCCTTCATGCTTGTTGCCATGTACATTTTCTGTCTTACAAATTGCCTGTTTGAATCCTTTACCCAAAAAGGGGCAATGGGAAAAATGCCTACTGGGCTGCTCAGTTTTTCCTTTATCATAAAATCATTCTATTTAGATTTTTTTAACTTTATTTTATTTATTTTTATATGTGGTGCTAAGGATCGAACTCAGTGCCTCACATGTGCTAGGCAAGCGCTCTACCACTGAGCCACAATCCCAGCCCCTATTTAGATTATTAAAGTAATAAATTACAGACATTTTACTCAATTTCTCACTTGAGTTTTAGTTATCTTTCTACTGATTTTTTTAATATACAGAATATTTTTTTTCTAATCTTAAATAGTTAAACCTATCAGGATTATCTTTTATAATCATTTACAATATTTTCTTTTTTGTTGTTGTTTTTATTTTATTATTTTATTTATATATAACAGTGGAATGCATTCCAATTCTTATTACATATATAGAGCACAATTTTTCATATCTCTGGTTGTATACATAGTATTTTCTTACAAGGTTTTTGTCACCCTCCCTCCAGGGTCATATAATACTTGCCTACATCCTCTTTTTTAAGTTCTTTAATAAATTTCATTTTTATAGTTAGTCCATAATCCTCCTGGAGTCTGTTGGCATTACGCTGTAAGATTTTAACTTTATTCCCTTCCACGTACCTAAACACTAGATCATACAACTTCTGTTTCTGTGGTTGTTTCAACATATTTCTATAATGGTAGAATGCTTTCTCCAAACAAAATCTTACATGAAAAGCCACTGAACGTAATACAAGAAAAATGGAGCTGTGTTAGTGGCATCAGAGGCGGGTGACAGGTTCAGGGAGGGGATTTTCTGCATCAGCCTGCAGTATTCCACAGAGCTCCATTTGCAAATCACTGATTTTTTTTTCCCCCTACAGATTGAAATGTCACCATTATATTGCATTTCTTACCTGACTTGGGTCAGGTTTTGATCTTCCTGTTCTATTCTGGTCATCTATTCTTTCAGCACTGTCCTTTTATTTTATGCATTATAACTTGTCTACACTAACTTGAACACACACAGAGACACACGCCCCCACATTCACTCAATTCTTTTTCAATTTTTTTTTTCTTGGATCCTTGTGTCCACTTATTTTTTTCATCCAAACTCTTTTTTTTTTTTTTTTTTTTTGGTGGGGGGAGAGGTATTAGGGATTGAACCCAGAGATGCTTAACCATTGAGCCACATCCCAGCCCCTTTTTAATTTTTTATTTTGAGACAGGCTCTATCACTCAGTGCTCTATCACTGAGCTACATCCCCAGCCCTTGTTTGTTTTTAATAAGCATCCAGATCAATTTGGAGGAGGAAGCGGGTACCAGGGATTGAACTCAGAGGGACTCAACTACTAAGCCAATTCCCCAGCCCTATTTTGTATTTTATTAGAGACAGGATCTCACTGAGTTGCTTAGCGCTGAGGCTGGCCTTGAACTTGTGATCCTCCTGCCTCGGCCTCCTGTGCTGTAGTGATTACAGGCATCTGCCAAAGCATCCAGCTTCACATGAACTTTTTAATGAGACTATTAGTCTTATTCACCCCCAAATCTACAAATAATAATTCAGGAGAATTACATCCAATTTGTAAATTAATTTGGGGCTAGCTGGCATCCTAACAGTGAATCTTTTGATAGAAAATGGTAATATACTTTTTCATATTTCAACTCAGCTTCTCCTTTAGCAAAATTTACATGAGTTTTATGCACTTAATATGTTTCTAACTAGATATTTATATGTGCTTTGTTATTGGGATTGAGATTACCATAATACATTTTCCTTCTGATTATCATCAATTTATAAGAAAACTGTTGTTTTATTATCATCTTACTAATTTCAAAATTATTTTGTTTCACTGTTTAGAATTAGTAATCAAATCACCAGTCATCTGCCCTATGCATCTTTATTATTTTTTTTTCCAAATCTAACTGCATTAGCTGAACGTTCCAAATGAATGTTTCTTGGTAGAGCCGCTCTTTCTTTGACTCTGACCTTGACAGGGACGCCTGAGATGGTAGCTTAAATATATTAACTGATGTTTGAAATAAACAGCCCAGGACTGGGGATGTACCTCAGTGGTAAAGCACATACCTAGCATGCACAAGGTCACTTATTAGATCCCAGCTCCACAAAAAAATTAAAATAAGAAAATAAACAGCTCATAACAATTGATAAGGAAAGTATTTTCTACCCTAAGTTTAGTTAAAAATGTTGATTTTTATCAAAACCTTTTTCAGCATTGGATTATTTTTCTCCTTTCAATTATTAATATGATTAATTACATTGATATATTTTCTCACACCAAGCCATCTCTGAAATTCTGGAAATTATTACTTAATTATATATTGTTCTTTTAATATAACACTGGATTTTATTTGCTAGTATTATATTTAGGAATTCTGCATCTGTGTTTGTAAGAGAAATCAGCCTATGGCATTAGAGTTTTGACACTTTGTTAGGTTTTGGTATTAATGTTATATTAGTTTCATAAAAGGATTTAGAAAGCTTAGTCTAATATCATGATTTTAATAAAGCATATGCTTCCAGGGTAAATTGCAAACACAGCTCATTATCAGTAAATGATAAAACATTCCATTTACATCAGTGAAATTCCATAAGACAAAGTTTCCCCAGCAAGGTTAAGCAATAAATTTCTTACAGATAATGATAAAGGCTATGTATAGCCAACATAGGAATTTATAGAACTATTCTATCATAAAAGGTGAATATTGAATCTAATACTCAAACTTGATACAATTTGCAGGCATAGTGGTATGATGCTTTAAAACACACAAATGAGGCTTATTGAAAATACAAAGTGGAAGTCATTATAAAGTAATATAATTGGCACACTCAAATTAAACTTCATTCACCAAATGTTTGAGTATGATAGTTTTATCAGATAATGTCCTAAATGGTATAGAATATTCCTAAGATGCCACTTGAGGTAGTGATTAAAAACAAGATTTCTGAGCCCTCCTCCAGACTTAATGAACCCAAATTAAAGGTGAGGTGTCTAGTATATCTGTTATTTATTTATTTATTTATTTTTGCAGTGTTGGGGATTGAACCCAGGGTTTGCACTTGGAAAGTAAGTGCTCTATTACTGAGCTTTGTTCCTAGCCCTTGTTTGTTTGTTTTTAATAACATCCAGATCAATTTTTTTGAAGGAGGGGTACCAGGGATTGAACTTAGGGGCACTCAACCACTGAACCACATCCCCAGCCCTATTTTGTATTTTATTAGAGACAGAGTCTCACTGCGCTACCTAGTACCTCACTTTTGCTGAGGCTGGCTTTGAACTCATGATGCTCCTACCTCAGCCTCCCGAGCCACTGGGATTAAAGGCATGTGCCACCACACCTGGCCACATTAATTTTTATCAGGAAAGTCTAGAAAACACTTGCTGTAGGAGATCAGAGTAGATTGCCTTCATTGCACTGAGAAATCCGGGTCCCTGAGACATACACTGAGACATCCAAGATGTGGACTTGAGACTCAGCCTCTGTAGGAGCCTGAGGGGACAGCCCCAAGCCATAGACAGGTTTGTAGAAGCTCCTGAATTTCTCCTAGGGGGTTTAGGATTACTATCTGGTTATAAGTATGGGCAAAGGAATGTGTAAGTGTACTCCGTAGCAAACTGGCTCTTTGTACTTGATTATATGTTTAAGTGGGGCGGCTTTGGGAGTCCAGTGAAAATTATAGAGGCTAAAACCACCCTAAGCCACCATTTAGCACCCGGAATGCCACAGGATTTGAGCCTGTTTTCCAAAATAGATTCAGACAGAAACAGCCTGAGACTTTGCTCTCTTAAAAAAAAAAAAAAAATTAAGCCTTTCCCCATACTACAGAATTCAGAATGGAAACAGCAAGATGCAAGTGAGAACATTAGCTTGAGATATTCTGGGGCGGGGACTTGTTTATTTAGGATGAGGGAGAATTAAGTGCACAGGTAGAAGAGTGGGATGAAGAAGAAAGAAAGAACAAAATTTGAAAGCTCAGAAAATAAGAGAGAAATATGGGGCAGAGCAGAGGAACCAGGACAAGAGTTCTGAAGTGCCCCTATTGGAAGCAGAGGTAGGTGACAGCTAGCAAAAGAGAGGAAGAAGTGATGTCAAGATGCCCAGGACCCTTCTCAGCTGTGGAATCTTTGGTCACTATTCTGTTTCCTGTTCATCAACTGATCCTGTCCTAAGAGAGAAAGAGCATTAATAACTTTAGCCTTTAATCAGAATGTGGGTATTAACACATCTTCAAAGTGATTTTTTTTTAAGTACTATATTCCCTGGGCATGGATCTGCTCTGTAGCATGCCCAGGATGAATACTGGATACCCACAGGAGGACCAAGCTGCAATCTCCCTTTAACCAGACTAACAGGTAAGCCTCGTGTTCATCCCAGATACTCCAAGCACGAAGCAGCTGTCTACGTTTTGTCGGCCTTTCCCAGGAAACAGATCTGGGCATCTGAGGGGCTAGAGCTGCTGCTTTAGCCAATCAGATTTGCAATTGCTTTCAGGTGACCTGCACCTGAGGGCCAATGATCTTGGATTAGGGAGCAGAGCAGTCAACCACCTCCTCTGGAGGTTTCAGTTAGTCTGCCCTAGGGCAGCATCCTCTAGAGCTGAGCTGTGCTTCCCAAAGTGTTCTCTTAGGATTAGTAGTAACAGCACCAACTCTGAACTTGTTACAAATGCAAAGTGCTCAGCCCCATCCCAGACCTACTAAATCAGAAATTCTGCAGGCCAGGTCCAGGAAGGTAGGTATTAACACATCTTCAAAGTGATTTTTTTTTAAGGTACTGGGGATTAAACCCAGGAGTGCTTATCCACTGAGCTACATCCCCACCCCTTTTTATTTTTTAATTTGAAACAGGGTCTCTCTTAGTTGCTTGGGACCTCATTGAGGCTTGCTGAGGCTGGCCTCAAACTTGCAACCCTTCTGCCTCAGCCTCTCTAGCCATTGGGATTCCGGGTATGTGCCACCACCCCCAGCTTTCAAGTGATTTTGATGTGTGAGAAAGCTTGCAAGTCACTGTCCTATAGGAAGGGGAGGAGATTACTGCCTTACCCACCTCTCTCTGGACCTTCTAGGTATTGTCCTGATGGAATCACCTCTGTGTCTAAGCTCACTCACTTGGTCCTGCTCAGTGGCTGTTCCTTCCTCTGAAGGCGGTAAAGGGGGAACCCTCCCACTCCAAGTAGAAGCACCCCTCTCCTGGCCTCAAGCCTCCATTGGCAGGGTCAGATGGCAGCCCCTGCACCTGTGTATTGCTGTGGCAAAATTGCAATAAATCACCAAGTCCATCTTAAAACAGGAGACGGAAACTTTATTCACCAGCTGGAGGTCTGGATCTACCAGCTGGTGGGCCAAGGGGTAGGCTGCAAGTTTACACCCTTCAACCCCCTCCAGGGTGTGAATATATCTTTTGAATATACCTTTTATAGTCCAAAACCACATTAATCATAAGTGGCCATTGCTATGATCCAAAACCATAAACAAACATCATAAAATCATAAGCAGAAAAGGGAGTGGGCCAAAACGTCCCTAGGTGAGTACAAGTTAAAGAATGGTTACTAACATCTAGACAATCAATCTCTGATAGGGTACATTGTCCAAGAAAAATGGGAACCAAAGAGAGAACAATTTTACATTGTACAAGAATTGCCATTTTGTGTTGCCAAACATGCTATGCTAAGCAACTATTGATGGGTGCAGAGGCGGGGCTTTCCCATGGGAGAAGCAGTTTTTACATGACGTGGAATCTCAGGGTAAGATGGAGTCTGTTTGGTCATTGCCCATAAAGCCTGGCCCATAACAGTGTTTTTGGCAAGACTCTCCCTCCTTTTCCCTCTCAAAATTCACAGTCTTCTCCTTGACCATCAACACTAATGTTCTCCTGCATTTGTTCCTTCATCCCAAGACCCTCGACCCCATCTGTGCCCCCTTTCTGACATTAGCGTCCCCCCACTCCCCAACTCCTGGTAACACTTCTCCTGGGCCCTCCGGAATTCATGATCCATCCTCAGCAAAATATCCTAAAAACTCATCCTCCTCTCTCAATGTTGGCTTCACGTTATTGTCGCAACCAAGGGCTCCAACTTCAGTACTCTCCGCTGATGAGTCTCATACTGGACCTGAGGATGGAGTAGGTTGCCTTCAACATCCTCATGGCCACATCTAGCCCATTCTCCCTCTCTCCTCAAAACTCCTGGCTTTGACTCTCACCACGCTCCAAATTCTGTTTCCTCTCCTTATACCAGTCATCTACTCATCTGCAAGTTACTCCTTGCAGATTTTAGCTCTGGTTCATATTGCCAACATAATTCCTCTGGATTTCCAAATGCATACATGTGATCTTTTCAATACCCTGTCCTCTCAGTTCCTGGATCTCCTTCCCTCCAGTGATCATTCCTTGTCTCTAGTGCTCGCTCCCCTAGCTGTATTGTACATCCCATAATTACAAATAACTCCCTGCTATCTCAATCTGCAGCATCCCATGTTTTTGTTTTGGTTTTGGTACTGGGGATAGAACTCAACGATGCTTAACCACTGAGCTACATCCCAGCCCTTTTTATTTTTTATTTTGAGATAGGGTCTCTCTAGGTTGCTTATAGCCTCCATAAATTGCTGAGGCTGGCTTCAAACCTGAGATCCTCCTGCCTCAGCCTCCTGAGCCACAGGATTACAGGTGTGTGCCACTAAGCCTGGCCCAAGAATCCCATTTTCATGGCCACTTCCTCTCTTTCCATTTAACATTTACCCCAGGGCTTGACCCCATCAGAGCCACATGTGTCTCATGTGATCACTTTCCTTCTTATTCAGCCTAAGTATGGCTTATCATTTTAATCACTCCCTTGCATATACCTGCCTCCACTCCTGTCCGTCTTTCACCTCAGTCTCATACTAACTTTATGAAGCACTATTCTGTAATGTCCGTCTTTCACCTCAGTCTCAAACTAACTTTATGAGGCACTATTCTGTAATTATTTGCTTGTTGTTTCTTATTTTACAGATGATATATCTCACAAAGAGATATAGCAATAAATACTGACAAATCCAGACTTAGAACCCAGGTCATCTGGTTCTAGCACTGGGCTTTTAACCACTCCATGAAACTATCCATGAAGAACAGATGTAGATACATGGCATGTTCACAAGAAGACTAAGGGAAGCCATATGGGAACTCACTCTGGGTCATCCCAATTTTTTTCCTTAAAAGAAGAGGCAAGAAGGTTCCCAGAACTGCTGTCCAATAGAAATATAATGTGAGCCACAACTATGAGTCCCATAATAATTTTAAATGTTCTAGTGGCCACATTTAAAACATTTTTAAAAAGTGAGATTAATTGTAATTTAACCCCTTATGCCCAAAATATTATAATTTCAATATTATGATCAATATGGGTTTAACGACATTAGATCAATTGAGATATTCTACACTTCTTTTTTCAGACAAGTCTTAGAAATTCATGATCTATTTTAAACTTATGGCACATATCAATTTAGTCCACCCATATTTCAAGTGCTCTGTGACCACCATATTGGATTGTGTAGTCATCAGTCAGGTAGTGAAAGTGAATTCAGGATGTAAACAGTGATAAGGTTGTTTAGGAAGGGGGTTTCTGTAATACCTATGATTATCTGTCTGGAGTCCTTGAGAGAAACAAGTATTAAGACTGACAAGTAGAAGCCAGGTTTACACTAAAATAAGATACTATAAACCTATACAAATGTGTATGTGTGTGTGTGTGCATGTAGGTATATATGCACACTCACACATATTAGATTCAGCATTTATTTTTGGTGAGGTAGCAACTGGCGTAATGTGATGTCAATGAAAATTAACCATCTCCCTCCCACAGGCCTTGGGCTCCCGGTAATAGAATATGGTCTTTGGTGAAATGATCTCTACTTGTCTTATATCTGTCCACCCTGATCATGCTGTTCCCAGTTGCCAGTTTTATGGATCTCTCCAGTCTGACACCTCCAGCCCCTGTATGTCCTTCACCTTTCCCTTCATTCTCAGGAGCATCTCTCTCCTCATTCGGACACCCCTGGATTAACACAGGGATCCTCAACTTGCTTGGCACTGCCCTTGACCTTTCCACAGCCACACCTGTCCCTCGGCCAGTTTTACACCTAGTGCGAAACCACATCCCATTGAACGACACCTGAAATTATCCCACTAAGCACCCCACAGTTCAACGTGGCATCTTTCAGTTTATTTAATTCCCCCTCTTTATTTAAAGCTTGTCATCTCTTTAGAATGAATGTTCAGTCAAGATCAAGGAGGCAGCCAATCACTGAATTGCCATTCAGGTTAGGAAGCACCGGGCAATTTACATGGGGGCCAGATTGGAAGACAGGAGTCGGAAAGGGAAAGCAAAATGGCCGAGGGACTGTCTATCTATAAATATATTTTTAAACTATATAGCACTATAATAGCTATGAAATTGAATCTTCTTCCCTAGGGTAAGTAAGTAACAGAGTATCATAGGCCTTGGCAGACAGAATAACCCCCTTTCCAAGCTGGAAGATATCATCCTTTGATCAAAAACCTAAGATCCTTTCATTTTCCCCACTACAGTCAGTGCCTCAATTTCAAAGGCCACTCGCTGTTTCTGATCTGTTATCAGTCAGGCAGACTCCACACACACAGAGAAAGCCACTTTAGCAGAAGCTGCTGCGTCCTTTATCACAAAGGCAGACTTAAGGATCCTAGCCTGCTAAAGTGCCACAGCTCAACGCAGAAAAGCAGAGGTGGGAGCCGAGGAAAGCCAACTTCATAACGGGAAGTTGCAGATTCTCTTGAGCAGAGAGAGGTAAAATGTAAGTGAGATGCGGAAAGGGGCCAGATGTGGCTAAATAAATCCTTTCGTTGCTGAGTCAGTTTTGCTCCTAAAATCAGGATGTCCCAAAGAAAATACTAAGATGCTATTGGGAGGTATAAATATGACATTGCAACTAGAAAGGAAATCGACCGTGCATTCGTATGTTCTATTACATAACACATGGCAGGCACAGTGCTATCTTTTTTAAAATACATCAAACTCCAAGATCACCTCTGCATGGAAAAGAGATGATCAGAGGGGTACGGTGGCACAGGAGGCTGAGGCAGGAGGATCTCAAGTTCAAAGGCAGCCTCAGCAACTTAGTGAGGCCCTAAGCAACTCAATGAGACCCTGTCTCTAAATAAAATACAAAAAAGGGCTGGGGAGGTGGGTCAGTGGTTAAGCACCCCTAAGTTCAATATCTGGTACCAAAAATAAAGGCGCTCTTAAGAAGAGGAGCCTTCAAACCTCTGTTTCTCCTCCCCTCAAGGCTGGGCTTTCTCTTTTCTTTTCATTTTTTAATTGTTTGTTTCCTTCCATTCTCTCTCTCCTGTAGCACTCTGCCTTCATAGAAAAAGCAGAGTTGGCTGTGAACTGGTTTAGCCAGAAGAACAAGCCCAACCACACTAACATCTGTTTTCACTCTCTCCATTGTGTGTACATCATAAATGTACATCCCTCCGGGGAAAAAAAAAAGTTAGGGCAAATAAATACCAGGCACACAAAAACATCTATGCCTTTCCCCACAATATAAATCATATTTGCCAAAAGTTGTTCAATTTGCTAAATTTGTGGTTCATTGGTTTTAAACTACAGATTCATTCACATGCTTAATTAGCAATGTAATGTTCTTCATGTGATTTTTTTTTCAGGAGCACTTAACATCACTCATTCATATTATTTATTCAACAATTTCATTCAACAAAAGACAATTGGGCCAGCACAGCGGTGCACACCCACAATCCAAGTGTCTTGGGAGGCTCAGACAGGAGGATTGCAGATTCAAGGTCAGCCTCAGCAATTTAGTGAGGCTCTAAGCAACTTAGTGAGATTCTGTCTCAAAGTAAAAAATAAAAAAGGGCTGGGGTTGTAGCTCAGAGGTAAAGTGCCCTTAGGCTCAATTCCCAATACCAAAAAAAAAAGACAATTTTACAAAGGATAAAAAGGCCAAGGAAGATTGGAACAGAACAACTATAATTGAACCAAACAAGAGCTACACAACTAGGTTAATTTCAGTCTTACATTACTTCCCCTGTTTTCTTGTGTGATATTTGGTCTTGACCAATTCTTAGAACTCCAGAGTGATAAGAGTGTTTTCTGTAGGCTCCTGAGATGTCTAGAGGCTGTGGTCTCTAAATAGCCTAGGGATGGAAACTGGTTATCAAGGAATCCAACCATGTGATTAGAGGGAGGGGATTCCAACCCCATCCCCTGACCTCTGGGATGGGAGAGAAGCTAAACTTGAGTTGAACCAACTGCCCATGATTTAATCAATCATATCTTCACAATGAAGCTTCCATTAAAAAAAAAAAATCAAAAGGATTGAGATCAGGGGACCTTGAGTTTGATGAACAAGAATCCATCATGTGCTGGGAAGGTGGAACACACCAACTCTATGGGGAAGGAAGCCCCTGTGCTCAAGACCCTTCTGGACCCCATCTCTTGTATCTTCATGAGGTTTATCCCTTGTATTCTCTAGCAATGAACATTGAAGTTGTATTCCAAATGTTTGGTCGTCATTATTATTGTTTTACTCTAAGTACTATTAGAACAAACTTCTTTGCATACATATCCTTCTGTATAGGTAGCTGGGGGCTACATCATAACAAGATGTAGCCCATCTGGGGGTGTAGTTCAGTGATGGAGTGCTTGTTCAGCATGCATAAGACCACATCACTGCAAAATAATAATAGTAATGATAATAATAATAATAATAGCACCACCAAAATGTGTGTGTGGAACTGTTAAAAGATTAAAAGATCATGTGTTCTAATAGATATTTCCATTAAATGCAGCAGTGGTGGACTATTTGCAAAAGCACAGCTGTGACTCACTGCAGCAGGTATAGCAGAAGAACATGGTAGCTCTGAGAGGGGAAACGTTCTGACAGATCTCCACCATTCCCCACCACCTTAGTCAGTAGCTTCCAAGACACAAGAATCCTCCATCGGTGTTCAGGCACCCTTCACCACCAGCCTTAGCAAAACTATCTCCTGAAATCTGCCTGCATTATACCGTATTTTCTGACAACTATGAGGAAAAAGGATAAGAGTAGAGGAAGAGATGAGGAAAAACAATTCACTGCTACCCAGGATAAAGGGGAAGAAGGCTAAACGAGTCTAGGTATCTCTAGAATTCTCTAAGCAGACAATCCTAAAACACCCCTAAACAATCTGTGGACCTGATGCTGGAGGCAGAGATAAAATATCTCAAAATTCATTTAATCACAGCTGTGGTAAGAATAACCACAAATATCTGTTGTTAATTTAAAAAATCTGTTATTGATGAAAAGGGAAAAAAAAAGGGCATTCAAATCAAGAAATTAAAAAAAAAAACAAAACAAAAAAAAACGGTAGGACGAAAATCCCTAAGGAAGGCAAAACAAAGGAAATACTAAACATAAAAACCCAGGTAACTAAGGAAGAAGACAGAAAAATAGTAGAATTTACAAACAAATCTAGGAGTTTGGGTTTTGTTATTTTGGTAGTGAGATGGAACCTGGGGACACTCTACATCCCAGTCCCTTTTTTAGTTTTTATTTTGAGACAAGGTCTTGCTGAGTTGCCCCTGCTGGCCTTGAACTTGCAATCTTCCTGCCTCAGTCTCTAGAGTCACCGAGATAACAGGGCCTGCACCACCACGCCCAGCAAGAATTTTATTTTTAAATATAAAAATCAATTAGATAATCAAAACCCTGAAAAGAAATCAAGCAAAGTATTGTAAGATTAAAAACATACACACAAATTAGAAATAAAATAGAGAATATAAAAGTATGAAGATTTTGTCTAATTCAGAGCAAACATATTCAATCCAAAACTAATAAAATTGAAACATTGAAGAAAATAGGTAATATTCTAGAAGTATACACAGATTAAAAAAATTGGAAAACCTGAGCTGGGGATGTAGCTTGGAGAGTGTGTCTGAAATGCATGAGACCCTGGGTCCATCCCAAGTGCTGAAAAAAAAATTTTTTTTTTAATTAAAAAAAAAAAGGGGGCTGGGGATGTGGCTCAAGTGGTAGCGCGCTCGCCTGGCATGCGTGCGGCCCGGGTTCGATCCTCAGCACCACATACAAACAAAGATGTTGTGTCCGCCAAAAACTAAAAAATAAATATTAAAAAATTAAAAAATAAAAAATAAAAAAAAAGGAAAACCTGAATGAACTAAATGCATTTTTTTAAAAGGAGTAAATGGTTAGGGAATGCCTTCTGGAAAAGTAAGAATTCTCTGGATCTATTCTACTTTCCAGTCAGACTTTCCTTCAGATTTTCTGTGGTTTTTTTTGCCTTACATATTCTTTCTTTGCATTTTTGACAAATTTTCAATGTAACTGAAAGAACATAGTATCTTGTCTTTCCCACTTAACATTCTATCACTAATACCTTCTCATGGAATTAAAAATCCTTTATGGTCATATTAATACCTGTAAAACATTGAATTTCATTAATGTGCTAGTTTTTTACTTGTATATATTTTGCACTTTTTGGCTTTTCAAATTGTCACTCAAGCTGGGCACAGTGCCACACGCCTATAATCCCAGCAGCTCAGGAGGCTGAGGCAGGGGGATCATATGTTAAAACCAGCCTCAGCAAAAGCAAGGTGCTAAGAAACTCAGTGAGACCCTGTCTCTAAATAACATACAAAATAGGACTGGGGATGTGGCTCAGTGGTTGAGTGTGCCTGAGTTCAATCCCCAGGATCCCAAAAACAATTGTCACTCAAATGTCTATAAATCATCTTATATTTTTTTCCAGATGTTCTTTCTTCATTCAGTCTCTATCTATGAACATTTTTAAGGCTCTTGAAACAATACAGCTTTCCTAAGGGTTTATGACATTGAGTAAAGAATATGTGAGCATCCCTCTCAATCTGCACTCTGACCAACATTGAGTAATGTCCATTTTAAAAGTTTTGAGCTGATTTCTTAGATGCACACAGAGTTTCAGTTTAAATGTCCATAATACCGGTGATAACTTTCCAAATATGTTAGTTATTTTTCATTCGTTTTGGTTTAGATTTTTTTTTCTGTTAATTAACTCATTTGTGTATAATAACATGATTTGGGACATTATCCAGTTAAAGAAACTCCTATAGAGTAAAAAATGTACCTTTTTTTTGTTATGTTTGTTGTATGCATATTTTCCCTCTATTTTAAAATTTTATTTATGACATGTCTTGAATACAGTTTTATATCTCTCTGTAATAAAGTTCTTTGCAATTTCTTCATGTTGTTTTATCAAAGTTTTCACACTTAGTTTATCAGGTATTAAAATTATTATTTTTATCATTATTATTTTCTACAGCTTTGTGATTTTTGAAAAATGAAATATGAGTTATTTTTCTAATTATAAAAATCATGTACACTGAGTAGAAAAATTGATAAGAACAAAAAGGTATTTAAAAAAATCCCCATTCCCTGTATTTCACAACTATTTAATAGGAATTCAGGAAAAAGTTAATATTAGGAAATCTACTAATGAATTTATATTAAAATACCAATTAGGAATAGACCATATGATCTATATATATGCTTATAGACAGAATTTAATAAAAATCAAGAGTAGTCCTTAATTTTAGAAAAAAAATGAACTATGTATAAAAAAATGGAATAGAGGAAGTAATAAGATTCAAAGAGACATGAATAAGATAGAGAATAGAGAAACAATAGAGGAAATAAATAAAACCAAACCTAGTTCCTTGAAAAGATCAACAAAACTAATAAGTCTTTAGCAAAACTGACCAAGAATAAGATAATTCAAATTACTGAAATCCAGAATGAAATAAAGACATAACTATTAATCTTACAGAAACAAGAAAAAAAATAACTTTATAAGGGAATTCTATAAGCAATTGTATGCCCTCAAATTAGATAACTCACATGTGATGGACAATTCTAGGAAGACAGAAATCACAAAACTAACTCAAGAAGAAATAGAAAATACAAGGGAAACTGTAATAAGAGATTGAATTAGTAATCCAAAAGCTTCCAACAAAGGAAATCTCAGATGACTTCACTGGCAAATTCTAGCAAATATTTAAAGAAAAAAAAATAACACCAATTATTCACAACTTTTCCAAAAAAATAGAAGAGTCAGGAACACTTCCTCATCAACTTACTCTATGAGGTCAGTATTACCCTGATACCAAAACCAACCACATCACATGAAAAGAAAGCCAAAACCAATATAACTTATGAATATAGACAGATAACTCTAATAAAATACTAGCAAACTAAATTAGGCTACACATAGAAACAATTATACACCACGACTACATAAAATTTACCTGGAACACAAGCATGTTTTTGCATGGAAAAATCAGTCAATGAAATATACCATATTGCTAGGATACTGAACAAAACCCTAATGATCTTCAAATGCTTGAAAATCAGTTGACATTCTAGGTGTGTGCCTTAGCATCAAATATTTTTTAAATTCTCAGCTGATTCTAATGTGGCACCAGGGTTAAGACCATGGCTTTATGTCTGTTCTGCTTATTGGAAGGAGAGTTTTCCTAAAGATAAAGGAAAAATTAATTGGGGATTCCCTGAGTTATTTGCCATTAATATTTTCAGATCATGTTGTGAAACATGTAGGCTTTGAACCTGGTGATTTTATGTTAGAAAACCTCCTTGACCTACTTCTTTAGGCTAATCAAATTACACAATTAATTGCAAAGGAATACCAGGTTTTTTTTCTGTGTTTTGACTGAGTATGAAAGAGTGATCTGTTTAAGGAATTCAATCCAGGCACAACCTATCAATGTAAGTTAGTGGTCCATAAAGAATTTCTTTCATGGTGAATTAAGTTGTTCCAGAAGATGGTTTTCATATAATCTTGACCAGACCACCCACAAGTATATCCAGGAATTATTCAAATCCAAGTGGAGTTTAGAGGCACATCTGGAGTCCTTGAATTGAATCTGGTATTTAAGATTGTAAAATAATGCATCTCAATTCTGTTTACCAGCATCACAACAACAACAAAGACCCCACAGGTAGTGGGAGAGTGTGAATTCTAGCTCACTGTTCTGTCATTTATTCTGGTTTTCCAGAATTAATATTAATGCTAATTCTGGAGGATTATAAAAGGGGAGAAACATCTTGTTCACAGGAGACAGTGACTTAAAGGGGCTCAAAGTGCTCACAATTTTCATCTCAAATGTAGCTGCAACAACATCATGGTTCTAAACTACAAAGATCTGACAATAAATCAGCCATTGCCCCAGTTGAGTTTAAAAAATTTGTGGAAAGAAAACATATACTAGCTTTCATCGCCCTGTTCACACCCAAGAGAAGAATCTGGTTATAATGGAATTGAAATGCTCCAATTGTTGGGGGAGATTGCATGATAACTCTTGTCAGAGTCACCTTGCTCAGGGTGTCCTTTAGTCACCAGCTCAGGTTTATCCTCTGGAATTACTGATGGATCAACATCTTTAGACTTGCCTTGATGGTGTTTATGCTTACTTAGGAAAATTTATAGGACAAACAGGACTGTCTTCAGAGATTACTTAGCCTGTACTTATCTTTATTTCTACTACAAGAATTAGTTGTGATTACAATATATAATAATGAATCAAGATGAATTCCAGAAAATATGACAGAAGTTGAGAAAACCTGAGTTCCATAAAAGACCTCAGGTTAGTCCCTGTTCGTCGTCACCGAACTCACAAAAATTCCTAGCCTGCCTACTTGCTCAGGTATAGTGACTCAAACATGACCTTGAAGTGACTGAGGCCACTGTCAATGTCATATTGTGTGATACATCATAAGTCCAAAAACATTCATCTGTTTATTTTTGCAAATATTCATTCTTTGGCTTAATACATTTTATATCATTAAGGAAAAGAGGCCAAGTTCCTGCCCTTAGAGATTAAATTCTGATGAAGAAGAAAAGTAATGAATGAGTAACAAGGACCTTTATGTCCTAACAGGAGGCAGCAATAGATGTGCTATAGAAAAATAAAACCAGGGCTGGGATTGTGGCTCAGCGGTAGAGCACTCACCTAGCATGTGCAAGGCCCTGGGTTCGATCCTCAGCACCACATAAAAATAAATAAAATAAAGGTATTGTATCCAACTACAACTAAAAAATAAATATGTAGAAAATAAAAATAAAACCAGGTAAGGGAAAAGGTGGTAGTGTTCTGCTATGGTGAGCAATGGTCTCTCTAAAATGGTTGTATCTGAGCAAATCAATGAAAGAAAAGAGAGGGTGGGAAGAAAAATGGGTGATATGAGTGAGGAGCCTTCATTTTTATTCTTTTTCTGGGCCTGTTAAACTGCAGAGGTGGATCTACATAGATACAACCTCATATTCCCCATTTGAATTCTCCAGTTCAATTTAGCACTGTGATCAAATTAAAAAAAAAAAAAAATTTATTTATAATGTCGTGCTGAGTTGGAACCCAGATCCTTGCCCCTGTTAGACCAGCACTCTACCACTGAGTTACATCCCCAGTCCACAAAATTGTTTTGGAACAGTTTTATTGTAGCATAGTTGCCATGTGGTAAGTTGCATATATTTAAGTAATATCATCCAATATGTTTTCACACCAATAAAACAATTACTGTAATCAAGATAATAAGCATATCCATCACCTCCAAGAGTTTCCTTGTGCCCTTTTGTTCTCCCTTCTTTTTGCCCTAGCCTGCTTTCCTCATTCGCATGTTACTTAATGTGCCCCTAACGTTAAGTAACATTTTCTAGAATTTTTAAAAATAAATTGGATCATGCCATACAAACACTTGTCTGGTCTCTTTCACTCAGCATAATGGTGCTGACACTCATTCTCACCATAGTATCAGCAGTTCATTCCTTCTTATTGCTGAGTGATATTCCGTAGTACAGAGGTACCCATGTTTAACCATTCTTCTATTTAGGGACATGAGGCCCTTTCTAGCTTTGGCCTATTATTAAGAAGCCAATATGAACATCCAAGCACAAATCTTTGTACAGGCACATGGTTTCTTTTCTCTTGAGAAAATTTTATCTGTAGTGAAATGGCTGGATTGCATTGGCAGATACATGTCTACATATTTTTTTTAAATGCCCGTCTGTTTCCCAGAATGGTTATGCTGCTTTATATTTATACCATTTTGTATTTCCACCAGCACTGTTAAAAAATTCTAATTATTCCACATTTTAAGCAACACTTGTTATGATTAGTATGTTTAATTTTAGACATTCTAATTGGTGTCTAGTGCTATCTCATTGTAGTTTAATTTATATTTCCCTAATGACTAAGGATATTCAACATTTTGTATGTGCTTATTTTCTATCTGTATATCTTCCTGGGTGAAGGGTCTATTCAGACCTTTTGTCCATTTTTTAATTGGATTACTTTCTTATTATTGAATCTTAAAAAAAAATTTATGCATTCTGGATACAAGTTACTTTGGATACAAGTAAAACATATGTTCCACATGTATTTTTCCCAGTCTATATGGCCTATTTTTTCACTCTCCTAAAAATTCCTTTGAAGAGCAGAAGTTTTTAAGTTTTATAAAACCCAATTTACCAATTTTTTTTTCTTTTATGAATTGTGTTCTTGATATCACATCTCAGAAATCCTTATTGAATTTCAGGTCATGAAGAGTTATACATCATCTAGAATTTTTATTGTTTTAAGTTTCACATTTCGGTCTACAGTCTATTTTGGGTTAATTTTTTTTATATATAATATGAGGTGTAGATCAATTTTTCATTCTTTTTCTCTTTTCTGCTTGTGTACAGATCAAACTCTTCTATGTAACGATGGTTCCCTTTCTCCCTTGAATTGCCTCTGCACCTTTTTCAAACATCACTTGTTATACATGTGAGTCTATTTCTGGGTTGTCTCTGCTGTTCCATTGATCTGTTGTTTAGCCTGCTGTCAATATTACACAGTCTTAAGTCCTTTAGTTCTATAAAAAGTCTTAAAATTGGGTAGTGTTAAGCCTTCAGCTTTATTTCTTTTTCAAAGTTATTATTTTGAACCAGTTTTAACTGGTTTCTAATGAATCATCTACAATGAGCCAGCTTCTCACAAAGCACACTCATTCAAAGTACTGATATTCCTGTGCTGTGTTATGTTCCTCAGCAACAAACCCAACCCGTCCTCCGAGCTGGGGTGCTACAAATTACATTTCTTTGCCACCCGAATGCATTATCAATCTCTGCAATACAGAAAGCTGCCCTGCTGGAGGAGAAAGGGACTTGCTCCTTCCTATTTGCTCTCTGCACCTATGAGCATCACCCCAATACTACATCTTCACCCCAGCAGTGTCTCCTTGTAGCAACAGATGAATCCACTCTGCAGTTTTTTTCCAACACTTGCAAGACCAAATTCATCACACCTGCACTTCCACCCTCAGGGACACCAGAACAGCACTCTCCTCAATGATCTGAAATTTAGCTTCTCCAGGTTTCCAGAGTTTATACAATTCTGATAATTCCCCCCTTTGTTTTACCAGTCCGAGGGATAGATGCTTCCTGCATGATATTTTAGAGCTCAACTTTTTACCTAGTTAACAACTTCATATTCAGTTTAACTTTCTTCCTAGTACATTCTTTCTATTCTAATAACTAATGTGCTTTTTGCCTCCTGACTAGACCCTAAAGAAAACTGGTTAGCATCCTAACAGATCAATGGATGTCTTCCCTCAAAACATGGTCCTGGGACCATCAACACTAGCATGACCTGGGAACTTGCTAGAAATACACATGCTTGGAATGTGCACCAGACCCAAGGAAGCAGAAATTGGAGGTGGACCCAGAAATCTGTTTTAACAAGCCCTCCAAGTAATTCTGGTACACACTGAAGTGTGAGGACACAGTTAAGTATGTGAGACTTAAGTGGGGGGAATGAGCCAGACAGAATATCAGTCCAATGAAGTAATCATATTCCAAAATTTGAAATGAGTTTCTCAAGGGTGCAGGCACTGTCCTTTAAGTTTCTATAAACCTGAAGTCTAATGTATTTGATTAAAAGATTCCATTATTAAATGATTCTGTCAATTAGCATTTAGGAAGGAAGATGTTAGTTTGGTTACACAAGCTCTGTGATTGTTAAATTATCCCAGACTTTAAAAAGTGCATTCCTCCCCCAACCCCATTTTTCCAACAGTGGCCAGGATACAACATGCACATAGGAGCACACAGAAATGAGCCAAGATTCTGTGGGTGACAAAGAAAGGGAAAGAGTGGAAAACAAAAATATGTTTGTCTTCTGTTCTCATGTAATTTTCTTTCTTCATTTGCTTAGTTCCTTGGAATTCTCTCTTTTATGATCAGCTCTTCCTGACACATCAAGTAAGACACTTAAAACAGACATGCATTCTTAGCTCCCAGGTGCACACATCTACACATCAAAACCCAAAGTGAGTTCTCCTGGACTCCCTCCCATAGCATGGCCTTTCCCATCAGCCTTATGACCCAGAGCAGCAGCAAACCTCCTTCTAGCCAGATGTCTCTCTCTCCAACTTCTTTCTCCCAGTAGGTACTTCCTATTGCTTACCATCTTCAGGTTCAAGGTACCGTAAAGAGTGCAGCCTGGCTCCAGGTATTTCAAAGGCCACATAAAATCCCATGATTTGTCCTCTAATTTTAGATTTTCTGTTTCCTTCAAAATCAGTATAAGGCAGAGAAGTTAGGTGATCATAGAGAAAATATTAGCTACCATTTATTGATCCCTTACTATGTGCAGGGCCATGTAGTATGGACTTTAATAATATAGTCACATATTTTCTTTTCAAAAACTGCTATTGGCAAGGATAGGGAGGAACAGGAACATTCATTCATTGCTGTCAGGAATGCAAAATGGTACAGCAACTTTGGAAGACAGTTTTTGCAATTTCTTATAAAACTATACATTCCCAGGTATTCCAACCATTCAGGAGCCTGAGGCAGGAAGATCACAAATTCAAGGTCAGCTTGAGTGATTTAGTAAGACCCTGTCTCAAAAACAATATCAACAAAAAAGAAAACTATGGACTTTGAGTAATATGTCAGGGTAGGTTCACCCATGATAACATTGGTGGAGGGGGTAAGATGTTGATAGTGGGAGAGATTGTGTTTATTTATTTTTAGAATGTTTATTGATTTAAAAATATTTATCTATGAATTAAGGAATTTTATGCTATTTCAAAGATAAAGAAATTGGGGGACTTAAAAGATTGAGTAGTTTACCTAAGATATAACTCTCATCAAGAGAAAGAATTCAACTTTTGGCAGTTGATTCCAGAGTTTGTCTTCCCAACCACTACAGAAGAAATCTCAGAAGTATACAACCTTAAAATTGAAGGACAAAGCACAGTAGATTATACTTGTAATCCCAGTTACTTACTGAGGAAGGAGGATTGCAAGTTTGAGGTCAGCCTGGGTAACTTAGCAAGAACTTGCTCCAAAACAAAAAATATAAAAGGCTGAGTACGATGTAGCTGGTAGAGCACCCTTGGGTTCAATTCCCAGTCCCATAAAAAAAAAAAAAAAATGGTTGAAGAATGTGAAGGTATCGTAAATATTATGTAGGCTGATGGTTTTCAACTTTAAGTGCACACTAGCATCATGGGTTGATTTTAAGATATTGACAACCAGGTCATAATTTGGACCAATTAAGTAATAAGCTCTGGGGATGTGACTCCATGTCTGCATTTACTAAAGCATTGTGGTGATTATTCTAATGGACAGAAACTGTTGAGATCCCCAAGTTAAAGAACAGAAGGCTCCCACCTGCCACTGTCATGCATTGCCATTCTACTTCAAAAAAATTAACTTTTAAATCATCCTTGTCTAACACCGATAGAAAGAAACATCATTGTTTTCCTTTGAAATTTTAAGACTTTTAAGGCTTTAAGTGAAACTATTCTATATGTTATAATGTGTGTGTATGGTATACTGAAAAGAGCAGGGTTAGAGGTAACACATTCTCAACTCAACTCTGACACTGATTAACCACGATCTTGGAACACAGTCTTTCTAGAACTTCAATTCCTTATCTGCAAAATTAGTACAATAGTCCATGCATGCTTTATTGATTTCATAGCTAGTTCTAATAGTCAAATAAGACGATGTGTACCTTCCTTTTTCTCTTCTTTCTTCTTTTTTTCTAACTTGGGGAATGTCATAATGTTTGCTTTTAGCACATAGTGAACTTAAAGAAAATGTACATTGATGGCATGTGGTCTTGGTATTTATTAACTGCTCTTCAGGAAATTGTATGAGTTTTTTTTTTTTAAACGGGGAGAGAGAGAGAGAGAATTTTAATATTTATTATTTTTTAGTTTTCGGCGGACACAACATCTTTGTTTTTGTATGTGGTGCTGAGGATCGAACCCAGGCCGCATGCATGCCTGGCGAGCGAGCTACCGCTTGAGCCACATCCCCAGCCCCTGTATGAGTTTTTTAAAAGAGTACTCTCATCTACAACATGTATAAAGCAAAATCAATAACCTCATGATTGTTTTGAGAATTAAATAACACAGTACATAGCACTTAAAAGTTATTCAAGAAGTTTTACTTTGTAGCTGGGTGTGTAGCTGGGTGTCTGACACATACCTGAAACCTAACCACTCAGGAGGCTGAGGCAGGAGGATGGAAAGTTCAACTTAGTAAGACCCTGTTTAATATAAAATAGACTGGGGGTATAGCTCAGGGGTACTTGCATAGTATAAAAGAGGCTCTGGGTTCAATCCTCAGTACCACACAGAAAAAAAAAATTGAAAGTAAGAATAGCCAGAAAACATTGAAAAGGAAAATCTGCAAATAAGAACTGTTCTACTGATCATTACAGCTTTGTACAATTATAATTAAAATAGTGAAGAGCTAGCATAAGTACAGACAAGCATATAAGAAGAATAAAATGAAGTCAATAAGTATGCCCAACTAAATGAAGAAACCTAGAATAAGATCAAAGGATATCTTTGGAGGAAATTCAGTCATTTCACAAGTAGTATGGAGATAAGCAAATGACTCTTTGGAAAAAAAATAAGCAAATTTCTCTGAGTATAATGAAAAGTTTCTATGACCAAATATCTAGAAGTAATAAAAAAAGAAACCTGATAAATTTGACCATATAAAAATAGAGAATGTGCAAGGTCAAAATACACACACACACACACACACACACACATACAAAGTCAAAAGGCAGATGAAAAACTGAGAAAAAAATTGTAATCTATATCACAAATAAGGAGATAATAAATCTAAAATGTTTTAAATTGAGGGGGAATAGATCAAAAATCCTAAGGAAAACTTATAACAAGAGAAATTTATTTCTCACTATTCAGGAGGTGGGAGGTCCTAGGTCAAAGCACAGCAAATTCCATGTCTGGTGAAGATTTCTTTCCGGTTCATATTCAGCTATCTTCTTTTTTTTTTTCTCACCTTTATTTCATTTTTATGTGGTGTTGAGGATAGAACCCAGTGCTTCACGCGTGTTAGGTGAGCACTCTGCCACTGAGCTACAACCCGAGCCCCAACAGCTGTCTTCTTTCTGTGTCCTCACATGGTAGAAGGGACAAGGAAGCTCCCTCCATCATCTTCTCTAAGGGTGCTAACTCAATTCAGGTGAGTTCTACTGTCAGGACCTCATCACCTCTCAAAGGCACCACCTCCTCATAGCACCATCTCACTACGTGTTAGGATTTCAACATGAAAATTTGGGGGAGACACAAATATTTAGTCTGTATCTAATACTCACAATAAAAGAAATGTGAATTAAGCTGGGCACAGTGGCACATTCCTGTAATCCCGGTGGCTCTGGAGACTGAGGCAGGAAGATTGTAAATTTAAGGCCACCCTCAGCAAATTAGCAAGGCCCTAAGCAACTTCGTGATACCCTGTCTCAAAATATAAAATAAAAAGGGCTGGGGACGTGGCTCAGGGATTAAGTGCCTCTGGGTTCAAACACTAATACCAAAAAAGGAAGGAAGGAAGGAAGAAAGGAAGGAAGGGAGGGAGGGAGGGAGGGAGGGAGGGAGGGAGGAAGAAAGAAATGTGAATTAAAACTATAGCTAGATACCATTCCTCATCTATCAGACCAGCAAACATTAAAAAGCTTGACAACACACTTGGTGAAGCTGTGGGAAACAGACATCTTCCAGCACTGCTTGTAGAATGCAAAATGAAGGAGAATTTCCCTATGGAGGAAAATATGGCAATGTTTAACAAAACTACACATGCGCTCCCACTTCCAGGAATTTATCCTGAAGCTATACCTCCAATAATATGAAAATATACAGGCACAAGGTTACTCACTGCATATTGTTTGCAATTGAAAAATATTGAAAACTACATAAATGCCCAAGGTTAGTTATATAAACTGGTATATTCACAATAGAGTACTATGTTGCTGTAAAAGGAATGAAGTCAGTCTTTAGAAATGGATATAAATTTATTCCCAGAAGATATTGTTAAGCAAAAATAATGTTTATGTATAAAATGCAATAAGTTACATAAATAAAAAGGAAGCTCCCTTTAAGGGAAAAAAGGGGGGCAAATAAGATAACATACAGGTATCTGGTTTTTGGGTTTTATTTGCTTGTTGCTAAGTTGCTGAGGGCCTCGTTAAGTTGCTCCGGCTGTCTTTGAACTCATGATCCTCCTGCCTCAGCCTCCTGAGCCACTGGGATAACAGACATGCACCACCATGCATGGCTCATGCATATATCTGTTTTTAACCAAAAATAAAAGGATAAGACCAATAATCAAAGGTAGGAGGAGACCAGTGAAGTGGAAGGACTACAGGAGAGAGTGACATTTCTAACTACTTATTTTTATATAGTTTTGAACTTTGGAAGCATGTTACCATTCTACATATTTTTTAAATTACACTAAATAAGCAAAGATGGTAAAGGGAAAAATTAAAAACTTAAAACTGAAAGCAAATTAAAACAACAAATCAATCCTGTTTCATATGAATGACATCCATAGTTGGGGGGGGGGGGAAGAAATAAAGAAAAAAAACTAATCTAAATAACATGAGCAGAATACTTGATTTAAATATATACTTGTGATCTTGTTGTGGAGTAGGTGAAGAACACAAAACCCACACTCTTTTTTCTGGGTTTGTTTATTAAACTGGTATGAGCAAAGTACTACTGGAACTATTTTGGATGAATTAGAGCAACAAGGGGGAAAAAATGTGTCCATAATTTTGAGAGCCAAAGTTCTCACTATGGAAGAAGGAATATTCAATATGGGATGGGAGAATGCAAGAAGAAACACTATGGAGATGAGCTGAATTTGTAGGTACTGGTGAACTCATGACTTAAAATATGTATATGTACATGTATATGCACATTGACATACATGTGTGTCTGCATGCATAGATGTATGTATTTGTGTTATGCACATGCATATATCTATTAGCTTTGACTGCTGAAAGGCCTAGAAGTAAACATACCTCAATAGCAATGAATGTAAGTAGTAACTAGACTATCATTTCTAATACTATTCCTCACCAAAATGAACCAGGGCTCCTCAAAAAATAACCAGCTCTGGGGCTGCAGAAAAATCGGTACAATAAGAGCCTTGAAAAGCTTATAAGGAAGTGATCACCAAAAATAAATAAATAAATAAATTCATTAATTAATAATGATGAGGCAGAGGCTGAGGATGCAGCTTAGAGGTAGAGCATTTGTAGCATTCGTGAAGCCCTGGCTTCAATCCCCAGCACTGCAGCAAACAAATGGGGCCAAGTCACCAAAACACGGGACCCAGCTTCAGGGGGTTCTGCCGCCCAAATGTGTTGACACGGCTCCCCAGTCCACTGGTCCCTGCCAAGAAGCAGCAGCAGAGCAGTGAAATGGCAGAGTATCAGCCCAGGTGGGCTTAAGCACAGGCAGCAAGAATGGGCTGCCCTGTAGAGCCTCCCATGTCCGTATGAGCCTAAGGCACAGCACAGGGCAATACCATCTCCCCACCCGACGCACAGCCCAGCCTGCAGTGGGGAGGCCCCTTGCAGAAGCACACTCCATGCAATTCTGCAGCTCTAGACACCCCCCTGAGCATGCTCAATTTAATGACTTCAACCTCCTGCTTCCCAAGCAGGGAAAAAATGAAAGTAAAGTAAACCTGAATGGGTTCAGGACTGATTAATTGCATTAGTACCTTTCTAAACTCTAACTAGTATAAGCTTGGACCAACAGCAGTGACCCAAGTGCTATCTAAACCCACATACTAGCACACTTAGAGACAACCTACTATGGGGTCCCCTCTTGCACTGTAAGACTTCTGTTTCTATTCTTCAATAAATCCTAGTCTTGCACTCATCCTAGTCTGTGGGTTTCATTCTTTCAATTCACAAGACAAGAACCCCCAGAAAGAAGAAATTAACGGTGAGCTGCTGAGGTCTGCTGCAACAGTGAAGGGCATAGCCCACCATAAAGAGAAGCAACACTTAAAGAGGCCTGCAACCATAAAGAGGCCTGCACCTTACACAGACTCCCACCAGCAAAATCAAAGAAACTCCAGTCTTCCACTAACAGAAGTGGAGAATCAAGTTTCATCTCAAAACTCCGGTTTCACTGTAATAATTTTTTTTTTTTTTGGTACCAGGGATTGTACTTAGGGGCACTCACCACTGAGCCACATCCCCAGCACTATTTTGTATTTTATTTAGAGAAAGGGTCTCACTGAGTTGTTTAGCACCTTGCTTTTGCTGAGGCTGGCTTTGAAACTGCTGTTCTTCTGTCTCAGCTTCCCAAGCCGCTGGGGTTACAGGTGTGTGCCACTGCACCCAGCCCTTCACTGTGACAAATTGAGCACCAGAATGTCTAAGGAGTACAATAGCTATAAACCATTGGGAGAAAAAAAAAAGGACTTTGTAAGCCCATACCACTAATAAATGCATAAATTAAAATGAGGAAGAGAGAAGGGATCCTGTTTACAGTAGGAATTCCACATGCCAACAGGGAAACCTGGAATACGGGAGTTAGCAAATCATCATTTTGCAGCCATCGTAGAGAAACTTGGTTCAAGCAAAACTCATTAATGGATGCTAGATCTAGGGGAAAGTTTAATGATGGGAAGAATGCTTGTATGACCTTATCGTGTCTCTCTACAGATTGCTCATTAGTGCCAAAAGTAAAAAATAATATCTGTACAGTAGAGACATAGGGATCACCCTGTCAAGACAACTCTTGACTGGATGATCAGACTTAGCATCACAGATGTGGAACAGAGAAACATCACAGGCCTCCAGGTATATGCTGAAAGGAACATAATGTCACTTGTACAATATTTCAGCCAGGAAGGCATAACCTGAATCTAATTATTATGAAACACTGGGGAAACCCAAAGTGAGGAACTTTTGTCATAATAGGCAAAGAAATGCCATGAAAATTTTTTTCCAAATCAAAGGAAACGAAAAAGGCATGGCAATTAGATGCAATGCACAATCCTAGACTGGATCCTGTACTGGAGGCCAAGTCGGGGTGAGAGGAGGAGCTAAACAGAACATTACCGGATCTATAAATAAAATTAGCCCAGATTAAATTGAAGCATTATATAAATATATTTAAATTTTAACTATACTGTGATTGTATAAGGCATTATTCCTGTTCTTAGGAAACAGATCCTGTTGATGGATAAAGAGCAGTGATATATGCAACTGACAGGCGAATAATTCATAAAGACATCAGCATATATTTCTGTGTACTTATATACACATATACACACACAAACACATAGACACTGAGAGATTATGCACAAATAACACAACAAATGGGGTAAAATAGATTAACGGATGGGCTAGGATTGTAGCTCAGTGGTATAGCACCTGCCTAGCAATGTGAGGCACTGGGTTTGACCTTCAGCACCACATAAAAATAAAATAAAGGTATTATACCCATCTACAACTAAAAAAAAAATTAAAAAACGTTAACAGATGATCCTGGGTAAAAGACACACAGTTTTTCTTTTTTTGTTTGTTTGTACCATTCTCAATCTTTGCAACTTTCTAGTACACTTGCATTATTTCAAATAAAAAGTATTCCAAAAAATACACAAATAAATAGAAGGGTTCAGGGTGTAGTTTAATGGTAGAGCACTTTCCCAGCATGCATGAAGCCCTGGGATCAATCCCCAGCAACTGGAAGGAAGGAGTGAGTGTAGTGTCAAGAGTTAATTGGAAACACAGAAAAAAATAATGCAGGTTAGCCCAAAATAACATAGGTCAATATTAGAATAGTTATAAATTCATTTAAATCCTGGTCTGAAAATGTTGCAAGCTAATTTTGCCTAAATGGCTTCATTATTTAACATTTATAATGCCATTCACTGGAACAGTTTTAAAATAGCATACAAACTATAGCACAACCAATAGAGTAAATTATATTTAATACATAATAATGACTTAGCAATGTGCCACTGATTAGCTGGATGTCTGAGACCCTTTCAAGGAAGACCTGCTTAATGATAAGGAAAATATTGGAATGTCTAATCCATAGGCACTAAATACATTTATTAGAATTACTCTTAAAATTATAACATGCTTTTTCTTATTTCAAAATAATGTAACCCAACAGTAATATATTTTAATTTCACATTTTAAGTGCTAACCTTTTTAGTAATACTTATATTACTAATATTCATAGTGAGATAATTTTTTTTGTGTGTGGTGCTGGGGATTGAACCCAGGGGCTTATGCATGTGAGGCTAGCACTCTACCAACTGAGCTATATCCCCAGCCCTTATATTGAGATTCTGAATGGGAAAGATACAGAATTAAACATTTCATACCCTACAAAAATGCAGTATCCTTTAATTCACATGGATATTGAGAGGTTGACACCATAATTTTTTTATTCCAGTGTTTGCTTTTTAGAAACTAATATAAACAGAATAAAAACTGTTGCTTCCACAGCATTCAGACCGCTCACATTAGCAGGTCAGAGGTAACTTTTTTCAATGGGTTAAGGTCATTTTGACCAAATCATCTGTAAGGATTGATTGTGTACTATGACCTCAGCCTCTGTTTTCTGTTTTTGTTCAATATTCTTTTAAAGGAAACAAACTTATTACAGATCTGAGATCTACTTTAATTCACATTTCATAGCAAGAAAATACAACTTACTTATTCACAAATTATCTGCTATAAGCACAAAAGCTAGTTACTTGTTTACCTAATAAACTAAGTCTAAATACCTTAAGTGGCCATTAGTATATGGAATAGTATTTGTTCTTTTAACAAAAATTTTAATTCCACTCTGCATTTCACATGTAGTCTTTTTATGTAAAAATGCCTGATGAAGTCATGACTCCTTAAAGCTCACATTTAATTTCTTGGAATTGCCTGTATAAACCAAAGGAGAACGCACAATTTGTAAATTTTCTGCTGTAGACATCAGGTCATGTCCTTGAAGTTCAAATCTACTTGAGTCTATTAGCATGTAATGATTCCAACACTGGCAGGGAGATAACAGGAAGAAATGAGAGTATGGGGGGAAAAAAGTGAATGCAAAGAGGGAGAAAAAGAACAAAATAAGAAGAGGAGGAGGAGAAGGAGGAAACAGAAGGAGGAGAAAGATCAGCAAGAAAGAAAATAGAATAGATGGCAAGAAAGAGGAAATGAGAATGAAGGGAAGTGGGAGATTAAAACTTCCCTCACCTGCAGAGTTGTTGGAAAGATCCTGAGCTGAAACTGCCTCATTCACATTTTGGTCAAAGGGAGTACTAAACTCTTAATCAGAGATTAAGAATTTCTTATATCTCATATTGCTTGTGTGTGTCTAATGTCGACTTAGTGTATGTACGTTAAGATACAACTTGGCTTGTGTGAAGGTATTCTTTAATACTTGCACAAGCTTCAAGTGTTTGCTTCAGAGGTGGCTGTTAACCGTAATAGACGGCTGGGCTGAGCAGAGGCTTCGCAGCACGCCTGGAATTTGTAAGAATTGCCGACTATTAATAAAGCAGTGTTCTTCCAGTTGTCACTGTGTGCCATTCTTTGAAGCATCCCCGGAGGACTATTTTTAAAGAAGCTTAGATAGAGCTTGTCATGGTATCATATAACCACGATTGAAGTGTGCTGAGCTTTGGATCAGCCATGTATCCTTTGTGTGACAAAGGAAAACAAACTGTCATAAAAGTGCATGAAAGTCGACAAGATTTTCTCTAATCGTTATATCCTGGGAATACATATTTATGAATGTTTTTCAACACAAGCGTAGTAAACACATATGACATCCTGGGATTGTTTAAAATATGAACCACTGGCCTAACAATCACTACAACTTACATTGTGGATAAAGCTGTGGTTTCCTGACCATCCAGCAGCCAATAATGTTCTATATTAAAGAACTTGTGTGTGTTTTTTTTTCCTCTCAATATTTTAATGATTAAGTATAGACATAATTTAAAATAACTGCCTCAACTCATCTTAATGTTTCTATAATTTCCTTTCCATATTTTAATTTATGATTAGACATAGACATCATTCAAAATAACTGCCTCAACTTGTATTACTGTTTATATAATGGCCTGCACTATATCAACAATTCTCTAATATTCTGTCACTATTCTATGAAATCAATGAGGTTATTTAAAGGCAATGACAGTGCAAAAAGAAACTCAAGAGATATTTTTTCCTCTTATCTAAAAATTATTTTTCTCTTTCAAATCTTACAACTAATCCATACTATTTTTAAAGTAGACATTTTTCCTGGCTTTGAAGGCAATGACTTCTAGATTGAGTGGCAATGCTACTCAGTGATACACGGATATTTTTAGGACACATAAAAATTTAAATAGGAATGAGTGGTGATTATATTGAGGAATATTTGACTATATTTGCAGAGTCTCTGGAGTCAATGGTGTATCCTCATTTTTAATTTATGGTGGAGTTGACTTCAGGATTCCCAGGATGAGCACACACAGACACCTAGTAAAATACCCCAGGATGGTTCACCATTAAAAACAGGAAAAGCAATTGCAGGAGTGCCTTTTATAATAGTCAAGCATAAATATTACTGTTGTCCTTGTATCTGTTACTTGTATAGCCTTCATAAGTATATCCCCATTATTTCTTCTTTGACCCCCAAATAATATTATCTGCCTTTTAAACAGAAGGCATCTGAGACAAAATGATATAAAGATAACTTCACCAATTAATTTAAGGTTCATTGTGATTCATGAGCTCTAATTCCTGTGTTCACCGTACCAAGATACCATTTCCTGCCATCTCTGCTTGTGACATTTATCTCAAGTAATACCAAGATTAGTTTAAGAATTAAGGCCAGAGTCTAATGCAGTAGAACGCAGAGGCATAAAGCACTAAAGAATTTTAGAGCTGATAGATTTTAAAGATAATGTGCGCAACATTTCAAAGGAAACTGAAGTCAAAGAATGTGAAAAGATCTTCCAAATCTTGCATCGCTGGAGAGCAGATGCTGCTATGAGAATAAGTAGAAAGACTAAAAACATTCAATAAATACATAGGAAAGGGTAAGAAAATAAAGTCTTGGCAACTTAGGTCAACTAGACAATATTGCTCAGTACCCCATGGGGCAGAATGGTTTATGGAGCACTGCTCATAAAATTCCCTTGATGCGGTGATGAGCTGTGAAGTTGATGCGCTTCAGGTTGCTCCTTCCCCACAAGCAACAGCAAATAGGCTTTCAACCCTCACTTTGGCTGCAAGGATCTGTCCCTAGATATACTTCATAAGCAGCAGACACACAGGACTTCTAGTGTCCTATTTGTTTTTACTAACAGAACACACCAGCCCTTTTATCAAATGCAAAGAGAAAATGTTTTAAATAATGAGGAACATTCCCTGATGTCTTTCAAATGTGAATAAAGAAGCAGAATGGGAAGGAAAAACGTGTCAGGGACAGCATGACCCCTGTGACTAAGGGTAAAGAGAAAACCTTTTTGCCTTCAAAGTGAAAATCCCCTTCTATTTTAAGGAACACTCCCTTCTTTTTTTAAAAAAAAAAAAAAAAAAAAAAACTCTCCAATGAATCATTAGGGTTAGGTCATAGTCTCCTGGGACATTTAGTTTCCAAAGAATAAGTTTTTTTAAAAAAAAAATTTTATTTGTTCTAATTAGTCATACATGACAGTAGAATGCATTTTGATTCATGGTACATAAATGGAGCACAACTTTTCAAAATTCTCCAGTTGTACATGATGTACACACCATATGTGCAGTCAAGAATAAGTTTTTAAAGAATCAATAAGGGGGGAAATGTATAATCTGACAACTAGGAAGGAGAACCATCCCTTTCCAAATGTCCTGGCTGCTTTGGTCTCATCAGTCCACAGAATTCAAATAACTGTGACTGGCAAAGATCCCAACTTTGTGGAAATAGAATGGCTCAAACTTGAGTTCTCTGAGCCCACATTTTCATATGGCAGCTTTTCTGTAGCTATTAGCCTTGCAAAGCCTCTATTTTGCCTTTAGACAATGTGTCTCAAGGACAGAGAATGGTACTTTAAAAACTTTTTGGACGGATGCTGCAGCCTAAACATGGACGCCTGAGGCACTTCTGGATCCTAGAGCTTAAACATGGATGCTGAGGAACTTCCAGACCTGGGGGCTTAAACATGGACGTGCACCTGAGGAATCTCTGGATCCGTGAGCCTAAATATGGACGCCTGAGGAACTTCTGGATCCGGGGGCCTAAACATGGATGTGTGCCTGAGGAACTTCCAGATCCTAGAGCCTAAACATGGATGTGTGCCTGAGGAACTTCCGGATCCGGGCACCTAAACATGGACGTGCACCTTTGAAACTTCTGGATCCGGATCCGGGGGCCTAAACATGGATGTCTGAGGAACTTCCGTATCTGGGGGCCTAAACATGGATGTGTGCCTGAGGAACTTCCAGTTGCTTCCGCCTAAACATGGAGGACTGATGAACTTCCGGATCCATGGACGTGCGCCTGAGGAACTTCCAGATGCTGCGGCCTAAACATGGACGCCTGAGGCACTTCCGGATCCTAGAGCCTAAACATGGATGCTGAGGAACTTCCGGATCCTAGAGCCTAAACATGGATGTGCACCTGAGGCACTTCTGGATGCTATGGCCTAAACATGGATGTGTTCCCGAGGAACTTCCGGATCCGGGCACCTAAACATGGACGTGCACCTTTGAAACTTCTGGATCCGGATCTGGGGGCCTAAACATGGATGCTTGAGGCACTTCCGGATCTGAGGGTCTAAACCTGGACGTGTCCCTGGAACTTCTGGGTCCTTATGCCTATAAAGGGGAGGGTGTGACTCTCAGAAGGGACGTGGCCCATGAAGGGGAGCCGAGTATGGGGCCTGTTGGGGGGCAGACTGAGTTGTCGCACCCTGAACTTGAATGTGACGGTCGCCTCACTTCCTGGCCTTCACCTGGGTGTCACTTCCTCCCCTTCCAGGCAGTGCCAGGGAGGAAGTGAGACCAGGCGCAGGGGCCAGGCCCTGAGGAGGGACACTGTCTTTCTCCTCGCTTAGCCAAGCGCCCAGCCTGGCTGGGGATGGGGACGTCTTATGACACTAGCTGCCTCCTGCATCCCTGCCCCAGGACCTCAGGGACCACAGGCGGGGAGTCGTTGACATGATTCTCCCCTGGCCGTTGACCCTCAGCCCCAGGGTCTGCCCAGGGAGAGCTCTGTCTCCCAGAGGGTCAGGGGGCCCCTGTGACCTTCTGCTCCTTACCCACCATCATCCCGGGTGAGCAAAGTTCAGGACACCAAACGATGCTGAGAGTGACATCTCCTGGATGAGCGGCTGGGGACTTTACCTCTGTCCCCAGGCCTCAGACACCAGATGATCCCTCCCAGAGACACCACACTGCCCAAGACTTATTTTTAAGCTTTGGATTCTGTAATTTTCCTGCTGCCACCTTCTTTGTGAAGCCAGTTTTTCAATAGAGACAATATTTCAGGGGAAAAAAAAAACAACAACAACATGGAGTCAATCAAACCAAGCTGACACATCTGGTCCTCCCAGAGAAATCTAGATTGGGGGGAGAACAGCCATTCTCAACTGGCGAAATAGTGAAGTTCCCTTGTCCTTATTTTGTGTAAGCAAAATAAATAATCTGGTGTTAACTCATCAAATCATTTTTGAGGAGTGCTCGGCTCATAGGAAAACTGATTCTGTTTTATGGAATGAAGTGTTACCTGATTTTAAAATTAAAAATGAAGCCAAGTAGGATTGTTAAATTACACTGTCATAATTCTGTTCTTTGATAGCAGAAATAAATAAACCTTAAAAAAAAAAAAACTTTTTGGTACTTTATGGTACAATATGGTACTTTAAAAACTTTTTCAGCTTTTGGGGTGAAAGCATAAACATATACCTGAAGTTGGGCTAAAGATATATATCAATGCCTGCTATTTTATGGTTTGCCCATTTAAAATGACTTTTTATCTTCTGGGCTACATTTATCCTCTCCTATATAATCTCTGAATTTATCCTACAACACAACCCTCTTTATGGAAATTTCTACTTCTTAAATAATTTGGTTTTATATATTTAAAGAGTTGGAATCAAAAAGTAAACTCTCAAGTTCCCAAATAACGAGGAAAACAGGCCTTCATTTTCATATCCCAAAATTCAACTATATAGAAATAAATTACAGCATAGAGTGGCTGTCGACCTATTTATGAAGCTACAGTGATAGATCTGTGAAAACAAAAGTGGCCCGGCTTTCCTCGAGAGCATGTGAGAAGAGGTGTTAGGTAGGACCCTAAAGAGAGGAACTAAAGTTCTTTGATTGGTATCCAAATCCTCATATGAGATAGCTTAATTCAATGTTGAACCTGAGGAAAAAATATGTACACACACACACACACACACACTCACATACATAAAAGCTCAGGCTTTTTCTATGCGAAGGGAAAGCACTATTGCTGGCCATAAAACTATAGGATGTAGTTCTAAGCAAAGCAAGGAAGGATAGCCTCATTCCTCACTCATTCATTTATCCAACAACCACCTATTAGCAATTTCTGTGTGCAAGCACCATGCTAAAATGAAGAAGACCAGTATCTTCAGAAGCTTAAAACTCAGTGGAAGAGGGAATGCACTATTAACCATTCTATTGATGAGGATTCTTTGCATCACAAATGACAGAAGCCTACTTCATAAGAACACATGTGCTGGGAATTTATCGGCTCATGAAACTGAATGTTGTACGTGTAGATTTCAGTCACCACTGGATGGAGCAAAGTCAGCAGGCACTCTGTCTCGCTTCACTCTGGAGCCTTCCTCTGGACTGATTTCACTCTCAGGTGAGTTTTCTTTCGCCTTTGGTGATAACAAGACCACCAACCACTCCAGGCTTATGTAACACCAGCTTAGTGACCATACAATCTTTGCCCAATCGTTTTAGCAGAAGTCTCAGAACTGATGCCAATTTGTTCTGACTGGGATAATGGTCACTGCTAAACATCCTCAGTGCTAATAGAGATAGAATATGTTACTCAGCCTGGTCGGTAGGCTAAGCATAAGAGGGATGCAGATGAAACAGAGATGTTCACTGCAACATTACAAGATTGAGTGGAAAAGGGCTGAACAAAGATAAACAGAGAGCGCTACAGGAATGTGGAGACAGAACACTGAAACAGGACAGCAAGAGGAGGCTTTAGGAGGCAGGCAGGCTGTTGTCAGCTTCACAGTAAAAGCCATAGTTCCAAAGCAGCCACTTTAGACAAAGATCGGGCAGTTCCCTGAAATAACTAAACATAGTTATCTTATGACTCAGCAATTCCAATCCTCAGCATATACCCAAGAGAAAAGAAAACAAATGCCCACACAAAATCTCATACAGTGCATATTCACGGCATTACTCATGGTGCCCCAGAGATCAAAATAACCCAAATGTCCAAGAACTAAAAAATCTGGATAAACAAATGTGGTTTATCCACACAGTGAAATATTATTTGGGCATAAAAAGGGATAAGGGGCAGATACATACTACAACATGGCTGGACTTGGAAAATGGTTACAGTTAAGAGAAAGAAGCCATAAACCAGGCACAGTGGCGCATGCCTGTAATACCAGTGGCTGGCTCGGGAGGTTGAGGCAGGAGGAAAGTGAGTTCAAAGCCAGTCTCAGCAACTTAGTAAGGCCCTAAGCAACTCAGCAAGATGTTGTGTCTAAATAAAATATTAAAAAGGGCTGAGGGCACAATTCACAATAGCTAGACTGTGGAACCAACCTAGATGCCCTTCAATGGATGAATGGATAAAAAAAATGTGGCATTTATACACAATGGAGTATTACTCTGCATTAAAAAATGACAAAATCATAGAATTTACAGGGAAATGGATGGCATTAGAGCAGATTATGCTAAGTGAAGCTAGCCAATCCCTAAAAAACAAATGTCTAATGTCTTCTTTGATATAAGGAGAGTAGCTAAGAACAGAGTAGGGTCGAAGAGCATGAGAAGAAGATTAACATTAAACAGGGATGAGAGGTGGGAGGGAAAGGGAGAGAGAAGGGAAAATGCATGGAAATGGAAGGAGACCCTCAGAGGTAAACAAAAGTACATACAAGAGGAAGTGAGGGGAAGGGGAAAAATAATACAAGGGGGACAAACGAATGTCAGTAAAGGGGGCAGAGAGAGAAGAGGGGAGGGGAGGGGAGGGGAGGGGAGGGGGGATAGTAGAGGATAGGAAAGACAGCAGAATACAACAGACACTAGTATGGCAATATGTAAATCAATGGATGTGTAACTGACGTGATTCTGCAATCTGTATATGGGGTAAAAATGGGAGCTCATAACCCACTTGAATCAAATTGTGAAATATGATATATCAAGAACTATGTAATGTTTTGAACAGCCAACAATAAAAAATTAAAAAAAAAAAAAAAAAAAAAAGGGCTGAGGGTGTGGCTCAGTGGTTAAGTGCCTCAGGGTTCAATCCCTGGTACCAAAAGAAAAAAAGAAGCTAGACACAAAAGACCACTTATAAGATCCATCTATATGAAATGTCTAGAATAGGAACTAAAGAGAGAAAATAGATTCATGGTTTCTTGGGGCCAGGGGAAAGAAGGGGATAGAGAGCTAAAGGTAGGGATTGTTCTATGGTGATGAAAATTCCTAAAATTGACCAAGGTGATGGTTGCACAAACCTGTGGGTACACTGAAAATATACTGAATTGTACATTTAAATAGCCGGATTCTATGGCATATGAATTGCATTTTGATAATAATGCAGTTTTTACAAAACAATATTGAAAAGGCAGGTAGGATTTTAACACAGGTCATCTCAGGCCAGCGCATCATATGAGGCTGAGGAATTAGTTCAATAGAAGACAGATTGCACAAAAGAGAGAGAGAGACAGAGAGAGAGGGAGAGAGAGAGAAGGAGGAGGAGGAGGCAGATTGCATTACCTCACCTGTTTTATAAGCACAATACAGTCAGGTAAGTTGAGTCTATAGTAACTGCTGTGGCATGCCACACAGACCTTCCTTTCCAGAACTAAAGGGTCTATTTCTGCAGCTGCTGGGAGTGGTCTCCCCATCAGTCCTCTTTGGGAATGGCTCCTAGCAGCACAGAGCTGGGCCAAGGTCATGCCTCCCCCCCCCACCCCCCACCCCCGCCCCGTGGAGCCTACCTCCAGTGGCTGCTCCTTATGAGTATGTAAGAACCTTGCCCTCTGGGACTCAGGATAGTTTAGAAAGGTTGTCTGTTCTTCAGGGTCACTGTGCAGTTGGCTGAGACCTTTGGTGTGACTGCATTGCAGCTTATCCTCTTACCCCACCCACTCCTGTCTCCTCCTCCTCCCTTCCCCGACCCCCTGCTTTCCACACAACACAATCTTCATCCGGTGCATAGAAGGATACAATTAAAAGGAAGAGAAAAGTAGATCTGGGATAATTATAGAGGACCTTGAATGCCATGCTGAGGAATTGGAGCTTCAGTGGAATATAAGAAAGTTATCATTATAATTACATTTGGAGAAAGAACTCAGGCAAGCATGTTAAAAATTATCTAGAATGCAACAAGATAAAGACAGAGATACAAGTTAAGAAAACCACAATAGGAGTATGAGCAAAAGGAAAATTTATTGGAGACCACAAATAGGACTACAGCAATACCGATGAAAAGGAGGAAAGAAACTGAGAAAATCAATTGGGTTTGACAAATGATGAGGTGAGAGGCAGTTAGAAAGAAGGTGAACAAGACTACAAGATTCCTAGGCTTGGAGTTAGCTACCACGGAGAAGAGTAGCACAGTGGTGAGGGGTACCTGTCAGGAACCAGTCAGAAAAGGGAAACCACGCTAGTTATTTTAACTGACAAAAGAGAATACAACTTAACTGGAGTTGGAGCATCACAGGGCCAAAAAGGGACAATTAGAAATTCTAGGTAGATAGTGCAGGAGCAGCTACTGTTCCAAAAACTGGGGAACCAAAGGAAGAGAGAATACAGATGTTTGGAAGAGGAACCCCACAAGGTGGGACCTAGATCTAGAAGGAACATGCTCTCAACTGCTGACTGTTGCTATTGATTTTTTTCTTCTTTCTTTCTTTTCCCTTTCTTTCTGTGTTTTTTTTTTTCTAATTAAAACAATCAAATTTATTATCCTAGAGGGATGTGGGTCAAAAGTCAAACTTGGGTCTCAAGAGCTTAAAATCAAAGTGTTGGCAGGGATGTGTTCCTCTTAAGATGCTCATTTAGATTATTTGCAGAACTCATTTCCTTGTGATTGGAGGGCTGAGGTTCCCATTTCTTGCTGGCTATAATTTGGCTATATTAAGCTTCTAGAAGCTTCCTTCACCCATGCCTTGGTTCATAGACCTTCCTCCATCTTCATGCAGCTATTTCTGAATGTGATAGGATCCCATGAGACAGGTACCCAAACCCTTGAGAAGGGGGGGCCACAGCCAGTGATACTGGTGATAGTTTTGAAAATGGGAAATTGGGAACAGGAACTGACCTCTGCTACTAGAACAAACTGTGAAGAGGCATTGCAAGGGTGATACTCTACAGGAAGCAAAAACATCCTTTCCCCCTCTAGCCTTATGGCCTCCCTCTGGTGCCCCTGAACTGCACAACCTCTATACACTAGAGTGACCATTTAATTTAACTCCTCAATTTCCTCATCTATTAAGTGGGAGTTCACATTGGTCCTGCCTGACAGAGTGATTGGGAGCAGTCAATGAAATGTAATGTGGCATTTATGGTGACCTTTCAGCAAATAACTTTGGGATTAAAATAGGGGACAGAGAAAGAAAGAGAGAAGTCAGAGTTGATTATTTTTGTTTTGTGAAGTAGATGAGGAACAAGGAAGAGTGAGTTGTTGGGGTCATGTTGAGTTTAACTGTCTTCTAGAACAGTTTTATTTAGTAAGGATAGAGTTGGGAGTGTATTTTGTTGTTGTTGTTTTGTTTATTCTTGTTTTAGTCAACTTTTTTGCTGCTTTGAACAAAAGACCCAACAAGAACAATATTAGAGAAGGAAAAGTTTATTTGGGGACTCACAGTTTCAGAGATCTCAGTCCATAGAAGATGGCTGCATTTCTCTCGGCTCAAGGTAAAGCTAAACATCATGGCAGAAGAGTGTGGCAGAGGAAAGCAACTCACATGAAAATCAGAAAGCAGAAAGCCAGACCTCCACTTGCCAAATACAAATATGTACCCCAAAGCTGCACCCCAATGCCCCACATCCACCAGCCACACTCTACCTGCCTTCAATTACTACTTAATTAATCCCAACAGACAATTAATTCACAGATTGGGTTAAGGCTGTCATAACCCAATCATTTCTCCTCTAAACCTTCTTGCAATATCTCACACACGAGCTCTTGGGGGACACCTCACATCCAAACCATAACAGTGTACATCTGAACTTGCCTCAGAGGCTAGGGCTAAAGTATCAACAGAATGAATTTATAGCCAGGTGCGTGGTGCATGCCTATAATTCCATCGGCTTGGGAGTTGAGGCAGAAAGATCACAAATTCAAAGCCAGCCTCAGAAACTTAGTGAGGCCCTAAGCAACCTAGCAACATCCTGTCTCAAAATAAAATTTTTAAAAAGGTCTGGAGATGTGGCTCAGTGATTAAGTGCCCCTGAGATTGATCCCTGATACCAAAAAAAAAAAAAAGAATGAATTTGTAGCCACACATCTTGGTTAATATACCATTTTGCTGACAATAACCAGCCAGGCAGGATCGGGAGCAAAAAACATGATGTATGCTCAAGAGTCAGGCAGAAGCTTAGACATGAAAAAACACTAAAGCTGTCGTCCTCAAATTCTAGCATACATCAGAAGTTGGAGGACCTATTCAAACACAGATTGCAGATTCCTACCCTCAAAATTTCTGATTCAATAGGTCTTGATGGCAAGGCTTGAGAATTTGCATTTCCAGCAGGCTCCCAGGAGATCCCAATGCTATTTGTTTCAGCACCATACTGCTAGTAGCAAGGCTGTGGAGCTCTGAGAAAAGAGTTTGGTTAGTATTCAGAGCAGATTTTAAAGGGGAGGAAGAAAATTAATTGTTGAGTGTCTACTATGTGCAAGGAGTTTAACAGGCATCATGTAATTTGAGCCAAATAACCCTAGAGAGTGGGTGCCATCATCCCATATTCCAGATTAAGTAAATTGCAACTCAGCAAGATAAACCACGTGATGAGTAAAATGGAGTACTGGTACTCTGATCCAGATCTGTTCAGCTCCAAAACCCATTCATTTTCCACTCTGTTATGCTCACTTAGCAAAATCAGGAGGGCAATACAAGACTTGTCAGATAAGAAAACATACCGTTTACAATGAGGTTTTATGTACCATCCAGATGACAACTGCCAAATTTATCTTTCCAGGCCAGACCTACCTCCTCAAACCCAAAGCTCAGCTTCCTGTCCAACATCTCCAACTTCTTCCTCAGTTTGTCCAACAATGATTGTAAATATTACCCTCAAAGGTACTTCACCCTTCCTTCTCTCTTTGTAGCTGATAGCAACTCTGTCCTCAGAAATGCCCAAGCCACATATTTTATTCTACTCCTTCTTGCACAATCTACAACTAACCTGTCAGTCTTGATGGTTCAGTTCTTCAAATAGGCCCAGATTTCCCACCACCCCTATCTAAGTCACTGACATCTCTAGCATCGATTCCTTCAAAGAACGTATTCTCTGCTCCCACCTTTTCGCCTCCTGACTTTCCTCTGAAAAATCCAAGTTCTGCCTAACACTGATCCCCATCCTTCCTTGACCCTAACCATACCGACCACTTTGCTGTTCTATAAACAATGATGGGCGTATTGTCACGTTAGAGACTTTCTACTGACTATTCTCTTTGCTGGGACACTCTACCCCTAGAAGTCTGTAGTGTAAAATCCCTTCCTCCAAGTCTTTGTTTGAACTTCACTTTGTATTTGAAAGTACAATGACTCCTATTTTCAGAAATCCTGAACTCTCTTTTCTATTTTTTCCTGCTTTCAAATTTTTTCTTCCTAATCCTTCTAAAACACTGCATAATTTAACCTGTGAGCTCTGTTTACCGTTTATTGTCTGTCTCCCCCCACCCCACCCCAGAAAGTCAGGTTTATGACAATAGGGATTTTCGATTTTGCTCACTGAAGTATCTAGCATGCCTAAAACTGTGTCTGCCACTGAGTGGGTGCTCAGGAAACCCTTGGGAAATGAATGAGGATGAAATTGAGTTCAATGTGCAAACAGAGATGCAAAGTTAGAACAATGACATTAGAGAGAACTATTTTAGAATGGGAGCTCTAGCCCGGATGCGGTGTTGCATGTCTGTGATCCCAGTGATTCAGAATGCTGAGACAGAAGAAGCACATGTTTAAGGTCATCCTCAGCAACTTAGCAAGATCCTAACTCAAAATTTAAAAAATTAAAAACGGAGCCGGGCACATTGGTGCACGCCTGTAATCCCAGCAGCTCAGGAGGTTGGGACAGGAGGATCGAGAGTTCAAATCCAGCCTCAGCAAAAGTGAGGCACTAAGCAACTCAGTGAGACTCTGTCTCTAAATACAAAATCAGGCTGGGTATGTGGCTCAGTGGCTAAGAGCCCCTGGGTTTAATCTCTGGTACAAAAAAATAAATTAAAAGAATTGGAGCTCTTGAAGTGGCATGGATCCTGGTGATAATGGCAGTCTAAGGCATGTGACTGTGGCCTGCACAAGGGAACTGAAAATGGGGATGGGCTGGAAGGAAGGCAAGACAAATAGAACATCCAAAGTTTCAAAATAGAAAGGCTTTTCTTATCGCTTTCCTCAGAAAAGGAAAGAGGGAAGGGAAAACTGAGAAACCAGTTTCCCTTTTGAAAGTATTCAAAGTTTCATAGTAACCTTTAGAGGATGCATCATTTCTCAAGTTTCTCTGGGGGTGCCTACCTGTAAAGAAGGGTAAACAGGAGCAGCTGCTATCATAAGAAGCCCTGTCATGTTCCACAGTCTGTGCTTCTGCCCTGCTTCTGCTTGAACCAGGACATAAAGAAGAAGTGTGTCCTGGACAGTCACAGACCCTCTATCCAGACCCAGCAGAGTTCCAAGGTCCAGGCTGTCAGAATCTTTGTGTAAGCAGTGACAGAAAACCCAACTAAGACTGTCTAAACAAATGAGGAAGAGGAAATGCATTGACTTTGGGAATGTAAAAGTCTAGGTCTGGCTTAATGTAGGTGAAGCAAAAGTTTTGAGTTGAAATTCAATTCCCTGCTTCTGCTGCCAGGCAAGACTGGAGTTTCTCTGCTTCTGCTGGCAGGTAGGTTCTATATGAGGTTGCAGGACTCTGCAGCCAAGAAGCTTTGCACCTCTTAATGGTGGGCCAAGCCCTCCAGTGTTATAGCAGACCCCAGCTGCTCACCATCCATTTCTTCTTCACCACCAATTTCTTCTATTTTCAGAGTTCTTGTCTTGTGAATTTGAAGAATGAAATCCACAGACCAGGAAGACAAGAAAGATTATGTTGAGGAAGAGATACAGGAACAGAAATCTTCCAGTGCAGGAAAAGACTACCAAGTCAGCTCCTCCTGAATGTGCTAGTCTAGGTGCTTATATAGCACTTGGGTCACTGTTATTGGTCCAAATTTATGCTAATTAGGGTTTGAAAAAAGTACTAATGCTATTGGTCCAAATTTATGCTAAGTAGGATTTGGAAACATACTAGTGCTATTGGTCAACTCTCAAGTCCTCACTTCCATTTCCAAGTCAAGCAGTGAGAGGTTGGGCTGGGGCTGTAGCCCAGTGGCAGAGCACTTGCCTAGCAGTGTGAGGCACTGGGTTTGATCCTTGGCACTCATAAAAATAAACAAATAAAATAAAGGCATTCTGTCCATCTATAGCTACCAAAAAAAAAAAAATTTTTTTAAGCAGTGGGAGGTTGAGGTTTTGGCTGCAGGGCTGTGTGGATCAGGCTTCTGCAGTAGTCATCTATACAGTACCTAGGCCTTGCTGGCTGTGTGGTTTGGCTTGCAGAGCCTCAGGACAAATCTGCATGGTAGGCTCCACATGGCGGCAGGCTGTGCTTGCCACTGGTTCTCCAAGTCACCCAGGCCACCACTCCACCTCTCCTCTGCTCTGTTGCCACTTGGGGCAGAGACCAGTAGACTGGCTGCAGTGGCTTGGCAGCCACAGAGGGGAACCATATCAAAATCTAAAAGTCCCAATCCTTCTGATGCATTCCCACAGATGTTTGTAGGACTCCAACTGCCAACAGGAAAGGATGAGGTTTCTGGAGGATACAACTGAATGGGATGATGGGCAGCAATGGGAACCTGGGACATGTTGGGGTGGAAGACCTGGAAATAGAATGTACAATGATGCCATTTGATGGGGACCCTAAATAGAGGCTGGGGAAGGTCAAGGAAAGCTTTGCCTCTGTATTTACCTAATGTCTAGCACCAAATCTGGGAACTATTAGACATCTGCTATGGGGAGTGTAACACAGGACTCAGTGTGTAGGATTATTTAAATAAACAAATAAACTTGTCCTCAACCATGGCATTCATTGAAAATGACTTATCCTTACAAAATATGGACTTTCTAGGGGCTAGGGTTGTGGCTCAGTGGTAGAGCGCTTGCCTACCGTGTGTGAGGCACTGGGTTCGATTCTTAGCACATAATCTAAATAAATAAAGTAAAGGTCCGCTGATAACTAAAAAACTTTTTTTTTAGCAGAAATAATTTGGGGTCTTTTTTTTTTTTGGTACCAGGAATTTAACCAAGGGGTGCTCAAACCCTGAACCACATCCCCAGCCCGTTTTTTTTTTTTTTCCCAGCCCTTTTTTTTGAGACAGGGTCTCATTAAGTTGCTTAGAGCCTCACTAAGTTGCTGTGGCTGGCCTTAAACTTGCAATCCTTCCAACTCAGCCTCCCAAGCCACTGGGATTACACGCGTGCAACATTGTACTGGGCTAGCCTTCACTTCTTAAATTTACCTAAGATCATTGTTTCTTGATGATACCATATTTGTGCCTATGACACAGCTCCCTGGCTACCAAGCCATGCAGCCGGCCTCCTGGTTCCTGCCAGGAAGCGGCTGCAGAGAAATAGAACAGTGGAGCCATACAGTGCTGCCCGGTGAGTTGAAGAACCAGCAGCAAGCATGGCCTGTGGCCATGTGGAGCCCACCATGCAGGTCAGGCCTGAGGCACTGCAAGCCAGTGAACATCAGCAGCTAGGCCTAGGCACTGTATGAACGACTGCTGCAGAAGCCCACTCCACACAGCCCTGCAACAGGAAGCTCAACCTCCCATTTCTTGACCTGTGGTAAAAAAAAAAAAAAAAAAATGGAAGTTGGGACTTGAAAACTGACCAATAGAATTTGTTTGAAACCTATAGCAAAAGATTGAGCCAATAGCTTTGGTATGTTTCCAAACCCTAATTAGCATAAATTTGGACCAATAACTGTGACCCAAGTGCTATATAACCCCTAGACTAGCACACTCAGATGGAGAAAACTTGGTATCTGGTCCATTCCTGCACTGAAAAGTTCTATTCCTGAATCTCTTCCTCAATATAATCCCACTCTTACACTCACCCTTCCTGGTCTGGTCTGTGGATTTCATTCTTTGAATTCACAAGACAGGTATGCTGAAAGAAGAAGAAATTGGTGATGGTGAGCAGCCTGGATCTGCTCTAACGCTGAAGGGCTTGGCCCACCACTAAAAGGAGCAAAGCTTCTTGGCTACAGAGTTCTGCAACCTTATATAGAACCTACCTGCCAGTAGAAGCAGAGAAACTCCAGTCTTGCCTGGAAACAGAATCAGGGAATTGAGTTTCATCTCAAAATTTCAGTTTCAGCTCTACCTTAGAAATCTACAACCATCTTAGAAGTACTATCCCCACCCGCCAAGTTTACTCACAAGTCTGAAATCCAATAAGAAAACCTACAAGCACCAGCTCAGTTTAAGTGTTTTCAATTTTTTTTCTTTTTGTACCCAGGATTGAACTCAGGGGCACTCAAACACTGAACCACATCCCCAGCCCTATTTTGTATTTTATTTAGAGTCAGGGTCTTCCTGAGTTGCTTAACACCTCACTTTTGCAGAGACTGGCTTTGAACTTGTAATCCTCCTGTCTCAGCCTCCTGATTATGGGTGTGCACCAGCACACTCAGCTCAGCTGAAGTTTTTTATTGTTGTTTCTAGAATTGAGCAAGGAATCTCAATGCTAAAAATAAATGTAGTTGTCACCTGCGCTGGCTCTGTAATTGCTAAGTAGCAAAGAGACTTGTAGACCAATGATGGCAGCACAGGTGACCACACTCTCCATCCTGCTGAGAAACCCGCTTGATGGTGATTCAGGACACCAGCAGCAGGAGTGACAGGGAAAGTAAGAGAGACATCATCTCTCCCAACCTGGTTTTCTGTCCTTTGTTATCCTAAAGCTTGATTTTATTGTTTCATTTATTCAATTATTCCTTCAGCAAATATTGGTTTGGAACCTATTATGTGCCTGATGAAAACTAGGTCTCATGTGAAAAATATCCTGTCCTTCTCAGATGTTTAATCTAATGGGAGAAATAGGTAGGTACTAAAATGTGTTTGGTAAATACAATAGAATTGACAGTGTTAAAGACTAAAAGCCTCAGGACCTGAGGCATAAGGTCTTGCAAGTTTAAAGCCAGCCTCAACCATTTAGCAATGCCCTAAACAATTGCCGGTACCCTGTATTAAAGTTTTTTAAAAGCGGCCTGGAGATGTGGCTCAATGATTACACACCCCTGGGTTCAATCTCAGATACTAAAGAAGAAAAAGAGGCGACTAAGAAGGGTAGAAGAGGGACTCCTAACCCAGCTCAGTGGCAGTGGAGAAACCAGGGAATTCATTGCTTCTGCTGGCAGGTGAGGTCTTCACAAGCCACAGAACTCTAATGGAGAACTGTTGCCACTGATGCAATTTTTCCACAGACTGGTATGAGCAAGTCTGAGAGAGGTTTGTTGAAGAATAGAAACAGGACCAGAACTCTCCAGTGCAGGAGCAGGCAATTCTGTGTTTTCTCTACCTGAGTGTGCTCATCTAAGGGGTTTATATAGCACTTGGGTCACTGCTATTGGTCCAAATTTATGCTAATTTGGGTTTGAAAAAAGCACCAATGCTATTGGTCCAGACTTTCGCTAATTAGGGTTTGGAAAAGTACTAATGCTATTGGTCAACTCTTTAGTCCCGATTTCCATTCAGGTCTGCCCCATTTACATTTTCTCAACCCTCAGGTCAGGAAGCAGGAGGTGGAGGTTCTGGGTTGGTCTATGCTGCATCACTGCCTGGAGCAGGCTTGTGCAGCAGGTGTCTAAACCATGCTCAGTCCTGGCCCCAGAAGGTGACAGGTTGGCATACCTTGGCTCACAGTGCCACCTCAGGACCACCATGCCCACCCAGTAAGCTCCTCACCCCCGTGGGCTGTGCTTGCTTGATGGCCAGGGAGCCATGTCGGTGGGATCTCATGGAAAACTCTCCACCTGAGATAAAACTGAGCTGAGTCATCATGAATGAGTTGGGAAGAAGGGACAGCATCATGAGTAGAAAACACTCTCAACAGAAGGACAACAAAACTCAAGGCAGCCAAGAGGTAACTTGGCACATATAAGTGATGACTAGAGTGCTCAACAGAAACCAGATCATGCAGAATTTTTAGGGCAAATGAGGGAACCTGGCAATACCAAGTGCAGAACTATCAACACATTCCATGCAATGTAGTAACGTTATCTGTCCAATTTTCACTTTTGATAAAACAGTCAATTGGCAGCTGTGTGGAGGGTACGTTATGAGAACAATATTAGTCAAGGAGGAAAATAGATAAAAGATTGAACCAATAAAATAAAAACAATCGAAGATAAGAAAAAATATATTTGAAAAATATTTAGGAAGTAAAATCAGAATGACTTGGATATTGGATATTGATTGGATGTAGGGGTTGGGAAAAGAGTGAAACAGGGACCAGAGTCCCTGTTTGGTGACTATAAAAGCGAGATCTGGCTAAAGTCAGTTATCATGGAAGGTAAGGAGACAATTTACACTTCTAGGGTGGTAAAGATGCAAGTCCTTCCTATGGACTACATGCATGCAATGGAAGTTAAGCATGATTAAGTCATCTGATGGGACCTACCTAACAAACTGATTTGATCATTATACATTTTATACATGCATTAAGTTACCAAATTATACCCCCATGAATATGCATGGTTATTTTATGTCATAAAAGAGTGCAATGAAAAGAAGGTGAAAAATAAAGCCAGGAAGAGGAAACCTTAGGAGTTAGACTGTTGGATATATTGCCAAAGGCAAGAGTAGAGTGGGCTGGACCCAGAAGTCAGCAGTAGAATGTGTCATACACATCACTCTGGAAATCCCCTCAGGAGGAATTCAAAAGAATGCAAAAAATGTCCCACAAAAGAACCAAAAATGTTAATAAAGATGGACAATAGATGGTGGCTGGGGATATAGTTCAGTGGAAGAGTACTCACCTATCTGGAATGAGGCCTGGGATTCTTTCTCCAACATTGAAAAAATCAAACCAAACCAAACCAAAAAAAAAAAAACTCTTGCTTTTCTCCTCTAAGAAATAAGGAATTTTTGGACACTGTAGGTCTCCTGGATTTGAGATTGATTCTTTGGTCTTAAACTGCACTGAATCTTTTAACACCTGAAAATGATCTATAATCACCTAAAGGATGTTTACATATTTGAAAATGACTGCATAGAACATACTCAAGTTCTTGTTGAACAGTGATAGGGGAGCAGTGTGTGTTGGTTGAGAACAATGTTTAGAGAAAAATAAAACCAATTTTTTGTTGACTTGTTCCCCCTGAGTTTGTTCCACCAGATTCATTCCATCCTTGTAAGAGTTACATTAATATCTCTGTGGTCCATATTCACCCAAGGTAAGACTATCCTGAGTGAAGACAAATGGTATAATAATCCAAGTATGCACTTAAAATGGGGCAAGTAAATTTCAAGGCATCAATCACAATGCTGTGAAAGCAAAGGAATGAGAACATCAAGGTCAACTCTTCCTTCCAAGTTCACATGCACACACGTTGGAGCTCCCATTCTTACCTGGAGACACCACAAAGACAGTGTGGATAGGTCAGTGTCTGATATACACTACAGGCACCAGTCTCAGTAGGTGTATTCATCATTAGAAAACTTAGTGAGTTTTGTTTTTTGTTTCTTTTGTGTGTGTGTGTGTGTGTTTTGTGGAGCTAGAGATTAAATGCAAGGGTGCTATAACACTGAGCTACACCCCAAGTCCTTCTTATTTTTTGAACCAGGGGCTTGCTGAGTTGCCAAGACTGGCTTCGTACTTGCCATCCAGCTGCCCCAGCCTCCCAAGTTGATGGAATTACAGGTGTATACTACCACACCCAGCTAGAAAGTCTAGTTTTAAATGGAAAAAAGGAGGGTACAGCTCTGGTGTTTTTGCCCACCTTCCAGAGGATCATCTCTCATACCACCCTGCCAGTGAGCCCCATGTCTGGAGACCCTAATGGGGTCCATCTTCTGCTCTGTAGACCTATCCTAGCATCTCTCAGGCCAGGCTCAGGTGGTCCACAAATACTGTTTGATTTTTACTCCTTTGTGCTCCTTCAGGATTATGCTGTCTTATATTAAGCTTTGGGAAACCACCGGATGTTCTCAAGGAACCCAGGCTACATGACAGTATCCTTTTTTTTTTTTTTTTTTTTTTTTAAATCCTGAAACACAAAATTCTAATTAATTTCTCTGGGCAGAGGAAATGAGGTATGGGAGAAGGATTTTTCCATCACTGGTCTGTGAGTCATCTTTTCAAAGGGCACCCGTCACTGAAGAAGAGACCAGAGGGCAAGGTTAACCTCCAAGCAATATTGTATGACATGTGGAATCAGTGGTCCTTGGTGAGGACTCAGGAGACAGAACCAAGTCAAGGGTTAGGAAGGCTTGTTATTAACTTATTATTTTTATTATTAAGCAAGCAGCAAGGATTCTGATTAGGTTGCAAACTACAGGCGACTGTGCAATGACAGCAAGGACCTTCTCTTAAACTGTTCCCTTAAATGTTTCTGAACTCTTTTTCTATCTGCTCTTCTTGATGTCCTCAGCATCCTTCTTCTATGCTGGTGTTTCCACTAAATCCTGGCACTTTACTGATATCCTGAGGTTATCTCACATAATTCTGCTCATGCTGAAGCACCACAGCTCTGTGATTTTTTCTAAACTGTCTTTATGCTGGGACTCTGGGTAATATTTAGTATATACCAACATGCCTTCAAAGTCCCCTTTCTTATCTGTTCCCATATACTTGAAGATATTTTTTTAATTCTTATAGTGAAATGCATGTTGTATTTCTCATGGGAAAATACACCTTTCATTCTGGATTCACATAAATGTCTATTTGACTTTATCTTTCCATGGGTATATAGTATTTTGAATTATAAATATACACACTTCAGATGTTTGTTTGTTTCGTACATACAGCTCTGTCATACCTTTTTCGTGCACACATATATAAAAGAATTCTGGAGTAATAAAAATCATGGAAAAATAAAAACTAAAAACAATTAATAGCTGGTCATGATGGCACACACTTGCAGTGTCAGCTACTCAAGAGGCTGAAGCAGGAGGATCACAAGTTTGGGGCCAGCCTAGTCAACTAAGACCCCGTCTCAAAGTTGAAAAATAAAAGGAGTTGGGGCATAGGTATAGTTCAGTGGTAGGCACCCTTGGGTTCAATCCCAAGTCTAAAAAATAACAGCTTTAGAGGTAACATAAATTATTGGATTATTTTTACAAGTTAAAAAGAGACAAAAAAGAGCAAAGATATTGTGTCATCTTGGCAAATCTCATCACATTATCCATGCAAATGTATGAATTTGAATCTCTTTTCCCCTTAATCTCATTTAGGTAGCAAATGCTATTTCCATATTGGTGCTAGCAGATACATGGATATGAAATGACACCATATCAAGATACATGTAAATATATATTCTATTTAGTTTTAGGAAAACCTGCCAATCTACCCTATCACTGTTGCAATCTGTCCCACACTTGCCAATACCTCTGCTGATACTGAAATAATTATCACCCACTGTATTCAAGGGAGAAGTTTCATGTGACAATTTACTCAGGCTAGTGGAATTTACCAGACACCTACAACACAGGATTTGTTATATTGATGTTGGTAAACATTTTCTCTATAGGCATCTGGTGAGCTGCTATTCGTCATCCTTTATGTAGCAACTAACCTCATAGACTATTTTTTAAACTTGAAAGTTTGTTTTTAATAAAAAATCCAATATGCAAATTCAAGTTGCTAGATCTATCTATGCGTTGCAAGTGTTACTAGCTTTTACACTTTTTATTCCAGAGTACTAATTGGAGCAATGAATGTTAGTCAATTCTCCTACTTTCATCAATTTCTTTAAAAATAAAAATCTAAAGAACAGGAAATTAAAATCACTATTTCTAGATTATTTAAAACCAAAGAATGTGCATGAAGAATAGGAATTCTATTTTCAAAGATGGGAAATGCTATAATACCTGAGCTTCTAGAATTCCTTTCTTTTTCATTTGATTTTTCATTGGAAAATTCTGGTTGAGTCAAAGGAATGCAAAATTCTCTGAGCTTTCAAGGCTCCTTTTGCCATTTAAAAGGAGGCTCACAGAGGGGCCTCTTATTGATCTTGATAGTTGCTCTCATTGTCCAGCAATGGCTGCTTCTGGCTCAGAACTGCTCTCTTTTGTGAGAATTGTCCTCAGCCAAACTGGGACCTTCAGATCCTCAGGGCTATGGCCTCCAATTCCTACAGGAACAGCCCTCAGCCAATAACAGAGTGGCATGTGGATACAAAGCCCCTTGCCTCAAAGGGCATCTAACTCCGTGGTTTAGGATGTGTTTCACATCTTCCCCTTGGGGTAATGTTGAGGCCATCTGCAGCTGAGACAGCTCTTAGTTTAGCTCCTTTCCTACAGTCCTGTTCCTGGACTTCTTTCTTCTTTCCCAGTAAATCAATCATCCAAATTTCCACCCAAGGCTCAGCTTCTAAAGAACTTGACTTTAGACAAGTTCTAATAAGAGATTTCTCAAAAAGAACCATTCCTGCCTGATCACCTGAGTTACACCTCAGAAACCGATGCCATCTTGCTCAGTATTTTTTAACATGAAATATATAAAAACTTACTTAATAGCTATAGCATTATTTAGTAAATATTATGTTGGTATCTATAACATTATTTTACTAGCTATAATGGTATTTATTGTATGACTTTATAGAAACCTTTTTCTCTTTATTGAAAAAAAAAAAAGGAATATAAAATTTCAACTTTAAAAAAGACAAGCACAGTAGCAGACACTTGTGATCCCAGTGCCTTGGGAGCCTGAGGCAGGAGGCCCATTAGTTCGAGAGGCCAGTCTGGACAACTTATCAAGGCCCTGTCTCAAAATTGAAAAAATGTTAAAAAGGGTTGGGGAGGTAGGTCAGAGGTAGAATGCTCCCAGTTTCAATCCCCCATACCAAAATTAATAAATAATAAAATTATTTATATACATATGTATTTTATATTTGCCTACTGTTATGAACTTTACAAAATTCTCGCATATATATATACTCTATCTAACCTCACCCTATGTCAATTTAGAAACATGTCTACTCTCCACTTTCCTCACTCCTCCTGTCTGTTCTATTTCCTGTCATACATTACTTTTTGTTCGTTTGTTTTTAACTTCTCTCATCCAAATTATAGAGAAATATCACTTTTTAAAAGGAGTGCATGGCAAACTGAACTCATGTGTGTGTGTGTGTATATATATATATATATATATATATATATATATATATACAAAAAAAAATATGAACATATATATGTATACACATACATATTTACACAATGTACACATGCATATATATATGTGTGTGTGTAAATATGTATGTGTATACATATATATGTTCATGTGTGTGTATATATATATATATATACATACATATATATATTGTATACTTGTATACAATATATTTTTATATATATATACACAAGTATATTGGTGCTGGGGATTGAACCCAGGGTTCTTTAGCAGTGAGCTACATCCCCATGTTATGCTCGAATTCAGGACCCCCAAAAGACCACCAGAGACCAAGATCGATGTAAACAGCAAAGAGGTGTTTATTGCAAGCTAGCTGGGTCCTCTGCGCGCACACACAGCAACTGGTGACACTGAGAGGCCCCGAGCTCAGGGTTTGCAGCAGTTTTATACATTCTTTGGAGAAGGCAGGGACCCCCACATACATCATAGCATCTCTTAGCAAATCATCACACACCGCGGGAAAATCAAATAACAACTCTGGCGGGATTAGCACATTCACTGGCGGGAACAAGTTGGGTAGGGGTGATTGGTCAGTACAAAATGGGTATTCATTTGAACTGATTGGTTTAAGCCAAGAGGGGTGTTCGTGCTGAACTACATGGTTTCCCAACATGTTATCAACCACCATAAACTACTGGGAGGGTCATCTGGCATCCCAGGTATTTCCCTGTCTCATGCTGATTGGTGGCTGCTAGGGGGTTGCTATGGATCCCCACCTAGCCTGACAGAGTCAGGGACACCTGGCGCAGCAGATCTCTCCTGTTATTTGTAGATAAACAACTTAGCAGGGTGGGAATGTGCCTAGGAATGCTCTGTGGGTCTTTCCAAGGACAAAGGTGATGTCCCTTCCTTGGACAGGCTTTGCTCTGAGGTAGAGGCTGGTTTTTCACCCAGACCTTTTTATTTTTTATTTCAAGACAAGATCCTGCTAAATTTCTGGAGGTCTCAGTAAGTTGCTAAGGCTGGCTTTGAACTTGCCATCCTCCTGCCTCAGCCTCCCAAATTACTGGGATTACAGGCGTGCACCACCACATCCAGCTGTTACCGCTTATTACTGGTGACTAGTCCTTGCTTCCCCGAATGCTGAAATATAACATCAGAGAAGCACGCTGAGGCAAGTGTAGAGTGGAAAGGACAGCAGAAAAGAGGTCCCCGGAGGAAGAAGGGGACCCAAAAGGCGGAATCCCTGAAAGGGCGAGGTCTTCCCTTTTTTATAGCTAAGGTCTTCTTTCAGCTTTCCCACACTAGGGTTTCTCTCGTTATCACGCAGTGATAGAATGCAGGTGGGAAGGTCCAAAAGGTGGGAGATAGGTAAGAAGTAATCTAGGCAGGAAGGGCCTGGGGCAGTTTTGATTAGCACCTCCCTGTTTGCTGGGAGCTACTTCATTAACATTTCCTTAGGATGGGTTCCAGGCCTTGGGGACATTAACATTTCAATTTCCCCAAGAGCTGCTCTTGTTTCCTGGATTCCATTCTCAATAATGGCCTCCATTTTATTTATCTTACTCGATATTAGACCCGATTTACCTAACTACACTAACTACCTATCCTTAAATCTGGCTTCCCAGCCATAAATTATTTATTTATTTATTTTGGTACTGGGGATTGAACCCAGGGGCACTTAACCACTGAACCACAACCCCAGCCCTTTTTTATATTTTTTATTTAGAGACAGGGTTTTAATAAGTTGCTTAGCGCCTCACTAAATTTCTGAGGCTGCCTTTGAACTTTTGATCATCCTGCCTCAGCCTCCCCAGCTGCTGGAATTACAGACATGCATCACTGCACAAAGTTTATTTTTTTATTTTAATATTTATTTTTTAGTTCTCGGCGGACACAACATCTTTGTTTTGCATGTGGTGCTGAGGATCGAACCTGGCCCGCACGCTTGCCAGGCAATCGTGCTACCGCTTGAGCCACATCCCCAGCCCACAAAGTTTAAATAAATATTTTTTTAATGGTCTGGGCGTGTAGCTCAGTAGTAAAGCCCAGTGGTAGAGTCCTGCCATGCACAAAGTCTAGGTTTGATCCCAGCCCCCTACAAAAATAAATATATAAATATGAAAAGCAAAAATATTTCACTGATACATGTAGAAGCAAGCAAAGTGGAAAAGATGACCCAATTAAAATTAGTCTGCTTTGAGTAGCAATTAGATTACAGGAACAAGTATTTTGTCTTTAAAAGCAAATTTAAAATACACCTCCACACATTTTTAGGCAACAATACTAGTTTCTCAGGCTGCATTTCAGCCTCTGAGTAGCTTCTAGCTGTAGGCTAGCTGTATGGATGGCTCAGCTCTCCTCTGAGCCATCAAGTCCTTTTACAGAAAGAGAGAAATACGTGTAGTCAACTTTCAATTTTTTCAGCTTTAATGGATGCACTATTCATTCCACAAATATTTATTGAGTTTATGCTATGTGCACAGCACTTTGTTAGGTGTAGTAGAGAACTCAAGAGCAGGAAATAGGTTGCTAGAGCACCAGAGCTATGCATAAAACCAAGAAACTGTGTCTGGCTTTTGAATATCATGGTGTGGAGGACCTCAACCCATGTCGATTTAGAAACACACCTACCCTCTCTGCTTTCCTGTCTCCTCCTGTTCTATTTCCTCTCATACCTTTATTCTTTGTCTTACCTTCTCTCAGCCAAATTACAGAGAAATATCACTTCTTAAAAGTGAAAAGCCAGCCTCTATCTCAGAGCAAAGCTGTCCAAGGAAGGGACATGGCCTTTGTCCTTGGAAAAACCCACAGAGCACTCCTAAGCACATTCCCACCCTGCTAAGTTGTTTATCTACAGGAGAGATCTGCTGCGCCAGCTGTCCCTGACTCAGTCAGGCTAGGTGGGGATCCATAGCAGCCCCCTAGCAGCCACCAATCAGCATGAGACAGGGAAATACCTGGGATGCCAGATAACCCTCCCAGTAGTTTATGGTAGTTGATAACCTGTTGGGAAACCATGTAGTTCAGCACGTACACCCCTCTTGGCTTAAACCAATCAGTTCAAACAAATACCCCTTTTGTACTGACCAATCACCCCTACCTAACTTGTTCCCACCAGTGAATGTGCTAATCATGTTTTAGAGTTGTTGTTTGATTTTCCTGCGGCGTGACGTGATTTGTTATGCTGTATGTGAAGTCCCTGCCCTTTTCAAAGAATGTATATAAGCTCTGCTCAAGCTGTTCTGGGGGCTCTTTGCTCTTTACCTCTTTGAGGTAGGCTTGGAGCCCCAGCATGCTGGACCCCCAATAAACCCTTTGCTGTTGCATGAGACAGTCTCTTGGTGGTCTTTTCCTCCGACGTTCGCCTGACCTTTACAAAAGAAGTGTGTTGCAGGCTGAACTCATACTTCTCATTTTATTCCATGCTTCCTCTCTGTGATATCCTATCCAATCCCTTTTCTTTTATGCTTCCTAAGGGCAAGAGAATAAATAGGAATTAAGTTATTTGGCTTTAAAAGATATTGTATTGTCTGGCCAGGTATGAAAAATGTTGCTAGCCTAGATTTAGTGAAAATGCCGCAATTGCAAGTAAGTTAAACAGTTATTTTAACAGTCCTAAACTTATCAACTGTCAAAGATGGATTTAGTTCATTGGCAAATTAATGAGTCCATGTAATGGTCCTTTATATTTACATATTGTTGTGGAGTACCTAGAGGTGCTTAACCACTGGGCCACATCCCAGTTCTTTTTATTTTATTTATTTTATTTTTTTTATTTAGAGACAGGATCTCACTAAATTGCTGAGGCTGGCCTCAAACGTGCAATCCTCCTGCCTCAGCCTCGAGAGCCATTGGGATTACAGGCATGTGCCACCACACCCAGTAAGTTTACAAAATTTTTGCACAGATATACTTTAACTTCCACCATAATCCTGTGAGGTCAACCTACTATATCAGAGAAAACTGAGGTTCAAAGAGGTTAAGTGGCTCATCTAAAGTCACACTATAATAAGAGAAAAGTCAGGGTTTAGACCTAAGTCTTCTAACTCTAAGCCTTTCCTGCAGGATTGTTTCCTTGAAGCTTGTGAGAACCCTGAATTCCATAAAGTGTTTTCTCTTCTGTTCCCCTCCCCCTTCAGCCACTACCTAAATCAGCAACAATAATTCTCCTTCAGAAAAGCTCATCTTTGGAATATTGCAATTCACTCTACCCCTCTGTACTGCCCAAGTCTTTAGAAAATTAGATAGATAGTATATGGACCATCACTGTAAGGATGGTAATTTTGTTAACTACCTTTCTTTCTCTCTTCACTTGGCAGGAAATGATGCTGTGAGACACAATATAATAGATAGGAGGGTAAAAAAAAAATTCATTCAAATCATGTCTTGTTAGGATTCCTACACAGGGGTTTTATTTTATTTTTTATTTTTTATTTTTACACACTCCAGTACACTATCAGAGGAAGGCAAGAACCTACATGGTGAAGTATGTTTGGGTCTCCTTGTTTGGGTGTCTGCTCTATGATTAACTTTATTTTCTCAAGGGAATAATGAAGAGGATGGAAATTAATGTTCTCAACTTGGATTTGTCATCAAAATCATCTGGGCATCATTTTTAAGGAAAATAGTTTAAAGTATTCATTCATACATAGTCTTACACACTGTATCAATGTTCTTATGTATTATTCATTGGTAATCAATGCCTAGATTCATTGCTATTGATGATCATTGACTAGATCCATTAACTCTAGGAGTAACAGAAAGGTGATGTTCTAATACTACTGTTTTTTCTAACATTTCTAAAAGCTTAAGAAAGTTGGATACAGTGGCTCATGCCTGCAATCCCAGCAACTGAGGAGGCTGAGGCTGGAGAATCACAAGTTCAAGGTCAGCCTCAGCAACTTAGCCAGATCCTATCTCAAAATTTAAAAATGAATTTGACTGGGAATGTAGCTCAGTGGTAAAGCACACCTGGGTTCAATTCCCAGCATCAAATAAATAAATAAATAAATAATAAAAAGCTAAAGAAACTTTAAAACACGCATATGAGAAATAATGCATGTAACAATAACCATACACAAAAATCAGTACTTAGGGGGTTTCTTTGGTTTTGTTTTTGTTTTTTTCAATTTAAAACTTCATCTCAGCCAGAGTTAGGCAAACTTTCTGTAAAAGGACAGATAGTAAATGCTTTAGGATTTAGGATCCACACAGTCTCTGTTGTAGCATCAAAGCAGCTACAGGCAATAGGAAAATGGATAGTTTATTGTGTTCTAATAAAACTTTGTTTTCAAGAATAGCAGACTAGATTTCACCTGAGGGTAGTAGTTTGCTGATCTCTGACAAAAGATAATGCTTTTGCATTTTTTTGGAATATAATTTTTAATTTTTTAAGATGGACAATTCCAACCATATAAAAAAGTCGAAAGAATAACATAATGAATTCTTATGTATCATCACAGCTTTGACAGTTACCAGTTTAGGGTCAGTCTTGTTCCTTCTGTTATTTAGTCCTCCAGTTCCACTCTCCCAGAGATCATGTTGCATGGATTAATATCCAAAATTGACCTGTAGAACTGGATGTTCATCCCATGGAGTATTCAAGAAGGTGGCAACACAGAAGGGTGAGATTCAGGAGCCACAGCCACATAAGAAACACATTTATTTGAAGTCCAGGGACAAATTCATTCAAATCCTAGCTCTCCCGCTTACTAGGTAGCTAGTGCCAAGTTATCTAATCTCTTTGGGCCTTGGCTTCATTGCCTCTACACAGGGTATAATAATAGTAACTATTTCATTGAGTTAATCTGAGGATTAAATAGGTTTAATACATATAAAGTGCTTAAAACAGTGTTTTGATCTGAGATTGCTAACCACTACTGTTATTTAGAGCCAAGAATGTCACCTGCCACAAATGGTGGCTTTTGGAAAAAACTCTGAGTCATTATTATAAGGACTCTGAGATTAAGAACAGAGTAGGATAAAATTTTCCTTTTCCTATTATGAAAGTGGTCACATGAATACTGTGAGCTGATGGCAGGGGTTGGAGGGAAGGTGGGCCCAATATCCACAAGTTTTAGTAAACACGAAAAAGATTCAAACCACTATCATTCCTCTAACTCCACAGTTTATGCGAGTTCAAAGACTCCCTTAACTCCAACAATACTTTCTGCAACTTTATGTATCCACCTCAGACTTCAGCCTCTTGCTTTTGAAGTGCATCTCATAGATCATGTCATATTGACCTGGGTGAGAAATACAGCCCTTTCTTCAATTTACACTCGCTCCTACAGAGCATTCAAGAAATTAATAGGCTTTGCAAGCAATTTATGGGAAAGATGAAAAAGTTGCTTGCCTTACATCAGTGAAAACCACCTCCTGTGGTCACACAGATACAGACATCCTGTGACTTGGTGCTGTCCAATAGAACTTTCTAAGATGATGAAAATATTTCACTACTGCACTGTCTGATTCAGTCACCACTAGCCACGAGTGGCTTCTGAACACTTAAAATGTGGCCAGTGTAACTGAGAAATTGGATTTTAACTTTAATATACTTAATTTTAAATAGCTACATGTGGCTCTCGTGACGATCTTATTTATAGCACAGATCTAGTTCCTTTCCTGTAGCCTCACTGACTCTTAACCTCATAGTCCTGCAACCTCTCCATCTTTCCTACTTTTCTCATCATTTTTTCCGCATCTTCCCTTAATTTATGCCAAGCACTTTATCCTTTCACAGTGGTGCCTGCACATAGCCACAGAATCTCATCCAAAGGACCTCTATTTACTGTGTGATTCTTAGCAAGTTATTTTGAACCCCAGTTTCAATGCCTCTAAAATGGGTGTAACAGAAGGGTGGGTTTGGTGGCACATGCCTATAATCCTAGCAGCTTGGGAGCCTGAGGCAGGAGGATTGGAAATTTTAGGCTAGGCTCAGCAACTTGGTGAGAACTTATCTTGAAATAAAAAGTAAAAAGACCTGAGGATGTAAATCAGAGGTAGAGCACCCGTGGGTTCAATTGCCAGTAACTCAAAAAATAAAACTTTCTTTTTAAGTTCATTTAAAATTAAATAAATTTCTACATATAAAGTGGAATATATATAAAAAATGGGCTTAATAGGACATCCTAAAGAAAGACATTTTCATATCTAAAATAAATTCCTGCTCGTTCTTTTTTTGGTGGTGGTGGTGGGGGGTGCTGTGTAATGGGGTTTGAATCCAGAGATGTTTTATCACTGAGCCATAATCCTAGCCCTTTTTAAATTTTTTAAATTTTGAGACAGAGTCTCATTACACTAAGTTGCTGAGGCTGGCCTCAAATGTGCAATATTCTCTTGCCTCAGCCTTCCAAGTTGCTGGGACTATAGGCATGCACCACCATGCCTGACACTGAAAGAAACTCTGATAACAAGTGTTAAGAAATAAAATTTTGACCTTGTTACATAATTTTAGGCTACACTATGAAAGTAGTTGTAACTGACTACAAGTGGACATTTAAATTTAAATCTTAATTCTTAAATTTGAAGTTCAGTTTCTCACATTTCAAGACCTCAATAGACACACACATGGCTAATGATTATCACACTGAACATATAAGACATAGCAAAGATCTATTGATCAGTGGCAGAACATTATTTTCTTCTTGAACTCAAACAAGAAGAATCGCTAGAGTAGGTCAGAAAACCATTTAAATTGGGGAAGCCAATCAACAGCAGATTTGGCCACTTTATCAATCTCACCCTCTCATTCTTCCCAATCCGTATTTTCGCCTTTCATTTTTCCCTTTTTACTGCTTCCTCTTCCATCTTGACAGTACAAATGAAAAGCATTCAATAAATATCAATAAAATATTGTAGATCTGATTTTAAATGTTATCAAGCATACTTTCTTCGGAATTTATTTTCTTTGAAGTCTTCACAGTGGAAGAGATTATGTCTTCCTTTTTATTAATACTATGTCATATCTGGCAAAACAGGCATAATCCTGTCCATTTTTTTTGCAAATACAGCACAGCACAATAAATACATAACTTAATGAACATTTTTATATAGCCCTGATTGTTTATAGATTGACAGAGCCTGACATGAGATGATAAAGGAGAGAAAGTTTAGATCCACAATGTGTCTGTGTGTTCACATCCACATATGACTTTTGTCATTAATTGTAGTTGGCAGAAATTTGTCTGAGCAGTTAATGAAATTTCTCCCATTAAGCGGCTATTCTCTTGGGCATCTGCTCCAAAGGGAAATGTTATCATTAATACATGATGGAAACTTTCTAACTTACAGAAGCTTATCCTGAGAGTGTGCAGTATTGCTGCGAATATCGTTCTGAGTATTGGCTGCCAGAATATTTGTGTTTTAATCTTGGTGAAGGCATAGATAAACAGCTAAGTGTGGTGGCACATGCCTGTAATCCCAGCAACTGGGAAGGCTGAGGCAAGAGGATGCTAAATTCAAGACAGGCCTCAGCAACCTAGTGAAACTCTGTCTCAAACTAAAAAATAAAAAAGGCTGGGGATGTGGCCCAGTTATAAGTGTCCTAGGTTCAAATCCCACTACCAAAAACAAAACAAACAAACAAAAAGACCCAAATGAAAAGGAGTGTACTTGGCCAAGTATAGTGGCGCACGACTATAATCCCAATGGCTTGGGAGGCTGAGACAGAAGGATCACGAGTTCAAAACCAGCCCCGAAACAGCAAGGCACTAAGCAACTCAGTGAGACCCTGTCTCTAAATAAAATATTTTTTAAAAGGGCTAGGGATGTGGCTCAGTGGTTGAGTGCCCCTAAATCCAATCCCTGGTACCCCCCCCCACACACACACACACACAAAGAAGTGTACTTGGCAAAGAAAAGGTTAAAATGGTCCACCACCCTGAACCTGAAGAGTACTGAGTTAGTGTTTGTTTCCATTAAAAGAAAATAAAAACAAAGAAGTAAGAGATCCAGTAGGAGCTTAGTGGTAGATTTCTGGCTTGGCAGGCACATGGCCCTGGGTTCTGTCCCTAGCACCACAAAAATAAAAATTCTTTAAAAACTAGGTCAATAAAATACTTTAAAATACTATTCAAAGAAAGAAGATTAAAAAAAAAACCCTCACTATCAATCTTCAAAAAAAAAAAAAAAATCTAACCATATATTATGTACAAAAGGAAAGGGATCCAGATCCAAACACGTGGTCTGAGTCAGACTCTATCAATTCTTACAAGCTGTGTGACCTTGGGCAAGCCTTATCTTGGAGACTTTGTTTCCAAGCATCTCTAAACCTCAGATTCCAAGTCTCTAGGTTCCCTCCCTGATTGAAGAATATCTTATGTAAATTTTCCCAGGAAACAGATTCTGAAATAGAGATTTACTAACCAGAACTTTAAGGAAGGTTGCCCTTGAGAACAACATCTATGGGGGGGGGGGGGGTGTAAGAAAAGCAGGGTTGGACAGAGAGAGGAACTGGGTTGCATGAATTGGGGCAGAGTCCTTGGTTGTTATTACAGGGAGCTCTAGAGTTAAAATAGCTCTTCAGAGTTGTCCTAAATGAAGACAAGAGGGTCCAGACTTGAATCCCCTGCACAGCCATGCCACAAAATCTGTCCTTTGGCTATTGGCCATTCACAGAAAAAGATGTGAGCAGCTATGGGAATGAGCACCTAGGTCCTGAATGAGCAATCTGAGCAGCATTCATTACAAAGAAGTAAATCCATCTCATTTCCTGTCCCAGGGGTAATATCTATTTCATTCAGGTGTGAGGTCTGGCTTCCATGAACCCACTCCAGGCAAGGTAATTGCAAGGGTCCACAGTGCACCACCTGTCTTAGGAGATAGTCTTAAAACGTACCTTGAGGATTTGTGTGAAAGTGATTTATTAGGAAATAATCCCAAAACAAACCAGCAGGAAGTGAGGGAGTCTAGAAAAGAAAGGAGCCCAACCAAAGGTCTTTATGCAAAGTTCTATAGATAGAAACTTTGGTTCAATTCTATAGGAGGGCCCTGAGGACAGAGTTGAGGTGGGGGGAGGCTTTATATATGAACACCCACATCAGACTTTGGTTAGAGACTGCCTCCAGACAAATGAAACTCCCAGGCACTTCCAAGGCCCCAAATGTAGGCAAATTTGATTCCAGCTTGGGGAACACCACTTCCACAATGACCACAGGTGCTGCCTCTACTGAGCATGAAAGCACACAGGAACACAAGTGCATTAAAATGATAAAGAGAAACTGTAAATGGTGAACTTCCAACCAAGGACTGAGTTCATCAGTCTCCAATAAACCCTCATGAGGTATTTTTTAGACAGGAGCTGAGTCCAATTATTCTACTTCCTTGTCACATCTATGTGCCAGCATGAAGGGATAATCAGATTTATACCTCACTCCTTTTTTTCCTATAAGAACACATTCTCTAATAAGAACATGCTTACGAAAACATGCACCCACATTTACACTTCTCCCAAGGACAAGAAATAATCTCTAGGTCAGGGCAGTCCTAACCCCGATTAATGAAATACAATATCATTGTCATGACTAGAACTAATCGTGGATTCTCCTAGGAATTCATCATCATCATCACTTCAACTAGATTTTAAAATAACAGCCCTTCTAAAATCCATCTATGAGGTTGTAGTTAGACAATTTATCCTAAATCACAAGTACTTATTTGCATAATATTAGGAAAGTTTCCTCTCAGTTTATCCTGTGAGTGTGTATTAAGGATGTCCCAATGCAATAACTTTCCCAACTGCTTTCTAAAGTGATTAAAAAGAGCTTTTTACAATGATATTCAAGTATTTGTGAGGCCATAGCCCTGGTGAATTACCATAGATCATTCTAAATTTCTTTTCCTCTTTTTAAATGTAAGCTATTTCATCAGATGACTCCTACCAGCTTGTAAGACTTATATTATAAGGAAGATCATTTCAAGCTAATATCTCATTCTCAAATACTACTTTACTGTTTAAAAATCCAGAGAGATGACACCATAATAGGAAACAGATTATAAGGACATGGATATCTGGTAACTCTTTCTTATGGAGGACAGTTTGAGGGCACAGCCCTTGCTTTATTTTTTTTAATTAAATTAAATTTATTTATTTATCGTACTAGGGATTTAACCCAGGGATGCTTGACCACTGAGCTACATTGTCTGGAATCTTTTTATTTTTTTATTTTGAGTTAGAGTCTCACAAAGTTGGTGAGATTGACCTCCAACATGTGATCCTCCTGCCTCAACCTACCAAGTAGCTGGGAAAGGCGTATGCCACCACACCGGGCACAGCCCTCACTTTATAATGATAAATAAAATGAAAGGAAGCCAGCATTAACCACACTTGAGGATTGGTGCTCTTATGCAGATGAGAAAGGGGAACTTCAGGGCAGGCACATAGCTTTATTACACCTTCTATAAATAGCCTTTCTTCTACCTGAGGGTCTCCTGTGACTTTACTGATCCTGTCTGCAAGGATAATACCAACTGCATTTCTACTAGGCTAAGGAGAGCAATTTATCCTCTTTCACTAGATAACCATTTTGAAGTGATAACTTAGGTGTATGATATTAAGAAGCAACTTTGATGTCATACCAAAACTGAAGTTCTCTGTTTATTATTCTACTAATCCTTATTATAATTTAATTGACAGTGTATTATCCACATCATAAGCATGGAATTTTGTGTCTCCATGAAAGATCTACATGTGCTTTTTAAAAAACATTATTGTAAAGAATCACAGATCATTAAATTAAAGGCACTTCATAAAACATTTTTTGAAGACCAAATGAGACCTGCAGGTAAGAAACTCTTATCAAAGTAGTTCTTTTTGTTGTCCAGTAGGTAAAGTTTGAAAGTAAAAATATATTTAGGTCTGATCAAGTATACACAGCTTAATGATATGCAGGGATTTACAAAGAAAGATTTCAATCTAAATTGGAAGTGTATAGAATTACCGGTAATTTGGGGAGAATTATATTTTTGGTCAATTTCCTTAACTTTCTATCGTAGGAAGATTGGCTTTGTTTCTAAATTTCTTTTTTTTTTTTTTTTTTGTTTCTAAATTTCTTATGATTAAGTTTATAAATTACTATAAAACTCACTGAACACCTTAATAATTGAAAAACTGAGTAGGCTCAGACAGTTTAGCACTGTTGTAATTCAAATTTCTTATCTGCAGAGAGGAAAGACACAATGTCTTATCGCCTGTGTTTTATCTGATTTTGATTGGGAATTCCCGCTATGTTTCTTATTCTGTTGAAGACATACTGAAACCAGACAAAGGATCTTAAGGTAAAGAACAGGTATCGATTTCCTTTATCCACCCCAGTCTCTTCGAATCTTTTTGTATTGTACTATGATGGATTAGGTGGCCAGGCTAACAAATGTTTCACATTTGCTACCGATTTGATGGGCTTTGGGGAACCAAAAGAATTTGAGACATCTGGTCTTAAAGAGAAGAATCCTTAAAACCAGGTCTGGGTCAGTGTGATAAGTAGCAATATGTCTCCCTATATCTGAAGGCCCCAAACCTCCTACTTAGTACTTTATATATCGTTCTCTTCACTCCTCTTTCTAAACACACACACACACACACACACACCACTCTCACTAAAATAAATGCTGATGCGTTTGTTGTCTTTTGAGATGGGGTTTCTCTTTGTTGCTCAGGCTGGCCTAGAACTTCTGGACTCACCATCTTCTACCTCTGTTTCCCGTCTTTAATCTAATATTTCTTTTGGTTACTTCTGTCTTTCTTTTTCTTTTTAGTAATTGGGATGGAACCCAGGGCTACTAAACCACTCCCTAGCCCTTTTTTAAATCCTTAATTTAGAGACAGGGTCTCTCTAAATTGCTTAGGGCCTCTCCAGATTGCAGAGGCTGGCCCCAAACTTGGCAATCCTCCTACCTCAGCCTCCCGAGCTGCTAGGATTGTAGGCATACACCACTGTGCCCAGCTACTTCTTTCTTTTGTCATGAGTGAATACAGTCATCAAAAATATGCTTCCTTAGCCAGGAGAGGTGGCCCAACGCTTGTAATCCCCAGGGCTCATGAGGCTGAGGCAGGAGGATCACTAGTTCAAAGCCAGCCTCAGCAATTTAGCAAGCTGCTAAGCAACTCAGTGAGACCCTGTTTCTAAATAAAATACAAGAGGCCCTGTCTCTAAATAAAATATAAATTAAGCCTGGGGATGTGAATCAGTGGCTGAGTGCCCCTGAGTTCAATCTCTGGTACAAAAAAAAAAAAAAAAAGGAAAAAAAATTGCTTCCTTCCATATCTGTGGAGAGTGTATCCAAGCCATCTAAAATGAAGATTCTAAACCAAGTGAATCAGAGTTTCAAGGAGGGAATCCAGAAATTTACACTTTTCAATATAATAGTCTTTGGCACATTTAAGTTTGAAAGTCATTGCTGTAGGTTAACATGTAAGATTTACAGACTAAATTAAAGAAACGAAGGAGCTATTTGGCTACAAGATTCAAGAGTGTTAGCATACCAGCTTCCCTAGCCCCAGGAACATCCCAGTCCCTCCTCCCTACTCTTTTGTGAGCTTTCACATTCTTCTCTTTCTCAGCAGTAAATTATTTACAACATAATTAAGTAATCACCCTCGGAATGTTTCCTGCCCCTGTTCTTATCCCACCTCACCTTTCTATTTTCTCCCGACTTCTCTTTCTTATTCCCTTTAGGAGGGAGAGTGAAGTTCAATGAATTGAAAAACTAAAAACAGAATAATTATAGTAGAAATGTAACGAGAATAAATAGCTCTCTGCCAGACACCATGGGGCAACGTGCCGCAGCCAATCTGTTTTAGTCTTCCTCCGTTCCCACTCCCCTGCATCTCACCTCCTCTTCATCACTTGCTCCTTTCCTCCAACATCATCCGTGTAGCCCAAACAGCAGGTCACCTAAAGTAACTTCTGGAAAAATGCTTCTCAGGCGGCACATCCTTTGTCTTCCCTGCTTTACATAAAAACTTTTCATTTCTGCCTTATAGGTAAACAAAACAAATAACAACGAACAGAACAAACAGCAAATCACAGAGAAAATTACCTCTTGGTAATTTTTTCTCCTTGTGTGCATCCATTTTTAAGTTAAACTTTTTCTGGTACCAGGAATTGAACCCAGGGCCCTTAACTACTCCCCAGCCTTTTAAAAAATCTTCTAGTTTGAGACAGGGTCTCAATAGCCTAGGGCTTGCTAAATTGCTGAGGCTGGCCTTGAACTTTTAATACTCCTGCCTCAGCCTATTGAGTCCCTGGGATCACAGGCACATGCCACTGCACTTAGCTAAGTTAACATTTGAAAGTATATTTTACATACAATAAAATCCACCCATTTTAGATGTACAGTGCAAAGGCTTTTTGACAATGTGCACCTGTGCAAATATCTCTGTAGCAAGATATGTAACATGCCTCATCACCCCCAGGAAGTTTCCTCCTGTTTCTTTGCAGTTAAATACACCCCACACCTGATCTCCAATGCTTCCCCAGTCAACCACTCCCCTCCCATATCCACTGATATGCTTTTGGTTACTAGGTGTGAACTTGGCCTGCTCTGAAGTTCCATTTAAATGAAATCATGCCATAGGTACTTATCTGTCTAGATTTTCCCCCCTCAACACATTATCCTTGAGGTTCATTCACAGTTGTTGCTTGTATGAATATGTACCACTGTTTATCCATTCTCTTTTTGATACACATGTGGCTTATTTCTAGTTTAGAACTATTATGAACATAGCTGTTATCACCATTGTGCACAATTTTTCTTGGGCATATTTATCCATTTGGAAAGGAATAACTGGATCATATGATAAGTTGATGTTTGACTTTATAAGAAACTTGCCAAGCAGTTGTCTAAAGTGGTTGAATCATTTTACATACCCATCAGAAATGATAAAGTTCCCATTGATCAATATTCTCACAGGATTGCCAACCTTTTCAATTTTAGCCATTTGAAGAAGTGTGTAGGTATCTCCTTATGATTTTAGTTTGCATTTCTCTGATGACTAATGATGATGAGTATCTTTTCACGTGCTTTTTATTGACATTTGTATAGCTTATTTTCAGAAGTACCTATTCAAATATTTTGCTTATATTATGTGTGTTGTTTTATCTCTCTCTCAACATACACACATTCACACATATATTCCTGCGTACACTCTATACTTTTCATATTGAATTCAATTGGTTCTAATAATAGGCATTAGACATAGTAACCAAGTGTAATCTAGTTTTTAAAAATATGTAGACTTTTATTTATTTATATATTTGGTCCCAGGAATTGAACCCAGAGACACTTAACTACTGAGCCACGTACTCAGCCTTTTTATTAAATATTTTATTTTGAGACAGAGTCTCACTAAATTGCTTAGGGCTTCAATCAGTTGTGGAGGCTGGCTATGAGCTTGAAATCCTCCTGCCTCAGCCTCCTGGGCTTCTGGGATTACAGACGTGTGCCACTGTACCTGGCAAATGTAATCTAATTTTGTGCGTGAGAGTGGAAATTTTACCTCCATACAAACTGCAAAATACTGGAAGCCAGTGTCAGTATTTTCCCTGCTTTATTTTGATAGAACAAAGTGATTAGGCACACAGATTCTTGAGTCACTCAGCCTGGGTTCACATACGTACTAGCTCCACCACTTACTAAATGCATTTCTCTGGGCAAAATGCCCAGTCTGTGCCACAACTTCCTCTACTGTAAGATGGAGCCATGATAATACAGATGTTCCTCAACTTACAGTGCAGTTCTGTCCTGATACACCCTTCATAAATTGAAAATATTGTAAGTCAAAACACCCTTAATACACTTAAGCTACTGAATGCCCTAGCTTTGGAACTGAGTACACTATAGAGTATCAATAGTTTACTTTGATAACTCTGTGACTAATTGGGAGCTGTAGCTATGAAATTTAAAGGAGGCCAGTTAAAGTACTTTGAATAGTCCAAATACAAGTGAGCATTCAATAAATGTTCCTTGTTATCAGGATAAAGAATCTGAGTTTGATACAACCAGAGATATGAAAAATTGTGCTCTATATGTGTAATAAGAATTGTAATGCATTCTGCTACCATATATAAATTAAAAAATTAATTAAAGAAAGAAGAATCTGAGTTTGTTCATTAAAATGCTTACCAAACTATACTCTTTACAGAATCCTTATTAATACAGCATCATCTCTCTTCTTCAGTTCTCAGTTCTGTTTCTACAACTATCTTCCAGATCAGCAATATCTGGAAATTTATTTTTGTCTTGCTTCCAGGTGATTTGTAAAAGCAATGATAGAGAAGGAAATGGGATCAAGGTAGGTTTTACCTGATTGTGTTTAAATTTTGTATCAATTTATACCAATTTGTTCCTGGGGATTCTAATTCCTTTTGGAATATTTCAGCAAAGTCCTGATATAATTTAAAGCTTGTGAGAGGGAGAGAAACTAGACTCATTCCAGTGGGAGGCTGGGAATAACATTTGACAATCAAATTATTTTATTTTAGGGCAAGACATTAGTTTCCTCCTGGATAAAGAGAGGAAGTAAAACTTTTTAACAACTTTTGGCTCTGAATGTCAGGAAGCCCTAAAAATTCCTGAAAGCACATATTTTTAAAAAAGAAGAAAGAATTAAGACATAGGTTAACATACTAAGAGACAAAAACCACATGGTTATTTCAATAGATGCATAAAAACATTTGAAAAAAATCCAACATTCATTCATAATAAAAACTCTCAAACTAAGAATAGAATTCTGCAACCTGACAAAGAGCATATATAACAAAATGGGATGTAGCTCAGTGGTAGATACTTGTTCAAGACCCTGGATTCCCCGTATTGCAAAGGAAAAAAAAAAAGTAAGTAAAAAGAAGAGTAAACCTGGCAAGGATTCTCTGTTTTCTTCATTTGTATTCAACCTTGTACTGTAGTTTCAATAGCTCGTGCAATAAAAAGAAGTTTTTTAAATTAAGGGCATCTGATTGGAAAGAAAGAAGTAAAACTGTATTTTCAGATAACATAGTTCTCCATGAATATCTAAAGGAATTTTACTAGAACTAATAACAGACTTTAGCAAGGGTACAAGATCAATACAAATTTAATAATATTTTTATATACTAACAATGAACAACAAGAAATTTAAATTATGGAAATGATTCCCTCACAATAACAGTAAAGAGAATAAAATACTTTGGATAAATTTAAGAGAAGAAAAGCCAGACTTACATGCTAACATATATAAAACATCATGAAAGAAATTAAGGAATATCTAAATAAATGGAAAAAAATTTAATATTTATTACTTGAAAGACTCAATATTATCAAGATGGCTGTTCTCCTTATATGGATCTATAAATTCAATGCCATTTTTATCAAAATCCCATTAGAGACTGGGTGGGATAGTGAGTAACTATCATTGGCTCTGTTTTGGAGCCTAGGGGCAAAAGTAAAAAAATCAAAGTGCCAGCTCTAGCCTGTTCTCTTCTTTTCCCATCGGCTGGTTCTGTCCGACACCAGAAGGACATCTCATGTCGTGTTAAGTGTACATCCCTGCCCATAAATACAAGTTCCAACACTTTCTTTTCTAGTGCCCTCACAAACAGCTTCCCCTGGGACACCCTTCAACCTAGGGCTATGCATACCAGTGTCAAAAGACAGAACCAGAAGTGTCAGAATGCCAAGCAGTTGCCGGGAAAAAGCTGTCTTGGAGCCATCTGGGCCAGGGGATACCATGGTCCTGTTTACCTAAGGTGTGGTCAAGAAGCAGAGGCGTGGGCACATCCATTTCACACCAAGGATTCCTCACAAAAGGGCTAAAGAGATGTCCTCTAAAGCAATGCTTCTCAAAATTTAATATGCAAACTGACCACTGGGGAGCTTAATAAAATAGGTTTAGTTCCAAGGTAAGGCCTGGTAGTCTGCATTTCTAATGGGCTACTGGTTTGTGAAGAACGCCTTTTGAATAGTAAAACTGTAGAAGCACAGAGCCCAGATCAGGGACACTACTAAGCTGGCTCTGAGGAAAGAACTCAGCTGTGGAATGGGAGTGAAAAACTGCACTTCAGCACAGGAGACTGAGCACATTGGTGATGGCTGATGGAGACTGAATGAACAGTGTTTGCAGTGCTGGCTCTTCAAGAACTTATGGTCTTTATTTAGACATAAATAATTGCAAGACATTGTATAATGCAAAACAATAGCGGTAAGTGTAAGACACATAGGTGACACAGCAGAGGTGAGATTAACTAACTCTTTGTTGGAAAAATGTTTCAGAAAGAAAGAAATGTCTGAGTAGAATATTGAGGGATGAATTGGGTTTCACAGAGAACAAAGAGGAAAGGGATTCAAAGCAAAGGGAATTACATCTCTGTGACAAATAACATTTTCCAAAGATGGTTGTAGCAGTATCTCCAGTCCCATAAAACCTTCTAGGAAACTTTCCATTTCCTTTTTTTTTTTTTTTTGGTACTGGGGATTGAACTCAGGGGCACTTCAGCACTGAGCCACATCCCCAGCCCTTTTTTGTATTTTATTTAGAGACAGGGCCTCATTGAATTGCTTAGGGCCTTGCTAAATCGCTGTGGCTGGCTTTGAACTCATGATCTTCTTGCCTCAGTCTCCTGAGCTGCTGCGATTACAGGTGTGCACCACCTTGCCCTCTCCTCTTAAGAGGTAAAGTCTTATTCCCCTTTCCTTGAATATGTGTAGATTTATAGAATTGCTTCCATGAAAACAAAGTGGAGAAATTACACAATGTGACTTATGAAGCTAGATTAGAAAATGCTATTTATCTTTTGTCTGGGTTTCTTGGGATGCTTACTTTTGGAACCCAAATCACCATTCTGTGAGGAAGTCAGGCAGACATAGAAAGTTCTGGTGGGGAGGAACTAAAGTCCCCACCCAGAGCTCCCATGGAGATCTTAACTGACTGCCAGCACCTACTTGTCAGTGGGCCATGTGAATGAGCCATCCTGAGAACAGGTTCTTCTGTCCTTCAGTCACACTGTCCAGGTGACACTGTGTAGAGCAGAGATAAGCCATTTCCATCAGGCCCTGACCAGATTTCAAATTCATGAGAAGAATAAATGATTGTTGTTGTTTCAAGGTCCAGCATTTGGAGAGGTTTGTTATGTAGCAGTAGATTCCCTGAACAACATCTAAAGGTAAAGAGGTGTGAAAGAGCCTGATGTTTTAAGATATGACACAAATAGGGCATATTTATGTATAACTCAGCTAATAGAAATACAAACAGAAAAATATGGGACATGTTGGGAATGTTGAATTTGTGATGTGGAGGGGAAAAAGTTTAGTAAACAAACTATTAACAGTGTAAATGTAATGAAGTTGTACTGTGTAGTCAACCATGCTTGGATTAATTGTTATTCATGGCTGTGCCAGAAAATATTCCAGATATGAATGTAAACATATTTATATAACAAAGTTTTCTTGCTGCAAAAAATTCTTACTGGAATGAAAATGTTAGGGCTGGAGGTGTAGCTCAATGGTAGATCACTTGCCTAGCGTGTGCAAGGCCCTGGGTGTAATTCCCGGCACCAAAAAGAAAGAAAAAAGGAAAGGAAAATTAATAGTCTGCTTGTGTGTACTCTGTAGATGAAATCCAGGCAGACAGTTTCTAAAAGAAATCATTTTATTGTTTTTACTACCAAAGTGGAAGCATAATTTGGGTATGATCTCAGAGACACAGAAAAAACCCACCTGAATTCTTTCATGGAAGAAAAAAATCTCCATATTCTTGGGATTAAGGTTCATGATTCTAATTTACCATCAGTACCTCTGTTTTTTCCTCATAAACACACATTTCTAAAAGAGCCAACCAAGAATTTCTGAAAGAGATAAAATTCTTTAAAGCTGACAATATTATTTTCTATAGGACTTAGAAGTGAAAAGTGCATACTAATTTGAGAGGTAAAGATGCAGAACCCAGTGAATTGATATGCCAAGATTATTTCCTGGACTGTTGGTCTCTTGACTTTTATTATTATTATTCTTTTGACCCTAATCTAATATGTAATTGAGAAGCAATATTCCCAGACAGTATGGGAATTTATGTTACACTTAATAGTTGGGAATGGCAGATTCTTGGGAAGGGATAGCAGGCGACAAATAGCTTCTTTCTCTTCTTGGCTGAGCTGACTCCTCCTGGAATATTGTGTTCGGTTCTTGACACCACATTTTAAGGGAAACATAGACAAACTAGAGTGCATTTGGAAGAAAGTGGCTTTAATAGTGAGAGAACACAAACTCATGTCACATGAGAGACAAATGAAGAAAAGGGAGATGTTTGCTTCAGGGAAGAATCAACTCAGAGGGCATGTTAGCCATTTTTAAATAATGAAAGATCCTTCCTGCAGAGGGCTATTAGCATTGTTCTGTCACCTCCAAACTCATAGCAAGAAAAGGATTGGGAGACAATTCGGCAGTGAAGAAAGTCAAAGCTTCTTGAGATTCAGTCAGCAGTTTACCAGGAGTAGGCAGGGCTCCTGTCACTGGAGACATTCACACAAATTTTTGTGGAAAGAATTCCACATAAGACAGAGGTTGAAGTCAACTTCCTGAAAGGTCATTTCACTATTGTCAGAGCATCACCCTCCATTAGAGGTCCCTATAGAATCCCACTGGGAGTCACCAGGTGTGCTCTCTCATGAGTTCATACCACAGCCATTTCCTTCCTTCCACTTCTGGCTCCCAGAAGTGAGGGCATTTCCTGGAGCCTCCATAGCCTACGAAATTCCAGAGGTAATGTGCTCTCTACCACTGGCTAAAGGCCTTATGTCATCCCTGCTCTGCATCAGTGCCTCCCTCTGCAAAAGCTGCACCTCTGGGCCAAGCCACTGAAGCTGCTGGTGCCACTTTCCACTCCGTCAGAGTCCCTCAACAACGCCTGACTTCCTCCCTTTCTCCTGTTAGATTGCACAGCTGTTCTCAAGTAGATTTTGTGGGCAAATAGCTGTTAGTTCTTAGTCATAGAATTTTTTTTTTTCTACTTGGACTTAAGTATAAGTTTCTACTGGGGTTGGAATAATCAGGAAGCAGCCAATTTTTATAAAAATTGCCTTTATCCAGAATGATGTGGTCCTTTTCCTTAAGCACATCTTCTAGGCTCTGAATCTTTTTTCTGTTAAGGTCAATTTTTCTCAGGATACTCCTTGGTTCCTCATTTGAATACTCACTCCTCCCTGCAGGCTTGTTCTCCCAGCCTCAGTACATATTCTTGGTTGAGACCCAGAGCTGTGGCTCTTTCTCCTTCTCTTCCCCATCTGTCTCCCCCACCCCCACCCCCACCTCACCATATAGGATTCTATGACTGCAGGATGAGAGCAGAGAAAGGATGATAAAAATAACAGATGAAAAAAAAAATGGGAAGGGAGAGAACTATGTGAGGGGAATGGCTTAATTCACCTGAGTGAATTTTAAAAGGTAATTTCATATGATGTTTATACTAGTAAATAGTATAACTGAAAGAAATATTCTTGTAATTTTGCAGTGACAAGGTGATTGGTTATTTATCATAAAATTTCACTGATGAAAATCTACTTCATAAATACAGGGAGGTAAATTCGAATATTAGGTGGGTGCAGTGGCACACACCTGTAATTCCATTGGTCAGGAGGCTGAGGCAGGAAGATCATGAGTTCAAAGCCAGCCTTAGCAATCTAGTGAGGCCCTAAGCAACTTAGTGAGACCTCGTCTTAAAATAAAATATAAAAAGGATTGGAGATGTGGCTTAGTGGTTAAGCACCCCTGGATTTAATCCACGGTACCAAAAAAAAAATTTTTTTTTTCAACAGATTGCTGGTAACAATTTGCCAAAACAGTTATTACTCTTTCAATGCTAATTATTAATTTTGATAGCCAAATTAATAATAAATTGTATGAACACAACATAAAGATATTTTATATATATACACCATGTGGGTCAATCAATATTCTTTAATTCATGAGTTTATAACAACTTGTGGACAATCTCACTGGCAAAGTTAAGCTGAAGATACATGGAGGAGAGAGCATATGTCTGCCCTCCACTCTGAACAAGCAGACAGATAAACTGTTCTCAATACTTCCATCTGAACCTTCCTTAAAAGTGTATAACTCCTTAGAGATGCAGTTTTACAACAGCTTAGGAGGGCAAAGGAGTCAACTATTTGACTTTTTTTTTTTTTTCCAATATACTGGGGATTGAATCCAGGGGCACTGTACCACTGAGCTACATCCCCAGTCCTTTTTATTTTTCATTTTGAGACAATGTTTCTCCAAGTTGTTGAGGCTTGCCTTGAACTTGTAATCCTCTGATCTCAGCCTCCTGAATCTCTGGGATTACAGTTATGCACCACCACATCGGGCTACTATTTGAATTCTTCTCTGTTCTTCAGCACATACTGTAGTGGGCCTTTTTCTCTTACCTTTAAAAAAGAGAGATGTAATAGAAATTAATAAGAAAGCTAACACTTACTCTAACCTGAAGCCTCCAAAGAAGAACCCAGTTGAGCACAACACAGTTTTGAACACATCAACTTTTAGACAAATGAAAGAACTAAGGGCAGGATAGCAGTTATGATCGAAAAAGCTCAAAGCTTGTAGCCTTGGTTAAAACAAACCAGCTATGGAGAGGCATGATCAAGGTTGCTCCTCAAGAAAGAACTTTCTATGAGTTTCGAGGTATCCAGTCAGCTGCTGGGGCCAGCTCTAAGTGCCTTGAGGACCCATCTTTGCTTTTGAACCCAAGGACATGCACTTCCCAGCAAAGGCTGGAGCATGGTTCAGCACTGGGATCCAGCAACTACTGCAGAATGTTTATGGCAATCTTTTCACTGAAACTTTCTACGAGACTGGACGGGACCTCCTCAGAGCTGCACTTCAGTGTGAGCCTCTTTCTAACCATTCTTCCTTCCTACCATCTCTCCTATCAAAACTGCATTGTAGCCTGAAGGATTTCCCTGCCTATTCTTGTTCCTTTTCTTCTTTTTCTTTCAAATACATGGTAGATAAATCTCTTGGGCCTTCTAACTTCATCCTGGTGCCTGCCTCCGGGAGGACCAACTGATGCAAAGGAGATGCTGGTGTTAGAGGACACAGACTGAAAGCGGCCAGCCTAATAAGACAAATCACCAACTGGGGGCCTTGACACTTGGTGACTCTGATGATGACATCTTTTCATTTGACTCTGATTTTCATGTTAATCCCAGTGAGCCCAAACAAATGGTTTACATACAATGTCCTTGCTGTAAATCCTGGCCAAGAGAAAAATATAACAGACTAAGACAAGAAGTGAAAGAAAACAGAAGAGACTTTGTTTTTCTCCATTCACAAAAGTTGTGTCTACCTCTGAATATGTAAGTGTATGAAAAATTTCTGCATTATGTACTTTATTTTTGCATTATAAATATTAACTCATATTATTTGTACAATTACTGGGTTTGATTGTGACATTTCCAAAAATGCATACTTTGCATTTTAATCATATCCATCCCTACTTACCCTGTTATGCCCTCTCTCTCTCTCCCCTTTTCCCTAAGATCCTCTTCCTCTAATAGCTCCTCCTCCTCCCACATATGAGAGAAAACATGCAATACTTGTCTTTCCATGTCTAACTTATTTCTGTTAACATGATGACCTCCAGTTCTCTCAATTTTTCTGCAAATAACATGATCTCATTCTTCTACATGGCTGAATAAAATATATATATATCTTTTCTTTATCCTAAACTGGTAAATTGTATGGTCTGCAAATTATAACTCAGTAAAACTGTCATTAAAACATTGTGCACTTTCCACCAGGTATGATAGCACATGCCTGTAATCCCAACTACTCTGGAGGTTGAGATAGGAGGATGGCAAGTTTGAGAGACCCCGCTGCAAAATAAAATTTTAGCTAGTGCTGTGCCCTTTAATCCCAGTGACTCAGGAGGCTGAGGCAAGAGGATTGCCAAGTTCAAAGCCAGCCTCAGCAATTTATCAAGGTCCTAAGCAACTTAGCGAGACCCTGTCTCTAAATAAGATATAAGAAAGGACTGGAGATGTGACTAAGCACCTCTGAGTTCAAACCTCAGTACCAAATGAATAAATAAAATAAAGTAAAATAAGATGTGATTAAGCACCTCAGAGTTCAAACCCCAGTACCAAATAAATAAGTAAAATAAAATTTTAAAAAAGGACTGAGAAAGAATTTCAGTGGTAAAGCACTTACCTAATATACACAAGACCCGGGATTCAATATCCAGTACTGAAAAAAAAAAAAAACATGCATTTACTAGTTTAGAAGGTACTACTAAGGTAAATGCAGAGGCAAATAAAAGCAATAAGATGAAGTCAGCTAACAGGATCTTTTTTCATTTGACCATATGTAAGAATTCCATGAATTTTCTTCATGGAAACTTCAGACTGGGCCAAAGTGGTCATGATGTACTGGGCAGCAATTTTTAATATATACTTAGAAAGAGTTAAGAGCTTGTGTATTTTTGGAAATGGCTGTTGATATGAATGACATGAAACAGTGATACCCACCTCTTAGAGTTCTATAATTTAGGGAAAGGGCAGGTGTAAAGGCAGGTACATTAATTCATTTGACCCACCTTTATGGGGTGACTTCTCTTTGTACTAAACAAAGACATGGAGATAAACAAGACATGGTGTCTGCCCTGAAAAATAAGCCCCATCTTCAGGGGAAGAACAGGAGGTAGTAAGTCAAGACACTGGCTCAGGATCACATAGCAAAGAAGGATTTCAGTAGAGCCTGATCATGGTTCTAGACAGCCCTGTTCCAAAGCATCTCTGCATCATCCACAATATTGCTCAGCAAATCTCTGACTCTTTGATGTCATTATTCTTTCATTTCTGTTCTAATAATCTCTTTCAGAGCCGATTGTTACTTTCTTAACTCATGTGTTGTCTAAAGATGGCCCGTTTGAACCAATTTTCTTTTTCTCCACACCTGTCCTTGCTTTCTCTGAGAACCCTTACCCATATCTCAGCACCTACTTAAGCCCCTCTGTGTTTCTGGGAAGTTGAATGTAGTAACCTGTTTTAGGGATGAGTATAACTCCTTGCCCTGAAGGAACCACCACAGCTGCAGCATCCTTGATGTATAGGGGATGTGGGAGGTGGAGAATGTTGTCATTAGAAAGCAGACAGCATGGTGTATCAATCATCTATTGTTGCATAACAAATTACCTTCGAAACTTGGTGGCTGAAAACAACAAACATTTGTTTTCTCAAGGTTCAGGAGTGGCTTAGCTGGGTGTCCCTGGCTTAATGTCTTTCATGATGTTGCAGATAAGATGTTGATCAGGGCTTCACTGTCCTAAGGCTTGAGTAAGGATGAAGGATCTGCTTCTGTGCTTGTTTGTATGGATGTTTCCAGGAGACTTCAGTTTCTAACCACATGGGCCTCTCTATTGAGTGACTCACAATATGGCAAGTAGTGTCCACCAAAATGAGCAAAGAGAGAGAATATACACATAACCACACTGAAAGTGCTATTTTTTTTTTTTTTTTTGAGACAGAGGTCTCACTATATAATTTCCCAGGTTAGTCTCAAACTTCTGGGTTCAAGTGATCCTCATGCCTCAGCCTTCCAAGTAGCTGGAACTTCAGGCGAGTGCCAATGCACCCTGAACTTAATGTATTTTTACAAACTGACCTCGTAAGTAACATAACATCATTTCTTTGAGTTAACACAACTCTAGTTGAAGGGGAATACATAAGATGTGAATACCAAGAGGTGGGAATCATTGGGGCCATCCTGAAGACTGACTACTGTGTTTGGGCATGGACTAGGGGTGGGTGAAGCAGCCAAACTTCTGTGTTCACATCTTAATTTATATGAATGGCATCTGACATTTTGCAATGTATAACATATGCAATCACAGAAAGTGGCCTGTGTAGCAGTCCCAGATCAAGGAGGAAGTCAGGGGAATTAGTCTTTGGTACTCTTTCATTCCCTGTTAGAAATGTATTCATGGGCTGGGGATGTGGCTCAAGCAGTAGCGCGCTCGCCTGGCATGCATGCGGCCCAAGTTCGATCCTCAGCACCACATACAAAAGATGTTGTGTCTGCCGAAAACTAAATAATAAATATTAAAAAATTCTCTATCTCTCTTCTCTCTCTTTAAAAAAAAAAAGAAATGTATTCATTCATTCATTTATGCAACAAATACTTTTTAGGCACCTGGTATGTACCTTTATATCAGTACTATAGTTGGTAATGGGGTCCTTAGGATTTCAGTTCTAAGGAAGTTTCTATTTTCCCACATTAGTGTTGCCCTTTTTAAATATGCAACTAAATTTAATATCCATTTAATGTCCATTCTTGGTGACCACAAGGTGCCTATTGCCTATTCCTCAAGCCAGGCTTTAAGCTAAAGATCATTGTTTTCCTTCCTATTCTCTCAGGTTCTAATCTTTGTAAAACCTGAGTTCATGTCATGTTCCTTTCAGGGAGTATAATCCTAACTTTTAATGACCCCTGATCATTGGGTGCCTAACAAGAATGAAGCTGCCTAAACAAGTAGCAAGGATCTGTAGGTATGATGCTTTGTGTTGAAATCTAGTCCCATTATCCCAGAGAGTTTTTTTTTTTTTTTTCTATCACCCATCCAGACAAACTGGAAAATTAATTGTTGCACTACCTTCTCATGAAGGTGGCAGTGACAAAGTTATAAGAAGGACCCTTCAACACACATTACTATTTGCCAAATCTAAAAGGGAAATGTAGCCTCTGCCTCAAAGTTCGGAAATAAGAAACATAGGAAAGGAGAAAGTAAGTTCATGATGACAGATTAATGGACCAGAGCAGGAAATAAAAGAGTGGTGGGCTATTTGTCTTGGAGACTAAGTTTGAGTTCTCAGAGGACAGGAACTGAGAAAATCAAATTTAAAAATCTGTGTTGCTAACACTGGCCTTTTGGTGAATGTCCTGAAGTTCGAAGACTCTAGAGCCAAACTTCTGATTTCAAATCCCAGCTCTACTACTCTCTAGCTGTGTGACTGTGCACAAGAACTTAATCCCTCTGTACTTCAGCACTCTCATCTCTAGAGTTTTCATTTATACAATGGGTTTGATTGAATGAAACCATACTGTGCTATGTTTGGGACTTTGTACATGTGAAGTGGTTAGAACTTTGCCTGGTACAAATTAAGAACACAGTATGTGCTATTTTTTAATATTTATTTTTTAGTTATGGTGGACACAATAACTTTTTATTTGCTGAGGATCAAACCTAGTGTCTCACGCATGCTAGGCAAGCGCTCTACCTCTGAGCCAAAGCCCCAGCCCCTGTGCTAATTATTATTGAAGAAATTTAAACAATATCTATCATGTCATCAACTGAAAGAAGTCAATTTCATTCACTCAACCAGTATTTATTGAATATATAGCAATGAACCCCTAGGTGCTTATGTGTATATGGGGGTGGGGTGGGGGGAGGTGGGCTGGAGAAAGAAGGAAGGGGAAGAGGCAGGAAACTTAAGGAAAAAGATAAGTAAAAATTATGTCATAATCATGAAAATTATTATCAATAAAAATTATGGATCATGACATGATCAAAAATTATTAATAATCATGAGAAAAACAAAGGAAAGAAGAAGAACAGAGATTTCTGTGGGAGGGGCAGGATGTTCTAGAGATAGGAAATAGTAAAGATCAAAGTCTTGAGGCTGAGGAATGCTTGGTGTGTTCTATAACAGTAAGGCTAGTAGGCTGGAACATGAGGCCAGAGGGATCCTGGTTGCAGGTAGGAGGTATATCATGCAGGCAGATAGCCATTGGAAGAACTTTGGCTGTTGTTTTAGGAGGCAAAATTGTCAGGAGTTTTTGAGAAGAGACATAATCTAATCTATGTTAAACAAACAAACAAAAAATCAACCCACTCATACTCTGTGAGTGTGTGTGTGTGTGTGTGTGTGTGTGTGTGTGTCTGTCTGTCTCTGTCTGTGTTAGGGATGGTATGGCAGGTGGATCAGGGGATATAGACAGATCAGATAGGAGACTGTTATTGAGAGATGATGATGGCTTGGACCAGGGCATTAGCAATGGGAGGGTAGTTGGAAGGAGTGGACAATCTAAGGATGTATTTTCAAAAGCAAAGTCAACAGAATTTGCTGATAAATTGGATGTAGATTGTGTAAAAGAGAAGGATCAGGAATTGGGAAGCTCTGTGAAGACAGAGATGTTTCTTTCTCTCTTTTCTTAAATTATTTTAGTTGCAGATGGACACAATATCTTTATTTATTTATTTTTATGTGGTGCTGAGGATCCAACCCAGTGCCTCATACATGCTAGGCAAGCACTCTGCCTCTGAGCTACAACACCAGCCCCAGATGTTTGTCTGTTATTCAAAGTTATACCCCTACGATCTAGACTCAATATAACATTGAGTGTCTGCTACTCAATATTTTTTAAAAGAATGGAAAGGGTGACTGGTTCCTACTATGCTTTTTTGAACTTAGTAAGTAGTAAATAGTGGATAAAACATCTGTAGACAAATGAAGTATTGTTGCAACCAGTTTTAGCAATCAAAGCAGTGAAACTTCTTTCAATCATTTCTACAACAATGGAAATTGACACTGCTGCACCCCTGGCCCAGTTGCCAATGACTAAGGATAAAAAAATAATTTTGATTCTTTCTGTAACAGAAGAATACTTAGTTATAAAAAATTCATTATAAACAAACAAACCCCTACAGGATATATACAGAAGAATAGACAGGCATAGTTTATTGGAGAAAAGCATAAGAAATGGGAGCCTTCTGGGGGTGGGGGTAGCTCAGAGATACTGTAAATATGCTAAGCATGGGTAAGGCCCTGGCTTCAATCCCCAGCAACCACTAAAACAAACAAACATTAAATAAACACAAACAAAACACCCCAAAATAAAAATAAAAACAAAAAAACTCCAATGAGTTGCAAAACACATGGATTTGATTTCTGTATTCTTGAAACATAATCAGTAAGATGAAAATAGTGGTATACAAAGGTTTCATAAGATGAATTATACACACATTTTAGGCTCTATGAATTGCTTTATTTGGTCATCTTGTAAATATTAAAAATCAAATATGATGCCACTGAGCCACATCCCAGTCCCTTTTATTTTTTATTTTGGGGCAGGGTCTTGATAAGTTACTTAGGGCTTCACTAAGTTGCTGAGCCTGGCTTTCAAGCTCAGGATCCTCCTGCCTCAGCTTCCAGAGTCTCTGGGATTACAGGTGTGCGCCACGGTGCCTGGGAAATATAATGTATTTTACACCAGTTTTTCCTACTAGTTTATTACATTGTCACTACTAATATATTGCAACATGTGACAGTTACACATTAATAGATAATTGACAAGCCAAAGTTATTCTCATTTCTTTTTTATGGGTTCTTTTTAGTTGTACATGACAGTAGAATTCATTTTGATATAAATATACAAGCATAGGATATGCTAATTTCCAATTCTCCAATATATACTTTAGAGTTTAAGGGCAATGGAATCTATTGATATCCTTGAGTGACACATAACAGAGCTCTCATTTTTGCTTGATGGTGATATACATAGGCTAGATGCCAAAACTTGCTTTTGGCAGTTTTCAGGGATGTTATAATAGTCCATTCTTGAGGAAGAAATTCAATGAAAGAATTTTCAGTTCGAGATACATGCATGGTTCTTGACTTGGTCATCTTATTGCACTGATTTCTTTAGGCTGCTTGGGTTGCTCTGCACTCTGCTCATTGCCCAATGCTGGGCACCAAGTAGGCTGGTTTTCCTCACCTAATTGTGCATCTGGCTAGGTTGTTCAGGTGACTAGATCTGTCTCTTTCCTTGGGTGTGTGTATGTTTGGGGTGGGGGAGGGTCTGTCTTCTACAGTGTGTGGGCAGGACAACTCTCCCCGCCACCACCCGGGCTCTTAAAGTCTATCCTTGTAAGTTTGGGAGCAGTAACAGCACTCCGTTGGTAGGAGGACCTGGGGAAATTTGGTGGGAGCTGAGTTTGCAAGCATGCAGTTCTTTATAAAAAAATAACCACTTTTATGGGAGTTATACGGGGCAAAAATGATTGGGAAACCTAATGTTGCCTCAGGCAATTCCACTACTCCTGGTTGCACACTTTCCAGTGGGTCACGGAGGCAGCTTCCCACTTGCTCAGAGTGCTGCAGCTCTGTGTCCCTACTCCTGTCTCCAGTATTCCAGGGCAAATGGGTATGCAACTCCTAGTTAAGGGCTGGTGAGCACTACGGGTCAGCTTGAGCCAAAAAGGAGAAGGATCTTCCTCTATGGGATCAGGCTTAAACTGGGAAGTTTTCCTATCTTGAATGCATGTGGGCACCAGGAGTTTGAGTTACAGCGTCTACAGGGTCTGTCACTGCAGCTACTTTGCGAAGCCTCTGAGTCAATGGACTGGATAAAAGGCCTCGCTGGGTACTCCACCCGTCGCTCCCGGCACCTTCTTTGGGGCAATCCCCCACCGCCCAGGCCGGTGTTTCCCTTTAACGCGCGTGCCCGTCAAGGTCCCGCGTCTCCTCCCCTCAAACCACCCGGTCAGCCTCGGTTTCCCCGACTTCTCCGTCCCTGACTTTCCTTTCTGGTGGGACGGCCCTAGCCCACGCCCACACTACCAGACCGGTGCGCGGGACTCAGCTGTCACTTTACTTTTTTCCGCGCTGCCACCCCGCCCCCTCGCTTGGCCCGCGGGGCAGCCCGCCTGTGCGCGCTCCCGCCCCCGCCCCCTCGCGGCCGCGCGCCGGCGGAGGAGGGGCGAAGGGGGGAGGGGGAGCGCGCGGCGCCGCACGGCCGACGTGGGGCTCGCGCTCTCGCGGTCTCTCCCGGGCGGGCGGGCGGGAGCGCGCACTCGAGGGCGCGCGCGCGGACGGGCGGGCGGCGGCGGCGGCTCCGGAGGTGGTGGGTTCACTTTCCAGGACTCAGGGGCGGCCACATCGGCAACCGTGGGCAGCAGCCTCGGGGGCCGGAGCTGGAACGGCCGGAGGTGGCGGCGGTGGCGCTGAGGGTGAGTCCGGGCGGGCACGAGCGCGGCGGGGACAGGCGTGGCCGGGCGGTCGGGTGCGTGGTGCGTGGGTCCGGCTTTCGGTGACTAGACGGTCTGTGAGGGACATCCCGTCCCCGGGCCTCCCCAGTCCTCCGCCCCTCTCGCACCTGGGCAGCCCTCCGTCCTCTGGCTTCGTCTCGAGTCCGCGACCTGCGCGGACACCCTTTCCTCAGGTATTCTCCCGGGCCGCGCCGGTGCCCCCGCCTCGGGCGTCCTCTCTCTCGCGGGCGTCCTCCCCACTTTCCCAACCTCCTCTCTACGCCTCAGGTCTCTGCTCACACGGCTCGCGCCCTAGTTCTCGCCTTCCCCGCTCCCCCGCGTGCCCCGTTCCCTGCGCCCCCTCCCGAGAGCCTCCTGCCCCCGTTTCTCGCCTTTTCTACCCCTCCCCCTCTTTCCCATCCTCCCCCCCCCTTCTGCCTCGTCCCTCCCTGCCCTTCTTCTACCCCCTTCCGTTCTCAGTTCCCCAAGCTTCTTCACCCTCTTAGCCCCTTCCCTCTCCCAGCCGCATCCTGGAACTAAGTCTTTGCAAAAGTACAGGATAAATGTCACGGTGCAAAGTGCCCGGGTTGATCCTTTGCGATTTTCCCTAATTGCATAATTGCTGCACATGGTGTCTCTCCGGGCGAGTGCAGGGTCTGCTTCCACTGTCGCTGCACCCGGTAGCCCGCCCACAGAAGACCTTGTGGGGTGTATTTATGTGTGCCCTGGCGTGGGGTGTGTGTTGTATTGGTCTTTTGTGATGCCTGGTGCTTGTCACAGTTTGGATCAGAAGCCCATTTTTCTCTGGATTCTTCTCTGCAGCCCCCACTGGCCTGATTTGAAACTGGATTCCCTCTGTTCTCCACCCCCCCCCCCCCTTTCCCTCTCTTCTCTCATAATGTTTTGATCTTTTTGCCCTTTTCCATTACTAATGAAGATAAAGCGTGGCTTCTTGTGCACCCCCCACCCTCCACCCCACGACCAACCAGAAATGTCCAATCCATCTTCCCTAAAGGAAATTAAGGCCGGTTTAGAAAGACATCATCCTGTGCTTGGTAGCTGCTAGACCCATTTACATGTTTTCAAGATTCATCTTTTTGTATTGTATATTCCCTTAGCGTCAACTCAAATATTTTTATTTAAAAGTATAAAAGGAAGTACTGGGACTTATCCTTATATTATCTTGTGGTTCCGAAAGATTTTAAACTCTTCTTAGTTTTAAATTCCTGATTTTTTGAAAAGTATGTTTCTGAATATGTGATTATTGAGTCTGGACCTGCGGAATCTAAATATTTGTCTTTCCTGAGATAGTTTGAATGCTACTTGGTTCTTTGGAGTTTCATATGTGGGCTGATGATGACAACTGAGTGTTTTCATAAAATGTCATGCCCTTTTCTTTCTCCCCTAGGACACAGTATATACTTCACCCCCAAATCCGGTAGTCTATTATTATTTCCTGAATAAATATATCTTTTTTTTTTGCTGTGCTAGGGATTGAACCCAGGCTTTGCACATGATAGGCAATAGGCAAGCACTCTACCAGTGAGCTATAAGCTCAGCCGACCCCCCACCTTATCTTTACAGTTAGGTTAAAAGCTGAATATTGATAAATATTGTGTATAAATGTAAATTATTTTACATTGTATAAAAGTTTAAAAAGGTGAGTAGGAAGACTGGAAGGCACAGATGATAGTATGAAACGTTTTCCTGTTATAAAAGCTCCAATGAACCCTTGGTTTTGCAATTTTATCCTGTGATATGATCATAAGGCTTATTTATATAGTAATGTGGACTTAAGGAATGAATATCGTTGCTTTTATGTTATCAGTAATTATAGCCAAATCATTTCATTTTTATGAAACATGAATTTCATTTATTCTATGTTGCTAATGTAATTACAGCATAGAGTACCAGGCTAATACAAGCCTGGGTGATTTGTGTTGGAAGAAAGAATAATATTTAAATCTTAAATGTTATACTGTTTTAGGAAGATCTATCTTATTATTTTATGTTTAGAAACCAAGTTTTATTTTGAGTATGAAATAAAAGTATTTATTTGTGACTTTGAAACTATCACTGGAGAATATATCTGTGTTTATAACCCAGGAATTTATCTTCTCTATAGATTAGATGATTGGATCAACTTAGCTATTTAGGAATTAATTTTTTTAACTTTTTTGTTTTTAATTGTTGATGGAGCTTTATTTGATTATTTTACCATTTCTATGTGGTGCTGAGAATCCCACACAGTGCCTCACACATGCTAGGCACGTGCTCTACCACTGAGCCACAACTCCAGTCCCTAGGAATTAATTTCAAAATGTTAATTTAGAAGATAATATTTGATAAGTTTTAATTCAGGAATTTTTATTCGTTTTTGTGTTAGAGAAACAAGACACCAACTTAATACATAAAACTAATTAAAATGATTCATAGCCTGGTATGGTGGCACATGTTTGTAATCCCAGATCCTCCAGAGGTTGAGGCAGGATGGTCAAAAATTTGAGGCCAACTTTGACAATTTAGTGAAACACTGTATTGAAATAAAATTGGAGGAAAGGGCTGGTGATGTTGCTTAGTGGAAGAATGTTTGCCTAGTTAGTGTAAGGCCCTGGATTCAATCCCCAGTACTGGGTCAGGGAAAAAAAAAAAAGATTTATAGACTACTTTTGCTTCAAAAAGATTAATTATGCCTGATTACTACAATAATTTTTCCCTTGCTTTTTCTATAATCAGGCATTTAAAAAAAAAAAAAAAGCAGAAATTCCCCTTTTTTTTTTTGTTTTGGTGCTGGGGATTGAACCCAGGGCCATGTGCATACAAGGCAAGCACTCTACCATCTGAGCTATATCCTCATATCCTCTTCCCCCCCCTTATTCTATTTGTTTGTTTTTGGATTTGTTTTTGGTGCTAGGGATTAAACCCAGGAGCAATCAACTACTGAGTCACATTCCCAGCCCTTTTTAGTTTTTATTTTGAGAAAGGGTTTCACTAATTTACCTAGGCTGGCTTTGAACTTCTGATCCTCCTGCTTGAGCCTCCTCCTGGTGAGCCTTAGTCTCTGGGATTATAGGTGTGTGCCACCATGCCAGGTTACTCTGATAGTTTGATAGTTTAAGGTATGAAAACTTTATTTCTAAAAGTTTTTATAGTGTTTTTCGGTGACTTCAGATGAATTTATCATTTGTTAGGTTAAGAATTGTATGAAATAGCCAAATGCAGTGGTGCATGCCTGCAATCCCAGCAGCTCTGAAGTCTGAGGCAGGCAGATCACAAATTCAAAGCCAGCCTTAAACAATTTAATGAGACCCTATCTCCAAATAAAAAAATACAAAGGGCTGGGGATGTGGTTCAGTGGGAAGTGCCCCTGAGTTCAATCCCTAGTACCAAAAAACAAAGAAAAAAAGGTATGTATGAGATAAAAAATGGAAGTACTTTTTAAAAATTGTGAAACTTTAGAAATCATGCCTCTGTTTGAGCATGCTTAATAATTATGTGGGCTTTTTTGTGTGTGTGCTGGGGAAGGAACCCAGTTCCATATGCATGTTAGGCCAGTGCTTTATCACTGAGCTACATCCCCAACCCTTTAACTTAATAACTCCCTAGAGAGCCTAGTTTTTACTTTAATTTTTTTCTGATTTTTTGGAGTAATTTCTGAAATTTTGATTTTAGATTATGGGCATTACATCATTGAGTAATTTTTGATGTAATTATATAATCATGACATTATTAAATAGTATGTAAATGCACATAAGAATATTGAGAAGAATGTGTAGCTTTATAACATGTGACATCTAAGCATAGTTTATTAAATTGTAGTTTTTTAAACTAAAGCTTCAGCTTCAGCATAAGAGAACTTTTGGATTTTCATGTATTTGTCATATAATGGATTACCTCTGGTTTAAAATGTATGAAATGATTTTTCATGTCACATTTCTTAAAATACTGTTGGCAGCATTTTTCTAGATCTGAATACCATTCTCTAAGAATTGTTCTCTTTCTCACTCCCATGCGCATCTGCTTTAACATGCTATTGTGTACATTCTTATAAGGTTTTGAGTTTTTGGGGTGTGTGTGTGTGTGTGTATGTGTGTGTGTAAGAGAGAGAAATACATACACACATATATCTCCCTACCCCCTCACTGAGGATTGAGTCCAGGGCCTCAAGCATGATAGGCAAGTGTTCATCCACTGAGTTACATCCTCATCCCTAAACTTTTGATATATTTTAACTGAGAGAAATAAACTGAAAAAAACAAAGAACCAATCTTAAGTCTAAAAATGATAATTTAAAGTGAAATAAAAATGAAAAGAAGGGCAAGAAATATATTTGGACTTTTAGAGCTAGACATGAAACATACTGATATAAAATTTCAGTATTCTATTAAGTGACTTTAGTGCTCATAAAAGATGTCATAGCTATGGAGACTGATGCTCTCCATTTACAGAACAGGTAGAAAAGTAGATTTCCTGTCAGTGTGTTTCAGATCTGTTTGGGCAGACCTTTTTTTGTTTGACATAGGGGAAGGGAGCTGTAAGGGTTGAAGGTGGTGGTGGTGGTGGTGGTGGTGATTGTGTGTGTGTGGTGTGTGTGGTGTCTCTGTAAAGGCATTTGATATTTTCTGTTGACTTTTAACCTCTCTTTGCTTCCTGGTTTTTCCAATCTTTTGTAGTCCTTTTTAGTTTGTCTTACTATAAAAATTACAATCCATGAAAGGTCTCTATTATAAAATCTCCTTGGTTTTGAGCAAGCTGCAAGTTAAATATTTGATGATGAATGTTCATCAGTGTCAACTAGCTGTCCATTTGGATTAGGTATAGTAATAAACTGTGCTTTATTTGAGGTTATCTTTCTTTTACCCACTCTTATTCTTGATCATGTCAGGAACGGTTTTATTTCAAGTCTTAATTTGATTAAGAGTAATCAGAAGTATCTTTTTCAAAAGGAATTTGTTGACTGTATTTTTGAGGGAATGTTTTGTGAAAAAACAAAAAATTCTTCAGTGTCTCAATACAATTCTTAGCCCTTATGAAACAGTTGACTAGTATTTGGCTGGATGAGTGTTGATACCATCATATGTTTCAGTATTTATTTAGAATCATGCAAGCCTCTGTGTTCTATTAACACAGAGATTACTTAACAATTTACTAGTTTAGAGAATTTTAACTTTAGCTCAACCCTGAGGATGTAGTGATTTGATACGGATGTGGAAGTGTCCTCCCCATTTCTCTGTTCCTGTGGCTATTTATACTAATTGCTGTTATGGCACTTAGCAAGTTGGTTTACTTACTAGTTCATATTTCTTACAAGTGGGTACAAAGGTTTAGCACAGTGCCTGGAAGAGATTAGGCCCTCAACCCTTCCCCTCTTCTTTTTCCTTTTAACATCTCAATTGATAAATAATTCACATACTGTCAGAAACACCCCACCATTTTTTTTTTGTGTGTGTGTGTGCTGGGAATTGGAACCCTGGGCCTTTTGCATGCTAAACATTCTCTCTACTGAGTTACACCTCCAGCTCCAAATTTACCCTTTTAAAATGTATAACTGTTTGGTTTTTAGACTATTTATAGAGTTGTGCACTATCACCATTAAGAACGTTTTTATCATCCCCAAAGGAAACTTCATAGCCATTATCAGTGGTTCTCCTTTCTTTTCTCATTCCTAGTCTCTTTGTATGTCTCTATGGATTTACCTATTCTGGACATTTCATATAAATGGAATTGTACAGTTTGTGGTCCTTTGTGACTAGCTTCTGTCACTTGGTATAGTGATTCAGGATTCATCCTTGTAGCATATAGATGCTATACTTAATTCCTTTTTATGGCTGAGTAATATTCTATTAGGTAGACATACCACTTTTTGACTATCCATTCGTAATTAGTGTACATTTGAATTACTTCTTGGTGTCTATTGTGAGTAATATTGCTATGAATATTTTTGTGTAAATTTTGCATGAATGGATGAAGGAAAAGTTTTGGCAACTCCCAGAGCTGTTTTGTAAACCATTTCTATTTTATAAAACTACTGAGTTTTACTTGTTCTGTTTTTAGACTCACTTTCTCTCCATTCTGGAGGTACCCACAGCTGATTAAATGATTTTTGATTCTTGAATCTAGAATCTAAAATGTCCACGGAGGCACAGAGAGTTGATGACAGTCCAAGCACTAGTGGAGGAAGTTCTGATGGAGACCAACGTGAAAGTGTTCAGCAAGAACCAGAAAGAGAGCAAGTTCAGCCCAAGAAAAAGGAGGGAAAAATATCCAGCAAAACAGCTGCTAAATTGTCAACTAGTGCGAAAAGGTACCTGAATTTTTTTTAACTGTTTTAATTTCTGGTATCAATTTATAAAGTCTGTTTTTGAAAAATGCATTTCATTCCCTCCGGGTTGTGGGCCATGAAACTCATGGATTTTTCTTTTGCATTCGAGATTATATTTTTTACATGGTTTCAGTTGTGGACAAATTTTTAAAGTTTGTTAAACAGCAAACAGCATGACATTTATAAAATACATATTCATAGTGTGTTTATGTGTACTTATATCTTGTTAGGTCATGTGTGTAAAATATGATGGTTTAATTTATAACCAAAAAATACTGTTTTTTTTTTTTAAATTTTCCTGTTCAGTAATACAGAATAAAGATTGAGAATCTATTGAGCTGGGTACGGTGGTGCTCACCTTAATCCCAGCAGCTCAGGAAGCTGAAATAGGAGGATCTCAAGTTCAAGGCCAGCCTCAGCAATTTAGCCAGGCCCTAAACAATTTAGTGAGACCTTATCTCAAAATAAAAAGTAAAATAAAGTCTGGGAATGTGTTTTCTACTATACTTTGTTGGTAAAATCAGAAATGTGTGAATTGAACAACAAATTCTTGGTTTCATTACATTAGTCAGTGAGTCAGTCTTGATACGGATTTTCTTTTCCCCTAGAGAATAGATTTGGAAAGTAAAGTATTTGAATGATCTCTATTGTCACTTTAATCTTTTATGATGATTGGCATGTTGTTGGACTTAGGGGAATCTGCTTTGATACTGTTAGAATATAGAGCCTTTTGGAAAACAATTTGAAAGTTAAATTTAGTAGAGTCTTACCTGATTTTGTAATTTTGTGTTTTTACTTTGTTTTAATACCTTTTTCATAGCATATAGGGAGTGTGAATAAAAGTAGTATATAGATGTTAATTTAGCTTTCCATAACATGTAACTTTTAGGTCTATTAATGTCTGAATATTGAATAATAGTTTTATTTGATATTGTATAATGGAGATTAGGGAAAACTCCTTTTCCAAAGATCAAAGACCTTGTTTCCTTTGGTTTAGTCAATCTACAGGGTTGGGAAGAATCTTTTCAGGTCCCCCTTGTGAGAGATGGAGTGATCGTGAGTAGTCAGCAAATCTATTCCGAAGGACTAAAGTAATTCAGTTTCTTCTTCCCAGGGCTGTGTTGCTGATCCCTGACCTGTTGGAGGAATTATGTGAAAGTCAGATAGCCTGAACATTAAGCCTTTAAACCTCCATACTGGAACATGATAGGGTGGGAAAAGGTTCAGTTTGTTTTTACTATCACAACACAAGTCCAGGGGAATTCAGCTGTCTGATTCTTCTACTGCCTGGTCACAATGCAAAATGATCTACTATTAGGAAATGAGGGGTCAGAGGCTAGAGTGGATAAGAAAGGTGAGCAAAGGAGAAAAATATGACTTGGGTGAAAGAAAGGAGGATATTCAAATAGAGATTGTACAGCTTCATGTAGTTGAGGACACCGTATGCAGTCCTCAGCTTCTGATGCAGGTTTTCACAAGCCTCTTCAGTTTTTCAGAAAAGGGGAAGAGTGAGCAGGCCAGGTTTGTGGGGAGTAAAGTCCTGATGGGCCTGTGCTTTGTTCCCCTGTGGCTGCTTATTAACAAAGATCTCTCTTTTCTCTAACTGGAAGCATTACTACAAATACCTTAGTCATTTTTTGGGGGGTGATGTATCAAAGACCAAATTCTGCTTACAAATGAGGGTGTATTGTTTAATGTGTGAATGCATTTTTTAAATACATGGGTCATCTTTTATTTCATTTTAGTATATTCAAAATGCAGGTTATATATTCAAACCCAGTGATAGATTTCATGAGGTAAATATGTATAGAGAAGATATTTTCTCCTTTAAATAGGGGATTAAAAACCTATTTTAGAGATAGTGTGTATGAAGAGTCCAGAATAGTACTCAGTTGGTACTCAGTAGCAAACAGTGTGTTGCATTTGTGAAGGTAAGAAGTATCTTACACGTTGCTTCTTGGCTGAAAAAAATCCCTCCACTGACAGATTCATTCTTGTGAACCTGTGATTTTCAAGTTCTGGTTCATGGTTTTCCTCTGTAAGGTCTTCAGGTAGCTTATATGTGTCAGTATATGAAGTGACTTAGTCTTTAATTCATTTTAAATATAAAAAGACTGCTTTACTGCAAAACTTTTTAGTTAAAAAAAGCTTAATTATCTTCATTATCTTCCCCTTTGTTAACCTTATTCTAATTCAGTTAATAGTAAAGTTCTGAGAACTTAGAAAAAACTTGAGAATCATGAGGACAAGGGACCCACATCTTTTAAATTCACCATTATATCCATAGTACCTAGCATAATAGATTACAGTATTTATTGCTGGTTGCCTTAGAAGCCTGAGCTTACTATAGGGATTAGATTTTCCATGGTTATTAGGATTTCAGTTAGGATTCAAAGTTGGAGGTAGTTTCAAAATAAAATTTTAATTTATACTTTTTTATTTTTAAAATTTATCTATTTTTGGTACTGGGGATGGAACCCAGGGGCAGTTTACCACTGAGCTGCATCCCCCGTCATATACTTTTTTAAATTGATAATTGATTTTTATTCAAATGAGAATTTTTTCCTAAATAGTGTTCTGTGAGGTAATCAGTAGCAGCGAAGAGCTTGAACTCAAAAGACAGGAACTGGGTTTGAACATAGGTCCCGACACTTGCCTCTATCATCTTGGATATATAATTTAATGTCTCTAAGCCTTATTCTCCTCTTTAGTAAAATGAAGATAATAATGGTGCTCTCTTCATAGAACTGTTGTGAGAACTAAATGTGTTAAAGTATTCATTTGGCACATAATAATCAATTATAGACTTTTAATGCTAGTTAAATTCTACAGTGACCTTTTTCAAGTCCATTTTGTACTAACCTTGGCAAATTGAGATATAACCTCAGAAACAATTCTATTGTTAAATTAGAAGTACTCAGATGCTGTAATTAAATATATTTTATTATAACTCAGAAAAAGTGATTTATACACCGGGGCTCAAGTACTGAATGAAATATGCTATAATTATAGAACCAATAATTGCTATAATAAATTTGTTGTAATTGTAGAATTAATGATTTGTTGTAGAAACATGTTTTCTTAAAAAAATTTTATTTTTTGAGATATTACAGAATAGTACTATACACATTGTGAACATTTAAACAATGGTGTAAATTAATTTGTCTTATTTAGAGTTAGAAGGAAAGATTATAGTTACGTCTTTGATTCATTTTTGCCCTTCTTTGGCAAGAATTTTTTTCTTAAGAGGTTGGTGTGCTCTTACACAGCCTGTTCTCTGTATGTAGCTCAGTGGTACAGTGCCCCTGGGTTCCATCCCCAATACCAAAGATAGATAAATTTTATTTTATTTTATTTTTTATTTTTTCCCCCCAGGGCAATAACAGGCATTTATTTAACTTTCTCAAACCCAAGAACAACTTACTACTTATCAAACATAGAAAAAACTTAATGGATTTTGTTAGTGTTCCCATAGCTACAAAGTTCTAAATAAAAAGTTTATGTACAGCATCAGCTGACTGACACTAGAAGCAGTTACTAAACACCTATAGTGACAATTTCCACATGTCTGGCTACTTCTAGGGGTTATGTGGTATGCCATACTGTCAATGAAATGGTAAGTGTGCTCCATCTTTACAGATAGCAATGCTTACTCCAGGTTAAATAATCACATGTGTATGTAGTTAGTGTTCAATATAAGTTTTTCCCCTTAAATGAAATATATAGAGAACCACAATATGTAAAAGCAAGTTTTAGGAAATTGCATTGGCAGTGGTGACTGGCTAATATATATCCTCATTCTACATACATGCTGGGGAAATTACAGGTTACAGGAATATATGCAGTATGGGGATGGGGGGAGAACATACACAAATACAGAATTGTACAGAACAAGTATAAAGGTCTCTCTCAACCTTTACACCCCTGGGGATATGCCCCTCTCTCCCTGTGAACCTTGGGGAAATGCTTAGCACATCAAGCCTCAATGCCTTCCAATCTCAATTCAAAGACTGGGCATTGTACCAGAAACACAGAAGTTCTACAAATGTGGTTACCAATCCTAATTGCCCTCTTTTCAGGTAAATAATAAGAGGCAGCATAGTTCACATGCCATTATCTAGCTCTTTAAATCTTAAATTTTTCTGGCATTTTAGTAACAACATGTTTTCTTTCTTTTTAAAATATTTTTTTATAGTAGATGGACACAATACCTTTATTTTATTTTTATGTGGTGCTGAGGATTGAACTCAGTGCATCACATGTGCTAGGCAATCACCCTACCAACTAAGATAGAGCCCCAGCCCAACAACACATTTTCAACAAATTAATATTTCTTCTTGTGTTCAGGCCAACAACACATTTTCAATTAATATTTCTTCTTGTGTTCATATAGGTCTTAAGATTTAGACATATCTCCTCTTTTAGAAGAGTGAATAGCAATCAATCTGTCTAAACAATGAGAAAGTACTTAATATTCCTAAAAGGTATACTATCCTGTTTTCTTTCTTTTCCAGTACTGGGGATTGAACCCAGTGGTGCTCTACCACCGAGTTACACCCCCAGCCCTTATTTTTTATTTGGAAACAAGATTTTACTGTTACCCAAGCTATCCTTGAATTTGTGATTCTCCTGCCTCTGCCTCCCAAACAGACGGGATTACAGATCTACACCACTGTAACCAACTCTAATCTGTTTTTTGAATATGGTGGTTCTTTTTCTTTTCTGCATATTCTTCTAGCCGAAGAAGCCACTTGGTCCAATACTGGGAACAGAGCTCTGCATCCATGAAATGTGGGTGGGCAGGGGATCCATCTTTGTAAGCTACCACAATCAGGCCACACTGAACCTGAAAACTGTAGTTGGCATCATGGTTTATGGCACCCACATATGCCACAACTTGTAGAGGGTTGTCATATGTATTTTGGATAAAAGGCTTTGGTTCTCTGATGTCTTCTAATCAATCACACACAACTTGCCCTGATACTCAGCCACACAGTCCAGTAGACCTACATACTTTAAGGTCTCATGCTGAACAGCGCTTTCAAGAGCCCGCACTCCACTGACATCTTTCAGAATATGTTGGATGCTTTCAGTGTAGCCACATTTGAGGAGTTCTTCATCTCTCTCTTTTATGTTCCCCTGGGGTGAAAGTATGCTTTCCAAGGCTTCATGGAACTGTTTCCCTTGTAAAAAGATGTCTTGGACTCCACCATGCTTTGTTAACTCCCAGGGCGCCAACACCTTCTCGGGAATCCTACTTTTTAGATAAATTTTAAATAAATTTTAAACAAATATTACTCTTGTTATATTTGCAAGTATGTAGTTGGACGATGTCTGCAGTGACAAATTTAGATGATTTGATCACATTGACTAGTCAGTCCAATTAAACATTTATTTTGAGATCATTATTGAATTGCTGCTTTTTCATGTGTTGTCATATCTGTAAATGTAAATTTTAAATCAGATTTATCTCAAATTAACTTTGTTCAGAGTAGACATGATGTTATTGGGCTCTCCATATGGTAATGTTCTAGAAATAGCATTTGATTTTTGAACTCTAAAGTTTTGTTAGGTTGAAAGGTTGATTCCAATGTGTTCCAGTGTGAACTTTCAGTGTATAAGCTCATCAAGTTTTATTCCACATGAGCATGAGGTAGGACTGTTCTTAGATTACCTTTTGTATAATTATTATATTTTCTTCATTCTAAATGTGTGTGTGTGTGTGTATGTGTGTGTATGTATATATATATATATATATATATATATATATATATATTTATTTATTTATTATTTTTTTAATATTTATTTTTTAGTTTTTGGCAGGCACAACATCTTTGTTTGTATGTGGTACTGAGGATCGAACCTGGGCCGCATGCATGCCAGGCGAGTGCGCTACGGCTTGAGCCACATCCCCAGCCCTCTAAATGTATACTGAAACTTTTTATGAGTTTAAAATCAGGGTACATCTTATAGTTGATATACACAATTATTTAATTGATGGAATGTCTTTTAGAATGACAGGTACATAGTGTATTTCACCATTTAGAATTAAACTCCAGCATTATATGCAATGATAGTGTTTTCTAGAGACTTCTTTGATATTACAGTATTTTAATTAGTTGTATGTATGACGCAATAAACTGATTTTAGAAGGAAGTTGATTTAGTTAAAATATGAATTCTTAGGTGACTGATGAATATAATCTATAATAAAATACAGAAAGTCATTTAGGTGTTGTGAAGTTTTGTGTTTTTTTTGGGGGGGAGGGGTAGGGAACAGGGATTGAACTCAGGGGCACTCGACCATTAAGCCACATCCCCAGCCCTATTTTGTATTTTATTTAAAGACAGGTTTCTTAGCACCTCACCATTGCTGAGGCTGTCTTTGAACTCACCATCCTCCTGTCTTAGCATCTCGAGCCACTGAGGATTACAGGGGTGTGCCACCATACCTGGCAAGTTTTGCTTTTTATATTAGAGCATTATAATTATACATAGTAGTTGGGTTTATTTTGACAAAAATGCATGGTTGGAATTTGATTTCAATCCCTCTTCTGCCCACTGTCCCTCACCTCCTTCCTCCATTCTACTTTTTAATTAATTTATTTTTTGATTGGTACTTTTGCCATAGACACAAAAAGTGAAATTTCCTGTGATATATTCATATATGCATAAAGCATGATTTTGTTGCGAAGGGTGTTTTCTTTTTTGTTACTGAAGTTAGAACCCATAGACGCTTTCCCACTGAGCCACTTCCCCCGCCCTTTTTATTTTGAGACATGGTCTCACCAAGTGGCTTAGTGCTTTGCTGAGTTTCAGAGGTTGGCTTTGAACTTGTGATCCTCCTGTCTCAGCCTCCTGAGTTGCTGGGATTAAATGCACATGTGTGCCACTGCACCTGGCCTGTGAAGGATTTTTCTTTTTTACTTTTTTTTTTTAGAAGAGGAAAAGCTTATGTGATCCTCATGGTTTCAGAAGTCTCATTCCATAGATGGCCTACTTCATTGCTCTGGGCCCAGGGTGAGGCAGAACTTTATGGTGGAAGAGTGTGTTGGAGGAAAGTGTCTCAGGACATGGCCACCAGGAAGCAGAAAGAGAGAGCTCCCCTCACCATGAACAAAATATAGTAAATCCTAATGGCCTGTTCCCAGTGACCCACCTCCTCCAGCCAAACCCTACTAATTATAGTAACCACCGAGTTAATCCCTGTGAGAGGATTAATGTATTGATTAGGTTAATAAGACTGATAATAATCATTTCACATCCTAACTTTCTTGCATTATCTCACACATGAGCTTTTAGGGGACAACTCATCTAAACCATAACATTCTGCTCCTGGCTCCCCAAACCCATGCCCATCTCAAAATGCAAAATACATTTAGCCCACTTCCAAGAGTCCCCATAGTCTTAACAGTTATAGGATTTCCCAAAAGCCCAAGTCCAAGGTCTTCTCTGAGATTCAAGACAATGTGAGCCCCTGGAAAAATCAAAAGCAAATTGCATATATCCAACATATAAAGGCACAGAGTAAACTTTGGAGTCCCTACAGGAGAAATAGAAGGGGTGGGACAAAAGCAAGACTGAAATCAGGCTGGGCAAACAAGTTCTATAGCTCCATGTCCTACATCTGGGACACATGGTATCTCGCTATTCTTTCCAAAGGGCTTGTGTGGCTCCACCCCTATGACTTTGTTGGTTGTAGCCCATAGGGCCTCTCTTGGCTTGTTTGTGCTCATTTTCTACAGCTTTCCTGAGAAGACATTCCACAGTACTGGCATTTCTTAATCTTGGGAATCTCCAGTGCTGCTTTGGCTTTCTTGTTCACATCTCCACACATTGCCCTCTCCAGGGCCAAAGGACTCTGACTCTGCTGCACTTTGCCTGGCCTTCCAGGCCTTCCTTTGAAATCTCAATGGAAGCCTCCATGACCCCCTAACTTCAGCATCCTGCACTCCTGCGGAACCAGCACCATGTGGTTGATGCCAGTGTCTGCCACCATCGTCTGTCACCATTTTTAGCAGTTGCCAAGCCTCCCGATACCACAGCTGCCACAGCCTCTGTGTGCCTAGATGGTTGAGTACAATGCAACAACTTCCTTGGCCCTCCTGTGCAAGGAGTGTGCCACACTGATCTCTTCTCAAGACAGTTTTTACTTTTCCATCATTGAGTCTGAGATAAATGTGGTCTTACTACTTGTGGAGATGCCCTTGAGTCTTCTTTTCTATTGTCTATGGGTAAAGGTTTTAGCATTTCTTTAGTGGCTATAAATGTCTTTAACAAATACACCTTCCTTAGCCCCAGTTGTACTCAGTTCTGGCCAAATTTTTAAATTTTTCAAATCTTTCTGCTTTGATTTCTGCTCTTGATTATTGTAATAAACTTGACCGAAACCTACCATTTATATTCATGCCGCTGTCTGAATGCTATGCTGCCTATATTAAGAAGTCCATTACCTTTATATTCAGCCTCATAGAAAGTCTTAGGACATGGGTAAAATGTAGACAACTTTTTAGCCAAAACATAACAAGAATGGATGGGGTCTAGTCCAATTTCGAATAAAATCCTCCTTTTCCCCTAAGACCTCATTAGCTCAGTCTTTACTGTCCCTGGTCTTGATGACTTTCTGGTCTTTTCAACTTTAACCAGAACACCCACAAAGTTCTAAATCTCTAAACTTTCAAAATTCTTCCCATAGATTTTAGAAAGCCTAAAAAGCTTCTCAACTAAATGGTCAGGGTATTCACAGCAATGACCCTACTTCTTTGGTACCAATTTTTGTTTTAGTCAGCTTTTTTGCTAACAAAAAATCTGACAAGAACAATTTTAGAGGAGGGAAAGTTTATTTGGGTCTCACAGTTTCAGAGGTCTCAATCCATAAATGACCAGCTCCATTGCTCTGGTCCTGAGATGAGGCAGAACATATGATGGAAGACTGTGGTGGAGGAAAATGGCTCAGGATATGGCCACCAGGAAGCAGAGAGAGACACTATAAAGGGTTTAAAATAAAACAAATCAACACCTGCTAAAATACCACTTTTGTAGCCAGGTTTAGTAACACATGCCTGTAATCCTTGCAACTGTGGAGGCTGAGGCAGGAGACTCACAAGTTCAAGGCCAGCCTCAGCAATTTAGTGAAATCTGTTTCAAAATAAAAAGTAAACAGGGCTGGACATATAGCTTTGTGGTAGAGCACTCCTGGGTTCATTCCCTTATAACCCCCCCCCCCCCCCCCCCCCGAAAAATCACTTTTGTAATTTCTATTTCCATATACTCATGTTTCACTTCACCCTGAATGAATTGCTGAATTTTCTTTAATCCAGGGTTTTTGTGTGTATTGTACATATGCACTACTTCATGTTTCAGAACTATTAATTCAATATCTTGATTTTAAAATGAGTGTTTCGTATCTTCTCCATTCTGTATAATTTTGGCACCATGTTCAGTTAAATCTGAATGAATTATGTTATGAATATCCCCTTTCTTTTAGCAAATGGTAATCCCACACAGTATTCTTATTATACTCTTATCATTTGTTCTTATAACAGTTAAAAGTATTAGGTGCAGTCATATAAGCTGGAATTTTGTACTTTACTCCTAACTTGGTTCAGTAACTATATGTAGATATTAACTTCTGTAAAATAGTAACTTATAGTCATACCATAATTGCCTAGTGGAAATTGGAAATATTGACAGTTGTACACTTGATGTATGTCTAATTTTGTCTTAAAAGTTCTGCTAAGCTGGGCATGGTGGTGCATGCCTGTAATCCCAGTGGCTCAGGAGGTTGAAGCAGGAGGATCGTGATTTCAAAGCCAGCCTCAGCTACAGCGAGGTGCTATGCAACTCAGTGAGACCCTGTCTGTAAATAAAATACAAAACAGAGCTGGGTATGTGATTCATAGGTTGAGTGCCACTGAGTTCAATTCCCGATACCAAAAAAAAAAAAAAAAAGTTCTGCTAAGAGAGGAGTCTTTTTGTTTGACTTAAAAGATAATTGCCTCAGTCTTTCAGTTTACCTTTTTAAAATATATAATCTTAGTTTCCTTATTTTTTTAAAATGAGCACTGATAAAACAGTGGTAATTAGATAATTTTGTGAAATTTATTTTATTTACTTTTAATGATCTCAGATCATCATGTAAAAGGTATACTAAGTCAGGTATGGTGGTTCACTCCTAAAATCCCAGGAACTAGGAAGCCTGAAACAGGAGGATCACAAGTTTGAGACTGGTCTGGGCAACTTAGTGAGTTCCTGTCTCAAAATAAAAAAAATAAATAAAAAGGAGTGGGGATGTGACTTGTGGTAAAGCACCCCTGGGTTTAATTCCCCAGAGCCTGCCCCCACCAGAGGTATACTGTATGATTTTTGACACTTTCATTTCTCCTTACCCTAAGAGACAGAATCTGAAATAGCTACCTTCCTTGTCCCACAATGTCAAGAACTGAGAAACTTAATACATACCATAATGATTACAACTTTTGAGATTGAATTCAATTGCTATCATTGAAAACAGCAGGACATCTTACAATAGTTTAAATAGCAATTTTTAGTATAATCTTTTCTATCAAGAGAAATATAACCATTCTTAGGTAACAGTGGCTTGAAATATATTATAATATAGTGGCTCATTGCTCATAGTTGTCGAATTTATCAGTAAATTGCTTTTTGTATTGAGTAATATAGATTTGGAATTATAGTCATCTGGAAGAGTTCAAGTTCTGTTATAGAATTCTGTGACAGAAAATTATGATTTATCATTTTTGTAAACCAAAAGGGGAAGTATAAACAGAAATCAAGTTGAGTAATTTGAAAACCCTAAAGTTCTTTGTTGTTAAAAATGGTTTTCTTTGATAATTTAAGCAGGTCTTTTTTTCTTTTCTTTTCTTTCTTTCTTTTTTTTTTTTTTTTTTTTTGCATTACTAGGGATTGAACCCAGGGCCTTGTGCATGATAGGCATATATTCTATCACTGAGCTTCATTTTCAGCCTTTTTTTGTTTTAATTTTGATACAGGGTTTTACTAAATTGCCTAGACTGGCCTACAACTTTGGACCCTCCTGCCTTTGGAATAGCTGGGATTATAGATGTGTACCACCACGCCTAGCTAAGCACACTGATTTGAATGCCTCTTGTTTTCATTCTCTCAATATAAAAACAATTTATAAAGATTACTCTTGTTTCTCCTAACAAATCAAGCAGTACAGATATTTTTTAATGGAAAGCAACAGGTTCCCAACAGTCTTTGTTGGTTTTCTGCATAACTCTAAATAATATACTTATTTCTTATTTTGTAGGATTATTAAATAATATTTTTTGACTCTCTGATCGGAAATATTAAGATTTAGTTTTGCTTGTTCTTCTTTTTCCCTCCTCCCATTTAATGATAGTCAACTAAAAGAAAGAGATTGATTGATTATTGGTTGCCTTTATACCCTAAAAAATTAAAGAATATAAATTTCTGTTCCCTGTTCCTTCAAACTTCAGCAATATTTTTTGATTATCTACTTTGTAAAATAGGAATAGGAATTCTTTTGTTCTTATATCTGTTCACTGGTAACAGATAAAAGAACAAAAGTTTTTTGTTTTTTGTTTTTTTTTGGTGGGCAGGATACTAGAGATTGAACCCAGGGGTGCTATACCACTGAACTACATCCCCAATCCTTCTAATTTTTGAGACAGGGTCTTGTTCAGTTGCTAAGGCTCACTTTGAATTTGGTATTCTTCTGCCTCAGCCTCCTGAGTTGCTGGGATTATAGGTATGCACTACATTGTCCGGCTCCTTTACCCTCTTTTAGCTGGTTTTTAATTAGCTGCCTTTTATGGTTTCTTTTGGGTTGAAGGTTAGTAACATTACATTGTATTGTGCAGTGATAGCTCTTCTTCTGTGTTTTGCCTATAAGTAAGACTAGTAAATTGTATAACTAAATATCCATTGCTAGACCAGACAACATGTTAGGATTAGATTTCCTACAATCCAATGCCGTGATTCTTGGATTACCCTAGGTCATAGCATTTAGGCAAAAATAGATTCTTTTTCCCTTTATCATTTATTGATTAAAGTTATGTTACATTTTAGTTTTCTTCATGTTTGATCTGTGATTTTCTTATACAACTTTTTTTTTTCCTTTTAGAATTTGATTCTCTTCCCACTCCCTTCTTGAATCCTATTTATTTATTTATTTATTTTTGTGTGGTGCTGGGTATTGAACCCAGGGCCTTATGCATGTGAGGCAAGCACTTTACCAACTGAGCTATATCCCAAACCCTTTCCTTGCATCTTTATTATGTCTTTATACATTTCTTTTGCTCCCTTTTGCCCATTACATCCTGTTTGATTTACATCCACTGCCACTTCCCTTCTTTTTGTTTATTCCTTTCTGCATTTGCTGTATCTCCCACCCCAAGGAGGGTTCCTTAGCTCAGAAGAGGTAAATATGTGTGTGTGCTTACTTTGGCATATGTAACCTGGATGTATCCATTTAGTTTTGAAATGCCTGTTTTATACTTTTGTGAAATCCATAAATGGTGTTCTGTTGTCTTAGATCTTTGAGACTTCCGTATTTTAATTATGGGCTATATGTACTTGTATGCATGTAAGCACATCACAGAATCTATATTAAAAAAGAGATCATGGAGCTTAATCTTTTTATTTTATAACCACTGAGGCACATCTTTAGCCATTTTTATTATTTATTTTTTAAAAAAATACTTATTTAGTTGTAGATGAACACACTATCTTTATTTATTTTTTTATGTGGTGCTGAGGATTGCACTCAGTACCTCACACATACGAGGCAAGCACTTTACCCCTGGGCTACAGCCTCAGCCCCTAGCCATTTTTATTTTTTAGTTTTGATTCAGGGTCTTGCTAAGTTGCTTAGGGTCTCACTAAGTTGCTGAGGCTGACTTTGAACTTGTGATCCTCCTGCCTCTGAAGTTGTGATCCTCCTGCCTCAGCCTCCCAAATTGCTGCGATTGTAGGTGTGTGCCACCACACATGGTGTTGTTAGTAGTATTTTTGCCTGTGGACTCAATTAATAGTATACTAGAATTTAAATGAATGTTTTTGGCTTTTAGCTTATTTTTCTTGCTCTCATTAATAATGCCTTCCCAACTTTGAATCACATGGTTTAGAAAGGTGAATTGTATAAGTAATCATATAATTTTATCAGGCAGTTTCTTTAGGCAGTTGGTAACCATCCTGTTGGAGGAGTTCCATTTATTCTAGTAATTCTGTTTGTTATCTTAAAAAAAGGTAAAGAATGATTTGAGTGTAATTGTTTCTGTTCAGATCCACTTTTTAAAGGTACTTTAGTCAACTATTATTCATGTACTATCACAATAATTACCCAACAATAGGCAGTTGTTAAACATCTCAAATTTAAAAACCGAGGCAAAAGAAAGAAATGCTTTTGAGATTTTTAAAAATTTGATTTAAAAAAGTCTAAGTTTGGAGCTGTGGCTGTGGCTCAGGGGTAGAACGCTTGCATAGCATGTGTGAGGCCCTGGGTTCGATTCTTAGCACCACATACAAACAAATAAATAAATAGAGATCCATCAATAACTAACAAAAATATTTTAAAAAAGTCTAAGTTTAATAAGACATGAATGATAGTTAAGAGATTGTTAAGTGTAGTCTTAGAAAATAGTATTGCACTGTTAGCCCTTGTATACATTAGATGCAGTTAAAAAATCAAAGTAGAAAATAACACTTGAAGGGGTTGGGGTTGTAGTTCAGTGGTACTATGAGTGGTTAGCATGTGTGTGGCCCTGGGTTCAGTTTCCAGCACTGCCATCCCCTACCAAAAAACAAGAAGGAAAAACACAGAACAGAAACAGGTTTAAATTTTTTTCTTTGTATGAAACTCATGCAATGACATTAAAATAATTATTCATGTAATATCAGGATAGTTCTAACAGAAGGAATGGTGTCAAACTTCAAATCCTCAACCTGCTGTAATTTAGAAGCTTCAGGAAGCTTATGTGTTTTGGTAGGAATTTTAAATGTTGGAGTGAGATTCTGATATTCCTTTCTTTGTCATTTGATTGGATCTGTCAGTATGTGTGAATTCAACCTAATCAATCAGCTTTCCATCCAATGTAGAGGTTTCTAATATAAATCAGAAGTTAGAATGACCCCATAAATAGTGTAACAAATTTTTCCAATATAAACTGGAAATTTTGGTTAGTGCTGTTAAGTGGTTTGATGAAGTGTTGCCTCCAAAAGCTGCAAGCAGTGATAGTGGTCAGTCTTATCACCCTTTGTAAATATATCCTCAAAACTTGCAGAAATTACAGCTTTGTTATTGTATCTGATGTTTTAGACAGTATTTCAAATTAAAAACATGCAAAAGGAAAATATTATTAAAACACAATATTTTAATTAAATAGATTAATATTAAGAGTGAAGACATTTTAACATAACTTTCTTTGTCTTTATTTTAAAGAATTCAGAAGGAACTTGCAGAAATTACGTTGGACCCTCCTCCCAATTGTAGGTAAGTACTTTCTGATTTTTATTTACTTGTATCTTTTGCAGAAGGTATATTTGAACTGTTGGTCTGATGTGTAATTGTTGTAATCTGACTAATGAGTAAAAACATCATTGTGGCTTGGACTTTAATGACTGTGGAAAACAATGGTTGTGACTGTTTCTGTACAGAAAGAGAATTATTCAACGAACATGTTTATATTGATACATGGAGTTGCCAAAACTAGTGTAATCCAATGAGGTAGTGAAATTACAGGATAACAAATAAAATTATCTTGATGGAAGAGGTGTTAGGGCCTTAAATGATTTCTTTAATGATAGAATAGTAGTACGGATAAAATATGTGCTGTTTGATAATTATTCAGTTGTCTTGATGGAAATTGATTTTTAAAAATGCAGGAAAATGGAAAGTTATACTCCATGTATGTCAAAATGCATTCTAATGCCATGTTTAACTAAAACATGACATTAACAAATAAAAAAATTTAAAAATGCAGGAACATTAAACAGTGTTTTTTCTGGTTTACGTTTTTTCTTATGTCACCTGTGTTGACAGAGTAGGAGTGCATGATTTGAGGAAATGATGTTAAATATAAAACACTCTCTCCCTTTATGACCACATATCTCCAATTTTCTGGTTATTGTTTACTTAGAGGAAATAAAAGTACTTTTCTGGAAATGATTAATGCTATACAGGTACATAGAAGAGAGGAGAAATATAAACTGCCTAATACTATCTTCCGGGTCTAGTATAATAGTTGAAGGATGGTGATTTGACTATATAAAGGCATTTATTTCTGTTTTGATATGAGGTCAGTGTTGGAACCAGATCAACGGAGTTTTTATAGTTTAAATTGTTAGTCTTATATGTTAAAGGTGAGAAGGTAGATAAAATGAAAATGTACCCAACATTGAGTATAAGTAGAATTTATTTGGTATGATATCTTATATATATATTTAGATGGACACAATACCTTTATTTTAACTTATTTTAATGTGGTGCTGAGAATTGAACCCAGTGTCTCACATATGCTAGGCAATCTCTCTACCACTAAACTACAACCCCAGCCTCATTTTGGTATAATTTCTGATTTTACTGGGTTTTTTTTGTTGTTGTTCATGTGAGAACAATGATACCAACTAAATGTATTAAAGTGAGAATTTTGCAGATGGTTATGTTGATCAATAGCTAGTTGACAACAAAATAATTGTCAACAAAAATTCTAATAAGGCTTATCATGTTTGTGGTAAATCTAATGTGGTTCTTAACATGAGAGTAATGTACAGTGTATAAACTTTTAGTAATAATGTTCAAAGACTGTTTCACTCAAAACAAATAGCTGGGTGCATTGGTATGCACCTATAATCCTAGCAATTAGGGAGGCTGAGGCAGGAGAATCACAGGTTCAAAATGAGCCTCAGCAACTTAGTGATAGCCAGACCCTGTCTCAAAATTAAGATAGATAGGACTGGAGATGTAGTTCAGTTGGAAAGTGGCCTGAGGTGCAATCTTTAGTACAAATTTGTTCAGTAAGACTATTTAAAATTTTTGTCACACTATCATGGTTATTTCAGGCGGCAGATCATTGTTTTTAGCCTTTGATGACCATTTCACAAACTCCAGTTTGGATTGAGTTTGTTTTTTTTAATCCCAGTTTCTTAAAATATTATATTTTTTAATGATGGGGATCTTGTTTTTTAAAAAATGAACTATATTATATCAAATGTTTTCTTTTTGTTGTAAACAACTTAATTGTTATATTGTGTGAGCTTATTTGTATATTACTTTGTTTACATTCTGATAATAGATTATTGGCCAAACAAAAAGGGACTTTGTTTAATGAGTTGTTTAAAGCTCAGTTTTGATAAATATAATTCACATATTGTGTGATGTAGACTGTTTTGTAACTGTTCTTAGGTATTTTATTTTCTAATTTTGGGAAGTATTTAGTTTGTTTTAGTTTGACTTGTTACAGATAATAATTTAACTTTGATTAGGTGTATACTGTAAGCATGCATAAAAGCTTAATATACCAAGGAAAGGAGTTACATATTGGTTATTTAAATAAATAAATGATTGAGCCACTGTTCTATTTCATGTAAGAGAGAAAAGTTTAATCATAGTGTCATCTGAAATTTCGAGGTTTACATTTTCGTTGAGCTTTGGTTGAGGATTCTGTTTGGTTCATATGTGAGTTTTTTAATAAATAAAGCAAAATACATAAAATAGTTTTTGATTTTTAAATATAGACGTCATATATAACAAATGCCTCAGACAGTTTAGGAAAGATGCCTACTTTGGGTTAATTTTCTGGTTTATGGAAATTTGTAAGGAAATCCACATGTGAGCTGAGAATTGGATAGCTAAATAACTTTGCTTTAGAAGCTGGGTCTGTCTGCAGTGCAGTGGTTTTGGCTTCTTTTATTGATTTTCTAAAAAGATTCTTGGACTGGGTCAGGTGGAGAAAAAGATCCTGTACCTTTTTGTGTGTTCTGTTTGGTAAGCATAGGGTCCTTCTGATGTGGCTGATAGGTAGGTGGTGGTTGGTTGTACATTTCTTGTGTGCTTGGCTTCCTAATATAGATGGTGCTTGTTAAGTGGATTATTATGGTTTTACGATTGTTTGGTGTCAAATATTTGTTTGTGGCTCAGTAAATCTGCCCATCTATATTTCAGTGAAAATGTGATTACTATTTTCAGAAAAATAAGTTAGAACATAATTTTTGTTTGGTTTATTTTTGGCCAAGGTTAACAGTGCAGTGGTGGTTGATATTTAAAGTTCTGTGTTGTCTTTAAGGTGTTTACTAATGACTGTAATGAATTAATTTACAAAAACATAGCAAATTAAAGCTGTCTGCCTAACGGAGTCAGAGTCACTTAATTAGTGTGTCATCTGATTTCAGAAGAAATCATTTCCTTGATACTACTTTGTGTAACCACTCTCCCAGTATACTGTCTAAACCCTGCCTTTTGGCTCTGTAGGTTTAGTCTGCTATCACAGTTAAAGAATAATTGTGAGAGAATGTCTGTGGGGTTACTTGTTTAGGCAGAGAGCAGAGAAGGATTTTACCTGTTTATTGACTGGTGTGTGTAAGGGTGTATGTCAAATTCCATTCAGAGTGTTATTTATCCAGTTTTCTGGAACCTTAATAGAGTACAGCATAATTCTCTATGTCAGGTTAGAGATGAGACTTCTGAATTTAGGTGCATTTCTTAGGCGATATCTAGTTAAGGAATTCTTGGAATCATATTAAGGGAACTAGGAATCATATTAAGAGAATTAGCATGTATTTAAGAATTGTGCAAGTATATTATATGAATATGTTGTTTATGTAAAGCTTTTTCAGAGGAAGTTACTAAAGTATTGGTTGAATTTATTTTTAGGTGTTTGAATAAACCTAGGTTTTTTTTTTTACATTTTATTTTTGGTGCTGGGAATTGAATCTAGGGCCTTTGCATGCTAAGCAATACTCTACCACTGAGCTACCTACAGTCCTCCCAAATATTATTTTAAAATACATCCACAAGTGATTTAATAGGTTGAATTATTTCTTCTTAGAGGAATTATATGCTTCTGCATCTTGCAGTTTTCCTATTTTTTTGTTGTTCTTAAATGAAGTAAAAATGTAATAGGGTTTTGTTTTTAAAATGGAATTTAATTTATCTTTATCAATAATTCATTTTTATGCTAATTATAATTTAAGGAATACATGTTTAAAAGCAATCAATCTTTACTATATATGTGTATATTTTTGGGGGGGGAGTGGTACTGATAATTGTACCTAGGGGCTTGGACATGCTAGGCAAGTGCTCAACCACTGAGCTACTTTCTCAGCCCTTTTAGAAAATTTTATTCTGAGACAGGATCTCAATACATTGTCTGACTGACTTTAGACTTGGCAGTTCTTCTCTCTGAGCCTCCCAAGTAGCTGGGATTACAGATGTGCACTACTGTTGCCAGCTAAAATTTTATGACATACCTAAGAAAAAATGTTTCTGCTCATAAAATAATAGAGTCGCTAGCATCATAGAAAAATGCACATTATTTGATTGAGATTTGGTATATGCTTAGAGTATTTCCTATAAAGAGTAGAATATATTTTGCTTGGCCTCAGCTGTTATGTTGGATGTCATAAATGATCCATGACATTTGAGGGTCTCTATCCTGAGGTCTCTGAAGATCCATAAATATTTTCATGACAATTGAGTTAGAGGTGCTGAGCTTGATTATAACTGCTCACTACCTCACTGCTTTGCATACCAGCTTAGTTGGATGAAATAGATCATATTCATGTTATATTCTTTCAGAGATCTAATGGCTGGAATCACACTGTCCTTTATAAATGACTGCAAGTTGTGACTTTGACAATTATCCATAGTTTGTCACAAGCTAAGACCTTAAATCTGGGAATGCCAGTGTTTATATTATCTTGGTGCTGGTGGAGAACTGATAGCTAGTGGACCAGAAAATTTCCAAATTAAAATTAAATATTTATCACCTTTTAAAGAGTAACTTGTTCCTCTGTATTGCAAAGAAGCTAAATTCATATGTGTTATGATCTGTTGTTACTGCTAAAGCTTGTACTAGGTTTATGAACATGGGAATGACAAAGAATCTTTGTTACTTTTTGAAAGGTAAAATGAATCATTTGGATTTTGAGTTTTAATTTGGTAATTGTATAAGTAAAAGGAGGAAGTAAACCAAAAAAGAGGAGGTAGAGGTAATTCAAGTATACTAGCATATTTATTCATTTTCTTTTGCACATTTTTATTTCTCTTGTTTCAAGAATTTGCTCATTGTATACTGTCTCTGCTTAACTTTTTTCAAAAACAGCTTTATTGAGATATAAAATATAAAATTTTCTTATTCTTTTAGGTTTTTAAAATATTCACTGAGTTGTAAAATCACCATAATAGATTTTATGACATTTTGTGTACCCACAAAAGATAACAACATGCCTTTTAGCAGTTACCTTTTCCCCAACTCTTCCATCCCATGACCAAGGCAATAGTCTACTTTGTTTTTCTATGGATTTATCTTATCTGAACATTTTGCATAAATAGAATTATACAAAAATCTTTTGCGGGAGAGGTTAATTGGTTTCTCATAAAGCATATTTTTATTATAGTATATTGCAGCATATATCTGTACTTTATTCCTTTGTGTGACTAAAGAATATTCTGTTTTTATGGATATGCCACATTTATGCATCCACTTATCAATTGATGGACATTTTGGTTATTTTCACTTATGGGCTATTATGATTAATGCTGTTGTGAACATTTTTTTTTTTTTTTAGTTGTAGATGGACAGCATGTCTTTATTTTATTTGTTTATATTTATGTAGTGCTGAAGATTGAACCCAGTGCCTCACACGTGCAAGGCAAGCGCTCTGCTGCTGAGCTATAGCCCCAGTCCTTGTTGTGAACATTTTAAAAAATATTCTCTCAGTGGACCTTTATTTTTATTTATATGTGGTGCCAAGAATCTAACCCAGTGCCTCACACATGCCAGGCAACCTCTCTACCACTGAGCCACAACTCCAGCCCTATAATGACCATTTTTCTACAATTTTTTGGTAGACAATTTATTTTCATTTTTCTTGGGTGTACACCTAAGAGTGGAAGTGCTGGGTCATATAGTACATCCATCTATATGTAGCCTTTGGGGGAACTGCCAGACTGTATTCCGTACTGACTACACCATTTTATTTTCCTGTCATTAGGATTCTGATTTTTCCACAACATTGGCAGTACTTCTTATTGTCCCTCTTTTTGATGATAGCCATCCAAGTAGGCATGAAGTGGTATTTCATTGTGGTTTTGATTTGCCTTACCCTGGTGGATAATGATGATGATCATCTTTTCATGTGCTTAGTATATCTTCTTTGGAGCAATGTTTATTCATTTCCTTTGCCTATTTTAAAATTTGTATTGTCTGTTTTTGCACTACCAGGGATTAAATCCAGTGCCTCAAGTATGCTAGGCAAATGCTCTGCTACTGAGCTACATTTCCAATCTCCTTTTTAAAACAGTTTGTTTTGAAACAGGATCTGACTAACTTGCCCAGGCTCCCTGCAAACCTGTGATCCTCCTTCCTTAGCCTCTGGAGTAGCTGTGAAAATGGTCGCGTGCCACTGTGTCTGGCTACATTTGATAGTTTTTTTGTTTTGTTTTTTTCTGGTCTTTTTGGGACTGGGGATCAAACCAGGGCTTTGCAAATGCCAGGCAAATGCTTTGCCACTGAGCCACATGCCAACCCCATTTGACAGTTTTTAACTTCCTATTTGTGAAAGTCTGCACTTTACTGCCAGATTAGTTTTTCCCGGTTACTCAGCGTGATTCTATGTCACATTTTCCTACAATTCAATTTAGAATTCATTGAGGGGCTTAATGGTAGATCTATGCTAAGCCAAGTGTAGACTTAAAAAGATACCCAGATGTGGCACCTAGTTCTGAAGATCTGGTTACAATTGATAAGACATAAAGATGCTTAGAGAACCATGTGAATAGGACACGTTGTGAGAAATCAAGTAGATTTCATGAAAGCTGAGAAACCAAAATGAGAGAACATTTTTAAGGAAGGAGATGAAGTAGGCTTTGAAGAACGGATAGGATTTGGAAAGGCAGGAGGAAGTAAAGGGTGGCTTAGGTAAGAGAAAGAAAAGAGTTGAAGCAGAGACATGAAGGGGGAGAATTTAGTATAGTTACCCTTAGAACAGTGATGTCAGCAGTTTGGCCTCCTTCCCATATGGGAGGCAGATTTGTTAAGGGCTGTCTAGGAAAGGTATTAAAATTGTCAGTTGCTATTTTTTGAGATTTAAATATTGAATAAAAGAAAATGGAATTAAGTTTTGATAAAAATGTCATATAAATTAGTTTTATAATTTTTAATATGGAGTGGAAAAGGACATTAAAGAGAGGAAGATATTATGAGTTAGAGGGTACGCTAAGAAAGCTATTGCATGAATACAGGTGTCATGTTCTGGTGGGACCTGATGATGTGATGTTAGAAATAAGAGAGAGAAGAGGGGGAAAAGGGAGAGGAAATGGGAGATGTTTTGAATTGGCAAACATTTTTATGGTATGATTTTGTGAGACAGAATTAAAGATATGAAGAATGATTGTAATGAGTGTGATGTTTATAGACTAGGAGAATGGTGTTACTACAGGCAGAAACCAATTTGTCTTTGCAGCCTCTGCAGATTGTCCTTTAGTTTGGCTGCCCAGCAGCCTGTAGCCTTATTAGCTCCACAATTTTAGTAATTAATGACATTTTGTATAGAAACCTTAACCCTCTGGTTGTTGTATTTTATTTTTCTACCCCCTTTCCCTCTTAAATCCATATCTTCATTTTATACCGTGATACTACATACATTTTTGTAAGCCAGCTTAGAGTCTTTTGGGGTGCAAGGCATATAATTAGTAATATATGATATGAATAACTAAAAGTTATGTGAATGTTTTTAGCAAAATGCTGGCATATTTCTTGCTGCGGAATCATTAACATGATGAAATTTAAGTATACATTGAGGGCCTGTGTTATAGGGAGCTGAATTATTCATATCCATCTCAATACAGGCGATCAAGGAATATTTTTTATTCACTTACATAAGCGCTTGACTCAGTTGCTACAGTGTTGAGTCATCTTACATAGACTTCAGGAAGAGAAAAGACTCTGTAAATAATGGAAATGTACTAAGTAAGTGACTAGATAGAGAATTTAATAAAATTGTTTGGAATTACACCTGCAATTGACAGACCTGCAGAGTTGGGATATGTGTATTATGTGATGAAGAATGAGAAAGCATGGTTTTACCCTATGTTCTATTGGCTGTTCAGAATTTCAGTAGTTTCAATCTTGTTTATATTTTCATTTCTGTAAATTTTTTTTAATGAATTTTAAGTGGTTTCCTTTATTACTGCCAAAAGTATATATAGTTTTATTTTTGTATTTTCCTTGAAGCTGACTTTTCACTGAGGGTACTACCAACATAGTCTTAAAGAGCTTGCTACCTTGTTATTGCAGAAGGGCAACTTTATGTGCCATTACTTTACTTCAAAAAATAAAATAAATAACTGGAAAAATTTCTTGCTTTCTTATTTTAAAGTTATTTTAATTAAAATACTTATTTCTTCATGAAAAAGAACATGTTGAATGATAAAGTAAATTTAGTGCCCATTGCTTGTGGTCTTTTAATATTGTGTTTCCTTTGTTCTATTCTTTGCTGTTTTAAGAAAAGTACAGGAATGTGCCTGAGAAACACATATTAAGTGATCACACTGGGATTATATTTTATAACAGCTACAGAACATTTTTTTATTTAGTGTGCTTAGACTTACAACTGATTATTATTATTTCAGATTTATTAGTTGAGCACTTTAGATAGAAAATGTCAATTAGTCACTAACTTTAATATTTGAACTCCCACAGCTCTTTATCTTTTAAGCTATACTGAGAACAGTATTCTTTTGCACAACCACATTATTTCTTTACAGTGATTAGTACATTCATTGATTTAAATGTTTTTATCAATTAAGCACTATTGCAAATGACAGGTGAAACTTATTGTTAGTATATTTTATTTTGAGAAAAATGAAAATTTTCACTTTTGCATTTATGTTTCAGAATTTTCCTCTTGGACTTTTCTCCCTGTCTAAGGGATTGAACCCAGGAACATTCTACCATGGAACTACATTTTTTACCCTTTTTATTTTGAGACAGAGTCTTGGAAGTTACCCTAACTTTTTTCTTCCTCTCTTTCTTTTTTTCATGTTCATTTAGAACTGGCAAATGGACTTACTGGGATGCTTTTAAAAGTCTAAGTCTGTATTTGTGTAGAAATAAAACATTATTCTAAAATGTATAATAGAATTAGGTAAAACCATAAGCTAATAAAATTCACGCACAGGTAGACTCATTCATATGAAAGATGAAGTATACACTCATCCATATGAAATATGAAGTCAGGTAACAATTTGAAATGACCAAAAGGAGAGGCAGAGCCCTCATCTCAGAGCCAAGGTTTGTCTTGACATTTGCTGTTTCCTCTTCTTAGACTGTGTTGCTGTTTACCCAACACCCCACTCCTGTCTATACACCTGACGCTTCATAGTACAACCATTTTACCTATTTCACTCACTTGGGTGGTAGTGCTTTCTTTAATCTTGTATTTCAAATGTAGCATATTGTTTTTATTCAATATGATTATGAATGAATAAATATAGTTGGGGAAGTAAAAACTATTGTGTGCTTCCAGTGTTTGAGGCAGTGTGCTAAGTGCTTTATCAGTATATTCCTATTAAATCTTCATGATTTATCCATTGAGGTTTATACTAGTTTTAGACAAGATTTCATGGCTAGGAAGACAGGTTTAGAGAGGTTGAGTAATTTGTCCCAAGGTCACATATTAGTGGAAGAACTATGAATTCAGCCTTCTGTTCTAGTAGAAGTTTCTCACATGAAACAAGTGTTCTGTATCTGCACTGTTCAGTACAGTAGCCACTACCCATATGTGGCTATTGAGTACTTGAAAAGTGGTTAGTCTAAGAGATAACTGAATTTTTAATTAAACAATTTAAATATGTGACTAGTAACTATTGGTATTGGATAGCACAGATCTCGACAAGTAGCTTAAATCTATGCTTATATTTAAATATCAAGTAATAGTAAACTATCTAGTTATTTCATCTTTATCTTTTTCCTCTCATGGGGGGTTTGTGTTCTGGGGATTAAACCCAGGACTGCGTATATGCACAGTAACACTGAGGTATACCCTCAGTCCTCCTTTGATGGTGCTTTTAGTTATGTGTGTATTCTTCATAAAACCACATACTTACTACATGGCTGTTTTGTCTCCCTTCATCCCCCACCATCCAGCATTATATTAGGTTCTTTTTAAAAAAAAAAAAAAAAAAAAATTTTTTTTTTTTTTTTTTTTGGGCAGTGCTGGGGATTCAACCCAGTCCCTCATAGATGCTAGGCAAGTGCTCTACCACTGAGCTACATACCCAGCCTTTCCAGCCCTTTCATCTGGTGTTATTCTAAGAGTTAGGGCTTAAATACTCTTTCTTAGAGAATTAAGCTGTGTTTTACATCTGAGAGGCATTTAATTAAGCAAACGTATTAATGTTATATTTTTAACAAAATGAAAGTGATACTTTAAATCACTGTTTTTTGTAGGTTTTTTTACAGGGAGGTGTTACTGGGAATTGAACTCAGGAGTGCTTACCGCTGAACTATATTTGCAGCCCCTTTTTATTTTGAGACAGTCTTGCTAAGTACTTATTAGGGCCTAATTAAATTGCTGAGGTTGGCCTCGAACTTGAGAGATCTTCCTGCCTTAACTTCCCAAGTCACTAAGTTTACCAGGCCTGTGTTGCCAGGCCCAGCTAAACACTGTTTTTTTTTTGTTGTTGTTGTTGTTGTTGTTTGTTTTTAATTTTTTAGTTTTAGGTGAACACAATATCTTTATTTTGTTTCAGTGTGGTGCTGAGAATCGAACCCAGTGCCTCACGCATGTAGGGGAGCGTGCTACCACTTGAGCCACATCGCCAGCTCCTAAACACTGTTTTTTGTAGAGACTCATAGGCTATTGAAACTGGGAAGTTTATGGTTTTGTGGTTCCTTTAGCCCAGGGAAAAATGCAACTTCCCCAAAGATGGATACTTTAATGACAAAGTCAGGACTTGTATTTAGTTCTGAGAGTTCACTGTGTTGCTTATTTCCCTGATAGAATGGATACATCTTGTGTATTTAGAAAATTTAGATACAATTTATAAAAATAAAGATAATTGGGAATTCTTTTCTTTTCTAACTCAGGACATTACATGCTAGGCAAGCTACTCTACCACTGAGTTATATCCCCAGCCCAACAGTTGTGAATTGTTATCCAGGATCATAGGGTATGTTTGCAAAGAATTGAGTTATTTTTTTCATGGAGAAGTTGAGAAGGCCATAATTGTGTTTAATTGTTTTCTGAGCCATAAAATGGAACAACTTATTTTGTATGATTTTTGGGGAGAACTTGCACTGCTTTTTTTTTTTTTTTTAAGTTGGAGGGAAACCATTTTCTGCTTGAATAAAAAGGCTTCATCTGAAATCAGCTGTCCAGAGAAATAATGACAAATTCAGGAGGGAGTGAGTGCCCCATCTCTGGATGAATTAAAAATGAATCTGTTTGCTTATTTCAGAGTGATTTTCAGATATTGGGTAGGAAGTAGTACTGAAATGATATTTCCTAGCTGCTGTTACCTAGACAAAAGAAGGATATTTTTTTTCAGTTTTGTCCTCCTAGATTGTGACCCTCTTTTCCTCTCTGACTTCTTAGAGCCTGTGGTAGTTAATTTATAGTTTATTGGCTTATTTAAAACAGTCTGTTTATTTGTTATCAGTTCCATATTTGAGTTAGAACTCAAGTGAGGCTTTTATTCCTTCTTTACTCAAAAGTTTTTAAGAGGATATATGAAGAACATGAGGAAATGAGTTTGGTGTGAGGATAGGGATATAAATTAATATCTCTCAGTTTAGTCAGTCCCAGGTTATTACATGTTGTTTCACATACTCCACTTACTTGATATAGTCAAGAAAGAAAAATATTATCATTAATCAAATGTTAACATAAGTAGAGTCAATCAGCTAATGCCAATTTTTTGAATATTAATTTGGTCAATATATACATCACTAAGTTTATCAAACTATGTAACAAATTGTTTATAATCCACTTGGTTTCCCCCTTCTCCCTTTTGTCCTGGAAAAAATATTCTTGGCATCCTAGAAATTGAATGAGTGAGTGAGTGAGTAAGTAAGTAAGTAAATAAATAAATAAATATATATATATTTTATTTTATTTTATTTGCCTTTTTTCTTTTTCTTTTGCAGTGCCAAGGGTTAACCCAGGGCCTTGTTCATGGTAGGAGAATTCTACCACTGAGTATTTTCAGCCTGAAATGGAATAAATATTTGAAGAAAATTTATGGTTAGAAATGCATTTTTTCCCCTGGACCCAGGAGTCAAAAAACATCTTAGAATTGAAAGAAACTCAAAGTTTTAAAGATTTAAAAATGACAGAACACACTAAAGAAATCACCATTGGAGGCTAGGGATGTGGCTCAGCGGTAGAGTGCTCCCCTAGCGTGTGCAAGGCCCTGGGTTCTATATATATATATAAAAGAAAGAAAGAAAACAAATTACCACTACTCTTTATATATACATGCAGAGTGTCTGTTTGATTTATAATCTTAATGATTAAGAGACATTTATTTTGGAACTTTTGTCCAGTCTTAGAAAAAGATGACTGCATGTCTATAGGCAAGGGTAAAATTCTGTGGCCAAAATTCTTACAGCAGAAAGATCGAGACTTGAATGTAAGTGGTGAACTGGAAAAAGGTGAGAGATTCTTCTGCTGAAGGGAAATCTTTGTTGCAAGCTAAGGCAAAGTTTCTGAAAAGTGGCATAACTATTGATTGTTTTGAGCAAACCTTACATTTTGATGTAAGGTTTAAGTTAACAGGCCAGTAGAGCCCAGCATGTGCAGTCTTTGAGAATCTGTAGAAGTAGCCTGAGCCTGCAGAAGCAGGGGGAGATGGTCTATGTCATGGTTAGATATGTAATATCCCCCAAAACCTTAAGTGCTTTGAAGTGGGGTTTTGGGAAGTAATTTGATCAGGAGGACTCTGACCTTCTTAATGGATTAATCTATTGATGACTAAATGACTACTAAGAGGTGGGGACCTTGTTGGAGGACCTAGGAATGACTGTACCCTGGAAGTTTTATCCTCTCTCTAGCTCCTTTTCTCTCTGCTTCCTGACTCTCATGGGCTGAGCAGCTTTCTTTCTTCTGCCTTGTCCTTCCAACTGTGATGGTCTCAGTTTTACTCCTGGCCCAAAGAATTGGAGCAGATTGACCTTATACTCAAACTTCTGAAATCACAAGCCCAAATAAATCTTTCCTCCTCTTAAGTTGTTCTTTTCAGGTATTTTGTTACAGTGGCGAAAACCTAACTCAGTCTAGAATTATAATGAGTGGGGAAGTGGAATTGAAGGGGTTTGAGAATGAGGCCCCCAGACTAAGGTAGGGCAGGATTGGATAGGAGTAATATCATTTCTTTCTGAGGTAACTCTTATATTCTCTAGCTTAAGGTGAAAGATTTGCCTTCTTAACCAAACCCTTTTGCATCACTTCAGTAAAGGTCCTACAATAAATAGTGTGGTTCAGAATTGATATCAGACAGTGTACAATCTGACTTTACAAACAGCTGTTACTTGAAGTGGGGGGAAAGAGGAAAAATTTATATTATAAGAGGGGACAAATAAAGAGATTGAATTTACTATCTTGTTGCACCGGGTATAAAATTGTTTAGAAGATTTTAGAGTTTATATAATAGATTTTTTTTGATGATTTCTTAATACATTAGAGCAAAACCTTGTGCATTTAGCCTAAATTCTGGTGGTTATAGGGCACTTCTGGGACTATCGAATGGCTTGGACTATCTCCAAATGGCTTTAGTTATTACATTACCAAAAGATCCTCATTGTAAGTTAGCTTTGCCTAAAAAGGTAAAATGGGCCCAAAAGACAATATTACTCTCTAGTATTTAGGTAGCAGACTTACTGTTCTTGATTATCTGCTTTAGTAGGAAATTATTAATTCACTATGTAGTATATGGTGAAAATGAGTAGTATTTAAATTACTATATATTCATGGAATATCAATCCCAGATTGTATCTGAATATATTATAATGGACAGAGTGCTTTGAATACTATTTTAGCATCTAAATAGTTTCTATCAAACGTGTCAATATAGTTGATATAAAATATTCATCAAGATTATCATATAATAATTTTCTAAGGTTGATTCTTTTGCCTTTCTCAAATTATGTATGGCCAGATATCCAACTTTCAAGCGGGGAAAAGCTATTTAAATTGTTCTTCCATTTTTGAGCTTTTTGAGGTATTGTTATTGGTTTGGTGACAGAATCTTTGTACAGAGAAATAGAGTTGTACATGGTTTCTGATTTCATCATTCACCATGCTTGAAATATTCTTTCATTCTCCATGCTGACATCATTTTAAATGAGCTATCTGGAGTGGGTCATGACTAAATTGAGTATAGCTTTGTAATCAGCTGATTGGGAACTACTGACCATGGAATTTGGAGGTTTTGGTAAATCTGGTTGAGTAGATTTTCATTCTTCTGTATAGAAGATAGTGAGAAATGCATGTTCACTTGGATACACATTTGTTCAGTTGGACACATTTGACCAGATTCCCCGAGTGGTCTTTAATTCCTCAGTGGTCAGTCCCACTAGCTGAGAACCCAGTTGGAAAGCTACAAAGTAGAGCGTGTGTTTTAGTAAGCACACTTTTTTAGGCAAGAGATTATGTTGGTTTAAATAGATATTTATATGTTTAAGTTAACTTTATAAGTTACACCTATTAGTACCATTAGGATTGATGCCCCATAATCTTCTGGAGACTTGGGAAGGAGGGGAATCTTTTGCCTTACTGATCCCTAGGGGCTCAGGTTAAGTATGTTTTTTCTAAGCAGTTATTAGAATTAAGATAGTATGGAACATAAGTGCATTTTGCCATGTTAAGAGGTAAACATTATCAAAGATAAAAATAGATTTCATGTTTGACAAAGCAGCTCTTCAGAAATTAATAGGAAAGCCTATAGATAGGCTCAGAATGGTACTAGGGGTCTGGGAAATAGCAAAATAAAAGTATATTCTTGAAAAAAATGTGTAAGGATACAGGTGTGTTAAGAAAACAACTGCCTATGCTGCTAGGTAAGTTGAATGATAAGATAAATTGAATAAGGTGTATTTTGAGAATGATATTCATTTACCATTAAACAAATGTTTTTTAAGGATCAGTGTCTGATCAGCACTAAGTTGGATACTGGGGATGCAGTTGTGAACAAGATAAAAGGGATCTCCAGCCTTTGTGGAGCTTATGTTTCAATATGAAGGCAGATTGGAAATTATTTCAAAACAAAACAAAAATTACCTTCATGTGGAAGAGGAAAAGTAAACAGACATAATAATTGCTATGGAAGAAAACAAATAAGGGATGAGTTTTAGAACGGGAGTTTAGTTTAGTTTAGGTTAGGTTGGTAAGGATTTTTTTTTTCTTTTTCCTTTTGGTACCAGAGATTGAACCCACTGAAGTACATCCATAGCCCTTTTTAATTTTTAATATTTTAAATTTTGAGACAGGGTCTCACTAAGTTGCTTAGGGCCTTACTAAGTTGTTGAGGCTGGAATTGAACTTGGGATCCTTCTGCTTCAGCCTCCTAATTTGCAGGAATTAGAGGCATGGGCCACCATGACAGGCTTGGGAACCAAGGTTTTTTTAAGGAGGTGGCATCTTAACTGAGAACTAATAAAGGTGTGAAGGACTGTTGACATAACAAGCTGTATGTGCTGAGGTTCTAAAGCTGATACAGTCATCCCTCAGCATCTACTGGAGATTGGTTCCAAACCCCCTCACCCCCCATGGATACCAAAACCCGCAGATGCTCAAGTATCTTACAAAGAGTGGCATAGTGTTTGCCTGTAATTTAGGTACATCTTCCCATATGCTTTAAATCATCTCTAGATTATGTATAATACCTAATACAATGTAAATAATTATACTATATCGTTTAGGGGGAAATGACAAGGCAGTACAGACTTTTAAAAAATTTATGTATTTTTTTTTATGTTTTCAGTCTTAAGTTAGTTGACTCTGGATGAAGAACCCATGAGTATTTAAGGTTGAACTGTACATATTCTGGGTTCAGGGTGCTGGAAGAAGCTTGGTGTGATTGGATTGAAGGAGTATGGGGAGTGGGCAGGGAAATGCTATGGAACAAAAATAAAGTTGAAAAATGAGGTTAGGCCAAATCAAGCAGAGTTATACTTTATGAAGATTATTCTGGTTGCTAGAGAGGGTGAGATATAAGTCTAGAGGCTGATAGTCATCCAGGTAAGAGAGGAAGATATTCTAGACTAGGTTAGTAGGAGTAGAGATGAAAAGAGGGTTAATTTGAGGTACCATTTTTTGAAAGAGAATTGACAGAACTGGCTGATTGTTAGATGGCAGAATTGGGGAAGATTTTTGAGGAAAGGAAGATGTCAAGAGGTTCAATTTGAGTTTCTTGGGCAAATGGTGCCTATTTTGAGAACAGGAACATTCATGGGGAGGAAGTGGTTTTTAGTGGACAGGATGAAGAGTTCTGTTACGAGTATGTTCATTGTGAAATATCAGTAGGACATCCAAATGCAGGTGTTAAGCAAGCGATTGATTGTGAATATAGAGCTTATTGGAAAAGCTGAATATGTCAATTTGGAATTTTCATAATAAAATACTTAAATTTATAGAAATTGATGAACTTGTTTATGGAAAGAATACAAAGAAGATACACAAAACCAAGCCAAACTCTCTGCAACCATAATATTTAGAGATAGGTGGAGGAGAAGAATCTAGCTGAGGAGACCAAAGGAATTTGCTGTGCAGGAGATAGAAATAAAGCCAGTAGAGAGGTTTCCATGAGGTTGAGAGAGAAAGGGAATACCCAGTTCTTTGTACATCAAAAATTTATCATGAATGAATTTGTCAAGTGAATAAGACAGTAGAATAAAATTGTAATTACTCAGTCTCTTCACCAGGAAAGTAATAAGTGTATCTGGTTGCATTGAGATTTCAGGAGTAATTTCTTTTGTGATTTTCCAAAATTATCTGTATTACCTTTTCAACCAGGGTCCATAATCTGGCTCAGGAGGGAAGGCTTTCCCCTTGGGAAGTGAGGTTTTACCCATGTAAATGTTGCCCAGTCAGGTCCAGGGGCTTAGGAAAGATTCTGAAAACTCTTCCTTTTTTTTTTTTTAAATGGACCAAACACAAGTGTTGTATATATGTCATTATTTGTAGTTTTTCTCTTACCGTAGTGTATTTCTCACTAGAAAAGACATCATTGCTGGTAGAATGTCAATTTATATATGTCTAGCTCCCATTTCTTGGAACACACAGTTAAGTGTGGTCTATATTCATGTTTGCCCCTGAGAAAGGGCTGTCAGGAATGTCACATTTGGAGAACAAGCCTTCCTTAGAGTTGGGGTTGGCCTAAGTGTGCTCTTCAACATTTCCTGTGGGATGTGTGGCCTGCCTGTCACCACTGCATACCTTGTGCACCAAGCCAGATAGGAGGCAGAGATGGAAAGGCTTTCTTCATGCATGTGCAAAAGCATGGCCTTTCCTCTGTCTTTTCCATTTAGACTTAAAGACCTGCCTCAAATATCACATCCATTTATAATTTCCTCTACTTTCAGTGCACCCACTGCATTTGTTCCTTTCAGTTTGAGGCAGTGTTACAAAGTGGTTTCTTCTGGACAGACTGTCTAGGTTACATGTATGGTATCTAACCTCTTGGTCTAGTTACATAACTTGTCTGTGTCTCAGTTTCTTCATCTGTAAAATCACATTGGATTATGTTAGGATTAAAGCACTCAGAATAGTGCCTGGTTCAGAAGGGCTTAATAATTGTTAATTGATGCTCCTGTTATTATTTAAAGGATTGTATACATCTCCTTTCTTTGTTTTGCAAATTGTGAAGGCATATGACATTTATTATTCATTATTTTCTTAATATGGTATGTTGCATATAATAGTTGTTTTTACACAGTTACTAAGGTAGATAATTTCTGTATGTTTTATTTTTCTTTAAAATTCTAAACCTTAAGTATCTTGTTACTTAAATGTGACCTAAATTACTTGGTTGTTTGTATCTTTGGATAAAATTTTTGTTTTCATCTGTATGTGGAAGTCTCAACAGCTGGTCTGATATTAGTAAAGGAAGATGATTAGAAAATTTATTAGGAGGTTGCATTTATTATTTTATCATCAAATTAACTCATTAGTTTTTCATGTTTACAAAACTCATTAATATTATGTTTATTATCAGCTAAATTTTTTTCCTTAAAATGTAATCTTGTTTTTTATATTAATTATACTCAGTATGAGGTCTTTCATATCATTTTCATAGATATGTGAATTGTACAAGACTTATGTCTTTTAGCAGGATCTACCACCATCACTGGGTAAGCACAATAGTTTTTGAAAGGTATAAATTTATACCCAAACCAAAAAAGAATTCTGTACAATGCATTTGTAAACAGGGTCTTCAAAACATTTGGTAATATTTGTTAAGAAGATGAGCCTTACTTTTTTTTTTGAGGGGGGGGGAGGGTATTGGGGATTTAACCCAGGGGTGTTTTAACACTGAGTTATATCCTTAGCCTCTTTTTATTTTCTAATTTACGGACAGGGTCTCGTTAAATTGCCAAGGCTGGCTCAAACTTGTGATCCTCCTGCCTCAGCCTCTCCTGAGATGCTGGGATTACAGGTGTGTGCCACTGTGCCTGACTTTAAATTTGGTTTTAAGCTCATGTGAGGAAAGATTAAACAATTAGTTTTAAATATATTCAATTTTTATGAGTAGCTTGGTATTCTAATCATTCCATCCATGTGCTCAGTGTAGTGGAGACATAGAAAGGAGTTGGGAAGCAGATCAGTCCACTTTTGGGTAAAATGTTTCAACTTTTATCTCTCCTCTAAATCACAATTCCCATTTCTGCCCGGTTTTAATTTCTTGCAGTTTATAGCACTTTTGCTTCATGATGCCAGCTTTTTCTTTTTTATGTATTATAAAGCATCTAGGTTAAATTTTGTAAATAGTATAGACTAGAAGAATAAGCACCTCATTAATTTTTTATTATACTTTATTGCTTAATATTTAAGGTTAGGACAGTTGGCTAAATATCTACATTTATTAAGTGGACTAACTTCCTATTTTCATTTATTTCATCAGCATTTTTCTTTCCCCAATTCTACTTGTTTACCTAAATTTTAATTATTTAGTTTACCACTTCTTACAGGGCATAGTTTTGTTTTATATTATTTAAAGTGTGCTAGCCAGTTAAAAAAATTTTGTTTTCTATTTGGTAAAGTTTAGCTAGCTGATTATTTAGTAAACAACTTCATCATATACTACAATAACTCAGTAGTTCCATAATTGATCACTGTATTACAGTATCATAACTGAAGTAAAGAGTAAGGCCTCCTCTCCCCCCTGAAAAATAAAAAGTAATAAGGTCCTTAACTAAGAAGACAATGTTAAACTTAGTACACTCTATTTTAGAGGGGAGGGAAATGTTTCTTTGATAAACAGCTAACTTGGATATTATTTGATCATATGGCAATATGATCATATTAATTATTGGTATTCAGTTCTGTTTTTACCATATTATCCTTAAAAAATGATTGTTATTTTGTTAAGAGTGAAAACTTGTCATTAAACATTTTTGTGTCTGTGAAGTATAACAGCACTATTTTTGCCTTTATGAATCTGTAGGGCTTACTATATTTGCAATGAAAGTTACAGATGAAATCTGACAGAATCTTCTGGCATTTTCACTTCTAAGTATACATCTATTATAGGAATAATTTAATTCCTTTTGTACTGTTGAGTAGTGATCATTTAAACTTACTTGAATATTATATTTTTTCTAACACTCATTTTTAACTAAATATTGAGTTAAGTTATTAATTCTATTAGAGTATTTTTTTTTTTTAGTTTTGAGACTTTTAATGATGGAGCAAATAGATGTGCCAAATCAAGGTTAATAATAGTGAAAATTTATTGATTAGCTAGTCAAATAGATGTTCACACTTAAAGTTTGACTTTATTGAGCTCTTCTTTTGTTTAGCTGTCTGTAAAATAAACTCATTTAAAATTTACTGATTATGTATAGCTGGTCCCTAAACACTCCATTTGAGTCCTTTAAAAAGTTAACAGCTCTGAACTTGAACTCCTGTGTTTTTCCCCTAGATCTGCATTAACCCCAGTTTTTTTCTTTTTCTTTCTTAGTTAATAGCAAATCTATCTTTCTGATGAGGCCAAAAACCTTGCTATCATCCTTGATTTCTTTCCTTTTCTTTCTGCATTTGTTTTGTTCTTTCTTTCAAATATATCTGAGTCTTATCTCACTTCTCACTTCCTCTGTTGTTACTGCTATGGTCCAAGTTATCTTTATTTCTTGCTTGAATTATTGCCACAGGTTTTTCCTGCTCTGTCCTTTGAAATGATAGCCAGAATGATCCTTTTAAAAAGGATGTCAGATTATTTACTCCTTGGATTCCCATTATAGTGACTTATGAAAGTGATCAGTTCTCATCTTCCCTCCCTCCCTCCTTCCTTCCTTCCTTCCTTCCTTCCTTCCTTCCTTCCTTCCTTCCTTCCTTCCTTCCTTCCTTCCTTCCGGTTTGAACCCAGGACTTGGCACAGCAAGCACTCTACCGCTGAGCTACACCCCCAGCTCCATTAGCCCCATCTCACTTTATCTCTCACCTCACTTCTTATTCACTTCATCATTCTGCTCCTCTTGCACTGTCCTCTTCCCTAAGCTTCCACTTTAGAATCTCTGCACTGGCCATTTTCTCCACTTTCATTGCGTTTTCCAAATCACTACATGCCTTTCTCCTTCACATTCAGTCTTTCCTCAAGTGTCATCTAAGTGAGCCCTATGATCTGATCACACTGTCTCAGCATGCCCTATCTTTTTTTTTCTACTCTGCCATCTATTTTTACTCTGCTTTCTTTCTTTCCATGGAATGTAAAACCTAACATTTACTCATTATTTTGTGTGTGTTATGTATTCTCTTCTATTAGAATATGAGTATCCTAAAGGTGCTGATTGTTTGAACAGTGCCTGGAACATATTGAGTGTTCAATAAATTGTACTTATTTGACATTTGGCCTGTCTCATTTTCCATTCATACCTTTCCTCAAGTACAGTGCTTTTTAAAGTTGTTTTAAGTATGATAGGATGTTATTCTTAAACAAATAAAGATCTATCACACAGCAGAGTAGTCTCTTCCATAGAACTTTATTCTTCATGTGAGGTATAATAACATCCTTTTATATTTTCTAGCATAATCATGAGCAGTCCACAAAGCCAAAATGTAAATTGAAACATTAAGACTATTTGTTGGGTTTATGGAAATGTGCTTAAAATTGTTTCTGCAGGTTTATTGGGGGGGGGGGCTTCTTACAAACCAATGTCACAGGGATGATAGCTTTCCCTATTTTACTAGAGTCATGATTTATATGATCATTTTATACTGTTGACAATATGGAACACTTTGTAGATGTATAAAGTTGTCATATTGAAGAGTAAAGCAGTGTGTTCTGCTAACTTACGAGTCTTTCTTTTCTTTTTCTTTTTTTTTTTTTTGGTACTGGGCACATTCCTAGCCCCTTTTTTGGTATTTTATGTAGAAACAGGGTCTCACCAAGTTACTTAGGACCTCACTAAGTTGCTGAGGCTGGCTTTGAACTTTCTATCCTCCTGCCTTAGCCTCCCAAGCCTGTGGGATTACAGGAGTGCACCACCACACCCAGCAGTCACAGGTCTTTCTGCTAAGAAAAAATTAATTGTTGAAGTGGCATTATGTTAATGATTAGGTAAATAAGAAGTTGAGATCCCTTATAACTTGATATAACTGCTTTTTTTGAAAATAGTTATTAGTTGGGTGTGGTGGCACAGGCCTGTAATTCCAGCAATTTGGGAGGCTGATTCAGGAGACTCACAAGTTCAAGGCCAGCCTCAGCAACTTTTCGAGACCCTCAAGCAACTTCCTTAGACTCTGCTTCAAAATAAAATATAAAAGAATTGGGGACGTAGCTCAGTGGTGAAGGCATCCCTGGGTTCAATCCTAGTACACACCCGACCCCCTCAAAAAGTTATCATTGAATAGAAATATCCTAAAGATTAAGTAACTATTGAAGTTAAAGAGAACTGCAAAGAAAAGTTTCAAAAGACACTGCCCCAGTTTGTGGCACAGTTCTTCACCTGCTTCACTAGAGCCAGTACTATGGGCAGTTTTATTACTATTGATTTTATTACTACAGTTTTATTTTTATTTATTTTATTTTATTACAACAGTTTTATTACTACTCCTTTGCTCAAACTTATTATTAGCAGGTTTCCTTGCTTCATCTCTTACGAAGATGGCAGATACTATAGTTTCATTTTTCTAAATAAAAATAGTTTCTGACAATGATGATTTGTCTTAGGATTCTTTTTTTTTTTTTAAATTTAGATGGCCTGAAAGCGATATTCATTCAATAGAAACTGTACTTCAAGTTTTGAATTTTGGTCTTTTCCCCGTCTGGGGATGTGTTGTTACACTATAGTATCATGAGTGAGCTGTGATCATGAGGGAAAAACAATTCTACAGTGTACTGTGTTCATTCAGAAGGTTAGTTGTATTAAATGTACTTTTTTAGTAGTTGTAGATGGACAGCATGCATTTATTTTGTTTCATTTTTATATGGTGCTAAGGATTGAACCCAGTGCCTCATACATACTAGGCAAGTGCTCTGTCACTGACCTACAGCCCCATTCTCTTAAATGCACTTTTGACTTAACAAATATTTTCAACTTTTGATGGGTTCACTGGCACATAATCCCATCATAAATCAAGGAGCAAATGTATGTACGCTAAATTTCTGAGCTTAGCTTTCTTATCAGACCTCAGAACTTGGTCCCTTTACATTATATTATTCTTCTCTATCTCACAACTGACTACTTTTTGAATTTTTATTTTGTATTTTATATTCTGAGTTTTCTCTGAAGAGCAATATATATTCATTTGTAAGTAACAGCTTTAAGAAAATTAGTTTTTTTAAGAATAGTAAGTTTTAAGATTCAGCAAAAAATGATCATTTTTGGCAAGTACACTGCCATTTTTTTCAGGCATTGGGTTAGGCTAATTGAACTTCTGAAATCAGTTATCTACAACTTGTATTTCTTTTTCTCAGCTGTAAGGCTATAATAATGAAAAATTTCCAAGTAGTTTTCCTGAAAATACTTAAGTATAATAGGATAAATACTTAAATATAATAGGATGCAATAGCTTTTGTTCTACCCCATGCCAATTTAGAGATATTTTACCTTTTCAATGTACATTATGATGCCTTAGGATCTTTCTTTAGCCTGTGTATTCATTATTCATTTTCATCTGGTATTTTAGCTGCCATTGCATATCAGTGAAAGCCATGATGATTTTTTTTTTTGCCTCCAATCATGGAGATTTTTTAAAAAAAACCTTTGCAGGTTTTAATGTCTTTGATTAAGTGTGATTGTCTAGGTAGAAAAACGTACACTGATTTTCATCAGAAAAAAATTAAATTCTTAAATGGGAAAAAAAAAAACATGCTTAATTTAAAAAAATGCCTAGGAGAAACTGAAGCTGCAGATGTCTTGTGCAGAAATTTTAAGCAAGGCAAACAAAATGGTCTTTTATAATTATATTCTCACCAAAAGTTTGCAAATTCATATTTGCATACATGATTTGTATATAATGAAAGATTAATTTCTAGCTGTGTTTGAAGCCCATTTTACAATGTACATTCTTATAGCAGGTTATATGCCTCATTGTGGGTCGACTTTTCAGTATTTGTGTTCATTAGCCTCTTTAATGAAGATTTTTACAGTCAAAGTGGAAGAGAGCCAACTTTTTATTGTTAGCACAGCAGCATAATTAACTATACAAGGTTTGTTTATTATAGCTGAGTACTAGAACAATGCTTCGAAAGGGAAAACTTACAGAGTAGATTAGTAAATAATATAGCAACGTGTGAAGTTGGCCAATTGTAATAATGCCGGCTTTGAGTGGTTCTTGAATTTGTAAGCACATGCTTATATTTTACAGAAAACAGGAACTAAAATGTCTAATTTTATTGCAGTATTATAAGGAAATAATGGGAATTTTGCTTGAATAAATTTTTTAATTATTGGAGAAATGTGTACTTTCTGAGAGAGTTTGAATTCATGCAAGTGGTAGTGTTAAAAAGATGTGAATAATTACTCTAGGGTAAAAATTTATTTGACTTTTACTGAGTTCCTGAAGAAAAAATGATGCATTGCAATAATTAATTTGAATAATAGAAATTTGCAATGGGCTCTGGTACTATGCAAAAAAGGTTAGGGCTTTGTGTGTGTTTTTTTTTTTTTTTAAGTTCCTGATTTCCTCCTTGCTTTCATTATACGTAAATACAGTTGTAAATCAGAATACCCTTTTGGGGCTGTTTATATGGCCTGATGTGGTTAACCAATACTTTAGGCGTTGGGGTGATACACAAAACAACTAAAAGATACTGAAATCACAGTTTCATTTATGTAAAAGTGGAGGGTTGTAGGATTTAAACAAAAAACTCAGACCCTAGAGAGAGAGCACTTTATTGTCTAAAAAATGAGTATGTATTTGATAAATAGGGTATACATTGTTTGAATATACAAAGGGAATATTAAACTCTCATGTGGTAGGCTTCCTTGATATTGTCATATTATCGTACATTTAAATTTTACAGCATTGTTATCACTCTAATTTTCAGTTGGAGAGACCAAATCTAAGAGCTTTGCATTGTTGAAGGTCGTCATACAAGGCTAAAACACATCCTAACTTCAAATTCAATTTTCTTTCTGCTAAATCATTGTAAAGGATTAAAAATCATTAAAGGATATAATTTATTTAAAGTTGAATGAATTGGCATAATGCAGTACCTTTAAATACTACATCTAAACTTATAATGAAATATTACAGACCTTAGTTCTTACATGTATCAATTCAGGTGGTAGGGGACTTTTGATATTTGTCTTAATAGAATGAATAGTTGAAGGTGTTAGTAATCAAGTAGTTTTGTTTAGTGATAATATATTACATTAGAACAGCATTTTACAGATTTAAAGGGCATATCTTTCATGTCTGTTACAGTGTTAACACCTTAAATCTTTTATTAGATCCACCAAATAATTTGTTCCTGCTTGATCTTTTTAAACTTTTTTTTTTTTTTTTTTTTAAAAAAAGCTTGTGTTCAGGAACTGTCTTGAACACATAACTTCTTTCATCCTTCCACCAGCTGTTGGATTCACAATTATTGGGCACTTCTGAATAAATAAGTAAATGAAGAGATAAATAAATGGATTGGTTTTAAAGGGAGAGAAGCCAGGGGCTTCAGGTAAATATTTACCTATAAATTCTTGAAAGTAGGCAGTATAATACATTTTGAACTTAGAGTACCTTTTTAAAAAATTTATTTATTTATTTATTTATTTGGTACTGGAGATTAAACCCAGGTGCTTTACCACTGAACTTCATTTCTTTAAAAAATTTTTAAATTTTGGAACTGAGTCTCATCCGGTTGGCCTTAAACTTGTGGTCCTCCTGCTTCAGCCTCCTGTATTTTAAGCCATAGTGTTCTATGTGAATTTATCAACTAGATCATTGCCTGATATGTAGTAGGGATTTATTTGGTCATTACTTAATAAGTGAATGAATACAGTAATGAATACAGTAAAATTAATTAATTTTTTTCAAAAAGCCAGTTTCCAAAGAATAAAAAATGTAAGAGAATTACTTTATTGCTGAAATATTATAAAACTAGAGATTGGCTTGTTATTATTCTGAAACTGTATTGTCTTATTCTTTATTATCAGAAAATAACTTGATTATGTATTTCTTATGTCTGAGTATATTTTTATTATTATTAGTATTCCCAGCATTATGGATTGAATTCAGGAACTTTCTACTACTGAACTACATTCCCAGCCCTTTATTTTTATTTTTTACTTTGAGACAAGTTCTTACTAATAAGTTGCTGAGGATGGACTCTAACTTCCCATTTTCCTGCCTTGCTTTTCCAAATTGGTGGGATTATAGGTGTTCATCGCCACATCTGGCAAAGTCTATTTTAAGTAGGGTTATTTAGGCCAAGAGAAGAAGAATTCTTTCATGAGTATGGAAGAGGCACTTCTTTGATAGGGGGGCAGAATTTAGAGGCACATTTGATTTTCAAGAGAGCTTTCCATTACACCTCATGCCCAGAAATTGGCTTACGAAATAATTTTGACATTTACTCTTTTCCTTTTCCTTTGTTATTAAAGAGAATAAATTTATAATCATTTGCAAATTCATTTATGAATATTCTTTTGTATTCAAATAGCAACTCTAAAGACTATTGTAAAAGTCTTAGTGTTTATATTAACTTAGGTATAGTAGTGCCATGTAAAATTTTTGATTATCATAAAGAGAATTCATTGCATGTGACAAGCATGTACACTTTTGTCTCCAATTCCCAATTCTTAGAAATCTGGTCATTTCTCATTATTGCAAAAATATAAATCATATTGCCCCCCCCCTTGTTAGTTGAATATGTTTTTATTCAATCGAAAAAGCAGTTACTTGCCTCATAGATCCCACTTTTATAGAAGATTCAATTAGTGGCTATCTTAATGATAGATATTGATAACTTTATTTACTTATTTATTTTTGAAAATGGGAATGCTGATTGGGCAAAATGGCCAGAATTACCCCATATTCTCTTCTCACCAGTATTCATTTCTCTCTCTCTCTCTTTAAAAAATAGGAGAAGAATTTCTCTGGCATTTTGCTAAGACTGCACCTTAATTCCTTGATTATAATCCTGATTGAAGGAAGGTTCAGGGATAAGGTGAAGTTTGAAATTGTTACAGAAAATCTGAATTCTACCACCTGGGTGGAATGTTGAAACTTTAAAACATTCAACACAAAAACATCTGATCACCTTGCTTGCTTATGGAAACCGTAATAGAATATGCCATTTGATAGATAAGCCATATATAAATATTAAACTTTTATGTCATGAGAACCCCTTTTAGAATTTTTAGTACAAATGTCATCTCACATATATTGTATCTTTTTCAACTTGGGTAAAAAACTATATATAATCTTACTTACAATAAGGAGGGAACATAATTGAGAAAAGTATAAAGAGTGCAGGTGAATCATTCAGTCATTCCTTTAATTTTGATCAATAGATGTGTTTTTTTAAAAATTTTTTTTAGTTGTTGATGGACCTTTATTTTATTTATTTACATGTGGTGCTGAGAATTGAACCCAGTGCCTCACACTTGCCAGGCAAGCATTCTACCACTGAGCCACAAACCCAGCCCCAGTATATGTGTTCTTAATGGAAACACAGGTGGAAAGTTCTCAGTTGTATTTCATAGTGTGAACATCTCACTTTCCTGAGTGTAATTTTAGTCCTTCCTGAAGTGGCCAGCTACTTCATCTGTATAGTGATCTGTTATAGTGCTAGACAACACATAGTTTTGGCCTTACTGAGGAATAATACCTTACAGGTGAGTTTAAGATCAATTTTTGCCTTTTAAAAGGTAATTTTTTTCCTTTTACAAAGACTTAGGACTTAATTCTGGAATAAAATATGACTTTACCATAATATTACATGAATTATGATTAACAAGAACAGTAGTGCTGAGCCAAACTGAAACATTTGAAAACAAATGACTTTGAAAAATACTAGATATTTAGTAAGGTATATGTAAAGAAATAACTCTTTAATCAAACAATGTTCTTTAAAAGCTGCTTTGTATATTTTCCACATTCTTAAAATTTTGACCACTGGACAAGTAGGGAACATGGGATTAATTCAGTATAAATGTAATTTAATTACCGAAGATTGGGGATTCCAGTGACCTCAAAAGTGAAAGTCCAATTAAAATTCAGATTATTTTAATTAAATTTGATGGTTAAATAAAAAGGTCTTTTTTTTAATCAGCCTGGAGTTTACAAAAATTCTTGAAAGATTGCAAGTGCTGATAAGTTAGACTCTAAATATTACATTAATAATTGGTAATTTAGATAATGTCAAACCCTGAGCTAAGTAATTTGCCTGTTTTATCCTTTTAAACTAGTGGTTATAGACACTATTCTAGGAGCTCTGTATATTAACTTTTTAAATTATCTACAACTCTAGGAGTAAGGAGTGTTGTTATTTACAATGTTGCAAATGTAAAACTGCATTATAGTCATAATCAGATGTTAACCAGTTAAGTCTCACAGCTATTTGTAGATAATTCAAATTCAGACTCATTGAGAATGTAGCTCCATTTCTTGTACTCTTTTTAAAAATTTATTTAATAAAAAGTGCATTATGGTTACATAGATATTTCTTGTACTCTTAACATGTCTTCAATACTAATTTTTCTTCTTATTTTTGATACTGGGGATTGAACCCAGGGCTGTTTTACCAACTCCTTTTTATGCTTTGTTTTGAAATAGGGGTGTCTCTGAGTTGTTTAGGACCTCACTAAGTTGCTGAGGCTAGCTTTGAACTCATAATCCTCTTGCCTCAGCCTTCCGAGTTGCTGGGATTATAGGCGTGCCACTGCACCTGGCTATACTGATTCTTAATTCTCTGTTACATTATCATCTCATATGTAAAGGTTTCAAATGTCCACTCAATCTCAAACTTCTGGATGCTGACTCAACAGCACAGTGCAGGTAAATTTTGGGGGTGGGGGTCCTAGGCCTTTCTTAGAGTTTCAATGGGCTTTCTCAGACTTCCTCAAAAAAGATAACTATTATTCCTTGATTTGGCTTTTCATTTTATGTTTTAATGGTCTAATTGTACAAACTCTTTTAAAAAAAGCCTTTGACAATAGTTGGGTTATAAATCATACCTTAGCATTCAAACCATCATACTATTTTTCAGAAAGTTAAAAAACAGACTCTGTAAATTTAAAAACACTCAGAAACTTAAGAGAGTAGTTGTTTTCCATTATGGGACCTTCTCTCATTTAAATTTATTTCCTTAAGTAATAAGTAGTAATACTAAGCTATCTGTGTAGCAATTTATTTTAAAAAAAATTTTTTTTAGACATTGATGGACCTTAAATATGCAGTACTGAGAATTGAACCCAGTGCCTCACACATGCTAGGCAAGTGCTCTACCACTGAGCCACAATCCCAGCCCTAGCAATTCATTCTTGTATTTACAATTAACATTTTAAAACCATAAAATGTATGTATGAAAACAGTACTCCTACATCTTTATCCTTAATTTTGTATGTGAACAGAATCAGTTATATAATCCTAATCATGTCTCTGGTCTACTTATGTATTAGGAGATATAACTCATCTGAGCCTCTCTAATTTGAAAAATCCCAAATCTGAAACTTTTTGAAGGCTGACTTGACACCACGAGTGGAAAATTTCACACCTGATCTTGTGATGATGGGTTCCAGTTAAAGTGCACACATACTGGAAATATTGTGTGCAATGTCCTTCAGTCTAAGTGTATAAGGTGTATGTGAAACATCAGTGAATTTGACAAGTAGGTTTAGGTTTTTGTCCTCACATATCTCATGTATAAAGCACATGATACCAAATCTGAAAAATCCAAAATCTGAAATACATGTGGTTCCAACCATTTTGAAGAAGGGAATACTCAACCTATATATCATTATAGGAAAATGAAGCCAGTGTTAAATCTCATCACTCATAGTTACAATTGTCTATTTATCAATTGTATAGTCTTCAAATGCAAATTATAATAATGAGTATTTTACATAAATGTGCTGTAATCCAAGGGGTCACATGTATTATGTTTTTGAAGACTTTTTGGCCTAATTCACTATTTACTTGCAACAAAAAAATAGTTACTTGCTGAGCACAGTGGCATCAACAGTGGCATTGTGCTTCAATAGCAGTAAAAATATTCCCTCATACTGCCACAGTCTGGCTGGGCACAATTCACGAGCCACTTGTCAGTTGTCAAGCAGAAACAAACTTTATTTTTAGAACACATGCAGCACTACACAAGCTCTTCAGGAATTCCCTCAGAGCCCAACTGCCACCACAGGCTTCCAGCGAGCCTCTCAACCCCCCACTCTTTCTGCTCTTGAGGCCTATTGGCTGGGTCGAGTGGGCAGAGACGAAAGAGTCCCCCAGTGAGCAGCTCCATGGTCTGAAAGGGCGGAAAATAGCCCAATGAGCATCACTGCAGAGGAGCCAATCAGCTGGCAGCTGGAAGTTTGCTGGGGCCATGGTGAGCTAAAGAGCTGGAAGTTTGCTGGGGCTGCTGTGAGCCAATCAGCTGGAAGTTTGCTGGGGCCCCTTGGGCTGTGACTCTCAATATCATACCATTTAATTCAATAATTTAACTTATGAAAAATGATTAAAATTATGGGCTATTACCTGAAACAGTGAAAATGTGTAAGTGAGCTATGTTATGCAAAAAGAAATAGCTAAGTAAATTATGGTTGGTTAATTCATTGAATGCTTCTGTGGTCAATAAAAATAAATGGGCAAACTATAGTAATGTGAAAAGATACATATAAAAAGGAATGGGCTGTATTATATGAAAAATGATTATAAGTTTAAGGATATAAATTCAAAAAAAATCCCTGAAGAAAGTTTTAATTGATAAACCTTATGTTAATGAGGTTGCAGGTTATCTTTCTTCTTGTTTCTCTGAAATAGTGTTTTACTAATTGAAACATTTAAATTTAGATTTCTCTCTCTCTCTCTCTCTCTCTCTCTCTCTCTCCCTCTCCCTCCCTCCCTCCCTCCCTCCCTCCCTCCCTCCCTCCCTTCCTCCCCGGGAATTGAACTGAGGGGCACTCAATTACTTAGCCACATCCTCACCCTTATTTTGTATTTTATTTAGAGACTGCATCACTGAGTTGCTCAGGGCCTCGCTAAGTTGCTGAGGCTGGCTTTGAACTCGAGATTCTCCTGCCTCAGCCTCCCAAGCTGCTGTGATTACAGGCTTGCGCCATTGCACCTGGCTAGATTTCTATTTTTAAAGGATTCAGTTCTGGTGATTTCTGTTATCCCAGCAACTCAGGAGGCTGAGAGAGAAGATCCCAAGTGTGATGACTTTCTGAACAACTAAGTGAGACCCTGTCTCAAAATAAAATAATGAAAAAAGACTGGGGATGTTGCTCAGTGGTAAGGAACTCCTGGGTTCAATCCTAGGAGAGAGAGAGAGAGAGAGAGAGAGAGAGAGATCTAGTTCTTGTTCTGAAGGTACTACCAGTCTAACAGAATATGCCATATATGGTATTGATATGAGAATGACAATCAAATATTCTGGGAAGCTTCTTAAATAGATTTTGTTATGGAGTATTTAAAAAGTCTCTAGGCATGCATCTCGTGGTGGGTATGAATGGATATAAATAACTTGGTCTTTGTTCCAGGGGAGTTGTTTTAGTTGTGAGTTGAAAGCATGAGGTAGAAAAGTAATTTTGATTGAGGGATGCTGGGTTAATTGTGGGGTTAGGGAATATCTGGTTGCCCGGTCTTTCTGGAATGCCAGTAGGTGTTCGTGGAACAGTAATAGGAGAGTCATAAGAAACTGGAAATTTTGTGTTGTAATACTTGACAAAAACAGTAGATTAGTGCAGTCTATAATCCTGAGAAGTGTGTTATTTAATTAAGATAATTTAAATTCTTAGTTGTAAACTTTAAAAAGCAGGGAAAAAGGATGATTTGTTTAAGTTATGCTAATTTCTTTGAAAGTAATTAAATCCCTTTAAAATTATTAGAATGTATAAATTCTTCATAATTAATACTAAGGAAAGTAGCATGGTTGCATTTTTGCTCTGAATCCTTCTACATTTTAATGCATTACATTAAATATTTGATTTTGGGGGCTGGGTCTGTGGCTCAGTGGTAGAGTGCTCGCCTAGTATGCACGAGGCACGGATTTGATCCTCAGCACCACATAAATGTAAAGATATTGTGTCCACCTAAAACTAAAAAAAAAAAAAATATTAAAAATAGAATGTAAAATATTTGATTTTTGGTTTTTCACCTAGAAGCTTTATTTTACTGACTCATCTCCAAGTACATGTGCATGTGCACATACTCCCATACATATAAACTCACTTTCTCCTTATTACTATTCATTTCCATTTTAGCCTTTCATAGGTAGCTAGAATGCTAACATTGGTAGAATGGCAACTGAATGTGTAGGATTAGACCATGTTATTGAGTATACTGAAGAAGGCAGAGATGTCAACTGGGAGTTCAGAATAAAATATGAAAGTCTGTGAGTCATGTTAGTGGAAATGGTTTTGATGTAAGTTGGGTTAGTAGTGATAGTAGAAAGAAGAAAATTTAAAACCGTTTTTGTCAACTGATTTTAGTATAACCCCTTGAAAAGTCACCTTAATCTACTGCTTTTCAGTGGACTGATTTTAAGTAGTTTGCCTGTGTATATCAATTTTATTAATAACAACTGTCTACCAAAAATTAAATTGTTATGTTAATTATAACAAGCATATTTTGTTTGGTAGTGATCTTGTAAAAATGGATCTAACCCCACACAAAGAGAATGTATTTGTAATAACATTTTGACTTGTATAAAATACCTTTTCTGAAACAGAAAACCCCTGGCAGTTTATTAATTTAATGTGATCAATTTTGTACACAAGAAATCTGCTTTTTAAAATGAACATTGCAGTGGAAAAAAAGTCACAAAACTACTTTAGGTTATGGAAAATTTACAGAACGGAGGGTGGGGGGGAGATACATGTTACCCAATGAGCACTTCTCTTGCACTACTCTCTCCTTCTCTGGGAATTGAACTACTGTCTCTTGTATCATAGGCAAATTCTTTACCACCTAGCTACATCCCTCTGCCCCCTGGATTTCTTAACTATTGAAACCACTGAAGGGCCATTTCTTATCTTCTGAAATGAACTGAAGTTCTTCTCCACAATCAGTAGTACACCCTAAATTTCTATTTACTTTGTTATTGGTTCTTGTGGTCATTTTTATGAAGTCTTGCAAGTTATCTTTTGGGCATGATTTGGACAGGAGGGTAAGTTTCCCCCATTTTATCTAAATATAAAGTGAAGGCACTGCATTATTCCTGAAATTCTCAGTTCCTCAAATGAAAAATTTCTATAAAATATTAGAAAGTTTACCCTTAGAAACAAATGTAAAATTCACTAGTTTTTCTTACTTTTTTTGTTTTATAGTTTGACAAGAGCTATAGATTAAAAGTATGTGGAATAATCTAGGTGTGGTGGTGCACGCCTGTAATCTCAGTGGCTTGGAAGGCTGAGGCAGGAGGATTGCAAGTTCAAAGCCAGCCTCAGCAACTTAGAGAAGCTCTAAGCAATTTAACAAGACCCTGTCTCTAAATAAAATATTAAAAGGGGGTGGGGATGTGACTTAATGATTAAGCGCCCTTGTGTTCAGTCCCCAGTATAAAAAAAAAAAGAGAGTAAAATAAGTAAATGCAAAATGAACTCAAGTTAATTAAGTATAATGTTTATCTGGAGTTCTGCTTTCAACAAAAGTAACTATCTTTTCAACAAATGAAAACATTATTCTTCTGATTTAAAATTATATGTTAAACATCTGTCTTCACTATGAAATCTTAGATATGTGTAGAAACATTGTTGGGTTAAAAAATACTGATTTGTGTGTCTTGAAGCATCGTCAGACTACAAACAAATTTCTAACATGAGTTATTTTTTTCTTTGATTCATTTATAAATAAATATGATTATTGTGTGGTATGAAAACAGTTATTACATGTTTATAATAGTTTATTATAATGATAATAGTATTATAGTTTAATATACTTTATTATAATTATAATAGTTTATAATAGGTATTTTTAGAATTGAAAGATTGCTGTAAATGATCATTTTGTACCAAATTGTACTTGGATTATTTTGTCTGCCAAGAATATTTTATAACTAATTTTGATTTAAAAATTAAAATGAAGAACCAGAAAATATTTAAGGTACAAAAACGATATAGTTCTTTTAATCCAGTTACATGTAAAATAATGTACTTTACTAAAAAAGAAATTTAATACTCATGTGTGATGAATCCTTGTAGTTTAATAGAACAGTATTTGGTAGGTAGTGTAAGGGTATAATGAAATCCTTTTAAAATCTTAGGAATTATGTTAGAAAGTTCATTTTAAAAATATAATATTTGGTGTTAGAAATGTAAAGTAAAGAAATGCACTGGTACTGAAGAAGTATGCCTTTGATAATGACCATCTTGATATGGTACTTCCGAAGGAAGAGGGACCAAAAAGTGGGTTTTAACCCTCTTCCCGGTTTCGGCACCAATGAAAGGAAAGTGACCACAACACTCGGAGCGATCAAGAGATCTTTATTGCAGCAGTGCAACAGAGGAGGAAAAGAGAGAAAGAAAAGTGTGTGTGTGTGTGTGGGGGGGGGGGCGCGGCTGGGGAAGGCTTTTATAGCGCTTCTGCTGTGCTGCCTAAATCTAACAGGGTCTCTGGATTTGCAAGCTGCCTTGTTGGCACACAAGGGGGTTAAGTGCTCAGCCTTGAGTGGCAGGCTGCGTGTTCAGCCTTGAGCAGGGGGGTCTTACCTCCCACATCACCACTTTGGGGATAAAACTACCAGTGAAGACAAACCACATATAAACCATATCAGTTCACCCCCAGTTCCCAAGTTTCATGTCCATCTCACAATGTGAAATGTATTCATTGCATTCCAGTCTTTTTTGTCCTAACTTGTTCAAATACCACTCAAAAGTTCAAATCCTAAGTGTTTTCTGAGACTTAAGGCGAACTCAGCTATGAACCTATGTAAACAAAGTGAAACAAAACAAGTTAGATGCTTCCAAAATGTAATGGCAGGACAAGAATGGCATAAGTATTCCCATTTGAAAAGGAAGAAGTAGACCAGTAAAAAGGAGTAATTGGCCCAAAGCAGAAAAAACCCAGTAGGGCAGAACTTAAAATCTGTAGCTCTGCTTCATGTATCATGTGTTTTCCATGCTGATGGGTAGGCCCCCAAGGCCTGGAGTAGCCGCCTATCTACCAGCTTTGCTGGTCTTCGCTCACATGGTTGCTGTCTGATTTTGCACACTGATGTAAGTGGCTTTCTTGGATATGTCGTAGTAGTTTTATCTTTCTAATGTCCTCATTGTGACTTCACTCCTGCAGCTTCATTAAGTGTGCCTTATCAAATATTCTTTGCAGGGACTCTGACCCTGCAGGAGACTTCTGCCTGGCTTCCTAGGCATTCCTTTAAGTTTCAGTGGAATCCACCATGACCCTGTTAACTGTTCCCATGTTGCATTCCTCATGTGTTCAAAACCAGCTCCCTGTAGATATCAACATCTGACATAAGTATGAACTGCTCCTGGGCATACTTGAACCATGACTACAGTGGCCTACATATGATTTGCTTGCTGAATGTAAGGGTACAGCTCCTGAGGCAATGCTGGGCTGGTAGCACCTGGAGAGTGCCCCAGGATTTTATGAAACAATTCTGCCCTTTCAAACCTGTGGGCCTGTTTTGAAGGGGCAGCCTCAAAGATTTTTGAGTGTCCTTCAGACTCTTTCTCATGTCCTGATATAAAACAAGTGGGTTTCTTTTATCTGTGCTGATCTCTGTGTGCTGCTTCTCCACTCCTTCCCTGACCAGGCTGAGGATTTTTCAAACCTATCTATTCTGCTTCCTTTTGCTCCTGAGTGTCACTGTAAATCTGACTGAATGTAGCCAATGATCCATGGTGCACCCTGAATATTTTGTTGCTTTGAAATCTCCTTTGCCTTATCCACAAAGTCTTAGGAGAGTTCAGCTTAATTCTTTACAATAGTTATAAGAAAAGATGCTTTTAGTCCAATTTCTAGTATAATCCTCATTTTCATCTGAGACTAGTTCCTTAGAATTTTCATCTTCTGAGCCCTCACCAGAGTTATCTATATGTACTTAACAGCATTCTAGGCTCAATCTAGCTACTTCTTCCAAGCTCTTCCAATCTGTACCTGTAACAGTTCATTCTCATTGCCAGTTTTCTGACTTAATATGTTTGTGTTGATAGTCTTCTTGCTGGCAAATTCCTGAGGTTGTAGTGCAGATCATTGTGTGGCAAGAGACGAGGAACATGTTGTCTGTGTATCTTCTAGTCTCTCTCCTTCTCTTTAGGAACTATTAGTAAGGAACCTGGATTTGTTCCCCTCACAGAGAAAGCTTGTTTTAGTTGGGTAAGATATTTAAAACCTTCTCAGAGTTGGCATGCAGAATTAAAAACTAATGCCAAAGGCTTAGTGTCTGTTGGTGTTGTTGACACCATGAAGTAAAGAAATGTAAAAGGTACTCAGGCTAGACTTTATTTTAGTTGGAATATTGCACAGTCTGCCAGTAAATCAGTTCTCACATTCCAAAGGTACAGGATTGGGGGATTTGGAGGAGAGAAAGAGAAGAGATAGTTTATAACCATCATGCAAAGGGCCAGTTAGGAGAATCTCAAGTGCACACCAAAGATCAGCTTTTAGTTGATATTTGAGCTGGAACAGGGGTAGTAGCAAATGAAATAGCTTGTGCAGGACATGAGAGCTCCTCATGAGTAGAAAGCAGAATGCTCATGGTAATAGAATTGGTAGTAGAGAGGAATCAGAGGAGTAAAAATGATGTGCAACTTAATGTGGTAAAAACACCTATTAGAGTTGGCTGTAGTGGTGCATACCTATAATTCCAGCGGCTTGGGAGGCTGAGGCAGGAGGATTATGAGTTCAAAGCCAGCTTCAGCAGTTTAGTGAGGTGCTAAGCAACTCAGTGAGACCCTGTCTCTAAATAAAATACGAAGTGGGGATGTGGCTAGGTGTTGAGTGCCCCTGAGTTCAATCCCCAGTACCGCCCCACCCCCCAAAAAAAAGAAAAAGAAAAGAAAACCAAAACACCTATTGAAAAACTTTACCCTATATGTAAATGAACAGCATGTTTTCTCAGGCCCTTTAGCAATCTCAAGAGAAGAAGAGTCAAGAAATTGAGATCAAATAACATTAAGAACTAGAAATTCCTTGAAAATCTTGTTTTAGGGCCCCTTCTGTACAACTGTGGGGACCTCAGAAATACCTTGTCCCTGTGCAAGACCTGAGTAGCTCATATGCTGGCTCTCTGGCTCCTATCCCAGCAGCAGTAGTCTAGGCAAGTCCTGACCTCTGGGCTTTCAATTGTTAGTGATCAAGATTCTTCTCCTGTTTTCCACTGAACACTTTGCTCCTTTTAACTATTGGCCTTTCCCTACCACAAGGTGTTCCATATCCAAAGTAACGGTCAGGTATCTGCCCCATTTTACCCTCCATCTACTGTTGTGTGATAGGATTGCCTTTGAGTGCAGTACATCTGCCATGGTAGCATACTTGTGCATATAGGGCTTGTCTGAGCCAATCATTTGCATTCTCTAAACTCCTTTCTGTAAGAATCCCATGGTTATTCTCTAATTCAGATAAGAGCCTGGAGCCAAGGCTTGGGAGTTATAGGAACCTCTCAGTGTGGTCATATAACCTTGGGGCTGAGGATTTGCCCACTACCCTGCAGGGCTGGATCTGCTTTCCTTCTAGTCAAGGGTCCATGTGGTTCAGGTATTCTGGACTTCAGGACCTGTAGAGTACTGTAAAACTTATAGTAGACTGGATAGTTCTGATACAAGTTATCAACTGAGTATCTATCTCTGAAACTTTTGAGTTTCTGAACTTGGTAAAAAGTAAGAAGGAAATTCTTCACTATGACCAAACTTAGAGGAGGAAAAGTTTAGTTTGGGCTCATGGTTTCAGAGGTTCAGTTTATAGTCAGCTGACTGCATTGCTTTGATCTCAGAGTGAGGCAGAACATCATGATGGAAGCGGTAGTATTGGTAGAGGAAAGCAAAAAGAGAATGGGTGTACAAAAGCAAGGCACCAGAGATATGTAAACCCCAAATACATACTTCTTGCTTACTGTAGCCACACTCTGCCTGCCTATAGTTACCACCCAGTTAATTTATTCAGATTATTAACCCATCAGATGGATTAATTCATTGATTAGTTTACAGCTCTCATGAATTGATCATTTTGACTGAGCATTCCTGCATTGATACAGGAACTACAATGTTTAATGACAGTTTCAGGAATTAATTTAACAGATTTCTATAAGTGTGCAATCATTTTTTAAAAATTTATTTATTTTTGCAAAACTGGTGTTGGATCATATCCTGGATTAAGAATAATTATATAATATTTACAGAATCCTCCTAAGAACTGAGTGTATACTCCATTTGTTAGCAGACTGTATTGCATGTGCCTGCCTGCATCTCTTTTAACCTTTGAGCAATCTGGAAAGATCAGACTTTATTTTACTTATCCTTTCCTCTATTCTCTATTAATAATAGCAGTAGGCACTCAAAAGTTACGATATGGGCTGGGGATAAAGCTCAGTGGTAGAGTGCTTGTTTATTATGCAGGAAGCCCTGGGTTCAATCCCCAGAACCACCATCATCTGCTGCCAAAAAAGTCAAGATAATAGCAATAATGAAGAGATAATAGCAATTAATGATGAGACATTGAATTTCCGAACTTATGATATGCCTTCAGAAGATGATGAATGTGGAAGTGTTTGTACATGTGTTTTTGGGAGGTGTGAAATTAGCACACGGAATGGTGTTTATAGGGTTCTTTGAAAAAGATTTATTAGGCATTGGCTTATGCAATTAAAGAGGCTGAAACGTCCCAGGATATGCAGTTAGCAAGCTATAGACCCAGAAGAACTGATGGTGTAATTTCAGTCTGAGTTCAGAGGCCTGAGAACCAAGAGAACTAAAGGTATAAGTTCTAGTTTGAGAGCTAGCAGGCTTGAGACCTAAGGAGCCCATGCTTCATTTTGATGCAACAGCTCACAAAGACAGGCAAAATGGTTTCTTTCTTGATCATGGTGGGGGCCCACCTTTTTGTTTTGTTATGGCCTTCCTGCTGATTGGATGAGGACCAACACAGCAGGAAGGAAAATGCACTTTTATTCTTCTTCCAATTCAAATGTTCCTTTCATCCATGAATACTCTCACAAACATACCCAGTTTGGTAATGTATGACCAAATATCTGGGTAGATATACATACAATTAATCATCACAAATGGTTTTTACTTCTAAAACAATTTCTTAGAATAAAAAGCAATCTGATAATTTTAAAGCATCATGAAATAAGTGAATGAACTCTGAATCATTCTCCTATTTTCAGTGTTATTTTTATTTAAAGGTGACATAGTACATGCTGTTTAAAATGTGATCCAGATGTCAATATGCTTGATTATTTTTACTAATTGGATATTTGGGCTGGAGCTCTTTGATACAGTGGAAAAAACTATTGAAAAAAGGAGAAAGGTCAAATGTTACAAGGCAGGGTTATTTATTAAAAAATGATTTTAGGGCTAGGGTTATGCCTGCCTAGCTGGTGCAAAGCAATGGGTTTGATTCCCAGTACTACCCCTCCAAATGTGTATAAACACACATTTAAAGCTGTAATTATGAATTATTGCTGCATTGTATTTATCTCTACATGTGTGTTGATTTATAATCTTAGATTATGTTTAAAACCAGTGGCAGCCTGGAAATGCAAAAAAAATAATAATATTTTGTGATACCCTTTTTCACTTATGAAAAAACTCATTGTTAAAGAAATGCCTGGATTCAATAAAAAAAATGATTTTCAATATCTCTATATTCCTTCATCAGTATGTTCCACAGTTTATTCCTTATCACTAGTATTATTTACTTTTAAAAATAATGATACGCTGGATATTTTTATTTATAGTCTGTGTAACTCTCTCGTTGTTCCTTTATAGTAAATGTTGTGGACTTAAATAAATGGAGTGGAGCTATGCCAGACAGTATCCATTTTTGAAGAGAAGAGTTTGATAAATGCCGATTGCCTTATTTATTCAATCATGTAAAATCAAATTTTAATAACAGCTAACTTGTATTGAGTGCTGGTGGACCTGGGCTTTATTTGGATTATTTAGTTTAATTTTTAGAACGACCTATGGAGGGAGCTGTTATTAGTATCCCCGACAGGGAACATCTGAGTACCTGCTGTGTGCAAAATGTTGTGCTAGGCAGGGGAACTAAGGTTAATGAGCAAAATCATTGTTGATGCCCACATTCTACAGGAAAAGACTTAGGGTTTAACAAGTACTCTCTGTTTAATTGAGAGTATTATTTGTGATAAAGGTTATGAAAGAGATATTTGGGCTTCTCTGAAAGTATATCATAGGGTAAGAGGAGAGAAAGCTAGAAGGAAATTACGGAGAATTTTCCTTTGGAGCCCAAATTTAGTTGTCAGAGTGGGTCGGGAGAGGATATGTTTTAGGCAGAAGAGGCAACCTGGTGTTATGGCCTTGAGGTGGATAAAAAGTGGAAATACGTTTTAAGAGCTGAAATTAGATCAAGTGTGACTGGAATCCTGATGTGTTGAATAGATTGACTCATTTGACGAGATCTTACAGAGTCTGTGTTGGCCATGTTAAGGATTTATTTCTTTTTCCTAAGAGCAATGGGAAGCTTTTGAAGTTTTTCTTCTAGAGTAGTGGGAAGAGTATATATATTTTAAAAACACCTCTTTACAATCTGTTTGTAAGGTGTGAACTTTTTTGTCTTATAGTTTCAGTATCATTATTGTTAGTTTGATAGGTATAAATGCTTAAATTTTTTAATTAAAAAGAAACCAAAAAACAAGGAAATCCATAAATGTAGGGTTGGGGAGAGGATTGAAAGGGGTGACTTAGGAAGGGAAGAATGATTGAAAGCTTAAAAGTCAAAGAATACATAGCCCCTTTTGGTCACTGTGTTGGGAAGACTAAATTTATATTTGAAGCAGAATATGTTGCTCAGCAGATCTTTAAAAATCTGAATTTAGCTTCTTTCTGTTCACAATGTTTTTTCCATCTTATCTGATTTCCACAGGCCACATCTGAGAGGCTATCTCTTAAGGTCCTTAACTGAAAGGTACCGAGGGCTTTGTACACTGATAAGCCATGGTATGGGAGAAAAAAGTAGAGATAAGTTATTTTGAAAAAAAATTCTGTTTGTTTTATTTGCCTTTTGATGACAATGAAAGTAAATTGGCCATCAAACATGTGCACGAGTTGGTGGTTAGAGAGGCTTTCTGATTTTCAGTTATTCATTTCCTTTAGATAGATCCTTCAGTAAGTTACCTACATATTCCCTTTCCCCCCTCAAGACAGAAATAGTAAAGTACATTTCTTAGAATGTATTTCTATAAAAGTTACATTTCTTTTAGTTAATTTTTGTTTTAATTTTAATTTTAAGTTTCAAGAAATCTTTTAAAGTTGAATATTAGAAAACTAAAATTATATTGCTCTAGAACCAGTTAAAATCATTTTTGACTAAAAACATTCTAAATGTATAAATTAAGGAGGGGCTAAATTCCATTAACATAGGCTCCCCTTTCATTTATTTTCTTTGAATCTTATTTTTAATTTTTTTGTTGTACATGAACACAATATATTTGTTTATTAATTTATTTTATGTGGTGCTGAGGATCAAACCCAGTGCCTCACACATGTGAGGCAAGCACTCTACCACTGAGCCCCAGCCCTCTTCTTTGAATCTTTATGTATCTTCAGAAATAAAACTGTAGAAAGTTTGTAAAAAATGTTAATGTATTTCAAGGTCGTTTCTTTCTTCTGAAATGTTTGAATCTTTCTTATAGTTCGGCAAATGTGTAGAAATCAGAAGTAGAGAGGGTGAACTGTGTTTGTAGGTCTTTAATAATTATGTACAAAAATACAATAGAAAGTTATACTTTAAGATATTATATTGGGATGCAATTTTACATTGTGAGCATTTATACTTAAGTAAAATTATATTTTAATCTTGATTGTGGTTTTTTGAGACTATTTCTTACATAAATAAGAAGTGAAAAAAGAAAAAGTTATAGTTCTTTATAGTTTTAATATTTTAAGAGAATAATTATTTTGTACTTGCCTAAAGAAGAGAAAAAGAAGCTTTTTCTTCTTTCACACTTAAAAAAACAAGCATAAGTAACAAACAAACAAATAAAACTGAGCTAATTTAAACAGTTGCAGTACTCTGGGAAAACAAAGGATTAGGTGAACATGCTTCTGGTAGGCCTGAGTGTGACCATATCATGTATGCTTTCTTAATAATGTCTGACATTATCAGATTGATTAACACAGCATGAGGCTTAATCAGATTTAACTGTGGTTGGCAGCGGTACACTAGAAGAATAATAATATGGCGGGGGAAATAAAATCAGTTTTTAAATAAGCTACATTAAATATAAAACTAATACTTACATCAAAAGTGTCCATTATATCACAGCAACATGTAAAACTATTGTATCCATGCAGTAGCCTTCTTAAATCCATGCTGACTTAAATTTTCAGAATTGGTTACTGCCAGAAGCTTTTGTGCTGATAATATGATTTTCATTTGGTAATTAATGGTGTGAGTTTTAGGCAGTCTTGATTTCCTGCAGGCTTCAAAGGTCAACGTTTTTTATCTACGTATTGTGTTTACTATGTAAACCTCCAAGGCTATCTAACTCTCTCAGAATTAGAGCCACTATTGCTTACTTTTCCTAGGATGAACAGAAATATTTCAATAAGTCATTGCAAAGTCATTGTTTTCCTCCTGTTTTTTAAGAACATAATCATAAAAACTTAATAAAGGATTCATAAGAAAGAAGCTTAATTTGAGGGTTGTAAATTAACTAATTGTACCACTAATTATAGCCTTAAGGTATCAGTTTAATTAGATCAATTCATTGTTTAGAAAACACAACTTGCACACTTATTCTGGATTCTAGGCCTATAATAATGACCAAAACAGTAAATATATGGTTCTCATTCAAATCATCATTTTTGATGTTCTCAGAATCCATAGATTTTGAGAACTGACATCAAGATTATTGAGAAATAGGCATGACAAAACAGTCTGTATTTCTGAGTTGTGTTCCATAAAGTTTATAGACAGTGTTTTTATATTCTAGGTGTGCTACCCTCCCCCCTAAAAATATTTCATTGTCAATGGACTTTTATTTAATATATTTGTACGTGGTACTGAGAATTGAACCCAGTGCCTCACACACTACCACTGAGCCACAACCCCAGCCCTGTGCTACCCCCTTTTAAACAGTGTTCTAAAGTTATTAAACTAATAAAACTCAATGTTACTATTCAAATAGGACCCAGTGTTGTAGTATCATTGGGATTAAGATAACAAAATACCTGATAAGTAAGCAGAAAAAGTATATAAACGATATGGATCCATGTTTCATCTTCTGGGAAAAGAATAACTACATTTCACACAGCAATTTTCCAAATAAAGGTCAAAGTATACTTGGATACCTTGTGTGTTAACACATAATCAATTTATATGTATGTATGAGATATATGTTAAATTTCTCATTGCTTAACATTTCTAACTTAATTAGTACAATATCATGACTATTTTGAATCCAGAAATTATTGAAAAATATATTTGATTCAGAAAAAGAAGCAGCTTCTTTTATTTTAAGCTGCAGTCATCTCGAACAGATCTTCATTTATAAATCAACATATTTTCTAGAGGCTTGATAAATCCCTGAATATATGAAGTTAGATAATTTACACAACCTCCTTTAAACTGTGATCTTACATACGAGTAAAAATATTCCAGATCCAAGAGGAGTTATTTTGAGGAGTTTTAAGTGCAATAAACACAAACTTAAACATGTTTATTTATCTGGCACTGTAGCCTGATTTTAAATGTATGATGTTTCTAGGCCAACATGTTGTGTGTGTACATAAACGTGGTTGAATTGCATTGAGTGTCTGCTTGTCTGCTTCTTAAATGTAGCTTTCAAAATGTATCGAGTAATTGTGCAACTCCATTAAATAATAAATAGTCATCAAATGATCAATCTCTTTGATTCTTCTCTGTTTACATTTTGTACTCTTTTCTTAAGTATAGTTGGCAGTTGATTGCATTGAGGTTGCAGTTTAGTTGACAAACCTAATGATCCAGTAGCAGCTCTAATGATCCAGTAGTCTTACCCACTCAAAAAAATGGTCATCAGAAATGGTTAATATTTGTTGAATAGAGAAATAAATACTAGAGACTGGCTTCTGTGTATCTGCTTCTTACTCTTCTGTTTTTGTTGATTGTGTTTTTCTGCACAAATGCTAGTATCATCTCACATTTTACAGAGCTTCTTTAGAGGGTGTCATAATATGCACTAGTATAACAGAATACCATAGTCTGGCTTATACAGCAGACATTTATTTCTCACAGGTATGAAGATCGCAAGGTTCAAGATTAAGGGGCTGGCAGATTTAGTGTCTAGTGCAGGAACTCTTCCTGGTTTGCAGATGACAGCCTTTTCATTGTACCCTCACATTTTTTCCTTTTCTGTCAGGGTATTAAGCCCCTTAGGGAGGATCCAACCCATGTTCAACTCTATGCCAATTGCCTTTCAGTGGTGTTTCCACCAAATACTAAAATATTGGGGAATTGGGTTTCCATATATGATTTGGGGGGTGGGGCACAAGCATTCAGTCCATAGCAGAGGTTGGATCTGAAATGTCCCTCAAAAGCTCCTGTGTTTAAAGTATGTTCCCCAATGCAACAAGGTTTAGAGGTGTGCCTTTTAGGCAGTGGCTGGATCATGAGGATCATCATCATCTGTCTATTATCTATCAATTTGATGGATTAATGCATTGGTAGCTGAATTACTGCTGGGAGGTGGGACCTGGTTGGAGGAAGTAAGTCACTGGAGGAGTACTCTGGAAGGGTACTTGGACCCCTTGCTCTTTCCCTCTCTTCCTCTAGGTCTTAAGTTGAGCAGCTTTCCTCTGTTATACCTTTCTGCCTTGATGTTCTGTGTCACCTCAGGCCCACAGCAAGGGAACTGGCCAACCATGAGCACAATTAAACTTTTTTCTCTAAGTTGTTCTTATCGGGTATTTTGGTCACAGCAATACTAGCTCAGTAAATTCCTCAAAACAATGCTTTTTTTCTCTGGCTGACATATTTTGCACATGTATCTTATAATGTAAAAAGGAAACTTTTCTGAGCAAAAAACCAGCTCACCATTTTGCCACACTTCCAGATACAGTTTTTCAAATGTTTTGTGTGACCAGAAAATAGCAAATAAGCAACTCACTGGGAAATTGATACAAATGTCACTTTAAAATAGGACACATTTCCAGATCCTTACTACATTTAAAACACATTTGTATTATTTTTATGCCTTTCCTAGATTAGCTTAAGTAGTAGGAATTTTAAGTGCTTGGTATTTAGTTTTAGAATGTTAAAGTATTTCTTATTATTTAGTTGAACTTAAGTTATGAAATCGTAAAGGAATACCAGTGATGTAACATTAAAGTCTTGCATTACCAAGACTTTATTTCAGTGAGTTGTTGCATTAAATTTCTATTGTAGGAACAGAATAGTTTTCTTAAAGATAAAATCATAATTTGAGTAAGAATTGATGGAGTGTTTAAAATTATTTGTCTCAAGGTGCATATGTGTGTTCAAAATTGACTGAGGACTTATTTACATCTTTTTAAAGGGAAAACTTGATTTAATGAAAGGGTGAATATTAAGATATTTTAAGTCAGTAATTTAACTATCCAGTAATAATATAGTTTCACAAGGTGGCTTTTTAGGGTATAAAAATGTATGTGTAAAAAACTATTTGTCACAATGAAATTCATATATGTATTTATACTCTTCAGAGTTAGGTTGATAACTTTAAGGTAATAGCTACTGTATCTTTTATCTTGTTAGGTTAAAAAAACTAATGAGGAGAGGGCAATTAGATTAGAGGCCATTCTTGATGCTAGTCAGCTATATGGAGCCCAATGTTTGCTATTTCTTCTAGTCTAGATTAGTGTTTTTCAGATTTTAATACAGGTAAGAATCATCTAGGGAATCTTTAAAAAATAAAAATTCAAATCTTGTTTTTTTAGTAGGTCTTGAATGGGATCTAACAGCTTATATTTTTAATAAGTTACTAGGTAATACCAGTGTAGGTCTGAGGACCAACCACTCTGTGAACAGCAAAAGACAATATTATGATTGCAGTTTAGAATTTAAAACTTTAGGTAATATATTTATATGGACTCTTAAATGCTTCAAATTTTATTAGTTTCTTGGATTTAAAGAATTAAAAAAAAAATTTTTTTGCTTAGGGCTGCTTCCAGTTTATACAGTGTCTTTTACGAATAGACATAAATGATCCTTAGAGTAGATAAATAGCTTGGCCAGTTAAGAGACATTTCCTCGGTAGATGGCAGGCCTGTATGTACATCCAGGGCTTAAATTTTAGATTACATGTCCTGGGAGCCTTTGTACAGTATACAAACTCATGGATGAGTAGATATCCCTGCCTTTGTTTAACTCTGGGTGGAAAGTACAGAATAATAGTAAAAGACGTATCTCTTCATATGTTGTAATAATAGGACCCCCCCACACACACACACAGTTTGAATATACTTCAGAAAATTAATATTGTGTCTATAAACTCAGGTTGAATAAAACATGGAGACCACATTCAAGCAACACATTATCAAATTTGCTATCTTAGAAATAGCCACCTTTACAGGTGAACTAGGGCATCAATTCCAAAATTTGGTAGAATTTATATTTATTTGTATCGTGAGACAGATATAAAGCAATTCTTACTGAGTCATGATAATAAACCACTGTCTAATTAAACTAAGAAAAACAGTAATATTTATTATGTACACCTTCCTGATGCAGTTCATATTATGGCCTGCTAGCTTTATAAGAATAGATTATTTGACATTAGGTTCATTGATGGGAAACCTTGATGTGGATTCTACTATCTTTCCTATCCCCACATCCCCTCCATTCCCCTTCCATCACTTCTCTCTATCTAATCTAAGGTAATACGCTGTTCTTCACTAGTGCCCCCCACCTTATTGTCTGTAGAGTCTTTTTAAAACTAATTTTTCCTTATTCCTCTTTCCCTTTTCCATTCAAATATGTATAAATCTCCATCAGTTTAAAAAAAGATCTTATACAACCACAAGAATGGGATCCTAATTAGAATAAGTTACACTCCATGTATGTATAATAGTCAAAATACACTCTACTGTCATGTATATCTAAGAACAAATTAAAAAATGCAAAAAAAAAAAAAAACTTATTTATACTTGAACTCCTAGGCTCTACTGATCTTCCTGATTTTGTCTCCTAGGTAGCTGGATCTATAGTTAGATGCCACCATGCCTTACTCACTCTTTCCTTGATTTCTGTAGCACAGTACTTTTCTGCTTTGCTTTCTCAATTTCTTCCTCTTCCTCTTCCTCCTCCTCCTCACCCCTCATCTTTTCTCCTCTCTTCCTCTTCTCTTTTCCTCCCCTCCTCTTCCTCCTCCTCCTCCTTCTCCCCTGCCCTGCCATTTTTGCTGGTTTCTTAAAGTGTCTTCTAAAGCTTCTAAGGCTTTAATTCTTGGTTTCTCTCTATTTCAGGATTGCACATTCCCCAGAGAGGCCTGTGAATGATGTGAAGGAATGAATGGGCCAAACAGGGACACAAGTCATAAGACATCAGCTCTCTGTCCAAAGGGAACATCACTATTTGACTTCAGCTTATTAGCATTATGTGGGAAAACAAGCTTTACTGTAATCACATCTTCTAATAAGAGAAATATGGGAAACATAGATTTTTATGTGAAATATCCCATATTTTTTTAATGTTGGCAGCCAATTGAAGTTCAGGAATAGTCAAATAAGTGGAGTTTGAAGCAGGATTCTGGTTGGAAGGGGATTTATGTAGCTTCCTCATTATAGTCTTTGGGTTTGTAGTCTACATTATGATGTGTACCACTTGAACTATAGTAAACAGTGGTCCTAAAGATTGCTTTAAAGCTATATTTTTACAATAGTTGCACATTTTATAATTTGTATATGTATTATTTGGGTGTGCCACAGAAGACAGGTTGATTGAAAAGTGGAGTAAATACCACCACAAGCCACACTTTCTTGCTACAATTGTTAGAAGTTAATTTTTCTTTTCTAAACATTACAATCTGAAAAATATGACTGTAAACCTTTAATTTGTGACCTTTGCTCTGAGATCTTTAAGAACTCATTCTAACAACTTGGTTCTCTTCAAGAAATTTTTAGTTGTCAATTCTTTGGCCCTAAATTGGCTGATCTTTGAATTAGAGGCAATTCAATCCCTAATTCAGCTTAGGGACTTTTCTAGTTCTGAAATGAATGATTATATGATTCTTGTCTGACCTCTCAAACTAGTCTGCATATTATATTTCCAACCATTACTGTAATTTTCACTACGCTAGTGTTTGTTCTTTTTACCAGCTTAAAATTAACACGTGTTATTCTCTTTCTGAAGAGGAATTCATTTTTCTACTCTATATAGTTCCTTTTTGTCTTTAATCATTTTCCTGGTAATTCAGACTTGTGAAAACTTGCTGACTCAACTCCATTTATCCTCCTGGCTATGCTGTCAACAGTTAGTATTAATATACAGTCTTATGTAACTCACTTAAGAATTTTTTGAATCCATGAATCAGAATTAAACATCAATATCTATTAGGTCTTAACAAACAATGATTTGGTTTGTTTATTTCTGCATAGTTGTTAAAGAAATTTTTTGTATACAGTTTGAGTATACCTTTTCTGCAGTGCTAGAACTAGACATGTTTCAGATTTTGGAGTTTTTTGGATTTGGGGATGTTTGCACAAAACTTTATAGATTGAACTTCCCTAATCTGAAAAATCCCAAATCCAAAACTTTTTCCTCCAAAAGTCTTGATTTTTATTCTGTAGAATTTAAGAGGAATAATTTGACAAGACCCTAAAACTAGTCCAGGTAGAAGGAATATGTATGTGTTAAACTTTTCTCTTTTTTAGAATTTATTTATTTATTCTAATTTTTTATATATATGACAGTAGAATGCATTTCAACTCAATAGTACACATATAGAGCACAGTTTTTCATGTCTGTGGTTGTACACAAAGTAGAGTCACACAATTCTTATTTTCATACATGTACTTGGGGTAATGATGTCCATCTCATTCTATTATCTTTCCTACACCCCTGCCTGCTTCCTTCCCCTCCCTTTTGCCCTGTCTAAAGTTCCTCTGTTTCTCCCATCCTCCCCCCACCCCATCCCCATTATGGATCAGCATCCTCATATCAGAGAAAACATTCAGCATTTGTTTTTTGGGATTGGCTTACTTCACTTAGCATAATATTCTCTAGCTCCATTCATTTACCAGCTAATGCCATGATTTTATTCTCTTTTATTGCTGAGATATTCCCTTGTATATATGTACCACAGGTTCTTTATCTAATGAAGGGCATCTAGTTGGTTCCACAATTTAGCTTTTGTGAATTATGCTGGTATAAACATTGATTTGACTGCATTACTATAGTATGCATTACTATAGTATGCTGTTTTTAAGTCCTTTGGGTATAAACCCAGGAGTTTCCATAATTGGGTCAAATGGTGATTCCATTCCAAGTTTTTCAAGGAATTTCCATAGTGCTTTCCATATTGGTTGCACCAGTTTGCAGTCCCACCAGCAATATATGAGTGTGCCTTTCTCCCCACATCCTTGCCAACACTTACTGTTTTTTGTATTCTTAATAGCTGCCATTCTGACTGGATTTAGATGAAATGTTAGTGTAGTTTTGATTTGCATTTCTCTGATTGCTAGAGATGTTGTACATTTGTTCATATATTTGTTGATTGTATATCATCTTTTGTGAAGTGTCTGTTCGTTTCCTTGGTCCATTTATTTGATTGGGTTATTTGAGTTCTTTATATATCCTAGAGATTAGTACTTTATCTGGTGTATGTGTGGTAAAAATTTGCTCCCAGTTCTGTAGGATCTCTCTTTACTTCACTGACTGTTTCTTTTGCTGAGAAAAAGCCTTTTAGTTTGAATCCATCCTATTTATTGATTCTTAATTTTATTTCTTGCGCTACAGGAGTCTTATTGAGGAAGTCGGGTCCTAATCTGACATGCTGAAGATTTGGGCCCACTTTTTCTTCTATTAGGTGCAGGATCTCTGGTTTAATTCCTAGGTCCTTCATCTACCTTGAGATGAGTTTTGTGCATGGTGAGAGATTTTGCTACATATGGATTTCTAATTTTCTCAGCACCATTTGTTGAAGAAGCTATCCTTTCTCCAATATAATTTTTGGCACCTTTGTCTAATATGAGATAACTGTATTTATGTGGTTTACAGGACACCAAATGTACAAAATCACAGCAGATCTACACCAAGGCACATTGTAATGAAAATGACTAGCATACCAAATAAAGAGAGAATTTTAAAAGCCACAAGAGAAAGGAATCAGATTATATATATGGGGAAACCAATTAGGATATATGCAGATATTTCAACCCAGACACTGAAAGCTAGAAGATCCTGGAACAATATATACCAAGCTCTGAAAGAAAATGGATGCCAACCAAGAATATTATATCCAGCAAAATTAAGCTTTAGATTTGATGATGAAATAAAAATCTTCCATGATAAACAAAAGTTTAAAAAATTTTAAAACTAGAAAGCCTGCATTACAGAACATCTTCGGCAAAATATTCCATGAGGAGGAAATGAAAAACAACAATGAAAATCAGCAAAGTGAAGTATTACATTAAACTTTTCTTAATGCCAGAGTCTTCCCCCCTCCTGTTAGTAAGCTTCTAACAGTTTTAGCTCAGTATCACCTTGTGAACTCTTCCCCCCCGCGCCCCCCCCCCCCCCCCCCCCCCGACAGGAGACAAAAATTTCTTATTTCTGTAGTAGCACTTTTTGTTTGTTTTGTTTTTGTACCAGGGATTAAACTTAGGGGCATGTAACCACTGAGCCATATCCCTGGCGATTTTTATTTTTTGAGACAGGTCTTGCTAAGTTGCTTAGGGCCTCACTAAACTGTTGAGGCTGGCTTTGAACACATGATTCTTCTGGCTCAGCCTCTTGGGCCACTGGAATTAGAGGCATGAGCCCCTATACCTGGCTTTCGTAGCACTTTTGTACCTGCCTCACTTAGTCCAAGCATTATTTGTTCATACCATGACTGATTATGAAGCTCTGTCAAGCTGAAAATTGTAATGTACTTCTTTACTTCCCAGGGCCTTGACTGAACCATAGTGAAGCTCAGTACATGTTTTGTTTGTTTTAATTAATAGATGAATGTATACTTCATGCTTGATAGGGGTTTGTGAAATGTATAAGTCAAATAATATGTACTCCATGATTCTGGCACTATTATGTATTTTATTTAGAGACCGTCTCACTGAGTTGTATAGCACCTTGCCATTGCTAAAGTTCGCTTTGAACTTGCAATCCTCCTGTCTCAGCCTCCTGAGCCAGTGGAATTACAGGCATGAGCACCATGCATGACTCTTGCCAAACTTCTTTAAAAACAACAAAAAAAATAGTAGTTAAACTTTTAAGTACCCCAGAAATGAATTCAAGAAGGACCAAACTTCCTTAGGAATTATGAAGGGAGTTTAAAGGTTCTGCATCTTTCAACCAGTGTGACTAGGGTCTGATTAATCAGTTCCTATGTATTCTGTGCTTTTCTCCTCTGCTAGCAGACAGCTTCTGACCATGTTCCTGCTTATTAGCTATAGTATCAGAAGGTGGAATAGGAGATGAAGTTCACATCCTTAAGTCTTGTAACCTGTTAGCAAATTACTTAAATTTTGTGAAGACTATAAATAAATTTAGATTATTTGTGTTGCACCTTTCTGTCTCCTGTGATCACAAACAGTGATGATTTATGTATAGCTGACCAACACTGCAGGAAAAGGAAAGTATTTAGGAAATGCTTCCTCAAGTTTCCAAGAGGTGTTTTTTTTTTTTTTAATTAAATGTCTTTTTGGGGGGTTAAAGAATATTAATAAAAAAAGACCTAAATATACTTGTATTCTTTTTTTGTTTATATGTTATTTTGTTAAATTGTACAGTATATAATGAAGAGTGGAATTGTTTGTAAATTATGGAAAGTATTACATATGATAAAGACTATGGTTTTGTGTCTGTGCAGCAAACCAGGTGGAATTGAAATGAAATTATAAATATTTTATTTTATGTTTTGTAGTTTAATTATGTGGTTTAGTTGTTTTCTGCCACCAAGCAGGACTAGTCCTAATGAAAACTAGATCTGCTGATATGAATTTAATGGGAAGCAGGGCAATATAGGACCTTTAATTTAGTGCTGGGAAAACTTTTTAGAAGTATTGAAAGTGGTAGGCACATTTTAGTTTTGATCACTAAAAATACAGTTATTAGATTCTTTTATTCTTAAAAATTGAAGTAATCACAGTACAGCTATTCTCTACCTCCCCCCCCCCCACCTTGGGACAAGGATTAGATTTGATAATAAAATGTATATTTTGTGTAGAGGTATTCAAGGTATAACAGTGTAAAAAATGAAAATACTAAGTTTATATATTCTTTTCACAATTTGCATTCTAGTTTGAAGTGGGACTAGAGGAGGGAGATAAATTTCCAAATTATTCAATTGCTGGATTATATAATACCCTCAGAAACTTTTTCTTGAAAAATAGTAACTAGTATGATTTTATTGTTAGGATTTGAACTTTCTAGGTCCTTAATATAGAGAATATTAGAATATTTTTAATAGATTAAATAATTTCCATTCTCATTCTTTTCTTGGGTCTCTTTTGAGGGTAGAGGGTATTGGATTTCTTGAATTTATAAGTCCAGACCCATAGAACCAAACTTGGATTTTGTCCAGAGGAGTTAGAATGTATACGTTTGCTTATGCTTCCCTAAGTAGTTGTGAAAATTCTCTTTAGTTCATTTGTTAATTCATTTTCCAGCATGTAAAATTTGATTTAAAAAAAAATTTTTTAAGATAGTCTATCACTGTGACACACGTGATACATTTCAAACTTTCTCGTATCCAGCTTCCAGACGAGTAGATGAGAGGGAATTATGAAAATACTAGGACCCCTCTTATCCTGGCATAGTCACTAATCTCACCCCTTTTGACTTTCAGATGTTCTAGTTTGGATAATAAGTTATACAGTCACACTGTGAATAATTATATAAATATCAGGCCAAGTTTAAACATTAATCACCTTCAAAAAAAAAAGCATTATGGGAATTTAAAAGGGCAAATTAATTTACCCATGGTTGGGAAGCAACAGCTGTCTGACACACAAAAGGAAGCCATTTGATTCTTGGCAACTCTTTTAAGTATAAAAGAATTTCATCTCTCATTTTCACTTCGTATAGATGGATATATGTGTTTTAAATTGTGATCTTAAAAAGAAAGGAGAGAGGGGCACCAATTCTCTTGCTCTTCATCCCCCTCTCCCTTTGAGCAGCAGCTGAGATTTTTATGTGTTCTAATTGGTTAGAGTAAAAGAGAAATGTTTAAGATGTGCTTGTCCCTTGCTTTTCTAAGTCACTCTTTTTCTGGGAATATTTTGATTTAATTGAGAAAAAAGGTCATGATTAATGTCAAGTTTGAGTTTGTATGTAGTTTGACTTCAGAGATTTTCTGTAAGTCTTTTAATGACACATGAAGTTTAATCTATAATACAGAAGCTGATCTACTGCTCATTTCCTCTGATCATCATCCTATTCCATTTCGCTAAAGTGGAACTTTTATAGTAATTTTCATACTAGGAGAAATATAGATAAGAGTGTTTACTGTATTCACAGCCAGGTTTGTTTGTTGCTGCAGTTAGTGTTGGATACTGTCATTCAAGAAGTTTTCTGGAGTTGCTTATTTTGTTCTTTTAGGCAATGAGGGTATATGACTTCATTTTCTTTTCATTTCTTTACAGAAGAAATAATAGCTGCTTAGTAAATTGCTCAGTGTCTCTTCTTGGCCATCCAGGTACCAGCATAACAACCAATACTGAATGCTTGACCAAGCAATATTTTACAGAATCATATGGTAGGCCTCAGCTACGAAGACGACTGGGGATGAGAATTTAGAATCACAGACCTGTTGAACTAATAAAAAAATCAATGATGACCTAAAATAAAAGGATGTATTCTGGTGAACGATGTGTTAACAATTTAAAAAGTAAGTCAAAATTCTGGCTGTGTTTTGACACAAACTCTGGGGAAGGCTTAACAAAATTTTATAGAACAGTGAAAAAAATATCATAAACCTGCCCATAAGTTTCAGACAGAACGTCTGTGCATGAATTAGGAGTTACTGTGCTTTAGGAATTTGTGAAGATAAAGTTATTCAGGGTTTTGGTTTTGGTTTTATGAAATATCGTTTTGGATTTCTTTAATCTCAGGTGTAGTGTGATAGGAATATGTAGATTCCTTATTTAACATTATGATTTGTCTCTTATAATTACCATAAACATGGAACAGTGATCACAGGTATTGAGGAAATGAAATGTTTTTCATTTTTGTGATCTAATATGAGAATTAATGGAACATTTCTGACTATTTTGGTAAACAAAAAATGAGGCATGTCAGTAATCAGAACAGGCAAATTTTCTAATTTGTAAAATAAAAGGTTAGATTAGATGATCTCTAAAAAGAGCCTTCTGCCTCTATGTTTTTGAGTCTATAGATTGCATTCCTCTCATTTAGCTAAAATGGTTAAATCTCAGTAGTCCTTTTGCACTTGTACTGTTAAAACTTACACCTCCGTACTCATGCCTGCCTTTCTTACCCTGGGCTTTTATTTGTTGAAGTAGATGTTGGTTTGTATGTTAGTCAGCTTTGCATTACTGTAACAAATTACCTGAGATAATTAACTTAAAAAGAGAAAAAACTTATTTTGGCTTACAGTTTCAGAGGTTCCTGATCATGACCTCTTGCTTTGGGCCTGTGACAGGGCAGCATGTCATGGTGGAGAGTATATGTCCCAATGTCTCCTTTAAGGGCATACCCCTAGTGATCTAACTTCTTTCACATAGACTTCACCTTCTAAAGGTTCTACCACCTCTCAATAGTGTTTCTGGGTAGGGACTAGTTTTTTAAAACACATGTTTGGGACACATTCAAGATTCAATTATAACAGTTTCTCTTGTCAATGTGACAGAATAATTTTTGATGAACATTTTAATGTTTAGTGATATGAAAATTTAAGATCAGAACTCATAGATATGTGAATTTTTACATTTGAAAATAGAAAATGTGTTATAGCTAAAGGTCAAATTTTCAGTGCTGTACTGAAAAATCAAACCAAATAGATAAATGTTGTAGAGTTTCTAACATGAGCAAGTCTCCTGTTTCAGAATAGGCATAAAATAACTTCCATTGAATGACTATTCAATGCATTTTACTAGGTGATGTGGAATACAAAATTGCACCTAATTTTGTTTGTGTTTTTCCCTGAGTTTGCTAAAAGGAGTTAAAAGTAAATGTAGTGCTTATATATTACCAAAATAGAAAGACAAGTAGAACATTGGTATATAGGCAGGCAAAAGGGCAAGATTCTCTGCCAAGTCGCTCTAAATGAGTTGATGCAAGGAACTTAAATATTAGGCTTTGATGAGAGATTGTTCAATTTTTTTCCAGTGTTGTTGTCTCCACTGGTATGCAAGCTAATTAGACATAACAACTAACTGGAGCCAGTAACTCAACCTGCTCCATTTGCTACCATTGGCACAAATACTGGAGGGTGGCACAGTTGGCCTTGTTGCTGGCCAGGAAGTTTTCCATCAAGGCTTACCTGCAGTCATATCAACAATTCTTCCTGGTTTTCTCAGGAGAGTGTTGCCTTACGTGGACCTTTGTTAAGAAGAGGTTTCCCAGGGAATTTTATCACCTTTACTCATTATGATATTAATGAAATTTGTACTCACCTCTCTTAATACATTTTAGCAATTTCAGAAGTCTATCACTCTAGATAAATGGAGTGATCTCCTCTGTGTCAAAAATGAAAAAAATTATTACGAAGCATTCTGGTTTTGCATTAAGTGCTAAGTTCTGTCAGAGCAGCTGATATTAATCCTAATTGTGCATAAAAACACCCAGGAATCTTGTTAAAAATTTAGACTCCTTTGGCACTGCCCTATAAATTCTGATGCTATAAGTGGGGGATGAAGAAGCTTCTGTAGAAGCCTCTCTTAACCCAGATTGGAGGTTGTCTCTCCTAAAATGATGTTAAAATAAGGGGGAGTGTTTATAAATAAATTTAAATGAGTTTTATAAGTATCTAAATCAGAGCTGAACTTAATACTCTCTTTTCTAAATATTGTACTTTTAATTACATGAGTTCATTAGTATCTATAAGTAAGCTTTTGGAAATAGAATTCCAAAAGATCTTTTCTTTCATTGTGTGGAAGTAATATTGAAAAATTAGAAAACCTCAAAGGTAAATGTATTCCGCTGGTTAGAATACGTTTATCCTGTAGGGGACAGGTGATCACGATCTTTAAAATTTTGACACATAGCGGGGAGGGGGGAAGGGGGGGGGGGAATTTTGACACATGAAGTTTAAGAGAGATCATCAAAAGTTCCATATTGTTCACTCTCATATATTGAATAGTAAAACAAGGAAGAGTGATTTAAATGTCTCCTAATTGAGTCATCCGAATTTGGATGAGGCAGAGTGCCTTCCCTAGAGGTATATAAGAGAGATTCCACATGACCCCTGCGTTGTCCAGCAGCTTTATTATGCATTGGCATTGGAATAGGTCAGTTTTGGACACTTGATTTAGGAATCTAAAATGCTCTGAACTTCTAGTTCTATTTGTTTACATAATTGTTTCTAAAATGAATTCTAGGCTCATTAAATAATATTGAATTTACATAGTTTTGCTCAAAGAACTTGCTTATTCCTCCTCAATAAGAGTCATGAAATGAGAGAGGATTTAATTTTGTTGAAAAAGATTAGAATGACATTGTTATACCACTTCAATTATTTCTAATCATCCTTTTATGATTCCATAACTTTGGGGGGGTATACATAGAAAATCATTGCCAAATCAAGTGTCGTGAAGCTTTTGCTTTCTGTTTTCAGAGTTTAGTTTTCTGTTGTTGTTTTAAAATATTTTTTTAGTTGTCAGTGGGCCTTTGTTTTATTTATTTATATGCAGTGTTGAGTATCGAACCCAGTGCCTCACACATGCTCGGCAAGTGCTCTGCCACTGAGCCACAACCCCAGCCCCCAGAGTTTATAGTTTTAAGTCTTAATGTTGTTGGGTTTTTTTTTTTTTTTTTGGTCCAGGTATCTGTCCAGGGTACCAGTTTGCTTTTATTCATCATATCTCTATGGGCTCTTCTGGACTATAACAGTCATTCAGATTTTCCTTGTTTTGGTTGACATTGACAGATAGTTTTGAAGAGTGTGGGTCAGAGATTTTGTAGCATGTCCCTCAATTGGGATTTATTTGGTGTTTTCTCAGGATTAGATTGCAGTTATGGATTTTGGGGGAGAAAAACTACAGAGATAAAGGGCCATTTTATTATATCAAGGGCATGTGTAATCATCATGACTTATGATGTTAAGGTAGATCCTTGCATAGGTAGTATACAGTTGTGCCATACTGCAGTCTTTAGAAGAAAGTCACTATGGTAGCTTACATATAAGAAATAGGGAGTTAGGCTCTTTCTCTCATGTTTTAATATGGTATATTTTCTTTCAGTTTTATATATTTTTCTTTATTTCCTTTGAGGCTTCTTTGGCCCATAGATTATTTATTATGTCATTTTTATTTCTAACTATTTGAAGATTTTCCTATTGTCCATTGATTTCTGGTTTGATTTCATTAAAATGGAGAATACATACTTCAGTTTTAATTATTGTAAATTTTTTAAAAATTTGTTTTATTTTCCCAGGATGTGGCCTTTCTTGGTAACTGGTTCCATTAGCTCTTACAAAGGGTGTGTGTGTGTGTGGAGTGATTGAGTACTTATTCAATTCTCCTCTTGATTTTCTGAGCAGTACTTATATCAGTTGCTAACTGTAGGATATTGAAGTTCCCAATTGGAAATGTGGATTTGACTCTTAGACCTGTTTCTACTTTTTTGGTGAATACTCATTAATGTTGTTTTGTCTAACTAATGGTGTGATTCTTTTGTCATTATGTAGTATCCCTATTTATTTTAAGTGATTTTTTTTTGTTCATTTTTAGCATTTATTTTTTAGAAGTAGTTGTACACAACACCTTTATTTATTTATTTATTATTTTTATGTGGTGCTGAGGATTGAACCCAAGGCCTTGCTAGGCGAGGGCTCTACTGCTGAGCCACAACCCCAGCCCCCAAGTATTTTTCTTTGAAGACTACTTTATTGCTATTAATATTGCTACTCCCTTTTTTTTTGAATTAATGTTTGCATAGTATATCTTCGATCCTTTTATTTTTATCCTACTTATGGGTAACTTTGGATTTTAAATCAAATCAAATTCATTCAGTTCTTAAGTATTCTCAAAAAATTCTATTGATTTCTTTCAATTAATCTTAGGCTAAATATGTGAGTAAATGGTATAAATCACTGTAAAAATATAGAAAATGGAATACTGGTACAACTGAAAGTAGGAATAAAGCCTTATTCAGTTTTTAGTCATCAAACAGGTATTTTTGAACACATCATAGGTATCAGGTTTAGATTCATTGTTTAGGTGCTGGAGAAGTAGTAATGAACAAAACAGAAGGAAAACAAAACACTGGAGTTTATACATTGTAGTAGAGGAGGAAGGAAATGAAGAAATAAACTGTATCATATATTGGAAGGTAATAAAATGCTTTTCAGGGGCTGAGGCTATAGTTTAGTGGTAGAGTGCTTGCCTCAAACGTGTGAGGTACTGGGTTCAATCCTTAGCACCACATAAAAAAAATAAATAAATAAAGATATTTTGTCCATCTACAACTGAAACAAATATTTTAAAAAAATGCTTTGTAGCAAAGTCAAGCTGGGAGGGGAGCAGAGATTAAGTACTGGCGTTAAGGGTGGCTGGGTGGAAGAGGTGAGCTTATTATATCAAATATGGAGATGACCTCTCTGATAAAGTGCCATGTGAGCAAAGACCTGATTATGGCGAGGGAACAAGTCTTAATAATTTCCCTGGTAGGAGAATATCTTATCTAGAAAAAAAAATACACTTGACAAATGAGAGGAACCAGCAGGAGACCAATATGGCTGGAGAGAATGAGTGGCAGGAGATGAAGTCAGAGAGGAAACGAGGGACCAGACCATGCCAAATCTTGAAGAACCTTGTAAGGACTTTGGTGCTTATGAGAGATGGTAACTCACTCTGAGGGTTTTGAATGGAGTAGTAACATTCTTTTGCTTAATTTCAAAGGGAGATTTGACAATTTGTATATACAGATAACAGCAGGAAGATGGAAATTTATTGCAATTGTTTATTAAATTATATTTTGAAAAGATAAAGTTGGAGCCAGGTGTGGTGGCACAGGTCTGCTATCCTAGCAAGTTAGCAGTTTAGCAAGGCCTAACAATTTACTGAGACCTTGTCTCAGAATTAAAAAAAAAGGTCTGGGCATGTTAATTAGTTAAGCCTTCATGGGTTCAATTTCTGGTATAAAACAAAAGCAAAAAAATAAACCAGATGAAGTTGAGTCAGATAATTTCAAAAGTTTTTTCCCAACCTGTCTTTTTTCACCTTATGGACTTAAAGTAATAGATTTTTAACTTTTAAAAATATGGAAAGTGTTTTGAAATGATACATCTGTTAATGCTGTTGCTGTGTGTTTGACATGTTTAATGTTTTGTTTATTATTTAGATCTTGCCACATCTGGAAAGGAAATACTACATAATAGTCATTAAAATAAAAATAAATCCCCGAAAAAAAAACATTAAAAATGATGTGACCATTAAAATCTATGAATTATATGATCATTTAGAGAAAGAAAAATTAACAGGATCTATTATAACAACAACAACAACAAAAAAGAACACAAGTTGTCAGAAAAAAGGGCTAAGTATACTGTTGCCTTGGACATAACAGTTTTAACTTTGAGCTTCCTGGCAGCCAGTGCTCATTGTTTTTTGCTTGCAGTTATGGGTCTCTGTTTAGGAACTATATCAGGCCATGTTTTTGTTTGAGAAAAAGAATATTATTTAATTCTAGGGAACCACTACTAGGTACCAACCCAAATATATTTTACTGAAATTTGAAATCGCTTTGATAATTTTAAAGAAATCTAACTAACAATTTATAGTTTTCTTGGCATTTTAAAAAGTAATGACAGGTGTACATGACTGTCAGCTCTGGAAAATGTAGCTATATATTTTGTTGTATAGGTGATAAAAACATTTGTTCTGATGCAGATATTTTTTAGAAAGATTAGTAAAAATATAATGCTAGTGATTTGTGTTGATCCCTTCCCCCCATTCTGCAGAACCCATTGTTAACCTCTGTACTATTGTTGTTCTTGAATAGATCATAATTTCAGCCCTTGTGAAATAGGTAAGCCCTGCAAGGTTCTCTGACATTAGTGGTGTTCAAATTGTATTCAAGGGAGTTGTGGAGGGATACCAACTGCAGAGGGTCACCAGCTGCTAGAGCTTAGAAGAAAGAGCTTTTTTTTTTTTCCCCCAGCTTTTTTTTTTTTTTAACTTGTATACATAATATTAATCAAATATGGTATTATCTTTGTCTCTTTGGAAGGCTAAAAGCCTGAGAGAATATGCTATAGGACATTTGAGTGACTGGCTTTGGATATTTTCTTCTTGTACATAGATAGAACCATGAGAGTTAATAGGTTAAAAGATTTTGGTGTTCCTGATCAGCAGTGGCAAGGGAGAACCATAGGAACAGGGTTTCTGGCATCAAACTATAGCACTTGCCTGTTTGACTCACCTTTTTCAACTGTAAGAGAAAAAAATATCAAGACCCCCTGAAGCTTCCCTAGCATTCATTTGTTTTGATAACAGCAGAGTGGTGAATGACAATAAGAACTTGGAACTATTTATAATTATGTGTTGTATTATTGTTAGTAATAGTGGTAAGTAGCAGGAGCAGTAGTGTCTCGTAGTAGTTTAGTTTATAAGCAGTTTACAGATTTATAGTATTAAATGCCTGCATATGAGAGAAGGTATAACATATCTAAATCTATCTATATGTATCTGACACATAAAGAGTTGGATATCTGAGAGAGAGATACATTTGTCATCATCCCATTTAACAGATGAATAGAGCAAACCTTATACAGGTAATTTTAAGTAGCCTAAAATATGTTAGTGAATAATAGAATCTGAGACTCTAATAAATATAATTTATATTATATACATTTATAATAAATAATAATAAAAATCTGTACAAATTTTTCTTCTGAATGATTTAAAGCATTTCCTTATCTGCTTTACTCTAGTCAAACTTGTATTTTTGGAGTAATTGTTTTTATTGCTTTTTTTTGAGGTTATGGGAAGGCTTTCAAGAAATTATTTTGTCTATATTTTCTGGACTTTTGAGATCTTTCTCCATCATTAATGATGGGGGCATAGCCACCGAAGTGTAAATATCATCCTGTGCCTGCGAACCAGTGGTACCTGCATGTAGGAAAAGATTTTAGTGTGCCAAAAAATTGATCAAAATATTTATGTTTCACCCTTTTTTAATGATCAGAAATTTTAGAATAAAACGTGGCAAGTGAAAAAATTATGGCAGTATCTGTTAAGTATCTTAAATCATCTAGAATGATTTTGACAATAGGGATACATTTTGAATAAGAATGGAAATAAAATAATGGCATACATTATTACATTATATTAAACATTTTAGTATTAATTAGACATCATAAATGCAATATGCTTTTCTTTCTGCTAAGGTGTGTGCCTGGCAGGTGATATTTTTCAAACCTCCAGGAGCAGCTTTTCTAACATTTTTCTGGTTGGGGCACATTCCACCACAGACTCTGGAAAGAGGCAATTAGCTGTATGATTCAAACTGGGAGATACGCTATTGAGATGTGAATTATCATTATTAGTTAACTGTCTTTTCCATTTAAAATTCAGCTTATTTTTGTTTCACTGACTGCTCATAGAGACTTGTATTACATGCAAATTTAAGAGAAATTAGGATTTGGGACATTAAAAGCTATGGCAAATATCACCTCAAATATGCACATAAATGAGTGCCATTCATAGATGCAAGGTATATGTTAGTCCATTTTATAGTACTATAACTGAATACCACAAGCTGAACAATTTATGAAGCATAAAAATTTATTCATCTCACAGTTCTGGACAGTCTAAGGTTAGGCCTTCTTGCTGGTAGAAACTGTGCAGAAGGCAGAGTAACAGAGAAAGCCCTTCTAGCGTCAATCGCTTTCCTTTTATAACATTCCTCTTTAACATTATGTAATTTGATATTTTATTTCACAAATAGAGGCCAACAGTTTATTTCTATTCTAAGTGTCTTAAAGCTTTGTAGGAAATTTGGTTAGTTTTGAACAAAACTTTTTATGTGCTTTAGAAAGAAAATAATGTCCATTAAAAAATTATCTGGTTCTGCAGATAGATTATGATAGTTGTAGAAAGTGTGAATGTACTTAATGCCACTGAAGAGTATACACTTAAAATGGTTAAAATGGCAAAATTTTTATATGTACTTTCCCAGGTTTAAAAAATGAAATTTAAAAATATCTGAATATAGAAATGCTTATTATAGAAGATTTAGAATATAGTGAAAAGCTGAGGAAAGACTACCATTGTTTTATATTAAAACTCACTTTGAGTTTTAATTTTGTTCTAGTGATCAGATACATATTATACATTTAAACCTTTAAGGTTTTAAAAAAGATGTGAGTTCACTACACTTGCTTTCAACTTGTGTTTTTACACATAGCTTTAACCTGTAGTAAATAGCTATAGTGATAATGTCAGGTATAGTGAAACATTATCATTTGAAGCTCATTTTTTTAAACTTGTTTTACTTTTGGGTGAAATAAAAATGTAATTTGTATCTAACAAAGTGAAGCCTCTATTAATGTATTCTATTAATGCATTTTGAATTTTATGTGGTATGATTATCATTTAGTGAAATTAAATTTAATGATCAGTTGTTTTAGTTAAACGAGTAATTATGGAACAAGGTAAAAAGTAGTTTGACTTAGCTCCTTGTGAAATACCTGGTAACATAATGAATCGGTAGTATAAACCTCTTTAATCTCTCTGTATACTAGATATACTCTTGTTATTCTCAGATATCCGAGATTAAAGGTTAACATTTTTTTTCTCTTGTGATACATGGTTGGTCTCATTTATTAGTGAAAGTGAGAGAAAAATGCTGCTTAAAATTTTTTTAATAAAAATAATATTGGTTAGATTTTATATTATTATTTTGAAATCATTAATTTACTAATGTGTTTTTGGTTCAGGTTTCTGGAGGTAAATTATACCCAAACACAGAAAAAAGGGGGTGGGGAGTTCTTTTCATGTGTCACTTCTTAGGAAAATAAATTAGGATTCTGATTCTATAAGCATTTATAAGAATAAAAGCTATAATATTTCCCAGATTCCTATGAGCAAATTAAATTGTTTTGTTGGGAAAGTACATTTAAAGCCTACTTATGCTTGGTTCATCACCACGTTTAAACATATTGGTGCTCGTATTGGTGTTTAAGCCAACAGAAATTATCCTCAGTGCAAAATTGCAGTAAGCATGCAAAGCAGGCCAATCTGGATATTGCATATCTCTTAACAGCTGGATTTAAAATAAGTGATGATTAGCAAAGTCTAACAAAGAACTTTTGAGAAAGGAAAGGTTGATGATGCTTATTACTATTTTGGTTTTAGACTCATGATACCAACCAATTTTGTTTGCTGGATACGAATAGGCCTCCTTTCTATCTTAAAGTGAGGGGTTTTTGTTTTGTTTTGTTTGTGGGGTGGGGTGGGGTGGCAGGACTAGGGATTGAACCCAGGGTTACTCTATCACTGAGCTATATCCCCAGCCCTTTAAATGTTCTCTTTTGTGACAGGGTCTTCCTAAGTTGTCAAGGCTAGCCTCAAACAGTGATCCTCCTACTACCCTAGCCTCCCAAATGGCTGGGTTTACAGGCATGTGCCCCTGGCTTCTAGTGATATTTCTGATATCAACTAGGTAATATAATGCAGAGGAAAGGAACAAGATGTTTCCACATCCATCTGTTTTAGAAGTTTAGTTTCTACATATTATTGGTGGTTAACAATCATAAAATGGTTCTAGCATCTAATCTATCTTCTATTTTTTGGTTTATTTGGGCATTTATTGAGTATTAATTCATCAGCGATTGTGCCCAGCCAGACTGCGGCATTTGGTGGCTCGCACGGGGAGCGACTGAGGGTAAGTGAAACTGCTCGCACCTGAGGGCAGGGCGAGAGGATGGGTAGCCATTTTAAGATTCCTCTTTTATTTTGCTTCACTTTTGTTTTAAGTTGCCTGTCCCTGGAGATGAGTGAGACGGAAGAAAAACCGCTCACATCTGAGGAAAAACTATTTACGTCTGAGGAACAGATAGGGAGAAAGGACGGATGCACATGTCAGGAGGATAGAAAGGCTATAATGACTTTTTGTTGTTCCCTTTTTATTTCATTCTGTCTCGGTTTTGTTTGGCATCATCTTGTTGGGTTGTATTATAGTAGAAATACGGGATCAGAAATTAGTAAAAAACAAACTGAAAGACTGTTAAGTAAATTGTTAGAGGAAGGAGGCATCTCAGTAAAATCAAGAACAGTCAGGGCATACGTTGATACAATACAAAAATGTAGCCCATGGCTTTTTAAGGAGGAGTTGTTAAATATATCACAATGGAACCATCATGGTGAAGATTTAAAAAGAAAAGCCCAGGGACTCTGCCAGTTGGCATATTGCCATTGTAGACGTTCATATCTTGTTTGCTTAGTCCAAAGCCTTCAGTTCAGACAATGGTAGAGGAAGAAGAAGACATAATGATTCAAGTAAAAGAGAAGGCCTCTCAAGCTAGTCAGAAAGAGAAAGAAAGTGTAAAACAGAAAAAGCCATCAGGGGGAAAGTTACAACAGGAGACTGCTACTAACACCTTTCTATCACCAGAGGGTGTAAGTGTCCAACCAACAGCACCACCTCTACAGGAGACTGCTACTAACACCTTTCTATCACCAGAGGACGTAAGTGTCCAACTAACAAGGCCACCTCCATATGCTGGGAGGTCCCCAACCCCCGCAGTTGATAGTTGGGATCCTGAGACAAGATCTCAAATATTAACATGCCCTGTATTTGAGGCAGGAGGGCAGCGATTTTACCAAGTTTTAAATTTCAAAACGGTGAAGCAGCTAAAAGAGGCTGTAACAACCTATGGTCCTCAAGCACCCTTCACTGTAAGCATGGTCGAATCCATTAACAACTTGAACATGACGCCAGCAGATTGGGCTAATATGTGTAAAGCTGTGCTAAATGGAGGACAATACCTGTTATGGAAGGTTGCCAATGAGGAATTTTGCAAGGAGACGGCTAGGCGAAATGCAGCAGCTGGTTATCCTCAGAGAAATCTAGATATGTTGTTAGGAAAGGGACCTTATGAGGATCAACAGCAACAAATTGCATATGATCCTGGTGTATATGCACAAATTGCTGTAGATGCAATTAAGGCATGGAAGACTTTACAAGGACATGGAGGTTTACAAGGTCAATTATCTAAGGTAATACAAGGAGCTAATGAACCTTATGCTGAATTTGTAGATAGGCTTATTCAAACAGCTACCAGAGTTTTTGGGAATACAGAACAAGCAATGCCATTACTAAAACACCTGGCTTATGAGCAAGCGAATCGTTGGTGCAGAGATATCATTAGACCATGGAAACATGAAGATTTAAACACATATATTAAATTATGTAGAGACGTTAATGAACAAGAGCAAGTCGTGGCAGCTGCAGTAAAACAGGCTTTAGATGCCAGAGACATTAATGAACAAGGGCAAATTGTGGCAGCTGCAGTAAAACAGGCTTTAGATGCCAGGCCAAGAACATGCTACAATTGTGAACAAACAGGACATTTTAAAAGGAATTGCCCCATTGGAGGAGGGTTTAACAAAACTAGGTATCAAAGGAGTAGAATACCAGGTATTTGCCCACGATGCCGTAGAGGGAGACATTGGGCTAATGAATGCCGTTCTCAAACCACCATAGAGGGTACTCCATTATCAAAAAACGAACAAGGACCAGGTGTTTATCCACGATATTGTGGAGAAAGGCATCGGGCTCCATTGCCAAAAAATGGACAGGGGGGCCCAATGCTCCGGGGCCCAAAACCACAAATATACGGAGCACTGGAGGAACCCAGCAACCCCATCAGGGTAGTGCCCAGGACACATTGTCCATCAGATCCCTCATCAGACAAACCAGAGGGAGCGCAGAGTTGGACATCTGCGCCTCCGCCAGAGCAGTACTAACTCCAGAGATGGGAGTTCAAATCATTCCCACAGGGGTGAAAGGACCTCTTCCCAAAGGAACAGTAGGCTTATTATTGGGACGCAGCTCTTCTACTCTAAAAGGACTTATGATAAGTCCTGGGGTAATTGATCCCGATTATGAAGGTGAAATAAAAATTATAGCCAGTTCTCCAAAGGGTATATCAGTAATTTCACCAGGAGATAGAATAGCACAGTTACTAATAATACCCAGCCTACATGATAAATTTTCCAGTCGTACTGTAGAAAGAGGTTCCAAGGGGTTAGGCTCCACAGGTGTAGACTGGGCTATGCTTTCTTTAAATTTAGATTCTCGCCCCATGCTAAAACTAAATATTCAAAGACATGAATTTAATGGACTACTGGATACAGGTGCAGACCTTAGCATCATCTCTCGTCAAGAATGGCCAAAACATTGGCCATTACAACAAGCCACTCAAATGCTTCGAGGCCTAGGAGTGGCGACTAATCCCCATAGAAGTGCAATGGTATTAGATTGGAAGGATCCTGAAGGATGTGAAGGAACTATACAGCCATATGTATTGGATCATCTTCCCGTAAATTTATGGGGACGAGATGTCCTAGATCAATTAGGTTTGACATTAACAAATAACATCAACCAAAATGCACCCACTATTATGACTAGACAAGGTTTTAGGAAAGGAAAAAGATTAGAAAAACAAGAACAAGGTATAGCAGCACCAATACAAATAGATCAAGGAACAGACAGACATGGGTTGGATTTTCAGAAAGGGCCACTGAGACAATAAAAATTACTTGGAAATCAGAAAGACCAGTATGGGTTCCTCAGTGGCCCCTGACTAAAGAAAAGATACAAGCAGCCCATGACCTGGTCAAACAACAATTAGCAGAAGGACATATACAACCTTCTGTATCTCCCCATAATACTCCCATTTTTGTCATCAAAAAGAAATCTGGTAAATGGAGATTATTGCAAGATTTAAGAGCCATTAATAATGAGATGGTTATTATGGGACCTGCTCAATCGGGGATTCCTCAATTGTCTGCTTTGCCAAAAACCTGGTATGTTTTAGTTATAGATATTAAAGATTGTTTTTTTTCAATTCCAATTCATCCTGAGGATAGTCCACGTTTTGCATTTACTATCCCTGCACTGAATCATGAAGGTCCTGATCAGAGATATGAATGGAAAGTACTCCCTCAAGGGATGGCTAACAGCCCAACTATGTGTCAAATTTATGTTAACAAAGTAATCCAGCCACTTAGAAATCAAAATCCTGAACTACAAATATTTCACTATATGGATCATGTATTATTAGCACACAAAGATAAAAACACATTGCTAGAATGTTATGCCACACTTACAAACTTATTAAAAAAATTATAATCTAGAGATAGCAATAGATAACTTACAATTAAATTTTCCAATTAATTATTTAGGAGTTCTATTATCCTCAACCATGGTCCGTCCACCAAAAATTCAAATACGAGTAGATCAACTCAAATCACTTAATGACTTTCAAAAGTTATTAGGAGACATAAATTGGATAAGGCCTTATTTAGGTATACCAACAGGAGAGTTGGGACCTTTATTTGATATCCTAAAAGGTCCATCAGATCCAAATTCACCCCGAGTGTTAACGCCTGAAGCAAGAAAGGCATTAAAAATCATTGAAACATATATGGAAAATATGCATTTGGATAGAATTGATATAAGATTGCCTTTATTATTTATTGTACTACCAACAAAAAATATTCCTACAGGAGTATTTTGGCAAGAAGGTCCATTATTATGGATACATTTATCTTATTCTCCTAACACTATTCTTACTAGGTATCCTAAGGCTGTAGGACAATTAATACTCAAAGGAATAAAAGCAGCAAAGGGAGTGTTTGGAATTTCTCCCAATAAAATTATTACTCCATATACTATGAATCAAATTGATGAGTTAGCTAATGAGTTAAATACTTGGGCAATAATCATGTGCAAATCTAATGTTTCATTTGATAACCACTTACCATCTAATCCTTTATTGTCTTTTTGGTCATTGCATCCTGTAATTTTTCCAAAAATGACAAGAAAAACACCTATCATGAATGCTCCAAATATATTCACTGATGGGTCAAATAATGGTACAGCAGCAGTAGTTACCCCTGATCAAACTTTTACATTTTTAGTACCCAAACAATCAGCTCAAAAGGTAGAGCTTAATGCAGTTTTACAAGCTTTTGTGATGTTTAAAGATTCTGTATTTAATTTATTTTCTGATAGTCAGTATGTAGTTAATGCTATAGTATCTCTTGAAGATGCTGGTAGGATTTCCCCTTCTTCTACTGTTTTCTCTTTGCTTTCCACTATACAAAGTCTAATCTGGGACAGAAAAGATCCATTCTTTATAGGACATATCAGGGCACATACAGGATTGCCTGGAGCCCTTAGTTTGGGCAATGATTTAGCAGATAAAACTACACATGACATACATATTTTCTCTACACTAGAAGAAGCTATAAATTTTCATAAAAAAGTTCCATGTCAATGCTAATACTTTACAAAAGCGTTTTAAAATAACTAAGGAACAAGCTAGACAAATAATAAAACAATGTCAAAATTGTGTGACCTTTTTACCACAAGTTAATCTTGGAGTCAATCCTAGAGGATTGATACCTAACCATATTTGGCAGATGGACGTCACACACTTGCCAGAATTTGGAAAATTAAAATATTTGCATGTTACAGTTGATACTTCTTCTGGATTTTTGATGGGCTCCCTTCATGCCGGAGAAAAAACTAAAGATGTTGTAGCTCATTGCTTACAAAATTTTGCCACTGTGGGTGTTCCAAAACAGTTAAAAACAGATAATGCCCCTGGTTATTCTTCTACCTCTTTTAAACAATTTTGCTCAACATTTGGCATTACTCATATAACAGGAATCCCATACAATCCACAGGGACAAGGCATAGTTGAAAGAGCTCATCAAACTATTAAAATGTACTTATTAAAGCAAAAAGAAGGAATTGGGAAGGGGTATATATTCCCCAAAGATAAACTTAAAATAACCCTTTTTACTCTAAACTTTTTAAATTTGGATTCATCAGGACTTAGTGCTGCGGAAAGGCATATGTGTCCAAAAAATGTGCATAAGCCCAAGGTACTTTGGAAGGATATTCTAACAGGACAATGGAAAGGTCCTGACCCAGTAATTGTCTGGAGTCGGGGGTCTGTTTGTGTGTTTCCACAGGGAGAACAGCAGCCGATTTGGATTTCAGAGAGATTAACCAAGGTCCTGACCAATTGATTGTCTGGAGTTGGGGGTCTGTTTATGTGTTTCCACAGGAGAACAGCAGCCGATTTGGATTCCAGAAAGATTAACTAAAGCGATTTGTACAGACCAAAAAGAAGATGATTTGGCTCAAATCCATAACAACTGATATCCAAAACTCCAATTTGGCTATTCTTACATCTGCAACAGAACCAGGATGCTTTTTTCAATATCTATTTTATTATTGCCCTTTGCCATATCATGAAGTTCTATTTTGTTTTTTGAGCTCATACAGACCTAGGTTAATGTTTTGCTGATCAGTTCTATTTTTTGACTATAGAGTTTTTAAACATTGCAATGGAGATTTCACCTGTAAAAAGTTATAAGGCATTTACTATAATGTTATGTGTTGTATGTATTATATTATGTGTGCACACTTGTGTTTTGTGTTATATGTTTGAATGTACGTATGTCCATATATCATATATGATGAGCGCTCATTATAAAATGGATCCAAATATTTTTTTTTTCACGTGATTTATATGGTTTAATTTAAATTGGGTAAACAAGTGTTGAGGATTGTTTTAATATGTAAACAAAAAAGAAGGTTAACAGATCTGTTTGTTTACTTTCACCTTTCCTTTTCATTATATTTAATAATTCTCTTAAAGATAATGTAAATTGTTAAGAAAATTGTTTTCTTTTAGTGCCTTCTGTAATGTTACATAATTTTTTCCTTAGCCATTATTGCCAGAATTCCTATCTTCATCCCAGTGCCGATGAAGACAATGTAAATTGTTAAGAAAATTGTTTTCTTTTAGTGCCTTCTGTAATGTTACATAATTTTTTCTTTAGCCATTATTGCCAGAATTCCTATCTTCATCCCAGTGCTGGTGAAGTCAAAGATAAAACCAATCTACAGCTTCTATAATAGCCATCACTGAACTGCTTGCAGAACTTGCCTGGACACATTGTGAGCTCACTTGTATGCATTGTGAACTCTCTGTTGGTGCAGCGACTTGTGGTAGTGTTGGGGTATTTTTGCTGATGATGTCATTGGTGGTACAATTTTTCCAAAAGGAGCCGTCAATTGGCTTGGTGTATCTTCCTCCCTTCTGCTTGTCATGATCGTCCAGCTAAAATTTGGGGGCCAACAGAGGTGAGGCAAAGAACCTCACCCCCCTGCTGGTACAAAGACCTCTCCACAGGTGTGGCTGTACACTGGACCGGTAGTCAGTGACGGGTAAGATCCAATTGCAATGGTACCAACCTAAGGACCATATGTACTATTGGACAACCTAAGGCAGGCACGGTCCCTCAGCCACATGCTTGTTGTTTAAACAGAGAGGGGGAGATGTTGAGAGCCACAGCCGAAGGGGCCCCAGCAAACTTCCAGCTGCCAGCAAACTTCCAGCTGCCGGTTGATGATTGGCTCACAGCGGCCCCAGCAACATCTAGCTGATTGGCTCCTCGGCCCCAGCAACATCTAGCTGATTGGCTCCTCTGCGGTGATGCTCATTGGGCTGTTTCCCTGCCCTTTCAGACCACGGAGCTGCTCATTGGGGGACTTTTTTGGCTCCGCCCACGTGACCCAGCCAAGCGGCCTCAAGAGCAGGAGGATTGTGGGAGGTGGAGAGAAGCTTGTGTGGGAGAGAGAGGCTTGTGGAAAGCCGGTGGTGGCAGTTGAGGCTCTGAGGGTTTTTCCTGAGAGACTGTTTTGTTTGGCCTGTGTGGTTCTAAAAATAAAGTTAGTTTCTTTTGACAAGTGGCTCCTGATTGTGCCCAGCCAGACTGCGGCATTAATTGAACCCTGCTTTTGTACTGTTGGTACCTAAGCATATAACAGTGTAAAATAGAGAGTCCTCCTCCTTAAGGAGTTTCTAATCTAGCTGAAAAGGCTGACTTTGGAGAATTACACTTGATCTTGGCCAAAAGGCTGAGAAGCGATACTTTGGAGAATTACAAATGTGTGTAGTACAGATTGTCATTGAGGGAATGATTTCACATGGAAGTCTAACCTAAACTGGGTATTCAGGGATAACTGTATGGAGGAAATAATCTCTCAGTAGAGACTTGAATGATGTTTAGAAGCTAACAGAACTTAAAAAAAAAAAAAGTAATTCTGTGAGAAAAAACAATTCTGTATTTCTTTCTGGTGTTGCCATCTGTTACCAAGACATTTCCAGTGGCTGGAAGTGTGTGTGGGCATGTAATTTGTAAATTTTAGGATCACATTGTACAGTCTGAATAGGCTTATAAAGCAAACTCTAACATGTAAATTAGCAACTCTAAAACTACTTTATGTGTTTTCTAAGAATGAGTAAATAATTGTATTGCAATTATTAAACTTCTTTTAAGATCAGAGAAACTTGGTACAAATAAAAAGAGGGAAACTATGGTTATCCTTGGATTTGATTGGAATTGGAGATATCAATAGGAATTAATGGGGATAGATAGGTAGAAAGTTGTTGGAGTGTACAGTATATATTTCTAAGCTCTGTTCATGAGAAGGCCTAAAAACAATGAAACTGTAGCATTAATGAATATACCTTTTTCTCAGATTTGGGTTTCTAAATGCTAAACAGCAATACAAGGATCCAGGGTTCCTAGGAGAAATGGTTGATTCCAGCACTGGGATAGGGGAATATAGGATGAAAATGCCAGAATGAAATGTTGAAATGTTCAAAAAGTGATGGGAGCATATCAAAAATAACGGGAGACTGGGGGTGTAGTTTAGTGGTAGAGTGCATGTGCTTAGCATGCACAAGGCCCTAGACAGACAGACAGACACACACACACACACACACACACACTCACACAGTTGAGGGGACCAAAAAAAAAAAAATCAACATAGGAGTCAGCTTTGCCAAATTGAGCTGTAATGATAACAGACTGTATTCCATAGAGCAAAAAGAAATATCTAGATAAAACTATGTAAATAGAAAAGAGAAGACTGTCTCTTGTTGTAGAATTCCCATTGATAATGTAGAAGGAGTGATGGAAAAAAGAAATCACCATTTGGGATGGACAGTAATAATTGTTTCAGGCAGGAATCATTATTGGACAAAATAATATAGTTGTAAACAGTACATGTGCATTGTCACAAAATATGTCATTAAAAGGTATATACTATAGTAGTCTTTTTATTAACAAGGAATATGTTATAAGACCCTACGGGATGCCTGAAACCATGAATAGTATGAACAAACTCTGTAATATTTTCTTTTGTTTGTACCATCTGTGATGCTTAATTTATAAATTAATCACAGTAAGATTAATAATAATAAGATGTTATTAAAATTTATGTATTATAGTCTTTATCTCTCAAGATATCTTACTGTACTATATCCACTCTTTTTCTTTCTTTTTTTTTCCCCCTTTGTACTGAGGATTGAACCCAGGGGTGGTTGAGTAACAGATAGCTACATCCCCAATCCCTCCTATTTTTGAGACAAGGTCCTGCTAATTTATTAAGGCTAGTCTCAAACTCAAGATCCTCCTGCTTCAGCCTTCTAAGTTGCTGGGATTACAGGCATGCACCACCACTCCCAGCAAAACCCTTTTGTTTTGCAGTGCTGGGGTTCAAAAACCCAGGGCCTCATACATGCAGGGAAAGTACTGTACTGCTCAGCTTATACTCACCCTTGTCTTGTGGTGATATGAGATGATGTAATACCATTATGATGAAGTGAAGTGAGGTGAATTATATTGGCATTGTGACATGCTGACTCTTAGGGTTACTTGAGCACATGCTCTGCAGTACCTCAATAGTTGATCTGATAACAACAAAGAAGACTGCAATGCTACTAAGTCACTAGGGCATGGATGTGCTGGGCAAGGGGATGATTAATTTCCTGGGTGGGATGAAGTGATAAGGTATGAGATTTCATCATACTATGCAGAATGGCCTCTAATTTAAATGCTTGTTTCTGGAATTTTCCCACTAAATATTTTCTGACTATGGTTGTGGGAGGGTAACTGAAACCATGGAAACCAAAACCTCACATAAGGGGGACTACAGTTTTCACAAATGGAAGCATAGTGGAGAAATTGGACATCTTAACCAGTTGATTAAGAATATCAATAACAGGGCATATGCATATCATATACTTTTCTCATATGATGTACTATGGAAGGCTCAACATCACTTTTGTGGTAGTCTTAACAAAAATGCATCCCCCAAATTTAATCATAGAAAACATTAGACAAACCCAAATTGTGTGCCATTCTATAAATTAACTGACTAGTAACCATTCTTAAAAAGTGTTATGATGATGAAAATAAATGGAGGAACTGTGCCAGATTAAAGGAAATTGATATTTAATAACTAAACAATATAGGATTATGAATGGAACACTAGATCAGAGGAAGGACATTAGTAGAAAGGTAAAATTTGAATAAGGTCTATAGATTATTCAGTAGAATAATGTCAATGTTAATTTCCTGATTTTGATAGTCATACTGTGGTTATATATGATGTTAACATTTGGGAAAGCTGGATGAAGAGTATATGAGAATTCTTTGAGGAATAATTTGTAGTAATTTTTAACTTTTAAAAGTGTGAAGTTATTTCAGGATTTGAAAATCCAAAGCCTTTCATTTAATCTCCCCGCCTCCCACCGAAATTAGGGTTAAGGGAGGCAGACATAATGGGGTTGGTTTAAAGTTGCCTATAATTTGTGTTACACTTCATTTATGATCCTTGAATATTTACTTCATTTAAGGATTCCCCCACCCAAATCTTCCCATTCCTTTCTTAAACATTCTTTGGGAACCCGGTGTATTTTATTGTGTTCGCAGAATGAATCTTTAAAATTTATTCATAAAATATAGTGATTGTGCTTCCAGAAATGTTTTTTTTTAAATTGTAGATGGACTCAATATCTTCATTTTATTCATTTTTATGTGGTGCTGAGGATCAAACCCAGAGCCTCACATGTGCTAGGCAAGTGTTCTACCACTGAGCCACAACCCCAGCCCAAGAAATGGTTTAATTTTAAACTAATTCAGAATCATCACAGGTCAAATTGATTGATTTTGTTTTATTTTACTTCTAATTGTCTGGGAAAATTGGAAATATTGAGCTACTTAGAGAAAAGGAATGAGAAAGAAAATAGGGGAAAACCTTTAAAATCTCTAAATTTTTGATAATTCTGTGTATTTTCAGTTGTTAACCTCCATTTAACATTTGGATAAGGTGAAGCCTGGAAACTGGTTTGAAGGCAATACATAGGTAATATATATTAGAGTTGATATTTGGGCCTACACCTGTCAGACTTCAAATTTTCCAACAGAACTAAAATGAATGAAGAATATATATACATTGTACTGAATTTGGAAGAACCATTACTCCTTTTTGAAAAAGTTCTTTTTTTTCCCCTGATAATCAGATTTTCAGAGTACTAGATTGTCAATATTTATTTTAGCGAAAATGTAAGAGTATTTATAAACTGGTTTTGGACAAATTAAGAAAGCAATTTGCATCTCCTGTGTACCACACTCTTTTCTTCTTGTGATGATGTGATTGCAAGTGCCTGTCATACTCTTGGGGAAAAAAGAAAATCTGAACAGCTGATGATTATAAAAATAATTATAGGTTTCCATTGTGAAGCATACAATCAGACCTATCCTCCTTAAAATAAAATAAAACGTATACTTAGCTACACCAAAACACATCTTTTAAAATGTTAAACAGAAAAAGTTCTAAAAAGACTCATGAAAAGTAATATTTTTTTGTCAAGAGACTGAGTAGGAACATGGTGGGAATTGTTTAAAAGAAAAAGAGAGTTAAAAAAAAAAAAAAAAAAAACCAAAAAATTTTAACTCTGAAAACCCTTCTTGGCTTGCACTGAAAATAAATTTCCTTATTTAGTCTGTAAATAAGTCAAAATAGGAAAGATTGAATGCTGGGAGCAAAGGATGTGTTTGTTAACTCTATTACTGAGAGCCAGAAATGTGAAAATAATGGTCATGTTAAATACAATCTTCAGGGAACATATATAAACCATTTATATGCACTTTCCCTCTCCAACTGTTTCCTCATTTCCTGCATTTTCTTTTAGTATGCCCTTTTCTTTCACTGACATTCCCCCTCCTCCACTGGAAACCAGAAGTAAGGCATCAACACTAGGGGGAGAGTTTTCACTTCCTTGGAAATTCTTATGACTATATAATTGAATAGGTAAGATTGTCTTTACCCACAAAAATGATGTCTATTTGATTTGAAATATAGACCATTGCTTCCAAGAAGTGTATGATCACAGAGCCAGAGACTTTGCATTATTGGATGTAGGTCTTGGTAATTGACTAACATTCTGTTTTTCATCTGCAGCATTAAATATTGAAAGTAGGACTGTAGACTGAGACCAGACTTTGTAAGCAGTCTTATTGGTGATTTTAGTTGGAGCACATGGAAGTATTTACTCATGTTCGTTAAATAATGATATGGGAATATATGTATGACTTAGTGTTAAATTGGAAAAAAAAGATTCAAGATTGAATATGGTCATATATTCGATTTTTTTTTTTAATTATGAAGTGATTTTAAGGAAAGGGTTTTTTTAAGGTAATATTTACTTTAGGTATTTGTTTCTCTTAGTTTTTTTTTTTCCAGAAAATTGATTTATTTATTGTTTTAAATTTGTTATATATGACAACAGGATGCCTTACAAATCATATTACACATATAGAGCACAATTTTTCATATCTCTGGTTGTACATAAAGTAGAGTCACATCTTCTTTGTCCTCTTATGTGTACTTTGGATAATGATGACCATCATATTCCACCGTCTTCCCTACCCCTTTTATTATGTATAAAAAAGTGGATAGTCCTAAGTTAGAGCGTAAGGAATCCTCAACACATCTGTGCAACCACTGCCTCAGTTACAAAGAGAACATTTTTAGCACCTTCTCATGCTCCCTTCCAATCACTGCCTCCTGCATGACTAAATAGCTGGTCTCTGAACTTTTAACACTGGTTTTTGACCATATATAAATGGAAATGTATGGTATATTTGCTCTTGTATCTGGCTTTTACCCAGTCTCTTTGTGGGTGCTTGTGTAGATTCCAGTTTGGACTTAATGTTTATTACTTTTATAATTAGATTTTAAAAACCAGACTTATCAACTAAACGTTTTTCAAATTAACACCTTTAAGTTGGCAAAAATTTCTATGCTAATTATTTTATAAGTTTTCTAATTTCTGATGTCTTTTTTTCTTCAGTTGTGATGTGTCATTAAATCTGCAGGTTTAGGGTATCTAACCAGGTTATTGATTAGGCTTACCCTATTTTTCTTTAAACATAAGTACTTTGGCTTACCTGATTCAGAAATTTTTGTTCCCTCTTAACTGAAGTCTGTGTCATTTTATTGTAGAAATGGCCAACTCACTCCCTGTTTTCATACCTCAAAGACTGTTCAGAACCTCCCAGAAAACTAATCCAGAGGTCACATAGTGGACAACCTCTGCTGTCTATAATAAAGAAACCAAACTCATGTTAAAAATAAACAACAACAAAAACCCCTCAGAATCATAAAAATCTTTACACCTATTCATTAATGTAATTTTGGGCAGATTTTATAAAACAAACTAATGACTTAGAACTTTTGAAAAAATTCAAACACTCCTATCACCACTTCCAGTCTCTCTCTTAGTTGCTTTCCTAAAGCATTCTCTGGCAAGAAATAAGTGAGTGAAAATGTTGAGAATTAAAGCATGATGTTAATGAGATAGCATGAGGTAAGTTAAGTGATAAAGTGTGAGAGAAGGCAAAAAGGAGGACTGCTAATGTGCCCTTTAATGGAGACAGTCTTCAGGTTTGCAGTTGTGAATGATGGAAACAGCATTCTCATAAGATTCTAGGAGTTTGCTCTGTACAGCTGCACTCATTTGCACAGGTCTGTTTCTGTCTCTGACTAGAGATTAACCAACTGAAATGACTTTGAATTTGAAGACCACACCCGCCTAAAACTACACTTAACATGCACCTGATCTTTGTTATCTGAGTATAACTGTGGTTGTAGCACAGAAAAAGTTGAATGGGTACATACTGGGAGGGTCTAGTCCAACAGTCTATGAATTGTTCTTCCTCCTGATACCTAATACTAAACCCCTATTTAGGCTATTAAAATTTAAGGCAAGTTGGGGCTGAGGATGTAGCTCAGTTGGCAGAGTGCTTCATGCTTGTCTCCCATGCACAAGGTCCTGGGTTTAATACCCAGCACCCCCCCCCCCCCAAAAAAAAAAAAAAAAATTAAGGCAAGTTAATGATAATATTTTAGAGTTCAGCAGTAGATCCTATACAATGTTATTTTGTGTTTATCATTTTGTTACACATGATTTACCTTAGGTGGCTTACAAAATATCGTACTAAAACACTCTTCAGAGTTTTAATTGCAGTAATTACCACAAAACCACATTTTAGGTATTATGTACCTAAAAAAAGAAATTGAATGCTCTCAGTAGAACTGAGTAATGATTCACAAATTTGATAGTCATGGAAGAAAATGGGCATAACAAGAGGACCGAAATTTAAAATTGGGACATCAAAAATTGGAAAACACTAAGTAAATTTTGACATGTTAAACATTCACATTACTTTAAAATATTCTTCACAACCCTTTTGAGCAATTGCTTCTGTATATTTGATTAATATATAAACAACATTTTGATTGCTAAGATGTTTTTGTTCACTTCCAGTTCTGTATTTAAGGTTAGCAGAGCCTCAGGCACTGCTTGAGTAGGAAATTTGATAAACTGATACTAGACTTCAGAGAAGGCAGAAAATCCTCTCACCAACAGCAGCCAGCAGCAACTAATGGTTTTCAGCTGTTGCTGATCTAATTGTTCATGGTGTTATAACAGCAGTTCTGTGTGATTCATATGTTCTATTAGAATGCATTCTACTCCCTTGTTATTCTTAAGCCCCACTAACTGTGGGTTTCCCTTTCCTTAAAAGGCAGTTTCTAACAATGTGTTTCTTTTAAAGCTAATAATTAATAGTGAAAGAAAACCTGACATGTTGAGTTTTAACAAAAGTTAAGTCTTTATAGGACATAGGAAAAATAGTATTCTTTATTTGATTAAAATAAAATATTCAGCTATGAGAAAATGTATATACAGTTGTTAAATGCCTTCAGTTATTAATATTCTAAAATAGAAAAATTGTATCTTTCATCTATAGCTAACCTATTGATTTCTGATTTTGCTTTTAGATATTATCACCACACATAGGTTAAACAATGACATTTTCTGCCTTGAGCAAAATGTTTGTAACTGTCAGAGAGTAGCAGGCAATCCATTAGTTGACACATGGTGCTGTCTTGATTGATAGTGAAGTTTAGCTATGCAAATGATCATACTGTTTTACTAAAGACTGTGTGATACATTGCATATTAATTAAAGAGATGTTCTCATGTGAATATTCTCTAAGTTGGAATTAGTGATATTTTCCTTTAAACATTACTGGAAATTTTAACAATTTATTGATAATAACAGAAAAAGTATAAAACTTTTGCATATATTAAGCATGTTTCTTTTACTTTTCTACTTATAGCGAAACCAGGATTAGAGATGAAACTCAACTGGTGATTGGGGTCTGTGAAAGCTACAGTTCTCTGGAGCTGAAAAAGCCCATTTTAGTGTTAGCAGCTAATCAGCAGCGGATGCCTGCTGGAGACGACTCTGAGGGTCCTGGCCAGCTAAGCTGGATTCTTTTTTTCTTTACTATAGAGTGGCGTGTTCCAGCTCTTAGTGGCAGACTATGCCCTCCGATGTCACAGGAGACCCAAGCAGCTTACTGCCAATATTTTTCCAGGTTCTTATGCCACAAATTCAGAGACTGAAATCCACGGATAATTAATGGAAAGCAAGAGTGAAAGGAATAGATTTAAGTGAGAGGAAAAGAGAACTCTTTCAAAGAGAGAAGGTACCACTTAAATGTACTAGTCTAATAGCTTATGTAGCTACTGGGTGTTAGAGTCTGTAAACAAGTCTGGATGGCGCCTGGCAAAATGCCAGAGGGAGTGGTTTGTGAAGTAACACCAGCGAGCCATTAAGTGTGGAGATTCCTTATTGGTTGACTGATGTATCTAGTTTATGCTAATTAGATAAGCTGTGTGGAATGTATAAATACTGCTCCTGTCCTGCAATAAACGGTTTCCACTCCTGCTGTATCAATCTACACAAGTTGTTCGTCACCCCCCCCCCCCCCCCCCCATTATTTTGCTGCAGCTGGACTGCGGCAACTGGGTACGGGTACTGATCAATATCTGTGCTAATCAAGTCTTAGAAAAGTACCAATGCTATTGGACACAATCTGTTCCAGCAGGATCATGGAAATGTACCAGTGCAATTGGTTTGGCCTGGACATTCTAATTGGCAGTGCCCTTTTGTTTGATCTTTATTGTAACCTTCATTCAGGTCTGCCCCTGCTTTTGGGACCCATTAACTATCCTATCTTCTTTAGTAGAATCATGATCAACTATGGAAAAAATTCTGTTAATTGCTTATTACATTTTGAAAACTTGATTCACACCTGAAAAGTTCTTATTTAACCTCTTTCTGCAGGTGAAAACTAAGTTACAAATGAGTCCACCATTATTACGGCATTGCTATTAATTGTATAATACCTGTGGATTGTAATCAGAGTCCTCTCTTCCTTGAAGCAGTAGTCATCTCAGATGGCCCATTAATACATAGTACTAACGTAGTAGTTTGTTGAATGTTATTCAGTACCTTTTAAAATCTTGCCATATCCTTCTCTTTACTCCTCTCTCCCCCCATCCCTCCACCTTCAACCCCAGCCTCCTCCTCTTGCCATTAAGAAGGGCTTACTAAGCTGTCCAACTTACTGCTAGGGATGCCACCTAGAACAGGAAAGTTTTACTTTGAGTTTGAAAGTAAACTCTCTTAATAAGCCTCAACTAGACAATAGTCAGGATCTCAAATAGTTAAAAAGGGTTTTTTCAAAACTGTGAAAGCTGAGTTTTTACTTGACAAAGAACACATTTAGAAGATTATCTATATCATATGCCGCAGTCTGGCTGGGCAAAATAACCGGGGGGTGACGAGCAACTTGTGAAGGTTGATACAGCAGGAGCGGGAGCCGCTTTATTGTCGGACAATAGAGGTATATATACACTTAACTGGTTATACACAGCTTGTTTCAATTAACTCAGATACATCAATTGGTCATTAAGGAATCCTCATCATCTTAATAATTACACACAGCTTAACTTAATTGACATAATCTAGACACAGCAGTCAGTCATTAAGGAATCTCTATCATCTTAATGGCTCACTGGCGTTACTTCTCAATCATAATCATAGAATAATAATTCTATATAATACCACAGAAGAGACAGTTTGTCTCTTTCAGGTATAGAAATGCTGATGTTGCATCGAGATATCCAGAGTGAATAAAGCTAGGATGAGTTTAATACCTGAGACCCGAAGAAGAACTTTTACATCCCTTCAGTCTCCCTGGATTTTATACTTGAGGTGTAAGAAGATAGAATCCTCAGAAAAGTCGACAAAAACCCAGAAACTTTTTTAGGAAGTCCCATCTGGGGCACAGTACCATGTCCATCATAGCACAGTAGTAGTGGACAGAGTGAATGAGCTATGAGTCTAAGGGAAGTTTCCATAGGATTCCACACATCCTAGGTTAGTGCAGAGAACACAACTGAGAGGGGTTTTGTTTGTTTGTTTGTTTTTTTGAGACTGGATCTCATTGTGTTGTACAGGCTGACTTCAAATTTGTGTGCTCAAGTGATTCTCCCATCTCATCTTCCTGAGTAGCTGGGACTATAGGTGTGTGTCACCATTCCCATCTTGGAACCAAGACTTTTTGAAGTCTCCCTGAAGAGTTTGAAAGTGCTGAATGAACTACAGGAATGAATTGACTTGGTTTCAAGAGGGAGAAGGCAGCAGTTGAGTCCCAATTTCTTAAGAACAAAGAGATTGCACTCCTCTAACTACACTTAAGGAGGCTTGCCTACTATCTAGGCAGAGGATGTGTGAACAAAATCTGATATTCAGAAGTCAAACCCATGAAAAGCCTCACTGAAATGATTGTAAGAGGAGCCATGTGTCTTCCGTCACCCACAGGCCAATATGGTAAGAGAAGGGAGGTGACAACCATAAGAGAAGGGCAGAAATTTTTATAGACTGAATACCAAGACAAAAGGAAGTGTTTAAAATAAGATACTAAGATGGATTTTTAAATGGCAGGGTTGATAGATGCCATTATTGAATGGCAAGATCTACCATGATTTGGAATGGTGGTTTATCACTATAAATAGATCAGTTTAGAAAATAACGTTCCTTTTTTTGGGAGGTGTGGGGGCATACTGTAGATTGTGAATGGCCACTTTATACCTATTATTGTAGAAAATTTCAAGTTAAAATAGTTATTATCACAGTCCCCATAGATAATAAAATCTCTGATCTATAAAATTTCATGAACAATACTGTAACTTTTCCTCTTGCTATAGTATTACCCTTACAGAATAAAAAAAATTCATGTGTCTAGTAAACTCTATTAGTTTACTGACCATATAAAGTAGAATATGCAGTGTGTTGTGTGTAATACTCTTTTATCATTATATAAGCTTTTTTGTAAATGGTTTAGACTTTCTGAAGTTTTTTAGATACACTACACATAGTCTCCTAAAGCCTTTATTTTACATAGAGGTCTGTGAGCTATCAACTGATTTGAGTTGGATACTTCATTAAAACTGGAAATATAGATAGGATGGCTATAACAATTGAATAGGAAACAGGGCTTGGAAAAACAATAGAATGCTCCTAGTACCAGGGGTCTTGGTTTAGCAATCAGCCAGGTAAGTGGGCTAGCAGCCCTCAAGATCAGAGCAAATCAGGAAGAAAGTCAAAAACATTATGATACATTGATACATATCCAGTCAATTGTGGTGATCAAGTACTTGAGTCAGTCAGAAACCTCCAGGGCTATAGGGAAAGAAAAGAGTTACTGTGAACCATCAGCAGTCGTTTTTTTTGAAGCATCCCAAACAAAATTATTTTTTTAAAGTTTACTGTATTTGTTTTTGCTCTGAGGCATTTTATGAAGTGGAGTTAACAACATGATTGTACACATTAGGACATTTTAACAGACCTTTCTATTAAAAAAAGAGAGAAAAAAAGTTAGTGGCTAATTCGAAGCTCTAACAAAACAACAAAAGGCTACCCGAAGTACATAAATATTCTTTCAGTCAGCTCTGCCATCAATTTTATTCCTTCCTTCTTGTCTTGCAGATTTAACATTTTCATTAAGCCTGCCAATTAAATTAGTCTAGAAACATCAAATATGCTTGTCACTATACAGTATTCTGTATAATATCCTCTTTAAAAGAAATAAAAAGTGAAAATTAGTTTCTAATATCTCCACCAAATATTAATAAGTACTTCTGCAAAAAAAATAGTTGGGACTGTTATTTTAGGATTAAAAAAAATCTGCTAGAATCAAATTCATACTTGTTCTATAATTATAAATTAGAAAGTAATTTATCAAATCATGTGGTTGAAGACAGTCATGTTTTGCTGATATATTTATTTGAAAATAGCTGTTAGAATACAAGGTTACTGAACATTAGTCTTTTAATATCAGAATATGTTTTGCTAAGAGAAGGAAAAGGCACATCATATGCTTTAAAGTAATGTGCCGCAAACTAATATAGCTTGAGTGCTTATGTCAAAGCATGGTAACCTATTTATTATGCAAGATATCTGTTATAATCCGGTGAGAATTGAGGCTCACATATATTCAATGAATTGCCCAAGAACACATAGCTAATAAATGTGAGAAGCAAATTGTGGACCATCATATATGTTCGTTTCACTATATTCTGCTATTTCTGAGCTTTGATGTTGGGGTGAGATTGGGAATACCATGGACAAAGGAATGATCATAAAGGAACCCACTCTCTTTTCAGTCATCAAGATCTTGAGCTTACCTTCTTTTTAGAGTACTTTCTTTGATGCTTCTTTAAGTCTCTGGGCTCATCTCTCTTGTACTCTTTCAGGATTTTGCTCCAAGTCTAATGGTATTGCTAAGGGCGTTGGTGGCAGAATGTTGCTCCTGTCATCCTTAATGCTAACATCCACTTTTTAGAAACATGGTTCTGGCAAGTTTTTAGAATGTGGAACAATAAGGTCAGGTTTGTAGGAAGCTTTTGTAGGCATAGACAACCAGGAATAGAGAGATTACCTACATTCCTCAGGCACAAATCAGATATGAATGGACCGGTATTAGCTATGAATGGGTTTTGGTGTTAGCTCATTGTACAAATTTCTTTTCTAAACAAAATACTATCTTTGTTTTTTTCCTGTTGAAATTAAATGAAAAGTAATTTCTGAATAACTTTTCATGGCCTCTGTCACTGGTACCTGCAGATTTGAGAAACCGCTTTGATGGTATGACATTTAAAACTAACATTGATCTACAAAATAAACATTCATACCATGTTTAAAAACTAATGTTTAAGATGTAGAATTTTTCTTTTGTCTGTCACTGGGCATTTCTTTTCTCTAAATCTCCCCTTCCTAATTTTTCCTCTCATTTCTGGAGATTGGTACACTCCACCATCAAGCAGCCTTTTAATTTTTTTTATTTTGACACGGGATCTTGCTAATTTGCCCAGGCTGAACTTAAACTCGAGATCTCTTACAGCAGCTTCCCAATTCCCTCGTATTATAGGTATGTGCAAGCCATCAACCCTGGCCTCATGGGATATTTCTAATGACATGTTTTTATCTTTGTGTAATTCTTAGCTGAATATTCAGACATTTGGGAGTTTTATATAATTAAGGATTTTATGACTTAAAAAGTTACATCTTGAGGATATTTTGAAAATTTGGAATTTCAGTGTACTTAGAAGTGAAAAAGTCATGAAACCCGTAATAGAATTAAATATGAGTTAACTTTCTGAACTCTGAATGTAGGAACAAATCTCTGAATCCTTAGGAATATGGATTTATTTTTAAACTGAACTGTTAGAAAGCCAGTCCCTTTACTTGATGTCTTAGGAATAACCCAGGACTGTTCTCAGTGTTAAGGTTAACCTTCTTATTAACTGGTTATTCTTGTCAACCTTCAGTTATTTTGCAGATAGAAAAGGTGACCACTGGAAAGGTTCTTCAATAGATGAATCAAGCAAATTAAGCATTTGAATAGTAATGAGAAACCTCATTATAATAACACAGTACTATAATATTGATGTTATTCTAATATTGATGTTTCAAATTACCATCATTAGTCATCCAAAATGTTAAGTGCATTTATACTCTATGGTATCAAAAAGGAATACTGTCATTGTTTAAAAAAGGGGGGGGGGGCTTTAAAAAAGGTCAGTCCTTGTCCCCAGTGCCAGTTCCTGCCAATTAAATAATGAGGACACAGTTTTGAGAAAAAAAAAAAAAAAAAGCTTTATTGCTTTGCTAGCAAAGGAGAAACACAGGGGACTCCTATCCCAAAGGAGGGGATGGGAGTGTGTGGAGATTAAGGGAAGTCTTAAAGGGTTACATTCTGATAGTGGGCCACAGAACTCCCTGATGGCATTGTAAGATTCACTTATTAATTTTGGAGATATTCACTTCCCACATTCTCAGCAGGCATCTCCTTCCTATAGTGGGTGTATTCTCAAGGGCAATTAATTAGGGGAAGAAAAGATAACACTGCCTCCCTAATATTGTTAGAGAGGGGGAGAGGGGAGAAGAAAAGAAAAAAAAAAAATCTATCCCAGTGGCTTGGGAGGCTGAGACAGGAGTTCAAAGCCAGCCTCAGCAAAAGGGAGGTGCTAAGCAACTCAGTGAGACCCTGTCTCTAAATAAAATACAAAATAGGGCTGGGAATGTGGTTCAGTGGTTGAGTGCCCCTTCACAAAGTCAAATTTGGAGAATGGTGTGCCATTTCCTGTTGACTACTTAATAGGAATCCTGTGATTGCCATTGGAATTGCATTTATTTTACAATATGTATTTTTATGAAATCTATTACTCTAAAATACCAGGATTACAATAATTGAATTAAGGAAATTACCCAAAATGCTTAAGATGGCAAATGTTTCAGATTTCAGAGATTTTTGGATCCTGGAATATTTCTACAGGCTTTACTGGTTGAGTGTGTTTTCTTTACCCAAAATCTGAAATACTTTGAAACCTAACTTTTTGAGCATCATGTCAGTATTAGATTTTAGGGTATTTCTTTCTGTCTGGTACCAGGGATTAAACTCATGCTCACTCAATGACTGACTGTGCCACGTCTCAACCCTATTTTCTATTTTTTATTTTTAGAGACAGGGTCTGACTGAGTTGCATAGTGCTTTGCTTTTACTGAGGCTGACTTAGAACTTGTGATCCTCTTGCTTCAGCCTCCAGAGCTGCTGGGATTTCAGGTGTACACCACTGTGTTCAGCTTAGAGTATTTCAGATATTTATTAGGGATGCTTACCCTGTTTTTTACAGTTTAAGTGAAGAATGTAGACTTTCAGATACTGGTTTCAGTCCATTCTATGACGGATTTTTCAGATGTTGAAAAAAAACAACTGTGATCATGACTTCTGATCAAAGTTCTGTTTACATTGTTAAATTAAGGAAAGAAAAAAAGTACATGAGGAAGGAGACCAAAATTAATCGGTAAGGCACATAGAACTTCGTGGTCCCAGAAATAATGGCTTTACACAGTGCATCCTGATCAGTAGATGTTACTGCTTTATTTTGCCTTTCATTTTTTACTGTTGACCTCTAGCATGTGTGATTAAATAATGATGCATTTCTTAGGTAGAGCCATAAAGTTTGTCAGTGAGTTTTCTTTCAGGCTTGGATCTTTTAGTTTCTTGATTTCTTTCCTAAGTAACAAAATGGAATTACATTCTTATTTTAAAGCTGGCTGTTTCTTGCAAGTAGTTTCACTTATATATATATATATATATATATATATTTTTTTTTTTGTGCATCATGTTCCCAGGGACTTGTTGTATTGTTATTTCTCACTCAGCATGTTTGAAAACTACCAAACCTACTGAGGCTTTAAGCAAACTCTTTGGATATGCTCTTAGGAATATGGGGATCAGCATTTCAAAGCCACTTTTCCAGCTATCATGTCTGTTTTTCTGCTTTAAACACATTTCTGTGTTGCATTAGATGCAGGCAGCATCCTGAGTTGCCTGCCTGGGCAATAATGTTCAGACAGGAGAAATTTCATTTTGATTGCACCCAATGATCTCTCTGTGCCCTGAAGCATGAAAACTGATTTCTTATAATTCTGGCTTTCAAAGTGTAATCATAGCTATCTTTATTTTTATATAGGCCCCTGAATCTAAACTAACCGTATTCTGTAGAGGAAACTTTAGGCTAATTTTGGGTTAATTTTATGTAATTAAAAAAAAAATTCTGTAAAATATCGTATATATTTTATTTCTTTTAACTGTTTTATGTATTAAAATCCCTGTGTGGTAAATGGAAAATGTAAGCTTGTCCCTGTGCTGTTTTCAAACTGAAACTTTCTCAAAAGTTATATCAGCATAGTCATTGGAACACATTTCTGCACTTTGTTGTTCCCCATATTTTTACCAAAAACAGCGTTTTTCTGTTGTTGTATACTGTTTTATTTATTGACTTTGCTTCTTTACATATATTTTCTCTTATCCTGCCCACATTCTTTGTGAAACTTTTTGTTTTACTTTTCTTCCAGAGATTGCCATTTCTGTCTCAAGTTTGTCCCTGTTTTGATTGACTATCAACTTTTTCTGTAGCAATCTGTTGAGGCAGTATTGAAAGTGAGTTCAGTAGGCACCTGTCCCTGCCACCTAGCAGCTTAGAGTGAAAACATAAAATGTTGGAATGCATTAACTCTGTGAATAATAATATTCATACTAGTTAAAAGTTATAATATTCATAATAGTTAAAAGTTTTCTAAATGAGTTTTATCACATTATTATAGATAGGATTGGTGTAAAAGAAAGAAGGGAGGAATATGTCTGTGAAATGGTGGGAAAACAGGGAACTGATGATTATATTTTAATGTTTAAGGACCCAGGATGAAGATGAAGAAATTATAAGCTTTACCAGTGTTGGACATGGAATCATTCCAATAGAAAATAGAGGATGCATTGCTTTTTGGAGACCCAGAAGACAATCAAAAGGCCCTCTGTGGGAGATTCTAGGAGAATGATAGCAAGCTGAAGAAAAGTAAACTTCATTGTAGCTTTCTTATAAAAATGGAAGGAAATTGAAGTAGAAGAAGAAAAGGGGGAAAAAAAAGGCTATTGCTTACAAAAAAATTTTAAAGCTAGGTTAGTGATGAAATTATGGTGAATGATTAGCATTTTAAAAAATACACAGTGGAATTTACAATCAACTGTGAACATTTATTAATTTTTAAAAATTTATTTATTTTGGGGGAGTTGTGATTTTACTGTGAATTCCTTACCTCAAGTGATTCTCACACCTCAGCCTCCTGAGTATTGACTTACAGGCACACATCACTGTGTCCTGCTTGTGAACATATTTAAATAGATGTTTTTTGAGTTGTTAAACACCTGTACCCTACATCATTATATTCAGATTTTTCGCCCAGTATGTTGATTGGTTACATATTTTTTAAGTTATATATAATCTCAGAGTAGCAAATTTTCTACCAAGAAAACTGTATTGTTGTTACTTAATAGTTGGCTTTCCCATGAAATAAAAGCTGCTTTTCATTTAACAGGGTAGGAAGAATTAAGGCCAAGAGAAAATTGTTCTGAAAATATATTGAAGTAGGGAGCATGCAACTTTAAAGCAAATACTGGAGTTTATAAAAACTTGAGAATAAATAGAGAATGAAAACCTCTGAATAATAATATTGTTTTGCAAGGCACGAAGGAACTTTCTGGCTTTGTGTTAATATTGAATACTTTGATATGAGTGCTGATTACAAGGATGTATTTCTTCTTAAAAAGTCATTGAGTTGGTTAGGCAGGGTAACATATGCTTGGGGTCTCAGCAACTCTATGAAGCTAAGGCAAGAGGATCCTATGTTGAAGCCAGCCTGTAAAACTCAGTGAAACCCTGTCTTTAAAAGTCCTGGGGTTGTACCTAAGTGGTAGAATGCCCCTGGTTTCAATCTCCAGTGGGGGGGGGGGGGGGAGAAGGGGGAAAAAAGTCATTGAGCTACATAAAACCTAAAGAAAGCTTAATATGTACACCTTTTGCCATGTTGATTATACCTCATATATTTTTTAATGCAGAAAAAAAACAACACCAGATGAATTCTAATGGATGCTTCAGACTGAGATACTTCTTTAATTTTTTTTTCAACGAGAGAGAGAGAGAGAGAATTTTTTAATATTTATTTTTAGTCTTCAGTGGACACAACATCTTTATTTTATCTTTATGTGGTACTGAGGATCAAACCCAGTGCCCCGTGCATGCCAGGCAAGTGCACTACCGCTTGATCCACATCCTCAGCCCAAATTTTATTATATCATTCACACACACACACACACACACACACACACGATATAATTTCCTTGTTACTTTTAAAATGTTCTTTAAAGTGGTACCTTAGGAAGAAAAACTAGCCAATATGTTTCATTTATAACTGCCAGGAGCTGAAATTTCCCAACACTAACCTCTGTTTCAGATTCCTGCTGTTGCTTTTGCACTATTAGTTGGTGTCAGCAGGGAGTTAACAGCACTCGATTTAACCTTGCTGTTTGTATTCTGTTTTGAATTTTTCTTTTTTCCTCATTTAACATCCTTACATAGATCCCCCACTTTAAAGATCTTGCGTGCACCATGGGGTCTGTACGGTGAAAAGACTAGTGCTATAGTGCAGATAAGCACACAATAAAAGAACATTTAAAGATAATGTGAAGCTACAAGACCTTTCTTTCAATTTTTCTGGGCACATAAAAGCATTGGCTGTGAAAATCTTTGGAACAAGAGAAAAAACTGAGTAAGCCTATGCATGCTGTTATTTTTCTGTGAGGATTATAAACTTCTGTAACAATACATAGGGACTATATTAGATGGGATTAATTATAGGTTTATATTCATATAGTGGGGTATCTTTGTGACTGATATGCTTGAATCTGGTCATGAACAGAACAGTATCTCACCAGAAGCACTCCTCTCCTTCTTCCACATTAAAATTATAGAATCTGTTAAGACTTGAGAGTACATCACTATTACTCTCAATTCACCCTCTCACTCATCCTTTGGGTCTTTCTTGGCCTTTTTATCCTATAAATGCTAAACCTTATCTATTCTAAACAGTCTTTAGTAGCCTGATGGGAAGAACTTGTAATTGAAGAAAGGTGCCCAGGCCCCAAATCTCTACTTTGTCCTTAACCCACCCCTACTCCACCCTGGTGTGGAAATAGCTTCTCTGAAAGGGACTCCCTGGAATCTTGATGAATTTAAAGATTTACTACACTTTTTTTTGGGGGGGGGGGGCGGTAGTGAACATTGAACCCAGGGATGCTTTACTATTGAGCAACATCCCCAGCCCTTTATTTTATTTTTTATTTTGAGACAGGTTTTGCAGACTGCCTTGCCAAGTAGCTGAAGCTGACCTTCAACTTGTGATCTTCCTGCCATTGTCTCTTCAATATCTGGGATTGCATGCCCAGCTAAGATTTACTACTCTTGTGAGTGGTCTTGAGTGATCTTTTCTTTTCCTGATCAAAGATCAATGAGTCAAGTACAAAGTTAGTAGAAATTGAAAGGAAAGAAGGGTGGCTTAAATTTTGGAGATCCTGTAATAACAGGAATAATAAAGACACTGTATTTTAGGATAAACAGGAAGGGGAGAGCTCAGCTTCTCAATTCCTTAGCTTCCAATTCCCTTCATTTCCAACCACTACTTTGCTTGTTGGTAGTACACTCTTCTCCTGGTCTCAAACCTGAGATTACACGTTTCATTTTTCATTTATCAGGCACTTTGCTAGGGAATGAAGACTTTCAAGTATAGACAACAGCAAACACCTCCAGTAGAGTTGACAGAGACCTAGATCCAGCTGTGTGTAGCAAGGAGATATACAACTTGCTACTCTAAGTAGGTATTTCAAAAGCATTTCTCCAAAGATGCCTTGCTTTAGTGATTAGGGAGTATACTAACCCAGGTATTGTACTATAATAGTCCACTCTTACACTAAGATGTCACACATCTTGGCTCACACTTTGTCCGGGCATACATAATCTTATCTTATCTTTTCTTTCTTTCTTTCTTGGTAGCTATTTATTTAATTTATTTGTTCTAATCAGTTATACATGACAGCAGAATGCTTTTCGATTCATTGTATATAAATGGAGCACAATTTTTGACTTCTTTGGTTGTACCCAAAGTAGGGTCACACCATTTGTGCAATCATACATAAACCTAGGGTGATGATGTCTGTCTCGTTATACCATCTTTCATACCCCCATGCCCCCTCCCTGGCCTTCCTTCTCTTTGCTCCATCCAAAGTTCCTTCACGCATCTCATGCTCCCTCCCCCCACTTACCAGAGAAAACATTCAGCCATATTATTTTTTTTTTTTTGATTTTTTTTTTATTGGTTGTTCAAAACATTACAAAACTCTTGACATATCATATTTCATACATTAGATTCAAGTGGGTTATGAACTCTCATTTTTACCCCAAATACAGATTGCAGAATCACATCGGTTACACATCCACATTTTTACATAATGCCATATTAGTAACTGTTGTATTCTGCTACCTTTCCTATCCTCTACTATCCCCCCTCCCTTCCCCTCCCATCTTCTCTCTCTACCCCATCTACTGTAATTCATTTCTCTCCTTGTTTTTTTTCCCCATTCCCTTCATAACCTCTTATATGAAATTTTGTATAACAATGAGGGTCTCCTTCCATTTCCATGCAATTTCCCTTTTCTCTACCTTTCCCTCCCACCTCATGTCTCTGTTTAATGTTAATCTTTTCCTCCTGCTCTTCCTCCCTGCTCTGTTCTTAGTTGCTCTCATTATATCAAAGAAGACATTGTGCATTTGTTTCTTAGGGATTGGCTAGCTTCACTTAGCATAATCTGTTCTAGTGCCATCCATTTCCCTGCAAATTCCATGATTTTGTCATTTTTTAGTGTTGCATAATAATCCATTGTGTATAAATGCCACATTTTTTTTATCCATTCATCAATTGATAATTGTTATGTCTTGTTGATGAATGGTTCCTTTTAACAGTATATAATGTCCTTCCTTATCCCTTTTGATTAACTTAGTCTTGAAGTCGATTGTATTCGATATGAGGATGGCCACCCCTGCTTGCTTACGAGGACCGTGTGCGTGGTATATTTTTTCCCAACTTTCACTTTCAGCCTGTGTATGTCTTTTCCAATCAGATGTGTCTCCTGGAGGCAGCATATTGCTGGATTTTTTTTTTAATCCATGTTACCAGCCTATGTCACTTTATTGGAGAGTTTCTGCCATTAACGTTTAGAGTTACTATTGATAGATGGTTGGTACTTCCAGCCATGTATGATTATTTATCTTTTTTTTTTTAATTTAGTTTGTTTCTCCATGATTAGCTTTCCCCCCGCCCTCTGTCTTTACTGAGGCACTTCCCACTGATGGTTTTGGTTATTGTTTTTCATTTCTTCCTCGTGTAGTGTTTTGCTCAAGATGGTTTGCAATGCTGATTTTCTGGCTGCAAATTCTTTTAACTTTTGTTTGTCATGAAAGATTTTTATTTCGTTGTCGTACCTGAAGCTTAATTTTGCTGGATACAAAATTCGTGGTTGGCATCCATTGTCTTTCAGTGTTTGAAATACATTGTTCCAGGATCTTCTCGCTTTCCGCGTCTGTGATGAAAAATCCGTTGTTAACCTTATTGGTTTACCCCTGAATGTAATCTGCCTCCTTTCTCTTGTAGCTTTTAATATTTTCTCTTTGTTCTGTATATTGGATATCTTCATAACAATGTGTCTTGGCGTTGGCCTACTGTGATTTTGTATGCTTGGTGTCCTGTATGCATCTAAAATTTGTATATCCGTTTCCTTTTTTATTTCTGGAAAGTTTTCTATAATTATTTCATTCAGCAGATTGCTCATTCCCTTGGTTTGAACCTCTATACCTTCCTCTATTCCGATGACTCTTAAGTTTGGTTTTTTTATGTTATCCCATATCTCTTGGATGTTTTTCTCGTGATTTTTTACCAGCCTTTCTGAGTTGGCTAGACTCTTTTCAAGATGATATATTTTGTCTTCATTATCTGACGTTCTGGCTTCTACTTGCTCCACTCTGTTAGTGATACTCTCATTTGAGTTTTTAATTTGGTTTATAGTTTCCTTCATTTCTAGAATTATTATTTGATTTTTTTTATAATCTCTATCTCGTGATAATGATGCTTAATTTCTTCTTTTATCTGTTTATGTAATTCATTTTTAATGTGTTCTTTCACTGTTTGAATTTGCTGTCTCATATCCTCTTTAAGGTTCCATTCCATCTGTCTAAGGTAATCCTTGAGTTCTTTATTTCACCATTTTTCTGATGCCTCTAGGTCCTCCTCAGTATTTAGGCTGTCCTGCATTGTTTGTACTCCTTTTCTTGCTTGCTTTTTCATGTTGCTCATGTTACTTCTTGTTCTGTCTGACTGCTGAGTTACTGTTTACTCCTATAAATTTATTTGATGCTTGGGAGGAAAGGTATTAGAAGGGAAGGGAAGAAGTCACTAAAGAGAATGAGAGTAAGCAGGTAGAATTCAAGGAAGGGGGAATAAGGAAATTGAAAAGACAAAAGAAAAAAATAGAAAATAAAGAAGAAAAAAAATTAAAATTAAAAAAAATAAAAATTTAAAAAACAACAAAAAAATGAAATTAAAAAAAAAACCCAAATTAAAAAAAATTAATAAATGCAGTCTTAGAGTTTGATTAACTTCTCTTCCAGTAGGTGGAGCTGTTCCCACCGGGCCAAACTTCTCCTGTCAATACGCGGGAACCAATCACTGTGCAGCAGCTCCTCCTCCCAGACTGGGCGGGTCTCCAATCCTGAGTGCCTTGGGCCTTCTCTTGTGTCTAGTCACTTCCCCACTTTTCTTCAAGCCAGGCCCCGCTCACCGGTGACGCTCACCACAATACTGGGTACACGCCAGGTCTCCTGCTCTCGGGAGCCCTGTTTTCATGAACACTCTCCCTTTTTGCCATTCCCTCAGACCCTAAGTTTGTGTATCTTGGGGCTGAGAACCCTCAGCGAATTTTTCTTGCCCTCCGGTAGCCACGCCCCCGGTAGCTGGTGCAAGAGTCCTCAGTTGTCAGCACTGGTGGGAGCGGTAGCTGGGAGTTCCGCGCCGCGGGTCCCGCGCCACTCCTGATTCCCTCGATCTGGCTATCGCGTTCACGGGAGAGGTGGGAGGGGCCCTTAAGGTTTCTCCGCTGTGTGGAGAGGGAAGGCTAGGGGGTTACACACCTGTCGCCGCCGGTTTCAGTGGAGTTATCTCCTCCGCCACATTCTGGTGACGTCAGTTCTCTGCCATGGTGTATCCCATGTAAATGGCGACAGTTCGTTCCCTTTGCCGGGTGACCAATGCAACGGGTGGGTCCTGACTGGCTCTCCCAAGCCCCGTTTCAATCCTGTGGCCACTGCCTATGAAGGCTCGGTTGGCATTAACCTCCGTAGGTTCAGAAGGGCCGACCAGTTGTTTCATGGGGATCGTTTAGTGCTGAGTCACAGCAGTTTGTCTGCGAGAAGCAGGTGAACGGGAGCTTGAATTCAGCCGATCTGGGCTCGGTGTGTGTTCTGAGAGGCCCAGACTGTTCGCCCCAGATCCACGTCAGCTCAGCATTGCCTAGTGATCCTGAGCAAACAGCATTTAGACGGTTTACGACTCCCTATGCCCGCGCAGCTGAAGAGGTCAGAGACTTGATCTCTCTGCGCCCGCTGCCATGTTGGATCTCCCCATATTATTTTTAATAATAACTTCCCTGTCATTTTCAAAATGTTCAGATGAATACACAGAATTCTTAGTTTATGGGGAATGTATAGGAAAAGCCCAAAATATTGACATATGATATTTAATATTTCATAAAAGTGGAAGAAAATAATGTTTTAAAATATCCTAAATGCTAATGCTCATTAACTGTTCTTCAGAACAGATAACTCTTTAGAAAGAATATTCTTATGACAATAATATAATACAAAATTCCTGTATCATTGCCTTTACAGTCAATATAAAATAGCTTTCTAATATTTTAAAGATTAAATCAAAGTAATGACATAATCTTTATAACAGAACACTCAAAATTAGGGATTTGAGCTTTAGATAATAAAGTTAAATTCTTAAACTTTTTTGTTAGCCAGTTCTTCAGTTAAAGGTAACCTTTATTTGTGTGTCTTCATTTTGAACTTTGTTTTTTAAACTCATATTAATGTAGAAAATATAATAATTAAAAACACATTGATTTTAGGAGGTAAATGTTCAGTTATCTCTATTTGCCTTTTAAAAACAGATTACTTAATATAGGTTATTCTGTATATTTAAATGTGTAAATGCCAACTAGAATAAGTAAAACATGTTTTGGTAAGAAAGCAATTTATTTTTTGAACTAAAACTAATCAACCATTGTTAGTATGCTATAAAATTGTACTTAAGAGAGATACAGACTCTAATTATTAAAGTTAATGGCCTCTAGTTACTTCACCTTCCCTCATCTAGGATATTAAGTACGCAGAACCGTGATTTAATTATCACCTGTTAATACTGGCTCTAAGTTCGTTTTTGTCTTTTTAGGATGAAGTTAAAGTGATGAGCCAATTAAAAATCATTATCTTCCTACTTAAAATGCACGTCTACTAACTATATCCATAGTATTGGATTTCCTGGGACTTTCAAGAAGGAATTTCTCTGCCTTAGGGATTGTTATGTTAAATTTCTGTTATTGTCCATTTGTCATTTTAATTTTTAAGTATCTAGATTATGTAAAGTATTTTTTTCACATTACATATCTTAACCATTAAAGCAGTGGAGTTAACATTATTCTACAATAATAAAAGGCAAAAATAGGGATTGTGGGAGTATAGTACAGGGGTAGAGCACTTGTCTAACATGTGTAAGACCCTGGGTTTCATCCCCAGCATTGCAGTAAATGTGGTGAAGTGGCAGGAATAAAAGAAATCTACCCTTTTATTTCTATTTGAACATTATAAAATGTAATAGAACACCAGAGGTTGTGGTGCAGTAGGAGGGTCTGCTTATCCTAAAATCTCATTGATATACGCCAGAAAAGTATGCAGTTGATTTACAATAATGTATTAGAAAGTTTGTCTCCTATGTTCTCCTTATGTACCATTCCACTGAAATCTAATTTTATCGGTTCACTCATGGGAATCAGACTCTGGAAAATTAATTTGCACAAACCAAACTCACAAGAAGTTTATTTATAAACTAGTAAATCACTTTTTAATTTGCCATGTGAATGCTGCCTGATCCAAAACTGAGAAGAATTCATATGATGATTTTGAGTTCCTACCACTTTCAACGTAGGCATTTCAGTGAAAATAAAGATGAATGTAAAGTTCCCATCCTCTCTGTGTTTATACCGTGGTGAGAGGATTTGGATAAAATACAAGTGAGAATTTAATAAGTACATGGTTGATGTGTAGTGGTTAAATGTATAAGGGATGCCCCTTTCTTTTTACTATGTATGCTCTTACAGTTAGGAAACTAAATTGAACTTGTTTCCCTTAAAGCATTGCTAGATAGTAGATTAACCCAGGCTGGCTTCAAACTTGTGATCTTCCTGCCTCAACTCCTGAGTAGCTGGGATTATACGTGTATGCCTTTGTAGTCAGTATCTTATTCTTTTTTTTCCCCCTTTGGCATGTTTCTATATAAATAACCAGTCTTTAACCTAAAACATCTTTGCTTAGAGGTACACTCTAGAAACTGTACAAAGTTTTAAAAACCTTTCATTGTGACCAAATCTATGAAAAGCCCACTCTGCCTGCAGTTGTTGTTATATTAGCCTTTTTATTTCTGTACTATAGAGTCACAGCACATAGGGTGATTCCAAAGGTAGTGCATAAGGCAGAAATTAAATTATGTACAAGGTATCCTTAAAAATTCCATAGTAGTCTATAAATTATAGTACATTTAGATTTGTTAAATATTATTTTATAATATAAGTGAATAATGTTTGGCAAAGTATATATAACAAAGTACATAAAACCTAAACATAAATTTGAAAGTATTTTAATTTAAAAGAGTGTTTGTAGTAAGGAATTTTTATAAATTAAATAATGTATCATATACATCTTCCATCATAACACCCAAGTTTGTCATTTTCTTCCATCAATTAGATTATAGGTGGCTCACTCTAACAATATATTTTGCAATACTTTGTTTTAAAATATAGATAATATAGGCTACTTTTGAGGAGTTTTCCTATTGTCAGCTTATTTTAACCACTTTATGTGGATTTGTTTTGTATGAGGATGATAAGAAGATGACCCAAGTGTGATTTAATGAATCGTGCAGTTTATTGCCATTCACATATAATTTTTTTTTCTCTCAGGTTTATGATGCTTAAAGGGGGGAGAATAATACGAGCAAATCTTAACAGGGAATACACTAGTTTGATAAGGTACATTAATCACTTGGTGAATAAGTTAAAAATTTATTAAAGACTAGTTGCTCAGTTAGGATGGAAGCAGGTTTCTGTGGAAAGTAAAGTCTAATTAAAGATTGAGGTATACCTCAAACTTATGAGAAGTTTCTTGGGGAAAGCTGTCTTTGACCAACACAGCCGAGATCCACGATGACTTGTCAGGTCCCTTGATGCTAGCGGGTGGTGCAGTTATTGGTGGACAAGTTTTAGAGCTGTGTTTGAGGCCTTGTGCTCTCTCCTTCTTTGGAGAAATAGCTGGCAGACTATAGCCTGTGATGGCCTAATTTCTCAAAAAGTTTCTGTCAGACTCTTAGGTTTATATATCTAGTTCTTAATTACAGTAGAATTATTCAAGTAGCAAACTAAGTGTTTGGAATCATCTTCATAGCTGTATAATAGGATTCTTATTGAAAACAGCCTTAGGGGCACCTCTTCTAGATTGGGATGATATTCATACTTTTTTTTTATTATGTTCACCCAAACATATCACTGGCTAACATTGGATCCCACATTCTATCTCTGGGCTCTGGATAGCTTAACAGTCTACAGGGAAATCAAACCCCTGACCTTGCTATTCCTGCTCTTTACTATAATCCAGCTGAGCCTCAGAATCCTTATACCTGAAGAATGATAAAATGGTCTCCTTTCATAGCCACACTGAAGCAGAAACAACTGTGTCTGTATCTTTTAACCCACATCCATAGTGTGTAACTATGTGACTTTACTCATTATCATAGTAATTTTTAGGTGATTTTTAATGATATTGTTATTGGCACTAATTGTTCCCTAATCATTTCCATAGTGAGGTTAATACTTCTGTCTTTAGGAGACCAGATTTGCAGAAATCTTTATTTAAAAGCCTGTGGCAAAACTTGAATGATATTTTTCTTCATTTATTCATTAGATTTTGGATATCATACAGAATATTGAAAGGGTCTGATAAAAGGTGGGTTTTAGGATCTGGCACTGAAAATGTATAGAGCTGTCTCTGGTATCCAGGAGTTCTTATACTTTCTGGTTGAGTGACCTCTAACAAGTAACTTATACATTTGAGTGACCTCTAACAAGTAACTTATACATTTCAAGCCTCAATTCTTTATGTCCCTTAGGGTTTTTGATATATTTAAATAAAATAATATAAAATGCTTAGTATAGTACCTGGTATATAATATGAAATTAATAAATATTGCTTATTTTTTAATCTTAAAAATGACATTTGGAATTTCAGGTTTTCAACAACTTTCATATACGTCTGTTAGATCCACTAGATACATACACTATTGAATTCTCCCAGAATTTTACAATGCACAACCTTTTTAAAAAATTCTAATATTAATTTTCCTTCTTCCATGATATTTTCTCTCTCTCTCTCTTTCTTTCTCTCTCTCATTTCATTTTTATTTTGAGACAGGGGGTCTCTGAGTTGCTGAGACTGGCCTCAAACCTGTGATCCCGCCTGTAATCCCAGCGGCTTGGGAGGCTGAGGCCAGAGGATCATGAGTTCAAAGCCAGCCTCAGCAACAGCAAGGACTGGGGATGTGGCTCAGTGGTTGAGTGCCCCTGAGTTCAGGCCCTGGTTTACCTGCCCCCAAAACAAAAACAAAAAACAACAACCTGTGATCCTCTTGCCTCAGCCTCTCAAATTGCTGGGATTACAGATGTGTGCCACTGTGCCTGGGCATGATAGTTTATTAATCTGTTAAAATGTGAGGCAATGACTGTAGCTGAGAGGTATTAAAAGCAGAGCAGGAAACCACACAATTATATACATGCATTTATACATATCTAAAAAAAGGAAATGTAGTCAATGAACTGAATATTCCCAAAGCTGACTGCAAATAAGGAGTGGAAGAATGCCACAGTTTTCTTTAAAAACAACTTTCATTAGAGTATACAGAAATTTCATTATAGAATACATTAAAACCTTTTTAGTGCTTCAAATGAATAATTCTATTATGATGGGGATTATACAGGAAAATATGTCTGTGAAGCAAAGGCTACGTCATCCTTCCAGAGTGTAACAGCAGAAATGCTGTCTTGCCAGACTCTTATCATCTGCTGGGACTAGCAAGTCAAGCCCATGTTTCTTAGAGACTGATTATATGAGCTGCTGGTAATACATGTTCATGTGTATAAAATATTTATAGGTAGCTCTCAGTATTTATTAGTAATGTGTGATGAATTTTATGATCACCTGTTACTTGCAGGTGAATTGGCATTTGTTTTTGTTTCAGTTTTTATTTATTTTTTAAGTGTATTAATGTAAAAACTTAACATGAAAATTAGTATGGGTTAGAGCAAAAAGCACAAATGTTATAGTCAACTGGATAGTTTTAGAGACTGTCAACTAAACAAAAGTTAGGTAGGTATTTGATATTTTAACTTGGAAGTATTTGTTTGCAGACCTAACTTTTGAGAGAAGAATAAAATAATACCCGTGTTGTATGACAAATAAATCTCTGTGACTTTCTTTAACTGTTACTTTTTCAGTAGCAGTGGATGGTACAAATCCTGAATTGTGGTACATACATGTCTTAGTGACTGAAATTTTCTCTTTACAATCAGCACAGCTATATAGCTATAGAAATCTTTGGGAGAGGATTGCCTTTGAAAATACTGATTGACTGGCTCGTTATAAGATTGAATATCTGTGATCATTACAGTACTGTAAATATTTGAATATGTAGTTGTAATGAACTCCTTACTCCTGAAAAAATGTTCTACATAGATTCCCCAATGTAGCTTTAAGTTTATTTATTGAGATCCATTGTTATGTCAGGCAAGGTGCTAAGCTTCGAGTATACAGAGTGGTGAACAAAGTGTAATCATGATGGAGAGACAGATGGTAGACAATTAAATGCACCACCTCACTGAGGAGATGACTTCTCAGTTGAAAACCTGAAGGGAGAAGGACAAGTAAGGTCTAAACAAAAAGAAAATGTGTAATGACTAGGGCAGGAAGGAGTTCCGGTTTGTTAAGACAACCTCAAAGTAAGGTTGCACAGCGGGAACTTGGTGAATGCGGGGAAGAGAAGTGAGAGATGAGATGGGAAAAGGAGGCAGTCGTCAGTTTGGCAGATATTGTCAATTAACTCAGTGAAACCACATGAAAGATATATAAATATAAAGGAAGGTGTATTAAGAAAATCTGAATATCGTGGGGAAAAAATCTATAAATCTGCTAAGTTTTTGTATTTGGAATTTAAAAACAAAATAGACAAACCCCCAAAACATCCTTTGTTGAAATTACCGTAAATAAGATTTCTAATTGTTCAGCTAACCTACAAACAGATGGCTACTTGGGAGTGCAACAAGAATTTCTTCAGTTTTTAGATGCTCTCTGTGGCCACAGTACCATGCCTCTCATGTTTTCCCTTTAGGAAGAAAATACAGGACATGGTCTATCATGACACAACCCATGATGGTAATATCATAGTAGGGTTAATGAGTGGAGTCTTCATGCCTCCTGCTTTCCTTGCTGGAAAGGATGCTTTATTTATTTATTTTTCTAATGAAGACTTTTAGATAATCTTACTATAAATCTTCCTTTTGGTATCTTTTGTTTTTATTTTCCCACATTAAAAATAAACGGGAAAAATGTATTTTCAACTTAGTCTTAGCTTTAAGGTATAGATAACCACTGGATTCAAATCAGATGGTCAGATATTTCTAGGGAAATGTGAAGATAAATGGGTAGAAACAGATTTTTGGTAGCAGAGTGAGAAAAATACTGTCAGTTTCTCCCCACTCCTTTCTTTCTTTCTTTTTAATTTTATTTTAAGAGACAAGGTCTCATTATATTGCTTCAAACTCCTATGTTCAAACAGTCCTCCTGTCTTAGCTTCCCAAGTAGCTGGGACTACAGGGGCATTCCAGAAAACTATCTAATATTCCTCCAAATCTGTAAATCTCATTAAGTAGAATAAAAAAAAATGTTAACTGATTATAAGCCATTAGTTTATGCACATGTCTCAGAGAAAGATAGGGAAAGGTATGGAATTTGTTTAGGAAAATATCCCCAAGGTGATGAAGTATGTGTTAAGTCATTCCCTTGGAGCCCCTCATTACTCTGTTAGACCTTCCTGCCAGTATCTTGCTGGCCAAAATTCAAGTTAAGAGATCATTTCTTTTCCTCTTGAATTACGCTAATATCAGCAGGAGGAGACAAATTACTTATTCAAAGATACTGCATAACATTTATGCATATGAATTTAGATGTACCTGCTAGTATCATTTTCTATAGTTGAGAATTCACTTCACAGTTCATTCTGATTGGGAACATGATTTCACAGTCCCAGTTTCATTTGTTTATTTACTTTAAGATGAAAATAAACAAGTTTTTGTTTTGTTTTTTGGTATGGTGGTGGTTGTGTTAACAATCATTTTTTAGATGCCAATGCTTTAGGCCATTGTGACCTGGGGAGTGGAGGAAGATGTAGATTGAAACGGTTGGAGTTAAGGCAGAGTAGCTGCCAACCACGGGATTTCACAAGGTTAGGGTTGGGATTGGTCATTGTCCATAGTCTAAAGGATGCTTCTGCATCCTGCTGCTCTTTTCCCATCATGCCAATTCTTCTGAATAACCCATTTTTAAAAACTGCTATTGTAACTTGAGGGGTTGTTAATTATACTTATCACTGATACTTTACCAGGATTACCAGTTTTATTGCTCTAGCTTGTGAAATGTCAAACAAGATAATGTAAAATATACTACTGATAAATACTGTATTTTAAAATCTTAAGCACTGTTTTTACTATAAGCGTATCAATAGCATATTGGTAGAGAAATTGATATTCATATTTTAAAGTGACTCCACATTTTTATTTGGGGTAATAAATGATACTGATATTCACTGCACATATTATATTATTTTTAACCAAATTCACCATCTTTCAAAGTTGTTTGAAAATCATAGCATTCGGGTCCCCAAAAGTCAAAGGCTGAATGATTTCTCTCATGTGTGGAATCTAATCCAAAATGGGGCAAGGCAGGGGGAAGGGGAAAGAAAGAAAGGAAAAAAAGGGAAAGGGAGTTTTGTCACAATAGAGAAAAGATTAGTAGAGTAGATGAAGGAAATTGAGAGCGAGGAAGGAGAGATAGGGGAAGGGCAGTGGAAAGAATCTAATAGAACTTGCGTATGTACATACATGAATATACCACAGTTAATCTCAGCATCAAGTATATCCACAAAACACTAATTTAAAAAAACTATAAATAAATTACTGAACAATCAGAGAGTGGAGGGGAGCAGGAGGATGGAGGAAGAGGGAAGAGAGAAGGGCTGGGTTCTGAATTAGAACAGTTTATATTCCATGCCTTTCTGATTATGTCAGAATGTAGCCTAGTGTTATATATAACAAAAAGAATAAATATCAAGAACAGATATTATAACATTGCTTGTTAGCTTCAGAAGCTAGCCCAGAAGATAATTAAGATCCGTGATTTGAGTAGTATTTAGGCATATTATGAATGTCAGGAATTGTGACCCCTTAAATAAATATCTGTTTAATGGCTTGTTTCTTTATACATTTGAAATGTGCAAAGGATCAGAAGTGAGAGGGAGTAATTTTTTTTTTTTTTAATCAAATTACAGGCCAGGCACGGTGATACACGCCTGTAATCCTGGCAGCTCAGGAGGCCAAGACAGGAGGATCACAGTTCAAAGCCAGCCTCAGCAACTTAGCAAGACCTTATCTCAAAATAGAAAATAATTTTAAAAGGTGCGGGCTGCGCTGGGGATGTGGTCAAGTTGTTAAGTAACTCTGAGTTCAGTAAACCACCCCACCCCACAAAATCACAAAAGTCAGTTGTTTCTATGACAGGAGGTAAGAGGCAATAGGGATAATATACAGGTGTAAATCTTGAAGGGCATTGTAATCCATATTAAGGATTTCTTTAACTGAAGACAAATAAGAGTAGTTGGAGAGTTTTAAATATTTGTAAAAGTAACACTTTCAGGTTAGAGTTTTAGGATCTAGCACTATAATTTATATTCTTTATAAGTTCTGTACTTTAAAATCTTCAGCACTGTTTTTACTTTGAGCATATCAATAACATTTGACAGAGAAGTTGATATTCATATTTTTAAAATGACTTCAAATTTTAAAATGTGAAGGATTTGATGGAAGAATAGTTTTGAAAAACATTTAAGATGTTATTCCCTTAATGTGGGTGACAATCGATTGGATGTAGGTGTAGGAGGGAAGGGTGAGAAACTCAGTTTTTACCTAGGCAATGTGTGAATAATGCGTACATTTTTTTGAGGGGATGTAGCAGAATAACTCACATATGGGCATTCTAATTTAAGTTGTCTTTGGGACGTCTAAATGGAAATGTTCAGTAGGCAATTGTACGTATAAATTAGCAAACTTGGAGGAAAGGTGGGTGTGGTAACTTGTACATGTGATCCCAATGACTTGGGAAGCTAAGGCAGGAGAATCACAAGTTAGATGCCAGCCTCAATATTTTTGTGAAATCCTGCCTCAAAATAAAGAATAAAGTTGGGAAATAACGTAGCTCAGTGGTAGAGTGCTCCTGGGTTCAATTCTCAGTCTCTTCTTTCTAACCACCCCCCCTTAAAAAAAAATCACAAAACACCTTAGAAGAAAAGCTCTGGATGTGGGTTATAGATTTGGAAGTCCAGCAAATGATTATTAAATATAGGAACATAAGTGAACCACAGATATATATAGAATGAGGAAGAAGTCAACTGTCTCTTAAAATGAGACTAATTATTGGATCAACCCACTGATTAGGTTACATTTCTCATAACCTAATCATCTTTGAACATCCCTAACATGAACTTTTTGTGGAATACATTGTATCCAACCCATCACTGTCCCCTATTCTTCTTTGTTGTTTAATAACTGGTATTATTTTAGTAGGTTCTACTTTTTTCAGTGGAAATGTACATCATTTTAGGCATGTTGTGGGTTGAATTGCCATCTATAGGCCAATCTGTGAACCTAACCATTATTGATCACTTCTTTGAAAAAATGCATTTCTTTTCTTTTCTTTTGTTCTTTTTAGTTATACATGGTGGTAAAGTATAATTTGACTTATTTATACAAACATGGGGTACCTCTTATTCTAATTAGAATCCCAGTCTGTGTTGTACATGATGTACATGATTCACTGTGGTGAGTTTTTCTTAGTTTGAAAATTGAAGATATAACTTGCTTCTAAATTAGGAGCTTAGCTATATCTGAAAATATTTTTTTCTCAGTCCCCATTTGGCCCAATCTTTTGTAGTAAAAGTTTGATGATAATATACTTAGGTTGTAGGACTTTGTAACTAAGTTATTCTATACTATTGTACTAATATGATTTATTCAAAGGCAAATGAACAGGAAAATAGTGTGTCCATTGATGAAATGATTATTTCTAAAGAAAAACATTTCAGTTTCATGTCATAGGAGACTTTTAAAAAAATTTATATATAACAGCGGAATACATTACAATTCTTATTATACATATAGAGCACAATTTTTCTTATCTCTGGTTGTATACAAAGTATATTCACACCAATTCGTGTCTTCATACCTGTACTTTGGATAATAATGATCCTCACATTTCACCATCATGAATAACCCCATGCCCCCTCCCTTCCCCTCCAACCTCTCTGCCCTATCTAGAGTTCGTCAATTCCTCTCATGCTCCTTCTCCCTATCCCACTATGAATCAGCCTCCTTATGTCAAAGAAAACATTCGGCATTTGGTTTTTTGGTATTGGCTAATAACTTCATTTAGCATTATCTTCTCTAACTCCATCCATTTACCTGAAAATGCCATGATTTTATTCTCTTTTATTGCTGAGTAATATTCTATTGTGAGTGTATGTGTATATATATGTATGTGTATATATATATATATATATATGTATGTATATATGTATGTGTGTGTATGTATGTGTGTGTGTGTGTGTGTATATATATATATATATATATATATATATGGAGGAAAGAGAGAGAGAGAGAGATTTCTTGGAAAATTGGGAATGGAACCACCATTTGACCCAGCTATTCCTCCCCTCGGTCTATACCCAAAGGACTTAAAAACAGCATACTACTGGGACACAGCCACATCAATGTTTATAGTAGCACAATTCATAATGACTAAACTGTGGAACCAACCTAGATGTCCTTCAATAGATGGATGGATTTTTAAAAAGTGGCATATATACATAGAAGACTTCTAATAAATTAATTCCACAATTGATCTAATATGTCATGCACTAAAGGAGGGAGGAACATTCATTACACTGGAAATTTAGCTGTTTGGACATTTCATATAACTTTAAATTCTCTTTTAGATGGATTAAAAATATTGCATCTTGATAATAATAAAGGATCATATTTCTAATCTAATGTTGTTTGTGATTGCTTTAAAGAATCTAATTCTTTTCATGCTTTTAATTAATCATCCTTTAGTCTGAGTTGCAACTGTTATTGTATATTCATTTATTTGCAAGCAGTTGATTTAGAATCATGTTCTTTTTTAGTGACTTTTCTGTAAAAGAATCCATTTCTGATTATTGTATTCACAGAAACAATTGTTTCCTGTCTCCCTGAGCTGTATTTTATCATTTGGTGCTGTGATTCCATATGCCCTTAAAACATTTCTTCTTTCTGCCTGATTTGTAGTTCCTGTTTTAGATCATGATGTAGCAGCTGCTTGGATAGCCTTCTGCCATCACTTTTCAATAGTTACGTAGAATTCCATGTGGCTTCAAGGATGATAAATTGGCAAGACTCCAGTGCTTGTATTGTAATCCTGCTTTGTCATGTAACATTGTATATCTCTTAGCTGACACTGATGAAACTGCATAAGAAATCAGATATGATCTTAGCTGAGCCAAATCACAGTTTCACATGCAGGGTTGGGTTATGTTTTGATCAATTTCATGGCAAATACTCTATTTCATAAAATTGCATTATTTCTTTAATGTGTTTTCCATTCACCAGTCTGTTCTTTCATAGTTTTGATTCCTAGGATGCATTTACTGATTTGTACTTGGATTGAAATAGGTCCCCTCAAAACAAACTGAATTTAACTGGTGTGGTTTAACTCACATATGCTCTGTTCCATGAGTATATATTCTGTTATTATATATTAGAATGTATATATCTGACCTTCTAAAGTTTTTTCAAAAATTATTTTCCCTGACATTAGAGTCATTTTTTTCAGACATACATACTTATGTCTGCTTAGTGTCCTACTCTGTTAGGGACTTTAAAAACTTTGCATATTAGGACCTGTTTATAGGAAATTGGGAAAAATGTCTCAGTGTTAAAAGGAAATTAGATTTGTTGGTATATTGCTTCCATTTGTATACTACATTAATGTGTCACTTAATGATAGAGGCACTGTCTGAGAAATGTTCCTTAGGTGCTTTTGTCATAGCATGTAGAGGTCCACTTTAAAGGAAATGTATGAATCTGCTTTCAATAAATATATATTGTACATAATTGTGCTATACTTTTGTACAGTTGATATCATAGAATCTTTGTTTACACCAGTATCACCACCAAAGTGTGAATAATACCTTGTGTTTCTATGTGCATTGCATTATTACCACCGTTAGGATATCACTAGGCAATAGGAATTTTTCAGCTTCATTATAATCTTCTGAGACCACTATTGTAAATATGATGGACCAATAAGTTGCTAGGGCACGTGACTATTACAGAGTCAAGATGCCATCACCATAGTTTTTTTAAAAATGGTTTTAGGACTATAGCTTAATTTTGGTTATTATTTAACTATTACTTGTGCATTAAATTAGGAATAGCATTATATAAATGAGTAACAAAAAATGTCTTGCCTTTTACTTAGTGAAATTCATAAAAGTTATTGAAAGTATTCCTAACCTAAAGCAAAATTGTTATTTATACTTTGATGAGGCAGAATGAATGATTAAAGGACACATTGGCAGCAGGAACATAAGAAGAAAACCAAGGGCATGAATAACCTACACATTGTAGTAGCTTGCCCTAATATTTGAAAATTGACTTTGTCCTTGAATGATTCACAAATTGATGATTCAGTTTCTAAGTGTTTCTCATTAGTAACTTTCTAATAGATGAGAAAAGTGAATTAAAGAATGTTGCCACAGTAGTTTCATTAATTACATGAAAAATTTGAATTAAAATCAGTCTAAAATTGTTGCTTTTCAAATGATTAGTTCAAGAAAACAAAAGAGACTTCCACTTGTCTGTCCAGAGGTTAAATGTTTTACTATTTTTTTAATAGTAGGTAATTTATACCAGCTTTCCCAAATCACTTAGGATTTGTTTTAATAAGGTTTTATTTTTATTTTTGTGGTGTTGTGTCTGGAAACCCAGGGCCTCACACATGCACAGCATGCACTCTTGAGCTATGTCCCAGATTTTGTGTGTGTATGTGTATGTGGTGCTGGGGATTGAACCCAGGGCCTTGTGCATGTGAGGCAGGCACTCTGTCAACTGAGCTATATCCCCAGCCCTGTCCTTAGATTCTTAATGAATTTTAGTATGTTTCTATAACTGTTAACTGATTTCATAAAACAGTATTTATTTTGTAGAGGAAGAGATGGCTTACATGGGGACCCAAAAACAACTTTAAAAGGAGATTGGTTTTATTTTGTGTCAAAGGCTTGCAAGAGAGCACATCTTTTTTTTTTTTTTTTTTTTTTTTCCTATTTTCTGTGTAGGTATACTTCTTGTAGTTTGTTTCAAACTTCTTATAAGCTATGAATCAGGATGATCCATTTTTTGTCTGGACTTTTCATCAGTTTATGTACCACTTTGGTGAGAAACAAGATCATATATTTACTGAGGGCCTATTAATGCCTTGAACCTTATGTCTTTTAGATAAGATATTTGTAAAATGGATGAGATGAATCCTTCAGACATTTCCTGGTTTTCTTCTTTCTTTTTTAATATTTTAGTTGTAGTTGAACACGATACATTTATTTATTTATTTTTATGTGGTGCTGAGGATCAAACCCAGGGCTTCACACATGCTAGGCAAGTGCTCTACTGCTGAGCCACAACCCCAGCCCCCTTTCCTGGTTTTCAAAAGAATAATTATTTGAAGTTATCTTGGGAGCTGGGGTTGGTTTCAGAGAAGTATTATCCCAGTCATTATGTCCGTCAAAATAATGGTGATGAGAGAGAGTGAACTACTTAAAAAATCATATAAAATTTGTTACAATTGTACTGAAAAATCTGGTGTATCTGGAAGTTTATTTCTATATGTTATTAGCACTTTAAAGATATTGTTTTTTTCCTTCAAAGTCAGCCTCAACTTTGTGTCTGGTAATGTAGGCTTTTGGGGAGGACTTGATGATGAAGTGTTAAGTCAGGAGGATGAAGAGGATGATCATTTGGGAACTTTTTTTTTGAAAATTAAAATAACACGAGTCCTGATAAACATTTAAAATAAAATGGAGCTGTTTTTTAAGTGAATGTTTTCCAGAGCTGTTTCATGTGAGTGAAGATGTGGGAAAGAGAGCATAGTATTAACCAATAGGGGCTTATATTTAGGAAAGAATAAATGTACATTCACCAAGTAGCTAGAGAACTTCTTAAGTCCTACGTTATGAAATGTTAGATTGTGTTGTAGATGCAAAAGTCTTAGCAATTCAGAGAAACCATCAGTCTGGGTTTACTGTCAAGGAAGCTTCTTGTAGATTTTGGCACGTGGGCTTTCCACATTTATATGCTGGACTTTTTCTAATAAAGGAGAATAAAATGCCAAGAATTAGTAACAACTTAACCTTGAATATAAATGGTAGCTGCTATCATTATTTTATTTTTATTATTCGGTGAGAATTGGAGAAATTTGGGAAGGAAAGTTCTGTAGTTGGAAGATAAAAATAGTTGGAAGATAAAAATATTTATCAAATTTTTATTATAAATTCAGAACTATTCATTTTGGAAACTAAGACATTTGCTCAATTTGTTATCTGTTGGCCACCTGCTTCCCTGGTTTTCTTTATAGTTTTATAAATAATACATTGGCCCCCATGTAAATTTTTTTCAATTTTTCTAATTAAAACACTTACATAACTTATCATGTCAAAGTCAACTATCTGGAAATTATTTTTTTTTTCCATGAGCTTAAAGTAATTCTTAGGCCAGAGGTAGTTAAATTTGTGGGTGTGTGTGGGTGGGTGCTGGGTTGGGCTTTGAGAGACTTTGAGGACTCAGTGAGCTATTGGTTATCATAGGATCACCATGAGGTAAGAGAGAATTGAACATAAGAGATACTTGGACATGAAGTTCACCTGCTTCTAATTTTGATATGAATGGTAGTTAAGAACGGAAGTGTTTGCTAGTTCAAACTGTCAGTATGTAGATGCCCTACCTGTTCCTTTAGTAGAGTTGGGTTGAGCTGGAGAGTTGTAGATCTTGAAGGCACAAGGTGGCAAAAGCTGAGCAATTCATCCAGACCCTCTTGGAGTATGTGTAATGCCGCAGAAATCATTCCAAATACTGTATCTAGCAAAATAGGTCTACTAGGTTTTTGGCTGTAGGTGTTATTGTTGGAATGATCTAATAATCTAGTAATCTATATCAGATGATGCAGTCAGGGATGATGGGTGTGAGTTGTCAGTGTTCTCTTACAGAGTACATCTACAAACAGTCCCAAGAGTTTTTTTTTTTTTTTTTTAAAGACAAATATTGTATGATTCCATTTATTTGAGATACCTAGAATAGGCAAATTCATAAAAACAAAGTAAAATAGAGATTACTGGGAATAGAAGCTAGAGGTAAATGGAGAGTTACTGTTTAACTGGTACAGTTTCTGTTTGGAATGTTGCAAAGATTTTGGGAAGTGGATGTTATGGCTTTACAAACATTGTGAATATATTTGATGACATAGAATTGTAAATAGTTCACAATAAATGTTATTTTACCACAATAAAAGGAACAATCAGTTACTCTCAATTTAAAAAGACAAGCCAAAAAGAAAAGGTACAGTAATATCCCCCTTATCTGAAGGGGATATGTTATAAGACCTCTAGTGGAGGCCTAAAGCTGTGGATATTGCTGAATTCTACATGTACTGTTTTTCCCATACATGCATGCATACATACATAATTTATAAATTGGGGACAATAAAAATTTAACAATAACTAGTAATAAAATAGAATAAGTAATAATATACTGTAATAAAAATGTGAATGTGATTTCTTCTTTTTTCAAAAGTCACAGTAAGTACCAATATTTTCATACCAAGGTTATCTGCAGGTAACTGAAACTACAGGTAATGGAGAACTCATTAAATAGAATGCTAAGGAGACCATTGGCAAAGTGCCAAACTAGAGCAAAGATACTGTGGCCCAGAGCTATGTAGCAGGGCTATTTAGCCTTACAGCACTAGATGTCTTTCTTCCCTGTGTGTGGTGAGGGCTAAATAAAAAAGAGCTGCCTAAGTCTTAAAACCTTAATCATGGATCCAAGTCTCCAAACTTGGTACCCAAGAGTGCTTGTTTATTGAAGCTAGATCTTAGAATCCAATTAATGAAGTTTTTATACAATTATGCATTTGGGGTTTCAGTAGAATTTCAGTTTTTAGTATAACCAACTGTCGTCAGTTGCTAATATAGTCAGTCTAGATGTTCCCACACATGTGGGAATAGTCTTCAATGTTCGTTGTGACTTTTGGAGAAATAATTTTTATGAAAATTATTCAATATAGCTTATTTGGTACAGAATATATTTTCAAAAAATATGGACATTTTGTTCAAATAAATGTAGTTTTCTTTACCTGACATAGTAGTTTTTTCCAAAGTATGTGATTGAGCAGATGTCAACTAGTTCATTGGTTTTAAAAAATATGCTCCTCAGTTAGATATTTCTCTACCTTAACAAACAAACAAACAAATGTAACTCTCTTGGATAAACAAACAAAATGCCACAGCCTTCTTAATTTGAAATTTCAAAATAAATCATTCAGGTATTTCTGATTCTGTTTAGCCTCCTGAGTTTGTATAATGAGAGATATTTGGTTAAAAGTATTTCTGTCCGAGTTTTGGATGAAAGCTTGTGTATCAAAACAGTAGTACAGCATCATCTCAAAGAATTTGTTCACTTCCCATGTCTGGTAGCATGAATTCATTTAGGGAGCATTTGCTTTGTGAGTGATATATTTATTATGGCTTCAAAATAATAAAAATGATATCAGTAGAATGAAATGTTGATTTAAGACCTTGTTAGCTTACTTCTTATTTTGTGGAATGCCCTTTTAATATAAAGATGTTTCATAAGAATATCATTCCATAGGATAAATAAAGATATTCCATAGGAATGGAATATCTCTTCCAATATAAAATATATAAAATCCATATCAATTTCTGTTTCTGGTGGCTAACATTTACATACAAGTAGGTGAGACTGTTTAGCATGTAAATATAACTATGGGGTATGAAAAAATTTAAAGAACTTGATCATTGACCTGTGTAACAAAAAGTATTGTTTGGAAGTTTTTTGTTTGTTTGTTTGTTATGGTTTGTTTTTTAATGTAGAGCCTATTGTAGGTTATAGTGAGACCAATGGTAGAATAGAAAGTCCCTTGTTGAGATAAGCCTTAATATGGTCTACTGAATAATATATATAACATTTTTCTTAGTACTTAACCAATTCACTCACTCGTTCATTTAATAAATTGAGTACCTGCTGTGTACAAGACTCTGTGTGAGGTCCTTCATCTTGGTGCCTGACCACATAGAAATGAAAATCTACTGATGTTCTCTATTCAAGAGGTGATATTTATAGGCTGGAGTAGATGGCTTGGATTTGCATTCTGGCTGCTTGACCTTGGGTTAACTTTTTATGTAGTTAAAGAAAGGAAGAGTAGGAGGGTTACTCAGTAGAGTAACTACTTTATTAGGATTTGTGAATATTAAATAAATTTGTGAAGGACTTAGGATAGTTGGATATAACAGATTTTAACTCTTTTTATTTTTTTAACACAGATGCTTAGAAAAATTACACACTAATAGGGTCTTGGCCCTGTCTAGAAGAGTCAAGGATGATATTCCTGAGGATGTGATTTGGTCATGAAAAGTTGTTGACTGATTAAGTAGGGAGAAACAAGTAAACTGAGCATCCTCAGGCTGAGAAAAGTAAATTTGAAGGCCAGGAAGGAGCATGATCAGAGCTTGCCAATGTAAAGAGCTTAGTGAAGACGAGGCAGAAGAAATGATGGAGGCCAAATCTTATAGAGCCTTAGAAGCCTGTGAAGGATATTTTAAAGCAAGGTAGTAACATGATTGAATTTTCATTTTACAACGATTTCTCTGAATTCATACAGCAAACTGTACTGAAGTTGAATATATGTGAGGAACACAATGAAAAGGCTATTGAAAGTGCAATCACATAACTCAGTGTAAGGTGGAAGATAAGATGGACAGAAGTATATCCATCAGAATATATGAAGAGATAAAGTAGACATGACTAAATGTTTTATGGGATATGAAGGATGAAGAAGTGGTATCAGTGAAGACTACCAAAGTTTCAGGTGAAAAGACAGATTTCAGATAAGAAGTGGAGGGAATATTTTGAGAAACTTGTATCAGTCAGTTTTCCATTGCTATGACAAAATGCCTGAGAAAATCCACTCATAAAGAGCAAGGTTTGGGCTGGGGATGTGGCTCAAGTGGTAGTGCGCTTGCCTGGCATGTGTGCGGCCTGGGTTCGATCCTCAGCACCACATACAAATAAAGATGTTGTGTCCGCCGAAAACGAAAAAATAAATATTAAGATTTTCTCTCTCTCTCTCTCTCTCTCCCCCCACCCTCTTTTAAAAAAATAAAAATAAAGAGCAAGGTTTTATTTTGGCTTATGGTTTCAGTCAATAGTTGCTTGGGGCCCATGGCAGCAAGTACATTGGGGTGGGAGGACATGGCAGAGGAAGCCTGTACTACTCATGGTAGCCAGGAAGCAAAAAGACATAGGAAGCGACTGGGACCCAGTGTTCCTTCTGAGGGCATACCCCCAGTGACCTAACTTCCTTTCACTAGGCCCCACCTACTGAAGATTGAACCACCTCCCCAAAGTATCACAGGCTAGCAACCAAGCCATGGGCCTTTGGAGACAGTCAAGATCCAAACTATAACACTGATGACATGCTAGAGTTTGCTAATATTGAGGAAGTTCTGGAGCAATGATTCTCAAGGTGCCAGAGCAGCAGCATCAGTATCACCTGAGAACTTGTCAAAATATCTTAAATTGTCAGGTCCTACCATGGACTTACTAAATCAGAAAGCTTGGGTATGAGACACCTCTATTCCATATTTTAACAAGCCCTTGATGATTCTGATGCACAAAAATGTTTGAGAAACCACTGTTTTTAGAAGCAATGGTGGAAAGTTTTTGGAAGAGGGACAGATGAATGCTAGAATCAAGCCATATACTTGCTGAGCTCTATGGAATATTAGTGCCTTTGATCAGAGGTTAGCAAACTGTAGCCAATGGGCCATATTCGTTTTGCCACCTATTTTTGTACAAGCCATAAGCTCAGAATAGTTTTTATAACTCTTTTGATGGTTTTGGGGAAAAGAAATTAAAATGATATGAAATTCAAATTTCAGTATCCTTAAAGTTGTATTGGGATGCATTTACATTCATGTATATGAATATTTTCTTTGGTTACTTTGGTTCCAAGATGCAGGAGTTGAGTGAGTAACTGAGAGAAAGCATACAAAGCAGGATATTCTTACTATCAAGTCTTTTATAGAAAAAACTTGCCAACTTCTACAGTAAAATGTACTGGTTTTAGTGATTGATGAAAACAGTATGGGGAGTTTAGTACTCCAGTCTCTGGGCAGAGCCTAATGGACAGATGTTTCAACTTGCTTGATTTCAAATTGCTTTTTGCTTTATAGGACAGAACCCATGGTTTTGTCTGGTAGTAACTTACCTGGTACTTTTTGTAATAATTCTTGGAGAATTTTTTAATGAAAATGATTCAATATTATTTATTTCATGTAATGATGTTATCTTGGTATTGAATGTACTGTAAGAAGATCCTACATTTTCATTTAAATGTGTAAATGATTCGAGATCTTCAAGCATATTCTCCATGAGTATGTTTTTATGATTTGTCAGATAAGATTCAATCCTATCCTGGGGAAAAAAATTGAAACTTTAGATATTTTTGCTTTTGATGTTGATGGGGAAACTTCTTGTCAGCTAGCCTTCCTACTAAGAACAATTAGAGCGTAACAAAACAAAATCTGTTTGAAGATATCAGGGATCTGATAAGGCATGGAGGATTTAAGTGGTCCTATTCTTCACCCTTATTTCTAGCTCAATCTCAGCAGTTTAAGAATCTGAGCAGAGATTCTGGTGCTGTTCTGGAACTAGAAATTTAAAAATTAGAATCCTGAAATTACTAAGAAGAAGTGGTCTAGGTAAACACAGACTTTTGTTTGAGATTCCAAAAGGTAGACTGGTAATCAGAAAGACAGTCCAGGCTCCTCCCGTCAGTTCAGTTCTTGATTGGAATAAGGTGATCTGCTAGAGAATTGCTTTGATTTTATTTTTATTAAACTGAACTATTAATCAGTAAAGCTATTGAACCTAATAATTATGACACCCGTGTGGACTCTGGGAAAAACCAAGCCAGTCGGAAGGAAAAATGTTCTTCTTCTTAAATAATGAAAGAGGGAGAAAAGGACCATTTATGTGAGTAAACCTTCTTTTTCTAATGTCATGGAGTGTAAGCGTGGGAAAGCTGAAAGAAGCCTGAGGCATGGTCATAAAGATGATCTGTTAAGAACCAACTTTATTCCTCATAATCTCCCTCATAATATGTATTGAAAACTACTTTGAGTCCCTTACAACTTTCCTCTTAAGAAAAAAACAAACAGAAAATGGGGGCCAGATAGCAGCCAAGTTTGTGGATTTTCATGTAGTCATTTCCTGGTAACAATCTATCTTTGAGGCAGTGTCCCAGTGCCTGCAAATCCTCTGCCTGGGTATGAAGGCTAAGAAGAGGAAGATAGGCAACTGGTATCATTTCTGTTTTTTTGTTCCAGTGCATTTGAAGTATTTAATTTGTTGAAACATGCAAGTAGGTTGTAGAATGTTAAAACAACAGGTCTACCTATAAATTATCCAAGCTGAGAATCACTCTACAACAAACAATAGAATGAGAATAGAAGTAAATTTTTCAGAAAAGTACACCTCTGAGCTTAGTTATTCTTTTGTTTTGTTGTATCTTCATCCTGTTTTTTTCCCCAATTCATATTTAAGAAGTCTCCCTGGGAGTGGGAGGGGGGGCAGTATTGGAGTTGGACCCAAGCCGTTGAGCATTCCAGTGCCCCAGCACCAGACCTACATTTAAAAAAATATTGTTTATGAAGTTGAATCCAAAATCATTCTTAACTTATAATGCCAAGGTGGTCATAGCTTTAAATTTTCTTTCTATTGCTTATATCCTGTGGTTACCTACACAACTGGAAAGGAGAATCAAGGAGTGACTAAATATCATTTGTATTACTTTGTTTCCTACTTTAATTACTTTGTCTCTACTTTAGTGACTAATCATGTGATCTGTCAGCCCACATGATTAGTAGCATCAGGAAGTGTGGTGTTAGTTTAGAGGAAAGGGGAAGAATTTCTAAGTAAAATTTATATGATCGTTTTCAATTTGATTATCGGTACACTAAGTATAGGTAAATATAATGGAACTGAATTTCATGCAACTCAATTAAATTATCTTCTTTACTAACATTAAGTATCCAAATTTTATTTGTAAATTTGAAGGATTTTCTTATGTTGTTACTGTAGCAATGAAAGTGTTGAAATTAATCATCATTTCTGTGTTTTGAATAATAGTTTCTTTGATTACTGTGCTTTTAAAAACTTTTAAATCTATTTCCTATATTTAGTCATTTCACAAATTAGTATAATGACTGTAATTATAACAATTTCTTCTAGGATATGTCAAGAACTTAATTTTTGCAAATAAATTTATGAACATTTCCAGAAAATGTAATATCTAAGGATTTAGTTTCAAACTTGGAGTATAGGCCAGGGTAAAACCTCATCTCAGTTATTTTATAAAATATTTATGACTCCCAAATAGGCTTTACTAAGCTCCTTAAGGTCTAGTGACATGACACAATAGCAGGATTTATCAGAAACAGCATGGTCTTAGAAATCAAGTAGGTCAGCAAACCTAAGTTAGAGTCCCAAATCAGCTATTTTTCATCTTTATGACCTCAGACAAGTTAAAATTTTTGTGCCTTATTTTCTCTATAAAATGGAGCTAATAATAATAATTTCATAGGAATCAATAAATAATATAAAGTATTTAGAACACTGATGCACTCATAATAAGGGATCAGTAAATGTTAGTTGTTACTTTTCTTCACAACAATATGATTTGTATTACTTTGTCCCTACTTTAGCTAGACATTGTACTGGATACTGGAAGTGCAGTCACAGCCTCGTTTTGGTAGACAAATGGAAGGTGGAAGAATAAACGATAAACACATGTGAGACCAGCTATAAGTAGATGTGGGTGCATTGTGGGTGCACTTCTTGTGAGAAGTGTCTAGATTCTGTTATCTCATGGCATCTTCTTAACACATCTTCCCATTTACAGATCCAGAGGGATAATGATTAGAATCTCAGTTCTGAAACCCCTGTCTTATAGCATATGATCGCACTACAGTTCTGTGGTAAATAAATGCCAGGCAAATAAGAGTTCTTTTGAGCACTTACAAAGCATATAGAGCACATGTTTTCTTTTTTTGTGGGAGGATATTTGGGAAATGGAAGACTTGCTTTTCATCGCAAAGACTATAAGTTATCCAGCCTGAAAAATATTCTACAGGGCTGGGATTGTGTCTCAGTGATAGAGCACTTGCCTCACATGTGCAAGGCCCTGGGTTTGATCCTCAGCACCACATAAAAATGAATAAATAAAATAAAGGTATTGTGTCCAACTACAATTAAAACATAAATAAAAAAAAACTATATGCTACTTTAAAAAAAAAGAAAAAGAAAAATATTCTACAGTAGCAGTCAATATGTATTGAGTAAATGAGACCCAAATGATGATGGCAAATAACTATTAATAAATTATTGGGCTGGGCTGTAGCTCAATGGTAGAGTGCTTGCCTAGCTTGTTTGAGGCACTAGGTTCAATCCTTAGCACCACATAAAAATAAACAAAATAAAGGTATTCTGTCCATCTACAACTACAAAAACAATTTAAAAATATCATTGGTAAACTTTTCTTTTACTTTAAAAATTATGAATAATAACATTTAGAAAAGTGAAGACAAAGTAAGTGTATAAATGTATAGTATAATGAATTGTTATTATAAAGGGAATATCCAGTAACCACTACCTTGGTGAAGAATTAGAACATTATACCCCTACCCACACATACACATTCTTTTTCCTGGTCATAATTACTGCTCTCTCCCTCAAGGCTATGCACTGCTGGGGTTTGTGATGATTACTTCCTGGCTATTCTGAAGTTTTGCCATCTTGCTGTGCATTCCTGAGTATTATAATGTTTACCCATTTTTAAAGTACTTATGTGGAATCACTCACACTATCTATATTTTGATGTCCAGCTTCTTTGTTGAGTGTTAAGTTTCAAAGATTCATCCACGTTGTATGGAGCTATAGTTTATTTCATTTTCTTTGTTTTATGTAACTCTCCATTTATAAGTACAACACATTTTGTTTTCCCATTCTACTATTGATTCATATTTAAATAAAATATTTTCTTTAAGATTACTATTACAGGAGAAGCCACTTTTCTTTTTCCATTTTCAGTCTTGATTATTTTCATTCATTTGAAGATAAATTATTGCACATGTCTATTCTCTTGTGAATGAAAAATATACTACTAATTTGTACGTAATTATTTCTAGAGTAATAAATACTACCTTTTTTATTTCTTGGAGTATCATAGTTCCTTTTCACATTACTACTTTATACTACTTAATTGAGCTTTCAGAAACTTGGAAAGTAGAGTTCTTCAACACAATGATTTTTGCAAAGTAGTTGCTGTATTGTTTAAGTTTTGATCTTATCATCTGGGTTTTTGTGCTCTTTCCAGCTTTGGGAATGGCTGTTAAATCACCAAGGGCCTAGGAATTCAGGTTTTAGGAGAGACATGACAATGATAGTGATAACTTAATATGGGAAATGTTCCAAAACAAGTTTACTTTTCTGTGAATACTTGTAGAGAACTTAGTACATTATAGAGATGTATATTAAGGGGTTGTATGCTGAAGTGAACCTTTCTTCTTCTGAATTGATGTTAAAGTGGTGTTTCACTGGGTAGTTTTATTTTTTATTTCCTTACCAGCATTGTAAGTCTTCTGAAAACTGTTAGAAATGCTCTCTCTGTCTGCCTGGAGATTTTAAGAAACTCTGAAGGCAAGGTGTTTTATAGCAGAGCTTTCATATATAGTGTGTTTTCTTTCTTTAAAAGAGCCTGTAATCCCAGCAATTGGGAAAGCTGAGGCAGGAAGATAATGAATTCGAGGCCAGACTCAGCAACTTAGCAAGGCCCTGTCTCAGAATAAAAAATGAAAAGGTCTAAGGCTGTACCTCAGTGGTAAAGTACACCAGTTTTAACCCCTAGAAACCCCCTACCCCTCGCAAAAGTCTGAATTTAAACCTTAAAATTAATTAAGTCAAGAAAAAAACTTCATGGAGTACTTTGTTCAATATTATTATAACTATGAGATAACAAGTATAATACAACCGTTTTCTTAAATAAAAATAAAAACTGTACATTGAATTTGAAAGTAAAATAAAAATAAAAATTTTAACATGTAAAAGCCAGTTTAAATACTTACAACTTTCATTTCATGCTAAGAAATACCTTTACATTTATAATATTGCTAAAGTGGAAGGGGGGAAAACATTAGACAGGTAATTACCATACCCTTCCTTACTTTGAAGTGATTGCATCATTCTTTGGCAGCTGAACTGAGAATTGTGCTCCATGCTGCTGCATGGCAGGCCACTTTTAATTGCTCTCTGAACATTACAGTACTTTGGAGCGTTAATAAGCAAAATAATCTATTACTGTTCCCTTGAAAAATACTGAAAGAAATATACTAATTTAATAAAAATGCTGCAAAGAAGGTCTTATGAAACTTACAATGTAGTTTTGCAGGGATTCTGAGCTTGTGATTTGCAGTATAGAAAGATTTGCCAAAATGCCATTTGTTGATTCTAGTTATTAACTTTTGTGCTATGGGTGTCCTATTGAGGAATTTGGAGCCCGACCCCACCGTATGTAGATAGTAACCAACTTTTTCTTCTATTAGACGGCGTGTCTCTGATTTGATATCAAGCTCCTTGATCCATTTTGAATTAACTTTTGTGCATGGCGAGAGAAAGGGATTCAGTTTCATTTTGTTGCATATGGATTTCCAGTTTTCCCAGCACCATTTTTTAGGTCTTTGGGGCGTAGTCCGAGAAGAGGAATAGCTGGGTCAAATGGTGGTTCCACAGACACTTCTCAGAGGAGGACATACAGTCAATCAACAAGTACATGAAAAAATGCTCACCATCTCTAGCAGTCAGAGAAATGCAAGTCAAAACCACCCTAAGATACCATCTCACTCCAGTAAGATTGGCAGCCATTAGGAAGTCAAACAACAATAAGTGCTGGCGAGGATGTGGGGAAAAGGGTACACTTGTACATTGCTGGTGGGACTGCAAATTGGTGCAGCCAATTTGGAAAGCAGTATGGAGATTTCTTGGAAAGCTGGGAATGGAACCACCATTTGATCCGCCTATTCCCCTTCTCGGTCTATTCCCTAAAGACCTAAAAAGAGCATGCTACAGGGACACTGCTACATCGATGTTCATAGCAGCACAATTCACAATAGCAAGACTGTGGAACCAACCTAGATGCCCTTCAATAGACGAATGGATAAAAAAAAATGTGGCATTTATACACAATGGAGTATTAGTCTGCATTAAAAAATGACAAAATCATAGAATTTGCAGGGAAATGGATGGCATTAGAGCAGATTATGCTAAGTGAAGCTAGCCAATCCCTAAAAAACAAATGCCAAATGTCTTCTTTGATATAAGGAGAGTAACTAAGAACAGAGTAGGGACGAAGAGCATGAGAAGAAGATTAACATTAAATAGGGATGAGAGGTGGGAGGGAAAGGGAGAGAGAAGGGAAATTGCATGGAAATGGAAGGAGACCCTCAGGGTTATACAAAAGTACATACAAGAGGAAGTGAGGGAAAAGGGAAAAATAATACAAGGGGGAGAAATGAATGACAGTAGAGGGGGCAGAGAGAGAAGAGGGGAGGGGAGTGGGGTAGGGGGGATAGTAGAGGATAGGAAAGGCAGCAGAACACAACAGACACTAGTATGGCAATATGTAAATCAATGGATGTGTAACTGATGTGATTCTGCAATCTGTATATGGGGTAAAAATGGGAGTTCATAACCCACTTGAATCAAAGTGTGAAATATGATATATCAAGAACTATGTAATGTTTTGAACAACCAACAATAAAAAAATTAAAAAAAAAAATGAACGCAAAAAAAGACTTTCAACTCTTGAGAAAAAAATAAAGATTTATTCATTTAAAAAAAAAGTTGCATGATACAAAATAAACATTCACAAAGGAATAGCTTTTCTATACTCCAACAGCAATTAAGTTGAGAAAGAAATTGGTAAAACCATTTCTTTTACAATAAACTTCCAAAAATAATTAAAAATCTGGAAATTAATCTTAATGAAGGATGTGAAATATCTCTACAATGAAAATTATAGAACACTGAAGAAAGACATTGAAGAAGACCTCAGAGGATAGAAAGACCTCCCATGTTCTTGGATTTGCAGAATTACTATTACCAAAGTGGATGTACTATAAAATGCAGTATACACATTCAGTGTACTCCCCGTCAAAATATCAATGACATTCTTCACAGAACTAGAAGAAAAGAGTCCTTAAGTTCATTTGAAAGAATAAGAGACCCAGAATAGCCACAGCAATTCTAAACAAGAAAAGTGATGCAGGAGGCATCACAATAATCCACCTCAAATATACTGCAGTAATAACAGCAAAAAGAGTGTGGTATTGGCATCAAACAGTGAAACAGAATAGAAGACCAGTGAAGCAGAAGACATAGAGACAAATTCACATACTTATAGCCATCTTATACTCAACAAAGGTGCCAAAAGTATGTTGGAGAAAAAACAACCTTTTAAATAAATGGTGCTGAGAGAAATGGATATCCTTATGTTGAAGAATGAAATTGGATCCCTATCTTTCACTCTGCACAGAAGTCAAATAAAAATGGCCAAAGACTTAGGAATGAGACCACTTTTCAACTGCCTGAAGAAATAAGAGTCAGCACGCCATCATATAGGTGCAGGCACCAACTTCCACAAAAAGACCCCTGACACCCAAGAAATAGAACCAAAAATCATTAAGTGGGATGCCAGCAAATTAAAAAGCTTCTGCATAGCAAAAGAAATGATTAAGAGAATGAAGAAGAGAGTCTGCAGAATGGGAAAGATTTTTGTCCCCTACTCCTCTAACAGGGAATTAATATCTAGAATAGATAAAAAACTAAAAAAAAAAAAAAACAAAAAAACTCAACACCAAAAAACCCCAAATAACCTAATCAATAAATGGGCAAAAGAACTAAGAAATTTCTCAAAAGGAGAAATACAAATGACCAACAAACACATGAAAAAATGTTCAACATCTCTAGCAATCAGGTAAATGCAAATCAAAACTACTACACTGATTCATTTATTCCAGTCAGAATTTTTATCAAGGAAAAAAAAAATAATAAATGCTGTCAAGGATGTGGAAGAAAAAGGGACATTCATACATTGGTGGTGGGACTGCAAATTAGTACAACCGCTATTAAAAGTAGTGTGGAGATTCCCCAAAAAAACTAAAAATGGAACAAACCACCATATGATTCAGCTATCTTATTCCTGGGCATTTATCTCAAAAAATTTATCGCCAAAATCAGCATAGTATAGTTGTACAGTCACTTTAGTGCTTATAGCAGCACAATTCACAATAGCCAAATTATGACATCAACCAAATGTCTGTCAGTAGATAAAAGGATCAGGAAAAAGTGGTATGTGTACACAATGGAGTTTTACTCAGCCATAAGGAAGAATGAAGTAATGGCATTTGCTAGTGTATTGATGGAAATAGAGAACATCATAAGGAGAAATAAGCCAGACTCAGACAGGAGTTGAATTTTTCTCTCGTGTGGAAGCTACAGCAGAGGCTGTGGGGTTGGGGTCAGAATATCATAAAGACATAGGGAAGATCAGTGGAGTACAAGGAGGAGATTAAAGGGAGGGAGGAAGGGAAGGGGAAGAAATTATGGAATGAATTTAACAAAATCCTGTTATATACTTATATAAATATACCAAAGGGAATTTCACCTTTATGTATATATGGAAAATACCAATCAAACCAGGGAAATGTGCCAATAATATGTAAAACTTTAGATCTGGTTGGAATGTCTCACTCTAATGACTGGCTCTTAGAGGTAATAAATCTTTATGCTAAGATTCATAAGACCTGAATTAAAAGTGAACTTTTGCCAGCTTAATATCCAAGTTATAAATTGGAAGTGAGTTTTTTGAAGACTATGAAAACTGTATACTGGAGCATTTCATGGGCCTCGTGAGCTATATGTAAGTCACAGTTCATAAGTTTTACCAATACTGCAGTTTCATTTTATTTTCTCTCAGAAGTATACTTATTAGAATGTTTGTCAGTTTTAATTTTTTTGCTTTACCAGCTGTAATACCTATTATGAACAATTGCAAGAGTTATATTAGCCTTTGGTGGCTTTTCCTCAGGGATTATAAATAAAGCCATCAGAAATCAGTAATGATTTTTATGTGACTCAGGAGAATGGGCCCTTGTATTTGAAATAATGCTTCATTTCTACTTTTGTAGGAAGTTATTAGATTTGAATAGTCACATTACCCAAACTAAATCAGTGATTACTACACCATGATGTTCATGGGTCTCATCATACTTCATAATTAAGGAGAATGATTTTATGATGTTATTTGTTGGACCAACAAATAACATCATAAAATTTACCTGGTCATTTTCCTTTCTGAGGAGTATTGGAAAGTAGATTGTGCTGTATCATCACTTCTCTTTAAGCCACATACCTTGGGATGGGTGTAGGTAGATGTTTGTAGAAAAGGGTATTTCCATAGTTCTTATAAACATTTAACACAGTGCCAGTAATGCAGAAAAAAAATCTCATAAAAGATTTATACAAGTTCACTATTATAAAACAGGTATTAGATCACAGAATGAAAGATTTCTATGATTGATGTAATGCTGAACTAAAACAAATGTTTATAGGCACCTACAAAATAAGCGTTAATATTGGCAGAATATAAGAACTCCTGAGTAGAAATTTTTAGAAGTAGCCTTCTGGTCACTCTGTAACTAACATGATTTTACTTGGGTAGAAGATAAAAGGGTGTGTGTGTGTGTGTGTATGTTTTAGTGAAATCTATCTCCCAGGTTCTTTCCCTCAGATTATTTAAGGTAACTGAGAAAACGGATGCTGTAACTGTTTACTTTGTGCTTTTTTCCATTGTTACTGAACCTTAAGAGGTTTCCTAGGGCTGCTATAACAAATCATACAAATTTGATGACTTAAAACAAAATAAATTCATTCTCTCACAGTTCTTCAGGCTAGAAATCTGAAATCAGTGTGTCTGCAGGGCTGTCCTCTGAAGGCCATGGGGAAGAAACCTTTCTTGCTACTTGTTATCTTCTTGTGATTCCTTCCAGTTCTTTGAGTTCCTTATGATGACCTGCCTCCTCCCCACCCACTCCCCCAAGACCTTCTTCTCTGTGTTTGTCTTTTCTGTGTCGCTGAATCCAACTGTCTCTCTCTTTCCTCTTATAAAGGCATCAGTCATTGGATTTGGAGTTCATAGTAATTTAATATGATATCGTGTGTGTTTGCTGGGGACTGAACTCAGGGCAAAGCACTCTATGACTGAGCTACATCCCCAGCCCATGACCTCTTCCAACTATATCATTAAAGACCGTGTTTTCAAATAAGCTCGAATTCACAATTCTGAGGAGTGAATACTGGGGATTAAACCCAGGGGCACTTAACCACTGAGCCATATCCCCAGCCCTGCCGCAGTCCGGCTGGGCAAAATAACCAGGAGGTGACAAGCAACTTGAAGGTTGAAGCGGGAACTGCTTTATTGCGGAACAGCAGAGGTATATATACCTAACTGATTACACACAGGTTGACTCAATTAGCATCATCCAGATACAGCAATCAGCCAGTAAGGAATCCCCACCATCTTAGTGGCTTGGTGGCGTTGCCTCACAAACCACTCCTCCTGGCAAACTGCCAGGCGCCATCTTGACTTGATTGCAGCCTCCAACACAGCCCTTTTTATTTTATTTTGTTATTTTTAAATTTTGAGACAGCATCTCACTGAATTGTTCAGCGCTTTGCTAAATTCCTGAGGCTGGCTTTCAACTTATGATCCTCATGCTTGAGCCACCTGAGCTACTGGGATTACAGGCGTGCACCACCATGCCCTGCTTGAGCTTACCTTTTGAGGAACAGAGGTCAACTTAGTATAGAGGCTAAATCAGCTTTCTGTCACTGTGACAAAATACTGAAACATTATAAAGGAGGAATGGTTTATTTTGGCTCATGGTTTTAGTCCATGGTCGCTTGTCCACATTGCATTGGGCCTGTGACAGCATAGTACATGATGGTAGGATCTCATGTTAGAGGGAGGATACTCACCTCCCAGCAGCACAGAGACAGGAGTAGGCGGCAGTCCCACTATCTCCTTTAAGGGCACATCTCCAATGACCTAACTTCCTTCCACTAGACCTACCTCCTAAAGGTTCTGTTACCTCCCAGTAGTGCCAGAGATTGTTGACCAAGCCTTTAGCATACGGACCTTTAAAAACATTTGAGATCCAAACCATAACAGAGACCATAGTTAAAGGTAAACAAGAGGATGAGTTTTCAATGCAATTTTTAAGTTATGCTTTCTTAGAAAAATATTTTTAGTTGTATATGAACACAGTACCTTTATTTTGTTAATTTAGGGTTTTCTTTGTTTGTTTGTTTTTTTGTGCTGGGGATCAAACTCAGTGCCTCATGCATGCTAAGCAAGCACTGTACCACTGAGCCACAACCCCAGCCCAAGTTATGCTTTTTGTATACAGCTGTTAATCACAAAATATAAAAGATATCAGTTCTCTGAAAACATAATGGAAACTTAAGTAAGGGGTGATTCTTCTTCTCTACAGCATTTAAACAACAGTTTAACTCTTAGTCTGTATTCCTTGCATTGTCCTTTCCTTCGTTTTTCATTGCTCACTTACTTGACACAGATTTCCAACATTGGAAATATGTAAAGAAAGTAATGATAAAGCCAGTCATGGTGGTGCATGCCTTTAATCCCAGTGGCTTGGGAGACTGAGACAAGAGTTGCTGAGCCAGACATAACAACTTAGTGAAGGGCTATCTCAAAATAAAAAGGGATAGGGATTTGGCTCAGTGATTAAGCACCCCTGGGATTCAATCCCTGATACAAAAAAAAAAAAAAAAAAAGGATAGAACTTAGCAATAAACCCTGTGGTTTATTAAAAATAATGTAAGGAGGCATGTATGTTATAAATGTTCTAAAATAGTATAGTTTATTATGGAGAGTAAGGGTGAGTAATAAAATTGTAAAATATGTACTACTTTTTTTTTTCCTAGTTTACCCTTGCAATAACCCTATGGGCCAAATTAGAATATGCCTTTTTATCTTCTAAAATACAGGAAAACTGAAGTATAGAGAGAGAGCATGCAACAGGGTGCAGTGGTGCATGCTATAATCCCAGCAATTTGGGATGCTAAAGCAGAAGGATCACAAGTTTGAGGCTAGCCTCAGCAACTTAGTGAAACCTTGTCTCAGAATGAAAAAATGAATGGGGACATAGCTTAGTGGTAAATAGTATTCCTGGCTTCAATCTCCAGTACCTTTCCTCCTCACTCCACCCGTGCCTATAAAAGAATAAATGGCATGAACCTGCCCAATGCACCAAGTGAAAATGTATGTAGATAAGATAAAAATAGAAAACATCAAATGTTCCTTATTCTCAAGGCACTTATAATCAACTCCAGGGTACAGACAAGAATACACAATTATGCCTGATATAAAGTTAACAGTAACATTAGCAAATGAAGGTAGGTGAAAACAAAATTGTTAGGAAAAATACTTAGAAAAAAGACTCCCCCCCTTTCTTACTTCTACCACTCCATCCCTTTACAGGGTCATAATTTGTAAGATTTTTAAAGTTCCCTGAAAATTTTTTTGAAAGTGGTCACTGCACAGCACTATAGCATGCTCTGGAAGGTCAGGTGCAAATATTTCACATCACAAAGCAAATACACAAGGAAAGGACAAGGCAGTGTCTGCTTTAGGTTGAGGAAAATCAGGATTGGTTAGCACATTGTCCCCCTTTAATTGAGGCTATGAGTGGAGCCCTCTGCACCTAAGCTACAGAGACAGTCAAGGTCAGAAGTTCAGAAGCAATTGGTTACAGAGAGGGAATCATCTGGGGATGGAGGATTGACCTCTGGCTCTGTACATGTCTAGGTGCTGGGTGAAGGTGTTGGGGGAGGCAAACCTTCTCCTTTGGTGCTTTTCCTTTGGCTCTTGTCTAATTATGAGGAAAATGAAACTCTTCTTTTGTTCTCACCTTTGGATAATTTTGGGCCTTACCATTATGTGTGTTGTTTATCGAGGAGGACCTCCCTAGAGGAGAGATTTTGGGGGTTGGGGGTCAAATTTATACTTGCTAGATTAAGCATTTTAATTTTTTATATTACAATTTAGAAGTACTCCAGTTTTTTTTGTTTTTATAGTATTGGTATTGAACCTAGAAGCTCTCTATTACTGAGCTACACTTCCAACCCCCTTTGAAATTTTATTTTGAGGGAGGGTCTCAATAAATTGCCTAGGCTGGCCTTGAACTCACTGGGTCCTTCTGCCTTAGCCCTCCAAGTTGCTGGGATTACAGGCATGCCCAAGAGCACCTGTCTTTTCCACTAGTTTCTTCTTGTATAGTGATGTCTCACTCAAAAGTATGAAATATCATAGTTGAATACTTGATAGTGATACCATTTTAAGCAAGCTACTTAAGTTCCTTATGGCTCATTTTCTTCAGCCAGAAGATTGAGAGTATAAAAATTAAGTACATAGTTAAGTTTATACTATCTTCTAAGGGTTCAGTGAATGTTAGCTATTACTATAATTTACGCACAATGTTTTGGTCATTTTATGAAGGTATTTGCACAGATTTGTTAACCATTCATTATTACAATTAATAATTCTAACTGAAGCAAAAGTGAATTAGCAGTTGCTTGTCCTTGGTGTATATATATATGCATAAAGAGGATTAGAGTTAATTATACTAACCCATCATAAAATTGGTTGCTGTGATAATTAAGATTGTTGTGGTAGGCAACACATTTAGATGGTGGTGGTATGGACCCCATATGTAGCCAACCTGTGTTCAAACAAGTAGCAAACTCCCCAGAGGTGGTAAAAGATTAATTTGAGATTATTATAATCACATTTAATTAAATCAAATGTAACAAACAATATATGTAAATATTGGCCTTCTTTCATGAAGTGTATTGTAATTGCTTATAATTTTCATTTTCACTGTTTTGTTACTTATTTACTGTATTTGTTTGTTTATTTTGTGTTAGAGTCTGTAAACAAGTCAAAATAACACCTGGCATTTTGCCAGGGGAATGTTAGAGTTCGTAAACAAGTCTGGATGGTGCCTGGCAAAATGCCAGAGGGAGTGGTTTGAGAAGTAACAAAACCGAGCCATTAAGTGTAGAGATTCCTGATTGGTTGACTGATGTATCTAGTTTATGCTAATTAGATAAGCTGTGTGGAATGTATAAATACTGCTCCTGTCCTGCAATAAAGGGCTCCTACTCCTGCTGTATCAATGCATACAAGTTGTTCGTCACCCCCCGGTTATTTTGCTGCAGCCGGCCAGCGGCAATTTTGGTTCCAGGAATTGAACCCAGGGACATTTAACCACTGAGCCACATCCCCAGCCCATTTTATTATTTTTATTTTGAGGCAGGGTCTTGCTAAATTTCTCACTAAATTACTGAGTCTGGCTTTTAACTTGTGATCCTCCTGCCTCAGTCTCCTGAGCCACTGGGATTACTGGCACATGCCACTGCACCCAGCTCTTATTTGCTGTATTTTAAAAGAAAAGATTGTTGTCCAAGATTAAAAAAAAAAAAAAAAGTTTTACCTTATACAGCAGCTTATTTGTGCGCTGGGTGATTTTAGAAAGATAAAGTTACATTTTGTAAAAGTGACAGTGGTAAAGCTAAATTGGTTTCAGAGAGCTTTCAAAGGCACAATGATCTTCACAGCAAATGTTTCTTGCGAGACATTTTTGAAAAGCTAAAACCATTTAACCATGATTTGAGATTTTAGAGGTAGGCTGTTAGTAGAACTCCTATTAGTTCGTTGTTAGAATAGAAAATTCATACAGGAAGTTTAGACTGTCAGTTCTTCAAGATGTTTAGAAAATGTAGTTCAGCTCAGATTTAGGACCTGAACACCTACCTATTATTACCTTAGTAAAGAGTTCAGAAATAACTTTCCTGTCTCCTTTGTTCAAGTACACTGACAACATGATTCTCTGATGTGATGCATCTTGAGGTGTGGTCTCCTAACCCTAACATGGGAGTTTCTTAGAAATACAAATCCTCAGGCTCTAGTACAGAATTACAGAATGAGAAACTCTGAGGAGGAGTACAGAAACCTATGTTTTAATAGACCTTCCAGTGAATGCTAATGCAATTTGTGTATCACTGCTTTTTTATAATAATGACTCTCAGATAGTTTGATTCAAGTTTTAAGGAAAAATTGACAAACTTGGAGTAGAGATGGGGGATTAGGTGCTCCTTGAAAAGTTAATTTAAATTTAGCACATTGTGTGCTTACTGCTAATCAAGTAAAAATTTTCCTTCACGTTTGTAGCATAAAAAAGTGTTTCAGAAGGCTATTAGTATGAAATGTATATTATAATTGATTTCTGGGCTAGTATAGCTTATGTAACAATATTTTAACTGTAAACCTTCAGGGATGAGATTGAAAGTATTATATTTACAATTGTAACCATATTTATTAATATTGGTTGAGCCTTAGTCTTTTGGCACTTTCCCTGAAACACCATAGCTAGTCTTAACTACTTTATTTCCCTCAGATTCTGATGTCCTTTCTCACCTTTCTGTGAAAATATTCTCTTTTCTCTGCCTAGGAGTACCCTTTTGCCCACTCTTCCCCTTTGCTTGCTTTAAGTTTTAGCTTAAATATTGCTTTATTGAAGTCAGCGTCCCCATACCTTCTCTGTGTTCCCACAAACCTTTGTGCTTTTTCTTTCTAATGTCATTTCACTAGAGAGTATTTGCTAGTGTTTTGTTTTCTGGGCTATAATATACTGTAAGCTCTATAAAGTCAGAGTTTCTCCCCAGCTACCATAGTGCTGGACATGTGTTAGGCATTCAGTACATATCTGACGAATTGAACAAATCAACTAAGCATTTAAGAGAGAAGTATGGATAGATACATGTATGTATATATATTCTGTCATTACTATAAGTTTACATTTTTTTCACTTCTTTCATATGTTTGGAGAGTAAAATCCTTTATTGCTCATTTCTTCCCTTACTTAGGAATTGTTTTTTTTGTGTGCCTAATCCCACTTAACCATCTTTTGAAAGAAAACAAACAGGACCCAAATAAGGATTTATTCCAGTGTGCGACTGAGCACGTGAAATTATGTGTTACTAAGATTTTTACAGTATGAAAGAAACTTTAAATCTCAGATTTGGCTTTATGAATCTTGTAATAAACCTTGGAGAAACATCATATGATTCATTGCTTTATATTCTCAGGGAAGACTTCACTAGCTAGAGACATCTTCCTGAACCAGTTTTCAGTGAGTGATCTTATCTTTTATTTTTCTGTGCCCATGCACACTTGTAGAGTGTTTGACAAAGTGTGTGGTATACTGCAAATGGTAAATAAATGTAAATGGCCTCCCTTCCCTCTTTTGAGCTTTCAGAAACATGAATAGTCCATGAGAACATTGAGGTCACTACTTTATGAGGGAAAGTACTCAAGCATAACCAAAAATTTACTTTCTAAAGGTTATTAGCTATTATGTATTTTTCTAAGTTAAGTTTCAGAGTGAGTATTTCATTTTATCATGTGTACAAAACAAAGTTATTTGTTCAATGAATGTCAGTAAGCCAAAAAACAAACAGTGTTTTAGCCATTAAAACAAAACAAACTGTATCTAGGTATATGTTGTGATGTGGACATGGATGTGTCCCCAAATAGTGAAGGCTTGGTTCCCAGAATGGTGCTATTGAGCGATGGTAGAACTTTTTGGGAGGTCTTTAGTTCACTGGGAACTTGTGAGACCCCTGTCTGGTGCACTCTGCTTCCTGGCTTATGATGTGAGGAGTTTGCTCTGCCATAATCTCCCCACCATTGTTATCTGGCATTTTGACCACCCTGAGGTCTAAAGCAGTGGGCCTCCCCATTTTGAATTGGAACCTCCAGAACTACAAGCAAAAACTTCCTTTTCTCTTTATAAAGTGAATTTTCTCAGACATTCACACTAAACTGACCAGTACACTGTGCTTCCCAAATTGACGGATTAATTCAGTTATCCTTATATTATGTTAGAAACTAAACTAAAATCATCTATTCTTAAAAAGTATGATGGGTGAATTAAAAAATAGTTTCATGACAATTTGGCATTTAGTCCTGGAAGGAAATAACTAACCACTACTGCTATTAAATCATGTATTTGCTTTTATTTGTGTTATAGACTGTGAAAATATTTTTAATCAACTAAACAAGAAACAAACCAATAGAATCAGAAAATTCAAATAACCTGTATTTAGCCAACCAGATTGGCAAAGGTTTAATGATAAAACCCACTTTATCCCAAGATGTGGATATTTAGAAAGTGTCACATATTGTTGGTGAAAATGTATACTGACACAGTCTTTCTGACAGTTATCAGTGTGTATCCTGTGACACTGAAATTACATATGAAGTAGTTGGGAAAAATACCCAGAGAGATTTATTTATGGCTAATCATGGAACATTTTGTATAATAGTAGCAGCCTACATTTCCAACAGTGAGAATTTAGATAAATTATGGCAAATCTATACAACAGAATGAATAGGCAGTCATTAAAATATTGACATAGATACACATATAAACATGGGAATAATTGCATACTGTGTTAAAGTGGTTATATAGCTATGTGCAAAGCTACAAACAAAAAATTTCAGAAGGAAAAGAACCAAATATTAGAAATTATTTCAAGGCAACTCTCCTCTCCTCCTCTTACCTGCATTTTGTGTAATTTTATTTTTGGATACTTAACTATTGTTCCAAACCCACCCACCCCACTCACCCCCGCCAAAGGGAACCATATTCAAATAACATTAGGTTCTTCTATTCTAATTCAGTAAGGTAGGAGAATTGGATTTAAGAAAGTTTTTCCATAGGAAATTTATTTTAGTCATATCTATAGAAGAACAAAATTAGGGGTACTTGGTATAGCCAACCTGCTAAGTGAACCTTATAGCTTTTCTATATCATCCTAAATTTTCCAGGGGGTTATAAAATTTAATTTGCCTGAAACCAGGGCAATCCTTATGAATGCCTAAAATAGGAAACCACCATGTAGGTATAATATGAGGGAGCTCTAAAGGAAGGAAATCCCCCACTCCCAACCAGGTGTAGTTTGAGGGAACCTAGCAGTCTCCCTGCCCTTCACATCCTCCTCATTGCTACCACAGGCTTAAGATAGAACCAGTAAAAGTATATTCTTTGGCAGCTGGGGATGTTGCTCGGTGGTAGAGCCTAACATACCTAATGCCCTGAGTTTGATTCCCAATATTGCAAGGTAGAGGGGGAGTATATTATTTGGTTTAAACATCGTCTTCCTGTGCCTTTTTTTTTTTTTTTTTTTAATAATGAAAGGTTAGCTAGAGGTGTTATGTCAAAGTACTCCCCATTTTTTTGGTGAATTGGTTCATCAGCTTATCTAGTAAATTTAAGTTTTTGAAGCAGAGAGCAACTCATGTGAGGGACTTGAAGGAACTGAAGTACAGACATCTGATCCAGTACATAGGGAACCATAGGGGAAGGATTTATCTTTCCATTTTGCTTTTTCCTATGCCATATGAAGATTATTTTCCAAATAATTAGATGAAAAAAATACATTATTATGATAGCAGATTTCCAAATGATGAGAGAGTACTAAGTACAGGTTTCATTATTATGTGTGTGTAGTATCTTTTGAGAGCTGATTTAGATTAGGCTTAATCAGATCAAAATGTCTAAGATGACATTGATCACCTATTCCAGAATATCTCTCTTCTGACTTTTTATATATCTTGGAAAAACATTTGTGTGATCCTGGTGTGCTCTCTGGTCATCCATAGACTGAGAGTCATTTTCAAGCCTCTTCTGTACATTTTGCAGTGGGAGGACTCATTCTTTGTTAAAACTGTTTCTTTCCTTGGCTTCCATGTAGTCTATGTTTCTTTGTCCTCTCCTATGTTCCCACTACTTCCTGTTTGACTCTTTGGTTACTCTTCAGTTCTATAATGGACATTCATGAAAGCCTAGTTATTGGCCTTTACTCTTATTTTCATACATTCTTCACTTTGATGATGGGCTTTTCTGTATTAACTTAAACAGTTACCCTTCATGTTTGACTCAAATCTTTCTCTGCATGATTATGTTTCTCCATCTCAGTCTCTTAGAAAATCTTTCTTCTTTGGGAATATCTCACTGATGGACTTAGTATGCTCAAAATTGAAATTCTCTCTGTCTACTTCAAAATCTCTTATTTTATTTATGCATCACAAATATCTCTAGTTACTGAGTCTCAGACCTTAAGATATTTGTGTTTGTTTGTTTTTTTTTTTTATAACTTTACGCATCTCCTACACATTCTGCATTAAGTCAGATTTCTACTGTCTTGTAAATGACAGAGTCTAAAGTATTTTGTTACAACAGGCCAGGTGGACTAAGATAGTATGTGGTGTCTAAGACCTGAAGACTTTCATAATCTTGGATGCAATTCAGAATGTGTTAGACTGCTGGACTTGCCAAATAATCCTACTCTTTTCATGTAGGAGTGGAGTACCATGTATGTTATTTCTGGCCAATCCCATTGTAGGGCAGGCTATAGTTAGGCTCCCTACCAAGACTTCCTGACAGCTATGTTTTAGTTTGTAGTCAAGGTCGTGAATACCTGACTTAGCATATGTACTCAAGCTCATAAAAATTTGTGCTCATTTAAAAACCTGTTGGCAATATGCCTTCTTTGTCTAACCTGCATATAAAAAAAGGCCTATGGAAAGATGCTGGGGTCAAGGACTGGAACTGCCGCCACTTCCAAATAAAGTATGTTTTGCTATTCCAATTTTGCCTTGCATCTTCTTTCATCTGCCAGGATCCCAAATCTATTTCCCAGGATCTGAGCCTCTGCCCAACACACATTTTCAGTACTGTTTATTTTCCTAATATAATTTGTTCTGGGTCTAAATATCATTTGCTATTACAGTATAGGATGGGATAGAGTAGAAGTATACTGCTTATCGTAAGTATTGTTTCTTGAACCCAAAGTTATGTATGAATATGCCATTTGGGTAGTGATGTACACTGCATTTCTATGGGTCATGGAGGAAAATATTTGAAATTAATAGAATTTTAAAATAAATGATGGTGTATAATTATAAAATATACACCATAGGATTATAGTGGTTTTGAACTTATAGGTTCTTCAGGGGCATTTAAGGAGGGAAAATTTAGCTTATTTTGAATTCCTGAAATTATTCTGTACAGAGTTGTCAGGTAAGATAGTTATCGGGGGGAAAAAATCTGTTTGTTGAAAAGCAGATCTTAAGCTAGGTATTCTTTCAACCACAGAGTGTTTTCTGGAGCTGTTCAAAACCACTGCTATAGATCTTCCATGACATACATACATACATACTCCTTCAATCTTCAGAACAACAGTAGAGAGAGATGTGATGTGATGATTACAGCAGTAATGACTCTAAGTGCCAAATTTAACAGTATTTAAGTCATACTGTTACTTTGCAAATGATACTTAAATATGGTTAAGGTACCCTTGGCAGTAAGTATGTTTGATTAAAGGTTTTAGCACCTATTCTGGTCTTTCTGACTTTTTCTTTCACATTTGTAACTTTCCCAATTAACTTGTAAGAAATCCTGAGCTTTGCTGTTTCTGGTTATGCAGATACTTCTAATACAGAGAGGGATTACCACCCCCTTACCTTCAGATTTACACTTTGTGTCATACCTGAAGAGCAATGGGTTGTCAACATGTGGTACACTTCCTCTTAGAAAAGGTCGCTTTTGGGTCCAACACAACACTGCATAGAGGGACTTGAAATAACACAGGAAAATGCCTCATAAGAATCATCTGGGAAGCTTTTAATAATTTGTGGGTGTTGCTTGAGAATTTGTATTTTGTCATACAATGGCCCTACAAGATTATTCCCACTTATTTGCTGTGCATACACTTGAAAGAAACCAAACTTGATTGTGAGCATCATGGGAGCACATTTTCCTTAACATCATGGCTTTTGTTTCTGATAGAACTTCTGACAGACCGTAGGTGCTGAATAAATGTTTGTAAAATGAGTGAATGAATCATTGATTTAATTGACATTTGCTTCTCTTGAGGCACCTGCTCAGTTGATTTGAATTGCATGGTACCATGTGCAAGGGGGAAACTCCCTTGCCTCCCTCTTTCTTAGGTCTGAGAACTTATAACTCTCTCCTCAGTTAAGGGTTTTTAGAACCAACAGTTGTTGGCAAAATGCCTCCTCCTGATGGACTACTACATCTGGGAATGTAAATACAGAAACAAACAATATGTTTAAACATAAAGATGGAGACAGATACTTGAGAGAGAGAGAGTCCATGATGAAAAATTAGAACAAATACTCTCCATCTACTGTAGAACTTAAAATTTTGTAACCTGATTATTAGTTTCTTTACGTGTACATTCTTTGAGTGAAGATTTGTCTTTTCCTATTTATAACCACCATAGCCTCTGACCTAATGTATTACACAAGGTAGGAGCCCGGGAAATGCTTAATGAAAGTATGAATGAATCTAGTTGCCCAGAAGGAACTCTGTAAATGTTTACTGAGTTTTATCTTTAATAAAATGAAAGAATTGAACTAGAAGCCTTCTAGAAAAGGCCCTTCTGTCTCAAGTTTAATGATCCTGCGATTTGGAAAAACAATTTAAATGGACTCATTACCTGAGTGACATCATGTCCTTAAGATACATACATAGTTTGAAATTTAGAGACATTTTTAAATATGGTATTGGAAATGAAAATGTAATCAGAGGCACTTGAGAATCCAGAGTTTAGCACGTATGAGTAGCAATGCCTGGTAATGATATATCACTATTTCCTGTCATCTCTATTGTTGTTCATAGGGGTAACTTTCAAGACAAGATTTTGGTTTGCATAGTGTTCTTCACTATCCATACCAGAGTCACTTGAAAGATGCAAGAATATTTGGAGTTGAATCATGATTTTTCTGTTGATATATACACGTGAATTTTAGGAAATTGTCTTGATTCTCCCCTTCACTCCAGGAAAAGACTGATCTTGTACATGTGTGTCTTTTTGTCTTTGTACTTAGGCCCATAAAACCTTTAACTCGGTGTTGCCTAGTTAGGAACAGGGTAAAGTAGAGGAAGATACAAAAAAATGTTTTTAAACCTGTAAAAAGAAGGTTGTGTGGAAAAGCAAGAAACTATTCCTTTTATTGCCAAACACTTAAGGGCAAAAGTTATAAAAAGCAAAATCTTATTAGGAAGAACTTATCTGAAATTTGAATTCTAAAGGGGGAATGGTCTATTGTGTGCACTAGAAGTGCTCGAGTTTCATGTAGTGATTGTTACGGAGGGTGTTTTTCTTTTAGCTTTGAGATCAGCTAAGTGACCTGAGAATCTATAATTCTTGAGTGAACCAGAAAATATTTTAGTGCATGTTTGTAGTAATCACTCTTAATGTAATTAGGTAATGATTAGTATCTATTTTATTCTAGCATAACTTGGCTTAGGAGACAAGTCTTATCTAAAAATTGAAACATAACAGGAATAAATGCAAGGCTCCACGTGTCACTTTCCCAAATAATGACATAGTTATTGAGTGAGAAAAATGGTTATATATAGTGATAGCAGGAGATTTGTTTACTAACTTTGGTTAAATACCAGGAGATTTGTTGTTAAGTGAGTCAAAACATTACTGGGTTGCCAATAAAAACTAGTGGACTCTTATGTGATAATGACTGAATAAACATTTTTTAAAAAAATTATAGACATGTATGCATATTTCAAACTAGGGCAATAAGTGAAAATTGGTAGTTGATTTTGATCAAGCCATAATCCAGAATATTAAGTTCTTTAGGAGATACTTTTTGTTTTTGTATTTTATTTAGAAGCAGGATCTCACTGAGTTGCTTAGCTTCTCACTTTTGCTGAGGCTGGCTTTGAACTCACGATCCTCTTGCCCCAGCCTCCCAAGACACTGGGATATGAGATACATTTTTTTAAAATTCTGATGTGTTATGTATGACAGCACAATGCATTACAATTTATATTACACCTATAGAACACAATTTTTCGTATCTCTGTACACAAAGTAGAGTCACACCATTCGCGTCTTCATACATGTACTTAGGGTAGGTTCATCTCATTCCACTGTCTTTTCTACCCGCATCCTCCTTCCCCACCCCGCTTTGCTCTATCTAGAGTTTCTCTAATCCTCCCATGCTCCCCCACCACCAATCCCATTATGAATCAGCATCCTATATCAGAGAAAATATTTGGCATTTGGTTTTGGAGGATTGGCTAACTTCACTTAGCATATTCTCTAACTTTATCAATTTATCTGCAAATGCCATGATTTTATTCTTTTAATGTTGAATAGTATTCCACTGTGTAGATATACCACATTTTCATTATCCATTCATCTTTTGAAGGGCATCTAGGTTGGTTCCACGGTTTGTCTATTGTGAATTGTGCTGCTATAAACATTGATGTGGCTATGTCCCTGTAGTATACTGTTTTTAAGTCCTTTGGTATAGACCGAAAAGGGAGACAGCTGGGTCAAATGGTGATTCCGTTCCAAGTTGTCTTAAGAATCTGCATACTACTTTCCATATTGACTGCACCAATTTGCAGTCCCACCAAGAATGTATGAATGTGCCTTTTTTCCCACATCCTCGCCAACACTTATTGTTGTTTGTATTCTTAATAGCTGCCTTTCTGACTAGAGTGAGATGAAATCTGAGAGTATGCAAATCTTTGGTTGGCATTTCTTTGATTGCTAGAAATGTTGAACATTTTTTCACTTATTTATTGATTGTATTTCTAATCTTATGAGAAGTGTCTGTTCATTTCCTTGGCCCATTTATTGACTGGGTTATTTGGGGGTTTTTTGGTGTTAAGATTTTTTTGAGTTCTTTAACATATCCTAGAGAGAGTTTTATCTGATGTGCGTGTGGTAAAAATTTGCTCCCATTCTGTAGGCTCTCTATTCACCTCACCGATTGTTTCTTTTGCTAAGAAGAAGCTTTTTAGTTTGAATCCCTCCCATTTATTTGGTTCTTGATTTTATTTCTTGCACTATAGGAAGTTGGGTCCTAATCTGATGTGCTAAAGATTTGGCCTACTTTTTCTTCTATTAGGTGCAGGATCTCTGGTTTAATTCCTAGGTCCTTGATCCACTTTGAGTTGAGTTTTGTGCAGGGTGAGAGATAGGGATTTAATTTCATTTTGCTACATATGGATTTCCAATTTTCCTAGCACCGTTTGTTGAAGAAGCTATCTTTTCTCCAATGCATGTTTTTGGCACCTTTGTCTAATATAAGATAATTGTAATTTTGTGGATTAGTCTCTGTGTCCTCTATTCTGTACCATTGGTCTACCAGTCTGTTTTGGTGCCAATACCATGCTGTTTTTGTTACTATTACTCTGTAGTATAGTTTAAAGTCTGGTATAGTGATGCTACTTGCTTCCACTCTTCCTGCTAAGGATTGCTTTAGCTATTCTAGGTCTCTTATTTTTCCAGATGAATTTCATGACTGCTATTTCTATTTCTATGAGGAATGTCATTGGGATTTTGATCAGAATTGCATTAAATTTGAATAGTGCTTTTGGTAGTATGATCACTATGATAATATTAATTCTGCCTATCCAAGAGCAAGGTAGACATTTTCATCTTCTAAGGACTTCTTTGATTTCTTTCTTTAGGATCCTATAGTTTTCATTATATAGCTCTTTCACCTCCTTCTTTAAGATGATTCCCAAGTATTTTTTTTTTTAAGCTATTGTAAATTAGGTAGTTTTTCTCATTTCCCTTTCAGAGGATTTGTCACTGATATACAGAAATTCATTTGATTTATGGGTGTTGATTTTATGTCCTGCTATACTGCTGAATTCATTTATGAATTCTAGAAGTTTGCTGGGGGAACTTTTAGAGTCTTCTAGGTGTAGAATCATATCGTCAGCAGATAGTGCTACTTTGAGTTCTTTTCCTATGTGTATCCCTTTAATTTCTTTTGTCTGTCTAATTGCTCTGGTCATTGTTTCAAGAACTATGGTGAAAGAGGGCATCCTTGTTCCAGTTTTTAGAGGGAATACCATCAATTTTTCTCCATTTAGAATGATGTTGGCCTAGGCCTTACCATAGATAGCCTTTATGATTTTGAGATATGTTCCTAATTTTTATCGCTAATTTTTCTAGTGTTTGAACATGAAGGGGTGCTGCATTTTGTCCAGTGCTTTTTCTGTGTCTGTTGAGATGATCATATGATTCTTATCTGTAAGTCTGATGAAGTGATGAATTACATTTATTGATTTTCTTATGTTAAACCAACCTTGCATCTCTGGGATAAATCCCACTTGATCGTGGTGCACAATCTTTTTTTTTTTTTTTACCATTTTAAGCACTTTTTAAATTTTTTAAAAATATCTTTCTTTTGTTTATTCATTTTTTAAAATTTTTTATTGTTGGTTGTTCAAAACATTACATAGTTCTTGATATATCATATTTCACACTTTGATTCAAGTGGGTTATGAACTCCCATTTTTACCACATACACAGATTGCAGAATCACATCAGTTACACATCCATTGATTTACATATTGCCATACTAGTGTCTGTTGTATTCTGCTGCCTTTCCTATCCTCTACTATCCCCCCTCCCCTCCCCTCCCCTCTTCTCTCTCTACCCCCTCTACTGTCATTCATTTCTCCCCCTTGTATTATTTTCCCCTTTCCCCTCACTTCCTCTTGTATGTAATTTTGTATAACCCTGAGGGTCTCCTTCCATTTCCATGCAATTTCCCTTCTCTCTCCCTTTCCCTCCCACCTCTCATCCCTGTTTAATGTTAATCTTCTTCTCATGCTCTTCGACCCTACTGTGTTCTTAGTTACTCTCCTTATATCAAAGAAGACATTTGGCATTTGTTTTTTAGGGATTGGCTAGCTTCACTTAGCATAATCTGCTCTAATGCCATCCATTTCCCTGCAAAATCTATGATTTTGTCATTTTTTAATGCAGACTAATACTCCATTGTGTATAAATGCCACATTTTTTAATCCATTCGTCTATTGAAGGGTATCTAGGTTGGTTCCACAGTCTTGCTATTGTGAAATGTGCTGCTATGAACATCGATGTAGCAGTGTCCCTGTAGCATGCTCTTTTTAGGTCTTTAGGGAATAGACTGAGAAGGGGGAATAGCTGGGTCAAATGGTGGTTCCATTCCCAGCTTTCCAAGAAATCTCCATACTGCTTTCCAAATTGGCTGCACCAATTTGCAGTCCCACCAGCAATGTACAAGTGTACCCTTTTCCCCACATCCTCGCCAGCACTTGTTGTTGTTTGACTTCCTAATGGCTGCCAATCTTACTGGAGTGAGATGGTATCTTAGGGTGGTTTTGATTTGCATTTCTCTGAGTGCTAGAGATGGTGAGCATTTTTTCATGTACTTGTTGATTGATTGTATGTCCTCCTCTGAGAAGTGTCTGTTCAGGTCCTTGGCCCATTTGTTGATTGGGTTATTTGTTCTCTTATTGTCTTAATTTTTTGAGTTCTTTGTATACTCTGGATATTAGGGCTCTATCTGAAGTGTGAGGAGTAAAGATTTGTTCCCAGGATGTAGGCTCCCTATTTACCTCTCTTATTGTTTCTTTTGCTGAGAAAAAACTTTTTAGTTTGAGTAAGTCCCGTTTCTTGATTCTAGTTATTAACTTTTGTGCTATGGGTGTCCTATTGAGGAATTTGGAGCCCGACCCCACAGTATGTAGATCGTAGCCAACTTTTTCTTCTATCAGACGGTGTGTCTCTGATTTGATATCAAGCTCCTTGATCCATTTTGAATTAACTTTTGTGCATGGTGATAGAAAGGGATTCAGTTTCATTTTGTTGCATATGGATTTCCAGTTTTCCCAGCACCATTTGTTGAAGATGCTATCCTTCCTCCATTGCATGCTTTTAGCCCCTTTATCAAATATAAGATAGTTGTAGTTTTGTGGATTGGTTTCTGTGTCCTCTATTCTGTACCATTGGTCCACCCGCCTGTTGTGGTACCAGTACCATGCTGTTTTTGTTTCTATTGCTCTGTAGTATAGTTTGAAGTCTGGTATCGCTATACCGCCTGATTCACACTTCCTGCTTAGCATTGTTTTTGCTATTCTGGGTCTTTTATTTTTCCATATGAATTTCATGATTGCTTTATCTATTTCTACAAGAAATGCCATTGGGATTTTGATTGGCATTGCATTAAACCTATAGAGAACTTTTGGTAATATCCCCATTTTGATGATGTTAGTTCTGCCTATCCATGAACAGGGTATATTTTTCCATCTTCTAAGATCTTCTTCTATTTCTCTCTTTAGGGTTCTGTAGTTTTCATTGTATAAATCTTTCACCTCTTTTGTTAGGTTGATTCCCAAGTATTTTATTTTTTTCGAGGATATTGTGAATGGGGTGTTTTTCCTCATTTCCGTTTCAGAAGTTTTGTCGCTGATATACAGAAATGCCTTTGATTTATGTGTGTTGATTTTATATCCTGCCACTTTGCTGAATTCATTTATTAGCTCTAATAGTTTCTTTGTAGACCCTTTTGGGTCTTCTAGGTATAGAATAGTGATAATTTAAGTTCTTCTTTTCCTGTTTTTATGCCTTTAATTTCTTTCGTCTGTCTAATTGTTCTGGCCAGTGTTTCGAGAACTATGTTGAACAGAAGTGGTGAGAGAGGGCATCCCTGTCTTGTTCCAGATTTTAGAGTGAATGCCTTCAATTTTTCTCCATTCAGAATGATGCTAGCCTGAGGCTTAGCATAGGTTGCTTTTACAATATTGAGGTATGTTCCTGTTATCCCTAGTTTTTCTAGAGTTTTGAACATAAAGGGATGCTGTACTTTGTCGAATGCTTTTTCTGCATCTATCAAGATGATCATATGGTTCTTATCTTTAAGTCTATTGATTTGGTGAATAACATTTATTGATTTCCGTATATTGAACCAGCCTTGCATCCCAGGGATGAATCCTACTTGATCATGGTGCACAATTTTTTTGATATGTTTTTGTATTTGATTCGCCAGAATTTTATTGAGGATTTTTGCATCTAGGTTCATTAGAGATATTGGTCTGTAGTTTTCTTTCTTTGAAGTGTTTTTGTCTGGTTTAGGAATCAGGGTGATGTTGGCCTCGTAGAATGAATTTGGAAGTTCTCCCTCTTTTTCTATTTCCTGAAGTAGCTTGAAAAGTATTGGTATTAGTTCCTCTTTAAAGGTTTTGTAAAACTCTGCTGTATACCCATCCGGTCCTGGGCTTTTCTTAGTTGGTAGTCTTTTGATAGTTTCTTCTATTTCCTCAATTGATATTGGTCTGTTTAGGTTGTCTATATCCTCCTGACTCAATCTGGGCAGATCATATGACTTAAGAAATTTATCGATGCCTTCACTATCTTCTATTTTATTGGAGTATAAGGATTCAAAATAATTTCTGATTATCTTCTGTATTTCTGAAGTGTCTGTTGTGATATTGCCTTTTTCATCCCGTATGCTAGTAGTTTGAGTTCTCTCTCTTCTTCTCTTCGTTAGCATGGCTACGGGTGTGTCGATTTTATTTATTTTTTCAAAGAACCAACTTTTAGTTTTATCAATTTTTTCAATTGTTCCTTATGTTTCGATTTCATTAATTTCAGCTCTGATTTTAATTATTTCTTGCATGGTGCAAAATCTTCTTGGTATGTTTTTGTATTCGATTTGCCAGAATTTTATTGAGAATTTTTGCATCTATGTTCAGTAGAGATATTGGTCTGAAGATTTCTTTCTTTGATTTTTCTTTGCCTGGTTTTGGAATCAGGGTGATATTGGCCTCATAGGATGAGTTTGGAAGTACTCCTTTTCTGTTTCACAAAATAAATTGAAGAATATTGGTATTAGTTTTTCGTTAAAGGTCTTGTATAACTCAGCTGTGTATCCATCTGGTCCTTGGCTTTTATTGGTTGGTAAGCTTCTGGTGGCATCTTCTATTTTATCGCTTGGAATTGATCTATTTAAATTGTGTATATCATCCTGATTCAATTTGGGCAAATCATATGACTAGAAATTTTTCAGTGCCTTCACCATTTTCTATTTTATTGGAGTACAGGTTTTCAAACTAATTTCTAATTATCTTCTGTATTTCTTTAGTGTCTGTGATATTTCCTTTTTCATCACGTATGTTAGTGTTGAAGAGGCTATCTTTTCTCCAATGCATGTTTTTGGCGCCTTTGTCTAATATATTATAATTGTATTTTTTTGTGGGTTTTCTCTCTCTTTCTCTTTGTTAGCATAGCTAAGGGTTTGTCAATTTTATTCATTTTTCAAAGAATGAACTTCTTGTTCTGTCCATTTTTTTCAATGTTTTTTTGTTTCAATTTCATTGATTTAAACTCTGATTTTAATTATTTCCTGTCTTCTACTAATTTTGATGTTGGTTTGTTCTTTTTCTATGGCTTTGAGATGTAATTGTTAGGTCATTTATTTGTTTACTTTTTCTTCTTTTAAGGAATGAACTCCATACAGTGAACTTTCCTTTTAGTACTGCCTTCCTAGTGTCCCAGAGATTTCAATATGTTGTATCAGTGTTCTCAATTACCTCTAAGAAATTTTTAATCTCTTCCTTGATGTCTTTTGAAACTCATTGTTCATTCAGTAGCATATTATTTTGTTTCCAGGTATTGGAGTAGCTTTTATTTTTTATTTTATCACTGTTTTCTAGTTTCCTTCCATTATGGTCCAATAGAATGCAGGGTAGTATACTTTTTTGTATTTGCTAAGAGTTGCTTTGTGGCATAATACATGGTCTATTTTAGAGAAGGTTCCATGTGCTGCTGAGAAGAATACATATTCTCTTGTTGAAGGATGAAATATTCTATATTTGTCAGTTAAGTCTAAGTTATTGATTGTATTATTGAGTTCCATAGTTTCTTTGTTCAGCTTTTGTTTGGAAGATCTATCCGTGGTGAAAGAAGTGTGTTAAAATCACCCAGAATTATTGTGTTGTGGTCTATAGGACTCTTGAACTTGACAAGAGTTTGTTTGATGAAAATAGATGCACCATTGTTTGGGGCATATATATTTATAATTGTTATGTCTTGTTGGTGTATGGTTCCCTTGAACAGAATGTAGTGTCTTTCTTTATTCCTTTTGATTACCTTTAGCTTGAAGTCTATTTTATTTGATATGAGGATAGAAACCCCTGCTTGATTCTGCAGTCCATGTGAGTGAAATGATTTTTCTCCCAACCTTTCACCTTCAGAGTTGTTATTAAGACATTGGTTGGTGATGTTATCTGTGGACATTCTTGACAACTCATCACCAACCTATCCACCATCTGCTTGAATACCACATTTCTAGAAATAGAAGAATTTCCAAGCAAATAGCATATACTTTTCTATTTCTAATCTGCTCTAGTTGTTAAAGTCTCCTTGCTTTTCCTACATCCACGCCCCCGCCCCCAACCCCCCTTGCATATGTGGCTGGGAATACAAGTCATGTCTTAATAACAACCCTGAATGCTAATGGCCTGAACTCACCAATTAAAAGACATATACTGGCAGATTGGATTAACAAATAAAAAAAGACCCAACAATATGTTGCCTCCAAGAGACTCATCTCATAGGAAAAGACATTCACAAACTGAACGTGAAAAATAAAAGAAAGTTTTCCCCAAAATAATGCCAGACACCAAACCAAAGAACCAAGAAGCTCAGAAAGTACTAGGTAGGATAAAATGCAAAACCAAACCAAACCCTATACAAGCATATCAAACTACAGAAAGTCAAAGATTAAAACTCTTAGAAGCCAGAGGAAGAGACAAAGACCCATACTTAGAGAGGAGGGAAAGATAAAATATCCAAGCTTTCCTCAATCCCTGCAGAGAGTGGAATGAAATGCTTAAAAGGTTTCAGGGGGTGGGAGTGCAGTCCTTCCAATTTAGCATTCTGTAACCTGTGAAATTATCTTTTAATAGTGAAGAAAGAGTAGGAATATAGCTCAGTGAGAGCCTGAGTCTGATCCCCGTATGACCAAAAGCGGGGAAAAGAGAGAAAGAGGGAGAGATTAAGACTTTCTCAAATACACAAATATTAAATATTGAGGGAATTTGTTGTCAACGGACTTGCCTTGCAATAAATGTTAAAAGAAGTTTTTCAGAGAGAAGTAAAAAAAAGAAATTTTGATCTACATTAAGAAAGGAAGAGTATTACAGAAGTGCAGGTAGAATAAAGAACTTTTGTTCTTCTTTTTGATCTAATTAATAATTTTGTGCTTCATAATGATAGACACAGGTGTTCAGTTTGTGTGTATGTATACTTAAGTATAAGTAAAATGAATGATAACAAGGAATGAGAGGGAAGATTTAGGGTTATTTTATTATTTAGGGTTATTTAGGATTATTGTATTAGCTGTGAAATTGTATATGTTTGCTTGAAATATAAGTATTTGAAAGTGTACTTGAATTGTTATAAATGTATATTGCACACTTTAAAACAACCACTAGAACATAAGTATAACTGAGAGTTTTAAGAAAGGAGAGAAAATGGAACCATATAAAATGCTCAGTTAAAAACTATAAAAGGCAGAAAAAGAGTGCAAGACAAACCCAGGAACAAAGAACAAGAGCAATGAATAGAAAATAAGATACAAGTGTATATTAATTCAGCTATAATCAATAGTCACTTTGAATGGCATTGGACTAAATGCACCAATTAAATAACAGATTGTCAGAGTGGATCAATAGCAAGACACAGCTATATGTTATCTGCAAATAACCCAATTTAAGACCACATGTCAAGTAAAAGTAAATGGTTACAGAATACACCATGCCATCACTAGTCAAAAGAAAGCTGTAGTAACTGCATTAATTTCAGAAGGACCCAACTCCACAGCAAAGATAGTTATTAGGGGTGAAGAAAGGCATTACATAATAATAAAAGGGTCATTTCTCCCAAGACTGAGAGTATTGAAGAGAGAAATAGATTAATTTACTATTAAATTTGGTCAACACCCACCTGTCAGAAATGGACAGATTAAGTAGGCAGAAAATCAGTAAGGGCATAGTTGAACTCTAAATGGCACCATCAGTCAACTGAATATAATGGAAATCGTATGGACTGCTTCATCCACTAATAGTAGAATATACATTCTTCTCAAGCTCACTGGAAACATTCATCCAGATAGACTACATTTTTGGCCCTGAAACATACCTTCATCATTTTAAAGAATAGAGCTTATACAATGTTTGTTCTCAGAAAACAATAGAATTAAACTAGAAATCTACAATATAAAGAGAGCTGGAAAATCCCCAGATTCCAAAGTTAGAAGATACAGATCTAAATAATGCATAGGTAAAAGAAGAAATTGTAACAGAAAATTAAAGACAATATGAATTGAATAGAAATGAAGACAGAACTTACTGAAATTTGTGAGGTACAGCCAGAAGCAGTGTGTATAGGTAAATATTAGCATTGAATAAATGAATGAATATACTACAAAAAGATCTAAAATCAATAATCTTAAGTTTCTACCTTAGGACACTATAAAAAGAGGAACGAGTAAAATATAAAAGTAATCATAAGAAAAATTTTGAAATTTAGAGCATAAATCAGTGACATTTGAAACAGGAAATTTGTTGAGAAAGATCAGTGGTACTGAAAGCTAATTCTTTAAAAGATCAATAAACTAAGTAAGACTTTAGCCAAGCTAAGAACAAGAGATAAGACATGAAATACTAACATCAAAAATGAAAGAGAGGGGTTGGGGTTATAGTTCAGTGGTAGAGCGCTTGCCTAGTGCTGTGAGGCACTGTATTCAATCCTCGGCACCATAGATAGATAGATAGATAGATAGATAGATAGATAGATAGATAGATAGATAGATAGATAGATAGGATAAGATAAGATGAAGGTGTTGTATCCATCTACAACTAAAAATATTTTTTAAAAAATGAAAGAGAGGACATCACTACAAATAGCAAGGACATGAAAAGGATAATAAAGAAATACTATGAAAAAGCCTGTGCCCAAGATCTGATAATTATCAACAGTGTCTTCCAGAAAATAAAATAGGGAATATTTTCTAACTTATTCTGCTAGGTCAGCATCATCCTAATACCCAAATCAGACAAAGATATTGCAAAAGAAGAAAAGTACAGACCAATAAATCTCACGAATATAGTTGCAAAAATCAACTGAATATTAGCAAATCAAATACAATGATTTATAGAAGTAATTATACAGTATAACCAAGTGGGATTTATCTGGATATGCAAGATTAGTTCATCATTAAAAAACTAATATAATTCAATCCATCAACTGGATAAAGAAGAAAGGTTACATGACCATATCAATAGACATGGAAACAGCACTTAACAAAATTCAGCACTCATTCATTATTAAAAAGTCTGAGCTAAGTAGAAATAGAGCAAAATGTGTTCAATTAGATAAAGAACAACTGCAGTATACCTATATATAACATATTCATGGTAAGAAATTTGAAATTTTTTTGCTAAAATCAGTAACAAAATAAGAATGTTCCCTTTGGTCACTCTTTTATGACTTCACACTAGAATTCCTAGTTAATGCAGCAAGATGAAAAAAGAAATAAAAGGTACATTACTTAGGAAGGTAGAAATAAAATTTGTTTCACAGATGGTATGATTGTCTATGTGGAAAATCTAAATCAACAACAAAAAACTAATATGCAATTATAGAAAGTTGCAAGATACAAAATTTATAAACGTACATTCCTTTCTATATACCAGCAAAGAAATATGAAGTTTAAACTTAACATATAGTATCATTTACTTTATTATCCTAAAAATGTAAATCTTTAGGTATAAATTTCACAATATATGTATGTTTATATGAGGCAAAACTACAAAGCGCTGATTTTAAAAAATCAAAGAGGAACTGAATACATAGATATTCCCTGTTCATGGATAGGAAGACCCAGTATCACCAACGTTATCAGTTTTTCTCAGCTTTACCTGTAAGATTCAACAGAATTCCAGTCAAAATCCCAGCAAATTATTTTGTGGTTATTAACAAATTGATTTTAGATCTTGCTTTCCTGGATTTGTTATCAAGCAATACAGTGAATGATCTTTTAGTTAGTTTTCAGTCAGAGGTTTTCATGACCTGAGTGATACATAGATTTCTTCCTTAATGAAAGAACACATTCATATAGGACAGCAATAAGAATCCATTCTTTAAAGAATAGGATTTGAGACTGGCCCTTTGAATGAAGCAATCTGTGTAGCAATCTGTGTAGTGCTTAAGAATATGGATTCTGGATGCAGGCTTCCTGAATTCAAATGTTATCTCTTTCACCTTCTAGCTGTGACCCAGGGCAAGTTATTTAATCTGAACCTCTGCCTTGTTCCTTCTGTGTCAGGTGGTAATAATAAAAGTTTCAACCTCTTAGGATTATTAAAGGGATGAAATAAGTCTCATTTGTATAAAAAGTTTTTAGAATAGTGTCTGGTTAACATTAGGTGCTTAATTTGTTGTTTTATGGTTCATAGTTTACAAGAGTCTATGAACATCAAAACCATACAGGGAATTTGTGAAATGCTGGATCCCATTGCCAGAGAATTGACTTGAGTTCATATAAATTTGGCCAGTGCATCTTATGGGTAATTCTGCTATACTTAGAAACTGCAGGAATAGGTAGTCATTGGGGACTTTGCAGCAGTGGAGAGAGACAGGACAAGTGGTCTCTTCAGAAAAAAAGAAAATCTGTTGGATATTTTTAGAGAGAATTGGAAGTTGGAGATTAGAAATTAAAAGGCTTTGAATAGGTGCCTGAGATGTGACAAAGAAAATTTTGTCAAACTTTGGTGAAGAAACTACTTTGAGAGGCTGAGCCTGTATGACTCAGGATGATGGTACTGTTGAAAGAACAAAAATCAGTTAGACGAATGAGTTTGCTGGTGGTTTATTTTTGTTTAATATGATTGAGGGCCACTCAGGGTCATACCCAGTAGGCTATTTAAAGACGTTTGCCTCAAGGTTTCTTCTAGATGAGTGTCAGAGGAGCAGGAGGGTACCTAAAGGATGATTGCCACTAGCCATGCTTTCACTATTGTATCTAATCATGTGGTAAACATGATACTGCTTTATTATATTTATTTGAACTCTACTTAGGGACTTTTCATTAAGCTGATGTTATACTTTTTTTATGTTGCATATAGCATATGGGTATTATTGATGAGTTGTGGAGACCAAGAAGATCTTGACATGTCTCTGTTTTATCTTAATGAAGAAATATTTTCATATAAGTATTTTAACTTTCATATCCCTGTTTCATATTCTCATGTGAGATGTCAAATTCACTTTTTCCATTTTAGTAGAAGATGTACTTTTTTTTTCTAGATTATTGCTCCTATTTTTCCTTCATCTGCCTTTGCTATCACAAATAAATTACCACAAGAATACATTTTTTCTTGTGTAAGAATAGAAATATCTGCTTAATAAAACTTTTTAAAAATCCCTTTATGTCTGAAAAAGAATCTAGTTAATCTTTAAGAATAAGAAGAAAAATCCCTGGGTATGTAGTCTATGAATCATCCAATAAGTTTTACAGCTGAATTCCAAGTATTCAAACATGTTTCAATAGTTAGCCAACATTTTACATCCTATAAAAATTAAATCCAGAGTTTGGGATTAGTACATTAGCAGAACTCTTGAGTAGCACATGTAAGATCTTGGCTTCAATCTTTACTTTGGGGTTGGAGGACGAAAAAATTAAATCCATTGCATAAACATTGGGAAAATGATGTTTATTATAGTACTGTGAATTAATTAGAGAGTTTAATATATTTTTAGGAACTTGTGAGGCATTGTAAAAGCAATCTGTTATTGCCTCAATGAAATTGGGTTTTCTTTAAGTCTCCTTAAAAGAGTACTATATAACAATAGGGTTTTTTTGTTGTTGTTTTTTGTTTTTATTACTGCCATCAGCAGTAGTGGGCATATGAACAAACACAATGACAGTGTTCTGCCTGGTTTTCCAGAAACTCTTGGGTCTTTACTGTCACTGTTGCCACTCAGTTAATAAGCAGAGACAAAAAGTGCATACATATATTTGAGGAGCCCTTCAAGTGTTGAAGTGACACTTATATTTGCCTATGAAAACCAGTTTTCTCTTAATTTGAAGTCATATTTCTAAATTAACCTGCTCAATCATTTATGAGCCAGTGCATATTCAGCTTGGGTAAGCTTATAAAATTTAAGATGAGTTTCACAGCATTTCCACCTTTCCTTTTTCTTTCCTCAACCTTTTCTCATCTTCCATTCCCAGCCTTCCACTCACTCTACACTGTAATCAGGTATCTGAACTATAGGGAATGAGAGAACACGGGAGATGTGATTCAGCACAAAGAAGAAAGTAATCAGTTTTTAAATTGTTTAACTATTATTTGTCTTTGTTTCTTCTTTTTGTTCTTTTGTTATTTTTTCTTTTTTAAACCATGGAACTCTTTGGTCAAACAAAATTTAATCCAGGATTCTAGAACATGTAAAAGCTGAGCTCTTCTTTTTGCAGGGATATGAAGCTAAGCCCTCCTCATTAAAAGACTTCCTGCTCCTGAGTAAAAGTAGGGGGCATAGAAGAGGTTTTTGCATAATTTTGAGCAACATTCTTTAAAAATCACTGTTCTGTGTACTGAAGATTTATGCTGTTAGGACACATTATTTTGAGTCCAATAGAAGAAGGCTCACCACAACTTTCTAGACTAATTCATAAGAAGATGTTTATGTTTTGTTTGTAAGCTTAATATATATGCAAGGTATTAGAAAGCAAAGTTTAATAGATTTCAGAAATCGAATTTCCAAACTTAGTTGACTTTTTCATATTGTTTTCCTTTAAGATTGTCCATTTTATAAAGAAAGAATGTGATTGAGCTGTGCTTTGTGACGGAGGATATTCATAATCCCAATCATTCAGGAGGCTAAGGCAGGAGGATCACAAATTCAAGGCCAGCTTCAGAAACTTAGGGAGGCCTAAGCTATTTGGCCAGACCCTATCTCAAATTTAAAACAACATAATAATAATAAATAAAAGGGCTACGAATGCACCTCAGTGGTAGAGCACCTCTGAGTTCAATCCCTGTATAATCTTCCCTTCCCCAATAAAGAAAGGAATGATACAGTTGCCAATTTTTGTTGCTTTTGGGAAATGGGATAAGTATAGTATATCATACTTATTAAGGAGAAATTTTAATGATTTAAGATTTTCTGATGCTTCTTAAGCTGTGGTAATATCAGCTGTTAACTTTTTTGTCCTTTTCATAAGTTACATAATACATTTAATAAAGCACTCTTATAAGTCACATAATGATGTTCACAGACTTATAATTATTTGATATATCTTTAAATTTTTTAAAAAATACAAAACAGGAGCTGGGGTTGTGGCTCAATGGTAGAGTGCTCACCTAGAGCAGATGGGGCACTGAGTTCCATCCTCAGAACCACATAAATAAAATAAAAATAAATGCATTGTGTTCACCTATAACTAAAAAAGTTTTTTAAAATACAAAATAGAGCTTTATAGTAACAATAAAAATATAAACACATTTCCTAGTATTTGGAAACATTTTATTTGTACTATTAACCACTCTATGTAGAAATATCATTTTCTTCCCAATTAATATCCATTTGAATTACTAATTCCAGCAAGCTTGAATTTGAATTCTTTATCATCATATTTGATGACATTTGCAGAATGTGATTGATTATATGATACCGGTTGAAAATAAAAATTCAATAGAGTTTCAGATTAGTTCAAAATATTTTCAGTTAGAATGAGGCCAACTTGGTCCACATAAATAGTAATCAAAAGATTATGAGGTAAGATTGATAAATAAGCTGCCTTAAAGACCTCGTAGAAAACTGTCTTTAAATCTAATAATTTTACTTAACAGCATGTAGGCAAATCCTACTAATTATTATCCCATGGTAGTATATAACTTCTGAAAGTTTTAAAAACTTCTACGACTATAGTCAGAAATCAGTTTTTCATAATTTCTGTAAAGTATTCCCTGTATTTTATCAAATATAGTAACTACATCACAAGCAGTGTCAAATTGTAAAGTGGTATGAATAGAGGGGGAAAATAACAGATTATCATAATTTAGAATAAATAGTTCCTTTTTAATTAATTAGCTAATGCTTTAATATTGTGGTCTAAAAAATACCATAAAGTACAAATTACTATTTATTTGTTTGAACATCCTATATGTTGAATAGCAAAATGTGAAATAAATGGAAAAGCCAAAAATTATAACATAGTGTAAACGTTTAATTTTTTTTTCTAAAAATGATTATTGCGTTAGACTTGGATTTAAAATCAGGTGAGATGATTTTTAGTTTTTCAGAAATATTTAGAAGACTTATTTCATAAATGCATATATTGGTATGTGAATTATGTCTTTGTTGATAAGGTACTACTATAAATCTCTCCACAATTTTAGTGTTTATATTTCCCTTTATTGTTTCAACAAAGTTTAATAGTTTAGAATGATGCTTGTACTTATTCTTTCCTAATTTAGTAGTAGTTCTGAAATTAAGTATTTCATATTCAATGAAAACTTACTTTAGAACATTTAAAAGCTCCTTCCTCCCAACTCTATTTTTTTTTTAATTTTTATTGTTGGTTGTTCAAAACATTACATAGTTCTTGATATATCATATTTCACACTTTGATTCAAGTGGGTTATAAACTCCCATTTTTACCCCATATACAGATTGCAGAATCACATCAGTTACACATCCATTGATTTACATATTGCCATACTAGTGTCTGTTGTATTCTGCTGCCTTTCCTATCCTCTACTATCCCCCCTCCCCTCCCCTCTTCTCTCTCTACCCCCTCTACAGTCATTCATTTCTCCCCCTTGTATTATTTTCCCCTTTCCCCTCACTTCCTCTTGTATGTAATTTTGTATAACCCTGAGGGTCTCCTTCCATTTCCATGCAATTTCCCTTCTCTCTCATCCCTGTTTAATGTTAATCTTCTTCTCATGCTCTTCGTCCCTACTGTGTTCTTAGTTACTCTCCTTATATCAAAGAAGACATTTGGCATTTGTTTTTTAGGGATTGGCTAGCTTCACTTAGCATAATCTGCTCTAATGCCATCCATTTCCCTGCAAAATCTATGATTTTGTCATTTTTTAATGCAGAGTAATACTCCATTGTGTATAAATGCCACATTTTTTTTATCCATTCGTCTATTGAAGGGCATCTAGGTTGGTTCCACAGTCTTGCTATTGTGAAATGTGCTGCTATGAACAGCGATGTAGCAGTGTCCCTGTAGCATGCTCTTTTTAGGTCTTTAGGGAATAGACCGAGAAGGGGAATAGCTGGGTCAAATGGTGGTTCCATTCCCAGCTTTCCAAGAAATCTCCATACTGCTTTCCAAATTGGCTGCACCAATTTGCAGTCCCACCAGCAATGTACAAGTGTACCCTTTTCCCCACATCCTCGCCAGCACTTGTTGTTGTTTGACTTCCTAATGGCTGTCAATCTTACTGGAGTGAGATGGTATCTTAGGGTGGTTTTGATTTGCATTTCTCTGAGTGCTAGAGATGGTGAGTATTTTTTCATGTACTTGTTGATTGAGTGTATGTCCTCCTCTGAGAAGTGTCTGTTCAGGTCCTTGGCCCATTTGTTGATTGGGTTATTTGTTATCTTATTGTCCAATTTTTTGAGTTCTTTGTATACTCTGGATAATAGGGCTCTATCTGAAGTGTGAGGAGTAAAGATTTGTTCCCAGGGTGTAGGCCCCCAATTTACCTCTCTTATTGTTTCTTTTGCTGAGAAAAAATTTTTTAGTTTGAGTAAGTCCCATTTGTTGATTCTAGTTATTAACTCTTGTGCTATGGCCTCAGGCTAGCATCATTCTGAATGGAGAAAAATTGAAGGCATTCCCTCTAAAATCTGGAACAAGACAGGGATGCCCTCTCTCACCACTTCTGTTCAACACTGGCCAGAGAAATTAAAGCCTCCCAACTCTTTAGAGGTGAATTTACATTATGGATTTATTTCCACATAATGGTAGCACACAGATTAGTTTTCTGATACTGATTTTTTGCTGTTGATAATGAAATGAATAGATTTTATTTGTGATCTGTCCTTATATAAGGATATCATAATTTTTTTATATCATAAGAAAAAGATTCTTAACTATCCTGCAACTGAGTGTATTTAACACCAAACTTGCAGCTTTTTGTGCCTTTAACAGGTACATATATGATAAGATGTTAATGGAAGCCAAAAGTAGATCTGACTGTTCAGAGAAATGGTTTTGCCAGATGTTTCTTCATTCAACAAATAATTAAAGAAAGCCAGATTCTGTTCCAGCACAGTGTATCAAAGTCTTGTTCTCATGAGCGTGTCTATAAATTGATGTCAATTTATATAGGCTGTTTGCATCCTATTGGCTATAATTAGCTGAATATTGATTGAAGTATTGCAAATATCATACGATATGAGGAATTTAAAAAAAAACAGATTGTCTTTATATATGTATTTTTTAAACACTAATCCAAGTTTGGGATTAGTTTAACACTCCCAAGTTATTCAGCCCAAGGGAAAGACAGATTTAACAGAATGAGAGTAAATGAAAAATCTGTGCCATCATTGAGCTTCTTTTGTAAATTTACAACTCTTGAGAAAAGCTAATTAACCAAAGCATATCCTGTCTTACTTTTTTTTCTAAACGAGAATACAGGAATACATATGAACTGAATGGAAAAATGTTCAACTACCCTGTTTGTAAGGAGAGAAAAGAGACTTCCTTTTCTTTTCTCATTTATATTTAAAATAAATCCTCAATATTATATGTGTATTTTTGTAATATATAGTGAAACCTGTTTTATTTAGACATAGAAACATAAAGATTTCCAATAGTGTAGAGCTAATATACACTATCTGAAGCTAATAGATTAACTACAGTATTGTTGGTTTCTTGAGCAAAAGTCAATGCTTTTGAAACCAACTAATACTCAACTATGGCATATGAGCAGTCAGTATTCTGTTTATTTTTATTATAAGCTTTATACCTGTACAATTTTATTACATGTTTATAATAATCTACATTAAGGTAGTGCTTAAATTTTTATTGAATGTGATAGCCAAAGAACTATGTTTAAAAGGTACATTAATCTCAATATGGCATCCATATACTGAGTAGCATAACCTTTATTATGGTTTTTCTTAAACTTTTTTTTTTTTATTGGTTGTTCAAAACATTACACAGCTCATGACATATCATCTTCCATACATTTGATTCAAGTGGGTTATGAACTCCCATTTTTTACCCCAAATACAAGTTGCAGAATCACATCGGTTACACATCCACATTTTTACATAATACCATATTAGTGACTGTTGTATTCTGCTACCTTTCCTATCCCCTACTATCCCCCCTCCCCTTCCCTCTCATCTTCCCTCTCTACCCCATCTGCTGTTGTTTAATTCTCTCCCTTGTTTTTTTTTTTCCCCTTTCCCCTCACAAACTCTTATATGTAATTTTGTGTAACAATGAGGGTCTCCTTCCATTTCCATAGTTTCCCTTCTCTCTCCCTTTCTCTCCCCCCACTCGTCTCTGTTTAATGTTAATCTTTTCCTCATGCTCTTCTTCCCTGTTCTGATCTTAGTTGCTCTCTTTATATCAAAGAAGACATTTGGCATTTGTTTTTCAGGGACTGGCTAGCTTCACTTAGCATAATCTGCTCTAATGCCATCCATTTCCCTGCAAAATCCATGATTTTGTCATTTTTTAGTGCTGCGTAATACTCCATTGTGTATAAATGCCACAGTTTTTTAATCCATTCATCTATTGAAGGGCATCTGGGTTGATTCCAAAGTCTAGCTATTGTGAATTGTGCTGCCATGATCATGGATGTGGCAGTATCCCTATAGTATGCTCTTTTAAGGTCCTCAGGGAATAGACCGAGAAGGGCGATAGCTGGATCAAATGGTGGATCCATTCCCAGCTTCCCCAGGAATCTCCATACTGCTTTCCATATTGGCCGCACCAGTTTGCAGTTCCACCAGCAGTGTACAAGTGTACCCTTTTCCCCACATCCTCGCCAGCACTTATTGTTGCTTGACTTCATAATGGCTGCCAATCTTACTGGAGTGAGATGGTATCTTAGGGTGGTTTTGATTTGCATTTCTTTGACTGCTAGAGATGGTGAGCATTTTTTCATGTACTTATTGATAGATTGTATGTCCTCCTCTGAGAAGTGTCTGTTCAGGTCCTTCGCCCATTTGTTGATAGGGTTGTTTGTTATCTTGTTGTTTAATTTTTTGTGTTCTTTGTATATTCTGGATATTAGGGCTCTATCTGAAGTGTGAGGAGTAAAGATTTGTTCCCAGGATGTAGGTTCCCTATTTACCTCTCTTATTGTTTCTCTTGCTGAGAAAAAACTTTTTAGTTTGAGTAAGTCCCATTTGTTGATTCTAGTTATTAACTTTTGTGCTATGGGCGTCCTATTAAGGAATTTGGAGCCCGACCCCACAATGTGTAGATTGAAGCCAACTTTTTCTTCTATCAGGTGCAGAGTCTCTGATTTGATATCTAGGTCCTTGATCCATTTTGAATTTACTTTTGTGCATGGCGAGAGAAAGGGGTTCAGCTTCATTTTGTTGCATATGGATTTCCAGTTTTCCCAGCACCATTTGTTGAAGATGCTATCCTTTCTCCATTGCATGTTTTTAGCGCCTTTATCGAATATAAGAAAGTTGTAATTTTGTGGATTGGTCTCTGTGTCTTCTATTCTGTACCATTGATCCACCTTCCTGTTTTGGTACCAGTACCATGCTGTTTTTGTTACTATTGCTCTGTAGTACAGTTTGAAATCTGGTATCGCTATACCTCCCGATTCACACTTCCTGCTTAGAATTGCTTTTGCTATTCTGGGTCTTTTGTTTTTCCATATGAATTTCATGATAGCTTTATCTATTTCTACCAGAAATGCCGTTGGGATTTTGATTGGCATTGCATTGAACCTGTAGAGAACTTTGGGTAATATCGCCATTTTGATGATGTTGGTTCTGCCTATCCATGAACAGGGTACATTTTTCCATCTTCTAAGATCTTCTTCTATCTCTCTCTTTAGGGTTCTGTAGTTTTCATTGTATAAATCTTTCACCTCTTTTGTTAGGTTGATTCCCAAGTATTTTATTTTTTTTGAGGATATTGTGAATGGGGTGGTTTTCCTCATTTCCATTTCAGAAGTTTTGTTACTGACATACAGGAATGCCTTTGATTTATGCGTGTTGATTTTATATCCTGCCACTTTGCTGAATTCATTTATCAGTTCTAGTAGTTTCTTTGTAGACCCTTTTGGGTCTTCTAAGTATAGGATCATATCGTCCGCAAATAGTGATATTTTAAGTTCTTCTTTTCCTATTTTTATGCCTTTAATTTCTCTTGTCTGTCTAATTGCTCTGGCTAGTATTTCAAGGACTAAATTAAATAGAAGTGGTGAGAGAGGGCATCCCTGTCTTGTTCCAGATTTTTGCGGGAATGCCTTCAGTTTTTCTCCATTTAGAATGATGCTAGCCTGAGGCTTAGCATATATAGCTTTTACAATGTTGAGGTAAGTTCCTGTTATCCCCAGTTTTTCTAGTGTTTTGAACATAAAAGGATGCTGTACTTTGTCGAATGCTTTTTCTGCATCTATCGAGACGATCATATGGTTCTTATCTTTAAGTCTATTGATGTGGTGAATAATATTTATTGATTTCCGTATATTGAACCAACCTTGCATCCCAGGGATGAATCCTACTTGATCATGGTGCACAATTTTTTTGATATGCTTTTGAATTCGATTCGCCAGGATTTTATTGAGAATTTTTGCATCTATGTTCATTAGAGATATTGGTCTGTAGTTTTCTTTCTTTGAAGTGTCTTTGTCTGGTTTCGGGATCAGGGTGATGTTGGCCTCATAGAATGAATTTGGAAGAGCTCCTTCTTTTTCTATTTCTTGAAATAGCTTGAAAAGTATTGGTATTAATTCTTCTTTGAAGGTTTTGTAAAACTCCGCTGTATACCCATCTGGTCCAGGGCTTTTTTTGGTTGGTAGTCTTTTGATGGCTTCTTCTATTTCTTCCTTTGTTATTGGTCTGTTTAAATTGTGTGTGTCTTCCTGACTCAATCTGGGCAGCTCATATGACTTAAGAAATTTATCGATGTCTTCACTGTCCTCTATTTTATTAGAATATAGGGTTTCAAAATACTTTCTAATTATCTTCTGTATTTCTGTAGTGTCTGTTGTGATATTGCCTTTTTCATCCCGTATGTTAGTGATTTGAGTTTTCTCTCTTCTTCTCTTCGTTAGCATGGCTAAGGGTCTGTCGATCTTATTTATTTTTTCAAAGAACCACCTTTTAGTTTTATCAATTTTTTCAATGGTTTTTTTTTGTTTCAATTTCGTTGATTTCCGCTCTGATTTTAATTATTTCTTGTCTTCTGCTATATTTGCTGTTGTTTTGCTCTTCCTTTTCTAGGGTTTTGAGATGTAGTGTGAGTTCGTTTATTTGTTGTTTTTTTCTTTTTTTGAGGAATGAACTCCAGGAAATGAATTTCCCTCTTAAAACTGCTTTCATTGTGTCCCATAGATTCCGGTATGTTGTGTCTGAATTGTCGTTTATCTCTAAGAATTTTTTGATTTCCTCCTTTATGTCTTCTGTAACCCATTGATCATTCAGTAACATATTGTTTATTTTCCATGTGATGCAGGATTTTTCCTTCCTTCTTTTTTCATTGATTTCCAGTTTCATTCCATTATGATCAGATATGGTGCATGGTATTATCTCCACTCCTTTATATTTACTAAGAGTTGCCCTATGGCATAATATATGATCTATCTTTGAGTACGATCCATGTGCTGCTGAGAAGAACGTGTATCCACTTGATGATGGTTGATATATTCTATATATGTCGGTTAAGTCTAGGTTATTGCTGATGTGATTCTGCAATCTGTATTTGGGGTAAAATTGGGAGTCCATAACCAACTTGAATCTAATGTATGAAATATGATATGTCAAGAGCTTTATAATGTTTTTAACAACCAATAAAAAAAAATTAAAAAAAAAAAAAAGTCTAGGTTATTGATTGTGTCATTGAGTTCTATAGTTTCTTTATTCAGCTTTTGTCTGGAGGATCTGTCTAATGGCGAGAGCGGTGTGTTGAAGTCACCCATAATTATTGTGTTGTGGTCAATTTGACTTTTGAACTTGAGGAGAGTTTGTTTTATGAATGTTGCTGCACCATTATTTGGTGCATATAAATTGATAATTGTTATGTCTTGTTGGTGAATAGTTCCTTTTAACAGGATATAGTGTCCTTCTTTATCCCTTTTGATTAACTTAGGTTTGAAGTTGAGTTTATTCGATATGATTATGGCCACTCCTGCTTGCTTCCGAGGGCCATGTGAGTGTTATGATTTTTCCCAACCTTTCACCTTCAGCCTGTGTATGTCTTTTCCTATCATATGAGTCTCCTGAAGGCAGCATATTGTTGGATTTGTTTTTTTGATCCAGGTTACCAGCCTGTGTCTCTTGATTGGTGAGTTTAGTCCATTAATATTTAAGGTTACAATTGAAATATGATTTGTACTTCCAGTCATGTTTATTTATTTATTTATTTTAGTTTGGCTAGTTTTTACTTTTTGGTTGTTTTCCTCTGCCTTTACAGAGATACCTCCCGCTGTTGGTTTTGGGCACTGTTTTTCCATTCCTCTTCTTGTAGAATTTTGCCCAAAATGCTTTGCAGTGCTGGTTTTCTGGCTGCGAAATCTTTTAGCTTTTGTTTATCGTGAAAGATTTTAATTTCATTGTCAAATCTGAAGCTTAATTTTGCTGGATACAGTATTCTTGGTTGGAATCCATTATTTTTCAGCTTTTGAAATACATTGTTCCAGGATCTTCTCGCTTTCAAAGTCTGTGATGAAAAATCAGCCGTTAACCTAATTGGTTTACCCCTGAATGTAATCTGCCTCCTTTCCCTCGTAGCTTTTAATATTCTCTCCTTGTTCTGTATGTTGGCTATCTTCATAATTATATGTCTTGGAGTTGGCCTATTACAGTTTTGGATGTTTGGGGTCCTGTAGGCTTCCAGGATTTGGCAATCCATTCCATCTTTCATCTCTGGGAAGTTTTCTAGGATTATTTCATTCAATAGGTTGTCCATTCCTTTGGCTTGAATCTCTGTGCCTTCTTCTATCCCAATGACTCTCAAATTTGGTTTTTTGATGAAATCCCATATCTCTTGGATAGATTGCTCGTGAGATTTAAGCATCTTTTCAGTATTGACTATATTCTTTTCAAGTTGATAAACTTTGTCTTCATTATCTGATGTTCTGACTTCTACTTGATCTAGTCTATTTGTAATATTCTTGTTAGCATTTTTAATCTGGTTTATGGTTTCTTGCATTTCTAAAATCACTGTTTGGTTTTTTTTTAAGATCTCTATCTCCTGGTAAAGCTCGTTCTTTGCAGTTTGTATTTGTTTGTTTAGTTGGTTTTCAAAATATACTTTCAATTCTTGGATTTGCTGTCTCATGTCTTCTCTAAAATTCCGTTCCATCTGAGTTAGGTATGCCTTGATTTCTTTCCCTGTCCATGTTTCTGATGCTTCTAGGTCCTCCTGTAGATTTAAGTTGTCCTGCATTATCTGTACTCCTTTTTTCCCTGGTTTTTTCATGTTGTTCACGTTACTTTCCAGCTCTATTTGACTGCTTTGTAACTGCCTTCTCCTATACATTTGTTTTGGCTTTGTTTATATCTGTTGTTTCTCCTTTGTGGTGGGAGATTATGCCTATAGATGTTGGGCTTTATTGTACTTTAGAGCTGATTCATTCAATTTATAAAGGGCTTCCGGATTTTGTATGCATATAGTGATTTGTTTTTTGTTCTTAGGACTTTATGTTGGGTGCTATGAAGGTATACGGGTTAGTATGTCTTGGCTACTTTAGAAGATTGCTCTACTGAAGGGGGATGCTAACCGTCAATTGGATCAGGGTGTTGGTAGTAGCTAGGTATTTAGGAGCACTATAGACGGCCTCGAAACATTCACCTGTTTGCATTTAGACAGTTACATGAAATGGAGGACGTAATGCTTGGGATAAAAGTTGGGGGGAAGGGAAAGGAAGGTGCTCTTGAAAAGTAAGAAGGAGGGGGAGTTAGATAGCATATAGGAGAATGGAAAGAACAATAAAACTTGGAAGGGGAGAGAAAGAGGGAAAAAGGGAGAGAAAAGATAAAATAAAATTAGGTCTTAGAGATCCATTTTCTTCTCTTCCCGTAGGCAAAGCTGTGCCCTCCAGGCTGAGATTTGCCCTCAATGTGTCAACAGCAATCCCTGTAAGGCGGCTCCTGGGAGTCTCTCAATCCTGTTGGTCCAGAGCCGTTTCACTTCTACGGCCCCTCCTCCCCTTCCTCCTGCCAGCCAGCCAGGTCCTGTGCACCGGAGGAGGTTCTCCAAGGATTTGGTTACACTTTCAGCACCTCTGGGTGCTCTATTTCCCTAATGACTGAGCACTCTCTCTGTCATTCATCTAAGCCCCAGTGCTGTGGAGCTGTGTTCTGGGAGTCAATAGTTTAATTTTTCCTGACCCCTTTGGTGGGCACACCTTCGGAGTCTGGCGGCTAAGACCATTGGTGTCGCCACTGGTGGTAATGGGAGTTGGGGGTCGAGGATCCCATCTGCTTCCCTCAGCCCCTACAATCACGACCACTCCGCTAGCAGTAGGAGGAGTTGGGGGTCTGGAGTGTCCTCTGTTTCCCTCCGCCCCTACTGTCACGCCCTCTCAGTTGGCGGTTGGGGGAGTTGGGGGTGGGGAGTCTTCTCTGCTTCCCTCCGCCCCTACAGTCACGCCCACGTCACTGGCAGTATTGGGAGTTGGGGGTCGGGAGTCCCTTGGCCCTTACAGTCACGCCCCCGGAGAGATTTTGAAGTTTCCCGGTTGTTTGTATCTGATGCGGGTGGGAGTCACACACCTGCCAAAGTAGATTCCGCTGGGAAGGAATCTCTTTGGCCGAACTTTGGTGACTTCCCCTCTCTGCAATGGCGGGCCCCTGCCTCCTTGCTGGAGTGTCCGAAGGGAGGGGTGGAACTGGCTTGTCTCTGGTCTGACCCAATCTCTGGTTTTAGTTCCCAGTTCGCTATTTCATAAAGGCTTGGTTAGATTTCCTTCACGCCGTCTCAGGGGGGGAGCCGTTTGCCGGGTGGGCGGGGCCGTTCGCAGTGGGGGCGGGGCCGTTAGCAGAGCTGGGAGGGCACAGGCCGTCTGCCGGGCAGGGACCCTTCTCGAAGCGCAGGGCCACTGGGGGCTGACTGCAGAGCCTGGGGTGGTGGCCGCGGGCGGGGTGCCAGCAGAGCCCGGAGGGCGGGGGCCCCGTTTGCCGGGTGGGCGGGGCGTTAGCAGCGCCGGGAGGGCACAGGCCGTTTGCCCGGCCAGGCGGGGACCCTTCTCGGCGCGCCGGCCGCCGGGGGCCGCTTGTAGAACCCGGTAGGCAGTGGCCTCATGGCTAAGAGCCGGGCGGGCGGGGTGGCCGATCACCGAGCGAGCGGGGCCGCCAGGAGAGCCAGGATGGCGGGAGCCGTCTCCTGGGCCAGGCGTGGACCCTTCTCACTGCCCCGGGCCGCCGGTGGCCGCTTGCAGAGCCGGTTGGGCGGTGGCTGCAGGATTGGACCTCTGCGTCCGCGGCCGGCCAAGATTCACTTGTCTGGGGCCAACTGTCAGCTCTAGTATAACTTACTGCTTCCTGGCAGGTCTCCTTTCAGCGGAATTTTGCTAGAAGTTCCTCAGTAGGTAGAATGTAGCTGTTTTAATGGGTGTTTCTGATCCGGTTAATGTGGAGATACTGAAAGTGCTGCTTCCTTGCCGGCCGCCATGTTGGATCCCCCCCTCTTAAACTTTTAAATAAGTAATATTTCAATATCCAGTCAAATTCTGAAGAGAATAAAATCTGCATTAACAAAAATGACAAAATTGTGTACCAGTGCCTCTAAAGCAAAGTCTAAAGTCAAACAGTTTTTAGTAGCAATAAATAAATAAAAATACTCCAGGGGTTGGGGACTGAGTGGTGGATCACTTGCTGAGCCTGCACAAAACCCTGGATTTGTTCCCTAACACTGTTCCCCACCCCCCCCAAAAAAGACACTCCAAAATGTTCTAAAAGGCTGTCTATGCTATAATTGTATAAGTCTCTTTCCCCTACCCATTTTTATAGTTCTATATTTTCCTTTCCCTCATTTTTTGTGGGGTTTTTGGGCTGCATTATAATTGTACATAAACTAAATTTCAATGAGTATTAATAAGATTATATATTTTGTAATTTCCCTTTTCTCCAAACACATTAATACAGAAACTTAGTAATATACCACTGAATTCAGGAAACATTGATACACCAGAGTATGCGTTTTAATAAGTAGTTGCTGTTAAGATGTGAAAGAAAAGGAAATTTTTACACTAGTATGGCAATATGTAAATTAATGGATGTGTAACTGATGTGATTCTGCAATCAGTATATGGGGTAAAAATGGGAGCTCATAACCCACTTGAATCAAAGTGTGAAATATGATATATCAAGAACTATGTAATGTTTTGAACAACCAACAATAAAAAATTAAAAAAAAAAAAAAGAAAAGGAAATTTTCCTGTAGTAAAAATTTATTTAGTGCCACCCCCCATCTTTATCTGAAGTAACCAGTTGTTGTTGATGATGATGATTTGATTTTTCTCCACTTTTTTTAAATTGGTGCCTGGTGGTGAGATTTGTTGTTACACATTTGTACATGCACACAATATAACAATGTAATTTGGCCAGTATCACTTCCCAGCACCTCCTCCTTTCCGCCTCCCACCCCTACCGATCTTCCTTTAATTTTCATTAGATCTGCCCCCACCTTTCTTTTCTTTTTTCTTCTTTAGCTTCCATATGAGAGAAAACATGACCCTAGACCTTCTGAGATCAACTTTGTCTGTTCAACATAATGGTCTCTAGTTTTATCCATTTTCCTGCAAACGACATAATTTCATTTTTGTTTTTGGCTAAATAGAACTCCATTGTGTATATATGTACCATATTTTCTTTACCGTTCACCCGTTGATGGATACCTAGGCTGATTCCATTGTTTGGCTATGGTGACTTGTGCTGCTATAAACTTGGGTATGTGTGTATCACTGTAGTATGATGACTTTAATTCTTCAGGATAAATACTAAGGGGTTGTATAGCCATGTGGTTCCATGCCTGGTCATTGGAGGAACTCTATACTTCTTTTCATAGTGGTTATACTAATTTACAGTCCTACCAACAATGTAAAGGCGTTCGTTTTTCTCCACATCCTTTCTAGCATTATGTATGTATGTATATATTTGGTACCAGGGATTGAGCTCAGGGGTACTTAACCACTGAGCCACATCTCCAGCCTTTTTTGTGTGTTTTATTTAGAGACAGGATCTCACTTAGTTGCATAGTGCCTTGCCATTGCTGAGACTGACTTTGAACTCGTGATCCTCCTGCCTCAGCCTCCCGAACTGCCAGGATTACAGGCATGCACCACCAAGCCTGGCTATTATTTGTATTCTGTGACTGCCATTCTGACTGGTATGAGATGAAATCTCAGTGCAGTTTGATTTGCATTTTCCTAACTGCTAATGATGCTGAACATATTTTTATGTATTTGTTGACAGTTTGTATTTCTTCTTTTAAGAAGTGTCTAATTCATTTGCCCATTTATTAATTATTTGATTTTTTTGGTATAATTTTTTTAGATTTTTTAATATATTCTAGATATAAATCTGCTGTCAGAAGAGTAGATAGCAAATATTATCTTCCTATTCTGAGGGTTCTCTTCACTTTCCTAATTGTTTCCTATGCTGTGCAAAAGCTTTTAAATATTATACCATTCTATTTATTAACTAGACATTATTCCTGAAATTTAGGGGTCCTATTGAGAAAGCTGTGGCCTGTGCCTATATGCTGGAGTATTGACCCTACATTTTCTTCTAGGAGTTGTATAGCTCCTGGTCTAATTCGTAAGTCTTTGATCCATTTTCAGTTGATTTTGTGGAGAGTGAGAGATAAGAGTCTTGTTTCATTTTTCTATATATGGATAACCACTTTTCCCAGCACTGTTTAAATAAATAAATAAACAGACAATTGCCTGGCTTGCTGGCGCACAACTTTACTGTAATCTCAATGGCTCTGGAGGCTGAGACATACAGGAGGATCATGAGTTCAAAACCAGCCTCAGCAACTCAATGAGACACTAAGCAACTCAGTGAGACCCTTCTTAAAAAAAAAAAAAAAAAAAAAATACAAAATAGGGCTGGGGATGTGGCTCAATGGCTGAGTGCCCCTGAATTCAATTCCCAGTACCCAAAATAAAAACAAAAACCACTATTTTTTCTCTGGTGTATATTTTTGGCACCTTTGTCAAGGATCGTTTGACTGTAGATGTGTGGGTTTATCTGCCTTCTATTTGGTACCATTGGTCTGTATGTCTGTTTTTATGCTTATACCATGCAGTTTTTGTGAAGTAACCAGTTTTTTTTTTTCATGTTAGCTATTGAACAGACTTTTACTGCTATAAATTGATGCATCATCTGCATAACCAGATTCATGAAATCAAAGGTACTGTTCAACCAAATGTTCAATATCTTGAAAGTAGTCTTGATTTCATGTCTACTTATATTATTTGTTCAAAACTCATGTAACTTCTCCTTGTAGTGTTTTTGTGGTGACTAGAATTAAGTTATTTCTAATAAATAACCCAGATGGCTTTTAAATCAAATCTGGTTAATTTCACTTATCTCTCCACTTACTGTTAAAACTCTGTTATTAATTTTTATTTTAGAGGTTTTAAATAACTAGTAACATTTCTGATATTAGGGGAAAGTAATAGGATAAGGATGGTATTGGTAGAATTAATCATGAGAATAGCATTGTACTGTTAGACATGATACACACAATAGTAACTGGTAAACACAATGTTTATACAATAATCTATAAGGTGAATATTTTAAATCTTAGTTTACAGAATAAAAAGGCTAGAGATGAAACTTATTTGGCTGAGGTCTCATTTACATATTCAAAAAGTGGCTGTTTTCATCCCTTGCTTTTTACTCTATTGATCAGGGAAAGATTCTTGTCATATGGCCATAGAGATGGCCAAATGCACCCGATGAGGTGGACAAGAGTTTATTAGTCACATACAGTCAATGCCCTAGGGGAGAAAGACTCCACACTCACCAGGTCATATGAAAGTTACACTTAGGAACAGAGTGAATAAGGGCTGTGGGAGACTGACAGGTTTTATAGGTTAAGAGGGTGTGGGGTGTCCCTCATTCCCACAGAAGGATATAATGGACTTGTTTGAATAATTCCTCAAGCAGGCAAAAAACTGAAACCTACTACTCAAGGATAAGCAACAACTGCCTCTGACCCCTTTGATAAAGATGACTATTTCTAGGGTTCCTTTTCTTCTGGACCAGAGTAGGGAGTGAAACTTGGGCTTAGGTTATTCAAGGCCTTGCCAGTTTGACCAGAAGTCAAGAAGCACATGATGTGAAACGTGAATTTTACGTTTTACCCCAGACTGACTAAACTGGGATTCAAATTATGGATTTTCTGACTCCAGTACCTATGTTCATTCTACTTTTCATGATATTTCTTTCTTTATCTAGTATCACATCTTAACATTTTAATAGTAACTGAGTACTTTTCTTTTATGGGCATTTTTAGTCTTATTTCCTAAAGAATTCATAACACTGTAGCATCTGTTGTATTCTCATAAAAAAAAAAAAAAAACAAGCGCATACTTGTTTGTAAGATGTGTTATTCAGTTTTCTGTTAATATGAAAAAATACCTGAGAAAGTCAGCCTAAAGGAGGAAAAAATTATTTTGGCTTACAGTTCACAGGTTTCAGTTCATAATTGTTTGGCCTCATTGCTGTGGGCTTGTGGTGAGGCAGAATGTCATGCCCCCTGGGAGCACCAGATCAAAGCTTTTCACCTCATGCAGCCCATTAACCACAGAGAGAGGAGAGGAGGAAGAGCCAGGAACAAGATACATCCTTCAAGGACAAGTTTTTAGTGACCCACCTCTTCCAGTTAGGCCCCACCTCTTAACATTTCCACCCACCTCCCAACAGTGCCACTGTTGGAGGACTTTCCAGATCCACACTATTGGAGAAGATAATTTAAGAACTTTTTTTCCATTTTAGAGGAAAGTAGTTATGTCTTAATTTAGCTTTCTTCCACACAGCAAAAGTTTTTTTATATAGATTCTATCTTTCCTCCCCCAAATCTTGTTTCCTCATATCCCATGTTATTTTTATTAGAACATCTTTACTTCCCCTCCACAGCCATATCACAAGCTGTAATGCTCCTCCATCTCTACAATTACATCTCCTGTATTACAGCTTTCCTACTATTCCTGCAAAGAATTACATTCACCCCATCTTTCATCTTGATTAGGAAATACTTTACGGAGTACCTTGCATAATACTTTGGGTTTGGAGGCTAAACAAGATGCACAAAAAATAAGAGATGGTTTCTGCCTTTGAGACTCTGACTCTGGTGAACAGAAATAAGGATTGTGTATTGTTGGTAAATCAGTACACACAGATTTCATCATGCTCCTCCTTCAGACTCACAAGGCCATCCATGAGCTGGCTGTTCACCTGTCTCTGAAGCCCCATTTTCTGCTCCTTTTCCTGACTTTCAGTAGGCTCTGACCACAATAGCCTTCTTTCCAGTTTCTAAAATACACCAGGTTTTTATCTCTCGGGGCCTTTCTTCTTGGCCTGGAACACACTTCCTTTCGTGTCTGGCTCTTTCTCTTCTTCCAGGTCTCATTCCACGAGTTAGGCTGGAAAATATTTGAATTAAAAGGGACAAATATTCTCAAATTAAGTTGCAGATACTTTTCTATTTGTATAGTTCTAATATTTTATATTAGATGATATAAGTGAATTTTATGGTATTGTGAAAGTAAATTGATGACAGGCAATCATTGAGCTCTTGGGTATTAAAATTTTAAAGCATTTAAAATTTTCCTTTTTAATTTTATGTGTGACAAACATAAAATAATATGTGTGCTATAGTCTTGAAATGTTTACTAAGTTAAGTATTGTGGCATATGGCCCAAGCTGTATATAAATAGAAAAGAAATGCTTATCATAGTTCATAAATTTAAACATTTGGTTTCAAACCATGAAAGAATCTGAATATAGGTTTATGCTTGTTAGGTTTATCACCATAGCTACAAATTTTCTAATAACAATATCAGTATTCTTATAAGGTTAGTGCCTTCTTTCCAAGCATATTTGAATACTTACCACACCACATACTGGTTAACTATTATTGTCTTTATAGTAAGGAAGACATGAATATCATTAGATTTGCCCCCAAATAAAGAGTTAGACCATTTTCCCAACAAGGTAATCTGAGGTTACAAAATTTTGAATAGGAACTTGGTTACTATACATAGGTTGATCAAGTGAAATATTTTCTATTCCTTGACATTGAGTTTGTTTTGATGTGAATTTTGAAAGCTATTGTTTATTTAGGGTATTTCTCTGGGATAACATGATGGCATATCCTCATGTATATTCCTCATTTATACTGCAAAAGGGAACGAAAAATTTCTTTCTAACTGATCAACACAGATAGTTAAGGGGCATTTGCCAGGAACCCAAGGACTGGAGGGGACAGAGAGTTTGTTATTGACCTCTTCCAGGAGATGCTGCCTAACTCAGACCCCTTTAAGCCTGAATCATGGAATTGTGCCGGAAATTCTTATGGATGTATGTTTGGATTAAGGTGGAAAATGGAAAAGGAATTAGAATGCCAACTGCCCAAACCCTCTAGGACCATAAGAGATTGTCAGAGGGAGTCTTAGAAGACCTGGAATGTATCATACACACTCTTTCAATGAATACTCTCCAGCCTGTCTTCTAGCTTCTGTCCCTACCTCTCCCCTCAAAAGAGTTTGGAACCGCCATTAATTATACCAACTTTTGAAAAATAGAAAAAGAGGTATATTTTTATGTTATGTGTTTAAGTGAATGAACAGCTTAAGCCAAAATGCATTGCGTTTCTCACCCATGTCCCACCCAGTCCAGATGTACCACAGCACTCTCAGTGTGTTTAGCCTACACGGATTGAGCTTCCTTGGCTATGTAACCTACCTATATCAACAATTGATCTGAAAGAATCACCAGTGGAACCAAAGAAACTGTTTATTAATTGTAGACATTCTTATCCTTTTTTAAAAATAAATGCCTAGTAAGATACAAAGTATTGAATGCTTTTTAGCTCTGTGTTAACATTTCCACCTCAAAGTCTATATAGGCCCAGGTTCATACTTTGTGAATTCTTTGAGCATCAAAAGAGAATTGTGGGCTGGGGATGTGGCTCAAGCGGTAGCGCACTCGCAGGGCATGCATGCGGCGCTGGGTTCGATCCTCAGCACCACATACAAATAAAGATGTTGAGTCTGCCGAAAACTAAAAAAATAAATATTAAAAAATTCTCTCTCTCTCTTAAAAAAAAAAAGAAAAGAAAAATTGTGTTTCTTGATAGAAAGGAAGTGGTCATAGATCATGCCAGCCAAATAAATATGCCAGTGCTTTGAAATACAGAGCTGTTGGATGAGATCCTGGGATAAAAGATTAAAGTAAGATCAACCTAAATGTTTCAGTCTAGTTAATTTGTATGCTGCTTAAATTTTTCACTTTTAGGAGAATAGCTTTCAGATATAAAATATCATGAAGGTCTGAGTTATTGTTTGACTTGGCTTTAAAGATAATTGTAATAATTTTAAAAGATGTCCTGAAGATATTTCCTGCTGGATCATCCTTCCAAGTTTTTTTTCTTGCTCTTCCTAGATAGAATCCCCTCTTGACTCCCAGCAGTGTAGCTGAATATTTAAATCCTGAGACTTGTTTATTGTTAGGCAGATTAGTTTTCTGCTGAAGCAAACACAGAAAATTACCTAGAGACTATTTTAAAAAACCCTTGCCACTGGCATTTTAGTTAGAATTCTAGGGAGAGAATGGACTGTTTGGATACTGAGTTCTAGTAAAAAAGTGCTGAGATTCTTAGTTTGAAACTGAATTTCAAGCCATTTGACCTAGTATTGTGTCATTTGGGCATTCTGAAGCCTCAGATAAGAACTAATACCAACTCTGGTGTTGGAAGGCAGCTGTTGTGCTTATCAAATGAGTTAGAGTTGTTGGAATACTGTCTACTTGATCAAGGATGGAAGAGTTGAGGAAAGAAAGCTTGATAAATAGAGGCTATTCCACCTTCTTTAAATAGGGATCAAATTGGCCCAATTGTTGAAAAGAAGCACAGACTGGTTCATTAGAGGAGCTGCTGACTTCCTCTAAGGCTCCTGTGGCTGAGGAAGGCTACCAACATTGCAGATAGATAGCATTGATTCTCTTGTTTTTTACTGATAGCATATTCATTATAGTTTTATGCTATTACTTTTGAAAGGTAGTTTTAAACTGTATAACATTTGAGGCAATATTATGAGCTAAAGACTTTAAATATGTTATGTTTTTAATTGCTAAAAGCTGCGGCAGAAAATAACTCTCCACTTGGGAACTTTTGAAACACACTTACTATTATTGTAATACTTATGTTCAAAAACATTACATATTTATTTAAGTACATTAAGAATGTTATTATAAAACTTCGATTTGTGATTTCAATTGATATTCCCAGGGTTCATATGATTAGTTAGAAGTTTAGATTTTAGCCCCAGACTTTTATATTTTTAACATTGGACCAAAGTGTAGCCTTTGTAATGCATGCTACACAAATAAAACCTGTCTTGGAGGAAAAGAACATGAATGCATTTTTAAAATAAAGATCTAGAGTATTGTTACACTTATCAAACATTAAAATTGGGCTAGGAATATTGACTGAAAGGGACAGGTAATCAGGGAGAAAATCAGGCAGAACAAATTTTGTCATTAATACTTAATTAAATAAAGAGACATTTTAATGAACTGAAGAAATGAAACAGCTGGGGTTGTGGCTCAGCAGTAGTGCTCTCGCCTAGCATGTGCAAGGCCCTGGGTTCAATTCTCAGCACCATGTAAAAATAACTAAATAAAGGTATTGTGTCCAACAACCAACTAAACAAAAATATTTTTTTAAAAAATACTAAAACAATTCTTCACTTTAAAAAAAAAGGTTTCATGGCTGATGTTCAAATAGAATTAATCACCACTGCCATCACAAAAGGTCTCTATGGCTTCTTATAACACAAGATGGCATTATTGCTTACCTTTTAGCCATGTGATAAATTCTAAGTATTAAGGAAGATTTGTTTTCTGATCCTAAGTATTCATAAAGATGTATGAAGCATTTTTATGTATCCTTATGTTTTCCTGTGTTTAGGGAAGAAAGTCTTGCTGTGAAGTGTAATTTTATTAATATAATTATACTAAATTAAAGTATAATTTAAACTAAATTAAAGTGCTTTACTTAGGGCACTGAGCTTTCTATGTGTTTGAATATGGGGTTTTTTTCCCCTACAATATCTCCTTACAAAAACTTGTTTTATGAGTCTTTAATTTTTTTTAACATCACAGGCTTTTTTTTTTTAATTCAAAAGAAATCCTCACAAGGTAGAATTTTGTAAACTAATAACTTAGCAAGTCAGATTATCTTCTTCTTGTTTTGTGTCCACTACTAGTTTGTATTCCAGAGAGGCTCAGATAAGTGGACCTGGTCAGTGGTTTCTGATTCCTTTATTCTTGGATAGCTCTGCCTGAGGTTTTCCTCAAAGGAAGTTGCTTTGAAAAAATGTTTGCCTCACTTATATTTGTATATTTAATTTTGTTTGATAATACATCACATCAAATATCCATAGCAGTCAGGATCAAACCACATTTAGTAATTAAAAAGCAGCAATTCCTTAGATATGCATTACCTTCATGCCCCTATTAAATTCCCTCAGAATAACAACTCTTCAGTTTTTTCACGTATTTTGGGCTACTCTACAGTCTTCCTTTCTGGCCATTTTCCTCCTTGTAGCCATTAATATATGAAGTTATAGTTTCTTTTCTCTTCTGATTCTGTCTCTCTGCCTAAATGATCTTATCTCTGCCTTTGGTTACTTAAAAGAAATTACTTCTTTCATATAATAAAGACACCACAGACCATCAGGTCTGTCTTAGCTTGACTTCCCAGAAAGTAGAGCCTGAAGCAGAGGGCCATGTGTTATTAACTTTGTTAGGCAATGCATTTCCAATAAGTTGAACGAGGGATAAGGAGAATGTACTTTTATAGGGGGAAAGCCAATGCATGGATAAGCTATTGAGTTGTCTCCTACTGTTCAGTCGTATAGGATCATCCTTGAGAAATCATATTAACTGTCTTAAGACTGTGTGTTGTGAAGGGAGAATGGAGGAAAAATTTTGCCACTAGTTTCTGTTTCTTACTGCTCAGAGATTCACCCTATAGTATATTAGCCACTCCATAACCCACAGGTAGTTCATGGAGTGTTGTGCAAGTGGGAATGCAAAGCAGCATCAACATAGATACCCTAGAGTGAGAGGCAAGCCACAAGGTGGGGCACTATCAGGTTGATATTGTGTACTATCAGGTTATACTTGTGTGAAGTTGGTGCTGGGGAGACAGATGAAATAAGGCACAAGTGAGAATGGGAGGATCTGACGTGGTATATATCCATTTATGCCCTGCATTATACCTTAGTAGCAAAGGTATTGGGAACTGAAAACTAAATCCATATCCAGAGCAGGTATTCTGTAAAGACAAAAACCATTGCCACTCCACTGCCACTCCCATTCCCACCCCAATGTAATCAACCTTAGCTTGAGTGATTGTCTGATCTCCAGTAAAGGTACCATATCAGGGGCTTGACACCAGTCTCCCTTGTTGGCAGGTTAGGCATTTAGCAATAGCTTTTCAGCCTAATAAAAAGGAAGCATTTCAGCTACTCTACTGTGGGCCCATTGTGTCAACTCTGGTGGCCTAAGTGGGAAGCTGGTTAACATCCATAGAATGAGTCATTCTGTCCACCTCATTGTTGACATTAGAGAACACCTATTAACATTTTGGTGCATATTTCCTGATAGGTATTAATGAAAGACACAAAAATGCACCTGATGTGCACCCAGTCCATCTTTGTCAGACTTACTTATCACCTTTTCTTTCCTGGTTGTTTTTTAGGCTCCAGATACAACAGCCAGCCTATTCACTACTGCCCACGTGTCAGGGCATAACTGTAGCACCGGGCATTTCTCCCTCCATTTGAAATGGATAACAAAGTTATTGCTTCAGTTGCTCTTACCTGCCATTTACCTTTTTAGGTGTACTCCTGAATATGCCTGCAATGCAGCAGCAGTTAAGTTTTTGGCTAGATTTGAATTCCTTTGTTAGTTGATCATGAAAGAAAAAGGCATTGGTGATTTGAGATTCTGAGTTACATGTAAATGTAATTTACTCATGCCCTTGAAGGTATTTGTACCTAATACCAAAAGTGCCATTTCTATCATATAGCAGGCTGGTTTTTTGTCCATCTAACCTTATGACTTAACAGATACTTAAAAAATCAGTCATTTGTTCACAGGCATGCAGGTTCTACTTAGGCCCTATAACATACTGGAAGCTGTTTCTTTTTTTTAAATATAGTTGTTCTCTGCTCCAAAACCCCAGCAATATTCATTGTGACTTCTTTTTTGGTGATTAACAGAGATTTCAAAGATCCTGTACCATCAGATGCACTGATCACAGATGCCTAATGGCCTGAACCGACTACAGAGCCTTCTATTTTATTCTGGGTCATCTTTCCAAGTCTCTGACAAATGGGTAAAAAAAATGGTATTTTAAAGTAAGGAATATGCAGCCTTCAAACTCCAAAGAAACCTACCTTGTATTAAAGGGTCGATGTTGAGAGATGTAACAACTTGTTCTTTACCTGAGAATATTCTCAGCATATCTCAGATCCCTGGACTCCTTACAAACTTAAGCAGTGTGCCTACCATACCCCTTAATTTTAGCAAGGTGTCTTTTGTTTGTGTTGCACTGGGTTGTCTGTGCTTTTCATTTCTTACTCATCAGATCTAGTTGATATGCTGTCATCAGTATAGTAGTATGTGAAGATAATCTAGGCCGATTGAATTTTGAAGTTCAGGAAAATTGACTTTATTCTGGGACAAGGTATTATGCTGTTCCTGCCTTTGTGAAGATAATCTGCTTTTGATTCTCCCCATAGATCGAGACTGAGAAAAACTGTTGCCACATCAGTAACTAAGCATCACATGCCAAAGGCTATTTTATAATACCATGACAACTACAACTGGGCCTTCAACTAGTTTCAGATTATAGTGATCCATTATTATTATTATTATTATTCACATATTTTTTTCTGTTGGGCCATGCAATATAGAGAAAGAAGCTATAATAAGGACCACCACCTGTCTGCATCTTTAAGTCCTTAATAGTGGTGTTAACATATCTGCAACTCTTCCTAGTATATAGTGTTGCTTTGATTTAGAATCTTGATGGACAATAGAGTAGTGGGGGGAAAGTTTCAGGGACTTGTATTCAGCTCTTCTTTGAAAAATGATACCTGTTACCCATGTCAGAGAGCTAATGTGAAGGTTTCCAGTTACACACTTGAATACTGGGGAAATAACTCCAAGTAAGTCTGCAGATCCTTTGCACCCATCATGAGAGAGATTTGGCCGATAGCTTCATTAATTATGTGGCTTCCATAAACCCACACTCTAACATGATAGCAGTTCGGGTACCCCCATATTTGGTGTAGTTTCATGTCCAGTTGTAGTAGTACTCAAAAAGCCTGGCTTTTCCTTTTTCCTAGTACACGTTATCCATGCAAAAAAAGTTATTTACTCATTCTGTCTTTCTTTACACAGGCCTTTTCCTCTGTATAACCCATTTCTTCCTCTGTGAAGATGTTATATGGTTTTCCTCACCAGGGCAAATCAGATATATGTTATGGCACTAAATGTCTTTTTTTCTTAATGCTGTTTATGATAATCGTTGTTTTGTTTTGTTTAGAATGTTTTTTATTCATCATTTAACCAACAGAGATGGTAAGCTAGAGCCAACCCAAGCTAAGATAGCCTCTAAAGACCTACCTCATTAAACAGGGGGGGAAAAAAAAAAAACTGACAACTGGGAACTGAATTCTTTTCAGAGAAAACCATGCATGTATTTATACGTTGGCATCTCATTAAAAACTGCTTGGCAGCTAAGTGTGGTGGCACATGCATAGTCCCAGATATTTGGGAGACTGAGACAGGAAGATCACTTGAGGCCATGAGTTCAGGACACCTGGGCAATCTCATCTCAAAAAACAAAACTGGTACCACACCACCACCACAAATACAGAGCATGTGGAAATCAAAGGGAGCTCTCCTGTAGTCATAAACAATTCTTGGTTTCACTGTGCAATCTTGAGTGATCTCATCATTTATTTACTTTACAGATGCTTTACCTGTCAGAGTATCAAAAAATGTCCTGTGAAATAGGTGATGGTGGTTCCCTTAAGAGGAGTTTGTAGGGATATCATGCAGGATTCTTTAAGTACTTAATCCTGTTGTTTTCTCAGATACTTTTTTTTACCTGGGTTAGTAGGACTGCACTCACTGAGTGCCCACAGGCCTGAGGGAGGTGCCTCTCAGCAGATAGCAAGAAGAGGTCAGGGAGACTGAAATCAACTGAAACAACCCATGCTGGTTCTGATCTGTTCCATGTCATTCAGGATTCTGTAGAACTTGAGGCCCTGTTAGTTCTGTATACAAATTTGCAGTTTAATGTCCTTTATTAACAGCCAATTTTAATTGGTTAAAAAAAAATTCTTCCCACTTTGTCCAATTTGCTGTTCCCAGATGTCACTCCAAACTTCCACTCCCTATTAATAAACTGATTAATCATCAGGATCTGACTCATGGACCATTGAAAAAGTGTAGGGGCATTCTGTTTCCACTTTTCAACACATAAGGGACTTTTTCCTCCCTAAAACCCAGCATTATGAAACCCATGTAAATCTGCTCAGCTGTTGAGACTCTTCTTTAAGGAACCATTTGGAACCAGGGAGAAGGCTTTTTGTGATGCTTCTTAGGGGGCCAATACTGATCTGAGTGGTAATTCCAAATTCAGACAGCTGTGCCAAAAATCTTTACATTGCTTTGGAGCTCAAGAAGTAGAAAAAAGTTCTTCTGTCTGTACTGAGAACTGTGAGACAGCTTACCTTAAGACTCCAGAGAGGAGAAGAGTTCATCCTCAGGGAGGGGACTTGCAACCTTTCTCTAACAATTATTTCTTTATCTTAACTGTCTATGGTTAGTTAATGCCATTCTCTACATGAGTTCTTTGAGGGTAGTGTCATTGCCTGTTTTGTTCATCTCTGTCCCTAACTTATTCCCTAGGTCACTTCAGTCAGTTAATAACAATGTAAGGAATGAACAATTAGATGATGAAATGGGGGAAAAAGAAAAATTTTCCTCCAAAATCAGGGTTCCTGTTTTTTTTTTAATCTCATCTAAGAAACCTATATTTTCCACATTTTAGCATTTCTAATATTAATCACTTTGGGTCATGTAGCTATTGTGAGTTAATTATTATTTCCTGTGCATGTACAAACAATTTTGGAAAGGAATATAAACAGCTTGGAAGAAAATTTCAGAGATGCAAATGGAGTAATATTTCAAGATATACTGCATCAACATTACTCTTTATCATACAAACGTCTATATTTTGTGGAAAAACAGATATCTGAGCTGAAAAGGAATTCAAGATTCAAAACAGTTGGGACTCTTTGAGGAAGATTAGTAATTTTATCGCTCCCATAATTGTGTGTGTGTGTACTCAGAACTGACATATTATTAAATATCACTGTTAAACTTATTAAGAGATCTCTTTCAGTAATAAAGTATAAAATATTTTTATGTGATAAGAAGTCACTGTTATAGTTTGGCAAGATTTCTTTTAGTAATTCATAAAATAATGGCATAACTTTTATGGTCAATGAAATATGGCACTGTGTAGTTATCCTCAGAAGCTTTGTTAACATAATATAGCCTTTCATGTGAATTAGAAAAAGGTATTCCTTTCCTTAGGCCAGAAGAGCCTTGCAGTTGCATGTAAAAGACAGGTGGACAGAGCTCCAACTAGATTTCAGCTCCTCTTCACCACATGCTTCTGGGTAGAGGAAACCAGCACTATTAGATGTGACAGCTTCAACTATCCTCAAGGTTATATAAGTTTTTGTAAAGAACAATTTTGTCATAGAATTTAGAACAGAGCATTATTTGTACTTTCAGACATTGCTGTCCTGTTTTTGAATGTTGTAATTAAGAAAAAAGGTTGTAGAAAAACTTTGTGACATTATAGCAAACTATCAACATAAGTGTTCAGAGGAATACATATCTATTTTTAAAAAATCACTCTTCTTTATCTAAGGCAGTTTTTTCCTAATGGCTAAGCCTGTTGTGAAGAAATTTTTATTTGTGGATAACAGAGCATTTCTGGGTAGACAGGAAGTCTAGCAGAATTTAATTTTGAATGAATATGTCCAGGTCAGTGACCTCATAATCTTTTTAGACTGAAACTCTGGCCATGAAGCGTTCCAGTCCTATCCTTAGGAACTTTGGTCAACTCCTGAAAGACATGCCTGCCTTTGATGTTTAGTGTTGGATGTAATCTTTATTTTTATGTCCTTGGCAGTGTTTTTGTTTGACTGTATACTTTGGAAATACTTTTTACACTGTTGGTGTCAAAAATTGAACTTTTACAACCTTATTTTGGCCAGATCAGCAAACATATAATGGAGGTTTTTAATAGAATTAGGAATAGTTTACTTACTTGATATTTTCTTATGCATGGTCTAACATAAAGATTCTGATTGGAAGCTAATCAGTAATTCTTAGTATTTCTCATTGTAGAAACCTATAGTTTTTTCCTTAAGTACTTGTTCTCTAAATACCTTCTATCTAAAATAAACTTCTCTTGTGAATTAGAAAATGATATAATTTATATTCAAATCTATCATCTAATTTTATGTAACACTTTTTCATGCTTATGATTCCTTTCTCTGTCCTTCCACCTTCATTGTAGTACAGAGAAATGCAGTTTATAATAACCTGACCTCTAAATTGCTGTCTGTGAGCATAATTACAAGAGATTAGAGGGGAAAGCTGCTACTCAAGAGATTGAGAGAGTAAGTCAGGAAGATCCAGAATCTTTGCTACCTGGTGGGAAAGGTAATGTCTTGAGTTTCAGTGCACAGCTCCGCCTATTTACTTCTTCTGCATCTCCCCTCTCAGCATTAACCACAAACTTCAATTTTCTGCCTTTTCTTTGGTTTTTAGAAATGTGATGTTATCTGTCATCCTGAAGTATCCATAGTGTTCAAGTGAATTGGCCCTTATTTAATTGCCCAAGATATGCTGTAGTATGCGAATATAAAGTATATTGGCAGGAAGAGTTTAAACTGGACGAATTTAGGGTAACTGTTTTGGAGTTTCAAAACGTCAATAGGAAAACACCTTTCATTTTATGTTGTAATTATGTGTGTTATACCTAAAGCAATGAAAATGTTCATATCATGGAAGTAGAGAACATTTTATAAATGAATAGTTCATGGGGGATTTTTATTGTTAGCCACACTTTAAAATATCAACAAACTGCTTACATGGATTTCATAAAATTTGTTTGACAAAAGCAACACATCCTTGTCTTTGTTGACCGTTTCATAACTGTTATTTAGTACCAAATTACAGAATGGTCAGAAATGAGTGGATGAATTAAAACGTTCACTTCTCATCTTTAGCTCTAATTTTAAAAGTCTGAATGGGGTGAGAATGAGAAGCAGTGAAAGTTTGTGAGGTTTTTGTTATATATGATTATATTTGTGCTTTTCTCCACTGCCCATTATCAATAATTAAAAGACAGTTACTCTTATTTTTTATCCAGACTGGAAAACAAAAAATAGCTGGTTCAATTTAATCTTTTCAACATTTAACTAAACCTAAGATCTTAATGACAGTTCCAGTAACACTACAGGTTATTTTTCCTGGGGGACTGAAGGGCAGACCAAATTAGAACATATGTCATGGTTAATCAGTTCTAAAAGTTTCTCTCATATGACTCTGTTTTGAATTAACTAAACAATCCAGTAAGCAGTGTTTTTATTAGCTCAGTGGGTAAAAGTTTCAAAGCTGGCTAACAGTGAAATTTCCCATTTTTCACTGGCAGGAACCCCAGCCCCATAACGGGGAAGGTCCCACCAGTGTGAAGGCCCCACATGGGGACCCTTCCCCTAGTGAGGAAGTATACCCCTGAAGAGGAGTCTTCCTGGCCACTGGGCCTACTGCTACCCTGCCACGTGAGTACAGCAATAGTTTTGAGTACCTCAGCAATTTTTCCATTTATTGGTGGCCATGCACCTGATATGAGAACTGGCAAGCCCTCTTCCTTTTCACCTTCTTAAACATTTCAGAAAATGGATAAAAGCCTCCTTTTTTTTTTTAAACAAGATTTTTTTTTTTTACAAGTTTAATAAAAATAAATTGTTTGGCTAAGAGGTTAGGACTATAAGTTAAGGCGCAGTTAAGCATGATTAGAGAAACAATCTATACCTATTTAGAGAAGTTCTGTTCAATAGACTTTTATGAAGTGATGGAAATGTACTATATCCGTGCATTTCAAAACAATAATCCCTAGCCAGTGTGGCTACTTAGTCAACACTACAGAAGTCTAGTTATAGTCCAGTTAAAGAATATAATTTTTATTTTATTTCATTTTTATTCACCAGTAGTATGTGGCTAGTAGCTACTAACTTGGACAGTTTGTGTCTACATTTAAAACATTGCATGCCTGAGATAATTAGCCTCTATAAACTTTCCTATAGATGTACCTCTTTATCTCTGTTTCTATTTCTTTCTTTTTTTCCTTTTGGCTATACTGGGGATTGAACCCAGAAGTGTGCTGCCTCTGAGCTACATCCCAGCCTTGTTTTTTATTTTATTTTGAGACAGGATCTCTTTAAGTTGCTGAGACTGGCTTCAAATTTGTCATCCTCCTGCCTCACCTTCCCTGAGTCTCTAGGATTATAGGTGTGCACAACTGCCTGCTGTTTACCCCTATTTCTTTATTATCCCAGGAAACCTTGCCTTGTATTATATTAATAATTATAATATGATTCTCTAAGAGAAAAGAAATACTTGAACTAAGAATTTTCATTTCAAAATTTATTCACCCAAATAGATCTTATGTGGTTTTAATTACTATATGATATTAAGAAAATTATTTAGTCTTAAAATTACAAAGTAATATCTATTTAAATACATCAGCTTTATTTTCTGCTTTACATGTTTTAATTTGCAACTTCAGTATGTATATAGAAATAATTACACATATTACAATAACTTTCATTTTATTATTCCTTTTTAATGAGAGTATAAAACATCTTACATTAGTGCAGTATTGCATTGCTATTACTGAAACATTAAATTTAGTACACATTAATTATATGGTATAAGAAGTTTCAGAGTTTGGTTCTGGTAGGTAGATTACTGAAATTTCAAATTAATTGAATTTTTAAGTTTACCTGCTGAGAGTAAATTTACTTGCACGATTCATCATCATTAAAAGTTGCTTACATCATAAAATGTTATTAAGGGAAACCATAGAGAATATATGGGAACTCTTTATACTGTCTTTCTCATTTTTCTGTAAATCTAAAGCTATTCTAAAATTTTCTAAAAATTTTAAAAATATTGTCCTGCCATCCTTTTTTTCCTTTCATTAATTTAGCTGTGTGTGTGTATCTAAACCAAAAATTTTCAGATTAGTAATAAAGTCTTATTGCATGGCATCCTCAAAACTTCCATGAAATTATTATCATAATTTTACAAATGAGGAAGCTGAAGCATAGATAAAGAGTAATTTGAGCAGGGTTTCTCAGCTGGACAGTGGATGAACCAGGATTTGAATCTAGGGAATTTAGATTTTAAGACAGTGTTTCCAGTGACTATACCATACTGCTTCCTAAGCAGCCTTAATTATGCATTGTAAATTTTGTCTGTCCACTATCAGTGTAGCAGGACATATCCTTCACTGTAGGAAGTCCAAAATAAACTTGTAGTCTGATATTAATTATTTTTATAACAGAAAAAAATGGAGGTGTGCTTTATTTCTGTTATAGTGACTCAGATTTTATTCTCATACAATGGCTAATTATTGAGTGAGTAATATGCTCATATTCTTGACAAGAAACGTGTATATTGGTGGGGTTTTAAAAAATAGTTTTGGGGGCTGGGGTTGTGGCTTAGTGGTAGAGTGCTCGCCTAGCACATGTGCAGCGCCGAGTTCAATCCTCAGCACCACATAAAAATAAATAATGTTTTTTAAAAAATGTATTGTGCCCAACTACAAATAAAAAATAAATATTAGAAAAAACAGTTTTTTGTTTCTTAAAGATAGTGACCACCCAGGCACAGTGACTCATACCTATAAATCCTAGCTACTTGTGTAGCTGAGACAGGAAGTTTTCACAAGTTCAAAAGCAAGACCCTCTCTCAAAATAAAAATATGAAAAAAGGAGTGTGGAAATGGAGCTCAGTGTTATACTGTGTCCCCTTGGTTCAATCCCTGGTACTGCAAAAAAAAAGCAAGAGGCAGGGTGGGATAGTGGCCAAGAATGAAAAAGGATAAGTGTATATAAAGGGTAGGGGGGGAATGGATGTGATTGCTTATCTCAAAAAGGTAAATTTCTAATGAACATGGAATAATATATGAATTACTTTTATTATTTTTATATATTGTTTTAACCATATGCTAGTTAAAATTATTCTAACTAGACATTATAAATATTTGATTGTTAAAATTTAAATGGAAAATTTGTTGGTGAATTTTTAGCATCTCTCTGATATATTTTTCTGGGTTTTGGAGGGTATACATTTGGCTGAAAATATGGAAGAAAAATGATGGAATAAGTTGCAGAGTTCAAAAATCGTTGCAGCAGAATATGTTAGTCCCTGTAGTCATTTAATGTATGTTATATATCCTTGGGTAGATTCATATTTTCAACAGAATGATACATATATCTATAGCTGCTATATATATATATATATATATATATATATATATATATATATATATGGTTATATATATACTTGTCAGCAGGAGACAAGATGGAAATACTTTAAGAAAATCTGAATCATAAAAGTATTTTATAAAAACTATAATCATAAACAAGTGCATTGTTTTTTCATTTTTCAGCACTGAGGACTGAACCCAGGAGTGCTCTATCACTGAGCTACACTCCCAGCCCATTTTTTTGAAGCAGCTGGCACTTTTCCAGTGACTCTTGCAAATTATTTGAATTTGGAAGATGACATTTTCTTGCCGAGACTGTATATTTTAAAGACTACTAAATTTTTTGATAGATAAAGTTCAAGGCAAAAGTCATGTTTGGAAAATAAAAGAATTTTAAAATTTAGTACATACCAAGCAATTAAAATTTTTATTTAGATTGTTAATTTAGAATGACACCTCAACTTGATCCAGTTATTTTTATTAGAACAGGTGATTCATGTTATTTAAAGTAGTTAAATGGCTTTTACATAATTCTGTGTTGGGTAAAGGAGGACAAAGGCTTTCTCTCTGATAGGAGAATGACCAACCTTTTAATGCTATTGTTCTAAAAAAGATGGAATACAGCAAGAGGCCTGGCTGGTATAACAAAGGAGGGGGCAAGAAGGATTTGAAGTTCTATAGTTTATTCTAAAATGCCAGTGGTCCAACAGATAGTTGTAGGATGGACAAGTTAATTTTATGCTGTTGGGTTCTTACGGATTTCTCTTCTCCACTGCACATAGGCACATGCTTTTGCTCAGATAACAACTGTATATCCTAGATTTCCTGGAACAAACTAACTTTTGATATTCCATCCCATTTCTTTCATTCGTCCACCCATACTTCTTAATCTGTATGTTTTATTTTAAAATAGAGTACTTAGAAATAGAGATTTTATAACATATGATATATAAAATTTTTGAAATGTTTGGTATCAACAAAGTAACAAGTGTGCATATGACTTAGGTTCATAAATTTGAATCTGCCTTTATATAACCAGCAAGTGCTACCTCTGGTGGTATACTTTTCTTCTTTAGTGGGTACCATTTTAAATGTTTCAGTTAAATCATCTAGTTATGGTTTTCTACTAATTAAAAGTGTGGATTCTTGTTAAAATGAACACAAAGTATTTTTAAATTCATTATTTCTATTGGAAAAAAAATATGTCCTCAAGCTCTTAAGTGGTTTTTGTTTTTCATGGTGAGGAAAACATGTTATTATCTTTAACCTGATTTTGAAAAGAGGGTTGGTATGAATATGACTTAAAGGAAGTAAAATAGAATACCCAAAATATTAGCAAAAGAAAAAAAAAAACACAACTTTCTGGTATAATTTTTCTTCTAATATATTTACTTCTCATTTAAAAATTGTATAAATATTTGAAGACTAAAACTGAGGTATGTAGACTTACAGTTTTGGGATGTTAAAAAAACCTATTGTATGATTTTCAGAGTCTGGAAAGGGAATCATTGAAGATCCTAATAAAGTATAAGTTAAAATGTTTCATATAGCCAGGCATAGTGTTGCACACCTATAATTCCAGCTACTTGGGAGGCGGAAGCAGGAGGACTGCAAGTTCTAGCACCAAGTATTATGGTTTTCTATTCAGGATGTATTGGCACGTTGGCACAGGAAACATGATACTTTGATTAGAGAGGAACTCCAATCTGAGCTTATATCGTAGTGGTGATGGTTACTTCCTAAAGAAGACATACATATCTGAGAGTAAGCAGAATGTCTGTTATGAAGTAACTTTGGAAGTACAGTTTTCTGTATTGTTTAGTTTCAATGTAGAAAGACAGGTACAAATTGTGTAAAATTATAATCCTAAATGCAGGTATTTAACTTATTAGAACAATAGTCACTAGAATTTAAGGAGAAGATTAAAACAGGTGATTTTATTCCTCAGTTTAGTTCTGTTTGGAGTTTTTGTTTGTTTTATGCAGAACTAGGGATAGAACTCAGGGCACTCTGCGCTGATCTGTCAATCTACTAGCCCTTTTTTATTTTCATTATTATCTTGAGACAGGGTCTTGATAAGTTTTTGAAGCTGGCCTCAAATTTGTGATACCGATGCCTTAGGCTTCCAAGTCACTGAAATTACACGCATACCCCACTGTGTCTCGTTCTTTTTGATTTTTCTTTATAAGCTGATGAATTCTTAGATATTCATTAGTTACTCTAAAATTTAATTCACTTTTAAATTTTTAATAGTATTTAAACAGTAATTTATATGTTTGTTTGTTTGGTTTATTTTTTATTGGTTGTTCAAAATATTACAAAGCTCATGATATATCATCTTTCATACATTTGACTCAATTGGGTTATGAACTCCCATTTTTACCCCAAATACAAATTGCAGAATCACATCGGTTACACACTCACATTTTTACATAATGGCATATTAGTGACTGTTGTATTCTGCTACTTTTCCTATCCCCTACTATCCCCCCTGCCCTCCCCTCCCATCTTCGCTCTCTACCTCATCTGCTGTTGTTCAATTCTCTCCCTTGTTTCCCCCCCCTTTCCCTTCACAACCTTTTATATGTAATATTGTGTAACATTGAGGGTCTCCTACCATTTCCATATGCTTTCCCTTCTCTCTCCCTTTCTCTCCCCCCACTCGTCTTTGTTTAATGTTAATCTTCTCCTCATGCTCTTCCTCCCTGTTCTGTTCTTAGTTGCTCTCTTTATATCAAAGAAGACATTTGGCATTTGTTTTTTAAGGATTGGCTAGCTTCGCTTAGCATAATCTGCTCTAATGCCATCCATTTCCCTGCAAATTCTATGATTTGTCATTTTTTAGTGCTGCGTAATACTCCATTGTGTATAGATGCCACATTTTTTTTATCCATTCATCTATTGAAGGGCATCTAGGTTGGTTCCACAGTCTAGTTATTGTGAATTGTGCCGCTATGATCATTGATGTGGCAGTATCCCTATAGTGAGCTCTTTTAAGATCCTCAGGGAATAGTCTGAGAAGGGCGATAGCTGGATCAAATGGTGGATCCATTCCCAGCTTCCCCAGGAATCTCCATACTGCTTTCCAAATTGGCCTCACCAATTTGCAGACCCACCAGCAGTGTACAAGTGTACCCTTTTCCCCACATCCTCGCCAACACTTATTGTTGTTTGACTTCATAATGGCTGCCAATCTTACTGGAGTGAGATGGTATCTTAGGGTGGTTTTGATTTGCATTTCTCTGACTGCTAGAGATGGTGAGCATTTTTTCATGTACTTGTTGATTGATTCTATGTCCTCCTCTGTGAAGTGTCTGTTCAGGTCTTTGGCCCATTTGTTGATTGGGTTATTTGTTATCTTATTGTTTAATTTTTTGAGTTCTTTGTATATTCTGGATATTAGGGCTCTATCTGAAGTGTGAGGGGTAAAAATTTGTTCCCAGAATGTAGGCTCTCTATTTACCTCTCTTATTGTTTCTCTTGCTGAGAAAAAAACTTTTTAGTTTAAGTAAGTCCCATTTGTTTATTCTTGTTATTAACTCTTGGGCTATGGGCGTCCTATTAAGAAATTTGGAGCCCGACCCCACAGTATGTAGATCGTAGCCAACTTTTTCTTCTATCAGACGCAGTGTCTCTGATTTGATATCTAGCTCCTTGATCCATTTTGAGTTAACTTTTGTGCATGGCAAGAGAAAGGGATTCAGTTTTATTTTGTTGCATATGGATTTCCAATTTTCCCAGCACCATTTGTTGAAGATGCTATCCTTCCTCCATTGCATGTTTTTGGCCCCTTTATCAAATATAAGAAAGTTGTAATTTTGTGGATTGGTTTCTGTGTCCTCTATTCTGTACCATTGGTCCACCTGCCTGTTTTGGTACCAGTACCACGCTGTTTTTGTTACTATTGCTTTGTAGTACAGTTTGAACTCTGGTATCGCTATACCTCCCGATTCACACTTCCTGCTTAGAATTGCTTTTGCTATTCTGGGTCTTTTGTTTTTCCATATGAATTTCATGATTGCTTTATCTATTTCTACAAGAAATGCCGTTGGGATTTTGATTGGCATCGCATTAAACCTGTAGAAAACTTTGGGTAATATTTTCCATCTTCTAAGATCTTCTTCTATCTCTCTCTTTAGGGTACTGTAGTTTTCATTATATAAATCTTTCACCTCTTTTGTTAGGTTGATTCCCAAGTATCTTATTTTCTTTGAGGATATTGTGAATGGAGTGGTTTTCCTCATTTCCATTTCATAAGTTTTGTTGCTGATATACAGGAATGCCTTTAATTTATGCGTGTTGATTTTATATCCTGCCACTTTGCTGAATTCATTTATTAACTCTAGCAGTTTCTTCGTAGACCCTTTTGGGTCTGTTAAATATATTATCATGTCATCCACAAATAGCGATAATTTAAGCTCTTCTTTTTCTATTTTTATGCCTTTAATTTCTTTTGTCTGTCTAATTGCTCTGGCTAGTATTTCAAGAACTAAATTGAATAGAAGTGGTGAGAGAGGGCATCCCTGTCTTGTTCCAGATTTTAGAGGGAATGCCTTCAGTTTTTCTCCATTTAGGATGATGCTAGCCTGAGGTTTAGCATATATAGCTTTTACAATGTTGAGGTCAGTTCCTGTTATCCCTAATTTTTCTAGTGTTTTGAATATAAAAGGATGCTGTACTTTGTCGAATGCTTTTTCTGCATCTATTGAGATGATCCTATGGTTCTTGTCTAAGTCTATTGATGTGGTGAATAGCATTTATTGATTTCCGTATATTGAACCAGCCTTGCATCCCAGGGATGAATCCTACTTGATCATGGTGCACAATTTTTTTGATATGCTTTTGTATTCGATTCGCCAGGATTTTATTGAGAATTTTTGCATCCAAGTTCATTAGAGATATTGGTCTGTAGTTTTCTTTGTTTGAAGTGTCTTTGTCTGGTTTCGGGATCAGGGTGATGTTGGCCTCATAAAATGAATTTGGAAGAGCTCCTTCATTTTCTATTTCTTGAAATAGCTTGAAAAGTATTGGTATTAATTCTTCTTTGAAGGTTTTGTAGAACTCCGCTGTATACCCATCCGGTCCAGGGCATTTTTTGGTTGGTAGTCTTTTGATGGCTTCTTCTATTTCTTCCTTTGTTATTGGTCTGTTTAAATTGTGTGTGTGTCTTCCTGACTCAATCTGGGCAGATCGTATGACTTAAGAAATTTATCGATATCTTCACTATCTTCTATTTTATTGGAATATAGGGTTTCAAAATACTTTCTAATTATCTTCTGTATTTCTGTACTGTCTGTTGTGATACTGCCTTTTTCATCCCGGATGTTAGTAATTTGAGTTCTCTCTCTTCTTCTCTTTGTTAGCATGGCTAAGGGCCTGTCGATCTTATTTATTTTTTCAAAGAACCAACTTTTAGTTTTATCAATTTTTTCAATGGTTTTTTTTGTTTCAATTTTGTTGATTTCTGCTTTAATTTTAATTATTTCTTGTCTTCTACTACATTTGCTGTTGTTTTGCTCTTCCTTTTCTAGGTTTTTGAGGTGTAGTGTGAGTTCATTTATTTGTTGGTTTTTTTCTTTTTTTGAGGAATGAACTCCAGGAAATGAATTTCCCTCTTAAAACTGCTTTCATTGTGTCCCATAGATTCCGGTATGTTGTGTCTGTATTGTTGTTTATCTCTAAGAATTTTTTTATTTCCTCCTTTATGTCTTTTGTAACCCATTGATCATTCAGTAACATATTGTTCATTTTCCAGGTTATGCAGGATTTTTCCTTCCTTCTTTTGTCATTGATTTCCAGTTTCATTCCATTATGGTCAGATATGGTGCATGGTATTATCTCCACGCCTTTATATTTACTAAGAGTTGCCCTTTGGCATAATATATGGTCTATCTTTGAGTAGGATCCATGTGCTGCTGAGAAGAACGTGTATCCACTTGATGATGGTTGATATATTCTATATATGTCCGTTAAGTCTAGGTTATTGATTGTGCTGTTGAGTTCTATAGTTTCTTTATTCAGTTTTTGTCTAGAGAATCTGTCTAATGGCGAGAGCAGTGTGTTGAAGTCACCCATAATTATTGTGTTGTAGTCTATTTGACTCTTGAACTTGAGGAGAGTTTGTTTTATGAACGTTGGAGCTCCATTGTTTGATGCATATAAATTGATAATTGTTATGTCTTGTTGGTGGATGGTTCCTTTTAACAGTATATAGTGTCCTTCTTTATCCCTTTTGATTAACTTAGGTTTGAAGTTGATTTAATTCGATATGAGTATGGCCACTCCTGCTTGCTTCCAAGGGCCATGTGAGTGGTATGATTTTTCCCAACCTTGTACCTTCAGCCTGTGTATGTCTTTCCCTATCATATGAGTCTCCTGAAGGCAGCATATTGTTGGATTTGCTTTTTTGAGGTTACTAGCCTATGTCTCTTGATTGGTGAGTTTAGGCCATTAACATTTAAGGTTACAATTGAAATATGATTTGTACTTCCAGTCATGTTTATTTATTTATTTATTTTAGTTTGGCTAGTTTTTACTTTTTGGTTATTTTCCTCCCCCTTTACTGAGATACCTCCCGCTGTTAGTTTTGGGCACTATTTTTCAATTCCTCTTCTTGTAGTATTTTGCTCAAAATGCTTTGCAGTGCTGGTTTTCTGGCTGCGAATTCTTTTAGCTTTTGTTTATCGTGAAAGATTTTAATTTCATTGTCAAATCTGAAGCTTAGTTTTGCTGGATACAGTATTCTTGGTTGGAATCCATTATTTTTCAGCGTTTGAAATACATTGTTCCAGGATCTTCTTGCTTTCAAAGTCTGTGATGAAAAATCAGTCGTTAACCTAATTGGTTTACCTCTGAATGTAATCTGCCTCCTTTCTCTTGTAGCTTTTAATATTCTCTCCTTGTTCTGTATGTGGGCTATCTTCATAATTATATGTCTTGGAGTTGGTCTATTACAGTTTTGAATGTTTGGGGTCCTGTAGGCTTCCAGGATTTGGCAATCCATTCCATCTTTCATCTCTGGGAAGTTTTCTAGAATTATTTCATTTAATACGTTGTCCATTCCTTTGGTTTGAATCTCTATGCCTTCTTCTATCCCTATGACTCTCAAATTTGGTTTTTTTAGGACATCCCATATCTCTTGACTAGATTGCTCGTGGGATTTAAGCATCTTTTCTGTGTTGACTATATTCTTTTCAAGTTGATAAACTTTGTCTTCATTATCTGATGTTCTGACTTCTACTTGATCTAGTCTATTTGTAATATTCTCGTTTGAGTTTTAATTTGGTTTATAGTTTCCTGCATTTCTAGGATTACTGTTTGATTTTTTTTTAAGATCTCTATCTCCTGGTAAAGCTCGTTCTTTGCCATTTGAATTTGTTTGTTTAATTCATTTTCAAAATATACTTTTATTGCTTGGACTTGCTGCCTCATGTCTTCTCTAATATTCCTTTCCATCTGAGGTATGCCTTGAGTTCTTTCCCTATCCCTGTTTCTGATGCTTCTAGGTCCCCCGGTAGACTTAAGTTGTCCTGCATTGTTTGTACTCCTTTTTTCCCTTATGTTTTTAATGATGTTCACGTTACTTTCCAGCTCTATTTGATTGCTGTGTTTCTGCTCTCTTCTATAGATTTGTTTTGGTTTTTTATGTCTCTTTTGTCTCTCCTTTGTGTTGGTAGACTATGCCTGCTAAAGTGGATTCCGCTGGGAAGAAATTCCGACGGCCGAGCTCCAGTGACGTCACCTCTCTGCTATGGCTGGCCCCACGCTCCTTGCCGGGGTGTCCGAATGGGGGGGGTGGGACTGGACTGTCTCTGGTTGGTTTCAGTTCCCGGTTGCTGGCGGGCGGGCGGTCTCCAGCCGCCCAATCGCGCAGGCAGCGGGAGGGTGATCGGTCGCCGGCGGTAGGGTGGTCTCCAGTCGCACGGGCAGCGGGAGGGTGATAGTTCGCCGGCGGGCGGGCGGTCTCCAGCCGCCCAGTCGCAGGAGCAGCGGGTGGGCTGTCACTGGCAGGCGGGTGGTCTCCAGCCGCCCAGTCGTGCGGGCAGCGGGTGGGCTGTCTCCGGCGGGCGGGCGATCTCTAGCCGCCCAGTCGCGCGGTCGGTCGCCGGTGGGTGGGTGGTCTCCAGCCGCCCAGTCGCGCGGGCAGCCGGCGGGCAATAGGTCACCAGCAGGCGGGCGTTCTCCAGCCGCCCAGTCACACGGGCAGCGGGTGGACTGTCGCAGGCGGGCATGCGGTCTCCAGTCGCAAGGGCCTGACCTCTAGTCCCCTGGTTTCTCCTGCTTGTCCTGGTTTCTCCTGCTAGACCAGATTTCCCCTGAGTGATGCCTCTCGGCAGTTCAAACTGTACTCTGGGCCTGCCATTTGTTGGGTGTGGAGGGTGTCTATTGGGAACCCCAGCACTCTATTGTTTTGATTTTTTCCGCTTGCCCCTCCCCCAGCGCTGGCTAGACAGGTTTCGTTTTCGCCGCTAATGGGAGGGGGAGTTGAAGGTCAGGTGTCTCTAGTTTTCCCTGCGTCTTTATGCAGGCTTGCTCTTATAATCCGACCCCCGGAAAGCCTAGGAAAGATTTTATGCGAATTCCCCGCTGTATGGGAGCTGAGCTGAGTAACACACACCTGTTTTATTGTTGCAATCTGTCGGAGAGTGGCGGTGGTTACTTCTGCTCTCCAAGATGGTGGCCGCTGGTTTCCTTGGTGGAGTTTCCGTTGTGGGGGATAGAACTATACCACTTCCTTCCCCGTCTGAAATTCCAAACTCAGCCCGGGGCTCAGTGGGGGCTCAGCCCGCAGGATTCCACAGAATCCGCAGCAACGTTTCTCCTTGCTTGCTGGTCGCTTCTCGGTGGTGCCCCACCGTCTGTAGCTGCGGGGCGGGCCGCGCGGATCAGTCAGCCCGAATCTCCTGTTATTTTTTTTTTATTTTAGCATTTTTTGTATTAGTTACACATGACAGTACAATGATCTTGACAATTCATACATTTGAATCAAATGAGGTATAGTTTCTCATTTTTTCTGATTGTACAGGTTGCCGAATCACATTGGTCATACAGTCAACTATATACATACAAAATGTTATTGATTTATGGCAGAATCCCTGTTAAAATGAGTTTTTAAGCCCAACATGATGATGCACACCTGTATTCTCAGTGACTTGGGAGTCTGAGAGAGGATTATTGCAAGTTCAAGTCCAACTTAAGCAATGTAATGAGAGCTTGCCTCAAAATAAAAAATATTTAGATTGGGAATGTGGCTCAGTGGTTAAGCATCCCTGGGTTCAGTCCTCAGTACTAAAGTAAAGAACTTATTATTTTTGATTAACAAAAAGCTTTGAGAAAGAAAGACCTATTTTAAAAGGTGCTACTCATGAGTGAAAACCATATTTTAGAAGTTCTTAGTTGGGTCAGCCCTTTAATGGGGCCTTATAGGCAAGTATTTTCTATCTACTTGGTAAATTCTCAGTCTCATGTTCTCCCTTGCTTCTTTAGTCTCATAAAGAAACTTTGAGACCAAAATTATGGATTACATTGCCAGAAAATTTAAGACAACAGTATTGTAGGATGGAGGAAGTTAACTAATAAGTGTAATGGGAATAAGCATTCTTCACAGTGGCTTCTCTTATAGTACAAGACATGTCACTTTATAAACCAGATAACACAGCCTGCTAATCAAATAGCTCAACAGCTCTCTTTCATCTGTGACTGATGTCTAGGTATGTTTATCTAAGAAATAATACTGTGTAAATCCACCAGAATAGCAATTCCTTTAAAGATGTGTTTGAACTAAATATAGTATTAAGCCGCAAAACCATTTTTTAACAGCATACAAATACACGCACTAAAATAAAACACATTAAGTAACAAAACATGAAATTGTTATACTTGTGAGTATCTGTTTAGCTGAAGCTGAACTGAATTCAAATTCTGAATCCTGCACAGAAAATATTAGGAACATTTTTCACCTGTTCAGCATATATTTTGCAGTTTGCTTTGCTGCTTTACAGGTATGTCAGAGATTCCAAGAAGTCAGTCGGGCAAGGTGTGGGGACTTGATTACTAAGCGATTGGAGAACTCACTGTGGCTGTCCTGTCTTCCTGTCTACCCAGACATCTGCATGGCAAGAACAGTTTAATGCAGGTTTTATTCTCTTTTTCTGAGATACCAGATAAGTTTGGGTTTCCAAAGGCTTCCCAATATGCAAAGTAAGTTGAAACAGAACTGTCAACAGGGCTATAATTAATCAATTTGTCCATACGAAAAATACCTGTTGTGTCTACCAGATGAAAAAAATAAATGTCAGTAAATCATAAAGGAAGCTAATTATGAATTCCCTGTATTTTACATATATTCTGGTTTGATAATTCAGATTCTATCTTATTTATTTGCAAATGGTGTCTTGAATTAGATTTCCATTTGGCTTCCATTTTTTTTATCTTAATTATATGTGGCCACACATTTTTTAAATTAAACACAAATCTGTATTCACACATTATTGACCTCTAAGTAAAGTTTTCAAATTCTGCCAAATGCTTCTCCCCCCACCCCAAATAAAAGCAAATCCACCCATGGTAAGTAAGTTCTATAGGATTCATCCTTTGACTTATAGGAGTATTTTTCTTAAAATTTATTTTTCATTTTTCAATTATTTTGTAGAATAAAACAAATTTTTTCTTTCATAAACAGTCTGGTCATTGGCAAGGCTAAGAGAGATGAGAAATGCTAGCAGGAAAACTTGTAACTAATATACATATTTGAATTATATCCTCAATGAATTCAGTTGTCATTAAAAGCTGCATGTAATTGTGAAATTTTAGCTCTTTTCCAGTTTTTATTTATGAGAAAATTAGTGGGTAAAAGAAGCATAACATTTTTATAAATGGACACACCTTTATGAAACAGAATTTAAACTCTCCAAAATATAAAGAGGAAAAGAAGCACACAACATTGTGCACTAGGGGAGCTATATAAACACTCCCATGAGCTCTGCAGTAACCCTTCTTTTACTTTGAGGTCTGTCAGACAAACTCAGCATACAAGCAGATTAGTCATGTCTTGGGCCATATTAAGTTGTTAAAGAATTTTCTGGAAAAGGTTTACCAGTTTGTGTAGGGAGCCATTTTGCCTGACTTAATCACATGTTTTAGAATTTTTGTGATCTGTAAAACTGTGGTCTAGAATGAAGCCTCCATTTCTCAGCATGTTTTCTATACACTAATAAATTAACATTTGTATTTGCTTTTTTCGGGGGGTGGTACCAAGGACTAAATTCAGGGACACTCATCCACTGAGCCACATCCCCAGTCCTTTTTAAAATTTTATTTAGAGACAGTCTCACTGAGATGCTTAGAGCCTTGCTTTTGCTGAGGCTGGCTTTGAACTCATGATCCTCCTGCCTCAGCCTCCTGATATTCTAACTCCACCCATTGAGATTACAGATGCATTAGCTTTTAAAATGGTGCTGGAAAAACTGGAAATCCATATGCAGCAAAATGAAACTAAAGCCCTATCTTACCATGCACAAAAATCAGCTCAGAGTGGATCAAGAACCTAGGAATTAAACCAGAGTCCCTGCACCTAATAGAAGAAAAAGTAGGCCCAAATCTTCATCATTCTGATTAGGCCCCGACTTCCTTAACAAGACTCCTAAAGCACAAGAAATAAAATCAAGAATCAATAAAGGGATGGATTCAAACTAAAAAGCTTCTTCCCAGCAAAAGAAATGATCAATGAGGTGAACCAGAGAGCTACATTTTGGGAGCAAATTTTTGCCACACACTGGTCAGAGCACTAGTCTCCAGGATATATAAAGAACTGAAAAAACTCAGCTCCAAAAAAACCCAAACAACCCAATCAATAAATGAGCTAAGGAGCTGAACAGACACTTCTCAGAAGAAAAATGTTCAACATCTCTAGTAATTAGAGAAATGCAAATCAAAACTACTCTAAGATTTCATCTCACTCCAGTCAGAATGGCAGTTATCAAGAATACAAACAATAAGTGTTGGCGAGGATGTCAGGGAAAAGTCACACTTATACACTGCTGGTGTACGTTGGGGAAAAGGCACACTCATACATTGCTGCAAATTGGTGCAGCCAATCTGGAAAGCAGTATGGAGAATCCTTAGAAAACGTGGGATGGAACCACCATTTGACTCAGCTATCCCACTTTTTGGCCTTATACCCAAGGGACTTAAAAACAGGATACTACAGTGACTCAGCCACATCAATGTTCATAGCAGCACAATTCACAATAGCCAAACTGTGGAACCAACCTAGATGCCCTTCAGTAGATGAATGGATAAAGAAACTGTGGTATATATACACAGTGGAATATTACTCAGCAATAAGAAAATAAAATTACGGCGTTTGCAAGTAAATGGGTCAAGTTAGAATATCATGTCAAGCAAAGTAAGCTAATCCCCAAAAAACCAAAGGCCAAATGTTTTCTCTGAAAGTGGATGTTAATCCATAATGGGGAGGGGGGGCAATAAATGAATGGAGGGACTTTGGAGGGGCAGAGGGGAGGCGGAAGGGGCATGGGAGTAGGAAAGATGGTGGATATCATTATCCTAGGTACACGTATGATTGTACGAATGGTGTGACCCTACTTTGGGTGTAACCACAAAAGTAAAAAATTGTGCTCCATTTGTGTACAGTTATTTGAAGAGCATTCTGCTGTCATGTATAACTGATCAGAACAAATAAATATATTTTTTTTAAAGTTTAAAATGAAGAGAAAAAAAAATAAAGATTACTTTGTGTCAAATAATTTCCTTTTGAATAACTAAAAGGTTTTTCCCCCACCCTTAACTTCAAGTTCTTAGAGTTTGGGTAGGTGTCAGTACTTATCTCCATTTTCCAGATGAAGAATCTCTTGACAGGGAGGTAAAATGACCAAGCTGGCTTTCACAGTGTGACTAACAAAGTGACTAACATGGCAGTTCCAAGCAGCAGCAGTACTGTGCATGGCACTCCTAGAGTTATTTTTTAAAAATATTTGTTTATTTTTATGCAATGCTAAGGATTGAACCCAGTGCCTCACACATGATAGGCAAGTGCTCTGCCACAGAGTTACAACCCCAGCCCTAGAATTATTTTTATTATTTAAGCCAGATGTAACTTGTTGGTACTTTGAGCCATTGAGCTGCCTCTTAGAGGTTCTCTGATACACAGTTGGAATTAGTGTGAAATGCTAATGTACTTACTTGGTAAGTTTATTTAAGATTCTCTGTTATGATTTTGGGGTACAATAAGCCCTTTAAAGATGGGTGCAGCAAGAGCAGGTATACTGTGTATTGATTTATAATCAGAAGAGGTAATATTAAACACTTTAGTGCTAAACTGTTACATTGATTTTAAGAAATCATTACAGTTTATTCATCTTTTGGCTATATATATAAAATCTATATCTATTAATAAGAACATAGCCTTGTTTTTCAGATCCTGAAAATGTTCACAAAATTTTTCAGTTTCCACATAAAACCGGTAGGATAGGCTTTTGTTATTTCCATTTTTTAATAAGATCACTTTCTGAAAATGTGTGCCATATTCAGAAGGACTAGAGAGAATTTAGGTGGTCTCATGTAAATTCAGCACCATTATTGTAAATGTAACCCCAAAGCTACAGGTAACTAGTTATCATACCAAGAGGGAAGCCACATTTTTTAAATTAACATCATGATGGCCTTTGTACCATTTTGCCACAAGTAGTCAAGCTCTTCTCTTCTCTAGACTTTCCTAGATAACTTAGATTAAAAAATCAGTCATTAGATTGTTAAGTTGAAACTGACCAGTAAATGAGTATCAGGTCTCAGAGTTGTTCTATAGTATGATAGAGGAATCCTATTTTTGACTCAAAGATACTTTAAAAAATAATAAATCAGGATTTGGATTTATTGATATTACAAAATTATATACTCATCTAACATTCAAATCATTGAAATAGGCTCTTACTTATACCACCGCATAGTATTCTGAGCAATTTTCTATTTACCATTAGTGTGATTTCCTTTTAAAGCTTTTTTTTTAAAAGCACTGATCAAGTATCATGAACTTACCTGCTTTTAATAATATATTTTGGCTGATGTAAAAAGGACATAAAAGCTCATATTTTTTCATTAGATGTCCCAGACAGATATCTCTGGTATTAAACAAATACACTCCATTTCCCACGATTATGCCATTGCATGTTCGTTACATTATGAATATGAAGCTAACATTCTGCTTGCAATGTCTTGATTACATTGCATATTCTGAAAATGCAAACTACCCCAATAAATCTGTTACTTCAAGAGTAATATGGCTATATGATGTGACATTTATATTAAATGTGATTTTCATCTCTTGTTAAGGTTTTCTGAAATTATAACAAACTGTAATTTCATCTGTCTCTGGCTACATTGTTAACTTGGCAGGGAGCTGCAGTGATTTGTCATAAATATTCCACTATGGAATTTATTTGGAATGTATTGTAACATTTTTTTTTAATAATACAAGATTAGCATCATTCAGTTTGAAATACTGTATTATTATACAGCATGATTCAAGAAATGTCTCCCTGATGCTGTCACTATCTTGGATTAATTTTAACTTGATGTCTTCATTGTCTAACACTTTGTGTATTTTATATGCTACTTATTCTTAATATTCCTAAGAATTTTGTATGTAATTTTATATGCCTTTGTTACTAGTGTATAGCTGGTGTCAAGAACATCTGTTTCCATTTTGTAAATGAAGTAGTAGTTTAAGCACCAGTCTTGATACACAACACTTATGAGATGCTTAAAAATGCTAATTCTCATGTATAGTAAGAGATTACAGAAATTATTAAATTTACTTTAAAGCCTAATAAATCTCCAGTTTGTCTTCTATTGATGGAGCTTCCACAATCCTTGCCTTACCTTCTTTGCCCAGCACCTATCTTGGCAAATTTGAGAAAAGTGAGTAGGACTGGGGGAGGACAAGAGTTAAGTGACACTTGAGCACTCATAAATTTAATTAAAAGATCAGACAAATTATAAGCCAAATTTCTGTGTAGAAATGTTGCTTTTGATGTTTACACATCATTTATATATATATATTTATTTATTTATATATATTATATATATATATATAATTTATATATATATTTACGTATGTATATGTATATATTTTAAATTATTGTGTTTTTTTAAATGTATGTGAAGTCTTAAATACAAATGATAAAATCTGTATCTTTGGAAGACTGTATACCTAACATTGTTTGAAAAGCAAACATGCTGTCAAGCTTTCACTGACACTCAAATTTTTGTCTCATTCGAAAGGATTCAGATATTGCCATAGCTAATATTAATTGATTTTTTACTATTATTTTACATATTATTTCTACTCTTCAACTTATATTTCTACATATCACATCATTTAATCATCACAGTGATTCTATGAAGTAGGTAAAATTATTAGTTAACCAAGGGGAACCAAAACAGAATTGCTTAAAAAATTATCCAAGATCACATAGCTCATAAGTGACAAAACAAAGGTTGAATTCAGAGCTAAGTGATCCCAGAGCTCCTCCACTAACCCCTACAATAGGCAGTTTGAATCACATTAGTTATAGTATAGTTTACTTCATATTGAAGCCCCCCCTCATAAATTTCTGAAAGCCTATTGTCATGAAATTACTTTAGAACTGGTGGCACTATAACTTTCATCTTTAAAAGGACTCATTCTTTTTTGCTAATTAAGTAAGTATATGTGACAAATTCATTATCAGACTTTAAGGTGAAAATTGATGACCCTCTGGCCTCTCAGAGACTACTAATGTTTATACTGTAAACAAATCGAAAATTCTTTATCCAAAGCCAGGTGCTGTGGTACATGCCTGTAATCCCAGCAATTTGGGAGGCTGGGGCCAGGACGATTGCAAATTTCAGGCCAACCTCAGCAATTTAGGCCCTAAGAAACTTGGTGAAATCCTGTCTCAAAAAAGTAAAAATAAAAAGGGTTGAGGGTATAGCTCTTTGTAAAGCACCCCTGGGTTCAATCCCCAGTATTTCTGTGACCAGAACAAAAAATACTTACAAAAGGAATCCACCAACTCCTACCTTTATTTTGGCTGCTTCCTAGGCCAGATCTGCAGAAATTGTGCATCTCCAAGTCTCCAAATCTCACTTGCCCTTCAGCTTCCAAGCTGGAGCACAACTGGCTTTTTATCTTAACAAATGATTAAGTATAATGACATATTTAGAGAATTAATTAAGCCATGTTAATGGAATGCCTACAAAACCCTCCTGAACCGTAGTTCTCAACCCAAAAAAAAAAAAAAAGAATTCATTTTAGTTGTAACTAACAAATTACGTAATTTGCCTCCTATTTTCACAAAATTGCCTTTTTTTCCCCTTCTTTTCCTTCCTGTAGCTGAGGATCAAACCTTTTTATATTTTGAGACAGAGTCTCATCAAGTTATTCAGGCTGTCCTTGAAGTTGTGATCTTCCTGCCTCACCCTCCCCAGTCCCTGTACAGGTGTGTATCACCACACCCAGCTGAAAATTCCGCATTTGTGAATGTAGGTTCACAAACTAATTAGGTAGCTTCATATAACAACACAGTTAGTGAGGGATTTTTTTCCTAAACTATCCCTGTGTTAGGGGACCATGCATAATGGTATCACCCAAAATATGGTGCCTTACCACTAAAAGTGTGCAGAATGATTGCTGATTACAAAATAAACATTATTAAAATTTGTAATGACATTTTTGTAATATAAATTAAAATTAATATATAACTAGTACATGAAAACCATAATTTCATGGTTTTTAGTTGAGGTTAAACTCATTATGTACTTTTTAGAAAAAGATTTAAGTAAGTATTTTGTCTTTTGGAAAAAGTTAATGAAAATAGTAAATAAAGACTATACTAGAGTTATTACCTGAATTAAGTAGATGTGGAAGACATTGGCCTATAACTTGCACAATTATATAATAACGAGTTATCTACAGTGTTGTGTGTCCCAGATAACAGTCTTGATGATCCTACTTTTGTGACAGACTATAATGAAAACATTGGATGGGTTATCTCTGCATGTAATAGTGAACTCATTACAGATGTCTTCAAAATACCAGTTAATCCCCAAGTCATGTGTCCCTATTTCTCTATGACAATATATTCATTGGTTACCCGTGCCTTCACAATGAAAGAGGCTCCTCAGAGTTTGCTGTGATATGTTTAGAAAATGAATACAAAACGGTAAATTTTTTGTTTTAAATGAGATCTTATTATGGAAAAGACTGAGATAAAATTTCTCAGTTGTTTTCTTTTGGAAAAATTAGATATTCAGTAAGTAAAGTTGGCCTATAAATAATATGTAATTACTCTGTTAAATATGAAATGTATGTTCCATTGGGATTTCAAAATAACTATTGATCAGGTAATATGATTTTATACACACACACACACACTCTCTCTCTCTCTCTCTCTCTCTCTCTCTCTCTCTTATACATATATGTGTTTTTTTTAAGGCCTCATGAGAAACCTCAGACTTGAAGGAGTCTTTTGTTGACTTTTGATCTGTTACTTGTCATTTTCTCTTTGTGGTTATGTTTGAAAATAAATTAAAGGCCCGATGTGCTTTTGGAAAGTTTTGTTATTGTTGTTTTATCTCTTGGTTTTAATTAAGAAATCACTGAGATAATGTAGGTTTTGGAATCTAACCAACCTGGTTCAGGATACTGATCCTCTACTTACTTTCTCTGTGACTGGCTAAGTTGGCTAACTGTGAGTCCTCAGTTCTACAAACTGAACATAGGCCTAATAAGTTTTACTTTATGGAGTTACAGTCAGATTAATGTGGAATGTTATAATGTTAATGTTATTAATGTGAATTGTTGGGAATAGAGTAAATAGATGGTAGTTATTAGTTTTATTTTCAATAGTCGACAGTTGATACGTAACTATCATTATGTAGCCCCACCACTCAAAACCTCAATGTCCTTTTCAGCAACCCACCTTCCTTCCTTAACTTCTCTCCACTTGGATTGTTCTGGGTTTTGCTACTGAAAACTATATTCAAGCTGTATCTGGGTTTTTGTTTGTTTTTGGTTTTGTTTTTGTTTTCATTTTTTCCCCTTGAGGGAAACCAGGACGCTCTATTACTCAGTTATGTCCCCTCCCCCACCCCCCTTTTTTTTAAATATTGTTTTTAACTTGTCAACAGACTTTTATTTTATTTATATGCGGTGCTGAGAATTATACCCAGTGCCTCACACATGCTAGGCAAACGCTCTACCACTGATCTACAACCCCAGCCCCGGCCCCATCTTTTTATTTTTTATTTTGAAACAGGGTCTCTTAGGTTGCCAAGGCCAGCCTTGAACTTTCAAGCTTCCTGAGCCACTGGGATTATAGGCGTGCACCACCATGCCTGGCCTATTAATTTGTTTTAAAGCATTCTTTTTTTTTTTTCTTTTAACCTTTCTTTTGTTTATTTTTATGTGGTATTGAGGATCGAACCCAGTGTCACACATGCTAGGCAAGTGCTCTACCACTAAGCCAAAACCCCAGCTCCTGGCCTATTAATTTTAATAAGGACATTTTATTTTCTTTACTATACTGAAACTTTGGGAACCATACCATAGCCCTTCTTTACTGATGAGATTCTAGCCCTCTGAAAAACTAGTTAATTATACAATCTTTCTAGGACCTATGAAATAGTTGTTTCCACTGTCCTTAAATGTTGTCCAAGAAAAGGTGGTTAAACCTCAAAGTTTCACAAATACATCTCTGGTAGGCAGATTGTGAATGCAAAACATTCTCTTCCTACTTTTTGTTTCTATGTGTAATACCTAAAATTTTAATTAATGTTCTGTGTATCCCACTATTGATACAGATAGTATGTAAATCTACCTTTGTACATATAGGTGGAGGGATATAGAATTTTAATGTTCATGGATGCAGACAACAATCAGAGAGGGGAGAAATACATTTCAGACTTCTCTGAAAATATTCATTATATATATTCCTAGAATATTCTCTTTCACCCTTTGGAACACTGGCCATGTTTTTTTCTGTTATGTTTTGTACTGGAGATTGAATTCAGAGGTGCTTAACCACTGAGCCACTTCTCAATCCCTTTTTATTTTGAGACAGGGTCTCACTAAGTTGCTGAGGCTGGCCTTGAACTTGAGATTCTTCTGACTCAGCCTTCCCAGTCACTGGGATTATAGGCGTGCACCATTATGCCTGGCCCAGAGGCCATTCTGTAGGTAGAGCCTGGGTACACTGTTAATTGTCTTTTCCTATTTGTCCCTTTCTTGCTTACATCAGCCTCTGGTCTCTCATCCCTGTAGAATCAATCCCCTCTTGAGAATGTTCTTCTGACAATTATCTTTGTTTTCCCCACTTCTCTCTACCTTACTTTATCATCAGGGGTTTGTGGTGAACACTCTGCTTAACCATTGCTTTACTCTAAAACTGATGCTTTTCAAGCCTTCTTGACCTTTTTTTAACATAGCATCAGAAAGTCTAATCATACTTAGAACAAGATCACATCTAAATTTTTCTATTTTTGGTATACTTCTAGTATTCCTGTTTCTATTGTTAGGAAGTAAGCACGTCTCAGAAATTTTGTATCTGAGACCATTTTTCTAACTGAAGTGCTTTAGCAACCTTCTCCAAGAGAGTATCTCATTCTCTTCCAGTCCTTCCTTTATTGTGTTTCTTTAGATATATATTTTTAATAACTGCATAAAATGTACTATTTGAAATTCTAATCAATAGATCAAAGCCTAGACCAGTTGAGTAATGGAGGAACAGTACCTCGCCCAAGGTAGTATTTGGCTGAGTTTGTATTTTAAGGATGATTAACTATGAAATAGAACTGGGGTCTTGATTATTTTATGTTGAATTTCACAATTAGTCATGTATCTCTTTTTGAAATCCATGTGAGCTAAGTTTACAAATACATTACCAGGTCTTCAATCTTTTTTCTGGCATAGAAGCTGATATTATAATAATAATAATAATAAAAAGAATCCATTGGTATCTTGATTATTCTAAGGGAAACACACTGATATATCTATTAGTAGTAACACAACTACTAAAAAACAGACCCTTCTCTTTTGCAGTGTACCTTAATGAACATACAAGCCCACTAATCTTGCCAGTAGGGCATTAAGAGTGCATCTGTGAATATTTGTAATGTGTCTGTAACAAATTGAGCCTTTTTAAACAGAGGGGTTAAAAACATGAATTGACCTATCATCTGCCACTTGAATAATACTCTGAATTTTAAATTTTGGGAGTCATTCACACTGTGGTAATTCATTAGGGTTTGGAAATAGAGTTGTGCTAATCTAAACAAAGCAAGGAATACCCAAGGATTACTTTTTATTCACTATGTGAGTTATAATCTATTTTAGTGTTTGAAGCTTGTCTGCTTCTTCCCTTCCTATATTGTTTTCTGCATTGTCTAGAGAGACCTAGCAAGCAAATTTGCTCAACAAAGTGGATTTTTGTTCCTTTAGTCAACATACTTTAACAATATTGTTTTGCTTTTCTGTTGGAATTATCTCTGAGATAATGGGATTGTCTCTGAGATTTTTGTTGTTTCTGTTGTCTTAAAATTTAGAAAATATAGATAGTATTTCAACAATCTGAATGTTTTCTTTTCACTGATAGTTTTGCAGGCATAAACACTTAATATAATTATTATGCTAGATAACTTAAGATTTATGAAATTTCCAGTAGTACACCACTCAAAGATAACCCACAATATGAATTTAATGAATCTAAGTGGTTTACTTTCAGTTTTATCATGTGTGTTTAATAAACTGTTCTTTATTATTTTCATTTTGTGTATTATAAAACCTGTCATATGAGTTGTTGCTACACATGTCGTACCTGTTGTACTCTTGTACAAGTTACAAGAGTAGTCAAATTGAATTAGAACAGATTTTTAACTAATAAGTCCCAGAGTTTAATATGTCCAGTTGTAGCACTGATTTAACTCTGGGCATTTTAGTTGTATTACATATTTCTTTTATTAAAAAAATTCTGTCTTTATTTTAATATTCTCTTGAACTAAATAATTGTCATTGTTAAATTATCATTTAAAAAATTACATTGTGAATGCTTAGTATGCTCTGGTCTTAAACAGTCTAATTGTGTTTGCAATGAATAAATGGTTAGCCTAAAATAGAAAGAACTGTTACATGAATTAGGAGAGAATTTCTCTTGATATTGTGCAAACCCTTAACCAACTGTGAATATACAACTAAATAATATTACTCCACAGAGAAAACAATTTATCATGTACTAATATAATTTTAGGAGCTTTTGTATGATTAGTTTTTAGAGTGGAAAATTTTAGAATGTAGAGCTGGGCTGGAAATGTTGCTCAATGGTAGAGTGCCTGACTAGGAAGTGTGAGCCCCTGGTTTTTATTCTAACACTGCAAAAACAAAGGGGCAGGGGGCAGCGTGAGGAGGGAAAGAGAAATTTCAGAAAGTAATACTTAAGTGTTCTACATATGTGTTTTAGAGAGGTTTACTTGTTTATTTATAATAATAATTTAGAATCACACATTTCACCAACTCTGCCCTCTTATTATTTCTAATTATTATTTCTAATTATCAAACGTTATGTGTATGTGCATGCACATGTTACGTGTATATTTGTTTAATTATATATATTCACTTACTATTTTCTTCCCATCTCTAGGATGTATGTTCCATGGAACAAAACTTTGGATTGTTCATCCCACGGCACTCTATCACTGAGCTACTTTCCTAGCCATCTCCACTGCCTGCCCCCAACCCCACCCTGCATTTCTTTAGGTGCTGCTGAATTGCCCAGGCTGGCTTGGAACTCAGGATCCTCCTGCCTCTGCCTCTTGAGAAGCTAGGATTATAGATATGTGTCCCTACACCTAGCTCCAAACAGCTATCTTTTACTCCTAATTTATTTCCTATCTCTTTTCTTCCCCCTTTTTTTCTTTCTCTTCTTCTTTATCTTCCTCTGTCTATATACACCCAAGACATAATGAAGAGGTAATTGTTGGAGTGACTGTTGCTTAGTTAGTCCCACTTCCTTTTCAAGTCTCTCCTTAAACCTTATTATTATTAATAATTTCCATTCTATACTGAGCTACATGACCAGACATTTGACAGGCAAATATACAAGGAAGGAAGATAACTTTGAGAGTATAGTATAAAAAGTGGATTTTAACAGCTACCAGAAATGTTATTATGTTGGAGCCATGGTGTTGATAGTGACTTATTCTGTGCTGCTTGCTTATAAAAAGCTACAGGAATGGACAAGAAGACAGAAATGTGGCCTACTTTACAGAATTGATAGTGACCACTGGCCAACTCCTGGCTATTTTTAGGGTTTTTATATTATATCTGTTGAGTACTCAGTTGAAACATTGCTTCAGATAAAATCTGGAATGTCACAGCTCCTCCACATCTTTATCCACTGGTTAAGGAAGGTATTTTGTGTTCCTAAACTATCATGACCTATGACACTGGAAAGTTGTCATTGGCATCCCTGCTAATTTTTATGCTGTATCCATTTTCAGGCAATTTAGTAAAAAAATTTTAAAACTAACATCCTGGAAGGGACAGGGTCTAAGGAGCAAACAAACAAAATTTAGACAATTTAACTTGAGTGTACATCAAAATATCCCAGTTGAAATGCCCCCAACCTCATCTCGCCTCACACTTCTCACTATCTTTCCTTCTTATCCCATTTCCCCTACCCTGCCACACACACACAGAAAAACAGTTTAAATGTTGATAAGTTACTAACACTACTGGTGATTATTATCATATTACTAATTAATAGAATTAGGATATAGCTAACATGAAACATTTATCAATATTTCAGGAAAACCTCCATGTACAGAAGTGGATGAATAATCATATATTTTCATTTAAACTTTAAGCATTGTTCAAGCTGTACATACAGAAATTTTCATTAATGAAAAATGAAAGAAAATGTCACTCTTCGTATTAATTTCTTCAGTTAACTATTTTGGAATAACTATAGATTTACAGGAAAATTGCAAAGACAGTTTAGAACATTACCATATACCTTTGACTCAGATTTTCAAGTTTTTATTTTATCATATTCTAAAAAGAAAGGAACCTATGGAGACATGGCTACTGCCATGGTTTGAAGATGGTTTATCTCCTCCATAACTACTATTGAAACTTAATCCCCATATGAAATATTAAGACTTGAAACAAGGTGAGACCTTTAAGAGGCAATTAGGGCACTACTTTCATAAGTGGAGTAACTGCTTCATGTGATTTATACATTGATGGATTATTTTGAGTGGATCTGCTATAAAAGCCAGTTTGGCTAGATCACTAGAGCACTCCTGTCTCTTGCCATTTTATGCCCTACTGTACCTCTTGGGACTCTGCCATCACAAAGGCTATTACCAGATGAGGCAATCCTTCAACCTTGAACCAGAACCTTGAGCCAAAATAAACCTCTTTCTTTATAATTTATCCAGTCTGTGGTGTTGTAATAATAGCAACAGAATGCAGACCAAGACAGTTACTAAATGTACTGTGGTATCCTGGCTGGGATCCTGGAACAGAAAAAGGACATTAGGTAAAATTAAGGAAATCTGAATAAAGTACAAACTCTAGTTAATCATTAATTGTGACAAATATATTATATTAATAAAGTAGGATGTTAGTAATAGGAGAAATTTGGTGTAGAGTGTAGGGGAACTCTACAATCTTTGTAGTATTTTTGTAAACCTAAGACTTTTAAAGCAAAAGTTTTATTTAAAAAAAAAAAAAAAAAAACTACTCACCGTACACCCAAATAATCTAGTTATTCAGTACCTACTCTATCCTCAGCACTTTTTGGTCAGTATTACAAGTGTCACTTCTTTGTGAATTCACACAATCACAATGTTCTGGGAGTATCTGTTGTTCTAAACCTGTTACAGCTACCCAGGATGCAAAGTTGAATAAGATAGAGTGCCTGCCCTCAAGGGACTCCGAGTCTACAAAAGACAGGCAACAAGTTAATAAACAGCAAACTCTATTCTGTTCTCATTTAATCATCCTTTTACTTATTATATGCAGAGAATTATCTTTAAGTTAAAAATGTATGAAATTAGAAGATCAAGAGACTGAAAATAAAAATGGAAAATAAGTCATTTTAAAAATTCATAAAATCACATTGTATAGAAAAAAAATTTCTACTTCTCTAACTTTCCAAGACTATACCTGAAATTTTATTAGGACACTGACAAAATGGTTTGTGAACACAAGTAGAAGAAAAGGCCTTAAATTTGGCGAAATAAAAATGAGCATAAGAAAAAAACCTTTTAGTGTGAGAAAAATTAAACATATTAAGTCAATAATGAGAGAAACAAACTACGCTCTTTGATTTAGGGGGAAATTGTGCTCTTTTTGGGGGGGTCTAGAAATGACCATTGATCTTTGATTTGAAAATATTAGATAAAAAGTTTTAATAAGGGTATAAAATATCAATGACTGTTTTGTAATCCTAATACATAAATATGACATATGTGCTTTTGGTTTTGATTTTCCCAAAGGAAAATTAAATCCATCAAAGCAAAAAAGCCCAGCTGGCATAGCACTTGACAGAATCAAAAGCAGTAGGTCTTTTCTGTAATATATTCTATTCTCAACCTTTTGTTTCAGCTTTAACTTTCTGTCCTTTCAAAGGCTGCTTTAGATAGTTCATCTGCATCAAATGAATAATAGTGTTTTTTTTTTTTTTTTATAAGTAGTTGTTATTTTTTCTGTTTGTAGACAATGATTACCCATCTTGAGAAGAAATTTTTTTTTGTTTTTTTTTTTAGGAATCAGACTACCCTTACTTTTTCATTAGAACTAATTACTTGATGCTTTCGGAGCTTTGCTTTTCATATACTATAGTCAGACTATGTCCTTAGCATTTGTTTCAGATAGTAAAGAGTACAATTAGCCTTTATAATGCTTAGTTCAGTCACAATTAAATCCCTCCTAATGGTTAGGGATTGGTCTTTCTAAGGCTGGGAGGTGTTTTTAATTATTCATTCTTCAGTTTATTTCTTATAGCAGCCTCAGCTGGGCTTTATTTTTAAAAGGTTAATGCAAACTGAGAAGTGGATGAATTAAATCTGCTTTGAAGCCAACAGTCCAAGGTATTAGCACACACTACAAGATGGGGATGGGCAGTGTAAATTGTTTCTACCATTGCAGAACTGCCAAAAGCAAAAATCACCGAATCTCTGCTGACAGAGATACTACAAATTGGTGGTTCTTAAATATCAGATCTTCTATAAAATCTGTTTTGCTTACAAAGAGAGAAGGCAAAGGCTGAAATTTGAAAGGCAATAATAGCTATGGTAGAAAATTGATGGAGATACCATGACTAATGAACTTTGTATGATATTAAATCACCAAGTCAAGTGCTAGAAGTCACTTCTATAGACGTTTTACAAGGGCAGACTACAAAATCTCAGATGAAAGATGGGGCATAATAGACCTTCCTTAGACAGCAAACTGTTAAATAGTAGACTGTGACATCATTGAAAATGTTGTCATAACTGTTCTTGTGAACATTGAAAAGAACATAGTGTTTCTATATCATTTGCTTCCCTTGATAAGATATAAGGTTTGTGAACACAAGTAGAAGAAAAGGCCTTAAATTTGGTGAAATAAAAATATATATGTATGTATGAATGCATGTATATAGAACCACACACATATCCTTTACAGGTGTGCAGTCAGGGATTTTGTAAACTCTTGGCGGATGCCTGGTAGAATTATTGACACAAATGATGAGGAGAATGGATGACTTATTTTATTAAGGAAAATACATTTTGTGACTATACCAAATGCCAAAAAGTAAACGTCTTAAGTCTTTTGCTTGGTTACCTATCATCCTTATTTCCACCAAGGTGTTCTGTATGGCTAGTTTCTTTAAAACTCACTTCCAGCTGGGGTAGCACTTGCAGCAGGAACCCCCAGAGTTTAGTCAAATACCTTTCAAGCTTTCTCTGTGGAGCAGATAAGAGTTATCTTTTACTCAGCCATAAAGAAGAATGAAATTGTGGCATTTACTGGTAAATGGACAGAACTAGAGATTATCCTGCTAAGTGAAATGAGCCAATCCCCCCAAAAAAAAACAAAAGCCCAGATGTTCTCTCTGATATCCTGTAGGATATGTGGACGCTAACACAATGAGGGGGGGGGGGGGGGCTTGGGTTGCAGGGATGGAAGAATAGCAGTTCATTGGACTAGACAAAGGGGAATGGAGAGAAGGAAAGGGGGATGGGAATAGCAAAGACAGTAGACTGAATCAGACATAACTTTCCTGTGTTCATATACGAATGTATAACCAGTGTAACTCCATGTCATGTACAACCCAATACACTCTGTACTGTCATGTATATCTAAAAAGAACATATTTTTATAAGTTAGAGGCAAAACAGACAAACAAAAAAAAGATATCTGTGCCATGTTTCCTACCTGTTCTTTAGCCTGTGGACCAAAAAAAAAAACACCTGTCTTCCTGACTTTTCCTTATGGGCTGAAGGGAAGAAAGAAAAATTATCTGTGTATGTCATTGAGGGCCTGATTTGTTTGTTGGTGTTTGTTTTGTTTTTAACAAAGCCTAATTTAATGAAATCAACTGTAAGGTATTAGGGAATATAGTTTTATAGTATTAAAATAGAAATTTAAGGAAGAAAATGTAAGCAAAGCAATCTCATTTGAGAATTATCCCATCTCACATAGTTATAGTGAAGGGTAAAAAAAAATGGTGCAAATGAAAGTGGTTGACTCAGCCAGGAGCAGTGAGTTGTGCACCTGTAATTCCAGTAACTCCAGAGCCTGAGGCAGGAGGGTCACATGTTCCAGGCCAGCCTTGGCATCTTAGTGAGATTCTCAACAATTTTGTGAGGCCATGTTTCAAAATAAAAAATAAAAAGGACTTGGGATGTATGTAGCTCTATGGTTAAGTGCCTTTGGGCTCAATCCTCAGTACCAAAAAAAAATAAAAATTCAAAAAATTAAGAAGTAGTCAACTCTATTCAGAGATTAAACAAATTGATGAATAACTATTATATAGTTAGCTAAATTTTTAAGTGTTTAGATGATGTTAGAACATGCATGTTTTCCTCAGACCATAATATCTCTTAATTTGCTTTTTATGGATATTTCCAGAATCAAAAGTCCCACCTTTCTGCTGCTCAAGTACCAATATTGGTAGATAAGTGTTAGCTTTATTCAAGGGTGGTCCTGAAGAAGATACAGGAGCTAGATTTTCAAAGTTCCTTCTCAGGCTCATTCCAGCAAAGGGTTTTTAAGGGGGGCTGGGGAAGAAGGCCATGAGGCTGCAGGCTAGATAGGGCCTTAAGGGCCTTAATCAGTGAGGGCCTGTGTCTTTTTCAGAACCTAACAATAGATTTCACCCTCATGGCTACTCCCTGAGGAAGGGTGGTTAAAAGGCCATCTAAAGAACCCATAGGGGGCTTCTATTCAGCCAAAGGATTAGGGAGGAGTAGAAGGGCAGAAGGAAAGTAGGAGACCATTTCTAGGGAGCCTCTCTTACAGTGGCACTTGTTTGTAGTTTTAGCCAGTTCTAGTCTCAAACAGAAATGTAGGGAAACCGCATGTAGTTTATAAAAAATCTGACTTGAGTTGGGTGAGCTGGTGTACATCTGTAATCCCAAAAAGCATATCACAAGTTCAAGGCGAGCCTCAGCAACTTAGTAAGATGCTGTGTCAAAATGAAAAATAAAAAGGGCTGAAGACCTAGCTCAGTGGTAGAGCACTCCTGGGTTCAATCCCCAGTGCTAGGGGTGAGGAGTCATAGCTTTCCATCTTTTCTGCTTCTAAGCCTCACTATCAGGCTGTTGTGTGGAAAGTTGAGCTTATCTGAGTCTGAAACTCAGTTCTGCCATTTACTGTATAACCTTTTTTTTTTTTGTAAAGCATTGGACTCCCTTTATTCAAAGAACATCTGGAGAATTCATATCTCTCTCTGTCTCTCTCTCTCTCTCTCTCTCTCTCTCTCTCACACACACACACACACACACACACACACACACACACACACACGGGGGCATTTCTGTTGTAGTCAAAGGTGAGGGAACAGAGAGCTTAATGACACCAAAATACCTCAGTGGATCAACAAATTTGAAAATCACAGGTCTCTAGATTATATTTCCACTTATTTATCATGATAAATATTTAAGTAAGGCCATACGCTATCTAACTTCAGCCTTATAGTATATTTACTGTTCTCACAAAAACAACTACTTCCCCTTCCTTGCTTTTTTCCCATGAATTACCTTTAACCTATTATGTATGCCCCATTTTCCTGGGCCTGCTGAAATCTACTGCACCTTTCCAATCCAGATTAATTGCCACCCTTTTTATGAAGCTTTTCCCTAGAGAAGGTATAGTTCACATCAGAACCACCTATGGAACTTGTTCAAACCATATGCTTACTCTGAGAGTCTAATGTTTCCTCTTCTAAAGCCACTGCTAAAATGAGACCTGGTTTTGCTCTGGTATGGGATGGGGCAAAGAAGCCTAGCCATCAGAAAATGAAATTGCTCTTTATGCAGGGCTTCCATGGCATCTTGATTATGGATCTACTGGAACATCTTGCCTGGATGAGAAGCCCTTGAGGACAAGGACTTTCCTTTTGTCTTATCTACATCACAGAGCAGTGCCCTGTGTGCATAATAGGCACTGAAGAATAGATGGGTGACTAGTGAAAATAAATATCAGCACCCTAAGGCCATATGTAAAGTACTTTACATATTTTAATTTGTTAATACTCACTTCAGTTAGCCACTCTCCAAAGATGAAGGAATTAAGATATTAAGAGGTTAAATAATTTGCTGTGCATGACAGAGTAAATGGCAGTGTCAGGATTCAGACCCTGGTTCTCTGGATCTGAAGCACAGTTTGTTTGTTTGTTTGTTTGTTTTTAACATCCCTATGTTGTAGACTAGTTGAAGACTATTAAAGATATATACTTATTATTATTTTGTGTGCGCGTGTGTGCATACACGCACTGCTGGGAATCAAACCCAGGGCCTTGCACATTCTTAGGTAATCGCTTTACCACTGAGTTTCAACCCCAAGCCCTATTTAATATTCTTTCACAAACTTATTAAGTGTCTGTGTGTGCAGGTCACTTATGCTATTTGTCTTCTGGTTGACTTATCTTCCTCTTCCTCCTGTGTGCTAATGTTGGTGCTGGTTGAAGAGAACAGTGATTATGGATCTTAGAGGCTGGTGGCAGCGTCAGTCATCATGCACATTGTAGAATATCACAGCCATCCTTTTTAATAAACTAGGCAGTTGTATGAAGAAATTGTTACTTAAAATTTTCTTATCTAAGAAACAAGAGATGTCTTTAGCCAGTATAAAGTACATTGAGTATGTTTTAGATGTTTAACCAACTTTGGAAACAGATTGCCCTGATCGTAATTCTGTATCTAAATAATGGGATTTTAACTACCCAAAGGAAGCTAGCTGAATCTAAGGTCCACTTCAGCTTAACTTTTAAATGGAGTTTTTATTTTTGATACACTGTAAATGTTAAAAAGTAATAAAGTTACATTTAGAATGATACCTGTAATCTTTGTGTTCTATAATTTATGAATGGTAACATTTTGAGAAATTAAAATTTTTGAGAAGAGATTTGGCTTCAGACTTTTGTAGTGGCAGAAGTAGCTTTCATTCTTGTCAAAAGCTTGTTTATACTGCAGATAATATCAGTAGACACATTAAAACTCTACAGCCTTCCTGTCTGACATGTGGGGGGCGGGGGTTAAATCATAAAGAAACATTACTTGCTACATTGGCTAGCTCACATGCCAAAATTGTTCTTAGAGTCCAAGTTTATGTTCTAGAAGCTCTGGAAGTTTTGTCCAATTAATTCTAACAACCCATGTATACAAAAAAAAAATAATATGATTTGGTTCTTTTTGACTCCTGGACTTCTCTTGGTACTTATAAGTGAATGTGACTTACAATAAGTGAATGTGACTTTAAAAAAATGTAGTTTACCCTGAGGACTTTCATTTCTCACACAGAAATGAGCTAAAAAAGGCACAAGACTTTGGGTGGGAGGTGGGCAACAAAAGTAGTGTTTCAGGAAGAAGTGGTAGGCTTGCTAAAGAAATGAGGAAAGTAATTCAAATACTGTCACTGAGTTTTTCTTGTTTGTTTGTTGTGAGGGGGATACTGAGGGTTCAACCCAAGGGTGCTTTACCACTGAGCTACATCCTCAGCCCTTTTAAATTTTTATTTTGAGACAGGGTCTTGTTTAGTTGCTTCCGCTGGTTTCCAGTTTGAAATCCTCCTGCCTCGCCCTCTTAAATTGGGATTGCAGGCATGTGCCAGAACACCCAGCTGAGTTTCTACTTTGAAAAGCTAAAAAATTAAAAATAACTGGTAAGTGAAATTTAAATGACTGTTTAACAAATCTTTGAGACAGCCCAGAATTAAAAGGTATCCAGAATGCCTGCAAATCCCAACTTTAAGAGGGCCGATAGGGCAGGACGGACTTTCCAAACTGGAAACAGCGGAAAGCAACTAACATCCAAGACCCTGTCTCAAAATAAAAATTTAAAAGGGCTGAGGATGTAGCTCAGTGGTTATGCACCCTTGGGTTGAACCCTCAGTTTTATCAATTTTGAAATGAAGGCTTTGAATGAAAGTGGTGAAAGAGTAGTTTTCAGTTTTTCTGATTATTCCTTCCTTTTCTCCTGTGTACATGCTGAGAGTTACTGCTAAAGTGGATCGATTTTATTGGTGGTAGAAGACAATGATATGTTGGAAAAGGGGGATATAAAAGTTGAAAAGCTGCCTGTTAACTCATTTCTAGGGTCCTTTAAGGTAATTGAAGGGTTAAAAAAATCTATGATTCTATATTTTAAGTAATTTTCATTGATTTTTATACCTACTTATTCAAATCAAAGGACTTCTAGTTCATTTCTAGTGTTTGCTTCTATGTTCTGAAAAAGTTGAAATAGATGATTTCCAGACCCTTTGTACTTCTAACTTCCTTTTTTATTTGTTCTTTTTAGATATACATGGCAGTAGAGAAGATTTTGACATATTATACATACATGTAGTATAACTTATTCTAATTAGGATCCTATTCTTGTGGTTGTGTATGATGTGGAGTTTCACTGGTGGTATATTCACATATGAACGTAGAAAAGTTATGTTCGATTATTTCTAACAACCCATGTATACAAAAAAATATGATTTGGTTGTTTTTGACTCTGTGTCTTCTCTTGGTACTTATAAGTGAATGTGACTTACAAAAATGTAGTTTAAAAGAAAAAGAATAATACATAGTGTTACCCTATAGTTTTCCTTCCTCCTTCCCAGGTTCTCTACCTCTCCTTGCTCACATTCAGTTATGTCTCTTAAAATTTTAAGTCTGTTACATAGTTGTGCGTTCACTGCAATATATCATGCATTGAGAATATTAAAATCACTTGCGTGTACAAATATGTAAATGCATAAAGAAGCAGGATAGCCTAGGGGTGTCATGGACTTAGTGAAAGCCTTCCTTTCTCAATGACTCATAATAGGGTCTTTTTCTCATTAAAATTCCTTCCCTTGGGAGAGGAAGTATTATGATTATTAGCTAGTTGTTATTTTTTTTAATATAGACACCTCTTCTTGTTTCTTCCTTGCTGAGTTGTTTGTGTTAACAAAGAGTATAAAGTAGATTGCAGTCGTGACTTTAATATTTGATGGAAGGTAACTAATAGCCATAATCATTTTTTTTTCACCTTTACATCCCAAATCTGGAAACTATTCTTGAGGGTAAATAGCCTTCCCATTTATTAAACACTGGCTAATAAAAAGTATAAAATATTAATTATTTTTTTAAAAATCAAATGATGATGGCAAAAGGATGATTTTCAAGTTTCTAACTAGATTAGAAATACCGTCATTGTTTGGGTGATTGTCAAAGGTGGATAATGAGATACACAAAATGAAAATGAAAAGACAAAGGTAGCCGAGTGTACAACCTCTAGAGAGGCAGACATGGAAAAGGTGTCACTGAAGAAGGCAGAGAAATTGGAATAGTACCGTCAGAGGGAGACCTCCAGAGATTCTTGGAGAAGAGAATTTTTCAAAACTCAGTGTGTGGTACCAGGTGAGAGTTCTAATGAAATGAAGGCAAAAAAGTGCCAGTGGCTTTTGCAGCAAGTCACCCCATAGCCTTGAGAACCCTAAAATATTTTCTCCCTTAAATTTCCCACCCCTGCATGCTTTTTCTCATTTTAATCAAACAGTATCGTGGCATTTCCCCTTTTTGACTGCCTTTCTTATCTTCATCTGTAACTGATCCTGGGTCATTCCTTAATATTTTCTTTTAAAAGGTGGGAACTACCCTTTCCTTCCAGTCTGATACTAGAGAGACACATTGTGTTGTAAGCCAGAGCTCAATATTCCTGCAACTCACTTCCAAAGAAACTTTGGACACATGTGAAGCATATTCATCTAGGTGTGAAAAATGTACCTTTCTGCTAGAAGGGATGAATTCAGTTACAGTGCCTGACATGTAAACAGGGATTACTAGTACTTCTGAAAAATCCCCTTGTACTGTCTTCTTCTCACCATCCCATCCCTGTCAGTTTTAGGTCAGTCCCTCAGTGTGAAAACCATTTTTACTAAGTTTGATTTTGACTTGCTGGAACTGCACATCTGCTCTTTTTTGGGGGGGTGGGGAGTTATTGAACTCAGGCACTTGACCACTGAGCCACATCCCTAGCCCTATTTTGTATTTTATTAGAGAACAGGGTCTTACTGAGTTGCTTAGCAGCTCATTAAGTTGTTGAGACTGGCTTTGAACTTGTGATCCTCCTGCCTCCACCTCCCGAGCCACTGGGATTACAGGCATGCACCACCATGCCCGGCTGCACACCTGCTTTTTTAGACAAGATATAGTCATTCCTCCTTACTCTTGGGCTTCATATCCTGGTCTTCAACTAACAAATTGAAAGTTTTGGATGGGGGTAGTAGCATTATGTCTGTACTAAACTTGTAGAAACTTTTTTTCATATCATTTTTCCTAAGCAATATTATTTACTTAGCATTTGCATTTTATTAGGCACTGTATATAATCTAGAAATGATTTAAAGTGTTTAGGAGGGTTTATGTAGATTACATGTAAGTATTAAGTCATTTTATGTAATGGATTGAAACATCCACCGATTTTGGTGCATGAGGGCTTTCTGGAACTGATCTTTGTGGATAACAAGGAATGGCTATACTTCTGTACTTGATGTGTGTGTGTGTGTGTGTGTGTGAGAGAGAGAGAGAGAGAGAGAGAGGAGAGAGAGAGAATTCCCACGTGCTGTACAGTAAGCTTGAATTTATAAATACGTGGTGAAGTTTGAACCTTATTTTTAGCTAGCCTCTTCTGTCAATACTGACTTTAAATGCCTCAGTCCCCTTTGATTTCTACTAGTTATGTCATCAAAATTATCAAGATTTAACCTAATAATATAAATAGCATCTATTCAGCTTTTACTACTGAGATACAACTGCAATCCCTTCCCCACCCCACCCCACCCTTTTTTTTTTTTAAAGACAGGATCTCACTGAATGTGGCCCAAGCTGGTCTTGAACTTGGGGTCCTCCTACCTCAGCCTTCCCAGTAACTAAGAGTACAAGTGTGCACCACTATAACTAGCCCAGACATACCACTCCTAAGGTAATAGAAGACAGATGGCTAGGACTCAGAATGTGAATTAGGGAGGTAATATTAGTTTTGTATACATTTTAAAACATCAAACTAGTTTGTTGCTACTGGCTAAATATTTCTTTAAAATTTCCATTGCATGGAAATGGAAGGAGACCCTCATTGTTATACAAAATTACATATAAGAGGAAGTGAGGGGAAAGGGGAAAAAAAAACAAGGGGGAGAAATGAATTACAGTAGATGGGGTAGAGAGAGAAGATGGGAGGGGAGGGGAGGGGAGGGGGGATAGTAGAGGATAGGAAAGGCAACAGAATACATCAGACACTAGTATGGCAATATGTAAAACAGTGGATGTGTAACCGATGTGATTCTGCAATATGTATACGGGGTAAAAATGGGAGTTCATAACCCACTTGAATCAAATGTATGAAATATGATATGTCAAGAACTATGTAATGTTTTGAAAAACCAATAATAAAAATTTAAAAAAATATATACACCTTAGCAGCATAAACCAACTTTTTTTTTTTTTTTTTTTTTTGATACTGGGAATTGAACCCAGGGACACTTTACTGTTGAGCCACATCCCCAGCCCTTTTTTGTAATTTATTTAGTGACAGGGACTGACCTAGTTGCTTAGGGCCTCACTAAGTTACTGAGGCTGGCTTTGAACTTGCAAACCTCCTGCCTCAGCTTCCTGAGCCACTGGGATTACAGGGTGTGCACCACCAAGCCCTATAGGTGTGGTATTTTCACCCTCTGTTCGTAACTGCATAGACAATTGACTGACTTCAGAGAACCAATAAAATTTGGAGTTTTGATTAAGCATTAGATAGAATTTGGAATGGCCACTAGATTATCTGCAGATGTTGCCCTCCTTGCTGAGGTTTTGAGGCATCTCCTGTCTCCTACTTTCGGGCCCCTTCCTTGACCTACACTATTAAGTAACTCCTTATTTAATCTACATTCTACAACTAACTGTGGTTATCATATTTGAAAGATCATCTTTAATTGCTCAAAGTGACTTGGGGAAATTATATCTTGGTGTTTGAGAAATGTGTTTTGTTCATACTGTTTCATAGCTGTGCATTCTGTGTGTATGTTTTTAACTAAATTTCTCCATCTACACTGAGGTAATGTTGTAACTATAAACCTATACTTTACTTTTAAGCTCTTCCTTCTGATAAACTTATCTATCTATATTGGGTCTAATTATAGCTCAGGGTTTAAGCTTGTGTTTATTCATCTGAATGAGCAAACTTGTCTGGCAACAAGAAGCTGCTGTTACCAAAGCTTCATTGTCATCTAAGCTGAATATATTCCGCTTATGCCTGGTTGCCAACTTCAGGAGAAGTAGGTAAGGAGGAACAGCAGGCAGAAATGCTGTGTTCTGGTCACTTGCCCCATTGGTTTGCAGTGTATTTCAGCCCATTGGAGTAAGTTAGGATAACTTTGATTTGATTTTATTCTTATCTGTTTTATATAAGAGAAATAAACAATTGAAATAAAATTGAACTCTGCTTCATTTCATCTCTAAATCTTTTTTCCCTTCGTCTTCTTCCTCCACACTACCCCTTGTTCTTTGTACAATCATTGTTACTACTTTAAGTTTAACTTTGTTTCCAGTCTCCCCCCCCCACCCCCCCCGCAATTAGAGGTTGAACTCAGGGGCACTTAACCACTAAGCTTTTTTATTTTTTATTTTGAGGCAGGATCTCACTAAATTGCTGAGGCTGGCCTTGAATTTGTGATCCTTTTGCCTCAGCCTCCCAAACCACTGGGATTATAGGCATGCACCACCATACCTGGATTCCGGTCCATTTCTTATAAGACTTTTGACATAGATATTTATTCATAATCCATATATTTATACAGTAAGGCAGTGAGGATCTGGGGATTTTTGTTTGTTTTTTTTTAGTTTGTAGTGTTGAGGATCAAACCCCAGTATCTTACTCATACTAGGCAGATGCTCTTACCATGAGTTACATCTCCAGCCGTGGGTTTACTTTTAATTTATATAGTAGGATCATACTGTACATATGCTGTAACTTGCTTTTTTCACACAGCATTTTTTTTGAACTTTTTGAACACACTTTTTCTTTATATAAAAATTCAACATATATAAAGAACGTTTATGTTATGTGTTATGATCAGATCAAGATAATTTGCATATCTGTCATTTCAGACAATTGTCATTTCTTTTTGTAGGGACCATTCAGAATTCTCTTCTACTACTTCAAAATATTCAATTAATTGTTGTCAACCGTGGTTATTCTACTGTGCAATAGGACATTAAAAGTTATTTCTCCTGCCAATTGCAGTTCTTTAGCCATTAACCATTTTCTCTCCACTCCCTTCTTAGGTTCTGGTGACCACTATTCTATTCTCTACTTCAGTGAGATCAAGTTTTTAGCTTCCACATGTAAGCGAGAACTTGCAGTTTGTGTTTTTCTGTGCCTGACTTACTTCATTTAACATAATGTCCTTTATTCCCCATTTATATTACTGCAAATGACAAAATTTTACTATTTTTTTTTTATGAAGATAAACCCACATTCTTGTCCAAAGTGATTAAACATGCTCATCAGCAGTGTACAGGAGTTCTGTTTTCCCACAACTTCATTAATACTTGGTTTTGTTAGACATTTATTTTTGCCTGTATACTTTATAAAATGATATTATTAAGTTGGATTTTAAACCTCACTTCCCTGATTTTGATGAATTGAACATTTCATTCATGTTTCTTCTTTTTGGAAATGTCTATTCATTTCTAATGGATTACTAGTCTTTTTCTTATCATAAGAATTTATACATTCTGAACACAAAAATTGTTCAGTTTTGTGTGATCCAAGTATTGTTTCTCAGTTTTTTAAAAACATTCTAAATATTGTTTCTCAACCCTGTCACTGTCTTCACTCAAATTCTAAAATTTTGACTTTTGCCTTTAAGTGTCTAATCCATGTACAAGAAACAGATTTTTGTTTGTCTATTGAAGCCAGAAATGCATTTCCTCTATTTTACAAATGAAAAACTATTTTCCCAGCCCTATTATATTTTCATATATATGTGTGGGAAAGTTTGAGGAATTTTTTTGAACTTCCAAACAAATTTTAGAATCAATTTGCCCTTTTTCATTTTTTTAAAAATGGTTGGATTTTTTTTTTTATTAACTGCTGTTAAGCTTTTTATTGGAATTGTAATGGATAATTTGGAGAAAATTAGCATCTATAGGACACTGAGTATTCCCCTTCGTCCAGGAACCTGATATCTCTCCTCTTATTTAAATATCTTGTGTTTATTTAAATAAGCTATATATTTTTCTCTATAAAGATTAACATATTTTCATGAAATTTAATCATAGGTTCTTTGTGTTTTTAATACTATTATTACTCATTTAAAAATATATTTTCCAGGGTCTGGGGTTGCGATTCAGTGGTAGAGCACTTGCCTAGCATGCGTGAGGCACTGGGTTCAATCCCTGGTACCGCATAAAAATAAATAAATAAACAAATAAAATAAAGGTATTGTGTCCATTTACAACTAAAAAAAAAATTTTTAAATGTATATATTTTTTCCAATTTAGTTGGTGTATTGAAATGAAGTTGATATTTGGATATTGATCTTACATATAGCCACTTTATTGAAATCTTTTATGAAGTTTGGTAAACTATATTTTTATGTTGGAGATTTTTTTTCCTGCAAACATAAATATTGTAAATACTAACATTTTTGTTCTTTCATCCCAGTCTATTTGAATTTCCTGTGTGCTTCATATTTCAATGACTGTGATAGCTAGTACAGTTCATATTAGAGGAGAGGATAGGAGGCATCATTGTCTTATTCCTCAATGTAGAGTGAGCACTTTAAATATTTTACCATCATCAGAGGACATGCCTATAGGCACATGCCTATAAAATCTCAGTGATTTAGGAGGCTGAGGCAGGAGGATCTCAAGTTCAGGGCCAGCTTAGACAGTTTTAGTCATCTTTTTTGTTGCTGTGACCAAAAGACCTGACAAGTACAATGAGAGGAGAAAAAGTTGATTCTGGGGCTCAAGGTTTCAGAGATCTCAGTCCATAGGCAGTTGGTTCCATTCCTTGGGGCACAAGGTGAGGCAGAGCATCATGGTGAAAGGGTGTGACAGGGGAAAGCAGCTGGAAACATAACACCCAGGAAGCAGAGAGAGTTCTTCTCTACAAGAACAAAATATATACCCCCAAAGTCATGCCCTCAGGGACGCTGTACTCCAGCCACATCCTACCTGCCTACCTTTACCACCAAGTTAATTCCTATCAGGGGATTAATACACTGACAATAATTTCACCTATAAACCTTCTTGCATTATCTCACACATGAACTTTTGGTGGACACCTGATATCTAAACCATAAAAGAGACTCTGTCTCAAAATAAAAAATAAAAAGGGCTGGGGATGTAGCTCAGTGGTAGAGTACCCCTGGGTTCAATTCCCAGTACCATCAAATTATAGTATTGACTGTAATAGTTGCTGTGAAGTTTTGGTACATGTTCTTTATCAGGCTAAATAAATTTGAAACTTTGTAAAGAGGATTTTAAAATTTTGCTTTTACTTTTTAAATCATGAATGGCTAATAAGAACTTTTGATCCACCAATGTTACCATTTTATTTTCTACTTTTATCTGTTAGTGAGATGAATTGCATTGATAAGTTTCTGTTATTAACCCATTCTTAAACATTTCTGAAATAATTTGAACTTAGTTGTGATAATTCTTTTGATATGCTGCTCAACAATGACATCATTTTTGTAGATACGAACTAATTTTAAACCGAGAGAGAAAAGAAGTTATGTATCTTTGTTGCAAATAAGGTCTTTTCAGAGTATCTTTATAAGGTGGTCCACTTTACTACAGGGTGTGAGAATCTCCAGATATTAATGTAGGTAGTAGCTGATGAAGAAGAAGGAACACTGGAAAATTAAATTAGTTGTTTTTTTAAGGTGCTGGGGACCAAACCCAGGGCCTTCTGCATGCTGGGCCAGTGCTATACCATTGAGCTATGCCTCCAATCCCTACAAAGTTACATTTTAATCTCATTTTGTCCTTCTCTTCACCTGAGAGAACTAATAAAATTACTTGATTCATGTGGGCCTTATCTTTCTCACTGAATTTCTTTGAGACTCAGAGACATGTTGGCAACTAGCCATGTGACTTCACTTGCTTTACTATTAACCTGTCATTATCCAACAAACATTTATTTATTAGAAACTAAGGACAAAGCAAAGTCTATTCCTTAAGGAATTTCTATTCTGGGAGGGGCAGAGGTAATAGTTTATTTATGTCTTGAAACAAAATGATTTATCTTATCCTCTATAGTCTACACTGGTCATGATGTATGGGGAGAAGGTAGGGTGCCAAGGAGTCCTTAGGGTAGAGAAAAGGGAAGAACAAGTTCCCAATTGCATATGATCTCAATCTCCTGAAAGGTGGCCATGAATGTCTTCATGAACCAGTTATTAGCAAAGGCCTTAGACTTTGTTCTCCAGTGGCCTTTCTGGGTTGGAAATTTTGTCTCTTTGACCTCAGGACTGTGTCCCCCTTTTCAAAGACTTTACAAATAATTTCATGCTTAACCAGTTTGTGTTCCTACCTCTGGCCTATGGACCTTGGAATCTTTTGTTCTAACAGGCTTAAGGTTGTGAGTAACAGAACAGAATCTTCTTGGTTCTATTTAAGTAATACCAACATATTTCACTTAGAGAAAATGATGATATTGACATTAATCATAACAGAATTAACTTATTAACTTTGTTTTTTATGGAATTTCTCAATATATTGTTACCGTAAATAGATTTTTAAATTTCTAGACAATGTAATTTCTAAGTGCATTTTATTTGTATCTTATTTCAGTGCTGGACCCAAAGGAGACAACATTTATGAGTGGAGGTCAACTATATTGGGACCCCCTGGATCTGTCTATGAAGGAGGGGTGTTCTTTCTTGACATTACCTTTTCACCAGACTATCCGTTTAAACCCCCGAAGGTCAGTATGAAGTGTTCATCCATTTTTAGCAATATGTATTGCTATATGTGTAAATATGTACTCTTAAACACTAGGAATATATGTTAATATAGACAACTTCCTGAGACTAGTAGTATGTAAAAGGAAACAACATGAAAGCCCCAGCCCAACATAAAAAATTATAGACTACTCCCCTGTCCCATCTTTTAACTCAAATTTTATTGCTTTTTTCTCGGTCTTTCTCATTATCTTCTTTCTGTGGTACATGTTTTGTTTTAACCATTATTTTATTTATTTATTTTTATGTAGTGCTAAAGATCAAGCCCAGTGCCTCACATATATAAGGCAAGTGCTACCACTGAGCCACAACCCCAGTCTTGGTACATGTTTTAATGTAACAGAAAACACCATATTTTATGGGTAGAAATAGGGAAATGAAGTTGGGCCAAGGTCAACCCTAGAACCCAGAGATCCAAACATATCCTGGAGCTGGAGTTAGAGTCGAGCTTAGAGGTCAGACTAAAAGTAGAATCCTCATCAAGGCAGTTTATAGTACCCGTTGTGAAGCTTTAGGTTTTGATGTGTCCCCAGTTCAGCTGTTCATGTGAAGTATACATACATGTGCTAGAGCAGAAAATACAACCCATAGAGACTAAAAACTTTGCAGAGAGATATTTATGGGACTGGGGTTGTAGCTCAGTAGTAGAATGCATTTTTAGCATGCACAAGGCCTGGGTTCATTCATTCCCCTGCACGGGGGGTATGGGGTGGAGAATACATACATACACATGGGTGTGTGGGCACGCATACGCACACACACACACAGCCTATACTAGCCAATTAGTAAAACTGATTAGTGAAAAAATGTTTGAGTCTCTGAAGAAAATACAAATAGTTCAATATAATCAGAATAGAAAAGCTTTCAGTTAAGATGAGATTATATACTTTAAGAAGTCTTGACATTCCTTTCTAATGCTGGTAAGTCAGTAATTAACTATTTTGAATATTATCTCCATTCACATTTTTTTCTCCATTCTGGCAGTGGAAAAAATCCAGAGGACACTTATTCTATATATTGGTTACTAAGAAAGAATTCTCATGTGTCCCTGACTTAACTGTTCAGTACAGAGGGAAATAAACTTTGAGTTGTAAGTTGGAGTAAATAATTATAAAACACAAGAATAATACCCTGCCTTCACCCTAACTTTCTGAACTTCCTTGAACCGTTTTTTCCCTCTGCTCTTTCTTTCTTCTTTCTGTACGTTCATGTGCTTACAGTTTTTTTAATGCAAAATCAAGAAGTAGTAACTACAATTATCCTTACATATAAGATGAGGAAATCATAGCACAGAAAAACTAAGTAAATTGTCCTGCATTATGCAACAAGCAAATCATAGTGTCAGGATTGTGACTTGGAAAATGAGACCCCAAAAACCTTGATCTTTACTACATGATATAATATGTTTATCCTAGTTGACAGGGCTGGTGGCACTTATGACCACTCAGAGCTTGCACTGGGGAGGTTTTCCATGACAAAGGTATAATGAATCTAATACTTACTTTCTCTCTTTACTGAATGGGAACCTAATATCTTCCCATTCTACTTTTGGCCAGCCCATAGGTCACCTGGAGTAACTGTTGCACTTCAGCTCTCTTTCTCTAACATCCTCTACAGTAAAGGATGTATAGAGTGAGGAAGAAGAGGGAGAACTTAGACCATACCAATGTGCTGCTATTCAAAAGCAGACTGTCTAAATGTGGGTCCGATTTTTCTCACAAAGAATAGAAATCTACTTCTGTAATTGAACTCTCCTGTTTCCATTTTTGTTCTGTCCAGACATCCAGGATAAAGTCTAACCCCAGCCCACACCATAGTCCCTGATACATATGAGGACAGATATCACATTCCTCTCATGCCCTGTTTTTATTAGTAAACATCTCCAGAACAGCTGTGTATAGTGGAACAGACGTGGTCACTGGAGTCAGAGTTCAGCAGATTCTTGGTTAGACATTCTAGAAACCCTTCTAAGTCTCATCACCTGTGGAAAGGGAACACCTAAGGAAAGCCAGGATGTTCCCCTTCCTAGAGGAGAAATGAATTGGCACAGCTGATGTCCAGCACAAGGCATGACTTGAAAAAACTCAAGAGTGCTAACAACTCCCCTTGGCTATTACTGTCTGTTCTTCTTAAAATGAGCATTTTAGAAGTGAATGAGGTATTCCAGACACAGTGTGATTAGCTCAAAGTTATAGACAGCATACTCCTAAAAATGTCTCCTTATGTTTACAAGAACCTCAACTTCCCCCAGAGTATGTTAATTCTTTGCTTAAAATCCATCAGTGATTCCCAGCTTGCTAAATAAAAGCAATAAAATAAAATTAAAAACTATGAAACTACTTTGTCTACAGCATAACTTTCAAAGCCATCATCTGTCACTCTTTACTCAAATACTCTAAGCCTGCTCCTTCCACAAAGTTTTGCATTTGCTCTTCCTTCTTCCAGCATTCATATGCTCCCTACTGCTGAAAATTCACGACTCATTTCATTACTCCTTCAAGTCTCTTCTCCAGTGTCACCTTTAAGAGGGGCTTTTGCATGACAAATCCCAGCCTCCCTAGTTTTCCTGTGTTTCCCACCACTTCCATTATATTTGATCTTTTGCTGTAGCACTTGTTCCTTCTGATATTATGTATTTGTTTATTATGTTTCCTTTTCTCCAGTTAGCATATAAGCTCTGTGAGTTCAAGGACTCTGTCTATGTTGATATCCCTCCTATATCCCCATCATGTACAACAATGCTTAATTAAATCCGTAGGCATTCAGTAAAAAATTATTGAATTACTTTAATCCATGTAGCTCTTCTATAAAGATAAATGTTGATTACCCGCGCTTTGTGGGTCAGAAAACAGACCAATGGAGATTAATTGGAACACAAACCACATAGAAAACAGTAACAGTAACTGGAATCCAAACTCAATTCTAAATTAGGCCTTTCACTCTCCATTGATAGAGAAGATTTAAATTGTGTGTGCTCCTAAGAGAAGGAACACTTATTCTTAGGTTTTATATTCAGTAGCAGTGCTGGAATCCAAACTCAATTCAAAATCAGGCCTTTCACTCTCCATTGATAGAGAAGATTTAAATTGTGTGTGCCCCTAAGAGAAGGAACACTTATTCTTAGGTTTTATATTCTGACTTTAATTAATCATATGAGATTATTTTCCAACCAAGTTTTTGGTAGAGAAAAAAGAGGTGATATATAAAGAAGAAAGAATGTTAGAAGACATCTTGAGTAACTTTCTCTTTTTCAGTTTTGCTAAGGGTCCTCTTTCAACTGACAACTTTTTCTCCAGTGTTTCTGATTTACAGAGGCTGAGGTATTGAATCTGTGTTGAATAGTAGATACTGATTTCTGGATTTTTCCAGCCCTAAGTTACTGGAGAAGTCATTTTATGTTTAACAGATTATTTTCATACTTATGTCAAAACAGACATTCTTAGTACCATGAATGGGCTAAAGTAAGGCATTTTGTATGTAATAATATTACTTTTGATCTGTGCTCCTTTTTGATAAATCCTTAAAAAGTCATGCTATCCTTTAATGTATAAAATTCAAAACAAAAATGATGATTAAAAGTAGACCAAACTGTGTCATCATCTTCATGCTTTTAAAATAGTACACATCATCCTATATATGTGTGTAACCACCACCCAAAATTGAATTTTGTGTTTTCAAGACAAAGAATATCAGCTTTATTTGGCATAAATCAAATTCAGTATTTCTATCATCTAATAGGAAATCAGCCATTTGTTTGACAGAAAGCTGTTATATTTGTTAAGGATTCCTCTCTCCTTAGCTTTCTATAGTCTTGTGCACTTCACTAGTTTTAGAGGGCTCTTGTCTCCTCTGAAATGTTTATTGCCCAAGACAACTTAATCTGTTCAAGTTGGATCAACTCAGCCACCTATACTTTTTGTTATATAAGTTCTGGTAGAGGTCACGTATACTCAGCTTCTCCTATATATCTACCCACATATCCCTATATGAGTTCTTCTATAAAGGCAGGGACTTCAAACAAGTACTTTATTGTGGAATGTGACCTCACTCCAAATTATTACTGTTTATTTATGACAGTATTATTACTGTCAGCATGGAAAAGCCTAAATTCCTTTGCTAAGGATGTTCTTCAGGGATTTAGAACATATATGAACAAAAGAGTCTAGGGTGGGATATTCAGCTGTTTTGGAAAATGAGGCACTTGTTTGCAGTCAAGCCCAGGTAAAGATGGAGCTCACTTATCAAAGAGAAATGACTGTTCCAAGGAAAGAGCTACGTAAGTGATACTCTTGTCTTCAGTATCCCAAATACCAATGAGAAGTGATTGAACAGAAAATAGTGAAAGACTATGAATGTCAGAAAGTTTAAGGACAGTGAGGTGTTGTTGACCCAAATAGCCTTGTAAAGATAAAAACCTTCTGCAAGACTGAGCAAAAAAAAAACCCTCAAATCAGGCTCTTTCCCAAGTTATAAGAAAAGGCCCCTGAAGGAACCAGATCAAGACTTGGAATAGGCACCCTTTGTTGATTGTCTATAAATTTAAAGACAAATCAAAATTTTTATTGTCACCTTGAAAAATGGGATGGGGAAATAATATTATACATGTAAAAAAATTATAATGTTCTCCACTTTGTTTGAATGTATATATACTTGCTTAGATATCTATACCTGATGTTATTTTGTTTAATCCTAGATGGAGAGTGGGCAGGTCTGATTTCATTTTAAGACTACTTGCAGAATTTCAATTCCTTTTCAATAGGTAATCAAGATGCCTTGATTTTTTTTCCTGCTTTGATTTTTCCCCCTCTTAGAGTTGGAGCTAGATCTCTTGTTAAGGTAGCACCCCTTTTTAAAAAAAAGTTTAATGTTATGATAATTTTATTATTTATTTTTTAAAGTTTCATTTAATTTTAGTTTTTTCCCTATCTTATTTTTAATTTTTTTAATTGATTTTTTAAAAATAAATGACAGTGGAATGCATTACAATTCTTATTACACATATACAACACAGTTTTTCAAATCTCTGGTTGTATATAAAGTATGTTCACACCAATTCGTGTCTTCATACTTGTACTTGGTACCATCCTTTTGTAGACTTGCTCAGGCTGGTCCAAGGATAGTGAGGAAGAGAGAAAGGAATGTTCTCAGTTCCTAGTTGGCCAAGATCAGAGTCTATATGTAATCATGGCTTCTCATTGAAATAGAGAAAAGACCAAATGGGCTTTTGCACGGGTATTGTGCTAGTCTTGCCTTGTAAAAAATTAAGGAGAAACAAAGTCAAAAGGTAAAAATGATAAACAAAATGGATCTATGATTCATACAGATACAGACATTGTAAGCCATCAGGTAGGTATGTTTCTGTTATGGTACTAGTATGTTAGCAGAACCCTGCCAAAATTTCTTATAGGTTGGTTGCCTTATAAAATATCTAGTTTTAAGGCTAATTTGTAAATTAAAGGTTGTTTGAGCCCCTATTACTTTCTAGACATTTGATATGTAAAAATAAACAAGATATAGTCCCAGGAGCATGGAGATATGAACAATAATTAGGAGTTAATATAGTAGTTCAGGCCAGAAAAGAAGTAAGGCTAAGCTGTGAGGGTAAAAATAAGGGCAATAATACGTGAATTCTTTTTAGATTCCTATATTAAATAAATACGTATTTATTTATTATTTATATATCACTCCAAATACTAAATACACAGAAGTGAACAAGAGTTTGCCCCTTCTTGTATAGAGTTTACATTCAAAACACAATACAACAGGATACTCTCAACTTTGACACAATGAAATTTTGATAATTATGTGTTATAGAGGACTATCCTTTGCAGTGTAGAATACATAGCAGAGTCCCTGGCTTTGACTCCACTAGATACCGGTTGCAGTCTCCCCTTCCCTCTTGTGACCCAAGTATATCTAGACACTGTCACATATCATCCATATCAGTCCATATAGCAACTGATTTGAGACATGTATGAGGATTTTCTGATCTAAATTACAAGATGGGGTCATGTTAACCTATGAGGAACTTGAAGGATCTGAGTGAGATATTATTTATAGGTCTGGAGTTCAAGTGAGTAATTTGAGTTAGTAGATACAGATAGGAGTTAAGACCTTAGAATAAGTTTCCTCAGAGAAATTTACAATTTTTAATCGAAACTGAGTTCTTGAATCTTTAAATCCCAGAATCGTGTTTCCCAGAGGATAAAAGTAATCATTGAAAAGACTAAAAAGTGTCATTTTTTTTCATTATATTCTCAGAATTTGGAAATTGAAAAGTTATTTTTCATATAAAGTATTTAGAGCTAGAAAGCTTACACAATAATACCTCACAAATTATCATGTTCTTCTTATGCAAAGAAAACAAACTTACTTATTGTTAATTAATCATGAAAGCATGAACAATGAAACCAAATAATCCCTTCAAATACCTAAATCAGGCCTAAAATAGGCCTGTAAGGCCTGTAAGTAAAGTGAACTTCTTCAGGGGCAAACTAAAATGACTTCTTTCAAGCTCTCCTTGAACCTTCTGACTTTACAAGAAACTAAGATTTATAGATATTAAGTAATGTGATTAGATCTAATAACTAATAGGTACTTAGTTCAGGATTAGAATGCCTGGCCTCCTGATTTGCTACCCAGCAACCCCTCTTTTCACATCCGACTAAGCTGTGAGATGGTCTTGCTAACCACATAGTAACTCAGTTTATTGTCAGCAGCTATGCTTTAGATTACCCCTTGCTTCTTTTTCTGTAGAGAAATAAAACAAGTCTGTTTTGCCCCTGTTCTTATGAAGTTTTTTATTTTGGTATGTATGTACCAAATTATAAGTTGTATCCATACAGTATATTGTATGTTTATGTTTTCCCCTATATTTTTCCACTGATTTATTTAAAACTATAGATTATATAAAACACTAGTTTGTGCAACAAGGAAATAATACATGAAGCAATATGTTTAGTTTAAGTTATTTTGAGTTATTTTCATCTACAATTTTTCTCTCAACCTTCCTTTCTTTCTTAAAAACATCCTTTTTTAATTATTTACTTTTAAGATCAGACTATTTCGTTTTTAAAAATAGTTTTAAATAAGTAATATATGTATGCAAAAAGTTCAATAGCACAAAAGGTACAATAAAATTAAGCCTTTTTCCCCATTTGCTCAGCATTCCCATTGCCTTCCCATACAGTGTTTCCCTACATTTTCATGCTTGCCATAGTGAAGATTGTCCCATATATGTAAATCCTCATTGTGATGTCATTATACTTCATTGAATGTACCATAATTTTAACATTTATCCTGTGGTAAACATAGATTATTTCTAGTCTTTCCCATCCTTTATAATGTTTCACTGAGTATAAATACTGGGTTTTTTGCGGACTTGTGCAAAAACTGTGTAGGATAACTTCCTAGAATAGGAATTGCTGGACTGCTCTCCAAAATATTATACCAAATTATACTCCCAACTTAGAGACCCTGGCTTTTCTCTATATCCTTATCAATGCTATGTTGCATAAATATTTGACCTTTACTAATCCAATAGAGAGGAATAGAAGTGTAATTATAATTGGATGTCTCTTATTGAAAAGAAATCTTTGCATAATGGTGCATGCCTATAATCCTAGCAGCTCAGAAGGCTGAGGGAGGAGAATTGCAAGTTTAAGGCCAGCCTCAGCAACTTAGCAGGCACTAAGTAACTGAGATCCTTTCTCAAAATAAAAAATAAACCTTATTATTGATACCAGTGTTCTAGGCCCCTTTTTACACTCTACAAACTTGTAACTTAAATGACACTAAACTCTTTGGGACTTGGTATTTTCATCATAGAAGAGAAGGTTTAATAATCTCTAAGACTGCTTTCATCTTCAACTGTTAGTGATTTGCCACTGCCCTGCCTAAAACTTTGTAGTGGCTTCCTGTTGCACATAGAATAAAACCCAAACTTCTTTCCTTGGCTAAAGGGCCTACATGATCTTTCCATGTGCCTCACCACAGTACAGCTATCCTAGGCCTCCTTTTTGTTCTTTAGAACCTTTGGATTTGCTGACCCATTTGCCTTGAATATGTTTAATCTAGTTCTTCAAGTCTTCGTCTTCATTGTTATCTCCTTCGAGTTACCTTGCTTGACCAGTTTATACAAATATGTGGTTGATTTTCTTTATCTCCCTAAATACACTAGACTCTAAGCTCAGTGAGAACAAACACCTTGTCTATCTTATAGTGCTTGGCAGATAGTAGGATCCATGACACAAATGAATATTCATTTTACCTGTCATGTCTTTGACATTTCTGAAATGTTTTGTTCTCTTGGTTTGCAGGACTGAATTGTTCAGTAAATATGTATGTGTTGTTCTCTTCCTCCCGCAAAATTAGATACGCCTAGAAGGCAGGGGCTTTTTTTTCTCTTCTATGATGAAAATACCAAGTCCCAGCTTCTTTCATAAGAGCATTCAGCAGATGCAATAGAAAGTAATGCATTTTATTTTAAAGCAGTGAAACTAGTACAATTTATCTTAAAATTCTTAGAATTAAACATATAGATATTGGCATGAAACTTGTTGTCTGGCTCAACAACAAATTAATTAATCCACACTAAAGAAAAATTGAGGGTCTGAAGTTGTAGCTCAGTGGTAAAGCACTTGCCTCATACATATGAGGCACTGGGTTCTATTTCTAGCACCACATATAAATAAGCAAATAAAAGTACATCAACAACTAAAAATATTTTTTAAAAAAGAAAGAAAAATTCTATTTTATTTCAGTCTTGCAAAAAAATTGGTATTCTTGATTTTAAAAAGTATCTAGGCTATATTTTACGAAGACCATCTGTTGACACAAATTAGAAGCAAATAATTGGTATTCTTAAATACAGGTTTAAATAGAGCTCAGTACATGGACCAAATTTTGAAAAGCAAGATAATATCACCAAATCAAGTACCTTTTCTTGTGAATGTTTCTCTTTCACTATGAACATACTCATTTTTATGTAGTTTTTATAGCTTCAAATTTTGAAGTCAATCATGAAAGCCAAATTAACGTGTATGCTTATGTTCAAAGCCAAACTTAGATAAAGTAGGCAAACAGTTGTCTTTGCTGTCACTTTGTCATGCTGTATAGCTGTTACTTCTTACCTTTATTTAAATGGAAAATTGCTGTGGGGAGGGATCGTGTACAGTAGAATGGACAAAGAAAAATGTGGGAGAATATGCGATACATATGAATCTCACATAGGAGTACTAGTGAATGTAAATGTATAAATTCATTTATAAGTTCAAAAATGGGAAAAACTAATATATAGAAGTGGAAGTCAGAACATGGTTACATTTTGGGGAGATGGTTATGACTGGAAAAAGGCATAGGGAGGTTCTGGGTACTGACCATATTCTACATGTTGTTCTAAGCAGTGATTACTTGGGTGAGTTAACTTCATTAAAAAACTGAATGATTTGTGTATTTTATGTATGTTATGTTTCAGTTTTTCAGTAGTCTTTATTTAAAAATCCCTATTATCTTAAATTTAGCTAAGGTCTTTTTCATCTTGTGAAAATTAACTGCCTTGAACCTAAATGTCTCTCTTTTTTTCTGTTAAATTTGTGTTATTTGTTTTATCTTATACTTTAACATATTTAGATCTTTTGATTCTTCACTTTTGGTCAATGCATTGACTATCCAGCTTCGTGTCATCCATACATTTAGTAAGCAGATCTTTTATGTCTCTACTTAAAAAGAACTAATCACTAATCGTCCCACCTTCGCACTGCTTTGTGCTAACTTAATTTACATGGTGTATGCTTTGAATGTCCCCACCAAAACTCATGCTGACATTTAATACCCATTGTGAGATATTAAGAGAGTAGAAACTTAATCCAACTGTGGCATTTGGTGGTAGGACCTTTGAGAGATAATTAAGGTTAAACAAGGTCATGAAAATGAAGAATTAATCCAACAGTCCTGTGACTTTGGAGACAAGGAAGAAAGACCTGAGCTAGAGTGATCTGTCTTGCCATGTGATATCCTGTGCTACCTTGTGATTTTGCAGAAAGCTGCCACCAGAAAAAAGAGTCATCAGATATAGCCCTTTACTCTTTCACCCTCTAGAACCATCATCAAGATAACTTTTTTATAAAATTTTCAGTCTCAGGTATTTTGTTACAGTAATAGAAAATAGACTAAGACATTTAGTCATTCAGCCAGACCTGCTAAAATTTGCTGCTGAGCATAATCTATTTCTGTCAAACTGAGTTATCATTCAACATGGAATTTTCTGTCACCTATGAGGATATGCTCAAAGTGAAGCTTGCAACAATCCAATTTGCTTTTGGACCCTACTGTTTGCAATCTCCTTGGTTATGAATAATACTTCCCCACATACATAAAACTTGAATTTATGATTGCCAAGGTGGTTCTTTTGTTTTGACACTAGGCCAGTACCATTGACAATAATAAAGAAAGAAAGCTTTTGAGAACTTTATTGTGTGTATGCCTGACCACAAAAGGAAGAAGCTGTTAGTGGGCATAAACACAGATGGTGTGATTACCTCAAATTGGTTGGCATAGAACCAGCATTCAAAGAGTCTGCATGTGACCCTCAGTTTTTAAGTCAATGATATGACTTAGTTTTTTGAAAGACTTTTTTTAAAGGAACTCATTATTGACTGTGCGGAGTTCAGATGTGCTATGTCTGCTTTATTTCCCTAATCTGCAATTTTAATAAGCTGTATTGAAAAGGAAATGGAATTCCATGGTACAATTTGTTTTTTGTGTATCTGTGCTTAATCTTGTTGATCACAGCACATTTTTGAGGTACGAACTAGTAATCTGCTGAGTAATCCATTCTAGAATTTTGTTTAAAATTGTATCAATTTTCTTATTGACAAACAAGATAGAATTTAATATAATTGAGTTGCATAGAATTGAAAAAACAACTGCATTCGCTTTGCCATCTTTTAACATTTTACTGTCATCTACTCCAACTAGTGATTTTGTCTTTGTCACATTCTCGCTTGAAAAACAGCCCTTTTTTTCCCCCCTTGAGCATTTTTTTACCCTAAAACTCATTTCTGGAACTATACATAGGAAAGTAAAAACACCTATCCTAGAATAAAGGAAGAGACCCAACCTTAACCCTCATGGAACTTACAGAACCCTAACCCTTAATAGATTGTATGAAGCAGTAAGTACAGGCAAAATTCTTGGGAAAATATACATATAAATTAGGGTAATCACATTACTTGTAAAAGTATTCAAAAACATCATCTTAAAGCAGTACATAAAACTTGAATTTGTAAGATTCCTTCAACAAGATTACATTATCACTGTGGACACAATCTGCAAGACAAATTAGTAAAGGTGAGATACAGTTGAATCTTTCTCAGATATATTAGAGAACAAGGAAAACTTATAATACTCTGGGAATATAATCTTATACCAGCAATGTCTAAAGCCAAAAATATCTTGTTTCTCCACTAAACTTAGTATAAAGTAAGTAAATGAATATGATAAATTTGTTACCAGTGTTTGAGAAAACACTATTTCTGTATTAAGTCAGATTCTTAAAAATTATTTTAGTCCTGAAGCTGCAACTAAATGGTAGAGCACCTGCTTAGTATGTGTGAGGTCCTGTGTTCATTCCCAGCAACGCGCCCACGCACACACACATACACACACACACACACACACACAAGCACACACATAAATAAAGGTGGAAATGTAATAACAATTAATATTTTGATAAATGTTAGGTTTATTCTTGTATTCTCTTTCATGAGTTAGTTTTTATGGCAAATAAAGGATATAATTACTACCAGACCAAAAGTATTCCATCATGTGCCTGTAAAATAGTGATCCCTGTTTTAAGTGCATACCTGAAAAATGAATTTTAATCAGAGTTTTACCATATCCAAGAAAGAAAAGCCATGTATTTATTATAGTTGCAGGATAATTAATATATATGCTGGTATACATCATTGCCTTACTGTGAGGATATATTAGTTTTTACTATAAGCAGAAATTGATTCTTTGTCCTTTATTTCATCTGTCACTAAATAGTGAAGAAGAAAAAAACAAAAGACTTCTACAGGCTTTTGAAGAAAAGTAAATTCTTATAATGTCAGACTAATAGTATGAGAATCATCTTCTGGGGAAAGAGATGCATGGTTTGTTAGTCATGCTACCTAGATATCTCAGATTTTTTTTAATTCTTTGTATGATTTATTTGAATTAGACACAGTGTAGTAATATGTCCCATACTTGTAGAATTTCTATTTGTTCTGTTTTCTAATTTAAAAAATTTATGAAAGGTTCTTAACTCCAAAGATATAATTAATGTATAAGACTGTTATAATCTCTATTGAATAAAATGTTAATCACCAGACTGAAAATTGCCCTAAGTCAAAATTTAAATAGCAAAATGCATTTCCCCTTAGAAACTTTACACATCTGTCAATTGACACTCCCTAACCCTCAGTCCTCACAAAAGGTGCTATAAACCTAAGGGTTGGAAAAATCAGAAGTTATTAATGAGTTATCTCTCTTTTAAAATGTAAGTATCCTTTGTTTTTCCTGTTAATTTGTTTATTGAATAAACACATGTTGACATTCTGTTCTCCCTAGAGGGGATAAAAATATCAGTCATAATCTTGTCCTAAAGTTCTGATATAAATTCATTCCTTTTGTAAATAACATCTTTGCTAGCCTGTCTTAACAAAAATTCACATCTAAAATCCTTACTTAGCTATATACACAGCTATCGGTTTTGTAAAATGAAGTCAGCACTATTTATAAAAAAGCTACATATGGTGCAATTGTTTGCTTTCAAAAGGTAATATTTGTTGTTATACTGCAGCAGCCAATTTTCTGCAATACAAAGATGAATGTTGCAAATTATAGGGAAAGGAAAAAAGCAGTCTAGAGTGTTTATTTAGTATACTACCTCAGATTTTTTTTTTTTTAGGGATTAGAGATTCAGGCAACAGTAGTAGTACATTAGATAATGAGGTTGTATTTTTTTTTCCATACAGTTCTGAATCATTACTATTTCACTTCTTACCTCCATTCTTTTCCCTCTTGTTTCTATCAGCTACATTTCCACACAATCTTAGGGAAAATTAACCTAATTTTTTAGAGCTGTTGTCTTACAAAAGATACTGGGGGGAGGGAATTTTACACCCAAAAGCACCCCTGGGATATGAATGAAGCAAGATAACCTAGAAAGTAGAGACAGACTAGAGGAATAATTTCAGAAATGACAGTGATAACAGAGATTAGCCTGTGTACGAGTGTAGAATATGAAAGGGACAAAAGTGGAGGAAAGAGATTGCCTGGAAAAAAGATTAATTAGGCATGAACATATAAGTTGAAAACATACTCCCATAGTTATTATTAGATAAAAAATAAAGATGTCCCTCACAATACTGAACAAACAAGTAATTCTACCTATGTGGCAGAAAGATACTTTAGTGATAGTCCTTGAGTTCTTGATATGAATTAAAGTCTCCCTTTTATTGGGGGAGTGCAAAGAGGGAAACATATCCATCTTCATAATGATATTTTGGGCAATAGCCTCAGAATGCTTACCTTTACATATTTGCTGTCTTCTTAACAGGTCAAATCGAGGAGATAATGAAGGCCATGACCAAAATTAGTTTTTCAGAGGGGCTGGGGATATAGCTCAGTTGGTAGAGTGCTTGCCTCACATACACAAGGCCCTGGGTTCAATCCCCAGGCCTGTGCACTCCCCACCCCAGCCCACCCCAAACAAATTCGTTTTTCAGTCAATTCTGTTTGCTCTTTGCCTGCAATGCCTGGTTCCTTCATTTCTCCATATGTGCTTCACACTATGGGTTGAATTGCCTTTCTTTTCTCCATTTCTCTCCTCTCCCCACCCCCCCCCCCCCTTTACATTCTGTATTTATTTTTCTCTTGGTTTGGTCAGCTTTTAAGACAATATAGACAGAAAGTTTCCATGGTATTGATTTTATAAATGCCATTTTGTGAATTTAGATGTCACCACAAAGGATTTACTCTACAAGAAGTTAAGGAACATTATATAACAATCATATTTCAAATTCCTAAAATATCCTTTTATTATAGCACTCTCCTGATCAAAAAATATAGGATTTGAGACCTTAGTTGAGCATTCATTCAGTATTCATCCCTCATTCTTCCAATCAGACTGCAATATTTTCTAAATATTTCTGAGAAAACCAACATTTTCATGCCAGGTTTTTGTAGAGGGTTTTGGTACATCTGTAATCAGTACAATCTCAAATAGAATTAATTAGCTTAGAGAAATAAATGTGCTTTCTTCTGCTTTACCAAGTTTTTTAAATTAGTGTATCCCTTTATTGAAAAGACTGATACAGTATCATTATTTCTAGTTTAAAATTAATTCAGATTATCACACAGTATTAGTCATGCCTATAAAACAAACTAAAAGCATTCAAATATTAATAAAAGTTTAAAATATCCTTTTTATTTTCATGTAAGCTACCTGGTTAGCTATCCATTTTACTGTACAGTATCATGAGTATCAGGTCAGTTCGTTAACCAGCATTCACTAGTATATTCTAAATGCTGAGATTTAGATTGTTCAAAAATTGGACAAATGTGATTAGTAACAGTTTTCAAGTTATGTTAAAATAATTCTCTCTTTTTATTGACTTCACTTTTCTTATCCTCCATAATCTCACAAAGATTATAGGTTATTTGGAATAAGAACAGTAATAGCAATGGTGGTTGTTATTGAACATTTCTTCTCTTTGCTGAACACTTAACATACATTCTCATTTTATCAGAACTCAATCTAAGAAAGCTGTTGAACACCTTCATTAATAGGTTTGCTATCTAAACTGTTGACACCTAGAATGCATAAAATTTGCTTTTTTTTCCCCCAAAAAAAGTTTGGGATGTGAATTTTCTTGTATGTTTGTTTTCATTTTCCTTCCTCTTATAACTTCTTTAGTTATTATTGGAATTGACTTAATTCTAAGCAAGCATTTTAATTCCTCTGAACCCATGGGCTCAGTTACTTTATCTGTTAAATGGAAGTAATAATTACACCACTTCACAGGGTGACTATGAAGATTAAACTGTGTAAAAAATGCATAGTCAGAACAGTTTCTAACACATAAACATAGCATAATGGTTTTTTTTAATTTTTATTATTTTTGGTTACAACTTTCTGTGATATACATATAAAATATTTTAAAAGATCATTGAATAAGCATAAGGAAGAACTATGATTATCCTCTCTAGTATGCATGCAAAGTTTGGAAACTTTTATGTTACTTAAGGAGGAGTATCACTTTCAAAGAATGTCTCTATTGTGTGTTATATAGATTAACCAAGAAAGTAGGCATCAGCCAATTCTTTAATTGCTATAAATTTACTGTATCATTAACAGAATTAGTTGCTGCAGTCTGGCTGGGCACAATTCAGGAGCCACTTGTCAAAAGAAACGAACTTTATTTTTAGAACATACACCACACCACATAGCTCCTCAGGAAAAAACCCTCAGAGCCCAACTGCCACCACCGGCTTCCCACAAGCCTCTCCACCTCCCCCACTCCTCCTGCTCTTGAGGCTGATTGGCTGGGTCGAGTGAGGGGAGCCAAAAAAAGTCCCCCAATGAGCAACTCCGTGGTCTGAAAGGGCAGGGAAACAGCCCAATGAGCATCACCGCAGAGGAGCCAATCAGTTGGCAGCTAGAAGTTTGCTGGGGCCGCTGTGAGCCAATCATCAGCTGGCAGCTGGAAATTTGCTGGGGCCCCTTGGGCTGTGGCTCTCAACAATTAGTCATTGTTTTTAGGTCATTCTAAAATATATTTTACTTCTATACTGTTGTGGGTGATATGAAAAAACAAACTGTCACTTCTAGCTAGTTGTTACAGGCACCTCATATTGTGTTGTGTATGTATTGGATTACTAATGTCTTAAGATAAATAACTGCCACTTTATGTGTTTACACATATGAAGTTTATTTCTTTCCATAAAGATGAAGGAAGTTCATGTATTTCATTTACATTTAGTATATCTACAGATACATTATATCTTACAGAATTGCTTTGGATAGTGTAAGACCTATAAATAAGGAAGCAAGTAAAATTTTAAAAGGGTTTATGTCACTGTCTTTAAGAACAAATGTCTTATGGTCAGTCAGTCATTTATTATATAAACATGGAATCCATTAAGTATCTCAGCTAATGTGCTTCCTAATTGTTATGTAAGAGACACTTTCACACTTAAAAAGCTGAAATGACTTGTCTTATTTAAGAGAGGTAAGGTCATTGGACATGTGTTGACTTCTCTATACAGTATTAATTAATAAATGTTGGATTAAGATTAAGAAAAGTTTGTGGAAAAATTAAGAAAGCTTTATATTCTAATTTTGATGCACATATTATTATATATGCTTAATGAATTAAAATTCTGGAAATGTTTACATGATTCTTTGTGTACCTGTTTAAGTTCAGATACCTGGTCACCTTCATTTTTCACCTCAGTTGTTTGGGATTCTGAATTTTTTTAATCCCATATGATTGTTACAGTAAAATTTGTCACATACCATAACAACTTATTTGTAGAAAACTCATAGACAGGTTTTTTTTTTTTAACTCCTTAACTATAAAGGACTGGGGATGTAGCTCAGGGGTAAAGTGCCCCTGGGTTCACTAAGAACTTCTTTAAATTTCTGATATCTAACTCCAATCCAACAGATTAAGGAATGATATTCCCATTATGCATACTAAATAGGCGTTGATTGAACTGGTTGTAGGCTGTTGTATGTTTGCCACATACAAAGAAAGATTCTTAAAAATTTAAATGTGCTACAAAGGTCTTTTATTTATTTTTTATTTTTGTAGTGCTGGAGATTGAACTCAGGATTTTGTGCAAGCTGGGCAAGTGCTCTACCTCTCTACATCCCCAACCTTTTTTTTTTTTTTTTTTTGAAATGAGGATCTCACCATACTGCTCACACTGGTCTTGAATTCCTGGCTCAGATGATCAGATCCTCTTGCCACGGTGCCTCAGTAGCTGGGACTATAAGTGTGCACCACTGCCACTAGCTGAAAGTCTTTTTATTTTTAATCATTTTAATTGTTTTATTTGAAAGTTTGAAGAAAAAAAAAAGCTCTCTCTTGCATCATGTACTAACATGCAGCATGCAGCATTCACAGCTGACTAGGTATCATTTTTGTGTATTAATGTTTATAAGGGATGATTGATTTTAATTTCTTACTGCCAGTTATTCAAGAGCCAAATATATTTTAATTATTTTGGTAGGAAATAGATAAGAGTGTTTTGTTCTGCTGAGTATATTTCTTACATATGCATTTTTTTTTTTTTTTGAGATTTGTGAGTCTCTTCACTAATAATAGATTATCCAGTTTTTATTATGTCACTAATACTGAAAACTAATCTTGGGGCTTAGCACTTGCCTAGCATACATGTGGCCCTGGGTTCAGGCCCCAGTACCACAAAACAAAACAAAACTCAGGGTGTGGAAGTTATTGATATAGTGCTCTTAAATCAATTTTGAGAAAAGAGCATTTGAAACCTCAAGGATGGGTGATTCTAACATTTTTTAGATGTGTACTGTCAAACTGTTCAAATACACTACAATTCACAGTGGTTCTAAGGCAGAGATCCATTTGAATGATATTACCTGCCTTGCTATTTTAGGACCTTTGTTATGTGATCCACTGATTCATGGAACATATTCCAAATACTTCTTTTTTGGGGTCTCCATGGAAAAGTATTTTAAGAAGAATGTGTTTCTTATTTCTCAGTGATCTTTCCTCAATAAAATCACAGTACCATTTATTAATCTCCTGATTTTAAAACAAAATTTTTAATGGAAAGCTATATGTAAACCAGAGGCTATCATTGAACAATGATATTTAGGTTGGAGGTATGGCTCAGTGATCAAGAGCTTGCCTAGTATGTGTAAGGCCCTAGGTTCAATCCTCAGTACTGCAGATATAGTTATATTTTTAAATGGTTATTTTGCAGGGGGTTACTGGAGATTGAACTCAGGGTACTCAACCACTAAGCCACATCCCCAGCCCTTTTTTGACAGGGTCTCACTGAGTTGCTTAGTGCCTCACTGTTGCTGAGGTTGGCTTTGTTGAGGTCCTCCTGCCTCAGCCTCCCAAGCCATTGGGATTACAGGTATGTGCCACTGCACCCTAATAAATGGTTATTTTTAACATCATTATCAGAACTAGTTTTCACCTTGGAAATGTATGTTTACTTTAAAACATTTTTCTAAATTATGTATAGAATCAGTTTGTTGAAAAAAGTTTTATTAAAGTATTTTCATCTCTGTACTAAACTAAAACTCTACGTGATCTCTGTCTCCTTACAAAACTACTTTTTATCTGTATATGAAGTGTTGTCTACAACCTTAAGCAAGGGTGTTCATAAAGAGAACATATTTAAAAATCAGGTAATATGATTAGTGTATGAACACATTCATCCTCAAATAATCTTGTACTTAGAGGAGGTGAAGAGGGTGGAGGGGGGGCAGAGGATTGATTGGATACCTGCTGAGTACCAGGCATAGTATGAGAATTGTGTGCTTCAGTCTTCACAGCCATTAGGTGGAAAGCTGTTACTTTCCCCTGTTCACAGATAAGGAAAATGAACTTCCAAGATGCTAAATGATTCATCTAAAATCAAGGATGCCAACTCAAGTCCAGTTGACTCCCAATCCCAGGTACTCTTTCCAGAATCCAAGTCTTGGAACTAAAGTGGGTCTTAAAATTAATCTAGTTTAAGTCTCTTATTTTATTAGGAGATAGAGTCTTGGAGTAGAAAAGTGACTCATCTAAGATTAGTCACTATTTATTCTTTTTTGCTATAGGTAACATAAAGAATTGCTAGCTGTTTTACTATTAATTAACTTATTTTATTTATGTGGTACTGGGGATTGGACCCAGAGGTGCTTTAACACTGACTTACATCCCCATCCTTTTTTTTTTTATTTTGAGATAGGGTCTCATTGAGGCTGGCCTCAAACTTCAGATCTTCTTGCCTCAGCTTCCTGTGTCACTGGGATTACAGCATGTGCACCACACCTGATTTCTAAAATAATTTTTAAGGAGGGGTAATTTTGTAAAGTAGAAAAATAGCACAGTTTCAATTTAAGGTGCTTTTTTAAATAATGAAGCAACTAGTAAATATATATTCATGTTGTATTAATATCTATTGGTGCTGTAACAAACTACCACAGACTTGGTAGCTTTAAACAATATGAATTTATTATCTTATAGGTCTGAAAGTCAGAAGACTAAAATCAGGATGTTAGTATGGCTGAGTTCTTTTGGTGGGCTTCAGGAAAAAATTCATTTTCTTGCTTTTTCCAGCTTCTAGAGGCCAAATGTATTCCTTGGCTCATGGCTTCTTCCTCACATCACTTATCACATCCCTATTACCGACTTTAATCCTCCTACCTGTCTTATAAGGACTTTTGTGATTATATTGGGCCAACCCAAATAATTCAAGAAAATCATTTAATCTCAAAATCCTGAATTTAATCATAAGTTCCTTTTACCATATGAGGTAACATTCACAGGTGCTAAGGATTCAAATGTGAACATTTGGAGGGAGGGGCATCATTCTGCCATTATATATATATATATGCATGTCTGGTGATTTTGTATATCACATGTAAATTAAAACCTTTCTTATCCAGAGTCATCTGGCAATTAGCCTGTCTAGATAAATAAGTTTTCTATATTTCCATATTGAAATCTTGTTTTTTAAAATTTCCTTATTTATAGAAAATGATTTTAAAAATTATCTCTTCCTTCTACTTAAGGAATAATGACTATTAAACTGTGCTTCAAATATAGCTATAAATGCAAATGTGGGTGGAGATTATTTGATACATAGAACTCAGTGGATAAAACTCCTATAAAACTGGAATTTGCTTTGCAGGCTTTTTTTCCTTTTCTTTTCTTTTTTATTATTTGCTTCTTTGTGAGGAATATAAAGTGAAGGAGGTACAACTGCTCAGTCTGCCATGCAAGATAATGTGATGGGCTTTCTGGTAAATTGAGTCAGAGATCAGAGCAGTCTTGATGTGTGGCGGGGAGTGCTTTCTTAGACTCTAAAATTCTCTTTCTGCGAGTTGCAAATCCTTTGCTGTTTATCTGTATTCAAAACAGCATTTCTGATTTCTAAGTGACTAGTGTCTAACTACTGCAAACAGTCACTTATCAGTTTGCATGTATTTTCTCTCATTTCCTGTAGGTTTGTTGCTACGGTCTGAAAGAGAATGCTGGCTGTTTCAAAAGCTTTTATGAGTGAGTTTGCCTTGATTGTGGAATATGACGAATCCCACATTGTATGTATGTTATGTATTTTGCAATACTGGGGATTGAACCAGGGCCTCACTCATGCAAGGCAAGAGATTTGTTTATATTGGAGTTTATGGCACATATTGAGTACCTACTAAATATTTACTATATTATCAGTTTAATTTTTATGAAATTTCTGGTGAAATAATAATCTGTAGGAAAATTTGATAAAGTAGCATAGGGCCGAAAAATGTTCAAAATATTTTCTGCTTCCTCAGATAGTCTCCCCAGTTTTCCAGCTTTTGCTGTTAAATTGTACTCTTTTATCTAAAAACTATGTTACAACCCTTCAGGGATGTACTTGTCTGTTTGAGCACTAACCTATGGTAGATTCACATTTGCTCCACAAACAGTGGGCTCTTTCTGTATGGGCACTGCACTGGACATCAGTAGAAAGAAAATACTTTTATGACTAAATCACAGTGTCATGAGGAGGTCCCATGGCAAGTGTGATGGTAGAAGTAGTAGTATGATGAAGGAACCCTGAAGAGGTGTAGCCTATTACAGTAGGTAAATATATTTTTTAAAACTCTGGGATCATGAATTTTTCCACCTTTGAAAGATAGTTACGGGAATCTAAAGCATTAGAACGTGTAGGAACAGTCCATGTGCCTATTAGTTATTAATTCAATAACACCTATCAGAATAGAAATTGACCAACTTCACCAAAGCAGATCCTTTTCTTTAGCATTATAAAACATTCAAGTATAAAACACTCTGTATCCAAAACATTCACAGAATTATTTGCAAACTCATGCTTATTATTTTTTGTCCAGCTATTCCTGTTTCCATGTTTATGAAATGTCCCCACTTTTAAAACACTACTAAGTAGAGTCAACACTTAAAAAAGGAAAGGAAGGGAAGGGAAGGGAGGAGAAAGGAAAAGGGAAGAAAGGAAGGGAATCTTTAATTAGAAAATGGGAAAAGACAGGTCAAACCACAGAGTTTAGCCAGATAGCACATAAAGCACATGAAAAGCTGTTCGGTATTGTTAGCAGTTGGGGAAATGGCAAATTAAATCCACAGTGAGGAATCACTGTATCCTATCAGAATGGCTAGAATAAAATGTGGCAGTACGGCATATGCTGGCAAGGATGCAGAGAAATTGGATCATATTGATAATGGTAGTATAAAATGATTTAGTCACTCTGGGAAAAGGTATGACAGTTTCTTATAAAACTAAATATGAGCTTTCCATATGACCCAGCAGTTACATACACTCTTGAGCATTTATTCAAGAGGCATAAAAAACCTAGGTTCATGCAAAAACACAGAAATGCTCATTGCAGCTTTATTTTTGATAAAAACTGGAAATCATCCTGTAGTATTGCAATTTCTAAAGAGAAATATACGGATGCGGTAAATTATTTAATCAATCATGCCTAGGTAATGAAGTCTGTATTATAAACCCTAAAATACACCCAGCAACTCTGGAGGCTGAGGCAGGAAGATCTCCAAGTTCAAAGCCAGCCTCAGCAACATAAAAGACCCTAGTAATTTCCTGTGTCTCAAAAAGGTAGGGGGTGGTGATGGGTAATATAGCTCAGTGGTTAGGTATCCCTGGGTTCAATCCCTGGTACCCAAAAAAAGAAGAAAATCTAAAATGTAGGGTTCAAGGAGCTTCTGACTTACTGACTTCCTGGAAGTCGGTGTACCCCAGGAGAGCACAGAAGCTCCACTCTCCCCTGTATTTTTACCCTGTATGTCTCTCCTGTCTTGCTTTTCATCCATATCCTTTGTAATATCCTTCATAACAAATCAGTAAAGCACTTATTTGTGTTCTATAAGATGCTGTAGCAAATGTTGGATCCAACAAGGGAGTCATGTAAACCCCATTTATAGGCAGTAGATCTGAAGTTCTGGAGGCCCAGAGTTGAGATTGGCATCTGAAACTGGAGGCAGTCTTGTTGAACAGTGCCTTTAATGTGTGGGATCCTACTCTGACTCAAACTCCAAGTTGATAGTTGTCAGAATTGAATTAACTCAGCTAGTGTCAGAAAATTTGTTGTTAGCGGTAAACTTTGCCCCGTATTTGGTCACAGAAGTGTTTTATGTTGAATGTGAGAGTAGGAAAAACAGTTTGGTTTTTCATATCTCATTGAAATGCAGATGTCCTTCAGTGGGTAAATGGTTAAACTGGTGCATCCATACCGGGGACTATTGGGCAATAAAAAGGAATAGATTATTGACAAAGAACAGTGGGTAGCTCTCAAGAGAATTATGCTGAGTAAAAGGAGCCAATTTCAAGGGTTACAAAATATAGAATTCTATTTCTAAAGCATTCTTGCAGTGTGCATTATAAAGATAAGAAACAGAGTTGTGGTTGGTTGCCAGGAATTAAAGAAGTAAGAAAAAATGATAATTGTGGCTATCAAAATGTAACACTATAAGGGTATTTTTGATGGAACTGTTCTGTATCTTGACACTATTGAGGGATCACACAAACACATAGTCAGGTAGCATAGAACTAAATAATCGTGTGCGTAAGTGTATACAAAACTGGTAAAATCTAGGAAATGTCAGTGGACTGTATTAATGTTGGTTTTCTGCACTATACTATATTTATACAAAATGTTGCTAATGAGGGCAGTCGAGTAAGGATATAGGTGTTTTCTCTGTATTAGTTCTTATAATGGTATCGTAATTATTCCAAAATTTTAAAAAAAAAAAAAACAGGCATAGAAGCTGAGTACTAGAACACTAACTTTTTGGATCAACAAAATTGTGTGCAAATTCTGGCTGTATCCCTTACCACCCTTGCCACCCTTGAGCCAGTTCTTTAACCTCTCTATGTCTCAGTTTCTTCATTTTTAAAAGTGGATACAATAAAACTTTACTCATGAAGTTATTTTAAGGATTAGCTCAATAAATAATATCTGATAGTTTTATATATATATATATATATATATATATATATATATATATATATATAGAAAAAGATAGACAGAGACAGACATTGATGGACCTTCATTTTATTTATTTATTTATTTGTTTCTTTGTTTATTTGTGTTTCTGGAAATCAAACCCAGGTCCTCACATGTGCTAGGTGAGTGCTCTACTACTGAGCCACAACCCCAGGCCTATCAGAGAGGTTTTTAAAATACTGTTACATAAATATAAACCTCTCATCGTTTATGTTGGATAATAAAAATATTTTTCTTTCTTTTAACACTTACAATAGGAAGCAGTCTGACCTCTCTGTGGAAGTTTTTTAATTATTAGGTATTTCCTTTTTCATTAAATTCTGTTCATGTCTTTATTTCTTCTTCCTTGAAGTTTACTGTTAACTCTTCTATTTTTCCAAGTTGTCTTTCTTCCTTTCCTAATATATACATTAGAAACTGTAGATAACCTCTTTTTTCTTGCTGTCTTGACTAAAGTCACAAATTTTGATATTGGCAACACAACATTTTCATTGTCAGTTGGCTATAAATCACTTATTTTTTTTTCTTGATCAAAGAATTATTTACAAATTGTTTTTCAGTTTCCACACATATCTGGGATCTTTTGTGTGTGGATTGATTACATTATGATCTTAATATCAATTAGTTGAAGTATCTTAATCTTTCTTTAAGGCTTATATGTATGAATATGTATTCTTTAATTGTTGAATGTAGGTTTTATCTACACTCAGTCCCTTGATTTTGCTTATTTGCTTGTTCAAGTCTTCAGATCCTTCATACTTTTTGATCTAGTTGACCTACTAGTTACTGTAGTGAAAATGTTCCTCTGTGATTGAAGATATGTTATTTTCTCTTTATAATTCTGCCAGTTTTTGCTTTGTATATTTTGGGATATATTGTAAAGTGCAACAGATTCCTGATAAATGGTTCAACTTATTATCATTTAGTGACTCTCTATTCCTAAAGGTACTATTTGCCTTAAACATATATTTGTAGTCATTTAAACTCTTTTTAGTTAGTGGTTTTCCTATTATGTTTGTCCATGGTTTTCAATTCTTAGGGAAAGCTAGACATGTTGGCTCATGCCTTTAATCCCATCTAATTGGGAGGCTGAGGCAGGAAGATTGCAAGTTTGAGGCAATTCAGCAAGATCCCATCTCAAAAAAATAAATAAATAAATAAATCCAGGCACAGTGGTACATACCTGTAATCCCAGCATCTAGGGAGGCTAAGGCAAGAAAATTGCAAGTTCAAGCTCAGCCTCAGCAACTTAGCAAGCCTAAGCAACATAGCAAGACCCTGTGTCCAAAAAAAAAAAAAAAAAAGAGGCTGGGGATGTGGCTCAGTGGTTAAGCACTCCTGGGTTCAATCCCTGGTGCCTAAAAAGTAAAAACGTTAGGGAGACATTTTTTTCCCCAACCTAGAGCCCATGTTTTCTCTGACAAGTTTCTTTGCTGTCTCCATCCTTTACTTACTGAAAAACTGTATGTCCTAATTTGCATAAAGAATCTCAGTTCAAATCTCTTGCTACATACAGGCCTAAGATTTCAGGTTTTTCCTCCAAGAGGGCATCACAATGCAAACCTTCATTTTATTAAGATTGACTACCATCCTTCACTCTCTGCCTTTCTACCCCACACCCTACCAGCACTCAGCTGGTACTATAATTTTTGGCCCCTAGGGATTCCCCTGGCAGATTGAGCTATGCATTTTAAAGAATGTTGGTTATATTCTCTTCGATATTTCTAGCATTTGAGGTGTGTATCTGCGGGGAGATGTCAAGGTTATTTGGCCTGGCATGATGTCTTAAAGGCAGCTCTTTTTTTTGAGGATATAAAGAAATAAGTTTAATCCATTCACAAAAGTTAAAAATGATTAATACAAGAGAGAATTATACTATTTGCTAAAAGGATTATCAAAGTTATAGCCTTAAAGGCAGCTCTTGAGTCTTAATCTAGCCTGAGAATACTGCTGTGTTGTTCAACAACTGTTGATTTCTGAGATTTGACATCATATAAATTATATAAAATCCTGGTGTTTGGATGCTGGATTTCCTGGTGGGGTGTTAACACCTACAAGGATCTGTCATGTCTTTTGATTTGGGGTTGTTTGTTTGCTTGCTTGCTTGCTTGGTTTTCTTGGTCCATAACCATATTGAACTTAGGGTACTAGAAGACTGGTCTTTAGAACACCAAGATTTTTTTTTAATATTTCAACTTATCAATTTGATAAGTTGAAATATAATATTTATAATCATAATAGTAGTGAATAGCATAAAGTCTTGATGATGCTTATAAAAGGCTCAGATAGCCAAAAGTGGTTTAGACTATTTTCAGTTGAAATTATTTTTAAAGATGGTATAACATTCAAAATTATAAGGAAAGTATAGTGGTAATCTTGCTATCAAAAGTAGGCTATACTAATATTACATTCAAAGTATAGAGTTCAATAAGGAAAAGTTTGTAAATTATAACTATAACTACTATAGTAATTTAAGTAAAATAGTAAATTACAACTGTAACACATAGTTCTGTAATCTAGGCAATTATTTACATACATGTCCTAGTTCATGTTTTAAAGTCATGTTATTGAATAACATTTATTTTCATCGTATTAGTTATTCTCATGCTTTTTGGTGTTTGAGTGTTATAAATGTAAAAAATCCTTACTTCAGAATTCCTGCTTGAAGGAATGGATTTGTTCTTCCATGTTTATGAATAAACTCTTCTACTTTTACATGTTTATTATATTTTAGTAATAAAAACTTCTTCAGTGAAGAAATGTGAAATAATTTAATAATTTAATAAAATAATTGGAATCCAACAAAAGTTTTCTTTGAAATTTTTTGGAGGCTGGAGTTACATTTCACTTCATGAACATTCTTATAACTGCATCGAGTGTAAATTCATTCCTCAGAACATTACTTAAATAATAGGACTCTTCATCAGAAGTAGAATATCCTGATTTTGTTGCTGGCATTTTCTGTACCCTGGATGACAGATTATGAATGTTGATTTTTTTGTTTATTGATTGATTATTCTTGTGTGTATCTAAGGAAAATCAAGGTAGATTTTAACCAGTGTCTTGGACTATTTTGTTTAATAAAAGATGTTTCTACTTAAATAACAACTTTACATTTTCTTCTAGGTTACCTTCCGAACAAGAATCTATCACTGTAATATTAACAGCCAAGGTGTGATCTGTCTGGACATCCTGAAAGACAACTGGAGTCCAGCCCTAACCATCTCTAAAGTTCTTCTCTCCATCTGCTCACTTCTTACAGATTGCAACCCTGGTAAGAAACTTTACATTAGTATTGAATAGGCACTTTTCAAGACTTAAATACCCAACCTTGGAATTTGTTTACTGCTACTAATGCCACTACTTCTACTGTTATAGTCATTGATTTTAAGTTTACATAATATATAACTAATTTTCTTTAAGTTGAGTCTTCTCATTTTTCTTTTTAAGATCTATAATTGACCCAAAAGGAAAAAGGATAGTGTGATAAAAAGTAATGAAAAAAATCATTTTAGAGGAGAAAGTGCATTTAAAGAATGTATTAAATTCTTCTGACAAATAATAATAATAATTTAAATTAATAGTTTAATTAGATGCCTACCAAAAAATGTTAATTTGAGAAATGTGGGCTATTAAAATCTGATTACAACCAGGCAGTACCACACAGATGTGACCTTTTGGCATCTTAATAACCATGCATCCTGACAAGCTATTAGAATAAAAAAGCTGAATGATCCTAAACTAGGAAATACAACTTCCCAGGAAAACTGAAGAATTTACGTCAAGGTCTTTGTGGCTTACTGCTGTGCTTAACACTGAAAGTTTTTAGTCCTAGATGTGTAAGTATGTTGTCTTTGACTAATTTCTTCTAAATAAAATACAAACCAACCACTGATTTCTTTTTTTCTTTTTTTTTTTTTTTACATATTTGGTTTAATTTAAATTCAAAGTTGTTATAAGGTTTTGATTGATGTTCTCAATGGGAGCATGCTTTCTTGACTATTTAATTAGTAACTTTAATATTGCATGAAATCCTACTACCTTCCATGTTTATGAATAAACTCTTCTACTTTTACATGTTTATTATATTTTAGTAATAAAAACTTATTTAGTGAAGAAATGTGAAATAATTTAATAAAGTTGTAATGTATTTAAAATGTCAAAATTATAAATTGCTTTTAACACCAAAGGAAATTGTATAAGGTCATTATAAAATATTTTTTAAATTAATTCATACTTTACCCCCAGATAGTGAATTCGAATTGCTATACTGCATAGACTTTTTCCTCCCTCCCTCTCTCTCTCTCTCTCTCTCTCTCTCTCTCTCTCTCTCTCTCTCTCTCTCTCTCTCGGGGGAATACCAGGGATTGAATTCGGGGGCTCTCGACCACTGAACCACATTCCCAGCCCTATTTTCTATTTTATTAGAGACAGGGTCTCACTGAGCTGCTTAGCGCCTTGCTTTTTACTGAGGCTGGCTTTGAACTCACAATCCTCCTGTCTCAGCCTTTCAAACCACTGTGATTACAGGCATGCACAACCACGCCAGCCTATTTTTTTCTCTCAATCATATTATTCCTATTTCAGTCTCATTTGTCACTTTGATTGTGTATAACCTCATTTAGAGGTAATGTTGCAAGAAGGCAAAGGCTCTTTTACTTGTTACCGAGAGTCTTCTATGTGAGAATCTGTGAATTCTTACTTCAGAATTCCTGCTTGAAGGAATGGATTTGTTCTTCTAGTACTGTCTCTCTCAAAGATTATTGTTAAATATGTTAGTGGGTTTTTTTAAGGGTTTGGGAAGTTTAATTTTGTTTGGGGTTTGGCTGTCTCAAAAAATTACAGATGCATTCTACAAAGAAAAGAAAAAAATCACTCCTGACTAAAAGACTAAAGTACAATCAAATAAATTAAGGAGACATTTTGAAAATAATGCTTTTTTTTTTTTTTTTTTTTTTTTTTGAGTTAGGGTCTCATTTAGTTGCCTAGTCTAGGCTGGGGAGGTAGATCAGTGATAGAGTCCTTGCCTTGTATGTGCAAGGCTCTGGATTCATTGCCCAGCACAGCCACACACACACACAAAAAAAAAAAAAAAAAAAACCGGGCATGGTGGTGCATGTTTGTAATCCCAACAGTTTGGGAGACTGAGGCAGGAGGATTCCAAGTTTGAGGCCAACCTAGCCAACTTAGCAAGACTCTAATTCAAGTACTTTTTAAAGACTGGGAATGTAGCTCAGTGGCAAAGTACTCCTGGGTTCATTCCCCAGTACAATCAATAGATGGATGGATGGATGGATAGATGATAGATAGATAGCCAGCCAGCCAGCCAGCCCAGTCTGGCCTCGAACTTGCTGTCCTCCTGCCTCAGTCTCTCCAGTAGCTGATATTAACAACTGTGTATCATAACTAGTGAAAATAATACTATTAATAGTAAGAAGTAGTCTAAAAATAATAATGGCCCTTAAAGCTAGAGACAACCTATCTCAGCATAAGAATGGGATAGTATTTATAAAATCATGCTGAAATTTAGTTTATTGCACTGCAATACATTATAAAAAGGTTTTCAAATTGGCACCTCACTTTTATGAAGGTCGGCATTTATAGATTAAACAGTTATCTTAAACTAGTCAAAAAATCCATTTTTGTTTAATAGACTGCTTTCATACTATTATCTGATTACATTTTAAACCTCTGTAGATTTTTTTCCTTCTTAGCTTAGATTGAAGTTCAATTTAAATCTATCTTCATATTATCACAAGTATATATTTGATGGATATGAATAAATAGATTGTCCTGTTACTGAAACTTTACTTTAACAAGAGAAATGTGATCATTTCAAAAATAGTCCTGCATGACAACACATATATAACCAACTTAAAATATGCTCTCACACTTATCCCTACATAAACTAATTTTTAAATCTTTTTAATAATTTTCTCATAATTTACATTTGTCTCTTTCAAGAATTTTTGGCTCATTAAAAATAAAAGTTATATTTTTAGGATGTGGCTATACATCCTTATTAGGATGATATGGATAGACAACAGACATGGATTTAAAAACCACCTCTACCATTTATTGGTTGTGTCACCTTGGGCTGGCCACTTCATTTTGCTCTTGCATGGTTTCTTATGCAAAATGGATATTATTATCAGCCATACCTAAGTCACTGGGTTCCTGTGAGTTTAAAATGAGATGCTATATGTGAAAGCCTTTTGTAAACACTAGTATGCTGTGTCTAATATTCTTCCCCGGAGTATTTCATACACCAAAAGGGCATACAGTAGATAAATATCCACTCAGTTTAATTTAACTGCAAGAAGATAGTATTGAATAATCCCTAACACCACCTCATCAACATTGACATTCTTGGATTTCATAATCCAAGCCTAATTCTGAATTAGTAGTGCCTACTGTATATCTATTTACGGTGGCAAACATCCAGTCCAAACATAATCAGCCCATTGTTGATGGATACACCAAAACTATTCTGTTCCCAGTGCAGTGATCTAGGTATATCTAACTGCTGCCCTTATTAAACCACCATTTAATAGTGGTGGGTACTGAGCCTGATGACGCACTCTTACTTGTCAGACATTACCTGAGCACCATAGTTTGGCTGTAACACAATAAAAAACAGAGGAGCACCAGAAGGGACTAAAGGATGATAAGATCAAATGGTCAGCATCAACCTCCCAGATTCTCTGGATTTGGTTCTGCTTGGAGAATAGGTTTTAGCTAAGAAATCACATTGCCATTTGTCACAGAATGCTGTTATTTGTTAATACTCTCTTCTCAAGTCGTTATTCAACTGCAGTAGCAGTTCATTTCTATTTTTGTGTCACCTTTTGATGTTGCGTGGTCATCCTTATTATAAAATCTGTTTCTTTAAATGTTATTTAAAATATGCTTATTATGGTCTTCAGACCTATAAGAAATGAGTATTTTATTGCATGGATGGTGGAAGGAGACCCTCATCATTATACATGTGCCCCAGGTTTGATCCAAAATACTACCAAAAAAGAAAAAAAAAGCTTTGCCAAGAACACTGACATTTATGAAATGAAACAAGAAGCCAAACAGTTTTCCTGTACCTGAGGCTTTATTTTTCCTTTTCCTTTGCTTCTTGGGATTGAACCCAAAGATACTAGTTTCTACTCTGCTACTGTTCTTTTTAAAGTATAATGAACTCATTTCATTTTAAGCGCATTTAAGAATCACCCCCACCCTACCCTACCAAGCATAGACTTTTTATGAGACAGTTGTCAGTTTGGGGGGAAAAAGCATTTGATGTTGAGCAGTTTTTATCAGAAATTTTTAGGCATGATAATGGAATCGTGATTATGAAAATTTTTTCCTTTTAGAAGTGTATACAAATAAAATTTTTGGTATCTGAAATTTGCTTCAAAATAGTCCAGAAAAATTTGAGGTATGTAGGAGTATAGAAGATATCAAGATTGACTATTATCATTGTTGTCTCTGAGCAATGAGTACATGGATATTTGTTACTATATTTTTTTCTATTTTTGAATATGTTTGAATTTTTCTAAAATGAAGATTTTTTTTTTAATTGCCAAAGATTAGATATACTCAGCAGTGTAATCTGTTAAATATCTGTGATTTGGCTCTCTTCCTCTGGGAGTAGGTAGAGTCATTTGGGCCCCAACCTGGCTCCTTGTATTTCTTTCTCTCCTCATCTGCCTGAACCAACAGGGGCCTGTCTTAATAAGCAATCTTGACTTCTTTGCCACTCTTCAGGCAGGCAGTATCTGTGAATCGGGTCAAATGAAAAACTGGTCAGAGGACACCCACAAACATCAACAGTTAGGGTAGGGGAGCTATTTCCCCTCCTATCACCTTTCAAATGAAAATCAAGTATTGATTACCTCATTCTTATATTTATGCAAATCTTCATTAGAACAACAAATAGAACTAAGAATGGCAACTAATTAACCCTCAGCCTTACACAGTAATTAAGCTGAGGGTGAGCACAGCTGCAGCTTCACTGGTAAGAGCTTTATTCTTCTTAAATGGACTGAACAAATGAAAAAAGGATTTTACTCCCAGTGGCTCTGTTACAGTGATCTGTAAAAGGTCAGGAGAATGGCTTTTTTCTCATCTCCAACATCACAGCTCTTTGTTTCAGATCACTTAAGGCCTATTTTAAACAGCTAATGCAATTGTTATCCATAAATTGTCTCTGATACCGTAGGTTTGATTATTATTAATTGCTTGTCTTTGGCCTGGTTATCATTAGATAATAAATTGTTATTGAACATTAAAGTTTTATAATTGGTAATGGATACTGGTGAATGGATACTACAAAATCAGATTAATTTTTTTCCACACATTTATTTTGTGTAGATTAGACTGTTTATGAGCTGCTAGACTGATGAACAGTACATGTAACACTTTCATAGGATTTCAGTATGTTCACAGTGGCCAAGACCTTACTCCTACATAGCCCATTCTGCTATAATTCAGAACTGTCACAGACCATCTTCTTTAACTGAACATCAGATGAAAATGAGAAGTCTGCTTGTTTCTACAGCAGGCCATATTGGCAGAAATGGTATTTTGAAAGGAAATAAAAGAAAACAAATTCTAGAATATCCACTACAGTTGGCTGCATAGACACGAGCTTTCTTCTGATGCCTACAACTTTTTTTAAAATGAGAAACTTACAAAGTAGAAATACATGGCACAGCATGTTAGCAAACATCTAACTTCAAGGTATTTATCTGGGAAGAATTAACTTCCAAATGATTACAAGCTGAAATGATTCCAAAAAATCATTCTGATCAGTACTTTCAAATATGGATGTAGATAGACTATAATTAATAGTCATTTAACTTCTTTTACACCCAGTACAAAGAACAAAAAAGCTTTTTAGTTATAAAGAGTTTACCCCTGCTGATTAGGAAACATTAAATAGCTTCTATTAATAAGTCTACTTGGTATTTCTAATACCAGAAGAGTAAACAAAGTCCAGAAAATTTGTATACTAGCTTAGCATTACCTGTGAACTGCTGGTACACTGTTGCTTTTTACCCCACAGGTTCCCACAGGCTTACTCAGATCAGTTTGGAAATGATGCTGTTCAATGGTACAGGAAAAAATCAGGATTCATTGATATAGATGAGTAAAATCAGAAAATACACATCATAAATTGAAGAACATCTCTCTTTTATGAATTAAAGATTCACAGAAGTGAATAAGCTTGGTTTAAAAAGTTTAAAAAAAAAAAACAGTATCTTAGTTTGTCTTTTGTTGTTCTAGTGACCTTTTAGCAAGGAAGATCCTAGATATGATGTCAAATTTTAACCACAGGCAAAGGCATCTCATTTAGTTTCAGGTACTGTACATTAAGAGTCATTGAGAAAGAAGACAAAGTTCCAGCCTCATCATTTAGAAACATTCATGTTAAGTAGATAATTAAGATATAATATGAAAATGGCAATTTCATAATACTCACTTTGACCTATTTCAAATTGTGAGCTTTAAATGCTATTGAAAGAATTTTCTTACATGTTCAGTTCATACAAATAAACTTATTAGTTAATGTTTTACAAGAGATACTGATACTGTATATAATAATTGTAGCCCTTTATCAGAGAATGATTTTCTAGGGAATACTAAATGAGAAAGGGAAGCTGTCATTACTTGATCCTAGGTTTAGATATTGGATTGTCTAATTGTGAAACAAATAACAAGCATGCCTTTTTGAGTTAGAGTTGCCAGGAAAGGATTGGTGACCTCAGTATATAAGAGATGACACCACAACAAAGCAAGAGTATCCTCTATAGCCCTTGGTATTTTGGTTTTGTGTGAACAAGTCTTTATTTACAGTAACTCAGGTTGATATTTTCCCTAAACATTCAGTTTGCTTAGGGAAAAAGAACATCAGTTGTTTATTATTTTTTGATAGGTCATTGTCCAGAAATTTTCATCTGCAAAATCTTTGTTTTGTTTTGTTTTCACATTTTAAATATATATCCTTGGTAAGTTTAATTCTTTTAAAGATGGTGAAAACTAGACTTGGCCATTTTTGCTGATATATAGGATGCATTGAAAATGTATGTTTCGGGTCTGGGGTTGTGGCTCAGCGCTACACATGTGAGGCGCTGGGTTCGATCCTCGGCACCACATAAAAATAAATAAATAAAATAAAGATATTGTGTCCAACCAAAACTAAAAATACATATATATATATATATTTTTTTTAATGTATATTTAAAGTGCACCCTTGCTCTTTTGGAGATATTGTTCCTGTTTGGTAGAGTGGAAATTACATGTTTATCATGTTTGTGTTTATTTTTTTCACTTCTGTTCCCCTAGCCTGACTCCCTGTCAACTTTGGTCTGCCCAGAAAGTGTTAACAGCATTCTTAAAAGTAGGAAAATGAATCCCTAGGTTGGCAATTTCTGATTCTTTTTTGGGTTTTTTTTGACCATTATAAAGTTGTTGTGCATCCTTTTAGGATCCTAATGAGTATGTCCTATGACAGCAAGTACAGTAATCTCACCAATTCAATATAGCTGAGAGAAGGTCGGCCTCATTAGTTGTTTGTTAATGAATTGTAGACCATTTTTAATGAGTGAAATGTAACACTCTTATGTCCTTATAGGAAATATTAGTAAAGTGCTTACACTACCTCACACTGATGCCACTTCTAGATTCTGCTTTACCAAGAAAAAGGCTGAAGTAGGTTTTTTACACATTCAAGAAAACATTTATAATGAACCATAATGTATCCCTCACCTAACTTCAGACTTACCTACAATAAGCAAGATTTGGGGTTTAGGTCTTTATATAGTTTATCAAAGACTTTTTGGACAGGCTAAATATTTTCATACAATATTTTTTTACACTTGTTAATTTTCTTGGCAGCCCCTTTTAGTTAAGATATTATAGTAAACTTCAAGAGAGGCTGCTGCATCAGAATTTTATTAATGTTAAATTAGCAAGTGTCAAGTTAATGATATGTTATGGAAAGGTGCAGTGTATTGCTGTGGGAGTCAGGCTACTAAATAAAGTTTTTGTTATTGTTGTTTTGTGTGTATGCGTGTTGTGTTTGGTTTTATTTGCAATATTGTAGATTAAACCCTGGACCTCCTGTAGGCTAAGAAAGTGCTTTACCACTGAGCTACATCCTCAGCCCTGTCTTGTTTTTCTACTTAAGGAGAATTGCAGATAGATTATGTAAACAACATGTTCAAATAATATGTATTTGAAATCCAAATATGCACTGAGGTGTTTTAATATGGAAATTTGAGTTTGAAACAACAACATAAATCCTCTAACTTTTTATCTAAAGAGTAGATATCTTTATAGTTTATCTAGCTTTCAATGCAGCATTATATTTTATAAGAGAAACTCTAGAAGAGAGCACATAGTACTGAACCAACTGCAATTGTCTTATATGGACAAAACTTCCATATTATTGAATACATTTTCTCTTTTTAATGTAGGTATTTGAGATCATATGGTGTCTTGGGAAAATATCAAAATTATGAAAATTTGGTGAATTGATGTAACTCTACCAATGTCTGAGTCTGAGACCCTTACCAACTGAGCAGTTATCTTTACTTTTCCTTAACTCAGCTGTCCATTCAGTATCTGGTCTGAGCAAGACACTACCAGTAACAACACTCAGTAGTTCTTTTTTTAATATATATATTTATTTTAGTTGTAAATGGACCTTTATTTTATTTATATATGGTGCTGAGAATCGAACCCAGGGCCTCATACATGCTAGGCAAGTGCTCTACCACTGAGCCACAACCCCTGCCCAACACTCAATAATTCTTACTCAAAAAAGAAGTTATATTCCTTGATAACACAATAGCATGTTTGTATTGGCTTCCCCTCCCCCCTTAATTATTTTCACACTGTCACAATAAAGACTTTCTCTTTTCTTAATATTTAAGAGATACTAGAGCTTAAAGTTTGGTTTGGGTGTTTTGGTTATGTCATACTGTGAAGAATTTATGTACTAAACAGTATAGGAATTCCATTTTTTAAAATGCTAATATATTTCTTTCCATAACAAGTGCAGTTCTAGAGAATATATAATCAAATACATTAGAATATATTAGATGTATTTGAAGAACTTTTTGCTTAAGAGTATTCTATGAAAAAGCCTATTGTCAAATAATTCTTTGCTTGAAAATGCAGTGGGTTTTGATTGCTGATATAGCTCAGTGGAAGTGCATTTTCCTAGCTACTTGGAGTGGACCTCAAGTACAAAAAGAAAAGAAAATGCAGTAGGTTTTCTCCCTTAATTCAGCACTGTCTTCCCTCTCGAAGATGTTTTCCTGTCTTACCTCTTGAAGATGAATCATATTGTTTGTAGTGCTCAAGTGCCTGAAAAGCACATTTAACTGTGTATGTGTAGGCACATATAGGATAGTACCTTTTGGGGAGACTGTTCACACAAGAGGGGTACACTACCTTCCTTTTACTTTAGAGCATTGTTACAGCAATTGACTGACCGTGTGTGTTGGGGGAAGCCTGGGTGGAACAACTGGCTCTTGTGATGGAAACACATGCATACATAGTCTAATTTAAATGCATTGGTGAAGTTAGGAAGAGTAGAAGTCTAAAGGAGATATCTTTATAGTTTATCTAGCTTTCAATGCAGCATTATATTTTATAAGAGAAACTCTAGAAGAGAGCACACAGTACTCAACTAACTGCAAGAAGAACTATGCTTCACTGGGGCAAAGTCACATAAGAGGGCTAGCCACCCCTGCTCCTAGTGGGAGGGTATATTTACCTTAGGAATGTGTGTATGTTTTTTCTTGGTAAGGTCTGATAGGGCTGGTATATTTAACTGAATTTGTAGTCAAAATATTGTGGATATTTTACAGTTGTAATTTATCATAGGAGTTCAAAAAGTTAGCCAGTGTCCAATTGAGTGAAAGTTTTTTAAGTGTAAAATTACTATTTAGAGTAAAATAAATTTTTGTTTGATTCTCCGGAAAGATGATTTAAAGTTGCGATATGGCAGCTTAGCAAAAAGACTGATTTATGTTGTGAGTTGCATTTGGGAATAATTCAGGCCATGTATATATTGGTGGTGTTCATGTCCCAGGGGTGATGTCTTAAGGTGAAAAAAAGAGGATTCTCAATATATTCCTTGATAACACAATAGCATGTCTGTACTGGCTTCCCCCCACCCCCAAAGTGAAAATATTTTGGGGTTTGGGGACTTTCTGGTTTTTAGTTTTTCCATAAAAATGATCCCTGCTTCTTAAATTGTTCTTAAAGCAAGTGTCTTTTAAAGATAAGTATTTAATTTTCATTTGAGGTTGTTTGCTTTAGGAACTCAGATTCAGTTGGACTCAGCAAAGTGTATGTCAGTTAAGTTTGTCTCATAATCTTGGTGTAAATTTAAACTCACCTCAATTTTTAACCCTGGCGTTGACCTACTTCTGCTTAGCATTTCTCTATGTATATTTTATTGCCCCATAGTTCATATAAATCTAGATGTGAGTTGGCTTGCTTGCTAGAAAGTCTATAGCTTTCCCTGCAATAATAATCTTTATTTTTGTTGGTTTGGAATTTGATCTCATTAAAAAGCTGCTATATCTGACTTAGGATGAAAATTATTTTCAATTTACTTTTTAGAAGATAGTGTCTGGAAGTTTACCTTCATAGGAATCACCTGTGATCTGATCTGTCCTGCTCTCTTGCATTCTGTTCTATTTACTGGGGATTGAGCTCAGGACTGTTGAGTCATGACAAGTATGACTGTGATAGAGAATACTGAGAAGGAAGTGAGAGGGCGGTCTGGATCAGTACCTGTCAATTTCTATACTATCCCAAAATGGAGGTCTTCCTCCACTAAAACCAAACTTTCTTACTAATAAGATTTAATAATACGTCAGTACTTTAGGTGTTTTTCTCCCCCTAAGTTATCTTCAAATCTTTTTATTGGATGTTCATTAGGGAATTGGGTAAAGCTATAGAAATGTTCTTTATTGATAAAAGGATCTGAAAACACAAATAAGAAATTAAAAAGAGAAGCAAGTCCTCCATATAAACAAACATTCTTTACTCCCATTTGAATATGTCTTCTACTCAGAACTATTTACCCAAGGAATGATTCAAAGACTTTTCTGTTGCATGAAGAATTTCTGGAGCCAAGAACATTTAGTTGAGATTTTAATGAATTTTTTTTCATGATTTTTTTAAATGAAAATAAAAGATTAATATCAATTTTTTAATTCAGAAGATTAATTCTCATTTTAGAGTAAAAAGATCATTTTTTAAATGATAAGGAAAAATTATCTATGAACTATATATTTTAGCTCAAAGAGCTTTCCTGTTCCCCTAATACCTTTTTAAAAAACAGTTTTTATTGGTGCCTTTTATTGGTTTGGTTTGGGCAGGGGTGGGGTTGTTTTGTAGTACCAAGGAGTGAACCTGTTCTCCAGCTACATCCCCTAGCCCTTTTTAAACATTTTAAAATTTTGAGACAGAGTCTCCCTGAAAATTGCAGTAGCTGGTCTCGAACTTGTTATTCTGCTTTAGGTTTCTGAGTAGCTGGGATTACAGGTATGTGTTACCACACCCAGCTGTTTCTGTTTTGCTTTGGACCTCTCTTAGCATCACACTAATTTAATGTTGAGTCAGCCACAATGTTAACCCTTATTATTTATTATTTATATGCTAACGTAATGCTTCTTTTCTATAGTTTTATCCATGCTTTTTAAATATAACATGATTTTATTTCTCTTATAATTTTATTGAACATATATATTTCATTGCAAATTGTTTTGACTCTTGCTTGGCTAAGTGAGGTGTATAAATAAGAAATTAAATATTTTTGCTAGTGCTGCACTCAAGAAGCATATTTCATAGATACCCAGCACTTACCACTGGGTTTATTTACAGCTTCCCTCACGAGATACATAACTGTGTCAGGCTTTGCTAAACAGGTTTGTTCCAACAAGAGTTATTTTTCCTGTGCCTGTTGTCTAGCTCTTCAGGAGGCTCTTGGTCTCCACGCAAACAGAAAGGTTTCAAATGTTATTCACAGGTTGGGATTTGCCTTAGGTGTCTTTTTCACCATTTTAAAATACCTAGAAATAGGACTGGAGATGTAGCTGAATGGTAGAGTATGTGCTTTGCAGGAAGCCCTGAATTCAATTCTCAGCAATAACAAAAAATAATAAATATAAAATACCTGGAAATGATGAGATTATTAAATAGCCGACTATGGCCTGTGTAATTCTTAGTTCTTCACCACTTGCCACTTTTGAAATTTTAAATGCTGTTTCTTTATTAACTAATTTATTTTGCAATTTAGATTTCTGTCCCCTTTCAGTACATATCTGTAATGTGGTTTTGGAATTATTCCAGTGGAATTTATTGTCATAAACAACCCTTGCCTGATTTATAAATAACAGAACATGGATTTTACTTTGTGTAAATTCAAAAAGTAAATATATTTTACATTTGATAACAGTATATAACACCCTCCAGGATGGTGACTTCATTCTGTATCCAGAAGGATCCCTAAACTTAGAGCACGGTATCTAATGTCCTCAGGGATCAGATGTGAATAATAGAAGAGTGATGACTCTTAATGATTTGCATTTTATTTTTGGTAGGTTAATGCATATGTTTATAATGAGGAGATTTTGGATTTAGAATTGAACTAATTTTTTTCATGTGTTTTTTATATTTTTAATTAGTATATATATGACAGTAAACTGCACTTTGATACATCATATATAGAGAGTATAATTTCTCATTCTTCTGGTTGTGCATGATATAGAACCCCACCAGTCATATAGTTATATATGTATATAGGGTAATAATGTCTGATTCATTCTACTATTCTTCCTACCTTCATACCCATTCACCTGCCCTCACTCCCCTCTACTTAATCTAAAGTAACTGTGTTCTTCCCTAGCCCCCATTGTGAATTAGCATTCGCATTTCAGAGAAAACATTTGGCCCTCAGTTTTGGGGAATTGACTTATTTCGCATAGCATGATATTCTCCAGCTCCAGCCATTTACCAACAAATGCCATAATTTCATTCTTTAAGGCTGAGTGGTATTCCATCATACATAGATAGATAATAGATAGATAGATAGATAGATCATCACTTTTTTTATCCATTTCATCTGTTGAAGGGCATCTAGGTTGGTTTCATAGCTTGGCTATTGTGAATTGAGCTGCTATAAACATTGGTGTGGCTACATCTCTGTAGTATGCTGATTTTAAGTCCTTTGGGGTATAAATTAAGAAGTGGGATAGCTGGGTCAAATGGTGGTTCCATTCCAAGTTTTCTGAGGAATCTGCACACCGTTTTCCATATTGGTTGCACCAATTTGCATTCCCACACGTAATGTATGAGTATACCTTTTCCTCACATACTTGCCAACATTTATTGTTGTTTGTATTCTTGAAAATTGACTCTTTAAGATGAAACATTAGACTCTCTCCTCTACCTACAAATAGAAAATATACAAAGCAGTATGAACAACTGGTTTTTACTGGTGTTCTGACATCAGCTTATCATTGCTTCCTTCTAAAGATGCCTCTTTCAGGAATACTGATCTTTTTAGGGTCTTCTGCCTCATTTTTCTAAGTCGTAATTGCATGTCCTTTTCAGCAAACCTTATAATGCCCCTTGCTTGACTTACCAGTGTCAGACAGATCGTGAGTACAATGCAAGGTAGACCCTTAAAGGATTAAATCAAAGAAACAAAGTTTTTTAAGCTGTCAGGAAAACCAATAGAAAAGGCAATTCAGAGGAAGGGAATGAACCACATCCAAGTTTACTAAGTAGTATGATCCATATCTTTCACAACAGAAACTAGTATATCATATAAAGCCCTCTGTGACTCCACACCTCCCATTCTTTTTTACTCACATGTGACTTGTCTCCATTAGTCCAGGGAATTCTCATTTTGCTTTACTTCTTTGAGTTTGTACTGTAAAACACTCGATCTGTATGTTTTTAGAGTCCATATGCATGAACTCCACCTTCACCTCAGTGCTTGATTTGTCTTCATCTACAGGCCTAAAGTATGTCCCAATTCTCTATAAGAATCACTGCCTGGGGACCAAAGGCAAAGGAAGTGAACTAGCACATTGTTATTCCTTTAGGAGGAGCTTTATGGTATAGCCTGAGTTGCCCTTTCTTCCTTATCTCTTTCCCACTAATCTCTGTGTTTCTAGCCCCCTGATTTTGCTGCTGTTTATCTTACTATTCTCTTTCCCTTGACTTCTTTTAACCTTTCTTGCAACCAGGAAAATGTTTTAAAAAAAAAGAAGGAAACCCAAACTATATGTTTTGTTTTTATTTTAGAAGAGCTCTATTATTATCTCTGTAACCATGTGACTTAGCTTGTCTTACCCCAGTATAACCTTTCATTTCACTTCATGTGCCAGATTTACTGACTCCTGTTCTTCTGATGTCCCCTCAACTCTTGATGTATTTATAGTGTCAACTCTGAAAATGTGGCTGCACATTGCAAGTAACGTTGGGGTCCTTACCAATCTGTCAATTCAAGCGTCTTAATGCCACAACCACTTTCCCTGGTTTAATGGGTTTTTTTTTTTTTAATCTAGTTTGGAAGATATATTAAATATAATGTCCTATACCCTGTAAACAGCACTGCCAGAGCAGTATCATGCATATTATTATATACAGCATAATAATCTCATTTTGATGCTGTGAACTTCTTTGGGTCTTAAATGTTAAACACTGGGGTTGATCCATAGTGTGAAATATTTTGTATTGTTTATTTCTAAGCTGTTGACTTGGTCTTCACTGCATTTGTGCCTCATTTCTCCAAGTCATAATGACATGTTCTTATGTGCATCTTTTCAGCAAACCTTATGATGACTCTTGCTAGACTCACCAGACAGATCATGTTCAAACTGCAAGGTATAACCTTAAAGAATGATGAAGTCAAATAAACCAAGTTTCACTGAGATTTAAAGCTGTCAGGAAAACTGGAGTTTTGACACAGCTCTCTCACTAACTAGCTTAGTTAGATAAATATGTGCTCTCATTTGTGAATTGAAGGCTGTACTTTTGACCCTATCTGGTAGCATTATTGTAAGGGGGGAAAAATGATGTGTGTAGATCTCTGTAAACACTTTGAAAGCTGTGAGTATGGTTGTCTAGAATGTATTCAATTAAAGGCCCATATTTATCTGTGTTAAGTGTAATGACCTGACTTTGAGATGTCTGAAAAAAATAATTTAATTGCTTATATAATACCTAAAAGTATCTTCTTCATAGATTGGTGAGTTTGTAGTTTTTGCATGTGATGGAATTTATTTTCAGTAAGTACATATTTTCTGTTAAAAAAGGGGGGGGCAACAAACAATGAATTAAATCAAACTTAATTTCAATTTGCTTTAGGTTCATATCTTTATATTCTGGATAATTTAAATGTTTAAGATTATCTTCTATCATCTATAAAATGAATTATAAATCTCCTTCTCTATTCCCAGCACCCTTAATGCCCAAATTATATCCCCTGTCCATCTCCCACCTGACGGAAGAACTTTCCAGGAATCTGCCTTATTTTGAGCTCAAAGACTTTTTACCCTGTCCTGCCACCCTGTCTTGTATGAGATATATCTCAGGCCTAAAATACAACTTAAATATGTCAGGATTTACATTGGATGACAAAGTCCTGGAGGTCCATGACTATGTGTAGTTAAGGTAGGAGTAAAACCTCATTGTTTAGAGCTAGGTTTAAGTAAATTTAATTGCTAAACTAAATAGAGTTTATCTTAATTGGTCATTATGTTTTTAAAATACATCAATGTGAACTTCTGTTTCTGGCCATTAAGAAGCAACAGGAGGGGTTGGGGTTGTGGTTCAGAGGTAGAGCACTCTCCTACCATGTGAGAGGCAGTGGGTTCAATCCTTAGCACCACATAAAAATAAAATAAAGATATTGTATACACCTATAACTAAAAAATAATATTTTAAAAAAAAAAAAAAGAAGCAACAGGAAAACAGACCCATGCTTTACTTTATGCACCTAGGAAACCAGATACTGGAAAATAGGCATCCCAGGAGTACAGTCCCCAAGAGAAAAGAAACAAGTAAAGTGATCCTTATAGTTGCCAAGCTTTCTACTTAGGGGCAGTTTCCAAGCTGCTGTATAGGCAGAAAGAATTCAGCACTGTGGCTGAGTTGAGGAGACAGGCAGGAGCTTTGAAACACCCAAATGGTCAATGTTAATGGGACAGAAACCCAGAGAAGAGGGACTGCACAGAGAATGCTTCAGAGACCTGAAAATGAATCCCCATGGGTCTGTGGTTAAGTTTGCATGTGTTCCCCAAAAGATATTGCCTTAATGTCAGAATAAATTTGTTCTAACCACTACACTGGATCCATCCTTATGAATATAAAAGCCAGATAACTACTTATTAGGATAAAGTACAGTATTATTTAAAGGAATATAACAAATCCCAACACCCAACAGTGTAAAAATCACACTTTGTTCAATAGCCAATAAAGTATTACCAGCCACTTAAAAAGCAGGAAAATAAAATTCATAACCAGGAGAAAGTAAATACAAATGGGAGAGGCTAAAGTTAAATTTTAGTTGATAAAAAGGGAAGATTTTAACTTATTTACTAAACATTATTATGGTTTCTAACTATATTTTCAGATTTTTTTCAGTTTTTAACATCGTGAAATGTGATACTTTAAAAATTGATTAGCATGTCTTTTGTTTAACTAGAGCCAAAATAATAAATTTCTTGACTATATTAGAAACTTACATTGGCTGTAATAAAAATGTACAAACGGATGTACTATTGAGACTTGGAATAAATGTTATTATCTTGACTATGCTTCGTGAACATTCTCTGTACCCCTTTATGGTTTCAAAGCTTCAGTCTTTTCCTTTCACATAGTCAGTGATAGTTCATAATTATCATACTATACTTATACTGCGTTAAATTTATAGAGAACTGGAAAATAGAAGCAACATGTTATAGAACTAAATAAAATTAATTTCCATCTTCTTCAAGAGTTTTAGTAAAGTTAAAGGTTGTCAACAAGGTCATTTCTGAGGTTCCCTTATGAGAAAAGGAAGCATAGGAATAGGCATCTGCTAACCCCCAAAAAAGAGCATAATCTTCTTGTTTCTTTTGTGTTTGTTCTAGCAGATAACAAAACTATTTTTGAGAGGTTTTTAATTTCATTTTTTTAACTTGTAGTTGTATAATTATTTTACTAGATCATCACAGTGAAATATATTGTCATTGTATTAATCAATCAGAAGATTTATGGAAACTTTTTTGACACCAAGAGGGAAGTTCTTAAATGGTTGTGGTATTTTCTTCTTAAAGTTCTCTAATTTAACAGACTTAAATAGTTACAGAGATAGTGGGTGTTGTGCAATTGAAATAGTCGTAAGTGATAACATTATTATCTGTAAATACTGTCATCCCATTTCCTTAAAATCTATTTATAGTGTGAATTTTCTATCTGTGGCCCGGGAGATGAAAATTAAATCTGATGTCATATCTTAGTTATACATCCATATGACAACAGTTGGGTTCCCACCAGTCATCATTTCCTGGTTTCACTATCCATAAACATAAATATTACCAAAGAAAACAACTTAGAACAGGGTCTTACTAAGTCCCAGATAGTACCACATTATGAAGATTGCACTTAGTGCAGTACCAGAGACAAAGCAAATCCTTAGAAAACACCTAGGAGGAGGACTCTTGGTCACTCTCAGGGTCATCAGTAAACTCAGGAGAAGAGAACTATCCTAGAAGTCACAAAATGTTGTCCTCCTCAAATCACCATCCAGCTGGGCATGGTGGCACCCGCCTATAATCCCAGCAGCTTGGGAGGCTGAGGCAGGAGGATTGCAAGACGCTAAACAACTCAGTGAGACCCTGTCTCTAAATAAAATACAAAATAGGACTGGGAATGTGGCTCATCGATCAAATGCCCCTGATTTCAATCCCTGGTACCAAAAAAAAAAAAAAAAAGAACATCCAGCAACTATTTGAATGTGGCTAATTCCACTGAACTACATGCTTAATTAAAAATTGTTAAAAGGGTAAATTTTACATTATGTATATGTGTGTGTATATGTATATGTACACACGTATAATCACGATAAAAATCACCATCCACTTTCTAGAAGCAACTCCCCAAGGACACCAAACAGCTTTCCCTAAAGGTTAACCTGTTGAGTAATAGGTTGATCCAAGGTGGGAAAAAATGAAATGAATCCAGCAACATTAACACCCTGGTGGCAGTAGGGGAAGTAGTGTCTGTTGACTTTTCCCCTTTTTGCCAGATTGGGCAATATAATGCTAATGAATATAGTAATAACAACAAAGATAATGATGTCCATCTTCAGCCTACCATATGCTGTCCTCAGTGCTTCTCATTAGTTTGTTTTGTTTTGTTTTAATTAGTTACACATGACAGTACAATGATCTTGACATATCATACATTTGAATCAGATGGGGTATAATTTCTCATTTTTCTGAGTGTACAGGTTGCAAAATCACATTGGTCATACAGTCACGTATATACATACAGCAATAATAATGTCTATTTTATTCTGCTGTCCTTCCATTCCCCCCTTTCCCTTCCCTCCCCTCCCATCACTTCTCTACCCAATCTAATGTGACACACTTCTATTTTTTTCTTTTCCCTCACATCATCATACATGTATTCTGTATAAAGATGAGGGTCTCCTTCCATCTTCCGTGCAATTCCCCTTCTCCCTCCCTTTCCCTCCCACCTCTCTTCCCTATTTAGTGATAATCTTCTTCTCATGCTCTTCCTCCCTACCCCATTTTGAGTCACCCACCTTATATCAGAGAACACATTCAGCCTTTGTTTTTTAGGGATTGGCTAACTTCACTTAGCATAATCTGCTCTATGCCATCCATTTCCCTGCAAATGCCATGATCTTGTTATTTTTTTAGTGCTGAGTAATATTCCATTGTGTATAAATGCCACATTTTTTTATCCATTGAAGGTCATCTAGGGTGGTTCCAAAGTCTAGCTATTGTGAATTGTGCTGCTATAAACATTGATGTGGCTGTGTCCCTGTAGTATGCTGTTTTTAGGTCTTTGGGGCGTAGTCCGAGAAGAGGAATAGCTGGGTCAAATGGTGGTTCCACAGACACTTCTCAGAGGAGGACATACAAACAATCAACAAGTACATGAAAAAATGTTCACCATCTCTAGCAGTCAGAGAAATGCAAATCAAAACCATCCTAAGATTCCATCTCACTCCAGTAAGATTGGCAGCCATTATGAAGTCAAACAACAAGTGCTGGCGAGGATGTGGGGAAAAGGGTACACTTGTACGTTGCTGGTGGGACTGCAAATTGGTGCGGCCAATTTGGAAAGCAGTATGGAGATTCCTTGGAAAGCTGGGAATGGAACCACCATTTGACCCAGCTATTCCCCTTCTCGGACTATTCCCTAAAGATCTTAAAAGAGCATACTATAGGGATACGGCTACATTGATGTTCATAGCAGCACAATTCACAATAGCTAGACTGTGGAACCAACCTAAATGCCCTTCAATAGATGAATGGATAAAAAAAAATGTGGCATTTATACACAATGGAGTATTACTCAGCACTAAAAAATGACAAGATCATCGCATTTGCAGGGAAATGGATGGCATTAGAGCAGATTATGCTAAGTGAAGCTAGCCAGTCCCTGAAAAACAAATGCCAAATGTCTTCTTTGATATAAGGAGAACAACTAAGAATAGAGCAGGGAGGAAGAGCATGAGAAAAAGATTAACATTAAACAGGGAGGAGAGGTGGGAGGGAAAGGGAGAGAGAAGGGAAATTGCATGGAAATGGAAGGAGACCCTCATCGTTATACAAAATTACATATAAGAGGAAGTGAGGGGAAAGGGGAAAAAAACAGGGAGAGAAATGAATTACAGTAGATGGGGTAGCGAGAGAAGATGGGAGGGGAGGGGAGGGGAGGGGGATAGTAGAGGATAGGAAAGGCAGCAGAATACAACAGACACTAGTATGGCAGTATGTAAAAAAGTGGATGTGTAACCGATGTGATTCTGCAATCTGTATATGGGGTAAAAATGGGGGTTCATAACCCACTTGAATCAAATGTATGAAATATGATATGTCAAGAGCTATGTAATGTTTTGAACAACTAATAATAAAAATAAAAAAGTTCTGAAAGATAAGTTGGAGTTCACTGAATAGGAAGACCTTTTCTTCCTCCTAAATTTTTGTTTCTTGAACTTATAGAGCACGAAGGAAAGCATATGAGAAAAAAAAACTTATATTTCTATTTATATATTTGCATTCGATATGAGTATAATAAATATATTTGTTCATTTAATTAAAGTAAAAAAAAATGGTGGTTCCATTCCCAGTTTTCCAAGGAATCTCTGCTTCTCATTAGTTTTAATTTAGTCTTAACTACCTCTCTGAAATAGAAATGTTATCTGAAATTGGCAGATGAGAGAAAGTTTTAGAGAATTAAATGACTTGTCTAGATTAGGGTCGTAGCTAGTATCTACATTCAAAGAGTTTGACTTCAGAGCTTGAGCTCTTGGCACTGGTTAATACTACCCCAACCATGGTTTCTGTATGTGAAACTGTTGAGAAACAGCTTCTACATACCAGTACCACATTGATGCCTTAAGCTTAATCTCTTGGTTGTTGAACAGCATTTACCAAACTGTTTCAGGGCCAGGAGAGGAGAAAAGAGGTAATTGTTTGTTTGTTTTTAATTAAATTTTAAAACTTATGTCCAAAGTTTCTGCTCATAAGGAAATTAAAGCACAAAAATTTAATAGTAAATGAAATATCACTTAAAACCGGAAGTCAGGGCCAGAACTTGTGCTGGCCATGAAGACCAACATGACCAGTGATTGAAGCCTGTCTACCTGAGAACACCTGCTCTGCCAGAGTGCTTTACAGTTTTAATCCACTTAACACCCACAGATTGCTATGGCTAGGATACAAGGTTTTCCTTTTTAGGGAACCCTGAATGCTTTTATCAGCATTTTTATGGTATATATATCCCTTCAGGTGGGTCTGAGACTCTCACAGGATTTCTTCAGGGAGTGAAGGCATTAGATGGGGACATGGGATAACAGTAACTAAGCTCTTTCTGGATTATCAGCCTCCTTTGCAAGGGTGGGTTCCTAATAGCCAAACACATTAGCCGTAAGAATCGAATTTCTTTAATATACTCAATCACTTTTCCTTCTCCCAGTGCAAAAGTGTATTATCTCCTCACATATGCACCCCCCTCCATGAGGACCCAAGCAACCTATACAAAAGGAGCATGAAGAGAAAGAGGAAAGCACTATGTGGTCAAGATTTCAGAAGCTGGGTTTAAGATATATTACCCTTATACACGAAAGTTCTTCTAAACTGATGTATTCATCACACAAGTCTACTGTAGCTCACGTTCGCATGCATGTTATACACTCACAGTCTTCTCCAGGAACAATTTTTAATTTTGGACTTAAAATTAGGCACCTTGGAGTAAGATAAAGGAAATTGCCTTTGTAGTTCTGAATACCTCAGAAGCTAGGAGTGATATGTAAATGTTTTCTGCATTTGTTCTGTGGAGGATTGGGGGTTTTATTCCATTAGAATATCTCCCAGTATGGACATCTGTCCAAGTTTCCAATATCTCTTCCAAGATATCTCTGTTTATAGAATGTCTTGCTTTTGGCATTGTAACTACACCCTGCAAGTCTCTCTGAATGTCTGAGGGAAAGCAGTCTTTTCAAATTGTTCTTCATCTACCTCAGTCTTTTAACAGCATCCCATTTATAGATTTTCACCTCATAGAGACTACTCAGATTTCTGAATGTAAAATAACTTCCCTGTTCACTTGTAGTCATTTAAAAATGAACTAATAGATAGCCATCACAATTATTATTCATTACTCATTTATCAGGCATTCAATTCAACAGATGTTTATTTTTAGTACCAAAAGTTGAAAAGGCACTTCCTATTGGGTATTCTAAAAGGCTGCTATGGCTACTGCTACTGTAGAATTTACTCCTCCAGCTACTTACTGTCTAACAGAGGGCAGGTGGTAAATAAGGGAAGTGCCAAAATAGCCTTATTGAAGCTTGGAGAGGATATAGTTAGAAAGGATAGGGGCAACTGGGAGAGGATTATCCTAGAGTAAAGGATAAAGAAATGTAGAGATGTGTGAAAAAGATGCTGCACCCAGAATGCCTTGCCTCTTGGGACAGAATGAGGAGATGTAAAGCATGGCTCAGGGAGAGCAGTTCTAAGGATGTGCTATGACTCCATTTTCCCCCCATGAATGCAAGTACATTATGAAATGCTTTTCATCCTACCATTCAAAGGGGTTTTAAATTAAATTAAAATATTGACCTCTAAGTTGACTAAAATTTCAAAATTCTGTTTTTAGCCAGTCTTAAAACCACCAGCACATTAATAGCAAAATTAATTTTGAAAAAATATTATCTTCCATATAAAATGTTAGAATGTAAAGGGAAAGTCTTATCTTTAAATTTTAGTAAATATTTTGTTTTCAGCCCTAGTCTACTTGATTGTATTTGAGTTTTATAGATAAAAGTTGAAGATAATTTTAGAGAGAAAATTGGGGGAAATGTTCTCTATCAATTGTAAGGTTAGCCAAGGCCTACTCAAAGATAACAAAATTAATAAATTACTTAGTGTATGCCCATTGTTACAAAGCCCAAAATGTTTACATTTTCTTCCTAAAGAATGATAAAAACATTTGATTACACTCTTTATAAAACAAAATGCTATATTAAGAATAACTGGTTTTTATAATAAATCTTATTTGTAGCCTTTTTTAAAAAAGATAATTTCAAAAAAGCAGGCTTGTGGGGGCAGTTTCCATTATTTCAGACTTAGTATCTCTTGAATAAGTTTGTACTTCAGTCAGTATTCTGGTCCCAAAACCACAGGGCCTTAATTTTGGTCAGTGATATTTAACTTACAGTTTATGTGAATAAACTAACATAGATCTTAAAGTAGATCATATATTAACCACCTAAAATTGGACATTTGTTTCTGAAGGGAATGGTTTGGTTCTCTAAATGCCTCTTTTCCACTTACATTCATTTTTAAATCACTGACAATAGTTCTTTGGATTTTTTGTTTGTTTTTGTTGTTTATTTGTTTTAAGACATAAGGAGGCTTTTCCAAAAGAAAATGGAATAAAACAGTGGCTACCAGGGTTGGGTTGGGAGGTCAGAAATGGGGTTCTGTCAAAGGGTACAGAGTTGTAGCAACAAGTTAAAAGATCTAATGTTTACCGTGAGAACTATAGCTAATAATAGTGTACTGTACTTAGGATTTTGGATAAGTGACTAAACTATAGCTACTCCTGGGGGGAGATAAGTAACTATGTGAGATGATGGATATGTTCATTTGTTTTACTGTAGTGGCCCTTATACTATATATCTCATATGGCTTAACCATGTGTATTTCAAGAATCTAGCATTTCTTTATACCATCAATACTTATATTTTAAATTAGCTTATCAAAATCCTACACAATTTTAAAAATACATGCTAAGATTCTGTGATTCAGAAATGATGGGCACAAAATTGGTATTTTCTGTAGAATTATTCCTTTCTTTACCTACAAGAAAGATAATTCATACATTTGATGAAATTCATCATCCCAGTCTTTCACTCAATTTTCCAAATAGAAGGAGCATGGTTGATAGATCTATAACTTTTTCCAGTGGTAATGTCTCTGTTCTTTATTAATGGAGTCGTGCTGTCATTGTATTTCTCTACCTTGTCCACAAACCAGGCTTAACTAGCCTTCCTTGGAGTTTATGGGGATCTGACAAATTCCATTAGAAAATCAATCCAGCTTTTTGACTGTCTTGACATCAACACATTAGGTCAGCCTGTGTCTAAGAAAAGCGTGTCAAAAGGGCTGTCTTACTGCATTTCTCATTGTTACTCTCTAGGGTGATATCCATTGAAGGTCATATTATAGATCTTTTTATCCAACGGCATGTTGACAATAGTAGCTGGGCAAGGGTTGGTCTTGCCTAATGAGACGTGTTCTCCAAAACCACTAAGAGCTTGATGCCCTAACAAAACCTGGTTGCCTAAATACTTCACCATGACTTCAAACTGATCTCAAACTTACCATGTCTGATTTTTGCGTTCATTCTCAAAAGTGCATTGCTTTCTATCTTTTATTCTATAAATACAGGGTAAAAGCTCAGATAACTGCAAATATGCCAACAGTATTTTACTTTATTATTGCTCCTCTGCCTCTTAATTTATTCACCTAAGGCAAACACATGCACAAGCATATCTTAGTTATATAATACAGTTCAGTTCACAGACTTATGTTAAAAGCAGGTTTGGTAAATTAAAAGTTGTCCTGAAATCAAACCATCTCCAAGAAAAGGACTTTCAAGATACTAGCTTATCTGAAGATTTTTGCTAAAATAGATTCTCCTCATGGTTAATTTTGCAGAATTTAGCACCCATCATCTGGATATTGTCTGTCCAGGATGAGCATATAAATGTGGCTATTTCAACACTACTCTGTACTAAAATCCATTCACCTGAACATTTATTTTAACTAGCTCATGTGCTAAAACCAAATTTTATGTACATCTTTATTTCCATGATAAGTTATTAGCATCATCTACTAAGAAGTTGTAATGAGGTCAGTCAAATAAGTCACAGAAAAACTAATGTCTCAACACAAGGGTAATGTGACGATTTGCTCTAGTTGAACTAGGTAGGGTTGAACATATTGTGATTCTATGGACCATAGTTATGACAGATTAAAAATGCCCAACTGGTGAAATTAAGCCACTGAAGTTTTATTCTTACATTATCCATAGAGAAACAATTATTCATTTGTATTTTAGTTTATAACTTTATTGTAAATTGAGGTTGACTTGTTAGTACAAGCACACACCTTTTAAGAATCCAAGTGCACTCAGTTAAGTATTTAGTATCACTCCCAGAGGCAAGCAATCCAAAGAGCCACTAGGCATTGAAGATATTGAACATTCCCTAGTTGTTCTGCCCCCTAATCAACCTTAATCTCATGATGTGCCCCACCACACATACAATTACCTAGGGGCCTTTCTGTATCAGAAAGACTATACTGAGACTTGAACTTAGTACAAATGAGAATTAGAATTAAATTATTAAGCTAATTTTCATTTTCTATTTTAATCAAAATTTAAATATTTTCCACAAGAAACAAAAGATATCATGTTTAACTAATACGTACAGCCCTGAACCTGTCTTCCATGAGCAGTTTTTTGCCCATCCTTTTTTCTTTTTCTTTATTTCTTTTTTACAATGTACAGTGTTGGATGAAGGACACAAAAATCCGCCTGTTGCTCCAAGTAGAGTTTTAAAATGTAGTTAAAATATAGAACACGAATTGACCATATAGTGGCTTGGCTTTATACACAGTAGAAGTAACTTCTGACCTAACTTAAATACTGATATTTCATTCATTATCTTAATTGGAATTATACTTGATTTATTGATGCTTTTGTTAATTTAAATATGTAAAGTTTTGTAAGTTTGCTCTGGACTTAGTTTACAAGTAAAAAAGAGTAGCCTTTGGTGATGGGGATATGGGTGTATGCTCATTGAGAGGCTGAGCTGTCTGTATCACTCTTAATATGCACCACCCACTCTTTGTCAGTCTGTTAATTTAGAGCTGGAAGTATCTCTGGATATGCTCAGCAGGCCATATTATTATTTTTAATGTTTTTCACTGTGAAGCTTTTTTAAGTTCTTTATCTGTATTGTATTCTTTTAAGAATTTTAAAATTGATAATTTACTGATAAAATAAGCAGGAATCCTCACTAAAAGTATTTTATACATAAAATATTGGCAGATAGATAAAACTAAAAGGGGCTTTCATTCTAATTAATATTTGCAACAGTTATTGAGGTATACATTTTCCATAGGCTGAATTTTTTGTTTGGCTCTTCCTAGGTCTAAATAAGCCAGTATAACGTGTGAGTGCAAAAAATTCATTCTTATGACCTCTGACAAAATGGAGCAAAAACTTTACAGACCTAGAGGGTTGATTTAACCTTGTAAAACTATGTGTGTGTGTGTGTGTGATTCCTAAGAATAATCATTGTGTTTATGAATGAAGAATAAACAAGGAAAAAATTATTGGAAAAATAATAAAGAAAGGTCACCAGGTTACAGAGGACAGTGGCTTGTTAGGGAATTTATCAAATTTTAAATTTACAAGTGAAAATATGATTGTTCCTGCAGATGTAAATGTATTCTTATTTGGGGATAGTGGATCTATTGGTCCTTGCCTCTTTTTTTCCCCCCACTTTTTTCTCTTCCAAAATGTAGCTCTAGACATACAATCACTATGCTAATCTAGTCCGCATGTTTACACTGGGAACAAATGTAGCCAATTAAAGAAAAATAGGTAGGGAATAACTATTTTAGAATTTAAATTCTAAATGGTACCTATTGCCACATTCAATTTTAACACCAAAATTCAGCCTCCAAAAAGTATTCCAAGTGAGGCATTTTATTTGGGGACCTGTGATTGTATACCATCCAAGCATTTAAAAAAAAAAAAAACAGGGCCTGGGTTGTGGCTCCATGGTAGAGCAGTTGCCTAGCATGCATGGGGCACTGGGTTCAATCCCCAGCACCACCTCAAGATAAAAACGAATAAAAAACAGGACCTTAGCTGGGCATAGTGGTGCACAACTTAATCCCAGAAACTCAGGAGGCTGAGGCTGAGGCTGAGGAAAGTTCAAGGCCAGCCTGTACAATTTAGCAAGAGCCTGTCTCAAAATAAATTTTTAAAAAGTGGGGGTGGGGCTGGTGTATAACTCAGTGGTAGAGCAAAATTTAATCCCTAATATTGCAATATTTTTTTAAAAAACTTTCAGGGCCTTAGATCTGTTTTTATGCAGAATTAGGAGTGGCCTTTGTATTTCCTATAAGAATTCTATGAAGAAGTTAGTATAGCTAAGTGATAGAACTCCTGCAAGGCCTTTGGTTCAGTGCCCACCATGCAGGTACACAGATACATGCATATATAAACATTAGCATAGTGATTGTATGTCTAGAGCTATTGGTCTTTGCCTCTTTTTTTTTTCCTTTTTTCTCTTCCAAAATGCAGCTCTAGACATGCAATCACTATGCAAATCTAGTCTGCATACACACATACACATACAAGAATTCTGTTTTATCACCTTCAATAAACATAGGTGAGTTAAAGTTGCAATGAGCTTCTGTCAGCATTATCCACAGGATAAAAAGTATATAATTCCTACCTGTTAATGGTCTGCATGATCATAACCAAGAAAGCAAGTTTCTACAAACCATTTTCTTACCTTTAATGATGTGCTTTAGGGAATTAGTACAGTATAATACAAATGTTAATATGTAATTTTAGAAGTTAAAATATCAATGAAGTCAAATTTCACTGAAGACTGACTTGCACAGTTAGTTACATGAGAAGTAAAATAAAAAACAGGCTTATGAGAATGAGGAGTAAAAGGTACAATTGTGTGCCAGATATTGTGCTGAGTACTTCACAGTGGCAGAGAGGACAATGGCTTTCCAACCGTGTGATTTGAAGAATCCAGAATTCCTCCTTGTCAAAAAACAAAAATAAACTAATATACTCTCTTGTTCACATTGTTTTGTGTGAGGGTTTTTATTTTGGTGCTAAATATAGACTCTTTTTATAAAGTTCTCTGAAAGCATAACTTCCTGTGGGAAAGATGGCACATATTAGGTAAAAGTCACATATGAATCAAAGTATATGAACATCTCTGTCAGAAAAGGAAACAGGCTATGGGGAAGGGTAGAGGCAACTTAGATGCAACCTGACATTCCCTCCTTTACAGAATTGCAATGCAGTTGTCTGGAGAGAGGTCCAGCTTTGAATTACCACACTCTGATGAAGAGTGAGACACTTAGGAGAGTTTGGTTGATGTCCTTGTCCCAAAATAGACTTGACCTTTTTTTAAAAGTGAGATAGGTTTACAGCTGGCCTGAAAAGTATCAGGGTAAGAAAGGTCACCAGGTTACAGAGGACAGTGGCTTGTTAGGGGAATAATCAAAGATGGCAGGAAGAAGAGGGTTGGGATTTCCACCCTAGGGAAGCTAGAGAGAAGTTGGTCATTGCTGAAAAGGTTGAGAATCCAGTTTAAAATGCCCATTAGAAAAATCCTATAATAAGCAGTTTGTCTTTTGTTTTTCCCCTCTCACATGTAGAACAAGTTGATTATACCTAAATGGTTCAGTATTATTGTAAAGAAGTGAATGTGTATGTAGGTTACTTTGATCAGTACTCTGCCATCTCTTTTTATCCCTTCTGTGCTTTCAGAGTACCCCTCATGAAATCAGTGGTTTCCATCTTCTTCTCCCCCAAAGATTGGCTTTCTTAGGGAAGAATAGAATAACAGTGTAGACTAAATTGTTGTCCATTGTTGTTGTTCCTGTGGGAACCACTTTCCTGTTGATATCCTGAATATGTAGGGTAGCACTTTAGTGAGCATAAAGATTTTTGCTATGTATTTTCCTTTTTTTATAATTTTTTTTTAGTTCTATATGGACAAATACCTTTATTTTATTTATCTTATGTGGTGCTGAGGATCGAACCCAGTTCCTCACACATGCAAGGCAAGTGCTCCACCACTGAGCCACAACCCCAGCCACTGTATTTTCCTTTTTGAACAGTTATTTCCATGACTATTTTTAGACTTTTCCTTGCATTAACATGTTTGACATGTTGATGAATATAGAAAAAATAATAAAGCATCTGAGACATCGGTTGTTGACAAAAATGCATCTTTATATACATAGTTGGCCTTGTTTTTAGAGATTTTATGGGGATGAGAAGATTAAAAGGGAAGTTGTGGGGCTGGGTTTGTGGCTCAGTGGTAGAGCACTTGCCTATCATGTGGGAGGCACTGGGTTTGATTCACAGCACCACATATAAATAAATAAATAAAGGTCCATCAACAACTAATAAAAATATTTTTTAAAAAGAGAAGTTGCATGACCAAATTTGTATTTTTAAAGGCTGAAGATGTATTCTAGGACCAGTGAACATTGTTTAGTAGTTTTATGGTACCTAGTGGATTAACCCTCTTGTTATCCCATTAAGCCACCCCCCATTTTTCTAGCAGAAAAATAGAAAACAAGGTTCATAATATACCATCTATAATATATTAGGATCCATTTGGACACAATTTGTTATGTATAACTAGGGATACAATAAAAGTTTGAATTCTAAAAATAGACCCACCTACTTGGCTGAAGCAAGAGTAAGGGAGAAATAGTGTATATGAATGGTTTGGTCTGGTTAAAACATGTTGCCCAGTGGGATAAAACAACAGTAGAGTTCAGGCAGGGTGTCACAAAGAACACTGAACACAGAATGTAAGAATCTTTATTAATTATAAGAATTGAAGCCTTCAGGGATTGAAAGAAGATCACAGGGAAGTTGAAGACAAAACAGTAGGTTTGTTATCTGCTTTAGACTTGAAGCAGAGATAGCTAGATATTAAACTCCAAAAAGTGAGACGAGGACTGACCAAGTCATTGACTTAGAAAGTCCCTGGTCCTATAGGTTAAAATGTCATTTAGACCCAAGCATGGGAAGGAGAAAGGATGTCTAGTTAGGAACCTACCACTACTCACAAACTAAATTCATCCTGACCATTGGACTTAATCACTCATTAATTTATTTTTTAGGTAATTTTTATTGCATGGTCATTTACAGTGTCTCAGACACTGCTAGTTTCTTGATATAAGACTGAAAGAAGGGAGGGAGGATGAAAATAAGAAAAACAGTGGGATGAATCTGATACAACATTCCTATATACATATATAAATACACCACAGTAAATCTCCACATCATGTATAACCACAAGAATGTAATCCTAATTAGAGTAAGGAATATACCATGAATATATAAAACATGTCAATATACTCTACTGTCACGTATATCTAAAAAGAAAAAAAAATTAAATAGATATAAGATATGAGGGCGCACGCCTGTAATTCCCAGCGTCTCCGGACACTGAGGCAGGAGGATTGCAAGGTCAAAGCCAGCCTCAGCAATTTAGCAAGGCCCTAAGCAGCTTAGTGAGACCGTGTCTCAAAATTTAAAAAATAAAGTAGGGGAACTAGGGATGTGGCCCAGTGCTTAAGCATCCCTGGTTCAATCCCTGGTACCAAAAAAAAAAAAGACTGAAAGAAAGACTGCTACCCTAAAGAACAGAAGGGACTTGGCAAGCACAGTGTGGTAAGCATCCTCTTTGATAGAGCTTATGGATGGTTTGGCTTTAGCAAAAGATTCAATAATACCTTCTTGGTGGTGAGAAGAGCAGGGCCTCAGCCCAAAACAAAATCTACACCATCAGTGGACAGTCATTCCTCAAAAATGGATAGCATGCCTGTGACTCATCAGGCTACTGTGATCACAGATTCCCAGCCATCAGAGGCAGCCAGAATGGTCTAGTAAACTGAAACCACTGAGGCTTTTGTCCAGCTCTGGCTCTAAACCAGGTTATTTATATATCTAGGCTCAAGTCCAGATTTCCAGATGCAGCAGAGTATCTAGGGCATGGCTGCTGTATTCACACTCTCTCACAATACCTCCCATCCTTCTCTTAGCCACTGAAGAGGAGAATGAAGAGAAGAACTATAAAGGTTACTTTGGTATATTAGAGTATTAGTTTGTCACAGGTAGACTACATTTGATGACTGGGTTAAAAAAAAAATGTTAATATCCTCTGAGCCAGGTGTGCGCATACCTATAATCCTAGTGATTGAGGCAGGAAGATCACAGGTTCAAGGCCAGCCTCAGCAACCTAACCAGATCCTGTCTCAAATAAAGGGGGTGGACTGGCAGGTGTAGCAGTGGTAGAGTAATCCTGGGTTCAATTCCCAGTACCATACACACACGCTCAAAATAGCATCTGGTGTTTTAGGGGGGTATATATATCAGTGGTACAGTATATGCCTTATATACATGAGGCCCTAGGTTTTATCTCCAACACCAAAAATAAAATCTAACATTCACAGTGTTTTGGTTTGGATGTGAGGTATTCCCCAAAAGTTCATATGTGAGACAATGCAAGGTTTACAGGAGAACTGATTGGGTTATAAGAGTCTTAACCCAATTAGTGATATAATCTTCTGATAAGGATTAACTAAGGGGTAGTGTGTGTCTGGAGGAGATGGGAATTGGGGCATGGCTTTGGGTATACATTTGTATCTGGAAAGTGGAGTTTCTCTTTCTGCTTCCGGATCACCCTGATGTGAGCTTCTTTTCTCTCCTGCCATGTTCAGCCTCACCTCCAGCCCTGAGAAATGGAGCTGGCCTTCTAGACTAGACCCCTGAAGCCGTGAGCTCTCAGAGTAAACTTTTCCTCCTCTATAGTTGTTCTGATCAGATCCTCTAGTCACAGCCACAAAAAAGCTGACTAATACACATAGATAGTAACAAGTATTAGTGAAGATGTGGAAAATTAGAACCTTTACATGTCCTAGTAAGAATGTAAAATGGTATACCCAGTGTGGACAGTACTTTGGCAGCTCCTCACATGTTTAAGCATAGAGTTACCAATGACCAAGCAATTTCATAGCTACAAATATATCCAAGATTAATAAAAACATTAAAGAAATTGCACAGAGATGTTCATTGTGGCATTATTCATAACAGCCAGAAAGTGAGAACAGACCCTTTCAGATAAATGTGATTGTTTTAGTCAGCTTTCCATCGCCATACAAAATACCTGAGATAAATCAACATAAAAAGAGAAAAGGTTTATTTTGGCTCATGGTTTCAGAAGTTTGAATCCATTGTCACTTGACTCTATTGTTCTGAGACTGTAGCAACACAGAACATTGTGGTGGGGAGTGTACAGGAGAGGAAACCTGCTTACCTTATGGCAACAAAAAGAGACAGAAAGGAGCCAGGGTCCCAATATTCCCCTTTAAGAGTACACCTCCATTACCTAACTTCCTTCCACTAGCCCCTACCTCTGAAAGGTTCTGCCACCTCCCAGTAGTGCCATGGGCTGAGGACACACAGGACATTTCAGATGCAAACTACAATAGTGATATAGTCAAACAATGGAAAATTATTTGTCAATAATAAGGAACAGAGTACCAATGGATGCTATATATGGGTGAATCTTGCAAATATTATGCTTTATAAAAGAAGATAGTTGCGCACACAAAAAAAACTATTATATATTATGATTCCATTTAGAAGAAATATCTAGAACAGGCAAATCATTGGAGACAGAAGTAGATTAATCAATATCTAGATGGGGTTGGAGGATTTGGGGAGGTGGTAGTAACTGCTAATGGGTAGGGTTTCTTTTTGGGATGATGAAAATATTCATATAACTCTGAATATACAAAAAACTATTGACATGTACAGTTTAAATGGATGAATTGTATGGTATGTGAATTATATCTCAAACCTATTTCATTTAGGGCTGGTGTGGCTCAGTGGTAGAGCGCTTGGCTAGCATGCGTGAGGCATTAGGTTTGATCTCTGGCACCACATAAAAATAAACAAATAAAATTAAGGTATTGTGTTTAAAAAAAATTAAAAGCTATCTCATTTAGCCACAGCTTTTTCTGTGTGTGTGTGTGTGTGTGTGTGTGTGTTACTGGGGATTAAACGTAGGACCTTGTACATACAAGGTAAGCACTATACCAGTTGAGCTATATCCCCAGCCCTAGTCACAGCTTTTTACTGTGATATTTGGGGAAAGTAAAGGGTGGCTCTCTGTCTCACGTCCTTTTCTATAAGGCCTTTTTTCTTTCTTTATTTTTTTTCCCAGAATTCACTAGGAATTTTTGTTTAAGCCTGGAATTGCAGTTCAGCTTTCCTCAGCAGGAATGCACCGTCTGTGCTATTGTTACCTGAGACTGTTCTAATAGATCACTTTATATTTCAAAACACACATTGATTTAATATACTAGAAGAATATAGGCTTATCAAACGAGTTTTTAAGTTTTTAAAAATATTTTATGAGCTGTATACTTTAGGTTATAGCCAGTGTATTTTTACTATTTATTGAGTAGTCTCAACCAAGGGGCATTAATTTGGAGTGGTTTTAATTTTCTCCAGTCACTGCCTAAGGCCGTGTTTTGTCAGATTTCACTTTTCTATCCCTTAACATTAAAAGGTCAGTCTGGTCCACTTTTAACTCCTATCTTGTACTTAATGTAAAGCTAATTTCCTCTATCCACTCTACCAGGGTGGGTGGAAGATAGTCTGGTTTTCCAATACTTCTTTCCTCTCCAAGGCCTAACTCTGTAGAGTTGAAGACTGGGTAATGGGTAAGAACAATGTCCCTTTGCCTGATTTCTCATGATCCCCACCCTCCTTGAATTTTTGTCCAATACTAACTTGCCATCCCTGCCTTCTGGGTGACAGGATCAAAGTGCTGCTTCATAATGGATAATTTGGAGCTCATTTTCCAGTTCCCTGATTTTCAGCACCCAACCCTGACTCGGCCTCCTTGACCAACCCCTGGCCCAATAGTGTACTGGTAATACTTGACAAACAGCTGGGGGCAAGGGTGGAATGGTAGCATGTGCATAAGTTTACATTTTACTGATGTGAATGGAAGTGTAGTATTTAATTTACAAATAATAACAAAATGGGTTTGTTTGTTTGTTTGTTTGTTTGTTTGTGGTACTAGGGATAGAACATGCTGGGCAAGTAGCACCATGCCTGCCAAACATATAGATGGACTAGAGGCTTAGCTCAGTGGTAGAGCACTTGATTAGCATATGCAAAGGACTGGATTTGATCCCCAACACTGGGAAGAAGGGGAAAAAAGAGAGAGACACAAAAATGAAACGAAGAAGTATATTGGAACTTGACTCTTCAGTCAGTGTCATGAGCAGCTTCTTTGCTGTTTGGGTACAGTAGTCCTTCTTATCCATAGTTTTGCTGTCTGCTATTTCACTTACCTGTAGTCAACCCCAGTCTGAAACTATTAAATAGAATATTTCAGAAATAAATATTTCACAAGTCTTAAATTACATGCTATTCTGAGTGACATGATGAAATATTATGAATCCTTCTTTTCCAGCATATTCACAGTACATACACTACCAACCCCTAGTCATTTAGTACTGTCTTCTTCACTGTTGTCAATATTGCTGTACTTGTATTCAGGTAACCCTTATTTTACTTAATAGTGGCTTAAAAATAGTGATGCAAAGGAAATACCAGGACATAAAACATCGAAAGTCAGATTGCTTTAACTCTGGTACTACATGGCAGTGCTGCAGGGTATATAGGAACAAACATAGGAGATATAGGATTCAGTATTATCCAGTTTCAGGCATCCACTGGGAATCTTGGAATATGTCCCCCACAGATAAGAGGTAACTGTCATAATAGTTTCCAAATACTGGAAGAATATGTCCTCCACTTTTTGTGATGTTCAAAATGTAAGAACTCTTAATATGGTATACTTTTAGCTTTAGTCTGCATTATGAGCATTTTATTCATCACTTTCTTAAGTCTAGACAATCAACAAAACAATAAACCAAGTTCTTATTTGTGGCATTTGCCAATTTCAAGCTACCAATGACCCTATTTATTACCTACATAATTGGGTCAAGATGCTCAGTGGCATGCCGTTTATCCTACCATATAGATAGAGTGGGCATAAAAGAAGAGCATAGATGACGCTAACAATAAAAGGCAGTAAATGATTAAGCAATAAGTTTTAAATTTTATCTTATTTTTAACATTTAATTGTAAGTTATTATATAAATTTAATTTTTAATAATGGCTGTGTTCAAATTCCTAAAAATTTAAAAATTACCTGGCAAGTAGTTTCAAGAGTGCCAGTCTGCCTCTCACACAGCATTCTCCTAAGAGTCTTTTTGTACCAGAGTCACTTAGTGGGCTGGCTTCTTGATGGAAACACTGACAAGAGAGGAAGGAAAAGTACAGACTGCTTTCATACTACTGCCTTGCTCCTTGGCTAACAAGGGGCAGATCTGCAGCATAAGATAACACTCAAAAGTCTCCTTCTTGCAGGCACTCCTAGTCTTTACTAATGATTTACTTGGTACCCTTCTCTTGTAGCTAATGGTTTACTTGGTACCCTTCTATTGTAGATGCACATAAAATGTCTTTTTAGGACATTTAATGTCTCTGTTTGGATTAGACCTATAGTGGTGTGATTTCCCACATTTCAACGAAATTCCAACTTTGTCCTAATCACTTGATCTTCAACTAGTAAACCAGAGAAATCCCAATATTCCTAAATCATGTGATAACATTCTTTAGATAAGAGTCTAAAGAATGAGATAGAAATAGCTTTAACTGTTCCACAAATCATATTAGGGTTATAAAAAAATTGTGTGTGTGAAGAAAATGAATGGGTATGGTAAGGACCTACCCTGCCAGATGGAAAAACCTACAATAAAGCTATAGTGATAAAAACAAGAGTGAATAAAACAAAAAACAAATTAACCTGGGACTGTAGTTGTAGCCCAGTTGTAGAACTCTTGCCTACCATGCATGAGGCCTTATAATAGAATCAGGTCCAAACATGTATAAGAACCTTATGTATGATGTTAGCATTTCATGAGAAGGTTGCTATAAATATAGGAGAATGTAAGTATGGGAGAATATTTCTAAAACACTGAGAGTGGATGGAGAGGAACTTTATAAGAATGACATAAAACCAGAAAATATTAAGGAAAGATTTGACTGATTCCACCACATAAAATTTTTAAATTTATATATGGCAAGAAACATCATGAACCAGGTTAAAGGACAAATGATACACATGGAGAAAATATTTTCTCCACAAATAACAGATGAGCAGTATCAGCCTTAGAGGTACACAGAATTTATTTTGGCTGAATACTGAACAACCTGTGTTAAAAATCAATGAACAGCCTAAGGCAAAGCTATAAATGTTCCTATTCCAAAATGAACTTCTGAGATACAAGAATAAATATGGAATTTAATTTTCAAGAATGTAATATTATAAGTTTATTATTAAAACTTAAATACCTTTTTAAAGTTTGTCATTACAATGTAGCAGTGTAATTTTTCAGCACTGCCAGCTGCTGCATGGCTCTATGCACAGTTCCAATACTTAAATAGTTGCTTGTTTTCAGCTGATGAAAAGCATGAATTTGGGGGTCTCTGTTTGTCAGTATGGCTTACTGTTAGTAGAGATTTTGCTCTCAGATCAACAAGCTTTCCTTTTTCTCAAACTGGGACAAAAAGGTCACGACTTCTCAACTCCTAGACTGAAAGATTTGGTGATGGTGATGATACAGTGTTGGTTGTTGAAGCAGTTCCACAAACTGAAGCTGTGTGCAAAGCTTAAAGAAAACACTTACTGAATACTTAAGAAGCAGGCAAAAGTTTTTCTTTGGGGGGCTGGGGCTATAGCTCAGTGGCAGAGTGGTTGCCTAGCATATGTGAGGCACTGGTTCTATCCTCAGGACTACATAAAAAATAAATAAACAAAGATATTCTGTGTCCCTCTACAATTATTTTAAAAAAAAATGTTTTAAAAGCTTTTCTTTTGTGTTGTTTTGTTTTGATACAGGGACTTGCCATGTTTCTCGGGCTAGTCTTGAACCCCAGCATTTAAGCAATCCTCCTGCCTCAGCCTCCCAAGTGCTGGGATGCATGCTGTAATACCTGGCTCAAACATAAGATTTTTCCCCTAATATTTTTATCTGATATTTTCACATTATTTTACTGCTTCACACAATCATTAGATGTGCCAGCAGCCTTTGGTTTTTACCAAGTGTTTTTTGTCAGTATCAGTATCTGTAGCAGACACTATTAAGACCTGTTATGTTCCAACAACCTTTTAACACATAGAAGCTGTTCTTCCTTCTCACTTTGAAGACTTGTATGAATACCCATGTAGACAGATCCAAATCTTTCCCTGGGTATTATATAGTTTGTCTTTGGCCCTAAGAGATTTTTAGTCCCAAATTACATTTAGCTAGATTACCAATATTTAAAAACTAGTATTCAGCTACTAAAATAAGTCCAAGTGATGATTGTATATGCTTGTTAAATACGATGGTAGCCAATATGATAGTTGATCTTTGCAAGCTCAGTAAAGTCCTTTCTTTATTTTATTTATTTGTTTTTAAATTTAGGGTACTGAGGATTGAATGCTAAAGCTTGCTTGGCAAGGGCTCTGCCACTGAGCTACACCCCCAGCCCTTTTTACTTTTTATTTTGAGACAGAGTCTCACCAAGTTGCTGAGGCTGGTCTTAAACTCATGATCCTTCTACCTCTCAACCTCCCAAATAGCTGGGATTACAGGTCTGCAACACCTCATTCTAACTTTCTTTTATTCATCAAGTTATTTTAACATTAAGAGCTATTTGGTTAATGATTTTTAAAATTCTTTCATTTTTTATTTTTGTTTTGTTCCTTCATTTGTATTTTAAACACAAGTAAACTTTTCATAAATTTACAAATGCAGTATAATAATGTTCCTTACAGCATTGTTTATGATGCTAAAGTTAAAAAGAACCCAATGTCTGTAAACAGAAAATTGGTCATTAGGAGAATATTGAAAATGATGATGAAGAAAAGAACTTATCCATGATAAAGCGACTTCTGTAAAAGATTATAAATGCAGACCATAAATTAATCCCTGTTTTATCATCATGTGTAGGGAGAAATACATCAAAATATTAGCATTAGTTTTTTCTAAGAGAATTTACAGATGCTCATTACTTACAACTTGTCGTATGTTGTCTGAGATGATTCTTTAAATTATTATTATTTATTCTTTCATAGTTAGCATGTATAATTTTACAAGTGGAAATAATCATTTTAAAGCAAAATTCAAAAAAAGGTAAAAAGAACTCTGAAAAAAAAGGTTAATTATATAAATATGCAAAAAAAAATTGTATAGTCCATGTTATATTACCAGTTCTAACTATTTTTGAGATTTCTCCCTCTGCCTACTAAAATACTGTTAACACTTTAAGCAACACCTTTTCCTACCCCACAGCTTTCTTACTCTTCATTTGTCTCCCTCTACCTCCTTTAGGGTGAAATGACAGGCCTGTCTTCCTCCCTGTTCCCAGTATGTATTCACTCCATGAAGGTGCAATTTTAGGTAGAGCATTAATGTCACTAGTCATTCTTCTGATGTTAAGCTTCAGTCAGTTAAGAAGTACAGATGGGTTGTCAGTGTGTTTTACTAATGTAGGATCTATTTAATGAAACACATCTTGAATGATATAAGCTAAGGATGCCCAAGTTTAACCCTCAGCTTTACACTCTAGACTGCCAAGAATTGGGTCAAGATGATTTTTTTTCAAAGGTAGAGAAATGTGTTATACAACTCACTTTGGCCCTACGGTCATACTTAGTCTCAGCTGAAAGACCCATGTTTTCTTTGAAGTAGCTTGGCAAATTCCCAAGTTTTTAGTGTCTACCCTCAGTATTGCTGGTTTAAGTCTTATTGAATCAGAAAAAAAAAAAAAATCTTACTGAATTATGATTGGGCTGGTTTCAGTGGTAGTTTCAGTTTCAGCATTTGGGAGAGTGAAGGAAAGACGCACAAGAGTCTAAGAAGCAAAAGTTCTAAACAAACCCATATATTGGGTAGTCCTAATTTTTTGTGATCTAAGTGAATGCAGGAACCTGGCTTCTCTCTGGAATAATTACAATAAGCTTGGCACAATTCCCAAGAAAACTAGGCAAGACTTGTCAGGCAGGCCCTCTGAGGCTTTGTTATCTGCATTAGCAGATCATTTAAAAGGTGATGTCTATAATATTGAGAAAGCATAAGCACCAGTCTCTGTTAGGTAATAATCTCCAAATCTTCCATATTCTCTACTTTTTTTTTTTTTTTCCATAAGTAACATTAGCTTTTGCTTTGTTATTTTCTCTTCTGACCCATCTGTTCTAATAAACCCAAGCTCTCAACACCAAATGTAAGGGAAATAAAAATCGGGAAAGGATGAAATTAGAGAATTGGAAGAAACTGGATGGATCTTGGGATCTCCAGAAACCTAAATTTCCTTTTTGTTTTTGTTTTTCTTTTATTAAACATTGATGGTATAGAGTCATTTCCTCCCACATACTATGTAGGTGAGAGTATGGACTCCGGCTATTTGGAGTTGATGTGTTCAAATGTTAGGATGTAGTAAATATCATGAGTGTTAGCTAATAACATCTATTAACATTTTTGTAACATGAGCTATGTGGATTTTGATTGGAGAAAAAAGATTCTCTCCCCCCTATCTGATTGCTGCTGGACTATGTTCAGCTGACCATCTGAAGGTTCCCTCCAAGCAGGGGAATGAGGGACATGAGAGCCACCACTTCCTTAACTCAAGGTAAAAGAGTTGCCCATGCCTTCCAAACCTCTGCCCAGGAGATCTCAAGGACCCTGTAATCCCCACCCCACATCCCGCATGCTTTTCTTAGTGAAATAATCTACTTAAAGACCAGAAGAGCAGGGTGAGAAGTGTGTGGTGGAGATAGGGAAATAAAATAAGACTTACCAAGAAATACATCAGAAAAGGTATCAGTAAAACACCTAGATGACTCTTCAGACAGTTTGTGTGAAATTTGGTCTGTGTCCAGGTCCCTGGCTCTGCTGCAGTGACTTTTTCCTTGAACAAGGGCCAGCTTCCTGGACACCCCTTCCCTGACTTGGAAGAGAAAGAGGTGCTGGTATTAACTGACTTCTGACCCTGCTTCCCTTGCAGCCGACCCTCTGGTGGGCAGCATTGCCACACAGTACATGACCAACAGAGCAGAGCACGACCGGATGGCCAGACAGTGGACCAAGCGGTACGCCACATAGGGACCTGCTGCCCACCGCCCTGCCGGACCTGTGCAAGCACATTCACCAAGTGCATCAATAGCCCTGCCACCCCTCCAGACCTCGGTTCTTATTTTCCAGTTTTTATTAAATTTTGAACTGTTTTGTGATAGTATGTCTCCCTTTTTTCTCCCTCCTCTCCTTTCTTTCTGTCCCTCCCTCCCTCTCTTTCTCTCTCATTTTATTACCTTTTTGATTTCTGTTAACTTGAAAGATTTGGGATTATTTTTCCCCACATCAGTGTGGATGGGAACTTTTATTTTCAGTGCAAACAACGTTGGATCTATAATCGTAAGAGCTTTCTTATAAAGCTTTGTAATACTGTGTGGTTTTGTTTTTTGTTGTTTGTTTTACTTTGGATTTTTTTTTTCCTTTTATTTGTTCTTCAGAAAAACACAAATTCAGAATTCTATCTCGTTTCTACTTAAATGTAGTGCTTAGGGTTAATTTTTTGTACTGAAGTCTTTATTGGTGGGTGCATGCTACTGGGAACAAGTTTTTGTACAAAAGCTTCAATCAGAATCACTGTGCATTACTGAGACCCTGTTTATCACTAGCCTTCTGTTCACCACACAGAAGACTGTTGGATTGAACAAAATAATATGTATTTTGATTTACTTAAAGTGCTTGTAAATTTCTTAGGGACCTGCCACTTTTGACTGTGGATCAGTTGATGTACACTTGTATTATTAAAGCACTCAATAAATCACTGTGGCTGATAAATGCATTTGTGTTAACCCAGCATTTGCTTTGTGTCCTGATGACCTTCATAGCCCTACGTGCGGGAAGGCTTGTCCTGTCTAATTCAATTACAGTTTCAAGTGTATTTTTCATCTAAGACCTCTAAAATTGCTTTGTAGTTAAGTCGCTTAGCATGTGGAATTTCTCCAGCTGTCAGTAGCCTGATGATTTTATGGTTGTTTCAGTGGATTGCTATCATTGTGTTGTTGGCCATACTTCCATCCTGTTAACAACCTTCTTTACTCAGCAGTTAAAATATGTAACTCCAAAAATAGCCATCAAGTGAAGGTGCAGTCTGAGCTGATCATTGCACTCAATCACTTTCGAGTTTGTCTCCTTTTTCTTCTTGAAATTTTTGTAGTGATTGCTGTCTGGCATTGTTTTGGTTTTTTAATTCCAAAATTTTGGTGAAAGAAGCAAACTTACTGTATCTGTCATGGTCACACATTCTGTGACAGGGATATGTCTGTCTGACTTGACTTTCTGGCTATTTTAGTGTGTGGCTTCAGGAGGCAGAGGAAACGAGTGGATGAGTTTTAAAAACTGACTTGCTGATTGATGTTCAGGACTCTTTAAGTTATACACATACTGGAAACTTCTCTTCCAGTTAGCACAGTTACAGACTCACCGAACAGTTTTTTCTTAGTTAAGTAACCATGAACATCTTTACTGCTAATAGAAGTCAGTGACTTCTGAATATTTCAGCATTTTAAAATCTGATTTAAAAGGTGAAGTTTTATTGTCTCTAAATGGTTAAAAAGAAACCCAAAATATAAATATATTTAAATTTTTCTTTTAAACCAAAGTACCTAGGGTCATTTATTCTTTTTTAATAATGTTTTTACCATTCATTTTATTGGAAAAACTTTTTCAGCATATCAGAACTCTATGATCTCTGTTGCAATAAATACCATCTCAAACTACTTTCAACTCTCTAATCAACTCTCTAATGGTAGCAAAAGGAACCACAGATAATACGTAAGTAGGCATAGATTCATTCAAATAAAACTTCAGCAAAAAACAGTAGCCACATTTGGCTCATGGGCTATAGTTTGTTGGTTCCTGATACAGACCATTACAGAGGTTGGAGGGGACCAGGCAACTATGTATTGACTCTTTCTTTAACATAAAATAAATTTAATTAATAATAACACAAGAATACAGAATAAATTTCACAAAATTGCCAAGAATGGTGTTTTTGTTTTTTGGGGTTTGGTTTAATTTTGATTGATTCAACCAGATCCAGAATATTAGTACCAACTTTTGTTGTTGTTGTTGTTGATAGACCTTTATTTTATTTATTTACATGTGGTGCTGAGGATCAAATCCAGTGCCTCACACATGCCAGGCAAGTACACTACCCCTGAGCCACAGCCACAGCCACAGCCCTATTAAATTCAGTTTGCCTTTCTTCTTTAAAATGTCAACTTTAGTGGACACATTTTAAATTATAATCTAAATATATTACTCTCTGCATTTCATATCTGCTTGTACTTCAAATCATGTAAAAAGTATGTTATTTCAGAGCCAGAGATTACAATTCTAGTAAGAAAATCCTAACATAAATCTGTTTGCTTTACTGTAAGCCATTTTTAGATCTTAAAACTTTTCTCCCCATCTATGTAAACTCTAAATACTTTATGACAAATATATCCTGCTCTCAAAATTTAAAAGCTAGGAAAACTCCAGAGACATCCAGCTCACAGCAGAGCCTATTAAGTCTAGGTTCCAGATAATGTGGAGATTTTACTTGAAATCTGTAATCACAGCAGACAATCAATTCTAATAAGTTTCCAAAATGCTTATAAAATAATATTTTGGAGTAATTTGGCACCAGAAAACTAAATAGTATCCACTAACACTTAGACATTTCTGATCCCAAGAATGATTTCACACCCTAATATTACTAAATTTCCCACATCAATTATTGCAAATTATAATATTTTATAGCTTTGTTATTGCTAAATAAAATGTTGACAGATCCTTGAGTGAGGCAAAAGTATTGGTCATTGAGAAAGTAAAAGTAGTTTGAGATGGTATTTATTGATCTTAAATGATTCAAAAAATCATAGCCTTAATTTGTCAGCAAACTACAAATGAACCGTATTTTTATCTGTTCTTCTACAAGAATCCATTGAGATGGTGATTACAGAAATAAGTCAAGCTTTGCTCCCCTGCCCTTCAGTCTTTGCTTCTTATTCCAAAAATAGGAATTGCTATGGTTTGAATGTGTCCCCCAAAGTTCATATGGGGGAAACTGAATTCTGAATGAAATTGTGTTAAGAAGTAGGACTTTTGTTTTATTTTGGTTTTGTTACTGAGGATTGAACCTAAGGACACTCTACCACTGAGCCACATTCCCAGCCCTTTTTCTATTTTATTTGAGACAGGGTCTCAAGTTGCTTTGGCTGGCCTTAGACTTGGGATCCGGCTTGCACATTGTTGGGCTGAGGTGGGACTTCGGTCCTAAGGGCTCTGCCTTGTAAAGGATTAATGCTGTTATCACAGGATGAGTTTAGTCTCCTTCTCTACCTTTCTCCCCTGCCCGGTCCACACATGCACTATTGGCCTTCTGCCTTCCACCATGGAAGATGATGCAGGCCTCCATCTGATGTAGGCCCCTCTGCCTTGGACTTCCCGCCAATAAAATTATAATAATTTTTTTTCTTCCCTGACTCAGGTATTAGCACAAAACAAACCTAGCATAGGAAACAGACACAGAAGTTTATCGTGGAATACTGGCTTAAGAATTAGGAAGAAATGAAACATTTATCCAAAGGAACTGTGTACCAGGGCATAGTAAATTATTGTTATAGTTTGGATCTGGAATGCCCCCCAAAGGCTCATGTGTGGAAGACTTGAAGTAGGTGGAGACTTTAGAAGGTGGGGCCTACTTGGAAGATGTGAGTCCCTGAGAATGTGCCTTTGAAGGGTATATTTTGACCTTGGGCCCTCTCTGCCTGCACCGCTTCCTGCCACCATGAAGCAAGCAGCTCTGCTCCACCACACACACACCACTATGACGTTCTGCCTTGCCAGAAACCTAAAGCAACAAGGGCAAGTACCACAGACTAAACCCATGAGCCAAAATAAATTTTTCACCTTTGAGTTATCTCAGATATTTCATCACAGCAATAAAAGCTGACTAACATAGTTATCTAACAAACCCTCAGCCTAGCCCTTGAAGGGTATAGATGGCCCTGAATCACATGAAATTAGCAGAGTACCAAAGTGAGATTCCCACCACAACCCCTGCTATCCGCTACAAGACTACAGGCACCTTTCTTCTAACTACAAGATCATGATATAAACATAAATTGGCATAATTCAGTCTTAGAGTCAAGATGGTGTACAGTTTTGCTACCTTCAATAAATGGGGTAAAAATGGTTGAACAAAGTGTAGACCTGGTATTAGGAGACTAAACTGCAAGAAAGGCCTTTCTAATCTCAAAAGACACCACACAGATTTGCCCTTGGGGAAACATGCCAATTGGGAAAACCTGAATGAACTCTGCATCTTGGTACGATAATAAAAGGGGTGTTAGCAGGGCACAGTGACATGGAACTGTGGTCTACTCAGAAGGACTCCTTGAGTCCACGTGTTCAAGAGCAACCAGAGAAACATAGTGAGACCCTGTTTCAAAATAAAGGGTGGAGAGTACTAATTGTTCTCAGGCATGGTAATTTTTAATGTCTCTGTATTTACAAAGAGAAGTGTCCGTGCTTATTACTGAAATAGTTGAAATGACACAGATTAGCCCTACCAGAAGATCTGGACACTACTGTATTTTATTTCAGGTGACTCTCAAAATATCCCTACTATACAGGGTTCTCTGATACTTGGACTGGGACTTAGCCATATGAGCACACCCTAAGCTAGACCTGGACTTGTCATCAGAGGAAATGTGCAGCAGGCCTCGCTGTGTTCTGAACCATAGTACTTCAAGTTCCATCCTATCTGAAATCTTCTGGAGTGGAAACCATCAAGGGACTAAGAGCAGCCTGGCCTTTGCAATAGTTTGGATCTGGAATGTCCACCAAAGGCCTCTGTGTTAGAAGCTTGGTCCCCAGGGTGGAGCTATTAAGAGGTGGTAGAACCAATAGGAGACAGGGCCTGGGGAGAGGTCTGGGGTTATTGGGATCATGCCCTCTTTCGCTCTCTGCTCTGTCACATGCTTCCATCACAACGCATCTATGCTTTTTGAGAGATCCAAAGCAATTGGGGCCACATGACCAGGGGCTGGAACCTCCAAAACTGAGCCAAATAAACCTTTTCTAAGTTATTATCTCAGCTATTTCATTATAATGATGGAAAGTTGACTAACAGCTTCTGAGGACCTTCCGAACATTTCTCTACATTCATGCTGCCCCTCAGGGAGTTGACTCTGGTTCCTAAAGCCTAGAACATTCTTCTCCTGCTAGGCACTTTTTACTCTCACTTACCACCATGAGCACTGGTGAATTTGGATTATTGTAAAACAAGGTCCCATGTCTCAGGAATCCCTCAGTCCTCCACAGACCAGGACTGCTAGTCAGCAAGTTTGGAGATTAGGATGGAATTTCAACTTGAGAGCTCAGACTACACTACACAGGACCAGTTTGGCCCACAGAAATGCTTTGCTTAAAAATAGTTTAATTAATCATTTTTGCTTGATTTTTGCAGTACTGTGGATTGAACCCAGGGCCTCACACAGGCTAGACAAGTGTTTCACCTCTGAGATGCATCCACAGACCTTTTTTTAATTTTAATTTGAGACGGGTTCTTGCTAAGGCTGGCCTCAAATTTGCAATCCTCCTGCCTCAGCCTCTCAAATTCTGGGATTACAGGTGTGTGCCAACACATCCAGCTCACAATGACCTTTTTAGAAGGGGTATGCACTCTACATTTTGGAGAACTCCCCCACTGCATAACTCATGGATTTCACACGCAGCTCTGTTGACTCTTTCCTTGGTCTAAAGCAATGTGAGGGATTTAAACTAGCCGCAACTTCCTTTGTACCACCAAACATGACTTACATGTATATGTCTATGAATGGGGAGTCTAAAGCATAATATGCCTTTTCAGAGAATTTTCTTTACCTATTTATTTTTTGAGATGGGATCTCACTGTGTTGCCCAGGCTAGGTTTGAACTCATGATCCTCTCTCAGCCTCCCAAGTAGTTGGAATTAAGGCATGTGCCACTGCATCCAGCTTAAGAGAACTTTTAAAAAGGAACATTCCTGAGTTTTAAAACTCTTGCTCAGGGGACCTACACAGGACAATGGCAGCATTATTGTAACCACTGATCTCTCTTACATTACCCACAGAGTCAAAGTGGAGGGCAAACCCAACTCCTCTGGAAAACCCAGTGTCAGCATTTTGAGCTCAGATTACAAAATAAACCTTATCCAGTCACCTTGGCATCCTTGGGATTCATGTGACCTCTAATCCCACTTCCATATCCCCTTCTACACTCTACACGGCCCTCTCATCCTTTCTAAAGGATGGGAGGTCAGAGTTCAAGATGACAATCACATTCTGGTTTATAGGAAATTTAGATCTCCTGAGAAATTCTGTCAAGCTATGCAACAGTAAAGTAACAGATGCTTTACAGTCGCTGCCTCTGAGCACAATGAGAAACACCAAGCAAGATTCTTCTCCTTAATCCACAGTGCAGGAACAGCACAAAGGGGCACTGAGAGGTCACACTCTCCAGGGACAGCCGCCTCCTGCTGAAATTGCCTGGAAGTAAGATGATAGCATTCTTCATTGTCTGCTCAGTCTCGAGCTCAAAACTACTGACAAGCAGATAAATAAATGAAGATGGTCACCACCACGAACTTTGACAGCTTTGATCTCTATCCTGTAGATCAACAGCTGACCTCATTCACCACCAGACAGCTCCCAACTACTATGATCTGAAAAACCAGAGAAGCTTATGGACAATTATTAGAAACATGAAAAGAAATTTCCAAAGCTTGTATTAATCCCTAAGAGATGCCATTTGCTTTAGCAATATATGAGGAAATTATTTAAAATTCAACCATGACTATGCATTTTTTCTTAAACGTAAAACATATGTCCTTAAAGACTCTCACCATTCCCATGTGTTCTTAGTAGCGTGTAATAAAATATCAGGATGTACTTGTCAGTACAGATTTGGGCTTCTAGATTTGGGCAGGGAATGGCAATGTTTAGTTATTGTTTAGGGTTTTTTTAAATAAATGTGAGAAAAATTAGTGTATATGAAAACTGTTGTTTTCAATATAACAATTTATATAAATGTGCTACCTTGCTGGGAGTACAAAATATCCCCAATACTGTGTTATTAAATCCTCAAAATATTTGTAAGCAATTTATTCCTGACTTGTTTAAGAGGTTAAGGAGGAAATTGGCTGGTTTCTCAGAGTCAAAGGAGAATTAAAAACGTGCATGAGTTAAGAAGAATAGACATTTTGTCAGAATGGTAATATTATTATTTATAGCAAGAGATTGAGAGTGTATCCTCCATTTAGGGAAGATGAATAGGGAGCTATAATTCCTCCTGAAGCAGAATCTATAAATCATCCCAAATATCCATTCTCCTTTCTTTCTTAAATAGAACCATTGGAGTTTTAACTGAGCACATGCACCACCCCCCAGCTTGAAACTAAATTCCCTCTTAATCCTCTATGGCAGGCTGATTACAAAACTATAGGCCCATTTCTCAATTCTTCCCAATATCCATGTCCTGCACAGCTTCTTCCATGAAACTTTGTTTCCATGAAACAGCTTCTTTCTTGGAATTCTCCAGGCCTCAAGAGTAAGTCCCAGGTCATCCTGCTAGCAGACATGGAGAAGAACTGAGACATTCAAGGTTAACCAGTCCCCCCCCCCCCCCCGCATGAGGGAGTTCCAACCAATATCCCAGGGCCACCTACACAGTGTGCAGCAGATACCAGGTATATCAACCCAGCCAAGACCAAATAAGCTGCCCACCTGATTCTTACATTATTGACAATAAGAAGTGATACTGATTGAAGCCACTGAGTTTGAAGTGGTTAATTACATAAAAATAACTAATACACTTCTTCAAAGGAGGCATAGCCATGAAACAAATTTCTGATCAGAAATTTGTGAATAAGCCAGGCATGGTGGCACATGCCTATAATCCCAGTGACTCAAGAGGCTGAGACAGAAGGAGTCCAAGTTTGAGGCCAGCCTCAGCAACTTAGCAAGGCCCTAATCAATTTAATAAGATTAAAAATGTCTCAAAAAAGAAATTTAAAAGGGTCAGTGGTAAAGTGCCCCTGGGTTCAATCCCTAATGCCCAAAAGAAGAAAAAGTGAACAGAAAATGGCTGGGGATGTGGCTCCAGGATTTAATACCCAGTACCACGCCCCACGCCCCAAAAAAAAAAAAAAAAGACTATATTGGAGCAAGAAGACAGAAAATGTTCAGTTTCTAACATGTTGAAATTGAAGTACCTTGAATAGATACAAGCAGAAATATCTGGCCGTTAAATGTTCCAGTATCATATTCAGGAAAGCTCAGTACCCAGGATTGTAACTAGGAAGACGGGAAGCATCCGGGTATGGAAAGGAATGTGATTATGGGAAACGGTGACAACGCTTGGAGAGAGGAATATGTGGAGTGAGAAAAGCAAGAAGGCCAGAGCCAAGCCTTGCAGATGAATCACAAGGCTTACCACCATGCTGCCCAAAATGTCCAGAGATGACATTTAAACACATTTGATTTATTTATTTATTGGTACTGTGGATCAAACCCAGAGCCTCACACATCTAGGCAAGTGCTCTACCTCTGAACTACATTTGCAGCCCTAAAATGTTTATTTTTAAAAATCATATATCCTACTGATAAAAAAAATAAGGAATTCTGTCAATAGATGAACTATTCTGATGCTGTATGGGAAGACAAAGCAACTGGAAGTAGTGATGGAATTAAGGACAGAAGTATGTACAGAGGAAAATTCCCATCAGGGAGACATACAGAGATAAGATCCAGTCCACAGCAAAACGTCCTTCCTGCTGCTGCCCAAGTGCTACCCTGGACTGTAAGGTGGGGAGCCTGGATCCCCCATACCTCGTACCTCCCGCCCAGACCTTCATGTGAATGAGAAGTCTGTTTTTGTCTTCTTTAAGCCAGTGCTGTGCTGGAGTTTCTGCCACCTGCAGATGATCTGAGCCTCACCAATGCACATATCAACCTTGTGATGGTAGTGGCTTTGGGGAGCAAGAGCCCCCAGGCAGGGGTTGGAACAGCAAGCCCAACCCCTTAGTGGACTATGAGATACATAGAAAATATTAGAGATACATACAAAATATTTCCAATTTATATCTAACATTTTATTTCTTTTATAATAGAGATATAAAGCCACTGTGTGACAAGTGTTAACACATTCTGTGTGATGAATACATGTTTGTTTTTCACATTTTACTCAATATAAATATTTTTCCAAATTAAAAAAAAAATGTTTTAAATGAAAGTCATGCAAGGGAGCACGGTGATGCACACACCTGTAATCCTAGCAACTTGGGAGGCTGAAGCAGGATCGCAAGTTGGAGCCAACCTAAGCAACTTAGCTAGACCCTGTCTCAAAAATTAAAAGGACTGGGATGTATCTCATCTCCCATATGATGAAAGAGAGTGAGTCATATATAAGGGGGGTTAAGAGTTTAGTTTCTGTGTCACATTTAATCTTTTAATAATGTGGGGCTGAGGATGTAGCTCAGTTGGTAGAGTGCTTGCCTCACATGCACAAGGCCCTGGGTTCAAACCCCAGCACTGTAGTAGTAGTAGTAATAATAATAATAATAATGAATGTGTATTTTGTCATCAAAAGAAAAGTATGAAGATGTAACAAAATGGTAAAATTTAGGATGGGAAGAGACAGCCCAGGTAGAAAAATCTTCAATAAGTATTGCCTTGAAAGCAGATAGATTAGGGTGGTAGTCTGAGAAAGATGTTTGATCAAAGGAGAGATTTTAAAAATGGAATGTACTGGAATATACGTATGATGGTAAAAACAACCCAGAAAAGAAAGATGGAATGGAAATGTAGTTTGCTTCTCAGAACCTTGTCATCACCAGGGGTCTTGTCAGAAATGCAGAATCTCAAGCCTCTGGCCCAGACCTGCTGGATCAGACTGCGTTTGCAAAGCTCTCCAGGCGATTCACAAGCACTCTGAAGTTGGAAAGGCACCAAGATGGCATGCACTAGGAGGACAGGCCTGTGGTAGGAAGCACAATGTCTCTGTCACCACTGAAAGGAGGATCCTGTGGCTGGTACAGATAATGCAGGAAGATGTTGACTTGCAAATTGAGAGATGGAATCACCATCTGACAGCTTTCATTTTCTGACCAAAGACTGAAGCAAGGTCACTTTCTAGGAAGTAAGGGATACTGGAAGGTTTGAGAAGAAAGAAAGTATTAAACAGTCATCTGAGAGAGGACCTTCTTATAGAAGCATGGTAGGTTGCCACCAAAGTCAAGCATCTGCGTGGAAGTGCGAGCATATAAGCAGAAAGAAGCTGAAACTAGCAGGCCAGGTTGTATGACTGCAGCAACATGTAGACACTCAGGACCCAGGCAAGAGAAGGCAGACAACCAAGAACAGGCTTTGCTGGGCAGGGTGGACAGAGGCGGACAAGAGAATTCAGGAAGGAAAGAAAGGAACTAATCAGGAGACAGAACCTGAAATCCACCCTGGTAGCCAGAAACCCAAGTCAGGGTAAGGGTAGAAGGTGGTGATTAGAGAGTATGTAACAGGCAGTCTGTCACTTACGCATTGCACTGCATGACAACCTCTGACACCGTGATCAGGCAGGTTGCAGGAACAAAAGCAGCTCTCCTTCCATTCTGAGTAGAACAGTGTCTCTCCATGTGAGTCTGGGGTTGTGTGCAGGTTGATATGTATGCCTCCACTAGGCAAACTGAGGGAGCTCTGCAGTCATCTGAACCGCAGATAAAGGTAATACTGAACACGAGAGAGAAGGGAAAGAAAGGAATTGCCATCGTGACAGCTGAGCTCCAGCTTCTTCACATCTATTTTCTTCTCTCACCCCTTGGATAAGCCCTGTAAGACAGGCATAGTCATCTCCCAATTTACAGGCAGGGAAACTAACACAGAAAAGTTATATAAGTTGCCCAACTTCCCCCAGCTAGGAAAAGTGTCAGGAGTTAGCCACTGTCAGGTTGCACACTTTTCCTCTCAATACCATCCAGGCACAAACTCCAGGAAAGACTCAGTGGGTGATCACGTGTACAAACAGGTGCACTTGGGCCCACTCACATCTTCCACAGCTCTGACCACATTCTATTTAACAAAGTAGCAAGACATGCTGGGCAGCACACATCTTGGGTGGAGATATGGCTTGCTGGAGGGCAGAGGTTTTCAAGCACATGGTAGCAATTCTTATCTGTAAATTGAAAAAAAAGAAAACCACTCTTGGCCTTCCAAGAAGAAAAATTCTTGTAGAACCACTCATGTAAAGGTTTGAGGTTCCAAAAAGCTATAAAAATTACATGCCTTTGGGCAATAAAAATAAATTTCTGTTGAAAAACATTTAGGGCTGCTTTTTCTCCTTTGGGTCATTTGCATTTTGTGATGGATGAATAAAAAGGGTGACCTACTAGGACAAGATTCTGTACTTATGTTGTTGTTATTGTCATTATCACCACAACAATAAATAGTATTTATTTATTTATTCATTTATTTATTGCGGCAAGGGGGTTGAAACTCAGGGCTTCACGTACTGCCCTAAATATCTAAATATTCAGCACAAGGTATGAAACACAAGGTGCACACACATGTGTGCACACATCATTTTATCCAATCCTTTCTGTAATCCCCTGAGCTTTATACTATGATCCCCATCATACAAATATGGAAATAGAAACCAGAGGTTTTAATAGATCCAACCTCCTATAGCTGCTAAATGACAGAGCTCGGTCTCAAACCCAGGTCCACGTGGTCATAAGCCCACTCACTGTGCAACATCCCTTCCAGGAAAACTGATAAAATCGTAAAGGTACAAACTGATGGATTTGAAAATGACTGAGTTTATGCAACCAAAACCTTTGAACCTAAAGCATGTTTGGCTGTGTGCCAGATGGACCTCAAGTAAAGCAAACTATTACAGGCAGTTCTGCTGGGTTGAATAGCCCCACACAGTGAAAAGTAGGAGGAAATCAGGGCAATCCTCCAAGTGGGATGTTTAGAAGGTGGCAACACAAATCTGTCCAAGGAAGCATGGCATCACATCTGCCCTTGAGGAGTTGCTCATGGTCAGCTCTGTGCTGGTTTTTTTTCCTTCTGGCTGTAGGTTTCTTTATTACTCCATCCACCCCAATCCCCATGGAGAGATTTCCAGTCATTTTATAGCTCAGTTCAGTAGAAAAATAATGTTTATTCACTTCACAGCCAATTTGGACAGAACACATTTTTATTCCATAAAATAAGGCATTGATACATTTATGATTCGGGACTGCAGGCACATTTCTTGCATACACTTTTGTTTCAGATGGATAAAATTAAAATATCACTTTCCTTCTTTTCTGTGGATTCACTTGAGTTGCCCTCATTAGGCAGACTGGTGCTTTTGGGAGAAATGCCAGGCTTTAGAATAAAGGCCCAGGAAATCTAACCTCATAAAGTTCAAGAGCCCGGAAACAAGACACAAGATAAACACCAACATTAAATGTGCCCTTCTCTCTGTTTCTCTCTCTCTCTCTCTCTCCCTCCCTCCCTCCCTCCCTCCCTCATGCATCCGCATGTGCACACACATGCACACACTGGCTTCCTTTCTGCTCTTTACTGAATTTGTTCACTCAAAGCTTACCAGTCACGAGACAGTGTCCTAGAAGCTCATCTTCAAGCTGTGGTAAATTTCATCAGCTCTCCTTTCTCAAAGTCTTTCTCTTAGCTCACTTTTGAATCCCCTGTGCCCCAAGGTGACCTTTCACACCTTTTCTTTGCCTTGGTGACCTCTGGCACTCAGTATGCAAGAAGTGCCTCCACAGGCCATGTGCAATTGCAAGAGAACTGGAGTCGAAGACAAAACTCATCCTACAAGGAACCTTGTCTACCTGGTACTGTGTACTTGGTTTCCCAAAATGGAAATGGTTCTAGGACTGACCTGCCACAGTTCCTCACACCACAAAGAAACATAAGCAAGACAGCATGGGCCTGGTAATCAGACCAGCGAGACACAGGTAAGTTACATGACCTCTCTCACCTCTGAGTACCTTCCTGTGAACTGGGAATAAAAATACCCAGTTGGCTGAAGATGTAGCTCATGGTAGAGCCTACTTAGCATGAGAGAGGCCCTGAGTTCAATCTCCAGCCCAGGAAAAAAAGAAAACTCATTATGAAGTTGTATTTTAAAGTGTTTGTCCAATAGCAGATGCTAAGTAAATGTTACCCGTTATCTTACCTTTTCCAATTCTTATTCTAATGAGATTTATTGATCACCTAGTGTGTGCCAGCCAAAATATCCTTTATGGGCCAGTGTTAGTGGCTGGAACGGCCCACTTTATTCCTACTGTGTTCTTCACCCAAAAATGTAAAAAGATTAAAATCCATTCAAAAGAGAAAGAGGAGAAAAAAATGAGCTACTGGGGAGCCGGGTAAGAACCCCAAATCAGTGGAAGTTGAGGGGGTGTTCCCACAAGTTATGTAATTCTGGTGAGACTTGTTTCAGATACAGTCCTGTACCATGTAACAACAGGCCACACACACAACAGTAGTCCCAGAAGATTATAATGGACTAAAAAATCCTACTGTTCTCCGACACTGCAGCCATCGGAACTTCTTAGAGCAACATTTTACTTGTGTATGTGGTTTTGCTGGTGTGAACAAGCTGTTTAGATACAGCAGTACTTACTGTCATGCTCTAGTGACCTGCGACATCACTCGGTACAGTCGTTCACACCATACAGCTTCCGTGTGTGGAGGGTTGCCCCACAGACGTAGGTTTGTGTGAATACACTGTGTGATGTTCACACAGCAACAAAACCACCTCCTGAAACATCCGCTAAGTTACACAGAAATATATTTTGGAGGAATAAGTGGTGGCATGTGTTGAAGCTGCCATTCATTCCACCTTCGGATCTCTACACGGATACACAGGAAATGGTGGTGGCAGTTGCCTGTAAGGAGGGGGTTTCAGATATTATTAAGAACCAGGAAGAACATTTGTTACCACAAACTGGGACTGTATAAATTTTAACCATGTGCAACTAGCATATTTTTTTAAAAAAAATAGAAGCTACCAACAAACAAAGCAACAACACAGAATTCTCTCCAGCAAACAATTAGAAGTAGGAGAACCATCTTATGCAAAATTCACTTTTTGATAATAACCAAAAATTAGCTCATAGAGATACATGTATCACCCAGAGTTCCCCAGCCCCGGGCATGTCCTCACCCACAACACACAGCCCAGCTGCACTGCAGGAAGCAGGGAGCCTGCTCCTTCCCGGCCCTGGGTGTTGGAGACTCCAGGAGAGCAGCAAGGGATTGAGTAAATGCGAAGTGGGACCCGACCACAAGTCAAGCGATTAGGTTCTAGCCTTGGCCCAGGCTGGCTGGCCTTCACCTCTCTGGGTCTCATTTTTCTCTCCTATAAAATCTGATTTGCAAGGCCACTCTCTGATCCTCTTATCTGTGGTTCTGTGCAGAGTAATTAGACCTCACTTTCCCCTCCCAAACCACAGCACACTATGTCCTTTCTCTGTTCCCACCCCATCAAAGCAGTTGAGATTCTCATGCTAAGAGTGCTTTCTTGGCTTTTAATGTAACTTCTAGGAATGCCCTTTCCCCCATTAGGATTAACAGTGTGTGTTTTCCAAAAACCATTTTTACCCGCCAAGGATAAGAAAGTGATTTGGGGTAGGGTAGGACACTGACAGACTTTTCAATGGTTATGTTTATGTTGATCATAACATTTGTTTCAGTTACAGTCAGTTGATTTATGTTGTTATTTATGTGTTTTATGTAGTATGTTTACCATTGATTTGCTTATACTTTATAACACTGGTTCTCTATATATGGTATACAATATAATAGTATTAAAGGAAAATTCAGGGCTTAAAACAAATAATAGTAAAAATGGGATCTTATTCAAGAGAACAAAGAGTTTTTAAAACCATGGAGCCAAGTAAGGTGATACATACCAGTAGTCCCAGCTAGTGGTGAGAAGATTCCTTGAGCCCAGGAGTTTGAGGCCAGCTTGGGCAACATGGTGAGACCTCATCTCAAACAAAACAAAACCACAATGAAAATGACTGAAGTTTGAGGAACACTGTTAGGAGTTAAATTGTGTTCCACTCAAAATTTATACATTGAAATCCTAACCAACCCCAGTAACTTAGTATGGAATCTTATTTGGAAATAGGGTTTGGGGCCAATATAGTTAGTTAAGATGAGGCCATATTGGATGGAGTAAATTGGACTCCTAATTCAGTATGACTCACTTCCTTGTAACAGGAGAGATTTAGACAGACATGCATGCGGTGAGGAGAACACCATGTGTACACAGGAGTTGTCCTGCCACCAGCCAAGAACCACCAGCAGCTGGGATGGCCCCTAGCAGCTTCTGCTAGAAAGCCCCATGAACTGGGAGATATGGCTTTCTGTGTTCAAGCCCCTCCATTTGTGGGACCTTATTTCCTCGGCCATTTAAACATACTCTTAGGTAGATCACTTACCTCCCTGAGGAGATGGAACCAAAGAAAGATGTGCAGGTGGAAATAATTTGAGGAGCGACTAAGACTCAACAGTGTCCCCCAAACACTAAGTGTCCTCTCAACCTGTGCACCTGTGGCCCCGGGGAGGCTGTTCATGTCCATGGCTGGAGGGAGAAGCCATGGGTCTATCGAGGCACTGTTCCTCTGGATTCATGTGATTTGATGATTGTACATCTCTACAGCTGGACTTACTACCATGACCTTGGCTCTCCTTTCCAATAGTTACCTTTGACTAGAGTTCTTTAATCTTTAGTGCCTCATCTCAAATTTTGCCAGGACCCCATACCAAAAGCTAAATATTTTTTTAAAATTATATTAATGAACTAACAACAGTGCAATTCATGTATGGTTGGTAACTACAATGATTTGACTTGTCCCCTCCAATATTCAGCTGTTGCCCATGTGATAGTATTAAGAGGTGAATAGGCCATTAGGGTTGCTCCCTTGTAACAGGTTTAAGGGCCCTTTTTTAAAAAGGCTCTATGCTGGTGTCATGGCATACTTCTGTAATCCCAGCAACTTGGGAGGCTGAGGCAAGAGGATCTCAAATTTGAGGCCAACCTGGGCAACTTAGTGAGACTCTGTTTGAAAATAAAAAATTAGACCAAGTGCAGTGGCGCACACCAGTAATCGTAGTGGCTAGGGAGACTGAGGTAGTAGGACCTTGAGTTCAAAGCCAGCCTCAGCAAAAGCGAGGTGCTAAGCAACTCAGATCCTGTCTCTAAATAAAATACAAAATAGGGCTGGCGATGTGGCTCAGTGATGAGTGCCCCTGAGTTCAATCCCCGGTACCAAATAAATAAATAAATAAAAGAGCTGGAGATGTTGCTTAATGGTAAAGTGCCCCTGGGGGAAAATCCCCAATACCTCCCCTCCGCCACACACACACACACACACACAAAAAAAGCTTCACACAACTGTCAGTAAGCTTGTCCTTCCACCTTCTGCCATGTGAAAGCCAGCAGAAGGCCCTTACCAGAACAGATCTAGCTGGCAGCTTGATCTTGGACTTACCAGCTCCCAGAACTATGAGAAATGAATTCCTGTTGTTATGAATTCCCCAGTATGTGGTATTTTGTCACAGCAGCACAAGCAGACTAAAACAGTAGCTGTGCTTTTTTCACAATGGTAACTATTGGGTACCATTAATTCCAGAGTGCTACCACCTTCCTCACTCTGAGGTACCACTGAACACCAGGGCAATGTCCTGGCTCATTCATGCTGGGAGGATATAGAGAAGTTACAGTCAGAAAGCCTGGCCTGGAGTCCTGTGGGCTCAGTGCAGACCTCATCTCTGGGCTTGGTTTCCTCATCTATCACAAGCAGATGGTCATAACTACTGTTAGCTCCACAGAATGTTGCCGGAGGATCTTTGGAGATTGTCCACGAGAAAGGGCTTTGACATTGTGCAAACAATAAAAGACATTCACCAAATACTTGAGGAATTCCTAAGTGCTTGACAACAAGCAGAATACAGACATGTTTAAAATACTTTTATCCTTGGAATGTTAATTTAACTATATGAACATAACACTTGTCAAAAACAACTACCACAAAAAGATTTACATATGTTGAACAAAGTAGACTGGATTAAATAAATAGCTGGAATGTTCTGACAGAAAGGAGGCCCTGCAGGCTGGAAGAGGGTCAGGAAAGACCCTTCAGAACCTCAAGATTTGGAAGCAAGAGAAGATAGTCTATTCCAGGTACATAGGCTGCTGTGGACAGATGTAAGGCCAGGCATGTTCTGGAGCCCTGAGAATTCCAGGTTAGCGTGAATGGGGAAGAAGCCAGATGAAGCCTGGGTACCAGGGGTTGGGTTCTGTTCATAATGGTTTTGAGAACTGTTGGCAGTTTACATAAAGACCACAGAGACAACGAAGCAAGAGATGGCAGGGCATGAACTCGGTGATGCTGAGAGATAAAGGAGATTGGAGTGGGCCTCTATGCCAGGACTGATGGAACGGAGAGGCCAGAGACTTGGGGAGTGTAAGCAGCCCCTGAGGGAGATGGGACAGGCTGGAGGTATCATCATAGGAAGAGATGAATGGTGGCAAGATGTGAAGTGGTGGGGCTGGGCACAGTGACACTCACCTGTAATCCCAGCAGCCAGAAGGCTAAGGCAGGAGGATCGTGTGTTCAAAGCCAACCTCAGCAAAAGTGAGGTGCTAAGCAACTCAGTGAGATCCTGTCTCTAAATAAAATACAAAAAAATAGGGCTGGGGATGTGGCTCAGTGCTCGAGTACCCCTAAATTCAATCCCCGGTATAAAAAAATAAAAATGTGGGTGGGGACTTCAATGAATGTCCTTAAACTTATGGAAGAAGAGGAACACAGTATTGTTCATCCCTTACTCAGAGCTCTGAGGCATTAGCCCATTTCATGTGCATAACCCCTATGAGATAACTGCTGTTTTCACTACTGGTTTATGGGTAAGAAAACTGAAGCTAGAAAAGTTAACTAACTTCCCCAAGATCCTACAACTGAGAATTGTGGAACTAGATATCAAACCCACCAGGCCTTGCAACCCCCAAATCTATAAAGTTTATTCAGGGAATATATTTAATAACAATGTAAGAGACTCTTGAATTGTTTTTGTGTATTTTAAGGTTTTTTTATACATACAACATAAAATGCATAGATCTTGGATGTTGAGTTTGATGAATTTTGACAGTTACATATAGCTGTGTAACAAGCACCCAAAACAAGATGTGGAAGATTCTACTCACCCCTGAAAATTCCTTTATGCTTCTTTCTTGTCAGTTCCCCTCCTGGCCCTCAGGGAACATGTTCAGCTTATGTCGTCTAGGGTTGTTTGCCACTTCTAGATTTCATATAAATGGAGTATGTATTCTGTCATATCTGGTTTCCTTCACTCAGCAATGAATTTTTGGAATTCACCCATGTTGTATGCATCAATAATTTGAGAAACTATTAAGTTATCCCTAAAAAAGCACACATAGCTTACATAAAGACCACATAAAGACATAGCTTACATAAAGACCTTTAGCTGTGTTGGCATTATTTTTTTTAAAGTGTCATTGGACTGTTCCCTTTGGGCTTTCTGAGGACCTCACCTTTCGCAAGCACCTGAAGCATGCTCTTGCCTAAGAGGAAATTGAGATTGACAGGAGGAGAAAAGACAAAGAGAAAGACCAGCAAACTGCAGACTTTCCTCTCATGATGACTGTCGAATTAACTTTTCAACATATGGCTCCTGAACCACATTGTGGACAATAGATTTTTTCTCTTATTCAGTCTAATAACCTTTTATCCAAAACCACGCTATGCTCAAAGCATGGATATTTTGACATCCAGGCAGGCAAAAACACACTTGGCAATTTAGTCAGCATAACCGTGTCTTGTCAAAGAACAGCATGTGGGACAGATGTGATTGTGCTCTAAGTTTACATGAACCCAGTTTGCCTTGTGGTGTGAACCAGGCAGGAGCCAGGACGAGGCAGCCCCTTCCACCACTTGGTTTATTGCACTTGCACCCATCTCACGTTGCCAGGAACTACTGTATGTGGCCTTTAATTTTTCCTAATAATGCTTATCTATATGTATATAACTAGAAGCGCAGTTTAAGGTCAAAATAATTATGAGTCCAAGTGTTGAAAATCTGGTGAAGAAAACATGAAGAAAGAAGAACAAACCTTCCAAAGAATGACTCCCTCCTGGCCCTCATTTATTAGCTACTCTTGCTCCTGTGGTGAGTTCAAAATACCCTTTTGACAGTATAGTAAATATGCAAACTGATTTACCTATCTTCACATTATTGCTTATTAATGTATAGATTTATGTTGGTTGTTCAGTGGATAGCGTTTCCTGCCCATGGGAGTTGTTTGGGTATCTCAAGTTGGCAAAAGATGTCTCATAACTTCCCATTAAAATTAATGGGAAAATTTTTTCATTAAAAATTTTTCATTTTCCTTCCCTTAGCTGCAAGATTTTCAGGAACGAATTGGGGGTTAAGCAGGCACAAGCCGAAGTAGACCTCTGACCTTCAAAAATGGGATTTTGCAGCAAGACAATAGTCTTGAGTGGCTTCAATCTTTGGTCACTCCTGTGGTGTATCAATAGGCAGGGATCGACACAAAAGCCATCCTGGCTGAAAGGAGAAGTAGAGCAGCTGGCTCCCCGGCCCACCCAGAGGTGGGAGGGAAAGGCAGGGAGACACACAGAAATGGCAACGCCTCCCCGGCTTTGGCTTAGGGAAGGGAAGCTGCTGCCAGGTGACATCTCAGATCTGTAACTCTGGCTGCTGTGTGCCAACCTTGGCATTGCCCACACCAAAGGGAACTAGGCAAGGCCAGAACCTGGGAGGCTAGGTGTTTGGCTTTCCTGAGTCACCCTCGAGTTCTATGTGGAAGGGGTTCCTTGCTGGAGCTCTAGGACTGTGGGGAATCACAGGGGCTTAAGGGTTGCTGTCCCAATTTGTGGAAGCCAAGGGGTGAAGGACACCACACCACACAGGGACACTATGGGCTCTGAAATTTCAGGAGCTTAAATCATAGCTGCCACAGATTTCAGAGAGCATTTTCCTGGAGATCCAGGTGGAAAGGACTCCACCCCCAGGACCCTGCCTCCTGAGCAAGTCCCCAAATCCTCTGCAGAGAGCATTTACAATGTGATGGGCTTTAGAGGTCTTTTTTTTTTTTTTTTTTTTTTTTTTTTTAGAGAGAGAGAGAGAATTTTTTAATATTTATTTTTTAGTTATTGGACACAACATCTTTGTTTGTATGTGGTGCTGAGGATCGAACCCGGGCCGCACACATGCCAGGCGAGCGCGATACTGCTTGAGCCACATCCCCAGCCCCTGTTCTATACTCTTGACCCACAGTGGATTTCCTGAGGACACCCAACCTCGACTCAAGGGCCTCAAGGGCCAGGGCAGAGGGACCACTAAAGTCAAGTTCTGGGATACTCTCAGACTCTGGGGAGTTCTGAAGAACAAGTGACCCTAGTTCTTCAACAGAGAAACTGGAGAGAACCAGGAAAAGGAGAGGGAGAGTCTGTAAATTAAAAGCAGAGTAGGAAATAAATCCACCATATACAGAGTGCAGACCTTATTTGGATTCCCACTTAAATCAACTGTAAAGAAAAATTTCTTGGGCTGGAGGTGTACCTCAGTGGTAGAATGTGTACACAAGGCCCTGGGTTCAATCCCCAGTTCCAGGAGGAAAAAAAAAGAAAGAAAGAAAGAAAGAGAGGAAGGAAAAATTAAAAAAAAAAAAACTTTAGGCAAAAGAAGATTAAAGGGATGCAAATAGGAAAATAAGTTAATTTATCTGTTTGCTGATGATCTTAAATCTAAAAGACCCCAAAAAACTCCACCAGAACACTTCTAGAGCTCATAAATAAATTCAGCAAAGTAGCAGGACACAAGATTAACACTCACAAATAGCTTTCCTATTCTCCAGTAGTAATTATGCTGAGAAAGAAATCGGGAAAACTATCTCATTCACAATAACATCCAAAAACACAATAAAATACTTGGAAATTAATCTAACAAACAAAGTGAAAGACCTCTCTACAAGGATAACTATAGAACACTGATGAAAGAAATTGAAGAAGATCTTAGAAGATAGAAAGACCTCCCATATTCTTAGATAAGCAGAATTAATATTGTCAAAATGGACATAACTACCAAAAGCAATATACAGATTCAGTGCAATCAAAATACCAATGACATTCTTCACACACAAAAAGTTCTACAATTCATTTGGAAGAATAAAAGACCCAGAATAGCCAAAATAATCTTAAGCAAGAAGAGCAATGCTGGAGGCATCACAATACCTGATCTCAAATCATATTACAGAACTATAGTAATAAAAACAGATATTAACATCAAATAGGCATGAAGACCAGTGAAACAGAAGACACAAAGACAAACCCACATAGTTTTAGTTATCTGATACTTAACAAAGGTGCCAAAAATAAATGTTGGAGAAAAGATAGCCTTTTAAACAAGTGGTGCTAGCAAAAAACTGAATATCCATATGTAGAAGAATAAAACTAGATACCTATCTTTCACCCTGCAAAAAAGCAAGCCAAAGACATAGGAATTAAACCTGAAACCTTGCAACTGCTAGAATAAAACCTCGGGTTAACACTCCATCATATAGGGGCTGGCACTGACTTCCTTAACAAGACCTCTAAAGCTCAAGAAATAAAGCCAAGATTCAACAAGTGGGATGCCATCAAATTAAAAATCTTCTGCACAGCAGGGACAACAATCAAGAGCATGAAGAGACAGCCTACAGAATGGGAGAAAATCTTTGCTGGCTACTCCTCTGACAGAGGATTGATATCCAGAATATATAAAGTACTCAAAAAGCTACAGAGAGAGAGAGAGACATAATAATACCCTGGACAAAAGAACTAAACAGACACTTCTCAAAAGAAGAAATACAAATGGCCAACAAACATATGAAAAAATGTCCAAATTCCCTAGCAGTCAGGGAAATGCAAATCAAAACTATACTGAGATTTCATTTCACTGCAGTCAGAATGGCAATCATCAAGAAACAAATAATGATAAATGCTGGCAAAGATAGGGGGAAATGTATACTCATACATTGTTGGTGAGACTGCAGATTAGTACAGCCATTCTGGAAAGCAGTATGGAGATTCCTTAAAAAAAAAAAAAAAAAAACTAGGAAAGGAACAACCACATGACCCAGCTAATCCACTCCTCAATATTTATCCAAAGAACTAAAATCAGTATAGTGTAGTGATACAGACATATCAATGTTTATAGCAGTGCAACTCTCAATATCCAAGGTAAGGAATCAGCCCAAATGCCTGTCAATAGATGAATGGATTAAGAAATTGTGGAATGTATACACAATGGAGTTTTACTCAGCTAGAAAGAAGACTGAAATTCCAATAAATACATGGAAATGAAGAACATCATGTTAAGCAAAATAAGCCAGACTCAGAAAGTTAAAATAGTATCAGGGACTGCAGTTGTAGCTCAGTGGTAGAGCACTTGCCTAGCACTGGTTCGATCCTCAGTACCACATACAAATAAATAAATAAAATGAAGGTATTGTGTCCATCTACAACTTAAAAAAAATTAAAATAGTACCAAAAAAAGGAAGAAAAAAATTTTTAAAGTGTTTTTCTTGGATAATTGGAATGCAATGATCTTAAGGAATTGTCCCTTGAGTTTCATGTGATAATAGCAATATGGTTATGGGGCTGTAGTTTCATGGTACAGTGCTTGCCGGAGTTCAACCTGCAGTACTGCCAAAAAAAAAAAAAAAAAAAGTTTCTGAAAACTGAAACTTTTGTGAGTGAAATGAAATGTGGGGTTTGCTTCAGAGTGCCCTGAGGAAGGGCACGCGAGAGCTGGTGAAATTCCCCTGGCAAGTGTTCACTGTTGAACTTGGGCACCAGGCACGTGAACATTCATCAGACTATTTTGTCTAGTCTTAAATATATGGAGGCTTCCCATCCGATGAGATCAGGAAAGGGGAGAGAGAGGGAGGGAGGAGAAGGAAGCCAAGAAATAGAAGCAATTTAACTGTGACGGGGAGAAGTGGCACAGACCAGGAGGCGGACAGTGTCTCAGCCTTGAAAGTGAAAACCAATCAGGATCCAGGCCACGTGGGAAGGAGAGGAGAACAGGGAGCACAGGCTTTTAGGAAGAGCTCAGCTGGCAAAGGCTGGGGACACTCTTGGGCACAGCACATTTGAGGGTCCGGATGTGGATGGCTTGAGAGACAACTCAGGTCGTTGAAGAGCTCTGGGCCCATTACAGCCAAGATGGGTTCTGGAGCCACCCTAGACTGTGGAGCAATTCTGAACAGTTCTGTGGGTGTCCCATTGAGCATCTAGATGTGGACAAGTCTGCAGGTGGGTGTACCTGGAAGCCGCCCGCCAATCAAATCCCTGTCCCTCCCCTATCCTTCTGCCTGAATCTGCCCCAATTTGATCTGAATCATCCATACCATTACCTGTGTCTGTTTGCACCACCAAAGAAATTAAACAAAAGTAAAGCATTACAAGGCCAGAAGGAAGATTAGGTACAGCTACAAAGGATTCTTGGCATGGAGAGATTTGTGGGGCAGAGCCAGAGTGAGAGGAAAGGTGGCTGCTTTTACTCTTTGACCAGGAAACTAGAGCCCAAGGGCTGGTGGGCAGTCACAGTGGGACTCCAGAGCCCAAAAGTCAGGGGTGTGTTGTTAAAAACTCCCAAGTGGAAATCTTATATTTAGATTTTGTTTAAAATAAACTCTGATGAGGAGACGTTCTGTTTTGGTTTCCACTATTTATATATTTAGAATCATTCACTACCTGTTTCTAAAACGAATTTAAGGGCTCTGCTAATATTAATTTGCAGATTTTCTTGGGAAATGGCTTAGAGTTTGAAACCACAGTGTATATTCTAGCCCTGAGAAAATAATTTACTACTAATTGATGGTTAACATTATTTTACTGCCTTTACAAATACCTGGATCTAGATGATAGAAAAAAGAAATTAAGGGAAAAATTATTTTCCCACCTACATTTTACATGGCTCAAAAATCTATGGCTCAAGAACTTGAGGCTGACAACCAAAGAAAAATAAGCACGGATGTGGCTGCCTTGCAAAGACATCAGAGAGCCTGGTAAACATGAGAACGGGGCTGCAGGAAAGAGGGCTGTAGTTCGTGAGATGATTTGGAAAGGTAGGCTTTGCTTTACTGATACCATTTACCAATTTTACAATTTTCTTTCTAATATTTGAGAGAGAATGACATTTCCCTTCACCTTTAACTTGAAGAGGTCTGTACATTGGCTTACCATCCCTGTGCACAGGACCTCACTAAAAGTGACAGCCCTCCTGTGACCTCCTCAGGTCCAGGGCCTCTGATGGAACAGCCTTTTAAAAAAGCTCAGTCCTGAGCCGGTTGTATTGGTGCACGCTTGTAATCCCAATGACTGGGGACCCTGGGGCAGGAAGGAGGATCAAGTTCTAGGCCAGCCTGGGCAACTTGGTAGGACCCTGTCTCTAAATAAAAAATCAAAAGGGCCAGGGATATAGCTTAGTGGTAGAGGAGCCCCTGGATTCAATCCCTAGTACTGCAAAAATAAATAAATAAAAATAAAAGCTCAGTCCTCTGGGGATTTGAAAACACAGCCTTATTTTTTTTTTTTTAGGGCCCAGGCTATGTGCAGAAGAACAGAGTCCTCAATGGGTTTTGGATTCAGATACCACTTCCTGACTGGCATAGTTTTAGGGAGGTTACTTAAGCTCTACAAGTTTATGAGGATTGAATGAGAAAATTTAGGTTAGACATTTAGCCCAGCGCCAGGCACACGGAGACTGCTGAGTAAACAGGATCTACTGTGGTTATTATTATTCATCGTTATTACCACTAGCATCATTATTTTATGGGCATAACTAATGAGTTGGCAATACTAACACAAACTTTAGCCAGAATTTGACAAGGCCAAAATAAAACCAGACCCAGTGAAAGAGACTATGCTCAGCTCTCCCCAGCTGCAGCTGGCCAACGGCCTCCCTCCTGCTCCTCTCCAAGACCTTTAGAAGAAGCTCCTCAGCAGCTGGTACCTTGCTCTTGTGCTGACACCTAGGGACAGCCCCTGGTGTTTGGGTTTTTTGTTTTTTTTTTTTTTCCTACTATTATTGACGGACAGTCTGCAATATTCAAATCAGCTCTTTCAGTTCTTTTTTCTTTGGGGACCTGCCCAAGGAAGGCCTGGTGAGATGCTGTCAAGGGTTCCAGAGCAAGTCCTGTGTCTAAGACAGACCAGGTGAGTGACTGTGAAATTTCCTGCCAAGGTGATGGGGTCGGGGTGGAGGTGGTTTCCATAAGATTTTATAACATATAAAGAGGCAGAATCTGATGGATTTAGTTCATTGAAGAAGGCAAACCAAAGAAAATGGATTGGGGATGACGAGGAAGAGCAGCCAGGTCAGTAAAGAAAAATCTGAGATTCCAGGGCGGGTGCAAGGCCTTCACTGGGCTGCTGGATTCTCCAGTTGAGATGCCCAAACCTGCTAGTGCAGCATAATTGGGGGAGTCAAGGGCTCTAGGGAAGAAGGTATGCTTTGTCTGTGTGAAGCAGGTAAAGGACAAAAGTTCACCCTTACCTGCTCAGGGGAGACTCCTGTGTCCCTGAGGAAATAGCCATCTCTTGTAATCCCGCCCCAAGGGAACCCATTGGCGGAAGCTGGTTATTGCTCAGAGAAAATTCCAGAAATTTAAATTCTGAGCTGGCTGCCCCTCCTCAGAGCCAGAGGGAAAGGCAAGGAGGACCCTTCCTTTCTACTCTACGTGGCTTCAGGAAAGCAACGTGTCCAATCATTAGATTCTGCTAAAGAGAGTGGGAGGGGTGAACCTGAGCCACAACTTGCTCCTCCTTGGCTTGTCTAAAACGTCATCTATAAAAACTTCTCAAGGAGAAATGTAGAGTAAAAACAGAAGGAAGAGCTGCTTGCTTCTGCCTGTGGCATGGGGGTGCAGGAGTGGCATCGGATGTGAACACGTGGGTGTAACTATTGGTATCAGCTTCCACCGCTCCAGAACACCCTCTCCTGTGACAGCTCATCGCCCCCTTACCGGGGAAGTGAGTTTATTACACTTCCAGCTCACATAAATGAAAAGAAACAGGGCTGTAACTCTTTTATGGAGTGAGTGAGAAATGTTTTGTGTAGGTAATTTAAGTACAAACGAGAAGTCACCCATTGATTTTATATCATTTCCATAAATGTTTATTGATTTTAGATAATAATGTTTTGAATTTATATGGCCCATTTCTTTAGAGAGAACAAAGCACATTCATATATATTTCCTTGATTTTTAAAAATCCCTGGGAAGTCAGATCCAGAAGGTACTATCATTCCTACAAAATAAAATCTACAAGTAAAATGATTTTGTGTCTCTCTGTAGTCCACCAAGACACATTTGAATGCTGGGAGAAATTCTTTTTGTCACAAAAGAATCCCCCGATAATGGTTAGGAACACTTTAATTTTATTATGTGAGACTGCTTTATTAACTTCTGTACGGCTTCACAAATTCCAGCTTTGTAGCTACAGCTTCTTAAATCTGACTTTCTCCATTTGAACATCAGTTTCAAAAATAATCTTTTTGAACGTTTAAAAGATCAGAGGAACTGCTTAAATCCCTCTTTAAGACAGGAACATGATGGTGTGACAATCCCCCTTTCAACAGATGGCTCTACACTATAAGGACACTTGCCTTTTCATTATAAAAAATAATTTATTACACATCATTCCAGTCACTCTATTGCATCTTCTAGTATTTTTCCTCTTGTGGGTACCAGAGAAAAAGAAAAAATCCTTATTAGGATTTTTTTTTATCATCCATAATCATGAAATATTATGAAGGAGGGGAGGTCATGTAAATTTGAGTACAAAGGTGTTCTTAAAGAGAACAGTTTTTGTAATTGAGATGCCATAAAATTTACCTTCCCAAGGTGTACATTTTAGTAGTATTTATTATACCGTGAAGTTGTGACACTGTCACCACTATCTTCTCCCAGAGCATTTCATCACCCCTAAAAGAAACCCCCCCCATTAGAGTCCCATCCCCAGCCTTAGTCCCTGGCAGCCATTAAACCATTCGCTGCCTCTGTGAGTTTGCTGATAGTGAACATTTCATATAAATGAAAATTTCCAATTTTTTCTCTCTGACTTTTTTTCATTGAGCATGTTTGTCAAGGTCCAGCCGTGTTTCAGGACTTCTTTCTTTGTATGCTAATATTCTGTTGTAGTTATAGACAACATTTTCTTTATCTATTCATCAGTTGATGGACATTCAGGTTGTTTCTACCTTACAGCAATTATGAATAATTGAACATTCATGTGCAGGTTTTGACATGTTTTCAATCCTATCAAGTATACATCTAGGAGTAGAATTGGTGGGTCCTATTGGTATCTAAATTTAACTCTCTGAGGAACTTCTGTTTTCCACCATGGCTACACTATTTTATATCTCGACCAGCAACATATGAAGCTTCAAACTCATCCATGTCCTTGCCAATACTTATTTTGATTTCAGCCATCCCAGTGAGGGTGAAAGTGGTATCCCATGGTATAAAGACAGTGGCCACTCAGATCATCTATAAAGGTTTGCAAATAGATGGTAATTATTTTTTTTCCAGAAAACCAAACACTTGCTTCTTTGTTGCATGTCCTGCAGTTTATTTCTAAATCCTTCATTTTTGCAGAGCAAGATGTGTCTTCTGTGTGTTACAATCTGAATGACTTAACAATGAACATGAATGAATCACAGCTGAATAGATCCCAAAGAAGACAGTTCTCTTGGTTACCACTTCCTTTGCTACCCACAATCCCTAAATTGGTTCCACCAGCCCCACAAACTGACAGCAGTGGCTGACCCTGGGTGACCGGCACTCTCTGTTCAGCTGGTGGAAGACAGCATCAGATCTCAGCGCTCATGTGCACTTCAACTCCCCTGGTGCCCGGCCAGCCTTAGCTGGAGCTTTGCCATCTGCTGGAGCACAGGAGAGGCAGAACCCAAGTCTCCAATAGTTCTTTCATCCACATCAAGGTCAGGAGCTGAACTTTCTTATCACTAAAGTTTTTCTTGTTCCGATTTCCTTTCTGATGCCCCCAAAGTCCTTCTAAACCTCCAGAACTTGGACTCCCTCCTTAAGAGGTGTTCAACTTAGCCACAGCAGTGCACTTACTTCATTTCCAACAGGGTTAAAGTGAATAATCCCTGCGACAGCAATTTGAGTGCACAAAGATAGAACTTCTTCTCCTACTAAAATTAACTTAGCTCTTCTGGACTCTCTTCTGCCCAGGGTAGAAAACTGTAATCTTGCCAATTCAAAATAACTGATCATTTTCTCATGGGTAACCACTGTTCGGTTCCAGGGAAGCTGCACACAGTCCACCTGCCTGTCCCTCCCTGGCCCCTGTGACGGGGCTTGCCCTGTTTGGCACTGACTTCTGACATCCTCAATCTGGAGGGACAGATCCAGGTCTGCCTGTCCCAACCACGAGGCCTGTGCTGGTCACCAGGATTCTGAGCCTCCCTGTAAGCTCAGCACCCAAGACACTGCTAGTTTTGGCCAGACTCCAAGATGCAGGATTCTCTAGGAGTATAAGGAGTTCCAAGCTACAGTCAGGAGAACCAGGCCATTTCAGGGCCCCTGGCCTCTCTGAGGTATTTGCCCTTCCCCCTACGCTGGCAATTTGGAGTTTGCCCTGGAACAATCACAAAGACAGTGGGCATTTCTCAGGGTCTCCCTGCCTGGTAGTTCTGGTCCTGTCTACAGAGTCTTCCTCCCCTTCCCCCTGGTCAAAGCCTATCTTTTGAAGCAGAACGTTCTGTTTCTCTCCTCTTTTCTTGAGTTTCTCGACCAGTGGTTCTCAGAGCAAGGTCTCAGGACCAGCAACAGCAGCAGCAGCACCCAAAGCCTTATAAAGCCCATTCTCAAGCCCCACCCAGACCTGCAGCTCAGAAACACAGGAACAAGTGAGAATATGGGTTTTGATGAGTCCTCCAGGTGATGCTGATCCAGCCTGAGTTTGAGAACCATCCCTGGCGTCCCTGGCTTATGCCATATTCAGCTCCTGATTCTAAACAAAGCCTGGAATCCAAAAGCCTCTTTTCTTTCTTTTTTTTAATTAAGTACCAGGCTTTGAAAACTTATCTCTGCTTTAAATATTCAAGAGCCCATCCCTGAGCTCAGAAGCCCTGCTGTAACTTCTAACTGCTTGGGAGAGAAATGACACAATGAACTGCCCATGTTTAAAGTGTACTTGATTGTTTTGACTGCACACACCCGAGAGACGAGGCCACCATCAAATAAACAGACCCCATGGCCAGGAAAAGTCTCTAGTTGTCAGGATTTTGCTTCTGGTTTCAATGGGTTCCTCCTTCCGAGGGAGGACAAGCCTTGGCTTATCTGGATTTCCTGGTGAATGGCTGGGGGTCAGGAGGGCAGAGGAAGAGGGAGCAGCCCAGAAAGATAGTCCAGGGAATAATAATTCAAAACTCTGTCACTGCAGTCACTCCACACCTGCAATTTTGGAGGGAAGACTAGTTTCTTAGCCCCATGCTGAGAACTGGGGTACCAGAGCACACAAGGGAGACACCCTGATTCCTGAGCCAAAGCCCTGTGGAATCCTTGCTTTATTATATATCGTTGGATGTGTCTTAACAGAGAATGTGCTGAGCAGCAAAAATCAACCTCGCTGGGGGAGAAGGTCTGACACTCAACCTGAAACCTGGAGGACTGATTTGGATTGACAAGAGTGAGTTCCAGGCAGAGGAAGCTTCCCAGAGCCAATCAGGCAGCTGGAGGAGGAGAAACCAGCCCAAGCCCGTCTCAGCTCCCAGGACCTCCCCGCTCTGTAATTAATTACAGGTAGTTTTGTATCTTCCTCCGAATCATTATTTAATTCCTACAGTGTTGACTGGGTTGGTAATATTTGTCTCTGCTCTTTTTAGTTCAGGTTGTAAGCTTGTGAGTACAAACTCCACGGCTTGGTATATAATCCATGTCACATTTACTTGTTTCTTTAAATCAGGTTTAATCAGCTCAGAATCCCATCCCCCACTCACCAGAGTTGAGAAACCCAATTGTTGTAGGGACAGACAAGGCAAGGCACCAAAGATAGCAGGAAACAGTTTTATTTGGCTGCAGCCAGGTTCAGAGGGCACAGCTTTTGCTGTAATCAATTAATCCCCTGAACCCCGAGTTCAGGGAGTTTCAGAATTTTATACCCAGCATGTAAGGGGAGGGGCTCAGAAGTTCCCAGTTTGCAGAAGTTCACATAAAAGCAGCTTTTCTTTCACTGTTTTGGGCAAGTTAACCCTTCAAGGTCAGCACCTGAGAAGGGGGGAGCTTCTTCTTCCCTTCTTTCCTCCCCCTGCCAGCTGTTACCATGGAGCCCATTTGTAACTTATCTTAAAAATGTAGACATCTCTGTGAAGCACTAGCTCAAGGCCAGAGGCCTTGTTTGCACATTTCTACAAAATACTATACTGGATATGTTTGTGAAAAACTAGTAAGGGGTGTCCAGCACCTGGGGTGCTGGTATCTTCCCGGCCAGTGGCCAAGTAAAACAGGGTGACATGAAAATAGGAAGTTTATCTACATTGAGCTCTTTTGCAGAGACTCTTTTGCTGACAGTCTTAAAATCAGCCATGGTGAAGATTTCTGGAGAAGCCCAGTTAAGTCTTTTCTGTGGAGAAAGGGGGTGCCACTTCATAACCTCAGTCTCAAGGGAGATACTTCCTCCTCTATCTGCCGCCAGCATCCTGAGAAGATACTGAGGGTCTGACACGACCCAGAGCAGGCATCAGGACTCTGGTTTCTGGCCTCCTTGACCGTGACTCAGGAACTCATCTCAGAATCAAGATGGTCCCCGACTACGGTACATTTGTGTCTTGGGCCATGCTTGGACATGCAGATTTGCTGAGACTAGGGGTTTCCAGTGCCTTGGGTCTAACCTGCCTGGCTACACCCCAGCCCCTCCCTGGAGACCCTGTGAGGGAACAGGTGTGGCCCATGTTGCTTGCAAATCCCTCCAAAATGTCAGACCCTTGCCTGGTCTCCCCAACTCTCTCCCAGCCTGGCCCCACTGCCATGGCTGCATCCCTGCTAGCTTCTCCCTATAATGTCCTCTCCTTCCAGGCTGAGGTCATAATGCCAGCCAAGGTTTTCCTGAGGAACTCACTGACTTCCTTCCTCAGTCAGTGTTGGGACCCAGCATGGCACCTCAGTCCCCATCCCTGTGAGTCCCTCAAGAGAGTGGGGGATGGGCAGGCGTTGTGGCTCAGTGGCTTTACGCTTGCCTAGCTTGTGTGAGGCACTGGGTTCTATACTCAGCACCACATAAAAACAAATAAATAAAATAAAGGTATTGTGCCTATCTACAACTAAATTTATATATATATATATATATATATATATATATATATATATATATATATATATATATATAAATTAAAAGAGAGAGAGAGAGAGTGGGGGAGTTGGTTCATGACCTTGCCTCCCTTAGGGCCAGTAACTCCTTCTGACAGAGCAGCCTCCTAAGGGCAAGGAGGCAGGCCTGGGTAAGGTGCATCTTCCAGGTCTTGAAGGTGGCAGCCTCCTTGGAGGATCTCCTTCCTTCCACCCCAGTTCCCTGCTGACCCCAGGGCCTGCCCTGGCATACCCTCTGAGCCTCCCCATAACCAGGAGAGGAGCGATTGTCATCAGCTGAAAAGTTTTTGGATGAGGGCCCCTGACTCCAGCACCTTGCCTGCCCTGCGGATGGGAATGTGCTTCCACTCACATGTGAGTGCCGCCCCGAGCCAGATGGGAACATCAATGTGCGGCGGCGCCCACTCATGCTCATTAACCTGCAGAGCCCCGCACAGGGCATGAACCAGAAAAGTTGCTCATTGTTCATTTGAATCAGAGGATATTTATTAAGTTGAAATCCATTCCTTACTTTTATTCAGGACCCCTCTCTGTATTCCTCCAAACAGACAGTCAAGTATTTATTTTAAGAGTAGAAACATCTGTGCTGTCTTGGAATGCTCAGTGTCCCCACAGATAAACAGCAGCCACAGCACCAAGCGCTGCCTGAGGCAAACAGCCTCCAAGCTCTTCACTAGTGGACACATGCTGAGCTCTCAGCCTCACAGTGGCCATCACGGGCACCTCAAATTGGATTCACAGGTAGCACGAGATAGTCAATCAGGGCATCCTCCTCCTCCTGTGGCCCCTCCCCACACAGACCTCCACCTGTCTTCTCCCCAGGACCTACAGTTTCCCACCTCTATTTCCGGGGAAACTAGGGATTGAACTCAGGGGGCACTCAACCACTAAGCCACACTCCCAGGCCTATTTTGTATTTTATTCAGAGACAGGGTCTCACTGCATTGCCTCACTTTTGCTGAGGCTGGTTTTGAACTGGCGATCCTTCTGCCTCAGCCTCCCCTAGGATTAGAGGCATGCAACACTGCACCAAGCAGGTTCCCACCCTCATTGAAGCCACCTCTCCCGTTCCTTCACATTGATTCAGGACCTCTACTGCATATTTCAGAGATCTCCCTCTACCATCTCACTCATGACCCTCCTGTACCTCGCCATTCTCAGACTCACCTTTGCCCCCTTCGGGTTCACTAAGCCCCCTTCACATCATAAGTTTATACTTGCAGTAAACAGCCACACCATGTAGGTTGCCTCTGATGAAACCCAACCTGGACACACAATCCTTCACTGAGATCTTATGCGTAACTGGAGTCCAGCCTCCCATTTTACCTAAGAGCAAACAAAGGCCCAGGAGATGAAATGGGCTCCTGCCAGGGATGCCCTTCCTCCCTCAGAGCTCCTGCCTCAGGCCAACCTGCCATCTTAGAGTGGAGCCTTGCTGAGCCCAGGCCACAGGTGTGGCTAGATCTTAGGATTAATCAACAGAAATGTATTGAGCACCATCAGCTCTACTTGGAATGCATCCCTTTCCAAAATTCAGGTGTTGAAACTTTACCAGTGTGCTGGCGGTAGGGGGTGGGGGCCTGCAGGAAGTGCTGGGATCATGAAGCTCCTCCCCTTAGGAATGAGAGGCCCTTTTAATGAGGCTTTGCACAGTGGCCCACTTGCCCTCTGCATTGCCCTTCGCCTCTGCCATGTGAAGACAGCGTTCCCCTCTCCAGAAGATGTAGCAACAAGGTGCCACTTTGGAGGCCGAGAGCAGCCCTCACTCGACAATGAAACCGGTGCTCCTGGATCTTGAACTCTCCAGCCTCCAGAACTGTGAGGAAGTGAGTTTCTGTTCATTATAAATTACCTCGTCTCAGGTACAACAGCGCAAGTTAACTCAGATGCCACCCAGGTAGGATCCCCAGAAGCAGACCTGGATCACGGACAAGGGTCTGACCACAGAAGTGTCCCCAGGAGACTTCTGGAAAGAGTTGTGCAGAAAGGGTGAGGAAGGGAAGAAGCCAAGAAAAGGTACCATCTCTGCCATGCCCAGCCTCTGCCTGATCCCCCGGGGGAGCTGCCTTGGTGTGTGCTAGGCTGGAGTTTACTTCAGCGAGGCAAGGAGGTGAGTCCCCTGCACCCTCCACACCTCAAGCACAAGCCTCTGGGAGGACGGAAAGGTATGTGAAACAGACACATGGAAGCTACATTAATCCATTTTATGTGCGATGTGGCATGTCATATTACAAATAGAAAGTAGGCACCTTTAACAATCTGTGTGACGAGGGGGTCTAGTGGCCTCAGGGCAGTCACCTAAAAGAGGTCACAAGTATTGGATGTTAGCAGAACTGGATGCAGGTGCAGAGCCCATCATAGGGACCTGAGGGGCATGGTAGGTACCTGTGAGACCCCTGCAGCCACACTGTGGGCCTGCTCTATTCTAGATGCTTCCAGACATGGCCATGTAAGCCATACAACAGCCCAAGAGGTCGGTACTGCCTTTTCATTCCTATTTCACAGAAGAGGAAACTGAGGCACCAAAGTCAAATCAATTGTCCAAAGTTGTTTGTGTAGTGTCAAAAGAGGGTTTTCAACCAGGCACTCTGCTCCAGCCTCTCAAATCCTGGCAGTTGGACAACTCTCAGGACAGGGTGCAGAGCAAGGCCCCCCCAGGAGAAAGAAAGCCAAAAGATCCCTCTGGGTGTGGGCAGGTGGGGAGGAGGTAACCAAAAAGTTTTGTCTTAAAACCAAGGAGTACATCTGTGTGTGTGTGTGTGTGTGTATAATTTTTTGGTTTTGCCTCTAGAACAGGCAAAAATTATGGTAGAAAAAAACATGGAAAGTTTTCTGGGTTGATGTTTATGTTATATTTTTTGCATCTGTCAAAACCAGTGCAAGTATACTTTAGTCTGCATTTCATAGGATGTAGATCTTACCTCAAAAACACACAAAAAAGTAAATATTAAACTCCAGCTGATGATTGTATGTTGAGGCTTTGGGAATCCTAGTGGGAGATGGCTGGCATCTGCAATTTGCTCTGAAATTCATTTGAACAAGAGGATGGATTGACAGATGAATGGAGCATGGAAAGATGGACAGGTAAGTGACAAAGCAGATATAGGAAGATGTTCATAGAATCTAGGTTTGGGGTGAACCAAACTATACACAATTTCTGTGTGTCTGAAATTTTTCATAACATGTTGAGGGAAATGTGTTTCCCTCTGGGGAGGGTAGATATGGGTGAAGAAGAAGGGACTGTCCCTTTTCACTTTGTTTCTGCATTTTTTCATTTTTTAAAATATTTTCTTAGTTGTCAATGGAGCTTTATTTTATGTGTTGATACATGGTGCTAAGAATCAAACCCAGAGCCTCACACATGCTAGGCAAGCACTGTACCACTGAGCCACAATCCCAGCTCCCTCTTTCATTCATCTTTATCAGCATGTACCATTTTTGTAAAAAGTTGTTTTCCTTTAATAATTTTAAAAGTAGCACAAGATATGATCTTGCCCCTGGGGAGTTGAGCATGTAAGGGGAATTGAAGACAAAAGGTGCCTTTTATCATGTTGTCCTTGCCAAGGAAAGTGCTAGTATCCTATAACAGTGCTCTTGAAAAGGTGGCCCACAGTCAAAGGTCAAGTGTTCTTTGTCTCTGTCACCCACCCCTGCCTTTGTGAGCTGAGCCTCAGTTCCACAGACTGTCCAACAAGAGGATTGATTTGGGTGTTCCAGGGTCCCTTTCAACGCCGCCTGAGACATTCCCAAGAGATGTTTTTATGAATGGTGTCTGTTATATTTGAACACCTCTAAGTTCAAGAGTTTTTTTAGATTTACACTTTAAAAAATAAATGTTTGGAAGTCAAAACAAAGGCAGGCTTATGATACTTTGAGATTGCTGTGGAAAGGGATATTTTGTTCTGTGCCAGCAGAGGAAATTTGATGTCACCCTGTGCTCCCCATATGAGTGACTCTGTCCTTGTATGACACACTCCCGTGAATTTCTTTTCATTTTTTGTGGTGCCAGGGACTGCACCCAGAGCCTTATTCATGCTAAGTAAGTGCTCTACCACTCAACTACCCCCAGCTCTGTGGACAAGGTTTTATGGCAGTAGAGCACTTGCCTAGCACATGCAGGCCCTGGGTTCGATCCCTGGCACTGCAAAAATAAAAAATAGATGACCACAACCATGCTGGCATTTGTGCGGTCTCCATCTGACCCCACTGCCCCCTAGTGAGACGGTCTCATCCTTTGCATGTGAGCTCTGCATCATGGCTTCCCTCAGACCACCCATGAAGTCCAAAATCCTCAGAAAGAGGATTCATCTGGCATCAGTTCATCTGCTATGTCAGAATTAAGTGTGACTGGCAGAAACCAGGAGGTATTGACAACAGGGTGAGGAAAAATTCAAGGTCAGATCTTGATGCCCAACATTGGTTATGAGAGCAACAAGAAAGCAAAGCACATGCTGCCCAGTGGCTTCCAGAAGTTCCTGGTCCACTGGAAGAGCTGCTGTCATGCAAGGAGTCTTACTGTCTGGGCTTGCTCACAGTGTGTCCTGCAAGAACTACCACAAAGCCATCGTGGGAAGAGCAGCCCGCTGACCATCAGAGTCGCCAATCCCAGTGCCAGGCTACACAGGGAAGAAAAGAAAATGTGCACATTTGTTTGTGTGTGTGCTTGAATAAAACCACAAAAATTGCCACCTTCCCCCGCAAAAATCCCCAACAATGGTCATTTGTGCATTGCCTGTGTCTTGTCCAGGAAGACAGTGGTAGTACCAAGTGGTTGTGAGAGGGACCCTCTGGCCTCCAAAGCCTGAGAAAAACTTGTCAACTGCTGCTCCAGACATTCACCCCTCTCCTGATGTCATCAGGCTGGGCTTCATATTTTAAGTTTCTTTTGCCAAACATCACTAGAGTTGCCAATGCTGCTCTGGCCCATCACCAGCATGAAGCATGGGTGGGATGCAGGGTAGGCACAGCCCCTGGAGTCCCCAAGCAGGTCATGTTATCTCATGTGCCAGTGGAGACTGCAGTCATCTCGAGGCAGCTCTGTAAATTAACCATCCCCCGACACATCTGCACCAGGCCTTTAACCTGTCTGTGGACATGGCCAAGCCATGACACCTTCCCAGATGAATGTGCCTGCTCAACACCCACCCCACAGTGGACCAGGACAGGCATGGAGGCTTTCTCCAGTGGCTGCTTTTGTGAAGACCAGAGCTTTGAAAGCCATGCAGATGCTGGCTTCTGGTGTGCAACCACTTGTGATCGGTGGCCTGGTGTGAGGATGGAGGTTGTGATGTATGAGAAACAGATGCAGGAGTGCTGTGGACGTGCAAATTTAAGAAGCTGAGCCTAGCATGGTGGCGCACACCTGTAATCCCAGCGGCTTAAGTGGCTGAGGTAGGAGGATCGTGAGTTCAAAGCCAGCCTCAGCAACTTAGTGAGGCCCTAAGAAACTCGGCAAGACTCTGTCTCCAAATAAAAACATTTTTTAAAAGGGCTGGGGATGTGGCTCAGTGGTTAAGTGCCCCTGGGTTCAGTCCCTGGTACCAACAAAAAGCATATGTCCTTGGAGAACAGACATTATGGAAGACCAATGACCCATCTTCCAAATTACCCCCTTTAAAATAAAAATAAAGCACAGACTTGTCCTGTGTGCTGCACAGGGAAACGCGGATCGTTATTGCTGCTGCTCCTTGGGCCAGCCAGTCTTCATTTGGTTTCTATTTTTACAGTCCTGTTTGCCTTTAAAGCTTTTTCAGAATTGACAGATCAGCCCCTGAAGTCAGCAGGGAGGCCATAAAAAGGTTTCTGTATGAAGGTGCAACTCCTGACGGCAGTGGCGCTTGCCAGAGAATGGCTGTCTTGTCAGTCCTGAGCCCAGGCTGCTTCCTGGATGTTGTCAAAGGTCATAAACAAAGAAGGCTCTCCACTGGGGGAGAGGGGGGAAACCCAACAACTAACTCAACTCAATCAAAGACGCTCTCTTTTCAAATGCTTTCTTTTCTTTTTCTCTAATGACATCAAGCCACGGTTTCTTATCAGAGCCTGCAAATGCAGAATTGTGAAATAAACTAAATGTGACACCGCGCAACAAAGATTCATTGAGAAGCATGCAGGGCAGCAGACACTAAAGGACACAGGATGACTAAGACATAACACTCGTCCTCGGGAGGGTAGAGCCCAACCATGGGTAAAGGGCTGACATTGGAGGATAGGACCTGTAAGAGAGGCCGATGGCAGGCTAAGGGGCTTGAAGAAGGGAAAAGCTATGGTCAAAGCCTTGTGAAGGTGTCAGGGGTAGAGGAGAGAAGGGTGAGGGTGGACTTCAAGCCAGACTTAGCAATTGTCACAGGGCTGCACTGCACACCACCCCAAAACCCATTCGTGAGTCTGCAGGTTGGCGTGGGGAGCTGTAGGCTGGCTTGCTGAGCAGCTCTGCTCATGCCCAGGGCCCTGCTGGACTTGGCTCCTTGCTTCATAGGGCTCAGGCCTGTTCCACATTGGCTCAGCTGGAGAAGCTCTTTTCACAGTGATGCTAAGGCACAAGAGGGCCATCCCAGCTGCACAGGTGCATCTCAAACTTCTCCAGGGTCACTTCCACTAACAGTCATTGACTGATATGGTTTGGATCTGGATTGGTGCCCCAAGTCTCATGCATTAAAGGCTGGTCCCCAAATACAGCAGTGTTCAGAGGAGGGGCCCTTGGGAAGTAATTGGATCATGAGAGCTCTGAGCCCATAGGTGGATTAATCCATTGCAGGATTCATAATTTGAGTGGACTATTGGGAGCTGGTGGAAAGTGCAGGAGGTGGGATCTAGCAGAAGGAAAAGGGTCCTTGAGGGCATGCTCTTGGGGATTATATCTTGTCCCTGGCTCCTTCCCCTCCCTCTCTCTGCTCTCTAGCTTTGCTATGCTAATCAGCTTTCCTCTGCCATGTCATTCCACCATGATGCTCACCTCACCACAGGCCCAAAGCAATGGAACCAGCTCACCATTGACTGAAGCCTCTGAAACCATGAGCCAAAACAAATCTTTTCCCCTCTAAGTTGATTTTTTTTTTTTAGGTATTTGTGACAAAAAGCTAACATCATCTAAACCAATTCATACAGCCAAGCCCAAGCCTCTATTGAGCATTACTGCAAAATAACATGGCAAAGACGAAGAGGTGAAGAACTGGGGCCAGTGGTTCAATCTGCCTTGGAAGGGCTGCCAGGCCAAGGGAGGCATGAGCCCAGAAGCATGGAAGCTGGGAAACGTTGAGTCCTGTTAGGAAAAGGAATTGCCTTTTCTGACAACAGCTTTACAAGAATGCTGGAACCCTAGGCCCACGAGATGCTCCACACACAAAAGCAAAAGGTGGTGTCATTTTTTTTTTTTTTTGAAATGAGAGGAAATGCATGTGCCAGAGTCTCTTGTTATTTCCCAGAAATGCATCAGCATGGTTAAAGCTCTGGCAAGTCCTTCCAGAAAGGGACCAGTTTCACTTTGTTTAACCAGAAGTTTCCCAAGTTCATTTGGCTTCAGATCCTGCCCCGTCAAGTAACACTGAAATTAGAACTTCCTTGGAGCAATGCTGGATTGGATCACAGGACTCACACAGGGGAGAGAAGAGGAAAACAAGCTTGGACCATATGCACATGCACACACACACACACACACACACACATATATCCTGGAGATTGGACCCAGGGCCTAGCACAGTAAGCACGTGTTTACCACTGGAATACACCCCCAGGAACTGAAGTATATTTTAAAGGGGAACTTTGGTGCAAATCTACTACCTGCCCATGACTTGTATGACACTTCCTCTCTTCAAAAGGTGGAACTAATTTTCCTCTTGAGCGTGGGTTGCACTTAGTAGTAGTGACTCACTTCTAGAGAAGAGAATGAAATAAAAGTGAGGCTTCAGAAACTAGATTATAAAAAGCACTGTGACATCCTCTCTGGCACTGTCTTCAATCGCTCTGTCTAAGGGAAGCCAGCACCATGGAGGGCCTGTGTAGAGAACGGAGACTTGCCACCTGCAGCCTCCCCCCAACACCTTCAGATAACTGCAGCCTCAGGAGGGACTCAAAGCCAGAGCCATCTAGCCAAGTCACTCCCAGATTCCCAACCCCCAGAAACCAAGCAAGGGAACATCGTAGTCTGAGTCGCTGTCACATAAAGACTATAAACTGGGTGGCTCATAATCAAAATGTTTATTTCTCACAGTTCCAGAGGCTGGGAAGTCCAAGGTCAAGTGGTAGAAGATTCTGTGAAGATCCGCTTCCTGACTGATGTCTTTTCACTGTAACTTCATGTGTGAGAAGGGGCGAGAGATCTCTCTGCAGCTCTTTGTCAGAGCACGAACTCCAGAGCCCTTGTGGCCTAAGCACCTCTCAATACCAGCACTTTGCAGGTTAGGATATGAACACAGGGATTGCGTGTGTGGTGGGGAACGAGGAGTGAGAAACATTCAGTCTATTGCAGGTGACAAAAGTGTATTTTAAGCTGCTAAGTTTTAGGGTTATTGTTACACAGCCGAGATAACTAATACACAATGACATATGGGAAACCACTACCACTTGCCACAAAGAGAAATCATCCTGAAACTACCAAAACTCTGAATCTAACTCATCTTCTCTTAAAAATAAAGATTAGCATGTGTTAAAAACATACTAGATCCATACAGCTCAGCAATGGAAAGAAACAAACCACTGATTTATACAACAATGTGAACCTCAACAAGGACATAAAAGAAGCCAGACCAAAACACCACTTTTTTCTTTTCTTCCTTCTCTCTTTTTTTCTTTCTTTCTGTGCTGGAGATAAGCACCCAAGACCTTATACATGCCGGATAAGTGCGCCACCACTGAGCTACAACTCCAGACCCCCCAAACCACATATGTGATCCAATTTTAATGAAATTTTCAGAGAAAGCAAACACAAAGAGACAGAAAAATCAACAGTTGCTTGGAAATAAAGAAGGGATGCTGATCAACTGCGTATGTGTGTAGAAGACACTGAGAGAACTTTGGGGGTTTTTTACATCTTGGAGCATGTTCTGAAATGGGGTTATAGTGATGGTTGCACAATTGTATACATTGACCAAGACTCGTCAAATTGTTTCCTTAAAATGGGTGAATAGCATGGTATATAAATTATATCTCAGTAAAGATATTAAAAATTAAAAGATAGAAAAATGACATTTTCACTATGAGAGCCTAAGTAACACATCCCTAACTAAAATCAGCACCTCAAATGCCACCCATGGTGGATGCCAGGCTTTGGAAGACCCTGTTCAGAATATCCACTCCTGCTGGTCTTCTCTGTGTCTGGGCCAGTCCCCAAGGACAAACCACAAGGGCAGTTATGGTGATGATAACCTTCCAGAGCCAGGCATTGACTGCCATTGTGTTTCTGACACGTAGGCCCCAGAAAACACCCTATTTCCAGCTCTAGTAAGGATCTGTGGGCAAATAGCCCTTCTGAAGTCAGAGTAGATGGCCTGTTAGTGTCTGCAGACTATTTTGAATAATAGATCTCTCCTTAGGAAAAAAAATTCTCTTTGGTGCTTGTGGTTGATTTTATTAATAGCCAAAATCATTCAATCTCCCTGTACCCATACCTTTTGCCAGAGGATTTTGCTTTGTTTTGTTTCTTCACTAAAGAACCCGTCTATTTCCCAGCATCTTAGTCTTAGGCTGGGCCATGTGACTTGCCTTGGCCAATAGAAAGTCAGTTTGAGCTGCAAAGGCTTAGCTAGCACTCATGGGGCTGGGTTTGCCTCTTGTTCTAGGAGGAAGAGCCAATTCGACTTTTTAAAAAATATATATATTTATTTATTCTAATTAGGTTTATATGGCAGCAGAATGCATTTTGATTTATTATACTCAATTGCAGCAAAACTTTTCATTTCTCTGGTGGCACACAATGTAGTGTTGCACCATATGTCCAATCATGCATGTACCTAGGGTCAGGATGGAGCCAGTTAGGCTTGCTGAGGGATTGTATGCATGGGTGGAGATTAACAAGGAGTCAGGGTTCAGGACTGACCATCTAGATGGGTAGTGATGGCACGTAGGTGGGAAGGACTTGGAGGGAATGAGAGTGTGTGTGGGGACTGGAGAGAGCTAAAGGGACAGTCCAGATTGTAGTTGGAATAAGTTAAGCATCAAGAATATGGAGGGGCGGAGATTTTTACAAGTTAGCCTGCCAGATTTTCATTGTTGTTGTTATTTGGTTTTGTTTCTATTTTTCATTCTCATAGAAGATACAAGACTCCTGGGTCAGAGACAAAGAATAGCTTATTACTCATTGCAAAGGCAGTAGCTAGAGTATCAGCATTTGTCCTTGGCAACATTTTACATCTTGGAAGGAGCAAGTTCAGTGACTTCTCTCTAGGTCTCCTGCCATTACCCATGGATGGATTCTTCTCTTCTCTGAGTCCTCTACAGTTCACTTCCTCAGCCCAGCAAATCAGATGGTGTCACACCCCAGCTCTTCCTTTCCCAGCCAGCCCCTGGCTTTCTCTCCTTCCTAAAATACACCAGGAGCTCTTTCCCTGCCTGGGAAATGCCATTATTATTATTATTATTATTATTATTTTTTTTTTTTTTTTTTTTGGTGGGAGGTGGTACTAGAGATTGAACTCAGGGGCACTTGACCACTGAGCCAAATCCCAAGTCCTATTTTGTATTTTATTTAGAGACAGATTCTCACTGAGTTGCTTAGCACCTCAGCATTGCTGAAGCTGGCTTTAAACTCGCGATCCTCCTGCCTCAGCCAGAGCAGCTGGGATTACAGGTATGCACCATCATGCCCAGCAGAAATGCCATCCTCGACCAAATTACTTAAGCACTCTCCTACAGTGCCAACTTCTTTCCCCCATGGCATCTGCCACTTAATCTGATTGTTTTAGTTATGACCTCATTTGTTTATATTATCTTACTGCCAACAAATTTCTCAATAAATATTTGTGGAGCCCAAAATTATATTTCCCAAATAACAGCTTTTAAAAGCCTACACTAAGCCGAGTGTGATGGCATTCCAGCGGCTTGGGAGGCTGAGGCAGGAAGATGGTGAGTTCAAAGCCAGACTTAGCAAAAGTGAGGTGCTAAGCAACTCAGTGAGACCCTGTCTCTAAATAAATAAATAAAGCCTACACTAGCTGGTATATTAGAAGGATAAATTCAATTTACAAATGCCTTAGGAAAGATACATTTTAATAATCTGTGGTCTTAGTGTTTTTACAGACATTCTGAAAAGCATCATATACAGGTCAAATGGCTTTCTGATAGCTTTTCTGGACCTTTTATGCTAAATGATGAAAGATCTAATTAAATGTTACAAAATGAAATGCAGAAATTTTTTCCCAGGAGTTGTTGAACCACATAACTGCTTTGACATTTCCTTGGCCCTCTGAGCTAACAATTGTATGGTAAATGCCTTATTAGTGTCATTAGTGTTAGGGAAATTTTTTTGGAGTTTGAGTTTGTTCAAAACATCTCATTTTAAAACAATACCAAATATTCCCCAAATTACACAAAATCTGGCAGAGGGCTTGCACACTGCTGATGATAATGAATAAATGAATACATGAGATGTTGAATTATGACTAACAAATCTCTTTTGCAGGCAGATTCTTTTAGTGCACAAAGATGTCTCCAAATTAACTCTGAATACGTACTGATCTGTTTCTTCAATGCTTTATGTTATAGTTAAGATGTCCAAGAAAGGCTATTTCAGTTGACTTCTTTGGATGTTTGGATATGAGTATGTAGAGGCTACAGGGGAAAAGCTCTTACTTTCCTGATAAAAGGGTTAGGTGCAGCCCTTTTTTCTTTCACTCCTTTTGTCCTGGAATGTGGATGGAATGGCAGGACTTCTGGCCACTTCTTTGCAACCATGGGGGAAAGCCCAAAGAAATCTCAGTGTTAAAGTTAAAAAGAATGAGCTAAAGAAGGCTGGGAGAGCTATCAGATTATGATCAAGTCTCACTGAAACTGATGAGAAGGGAGACAAGGTTAAGTAGAAACATCTTAGACTGATCTATGACTTGGGGAGGTCTCCCAGAAGCAAGTCTGTCTGGATATCCCTGATGCCCTGAGCCATTGGCTGGGTGCTGCTGGGAAAGATGGCTTTAGCACAAATACTGCCACAGAGGTTCAAGAGCCACAGCTGGAGCCCTCAGTCAGTTACACTCCCCGTAGCTGGGAGTCTGTGAGGCCTACGTCCATGGCCACACCACTGCCCTCAAAAGAATGTCCCCTGGAATACTTGTTCTCAGAGAAAAATCAGCTCCCAATGCCTGTGCCCTCAGCTCATTTTCCATACCCTGCTGCTGGGTGCGTTCCTAACAGAACTCCCCTCTTTCCAGAGCCCCCTCCTGTTTCTCCTCGCCTTTCCTTCCTCCAGTTTCTCATGCAGAGCAGTTTAATTCTGTCTCTTTGACACTCCTGCCAGCACCCAGCCCTCAAGGTCCCTTCAACTCCAAAGTGGTTTTTCACACCTTTTCCCAAAAACAAATCATATTCTCTCCCTAGGAGGATCCTGGTGCCAGGTGATAAGATAAATATTTTAGCCATGTGCACACTCTGGTTGTTCTCTAGGGTAGATAACTGTTCTACCCTCCTAATACGTGAACTGCTCTAGATGGAGACCTTATACTTTTTGTGTATGATTTAAAAGTTTATTAATTCACAATATAGCAAAGTATCAATAATCAGATAGCCCGAACATACCACCTAGATTCAACAAATGTTAACACTTTACCATATTTCCTTTGACTCACTTTAAGAAATAAATTCTTGCATATGTTAACAATTAGAATAATACATTGTGTTCCAGACCCTTATCTGATTAATGGTATTAACCTCTTTAAACCTCACAAAATTGGTGAAGTCGATATTAATATTGTCCCTATTTGGAGACAAGAAGATTGGACCATGGAAATGTTAAGTAACTTGCCCCAAATCACACAGCTAATAAGTGTTAGAGGCAGAATTTGAACCCGGGCAGATTAGGCTACATGAAGTTTTTGCATCATATTTTATTTATTCTTATGCTCAGAATAAAATAATAAACATTCATTGAAAGAATGAATAAATAACCCCATTAATTTAGGGTGTAAACAAATGCATGACTGACTTTGATACTGGGAATATCAAGCTCAATGAAACCAAGTCATTTTTGTGAAATAACTCAATCCATAAATATCATTCATTTTCAATTAAGATACTGTAATCTTGGGTCCTAAAAAACAAAAATTATTTTAATACTAGGGATTGAATGCAGGGCCTCTTGCATGTTAGGCAAGTGCTCTACCACTGAGCTACATCCCCCGTTCTTTTAATTTGGAGACAGGGTCTCACTAAGCTTCCCAAACTGGCCTCAGACTTGCAATCCTCCTGCCTCAGGCTCCTGAATAGCTGAGATTACAAGCATTCCCCACTGTGCCCCGTCATCCTAAAAATATTTTTATTTTTTATTTTTTTGCTTTTGTTTTTAGTACCAGAGTTTGAACCCAGAGGCACTTAACCACTGAGCCATATCCCCAGCCTTTTTTATGTTTTATTTTGAAATGAGGTCTCACTAAGTTGCTAGGGGCCTTGCTAAGTTGTTGAGACTGGCCTTGAACTTGCAATCCTCTAGCCTCTACCTCCTGAATAGCTGGGATAACAGCTGTGCACCACCATACCCAGCCTTCCTAAAAGATTTCTAACTTTTTTGTTTTGTGGCTTTCTACCAGGAGGACGCATAGATCATCCTTGGTTCAGTTGTCCATTGCTTCCTGACAACTGATCCCAGCAAAGAACAGCTACAGTGATAGCCCGTCACCATCTCTCATGGTTCCCGTGGTCAGCAAGCATGGCTTGCTCCTGATCCCCAACAACAGGAGTGGGCCAGAGTCCCTGGAAGTTTCATGCACTTCCACATCTGGCAGTTGGTGTGGGCTGTGACCTGGCTATCAGCACAAGATTCCTAATGACAGGAAGGACAGTGGCTGGTCCAAGCACAGGTGACCCAGAGAGAAAAGAGAATCAAGCACAAGCCCTACTACTTTCTATGACCTCCAGAGTCTTGTAGCATCCTTTCTACCTCATCCTGTTGGTCAAGGAAGCTACAAAGTTCTGCCAGGACCTGGAGATAAAAAACAGTTCCTGCCTCTTATGGAAGTGTGTCAATTCACAGTGCAAGGAAAGCCAGTCAGCTGGGCTGGATGTGCAGTCTACCACAGATCCTGAAAAGCAGATGATTTAATGCTTACAGTTTGCATCCCAACATGAGAGTTGTTTCTTCTTCACCAATTGGCTCCCACTAGAGGGTTTGAGAATGGGCTTAACCAATGTGACCATTATAAAGACGGACAAGGAACAAAAGTTACCATACATTTCAACAATTGTGCAACTAGTAAGTACTGTGCATTTTTCTTCACCTGTTCAAATATTATCAACCCTTTTAATACTGAATATACAGGCGATCTTAAAAATCTAGCCAAGTCTCATTTTCTAAACTTCTAGAGTGTTTTTCTCTCCAATGTATCAGGCCATTCCCTGCTTTTACCATCTTGTTAACCCACAATCTGCAGGTCAGACGGGGCCTCGGGTTCACAGGCAACAGCTTTATCTGCAGTTTCATCAATAAACTCCAGTGCCTCTGAGCGGATTTGACCAAGGTCAGGGGGTGCCGCATTATTCCTACGTAGGTGTAGACAGAACTATTGTCTGGCTAGTTTATATTCCTGGGATGAAGCAGATGTAATTCATACCTTGAAGAAATAAAGGCAATATCCTTTAAGTTCAAAAGGCTTATTCTCCTTGTCCGGTAGGAAATATCCACTTCCCAGAACCAAGCAAGAAAATGTAATAGAGTGCAGAGGCCTCCTGAGGAAGGTCGTGGCACCTTTGCTCTCTGAAAGAGGGCCGCAGGTGGCTTTTAGTGCTCACGTGGCTGTTTTGCTGAGCCGGTGATGGTAAAAGGAGGGAACCCTTAATGTTGTCATCAGTTGTAACCTGAGAAGGTGCTAAGTATGCCACGTTGAAGATCACCCGTTGCACCTGAGGTCTGCAGTGTGTGTGTGTGTGTGTGAGCGTGAGTGTATATGTGTGTGCTAGCACGCGCATGCACAAACCCAAGGGCACACTGCCATTCTGTCTTATCTGGAGCTGACCGAGAGGGAGACAGAGGTTAGCTCTGTCTAGTGACATCATTGTTTCCTTTGTTAATGCAAGAAAATAAGCCTTTTCCTGATTTCCTGTGGCCACTTTGCCCTCCATCGTTACTACATAAATAGCTTTGTGGTTTTGGCCTTCATTTTCCTAAGGAATGAGTTATTTAACTTCTCTAATTTAATCATCCTCAGATTATCTTCCTACCTCGATTTAATAAAGGAAATTAAAATGTGTTTTCTTTTTGTTAGTCTCCTCCACAACCATCTGCTTAAAAATGTGGATATAATCAGCCACTGGAAAGTATGAGAAACAGATCATGTTTACAAAGAAGTTTCTCTCTTTTTAAAAAGCATGTGAATAAAATTTTAAAATCCCCATGAGGAAAAAGAAAAATCTGCCAGAAATTTTAGTTGAAAGAGATTTCATTTCATAGCAAGAGCTGGTAATGTAAAATGATCTCTCCAAATATAAACCCACGGCTTCCTGGTAATTGTGTTATTTTTTGAGACAAATAAGGTATTTTTTCTAATTTATTGTTTTGCAAGAAACCCTATTTGCAGGCTGGTAGCAGTCAATGGGACTAAATTCATGCCACCTGTTCCCACTGGTTTTCAATCTTATGTATCTGGAAAATCATGATAGTCATCTTTCCCCTGCAAGGATAATTCTGGCACCATAGATAATTTTTTTACGGTTAGTGGGAATGTTTTTTGAGAAAGGAACAGGAATATTTTTAAACTACTTGGAAGGTTAACGATTAGTTTTTTTTTATTTTTTCCCTTCATCAAGGAAAACATACTGATTTTTAAAAAACAGCTTTATTGACATATAATTACATACCATGCAATTCACTTACTCTATGTATAAAATCCAGTTTTTTTAAGTGTATTAACAGAATTTTGCACACATCACAACAATCTATTTTTAGAACATTTTGTCCCACTCACGAAACAAAACAGTACTCTTCAGCGGATATTCCTATTCCTACCCCAGCCCTAGGAACCCACAAATCTTTCTGCCTGTATTGATTGGCCTTTTTTGGACATTTCATATAGAGGGGTATTATGATTTGGATGTGAGTTGTCTCCCAAAGCTAACGTGTGAAACAATGCAAGAAGGAGAAATTATTAGGTGAAGAATCTTAACCCAATCAGTGAATTAATCCCCTGATGAGGATTAACTGAGTGGTAACTAAAGGCAGGTGGGGTGTGGCTGGAGGAGGTGAGAATTGGGGATGTGGTTTTGGGGTATATATTTGTACCTGGCAAGTGGATACCTCTCTCTCAGCTTTCTGATCATCACGGGAGCTTCTTCCCTCTGCCACATTCTTCCACCCTGATGTCCGGAGCCAGCTGTCTATGGACTGAGACCTCTGAAACCATGAGCCCTCAAACTTTTCCTCCTCTACAATTGTTCTGGTCAGGTCTGTAGTCACAGCAGTGAAAAAGCTGACTAAAACAAGGGGCTTACACAGCACATAATTTTCCATGACTGGCTTCTTTCACTTAGCATAACATTTTCAAGGTTCATCTGGGTTGAAGCATGTACAAGTACTTCTGCTTTATTCCTTTTGACTGTCAAATAGTATTTGATTGTTCAAATACACCACATTTATTTATCCATTCATCAATTGATGAATGTTTGAGTTGGTTTCACTTCTAGTTCATTCTGAATAATGCTGCTTATAGGCATTCACATACAAGTTTGTGGGCAGATGTATATTTTCTTTCTTTCTCTCTCTCTGTCTCTCTCTCTCTGTCTCTCTCTCTCTCATTCATACTAGGGATTGAACCCAGGGATACTCTACCACTGAGCCACATCCCCAGACCTTTTTATTGTTATTTTTAAAATTCTGAGACGGGGTCTTCCTAAATTGCTGAGGTTGGCCTCAAATTTTCGATCTTCCTGCTTCAGCCTCCTGAGTCACTGGGATTACAGGTATGTGCCACTGCATCCAGTGCAGACATATATTTTCAGTTCTCTTGGATGTATGCTTATAAGTGGAATTGATGGGCTTATGGTAATTCTACACTTAAGTTTTGGAGACACTGCCAAACTGTTTTCCACAGTGGCTGTACCATTTTACACTTCCACTAGCAATGCATGAGGGTTCCCAATTTCTCCATATGCTCACCAGTAGTTGTTATTGACTGTATTATAGTGGGTATGAAGTGGTATCTTTTTTTTTTTTTTTCCTTTTTTTCTGTGCTGGGAATCCAACCCAGGGCCTCGTGCATGCCAGGCAAGCAGTCTACCCCTGAGCCACTTCCCCAGCCCCGAAGTGGTAACTTGTTGTGGTTTTGATTTGCGTTTCCCTAAAGTTTCATGATATTCAGCATGTTTTTCATGGACTTACTGGTCACTTATCTATCATACTTAGAAAAATGTCAACTCAAATACTTTGCGCATATTGAAATTGTTTTTTAATTAGTGAGTTGCAAGAGTGCTTTATGTATTCTGGAAACAAGTCCTTTATCAGATATCAGATATATGACTTGCAAGTATTTTTACCCGTTCTGTAGGTTATCATTTCATTTTCTTGATAATGTCTCTCCCTGCATAAAAGTCTTTAAGGTTGTTGTGGTCCAATTTAGCTATTTTTATTTTTATTTTCTTTCTTTCTTTAATTAGGCTTATTTAATGTCTGTACACACAAAGGATCAGCCTCTGATCCCAGCCAGCAGAAAACATACACAAACCCAAGGTCTGTGTGGAGGGGAGGGACCTGGCTATTTTAGCCAGTGTTTTTTGTTTTTTGGTTTTTTTTTAATTGTTATTTTTAAAATTCGGTGACCTCTATTTTTCTTTTGTTGCCTATACTTTCGGTGTCAAATCTAAGAAATTGTTACCTGTTATGGTTTAGATGTGGTGTCCCCCAAAAGCTCACGCGTGAGACAATGCAAGAAGGTTTGGAGGAGAAATGATTGGGCTATATCCTTAACCTAATCAGTGAATTAATCCCTGATGGGATTAACCGGGTAGTGATTGAAATGGGAGGGTGTGGTTGAAGGAAGTGGGAATGGGGGTGTGGCTTTGGGGTATATATTTTGTATCTGAAGAGTGGAGTCCCTCTCTGCTTCCTGATCACCATGATGTGAGCTGCTTACCTCCTCCACCTTCTCAAGCCGTGATGTTCAGCTGTACCTCGAGCCCCGAGGAATGGAGCTGGCCTTCTATGGACTAAGACCTCTGAAACTGTGAGCCCCTAATAAACTTTTCCTCCTCTACAATTGTTCTGGTCAGATCTTTTAGTCACAGCAGAGAAATAGCTGACTAAAACATTACCTAACCCAAGGTCACAAAACTACCTGTTTTCTTCTAAGAGTTTTATAGTTTTAGCTCTTACATTGAGGTCTGCATTCCATTTGAGTTAATTTTTACATAGGGCGCACAGTACTGGGCCCAGTTATAAACAGACCACAATACGGACACAATACCTTTATTTTATTCACATGTTTTTACATGGTGCTGAGGATTGAACCCAGTGTTCAACTGAGCTACATCCCCAGCCCCAGTTGTGTTCTTTTATATCAATACACCTACCTGTGCTAGCACCATTTGTTGAGAAAGGAGTCTTCTTTCCTCATTGCTATGATTATGATGTGGGACCAAAGTTGCCTCAGGATTCTGACTTTCCAGAAAAGTGCTCAGTGGCTGCCGCAACCAGGGTTCAAACAGGCCCAGGTATAGCTGGTGCCAGTGACAGACTTTGGTCTCCACATGGAGCTGGTTCTGCAGGTACCCAGAATACAAGAGTATGGGGTGGTGGTAACTTCCACAAAAATTTCAAAGAAAAGCCTGGGAAGCCAGAACAAAGTTTGCCAAAGGGTTAGAACCCTGAAGAGAAGCCCTAGGGGGGTGTTGCCACTGTAGGAGTGGGGTCAGCAGGGACCCCGCAAATGCACAGCAGACAGCAGCCTGCTAGCCGGCTTTGGAAAGGAGTGGAAATCAGTGTGCAGCCCAAGGAAGCAACCATGTGGCTTTGCAATCAGCAAAGCCATAGGGACAGGGCTGCTCAAGGCCTTGGGGACCCACCCCTCATCTCAATGTGCACAAGATGCTGGACTGGAGTTTTAGGATTCGATGCCTGCTGGGTTTTGGTCTGCTCTGGGCTGACTACACCTTTCTACATACACCTTCCCTGCCTCCCTTTGGGAATGGAGATATTACTCTGTGCCTGTCCCACCGCTGTCTATCAGAAGGAAATTATTTTGATTTTACAGGTTCACAACTGCGGGGAGATTGCCTTGAGTCTCCGATGAGACATTGGACTTTTGAATTAATTCTAGAACAAGTTAAGGTTTAGGGATTATTGGAGATGGGTGATGTGTTGTGAGAAGGACATGAACCTTGGGCACCAGAAGAGGAATGCTATGGCTCAAGTGTGACCCGCCCGCCAACAGTTTCATGTGTTTTACATTAAATCCCCATCATGAGGTATTACATAAGGTGGAAATTTAGTTAAACTCTGTCCTCTAGAGACAGGGCCTTCTGGAGGTGATTAGGATTAGATCGGGTCGTCAGGGTGGAGCCCCAAGATGGAATCCTGGCAGCTATATAAGAAGAGTGAGAGAAACAGGGACACACACACACACACACACTCATGCTTCCTGTTCTTACCCTGTACCTCCCCGGGACTCTGTCAGCAGGAAGGACATCACCAGATGCGGTGGCCCTCCGGAACTGTGAGCCAAAATGAATCATTTTCTTAAGACTTGCCCAACCTGAGGTATTGTGCTATTGGTAACACAAAAAGGATGAATGCGCCCACCATGTTACACTTGGCGGCCTTGTTGAAAATCAGTTGATAAATGCAGACGTTTATTTCTGGATTCCCAATTTATTCTGTTAATCTACACGATTATCTTACATTACAAATTACATTATAAATGTAATCTTACATTATTAATAATAATGTAAGATTACATAATATCTTACATTATAAAAAAATAATCCACACAGTATTGCTTACTGTACATTCTTAGTTTTGAAATCAAGAAATGTGAATCCTCCAACTTAGATCATCTTTTCAAAGATAATTTTATCAACTGTGGGTCCCCTGAGTTTCCATATGAATTTCCGGTTAGTTCAGGGTTTTTTGTTTGTTTTGGTTTGGTTTTGGTACCAGGGATTGAACCCAGAAGCGCTTAACCACTGAGCCACATCCCCAGCCCTTTTTATGTTTTATTTTGACACAGGGTCTTGTTAAGTTGCTTAGGGCCTTGCTAAGTTGCTGAGACTCCCTTTGAACTTGATCAGCCTCCCGAGCCACCAGGATTACAGGCGTGCACCACCCGGCTCCTCTTTATATTTTGCTGCTTTACTTTATTAGTATTTTGTTAAGAATCTTGGTGTTTATTGGTCTTTAGTTTCTTTTCTTGTGATATCTTTGACTAATTTTGATATCAGGACAATACTGACTTCAGGGAATGAGTTGGTAAGTGTTCTCCCTTCTTTTTTTTGGAAGAATTGGTATTATTTCTTCTGGGAATCTCTAATAGAATTCATCAATGAAGACAACTGGACTTGAGTTTTCCTTTATGGGAAGTTTTGAAATTACCAATTTGACCTCTTTTCTTTATATGAGTCTATTCAGATTTTCTACCTCCTCTTTAATCAATTTCAGTAGTCTATGTCTTCCTAGGAATTTGTCCATTTAAGCTATATTATATATTATATATGTATGCATATAATATATAAATTATATATTATATGTTATATAAATACATGTACATATAAGATTTTTGGACATGCAATTCTTCATAGTATTTCCTCACAAACCTCTCTATTTCTGAAAGGTCAGTATTAATGTCCTCTCTTTTGTTTCTGATACTAGTATTTTGAGTCTTCTCAATTTTTTTTCAGGGCCAGTCTTGCTACATGTTTATGAGTTTTGTTCATCTTTTCAGCTTTGGGTTTCAATTTTTTTCTCTATGATTTTTTTCTACTCTCTATTTGACTAATTCCCACTCTAATCTTTATTCTTTTGCTGTTTGTGTTTGGCTTAGTTTGCTCTTCTTTTTCCTGTGTCTGAAGGTAGATGTTTAAGTTATTGATTCAAAATCTTTCTTTTTTCTTCACATAGGTATGGACAACTGTAAAATTCCCTCAAAGCACTGCTTTAGCTGCATTTTATAAGTTTGGGTATGCTGTGTCTTCATTTTCGTTCATCTCAAAGTATCTTCTCATTTCCTTTGGATTTCTCTGCCTGCTCAAATTTACAATTGAACCCCTCTGAATTTTCCACTTCTGTTTGTACTTTCCAAGTCTAGAATTTCTATTTCATTCTTTTTGATAGTTTCTATCTCTTTACTGATGTTTTCTTTTGATGAGACATTATCATCACACCTTCCTTTGGTTCTTTGAGCATGATTCTCCTTAGTTCTTTGAACATATTTATAATAGCTCTTTTGAAGTGTCTATTTGCTAGGCCCTGTATCTGTGCAGCTTCAAAAGCAGTTTCTATTATTTGTGTTTTTTTCTTAACGCTTGGGTTTTGTTTGTGTTTATTTTTTATTTTTTGCAATTTTTTTTTGTTTGAAGCTGAAAATTTTAGACAATATTTTGTAGCAACAGTGGATACTGACACTACCTCTAGAGGTGGCTGCTTCTGTTCTTGTTGTTTGCTGGAGTTTATTTGTTTAGAGACTTGACTAAAATCATCCTGTGAAGTCTGTTCCCCTGCAGGGTGCAGCCTCTGACATCTGACCTCAGAATTCTCTCCTTCTTACTCCCTTTTAGCTTGGCCACCTCGCCTAGGAATCGCTTCCAGCAGACACGAGCCACTCCGTGGTCAAAGGTTGTGCTTAAACCCTCACAGCCACTTAGATGTTTGTGCCTCACTGTTGTATATGTGCGTGGCTTGGAGGTTGTTACACAGTTGGGGGTTGCTTTTTCTTTGTCCCACATTCTAATATCCACTCTGCTGGCTCCCTGGGAGGGTACAGGCTTGGACATGCAGTCTTCCAGGCTGCAAAGGGAAACCAATATTATTTTAAAGGTTGGCTTCCTAGGAGTTGCCCCTAGGTCAGAGTAACTTGCTTTTCATTCACTAGTTGGTCAGAGGTTGCGTATAAGCCTCTGAGCCAGTGAGGATTCCCTGGGTTGCAGAGTCTGTTGGAGGCTTGGAGAATGCTTTTGGGTCTGCTCCGAGTCTTCCTAGATGATAGGTGTAGCTTAGCCCCTGTGCACATCATTCCCATCAGATCCCAAGTTGGCTGTGACCCCAGGGGGTTCTCCTTGGCTGGCTCCTTCCTGCTTCTCCCTATTAAACTTGTGGCTGCTCTGCTGTTCTTGTATCAGAGCTACCTAGCAGCTTCCTCTTAACGACTGTCCACCAAGATCTGCATCCTTTAGTCAGAACTGTTAGCCATGAACTTTTCCACTCTCTGTTCAAGCAAAGTCAGTCTTGCAGGCAGAACTCCTGGGCTACTTGTCCTGTGGCCTGCCTGTCCCCCTGGGCAGAACCCCTGCACCACTAGAAGGACCTGGACTCTGGGATCCATGCTGCAAAGTGACGAATGTCCCTGCTGTAAAGTGTGTCCTGGGGATGAAGGCAGCAGGTCCTCTGCAGTGTGAACGGCCCACTAAGCTAGTGGGTGAGGGTGGGGGTAGTGAGCCTGATGTTCTTAGCCTGCTTTAGCTGGAGTACAGCTTCTATCCTATAAGCAAGTGGGGTAAGAGGGAGACTCACCCTGCTGGCTGGACTATCTAGAAACAAGCTTCAGCAGCAAGGGGCTAGGGGCGGGAATCCACCCCTCTGGGGTGAAACCATAGCCTCAGACTGGGAGGTGGGGGGTGGGGGAGGGGCATCCTCTTGGAAGTGCCTGCCCAGAGCAGCTGCCCCAGTGTAGGTAGCACTTCCGTAACACAGGGCTGAGGGTGCAGGAGGGGAGGCAGGATGTGGCTCCCAAGCCACAGACTCTCACTCTTCTTACTAAGGTTTTGTAGATTTTCTTGAATGACTTTTTCTCCATTTCCTATTTGCCTTTTGAATAATTTCCAGGGACTTTATTCCTTTTTTTTTTTAAAGATCATTTTCACCAGTTAAGTTATTGTTTTGCTGGTGAGAAATGTCTGTGGAGCTCCTTCCCTGGTTATTCTGAAAGTCCTATCTCACATGTTGTTCTTATATCTTCATAATATTGCATTGGATTGATAAGCCCTTAACCACTCTGCTGGGGCAGACTGAAAGCTGAGAATGTCATTAAGGGCTGAGAGGATGGGGAACAATGACTCATGACTCGTGGATGTCACCTAAAAATAGCAGTTGCTTAACGCAAACTCAGGTTGCCTCTTAAAATTTCAGATGATGTCACATATTTCCTCCTCTCCACCCTCCAGCATCAAACAGAAAGCCCGTAGCTCTCTTCCATTTCATATCCCAAATATGCAACATGCTGTATTTCCAAGTTGGAAGGGGACATCAAGCAAATGAGAACATAAGTCCCCAAAGGACAGGACTTGCTATTCTAGTTTTCAATTTTTGTATGAAATAGGAAATGGTAGCCAAACAACAAATGGTGTTTTTAAAATGGTATTTTCAAATCAAGGACTGTTTCTGGATAGCACAAATTATTCATAACTCAGCAGTGTCACAGGGAGCCTTCTATTCTCCAAAGAATGCATTTTCTTTGCCGAGACACAGGGCCCCAGACAGAACTGAATGAAGACATTCTCTCTCATCAGAAGCAATTGGAAGTTTAGTTCAAACGCAGTTTGAAATTTAAAGGCATTCTAATGTAACATTTTAAAGTAAAAAGACAAATTTCTGCCTTAAAACAGTATGTCAATTCTGTTAAAAATAAAAACTAATGATATTTAGGAAATACTTCTTTGAGGATAATAAAACCATAATATTCAATAATCTGTGGATACTTGTTCCACTGGTATAGTAGTAGCTGAATCTGATAAGTTGTGAATTAATTTTTCAAAAAAAAAAAAGAATAGGCATAACTCTAATGGTGTATTTTACATTTCCATCCAAAGAGCTTCCATTTTTTAAACCTATATAAAAGTATGTATATAAGGGTTGGGGTTGTGGCTCAGTGGTAGAGCGCCTGCCTCATACGTGTGAGGCACTGGGTTCGATCCTTAGCACCACATAAAAACTAATAAATAAATAAAATAAAGGTATTGTGTCCATCTACAACTAAAATATATATATATTTAGAAAACAGTATGTATATAGATGAGACTATAGTTTATTGAAAATAATTTTGATAATCTTGTCATTTCCATGGTCATGTGCATCTCAGCCATAGGCAACTGAGGATAGTCTCATAAAGCCAAAAAGCATCCTATAAAATATTCAGATAGTGTTCTAGAAACCAGGGAATCCTGAGATTGAGTATTTGGGAGGCTGAGGCAGAAGGATCATAAGTTCAAGGCCAGCAATGTAGGGAGACCCTATCTCCAAATATTTTTTTTAAATGAGGCTAGGGATGTAGCTCAGTGGTAGAGCACCCCTAGGTTCAATCCCCAGCACTGGGGGGAAAAAAAAAAGAATGCTGAGCTTGTAACCTTTGGGAAAACTGAGGCTCAGGAATATTAAAGGATTTTTCGAGGGCTCTGAGTTAGTAAGTTTTTTAGAGATCAGTTTTTTTTTTAAACCCACATCTTTTTTAAACCCACATCTCCAACTTCCCATGAATTTCCTGTGTGGAGTAAGGTATATCGTAGGGTGAAGTAATAGTGTTTCTTCTGGGTTTTTCAGTTCATAGGTTTTCGAATTCTTTTTCTACATTTTCTCTTACCACAACCCTGTGGAGTTGAAGTCGTCCTCACAGGAAGAGATGAGGAAACTGGGCCTTCCCTGTGTCCACTGATTTCACCAGCATCACACAGGGAACAGGAAAGCCAAAGCAGGAACTTGCAAATCTGTGTTCCAGACACAGAATGAAGGTCAATGGGGTCCAATGACACTGACTACCAAGGTGGTGCAGGAGGGATCAGGATGGCCAAGCAAGGCCTTGCCCTAAGGGCACCTACGTGCATCTCCTGGCCCTTCATGTTCCTTCTACACCCTGGTCCACCACTAAGACTCCATTCAGCATTAACATCAAGAATGCCACAGCCTCGCTCAGGAGGCTGAGGCAGGAGGATCCCAAGTTCAAAACCAGCCTCAGCAACTTAGCGAGACCCTGTCTGAAAGTAAAGCATTAAAATGGTCTGGGAATGTGGCTCAGTAGCTAAGCACCCCTGGGTTCCACCCCCAGTACCAAATAAATAAATGAATGAATGAATGAATGAATAAATGCCTCACCTAACATCTAGCAATGTTTTGCCTTCGAGTGAGTTCTTCAATTTCTCTGTGCATCTGTTTTTGCTTTTAAAAACAAACAAAAAAACCTTCCAATCTCCATGTGATACAAAAAGGCCAACTCATTCCATTATAAATGTGAAGCTTTGGAGAGTAAGAGAGGTGTACAGTACTTCTTGTGAAGCCCTTTATCCCAGGCATCTCTATGAAAAAATATTTTCCTATCCTCACAAGAGTCTAAGGCACGGCACATTAGGAGCCTTGTTACAGCCATCGTTTCCCATGTGGTCTCCAGTGCTTGTTGATGCAGCATCTCCTATACATAAAGCAACCTCACTGCACAGTGTCCGCATCACACCATGTAAGTTAAGAATGCAGGCCAGGAGGACAAGAGAAGACACAAACTGTGAGACTTGCTCTGCGATTCAGCTCACCTCTGTCTTTTTTGAAACAGAGTATTAGTTTGTTCCCTAATCTTGAACTGAGCATGGTGATCGAAGCATTGGTATAAAGAATAGAAATAATTAGAGAAGGTTGTAGCTGGGAATGAGTGTTTCAGTTACCTGTGGCCTTGTAATAAACCCCCCAAAACTAAACAGCAGTGAGTTATTCCTTCTCCCTGTTCTGTGGTTTCACCTGCCATCCCAGGTGTGACCGTAAGCCGCTGTTGGCTGGGGCATCTTTGTTCTTCTCCACAAGGCTAGTCTGGGATTCTGTGCAGGTGGCAGTCTCAGGAAAAGCAAAAGCTGCCCAGCCTCCTGAGGGATAGACAGGCACAGCATCACTTCCTATTGGTGAAATCAAGTAACCAGAATCAACCCAGACTCAAGAAGAGGGCAAACAGCCTCTACCTCTTAAGGGAGAAGAGATGTGCTCATTCAAGAATGGAAAAGGCTAGGCACAATGGCGCACACCTGTCATCCCAGCAGCTGAGGAAGCTGAGATAGGAGGACCACGAGTTCAAAGCCAGCCTCAGCAAAAGTGAGGTACTAAGCAACTCAGTGAGACCCTGTCTCTAAATAAAATACAGAATAGTGCCAGAGATGTGGCTCAGTAGTCAAGTGCCCCTGAATTCAATACCCAGTACAAAAAAAAAAAAAAAAATGGAAAGGGCTGTTGGTGACCTTCTTTGGAGACAACTCACCGCAGGGGGAGTTCTAAAACAGGAGCCTTTTGACTTCTGTCTGGATGTTCCAGACCTGCAGAGAGGGTGGGGGAGGCAAGAGGAACTATGTATCTGAGGGTGGGAGCCAGTTCTAAAGAGATCAGTTGGGTGATCCAGGTTTACTGAAGGAGCCATTGGGTCTCAGGTCTCCTGGAAGCGTTCTTGAAAATTTCAAAAGAAAGACCTGTCCATATTTCCCCTGCTCTCAGGAAGGAGTGGGGAATTGGGCAGGGTTAACTGAAGCAGAAAGTGTTAAGGACTGGATAATAGTCCTCTCAAAACATATGTTAAAGGCCTAATCTACAGTACTCAAGAATGTGGCTGTTTGGAGATAAGGTCTTCAAAGTTAAATTTAAGTTAAATGAGGCGGCTAGGACCCTCATCTGGCCTGGGCAGTGTCCTTATGAGAAGAGGAGATTAGGACACACAGAGAGATAGGCTTGTGAAGAGGCATCAAGAGGAGACCAAGAACAGAGGCCTCAGAACAACCCAACCTGCCAGCACCTTGACTCAGACTTGCAGCATCCAGGACTGTGAGCTGCGATTTCCTGTTCCCCAAGCCACTCCATCTGTGACATTTTGTTAAGGCAGCTGGAGGAGACTAACACAGACAGACCAAAAAGGGCCGGTAAGGGCGCAAGGGCGCATGCCTGTACTCCCAGCAGTTTAGGAGGCTGAGGTAAGAGGATTACAAATTCAAAACCAGCCTCAGCAACTTAGCAAAATCCTGTCTCAAAATAAAAAATAAAACAGGTTGGGGACGTGGCTCAGGGATAAAGTGCTCCCAAGTTCAATACCTGGAACAAAAAAAAAAAGCTCAAGTAAAGGTTCCCATAAAACCAAAACCCACATGGAAATGTGAAGGTCTAAAATACCAGCAGGATCACTCCGGGGCTCATCACATCACAGGTGTCCAGAGCTGGGTTTGGGCTTGGTGACAGGTACCCAGGATTCTGAGCAGACATGCAAGAGAATTCTCCAGAGAGAAGCCACAAACTGGAGACAGCCTCAGGCAAGTCTATTGATTTCTCTATATTTTCATGAACATGATGATTAGTTTCAGACATTTAAAAATTAGATGGTTTTACTCTTTTTTTTTTTTTTTTGGTACTGGGGATTGAACTCAGGGACACCACTGAGCCACATCCCCAGCCCTATTTTGTATTTTATTTAGAGTCAAGGTCTCACTGAGTTGCTTAGCACCTTGCTTTTGATGAGGCTGACTCTGAACTTGCGACTCTCCTGTCTCAGCCTCCAGAGCTGTTGGGATTACAGGCGAGTGCCACCACACCTAGTGGTTTTACTCTTTCTTAAAAAAAATTAGGATTTCCAAGTTCTCTAGGAAAATTAGAAGACCCCATGAGCCTCTTAGAGTCAAGGGCTGGGACTTTTTTTTTTTATTTGTATGTGCACTGCCAACCTGAGGGCTTCCAAGACAGGATTTTGTGAATAACAGGTGGTAAAACAGACAAGCACATTCTATCAAATAGCATCACTTTGAAATTTGGGAATTGAAAGTCTTTATGGTAATTTATGTCTTGTCATTACAATAAAAAAGAGTATGATTCACCCGCTCAGCTTCGTTCATTGTGATTTACAGTAGAGGAAGTTACATAATTAGCCGTCTCTAGAAGGGTGGAAGCTTCCAATATCCCAGGTAGGGCTTTTAAAGGTTTTTTTTTTTTTGTGATCTGAAACTGATTTTTTTATAGTTGTTTCTATTTCCGGAAGACATTGGAAATAGCTTTAAGTGTACGCGTGTGTTCAAATTGCTTCTCACTTGACACCCTTAGACACGCATCGGCAGCTTGTATGCTCCTTCTTCAGTGTAATGAAAAACCTCATTATAATTTGCACATCAAACAAGAGGGGCCCAGTTACTCTTGCTGGGAGAGACTTGATTGAATTTCTAGGCTTTTGAGAAACTCACAACATTCTCAGTTGTTCATGTTCTTTATACATAATACCTGAGACAGAATTAGCAACAGAATTACTGTTCAGGTCTGGTTTGCCTCTCTTACCTTCCAAAGCATTTTGCATACTTAAAGAGGCTTCTCCCTGTTCCCAGGTTAAATTAGACACTTGGAGAGGCCCCAAGCCCTGGGCTATGGGCCTGCCCTCTCCACCAAAGACAGCTGAAACTAAAGAAGGCTGGTATAGGCTGTTCACACCGCAGCCTCCCTAGGGCCTGGTGCTGAGACTTCCCATCCAGACTGTGTGGAACACCCCTCAGGGCCTTTGATTCCCCGCTCCTAGGTCCTTCTCTTTTAATGACCCCTTTACAATCATGCTACCTGCACAATCACATAACCCCCACTGCTCGTCAACTGTTCCTGAGAGCAGCCCTGGAACAGTACCCTTGATGCTCTTCTTCCCTCAAGTTCCCACAGTCATTCTCTTGAGACTAGTTTTTCTTCTCTGGCCAAGACTAGTCCAATCTCCAGTATGTATTGCCCATGTGCCACCTTCTGAAGTCCTGCCTCGCCCCCCTACAGATAGGGATCCACAGGGTCAGAAATAGACACCCTGGTGTACCTGCAGTAACCGAGCCATGACTAGCACTTACTTGTAGGGCTTCGCTGTGCTGGGCACTGGACTGAGAGGAGATACATATGCTTATTGTGTCCATTTACAGATCAGGAGACTGAGGCACAGAGTCACCCTTCTTCACATAGTGGGAAATAACAACGCTGATTGTTAAACCCAGGCAGCCTCACCCCAAAGACCCAAAGCCACGCACGTATTACTTACATGTTCGTGCAAACTCACATCTTGTTCCAAAAAGGATCTGTGATGGCTCACAGAGATACATATAGATAAGGTAATTTTTTAAATCAACAGGAAGGTAAATCAGGACAACAGGAAAATGAGGTCAGGAAAAACCAAGTGGAGCCAGCCAACGGGGATCTCTGTACACAAAACAAGAGCCAGCAGCAGAGATTCTGTCGTGTGTCCCCATCCGGAATCCAAGCTCACGGCTGATCTGTGCCACCGAGCTGCCGCCGGCCACTTGGGGCTCGGTGGACCATCAGCATTTTTGTCTGCCACAGTATAACATCTAATGAATGTTTATGATATGACTCTGTCCCTTCCATCCTGATAGCTCAGAAACAGGAATGTCTACATCTCTGAGGCCCTAGAGAGGTTCCTACCTTCCGGCCCCTCCCAGGCCCCACCCTGCGGGAAGTAAAGTGATTCCACTGGTTGGGAGGGGCCCTGTTAAAAGGTCTGCTCCCCTGTGCACCCTTCTCTCTCCTGGGTTCTTCCTCTTGGCAAGGACTTTCTGGCTCCTCCTGGCAGGACAGGCTCCACCCATGGCAGGAGGTGAGCCTGCAGGAGCCAGAAGTCCTCCAGCTGTCCTGTCATCCTGTGACCCTGAAAGGAAGCTGCTTGTAATAAGGCCACAGCCAGCATACTGTGGACAGGGGCCTTGGAGTCAGAAAGAACCTGGGTCCTCCAGGACATCGCTGAGAGGCCGGACCCACCACCCTGATGACCTCTCAGTGTGTGGATGGCCAGGTACAAGCGCCCATCCACTTCCTTAATGGTAAAGCCAGTTTGGTTGGATATTTCTGTTCCACAGTAACTGCTCACGGTGTTGTGCCCAGTTTAGAGATGAGGAAACCAGTATCCAGAGGGATGAAGTAACTCGCCCCCAGGTCATGCAGCTACAGCAGCTGGGCTGGGCTTGGAACCGGTGCCTGGCTCTTGGCTCCACACCCAGCAATTAATCTGGCTCTTCGCTAGGAAAACTGATTCATGTATTTTGAGATTATAAGAGCAGCTCAGACATGTTTAACTGAACTAAAAAACTGGCATTGGACTTCTCACACTTCCTCTACCGAGTTCAGAGCTGGGCCATTTCCTGTGTAACAGGGATCTCCGGAACATCAAAGACTTCACAAATCACGGTAATGCCAAATCAGGCAGATTTATGACTGGTTTTCAGGGTTGACATCAGTACTTTTTCTCCATTTTTTTTAAAGCACGCAGTAATGATGACAGAGTATAAAACAATATATACACCAGGTAGTGGCTTCCAATTTTCCCACACCTTGTGGGAAGAGTATGGGTGAGGAGGAGGCATTGAACTGGCAGTGGATTTTCCTACTGTGGGTTAAAAAAAAAAAAATGTGAATGCAGCAGTATAATGAACAAAAGCCTGAGACCTTTTCCTAGAACTTAAAATCTCAGCATTGGACAGGATTTGGAGGGCAGCTGGATTTAATCCCCAGTAGCAAAAAAAAAAAAAAAAATCTGATATTGAAAAATAACAGCAATCTCCTACCATACACTCCCTATTTGTTTACATTTAATAATACAAGGTCTGATAACCAGTGAAGGTGAACCATTTTCAAAACCAATAACCCTAATGCAAAGTTTGAAATGGCCTGGCAGGAAGCTAGAAGGACACGGGGCAGGTACCCGAGGTCTGAACACTGGCTTGAGACATACTTGCTGCACAGTTCTGTAATGGAATATGTTGGTGTCTCAGAGCACTTTGAAAACTGCCCAAGGCCAAAGAGCTAGCAAGCGGTGAGCCTGGCTTCAAACCTGATTTTTCTGTGCATCGTCAGCCCTAGGCAGCAGTCTGCTTCTGCAGAGAACCGGAGCAAAGAGGATAGAGCGTGGGAGCGTGGAGGTGTCGAATAGACTAGGCGATCCGTGTAATGAAATTCCATTTTATTGCTTTTCAATACTGATAAAAACCCAAAGGGACAAGCATGTTTTAATATGTGAAAACAATAGAGAGCGGAGGAGGAAAGCATCATCTCCCAGCGGAAGCTGAAGAAATTCTGCGCACTTCTCTGCCTCGCTTCCCCTTTGGCAGGGAGAGAGGAGGCCATGATTGAGCTGGTAGCAGCCCTGGATGGGAACAGCTGGACCACTGAGTCACCAGATGAAGCAGCCACCTTGGAGAGCCGTTTGACTTGCTGTGGACTTCAGGTCTGTGAGAAATAAACTTTCCAGTGACCTGGGGTCATTCCTGCAGCGGTAATTTACCTTTTCCTGGCTGACACCCTCTAGCTTAGCAAGCCAAGCTTCTTACATGCAAGGAGATGTTCCTGAACTGGATTTTTCCCAAGGCTAAATGGAGTCCAGAGTAGTGAAGTTTGTACTATTTAGAATTGCCTAAGAAACTGGGCATGGTGGCGCAAGCCTGTAATCCCAATGACTCAGGAGGCTGAAGCAGGAGAATTGCAGCTTCAAAGCCCACCTCAGCAACTTAGTGATACCCCATCTCAAAATAACAAATAAAAACGGGGGGCTGGGGCTCAGTGGTAGAGCACCTGCCTCGCACGTGTGAGGAACTGGGTTCAAGGCTCAGCCCCACATAAAAATATATAAATAAAGATATTGTGTCCATCTACAACTAAAAAGAAAAATATTTAAAAATAAAAATAAAAAGGGGGTGTAGCTCGATGGTAAAGCAACCTTGGGTTCAATTCCCCAGTACAAAGAAGAAGAGGAAGAAGAAGAAGAAGAAGAAAGAATAGAATTGTCTAAGAAACAACTAATATTATATAGCTATAGACCACCTTCTCCTTGGGCACATGGAAAAGAAATAGAAGCAGTCAGAAAAGGAGAATGTGGGGTGATAAAGAAGGGAAAGGGGAAAAACATGTTTCACACGTTATCATGTGCTCACAACTCACCTCCATTAACTTAGTTAATCATCACAACTCTAAGGAGATATTTATAGTGTCACTTTTACTACAGGAAAAAAAAAAAAAAAAAGGACACAAAGAAGTTCCCAGGGATACACAGCTGGTGGATAGTAGTTTAGGAACTGAAATCTAGATCTGCATAACTGCCAACTGTCTGGCTTTTTATCTCATCAGATGGAGAAATGCAGACAGATAAGAGCAAAGAGCTTTTCCTTGGGCCCCCACATGCTAAGGCCAGTTGGCAATGGGTAAAAGGGGTGCAGAAGCAGTCAGGACCTGCCGAGCAGGGCAAGTGCCACTGTGGCGTGGGTCCTGGAAGCCAGCCAGAGTTCACCCACACCCATCAAGCTGCTCCACAAGGCACAGGGAGGTGCTGTGGTCGGAGGGTTGGGCTTGAAGTCTCAGGCAGGCCCCAGTCCCACAGGTGAAGTCAGGTAACTGGTTCAAGTCTCAATTCTGCAAGTTTCAATCAGATAATGTACAGAAAGCAGGTGGGAACCCTAAGTGCTTTGTAAATTCAGAGCTTGTCGTAGTCCCTTCTGCCTTGACACCCACTGGGTCACATTTGCAGGCACAGCCATGCCAGCCCCAGGCCTGTGGTATAGTTAGACAGATGTGAGAGCTTGTTTTTCTAATCTCCTCTCAAAAAGATGCATTGGCTGGATATTACTGAAGGAGACCCTGATCTTTGTTGCAGTCACTAAGTATGGCTTGTGCAAACCTCAGGCCTCCATCTGTTAGGAAACCTGTTGGCTCAAGACCCCCTGAGACTGAGAACTATTTCATCCTAACTCTTCTTCTTGCTAAACTTCTCTCCCAAAGAATATGAGAACAAACAGCAATAGGGTCAGGCATGAAGTCCATCGCACAACAGAAAGATTTGTAAGAATGTGCCCATTTCTGCACACAAGGTGCCTGAGAGAGGGCTGGCAGGGAGCACTCTTTTTGTCAGCTACAGAGAGGCCTGACTCTCCTGTCCAGGAGGTTCCCCAGCCCAGGGAGGAGAGCTGAGCTACATATATTGCAATTAGCAACCAAACATCTTGCATTTATTCAAATCAGGCCATAGCTCTATTATGTAATATTAAACATAGGAAATGGGGACTGGGTTTGTGGCTCAGTGGTAGAGTGTTCATCTTGCATGTGTGAGGCCTTGGGTGCGATCCTCAGCATCACAGAAAGATAAGTAAAATAAAATAAAGATATTGTGTCCATCTACAATATATATTTTAACATAAGAAACAGCTGTCCTTTGTAGGTTAAAAATGGTACAACCTAACATGTTTTTATCACTTGACAGATTCCAGGAAAGAATATGTTCTCTAAGTAACTTTTAATATTTCTCTCTCCATACCTTCCTGCTTTTTCTTTAAAAGTATCAAGTATGAGTAAAAAGATGAAATAAAAATATATACTTTAAGTTTCATCTTCTCAAACAATAAATAAAATATAATTTCTTGCATATTAAATATATGGGACTCTGCTAAGTGCTGGAAACAGGGAAAAGGTGAACATCCATTAATACTTATTCTTTTCTCAGCAAGAAAAGACATAACGTGACTGTTAGCTTGCTTTATATTAAATAATCTGAAAAAAAATTATGCAAAATTAAAATTAAGCACCTCCCCCCACAAACAAACCCCATTCTTAACTACTACAATAGAACTAAAGATATTTAATTATGTGATAAAGGTCCTCCTCTTTGGATTTTATTATTGGGTATTATTCCCCATAGAAACAAATTATTGGTCAATTACAAATGTATTGAAGCATAAAATACTATATTAAGGCTGTGATTATTCCGATGTGGTTTCTAAGATGCCTACACCTTGGTGGGTTCATTCTCCCTGCTTTAACTCCATGGCACTTTTATTCCACGCAAGTGATTAGCATATCTTCATACTTAATAACAAATTATTGGATCTATTATATACTTAAGTTCTTGGCTATGACCATGTAATTAGATCCCAGGGTGCTTTAAAGGAGAGAAGCTTCATATAAATTGAGATAAAACAATAAAAGCATATGAGTTGGCTGCCAATATGTCTCACATTTACAGCACCCAGGGAGGGTACCCAGTAGGCACTTAAGGAATGTGGGGGTGGGGGTGGGGTGGGGGTTGATGATAGGGCTATATGTGGAGGACAATATTGAACTCACCCAGCCTAGCTGTAAATCCATGTAAAAAGGATTTTAAGTGTAAATTGATGACATTTTAATAAACTCTAAGGTAAAATAAATAACAGGATTTTTTTTTTTCCTGTAAAGGTTTTATTGTGCACAAAAGGAAGGGGAGGCTTGGTCCCTCTTGGCAGCCAGGACCTCGCTCAGCCCCTCTCACTTCCTCTTGGCACTGATGGTGTCCCCACCCTTCTCTTGGTGACATTTCTCAGCCTCCCACATCCTTGGAAACCTGGAGTGGCCTGGTGGCCACTGTGCACCACTAGCTCCCAGGAGAAAGCCACACTGCTCTCCATCACATCCTGCGTGAACTTGGTCGGTTTTGTGAGGTCTCTAGGGAGGTGGCTCTGTCCCACCTACTCCATTCTAGGTCACGTTGTCCAGGGTCAGGGCCACAGCACAGAGCATGGCTGCTGCTTTCCAAATGGCTGCTGAGGTAAAGGGCAGAACTCAGGATAATTTTACACAAAGTATTATAAAAACCCTGGTCACAAACTTGGAGAGATATCAAGGAAAAGCAAGTTTTGTGAAAGTGAAAAAGAAAGAGAAACTAAATGAGTCCATTCACTGATAACAGACTAGAAAAAATAAAGCTTTTGGTTACCTGGTACAAATAAACACGGATGAATCCTATGAAGCACTGGATGATTGCACCCCCGTTTGGCAGAGCAGTGGCCTTTGGCATCTAAGTCCTTAGGTGTGGCATTGTGATTCCTAGTGTTGCAAAGCTTTGCCAGAACAAGGCCCCTGTCCACCTCCCTTCTGATTTTCTTATCTCTTTCCCTTCGTTTTCTTTTTTCCTTTCCTTTCCCCCCAAGCAGTTTTTAATTTTATTTTAACCATACTGGGCACTGAGCCCAGGGTCACAGCTCCCACTCAGCCACTCCCAGCCCTTTTTATTTTTATTTGGAGACAGTCTTACTAAGTTGCCCAGGCCAGTCTCAAACTTGGGATCCTCATGCCTCAGACTCTGATGGGATTTCCAGACGTGCGTCACCACCCTGGGCTGATTTTTAATATAATTTTAACAATTCCATAAACATTCTAAATTGAATTTTCTTGGGCAAGTCTCAAACTTGATCTTCATTTTTCATTTCAAAGTTCCACAGCTCTAAATACTTTCTACCTCCTTGAAAAAAAAATTTTTTTTGGAACAAAACAGACTAAAAGTACCCGCACAGGTCCCTACAAGAAAGAACAAAGGTTGACATTTTGCCCTAAAAATAATAATAACAATAATAATAATAATAAGTATCAGGTGCGATGACTCGTGCCTATAATCCCAGCAGTTTGAGAGGTTGAGGCAGGAGGATTGCAAGTTCAAAGTCAGCCTCAGCAACTTAGCGAGGTGCTAAGCAACTCAATGAGACCCTATCTCTAAATAAAATATTAAAAAGGGCTGGGGATGTGTCTCAGTGGTTAAGTGCCCTTGAGTTCAATCCCCGGTACCAAATGATAATAATAATAATAATTAGAAGCAACAAAATATTACTGGTAAAAATGACAGGTTTATGCCTCTGACTTAATCCCATTCCCCCTCCTAGTGTGTCCTGCTTCCTGTCCTGAACTTCAGCATGTGTGTGTATTATAAGCACTGAGCAGTGCTGTGGGTTATTATTTTACCTTAACATGAATGTGAATTCTATTGTAAGTGCTGTTTTCCTTCAGCACTAAGCTCAGGTCACATGGATACAAAGACACAACCTTCATCCCTTTAACTGCCCCTTTAGTGTCACCATGTGGTCATTACTGAGTATGTTTATTCCCATCTTGACGGCCATTTGGGTTGTTTTCAATTTGTTGGTATTTCAAACGATGCTGCACCTCCATATAGTGGCTTCAGCTTTTGCAGGTACAGCCAAATTGCTCTGCAAAGTGGCCACATCCAATTTACCATCCCACTAGCAGATCCTGTAATAAGAGCTCTCATTTCTCTACTTCCTCTCAGACCTTCCGTCTTGTGAGATTCCCCCAACCCTCCAAGACTGGATCTCGCCAAGTTGTCCAGGATGACTGACCTTGAACTCCTGGGCTCCAGCAATGCTCCTGCCTCAACCTCCTGAGTACCTGGCACTACAGGTGGGCGCCACCTTGACCTATAAGACTTTTTGACTCCTGCATTTTCCTGATGACAGGTGTGCACCACAGTACCCGACTCTCTTTCTTCTTAATTTACAGTTCTTTGTATATTTTTAATATAATCTTTTATCTGTTGCATTTGTTGCAAATATCTTCTCTTGATCTGCCATCAGCCTCTTACTGCTTTTTATGCAGATGGTCTTCATTTTGGTGAAATCAGATGTATCTACTGTTTGAGTTTGGATATTTTGTGTCATGTCAAAGAAATCCTTGACTGTCCCTCAGGTCATAAACCATTTGTGAAGTTTTGTTTTTCACATATAGGTCTTCCATCCCATAGAGCGTTTATTTCCATGTAGTAGATAAGGAGGAGACCTAATTTTATTTTTTCCATTTAGATAGCCAGCTATCCCGGTATCCTGATTTGTAGGGCCACTGGTATGACAAGGTCTTGGAGTAAGACCAACCTAGGGTCAAGGTCTACTCAGGGCCTAAGGGTCTATATCAGCCTGGTGTTGCACAAGGGCATTGTCTGAGATTCCCATGACATCTGTGCCACCTGTGCTCTAGCAGCCGAGGCCCACACAGAGTATTGCATTTGCCCTGGGAACCAGGGGGAAGGGCAAGAACAGCCATTCTTTTTATTTTCTTTTTTGTAGTTAAAATATTTTATCCCATATTTTATTGGTGGACTAGAGTTGTGCATAACGGTGGGGTTTGTTGCTATGTATTCGCACATGCACACAATATATCCAGGAAGGCATGTAGACCCGCTGCAGTTCTGGAGGTGCATCTTCGTGGTAGTGTGGTTTTGGGAAAATGCTTATCCTCTCTATAGTCCAGTCTCCTCCTCTGAGATGGTAGAATAATAACTCCTACTTTGCAAGACTGTTGTTGTGGTGCTTAGATCATGAAGGCCAATGGTGTGTGGTCACAGATGCTCAGCTATGTGAGTTGGGCTGCAGGTGGTCTTCCAGACCCACCCCTGAACTCAAAGGACTTGGGATGCAGTGACTTCTCCTAGATGAGAAGTATTGTTTGCCAGATAAGATGGTCCCATCCAGCTCAACTGTCTTTAAATTTTGTGGCAAAGAAGAAAGGTCAAGCTCTTTAGAGAAACAGGCTTACATGTCATACCCAATCTTCTACCCACTCAGTGTGGGGTGTGAAGCCGTTTATTGAACTCCTCTGGGTCTTTTTTTCCCCATCTGTAAAATGGAAACTAATAAAACAGATCTCAAAGTGCTGTTGAGAAGATTAAATGAGCTATGCTAAGTGCAGACTGTGCCTGGCACATTCTAATTTCTCTCATACTTCCCACCCCTCCCAATCTAATTCTTTGTTTTATTTAACATTCCCCAAACCCCATCCAATGAGATGTGCAGTCCATTCTTCAGTGGGGGGTGGAATAAGTCAAGGCAGCGATGCCAAGTGTCGTTACAACCGCACCTTTCAGGATAGGATGAGAGAGTTTTCTGCCTACTGTAACATGGTACTAATTGCAAGTTTGTGAATTACTGGTAAGTGGACCTGAGTGGTACATAAAAATGAAAGTCCAGAAAGAGAAGCATTTTTGGATTAGCTCACAACCACCAGAGACTTCACTGGGAGAATCATTTCCCCTTAAACAACAAGAAAAGTCTGGCCACATTGGCATTCTCTAAATTCCCAGCAGAAATCCTCGTGTGGGAACATCCAGGTGTCTTTTACTACCGACTGTCTACAAGAGCTATTCCCCAGATGTGGGACACTAGCTTGTCTAGGCATGCAAACTGTGCACACAAATCTGAGGTGACTACAGCCCCCTCACAAACCCAGAAAGAGGTTCATCTGAAATGGAAACTGGTAGGGCCTGAGAACTAGATAGGAAAAGATGTAACCGTTGTTAGAACGGCCAGAAATATAAGCTCAAAAGAATAGAGACAAACTTGATTGAAGTTCTAGAGAAAAACAATCAATTTCACATGTCTTAAATCCAGATAGTGTTCTCCAAAGACCATATTTAATAGCTGAATAAATCAAAGAACAAAATAATGCCCTTTAGGGAGAAATAGAGAACCCCAAACCAGGCACTCCCTGCTCTTCCTCTTTGATTTCCCCCAACCCAACACCCCCTCCCCCTCCACTGGCAGTTACTGGCTATGACTCCGTGGAGGTAAGACATTAGCTGTCTCTTTTTTTCTTTTGCCCTGGCCTCATGCCAACCTCCTTTGCTAATTCCATGAGTTCAGTCTCTGTCCTTGAGGCAATCTTGTAATGAAGAGGTAGCAAATGATGAACTTTGCCCTGGGCAAAGAGGTGACAATTTCATTTGCCTTTTGCAGAGGGACTTTCTCTTTCCAAGAGGAAGGCATGCAGCACCTGGGCTTGGCTGACTCAGATGTTCTGTGACCCCCCCAGGCAGCCCTCACGGATTCCTCTGTGCTTAGACTAAGCAGCACAGATTTCTTTTGACTAATAAATGGCCCCCTTTCTGGTTCTCAGTTAGCCGCTGTTGGTTTTTCTCTGGTTACATTTTCCAGCTCCGTCTGGGTCCCAGCTGTGTTTTCAACAATACCTCAAGTCGATTGGGACTTGGCACTCGGTTCTTTTCGTCACTGGTGTGTGATAAATAAAGCTTGTAAAAAGCTGCTTCCTTGAACATCGTTAACACGTCCCATGCCACAGGCAAATCTGCAGCCCTGCGCTGTCCCCATCTGTAGTAGAGCAGCCCAAAGTTCCAAACTGGCTTTTACGAAAGGGCCTGAAGTTAGACTTGACATTTCTAGTAGCCAGAAAACATTTCTTCTTTTACCTTCCCCCTTCCCCTGAACTCCTGTCTCACCAAAAGTGAAAAAAAAAAAAAAACCCATAATAATAAGAAGTAAAATCTAATTCATCTTGATGAATGTGAGCAACTAGCAGTTTTACTGTTTTGGCCAGAGAAAAATTACCCCCCCCCCCTTCTATTTCTACTGCTGCCATTAAACAGTAAACAGGCGAAATAAGGAAACGATCTGTCTTGCCAAATCCACTCACCATAATTTCGTTGGCGAGCTTTCGTTGACACAGAATAATAGAATTTCAACATGGGAAGAGATTTGAGAAGTCATCTAGTCCAACCATCCTACGGATGCTTGAATGTCTACGCACCGCTGGCTCCAAAACCTGGCCACACCCCAGAATCCCCGCAGGCGCTTGTTCAAAATAAAAATTATTTGGCCTCAACCCTGTAATTCTGTGATTCAGCAAGCCTGGGTGGACCTGTTGATTTAGGTAAGCCTGATGAAACCTCTCCACAAACGGAACCAGAGAACCACCTGGTGCCGTCTCAGGGTTTAGGGGATCCTGTCAAAATTCTTTGCTTGGTCTTTCCAGCACCTTCCTTAGTGCCTGCCAAGGACACCAAACTGGGGTGGCTCTGTTGGCAAATTCTTCCTCAGTCTCTGAGGAAATATTTCTCCTTCCCACCTCTTCCTAGTGACTCTGCCCCTTGGAGTTACACAGAAGCAGTACAACCACTGGTCAGGCTCTGGGTGTTTGAAGATGGCACGATCCTGAGATCTGTTCTCCCAACCAAAGAGCCTCCCAGTAGCTCCTGTGCAGCAGGCTCTGACCTCCTCCCCAGTGGCTTTCCTCTCTGATAATAGACCTGACTTTGGCCCTCAGAATTCAATCTAAATACTAATACAAATTCTCTCTCTTCTTTGCTGTGTGGCTTGGGGTATGACATTCAGCCTTTGTGACCCTCCACTTAGCTGACCCTACAGTGAGAGGGGATGCTACTGCCTACGTGGGTTGGTTGTGGGGTCAGCACACAGCTGGTCTCTGAGTCAGTTCCCATTCCGCTCTGGCCCAGCCCTCTGTCCCCTAGTATGTGAAACAGCACTGCTGAAGAGACATGGAATGTGAGCCTAGGTAATTTTTTTCACATATGTCATTTTAATCACATTAATCATTTAATCACATTAGTAAGTAAACAGAAACAAGTGACATTCATTTTAATAATTCAACTCAACATACCATTCCAACCCACGATGAATAATGAGATATTTTGCTTTCTTTTTTTTTTTTTTCACTTGAAGTTGGCAATCTGGTGTGTATCTTACGCTGACAGCACATCTCAATGTGGACTAGCTTCTTTCCAAGTGTTGAAGAGCTACATGTGGCTGCCATATTGAACAACGCCAATTTAAAGATGCATCTATGGCTGGTCCCATGCTCCTACCTACCCTTTTCCCTCTCCGGAGCCTCACTCCTTCGGCTTCTGCCCTTGAAGAGTTTCCCTATCTCTGAATAGTAATCTCAGGTCAAAAGTATACTTTCTCTCACAATTCTGTGTTCTGAAATCCCAAGGTATCAGTTCAGTTATTCAAGAGTCATACATTAGCCCTGACTACAGACCCTGACCTGGAAGAAAACTTGGTCATGAACAAAGTCCAGCTCCTACCCTCGGGGAGGTGGGTCTAGTTAAGATATAGACCCACAGAGCTGTAAAATCAAGGCAGGATTATTATGTACATAAAAAAAAAAAACACATGAAGAGACAGCAGAATTCCTCTTGGAGATTGTTTGCTTTGCTGCTGTGTAAATTCCTGCCCTGCTTCGGCTACGTTCCCCGATTGAGCTTGTCACATTCACGAATGTCTTATATGAAAGGATTTTTTTTCCTTTAGCTGATGGTGGGGGGTAGTATTTAAGGAAGTGGCGGGGCAGATGCCACAGGTCTGGGGTGGGCTGTTTTTACCATTCCGCTAGAGACTGCTGTCCCTAGTCCCGAGGTAACAGGTCTAGATTTCAGGGGTACAGGAGACCCTGCTTATCGTGGGGGTTCTGTGAAATTCTCAAGAGTTTTCAAATGCTGAACAGTAGTTTGCCTCTGGCTGGGAGGACAAGGGTAGGCATCAGGGAGAGGGGACACAAAGCTGGAGTGTGAAGGACAGGAAGGATTTCCAAGGATGAGTGGCAGGAGGGCATTTCAACAGGAACACCAGCACATTTTGTCCCCATCGAGAGAAAACAAAAACAAAATTTTCAAATGTTTGGGAAAGGGTAGACACTGCAAAGGCAACCAGAAGAGAGCCCTGAACTAAGAAAGTATGTCTGGAACTCAGGCTGAACGTGCCCCTGGAAAGCTTTAGAGGTTTTTGACTTGAAAGTGCTGTTTTCTGGAATCATCTAGGGACTTAATCTGTGCCACTAAATATCTAAAGATAGAAACAGACCCAGGCAGTGATGTATCGAGGGCTTTGCAAACAAAGAACTCTTGGATATGAAAATAGAATGGACAAATGAAGCCACTAAAGCTCTGACTTCAGCTAATGGTCCTGAGGTGGAGTGGGGAGAGAGCGACAAACTCAAAGTAGCAAAAAAAAAAAAAAAAAAAAAATTCCCCTCTTGGAAAGAAAACTGCGAGTTTCCCAATCAGCTCTCTTCCGTGACACCACCACTGTGAACCAGGTCCAAAATCTTTAGTTAACAGGTTTCAGTAACTTAGTAGGCTACTGGGGTAAAACTAAATATCTTGTCTTATTTCCCCCAAACCCCTGAAATATCTCAATGCTCCTGCTGTCAAGTCGTTGAGCACCTTGGGATTCAAACATGTCATCTTGTTCCTGATCCTGTCTCCCACCAGCCCTGCATACCAGCTGTTCTCCTTTATTCAAACAGTCTGGGCACACAGACCCAGCCCAGCTCCCTCCACATGGCCCTTCTGAAGGTGAAGACTGCTGTTCATCTTCCATATAGCTGCCCTGGCTGACCTTGACACATGTAGCTTGTCTCCTATCCTCTGCCTGCAGTTATTTCTGCATAAACTCTTTCTCTTCTTCTCCCCCTCCTCCCCATTTCTCTGCCCCCAACCCTAGCCCCATGTATGTGTTACCGGGGATTGAACCCAGGGCCTTGCACATGTTACCAAATGCTCTACAGCTGAGCTCTACCCCGAGACCTATGCATAAACTCTTCTTATTTTAATTATTTTATTTATTTCACTTTTTAAAATTCTTTTTAAATATGCATGACAGTAAAATGTACTTTGACATATCATATATACATGGAATATAAATTCCCATTCTTGTGGTTGTACATGATGTGGAGTTACACAGTTCGTGTCTTCATACAGGAACACAGGAAAGTTAACGTCTGATTCATTCTGCTGTCTCACATCTTCCCATCCCTCCCTCTTCCCTTTATTCCCCTTTGTCCAATCCAATGAACTTCTATTCTTCCCTTTCCCCACCCCCTTATTGTGAGTCAGCATCCACGTATCACAGAAAACATTCGGCCTTTGGTCTTTTGGGGGATTGGCTTATTTTACTTAGCATGATAGTCCCCAGTTTCATCCATTTGTTGACAATTGCCATCATTTCATTCTTCTTTATGGCTGAATAATATTCCATTGTGTGTATGTACCACATTTTTATTTTATTTTTGAAATATTTATTTACTTTTTAGTTTTGTTTGGGCATAATATCTTTATTTATTTATTTTTATAGGGTGCTGAGGATTGATCCCAGGGCCTCACAAGTGATAGGCAATAACTCTACCGCTGAGCCATAACCCCAGCCCCTGTATCACATTTTTTTTTTTGCCCATTCATCTGTTGAAGGGCACCTAGGTTGGTGTCATAGCTTAGCTAGTGTGAATTGAGTTGCTATAAACATTGCCTATGCATAAAATCTTAACTTTTGACTTTGTGGTATCTTTGCCTCACAATCATGTGAACTCCATTCCTGAATTTTCAGCATTTCCTTTGCTATGTCTGAATGTGGGTGTCCCTCCAAAATTCATATGTTGAGCCTGTCCCCAAAGATGATGATATTAGAGGGAAGGGAAGGGGCACGGGGGTAAAGAAGATGGTGGAATGAAATTGATATCATTAACCTAAGTACATGTATAAAGACACGAATGGTGTGAATATACTTTGTATACAACTAGAGATATGAAAATTGTGCTCTATATGTGTAATATGAATTGTAATGCATTCTGCTGTCATGTGTAAAAAAAATTACAATTTTAAGAATTTTTAAATAAAAACAAAGAAGATGTTGATATCAGAGATTGGGGCTTTGGGAAGTGGGTAGGTCACGAGGGCTCTACCCTTGTGAGTTACCACCCTCAAAGGGACTTTTTTACTCCTTCCACCATGGAAGAATGCAGCAAAAAATACCATCTATGCAGACATCAAATCTATCAGTGCCTTGATCCTGGACTTCCCAGCCTCCAAAAGTGTGAGTAATAAATTTCTGTTGTTTATAAATTATCCAGCCTAAGGCATTTTGTTATAGCAGCCTGGATTGACTAAGACACCTGTTGTATATGTCTGGGGATCAGTAGGGACCACAACCCACTATGAAAGCCAAAATAGGGCAGATTCTTGCTTCATTCCTGCCCCCAGACATGAGCTTTTTAACACGTGTCTCTTTGGAAAATAAGATGCTCCCACCCAGGGCCTTGACTTAAGAGTCAAAAGGTGGCAAAGAAGAACAGAGAGGGAAATATCCTTTCAACAAATCGCTGTCAGCTGGTTTTGTGCTATAGTGCAAGGAAGGCAGGCAGGGTTGCAGCCCCAGATTCTGGGGGTGGGGAACCTACACCTGTTGCACTTCTCCTCTGACAGCCCAAGGCAGGGTCACCAACCAGTGGGGTTTTCCGCAGCCGTGGGACTTTCAGAGCTAAAACTGGGACAACCTGGGGAAACCCTGTCTGAGCCTTGTGGACTTAAAGAAGCTGCAAGTCATTTCACTAACCATGTCCCGGAGAGAAGGAAGGGTCCCAGGAATGCCTTCTCCAGGGAAGAACTCAAAGGCCCTTTGTGGAAACACCCAGAAGTAGTCAGTGATTTTTTTGAGAGCGACTCATTCATAACATTTTGTTGTAAGCAGCACGCTGCTGAAGCCTGACCCTCGGAGGCCTTCGTTTGCCCTGGGAGTCCTCAAAGAGTCCATTGAACAGTCACAGGAGCACATGTTTTTGCTAATTTTACAAAATATTTCTTTTTCACCACAGTAGGTTAAGACACCTGTCTCTTTCCTTTCTCACCTCCCCTCATATCCATTGGTAGATATTGAAGTGTCCAAAGGCATTTTTTGGAAATTCTGCTAAGGGGTGATTGAACTTGAAATGCACTTAATGTGGGTTTCATGGGACGTGCTTGTGACATCACTTCCTTGTGTAGTGGAGACATGGCTGGCTGAGCTGGTGCACAAATGCACACACCCAACCCTGAGTGTTCCGTCTGATGTTGCACACACCCAACCCTGAGTGTTCCGTCTGATGTTGCACACACCCAACCCTGAGTGTTCCGTATGATGTCGCACACAGAGGGCTTCTTAAACACACAGGAAAGAGGTGCCAGATTATCCATAAACTTCAAAGCCTGAGAGTGGGTGCAGGAGGGAGCTAACTGAAAATTCTGAAAAGGAGAGGAGCCCTTCTGAATAGACAAGTGAGGAGGTCTCTGAAAGAAGAAAGAACAGCTGGATGCAGTGGTGCACACCCATAATCCAAGTGGCTCCGGAGGCTGAGGCAGGAGGATCGCGAGTTCAAAGCCAGTCTCAGCAAAAATGAAGGAACTAAGCAACTCAGTGAGACCCTGTCTCTAAATAAAATACAAAATAGGGCTGGGGATGAGGCTCAGGGGTCGAGTGCCCCTGAGTTCAATCCACGGTACCAAAAAAAAAAAAAAAGAAGAAGAAGAAGAGAGAGCTAGAACAATCAGCTATTTCAATCTACACAAAGAGGAGGTCTGGGGAGCAGACACATTCCTGTTTTGGATCCTTTATTTTGAACTTAAATTGGCCCAAGTTGAAACTGCCTTTAGTTGGGAGATACGGCGAGACTGGGAGCTAGTTAGATGAGAGATGAAAGTTGCAGGCGTGTAGATCAAAAGGTACTAGATTTATGATGAGAGAAACTATATTTGGAGAGAGAGCAGGCTGTTGTGAAGAGGTGGGGTTCCCCTCCCCAGAGGAGACGGGCACCAAGCCCAGTATACCCTGGCGGCTGCTATTAAACCAGCACTTATCACAGCCTTTGTTTTCTGCCCTCTGGGAACTCCTCAAGGGCAAGGTCTTATTCTTGATACTTGTATCAGCAGCGCCTGGCAGACAGCCTGGATCCAGAAGTGGGCTCTCAAGAAATGTTTGCTGAATTTAATTAGAATATCGCACAGGTACTAAGACCATTAAGACATTCAGTGCCCCAGTACTTAACAAAGGTTAATAACAATAGGGTGTTTTTATAATAAAAGGCTGATGTAGAAGAGCAGCTGAGGGGATTCTGCTACAGAGATGCTACACAGATTCCCCCCCCCCCCTCAGTGGCAGGAAGCATGGATGAAAAACTGTGCAGCTGAGGCTCAGGATCTGGGGGTCACCACAAAAGCAAAGGCAGCAGAATCTATGCTCTGGGGTAGAAGCCAAGGGAAGAAAGTGTGGTGGGAGGACAAGTGAAACAGGAAAAAATAAATTTACTGAACTCAAATCCATCATCACATTTACCCATTTAAGATTATATATAAAGATATAAACAAAAACCAATTTTAAAAATCTATTAAACTGTGATCCTTAGATGGGTCAGTAGACGTTCCCTCAGGTACAATGCTTAGGTTTTAAAAAGTCTTTTATTGGGGGTTCTGGCTCAGGTGGTAGAGTGCTCTCCTAGCATGCATGAGGCACTGGGTTTGAGCCTCAGCATCACATAAAAATAGAGATATTGTGTCCATCTAAAACTAAAAAGTAAATATCTTAAAAAAATTTTACTGGTGCATATTAACTATACAGAATAGTGGGTTTCATTGTGGCATAATTGTAAGTGCATCTAAGATAATCTAATAAATTTCATTCATCGGTACCTCTCCTTGCCCTCCCCTCCTCCCTCCCTGTGGTCCCCTACCTCTACCTCAATTATATCGCTTCTATTTTCATGTGATCCTTTTTTTCTTTTTCTTTTTCTTTTTTTTTTTTTTTTACTTTTTTTCGATAGAGTCCACATATAAAACATATGGCACTTGTTTTTCTGAGTCTAGCTTATTTCGTTTAACATAATGTTCTCCAGTTCCATCCATTTTCTTGCAAATGACATAATTTTGTTCTTTATGGCTGAGTAAAACTCCAATGTGTGTATATATACCATATTTTCTTTATTCATCTGATGATAGATACCCAGGCTGGATTCATAATTTGGCTATTGTGAGTTGTGCTGCTGTGAACATAGTTATGCAAGTTTGCTACAGTGTACTGAATTTAATTCTTGGGTATATGGTATTTTCATTGTCTTGTTCTTTGAGGAATCTCCAGACTGATTTCCACAGTGGCCACACTCATTTATATTCCCACCAACTGTGTATAGGGTTCCCTTTTCCCATATCCTTAGCAACATTTATTGGTATTTGCATTCTTGATGATTGCCATTCTGACTGGAGTGAGATGGAATCACAGTTTAGTTTTGATTTGCATTTCCCTGATTGCTAAAGAACATTTTTTCCTATAATAATTAGCCATTTTTACTTTTTTTTTTTCAAGAAGAGTCTGTTTAATTCATTTGCCTACTTATTGAATGGGTTATTTGATGGCTTCTTGTTGTTTGTGTGTGTGTTGAATTTCTTTATATATTCTAGATGTTAATCCTCTGTCAGAAGAATATATATCAAGGATTTTCTCCCATTCTGTCTTCACACTGTATATTTTTTCCCCTTGCTCTGCAGAAGCTTTTTAGTTTGATGCCATCCTGTTTATTGATTCCTGGTATTATTTCCTGAGCTATAGGAATTCTATTGAGGAAGTTGCTGCCTATGCCTATATGTTGGAGTATTGACCCTATGTTCCTTTTAAGCAGTTGCAAAGTTTCTGGTTTAATTCCTAGGTCTTTGATCCAATTTGAGTTGACTATTATGGAGATAGACACTTAAGGATCTAGTCTCATTCCTCTACATATGGATATCCAGTTTTCCCAGCACCATTTGTTAAAAAGGCTGTCTTTTCTCCAAAGGAACTTTTTGGCACCTTTGTCAAGAATCAGATGGCTGTAGCTGTGTGGGCTCATCTCTGTGTCTTTTATTCCATTTCATGGTATATGTCTGTTTTTATGCCAGTGCCAACCTGGTTCTGTTACTACATAGTTCAGTAGTGTAACGTGAAGTCAGGTATTGTGATCCCTCTAACTTTCATCTTTTTGCTCAGAATTGCTTGGCTATTCTGGGTCTTTTGCTCTATATACGAATGCTAGGATTGTTTTTTCTAGTTCTGAGAAGAATATCACTCATGTTTTGATAGGGATTGCATTGAACCTGTAGGTTGCTTTTGGTAGTATATGATGCCCCATTTTAATCCGTGGATTAAAAACCATGTGGGAAAACTGAAGGCATACACTGTCACAGTGATTCTCTTCCAAATGGAACTTGACCCCTGAGGTTCAGAGAATGGGGTCTAGAGCTGGGTCATATCTTACTTGGAGCAAGAAGACACAGCACAATAAAAACCTGGAAGAGAGGGGCTGGGACTGTGGATCAGCGGTAGCACACTTGCCTGGCATGTATGAGGTACTGGGTTTAATTCTCAGAACCGCGTTTAAATAAATAAAAATAAAGGTCTATCAACAACTTAAAAAAAATGGAAGCAAGAATGGAGTTTATTGGAATTGGAGAAACTGCCTAGGTAGGTAGTCTGTAAGAGGACACTGTGAAGACAATGAGAAGGTCTGAGAGGCACCAAGGATAAAGGTGGGGATTAATGATGTGTGTAATTAAACCTATGGAATTATGCTGTGAGGTGGGACATCACGCCCAAAGCTGGAGACTGCCACTTGGAATACATGCTCAGTGTTTCATTGAAATCAGCTTTGTAACTTTCTTGTTTTGTTTTAATTTCTCCTTTTTTCTATTTAAAATAGTTTTGGGCAGGCTGAGGCAGGAGGATCACAAGTTCAAAGCCAGCCTCAGCAACTAAGCAACTAAGCAAGAACCTGTCTCAAAAAATAAAAAACGGCCGGGGATGCGGCTCGGTGGTTAAGCACCCTTGGGTTCAATCTCCAGTATCTACCCCCCACCAAAAAAATAAATAAATAAAAGTTTTTGAAATAATTTTAGATTTAAAGAAAAGTTAAAATAGAACCCAGATTCACCAGTTGCCACATTTGCTGTATCAAGTTCTAAGTACATATGTACTGTTTTCTGAATGAGTTGAGACTAGATTGTTCCCTTGTTCCTATATACTTCCACATGGACTTCCTGAGGAGGACATTATTTTATATAACTACATTATAATTATCAGAATTAGAAAATTTAAGGAGGAGGGGCTGGGGTTATGGTTCAAGAAGTAGACCGCTGCTCACCTAGCATGTGTGAGACACTGGGTTCCATCCTCAGCACCACATAAAAAGAAAAGAAAATTTAACGAGGAAACAATCAATGAATACAGATTTCCATTCCAATTTTGCCAGTTTCCCCAATATTTCTTTCTTGGCAGCACTATCCCAGGGAACTTTCCATAATGATGGGAAGGGCTTCTGAGCATTTAGAACATGGCCAGGGCCACTGAGACCATTTTAAAGTTTAATTAATTTTGATTTAAATCGCCACATGGCTCAGGTAGCTATTGCTACCTTTGTTCCTTCTGCTTTGGTTTTAAATAAACAATTTTGAAACTCACAGCCCTGTGGGAGCAATTCCTTTTTCTCAGAGGTCTCGGATGCACCCACCACCCCTCAATCCCCCCCCCCCCCCCCCCCCGTAAGGCAATTTTTTGGGATTTTTTTTTTTTTTTGGGGGGGGGGGTGCCAGGATTGAACTCAGGGGCACTCCACCACTGAGCCACATCCCCAGCCCCCATAGTGTATTTTACTTAGAGACAGGGTCTCACTGAGTTGCTCAGGGTCTCGCTAAATTGCAGAGACTGGCTTTGAACTCAAGATCCTCCTACCTCAGCCTCTCTAGTCGCTGGTATTAAAGGTGTGCGTCACCGCGCCAGGACTCAATTGTTTTTCGCTCAGCGAGCAGGGCGTTTTCTTAAGAAGAAGCTGTGTTGCTTAGATTTAAAAGCTGAACAATTTCACCTAACATTGGGAATGTCTGGCAGGCCTGGCCTCCTTCCCCACCTTCCCCAGGGCCCTTCAGCCCCACCAGGGCCAGCGTCTGAATGCACAAGCGGTCTGACCCACTAGGTGTCAGACCCATTCTGGGCCGGGTTACCCACTCCTGACTCTGGCCCCGGGACGAACAGACCACAAGTGCTTCCCAGTTGGTGATGTCCGTGATTGGCGCTTTAGCTGAGCTAATAGTCCCAGCTAGAGACCACAGCTGATTTCATTTCAATGGACGAAAATTCTTCTCGCCAAGTCTCATCCACGCAGTTATTGCGAGTTATAATAATCCCCTGCTGCCTGAACTTCCCGCCTGGAAAAGGAGCGAGAAGTCGCCGCTGGGCTCCGCGGCAGGTTAGGAGCTGCGCCTCCTCCGCGTGCGCCGCGCAGAGGAGGGACTCGCCCTGTACCTCGCTCGTCCCCGCCGCGCTCTGCGTGTCCCGCCGCTTCCAAGACTCGCCCCTGAACCAAGCCTGGGAGGTACGCGCACGTGTTTAAATGCACATTTTATTCTAAAACCGTTTTAGTTTTACTGAATTCTCATGACAATAACACAGTGGGTTCCCATACACCTGGCACCAGTCTTCTCTTTTATCATTGTGCGTCAAAAAGAAACATGTGACAGTTAAAAAATCAATATTGCTACCTCGTTATAACTGAAGTCCATACTTTGATTCCTTTTTTTTTTAAACCTAATGTCGTTTTTCTACCCCAGATCCCCTCCAGAGTGCTGTTATATGTAGTCTTTTTGTTTCCTAAGGCTCCTCTGTGACAGTTTATTCGACTTTCTTTGTCATTGATGACCTTGACAGTTAGGAGGAGCCCTGGTCAGGTACTCTGTTGTGTCCTTTAATTAGCATTTGTCCGATGTTTCCTCGTGATTAACTTGGGGTTATGCACTTTTGAGACGAGGACCACGGAGGTCCATTACGTCAAGGGTGAGTATTGTCAACATGACTTTTCGCCTATTGTGATACCTGGCTTGCTGTAGTATTTGTTGCATTTCTCAGGTGTAGTTAGTTTTTTAATCCTTTTCATCTTTTACTTTTTAAAAGGTAGTCACTACATGCAGTCTACAAGTAAGGATGATGATCCACACTTCCAAGGCAAAGTATTTATATAAAATCCCTGTAATTCTCGCAGGGGATGTAACTCAGTGGCAGATAATACTCTTGCCTAACATGTATAAGGTCCTAGATTCCATCCCCAGAGTTGCCAAAAAAAAATAAATAAATAAATAAATAAATAAAAAAAAAACAAGCAAACAAAGGGCCTCTAATTCTTCCACAAGGAAGATTTGTCTATTCTTGATTTATTCAGTCACTTATTAATAGTAGTATGGACTCACGGGTATTTATTTTGTACTTTAGGTTATAATCCAATACTACTTTATTTCATTGTCCAAATGGTCCCTAGCTTTGGCCATCAAGACCTCTTTCAATTGACTCCTGTGTCACTTTGACATGCCCTCCTCATTGTGGGGTGTTTTTGTTTTAGCACTTTCTGGAATGACAAGACATTTCAGATTATCTTGTGTAGTTCCTGTCCCAGTCCTAGCCTCAGCCATTTCTCCAAGGAGCCCCAGTTCCTTTTATTGGGGGTGGAATCAGAAAGCATGATCTGGCTATAGATATGCTTGCTGCAACTGGGGGGTAATAGGCCCTCTCAGCTGATAGAACAAGGCAGGATCTCTAAGTAATTCTATGTTACTATCTGTACCTGTAGTCAGCATGAATTCATGCTGATGTCTCCAATTCTCATTCATTACCATACATATTATTCTGCCCTCCTGTACCAGTAGTGAAAGGTCTGGTTCCTACCATCTGGTCACTTACTTGTTTGATATCAGTATACAAGAACAGCAGTAACAGAATGGTTAAGCCATACCCCCACAGAAACAGCTCTTAAAATTAACTAGTGCTTGTATAGTTTCTTTCATCTTTAGTCTTATAGACACTCATTTCCAATATTACTTAGGACAGCACTTTTCCCCCAACTTCTTCAGTGAGCTTTTTCATATATTTGTAATGCACATTCTACATTCATTTCATCTTGATATTTTTCAACCTCTTAAATTATTTTTAAAGTTTACATGCATACATTAAGATTTATTCTTTGTGCTAGAAAATTCTATGGATTTTTAACAAATGCATAGTGTCTTGTATCCACTATCACAATACCATACTGAGTAGTTTCATTGCCCTAAAAATTCTTCCATATTTCACCTCACTTCCCCTGTCCCTTCACCCACTGATCTTTTTACTATCTCTGTTTTGTTATGTAACTAGAATCATATGCAAGGATCCTTTTCAGAATGGCTTCTTTCACTTAGCAATATGCACTTAGGATTTCACACAGACCTTTTATCACCTTAGTTCATTTCCTTTTTCTTTCCTTTTTTTGGTACTGGGGATTGAACCCAGGGACAGTCCACCACTGAGCCACCTCCTCAGTCCTATTTTGTATTTTATTTAGAGATAGGGTCTCACTGAGTTGCTAAGCAACTCATCGCTGTTGAGGCTGGCTTTGAACTTGTGATTTTCCTGTCTCAGCTTCCAAACCACTAGGATTACAGGCATGCACCACCCTGTGCAGTTCTGTTCTTTTTATTGTGGAATAATCCATTGTATGGACGTTCATATTTGTTTATCAACTTACCTGTTGAAGGATATCTTGATTGCTTCCAATTCTTGGCCAGTATGAAAAAAAGCTTCTGTAACATTCATATGGAAATTGTTGTGTGGACATCAGTTTTCAAATTAGGTCAATACCTAGAAAGAGGATTGCTGGGTCCTATGGCAAAACTAAATTTAGATACTGCTAAACTATCTCCCAAAGGAGCTGTACCACGTTACATTTCTACTATCAAGGAACAAAAGTTTCTGTTGCTCCATCTTTTCCAGCAATTTGTATTGTCATTGTTTAGGGATTTTAGTCATTCTAATAGGTGTGTAGTGGTAAACCTTTTTTATTTTTATTTTGGGAGTTTTTTTGTTTTGTTTTTTTAATGTGACACTCTTTGCAGGGAGATGCTTATTTCATCCTGACATTTTTCAACCTCTTAAATTATTTTTAAAGTTCACATGAATACATTTCCTTAAACTACAAAGAAATAAGATATTAAAAGAATCAGAAAACAAATTAAGTAAAATTAATAGGAAATAGATATTACCACATGCCCAAAAGGATTTATTATTGTGCTATGTCACTCCTGTATTAAATTAGTTTTATATTGCAACTGAACAGTTTCACGTAGCTTTAAAAAAAAGGAGGTAGATAGGCATTTGGAGCATAGCTCAGTGAGAGAGCACTTGCCTACCATATGTGAGGCCTTGGGTTCCATCCCCAGCACTAAAGAGGAAAAAAAAAAAAGAAACGGAAGATCATAAATTTATTTTGAAAGAGAAAATTTTTTCTACCTCCAAATTTAAGTAAAAATTGTCTTGTGCATTTGGAGCTAATGGCACTGGGTGTCATAAAAGAGAGCATCTTCAAGCAGTGATGGAACATCAGGCAGAAATTGCTTTCATTTGCCTTCCATGGAAGCTGCCCTCCACCAGCCACCGTTTCTTCTAAGAGTTACACTTCGCAGAAATGGTGACACTCATGTGTGTCTCTAAAAAGATATTTAGAACAGATATGATGATCTGGATGTATTGAACCCTGAGAAATACTTGTGAATGAAACTGAATGAAGGTGGTGTAGACACCATCTTACTTGGTGATGTGGTGTTGGCTTGTTTCTCCTAGTAGCCCCAAAGCTGTTCTGATTTTCTTGTATTGAGTGATAGGACAAGAAACACCTTTGCCGACTACAAACCCAACAGGTTTCTTTTCATGTAGCACTCTTTTTTTTTTTTTTTTGTACCGGGGATTGTACTCAGGGGCACTCAACCACTAAGCCACATCCCCAGCCCTATTTTGCATTTTATTTAGAGACAGGGTCTCGCTGAGTTGCTTAGTGCCTCACCATTGCTAAAGCTGGCTTTGAACTCATGATCCTCCTGTCTTAGCCTCCCAAGCCACTGGGAATACAGGCGTGCACCACCACCAAACCCGGCTTTTCATGATAGCTCTCAGAATCTCCTGTGTTTTGTTTTGCTATGCTTTGGAGAAGAGTCTGACTTTCATTTTTTTCTTTTTGGAGGGACAGTGTTGTGTGTCTGCTATAGTTTCAGGAGTCTCTAAAATTGGATTTGAAGGAATCTCTGACAGTGTGACCTCTTGGCTCTGGTTTTATTTAGTGCTGGCTGTGTGAGCGAGGGTTTAATGCTATGCATTTACTGTTCACCTAACAACTGTGGAAAAGAGCCAGGTGTTGGGAATGAGTAAGTACAATGAGCCATAATGCCTCTACCCGAATTCAAAGGAGCAAAAAGTTTCTTGATAATATTACACATGAATTTCCACAGTGTGGGCTGAAGACAGGCAGTTTGCAGTGACCTGACAGGCCTATTTGTCTGTGTCAGCCACGGGATGGAGAGAAGCAAGTGAAGTAATGCCACTACGTGCCCTCTTTATACAAAGATTTTATGCACAGTGCACTGTCGGGGGGGAAAAAAAAGTAACATAGAGTGTCAGTAGCTATTTAGACAGAAAGACCGTAATGCTCTTTCCAGAGTGTCCTTTTACGCCAATTTGCTGTGAAACTTTCCAAAGCTAATGAGATATTAAATGTGTTTTGTTGAGGGAAGAAGCTGATTAGTCTTTGGTTTGATTTTTAATGTAATTGGCAAGGATAGTACACAGCTTAAGTTTTGGAAGTAATTTCCGTTCAGAGCCCTGTGAAAGCATGATTGGACTTGTGAAGGACACAGAGACCTGAGCGCACTTGGCTGTGAACCCCGCGGCAGATGTGAAGTGGAACACCACATGACCTTTCCTTGTGTTTTTCTGGGGAGCCTGTGCCCCCCTCATTCAGATCAAGAACACTTTATTTTCAGCGTATAAGTGTGATGCTTTTCAAAGGCAGTTCTCAGTCTGGTGAGGGTTCTGGAATTTGGGGGGTTTACAGTGACCCTAACATAGCAAAAGCAAACTGCTGCTTCTGTACCCTCACTTACAACACGGAGTCCTTCCAGAACACTTGGCTTCCCGTGCTGTCTTCCTGGAGTGAGTTTGCACCAGAGCCCACAAGTGAAGGGCTCAGGCCCACGAGGCTGCCCCTGCTTCTGATGAAGTCGAATTGTCAGTGTCTGGCTATGAATCACAGGTTCCAGTGACCCCTCCTCACGTTCGATCATTTGCTAAAACAGCTCACAGAACTCAGAGAAACACATTTACTGGTTTATTATAAAAGACCTCACAGGCTGGGGATACAGCTCAGTTGCATCACGTGCACAAGGCCCTGGGTTCAATCCCCAGCACCACAAAAAAAAAATCACAAAGGATACAGAGGAACCACCAGGAAAAGATACACAGAGTGGGGTCTGGAAGGATCCTGGGCCGGGGTGCTCCCATCCCCTTAGAGTTTTGCCACATTTCTAGCATGTGGGTGTATCACCAACTCAGAAACTCTCTGAATCTCATCTTTTTTGTGGAGGCTTCCTCACATGGCATGATGGATAATGAACCCCTCTTGGGGATAGGGGTAGAGAGGCAAGACTGAAATTTCCAAGCTTCTCATCATGGCTTGGTCTTTCTGTGATCAGCTTCATCCAGGAGTCCACCAAAACTGGCCTTATTAGAGCAAAAGTTGCTCCTATTTTTCAGGAAATTGCAAGGAATTTAGGAGGTCTGTGCCAGGAACCAGAGGCAGAGACCAAATATGTGTGTGTTTTAATGTTACGTCCTTGACACATGATTTATGCCAGCAATGAATAATCAACTTACGTCAAACTCATAGAATATAGAACTATATATATGGTGTGATACACAGATCATGAGCTGGCTGACATAGGGCACTTGGCCTTATGCACCCTGGGAATTTTTTAATTCCTGTGATTTGTTTATTTATAAATAGCACCAAACCCCTTTAGGATGTATGGGGAGAGGTGGCACAGTTTGCAGAGTCCAAGCTTGGTTCAACTTTAGTAGGCTTGAAAAGATAACCACATGCTTAAAAAGTAGTTTCACAGCAGTTTCCTAAGATCCTCAGGCTACATTTGGAAGATTGTTGTACATGGTTATTTTGTGTGTGTAAAATTCCCACTTGAATAAGATAAGAGCTTCTTAATCCAAACCTAGGGAGGCTAGATTTTCACCAGGTTCCTGTCATGTCCTCAAATAGAGCTAGACATTTTGATTGCCATATGACGGATTAAGCAGGTAAAGAATAAAAATAGATAATGCATCTGTGAATACATGAAAATAGCTTCTCGTTAGTGAACGTAACTGTGCATCAGGAGCAATTGTTTGTAACTCTGGTGATGATGAGTGTCTCGTCAGAATTCATGGTTGAGCAAGTCAGGGGGAAGCTGAAGAAATGTTGAACTACTTCCATTAAAATGTAGAAGCAGCCAGGTACAGTGGCACACACCTAAAATCCCAGCAACTCGGGAGGCTGAGGCAGGAGGATCATAAGTTCAAGGCCAGCATGGGCCACTTAGCAAGACCCTGTCTCAAAATGAAAAATAAAGAGCTGGGGATGTGGCTTGATGGCAGAGTGCCCTAGGGTTCAATCCCTGGTACTACAAAGTATAAAACCAAATAGATGGGCAAAACTTTATTTGCTTTTCCTCAGAGAGGAGGGAAACTTTGAGGCAGCTTTTGAATGGTGAGTCATTTCGAACCAAGGCCCAGGACTTCCTGGAGAACAAACCTCTGAGCCGGTTCGCCAAACCCAGCCCCGGCTGGTACTACATTAAGTTCTTCTAATACAACCAGAAACAAGAGGACAATTTGCTTAGTGGAACTGAGGTTGTGAGGACTTTGTTCCAACATTCTCTGAAGTTCTGAGGTATAAGTAATGTTTAAACCCACCAAGCTTGTGCTACTTTGGTATGGTGGCCCCCCAAAAATCTAATATACACTGTATTAAGATTATCTTATCTGGGACTGGTGGCTGTAGTTTCAGCAACTTGGGAGTAGGATTCCAAGTTCAAGGCCAGCCTGAGCAACTTAGTGAGGCCCTGTCTCAGAATTTTAAAAAAAAAATTTTTTTTAAAGGAACCAGGCATGATAGTGTACACCTGTAATCCCAGCAACTTGGAAGTCTGAGGCAGGAGAATCATGAGTTTAAGACCAGCCTCGGCAACTTAGTGAGGCCCTAAGCAACTTAGCAAGACCCTGTGTCAACATAAATATTTTTAAAAAGGCTGGAGATATGGCTCAGTTATTAAGTGCCTCTGGGTTCAATCCCCAATACCTAGCAAAAATAAATAAATAAAATATTTTATTTTATTTATATAAAATATAAATATTTTATAGCTTAGTGGCAAGCTGCACCCCCCCCAAAAAAAAATAAAATAATTCTGAGCTACATTTTAGCGCACCCTATTATTTACTTCTGGATTTAACTTGCAAAATCTCTGAGAAGTGCCTTCAATCTCGAGGGTAAGAACCCAGTGATAGGTAAATGAGAAAGAACTTATGACATCCATCTTTAAGTTGCTTTCATTCAACAATAACCTTGGCTTTGGGTCTCCCAAGTGTCAGATATTGCACTGGAAATTAATAATAATAATAATAATAATAATAATAATAATAATAATAAGGCACAGTTCTTGTCGTAAGAAAAGATTTGAGGCTGAAAACAGACACCGCCCCAGAACACTAAGATGAATGCTTTAAAGAGGGCCTTAGGTTTTCTTGCTATCAGAACCACCTGGAGGTTATTAAGCCCCCAACAGCCAGGCCCCAACCTAGAGCCACTGATGGAGCAAGTTTCCAGCAGAGCCCTAGAATCTGTTCCCAGATGCTGTTGTTGCTGGCTGGGGACCACCCTGAGGGCCATGCTTGGGAGGACAGTTGCAAATGCCAAGTGTCTAGAATGGAAAGGCACAGTCACACAGTGCTGCGGCAGCAGGGTTTATTTTGTTGTTGTTTTGGGGGGTACCAGGGATGGAACCCAAGGGCACATACCCACTGAGGGTTGGGCACATCCCCAGCCCTCTCTTATATTTTATTTAGAGCCAGGGTCCCACTGAGTTGCTTAGGGACTCGCTAAATTACTGAGGCTGCCTTTGAACTCACAATCCTTCTGTCTCAGTCTCCGGAGCTGCTGGGATTACAGGTGTGGGCCACCGTGCCTAGCCTTGCAGCAGAGTTTTGAAGAACAAGGAGGGTTAGCAGTAGAAATAGGTAGAAAGGGGATTCTAAGCAGTAAGAATGGTGTGCGCACTCCCAAGTCTCCCTGGTCAGATGGGGCCTCCTCCTAACCCTTCAAAATATCACAGAACATGGAGTGGAAAATCACTGCTCTGGACACTGGGGAGCCATTAGAGATTCCTAACAGGGACTTCCACCACCAAATCTATAATTTTAACCAATTAGTCTGATAGCACTGTGGAAGACTGGACTAGGGAAAGAATACAGGCAGAGAAAAGACGCAGGTGTCACAGAGGTGTGAACCTGGGATGAAGAGGATGGGATCATATATAAGTAGGCTGCTTTAACAAATTACCGCAGCCTGTTTCTCACCTTTCTGGAGGCTGGAAGTCTGAGATGAGGCTGCCAGCAGAGTCGGGCTGTGGTGAGGGCCCCCTTTCCATTGGAGATGATGGTTGCAAATGGCTGCCTTCTTGTTAGGGGTACTTGGTGGGAAGAGGGCCAGCTAGCACTAACTCCATTCAAAGTCCCCCGCCCCTCCAAATAGCATCATACTGGAAATTAGAGTTTAACCTAAGAATTTGGGAGTGTGGGCACACGTATTTAGTCCATAACAGGTGGATCACAAGGCTAGCTCTATTAGAGACTCAGTTAGTGGGACTTGGTGATCCCATTGGGGACGAGCCCTTGGTTCATCTGAATGTCATTCATTCAGTGACCTGCTCATTCCCCTTCCTCCCCGCCGTTGTATCAGAGTCAAGTAAAAGACTGACTTCCTTCTAATAAATGAGGTTCCCATCTCAGACCATGCCTTAGGTGGGTGGGGAAAAGGGTCTCCAAGCTCTAGCTGTACAGGAAATGGAGCGTAAAACTTGATAGTAGCTTAAAAGACACTTCCTTGGAAAGCACTAGTCGGAGACCCCAGACCGGGAGACAATGTGGCCTTAGCACGTCGGCTTCTCTCAGAGCTGTCAAACACTTGAGATCCTCAGCTTTCTAGTTCCAGTTTCTCCTGGTTTGTCTCCCACCCTTTGGACCATTCTCCCTCAGCCTTCTCTGCAGGTTCCTCATCCTCTGTCTCGTCATTACATGCTGACAGCCTTCAGGGGTCCTGGTCTGTTCGTGGACTTGCTTTCTCCCCAGGTGATTTCATTGACCATTATTGCTTGGCACCTGCTGATTCTCCATTTCCTGCTTAACATCTTTTTAAGTTCACTAGACTTGAATAGTCACGAGCTTATTTCAAATAGACTTTTTGATGTTGTGTCAGCTAGCTTTTGCCCACAGTAATGATGTATAATGAAAAACCACGAAACCTCAAGGGCACACAGTAATAAGTATTTATTGCTCAAGTGGTGGAGGTGCCTGGCTAGGCAGTCTTGCTGAGCTTGGGTGAGCTTGTTCACATCTCTGGGTGATCCAGGTTGGCCTTGGCTTAATGACTGGGGTAGTTGTGTTCTGCTGCAAGTGTCTCTCATCCTCCAGCAACCTAACCTGGGCATTTTCTTCTGGCCATGACAGAAACAGAAGGCCTCATAAGACCTAGGCTTAGGACTGGCACACAGAGACCCAGGATGTGGCTTAGTGGTAAAAGTATTTGCCCAGAACTGGCACACCAGCATTTCCACTGGCCAAATCAAGTCACAAAGCCAGCCCAGACTTAAGGAGTGCAGTGAGATGAACTTCCATTATGAGAAAAGCAAAGGTCATAGATACAGATAAAAGAGAAAAACTGAGGATGTCAACACTAAGTCTACCCCAGATGTTTTGTGAGCATCAGTATATATTCATGATATTGAATCCATATTCTCCCCCCACATGTTAATTCAATCTCAGCATGACACTCTCACAGCCATACCTGGTGTACCCACAAGCCTGTGCATTGTTTTTTAATTTCCCACAACTCCCCTCTCCCTGCAGAGCTCCACTTGATCTGCCCTAACTCATCTGTGACTCCTGTAACCACTGAGGTTCTCCAGAGAAACAGACAGATACACGCACATATGCATACAAGTATGTATGCATGCATTCACACACACGGGAACTGGCTAACGTAACTGTGGGGACAGGCAAGGTCAAACTCCATAGGACAACTATTGAGATAAGAGTTGATGATATAGCTAAATGTGGTGAGCGACTCGGGAGGCTGAGGCAGGAGGATTGCAAGTTCAAAGCTAGCCTCAGCAATTTAGCAAGGTCCTAAGCAACTTCAAGAGACCCTGTCTCAAAATGAATAATAAAAAGAGCTGGGGTACACCCGCCCCCACATACACATGCAAAAAAGAGTTGCATATTTGAGTTTGAAACCCAAGGGACAAGCCAGCAATTTGGAAACTCAGGCAGGATTTCAATGGCAATTTTGAGGTAGGCTTCCTTCTTCTCTGAGGAAACCTCGGGTTTTTCTCCTAAGGCCTTCAGTGGGCTAGATGAGGCCCACCCATCTTATGGAGAGAAATCTTCTTCAAAGACTACCGATTTAAATGTTAATCATATGTACAGAATTCTTTCACATTCATAGATGTCTATGCTAGCATCTAACTAAACCACTGGTCACCATAGCCTAGCCAAGTTGACCCATAAAACTAACCATCACAGGCCTTCATGATGTTTCCTGGCTGCCTAGATATTCCCTCAGTCTCTGGTACCTTGGGGTCTTTGTTCATTCTACTTGGCCTGCAGTATCCCCACTCTTCATTTACCTGGTGTCAGCTCAAGGATCACACCCTAAGCAAGCCCTGCCGGATTCTTCCAACTCAGTATCCCCTGGTACCCAGCGGCTCAGGAGGCCGAGGCAGGAGGATCACAAGTTCAAAGCCAGCCTCAGCAAAAGCAAGGTGCTAAGCAAATCAGTGAGAACCTGTCTCTAAATAAAAAATACAGAGCAAGGCTGGGGATGTGGCTCCGTGGTCAAGTGCCCCTGAGTTCAATCCCTGGTATCCACACCCAAAAAAGGCAAAAATCTCAGGCTTCCCCATTTCTCACAGTCCTCGTAGCCTTGGGAGAAACTTTTAAGACTAGATAATAATGAAGGCAACTGTGTATCAAATATTTCCTGTGTGCCCAAGGCTGTTATGTGTGCTTTTTGGTACATCTCATATAAGCTTCACCTACTTGTGTGCTGGTGTTCATCCCCTTTTAGACATGGGGAAACTGAGGCATGGAGAGTTTAAGTAGCTGGACCAAATCTTATAGCCAGTTAATGACAGATGGAGAGTTTCAACCTAAAGAGTCAAGACCCACAGCCTGTGTTTGTCACTCTTCAGGAGGACACAAGCCTTGATAGGTCTAAAGCTGTACAATTAAAAAAAAAAAAAAGCCACAAAAATGTAAGTCACATAGGTAATTTTAACTTTCTTAGTAGCCACATTTTTTAAAAAGGGGAAAAGTTGGATTATTTATGATTTTGTTTAACCTAGCATGTCCACAAATCTTCAATATGTAGTCAATATAAATAATCAGAAAATACTGGACATTGTTTTCTCATACATAGTCTTTGAAATCTGATAAGAATTTTTTTAAACCTCTCAATTGGATTAGTCACATTTCAAGAGCTCACCAGTGTTTGCATTTTAGTAGCTGCCATATTGGACGACTCTGGTCTAAAGACACCAAAATAGACTACTTTTAGTTCCTATCCACTAGACAACCCTTCTCTCCCAACACACACACACACACACACACACACACACACACACACACACACAGAGTGTCCCATGGGGCAATCAAGCTATGCCCTCTTTTTTCATTTTTTTTTGGGGGGGGGGGGGCTCAGTATGCTGGGGATTTAACTCAGGGGCAGTTTACCACTGAGCCGCATCCCCAGTCCTTTCTAGTTTTTTTTTTTTTTTTTTTGAGACAGGGTCTCACTAAGTTGCTTAGGGCCTCACTACGTTGCTGAGGCTGGTCTTGAGCTTGCCATCCTCCTGCCTCAGCCCCCAAGCTGTGTTAGGATGCCAAATACTAGAAGTCCTGCGCCTCTCTCCCAACTCTGCCTTGGGAGTTTAAGGGTTATTAACCCTTTTCCTAAACTTGACCTATCTTTGCTCCAAGGACAAAAAAAAAAAAAAACCTGGATTCCCTGGTCCCTCTCTGACCAGGATTTGGGCTGGCAGCTGGCTGGGCAGCCAGAGCTGCAGGCTCTCTCTCAGCCTGGAGCGAGTCCAGCCTGGTGAGTCAGAGCCTGAATTATGAGTAATCCAGAAGGCCCTGGAACAATAGTCTTCCCCACTAGATTTGAATCACCCGATTCTCTGGGAGATCAGATCAAGTTGGAGGGGCTGGTTCTGGCTGTTGGCGGGGGAAGGGCTCCCTGCCCAGATTTCTGATCCTTCCTTTCCTTCTTGGCTCCTAGACAGTCCAGGCATTTGGCAGAGGGAACTTGAATTTTCTGGAATTACTTTTGCAGGGAATTTGGTGTAAACGAATCAGCCCCTTCACGTCTTCCATTCTCTCAAGGTTTAGTTCGTTGGTTTTGGGTCCCACCCCTCACCTTTTCCTTTAAAAATAAAAACAAACAAACAAACAAAAAACTCTAACCACTAAAAGGTAACTCAGGAAAATGGAGAGTGGTTAAATAAAATAAAGAATCAAAAGAAGATTCTGCTGGTGGTGTGTTGTCAATCTCTCCCAGGACTGAGACCTCTCTACCTGATTCTACCTCCAGGCCCTTCTGCCCATCATATTGGAAGAGACTTAACACACTGGTGCAAAATTTTCAATTCTTGCAAAAGAAAGTGATCCAACCCTGGAGGGCTTCTAATGTGGAAAACAAAACGTAACGATGGAGTTAATTAGCATTGCACGGCTCACAAAACCCCCTCCAGGGGCTCCTTCTCAGATTTAAATCAGGGCCTGGTGCAAGATGGGACAGCTCCCACAGCGAGACCCTTTCCACCAACCACTCTCAGCACCGTTTTTCATCCTTCTTCTTTGGCTCTGGGAGAAGTAACAGCTGAGCCTGCGTCAGTGGGCAGCGTTCACCAGCTGCATGCTAATGGTGCCCGGCCCTTCCCAGCCCACCTCCCCACTTTCCCCTGCCCTTGCTTCAGAAGCCAGACCTCCTTAACCCTTTAGGCTCACTCCTAGTCCCAGCCTTGGTGGCTTTAGGTAGTTTTCCCGGGCAGCCTTAAGGTGAGCCTGAACTTTTCCAGGTGAGATCCTCTGGCCCAACTTTTCCTCCCAGTTCTGCCTAGGAAAGCCATTTCCTAACTGACCCTGCCATCCTTTATACTCTGGTCATGAATGAGGAACTTCCCAGGGTCCCCGCGGGCACAACCTTGCCTGGTAGGTGTTACAAGTCCCCATTATACAAATGAGGAAACAGACTCAAAGAGAGGAAATGATATTTCAAAGGTTGACCCTGTGAAAGAGATAGATCTGCCTTCTCCAACGCCCGCCCTGCTCTGTTCCTCATCCGTCCCCAGGCCCAAGTGGCAGAGGTGCCACTGCAACCATTACTGCTGCTAATGCTAGCGATAATAATAGGAGCAGCCGAATACTTTGTGACAGATTGTATTTTTGCAAAGGTGGATGACTAAATCCATCTGTAAAATCCAACACAGACGGCTGGGTGTGGTGGCGCACACCTGTAATCCCAGCGGCTCAGGAGGCTGAGGTATGAGGATCATGAGTTCAAAGCCAGCCTCAGCAACAGCGAGGCGCTAAACAACTCAGTGAGACCCTGTCTCTAAATAAAATACAAAATAGGGCTGGGGATGTGGCTCAGTGGTTGAGTGCCCTTGAGTTCAATCTCTGGTACCAAAAAAAAAAAAAAAAAAATCTAACACAGAAGGCCCTGGTCAGAGCTGTTAAGTGTTGGGGTGTGGGTCTGCTCTGTGGGTGCTGTTCCATCTCATATACACAGCCTGATTTAAATTTGAGGAGGCGTTATGAGCCATGCTATGACATCACTTTCTCCATATATGTATGTATGTATGTATACTATATCATATGCATATATCACACATAGAATCACCCATCTGAATACTCTTACAATGTGACTAGCACTTGTGCCACCGAAAAGTCATCTGTTTCCCCTCCCCTTGAACCCAGGTGTGTTGAAACTGCTCCACACAATAGAATTCCATGATGGGGGTGTTGCTCTGTGGCTCTTGAGGTTGGACCACGGAGGACTCAGGGTCCCCACAGGCTGCATTCATCTCCCCCAGCCCAGGGAAGATCTGCTTCGATGCTCACTCGTGTGCGTTAGGACCTGGCCGTTGGCTGGAGAGATCAGCTCCCTGCCCCTTGAGCTCTCCTTAGGATTATTGAGCTCTCTTTAGAATTACTGTCACATAGAAGCTGCTTTCCCCCCACAAGAGCTGGGAGGAGCTCTGGTCTTTTCATAGCTTAATCTCAGAAGTGGCACCCCATGGCCATCCACCAGGTCCACACACACACACACACACACACACAAAAAGAATGAGGTCACACAAGGCCTGAGCATCAGTGGCAAAGTCCCCAGGGGCCACTTAGAGGCTGCTGGCACTAGAGCTGCCTTCACTGACCCCCTCAACTGGGCCTTGCTGTGCCCACTGCACATGGGCACAGCCTTACACACACGAGGCTGAAGGCCTTGGATGGGGCTTTGAGTGGCAAGCAGACAGCCAAACATATTTCAAAATGTTCTGTTTGCTTTGCTTCCTCAGGCATTTCAATTCCAGGAATGATTGGCTGCAGAGGAGAGAGTGTATTCAAGTCTTCTAGATGCTTCATGACTTTTTCAAACTTACCTTTCATTGACTTGTAAGATTATAGGTTTGTCCACATGATCCTTGACTTAGGATGGGGTTATATCCTGATGAACCCATCATAAGTTGAAAGCATTGAAAGTCAACAAGATGCTTGTACCCCTAACGTACTGAACATCCTAGCTCAGCTCAGCTTGTTCCTCCTTGTGATCATGTGGTTGATCTGGAGCTGAGGCTTGCTGCTTCTTACTCCTCAACATTGTGAAGGTCTGGTGTGACATATCTATAGTCCATGGGAAGGTCAGAGTTCCAAGTACAGTCTCTATGAATGTTTATTGCACCATCATAAACTCAAAAAATCCGAAGTAGAATCATCATGAGCTGGCACCGTCTGTATAGTCCTACGCCTCAACCCTCTTTTCTTTTTTCTTCTTGAGATTTTTTGATCTATAGGGATGTGAATAACATCCAGAATTGGGGCTCTTCTCTACTGTAGCTGCACTTGGGAATCACTTATGGCAATTTAAAAAGTCCGGTCACACCAGGTGTGGTAGCTCACACCTGTAATCCCAGCGGTTCAGGAGGCTCAGGCAAGAGGATCACAAGTTCAAAGCCAGCCTCAGCAGTTTAGCAAGGGCCTCAGCAACTCGGTGAGACCCTGTCTCTGAATAAAATACAAAATAGGGCTGGGGGTGTGGCTCAGTGGGCAAGTGCCCCTGAGTTCAATCCCCAGTACCAAAAAAAGAAAAGAAATCCTGTTGCCTAGGCCACACCCCAAGTGTATCACACCAGGATTTCTGGAAGTGGGATCCAGGGATCTAGAGACTGAGATTTTATCTTTATTTTTTTTAATATTTATTTTTTAGTTATAGGTGGATGTAATGTCTTTATTTTATTTTTATGTGATGCTGAGGATTGAACCCAGTGCCTCATGCATGGTAGGTGAGAGCTCTACCTCTGAGCCGCAACCCCAGCCCTTATTTTTATTTTTTAAAAAACCCTTAATGAGTTCAATGTGCAGTCAGTCAGTATTGATAGCAGTCGCCTAAGGACCTCTATAGAATGCAGGCGCTGATGCAGCAGGTCTGGGAGGAACCTGAGAACCTGCTAGTGGTCCATGGAGCACAACTTTGAAAAGCACCATTTTAGGACCATGGTTCTCAATCGTGACCGCATCCTGGAGTTATAGTGGAAGCTTAAAAAAATACTGGTGCCTGAGCTGCATCCTAGAAATTTGTATCCAACTGGTCTGGGTTGAGGCTTTGGCATCAAGAGCCCCCCAGACATCTCCAGCGTGCACCCGAGGTGGTGAGCCAGTGTTCTGGACTCTCCCCCCAGGGTCTCCGTCCTCCTCAGCCTCCACTTCCTGAAGTACATCCTCTCCCACTTGCTTTCTTCACTAATACTCTTCCCCATGAAGGCAGTTGGATTTAATGTGATTTTAAAGTGGAAGATGTTCAGGCTCCTAAACATCCCTCTCCAAGTGCAGAGAATTCCAACATTAGCAGTTCATCCCTGTGTTCAATTTCCCACTCTCTCGGAGTCCTTTTAGGAATATAACATTATTCAAAGAGCCAATAAGCTCTTTGAAAATCTCTACAAAACATTCCTATCTGGACTTCCAATTTCTTCAGATTTCCAAAATGCAGCCCAAGGCTTCTTTCTCAAGTGTAAAACCATAATTGCACCCTTGCTTAAGCCCTTCAGTGGCTCCTATTGCTCAAGACACGCCAGCCCATGTGTTCCCTTCTGCAACCACTCTATCCCATTACATTTTTTTTTCCTCCAGCGCTGGGCATGTAGATGTGCATACGCCCCCAGCAGGTCCTGTTACCTTTACATACCACATTTCGGCTGCTGGATTCTGTGTAGTCCCTGAACCTGCCCAGCTCTCCTGGCCTTTGCTCTGAGACTCTCTTTTGCAAGACTCAGCTGGACCTTCCCAGGAAGCTTCCTTGACTCCTATCCCCCAACCCAGTAGCCAGAGTGAGAACACTCTAGATGGCAGGCCCTTCACCCTAGGGGCCTGACACATGGCGTCCAAGTGCCTAACACTGTCCTCACCAAACACTGGGGAAGGAAGGACGGCAATTGGGCACTTGAATGGACGGGAATGGGGGCAGTTGTTACTAAAGAAAGAAGACAGGAATGGATGGCCACCCTCCTTAGGAGCTTTCAGGTCCCTTCACCTTGTTTTCAAGATGTTTCTTTTCAAAACATCCCATCGTAGACAGTGGCTCTGGCCTACGCTCCAGGTTTTCTTGAAGGATAACAAGAAAATGCAGCAATGACTCAATGTACTTTCTTGCCAAATGCACCTCCTCTGTCTGGTAACTCTCAAAATAACTCAGTCCTGATTCAGAAATAGTGACTCAGCTTCATAAAGATTGAAGACATTTTTTTTTTCCTCACAAAAATGAAAGTGTGCACACCCTGCTGCGTGGGAAAGGTAATCGAACCCTGGCCTTTGTTGGGCAGTTCCTCTAGAAGGCAGCTTTCCCGTCAAGTTGCAGTTGGAGCCCAAAGGAAGATGAAGTGCACGTTTCCTGCACCCGAATCTTGCTTCTCTGCTCTCCTATCACCCAACCCCTTCTCTCTCTCTCTCTCTCCTGCTGGCTTCTTTTCAATGTGTCTTGGTGTAACTTGATTAAAGTAGAACTTTAGGCTTGCCTTACACATGCCTTGTCCCACCTGGGCTAGTTGCCCTTGACCTGTTTGTGTGTGTGTGTGTGTGTGTGTGTGATTTTGCCAAAACCACCCATAATGGATGAAAGATGTATCCTCACCATGGGGGTACTCAGGCTGTGGTCTGTTCCTGATGATCACATTCTTAATGCAAGTGAGTAAGAGTGGCATTGACACCCCTCTTTAAAAAAAAAAAAAAAAAACACTGGGTGGGGCTGGAGTTGTAGCTCAGTGATAGAGCACTTGCCTAGCATGTGCGAGGCATTGGGTTCCATTCTCAGCCCTTTATATAAATAAATTAAATAAAGATCCACTGACAACTAAAAAAATATTTAAAAAAAAAAATCCACTGGGTGCAGTGGTGCATACCTACAATCCCAGTGGCTCGGGAAGCTGAGGCAGGAAAGATGCAAGTTCAAAGCCAGCTTCAGCAACTTAAGCAAGGCCCTGAGCTAAAAAATAATAATAAAATAAAATAAAAAGTAAAAAATCTGGGGATGTGGTTCAGTGGTTAGGCACCCCTGGGTTCAATCCCTGGTACCCGCCCCCCCAAAAAATGACTATGATGACTATGATGTTGTTTTAACTGTCATTTTAAAAAAATAGACTATTTTCCCTAAAAATGAATCAAATCAAATCCATGCATTCTAAACCAGAGATTGCTTAAATTTCAACATGCATATAAAACAATCTTTGAAAATGTCATGAAAGCCGTGTTTCCTTTCTTCAAGAAGAAGTTCAGGGACTATCCTAGAATAGATATTTATTTTAAAATGCAGAAGTTTTGGAGATTTTAGTACAAGTTGAATAGAAGGTTATGCTTCTTATCGTGGAGCACCATGTAATTTATTTATATATATATACATATATATATATATATATATATATATATATATATATATATATATATATGTATGTGTATGTATATGTATATATATATATATATATATATATATATATATATATATATATATATATATATATTTTGTACTAGGAATTGAACCCAGGGGCAGTTACTCCCTGAATCACATCCTCAGCCCTTTTTTATATTTTATTTAGAGACAGGGCTCACTGAGTTACTTAGGGCCTCACTAAATTGCTGAGGCTGGCTTTGAACTTGTGATCCTCCTGCCTCAGCCTCCTGAGCCACTGGGATTATAGGAGTAAACCACCATGCCTGGCTTTCATGGAGCACCATCTAAGACATACAAAGTGCTCAGCAATGATATTACTAAGATAACTCATGAGTTGAAAGAATAGAAAGGGATCTGCCCCTCTGTCACATATTATTGTCACTGGTTGGGTCCCTAGCTCACCTCTGAGCTCATTGGACCACAGTATAGTGCCTGACACACAGTAGGAGTGCCATAAATGTTTATGGAACTGAACTGCTTATCTGATGGCTGAGTCAGAGAGGCAGATATAAAAAGAAATTGGCCTACTCTGAAAACTCCCTTTGGATTTTAGCCAGAACTGTTTCAGCAAATACTATTAGGATTAAATATATACTTATTTACAGGGGAAAATAAAAAAGATAAAATGAAAAGTCACTCTCTCATTTTTCTCATTCTGTTTTTTAAAAAAATCTTTCAGAGTCATCCTCTACCATTTCTTATCCATCAGTATTACATTAACATGATATGTTGCCTCCCTTAAACACGTCAAATGGATTCATACTGGCACTTTATCAGGTACGATTTCTGTTTCCATAAAACATCTTTAGACACACCAACACTACTTAAATGAGAAGGAGAAAATCCTTCCCTTCTCCCATCATCCAGTTGACTCTGGAAAAAGGTGGCATTTCTGCAGCCTCCTCTGTCTTTGTTCCCTCCCTCAGGAGCTGTGCTTTGTGCGGGGGACCAGCTTGTCCCTGTGAATCCCTCTCTCCTTAAGTGCGCTAGCTCTAACAGCCTGGGAGCCAGCTGCACCTGGGCTAACAGGGCTTTTCCAGCACTGACCAGGTGGAAGGAGGGGTGGAGGGAACACAGGATCAGCACAGGAGCTAAGCAGGATTAACTCCTTCAAATTGCTTGGAAAAATCTTCCTGGTTCCTTGGAGGAATGTGGAGAACGAGGCAGAAGCTAACTTGGGGTCATTCTGATGGATGCTCCAGATAGGCAGGCCAGTACTCTAGGGTAAACCATTATTTCCTGGAGTGCTCCCTGCACACTCCAAGCCTCTGATGCACAAGGAATGTACTAAGCTGGCAGTTCCTGGACCAGAATCACCTGGGAACTTGCTACAAATGCCAATTCTCGGCCACCCCAGATCCCCTGAATCAGCTGAGTGTTAACAACCCCTTTGGGAGAATTTATCCATGTTCAAGTTTGAGAACCTCTGTATGAGGCAAGCCCAGGAAGGAAATTTTCTCCTTCTCTTAAGCTGGTGAGAACTCCCAGCAACTCTACAAACTCTACTGTGGTCCCCACCAGCTGAGGAGTAAGCTCACCATTTGTTATGACTCTAAAATGCTTTCTAGATGAAGGGAGGGGAGCGGAAATAACATTTACTGAGCACCTGCTGTGGACAGACAGTCACAAATGTGCTGTGGGCCTTATTTCCTTCACCCCCAATCCTTTTGGGTAAATATTAGAACATTATTATGGGTTGAATGGTGCCCTCCTTGCCCCCTACCAATTCAAATGTTGAAGCCCAAACCCAAAGAACCTCACAACATGACTGTATTTAGAAATGGGTCTTTTTTAAATGTGGTTTTAATTTGTTCTAGTTATGCAGGACAGTAGAAGGCATTTTGACACATCATATACAAATGGAGTATAATTTCTCATTCGTCTGGTTGTACATAATGTAGAGTTACACAGGTCCTGTAATCATGTATGCACATAGGGTAACAATGTCCAATTCATTCTACTATCATTTCTACCCTATGACCCCTCCCCTCCCTTCACACCCCTCTGTCTAGTCCGAAGTACCTCTATTCTCCCCACCCCCTTATTGTGAGTTAGCATCTGCATATCAGAAAAAAACTTTCAGCCTTTGGTTCTTTGGGATTGGCTTATTTCACTTAGCATGATATTCTCCAGCTCCATCCATAGAAATGGGATCTTTAAAGAGACAATTAAGTTAAAACGAGGCCATTAGGGTGAGAGCTGATCCCCCTGACTGGTGTCCTTCCAAGAAGAGGAAATTTGGACACAGAGATACCTGGGACGTGTATGCACAGAAAAAAGGCCACATGAGGATACAGGGAGTAAGCAGCCAGCCAGGAGTCAAGGACAGAGGCCTCAGGAAAAACCAACTCTGCCAGCACCTTCATCTTAGAGTTCTAGCCTCACACGGTGAGAAATAATTGTCTGTTGTTCAAGCCACCCAGTCTGCAATATTCTGTTATGACAGCCATAGCAAACTGACAAAATGGGCAGTAAAGTATTTCCCCGGAGAACCCTACTACTTCAACCTTTTAAAGAAATCCAGACAGTAAGGATAGCTATATGTTGTAATGAGCTTTTTTTTGCTGTTGTGACCAAAAGACCTGTCTGACAAGAGGCCAGGCCGGTGGGGCATGTCTGTAATCCCAGCAGCTCAGGAGGCTGAAGGAGGAGAATTCTGAGTTCAAAGCCAGCCTCAGCAATTTAGTAAGGCCCTAAAGCAACTTAGACACTATCTCAAAATAAAAAAATAAAAAGGGCTGGGGATGTGACTCCGTGGTTAAGCACTCCTGGGTTCAATTCTTAGTACCAAAAAGAAAAGAAACTCTGACAAGAACAATTTTAGAGGAGGAAATTTTATTTGGGGATCACTGTTTCAGAGGTTTCAGTCCACAGTGAGCCAGCTCCATTGCTCTGGACCCAAGATGAAGCAGAATAAGCTCAGCACCTCATGCCAGGAAGCAGAGAGAGAGAGAGAGAGAGATTTCTTTGCTCACCACCGACAAAATATAAACCCCAAGGGCATTCCCCCAGCTACCCACCACCTCCAGCCACAGCCCACCTGCCTGCATGACCACCCACTTAATAACTATCAGTGGATGCACGCACCAGTTAGGTTAAGGCTCTCCTAAGCCAATCATTTCACCACTTTTTTTGCATTGTCACACACATGAGCTTTTGAGGGACACCTCATATCTAAACCATGATGCTATACCTAACGCTGACCTAGTACTCACCTTTAGGTGTGTTGCAAGTTGTGTCTCATTCATCTCTTGTCATAAGAAGAAGTTCCATTAAGAGCCCCATTTTTACAAATGAGGCACTGAGGCTCAGAGAGCAGAGAGAGGGCTTGCCCAACTTGGCCCTGCTGGTAAATGGCAGAGGAGGGGTTTGAAGCCAAGCTGGTAGAGCCCAAGGTTTGTGTATGAGCTGCCCTTCTCCACAACCTCCCTGCTTCAGCCCCTGAACTGAGTACCTCAAGTTCATGATTTAAGTTTCACAGCCATTCATGAGGCCTCCAAGTCGCTCTCATTATTCCCCTTTTACAAGGGAGAATACAAACAGAGTTGGGGTTAGGCATGTAGCTCTGTGGCAGAGCACTTGCCTAGCATGTGTCAGGCCCTGGGGTTCTATCCCCAGCACCTCGAACAAAATAAAAAGAAACAGAGTCTTAGAAAAGATGAAGGAAATTGACCAAGGCCACAAAGCAGGCAAGGTACACAGCTAAGAATGAGCCCAGGGCCCCTTCCTTCCACTGAACTGGGAGTATTGGGTTCCCCAGGTATGTTATGTTTTCATAGTCTTAAAAGCCTTCAAGAGAGGAGGTCGTTGATGGAAGAAGTTAACAAGAAACAGGAGAATGTGGAGAGGAATCATGCGATGTATCGCATGCCCTCTGTGCCCAGCATTGTGCTAGGGGCTGGTCCTCACCCTTCACTGTGCTCAGACGTGGTGCGTTGGCCCCTCCAGCCTCTGCAGCAGCAGAGAGGAGCAGTTAAAGGAGCAGGGCTGCCTGGCAGATCCTGGCTCCCTGACTCACTACTGACCTTGGGCAAGTTACAGAACCTCTGCATGCCTGGGTTGCCTCATCTGTAAAATGGGTATGATTATGATCATGCTACCTCCTGTCTCTTGGGGATGTCATGGGAAGCAACTATGTGCCTGGAGAGTAGTAAAAGCTTCCATAGGGATTCCTTCTATTGCTATAAAGCAGACTGAAAAATGCCTCTGGTTGCTTATCAGACAAGTTCTCAGGAGTCTTTACTTCAGCCTCAGGAGAACTGTTCCAATAACTAAGGTTGAACTCTATGCAGACCTGTGTAAGAGCAGTAGTCATGGAGATGGGGATGTGGCTCAGTGGTAGAGTACTTGCACAGCATGCACAAGGAGGCCCTGGGTTGAATCCCCAGCACCACACCAAAAACAAACAACAACAAAAAAACTGTGGTGCACACCTATAATCCCAGTGACTCTGAAGGCTAAGGCAGAAGGATTATGTTTGAGGTCAGCCTCAGCAACTTAGTGAGACCCTGTTTCAAAATTAAAGAAGGGCTGGGGATGTGACTCAGGGGTGGTTCACTCCTGGAATCAATTCCTGGTCAAAGAAAAAAAAAACTGTATCAGCAAGAGAAATGGAAAGAAACTGACTGGATAACCTCAAAGGTGTGTCTACAATTATGGCTTGCCAAACCCAACCTTGATGACTAGTGAATAGTGTTATGTCACAATTAAGCCACAAATATTTCCCAGAGAGTCCCCAGTTTTCCTTGTCCTCTTCCTGCTAAGCCCCCATCATAATGCTCAGTCTCATCAATAGCAGTGGTCATGAAGATAATAATGTATGAATTACAGATTACCTGGGAAAAATCATAACCCGTGGCAACAACAGTACAAGGGTGTATTTCACCTGCACCATGCACAGAGCAGGGTGTAAATTATGATATTACAGTAACAGCAGACCTGGTGGAGCAGGGCTGTACTCCCAGTGAAGGCACAGGGGCAGGATGAGAAATTTCAGAGAAATATTTGGACATGCAGCAAGACCTACATCCAAGGATATACATTATTCATTGCAGCACTGGAGGCAACCTCAATGTCCAGCAATATAGGACTGAATAAATAAAATTATGAGACATCTATACAGTGGAATGAGATGGGTATGGTCATGCTGATATGGGACTGTCTGAGATAAATGATACATAAAAAGGCAAGACACGCTTTAAATGGGTGAATTGTGCCATCTGTGAATTATACCTCAATAAAGCTGTTACCTTTTAAAAAGAAGGTCACAGAAATGTGTTGTGTGCTACCATTAGTCATTTTAAAAGGGCATATATAAAAATACAAATGTATATCTATATTGATTAACTGGATGGATGCACAAGAAAGAGGAAACATTTTCCAAGAGGGCAATGAGGGTTGGGAGTGAGAGGGACAGTTTCTTTGCACTATAATCCATGTGTAAGTTTGAATTTTTAAAAATCATGTTCACGTATTCCCCAATCAATCAATGAAGGTAGTCATTTTGCAAAACCAAAGAAAGGGAAAAGAGGAAGTAAATATTTATTGAATGACACCATGTGCCAAGCACTGTTCTAAATCATTTGATCCTCATTTCACACCCAGGAGATACACATGATTATTTTCATTTTGCAGAGGGGCAAAGTAGCTCCCCCCGCCCATTCTTCTCACAGGCAAAAGGTTCAGGGAATGAAATCTACTGAAATTCCCCAGCCCTTCCCTCTTTTAATTTCTGAAATCTAAAATTTGAGACTCCCCAATGGGATCCTATGGGATTTTTCTCCAAGAAAAAAAAAAAAAACAGGCCAAAATATTTTAAAAAGTAGAAATACCTCATAAGTCATTCTAAAACCCTCTGCTGAAATCTAACCCGCTGCATCTAAGTCAAGTTTCCTTAAAAAATCATGCTGCTGGGTGCTGGGGCTGGGGCTCAGCGGCAGAGAGCTCTCCTAGCACATGTGAGGCACTGGGTTCGATCCTCAGCACCACATAAAAATAAAATAAAGGTATAAAAAGAAATCATGCTGCTGGCCCCCACAGGCTGTCTACTGGGGCAGTATCCCCACAGCCCTGAACCCCTCTGGTCACCCTGAGTATAATGGGTGGGCACTGCCCACGCTGTTCAGGGGAATCCTCTGCCAGGCCCACAAAGGAAGTTTACTCAGAACTTACTGGAGCTCAGTGCAGTTCACAGATCCTTCTCTGGGCCATAAATGGGTGTTAATTTCAAAGCAGGTGGGAAGCCAGAATAAAGGGTCAGACATTCCGTGAACTTCCTTACAGGAGAGCCACTAGATTACATGAAGACAGGCTGTTCACAGGACAATTTGCGTTTCCTTGCTCAGACTGAGTTGCCTGGCTCTTGAGCCTTGAGGGGACTTTTTTCTTGGGCCGAGGGAAGACCTGGGTGCAGTGGTGCATGCCTGTAATCCCAGCGGCAAAAGCAAGGCACTAAGCAACTCAGTGAGACCTGCCTCTAAATAAAATACAGAAAAGGGCTGGGGATGTGGCCCAGTGGTCGAGTGCCCCTGAGTTCAATCCCTGGTACCCTGCAAGGAAAGGAATTGCCAGGGGCCAAAGCTGGCAGTGATTCTGAGAACATCCAGTTTCTCACTTGGCTATGTTTAGCAAGTTGGGAAATCAAAACATGAATTGGGCTGGTCTTAGCTTAATTTCTAGAGTTGACATTACTGTAAGACCTACTATGTGTCAGGTGCTTTATTTACACATTGTGTCCTTTAACACTCACACTCCTAAGGAGAGTTAAGGAAATCATCTCTTCCTTAAGTAGATTATCCCCAAGCTCCTGGTTGATTCCAGACTGAGGGGACCCTTCCATCAGGATTCCTGACTCATTAGCTGTTGTCATGGGTGTCCTGGCATCTTCAGAGGAGGGGCCCCTCTGACCCTTGTCCTTCTTCAGCCCTGCTGAGACAAAGCTGAAGTGAATCAGGGAAGGCATCAAGGAGAGATGGAAGGAAGAGAATGCAAACCTAGAAAACGTACCTTAGAGGATGCAGTGGGTGTCGCCGTCACATCAGACCCCAGACAAAGATGACCCTGTTTTAGTGCTTTCTGTTCCCTGTTGTGTTCCCATTTGTTCTTTCCTGCATTTGCATATTAGAAAGTACTTGCTAAACATCTACTTTGTGCCAGGCATTGACAATATAGTTTTGGGGGCTGGGGTTGTGGCTCAGCAGTAAAGCACTCACCTAGCACATGTGAGGTGCCGGGTTTCATCCTCAGCACCAAATAAATAAATAAATAAATGTATGGTGTCCAACTACAACTAAAATACACACACACACACACACACACACACAAATATATATATATATATAAGAAAATATAGTTTTGCTGGGCGCAATGGTGTACAGCTGTAATCCCAGGGGCTCAGGAGGATGAGACAGGAGGATGGCAAGTTCAAAGCCAGCCTCAGCAACTTAGTGAGGCTGTAAGCAACTCAGCAAGACCCTGTCTCTAAATAAAATATAAAAAGAGGACTGGGGATGTGGCCAATAGTTAGGTAACCCGAGGTTTAATCCCAGGACCAAAAAAAAAAAAAAAGGAAAATACAGCCTTACAAGACAGTAAGTCTCTGCCCTCCTAGAACTTGCATTCTTGTGGGGAAACAGATAAATGAATAAATACCTATATAAAATAATCTGTGATAATAATTGAGGATCATGTAACAAATAAGGTGATATAGGGGAAGGAATCCCTAAAAGGCTTTACCAGCCAACCAATTTAAATAATAACCTTACAAAGTGTTTATACATACACATAAAAAGTTATACCCATTTTGTAGATAAGGAAATGGAGCCTGGCAAAACAGAATTTGTACTCAAGCTTCTCTCTAGACCCCTGGGTTTTCTCACTCTATCCTGTTCCCTGGCTTGTCATCTGAACTGTATACACTTGGACCCCTCCAGCTTTGTGGAATCCCACAGGCTGGATTAGCCTATGGCATCTGGTTTTCCTAGGCACAGTGGCACGTGGCTTCTGTTTTTTCTTTCTTTCTTTTTTTGGTACTGGGGATTGAACCCAGGGATGCTTAACTACTGAGCTATATCCCCAGCCCTTTTTAAAAATATTTTTAATTTAGAGCCGCATGGCTTCTTGAAGGAAACATCCGCTGGGATCTTCAAGAATGGAAAAGTGGGATTGGGGATATAGCTCAGTTGGTAAAGTGCTTACCTTGCATACACAAGGCCCTGGTTCGATCCCCAGCACCAAAAAAAAAAAAAAGAATGGAAAGGCCTATGGGGACTGGAGGGACTGAAAACATCGGAGACTTATAGCAAGATTGCTCAGCCCAGAGCCTTACAGGAACTCCATGTTCAATAAACATGGTGATTTCATGTGTTCCCTGCTCCATTCCATTACTTGCCCTGCTGCCCTGCTTCTGCAAACAAAATAATAGATTGTTCTTTCGTGACCTCAGACTGGCTCATCGTAGGAACTTCCAGGAACATCCAAAGACAGGAACTCAACCCCAGCTGACCTGTCAGGTTCTCTTTCACAGAGATCTAAAATGTGAATGGAGGCCTCCCAAATTTCTGAAGTGGCTGGAATCGTGAGAGATCAGAAAACTCCTACGATACTCCTTGTTCCTTTGGCCTTAATGACACGGGAATTTTCTTTGAGTTCCACAGGGTACCCCTCTCTTTTATAGTTTAAGCAAGCCAAAGGGTGTTTCTGTTACTTGCAACCAAAAGCGTACTGAATAATATATAAAGCTCTAGTCCAGTGGACAAGCAAGTAGACAAAGAAATCAATATATAATTACAAGATGTGATAAAGGGCCATGACAGAAAAAGAGCAAGGAGCTTGGAAAGATTAACAATGGAGACCAATTTTAGATTGGGTTGTCAGGGGGAAAAGGGGGTCTTTGGGGAGATTATATTCAAATGGAAACCTTAACGATAAGGAATCGGCCCTTTGAAGAATGGTGGAAAGAATATTTCAGACAGGGAAAGCATGTGAAAATGCCTTCAAGCACAGAAAGGCCCAGCACATTCCAGAGACTTAAAGGAAATTCATGGGGCTGGAGCAAGTCAAGAGAGATTTATTCTCTGAGTCCAGTGCAGTTTTTCTTAGTTAGATGGTGAATGTCTGCAGCTTTTTTTTTTCCCTTGAAAAAGGGCAAAATATATCTTAGCTTGGAGCTGTGTGTGTGTGTGTGTGTGTGTGTGTGTGTGTATCTTGCACCATAACATGGAATCCTATTTGGGAAGGGGCCAATTTTTTCTCCATATCACATGAGTTTAGCACCTGCCTGCAGGAAGTTCTGAGGGACTAAGAACTTGATTTGGGGGGGATTAACTTGGATAAGTAATATAAGAAAAACACGTGTCCTGGGCTCTGGTAGGTCCTTGTGTGTGGTGGGTGATGGAGGAAGGGAATGGGCAGCAGTAGGACCTGGAGAGAACTCTCTCGAATCGGCACTCTCCCTGCCCACTGCAATAGGTAGGGATGTGTGTTAGTTATCCACTGCACAACAAATTGCCACCCACTTAGCAGCTTCAAACAACATTCAGTCTCTTGCCATATAAGGTAGTATTCCTAAATCCTGGGATTATCACATGGATCAGTCTTTGTGAGGCCATTTTTCAACCAACCGGTTGAACCCCCTATCCCAATTCCTCATTCCCGTGCACTAGGTTCCAAGCATCCAAATTATCAGAAGTCAGGTGTTTGTACCATCCTTCCCCCTGGCTTCCTCTGGGATGCTGAAGGTGCTTTATTCCTCTCTCTGCCTTGAAAAGGAAATTTAAAGTTCTGTTTGGATAAACAGATGTGATATCAGTACTCACTGAGGCAACCACCCAATCTTGTTGCAGATTCTAAAGACCAGTCACCACCTCAGGTTCCACAGTGCTCTTCCTCGGGAGGACCCCATAAGCCTGTGTCTTGTCTTCTTCAAACCAACTGTGAACCTGGGAGCAAATGCCTACATAGTCCATGCAAGGTCTATACCACCTAGACAACACAGGGAGACATGGGGCAGCTTCTGAGGGTTCTTTTGAAATACAAACACCAGAATTAGTTACAGATCTTTCCTGTTTCCCACCCCCCTTTTAAATACTTTTTTATCTAAAATATGTATTGTGGTTTAATTTAAAAGTTTGTTTGGGGCTGGGTTCAGTGGCACACACCTGTTATCCTAGCAGCTCCAGAGGCTGAGACAGGAGGATTGCAAGTTCAAAGCCAGCCTCAGCAACACTTAGTAAAGCTCTAAGCAACTCAGAGAGACCCTGTCTCAAAATAAAACATAAAAAACGGTTGGGATGTGGCTCAGTGGTTAAGCACCCTTGGGTTCACTATCCAGTACCAAAAAAAAAAAAATAGTTTGTTTTTGGTACTAGGAATTAAACCCAGGAGTACTCTACCACTGAGCTGCATCCCTACCCCTACCCCTTTATTTAATTTTTTGAAACAGTCTCACTAATTTGCCTAGGCTGGCTTCAAACTTGCAATCCTCCTGCCTTCCAAGTAGCTGGAATTACAGGTGTGTTGGTCCACCACATCCATCTTAAAAGTTATTCTTAGGGAGAAAAAAGCCCTTCATATGTGGAAGCTAATGAAGTCACCCTGAAAGTACAACAGAGAATACCAGAGAGATGGGGAAGGGGGGGGGGGGGGGCTGGGGGAAGGCTGATTGCATTTGAATAGTGCCTATCATCTGCAGCTATGGAAATATCACACTACTAAGGTATACATTAATGCGTGTTGTAATACGTTTTTAAATAAAAATCTGATTACTTTTCAACTCATTTCACAATATGTGTTTTTTAAGTGCTCTTAAAATGTGATGATCCCTAGTTAAATCTTGGATCTGATTGTCTTTATCTACCACCTGTAAAGTTTCTGTAGAAGAATACTAAGAATAATGAAAAATGAGTCCATGCTGATTAATCACCATGTTCTACAAAAAGCAACAAAGTCCTTTTTTAAAAAAACCATCATTTCAAGGAATTCTGGAAAGGATGGGTCATTACTTGAAATGAAGTAATGAGGGCAGGAAGGTCTTTAAAAAGAGCAGTCCCTCTCAGACGCAACTGCCTGTTAATTCACCTGACATTTTCGGTGCTCAAGACGAATTTATTTTTATGACAGACTTTAAAATATGATTTGAGAAATATCATGTGAAAAGAGTGCACATAATATGTATGCACAGCCAAAGATTAATAAGAAAATGAACATAAAGCATTTTTTAAAAGAAAGTAGCAGTAAGCTTGGAAAAGCTTAATATCACTGGAGTATGAAATATTTGACATGCTGTTGTGGAAATGCCAACACACAAATTATCCTTGTTCATTTTTTATAGCTGTTGCTTTATATTCCCCACACAGAACGCTGTACAAACATTTTATCAGAAATGGTAGAGGAAAAGAAAACCCATTGTTAACCACATCCGATAAAGTAATTAGGTTGCCGATATAACAGTCTTTGCAGTTGGCTGGTTATGTTGTTTGCTATATCCAACAAGGGGTAAGAATAACATACCGAGGGTGGTTATCAAGAAGCAAGTGGAAGTTAAAAAGCAATATGCCTATGCCGGAATGTTTTCACCTCTGTGATTTCTCCCATTTGAAGCCCATGATGAAAATATTGAAGCAACACAGCCCACTGGGAATCTGGGGCTTTAACACAATCCATAAGGCATTGTGATTGATGGGTCTGGAGCAGGTGACACGCAGGGAGGCCTCAGGCAGGCTTTGCTCCATATGTGAGCCTGGTCCAGGTGCCCCTCTGCCTAAAGCCCCAGGTGGTGTAGGGAAGGGTTTGGGGGCAGACTCTGAAGACAGATAGCCTGGGCCAGAGACCTGCCTTTCTGTCCACTTGCTGCAAATAGGAGAGTTCTCATGCCTCATTGTGCCTCGGTTTCCTCATCTGTAACAAGAGGAGAATAATGATATCATGAAATGAGCTAGTGAAACCACTAGAAGAGAATCCAGGCCATTGTGAGTGTGAGTTGGCTGGATTCATACTGAGACAGAATCCTGACTCCTTACTGCGGCCTGCCCAGCCCTGCCACCTCCCTCTCTCGATCCTCTTGGCTCTCCCTGCTCTCCAGCAGCCCTGGCTGGCCTTCTGTACCTCACACACTCATCCGGTCTTTCCTCATTCCCTCAACCTGCAATGCTTCTCTACAGCCAACTCCTTTGAGAGACCCTCCTCGCCCAGCTTAACCAAAGCCTCTCCCTCCACCCGGCCAACTCAGCAACTATCACCTTTTCAGTGTGACTTCCCTCATTGCATTTATCACCATTTGAAATGATTATATTTATTTGTGTGCTTCCTCTCGTAGGACAATCAACCTGTCCCAGTTTGCTTTCCCACTTTTAGCTCTGAAAGTGCCACATCCCAAGACTCACATCAGCCCCACCCTGCTCAGGTGTAAGCACCCTGAGGTCAGGGTCTTGACCTCATTCACCTCTCTTTGGTGCCTAGACAGTGGTTAGCACTGAGTCACCCCACGCTTGTAGAATAAATGAATGAAGAACTAAGCAACCAGTAAAAAAACAGACTTAGCAGAGGAGTCCCACCATAAACCTACAGTCATCCTCTTTTATGAGAGAGAGACCTGGGAATCTTGCTTTCATCATTTGCAACACAGAACAACAAGGCCACATCAGCCCCGCTGGTGTTTAACCCCTAAGACCAGCCGCCTGCTTGCTGACATGCTCGATAATGTTTTTATTCCTGTCTCCATAGTTACCGAGACGCCTCAGAGGCCAGCAGCTGCTTTGCATCCCAAGATCAACACTCACAAGCATCTGGAGACCCTGGATGATCAAGGCCAGGTGGAAGTTTTGGAATGGGGCCGCACATGTCATTTCCTCATGGACTGAACGCCTGGAGCCAGCTTGTCACACAATCAAACTCAGCTTGTCAGGGCTCTGAGATCTCATTCGGCCTGCGAGCTGAAGACACAGAGAGGACTTATGAAGAATCATTCTAAACACGAGTCAAAGAGGTTGGAAGGATCTGTTGTGAAGAGAAGAAAACAGAGACGACCAAGTATTTGGAAATAAATGGTGGGGACGGGGCTCGATTTCTCTTTCCCTAGGATAACAAAGAAGTCCTACCATCTGGCTCTCTCATTAATGGTAATATGCACATAGAGATGCTAAGGCGTCTGGAATCAATCCTACCCCTAAGGAAACTGTGTGTTAGGATGACCTGATGAATACATCCTTAGTCTAGAAGCGAGTGTCTCTTCTGTGCGATGGTGAAAGCTGTACTTAATTTTCTCCGTTTATGAAGTGGGAATGGTCATTTCTACCCAAACTTACTCATGAAGATGTCACGTTGTTATGTGATAATCAGCCCGACCCTATGGGTTGAATGAAGGAAAGTGGTCCCTCTCGGGGGACATGTTAAGTGGGTCAGGTCATTCCACTTGAGTGAATAAATCCATTTCAGTTGACAGGTTGGTCTCCAGCTGCTCCCAAGTTTTTGCAACAGGAAGAATTTACTTTCTCTGAATCCACAGAGGCAGCCCGAACTCAGAACTATTTGAGGTCTTCTAAAGAAACAGACTAAGGAGTCACGATTATAATTTAACATTGGACATCAACACGCAGCTTAACATTATGTGTGAGATACGTATGCATAACACATAACAATAACACATAAGATTCATCCTTAAAGCTCTCAGGGTGAAATATTTTAGGATCTAGCCTTTTAAATAAGAAAGGTAGGGGCATAGAACAGTGCTCTGAGGGATGGAGACCCCCTCCCTCCAGTTGGGATCACAAATCAAATTCTGGTTTCTCTTCCAAGCTCCCGGGGTGCCGACTTCCCCTACCTTCTCCCTACAAATCAAACCCCCATGCTTTAGATGACTCGCCTTGTCCTGGTGCCCAGACTTTCCTAGTCTCCCAGAGCCCATTCCTGAAGCCCTTTACAGCCCAGTTCAAATGCTGCCTCCTCCGTGACACATCCCCAGGTCTCCTCTTCCAAGAAGCGTCTCTCCACTCCCTCTCCTCTGTTTCTCACTATGCTGGTCCCATTGGATCTCTTCTCACATTATAGCAATTCATAGCTCCCCTTTCCTTCTACAGAGCAAACTTCCTGAAGCCAGATCTTGTGCATTATTAATTATCATATTCTCCTAGAGCCCAGAACAGTGCAATGAGCACCACAGGGGCTCGATAATTATTCATTAAGTTGAATCCAAATGAGAGAGTCTCTGAAATCCACAAGCAACCTCTGGGAGAGAGCCTGGGTCAGGAGAAAGTGGAGGACTGTCAGCAGTCAGGGGCAGCAATGGTTGGCCAATGTTGGTCCTCAGATGAGCATACTGTGGCTTATGTCAAAACAATTCTGAGCCAGGTGTGGTGGTGCACGCCTGTAATCCCGGTGACTTGGGAACCTGAGACAGAACTGCAAGTTCAAAGCCATCCTCAGCAACTGCAAGGCACTAAGCAACTCAGTGAGACTCTGTCTCTAAATAAACTACAAAATAGGGCTGAGGATGTGGCTCAATGGTTGAGTGCTCTTGAGTTCAATCCCTGGTACAAAAAAAAAAAAAAATTCTGCACTTGTGATCACATTGTGCATGTTTGGGTTTTATGGTGTCATTTATCTGGAGGTACAGAATTTTTTTTTTTTTTTTTAATCAGGGATTGAAACCAGGAGCACTTAACCGCTAAGTCACATCCCCAGCCCATTTGGTATTTTATTTATAGACAGGGTCTCGCTGAGTTGCTTAGGCCCTCACTAAGTTGCTGCGGCTGGCTTCGAACTTGTGATCATCTTGCCTCAGCCTCCTGAGCCACTGGGATTACAAGCATGCACCACCGTGCCTGGGGAGGTACAGATTTTTAACTGACCCGTGTCCCTTCCAGGAATCCAACTCTGTACCAAAGCCATTCATTAAAAAAGCTGGTGCCTTGAGTCCTGGGTGTGCCCAAGAGCAGGACCTACATAGGTTCTATTTCAGTGTCAGGGGAAAGGGGACCAGGGATGCATGTAAATCCAAGAGTCACTGGGATTTGTTTGATCACAAGAAATCACACAGTGGAAAAGTCTCCCATCTCCATGGAAAAATTTACACCCTTTCCCCAGCCAGCTGTGCGAGTGGAGGAGAGATGGGGAAATTTATAATAATTTGCAAGTTTGCCCAGAGGATGAGTTGTGTCATTTTTCCTGCAACAATCTGTGCTGCTGGCTGACAGCATGGAATTTCCTCCTGGATTGTGTTGGCAACTGCTCACAAAAATAGCCAATTAAGCTGTGCAAAGCCAAAAACAGTGGCTTGCTGGAATCTGCTAGAGAAAGATGAGGATGGAGGGTGGACAAGTTTCGACATCAGGGCCCTTCTGCACTCTGATCTCTCAGTGTTTGGTTTATTCTCTCTGATTTCATCCAGCACCCCCCCCCCTTCACCAGTAGCTGGCCTCTTTCTTAATAGGAGTCTTGGGTCAGTCCTCTCCTGGGCACTGGGCGGCAGCCCTTCCCTCTCAACGCCCACAGTGCTTTCCCTTGCAGACACCTGGGAGACAGATGGTGTAGAAGCCCAGGAAATGCTTCCTGGGTCCAAGCTAAAGGGATGTAGATTTCAGATTGTTTGGAAGGATTCTCTCTGTGGTGCCACAGGCTGCTGAAACCAGGAGAGTTGGGGCCTCCCCAGTGGAGGCCTGACTGTAGGGTGGTTGAATAATAAAGCTTAAAGGGACTTCCTCTAAGCACTGGCAAGCCTGCTGGTTCTTAATATTTCATGCAGCTTTTTCTCTGACTCAGTGCCTCTCGAAGAAGCCAAGAACCCCGAAGCCTGCCTTGCAAATACACATATGGCCTGATGGAGAATGAAGGAAATGACTTCCTGTTTTCCCGTCTCTTATTCCCTAGCCCAGGCCCACGTGGACACACGGGACGCTTTCTCTAGTTTGACTCTAGGATGGGGTTCCAGATAAAATACAGGATGCCCAGTTAAATGGGTGATGCAGATAAACAATAAATCTTTTTTTTTTTTTTAGGTGCTCCTATTTCTAGGGAGTGTGCCTGTACAGATGGTCCTTGGCTTATAATGAGGTTCCATCCTGATAAACCCATAATAAATTGAAAATATCACAAGTAAACAGTGCATTGAATACACCTAGGCTACTGAACATTGTAGCTTAGCCAAACAGTCCATGTCGAGTACCAGTCATTTACAGTAGTGATCGTTGTGGTTGACTGGAGCCAGGGCTTGCTGCTGCTGCCCAGCATCAAAAGAAAATATAAAACCCCATGCATCATCGGCCCAGAGAAAGATAAAAATTCAAAGTACAGTTTCTATGAATATGTCTCTCTTTCATACTAACATAAAGTAGACAAGTCATAATTTGAACCATTGAGTCGAGCCATTGTGAACTGAGGACCATCTATACTAAGAGATTATTTGATGTTCATCTGAAATGTAAACTGATCTGGGTCCTACATTTTTCTTGGTTGAATCTAGCAGCCCTAGCCAGGCGGACTCTGAGCCTTTTCGTTACTCCTGACTGTCAGTCATCTGCTAATTTATCTTGATGGCAGGAGTTTCTATGACATGGGATATCAGATAGCTATTGCCATAAAGATACTATATAACCAAGCACCCCAAAATGCACTGGCCTGAAATAATAATCACTTCTCTTTGGGAGGAAAAAGTTATTTTCTTTCTATGTTTTTATTTTGAGACAGGGTCTCCTAAGTTGCTTGGGGCCTTGTTAAGTTGCTGAGGCTGGCTTTGAACTTGTGATCCTCCCACCTCAGCCTCCCACATTGTAGGATTACAGGCGTGTACCACTGCACCCAGCTCAAAAGTTACTTCTTATTGTGGGTTTGTGGGTCAAGTGGAAGCCAACTGATACAGGCTGATTCAGTTCAGGCATCTCTGTTCCATGTGTCTTTCTTCCTCTTCCTGAGAGCTGTGGTTCAGCCTGGACAAGTTCTTGTTATAGTGACAGCGGAGGTACAAGAGAAGACTCCATACAAAGAGCACTTTTCAAGCTCTTTGTGACATCACATGTGCTAGCATTCTGTTAGCCAAAGCCAGTCACATGGTCAAATGCAAAATCAGGACACAGGACTGTGAAGGGGATGCATATAAAGAGGGCTAAAGAACTGGACCCAATCTCTCATACTGGGAAAAGGCACTGTTTTGAAAGCCAAGTGAGCCTAAGGTCTCACTCCACTTTGCCACCTGTCAGATAGGACACCTTGCAAAATCCACATAGTCTCTCTGAGCCACTGTTTCCCCGTCCATGAAGTAGGGCTGTGGTGAAGGTCACAGTAATGGAGTGGTCACTAAATGATGGGCTATCATTATGGTCAAGAACAGCTATAATTTGTTGAGGGTCTGATACAGCCATGGCTTCCAATTTCCCTAAGCCCTAAATGCCTGTTCTGCTCCCAAGTTTCCATGAAGAATGTGGCCAGTGGGATACACAGAGGACAGCGCTGTACAGTGGGTATTGCACTGTGCTATTGGTCTAGGTCAGTGGTTGCTACCCCTCAGCTCTGAATGCTTCCTCCCATTATGGTAGGCACCTGGACCACCTCACCCCTGCCTTAAACTATATCTTGATGGCTAAAAATTTTTGACCCGATGTCTAAGGCTTCAACCCACTGCTGAATCAGTATTCCTTCTTTCTCTACCTCCGTTTATGGGACCTGAAGTCTTCTAAGAGCTCCAGCTCTGGGTTCTACTCTAGGTTTTTCTGGTTATCCACTGGGACCTTGAAGAAATAAAATAAATGTAGTAATAGAACCTACCTTCTGAGATGGTTGTTTGAAAGATTGAGTCAATCTATCTACAGTTCTGTTAAGAGGGCCTGTCACAGTATATAAGCTCCATAAAGGTTGGCAGGGGGGTTGTGTGAGTTTTGTTTATTTTCATTATTGTTATTATTACATCCTGCTCTTGTCTCATGGTTGTAATATCTTAGATTTTCTCTCTGAAGACTTGAAGTTTTCTTCACCTTCCTGCATATTGTTTTTTCTGAATTATTTCCCTTGTTTCTTTTTGGTTTTGCCTCTTTTTCTTTCATGTTAGAAGATTTCCTCAAATGTCTGGTGATCTTTGGCTCTATGTCCATGTTAAAGAGATAATAAGAGAGGCTTAGAAGCCAGCCTTCAAGATTCTCACTTCCTGGTAATCCAATCTCTTTTGTTGACTAGAGCTGGCCTGTAACCAATATGATACTGCAGAAATCATAGGTGTGACTTCCAGTGCTAGAGAATAAAAGGCATGGCAGCTTCTACCTTGCTGTCTGACACAACTTGCTCCAGGTGAAACTGGCAGCCATGTTGTAAGGACACTCAAGTGGCCCTATGTCGAAGTCCATGTGGTGAGGAACTGAGGCCTCTTGAAACAAATAGTACTAACTCACCAGGCATGCGAGTGAGCCACCTTAGGAGTGGATCCCTAAGGCTGGGCACTGTGGCACACGCCTATAATCCCAGCAGCTCGGGAGAATCCCTAGTTCAAAGCCAGACTCAGCAATGGCGAGGCCTAATGGCGAGGTCAGTGAGACCTTGTCTATAAATAAAATACAAAGTAGGTCTGTAGATGTGGCTCAGTGGTCAAGTGCCCCTGAGTTTAATCCCCGATACCAAAAGAAAAAAAAAAAGGATTCCCAGCCCCAATGTATTTTGCAGCAGTAGATAATATAGAAAGTATAGTTGGTTGGCTGGGTTGGAGGAGAAGATCTGGATGTCTATTCATCAGTTAAACTTTCAAGCAACCCTGGGTTTAGCCCCACACTACACTCCAGCATTTAGAAGTAATTTGGTCCTCCAAATTCTTTTTTTTTTTTAGTTGTAGATGGACACAATATCTTCATTTTATTTTTAAGTGGTGCTGAGGACCGAACCCAGTGCCTCACACATGCATGGCAAGTGCTCCTCCAGTGAACCACAACCCCAGTCCCTGGTCCTCCGAATTCTGAGATTTTCCAGAGTTTGATCAAGCAAATCTGCTCTCAGTTCATAGAAAGTAGATTTCAGTTTCTTTGTTCTGCTAGGTCAGTTATCATTCTTCTATTTGTTTTTCCTTTTCCAAAATTTTATTGATGTTGCTCATCTATTGCCAGCTCCACTCTTCTTCTCTTGGTCCTTGTAGGTCATATCATTGTTTTTAATTTGCTGTCATTTCAGCAGGTTGTGTGGAGAGGGCAGAGTTAGTGTCTATGTTCAATCTGTCATAGTCAAAAATCAGAGGTGATCTTTAACCATTTGGAATTCTTTCTTAGCTGATGGAGATAATGACTATGGCCACTCCGTTTTAATTTACTAAATTAATTAATTTATTTCTGCTATGTTGGAGATGTCAAACACAGGGCTTTGAGCACACTGGATAAGTGCTCTTATTACTAAGCTACACCCCTAGCCCTTGATCAGTTCATTTTTAGGAAGTTGGTTATATAGACAAAGTGGTTGAAGGACCCAGAAGACCCAGGAGCTTCTGCGTGCCCTCGGTGCTGAAGTGTAGATGGAGGAGGTGCAGATGGAGTACAGATGGAGGTGCTGGAGTACCGCCCTTTGAGGAGGAGCCATGTAAGATGGCGTCGAGAGAGCCTGGGCAGATGCCAAGAACAAAAATGTGATCAAAATGGGTTAAAAATGGAAGTGGAGGGGGGGACATGCAGAATGATGGTGTACCTGTGATAAAATCAAGATGAATTCCGTTCTTAGGACACTCGATGCTAAAAACAGATCTGTGGCTTCAAATAGTATGGTCTACAGAAGATGAGGATGAAAAATCAACTATGTATGAGACATTGTGAGAGTTTTGTAGATATACATAAGTTAAAGTGTGGCTTATAGTTCACTTATCTATGTTATAACCTCTAAGTAGGTTTCCTGGGCCAAATGGAGCAATTGGGTGTATTTTCCTTTCTTTTAGGATTTCCCCATCTATCCTCATACCCCTGAAAAGTAATCAATAGAAGTAGACCTAGGATCTGCAAATATTTTAGAGTAAAACACTATTCTACCATATCATGCAACAGTTAAAAGGAATGAGGTGGAACTATGCATACTGATGTGGCAATGACTCCAAGGAAAGTCCCTAAATGAAAAAAAAAATATGGAGGTTGTAAATATGACTAGCGTGCGATAGTTTATATTTAAAAGTGCTGACGAAATATATCCTATATACTCTAAGTTTACTCATTTAAAATTTATATAAAACTGCCAATTTTCTACCATTTTTGAAAGACAACAATGGTTATTCCCTATGGTTCAATCCAACGTGAATGCATAGAAAAAGTTCTGGAAGAATACAAACCCAACCATGACCAGTGATTCCTTCCAGGAAGGACTGGTATTTGTAATGATTTTTAAAAGGAATCTTAACTGTAATGAGATTTTCTTTCTGTTTAAATAGATTTTTTTTTTTTTTTGTATTGGGGATTGAATTCAGGGGCACTCAACCACTGAGCCACATCCTCACCCTATTTTGTATTTTATTTAGAGGTAGGGTCTCACTGAGTTGCTTAGTGCCTCACCATTGCTGAGGCTGGCTTTGAACTTGTGATCCTTCTGCCTCAGCTTCCCGAGCCGCTGGGATTACAAGTGTGTGCCACCGTGTCCAGCATAGACTTTTTTTTTTTTTTAAAGGCTGTTCTAGATTCATGGCAAATTTGAGCAGAAACTACAGAAAGCTTCCATATATCCTGCTCTGTCCTATTCGCCACTACTCTAGCTTCCTCTGCTATGAACATCTCATACCAGTGTGTGGTACATCTGTTACAGTTGATGAACCTACATTAACACATCATTAGTACCCGCAGTCTACACATTGGGGTTCACTCTTGGTATTGTACATCCTACGCATATTGACCTGTATCCAACATTATCATGTCATACAAACTAGTTTCACTGCTCTAATAATCCTCTGTGTTGCACCTATTCCCTCCCTCCCAACATTAACTCACAACTACTGATCCTTTACGGAGTCCTCAGTATCTGGTGCCTTTTCCAGAATGTCATAAAGGTTGGATAGCCTTTTCATATTAGATTATTTCATGTAGTAATTTGCATTTAAGTTTCCTCTATATCTTTTTTATGTCTGGACAGCTCATTTCTTTTTAGTGATAAATAATATTCCATTATCTGGTTTACCACAGCTTATTTATTCATCTACAGAAGGTCATCTTGATTGTCTCCATGTTTTGACCATTCCCAGTGCAGCTTCCATAATCATTCCTGTGCAGGTTTTTGTGCGCACATGTTTATAACTCCTTTGGGTAAATTCCACAGTGCACAACTGCTGGGTAGTGTGTGTAGCTTTGTAGGAAACTGACAACTGTCTTCCAGAGCAGCTCTGCTCTTTTGCGCTCCTGCCAACGATGAATGGCAGCTTCTTTCAATCCACATCCTCATTAGCGTTGGGTGTTGTCAGAGTTTTGGATTTTGACGATTCCAATCAGTGTGTGGTGGTCTCTCATTGTGATTTTACTTTGCAGTTTCCTAATGATATATGATATGCAATGTCTTTTTGTGCTTGACTTCTTAATATTTTCCGTGGTTAGATATCTGTTCATATCTTTTGCCCTTTTAAAACTTGGATGTTGAGTTATTAGAGTTTATTATAAATTTTGCATAAGTCCTTTATCAGCTATATCTTTTTATGTTTTTCCAGTCTATGTCTTGTTCTAGCCTCTCTTTTTTTTATATTTATTTTTTAGTTATAGTTGGACACAATATCTTTATTTAATTTATTTATTTATATGTGGTGCTGAGGATCGAACCCAGGGCCCCGTATGTGCTAGGCGGGTGCTCTACTGCTGAGCCACAACCCCAACCCCCCCATTCTCTTTTTTTTTTTTGCCAGTTTTCAATTTTTTTCATAACGTATTTTTAAATTAATTAATTTTTTATTATAATTTGTTATTTATGACAGCAGAGTGCATTATAATTCATGTTACACATAGAGAGCACAATTTTTCATATCTCTGGTTGTATACATAGTATATTCACACAAATTCATGTCTTCATACATGTACTTTGGATAATGATGTCCATCAAATTCCACTATCCTGTTAACCCCCTGCCCCCTCCCTTCCCCCTCCCACCCCTCTGCCCTACCTAGAGTTCGTCTATTCCTCCCATGCTCCCCCTCCCTATCCCCTATGAATCAGCCTCCTTATATCAGAGAAAACATTCAGCATTTGTTTTTTTGGGATTGACTAATTTCACTTAGCATTATATTCTCCAACTCCATCCATTTACCTGCAAATGACATGATTTTATTCACTTTTATTGCTGAGTAATATTCCATTCTGTATATATACCACATTTTCTTTATCCATTCATCTACTGAAGGGCATCTAGGTCGGTTCCACAGTTTAGCTATTATGAATTGTGCTGCTAGAAACATTGACATGCCTGTGTCCCTGTAGTATGCTGTTTTAAGTCCTTTGGGAATAGACCAAGGAATGGGATAGCTGGGTCAAATGGTGGTTCCATTCCCAAGTTTTCAAAGGAATCTCCATATTGCTTTCCAGATTGGTTGTCTTTTACAGTGAAGTTTTTAATTAATGAGGTTCAGCTTACCAATTCTTTCCTTGGTGGTTTGTGATATTGGTGTTAGATCCGAAAAGTCAATGCCATACCCAAGATACCTTGATTTTTCTCCTATGTCATCCTTTTCAGGCAAGCCTCAATCTCATAGTCTCCTGCTTTGCCTCCAAAGTAGGTGGGACTAGCCACTGTACCTAGATGCCTTTTTTTTTTTTTTTAAGCATACTAATGTCAATGGTATTATGTTTTGGGTTTTTTGTTTGTTTGTTTTTCTGTTTGTTTGTTACTAGGGATTGAACTCAAGGCACTTGACCACTGAGCCACATCCCCACCCCTATTTTGTGGTTTATTTAGAGACAGGGTCTCACTCACTGAGTGGCTTAGTGACTCGCCATTGCTGACACTGACTTTGAACTCATGAATCTCCTGCCTCACTCAGCCTCAGAAGCCACTGGGATTATAGGCATGCATCACCATGCCCAGCTTGGTATTATGTTTTTAATTTCAAATTATACTTTACTACTGGCAGATAGGAAAGCAATTGACATTTGTACCATTAATTAGTATTCCACCATCTTATTATTTTCAGGAGCATTTTGTTGATCCTTTCAGATTTTCTATATAAACAATCATATCATTTGTTTATTTCTTCCTTGCCAATCAGTATGTCTTTTACTGATTGTCTTATTACATTAGCTAGTAATTCTAGTAATAATATTGAAAAGGAGTGGTGAGAAGACATTCTTGCCTTGTTCTTTATTTTAGCAGAAAAGCTTCTAGTTTCTCAACAGTTGAGTATGATGTTAACTGTAGACAATTTTGTAGATCTTCTTTACCTAGTTGAGGAAGTTCCCCTCGATTCTTTGTAGCTTTGAGTTTTTATTGTGAATGAACACTGATTTGTTTTTTCAAATATGTTTTCTGCATTTATCAACACTGTCATGAGATTTTCTTCTTAGCCTTTTGATATGATATGGGTTACATTGATTTTCAGATATTGAACCAAGTTTGCATGTCTGAGATAAATCCCGTCTGGTCATGCTGTGTATCTTTTAATACATTTTGATTCAATTTACTAATATTTTGTTGAAGATTTTTGCATGTATATTCATGATACTAGCCTATAGTTTTCTTGTGCTGGCCTCATTCTGAGGTCATAATTAGTTAAGAAGAATTCCCTCTGCTTCTATCTTCTGAAAGAGATTATAGAGAATTGATTAAAAAAAAATTTGTTTACATGTTTAGTAGCATTCATTGGTGAACTCATCTGGAACTATCACCTTCTATTTTTGAAGGTTTTTATTTTTGTTGTTTTTTGAACCCAGAGGAGCTTAACCACTGAGCCACACCCTTAGCCCTTTTATGTATTTGTTTTGAGACAGGGTCTTGCTAAGTTGCTGAGGCTGGCTTTGAGCTCATGATCCTCCTGCTTCTGCCCCCTGAGCTGCTGGGATTATAGGTGTGCACCACTGTACCTCAGTGTGGAAGGTTGTTAATTATTGGATCAATTTCCTTAATAGGTATAGGCCTCTGCAGACTTTTTTTTCCTTCTTGTTTGAATTTTGGCAATTTGTGTCTTTCTAGGAATTGGCTCATTTCATCTGGCTTATTAATTTTGTGGATATGAAGTTGTTCATAGTATTGCTTTATTATCACTTTAAAGTCTTTGGGATTTGTAGTGATGTTCTCTGTTTCATGTCTGATATTAGTAATTTATGTCATCTTTTTTGCTATCTGGCTAGACTTCTATTAATCCCATTAAATAGCCAGTTTTAGTTAGGTGCAGTGCGCACACCTGTAATCTCAGCAATTTGGGAGACTGAGGGAGGATCACAAACCCAAGGCCAGCCTCTGCAACCAATGAGACACTGTCTTAAAATTATAAAATAACAAGGCTGGTAATATGGTAGAGGGTCCCTGGGTTTAAAAACAAAAACCAAAAAAAATAATTGTGGGTTTCATTGATTTGTGTCTATTAATTTCTTATTTTTAATTTCATTGATTCATGTTCTAATTTTTATTCTTTTTGTTTTTTCTGCTTACCTTGGACTCAATTTCCTCTTTTTTTAGTTTACTAAGATAGAAGCTTAAATTTGTGATTTTTAGATCTTTCTTTGTTCTAATACACATTCAATGTTTTAAATTTCTTTTTAAGTACTGCTTTTCACAAATTTTGATGTTGTGTTGTCATTTTCATTCATTGAGTTAAAAATTCTATTAAATTTGTCTTGAGATTTATTCTCTGACCCAGGTGTGTTTTAGAAGTGTGGTGTTTAGCTAAGGATGTACCTCAGAAGTAGGGTGTGTGCTTAGTATGCATGAGATCCTGAGTAACATGCTGAGCACAACTAAAAGAAGTGTGTTTGTTGTTTATTCTTTGAATATTTGGGGATTTTCCAGCAATATTTCTATTATTAATTTCTAGTTTAATTCCACTAAAGTCTGCAAGCACATGTTATGATTTCTTTCTTTCTTTTTTTTTTTTTTTTTTTTTTTTTGGATATCAGGATTTGAACCCAGAGGCACCTAATCACAGAACCACATCTCAGCTTTTTATTTTTTATTTTGAGACAGGGTCTCACTAAGTTACCTAGGGCCTCACTAAGTTGCTGAGGCTGGCCTTGAACTTGCTATTCTCTTGCCTCAGCCTCCTGAGCCACTGAGATTACAGGTATGTGCCTCCATGCCTGGCATGATTTCTGTTTTTTTTTTTTTTTTTTTGGTAGTAGTAGATGGACAGCATGCCTTTATTTTATTTATTTTTATGTGGTGCTACGGATGGAACCCAGTGCCTCACAATGCTATGCGAACGCTCTGCCACTGAGCTACAACCACAGCCCGATTTCTATTAAATTGGCGACAAGTGTATTTATAGTACAGAATATGGTCTCTCTTCTTATATGTTCCCATGTGAGCTTGAGAAAAAAATGTGTATCCTACCATCATGGGACGAAGTAGACTATGGACATTAATAACATCCAGTTGATTGATGGCGCTGCTGAGTTCAGATGCTTCAGTTTTTTAGAGAGAATATAACCATACCTTGGATGTATTATTTCTATGAATAGCATTTGAAACAAAACAAAAAAATAAACAGTGGATTAAGTTTTCAAAAAGCAATGAAGGGTCAGAACAGAAGGCATCAGTGGGGAGGAGGCTGCAATCATTGCCAGGGGCTGCTGTACTCATTCTGCCAGCCTTGCCAATCCCGCTGAGGGAATGGCACCACGGCAACCCAAGAGCTTGGACCCACTGCACTGACCACAGTTTAGTGCCAAGGGAGGCACGGGCTTGGGCTGGAAAGGGGATGGTGGGCTTGGGTCTGTGAAACTCTCTCAGACGCAAATGCAAATGCGGGTGCTAGATGACTGAAGTCCAGCCAAGCCTGCTCAACTGTGATCATAATAAAAGGCAGGGAGTTTACATTCCGGATCTATGTGTGCTTTATTTGATTTAACGATTGGAAGGCTTAGCCTTGTGTTTCTGGTTGAGCACTAAGCATGCCAACCCATAGAACAAAAGGCACCTATTGGAGAAAAGAAAAACATGACAGATGGAATTCCTTTTCCAGTCCCTTCTTCTTGAGATATTTAACTTTCTATACCAGGACCTCTTTCCTAATGGAAATGAGCCTTTATATGAGAAATAGTTGCTTTGCAAACCTGCTAATAAATGTGAGAGAATATAATTTCCCTTTAGAGTGTTTTCTGAAACCTTAACTTGCATAATGTCTCCCTCCAGCAAATCTTTAATTTATAGACTTTCCAAACACTTTTGCCTAAATCCTAAAAGTAGATGGTTAACTTTTATTTTTCCTCTCATAACTGTGGCCAAGTCACCACAAAGTGGCTGTCAAAGGCAAGAGGGTGCATTTTATACATTTCTCAGAGTCCCTATCTGTATCTACATAAAAAAGTTATAAGATTTTTTTTTTTTTTTTGTACTGGGGATTAAACCCAGGGGCACTTTACCACTAAGCCACATCCCCAGCCCTTTTTGATTTTTATTTTGAGACAGGGTCTCATTAAATTGCTTAGGGATTTACTAAGTTGCTAAGGCTGGCCTTGAATTTGTGATTCTCCTGCCTCAGCCTCCTGAGTCACTGGGATTTACAGGCATGCACCACCACACCCAGCAAGATTCCAAATTTTTATTTTCACTTGTAATGCTTCTTTTAGATGAGGCATCGCTTTTTCTGGTTGTCCTTTTGTAAGAGTAAACATGCCTGAGAGTGTAATCAGACTGCTGTCCTGCCAGTTTGCTTTCCTCAATGACCTCTAGGATGAAGGATGGTTTAGGGAAGAGTTTCTTCATGGATTATTGTCAGTGAACAAAGGCCAGAAGGAAAATTTTAGCTTATGTATCAATGAGATTTAGATTTCCCTACATGAAACATAAAAATCTAAGATAAAAATAGCTTGAACATAATAGAGTCTATTTTTTCCTTCTATAAATGAAACTCAGAGGCAGACATCTAGGGTTGGCTTCCATCCCCAAGGTCACCTCATGGTCCAACATGGGCTGCCAGAGTTGCAAGCCAGAATAATAGACCTGAAGACCAAAAAAAAAGGCCCCTCCCTGCCAGGTCAGCTCCCATTAGACTACCTCCATGGGTTTCCCAAAGAATTCATCTTATTGGTGAACAACAATTTACATGGTCACGTCTAGCAGCAAGGGAAGCTGAGAAATCGTGTGTGTGTGTGTGTGTGTGTGTGTGTGTTGCTAGGGATTGATCCCAAGGCCCCACACAAGCTAGGCAGGTGCTCTACCATTACAGCCACAACAGCACCACAAGAGAAAAAGAAAAAAGAGATGGAATCCTTCAGTCACCCTAGAAAGTTCGCTCATGCCCTTGGGAGGCATCCCTCCCTCCTGAGTCTCTGCTTTGGAGGCCACCACTGTTCTCAATTCTATTGCCATAGCACAGATTATTTTCTAGAACTTCAAATAAATGGAAGTACACAATTGGGAATCATCAAACTCTTGGTTTGGTTTCCTTCATTCAACCTAAAGTTTTTGAGAATCATCTATATATTGTTTTGTCCGTAATTGATTCCTTTTGATTGTTGAGTGGAATTCCACGGTAGGTATGGAAGCAGAGAGGCTGCCGTGTTTTTTTGAACATGGACTCTCAACACAAGGCTGAGCACTTCTCAGACCTTGTGTGATAACCCTTTGCAGGAGATTTCTATTTGTGGTTTTGTCTGTTACTGTCCAGTATCAACCCGCAGTCTCATTGGCACAGGGATCCGGTGTGGTCTCCAGGTTTCCTTCTAGCCCAGGAACTTCCCTTTTTGTTTAATGGAAGCAGATGGTTTCTGTACTTGAACACAAGACCCTTACTGATGCACTAGCTCGTATCCACATTTCACAGATAAAAGAAACTAAGGCCAAAGGTCAGTGACTCATGTGGGTCACACCTCTGCTAGGTGACAGGATGAGGATTAGAATCCGTCATTCTCACTTCCTGCAAAGCCAGAGAGGCCTTATAAGAACTAAGTTGGTGATACCAGGCTCACTGCAGCCCCGTGACTTTGTTTCCATGCTGAGACACGGGACAACATGGGCATGCTGGCATGAGGATAAATGCCCTGACTCCAGTGGGTGTGGTGGCACACACCTGTAATCCCAGCAGCTCAGGAGGCTGAGGCAGGAGGATTGTGAGTTCAAAGCCAGACTCAGCAATTTATCAAGGCCCTAAGCAATTCAGTGGGACCCAGCCTCAAAATAAAATGAGCTGAGAGTGTGGCTCAGTGGTAAAAGGCCCCTGGGTTCATTCTCCTCCCCACAAAACAATAAACAGATTTTTTTTAAAAATGCTTTTGTAGCTCTCTGCTTCTCCTGGCAAGACCAACAGGGGAGCCTGAGATGGTTCCAGCTCAAAACTCTCCAAGCAGCTAAATCCTGCATTTAACCCACTCACTTACCCATTTCTCTCTTCTCCGGATCAGAAACAAAAACCTAGCCCAGAGCACTGTACAATCTTCCACGCCTTTCTGTGTCTTAGTTGAGCATTACATTTAAACCCTTATTCTGATCTTTGTTTCATGTTTACAGAAGTGGATTCCTTTTATTCCTTTCCCCTGACAGGAATAATCCCCCTGGAATTTAAGCTTTTAAAGCATGTCTCCTTGGGTTATTTGAAAGGCAGCCCTTGGGACATTCCCTCTTGCACACCATACTCCTTCTGCAAGGGGTGCCTGGCTGAACCAGGGCAGGGGAGGGGGCGGGAACACTGGCACCTCGGTAAACCTTGAGGTGTGGCAAGGTCAGGCAATTGCAGGGAGGGAGTTCAGATCCAGCGACTCCCCTCTGGGCTTCCTTCCATATTCATACCAGTGCACACCAAGGGCAAGGGGAGGGTAGAGGCTGTCAGCAGGAAGGGAGGAGTGGGCAGAAAAAGATGACACTGACCTGTCACCTGCTGCCAGCCAGGAGGGGTGAAGCCTCATTTAGCCTCCGGGATATAGAACTTCTCATTCTTCCAGGTTCACTGGCTAATGAAACATGAGGATACCCCAGAGGAGGGCCACAGAGTGTGGTGAGCCAATGTTAGAGTGCCCAGAGCCTTTCAGTGAAGGACTTGGGAGCCAGCTGCTGGGGAGAGGACGGTGGGTGGGCGGCCCACACACAGACTGAGGGCAGCAGGGGGTGGAAAAGCCTGGTCATGTCAGCTGAGCTGAGGACATTCAGAGCCCCCTGAGGGTCAGCGCTGGCCATCTGTGGACCTCAGTTCAGCTCACCTCCCCCCAAGCCACTCCTGCTGCTTCCTCCCTAACCAGGGTGCTGATCCCAAGGGCGGTTCCCAAGGCGCCCCAGAGCACCCTCCAAGCCTGCTTCCCTGGCAGCCCAACCTGTAAAACTGATTGTCGGCGTGCACATAATACCCTTAACACATAAAAATACAGCATAATTGTAGAGTTGCGCTTTCCATGATAATTATTACATGAATTTTTAAAATCCAGATTCACTATATATACCAATCAGTTTCTTCAATCCTTCACACACACCTCTGTGTGTATCATTTGGAGATTAAAAGTCTTATGAGGGGCTGGAGATATGGCTCAGTTGGTAGAGTCCTTGCCTAGCATACACAGGCCTTGGGTTCAATTCCCAGCACAACCACTAAATAAATAAATGAATAAATCCATCCTATTATCTTGTTAAAAAAAAAAAAAAAGTCTTTCGAGATAGCTATTATTGTCCCCTTTTACAGAAGCATCAGTCAAGGGACAAACAGGACAAATCACTCACCCAAGGTACTTTCGAGCAGAGCCAGCATTTGACCCCAGGCAGGCTGGTTTCAGAATGCATGTTCTCAGGGCACAGTCTCCGGCACAGTCTCTGCTGCTCCTCATTACTCTGCCCATCTTGAGACTATTTTTTCCTACAGGGCTGGGATATGAGGTCAAGGATTGCATCTTCATTTTAAACACGGTCATGATTAGGGCAGTAAAAAAAAATAAATAAATAAACTAAGAATATAATAGAAAAAAAATAGCATGAGCTTGACTATAAATGGCAAATCTCAAAGTAAAACCTTTGGAAGTTAAAAATACGACTCACACAGAAATATCAAAAAAAGAGCATATCCCAAACGCTGGGTAATGAATGACCACAAACCAAATAGCTTAAAACAACACAGATTTATTCTCTCACAGTTCTGGAGGCCAGAAGTCCAACATCAAGGTGTCATCAGGGCCTTGCTCCTTCCAGAGTTACTGGGGGAAGAAAGCTTCCTTCCTCTTCCAGCTCCTGGTGGCTGCCCAAGTTCCCCAGTTTCCATGGCGTGTGGCCACATCTCTCTGCTCTCTGACTCTGGGACTTCACCTCTTCTGTCTCAAATAAAAACCCTTGTCTCGATTTAGGTCCTAGAAGGGAAATCCAGGACAATCTCATCTCAAGATTCTCACCCTAATTACATCCGAAGAGGCCCCTTTTCTAAATCAGGTGGCATTCACAGGGATTTGTGTGGACATAGACATGTCTTTTGAAGGCCACCCCTTCAAGCCACTAGGCTCATTAATGAGAGAATCATCAGGACGGGAAAGTTAATTCAAAGGGAAATTCAAGGAACCGAGGCTTATCTGGTCAGTCAGCACAGGCGCGCTGAAATAACTCTGCACAAATTGAACGGGTTAATGTCTTCCAAGGCAATAAACCTGTAACCTTTGGGGTTATCTTTTCCCACAGACAGAAATCTATTTGGGCAAAAATCCATAAGTGAGCATGTGACTGGGACCTAATCAATAGTAAATCAAACAAGGTCCATTTCCTAGATCAACATCCCAAATAGAACTTTCTACGTTGATGGAAAGTTCTGTATCTGTGCTGTCCAATGGGCTAGCCACATTGCAGGGGTTCCCAGATGGCAAGCAAGCACTTAAAATGTGGCTAGGATGGCTGAGAAACTGAATTTTTAATTTTATTTACTTTTAATTAATTTAGACTTAATATAAATAGCCACAGTTGGCTGGTGACAATAGCCTTGGATGATGCAGTTGTAGAGAATTAACTAACCACTTGCAAGGCCAAGTAGACAATGCTGTAACATATTGAAAATATATGCTGTTGCCTTATTTTTACCTTTTTATAATTTTTCTTAATACAACTTACCTTAGATGGTGCAAACTATAAGGCATGATAGAAGCTGGGGAGGACTGGCAATTCATGTCCACATAATCCAGAAAGCGCTTCCATTAAAATCCAGTCCTTCATTGCTCTATTGCCAGAACTATTCTTTTTCTTTTTTAGAAGAAGTCAGACATATGAGATATGCAAAATCTCTTATTATTTAGATATTAGCTAGATTGGTGATCTCATGGGGGAGTTGGCCCACATGAAGGAACCTCTCATAATCTGCTTTATTTTTAGTTAATCTTCCCAATATCCCATGCCACCCCAGCACCGTGCATGGCACATATTAGGACCCCTCAATAGAACTTTCTACGTTGATGGAAAGTTCTGTATCTGTGCTGTCCTCTGTGCTAGCCACATTGCAGGTAACTCAAATTGTGGAGTCTTCCTTCTCATGGGGTTTGCATTCCGGTTGAGTGAGAAAAATGGCATACAAGTAAACACATGCATAAATAAGAATTCTAGATAGAATTCATCAGAAGGTAACCAGACAAGGTGGAGGATGTCTTGGAGTTAGGAGTCAGGGGTAATTAGGTAGCTGCTCAAGGAAGGTGGGGTATTTGATCAGGGACCAGAATGTCAAAAAGCAGCCAGCAACATAATGATTTAGATTCTAGAAGGACAGCATTCCAGGTTCTAACTCCAAGAATCAGTAACATTGTTTTTGTAGCTAAACCATAAATAGATAGATAGAGATACATTCAAAAAAATTCACTTGTAATCTTATTTCCTTAATATCACTTCTATTCTTGGTTAAAATGCATTCCCTTTAATCTGGACCTTTATGAACATGTATTTTATAAAATTGATCATAATCAACTGTATGTTTGATTTCGTAGTCCTTTTCATTTAACATTTAAGCATTTTCTGTGATGACCATAATAGTCCTGACCATTACAATTTTTCAATTCCTGCTCTATTGTGCATCCAGGGAGCCTAAAATACAGATGTTAACCTTCATCCTGGGGCACATTTAGGCTATTTTACAAATTTTCATGCTTATGAAAATAAATATATTTACACATAATTTTCCTCATTTCATATAATTTCCTTAGGATAAATTTCCTGAAATGACAGGTTCCAGGTTAAAGGGAATACTTCATCCTAGGGCTGTTTTTGTTGTTATTGTTTGTTTATTTGTTTTACAGGTTGTCAAGTTGTTTTCCAAAAGGGGTAGGAAAGGAAAAAGTGGTGGGGAGAGAGAGTAGAAGGGAGAGAACCAGAATATGAGCAAACAAAACCCAAAATATCAGTGGTCTGTTCTGTTTATTGTTGTATCTATAGTACTTGGTACACAACAAGTGCTCAATAAAGGAATGAGTGGCCAACTTCCATGCTCAAGTTTTGCAGTTCAAAACTGATTTGTAGCCAAGTGCAGTGGCATATACCTTTAATCACAGTGGCTCCAGAGGCTGAGACAGGAGGATCACAAGTTCAAAGCCAACCTCAGCAACTTAGGGAGGCTCTAAGCAACTCAGAAAGACCCTGTCTCTAAATAAAATTAAAAAAAAAAAAAAAGAGGGGGATGTTGGGGGGGGACTGAGGATATAGCTCAGTGGTTAAGCACTCGTGGGTTCAATCCTCATTACCCCCTCCCAAAAAAAATTGATGGGAAGCTGATTTATTAGAAAATGAGTAGGGATGAGATGGGCATCATTACCCTGGGTACACGTATGACTGCACAAATGGTGCATCTCTACACCGTGTACAACCAGAGAATTGAACTGTTGCGCTCCATTTATGCACGATGAATTGAAATGCATTCTGCTGTCCTGTACAACTAAGTAGAACAACTTAAAAAAAATTAAAATAAAGAAAAGAATAGGGGTATGGGAAAGTGGGGCCAAGAGGGAAAGAGACCACCCAAGGTGTGATAGTGGATGGGGTCCTTCAGAAGATGACTGACCAAATATAAGGGGTTCAGGAGAGAGTACAGGTCCCACTGCAGAGCCACATCTAGCTGGGAGGGACCTCGGGATTTATATCCCCTGTGCCTATCAGTATCTAAACTGTCCCCAGGGATCTAAACTCCCAGACACTTCTGGCTCTTGGTGTATGCTGGCAGAGTGCCATCCAGCAGGCGGAGGCCAGGGCCGGCAACAGCCACAGACCCTGGCTGTTGGGAGTAAAAGCCTGAGGAGCCTGCTCAGACTCAAAGAATGCAGGGACTTGAGGGTAGTGGATGGAGTCTTGCAGCTCAGCCTTCCTGCTCAAAGCAGGATCCACTGGGAAAACCAACCCCAGGAAAGGAGACCTCAGATTTAACCAGTGGAAGAATAAACATCTGGGAAAACAGTTTGTTGAAAAAAAACAGAAAATGACCCTCAAATAAATCTAACCAATATCCTCATAAATGTAGGAGCAGATATTACATCTATTGAATCTTGAGATCTGAGATCACTGCCCCCCCGCCCCCGCAAAAAAAAAAAAAAAGACAGAAGATGGATTAACCAGCTGAATGGAAATAGCAGAGGCACCAATTAGAAGAACTGAAGTCAAGAATTCCCTGAAAAGAGATGAAAAGTAAGAAAGAAAAGTTAGGAACAGCCGGGTGCGGTGGCACATGCCTGTAATCCCAGCAGCTCAGGAGGCTGAGGCAGGAGTATTATAAATTCAAAACCAGCCTCAGCAGTTTAGCAAGGCCCCAAGCAACTTAGCGAGACCCTTTCTCAAAATGAAAAATAATAATAATAATATTTACAGAGGGCTGGGGATGTGGCTCAGTGGTAAAACGACCCTGGATTCAATCCCTGATACCAAGAAAGAAAAAAAAGAAAGAAAGAAAAAGAAAGGAAGGAAGAAAGTAAAGTTGGGAACATGGAAAACAATTTCATAAATTGCTACATCCCAATGCAGAACATTTCTAAGATGAGAGAACAAAGAGGAAAGATGGAAGAAAATACTTTAAAAGATAATAGAAGAAAAATATCTAAAGTTAATGAAATATATGATTCCTCAGGATAAAAGTGCCCCCAAGACCTAAGTAGGAAAATGTCACACAAATTGTGGTCACATCCTGGTGAAATTTCTGAATACAAAGAGAAAACTCTAAATCTTCATGAGAGAAAAGCAGATAGTCCACAGGAAGAGAGAGGGATGGAGAGGGAGAGAGAGAAAGAGAGACCACATTCTCATTAGCAATAGTTAAACCAAAGACAGCAAAGCTAGATTTGTGAAATTCTGACAGGGGTGGAGGATGTGAACAAAGACTTCAAGGGAAAATATCATTGACCGAGGAACAAATAGGTATTGCAGGAAAGTAAGGACTCAGAAAATAGACCATTCACAAACCCTGTTTGAAAGGATTGCTAAAGAATGAACTCTGACAAAGCAACAAAATTTAATTTAAGAAGAGTTGCAGCATCGAGAAGCAATTGGAAACTGCAATGAGAGAACAAACTGGCGCATTTTAACGTTGAGAAAAACAAGTATTAACCGGGATTCCCATTTATGCAGCACTCACTCACTGTGCGCTTGTAACACCAGCAACAAATGATCACATTGCTTATCATCTTCAAAAAAAATGGGAACCCAAAAATGGGGACAATTCCAAATGGATAGACTCTGATATTTTAATGAGCTTGACTGTAAATTGCTAAATGCATACAGACAGGTCCCCCACGAGTTTGACCTGATCACTCAATTTGCAAGGAGGTACAAAATTAGTCGGGGCAGGGTCACTTGCCTAAGGTGTTTGTCTCCTGAATGCTCTGTCCCTGGGGAGGAATCCTGGACTAATTCACAGTGCCACTGGTAGGCATTCTCTCTTCTCAAACCACAGATTCTCTTATTTTTGTAAAACTTTTGGTCGACTCAAAATGAATTTGTATAATTTCTCCCCTCTGGTCTTTCTATTAGAGCACTTAAATTATTCCACCGAAACCTGCCCAAAGCTTTCAGACCTTTAGCACTGACTGGAAAGTGAAATTGAATAACAAATGAGCTCAAGTCAAGGGGGAGAGATGCTTGCTTGCAAAGAAAGGGCCGAGAGCTGCTTTGCACCGATTTTGCTGTAGACCCCCTTTCTATAACACCTGCCAGAAGTTTTCTCGGGTTGATCTGATGCTTGGAGTTAGCCGGCTCCTTCCAGGGCAGGCAATGAAAGGAGAGTGGCCCTTTTTTGTTTTAAGCGGTTCATTTTTTTTTGTTTCCCTACCAAGAACTTCAGTGATATCCATCTCCAGAGGGATTTTGAGATTTGTTAATTACTCTCTGGGCAGAAAGGGAACCCTGCAGCTTGGCAGATTGTCCAAAAATAGAGGCTATAGGTTATTTTTAAAAACCTTCATCAAGGGATCATGACCATGAGTCACATTGATATCCCGAGTGCGCCCGCTGAAGGAAAACCACACGGCTCTGTGGATACTTGAAACCCGCCCTGACACGCTGCCACCTCTACAGAGCCAACAGTCACACCAACCCACCGATGAGGAAATGGAGAAGAATTTGTGCATGTGGAATCTGGAGACCCAGTTTAGTTTAAAATAGATCATTCTGTGTCCAAGGGATGCAAAGTGTTTTCTAAGCACCAGCTCTCACGAGGGTCTGTCATGCTGCATGCAGTAAGCTGTTTACTTATTGCTAGATTTTTTCATTTCCATTTCCAGGAATATTCATAATCTAATGAAAAACTATTCACTGAGGAGGAGTTCCGTGGCATGGGAGGTATCAGGCTTCCCCAAGACATCAATTTCACTTGCTTACAGAACATTAAAAAGAAATTTTAAGTGATAAATGCATTAATCTACAGCTACTTATGATTAGACTGTTCTGGCTAAAATGGAATACATTATCTGTAAGACATCTTTCATACTCCCAAGGCACTTTAAAATAATGAAAACATATAAAATAATATCTAAGTAATTAAAGTAATGGCAAATAAAAACTTTGCTCTATATGGAATTGCCTATCGGGGTAATATATCTCTTTTTATAAGCCCTTTGTGATATTGCTATTAATTTTTAAGTAACAAAATATTGCTCTTGAACCAAAAATGGGATATTAACTAACACATACGCTATTAATTACTTCGCAAATGCCAAGTGCTAACTTCTAGTTTATAAAAATAAACCTTGGAGGGCATCTAATGAAATCTATTCATAGTGCCCACTTCTGAATCATCTGAGCCACAGAGGAGATTCCCATAGAGAAGCCATAAAAATTGCTTCATGAAAAAAGAGACCCCCGTGTCTCTTCTGTGAGCAGATTTGTGTGAGTCAGGAAGCCTGGTATTGTCCGCCCTCTCCTCCACCTCAGAGTCATTCTTTCCGTTAGCCCAGCCCCTTCCTTGATGACTCAGGTATTTATACTCCCATCCCCTTTAACACCAATGGGTCCTTTGAGCCACAAAGTAAGACAATGGTTGCACTTCTTAAAACAATGTCACTTTCTTATAGATGATGTCCTGTTTCCAGACCAGCCTGTTCATACAGTCTCTACTCCCGTGTGTCCATGGAATTGGCATTGTGACCTAATTTTTCTTTATCTGCTGGAGTGTGATTGATTCAGCACATCCTGAGTCCCGCAACCCCAGAAGAACCTCATTTTCCTGGGGCCCCTACTCCAAGTCTATGTACAAACCACTCAACCTCCAGCCAGGATTTACAGCTAAGCAGCAGCAGGTGCCTGATTTAAGGAGGCACTCCTTCTCAGCTTCTTGTAAGGGCTGCATTTGCATAACACCAGAGTGAGCACTTCCTTAAATTTTGCTCTCTAGGCACTTCAAAGGCTTTACCCAAGTCCTGGCAGATTCACACACAGTCCAGCATTCCCAACACTCAAGTTGCAAGTAGGTTTCACTGAAAATTATAAACTCAGCAGAGAAGGAAGTTGAAGTAGATTATTTCTTTTCCTACCATATTGTACAAGGAATTTCTTACATTTCATGAAAATTTTTCTGCAACAGGTTGGAATGGATTCCTCAGCTTTCAAAACCAATTTTTTTAACCATTTCTTTTTTTTAACCATGTTTTAACCATTTCTTACCCAGCATTTTGATACACATTCTCTGCTCATGTATAGAATCATGAAATCAGCCAGGCATGGTGGTACACACCTGTAATCCCAGCGACTAGGAGGCTGAGGAAGGAGGATTGCAAGTGCAAAGCCAGCCTTAGCAATTTAGAGAGGCCATAAGCAACTTAGTGAGACCTAGTCTCTAAATAAAATATAAAATGGCTGGGTTTGTGGCTAAGTGGTTAAGCACCCCTGGGTTCAATCGCTGCTACTAAAATAATAAAATGAAATCTTTCTTTCTTTCTTTTTCTTTTCTTTTCTTTTTTTTTTTTTTTTTTTTTTTTTTTTTTTTTTTTTTTTTGATAACAGAGTCTCTCTATATCACCCAGGCTGGCCTTGAACTCCTTCAAATGATCCTCGTGCCTCAAGGTGTGCTCAACTGCTCCCAGTCATCTAACATGTTTAAGATGACCCATATTTCCTCTTAGAGATTTTCAGTGTATCTAAATGTTTTAGAGTTCCCGAGAATTCCTGAAGGAGGGAAAAGTCGTCTGTTTAAATTTGTTTTAGCCAGCATTGACCCCAAAACCCTTTTCAGGAGATGGAGGACATCTCTTGTAAGTATTCCACCATGCTAACCCATTGTGCCCCTGGGGCTTCTGGAGGGCATCTCTTGAGAGCACACAGAAGTGGTGTTCTGGGGACTTGGTTTACGAAGTCATAATGGAATAGATGGGTGTTGGATTTAGGATGGCAGACTTGATTCTAAGCCTGCTCAGGACTTAGATGGGGCTCTGCAGTCTAATTTACCTTGTCTCCAGATCTGTAACTGGAGGAGGTTAGACTAGATGAAGTGTTAGATGCCAGGTGCAAGATGCAAGGGCCCTGTGACTCATCTCTTCCTTCACAGGCAACCACCCTCCCCTAGTGGGGAAAAGCAGCCTTGGACACTCACATGCCAGCCCCAAGTGGGCTGTTCTCATATTCTCCTGCAGGCCAAGTGTTCTTGGCCTTTGATGTGGCATTCACACCTTTGATGTGGCATTCCAAAAGAACCCAGGGAACAATCCTCAATCTGGAAATTTGTTCTCCTTGTAGATATCAGAAATATATTTAGGTGAAATCAAGCAGCAAGTTAACTTAGTCATGCCAGCCCCTCTCCACCTTTCAGTCTTTAATAAGACTCCTGCTTTTGATTCTGCATCCAAGTGTATTTGACTTCAGTTAATTCCAGCTTCGAGTGAACCTTGGATGTTAACACTGATTAATTGTCAGCCTAATCTTTATTCAAATATATCAATACTTTTAAGGCCAATATAAAAAAAGCAAATATTTGCCTCTTGAGCTAAAGTAGCTGCCTTTTAAACAATAAATAGACTTTCCTGGAATCACTAATGACCATTTTTTATCATATTTTTTTCTCCCAGGTTTTTGAGAGAGCTTGTCTAGCAAATTCTATTTACTAAGTCATTAATTTGCTTTCCCTAAAAAATATTAATCCAAAATGCCTGTCACTTGGCTGGCTTCCCAGCCGAAAGCAAAGACACGTGTTATCTGAGTTATATTTATTCGTTCACTTTTAAGCTTTCATTTATCAGCTTGCATCTAGGTGAACTGTTCAGAACTCCACGGTTCTGTTTAACAGCATACCTAGTGAGTACTAGTGAATGCACGAGTCCGCTGCTGCATGCACACTTAAGGAATGGAATTCAAGTTCATTTTAATTCATTCACTCACTTGATTTTCAGTGGACAGCTATGGGACCTTTCCTCAGGAGAGCTTGTGTCCACTAAAATCTCTTCTCAGCATAATAAACCTGTCATTAAGATCCTAAAACAGGGGCTGGAGTTGTAGTTCAATGGTAGAGCACTTGCCTAGCGCGTGTTCCCTTCTGGGGTCAATCCTCAGCAACACATAAAAAATAAATTAAATAAATAAAGGGCCAGTCAAGGTGGTGCACACCTGTAATCCCAGAGGCTTGGGAGGTGAAGGCAGGAGTTCAAAGCCAGCCTTAGCAATTAGCAAGGCCCTAAGCAACTCAGTGAGATCCTGTCTTAAAATAAAATATGAAAAAGGGTTGGGGATATGACTCCGTGGTTGAGTGCCCCTGGGTTCATTCCCCAGTACCAAAAACAATAAATAAAATAAAAATATGCGTCTATCTACAACTAAAAAAATTTTTTTAAAAAGACCCAAAAATATGGGGCTGGGGTTGTGGCTCAGAGGTAGAGCGCTTGCCTGGTGCATGCAAGGCCCTGGGTTCGATTCTCAGCAACACATAAAAATAAATAAATAAAAATAAAGGCATTGTGTACAACTAAAAGAAATAAGTATTTAAAAAAAAAAAAAGACCCAAAAATATGTTTAGGGAACCTATTAACTGCAGACCCTTGCCACTCCGCCACAGCCCCACACCCAGTATTCCACACTCTCTGCCCCAACTGTTCAACCCCAACATGCAAGTTCATAAAAGTTCAGGTACAGAATATTTCAACCTATTTACCTGTCCCTGGAGAGTGGTGGTTGGGTTGGCCACTCCTCAAAGCTGAGGGACCTCCTCCTGTGCTCCCTTAAAACCGTTTTGAGTCCTTTGAGATTCAAGGTTCCTTTGTCTTCCCTCATTTACCCAAAAAGGGTTAGTTGGTGTCAGGGAGACACTAAAGATAGATGCAAAGATAAGGACACCTGGTCACTGTTTCTGGAAGCACTGTCCTTGGTGAAAGAGAGGATTCAAACAGATGTACTTCACCACTGGTGGAGGGGGTGGCATTTCAGAGACAGCAGCCAGCCATCTTCCCCCCACCACCCACTGCCCCATCCCACCCCTCCAGTGGATTCAGACCTATTAGTCAGCTGCTAGCTCTCTGCCCCAGGGGAAGATGTGCCTGGGAAGAGTAGAAACAAAAGCATCCTTCCTGCTTAACCCCAGGAGCTGAGATATTAAAGAGGATTGACGTTTAGGGGAAGGTTCCCCCCAAGGCTGGAAAGGGGAGACTTGGAGGAGTGGGGGCTGGGGAGGGAGGGGAAGCCATATGCAACAAAATCCTAGAGATTTGTGAAATTCAAGAGCTGGGATTCCTGTACCCTGCTTTCCCTCCAGCCCTACATGGGAGGCAAAACCGTACAAGGGAAGTGGCTCTGAGGTCTGTCCAAGCAGAATGCAGCGGTGTCTCCAAGAATCCCACCCCAGGGGAAGACAGAAACAACAGATGGGGCCCCAGCTGCAACACAGGGACCCAATAACCCACCTCATGCCTTAATAGCACAACCCACCCCCGTGAAAGGAAGAAACTCGATCTCAATCAAGTTTCCATATCCCAGAAAGAATGGAAACTTAAAACAGAAATTAGTGAGTTGTTTTAAAAAATTAAGTCATGTTGGCAAACAGCTATTTGGGAGGTTAAGACGAGAGGATTGCAAATCCTAGGGAAGCTTGAGCAATGTAGCAAGACCCTATCTCAAAATAGAAAAATGTTTTAATGGACAGGGATGTAGCTCAGTGGTAGAGTACTTGCCTAGCATGTGCAAGGGCCTGGGTTAAATCTCCAGAAAAGACTGGGGGTGGGGGTGGGGGAGTTGTATCTGGACTTGGTGGTGCACACCTATAATCCCAGCAGCTCAGGAGGCTGAGGCAGGAAGATCAAGAGTTCAAAGCCAGCCTCAGCTAAAGCGAGGCGCTAAGCAACTCAGTGAGACCTTGTCTTTAAATAAAATACAAAATAGGGCTGGGGATGTGGCTCAGTGGTCAAGTGCCCCTGAGTTCAATCCCCAGTACCCACCCACCCCCAAAACAAGTTGTGTTTATCCTCATCAGTTATGGGCTGAGATTCCTGTCCACCTATGCTGGGGACCAGGGGAAACATGGGTGGTCTAGCCCTCTGAGCACAGGCTGGGACTTGCAGAGTTACCATTCCAAGCATCATCCCAACAGGTGATGCTCTTGCCCTCTTGGAAGTCAAGGGCCTCCTGCCTCAACAGCCAAGAGCCCACTTCTGAGTAGCCAATGTGACTCCAGACCCGAGGCTTAGGATAAAGGCAGGGTGTGCTGATGCTAAGGACTTAATTCCAAAGACTTCCAAAGCTTTAAATGACCCTGAGGAAGAGCAGAGAGGGAGAACTAATTCTCGAAGCCTGGACCAAACCATTTGGATAGCAGGGTAGATGGATAAGTCAGGGCAAAGGGAAGCCAGTGGGGAAATCTGCCCTTTTCCCTTTACCCAGATTCCTAATGCTTTTTTTCTCTGCAAGTTTTTTGTTTTGTTTTGTTTTTTTGGGTTTTTTTGTTTTGTTTTGTTTTGTTTTTTTGTTTTTTTTTGAGGGCGGGGGTGGTTGGAACCAGGGATTGAACTCAGGGGCACTCCTCCACTTGAAAAACCAGCCTCTATCTCAGAGCAAAGCTGTCCAAGGAAGGGACATGGCCTTTGTCCTTGGAAAAACCCACAGAGCACTCCTAGGCACATTGCCACCCTGCTAAGTTGTTTATCTACAAATAACAGGAGAGATCTGCTGCGCCAGGTGTCCCTGACTCAGTCAGGCTAGGTGGGGATCCATAGCAGCCCCCTAGCAGCCATCAATCAGCATGGGACAGGGAAATACCTGGGATGCCAGATGACCCTCCCAGTGGTTTATGGTGGTTGATAACAAGTTGGGAAACCATGTAGTTCAGCAAGTACACCCCTCTTGGCTCAAACCAATCAGTTCAAACGAATACCCCTTTTGTACTGACCAATCACCCCTACCCAACTTGTTCCCGCCAGTGAATGTGCTAGTCATGTTTTAGAGTTGTTATTTGATTTTCCCGCGGTGTGTGATGATTTGCTAAAAGAGGCTATGATGTATGTGAAGTCCCTGCCCTCTCCAAAAAATGTATAAAACTGCTGCAAACCCTGGGCTCGGGGCCTCTCAGCGTCACCAGTTGTTGTGTGTGTGTGCGGAGGACCGAGCTAGCTCGCAATAAACACCTCTTTGCTGCTTGCATCAATCTTGGGTCTCTGGTGGTCTTTGGGGGTCCCGAATTCGAGCATAACACACTTAGCCACATCCCCAGCCCTATTTTGTATTTTATTTAGAGATAGAGTCTCACTGAGTTGCTTAGCACCTTGCTTTTTGCTGAAGCTGCTTTGAATTCTTGATCCTCCTGCCTCAGCCTTCCAAGATGCTGGGATTACAGGCATATACCACCATACAGGGCTGAAAGGTTTTAATAGCTACAAATTGGGAGGAAAGAGGTTTGTCCTTTTAACACTTTATTCCCCCTTTATCCTACAAAAGTAAAAAAAATCGTGCAAACATAGAAAAGACAGTGGAATGAGATAGACATCATTACCCCAAGTACATGCAGGAAGACACAAATGGTGTGAATATACTTTGTGTACAACCAGCGATATGAAAAATAGTGTTCTATATGTGTAATGAAATGCAATGCTAATTCTAATTAACAAATTATAATTTAAAAATAAATTAATTAATTTTTAAAAAGTCATGCACACATGCCTACACCTTAACAAAATATCAGAATTAAAGAGAGAAATCCCTTCCAGGCCAGGCTGGAGATGTAGTCCAGTGGTAGAACATTTGTCCAGTACCTTTTTTTTTTTTTTTTAATTTCAAGACAAAGTCTTACTAAATTGCTGAGACTAGCCTGGAACTTGTGATCTTCCTGCCTCAGTTTCCCCAGTCGTGCACCACTGTGCTTGGCAAGACTGCTTTTCTTTGGAGAGGAAAGTATGCCTTAAAAGTTCTCAAATTGAGGTGTTGCCTGGGTCATTCTCCACTGTCTACAGAGCCCCTGACCATCCACCTTTATGTGATGCCCCCAGTTGTTAAAGGCTAAAGTCAAGACATGAAGAAAAATGGGTTACAATCGGATACCTCTCCTGTGGACCCTGCCAGGAACTGTTTGGTGGAAGCAACCCATCTCCTGGTAGTGGAAATGTTTGAAGTTCCCTACATCAACTCTTGTTCTTTCTCATTTCCAGTCCAACACCAACCTTTCCTGATCTTTACCAGGTCCCACCTCCTTCCCGTCATTTAAAATAGAAAAATGTTCTTCGTAAGATTCAGTTCTCAATAGCCCACCCAGCTACTTAAAAAGAAAAGTGTATGGGGAAACCTGAAATAATCCAAATAACTAATTCTAACCATGAATTTTAAATTTCTCCCTCACTGGAGATTCCATAGCTGCGGAAACACCAAGAAATAAATTACTGAACTGAGTTTCACTTCTCACAGCCTACCCGCTAGTGAAGGCGTTGATGAGCGGTGATGTGCCCCGTGGAAGGAATAAATTAGTGGGACAAGGGTACTGTGTGGCCCCACTACAGCCCATGGGACTCGACATTGCCTGGACTTTTCACTAAGGCCAATTGAGTTTTTCTTCTCCAGGTTTCATTGACCATGAGAACAACAAATAAGTAGACACCTCCGGAAAAATACCTTCTCCCTCCTCCTTTTCCCCACCTCTCTCTCTCTTCTTCCTCCCTCCCTTCTCAGTAGCATTGCCCAGTATCATAGAGTGTCTGTCACACCACTGGTTGAAATGCCAGGGTTAAGAAACTGCCAGCACTTCCAAAACTGCCACCAAATGATAGAGCTCTGGGCTCTGACTGAATTCCAGGAGGGGAGGGCAGGACAACACTGGGCTAACTTGTCTTTCTCTGTAATGCAAATTTTATAGCTGGATATACATATATAATTTATATTATAGACATATAAATAGATATATCTTTTGGGGTTGGGGTTGTGGCTCAGCAGTATAGTGTTCGCCTTGCACCTGCAAGACCCCTGGGTTCGGTCCTCAGCACCACATAAAAATATATGAATAAAATAAAGGTATTGTGTCCAACTACAACTAAAAAATAAATATTAAAAAACAAATAAATAAATAGATATAACTGGGGCTGGGGATGTGGCTCAAGCGGTAGCGTGCTCGTCTGGCATGCGTGCGGCCCGGGTTCGATCCTCAGCACCACATACAAAGAAAGATGTTGTGTCTGCCAAAAACTAAACAATAAATATTTAAAAATTTCTCTCTCTCTCTCTCTCTCTCTCTCTCTCTCTCTCTCTCTAAAAAATAAAAATAAAAAAATAGACATAACTTTTAACAACTAGAATACCTACATTGTCTTGAACTTGGACTTGTATATTTTTTTTCCTTTTTTCTTTTGGACTTGTCTTTTGCATCATGGTCACTGAAGAATAAACAAAACAGAACTACCTTTCTAAAATGTATTTTCTTAAACAAAGCTCAGTAATCCAGGGAGAAAATATTTGGTGTAGGCTTCTTCTGGTAACACAGTTGAAGGGCCCTTAAGCCTGAGTAAGTTACAAAGTACAGAACTGGATGTATATATAATGCATATGATAGGAAGAGGCCTTGGCAATTTTACTTCAGAGTTCACGTGTGGGAATAATTAGAGACTTGCCTTGCTGTAGAAAAGCCTATATTTTGCATTTACAGGTACCTATTTTTGATGTCCACCCTACCATCTTCTTATCAGTAGCTGTAGCTCTGAAAATGAGTTAGAGTGATGCTTTGCTCAAATTGAATGAAGACATCACTTCCCAAGAGCATGAGTAGAAGGGGAAAAAAAGTCTTCCCGTCAGGTCATCCTGAACCTATATTAAAGTGATTGATTAGTACTCTGCGTGTCTTTTCTGGGGCCTCCTGTAACCCTCATAACATTTAAACTGTTATCTGTAAGATAATTGCCTTCAGAAAGTAAAGGAAATTGTAGGGAGGGTTTGCCTGTCTTCTTCAACTCAGAATAGTGTCAGAACTAGTTCTGGGAACTTGGGCTAATGTTACACTCTGTACACATGTCACCTAGGAGATCAGGTGAAGATCTAAGACTGGGAGAATATGATAGCAGAAAGAAATACAGGGCCAGCCTCAGGCAAAACCTGGAAGCTTGTCCCTTTACCTCTCATGTCCAGTTCATTCCATTTGATTCTCCACGTTCTCTCCCAAGCCTTCCTTCATTATTATGAAGTACTAAATATGATATATATATTAATATTTATGAATATATAAAATATATAAATATTTATATGTATGAATATATAAAAATAAATATATAATGTAAAATATTATATATATATATATATATATATATATATATAAATATAATATCTGCAGGCTGGTCTGGGCATAGTGGTGCATGCCAGCAGCTCGGGAGATTGAGACAGGAAAATCAAGAGTTCAAAGCCAGCCTTAGCAAAAAAGTGAGACACTAAGTAACTCAGTGAGACCCTGTCTCTAAATAAAATATAGAAAAGGGCTAGAGATGTGGCACAGTGTTTAAGCGCCCCTGGGTTCAATCTCCAGTGGTTGGAGAGGGGGTGGGGATTAGTTAAGAAAGAGAGGAGGGCTGAGGTTGTGGCTCAGTGGTAGAGCACTTGCCTAGCATGTATGAGACACGGGGTTCGATTCTCAGCACTGCATAAAAATAAAAAATAAGTAAAAAAATAAAGGTCCATCAACAACTAAAAAAAATATTAAAAAAAAAAAAGGGGGAAAGGAAAAGGACCCAATGGTAGAGAGAACAGACACAGCATCAGCAGTCAGGAATCTGCATGATAACCTTCACTCCACCAGTTGGTGGCTGTATGCCCTTGGACGAATCACCCAATTTGAGTTTCAGCTTTCTCACTGGAAAAAAAAAAAAAAAAAGCAGTATTATTTACCCATCTGGGTTTGTTGGAAGAATTAAATGAGGCAATGTTTATGAAGTAAACATTCAGTGCTCAGTAAGGCTTAGTAAGTGGTTTTCCTTGATCAGCCCATGGAAGACAAGGTTTACTAGCTCAATGTGTTGTCAATTTTCGAGGGTAACTTTATTTATTTATTCATTTATTTATTTATTTGTCATTGTATGCCTTTATCTTATTTGTTTTTATTACAGAATGCCTGTATTTTATTTGTTCATTTGTCCGTGGTGCTAGGGATGGAACCCAGGGCCTCACCTGCGCCAGGCAGGCGCTCTGCCCCTGAGCTGCACAGACCCAGCCCCCCCCATGGGTAACTTTTTCTTTCACATTTTCATAAAAATCTCTGATGCTTTAACTCAGAAGAGGAAGCCGTGAGGATTTCTCACATTGTGGCAGATCATTTGGGAAAGATGTGTTTAAAAAATTAGGGCCTTTGGGGAATTTATCCAATTAGGCCACCCAGACATTTTTTCCCTGGTATTTATGGCGGGGGGGGGGCATTTGTTCTATTTTTGTTTTACCATTACTGGGGACTGAACCGGAGGCCTCATTCATGTGAGGCAAGTGCTCTACCACTGAGCTACACCCCCAGCCCAGTTTTTAGTATTTAGAATATGATCCACCTTGCACCTAGGGCTTCCCCCCCAAACACCACCCCTGCACCATCCCCATTCTAGGGACTGAACCTGGGGGCACTCAACCACTGAGCCACATCAATAGCCCTTTTTATATTTTATTTAGAGACAGGGTCTCGATAAGGTACTTAGAGCCTTGCTAAATTGCCCAGGCTGGCTTTGAATTTGTGATCCTCCTTCCTCAGCCTCCAGAGCTGCTAGGATTCCAGGGCTTTATGTGTCAACAAAGAACTCCTGGCTTCTCTGTTTCTGTTCATGGTACCATCATTTTTTTAAAATATATTTTTATTAGTTATTGATAGATCTTTATTTTGTTTATTTATTTATATGCAGTGCTGAGGATCGAACTCGGCGCCTCACACACAGTAGGCAAGTGCTCTACCACTGAGCCTCAACCCCAGCCCTAATGGTACCATCATCTGAGTTGTCATCAGGGAAGATGGTGGCTTGGGGCATGTCATTCAGAGACAAAACTAGGAGTGAAGTCTGTCTGAGATGAAGGACTCTCTTGTCTCTTAACATTTTCAAATGGGACAGTGCCATGTACCCCTGTTGTTCAGAAGTTATTATTAAATAGCATCCCCTGTTTGCTCTTATAATTAACCCCAGTTTAGATGATAAAAGAGTTATCTTAATCTGAATGAAGTTTATAAATCTGAGTAACTCAGGAGGCTGAAACAGGAGGATGACAATTTTGAGGCCATTCTGGGCAACTTAGTGAGATCATCCCAAAATTTTTAAAAAATTATATAAAGGTTTAGGATATGGCTCTGTGGTAAAGTATCCCTGGTTCAATCCCCAGTACCAAAAAACACACACAAAACAAACAAACAAAAAGTAATCTAATTCTAGGACTCTCAGATGCTTGTATTGCATCATTTTTTTTTTTTTTTAAATACAGAGGATTAAACCCAGTAGTGCTTAACCATGAAGCCACATCCCTAGCCCTTTTTAAACTTTTTATTTTTGAGGCAGGGCCTCACAGGCTGGCTTTGAATTTGCCATCCCCCTGCCCCAGCTTCCTGAATTGCTGGGATTACAGGTGTGTGTCACCACACCCAGAAGATTATATCAGTTATAAAATGCACCGCTGTGTTGTGTACTGTTAAGGAGGAGGTAAGCCCTCTGTATTAGTTTGTCAGGACTGCTATCACAAAATAACACAGACTGGCATGAAATAAATTTTCTCACTGTCCTGGAGGCTAGATGTAGGAGAGTGTGTCAAGAGGGTTCTTTCTCCTGGGGCCTCTGTCCCTGGCGTAGGTGACTGTACTCTCCCCAGGTCTTCACATGGTCTTCCCTCATGTATATCCTAATCTTCTCTTCTTTTTCTTTCCCTCCCTCCCTCTCTCCTTTCCTTCCTTCCTTTCTTATTTCACCGGGAATGGAACCCAGTGATACTTTACCACTAAGCGACATCCCTGGCCCTTTTTATTTTTTCTTTTGAGACAGACTCTCACCAAGTAGCTTAGGACCTCACTAATTTGCTGAGGCTGGCCTTAAACTTGGGAAACTCAGGCCTCAGCCTCCCAAATTGCAGGAATTACAGACTTGCACCCCCATACCTGGCCCCTAATCTCTTCTTCTTCTAAAGGCATTAATCATATTGCCTTAGGACCCACCCTAAAGACTTCATTTTATTTAGTTAGTTTTTATTTACTTATTTATTTTTATTAGAGCTTAATGGTTACACATAGCAGTTGGGTGCATCCTGACAAACTCAAACATGCATGGAAATCGATTTCAGTTCATGATCTCCTCTTTTCCCTCCTGCCCCTCCCCCACTTCTCCCTCCTTTACTTTACCGGACTTCCTTTTGCTTATAAAGTTCCTTTTAACTACCTCTTTAACAACTCTCTCTCCAAACAAGTCACATTCTGAAGCACTGGGGATTAGGTCTTCAACATATGAATATTTTAGGAATAAAATTCAGCCCATAAAACATTCAACCTATGTTTAATTGAGGTTGAGGTAGACCAATGTCAGAGAGATTGGAATGTGACTGCCATGCATCTGAGAACTGGTAAACATGGTGGTTTGGAAGGAGGTGGGTATATTTGCTGTACTTTGGTGATTATGAATGTGGCAACTTTTAAACCTGTTCTTGAAGCCCTCACTTTCTCTCCTGCACAGTCCCTACCTCCTGGAAAGGAAGGGAGAGCAAAGCTGCCCAGATTGGGATCTTGATTGCTTCCCCTCCTTGGTGCCTCACTTCCTGACAATTCTTCTTTGGTAACAGTGCCCGTAACTGCCCCTTCCTTTTTCCCTCCCCGCGCCCAAATCAGCCTCTGGCTCATACCTGGACAGTTTCCACAGCCTCTGAACCGGTCTTCCCACATATGTCCCCTTCTTGTCCCTCCTGACCCACCCTCGCACAAGCATTGATCTGCAAGATGACTCAGAACTGCAGTCTTGGTGGCACCACGCCCCTGAGAGACAGCCCTGGCTGGCTCTTCCTTTCTCAAGGACAAAACCCAAAATATGACTTTAGCCTAACGCTCAGGCCCTCGGGCTCCTACATGCTCCATCTGGCCCCCAGCTGCTCTGCCAGCTGCATCCTGTGACCCTCCCCAGCAGCCTGCAGTCCCACCTCAGCCATCAGGCACTCTGTGCCCTAGTCTGCCAGGCCGTGCTCTGGGCCTGTCGGAAAGCTACTGTGTAATTATTGCACGTAGTTATTTATGTCTGACTCCCCAACTAATAGCTATCCAAATTATCAAGACTGTAATAATACTCCATTAACCTCATTGGCTGAGAAGGGAGTTGTTTCTCCCTGTCTCCTCCAGAAAGAATGAAAAGTATTCCCCCCACCACATCCTGCCCCCTCCCTCCCCTGAGAGAAGGTCACCACGCCTGTGTGTCCTGGAAGTCCGACTTCCCTTACCCCCAGGGACAGTTAACAGCCTTTTTGTGTGTTTTCCGTGGGAAAGAGGGGAGCCAGCGGAGGGGAATGAACCACCCCACCTTTTCTTATTGGAGACTGAAAGCTCGGTTGGCTTGGGTTATCTTTTATTTGGCCTGGGAAGTAATTTGGATGATTTTTTAAATATTGGCTGCAATGATCAAAAAGTAGATAGCCTATAAAAATCTAAATTTCATCCCTGTGACAAACCGGGACCCAAATGCAGTGAGATGCGGTTCTTCCGTCGGATCTTGTGTGGTTAACACTTGGGGACCTGGCACTTGGGGACCTGGCTGTACCCATGTGGATAAACTGACTAGGGCTTTGCAGTGGTAGCAGCTGCCACGTCATCATAACAAACCCTGGGTTTGCTGGCCTGCTAATTGTGCCATGAGGCGAAATCTAATAATGGTTCAGGTATTCTGCTCCCAAAATAAATCATGTGCTTTCTGTGATCTCCAGTTCCGTAGTGGAAATGCTTTTATCAGCCAGTAGAATTTTAAAATAATATGGAACTTGCACAGAAGGCTTTGGTGTGCCTTACTTTTCTAAAAGGAGTTTATTGTGTTCATGGGAACAGGCAATATAAGCAATAAAGTAAAGGTACAGAAAAAAAATCTAAATTTCAGGGTTCTCATGAAAACCTCCCTTCTCCCCACAATCCCCAGCATTCCTTAAAGACTTGCACCACTTGCTTCATTCATTTAGGTAGAGTCCCACTAGGTTCCTGGAAGGTTTTGAGCTTTCAACCCTTGCCTGGAACCACAATCCCTCAGGTTAAACCAAGGGGATTAACCTGAGCCTATGAGAAGGAGATGGTGGCCAGGAGCATCAAGAATAAGAGTGGTTATTCTGTGGGTCTTGGGAACCTGAACCTATTCTACCATGCCTTCCTGGGGATCAGGGACAGAGATGATTGACTGGGTGCCCCCCGAGGACTGAGTATATAGAAATGCTTCCACCTTGACAGTGTCAAGGAAAATCCCCATGGCTGAGCTGGGCCCAGGGGAAATGAGGCCATACCCAGAGCTGCTCAAAAAGACACCTACCTTCAAGTGGAAATGAGCAAGGAGCGACTATATCAGGGACCACATCTACCAAGACTTGACCCACCTCCGTTTTCCTGCCTAAATCAGATTAAGGAACTTGCCCTGGTGAAAGGCAGAGTGAGGATTTGAACCCAGGAAGGAAGTCTCCAGGTTCTTAGTGACCACACTGTGCCTCCTTTCTGGTTATTGCTTGACTAAGTCTTCTGTTGAAACTGAAGTAGAAGGAATTATGCAGATTGTGGGTGTGTTGTGGGGAGGGGGCTCACTGTAGATGTTTGTTTCTATAAAAGAAGAAAATAGCAGAAGCTAGAATGTAAGCAAATAAATAGCAAGCCCTTGTGATATGGTGGATTTTTTTTTTCCAGCGGGGCAGAAGAAAATGTGGGGTCCTCGTCTGCATTATTAAATAATCAGATGGACAGATTTTCTGCCCTTCCAAGGTGCACTCTGCCACCTTCACAGCCTCCTTCTCCTTAGACTTCCCAAAGCCTGCCCCCCACCCCCCAGTTTCACTATCCTCTAACTTCCAAGCAGATCAGTCACTTGCTGTTATCTTTCTTCTTGGTTCCAGATTATATTTTATTGCTTCCTGGTCTTTCAGTGAGTATGTCACCCCCAAGACCTCAAATTCCAGATCTGGGAAGATGAGACACACTGGTTGATATCCTGGAGCCCAGCCAAGAGCCCAAGGTCACAGCCAGACTGCTCTCCCATTCAACAGTCCCCAAACAGCACCCACCACCTCCCCACCAAAGCCCATGCCCCAGCCCCCATCTCATCTCATTCTTTTTTTTTTAGGTACTAAGGATTGAACTCCGGGGCACTCGCCCACTGAGCCACATCCCCAGCCCTATTTTTTTTTTTTTTTTTTTGAGAGAGAGAGAGAGAGAGAAATTTTTAATATTTATTTTTTAGTTTTCGGTGGACACAACATCTTTATTTTATTTTTATATGGTGCTGAGGATCGAACCCAGTGCCCCACACATGCCAGGCGAGCCCGCTATCGCTTGAGCCACATCCCCAGCGCCCCCAGCCCTATTTTTGTATTTTACTTAGAGACAGGGTCTCACTGAGTTGCTTAGCACCTTGTTTTTGCAGAGGCTGGCTTTAAACTTGTGATCCCATCATCTGATTCTTGATCCCATGCCATTCTCTCTGAGGCATGAAACCATCGTCTTCTCCTCCTTCCTCTTTCCAAAGCTTAAAGTCCAACTGTGAGACTCAGTAGATATCAAATCTGTCTTCTGTTTTACAAGTTTCATTATACAAGCCACCTGCCTCTGGTCTCCCTTACCCCTCCTCTGCCTTCCTTTCCACATCCACCCCTATACACCATGGACAAGTGTCCTCCCAAAACACAGAACCACCAGGTCACTCCCCAGCACTGCTCTTCAGCTTCATCTGTGTATCTTGGGTGAATTTGCCAAGAACACAGTGAAGTCACCTCCTTCTTTGCATTTAAAAAAAAAAAAGAAGAAGAAGTCTGGTGTGGTGACACATGCCTGTATTCCCTGTGGCTCCAGAGGCTAAGGCAGGAGGATTGCAAGTTCAAAGCTAGCCTCAGCAACTTAGCAAGGTCCTAAGCAACTTAGCAAGACCCTGTCTCTAAATAAAATATATAAAAGGGCTGGGGATGTGGCTCAGTGGTTGAGTGCCCCTCAGTTCAATCCCTGGTACCAAAAAAAAAAAAGTAATCTCAAATTTACAGGAAAGTTACAAGTAGGGTCCATGCACTATTTTTGTTCCTGAACCATCTGGGAGTAAGTTGCACAGCTGACCTGATCCCCTGACAATTTTGGAATACATTTCCTATAAACAAGGTCATCCTCCTACATACACAGTACAGCCATCTTTAAAGTTAGGGAATTAACACTGACACATTATTGCCAACCCTCAGGTCCCTTTCCGGTTTTGCTGGTGATCCTCATAACTTCATTTTCACAGTAAAAGGTTTCAATTCAGAATCACATGTTGTGCCATTTGTCCTGTCTCTTTGGGCTCCTTCAGTCTGGAGAAGCCTCTCTTTCTTTGATTTTTACGTCCTTGACACTCCTGAAGACTACAGTCCAGATATCCAGACATGAACATTCCTCAATTTTGGTGTGACTTGATGTTTCCTTTTTTTCTGGTACCAGCGATTGAACCCAAGTGTGCTTAACCCCTGAGCCACATCCCCAGCCCTCCCCTGGCCTCCCACCGCCTTTTTGTTTTGTTTTTTATTTTGAGACAGGATCTCACTTGTTACTCACAGTCTCACTAAGTTGCCAAGGCTGGCTTTAATCTTGCAATCTTCCTGCCTCAGCCTCCCAAGCCGCTGTAATTACAGGCGTGTGCCACCACACCTGGAGATGTTTCCTCTTGATTAGATTCTGGAAGGAGAGCAGCATGTGAGGTGCTGTGTTCTGTTTGTGCAGTGAACATCTGTCCCCCTTCCTGGTGATGGCACTTGGATCTCTATTACTGCTTCCCAGTGTCTCAGACAAGATCTCAGTGTCTCAGATTTTGCAGTCCCAAGCTCTTGAATTCTGCCAGTCTCCTCATCTATTCAGAAACTCTTTCCCTTTCATAAATATTTTGTGGAAACCTTTGAAACTACGTGAATATTTCATTTCTCATCACACTTTCAGTTGAGTCATTTATTCATATCAAAATGGACCAGTGGTTTCTCATTTTATCCAACGTGTTAGGTAGAGTCTTTTACTATCATTCCTTTCCCGTTCTGAGATCTCAGCCACCTCACTGTATACTGCCTGTATACAGAGGTGTTTAGCCACATTTTTGGCCGCAGAAATCTGTGTGTATCAAAACCTTGTGCTGTGTTCCTGTACAGGGGATGATTGTTATCTTCATGTTTAGGTGCCACCAGGTATGACTTGTTTGTGAAGTAAAAATCATAACATGAAACCTTTTGCAAGTGGACCATAGCACAGTCTACACAGAGTCTCTGCCGGCTTCATGCTAAGAGTCATCTCCACCCATCACACCTCTGTGGTTTGTAGCAACATCCAGAATTACAATTCAAATTCAGTGCAAATTCGTGGGCATGCATGGTGGTGCATGCCTCTCATCTCAGCAACTTGGGAGGCTGAGGCAGGAGGATTGCAAGTTCAAAGCAAACCTGGGCAATTTAATGAGACCCTGTCTTAAAATAAAAAATAAAAAAGGGCTGCAAATGAAGTTCAGTTACTAGTGAGTGCCCTTGGATTCAGTCCCCAGTACCAAAAAAAAAAATTAGTGCTGACTGTTGCAAGTGTCACAGTTTTGTGAGGTCCAAGAAAGTAACAGAGCAGGATTGCTCAAAGCCTGGAGTGAGACCAGATAATAATCACCCAAGAAAAAATAGATAAGGAAGATGACACCATATGACAAACAAGGAATCAGGAAAAGCCTCTAACAATTGATAAGACCATCAAATATTTTTGTGGGAGGGGGATGACCCTCTTCATGAATGTGAAGAGTAAGTAAAAAAATGCAATGAAGGATAAAATTGTATGCAAAAATTATATGCAATTTTATCAGAAAAAACAAATTTTAGAATCTTTTTTCCTAGAGTGAGCATATAGATGAAACCATCATCTAAATTTTGTGAGAAGATAAACATTTTTTCAAAATGTTGGTGTCTTTTTTCCCCCAAGATAAAATACCAATCCATCCCCCCCCCGCTTTTACTGTGAAGTTTTATTTCCTTCTGCAAGAGGGTCCCCTTCAAATGACTTCATCTCCATGCCAGCCATCAGCAGGTTTTTCCTCTCCTGTACATACAGCAGGAACCTCAAAGCCACTGTGGCAAGAGTAAGCCTCTGCCCTTTTTATGTCCCTTGTGGGGCCCTTGCACACATTACCCCTTCTCCCAGTTCTTTGAACATCTGTTGCTCTCCCTAAGCCTGCTGTTTATTTATTTTTATTTTTATTGTTATTATCTTTATCAGCCTTAGGGGTAGCACTCAGAGCCTCTCATGTGATAGACAAGAGCTCTACAGCAAAGTTACATCCTTAGACCATTGCCATTTTCTAATCTTACTTTCCTCATTTATCAAAAGAAGAAAATAGCACTGGGGACATAGCTCGGTTGGTAGAGTGTGTGACTTGCACGTACAAGGCCCTGTGTTCAACCCCAGCACCACCAAAAAAAAAAAAGGTGGGGGAATATTACAGCCCACTCAACTTTACAAAGTTCTTATAGTCGAATGAGTTCAAGGGTAAATTAATAGTCATTGCTAATGTGTATTGAATCATTATTCTATGCCTGATCATGTGCTTACCATGGATTGTTACAATTAACTCTCCCCAAACTTGTGAAACTAAAGGCTCTTTGTTATCTTGAATTGTGTCCAAAAGCAAACAGGCTCTAAAAGATTAAGCCATTTGTTCAAGTTTCCTCAGTCTTTGGAGGATTCAAGATTTGAACCCAACAGGGCCCAGTGGTGCACATCTGTAATCCCAGCTGCTTGGAAGACTGAGGCAAGGAGGATAGCAAATTCAAGGCCAGCCTTGGCAACTTGGCAAGACCTTGTCTCAAAATAAACCTTAAAAAGGACTGGGGGTGTAGCTCAGTGCTAAACACTTGCCTAAGCATGTGCCCAGCACTACCAACACACACACACACACACACACACAGATTTGAATGCAGTCTTCCAAGCTCTTACCTGCTAAACTCTGCTGAATTTAAAAGAGCTTTGATTACTGAATGGTGCTCTATGAATCTAGGCATTATCATTATGCTTCCCTGAATATCCTCAAGCTCGCGAAGCCATTGAATAATAGAGCAGAAATTATTAAAAAGAAAGTCCCTGTGTGTGTGCCTGGTTGCTTGGACCCCAAAATACTCCACTACTGGCACCCAGTGGCACCCACAGGCATTGCTTAATCCCACTCAGACCAGTGGCCCAAATCTCTAGGCCTTGAAAGACCAATTTGACTGTGAGTAGTAAAACAGAAGCAAACTAGTTCACCCCAAAGAACATGTCACAGGACCCCCAAGTCCTCCCCCATCAGCTCTGAGCAAGGCCAAGGTAGCTCACCGTGCCATAGCTTTCCTAGGCTCTGATGAGTGGGACCAGAAGGGCACCTAAAAGGAGGTTTGGTTTTTGATAGATAACAGAGGAGAATAGGGTATTTGTGGGGTTCCAAGCTGAGCACTGGGATTTATTGTTGGCAAATGCAAAATAGGGCGTTAAATGCCCACACAGATGATGATTAAGAATCCACCCAGTCTCTGCTGGGCCCTGGGCCAGCACACAGGGTCCCATCCTCCCCTGTACACCCTGCTGTAGTGGTCCTCCCCCTGCTCAGGATGACTCTCCTGGGACAGAAGTCAGCCGCTGCCACCCCAATTTGCATTTTCACTTGTCTCCATTCAGCTTCTACAGGTCGCCCCCTCCCGCCCCCGCTGAGGAGTGGGTGCTAATTTGCCTAACAGGCATAAAGGGGATTTGTGTGTCACCAACCCATGCCTCTGGGAGGGAAATTTCAACCCCAAGGACGCCCTGGATCTGACTGAGTGCAGCAAAACCACCAATTTCACACATCTGAGGCGACTGGGTATGGGGAGAGGCCCAGAGGAGGAAGGAAGATTGCATTTGCTGTCTCAAGGAGGGGGAGGCTGGGAGCAAAGATCCCCAAACTACAGGTCTTTCCCCATCTGGACTTGGGGGTTGAGGGAAGAGTCTTTGGAAGGGTCCTCTTGTCCTATAGAGGAAAAGGCGACACCCAAAAAGCATCAGGACTAGAACAGGTACGCCCAGATGGCAAAACACAAAGCCTTCGTCCAACCCAGGTCTCTGGACTCTTCGATCCAGCTCTTTCTGAAACAGCTTCACGTGACACGCAGTGGCACTCGCCTGTGATCCCAGAGGTTTGGGAGACTGATGCAGGAGGATTGCAAGTTTAAAGCCAGCCACAGCAATTTACCAAGGCCCTAACCAACTCAGTGAGACCCTGTCTCTAAATTTAAAAAAAAAAAAAAAAAAAATTATAGCTCAGGCACAAGTCATAGCAGAAGCATGTCAGGCAAGAAAACTTGGGGGCGGGTTATCTCTTTAAGGTGGTTTGGGGTCCAGGTTGCTGACCTCTGCTACTTTTGCCACCATTGCCACCTTTGACACCTTTGACTGTTGCTGATAGGCCACACAGCACAAGGGTGTCCTGCTGAGAAGGCCAGTGGGCTAGTCTCCAGCTTTAGCTCTGTTCAGCCAGGACTGTGTGTCCTGGCACTGGGGCCTCTTCAGCCCAGAAGAGAACCAGCCAATGGAGACATCCGCTCCCCAAGCGGCGGGTGGACCAGGCCTGAAGGCTGCCTGTTTCCAGGTCACGAGTATCCCTTCTCGGGGAGCAGAGGTATCCTGCAACCATTCCCTCTCCTTCTGAAGCTGAGGCACTGTTTTCTTTTGGCGAGTCAATCCTACCTATCTCAGTCTGTGGTTTGATGAGCAGGTCTCAGCTCCATTGCCACCTCCAGGAAGGGATCAGTGGTCCCAGTCTGAATGAGTTTAAGGATGGGCACCTGAGTCAATGAGAATTAACTACAGGATGGCTATGAATGGAAAATCTGGGATGGAGCCACTCTTCTCCTGGGGTGACTAACCTTGGGAGAGGCGAACAAAGAGGAAAAGAAGATGGTATTTTTTGAAGTCCTGAAATCACCTGATTCTGACCCGATTTACCTCCTCAAATTCCCAGTGATGTGAACCAAGTCTCTCTTTTGGCTCAGGCTGGTTGGGTTCAGTTCTGTCACTTGGGATCAAGAGTCCTGACCAATACAGTGAGAGGAGCAAAGTTTCACCTTCTAGGAAAGCTCCTCCAACAGATGTGTCAAGAATATCATCCTAAATCAGAACCAAGTCTAATAATGCATTCCTCTCCCACAGGGCTTGTTAGAAAAATCAGGTAGTGGGAGCCTGCCCTGCAGGCATGTAAGCTGTGTCAAGGTTTAGTAGCACACACCCATAATAGCTACCCTTTCTTCTCTTCGGTTCTGGAAGAGGCAGGAGTGCTTATCCCTCAGGTCACTAACAGGACTGCCAAGCAAAGACCAGCTTTTAAATACCATTTAAGCTCTTTTCTGCAGATCTGGGTAACCCAATGAGACAGCCATGGAAAATATATGACTTTCATTATTATGACATGGAAAGCAGAGCTTGTCTAATTGCTTTTGTCCACTGGAGTATAAAGATTGAGACCAGATGTGTTTTTTTTTTTTTTAAAAAGGTTTCTCACTCTCAAGATAGCCCACATTCTCTCTTGATCGTGTATCTACCTTCCTAAATAAACCTCTGTCTATGCCTTTAAAAAAAAGGAGGAGGAAGAAGTTTGCATTGGCCCTTGCTTTGAATAATCTGATCCATTCTCTCTCTCTCTCTCTCTCTCTCTCTCTCTCTCTCTCTCTCTCTCCCATCCCTTTCTGAGGATGCTGTGAAAATGTTTTAACTACTTATAATTTTTCATAGCCTCGTTGATTTTGCTTTTCACAGAAGATGAAATTGTGAAATTGGCCTTGAAAACTTTATTTTCGTTTCCTTCAATTCAAAGGAGCAATTGTGGAAGTAAAGGTCGGAGCCATTCAGCCCCAGCCCCAGCCGGAGCCAGCTTCGCTCCGAGTGCTCTGGACAGCTGCAGCTTTGCAGAGGGTTGGGAGGAGGTGAGTCCTGGTGCAGATCAGACAGTCCTTCCCTTAGCCGCCTGGGGAATAAAGTCCTGGCATGTAAATCCACCAGAGAGGATGAGATGATGATCATCTTTAAATAGAACCACCCAGGGCCCAGCTTCTGTGTTTCATTTTGCAGAAGAGCCCCTAAATCGGCTTCAACTTTTTTTTTTAACCTCTCCAGTTATTTTTAGCACACCCGGCCAACAGAGCCCAGCAGGCCTGTGAAGGCCCTAATGATGTCCCTGAGTTCACATCTCCCTCCCCAGAGGTGCATTCGAAGCATGCAAAAAAAAAAATAAAAATGCAGATCCAAAGGGATGATGATTTAGAAGCCAGGTTGGGTGGCCCCGATGTCTCTACATCAAAGAGGACTGCCCACTGGAAGTGCAATTCATTTAAAGATGACCTTATTATTTTAAAAGTTCCTTTGTTTTCCTAACAATTAAGAACGTGCCTCCTAGATTAGGAAAAGAGACATTTCCCAGATCATCTATTTCCTGAAGGTTCCAGCAGGCTCTAACCTCACCTGGGAAATGGGAAGGAATGAAAAGAGGATTCCTGTAGACAGCCCCTAAGGGCGCCTTCCACCCTAGCTCCAAGAACCAGAGGGCTCCCTTTCTCACAGGAGAAGAAACTGCTAATTCACTGTTCCCTGATGCAGAGGTTGTCTTCCCATTCCTGGGTCTAAAGCCAGGTAGTTACATCTCAGAATATTTACAGGGATCTCAGAGCTCTTCCAGGGTCCTTTCTATTCTCTGCCTGAGCTCCCCCATCCCCTACACACACACACACACACACACACACACACACACACACACACACACAGGTAAATCCTGACTTGGGGAAGACAAATAACCTCAATTAATTTTCCTCACATATTTTATAGGCAACAAGCCCTCAGTGATACCAGAAGAAAAGGAAAAATGATTGCGTGGAAAAATACGAAATCTTAAATACTTTTACTGGACAGCTTTCCCGAGCATTTATTCTCATATTCTCACACGTTCATCTCCTCATACTTATGAGGACTATCATTCCAAATCATGATATCCAGGTCTTCCTTCTTCCAACGTGGTGCCCTGAATTTTGCATTAATTCCGACATGGTTTCTAAAGGGAGAGACTAAGTGTTAGCATGAATGAAAAGTCACATTGAAGAGAATCCACAGTGGAGAAGGCTACCCTTTAGGAGCCAGGTAACCCAGGCAAGTAATCTAGCCTCTATGAGCCCCTCCTCGGTGGAATGGCAGTAGGGCCAAGGGTTGTTATAAACATTAAATGAGAAAATGAACAAGGGGCTGGACATGATGGCACATGCCTACAATCCCAGTGGCTTAGAAGGCTGAGGCAGGAGGATCACAAGTTCAAAGCCAGTCTCAGGCTGTGGCTGTGGCTCAGCGGTAGAGCACTTGCCTTGCATGTGCAATACTCTGGGTTTGATCCTCAGCACCACATAAAAATAAAGGCATTGTGTTGTGTCCATCTACATCTAAAAAAAAAAAAAAGCCAGCCTCAGCAATTTAGGGAGGCCCTAAGCCACTTAGTGAGAACCTGTCTCAAAATAAAAAAATAAAAAGGCTGGGGAGGTTGCTCAGTGGTTAAGTGCCCCTGGTACCAAAAAAAAAAAAAAAAAAAGGAAAGAAAAAATGTGAATGTGGTACTCAGTGAACAGGATGACGGCTCTAACTCTATTACTACCAGAATGTCCTTATAATGTGACCCCAGGATTTATGCTGCCTGTCCCCCTAAAAGTGTGACTGCCTTATAATGACTTTAGTACTTCAATAATTGGAGCTCAGCCTTGGGTACAGTATGGGACCCAGGATTTCTTCAAGTCCTTGCTAGGATCTGTGCAAGTGACATCAGCTAAAATAACCTCCTTCTAAAGAAAACTATTGCTCTTGCTCCACCATTCCCACTAGAGGGACCTGCAGGGGCAGGCCTGGGATGCCATGCTTTGAACCATGTAGCTCTCTTGTCCCCACCTCTCTATGGCCCCAAGCGATGGGAACATGGAAAGACACCTGACCTACATTTAGCTCACCCCCGGATAACCAGCAACCCTGAATACTTGGGAATTTGAATCGAGAAACATAGAAAGACGTAGTTAATGTAAAGTTTGAATCCAAAACGGACTATCATGAAGTTAGGAGAAAGGGGAAGCAGTGAGTAGCAAGAATCGCTAGTGGAAGAACATCAGAGCAAGACTGCCTCCAGTTCCATTGTCTGGATGTCTCCTGACCACAAATGGCCCTTGTCCTGGAGCAGGAGGACTGAAGGGCACTCCAAGCCTCAAGTCATGAGCTGAGTTATGGCCTCAAAACAACATGTTCACATCTTAACCCCTGGAACCTGTGAATGTGACCTTATTTGGAAAATGAATTTTTCCAAATGTAATCAAGTTAAGGCTCTTGAGATGAGATTATCTGGGTGGACCCTACATCCGATCACTCCTGTCCTAGACAGAGTTGGAAAAGGAGGAGAAAAAAGCTTAAGAAGATGGAGGCAGAGATTGGCATGATGCTGCCACAAACCAAGAAATGCCTAGAGCCACCAAAATCTAGAAGCAGCAAGGAGGGCTCTTCCCTGGAGCACAGTTCTGATGCTTCGATGTTTTTTTAATTTTTTACTTGTAGCCTCTAGAACTAGAGGAGAATAAATTTCTGTTGTATTAAGTCACCGGGTTTATGGGAATTGGTGACAGCTGCCCTAGGAAAGCAATACCCTTTGTGAACCAAAATTGCATGACTACAACAGACATGTCAAAGTTAAGGTAAATTTTCTCTTTGAGGAATTATGTCTGCTCTAAACAGGGTACTGCAAGTGACTATCTACTTATTTTTCATCTCTAAATTTTTCTACTGCTGCAGCCATGGTCAAATAAAAACAGAAATAGCTACCATTTATTAAGCATATATTACGTACCAGAAAATTGAATAAGTGTTTGATACATTTATTTTTTTTCAATCCTCACAATACCTTAATGTCATTGCCATTTTACAGTTAATGGAGGTTTCGAGAAGTAAGATAAACAGGTCTGGAAGCCAGATCAAGCCTCCCCACTCAGAAGAGCCAGAACGTTCTCTGAAATGCCCACATTCCCAGTGGTACAGGCAGAAAGGAGAGGGAAAGGTTGAAGGGAGTCAGATAGGAGTGGACTTGGGGTTTATGCTGTCACATTAGATCAGCAGCCTGTGTCCACTGCATACATGCTCCAGAAAGAAGTTGGTTCTAAATCCAGGTCCTGCTGCTGCTTACTGGCTGAGGCACCCTGAGCCACTAGTTACCCTCTTTGAGCCTCAGATACCTCTTCCAAGCAACAGATTTTAGTGCTCCTAGTCAGGTGGTGTCAGGATTAAAGTAGAAGCACATGGTGCTTGCATGGAGCAGAGACTCAGCAAAGCCTTTTCTGAGTTGAGAGAAAGCCTCCTCCTGCAGAAACCACAGGGCTTTTCAGAAGCCCTTGAGTTAACATCCGATCAATGAAAAGGATAGGTTCAGTCTCTCTCTCCAGAAGATTGATTTTCCCTTTGTCTTTAAAACTATGTATTTAAAGTATTGCTTTCCCAAATTACCTGACCAGAAGACTCACATGGAGGCTTGTTAAAAATTCTCATTCCATGCCAGGCACAATGGCGCACACCTGTAATCCCAGTGGCTCTGGAGGCTAAGGCAGGAGGATCGTGAGTTCAAAGCCAGGCTCAGCAATGAGCAATGGCGAGGCTCTAAACAACTCAGTGAGACTTTGTCTCTAAATAAAATACAAAATAGGGATGGGAATGTGGCTTAGTGGGTCGAGTGCCCCTGAGTTCAGTCCCCAGTACCTTAAAAAAAAAAATTCTCATTACAGCCAGGCACAGTGGCACACACCTGTAATCCCAGCAACTCCAGAGGCTGAGGTAGGAGGAGCTCAAGTTTGAGACCAACCTTAGCAATTTGGCAAGGCCCTAAACAACTTTTTTTTTTCTGAGATCCTGTCTCAAAATTAAAAAGGACTGGGGAGATAGCTCAGTGGTTAAGTACCTCTGGGCTCAATCCTCAGTAATCAATTAAAAAAAAATTCTCATTCCAGGGCCTCACCTCAGACTCCCTGAATTAATCTCTACTATAGCAAGCAAGGGGAAACAGCATTTTTTAATAAGCAGCCCCAGATGCTGTTATAGTTAGAAAAGTTTAGATGGGCTGGGGATGTAGTTCAGGAGTACAGAACTTGTCTAGCCTGCATGAAGCCCTGGGTTCCATTCCCAGAACTGCAAACTACAACAACAAAATAGATCAGTTAACTCTGTATTAAAGCAATCTTCCCAAACTTTAACGGCATGCCCATCACCAGGGGATCGTGTTGAATAGCAGATTCTGGTTCAACCAGGGCAGGTGGGCCTGAGAGTCTGCATTCCTCACACACTCCCAGGGGTTCCCCCCATGGCTAGGTGGGACTCACATTCTGAGAAAGTAGCAAGAGTAACTAACAATGACGTGACCTGAATTCAGCACAGTATTTGCAGAACTTTCATACCAGTGTCCTGTGTGTGTGTGTGTGTGTGTGTGTGTGTGAGAGAGAGAGAGAGAGAGAGAGAGATTAGGGTTGGAACCCAGGGGCAATTTACCACTAAGCTACATCCCCAACTCTTTTCTTAAATTTTTACTTTATATTTGAGACAAGGTCTCACTAAGTGGCTAAGGATTTTACCAGGTTCCAGGGCTGGCCTCCTGCCTCAGCCTCCCAAGTCACTGGGATTACAGACATGTGCCACTATGCCCAGCCCAGGGTCCTGTCTCTGTCTGTCTGTCTCTCTCTCTCTCTCTCTCTCTCTCTCTCTCTTTCTCTCTCTTTCACTCACTCACCATCAAAACAATTGTATGAGGTGGACATTATCGTCTTTTAACACATAAAGGTCCCAGCAACAAGGCAGTTGAGCAGATATCTGTAAGGGAAATTGCAGTTTCCCACAGATGGTCATTTATACAAGTGCAGGTCTCAGCCGGTGCTCACTCATGCACACAGTCAGTGAATGGACTGTGCAGCCATGGAGCTGCTAATGACACCCCCACAGGAGAAGAGAAAGGCTGGGCAGCAGGAGTGGGGAGGGAAATGCGTGGGCGGGGGAGGGGAGGTTGAGGCAGGAGGATCAGGAATTCACAGCCAGCCTCAGCAACTTGGTGAGACCCTGTCTCTAAATAAAATACAAAAAGGGGCTGGAGATGTGGCTCAGTGGTTAAGTACCCCTGGGTTCAATCCCTAGGACAAAAGAAAGAAAAAGAAAAAAACGAAAGGCTGGGCAAACCAACAGCTCTCTTTGCCTGCCTGGGGCTGAATTTCTGGTCATGAGGGTGCCTTGGTAGCACTTTCAAAGCATGTGATCTCTCACAAAATTTCCACTCTGGAATCTCCCACTGGGCTGCTGCCGCCTGCCACTCTAACCATCAGAGGCACACGCACCTCAGCACTGTTAGATGAACATCTGTCTTCACTTCCTCACTCTGTGAACTTGGGTTTCCTTTCCCTTCTGCCTGGATGCGCGCACTAATTTCTTTCTTTGTTTTTTTTTTTTTTCTTTTTTTCTTTGAAATGAGTTCATATTTTGAGAAGACTTGTAAGAACAGTACTAGTAGTAAAACGATGCAGCCCCTTTGGAAAACAATCTGGCAATTTCTTTAAAAGTTAAATATAAATTTACCAGATGACGCAACAATTCCATTCCTAGGTACATACCCAGAAGAACTGAAAACAGATACTCGAACACTTTCTTCTCCACGAGTGTTCATAGGATCGCTAATTGCAAGAGTCAAAAGGTGGAAGCAACCAAAGTACCCATCAAGAAATTGAAAAACAGTCTGGGCCAGTGGATACCTGTTATCCCAGTGGCTCAGGAAGCTGAGACAGGAGGATCACAAGTTCAAAGTCAGCCTCAGCAACTTAGTAAGGCCCTAAGCAACTCAGCAAGACTGTCTCAAAATAAAAATAAAATAGGGCTGGGGTTGTGGCTCAGTGATCAAGCACTTGCCTAGCATGTGTGAGACACTGGGTTCGATCCCCAGCACCACATAAGAAATAAATCAATAAAGGTACTGTGTCCATCTACAACTTAAAAAATATTTAAAAAGATAAAATTAGGGGCTGGGGTTGTGGCTCAGTGGTAGAGCTCTCGCCTAGCATGTGCAGGGCCCTGGGCTCCATCCTCAGCACCACATAAAAATAAATAAAATGAAGATATTGTGTCCAACTACAACTAAAAGATAAATATTTTTTTAAAAAAAGATAAAATTAAAAAAGGCTGGGGATGTTGCCCAATGGTTAAGCACTTCTGGGTTCAATCCCCAGTACCAAAAAAAAAAAAAAGAGAGAGAGAGAGAGAAAAAAAAAACAGGTCTAACCATACAGTGGAGTGTTATTCAGTCATAAAAGGAATGAAGCATTGATACATGCTACAATGTGGGTGACTCTCAAAAACATGCTAAATAAAAGAAAGCAGACATAAAAGGCCGTGTATTTTATGATTCCGTTGATATGAAATATCCGGAATAGGTATGTCTATAATTAGAAAGCAGGTTAGAGGTTTTTCTGGGAGGGAAATGGGAAGTAACAACTTCATGGGTCTGAGATTTTCTTTGGGGACAATGAAAACATTTGGGCACCAATAGAGGTATTGTTCAACATGGTACTTAATGTCACTGAATGTATTACGGGTATAGTTTAAGGGAGTAATTTTGCATTACATGAATTTAATCTCAATTTTTAAAAACTACACTAAGACCTGTGGGCTGTGTGTGTGTGTGTGTTTCTGAACTATTTATGCCAACCAAATATTCCTTAAGGAAAAAAAAAAGACATTATCTCAGACCATACTGATAACATGATAAAAATCAGGAAATTTAACATGATTAAAATATTGTTCTCTAAGCTGCAGTCCACATTCAAATGTTGCCAGTTTCCCCGATGATGTTATTGACAGCAATTTTCTTGCCGGTTCAGAATCTGGGATCATACAATACATTTAGTTGTCAAGACTCCTTATTCTCCTTTTATCTGAAATTGTCCCTCAGCCTTTAAATTCTCTTTCTTTCTTCTCTTTGATCTTTCCTGACATGGCCATGCTTGAAGAGCTGGGGCTGTGATTTGTAGACTGCCACTCAGTGTGGATCTGTCTGATGTTTCCTCGTGATTAGAGTCGGGTTAGCCATCTTTGGCAGGAAATACCCTAGAAGTGAAGCTGTCCTCCTCTGTACCACAGCAATTTGTCCCATTACCAATGATGTCTACTTTAATCACTAGGATCAGGTGGTGTCTGCCAGGTTCGATTGTAAAAGTACCATTTTTCTCCTTGTGTTTAATGATAGAGTGTGCTAGTTTTAAGGCCTAACAAAACTAATTCATAAAATCCTTTTTTGGTGCCAGTTGCTATTTTTATCATCCATTCATTCAATCTCTACCTAGTCCAGGGGGATACATATGTATTTACTCAAGGTCTCACTAGATTAGTAATATATGTATGTGTGTGTGTATGTGTGTGTGTGTGTGTGTGTGTAATAGTCCTTGCCCTCAAAGAGCTCACTGCTTTGTTGGGGAGACATGTCCCCAAGTTTCCAAATTCTGGAGAACAGATTTTTTCCGTTCTACTAGCTACTTCTCTGATCAATTCTATAAACTGGATGCAACAGAAAGCTCTGTAAGAACCAGGGACAGATTCTGATCATTTGGGGCATGAAAACACAGTTGCTTCCAGGTGCAATGGCACACACCTGTAATCCCTGAGGCAGGAGAATAGCATGTTCAAAGCCAGCTTCAGCAATTAGTGAAGACCCTATCTCAAAATAAAAAGTGAAAAAAGGGCTGGGGATATGACTCAGTGGTTAAGCACTCCTGGGTTCAAGCCCTAGTACCAAAAAAAAAAAAAAAGAAAAGAAACCCAACAACAACAAAAACCCACACACAGTTGTTAAACTCTCTTACAAACATTAGAATTAACAAGTCTCAAATATTCAGCTGGGTTGAGCAAAGAGCTAAAATAATAAATACCCAGGCTAATGCATGGACTTTTGTTGTAAAACTTGTTTCAATATTTTGTGCTTTTAAAATCATAATTGCTTTTTCTTTTAGTTTAATATTTCTAATGGATTGAGTCTTTGAATGGTTGGAATAAAACTCAAATTCAAAGGAATCCTGAGAGAGTAATGGCAAGTAAGTACCCAAGCTGAGACATGGGTAAACTGCTACCATGTGACTGCCAATGTGCTTGTTTTCACCTATTCATTTATGTGATTAATATGTATTGTCCCCCGCGTGCATTGTCAAAACGAGGGAGGAAGAAAGCACACTGACAAAAATATATTGTGTGTGTGACTTACAAGTATTTATCATACTGTGTCGCTTTATTAATTTTGAGTGCTAGAAGAAAAGTAAAAATATAATGTAGTATTAAAGAATAACATATGTGGAGCTCAGATATTTGAAGACAGTTCCCATTCTATTATGTGCTTGATATGCATAATTTCTAATTGACTTTACTATTTAAATTACCTATTTTATACTGCAAAAAAAATTTTTTTTTCTTAATCACTTAGCAGATTCTAGGCTCAGCTTTTAACAATTTCATTGCAGCTTGGAATAAACACACTGCCCAATCATGTTTTCAGTGCCTCTTTATAGAAGAGACTTGCTTCATTGCCACCACATACCTGACAGGTACACTTAAACATGCACCCACAAGTGGATATTTTAAGTCATTGCTTTTCAAACATAAAGAATGCTTCTTGTGCTGGGTGTGGTGTATTACAGGTGTGCACCACCTGTAATCCCAATGACTTAGGAGACTGAAGCAGGAGGATCATATGTTCAAAGCCAGTCTCAAAAATTTAGCAAGGTACTAAGCAGCTGATCAAGACCCTGTGTCTAAAATATAAAAAAGGGATGGGGATGTGGCTTAATGGTTAAGCTCTCCTGGGTTCTATCCCTGTAACCTGAAAATAAATAAATTAATTAATTAATAAATAAATAAATAAAAATCTTCTTACTTGTTCTCAGCCTGCCTTTTCATGAACCTGGCTGTGTTTCTAGATCTGTCAGTTATGATGTAGTTTTAAAAACAGTACTTTGTGTTAAGTAATACATGCTCACCGTATGTCTTGGTCCATTTTCTGCTGATGTAACAAAATACCTGAGACTGGATAATTTATTATCAACAGATATTTATTTGACTCAGGGTTCAGGAGACAGAGAAGTCTGAGATTAAGGGGTTGCATCTGATGAGGCTTTTCTTCCTACATCATATCATGACTGAAAGTATCACATGATGAGAGAGAAGAGGAGGAAGGGGATGAATTCTCTCTCCCCTTTTATAACTAACACACTCTGGTTATAATAGCATGTACCCATTCATGAAGGCAGAGCCCCCTGTGACCTAATCACCCCTTTAACACCAAGTTACAATGGCAAGTAAACTTCAACATGAGTTTTGAAAAGAACATTCCATTCAAACATGGCAATGTAGAAAAGGTAGAATGTGGCACATTAAAAGAAAAACATTACTGAGAATTTTCATCCAGAAATAATTGCATATATGAAACTTTTAAGATATAAGTACTCTTTCTTTTTTTTCTTTACTTTTCTTTCTTTCTTTCTTTCTTTTTTTTTTTTTTTTTTTTTTTTTTGATATCAGGGATTCAACTATTCAACTTAGGGGTGCTTAACAACTGAGCCACATCCCTAGGCACCCCCTCCCCTTTTTTTTTTTTCAATTTGAAATAGGATCTCACTAAGTTACCTAGGGCCTTACTAAGTTGCTGAGGCTGGCTTTGAACTTGTGATCCTCCTACATCATCCTCCTGAGCTGCTGGGATTACAGGCGTGTTCCACCATACCATTGCACCTGGTGCTAAGTAACCTTTCATATGTTAAAATGTATATATAATGCACAACACACACACACACACACACACACACACACACAGGATACTTAGGCCAAGGCTTTATCAATGTGCTACAAAGAAACGGGCAATATCCAGGGCAATTATAAAGCCCACCTCCGTGCCTCCCCTGGCCAAACTTCCAAGCAGATTCTCCAAGCCCTAAACACTCTATTGTTTGAAGCAAGGACAGCTTTGTCTACCCTTCTACTTCCCGTGTATATATTAGGGCCTGTTCCCTCCGGCCCCTATGGAGCAGCCTCCCCTAACTGAACTGCAGGGCAGTGGGAAGGGTGCTGTGCCAAAACCATCTCTTGCAGATTGCTATCCTGTGTCCTTGACTTGCTGTTTCTCAAATCAGCAGAGTGACAGTGATGTCACCAGCATTCTGTGGACAAACCAAAACAAAGCACAAGGCTCTTGAAACCCACATGTTTGTGCAGAGGTTCAAAGGCTCAGTGATTCCCAAAGAAATAAAAGAAATAGTGAACAAAATCCTAGGGCCAACACTTCTAATCTGAGGGGTCCCAGTAATATCAACCAACCTCGAAGGGCTGCCACAGGCCTAGCAGGCCTTATTTTATTTCATTCTTCCTACAAGATAAAAACTACAGTTACTTTCACTTTTCAAACAGCACACGAGGCTTAGAGGACGTAGCAGATGCTGCCACAAGCGGCCCAGTTCCATTATCATTTCGGTGTCCCCTGGCTGGCTTCCCATGGTCAGTCCCTCATCTTTGTGACAGCTGCCTTTGGGAATGCCAAAATGCACTTAACCCTTGAACATGACGGGCCAGGACTGCCTGGGAGTCAACTGCCCCCTTGGCAGGCCCTTAACATGTGCCTGACCCGTGTGGGCATAGAAGCACCCAACTCCCTCACCCTTGGCTGGATGATGCTGCCGTGTATCCTGGAGTTTCCCTGCAGATTGAAGCCTCAGTTGCCTGCGATGGTAGCTGGCGTGGTCAAACGATCTCCTTGACTGTCTTCCCTCCTCCCTTCACTGGCTACCCTGAATCCTCATCTTGGGGTAGGTGGCTGTCAGGAACTCAACTCTAGAAGGGTTGAGCAACCTGTAGCCTGGCTGCACAGGTAATGCACAACAGAGCCAAGGTTGGGACTATGGAATCTCTCACCAAGCCCAGCAGTTCACCTCTAGAATGAATTGCCTCCTTGATTTGGGGGCTCCCACAGGGATCCTGAACTTTGGGCTGACAGGGTTTCAAAGAGGTGGGGGATAAGGAGGGAGCTTTCTCGGGGACTTTTACAAAGGCCCTGCTGGTCAGTGCATGGAATGCACCACCCTCTCCTGGCTACCCCACCAAGGAGATGACTCCTTGACCGCCCCACATCACACGCTTATCAGGCCACACACTGTCCTTTGTCAAACCAAGCAAGCTGTCCTGGCCTTCCCCAGCTTACTCCACTGTACACAAATGTCCAGGGTGGGGCATGTGGTGACCTGAGGTTCATACCTAGGCAGCTGCCCGCTGCTTGGGGCAGGAGCAAAGGCTGTCTTTATTTCCTATCACTGTGGCCTGGCAGAAGCCAGGGCTTCGCTCTCCAGGTGGCAGATGGGCAGAAAGTTTGGACAGACTATGCCTGGCTCAAAGCCCCAGAAGGACACACAAATGTCTTTGTGGTGGACGCCAGGGCTGAACCGTGCCACACAGAGCCTTGTGATGTCCTTTAAAAAGGACGAGGCAGCTTTCCTTTCAAAGGAAAACCCATGTTTCAGAACCACTAGGGAGTCAGTAGCCAGACAACGTGAAATCATTATCCTTTGTCCCTCTGGGACTGAGTGTGAGGTTGCAAATTTCCCAAGGAAAGCATGTGATTCCTTTCTATAAGGAATGATTCCAGTTCAGAAAAGCCTACCGTGTTCTCCCAGTGAGGGGGAATTAGAATCAACCAATGTGAATGTATAAGCCAGATGATTACCTGATGAACCTCTATTATTACATGACAGAAAGAAATCTGTTATGGCTTGGATGTGAGGTGTCCCCCAAAAGCTCATGTGTGAGACAATGCAAGAAGATTTAGAGGAGAAATGATTGGGTTGTGAGAGTATTATCCCAATCACTGGATTAATCACCTGCTGAGATTAATTGAGTGGTAATTTAAGGCAGGTAGGGTGAGGCTGAAGGAGGTGAGACATTGGGGGTGTGGACTTGGGGTATCTATTTGTATTTGTATATATATTTGTATTTATGTACTTTCTGATCATCACATGAGCTGCTTCCCTTCACCACACTCTTCTGTCATGATGTCCTGCTTCACCTTGAGCCCCAAAGAATAGAGCTGGCTGTCCAGGCATTGAGACTTCTGAAACTGTGAGCCCTCAAACTTTTCCTCCTCTACAATTTTTCTGGTCAGATCTTTTAGTCACAGAAGTGAAAAAGCTGATTAAAACCAAATCCTTTTCTGTAAGGCTCCATGAGAGGGAGAGAGAATGGTGTGCAAAGTTTACAAATATCAACTCGTTTAAAGACTTTTATGTTGCTTTACCTAATGTCAACTTCATGCTTATAAGTCACATTTACCCATTCTAAAGAGGCAATATGTTGTTATTCAGGTTTTTTTGTATTTGTGTTTTGTTTCTTGCACTAGGGATTGAACCCAGGGGTGCTCTACCACTGAGCCACACCTCCAGCCCTCTTGAATTTTTATGTTAAAACAGGATCTCACTAAGGTGCCCAGGCTGTCCTCAAACTTGTGATCCTCCTGCTTCAGTCTGGGATTATGAGTGTGTAGCACCACACCCAGAGCTGGTCACTTTTTTTGAAGGGAAGAGGTACTGGAAATTGAACTCAGGGGCACTCAACCACTGAGCCACATCTCCAGCCCTTTTTTGTATTTTATTTAGAGACAGGGTGTCATTGAGTTGCTTCGAGTCTCACTGTTACTAAAGCTGGCTTTGAACTCGCGACCTTTCTGCCTCAGCCTCTCAAATTGATGGCATTACAGGTTTGCACCACCATGCCCAGCAGACTGGTCACTTTTTTTTTTTTTAAAGAGAGAGAGAGAGAGAAAGTTTATTAATATTTATTTTTTAGTTCTCGGCACACACAACATCTTTGTTTGTATGTGGTACTGAGGATCGAACCCGGGCCACACGCATGCCAGACAAGCACGCTACTGCTTGATCCACATCCCCAGCCCAGACTGGTCACTTTTAAGGTTACTGTTACAGATTGTGAGAAGAACCATTAAATCCACTTTATGTTCAAATCTACTCTAGCCCTCATCTGAACACTTCTCCTCTTCGATACCTGAGATCTTAAGTGAGCAGAAGTAGCTTTATTTAGCTCTTGCAGTACCTCTTCTGGATTTGCAGGAATGGACAGCAGGCTGCTCTCTACTCCAGCCAGAAGGCCACCTAGAAAACTCTTAAGACCTAGCATCTCTGAGACCAAGGATAACCTTTAGCTGATGGATACCGGACCTTTTTCCCAGGAAGAGACCAGCTCTCTTTTACCTTGCCCAAGTCCCAACAGCTACAATGATTTTCCTTTCCTCTCTCCCCAAATACTGTCCCCTTCAGCTCTTGAGGGCAAGAGCTCGGCCCCTCTCAAGCCCAGTATTTCACCGACGTCCTGTGCAGGCAATGGGGGTTCCCCTGGGTGGAATGGGCTGGCTGAGAAATAAAAGCTAAGAAAAATAGAACGATGAAAAAACCCAAGACACAGAAAATATTTTCAGAAAGCAGGAGTGAGACAGGCAAGCCGATCATACGGATGGAGCTTCTATACTAAAAAGGCAAAATGGAGCCCGTGCCTGCTTTATTTATACTGGGGAACATCAAAGGCCTTTCATAGAATGTTCTTCACCAAAAAAGGTAGGTGGGCTGTCAAGTTCCCAACGGGTTACACTCATCTCTGAAGCTACTGTGAGGGATCTTCCTAGTAGAGCAGAGACAAGGTCATGCATGTGCCTTGGGCAATCTATTTCATGGGAGAGCCACAAATAGTTCCCAAGGTTAAGCCTAAAATCTCCCTGGCTGCCCTACGGAGAGAAGACACTCAAGTCATTCACGGGTGGCTTCCCACACTGGTAAAGTCTTCCCGGCTCTGCTTTCCTTATCATCCTTGCAGAAAAGCCCCTGAGTCCTTTTCATGTAATACTTTTACCACAAATTGCAGGGAGACTGACTAGAAGAAAGAAATTCAACAAATATGGAAAGATATTGTTTGAAAACAATCACAAAAATTACAAAACAGTTATTGTAAGAACTAAATGAGGTCATATAGAAAAAGTATGTATTCCAAGAAAATAAAACAGTAAAAACGCAAAGCAAGAACTTGATATGAAGAGCTGGGCGCCATAGCACATTCCTGTAATCCCAGAGGCTCAGGAGGATCACAAGTTCAAAGCCTGCCTCAGCAAAAGTGAGGTGCGAAGCAATTCACTGAGACCCTGTCTCTAAATAAAATACAAAATAGGGCTGGGGGTGTGGCTCAGTGGTCAAGTGCCCCTGAGTTTAAACTCGGGTACTAAAAAAAAAGAACATGATATGAGACATGGTAAGCTGAGCTATCTCAGTTATAATAGCCAGCTCTTAACCTTACACCCTAAGGTTCTAACCCTGTGCTGTCCAAAGAAATGTAATTCATAATAAACTTTTCTAAAAGCCTATGTTAATAGCTGGGTGTGGTGGTGCATGCCTATAGTCCCAGCTACTCAGGAGGCTGAAGCGGGAGGATTACTTGAGTTCAAGACCAGCCTGGGCAACACAGTGAGACCCTATTTCAAGTAAATAAATAAATAATTTTAAAAGTAAAAATAAATAGGTCAAACTCATTTTAATTGCAAATATTACAGCCAAATATCAGTTCAATACGTAATCCACGTAAAAATTCATTGTTTGTAATCTTTTTTTTTCCTTATTAAGTGTATGAAATATCCTATGTATTTAGAATTTCAAGCTGTCTCAATTTGGTCTAGCCACATTTCAAGTGTTCTGTAGACAGGCGCAGATGGAGGCTATCATATTGTTCTAACATGCCTTGTTTTATTTCATCCTCCCTGCAAGATGAAAACCACCACAATTCCCATCTAAAAATGGGGAAACTGAGGTCAAGAGCAGTGTAGTAACTTGTCACAAGTGATCAGTATAGTTCACAATCACCTCTTACATAGCTTATGAATATCTATATTGTGAGCTGGAAAGTTCCAAACACAAAGTAATGATACAGAGGTAGAAACAATTATGACCCTTATCTGATCAATATACATGTGTACATGTATTGAAACATCACACATACATACGATTGTTTTGTGTTAAAAACATTTTTAAGGGCTGGGGATGTGGCTCAAGCGGTAGCGCACTCGCTTGGCATGCGTGCAGCCCAGGTTTGATCCACAGCACCACATACAAACAAAGATGTTGTGTCCGCCAAAAACTGAAAAATAAATATTGAAATTCTCTCTCTCTCTCTCTTTAAAAAAAAAAAATTAAGTGTCAAGGAAGCTGGATGTAATGGTGCACACCAGTAATACCAGGTACTCAGGAAACTGATGTAAAGGATTGCAAGTTTAAGGCCAGTCTAGGCAATTTAACAAGACCCTGTCTCAGAATAAAACAAAATAAATAAATTAAATAAATGTCTGTTTGTTTAAAGAGATGGAAACATTAACAACCCTGATTTAACCATTACACACTATACACGTGATCAAATTATCACTGTGTACACCATTAATTTGTATAACTAAAATAATAAGAAAAAATAAATTTAAAGGGGAATAGTAATGGACAGTAGTTTCATTAAAGGAGATCCTGTTTGAATCCTGGGTTTGCTACTTTGTCCTTCCATGACCTCTGTCAGGTTGCTTAAACCCTCCTGCCTCAATTTTCTTAAACCTGCATAAGATAATACCTATTGCGGGCAACCATTGGAGATCACACTGTAGAGGCCTTGCCCACCCTTGTCTGGCACATAAGAAAGGCTTCATGGCCAGGCACAATGGCACATGCCTATAATCATAGCAACTCAGGAGTCTGAGACAGGAGGGTCAAAAGTTCAAGGCCAGCTTCAGCAACTTAGCAAGACCATCTGCAGCTTAAGACATCCTGTCTCAAAATTTTAAAAAATTTTAAAACAAGGACTGAGAATGTGGCTCAGTGATAAAATGCCTCTGAGTTAGATCCCTAGTAGAAAGAAAGAAAAGGAGGGAGGGAGGGAGGGAGGGAGGGAGGGAGGGAATGGCCTCATACACATTGGCTGTTTCAGTAGAACACTCTGGGGAGAACTTCTGTGCTAAGGACAAGTCAACAACTGCTTCCTGAGTCTGAGAGCCTGCAGTGGGCCCCCCTTCCTCTGGCCAGCACTGTCCCTGTGCCTAGCACCCTCATGCCCTAAGCTGCCTGACTCAGCCTGCCAGCCCACAAGTTCACCCACTTCTTCCCACCAGACCCAGGATCTCTCCCTCATCTGTCTTTCCCCATGAGACAGACCTGCCCTCTACCCTTAAGTTACTGGGAGCACAGAGTCTATTCTAGTTATCCATTATTGTACAAACCCGAACTTAGTCGCATAAAACAATAACACTTATTTTGCCTGCAAATCAGCAACATGGGCATAAATTCAAAAGCCAAATGTGAGAGGTGTTTTTTGAGTACTTACTTGGGGCCAGGCACTAGGCAGATTCTGTGGACATAGAAATGAATCTGATGGAATCCCAGCCTCCCAAGAAGCCAAGAATCTGGTGGCAGTCTTGCCACAGAGGCACTGGCTTTTTCCCCCTAGGTCAGCCACTCTGGTCCACAGAGAGTGCACGCATCAAGAATTCTTTGTTAATCCAGAAACATCAGTGACTGCAATTCCAGAAATTTGAGATCCCTGATGAGGCAGGGAAAACTATAATGAAAATAATATTTGGGGCAGCGCAGCCATTTGGGAAATTTACCAAAAAGGATTGCTTTTTTTTTTTTTTTTTTTTGTTACTAGGGATTTCAGCTCCCAAACCGCTGAAATTATAGGTGTGTACCACCATACACGGCCCAAAAGGGATTTCTACTAAGTAATTCCAGAAACTGGAATTTTTCCTTCTTAGAAAATTTTACTGTGGTTAGACTTCCCCATAATTATACTTTTAAAAAAATTTTTTTACTTGTCATTTTTTTTATTTGTCAATTTATTTATTTTTATGCAGTGCTGAGAATTGAACCCATGCCTCACACATGCTAGGAAAGTATTCTACCACTGAGCTACAACTCCAGCCCCTATAATTATACTTTTAAAAGTTCCGTATTCTATTTTCGGTAAAAACTCGTTAATTTTACAGTTGCACCATCTTCTAGGGGCTTTCAGTTGTTCCAGATGGATGGCTAAACATTTGTGTCTATATCCCTTTCCAACTTCAGTACCACTGAAATGGCAGGAGAAATTTAACAATGTACCAGGTTTATGTAAACCTGTGGCAGTGATAGGAGGTGCATAGAATATCACCAAGGCTGAGAACAGCGAGGAATTTTGAGGTGAGATGAAATGCAAAATCTCATGAACCTGGAAGACCCAGAGACAATGCTCCCCACCCACAGTGAAACTTCCCAGCAAATTCATGGGAAAACACCCCATGATTAGCCAGGTGCAGTGGCACCCCACCTGTAATCACAGCAGCTGGGGAGGCTGATGCAGGAGGATCTTGAGTTCAAAGCCAGCCTCAGCAAAAGCGAGGCTCGAAGCAACTCAGTGAGACCCTGTCTCTAAATAAAATACAAAATAGGGCTGGGGATGTGGCTCAGTGGTCGAGTGCCCCTGAGTTCAATTCCTGGTACCCGCCTCCATAAAAAAATACCCCATGAAAAGAGGCAGCAGAAAGTAGGGGAAGGAGTGGGAAATAGATAGTCAACTGGATAATTAGTTAAAGGGGCAGCAGAGCAAGACCTGCTCCTTATAGGAAGATTCTGGAATTTGCCCCTTGAGTAAAGCAGTGAGATTCTGGTAATAAATAGGAAATTCCCCTCAGGAAACTCCCTGCGAGGGTATTAGACCCATCCCTTTTTGGATAGTGCCTCAGGTAACCTTTGATACCCTAAGGACCATGTAGCTCTGTATCCAGGTGACACTGGAAAGGAAGGGCCACTTGGCTGTGCCTGTTGCCTCCCGATCCTCTCATAATTACTGGAGCGAGGGGTCACCCCTCAGAACACGCATCAGCCGGCAGGAGAACCAGGAGCAAGCATAATGTTCTCCAACTAGACATCATCCACAAATATACATGAAGAACTGAACATTCTCAGCTACTCAAGGAAAATCAAGAGCTTGGGGAAAATTCATCTAAATTAATACAAGAAGCAAAAGAAAGCCTTAAGTGATGTAGTGCATTATGATTTGGATCTGAAACATCCCCCCAAAGCTCCTGTGTTTAAAGCTTGGACCCGAGACAGCAATGTTCAGAGGTAGAGCTTAGTCCTTGATGCATCAACAGCTTAACAGGCTGTAGGAGGGTCTTGGAAATTTTATGAGATGGAGCCTCATTGAGGAAGTTGGTCACTGGGAACCTGACTCTGAAGGGTATATTTTGTTCTAGTTCCTTCCCTTCTCTTTTTGGTTACCATGAGGTGAGCAGCTTTTCTCCCTACACACTCCTTGACACATTCTGACTCATCACAGGCCAGAAACAATGGGACCCAGTGACCCTGGACTAAAACCTCTGAAACCAGGAGCTAACACTAATTTTTCCTCCTTTGAGTTGATTTTTTTTTTCCAGATATTTTGTCACAGCAACAGAAACTTGACTAATCCAAGAGCCTCCTCCGATTAGTGAAAGACCAATAATGGACCAGAAGAAAGTATTTATAAGTTGCATAAAGGGCTATTATCTCCAATATATAAAGAGAGTCTGAAAATCAATAACAAAAAATGCAAGCATCCGGATGGAAAACTAAGCAAAGAATTAGAATGAGTGATTCACAGAAACACACGTGTGTCGTCTATATATGAAAATGCTCACTTTCATGGGTAGTTAGAGGAATTCAATGGGCTAGTTTTGCTTCTCAAATTGGTAAATTTAAATTTAAAATGTTGGATAAAATACAGTATCGCTGCAGATGTAGGTAAGCAGGAACTCTCTCTCCTCTCTCTCTCTTTGGGAGTTTTGGTTTGGTTTGGTTTTTTTGGTACTGGAGATTTTTTTTTTTTTTGAAGTCTCACTAAGTTGCTTAGGGCCTCACCAAGTTGCTGAGACTGGTCTTGAACTTGTGATTTCCTGTCTCAGCCTCCTGAGCTGCTGAGATTACAGGTGTGAGCCACCATGCCTGACTTTAAGCAGGAACTCTCATATGCTGTTGGTAATATGAAGTGACAAAGCTGTTTTGGGAAGGCAATTTGGCAATGCCTATCAAACTCTTAAATGTTCATAGTCTCTGACCTCATCATTCTACCTCAAGTCATCTAACTTAAAAAAATATTTGCATGCACACACAAAAATAGATACAGGAAGAATTTATTGCATCGGTCTTGAATAGTAAAAAACAAAACCAAAAAAATCAGGGTGGGGCAGGGGGAAATGTCCTACAATACAGATGATCCATACATGTACAATGTATATAACAAAGTAGTCATTTTTTTAAAAAGTGATTGTTGTGGTTTGGAAGTGAGGTGTCCCCCAAAAGCTCCTGCATGAGACAATGCAAGAAGTTTTAGAGGAGAATGATTGGGTTACTAGAGCCTCAACCCAATCAGTGGGTTAATCACCTGATGGAATTAATTGAGTGGTAATTGAAAGCAAGTAGGGTGAGATTGGAGGAGGTGGTTAATTGGGGTATATATCTGTATCTGGCTAATAGAGTCTCTTTCTTCCTTTCTCTGTGCTTCCTGATCATCATGTGAGCTGCTTCCCTCCGTCACACTCTTCTGCCATGATGTTCACCCTCACTAGAGCCCCGAGGAATGGAGCTGGCTGTCCCAGGACGAAGAACTCTAAAACTGTGAGCCCTCAAATAAACTTTTCCTCCTCTACAATTTTTTCTGGTCAGATCTTTTAGTTGCAGCCGTGAAAAAGCTGACTAAAACAGTGACAGATCTACATCTTATGACATAAAAAAGAAACCTCTAAGCTGCATGTAGGGGCTGGGGATATAGCTCAGTTGGTAGATTGCTTATCTCACATGCACAAGGCCATGGGGCCATGGGTTCAATCCAAGAAAGAAAGAAAGAAGGAAGGAAGGAAGGAAGGAAGGAAGGAAGGAAGGAAGGAAGGAAGGAAGGAAGAAAGGAAAGAAAGAAAGAAAGAAAGAAAGAAAGAAAGAAAGAAAGAAAGAAAGAAAGAGAAATTGCACTTAGGAAAAATCTAAAAAGTCACAAATAAATATACCTAGTATGATCCCATATCTTTTTATTCATTCATTCAATGACCAGAGGCTGCTGTGGCAGGCCCTGGGATAGAGCTGGGAATTGAGCAGGAAGGGAACCATCTAGTGGGATTGCTAGACATCTAACAAATAACAGGAATATGTCGCAGGGTAATCATAGATTGTCTCAGCACTATGAAAGGATAAAATGGGAAAGAAAGAGGGCCATTTGGAGAAACTGCTCTAAGGTGGGCTAGGAAGGCTTTTTCTAAAGAGGTGGCATTTTCAAGAGACACTGAGGACCAGAGTGATCTGGCGAAGTGTGGAGCCCTTAAGAAGAAGCTTCATGCTGAGGTTGTGGTTCAGTGGTAGAGCACCTGCCTGGCCCCTGTGAGGCACTGGATTCAATCCTCAGCACCACATGAAAATAAATAAAATAAAGTATTGTGTCTGTCTACAACTAAAAAATATTTTTTAAAAATATGATGTTCCAGGGCAAAGGGACAATAAGGACAAAGGCCTGGCAGAGGTAAATAACTTCAGATGTTCAACAAGAGAAAGGAGCAAACAGTGTCTGGAAGCAAGGTATGAGAGGCGGCTGGAGAGGACAGGGGAGGCTGGCCTGAGAGTAGAACATTGAAACTAAGAATCAGTGCAATGGCTGGTGCTGTCAAGTCAATGCTGTGAACAGAGGAGTAAGTACCAGGGTGGGGGACGAGTCAGACAGAAGGAGGACAGAAGTCAAATAGTGAGCAGGAGACTAAATACTCAATGAAGGAAGTTCAGAGGGAAGGCTGTTGGTTGGTGGCTGTATGGAATTGTGGGGTTGGGGGGTGTGGGGTCAAGACCTTCCAAATGCCTTTAGGTCTTTGATACAGGAAAAGAGGTAGAATGGTTTGTCACTGGCCCCAGGGAGATAAGTGGACTTCTATTCCCTTTCAGATCCTACTGGACATTTATTTTTTTAATGCATAGAAAATGGCCTGGAGCCTGATGCAATGGCACAGGCCTATAATCCCAGAGGCTTGGGAGGCTGAGGCAGGAGGATGTTGAGTTCAAAGCCAGCCTCAGCAAATTAGTGAGGCCCTAAATAACTCAGTGGAATGAGTGCCCCTGGTTTCAATCCCTGGTAACAAAAAAGAAAAGAAAAAGAAAATGGGCCTGGAATAATATGCACCAACCTAGTAGCCATGGCTATTTTGGTTGTGGAACTAGAAATAGGAAGGGATTGAAAGGGATTTTTCTCTTTTGACTCACACTCTTATTTGCTTTATTTATTTATGACAATGAATAGATATGCATAAAAATCATCCCCTTTAATAAAAATGAACCAGGCACAGTGATTGGGTATGCCTGTAAACCCCAGTGACTCTGAGGCAAAAAGATTGCACGTTCAGGGCCAGCTTTAGAACTTAGGGAGACCCGGTACCAAAATTTAAAAATTAAAAAGGGATAGGGGCATAGATCAATGGTAAAGCTCCCATGGGTTCAACCCCCTTACCTCAAATAAGTACATAAATAATACATAAGTAAAAATAAATAAACCGATAAATCAACAAACAAGGAAGATAGAAATTTTTTTTTTTTTTTTTTTTTTTGTAACTGGAATGGAACCCAGGGGCCCTTAACCACAGAGCCACATCCCAGCCAACTTTTTTTTTAATACACATTTTTTTAAATATTTATTTTTTAGTTATAATTGAACACAATACCTTTAAATTTTTATTTATTTATTTATATGTGGTGCTGAGGATTGAACCCAGGGCCTCCCACATGCTAGGCAAGCGCTCTACCACTGTGCCACATCCCCAGCCACCTTTTAATATTTTATTTAGAGACAGGGTCTTGCTGAGTTGCTTAGCTTCTCACTAAATGGCTGAGGCTGGCTTTGAACACGCGATCCTCCTGCCTTAATCTCCCCAGTTGCCTGTGTTACAGGCATGACCCGTGCAAAATGGCATTACTAGGAAGAAAAGCGAACAGGTAACATGACCTCACCCCCATCAGAACTCTTATTGAAGGCTTTTCACAGAGAATAATGGGTTGACATTGCTGGGCTCCTCCAGTCCTGTGAAATCAACACCTAGCCTTCTTTGATGGGAGAGCAACACATACGTTCCTAGTAACCCTTCTAATTCAGAATGGAGCCATGAGGAGCCCTAATTCCCAGGGCCCATCACAACTGGCTGGGTAGTCCAAGACATGCTCAAATTTTAAAAGGCTTCATTAGGTGCCCATCATCCTACCACCCTAAAACTTATCTTGATAAGATTAAAATAATTACTTTCTCTTTTCTGCCCCCAGTGCTGGGGATTGAACCCCGGGGCCATAGACTTGCTGGGCCAGTGCTCTACCACTGAGCCACACCCCCACCTTCCAAGGAGAGCTTTTGAAGTTGATAACCAAAAAAAAAAAAGGAGAGAACTTGCGAAACATTCAGTGTTTGCTTCTCCCCAACCCTCTATCTGTCCTCTCTTGCCTGAGGAGATTCCTTTGTTGGATGCCAAGAGAACTTTCCAGAAAAAAAAAAAAAAAAAAACCTGTCTTAATGACAAAAGTCCTTGAGGAGCTGTCTCCAGTGCAGATCCTCCTCACCACGTTGTTTGTGGTTTTGGGTGAGGTTTTGCCTGCAGGTGGTTTAGGAGCCAGTCTCTGGAGGACACTATCACATGCTCCCAGGACTGGACTTTACAGTGCAGCTCCAGCCCCGCCCCTCATGCATTGAACCTGATCCCTGAGGAGGGTTCTGACCAGACTCCCCAGGTGATCCCTCTGCACCCTAAAGGTCCAAGAACACTGCCTTTGGGGCTGGGTGAAGCTGGGAAGGGTCACTTCAGAGACACATGGATCACCTCTCATCAGCATGCAGACCACACATGAAGGACACTCCTTTCTTCTTGGTCTTGTAGCTCAACAAGTGTCATTCATGAAATTAAATTATATACTTAAGAAAGACAGAAAAGAAATTGTCAGGCCAAAAATGGGTGCAGTGTGTCATGGAAGTTAGCAAAAAAAAAATTAATGTAAGCTAAATTAGAACACAGCACCCCTATTGAGGTTCTTTTGTTTGTTTGTTTGTAGTTGTAGATGGACAGCATGCCTATATTTTATTTTTTAATTTTTTATATGGTGCTGAGCATTGAATCCAGTGCCTCACACTTGCGAGGCAAGAGCTCTGCCCCTGAGCTACCGCCCCAGCCCCCCTATTGAGTTTTAATAAAATTAAATGATTTTTTAAATGTTTTCTAAAAGTCAGGTTAAGAAACACCAATAGAGGAGAAGGGACCAAGGAATGGGGGGTAGGGAGGGAGGGGGAAGTGCTGGGGAGTGATATTGGTCAAATTATGTTGTTCTATTATATGCAATTATGAATACATCACAACAAACTCCATTAATATGTACAACTATTATGCACCAATAAAAAGGTGGAAAATAAAATAACTATATTTGGCCCTGTCTCTAAATAAAATACAAAAAATAGGGCTGGGGATGTGGCTCATGGTTGAGTGTCCCTAAATTCAATCCCTGGTACACCCCCAACACCCTCCAAAAAAATCAAATCTGAGTAAAACAAAAGAAAAGAAATTGATCTCTCAAATCCCTGGTCCTCTGAACTCTGGTTTTCCACTTTTAAATCCTAGCATCCTATCCCAAAAGCCATTTGCTAAACCTGCAAAGACAATGCCAGGTATTCTCCTAGCTATACGCTTAGGATATTTTGTCCTTCTTAAAATAAACCAGGAAACTCAGACACACGAGGCCAAGTCAGATCCCAGCTATTACGTAGCCTTGTTTGTGGAGCAAATGAAAAACTCATTACATGTTTTATTACACTTCAGAATCTATTTACAACTGACTAGTCATTCCGACTTTGGATTTTCCTTTGCAATGAAAAGCCCTGTAATAAAAATAATAATAATAATAGAGAGGGATGCTGTATTGGAAGAATGGTAATAGAACTTTAAAAGAAAGGCAAAAATAAATTACACCATTGTTGTTCTTTAAGATTCATTCAATATTCACTTTAAAAGGTAGGATCCAGTACAACCAGAAATATGAAAAACTGTATTTTATATGTATAATATGAATTGTAATACATTCTGCTGTCATATATAACAAATTAAAATAAAATAAAAAGTAGGATCCAGGGAACATTCTAGGCACTCAACAACAGCAGTAGAGAAAACTTAGCAAGCATCCTTGTTCTCATGGAGCTTTTATTCTAGTTAGAAAGGAGACAAACACATAGATTACCATATGGTGAGAGAAGCTATGAAGAAAAATAAGGTAGGGTTAGGGAATGCAGAGGGGAGTGGAAGAAGGTTATATCTGGAAAATTGTTACTATTTTATGTGGGCCCTCCAGGGGAAGCTAAGATGACCAGAAGGAAGTGAAGGGTAAGAGAGATCGGAGAGCGGAGTAAGGAGATGGGTTCTGGCACAAGGACCAGCAAGTGCAAAGGCCCTGAGGTAAAAGTATGCTTGGTGCAGTTAGAGAACAGCTAGGAGGGCAGTACAGGTAAAATGTGGTAAACAAGGGGAGAAGTAGCAGGAGATGGCATGGGAAAGGTAGTAGAGCCTGACAGATTGTCAACCTTGTGGATTCTGTTTGGTTTTGCACAGAACTGGAAAGTCAGTGGAGGTTTTTTGAGTACACACCCTTTCTGACTGTATGGATAGGACTATAGGAGGTCATGGGGCAAAAGGGGGGAGGGTTCTTTAGGAGATTGCTGAAAGAGGGGGGGTGACGGGTTTTACAGGTAAGCGGCTGTGAAGGTGGTAAGAGGCCCTCTCTTACTTCTTGGTTGTCACCTAAAGCGTGACAAAGAGGAGTTCTCTTTGAAAACTCCTGATCCTCCTGCCTCAGCCTTCTGAGTTGATGGGATTACGCTGGGCATGCACCATCGTGCCTGGCCATTCCTTGAACTTTTATCGAGCAAAGTCTCTTAGTCCTGGGCAAAACATCCTTGATGGACACAAGTTTTATGAATATGCAAAAGGACAAAGAATCTGGTTTAGGAGGCCCACTCCCCCACCCACCCTCATCCCCACCCCCACCCCAGGGATGCTTGCTTTTAAAAATAGGCTCCTTGAAGTCTGCTACAAAGAAATAATCTCCTCATGGAATTTGAGGCCAACAGAGGAGCTGCCTGGGGCCAAAGTGGAATTGGGAGAAGATATCTAATTTACATCATTAGGCATCTTCATTTATTGATCCATTCATTCATTCATGCATGCATCACATTTATTGGATACCAATTATGTGCCAGGCCAAGCACTAAGCCCTAAGCCATAGAGATTTAAAAACAAAAGCAAAACAAAACCTAGACCATTCCTATTTAGGAGCTTGCATAATTGGAATCCCACCTTCACTCCAAGTCCCAAAGGTCAAAGCTGCTGTAAGATAAGGATTTGCTACCAGGATAAACAGGGACACTCCGCAGGGCCTTAGAACTGCTGAGTCACAGCCAGGCACGTTGGCACATGCCTGTAATCCCAGCAGCTCTGGAGGCTGAGGCGGGAGGATCACAAGTTCAAAGCCAGCCTCAGCAAAAGGCTCTAAGCAACTCGGTGAAACCCTGTCTCTAAATAAAATACAAAATAGGGCTGGGGGTGTGGCTCAGTGGCTGAGTGCCCCTGACTTCAATCCCCGGTAAACACACAAAAAGAACTGCTGAGTCAGACACAGTGGAGCAGATCTGTAATCCCAGCTACCCCAGAGGCTGAGGCAGGAGGATGGCCAGTTCAGGGCCAGCCCCAGCAATTTAGGGAGACCTTGTGTCAAAATAAAATAACAAAAGGGCTGGGGATGTAGCCTGGTGGTAGAACTCTCCTGGGTTCAGCTCTCAGTACAGCAAAAACAAACAAAACTAAGAACCATGGAGACAAAGGGCTTCCTGGGTCTGCTTCCATTCCCACTGCCCCCACCCACAGCAGTTCTCTCTCTCAACACACAAAACCTGGGTTCGACTGCTGACACGCCCAAGCATAGGGCAGTTCCCATTTTAATTCTTAAATTGCGGCTGAAAGATTTAAAACTAGGTGGAAATTTTTTTTTTTCTGATTTACAGTCTAAGTCCTAGAAAGCAATGTGTGTATTCATGGGTTTAAACTATTTGAAAAATGCTTATCTTGTAAATGTGAAGAGTAAAAAAAAAATCAGGATGCAAATTTCTAACATACAGAATGATCCCAATTTAGTAAACACACACATACATACACACACACACACACCCCACCACATATGTGTAGAGAAAATACTGGAAGGAAATGCAACTCAATGTTTCTGAGGTTATATCATGATGATGGTTTGGGGAGAAAAATGTTTGTTTTCTTTTTCTTTGATAACCAATTTGTGTGTGTGTGTGTGTGTGTGTGTGTGTGTGTGGTGCTGGGGATTGAACCCAGGGCCCTGTGCATGTGAGGTAAGCACTCTGCCAACTGAGCTACATCCCCAGCCCTGATAACCAGTTTTTAATTATGGATACCATCTATGCAAAGGATGTTTACTTTAACCTCAAAAAAAGTCCTTTAAGGGCTGCGGCTGTGGCTCAGTGGTAGAGTGCTTGCCTGGCACATGTGAGGCACTGAGTTCGATCCTCAGCACCACATAAGAATAAATAAACAAAGATATTGTGTTCATCTACAACAAAAAAAAATATTTAAAAAAAATTAAAAGTCCTTTAAAGGTGTTAACTTCCAATGACCTAGTACATTTTATCTCATTGGATACTCAGCAACAATCTTCATTTGTAGATGAGTGACTGAGTCTCAAAAAGGTAAAAAAAAAAAAAGTCCCAGGAGCATCAGAATAAGAACCTGGGTGGCCAGGCACAGTGGTGCACACCTATAATCCCAGCAGCTCCAGAGGCTGAAGCAGGAGGATCCCAAGCTCAAAGTCAGCTCAGAAATTTAATGAGAAAAAGAAAAAGAAAAAAAAAAAAAAAGAAAGAAATTTAATGAGACCCTAAGCAACTGAGCGAGACCCTGTCTCTAAATAAAATATTAAAAAGGGCTGTGGATGTGGTTCAGAGGTTAAGCGTTCAATCCTTGGTGTGTGTGTGGGGGCGGGGGCACGTGGAGAACCTGTGCTCAGGCAGTCAGTACTCTGAGGAATGAAGACAGGACTAGAATCTACACACTGATCGCCTGGGGTCTTGTCAACCTGCTGAGCTAACTCAGGAGGTTTAGGGCGGGACCTGGGATTTTGCTTTTCTAAGGAGCTCGCAGGTGCTGCAGGTCCCTGGACCACACAGGGTGGCAGGGTCTGGAGTCCCAAGGTTTGCATTTGCATTAGAATCCCCAGTTTACAGTGGGTTTGCTATGAGGCTTTAATTCCCTGTCCCAGTTTCCTCCTTGGTAAATCAGGAGTAGTCGTTCCTACCCTTGTGGGGCACTTAGGAAAATGCAATGAGAAGGTGACCTTGCAGAGCCCATCAGCACAATGCCTGGTCCACAGAAGTGCTCCCTAAACTTTAGACCTGTTGGCAAACCCAGTACTGGCTCCCGAGTTACCCCAGACTTACCCTTCAATATCCGCCAGCCTTACTGGAATCTATCAATGCCTCTCTTATTCCAGCTGCTCCAAGCACAGTCCCAACTCACCCACACGTAGATGTAAATATTGTCTGAGAGGCCTCTGTTTGCAAGAAGGCCCAGGAAAATACTGGGTCTTTCTTTGCTGCAGAAATTGACTTTGCACTTTTAAAAAAGGTAAAGGATCCTTGGTTGAAATGTTTGGTGGGGAAGGGGGTGGGGGGCATGAGAATTAAAATTTATGGTCTTGAACCCACCAAAACAACTTTGGGGGAATTTTTAAGTTTAAAAAATTATTGCAAAGAACCTTGGAGGAAGAAATGAAGAGAGTTTTTGTTAGTGTGTTTCAAAAATATTCAAAGGGGCTGGGGATATAGCTCAGTTGGTAAAGTGCTTGCCTCGAATGCACAAGGCCCTGTGTTCAATCCCCAGCACACACACACATAAAAAAAAATCAAGGGCAAAAGGTCATGACAGAGAGAAGGCTTGGACAACCAAGAAAAGGATAGACTCATGACAGGAGCCAAATCTCTTGACATCTTGCTGTGTCATCTCTGTGAGATTCCATTGTAGGGGGAATAGTTTCCCCTACATACAGAGCAAATATGAATGATCCCACTTATCCAGGTAAATCCCAAGGAGGAGGAGGAAGAAAATTCTCAGGGATCAAAGAAAATTCACCTGAATTTTGCTTCTCCCTTTTTGTCACCCTCAGGGAGGATGGATGGGGAAGGAAGGTGGGGTGCCGCCTCTCCAGGATGGCTGGACCTTGGCCACCTCAGCAGATGCTGTGGCTGAAACCCAGCATTTTCTCTGTGGTGACTGTCTTAAAGGTGGTGGCATCGTTCAACTTCACAATCTGAAGGTCTAAACATTCTTGATTGAAGGATGGTGATAGCTGACGAGGAAGAGAAAGATGATTCCAGAGGCTTCTGGGTCTTTCCTCCAGTGTGAGCTGGCTGCTGGCCCCCTTCCTTGCTCCCTGGGTTCACTTGCAGCATGCACCCTGGCTTCATGACAGTCCTTCTGCAGCTGAAGTCTCTTTTGTTCAAGTGAGCAGCGTCGTGAAGTCATTCCCCAACAAAACTCTTCTTGAGCAAAGCAGTTTGGTTCCCCCTAACCAGATGCCCCAAAAGCCACAAATAGCAGGGACCAATGAATGGAAGATGATGGCAGTGTGAGAAGGCACTGTGTAACTTGACAGAGTTCGTCCCCATGGGACCTTACTGGATCCTTAGGAAAATCTGTGAGGTGTGACTTAAGAGCATGGTTTTATAACAGAAAACAAAGACCAGAGAGATGAAGTGCTTGGACCCAGTCCCATAGTAAGTTAAGGGATGAATAATGTTAAGGAAACCAAGTATGAAATGTAAAGCAAATAATTTGATGTCTAGTACAGAATAAGCAAGCCCTTCTCCACTGGAAGTTTGATGGAATTTTTATTCTGGTCAGGCGGAGGCTATTTTAGGCAAACAGCTTACTATTTAAGCACCTCTGTGTACTTTGCCATCTGTGGCTGGTTTGACAGCTGTTTATTCATCCACTCATTCATTCATTTATTCATTCAACAAATATTTATTGATTGAGTGCTGAAGGGAGTGCTAAAAAGAAGACACACTGGCCACCAGAGCTTTGAGCGGGAGGCACAGAGGCAGGGATGCAGAGAGGCCATGCACACCAGGCTGACCGTGTGGGTCTTTGTGAGGAACCCCCACAGGCTGCTCAGGAGAGCGGGGAGGAGAGAAGGCCCCTGGCTGTTGAGAATAATTCTGCTGCCGATACAGGTGATATGAGTCTGTGTCCCAGCTGCACAACTGCATTTTCCAACTCTATACCTTCCTTGCACTGTTGTTCTAGACTCAGCTCAGTCATGCTGCTAAGTGCTGGATTTGTATATTCTTAGGGTTTGAAATTCAGTTGATGAAAATCGTAGTCATTGTTTATTGTCCATGGTACCTAGTGAGGTCGCCTCTAAAGCAATACAGCCTGAGTTTGAGTTTTGGCTTTGTCACCTTAACCACTGAACCACTGGGCCACATTCCCATCACCTTTTAAAAAAATATTTCTTACATTTTTTTTTTAGTGACAGGGTCTCGCTGAGTTGCTTAGGCAGCTGTGTGACTCAGTTCAATTAACTTAACCTCTCTAAGCCTCTGTTTTCTCATCTGTAAATTGGTAACTGCAGCTGTCTAAAAGGATTAATGTAAAGATTAAGGGAAATAATGTCGGTGAAATGTTCAGGACATAGCAAGCAATCAATATATATCTAGTATGAGTGCCCCCCACCAAGATACTAGTCTCTTTCAAGTAGAAATAGACTATATGAGAGCTGGGGATATAGCTCAGATGGTAGAATTCTTGCCTTGCATAAACACAAGGCCCTGGGTTCAATCCCCAGCACCAAAAAAAAAAAAATAGACTATATGAAATTTTCAAAAAAACAATTTTCTCTTTTTATCACCACTAAGGCATGATAAAAGATAATTATGATTTTTAAATTTTGTGATGTAGTTAGTTACTTTCCACAGCTTTATGATATTTCTGTATTTTTTTCCCTTCAGTGGGTCAATGTATATATTTTCAAATCTATTTCAAAGATCTTACTGATGTTTGTATGGTAAATATTTTCAGGATTAGGACTACTACAGTTACTAAATTAAACTTTATGTATTTCTGATATGTGAAGCAGAATGGAAAGTGGGGAGGGGGCTCCTAGAGACACTAATGGCAAAGACCTTTTGAGGAATGCAGTCTGCACTGTGTGTGGGCATAAAATGTGAGGGCTCTGGATGACCGTGGTTGTGGGGCTCAGACACTGTTTACAAAGGATGATTTCAACCCTTGGAGAAGACAGATGCTCACCTAAGAAGCTTAACACTTGAGGACCCACTATGGCCAGCCCTCTTCCCATGACTTACCACAACCTCTAAAAGAAATCATATGGTAGGTACCATGTTTGGGTGTATTGACCAACTAACTTTCTTGATTCAAAAGCCTGTGGGGGGGGGGGCGGTATTTTAAAAAACAGAAACAGTAGAACAGATCCTTCCAGGAACCACATGGTCTGTTAATATTGTTTTAGGACCATGTAAAGCTATTTGGAAATCAATATTTAAACATTTTTATGAAGTGAGCCATATGTCAAATAAAACAGGACAAAAGAAAGAAAATTGTGAAAAACAAACTGCAGAATATCTGTTTATGGTGTTAGTTTATGTGCCAATTTCCCTCTAGGCAAATTTTTTAAATTATTGTGATGTGATTCCTTTTATTTGCTTGTCAGTCCTGCCAGAGCAGACACTTAGTAAATGATTCTAATTGTTATTTTATATTCATATTGTATGTCTTACACTGGAAGTACCTGTTCATTTTATAGTTATTTAATAGAATAACACTAGTGAAGGTTGGAAAAATAGAGGAAGACAAAGACAAAAAAATAGGCTCCTCTACCCACTAATGCAACAACTGGTATTTCTGTGTCAGTCCATTCTTTACTTTTGTATGACTTTTGCACAGGCTCTGCAGTTGGGCGGGTTTGTCGCAGTCTGTCTGGGCACAAAATAACCGAGCCGCCAAAAAGCCTTGTAGGTTCAAACAGCAACTCTTTATTCCCGAACTCTCACCGGCACTCTACACACACTTCCTGGGAACACACTCCCTCCACCGGGCTCCGCGTGCCAATTCTCCCAGAACCCCCGGGAACTCCAAAGTAGCGGGAGCCAGGCAGCAGGATCCTCCCTAATCCCAGAAGGATCTGCCCTAATCCTGGAGCTGCCCTAATCCCAGAGCAGGGTCACCTTTCAACCATTCCCTCTAGCAAAATGCCAGGCATCATTCTAAACTACTAAACTGTACTCATCTACTAAACTGTAGCTATCAACACGGGCTGGCTATACATCCTAGGTTCTCCTCTGCACCTTAGCCAGGTTGTTCAATCTCTCTGTGCCATTTCCTCACCTGTACAATGGAGAAGGGAAACCTGTACCTATCTCTCATGTTATTGTGAGAATTAACTGAAATGGTGAATGAAAAGCTCTTGCATGTAGCACTTGGCATTGCAATTGTTTAGTATGAGATACTTAAGCTGACACTAGTATTCTTTTCTACTTTAGTCCTTAGGACTTCAATTCTGGGATTGGTTTTGTCTGTTACAAGAAAACTAAGGATAGGAGAGGTTCAATGATGTTTACACTTCTGGCTTTAGAGAGGGTTTTTTTTTTTTTTTTCTTTCCTAAAAACATATAAAATGGTAGACATTTCTGCTTCTCAAAAGGTGGCTTTGTGGGAGCAGGCAGTCATCATCTCCAGATGATATGTTCTGTCACTTATGGCTCGACTGTCTTACCAAAAAACATGTACCTGCAATTGAATCCTGCCTTCCTAGGAAACTTCCAATTTACAGGACCTAGAAGGAACAGAGGTGTCACTTTATAAGACAATCATGCAGATCTGGACATTTTACAATACAACACCATTGTCTTTTCAACAAGTCAATGCCACAATTAAAAGAAAAGCAGGAGGGGCTGGGGATGTGGCTCAAGCAGTAGTGGGCTCACCTGGAATGCGTGGGGCGCTGGGTTGGATCCTCTAAAAAATAAATATTAAAAAATTCTCTCTCTCTCTAAAAAAAAAAAAAAGCAGGAAGGGAAAGAAGAAAAAAAAAAAGGCAGAAGAGGTGGCACTTTGGGGAGATTATTTTAGATTTAAAGAGACCTAACAGAAGCAATATGCAAACGAGGCCTGACACAAGCCTGTAATCCCAGCAACTCAGGAATCTGAGGCAGGAGATCACAAACTCAAGGCCAACCTGGGCAATTTAGTGAGATTCTGTCTCAGAAAGGACTGGGGAGGTCACTAAGTAAGTAGTAAAGTGCTCCTGGGATGGGATCAATTCCCAGTACCTAAAAAAGAAAAAAAAAGTCTGTGGTCTTTAGTAGAATACTGAATTGAACACACACACACACAAAAAAAAAAAAAAAAAAAAAAAAAAAAAGAAAGAAAATTAGGGAATTGAATAAGACAAAATATTTTTTTAAATACTAGTGAACTATTGACTTTTTGTTGTTGTTGTTGTTGTTACCAGGGATTGAACCCGGAGGCACTTAACCACTGGGCCACATTCCCATCCCCATTTTAAAAATCTTTTTTATATTTTATTTAGAGACAGGGTCTCCCTGAGTTGCTTAGGGCTTTGCTAAATTGCTGAGGTTTTGAACCCATGATCATCCTGTCTCAGCCTCCAGAGTTGCTGGGATTACAAGTGTCTGCCACCATACCCCACTAATAGGTTTGTCAGATGTGTTAATAGTGTATGATGTGTATAGTTGTAGATATATCTTGTTGTTGTTTTATGGTACTGGGTTTTGAACCCCGGGGTCTTCTGAATGCAAGGTAAGCACACCACTGCTGATCTACATCCCCAGTACTGTCCCCTGCCCTTGATTTTAATGATGTTCTGAGACAGGTTCTTGCTGTGTTGCAGAGGCTGGCTGCGAATTGTGATCCTCCTGCTTCAGTTTCTGAGTAGCTGGCATTACAGGTGTGGATCACCTGTATGGTTGCTTTTTGAAGAATCATATTGAAGAATTCAAGAGCATATTTTCATGATTTCTGTAATTTACTTTTAAAAGATGGGAGGGGAGGGAAGGGCGGGTTAGAAAGGATAGTAGAATGAAACAGACATTATTATTACTGTGTGTATATATGTGACTGCATGACCAATGTGATTCTGCAACCTGTACACTCAGAAAAATGAGAAATTATATCCCATCTGATTCAAATGTATGATATGTCAAGGTCATGTGTAACTAATTAAAATAATAAATAAATAAATAAGAGGTTTAGCAAAAAATAAGTAAAACAAATGTAACTAAATAACATCAACTCTTCAATATAGGTAGTGAGTAGGTATAGAGGGGTCATTGTACTAGTCTTTCTCCTCTAATGAGTGTTTGGAGATTTTCATAATAAAAAGTAAACAAACAAACAAAAGGACATTTTTTAGAAAACAGGAGTTGTGTGCCAAAGTTTTGTTTGGTTTGGTACCAGGGATACTTAACCATGGAGCTACATCCTCAGCCCTTTTTATTATTTTATTCAGAGACAGGTCTCACTGAGTTGCTGAGGGCCTTGCTAGGCTACTGAGGTTGGCTTTGAACTCACAATGCTCCCTGTTTCAGTCTCCTGAGCCATGGGGATTACAGGCATGCACCACTGTGCCTGGCTGTGCCAAAGTTTTTTTTTTTTTTTTTTTTTTTAATAGTAGTTCTCTTTTTTTTTTTTAAGAGAGAGAGAGAGAGAGAATTTTTAATATTTATTATTTAGTTTTCGGCAGACACAACATCTTTGTATGTGGTGCTGAGGATCGAACCCGGGCCGCACGCATGCCAGGTGAGCGCGCTACCGCTTGAGCCACATCCCCAGCCCATTTTTTTTTTTTTTTTTTAGTTCTAGTTGGACACACTACCTTTATTTTATTTATTTATTTTTATGTGGTGCTGAGGATTGAACCCAAGGCCTTGCACATGCTAGGCGAGCACTCTACCGCTGAGCCAGAATCCCAGCCCAGTGCCAAAGTTTTTTAGCACCATGTCCAAAGGACACAATACAATTCTGCCTTCCACACCTTACCCAGTCGCAAACTTTATGTATATTTCATGAGGAGAGGACACAAAAATCCTATATTTAAGAAGGAAGGAAAAAAAAGAAAAAGCCATCTTATACCCTAGGGAAAACCTCTTTGGCCATTATTATGAAGGGCAAAATCTAAAGTATCTAGTTTGGAGACTGTGTAGCATTTAGATGTGTAACAAATAAATTATGGGATTAAATCAATAATGGTATGTGTTTGTAATGTAAACACATTGGAACTGTAAGTACTTTTTTTTTTTAATAGGACGATAGTTGATGATTTTGGTAAAGATTGATGCAGGAGCAAGGACAGAGCTAAGAAAAATCTATAGAATTTGAATTCCCAACTCCCAGATCTACACTGAGTCACTCATTTACAAGTAAGAATGCTTGAGAGTAAATGGATTCAACTTTAAGTTCATAAAATCTTTATTTTTACTTTCAAGCCCAGTTCAAGGAAAATCACAAGTTTTCATTTCATTCTCTAGTCATTTCCAAAAATAACATCTAAATATATACCTCTTAAACCAACCCACAGCCCTAAGGATTTATTTTAAGCAAAGACACAACTGGAACTAAATAAACTCTGAGCATTGGAATATAAGTCTCAGAGTAGAAAGGATCCTTCTAATCTATCTGCCTATATGTCCAAGGACACAGTGGTGCCAAAGAGTGGCCAAGAGCTATGGAAAATTGTTTCCCCACCACCGCTATTTGAGGGTTTCTGGATATAAATCTTTACATCTTATAATTATAGGAGAAACCAAATCTGTTTTCAGAGAGAAGCTGTGGCTCTCTACCCCTCAATACAATAAACATTTAGAACTCTAGGAAAAAGGCAGGTGCAGTGGCGCACACATTGTAATCCCAGCTGCCTGGGAGGTAGAGGCAGGAGGATCACAAGTTCAAAGCCAGTCTCAACAATTTAGAGAGGCACTAAGCAGCTCCGTGAGACCCTGTCTCTAAATAAAATACAAAAATTGGGCTGGGGTTGTGGCTCAGTGGTGGAGTGCCCCTGAGTTCAATCCCAGTACCAAAAAAAAAAAAAAAAAAAACTCTTGGAAGAAGACAAATATTTCCCCAAATTTCCAAATTTCTCTCCTAGATTAGACATAAGGATTTGAACAGCTCATAGATATAGAAAACAGTCATATCAAACAAAAAGTGCTGATTATGAGCAGTTCATTGCTTTCAAGAATCTAATATGCAAATCTCATGGGGGGGAGGAAAAAGCATGCTTTAGGAGCCTAAAATTTTCACCAACATTTTCCACATTTGCCCATATTGTGTTTCACAAACTTCCCAGAAAAGTTCCTTGTGTTTCACATTTCTTTGAAAATTTCAACTTGTCCACAACCAGTTTTCTTTTAGGATTTTTTTTTTTGTGTGTGTGTGTGTGGTACTGGGGATTGAACCCAGGGCCTTGTGCATATGAGGTAAGCACCCTACCAACCAGCTATATCCCCAGACCCCAGTTTTGTTTTAGATTTCTTGATTTAGTACTTGTAAGAAGTGAGGCTATCTTTCCAGAAAAAGAGAATTAATTTCAGGCAATGGGCACAAATCCTTCACAAAGATTCTTTATTTTATTTTTATTTTTGTGTGGTGCTAGGGATTGAACCCAGGGCCTTGTGCATGTGAGGCAAGCCCTCTACTAACTGAGCTATATCCCCAGCCCAAGATTCTTTACCTAACAGTTTTCCAAACAATTAAACACAAGTGGCACAAACTCCGGCCATTCTGACTTACTCGTATAAGAACGGCATTTCGGAGCCAAATCCAGATGTTTTCTGACTTACGTGTTTGTTGATGCTCTTTCAGAGGCTCTTGACTCTAACAATCAATCAACAGGTGGTTACTCAGCTCCTGGCATGAGCTTGGCGCTGGGAGGAGCTGGAGTAGGGCTGGGGTCCTCCCCTCCCTTCCTTTCCAATTTCTTGACCCACAGGAAACAACACAAAATAATATATATACATAAGTGAGGTTTGCCTGCATGTGCTCCTCTAATTTATTAACTCTGGAACAGCCAAAGAAAGCCCAAGGTCACTGAATTGAGCCTTGAAAAAATATGTTGGGCCAGGATGTGAGTTAAACTCGACGGACAATAACAGCTATTTATTGGGTACTCAGGACAAGCCAGTCACTAGATTAAGTATTTCACAGATGCTTCTCATTTAACCTTCAAAAAACCTTACGAAGTGAGTATTATTATCCCAGTTTATACAGCAACAAACGTTTAGCAGATTTAAAAACTTTCTTGAGATCCAGGTGCAATAGCTTATACCAGTCATCCCAGCTGCCCAGGAGGCTGAGGCAGAAGGATCGAAAGTTCAAGGCCATCTTGGGCTACACGGCAAGACCCTGTCTCAAAATTAAAAAATAAAATAAAATTAAAAGGGCTGGGGGTGTAGCTCAGTGGTAGAGTGCCCCCTGGCTCAATCCTCAGTACTTCAAATAAATAACAGCAACAAAACAAAACTTCCCTGATGTGCAGCCAGTGAGAGGCAGGGCAGGTGGGAAACTTGAACTGTGCTCCATCCCAGGGAGACGAAGGGGGAGCTGTGGGAAAAGGGAACAAGGATGCTCCCCAACTTTCAGTCCCTGACAACCTGTGGGGAATCCAAAGGGGATATGTGTAATTTCAGCCACAGAGACCAAGTTGATTATGCTCACCATTTTCCTGTTTTCCTCTTCTTCCACCAAGATCTAGAAAGATCTCAAAATGGATGGAAAAAAAAAAAAAAAAAGAAGAAGAAAGGAATTTTCGCTTCTGTCCTCTCAGTCACATTGGGCAAATATCTGTCTCTGCTTCACTGTGAGATTTAGGACAGCTTCCAATTCAGTGAGTATAATTAAGGAAGCAGGGTGGGTGTGTATGTGTGTGTGTGTGAGAGAGAGAAAAGTGAATCTGCACCCACCCAGGGGCCACTGTTGAGATGATGGCAGTTGTGTGTGGCAGCCCATCTCCCCACAGAGAGAGGACAAGAGCACGCTTGCATGCACAGAGGTTACCTCCTGCTTCTGCAGTCCCTAGCCACAGCTCCCTATCTGAGGTGTAGAAATGTGGATTCCACAAGTCCCCATAGCGCACTGATTCCCCCAAGGGAAAGGTCTTGGTTTTGCTGCAAACTAGTTGCCTGACCTCAAAAAGCTCGTTCTTCCCCTCTACACCTTGGCTTCCTCATCTGTGACTAGAACAGGAGGCAGTAGGTGATCCCTCCAGCTCTTCCAATTTGGAATTCTATAACTCTGATGTGAAGGCTGGGATTCCTTCCCAGGCTGGGGGGCCCCTTCAAGCCTCATCCTGGGGTCACCCATGCCCCCACAGGAAACAACAACGTGCACTCCACATGTTCCTTGTCAGGGGCTTGATGGTGTCATCATTTATGTGTGAATGATGGAAGTGAGAGGAGGCAGGGAAGGAAGGAACTAGAACTAACTGAAAATGAGGTTGAATTTTCATTCTCTATCTTTGATGTTGTTGTTATTATTATTATTATTATTATTTTTACTGCATGCCTACTAAGTGCCAAGCACTACTCTATTTCTTTTCTTTTTTGGTTGAACTCAGGGTCACTCCACCACTGGGTCACATCCCCAGCCCTATTTTATATTTTATTTAGAGACAGGGTCTCACTGAGTTGCTTAGTGCCTCGCCATGGCTGAGGCTGGCTTTGAACTCGTGATCCTCCTGCCTCAGCATCAGGTGTGCATCAATATGCCCAGCCTCTAAGATACTTCTAAGCAGACAAATTCCCTATCATAGAACCTAGATTCCCAGAGCTTCTGCATGTAACAGTGATTAATTAAAATAAGCCCAGAAAATTAAAAATTAAGAGCTGCTTCCCTAAGCCCAGACTTCCTTGATGGCTTCCTCCATGACTTCCTTGACTCCTTTCTGATTTTTCTATCAATCTAAGCTTAAAAGATTTATAGGCAGCCAGCGGTGCATACCTGTAATCCCAGGGGCTCAGGAGGCTGAGGCAGGAGGATCCCAAATTCAAAGGCAGCCTTGGCAACTTAGTGTGACCTTGTCTCTAAGTCAAATACAAAATAGGGCTGGGGATGTGGCTCAGTGGTTGAGTGCCCCTGAGTCCAATCCCCAATACTTTACCCCCACAAAAAAAGACCCATAGGCTATAATGTCCCTGATGTCTTTCCTTTGCACCTTTTATCCTGCAATGAAATCCAGGCTTCCTAGCTCACATCAAGCCCCTCCACACACTGGGAGGACTTCCTTTAATCATCTTTCTTTCTACCAATTCACTCACTTTTCTGAGTCCTTCCACCGAATTAGACTATGCATGGTCTCCACAATCACTTTCTGGGTTTTTTTCTGCTTCCATTTTTTGTCATAGTGGTACTTTTATGATTTAGTGGTTGGGCTTCACAAGTGTACTAACCAAATCCACATTTTAAGAGGTAAAACAGTGGCACACGCCTGTAATCCCAGCCCACTCAGAGGCTGATGCAGGAGGATCAAAGCCAGCTTCAGCAAAAGTAAGGCGCTAAGCAACTCAGTGAGACCCTGTCCTTAAATAAAATACAAAAGAGGGCTGGGGATGTGGCTCAGTGGTGGAGTGCCCCTAAGTTAAATTCCTAGTACCCCACCCACCCCCCCCCAAGAAAAGGCATGACAGCCCTCAGAAATTTAGTGAGGCCCTAAGCAACTTAGTGGGACTCTGTCTCAAAATAAAAACATGAAAAGGGCTGGGGATATGGCTCAGTGATTATGCCTTTGGGTTCAATCTCGGGTACAAAAAAAGAGTAAAACAATACAGAAATATGAAATATGAATTAGCAATCTCTCCTTCATTCCCCTCATTTCATTCCCTCTGAGGTTAACTGCATTTAAAAAATAAAATTCAAACTTAAAAGAAAAGCATAAGAATTTTACAGAGGATATCTATACTCCCTGTACCCAAATTCATCAAGTTGTAACATTTTGGTACATTAGTTTTTCTCATTCTCTTTCTCTCCACACACACTGTTATTTATTTATTTTTTAACTATTTGAAATAGTTTGTAGACATCATGCCCCTTTACCCTCTAATATTTCAGTGTGTTTTTCCTAAAAAGAAAAATATCCTCAATATCCTTATCTACTTCAGGAAATTAAACATTGAGACAATAGTTTTATCTAATCTTGTATACTCTAGTTTTTTTGAATTGACCTAATTCTGTCCTCCATAATTTTGTTTTCCCCATCCAGTATAGGATCTGGTCCTTGATCACATGTTTAGTTTTTGTGCCTCTTTAGTCTCTTTTAATCAGGAATCTCAGTTTTTTTTTTTTTTCCTTCCATGCCAGTGACATTTTTGAAGAATAAGGACCTTTGTTTAATTGTTGTTGTTTTTAATAATAAAATATTATGTTAATACACACACAACTTTTCTTTTTTCTTTCTTTTTGGTACTGGGGATTGAACTCAGGGGTGCTCAACCACGGAGCCACATCCTCAGCCCTATTTTGAATTTTTATAAAAATATTTTTATTAATTGTTGATGGATCTTTATTTATTTATTTATTCGTGGTGCTGAGAATTGAACCCAGTGTCTCACACATGCCAGGCAAGTGCACTACTGCTGAGCTCCTGCCCGGCTCCCTATTTTGTATTTTATTTAGAGACAGGGTCTCACTGAGTTGTTTAGCGCCTTGCTTTTGCTAAGGCTGGCTTTGAACTTGCAATTCTCCTGTCTCAGCCTCCCAGCTGCTGGGATTACAGGCCTGGGTCACCATGCCCAGCTCAAATTTTCTTTTTTAAAGAGACAAGGTTTTGCTGAAGACTGGCCCTGATCTGGTCTCAAGTAATCCTCCTGCCTCAGCCTTGGAGTAGCTGGGACTACAGGCACATGTCACTGCAGCTGGCTGTAATTTTATATTTTAATAACAATATATTTGGTTCCATCTGATATCTTCCTTATCTTTTTAATGTCCTTTCAATCTTTGGGGACTGCCTCTCTCTTTCCGAAGTCTTGCTTTTCCTTGTAGACTCAGTTCTAATCTTTTCTCCCTTGGCCCTTGCCAGAAGCCAGGATGTACCTCTTAGACTTCACATCTGCCACAGAACTCAGCACTGTGCTTAGTCCACACAGGCTAATTAATAAATATTTGTTCATTAATTGATTGAGATTCTCAGACATAAGTATTATCTGTGACAAAGACATATCATGTAGACTTAGCAAGTCAAGAATGGTTGCCAATTGCTTCTGGGGTTTACAATTATTAAAGTAAATTTTGGATTCAAAACTGGATCCTTAGCCCAGTGCAGTGGTGCATGCCTATAATCCCAGCGGCTCAGGAGGCTGAGACAGGAGGATCCGGAGTTCAAAGCCAGCTTCAGCAAAAGCGAGGTACTAAGCAACTCAGTGAGACCCTCTCTCTAAATAAAATAAACAACAGGGCTGGGGATGGGGCTCAGTGGCTGAGTGCCCCTGAGTTCAATCCCTGGTATACCTCCCCCAGACCCCCTCTAAAAAAAACTGGATCCTTGGCTGTAGATTTGCCACACCATATAACTGTGGGGAGGTTGATATAATTTTAAAACTTTCACCATAGATAATTAAGAATGTGAAATGAATGTAATTATTCCCTATTATTTTGCTCCTCCAAATTTTGGTAAACTAAAAAATTGTTAAATTCGGGAAAACATTTCAGAGATTGATGAACCAAACTACTCAAACTGTATTCTAGTATATTCCAACGTTGTCGGTCCTCATGTGATCAACATATAGAAGGTTGAAGGTTAACATTTTAGAAAACAAGTCTGATAGAGGAAATGCTCAATTATAAACCGAGAAGAGTGTTCTCATATTAAGCACTACCCATTTGTAGACATCAAATAAACCCCTTTGCCCTTGCCTGAGACAGTATTAGACTCTTATCAAGACTTGGTATAATTTGAAAATCACATGGTTGTTCAATGCCTCCGTGTGGTAGAAAAAATAATTTAGCTCTGTCCTAGCTTCCTGTGATAGCAACACTGTGGACTAATAGTCTGAGGATGCTTAGGGTCTGACATCAGCTTTATGTTTTTTTTTTTTTTTTTTAAGGCTTATGGAAAAATGACCCAAATTAAAGATAGCCTTCATGGAATTGACCCTTTTTTTGACTCTTCCTTATCTTTCTGTATAAGGAACAGACTTTTCAGCCAATGGAGCATTATACAATGAAATAAGTAGATTGAAATCTATACTGAGGAAAGGCTTTGAAGAAATTCTTTTTAAATTCCAAGCATAAAATATTTTTGTTTGTTTAACAGAGAAAGTAAATGCTTTCAATTTAGCCATAGGTAAGTTAAACAAATGTTAATTTGTTTAACAATTCTTTGGGCATGAATTTGACCAAATGAGAGGGGTTATTTTTGTGAAATACAGGAATTTCAGTATAAGCAACAAGCCAAAATAGGAGTGCTCAAAAAAGTTAAGACTGGGTCTCTTTCTTTTGAATTAACTGTTTTTTTTTTTTTTTTTTTCACCTTCTAGGGATCAGCTAGCCCCTTGATCTTCAAGTGCTTCTACTTTAAAGTACTTGATATTCTAAAGATGACTTGAAGAAGAGAGTTGGATCATTTTGAGAACCAGGAACAGGTACTAGTGAAAACTGGAGCCCACTTTCTCAAAGCCCAGGAGATGTCACAGTGCACCTCTGTTTGGGTTTCTGTGACTGAATGCTTTTTTTTTTTTTTTTTTTTTTGTACCAGGGATTGAACCCAGGAGCCTAAAGCTTTACACTGAACTATGACCCCAGCCTTTTTTTCAGAGAGGGTCTTCCTAAACTTGCCAACAGCTCAGTCCTTGTCCCCAAAGCGGCTTATTACTTTCCTAGCAAAGGAGAAACACAGGCCACTCCTGTCCCGAAGGCTGAGATTCTGCCCACAGGCAGGAACAGGGGGCTTTTAATTGATTGAGGGAAAATGAGATTAGGGAAGAGTGGTCAGGAAGGAGAAGATCAGGAAACAGAAGATCAGGAAGGTTAAGGAAAAGAAGATGGGGAGGAGAAGATCAGGAAGGAAAAGGTTAGAGAAAAGAAGATTAGGGAGGAGAAGATTGGAAAACAGAAAAAAATATGTAAGTTTCAAAGCAACAAGGGATATAGTAAAAGCATCAAGTTAACCCTGTTATACTAAGATGCTTGGGGCCTCACTAAATTGTTGAGGCTGGCCTTGAACCTGCATTCTCTTGCCTCAACCTCTGGAGTCCCTGGGATTAGAGTTGTTGTCACCACCCTGACTGGATGCATTTTTAAAAATGTAAATGAATCAGTCCTATCAAAGCATTCAATGTGTACGCATGCATTTGCTTGCACATGCTTAGACTATAACAGAAAACTGCTTCCTCTGAGGGAAACTGGGAGTGGTGGTGTTGGGGGAACAGGATATTTTCGAAGCACACATTCTGGTTTCTTTAGAAAAATACTGCATGGATTTGGTGTAGTGGCACATGCCTGTAATCCAGGCAACTTGGGAGGCTGAAGCAAGAGGATCACAAGTTCAAAGTCAGACTCAGCAATTGATTGAGGATCTAAGCAATTTAGGGGGACCCCACCCATCTCAAAATAAAAAATAAAAAAGGCTGGGGATGTGGCTCAGTGGTTAAGAGTCCCTGGGTTCAATTCCTGGTAGGAAAAAAAGAAAAGAAAAGAAAAATGCTGCATGAAAATGTATTACCTACTTAAAACTTATCCATAAGCAGGGCATAGTGGCAGTGGTGCATGCCTGTAATCCTAGTAACTCAGGAGTGAGGCAGGAGGATAGCAAATTTGAGGCCAGTCTCGGCAATTTAGTGAGATCTTGATTCAAAAACCAAAAAGGGCTGGGAATGTAGCTCAATAGTAGAGCGTACCTGGGTTCAATCCTTAGTACAAAAGGCAGAGAGAGAGAAAAAAAAAGAGAGAGGAGAGAGAGAGAAGAAAAAAAAAGAAAGAAAAATACGTATCTGTAAATATGAAATAAATAGAGGGAGGATTGTTCTCAGGATGAGGGGTAGGGGCCTTCCACAGTGGTCATTAGTTTATTCAAGTAAATGTTACAAATTCAGTGATTCCCTTAGCTTGCTCCCATCTGCCCACTTTTCCAATTATGTCTTAATTGTTAATGCAGTCTTGAAAATATTATCAGTGTTCTTTTATATAGTTTTCTCCAATTGTAATCAAGGCTCTTCTTCCACCCCAATATTGCCAGAACTGACAGGATCATCTGTGAACAGCATGGATCAGAATTGCTCTTTTGCCACCAATTTACTGCATGACCTTGGATAAGATATTGGTACCAACTTTCTTTGTCTTAATTTCTTCACTTATAACATGAATGTGAACCATTCTTAGGGCCCTTCTAGCAATGAAATCCTTATTCCCTGAGAATTCCTTCCTCCTAGTCTCTCCACTTTCTCCCGAGGATTGAACCCAGGAGCACTCTACCCCGAACTACATCCCCATCCCTTTTATATTTTTTGAGACAGGGTCTTAGTAGTTGTTCAGGCTGGCCTGGACCAAGTGGCTGGAATCACAGGCATAAACTACCACACCTGGCTTCAGGAATATCAATTTACTTCCTTAGGCCTTGTAGTTATTAAGTAGAAGAACTAGAAGGCTTCAAATGAATCTTTTTCCTAAGGCAACTGTACATTCAAAATACGTACAGATTAGTCTTTTGAAAGCAGTGGGTTATTCTCTAAACATTTTGAGGTCTTTATTCCCCCTCGGCAGGTCATTCTAAAACCATAAAGCACTAACTTAAACTAGTGTGTATTAGAGATTAGAGGAGGACAGAAGAGGGTTAGGAGGCTTCTAGACAGATACCTGGGAAAGCACTTCCCTACACAGGATGAACTCTTAGAGTTCATGATTAATTTCCCCAGGGACCAATCTGAACCAATCATCAACAATGAAACATAAAAAATCAAGTTCAATTTTCTAAAAAAATTAAAATTATTATTATACTTAGTATTCAAGTATATAATTTATGAAAACCAATATTAAAGAAACATTCACCCAGTGTCCTAGTTACTTTATGTCTAAATTATTATTATTTTTTGGTACTGAGGATTGAAACCAGGGGTGCTTAACCACTGAGTCACATCCCCAGCCCTTTTTATATTTTGTTTTGAGACACAGTTTCGCTAAATTGCTGAGACTGGCTTTGAACTTGTGATCCTCCTGCCTCAGCCTCAGGAGTGCCTAGCTGTCCTGGTTACTTTAACAAATCAAATAATTTATTTTCCTGTCATCTCTGCCAGCTCTTGTTTTATACATGTATGATCCCCCCCCACACACTATTGGTACTCATAAAATAAATGCATATTTTAAATATCAGAAATTCAAACTTTAATAAGAGAAAATGCTAATTTTCATAACTGTCTTTTAATTATTTTCCTAATCCTGAGTTTTTTAAAAATGTACTTATTGTAAAATATACCATTTTCATCAGAAGTACAAAAAGTACAAAAGTATAAGAGTTTTTTTTAAGGAATTATTATTATTATTTTTTGTTGTTTTCAAATATCATACATAAAGGAATGTCATAATTTTTATATGCTCTACCGGGACTCCTGAAACCAAACTCTAAGAAAGGGTATGTCTGGAGATCTTTTCAAAATCCGAATTCTTTTGGGTAGTGGAGGGAGAGCTCTGTCTGGAGGCAGGAAACTGAAATGATGATCTATATTCTTCCAGTTTTACATTTCTTGACTTTATTGACAACTTCTGGTAGATAAAGGTTGCCTCATAAGCATTGAGCAAGACGTGTATATCATTACTTTATTAATCATTTTTCATTCCTCCAGTAGTAGAGATGGAATCCAGAGGCACTTTACCACTGAGCTTTACTAGCCCTTTCTATTTTGAGACAGGGTCTTACAAAATTGACTAGGCTGGCCTTGAACTTGCTATCCTCCAGCTTCAACCTCCTGAGTCACTGGGATTACAATCATATACCATCATGCCCAGCTACTTTGAATCTTCATAAAGTTGGGATTTCAGTTTGATTATTAGAAGGGACTTAGCTGGGTATTGGGAAGGCCTGTTTTTCTGGTTACTGATATGCCATGTTCTTTGTATCTTTTGTTCAGTGATGACTGAAGCCATTGTTACCGTAGAAAATGATGGTAACCTGAATGAAATATTTTTAAGTGGGCTGTGGAAATCTGACTTGGGATTGTCTCCTCAATGTCAAGACCTTGTATGTGTGCACTGTTGTATTTGGATGGCACACATTATTTCAGTTCCCTTTAATTTAAATGACAAATAGGTAAGAAACTAAGTTGTAATTTGATGACTTAATATTTCTAAAAATCAATTTTGTTAAAATGCTAAATAAGGAACAACTCAGCAGAATTGTTGTGATTATTCTAAAAATATTATTCGAATAGCGTTTTTATTGTGGCAAAAGGTTAAAAAGAAAAAAAAAAACCGTATAACTTTCCATCCGATTTCTAAAAAAATCAAACTTTACATCTAATGTCAACGGACACTAAAAATCCTAAACCCCGTCTAACTCAGTGGAATATTGTGTATTCCCAGTGACTCTCACATTTGCAAACCCCGACTCACGTTGGTTTCTACCTGTCACGAAATTCTCTCAATCACTTTTATAAAACCACACCACTTTCTGTAAAAAGTGAATGGAAGACTCTAATATTGTAAAATTGCACGTGCCTCGTGCCCTGAACAGAAAACTCCAAGCTTGGGATTTTCTCACAGGCGTGACCTCTGCTCCAGGCAGGTAAATTGCTAGAGGGAGAAGCAAGTGTCAGCCCAAAGGAAACCCTGTTGAGGGATCTTTTTTTTTCCTTCCCTCTCTTTAAACTGATCACTTTTTTTTAGGAGGAGTTCCCGCTGCATTTTCTAGTCCAAAGTCCTTGCCACCAGATGACCATCTTTTTCACTCATTTGCCACTCCCGCCCCCCCACCCCTTTCCAGAAGCCTTCATTGGAAAGAACTTCCTCTCTCTATTCCATCGCCCCCCGTCTCTCACCCGCTTCCCCGGTCGCGCCCAGAATCCAGGTCCCCCAAACCACTTGAGAAAAAATTCACACCCCTCGCCCCCTTCCCGGGCGTCCGGAGGAGGCGCTGGGGTCGGGGTGTGGGTGGGGAAGGCGACAGGGTTTTCCGGGGTCCCCGGTGTCCTCCTCGCGCCACCCCCACCCCCGAGGTGTTGCAGGGGGAGGGGAGCGCGGGTGGGTGGGACCGGGCCGGGTGGGGGAGGGGTGAGGGCGAGGAGGAGGAGGAGGAGGTGGAGGAGGAGGAGGAGTGGTGTGTGTGCGAGCGTGTGTGGCTGGGGGAAGCCATTGCCTGTTTAATAGTTGCTGTTGCTGCACTTCCGCTTCTCTCCCAGCGAGAGAGAGACACGAGTGGCCAGGCCCAGCCGCAGCCGCAGCAGCAGCCGCGGCGGCGGCACGGAGGAGCCAGACACAAAGAGAGGTACGGGGATCCCCCCCGCCGCCCGCCGCCCCCCGGCCGCGCCGCCGGGCCTCGGGGACACCCCTCGCCGCCTCCCGGACCCGCGCCGCCCGGGCCGCCAGGCACGGGGCCGGGATGGTGGTGGAGAGGGGCCGGGGAGCCCCAGGGGTCCGGGGCCCGCCTGCGGGGGATGGGCAGGGACCCCCGGCCGCGTGGGGTGCGGGGGCCGCCCGCGTCGGGGCCGGGTGGGGGGGCATTGTAGCTCGAACTGTCAGCGCTGCCCGGGAGCCCCCCACTGGCCGCCGAGGGGGCCGGGAGCGGGGGAGGGGGAGTTGGGGGAGCCCCGCTTTCCTCCGGGGCGGGGGCCGCGGGGATTAACCCCTCCCGGGCCGACGGGCTCATTGTTATTCCGCTACTGCGGAGGCCGAGCCCCCCGCTTCCCCCACTCCTCCGCGGGGGGCGATCGGGCGTGTGCTCGGGACCCCCGCCCCGACCGCGCAGTCCCAAGCTGGGCCGCCCTGGGGCAGGCCGGCGGGAGGGGCGTCGGGGCGCGGCGCGGGGCCTCGGGCCTCGTCGCCCCTGCCCCCCGGCGGCCTCTCCCTTCCCCCACCGGGCACCCGCTCCCCGCCTCCGTCCCCCCGTTTCGGCTTCCTCTCTTACTCCTTCCCGCCCCTCCTCGCTTCCCGACCTCGCCAAACTCCGCTCGTGGCCCCCGCAGTCTCGCCCGGGCCACCGGCCCCCCGCGACCCCCGGAAAGCGGACAAAAACAGCCCCAAGGCCGGCCGGCCGCCGGGACCTTCCCTCCTGTCCCCACCGAGGCACCCCGCGCCCCTGTCCTCCTCCACCACCTCGGCTTTCCCTCCCGGCCCGGTGGGGAGCCCCGGGGGGCGAGGGAGGGGCTGCTTGCAGGGCTCCAGACCGTTTTCCCACCGTGTCCTTCACTTGGGGCCAAAAATAAACAAGCCACGACCGATTTGCAAAAGCTTTAATGGGCCTGGAGACTTTGAAAAGCGGGTGGTGGGCGGCCGGGTGCAGCCAGGGTCTGTGCCCTCCTGACAGCACCCGAGTTCCTTATTTACACCGCCTGCATGGTTTGTGTGTTTCTGTTTTGTTTCCCTCCCCCTGCAGGGGCCGTTTGCGGGGTGGGGTGGGGGGTTCGCTATGTCGGATGACGATTCGAGGGCCAGCACCAGCTCCTCCTCATCTTCGTCCTCCAACCAGCAAACCGAGAAAGAAACAAACACCCCCAAGAAGAAGGAGAGTAAAGTCAGCATGAGCAAAAACTCCAAGCTCCTTTCCACCAGCGCCAAGAGGTACCGTATCCCCTCCCCACCCCCCCACAGGCTTCCTGTCTTCGGAACTGCCTCGTACTGCATTTGATCTGCCTCCCAGTGAGGGTAGCTTAAGTGCTCCTCATAGTTTATGTGTTCTCAAAAATGAAAATGGGGCCATGGAAGCCCTAATTATTTTCTCTGTTGCCTCTTCTGTTTTACTTTTAATCATTGTCCACATGCAGCTGTTGTGGCTTGCTGCTTGAGTTTCTTGCTGAAGTTTCTAAGAGTCCGCGTTACTTTTGTTAGTGACCCTCAAATTTGATTTAGGGTCACTGATCTGTTACCCTCTCCAAGGCTGTCATCCCACTTCTTAATTACTAACACATTCTCAGACAAGTCGTGTCTAAATGAATTCTATGACCGTCTTACTTCCTCATCACCTGTTGCAGGGATGATCTTTTTTGCATAGTGCTCTCTCCACAAATTGCAAAAGGAATAAGTAGCTCACATGAGCAGGCAAAAAATTTAGTAGGTGATGTTTTCTGATGGAATTTTAAGAGATTTTTCTGACTTGGGGAGTTGACGCAAATGAATCAACCAGTAAATGATTGTAAAATGGTTGTTCCACGTTGTTTTTGTGACTCTTTTCTAAGAATTTCTACTTGCCAAATTTCAGGGAGACTTTTCCTCCTGGTGCCATTGGCTCTCATGCTGTAAAACTGAAATTTTCACCCTCTTCCCTTTTTTTCAAATGAATTCAAGTAGTTTGGCTTTTTTATTCCTTTCCTCTTCTCTCGTGTTAGCTACTTTTTTACCACCATCATCCTTAAGTAACATCCTCTGATCCCCATGACCCTTAAAATAATCTATAGCAGATTTCTAGGAACCCTTTCATAAATCCTTCTGTTCTCAGTTAAATAGTTGTTAAACCTTAAAGTGGCAAGCTGTGAAGACCGTAAGGAATCCAAATGCTGGGTTAGATAGGATTCCATTCTTAAAGGGATTTTTCAGAAGAGTAGTGAGCCTGAGAGTTTTGAGTTCTGTCATTTCCCCTGACTTGAAGTTTTGGAAAATTTAGTAAACTGTTTTGGTGACCTAGTTGTGGGCCAATGTAGTGACTTTAGCTTATTTTAAACAGTGTGAAGTTCTTGGGTGAAATGGCATGATGACTTGGAAGATTGTTGTCATTTTCAAGATGTTAATTTGATTATGTCTCATCTTCCCAGGAGTCCTAACTGGCCTTTTTTGATTAGCTCTGAGTGGGTTCTCCTGGAATCTGGCATCTACCCTATCCACTCTGGCTGGGTCCTTTTCTTAACAATTACCCCTCCCCCAAGCCTCTAAGCTCCCTATCCTCAGGCTGCTTTTGGCCTGACCTGCCCCAATGTAGGATATCTGCTTTAGGTCATTAGTATTTTTTTTTTCTATATTTTGCTGGGTATCCCTGGTGTACATGAATATATTGGGGGGTAAAGGCATAGGTACCAAAAAAAAATATAGTGTGCTTTTTGTTAGCATTCACAAAGATTTTTCCCTAGACTCAATTTGCTCATGTAGGCAAAAGAGGTTAAAAAATTATTTGGAATGGCTGGGAGAGAGATGAGAAGCTTCAAATAGTAATTTTACCTATAAGTTAACACCAGTTTTGTTTTTATACAGTGAATTTAGTTGCCTGGAGAACTTGCTGAAAGAGTGACTATTTGTGTTAAAGCAGAGCTAAGGTTAATATCAAAAGGCAAAAGGTGGAGAGGGACAGTATATCCAGGAAAGAGTAAAAGAGGAAAATTGATGTTAGTGGGATCCTATAGATGGTGCTTTGTGAAATATATTGATTTGGAAGATAGTTATTGGCCATAGAATTGGAAGAGACAAATTTACCAAGAGATGGTGTGAAAACAAGACTGAATTGGCAGACTTAAGGGGTTACTCATTGCACATTGGAAAGTGGTTTCTAAACTATGGGGTGGGGGGGGGGTCGGAGAGAGGAAAGCCCCTATGGAGAGTGTTCTGAACAAGATTCACTCCCTGGGACATATGCATGTATTCCTCTTGCAAATCTTTGGCCAGCACTCTGGAAATGGTGCAAATGCTGGCTGTCAAGATGAAGTGCATAAAGCTGTCTGGTAATACACTTTTTAGGTATTAAGGAAGCGATTACCTTATTTGACCCGAAGGAGAGGATATTTTTTCATAGCTAGGTCTTAAAAATGCAGTCAGTTCAGCTGGCTGCGGTGATGCATGCCTGTAATCCCAGCAACTAGGGAGGTTGAGGCAGAATTGTAAATTCCAGGCAATTTAGAGAGATCCTGTCTTAAAATAAAAATTAAAAAGGGGGTTATAGCTCAGCGGTAAAGCCCCCTTGGGTTCAATCCCCAGTACTGCAAAAACAAACAAAAAAACAATTACAGCCAATTCTAAAAGCTGCAAGTAGGGAATCAGGAAGCCAGGATTTGGAACTCTTAAACCTAACATCCAGTGAGTTAAACAACAGGGATGCCACTGTCTTTGAATTGAAATGCTTATTGGTAGCAGGGGAATTTAGCAGGACACTGGTAAATAGATGACAGAAGAGACTGAAAAAACCCCTTTCTTAAACTGACCAGATTTGTAGGGGGCAGGAAATATCCTTCAATAGGAAAGTTGAAAGAACTTCCCCAGTCGTCGCCCTTAATTTTTTTTTTTTTTTTACTTTAACGTGGAAGAACGCCTTTTAAAACCTCATGCATATATCTGGCCTCTTCCTACCCTCCGAAAACCTTTGGAAAGAGAAAAGCATCATTGTCATTCAAATTGCCTAGCGTGTATGTTTGTTCTTGTTTTTACTACCATCCTGCCATGGTGAGATTTTTTTAAGTTGTAACACAGCCCCGAGGGCTTTATATGATAGGAGAAAAGATTATAAAAAATAGGCGGCGTTTAGAAGTGGCAGAGGCTCTTAGGCCCCAAGTTTGTCCTATTCATGGATGCTCTGAGCGCCTAGGTAAGCAGAAGACAAAAGGCCAGGGCTTGGTGTGAACTGCCTGGTGGCTTCGGCCTAGGAGTGGGGGATGGGACTCTTTGTGAAGTCGAGGGTTGGTGCCTGGGCAGAAAATTGGGGTCCGGGTTCCGCGTCCACAGGGAAGGAAAGGGCAGGCCTTCCAAGAAGTTAGGACGTCAGGAAAAGGCAGGTCTGGAGAGGTGGGCTGAGCGAGAGTGCGGAGACCGGCGCCGGTGCACCTGTGCGGCCCGGGCGGGTGCTGCGGGCCGACGCGTGGCGTCGGGGCCGAGGTTCCGGGCGGCGCTGAGCACCCGGAGCGTCCCCCCGCGCGGGCACCCCATCTCCTCAGTCTGGCAACTTCACCCGCGCAGCGCGAGCCGTCTGTGTACAAGTAGGGGTGGGAGGGACCGGCCGCGGGGGCGGCTGCCGAGCGGCCAGCCCCGAGGGTGCGCGACGCCTGGCAGGTCAGTCAGGGCCCGAGGGGCCTCGCGGGGAGCCGCCATGTTGGCTCCGTCACCGAGGACTCGGGCCGGTCCTGGGATCCTCGGCCTGCTGGGGGCGCCCTGGCGGGCCGGGCCGGACGTGAGGTCGTCGGGCCAGGCTAGGGCTGGACCGGCGCGTTCCCGGGGCGGGGAGGCCAGAGGGTCGCGACCTTCCCACCCACGGAGGCTCTGATCTCTGTCCTAGGGGAGAGGGGGAGCGGGGGAGCGGGGGGAAGGAGGAATCAGGGAACTGCTCCGCAAGTGGGGCTGTTTGTTTTTGCGGTGCGGGGAATTGAATGCTGGACCTTGTGCCTCCTAGGCGAGCACTCGATCACGAAGGGTGCAGCCCGCCTCATATTTTTTTCTTTTCCCTTTTTAAATTTTGAGACCTCAGTCTCGCCTTGTTGCCCCGGTTGGCCTCGAACTTGCCATCCTCCTGCCTCGGACTTCTTAGTCATTGCGTGCGCCACCAGCCCAGCTCGCAAGTGGGAATCTTTAAAACGATTCCCAAATGGAAAACGGCAAATGTGGGAGGCGAAATTGGAACCCACACATTGTAGATGATGGCAGGAGACCTCAGATTTCCGCTTCACTGCTTCTGGGGGAAAAAAGTTTTTTCCTGAATTACAGATCTGCCCTCCCCCCCACCCCCACCCCTACCCCCACCCCCACCCCCACCTCTACCCCCACCCCCACCCCTCATTGAACCCGGTGCCTCACGCATCTGTGCAGGTGCTCTATCACTTACAGACATTCCCAGTCCCAGACCTGAGTTTTTGATGTGTCTTTTCCTCATTCCCCAGTGGAATCCAATTATCGCGGCTAGGTCTGTCTGCCAGACCTGTAGTTACAGGTGGGAGGCTTGCAAGGCCTTAATGCGTCTTGTGTTTCTCTTTCTCATTTCCCTGACTCCAGGATTCAGAAGGAACTGGCAGACATCACTTTAGACCCTCCACCTAACTGCAGGTGAGCTGCCTTTCAGATTATTTTCTTTTTAAAATTCTTCTAATCTCTGTCTTGGGTTTTTCTTTGTAATATTGTAGATTTTTGCTTTACTTTGGTTAATTCCTTGTTTTGGCGCTAGCATCAAGTATGCTGAAATGTATTAACCAGAGTGTAATGTCTTTGATGAAACTTTGACTATCTCAGTACTTTGTAGAAGCCAAGTAATGGATTTATTTGTAGTAGACACTTTTACATACATGAAACAAAACTGCAAAGTAAATTTAAAGGTGTACCTTTCTTTGCCTAATGGATTTTTATGTTATTTAAAGATGATGCAAAACACTTCAGTTGCTGAGGTACATTTTGGTTTAGAAAACTTGCATTGCTACAATAATCTCTTATTCAAGGCTATGAAGCCAATATAAAAGTGTAGAGTTAAAACACTGGATCCTCAAACTTATTTTGTATTGAACTTTTGGCAGAGCACTTCAGGAAATAATTTGTGGCTTTGATAAAAGGATTTTGTTTGTAATTATAGATTTAAATTCCTACAAGGTGGTGTTTTCCCTTGATAATGTTCATTCAGTCCATATATGTGTGTGTGTGTTGAAGTTTCAAAACAATTTGAAACCAGTTTTCAAAGGGTTTGTTGGTCATTTAACTTTATTTAGAATAGCCATTTGCTACTGTTGAGTCAAGGTGCAAGGAAAGATTTCGAACTCTGTAATAGGACTGTGTATTTCATGCAGAATCATTCTTAGATCCTATAATTCCTGTAGTCCAAAAATGAAGTATAGCGGTTGAATGTTATAGACATCATCATCCAAAGTACATGTATGAAGACACAAATTGGTGTCAACATACTTTATGTACAATCAGAGATGTGAAAAATTGTGCTGTATACATGTAATAAGATTTGTGATGCATTCTGCTGTCATTTATTATTATTTTTAATCAATTAAAAAAAAGAAAAGGAACAAAAAATGAAGTATAGCATTTACCATATTCCTAGTTCTTGGGATTGGCAATGGAATGGGATGTCAGATTTCATTAATGTTCTAACTTGGAGATAGGAGTAGAAGTTACTGGCAAAATATTCATTGGCCATATGCAGAATTTAAGATGAATATGTGGGAGTGTTCAGGTTGAAAACTAAATGCAGGGCTCAGTGGTAGAGCACTCGCCTAGCATGCGTGAGGCATTGGGTTCCATCCTCAGCACCACATAAAAATAAAATAATAAAATAAAGATATTGTGCCCACCTATAACTAAAAAAATATTTAAAAAAAGAAAACTAAATGCAGTATTTTGCTTATTATCATTGAACTTTCTAAACTGTGATTACTGGATTAAATGCAAACTTAAGTATTTCTATTTTATAGGATACTTTTTTCCCCACCTGAACTGGGGTTGAGCCCAGGCACTTGACCACTGAGCTATATTTCCCAACCCCCTTTTTTAAACTGGAAACAGGGTCTCACCAAGTTGCCCCAACTGGCCTACAGTTTGTGATCCCCTTGCCTAGCCTATGGAGTATCTTGGGTTATTGGCATGCACCATCATACACAGTTTGGATGCATTTTTTTTTTAATATTGACCAGGTGTGAGATGCTTATTGAATTTTGTCCTGTTCTGTGAGAAAAGTCATTTTTAGTTTGAAATGCTCTTTAGTTCAAAACTGAATCACTTTGTTGTTCTTGAGGATTTCTTTCATGGCCAAAAAGAATCTTTTCAGGGGGCTGGGGATATAGCTCTGTTGGCAAAGTGCTTGCCTCCCATGCACAGGGCCCTGGGTTCAATCCCTAGCACCACAAAAAAAAAAAAAAAGAAGGAAAAAAAAAGATCTTTTTTTTTTTTTAATTTTTAATATTTTTTTTTTAGTTTTCGGCGGACACAACATCTTTGTTTGTATGTGGTGCTGAGGATTGAACCTGGGCCGCACCTTGAGCCACATCCCCAGCCCAAAAAAGATCTTTTCAATATGTTGAGAAACTGGTGTTCAAATGGAAGTACACTGCTTCCTGGGGTTGGTTGTGTGGAGTCTGGACATTCCCCTGGTAGATCTGTATTTTGTAGTTATTGCTCCTGTTTTATATCATGTCTCTCATGTTCACACAGCTCAAGCTGATGGAATTATAAAGTTTATAAAGCATAGTTTCAAAACTAATATTTTATTAGAACATGTAATGGCTTTCTTATGAATAAGTGCTGACGAATTTTAAATTATAAACAATTTGAAGATTTTGATGGTGTGAATCATTTTAAAAATAGGATAAGTACATTTCAGTTTTGCATTATTTCAGTTGAGTTCATGTATGAGAGATTTATGTTTCTGTGGCATGTAGAACTTTTTTATCTTTGGAATATCCACCTAATTAAGGTGAAACTGGGCATTACCTGTGCTGATGTCAGGAGAAGCTGTAAGCTGCATGGCTGTTGGTTGATTGATAGTGGGCAGACAAATCTCAGTGCACTTAAAGATTTGGAGGAAAATATGTAAATTCAGAGAAAATACCAGTCATCTTTATTTTGCAAGAGAATGTCTATTATGTTGTCCTTTTCAAATAGTGACTGCTTTATTTTCTCAAGACATCTTTCAGTGGGATCTTTTAAGTAATATGAATTAAAATTTTAAGTAATATGAATTAAAATTTTTACTCTTAAGCCAAGTTCAGTGGCACATGGCTGTAATCCCAATGATTTGAGAGGCTGAGGCAGGAAAATTGCAAGTTGAAAGCCAGCGGGGCAATTTAGCAAGACCCTGTTTCAAAATAACTAAGAAATTCTGGGGATGCAGTTTAGTGGTAGAATATCCCTGGATTCAGTAACCTGTACCCCACCCCCCAGTTTGTTTTTTAACTTTCAGTTGCCTTTACTACAAGTGTTATGGTTTTAATGTTAGTAGTCCCGATATTCAGGTCTCTTACGTGTGTTTGGTTTTATGCTTTGTTCTTGTATCTTAGAGGATGTAATTGTTTAATGTGGAGATGAAAAGGAATGATTCAGTTTGGGGATAATTTTTGAAGTTAGTTTCCAGTTAAAATGTATGAATTTAATTATTTTAAATGCACACATTTTAAAAAGTATTTTTTCCCGAAGCAACCCTCAGCATGAAAGCTAAATAGTTTGGTTCCTATTGAATTGTGATTTCGTCAACCATAAATTATATATTGAAAGAGCTAAATACCTGGCTTTCAGTTAATGTATCTCAGATACATTTTAACCTTTTCCAGAACTTACTTCCTTCAGTGGGTATTCAGTGTCTTTCAACTTACTGTGCATTTGGTAAGGCCTTTTTTCTCTATCGTTTGGCTCAGTTCTTTTAGGAAAAAAAAATATTGTCTTGACTGCTGTAATGACTCCCTATCGCTTGTCCTATCTTGGATTGTAAAATTATGCCTTTTAAATAGCTGGTGAACTCTGGGCCACTAGAGTCAGTTTTGCAGCTGTTATTTATAGCCCACAGCTGAAACTTTGCTAAATTGACTAGTTACAGCTGTATAACTAGCCCTTAGACTTAAACGTAGATGGTATGTCCACGCATTGTGATTGGCATATTTTGTCTAAGTCCTTTAAACTTTAGATTTTTTTTTAATGGACACATTTATATTGTGAACAACCTTCTCATATAGTGACTTGAAACCTAAAAACTGAGATTTTGGTTGGCTGCTATTTTAAGATAAACTGTCTTTGAGAAATCATTAAATATTTCAGTCATGGGGAGAAAATAATAAACATAAATTTCCTTTTATTTAATTCATTATATGTTGACCAGTAGTTTTTTTTTTTCCTGAACTCAGTGCTTTTTGTTTTTCTTGGATAACTGTATTATGTAATTACATACATTTGGTTTTAAAGTTTTACAGCTAAATCATATTTACTGTGTGTGTGTGTGTGTGTGTATTGGGGATTGAACCACGGGGTGCTCTATCTGAGCTACATTTTCAAATTCTGAGACAGGGTCTCATTAAGTTGCCAAGGCTGTCCTTGAATTTGTAATCTTCCTGTTTCCCCCTCCGGAGTAGTTGGGATTATGAACATGCATTGCCTGTGTTCAGCTGTAAATCATATGATTTAAAGGTGAAAGAGAAGAACATCTTAAAAAAAAAAAAATCAGTGCATTTGTCTAAAAAGCTTCTAAATCTTCTCAGCCACTTTTTCCTCATCTATTAGAATGGTCTAAAATACCTGGCTTGCCGGGCTTATAAATGTTCAATTGCTGTAAAGTTCAATTGAGATTGAAGGTTTCTGTATGTGATATGGTGATATTAGAATTGCCTGTTGAGCTTTTATTGCGGTGGGGGTACCAGGGATCGAACTTGGAGGCACTCAACCACTGATCCACCTCCCCATCCCTATTTTGTATTTTATTTAGAGACAGGGTCTCACTGAGTTGCTTAGTTGGCCTCATTATATTGCTGAAGATGGCTTTTAACTCAGAATCCTCCTGCCTCAGCTTCCTGAGCCGCTGGGATTATAGATATGCACCACGGATCCCAGCTAGCCTCTTTTTGATAGTTCATCTTTTTAGCTAACATTGCCTTTTTTATCATAAAATTTATTCGATATGTATTGTAAATACATTTAATTTAAAACCATTACACAATAGTATAAGAACATGTATTTTTGAAAAATTCAAATGTGCAAGTTTGTTTATTAAATAGTGAAAGATCTCCATGACGTCTTCTGTTCTGCTCTTTGCAGAGATGCTTCAGATTTGCACTTTGTGCATAGTTTTCCACATAGTTTATTTGAATTTACATACTTGTATTTTTCTCATTTAACAAAATCTATAATTGGTGTTAATGATAGTGAGAGGCTGCTAACCTTGGGAATGAAAAGAAGTCTGTTTCTTGCAATAATACAGTCTTAAACAGTTGTCCAAGTTCAGCATGTTTTAAATGGTTGAGTGTAAGAGTGGGATTAACAAAAGTCTTCCTTTTCAAAAATCATGTATGTGCTGAAAAACATCCTTTTAATGCCTTTATCTAATGTTGCTAAATGCATTAAGGATGAAAATATGACTTAAACATCTGAACAATGGTTAGTTTCATAACTTTTCACTTGGGGTGTTACCATTGCAGTGTGTGTATCTTTACATATGTAAAAGCAATGTTGAAAATAGTGAGAACCAGGAGACTGGAATGGCAACACAGTCAAGTTAGCACCCAAACAAGGGTTAAGCTCCTGAAATTAGATCATCATCTGGGGCCTGAGAGGGTTGGAAGGAAACCTGTCCAGAAGTGAATAGTTTTCCAAATGAGTAGGTAACTCTTGTGGCTGTTGTGTTTACCAAAAAGCTGTATCTGAATTATAAAACCCTACTGTTGCTGTTGTGCACACCTGTAATCCCAGCTCCTGGGGAGGTTGAGGCAGGAAAATTGCAAGGGGGGGGGTCACCCTGGAAATTTTAGGGAGACCCTGTCTCAAAATAAAAGACTGGGCATAGTGGTACATGCTTATAATTCCACTGACTCAGGAGGCTGAGTCAGGAGTATGACAAGTTACCAAATTCAGCAACTTAGGGAGGCCCTGAGCAATTTAGTGAGATCCTGTCTCAAAATAAAAAATAGAAAGGCCTCAGGATGCGACTCTGTGGTTAAGTTCCTTTGGCTTCAGTCTTTAGTAATAAATAAAGTAAAAGGATTGGAGATGTAGCTCAGTGGTAGAGTGCTTGCTTGCATGTGTGAGGCCCTGAATTCAATCTCCAGTTGTGTATCTCTCTTTCTCTCTCTCTCTCTCTCTCTCTCTCTCACACACACACACACACACACACACACACACACAGTAGCTCAACAGAATTACCATGCGACTCAGCATTTTAACTTCTGTACCCATGTTAATTGAAAATGGACTCAAAACAGATAAATGTATGTCAATAATCACAGCAGCATTATTCATAATGGCCAGAAAGTGGAAATAACTCATATCATTGAGGTGGACAAATGAGATGTCATATGTATATACAGTGGAATATTCAGCCATGAAAAGGAACGAATTTCTGATACATGGTAACAATGTGTATGAACCTCGAAAATGTTAGACACTAAGTGAAATGAGCTGGATGCAAAAGGACAGAGTATGATTCCACTTATATGAAATACCTAAAATAGGCAAACCCCGAGGAACAGAAAGTAGATTAGAGGTTTCCAGGGTCTATTTGAAGGAGAGAATAGGAGTTATTTCTAATGGGTACAGAGTTTCTGTATAGTGTGGTGGAAATTATGGAAATAGTGGCAGTTATTGTACAATATTGTGAATGTAATTAATGCCACAGAATTGTACACTTAAACATGATGAAAAGGGAAAATTTTATGAGGTGCATGTGTGAATAAAAATTATCACTGTTAAAGTAGTATTTTGAGGAAAATTCTTATAACTTAGAAGATACCAGTCTTTGTAGATTCTTGTAAAGCACGCTATGCTGATGTTAAATTCCTGAGGCAAACCTTGAGTCCCTCTTCTACATGAAAAGGCACTGCCCTCAAGGAGTTCATAATCTGTACCGGTGGTAAGAAAGGCATACACGGATTTTGAATAGTACTTGGAAATATTGAATATTGTCTTTGAATTTCATTTTATAGAGACTGGGGGAACAGTATCAAAGTAATAGATGAAACTGACATGTTATAAAGGTTCAGTGGAATGAGAGCTAACTTTGACCTGGGGCACTTAGTAATCTGAGAAGGCTTCACAGAGGACATGAGAAATAGGGTGAAGAATAAGGGGTCTCCTTGGTGGAGGAAACATGTAAGCAGAGATGGCAGAGAGAGGGCACTCTTGCACGGGAGGGAATAAAGCTTTGGATAGTGAGAAACAAGTGGGAGGATAAAATAGAGAGCAATCTTGTGTTTTTCACTATCAGGCTAAGGCTTTGAATTTCATTTTATAAAGACTGAGGAGCAGTATCATCCTTTTAAGTAGGAGCCGTAATTCATTTAGAGCTGAGCATCTGGATAGAGACAAATAAGAATTGAGTAGATCTGGATGGGAAGCAGGAGGCTTGGAGATTGCTTCAGTAGTCTGTGGTAGGTCAGAGTTACAGGTGGTGGCCTTTAAAGTGGAGAAGAGAAGGCGGCAGTAGAATCCAAGGAACTTGGCTACTGATTTAGATATGGAGAACTTAAAAAGGAATTCACGGTCCCTTTGGGTACTGGGGAAGATGCTGGTGCCATCATTAATACAAATAGATAAGGCAGAAAAATGAACCGACTTAGGGGAGGCAGAGGTCCTCTCTCCAAGGTTAAAATAGTTTTAATTATTTGCTTTGTTGATCATACACAATTTTTGTTAGCATGTTACAGTTAGTAGGCCATTAGTAAATATTTGCAATTTGATTATATATTTGAGTTTATTATTAATCAGTTGTGGAACTCTCAGATCTACCCCCTTTTAGATGAGATTAGACAAGTAGATTATAAATCCCCTAAAAGGCAAGGACAGTGATTTCTGACTTTGATTCAGACCTTACATGTTTGTCAAAACGTTTTTAGTTTGAAAGTTTTCAGAGCTGCAGAAGAATAATACAGCAAGTACCCACCCTTCACCTTGACTCATCAGGTGTTAAAAATTTACCATGTATGCATTGTTTCTGTTTATTTTGAGACATCACATGAAAGTAAGCTGCAGGCATCATGATGCTTCTGTGTGTTTAAGTTTGCACACATGTAACCTGAGATGGCCTGGCAGTGGTGCTAAGTGGAGCTGGCTTTGGAAGTCCACATTTGACTTGAAAGTTTTGGTGATGGTAAAGTACATAAGGTTGCCAAGGGGAATAGGAGAGTTAAGAATTGTGCTCTGAGAGATGTCTACAAATGCAGAACTGGGAGAAAGAAGCAGCAAAGAAGAAGGAAGAAGATGAGCGGAGGTTTGCAAAAAGTCTAGGGGAGGTCAAGGAAATTTTCTCCAAGGGCTTTAAAATATAAAAATTTATGAGTATGCTTTGTGGGCTGAAAGGAAGAAGCAAACAGGAAAGGGAAGAAATTGCAAGCAAAGGCGGCATGGTGTTGTAAACACAATTAGAGAAGATGGTAAAGTATGCAACGGAGGCCTTAAGTGGAGAGTGAATGCTGAGAAGGGATGGTATCCTGGAATTCTGATTCCTAGCCTTTTTGGTGCTTGGTAGCACTCCAGCTCATGTAGAATTTGAAGCAGCAGCATCTGTCTCCAGTTTTTTATTTTTTAATTTTTTTTTTTTTAGCTGTAGATGGACACAATTCTTATTTTTATCTGTTTATTTTTATGTGGTGTTGAGGATTGAACCCAGTGCTTCATGGGTTTGAGGAAGTGTTTTACCAACTGAACTACAACCCCAGCTCCTGTCTCCAGTTTGTTCTCTCCCAGGGAACTTTTAAGTTGCTTAAGAACAGGGGTTATTATTTTTGCATCTCTACAGTGTCCAAGGAAGAGTAAAGAGTACATATTTGTTAAATTAAAACACAAAAACACAGAAACTTAATTTAGGCCTTAAAGAAAATATAATAGCTCTGATTCACATATTTTGGCTTTATAAGGTTACTGTTTGCCCACAAGTGAGCATGGATGTAGGGGTACTAAGTAAGTTGGGTTTCCAGAGATGTTCCCCCAAATCCTAAAGCTATCCCAGATAGTTGGTTATGTTAGAGATGCTGGCACCGGCTTGAGACATCTGACACATTCCCTATCACCAGTGAAGTGAAACAGGGTTTCATAATAAGCCCATTCTTACTCAGCCTCTCTTATGCAGCCACACTCTGAAGTGAAACAAAAGACCTAGTAACTGGTGTCAGAATATGCTTCTAATCCTCTGGGAAACCTCCTACTCTGTAGGCTAAAAGCTCATCAAAGCCCCTGCTTGAGAACCGGAACCCAGGAACGGCTGTATGCTAATGACTCTTTTCTTGAAACACACGTGCAAGTGATCATGGATTGCCTTCCAGAATCTGTGCCACACCACATAGATAAATCTTTGGGATGCCAAGGTAATGTCCCATTCCAGCTGGGAATGTCCTGCAGTACTAGAGATTTTCATATGGAGAGAATAATTTAAAGTTCTTACTAGGTTTTGCTACTTGGGCGGGAATACATACTGTTTGCTCATACTTTAACGGAGTTGTTTAAAAACGAAATTCTGTCTGCTTTTCAAAGAATGTGCTGACCTGAATGTGACAAAGTGAAATAGCAGGCCAAAGTAAAGGAACTGGTATTATCTCTCACATAGCATTCAAAAGCAGATTTGCCACAGGTGTCACCTCTGAGGTGTCTCAATGGACCTGTGTCACTACTACATTTTAAATAATAGTAATAGTCAATGGAGAGCTCTCAGGAGGGTCTTCTAGTGTTAAAACAATGATCATTATATGTACTTTGAGGACTTTGGGCATTTACATCTATTTTAATTGATAGATGGAAAATTGATGTGGATAGACCCCTAGTAAATTCTATAGAGACACTGAAACACATTTTTCAAATAGCAGTAGAGGAGGTTGGGGTGATCTTTCTTGGAGAAAAGTTTTAGATATGATGCAACTCAAAAAATCAGAATTATGATCAGGAAGTAGGGCTATCAAAAGTGACAGCAGCATAAGTAGATAAGATCCTAGTCATCTAAAATAATAGAGTGTTTGTGTGCTAGGGGTTGCTGTATAGGTGACTAAAAACAAAGCTAGCCTCTGGCTTGTGAAACTTGAATTTTAGTAGGAACTATAGGCAACAACGAATTAAAAGGATCAGTACAAATTTGAATGAAGAGTAGGAAAGAAACTAATGGAACACAGTGTTAGAGAATAATTGGGGAGTGCAAGGAGATTACCTGGAAAAGCCTTAAGAAGACATTTAAGCAAAGACCTGAAAGATGAGAAGAAAGGAAATGGCCTTGTGCAAAGTCCAGGAAGAACCTCCCAGACAGAGGGAAACATAAACACAGAGGCCCTGAGGTGTGAGGGAGCCAAGTGATGCAGATTATATAAACTATGGTAAAGAGTTGGGATTTTATTTGAAGAACAGTCAGAAGCCATTGAAGATTTTGAAGCTAGGAAGTGACATTGTCTCTGCAGTGACTTAAAAGGCTTTACCCACCTCCCTGCTTATGGAAAATAGCTAGGAATATGGCACTAATGGGAGAAGGGAGACCTAGGAATATGGCACTAATGGGAGAAGGGAGACCTCTGCTGTGTTTAAGATTAACTGGTAGTGGTTGCTAGGATTAAGATAGTGGCTGTGGAGATGGGATTAGAACACTGTGACCTGTTCAGGTGTTGATGAATTACATATAGGAGTTATGGGAAAGGAGCAGGAGTGACCCTAGGTTTGTGGGGTTTGCTATTGGCTAGAGGATGGTGATGTTTTATTGGTTGGGAAACCCATGAAATAGAGTGTGTTAGGAGGAAGGTAAGGTGGAAATGACTCCTTTTCAGACATGGATTGCCATGAGGCACCCAGATGAAGGTGTCAGATAGAAGTTGATATAGGTAATTGAAATGCAGAGGGATATTTTGATGTTGAGATAACATTCAGGAGACCTCACTGGCTGGGGAATGTAGCTCACTTGGAAACACAAGATGTCTCAGATGGAGGCTTAGGCACCTAGCATTTACAGGTTTTTATTAAGGGAACCCAACAAAGGTAGAGTTAGAGAAGGAAAATCAAGAGTGTGGTGTTAGAAGGCAGTCAGTGGAAAGTGTTTTGGGGTAAGAGCAATTATCAAATTTGAAGTGAGGCTGTGAGACCAAAGACCAGCAAATAGCCATTGCATTTTACATCTGAAGTTTGTTACTGACCTTTGCTTGACAGACCTAATTTAGGGATGACAGACCTCTAATTTAGAGATGACTAAAAGGAGGGAATGATTTTTAAGAAAAAGATGTTATTGGTGTTACTCTTCATGGTTAGAATATTTCATTGTATTTTTGTGTAAAGGAGATTGGGTATTATCTCATTCATACTTTTTTTTGGCTACTGGGATTGAACCCAGGGCGGTATTTCATACCCCCAGCCCTTTTTAGTTTTTATTTTATCCACAGGACCTCATTAAGTTGCTGAGGCTGGGCTCAAACTTGTAATCCTCTTGCGTTGGCCTCCCCAGTCACTGTGATCTCAGGCATGTGTCACTGCACCTGACTCATTAATACTCTTGAGGAAAGAATTTCTTAATATTGTATATATTTTCTTTCTGGGGATAGGGTGTGTCATTTTTGTGGATTCTCAAAATCTTTTTTGTTCGTTTCCTTCTTACTTACCAAAGAAAAGCTAACATTTTATGAGATCTAAGCCCTTTGTGATCGTTATGACTGACATTGTAGTATAGATATTATAAATAGTGTTGGATCATATATATCTTGATGAATTTCTAGTTTGAAAATAGCCAGCAGTACATGAATTAGAAAATCTATAAATTTTTCCATCCTTAAAAATGTTTTATATGCTTTGATTTACATTCAACTTTTGTATTCTGTTCAAACTTAAGAATGTACCAAAATAAGTGGGTGCTTGTGTTTACTTTTAGCAAACAGTAAGTTATGGGGCTGGGGTTGTGGCTCAGTGGTAGAGCACTCACCTAGCATATGTGAGGCACTGGGTTGAATCCTCAGCACCACATTAAAAAAATAAACAAAAGTTATTGTATTTTAAAATGAAGAGAATAAGTTATTCATATTCAGTTTTTTTAATTCTTTTAGGACTGACTTTTGTGTGAATGCTTTGTATTGGATATATCTAGAACTCTTAAAACACCTTATAAGCATCATCTGTCTTTTTTTTTTAAATTTTTATTGTTGGTTGTTCAAAACATTACATAGTTCTTGACATATCATATTTCACACTTTGATTCAAGTGGGTTATGAACTCCCATTTTTACCCCGTATACAGATTGCAGAATCACATCGGTTACACATTCAGCATCATCTGTCTAATTGTCTACTAATTGGGTCATCGATTTGTTTTGGATTAGGCCAGGTACTGTTCATCCTGCTTAATCTGAATAATTGAAGGTAGAATTCAGAAATTTGTAGGATTAGGAGTTATTCTATTCCAAGAGTAATTGGGATCACAAACAGATACTGACATAGGAAAACAAAAAAATAGCACATAGAGTCACAAGCAGTTTTGCTTCACAAATAATTTTAATTTCTCCCACTTATAACCTTTCCACTTCTGTGAGAATACATCTCAGTTTTTTAAGGTAATTTACTGGAATTGGCATTATAAAAATTTATTTCTTGGGAATCTTTACTAGAATACATTTATTCTAAATAAAAGATCACTGAATTGGTATATATAAAACACCCTAAAAGAAAACATTTGTTTTATTACAAGCACCCAGGAGGATTTCTTATAAACATGAAAGATAACTTCCTCTCACCTAAGTAAATATTTCAAAATAAATGTATGTTAAGTGATTATAGTCCTGTGTGCGTAGACTGGCTGTATAGCTACTACTTGCTGGTAAATGAGACTGCTTTGTTCCTTGATCTTTTTCGGAATAACCCTCTCTGTCAAAGTCTTGATTGCTTAACTTCACTCCTCAGTGAGAATGGTAGACCCCCCAGAAGACATTTCTTCTTTGCAGCTTAGGATCCTGAGATGTCTCACTTTAAAAAAGTAAATATTGTCAGTTGATATGGGCCAGTCCTAAAAAAATGACATGTTGGACACAGTTTTTGTTAGAACTAAAATTTGAAGTTGCTTTTAATCCTGTCTATACTACTGGATTCTATGTGTTAGATACAGGGATTTCTGTGAGTTTTACTGTTAATGATTCATATTTATATAAATGGGGAGGAAATTCTGTATTGTAGTACCTGTGAATTAAAATACATGATTGGAAAGAAAGCAAAAAGCTCTGAAAATCTTGGAGTCCAGATTTTCTGGCTAGGAAGGACAGAGTGCTCCCCTTTTTTGTTTCTCTGGGACCTCTTGGTGAGCTGTGTATTGATAATGAGTTTGTGAAGAAACACATTCTTTAAAGTGGTCACTTAGCTCAGAGAAATTTAACAGTAATTTTATTCATTTTTTTATCCAGGTGACTCATAGAGTGTTGTACTTTTTCTTTTCTTTTTTTATTTTTCCAGAGCCACTCTTAAAACCTTTCTATAGTGGTTTGTTATATATAATCCAACTTCAATTGCTTTCCACAGGTGTAAACGTCCCACCCTAATAGTAAGAACCCCCATCTCACTCCCAGCAATTGTCTCTTTTTTAATTTGTTCTTTTTAGATATATATGACAATAGAGTGTATTTTGACATATTTATACAAACATGGAGCATATCTTATTCTAATTGGGATCCCAGTCTTGTGGTTGTACATAATTTGGAGATTCCTTGTGGTGTATAGTTGTCTTTAATCCTGAAGCTTCTCTGATATACTCTAGTCCCTCTAAAGGAGCACTAGGTTTGAGGATGATAACATTTATTCATTGTCATTTGACATGAAGGTGCATAAAAAGAAATACCATCTTGCTGTTTGATGGCCTGAGATCGGTCTTAGCATACCTAATACCATCACTACAGACATCATTTGCATTTTCTTTTCTGCTTGAAATATTAGTTCTGTTGTGTATTTCTGGCTTTCTTTCAACCTGATATGCTTCCTCCCCTTCCTGCTCCTTTAAGAAAAAAATGGCTGACCAGTTTTCTTAGAAATTTCCTATGGACATACTCATTTGAGCTGGTTTGTGACACTAGAGTTTTTTTTTTTTTTTGGGTAATTGTTGATGGACAGCATGCCTTTATTTTATTTGTTCACTTTTATGTGGTTCTGAGGATGAAACCCAGCTCTCACCCAAGCTAGACAAGTGCTCTGCCACTAAGCTACAGCCCCAGCCTGACACTTGAGTTTTTGAGGAGCAATAAAATTTTGTGTTCCCAGACTGTATATGAATTCTTTTTTTTTTAAATGTATCTTCTCTTTTTATTTTTTTTTTTAAAGAGAGAGAATTTTAATATTTATTTTCCAGTTATCGGCGGACACAACATCTTTGTTTGTATGTGGTGCTGAGGATTGAACCTGGGCCGCACACATGCCAGGCGAGCGCGCTACCGCTTGAGCCACATCCCCAGCCCCTGTATATGAATTTTTAAGAGCCTAAACTTTGAAGGTATTATTTGTTCCCCAACAGGTAATAGTACCAAGCCCAGAAGGATTAGTAATTTTATTCTTTGGATGAGTTTTTAAAATATATATAACATACCAAATAACACATAATTTGCATCATGAGAATTGTCTGTACTAACACCAGATTTTTGTTTGTTTCACTTAAGCCTCATTACTAGTTTTGTGAGCACATTGAGCCTTGGCATGGTTATCAGTGACTCAGCTGGGGTGGGCCGGGGCAGTTTTCTACCTGCCCCACCCCACCCCACGTTTCACTGTGACCCGAGCAATACAAATCGGTGACAACACTGCCAATATTTGGATCTGTTCTGCCCTGACTTACTCTATTGTGTGGCCCTTTGATTTAAGATACAGCTATAGCATGCACAAGGAACTGGCTTCTGTACCCAGCACTGCCAAAAAAAAAAAAAAAGTTAAAGGAAACAAATGTGCAAAGGTAACATCAGATAACAGTCCTGAGAAATTAAAATGGAGTGATGGCATAGGGCATGACTGGGCAGTTTGGGACATTGGTGACTGTCACTGTGGGGTAGATGGCCCTGATTTATGACAATGACCCAACCATGAGAAGGGCATGTTAGGCCAAATGACAACAAATAGAAAGGTGCTGAATGGGGAAGGCCAGTGTGGCTGGTCATAAAATAAGAGTACAGGAGACGAGGTAGGCAGGGGTCATATTTTCAGTTTTATTAGAAAGCCATGGGAGAGCTTTAAATAGAGGAGGATGTACCATCATATTTGGCTTGTATTTGAAGAATAGCTCACATAAAAATTTTAATTCATGATAATAGATTATGTAGATACTCTGTAAATTTTTTTTGTGTTATGAACGGTTTTACTGACACATCTTTATGTAGGAGTTACTATATTTATGGCTCTATGTGTAATATATATACAAATTTTACAAAAATTGAAGTCATGCTACCAAAAATTTGTGTCTCAGCCAGTGTGGCACTCCTTAGCATGTCTTAACAAGATGGTTGGACGAATGTGTGAATGCTTGGTAATGCATATGTAGTGTTCCAGGCCAACAAAAGCGATTTCTTGGCTGTTCACCTAAAGTGAAGGCAACCAAAGTCTGGCAGTAAGGAAGCATCAAGAGCTTGGCCTTCTACCTCTTCAGAGCAGGAACAGCAAATGAGACAGCAGGGAAATTAGGAGAGCTGGGCAGCTCAGCAGCAGTCAGGGGTCAGCTTGCCTGACCCCCACCAGTTCCTGCTTGGTTACCCATGATACCTGAAAGATTTCTCAGTGCTCTCTGAAGCCTCAAATCTGTGTGCTATGACTGTAGAGAGAATGCTTTCTAGTTTTCATGATTTGGTTGATGATTTTCTCGAGTAATAATTTTTCCATGGTTTTTAGTAGAGATAATTGTGATATTTGGCTGCAGAGTTGTGAACACACGTGATAAGGCTAATAAAGACTAGAGTAGTGATGTAATCATTCTGGGGTGTGTATTTGAAACTTCGGGCACTAAAACTTCTGTTATGCTATAGAAAATGACTTACAACACAAATTGTTGTGCCATTGTTAAGTAACTTCAGTGTATTTTTTTTTTTGGTACCAGGAATTGAACTCATAGGTACTTAACCATCGAGTCACATCCCTAGCCTTTCTTTTTATTAGTATTATCATTATTATTAATTTTTTTTTTTGAGACAGGGTCTCAGTGAGTTGCTGAGGCTGTCCTCAAACTTGGGATCCTCTTGCCTCAGCTTCCCAAGTTGCTGGCATTACAGGTGTGCATATGGCACCCAGCTTCTTCAACATATTATAGTAATCTGTTGCCACAAAGTTTGTGAGTTGCACTGATTTTATTTCTTAATTATATCATTTTTTGCAGAACAGTCATTTTCCTTACTGAAGTACCAGTTTCTTGTGTGTCCCCCCCTTCCTTGAGCTAATTAACAACTGGGAAAAAGGCCCTGAGAAAAATTTTTTCATTTACCCATTATAGAAAGTTTACGTGTCTTTTTTTTTTTTTTTTTGAACCCAGGTATACTCTACCACTGAGCCCCCAGATGTTTTTTATTTTCTCTTTTGAGACAGCATCTTGCTAAATTGCTTAGTCTGGCCTTGAATTTGGGACACTCCTGCCTCAGATTCCCAGATTTCTGGGATTATGGGCATGTACCACTGTGTCCAACTCATTCAAAATTCTTAAGGGGACAAAATTTCAGTGAAGAAATAACATGATTATTTGCTCAAAGGGAAACAATATCAATAATAAAAAAAACAAATTAAAAAATATGTAATTTAGGGGCTGGGGATGTGGCTCAAGTGGTAGCGCGCTCGCCTGGCATGCGTGAGGCCCGGGTTCGATCCTCAGCACCACATACAAACAAAGATGTTGTGTCCGCCAAGAACTAACTAAATAAACAAATATTAAAAATTCAAAAAAAAATATGTAATTTATATTTAACTTTGAAATTAATTTTGGTAAAGATGAACAATTTGAATGTGCCAATATTCTGGGTATTCACTGTGTACAAACATACGAAGGAGCAGTAGAAAGCCTGATTTATGTAAAATATTCTGGATCACTCTTTTTTGTTTGATTGTTTTTTTAACACAATACCTTCATTTTTATTTCTGTATTTTTATATGGTGCTGAGGATAGAACCCAGTGCCTCCCTCACACGTGCCAGGCAAGTGCTCTACCAATGCATCACTACCTCAGCCCTCTGGGTCACTCTTTAGATTTAGATAGATTTTAGATTCTTTTTTGCTTCATAGTCTGTGCTGTGGAGATTTAAAAAATAGAATAAAATTTAATAATGATAGCAGCTAACTTATGAAGTATGTCAATATGATTGTTATTCCATTTTATAAAAGAGCATATTAAAATGGTTAAGTAGCTTGCCCAAGGTCACTTGGCTTTTAAGTGGTGAAGCAGGTATTTAGTCCCTAGTCTTCAAAGCCTTATGCCTAACCATTATGTTCTCCTACCTCTTGCAGTGGCTCCATGAATTGTAGATTTCACTTCAAGTTATTGCCTATTAAATTTTACTCATACAGTCCTGTATTTAACATATTTAACAGCTTAGCCACTGATAGTTTTTCATCAGAGAAGCCATCTACTTCTACATGTTCTCCACTGTAGGTTTAATTATCTTACCCTTTTGTTTAAAAGCCTAAGGCCCCAGATGTCCTTAGAATTAAGTGCTCAGAATTCTTTACATAATATACAAATTCCCTACAACCTGATCTCCATCCTGTTATTACCCCACTCCCCAACTTTATTCAATCTGCTCTTTCTAATGTTCCTGCCTTCCAGTTACTATCCTTATTATTTTTGAGAGCTTAAATTAAAAATGACTCACTTGAACCCAGGAGCACTGTACCAATGAACTATATCTCCACCCCTTTTTATTTTATTTTATTTTTTGGTACGAGGGATTGAATCCAGGGATAATGAACCATTGAGCCTTTGAAGCTGGCTTTGAACCTGCGATCCTCCTGTCTCAACCTCCTGAGACTGCTGGGATTAAAGCTGTGAGCCACCGTGCCTAGCTTATTTTGAGACAGGGTCCTACTGAATTGCCCAGGTTGGCCTTGGACTTTGAGATCCTCCTGCTTCAACACCCCTAAACACTAGGATTATAGGTGTACACCACTGCACTTGACTGACACTATTTTCTGAATACGTGTTTTGGGTTGCTTGTTCCTAACCTTAAAAATGAGTGATATATGGTGTATGCCTTCCTTGAAAGTGAATTGTGTGATAGGGATAGTCATATACTACAAAAGAAAAATTTAATAGATTTCGTCACTTGGGGAAGCATTTGTTTCAAAGACACTTTTGGAAACAGTTACATTAATGAATTAAATTTGGTTTATTTTAGATAAATAGTTTTCCCCCAGACTCCGGTTGGGAGATAACAATAATTGCTAGATGTAGAAAGCCACAGAAGGTTTGAAAGCCATATAGTAGCAGCAAAGAATTACATCTTTACAGGGAAGAGGAGAGTATTAGAAAGCAGTGTCAGTTAAAAGCCAGGAGGAAGAAGATTTCTTGCATTTTATGGAAAATTTGTTGTCAGTGTAGAGAAAATTATAGGCATAACTGGAGAAATGAGATTGATTTAAGATGCCAAAAGTTTTATAACAGAAAACTTGGTAATGGGTTCACAGGCGTACTCTTGTTCAATTGTTCACAACATTTTTTGGAATGTCCCTGGGTAAGGACTTTTATAGCCCACTTATGAGCCATATATGGGCCTCATTATTGTATGGTCACATGATTTTCTTTGCTATAACCAAAGTTTGGCTTGGGATCCCACAAGTCAGAATTGAGTTTAAATCTCAATTCTGACTTCTATTAGCACTGTCATCTTGGGTAGATCACTTAACCTCTACTTAACCTCTTATCCACAAATGGGGGCTTTTAATTCCCAGCATATTCTCCTTCAGAGGGCAAACATATGCCCCTATTTAGGATGATTTTTCTTTCTTTATTTTTTTAAATATTTTTTAGTTGTCAATGGACCTTCATTTTATTTATTTACATGTGGTGCTGAGAATCAAACCCAGTGCCTCACAAATGCTAAGCAAGTGCTCTACCACTGAGCTACCACCCCATCCCCTACGATGATTTTTCTAAACCATGTCTAGTTATAAAGTGTTTCACACACCTCTAACCTCCCTTCCTCCTTGGTTTCCTTGAAGTTCAGCTGTGCCTTGAACAGCCCTTGCTAACATCTGGCAACTATTTAAAGGAAAGAAAAAGAAAATAAAAAAATTTCCCTCTGTTCTCTTTAATATTAGGAAAGCTCTTTGAGATTAGAAATTGAATAATTTTTTTCTTAAAGTTTTGTTTTATAAATTTTAACAAAAATATTTGTTTAAAATACTTATGTAAAGGGGAAAATCTGCTGGGGAGGAAATTTATTTAAATATTATATTCAATTTTAAATATTTTTTTTGATATCAGGGATTGAACCAAGAGGCACTCAATCACTGAGCCACATCTCCAGCCCGTTTTGTTTTATTTTTTTATTTTGAGATAGGGTCTCACTAAGTTGCTTAGAATTTCACTAAGTTGCTGAGGCTGGCTTTGAACTTGTGATCCTCCAGCCTCAATCTCCCAAGCCTGGGATTGTAGGTGTATGCCACGGCGCCTGGCAAACATTTACTGTCACCCCCAGCCCTCCCTTTTGTGGTACCGGGATGGAGCGCAGGGCGTCATACATGCAAAGAGGCATTCTATTGCTGAGCCACATTCCCAGCCCTTTAATATATTAAAAAAAATTTTTTTTTAGTTATAGATGGACACAATATCTTTTTAAAAATTTTTTAATATTTAGTTTTTAGTTGTAGTTGGACCCAATACTTTTATTTTATTTATTTTTATGTGGTGCTGAGGATCTAATCCAGGGCCTCGAATGTGCTAGGCAAGCACTCTACCAACTGAGCCACAACTCCAGCCCCTTAATATTTTATATTTAAGGTTTTTAAAAAAATATTATCTGGAAGCTCATTAAAAATATCCATAAGTTTTACGTGTCAGTCAACATATCTTTGTCTGATAAGTAAGCAGAAAATCAGTCCTGGAATAGTACCTGTTTCTTTTCAGATTTTGTATTGCATGAGGAAGACATTTCAAGTATTCAGTTTTAGAAATGAGCATGGTGGTGCATTCCTATAATTCTAGTGACTCAAGAGGCTAAAACAGAAGGATCTCAAGTTCAAGGCCAGCCTCAGTAATTTAGTAAGACCCTGTCTCAAAAGGGCTGAGAATGTAGCTCAGTGGTAAAGTGCCTCTGGGTTCAATTCCCAATCAGTTTTTTTTGGGTAGCTGTGGGCTGGGGTGGACTGGTAAATAATTTATACCCATTCCCATATATATATATATATATATATATATATATATATATATATAGCTCATATATATCTCATAGCTCATATATATGTGTGTGTGTGTGTGTATATATATATATATATGTTTTATATATATATGTTATATATTATATATTATAACATATATATTATATATTATATATATTATATATTATTATGTTATATATATTATATTATATTATATATTATAACATATATATATATGTTATAATTGGACACAATGCCTTTATTTTATTTTTATGTGTTGCCTCATACATGCCAGGCAAGTGCTGTACCACTGAGCCACAACTCCAGCCCTCCTTTTTTTTTTTTCTTTTTCTTTTTTTCCCCTTAACTAGGGGGTTATACCATGGAGCTACATCCCCAGTCCTTTTTATTTTTTATTTTGAGACAGGGTCTCATTAAGTTACTCAGGCTGGCCTCTAACTTGTGATCCTCTTGCCTCAACCTCCTGAGTTGCCAGGTTTATAGGCGTGTGCCATAGTGCCTGGCTAACTTCCATCCATTCCTTAAAAGCTTTTCAAGAAGAGATGCACAGGGGGCTGGGGATATAGCCCAGTTGGTAGAGTGCTTGTGTTGTCTGCCCAGGCCCTGGATTCAATCCCCAGCACCACAAAGAGAGAGAGAGAGAGAGATGCACAGAGCTGTGGCTGTGGCCATTGGTGGTAGAGTGCTTGCCTAGTTCATGCAAGGCATTGGGTTCAATCTTCAGCACCATGTTAAAATAAATAAAATAAAAAGTTATTTAAAAAACATGCGCCATTTCCTTTCCTTTAAAAGTTAAGGAATTTATTTTAAAAAATTGGGGATGGAGATATAGTTCAGCTGGTAGAGTGCTTGCCTCGCATGTACAAGGCCATGGGTTCAATCCCCAGTACCACCAAAACAAAACAACAACAACAAAAAAAAACAAATCAAACAAAAACCACAATTGCCTTTCTTTTAAAAGTTAAGGAATTTATTTTTAAAAAAAATTTTGATTTTTTTTTTTTTAATTCTTTTTAGTTCTACATGACAGTAGAATATATTTTGACATATCATACATACAAGGAGTATAACTTCCTGTTCTTGTGGTTGTACATGATGCGGACTTCCACTGTTTTGAATTCATGGGAAAGTTAAGTTCAATTCATTCTTCTGTCTTTCTCATTCACATCTCCCTCCCCGCCCCCCCCCCCCACTTTCTCCTCATTCCCCGCTGACCAATTTGGTGAACATTTACCACCACTACTCATTGTGACTCAGTATCCACATTTCAGAGAGAACATTTGACTTTGGTTCTTTGGGATTGACTTAGTGTGATGGTTTCTACTTCCATCCATTTACTGGCAAATGCCATAATTTCAGTCTTCTTTATGGCTGTGATAACTTACTCCATTGTGTATATGTACCACTATTTTAAAAATTAAAGTGAATTTATGGTGAATTTTGTTTTTATAACTTAGGGGTATTCCTTGGAATGCAAAAACAAACAAAAAAATCAGTATGAATAATTACTGCCATAATTAATAGTGTTTAAAACTGAGAAAAAGAATATAAAAAATAGTTTTTTCATATTTTCCAGTTTTATATAGTTAGCCCGATCACTTACCTGAAGTAATCTAGCATTGAGTGTTATATGTTTATTGCAGTAATTCTCAAGTGTTTTTAAAAATACAAATGGGGTCCCTGCCCCACTGGAATCTTTTTCAGGGAAGTTTATTCATCTATATTACAATAAATCAAGGAAACAATGCATATTTTACATATAGTATACCTCTGGTTTCTAATCTCTATTTATGAAGTATCATAATATTTATAATAAAAAGCCATTAAATTTTAGAATTTTTTTTCTTTTAGACTTTAGAATGAAAACATCTGGTAAAGATGAGTATAGCTGCCTCAATTTGTGGATTATTGTGAAGAACTCTTGTGAATTGAGACTATTAGATTTCAGTGTGCAGTTATGTGAATAATCTACATAAATAATCCTTGAAATAAAAGAATCATTTCATAGCTTCACACTTAAAGACATTAAGAAAAAAAGAAGGGAGGTTAGCTTTGGGTTTTAAGCTATGTTTTTTTTTTTTTTGGTACCGAGGGTTGAACTCAGGGGCACTCAATTACTGAGCCACATCCCCAGCCCTATTTTGTATTTTTAGAGACAGGGTCTCACTGAGTTGCTTAGTGCCTCACCATTGCTGAGGCTGGCTTTGAATTTGTGATTCTCCTGTCTTATTCTCCTGAGGCCCTGGGATTACAAGCATGTGCCACTGTGCCTGGTTTAAGCTATTTCTAATAAGCTCTTTTCTCCTGCTGTTTTTATGGTTTAGTTGTAGCATTGATAAGATATTTTAGAAAAAAATTTGTATATTGATGTTAAGATTACTTTTGGCATAGGTGTTTGTATACTGGGAATTGAACCCAACTGCATGCCAAACATGCACTTTACCACTGATCTTATCCTCAGCTCACCAAATTATTTGTGTGTGTGATATTTTTTAATTTATGTTAAATAGGACATTTGGAACAAAAAACATCCAGGATAGAGATGAAATTCATTGAAACATCAGGAAGTTAAAGCATTTTAAGAGACTTGTGAATCTTTTTTTGTTGTTTTTTAAAATATTTTTTTTTAGTTGTCGGTGGACCTTTATTTTATTTATTTATATGTGGTGCTGAGAATCGAACCCAGTGCCTCACACATGCTAGGCAAGTGCTCTTGTACTGAGCTACAACCCCAGCCCACAGTGAATAAATCTTTTAAGCAGAGTATTTTGTAAATAAATACTGATACCTAAAATGAGTATCCAGCTAATAGTTTATTCATCCATTCATGGAATTTAAGGAATTGCTGACTTAGGATGCTATGTAAAAAAAAATATATATATATTCCCCCCCCCCCCCCCCCACATTTCACTTATTGCACACAAGTTTTCACCTATGTTGCACCCATTCACTGAACACCAGCACTCTCCCACACACTATGTGCAGTGATGGGAGAGAAAAGACAAGACAGAAAGCACTAGGTTCAGGCCTTGTTGCAACTCTTCTTCTGGGGAAGAAGGAGAGTCTAAATAACAAATTAAAAACTTTAATTGTTCCTCAGAAAACCTGCAAGATGCTTCAGTAAGGTAACTCTTTTGTCTTTTCTCCACAAGAATGATATTGGCTCTTCTTGGAAATTTTAGAGGTGATAAGAAACTTAGATCTAGTTCAGTTCCTCATTTTACAAATGAGAACACTCAGATGAAGGGAAGCAATGTGACTTTCCTGAAATGGCACATCTGAGGACTGATATGGTTGGGATAGAACACCAGTCTTCTGATTTTTAACCATGTACAGTCTCTACCCTGCCCCCAATAATGTGTGAAAGTGACATGACAAACAGGATGATGCTCAGAATTTTATTCATTCAGCAGACTTTTCATTGATCTTCTGCTTTGTGCTCTCTGTTAGATTCTGGGCTTACTCAAAATGATGAGGATGAAGCTCTTACTGTTAAGTAGTTCAGTCTAATACAAAAAGACATATAATTTAGGAAATGTATAAACAAGTATGTTTAGATATTGATTAAGATGGCAGGTTCTGAATTAAAATCCTGGGACCCCATCTAATAGCTCTGAAATTTTGAGAGGAAAATAAATCTTAGAATTATATTCTATCTCATGATCTTATGATTTAAAAATGTATATAAAGCATTTGGAACAGTGCCTGACTCATAGTAAGCACTCAGTGTATAATAACTATTATGACTATAAAAATTATTTTTTTAAAAAAATTGTACTGTTCATTTGCTGAAGTTTCACAGACGAGGAAGTTAAGCATAAGAAAGTTGAGTAACTTGCCAAGGATCACACAACTAGAATGAATGGGAACCAGAATTTAAACACAGGTAGTGTAACCCACTCTGCATTTAGACCTAGGGGCTGAGCCAGACTGTGTTGTAAAACCTAACAATGCTACTAGAGAAACTCTCAAAATTCAAAGCATGCCAGAATATTGCACCTCAAAAAGTCCATAATGTGTTAATGAACTATTTGATAATATAGTTGCTTTTTTTCTGAAGGAAGGGGGACTGAATTGGGGGATGTTGCCTGCTTCATCCAGGTCCAACTTGATATTTTTTTAATTTTTAGCTGTTGGCTCATCTCAATTTGAAATTCAAAGGATTTGTGATATATCATTTGGTATGTTACAAATTATAAGCTTCTTGAAGCATTGGACATAGTGTTTTGTTCTTTGGTGGACTGGTTTAGGTTTTGGCTTTTGTTTTTTAATTAGAGGAGCAGCTTACATCTGAATTGAATAAAAACAATTTGTTTAAAAAGTAGCTTTTTTTACCCCCCTTTGAGGAACTGCTGACACTTGGAGAATTGAATATTGTGTAGTATAAACTTGGAATAGAAGACTGAGTCAGGTAATATGGAGAATTAAGAGTCTTTATGATGCTGTTGAAAATTTCCCTTTCCTTCCACTTTTCTGCTAATCTGTGTAGCTTACTTAAAGTTGATAAGTCCCTGCAAGGAAACTCTGCATATTGATTTACAAATATCTATAAGTGATACCTGGTACTTTTTAAATATTTAACATGGATTTCTTTTAAAAGCATCATATAATTGGGACTTGATTTTTTTTTTTATATACCTGACAATATTTGTTTTAAAAGTGGAGTGTGTTTACACTGTTTACCAAAACTCATTTCTTTCTTAAACGGTACTGGAGATTGACCCCAGGGATATTCTACCCACTGAACTACATTCCCAGCCCTTTTAGTTTTATTTTGAGAGAAGAGTCGCACTAAGGTACCCAGCCTGGTCTTGATCTTGCAATCCTCCTGCCTCTGCCTCCTAACTAACTGGGATTATAGGTGTACATCACCACATTGGGCTGGATCATATAAAGAAATTTAAGAAATGAGAGAAAATTTGTATTTTTCACGAATTTATTTCCACTTCTGACTTTTTTCTTTGTGTAGTTCCATCTGAGAAACTAACATTTCTTGATATTTAGACACATTCATTGTTATTTTTTCAGTTTTTGTATGCCATTTCTTTTTTGTTTTCAAAACACTTTTGCTGGCTATAAGATTTCAAGGTTGACTGTTTTTCTCTTTGTCGTTCTTCTTCCTCGGTACTGGGAGTTGAACCCCGGGCCTCGTACGTGCTACATAAGTGTTCTAACTCTAAATTACACCTCTTGTCATTTTCACTTCATGTTGGGACAGGGTCCTGCTAAGTTTCCCCTCTACGCTGAGGTAGTGCTATTTTGAATATCTACCTGATGCCCTATGAATTGTTTTTTTTCCATCTGATTAGTGGGAACTCAAGCTATTCTCAGCCCTGTGTGAGAGGGATCCTCCCTCTGTTCTTGTGTGTGGTTCCTTCCCTGGCATTGGGTATGCATGTGACAATCAATATGCATCCAAAAATGTGAGTGAGACCCTATGATTTCTCAAGATATTGGGAAATATATTCCAAGAAAGAGATCGGGAATTCTCTCTGCAGTCCTTTCTTTTCTGGGTACTTGTGAACTCTGGCCACTTGTTCTCCCTTCCTGCATCAGGTAGAGAGTTTGAAGTGTTCTGATTGGGTAGAGAGGGACTCATAACTGTTGGGGGACAAAATAAGTCTCTTTAAAACCTTTGGGTGATGATTTAGTACTTTGATTATTGTAGTGACAGTTGCTCTGGATCAGAAAACGCTTTACCTTAAAACGTTTATGATAACTAGATAAAAGTAAATAGGGTGTAACTTTTGTTCTGACTGTAAATTAAGAATTTGATAGGAAATCTCAGATTTAACAGACTCTGTGTAGTCCTTACCATATTTTCCCCTTTTCGGGGATCACTGCCCTAAACTGCCAGATGTTGGTTTCTGGAAAGTGTTATTTCATGCATTATTTGGTGGCTTAAGATGGGAGGGTTAATTTGGTCCCTGTTGCTCCATCTTGGCTAGAAGCTGAAATGACTTTGCATCCCATGACATTTCTTTTTATAAATAAAGATTAGCCGTTAGAAACATTACTTTCATGCCATTCCAGCTTTTATATATTTATAGTGATAATGTTTACTTTTAGAAATGTGGGTAAACTGTTGGAAAATATAGAAAAAGATGTAAAGGGTAATTGGATTCTTTCCATAATGAGTTAGGGAAAAAATTAAGCTCATTCTAAATGGCTTATTTCAAATTTTATCTGCTATAAATGTGTGAAAGATTTTATTTGAATGAAATTTGGAGACTTGGTGTTTGGCCATGTCAACTGTACTTTGCAATTCAAATTTTTAATTGTTTTACATTACTTCTCTAGACTAGACTGATGTTTTTCTCTATTCTTCTTAGGATTAGGTGTGCTTGAGTACATACTAATTCTAGTACTATCACAGAGCAAGCCATATCACAGAATATTTATGTGTTGATTATGGTAGGTTTTTTATTCTATTTATTTATTTTTATTTGTGAGTGTGTTTGTGGTACTAGTGATTGAAACCGGGAGCATTTTACTATTGAGGTACTTCTCCATTCAATTTTATTTTTTTAGACAGAGTCTTAAGTTGCCAAGACTGGCTTCAAACTTGTAATCTTCCTTTTTTCAACATCCCAAATAGTTAGGACTATAGGTGTGCCTAACCACAGCTGGCTATGATAGGATGTTTAATGGCCACATTGTTAGAGATTACATTTCTCCTTTCTGTATATTCTGTTGGATCTGCAAATGAAATGTTTTGGGTCTATAAGGGAGAAATTGTCATATAGTCATCATTTTTATATTTTCACATATCAGTGCCACTGACCGTTCTAGGAGCGAGAGCCACATTTATAGCCACCATTAACCAAATGAGAGAAGGAAAACAAAACAACTCAACAACTGCTCCTTTAAATTTGGTATTGTACAGCACAGACATAGAAATTTGACTATGGATAGGTGAGTGACAGAGCAACATGAAGCTGTGGATCTGAGTTTTGCTATGACTTTCTCTTAGATATTTTTGTTTTGTTCAAGTATGTTTGGAGGTAGAAAATTTGCAGTTCTTTTAGGAGAGAGGTGTATGTATTCTGGGTTGGTAGAGAAGGACTCACTTGGAGGGCAAAATAGAAGTCTCCTTAAAGGTGATGATTTAGCACTTTGATTGTAGTGATTGTTACACTGGATCAGGAAAGCATTTACCTTAAAAACAAGTGTAATGGATAGTAAATCTTAGATTTAACATGCTCTATGTTAGGATCAGGTAAGAAGGTAGATTTGATGACTCACTGAGTGAGTTTGATTTTTTTTTTTTGCTGTACTAGGGAATAAACCACTGAACTACATCCCCAGCCCTTTGTGTTTTGAGATAGTGTCTTGCAAAGTAGCTCAGGTTGGCTTTGAACTTTGGATCATCCTGCCTCAGCCTCTAGTCACTGGAATTAAAGGTGTGTACCACTGCACCCAGCTTGTGGTTTGTTCGTGGTTTTTTGGTTTTGTTTTTTTTGGTCGTGCTAGGAATTGAACCCAGGCCCTTGTTCATGCAAGGCAAGCACTCTACCACTACTTTTTTAAAGAATATATATCTTTTATTTCAGCATTTGCTTTAAATTAAGATATTAGATTAGCTGGTTCAGACCTTTTGTTATGTAAATTAAATTTAAATTTAGAGCCCAAGGAAACAAAGCTGTCTCTGTGTGGAAACTTGGCATTTTTTGTGACATAAAATCTTCCACAGGTTACAAATGTGTTTTTAGATTTTTTTTTTTGTATTTAATTTTGATCCTTAAGTTAGTAATAAGATTTTATACTTTTTGAATGAATAAAGATTCCTCATTGTAGAGCACTAAATAAAACAGAAACAATTTAGATTTTTATAGAGGAAATACTCAGAACATTGAATTTTTCACATTTTTATATCTGTGACTTGAGGAGGGCAGTGGCTTGCTTTATTTAAGTAAAGTACCCTGATAGTATGATTTTGGAAGTTAATGGTATAGGTTTATACCACAAAGTAACCCTGCACTATATATATAGCCTTGGTATGCTATATATTTACATATAAACATCTTACAGTTTATAATATGATTATTTGGTATAGAGCTATTTTTTTTTAAAAAAACAGGAATATAATTTGAGAACAACTTTTCAGATTTTCTAGATTAGAATTGGCTTTCTTTGGGAAGGTGCCTGTCCTCCAGACGGGATTTTGTTGGGGTAGAAAGGGGGACAGAGGGTAGTTTGTCAGGTTGCCATAATATATTTACTTTGTGTAATTATACCAGCCTTGTTTACCCCAGGATATACAATTCCTAACATTGCCTAGTATGTATAAGTGTTAAATATTTGTTAATTGACATTGCAAACTGTGTATAGTATTTGCTATTAATAAAAATTGAATCTGGCCACATGTGGTGGCGCACACCTGTAATCCCAGGGGCTTGGGAGACTGAGGCAGGAGGATCGCAAGTTCAAAGCCAACCTCAGTAATTTAGCAAGGCACTAAGCATCTCAGTGAGACCTTGTTTCTAAAATAAATTACAAAACAGATCTGGGGATGTGGTTTAGTAGTCGAGTGCCCTTGAGTTTAACCCACAGCTTACCCCCCCCCCCCCCCCCCCCCCCCCCGGCTTCCAACAACAAAATTGAATCAGGACCATTTAATTGCACAACTCTACGTGATATAATTCACATAATGACAGTATAGATCTTCTCAGTTCCAAATTTGCTTGCTGCATAAATCTGTTTTAAACCTTTGGTGCCTGCTGCTATTAGAGTAGAATATAATGATGTTTCAACACAAATTATTATGTGTTTAATTTCTACTATACATGTTCTCATTTATTAAAAATATGAACTTACAATAATTTACCTTCTCCACTCTCACCTTCCACAATTATTGCTCTCTGCTTCCTATTGGTTTATTTCATTTCAAACCAGCACCTTTCCATCACCTCCCCCAGAACATCCCACCCACATCATTAATTCTGCAAGCATCTTCTCTGACATAAACTTCTTTAACAACTGTGGCATTTAGGACATTTGGCACCCCAGTTGACTTTTAAGTATCTCTAGCCATTCATGGTTACCTTCTGAAGTCAAAATTTGCAAACAGTGGAACTTAAAAACATACCGTGCCTAAAACTTTCATCATAATTCTTTCATCTGAATGCTTTTTCTGTGTTCCTTTATCTCTAATGATAGACTATGTTAAGATATTGCTCTTTATCCTTCATTATAGTTGTACTAGTTCAAGCTATCTTCTTTTTTCTTTCACCATTTATAATTTTTGATGCTACTAGGGCTCCTGGAATAAATATCTATTTTGTGTAAAGTTGTAGTATATAAAAATAATTAGTGGTAGAGCTGTGTGTGTGTGTTGAGATTACGGATGGTCTGTCCAAGGTGCTGGCTACAGTGTTTATTAGTCCTCTTTTCCCTCTAGTAAAGGTTTGTTGCTTTTTTTCTTCCTTCTTCCTTCTTCCTTCTACTTCTATTAACGCCACCCCCTAAAGCACCCATTCTGATGGGTTTCAAAATATTGTCTCTGTTCTTGCAAAATGTTTTTAGTGTGTTTATATTTTTAGCTTACATAAATATTATCTTATTTTCTTTCCTATATATTAGTAACCAACCCAGTGCCTTAATCTTTCTCCCTAATGTTATAAAAAGGTCTAATTAATTGCTTTGAACTGCCACATGGTATTTACAAGGAGTGTACCAGTTATTGTCTGCAGAATCCCAGATTGCTTTCAGTTCTCCATCACCACTTGCAGAGCTAGTGAGCATTCTAGTATGTTTCTTTTTTAACCCCCTAAATTCTTTTTTAGATACACAATACAGTTCTAGTATATGTCTTTTTGTGGGATTTCTGTAAGAATTTAGCTGATTTGCAGATGGTAGGGTTTGCTTAAATTTTAATTTCAGCCTATATTTTCTTCCTTCCTTATGGGCATGGAGACCCTTTTAGTGTGGCCTATAATCCCAGTGGCTCAGGAATCTGAGGCAGGAGGATCGAAAGTTTAAAGCCAGCCTCAGCAATTTAGTGCCCTGTCTCAAAATATCTGGGGATATGGCTCAGTGGTTAAGCACCCCTGGGTTTAATCACTAGTACTGTTGCTGATTTTAGTGTGCCAGATAGGTCTCCAGAATGGCTGTAGTTAAAAACTGACTAACCATGTCGAGACTGGATTTCTACCCAGTACCATGCATAAAGGCCTATATATGAAGAATAAAAGCTGATATCAAGTTAAAAAAAGAAAATGTGACCTAGTCTGGGGCATATCTTCCAAAACACAAATATTAAGGATAACAGAAACCAATTTTGTCACATGAAATTAAAATCTCATGCTTAATGGACAGGATATTTTCTCCTTAATTTTTAAAATATCTTTATTTTGTTTATTCATTTTTATGTGGTGCTGAGGATCGAACCCAGCACCTCACATGTGCAAGGCAAGCACTCTGCCACTGAGCCACAATCCCATCCCATTTTCCTTAATTTTTTTTTTTTTTTGCTTTTTGTTTTTTAAATTATTTTTTACTTGTAGGTGGATACAACACCTCTATAGTTTGTTTATTTTTATGTGGCACTGAGGATGGAACCCAGTGCCTCACATGTACTAGGTGAGTGCTCTACCACTGAGCCACAATCCCCTCTGCTTCTCCTTAATTTTTACCTTAGGAATCATGTATTGGTGTAAATTGCATACTCTCCAGGTGAAGGGAGGCTGAATGGCAGAAGTGCACTTGTGTACATGGCAAAAGGCAAGCAGTCTTAAGTTTACTGTTACCATTTTACTCAGCTATGAAATTTTAAGCCTCCACAGGATAATTCCCCTTTTTTCCTGTATATAAAGAGGAGTATGGATCAGTGTTTTCTGAATATATTGTCCACATCAGAATTATTTGGGGTCATTGTTGTAAATGGATATTTCCTATTCTGTCCATTGTGGTTTCCCCCATTTCTTTAATATATAGGGTAGGAAGGATTTGCCTCCCCCCCCCCTTATTAGGGACTGAACCCAGGGCCCCAATGCATGCTAGGTGAATGAGCTACCCTGTCCTAGAGTATGTCATTTGAGATGGTATTTTTAGAGAGAGAAATAGAGCCCCCTCCCCCCCACCCTTTTTTTTTGCTAACCAAAACAAGAGCTAAGGGATGGGCCAGATATTCTGTGTGAGATAAAAATGATGTTAATCATGTTATTATACACCTTAAGAAGATAATAAGCCAATTCTTTAAACTTCCCAGACAGGGAATTTATTAAACAAATAGTCATAATTTCTTCCTTAAGTTGATGGAGTGGTCTTTTTGATTGATATTATATGAAAAGTAAACTTCTTTTCTTTTTGATTTCATCAATTAGGTAACCATATAATTAATAATTATACCAGGGCAGCAGGCAAAAACCAGAATTTTTTGAGCAAATCAGGCTATATATATAGTGATCTGTTTAGTAGTCAAGTATAGTACTTTGAAATAAAGGATGGATCACTCTTTCAACTTTGTAAATAGAAAAAAAATATTCACCAATGTCATATCTCAATAGAACATTTTGTCAAAAGGGTTTTTTAAAGGAAAAAAAAAGGTGATGGTAAATATTGTAAGATAACTATAACTGAAATGAAGTTTAGTTTTACCCCAACAATAGAAATGCTGGGACTGGGGTTGTGGCTCAGTGGTAGAGTGCTTGCCTAGCATGTGAGGCACTGGGTTCTAGCCTCAGCACTGAATGGAAAGAAAGAAAGAAAGGTCCATCAACAACTAATAAAATATTTTAAAAGAATAGATATACTCTGGTTTAAATATTTTAAACTTTTTTCATGTATCTGTATTTGTATGTACATACTAATAATTAATATAGTTTTTATTTTGGAGGTAACACACTTGGCAGACAATTTAGACAATAGAAAAGCATATATAAACGAAAATTTCCAGCCAGTTGTGGTGGCACATGCCTGTAATCCCAGCATCTCAGGAGGCTAGACAAGGAGGATGTGAGTTTAAAGCCAATCTCAGCAATGGAGAGGCACTTAGCAACACTAAATGAAATAAAAAATAGGTTTGGGGATGTGGCTCAGTGATTGAGTGCCCCTGAATTTAGTCCCCGCTACAAAAAAAACCCAAACCAAACCAAATAAACACACAAAAAAAACTACCCAAAAACAAACAACAAAATTTTCTATTTCCAGCTTCAAAGGCACTTGCTATGCCACTTTTCTGGGCATCGTGTATGGGTTACTTCAGGTATGATCCATAAGAGTACACGCACCCCATACCCATGAACATTTTGTGGTTTTTTTTTTTTTTTTTTGTCAGCCTTTTTGCTATTGTCACCAAAAGACCTGATAAGGACAATTAGAGGAGGAAAAGTTTATATTTGGCTCACAGTTTCAGAGGTCGCAGTCCATAGACAGCTGGCTCCATTCCTAGGAGTTTGAAGTGAGGCAGAAAGAACTTCAGGGGAAAAGAGTATGGTGGAGTGAAGTGGCTCACGATATCATGCAAGGAAGCAGAGAGAGAGAAACTCCATTCGCCAGATACAAACTATGAATACCCAAAGGCACACCTCCAGTGACCTACTGCCTCCAGCCACACTACAGTTACCGTTTAGTTAATCCCTTCCAAAGGATTAATTCACTTGTTAAGTTAAGGCTTTTATAATTTCACCTAAACCTTCTTGTATTATCTCACACATGGGGTGTTTTTGTTGTACTGGGATTGACCCCAGAGGTTTTGTTTTGGTACCTGGGATTCAACTGGGGGGGGGGGGTAGTCAACCACTGGGCCACATCCCCAGTTGTGGAAAGCGGTGACAATGATTGGGAGACCACTGTCTGAGGTTGGGGTCCCTGATGACTTTATGGCTGTGGCATCTTGGTGACTGGGAAAGTTTCTCTGCAAAGGTGTAGGATGCCTGGTTGCTATGGCAGTGCTCTCCATGGGGAGGCTCTTGTTGTGAGAGTCTTATCAGCTTTGATCTTATTCTCAGGCACACAGCTCCTGGGAAAGAAGGAACTTCCTTGCTAAGATAACCACAATGTTTCACCAGTTCCACTGCTCCTGAATCTGCCTGTGAATTAGTTACTTTAAACAGTGGACTTTCTTTTGAGAGCCTGACAGTGCTCCTAACATTGCACATTGTAACTGTAGAATGTAACCGAGGAAATAGCTGCATGCTGTTGCTAACTCTGTAACTTTCATGAATAATGCTTGCATAGTCTTTAATCTGATTAATGAAACATACATAGTAAAGATTGCTGGTGTAATTCTTTAAACCTGCTTATCCATCAGAAAGCAGTGCCCCACCTGACCCCAGGTGTTTGTTTCATCTTAAAGATCTCTGGGTGAGTCTTTTTTTTTTTTTTTTTGAAAGTTCCAAGGATCTTTATTTATTCTCAGTTCTGAAATGGAGTCCGTGACTCAAATAATATGCCACTCTTTGAAAATAAAAGGTCCCACCAGCCCCAGTCTTCCCAAATCTTTAGTCATAAGATCACACTTCATTCACAGCACAAGACAATGAAGCTGAAGAATTAAGGAGGTACACTGAAGATAAAAGCAAAAAGGGAATAATCTTATAAGCAGATCATTCTGGGTGTCTTTATTTCTTCCAATCTCCCATCGCCCCTTATCGAAACCTGCTAGTTTGGCCTTGCCGGCACCCAGCCCTTTTTGTATTTTATTTAGAGATAAGGTCTCATTGATTGCTTAGCACCTTGCTTTTGCTGAGGCTGGCTTTGAACTTGCAATCCTCCTTCCTTCCTCAGCCTCCTGAGCCACTGGGATTACAAGCATGTGTCACTGAGCCCAGGTTGATTTTTTTTTCTTTTTCTTTTTCTTTTTTTTTTTTTTTGATTGAACACAAGGGTGCTTTTTTTGAGCTACATACCCAGCCCTCCAGCCCTATTTATTTATTTATTTCTTGAGATAGGGTCTCACTAAGTTGCTTAAGAACTTGTTAAATTGCTGAAGCTGGCCTCAAAGTTGCTATCATCCTGCCTCAACCCCCTGTGTCAGTGGTATTACAGGTGTTTCGCTGTGCCTGACTAAGTTGGTGGTTTGATAAAGTCCAATTTATCTGTTTTTTCTTCTGTTGCATGTGATATGGAATTGTATCTAAGAAACCATTATCTAACTCAAACTCAAAGATTTACTAACTCTGGTTTCTTATAAGTTTTATAGTTTTGATTCTGAATTAGAGGTCAGTGATCTGTTTTGAGTTAATTTGTATTTGTGGTGGGAAGAAAGGGTCCAGCTTCTTTCTTTTGCTATGTATGGCTCTCTCCTTGTCCCAGCATCATTTGGCATATAAAAACTGTTCTTTCCTCATTAAGTGGCCTTGGCACTCCTGTCTGTCAAAATTCACTTGACCATAAATCTAATGATTTATTTCTGGGATCTGAATTTTATTCCATTGATCTATACGTTAATCCTTATACCAGTACCACACTGTTCTCATTTCTATAATAAATTTGTTCTGTAATAAATTTTGAAATTGAGAATTATAATCCCCCTAACTTTGTTCATTTTCAGTATTGTTTTGGCTCTTCTGGGTCACTTGCATTTCTATATGAATTTTAGATTCAGTTTGTCAATTTTAGTTTTTGGTTTTTTTTTTTTTTAAAAAAGGTCCAACTGGGATTTTTGTAGGGATTGTGTTGAATCTGTAAACCATTTTGGGAAATAGTTCCATCTTAACAATATTAAATTACTGGTGTATGAACATGAAATGTCCTTCCACTTGTCTAGATCATCTTAAATTTCTTTTGATGATGTTTTATGGTCTCCAGTGTGTACATTTTACACTTCTTTCATTAAATTTATTCCTAGATGTTTTGTTCTTTGTGATGGTATTATAAGTGGATTTTTTAAAAATTGAATTTTCTGGTTATTCCTCAGTAGTGTGTATATAGTTAATTTTTTGTATATTGATATATTTTTTTTTTTGGTATATTGATTTTTGTACTCTTGCTCAGCACATAGTTCTAATAGTTTCTTAGTGGAGTCTATAGAATTTTCTATGTACAAGATCATATCACCTTTTCCTGTTTGGATACTTCTTATTCCCTTTTCTTACCTAATTGCCCTGGCTTGCGCGACTTCTTTTTTAAAATTAATTATTTCTTATGTATGTATATGTACCAGGGATTGTACCAAGGGGTGCTTAACCACTGAGTCACATTCCCAACCCTTTTTTTACATTTAGAAACTGGGTCTTGCTTAGTTGCTTAGGGCCTCGCTAAATTGCTGAGGCTGGCTTTGAACTCTGGATCTTCCAGCCTCAGTCTCCCAAGCTGCTGGGTTTACAGGTGTGTGCCCCTATGCCCAGCTTCAAAATAAGATTTTTAAAAGGTCTGGGGTAGGTAGAATGCTCCTGGCTTCAATCTCCAGTATCAAAGGTGGGCTTAAAAAACAAAGTAGAAGTAAGGGTGGGCATGTTTGTCTTGTTTTTTTATTATTATTATTTTTTATCTTAGATGGAAAAGCATTCAGTCTTTTACCAGTCAGTATTAGTGCTAGTTTTTTAATAGTTTCTTTTTCAGAGCTAAGCTTTTTAATTTTGAAAAAGCCCAGTTTATCAGTTTTTTTTTCTTCTGTGGTTCATGCTTTCTGTGTCTTAAGAAATCTGCCTACCTTAATACAAAGATTTTTGTCTTTTTTTTAAAAGAAGTTTATAGTTTTAGCTCTTAAAGTTCACTATTCATTTCTGTTCACGATTCAGTCAACTTTAAATGCATATAGGAGAGAGCTGGTAAAGAGAAGAGGCACTTGTTGTTATCTTGTTTCTTGGTAATGAGTATATTAGTGAAGGTAACAGTGTGTAAACCTGCTTTTGCAACAACCAGCCTTATAACCATCTACAGTGGTCATATTATTTATCCATCTAATTAATGTTCCTTTGGAGTACCAACACTACTCATTTTATAATAATCTTTCTGTTCCACATAGGTTTAAACGTTTCTTCTTTTCTTCTCAGGAAAGGCTCATGACCTAAGCCCAGCTCACCAGAGCATTTCATCTTTAGCCCACAGTGAGGGGTTCAGAGTAAGGGATTTGACCTGGTGTGAACTGATTAGAGCCATGGAATAGTATTGGAGAGGGCTCTTTTTTGAAGGCTGTCCCTTTTCCTGAGGTAGTTGTCAGTTGGGTGTCAGTAGTATCTAGTTTCTGATACTACTTTTTCCAAGCCATCACATATAAACTGCCTTTCTCAAAATGAAGTTAACCCAAAGCTGAGGGAGGGGGTTGGTGAAGAGCCCATAATGACTGTTTATCCCTTTGGGTCCTGAAGCCCTCTTATAACCTTTTAATTATGTGAACCAATCAATTCCTCTCTTGGTTCAGGCTCTTAGTGTTAGGGTATCTGGGCTTCTAAATGAAAAGTACTTACTGATAAGCTATTATTTTTCTCAAATAAAGGTCTGATTATAGGAGTTTCAAATATGTTAGGATTTTATTAATAGATGGATAGTAAAGGAACAGCTACTTCTGTGTGTGCTATGGGAAGAAGTAATTCCATGTGGTTTTTAATAGGAAATTTTGTTAAATACCAGGGATTGTCACACTGTTTTTATTTTTTTGTAGTTGTAGATGGACACAGTACCTTTATTTTTTATTTATTTATCTTTATGTGGTGCTGAGGATTGAGCCCCGGGTCTCACATGTGCTAGGCATGTGCTCTACCACTGAGCTGCCGCCCAGCCCCAGTCACACTATTTTTTTTTTTTTTTTTTTTGGTACTGGGGATTAAATTCAGGGGCACTTAACCACTGAGCCACATCCCCAGCCCTATTTCATATTTTATTTAGAGACAGGGTCTCACTGAGTTGCATGGTGCCTTGCCACTGCTGAGTCTGGCTTTGAACTCGCAATTCTCCTGTCTCAGCCTCTGGAGTCACTGAGATTAAAGGCTTGCGCCACCGTGCCTGGCCCAGTCACACTATTTTTATGGGAGACTAAATTTTAAGTTTTAAGGTTAATGAGACATAACTGAATTAAATGTCTGCCTTTAATGACTATATGGATTAATTATTCATTTGACAAACTTCTTGATAGTATTTTATGGGAGAATTAAATGCATATAGAGGCTTCACTTTTATGAGGCTAATTGTTAGGATTTTCAAGTTAATTTTTATTTAGGGTTGTAATAATTTTGTGAGATTATAAAGTTTCACAGGGCAGTTATTTCAAATCCGTATCTAACAAAAAATAGAACTCACTGTGCTGTGGAAAATTAAAGTATTTAAAGTAATCTTTGGGGATTGAACCAAGGAGCACTTTACCACGGAGCTAAATCCCAGCCCTTTTTATTTATTTTTAAAATATTTGTTTTTTAGTTGTAGGTAGACACAATATATTTCATCTTTATGTGGTACTGAGGATCGAAACCAGTGCCTCATATGTGCTAGGTGAGCACTCTGCCACTGAGCCACAACCCCAGCCCCTTTATTTTATTTTATTTTTAAATTTTGAATCCAGGTCTCACTAAGTTGCCCAGGCTGTTTTCAAACTTATGCTCCTCCTGTCTCAGCCTCCCAAATTGCTGGGATTACAGGCATGTGCCACCACCCCCAGCATCTTTTTTTCCCTCCTTATTTGGTTAACTAAGGACAACCTTCTATAGGAAGCATTTCCATCATTCTTAATAGTTTATGTTTAAATTTTATTAAATTAATACTTCTTAATTGAGATGTTACTTTTTGTATTGTCTCATCATTTATAATACTCTCATTAATTACATGGGAATTGTACTATATTAACTTTGATCTTTAATGTCAAAAGATTAGCTGGTGGTTACTGGAAAATGAAAATGTAGCTTTAGATTTTTGTGACAGATGTTATCAGTACTCAGTTAAGCACTTAATGAGTAAGCATTTATTTTTATGGAGTTATCAGTTATTGCTTTAAAAATAATTTGTGTATAGAGCTAGTGCTTCAGGATTCAAAGGCACTTTACATCATACTTTAAATCTCTAAAGGTTCTGTTCAGAGAAGTAGGATATCATTACTATTAGCCATGTTTGCCAGATAAGGAAACTGAAGGCTGATTTTGAATTTGCACACTTTCCTGATTTTCACATTTTGTAGGAGATTAGTTATACTATTAAGTGTCCTTAAAAATTTCTTTTTAGTTGTTGATGGACACAATATATTTATTTTTATGTGGTGCTGAGAATCAAACCCAGTGCCTCACACATGCGAGGCCAGTGCTCTACACTGAGCTTCAGCCCCAATCTTAACTGTACTTTTAAAGCTTTAAAAAGCAGTATTATTCTTTCTTAAAACAGACTTCAGTGGCTGGGGCTCAGTGGTAGAGCACTTGCCTGGCATGTGTGAAGCCAGATTGTCAGCACTACATATAAATAAATAAAATAAAGATGTATCAACAACTAAAAAGTATTAAAAAAAAAAAGACCTCAGATATTTAAGACATTAAGCCTAGTCTGCCCATCTGGAATATGGTTTGAAAGTCATTGTATTATAGTAAGGCATTATTTTCCTGGTGTGTTGCCAAAGCCCAGCAGCTATAACACCAGCAAGCTGAGATTTCCTACTAAATTTGTATCAAATATCCTGAGCTTGCTTTCTCCCTTTCTCCTTCCATTAATGCCAGTAAAGTCACTCTGGCCTTCACCCAAAATCTTCCTAAAGTGCTTCTCTTTTTACGCCATTCCAATGGGAGTGCCTTTTGAATTTGTTTCTGACAGATTAGCAGGTGAAGGGTGAAAAGTGAAAGGGAGAGTTCAGAGGTAAGAGGAGAACTAGAAAATTAAAGTCATGATGTCAAGAAAGTTTCAAGAAGACAAGTATAGTCAGTCCTTGATAAAAACGGCTAATGAAGAAAATGGGGAATGTCATTTAGCTTTCAGTGTGGAAGGTCATAGGTGACTTTTTTAAGAGGCTAGTTTACTGTTTAAAGTCGAATTGAATTGCATGTAGAAGGGTATGTGTGTATGCTGTTGGGAGAAGGGCAGAAGGTTGGCATTAAAGGGCTGGAGACGGCTGTCCTAGTGGCTTGAAGGGGTAGAGGTGTTTAGGAATATGTTTTAAGATTTATTTGTTTATTTATTTATTTATTCGTTTGTTTACGTATTTATTCCCCCCCCCATGGGAAAGTTTGAACTTTTTATAGCTAAGTGTTCAATCCATCAGTAAAGTAAAAAAGATAAACTTGATAAAGACCACATGTTATATTAGAGAGACTTACACATACTTAAGAAATGAAAGGGGAAAAGTAGAGAGGAGTAAAGACATTTTCACGTGTAGAGAATTAAGGTTTGATAGAGCAAGGGATATCAAGATAAATTAGAAGTCCTTATAAACAACACAACACATTTTGTACTTCAAGATGTTACTTCTAAAACCTGTGTTTTGGGGTTGCCTATCAAACTGGAGACATGTTCCTGCCAAGTCAAGTTACACTGAATTTATTTTGGAAATAGTTTGGCATACAGAGGTTTCATTTCACCTGCTGCTTGTAGAGACTTGTCTGCTGGGTCTGGTGAGAGACGGGACTTGGCATGTGCTCTGGAAGTGCTCATTGGGCAGCTCCAAGAGCTGCTGTCCCCTACCTTTTGATAAAATCTAGATGTTCGTGAAAACTATTTCCATTAATGTTCCTCTATAAAGATGCCATTGAGTTTGAGAGGGTGGCATTGGCCTGACCTACGGCTCTGGACCATTTAAGCCCCAGGCTTGGGACCTCACTTAGTCCCTTCCGGTATGGCACATCCACTCAGGGCTACAGGAATTGTTACCAACAGTAAAATGTGGGTTTAACTCACAGCAGGGTGATATAGGGTTATTAATATTGTCTTGCAAAGATATTGAAAAAAAAACACCAAAATTTTATAAAAGGGAAAACAGTTTTTTTTATTACAAAATAAGAACTTGATACCAGATAAAGGAAAAATCTATATTTGCATCAGTTAAAATTTATGGAAAAAATGTAATATTGTATCCTTTCCTCCTTTTTCTTAACATTCTTGTATAAGAACCACTGACTTAAGAGCACTGAGGCTGTTCATTTTGGGAAACTTGTTCTGAATACTTGTCCTCCCTCTTAGTTCTCACAGGTGAGAGGAGGGGAGCTTTTCTCATGCTGACTGCTGTGTGTGTGTGTGTGTGTGTGTGTGCGCGCACACACACAAATCTAAGGGAGAGAGGGTTTCCCATGTGAAATTTTTAGATTGGCCGGTTTTTAAGCTTCTCAAACTTGAGTTCACAACCACTCCACCTTCTTTTTAGCTGTCCTCTGACCCTTTACTCTGGCATTTTAATGATTTGCTATTAGATCCCCCTCTTAGCTCCTAGCTTTATGAGAGTAGGCACTAGCTTTTTACCATTTTTATGTATCTTCTTAAAGTTTTGCCATAGGTGTTAAGTGGAAGTGAAACTCATTCCTAGTCTAAACTTACTACCAGTTACCTCGCTCAACACTCTTGGCCAAACAATACCTGTGCCAGTGCTCACTCAGCCTTGCCTTTCTCGGCAGCCAGAGCCTTCTGCTCTGCCTGGAAAGTCTGGTTGGTGGAGAGGAAATGATGTTGGCCTACTTCTCATCTTTTCCCAGTTGGTAATGTGCCTTCTCTTGCTTTCCTTCACTCCTTAAGGGAAGGAAAAGGCATGTGTTATAGTTTAGATATGTAGTGTTTGTGTATGAGATGGTGCAGGAAGAATTAGAGGTGAAATGATTGTGTTATTGGAGCCTTAACTCAATCAGTGAATTAATCCCCTGATGGGCATTAACTGAGCCATAACTGTAGGCAGGACGTGGCTGGAGGAGGTGCGCCATGCGGGATCGTGCCCTTAGGTTTATATTTTTTGTGTGTGGGGAGGAAAGTACTCCCTCTCTCTGCTTCCTGGTGCGGTGTGTTCTCTACCACACTCTGCTGTCATGATGTTCTGCCTCATCTCGGGCCCCAAAGAATGGAGTTGGCTGTCTGTGGACTGAGACCTCTGAAACTGTGAGTCCTAAAATAAACTTTTTTTCCTGTAATTATCAGGTCTTTTGGTCACAGTAGTGAAAAAGCTGACTAAAACAGCCTGGGAATTTCCACTCCCCTCCAACACTACCATAACTGCTTTTCACCTGAGCACATGCCTTCTTGTTTCCTTGTATTACCTGACCCCCTCATCCTGACTGTACCACCTGTATCCATGATCCATGCTGCTTGTGATTGCCAGGTTCCTTGCCCCCAAACCCTAGCTTGGAGCAACAAGTAGATCATTCTGTAGAGAATGACCTTGGAAATGCAAAAGTTTGAGCCCAACCTTTGCCAGCTAGTAACTGAGTGACCTTAGGTTAAGCTTAATTAAGACTCTGATCCTCAGTTTCCTGCATGCTTAAAAGGTTAAAGAACCAACCCCCTGTGGCTTTGCTTTATCCAGTGCATTGAGTGTAAACATTTCTTCCTGTATTTTTTAAAAATATTTATTTTTTAGTTTTAGGTGGACACAATGTCTTTATTTTATTTTTATGTGGTGCTGAGAATCGAACCCAGTGCCTCATGCATGCTAGGTTAGCACGCTACCACTTGAGCCACATCACCAGCTCCACTTTCTGGTGTTTTAAGGACCTTTAATGATTTGACTTCAGTCTGCCCACCCAGTAGGCAAACTTATTTTATACCTGGCATGATATTGAACAAATGGGTATGGTCTAAATGGATGTTTTTATTGGTTTGTAATACTGTCATAAAACACATTAGGAATTATTTTCCATCTCAAGCTCTCTGCATAGTAGCCTCAACTGCTAGCCACTGAAATTCTTCTTCATTTCTTTTGAGACCACCATTCAGAACCCTGTCCTGCATCTACATTTTGCACAGCAGATGTGTAAAAGGTGTGTTGGTGTGAGGGATGGCTCTGATGGCTACTGTTGCTGCAGGAGAAGGCCGTCTTACTCCGCTGGGCTGAATGAGGAGGCTCCTTCCTTTGCCAGCCTGCTCCCACAGCTGTCTGCTCCTTGGCTTCTGAGTGCTTTCACCTTGGCTGGGTGAAGATGGACGTTCTGTCCCCTGCTCAGGTTTCTGTGAGCTTGGGACTAGTGCTGCAGCTGCTGCTGCTCCAGTAGCACTGGTGACTGACCTCACTTAGTGGTTTTGCCAAGCAAATCTTTAGTATACTAATTTTATCCTCTTAGCAGTGTCTTAGCTGGTGTGCCTCCTTGTGATGTGCAGGGCTCAATGTCAGTGCTAAGTGCCCATTAACAAAACACTAAAGTGGCCTAATATTGACAATGCCTTTAGTCAAAAAAATTTGTGGAGAGGTGAGATTATTGGTCAGAAATGCACTGCATTTTAGTGGTTGTCCTACGAGTTTATTTTGGTGTTCATCTTACCTCATTCTTATGTGGTGTTGAGTTTGCCTGTTTGTGAGTCTTTAAACTCATGACCTCTGGTTGTTAAAAAGAACCATCCAACCAAGCTGGCAGGTAAATTAAAAGTATTGATTTTGCTTTTTTTTTTTTTTTTTAATATGCTCTAAACCCATTGAAATAGTGTTTGAAAGAATATTGAACCTTATTTTTAATAATTTGAAATAAAGCCAGGTAATACCTAAACTAACATGTACATTGTATTTTGAAACAATTGCATAACTAATGGCAAAAAATATTTTGTGTTTTTGAATTAAAATCAGTATAGATTGGATCATTTTTGAACATTGTGTTATATACATGAAGCCACTTTTTATTTAGTAAATAATGTCTCAAGTACTTGGGATGATGCTGGGATGTGTGGTGAACAGTACTGCTGGGAGGCTGGGCAGTCCAGGAAGAGACAGACGGGGTTCCTTTTCTGCTCTTTGTGTACTGAATGAAGGTAGACTTCTTATTGGGTACTTATTTATTTATTTATTGTAGTTGTAGATGGACAGATGCCTTTATTTTATTTGTTTTATTTTTATGTGGTGCCAAGGATCGAACCCAGTGCTTCACACATGCTAGGCAAACGCTCTACCATTGAGCTACAGCCCCAGCCCTGGGTACATCTTAATGTGCTAATAGTACCTGTGGTTTATTGATAACTCTTTAGGATCTATATTACCATGAAGTACTTAGGATTTCCCAGAGACTGCTGTAGTCCTGGTTGTTAGATCTCTGTATCTTCTAATAAGTTAAATTCTCTGCTGCATTCATTGAAGATTGCATGTAACTTTTTATTTCTGAATAGGTTGATGTTTTTCGTGTTTGGGTTTTTCATTTCTTAAGACAGTGACTGTTTTTGGTCACTTCACTCGTATGCACATGCAAAACTGATAATCTAAATCGCTTTCCCCGACATTTAAGGTCTTCTGTGATGTGTTTGCAATTACTCTTTGCAGTTCCATCTTCAGCTACATTTCTGTAGGAGACACACATCTCTGTACTAAAAGTTTTCCATTCTATTTATCTCTCCCCTGGGGGGTGGGGGGGAGGAGTCTGTTAGGCTAAACATCTATTGGCTAACCTTCCCAGTTCTCCTTAGAATAAATGTCTGTTCCTTTTTTATATTTAGTTTCCATTGTACAATGTGCATTGAACCCCATGTAGTGAATACATAATACTAAGCTAATCTTTTTTGTTTGACCTCTGAAAACCAAGTGGATGATCATTTGGAAAAACAGCTCTGTTGTAGGGAATGTGAATTGGGGAAAGAAGAGCTAGCTGTGCACATGGTTGTAGGTTCTAAGATATTATCTTGATCTTTTCCATCTTTTCTTTTAATTTTTATTTGTAATAAAATTATACACTAACGTAGTTTGCAGGTGCAAATAGCTCTTTAGGTTTTTTTGTTTTGTTTTTTTATAAAAAACAACTGTTCAGTAGCCTTGCCTACATTTTGCTCTCCAGTGGCAATTATTTGGTCCTCTAGGAACTGGTTACTTTGCCCTTTTCTTCCTGTTTTTAGGTAATGTGTCCATATTACTTGATGTTTCTTCCCTTTTTCTTTTTTACCAGTAACTCTTGATTCATGGTAGTACATGATGAACATTTAGTTATTTTCTCCCTAGTATTCCCTCTATTCTTGTCAAGATCAATAGTCACTGTTTATACTATGTAAACATTGTTCATATATAGCAGCCTGATTACTTTTCCTTCCCTGTGAAACCTTTTCCCCTGGAATTAATTATTCTCTTATCCTTCCCAGCTCTCTCCTTTCTCACCTTATAGTTGTCTATACACTTGTCATTAATTCAACCTGAGATGATTTCATACTTGTCTAAACCTTCACAGAAGAAATTCAGAAGCACTGGGCTTTATATGAAGTTTATCTGTTTCGAAGAAATCTGTCCTGGAGCTTTCTTTTTGGGGGAGTAGGAGGGTTTACTAGGGATTGAACTCAGGGGCACTCGACCAATGAGCCACATCCCCAGCCCTATTTTGTATATAAACAGGGCCTCATTGAGTTGTTTTGTGCCTCACTTTTTGCTGAGGCTGGCTTTGAACTACCGATTCTCCTGCCTCAGGCCTCCCAAGCCGCTGGGATTTCAGGCGTGCACCACCATGGTGCCCAGCCTTTCTCCTGGAGCTTTGTAACCTGTTCCCAGTTTGGACCTGCTAAGTCTATATATAGCTGTCATATCAGGCTTTATTGTCACTGTTGGGATGGGCGCTTCATTAATATTCACTTGATTTTTTTTTTTAAGAGAGTGAGACAGAGAGAGAGAATTTTTTTTTTAATATTTATTTTTTAGTTTTCGGCAGGCACAACATCTTTGTTTGTATGTGGTGCTGAGGATTGAACCTGGGCCGCACGCATGCCAGGCGAGCGCGCTACCGCTTGAGCCACATCCCCAGCCCCTTCACTTGATTTTTGTTTCCTTTATCTTTGTGCATTTCTTGCTTATGCCTTTGTAGAGTATATCCCCTAGTAACTTCCTGAAAAAGGATTCTTGGGAAATACATTTTTAAAATTTATATATGACAGCTGAATGCGTTACAATTCACATTACACACAGAGCACCATTTTTCATATGTCTGGTTTTATACAAAGTGTATTCACACCAATTCATGTCTCCATACATGAACTTTGGATAACGATGTCCATCACATTCCACCACCTTTGCTAATCCCCTGCCCCCTCCTTTTCCCTCCCACCCTTCTTCCCTATCTAGAATTCATCTATTCCTCCTTTGCTCCCCCTCCCTGCCCCATTATGAATCAGCATCCTTATAAAGATAACATTTCTTATAAGAGAAAACATTGGGCATTTGATTTTTTTGGGATTGGCTAACTTCACTTATATTTTGGGAGATAAATTTTTAAAGACCTCAAATATCTGAAAAGATTTCTGTTTATCCCATCATACTTGATTGATGGTTTGGGTATAGAATTTGTTTTGGAAATCATTTTGAAGACATTGCCCTGGAGCCAACCATCCCTACTGGTGTTGAAACCCAAAGCCAGCTGATTGTCTATTCCTTGTACATTATCTCTTTTTCTCTCCCTGGAAACCTGTGTGCCCTATGTAGGTATATTTTCCTCAAGTACTATGCCTTTTCAGTCTGGAAACCTGTGGCCTGGAAAATTTTCTTAGGTTCCAGTTTGACTTCTGCCTCTCTGGATCATTCTTGCTGTTCAAGAATTGGACAACCCCAACCTCCGCTCCACTCCTGTGTCCCCCCCCCCCCCCCCAGGGCCTCATACATGCTAGTGAACTATCTCCCAGCCCTTAAAATTTGGACCTTCTTGTCCTTTGTTTTGTAACTTTTTCCCCCCTATTTTCTACCTGTCTTTTACTTAGGAGATTTCATCTCTACCTTTTATAACAAGTTTGAAAATTTTTTTGCTTTCATTTTTAATTTCCCCAAACTACTAATTTTTCTCCTGAATCTTGTTTTGTTTAACCTTATTCTTGTTTCATCAATGCAATGTTTTCTTTCCCTCAGAATATTAATGATGAATTTATTTTGCAATTTCCTTTTCTCTAATCTGTTTTCTGTAGTTGACCATCTAGTTTGCTCTGTTCTTTGTTTTTCATGTTAGGAAGGAACCTTGTTCCTTGATTTTCTTTTATTTTGTGAGTCTTTAATATCAATATATTGAAATTTTCCTCTGGGCTGCTCATTCCCCAAAAGGGACTTCCTGGAAAGTGGAAGCCTGGCTGTTTTTTGGGAGCTCAGTAGCGGAAGGGGTCTTATTGTCCTGCATGCATAAGCCCTTGTTCAGCACAGCACCTCTGCCCTCATCCATATTAATGACCCTGGTGCAGAGACCCTCTGTTTTACCCTCTCCAGCAAATAAACCTCAGTCTAGCAGGGTTTCTTTGGCTGCTTATCAATTTCCTGTAAATTTAGAAGTTCCAAACAACATGAATTTATTATCTCCCAGTTAACATGGATCAGTAGTGAAGGCCCAGCTTAGCTGAGTCCTCTGCTCAGGGTCTCTTGAGCTTGCAGTGAAGGAGTTGGCAGCCTCTGTCTTCATCTGAAGCCCTTCCAGGCTCATATTCTTGTTGGTAGAACTCTGTTCCTTGCAGCTATAGGTCCACTGTCTTTGTCTTTCCTCAGGCAGTTTCTCATGGCAACTTGCGTTTCAAAGCCAGCAGGAAACTCTGCAGCCAGTAAAGACTTGAGTCTTCATATAAATAAAACACAACCTGGTCTAGGGAGTGTCATCCCATTGACTTTGCCATATTCTAGTGATTAGCAGCAAATCACAAGCCCACACTCCAGGAGAGGAGATCCAGCAGCCCATCTTAGAATTCTCTCCTACCAGAGGGTCTTGGAATTTGCTCCCTTAACATATTCGTCGCCAATCCTTACCCTTGAACCAAACCTCCTCCTGCCTCATCCCAACTTCCAAGGTACCACAGATCGCCAAGTCTTTAAGGGATTATATTGAATATACAGATATAATCTTGGCTTTCTTGACATCCAGGTAAGGATTTTCTTTGCTTGAATATTCAGACCTTTTGCCACTAATTACTAAGCCTTCTTGTTTCTAAGCTTTTGTTGCTGATGTTTCCTTACCATTCCTCCATTCCTTGGAGGCATAGACCCTTTAAATAACCCCCTTACTGTAATGTGGGTGGATTTTGGAGAAAGAGAAGTTGATGCGTGCTGTCTTTCTCCCATCTTTATGCGTGTGTCCTGTGGTATCTGTATTTTTTCCAGTATGTTAGGGTTACATTTTCTTTTTGAGAAGGAAAGAAATAAGAGGCTAAAATTCCCACTTACTTTATTTTCCACATCCTTCTATTCTTTAAACTTTATTTTCCAGTCAATACATTTGGGTTCATAGCCCCATTCGTGACCTTGAAACCAAACTCCTCATTTTGGGCTTGGAACAATTGCCTCCTTTCCTTTTAACCATAACTTTTGTTGGCTTTGGGCCTTTTCTAGGAGACCTATCTAGAATAGGCACAGACTCTTGGCAGTTAGTTCTCTGAGAGTGTGCTTCATGTAAGATCAGAAAGTCATAGAATATGACCCTTCTCTGGGAATACCACTTGTATTCCCTTAGTATTAACTATTAAATCACTATTATAGTCATTATAGGAAGCAGGTGATAGCAACATGCACTATCATGTGTTAATTTACAAGTCAGTTTGGCTGACCAGTGGCGAAAGTTCTACACATCCGCTTGCTAGCCTCAATACTAGATTTGTTACACGTGCAGCTGTGAAATGTCACATAAGTGTTTCTATCAACTTAACAGCTAGCTTTGTGAAAACAGGCATTTAGTGCTCAGCTAGAAGGGCATGTGGACACTACAGGATGGAGAGCACTTAGGTAACAGAATTGGTGGTGAAAATATAGCCAGGTCCTTCCCCTCCAAGCCTTTCTCTGTATTTCACATTCAAGGTATAGTCTCAATCATTCGGTTTCTCAGCCCTATGCAAATATAAACAGCCTTCCCCTTTCTTCTCCACACTATCTGGGACCAAGAAGGACATCAGTGACTCCCTAAGTACAATAGCTCTCCTCACCGCCCCACCCTGTTATTTCCTGGTAGTTCTGAGTTGCAAGTCCTGCATTGGAGAGGGAAGGAGGAACTAAGAGGTAGCAGAGGCCTCAGCTTCACAGAGGATACAGGGTGATACTGTATCCTCAGGCAGGGGTTGACCTCACTTGTCAGTGGAGGGCATTTCAGTGACTGCTGGACTTCCTAGTGCCACTGTGAACTAGAACGAAATAGTGTTTGGGACTGAACTAACTTCTAAGCTGGGGAAAGTAGGTGTCATTTTCTTTATTGTCTTGTAGCATTAGGGGGAAGATTAAAAAGAAATGTACCTATTTCTTGGTCTTTGCAATTTAGGAACATAATATTTTGACTGTTGAATTTATTTGTTTTCTACAAAGCTGTCTTTAGTTTTCATTAAGGTGGGGATTCTGAGCATTTTTGAGTTGTCAAGTTGTTTTTGAAATATTCCCTACATTAAGTACTGTGTGGTATGTGTTTATTATCAACTAATGTATTTCTACAAAGTGAATTAATTTTTAAGAATTTAATCATATCTTTTAGCAGATAACAAGATTTCCTTCTTTCTGTTAATCCCAACTTCCATTCAAATGTGAAAGAGAAATAAAGTAAGGAAGGAGATGAGGACCTGGAAATGTAATTAAATAATTTGTGTGGTGAGTCCAAAAATATGATTTTATTGGAAGCTCCATGATGTAGTGGGAAAGAATAGCACTGCAGGGAATCGGGAGTGCTTGGCAAGAACTGCATTCCAAGCTTTTCTGACTGTACAGTCACTTGTGTTGTGTTTTCCTGTCTTTAAAATGGGTATCATGTTTCCTTTCCTGATTCAGTTCAACAACTGTCAAAATCTAGGATCTCGTGGAGGTGGCTCAAGCTTGTAATCCTAGTGGCTCCGGAGGCTGAGGCAGGAGGATTGTGAGTTCAAAGCCTGCCTCAGCAAAAATGAGGTGCTAAGCAACTCAGTGAGACCCTGTCTCTAAATAAAATACAAAATAGGGCTGGGGATGGGTCTCAGTGGCTCCTGAGTTCAATTCCCAGTTACCCCCCCCCCTCCAAAAAAAAAGATACCTAGTAAAGAGTTTTTAAGTTATATGTTTTTCTACAAATGTTAGGGTTTTTCTATCTTCGTCTTATGTTGGCTCTAAATTCTGGAGAACTGAATTCAAACTTAAGGGTCTACTTAGCTGTCTAGGCTGCCCTAGGTGTGGCCCCCCCCCCCCCCCCCCCCCCCCCCGTAACTGGGACTTCAGGGCCTTCACAAGCTAGCTCCCTGCCTCCTTTTGAAGGTGGATTTGCATTCTGCTATTTCAGCAAACTTGAGCCCTTTGATTTACACTGTTGCAAGAGTCTCAGTATTTCCTGAGATTCAGTTTCCTAGCTCCCTAGCAGCATAGTTAAAAGAAGTTAGGAATGAGCCCCTGAATTGGAGAGAGAAGTGAGGAGAAGGAAAGACAGTGAGATAATGTCCATTCATTCTAGGCATTTCCAAATTTTCAGATTAAATGTCAATGGAAGTTTTTATCCTAGGTCAAATCTAGTCTGTCCTTTAATGAGACCACACAGCCACATGAAACACTCTTGTGATCACTGATTTTCTGAGGGGTTTTAGTTGGGGATGGGAGCAGTCAAACATAGTCTATGAATGGTTATTTTAGATTTTCACCCAAGGCGATGGTACAGGTTGAGTATAGTATTCATATATATAATTTATTTGTGGTGCTGAGGATTGAACCCAGGGCCTCACACGTGCTAGGCAAGCACGCTACCAGTGAGCCACAACCCCACCCCTAGTATTCCTAATCTTAAAAATCAAATCTTTTTGAGCACAGGCATGATACAAGTTCAGATTTTACATATAACATCATATGACATTGCAGTTAAAATTGCTACATGTGTATATGAAACAAAGAATTTCATGTTTAGAACTGGCTCCAAACCCAAGTATCTCATTATGTATAGGCAGATATTCTCCAGTTAACAAAAATTGCAAGTTCAAAGCACTTTTTGTCCAAACCATATTGGATAAGGGATACTCGACCTGTATGTATATTGCTCTTGAGATCATACTTTGGCCCTAAGAAGCAGGGATGAACTTGTCAAAAGATCTTTCCTCAGAGCCTTTCCTGCGCTGTTCTAAAACAAAGCAAAACAACAACAAAACCATATGAAAATTGGGCTTAAGTAAAATGAAGATTGAATGGTTAGAGCAGTAGTATTGATAGCCCAGATTGAGTAACCCCCTACCTACTCTTCCAAGGAGGAGGTAAAAATCAATGCTGGCTTTCTAATTAGACACCCTACTTACCTCAGTAACCATAGTTACTTTTACTTTTTCTTTACTTAGTGGATAATAATTCAAATCCCCTGCATTTCATCCTGCTTTTTCTTTTTTTTTTTTTTTTAATCCCAGGGATTTAACACAAGAGTGCTTTACCACTGAGCCACTTCCCCCACCCTTTTATTTTTCAGACAGGGCATTGTTAAATTGATTAGGGCCTCACTAAGTTGCTGAGGCTGATCTGGAACTTGGGATCCTCCTGCCTCAGCCTTTGGAGTTGCTGGGATTACAGGTGTGTACCATCACACCTGGCCATAAACCACTTTTAAGAGTTGGCTATATTGTTTCTCTCTCAAAAAATGAGATTGTTGCCAAGCACATGGCACATGCCTGTAATCCTAGAGGCTTGGGAGGCAGAGGCAGAGGCAGAGGCAGGAGGCTCATAAGTTCAAAGCCAGTCTCCGCAATGGTAAGGCATTAAACAACTTAGTGAGACCCTGTCTCTAAATAAAATACACAGTAGGTCTGGGGATGTGGCTTCAGTGGTTGAGTGTACCTGAATTCATTCCCTGGTACCAAAAAAAGAAGATTGTTTGCATACTGTTCTGGAACTCCACCCCCCACACACACACACACACCTCGCACCCCTTTTCCAGTTAATATATTATGAACTTATTTTCCTTTCTAGTCAGCATACTTCATCTCATTTAAGAGCAGCACAGTGTACCATTTTGTGGTGCACCACGATCTACTTAACATATATCCTATCAATAATTTAGCACAATCCAAATTTCTCTCCAAATCATAACAACTTTATAAATAACATCCATTGCATATGTCCAGTTATTTGGGGGCATTTCAGAGAACTGTCAGAGAAATAGACTTTCTGTATCAAAGGGTCTTCTAAAGACTTGCCATTCTGATAGGTAAAATGATACCAGTGTTTCATTTGCATTTGAGTCTAAGATTGAGAATTTATTATTTATTGGCCAGCCATATGGGTTTCCACCTTTGAGAAATGTCTGTGTGCTTTATCCACTGATATTATTTAAAAATTTTAATCACTATATTAAGTCTAAATGATGTACTGCAAATATCATCTCCTCCTACCGCCTTTATAAACTTTGCCGATGGTGTCTTTCTGTTCATCTTTTATTGTGTGCTTTAACTTTAGTGTGACTCAAATTTTGGCTCTCCTAGAAGATTATTGAGATGAGATCTCTAATACAAGTGCTGTAATTTATTTCAAGGTGCAAGAGGGAAAGAGTTGAGAAGTAAAAGAAGAAAAGTCAATAAAGGGTGCCTTACCAAAATCAAGCCAGCTCCCACAGTGAAAGGTGCTGACAGGGAAACTGGGGAATTGGGTAAAGCATTTGCTTCATGTAGCCAATCCCAAAAACCCAAATGCTGAATGTTTTCTTTGATAAAAGGAGGCTGATTCATAGTGGGGTAGGGAGGGGGAGTGTGGGAAGAATAGATGAACTCTAGATAGGGCAGAGGGGAGGGAGGGGAAGGGAGGCGGGGTATGGGGTTAGAAATGATGGTGGAATGTCATAGACATCATTATCCAAAGTACATGTTGGAAGAAGACATGAATTGGTGTGAACATACTTTGTATACAACCAGAGATATGAAAAATTGTGCTCTATGTGTGAAGTAAGAATTGTAATGCATTCCGCTGTCTCAAATAAAAAAAATTTTAAAAAAATTGTCCTACCCAGATAACTGTTATTGTGACTGCTCTTGAAAGAGTGGTGCCAGTTGTTTATTGCTGTGTGGTATAAAATAACAACCACCATTTGTTGTTAGAACTTTTCTTAGATCTAGAGGCAGACTGGGGCTGGGCTCAGCTGAGTGGGTCTCTGATGATCATCTGAATGCTGTCATACTCACCTGCCTGGGCTGGGCACACCAAAGAGCTGAGGGGCAGAAAACCCCTGGCTGCTTAGGTTAAATTCTCAATCTCCGTAGGGTCTAGCTATGAGATGTCTGCTGTAATGGAAGCCTTTGGAGAAGCTAGACTTCTTATGTGATGAATGTGCTGGTGAGGGTTTCCAAGGCATATAGAAAAAGAGACAGCTGCACATGCCAGGAGAAAATCATCTCTCCATTTTCCAGCTTGGGAAGTCACATGCTTCATCACTTTAAATGTAATTACCACCAGCCTAGAGGGGGGGGGGATTAGAATACCCTGATGGTGGGGGCGATTTCAAAGAATCTATGTTGTTAGACCACCTCAGGGAGTTAATTTACCTCACTTGCCTGTTTCCATGAGCAAAGGAGCCTTGGGTGATAAGGGATGTGGCAAGGCACTGTGTTGGCCTCTGCTATCGGTTGTCAGTATAGGAATGGCTCCCCAGCCCCAAACTGTAAAACTGTTCGTTTAAATTTCTTCTAATTTCTATTTAAAAATTTTAATGGTTTATAAACTATACTAATAATTAAAATAGTCTAGTAAGTGGTTCTTAGACTTTGGTTTCGAGACTTTGTTACAGGGCTGGGTATGTGGCTCAATGATAGAGCACTTGCCCTAGCATGCATAAGACCCTGGGTTCCTTCCCCAGCCCAGGTTAAAAAAAGAAAAGATCCCATTACACTCTTAATAACTTATTGCAGACCCCAGGAGATTTTGATTGTATGGTTAATAATTATTGATTTTTACTGTATTAAAAATTAAACATTAAAATATCTATAATTTAAAAATAGTAAACAGAAAATAAATAGCATTTTTAATAAAAATAACTTTTCTAAAATTAAAAACTTACAAGAATAGCACTGTTTTACGTATTTGCAAATTGATTTAATGTCTGACTTAATAGAACACAGCTGGATTTTCATCTCTGCTTCTGCATTCAGTCTGTTGCCACATCACATCTGGTGTAGCCTCTAAAAACCTCATACAATTGTGAGAAAATGGGGGTAAAAATGGCAAATAGTGTTTTAGATCGGTAGTTTGGGCCTTGTGGGCTCCCTGAGAGGGCCTTGGGAGAGCCGCCTCACCCTTTCCTGATGATGGAAATTCCAGCTTTAGCTAAAAGTATCTTCAACCTCAACATCCAGCAAGGCGTGTATTGAAGGAAGTTACAGGGCCTGGGACCTAGGATGCCTTAAGAAGGAGGATGCTGAGTGAGGACGAAGAAACAGCAAGATTGCCAAAAGCAGGAAAGAAGTTCCAGGCCGATTGGGTGGTGTAGGAAATCGTTCTGAGATCCACTCATAATTAGGGTAATTAACCACAAGGAATCCAAATTAGAATTCTTTGAAAGCAAAAGGGCAATAAAAAACTGATATTACTGAAGGTTTTACCAAAAAATATAATAATCACAAGTTCACATCACACAATAAGTGAACAGAAATCACTGTGCAAGCTGGGCGCAGGTAATCTCAGCAGTTTGGGAGGCTGAGGCAGGAAGATCAAAAGTTAAAAGCCAAAAGCCAGCCTCAACAACTTAAGCGAGGCCCTAAGCAACTCAGCAAGACAGTCTTTTCAAAAAATAAAAAGAGCCCAGGATGTGGCTCAGTAATTAAGCACCCTAGGATAAATCCCTGGCAATCCCCGCAAAAACAAAAGCAAAAAACAACACTGCTAAAGTCTGATTCTTGTACACTAACACTTGTGTCATGTCTCATGTTTCCCACTGACCTTGTAGCCCCCCCCCCTCCTCCGTTTGTTTACCCTCCCCACCCCAGTCTGAGTTGGCAACAATGTAGTATGGAAACTGACTAGGAGGTGTGAATGAGAAACCTTAGCCAATGAAGCAAATTTCATAATCAAAGATACATTCTAAAATTTTGTCTCAGAATTGAGTAAAACCTGGTAAGTTCCTTTATAAGACTTTGTGTCTTTTAAATGCTTTCCTTGTGACATTGTTGCTTTGGAGGTTCAGCTCTAAATGTGTGGAGGAAATGTTAATGATTATACTATCTTATCTCTGAAAGCTTTTCCCCAATTGCCTCTCACTTATCCACAATACAGATATCATCCTAATAGAAGAATTGGTTATGTCCTGTGAACTGGTAACTCTTAAGAACCAGAGACTAGTAATCTATTTCCCTTGACTCATTTGGATAGCAGTTTATATATACCAATGGAAGCATGCATCTTAAGAAGCTGGACTCATTTCAGACTAGGGTAGATAACCCGGCTCTGGATTATTGAGTGGAAGTCATTGTCACACTTGATTCTGCGCTGACACTATTTTCCTACCAAATTACAATTGTTCTAAGTCAGGCTTATATAGTTTCTGCTACCGAGAGCTGTCGTTGGACCCCAGCTTATCCTATATTCAAATGGTTTCCAAGACAGAAGGAATGCTGATCATCTCATTCTCTATAATTATTCCTGTGCCTTCCTCTTCTTTCAGGCCCTTGAAGTGGAATTAGTTAGTCTTTTCATTGCTTGCCACCTACCCACACCACTGTACTGATAGGCCAGAAGTTAAAGCATGTTAAAGCTTTACCCAAAACTCAGACAATATAGCCATCTGTAATGACCCCCTAATGTTCATGATGTTTAGATCTGCTCTTTGCCATCTTTGACTCTTTGCTTACTCATAAATGATCTTGAAAGTAGTTTTATTTTTAAAATCACGTCCTTATTCTATGAATACCCTTTTTTTCCAATATTGTAATGTAAATTTCCAAAGTGGATTATCACTAATTTCTAAAGGAGCCGCACATACAGTAAAACTACAGTTGAATGACTAGCTGAGCAAGATCAAGCCATTATGGTATTATAGTTATTTTACCTGATTTTAAAACATTGTTGCATAATCCTAAACAGTGGTACATATTTGATTTAATATTGTTAACTGTTGTTAATAGCAGGCTCTATAGTATCTGTGGGAAATTACTCCTCTCCAGAAACTTAAAATCTGGTGTAATAGAGTATGTGTACCCAAATGATTGACATTGTAGTGTATGCAAATTTGTTTTCTTTCCGGTTTGGAACAGATTTTAAAAGTGAACTCTACAGCTTTCTTAGGCCAGAAGTCAGTCTTGTATTTTTTACAAAAAGTTATATAAAAAATTCTTGTGGAGGGACTGAGTTGTAGGGCTCAGTGGGTGTGGTGCAAGTCCTGGATTATATTTTTCCCATTGTTTAGGGTGCTTGTACCATTTGTTTGGGCCCACTGTGTTCTATCATAACATACACTGGGTCCTGTTGCTGTAAATTCTTCTGTGAATACCAGCTTTTCTGGGGCCTATAGGTTGACCCTTGGTTTGGAAATTCTTTGCAAGGGATAGTAATCTGAATGGTACATTCCCAGCAGTACAGAGAGTCTGTCTTCCTTTTTCTCCACCGTATATGAGGGTGCCTCTTAATTAATTAGGACTATGGCACTTGCAAAACCACATCTCTAGCCTATTAGTCTCCTTAGTGAGGTTTTCTGATATTTGTTCTTTCTGGCACTCACTTCTAGGTTATAAGTGGTTACTGTTTAATGAAGAAGGGATGCTGAGGGCAAGAAGTTAAAAAAAATTTTAATTTTATTTTTGTAGTTGTACACGGACAGCATGCATGCCTTTATTTTTTTCATTTTTATGTGGTGTTAAGGATAGAACCCAGTGCCTCACATATGCTAAGCAAGTGTTCTGTCACTGAGCTACAGCCCAGCCCCTCTATTTATTATAAAAGTCTTCTGGATATGCCAAATATAGAAGATCTCATGGAGCAACAGCTTTCACCCCCTGTAGATTTGGAGATCACTGTTGGGGAAGAGGATTTTGGTTGTTGGTTGTTGGCTACCTTCATAGTTTATCATATTGTGTACAAATTTCTTAGCAAAAGAAGAATAAAAAAATGCATTTTGAGTAGTGTTCATCATAGGGAATATAGATTTGATTGCGAATCTCTTCCTATAGCATTTTCTAAATTCTGTTTGATACTCATTTTTGCAGTCTTAATAGAACTGAACATTACTAGGGTTGACAAATTTCTTATTGCAGAGTTACAGAAAAGGGAAGAGCCTTAGACATAATACAAATGTTAATTTAAACCTATAAAATTAGAAAAGAATTGATCTTTGTCGCCACTTAATATCCTTCATAGCTGACTTCTCAAAACTAACTTAAGAATGGATTGGTGCCAGGTGTGGTGGCTCAAACCTGCAATCCTGAGGCTGAGGCAGGAGGAGCACAAGTTTGAGGCCAGCTTCAGCAACTTACTGAGACGATATCTAAAAATAAAAGGGAGTGGGGATGTAGCTCAGTGATAAGAGTGCCCCTGCATCCAATCCCCAGTACAAAAAAAAAAAAAAAGATGTTGGTGGGGTGGTCTTATAATGTGATGGGCACTGGAGTCTGACAACAGGCTCAAACTGAAGCTCCCTTGCCTTTACTATCTTAAGCTTGAGCAAAGTTTCTCGAAGGCATCATCCTTGGCACTATTGACAATTTAGGCTGAGGTGACTGCTGTTATAGAAACTGTCAGATGCACTGAACCATATTTAGGAACATCCCTTAGCATCTTCTCTCCCATTAGGTGATTCAAAAATGACTGCCAAGTGTTCTGGGTTACCTCTGATTGAGAACCACTGCTGTAAGACTACAGCTGAAATGCAGATTTAGGAGATTTTGTGATATGAATCGTACACTTCATACAAGTGGCTAGTATTATAAATATTCTCCAAAGAAAGGAGATAGACCTGGAATAGCCAATCAGCAGTCTTTGCCACATCTTCCTTTCTGGGGCTTGTAACTGAGGTTTTTAGGTAGATTGATGAGAATTTAGAATTGAGTTGGTTTCAAGCCTATATTCTTTCTTGAAATATGACATACTTGAACTGTCCAGTCTTTCTTAGCCTCTCACCTTTCATCATTTTTTTTTCTAACTGTGAGAGCAGAAAACTAAGCCTTTGAGCCCCAGTCCTTTATATTTAGAGACAGGGTCTTGCCAAGTTGTTTAGGGCTGAGACTGGCCTTGAACTCTTCTATCCTCCTGCCTCAGCCTCCCAGGCCACTGGGATTACAGGAGTGCACCACTGCACCTAGGTTAGAAACAAATTAAAAAAAAAAATTCTTTTTTAGTTGTAGATGGACACAATACCTTTAGTTTGTTAAATATTTATTTTTTTATGTGGTGTTGAGGATCAAACCCAGTGCCTCACACATGCTAGGCGAGCACTCTATCACTAAGCCACAACCCTAGCCCAGAAACCCAAATTTTACAGTTGTTTCTCTACCTCAGAATGTTCTTTAAAAGAAATCAGTGATACCATTTGAAAATTGAAATTGAACTTTGATTTCTATTTAAATGGAAGAACAGCAGAGTTTGCTGTAGTAAATTAGTACTGAGGATGGAAATGGGTGAGGACTCACAAACATTTTAAGACAAACCAGAATGAAGTTTAAATGTTACTTTGGAAACTTTTATATTGGAAAATTTTAAGCCAGTCTAGGGAGCACATCAAATTCTAGTAAGACTGTTCTGTAATGAAGCACAAAATGTATACAGCTCTTATCCAGTGGTAATTGGAAAGAAAATAGGTCTCTCGTGTCAGAACTGTCAGAGATGAGAGTCCTTGTTGAGGTTCCTCAAATGGAAACCTATCAGTCAACAGACTTTCCTGTTCAGGAAGAACTATGTTGTAACTTGTGACAGTCCTGCTCCTCATGTTTACATGCCTCTCTGAAGTCAGAAGCCATCATATAAATAAAATACCATGTCAGAAATAGAAATGACCATTTTCCTAAAATGTATGCCATAGCAGTATTTGTTTGACTAGAAGAAAAAAGAAACAACTGGTCGTTTTATTTATTTGTCTTTTTGCCTAGTATAACAGCTTAATGTATTGTACTTTTGATTTTTTTTAAAAAAATAATTTTTAGTTGTAGTGGGACACAATACCTTTATTTTATGTATTTATTTTTATGTGGTGCTGAGGATCGAATCCAAGGCCTTGCATGTGCTAGGCGAGTGCTCTACCACTGAGCCACAACCCCAGCCCTGTGTACTTTCATTTTTTTTTTTAAATATATATTTTTAGTTGTAGATGGACACAATACCTTTATTTTATTGTATTTGTTTTTATTTTTATGTAGTGCTAAGGATCGAACCCAGTGCTTCACCCATGCGAGGCAGGCGCTCTACCTCTGAACCACACCCCAAGCCTCTATAAAGTGTTCTGGTTATAAACCTTAAATCTGTTGAAGAAAATTTGACAGGCATGACCAGTCTCTCTTCACCTTCTCATCCACAGCTTTACACAAACTAATCACAGTTAAATTTTAGCATCTTCAAACCGGGACAAGTGGGTTAAAAATTATACTAATTGATATAATACCAATGATAGTTAAAGTAGTTGCCTATTTTTTAAAATTCATATTATGCAAAACTGAGATGACCTAATTTAGAGCATCCCAGTCAAAATAAGTGCCCAGGCATAAGCTGCCAGGGTAGATTTCCGACAAAATTATGTGAAGTGTTTTTGTTGTTGTCGTTTGTTTTGTTTTGTGTTTGGAGCTCAAACTGCAGATTAATTAACTAAATTTATGTTTCTCTAAAGTGTACTTCCTTCAATCAGTGTTTGAAATTGAAGTTGAATTTCTTATTGTGGAACCAAAAGTATCTTCTGTTAAAAGAAGGCATAGAAGGCTGTTAAGAGTATACTTTGCGGACCCAAACATGAGCCTCATCATCTTATTAAGAAATGGGTGGTATACAACCAAGGATATGAAAAACTGTGCTCTATATGTGTAGTATGAACTGCAACGCATTCTGCTGTCATATATAACATTTTTTTTAAAAAATGGGCGGGGTACTTGAACAGACATTTTGTCCAAACAGCCTTACATAGATTCTCTTGTTCCTGTTCTGACACTGGCCACACATGCCCTGCTCCATAGGTCATTGCTCACTTTCTAGGCAAGTGCCTCCTAACTCTTTCAGTGAGAACTTTAAAGGGGGAAGCCAAAAATGACAGCCCCTTTACTGTAAGTTTTTGATTTTTTTGTTCTCCTGATTTAAAAAAAAAAAAAAAGTATATGACAAAAAGGTACCTGAATTTATCTAGTAGTGGTAAATGCCTAAAGATTTTTTTGTTCTTGTAACAATGCTTGGTCTTTTCAGTGGCTTCTCAGCTCTTTCACAGGAACTACTCAGGGGCCCATAGGTTAGCGATTCCCAATTACTGAATCTTCTTCAGGGCTTCTGTTAGGCATTTATGATTTCAACTACATTTGATATTGTTTCACATAGTGTTTGTATTTCTTATAACCAATCTTTTTTCTCTTTTTGAAGCTTAACTTTTTTTTAATGTTTATTTAGTTGTAGATGAGCACATAGTATCTTTATTTTTATGTGGTGCTGAGGATCGAACCCAGGGCCTCACACATGTGAGGCAAGCGATCTACCGCTGAGCCATAACCCCAGCCCTTGAAGCTTAACGTTTTTTCCTTGTTATATAGTTATGTGGTGTACTTGATTCCTTAACTCCCTTTCTAGGCACTTTTTTAAAAAAAACTTTCAGGTAATTTTATACACAAACTGAAAGCAGGGTAAATTGCAAAGTAATGATCTTGATTTGGAGTTCTAGATATGTATCAGGTGATAAAATATAAAATGTTAAGGCTCATAAGCATTCCTAACTGCCCTATTTTGAGTTATCTATTCCCAAATACAAACCACTATCTCAAAAAAAGCACTAGAGGAAGCTTTTTAAATTCAGAGATTCTAGGCTGGGAGGGATCCAAGGAATCTTTATTTCAAAAGCCCCATAGTTTATTTTGATGTTCAGAGAAATTTGGGGACCTCCATTTTTCTGTATAGTTTATAAAATCTGCTTATACTGGCAGTGTTAAACTCCCCCCTCCCCCTAAATACTAAGGGGCCAGCAGAATTGGGCCTAAGCTAACATGTCACCTAGGGTTAGGCTGATCTTTTTTTCTAGGCTGACTTCTTAGCATCATCAAGTTGGATGTGAAGAAAATAGTAGGGGTCATCTTGGAATATAGTTAGTGGATTTTAGAGAGCTCTTCTGTTCAAAGAAACCTTTGCCTTTAAGACTATATCATGAAATATATGAGATTAGAAACAGAAATTTATTTCTCAGTTTCTGGAGGATAGAAATCTAAGATAAAGGCACTGGGAGCTTCAGTGTTATTTTCCAGGTGGCTCTCTCTCACAGGACAGGGAGAGTTAGGGGTGTGTATGTGTGTAGACTGAAACCACCCCGACTCATAACCTACTTTCATGACCTAATGTCCAATAGCCCCCACCTCTTAATAACATCTCATCGTAGGTTAGGATCTCAACATATTGGAGGGAGGGGACAAACATGAAAGCAAGCTTCTGATGACAGAGGACCAGTTTTAATCTCACTGGAGAGGTTACAGCATGTTTCTAGAAGGAGAGGGCTGATTAAGAGCCTCAGTGTTGAAAATGATGGTCAGATGTCATGTAAAAGCAGGAAGTCACTTTTAAAAAAACACAAAGATAAAAACTTGTTTTAGTTTGGATATATATTTAATAGTTCCTGGGCATACTATTATCCCTAAGATTTTTTAAGACCATACTGTTTGAGCCAGTGGGGATATTAATATCTGTGATCACTGTGAGTCTCTTGTTCTCATTCTCTTTCCTGTGAAGCAGGTGGTGTAAAACTAGGTTTAGTAACTTGCTCAAGGTCCCATGGTAAGTGCTCCAGTCAGTTTCTAAGCTCTTTCTGCCTGTGACCAGCTCAGTTTGGGCCCCATTCTCCCTCAAGATCAAAATGTCATTTTCTCATGTTTCTATTGCTTCTCCCAACCTAAATTTCAGACTGAAAGAAAAAGGAGGAAAAAAAAAAAAAAAACCATAGACTAACAGGTAGGCTAGTACATGAGCATTCAATAACTGAGTGAATAAATCCAGTTTGTGCCACACACTTAGAAGAGCAGTTTGCCTTAGTTTTCAAGTCTTTCTAAGCACAGACCTTGTTTACCTGACACACATCATTCTTCAGGCAGCTGTTATGGTGAAGGTTGTAACTAGTTGTAACTAGTCACTCTACACCATTAACCGTGCTACAGTCATGCAATAGCAATTCCCAGTTGTTTTGTCTTTTTTCTCTCAACACCACAATACTTCATTTCATGATTTGGAGAGGAATGTTAAGCTCTTTGTTGGTGTTAGAATTGGAGGGTAAAGTTTTTAAAAATTGTGTTAATGTACTTGATACAAAGCCCACTGGAAGCCAATACAATGCTTTGGAAGTGTATTATGGTTAAACTCTGGTATAGCTGAGTGTATTTAATAGGTTGAATTAATGTTGCAACTATAATAGGGAAATTAATGTATTATTGGATATTGTCATTTTCAGTAGCAGAAATTAATGTATTATTGGATATTGTCATTTTCCTCCCATCTGGCAAAGTTTATAATGTAATTATAATAGTTTATTAGATTCTTTTGTTTTAATTGTGTGTGTGTAATATGTGTAGATTCTTTTTTAAAGTTAAGATAATTGAGATAAAGAGCAAGGACGCACAGCTGCACCAGTTATTGGGTCATAAAATGAAACGTGTTGAAAATGGTCACAAGTAATGATGTAGATCAGAGGAAAATCTTTAGTCATTTGCCACTAATTTAGCTTCTATGTAAACATGTCTTTTTTTGTGTTTGTTTTAAGTACCTTTTTTGTGGGGAGGAGTACTAGGTTTGAATCCGGGGTACTTTACCTCTGGGCTCCACCCCAACCCTTTAATTTTTGAGACAGGGTCTTGCTTAGTTGCCCAGGCTGGCATTGAACTTGGAAATCCTCCTGCTTCAGCCTGCCGAGTTGCTGCATTATAGGCATGCCCCACCATGCCTGGCTCTTTTCATTTTCTTGTGTGACAAGGAGAGGTGTGAGAGTTGAGGAATGTTTCTTGCTTGGTGACAGCTAAGTGAACTTAGAATGGATTTAATATTCTTTTACATCCAGTTTTTTGACTAATGGCTGATGGGTTTGTTGCAGTTTTATCAGATTGTTCCTGAAAGGCACAATTTTGTGAAGAGAATGAAAATATTTAAAACGGAAGAGATATAGTGTAAAATTGGGATAATGCTACCACCTACTTATCTGGTGTATATTACTTCACAGTGCTGGTCCCAAAGGTGATAACATCTATGAATGGAGATCAACCATTCTAGGGCCTCCAGGATCTGTGTATGAAGGTGGTGTATTTTTCCTCGATATCACTTTTACACCAGAATATCCCTTCAAGCCTCCAAAGGTAAGAAATGGCCCTGATTTATGCTCAATATCTCTCATAATTCCTATGAGAATAAAATTTAATTACTGACAAAAACTATAGATTTTTATTATGTCCTAATGAATCTTAAGAATATTTGAGCATACCGAATACCACTTGGGTTTGCCTCATTTGCCAGAGACCATTTCTAGGAGTGTTTAAAATTATGCCATTTCTGGTAACTTTGTTAGCAATCAATAATTGATCCCTTATTTTCCACCCCACAGAAACATTCCTGAACAATTTAAAATAGCATGATGATACTTACACAGTCAAAAACTGAAACACTTAATCTTCTACCGAAGTTTTGGATTCTGTTTTTCTGTCATCTTTGGTCTCATTCACATCCTTACCTCTAGGCCTTACTTTTTACACTAGTACAATTAAAGACTGCCCAACTCCCTCATGTCTATTATAACTACCCAATAGTCTCTGGTTGTCACCTGAACTGTCAGGAGAACATGTTGGGGATTGGGTAGAATGAATGCAAGAAAAGTTGGGTCTTTTTTTTTTTTTTTTTTTTTTTTTTAATGGTGGTCACAGAGAATTTTTACATTTCAGGGTACATTACAAAAAATTAGGAAACCAAAGTGACTCATTACTGACTGTTCAGTTGTGGAAATATTAATAAATTCTGTCATTTAGGTAAATATACAGATCTGATATGCAGGTCAAAAGAGGGAAGTATACTTCAAATTTTGTACTTTTTTTTGGTGTGTAGCCATTGTTTGCTAGTTTTTTTAAAAAAAAAAAAATATATATATATATATATTTTTTTTGTTGTTGTTGTTGTTGATAGATCTTTATTTTATTTATTTATATGTGGTGCTGAGAATCGAACCCAGTGCTTCATGCATGCCAGCCAAGTGTGCTACTACTGAGCCGAAGCCCGAGCCCCTGTTTGTTAGTTTTTAAAGCATTTATGATGACATAAGATTCTCAATATTTGATTCTGATGCTTGCTTTGAACTAGTGTAGTACTACCTTCTAACACAAGAGGTCAGCAAATAGTTGTTCAGACTTGGAAATATTAATATTTAAAAGGTTAAAATTGCTAGATGATTTGAGGAAGTATTACATCTCCTTTGCTTTGGTCAGAAGTCATTACTTTAAAAGAAAATTCATAATTCAAGGTGGGATCAAATGAACATTTTCTAGCCTCAGATTTATTAAAAGTCTTACCTATCTTGTCAGCTTTAAACTATTATTCACTTTATTAACTGGAAATCTAGAAGATTTTTAGTCTTACTGTTTTGAATATTGTTTGATACTTTGTTTTTTTTTTTTTTAAGGTTACATTTCGAACAAGAATCTATCACTGTAATATTAATAGTCAAGGAGTTATTTGCTTGGATATATTGAAAGATAATTGGAGTCCAGCACTAACTATTTCTAAAGTTCTCCTTTCTATCTGCTCACTTCTTACAGACTGTAATCCTGGTAAGGTTAATATAATTGTTTTATTCTTCCTCATGTGAAAAATACTTGTTTTCCACATAAACCAAGATTTTCTAAAGGTGGGGTTTGTTTTTCTAAGAACTTTCAAAGGAAGCTTTAATCAGTAAAGTTCAGTCCTCTTGTTAAAAAATGCAGCAACTGCAGCATTGATACCTCCTAGAAACAAGGTATTTGAACTGACTTTACACACAAAATGCCCACCCTGAACTCTGGCCATACTGAGTATTGCCTCTCAATTTTGTTACTTAATGATTGCTGAATTGTGATTTTTGTTGAGACTTCATTTCATTTTAAAAGACTTTTTTTTTTTTTTTTTTTCCTGGCTAAGCCAAATGTAAGTCCAGGTTTTGACCTGGCTCTTTCTAGGCAAATAGCAGTGTTGCAATAAATGGTGTTATACTGCAGTAGCCATGGGGACTTCACCGTATTCAGGGTGCCATGATGAGTGCCAAAAAACATCTAGAATGTCAAAATTGTGTTTTAGGGTGGGGTTGATCATGAGTACGTTGTACACTTCTACCTACGCTAAGGTGCTATTAATTTAAAATGTTCTACATTTTCTTCTTCCAGCTGACCCTTTGGTGGGAAGTATTGCCACTCAGTATATGACCAACAGAGCAGAACATGACAGAATGGCCAGACAGTGGACCAAGAGATACGCTACATAAATTGGGTTTTCACAATTCTTACATTATTTGTCTGTCACAGAAGAAGAGCTGCTTATGATTTTCAAGGGGTGGGGGAGGGTGGGAGCTGGTAAAGAGTAGGGTATTTCTATAACAGATATTATTCAGTCTTATTTCCTAAGATTTTGTTGTAACTTAAGGTATCTTGCTACAGTAGACAAAATTGGTAATAGCATCTTTTAAAACTGTCATTAGTTCTGCAATATTAGCTGAAATGTAGTACAGAAAAGAATGTACATTTAGACATTTGGGTTCAATTGCTTATAGTCTAATTTTAAAACAGCTTAATTTTGTACAGGTTACACATATGGCCATTTATGTAAAAGTCCTAAGACTACATACTTTTTGTTTAAAAAAAAATTGGAATTTTTTTCCCTTCTTGAAAGGGAACATTGCTATTTAACAGTTTTTAGACATTGTCATCTCATATATATATAAGACACCATATAGGAAATCAGTAGTTAATGTATTTTATTTTATATGCAAATCTACTTTAAAGGTTTAAATCAGGACTTGTGAAAACCTGTAGTGAAATACCTTAAGCTGTTAAGGTGTGAAATAGGAGTCACTCAGTGGATTGGTTATATGTTGTAGACTTCTTACGTCTGCATTTGTTACTGTGCTAATAAACAATATTAAAACAACCACCCGCCACTGCTGTGTTGATTTACTTTGTTTTGCTTTTTGGTTGTAGATTTTTTTTTTAATATTTATTTTTTAGAAGTAGTTGGACACAATACCTTTATTTTGTTTATTTATTTTTATTTGGTGCTGAGAATCGAACCCAGGGCCTCGCACATGCTAGACGAGCGCTCTACCGCTGAGCCACAATCCCAGCCCCGTTTTGGTAGATTATTTGCTTCTAAAACAATCTACTCAGTGAATCAGTATCGTTTATGTTAGGACTGGTAACAGAGTTAGAGATGTCTTAGAAAAAATTAAATAATCTAACCCGTCTACATTTCCAATGAACTAACTCTACTGCATCTTTTTAAAAGCATTTCTAATTTGGAGATGCTGTGGATTCTGTTGTGGATAAATTAGTACAGCCACCTTAGAGTTTACTCCAGTAAAATCATCCAGGGGCCCAAGTTCATTTGAGGATTTAAAAATATGGTTAACTCTTAACTTGATGGGTATTAATATAGATCTACATTGCATTCAATAGGAAAAACTATTACAGGGGTGTATGTAAAATACACAGGGAAGAAAGCCAGAAGGTAAGTAACTGAGAGAAGACAAGGAAAGAAAGAATACCTGAATAACTTTTCAGTCCCCTCTCATATGTATTTATGTGTAGTAGTCCTTGGCTTGATCTCACCGACCTGAGCCACCCAAGTTTAATGAAAGTATCTCATTTTAAATGTTAATTATATTCTTTGCTGAATAGCTCATTTCATATTTTAAAGTCAGTTAACCACTAACCACCAAATAGCTCATTTCCTACTTCTTATATTAGTTATAATGCTGTCAACTTGCTAAATATAGCCACATTGCTCAATTCTTGCCAAAATCTCCAGCAAACCATAGAACAGTCAATCCTGTTGATCTTTTAGACCACCAATAATCCAGTATTTGCAGGATGTATTTATTACATCTAGCCAACGATTCCTAAAGATACAGTACTACTGTAAAAATGTAAGTACATTTCAAAAGAAAGAAGACCCTCTATATTTGGCTTCTTGACAGGAACCTAACTCAAGAAGAAAACAAAGGCTTGAATGTGATAAACCTTCTCACAGCTCACAGTGCCAATCCCTACCACTTAAAGTCATCTTAAAAGAAAAAATGGAGCATACGAAATCACAAGACTGGGGAAGCAGCTCTGTGGTAAAGCACTTGCCTGGCATGTTGAGGCCCCAAGTTTGATCGTTAGTACCACCCACACATAAAATACACAGACACCTAAACCATGATTTCTGTCCTATTCAGTAAAAATCTCCATAACACAAAATTTTAGCTTATGTTGTGTCCAAATTGTTAATTGTTATTGTTCCAAACTCGGTATGTCAAAAAAATGTTTTCTAACCCTAGTCATTAGATTACTTTATTAGTAATGTTTGAACTAAGTTTGTGTGAAGTTATATAGAATGAGTATGACAACTTTTGAAATAGGTTGGGGGGATTCATACATGGGTTCATTTGCACACTATCCAAACTTTATTTTACTACTTTGATTGGTGGAACATTCATAAAAACAAAACACGCTAATTTCAGGAACATATTTCAAACAAAGAGAATATATTTCATATCAGGCAATACTAATAAACTTAGTCCAGTAACATAAAGTGCATTAGATTACTTCCTTAGAGGTTTCCTTACCAACCAAGATATATACAAATGGTCTATTTTAAATATCAATCTTCACATACATAGACACTTAAAAGCAGTCATTATTCAAAAAACAATTGTGGAATTACTAATTTTTAGTTCTCAGAGTTAGAGTTCCCTTTGTTTTTCCTCCCAGGCAAAGGAAAGCTGGATTTGCTCTGGGGTTGGGATAGTTTACTGGCTAATAAAGTGAAGGGCTCAATCAGAGTTTTCCGGTCTGTGACAGTCACCTCCCACAGTCTTACTTTCTCGCTTTTTGCCCACTGCTGTGCCACCTCGGCATCCACTTGTCTCTGCTCAGAAAGGTCGATTTTGTTTCCTAATACAACAATTGCTACCTGGATGGAAAAAATGGATTAAAGAGATTATACTTTGCCAACCTCAGTTTATAATAAAGAGCGATCTACCACAGTACTGAATGAATTTATTCCTATAAAAAAAGAGTTACAATACAATTCAGTGGGTTTTAAGTATGTAAATGACCCAAGAAGTCATGTGCTGGGGATCAAACCCAGGGCCTCACATGCCAGGCAAGTGCTCTACCATTGAGGCACAACCCCAGCCCCTCATGTTATGATTTAAATGGTAATTTATACTTAACCTCTTTTTTGTCTTTGAACTTATCAATTTCTTTCTTCAGAAGCTCCACTCTTTGAAAGGATTCCAGGTTATTCACACTGTACACTAGAACAAAGCCATCAGCAAATGAAAAATAATGCTTTGGGAGCTCTACACCTTCCTGTAGGCCTCTGGTGTCATAAAGATGTAACTGTTCTTTTACTCCCCGATCTGTTTCCACAGAAGCCATGTATACATCTTCCATTGTTTCACAATCTTCCATTCCTGGGATTAAAAAGAAATTGCCGCTTTTAGATAAACCAGTGTCAGTTATTCAGTATTTTGTTGTCCTTTAAAGGTTTCCTATTTTTGATATATAATAATCACATTTCTACTTTATTAGTGACTTCTTGAATAAGTAGCTGTTCATAGTAAATTGACAACATGACTTTTGAAAATATTTCTTCTGGCTTGGTGCAGTGGTGCATGTCTATAATCCCACCAGCTCAGGAGGCTTAGAAAAGAGGGTCACAAGTTTGAAGCCAGCCTTAGTGATTTAGCAAAGCCCTAAGCAACTTAGACCCTAACTCACATAGGTGCTGGGGATGTAATTTAGAGGTAAAGCACCCCTGGGTTAAGTCCTCAATATGTGTGTTATAAGTATCAATTGTAAAAATCAAAAGCATTTACTACTTAGATTGGAAAGTTCAGGTTGATTTAAAAAGCTTCAACTACTAAGTGGCACTTTTTCTTCTCCATCAGAATTAATGACAGGATCTGGAATGAAATTTGCCATTTTCTTTCTTTTTTTAAATTTGTTGATAGACCTTTATTTTATTTATTTATATGCAGTGTTGAGACTCGAACCCAGTGCCTCACACATGGCCAAGCAAGTGTGCTACCACTGAGCCACAACCACAGACTCAGCCCAAATTTGCTATTTTCTATAGAACTCCCCAGGTCTTTTCTATAGAACTCAAAACTACACGTGTCCAGTCTGTGTCCCAGTACTGGGCCTTTAATCCACAAGTACCTACTGGTCACTTTTATGTGAATGTCCCTCAAGCACTTCAACTAATATTTTTGTCATCATCCCTCCATTCCTGTTCCTCCTCCTTGCTTTCTTCCCTTGATCACTACTTACCACGATGTCCTCGGTTTTTTATGAGCAAAATCAGAAGGTTACCTCAAACCATCCACTCTGCTGCTGAAATACCTGCGTGATTCCTGTCTCCTACTTCAACTGGATTGCTACCTTCACCTGAAGTACTGCGATAGATCAGTGACCACCTAGTACCTTCCACCTGAACCACTACGATAGATCAGTGAACACCTAGTAAATACCTCAGACCCTTTGAAGATGCTGCTGAAATGTCAGTCATGTGGACCTTCTCTTAATTATCCCATTTTCCTCCTGCTACTACTGGGCCTTGAACAGGTAATACCATTTTATACTTCAGTCTTTCCATATCCAACCCCTCCAAGTGGACTGTAAACACTTTGAGAATCTAGACTGGTTTATCTTTATAGCTCTGAGAATGAACAAACTTACATTCATAGAAGGTCCTTAATACATGTTTGCTGAATGAATGGCCTCATAACTGATAAGCCAATTTCAGTTCTCCTCTTGCCTATGATCTTTTAAAAATGCATTTTACCACTTTGTTCCATGATTGCAGGTTATTCCATTTTTGCAGGATTTGTCTCTTCAATGAGTCTATAAGTTGCTTAAGTGAAAGGACCCATTCTGTGTATGCTGTAAATAGTTAATAATCCTTTGTTGATATAGGAATTAAGGGAAGAAAATTAACACTTAGAATTTTTATGAGTAGAGCAGAGACATAAGATAGGTATGATTATGGTCCCAATAACCACCTTCATATTTAAACCTCATGTTTAAATATGAGCTACATCCAGAGAACTCATGGACTAACACACTACACACACACACAAACTGTCACATTTGAAATTCGGTTATGGTTTTCCAAAACAACCTAATACTATAGAATGACTTATTCCAGGTGCATTATATGAAATGTTCATCAGCTGTAAATAAAATCTCCATTTTACAAGGAATAATCATCTAATGATTAGATCATGAGAATACAAGAATTTACTTTCATCAGCCTAACTTTTTAAGGAACATGGCTGGTGTTTAATAAGGGAAAATTCTAAGTTTGATTATATGAACTTGTGTCTGTATCATCCTGTCATAAATTAAGCTGTCATAGATTAAGTTAATAATTTCAACTGGATTGCTAAGGGCTATTAAGACAAAGTTATTGGGCTTTGATTACAAGGAAATTTAAAAGCAAAACTTTTATTCACCAACAGGAGTTTGGTGGTCCCACTCACATCACCCTCATTAAGCTTAAAACCTCATATTCTGCTACTCTACAGATTAATTGAAGTCTTGACCCTGCCATTAGCTCTCTAGATCTCTTCACTGCTTCAGGCTGCTGAGGAACTACCCCTTCCCACCAACACAAGACTAAGGATGCAATCTCCGGAGAAGGTATAACAGAGGATGCTTAGACTAAGACAAGAGGAGAGGCGTTGCACAGTGAACACTAGCGGAGGCAATCAAGTGACATACCTGCACATACAGGGTACACATAGTAAATGTTGAACTCCTCCTACCTCCACTCTCTTCCCTTTCTCTGCTCCTAAAACTTTGGCAGTCAGGCCTTTACTCCAATGCCAAAGAATGTGACCAGTAAAAAAGGAAAAATTCTAAATGTATTGATATCTAGGGGTTTTCCAACAAATGCTCAGTCAGATCCCTTTTGTGAAACTCAAAGTCATGAACCCTGTCCATTTGCTTAGAGCTCCCAGTTAGCTCTGTAGGCCTCCATTCTTTATTAGCAGATAACCAAAGTTTACCAGACAACTGAGGAAAATAGACTCAAAAGTCAGAAAAGAAGGGTTGTGACTCAGTGGTAGAGCGCTTGCCTAGCACATGCAGGGTCCTGGGTTCAATCCTCAGCACCACCTATAAATCAGTAAAGTAAAGGTATTGTGTCCAACTACAACTAAAAATAAATATTTTTTAAAAAAGAGAAAAGAGTACTTTGGAGGAAATGGACTATGCAAAAGAAAACCAAAACACTACCTAACAACAGGGAAACTAGATAGTATAACAGTTCTTATTTCACAGATGCACTAAGAAATAAAAATTCAACGAAAGGACTGGAAAATATGAGGAAATATCACCTAAAATGCAGAAAAAAATATTAAGAAAACCAGAGGATTAATCTAGAAGGTCCAACATCAATAAAGAGTTCCATAAAGAGAAGAGCATCCACAAAATAATTCACAACTGAAGAATATACACATCATATTGCAAGAAGCCACAGTGCCTAGTACAATGGATGAAAACAGACCAGTTTTATGACACATCACTGTAAAATTTCAGAACAGTGGTGTCTTGATCCATTTGTGCCATTACAACTAGATCCCACAGATTAGGTAATTTATAAACAACAAATTTCTCACAGTTCTGGAGGCTGGGACATCCAAGATCAAGGCACTAGCAGGTTTGGTGCCTAGGAAAGGCCCAGTCTCCTCTTCCAAGGTCGTTCCTCATTGCTGCACCCTACAGAGGGGTCAAACACTGTGTGCTTACTTGACAGAAGGGGAAGACAGCACTTCCTTCAAGCCCAAGTTTTTTTATAAAGTTGCTAAATCTCACTCGAGGGCAGAGCTTTCATAGTTCAATCACCTCTTGAAGACCACACCTCTTAATACTGTTGGAAAGGGATTAAGATTCAACATGAATTTTGGAGGGTCACTATCATTCAAACCACAGCAAGTGGGGACACAGTAAGGCTTCAGAAGCTTCACATACAAAGCATCAAGAATACTAACAGTTCCCAGAAGCAGCACAACATTCTACTTTTTGACTCACATGGTGATTATCCAAACATATGGCTTATAAGTGTGCATTTTAAAAGTATTCATTTTAGTAAGAGGAGAAAAGATGACACTAGATCAATAAAGCTTTCAAAATTCTGAAAGTATTTTCAACCTAGAATTCCATACCCATCAGAATTATAATTCATATGTGAGGGTAAAATAGAGATATTTTCAAGCATGCAAAGCCTCAAAAACGGTATCGTTTATATTTTGTCAAAATGGTTAATAAAAGAAATGTGCTCTAAGCTACTTGCCAAAAATAAATACTTTAATACTTTGTCGATCCATATTTACTTATCTCTTACATAAACCTCTTTTGTAATGTCTGTCTGCCTTACCATGACCTCCTTAAAACCAAAAATGATAACTCTGTAACTCACTGAATGAATAATCCAACTCACAAAATTAAGTCATAGTACAGCAAACAGCTATATTTTCCATTTTTAAAAATCTACAGAATACACTTGGAAAGCCATATATCCAGTATGGATCATTCCAATGTATTCTTTCTCTAGACCATCTTTTTTTTTTATAAACACATAGAAAACCACATACATACAAAAGAATATATATTCATATCCATCAGCCATTTCTTACCTGTTTTAACAACCACTGCTAAATTTCAATAAAATCAATATTTTTTCCTCTATTCTCTACTTCACTTTGGTGTACCATCACCCATCTTTAGTTTAGCATAACCAACAAAAACCCTCCAGAGAAAAACTAGAGAAAAATAATCTTACCAATAGTATGATTCCCATAAAGGAGCTGCTCCAAGATTGCGGTTTTCCCCACAGACAACAATCCACAAACTACAACCTTGCATCCCTTTCCCATCTTCTCTCAGGATATCACTGTGAAGAGAATGAAAGCTCTTAAAATTGTATACTGTTGAAGAGCTGGGCACCATGGCACATGCCTGTGATCCCAGTGACTTGGGAGGCTGAGGCCCTAACCAACTCAGTGACACCTTGCTCAAAATAAAAAAATAAAAAGGGCTAGGGGTGTTGCTCAGTGGTTAAGCACTCCTAGGTTCAATCCCTGGTACAAAAAAAAAAAAAAAAAAGTATACTTTAGAAACCAGTATACTTTTCTTTTAAGGTTGATATTTAATCAGTTTTGTATATATAGGGGAAATTTCAAATATAAAAAAAGGATAAAATAAGGTATATCCTTCCAAACCCCATTCCCTTAGTCTCCTATTTGCCCTCTTAGGGCAATTAGTTTTACAAGTTTCTAACATATCTTCACAGAGATAATCTAGAAATACTGTAAGAATAGATAAAATTGTATGTGGTGGTACATGCCTGTCATCCCAGTGATTTGGGAGGCTGAAACAAAGCTAGCCAAGTTATATTGTTACATAGTACACATATACAAATACCTGAAAAGGAATTATGAATTCTATTATGTATAATAATGCATCAAATCAATTATAAAAAAAAGACTATTTACTCATCAATATTTACCTGAGAAAATAAACATTTAAGTAAAAATTTAAGAAAGCATGAAGACATTTTTCGATAGAAAATGGATGGACTTAAAGACTATTAATGTTACCATAGTCTTTTCTCAAGAATGTGAAAAATTGGATTTTTGTAGCCAAGTATAGTCATACTGCTTTTTGAGGAATAGACCATGAGAGAAAAATTGCCCAGGCATTTTAAACTAGAAAAAGAAAAATTCCTCTCTCCTAGCTTCGCAACTTATTTGCAAGGAAGAGCAAGGTCAAATTCCCTCAGGGCTTTGTTTTCCAGAAGGCAAAGGACTAGATGCCAAGGCATAAAGGAAAAAGACGTATTAAATTTTACAATCTGATTCGATTTTTGCCATCACACAACATCTCCTTTCCTCCCAATTCTCTTCTTTATCTACAAGCCCCTGGCTAAAAGGGATGCTACAACTTCCTGTAGTCAGTCAGAAACAACTGTAACAAAAGGGATTCTGAGCATCCTTCTGTGCTCATGTGCTCACTGGACTATGAACTAAAAACCCAATGCAGAACACATTTTAATGGAGGCAGAACAGTAACACCTTTGTATCCATGTGTGTCCCACAACACTATTTTTTTTCCAACTCCTACAGCATTAAGAAAAAAATGAACTTTCTTTTCTCAGGTTTCATCAAGTTATTTCTACTTGCTCAGAGTAATTTTTTAGGACCCAAATTACCCACAAGTCACCATTACTTCAGCACAGTAATAACATGATACTCATTTCCAGAGCAGTGCATTGTACTTTATCAGAGAAAAATTACTATCCCTTCTGTGATGTAACCATTATTTCTTGGGTGACAAACCCAGCAAATAATCCTTCTAGGTCTTCCAAGAATATATATTACTTGCTCCCATGAATATAGATTCTTTTAAGAGACTATCTTTTCTTTGTACTTTCAATATAACTACAATACAAAAATCCTCAGCCTTTATAACGGCAAAATTTTATGTACCATTGATCATCTATAATGTTATCTCTCATGTCTGTAACTATGGCCTATTTTAGAGTCTTCTACACATAACTCTGAATTTATAATTAATGTCACCTTATTTATCATAGGATTCTACTCTTTCACATATTGTGATTTCTCTAAGATATGATACCACTGAGCCTTTCTTTTAAACAGCTTTTTTTAAAAATATATATTTTTTAGCTGTAGTTGGACACAATATCTTTATTTTATTTATTTTTATGTGGTGCTGAGGATTGAACCCAGGACCTCACACATGCTAGGCGAGCGCTCTACCACTGAGCCACAATCCCAGCCCCTTAAACAGCTTTTTAATAGCTAAAATTTAAAGGAAGCTGCCATCTAGCCATGTAAGAAGAATTTTAAAAAGAAATTAATGTACCAGAGGATAAAAAAATAACGGAAGTGTAATACAATTCTATAAGAAAAGGTTGTTGCTGGAATCTAAATTCTAGATTTTATATTCCTCTGAAAATGTTGGAACCAGTAGAATTTCTAAATACCAATCCCTACCTCCCTCCTCTTTGTTTAATTTTTTGGGAAAAAATGCCCCTTTACCATGTTATACTATTCCAAAATGCTCAAGTGGTTTAAAAAAGGGAGGTGCATACATGAATGAGCCAAAGAGAGGTATGCTTAGCTATAAGTAAAAATACCCAAAGATTAATAGGAACAAGCCATCTGTTAAAGTGGGGTAAATACAAGCAATGAGGACTATAGCCAACTGAAAAATGTTGAAAGCAACAGAATTCTAAGAAATTTGGAAATCAAATACTGTATTTCTAAGCGTCTTAGAAAGTGGTCTTAAAATGTTTTAAAAGTATTATACTATGTTGGGCTAGTTGAACACTCCGGTAATCCCAGTGATTTTGGAGGCTGAGGCAGGAGGATTTCAAGTTTAAGGCTAGCCTCAGAAAGTTAATAAATGAAAATGAAAATGAAAAAGGACTGGAGACTTAGGTCAGTGGTAAAGCACCCCTGGGGTTCCCAGTACAAAAGAAAAAAAGAGTAGTACACAATTATATTTTAGATTGCTCATTGATACTAGGATTAACAGATAAAGCTTGTTAAAAATGTGTTTTGGGGGGCTGGGATTGTGGCTCAGTGGTAGAGCGCTCCCCTAGCATGGGCGGGACCCGGATTCTATTCTCAGCATCACATAAAAATAAAAGCATTGTGTTGTGTCCATCTACAAAAAAAGAGATTCTCTCTCTCTCTCTCTCTCAAAAAAAATGTGGTTTTTGTTAAAAATATACATTGTATTGATGCATTTAAGTATAATAAATTAGTGTTTACTTTGGTACTACTAGAGAAGATTTCATCAAGGGCAAACAGTAAAAGCAACTGAAAGGAGGTGGCTCTAAACACCAGCTATGACACGGGTGTGATGATATGTATCTACTGTGCCAGCTACATGGGAGACAGGCCAGGGGATCATGAGCCCATGAGTTTTAGATCACCCTGGGCAACAAAGAGAGACTCCATCTCAAAAAAAAAAACAATAACAAAAATAAACAAGTTTTTTTAAATAATTTTAATTTTTTTAGAAGTAGTTGGACACAATACCTTAATTTTATTTATTTATTTTTATGTGGTGCTAAGGATTGAACGGCACATGCTAGATGAGCGCTCTACCGCGGAGCCACAACCCCAGCCCAAAACAAGGTTTATTTAAGATTTTTTTTTTTTAAGGAAGGAAAGAAAAATAAAGGAATAAAACAGAAGAGATCTACTTAAATATTTTATACTATCAAAAGGAAAGCAGATAAAGAAATAAGTGTGATCAATCAAACATGGTTGTAATATCCTAGGTCCCTAGTTATCTTCCAAATGGGAAAAAATAAAAAACCACTACCAAAAAGCAGATAATTAGTGACCTATTACATCAATTAAAATGAATGAATTTCTTATACAATAAGTATTTTTAAGGTGTTATGGTATAACCTATAACAGAAAAATGTTTGAAAATCTGTACCATTTTCATTATTTTCAAAATGTCTCAAGGGCTAGAAAAGGCAGATACCACCTCCTTAACTATCTATGGCATGGAAAATCTCCCCAGGGAAAAAAATCTTAAATTTTCAAGTGGGTGCATGGGTGTGTGTATGTGAAGGGGTTCTAATTCAAAATTTGTGAATTTCTCTACATGGAAATAAAGATGATTTTCTAAATATCCAAAAAGTATGAATTATTAAAGATCTAATAACATTCTAAATAAATAACATTAAAATATAGATAAATATGTATATTTCATATACAATATGTACATCATTTCCTCCCAAATACAAAAAAGATCACCTGTAGTACCCTGAATGGGTAATGAGTGGGATAGATCCTGAGAGTGGCCAAGCCTCTTAAATGTAGTTTCAAGAGTTTGGAGGTTCCAGAGTAGATGGAAGACCATTAGGTTCCCTTCAGTGTTGTGATGCTATAACAGGGGAAACTGCTTATCCAGAATATGCATCAACACTAAAGTTAATACAGAAAAAAAAAACACTAGAAGTTTTAACTACTTAGTACAGTCCTTACCTAAAAAACTGCTGAACATAAAACCCAATCTGTGACCATTAAACTTCATCTGACAAATATGACTAAAGAGTACATGCTTTACAGGCAAAATCCAATGACATCTTTAATGCATATTGCTTTCCAGACAAATCAATAATATTGCTAGAGAATAAACACATGACTCAGTCCATTCCTATGGAAAACACTGAGCTTTGTCAACATTAATTCTCTTTGAAGAGCCATCAGAAACAGCTCCTTCAAATTACCAATGTTGTTCTTCTGCATGAGGGGATCATTCTATTTTTATAAGTAAAACAACTTTTCTATGAAACTAGAAAAATAATACTGAAGCACAACATCATAGTAGAGATGTTATAAATCTTTAAAAAAGCATAAAAGGGTAAAACTTCTACACCGTGTATTTTCTTGTTTAAACATGTATGGCATGTAATACTTTTATTCATGTGTTTTACATACATATTCAAAGGGTTTTATAAATAATATTTACTTAGTAAAATATATAAACAGATTCCAGCTTACCATTCTCAATTCACTTAACAAATACTTACTAAGGGCCTTCCATAATACCAAACATTAGGGATGAACAAAAGGGCAAAACCAGAAAAGATCACTGTGGTTAGGAATGTTGAAATCAATTGGAAATACAAATCCTATTAAACTGATAATTGAGGAACTGCAAATTGAAAAACAAAATTACAAAATCAATTGATAAATTAGCAGATTATTCACATTGTCTGATTCATCTTTTCAAATGATTCATCCAACCTGGTAGTGAACCATTCTCAACTCATTTCTTTCATACTCCACATCTGATTCATCAGTAAATCCTACCTTTTTCCTTAGAAATACAGCCAGAGTTACATTTATAACCACCTCCATTACTACCAAAGTGGCACCATCTTTTCTCACTTGGACTACTAAGGATGTCTCTAATCTCATCCCTCAAACCTATAAGTACTTTATTTTATCTAGTAAAAGGAATTTTGCAGGTCGGATTGAATCAAAACTTTGAGACCATCATTATTAACAGGAGTGTCCTAGAAGGGAGGAGGAGGAGTGATTGAAAGGTTCACGAAGCAGTCAGGTGCCAAGTAAAGAAGGCAGCTCTCTAGAAGCTGAATTCTCCAGATGCTATGCCTCCCGAAAGAACACAGCCCTACAGATCCCTGATGTTAACCTAGTCAAATTTTCGACTATAAAATTAACTACACAATGATAAATTTGTTATTGAGTCTGGAAATTTGTTCTAACTGGTTACAGTAACATTGGGAAATACAACCTCCTAATTAGTCTGCTTCCATCTTCTCTTTCCTTTTAGCCTCAAAGCAGCAATCCAAGTTATTCTTTTAAAATGTAAACCATGTGCTCAAATGTTCCAATCTACAGCTATGTGGAATCTAAGGTTCATATAAAAACCACCTCTCTGACATTCTATCCGTCTTTCTCCTAGGGCTGATTCCAGCTACAATGCTTCCTTGTTATTCCTCTCTTAGTCCTGGCATGCTTCATTTTAGCCTTATCACTTTTCCCTCTACCTGAATCAGTGCTGCCTAATCACTTTTCCCTCTACCTGAATCAGTGCCACCTACTCAGCTCTTTATCTTGAGGGTGGTAGTGGTGATGTTACTTTAGGTGCTGTGGACTGACCCCACCTCATGCTACATGCTAAGCTCACACTACCTCCTGGGTTATGCCCCCAGACTTGAGGTGTATTCTTAAATGTTAACCTTCAAGAAAACTTATCCTGAACATTCCATCCAAAATTGCAACCTCCACCAAATATGCTAAAAGGATAATCTGGTGAGGCCTTTAACTGGGAGATAGCATCTCCCTCTAAACCCCAGGGAGTCCCTGGCACAATCAGCCCAGACCTGGAGCCTACTAGGCAGGCTGCCCTTCTCCATGGTAATCAGGGCTCAGGCCCATAGGTGGAAGGTGCTGACAGAAGACAGCCTAGATCTCATGCTGTTGTTGCAGCAACCTTCACCTCAACACCCCTTCCACTTTCCTTGATGTTCTTCCTTAGTATTTATAAAACATCAAACATAATGCATAGCTTATTTATGTTCATTTGTTTCCAAGAAGACTAGAATTTTTTCATTGTTCACTGCTGTATCTCAACAGATGGGGCACTGCCTGGATATATATTAGGCATTCAATAATTATTTGTTGAATGAATCAACATACCAGGGGAGCGCTCTTACAATGGTAAAGCTGTGGTTGGTTTTTTGTTGTTGTTGTTGTTTTGTTTTTAAAGAAAAACATGAAGTAGGTAAAAGAGATAACCAAAAATCACTATTTACAAGGTAAAGATGTTTTCTAGCCACACATAAACATGATAGTTGGAAAGGATTTGAAACCACAAGAGTTTTATCAAAAATTAAAATATTCTGGAGACGCAAAAAAACCCAGCAAACTGTATTTCTCAATAAAGAATGCAACACAGGGGCTGGGGCTCAGTGATACAGCGCTCGCCTGGAACGCGTGGGACACTGGGTTCGATCCTCATCACCACATAAAAATAAAGGTATTGTGTCCACCTAAAACTAAAAATATATTAGAAATTAAAAAAAAAAAAAAACCGCAACACAAAATGCCAGCATTTTTCTAGGCATTTCTTCCCAAAACACTCGCACCTGCTAAACATGTCTTGGCAAATAAATATTTTGCTTTTCTAAAAAAATGGGGTTCTGACGTTAGCAAACCTGGGATCTAATCCATATTCAGGAAAAGAACGGAAATGAAAAGGGTCAAGCTGCCAGCATCCACTGCCTCCGCACCCCTCAAGTCGGGCCTGCAGAAGCTTCCAGCGGAATTGAGAAGAAGGGACGTAGTAGCGGCCCAACCTGCGAAGATCCAGCTCCAGGAAGGCCTTTTTTGGGGTGGAGAAGAGTCGGGGCCCAAATTTCTGCGCCCATTCTGGGGAGTGGGGCGGGAAGTCAGCGCTGTTTGGGGGGATCGGCCGCGACTCAAGAACCCGCTTTGCGCGAAACAAACCTGTCCTCCAGCAGACCCTGAAGGCAGCAGCGAGGCTCCTCGGCTGTTCGCAGCCACCGGCTCTATAGCACCGCCTCCAACTAGCCGCCTAGCGGGGCCGGCTAATGGAGACCGACGCTCGCAGTCCAGCCAAGACTTCAATTCTCTCAGCCTCCCGCAGCCCCTGCCTCTGCAGGTTGGAATCCTTCAGAGCAGGGGGCGGGACAACAGGAGGCGGTGCCCAATCGCGGCCGAACTCCGCCCACCGGCTCGAGGCCGGAACTACATATCCCATGAGGCTGTGGGCGGCCTCAACGCTCCACCGGAAAGGGGCTCTCAGAAGAGGGGGAGGAGCCTAAAAGGGATTGTGGGAGAAAGGCTTCTTCCTTTCGGTTTGGCGGCAGCCATCAGGTAAGCTGGGTGAGAGATCTTAGGTTTTCCATCCGCGGCTAATCGCCCTCTGCCTCAGCCATCCGGGCTTGAAGACCTTGCGCCCTCGGAGCTCCTCCTGCCTCTTGTGCGGCGAGAGTCCACTTAGGATGCTGGGCTGCGAGGACATGGAGAGGTGTTCCCCTGATCGGGGTGGGGGAAGACGCGATGGCGGCGCAAATTGGAGCTGGGCCGGGAGCCTGAAGAAGGCGTGGGGCTGAGGGGAGGGAGGCTCGGCCTCGAGCGTTCTTGAGCGAGGCCGACTGATTGGGAAGGGTAAGTGCATTTTTCCTTAAGAGTTAACTTAAGGCGTCAGTAGAACCTTTTATTTACTGTGGTGTCAGCGACATCACATTGCGGGCTGGGCCCTTGGGGACACGCCGCCTGCCGTAGCTAGTTGCCCCTCGGTGCCCAACCAAGTCTGTCCATTCATCCAACGAAAATAAAGCCGAGTGCTCACCCGCGCTTTACGTGCTGAGCTTGCAGAGGTGACTGAACGCGGCCTTAGAGGTGGGGTTTAGGCTAGCTGTCGCCTGCAGATGGTGCAGAGCCATTTTCATTCCCAGCGGTTCCCTTGTGTTGGTGGGGAACTAAGATGGACGGGCGAGATCTCATTGTACTTTTAGCGGCTGCTGTCTTTTAATGCCCAGTTCCATCTCGAAGGTAAGCCAAGATGGGCGCATACAAGTATATCCAGGAGCTATGGAGGAAGAAGCAGTCGGATGTGATGCGCTTTCTTCTGCGGGTCCGCTGCTGGCAGTACCGCCAGCTCTCGGCGCTCCACAGGGCTCCCCGCCCCACTCGGCCGGATAAAGCGCGCAGACTGGGATACAAGGCCAAGCAAGGTGCGTGTTCTCTTGGCTTGAAAGCGTCGTTAAAATTGCTACTCGGAACAGTTAGAAACCGGTGGTTAGGAACACACTGTTGCCCCATTGTCTTCCTTCGGAGTGCTTTGGGGAAATCAATTTGCTAGCACCTTCCGCAATTAAACTGGTTAAGTTATGGTGCACTTTGTCTGGAGTGGCAACTGTGCTGAAGAAGACAAATATGTATCTAGGTTTTTTTTTTTTTTTTAATAACCTGCTCTTTTTGTGTGTATAGGTTATGTCATATACAGGATTCGTGTGCGCCGTGGTGGCCGCAAACGCCCAGTTCCTAAGGGTGCCACCTATGGCAAGCCTGTCCATCATGGTGTTAACCAGCTAAAGTTTGCGCGAAGCCTTCAGTCTGTTGCTGAGGTAAATGGGTTTGAGTTGACACTTTTTTTTTTCTATTAGAGATGGTAGGCAAGAAATATTTGAGCAACTTTTGTGATTGTACCTAGGGAATCTATTGTGTATAAGATGAGTTCTTTACCAATCTTGGAAATTAGGAGTTACTGTCAAAAACTGTCAGTTTTTGTTAATAATCTATGCTTACATAATTAATGAACTTGTGAAACTTAAGCTTTCAAAGGGGCAGTAAACTTTGTTTACTGAGGGGGTTGCATTTATGTTGCTAATCATCTGGTCTGTTGCTGTTTTTCTTCAGAGTTATACTCTTGTAGGGGTTTGCAAATTGTAAGCCTTTCTCCATAAGGTTAAATTTTTTTAAAGAAGAGGTAATATGCAGAAGAAATTCAAGACTTGTAGAAATTTTGCTGAATTGGGGCTGGGGGGTATAGCTCAGTGGTGGAAAGTTTGTCCAGCATGTGTGAAAAGTAAGTTTGATCCCCGAGACTGCAAAAAAAAAAAGAAAGGTTCAAACATCCTAAACTTATATTTGTTATCTAAGTATTAATGTTAGTGCCTTAAACAGAGTAATAGCAAAAGTGTATTTGTGTTTTAGCAAGTCTACTTTATTTCATGCTCATGGTGCCAGCCTCTTGGGGGGAGATGCCTAGTAAATAATTGATTAGTTACATAAAAAGCTTCAGTCATTTGTCTAGTAACCTAGAGGTAAGAGTTAGAATTCTAACTTGCTACACTAAGCAAAGCAGGAGGCTTACCTTGGGCCTTTTTTCCTATTATAGGAGCGAGCTGGACGCCACTGTGGGGCTCTGAGAGTCCTGAATTCTTATTGGGTTGGTGAAGATTCCACATACAAATTCTTTGAGGTTATCCTCATTGATCCATTCCATAAAGCTATCAGAAGAAATCCTGACACCCAGTGGATCACTAAACCAGTCCACAAGCACAGGGAGATGCGCGGCCTAACATCTGCAGGCCGGAAGAGTCGTGGCCTTGGAAAGGGCCACAAGTTCCACCACACTATTGGTGGTTCTCGCCGTGCAGCTTGGAGAAGGCGCAATACTCTCCAGCTCCACCGTTATCGCTAATATAAGTATGATGTTTGTAAAGTTCATACCTAATAAACAATTTAGGACAGTCATTCTGCTTAAAGGTGTTATTTGTCTGTTAAAACTAGTCTGCAGATTATTTCATGAATGCTTTGTCAAATTATGGAAGTTAAAGTGCAATAATGTTTGAAGACTAATAAGTGATGGTGTATCTTGTTTCTAATAAGATAAACTTTCTGTCTTGCTTTATCTTATTAGGGAGTTATATGTCAGTGTTTAAAATATGCTATGTGGTATAATAGGTGTCAAATTCTTTAAAAAGAGGGGTGCTGGAACTAGCCCTATAGATTTGTTTTGGTGCATGTGACAAAACCTACAACTTAATTGGGATGATGTAATGCTCCAGTAGTGGTTGGGCTTTTGGGAGTGTGGCAGTTCAAACTTTAGATTTTGATTAAGATGAGAGGAGGATATCCTAATCCTATAACATGGATATATGCATTCAATTTTAAAGCCCACATTTTCAAATTTAACTCAGTGTTTCATTTGTGTAATTGCTGCTTCTGAAAGGGGAAAAGCTTCCCAAATGCAGTCAAACTTTCAGAGGAATAAATCTGTTGTGAGAAAATTAAAAGAATCTTAGAAATTAAAAAAAATCTAGGCTAAACAAAATTACAAAAGTCTTCACCATGTCCTATAAGTTCACATAAAGAGTAAAAGCTGGTTTAATAACGTGGCTTGTTGGATCCAGCATATTGAACTTATTGCAACAGTTTTCTGTGACATTTACATCAGTGTATTTTTGAAACAGGTTTGAGTATTCATTGTTTAACTTAAGATTTGTGGGCTAGGGTAGCTGGTGAATCAGTGGCTTTTGCTAAGTATTTGCAAGATTAGAAAAAAGTCCCGATTAAGATTTTTAAAATACATAATGCCAGTTTGAAACCATATTGAATCCTCAAGCCACATGTGCAAATGTATGTCTGGCTATTTAAAAGCACTTATTTGCTCAGTCAGGTCACCAGGAACTCACACAAGGGTACTTAAAAAGTTGTTACCTGTGTAATTTTATGTTGTGTGGCTATTTTTCTCATTCCTGGTGAAGCAATCCTCCAAATCTTTGAGTTGGTCCATCAATTAAGTATATTACCACGTTGTTTCATTTCTGTTAATCTTTTCCTGTAGATTAGGCTGCTCTTTCCTAGGGTGAAGTTGAATGTGGCGGAGGAATTGCCCCTTAGTCTAATTCTGGGTTTGCTGACATTATAGGTGTTTCAGTTTTAAAATCTAATTGATGCCCTTCTTGAACTGATTTTTCTTCAGCAATTTCAAGTCAATTGATTTCCAGGAAATAATCTGAAGCAGGCTCATAAAGCCTTGAGAATCAAATTCCTTTCTACCCAACAAAACAAAAGCCCATACATTTTGATTGTGTGTAGAAGTTGTTCAACTAAAGGAATAAATGACTATTAAACAAGTGGACCTTCTGTTATCTTTTGTCATCTAGTACAAATGCTGTGCTTTGAGGTAAACCAAATAACCTACAAAAATAGTGGTGAATAATGGTAGGAATAACATTTTGAGGGAGAATATGTAGTGCTTGATACCTAAGAGTTCTCTTGATTCATCAATTAACTGTAAGTTAAAAAAATGAAAAACTATTCTTTATGTAATTTAGAAAGGAGAAGGGTTCTGGTAGGTTAAAGGTCAGTGTCCCCTGTCTACAAAAATCTCTTGGCCTTGTTGATGTCTACCCTATAATTTTATCTCTACAATAGTTAAATGAATCCTGTGAATCATGACACCTGTGCTGGAAACGAAGTCCTTTCAATGGCTCTAATCCTTTACACCGTTCTATATGATCACAGCCTCAGTTTCTTAAAATAATTTCACTATAATGTCTTTGATGGGAAAACTCAGACATTAAATGTCATTTTATTAATTATTTCCTGATTGCCCCATGAGCTCTTCTGGTTTGCTTTAATATTTGCATATAAGCAAAGTTGACAATTCAGGTATTTAAAAATAACGGTTTTGGTGCTTGTCTGGGTGGCTCAACCTGTAAGCAGCAGCAGGAGGATTTCGAGTTCAGAGCCAGCCTTAGCAACTTAGCAAGACCCTGTCTCAAAAAATAAAATGGGCTGGGCATGTGGTGCAGTGATTAAGTGCTCCTGGGTTCAATCCCTGGTGACCCTCAAAAATAAAAAATAAATACTTTGTTTCTCACAACCCCACAATATATAAGTACTATTTTTTTTTTCTTGCAGTACTGGGGATTGAAACCAGGGGCACTCTGCCACTGAGCTACATTCTCAGCTCTTATTTTTTTGAGACTTGGTAAGTTGCTTAGGGTCTCACTAAATTGCAGAAGCTGGCTTCAAATTTGCAATCCTGTCTCAGCCTCCCACATAGCTGGGATTGATTTTTTTTTTTTACCAAGGAGGAAACACAAATATTAAGCAACTTGCTCAATGTTACCATAGTAGTAGTCTGAATTCAAATTCTATAAACAAAGCCCAGTGTAGTGGTATACACCTGTAGTCTAGTGACTGGGTAGTCTGAAAGGATCACAATTTCAAAGCCAGCCTCAGCAAATTAGCAAGATCCTAAGCAAGATCTTGTCTCAAGATTTAAAAAAAAAAAAAAAACAGGGCTGGAGATGTAGTGCCCCTAAGTTTAATCCCCAGTTCCAAAAACCAAAAGATATTGATTAGATATTGCATTAACATTAAAAATTCAAAAGATACAATAGACTCTATAGAAGAAAGTCCCAGTTACTTTCCCTGAAGGCAACTGATGGGGTGAGTTTCTTGGATTTTTAATTGGAGATACTTTCACAAATGTACAAAAAATACAAATGTTTCTTTTACCCAAACAGTAGGATATTATACATACTGTTTTATATTTAATTAGTTATCTCTGAGCTTATTCTGTATTAGTTCATAAAGAACATCTATGACTGCATGATATTCCATCATATGGATATAACAATTTAATGTGATTCCTACTGATGACCATTTAAGATTTTTTTCCAATGTGTTATTACAAAAAGGAGTTTTAAATTTTTCTTTTTTTTTTTTTTTGGTGGTGCTGGGGATTGAACCCAGGGTCTTATGCATTCAAGGTAAGCACTCTACCAACTGAGCTATATCCCAGCCCCAGGAGTTAAAAATTTTAGGTGTATGTAAAATTTTTTAAAAATATCTTTATTTTGAGACAGGGTTTCCCTAAGATTCTTAGGGCCTTGCCAAGTTACTGAGGCTGGCTTTGATTTGCAATCCTCCTGTCTCAGCCTCCTGAGCCACTGAGATTACAGGCATGTGCCACCTTACCTGACAGATGTATTTAAATGTTGATAGATCTTGCCAAATTGTCTTCTATAGAGGTTGTACCAATTTATATCTCCATGAGCAATGTAGGAGAGGATTTTTTTTTACTCCTATCCTTGTCAACACATTATCAAATTTTTTAATCTCTGCCAGTCTATTAGAGAAAAATGATATGTTACCTACTTTTGTTTTGCACTTCTGAGTGTGGCAGAGACAAAACTATGCATAGCATAGATTTTTTTCTCCTGGACATAACAGCTTTGTTTTCCAAGGTCTCATACATTTAGATAGGGGTCATATCATATTCTTGCCAATAAAATGGGAGCAGAAGTAGCATATTACTTCCCCTCCAAAGCTCTCAAGAGTTGGTATATCTCCACACTTCCCACAACTTTGGAGGAGGCCAGTGATCCAGACAGTATAGATGAAGAAAGCTACTTAACCACTATCAAATGCACAAATGAGAAGATAATGACTGTGCTAAGCTATTGTTAGCTGTTTTGTTCATATGACAGGATTGCCTAGCTCAACCCTGACTGATAAAGTTGGGCATCAATTAACATCTTAAAATAACTTATTAGACTTTTTTATGAATCTGTTTACCAGGGACCTTTTGTTATCTCTATTTTCCATCAGTGAATGAATTCTCCCCTTAAGCATCATACTATATTCTAGCTGCTAGCTCATTTCTGCTATGCGTCATCATTTTTCTGCTTAAAAGATTTTTAAAATAACAAAATTTCAGCTGTTCATTTTAGACTTTTTTTTTCCTCCCAGTGCTGGAAATTGAACCCAGGGCTTTGAACAGGCTAGGCAAATGCTGTCTCTGAGCTACATCCCCAATCTCAGGTTATCTTTTTTAATTCTAAGCCCTGATTCTATCTCTAACTTTAAAATTCCTAAACCAAATTAGTAGGTCTATTGCATCAGTCTGGCTGACTAGATCTGGCTACAACTCTCAAATCTCAGTGGCTTAAATTAATAAAGGTTTGTTTCTTGTTCATATTACATATTTATTGAGGGTTGGTCATTGTCCTTACTCCAGAAACCAAGCTGTTTCGGGAAGCTATCATCTGGAATATTGCCAGATGTCTAGGGCAAAAGGCAAAGAAAGCCTGGTGCAATTCACTTTAGAAGATTGTCTATTCACAGGGTGGAGAAGTGAAATCTTTACCAAGTACCTGGGAGAAGACAACCAAATGTTTGTGAATGACTCCAATAACTGATACAAAGTAACCCATTGATTTTCTTTTCTTTTTTCTTTTTTTTTTTTTTTTAACCAGGGATTGAATCCAGAGTCTATGAGCTACATTCCTAGCCCTTTTAATATTTTATTTAGAGAGAGGGTCTCACTAAGTTTAAGTTGCTTAGGGCCTTGCTAAGTTGCTGAAGCTGACTTTGAACTCACAATCCAAGCCGCTGGGGTTACAGGCGTACACCACCACGCCCAGCTCTTTTTATCTTTGCACACACTTGAGGAATTATGAAGAACAGCTGGTACATGAAGGTGGCAGAAGGAGCTAGTACACTCCATATTAGAAGAAAGAAGTATTTTATTACTAACATTGCTTAGACTTGCTAGCTATGGTGGAGGTAAAAACAAATATATTGATGGTTTTTGTTGTTCTTAAATTCTCTACAGATCATTCAACACCTTATTTAATTGATTCATTTGGCAAAATACGGTCATCTGCACACTATCTACACATGACTCTGTAAAAAATTCATGTGATATTTTTTTATGTGACCTGGTTCCTTTCCTGAGAACCACATAAATGTTCACTAAAAAATAACTTTAGATTCTCATTGCACAGTATGATAGCCACTAGCCACTAGTAATGATTTAGAATTGAAATGTCAGTTCTTCAGATACAAATACATTCCTTTTTTTTTTTTTTTTTTTTTTTGGTACCAAGGATTAAACCCAGGGGTGCTTAACCACTGAGATACATCCCTAGCCCTTTTTTATTTTTTATTTTGAGACAGAATCTCACCAAGTTGCTTAGGGGCTCATTAGGGCCTCCTAAATTGGTGAGGCTGGCTTGGAATTTGCAATTCCCCTGCCTCAGCCTCCCAAGCTGCTGGCATGTGCCACTGCACACAGGCTTTTTTTTTTTTTTCCCCCCCCCCAACTCTATATCCAATTTTGAGTCATTTTTTTTAGCATAAGGAGAGTCAGGCCAGACATGGTGGTGCATGCCTGTAATCCCAGCATCTCAGGAGGCTGAGGTAGGAGGATTGCAAACTCAAGGCCAGCTTTCCAGCCTTTTTTTTTTTTTTTTTTAAATATGTATTTATTTATTTTTCGGTGGACACAACATCTTTGTTTGTATGTGGTGCTGAGGATCGAACCCGGGCCACACGCATGCCAGGCGAGCGCGCTACCACTTGAGCCACATCCCCAGCCCCAACCTTTTTTTTTTTTTAAATAGTAGTTTTAGGGATCAAAACAGGGTTTTACACATGCTAAGCAAGCGCTCCAACACTGATCTACATCTTCAGTCCTGTCACACTATATTTCAAGAGCTTAATGATTATATTGGCTATCATATTGGTCAGCACAGAAAACTTCTGGACCACTACAGAAAGTTCTATTGCTGATTTAAAACCTTGAAATTTTTTCTCCTTTATTTTGCAGGAGATAGAGATGAGGCATATGAAATCTGTTTTTACCATGTGTAGATTTCATATCAAATTTATATTTCTTGCTATAAATTTTTTCCCCTTTTTTTCTGGTTGATAATTGGATTTCTAGAAGTCTTTGACAATAGTACAAACTATACAAACAGTACAAATTACAAGAGGAGGAACCACTATATCACCTTTCCAAGAACAAAGGTTTTAGTTTTCTTTAAAAAAAAAAAAAAACAAAAACAAAAAAAAAACTTTAGTTTTCCATTGGCTCCAATTTGGCCTGCATCTTTTGCCAAATTGTTGGATCCTTGAAATCAATTTTATAAATATTCCTTATTCAGAGAAGAAACAATTCTTCAGATTTGTCCTGAAAGAGCCAAGCTGGCCTGCCATACCAGTAGTAAGGTGACATGCAGTCACAAGCTCTACTCTGACCACCAGCTACCCCACAGAGAATGATCCTAAGTGGAATTTATACCCAGCAACCCTCACTCCCTAGGCCCTTCCCCAAGTTCAGCTTCAGGAAGTTTAGTTAACGTGTATCTTGTTCATTGGCTTTAGCTATTTTTGTTTGTTTGGCAGTCCTGGGTATTGAACCCAGGGGTGCTCTACCACAGCTACATCCCCAGTCCTTTTTAAATTTTTTTGAGAGAGGGTCTCACTAAATTGGCCTTGAACTTGTGAACCTGCTGCCTTGGCCTCCTGAGTCAATGGGATTACAGGTGTGCACCACTATGCCCAGCATAGATTTTAATCATATTTATGCTGCAGGGAACATACACTTTCCAACATATTCTTTTTTTTTTTTTTTTTGTATTTTATTTAGATATAGGGTCTCACTGAGTTGCTTAGTGCCTCGCTTTTGTTGAGGCTGACTTTGAACTCTTGATTCTCCTTCCTCAGCCTCCCAGCCACTGGGAATATAGGCATGCACTACCACACCCAGCTAACCAACCTATACTTACATAGGAAATACAGACTGAAAATAGTGGCTATTTTCAGTGGAAACGTTGATCAAGTTTCTTTTAAAAATTCTGCTACAAAGTTACAACAGTTAGCCTATGCCTCATAAAGCATTCAAAAACATACTTTTGAATGAAGTAACTGCCACACACACTTTGCAACTCACTTTCAAATCCTGGTAAATGTGAACTTAAACCTCCAAAATTGATTAAATCATTTAATTACATGCCATGAGTGCCTGAACTCATTTGCTTGCAAATCTCATTGTCATTTAGAGAGAGATTCATTATTTATTTGGCAGTCCTGGTTAGTTTAGAAGGAATAATGGAGGGGTAATGTAATTATCAGTCATCTAATCACTAAGTTTTTTTTTTTTTTTTTTTTTGCTTTTTGGGTACTGGGAATTGAACTTGGGGTACTTTACCACTGGGCACTTTTACCTCTCCAGGACTTTTTATTTTGAGACAGGTTCTCCCTAAACTGTTCAGTCTGGCCTCAAACTTGCAATCCTCCTGCCTCAGCCTCCCTAGTAGCTGGAACGCCTCTGGCTTTGTCACAAAACTTCTTATTAGAGTGTAAACATAGTATTCAGGTTCTAGAGATTGGTGACTAACTAAACTAGGAAATTTCACTTATCCAAAAGGAACATACAAAAAAAAAAAAAAAAAAAGATTTACACTAAGAACTCTGTTCATTGGCCCTGAGCTGGATTCTGTGGGTGGGGTCTGTTACAATCTAATGCAATCAACACATCCAGTATTAATACTGTGATTAGAATGAAAAATTTTTCAATGCCCCCTCCCCTTTTCAATGTAGCAGTTCTTTAATTTATTAATGCTTAGTTTTTGTATCATGCAAAAATATACTAACTACTAAGTATATTTTCTCCTTTAAGTCCTCATTCAAATTTTTTTCTTCCCTGTGTGTGTGTGTGTGTGTGTGTGTGTGTGTTTTCCTAGGGACTGAACAAGTAGGGCCTTGCCCAGGCTAGGAAAGCCCTCTACCACTGAACTGCACCCCCAGCCCTTCTTCCCCCTTCTTAAAGTCAGTTTGTAAGAAGAGAATTGGAGCCTTACCCCCACCCCACACCCTTAAAGCAAATCAGTAACTAGGAAAAAGACCAAGAAGTGCCAATCCCAAAGACAGAAATCACCAGTGAAGATGTTGACTGCCACTTAAAAATGTTCCTAATAGCTGGGTGCCGTGGTGCATGCCTGTAATCCCAGTGACTCTGGAGGTTGAGGCAGGAGAATTGCAAGTTCAAAGCCAGCCTCAGCAACTTAATGAGGCCCTTAAACAACTTAGTGAGACACTGTCTCAAAATAAAAGATAAAAAGGACTGGGGATGTGACCCATTGGTTAAGTGTCCCTGGTGTTCAATCCCTGGTTATATGTTCCTAATATAACCCCTCCTCAAGATATCATTGATTGTTTTTATATGATTTATAAAATCCTTCGAAGTTTAAAAAAAAATTTTTTTTTTGGTACCAGGAATTAAACTCAGGGGCACATGACCACTGAGCCACATCCCCAGCCCTATTTTGTATTTTATTTAGAGACCTGGTCTCACTGAGTTGTTTAGCACCTCGATTTTGCTGAGGCTGCCTTTGAACTCGCAATCCTCCTGCCTCAGCCTCCTGAGCCACTGAGATTATAGGTGTGCACCACTAGCTTTTTTCAATATTCTGAGCAACAACATTACAATTATTTCAGACTGGTACTCTTCCTACCATTACACTTAATGAATGTGTTAGACATTTATGAATGGGTTAGTCATTGCTTTTTTTTTTTTTAATAAAAATTTTATCTCAAGTTCCGTGGAGGTGGACAGTTGCCAAGTGTCAGCTGAACTAGTCAGGACTTTCCTGACTTTCTGGTCCTTTAGTGGTCGCTACCACCACCACATAATCTTCCTTGAAGACTCTGTATTGAAGCTGCGACCTGGAAAAATCCTTTGAAAAAGATTAGTAGAATCCTGCTAGGATCTAGAGGACAACAGGAAAGACAAAACTAGTCACTTTTCCATACAGATAACAAGATAAAGGCTCCAGGGGAATCTCTAAGGCATTAGGCAAATTTCTTACTCTCTTATACCTGTTTCCCCTCTTAAAAGGACAGGATGCTATGCTAGGCAAGGATTCTGGAGTCAGATCACCTGAGTTCAAATCCCTGCACTGCCATTTCCTAGCAGGAATTGTCTTGGACTAGTGGCTTCCAGTTTTTAAATCTAGATTCTCTCATTTGTAAAATGAATACAATGAACCAGGGTTTTGTCAGTATTTTTCCAGACCTACCTGGGGAGGGAAAATACTCTTGAGAGTCTGGATGTCTAGCTCAGACTTCTTTGAGAGAAATATTTCTATAGTGGAAAAAATGGAATCTGTTTGATGTTATGAATGAAATTTCACTTGTCGATTCCCTTTCCTCTAATGCTGGGCTTCTCCAAGTGACCGTTTAATTATTTGATCTCCCAACTGAACCAGGAATAGCTCTTTTTCTGCAGACCATCGATCTGGACTCCCAGTTTATATACTGCTGACATAAAATAGTCTTTATCTAACTACCATTAACTCATTACCCTCAGCCCCTACCCCAGTCTCTAATTAACTGATAGCATTAAGTTTCTAAATATGTAAATTGTATTTAACTCTCATATATGTTATATCTGACTTATACAGAACAAGAAAACCTGTTTCATCTTGAACATTACTCCAAAAAGATGTTCATACCAATATTTTTTCCCTAGAAAAGTGAGAATTGGAACTAATGCCATATATGGAAGCAAACTCCCAGTCAAGCATTTACAAGGTAGGGGTTTGTCACCCAAGGACTCTCAGGGGAACTAACAAGGGAAGGCGGAGGCTGGGCAAGAAAGAAGCCAAGTCCAAGTGTGATTTCAGTCCAAGTCCTGCACAGAGCTGTTTCTGCCTGATCCCACAGGGAAACTGGAGCCGAAGAGACACTTCCAAATTTGTACTAAATCATGGCAAGAAAACTGGTTTTTCATGTCATTGTGTCCTTCGGTCATGGGTAACGCCTGCCCTGGGATAATGCACCTGCTCCCAGGCACCTGCTCCAGGAGCAGACAAAGACTCCAGTTGCCGAAGGGCTGTCCTGCCAGAGAGTCACCGGCACAGGCCATCAGGAACAAAAACACACAGAGATTGCACACGAGGCAAGACAGGAGCAGTAAAAGGTCCTTGTAATGTCATCGAATTGTCCTTACTTAGTTGGGGCTTTCTTCTGAAAGCATTTTCATTGTCACTACTTTCTTTGAAGCACAATAAAACCAGTGAATGACTGCACTATCTTGTCTCCTGTGTTTGGGACCTGTTCTTAAAACTTGGCCAGCTTTAGGGTAAATATTTAAATTGAATGTTTCATTGTGACATCATAAGACAATGTAACATTTCAAAATAGATTTGGGACTACTGTGGGGACGTAATTTTTTACATGTGATTTTCTCTTCTATACAATGATTTTTAAATAATTAAATAGTATCATTTCTAGGCCATGGATGTTACAAATAGTCTTCTCACCTATCTTAAAATAAACGAATGTGGTTTTGTTTGTTTTGGGCACTGGGAATGGAACCCAGGAGTGCTCTCCCACTGAGCCTGTTTTGTCACCAGCCCTTTTTCTTTTTAATTTTGAGATAGAGTCTCTCTAAGTTGTCCAGGCTGCCCTTCATCTTTCAATCCTCTTGCCTAAGCCTCCCAAGTGGCTGGGATTCCACACATGACAGTTACTTGAATTTCTCATAAAATTATTTAAGGGGATATTTAATACAAAAATTAAAATTAAAGCTATGTCTTAGATTACCTGTAAAATCATTTTTTATTTAAATGTGCGAACAATGTGTGCAACTCTCAAACATCTTAAACATAATGCTAATATATAAGGTATTTGGTTTTTTTAAATTACTGAACATTTGAAAATACAGAGAATCAAAAGTTATCTGAATTCCATCATTTGGAGAGAACCATGTTTTCATTTTGGTTTATTTTCTTCCATTCTCTTTCTTTTACTTATTTACCTTTTTTCTTTCTTCTTCTTTTTCTTTTTCTTTCTTTCTTTTCTTTTTTTTTTTTTTTTTTGTGATACTGGAGATTAAACCCAGGGCCCTTAATCACTGAGCCACATCCCAAGCCCTTTTTATTTTTTATTTTGAGACAGGGTCTCACTAAGTTGCTTAGGGCCTCACTAAGTTGCTGAGGTTGACTTTGAACTCATGATCCTCCTGCTTCAACTACTGGGATTACAGATGTGCGCCACCATCTCAGCTTCTTCCATTCTCTTTCTTTCTCGCTCTCTTTTCTTTTTTTCCTTTGTCCTGGGGATTGAACCCAGGGTCTCTCTACCAATAAACTACTTCCCCAGCCCTTTTTATTTTATGCTAAGACAGGGGCTCATTAAATTGCTGAGACTGGCCTCAAACTTGATCCTTCAGCCTCAGTCTCCTGAGTTGTGCATGCCACCACTTCTGGACACACACACACACACACACACACACACACACACACATATATATATATATATATATATATATATTTTTTTTTTTTTTTTAAAGTATAAAAGGTAGAGATGAGCAAGTGTGGTGGCACATGCCTGTAATCCCAGTGGCTCATCAGGAGGTTGAGGCAGGAGGATCGTAAGTTCAAAGTTAGCATCTCCAAAAAGATGTTCATACCAATATTTTTTCAATAAAAGTGAGGCGCTAAGCAACTGAGTGAGACCCTGTCTCTAAATAAAATACAAAATAGGGCTGGGGATGTAGCTCAGTGGTCAAGTGCCCCTGAGTTCAATCCTTCAATCCCCAGTATCACTCCCATCCCCTCCCCCAAAAAAGAAAGAAAAAGGTATAAGATCCTTTCAGTTTTTCATAATGGTGGAATGAGTAATTTGTGAAGCAGGTAATCTAACAGATTCTCTCTGAAGACAACTAGATAGGAGATCAAATGATACGTGTGTATGTCATGTATGTCAAGTTGGCTTGAAGGCATGGGGGAGCTAATGAGCAGTGAAGGTTTGCAGAAGCCACGTCAGGGGGAACATGGGGAATCTTGACAGGGCTTGCCTTCAGGGCTGCTTCATCCTGGCCAGTATTTGCTGATTTTGAAAGTCTGAGAAGGCTGAGCAACCCTGACAGCCTCAAGGGTTCAATGAGTAAAACATAGAGAACAGGTCACCAAGCAGTCCACAGGGACAGACCCTCTGCGCTTTGAGTCAGATCCCCTGCCATCTATTAGTAAAGCAGCAAGAGGAAGTTTTCTGAAATTGGCAGACCAGGTACTCCTGCTCAAAACCCTGCAGTGACTTTCAACTTCATAGTAAAAGATAAAGTAAGGGGGGAAAAAAGAAGACAGCTTACAAAATTACTGTCCTATCAGGTTTTTTTTTTTTTTTTTTTTTTAGGGGGGTGAAAGATCCCAACATCCCCTTTTCATAATAGAAATATATATTGTCCTTATTGCAAAATGAAATTTATAGATAATAACTAATCTACAAATAAAATTGTGGAAAAGTTAATGAGATGTTCAAACTAATATAAGGAAGAAGAAAAGTAATCTGTAATAAAACAACATGTATTCCTGGATACAATGAGATCAAAGATCGGGCCTGCCTGTAATCCCAGCGGCTGAGAGGTTGAGGCAGAAGCAAAGCCAGCTTCAGCAATTTAGCAAGGCCCTAGCAATTTAGAAAGATTATATATATATATATATATATATAAATGGGCTGGGGATGTGTCTCTGAGTTCAATTCCCAGTACTCCCCTGAAAAAAAGATGAGATCAGAGCATATAATGTGTTATAAGATGGTGTTTATACCTGTAGGCAGAATGGCTGTGAACCCAGTCTAATAGAGCTGCGTGTGCCACCAGTATGCCATAAGCAGGGTTCCCATCAGTGACCTGGTATCTGATATGGTTAAAAACTCTTAGGAAAGTTTCAAACAAAACAATTTTCCTTTAATCACAAGGTAATTGCACTTCTATATAATACAGACTGCATTAAAACTGTGCAACAAACACGTTGTGTTTCTATGTGTAATGAAGCTATGTTCGAGCCTCAGATAATATAATTTTCTGGCAAGACATTTAAGTCTTGCTGAACCCAGGACAATTCCCCATCCAGTAAGACTACCCCATGTAGTACTTCTGGTATCCCTGGACCCTACACACAAAATGCTATAACTCTCCCTCGTGTCATTGTGGCAATCAAAGACACTTCCATCAGCGGGTGCTTGGTGGTGCACACATATAATCCCAGCGGCTCGGGAGATTGAGGCAGGAGGCAGGAGGATCTCAAGTTCAAGGCCAGCCTCAGCAACAGTGAGGCGCTAAGCAACTCAGTGAGACCCTGTCTCTAAATAAAATACAAAATAGGGCTGGGGATGTGGCTCAGTGGTTGAGTGTCCCTGAGTTCAATTCCCAGTACCCACCATCCCCCTGCCAAAAAAAAAAAAAAAGCAACCATCACTCCCATCAATCTGCCAAGTGCCCCTGACATGGAGGAATCACATGCTGCCTTTGAGAATCACTCCTTTGGGGACGTAGGGAGTTGTTCCCTCCTGGATCTCATCTCCTGGCTTTTGCCTGTGCACCTTCATGATTCCTCAGATCTGATCAAGCCTGCTTTAGGATCTCTGCCATGGCTGTTCCACCTGAATGCTCTTCTCCCACATGTGGCTACAGTTCACTCCCCACCTCCTTCAGGTCCTTGCTCAAACATTGCCACCTGGGTGAGAACTTCCCAGGCCCTTTATTTGAAATTTAACATTCCTCATTGGCATTTCCTCCTCCCCCTTCCCTGCTTAATTTTTCTCCTTGGCATCACATCTGACATTCTCTGTTTTACTTATTTTTTCTAACCACCTCTACCTCTAGAGGCTTCAGATGTAATATGATAAGGTTTCCTGTCTTGACTGCTAAGCTCCATAAATCTCAGCAGAAGAAAGGAAAGGGAAAGGAGCATTTCAGGAAGTAGCAAAGGGTCTTCAGACCCAAATTCATCTTCCATCCTTAAACCATCCGATGGGTTGCACATTGATTGTCAGTTCTTGGCCACAAAGAGTGTCCCCCTTTCCTTTCTGGTTACTGGGCAGGGTCAGGGTGTTCAATCAGGTGATGATGCTTATGGTACCAGGATCTGCCCATGGCTTTTGAAGTCTTCATGAATGGAGAGGGTAATTTTGAAAAGCAGGGTAGGCAAGAGCCTCTGTAAACGATATTACCCCAAAGTCAATTGACTACAGAGGAGCAGAGCTTAGAACTCTGGACTCTCTTTCATTATAATAAGATGCATTTATGACCCTAGAAAATTGCAACTGAATGGCAGGGTCAGAAGCAATTATAGACATGGTGGAATCTGCCAGGAATGTTTTGAGTGAGTCACAGGAGGTAGCCTTTATTTAATTTTTTATTTTTTACAGTACTAGGAATTGAACCCAGGAGTGCTCTACCACTAAGCTACATCCCCAGCCCTTTTTATTTTTTCTTTTGAGACAGGGTCTTTCTAAGTTGCTGAGACTGGCCTCAAACCTGTGATCCTCATGGGATTACAGTCATGTGCTACTGTGCCCGACAGAGGGCAGTGTTTATTTTTTTCAGAAGGCCGACTTTAAACCATAGTTATTGGAACAGTGCCTAGAAAATAGGGCTCAATAAAAGGAGATTCAACCAAGATAATACACTATGAAATTCCAGTCATTTGCATAAGTTGCATAAATGAGGTATAGAGGCTCCTATCTTAACCTAAAATTTCATGACTTGGAGTGTAGTTCCTTAAAAAAAAAATCCACAGAAGAACTGCATATTATTACCTTCCACAAAACAACTTCTATAGTTTTAGAAAGAAAGCTAGTGGAGAAGATCTCTTCTTCCAAAATTTATGCTGGAATTCAGTAATGTGAATGTTAGTATCATCACACCCTAAATATCTGTGGTAGGCAGAATAATAGCCCCAATTATAACCATATGTTATTACCTGAAACCTGTGAGACTACTAGGTTACAGAACAAATGGAAAACACAAGTTAGAGATGGCGTTAAGGGGATGGGGCTGTAGCTCAGTGGCAGAGCACTTGCCTAGCACGTGTGAGGCACTGAGTTTGATTCTTAGCACCACATAAAAATAAACAAATAAAGGCATTCTGTCCATCTACAACTACAAAAAAAAAAAAAAAGAAAAAGAAAAAATTAAGGGATGGCATTAAGGTTGCTATCAGCTGTCTTGTAGATGGGGAGATTTCTCATGGGCCCAACATAATTGCAATGTCCTTTAAATATAGAAAAGAAAACAGAAGACCATGAGAGCCAGAGAGACGGCAAGGTGACGTGGCCTCAGCCTGACATTGCTAGCTTTGAAGCAGGGAGGACCAGGAGCATGTGCAGCCCAGACATAAATGTGGGCAAAGGTGAGAAAACAGGCTCTCCCCATGGTCTCCAGGAAGAAACACATCTGCTGACACCTGGATTCCTGTCCAGGGAGACCTGGGTGGGACTTCTGACCTACAGAACTCTGAGGTCATAAATCCGTACTGCAATCAGTCACTAAGTGTGCTAAGACAACAATAGGAGACAAATTCAGTATCATTCTGCTGTTTGTGTTAGTCACCATCTGACACAGAGAAGTTATTCTCCGTTTCACCCCACACTCCCAGAACTTCTCCCTGTGGCCAGTTTTTTCTGAATCATTCTATGCTGGTGGTTCCCAATGCAGGGGGAGGAAGGGTTTGGGCTCTTAGGGGACATTTTTGGCCATGTCTGGAGAACTTTGTCATTATTGGGAGGTGTGAGTTTGCTGTTGATATCTGCTGGGTAGAGGCTGGGAACGCTGATAAGCATTCTACAAGGTACATGTCAGCTCCCAAAAGCAAAGAATTTTCTAGCCCCAAATGGCAATAGCATCATTGATGGAGAAACCCCATTTACTCAAATACCAGTTTAGGTAACTCCTGGGTTAGAGGTTGAGGGCCTTAATTCCTGTACCGGCTCCCTCTGCCCCACCCCCGCCTTTTTTTTTTTTTTTTTTTTGGTCCTGCTTTCTTCCTACTATGAATTCTCAAAGGAGGTGTTATGTTTAGATGTGGTGTCACCCCAAAGCTCATGGGGTGAGACAATGCAAGAAAGGTTTGGAGGAGAAATGATTGGGTGATAGCCTTAACATAACCAGTGAATCAATCCCTGATGGGATTAACTGAGTGTAACTGGAGGCAGGTGGATGTGTCTGGAAGAAGTGGTTAATTGGGGGGTGTGGCTTTGGGATATATATTTGTATCTGGAGAGTGGAGTCTCTCTCCCTCTCTCCCTCCCCCTCCCCCTCCCCCTCCCTCTCTCCCCCTCTCTCCTCCCCCTTCTCTCTCTCCCCCTCCTTCCCCCTCTTCCTGATCATCTGTGAGCTGGTTCCCTCTACCACACTTTTCAGCCAGGATGTTCTGCCTCACCTGGAGCCCTGAGGAATGGAGCCTGCCACCTCTTGGACTAAGACCTCTGAAACTGTGAGCCCTCAAATACACTTTTGCTCCCTTTAAAATTGTTCTGGTTAGATCTTCTAGTCACAACAGCAAAAAAAAAGCTGACTAGAACAGGAGGGACTATATCCCCTGAGGAGGCAAAAATTGGTTCTTGGGGAGTGTCTTAGTTCAGCTCCTGTAAAAAATTACGGTAGACTGGGTACCTTAAAAAAGATTTATTTTCACAGTCCTTGCATCTGGGATGTCCAAGATCTAAGTGTCTGGTGAGAGCCCAATCCCTGCTTTTGCAGATGACATCTTCTAGCTATTTCCTCACATGGCAGAGAGCAGATTCTTAAGTCTCCTTTAAGAGCACTCATCCAAGTCATGACCTCATTACTCCCCAAAGCCCCACCCCTGATATGGGGGCATGAGGATTTTAATATATGCATTTTAGGGAGGGACACAAAAATTTACTCCATAGCAAGGTGGGGGTAAAAAACTTAGATATTGCAATGGTTTGTGGCCCTCTAAAGTTCATCTTCACCTGAGGAACTCTTTTTTTTTTTTTTTTTTCCAGTACTACTGGGGATTGAACTCAGGGGCCCTTAACCACTAGCCACATCCACAGCCCCTTTTTATTTTTTATTTTGAGACAGGGCCTAGCTAAGTTGCTGAGACTGGTTTTGAACTTGTGATCCTCCTGCCTCTGCCTCTTGAGTCACTGAGATTACAGGTGTGCACCACTGCACCTGGCTCCTCACCCTGATGAAATCTTATTCCTCAGTATTAATTTCTCCCATTAAATTTCTTTATATTATATTTATTTTTTCCTTAGGTGAATGACAATGACAATTTTTTAAAAGGTTAAGAAGTACTGCTTTCACCAAAGTGTGAAATTAATACCTTCCAAAGATGATTATTTTCTTCTGACCTTTTTCTTTTTTTTAAATATTTATTTTTTAGTTGGACACAATACCTTTATTTTATTTATTTATTTTTATGTGGTGCTGAGGATCGAACCCAGGGCCTTGTACATGCTAGGCGAGCGTTTTACTGCTGAGCCACATCCCCAGCCCCTTTCTGACTTTTTTCTTTAAGGGGAAATTACCTAGAATCTGTAAGAGTGTTTGTGTTGTTTAGTTGAGTGACAAACAAAGAGCATTAATGTGTAAATTCATTTTAAATTTGCATGCTTATGAATTTTTTAAAATGTACATAAAGACAGATGTACAAAGTTACTGTTCAACTGCTAACATCTAGTTGAAGACATTTGGTTCTGTCTTTAACTCTTCCTTCACGTTTCTTATTTTTTTTTAAAAATTTAATTGCTTTTATTTTTTAAATACAGCAGAATGCTTCACAATTCTTACTACACATATAGAACACAATTTTTCATATCTCTGTTTGTATATAAAGTATGTTCACACCAATTCATGTCTTCATATATGTACTTTGGATTCCTCCATCATTGCTAACCCCCTGCCCCATCCCTTCCCCTCCCACCCCTCTGCCCTATCTAGAGTTCATCAATTCCTCCCATGCTTCCTCTCCCTACCCCACTATGAATCAGCCTCCTTATATCAGAGAAAACATTTGCCATTTGTTTTATTGGGATTGGCTAACTTCACTTAGCATTATCTTCTCCAACTGCATCCGTTTACCTGCAAATGCCATGATTTTATTCTCTTTTATTGCTGAGTAATATTCCATTGTGTATATATACCACAGCTTTTTTAATCCATTCATCTACTGAAGGGCATTTAGGTTCCACAGTTTAGCTATTGTGAATTGTGCTGCTATAAACATTGATGTGGCTGTGTCCCTGTAGTATGCTGTTTTTAAGTCTTTTGGGTATAGACCGAGGAGAGGGATAGCTGGGTCAAATGGTGGTTCTATTCCAAATTTTCTAAGGAGTCTAAATACTGCTTTCCATATTGGCTGCACCAATTTGCAGTCCCACCAGCAATGTATGAGTGTACCTTTTCCCCCACATCCTCGCCAACACTTATTGTTGTTTGTCTTCATAATAGCTGCCATTCTGACTGGAATGAGATGAAATCTTAGAGTAATTTTGATTTACGTTTCTCTAATTGCTAGAGGTGATGAACATTTTTTCATATATCTGTTAATTGATTGAATATCCTCTTCTGAGAAGTGTGTGTTCATGTCCTTGGCCCATTTATTGATTGGGTTATTTGTTTTTTTGGTGTTTAGCTTTTTGAGTTCTTCCTTCACGTTTCTTAAGTCATAAATTTGAAAAAGTTCATAAATTTGAAGAACGGTTTCATGAGACGGCCAGCACCTCACAAGGGTAATTTCTTCTGCCCAGGAGGGGATAAGCCACCTGAGAAAATAGAGTCTGAAGTAATTAGTGAAGAAATAAAAGACAGAGTCAAAGAATAGGTTTTATTTTTTTTAATTAATTTATTCATTTGTTCTAATTTGTTATACATGACAGCAGAATGCATTTCAATTCATAGTATACAAATGGAGCATAATTTTTCATTTCTCTGGTTGTACACAAAGTAGAGTAGAGTCACGCCTTTCGTGTCTTCATACATGTTCCTAGGGTAATGATGTCCATCTCATTCCACCATCTTTCCTACCCCCATGCTCCCTCCCTTCCCCTTCCTCCCCTTTGCCCTATACAAAGGTCCTCCATTCCTCCCATGCTCCCCTCAACTCCCATTATAGATCAGCATTCACCTATCAGAGAATACATTCAGCCTTTGGTTTTTTGGTATTGGCTTACTTTACTTAGCATGACATTCTCCAACTCCATTCATTTACCTGCAAACACCATGATTTTATTCTCTTTTAATGCTGAGTAATATTCCATTTTGTATATATACCACAGTTTCTTTATCCATTCATCTATTGAAGGGCATTTAGGTTGGTTCCACAATTTAGCTATTGTGAATAGTAATGTTGTAAACATTGATGTGGCTGTGTCCCAGTAGTATGCTATTTTTAGGTCCTTTGGGTATAAACCGAGGAGTGGGATAGCTGGGTCAAATGGTGGTTCCATTCCCAGTTTTCCTTTTTTTAAAATTAACTAATTAAATAATTTTATTTTATTTTCATTTATTCTAATTTGTTATATATGACAGCAGAATGCATTTCAATTCATATTACACATACAGAGCACAAGTTTTCATCTCTCTAGTTGTACACAAAGTAGGTTTTAAAGCAGAGCACCTGATAGGTCCAGCTCACACAGGAACTGAGCTGAACAACTTAGAAAATGGCTCTGGTGGTTTTATTTAAGGGGGGTACATCAAAGGCAGGGATAAGGTTTCAGGGGTGGAGTCTTGCTTCATGGTGTCTTTTAGTCAACAGGTTGATTGGCATCTTGGCAGGCTACACCCATCTCTGAGAGGCTGTATGGCTAGGTGGCTGCAGCAGATCACCCTATCTCTGGCGCTCTGTGGGACCTGACAGAGCTGAATAGGACTGATGTATCTGGGTGATCTTGCCAGCAGGATTGCCACTGGAAGTTTCCAAATACCTGATTTTCCTATTCAAAGGACTTCCATGCTGAATTGGTCCACATATAGTCTACAGATGGCTCTTGTCAGAAGGGATCTGATAGTAGGCTGTAGTCGTGAACATATAATCACTAATGCTAGAAATTCTAACAGAACATTTTTAGTTTTACTCAAATAATGCTTCCTTTTTCTGCTAAGCAATACATATAGAGGGTTTACGTAGCCAGGCTCCATTGGACATGCCTGTAATCCCAGCAACTCGGGAGGCTGAGGCAGGAGGAGCACAAGTTCAAAGCAAACCTCAGCCATTTATGGAGGCCATAAGCAACTCAGCAAGATCCTGTCTCTCTAAATGAAATACAAAAAAAAAAAGAAAAAAAAGAAATGGAGATGCGGCTTAGTGGTTAAATGCCCTGTGTTCAATCCCAGTACCTTGGTACATATCAATAACCTAATCAATATTTCTTTGAGAATGAAATTTTGGGGCCTTTGAGAATTTGCTGAGATTATAGCTCAGTGGCAGAGTATTTGCTCAGCATTGTGAGGCTATGGATTCAAGCTCTGGCACTGTTAAAAATAAATAAAAACAATAAATAAAATTAACATTATTTGTTTATGGTGCTGAGGCTCAAACCCAGGGCTTTGAACACACAAAGCACATATTGTACCACTGAGCCTCAAGCCTAACCCCCAAATGTACTAAACTATAAATTGCATATTATAAATGTTATCAATGCTTAAGAGATTTTTCTCAATATAGCTCATTAAAGAATGACACGGTTATAAACTGAACTTATATAAGTCTACAAGAAATGGGGAAGGTATGTGTTTATGATTTGTTCCTTCCTTCCTTCATCACACATATGCAGAACATTTCTTTCTCTTCTCACAAAGAAAACTTGAACATCTCACCTTTCCTTACCCTCAAACAAACCCTTCCAATAAACCAAAGCCAAACATCCAGAAAAATCGTTTCCTTATGTTTTGTCAGAGGTATGAAGAAAGAAGCATGCATTTTAGGCAGCTGTGGGACATGCTGTCATAATGACATGTCCCTTGTGATACTGGGTCTTTGAATGATTAAAATGATTCTTCGTCTATTTGAATGATGTCACTCTGTTGCTGTTCCTCTGGCTATTTTGCTTTTAGACTGCAAATGTGTTAAAAATTTAAGTCCCAGCTTGAACTTTTATTTATGCTGAGCTCAGCCCTGTGGATTGCCTCATTATACAGTGCCTGCAGGGGTGGCACTTCTGGGCATGCAGCCAGCACTCCTGGGTCAGCAGGAACTATTTCGGCTCAATTTAGAAAGCAAAAGAAAGGGATCTGGTTGACCTACAAGCGCCAACTCTGCAAGAATGATTGTTCACCACTATGGTGATTATTCACAGCTTGCCCATCTTCCTGAGAAAATAAAACCTTCTTCAGGGACTTTCCCCCTCCTCTAAATGAAAGAATCCATTCTTGGTTTCTTGTAAAAATAAAAAAAAAATACTTTTTACAGAATATCAGAAGACTTCTTATCCGGTCAATTTTTAAAAATTTGTAGAAGATTGTTTGAGGGATCCATGCAATAACTTATTTTTTTACATCCTAAAAGAATGACAAGGTAAAACTGTAGAGATGGATTCACCAGGAACCCCCTCTAATCTCATTCACTCCCTCTTTCCCTTTGTTCCTTGAAAATGATCTTAAGGATTGCTCAGTTCTTCAGGCTGTCCCCAACATGTTACATAATGACCATGACCTTTGTGGAATTGGCATTCCAAGAGGTTGGAATTTAGCCCTTCTACTGATTACCAGATCTTTTCCACAGGTGAGTCCATAATCTAGCTATGAGTCTTGCTTCTCCTTTCCTCATTTTACTTGAGTGACTTTGGTGTCTATTTGTTCTCTATTGCTGCCATAACAAGTTACCAAAAAGTAAGTGGCATCATGCAACTCAAACATAAAGATTTTACAGTCCTGGAGGACAGAAGTCCTGAAGGAGGTCTCACTGGGCTAAAATTAAGTGGGCAGGGCTTCATCCCTAAGAGAGGCCACAGGGGAGAATTTCTGTCTTGTCTTCTCCGGCTTCTAGAGGAGCCCACGTTCCTTGGCTCATGCCCCCTTCCATTTGAAATCCAGTGATGGCTGGTTTAGCCATTCTCAGGATGCTTCCTGCTGATACTGACCTGCTTCCCTCTTCTACAACTAGAGAAGGTTTGTGATGACATGGGGCCCTCTTCGCTAATACAGGATAATCTCTTTAAGGTTAGTGTTAGGTCCTTAGGCCAAAGTAAGTCCATTTTGAGAATCAGCACCTGCCCACCCAGGCATGACCTTCCTGTTAGGCCCACCCCCAAAGACTCCCTGAGTACTGAAACTGTAGGAAAGACCCCCAATAACAATCACAGGGCCAGATGGGTTATTTTTTAACTAATCCATTTTATGTGACTATATAGTTAAGAAGTTTATTTATTTTTTTCCCCAGCAGAAGGGCAGCCTGCAGATATTCTCTGTCAATAAACCTTTGCTTGAACTTAGAGATGTGTCTCTCATAGATATTAGCATCAGCTACCCTGAAAGTGAAGCAGCAGTGGAAGTGTCATCAGGAGAGTGAAAGGAGATAATGTTGGGGATGAAAAAGGGCCAGCCTCGTGGAACGTTCTAAACTGCAGTAAAGACCTGGGATTTTATGCTGTGTGAAATGAAGAGCTGTTGGAGGGTCTCAAGCCTAGAAGTGATATAATTTTATTTAAATTTCAAAAAGACCCCTACAACAGATTGTTGGGCATGAGTACTAGCAGAGACCAATGAAGAGGCTGTTGTCATTGTTGGAATGGAGAAAAATAATTTTATACAAGCAAAATCTTAGATGTCTTCCTTGGGAGAAAATTAACCAACTCAGCCACTAACAAGTCCAGCGGGAAGACTACCACATGATGGTCCTTCCCCTCATTACAAGACCTTGAATCCCTAGAGGCCAGAGATTGTGACATCCCTTCATTCCTAGGGCTTAATATAGTGCCCGACATGGAGCAGGTACCAGAAAGGCTGAATGATGTACGTAACCTGGCCATGGCTAGATATTTGGTCTTTTTTTTTTTTTGGCTCAATAGTGCGTTAGCATGCTCATGCACTTTGTACTAATCCATTTAGATCTAAGGGATATTTATCACATTTTCATTAATTACATTAAAAAAAGAAGAAGAAGAAGAAAGGAACAGAAACCATCAGTCTTTATTTTCTTTTTCTTTTTTTCTCGTTGATTTAAAATATATATATATATATATATATATATATATATATATATATATATATATAGTAGTTGGACATAATACCTTTATTTATTTTTATGTGGTACTGAAGATCGAATCCAGGGCCTCACACGTAGTCGGTGAGCACTCTACCACTGAGCCACAACCCCAGCCGCTGATCTTGGTTTTAACTCTTATGACAAAAGATAATCAAGCCTCCTTCCTCCATACAATATTAGTATTGTTGATGTGTTTTCTCCTGTCTAGGATAGAAGAGGCCTCTATTACTTTACAACAAAATCTTCTTTGGATGTTGGTGCTCTGGATTACCCTTAGATCAGGAACTGTCTTCTCAGTTCTGGCTCATACTGAGTTAAAAGCTGATTTAAATCTATCCTTGTTAGATGAAATCTTAGTTATTCTCCTAATTCTGGGTCAAATGTAAATCTTCTAAACAATAGGTTTTTTTCAGCCAGGAACCATGGTGCACCTGTAATCCCAACAACTCAGGAGGCAGAGGCCGGAAAGTCAAAAGTTTGAGGCCAGACTCAGCAACTTAGTGACACCAGGTTTGGAAAAAAAAAAAAAAATGGTCAGGGATTGTAGCTCGGTGGCAAAAAGCCCTGGTTTCAATCCCAGTACGACCACAACGGCAAAAAAAAAAAAAAAAAAAAAAAAAGCGCCAAAAAACCACACAGAGTTAAGTACAGTTCACTTTGTTGTGCAGTGTTAAACCTTAGAAAGAAGACAGGACTGTATCAATTTAAGGTAACCATTCTTGTTGTAAAACAAGGCACTAAAGTAACATTACTTTCAAGTGTCAGCAATAAAGTTAACAAACCAGCAATGATTTTTCATTTAATTCTCTTCCAACTCTACAGATGTAATATGGTTTTAACAGGGGATATACCTCCTCTTCTAAGAATCTTTGTTCCTGTGGGGGGGCACGGCCAATGGAAGAAGAAGGATCCAGTAAATGCTGCAACTGGGGTGAAGGGGACTCAAGTAGGCATCAGACTGGATTCGTTCTATGAGGTCATTGTCATCCCCTTCCTGCTTCACAACATCAGCTGCTTGCTGGGAAAGCACTCTAATTTTCTCATGGCGATCCTGGTGGCTACCCCCAGCTTTGACCATGGCCATGATGATGTTCTCTGTAATCATGAAAGGCAGTTCCTGCCTATTGCGTCATTCAATGACTTTGGGGTACACCACCAGTCCTTCAGAAATGTTTTATAGTGTGTTCAATATAGTATCTGCCTATGAAATACCTCAGCCAAACAGATTCGGCGGTTGGCACTATCATCCAGTGTGCGTTCAAACCACTGCACAGAAGCTGTCTGCAGTGGATCCATGAGAAGGGTCATCAGGTGACGGGCAAGGCTGCAGCAGCGTTCTGAGCGCATGGGGTTCCTCTTGTATGGCATTGCACTCGAGCCAATCTGCTGATTTTCAAAGAGTTCCTCTGTCTCCTTGAGATTTTCCAGGAGGTGTATGTCAGTGCAAATATTGTGCCCTGATACTCCCAAGCTAGCCAGCACGGACAACACCTCGATGTCTACTTTTCTTGAGTACGCCTGCCCTGGGATGATAAAAGCCCTCTTGAACCCTGCCTTTTCTGACACCAACTTGTCCAGCTGTTCCACCTTTTGGTGATCTCCCTCAAAGAGCTGCAAGAAACTAGCCTGAGTGCCAGTGGTGCCTTTCACTCCATGGAAGCGCAAGTTCTGGAGATCCATGCAAAGACCTTGAATCCAAAGACAGCAACGTTTTCCAACTGTGGTCAGTTGGGCAGGCTGGAAATGTGTAAAACCTAAGGTAGGAAGATTGGCATGTTCCTTAGCAAAGTCGGCAAGCCGAGAGATCACTCTGGCAAGCTTCAGCCAAAGCAGGTCAAAAGCATTTCTAAGAATAATCAAGTCTGTGTTGTCTCTAACATAGCAGGGGGTGGCATCTAGGTGAATAATGCCTGCAGCTTTTGGACAGCAGTGGCCAAATGTATGTACATGAGCCATAACATCATGTCGCAACTGCTTCTCTTCTTCAGCTGTCATCTTGAAGTCCATGTTGTCCAAGTTTGATTTCATCTCCTGGATTTGTTCATTTGTTATAGGCAAACCCAATGTCTGCTCAGCCTCTGTCAGCCACAGCCAGAGCTGCCGCCTGTTGCTAAAAACGAAGCACTTCTCGAGGCTGGTGTAGCTGGAAGCAAGCAGTGAGTGGTAGCTGTCAAGCACGAGCCAGTCTTTGTACTGGGGATTGAACTTGGGGGCACTTGACCACTGAGCCACATCCCCAGCCCTATTGTATACTTTATTTAAAGACAGGGTCTCACTGAGTTGCTTAATGCCTTGCTTTTGCTGAGGCTGGCTTTGAACTTGCGATCCTCCTGCCTCAGCCTCCCAAGCTGCTGGGATTGTTGACATGCACCACCATGCCTGGCAGTCTTTAGTTTTTAAATAAAGTACACAATGACTATTGTGGTAAAAATAAAACAGATAATGGCTAAAACTAAACATTTTCAGTTTTGTTGCTGACTTGCGAATAATAGAATTAAATATTGGCAGAAGGAAAATCTGCAAAATTCTTTAAGGCAGATGGACTCAGAAATAAGTCTATGAGAGAAAGTTGCTCATGCTGGCAGCTCTGATTAGCTAAAAAACAGAAACAAACAAAATCCTGATTGAGAAATGAGTTCTTTCTTTAGAATTTTGAGGGGAAAGTTTGATTTTTATAGGAATGATTCCAAGAAAATAAAGATGAAAACTACTTGAAATAGTTTGACCTCAACATATGCAAAATTGACCATTTATTGATTTGCTCAACAACTACTTATTTAAGTCAAATTGGACTACTGAATTTCTCTTAATACTTTCTTGCTGGAAATGTATCAATGTTGAGATGATTTTGACTAAAATGTTTGTGTCCATAAACTTTTCAGAGTCAATTACTTCTGGGCTTGAAATGACTTTCATTATAAAAGCTCCACTGGGTGAAAACATTAAGGCCAACTTACCAGAATTGACATGGTAGGATCAGAAGTCTCTACAACTGTATGCCTGTTATCCCAGTGAATCAGGAGATTGATGCAGGAGGATTACAAGTTCAAAACCAGTCTCAGCAATTTAGTGAGGCCCTAAGCAACTTGGTGACACTCTATCTCAAAATAAAAATATGAAAAGGGATGGGGATTTGGTCAGAAGTTAAGCACCCTTGGGTTCAATCTCTGGTATACCTCCCCAAATTAATAATAATAGTAGTAATAAAAATTTAAAGCCAGGCACTGTGGAGCACACTTGTAATCCCAGCAACTGGGGAGGCTGAGGCGGGAGGTTCATGAGTTCAAAGTCAGCCTCAGCAAAAGTGAAGCACTAAGCAACTCAGCGAGACCCTATCTCTAAATAAAATACAAAATAGGACTGGGGATGTGGTCAGCGGTTGAGTGCCCCTGAGTTCAATCCTTAGTACAAAAAAAAAAAAAAAAAAAAAAAATTAGCAATTAAAAATAAGTGCTGCAGATGTAGCTTAGTACTAGAGTATGCCTGGGTTCAATTCCAATACTGAAAACAAAGTTTCTAACATAAAAATTATTTTAACTTGTGTTTGAAAGTATTTTTATTATAAAAATAACAAAAAAGTTAAATGAAGAAAATAATCATCTGTAATATCACCATTGAAATAAAACCTCTGTTAAACCCTTTGGTATAACATTTTACTTTTCTTTTTAGTGTATGGAATTTTAGACATAGTTGTGATAATACTTCATATGTAATTTTCATATTGATTTAAAAAAATTTTTAACTTTAGGTTTTTAGCATTCTCACTTTATTCCCTTATTTTTGCAAATATTCTTTTTAAAAGCTGAGGAGAATTTACTCCTATTTCCTTTTGGCTGGGTATATAGGGATTTGCCAGTTTTGTAGTCTATAGAAATAATGCTATATATCATTTCACATACAGATTTTCCTATATTTAGAATTATTTTGTTAGGACAGGTTCTCAGAAATGGGATTTACAGAATCAAAGACCTTTTTTTTTTTTCCTTAAATATGGAAAAAACAGATTGAGCCTCATCAATAGAATCCTGACCAGAAATGAGACAAGTGAAAAAGCAACTCGAATAATTCACCACAGCCTCTCTGTAATTCATTTACATATTCCTTCTTTGATTGGAAGTTTGCGGTATTTGAGGAAGATCAAAGAGTTTTGGGTTTTAAAGTAATTTTTATTTTCATCAAGGTAATATATTTTGCATGATTAACTACAAAGCTCATAAAAAATTGGACCCCTGCCCTGTCCTTCCCCATTCTCAAATTCCCAGTTTTAATTCTTTCAATACTTCCTTGAGTATTTGTCTTCATATTTCTAAATAATATCCCTAAAATGCCATTTCTATTTCTTGTATGCACAAATTTTAGGCTTTCTAATGTGGAAGATGAAAAATTTTAAATGATTAATTTTTTTAGTTGACAAATAAAAATTCTTTATGTTGGATAACCTGGTATTTTGAAATATACCTACATTTAGAATGAATAGAAATGCACACCCGTGATCCCAGAGGCTTGGGAGGCTGGAGCAAGAGGATAGCAAGTTCAAAGCCAGCCTCTGCAAGTTAGTGAGGCCCTAAGCAACTTAGTGAGACCCTGTTTCTAAATAAAATACAAACAAAGAGCTGGGTTGGGGGGAGGCTGTTGCTGTGACTCAGTGATGGAGCATTCACCTGGCATGTGTGAGACACTGGGTTTGATCCTCAGTACCACATAAAAAATAAAATAAAGGTATTGTGTCCACCTACAACTAAAAATATATATTAAAAAAAGAGGGGGCTGGGGATGTGGCTCAGTGGTTAAGTGCCTCTATTCCCATAAAAATTAAATCCAGAATGGCTAAATTAAGTTAAAGCATACACATTATTTCACATATTTTTTTTGTGTGTGTGCGGTCAGAACACATAAAAGTTATTCTTTTTTTAAAAAAAGCTATTATTTTATCAATTTCCAAATATATAATACATATAACACAGTTATTAATGTAGTCACTCTATTGTACAATAGATCTTTTTTTGATGAGCCACATCCCCAGCCCTTTTTGCATTTTTTTATTTTGAGACAGGGTCTTGCAAAGTTGCTTTGGGACTTGTTAAGTTGCTGAGGCTGACCTTGACCTTGCAAAGCAGCTCAAAATGGATCTTTTGAATTTATTCTTCCTGTCTGAAATTTTATATCCTTTGACCAAAAGAAAATAAGAATTTTTTTTCATAGTGCTGGAAATAGAATCCAGGGCATTATGCATAAAAGGCAAGTGCTCTGCCCCTGGACCACATACCCAGCCCTAAATGAGAATTTTAATGTTACATTCCTCCTCTCATAGATGTGGGCATATTGGCACACAGTCACATGCATGTGCAAGTACACATACTTCTCTTTTTCCACTTAATGTATCTCACATCAATTTTTCTTTGGTGGGACATATTCTCCAGTAACTTCCTAGAAGGGGTGTCTAGAGGTGAGTTTCTTTATTTTTTTAATGCACTTTTATTTTTTAATACATTTTTTTAGTTGTTGATGGACCTTTATTTAATTTATTTATTTATTTCTAGATGGTGCTGAGAATCAAACCCAGTGCCTTGCACATGCTAGGCAAGTGCTCTTCCACTGAGCCACAACCCCAGCCCTGGAAGGTGAGATTCTGGAAAGTTTACCTGTCTCAAAATATCTTTAGTCCACTCTTATACTTGACTGATGGTTTAGCTGAAATTTAATATTTGAAATAAAGTAATCTTTTTCTTTTTTTTGGACAGCATGCCTTTATTTTATTTGTTTTTTTTTTTTTATGTGATGCTAAGGATCAAACCCAGTGCCTCACACGTGCTAGGCAAGCAGTTTGCCTCTGAGCTATAGCCCAGCCCCAAAATCTTATTCTTAGAATTTTGAAGGCATTCTTCAAGTATTCAGAGTTGCTTTTGGGAAGCTGAATGATATTCTGTTTTAGTCTGTTTTGTTCTGCTATGACAGAACTACACAGACCTGGTAATTTATAAAGTAAAGACATTTATTTGGCTCACAGTTCTAGAAGCTGGCAAGTCCAAGTGTTGGCAACTGCTTAACATCTGTCGAGGGTCTTCTTGCTAGGTCATTCTGTGGTAGAATGTGGAAGCCAAATGGGCATGCACATACGTGAGAAGAGCCAGAAAGCCTTCAGGCCTTTTAAAATTGGAATTAATTCATGAGTGTGGAGCCCCATAACCTAAACACCTCCCATGAAGCTCCACCTCCCAACAGTGTTGCACTGAGGATTCAGTTTCTAACAAAGCCTTTGGGGAATACACTGAAGCCATAGCATATGTCCCACTCCTTGGCATATACCCAAAGGACGTAAAATCCTCATACTCTAGTGATGCAGCCACATCAATGTTTATAGCAGCTCTATTCATAATAGCTAAACTATGGAACAAAACTAGGTGCCCTTCAACAGATGAAGGGATAAAGAAAATGTGATACACACACACACACACACACACACACACACACACACACTGGAATATTACTCAGCCATAAAGAAGAATGATATTTTGGCATTTAAATGAATAGATCTGAAGATTATCATGTTAAATGAAATAAGCCAATTCCAAAAAATCAAAGGCCAAATGTTCTCTCTGATATGTGAATGCTGACTCACAATGGGGGGGGAGGTGGGAAGTGGAGGTTCACCAGATTGGACAGGGGGGAGTGGGGAAAGAAAATAGAAAAGACAGTAGGATGCATCAGACATAACTTTCCTATGTTCATATATGAATACACAACCAGTGTAACTCCATATCATGTACAACCACAAAAATGGGAAGTTATACTCCATATATATGTATTTTATGTCAAAATGTATTCTACTATCATGTATAGCTAAAAAGAACAAATAACAAATAAAAAAAAACATAGCATATGTGATCTGATATTTCTTCTGGATGTTTTTATGATCTTCTCTTTGTCCCTTGATGTTCTGAAATTTCACCATACTATCCTTGGAAGATTTTTTTTTTAAATGTTCATTGCAGCTTTATTTATAATAGCCAAGGATTGGAAATGACCCAAACCTTCATCTGAAGATAGATTTTTTTAAAAAAAAATTAATTGTGTAAAAATCTATGAGTATTTAAATCTGAAAACCCATTTCTTTTTTTTTCCTAATATTTTTTTAGTTGTCAATGGATCATTATTTTATTTATTTATATGCGGTGCTGAGAATCAAACCCAGTGCCTCATGCATGCTAGGCGAGTGCTCTACCACTGAGTCACAAACCCAGCCCCTGAAACCCTATTTCATTTAATTTCGAGAAAATTATCTTGAATCATATTCTTGATCATTTTTTCCCTGGAAATATATATATATATATATATATATATATATATATATATATATATATATATATTTATGTGTATACACACACACACATACACACACACACACAAACACACACACAAATAAATACTGAATGGACCTTTTTTGTATGTGGTGCTGAGATTCAAATCCAGTGCCTCACACATGCTAGGTAAGAGGTAAGAGATGACACAGCTCTATTACTGAGCTACAACTCCAGCACCTGGAACTCCTTTTATACCTCCTGGATTAATTTTTTTTTTAAATGGTGCTGGGGATGGAACCTAGGACCTTGTGCATGCAAGGCAAGCACTCCACCAACTGAGCTATATCCCCAGCCCTCCTGGATTAATCTTTAGGTCTGTAAAAAAAAAATTCTTGTAATGTCCATCTCTTTGTCTTTTTGTTCTGCTTGATGGTGATTTCCTTGGCTTTATCTTCCAACTTTTCTAATATATTTATTTTAGATTTTTGTCTTTAATTTTCAAGAACTCTTACTTGTTCTGGGTTCCTTTTTTTGTAGTATCCTGTTTTCAAGGATGGCTGTCATCATCTCTTACCTCTTCAAAGGGATAAAGAGTCTCTCTTGCTCCTTGTATGCTTCTGAGTTTCTTTCTGTCATGGTGGAATCTTCTTTCAACAGTGTAGGGATCCGTTATTATCTGTTTGTTTGAGAGAAGCCTTGAGAAGTGGCCCGGCCATTGTATGTGTGCATGTGCCTGCATGTGTGTGTGTTGGGGGCTCTAAGGAACCCTTTTGACGGGCAAGAGTCAACGGAGAGTGGGACCTGCCACATTACTGCAGATTCTCAAAGGTTGTCATCTGTAAGTCTCATCTCTGAGGCTACCTATGTGCTCCAGTGGGAAATCCTCCCCTCTTCTGCTTGAAGGAAAGTAGACTGAGGGTTTCATTATTGCATAGGTAGACCTTCTAACCTATTTTCCTGTCTTCCACAGTGCCTGTTGTCCCAGGAGCTGCGGTTTCAAAGATGGAATTTCTTCAGGAGATAAACTTCAGTGAGGGGAGCACAGGCAGAATCTCTTTTTATCCAGAGGAGATTCTTATGCAAAACTTTCAGTCATCCTTACTGTTCTCAGCCTCATGAATCACCCTGGACTCAAAGAAAGCCTACTTTTTCCCAGGAGTTGACTTTGATAAGTGATGTTTCTTTCTCCCATCTGTTTCCTAGGGCTCAGTGACTTCAGGGGAACCTAGATGATCCCAGAGATTCCAGTATCTTTGGTCTGTTGATTGCTCTTTGTATTAGTCATCTATCGCTTACTTATCTATTACCTAAGATGTATTGACTTAAAACAACAGCATTTATTATCACGTAGTTTTGTGGATCAGAAGTTCCATGTGGCTCAGTTCAGCTGGGTCTCTGCTTCAGGATTTCTCACGGGCTGCAATCAAGAGGTTGTTGGCTGTGGCTAACGTTATCTCAAGGCTCAACTGGGGAAAGATCTGCTTCCAAGTCCTCTCTTGGCAGGCTCCAGCTCCTGGTTGGCTGTTGGCTGGAGGCCACCCTCAGTCCTTTACCACTTGAGTTTCTCCATAGGGAAGGTTACAACACTGCAGCTTGCTTTGATGGGCAAGTAGATGAAAAGAACCAGAAAGAGAAGGTATGAGCAAGTTTAGAGTTCCATTCTTTTACAACATGATCTCGGAAGTGATACCCATCGCCTTTGCCTATTTTATTGTTAGAAGCACCTCACCCAGTCCAGGTCACATTCAAGCACAGGGATTACTCTCAGAGGTGAATCCTGGGAGTCACGGATCATTGGAGCTCATCTGAGAGGGCCAAGTGCTACACCCCTGCAGGGAGTACTCCCACTGGAAAGCTTCTGCCTCTCTGCTACGGTAGAGCTGTGCTTCTCCACTCCATTGTGCACACACAACCTGGACCCATGACCTGGAATCACGTGCAGATTCAGATTCATGAAGTTCAGAATGGGGCCTGACAATCTGTATCTTTACTGTTACCCAGGTGATGCTGCACCCAGAATTTTTCCAATTTTCTTTCATAAAACTGCATCATGAAGGAGAAGCAGTAGCTTTTATATGAATTAAGAGGCTAAGAGAGATAGTCTTGGATATTGACTGTGTTTTTTTTTTTTAACTGAGGATTTAACCTAAGGGTGCTCTACCACTGAGCTACAAGCCCCAATATTTTTTAAAATTTTCTATTTTGAGACAGGGTCTCACTAAATTGCTGAGACTGGCCTCAAACTTGAAATCCTCCCACCTTGGAGTACAGACATGTGCCACCCGGCTGGCCTGACTGAAATTTAAATGGTATCCTATTCTTACTACTATTAAAATGTTTTATTTTTTTGTGCACAGCCATAAAGAAGGGTGTAAGCATTGGAAACAAATTCATCTTCTAGAATTTAGCTATAAAAATCTATAGATAATTAGTAAAGGCTTACTGGTAATAAGCACAGCAGAAGAGTTTATTATGAGCATAGCAGGTTTCTCCTAGAGTCTCTGGGTAGAAATGCATCCAGGCCTGGAGGAGGAAATAGAATTAGAACCCCAGGCAATGTGCTTTCCATTTTTTTTGCATTTAGAATTCTTGTGTGTGTGTGTGTGTGTGTGTGTGTTTGTGTGTGTGTGGTATTGGGGATTGAACACAGGAGTGCTTTACCATTGAGTCTCATCTGCAGTACTTTTTATTTTAATTTTTAGACAAGTTCTTTCTAAATTGCTGAGGGCCTCACTAATTTGCTGAGGCTGGACTCGAACTTTCCATCTTTGTGTCTCAGCCTCCCGAGTTGCTGGAATTACAGGCATGTGTTACCATGCCGGGCTTGTATTTAGAATTTTATTCTGTTTCGTTAAACAGGGCAGAAATCCTGGTCACTTGGAGACATGATGTGGAAAGTCTGGAGGAAAGCAATCATTAATCTTTTCTTGAATTGCGCTGGGTCTGTATTCCTGTAATATCTATTATCTGGTTCTTGGGACTGACCAAATTGCCGGTTCAATTTCCAAGCTGGCAATCTCTAACTTGGGTGCATCAGAATTACCCTGGAGGACTTGTGAAATACAAATTGCTGGGCCCATCCCAGGAGTTGTCTGATTCATTAGATCTTCGGTGGAGCCGCAAGGTGGAACTTCTACCAAGTTCCCAGATGCTGCTGATTCAGCAACCACACTTGAGACCATTGGTCTAGGTTAACTTCCCAGCAGAGGAAGGACAAAGGACACTGGGAAGAATTAACCAGCTGATGACAGTTGCTGATAAGCCGAAGTAGAGGAATGAGGAATTGATGGCTGAAAAGGAACTCACCTGTGTCTTAAGCTCCTTCTGAATGTTGGTGATCATTTGTGATAAAAAAAAACCTAATGGCAATTATCATGAATACAAGCAATAATAAATGTTGGTGAGGATGTGGAGAAAAAGGTACACTTATGCACTGCTGGTGGGACTGCAAATTGGTGCAACCAATCTGGAAAGCAGTATGGAGATTCTTCAGAAAACTTGGAATGGAACTACCATTTGACCCAGCTATCCCACTCCTCAGTATATACCCAAAGGACTTAAAATCAGCATATAGTAACTTAGCCACATCAATGTTTATAGCAGCTCAATTCACAATAGCTAAACTATGGAACCAACCTAGATGCCCTTCAATAGATGAATGGATAAAGTAAATGTGATACATATACACCATGGAATATTACTCAGCTTTAAAGAAGAATGAAATTATGGCATTTGCAAGCAAATGGATGGAACTAGAGAATATCATGCTAAGTGAAATAAGCCAATCCCAAGAAACCAAAAGCCAAATGTTTTCTCTGATAAGCTGATCCACAGTGGGGATGGGGGTAGGGAAGAATGAAGGAACTTTGGATTGTGCAGAGGGGAGTGAGGGGAGGGGTAGGGCGGTGGGGATGAGAAAGACGGTAGAATGAGACAGACATTATTACCCTAAATACATGTACTGGTGTGACTCTGCACCATGTATAGCCAGAGGAGGGAAAAGTTGTGCTCCATTTGTGTACAATGTGTCAAAATGCATTCTGCTGACACTATAACTAATTAGAACAAATTAAAAAGAAAAACAAGACTTAAGACAACAGGGCATGGTGGCACACTCCTGTATTACCTGAGAGTAGAGAGGCTAAGGCAGAAGAATCGCAAGTTTGAGGCCAGCCTTAGCCATTTAACAAGCCCCCTCAGCAACTTAGACCCTGTCTCAAAATAAAAATGGAAAAAAGGACTGGGAGTAGAGCTTGGTGTTAAACCTCATCCCAAGTTAAATTTCCAGTACCAAAAAAACAGAAAAAAGAAAAAAAAATAAGAGAATAATCAGGGGGGTGAGGTGGTGGTGGCTCAATGGTAGAGAGCTTGCCTAGCATGTGTGAGACACTGGGTTCCATTCTCAGCACCACATATAAATAAATAAAATAAAGGTCCATTGACAACTAAAAAAAAATTTTAAAAAAGAGAATCAGTTCATTACACTATATCAGGATAAGTTATACTCATAGGATGGATTCTCAATTAGATAGGTTTTCAAAATAATAAATAGGAACATGGGAAAATTAGGAGTTGAGAAAGTCAGCAATGTGTACAGTTCTTTTAGCTCAGCAGTATGCCCTGTTGTTAGAGCTAGTTTTGTGTTTGGTGTTAATTTTTGTTTTGTTCATCACTCCCGGTGGGGCGGGGGTGGTGGTGGAAGGAATTGCAGAATTTTTTTTTTTTTTTAAACTGTGATGGAGAGTAATAAAGATGATCAGGCATTCCTTGTAGTATGTTTATTTAATGAACTCTCATGTAACATTTCTTCTTTATTAGTTTTTCAAATTTCTGTTTGGGATGTTATTAAATCAACAGAGCACTTAAACAATTCAGCCAGTTTCTGAATGGCAGTAGGTATTTTTCTACTGTATTTAATGAGGCGTCTCACCCAAATGGTTTCTGTTGTCTTGGATTTTTTTTTTCAGGGTTTGCAGCAGTTTTATACATTCTTTGGAGAGGGCAGGGACTTCACATACATCATAGCCTCTTTTAGCAAATCATCACACACCGCGGGAAAATCAAATAACAACTCTAAAACATGATTAGCACATTCACTGGCGGGAACAAGTTGGGTAGGGGTGATTGGTCAGTACAAAAGGGGTATTCATTTGAACTGATTGGTTTAAGCCATGAGGGGTGTATGTGCTGAACTACATGGTTTCCCAACTTGTTATCAACCACCGTAAACTACTGGGAGGGTTATCTAGCTTGTTGTCTTGGATTTTTATGCAGTGTTGTACAGACTGCACGCATTACATGTGGACAGAACACTTCTTCTTACTAGATTCTTATCTGAATGAATAGTCCCATTCCAAATCATAAGATATTGAGATTGGATAATAAATGACTCCAAATCGACAAAAGACTGAGTCTGTATCTGAAATGTCACTGCTGGCCTTTAGTTCCTCAGAAAGAAGGAATATCTCAAAAATAGAATGGAGGGGCTGGGGATGTGGCTCAGTACTAAAGTGTGCTTGCCTAGCATGCATGAGACTGTGGGTTTGATCCCCAGCACTGCAAAAATAAGTAGATAAAAAATGTAATGGAACACTCTTGTGGAGTGGGGAGTGGAGGCCTTTCTAGGTATCCACTTCTTCTCTGACTCATGTTCCTTTCTCTGTAGCATCCTTCCTCCTTATATTCTTAGGGAATATTGCCAGATGGAGGGAGTGAAAGTGCTTACCTTGAAAGTACAGCCTCTTTTTTTTTTAAACTCTTTTTTCTTAATATTTATTTTTTAGGTGTAGATGGACACAACACAATACCTTTATTTTTATGCAGTGCTGAGGATCAAACCCATGTCCCGCCTGTGCTAGGCGAGCATGCTACCACTGAGCCACAATCCCAGCCCCAGAGAAGTACAACCTCTTAAAGCTTTAACACTGCAGGGTGGTCCTCACATCAAGGTGGACTGCATATTTGTATAATTCTTCAAAATTGTCTTCTGTTGGAACAGTGACAGCTGCAAGAATATATTCTGTCTCACATGGTATTCAAAATATAACCTTGGCATTCCTTTTATGGAAGAGGACTATAATCCTTATGCTTTAAATCCGGGTGTGCTTGTGAATTCCGTTTAACCAACAATGTGACAAATGGATACTGCGTCACTTTGGAGGCTTGATTAGAAAAGGTGATGTAACTTCTGCCTAGTCCCCTGGCTACTTTCAATGGAGCCCTGAGCTGCTCTGAAAGCATTCTGACTGCTCTGAAGGATTTGAGAGGAAGCCCAAAGTAGCCCCCAATTTAGAGTCCTTGTGGAGAAGCCCTGCAAGTTGCCAAAGAGAAGAGAGAAATGCCCTGCGGATACCTAGCTGCTTCCGCCCCTGCTACTCCAGCTCCACCTACTGATTGCTGGGAGACCCTGAGTCAGAAATGTCCAGTCAGGAACTCTCAAGGTTCCTGACCCACAAAAATCACTGGATAGTAAAGTGATTACTACTATTTCCTCCTCTGTCCCCCCACGCCCCTAATGCTGGGGATCAAATCCAAAGCCTCCTGTGCATGCTAGGCAGGTGCTTTACTACTGAGCTACATCCCCAGCCCTGATGGTTGTTACTTTAAACCACTAAGTTTATGGAGTGATTTGTGGTACTGCTGTAGTTACTGGAACATTTCCTAAAATAAGTGAGAATGAGTGAAAGCAATTCTATCAGTGAAGTTTCCTTAGTTACAAATAGGAGAAACTGACTCTGACTAATGAAGCAGATTTATATGGTAAACTGACAAATTTAGAAGTAAGAGGGAGAGGTGGCCCATGCCTGTAATTCCAGCAGCCGGGGAGGCTGAAGCAGGAGGATTGAGAGTTCAAAGCCAGCCTTAGCAACTCAGCAAGGACCTCAGAGAGACCCTGTCTCAAAATTTAAAAAAGGCCGGGGATGTGGCTCAGAGGTAAAGCATATGTGGGGTCAATCTCCAGTTCAAAAAAAAAAAAAAAAAGAGGAATTGAAGAGAGGAAGAGAAAATAAGTCTGTAAATCTGGAACAGCTGTCACCAGCTACATGTGGCTATTGATGCTTGAAACAGGGCTACCATAACTGAGGGACAAAAGTTTACTTTTTATTTGTGAATAACTTAAAATTAAAACTGATAACTTGTAGATTACTTTTCCATTAAACACGCTGTTCTGATAGGACTCTACTTCACTCTAACCATTGCATCTCAGAAGATATCATTTTTGCATGGCGGTGTGTGTGTGTGTAGGGGGGGTGTAAAGTTTGTAGTATTGTCCATAAATATTTCACGGATCTTGTTGGTGTTAATGGATTGATTTGGACTGAATGGATTTTTTTCTATGAGCAGATGTAATATTGGAATGTGTTTATTTGAATATTTTATGAAGACATAAAACAAAAAGGCATGATTTACATAGTAATTCATTCGTAACTCATAACTGGTAATTAAATTGAAACATTTATTACTTAGTTATGACAGTTTTTCTAATTAAAAAATAAGAATAGATAAAATTTTGAATTTAAAATAAAGGCATATGATTGATGAAGAATTTGGGTGCTATATAGAAGCTGCTATAATGATCAGAACAGTAAAGAAAAAGGGAACCTGAAGAAGATAAGCCACAAATGTCACCAGGAATAGCAACTACAATTTCAGATGGTAGAGGAAATGGCCAAAGTTGTTTGTCAACATGTGATGTTGTTAGTGCTCTGAGATTTATGGTTGTGAATTCTTCTTTTTGAGGGGTGGGGGTAACGGGGGATTGAACTTAGGGGCACTTGACCATTGAGCCACATCCCGAGCCCTATTTTGTATTTTATTTAGAGATAGAGTCTCACTGAGTTGCTTAGCTAAGTTGCTGAAGCTGGCTTTGAACTCTTGATCCTCTTGCCTTAGCCTCCTAAACTGCTGGGGTACAGGCATGTGCCACTGTACCCGGGGGTTGTGAATTCTTGTGTATTAAACATTTCTGTTTTTCTTTTCAGTAGTTATTGATTCATGTTGCTCTTAAACACACACACACACACACACACACAAAAGAAAAACACTTTATGCTCTTCAATAATTCTAACAATGTAGAGGAGTTCTGAGGTCAAAATGTTTGAGAACTGCTGATCTAGGGCATAGAAAAGGTAAAGTTTAAGTGGAATGTTGTTGTGGCATTATGAACTAGCAGGATTCACTGGAACATTTAAAAAATAAGGACTTTTAAAATGAGAAACTGGCCTCATGTTTAAGGAAATCCCATCTCCCTTTTTACTTTCTTTTCTCCCCTAATATCCTTCCTTCATCAAGGTCCTCTTATTGTACTGACCCATTGTACTTGAGTTTGGAGCTAGAAGACTCTAATTAGGGTTTTCCCTCCTTCATCCACGTTCAGATTGTCCTGTCTTGAGTTGCACTTTACAGGACCTTGTTAGTTGCATGTAAAGGCCAATGGAGACAGTTTTCAAGGAAATAATTTGCATTTTTAAAACAGATTAATGTTTGAAGACATAGTCACTTCATTCCACAGTTATTTTGGTCTGAGGAATGAGGAAGATAGATGGAGTAGGAGCCCTCCATGCATAGTTTGAAAATCTCAACAGAGTGAGTCTGAGACAATGCAGAATTAATAAATGACACTCCTTGGAATGACAACAGCAAAAGGCAATTTCCACTGCAGCACTCTGGGGCCAATCCAATCTGGTTGTCACTCAGCCTTCTCTTCTGGTACTGAAGAGCCCACCAGTTTCCAGGGGCCAGTGGTGTGACTGGCCACTGACCTGGGTCATAGCTCTATATCCTCTGATGATTATTTGAAAAGCCTCACAAGAAGGCAGTTTTTAAAGATCCTGAGACTCGTAGACACATTTTATTTTACAGACATTATTATAGAAGTTCTTTTCAAATTTATCTGGTGATAACTACACACACACACACACATACACATACATACATATATATATTCCAATCACTTTTTTATTCTGTCAATTTGAAATATAAACAGATAATCAATAGTGACTAGACATATGAGGAAAATTTATTTTTTAGAAATAGAAACAAAAAAGTATATAGGACACAATAAAATATAGTGATAATTCTTTAAATATACAAATATCATTAATATCCTTAAGAAAATAACCAAATATGTTGCATCTGTGGAACAAAGAAGTATCAGACCATAAACTGGTTCACAGACATTAAAAATAGGGTAGCAGAAACAAAATACTAACAGAAAAGAAAGTAAATTTTTTAAAATACCAGAGAATAAAGCAAACAAATGAAAAAAATAAAATGAATAAAAACTTAAAATTGGGCCAAATAATGTTCCAGAAAGAGAAAATCAAGGAAATTAACATAGATATGATTTATGAAAAATATTCAAACAGAAGGCCAGTAGCTTCCAGACTGAAGTTTCTCAAAGGGTGCCCAGCAAAGGGGATGAAGATAAAACTTAATATATTTTTAAAAGGCTATTTTTAGAGCAGTTCTTAGTTTAGAGCAAAACTGAATGGAAAGTAGAGTTCCAGTGTATCTCTTGTCCCCATAAATGCACAACTTCCCCTACTACCAGCATCTTGCCCCACAGTGGTACATTTGTTACCATCACTGAATCTACATAGACACATCACCCAAAGCCCTTAGTTAACATTCAGGCTTCACTCTTGGCGTTGTGTACTTTATGGGTTTTGATTAATGCATAAACACAAGTATTTACCATTATAATATTTTACAGAATAGTTTCTGTGCCCCGATAATCCTTTGTGCTCTGTGTATTCATCCCTTCCTCCATTCAATATCACTTGGCAACTGCTGATTTTTTTTTCTTTTTTTTTTGGGGTGGGGGGTGCTGATGATTGAACCCTGGGGCTCTTACCACTGAGCTACATTCCCAGTCCTTTTTTATTTTGAGACAGGCTCCTGCCAAGTTGCTGAGGCTGGCCCTGAACTTGGGATCCTCCTACCTTATCCTCCTCTGTTGCTGGGAATTAAAGGCGAGCGCCCAGCTCACTGATTTTTTTTTTCCTGTATCACCATACTTTTGCCTTTTCCAGAAAGTCATGTAGTTGGGATCTCATAGTTTATATCAATTTCAGAGTGGTGGTGTCATCTTTTATGACTTCATTTCTGCCTTCTACACAGTTCGTATTAACCTCATTTTTACCTGTGGAGAAGTAGATGATGACTGATACACAAAAGGAAAAAGCAAGCTACAAAGTGTAACCTGGGAAACTCATCCACATCACATGGGGGTGATAAAGCCCTGAGGGAAAGGAGAAATGAGGAGTATTCTGGCCAGGGAACTGTGTTTAGAGAGGGCTTGGAGAGCACCTTTGAAACAGGAGCAAGGCCCAGATCCTGGGCAGTGCTATGCAGGTTAAGGGAAGGCTTTTCTTTCAAGTGTACAGGAAGCCATCAGAGAGTTTGAAGCAGAGTAATCAGAATTCATTTACATTTTAAAAATAACACACAGACTGCTGGGAAGAAGAGACTGTAGGTGGACCCAGAAGCAGTCTGGGGGTTAAATAACTACTGCAGTAGTGGAAGCAGAAGATGATGGTGGTTTGCTCTAGAGTAAGAGTAAAGACACTGGTGAGAAGCACAGAGACTGGAGACACTTTGAAGGTTAGATTTGTTAATGGATTGAATGGCAGGGAGACAGAATAGAGTAACCTAACTTGCTGCATTCAAGAGCAGGCAGATATATACCAAAATAGTAAAGACTGATATGGTGAAAGAACTTCTGCGTTGGGGACTGGGAGGAAGTGGGGGAGGAAGAGTGTTGTACATATAAATGTCTTTCATATGATGTGTTCTTCAACATTATACACCGAAAAATTTCAAAATTTCAAAGAGCAAATTGAAAGAATTTTACAACGAATACCCACATAACCCACCTTCTAAATTTTACACTTTACTATCCATCTGTATATGCCTCTCTTAGCCTTACTTTTGGAGTGCAGTTAAATTGCAGACTTCAATGTATTTCCTTCTAAATTCACATCAGCAAGAATCTAATCTGTTTTCATTTGATCTAAAATTTACATACAAGGTGAAATGCACAAATCTTAAGTGCATACTGGCTGAGTTCTGACAATGCATACACCTATCCATGCCTTAAACTGAAATGCAAGGGGGCTGTTGGATGTGGGAATCTGGCTCTGGGAGGAGAGGTTTGTGTTTGAAATGTAAGTTTTGGAGTCATCAAAACACAGGTTTATTTATGAGACTGGATGAAAATATTCAGGTGTATAGAGGGAAGAGAAGGTCTCTGTCCACAGAGCCCAGCATTTAGAGGCCGGATGGAAGAGCGGGAACCAGAGAATTGGAGGTCAGGGGTTGGACCAGCCTGAAGAAGCTGGCCCAGCCCGGGGTCCTGGAAAGCACTTCTGCTTGACACCTCGGGCGGTCCTCGTAACCTTCGGGGTGGAGGAGTCCAGAGATGGCAAGGGTGGGGTATAGTTCTGGGGAGCAGAGTGCAAGGCCGGAAGGTCAGCCAGGAGGAGCGACAAGGAGGAATGGTGACGAGGGAAATTGGAAAAAGGAGGTGGAAGGAGTGGAGGAGAAAAGGGAGGAGGCAGGGGAGAAGAGAGGAGCGGGGGAAGAGGAGGGGGGACGCGAGCCGAGCCGGGCGGAGGCGCGGGCAGGGGCGGAGTCGCCGCAGCGGCCGGCCGAGGGGCGGGCGGAGGGAGGGGGTGTGTGCGCGGGTCACATGGTCGCGGCTGCCCTCCCTATCAGCCGCCCTCACCGCCGCGGTGCGCTGGCTGCAGGAAGCCGCCGCGCCGCCGCTTTTGTTGTCAGGGACCCCGGGAGGAGCGCCGCTCGCCGGCCGCCGCCACCCTCTCCCTGCAGCCCGCTCTTCAGCGGCGGGGCCTGGGTCCCGGGCGCCCCGCCGGCCCTGCCCATGAGGTGGCCCCGCGACCACCGCCGCCTCCAGCCCGGGGCGGCGCGGCGCTGAGCGGCGGCGGCGCTGCCCCCTCTGCGGGAAGCGGGAGGCCTGGGCCCCCTCCCTGAGGGCACCATGGAGGTGAATGCGGGTAAGAGCTGGACTGCGGCGAGGGGACGGCGGAAGGGTCCAGTGGGCATTTTGGGGGGCGGCGACGGGGGGTGTCCGCAGGGCCGGCGGGGTGGGCTGCCGCGCGCCGCGTGTCTGCCCCGGGCTCGGTTCCTGTCGCCCCACGGGCTGCCCCGCGCTGGCCCTCCCGACACCCCGCAACGCCGCAGCGCGGCCCGGTGGCGCCCGACCCGGCCCCCCCCTCACATGGCCCGGCCGCGCGAGCCACGTGCGCGCTGTGTTTACGTTCGGCGGCGCGCGGGCGCCGGTTGGCTGGGCGGGCGCGTGACGCGGCATTACATAATGGGCGCTGAGGCGGCGGTGGCGGGCGGGGACACGTGAGGCCGCTCGGCTCTGTGACCCACATTCCCCGGGGCCGCAGGGACACGTGGGGGCGGGTGTGCGCGCGCGCGCGCGCCGGCTGGGAGCGCCGCAGCCTCCCGGGAGGCCCCGCCCCTTTGGAACCCTCCGGGCTGTGACGTGGCCGCGATTCCCTCCTCCCCCGCGGGGTTGCACACTGCGGAGGAGGCTGCGCGTGCGCGTCCGCGTCCGCGGAACTCCGCGGCGGGGCGCCCCCGAGGAGGACTCCCGCGCCGCAGTGCGCGGGCCCACGCCCGCACGGCCGCTAGGTGACCCCGACCCCGAATCCGGACTGGATCTGCGCTTGGGGATGTTGTTGCAGCTAACCTTGCAGAGCCCGAGGAAGGACTGCAGGGCGAGGGGGAAGCGAGTGTCTCTAAGAAAGCGTGCGCTTCCCGGTGGAGATCCTCGCTGGAGCATTGAACCGCTGAGATCCTGAACAACGACACAGACCCGCAAGCACTTGCAGTGGGGATGCCACCCTGATGTTGATTAAAAAAAAAAAAAGTTTAGGACGACCTGCCTTATTAAGCTCATTGTCTTAAAAACTGCTTAAAAGTCCCCTTGCATTGGAATTTTACTGTAAAGTGCCATACTAGGAACTATGGTCAGAATGACTCAGGTCATCATAGGTGACTCTGAGATCTTATGGAAAACCAGTCCTTGTTCTATTATTATTTTTTTTTTTAACTAGGAAATGAACCCAAGGATTCACGCATACTAGGCAAGCACTTCACCACTGAGCTACATCCCCAGCCCTTATTTATTTATTTATTTATTTATTTATGTTTGGTGGTGCTGGGGATTGAACCCAGGGTCTTGTGCATGCGAGGCAAGCACTCTACCAACTGAGCTATATCCCCAGCCCCTCATTCTTTATTTAAATTAAAAAAAATTTACAGGTTGCTCACCTTACTTGAACCCAGTTAAGTTGCCACAGAATAATACAGCACTCCTTGTCCTCCTTTAGTCTGCCCCAGACAAATGATGGCCCTTATACCTGAAGCAAATGAAATTACAGCAACAGCCAGTTTTTTTAAAAATTTATTGAGTTTTATGCACCTCTAAAAAATCATACTTTGATAATAAGTATATTGTAAATATTTTACTAACAATAACAATAAAGTCCTTGTCTGATTGTGTGTTGATTACCTATAGTCCTGCTTAGTCTTTGAGGGTATTTAAAAACATTCAGTAATTATGGAATTAAATTTTTAAATGATAGATATTTAAAAGTTATCAGGTTCACTGTCTTCTAACCCAGCCTTTAGTATTAATTCTTCAGATTTTTGCAACCTATAGGGAGTGTTGGCTTACGTGGTGGAAGTTTTCTCTGGTTTGAACTTCCCTGAAACATGTCTGATTTTCATGTTGACTTTTAGAGATAAACAGTAAAAATCTGCCGGATAGACTTGACAGCTCCTTCCCCCGTTCTTTTCAGTTCTTCCACTTGTAGTTCTCATCCCTTGGTCCTTGCTTTGTGTCTTTTTTTTTTTTTTTAAATTTTCCCTGACCACTCATCCTTCTTGCCCTTTGGGATGTAGCATCCAGAAGTGAATAGGTTCCTGTGGAAGTGGTTGGACAATTACCAAGTTCCAAGTTACCTTCTTTGTTTTGGAACCTGCTGCAGATGAATTATCTGGCAGGCTTAGTTTTTTTTTTTGGCATATTGCTTTGCTGACTCACAGTAATCTTGCCACCATCATCTAGAACCTTTTTCACTTAACTGTTTTGAAGTTAGAGTTCAAAATAGTGCAGATAATTGTTTGACCTGAAGTGTAGGAATTTTCACTTACCTTCTAAAATTTTCTGTTATTTATTTGGTCCCAGGTTCAAGGCTGACAAGCTTTTAGCCAATAATATTTACAATTTGTGCCATCTGTCAAAGGGAGTTTTGATAAGAATTCCCTTTAACTTCTTTTAGGTTGTAAATATTGACCGGGGTGGGGCTAATTTCAGTGCTGTGAGGCATACATACCTTTGGCTCTTTTCTCTAGGATTGGTATATACAATGATACAGTCCAATCAGTGATTGTTTCATTTTGCTGTCTGTAATTCATGACCCACTGCATCTCTGCTCTCCCCTAGTTAAGGATGCGAAATAGTTAAGTGAGAAGTTTGTATAGAGATATTAACTGTGTAGTTTTGTCACAGTAGGATTTTGATTGAGTATACTGAATTGTGTAAAGTAAAAGATGACTCACTACACATCCTTCATAACCATGGCTATAATTCAGATTTTTAAAGTGGAAGATATTCCCACAGTTTATTATGTTTACAAATCTGTATTCTATGTTTTTCCAGTCTTGGGGAAAAAATCAGAGGGACAAAGCTCAAAGAAATCTTCACAAAGAGAGAAATAGCAAAATAATGGGAACAATCAGAAGTGAAGTAGGAAGTTGCTTGGCTAGTTAGTGGAGTTAAGGGATTCAGAAAGTTAGTATGGAAATAAGCTACAGAGAAAACACCTGGATTCAAATGACATTAAAAAGTGAAGGAAGGAAAGGAAAAGGGGGTTTAGATTTGTTTGAGCTGTTCTCATTGAGCTCTTCCAATATGATAATGGCAAAATAACAGCACTGTCTGTTGATCTCAGACTGTATGTCAGATCCACTATATATATTTTCCCTCACATTCCATGAAGGAAGGTACCGTTGTCAACATATTAAAGGTGAGGGCCTAAGAAAATTGAAGCTAAATAACTTAGCATAGCAATAGAGTAAGAATTTGAACCCAAAAGTCCACTTGGATTGCTCAGAATACTATGCTGCCATCAAAGATGTTAGCTTACATAACATTTGAAAATGTATGCACAAGTTGGTGGTTCTATGTTGGGCTTGAAGGAAATACTGTAAGGATCCATTTGAATTGCAGTGTTGTGATGTCATAGCTGGTTAAAAAGACGGCCATGTGCACAGCCTCCTTATATCCACATAGGTCTCTTTTTTTTAACCTTGTTGCTAGTTAAGCTGGCTTTTTTTTCCCCTCCCAGACGCAAGATTCCACCTTGGCCTTCTTTTTCCAGCAATTTGCATGGAGATGAAAGTGCTGCTGATTTTACATTTTTTTGTCACCCCATTTAAGAATGAGTCATAGTGATACATCATTTAATTTCTAAGTTCTTTAAGACCTCACTTTGACTTTGTCACCTTTGCTGTGTTTGCCCCCCCCCCCCCCCATCTCTGCCCTCTTTATGCTCTGTGTGATCCTCAGCATATCAGTCATTTGTATGAAATGTTGCTCACATTTCCATGTGCGTTTACCTGGTGGTTCTCTGAGACTTTTTAGGGAAGGGACTATGCTGTACTCTGGAGTCCAGACACCCAGGACCCAGAAGTTTGGTGCTTCTATTAGATCTACCCTATGGTGCTGTGAAGGGGGAATTATTTATAGCCTGCTTTTAGGATGAGAAAATTGAAATTTCTCAGTGGTAAAACTGTTTTATTCTAAGTCATAAGGCAAAAAAAGTATAGTCGTGACTTGACATCCAGCATACTTGCCAGGAGGGTGGGCAGGCCTGGAAAGGGGGAAGAAAACACCAGTGTGTGCAGGAGCAGTGCTTTCCAGCAGTGCAAATTGGATATTGACTTCTGGCTTGTCTGCAGTTGACCACTGGGTAAGCCCTAGCCTGGGAACCTGGCCCAGTGCCAGGGTCCCTTTCAGCTAAAAATAGAGAAGACTCTGCCTCAGCTAATTTTAGCTCAAGGCTTCTAAGAAGTACATTCAGCCTGCTTCCGGAGGGGTTGGGACTTGCTGGTTTGGGGATTTTACCTTTCTTGCTTTATCATCAAAAACTGTGCAAAAAAGCACTTTAATAATAATCCCTTTTATGAGCACCATTTCATTGTGTAATAACTGGCAGATGGTTCCATTTTATGGACAGTGACTCAGGTTTAGAGAGATTGAAAGTAGCTTGCTTGCTCAGGTGTTCTCAGTAAGATGTGGTAGTCTGTACTCGATCACACAGCCTCTGCTGTCAGCTCTGGCCCTGCCGCAGAGTAGCTATATTGCTTAACCATTCTGAGCTGCACTGCTCATCTATAACATGGGTTAAAGGAAGTTGGTTCACAGGACTCTTAGGAGGATAATATGTGACATGAGATTGTGTCGTTTTATGCTTGGTGTCTGATAGGTACATGATGACTGTAGTTTTACTTCCCTTTCTTCATGGGTTGAGGAACTACTTGATGTAGTCCTTACCTTCTAGGAAATTAAATATAACCCGCAGGTTGGTAGACTGGTATGTAGTAGAAAGAATGGATGTTAAGACAACTGACTCAGCGTTGAATATTTTGTTGGGGGAATGCAGCTGCTTCTAGGTGAGTCATCTTAGATTGTGTCCCTGGTACAAATGCTTGAACTCCTCCAAGGTGGGAATGGCATCTTAATTGATAGTGGTAGCACAGTAACTTTTCTCAGGATTGATTTTGGAGCTTTTGTGAAGGAAGTTGGTTTTTGGGTAATTAATTACAACATTTTTTCTTAAAATTTTAATTTAATTTTTTACATAAATGGAATCATTTCTCTGGTTGTACATGATGTTGTAATTACAACACTGTCCATTGTTCATTTGTTGCTTTTTAACCAACTCTTAAGGCATCTGGAGAGCTCTGCTTTCTAAAAGTTCATTTGGAAGCAGAGGTAGTTAGAAGACTTTGAACAAAAATGACTGATTCACAATGCTGGCCCTAGGAAAGTCTTATTTCAGGGAAAAAAATCACTTTCTCATCTTTCTTTCTACCTAAGGCTCTACTTTAGGAAAGACAAACAGCTGTGAGACATTCCTCAGGGAGTTTATTGAGGACTAAAAACGATGTTTTTTCTTTGTTTCCTGTACTAAGTGTAAAAAAGGTAACAGCTAACACCTAGAATTCCTAACGTGAACTTCAAATCTCTAAAAGTTTTATGAGGACAGATGGCCCAGTAATGTGGCATTTGATAGACTTCCAGGTTAAAATGGTTTCTCTGAATTCACAGGGTATTGAAGATCTGGGGGCACTTGTGTCAAGCAGATGTCAGTCTTTACAACTGTGAGCCAATTTATGTTTGAATTTCCTGTAGCCATATTAAACTCCAGTTTACAAAAAGCTTATTAAAAATGCATACTTCTTTTCCTCTCTTTTCGTGGTACTGGGGATTTATGGGGATTGATCCCAAGGGCATTCTACTGGCAGAGCTACATCCCCAGCCCTTTTTATTTTTAGACAGGGTCTCATTAAGTTGCTGAGGCTGGCCTCAAATTTGGACTCCTGCCTCAGCCTCTCGAGTCACTGGGATTAAAGGGCTGTGCCACTCTGTCAGGCAAAAATGCATGTTTCTGAGGGTAACTTCTCGCCTTGGAAACATGGATTTTGAAAAAGCACCGGATAGCTTTGGTGATAAATATTTTACATAATTTCTCTTGGGGTGAAAATAAGGCTGGGAAGATTTTTCTTTGTGTTTAGACTCTTAGGAGCTTTTAGATTTTAAAATCAGTGGTAGGTGAAAACTGTCCTTTGTCATTTCACTATAGCTGAAGTAATTGACTTGTGACGGTGTTCCACAAACTTCATTGCATATCAGAATCATTAAGAGAGAACATATTAACATATTAAGAGAACATATTAACATTTCAGATATGCTAGAGCTGAGAAGAGGGGGAACCTGAGAATTTACATTTTGGGCAGATTTCCAGGTGACAGCTGGTGCCCCAGGTCCAAGGACCACACTTTGAGAATGATTGGTTTGTAGTAGGGACCATATTAATTGTGAAGCTCTAGCTTCCCTTTGGGCAGGTGAAATCGGCAAGACAGCATGTGGAGAGTGGCTCTAACTGTAAGAAAAGCAGATTGACACCTTCTACTTCCACTCTTGCTGGGCATGTACTGAGTGTGTATCATAATGAATGGGATTGTCCACATTATTTATGTTTTTGCCTTTAAAAGTGAAGTACAAGTGAAATTCAAATGAAGTTGAGCTTACACATATTAAATCTGTGTGTGATAAGAAGCATTGTTTCTTGGCAGAGAATTCTCTTCTGAATTGTGCTCAGACCACTTGAGAGTGGTGGTTGTGTTTTTTTCCTCAGGGGTTTCCCAGACTGGATGTGTATATTGATGGCTAAATACATATATCATACCTAATTTCAGCATAATGGACTAAAAGTGGTTTTAAATTCCTCTGCTTGTTCTTTTCTTGTCTAAATTAAAATGTCTGTCTATTCTTTGGAATTGTTTTGGCCTCAACTTTTGTTTTAGTTGTCAGTGGATCTTTATTTTTATTTATATGTGTGTGTGTGTGTATGTGTGTGTATAATGCTGAGAATTGAACCTAATGCCTCACACATACTAGGCAAGCACTCTAGTACTGTGCTACATCCCCAGCCCTTGGCCTCTATTTTTGCTCTGTGTGTGTGTGTGTGTGTGTGTGTGTGTGTGTGAGAGAGACAGAGAGAGAGAGAGAGAGAGAGAGAGAATGAGTGGTGAATCATGGCTTCTCATCTGGGGGAAAAAAAAGAATGGGGAGTCATTTCTCTTTAGCAGAGGATATTTTTTATTTCAGGATGAATTCTCAAATTGCATTTGTTACTTTGGAAAGGTGCAGAGTTCTCCTTTCTGCTCTATATAGACATTAAGACTGTTGTAAGGAAGTGGGTATTTTGTGTTACACTTGTGGCTTTCTGGTAATGTTTGTCACTGCTTAGGATTTGTCTGTGTTACTGGATGTGGGCTTTATAAAGGTGGGAAAATAGGTCTTAAAAACAATTTATGGCAGACTTATCTGTGAAGCATGTACAGAGAATTTACACTGTGCACCTGGTGCTCATGGTCTACTTGAGAAATAGATGGAAACAGAAAACAGTAGTTTATATAAGATTTTAGGACAGTGATCAAAGAGATAATTAAACTTTCTATATGCTGCATACCAAAAAAGCCAATAAATATTTGTTGATGATGGAGGGAAGAAGAAAAGAAAATACGGTAGATCTTGGCAGGGAGGATGAGAATGACTTATTTTGCCTGGGATTTGGAAATATACTATATCTGGCCTTGAGGTTACTCCTGCAACCTTTTATCTATTTGAGAAGTTGAAAATTATACCCTGGGAATAATTTTATGGGTTCTGTCTTAACCTGGGAGGTTCAGGCCAGTTTTCAGAGGATTGTGGGGTTTACATTGGTGAACTGGTAAGCTGCATTTTGAGAGTAGGTTTGTGAAGAGTGCATTAGCTGCAGCCTTACTATTCTCGTAGCCCGAGTTCTTCTTTCAAGCCTCTTTAACATGTACTATGAATAGTGAGTCAGAAGAACAAGTTGTGAGTCTGGATTCCTTAGGAGCTGCTCAGAGCCTGCAAGTCCAGTGGCAGAATAATGGGGTGGAGGAGGGAGAGGATTACGGATTAGTGGACAGTCATAGAGGTCTTCAGAGAGCATCAAAACAAAAGGTTTGGGAGCAACAAACCTTTGGAAATTCCCTGTTGTGAGATATATCACTTTACCTGAAGATCCAAAGGTTACATCTGTTCCCTCCCCACCAACTGTGTTTCAGCCAAGTGCTCGGGAGGCAGATGATGAATTTATTGTTTTATGACACTGTTTGATGAGGGGATAATGGAGGAGGCAAGGAGAGGACTAGAACCAGATCTCTTTACAGCCAGAACAATTTGTTTACTGTAAGTTATGAAGTCACTCAGGGATGATTTTCAGCCCTTTTAGGAAAAGAGTGGAAAATGAAAGGCTTTAGGTTTGGGTCTGTGTGTGCTCAGAGAAATCAAGCCCGCAAGGACCTTCTCACATTTTAAATCAGTGGGAGTTACCTGTGCTTTGACCTTTGTGGAACAAAAGGGTAGTAGGAAATAAAGGAATGGGTTCCTTTTTACTTTTTTAATGTAAGCAAACATTTAATACTAGTAACCTGTTTCTAAAGTGAGTGACTTTACTAACAATTTGGTAAATTAGTATGTTCAGATTTGCAAAAATAAAAAAATGCATATTGTGTTTAACTGTCTGATTTCTCTGTTTTCTAGGAGGTGTGATCGCCTATATCAGTTCTTCCAGCTCGGCCTCTAGCCCTGCCTCTTGTCACAGTGAGGGTTCTGAGAATAGCTTCCAGTCCTCCTCCTCTTCTGTTCCATCTTCTCCAAATAGCTCTAATTCTGATACCAATGGTAATTCCAAGAATGGGGATCTCTCCAATATTGAAGGCATCCTGAAGAATGACCGAATAGATTGTTCCATGAAAACAAGCAAATCGAGTGCTCCTGGGATGACAAAGAGTCATAGTGGTGTGACAAGTAAGTGATTTAAATATTTTGAAGGTTGTTGCCATTAATTGCAGGTGGGGCTTATTTGATCAACTTTTCATTTGGGGGAGTCAATATATTTCTGAGTATAATTTTCATTCCCTTCTGGATAATCATAGATCAGTATAGAAGAAATCAGCAGTGATTTTAAAAGTAACAGCCTAGGGGCTGTCAATGAAGTTATATTCTCTGCCTGAACATGTTTCTTCTAGGGTATCCCCTTTTATCACATATCTTCCTATTTGACTCCTAGTGTTGAATCTTGTTTCTCGAACAAAAGACTAAAAAGAATTGTGGGACAGGGTTTAGTTTCTTGAAGTTGGAGTTGGGAATGCTTAGGATTAGACAACAAAGCAGAATTGGGATAACCAGTGAGAAGTGGATCTGGGTTCCTGAGTGAGTGTGGAAGTAGCAAGCACCGGCAGAGGGGAGGGTCAGAAGGAGTACACTTGGCTGCTCCCGTAGTTGAGTGGAATGAGTGCAGCTGCCTGTGGAGACATCCTTGCACATCTTTTATTGATTGATTTCTCTGCTTAAAATCTTAATTTTTATCAAAAGAGAATTATTTTCTTAGTTCTGATTGCATATCTGCTGCAAAGCAACTACGAATTTACAAAATTTGAGAGTATGTTTAAAATTTATCAAGAAAGGGGAAAAAAAAGTACTCTGAGGTATTTTTGGAAGTTCTATAAGCTGTATTTAAAAGAAAACCATGGCTGCATGTAGGGCACACACCTATAATTTGAGCAATGTGAGAGGCTGAGGTAGAAGAATCACAAGTTCCAGGCCAGCAAGGACCTATGCAACTTAGCAAGGACCTATGCAGTTTAGCAAGGCCCAGCCTCAAAATAAAAAACAAAAAGGACTGGGGATGTAACTTAGTGGTAAAGCGCCCCTGGGTTCAATCCCTAGTACAAAAAATAAAAAAAGAAAGAATACTGTGATTTACTCTTATTAATTTGGTGTGGAGATTTTTCTTTTACATTATGAAAGCAGATATGTATTTTTCAGGTTGAGTGAAATAAAATATTCAATTGGAAAGAAAATATTTTTTTAAGTTTTTCTTCCAGCTCTTCACTTCGTGTCTGTTTGTGCTCTAGAATTTAGTGGCATGGTTCTACTGTGTAAAGTCTGTGGGGATGTGGCATCAGGATTCCACTATGGAGTTCATGCTTGTGAAGGCTGTAAGGTAAAACATGCTTTTGTTTCCTTAAACTACTGATTCTGGGGTAAAATAAATTGGGGTTAGATTTGCAGATTCCCACATTTGAATATCTGGGAGGGAAAAAGAAGTCAGCTGTTCCTCTCAAGTATTATGCATTTATGTAGTGTCTAAATGTAACTTGTTTTGAAAAATATTCTTAATGCAGTGAAAGCATTTCTTTTTTCTTTAAAGTATTGATCAAAATACATTTGCCATCTCAGTTAGGCTTACGGTGTGAGCCGGGTGCACCAAACTGTGTCAGGCACAGTTCTGGGAGTTTGGGAAGCAGTATGGAGCAAAACAGGCAAGGCACTGTTATTACCTTGTTGAACTTCATTTAAACAGAACTTTGAAGTAGGTCTTGGTTCTGTTTGTGTTGTTATAACAGAGTAGCACAGCCTGGGTAATTTATAAAATTTGTTTGGTTGAGAGTTTTGAATGTTTGGAAGTCTCAGATCAAGGGATTTAGTCTGGTGAGGGCCTTTTTCTTACATTATAATGTAGTGGAAAGCGCTGTAGAGGGAGAGAGGGAGGAAGAGCAAGCAGAAATGTGAGCATGAGCATGGAAGGGGCTGGACTCACTTTTATTACAAACCCACACCCAGGATAACAACATAGCCCATCCCTGAAGGCAGAGCTCTCATGACCTAATCACCAATTAAAGGTCCCACCTCTTGACACTGCTGTAAGGGGGATTAAGTTTCTAGTACATGAACTTTTGGGGTGTTGCATGCAAACCATAGCAGGTCTTGGATACATTGATATTCTGATATGTCAGGTACTGGGAGCTGGAAATAATGATTCCTAGTTACTTGTAAAAATGTAATATCTTAAACAAGTGAGTACAATCTTGAGCACTTGGGAATGTAGTTAATTTGCAAGTTGAGTATTTCTTAGCTATCACTAGTAGGACGTTGGTCAGATAATTCCAAAAAGAGATAGTCTTCTTGAGTTTATCCCAGGAATCAGTCAACCAACCAATAGTTTTTCTCCCTGAGTCTCTTTAATATATGGCACAGTCCTTTCTCCTGTTATCAAAAATTAGCATGATGAAGACATATGTTCTCGTTGTTTTTTTGACTTAAGGCCAGAAGCAGAAATCCAGTTTGGCAGGATATGGTGGATGAACAAGATAATGAATGTACATGATGAAAGAGGAAATCTTCTCTAGGGTGGCTCAAAGTAAATTGGAGTTTGAGTTTGATTTAGTTTTAATGACTAAGTCTCTTTGCAAGATTACTTACTATTTTCTATTGGCATATCTCTTTTCTATTGTTTCAAAAATCATATAATATGTATACACTTACAAAAATGTGAAGTAGTTGTGAGGCAGGTATTATTTTCTCTTTATAGCAAGAAAGTAAAAGCCCAAAGTGAATGAAATTCACTGTGTATTCTTGATAAATGCATATGCCTATTTAATACCCTTTTAAAAAGTATTTAACTTAGCTCTTACATGTTCAAGTGTGTAATATAACCGTCACAAAATATAAAAACATGATATCCCACAGGTACTGGTTAAAGATGAAATGTGTAGTCATTCATAATATGCAGGGAAAATGCAGTTTAAAATGAATTTGGTAGCTGGGTGCAGTGGCGCAGGTCTGTAATCCCAGCTCCTGGGAGGTGTGAGCCAGGAGGATTGCAAGTTTGAGGAAGTCTGGACAACATGGTTAGACCATGTCCCCTGTCTCAAAATAAAAAATAGTAAGGTCTGGGGATGTAGCTCAGTGGTAGGGCACCTCTGGATTCAACCCCTTGTACAGGGGAAAGAATAAAAAGAGGAAAGAAATACTTTGGTAATTGTGTTCTTGAGTTTTCTGTTTTCTGGGGAACCACTAAGCCAGAGTTCTTCGAGGACCTGTCAGGGCATGTACTTAAATTCTGTGTGTAGTGAAGGTAGCAATTTGTAGTCCTCTAGCTGGGAATTGTCTTTCCTTGGGTGGTAACCCGCCTATGGGCGCATGATGAAGACCTGGCTGATTCAGGAAAGACCAATCTCTACCAATGTAATTCAGGGTTCTGGTGAGGGAATTATAGCTGTCAAACATATTTCTCTACCAATCTTATAAGAATCAGTCATTTGTATTTCAAAAGTTTTAGAATTTGTATGTGAGTAGAAGTATGAGATGGCAGATGTGGCTATAGGTGGGGACTTGGTAGCAGGGTACCAAGTGGTGAAGGGGGACTTTGGGTCTGTGCAGAGAATCCTTATGGGGAAGAAAAACTTGGTTAGGTCAGTGTATAGACAGCACTTGCTTATCCATAACAGTAAGAATCCAGATGATTCTGTGTGTCAGTATTATATTTCCCTTTGTCCTAAGCTGAAATTATTTCCCAGGTAGCTAGTCTCATAGTAGATAGGTGAGGAAGCAGTGCTTTTGTGGAGTTCATCTCAATGTTTTTAAAGGATGGGTAAATCTTCCTTTGTTCGTAGGGTTTCTTTCGGAGAAGTATTCAGCAAAACATCCAATACAAGAAGTGCCTGAAGAATGAAAACTGCTCTATAATGAGAATGAATAGGAACAGATGTCAGCAGTGTCGCTTCAAAAAGTGTCTGTCTGTGGGAATGTCAAGAGACGGTATGTTTCTAGTTTAAAGAATGTTTTTAAAGTGTATGAACCTGGGCTTTTATTCCTCAGAAGGACCCAGAGCTGTCAGTCAGTTACTCATGGCTCTCTTATGTTCAGGGTGAAGCAGATTTTAGGAGGCACATTTCGATTCCTTGTAGGACACTAAATTCATTAAAATCAGTTTTTAGCATCATCATCTCAAAACAGCTTTTGACTTAATTTCTTTTTTTGATGTTGTTACTTCTTATAAAAACCCATTTTTACCCACTAAACAATTTGAAGACTTTTTCTAAGACAAAGATTTGGTTTCTCTTCACATAGGAATTTTGGACTCTTCATTTCTTAGGATTACTGAGGAACCCATTTCTTACGTGAATTGTCTATAATTTTTTTAGCCTGAGATGAAAATATGCTTTGGTGTACAGATTCTGAACACATGCAGAAGAGATGCAAAATTGAAAGAAATATTGGGACCTGAAGTGGAGGTAGTTGCTCAATTCTGGCATAATCCATTTTCATTGAAAAGAAAAGTGTTTATCTGTGGAATTCTTAGTGGTATCTATGTTTGATATGATTGAAGATTTGACTCTTCTCTTGTAGTTAGGGAAAATCATTTCTGGATAATGTCTTTCTGTAACATGATAGAGGAATGTGAGGTTTTCAGAGGCCTTAGTCTAGTGTGGATAGTTAGGAACTGCCGAGCAGTTCTATTTATCTAGAGAGGAGTATTTAGGCAATCCCTCTGATTACTCTAACTCTAATATCCTCAGATACAGAAATTGAATATTGCAATGAGGAATTTGTAGAATAAGAGATTTGAATAATTAATTTTTTCCAGTTGTCTGGAATTTTGTAGTATTTGTAAGACTAGCACTATAAAAATAGTGAATGGAGCCAGGTGTGGTGGTGCACACCTAACACCAGAGGCTGAGGCAGGAAGATCACAAGTTCAAGGCTAGCTTCAGCAGCTTAGTGAGACCATGACTCAAAATAAAAGATACAAAAGGGCTGGGTATGTAAAGCATCCCTGGATTCACAGTCCCTAGTGGGGGTGGGGGAAAGAAAGAGAAAATAGTGAATAGATACGATTGCCTCAAAAGACAAAACCAATAGTCATTTGTGAGGGAAGGAGTAAAATATGAAACATGATAAAATTGTTTGTCTTTGATTATGTTATTGTTAGAGGCTACAATTAGAGTAGAAGGCTTTCTTGCTAGGTAGGTATATAGAATTTTTATTATCTTTGATTAAATATTAGATTAGAAAATAGCTTTTCTTTGCCTCGGAGATAGGATTATTAGGGACCGTATACTTCCTAAGGCTAACTTCTAAAACAGTGGCGGGTGACTGATCTAATTTTTGTTTATTCCATTGATTTTAATTAAAACCCAGCAAGTGTATTTTCCAGTAACTACATTTCTGTTGATTGTATGTGTGTGTGTTTTAAAGTGATTTTCTTTCTTAGGAAGCCAAAAATGATAATGTGCTTTTGGGGCATAGATAGTTTAACATTTAGGTTCTTGAGAGTAAGCTTACAAGTGGAATTGATGAGTTAAGCATTTTGGGAGTGTTTGTGCCTGCTGGGTCGGGTCAGTGTTCCTGGTCATGGGTCCTGAATCCCTCAGGCCTGCCTGAAAACAGCGCCCTCACTCAGCCTTGTTAATAGGTGCAAGTTAGTAATGCTGGTCTGTTTCAAATTGTGGTTTTCATTAGTTAATTTTATATTTCTTTCTTACATTTTATTTGTAAAATACCTAGGAAATAAATCTCCTTAGTTTTGATTTAGAAGAAGAATAGAAAAATTTCCTTCGGTTTCCTACTTTCTTTGGAACATCAATACCAAGTTTAGAAAAATTTGGTCCAGAGACATATAGATGTTTTTTATTTGTGTGACTAAAGGCCTTAGCTATCAGAGATAATTTTTTGTAATTTTTTTGTACTAAGAGATCTTACTTAGAATTTATATGTTAAATATCTTTTTCTTTAATAGCTGTTCGGTTTGGTCGTATTCCTAAGCGTGAAAAACAGAGGATGCTAATTGAAATGCAAAGTGCGATGAAGACCATGATGAACAGCCAGTTCAGTGGTCACTTGCAGAATGACACATTAGTAGAACATCATGAACAGACAGCTTTACCAGCCCAGGAACAGCTGCGACCGAAACCCCAGCTGGAGCAAGAAAACATCAAAAGCTCTCCTCCTCCCTCTTCTGACTTTGCAAAGGAAGAAGTGATTGGCATGGTGACCAGAGCCCACAAGGATACCTTTATGTATAATCAAGAGCAGCGAGACAACTCAGCTGAGAGCATGCAGCCCCAGAGAGGAGAGCGGATTCCCAAGAACATGGAGCAGTATAATTTAAATCACGACCATTGTGGCAATGGGCTTAATAGCCATTTTCCTTGTAGTGAGAGCCAGCAGCATCTCAATGGACAGTACAAAGGGAGGAACATAATGCATTACCCAAATGGGCATGCCATTTGTATTGCAAATGGACATTGTATGAACTTCTCCAATGCTTATACTCAAAGAGTATGTGATAGAGTTCCAATAGATGGATTTTCTCAGAATGAGAACAAGAATAGTTACCTGTGCAACACTGGAGGGAGGATGCATCTGGTATAGTGCAATCAATTTTTTGCTCACCTTGTATCAAGGAAAGCTTTGAAGGTTTTCTTTTATGTGGGGAAGTACCAACTTGGGAGGTGGGTCAGAAAGCCTAAGAAATTTATAGAGTTGATTTTGTATAGTATTTAGGTCAAAGAATTTAATAGCCTCTGTGGAATGCTAATTTCACACAAGGCTAGGTCTAAGCATATGATTTAATTGATACTGTGATTGGGATTAAGATTTCATGTAAAATACTATTCATACAGAATTGGGCCTTTAATTCTTAGAAATCCCTTTGAAAGTTTAAGTAGCGTGATTAATTAGTACTGTATTAGCTTTGGGATTTTTCTCCAAAGGACTGATCTTTTAGCTTGCCATAGTCAGAAATTTTTGATTTTGGTGGAGAGAGGTTTTTGTTAATTTTTTTGAGATGGAATCCTGCTTTGTTGCCCAGGCTGGTCTTGAGCTTCTTGGCTCCTTAGCCTTCTTAGCTGGGATGACAGGCATGTGCCATCATAACCATTATTATGCAGAAAGGTCTTTGAATATAGAATATAGATGATTTACTATTTGAGAACTTAGGAATATTTCAATTTAATAAGCTAATGTAAGGATTTTCTCAGCTTTCATTCTGTGAGATAAGTTTAATGCTGTTCATATCATTTAAATTGTTTCATCAAATACAACATTCTACATGAAAATACAGTGTTACTATTCTGCCAAAATTTCATCAAAAACAACAGTACTACACCATTTCCAGTTTAAACCATGAGGTCCTTTGATAGTGCTTGATATTATTCTACCACCAGGTAATTAAAATCATCTTTTTTCATTTTCAAAATAGTTGACTCTAGTCCAGTTTTTGTCCTTTATAAATATTCAGTTCCAGGATCTGTGTGAAAGATAGACTTATATTTTGTTAAGCCTTGTGGCTTCCTTAAAGAAGGAAACATTCCTAAGCATTCAGGGGTTTTGATTTCATGATTGTCCTCCATGGTTTTAGAATTGTCCCGTTCTAGGATCTCAAATTGATTAATGAAAATTGAAAGTCTGGTTACTGATAGAATATACAGTACATGTTTCATTATAGGTCGCTCCTGACTTCCTGGCTTCCTGTTTTTCGCTCCCTTAGTCTGCATTTAGAAAGTACACCTTGTGTCTGTAGTCATTCTTAATTGAACAGTGGAGGTCAGTGATCACATCATTGTTTATGAAACAAAAAGGTCAGTGACCTTGTCTAAAAAATGGAACACCTTACTGTCTTCCTCTTGGAAATCACAACATTGTAATTTTGCCTATTTAGAAATAAGTGAGTTTAAAATAACTAAATATAGGCTTGGGTTGTAAGCCTGTTACTGCCAGCTGTGTATAGATAAGTCACCAAACCTTTTAGAGATCATTGCCTCATCTAAGAAATAATTATGGACTGGGGTATATCTTTGTTAGAACTTTTGCTTGGCATGCGTGAGGCCCTGAGTTTCATTCTCAGCACTGGGCTGGGCGGAGGGTGGAGGAGATAGTTATAACTGGTCATAACTAACAGAGTTGAGAATCAAATATACGTCAATTTGTTTTTTAAAAAACCTAAAGTACTATATAGCAGCATAAGGTGGCAGCAGTGTTAACAAACTCTTAAACCTGTGCAGTAGATTTTTGTGATAGATTACAGGTAGCATTTTTGCTTAGCCACCTCTTTTTATAGTAAATTAATTATTACTTAAATTGGGTTGCTGTGAGACTTTTTCTTATGTGAAGGTTGTAATACCTCTATTTTTTAAATATTTGCACACCTTTCATTGACTAGAATTTATTTTTACTGTAAATTGACAATGTGCAACTGTATCTGTTTATTGCCATGAGGCTTCCTATATTAAGGTGTGAGCAGCAAATGGAGAATTTATCTGTAGATTTTACTTGTGTTTGGGGGCTGTTTTCATTGTAGGGTTTTTGACATCTGAGGTACTACTCTTGAAATTTCTTCATCACCTCTTACAGTTAAAGAGTTTTTCTGTTTTGTGTATACTAGGTTTGTCCAATGAGTAAGTCTCCATATGTGGATCCACATAAATCAGGGCATGAAATCTGGGAAGAATTTTCCATGAGCTTCACTCCAGCAGTGAAAGAAGTGGTGGAATTTGCAAAGCGTATTCCAGGATTCAGAGATCTCTCTCAGCATGACCAGGTCAACCTTTTAAAAGCTGGGACTTTTGAGGTAGGTTTTAGTTATCCTAAATATTTATATAGGACATGTAGTATCTCATTTTCTTTGGTGTTTTCATTCTTTTCTGTAAGTATTTATAGTTCATGATCTGAAGCTACCAAGAAAAGAATAACCATCTCAGGGTTTTGGTAAGAAACTAGGTGAATCCAGAGTTACTTGTGACTTAGGGACTCTGTATCCCTAGCATATAAACTCCCAAGTTCTTGTATTAGTTTTAGGGGCAGACTTGGTGGTTTCTATAGTGTTAGACATCTACTAATAGCCTAGTTTGGTGTTTCTTATGTTCAATCAGAATCAGAAGGGAGAACAGAATATGGTTTTTGTCTTTTAGGAACTTGTAGAATATTTTCAGGATTTATCAGATGTCTCTATGTGCCATTTCAGATCCTTTGGGGGCTCACCTTGCTTTAGGATCCTTGGCTAATTTTTCTACTCTGTTTCTTCTGTGTTCAGCCTGGGCTTGAGGCAGCCATTGCTTCCCACCTGGGTTGGACCTGGTGAGCTGGTACCTTTTATTCTGTCTGCTCCAGGGCTTCCCTATTGCTTGCTGAGGTGTGAGAAGTCTTGGGACCTGCAAAACTCTGAGATTAAGCAAAAACTGAGATTTGGGGGGTGGTGGAAAGTTGATGTCTGCTGGGCCAGATCTTTGAGCCTTTGATCAGCAGGATAAAGGAGCCTAGGATGGTCCCACAAGATGGAGCTATCAGTTGTACTTGCTGTTCAGTGGTGGCCTGCTCAGTAATACATACTTTAATATTTGCTTGCTCTCTTCTCTGTCTCCTTTCCCTCATTCCTGTTTTCATATGTGCTTGTCTACAGTCCACAGAAGCTTTTGCCCCAGGCTGTCTTTTCTGGAGCACCTGGACTAGAACAGAAAAGACATTTTCATAAATAAAATACTTACGGAGTAATTAAAAAGTAGCACTTACAGGGTAGGCTTTTTTTTTTTGAAGGAGAACTTTAAACTTAAGGTTTAAAGCCAGAAGGGAAATCAGTGATCAAGTTCAGTTCACTTGTTTTGAAGAGGTAACTACAGCCCAGAGAGGCCAAGAGACTTTTCTTGGATTACCAGTAAATTCATAACACATCCAGGATTAGAACACAAATCCCAGATTCCAGGACTTGTATTCTTTCCACCTTGTGATTTGTCTTGGTATTGCTGTATTCTAAGGTAACAACATTTTCATCGGAGGTTCACTTCCTTTTGAACTGTCTTGGGTAAAACAAGTCCTTGCTTGGGAGGATTGCAAAAGGAAGATGTTTGTTCAGTGTTCGTTTGATTATGAGAGAAATGTATGACAATAGATGTCACCAGTTAGTGTAACGGAGGGAATGCTGTAGGTAAGTAATGGGATTGTTCACTGATTTGGTTTGAATGGCAATCATGACTTGGCATTTAGAACACTTTTATTGTGATAGTTATCTTGTGTGTGGTCTCTCTGGGTTATGGTTTCTTGAAGTAGCCTTATTAGAGGGCATCTGCTGTGTTTGCCTTGTCTGCATTTGGTGTTTTGATGTTTCCAGATGTTGCTGCATTGAAATATTATTCTTTTTACTTTGGTACAGAGACTGAGTGATGTATTTGATGGTCTAAGTTTATTTAATGCTTTTGTTCAGGCCCCATTTTAAAACTTCTTGGTGTTATTGACTGCTTTAATTTTATATTTGTGTTTCAAAATCTTTAACTATTAGAGTTTCAGAGTATCATAGGACTCATGTATTTTGCCTTTGGTTGCTGAATTTCTCTTGATGTTCTCCTTGGAATATTTATTGCTTTGGTAGAGAAATTATGTTAAAGTGTTTTCTAGGTAAAAATAAACTTTTTTCCCCCTTTACAGCTTCCTTTTTATTATATATATGTGTGTGTGTGTAGAATGTTTCTTAACTGACTTGAATACTGAGTTATTTCTTAGTATTACTATTGAACTTTTCCAAATACATTTAAGTCTTTTTCTTTTTCCAGGTTTTAATGGTACGGTTTGCATCATTATTTGATGCAAAAGAGCGTACTGTCACCTTCTTAAGTGGAAAGAAGTATAGTGTGGATGATCTACACTCAATGGGAGCAGGGGATCTGCTAAACTCTATGTTTGAATTTAGTGAGAAGCTAAATGCCCTGCAGCTTAGTGATGAAGAGATGAGTTTGTTTACCGCAGTTGTCCTAGTATCTGCAGGTAAGCAAGCTGATTCTAAATTGTGACACAACTAGAACATAAGTGACCAAGGATGGAGAAGGTGGCAGTTAACTAGGTCATAGCAAGCTATATAGAGGAAATAAGTCCTTTAAGGAAAGTGGTATATTACATGAATCTATTATTTTTGTGAAATTAATTTTTTAATAATGACAGTACAAATCAAATAATGTTTAAATTTGCATTTACCACTAGTAGTTTTTAGTGTTCATAAATTTTGCAAGTGTAAATCTTTATTTCACAGATTTATTTTTTGGGACATTATGTATTGTCAGGTAGGTAGGTGGTTCAAATATGAATCTTGAGTTTTAATTATAATGTGGATTACTTGAAAATGTTAAAGGCATCAAGAGCAAAGAAACATGATTATATTAAGTTGTGGTTTCAGCCCAGCTTTGCTGAATTTTCTGTGTGAATTGGTAAGTAATTTTATCCTTTGGGTCTTGGTTTCCTCATCCTTTTAATGGAAAGGGATTTCACTATGTGAACTTATTGTGGTGTCAGGCACTGTTTGAATGATCAAGGTTTCTGAGTCCTTACATTTAATGCCTATTTATGTGAGTCATTGATGTTTCTGAATTTCCCTGCCATCTTGAATTTATATTGCAGTTGTATCAAACTAAAATTTTTCAGTTCAATAAAGACAATAGCCATTAAGACACAGATAGTATGCAATAGCAAATTGGAAGTTGAGACTTTGATTTTCCTGGGAAGCATCTATATAAGTGCCAGCATTTTTAGGTATCACTTACCTTCATTTTAAAACATTTTTTGGACATTTTACAATATTTTGATCTTTTAAATTTCCCATTTGTTTCCTACTCTGTAAAGCATCCTAGGTGCTAGACACTGTGAGGGTTATAAATTATGGCCTCCGATTAGATGGCTAAGTTATAATAAATCTTAGAGAACCCTGTGTATCTCAAAGGCCTTTATATCAATAGGATAACTAAAGACTTATGCCATTTGGAAGTACAATTTGGTTGCTTTTTTTGATTAGCTCTACCTGGATAACTAGAAGTGCATTTATGATATGGAATAGTGTGAAAGTCAATAGAGGATGCCTGTTTCTCATTAACCTTGTAGTTCCTCTTGCATTGTACCATTTTTGCAGAATCTCTTGATTAGTAATTAGAATTGATTTGAGTTGACATCAGATTAATTTTTGTGAAACCAGAGATATAATCAATACTAGTTAAATTCTTCATGAATACACTCTGTGGTAGGTGCTCAGGGGAAACAAAAAACATTAAGACACAAGCTTACTCCCAAGTGTTTGTGTTCTGTTAGGAGAGACACAACTAACCCACAAGACTTTTTGGTACTAAACTGCATAGTTTTTTTTTTTTGGCTGAGAGGGGCAGGAGTTAAAAGAAAGGAAGATGAAATGATCAGAGAAGGCTTTGAGGGGAAGAAGGAAGTGGAGCTGGAATTTGAAGGTATTATTGAAATTTTCTTTGTGGAAAGATGGAAAGGCTTGGAAATACATGAGATGGGTCAGAGGAAGGGGCAGGTGGCCAGAGCCTGGGAACAGAGGGCTTGAGAGTTAGGGGAGCACGGGCTGGTGGGCTACTAGCTATGAGAATGAAGCAGGGAAGTTTTAACAGATCTACAGGCAATGCAGAATCTGTCATCTCTTCAATAGGGGAATGATTGGGCATGAACATAGCAGTGCTTAACATTATTTCTGCCTTTTTATCATGGGTAGATTAGATAGGAAAGTCACTGCTGGCGAGTTAGGTTGAGAGGATGCAGAAGCAATAGAAATGAGGCAGCAGAATCAGTGCCCCTGGAACAGGGCAGGGGCGAGGTGCTGGAAGGGACCAGGTCTGGAGATAGTTCAGAGAGAGACAGGAAAGTGAAGGGAGCTCTGTGCCGGAGCCATGCTACTTCACTTATGTTTTCCACTAGGCATGTGTTTTTATTTTGTTTTAATCTTTCAAAAAGGACTTTCCCCTCTGATTCTAAGATTAATATGGATTATTTGAAAAATTAGAAAATATTACGATGAAAATAGCATTACCAAAAAAGATCTCTATTAATTTTGGTGTCTTTATCAAACATTTACCTAGCCCTTCATCTCTCTATTTACCTATTTATTGAAATAAAATATTTGAAATATTAAGCAGAAAGACTGATTTTAAAAGAACGCAACACATTCTCATTTTTGTTATGTCTATATTTGAAGATATACAAGCATACACAAATGTACTTTTCACAATCAGATTTAAATTTTTACTACTGAAAAATCACCTATTTGTAAAGTGGGAAAATGAGATTAAAAAATTTAGAAGAGCATAAATGAAAAGTCTCTGCTTTTTTCCTCTAATCTCAACTTTATTCATCTGAGGACTAAGTTTCTAATAATCTTTCTTTCTAATTTTCTGATGGTTGACCACCCAACACTGAATGTACTGCTTCTAACTCTTATTTAGCAGATACAAGTGATAATGAAAGTGCCCTTACATTTTCCTCTAAATTTTTGTCTTATTTTTTAAGTTGCTTGTCTTATTTGTAATTTAAGTACATTAATATTTTCTGTTCCTTCACTTCTACATTGTCTTTCTTGGGTAGTCTTGGTAGAGTTTCTCCACTACAGAGTATCTTCCTTCTGCTCTATCTTAAGTGTCTTCTATACCATGGTTTCTTTGTAATTAGGAATCAAAACATTTGTGTCCTGTTCTGGAACTGATTGCTTTACAATGCTTCATTTTTCAACTTCAAAGTTGGAATGTTAAAAATCATATTTGTAGAATAAATGGTATGTAAATAGTGCTCATAGTATTCACACAGTGGGCAATGAAATGATAGTCAAGGTATAATGCACATATGATTATGTCATAATGAATCCCACTGTTAGGTACAGTTATAATGCACTAATAAAACATTTTTAAAAAATGACATAAATCTCTGCCCCAAACTGCTCTAGCCTGGATGGGGAGTGTTCCATGTCAAGTAACAAATAGATTGTTTATAGTCTCTTCATTATAGTTTTGCTTCTTTTTTGAATAGCTTTTTGTTTTCCTTAGAATCTCTAGTTGTCTTCTGTTTTTTTTTTTTTTTAACTTCATTTATGTAAAAAAAAATTTTGATGATGTTAGAAGAAATGCTAGCTAATTTCTAGGTCTCCTTGTATAATTCTATTTCCTAAACGAACCTCTCATGTGAGCCTAGGACATGTTATCCTTAGTCATACAGGCAAGGGATTTGAGCAATAGAAGGGTTAAATGATTTACCCAAGGTCACGTTTCTAATAATTGGCTAAGCAGGTGTTTGAGCTTCCAGTGCCTGGCTTCAAAGCCTTCCCACTGTACTGCTTATGAAGAAATAGCTCTAGCTGCTAAGGGAGAGGGGAATCTCAACATGACCTTGTCTGTGAGATTGGAAGAATCCTGATGCCATTGAAGGGGAGTTACACCTGGAAGGTAAGTTTTTTTCAGGTTGTGTGAAGTGACAGCAATAATTTTTGGTTGAAGGTTAGGGACCAGCATGTCAGTATTTGGCCCAGACTCTTCTAGATAGAGATTTCAGTTGTCTTTATAGATGCATCCTGGAGGAGGTTGGTGAGGTGTACAGGCTTTTGGGAGTGGCAGGAAGAACCAGCTGAAGAAGCGGGGGACAGATGTGAACATGTCACCTAATTCAGTGCACTTTTTAGAAGATGGGTTTCCACTTCAGTCTGTGCATTCAGTGTTACAGTCTATAGCAGATTGTTGTTTATGGTCCAGCCAGATTTATCATCGGGTCCTTTGGCCTCAAAATCATAAAGAACTTGGTTTTAGAAGTTGAGGCTTTTGAGCCAAGTGTGGTGGCACACACTAATTCCAATGGCTTGGGAGGCTGAGAAAGGAGGATCGGGAGTTCAAAGCCAGTTTCAGCAACTTGTTGAGGCCCTAAGTAACTCAGAGAGACCCTGACTCAAAATAAAATTCAAAAAAGGACTGGGCGTATAACTCAGTGGTTAAGTGCCCTTGGGTTTAATTCCTGGTACCAAAAGAAAAGAAAGAAATCGAGGCTTTTGTAAAATGTAATTTGATTTGCATTTTAGTATAGGCATCAATTTCCCTGAGTTCTGAGTTGTGGAAACAAGCATAGGTCATCTAAACCCAAATGTTAACCAAAGGACCAATTTATTCATGATCCTAGTTCCCACTCAAACAGTTTTTACCTCCTTAGCATTAGTTTCTCTCTTTGTCCATGTTGGTTATTTTGAGGGGAACGCTGTCATTCTTTTCTGGTATGGTAATTACCTATGATAAGATCCAAAATATTATATTCTGCTAAAATGTGACCTTAAAAAGAAAGGATTTTGGTTTGTTTTGTTCATTGCTGATTTCCAAGCACCTAGAAGAGTAGCCAGCACATACATTCAGAGTTTGGCTAATGATTTAATAAGTTACAAAGATGTTTATAAAACAAAACAAAACAACAATTGAATATCAAAGGCAAAACAGATTCTTGGAAGCATTATGGAAAACTTAAAGTTATCTTTGCAAAAATACTTAATGATTGGCTAAAAGATGCCAAGAGAAAGAGGTTTTTTGTCTAATAGTTTTATCTGAAAAATTCAGACTCCTCATATCAATAATCAGTATTCAATTTGTTTCTTTTTGCATAAGAGTTGACATAGTTATGATTTCAAATTTTGTATGTATAAGGTAAACTCAGTAGGCATGGTGATGCATCTTGTAAGACCAGTTACTGCTGAGGCAGGATTGCAAGTTCAAGGCCAGCTTGGGTAACTTGGTGAAACCCTGTCTCATAATAAAAAAGGACTGGTATTGTAGCTCAGTAGAAACCCTGCCTAGCATGTGCAAGGCTCTGGATTCCATGTCTAGTATGTCTTCCTCCCCCATCTTTTACAGAAAAAGATAAGCCTTTTTCATCATGTTTCCTGTGCATTTTCTGTATCACACTCCCTCCCCACTTTATTATTAAATTTTAGTTCTTATTCTAAATGCTTGCATTGCAGTGGGCTTTTTAAACTACCAGTGTTAATGCAAGACATCCTCAGTATCCTTGTGAAAAATGATAGGGCATGAATGACCAAAGAAGTTTGCCTCCTTGTAGAAGAGAAATCTTTTTCATGTTAATTACAGCTTCCTTCTACTGGGGACCATTGCATATTTCTTGTGCACTACTGCCTCCTTTTGTAAAGAGAGGAAATAACTTGCTGATGAAAAAAGCCTATGGGTTGACTACATATGGTTTGGCTAATTTTGAGATACTTTATTGCTGGTTTATTCTAAATCACTAATTAACATTTTGCATGGCAAGCTTAGTAAACATAGTCTTGCTAAATGAAAGTGAATGTAGTGTAATATAACTAGTATAATAAAATTGCATGGTGTATTAGTTATCTATTACTGCATAATAAATTATCCCAAAACTTAGTGCCTCATGAATGCAAATGGTGAATGCCTATAATCCCAGCAGCTTGGGAGGCTGAGGCAGGAGGTTCATAAGTTCAAAGCCAGCCTTAGTGAGGCCCTTCCTAAGCAACTTAGCAAGACCATGTCTCTAAATAAAATATAAAAAAGGGCTGGGGATGAGACTGGTTAAGTGCCCTTGAGTTCAATCCTTGGTAAAAAAACAAACAAACAAATAAATGTTTTTTATCTTACATTTTTTTGAGGATTGGGAATATAGGTGTGGCTTAGAGACAATTCCCCGGCTCAGGGTTTCTTAGGAGGTTGTAGTCAAGCAGAGGCCCCTGACCTCATTTGAAAGCTAGGGGAGGAAAGGCTCTGCTTTCAGGGTTATGTGGTTATTGACAGGATTCAGCACCTGGAAAGCTATTGTGTGGGACCTCTTGTTTCCTTGTGGCCTGTTGGTTGGAGACCCATCTAAGTTCCTTACCCTGGAGACCTCTTTATAGGGCAGCTCACAAGTGTGGTAGCTGACTTTTCTTAGTGAGATAGATACCTAAGATGGAAGTCACAAGTTTTTGTAACCTAAACTTCTCTGCCAGAGTTTTATTCACTAGATATGATTCAGCCAGTCTAGTCCATGAAAGAGGAACAGATTACACAGGGTATGAATACCAGGGGAATTATTAGAGGTTATTTTAGAGGGTCCCTGCATTTCACGTGTGGAATTTGGCTTATATGTATTAAAAATATATTTCTGTATCACATTGTTCATTTTATCTTGGCACTTGGAAAGCCATTGACATCACAGATGGCATCTGATTTAACAGATCAAAACTTCTTGTTTTATGTGAACCAAAATTCCAAAGCACTAAAGAATTTTGATTTATCAAATACATTGTGTGATACGTGTGCATTTTAATACAGTTAGAAAACTTGCCGTTAGATTGAAAAAATTTTGCCGGATTATCTTTTGCCTTTGTTTCAAAGTATAAAGACCTTGTTTGAATTTGTTAGTAAGATTGATGAACAAGAATTGTATTTTTATTTATTGTCAATAATATATCCTCTTCCTTTCTGTTTCTGTATTCCTTACTTCCTGTTAGATCGATCTGGAATAGAAAACGTCAACTCTGTGGAGGCTTTGCAGGAAACCCTCATTCGTGCACTAAGGACCTTAATAATGAAAAACCATCCAAATGAGGCCTCTATTTTTACAAAACTACTTCTAAAGTTGCCAGATCTTCGATCTTTAAACAACATGCACTCTGAGGAGCTCTTGGCCTTTAAAGTTCATCCTTAAGGCCTTTGTTTATTTGAACATGAACTGATGCTAACTGTACATTTTGTGCTAAAATGCTTATTTATATGTGTATACCATATGTGGAGATAGAAAAGACCTTTAAGACAATACAAGATTGTAGGCTATCTCTGTAATCATACAGTAGCTGTTTGGATCAGGAACTCTTCAGCTATGATTAGACATTGACTGCATCTCCCCAGTAGACCAATCAGCTGTGTCGCACTTAAACTGGAGAAGTTACACTGAATTATAATCACACTGAATGTTAGACTTTTTCATCTGCCAAAACCAAAAACCATTTTAATCTCCCTGTGATATACATATAACGCACAATCACAAGTACAGGAGGATGTAGAAATCGATCCTTTGTGGTAGAAGTTGTGTTGAATGTTGGAAATATTGGTATCACCACAGGACTGTTAGATCTGGTTATCAAAGACTTTGGGAGCTGGGAGAGCTTAATGTTTGTATTTTACTCTGCCACTGTTAAAATGTATGATCTTGGGCAGGTACTTGGTTGTGGAAAATGAGAATTGATAGTGTCCTCAGTGCCCAACCTCACAGAGATACTAAGAAATGTCTATAAAGCATATTTACCTCTTGGGAGATAGGCACTATGTAAATAAGGTAAAATGTTTGTTATTACAGTTATTCATAATAATATTCTTTTCTGAGCATTTCTGGGAAACCATTTCACACTTCACACCAGTCTATTTAGGATTCCTGCATATGTGTGGGTATCCTACTGATACATACATTCAGAGTTTATGGATACATCAAATACATAGTATGTGTACATAGTATGTATGTGAATAGTTATACATAAATATATTTCTTCACAATATTTTAAACTGTGAAGAACTTTATCATACAATAAACTTAAGAGGTGTCAAAAGACCCAAATTAGGTGCATTTTACTTGTTGATGATAACATAACCATTGCTTTAAAATGTTTAGATGGTAGAATATTGAATTTATGCTCTATTTTTGTTTAAGCGACACTTAATGTAAAAGTGCAACAGGCAGTCAAGTCCAAATTTTAAAAAAATGTGTATTTTAGAGTTCATCTTTGGTAAAATCTTTGGTTCGAGGTACTAGTTCTTTAAAAGTTCATTCAGATTCTTACCTTGTGCTATAAGGTTGCATTGCTGCCCCTCGTACACATGCTGCAGCTTGATGATATGATAAAGAATTTTGGTTCTTTCTGGAGAACTAATTAAGGAAACTGTTTACTATGTGGCACGTGTGCTTGTGTGTGTTTGCACACGTGTGTGTGTGTCTTGAGTTCACGTGTTGTTTTTTTTTCCCCTCATAAATAAACACTACAGGGATTTTTGTCAATTAGATTTAATCTATAATTTGGAATCATTTATTGTGTGACCTACAGGCTTAGAAATGGCATAGTCAGAGACTGATCCACATGTCTAATGGCTTTATTAAACACTTAAGATCAGTCTCTGTTTATGGCAGTGGGAGAAATAGCCAAAGTTTGAGAATTTTATGTATGTTTTTCTGTTTCCCTGAAAAATAGAAATTAATTGGACTTTTTGGGTAGAGATTGCCTTCTTTATACTGTTTGGATTATATAAAATTGTAAAATGTTAAGAGCTCGCTTTACTGCACTAAGCCTGTTACTTTCCTGATATGCGAACAGAATGCCTTATTTTGTAATATTGTTTAACTTGTTGCTACTGGGATTTGAATTTCTGTGGCACTCGTTAAATAATTTTTAAAAAGATAAAACCTCTCATTATAAAAGAGGAAAAGTAATGGTGATGTCTGTAACACAATACAAACCACAATTGTGATTTACCTTAAGTAGGTATGACTGTTATGGAATATACAGTTATAGTTTTTGTGAATTCTTACATGATAGCATTATCTTTTTATATTTTTTTTCCCTAAGATAAACAGTTGCATAGTTTTCTTCTATGAGGGATAGAAACAGCTTTTTGAAGTAATATTGAAAACCTCAAAGATCACGTTCTTAAGTTTTGCCTTTTGCATAAGCCTCTTTATTACATGTATCTTTAAGACCATTAAGTCTTTAGGAATGTGTAACCAGAACTATGTTAGTATTGCTTGTAAAACTTTAGTTAGGTTTAATATATATATGTATGCATCCACATGTAGGCATATAGATTCTCATTTTGTCTTGTAAAATTTTATTTGAATAAATTCCTCCTGTAGGTAATGGGAAACAAAATTAATAGTTCATATACCACTCGTAGCCTTTCTCATATTTGAAAATAGCCCAGTATAAAACTTCTAATTCTAAAGTTAAACCAGCAGCCTATTACAAGCACATTCTTTGATTGAGTCATGTTACAGACTTATTAAGTGCAAAGAAGACAACCAGTGTAGGGAACTTCTGAGTCTGTGGGACACTGTTGATTAATAATGTACTGTACAATTTAAGTGATGCTTTAACTCTGATTTTACATTTTAAAGTGAAAATGTGGGCATTATGTCAGCAAACTTAAGGGCATTATGTCAGCAAGCTAAAACATTTTTTTTTCCCCCTGTGCTTTTAATGTATGTCTATGTGATCTGAGAGAGGACTCCAGGATTCAGAGAGAAATAGCTGAGGGTAAGGAGAAACATCTTGGGATGAAGCTTGTCCTTATGGTGATAGTTTAATTACAGATTAAAAAATTAGAAGGAAATTTCAGTGGATTAAGTGTATTGCTTTCATATCTACATTTCAAGAAATTACCATTGTAACTTGATAAGAGGTGATTTATTTTATGCAAACATCATTGCAAAGCAAGGTGTAGAAGCTCAGCTAGATTTATTACTGTGCACGAGAGTAAATACCTATGTCAATTATTCTTTTTCTTTTCCAATATAAAGTTTGCTGAATGTACAAGAAGAGTTTATCACTTAGGATATAGAATTTTTTTAGGGGTTGGGGGGAGGGACTCTGTCAGAAAATTGTTACCTGTAAACAAAGACTGTATTGATTTGATCCAAAAAAATAAAACTTGAAACTATTCTTGAACTAACATAAAAAAATGAAATAAAGCGGCTATTGTTTTAAAAAGATAGAAAATATATTGTTGACAGGATATGAGTTGTTTATTTTCTACATACTGTAATTGATGAGGACATGGATAATATCTTCATGTTTCTGAGAAGTAATATGTACATGGGGGGAGGGGATAATAAATATTATTTCTAACTGAGTGGTGTTTTGTTGTCTACCTCCCTTGACATTTTATAAAACCATTTATAATTTAATTTACTGAGCTAATCTTTCCCCTGAGCATAGCAGAAACCCTGATGTACGTATTTGACTCAGCCTGGGGAAATGGATATATGCAGGGCTTTTTAAGAAAGGAGATTTCAGAGTTTAGAGAGTCCAGCAAGGAAGGACTGCTCCCGTTTTCTGTAATGTCAGCTGAATCATGGACCACTGTATCTGAGGAGGTCTTTCTCTTTGGGTGGGGAAGAAGAGGAGGAGGTGCTTGATCGGCCTTGGCAATGAGTCGGGTGAAGTGCCTCCAGGAGACAGCCCCCTGCCCTTCCTCACAGGTCCCCATGCCAGCTGCCCATATCAGGGCGGTTGCTTAAATGGGTAATGCCCACTGCTTTTCTGTGGATATTAATTGATGTTAGGTGGGAGAAATAGGCTCCTTGATCAAATACATTTGGAAATGCTGGGTTAAATGAGGTGGCTCAGATGTCTTCATGTCAGTCCTGTTCTCTAATAAGCATGAATTAAGGAAGGCTTTACTGAGATGCCATTTGCCACAGACTCGCCACAAAATAACGCCCCCCCCCGCCCCTTTTTTCCTTTGCAAATTGTGCTTTTGGGAAAAAACAAAACCCTTGTTAATCTCATACCTACTTTGAGGTGTTGATCAGGATATTGATCAAATTCAGCGATTACTCAAAATTTGCACTTTATTCTGTCCCCCCATTTGGCATAGCCTAACAAGGTATCACTGAACTCCAAATAAATGGTCAGTTGATAGAAAAAAGGGTTGAATTTCTGCTGAATTTAAAAACTGTTGCCTGTGAGTCATCGAGGAAAGACAGGCGATTCACGGATCTGGTTTTAGTTTTCACACTTGCATTGAACCCATGTTAAAATTTGTTATGTTTGCTTTCCCAAGTTTTCGGTTTTAGTTTAGAAACAGCTGTGGCTTGTGTTCTAGTAGCAGGGCACAGTTGCTCCCACTCTGAGAGTTGGTTGCTGTTGAGGGGATTGACCAACACCAAGGATCAGATGCACGTAGGACAACACTGAGTGGGCATGGGAGCCTGAGGGCACTCTTGGAGGAAGCTCAGCCCCCTCCAGAGGGTTAACTGGGGCACATTCCCTGGGAGTGAATTTGCTTTCAGAATTTTAATGTACAGTACTGAAGAGGGTGGGGTCCTTGCTTTTATATAACTCAAATATAGATTACACAGGTAAATATGGTATTCCTGATATTTCCCCCCTATTTTTCCTAATGGAGTCTGCAGAGTCAACTCTGATCTTCTAATGCTTCCGAAGTAAGATGTGTGCATTTTTCCCCCCTGTTGTCTCATTTTCTTCTGAACACTTATCCTTAACCTTAGCACCTGCCCCACCCCTTGTTACGATGTTGCTTTGTTTCTAACTTCTATTTTTTTTCCCCTATGAAAGCCATTTCGTTTCCTGTTTGGTGTTTGCAGTTAAATGTCAGTAGGGTAGTTTCCAAAGTGGAAAGCACCTACGTTCATTCTCTTTTGATGAACTTCTTGCTCCTTGTGATAGCTGCTCTTTTTCTTAGCTGTTGTATCTGAATTTGGAGCAGTAACGGTTTAGTCATTTACTAATAATGCACACATTTATTGAACATCTGGCTATCTTTTATTTTTAAATCCAAATGCAAAATGAGATTCCATGAAAAGCCAGGGAGTTAATCCTGATTGTGTTGGGGGAGTTGTGTGCACGTGGAGCATGAGGGCTTCCAATTACAGGATCTTCAAGAAAAAGTACCAGGACAACCTGGTGTTCTAGCTGTAATGTACTCCAGCTGGCTTGAATGACTCACAGGATCTGTTACCTTTCCAGGAATTTAGGGAGCCAGTGATAAACACAATCATTGTTAAAAATTATAGCCAGGTGTGGTGGTGCATGCCTGTAATCCCAGCAGTTTGGGAGGCTGAAGCAGGAGGATCATGAGTTCAAAGCCAGCCTCAGCAATTTAGCAAGGTCCCAAGCAACTTGGTGAGCCACTGTCTCAAAATAAAAAATAAAAAGGACTGGGGATGTGGCTTAGTAGTGAAACGCTCCTGGGTTCAATCCTCAGTACCCCTCGCCCCCCCAATTTTTATATATATATAACTTTCAGTAAATCCATCCTTAAAAATTCTCACTTTCTAGTTACTGAGTTTTACTGTTAAGTTTTTGAGGTTATGTGCCTTAATTCTTACTGGTATGGTGAAAATACTTCAAATTACTGTGTTCCTGCACATTTCTTTCCTGCTAGTGATGGTACATTTGTAGCTCAGAACTGGCCAGAGTGGAGTTATTTATACCATGGAAATCTCCAGATACTATGAAAACCAAGGTGTGATGAATCAGGTGTAATGTCTAGACTTAAAAGTGATGATGAAAACGTTAATACAGACTAAATTTAAAAACATGTCATGTGTGTAACTGTAAGGAATAGCACATAAAATTGAAGAATATTCCAGCAATTGAGAACTATTATCTGATTCATCAAATTAGCTCCTCACATCATTGATAAGTTCTAATGTAGTTTTCCTTGTTTCATTTTGTTATTGCTAATTAATACACATTAAATATCAATCAGCTTTTATGTCAGAACTATACTTGACAGTTGTAACTTCGGCAGAAACCAAGTACTACATTCTGTGAGAACTGATTGGTTATATGGAATTTACAATAAAGATTATTGTATGTTTTATAAATTGTGTGCTTTATATCCTTTCAGTAACTAAATAAATATGCACATACTTTTTTCCTACCCAGGGGGCTGGTTGTTAAACTGTTACCAGGGCTCCACTATTTTCACACATTAATTCTTATGCTAACTTCGAGAGGCAATAAAATAAAGTGGTTGTAAGAGGGAATTAAAATGTATTCAAAGATCCTTTACTAACAGGGAAGGCCTACACAGCCATTGTTTTTCCTCCATAGATTAGCATAGCCAGTTCTAAGACTTCACATAAATGGAGTCATTGCAGTGTTCTCTTTTGAATGAAGTTTTCTTCACTCTGCATAATGTTTCTGAGATTCATCTATGTCATTCATGTACTGATAGCTCATTCCTTTTTATTGCAAAATGGTATTCTTTTGTATGGATATACCATGGTTTTTCCAGCTTCTTACTGAGCAGACATCAGGGCTGTTTCCAGTTTGTGGTTATCACGGGTGAAGCTGGTATGAGCACTCCTTTGAGGTTGTACTGTGTTGTGATTTGATCTGTGCTAAGTTCTCAGTGCAGGAAATGATCTGTAACAGAAAACATGGGGAAAAGATAATTGAATCACGAAGAGAATGTATCCTTTCTGTTTTGGGTCTTATAGGAAGAGCAGTGTATCTGTTAGAAAATGCTTAAGACATTTCTAAAGGAGAGTTCAACAATAAGGATATTATTTATTTTGTGTACAAGATCTCTAGAGGCAGGGCAGTTCCACACTGGCTCATAGGCTCCATAAATGCCATCAAAAGGACAGGACCAGGGCTGGGGATACAGCTCAGTTGGTAGAGGGTTTGCCTCAAATGTCTAAGGCCCTGGGTTCAATCCCCAGCACCACAAAACTAACAAAAGTACCGGGACCATACCTCATACCCATTAGCATGGCAACTAGTAACAACAAAACCCAGAAAGTGAGTGTTGGTGAGGATGTGAAGATACTGAATGTAAAATTATAGCCACTGGAGAACACTATGTGCCAGGTCCTAAATAATTAAAAATAGGCTAGGCATGGTAGCACACGCTTATAATCCCAGCAACTTGGGAGGTTGAGGCAGGAGGATTGCAAGTTCAAGGTCGGCCTCAGCAATTTAGTTAGCCCCTTTCTAAAAAAGGTGGGTGGGGCTGGGGATGTGGCTCAGTAATTAAGTGCCTTTGGGCTCAATCCCCAGTGTGTGTGGGGGGAACCTGAAACAAACAAAAAACTACCATAGAACAATGATTTAGAAATCCTACTTCTGGATGTATACCCCAAGAAATTGAAAGCAGGGTCTCCAAGAGATCTCCATACTCTGGTTTATAGCAGCATTACTCACAGTAGCCCAAATGTGGAAGCAACCCGGGTCCATCGAGGTACGAATGGATACACAATGTATAAATAATGTGAAAAGAGAACACCACAGCAAAGGTGGCTGTCCTAGCATCAGAACGCTACAGAAGCAGGTTCACTCGATGGCTCACACCTGTGCTCCAACCACCTTCAAGGCGCAGTGGGAAGATCCCCCAGCCCAGGACTTTCAGGTGACAGTACTGAGACACGTCCCAAGAAGTAGAATGTCACATCCGAATGGCCCAAGCCAGTGGTCAAGATAAGAACTAGAAGCAAGAACTAGAGGCACCTCATCTGCCCCAAGGACGGGGCTCTTGAGCTGGCGTTTGGCTTCCTGGGAATCGGGCCACGCGGGCCTCGCCCTGGTCCCGGGTATATATATACCGCTAGTTGCAGGGGCTGCAAGCGCTCTGCCTCGCTTCTCGTTCCTGCCTTGCACGACTCACCGCGTCCTCCCGGCCCAGGTTCTGTAAGTAAAAATCTCCAAATTTGTTTCTCATTGTGGTGATGAATTTGTGCCTGCCTTGTGGAGAACCAGGGGCCACCCCAGCCTGGGGTTTCCTTGGGACATTATAGGGAACCCAAAGCTCAGACTGCAAACCCAACAGGGCCAGATGAGAGCCACAAGGGCTTCTGTTGGTACAGTAGTGCCCCTCCGCCAAGAAAGTTCAGCTTTTCTTGGTTTCATTACCTACTGTTAACCATGATCTAAAAATTAGATGGAAAATTCCAGAAATGATTCATAAGTTTTAAATGGTGTGCTGTTCTGAAGGTGTGATAAAATCTTGTGCCATCCCATTTCTTTCCTGCCCAGGATGTGAATCATCCCGTTGGCCAGTGTATCCATGCTATATTCTGTGTATGCAAAGGAAAAATCATGATACTATAGGGTTTGGTACTGTGTTTCCGGAATCCCCTGGGCGTCTTGGAAAGTGTTCCTTGTAGATAAGGGGGGGGGGGGGGCACTACTGTAGTTACATTCATAGAGACAGGATATAGAAAAGTGGTTACTAGGGGATGGGGAGAGATGGGAATGGAGTGTTGTTTCCAAATTTATTTTGCAAGATGAAAGAAGTCTGAAGACTGATGGTACATGATTGTTCTTAACCATTTAAGTATACATTTCCGGTAGCATTAAGATGGTAAGTTTTATTAAGTATATCTTGCCATAACTAATTAAAGGAAAACAATTGGGAGTTTTGATCTTTCTCTGTCATCTTGTATGTTTGTAATGCTTTCTCTCATGGTTGTGAAGTGGCTGCCAGGGTTTAGGCATTGAAACAGAAGTACTATGTCTAGAAAGGAAGAGGAGAAACCTTCCTCTTGTTTACTAAAGGGTCAGAGATACAGGGGATCTTACCCAGAAGGGCCCAGCAGACTTCCCCTCTTACCTCCCACTGGCCAGATAGGGCTTATTGCTGCAAGGGAACCCGCAGAAGCAAGTAGCTAACTTTTTTCGGGCTCTTCTAGGAAAAAAAGTGTAGTCTACTTGGAATACTGCTAGGGAGAAAGGGTACTCTTCTGTGAGCTCGGTATCCATGGCCTAGTTGATGGAAGAACGGTGGTATTTATAGGGAACCAGGCCTACCTCTGATAAATGCCAGCCAGGGCAAGAATATAGAGGAAGACCTCAGTCCACCTCCCGCCCCTGCCCCATTGCACAGCAGTCTTTCTGTTACACTGATCGTGAAAGCCAATTTTGAAGCTAATTAATTTCACTCTGGTCTCTCAGAATTGCCTTGGTAGGAGTAGTGATTACTTGGATGCCAATGAATGCTATACATGAGGACTCTTTCTATCCCAGAACTAAGCCTCATGCCCTGTTCCTCTTAATCACCTCTAGGGTTTAGGATTAAGCACACTGGCAGTGTTTACTAAAGGGGCAGGGATACAGGGGATCTTACCCAGAAGAGCCCTGCAGACTTCCCCTCTTACCTCCCTGTGGCCAGATTGGGCTTCCTTCTGCAAGGGAACCTGCAGAAGCAAATAGCTAACATTTTTCAGTTTCTGTGAAGAGTAACGGGCTCTTCTAGGAAAACATGGGTTGGGGCAAACTAAAGAGGCTTGTTCAAGTACAGGGCCATTTAGGCAAGGTGTTAGAATACCTGGGGCTTCATCTAGAAAAGGGCATGGTTTCTGGGCTAGGTTGCCCCCTTGGAGGGGAGGGAACAGTTAGAGGAGGAAAGTAGGCCTTCTAAAGTGTGGTCTTGAGCAGGGACCCAGGTGCCTCTGGTAAGGTCAAGGAGGGAATACTTCTGTCCCCTCTGAAGGGATGGATGTGAACTTCTTTACCCTTCATCTGCTGGCCTAACTTTTCAGTGAAGGAGAGTTAATGGTCTAATTAATCAGAACTTGGTGCAGCTATTCATGGGCTAGGTTTCAGTAACAGGCAGGGTTACTGTGCCTTGAAATTTAGCATCTCTCTTTCTGCAAAATACAGCTTTCATTGATTGTGTTCTCCAGTAGGCAAGTGCCCCTGGGCAGTATCCCTCTGGTGACTGCACCTGGCTGTGAACCTCCAGCTGGAATCCTTTCCATTTTTAGATTCAGGCAGGAGGGAGCACCCGGGCTGCCATCTAGAGTTAGCTAAGATTAGATGTAGCCTCTCCTTCATTTGATGCAAATGTTCTCGGGTAGACCTTCAACACTTGCATCAGCATCACCTGGGAACTGGTCAGAATTCCCAATTCTAGGACCTCACTCCAGACCTCCTAGATCAGAGTTCAGGACTGGGGCCTGAACTTGTTTTTAACAAGTCCTCCAGGTGATTTCCATATAGTTAAAAGATTGAGAACTACTGTGCTGGAGGAACATAGCTCGGTTTGTTAGATTGCTAGGGCTTTTGTAACTGAGGACCCTACTGGTTGGATAAAAGCAGAAATTAATTTTCTCATCCCTGGAAGTGGGTGGGGTGGAGAGTTTGAGATGAAGGTGTGGGCAGGGTCATTTCTTTCTAGGGTTGTAAAGGAGGATCTATCTGTTTCTAGTGTCTTCTTGAACACCAGTCAGTTTGAATTAGGGTCCATCTAATGACCTCTGGCTTTTTTTTTTTTGGTACTGGGCATTGAACCCAGGGGTGCTTAACCACTGAGCCACATCTTCAGTCCTTTTTTGTATTTTATTTAGAGACAGGTTCTTACTGAGTTGCTTAGGGCTTCACAGAGTTGCTGAGGTTGGCTTTGAACTCACGATCCTTCTGCTTCAGCCTCCTGAGCAGCTGGGATTACAGGCATGCACCACCGCACCTTGCCTCCTCGGCTCTTTAAAAAATGTTATTTTATTGAGACAGGGTCTTGCTAAAGTGGTGAGGCTGTCTTGGAACTTGTGATTCTCCTGCCTCAACCTCCTGAGTTGCTGGGATTACAGACATGTACCACCACACCCAGCCTAATAACCTCATTTTAATAGAGACATATTAAGTTTACCTTCTGGGGTATGATGGGTTAGGACTTTGACACATGAGTTTTTTGGGATATAGTTCGGCTTCTAACACTTGGGAAACCTGATCATATGGTTTTATGTTTACATGTCTATGTTTAGTTTCTCCATTTATGAGCAGATAGAGGTCACGTTATTTTTATAGCTCTAGTGTCCTCCAAAAATGCCTTCTATTTTCAACAAGTGTTACATTGGTTGACTATTAATGAGGGGGCTTATTGAGGTTTATTGATTATGATCTTGCTTTTTTTGTGTGTTCAAAGCACACCTGTCTAGACTTGGTATGGCTTCAGGTGCTTTCAAGGAGGTCTGACATGGGATCTTGATGGATCCAGCCTTACTACAGCAGGCTATGATAGATTTCTGGATTACCTAATCTTTCTTGCTACTTATGTGCAGTGTGTATGTGTACAGAGGGAAAATTCTTCTGGGGACAAAAAGCAGCTTAGCTTCCTCAAAAACATGTTTGTTTTCTGTCTGAGAGCTTTTTGAAAAGTAGTTAAAAAAAAAAAAAAGCCCTGCTTCATTCCAACATAGCAAAGGAATCTAGGTGTTGGATTTTTTAAGTATGGCAAAAGCCAGGCCCCAAAAAGCAGATAATTGTCATTGAGAAGTATCACACTTTATCTGCTAGGGAGTTTCTATTGTTGCTTTTCAACTTAATAGACAGTAGAATTACAAGTTGCTATGGAAACCTACCCATTGCCAATGCCTCCTGGGCCTTAAAGACACAGAAACCACATTTTGTTTTCTTCCATAGAGCTGACATTGTTGTAAAACAGAGCGGAGCAAAGTGAATGTGGAATTAGAGCTGACATCCTGCTCCCTCTTCTGTCCCTTTCCCTCGCCTCTGTGGTTTCCAAGTTTACCAGGCCCTTGAATAGCCCAGTGTTCAAAATTGTATACTTTGGTCTCTGGAATTCTTTCAAGCAAACAACCACATTACTGTCTCCCTGCAGTTTTGTTACTTTAGGGATGGTTGGCATCTATGTAGTTAATAAACTCCAGCTCCCACCCAAGGTTTGACACATGGCAGACTTCTATTATTTCTGTGACCACGTTTCGTCCATTCAGGTGGGACATCTAAAGAAGGTGCCAAAATAACGAGACTGATTCTTGAGAGATTTCCAACTTGGGCGAAGCCACAAAAGTCTGGCAGATCTAGGGATCTATTCTGGGTTATGCTAAGGAATTGAATTTAGTAGGCTAAGCTTGAGGAAACACTGGAAATTCTGGCAACTGCTCTAAATGGATTTTCTCACTCCTCTGAGCTTTGCCCACAGCCACTGAATGCATTATATATTCCAAAGCTAATTATAAAAAATCCAGACAGCCAAGGGACATCTGATTCATCTGATAAGCTGATTTCTGAGCAGACCTACAGCCTGTGTTGCAAGTCTAGGAGGCATGGTTAAGAAGTTAGATAAAACCTTAGTTGTAAAAACAAAAATTGCAATTGGCAGAAGTTTGCTGGCTAGGACAGTTTAGATTTTACTGGGATACATTTATTTTGTCTTAGTTTAGACCATCATTTAGTACTGATTTTTTTTTATGGTTGTGTTAAGGGAGGAGTAACCTCGTGTTTTGGTGTAAAAAGTGCCTTATTTCATAAGGAAAGTGGGGTCAACTATGAAAACATGGATTATATACCCTGGCATTGGGGTGATTCTTGTCTTCACCCTGTCACTTCTTTGAGAACTCGGGGGGCAATCTCAGAAATTTGTAGGTAACCAAATTTATACAATGGATAAGAACAGGAATTTGGGCCAGGGAGACGCCTTAGAGATCATCTGTTACAACACTACTCAGACTTTTCTCTCACCAGGACACAACATCATGGAATTTTTAGTTGGGTGGGGGGGGGCTCTCTAAACAGACTTCGAACAAGAAGTGGAAACGATGCCAGATTCCCCTTCATGCTGGGAACCCCTTGTAAGTGCCTCAGAATTGTCCCACTAAGGGACAGGAGAGTTGGCTTTGGCTCAGGATTGTCCCTGAGAGTTGAGCTAGTTCCCACATACCAGAGAAAGACCTCAGGCTGAGTAGCTGACCTGGTGTCCCATCTGTTTTAACCTGAGGCTGGTGTCACCTCAATATCGGCAACAGGGGAATTACTGCAAGGGACTTCTCTGAGCCATCCTGAGTTGGGGCCAGTTGGGATTAAAAAAAAAAGTGCCAAATTCTAGAATGATCAGTCTAAAGAATTTATTAGGGGAGAGCTTATATATAGTGTGTTCTAGGTATGGACAGCAAGACAAGGGATGTTCTGCCTAGGTATGCCCATAATGATGGGGTTATGATATGGAGTTTGTACGAGAGTTTAAGGGATTTGGCTCAGGGCAGTAGGGGCTAGTTTCTGCATGGTTAGCAGTGTGTTTGATCTTTTAGTGTTTCCACCAATATTTTAAACAAGTTTGTCTATGTTTAGAAATATTCAAGGCCATATCTTGGGCTCAAACCTGCAGGGAAAAACATGTTGACCTAGTCATGGAATGATCAAGGGACTCTGAATCTCTGTCAGGACAAAGGAAAAAGTGGGGATAACTGGGGGGGGGGGGCCCTACACTTGGGCACCCAAGGTTAAAGCTGTCAGCAACCATAGGAACGGACTCAGATGTGGGCCAGGGTAGCAATAGTGTCTGAGGGTATATCCATGGTTATTAAGACTATTTTAAAATTTTATCTGCAAAATCTTGAAATACCTCCCCTTAAATGGTAGGGATCTTTTGGTTTTGTTTCTTGAATCTAGGCAGGTTTGTGACCGCTTTGACCAATAGAATATAAGAAAAGTGATCTATGTAACTTCCATGGTTAAATCATAAAAAGCCATACAGCTTCTACTTTGGTTACTGGTACATTTGCATCTAGAGCTTTGATCTACTGTGTCAGAAGTCCAAATACCCTGAGACTGCTTCACTGAAGAAGTCGTGTGTAGGCTCTCTGGCCCAGTTGAGTTCCAACCAGTGGCTAGCATTCATTGCCACTGGGTGAGGGCACCATCTTGGATGTCTAACACCCTTGAACCTTCATTTCTGCAGCCCTAACACAACACCTGACTGCAATGCATGGAGTGACCCCAAGTGAAAACTGTCTAAATCTGTCTGAAACCCTGACCTCCAGAATCTGTGAGTTAAAATATGATTGTTGTTTTGAAGTACTTAGCTAGACAACAATACTAACTGGAACACTTTCACAAATAATTTCCAGGACCCTAGTGGTAATCTTACCTTTCTTCCCCAATCAATAAAATAGTGGTAAGAGTAGCATTTTTAATAAGGATAACCTCAAATCTGTTTTAACTCATATTTAAATTGAATTTCTCAGGACAAAGGAAAAAGTGGGGGTAACTGTCCATACCTAGAACACCCTAAATTATTGAAATGACTTCATACACACACATCTGACATGTGATACTTTCTACAACTGGTGGCCAAATTAATCCATCCACACTCATTCCTTTAAATTTATTTTTATCCAGTGCAGAAAACCTTTTCAAATAAAAAAAATCAAATTTAAACATTTCTTTTTTCAAAATCAGTTCTCTAAAGCACTTAAATCTTTAAAACTGGGGCTGGGGATGTGGCTCAAGCGGTAGCGCGCTCGCTTGGCATGCGTGCGGCCCGGGTTCGATCCTCAGCACCACATACAAAGATGTTGTGTCTGCCGAAAACTAAAAAATAAATATTAAAATTCTCTCTTAAAAAAATTAAAATAAAAAAATTATTAAAAAATCTTTAAAACTGTTCCTTGTCAGTGTCACTAGCTCATCTGCCTGAGCACAGAGGCTCAACAAACTGCCCAATGTATGATGAGTGTGTGGAGGAGATGCCCACATAGGAGTCTGGGGTGAGGATAGCTTGTCATTTTTCCAGAGGAGGCAATGGAAGCCGGGGGCTTGCTTTTGTAGGATTTTTCCAGCTGCAATAACTGAAGATAAAACAAAATATGTATATATTTTTAATTATTAGGTGGACACAATATCTTTATTTCTATGTGGTGCTGAGGATTAAACTCAGTGCCTCATGTGTGCTAGGTGAGCGCTCTACCACTTGAGCCACAACCCAGCTCCAAAGATAATATTTTGAAAAGGGCTTTGTGAAGGGGCTGCCCTGCCTCTTACTTCCTCACTATGGAATTCTCCAGTGTTAGGCTGTTCTACTTGGGCTGAGAGAGTTGAAAGACTGGACTGAGTGCTGCTTCATAAGGACTCCAGTTCATTCTGTTTAACCAGAGCTGTTAAAATCCAGGGCCAAAGGGAGAGGGGAAGGCCTTGCCTCACTGGGCTTTCCATCACATGAATATTGAATTTGGACTAAAGAAATTTAAGAAGCTGATATTCTGGGTGAGGGGTCAAGAGTCTGGTTTGCAACTCTGGGAACTATTTGAGGAACTAGGAGAAGCAAGTTCTGTAAATTTTAGCCTCATAATCATGTGGGTCATGAAGACTCGGGTAAAAAGAGTGTTGCATGGTAACGGATGAGTGGAAATACACTGAATACATGGATTCCACTTTCTTTGTTCAAACATTTTGGTTTAGAAATAAAGAAAAGCCTTCAGAAAATATTATGCATTTTTTTTAAAAAACCTAAAATATATTAAAGAGAATTTCAAAATCCCAAAGCCTTCCAGACACCAGATGAACCCAAATGTCTGCCATATTTTTTCTACTTCTAGTTCAACCCCTTAAGGCTAATTTATTACTTGAGTCTTACAGAAGTTGATAATAAATCCTTTCTTGTTTCAATGAGAATAAAAATTTTGAGATGATAAATGGTTGTTCTAATGGTCTTCCTTGACTCGAAGTGAATCATAGAGACTATATGGCTGGTTACAGAAAGCGACTGTGAAAATGATCCTTAAGCCAGGCATCGTGGTGTACACCCGTAGTCCCAGAGACTTTGGGAAGCTGAGGTAAGAGGATCACAAATTTGAGGCCAGCCTCAACAACTTAGGGATCCAGAAGCAACTTAGCGAGGTCCTGTCTCAAAAAGGGCCAGGGAATGTAGCTCAGTGATAAAGCACCCCTGAATTCAATTCCCAGTACCAAAAAGCCAAACAAATCCTTAAAAAGTTTATCTGAGAAGAAATCAATTTAGAAGCTGCATAGACAAATCTTTACCACAGTTTCTAAAGGAATTGGATTCTAACACTCTTTAGGAGGACTCACCAAGTATAATGTCACATCTTCCATCATTAGAACCCTATAATGCCATAAACAACACTGGGGACATTAGTTTTATCCTTTAAAACCTTTTTTTTTTTTTTTGGTACTATGGATTGAATCCAGGGTGGCTTTACCACTGAGCTACATCCCCAGCCTTTTTTACTTTTTATTTTGGGACAGGCCCTCACCAAATTGCTAAATCAGGCCTCGAACTTGCAATCCTCCTGCCTTAGCCTCCCAAGTTGCTGGGATTACAGGTGTGCATCACTGTGCCTGGTACTTGATACTCATTTGGTTTTAGTCTCAGGTAAGAAGTGCTAGGAAAATGCCTGACAAAGTCCTCAGGACATTCTCTAACTTGGCATACTAAATTAAGAGTGTGAATGAAGTGGCACCCCCTTTCTCTACAGAAAAGTCTTAACTGGGCTTTTCCAGAAATCTTCACCAGGCTGATTTTTAGGACTATCAGCAAAAGAGTCTCTACAAAAGAGCTCAATGTAGATAAACTTCCGATTTTCACATTGCCCTGTTTTACTTGGCCACTGGCGGGGGGAAATTGGCACTCCAGGTGCTGGACACTCCCTTACTAGTTTCTCACAAATGTATCCAGTATAGTAGTATGTAAAAATGAGTAAACAAGGCCTCTGGCCTTGAGCTGGGGCTTTACACAGATGTCTACATTCCTAAGATAACAGAGGTTACCAATTGGGCTCCCTGGTAACAGCTGGCAGGGGTGGGGGGGAGAAAGGGGAGAAGAAACTCCCCCCTTCTCAGGTATTGTCCTTGAAGGGTTAACTTGCCCAGAACAGTAAAAGAAAAAGCTGCATTTATGTGAACTTCTGCAGACTGGGAACTTCTGAGCCCCTCCCCTTACATGCTGGGTATAAAACTCTGAAGCTATCTGAACTCCGGGTTTAGGGGATTGATTGATTGCAGCAAAAGCTGTGCCCTCTGAACCTGCTGCAGACAAATAAAACTGTTTCCTGCTATCTTCGGTGCCTTGCTTTGTCTGTCCCTACAACATAGATTGTGTGTAGAGTGTACATTATATGTATTTTGAAAAGTTAACTTTTTCTTCTATCCATTATATTTCTAATAATCTGAAATTATAGACAAAGAATTGATTGGATTCAAGTTGGTTAATTTGTAGCTCAGATACACTATAGGTGAAGTGGCAGGTTCAGATAACATCATAGCTATTTAGCTTGTGGTTCAGCTGGCAAGATCTGGCTAGGCTGGGATGGGTTGGTGTTGGATAGTCTTGCTTATGTGCCTCCAGCTAGCTGGTGGTTTGGCTGGGTCTACTGATGGATGCAGCTTATGTGGCTGGGCCTTTATCCCTAAGTCATTCTTGTACATGCTAGTTGGTGCTCATTCAGATGGCAGTGTGGGCTTCAAGAAGAAGACAGAAGGCCTCTTAAGACATGCATATCACTTCTATCAAAGACCATCTCAAGGCCATTTAGATACTAGAACAAAAGAATTTGTGACCATTTCTTTGCCACACCTAGACTTATAATTTTTTTGGGGGGTGGGGTGGGACTGGGAATTGAACCAAGGGTCTTAACCACTGAGCCACATCCCTAGCCCTTTATTTTTTTTTATTTTGAGACAGGGCCTCTCTAAGTTGCTGAGGCTGGCTTTGAACTTGCGATCTTCCTGCCGCAGCCTCCGGAGTCACTGGGATTATAGGTGTGCACCACCACACCTTGCTGGACTTATAATTTTTGCATATGTGTGCACATAATTTCTCACCCCATATACGAGTTGCTATGCTAACAAAAGAATGTCCCAGGTTGCTGTTGAAAATGGAACTTTCTGAGAAACCAGGTGCTAAGAATGTCAGAGTCACAGAGAAGCCCTGAAAATGAGTGTTTTGAGTTGGAGACATTAGCCATTGGTGAGGAGCTTTTCACAAAAATGGTTGTAACAAAAACTTAATGTGGCCTTTACTTTTCTAATCTATCATTTTGCCACTGTCTCAGCTACAGAATAAGAAGATCAAGTTAGCCACCTGAAAATGTAACTACTGGGGAATAAAATTTCTAAAATATAGAAGATGGTGGCTCATGGCAGGATGGAGGAGTGGCGAGTCAGGGTGGGGTCCCTAACACTTTAGAGGCTGGGGCTGCCACCTGCTATGTTAAGTCAGACACGGAAGCAGGCTTTCTACCATACTGATTTATAGTCACCGGGATATGATCACTATTTTCAAAGTTTAGAGGGATGTGATTGCAAATATTTGAGGTACTCATGTAATTAAATTTTCTATTGTCTTAGAAGAAGATTGGAAAATTATAGGCAAAAGCTATAAAAATGATGGCCAGCTGGCTTCAATGAAAAGCCTTTTTTGGAATCATCTGGGCTTTTAAAAAATATTTATTTACTTTTTAGTTTTTGGTGGACACATCATCTTTATTTTAGTTTTATGTGGTGGTGAGAATCGAACCCGGCGCCCCACGCTGCATGTGCGTTACCGCTTGAGCCACATCCCCAGCCCCTCATCTGGGCTTTTTGTAACAGGCTCATGGGTTGCATATGTTTGGTTCAAAGAAAAGCCTTATCCCACGTTTTGGGACATGTTTAGCTTGCATCATGTATGAGGGCAGATGTGTGGCATTTTTTTTTTTTTGGTACCAGAGATTGACCTTGGGGGCACTTAACCACTGAGCCACATCCCCTGCCCTTTTTTTTTATTTTTTATTTTTTATAGAGATGGGGCCTCGCTGAGTTGCTTAGAGCTTCACTACATTGCCAAGGCTGGCTTTGAACCCCCGATCCACCTGCCTCAGCCTCCTGAGCCACTGGGATTATAGATGTGTGACACCATGCCCAGCTGTGTGGCTAAATGTATTGGGAGAGAAGGTGAATGTGTGTGGTGGCAGTGACAGGGTGTGAGGTTGCTTATCAGATACCTTAAAAGGAATATTTAATAATCTTAGTCATAGCTTCAGATTTGTCAGAGGGAGCTGGTTGAGTGGAAAGGGTGTAGGTTTCTGAATCAGAATTGGATTCAAGATCTTGGGTAAAGAACTTCACCTCCCTGAATTTGCTTCTACATCTGTAAAATGGGCAGGCTTAAAGGAGCTGAGAAGACGTTGGATACCAGGAATAGTTCTTTTTCTAAAGTTTTTCATTGGTTCTTTTTAGTTATATATGACAATAGTTTATTTTTATATATAAGCATGAGATACGTTATTCTGATTAGAACCCCATTCTTGTGGATGTACATGATGGAACGATTCACTATGGTGTATTCATATATATAGTAGAATGAATCTAAAATAATTTCCCCATCTTTCTTTTCCCTATCTCCCTTCCCTTCATTCTCCTTTGTCTAATCTACTGAATATCTATTCTTTCCCTCTCCTACTTTATTGTGTGTTAGCTTCTACATATCAGTGAAAACATTTGACCTTTGGCTTTTTGGGACCAGCTTATTTCACTTAACATGATAATCTCCAGAGCCATCTATTTACTGGCAAATATCATGAAGTCATTCTTCTTTATGATGGTAATAATGCTTGTGTGTATGTACCATCCATCTGTTGAAGGGTACTTAGGTTGGTTCCATAGTTCAGTTATTGTGGATTGAGCTGCTATAAACATTGACGTGGTGCATCCCTGTAGTATGCTGATCTTATGTCTTTTGGGTATAGACCGAGGAGTAGGATAACTGGGTCAAATGGTGGTTCTGTTCCCAGTTTTCTGAGGAATCTCCATTCTGCTTTCCATAGTGGTTGCACCAACTTGTAGTCCCATCAGCAATGTATGAGTGTACCTCTTCCTCCACATTCTTACCAACATTTGTTGTTACTTGTTTTCTTGATAATTGCCATTCTGACTGGAGTGAGATGAAATCTGTGTAGTTTTAGTTTGCATTTTTCTAATTGCTAGAGATATTAAACATTTTTTTCATGTATTGACCATTTGTAGTTCTTCTAAGAACTATCTGTTCAGTTCCTTTGCTCATTTATTGATTGGGTTGTTTGTTGGGGGGGTTGTTTTTTGAATTATTTATATATTCTGGAAATTAATGCCCTAACTGATGTGCAAGTGGCAAACATTTTCTCCCATTCTGTAGGCTCTATCTTCATGCTTCTGATTGTTTCCTTTTGCTGTCAAGAAGCTTTTTAGTTTGATGCCATCCCATTTATCGATACTTATGCTTTAGGAGTCTTGTTGAGGAAGTCAGTTCCTGAGCTGATACGTTTGGAGTGTTGGGTCTACATTTTCTTCTAGTACGTAGAGAGTTTCTGGTCTAATTCTTAGGTTTTTCACCACGTGGAGTTGAGTTTTATGCAGGGTGAGAGAGAGGGGTTAAATTTCATTCTACTACATATGGACTTCCAGTTTACCGAGCCTCTTCAACAAATGGTGCTATCTTTTCTTCCATGTATGCCAAGGATAGTTCTTAGCACCTGAAAGGTATGAAAAATGGTGACTATTATGTATTTAGAATCATCATCAGTATTTTTCAAACACATTCTGAACATATATTACACAATCTTAGCCAGTCCTGGGGTCCAGTGGTGAGACACAGTTTTTCTATTTGTTTCTCCCACGGTTCCAGGGGCTGTTACTGAGGGACAAAAAGAAGTAAATGATTAAAATGCAGTTTGATAAATGCTCTCACAAAATATTAGTTGATTTCTATCTATAAATATTGAGTGCCTATTCTCTAGAGGGCATTTTGCTAACTACTTGGTAGATGGTGGTAAGAAAATAGTTTTACTATGCCATGGAGCATAGTTCTTGGGGATAATGTACAATATCTTCTGCAGGAGTTTTTGGAAAAGAACAATATCAAGAATACTACTGCCAGGTGTGGTGGCACACACCTTGTAATTCCAGAGGCCTGAGGGGCTGAGGCAGGAGGTTTGTGAGTTCAAAGCCAGCCTCAGCAACTTTGTGAGGCCATACATAACTTGGTGAGATCCTGTCTCTAAATAAAATATAACAAGGTCAGGGGATGAGGTGCAGTGGTTAAGCACCCCTGGGTTCAATCTTTGGTTTCCCTACACCCCTGCCCCGCGCAAAAAAAACAAAACAAAACAAAAAAAAAAAAACAAAAAAAAACTACAGCAGACCTTTCTAAGGAATCTATTGATAAAATATGGCCCCAAATTCAATTATTAACCTTGGCCAAACCAAAGGCAGTGTAAGCTGTCAATCCTCGATTCCTCAGCAGGCGGCGCTCCAGCATCAGGGATGGCTTGGAAAGTGACAATTCTGTGAAACAAGGACGTTTTTTGGTTCATGTTTGTTTTTTCAGGCTAAAAAGGAAAGCTGTTAGGAAAAATAAACAATTTATCAGGCATTGCGACAAAGACACTTGAGGGGAAAGACAAGCTGTCGCTTCAAGGACAGCAAGAAAAATCCCTGCCTCTGTAGAAGCATGAGACGCCTGTGAACCCTTGTTTGAAAGCGTCCTGAAGTAAGGAAAGCAAAGCATCGGAAATAAAAGGGAAGATTAACAAAACAGACCATTGGAATCATCTGCCAGGCAGGACGGAGGAGTAGAGCCTCGGGAGAGGGATGTGGAGGAGTATCAGCAATTCAGAGAAATGAAGACGACTGCAGTCTAATTGGGACTCGTTCTAAGTATTCAGATTCCCCAGTGACTCCGGTGTAATTGGCTTCAGCTGCCCAGACCACAGCCAGCTCTTGTTCTGTAACTTTCAGTAGTTTGACGTCTTTAGCACAAACGCTTGCGCCTAATGACAAGTGCCTGATTTCAGGCTCAGGATTGCTTCAGTGTGACCCAGTGCTGCCAATGAGCGGAACGGGACAGCTGAGTTAGGAATTAGGCTTTAGTTACAGGGATTGGGACAGGAGCAACTCAATGAAAACTTTTATACTGTGAGGATGGCTGGATGTTTGGAGTGTTAGTAATGCTGTTGAGGTTAGGGCGGTATGCCTGATTCAGGCTTCATTTCCTCCACTTGGCCACTAAGATGGCTTTTTTAAAAAAAAGTTCTATATTTATCTTTGTATCAAATCAACAGGTCAGTCTTTTTTGGGAGGGGTAGGTTTCTTCTGTATATTTTTTTTTGGGGGGGGGTGGTTACTGGGGCTTGAACTTGGGGGCACTCCACCACTGAGCCACATCCCCAGCCCTATTTTGTATTTTATTTAGAGACAGGTTCTCACTGAGTTGTTAGCACCTTGCTTTTGTGGAGGCTGGCTTTGAACTTGCGATGCTCCTGTCTCAGCCTTTAGTTGTACATGTTGATGGGATTTGCTGTTACATATTTGTACATGTATGCAATATGACCATCTGATTTGCCCAGTATCCAGCAATTCCTCTGTCCCACCCCTTGGTCCCTCTCCTCTACTGATCTCCCTTTGGTTTTCATCAGATCTCCCCAGTTCTTACTTTTTTTCCTTTTCCCCCCCCTCTAGCTTCCACGTATGAGAGAAAGCATATGACCCTTGACTTTCAGTTTGGCTCATTTCCCTTAATGGTCTCTAGTTCCATGCATTTTCTTGCAAGTGACATAATTTCTTTCTTTTCTTTTTTTTTTTTTGGTAAAAATTGCTCCTTTTTAGTTATACATGACAGTAAAACTCATTTGTTCTAATTCAGTCCCCAGTACTTCCCCTTCCCTTCTTTTCCTCCCATCCCCTATTTCCTTCCTTCTACTCCACTGATATTTCTATTTCCTTATAGTTCTTTTTTCTAATTAGTATCTTGTGGATGTACATGATGGTGAGATTCACTGTAGTATGTTCCTATATGTACATAGGAATGGGTCAGATTCATTCCACTTTTTTTTTCCTTTTTCCTTACCCTCCTTTTCCCCCTTCATTCCCCTTTGTCAACTCCACTGATATTTCCTCTAATTTTTATCCTGCCCCTCTTTATTTTGGATTAGCTCCTTTATATCAGAACAAAAATTCAACCTTTGACTTTTTGGCTTATTTCTGGCTGGCTTATTTCATTTAGCATGATAGTCTCCAGTTCCATCTATTTACTGGCAAATGCTATGAAGTCATGGTTCTTTATGGCTGAGTAATACTCATTGTGTATATGTACCACGTTTTCTTTATCCATTCATCTGTTGACAGACACCTAGGTTGGTTCCACAGTTTGGCTATTGTGCATTGTGCTGCTAAAAAAAAAAAAAAAAAAGGGTAAGCATGTATAATGCATGTATAACTCTGGTATGCTGACTTTAATTCTCTAGGATCAATACTGAGGAGTGGTATAGCTGGGTCCTACAGTGGTTCCATGCCTAGTCTTTTAAGGAACCTCCAGACTGATTTCCACAGGGGTTGGAGTAAGGTTTTTGATGTGACACCATTTCACCTGGTTTACTTTTTCTTGGAGAGAGGTAGAATCAAAATATATTAAAGTAATCTGAAACTAACCTATAAAGCACAGAAGGATGAGCAATGGTTAGCTTGGTTATGAGGACTTGGACACAGTCTATAGAATATTTTGAGTTAATGTAATAGAAAAATGATTCTACAAACAGTTCTGGAACCTTAGTGTGCATCAAAATTGCACAAATATGGGCCCCACTTTGAGTTTCTAAATCGATAGGGGTGCGGTCATAACGTGCATTTCTGACAAATTCTGGGTGATACTGATGCATCTGGCCCAGGGACCTCACTTTGAGAACCACCGATTTGAATATCTACTGAAAATTTTTTCTATTTGATTTGGTTATGGCTTTGGTATATAACCTCCTGTGGTCATATATGCTCAGACTCGGGTACTTAATGAAGAGAAGGAGGACGACAGTGTGCAGATACTTATTGAACCCCAAGTATGTGCCTTTTTCTATTCTGGTATCATGAACCTTAATTTTCTCCATGACCCTACAAAGTATGACATACTCTCCCCACTCCACCTGTGTAGAAGCTGAGTCTTGAAGATCTTTCCAAAGATCTAGCTAGTAAGAGACTGAGCTAGAATTTGGACCCAAATATGCTTGACTGTCAAGGCTGCCCTGCACCAGAGGACTTCAAAATGTCTATCACAGTTTGATTTACTGGCTATCGCAGATCGCAGTTCACACTGGACATTCTTGACCTACCCCAGCCAATTCCTTAATTTCAGAATCTGCTTCTGTCTCTGAGAGAGAAGTACCCGCCTCTCAGGGCTGGTTTATTGATGAAGTGAAACCGTGTAAGTGGGAGTGCCTACTGTAGTGTCTGGCACATAGAAAAAAGTGACAGCACTGTGATCAGGACAGAGATGCTCCAATTCTGGCTTGCTTTGTGGACTTTGCAGCCCCTTGGTGGGGAGGAGGGGAGCCATGTTGTGTTAGAAGATCTGGGTGAGTGCCCTGGATTCCCCGAGGAGATCCTGTTGATGCATTTGCCTCCCATCACCCAGGGCCTCTGATGGAGGCAGGTGTCTGTCCCATACCACCTTTTCTTAGCAGGGCCACCAAGGGGAACCGCACACAATCCAGCTGACCTCTCCAGAAGCCCTGTGCATCCAGCTACTTGGCTTGGCTTGGAAGTTTTGTGTGTGTGGGTCGAAGGTCTTGAGCTTTTTCCTCTGAAATAATTTTGGACTCACATTAAAAAAACCATCCAGGGAAAGTCAGGGAGGGTGGTGCAGCCAGTCATCCCAGTGACTTGGCTGAGGTGAGAGGATGGCAAGTTTGAGACCAGCCTCAGCAACTTAGTGAGACCCCCATCTCTAAATAAAAAAATAAGGATGAGGATGTAGCTCAGTGGTAAAGTGCCCTGGGGGCTGAACTCTCAGTGCCAAAAAACCAAATGAACACCCTTCCCCGCCAAAACTCCCATGTACCCTTTTAAAAATTTTACGACATGTATATGTAATATGTTGTTTTTTTTTTTTCTGAACTTCAGTATGTACTTAAGACCTAGGACTGACTTTTACATGAGCATAGCGGTTTCCAAATGCAGGAAATCTAACATTGACTTCATATTTATACATACATACACATAATATGTACTATTTTATTTATATGTGTATGTAAGTCTATCTGTATTTTTTTGGTGCCTGGTATTGATCCAGGAATGCTTACTGAGTCACATCCCCAGACCTTTTCGTTGAGACAGGACCTCACTAAGTTGCTGAGGCTGTCCTTGAACTTGTGATCCTCCTGCCTCAGCCTCCTGAGTTGCTGAAATTACAGGCATATGCCACCATACCTGGCTACATTTTCTTTCTGTATATATATCTGTGTGTGTGTGTGTGTGTGTGTGTGTGTATTTACATATCTCGTGTCTGTGCCTTAAGTGGTTTGGGACAGGTGCAGCTGCCCACCCCTGGGGCTGAGGGCTACTCTGTGCCTGTATTCTGGCAGGAACAACAGAGCTCCAGCTTCTTGGTTTGAAATTATGTCACCTTCCCACCTACCTTCACTTGATAATTCTATCTTTATTATTTCTAAGTCTGTTTATCTTTCATTTTTCTTCTTGGCACCAGGGATTGAATCCAGGAGTGCTTAACCCCTGAGCCACATCCCCAGCCCTTTTTGTGTTTTTTATTTTGAGACAGGGTCTCACTGAGTTGCTTAGGGCCTTGCTAATTCAGGCTGGCTTTGAACTCCCGCTCCTCCTGCCTTAGCCTCCCAAGCCACTGGGATTAAAGGCATGTGCCACTGTGTCGGGCTCCAAATCTGTTGCTGTTGACTGACATTTCTCTTGGGTGTGGGGTCATATTGTCCCCCCCTTTTTTTTTTTGCATAACTTCAAAATTAGATATTGAAGTTATAAATGATATATTTTTTTGAATTCGAATCTTGTCTAAATATCATCAAAGTTTGTTTTGGTAGGTAGTAAACTTACCTGCAGATCAACCTGATTCTTTCTAGCTTGGTGTTTGGCTTTGTTAGATCTTGTGTAGAGCAGCCTTTTATTACAAAGGCGTGACACATCTGGAACCTCTCTGAATGTCTTTGTATTCCTTGAGACCCCTCTGCTGTGGCTGGGAGACCTCAAAACATTTTCCAGCCCTGAATGGGCTCTGGAAATTATACAGCTTCAAGCTCTCTGGCAGGTGGAGTTTTAACCTCAGTGTGTATAGATTATATTCAGTCAAGGATTCTAGGAGAACTTTGGCAGATTTCTGGAATCCTTTTCTGCATAGCTCCCTCCTTTCTGGTACTCTGGCCCAGAAAATTCCAGCTGTCTCGGTCTCCTTGTACATAACATCCACAGCCTGGTTGTGCTAGGGCTGTGCCATAGGTTGCTGAGAGACCAAAGACACCTGGCGATGGGGTGTGAGAGATGAGGCTTATTAAGAAATGCTCAAGGGAAGATCCAGCAGTGATGGGTTGGATAGGTACCTTGCCAGAAAGTCCAGTGGGGACAGGCTGGACAGGGGCACCTGGGTTTCACACAGTGCTCTGGTGCTTTGCCAGACAATACTACCTCCATGACACTTAGCCCAGTGGCAGCTGGCCAGAGAGCACTTCCTCTCCACTGTGCTTTGGTAATGCACCAGTTACTGCAGGAAAAGGTTCTGTGAGCAAGGCTACAAGAAGCGGGAACATCACTAGCTTAGATTGCTTCGTCCCATTGTATGACCAGCATCCCAACAAGCTTGGCATGCATGCAAGAAAGGAGCTCCCGACAGACAACACTAACTTGCCCGAATTCCCAGCATGCATGAGAGAAAGGCAGGGTCCTATGAGATGCTACAGAACTGGACACTCTAGTCTGGACTCTCCCTTCACTTGGCTAAGTTTTTGGGAACAGGGAGGCCATTTCAGGAACTGGTGATTTACTGTCTTTTTAAGCCAGAGTTCTCCAGCAAAACAGACCAATAGGATATATATATATATATATATATATATATAGACACATAAGAGGACACTTGTTATGGAGACTGGCCCATGCAGTTACTCAAGATAAACTGCTAGCTGAAGAGCCAGGGAAGCTGGCAGGGTAATTTAGTCAGAGTCCAAAGGATGGGAAATTAGGGGAAGGTGGTGGTGTAACTCCCAGTCCAAGCTTTGGCAGGTAGGGCACAGAGTCTCCAGGCCCAAGAACTAGGAGCTAGAGCTCGGTGCAGTGGCTCACGCCTGTAATCCCAGCAGCTTGGGAGGCTGAGGCAGGAGGATCACGAGTTCAAAGCCAGACTCAGCAAAAGTGAGGTGTTAAGCAAATTGGCAAGATCCTGTGTCTAAATAACACACACACACATACAAACACACACAAACACACAGAATGGATGGATGTGCAAATGAGAGATTGATTGATATGTGTGTGTGTGTGGGGGGGGGGTGTGTGTGTGTATGGTGTGGAGGTGATACTTGCCCTTCTTCTACTTTTTTTTTTTTTTGGTCCTATTTGGGTACTCAACAGATTGGATACCCTCACAGGCACAGCCAGAAATAACATCTTACCAACTTTTGGGTAAGACACGCCCTCGTGTGGTTATTTCTTGTTTAACTGACATCTAAGGCCCAGTTCAGCCCATTTCCCTTCTGGGAAACCTTTTTGGTTCCCACCAGTTTGTTTTAAGGGCTCCTTCATCTATTTATGTTCTCCCCCACCCCAACCACTCTTCACACCATGAGCATATGTGAAGGCATGGATTGTAATATCTCAGTGTTATTAGTCCCTTGCATGGCCCTTAAACATAGTAATTGCTCAATAGATGCTCATTGACCAAATGAATAAAGTACATTAAAATTATAAACCAGGGTCTAGTTTATTTTTTAACCTATCTTTTAAAAAATTTTTATTTTTAAAAAAATTTATTTTAATTAGGGATATGATGGCAGAATGCATTTTGATTGTGCACTTTACCTACTATCTTAAGGTCTATCAAAAATGCTTCTGGGGAGGAGGCTGGGGTTGTGGCTCAGTGGTACAGCGCTCGCCTAGCATATGCAAGACTCTGGGTTCGATCCTCAGCACCACATAAAAATAAATAAAGGTACTATGTCCAACTACAACTAAAAAAAATAAAATAAAATAAAAAAAGGTTCTTATTCTTCCTTTACTTGTCAGAGTTCTCTATTCCAGAATAGAATAGAGAACAAGTCACTGTCCAAACTCGAGAACAAGTCACTGTCCCCTCCCCTGCACTAGCTTGGGAAAGTTGGCCCTAGTTCATTTATATCCTATGAATGAAATGATTATCCATCATAATATGTGATTGCCCTGTTGTAGAGAAACCTGTTCCTGGGATAGGGTTGCCAATTTTAGCCAACAAAGAAACATGAAGAATAAGACACCTGATTAAATTTGAACTTAAGATACACTATTTGGGACATACTCATACTAAAAATCAAATAGTTTTTTTTAAAAAACACCTGGGAAGCACTTACTCAGCCGGAGACTCTAATTCTCAGCTCCCTTGCCTGTGGACTGTCTTATCAACTTTTGGGGAGAAGCAATATGTACTGTGACAGTGGTGCCTTCTGTACCTTTTTTTTTTTTCCCCTCTTCTGCCTGAATGCAGAGGACAGTGAGATCCTAGGGGAGGAGCCAGCTGCCAGGAGGAGAGACCCAAGTTATCTCACCCAGGATGGTGAGAGCTGCTCACACCTGCTTTGCTGTTTGTGAAACATCAACTTCGGTTGCGTTTAGGCAATAAAACTATGGGGCTTATTTGTTATAACATTTAATTGTATCCTATTTCATGTTCCATTAAAAAACTGAAATGGAATTTCCCCCCGCCCATGAGCTTCTATGGCCTACTTCACAGCTCTAGTCACATATCTCACAAATACCTCGACGTGTCCATGTCCAAACCTGAGTTCATGATCTCACCAGCTCCCAATTGGTCATGCGCTCTTGAGGTGAACAGAGTGACCATTATCCCTTCTTGAATGGACACGTTCAAATTGCACATACTTATGGGGTACCATGTGACATATCAGTCCATGTATACATTGCATAAACTCTCAAAGGAGTGTAAGCATTGCTGTCTCCTCAAACACTTCTCATTTCTTTGTGGTGAAAAAAATAAAATCTTCTAGCTTTTTTGAAATCTACAGTACACCAGTGTTCCTCCCCACTGTGGAGCGCCACACCAGAGCCCGCCATCCACACCTCCCTGGCTCTCACTTTAGCATCTGGTCCATTGTAGCCTTCATTTTACTTTCTAGATATATCTTTAATTGATGCACCTCTCTATTTTCATCACCACCACTCTTTTTCTTTTTCCTTTTTTGTATGGACCATGGCTCCTGCCCACATCTGTGATCCCCTGATCCAGGACAGCCTCTCAGAGAATCCTTTTTCTCCCTTGCAGCCAGAATTTATTTATTTATTATTTTTGTACCTGGAATGGAACCCAGGGGCACTTGACCACTGAGCCACATCCCCAGCCCTTTTTTATATTTTATTTAGAGACAGGGTCTCTCTCAGTTGCATAGGGCCTTGCTAAGTTGCTGAGGCTGGCTTTGAACTCATGATCCTCTTGCCTCAGCCTCCTGAGCTGCTGGGATTACAGGGGTGCACCACCAGCCCAGCCAGAGTTGATCTTTTCCAAACCAGTCTCTTGTTTCTTCCCTGGCACAAACTCTGGATGAGTTCCCCTTGCGGTCAGGATGGGGACTGGGGCCTTTCCTGTGGCCTTGAAGGCCAGGCATGGTCTGGCCTCAGGCTGCATTTCCAGGCTCATTTCCTTCCTGCTTCCTCTTTTCTAAGTCCCAGCCCACTGGCCTTCCTCCACTTCCTGGGAGGCTCCACACACCCTCCCTCCTTCAGCTTCCTCTTAGCCAGTGTGTCGCCCTGGCTCTTAGCTGAGCAGAGCCTCCTGTTCTTTATTTCAGAACTCAGCCCGGCCACTTGGAGAAGCCTTTTCTCTTGGCCAGTTCTCAGTCTTTAAAATTCTCATAGCTACAAGGAGCAGGTTTTTAGTAGCCCTTGCCACAATGTGACTCTCATTTTCATTTATCTGTGTGGGGCTTTGACTTAATTCCCATTTTTCCACCTGTTAACGCCCTAAGGACAGAAAAAATGTCTTTCTTCTTATGCTTATTGCTAGATCTTCAATACATATTTGCATGAGGTAGAGATCTAACCTAAGTGTTTTCTGAGCATCTAATTGTCCCCAAAACATGAATAACTTTTCTATTCGTATTGGTCTTAAACACTATTTGTATGTGAATGCAGTCTGATCTAATCAGTGTCTTAAAAATTTCTTTTTTTGTACTGGGGATTGACCTCGGGGGCACTCTACCACTGAGCCATATCCCCAGCCCTATTCTGTATTTTATTTAGAGACAGGGTCTCACTGAGTAGCTTAGCACCTTACTTTTGCTGAGGCTGGCTTTGACCTCATGATCCTCCTGTCTCTGCCTCCCAAGCCGCTGGGATTATAGGTGTGCACTATTTTCTTTCCTATTGCACCACTGTTGCACTTTAAAAATCTTTTTGCTATTTTGTGGACTTTTTTTTTTTTTTAAGAATATTTCTCGACTATTGAGCATTTTCCCATCCAGAGGAAATTTATAATTAATTTGTCAAGTTTTATTATAAAATCATACTAGGATTTGGGTGGTTCTAATTGAGAATTTATGGATGCTAAAAAAATATCCTTTTATTCTTTGGTTATCCATGACAATAGAGAGTATTTTGACATATGTACGTGGAGTATAACTTGCCGTTTTTGTGGTTGAACATGATGTGGAGTCACACTGGTCGTGTATTAATATATGAACAAAGGAAAACTATGTCCAGTTTACTGTCTTTCCCATTCCCATCCTCCCTCCCTTCTCCCCACTCCCCTGTACTTCCCCCCTGTCCAATCTAGTGAACCTCCCCTCCTCCCTCCCTTGTACCTATTGAGTCAGCATCTTCACATAACAGAACATTCTGCCTTTGTTTTTTTGGGAATTGGATTATTTCACTTAGCATGATAGTTTCCAGCTCCATTGACTTATGGGCAAATGCCATAATTTCATTCTTTTTGGCTGAGTAATATTCCATTTGTGTGTGTGTATTTGTGTGTGTGTATGTATGTGTAATATATATATACACACACACACACACACATATATATAATCACATTTTCTTTACCCATAATCTGGCAAAGGGCATCTAGTTTAGCTATTGTGAATTGAGCTGCTATAAACATTGATGTGGCTGCGTCCCTGTAATAGGCTGATTTTTAAGTCCTTGGGGTCTAGACCCAAAAGTGGGATAGCTGGGTCAAATGGTGGTTCCATTCCAAGTTTTCTAAGGAATTTCCGTACTGCTTTTCAGAGGGGTTGTACCAATTTGCAATCCCACCAGCAATGTATGAGTGTGTCTTTCTCCCCATATCCTCGCCAACATTTATTGTTGTTTGTGTTTTTGATAATTGCCAGAGAATTATGGATTAATTTGAGAGAAGAATGAGTTCATCACAATAACGAGCCTTCTTAACCAGGGGCATGGATGGTTGCTTCCTTTATCGGGTCGCCTTTTTTTGTTCTGGAGTACATTTTTATTTAGTAATATCAGTCTTTTACATTTTTAGTATATGCTTAGATATTTTATTGTTTTTGTTATGATGAATGGAATTCTTAAAATTATATTTTTAATTGCTTATTTAAGAAAGTACTGCCTATTTGTAGGTTGTTTTGTTCTTTTGCCTATCAGTTGGCTCTTTTGTCTGGCTAAACTGCAGAATTCTATTAATTTTCATGTGTTTTTAGTTTTGTTGGATTTCCTAGGTTACTTTCTAGGGTGCTGCTTTTCTAGATTCTGTAGGTTTTTCTTTTTTTGCATTGCTTCATTATTTCTATCATTTATACTTTTTATTTTTTCATATCCAATTGTTTACTATCTCCATCCATACGATGTTAACAGTGGAGGTCAACTGTAACATGGCACATACTTCCTGATATGATAAAATTTATGGTTTGTCCAATGGAGAGACAATGTCCCCTCCTCTTCATCCTTTTCCAGTTTTCAATTTCTCTGTATTTTGTCCCCATGACTCTCATGATCAATTTGGCTTTATGATGTCCCATCTTAGTTTATTTTATTAGCTTTCTATGGCCATAACAAAATATCTGAGATAATCAATTTAAAAAGAGGAAAAGTTTACCTTGGCTCTTGGTTTCCATCTCAATCCATGGTTGGTTGACCCCCATTGCTTTTGGGCTTGTGATAAGGCAGGGTATTGGGGTGGGGAGATATGGTGGAGCCAGCTGCTTACTTCCTGGCCTCTAGGAAGTGAAAGAATAGAGAATAAGAGACCAGGGTCCCACAATTCCCTTCAAGAGCATGTTCCCAGTGATCTAAGACCTCTCCCCAGGCCCTAGCTCTTACGGGTTCCACTGCCTCCTCATAATGCCACCAGCTGGGGACCAAGCCTTTACCACATGGTCCTTGGGGACATTCCTGGTCCAAATGATAGCATTTACTATTTCCTTCTTTGTTGTTTATCTCACTATTATTTGAACCAAATTTGAAATTTGCATTTCAAAGGAGAAATAGTAATAAATATATTAGCTTTCTATTGCCATAACAAAATACGTGAGATGATCAACTTAAAAAGAGGAAAGGTTTATCTTCTTTTGGTTATAGCTGGAGAGGATCAAGGAGTTAAACCTTGCTCCTGTCCAGCTATACCTTAGCATACCTCTGCCTGCCTCCCTGACCCCCTACACTCTCTGGTCTCTGGTAGCTGTCATTCTACTCTCTACTTCTATGAAATCTTAAATAATAGTTTTCTTCTCTTTCACTAGAACCATTTCCTTCTCTCTTCTCCCTCAGCTGTCTTCCTGAGCCTCCTGTCTCCAGCATGGAAGGACTGCTGCACTAGCAAATACTATCTTGATTCTGAGGCAGCTCTCAGATGAGGATTGTATACTCCAGAGGTTTTGGCTGCCCTGTGGGGACACATGCTGTTGCTCCCTCAGGAATTTCCTCTTGATTGTGCTTGAAAGTCTTGTCTTTGCACGTCAGTGAAGGGGTTTTGTAGCTAACCGCATTTCTTGGTCCAGTCCAGGCTCACGTGAAACCATTTTTGTTATAACTTGTTGTTAAAGTCCTGCTGAGGTACAGAGTTCATTTTATTTCATCTATAAACTCATGAAGATTTTTTTTTTTTTTTTTTTTTGCAGTGGGGATTGAACTTGAGGGCACTCACCCACTGAGCCACATCCCCAGATCTATTTTGTATTTTATTTAGAGACAGGGTCTCACTGAGTTGCTTAGTGCCTCCTTTTGCTGAGGCTGCCTTTGAACTCGAGATCCTCCTGCCTCAGCCTCCTGAACCCTTGGGATTACAGGTGTGCACCGTTGCACCAGACATGATAATGTTTAAATCATAAAAAATACCTGTGGGATTTTTTGCGGTGCCTGGATGCGCCCCCCGCCCCCCCAACCTTTTGCTTGCCTGCCAATCCTCCCCCATCCTACCCTCTTTTTTCGCAAGAGTTACTTGGGTACTCTTTTTCCAATGCTCCCCACAGAGCTGCTGCACTTTCCTTCTGTGCTGCTGGACATCTATCATCTGACTCCATGGTAGCATGCTTTTCCACTTACTGAGATGATTTGTTCACGGCATTGTTTCCCCTACCCTGCCCAGAGAAGTCCAAGATGGGTCTCTCCTTTGTTCCTAGGTTTTGGCGCAGACAATGACCTGATATAAACATTGAGAGAACTTGCAAATGAACAGCCAACTGCAGAAAGCAGTTCTGAAGCTGTTTGGATATTGGCAAGACTCGCTGTCTGGCCAGGGTGAATTCATCATGGTGTGCTGGGACTTTCCCTATTTTAGCACTGAATATTCTGTGTTGTGGGAAATTGCACCCCCCCCCCCCCAGGCAGGCAAACTGGGACATGAAGTGTCCCCTGGCTCTTAGATTGTGTTTTCCGAAAGCTTAGCCTTGAGACTTGATGCAGGTGGGTTATTTTGGAGGTACTGGCAATGCCAAGTTGCACAGGTGAGGGGCATGGGGAGAAGGGAAGCAGCGCATTCATGAGGTCAGTGCTGGAACAAGTGGGGCTTGGTCCTGCCTGGAACATTCTGGGTAAAATGCCTCTCAGAACAGTCGACAGGAGGATTGACTGGGAGAAGTAATCAGGCATCAGCTCCTGGTCCCCATTATTGAGAGGCTTTCCTGGGGGCTGGAACCCCCCCCGCCATGTGCGTGCTTGGTGAGGCCCCTGGGGTCTGGAGCTGTGGAGGGGTCCCAGCATGCACTTGAGGTGAGTGCTCAGTGAGAGGCGAGTTGAAGTCCCTGGAGACCTAAAGTGAGTTGGGGTACTGAGATATCTACATGCGTAACCTTAGGATTGGTCTTGAGTCTGGATTTCATTTCTATCAACTTGCGCGCGTGCGTGTGTGTGTGTGTGCGTGTGTGTGTGTGTGATGTGATGTGATGTGATGTACCTGGAATTTCCTCTAAAAATTAATTTCATTATCAAAGTTAAAAAAAAAAAAAAAAAGATCAAGTAGTGCACAAAGACTTAAAAGAATTGTTCCCTACTCCATGTGCCCCCCAGTCCCATTCCATTCATGATGCTGTTGCTTCTGGGACTTAAAACTTACATTTCTAAATACTGTCCTGATTCTTTTTTTTTTTTTTTTGATACTGGGGATTGAAACCTTTTTATCAACATGGGCTCAGTTTTTCTTCGAACCTGCTGCTGGTTTATCTCACTTTCCAGCAGATGATGAGCCAGACTGGCTCCCCTTTCCCCCGACCACCCTTGGAGTTCCCCATCCTTTTTCTCTCTGGCCCTTAACTACTGAGCCACATCCCCAGGCCTCTTTTGTTTTTAATATTTTAATATTTTTTAAATATTTCATTTAGAGACAGGGTCTTGCTGAGTTGCTGAGGCTGGCTTTGACTTGTGATCCTCCTGCCTCAGCCTCCTTACAGGTGTGCACTGTCCTGATTCTTTGTCTCCTAATGCATCTATTTTGGTTTTTACTGATTTTTTTTTTTTTTTTTTAACCTTATGGGACATGGGCATTTAGCTTTTTTCCATGACTTCTACTCCACCCTGTCATCCAACTCCTGTGCTTTCCCTGGCTTCCCATTACAGTCAGCATTTCTGGTTGTAGAATATTTGAATATTTGAATATTAGTTCAGTGTTTGTGACTATGCCCATGTGAATATTGTTGAGTGCTAAAGTGAGGACTGCACTAAGACTACTTAGAGAAGGAGGGCCTCCTCTACCCCACCCTGATGAGTTCTCCCGTGGGCTCTTGGACTGGATCTAGGAACCAAGTGAATGCAGGCAGATGAATGACAACAAACGCATACAAATTTTATTCGTTTTTGGATGAGCATGGGCATCCTCTCAACAGGGAAGTCCAAAGAAAGGGCTAAAGCAAGATGCTTTAGTATCTTTTAGATGAAGAATGATACATCTTAGAGTAGTGACGGTATGAAAGGGGGGTGTCTCTAAAGTCAGTAAGCGGCGGAATGCAAATATACCAGGAGAATTTAATAAGCCGGGCTTGCTTGGAGATCCCTCTGGTGCCTGGCTCTCAGCTGATGACAGTTGTGTCCAGGAAAGAGCAATTTATTTCCTTGCCTAGAGGCACACAGAGGAAAAGGATAGAAATCTCTTGTAGTCCTAAATTTCTTCAGCTCAATAATCCTCAGTCCATCAGGGAGAAATATTTTGGCTTCCTTCAATTACAATTCCTTTCCTGTTATTTTTTTTTTCCAGAGTTGTTAATTGCATCAACATGGGCTCAGTTTTTCTTCGTACCTGCTGCTAGTTTATCTCACACCTTCCAGCAGAGGATGAGCCAGACTGGCTCTCCTTTTCCCTGACCTTCCTGGAGTTCCCCATCCTTCTCTCTGGGCCTGTAGCTCTCCTGTGACACCAAAGTCTTAGTTTCTAAGATTTCTTCCTCTTTCTTTGGTGGGGCGGGGAGGGGTGAAACCAAAAAAACCAATTTGCCTTTGGTTCGTGGATATGACAATCTCCTGTGACACTGTGTGTATGACTTAAAAAAAAATTGACACATAATAATTGTTTATGGGGGAAATAGTGTGCTCATTTGAATCATGTGTATGATGTGTCATGACCAAATTGGGGTAATTATCATTTTCATCTCCTTAAACGTTTCGTCATTCCCCTTGGTTGCTCAATTTCTCCTAAGGAGCATTTTTCTGCCTCCAGCCAGGGGACTCTCCAGCTTGGCTCTGGGAGTTTGGAAAGGAGGCTGGAAGGGCTCTCACCTAGGAGACCTCTGGTTACTCAGCCTTATTGCTCTTAATCCCCTGCTCCACCCCCAACCTCCCACTTTTCCTGGTCTTTCAGAGCCAGGAACCTCCCTGGTATATTTCCCCAGAGGCTAGAATATTCCTTCCCTGCAGAGGTTAGGGAGGGGTAGACCCTGAGCTCTAACTGTCCTTCATTTACCCTTCTAATCAAGACCCTTGCTTTACGGTAGGTGAAGTGTGCCATCCCCCACTCTCCCTTCAAGGAATGTCTTGTTGCCTCCCTTTCTGTTGGCAGAAAGCCTTCAGCTGTCATCCCTTTCATGGATGGCCTCAGATCAAGGTCATATCCTTCCCTGGTAGTCCACATCCAGTCACTGATGGAGGCAGGGATATAGTGGCCTGGCCACGTCCAGCCTACCTGGGGCAACTCTGATGGGCTGTCTTGGCTCCAGAGCTCACCTGCCTGGAAGGCCTGATGTCTAACTCTGCTTTGACCCTTCCTCTCCCTTCCTTTCACAAGTGTTGATCCCAGGGGTGCTCTCTAATGTACATCCTGTCCACCAAACTCCAACTCGGACTCCATTGCCCAGGGTGACAACAGCCCAGTTCTACTCGGCTCTGTCCCTTCCTATTCTCTGCACCCAAGGCAGTCCCACAGTGCAGACACTCACTCTTAGCAGGTAGGAAAAATGTCCTTTCTTGCCAGGAGACCTGGAAAGCGCATCTCTGTGTCCATGCAGTGAGACCTCTCTCCATGAGCTTTGGGCTGGGGCAACTTGAAGGATGATCATTCTCGGAGATGGAGGAAAAAGTAGACTGTTCCAGGAGAAATAGAATAGGCTTTGGAATTGATAGAATTTGAATGATCCCCAAAGAGCCACTTAGAAACTGATTTTTGGGTGAGCTACTTTGTCTTTCTGGATTTCATTATCAATTATAAAATGTAAAATGTAATGTCTGTCTCTTAGAGCTGTCATTGAGAGTTAGTCAATAATTTGTGAAATGGTCCTAAACAGAGCCTGGTGCATAGTGGTTCTTTTCACATCTGGATTTTTTTTTTTTTTCCCTCCCCTGTGATTCCAGATTTTTCCCCAGTGAAGTATAAGGAATAAGAGAATGGTGTCACATCTGGCTCAAAATAAGTGTCATTACTTAAAAAATGTTTATGGGCCAATCCATGGGCAGTGTATCAGAGCTCTATCTTTGTTTCTAATTTTTTTTTAAAAACTTAGTTTTAAAATTTTCTAAAAATTATACAAGCAGTGGAAAAACATACTTTCACTATGATATATTCAAGTCAATAGAGTTGAAGTTCCTCTTGACTATTTCCCCAGAATCACCGTGACCAGTGTGGTGTGTCTCCTTTAAGGCTCTTCTAAAATCATTTATGGAATTATGGACATAGAGAAATATAGTGTTTGCTTTGACAAATATGGTATCTCACATGGTTTTGAGGGGGATTTCCAGTGTTTTCTCCATCACTCCTTGTGCTCGGACAGTTTTCCACATGCCTACCTTCTTGTGGACAGGCATCAGTTCTTCTCTGGGGTATTTACTTGGTAATGCAATTGTTGGATCAAAGATATTCATGTTGGAGCTGGGGTTGTGACTCAGTGGTAAAGTGTTCACCTAGCATGTGTGAGGCACAGGGTTTGATTCTCAGCACTGCATATAAACAAATGAACAAAATAAAGGCCCATCAACGTCTAAGAATATTTTTTTAAAAAAATTCACATCTCAAATTTCAATGTATTTTTTTGCATTATATATTCATATATATCATAACATATTGCAATGTATCTGCAGTATGTGTATATTTGCAATATTTATGCAATAAATACGCAAAACAGCTTCCCAAGAAGTTTGCAGCCTCACTAAGTGCCGAGTCTTGCTGCATCCTGACTAATATTTGATATTATAAAATTATTCAAATTCTCCTAATCAGGAGGAGTCTCAATTTCTCATTGTTATCTAATTTACATTTTGTGGATGACTACTGAACTTGAATGTATTCTGTTTATTGTTCATTTGTTTTTTACTATTATAAATTGCTCAATTTTCATTTTCTATTGGGTTGTTTGTTTTTATCTGTAGTTGTGCTTATAGTCTGGATATTAATCTTTTGTCAAACTTTTTTTTATGGCATGAAAAATTTAAATTCAGATATTGCCAAGTTTATTAGTATTTTTACTTTCCAGATTTTATAGCTAGTCTAAAAATCTTTTTTACTTTTTAAAAAGATTTATTTTTTAATTGTAGTGGACACAATATCTTTATTTTATTTTTATGTGGTGCTGAGGATCAAACCTAGGACCTCACATGTGCTAGGTGAGTGCTCTACCACTGAGCCACAACCCCAGCCTCTTTTAAATTATGGCTTTTGACTTAAACTTTTGGACTTATGCTTACAAACATTCTAGATTTTCTCCAAAATTTTTCTTTTTTTTAACTTTGAATATTTAATTCATCTGAAATTTATTGTTGAGTGATAAGAAATTTAACTACTGTTTCCCAATTTACTTGAAAGATATTCAAATTATCAAAACTGTTAACAATTATTTAATCATCAAAATTATTTATTGCATACTTTATCTTTTCTCTAATGAAAAACAATTTAAAAAATCAAATTCATGCTAAATTCCTACATTGTATACATTATACTTATGATTTTTCTTTTTGTATCAATTTGTATCATTTTGTTTCTGCTCTAATGCTACATAGTTTTGCTTTTAGTAGTAGAAATAATCTATACTTGGACATTTTCTTATCCAGATAAATTTTAGAATCACTGTATCCAATTCCATGAAAATCTTTTGGGGATTTTTATTTGAAGTTTCTTTAAATTTGTAAATTAATTTATGGGAATATATGTTAGACTGCTTTTTTTTGTAGTAAATCTACTAAATTCTTATAGGTTTCTTTAGGTAGATGATTATATATTTTTTGTGTATATAGCAGGGTTTTTGTTGTAAATGGGATACATCTTTTTTCACTCATTTGGTTACTATTGGTTTTTAGTAGGACTGTGGATTTTATATATTGATTCTTATTTCCTGTTACTTTGCCTTAATGCTTTGTCAGTTGATTACTTTGACTTTTTCATGCTATGTGATTTGGTTCCTTGTAACACTTTTTTTTCTTGTTGGCTGCCACTGCTACAGTTTTAAAAGCAAAATTGGGGTGACAAGCACCCTCTCATTACATTAAGTTTATATTGGCTTTGAATTTTGAAGTTTTCTTTGGTTCTAGCTTGAGGGTCCCCCCCCCCCCTTTAAGAAATGAGTATTAACTCTTTAATTTTTTTTTTAGATGGACAGAATGCCTTTGTTTTATTTTTATGTGGTGCTAAGGATCAAACCTGGTGCCTCACACATGATAGGCAAGTGCTCTGCCACTGAGCTGCTGACAGCCCCAGGCCCTACAAATGAATACTGGTGTTTTTTTTTTTTTTTCCCCCTTGGTTATTGAACTCAGGGGCCCCCAACCACTGAGCCACATCACCAACCCTATTTTGTATTTTATTTAGAGTCAGGGTCTCAATGAGTTGCTTAGTGCTTTGCTAAGTTCCTGAGGCGGGCTTTGAACTCGGTGATTCTTGGGCCTCAGCCTCCTGAGCTGCTGGGATATAGGCATGTGCCCTTATATCCAGCTGGGTATTGACTTTTATCACCGAGTTTTCCATCATATATTGAAATGTTTCTATGACTTTTCTTCTTGGATTTGTTAAAGTAATTCTGTATGTGATAATTTTTTTTTTTTTGGTAACTGGGGATTAAACCCAGAATTTTGCAAATGTGAGGCAAACACTTTGCTGCTGAGCTACCTCCCAGCCCTAACAATAAGTTTTTTTTTTTTTGGGGGGGGGGTCTAGGGGATTGAACTCGTGGTTGCTGACCACTGAGTAACATCCTCGGCTCTATTTTGTATTTTATTTAGAGACAGGGTCTCACTGAGTTCCTTAGGGCCTCACTAAATTGCTGAGGTTGGAATAACAGGTTTTTATATGTGATCTAACATTGGATTCCTGGAATGAGTCATATTTTCCCCATTATTTAAATATTATGCTTTGTAAATACTCTTCATATATGCTCGTATATGAAATGGGCTTATAATTTTTCCCCTGTGTAGTCTTTTTCTGGTTTCAGTATCAGTCTTATAATAACCTCATGATATTAATGAAAAAGCTCCTCACTTTCTCTCTGAGCTGGACTTGTTTATGTAACATGGAAATTGTAATCTTGAAGGTTTGGCAGAAGCTACATGTAAAATCATGGGAACCTAATGACTATTTCAGGGAGGGCACCTTTGATTATTTATATATATATATATATTATATATATAATATATAAATATATATATATATATATAATATATATATATAATTTTGTTTAGGTTTAAAACTGTCTTCACATTTTTATCTGGATAGATTCTTCAGTGAGGAAGAATGTTATTTTGTTTTCTGATTTTTAAGTTATGTTACAGTATGTTCTGCATGTTTTTTTCTTGAGTTTTTGAGGTCTTTGTGGCATGATGTGTAGTTCTGTCAATGTTGCATGTGTGTCTGAGAACAAACTGGCTGCCAAATTATCTCTATTTACCTTTAGGGCAAGTATGATGGTTGCATTATTTAAAAGTGCAATATTGCTAGTTATGCGTTTTTTTTTTTTTCTATTTGTGGATTTGAGGGAGACATATAAAAGGCTTTTGTTGAATTGATGACACTTTCTTCATTTGCATTCCTCCTCATGTCTTGCAAGTTGCATGCTGACCTTCTGTTCTCATGGTGGTTACTTTTACATTGAAAACAATCATCAATTTTTTGGGATTCAGCCTAGGTAGTCCAGAATTACCTTTAGAACCTGGCTCCTGACCCTATGCACTCTGAATGAGTGCAAGAAGAATGGTTGAATCCCACAAGCCTTCTGTGGCTCCTGTTCCAGCTACACTCTGAGCCAGTCATAGTGGGTTGGAAGGTGTAAGCTGGTTCTTGCCCTCATAAGACTCAATCTAAGGGAGAGACTACTAGGTAAAAATCATAACACCATGTGAAAGGCGATAATAGAGGTACTTACAGTGTGAAGGGACAGTATGGAGGGTGAGTATGTTGTGGTCTGTCACTTGATGGTCCCCAGTGACTCATGCCTTTCAGTCTTGTATAGTTTCTTCTCCTTGAGCCTGGGCTGAACCTGTCACTCATTTCTTAAAATAGAATGCAGCAGAAATGACATCATGACTTTTTTTCATCTCTCTGCTGTTTTGTGCTGTCTTCTGAGAGCCCTACTTGCCTTATTAATTGCTCCCCAACTGTGTCCATTGTTCTGTGTATTCCCCCCACCCCCAGGATCTCTAACTTGTTCTTTTCTCACTTCTCCTTTCATAGTTTCTCTGTTGGTGCCATTGACTTTGTTCCTTGGGTGTCAGTTCTGTCTGTTGAGCTTGGTACCTCTGTTTCCTGATGTTTGTTTTCCTGCAGCTGTTAGAACATTATGGCACCTGTGTTTACCTGGATAGTGTGGATTTCCGGTTCACCCAACTGTGAATGCTGTTTAGGCCACACTGCCTCTCGAGGACAGAGGTGTGACGCTGATGGGATGCTAGTGCCCCCTTACCTGATGGTGAGATCCCACACTGCTTCTGGGTTTCCCCGCTGCCGCAGGTACTGTGTGTCCCTTGCATCCAAGTATCCACTTCTCTGTTTCTTCTTTCTAGTGATTTCTAAGAACTTTATGTGTATTTCTTCTTTGCTATTGCATCTATTGTATGCCTTCCTAGTTTGTGATCTGAATTTGGTTATGGTCACTTTTGCTTGTTAGATACTTAATGTTTTGACTTTTAGTGAAGTCTGTGAATATTTTGTGTAATATTTAAAAATGTCTTCATTCTGGGATTATAAAATATTTTCCTGTAGTTTTTTTTTATTTTAATTTTAATTTTTGGTACCAGGAATTGAATTCAGGGGCATTTAACCATTGAGCCACATCCCTAGCCCTTTTTATTTTTTGTGATAGGGCCTCACTAAGTTGCTGAAGCTGGCTTTGAACTTGCAATCTTCCTGCCTCAGCCTCATGAGTTGATGGATTACAGGTGTGTACCACCATACCTGGCTTATTTCCTATATTTTATTTAAAAACTTTTAAAAAATTTATTTTTCAAATGATACACAAAAACATAAAAAGTATACATGTTAATGGGACACCATGTAATGTTTTGATGCATGTATTGGTTGTATTCTATATTCTAGTCCTTTATGTTTAAATCTTTTATTCACTAAAATTTATTAGGATACCAGGGATTGAACTCGGGGGGCACTTGACCACTGAGCCACATTCCCAGCCCTATTTTGTATTTTATTTAGGGACAGGGTCTCACTGAGTTACTTAGCACCTCAATTTTGCTGAGGCTGGCTTTGAGCTTGTGATCTTCTGGCCTTATCCTGGATTACAGGCATGCACCACTTCCCCCGGCTGAAACTTACTTTTATGTACATGTAATATAAGTTTCTATATTCTTTAGGTATGATAAACTTCTCCAGTGTTAGGATTTTTTCTATATAAGCACTTGAGGTTCTAGAATGCTACCTTTGTCAAGTAGAATAGTAAGACTGTGCTGGCCTTGAAAACTGAATGGGGGGACGTTTTATGGAAACAGATAAAGGGAAATATGCTTGGAATCAAGTGATGTGATATAAATCTCTTATGCCTCTCCTCTGCTTAAAATCCTTCATTGATATTCCCATGCCCTCTTGATGACCCAGGGTTTCCTAGCTGGGTTTTAAGGTCCTTTCTTTTCTGGTCCCTTTTTCTTTGCTGCCTCATGTATCTGTGCCCTGCCTTGTCTTGTGTTTCCCACTGTGTTTTTTTTTTTTTTTTTTCATTCAGCCAAACCTCCAGCACCTAGAACCATACAGAGCACATAGTAAATATTGTTGCAGAAACAATTGTAATTTCTGGAAACACCCCCCCACACACACTCTTTCATCTGAGCTCTTTGGTACCTTCTCCTTTCACGCTCTTTGCTCAGATGTACCCATGTGTCCTTTAGGATTGAACTTAGATGTCACTTAACTCTGGGACATCTTCTCGAGCCTGGGTTAGATACCACTCTGTGGTACTTATGTTGTAATAGGTTACTTACTTGTGTAGCAGGAAGCTGAGAGGGACTGTCTGTCTGGAACTACACAGAGGGTCCACCGTGGCTTAAGGTACTGCCACATCTCATTAAGTCTCCTTATATGAGGAGAGCTGTCAATAGTTGGGCCTGATAACCACCACAGTGCTTACAGAGCAATGACTAGCTTGGAAATGCTGCCACTAAGCACTGTTTTAAGTTTTTTTTTAAAAAAAAAGAAAGGATTGGGCTGTGGCTCAGTGGTTGGTTGGCTTTATTTGTGATTTATGAACCAGGCATATCCCATCTACAAGGGTAGAAGTGGTTCATGTTTAGAATGATTGTCTGTGCTGTGGCTTTTCTCCTACTTTCACAGGGTTGCTGTCCTCCCTCCCTCAGTCAAGTGAAGATGCAATCCCTTAGAATAAAATTCTAAGATCTTCCTGAGATGCTATAGAATAAGGGCATTGTAACAAAGAACCATCATGGAGAGGTGCTGGAAAAAAATAAAACCATTGAATCTTTGCTCACTACATGGTCCACACTATTCAATAAGCTGGTTATAGTTCTCACACTTGCTTTTAATCTTACTTTGAATTATAAACTCCTGGAGGGCAAGACTTTGTAGTCTGAGCATCTAGTATATAGTAGGTATTCAATAAGCATTTGTTGAAGGAATAGATAAACAGATGAACATATGAATGAACACAACAATATACTAAAGGAATTAATTACACATAAAGAATTGTTTTAGATAATGATCTACTGAATCATATGTGTGTGTGTATATGTGTTATATATACATACACATACATACACACACATATACATACTGTTGAGAAATTGATATGTGCTCATCTAGGAGAGAGAAGCCATGCAGCAGTGTGACCAGGGAAAATTTACTATAAAGAATAATTAGGGGCTGTGGGTATAGCTCAGTGGTCAAGTGCATGTTTAGGATTTCTGAGGCCCTGGGTTTAATCACCAGCGACAATAACAAACTACAAATTACTAACTATTGCAGAGGATTATGTAACGAAGAATTGGCGAATAAGGAGATCTCTAAGTAATATAGAAATGGCAGTATAAGGAATGGCCATGGCCCCTATGGCTGAAATCATGCCCTCTCCCCACTTCCAGAGCTGAGCTTCCAGCATTGCTGGAGAGCATGTGGCCGTGGCCCTGTCAATGGTAAGAGGCTGCCTTGGGGCCTCATTGGTGGAATTTGCTGGAAATATGTTGCTGGGAAGGTGTCTCACTGCAGACACCTACAAAACCACCTAGGCTGGCTGCTGATGCTGCAGCTTGTTATGCTATAGGAACTGCGTGCTGGGGGCCTGTTTGTGCTGCAGGAGGTGGTTCTGGGAATGCTGCTCCTACTGCAGAATTAAGCAGAAGCTAGATGCTGGAGCCTTCCAGATGAGCATACCAGAACCGGGACACTGTTCACTTGAGTTTGAAAAGTCTAATTGGCTTTATTTGTAATTCATGGACTGGGAAGCATCCCATCTGCAAACTCTCAAGGCTCTGCTGAACTGAACAGAGTGAGAGGGCTTTATAGGCAGAAAAGGCTGAAGAAAGTAGAGGCAAGGAAGAAGCAGTTTGGTTCTTTCAAAGTTCCTTTCCTGATAAGGATGTCTCCTCTGTTTCAATCTTATCATGCTGGTTCAGGTTGACTGGGTCCCATTTGATTGACTGCTGTGAATCTCTTTTGTTTTAAAGAAAAATAGGACTGCTTTTAAGTTCTGTGTAATTATGTGGCCACTTAACACAAGCCAACTCCATTTCAGTTTGATCTAGTCTTTGGGGCCTATCATAGAAGTTTTATCCTAAACACTGACTTTCCATACATTTGATTTAACAAAATCCTTTTCTCCTGAAATCTTTCCAGCACCATCTACTGATAAAATCTAACATCCCACAGGGGAAGCAAAATTATTCAGTAAGCCAACCATTACATGATGGAATCCCCTGAAATAAAAATATTCAAAGGGCCCAGATTTATTTTCACAAAGCAGGCAGTGAAGAGTGAATTGGAATCTAAGAGGCAATAAATTGATTAAAAACTTAAAAAAAACCCCAAAAAATATACATTTGTATACATAATATGTGTATATATATTCTACAGATATATTTTAAGTTTCAGGCTACCAGCCATCTTTTCTTAAGAGATACTTACCATCTTCCTGTGAAAAGAAAACCAAGATAGTTCACTGAGCTCTTCTGAAGCATTTCCATATATCTGTCTCACTTGATCCTCAAAACAGCCCTGTGGCTGGGTGTGGTGGTAAATGACTGTAATCCCAGCAGCTAGGGAAGTTGAGGAAGGAGGATCGCGCATATTCAAATTCAGGCTCAGCAACAGCGAGGCACTAAGCAACTTAGATCCTGTCTCTAAGTAAAATACAAAATAGGGCTGGGATATGTCTCAGAGGTTGAGTGCCCCTGAGTTCAATCCCTGGTACTCAAACAAAACAAAAAAAACAAACCACCACCACCGACAAAAAACGGCCCTGTGCATCTGGGTATGGTGGTGCATACCTGTAATCCTAGCAACTTGGGAGGCTGAGGCAGGAGGATTGCAATTTTGAGGCCAGCTTCAGCAATTTAACAAGGCTCTCAGCAACTTAATGAAACTGTCTCAAAAAGAATTGGGGATGTGACTGAGCAATTAATTAAGCACCCCTTGATTCAATTCCCAGTACCAAAACAAAACCAAAACCAAAAAACAAACAAAACCCAGGAATGTGCATTCGGGCAACATGTATACAAAACCCCCAGCCCTGTGCAAGAGGTAGGAAGACGGTGATTCATTTTCCATTCTTCTGCCCATCCATCCAGTAAATACTGATTGAGCTCCATGGATGTGCCAATCCCTATGCTCTATGTGGGGATTATAGAAGAAAAGGGCCCTTCAGGAATGTGAAGGTCTAAGGGGAAACTAGGCAGGTAAATATGACACATTAAGTGGTGAGATATATTCTAGAAACTTATAGAACAAAGAGGGTTTTTTTTTCCAACTCTAAAGGAACATTTGTATTTTGGGGCTGATATCTCAGATATTTCATGGGTGTTCTTACACCCCCTTCCAGTAAACTTTCATTGGCATTCAGGGAGTCTGACTTAAGCAAAGTTGAGTTTTGAGGAAATTTGACTTTAAAGTCTGTAGGTTAGCTTAAAAAAAAAAGTGGGAGACCTGGCCTCCTGAACCTCAGATACCCTGTGAACTGGGCATTGTGATCCCCATTTCATAGTTAGAAAACCTGAGGCTCCGGAGAGGATGCATTTGCTTGTGACACACAGGTAGGATTAAGTGACAAGGCCTGGATTTGCGGGGCTTTGAAGACGTTCTATGATGCCACAGTGTGTCTAGCATTGCAAAGCTTTTTGGCTTTTTATTCCCTTTTATTTTTTTTATTTTTTATTTTTTATGTGGAAACAGATATTTATTACAGAACATTTAAAAAAATTAAATGCCTTAAACAAAAAACAATACCATAAAGTGATAGACCTGGTAGCATGCAAATACTTCAGGTTGGAGAGGCATGTTTGCTCTTGATGAATGTACATATACTAAATTCCTATGACATTTGACTCCAAAATGAATGTATGAATCGGCTGGACATGATTATATGACTAATAATTTAAAGTAAAATATAATCTTAAAGGCAATTTAAACACTGGCATTAATCTATAGGAGTCCATTCAAGGTCAGCCACTGGAGAGCTATATAAAAAGAACTGAGGTAAAATCTTTAGGAAGCAATGCTGTGCCTATGAACATCTGTAAGATTCAGGCTCAACTTCCGCTTCTGATGAACCTGATTCGGAAAAGGATGTATAACATCCATTACACATCTGTTTCAAACACAGTCTATTTCTAAAATTACACATCTCTTTACAAATAAATATCAAGTATTAATAGCTGAAAGATGCCACTGGGATGGGCTCCAAAGTCTGCTGTTCTCATGGCCACCCCGAGACATATTTTAAGGCATCATTTTTAATCTTGGGGCTTTAAGAACATCTTCTTTGCTTTAACTGGTTTTATGTCTCCATTTTCATCTTCTTCGTAATTGGCACGGTCTCTTTTCTTGGCAAACTTTTTTCCAATTGTCCCCACCACGGTCTCATATCTTCTAGCCATTTCCTCATCTGACACATCAAGCTCTACTATCTCATCTTCATCTTCATCTTCTGCTTTGTTCTTAGCATTCATCTGAAGCATCAATTTCTCAACTTCAGGATTAAATCCTCTGAATGACATTCTTCCATACAGAAGATCTTCACATAACAAGAAGCTCTGCTCCTCTATTATGACACTCTCTTTCTCTTTAAGCTCTGGCAAATCCAAGTACCAGTGCTCCTCACTGATGATCTTCTTTTCTTCTTCCTCTAGTTGTTTCTTGGTTTCCGAGTCCAGTCCCCTTTGCATGAACTTCATGCGCAGCAGGTTCTTGGACAACTTGGTCTTGCGCTCGGCCGCCATGCTGGCTCCAGCCGCCAGCCTTTTATTCCCTTTTAAAAGAGGGAAACTTTAAACTTAATTTACACGAATAAGTGACTTAGGTTTTCCTGTTGGTTGTATTTATTTTAGAACCGTGGATTGAACCCAGGAGTGCTTAATCGTTGAGTCATATCCCCAGCCCTTTTCATTTTTTGAAAGTTACTTAAGGCCTGCTGAGTTGCTGAGGTTGGCCTTGAACTTGCAATCCTTCTGCCTCAGTCTCTCTTTGAGCCATTGGGATTCCAGGCATGCACCATCATGTTACTTTATTGGTTTTTCCGATGTTCCTTTTCCTTTTAAACCACTTACCCAGGGGTCTGATTGACATACAAAATACTTGTATGTACTTAAATATATACAACATCCAGTGTATACCATGTTTAAAAATTGCCTGTGCTGGGGCTGAGGTCATAGCTCAGTGGTAGAGCACTTGCCTCATGCATGTGTGAGGCCCTTGGTTTGATTCTCAGCACCACATAACAATGAAAATACATAAAATAAAGGCATTGTGTCCATCCTCAAACAAAAATATTTTTTAAAAAAATTGTCTGTACTTGTCTTCTCATCCGTCCACACCAAAGAGGTGAGGAGGAGTTTTTATTCAGCTTTGCATCGAGGTGACCAAAAGATCTGACAAGAGCAATTTAGAGGAGGAAAAGTTTATTTTGGCTCATGATTTTTTAAAATATTTTTAAATTATAGTTGGACACAATACCTTTGTTTTATTTTATTTTTATATGGTGCTGAGGGTCAAACCCAGGGCTTTGCAAGTGCTAGGCGAGCGCTCTACCGCTGAGCCACAACCCCAGCCCCTTGGCTCAGGCTTTGAGGTTTAGTCCATGGTTGCCTGACTTCTGAGGTGAGGCAGAATGGCACAGCAGAGGAAGGTAGCTCAGGACCTGATAACCAGGAAGCAGAGAGAGACCAGGACCACTTGCTCTCCAGGGACCAAATATAAACCTTGAAGTCATGCTCCCAGTAACCCACATCCTCCAGACATACCCTGCCTGTCTACAGTTATCACTCAGCTAATCTATTCAAGCAAATTAATGAATAGATATGGTTACCTCTCTCATAATCTAATCATCTCACCCCTGGAAGTTCTTGCATTGTATCACGTATGAGCTTTTGGGGGACCCGTCACATCCAAACTATAATAAGAATTATCCCGTTTTCTGGATTTGACTCAGTCTAACTGTGGTGCTTCTTTGTTGGGCTGGAAAATCTAATGGGATGGCTGCTGAATACCCTTTGGCCTTGATATCTAGAGTTCTCCCTACAGCAGAATCTACAAAGGTCTGAACTTACCTTGAAATAGAATGTGTGTAGAAATGTGTGAATCATGGCGATATCTCCAATGAATGTAAACGGGAATGGGGCATTAGTTAGTCTTTGCTGGATTATGAGAACAAGGGAAAAATGGGAGAAGAGAATGAACATGGGCTCATCCACTGAAATGAAGAAAGTGATCTTGTGGAACCAGGCTTTAGCCTTGGTGTCAAGTGATACAGCGTGCATTCCTTTTTGAAGACATTTTGGTAAGGAGAGAAAGGGACCTCCCTCGTGCCTACTCTTGGCTGAATATGAAGTATGCAGAATGGAATTTCATCTCATCAGCCCTGCTTTCTAAGCTTTCGCACCATCAGCAATGTTGGCTTCTTCTGGGGCCTCATTTTAATCTTCACGGATTTCTGAAATCCTGAAATTTTGCCCAGACGGAGACAAGCAGCTCCACCCTCTCAAATGTTAGTTTATTTCTTATTTTGGGTTGACTATTTCCAAACACACACTGCTTTCTATACCGCCTCTCCTCGTACAAGAGCTTATAATCCTCCTCTAGAGGGTTTTACATGAAAATGTCAAGAGTTTAGGAAAAAAAATATTTTGAGTGGTGAGATGAGAATGGGTGATATCCAAGTCCTTTGGAGAATTTGTTAAAATGTAGCTGTTCTGAAACAGTGTGGAAAAGTGGCTAAAGGGTGGGGGACTGTTGTCAAGCAGACCAGAGTTTGAATTTTCTGTCTTGTTAATTGCTTTTTATGAATCTTTACTAAGTTACTGATCCTCCTTGAGACTCAGTCTTATTGTCCAAAAAATTGGATGTACCTGGGAATGTCATGGGAATCATTCTGACATGAGGCAGGAGTTATTTTACACGTTAAGTGGCTTTGAGCATCTCTTTTGAGCATCTCTTAATCTTTCCATGGATTCCTCATGGAAAGCATCCTTGGCTAGCTTCTGTTTGCCCTCTATGTCTACTGTCCCTCCTTTCTGCTCTGCTCTGGGAGGCTGATCTCTAGGGACTTCATGTATTCAGGCTTCTGTGGGGCTCAGCCAATGGGAAGCATCAGAGGGATTTGCAGGGTGAAGAGGAGGGAATTCCGTTTTTCTTCTCTTCCCCCACCCCCCAGCCTGCTCTCTAGATTCTGATAACTACTCTTCCTTTTCCTTTTTCATAAGGGCAATTTTTTCCTCCTCTGGCAAAGTAGCTAAACCAGGCAACTTTACATTTCTTAGTTTTCCCTTAAGCCTACCTGTGTCTATAAATGGCAGCTTTAATGAACTCACCTAAGGACCTTATTTGGGGTGCTTTTAATTTTCCCTGATAAAAGGCTGTCTCCTTGTGGTCCATTCAGGACCCCCAGAAATACTGTCTCATTTCAGACACCTGTCCTGATTTCTACTATTGCTGAGTGAGCCCACCTGGGTTCTTGCTGCTATCAGGTACAGCAGTTTGATTGCCTGGGCCTCACTTCTCGTTTGCTCCTAACCGTCTGGGATGAATTGTCGTCCAGTCCTCTGGTTTCTGCTGATCTAGGGCCTGGTGTGATCCTAGCCCTTCCTGGGGGCAGCCCTCTCCAGCAGGCTGTGAGCCTGGGAGGAGGAACACAACAACTGCTGTTCAGGGCAAGGCCAACAGTAAACATCCCACCTGCCATAGTCATCGACCTTGCAGGTCAGTGCATCTCCGTGACAGTTAGTGATCCTGTCTAGTTACTCAGTGCACAGAGTTCTGTCTCTACCACTCTCCCCCCCACCCTCATCTTCCTCCTGCTGCTTCACTCCCCTCTCTCTCTTATACAGCTGTTTCTCTGATGCATGCCTGCAGGGCCAGGGTGACTGTATGACGAATGACATTTCCAATTCTGGACACATGCTTTGCGTGGAACCATCCCACTACCTACCAGGAATTCTTTTCATGTTTCCACGGAGTCCATGGATAGAACTGTGATCCAACATAGCTGGTTTCCTTTGTACGCATTCATTTTATTATATGCATTTAAAGCATAGTTCTGAGAAGGCATCTGAAGATTTCACACACAGCCGAAGGGGCTCAGGGAATTAAAAAAGATGAAAAATCTCGAACCTGGCAGGCTGCATCTCTCCCTGATGAGCAACACATCTCTCTGGGGTTTGTGACATGGGCATATTAATAGCCAACTCTGTAGGGGGATTTGCTGAGGTGATAAATGAAAGCACTTTATTTCCCCATGCTTAACATAACCAGTGCTGTGATCTTACCCTAGTGTCATATCCAAACCATAAATACTTCAGGCTTGCCATTTGATATCAAATCGGTTATCTCCTTGAATATCAGAAATGGGAAAACAATCCTTCCCCTTTGTAATTTTTCCAACCTTTTTGGGTACCATGCTTCTATATTCCTATCTCTAGTGAGATAGTTAGGTTATCTGTCCTCTTCCTTTCCAGATTCCCTGTGTATAATACAATTCTAGCCTCCATCTCTCAAGTGTGTATCTTCTAGAAACCAAATAGACACCTGCCTTTGGTAAAGGGTGTCCAGTTAATCTTGCTGTCACCCATTGATGCCTGTTTTGTGCCATGTACAGTACTTGGGAGATGATCCCCTTGAAGCGGGTTTCATTATTGCACTATTTCATGCATTTGAATTAAGTTGCCATAGATTGCACTAAATTTCTGGTTTGTTCCTTGAAGCCAGAATGATATTCTAAAAAGTTGATGAAATACCATCATAAGAAAATCAGGGTAGGAGAGAGGTTGATTACTTAATAAAAGAAGAAGATGCAGGAGAAGGGGAGAAATCTACTTCAACCTGAGTTGGACAAGACATCAAAAAAGCACATTTTGAACTTGGAGGCAGTTCATTTTTGTCTGGTTAGAATTTTTATGTTGTTTTTATAGTGATCCTTTTTGTTTTATTTCTTAGAAGTTAAAGGGTGGATTGAATGATGTATTGTAAATCAAAGAAAAAGGAAACTGAGTGTTGTTTGGACAGTTGATACTTCAGCTGACTTTTGTTGTTTTAAACTTTGTTTGAAGCACGTTTTTACAATTGAATAAGATACCTGCAGGGGTTGATGGAAAATATTTTCAAAGTATTTTATTCTCGGAGTGAAGCCTCTTTATTGGTAGAGGGATAGCATTAATGTTCTTTAGTGCAAGTCTTGGTTTGGACCCAGGACCTCAACACTGGCCTCAGGAGAATCCATAAAGTTCAAATCTCCAATAATGTTTATGCTGTATTGGGTTTAATAAAATTTTTTTTTGGTACCAGGATTTGAATCTAGGGATGTTTAACTACTGAGTCACATCTCCAGCCCTTTTAGTTTTGAAACAGGGCTTCACTAAGTTGCTTAGGTCCTCAATAAGTTGCTGACATTGGCTTTGAATTTGTGATCCTTCTGTTTTGTCCTCCCAAGCTGCTGGGATTACATAGTGTTCCACTATGCCTGGCCGGGTGTCATAAACTTCTAACAACTGGGCAGCATCCAGAGATAAGGAAATACCTGTTGGGTCTTTGGAAATCTCCCCAGGAATCCTGTGCAGCACTGTACTTTACCAGAGTATTTCCATCCTGTGATAACATTTTTTTGGTGCCTTACTTTGAACTCCAAAATATAGTGGCACAGGTGACCTTGGAATTAACAAACTTGGTGGGGGGGGTGTCAAGTGCTTTTTCTGCTTCTTATTAGCTCTGTGATCCTAGCAGGTATATGTAACCACCTTGTGCCTTGCTGTGCTCATGTGCTCCATGAGAATCATGATGCATACCTCGAAGGCTTGCTTTATAGATTAGAGTCGGTGAAAGTTGAGCTCTTCATAGAGTACCCAGCACAGAGTCAAAGCTAAGTACGTGGTGGATGTTGTCATGATTATCTTTCATTCTCTATGGTTTTTGGATGTTTAAATGTATTTCTAGGAGGAACAAACATGTAAGGACCAGAATCTAGGTACACAGTTGGCACAGAATGAATAATTATTGAATTACATTGGAGGAGTCCCTTCCAGTCTTGGGTGATCTTCAGAATCTCACTTCATATCAGCTTTTCAGTCTATGAGCTGCGTATTATGGACCAGAGGAGTCACTTCTGGGAATGGGGCGTTATGTGCATGCCCGTGTGTGTGGATGGAGGTCTGTTTGCAGGCCCCTGGGTGAGAAGAGGTACCGTAGCATTGGATGGATGGGGTTGTGTTTCAGGAGTGTGGCTCAGCCTGGATGGTCCTCTCATTCTGGGACTCTGAACATCATCTTTAGAGCTTCTAAAGAAGATGTGGGTCCTGGAGGCCCTTCTGTCTCTGGTTAGGAAAGGGACTTTATGAAGGAAGTAGACTCTTGCACTGAGTGTCTCTTAAGAAATGATAATTCGAAGCGAAAAAGAATGAAATGCTCAGTGTTGGTGAGAATGTGGAGAAATAGGTGCTTTTGTGTCCTGCATATAGAAGTATACATCATGACAGCTTTTTCCAGAGCTTGGTTATGTACATTTCTTTTGGCCCATTGATTCTACCTTTAGGAATTTATCCTACTCAAGTGTTTAACAAGTATCGAAAGACACACACACACACTCGCACACACACACACCACATACATGTGCATACCACACACATGATTACAATAATGGAAGAGTGATAACAGCTTAAATCTCTTTACAAGTGAAGATCAATCAACAAAGTATGAATTTTTTAATGTAACTGAATACTGTGAAACCATTTAGGGGTTATTGTACATCTGTATTTATTGGGTAAAGAGGTTAATGATTTGGTCTTAGCCATTACAAGTATTCAGCCTTGTACCCAGAAAAGTGAAAATATGCAACTCTTTTGTTTAAAAAAAACAAAACAAAACAAAACTCGGTTGTATTTCAATTTTTTTTTTTTTTTTTTGGAGAGAGAGAGAATATTTTAATATTTATTTTTTAGTTATGGGCGGACACAGCATCATTGTTTGTATGTGGTGCTGAGGATCGAACCCGGGCCGCACCCATGCCAGGAGAGCGCGTTACTGCTTGAGCCACATCCCCAGCCCCTGTATTTCAAATTTGAGCCCCCATCTCGATTAACTCGGTCACTGATTACCGCCCCCGCCCCCCAACCAAATATGGGCATATTCTCTCTCTAATTTCAGATTTAAAGGTGGTAAATTCCCAACTGGTTCCCAGTCCCTTTCTCCCCAGAATAGCACCTGCATTTTGGATGCTTATGTATAGTTGTGGCCTTAGCATAAGACATTTGGTCAGTGGCAATTTTTTCTTGGTTTTTAGTTTTGCAGCCCATAGATGAAAACAAAGTTAGTTATCTCTTCCTGAAGTGTGATGGAGGCACTGGCAGACACACAGTGTAACAGACATTCTGGCTCTAAGGAGAGGGAGCAGAAGGTAGAAAGGAGTCTCCAGTCTTAAGCCATTTTGAAATCCAGCAGAGCAAATTCCACTAGGTTTCCAAGCTTGGGAATCCTCATGGTGGAACCTTTGTGCCCAGTCCTGGTATGCATTCCCATTGATGTCTCAAGCTGAAATAGGAGGCTGGTCCTTGGGCCTCGCCTCAAGGTGCTGCCCTGGGGTCTTGGTCCCCAGGTCCACCCCACTCTGGCCTGGGCAATCACCTGGAGGGGTCGTGAAAGCAATTTCTGATTCAGGAGGTCTGAAGCATACATTGCTAGGAGAGTTCCCAGATGCTGTGGGTCTAGGGATCACAACTTTGAATCTTTTCTTTTTTTTCCCCTTAGTCTAGCTATTGATAGTTTTATCCTTTCAAAAAGTCAACTTCATTTCATTGATTTCCCCCCTATAGTTTTAATAAAAATCTATTTCATTTATTCCTGCTGTGACCTTTATTATTTCCTCCCTTCTTATTTATTGGGATAGTGGAGATTGAACCCAGGAGTGCTTTACCACTGAGCTACTTTTTTTTTTCACTTTTTGGGGATTGAACTTTGGGGGCACTCGACCACTGAGCCACACCCCAAATTTTATTTAGAGGCAGGGTCTCACTGAGTTGCTTAGCTCCTTTGTCGTTACTGAGTCTGGCTTTGAACTTGATTGTCCTGCCTTAGCCTCCTGAGTTTCGGTTATTTCCTCCCTTCTAATTTGGGCTTGGTTTTCCTTTCTTTTCTTACTTTTTTTTTTTTTAACTGATGTATTACAATTATACATGACAGATTCATTATGCCATATTTGGTACAGGTACCTGGCATCATTTGAGTCTTGGTCCCCTTTCCCTTCTCTTACCCTCTCCTCCTTCCTCCCCTGGCCCACTTTTTCTTTTCTACTAATCTCCTATTATTTTTTAGTTTCCTAAGGTATAACGTTGGATTGAGATCATTCTTTTTGATATAAGCATTTATTGCTGTAAACTTTCTTCTTAGAGCCACTTTGTCTGCATCCCATAGATTTTGGTTTATTGTGTCTCCATTATTTATCATTTGTCTCAAGGTATTTTAAAAATTTCTCTTTCAGTTGCTCTTTTGCCTATTGGTTGTTCAGGAGCACATTGTTTCATTTCCGTGCATTTGTGAGTTCTCCAAAGTTCCTCCTGTTCTTTCTTTTTTCTTTTTTTTTGGTTATTTATTTCTAGTTTCATACCATTGTGGTCAGAAAAGATATACGATATGATTTCAATCTTCTTAAATTTGTTAGGATTTGTTTTGTCGCCTGAGAAGGTTCTGTGTACACTAGAGAAGAATATGTATTCTGCTATTCTTGGATGGAATGTTCTTGTATATGTCTGTTAGGTGCATTTGATCCAAGGTGTAGTTTAAGTCCTTGTTGACTTTTGTCTAGATGATCCAACCATTGAAAAGTCAAGTATTTTTGAGTCTCTGGTTTCTGTGTTGCTTCTTCCTTAAAGCAGAGTCAAAAAAAAAAAAAAAAGAGTCTTATTCTCCTAGTCTAGTTTCAAAGTGGCCAAGGAGGGCAGGAAGAGAGTGATAGGAATAAAAGGACACCTCAATTGTTATCTAATCATTATTTCAGGAAATATCCTGATGGTCAAGGAATCAGTGTGTAAATATATAAAACTACATATGCATGTATGTTATGTATACATTGTCACAGGAAAAAGTCTACAGGGCTATATACTAAAATATTAACAGGTTATTGCCATTTGAGACTAAGTTGTCTTCTTATTCCTAATTTTTTTTTTTTTTTGGTGCTGGGGGTTCAAACCCAGGGCTGCACACATACTAGGCAAAAGCTCTACCAATAGTGAGCTATATCCTCAGCCCTATTTGTATTTCTTTAAGAATAAGAATATTCTCTTATATATAACTACGGCAGTTATCAAAAGCAGAAAATTATCATGAATAAAATACTGTTAACTAGTCTATAGTACTCAAATTCCACTAATTATCCTGAGAATGTCCTGTTGTAGTAAAAGGAAAAAATAAAACCAGGATCATAAGTTCGTTTGTCATTTCTCTTTTGTCTCCTTTGACCTTGAACAGCCCCTTAGTCTTTTTCCTTTACAGTTTTATTGCTTTGCTTCCCGTTCTTTAATAATTAATGGACTCATCTTCTCTCTCCAGTAAACGGGGCATATCTTTCCATACTTGGAATTTGTGTTGATTTTTCTGTCAATGGGAATGTTATACCATTCCAATGTATCAATGTATGCATCAACATGATAAATATTAAATAAGATTTAGCATCTTTAAGCCAATTAAACAAGACAAGTGTTATTTTATTTATATAAGATTGAAATAAAACTGAAGAACATACTGTTGTGTTGTTGTTGTTTTTGTTTGGTACTAAGGATTTTACACAGGGGTGCTTTACCATTGAGCCACATCCCCAGCTCTTTTTTACCTTTCATTTTGAGATAGCAAGGCCTTCAGCAACTTAGTGAGACCCTAAGTTGCTGAGGCTGGCCTTGAACTTGGGATCCTTCTGTCTTGGCCTCCTGAGCTGCTGAGAAGAATGTAATGTTTAAGAACATATAGGTGATAAATGTATGAGGAAAAGTACAGACATGGTTAACCTGAAATTCTGGATGGTAAACACTAATTTGGGAAGTTGGGAGTGGGAGGGGAGCAGAAAAGAGGACTGAATTAAGGTGGGACACAGGAGAATTGCCCAACCTGCTCTGAAACTGCTGGGCCCAAGGGGTCCTCTTGTCTCAGCCTCCTGCGTAGCTGAGACAGAAGGTGCATGCCATTGTGTCTAGCTCTTGTGCACCTAAAATCCTAGTTTGCCGCAGTCCGGCTGCAGCAAAATAACCGGGGGGTGATAAGCAACTTGTGTACATTGATACAGCAGGAGTGGGAGCCGTTTATTGTAGGACCGGAGGGGTATTTATACATTCCACACAGCTTATCTTAATTAGCATAAACTAGATACAGCAGTCAACCAATAAGAAATCTCCACACTTAATGGCTCCCTGGTGCCACCTCACAAACCACTCCCCCTGGCAAAATGCCAGGTGCCATCCTGACTTGTTTACAGACTCTAACACTAGTTAAAAACAAGGGCTGATTTTATTACTAACTTTTGAAGTAGCCAGACTGTAGGGAGTTGAGGAGTGAATGAATATGGAGACGGTGATCCTGAACCATCTTTTCAAAAGATAATCAGCCTCTGAGAGTTCTAGGTCAAAGGAAAACTGTTTTATAATGCAGGGGCAATGTGTTCAGGATGGAAAGAAGCCATTGGGAATACAGCCAAAGACACTAAAAGGTCAAGAGGGTACTTAAGCAATGGTCTGTGGTGTGCTGCTGGAGAATCCAGATTGGAAAGTGGCAGACCCAGGCACAGGCTGTGAGGACACTGTCCCTGGTGCTGTGGAGAGCCCCGAGAAAAAGCAATGCCAATCCGAAGCACAGAAATTCTTCCAAAATAGTTCACTTTACCATTTTCCTTATACAATCAGCAGTGTTGGTCTTTTTAAAAAAAAAAAAAAATTCGTATTCTAGGTCATGAATTGACTTCTCGATACTCAACTCTATATTTGATGCCTTTGCCTTTATCATTTAAGTCTTTAATTGAACCAGAATTGATTTTTTTTAATAGAGTGAAGTGATGATTCAATTTTACTTTTTTCCCATTTGAATTTATTTCAGGCAGCATTAATTAAAATATTCCATCCTTTCTTTACTAACCTGCATGGGTTTATTACTAGTCTTTTCTGTTGCACTGGTCTGTGGTACAAGCTGTTTCATAAAGGATAAAGGTCATACATATTTTATATTACACTGACTTGAGTTTAATGCCAAACACACACACACACACACACACACACACACACACAGTTTGTCACTAATTTGTACAAGGGTGAACTGTAGATGTAGAGGAAAGTTTAATTTGATTAGATGCTTTTAATATATCTATTGATGGCCATATGGCTTTTCTTTTGTATTTTAATATGGTAAGTGACATTTTCTTCTCTTATATTAAGACAATTGTGCATCCTGGAATATAGCCAGCTTAATCATTGTGAATTGTCTTTCTTGCATGTTTTGATTTGAATTAAGACTTAGAGTAGGGAACTTTCCAGAATGCTCGGGTGAGAGGCTGAGCAGCAGCAGCAGTTCCCCGGGCTACGCACAGTTCCATGCTCCTTCCCACTCTCCCACATCAGCCCCAGCCCGCTCACTGGCTGTAGAAAATGGTGAAAGAAAACACTTACTATGATGTTTTGGGGGGTCAAACCTAATACCTCCCAGGAAGAATTAAAAAAGGCTTACAGGAAACTGGCCTTGAAGTACCACCCTGATAAGAAACCAAATGAAGGAAAAAAGTTTATTAAACAGACTTCTCAAGCTCATGAAGTTCTTTCTGATGCCAAGAAAAGGGAATCATATGATAGAGAAGAACAGGTAATTAAGAAGGTGGAGCAGGAGGTAGTTTGGCTCCCCCCATGGACATCTTTGATATTATTTTTTGGAGGAGGAGGAAGGATGCAGAGAGGAAGGAGATGTAAAAATACCATGCATCAGCTCTCAGTAACGTTAGAAGATTTATATAATGGTGCAACAAGAAAACCGGCTCTACCAAAAAATGTGATTTATGACAAATGTGAAGGCCGAGGTGGAAGGAAAGGATCCAGTAGAGTGCTGTCCCAATTGCTGAAGTACTGGAATGCACATAAGAATTCATCAGAGGGGACCTGGTATGGCTCAGCAAATTCAATCTGTGTGCATGGAGTACCAGAGCCATGGGGGACGGATCAGTCCTACAGATAGATGTAGAAGCTGCAATGGAAGGAAGATAGTTTGAGAGAAGATTCTAGAAGTTCATATTGACAAAGGCATACAAGATGGAAAGAAGATAACATTCCATGGTGAAGGAGACCGGGAGCCAGGACTGGAACCAGGAGATATTATTATTGTGTTAGAGCAGAAGGATCACGCTGTTTTTACTTGACAAGAAGACCTTTTCATGTGTATGGACATACAGCTGGTGGAAGCATTATGTGGTTTCCAGAAGCCAATATTCACTCTTGACAATCGAACCATAGTCATCACCTCTCATCCAAGTCAGATTGTCAAGCATGGAGGTATAAAGAGTGTGCTAAATGAAGGTAAGCCAGTTTATTGTAGACCATGTGAAAAGGGTCACCTAATCATCGAGTTTACCTTAAACGTTCCTGAAAATGGTTTTCTCTCTCCTGACAAACTCTTTGCTGGACAAACTCCTGGGAGGAAGGAAGTAGAGTGATTGATGAAATGGATCAGGTAGAACTGGTGGACTTTGATCCAAATTGGGAAAAATGGCACCATTTTAATGGAGAAGCAGATGAGGATGATGAACATTATCCCAGAGGTGGTGTTTGTCGTCAAATCTCTTAATGGGGCCAGTGAATAACACTCACTGCAGGCATTTTATATGCAGTAGTGAATGAGTGAAGGACTGTAATCATCATATGCCCACTACTTTCTATTGTTTTTGTTTTAATATTCAATTATAGAAGTGTTAAAAAGTTAAATGAGTAAATGCAAATATTAAAGCTCTGTGTCCTGTATGATGACTTCAGTGTGCAAGAAGTTAATACCTATAAAAATTACTTTAAAAAGTTCCCCTAGCATCTGTTAGGCCATACCTTGTAATTGACTTCAGCTGTATATGTGGACAAATAGACTGAAATACTAGGTATATGTGTTGATTTCAGTGTATGACCCTTCATTGTTAAGCTATAAAATTAAAACTCTTTATTTAACTGGCAATCAGAAAAAAGAAAATTTGTAGAGGAGTGTTGGTCTGTCTAGTTACTTGTATTAAGCAGGACTCTGCATTTCTATTGTCTCAACTTAGTTGAAGGTGCAATGTATAATTTTGCTTCTGGTGTCAGTGAAAAAAATACCTTTAGAAGGAAGGGGTTTATCATATACTGCTCCTTAAGGGCTTGCACTTGTAGAATTGCATTCACTTCTATTGTGCCATCTTAAGAAAATATATACACACCCCCATGCACACACCCCCATACCCACCCATATAAATAAAACTGTGTTGACCAGTCTTGTTTACATTTTCCCTTCTCTTTGGACCATGATAAGCCCTCATAGTGAATTCCAAGGCTGGATAACATAGAAATTAAAAGGAGGACACCTATACATGGAATAGTTTGCATATATAACATAGGAAGGTGTTCCTTAGGTCTGTTACAGGCTTAAACCATTTGATTTATGCTCCAAGTAACTGTAATTTGATATTGGTGGTCTAGCAAATATGATGAATAGCTTTAACTGTGTGTTTAAAAGTCACCATATGTTCACATGATTAAGTCTGGATATATTGCTTAAATCGGAATTTAAGCAATTCTTGAAATGTATGAATATCTCCTTTATATTACTGATTTCAAAGCAAAAGGAAAAAAAAGATGTACTGTAGGATTTTGGCATCTATTATAATAACAGTCTCTCCCCCCCACCCACTTTTTTGTCCTCTAAGGTTTCTGTATCATGATTTTGCCAATCTTCAAAAAATTAGTGGTGGAGAATTTCTTCTCTGCCTCCTTTCTGGAAGAGTCCGTGTAAGATTCTGTGATCTGTTCCTTGAAATAGAAAATTTGTTGAAGTGTTCCTGGGCCTTGATCTTTTTAGGAAGCTTTGTTTTGTTTTAAATAGGTTTATAGGGATTCTTCAGGATTTCAGTTCTTGTTGGTTTGGTTATAGCTACTTTTATTTTAGAAATGTACATTTCATCACAGTTTTCAAATCTGTTGGCATGACATTGCTAACATCCTAGAGTCTGTCTACTCTCTGCAGCATCTGTAGCTATGTGTTCTGTTCCTTTCTTGACATTATTTATCTGGGTCTTCTTTTTTTCTTGGCTAGGCTTGACAGACATTTGTCTAATTTTGTATTTTTTCAAAGAACCATTTTTTTTTTAGCTTTGTTACTTGCCTTTTGTTCATTTTTTTTTCTTATAAATGGCTCCTGTCTTTATTCCTTATTTTTCCAAGTCGGTTTTGTGTTCCTTCGTATGTTCAACTCTTATTCTCTTTCATTTATTTAGCAAGTAGTTATTTGTCAAGCTCTATCTGTCAGGCTCTGGTTCCAGATGTCAATCATAGAGTAGTAAAACAAAACCAAACCAAAAATTCCTGCTCTCCCGGAGCTTACATTTTAGTGAGCTTTGCGTTACATGCTGATAGGTGCTGTGGAGAAAAATAAAGCCAAAGTAAAGGGAGTGTAGGAAGTGTTGGGGGTGGAGAAGGTTTCAGGGCCCCATGAGGAGGTGACACTTAAGGACGTGGAGAAGGGGAGGGAGAAATGGTAGGGATATTTCTAAGGAAGCATTTACCACAGAGAGGAACAGCAAAGATAACCATGGAGACCTGACTGGAATAAATGTGGGGAGGGGAGTTCACGGGGAACCACCTGGAGCATCATAGTTTTGCAGGTCATCATAAGACTGGTATTTTGTCCAAGTGAGATGAGAACCCACTGGAGAATTTGGGGTGGACTAGGGAGGGTCAACATGGGGCTAATGTTTTCACTTGGATGCAAAACATAATTTTTAGCCTTGGTTTTGAAAATACATGTTAAAATACATGAATTCCCCTATTGTATCCCCCAAGTTTCAGTTTGTTCCTCAAAGAAATTTAGAATAATCAAAATCCTTTCTACTAGCTTTTTTTTTTTTCCTTTTTGGATATTTTCAGTTGTTAAAAACCATAGTTAGTGTTATGGTTTGGATGTGAGGTGTCCCCCAAAAGCTCATGTAGGAGACAATGCAAAAACATTCAGAGGTGAAATGATTGGGTTGTGAGAGCCTTAACTTCATCAGTGAATTGACCTTCTGATGGGGATTAATTAAGTGGTAACTGAAGGCAGGTAGGGTGTGGCTGGAGGAGGTGGGCAGTGGGGGGCATGCCTTTGGGGTATATATTTTGTATCTGGCTAGTGAGTCTCTTTCTACTTCCTGATCATCATGAGCTGCTTTCCCCTCCACATTTCTTCCACCATGATGTTCAGCCTCACCTTGAGCCCCGAGGAATGGAGCTGGTGGTCTATGGACTGAGACCTCTGAAACCATGGGCCCCCAAATAAATTTTTCCTCTAAAATTGTTCTGGTCAGGTTTTTAGTCACAACAGTGAAAAAGTTGACTAACAGTTTCCTACTGTGCACAGGAACTTCTCTCCCTATCCAGCTGTACTCCTGTACCCATTAGCCATCCTCCCCCTTACCCCTCCCCCAGACCCCATCATTGTCCTTTCAACTTTTGTGAGATCAGCTTCTTTGGCTACCACCTGTAAGTGAGAACATGTGGTATTTGTCTTTCTGTGCCTGGCTTATTTCACTTAACACAGTGTCCTCCAGTTCTATTCATATTACTGCAAATGGCATTTCATTATTTTTATGGCTAATACTCCATTGTGTATATATGAAGGTTGTGTATATACATAAAAGCTGATTTCACATCTTGGCTATTTCACATAGTGCTGGAGTAAACACCCTGTAAGTGCAGATATCTCTTCAACATTACTGATGTCACTTCCTTTGGATGTATACCCAGTAGTGGGATTGCTGTGCATTTTGAAATTGTGTGTTTTGAAATTGACCTCAATTATTCCTTATTCGTGAAAGGAATTTCTTTGGGCATGAAAATCTAAGATGGCGTTTATTTTCTTTCTACACATTCATGATATCACTTTTTTATTTTTTGGCTTCTGTCCCTTTTGTGAATACAGCTATAATTGCCTTGACTTTGTAGGTGATCTTCTTTCTCTCTAATTGTGATATTCTCTTTTTCTTTGGTGTTCTAAAGCTTCACTGATCTGTTTTGGTGAGAATTTCTAAAAACCTCCAAAACCCCAACCACCACAACACAACAACATTGACAACAAAAAACAAAGAAAATCCCAAAAACCTTGGTGTGAGAATCGCTATTTTTTGACAATTCTAAAAAACTCTCAATCGTGGTTTCCTAGAATAACACTTCTTTTCCATTATTTCTTCCTAGAGCTCTTAAGTGGATGTAAATTGAACTCTATATACTATTCTCTTTTATCTTCAAACCACTATTGTATAATTCCACCTCTTTATTTCTATGGGATACAGTATTCTGGATCATATTTTGAAAGTTGCCTTATTTTCTTAAACATGTATTGTCATTTTCCATTTTGTGTCACATAGTTCTAGTATGGGAAGTTTTGTGGCTGTTGTTTCTCTTAGCTCTTGCTCATGGTACATTGTTTCTTTGTTTTGTACTTTATACCCCAAGCTGTTCATTTTCCTTGGAATTTTAGAGAATTTGAGGCCTTGGTTGATGATACTATAGGGAGGCTTTGTGTTTGCTTCTGTCATTTGTCTTGGGTATATTGCTAACAGAGGACTAAATATAAGTTAAATTCTGTGTGTGTGTGTGTGTGTGTGTGTGAGTGTTTTTGAATTTGGACCACAAACCTATGTGAGAGCTGGTCTGTGGTAGTGAGTTTAAAAATTAACATAAAATTCTTGGGGCTGGGGTGGTGGCTCAGTGGTAGAGCACTTGTCTGGCATAAGTGAGACACTGGGTTTGATTCTTAGCACCGTATATAAATAAATAAAATGAAGGTCCATTGACAACTAAAAATAAATAAATACAATTCTCTTTAGGTAGTGCCAGAGATGAAATAGGCAAATTTATTTCATTATCTTTGTTTCTCATCCATCCTTGCATAGAAGTGTATAATTAGACTCTTAAACTTGACTATCCCTGTATTTCTTCTCTCTCCTCCTCCTCTAGCCTCCAGTACCAACACTTTGTCTATTTAGGTCACAGCCTCAATTTAAATGTTCATTGCCCTTTTCTGATACCACCAGAACAGCTACTTCATTTGTTTCTTGGTCTCCAAGCCTTTCTCCTCAGTTTTACTTCTCCATCAGAATTATCTTCCTGAAAATTAAATCAGGTAATGTGATGATCATACAGAGAGATGTTTAATATGCAAGGAACTTCACCATATGTCTGTAGGTTGCAGCTGGAACCTTACATCATCCACAGCAAAGTCGCCAGCCACTTCCTTTGCCCTGTGTATTCGGTACATAAACTACACTAGATTGTTCATCATTTTCTCACTATATCATGCATGTTGGTGGCATCTTGCTTTTGCCTATGCTATGATCCCATATAGGACACCCTGAACCTCATGGCTTGGGACTAGGCTGAGGCAGGTAAGGCTCCCAGGGTATGGAGGCAGTCTTGCTCAGGTCCATGCAAGTGTGTTATTGCTTCTGTGTAAAAGAGTTGCTTAGTGCAATGGTCCTAGTCAAGCTCATGTGTTACTTGTATAGGTTCCTAACAACGGAATGTTAAGTTGTTCTAAATACCATATCCCATGAAGAAGGGAATGCTAGTTGTTCACCACAGTGTCTTTTCTTTTTCCAGTTTTTTTTGGGTAAATTCTCAGAAGCTACTTTAATTTGTGTTGTATTTCTTCAAATCTACTTGTAAAATATGATTAATGTGAGATGAAACAAAAAAGGGGTAATCATAAAATAAGCAAAGATATTTAATTAGTAATAAAATGGCAAGCAAACTACTTGCAAAGAAAAGTTTAGGCTTGGGTACATTTCATTGATAAATTCTATAAAGCATTTAAATAAGAATAAAAAGACATAAGAGGTATTGCTCTGTAGTACTCTTATGAATAAACACATACGTCTTCAGAAAGTATGCTAGCAAACTAAATTCAGTAATATAAAAAGATTTTACATCATCAATTAGGATTTATCTGAGGAATGTAAGTTTGGTTTAACATGCAAAAAAATTAAGAGAACATATATTTCCACAGTTTTTTTATTGGTGCATTCTAGCTGTACGTAATGGTGGGATTGTTATATAATCGTACATGTACAGAACATAACAATATAATGTGGCCAATATCACTCCCCAGAATTTCCCCCTCCTTTCCCTCTATCTACCCCCTGGTCCCTTTTTCTATTCTACTAATCTCCCTTGGATTTTTTTTAAAATATCTTTTTTAGTTGTCAATGGACCTTTATTTTATTTACATGTGGTACTGAGAATCGAACCCAGTGCCTCACATATGCTAGGCAAGTGCTCTACCGCTGAGCCACCACCCCAGCCTTTCCCTTGGATTTTCATGAGATACCTCCTCCCTATCTTTTCCTTTTTTCTCTCTGGTCCTCACATATGAGAGAGAACATACATCCCTTGACCTTCTGAGTTTGGCTTATTTTGCTTAATGTAATGTTCTCAAGTTTCATCCATTTTCCTGCAAATGACATAATTTTATTTTTCTTTAGGGCTGAATTAAAAACTCCACTCTGTGTGTGTGTGTGTGTGTATAATATATATATATATATAATCACATTTTATTTATCCATTCATCCCTTGGCAGCTACCTAGGCTGGTTCCATAGCTTGACTATTGTGAATTGTGCTGCTGTAAACATTCACCACTGTATTTTGAGTGTCTAGAAAGTACCTAGCACAAACTAGGTGCTCAATAAATATGTGGTGAGTGAATAGATACATTCTGAGTTACTTGGAGTTGGAGAATAGGTTCCCTGCCATCATATAATTCTCTCATTCGATTCTTAAAATGTTTATTGGGTGAATAAATGGAAGGGGAATCTGTTCTATGTACCACCCAGTTCTTGGGCAGTGGCATAGAACACCCTGTAAGTGCAGTGGCACAGGAAGGTCCCGTGGTGACTGGGACAGATGCTTTACCAGAAAGTCCAGTGGCAACTGGCTGGACAGGTGGACCTCTGCTGCATGCAGTGTCTCCAGTACCTTGCCAGAAAGTAAAACCTCCTGTCCTCTACACACATCCAGTTACTGCGGCGGGGGGCGGGGGTGTTTGGTTAGGTTACAGAAGCAGCATCCGCTTAGCTTGCTTTGTCCCATTGTATGACCAGTATCCCAAGGAGCAGCTGTCCTGGCATGTGTGCAAGAAAGAAGCTTCCTACAGATAACACTAACTTGCACTGGTTTCCAGCATACACAAGAGAAAGCCCACGTGTTCTCTCTTATCTGGGCATTCCTGGCCTGGGCCTGTTCTCTCTGTTCCCCTGACTTGGCCAGGTTCCTGGGAACTAAAGGAGTATTCCAGGGGCATTCGCGTCTTTCTGTTCTTTTCTTTGTGTGGATGATTCAGGCCTGGATAGGACCAAATAATTTCTAGGTGAACCTTCCTCCTCGCATTCACATTGCCTGCTTGTGCATAGCTTCTTCCTCCCGAGGTTTCTGGCAGGACATAGGTGTAGCTGGGGTGAGACCACCAAAGCTGTCTGGCTCTCAAATCATCAGGAAACTTCTAATATAACACAGATTCCTCTGTTTTTTTTTTCCCCTTTTTGTGGTGCTGGGTACTGAACCCAGGGTCTTATGTGTGCTAGGCAAATGTTCTACCACTGAGCTTCACCCCCAGACTCCACATATAGAACCTTTGAGTCCCTCTGAAGGAGACTGATCCTGGATTTTTTAACCTCAGAAAAAATAGGAATTTTCACTTTTATAAAATCCCCTGGTGACTCTGGTAATCGGTCAAGTTTGAGGACTTAGATACCATGGTACCCATGACTAATTTTATTTCTGTAGATATAAGATTTATAAAAACAAAAAAAACAGTGATTGCCATAAAGATTTCAGGATCTTGACTGTTCTTAAAATGCCTCCAAATCTGCAAATATTTCAACATGCCACAATATGTCCTGAGAGGATGGAGTTAGGAGGAGAAGAAACAGCTATAAATGTAATATTTGTGTGGAGTTCCAATCTCATCTTTGTTTCCTGTCTTCTGGAAGATGCAACTGTTATCTCAGAGGGTGCTGTCCTGGAGGAACAGAGTAGAGAGTATTGAGCAGGAAAGAAAGCACAGAGGAGGAAAGAAGTCAAACTTAAAAGAATTCCATTCACTATAGAAAATTGCTTCCTCATTGGTGAGTGAATTCCTTAAATAATTGAGATGGCTGATGGAAGAAATAGCTGAAGGAAACACTCACAGTTGGTGTGAGCCTCAAGCTGTCCCCCAATCCTTCAGTGACGTTTTCGATCTGAGAAGTACATTGTAGACGTGTGGAAATAATGGATGTCATGGAGACATTGTAGTCAAAGACATTAAAAATAATCCACTTCCTTAGAAATAAACAGCTAACCTCAGCCATGAGGAATTCTCGGGGAGAGACAGAAATAGCTTCTGTTGGCCCCGTGGCTCTTTAATTTCTATTTCTACCATTTATTTCATCATTCATCATTGCTGCGCAGTTCACTTTGTCTATTTATTTAAACTGTGATTCCAGACGACAGGCAGGCTTCCCAGTGTGCTCTGTCTTGCACAGCCCTTTCCGCCCTGAGAAACAGAAATTATATAACTTGTTTTCAATTGTGCAGGCTGCGGAGGATTCACATGTTCGGTTTGGTGAGCTTCCAGGAAATAATTTTAAACTGTTTATCTGAAGTCGATCCAGACTTTCTTGATCTAGAAGTTAGACAGGAAACCTAGCAGAGGACTCAACAGAGCTGGGCTGTGGGGAGGGGGAGCTCTAAATGCGGGTCTGCCTTGCCAGGGGTCCTGAGCTGTGATGCTCCTGCATACTCACACCTTGGAGGCAAAGGTGCTCTAGAAAGTACATTAAAGTGAGCATCTGCTGCCATTGACAGTTGTTCATCGTGCTGGATACCATTGATGTGCAGCAAGCCACCTTGGCCTGTTGTGGTGTCATGGTCGTTGCTTGTGATTTTTGAAGGTCAGGCACCTGGCAAGGGCTCTTGCTGGGTTGCAGTCAGGTGGTCAGCACCGGAGTCCTTTCCTAGGCTGGATGTCTGAGCTGGCCTGCTCCTGCGACTCGCAGTTTATGTTCCCTGGCTATGGGACTCCACTGGGGTTGTAACCTGGAACACCTGTGTGTGGCTTCTCCAGCATGATGCTCTTCAGTTAGACTTGTGACATGGGTGCTGACTTCTCCCAGAGCAAGCTTCCTTAAGAGCACAGGGCAGACCCCAAATGCCTATTTCTACCTAACCTTAGAGATCCCTCAGCATATGCTATTGATTGAAGCAGTCACAAGCCCATCCAAATTCAGTGGAAGAGGACACAGGCATTACCTCTCAATAGGAGCAGTGTGAAGGAATGGTGGCCATTAAAATAAAAAAAAATCACATTTATATAACATTAGATATTGAATAAAATGTTCATCTCAATCTTCATAAAAACCCTAAACAAGGAGCTGGGGACATGACTCAGTAGTAGTACATTTGCCTGGCATGTGTGAGGTCTGGGATTCATCTCCCCAGTACCACAAATCAGCAACATCATATTTTACAGGTGAGGAGATCTAGGACCAGGGAGATCAAGTAATTTTTCCTAGGTCACAGAGCTAATAGGTGGTCATGATGGTATATAAATCTACCAAGTTGTCTCCAATCCTCTACTGTCTCTGTGAAACTACACAGAGGTTTGAAGGCTCAAACATCTTGTCTCCAAGTATCTACAAAGGCTCAGACATCTTAAACCTCAGTCATGACAGCTGTTCTAGGCACGTGGAGAATTCCACCCAGTATAGCATGTTAGCACATGAGGTGCCAGTTGGGATATCCTGCCAGGTTTTTCTAAACAAGGAGCATTTATTTGAGGATGTGGCCCTTGGCCGTTCGGTTGGGAAGTGGTTTTGGTGAAGTTTCAGTACTGCCCTGGAGATGGAATCTGGGCTGGTACTGATAATAGTCCAAGGTAAAATTAGAATCCTATGATACTGGAAGGCTGGGGTGTCACAGCGACTCTGGCAAAGCTGAATGAGTGGATGATTTTAGGAGGAGGGCCCTACAGCAAAGGTGTGAACCGGGCATTGACCAGGCCAGTAAAGCTTTGCCAAGTGCCCATATGCACAGGGAGAACCACACAGTTCTCTGTGGCTGAGAGATGCTGTCCCACAGGAACTGAGTCAGGCAGGGAGGAAAGCAGAGTAGAGCTGGATCCTTAGACAAGGGCCAGAGTGGAAACCAGAGAGGCCCCGCAGAGATCCTGCTGGGGAAGCAGAGACAGGACCCCACAGACCTTGGAAGAGCAATTGCTTTGTTCTTCCATTCCTTATTCTCCTCTGCAAATACTTATGGAACATTCTAGAAACGGCCCTAGACCCCCAGAGATAGAGTGGCAGACTAGATATTCTGCTCTCTGCAGAGCTTGCAGTCTAGAAAGGGAAGGGAATATTACACAAATAATTATCTAATTACCACTGTGATAAGTTGCCAAATGTGCAAATGTGCCACTTGAGGTCTCATCTTTTTTTTTTTTTAATATTTATTTTTTACTTGTAGTTGGAAACAATACCTTTATTCTTACTTATTTTTATGTGGTGCTGAGGCTCGAACCCAGGGCCTCTCACGTGCTAAGCGAGTACTCTATCACTAAGCCACAAACCCAGGCCCTTGAGGTTTCATGTTTAAGATGCAAACTAATTGCCCTCTACTTTCTTTTCCTTCTCTCTTCCTACAGGGAGGTAAATGGTGACAACTCAGGCAGACACCTTGGATACAGATGGAAGTTACTCATGGAGGGAAGGCTTGCCAGTGTTTCCCTGCTGTTATAACAGACTAGCCTTTACCCTAAGCTAGCACAGCAGTATCCATATGAAGAAGCATAACGTGCTATTAGAATGGGTCACCAGGGAGGTTACTTGGTTAAGGGTTAGTTAGAAAAGCGATTTCTGTCCTCTGTGACTGAAACTAATAGAAACAGTTGGCAAAATAAGCAAAGCCTAGTTTGATTTTTTTTTTTTTTTTTCTCTTTTTTTTTCCTATTTGGTTTTGAAATGTCTCTGGCTATAGTCCTTTTATTGCAGACCAAAAAAACACAACAACAACAACAACAAAACCCCATCTACATTAGAGTTGCCAGATAAGATATAGGCTACCCAGTTAAATTTGAGTTTCAGGTAAACAACTTTTTCTTTTTTTAAATCTAAATATTCCATGTGATGTACTTATACTGATTTTTTTTTCATTGTTTATCTGAATTCAAATTTAACTGGGCATCTTGTATTTCTATTTGCTAAAGGCTAAATATGGGAACTCCAGCCTGGATGCAAGTCCATGTAGGACTCCTAGCATTAAACTCTTTTTTAAAATTTTTTCTTTCTTTTTTTTTTTTTTTTAGAGAATTTTTTACTATTTTTTAGTTTTTGGTGGACACAACATCTTTATTTTTATGTGGTGCTGAGGATCGAACCCAGCGCCCCACGCATGCCAGGCGAGTGCACTACCACTTGAGCCACATCACCAGCCCTCTTTTTTTTCCTTAAGTTTTAATTCATCTTTGTAATTTATAATGCATGGTACATAGTAGAAGCTCAAGAAAGAAACAAGTCTCCAAGAAAAACAATAAGCTAGTCATCTGAAATTTGAAACCAGTGAAATCTCAAAATTGTACATTTTTTGGGGGGCCAGTTTTAATTCACTATGATCAAAGGGATTTAATTCTTTGGCATGTTGTCTTAGGTTATGTGCCAATTCTTAAAAAAAAAAAAAAGAAAAATATTTCACTAGTGCTTTTATCTTCTAATATCTGGGGAACAGAGGATTCCCCAAACATCAGTTTTACAGATGATGGAAGCTTTGTCTTTTTAGTATTTGTGATTTAAAATGGTATGCTTTTTTTTTTAAAAAATGAAAATATTTAAAGAAAAAGTGCCCCTTAATTTTCTGCTGCTTAAGCTGAGTGAATTAGGCATCAGGCATACAGGTTGACCTGAGAGTGAGGTTACTGATCTTCTTTCTTCTTCACAACCTTCTACTGTTTATCTGTAGTGATGCTGGTGGTTCCTTTTGGTGGCTCCTCTTTACACCTCCAGGATGTAGAACTTGGAATTTTCCACTTAGCCATGGCCTATTTTCCACCTCTTTCATGTCTTCAATTCTGCAGGCTTTTCTGTGTATCCTCAGTGGAACATCTTGACCTTTGATGCTTTCTTGGTAAAGGCCTTTAGGGTGGGGATCAGCTTTCTTCTCACTTGTCTCCTACTGGACTCTTCCACGTGCTATTCCTAAGTCCACTGGAATTAAAGGAGACTGAAAAGGAGAAGTAAGGAACAGGTACTTAATAGGAATTGGCTTGAGGTGCCACCGTGCCTTCTGGGCCAGGCAGATGTTTAAATTGAGCTCGATCTTGTCCTTCATCTGCTCTTTGCAGATCCCAAGCTGAGCCCCTCTGTTACCATGATATAAATTGTGCCTCTGCACCAACTGATCAGTCAACTCTGATCTCATCTTGACTTCTGCCTCTTAGGTACATTCCTCCGTCTGATTGCAAGGGCCCCTTGTCCTGGAAGGCCATCTTCTAAGGCAATCTCCCTGTTGTAATGACTCCAGGCTCACTTTCCTACTGTAGCTTCCACCTCTGATCCCCAGGATTCATGTACTTTTGATTTGAGGAAAAAGCACATTACTCCCCAGCTCCATGGCTGGCTCTTCACCAGAGCTACAGAATGCTCTGGTTTTCACAGACTCTGAAACCTGTGCCTCTGTCCCTAACCTTCCAGGAGCACATGTCAAACTGAGTGGTGTCCACCAAGCCCCTCTCACCGGCTTAGGCTGATGGGCAAGCACCTCCTGAGCCTTCCCAGGGTTGTGTGTCTGTACCACTCATGTCACAGCACTTTTGTTTCCCCCTAGATGAATTCTCCTTACATTTCAACTTCCTTGAGTCTATAATGTCTTGATCTGAGTGAGGATTCCCAAAAGTTATAATTGATTCTTTGGTATTTGCCTTGAAACTTTGTATTTGATATTAACCAAATGATCGTGTAATTGTATTAGGCCGGTCAATTTCCTGTTTCCCCTTTGGCATCTCATATTGCTCATAGCTTGGGGCCTGGGTCAGAATTTCTATTTGAACATCTGATCTCACATGCTTTCCCTTGCCTTGCTAGTTTGCAATCTGAGTCATCTTGGAGTCATCCTTCTTTCTGAACTCCCACATCCAATTAGTAATACGTTCTAGTGACTTGACTCCGCAGACCCTCTTTTCCTGCTCAGTGCCAACACTGCACTCCACACTTTCATTGTCTCTTCCACACAGGCTTAGAGGAGAGATGCAGCATGACCAGTGGGTGAGCATTTGTTGCTTCTGAATTTCAGCTCCACCAACTATTAGCCGAGTAACTTTGGCTGACGCTTCTGAACTACTCTAAGCCTCGATTTTCTAATCTGGAGTAGTAACAACTGCTTCATGGGGATGTGTGAGAATTGCATGTGGCAATTTAGAGTGGCTTGATTATAATAAAGGCTCACTACTGTGAGGGAATCTTCTTAGAATGCCTATCAGAGTCTTCTTAGAATTGTTGCTTCCATATTTAATCCTGGTCCTTCAATCCGACTTAGACACTGCTATCTGTGTTGGAATGTTGACAGAGTTGTCTCAAAATTCTATGCCCTGACCTAAGCCTCAAGTAGTCCACACTGACTCTGGGCCTGCCTATAGAACTTGCTCTGGCCAATGAGATAAAAGCAAATATGTCACAAGGAAAGACTTGAAAAGTATTTTCTCATTAAGACGTTCATTCTTCTGCTGATGGGACCCCTTCTGCTCCCCTGGGAGAAATCTTGACTAGATTGTTAGAGACGTAGTGTGGCGGACACTCAGTACCAACTGATCATCAGCACTAATCACCACATGTTGACTAAGCTGACTAGACTAATCTCATCTATAACTGACTGCAGATGCGTGAGTGAGAGCATTGGCAAGAAGAGCACAAGAATTACCTGAATGTAGCCCCCATTGTCAACTCATTGAATTTAAAGTTAATAAACTATTGTATTTTAAGTTGCTATATTTGGGGGCTGTTTGTTACACAGCAATAGGTAACTGATATACTACCATGTTATCTTAAAGAATAGCTCTAATCCTGTTGTATTTATGTTCAGGTGACTATTCTCATTTTAATTGGGTAGTCTTGGTTTGTATCTGTTGCCCTGGCATATTAATCTATAATACCCTCTTGGACTCTTAGAATTGTTATTTTGGATGACAAATTCAATAGTCATCCTACTTCTGCTTGAAATAATTTCTGGGGTGTGTGTGTGTGTGTGTTTTAATGGTTCTTTTTAGTTGCACATGATAGTAGAATTCATTTTGATGTAAGATATATTCTAACTTATTATTTCTAGTTAGGGCCTCATTCTTATGGATGTACATGATGGTTGCATTCACTATGGGGTATTCATGTAAGAACATAAGTTAATTATTTCAGATTCATTCTACTATGGAATGCATATTTTAAATTAACTTTTTGGTACAGTGTTGAAGAACCCTCATGAGCTGGTTTCAATCTACATTTCAAATGGTCTCCCCTGCCACCACCCCATTCCAAGCTTCAGACAAATTTGGTACAGTTGAACTTGTTTTTTGCAGGGGTGGGTACTGGGGATTGAACTCAGGGGCACTCAACCACCGTGCCACATCCCCAGCCTTAGTTTGTATTTTTTAATTTAGAGACAGGTTCTCACTGAATTTGCTAAGTACCTTGCCTTTGCTGAGGCTGGCTTTGAACTCGCAATCCTCCTGACTCAGCCTCCCAGGCCGCTGGGATTACAGGCACACGCCACTGTGCCTGGCTGTGGGTACTGTTGACCTTCTAAGACATAACTTTCACTATACTTCCATGCATCTAGTTTCTTCCTTATATTGCTTCCCATGTTTGTTGCTTTCTGTACTCATCTTTAATGCTTACTGCATCTTTGAAACTCTTGACCGAGTACTACTTCTGTGATACCTGTCCATTTTCCATAACTGGATATTGGGCAGCTGACCCACCACCCTCCTACTTCCCTCTCCCAAGCTAGCTACAGTGGTGGTGGCAATGAACCTCATCCTGTAATACCCTAGGCAGTTTATCCTTTCCTTGGGTGGATTGAATCACCCAGGGTAATGCAGCAGCAGCCATAGACAATATATAAATTGTCAGATCCTTGAGGGAAAGTATTGTATTTTATCCTTTTATCATTTCCTATAGGGCCTAGCTTGGTGCCAGGAATTCAGGAGATGACCTGTAAATGTTGTCTGAGGTTTTGGTGAAAGCCTGAGGTCAACACCAATGGCCATGCCTCTCTATACACAGTCTGAGACTGGGATCTCTGAAAACAGACACTGAAATAGTAGTTTTATGCAGAAGGATTGCTTTTGGGAGAATCATCTGAAAGGAGGGGAGGACAGTAGGATTGTGCAGAAGGAGCGGCTAGGCTGGACATGAGTGCATCCTGGCTCCTTTGGGAGCTCCGGAATAGGCCTGGCCTTTCAGAACTGTGTGCCACGGAGGCAAGGGGGCTTCAGAAACTCAATTCTTGGATGGTTCAATTTTAGGACTTCTTTGAAAGTTCTTGAGTATTCTTCCTCAATAGCAGCAGCAGTGGCTACTGCCTATTGAGGTCAGCATGTCTAGCGTTAAGATCTCTCCCCCTTTGCTGCTTCCAATTGACTAAGGGTTGAAAAATACAATTTCCAATCTTAATTTTTTTTAAAATTGGAGGTCAGCAAACTTTTTTCCCCCCAATGTAAAGCCTGGATAATAAATCTTTCAGGCCTTGCAGGCCATAATTTTTGTCATAGCTCTTCAACTCTGCCATTACAGTGCAATTGCAGACACAGTATGTAAAAAGATGAGCAGACTCTGTTAACTTTATTTACAAAATGAGTGGCAGGCTGGATTTGTCCCTAGGTCCTAGTGTGCAGATCCCTGGTTTAAATATGACTAAATCAATATAAAGTGAGAATTTAAAGATATTTCCCACTAATAAAGGGCTAGAATTCTGGTGTGTGGACTTTGGCATTAATTTTTTTTTATTCCTCAGAGCAGTTTTGGGGTCTTCATTCTGTGGTTCTGTTCTGAATATTCCTGATTGAGTCACTTGCCTCTAAAGAAGGAATATAATTCTGTAATTCTACGTGTTTTATATTTTGTGCTTCTGCCTGCTTTTATTTGGTAAGAATGTCCTAAATTGAATTAATTGATCAATCAATAAATAAATGGAAGGTAGATAAGTAGAATAGAAGGGGAACCAGAGGGAGCAGGGGGGAGCACTGGGGACTGAAGTGGCATGAATTAAATTCCATGCATGGATGGTTATTTCAAAATGAACCCAAATATTTTGTACAACTATAATGCACTACTAAAAGCAAAAAGAAAATTTTTCCTAATAACTTGCTTTTAATTCAGGCAAAGAGTAGTTCTAGAGTGTATGTGCAACCTGAATATGAGGGGAAAAAATGTTCACAATCCCTTATATTCAAGGTTGCTCTAAACTTAATCGTAGAGCACTGGGATTAAGAGTCATTTCCCCAGCCCTATTATTGTTTAATGAAAATTCAATTTTATTTATAGAAAGAAAATTTGTAGTTGAAAAAAATTGATTATATAATTCCATGTTTCAAAATCAGTGACTCACAGTTGTACCTGCTGAGATGGGAACACCTGGCCTCTGGGACAGTAATAGAAGGGCATTAAGTTTAAGTCACAGATGACTATAGGTAGACAGAACCCTCATGGAGAAGTGTGTTTACTATTCCAATATGTAGATAGCCATACCAGTTTTTTAAAAAAATATTATTTTAGTTGTGGAGGGAGACAATACTTTTGAAAAAATTTTTTTATGTGGTGCTGATGATGGAACCCAGTGCCTCACATGTGCTAGGCAAGCACTCTACCACTGAGCTATAGCCTCAGTACCCCCTACCATTGTTTTTTAAAACCCCAATAGCTTATGCTGTGTGTGGCCACCCTGAAAGGCTACCTAAAGAGGATTTTAATATTTCAGAGTCACTTTCCAAGGTAACTGTATTTTATACATTTGGAACATTCTGAGACTTCATTCTCTGCACAGCTTTGAGAAATAGTTCTCTGGCACTTTTGAGTTGTACATCTTATTCCTTATTTGATTGTACAACGTCCAGCCATTTCTCTTCCTCCATTATAATGCAAAATTTAACATGAAAGTATTAGGAAAATTCCAGTGTGTCATCAGGCCTAGACTTTGTCCTTTACTTTCCAGGATGTTGAAGGAAGGCATTGATGTTGGTTGGTATTTGTTTTTTGAGGGTTACCAGGGATTGAACTTGGGTACTTGACCACTGAGCCACATATCCACCCCTTTTTCATATTTTATTTAGAGACAGGGTCTCACTAAGTTGCTTAGAGCCTCGCTTTTGCTGAGGCTGGCTTTGAACTTGCGATCCTCCTGCCTCAGCCTCCCGAGCTGCTGGGATTATAGGTGTGTGCCACCTCACCCAGCTGAGTAGGTTATATTTCTTAAAATAAGCTGTCCAGAGCAGTAATCCTTAAACTTTTGGGTCACAGAAACCTTTTTCCCAGCACTGTGAAAAGTCATTGATAACCCACATACACAAAAACTCTTTTGGAATTATGTCATCAATATGTATTATACTTGAAATTAAAATTGAAAATTAAAAAAAATTCAAAAACAACTACAAACCTATTACCAAATTTGAGTAATATATATTTATAGTTGTTTTATTATAGAACTATATTGTTTATAACTAAACTTTTCCAAACAAAAATTTGAAGAGAATGGCATTGGTCTATACTTGTGTAAATCTCGTCAACTTTTTTCGAAGATAGTTGGATTCTTAACAGCTATTTGTTCATTCAGTCTCTGTGATCTCACATGTTACCTGGCCTGGAAAACTTCACTGTATATTGATGAGAGAGCGAAGTTAAGAATTGGAGGACTGGTGTTGTGGCTCAGTGGTAGAGCACTTGCCTCCCAAGTGTGACGCACTGGGTTCGATCCTCAGTACCACATAAAAATAAAGATATTGTGTCCATCCACAACCAAAAATATATTTTTTTTAAAAAAAAATTGGAGTTTTAATATTGTAAAAATAGTTGTGACTTCATGGAACCCCTCAGGGGTTCCTGATTAACCTTGAAGAGCCACTGGCCTAAGAGATACTACCCACTGTTGCTTGTCATTTATTACAAGGATGCTTTGCAGGCCCTCACAAAGAAGTCACTTATCCTTATTTTACCCATGGTCTTAATATCCTTGATTGTTTTGTTCTTGAGTCCCTAGTGTAGGAGAGGCTAGAGGTTGTTATCTAGCAGAATAGAGGCTAGAGATGAGGTTTAACATCCCAAGAGTTGAGAAGTGTTAGATGACACCAAGGCAGGACACAGAAATTGGTGACAAAACCCAAAAGGCATAATAAACTCTGTATGAGACCAAAAAAAAAAAATACCATACATATTTTAGAGGACCATGGAGAGATGAGAGTTCTTCCTGTTAACCCTGCAGACCCTTTGCAGTTTCTTGATATTATGCTTTCTGCAGTTGGGGCTCCCTGTCCTATCTGTAGCAGGTGCTAGATGCAAACCCAAATTCCCATAAGGTCTGGGTGGTTGGAGATCTTGGCATTCCCCAGAGAAGGTGGCATTAACTCAGATGGTTTGCTCCTATTATAAGACAACGCCACAATTCCTCTGTAACATGGAAAATAATAAAGGTTCGGAGCCATTTCCTGGGACACATAATCGAGCTGGGCTGTTGAATGAACAGTGAGTGTGTTTCCTGCCCCTTTCTGTGTGGTACACAGACACTTCCCATATTTGCTAATGTCCTCTGCTCCAAAGCTTTCATCTGTAAAGGATTAAACTTGGAGAGGTTGGGAGTAAAAAATCGAAGCAGTGTTCCATGAACTTCTAACTTTCGTGGAATTTTTCATTCTTCAAGAATTTGGGATAAGTGAAGCATAACCATGTATTCGGTTAGAGTAGAAAATTTCAAAAGTGGATTAGAGACGTATTACAAGAATTTCAAGAGTTCTCTCCCCAGTTCCCTCCAAATAAATGGCAAGTTGGGAAATTGCAAGTTAGGTGAAAAAAATGAGAAGCCGTGTGCAGTATGTGCCTGTAATCCCTGTCGCTTGGGAGGCTGAGGCAGGAGGATTGCAGGTTTGAGCCCAGCCTTGGCACCTTAGTGAGGCCCTAAGCAACCTGAGACCCTGTCTCAAAATTAAGGGGGAAAAATGGGGTGGAGGAGGACTGGGGTTATAAAAGTATTTTTGGTACAGAGGATTCAACTCGGTGGCACCACTGAGCCACATCCCCAGCCCTATTGTCTATTTTATTTAGAGACAGGGTCTCACTGAGTTGCTTAGTGCCTTGCAGTTGCTGAGGGTGGCTTTGAACTCGTGATCCTCCTGCCTTAGTCTCCTGAGCGGCTGGGATTACAGGTGTGCACCACCACTCCTGGTTTCAAAGCAGAAGTTCTTCTGTGCTTCTGGGTAGCTTTATAGGGTTTTGTGTCTGAACATGAGGTGGTTTTAATGCTCTGCACCTGCATTAAAAACCTGCCCCACCCATGTTCACCTCGGTCTGGTCAGAATAGTACAGTGGATCTCCAGTAGCTCTGTGCCTCTAGACTTGTGTGAGTGCTACAATTTTTGATAAATAGCTCTGATCTCAGTGCTGCAGCATCCTAAAAATAGTGTCTAACCTTTCAATTTGGTAGAGAAAGTTTGATTTTTTTCTTTGAAAAACTCCCCTGTGTTTATCTCTTATTGGAAGTCAAGAGAAATGGAAAGATTTTTGAAAAACTGAACAATCATCAACTGAATCTTTGTGACAGAATTTCCTCGGCTGCTGCTGCTTGGTGATACTTTCCCTCGTAATGTCTATCATCTGAAGTTAAAATGAAGCCGTTTCTTTTGCTTTTGTGTCTCTCCAAACAATAAAAAACAATATTGTGGTGTCTTGTTTAAAGAGGGCAGAATAAAGTATTTCAGCTTCATCTCTTAAAACCTTGCATCAAAGTAATAAGGAGAATAAGAAATGGACAAACTCCATTTTGTTGGAGCTAGAAGAAGTGAATTGATTTTTTTTTTTCCTTGCAGTTTAGAAAAATAAAGATCATTACAGGAGGTCTAGACATGCTAATAAATTTAAGAGTTTCAAAGGCAAGAGAGATACCAAATAACTACTTGAGATAATTCTCAGAACCATGAGGCTTATGTTTCCATACGAATTACAAAAAAAAAAAAAAAAAAAAAACTTACTGAGGCACATCATAAAATTTTGAATACAGAGAGACGATCCTGAAGTTTTCAGGGGTTAAAAAGTGGTCACACAATAAAGAATTGGGGCTAAGATTTCAGACATTTCAATCAACACACTGGAAACTAGAAGACAATGGAAGATTGCCTTAAAAATTCCAAGGGAAATAATTTTCTAACTAGAATTATTTTTTTTATTGGTGCATATTAACTACACAGCATAGTGGGGTTCTTTGTGGCATATTTTATGTTTATATAATGTAATTTGATCAATTTTACTTCCTATTACCTCCCATATGCTACCCCTTTCCTCTCTTCCCCTTCTCCTGCCTCCCTTCCTCTATAGCCAATAATCTTCTAGATTTATGACATCCTCTTCTTTTTCTCTTCTACCATGAGAGAAAATGTGAAGCTTTTCTTTCCAAATCTGAGTTATTTTGCTTAATGTGGTGATCTCCATTTCCATCAATTTTTATGCAAATGGCATGATTTCAGTCTTTTTTTTTATGACTGACTAATAATCCATTGTAGATATACACTACATTTTTTTTTTCCTTTTTGGTACCAGGGATTGAACCCCAGGAGTGCTTAACCATGTAGCCACATCCCCAGCTCTTTTTAAATTTAGAGATGGGGTCTCTCCAAGTTGCTCAGGGTCTTACAAAGTTGCTGAGGCTGGCTTTGAACTCATGATCCTCCTGCCTCAACCTCCTGAGTTGCAGGGATTACAGGTGTGTGCCACCACACCCAGCCTACATTTTCTTTATCAGGTCATCTGTTGATGGGCAGCTAGACTCTAACTAGAATTCTATGTGCAGAAAAACCACTCAGTCAAATATGAGAGACTAAGGTCATCTTCAGACAAGCATTGTATTTCTAATGTGTGCTTACTTAAGAAGGTACACCCAAGCCAGGAGTAAATCGAGACGAAGGACCAGGAAATAGATTAATAAAATAATTTCAAATTGTGTAAACAATGAGGTCCCAGGACAATTGTTGGACAGTAGGCTTAAGATAGGCTTGGAGATCAGTTCACTGTGGAATAGGAGGCCATGGGTAAGGTTTCTGGAGGAAATAAAATGGAACTAGAGTTAACTATGTATGCTTGACCGTGTAGAAAATAGTATTGCTAGGGGTCTTATACATTTACTGGGGAGGCTGAATTAATCATGTATTGTTTGTAACTGTATTGTAGGGAGAAAGAAAAAATGGGAGAGTCTATAAGAGATTTACAGGTCAGGATACTGTGAGAGACCTACTGGTTACCAATGATAATTTAAAAAGGAAGTTGGTAGATCATGACTGGAATGAATCCACAGATACCAACATGAGCATGTCACTGGAAAATAATGGAGTTAATACCAGAAGAAAGAGCAAAAAGTATTTCTTTGAAGTGCAGGGTTAAAGGATGAGTGAGGAGGGACAGGTGTCTTCTGCTTTATTTTAAAGCCTGCACTTGATAACTCTTGTTCCTGAATCATCTGTAGTTCTGTTTTTATCGTCTGTTTTCCTACCTATTGGCTCTGTTTCTTGGCATACAAGAAAAATTTTGATTAAATGCCATGAATTGCATTGGCGGGGAGGGAACACCATAGCTTCTTACCTGATGTTTATTTTGCCAAAAGTTTTCTTTGGTCTCTGTTAGAACAATGAGTCCCACTTTAACTGCCTAACTTGGATGCTGAGTTAAAGTTGGCTTACAGTTTTGTAAGGACTGGTCTTCAACCTTACTCTTAGGATGTAATCTTTGGGAGCTCCTAATTCAATCTGGGGATGTTTACCAGAGTCACCTTGCTTTGATGGCTATGAACTTTATCCTCTCCAGTTTTGTGAGAATGATCGTTAGCTTTTCCCTATCCCCTACTCCCTGATAGGTTTCTCTTGGGAGAATTTCATTAATCAATGACTTGCCCCCTGAATGCTGGGCTTAGGTTCTGCTTCTGGGAGAGCCCCATCTAAGAAAACATCTATCTGTAAAGCAAAATGAGCTGGATAGACAAAAGAGACGAGAGTCAACAGGGAAAAATAAATCCAGCTCTTTAATTATCAACAGGCCAAAAGCAACCCACACAAATGTTCCTTCTGGAGGACCATGAGAAACTAACCTTTATTTTATTTTTGATTTATTTGTCCATTTATTTCTGGCTAAGCAGAAGTTGGGAAAGGAATAAAGGAAGAGATGTAGACTTAGATACACTGTCAGATACTTGGGTTTCTCTTTGGCTTCATCTAACTTTGGGTATAAGAAAGCCACAGCTAGCGCCTTCTCGTCTTGGTGTTTTTGTAATGAGAATGACTCCAAAAATGTTTGAGCATCTTATTCACAATTTCTCAACCTGCTGTGCACATCTGGATTTACTTTTACATCAGAGTGATTTTTCTTTTCTGAGTTGGGCCCATGCTCATCTGCAAGGGTACTTCCCACAGGGTGTGGGATTGACTGAGCATGATCTTGAAGCATCACTAGGGCTCCTGTAAGTTCTGAATTATCCTTAGAGACAAAATAACTGTCAAGACAGTTTTCCCTCTACTTCTATTTTTGCCTCAAGGAAAAAAAAAAGCCAAAATGGTTTCCCTGAAAGTCTTCAAATCTACAGTCAATGAGCGATTTAGAAAATATGCATTGGTTTATTTTACAAAAATCCTTAATTCAGATAGCATATTAGCTCTTCTCAGGCTGCCATAACAATATCAAATTGAATCACTAAACACAGAAACTTATTTTCTCACAGTTATGGAGGTTTTCAGTCTGAGATCTGAGTGCCAGCATGGTCAGGCTCTGGTGAGGGCTCTTTTACTGCCTTGTGAATAGATGCGTTTTTGCTGTGTCCTTACGTGATAGAAGGAGAGAGTAGGGTAATGGGGGTGGGGACTGTCAGCTTTTGGGTCAGTTCATGTAACTTGCTTATGCTTTCAGGGCCTACTTGGACCTGATCACATGCATACCACTTCCATTTGCTAATGGAGTTTCTGCCGTGCACACCCAACCTATGGCTCAGTGGGTCGGATCACCAAGTTCCTAATGGGCAGCTCAGGTAACTTTAGTGCTCCATATTGAGGTATTCAGTCTCAACTAAGGTCCAGTAGCAGACCAAGAACCGTTTCTTGGGAGAAGTTATTCAGATAATGAAAATCCCAAGAGCCTGTGCTATATAATTTTCATAAAGGGGTCTGACACAGGTGCCAAAGAGTATCTCTATCTGCCATTGGCACTTCAAGTACCATTGGATCTGCTGGGTCCCATGGCCCAGGTGGCAGAGCAACTTGTGAACCTGTTGCAGAGCTTTCTCTTGTTCTGGGTCTCATTCAAAACTGGCAACTTTTTAGGTCACTCAGTAAATAGGCTAGAGTACTACACCCAAATAAAAAGTATGTTGCCTATAAAAATTCAGAGACCCACTAGTTGTTGTACTCCAATGTGGTTATAGGAGGAGCCAGATGTAGCACTTATCCTTAACTTTGGAGGGATCTCTCAGGCCCCATGCCACTGGGCCTCTAAAGATTTCACTGAGGTTGAAGATCCTAGAGTTTTATTTTTTTCCAGATTTATTTCCTACCCGCTAACATGCAGGTATCTTACTGATGAAACCAGAATAGTACCTACTTCTTTGGTCACTAGATCTAATCATCAAAATATTATCCATGTAGTGGACCAGCACCTTATTATTTTAAAAATAATTTAACCTTTATTTTAGATGTTTTTGTGTGGTGTAAGGCTTGAACCCAGTGCCTCACCTGTGCTAGGCAAGTGCTCTACCATTGAGGTACAACCCCAGACCCAGTGCCTTATCTAATGGAAGGGAGAGGTGATTAAGATCCCTGCCTAAACTAAGTTCTAATATAACTATAAAATATGACATAGAGCTGGAGAGTTGATATACCCCTGAGGTGTGGGACAATGAAGGTGTATTACTGGCCTCGCCAAATGAAGGCAAACTGCTTCTTGTGTCCCTTATTGACAGGGATGAAGAAGAAAACCATTTTCCATATCTATAGTGTCACACCAGGCATGGGGGGTGGGGTGGGGAACATTAATTTGCTTAAGCAATAAAACCATATTTGGTACAGCAGCTACAATTGGAGTCAATACTCAGTTAAGCATAATCCACTGTCATTCTCCAAGATCTATTTTAAGCCTAGACCAAGTAGGAGAGTTGAATAGGGATATCGTAGGAATCAGTACCCCTGCATATATTAGATCTTTGGTGGGTCTAATTTCTGTAATCCCTCTAGAAATAAGACATTTTGATTTACTATTTTCCTAGGTAGAGGCAGTTCTAGTGGTTCCTCTGGGCCTTTTCCATTATAATAGCCCTCATTCCACAGATCAGAGAACTAATATGAGGATTCTGCCAGATGCTGAGTATATCTGTTCTACTTATTCATCCCAGAACTGCAGAAATAACCACAAGATTGGTTAACCAGGGGACCTACAATAAGAGACCTGATATAAAGCTCCATTGATTACCTGATTGCCATAATCTCTTACTCTGACTGGTAGCTCATAGTAATGTTTCAAGTTGCATGGAGTTAGAATCAGTTTAGAACCAATGTCCAATAGTCCTTAACAGGTTAATTCCTTTTACTCAATGCATAGTTATCTTGGTAAGAGGAGGCCATGCATCCCTTTGGGGAAAAGATTAAGAATATAAATTCCTGGCAGAATATTGGAATTCTTCCTTAAGGGGGACATAGCTTCCTCTTCATTCAAGGGATTTCACGTCTATAAACTAGCTCAGTCAGTTAATTGTCAATTAACTGCTATTATAATTCAGGTAGGCTTCTTTTTCACTTAGAACCTCTCTGCTTATACGTATCAAGTAAGCAAGTTATCTGTTTCACTTCTAGGTCAATACCCCAGGTCTTTATGAGTCAGGCTATTCTGATTGCTGCTTTGACTCTGATCTCATGGCAACCATACCTGCCTTCCCTTTGGCCACCTGGCCACAGCCACCCCAGGATCCAATTAATTCTATTGCATTTAGGTTTCCCAATTCACTGACTGCAGTTCCCACTGTAAGGCCTGATTACAAGGAGAAGCAGCCATAAAGCTCTTTCAGGATGCCAGGGATCCCCTCACAAGTTTCTCTCTTACATCATGATGGGTGAATAGCTCTTAGATGACAAATACATTCTTATATTTCAGGCTTCTTAAACTTTTGATCCCTTCCTATGCATTAAACCAAGGCAGGTCCAGCATTTCCAACTTGCTCACTCTGAGACACCTTTAGGTCCAGGTTTAAGCCAATCAACCCAATGGATAGAGCCTTTTCTTACTCCCTAAGCTGCAGCATTAAGTGCAGACTTTTGCTTGGTGAGCCCGTGTCAATTAATTGGCCTGATACAATATTATGTACCTCCCACCAGTATCTTACACTCTGAGTATTCATTGCCACATATACTCTCTGGATTTCTATCCAGAGAGGTAATTCAAGTTGCTATTTATATATAGCATACCCCATCATAGGTTACACTTTGTACCTCACCTTTTGGGACTTGAATGTAGTTGTAGCTTTAGAAGCAAAGAAGGATTATGAGGTGTGTGTTGAGGAGGCCAGTAGACTTTCCTGAGGCAATACAGGGTTAATTTCCTCAGGTGAGGATGGAGAGGTAGGTACCACTAGGGGTAGAGAGAATACTCCCACTTCAGGTGGGAACGTCTATTCCACTGGCAAAGAAGACCCATCAGAATTCAGTGACTTCTGCTTCATTAGGGCCTACCATATGCATCCTCATTCCAGTGTTCAGGGTCCCATTCTTAGTCAATACCCTCCCTTTTAAATGTCTGGGCTCATAGGGTATCTAGTATTGATGTATGTTGTAATTCAGTCATAGGATGAGATTCTGCATTTGATTTTCAGTGATCTCAGTTCTCCAATTATAGGAGATAAGGGTCCCTTTCAGAGCACACATAGAAGATTTCAGGACATTTATGTGGCACTTGATTAGAAATTTAAATCCCCAAGGTTATCTTTTTCTTTCTCAACTTCTTCCAGCATAAGGAACAACTAATCAATCATATTTTACTTCTTGGTTTGCTAAAAATATTGGGAAGTATCCTACACCTAGTCATCCAGCTCACCACTTTTTAGAAGTGGTTTATTGGAAGTATTCAGTTGTGATATTTTGTATATTTCTTATCATGCCATAGACTATGAATGTTCCCTTTTACTAAAAACAATGTCATTAAATCCAATCAGACTTGATAGCCAACTTTAGAAATGCTGAAACCAATTCAGAACACTCATTCTTTATTTTCCTCTAGATCCACTCTTGGTACCAGAATCTGTGTTAACCAGGAATCTTAAACAATAGGATCTGTTTCTCTGTATATATTTATTATAAGGAATTGACTTGTGTAGTTATAGAGGCTGTAAAATTCCAAGAACTGTAGCTGTTCATCTGGACGATCAGAGCTTGTGGTATAAAACAAACAAAACCCCCAGCAGAACTGAGGGTAAGTGCCAGTCTGAAAGCTAAAGCTCAGATTCAAGAAGGGTCAGCATGTTAGAGTCTGAAGCAGAAAGACTCATGTCTCAGCTCTAAGCAGTCAGACAGCAAGAGTTCCAACAGTTCCCTCTTAACCTTTTTATTGTAATGACATCTTCAATTTAGTAGACGAGGCCTACCCACATTAGGGAGAGCAATCCACTTCATCTGTGGATTCCAATATTAATCTCATTGAGGTACATTCTCAAAGACGCACTGAAAACAATTCTTGTTTAAATGTCTGGGCACCATGTGGTCTGGTTAAGTTGGCACATTAGTCATCAGATGGGTTTTTATAGAATCAAAGTATATAGGGACTGTTCATAGTCTTGAGATGAGCTGTTTTTATAACAATTTTGCATGTGGGGAAACTGAGTCCAGAGAGGTACTTAAGCAACTGGCTCATGGAAAAGCCAAGCAGGGAGCTCCAGTTTCACTGAAATTTCATTCAGTTTTCTATTACTTGATAATCTAAATGTGGAGGTGGTGTTGAGGATATAGTGGCTTAGATTCTAGGCTTTAGAATTAGCATATAGAGACTGATTTATCCACTACTTATTAATCATGGTGCCTTGGGAAAATTACTAAGACTTTCTAAACCTAGTTTAAGTTTTAATTTGGGATTTACCTTTAATTCATCTGGAAGATATAAAGAGCAGGCAGCAGAATTTCAAAGATGTTGAAGATAGGGAGAGTCATTCTACCTGATAGTAAGTCTACTTATGAAATTATTGAGTTACAATGGTGTGCTATTGGTCTAAGGATAAACAACTAGACTAAAAAGCACACTAGAGAGCCCAGAAACGGACCTACAATATGTGAGAATGTGCAGTAAGTCAAAATTGGCATTACAAATCATTGAGGAACCCACATGTACACTAGTCAATATAGGAGGCTCAGATAATTGACTATTCATGTTATCCCAGATTAGATAACTACTTCATGCCATTTGTAAGGATAAATTCCAGATGTACTAAACCTGAATGTAGAAAGCAAATCATTTTGAAGAAAATATAGAAAAATATGATAATAATGGAATAAGGAAATATTTCTTATACAAGTGGGGGAAAAAAGCCCACACACAGGAGAACCATAAAACATTTGCTCAACAAATAATGCAGTAAACAAAGACAAGATCAGAAAGAAGAGATTTACAGTCCACATAATCAACAGAGGAATATAATCTAGAATATATAAAGAACACAAGTTAGAAAAAGGCAAACAACTCAATAAAAACTAGACATAGACTATGAACAGGCCACCTAGAGGTGAGGAACCTGAACAGCCAAATCACGTATGAAAAATGTTATAACACATTTTTGCCATTAGGTTTATGAAAACTGAAACATTAATAAGAAGCCATTTGACATCCACCAAATTTATCAAAAGTAAATTATAGAATACCAAGTGTTGGCAAGGATTCAGAGAAATAGTCACTCTGACACTTTTTTCATAAGTATATAAACAGGTGGAATTTCATTTGGCGAGAGAAACTGATGATACCTAACAAAGTTGAAGATGATCATTCTCTATTTTCCATTTTCAGATGTACTCTACATTAGGGGTCAGCAAACTGTGGCCCTCAGGCCAGATCTGGGAAATCGAAGGGAAAAGTGTTCGTGTTTGCAGACACTTCTTTAGATTAAAAGAAACTCAAGAGACATAACAATCAAATGCAATGTATCGACCTTGTTTATACCTTGATTCAAATAAGCCAACTGTGAAAGAAATTTTTTCTTTCTTCTTTTTTTTTTTTTTTTTTTGTGCTGGGGATTGAACCCAGGGCTTTGTGCATGGTAAGCATGTGCTCTACCATGGAGCTACACCCCAGGCCCTGATAGGAATTTTTAAGACAACTAGGGGAAACTGGATTATAGTCTGGGTTGATAACAAAGATTTTTTGATTATTTCTTTAAAATATTAACATTTTTTACATAAATACAATCACACCTAAAGAAATTTAGATTGTGTGTAGCATGTAGCTATGAAATAACATCATGTATGTGACTTACTTTATATCTGCCAAAAAAGGTAAAAGAACTGGATAAGCAAATATGGCAAAATTTTGATAATTATTGAATCTGGGTGATGGATTTATGAGAGTTTATTGCATTACTTTCCTTATTTTTAATAAGATTTGAAAATATTCCCAAACCAGTGAGGATCTTTCCACAATGTGATCATTGACCATGTTCCCACTCCTTGTACTATTACTATTCTGGTCTAATCCACTATACTCTGGTGAAGTGGTCTTCTGACATGATTCTCTGCTTTACCCTTACCTTTACAGTCAGAGGGATTCTCTTAAAACATAAGTTGGACCTGACACTCTGGGAAACTCTCCAGTGGCTCTCATCTTGGGGCTTTGTAAGAACTTTGGCTATTACTATCTGCTTTTTAAAAAATTCGAATCAGTTATACATGACAGCAGAATGCTCTTTGATTCTTTGTACACAAATAGAGCATAATTTTTCACTTCTCTGGTTGTACCCAAAGTAGGGTCACACTATTCGTGTAATCACACATGTACCTAGAGTAATGGTGTCTGTCTCATTCCACCATCTTTTCTATCCCCATGCCCCCTCTCTTCTCCTCCCTCCCCTTTGGCCAATCCAAAGTTCCTCCACTCATAGGCATAGAATATGGACAGGCTGTCTATGTGGCTTCCTTGCCCCCCTCCCTCCACCTCCCAAATCTTTCCTCAAATTTCACTCTCGTTCAGTCCAAGCCAGATAGATCATCAGGTCTAAATTTGCATTCTGTCCTCAACTCTTTCCTTTGCCCTGCCTCAGTGTCCTCTGCAGCACTTCCCTTCATCTGAGGCACTAAATATTTTACCCACTAATTCTTTCATTGACTGTCTTTTACTCTCAAGAACAAGAGCAGAGATTTTTGTATGTTTTGTTTCTGGCTTTAATCTCGGTGTTTAGAATAGCACTTGGAACCTATGAGGTGTTCAATAATTTAACAAATCTTGTGGATTGAATCTCATTTATTTCTCATCATTTGGAGTATTGCATAGGACAGGAGAAGGGGGGTCCAGAGTGACTTGAGTTTCAGACCTGCACTTGGCTAGCTAGCAGTGTGACCTTGGACAAGTTAATGTAATCTCTATCTCAACCTGCTCATCTCTGACGTGGGGAGAATACTCATCCCTGTAATTGACTTCTGCAGGCGAGGAAACTGAGGATCAAGGGAGATAAAGGGACTTGTTCAAGGTCACTAACATAGTAAGGGGCAGACCAAATATTTTACTTCAGACCTCTTTAAATCTTGTGCTTTATGTGATGAAGATGGGACTGTGAAAGCCAGGTTTTATGGCTCTGAAAGGCATTTCTTCTCCAGCTAGCCTGCTGATGCTGATGTTTAACTGTAGCTAAAAACAATTCAAAAGTCTTAGATGGGATTAAAGTGACATGGCCTTTTTCTCAGTGCCCAGAGCTAGCTCCAAGTGTGAACATTTTGAAGAAAAGACGAGGTCAAAGAGGAAATGGTGACAAATCCTCTTTTTGAGTAAATCTTTTTTAGACTATATTTAAGCATAACTTAATGGCAAGGACAGAAGGAAATTCAAGGTTAGAGCTGCTTCTCTAAAAAGAATAGTCTCTTCCATAAAATGTTGCCATGGTCCTCATTTTACAAGAACCAGAGTTCAGTTTTAAGTGGGTAAGTCAGTCCCTTTTGAAGTTTGGAAAAATATCAATGTCTTAGGTTTTATTATAGCTGAAGACAATTGCTTGTAGAAATCTAGTGTCTATCCAGCTTTTTAAATTAAAATAATAAAAAAGTTTAGCTCCTATGCTTATTGCAATGATTAAACTTTTATATAGGTACTCTATGTGTTAATGTATCAGCACAGGGCCTGGAGCATATTATGTGTTTAATAAAATAAGTATTATTTATTAATTGTCAGTAATTTTGCATGGTTGAATAGTAATTTTCATTGTTATCCTAATGGTAGTCGTATATACCACAAGGGCTGAGTATTCTTTCTGTTTCACCATCATCCATAATGTAACTAAGAGTCAGGCTATTGTAAACTGTCAGAAACTTGAAACGGAGGCAGCCATAACCATGGAGGTCTCATGCTTTTCCCATCAAAATACTCTCGACTAGAGTACATGTATGGTTATCTTACTTGGAGAAAGAAAGCAAATCAAACTCATCCTTCCACTAAGAACAACTTTTTTGCATCCTGGCAGGTGAGCAGCAGGGTAGTATCAAGAGAAAAACCATAGATAGAAATAGACAGGAGTGTGCAGAAATGTAATTAGTTTATCTGTAACCAACTCAAATTGTTTAGGCAAAAGGAGGAATATATTAGAAACACAGATTGTCTTGAAGAGACGGGGTAGGGAGGAAGGTGTGGCTTTGAAACCAGAACCAGATCTTAAATGCTGTCAGGACGTCTGTTTCTGCATCTCTCAGATTGGCTTCTACCACATAGCTGGAGACAGTCATGGGCAGCCTTGCACCATGTCACAGCTCACTACTTGGAGTCCAATGAGAGATGCTTTTCTTTCCTGTGGCCTACTTTGAAAAATCTTAGGGAAAAGCCTTTTGGCCTGGTGAAAGTCCTGTTCACCACTGTACCATCATTGTATGCACCAATCATTCAATGATTTCATTGAATGATTGGCGCATCCAATGAAATGAATTTCATTCCTGCCGTTCTAGGAATCTATTCTGAATTAATACTTTCATAAGTACAGCATTTTCATCATAGCAAAAAGTTATAATGAGGCTGGGCATGGTGATGCATATCTGTAATCCAGCTGCTTGGGAGGCTGAGGCAGGAGGACTGAGGGTTCAAAGCCAGCCTCAGCAAAAGTGAGGTGCTAAGCAACTCGATGAGATCCTGTTTCTAAAATAAATATAAAATAGGGCTGGGGATGTGACTCAGTGGTTGAGTGCCCCAGAGTTCAATCCCCCGTTCTCCCCCACCCCAACACACACAAAAAGTTATAATTACCTTTAGAGTTCATCAATAGGAGAAAGGCTAAGAAAAAAAATTTATGGTACGTCCATTTGATGGAACACTGTGCTGATACAAAAAGATCTCAAGTGTGTTTTTAAGTGAAAAAGCAGGTTGTAAACAATAAATCAAGCATGTTCTCATTTATGTTTTTTTAAAAAAAGGGGGCTCTACCTATGTGGAAAAAATACATTAGAAAGGAGTAGAAAATCTACTTTGAACTGCAAATGGTGGCCAATGTTGGAGAAAGAAGTAAGAGAAAGAAATTTTGGAGGTTCTGCATATTTTACTGTCAAGGATGTCTCCTTATACTTCTTACATAATAAAAATATAAAATACCCCAAACAAACCCATTGAGCTGGGACGAAATTTCCCTAGGTCTCTGTTTAATTTAAAACCTCGTGTATGCATTATGAGGGTCCTTGGGTGGAAGATCCTATAAAACATCAATGCATCCGTTCCTTCTAAATATCTACCACATATACAGATCATTACAACAAATCTGGTACAAAAAAAGTTTAGGGAATCAAATGTATGAAATATGATATGTCAAGAGCTTTGTAATGTTTTGAACAACCAATAATAAAAAAAATTCAAAACAAAACAACAACAACAAAAAAAAAACCCCAAAAAACGTTTAGGTAGGGATCTCTGTTCTCAATGAGCATGCGATTCAAAAGACAAAATACAAGTTAAATATGAGTGAAATCCATGGAGGTCTTAGTACTTGAACTTTACCAACCTTAATTTTCTAGTGTGTTAAAATATAGGTGTTAGACTAGAAGGTCTCTAAGGAACTTTGGTTTGGGTATCTTGGAATTTTGATTTTGTTATAGGCTGTTCAAGATTTTAGGAAAGTCATGAGGAGTGTATGGGGTGGGGGGTGGAATCTCATAAAAATTAAGGGAAAGCAGTAGAGGAAGGGGAGCCAAGAGGGAGGTACTGGGGATGAAATGTACTAAATTACATTGCTACACTGTGTGCATGTATGACTATGAAGCAACAAACCCACTACTCTGTATAATTATAATGTACCAACAAACAATTAAAAAATAAAGTTATGCAACGCTCCCCCCCCCCAAAAAAAAAAAAAAAAACCCACTTCACAGTGGCTAAGATGTCAAACACTCAATCTTAGAAACTCAAGGCCCATGCAGAGAATGCTTTCATCCTGAAGGCTTCCATTTGGGCTAAAAGCCTTTGAACAAGGGCTTCCGGCCCCATAGCTGAGTTGAAGGCAATAAGGGTGCTGTGTGGGTAGTTGAAAGAAAGCTCGGGCATGGAGTGACATGCTCTCAGCAAGATGGTCCTTACTGCTGAAGAGCCATTCTGAGCAAATCCTGCCTTTCACTTTTAAACCCCTCTGGAGGAAGCATTGGGAAGTGAACAGCACGAACAGAGGTGAATATCGAATCCTGCTTATGGTAGCCCTGGTGTACCCCTTGTGCCATGATGTTTTAATCTGCAAGGGATATGTTAAAAAATGAAGTTAATGCACCCCATCTCCGTTATAAGATACCCCAAACTAGAAGAAATAGCTTTGGTAGAGCGATAGAACAGCAAAGGAAGGAAGGTTTAAAATAAGGTAGGCTGAGTGTGTGGCTTTGGGCATGTCACTTAACCTTTCTAAGCCTCAGTTTCCTCATCTGTAAAATGGAGGTAATAGTGGTATGCACTTTATAGGATTCTCATGAGTATTAAATAGGGTGATTGACTTCAAAGGTTGGCTCAAGGCTTGGAACATTGTAAATAAATAGTATAGAGATATTATCATTATTATTATTTTTAAGAGAACTTATCTTTTTATTGGTTTATGTACATTTACATTTTCACTTTCTATGATACAATTATTAGACCAGAATTTCACATGAAAATATCATATGATTACTACTTAAAAAAATTTTTTTAAAAATTCTTTTTAGTTATATGTGCCAGTCGAATATATTTTGGCTTATTGTTTTTTAATGACTACTTTGGTGTAGAGTATAACTTTATTTTAGCAAGTGTGGAGAATAATTTTTCTTTGTGATTTAGGGACTCTGTAAATACAGTTGGAAAACTGCCTCAGGAAGGACCGAGTCCTGACTAGTCCCTCCTGCCCCTCAGTCTCATTTTATAACAATCCCCCAGGACTAAGCTCTGCTTCCTTTAGGACTCTTCCAGCAGAAGTAGATTCTGACCCTTTTTTCTTTCCACAATTCTTACTGCAACTGTAGCCAGGTGGTCCTATTATTTGTCCAACATATCTACTGAAGAGTGTTCATAAAGTTAAAAATAGGATGTTCATCCAAACAAGTATCTCCCAACTGCCAAAGATTCATCTAACGCAGGAAACTATCAGTGTGAGTAGGCTAATTCAAAGAACATTTTTGAGTTGGGGAGGGTACATTGAAATAAGTTTGCTACCTTATAGACATAAAGAGGTTAGTCTTCTATAGACAATAAAAGTGTAACCTTTGCAGGGCATGGTGGCATGAGGATCTGGAGTTCAAAGCCAGCCTCAGCAATGATGTGCTGAGCAACTGTGTGAGATCCTGTCTCTAAATAAAATACAAAATAGGGCTGGGGAATGTGGTTCAGTGGTTGAGTGCCCCTGAGTTCAATCCCCTTTTTATATATTTAAAAAAATTATAAGCTTTGAGGTTGTACTTTGTGATATACAAAAATCCCTGGCATCTCCTTGAAAAGAAAGTTGACAAATTTACATAGAACTCCACAGCAGCTTTGCCCTGATTGATGGAAAATAATCTATCAAATAAAGGTGAATTTTGCTGGACAATGAAATAATCCCTTTGTTGGGGGCAAGGTTTGTGAAATAAAGTCGTAGTATGATTTTTGTAAAGATATATAATCATCTTTGGGCCTTATTTTAAAAATGTGGATTCTTTTTTTAAGTAACCTTCAATTTTTTTTTTTCTAGTAAGTTAGCTCCATGATGCTGGGGTCCAGGTGGGGTCCAGGTGGTCTTGCAGTCCCAGGCCTTACACAGTGCCTGTCCTCTAAGCAAGCCCTCTGGGTTTGGGGCAAGGTCTGTGATGTCTGCCGCCATGTCTTGTTGGCGGTGTCCTCTGGGTGCACCTTGACCCCTTACTGGACCTAGTCTCCTCTAAAGAGTTTGTCCACTGAGGTCCCACCTTGTATCCTAGATTTTATGTTCAACTTTTGGATTTAAGTTCAGAAGTGAGCTGAGCTGTCATTTAATTTTTTTATTGGTACTTTTTAGGCTTTATGATCAAAGCCATGTTGACTCCATAATAACAAACGGAATCACATGCTGTTCTTTTTATTTTGAAATAGTTTGGTAACAACTAAGGAATCAAAATAATAAATTATGATCATGATCATAAATCATAATTTGCACCTGTACTATGACAGTGCTCCTACCACAGGATCAGGGGTCCCCTGAGTCAAGTACCTTCAAGGGCCACACAGTGTCAATATGAGAAGTGGGCTGACAGTAAGGCAGCCAGTGTTCAGCTACTTACCTTGATTCCCAGTATATCTGACTTTGACTTTTGAAATAACATTGCCTTTTATTTTTTAAAATTTAATCTTTTTATCTGATTTTTTTTTTGGGGGGGGGGGTAAATATCCCATTTTAAAGCAACACGCCACATCTGTCTCAATCTGCTAGTTTCTGCACCTTAGATCTTCCCATACATTTTGTCTGTGTATTTAAAAATTTTAATCTTAGTTGTGTTTTAGCCAATGGTTGGATTTTTTGTTTCACACAGCCCACATTTTGTGTGGGAGTTGGTTGTTTATATTTATTGTCATAATTAACTCGTTTGTAATATCGACCAACTGTTACTAAGTTTAGCTTAACTGTTAATTTTACTTCTGTGTTTTAGTATATTTTCTGTAAAATAACTTACTGATCATTTAACATCTTAAAATTGTACAGATAATACAAAAATGTTATGTGAAAGATTCTGTATAAAAGTGACCTAGGTGCTTGTAGGTCTTTTCTTCCTCTGGTCTTGCTCCCCTCCCAAGAGAGAAATCTGTCAGCACTCTGGAGAGTATTTCTGCTCCTCTTCTTTTTACTTTTCCTTAGTGTGCATTACAGTTATACACAATGGTGGGATTTGTTGTTACGTATTTGTACATGCACACACTACAACTATACAATGTGTCCAATATCACTCCCCATTATTTCTTTTTTTCCTCCCCCTCCCTCCTCCTGGTCCCTTTCCCCTACTCTATTAGTCTCCCTTCAATTTTCATGACACTCCCCCTGCCCCCAACCTTTCTGTTCCTTTTTCCTCTGGTTTTCACATATGAGAGAACATACCACTCTTGACCTTCAATCTGCTCCTCTTTTCTATAGATTTAAAATATTTCTCTATATAACTGTACCTACATGTATAGATACATAAAAGTTCTATGTACTATTCTTTGATATCCTTTTAAAAATATTTAAAATTCTTATTTTTGTGTTTAGCAATGCTATTAAGATGTACAATATTTCATAATATAAAAATTCCCAAATCCATTTTGCATGATGGGAATTTGCATCATTCATAATTTTCTGGTATTACAAATGATGATATGATAGAAAACCTTATATAGGCCTATTTATGCAGGAAGAACAGGTACTTAGTGCTTGGTCAGATGATGTATACACTTAAGCACAGTAATAGATATCACTAGACTACTCTTTCACTTTTTATAATTTTTTTTTTTAGTTGTAGATGAACACCATATCTTTATCTTATTTTTATGTGGTGCTTAGCAGCGAACCCAGTGCCTCCCATGTACTAGGCAAATGCTCAACCATTGAGCTATATAACCCCACCTTCCACCAGACTACTCTTGAAGAGGACCTTGTCCATTGGCGTAACCATCAACTATAGTGCACCTTTCCCACATACTCCTTACATATTTATATTTTTGATCTTCATGAATTTGCCATCCTGATGGTTAAAAATTGCATATTACATCTTTTGAGTTTATATCCCCGTAAATATTAGTAGTTTGATCATTTCACATGACTAATGGTTATTTGGGGTCTTACCTGATATCATTTTTTCTTTAAAGTTTTTGTCTTTTAAAAATTTAAATAATTTTCAAGTGTAATTCACAATGGGAAGGAGCATAGAGCAAAAGTGTATAACTCTTTTAAGTTTTTACAACTGAACACACCCCTGTACCCATTACCCACATGAAGAAACCAATGACTACCAGTATATGGTTGGTGCCCCCTCATCACCTATAGGCATTACTTTTTTGGTACTTTACATTAAAAAAAAAAGTTATACTATATGTTCCATATAGTATCTGGCTTCTTTCTCAACACTGTTTGAGAGTTCTGTGTATCATTGTATGTAGTTGTTGATCGTTTTTTTCCTCATTGCTGTCTGGTATTCTGCATGAACGTACCACTATTTCCTATCTTTACTATTGTTAATGGGTATTTGTGTTGTGTCCAAGTTTTTGGCCATTATGACCATTGCTGCTACAAACATCAAAGTATAGATATTTGGGTGAACTTAATTTTCATTTTTCATGAATAAATACTTAGGATTGAGATAACTAGGTCAAACTGGTTTCCAAACTCTCTTTGCATCCCATTCTCACTTGTGTGAGCGTTCTAATTGCTCTACGTCTGTTCAACATTTGGTACCACTGGTATTTTTCTTATGTATTCTAAAGATCGTGTAGTGGTATCTTACTATGATTTTCCTTTGCATTTTTCTAAGGCCTCATGATGTAGAAATGTCTTTTCTCCCTGCCTTCTGTGTACCCTCTTTGGTAAAGTGTTAAGTAATTTGTCCATTTTAAAGATTGGGTTGTTTTGTTATTGTTGATTTTTTAAAAAAAGTTCTTTATATATTCTGGATACAAATTTTTTTGTTGGATCTGTGATTTGCAAATATATCCTTCCAGTCTGATGTTGTCTGTTCCTTGACATTTTAATATTAAAATTTCTTTGGCCTGCAAGAGCTTAACATTTTTATATAGACAAGTTTATTAATCTGTTTTTTCTTTTATGGATTCTGTTGTTTATTGTTAAAAAGGATTACTAAGGTTACATACACCTCCTTTTCTACTTTCTACTATGTAAAAAAAACAACAGTAAAAACCACCAACACACATTCAATTATACCCTTTTCCTCTAGAATATTTGGTTATTTCTCTCAAACAATTGAAAACACCTGGTGTTTCCCTACTTTCCACCTCTTCTTTTTAATAATGTCTTCTGTGGTGAGGTGATTCCAGATTGCTATTACCCTGCATCACCTTTTAGGTTAATTTTTGTTCTCATTTTTATTTTCTTCTGGGCATGTTGTCTTTACATTTTTTTCAGAGGGAACTAATGGGCGACAGACTTTCTGTACCTTTGAATATGAGAAAATGTTGATTTTTTTTTCTCATTCTTTAAAGACCAGGTGATAATTATAATTTGAAAATAATTTCAAGATATTGTTCTAATGTTGCCCTTCCTTATTACTGGGGAAAAATATAATACCACCCAATGGACATGTATTTATTTATCTACCTACCTACTTACCTACCTATATTCTTTGGAAGGATTTTGTTTCTATTCTTGGTTTTCTTGAAATATCATTTTGATGTTCTAGGTGTTGGTCTTTTTTCTTTTTGTTTTTTCATCTTTCTTGATACTTCATGTAGACTTTCAACATGAAAACCTATATATTTGAAAAATATTTCTTGTATTTATTTCTTGGGGTTATTCCTCATTTTAACTCAATCTTTTTCCTATCTTTAACTTCTACTAGGTAGATACTGAATATGTTGCTTCTGAAGTTTCTAGTTTTTTAGTTTTTACATACAAAAATGGAATCTAGTTTTCTTATAACCGATAAATAAAAATGGTATACATTTATGGTATACAACATGATATTTTGATGTGTGTATACATTATGAAATGATTAAATCAAGCTACTTAACATTTCCATCACCTCACTTTCTAATTTTTTTAGAACATTTAAAATCTACTTTCTCAGCAATTTACAAGTATTCAATAATTATTAATTATAATCATCTTGCTGTTACTTATTCTTGCAGAACTTATTCTTCCTGTATGACTGAAACTTGTACCCCCCCTTTTTTTCCCCTGGTACTGAGGATTGAACCCAGGGGCATTTAACCACTGAGCCATAGCCCCAGCACTTTTTATATTTTATTTAGAGATAGGGTCTCACTGACTTGCTTAGGGCCTCACTAAGTTTCTGAGGGTGGCTTTGAACTTGTGATTCTCCTACCTCAGCTACACAGAGGTAGAGAGATGGCAGTGTGAAAAGAACTGGACCCGCCAAGGATGGGGAAAGAGGGCCAGGAGCCTCCTGAGCCTCTGGGATTACAGGCCTGAGCCACGGTGCCCAGCCAAATTATACCCTTTGACAAACATCTCCCCATCCTACCTCAGTGAGAGTAACCACCTTCCTCCTCTCTGCTTCCATGAGTTCAACTCTTCAGATGAAATCTAGGTTTCTTAGATTCATATGATCTAAAGGTATGGAGGCATAGGGCATCATGGATATCCTAAGAAATGATCTGGGCTAATGGAATAAATAAGTTTTTGTGCAATTATCTGGGAAATGCAAAGATACCTTAATATTGTTTACATTTTCCAGATATCTGCAATATTCTATGGCTCTAACATGTGTTAATTCATGTAGCTGCTTAAATAGCTTCCCTTGCTAAATTTAATTAATGAAATTGATCTTGAAAGGCTCCTTTTTTTGGAACATGTCTACAGGTTATATTTGTAGATGATTTCTAAGTGTGGTGAGATTTAAGAAGCACTGCCTTGATCTTTACTCAGTGTGGTCTTGCATTAGAGACACAGGTGCCACCGTCACCTGGGAGCTTGTTAGAAATGCAGAGTCTCGGGCATCTCCCTGGACTTGGTGAACCTGCATTTTAACAAGAGACATAAAGGCACATAAAAGTTTGAGAAGCCCTGCTTTGGAAGGCTACTCTTCATCTCTTGTGGTCACAGGATGATTTATTTATCTCCAATACTAGAGTCCAAATGCCCTAAGGGTGGGCTTCCCAACTAATTCATCCTTCAGTCCAGAGCACCTCACACAATATTATTTTTTCCCCCATAGAGAGGTGCTCAATAAATATTTTTGAGTGAATGGATTTTCCTGGGATTGTTTTCTACAAGGTGCATGCATGTTTTCCCTCTTCCCATCACCAGTGTGATTAACTCCTAGGTAACGGAGACCTCACATTGTTATATCAATTTACCCCCCAAACCCCACCCCATTTAAAACAACAACAACAACAAGAAAACTGATGGGTTGGAGTCACTGCCTTTATCTGAAGCACCAAGAATGTCTGCAATCTGGACATCTCAGGCTCCATTCTTTTCTACCCAAGGTTTGTAAATGAAGTGTCTGTCTTTTTATTAAACTACCAAAGATCTGTTCTGTGGGTCAAGGCTTTGGATTCATCTGCTCTCACATAAAGGAAGTTAACCCTCTTCTCAAAATTTCCATCCCCATGGTTACTGACACTGAGTGGCTTCCCTTAGAATCTCAAGAGCATTCCTCTGACCTTTTTTTTTTTTTTCCTGTTAATGTATAGAGATTAAACAAAAATTAAAGACACAGTGGCCCTGGCCACTGTTTGTTCTCCTCACCATGGTGGAGACATTTTCCCTTTAGAAAAATGTCCATTCTTCTTGAACAGCTTTGAAAATTAGCAACCATGGGAGGCTTCTAGAAGTTGTATGTATGCACAGTGCCCTTCCACCTCAGACCTGATTAGCCCTAATTATTCTATGTCCTAATCTTCTCCCCTCCTCCCAACATGTGAATATGTTACCTTCTCTGGCAAAAGGGTCTTTGCAGACGGGATTAAGGTTAAGGACTTTGAGATGTGGAGATTATCCTGGGATTATCCCAGGGGCCCGATGTAATCACATGAGTCCTTAAAAGCAAGAGAACCATTTCTTGCTATACAGAGGTAGAGAGATGGCAGTGTGAAAAGAACTGGACCTGCCAAGGATGGGGAAAGAGGGCCAGGAGACAAGAAATGCACTGACTTCCTAGAGAAAGAAAAGAATCAAGAAAGATTTGTCCTAAAACTTCCAGAAAGGCATCTGCCCCGTTGACATTGATTTTTAGTCTGATAAAACCTATGTTGGACTTTTCACTTATGGAATTGTAGGGCAACACGTTTGTATTGCTTTGCCACCAAATTTTGGTAATAGGAAACTAACACAGAGAGCAAGAGACCTTTCTTTTTGTAGGTGTATTTGGAGGTAAAGACCAGGTTATGACCATCCAGTAATGAGTCTATCTTGTTCCATTCTTTGGCATCCTATCAGTCTTCTCCTTTATCATCCTGTAATTCTTCTCATTTTGGCCATAAACTGTTTATAATATTTCCTTCCTTTCCCTTCACTAAGGTGAGGTGAATTTCAGAGGATCCAATGTAGGGATGGAGAGGTGGTAAATATGGCAAGCAGTGTTGGGATTTGAAGAGTGTTGATGTGGTCTCCTTGCCCCTCCCAATAACTGCTTCCACCCGAGGTCTGGAATCCTATTAGTTGAGACTCGTGACTTGAAGAGTTTTCCCACTATTACAACCACTGAGACCTCCAAAGAGCATTGTTGCAAGCCCTTCTGGGAGGATTTGTTGCTTTTTACCACTGCACGTAGGACAGATATAAGAGAGCCTATGGGAAGTAGGAGGGAGGTGCAACTTCATTGTCATCATGATTTTGTTGAGAACAATTTTCTTACAATAATTAAGGAAATTTAAATAAGATGATAAAGCAAAAATGTCATTTGTGTTTATTATTGTCTGCTCTTTGCTGGGTGCTTTATTTAGGCTACCTAACTTAATCTTTCGATAGCTCTATAAAAATGTCAGGTGTGGGATTTTATTTTACCCTATTTACAAGCTAATATGTTAACCTATTAATGTATAATTAATAGTGAGTATTAGTTTCTTATTTCTGATACTAGCAGAAGATGTGAGAGTTCCAGATCAGAGACAAAGGATTTTAATACTCTTAGCAAAGAGCAGAAGCATCAGCATTAGTGTCGGTTCTCTTGGCTACCAAGATCCAAAGGGGAGCTCACACAGGTCTAGACAGACGCTGCGCCCACTGTTGGTTCATATCATAGATAAGAAGCCCTGAGCTTGGAGGATCTACCACTTTAAGAGCAAGAGCAAGTAAATATGTTCTTTGTTCTAGATGGGGAGACATCACTTCATTCTTCAAGGTTGCTCACTGCAAGCACAATCCTGAGAAATGGTCTGGGTAAAGAGTAGTCGGGACCTTGCTTCATGGCATGGCCTTCATACCGCATGAGTTCAGAAGACCCACCGAAAGAATTTTCTTCCTACACAAAATGGGTATTATTCCTATCTCAAGAATAAGAACGTTGAGACAAAGAAAATTAAAACAACTTATCCAAGGACACAAGAGATAATAAAGCCAAGATCCAAATACTTCTCTACATTCTGAAGTTCACAGTATTTTCACCAATATGCTGCTGTTTTCTGGGAGGTGTGGAGAAATAATGATGTCATTTTGAGCCCTTATTATGAATCGATAAGATTAAAAAAAAATGCAATCTTGATGTTAAGAAAAAAAAATTACCAGAAGGGCTAGGGGTGTAGCTCAGTGGTGGAGTGCATGTTTAGCATGTGTGAGGCCCTGGCTTTAATTGCCAGCACCACACACAGATAAAACTATTAAAGATATTGCGATTTCTGATATACTTGCAAAGGTATTCATTAATTTAGAAATATTACTAAGAACCTAATGTATCTTGCTTTGTGGTGGAAATGGGTAGAAAACAGAGGAGAAAAAAATTAAGAATATGCTGGTAAGTGCAATGTCTCATGGCCACTAAAAACAACAGTACTCAAATTTCCAAACTCAAAACATGGGTTCATAGAACTTTGTTTGACACTCAGAAAAGTTGCTCTTCCTGAACTCCTAGTCCCTTTTTTTTCACTTATTTATTTACTTGTTTTTGGTACCAGGGACTGAACCCAGAGATGCTTAACCACTGAGCCACATCCTCAGCCTTTATTTTATTTTGAGACAGATGGGGTCTTGCTAAGTTACCCAGAGCCTCTCTGTTTCTGAGGCTGGCTTTGAACTTTGATCCTACTGCCTTAGTTTCCTAAACTGTGGGATTACAGATGTGTGCCACAATACCAGGCTCCTAAACACCTAGTCACTTTCCATTGAAAGTCATTTCCATCTCTTTTATGTGGCTTCTCTGTCTCTTTGGTTTCATTGAAGTATAACCTAGGCAGTTTAACTCAGAATTTATCATTGCATTTAAGTAGAAGATACAATTTAATTCAGGAAAAAACTCACTCTTTTTTTTAAGGTCCAAATGTTAAAGGACACTTGGAATAAATTTAATGTGATTCACTGGAAGAATTCTGTCAGTTTGAACTCGTACAAAAGGACAAAACTCATTGAATTCAAATGTCTCCAGGAAGACCATGATAAGTGAGAGCTAAACTGGCAATTCTGATAAAAAGTGAATGAAAAAAGTCACATCAAAAGGGCCCACAACTTATCTAAATTAATACTTAGCAAAAGCAATTGTAGTGATAGACCTTAGAGCAGAGAAATTGTCAGCTTCCAGAAGGCTTAGGACAAAAACTGTGCATAACCTCTTTCATGTGCCCCAACCTGTCTCTTCTGTTCTAGCCATGTGATTTTGTGTCCCTCACGGAGGAAGTATTAGAGATCTTGGTCTGGAGTCAAGTCCACATTAAAAGTTGAAAAAGTAATTAATATGGTTAAGTATCATTCATATAGAAATGTCTGGAAGGATGTTTATCCGCTCAAATGTTAACCAGGGCTATCCTTGGGCTGTGGGACCCCAGGCATCCTTACCTGAGGTGGAGAAGGCATTGCCTCCTTGGCCCTGGATTCCAGATATGAAATTCACTTCACCTTTGAGTACTTTCCTCTTGCAAACAGCACACACATGTTTCTTCATCCTGTTGTGAGTAGATGTTTGGTGAGAGAGGAAGGGGGAAGGTGGACATGCAAAAGCAATCGGGGGCACTGTCCTGGTCAAGGATGAGACCCTTGGGAGCAGGGGTGTTGATTTCTTTGGTCAGCTGGGCCTTTTTCTTCATTGACAGGTATTTACTGAGTGGTGTGATGTACCAGGTACTTCATGGGCCCTTGAGATATAGCAGTAAACACAGAAAATTTCCTTATTTTCCATGAAGTTTACAGTCTAGTAGGCAGTAAATAAGTAAATGGAACTAAAGTGTAACTTGGGGTTAGGGGTATAGTTCAGGGATAAAGTGCTTGCCTACTATGCACAAAGATATGTTTTTTTCATTCTACAGATGGAAACTTATCTGTATAATTCTCTCTGTAAATATCTATAGACAGATGTGTATGTGTAATATGTATATGTTTAGATAAATAATTTGCCAGGTCCTGAGGATTTTCAGGGAAGAGCAGATTGGTCAGGAAGTTCAAGCAGAGTGAATGATCTGGGGGTGCAGGTGAGGAGGATGGGGGAGTTGGGCCTCAGGGCATGCACAGTGGTACAGGCCACTTGATAGTTTATGCATTTTACCTGAATAAGAAAGGAAGCTACTGGGGAATTTTGAGGAAAGAAGTGACTCAGTAGGACATATTTCAGCAGAATTATTGTTATCCTGTATAGAATTTACTTATAGCACTTAGTGCTTGCATAGAGGTTCCCACACTTAATAACTTTAAAAAAATTTTTTTTTAGTTGTAGATGGTTATAATTTTGATTATTTATTTTTATGGGGTGCTGAGGATCAAACCCAGTGCCTCACATGTGCCAGGCAAGCTCTCTACCACTGAGCCACAACCCCAGCCCCACACTTCATGACTTTTGATCATGAAGTGTTAAATATAGTACTAACATATTTTTTGGTATATTTAAGATTTCCATTCAGTGTTGCGCTAGAATAGGAAGTGATATTTTTCTGGAAGAGAAACTAATCAGAGATTTAGGAAGCCACTTGCCCATCTCTCCATGATAGATAAAAATCTATCATGTATAGATGTATGAGGATGTAAGACTTTATTTTTTCTGTGAATGTGCTCCCACTATGAGCTCATTGTGCTAGAAGCTCCCTCTTATATCTGGGTTTCATATCAGTAGGGATAGGATACATTGGAAAAGTGGTTCTCCAAATATGGTCCCCAGAGCAGCAACATTAGCATCATTGAGAACTTGCTAGAAATGCAGATTCTGAGTCCTCACCCCAGATCTGCTGAACCAGGAAGTCTGGGTTGGAACCCAAGAATCTGTGATAGCAAGCTCATTAGGTCATTCTGGTGCACGTTAGATTTTGGGAATAACTTCCTTGTGGTGTTAATTCATGGGTGGGGTCCCCTGGCCTGTGTGGTCATCAGTCCTGTTCAGAGGCTCCATCTAGACCTCTATCTTCTGCTGTTGGCTCACTGAGAGCCAGCTTTGCCTTCATTTCTAATTACAAGCTCTTTCCCGTCAGCCTCCCTGTCTCTCGGCCAGCTTCTGTGCGCCATTTTTAGATGTGATACACACAGTGCTTCTACTGCTCCTATGTCAAACTGAGCTATGGGAAATTTGGGATGTTAGCTAATCTCAGGCTACTTTGGGGTTTTCTCAGTATCATCAAATTGTCCTGCTATTTCCTTGTTACTTTGAGGCATGGTAAACTTGTTTACCATTTCTCTTGATTTGTTGTCTTCCTTATCTGAGCCCACATCCTCTCTGCTCTCAGATTATCCTAAACTCAACTGAAATTTCTCTCCCCACATTGGGATCCTGGATGAAGCAGGTTGAGGATATTGTTTCACAGCCCCCCAACCCCCCTGCAGAGCCTGAGCTCATCTCAATGCCCTTCTCTCAACAGGGTAGTATTTTCTCATCTTGGGCAGGCTAGCTTATCATCAAGACATGTAAAGATACCTATGGGAACGATTTCAAATGGTATCTTGTTTCCTTTCACTGACAAAGTAACCATGCTGTTTTAAATTATTAATTGAAAAACTTTATTATGACTCTAATACATCTTCTTTTTAAGAAATTTTTCTGTCTGTGTGCCAAATGCCTCTCATGTGGTTCTTAGATGCCCACAATTTGGGAAGCCCTGAACTGTATCCTCAATTGTGATAAATAAAGGTGCTCACCCGTTTCTCTCATCAATGACTGAAAACACCTCTCAAGGGCTCAGTGAGCCATATGCTGTGGGTTTTGATGTAAACGGCATTGTTTATATCTCAGGTCTGCTGTTTTTGGCTTCATTAGCTTGTAACAATTCAAGAATATTACCTGACACAAAAAGCATAGTAAACATGAATGCAAATGAATGAGTGAAGAGGGTTCTACATTTTTAACTAGCATAATTGTACTTACTGTAAATGATATTTAAATACATGGATATAATATGTAATGACGGATCAGGGAAATAGGCATTATCTGTCATCTTAAACATCTATCATTTCTTTGTACTGAGAACACTGAAAATCCTCTCTACTAGAAATATGCCATTAGTTGGTGCCAACCATACCTAATACCATGGTTCTATTAGAACATTAGGGTTATTCCCCCTAACCAAATACACTCCTGTACCCTTTATTATTTTTGGATACACCTGCCAGTAGAATGCATTTTGACATACATACATGGAGTAAAACTTACTCTAATTAGGGTCCCATTCTTGTGGTTGTACATGATGTGGAGTTTTACTGGTGGTGTATTCACATGTGAACATAGGAAAGTTATGCCCAATTCATTCTACTGTCTTTCCTATTCCCACCCCTACCCTTTCCTTTATTTCCCTTTGTCTAATCCAATCAATTTCTATTCTTCTCTTCCCTAGCTTCTGATGACCATTATTCTAAACATTACTTCCATATGATCAACATTTGTACTTTTCACATATAAGTGGGAACATGCTGTATTTTTTTGTGCCTGATTTATTTCAGTTAAAATAATGTCCTCTAGGCTTATATATGTTACTGTGAATGACAGGACTTCTTTTTTTTATATGGCTGAATCCATGTGGATGCAATGGACTATTGTGTTTACATAGCACATTTTCTTTATGCATCCATCCATTGATGGACACTTAAGTCAATTCTACATCTTGACTCTTGTGAATAGTGCTGCAATAAACATAGAACCGTAGGAATCTCTTCAATATGATTTTATTTTCTTTGGCTATATGCCCAGTAGTGAGATAGTTGGATAATGTGGTAGTTTTATTTCTAGTTTTCTGAGGAAACTCTGTACTGTTTTCCATATCAGCAGTCCTAATCTGCATTCCCACCAACACTATATAAGAGTTCCCTTTTCTCCACATTTTTGCCGGAGTTGGTTATTTTTGTCTTTTTGATGATAACCTTTTGAACTGTGGTGAGGTAAATATATCATTGTGGTTTTAATTTGCATTTCCCTGATGATTTGTAGTATTTAGTAGTATATATATTTTTGTTTTTTTGCGGTATTGGGGGTTGAACCTGGGGCCTTGGGCATGTGATTGCAAGCGTTGTATCACTAAGCCATATCCCCAGCCCCTTCCCTGATTTATGATGTTGAGCATTGTTTCCTTCAACTTACTTGATATTTTGTATATTTTCTTATGAAAAATGTCTATCCAGGTTATTTGTCCATTTTTAACATTAGGTTTTTTTTTTTTTTCCTGTTAAATTGTTTGAGCACCTTATATTCTGGACCTTAATCACTTGTTAGATAAATACCTTGCAAATATTTTCTCCCCTCCTGTAGATTGACCATTCACTTCATTGGTTTTTTTTTTCTGTGCAGAAACTTTTTAATTTGATGTAACTCCACCTGTCAAGTTCTGCTTTTGTTGCCTATACTTTTGGGGGTCATACATCCAAAATCTTTATCCATATTATGAACTGTTTTCCCTGTGTTTCTTAGTAGTTTCATGTCTTACAGTTGATCTATTTTGAGTTTATTTTTGTATAGGGTAGTAGATTGCCTAGTTTCATTCTTCTGTATATATGTATTAGTTTCCCCAGCATCATTTATTGAAGAGAATGTCATTTTTTTTCAATATATGTTCTTGGTTCCTTTGTTGAAAATCAATTGATTGTAGATACATGGGTTTATTTATGGATTTTCTGTTCCATTGGTAGGTGTTTATTTTTATGCCTCTGCCATGCTATTTTGATTATTATAACTTGTAGTCTATTTTGAAATCGGGTATTCTGATGCCTCTAGCTTTGTTCTTTTTGCTTGTGATTTCTCTGGTTATTCAGGGTCTTTTGTGGTTCTATTTGAATTTTAGATGTCTTTTTTTCTGTGAAGAATGTCATTTGAATTTTTGATAGGGATTTCATTGAATCTGTGGGTTGCTGTGAGTAATGTAGAGAATTTAAAAATATTCTTTCAATCCATGAAAATGGGATGTCTTTCCATTTTTGTGTGTCCCCTTCAATTTTTTTCATTATTCTATATTTTATAGTTTCCATTGTAGAGATCTTTCACCATCTTAGATGAATTTATTCACAGATATTCTATTTTTTATTTGGTAGCTATTTTAATGGAATTGCTTTCTTGATTTCTTTTATAGCTCATTCATCCTTGGTGTATAGAAACACAACTGATTTTTGTATGTTGACCTTGTATCCTGAGTTTGTTTAATTAGTTCTAGCAGGTTTTTTTTTTTGTGTGTGTGTGTATTTGTTAGTTTTTTTGTGTATAAGACCATGCTGAGAACAGGGATAGTTTGAATTCCTCCCTTCCAATTTAGAGGCACTTTATTTTTTTTACTCTTGCCTCATTGCTGTGGTTAGGACTTCCAGTACTACATCACATAAGACAGTGGGAATCCTTGTCTTGTTCCGATCTGAGAGAAAATGTTTTCAATGTTTCCCTATTCAATATGATGTTCCTGGTGTTTGTCATATATATATTTTAAATTTTATTCATTTTAGTTGTTGATGGACCTTTATTTTTTATTTTTATGTGGTTCTGAGAATTGAACAGTGCCTCATGTGTGTGAGGCAGGTGCTCTACTGCTGAGCTACAGTTCCAGCTCCCATGGTTTTCATTATGTTGAGATATGTTCCCTCTGTACCTAATTTGTTGAAGAGTATTTATCATGAATATATGTTGAATCATATCAAATGTTTTTTTCTGTACTTATTGAGATGACCATATGGCCCTTTGTCCTTCAATAAGCACTCTCATTTATTGATTCATATATGTTGAACCATCCTTGCATTCCTGGGAACAATCCCACTTGGACATGGTATATAATATGTTTGACATGTCATTGGGTTAAGCTTGCTAGTATTTTGTTGAGAATTTTTGCGTGTGTGTTCAATAAGGATATTGGTCTGTAATTTTTTTTGTTGTGTCTTTGTCTGGTTTTGGTATCAGAATAATATTGGCTTGTAAAAACAAGTTCAAACAAAATTCTCTCCCTTTGATTTTTGTTTTTGGTTTTGAAAATAATTGGTGTGTTAACTTGTCTTTAAAAGTTTGATGAAATTCAGCAGTGAAGGCATCTGGTCTTGGATTATTCTTTGTTAGAGTTTTAAAACTACTGATTCAAATCTCATTATTTGATATTGATTTATTCAGGTTTTTATTTCTTCATGGTTCAATTTGGTCCACAAATGTGTTCATTTCTTCTAGTTTTTCCAACTTGATGGCACATAGTTTCCATAATAATTGCTAAGGATCCTTTATACTTCTGTGGCATTAGTGGTAGTATCTCCTTTTTCATCTCTGATTTTATTTATTTGGATAGTCCCTTTCTTTTTCCTTGCTTAATCTGACTAAAGGTTTATTAATTTTTGTTTATATATTTTTAAAAAAACCTGTTTAATCTTTTGTAATTTTTTATTACTGTTTCATTCATTTCTGCTTTAGAATTTTTTTTTTTGTAGTCGAAATGGACAGCATGCCTTTATTTGTTTTTTATTTATTTTTATTTTATTAATGTGGTGCTAAGTATTGAACCCAGTGCCTTACATGTGCTAGGCAAGTGCTCTGTCACTGAGCTATAGCCCCAGCCCCTTATTTCTGCTTTGATCTTTGTTATTTCTTTCCTTCTGCTAACTTCAGATTTGATTTGTTCTTGCTTTTCTAAATTCTTGAGGTGTATCACTAAGTTGTTTATTTGAAATATTTGTTTTTAATACATAGGCACTTGTTACCTACACTTTTCTCTTTATACTGTTAGCTATATCCATAAGTTTCAATGTGTTTTTCCTTCGTTTCAAGAAAGTTTTAAATTTCTCGGACCCATTGTTCATTCACAAATGTGATGTTTCTTCTCCATGTATTTGTGTGATTTCTAAAATTTCTCTTGTTGACTTCTAGTTTTATTCTATTGATAAGAAAGGATACAGGATATAATTTGATTCTTTCTTGAATTTGCCAAGACTTGTTTTGAGGCCTAACATATAGATCTGTAAATCTCATGCTCATGAATGCATGTCTCTGTCAAGATTAGGGAAGTTTTCTGATATAATTTCTTTTTTTTTTTTTGTTTTTTTTAATTTATTTTTTTTATTGGTTGTTCAAAACATTATAAAGCTCTTGACATATCATATTTCATACATTAGATTCAAGTTGGTTATGAACTCCCAATTTTACCCCAAATACAGATTGCAGAATCACATCGGTTACACATCCACATTTTTACATAATGCCCTATTAGTAACTGTTGTATTCTGCTACCTTTCCTATCCTCTACTATCCCCCCTCCCTCCCCTCCCATCTTCTCTCTCTACCCCATCCACTGTAATTCATTTCTCTCCTTGTTTATTTTCCCATTCCCCTCACAACCTCTTATATGTAATTTTGTATAACAATGAGGGTCTCCCTCCATTACCATGCAATTTCCCTTTTCTCTCCCTTTCCATCCCACCTCATGTATCTGTTTAATGTTAATCTTTTCTTCCTGCTCTTCCTCCCTGCTCTGTTCTTAGTTGCTCTCATTATATCAAAGAAGACATTTGGTATTTGTTTTTTAGGGATTGGCTAGCTTCACTAAGCATAATCTGCTCTAGTGCCATCCATTTCCCTGCAAATTCTATGATTTTGTCATTTTTTAGTGCTGCGTAATACTCCATGGTGTATAAATGCCACATATTTTTTATCCATTCATCTATTGAAGGGCATCTGGGTTGGTTCCACAGTCTAGCAATTGTGAATTGTGCTGCTATGAACATCGATGTAGCAGTATCCCTGTAGTACACTCTTTTAAGGTCTTCAGGGAATAGTCCAAGAAGGGCAATAGCTGGGTCAAATGGTGGTTCCATTCCCAGCTTTCCCAGGAATCTCCATACTGCTTTCCAGATTGGCCGCACCAGTTTGCAGTCCCACCAGCAATGTACAAGAGTACCCTTTTCCCCACATCCTCTCCAGCACTTGTTGTTGTTTGACTTCATAATGGCTGCCAATCTTACTGGAGTGAGATGGTATCTTAGGGTGGTTTTGATTTGCATTTCTCTGAGTGCTAGAGATGGTGAGCATTTTTTCATGTACTTGTTGATTGATTGTATGTCCTCCTCTGAGAAGTGTCTGTTCAGGTCCTTGGCCCATTTGTTGATTGGGTTATTTGTTTTCTTATTGTTTAATTTTTTGAGTTCTTTGTATACTCTGGATATTAGGGCTCTATCTGAAGTGTGAGGAGTAAAAATTTGTTCCCATGATGTAGGCTCCCTATTTACCTCTTTTATTGTTTCTCTTGCTGAGAGAAAACTTTTCAGTTTAAGTAAGTCCCATTTGTTGATTCTTGTTATCAACTTTTGTGCTATGGGTGTCCTATTAAGGAATTTGGAGCCCGACCCTACAATATGTAGATCGGCGCCAACTTTTTCTTCTATCAGACGCAGAGTCTCTGATTTGATATCTAGCTCCTTGATCCACTTTGAGTTAACTTTTGTGCATGGCGAGAGGAGGGGATTCAGTTTCATTTTGTTGCATATGGATTTCCAGTTTTCCCAGCACCATTTGTTGAAGATGCTATCCTCCCTCCATTGCATGCTTTTAGCTCCTTTATCAAATATAAGATAGTTGTAGCTTTGTGGATTAGTCTCTGTGTCCTCTATTCTGTACCATTGGTCCACCCTCCTGTTTTGGTACCAGTACCATGCTGTTTTTGTTACTATTGCTCTGTAATATAGTTTTAAGTCTGGTATCGCTATACCGCCTGATTCGCACTTCCTGCTTAGAATTGCTTTTGCTATTCTGGGTCTTTTATTTTTCCATATGAATTTCATGATTGCTTTATCCATTTCTACAAGAAATGCCGTTGGGATTTTGATTGGCATTGCATTAAACCTATAGAGAACTTTTGGTAATATCGCCATTTTGATGATGTTAGTTCTGCCTATCCATGAACAGGGTATATTTTTCCATCTTCTAAGATCTTCTTCTACTTCTCTTTTTAGGGTTTTGTAGTTTTCATTGTATAAATCTTTCACCTCTTTTGTTAGGTTGATTCCCAAGTATTTTATTTTTTTTGAGGATATTGTGAATGGAGTGGTTGTCCTCATTTCCGTTTCAGAAGTTTTGTCGCTGATATACAGAAATGCCTTTGATTTATGCGTGTTGATTTTATGATATAATTTCTTGAGTAGGTTTTCCATGCCATTAACTTTCTCTCCACCTTCAGGTATTCCAAAAAAGAAGATATTTGTCTGTTTAATGGTGACCCAAAGGTCTTGAATTCCCTCCTCATCTATCTTCTTTCTTTCTTTTTCTTCTCTGGCTGGAATATTTCAAAAGACTGTCTTTAATTTTTTATCTTCTTCCACTTGATCTAGTCTGTTGAAGGCTTCAATTATCTTTTATTTGACTTATTGTGCTCTTTTATATTCATTTTTTTTTAAAAAATCTGCATCTCTTTGCTGAATTTCTTATTCCTATTATGCATTGTTTTCCTAATTTTATTTAAGTGTTTCTGTATTTTCTTGAGTCTCATTGAGTTTTTTCTTTTGTAGTACTGAAGATTGTACCCAGGGGTACTCTACCACTAAGCTACATCCAGTCCTTTTTATTTTTGAGACAGAGTTTTGTAAAGTTGCTTGCCTTGCCTTGAATTTATGATGCTCCCGACTTAGCCTCCTGAGGAGATGGGATTATAGGTGAGCACCACCAAACCTGGCTGTTCTGTTGTATCTTTTGTCCCTTGTTCTCCTTCATTAATCTTTGTGGTTTGGTGGTTTTCTGTAGTGATAACATTACATTACTTTGCCTTTCTCATTTGTGTATCACTCTATCATTGAGTCATATTATTGTGGGTTTTAGTGATAGTAATCATTATCCTTTCACTTCTAGATGTAGGATTCCCTTGAAGTTTCTTGTGAGACAGGTCTAGCGGTGATGAATATATCGAATAATTCTCTCCTGGACTTCAAATATGCTCTTATTATAATGGGAATTCCCTTACACATGATTTGATGTTTTTCTCTTGCTGCTTTTAGAATTCTGACTTTTGCCTGCTTGATTTTAATGTGCTATGGAGGTATGGATTTCCATCTCTCTCTAAATACTTGGAATTTTTTTCATCTATTATTTCATTATCTATGATGCTCTTTCTACCTTTCTTCATGTCGCCTCCTCTAATGCAAATATTTCCTTGCTAAATAGTGTCCCACATTTTCTGTAGCTTTCTTTTTTCTTTTTTACTTTTTCTTTCTTCCCCTTCTGACTGGATGAATTCAAAGACTGGTCCTCAAGTTTAGAATTATTTCTTCTGTTTTATCTCTTCTATTGTTTTTGCTTTTCTTTGTATCTATTTCATACCCGGAGAATTCTTTAGCTGTAAGATTTCTGTCTGGATCACACTGAGTTTTAAAAATCACGAGTTTGAATTCCTTTTCAGGCATTTCACAAATTTTCTTTCCTTTTGGGTCTGTTTCTGGAGTGTTATTGCATCCCCTGGGGGATGTCATGTTTCCTTACTTTTCATTTTTCTTGTGTCCTTGCATTGATACTTGGGCATCTAGTACAATAGTCAGCTTTTCCATTTCTATGGAGCTTTTCTTTATTCATAGGAGAGAGATTCATGTGGATGGGTGCTAGGGTGTCATTTGGGTATGATGTGTTAGCGTGATTCTGGGAGTACTTGGTATTGTGATCTCTGTACCATTTCTTCTACTAAAATCCTCATGGCCTAGATTGCAGGTATTTGACTCTGATGGCATGGCCGAGTTTTTCTGGGGGATGGGACTACTGAGTGATTGGCTGTTGGATTAGGTGTAGGTGCATGTGGGCACTGGGAGTCACCTTACCCACTAGAAGGGCCACTGCTTGGATGGCTGCTGAACAGGTTAAGGCATATGTAGTTGCTGTGGGCTGGCTGGCTGTGTCCACTTCCCTTCTGTGAAAGTTCATCTATTGCCTAGACACTGGGGTGAGCTACCTGCATTTGCAAGGTGGGCTCTTGGCCGTTTTCCTGGGGCTATCCACTGAGCCAATCAGGTTTGTGGTGGTGTAGCCACCCTTGGGAGCATGGTGGAATGTTGGCAGAGTCTTGAGAATGGAGATGTACTGTGAATGGAGCCTGGTGCCCAGGGTATGATGCATTATAGCAGTGGGTCTGGTTGAAAGATGGTGCCAAGCTCCAGTAGCTTAGGTAATGAGAGGTGGTGGTGTATACAGTGTGGACTCCTACTCTGTGGCAATAGAGCTGTGTGAACTCTGGGTAGCTCTTCAATCTGTGTTCATGGGTCTGTGAGGGCTCTACCCACTCCTATGCCGTTATCTGCAATGACAATGAGGACTACTGGTGATCTTACAGTTTACCTTTTCCTTATAAGAAATCTATCTTGGCTTTAAGCTGATCCTTAAAACCAAGATAGAAGGGAAATATTATGGGACTCGTGCTCTTCTCTGGAGCTCTGCTGGGTTTTTGCATTCAAAGGGATCTCACCTCTTCCTTGATACTGTCCAGAATATTTCCTCATTCACTCTAGTTGGGATATAGTTGTTTGTTCTTTGTTGAGGTCTCTCTCTCTTTTTTTTTGTGGGGAATAAGAGCAATAGACAGCATTGTTCAGCCATCTTTTTGATGTTACGCTGAATGATTGAAAAATTTCTATTTGGTTTTGAGTTGATCTGTGTGACTAAAAACTGTCTTATGGTAAGTTTAAAATGATCTTTTAAAAGAAACTGGAAATGAAGAAACATTTAATAAAGATATTGACTTCTCAGAATTAAACCTAGGTATCCTTGAGTCTGAAGAGTTAAGAGTATATTTTCTTTGAGTCTCTGGGGTCATTCATTTTATTTTTTGTATGCCATGCACACCAGGCTTTGAGGAATTATGGTACTTCCTGCTCCCCACCATCTCTCCCCTATATCCTGTCTATATAAGATGTATTTGTGCATCTTTTTTCCAGAAAGACTATATGTCTTGTTTTTGGAGAGAAGGAACCTATACTTGGATGTGACACGAAGGGGTTCCTGAAGATGAGACTGATTGCAGTTGAAATGTTTTTGTGACAAGCTGAATGTCATCAATTCTTGTAAATATATGACTTGTAATCACTATTTTGAAGGAAAAAGTTGCACCAGCACATTTTTTGGTCCTGTTGGTAATCTGCAGTAATTTAGAGTGGTCAGATTCTAATTATGTCTGCTTTTGATAGGCATTCAAAATAAGCCATCTTCTTGTCTCTACAGCGTCGCGAGGCACCCACACAGAAGTAGCTGAGATCTTACTGCAGAACTTCAAAATGCAAACCCTCTGCTCTGGCTATTTTAAGACATCAGTCTATCCACAGTGCATTCTTTCTGCAGTGAACGACCATGGCATTGAATAGAGTATTCAGAAATGGAGGAGAGAGATTAATTCATTGCAGAGCACTCTTAATAAAGTTCTGTTCTCCAAAATGAATTGTTGGAGAAGTCTCTCAAACTGCCTGTTGGCTGTGGTTTTTAGCTATATCATTACTCAGCCAAGCTGATTAAGACTAATTTTGGTCAAAATAAGTTTGTGCCTGGGCAGACAACCAATGTGCCGTCTCAACCAGAGGCAATTAAATCGAGATTCATTTTATGATGCGGAATCTTAATAACTACTGTGATATTCAACATCATTCTGATGAACCAGTGGCACCATAATGTCCCCCCGAATGTCAGACTGTCCTAGAATTTATTTGCTGTATATTTGTTCTCACTTTAGAGTTGATCTTTGCACATCAATGATTTGGCACCTTATTCTTTCTGGTAATGGTTTCAAATAAGATGATCTGATTCATGGTAGTCCAGTGAAGTTTTCCTCAGGAGCTGGTAGGATGATTGTTTTTTTTTTTTTTTTTTAAATAACAACAACCTGGAGAGACAGATGGCAGACCTTATTTTTCTGGCTCATCTGCTTGTACAGGGAATAATTGTACATTCAAAGTAGGTGGCACCAGAAGTGAGATCCTTCAGAGGTTCCTGTCTCATGTGTCCTTGTAGAGAACCCAAGAGGTAGCAGCAGGAACAGCAAGTGCAGGAAGCAGGCCCCTGAGGACATAGTCATCATGCCACCTGGGGCTGGTTTATATGAAGATAGTCCTTTGTCTTGAGATCCTAGCATTCTAGCAACCACATAGAGATAATAGTTTAGTATGTTCTTTGAACATCACGAGTGATGGGGAACCTTCTATTTCCATATGTAGAAAGCAACTGTAAGGGACTAGGGATATAACTCTGTTGGTAGACTGCTTCCCTAAGCATGCACAAGGCCTTGGGTTCAATCCCCAGCATGACCACAGAAGAAGGCAAAAAAAAAAAAAAAAAAAGCAACAGCAATACAGTTCTTCTTTTGTGAGCTGATCTTGACTTCTGCATGGTTTTCATTTATCCTGGACATGCTCTTTGGAAGCAACACAGAACAAACCCATTTCCTATTTTACCTGGAAGCTAGCTTGGCCATGATCTCGAATGCCATCTGAAGTCTTCTCTAGGCTAGCTGTTACCAATTCTTTGGATTATTCTCCATACAAAATGGTTGGGTTGTGGTTTATAAGCCCCTCTGAATTAGAGGAACTAGGAAAAGACAGAATAGTTCAAGTTTGTTTAACTCACCTACGTGACACAAAACCCGTTGAACATTGAGATTCAGGCTCCTAAAATGAAGACACTTGTTGGTTTGACTTTAGAGGATAAAGCAGGAGTTGTCGAAGCAAAAGACTATCCTTCAAGTTTCCTCCTCTTATTCCAGATGGCTAAGCTTTGGGTTCAGGGCGCCTCTGGATTGTCAACAACATGAAGGAGAATTATGGGCTTTACCCTGAGCCTATAAAGTTGGCTCACTCGCTCATCATTCCAGACTTTATTGTTTAGTGTGGGAATTTCTAGATTAGAGGCTTCCAGAAACTTGATGGAAATTTAGAGATCCCTAGAGAGACATTTGCCTTGAGGACTTTGGGGTGACTGGGCAGGCTTTAGAACTAGAGCCTTTTACGTATTGGAATTTCATGGGCTATGTTGTTGATTGCAAAAATAGATTCTGCAAAGTATCCTGATGCGAGGGTGATATAGAAATGAAAGGAAAACCTTGTGGGGGGAATTGCATCACCCCATCCTGACTCTACCTCTAGTTCAGCCCTTATCTACCTTCCCTATAATGCCAGACCAAGGTCTTTATTCTCAACTCAAGATAGCTCACACTCTGAGTGTGGTAGTCATTGCTGTCCTAAATAAATCTCTGCTTGTGCCTCTTTAAAAAAAAAAAAAAAAAAAAGTCTTCCAGCTGCAGAAACTTATTAACCAGGACTGTCTCTTGCTTTCCTTCCCATAGTCATTTCCCAGGCATCCTTGTGTTTTCTTCTGACTCTGAGATTGGATAAGAGCATCTTTGTGAGGCACACAATCATTGAATGGTCACTATCATGTGGGAAATACTGTAACATCAGGGAAGAGATAGTAAAGAGATGGTTCAAATCTCGCAGTTTTGTGGAGAGGGCTTGGGTGCAGGGACTGAGATAGTCACATCATTTCCTGATGGCTAACATCATTAGCTTGTCATGGCCTTTTCGTTTTATTACAGTTTTAGCCTCGTCTGTTCCTCATAGATGCCCAATCTAATGCATCTGAAATATGTGCTTGGGTTTATATATGCTTTTATGCAAAATCTATAGTATTCCTTTGTATTTTTTTGTCTTTTTTTTAAAAAAATAGAACTGTATGTAGTTTACAAAAATGGGATGATCCAAAAAACCAAAAACAAAACAAAACTGCGTCTTGTTTTATGTACTTCAGCATGCAGGCCTGTTTCAATGCTTTTGGTGGTGCTGAGATTTCCAGGGAGGTGGCCCGCCACTCAGTGCTGCCCTCCCACCCCCTCCTAGCCTGCATTCCCTTCTTCAGTGGCCTGAGGTGTACTCCCTGATATTTCAGTCTGTGGTGTAGGGAGGCCTGTGTCGCTAGGTCTGTGTAAGAGTTCGGGGTATGCTCCCAGAACAGGAACCCTGGTTTTAGTATCATTTGTTATAAGTAAGGTGGGCTGACCAGTTTACCCTCTCACTAGCAGAAGACAAGAGTCCTCAAGTTACATTCTTGGTACATTCTTGATATTTTTTCAATCTGCCTAGTTTGAACATGAAGTAGTGTCAAAGTTCATATTTCTGATTACTTGTGAAATGGGGGAATCTCTTCATAATCCTGTTATCTGTTTGGGATTCTCTTTCCATAAATATTGTTTTTTTTCCTTCTTTGTACCGGGGATTGAACTTGGGGGCACTTAACCCCTGAGCCGTATCCCCAGCCCTATTTTGTATCTTATTTGGAGGCACAGGGTCTCACTGAGTTGCTTAGCACTTCATTTTTGCTGAGGCTGGCTTTGAATTTGTGATCCTCCTGCCTCAGCCTCCCGAGCCACTGGGATTATAGATGTGCACTACTGCACCCGTCAAATATTCTGTTTGACTATGGCATTTTTTGTTCTTGTTGATTTGCAAAACCTACTTGTATATCCCTGTGACATTAATCCAGGGACATTTCAGATGTGCAAGTGTCGAATCATAAACATTTTCTCCCCAATATATTTTGAGACTTTTGCTGTCTTCCTTGAATTCCAAGTGAGAGTGAGAATTGGGTAAGAGAGGCTCTTATTACTTTCCTGTGGAAAATTCTGCAAGGGCCTTCAGTTTACTAATTTATCCTCATGTCTATGTGCAGTATTAAGTAAATGTATCCACCAGATGTCAGCTGTGGCCCTCCCTTCTGAACTATGTCAAACTGCTTTGAAAAACTTTCAAATCTTTGAAATTAGACAAAGTAGCCCCCTCCCTAAATCCCATGAACTGTAAGATAATTATTTTATTAAGATCCCCTTGGTTTGGGGTTCTCCTGTTCTATATTAACATGCTACCCAGATGTCTCCCTTCATTGGTTTCTGTAAGAGATGTGTCTGCATCATACATTTGCCAATAATCTGATCATCTACAGTCAAAAGTGGTACAGCATGATGTCACGTCTTGAAATACAAGTGCCTCTGGCATCTCATTGGTTTCCTTCCTGCTGTCCTGTGTCTTAAACTCCATTGCTATTAATTCTTCTTCTATCATACAGAGCCACTTGGCTCTCCCCAGTCATCATGATGCTGGAATGCTTAGCAAAACAAAAGACCCTCTTGTTAGACTGACACCTCTGGAAGCCAGCTGGATTATCAGTGTGCCCTGTAAATAGAAATTACTTGTGGTGTTGCAGCAACAGTGTGTGGTTTTGCAATGGACACAACCGAGAGAGAGGTGAGGTAGCTTTTCTTCAGGCTGTATGTGTTTTTTTGCACTAGTGTAGGGGAATCTTTGAGGACGGGGATTGGCAAATATTTCCAAAGCAGAGTTGCCTGCTCTTTCTTCAGGGCTAAGGTTTTCTACCCTGATCTTATTAGTACATGTTGGAAAAATGGCATGGATCTTGAGACCCATGGACTCTGACACTTGCCAACTCTGTGATCTTGGATGGGTTGCTTACACTGGGGGTCCATTGCTCTATTGTCAAATGAGAATCGTAACACCTATTTTCCAGTTTGGAGATTAAAGGTTAGGTAAATGAACTAGCATGCTTCCTGAAGTAGAGTTGGCCTTCATTGCATGGTGGACCATTATTACATATTCATGCGTCATGATAGGGAAGAACTCTGAGAGGTAGTTCAAACACACAGCACCTTCTTTGGGGTGGTTGCTGGGATTCCTAAGTGGTGAGTAACTGAGTGCTATTTTGTGCAAGTTCTGGGGAAAATGGAGGTGGATTTTTTTTTTTTTTGAGTGTTCAGTGGCATTCTCATAAGCAGTTCCTTTAGCAATGAATGACCCTTGATAGCCTCAGGTTCTTTATTTGTTTGGAGGTATTGGGGATTGAACTCAGGGGCATTCGGCCACTGAGCCACATCCCCAGCCCTATTTCTATTTTATTTAGAGACAGGGTCTCACTGAGTTGCTTAGCACTTTGCTGTTGCTGAGACTGGCCTTGAACTCATGATTCTCCTGCCCCAGCCTCCCAAGCTGCTGGGTTACAGGCATATGACACAATGTTCTGGAGGTTCTTTGTCTTTTGATGTAATTTACTGTTACAAAGGGTTGATCTAGCTTTGACCTTAGGTAGTGGAAAGAGATTCTAAAAGGTCTCGGAGTTAAAAACATCCATTAGACAAAACCATAAAATCCTTAAAATTCACATGAGGGTGCCACATCTTTCTGGTACTAAGTGTTTTTCTTATCTTTGTACCTATTGTGGATACCAGAATTTTCTAACTTGTTAATTTAAAGGTGAGGTTTGTTTTATGTGCATCTGCCGCCTTCATTGCAATTGGTGTTCTGTGCAAGGAAGTTAAAACAGGATGTTATTAGTCTGTCCTGAAAGAAGGCATCTTACTTTACCTTTCTTGTGTGGTGTTTGCCAAAATCTTTGCAATCTTTGAACCAAGTCAAGATTTTTTTTTTAATTTTTAAAATTTATTTTTTGTAATTGTAGATGGACAATACCTTTACTTTGTTTATATTTATGTGGTGCTAAGGATTGAACCCAGTGCCTCACATGTGCTAGGCAAGCGCTCTGCCACTGAGCTACAGCCCCAGCCCCCAAGTCAAGTTTTGTATGGAAAAAATTTCAATGGCTTCTACAAAATTTTCATATATACATATGTATATATATGTGTGTGTGTGTGCATATGTGTATATATGTTTATTTATCCAGAAAAATAATTGCCCTTGAAATGAACCACCCAAAAGAAAAAGTAGCATAGCATTTATAATTATATGATTAGTTTACATGTGTTTGCTTCTGCTACTGCAAGAAAATTTACAAGTGGAATATCAATTTACCTGATCCATTCGCATTAAATTAAAAACCCCTAGATTGACAAATTCACAATCCAGTGAAATATGGGCTTGGTTGTTTGTTGAGCTGTGTGATTCTCTTTGGAATTTAAGTGACCATGCCCTTTCTTCAGATAATTGCAAGAACTTGTTGGCTGGAGGGGACCTTGTATCAGATCATTGCAGGTTTGGAAGTTTTTTAATGGTCTGGAAAATTTAGGGATATGACACCTTTAGGCATGCCTGGGTCTGGATGCTTCCTCCATCTTACCTGACATGTATGGAGCTTCCTATGTTGAGGATATGCCATTGCTGCATTGCAAATGATTATGCTTTCAGACTCAATTTTTGGTGTGGGTATTGTTTGCTTTTGCTTTCTTCCCCTTTTCTTAAATCAGCAAGACTTAGAATATTCTTTGAGGAATCAGCCCTGTCCCAATTCTCAGTCTGCGGTTTAGATGGTGCTCATTATCCCTCATTTCCTCCACCTAGTACCAGGATTTCAAGGGATTAAGCAAATTAGCTCATCAGTCATCAGAACCACCATGATTGCCTTAGAAAGGGCAGAAGATTCAATTTGGGACCAGGAAGAGAATTAGGCCCAGGATTTTCATGGGCATTATTGGAGCAAAGAAACTCTTTCTACTCTATTGGCGCTGTAAGGCTAATCCTGCAGCTACTATTGGCCAGGATCAGGTCAAGGCTATGTGAACTGGAAGCCTACATGAACAAAAAGGCTGAGAGAGGTGCTTTTTGACAATCCGAAGTGACCATCCAGACCCAGCCCTGCCTGTAGATTGTCCTATCCCTAGATTTCTCAATCCATTAAAATCAGTAATTCCTTTTATGTTTAAGCCAGTTTGATTTAGCTTTTGTTCCTTTTTCACAGTGACATGTTGAGGGAAATGGGGATGGAGGTATATGTTGGTAGCTGCTGTATTATTCCATTAATAATATTCTGGAACACTTCGAGATAATGAAACAAATAGTCATTGACTTGCAAAATGAGATCTTTCCTTCTCCTTGTGTCTCTGTGGCCTTCCAAAGAGGTAACCCCCATCAGCCTTTCATATCCCCCACCCCAATACCTTTCTCCCAAGTACATTTGCTTTTTCTGGAGATGGTTATGAACCAAGTGTCCGTAGCATCCCTGTTTTTCTCCCTTTGGCAACAGCTAAAGTGAGAAGAGTAGGCAACTCTGTGCTTATTTAGAAACTAATAAAAATTAAAGAAAGAGGCGGGAAAGTACGTCCATTATAAGCTTTTTCTTTTTTTTTCTTTTTCTCTTTTTTAGAATTTAAGCTTATGAGTTTATCTACGCCCACTATATTCATAATTACAATTTAATATTTGCATACAAAAGCTATGTAAAAATCCATTTTTCCCAAATATACAAATTTTCTTTTTGGATAGTTTAAAACATTTTTGATCACAGATTTCAACAGAGTTTTAGGCTGAGAAAAATATTACCAATCTAGCAATATCACTTAACACTGTTTGCAAAACACACATCTTCCAATGACTGTTCTTTTCTATTCTGTAGCATTTTTCTGATTATCAGGGCATGAAAACATTATGGGGGGAAAGTGTTTTCTCTGAAGACGGCATGGTGGAGAACTCATTTGGATCTATGATGAAATTAAAGATGTTCATATGGAAAGAAAGAAAAGTGGGGTGAAGTCCTGTGAGTGCATTCATGCCCTGATAATTGCCGTATCAACAATACACGTGTAAAAAGTCGTCTTTTGTCTTACATTGTGCTCCATATGTACATGAGTATTATCTGCATCCTGAGGAGGACAGATTTATATTTGATTGTCTTGTGCATAAGGTGGGTCAGCTTTAACTGTGCAACAGAAAGCCACAAACAGCGTTATTACCTGCACGATATTGCTCTTGAAGGCGGCATTAATTAATGTGGAAACACACTAGAAATGCACACTTTTTGCATTTGCAAACATTTATACAGCACAGTAAAAATTCTGTGATAAGGCCAAACCTTTTTTACCCCTTGTTTTTTTTTCTGTGTGTATGTTTTTTAACTTTTTTTTTTTTTTTTTTAAAGATTAAAGTAAAATGTTTCAATTGTAAAAAATACACACCGGGCAAATCCTTACCTGGATAATAAATATCTACATCACAGTACAATAAAATTTCTTCTCTATAAAATTTAAATATGGATTATAGTCTATCACTATGAAAGAAACACTAGGCTAATATTTCCATATTATTAAAATAACAGGAAAAATTACGAGCTTATTTTAGAACCTGATGCCATCGTGGTTGGAAAGGGCAAAGAGATTCAAATGTGTCATCGCTCTCCTTTGGAGGAGGAGCTGTGGCTTGGTTATTCACTTACATTAAGTTCTTGAAAAAGGTTTAGCCTTACAAATGCTGGCTACATTTCAAAAACCATAAGACCGATTTCATAATTTATGACTCATGCAGCAAAAGGTCAATATGACACGAATAGGTTAGAGTTCCATAGAATAAAAATGTATCACTGACAAGGACATGCTTTGGGGGTGCTCAGCAGTTCCGTGGAGGCTGTCTGGGGGCTTAGTGTCGAGGAGGGGCCGAGGCTGTACACCTGTTCACAGAGGAGCAACGGGGAATGGGTTGCTGGAGCCGAGCTGGGCCTGGCAGCCCTCCGGGTGATTGCACTGCAGGCTGAGGTGTCCCTTGGGGCCCAAGTGAGGGGACATCGCTGGGCTGAGCATCAACACGTCAAGCGCGTCATTGAGGACTGAGCTTGTTTGACTATTAAAAAGCTCTGAGGCGGCACGTCGTGTTTTGAGCAGAATCATAAAGGAGGAAAGCTCTTTTTTCCCCCCACTGTTTCTGGAAGGACTACATGTCTGAATTGAAGAGCAAAGTACACTTGAGGGTTAAAAACACACATGCGCACGCACACAACCCTCACGATTGCATACAGACACACGCGTGTGCCCTGCGCACCTGTGCCTATGTGTCCCTAACTGTGAGCAACTTTTAGGTAGGAATCCCTGCAGTGTGGGTATGTCCTGCTCTCCTGGAATGTCTCCCCACGGTTGGGGGCAGGGGTGAAGGCCATTTCCATTAGGTCCATACTTGATTTGAAAGTCCGGACAATATAAGGAAAAAAATGTTTAAAAAAAAAAAAATGTAAGAAATCCCCAGCAAATTCCTCCCAGTAGAGCTTTTTGAGATGCACGAAGTATCTCCGTCAGTTTCAGAAGGAGTGAGTTTAGTTGCTCTGACCTCCACAGTCATGATCCTTTGAATCCTTAAATCTTCTTCCCTCAAATTGAAGTACTGTGAGCTGTCCTACTTAGTGTGAAGTATTCAGCCTTCAACAGGGCTGCTAGACCAGGGGTTTGCCTGTGTAAGGCAGTCATTTAAGGAGTGGGAGATCTAATATTTTCTCTGCTCAGGGCTAGCCGGATCTACCATTGAACAACACCCAATCATAGTTAATCCCCAAAGCCTTCTGATATAGCTTGATAGCAGGGTCTGCACTGCCATTAGCATCTGGGAATCTGATGTCCTGGGCATTCTGTCAAGCAACACAAGGAAACATTCTCTGGAAACCCTGATGCCCTAGAATCCACGAGCCTGTCTAGTAGCTCACCTGCTTGCCTTCTCTGGGTGCTTTTGGAAAGAAAACTTGCTCCACACAGTAAACTTCTCTGTTACTCTGGAGCTAGAAGTGGTGGTTCATTTTGCAGAGAGTTTCCAAGGGGGAGCCAACAGAGGGAGTTGAGATGTTGGCAAGGCAAACGTGTAAGGAGACTGGCTAGAGGCTGCCTAGAAAACCCCAAATCCAAACCAACCCAAACCAACTATATAGATAATATTAAGGCAGGTAATCTGCCTAACAACTTCATGCTTATATTTTAATCTCTTCACCCACTTCCTATATCTGATTAACAAGTACTGTAGCGATAGTCTTTTCCCAGAAGCCAATGTAATTGCTTTAGCACATCAAACATACAATTCCCCTCCCCTCACATTATTTCCAGTCCTGCTGGGGATTTTCAGTGCTGTTTCTTTTCTTTCTCCAAGACCATCCTGTCTTCCTCTAAATCCTTGGCTACCATTGTGCAAATTCGTCTTCACCATCCATATCAAATATACATCTCTTAACTGCTAATGGGCCACACTTGTTTGTCTAATGAAGCTTGAAATTTGATTATAAAAGAAACCATTCAAAGAACGGTATTCCACCCTCACCCCCTGAAATTCATACAATATGGAAGGTGAGGATTTAGGACATCATGTCTTCTTTACCAGATAAGAAAACCAAGAACTAAGGTCCAGAAACCACCAGCTGACAGAGCACAAACCAGAACCTGGGCACCCTGACTTCTAGGCTGGTTCGGCTCCACCAAACCTAAAGAAAATGAGTCCACTTGGTTTTCACAGTGACTATCATTCCTTTGTTTTTAGGTAAATCTCATGGATATGGCTTATTTTCCCCAATATTTCCAGGATAAGGCAGTAAAAGGCAGTTTATATCTACTATGCCAGTGAAGAATGAGATACATTCAATTGCATGGGTACATTCTTTGCCCATTTTCTGATGCTGAAGTGATGAGGTGTCACCGTTTCTTTTCTGGGCACATCTACTCCATGACGGTCATCGGAGAGGGAGGTTGGGTGGGGAAGGTGACAGTGTTCTGGTATGTGACCCTCAGGGGTTTCCTGCTGAATATCTGTCAGAATAGTGCTATAAAGGGGATAGGACCCGTCTTATGTAGGGAGAGTTGAGCGATTTAGTGCCTCAGAGTTGGAGGGAATATTTGTGAATAAAGAAAATCTCTTGAGGACGTGCGACCCGAAGGAAACATTCCCAAGTCACCCAGCACATGAATACTGGATTTCCTTCAATTTGGAATTCAACAGCGCTAATCTCTCCTTGGAATTCTCCAAACCAGACTCAAATTTCAGCTTGTTTATCTCGCCTTGATTAGAAGACTTGATCCATAGGGAAATCTGTTAACTCAGCAAAGGTGCAGCCAGGATAAATAACTTGAGCAGCTCGGGAGATGGCAGACCAGATGCCATTGAAACATGACGACACCCTATAAACAGGTTTGACTTCTGTGGGAATGTTCTGTGACCCTCAGCTCTAGAGAAGTCTTCCTACCATGAGGTAATCGTGCGTGAAGTTTTGGAAACTGCGGAGTCACTAACATTGGTGAAGATTTCCAATTTCTTTGGGCTCGCTCAAGAAAATTATTCTCCCTGGGGCCTCAGTCAGCCAGATACCTGCGTATCTTTTGAGTCATACTCCTGTGTAACTTGAAATTAAATCACAAGGTCACAAAAATGATGAAGGGACAGCTGATTTGTTAGGACACCAGTATTCCTGTACAGTCCAAGTTATGCGGGAAGGAGAGAGTGCTGAAAAGAGCATGCTCTCGAGTAGATGAAAATTTGATTCTTTCCCTAAAAAGCTGAAAGCCACATCTAACCAAAGGTGGTTTGTGCTCTGCTACCTTGAGCCCTGCAAAAATCGGGATTGGATCACGATGGCGGCATTATCTCGGTTTTAAGGCTTCTTTACTCTTCTGCAGTGCCATTTGGCTAGCTTGAGTCTCTGACAAGGGACGGGTGGGAGCTGGTGATGGCCAGGTGCTGGTGAAGTGATGATTGTCCCCCCCTCCCCCCTCCTCTGCCTCCACAACTGTAAAACCTCCAAAGCATTCACATCGAAGGACCGGGGAACAAAATGCAATAGTTACAAGGACCCGCATTCAAGGGACAGTTTCATCCATGTCTATGCCGAGGACGACCTCCCTTCCCCCCAGACGATCCCTCCCAACAAGAAACAAAGAAACGAACAAAAGAGCTAGGCAATGGAATGAAATGACACCCAGTAGTGCTGTAGGAATTATGAGAACAAATCCAGTCCGTCTAATCCTCGAACACTTCCAAGAACAGAGGCGGGAAGAGTTCCGTGGGACATTCCACCTTCATGTGCAGGAAGCGGCTGGCATGGCAGGCTCCGATCATGCGCAGGTCTGTCACCTTCATCAGGAGTTTTGGCCAGAAGTGGGTCACGTGGTGTTTTCGGTAATTGATATAGTGTTCAAAGGCCAGCAGGAAACTATCTTGGTATTTCTCTATTCTCTCAACACAGGCGAGCCCTGGGCGATCTGAGGGGAAGGAAGAATGAGGTTATTAATTTTTGCGGAGAGAAGGGTGCTCAGGGTTGAACCTAGGGATGCTTTATCTCTGAGCTGCATCCCCAGCCCCATTTGTTTTCTGAGACAGGGTCTTGCTAAGTGGCCCATGCCACCCTTGAACTTAAGTCCTTCTGCTTGAGTCTCCCCAGTTGCTGGGATTGATGGCATGTGCCACTGCCCCCCAGCTAACACTTCAGAGGTGGGAAGAGGTGGCTTCTAGTCCTTTAGTGAGAGGTAGGCAGATTGGGGTCTTTTCAGCTCCAAGGAGGGAGCCTGGATGCAGCATGAATTCCATGGCACTAGGGACCAAGTGACCAGGGAGCGGCAGTGCTCTGTTTAGATGAATACCTCTAGCTTAGACAAATCGCCTCCTTGGATGTGAAAGGTGATGCCTCCCTCCTAGGACAATGTAGCTGACCATTGCATAATAAGGGAAACAATCCCCTGGCTGCCTGCAGGAGTGGAGAGGACTAGCACGAACATGTCGGGGTAGGGAAGAGATCTGAGAAGAGACTGGTGACATTGCTGAGGCCGGAAGACTGCTAGACAGTAAGAAAGTCTCTTGGATATAAAGAAACATAATCTCGAATTTTAAGTTGTTTGAGGCTACAATACGCCACACCTTCCCTTCTTGTATTCAGTAGTCCTCCCCCTTATCCATGGGGCTGGGATATTCAAAGACTTCCAGTGGATACCTGAAACTACGGACAGTACCAACACACCTCATATTTATGACAGTTTGTATATAAAATTGGGTTGTACTATCTATAGTTTCTAAAATTGTATACAATTATATATTTTATATATATGTAAAATTCTCCCTCAGTACTCATGAGGGTGGGGAATTGGTTCCAAGACCTTGCAGGTACTTATATCTGAGGAAAATCAAGTCCTTCATTATAAAATGGTATAGTATTTGCACATAAACTACGTACATCCTGTTATACACTTTAAATCATCTCCAGATTACTTATAATACCAAAGGCAATGTAAATACTATGTAGATAGTTTTTATACTGTGTTACTTAAGGAATAATGCCAAGAAAAAAGCCTGTGTGTATTCAGATGCCATCCCACATCCCCAAAATATTTTCCATGTGTGGTTGGTTGAATCCTTACATATAGAACTGAGGATAAAGAGGGCTGGCTCTACTGTTTTTTTTTTTTTTTTCCTTTGCATCGGAATACATTTCAGATATGTTACCCATATATTCAGCCATTGATGTAATACGTACTTTTCAAATGCTAAAACCTAGCCTAGGTGCCTTGTCTTCAAAAGACGAACAGTTCAGATGGAGACACTGTCAAGTTAAGCAGGTAGTTAGAGTGCAAAGGGATAGGCACTAAAGCAGAGCTCACTCAGGTATTCTGCAAATTCATAGGATGAATCTGAAACCACCTTATATTTAAAGATTAGCTTCCCTTAAGTAACAAGATGTGTTCTGTATTTCTTATTTATTATGACATGGTCCCTGAAGAAAAAGCTGTTGGCATTATTCACTGCCCTTCACCCCTGGGAGCAAATTTTGACACTCTCATATGATTTCCACACACACAGCTTAACAAAGAATGATCTGGTCCCTCTCATCCATGTCCGTGCACACAGAAATGGGAGGAGGCAGGATGGGTGATGTCTGCTGAAAGTGGTCAATTCATAGTCGGTCTCTCTCTGTAGTACTGAGGATTGAATCCAGGGCTCCTTAACCACTAAGCCCCACCCTCAGTTCTTTTTATTGTGAGATGGGACCATGCTAAATTGCTGAGGCTGGCCTTGAACTTGGGATCCTTCTGCCTCAGCCTCTTGACCTGCCGGTGTTACAGCTGTGCACCACCATGCCTGGCTGATAGTCTTTATACCTCTTTTGTTCCTGCCCCCTCCTACTACCCTGGAGAATTCCAAAAACCATCAGACATCTGATGCCTTCATTCAGTTCCCAGCCTATTGGCAAACCCCTAATTGAAGGGGGATTGAAGACTCATTTGTGATTTGAATTGGCACCAGACACATAAAACTCCTTTTATACCCAGAACAAATCTAGGCATACTCACCTGAAGACATTAACAGGACGGCCTGAAGGAGGGCTACTTCGGTGTCATCCAGGTTGAAAGATGACAGAGACATGCCCAGGTCAAAGATGGCATCTGACACCACCCCAAGACCCCCGTTTTTCAGCTGGCCCCGTGTCACTGCCATTTCCCCATTCAGGGTTAGAGTCTCACTCTCTGGGTCATAGCGCACTGCAGCTCGAAGGGACATGATCTCCATGCAGCAGCCTTTGAGGAGGATTATCTGGTCTTCACATGGCAGCTGAAAAGAAGCAGCCCACATCAGCAAAGGACAAAAGGAAAATGCCAGTCAAAGCCATATGCAGTGTCCTAAAAGCAACAGGAATGACCTCTGTCACTGACACTCATCCAGCATTTTTGGAGCCCCTGGTTCTCCTCCCCCACCCCCAAACCCTCTATGTGGCAGCAGACTTTCAACAGCTATTCTTAATGGTCCAGGCTAGCTGTAATCTTCAACTTTAATCTCAGTAGTTTGCATTTCTTTTATGACAGATATAAATTTCCAACTGGCATTAGTCATGTATAAAACTGTTCAACCCCATAGTTTGTGGATTATTTTATGTCTTTACTGGATAACTGAGAGCAGGGTTTATGCTAAACTTACCAATTTTTCTACTTTTTTTATGTCCTCCAGTTCTGATACTTAGCAGTTGACTCTACTGTTCAGTTTGCAACAGCTTCTCTTTATTTTTTGAAGCAAGTTGGCTCCTTGAGTCTCTTAAAAAGCGCAGAACTAGGAGGCTATTGACAGATGCTACTAAAGAAGCCCAGAGAGATAAAAGCTTTGTCCTTCCCAGTGAGTCGAGGAGGGCAGAGGTGAGAACAGAATTCAGACGTGTTGGCTCCTAAGGTTATGTTCTTCTCAGCAACTCAGACACCAGAGTTGCTTAACACACCAGATCTTTCTGCCAGTATTGTGATTTCGTTTTAAGCTCATGTGTCTACCCCTTTAATTAGGATTTATGATAATGGGATAACATGAATAATGTACTTTATAAAATAACCAGAAAAATAATGGAAATTTATTTTGTGGTTGGGGAGTTTAAATGCCATTATCAAACTCATTTGAAAGGCTCTTAATGTGTTTTTGATGAATTAGGCATCATGCTAAGATTTACATGCATTCTTATTTAATTTTCCAAGTAATACATTGGGGTAGATATTCTAAATCCAGTTTTATTTACACATGGGAAAACTTGGGCACAGAAAGGGTGAGTGAGATGGTAAGGGTCATGTGAACGTCTTGTGGGTGAGGCTAGAATTTGAAGCTAGATCTGTCAGAACCCAATGCCGGGGGGGGGGGTGGCGATGAGAACACTCAAATATCATGGATATGATTGTACAAACTATGAGTATAAAAGTCACAATAATAGTTTCCACACATAATATTTACCTCCTCCTTAAAGCTCCTTATGAATTCTTTCTGGGAAATGCTCTTGGCAACACTTGACTAGTGCAATTTCGGTTTTTATACGGGAGTGGACATAATGCTATTGAATTATGTTTAAGATGCTGGGTATTACATATTTTGCACTAGCTTAGCCTAGTCACCTTGCCATTTAATTTAAATGGCTTAGCTTTTTCTAAAGACCAAAAGTCATTTAATATTTGATTCTGGGGTTCATATGCATGCAATCTTTACATGAATTCTTTTCTTCCACCTATTTTTAAGAAATCACTGATTCGCTTTTGTTTGGGTTCTGACTTATATTCATTAATTATATCCTTTAACTCATGGCCCAAGGCGTGGTAGGAAGTGGAAAGCCCAAGGTTGGGTAGACCCTGTACTGGTGAGAGGAGAGGGGCCAACTTAAACACCTGTTTCCCATTTCAGCCCCATCCGGATCACCTGTGGTCTTGTTGGGTGTAGATTCCTGACTACACCTCTGAGTTTCTCCATTTCACCCAAATTCCCAAGTAATGCTTACTCTGCAGGTTTGTGGATCCTATTGAGAACCTCTGGCATAGAACAGCACTGAGAAATTATTAATCAGATCAAAACACTTGTTTTTTTTTTTTTAAATCTGTAAAAGTATAAAAATTTGGGCAGACCCCACCTTTGAAGTCAAGTTGTCTTTTCAAGTTTTCTTTATAAAACCTACTAACTCTTGATGACTAGTTCAAATTGAAATGAAAGCTGAATCAGTATTTGCAAGGGATCATCACTGGTTTAAAAACACATCTTTTTGGGGTGTGTGGAATCCTGGTGACATTTGTTTTAATATATAGGCAAATCATCTCTCAGGTACCTGCCACAGTGTTTCAGTGTGAGAAGGCTCCAACATGGGCTGTCAGGCAGAGGCGCTGGATACGCCCCCAGGGTCTTCTGTCTCCTCAGTGGAGCAACGCTCAGGTCAATTGGCAAAGATGATGGCATGATCTCAGGGGGTTCTTACTTGTTGTTCTGGCAGTTCCACTGGCAATGATTTTTAGATATCTGAAAGCCCTGGCTGTCACTCCAGCCTTGTTTAGTGGGTTGACAGGATGTTAGCAGAATAATCACCAGGCACACAGTTTGAACAGCAGAGGCAGCAAACTGCAAGAAACCCCTGGCTCCAAAACAACCTGGGATCCCCATCCCATTCTGTGAGTAGCGCAGAGCCCTGTAGAGCTCATTACCTTCCCTTGGATTTCAAATAGCATGTGAAAGGATGAAAGGTGCCGAGAAGACCCCCCCCAGCCCTGGAAGTACATGTGTCTGCGCTTGTTTGTAAATTATAGACTACAAATGATCAGGGTTGGAAGAGAGATGGAATCATGACAGTGAAGCAGCCTTAAACTTGCAAGGAAAGCTTGACGAGAAAAGCTCTCCACAACCCCATGCTTGGAAATTTCCATGTTGAGCCCACGTCCATACCATGGACACGAGGGCCCATAATGCTTGTTTCTGGGGTTGGAGACGACTTCTTTAAGTGAAATCTCTCTTCAGTGGTTGGTTTTTGGGGAGGTTTCCATTTGTTACAAAACATTGCTGGTGGGCATTCGAAGGGCGCTTGCCATGTGACAGGCAGACTGGCTTGAACTCTCAAACTCCACAGCGTTCTTCTTCAGCCACCAAGTCCTGGGGTTCAAGGGACACAACCAAAGAAAGGCCCAGGTAGACAAAACCAACCCAACAGATAAAGATGACATTGAGCTGGTGAGAGAGAGGGGAAGCAAGCTTGTCTGAAGACATTCAGGGGCATGCTTTCTCACTCCATTGCTATCTGGGAACACATAAGGGCCTCAAAAGGGATCTCTGTATGCCTTGGTCCTTAGATTCCATGGATGCACCCTGAGGAATTGATGATAGGAGCAGGGCATAGTTACCAAAATGTTCACTCATTTATGAGTGAAAATTTGTAGATGAGCCACAGAGCCAGTGATAAAAATAACTTCATTTTTTTGAATACTATTTGGCCATTAAAAATCGTTTTGTGCACGGACACTCATATGTCCTACCACTGACAGTGAAATCAGGTGCAGTGGGTGCTGGGAATGTTCTGTTCCTTGGTCTCAGTGCTGATTATGGGGATGAATTCATGAGCTGCACCCTTAGGACAGGTGCACACCACTCTTTAAGGTTAGAAGTGGTTTAATAAAAACAACATTATTGCATAAATTAATAACACATTTCATGTATATGTAATACACACAAATAAAAAAAAATGCTCCAAACTGATGTCAGTTTTACCAAGAATTTTTACGTTTATTATGTTGCATAAATCTGCAATGAAGATGTGCTGTTTCAAAAACTTTTAAAATTTTCTTGGCACTAAGGATCAAACCCACAGGTGGTTTACCACTAAGCCACATCCCCAGCCCTTTTTTATATTTTATTTAGAGAGAGGGCCTCGCTGAGTTGCTAAGGGTCTTGCAAAATTGCTGGCTTTGAATCTGTGATACTCCTGCTGGGATTACACGTGTGCGCCACCATACCCAGAGAATATGGGCTATTTTTATAACATCCTCCAAAATGGTCATAAATATTAATTCTAAAAAGATGTCATAAGGTACAGGAAGTTCCATAGCAAATACCCTAGTGCTATGGCCTAAATGTTTATCCCTCCAAAATTCCTCTGTTGCATCTCGTCCCTGATGTGATGGCACAGGAGGTGGGCCTTTGGATAGTACCAAGGTTCTGAGGGCAGGGTAGAGCCTTAATGAATGGGATTTGTGTCTTCATAAAAGAGACATCAGAGAGCTCCCCGGTCCCTTCTGCCACGCAAGGATGTAGCAAGAAAACAGCAGTGGATGAACAGATAAGCAGGTCCCCACCAGACACTAGATCTTCTGGTGCCTTGACCTGGGACTTCTCAATCTTCTCAGCTGCTTATAAGTTAACCAGCCTATTGGTATTTTGTTATAGTAGCCTGAATTGACTGATGCCTCATCCCCACCACAGTCAAGTGAGGGGGTCAGAGGGAGACAGGTACTCCCGCACTCACTCTGTACCTTACCCCCAGACCTAACTGACAATGTCCTAAAGTCCATTGCCCAAACCTTGTGGGTATGCCTTCTGTAGAGGCTCGGAAATGAGCAATGAGAAGTATCCCCATCACTGTCTATGGTTGCTCCAATTGTAGCTCCCATTATTGCAAACTCAAGGCCACAATGGAGCTGGAAGCCAAGGTAGCATGGGGTCATTCTAGGTGAGGAAATGCTTCTCCCCGAGACCACAATCTCTCATCATTCAAGTGGCTTTCAGAAGAGACACATAGCCATGTGTGAGCCTTTGTGAGTATCATCTTTCTGGGTCCCCCTGAAAGCGTGAAGAGCCTTAGATTGGCACCTAATGGAGTTTTGCAAAAGGAAAAGTTCTCCAGAAAACAGAATCGGTCCCACTTGATTCAAAAAGGGCAGTTACAGGGAGGGTGGAAATGTCATTGCGGTATTATAGGCAGCTAAAATTTTTTTAAACATTTTTGAGTTGTTGAGGGATCTTTATTTATTTGTATGTGGTGCTGAGAATTGAACCCAGTGTGTCAGGCATGCTAGGCAAGTGCGCTACCACTGAGCCACAACCCCAGCCCCTAGGCAGCTTTAAGGAACTGTCCAAGTACTTTATATTATCCTATTTAAATCTCCCAATAGTTCTAAGATGGATGCTATTTCAATTTCAATTTTAAAGATGAGATAACTGAAGTTTGAAGACATTAAATGTGTGTTTTTTTTTTTTTTTTTTTTTTTTTTAAATTTTGGTACCAAGGATTGAACTGAGGGGTGCTTTACCACTGAGCCACATCCTCAGACCCTTTTTTGTTTAGAGATGGCCTTACTAAGTTTCTGAGGCTGGCTTTGAACTTGCGATCCTCCTGCCTCAGCCTCTTCAGCTGCTGGGATTACGGGTGTGTGCCATGGCGTCAGGTCTGTTCAGGATTCATGCCCATGCAGCCGACTGCAGAGCCCACGTCCTCGGTCACTGCATGACAGGGCTGCTAAAGTTAGGGATGAAATGTCTCTGAGCTCTTTAGGGTTCCCTGAAGATGGGGCAGAAGGTGAACTTAGAGGAAAAGAGGGAAGATCGAAGGGAGATATTGAGAGCCTTGCTTGACTTTAATTCTTAAGCAACCATTATGCAGCCATCTTGCTGGGATAAGTTGTTCAAAGAATATAGACCTATGTCCAAATCCTGGTACTGCTTTTGGATAAGTTCAATTATCTCTTTGATCTTATTTTGACCCCTCTGTAAAATGCGGTTAATAGAACCTATCCTGCAGATCTGTCATAAACATTGGATTTATGTCGGCAAATTTGAGTTCGGTCACTGGGATTTTATTTGCCTATACTTGGAGCCAGGTCCATGGAAGGGTCTTGGTGGCCCTCACGTGGACAAGCTGAGACTAAAGAAGGTGGGGGGAAACAATGGAACAGGGTGCATTTGTACTTTGTACTGACATTGCTTTCATATGACTAAGCTCGGCTAATTTTAATATTAAACTCTAAACAATACCCAGTATTCCTGGAAATTGATGGAACTATGAAGAAAAATAATGCAAAAGAAAACAATGTCCTCACCTCACAAAACATAGGCAACTTTTTGGCAAAATCCACCACTCTGGTGATTGCTGGTGTGATGATTTTTGTAAAATGGCTGAAGGCTTCCAAGTCCACCTTCCCACCTTCTGGGGCATTGACTATTGGTGCTTGTCCAATATCTTCCGGCTGAGGAGGAGAAACAAGAAAGATTTAAAGGACAAAGCTGAAGGGAGATAGAATTTCCTGTAGTTCCTGTGTGGCAGAAGCTCTTCTGAATTGACTTGCTGCTGAATTTTCTGATTTCCATCTCGTTTATTAACAAACTGTAGCGTTCTCCCATCAGTTGTCTTGGAACAAAGATATGTCTTGGTCATTGCCTTAATCAGCCATCAGTGATAATGTTCTCAGGATGGTTGCTAGAGAGGAGGGGAAGGAGGGAGGGACTGCTGAGCCAGTGCCCCCATTCACTGCATGATGAATTCCAGAGATGAAGTGTTCCCAAGGTTCAGCCTAGGAGCTCAAGTGGGTAAGCTCTTCAGATGATGGGGCAGGAAAGAATGAGCTAGTAGGAAAAAGAAGGAAGGAGGCAGAGGAGACAGGCACTTGGGGTCTGTTTTTGCCTGCACAAAAGGGTGCATACCTAAGTCTCTGGGATGGTGTTTTTAGAGCGCTGTACATTCTCTGTGTGTGTGTGTGTGTGGGGGGGGTGAGCACAGTGGGGCAGGGATGCAGCCATATGATGGGCTGGCTATTCCCTAGCAATGGTGCCCTGTAGATTAACTAGATTCACTCTTGTTTCTGACCCACGCTCCTTCCTCTCAGTGGTCCGGAATCTAGTATAAGGTGGTATCCTGCCAAGCACTGAGAGGGGCCATCTCTAGGCTGCCTGTAGGGAACCCAGTTGTGCGCACCTTAGGGCAGTGGGGCCAATTTGTCATTCAGTATCCTTAGGGCATTTTTCTGCTATTTACTTGAGGCTTTCCCTTCAAAGGGTGGTATAGCTGCATGGGTGTCCCCTGGAGATGCTCTTTAGGCCCCTCCCCAGACTCGATGGTGCAGAATCAGTGTTTTAGTCAGGACTCCCCTGTTCCCTGCCAACATCCCTCAGGTGACTTGTGCACATGTTCCATGGGAATATTCTAGCTCTTCATTCTGTATTGTCTTCCCTCACTCTCTCTCTCATTGTCACTCTTTTTCCTGTGGGAACAGTCTTCCCCACTGTCCTTTCTTGTCTTTGTGATCCTAATAACCACAATCTGTGGACTAGAGGTGAGGCAGCCCCCGCTGCACTGCCCTATCTCAGGTGGTCCTCACCCAAGCCTTGATTTGCAGATGAGCACAGAAGGGCTCAGGCAGGGTAAGGTGAGCCCTGGTGGCCCTGACTCCAGGCAGCAGCCTTTCCAGGATCCCTCACCTGCCCAGCCCTCTGCAAGGCTCTTCCCCCTATGCTCCACTACCAGGAAACAGATGTGTTACTCTTCAGGCTGCCTTTGCCCACCTCTCCACCTATTCTTCAGGAAGTTTTGAATGTCACCAAAGAGATCACAGATCTGTGGCCTGCCTGATGGTGGCCACCTTTGCCTAAAGCCACACTTCATAGTTAGGAGTACCCAGGGTAGAGGGCAGGCAGGAGGGAGAGCAGGAACAGACCCTAGAGTGAGTTGAGCAGGACCCAAGCCCTCACTTACAGAGTAGTGACAGTACTTCCCAGGGCAAGGTCCTGGCCAGGCACTGACCCCCAAACTTCACCAGAACCACCAGACTTCTGAGACCCTCCCTCAGTGTTTGAGACTCTGTAGGGCAGGGGTAGAGACTGAGAATCTGCATTTCTAAGTGTCCGGGACATGCTGATGCCATAGGTCTGGACTCTGAGAGCAAGGGCTTGGGGGCAACCCAATGCAGCGCAGAGTAACCTAGTTACCATATTTCCTCCCTCCTGTCTCCTGTTGCCACTCACATGTAGCTTTCAGCAGGAGAAAAGCAACAGATGAGTCTTAACTCTGTTGCCAAGGTCAGTGTCAGCCCAGGCCCTGCAGGTGGGTGGGGTGGGGGTGGGGCTGGGGTGTTATAGTGCCCATCTCAGGACAGGTCTTTGATACATGCTGTATCACATAGCACATTTGCATGGCTTGCCTTTATCTAGTAGGTTCTCCTGTTTTATTTTTTTTTAATTTATATGTTATGCTATTGTTTTGGTGCCTGTGAGTGGATAAAACCTGGTTTCTGTGATGTTTTAGTGGTAAATGGTTATGTTCTGGGGCAGCTGTTAGCATGGAATGTCCACAGAGAGCCTGCTTCGTGGCCTTTCTGAAGACAGAATGGGTGGAATGATCACCTGGACAGCTCCCGTCCCTCCTCCTCCTCCTCAGATGGAGCTGAGGGAAAAGGTACATGGATTCCTCTTCTGAGAGGCTCTGTTTGGTGCTTTCTTCAGACCTGACAGCTCTAAGACCTTATCATTGTGAAAATGAAGCTCCTTTTACCTCTTCTATGTCACAAGTCTGTTATGGAGCTCAATTGATGAAATTGGGCAGGCATTTGAAAAGGTAGGGAGTGTTATAAAACTTCAGAATATATTTTATATAGGTAGGAATATTCTTAGAAATAAAAATACTTCATATAATATGGTTTGGGCCTCTCTGGATCCATCTCCTCACTGAATACTGATAGACCTAATCTGATTGCACAGAAAGGAGAAATTTGGTCTCTTTTGAAATGATGCTAGTGCTAATGACTCCCGTTCAATCTGTGGGTACATAGTGTATTTGAATCACTACCAATGGCCCCTCCAAAGATTTGGAAAAAAGGACTGAAATTATGCAAAGAAATGTAGCAACTTTAATTAAATCTATGAACACATGAGAGGTTCATTTTATTTTGGGTAAAAATATATCAGAGTAGAAGAAAAAGCAACTTTGAAGTCTCTGCATATTAAATGGCAAATACAATCGCTAGAATAAACTATATACAAGGCCAAAGTCTTCTATTATCTCATTAAGGCTTATCTCCATAATGGTTCTCAGATAGAAAAAATACATATTCTATACATGGAATATATATATAAGTAATGTATAAGTAAATAAAACATTTATGAAAATCTACATATATAGGTACTTGATGAGTTAAATACACCCTTGTTTATGACTTCCACTAAGATTTTTCACCTACAAGGACAAAATGTGTTTTGACATCACTTGGATCTGTTAGGTATCTTACTGTAGCTCATGCAGTGATACATAAGGCTATGAGATCCATTTGTCCACATACACAATATTGGATTTATGCTAGTTCAGGGACAGACAGGTCTCTGGGTTGCAGGTGGACCTTTGGGAATGCCCGCTTTTGCCTCTGTGGGTCCAGCTACCTTGCTTGCTTTTGGGTGGGTCCTTCCAACTCTCTCTGGCTTCTTGTCTGTCTTAAATGGACATATACTGGACCAGCCAGCTGGCCTCACCCTGTCTCCCCACAACTTGCCTTATGCTTTCTCATTTCCCGGCTGCCTTCTCTCTAGACACTGCCTTTTTCTGAAAGTCCCACACATTTTTCAAGACCCTACTCAAATTCGGTCTCTTCCTAGACATCTTGCAAGATGATCTCAGTTCTCCCTCACCTGAGAGCACACATGGCAGTCCACATTTATTCCCCCCCCCCCCACATGCACTAGGCATTTATTACTATCACTTTTAATTGTAGGTGCATATCAAAGACAAACTTCTCAAAGGAGTTGGGAATAAGCCTTATGTATTTTTGCCTATTATGTACAAGGCATCCGTCCAAATGGTGGAGGACAGATGCTTATTATTTAATGGAATGAATAAATGTGTCAATGTTTATTTAGCCAATATTTATGAACAAGTACTATGGGCCAGGTCTAGATCTAGATGATGAGATTTCAACAATGCAGCATCAAGGAACTTGTATCCTGAGGAAGACGGGTAATAGATAAGAAAAATACATTGACCAATAAATTTCAGTCTGTGATAATACCCTGTCACTTCTGGTCTTGTCAAGGACCCTTTGAAAAGCAGTGTGCAAGCTTTGACTTACAGAATGTCAAAGGCCTGGGGGAAGGACAATTAAGGGAAACACCAGCACAGAAAGGAGGCTGAGATGGGTAGAGCCCAGTAATGACATGAGGCAGGTAGGAGTCCCATTATATTGGCCCATGGAGAGGACACAGGCTTATTCTAAATGCAAAGGGATGGCCACTGAAGGGGTGTAAAGAGGAGAGAGGTGTGATATTTGTGGTTATTATGGTGTGTGTGCGCCAAAGGAAAACACTGGCAACACCGATAGGTTTGGTTGCAGTGGGAAAGACATAGAGTTTAAGATATGTCTCAGGGCTAAAGATGCACAGAATGTGGAATAGGGAAGCCAGAGTGCCTCCTCTGGAGAGTAAGGATGATTTTTTTTTTTTTTGTGCAAGTGTAGGCTTATCACCTGGGTGGCCAAAGTTATGTAAATCTCTACCTACTGGCTTACTGTTGTGACTCTTTCATGATTATTGTTTGTGGTAAGCAGGAAATGCTGCTAGTTGGCTCTTGGCAGACTTCTTGGCTTAACCTGGCAGCTCTTTGGCACATGTAGAGTGGGATGGGATCTCGGAGTATTCATAGGGTATTGTCTTGCATGTTTGGAGGGCTGAGTAGATTATGATTCAAGGTCCTGAGACTTGGGACATGACTAGTGGCTCCCACTTTTCCTGGGAGGGAGAATGTACACCGTAACCACCTATGTGGTTAACGGGTCAAATGGTGCCTGGCCTATTGTTATCTATTGCTTTTATGCCATCTGGAAGGCCACAGGGCAACTGAGTCTTACAGAAGTGAGATAACTGATTTAGAAGTTACAAAAGCAACAGAGGGGTCAAACTAAAGGTGTCCCTGCCCCAGGGAGGCCCAGAAGGGACACCTGGTGGAGAGACCAGCTTTCCCTTGCTGTCCGTCATCACATTTCACAAGCCAATTGTTGGTAAAACTGGGCTTTTCTGTAGCCTCAGAGATTTGAGAAAACTAGAAAATTACATGATTTCAGTGCTTTTGGAAGCGGTTTTAAAACATGGCTTGTGCCAAAGTTATTCATGGGCCAAATACTCTAATTTTCTCAAAATTCAAATATAGATTTGAAACCCAGGTCAAACCACCCGTCTTTTTTTTTCTATCTGGTCCTAGAGTGAAAAAATGATGAAGTAGCTTCTTTTGGGGCCTAAGTTAACTTACTTTTCCAGATTAGTGAATACTTGTAGCTTTTATGACAATATAACTTTTAATCCCCCATATTACTATTACTATTACTATCATAATAGGCCTTTTCAAATATTTTTCCAAAACAAGATTGGACATCACATAAAAATCCATGAAATAATTTGTGGAACAGTGTTGAAAGCACCCAAGAGGTGGGTGGTTAGGACTCCGCCATGCAGGAGGTACAAACCCTAATGCATAAAAGCCTCTTCAGTTCCCAGACACCTTTCGGTACATGTATACCCTGTAACAAAGCCAACTCTAGGAAAGGATTCTTAACGTCCTTACAGGAATAATGCACTGATCAAAAGGCGGAATGTTCACTCTGAGCATAAACACTTAATTTTTGTATGGAGTATGTAATAAATATGTCTGGGACCAGGGAAATGGTACGTTTAACTTAATTTTGAGTTGTGTTCATCTATTACTGTGTAACAACCCCTCCCCTCATTAGTGGCTTGAAACAATCCCCAGCCCCTCATCCAGCTGTCATTGAATGGCTCTATAGGCTGCTATCATCTGAGGGTTTTTTTTTTTTTTTTTTTTAAACTCACTTTTCTGGTGTCTGGGTTGGTTGGGAATCTTGCCTTACAAGTGGCCTCTGGGCATGGCTAGCTTGGGCATCCTTCCAGCACAAGGGTATGGTATCAGAGGGACCTGGATTTTCCTCCAAGAGACCCAAGTGGGACCTGCAAAGCCACTTGTGATACAACCTTAGAAGCATCTCTTCTGCCCTAATGTGCCATTTAAAGGAATCATAGGCCAGCCCAGGTTCAAAGAGGAGAGAATAATTGTAGCCCTCGGGGTGGGAGTGAAAAGAACATGGTCTCCAACCCCCCCCCCCTTAGGAGATGCAGGCACAGACTGATGGACTGCTAGAAATGAAAGTGATGGTATAGATCACTGGGACAGTAACGGAGTTCTAATGTCCCCCTGTGAGAATGGCTTAGAGAAGCAGTTATTTATATTTGGATCAAGAGGGACAATTTCTTGACCTGATCAAGGATCCACAAAAAGATTTCAAGTCGGCATCATCAGGGAGGGAGACAGGTGGGTAAGAGACTGCTTGGTAGACGGTATCCTCAACAAGACCCTCTTTGGCATGGATCATCTTATGGCCCTGCCAGAAAGTTCAGGGCAAATCATGCTATGCTGTCCCTTTCTTGGTTATTTCTGCACATGGTCAGACCCATGACTGGCAGAAGGCTCTAAATTAAGGGTACAGACTCAAGACAGGTTCTCCTTTGATGAAGAAACCACGGAGAAGTCTGATTATATTTTCTGTTATAGGTTTGTTTCTCAGCTTGCAGACATGGCTCAGATGTCACCTCCTCGGAGAGCCCTTTTCTATTTAAGCACTCGGAGAAATGAAGTCCTCCTACTTCATTCATAAGCACTCTGTCCCTGTACTCATCCCTAGCTATTTAGCTCCCTGAACTGGAATGTAGCTGACATATTCACTTCCTGGCACAGAGTAGCTGCTTAGTGACTTCCTTTAGTGACAGACTAGTATCCATTTTCTTTTGAAAGTAAATAAAATTGTTAACTTTTCTCCCAGGGGTAATTTAAGAATTTGTCTCAAATCTTCCATCAAGCTTGGAATTCAGCTTGAATTCCATTATTGGTCACTACTTGAAGTCAGAATGTGGCATTAGGCCTGAAAGTTTTTTTTTTTTTTTGGTTGGGGGGGCAGTACTTAACCACTGAGCCATATCCCCAGCCCTTAGAGACAGGGTCTCACTAAGTTGCTGAGGCTGGCTTTGAACTTTTGATCCTCTAGTCTCAGCCTCCCAAGTTGCTGGAATTATTGGCATGTGCCACTGTGCCCAGCTTTTCTGAAAGTGGTTTCTAAATGTTCATTTATGCCTGACATGTTTGGGCAAGGGAGGGATTTAGGAGTAGGGTTAGGCAAGACTCTATCTTGCTAGACCCCCAATACATAGGGTGGGAGTGGGGATGCATGATGAAGGCATTATGAGGCGGCCCCTCCAAGGTGCTGTGTGCTCGGGAGGCTTCTCAAGTTTGTGCAGGTGGCCAGGGAGGAGCATGGCTCCTAGAGCCTGCTGTACCTGCCACCACCACATACTAGCTGTGGGAACTTGGACACATTTCTTAAACCTCTCTGTCTCTGTCCCCTCTTCTGTCAGTGGGGATGTCCTCTGTATCTACCTGTAGGGTTGGTACAGGGAGTAAATGTATGCAAAACCCTTAGAATAGTGCCTGACATACAGTAAAGGTCATGTAAGGCTTTGTTAAATATTGCTGTTAGTGGGAACCATTAACAAAATACTGCTATTGTCCTTTCATTACAGCCATCAAAGCCACGGTTTCACAGCAGGTGGATAGGTGCAAGCTTTTTCTTTGCAAAAACTTACTCTAAGGTTATTATGATTTTTAAAAATACTGTTGCATTAAAATGTTGAGGGACAAGCCCAATGATACCGCTGTATCTGCTTGTTCAGATGGGCAGGCACTTGGATGTTCCCTAGGGACATGGACTTATAGACTATCTGATGCCAGAGCTTGGCCTGGTGCTCAGACAGGGCTTCGTGTCATAGCTTAAGCACAGGATCAGTCTCTGAGATGGTGAGTCCATCTAATGAGGTGGGCAGAGAGCTTGGACTTGGAGTCAGAAGTTCCTAGTGAGCTTTTGGGCCCAGTTTGCATATTTAAAAAAAAAAAAATGGGGCTGGTGATCCCAGCTTAATGTCAAGAACTGTGAAGTCTAAATGAGCAGTGGGTGGGGAGGGCTTTCACAGCTGCCAGCTTTTAGAAAAATATTAAATGCCAATATTCAAGGGTCTAGAAAAGTCTGTTTTTCCTACACACCTGCCCTCTGTCCCTACTTCCTTATTTTCATAGTCTTCCATTAATTTCTTTAAAAATTTTGACTTCTAGAGGGCTGAGAATGTAGCACAGCAGTAGAGCACTTGCCTAGTGTGGACCTCAGGTTTGATCCCCAGCACCCCAAAATAGATATACACCAAAATTTTTGACTGACATGATTTTTTTCTTTGTGCTGACGATGGAACCCAGGATTTCATAGGCAAGTGCCCTATCACTAACATAAAAATATATTTGAGGGATGGAATTAAAGGCTATTCTTAAGGATTAAGAATGTATACAGTGGGCATGTGAGGGAAGCAGAGAATGGGGACAGGGAAAGCTGGCAGGTAATGAAGTTTATCAATGAGTTGTTCCAGGACAGGCCTCATTAACAGCAAAAGCAAACTGAGGCCAAAGGCCAGAGAAACGGAATTCAGTGAATCACAAAGAGTAGATGGTAGGAGAGGCCGTTAGGTCTCACATAGGCAGATTACAACTCAGAGGCCAAGAAACTTGCAGGGCCAGGATTCAAATCGGGCCCATCAATAAAATGGGACAATAATGGCCACATCCTTGAGCTATGGAAACGAGTCGAGTTGAGATGGAAAATACCTGGTGTGTAGCTGATCCGGAGCCATGGAAGGAAGCCTTACCAGAAATTTCCGTTTCTGCTTCCAGTGGCTGCCTTGGGCATTGGTGGCCACGTGGGCTTCGGTGACGGTTTTGATGAGTTCCCATTCCTCATCTGTGGGCTCTGGTTTGTGCCCGATGGATTTCTGCAGCTCTTCCCGCCGTCGCTTCTCCCGGTTCTCCTCTATCAGCTTCCTCTTGGCCAGCCTCTTGCTGTCATCCAGCACCACTGGGAGGGAGAGAAAGATGAGATCTACAGATGCTCCCAGGACACAGGGTACCCCACATGTCCTGGAGCCTCTGGGAGGGGCCACTATGGCACAGATGGCCTGGTAAGGGAGTGTGGGGGTCACATTGAAGCATTTGCTCCCTTTGGTAACAAAGTGCCATGGACTAGCCATTGTCCACCATCATCCCGGGAGCAAACTCTCAATGCCCAGGCAGGTTCTCAATGTCCTGAGGGAACTTTGGACACTGGGCACTGCAATGTGATAGAATATAGTTCTTGCAGAGAGATGTGATCTATACTACCCATAGAGTCACAGGCACATCTGTCTAGCCAATCTGAATTCACTCTCGGGATTTCTATTCTCTCCACCTGCCTTAAAGAACTTCAGGTCAAGGAAAATGTCCTGGAGCAGTAATCGGAGACTCCTAATTCCTTCCTCAGAAACAACAACAAAAACCCCCAAAACAAAGAATCAAACTACCCCTTAAGGGCTAATTGGAACATGGCTGGACCTCACAGGTACTCACTATGCATTATTTTCGACTTGATCAACCCTCAATGGTAAAGATCCTAGTCTTTGGAATCTAGAAGGACTTTGGTTTGAATCCTAACACTACCACCACTCGCTGTGTGACCGCTGGCAAGTGACCGGCTCTCTGAGATTTCATTTCTTCTTAGGTGAAATGGAATCAATAATACCCACTGTACAAGGTATGCAATGTGATAATATACTGTAGGTAATCAGTAAATGTAGCTACAACCTTTTTTGCATAAATAATAAGAACAGGTAATAAGAAACCTCTATTTCTGTGGTTAATTTCTAAACCAAAACCATTGCACAAGACTCAGTAGCTACCAGTGGAATGGAAAAGCTCAGGTCTTATATTCCAGAGTCAGTATTTTTAGAATTGGAAGAGGCATTAAATGTTATCCAATTCAGCTCATGGCCCAGGGTTCCTGACTCCAGTTCTACAACATCATTTTTCTAGAGCTACTTGAAGACTCAGCAGGGAAAGAAAAGAAGCAGGTGTAGCAGGAGGAGGGGAACTGGGATACCTGGAGAATGCACAAATAGAACATCAAACCCCAGATGATCCGGACTGGATTTTCAAAGTCATATAAGCATTTACAAATGCAGAAAAATGTGAATGAGCCCTGTTACGTCATTTGGCTCATTTACTAAAGGGTAATAACACCTGTAGTCCCATTTCCCAAATGCTCCCAGTGTGCCAGAGATTGCTGCATTTGATAAACACTATCTAATTTAACCCTGGATACAACCTGCAGAGGTAGACACTAATTTCAGAGAAGGAAAACCTGAGGCTGTATGCCACCAGCTAGCTAGTGGCAGTTGTGGGACTTGAACAGAAGTTTTTCTGCTTATAATGCCTGAGCTTGTAACATGCCTTGTGAGCAGGAAGAGACACTCAGAACTTATTTCTACAGTAGGATTAACACTGAGTTTTTTTAACCCCATAAATTTTCAGATCTTCCCAATGAAACCATGAAATAGATGTTCAGTAATAACGGTTCATTGTAGTGACACATTTAAGCATTTTGTTCCAAGTCAATCATATTCACACATTCTTACTGGGCATATTGTTGGCAAGGGCTAAAGTCTTTAAAAGATAAGGAACATTCACAGCCAGAGGTAGGGATTAACTCAGGATTTCCAGCCTAACACCCTAACCCAGCCCCCTTCCTTTTTGGAAGGTTCTCTACCCTGTCTTATTGAGCAAAGTGCGACATTCTGTGGATTTTTTTTTTTCATTCCTCCTGAGAGAATTCTATTTATCATATAAACATAAGCCATGAGTATTTCCTCCTGTATCAGGAAGAGTCCTTACTGCATTTTCTTTTCTCGGTTTTCCTTTTTAACTAATAGTTGCAATCACTCATGGATGTGCAAAAGTTAATGGCAGTAGAAATCACTGATACTGAAGCCTGGTGGCAGGGAAGCTGCACATGCTGAGTGACATAATTATTCTTTTTAGGATTAATTGAAGCGACTGGTATAAATCCCTTGCACAGTGTAGGGAGGAGAGACCCCCCAAGGGCTAATCTTATCACCATATGCTGTGGCACTTGGAAAACTGGGCAGGACAACTTCGGCTCGAATGTCTTTATGGCTAAAAATACAAGCAAGCCACTGAGAGATGACTCATGCAGTAGCACTTGACTGAATTCTCCAGAAATTCTTGAACATGATGTTTTCCACCAATGCCCCATCTCCAAGAATGCCCATAATGTAAATTCCAACTTCTGCTTCTGGAAAAATAAGGGGAAGTTGCCAGGGCTCTGAGCATATGAACCCTGGGTATGAGAAGTTACTAATCAGGGTCAGTGGACAAGACCCCTCCTTTGTAATGTGCTGCAATCTGTTGCTGCATGCACAGCAGGGATAAATTTAACCCCTTTCCTTCCCCCATCATCTGGATACTTTGAGAGTTGATAAGATGGAAGTAGGATGGGGTCCACGGCTCCCACATATCCCCCTCAGAGCTAAGCCTGAACGGGAACACCAGGTTCTGCACACAGGGGTTCCTGTTTGCTTTTCTGTCTGGTTGATCTTGCACCAAACCCTTCCCCCCAATCAACACTCCTCAAAGAGGAAGCAAATGAAGAAGTTCTACTTACAATCTGTTGCCATGCCAACATAGATGCATTTCTTAAAGCGACACTCCTGGCACTGATTTCGCGTGACTTTGTCTATAACACATTTTCCTTCATATTTGCAGGAATAGGATGGATGGAGATTTTTCTGAATTGTTCTTCTAAAGAAACCCTACATGAAAAAGAAAAACCTCAGATAACAGTTTCATATTTTCTAGTTAACAATTCTGGAATTTTGGATCCACATAACTATGAGATCTTGTTTTGGACCTTAACCTGTATTTGGGTCTCTGGCTCTGCATCCTCAAATATAGGATGGCAGCCCCAAAGTGAACCCCCAAGAGCTAAAGGAGATGTCATAGGGTTGCAGGATCCATACTTTTTTTTTTTTGCCATTTATTCAAGGAAATGAAGCTAATAGGAGAATCTAGCACTTTTTTATTATCTATACATTGAATAATATAAATTATTTCATAGGGTGTTGCGATGATGTTGAATTTAAGCTATGGGGGACTTTAGACTGGGGATTAAAAGAGCCGAATGCTTTTGAGACTTATTAACAATTACTTGGTAATTAAGTAGATGCATTAAGTGCCTTTAGAAATTTAGTTTAATTCCTGTTTTGACTCTTGAGATGGCCAATTCTTTTAGCCTTTCAAACAACAGCACTTAGAAGAAAATTCTGGGTTTTCTGTCACATTTCCCCCATAACTCATTTCTTTTCTTCAATGTCTGTAGACATACACCCACAAATTCAATTTGTTTTTCCTGTCTGAAGGATGCTATTCAGTTATAGGGTTGGGTGACTTACATAACATGCTCAAGGGGATTGTACCCGAAGCTTTCTGGACATGATTCTGAAGTCTTGGCAACTGTACTCTAAATTGCAGGAACTGATAATGGCAGCACTCATTGTGAGGGCTACGTTGCAAAGTGCTGTGGACACGAATGTCCTTCTGTCTTCCCCATAACCCTGGGGGTGGGGCTGTACTCTTAATGTCCCCATCATTGGGATTAAAAAACTAAGACTCAGATTCAGTTGCTTGCTTCACAGTAAGTTCATGCTGGAACTTGACCTGCAACCCCGGAGTTGTAATCCAAATCTTATTTTGCTTAACTGCTTACGTGATATGAAATGACTTTACTGTATTATTTGAATGAACAGAATATCACTAGTTCCCCCCTCACTTGCCCCTCCAAAACATTTCTTTTATCTGTCTTGGCAGACTGGCAAGTTTGAAGGAGTTCACTGCTGAAACTTAAAGGGGGGGGGCCTCTCTCTTTGTTAGAGAAATGGTGGGACGGAAATGCCAGCTTCAGCCCACGTTTTTGTTATCCTGGGTAATTTTCTTTGGCTTTGGTGACGTCCATATGCCCACTTTGCATATTCCTCAACAGACACAAAAGCGCTTCCTTACAATGAAAAGGTCCAACATAGGACGTTATGTTGGCAAAGCAGAAAGAAAAATGACTGAGACTTATAGGCTTGATTTGGGGGCCTGTGTAAATCCTTTACTATTTGCATTGTTCAAGTTCATGAGGTTCCGTGAGGTGAATATGCAGTTACAGGATCCATGGAATCACACACGGTTCAGCTGGGTGAGAGGGCAGCAGTGTTGCTGTTCAGGGTGGGCAATTCCTGAATAGTGTCAATGTCAGAGCATGTCACAGAAGTGAAATGTAAGCTGCGCTACAACCCCCACCCCCAAGGAGGACAGAAGAGGGCTAAAGAAACCCAGAGATTACAGGCAAGATGCAAGGCACAAGCTCAGTGGCAGAGCGCTTGTCTAGCATGGGTGAGGCACTGGGTTCAATCCTTATACTGCATAAAAAACTAAACAAATAAAGGCATGCTGTTTATCTATAACCGTAAAAGAAAAAAATTAAAAAAACCTTCAGGGCACAGACTGGAGGCCAGCACAACCTGTTTCCCTAGAGGTGGGAAAGTCCAAGACAGCCAGTGAGGATGTGGACTGGGCCGCTCAGGACAGGCAGGTGGTTTCTCCATAGAAAGCTGGGGTGACCCTCTTCTCATGTTCTTTCTGATGCCTGCTCCAAGGATAGGACTGGGTTGGGGGCATCCTGAAGAGTCAGCACTAATGAGTGGGTGAGGTGTGAAAGCCAGAATAAGGGGAGCCCCACTTCTCCCCAAGGGCCATTCTATGCACTCTCTAATGGGATGGGTGAAATAATTTCGACTTTGCCTATTCTGAACAAAGGCTGGGGGTGCCTTGCTACACCCATCATTGTGCCATCTTTCCTGTGCCTACATTTGATGACTTTTCTTCGGTGCTTTATGGACCTATTTCCTTTTATACCCTCCTGAGCTATAATAAGGCATACTTTCATAGGATGATGGACCACTTCATCTCAGTTAAATATAAAGATGCTTGGCCTCTTCATCTTAAAAAGTGACAAGATTAAAAAAAAAAACCAAGAGTTGATTTTTTTTTTTTTTTTTTTTTTTGTGTTAGGGATCAAACCCAGGGCCTTGTGCCCTAAGGCAAACACTCTACCAACTAAGCTTATCCCCAGCCCATAAAAGCACACTTGAATAGAAGATCTTTATAATAGTCTACTTAAAAAATCCTTTTAGGGATGCTAAGCACATGGTCTAAGCTAAACCCCCAATCCCTAAGTCCCTGGGTTCAACACTCAGAGTAATATAATGACAAAAGCCTTTCTGAGGTTTTATGGAATGATGACATATTTCATTGGTTTGTTGGTCAGTAGAGGTATCCTTTTTAAGAAGTTTCAATACATCCTGAGAAGATGGACCTATTTCTAGTGATCTGAGATGATGTGCCAATCAGTGACATCAGGAGCTGAGTGTTACCCTCCTAGTTCAGTATTTGGGAAGCTCTTAAGCTTTGGGTCTGTCTTAGAAAATTGTGGAGCAACATAATGCATCTTTTGTAGAAGAAAAAAAATTAACAACTAGCACAAGAAAATATCTCCAAAAGATTTTACTTTTGTTAGAGAAAAAAAGGACAACGTTCTATCCCATAGAAAAAAAATCGCATGTTTAAGCAATATGTGAAGCATAGCTTTGGGGAAAAAAAATCTTTTGCCATTCTTAAAAACTGACTTTTTCCCAATTTGTCATTACCAGCCTGCCCCCATCAAGGAAGGCTCCTTTCTAGATAATAATGGAGGCAATCCCAGAATCAGAATTCTGATGGAGATACAGGCACAGGATTTGAGAAAGCTGCCTTTGCTACATGATCTTTTTTTGTGTGTGTTTGCTGGGGATTTAACCCAGGAGCCACATCCCCAGCCTTTTATTCTTTTTTCTTGAGACAGGTTTTTGCTAAGTTGCTGAGGCTGGCTTTGAACTTGCCATCCTCCTGCATAATACCAGGTGTGCTACATGATTTTTTTTTTTTTTAAAGAAACATTAGCTGAATCAAGCCCCAAACATCCAGTGGTTTTGAGAAATGAGGAAAATTGATTTTAGCGAGGCAGGGACATGGGTTAATAAGCTCAGTTCGCCCTTTAAGTCAATTGCTGGTAATGCATTTAGTGCTCTATAAGGCATATTCAGTCTGGAGAGTCACTTTGGGGAGTTAAGTATTAAATGGAATTTTCATTAGATTCTCTCCCAGAATTCAAAATTTGCCATATGAAATGATTTAAAAGAGTTTCAATGCTGCATAATCAGTCAGGTAAAGCCTTCTGAATTGAGGCTAATTGGTGGTGGTGGGAGGGAAGGCTAGTTTCAATTACTGAGTTTTTGGAATGAGAGAATGTTTCATGGTTTTATGACTTTCAAATCAAGCCAATAAAACTGTGCTTTTAAGAGAGACTACAAGTCTCCTAATTAATAAATAGCTAGGACTTACTTGTAATTAGCTTCATGAAATTCCTTAAGATGTTATTTTCATGGACATAATGGCAACCTTCAGCCCAGTCTTTGTTAAAGAACTATAGCATCCAGATCAAAAGGGTCTGGATGAATGGAAAGTTGTGTAACAGGGTCTCAAACAACAGTGTTGCAGATAAAAGGCCTTGGGACCTTAGGGGATGTACCATGTCAACATTATAAGCAGACTTCTAAGCATTTCCAAATTTCATGCAAGGCAAATATTCCACTAGGGAAGTGGAATACACCTTGGTTTGTAATGGACTAACATGTTAATTTTGGGGGTTAGCAGGAGGAGGAATAGGGTATCAGAAGAAGAAGAGATAAGATGGGTGAAAATGGAGTTGTACAAATTTTAGTTTACATATTGTGATAATTAAATTTCAGATATAAAAAAGGTCAAGAAAATTTGAAAGTCCCCAATTTTTAAATATATCTTCATTTATACTGCATTAGATGAATGAAGGATATAGCACTGGCTTTAGCTTTTTATGACAGACTATTTTTCTGGCTAGGTTGTCAGGCCAAAAGATGTTTTCCATAAAGATTAATTTTGTTGACAAAGATTCTAAGTAGGCAAATTTAGGCTCGCTTTTGACTGCTGATTACTGGTATGTTCTTGTCAAGGATCTTAAGAAAGGTCTGCAGAGAATAAAATTAGTCTGGCTATCCATCAGGTATTTACTACAGCCTTTACAGAAAGCCACTTTGGATAAATTTCAGAACATAATTGAGTCTAAGTAGCCTTAAAGATATTTCCTAATGGAACCCTTAAAAGTGGACAGATTCATGCAGATGAACGGTGGAAGCAGCCTGCGGCAGAGCAGACCCTGTCTCCTCCAGTACTGCAGATAAAATGGGAGGAGAAATGGCATTTTCTTGGGATAGAAATGCATTAAAAAAAAAAAAAAAACTCACAGTAAAAGTTTAAAAATTTTCATTTTCTTCCTGCTTTAAAAATACTTGGAGAGGTAAAGAAACCAGATGTCACACTCTCACAAAACTTCATGTAGTTACTTACAATTTGGTGAAATAGTTCTTTTTTAAAAAATTGTAGATGGATATGATATCCTTATTTTATTTATTGAGGATTGAACCCAGCGCCCCACATGTACTAGGCACACACTCTACCACTGAGCCCCAACCCCAAGAGTTCAGTTCTGAAATGTGTCAAACATGAAGAGCAGCACCAGACCCCTGGTTGGTCACAGGCCACGAATGCTGGATTTGATGTTAATTGGGAATTAACACAGGAAAGGATCAGAAATGGTACAGCTGAGTGCTGGGCACCCAGGGTGCTTACCTTGCAGCCTTCACACGTGATGCAGCGGTAGTGATACCCAGTGGCTTTGTCACCACACACGACACAGAGCTCGTCCTTGTCTAAGTAGCTGGGGATGTATCCTGTGAAAGAGGGCAAAGAGGAAACTGTCAGTCCAGATCCAGCACAGCTAAGGTCATGTGACCAGAGACAGCATGAGTTTCCCATGAGAACCCATAGAAAAGACAATAAATCCAAACAGTAGCTCACACTTGGAGAGTGAACATCAGCCCAGATCCCTTAGAAACAGGTTAGACCACGTCTGCTGTTGGGAGCCTGTTGGAGCCAGTGAATCAAGTAGAGATGCTAGGATCTGAGACTCCTGAAGTGCTCCCAAATTCTGGGCAACAAGTCTCTTTTCACAAGGCTTATTTCAAAACTTCTCTTAACTGCCACCATGTTGGCAATGGAACCCAGACTCTCATGCATGCCAGGCAAGTACTCTACACAGATCTATATCCCCAGCCCTTGTTCTTAAAAGGCTTGGTGCACTTTGGAGTAGAAGTGAACTCAGCTCCATGGTTGGAAAGATCCTGAGGATATTTAACCACTCCTGATGTGAAGACAGTGGCTTCTGGGGGTTTAGCTTTCCACAGGGCCACTAGAAATTGCCAGCAAAGACTAAAACATAGTCTTATTCCTTCTACTTAAACTCTATCTAAAAAAAAAAATCTGGGGAATTCATGATAATACACAATTCAACATTACTGGATAGTGTGGAGTGATACAGGTTCCATTGACCAAGGAAGGAAAACCCAACTATAACTCCCTTCGTTAGTGTCCTTTATTAGTTGAAATTTATTGATCCAGGAGGGAAAGTTAAAAAAACAGACAAAACCCGCCTGCTTCCCCTCCTTCACAGAGAAGCGGCTCACACACAAGAAACTGCTTCAGAAGGGCAAGCACAGCTCCGTACACACTAGCACTTTACCATGGAAGCAGATGGTTTCAGATAAGACCAAATAATCAAGGCATGATTCATTGGGGTGGGAAGAAGGGAGAGGCTCAGAAAATGAATTTATTCTCCTGACTCTGGCTCTCATGAAGGTCTTAGACTTCGTCAACTTTTCTTAGTTTTAGTAAAAATCAGTTGGGTTGAAATGACCATAAGATACTCTCTATTTTACCATGACATTTTCCATAGACCTTTATTAAAATAGGTCACTGAGGGCTTACTCTCCACAAACGGGAGGAAATGAATCCTTTTCATAATTTCTTAGAAACTATTTTGCTCAGCCTTTAATTTAGAAAAGATGTTACTTCTTAGGAGGTAGATAAATGACTTCAAAGAGATTTGGTAATGTACAAATTATATTTTTAAAATATCACGGCTTCTCTCGATTTACTTTTGCATCATGCAAACCATGACTCATCTATTGAGTTCACTTCAAGGTTTTCAAAACTCTCAAACTGTTTTTCCAAGGAGAATTCTGGGAGGGATCTGGGCAGGAGGAGGAGCCAAAATGGGGTGTGTGTGTTTGATCACGAATCTGACAACATTGAGTATATACTCTGTGCTAAGCACTAGGTAGGTGCTGAGAATATAAATGAATAAACATGGTTTCTTCCTTTGGGAAGTGTAGGCAACTTGGTGGTTGCTCTAGCTCTGGTCATTCATCAACGAAAGAAAAAGGTGAAAATGAAGGAAAGAACATGAGAAACGGAAATCCACTGGTATCTCACAGTGAGAGACATCAGTTCCCACTTGGGAGGATGGTTTTAAACAAAAATGACAAGTGGTGGAGAGGATGGTGGAGAGGATGGGTACTTATGTGGTGTGCACACATCTACTTGTAAAGTGTAAAGCAATTTAAACAACAAAATAACCCAATTATTAGAACAAGCATCTTCCTTGTAAAGGCAGCACATTTATATACACATTTGATGGTATCAGGAGAGCTATAGCTGGACTACTTATACTTTTCAACTGTGTATCCCTGAGCAAACAGAATGTTGTTCTTGGTGTGACCCGATATGTTCATCAGCTTGGCATTGCTGTGACAAAAATTCCTGACAACAACTTAGAGGGGGAAAAGTTTATTTTGGCCCACGGCTTCAGAGATTTAAGTCATGATTGATGCACTCCATTGCTCTGGGTGGGAGATGAGGCAGAACATCATGGCGGAAGGTGAGTGGAGGAAAGCTGCTGTGCTCATGGTGTTCGGGAGGCAGGAGAGATGAAAGAGGGGCCACAAGGAAGACGCATACTTTTAAGGCATGCCCCCAGGGACCCACCGCCTCTAGCCACATCCCACCTGCCAAGAGTCATCACCCAGTCAGTCTGTTCCAACTAGGGTGGACTGATTAGGTTACAGCTCTCATAATCTCTGAATATTCCTGCCTTAACACAGGAGCTTTGGAGGGACACCTCATATCCACACCATAATACACGTCTGGGAACTTTAATGACCAGAGCTAGAGTTGCCAAAATTCTGGTAAGTCACCATCTCTCATTCTACCAGCAGGACACTGAGGATTTCTTCCTCTCCTGCTTAATGATTTAGGTGGCCACACCATCTGACTTTTGGGATTCTTGAAAGTCCTGGAATTTGGGACTAACTCATTCAGAGTGGGATGGACTCCTTTCGTATTCTGACTGACAGGAGATAGGTGGTTTGCATTATTTCCTATTTTCTTGGGGGGTAGAGGTGATCAAATGTCTTCAGTTAAATCATCAAACCTTGTTCAGAAATGTCGACCTGAGTTGGTGGCAGTCGCTTACATGATCACACTACTGCACCCCACCCATTGCTTTTTTTCTCTAAAACAGTCACAAATAATGATACATCAATTGTTACGCCTTAAGTCCATTATTCATCCTTAAATAACATCCCACACCTAGTGACTGCAGAGAGGGATTCTCCTCAGGTAACTGGGTACGCTTGGAAACATCACATGGTCACCTTTCTCCCAGAGAACTTAGCCACTTGTTGCTGTTCAATTTCGCTGATTCCTTTTCACATGCACTAAATGAGTCACATGCTGGCCAGTGTGCCCGATGAAGGCAAAATGCACATACAACACTAGCTCTCCTGCTATAACGTGTGGACACTACTGGGTGTGTCAGTGTTGGGTTCTGTCTAGAAACAAACATGAGACACAGTCCTGAAGCTACACTGTTCGTTTTAAAAAATGCAACCATGCTTTGTCCTAGGTAATTGCTTTAAAAAAAAAAAAAAAGCCTGATTAAGAACTCCCCAGAAGAAATTAAGACCTCTTTAGTCAGCTTTTCATCACTGTGACCAAAACAATTCAGAAAGGAAAAATCTATTTTGGTTCATAGTTTCAGGGTTCCGTGTAGGATCAACAGACTCCACAGCTGTGGACCTGAGATGAGACAGAACTTTATGGTAGAAAGTGTGGCAGATAAAAACTGCTCAGTTCATGGCAGCCAAGAAACAGATACTTCACTCACCAAGGACAAAATATAAACACCCAAGGCACACCCCCCAGTGACCTACTTCCTGTAGCCATATCCTACCTGCCCCGTTAATCCATATCAGTGGATTAACTTACTGACTAGGTTACACCTCTCAATCTAATCACTTCAGCTCTGAAAATTCTTGCATTGTCCCACACATGAGCCTTTATGGGACACCTTATATCTAAACCATAACAAGACCCATAATAACATGTGATAATTCAAGACTGATATATTTCTCTGGCTCTTATTTTCTCGTATGCATTACTTTTCCAATGAATGAACTATGCTGTCACTTTATTTAGCATATTTTTATGAACACAGACTACTCAATAAAGGACTTGGGAATTGCTTTTAGTTGACATTTGGCAATGTCTAATTGCTTAGTGTAAAATAGGTTGACATGGTAAAATATTAAGAGATAATTAACTCATCATGTATATAATTCAATGGCTTTTAACATATTCACAGAGTTGTGAAACCATCACCGCTGTCAATCTTATTTTCATCAACCCCAAAGGAAACTCCGTACCTTGAGGAGGAGTTGCCCGCTCCTTCTTCCATCACCTCTAGCCTTTCTGCTCTAGGCAAACCGATACTCTGGTTCCACAGATTTGTCCATTCTGGACATTTTGTACAAATAGGATCATACCATACATGGTCTTTTGTGGCTGGCTTTTCCCTTAGCAGAATGTTTTCAAGATTCATCCATGTTTCGACTAACACTAATTTTTAAAAAAATGATTCTAAGAGGGAATTGGAGTGTGGAAGGGGAAATTATGCAACAGATGGTAAGCTTGGCTTTGGGGTTTAGACTAGATTCCATGCTTTCTCCTGTGTAGGTGAAATCAGAAGTCTGGCTAGTTTAATTTTTTTTTAAGTGAATGATAACAGTATGGCAGGTCCTAGGAGAAACCCTGGTCCTTCTTGCCCCCTTGGCAGACACACAGCCCTTACGCAAAGGAATATGAAGCTGATTAATCTTGATGGTAGATCTAAAGTAGAAGGTGCCCCCTAGGAAGAAGGGGAGAGGGGCAGAGTTTGACAACACTTTCGTGTGGCTAATCTGAACTTTTGTATAAGACTGCTTTCTTACCAGTTCTCTCTGATCCTGGGAAAGACTCTGCAGCTCATGCAAGTTAAGAAGGACCTAGAAGCTACACTGTTCATCTGAGGAACGGCCTCTGCCAGTTTTCTCGAGTAGTTGCTGAAGAAATTTGGTTAATAACCCCCCAAAGAGGTTAAAATGAATTTGATTATCTTGTAGAACTCTGAGTGGGTTAGGCACAAGATACAGGATGAAACTTTCTTCCAATTTTATTAGATTTCATCCTATAGCTCAGAGTCTTATTATTATTTGTTCTTTTTAGATATACATGACAGTAGAGTTTTTTGGGGCATACTGTACATACACGGAATGTAACTTATTCTAATTAGGATCCTCTTGGGGTTGTATAGGATGTGGAGTTACCTTGTCGGGCCTTTCCACCCCTGATACCTTCTTCCACTTCTTTACATACTTAAAACCTCCCAATGGTGTATCCCAACATACTTGATTCCTTTTTCATTCAACTTTTGGTGTTAGGAATCGAGCTTCGTACCTTGTTAATCTTTAACCCTGTGATAAATACTGCATCAGTTAAATCACCCGTCCATTCACATATTGAACAAACGTGTATGAGCCTTCTGTGTGTACATTCCTGGGCAAAAACTTGAAACACCATGGACTTTATAGGCAGCAATGAAAGCCAGCCTCTAGACTGCCAGCAGAACTGCCCCAGGCTCTCCAACTTCACCAAATCTTCCCTCAGAATAGCTACTGTTGTCCTTTTGAAGTCACTGAGCATCTTTTTCCTTATACTTTGCCCAGGTCCTTGGTATTGGGATATAGAAGACAGTGGAGTTCTAAGGCTTCAAACTTACATACATTGGTAGGGAGGTGAAGCAGGCTGGAGATTAATCCATGACCAGGGGCTCTGGTTCCTACCTGAGGTCTTGAGGCAGGAAAAGGGGCAAAGCAATTTTGGATTATTTGTTTTGACTCAAATCCTGAAACTAAAACATAGTTGTTGGGCCAGGCTAGGGTATAATAAAATTTCATGCACAAGAAGTCCTAGCTCGGAGTTCTTAGTAGCCAACATAACCTTTCAATCCACAATTAGAGTGAAAACACTTGAAAATGCAAATCACTGAGAGAGGAAATAAATTGGTATAATGAATTTCAGTCAGAATTTTAATCAAAAGGGTACATGTACTGGCAGTCTACAGTGCTTGGCTCACAGAGTGTTTAAAGCTTGGCTCAGTTTTTTTTTTTTAAAAAGGATTTCACATAAAATCCAGAATGCTTGCTTCATGTGAAAGGTTGGCAACCCCCAATTCCAAATTCTCACAGGGCGGCAAGGAACTGAACTGAGAAGGCCTCCCCACAAACAGGCTTCCTTCCTTCCTACCTCCGCAGTCAGCCCCGGTACTGTTGTATCCAGTTCTGATACTCAATGTCCACTGCCCTTTATTCCTGTATTATATCACTGTATAGGAAATATTTCACGAATTTTTATCAAATAGTCCAAGAAAATTGAAAGAGAACATATTTCTTTTTGAAAGTGAGATTCTTATAAACACACATCTTGGTGGAAAAATTTAAATTAAGCTGCTGTTATGAAATAACGCTACCTTTCTTGTTAATATCAGCTCTTTGGTAATAATGAAGGCATAGATTAGGGAGCAGGGAAGAAGGAAGACTCATCAGAAATGGGTGAGAATGACTTCTAATTTTGAGAGTCAGTTTGTGGCTTTTGGCTCACACAGTTGTATCATCTCCTGCATACTTTTTCTTTTTAATTTATTTATTTTTATGTGGTGCTGAGGATTGAACCCAGAGCTTCACACATGCTGTGCAAGCACTCTACCACTGTCATCTCCTGCATACTCCACAAAAACATGTACCTTTTAATCTAAAAAATCCATTCAGAATGGAATTCAAGGTTATAATTCTCAAAATGTAGGTCATCAAGTCTTCAGCTGTATATTGCATGAAGAGGAAGGGGCCGGATAGGTTTTTTTTAATCGGGAAAATATCACTGCTGTGATAAGCTGATCTCCTTGTCTATGTGCACCTTACAGAATGCCAAGAGCTTAGTGCCTTCCTGGTGCTCATGATGTGATCAGATTTGACATAGACTGTTCCATCATGTGTGCTTGTTTATCACAGGACTACTGTTGGGGTAAAGAGAAAGGTCAAGATGGTGCCTTAGAGGAAGGTTGCATTTCTAGTTGCTCTAGGAGTCAGGATTTAAGGAGTGGGAATACTGCTTCTCAGAGAGGTAGGTGAAAGAGGGAATTCACTGAAATTCAATATCAGATAGGATTCTCTGAGAGACTTAGAAATTTGAGTGCACTGAATAAAGAAACAAGAAAGAAAGAGTACATTGGACCCAAGGGGGTCTCAGCAGTGGCTCCATTTCACTGCAGAGGGGAGGGATAACACCTACAGAAATACAGTGCATAAATGTGATATGGGAAAACCTGTAGAACATAAAAACAGTCTGAATGTAGCTGAACCAGAGTCCACAGAGTGAGCTGGTGTCTGAAAAGTGCAGAGCGGGAGACATCTTGTCACTGTGGCCTTACTGCAGCCTCCTGCTGTGGGCATCCAAAGATTGCCATACTGTCCTGGCAATACCTACTCTTGGGCCTAGGGTGACCTAATAGAACGTGAATCCAACAGGCACGGGGAGGATTGTACCCAAAGGGGACTCAAGTCAGATAAACAGGGGCGTGCACCTCACTTTGCCTTCAAGTCTGGAGGCGCATCTGACCAGCTGAAAAAGTTTGGCAAAGTGTGAGAGACCCATGAGGCGTTGGCTGGCCCACCCTATGAGAATTCTTGGGAGGCTTGTCAGATCCAGATCCCCATCAGAGACCACATCTTTCTGGCTCGAAGGGTGTGTTGATGTAATCTCCAGAGAAGATACTACCCATCAAAGTCCCAAAGGTCTAACTAGAGCTAAGCCCCAACCAGGTCAGTCTGGACAAAAACTCCAATCAGCTGTGCTTCCTGTTCTGTTCTACGTTATACTGGTGAGAGGTGTTTCAACCAGCTTCAGTTTTGGGTCACTCCAGCTGGCAGCTCCGTGAGCAACACGGGAAGGGTCTAACAACCCCTAGTCCTTGCTCTCTCTCAGGGATACAGAGCCCAAAGTGAAACAGAATGCATGACAGCATAGGCAGTGACTGTCCACCTCAAGGGAGAAAATATTTTTAATTAAGAATTTTTCATATATATTTTGTGATTGGTGTGTATGTATGTATATAAACATTTGTTTCTTTTCCCCAATAGCCAAGTTTTCTTGTTCTCTTATTTACTTTTCTCCTCTACTATAGCCATCATTTGCTTCATCTCTTCTGCTTTGTTATCATTTTGAACATTATAAACTTTATTTTCATGTGGGGCTGAAGATTGAACCCAGGGCCCTGCACATGCTAGGCAAGTGCTCTATCGCTGAGCCACAACCTCTGAACTTTATTTTACTCTTCTAACACATTTTCTTTTCCCTTAAGACTATATTTGAGTAATATAATTCCTGCTCCTACCATTCATGTTGTTGCAGTTATTAGTACTGTGGGACACGTGTTGTTTATTGCCAAATCTAGTTTATAGCTATTTATTGTTTTTTGCAGTAATTAGTGATAGAGATATCACAAGAGATACTGGGTATTTATTTTAATGCTGTATGTTGTTTGTTTCCCCCCTCTCATGTGACATTCTGGGAGCCAACTAGGACCCTACAACTTCACAGGGTAGAGACTACTGCTGAACAAAACCCAGTGCACCTTGCTCCACAAACAAATTAACCATGCTCAACCATGCTCAAATTTCAGCAATGTTAATATAAGAGGCCAAACCCCCATACTAATGGCCAGGCCCCCCTCCTGATCATCCTATTCTTATGCCCAAAGTAGAATTAACAGAAAGGTTGTGTACACTACACTTTTGAGGGGTCTCATTCTAGATCACTTGACAACTGTACATTCTAAAGGATTATGGGAGTGAAGAAAAGCAATCATAGAACATGTCCTCCTGAATACAACTGCCAGATCTACAACAAGGACCTCACTGTTTTGAGACCTACAGGGAAAGTTCTGACACAGCATATCAAAATACACTAATCATCACCAAAGGACTAGCAGGGAAACTATACTATAAACCCACTTGGAAAAATTCACAACTTGATATTGCACAATACTTTGAGCTCTAAAGATCCACAGATGAGGGGCGGAGAGAAATTCATCCCAACATAGGAAAACGAAAAAAAAAACCAAGGTAACATGTTGCCTCCTAAAGTTCATAATTCACCAGCAATTGACTGCAAAGATATTGAAGTGGGTGAAATACCAGATAAAGAATGCTAAAGCATAATTATTAAAATGATCAGTGAATTTCAAGAGAACACAGAAAAACTGAATGAATTAAGCCAGTAAACGATCTGAATGATAAAATCAATAAGGATATAGCGATATTGAAAAAGAACCAATCTTGGAAATGAAAGACAATACATCAAATGTTGAGTTGAAAGTCTACTAAAGTAGACCATGCTAAGATAGAATCTCAGAGTTGGAAGACAAAGTGGCCAGCCCTGAACATTCAGATATGTATTAAAGAAAATAAGTAACCATACTGGAATATACAAGATCTCTGGGCCAACATTAAGAGACCAAATTTAAGAATCACTGGAATTGATGTGCGTTGTAAGATGCAAGCTAATGGCATGGATAACCTCTTCAGGGAAATAACAAATTTCCAAACCTTGAGAATAAGATGGACAACCAGATACAGGATTCAAAAAGAACCTCTCCATGACACATCATGATTAAAATCCCTGACATACAGAACAAGGATAGAATTTCAAGAGAAAAATGTCAGGTTGCGTTTAGAAGCAAGCCAATCAGAAGTAATTCAGATTTCTCAGCACAAATTCTGAAACCCAGGAGGACATAGAATGATGTGTTCCAAGTCCTGAAAGAAAATAACTGTCAAACAAGATTGCTATATCTAGAAAAACTATCCTTCAGAATCAAAGAAGAAATAAAAACTTTTCAAGATAGGCAGAAACGGTAAGAACTGATGACTACTAAGCCAGGACAGCAGAACTTAATGAACCCTTCAACGCACAAATGAGAAACGGGACCAAATTAAACATTAGAAATCAAATGGAAAGAATTAGTAAAAATATTTCTACAATAACATTGAATGTAAATGGTCTCAACTCTTCAATTAAAAACCAGGCTGGCAGAATGGATTAAAAAACAAGACCCAGCTATATGTAATTTGCAAGAGAGACACCTTATAAGACGGGAAGGGTCTAACAACCACGGACTGAAAATGAAACTCCTTCCATACAAAGGAAGCCTGGAAATAAGCAGCAGTAAGTTACTCTTGTATCCCACAAAGCAAATTTCAAGTCAAAATTAATCAAAAGAGACAAGGAAGGTCACTAATAATGGTAAAGGGACCCATCCCCAAAGAAGGTATGACATTAGGTGGGCTGGGGTTATAGCTCAGTGGTAGAGTGCTTGCCTTGCATGCGTGAGGCACTGGGTTCAATCCTCAGCACCACATAAATAAAAGGATGTCCAGCTATAACAATAGTAGATATTTATGACCCAAACATTGGTGAACCTAATTACATAAAATAGACACTACTGAACTTACTCAGACAGACCCCCGTACAATAATACTGGATAATTTTTGACAAACTTCTCACCAACACGCATGTCACCCAGGCATAAACTCATACTCTTCAGACCTCAAAGATATTATAAATCAAATGGACTTAACAGACACCCATAGAATATTTCATCGACAACAAGAGCCAAATTCACTATCTCAGCTGCTCATGGAATCTGTTCTAAAATAGGCCATATTAAAACCACACAACAACTCTTTTAGCAAATACAAAAAAATTGATATAATTCCTTGCATCTTATCATAATGGAATCAAATTATAAATCAGCACCAACCAACTCTAGAAACACATGGAGATTGAATAACACACTTTTCAATGATGAACGAGTGATATGAGAAATTAAAAAGTTCTTACATTCAAGTGAGAATAGTGATAAAACATCCAGAACCTCTGCGGTTCTAAGGGGAATGTATATAACTATGAATATTTTCATAAGAAAATCAGAAAGATTCCAAATAACGATGCATCTCAAGGCCTTGAAAAACGAGAGCAACCAATTCCAATCCTAGTAGAAGAAAGGAGATAATGGAGGAACTTTGGATTGGGCAAAGGGGAGGGTAGGAAAGATGGTGGAGATAGACATCATTACCCTAGGTACGTGTATGATTGCATGAATGGTGCATCTCTACACCATGTACAACCAGACAATTGAAGTGTTGGGCTCCATTTGTGTGCAATGAATTAAAATGCATTCTACTGTCATGTACAACTAAGTAGAACAAATTTAAAAAAACCCCAAAGAAATAGAGAATAAAAAAGCATTATAAAGAATCAATGAAATGAAGAGTTGGTTCTTTGGCTAAGTGCTTGTTAATCTTTTCAAACTAAACAAAAGAGACCCAAATTAAAGATGAAAAATGAGAAATGATCATAGAAATCCAGAGTCATTAGGCACTATTTTAAGAATTTACATTTCAATAAATTGGAAAACCTAGAAGGAATGGATACATTATTCTAGACACACATGACCTGTCAACATTGAATCTATGGGGCATGGAAAACCTAAACAGACCAATATCTAGCAATAATATGGAAGGCTTTTTATTACTGCTGCTAACAAAGAAAAGACCAGTACCAGATGGGTTTTGAGCTGAATTCTATCAGACCTATAAAGAAAAACTAATGCTGCACAAATAAATTCCATGAAACGGGAAGGGATGGACTACTTCCAAATTCATTCTGTAAAGCCAGTATCACCCTCGTACCCAAACCAGATAAGGACTCATCAAGGAAAGAAAACTACAGACCAATATCCCTAAATTCTTAGTAAAATATTAGCAAATCATATTCAACATTAAGTCAGTTTTTCTCTCAGGATTGCAAGGATGGTTTAACATGCAGAAATCAATAAATGTAATTTACTACCTAAATAGAATTAAGGACAAAAAAAAAATCAATAAATGCACGAAAATCCCCTGACAAACTTGAGCACCCATTCATGATAAAAATACTGAAACTAAGGATAGAAGGAACTAACTTCAACATTTTAAAGGCCATCTATGACAAGTCCAACACTATAGTGAATGGGGGGGGGGACTGAAAGCAGTTCCTTTAAAATCTGGAACAAAATTTAGGATATCCACTCCCACCAGCCTTATTCAATATAGTAAGAGAAATTTTAGCCAGAGCAATTAGGCAAGAGAAGGAAATAAAAGGGATAGAAGTAGGAAAAGAAGTCAAACTCTGACTGTCCCGCTACTCAGAAGATCCAAAAAGCTCCTCCAGAAGACTGCTAGAGCTAATAAACAGACTCAACAAAGATGATAGAAAATTTAATAACTTTTTTTAATACACCAATAATGATTCTGCCAAGAGAAATCAGGAAAACAATCCTATTCACAAATAGCCTCAAAACAGCAACAACCAAATAAGGGATAAATCTAACCAAGGAGGTAAAAGACCTCTACAATGAAAATGACACAAGGCAACCTCCCATTTTCCTGGATAAACAGAATTAATGGTTAAAAATGGCCAAATTGCCAAAAGCAATACATAGATTCAATGCAATCCACATCGAAATACCAATGACAATCTGCATAGATTAAGAGATAACTGTTCTAAACTTCATTTGGAAAAATAAGAGACCCAGAAGAGCCAAAGCAATTCTAAGCATTCCCGCCCCCCACACAGACAAAAAAAAAAAAAAAAAAAAAAATCAATGCTGGTAGCATTACAATACCTGACTTCAAATTATAGTGTATAGAAAAAAATATTGTGTGGTACTGGCATAAAAACAGACACATAAATCAACTGAGCAGAAGAGAAGACAGATCACCCCAAAGTTAAAAACATATGTTGGAGAAAAGATAGGCTTTTAAACAAATGGTGCTGGATAAACTGGTTATCCATAGCTCATCTTCCACAAATGAGAGAAATAATTGAAAAAGAGACTGGCTCTCTCTCATTCTGCACAAAATTCAACTCAAAATGGATTAAAGACCTAGGAATTAGACCAGAAACTATGCAACTCATAGTAGAAAATGAAGGGTCAGTATTCCAGCATATAGGCACAGTCTTTCTCAATAGATTTCTAAAGCTCAGGAAATAACACCAAGAATTAATAAATATGATGGCATCAATTAAAAAGCTTTTGCACAGCAAAGGAAACAATGTGAAGAGAGAACCTACATGATGGAAAGAAAATACTTGGTTATTCTTTTGACAGAGGATTAATATCCAAATTATATAAAGAGCTAAAAAAATACAAAAAGAAACAATTCACTTAATAGACAATTCTAAGAAATACAAATGGCCAACAAATTATGAAAAAAAAAAGTTCAACATCTTTAGCAATTAGGGAAATGCAAATCAAAACTACACTGAGATTTCATATAATTCCCATTAGAGTGGCAGCCAAGAATATAGACAATAATAAATGCTAGAGAAGATGTGGAGAAAGAGGCACACTTTTACAATTTATGATGGTAAATTAGCACTACCACTATGGAAATTGGTATGGAGATTCCTCAAAAGACTAGGAATGGAACTGCCATATGATCCAGCTGTACCACTCCTCAGTATTTATCCTAAGGAGTTAAAGTCAGCATACTACAGTGATACATGCACACCCATGTTTATAGCAACACAATTCACAACAGCCAAACTATGGAACCAGCCAAGGTGTCCATCAGTGGATGAATGGATAAAGAAAATATGGTGTGTATATTATATATATATATATACACACACACACAATGGAATTTTATCCAGCATTTAAAGAGAACAAAATCATGGCATTTGCTGTAAATGAATGGAGTTAGAGAATACTATGCTAAATGAAGTTAGCCAATACCCAAAACCAAAGGCCGAGTGTTTTCTTTGATACGATGCTGACTCATAAAGGGAATGGAGGGAGGGGGCATGGGAGGTTGGAAAGATGGTGGAATGAGATGGTCATCATGACCCTAAGTACATGTGTGAATACACGAATGGTGTAAATATATTTTGTATATACAATCAGATATGAAATATTGTGCTCTGTATGTGTAATATGAATTGTAATGCATTCTGCTGTCATATATAACAAATTATAATAAAGCAACTAGTTCCAGGGATCTGAGAAGAGAGTGGTACCAAGGACAGCGCATGGCTACTCAGCAGTCTCTGGAAACAGGAAGAATACCTATGTCAGGTAGGTACTGGTGACGGAGAAGATGATGAAGTCCTTAAGTCAGGGCCAGTGGGATAATGGAGTGGGGAGCAGTCTGACCTCAAGCTGAAGGCTTTTGAGGACTGGGAGCTGAGAAGGAAGATTTGATCTTGGCTGTGGAAAAAGTATTCATGGAGGGATGCAAGGTGATGATGTCCATTTCCACATGTGGGAAGTTAGCACCGCCATTCCTTCCCAAGCCCCAGGGATCTGACTTAGTTGTGCAAGGGACTCCCCATCAGCCTTCCTCCTAAGGAATGGAAGTGTGTGCTTTAGGATTTGGTTAGGGCATGAGGTGAGAACCTGGAGAATGTGCCTTTGACAAGATGGATGCCTACTCCTCAGGAAAGGGAAAAGTCAGTTCATTTTATGTCTGTTCTTAAAGTTGTTTTGAAAACTATTACTGCTGTTTACTTTCCTCCCATGTCTGTGGCTGAGAGTCACTTCATTTAACCTTTTGAATAGCAAATGTGTTAAATAAAATACATATATTTATTTAAAATGGTAGTATTTCTTTCTGAAGTGGTATTGTTACTAGTTTATGGGTGGCGGTGTCTAGATTAAAATGCTATCCTTACACCAGCATCCTCACAATTATGTACAGGTTGTTAAAAAAAAAAAACCCACTGTAGTTGTATTAACCATTAAAGTGTTACCTTTACTCACTTATTTTTTGGTACCAGGGGCACTCAACCCCTGAGCCACATCTCCAGCCCTTTTTAAAAATTTTGAGTCAGGGTCTCCCTACATTGCTTAGGGCATGGCTCAATTGCCAAGGCTGGCTTTGAACTTGTGACTCTCTTGCCTCAGTGTTCATGACTTAAAGAGATGATGTCTGTAATTCTCAACAGTTCTCTGGGTGAACTGATGGCATCTGTATTTAACTTAAATTCAACTAGAGGAGGGGAGGAAGACAGAGTATTGGAGGGGAAATAAAGGATGAGGGAAGGAGAACAGGGAGGACATAGTATGTCATCTTACATTCAAGTTTATAGCCAGCAGTGATTATGGAGTGGAATTCATGATCTTCCATGTCCTGCCTGCTTTTCCCTAGACTGGGTATGATTCTAGGGATGAGTACCTGTTTTTCATGTGATATCATTTTGGGGTATAGACTTTTGAATCTCTCCATCCCCAATTCCACCATGTAGCAATTGTTCTCTAAAAGAGGCCAAAGAAATTCTAATTAGAAATCCTATTTCTTTGGGGCTTAACTCTTCTTTTTAATCCAGTCCTCTTTGATGTGGGCCACTTCAAACATCTCCTGACTTACCATTTCATTTCCATTTCTAATGTCACATGGAGGCAACAGAATATGAAAGGAGAATGAATCTTGTCTTACAGATGCAATAAAAGCAGAATCAGGAAGTACAGTTTTCTGTAGAGTTTCTGCTTCAGTTATTTTTCTTTCTGCAAAACTAAAAATGTAGCTGTGCAATCCAAAGCAAAACTAAACAGACCAACACCCCATCTCCTTGGCCCAAGTGAAAACCAGAAAGTCCTTCTCCTGGACTGATAACTGAGTCCGATGCAAATGCTCTAGCAACTAACTTGTTGAAGGTTCTATGAAGATGGCATATAGAAGGGAATGCAGAGTCCTGTGTAGGAGAGTTGCCCAGTACAGACTCCTGGGAAGGATTCTCTTTAAATGGACAGAGGGTGACTGGCAAAGCTGCCTTTCAGGGTGGCCGGATACAAGCTGTTCCAGGACTTTGGAATGTAATTGGAATGTCTGTTGTTAATAGCCCGTAGACAGGAAGAGAGAATGGTGGGGGGACAGAGAGAGAGGGTAGGTAGGTTGGGAGATAGTGGAGATTTGTCAACTTTTAACTATGCTGGAACCCCAGCCACAAAAGAGAAGCACAATAACCTGACTGTCAATTCTTCATCTGATTCCCAAACTTACCATTTCTCCTTCCTCCAGAACGGATGCATGCAATTAGAGCTGGTGACCGACTCAAACGCAACAAATAACGATCATGCCACAAGACAGTAACTAAGTAGCTCATGCCTTGTGAGTGATTGGTTGGGTTCTGTTTGTCCCTAAAGTTTAAAAAATTGAAATTTTGTTTTCTCATCTTCCCCATGAAAAAAATCAGACAAATCCTATGTTTTGAATTTCAGTTCTCCTCGGTGTGAAAATGACATTGACCTAAATCTCCAGTCTCGAAGTTTAATTTTAAACATGATTAGTGAAGTGAAGTCTGACTTCAGACTTGGTTCATGTTTGCAGGGCTTCAGGAGTAAATGACAATTTTTTCCCTCCTTGGTTACAAATGAAAGAAACATAAACTCGAGGAAAACTAAATGTCACTCTAAAGTCTACCAATTAAGTAATCCCTGGTTTTGTATAAGCAAATATTCCCCCATGCTGGTAAGCCTACTACTCTCCTAGCTTTCCTTCCATGTGTACTTTTAATATATATATGTTTTTAAACAAGACGATTAGGAAGCTCTAATTAAAGTTTAGAGAATAAACCATTCAAAAAAAAAAAAAAAAACAGCTGCATTACTGAAGATTCATAGAGCTACTGTGACGGCAACAAAGGAATTATGACTTTCATGAAATAGATGAAAATCCAATTGAAAATGAGGCCTGCCCCCACTGAACACCTGTTTATAGTCTTAATTTTGTCTTAACGAGACACTACTTATATCTTCCAACAATAAAAATCAATAGTGGATCGATATGGATAAACATGTTGGGTACAACCTTTTGTCCTAAGAGACAGTTAACAGCTGGGTTTAGTTTTACTGGGATTTACTTGAAGACTTGTAACAGTAAATAATGGTGCATTTAAGACTACTTGCCTGCTTTGATTTACTGAGTCTGGCAGGTGGCAGTGGCCTTTCGATGGCATATGGCTTTGAGAAATTACATCAATATATGCATATGATGCGTCTTTTCCTCTGGTTCATGCATCAAATTAATTAGTAAAGAATCCCTGGCTTCGTATTTTATAAGCAACTTTTCCCCAGTGCTGCTTGAAGAAAAATATAATGAAAAAAAAAAAAAAAAAAAAAAAGGGAAAAGAGACCAGAAAGTTCTGCAGGAATTTTTAAGAATAGTAGAATCTGCAGCTAGACAGATACCACTGTCTTATTCTGATCCTGCAACATTACTAAAGGTACAACCTGTCATGTTTAATGAGGCAATGTTAATTTCTTCTTTTCAAAGGTATATTACTATGACGTTAAATGAAAAAAAGCACACAATCTGTCTCAAATGTCCCCGTTAGGGAACTTTCATGGCATGTCCCCTGGCAATAAATGGGAAATTTTGATGCCCTTCAAGAGGATGCAGAACTTAAACTATAGAAGAACAACACTAAATGTTTAATGCTATGATCCCTTTCGTAATTCATATCTGGAAGTTGTAGAATAGCACTCTAGCTAGTAAAAAGTTAACAGGGATTTTAGTTTTTAAATGACTTGTTTTCATAGCTGGCTACTTTTAATTACAGAGTCACATTAAGAAAAGCAAATGATAATTTTCATAGGAACCACAAATAAAGCACATTATTTAAAGTTTAGTTTCACAGAGAAATTGTGGTTCCCTAAGCAATGTCTTATAGGTCATAATCAGAAAGAAACAAGTTCTGGCATCTCCATACTAGAATTTAAACTTTTTTTTTTTTTTAAGCACTTCTTGAGAAATTACATCAATAGTTCCAGTAGTAGTACCCATTTGCTTTTATTTTTGTTAATGCAAGAAATGTTCTATGGATAGAAAATTAAGATAAAGGGATATTGCCCTTATTTTAACATTGGATATTCTAAAGGATATTTCACTTGCTTTTATATAGCAAGTTCATTGGAGTTGATTGCAGACATGTTATACTTTACCCACACGCTGTGTCCTTAAAGTTTATCTATTACTGTTGGAGTTTTACATTGTTCCTGTTTGTGGTCACAAATAGATTTTCTACAGTTTACATGGAAAAATTTAAATCTGTGAAAATGAATATTTACAAAGTGTCACCTACCAACTGATAGTACTATAAAAAAATTCACTATTTTACTGCTTACCAAAAATAAACTTTTACTCTAAGAAAAAGTCTAGTGAATTTTTTGGTCTGAACTTGAACCGGTGAGAATGTTCCCAGCTCAAACACTACCACACCTAGCCAGCAAGGGAAGATTTCACGTATTTTTTTTTTTTTTAAGCAAAGAAAGCAGTAATATTTTGGGATGTACATACATTTGTCCTCACATGCCAAACACAGCCCAGAAAACCAACCTATCCTGCTTTTATACATGAAGAAAGAAAATGCTTGGAAATCTTAGTGTTCTCAGAGTCCTTCAATCACCTAGCAACATCTCTCTCTGCTGCTTTTTCATTTCGAATATTCGCCGTTCAAATCCAAAGATTTGAAGAAGCCAGACACAAAACTAACTTTTAAAACGAAACGGAAACAAACACCGAAACTTTGAACAAATGGAAGCAAAAAGGTCCCTACCTTTTTTTTGAGAGTACGATGGCGACTTCGCTTGAGAAAAAGTAGGCTTTTCTTCAGGGAAATATTCAGGTTGGCTGTATTGATTCAGGGCCATGTCCAAGTCAGAGTCCTTGCTTTTCAACATGTTTCCAGGGTAACTACAGGTATAAGGCTGATTCAGTGCCCAGGCCTGTTCCATATATCTGTTGTTACTGGGCACAGCCTGAACATCACAACCACTGTAACCCGGACTATCTTCAAAATACGTGAAATAGTCAGTGGGCTGCATGTAGCAATTGCTGCCGGCAGCCGGGTGCACTTCATATATTTCTTGCATACAGTAGTTCATTTTGTGATCCTGGTTCGGTTTCTACTTTACATATACACACACTCTACGCATGCATTCACCAAACCCATACACCCCGAGAGCCGGGCATATACGCCAAGAAGCAAACATACATACACATGAAATGAGAAGGGGAGATGAATAAACACCACCAACCAACACAGCAACCCAGCCTGCTGTACTTTGGAACAGCACCTGAAGTGCTAAAATCCTATTTAGACGGAGGTGTCTTTGGAGCTCTCCTGCCATTCAAACATATTGGAAAGCAGATTTATCACTATACAGGTCTTAAGCTGGGCATGCAGCTAATTCCTGGGGAAGGTGGCAGGCAGGTAGGAGTGACCTCCACCCAGATAGGGGAGTGACAGCAAGAATGTGCCTGTTGCTCTCAAGCCGGGAAGATTCATTTTATACACGGTTTTAACCCCGTTCAACATGATTAGAAAATGATTACTCATTGTTATGTCATTATGACAGAATGACAACTTAAGCATGAAATAGTATAAAGACATCTTAGAGAATATCCTCGAATACACAGACAATCCTAAAATCAATAATCTAGTTCATTAGCATGGACCAGAGAAAATCCAGTAGTAATGAGCCCGACAACTGACTCCAACACATTAATCTGGTTGTACCAACATTAGTGGTCGAATCTGTTGTTGAGTGTTACTGATTGGCTTTTACTGGCAGGATCCACTATTTTCCCATGACACACAGGTCCCACTGGTTTTTAAAACGTGCCAAGGAAGGCCACATTTGCAAATGGTGTTGGACGCTGTGCATTCTGTCCTGTTCCATGCACCTGATCATCTTTTATGTCATTCGTACTAATCTATGCGAGACCAGCAACTTAACTGTCTTTGTACTTTGTTTATAAGGATGTGAGAGAAAGTATAGCCATCCTCCTGTTCTGTTTGTGCTCAACAAAACTCTGATCATTAGTAGTCAGAAAATTTTAATACACCTGTTTTATTTCCATCCAAATCTGCTTTTGAAATTATTTTCAAGCTTTAATGCGATTTAAGTATATTCACGCACACATTGGTATTTGAAGATGATGATTTAAGAGAGAAAAGTGTTCTCTGGAAGAATAGTCATATCTTTGAACTGAGAAGTTAACAAATATCAAATTGGATTGCAAATGCTCCCCAAAGTGATTACTAATGGCATCTTCTCCCTGTGGAAGGTGGCCAGTGTATGTGTCCATATCCATGTGTTGTTCTACCTCATATGTCAGTAAGAGCTGAAGCTGCTTTCTGTTAAGCTAGGAGCGCCTTAGACACACTGCTGAGCTGGCCTCAGCTTACATTTGGGTCTCTGCTGGTCCATCAATATGTGACCTTGTTGGTATTTCACTCCTGAGGGGCCACAGACAATGCCACACTATAATACTTCACAATGAGATCTTTGCTTTGAATCTGTAGCTCCAGCCATCAGTTGCAACATGGAATTCTGCAGCAAGGGCATACAGGAGAAAGGAGGGAGTAAAAATCATTGGACAGCGGGGTTTGGAGGCTCATACCTGTAATCCAGTGGTTTGGGAGGCTGAGGCAAGAGGATCACGTGTTGAAGGCCAGCCTCAGCAACTTAGTAAGGCCCTAAGCAAATTAACGAGACCCTGTCTCAAAATAAAAAGAAAGGGCTAGGGATATGGCTTAGCGATTGAGCACCTCTAGGTTCAATCCCTGGTAACCCCCTACTTCCCCCCCCAAAATTGACAAACTATGTGGTGACTGTTAAATTTAAAGCAGGGATGGTGGTACTAAAACAAAAACCACACACAGTTCCTACCACTAAATAGCTTAATAGTAGGTGTTAAATATACAAATCAGTGGTCACCATGTAGTCTTTGCTGACATTTTCACAAATAAATAAAAAGCAAAATATGAATTAAAATGAGAAAAACCCCGAGGCAGATCCCCAGGACTCCCCAGAAAACTGCAACTGAATTACAAAACAAGTAAAGGAATGTTCATGTTTGAACCTGGAAAATGAATTGCAACACCCTAGACAGCATTACAGTTTCCATAGGTATAGAGAACACAACTAGCATCTCAATAGTGTTTTTACACTCTGATTACTCTTAAAACAAATAAAGGATTTATTTGCAAGTGTTTTTAAGAACACATACACATAACATCACAATTAACATTTTCTCCCAACTGAAAATGTCAAAACATTTTATTGGAAGCAATGACTATTTTCTGCAAACCCGAGGAAAAAGGATCCAGGCCTTATGTTTTTTGTCTGATCTCATTTATTTATCTCAAATTTCTCAAAACTAATCTGAAAATTAACCTTTCAATAAAGCAGTTTTCTTTCCTGGCAACTATACATGATCCACGGCCTCTTTTTCTGGTTGGGAGCCGTGTGCTGGCTCCATCTGATTTTGCAGTTTTGCCCAGTGCGTTTCCTGGCTTCCTCTCTCCTTCACTGAAGGCACAAATCCAAGCCATGTCTTGCTTTTCACCAGTAACAATATCAACTCAAGCCAGAGTCTCGACTTTCATTCCAAAAGAACGCTTAAAAACAAATTTCAGAAGTCACTAAATGTGCTTGGAAAACCCAACGTTGCCGGGTGTGGTGGCGCACGCCTGTGATCCCAGAGGCACGGGAGGCCGTGGCAGGAGGATCACAAGTTCAAAGGCAGCCTCAGCAGCTTAGGGAGGCCCTAAGAAACTTTGTGAGATCCTGTCTCAAAATTTAAAAAGGGCTGGGGATGTGGCTCAGTGGTTCAACACCCTGAGCTCAATCCCCATTAGAAAAAAAAACAAAACAAAAAAAATCCAGTGTTATTCACCCTAGAACTGGATATACATATTGCAGTTTAAAAAAAAAAGTTCCTGAGCAACTTTATTCCTCTCATTTTCTGCTAAATGTTTGAAATACCCACAAGAGTCAACAGCATTTTTATTGAACTGAACAAAACAACTGAATTCACCCAGAAATCTTTAACTAGGAAAAGAGCACTAATGTCCTCACTCCCCCTATCTTTTAGAGAGAACAATAGCAAATGGGACTGTTCTTTACTTGCACAGAAGGCAGGAAACTCTGCTGCTTGCTGAAAACTGAGCCGAGCACTCAGGGGCTCTCGGGCACGGCCCCTCCCATCCTGATGGCAGCCATCACATCTGTCACCGGAGATCGATCTGCACCCTTCTAAGTCGATAAAGCAATCCGAACATATTATGTGTCACAAATAAGGTGAGCTTCAGTAAGATGTTTCTTATTTCCCTGACTGCTCTAATTTACTTACTTAAAGAGAAGCTTAGAGTTATTTGACCCACAGTGCATCAAACTGCCTTAAATAAACTCAGGAGGGCCTTAAATAATTCTCATTGGAAGCCTTTCAATCAATCTATCATTTATTATATAAATGCACCTTTTTCTATGGCTGGAAGGAAGTAGCTTCAAAGGATAAGACCAACTACCTCTGTGTGGGAAAGCAATGTAGGTAAGCAAAAAGTCCTCAAGATCTCTGAAGGAGGAAAATTGTTTTCTCTATTTTGAACTGTGTAGGTTCTCAAATACAATTGCATGTCATATTTCACCTGACAAAACTTTTCAAAACACTGATACCCAGGTGTCACCTTCAGAAAGTCTGAATTAATCACTAGGGGGTGAAACCTGAGTGTCAAGATTTTTAAAGTTCCCCTGATTTATGTTGCCCAGTCAGCGAAATTTGAGCATGATGGTTCTGCTGGGTGAATGACCCCAGCCTCTTCCACCATGGACCAGGGGGGCATCCTGCCGAGCACTCACAGGGGCTCTGATTCCTTTTTCTTCTTTTGCAGTTTCACTACATATTTTCTTAAATTCTTACTCTACCTGCCCTTGAGTTACTCAGTCAAGACAGTTCAGGAAAGAACTGACCGAGAACAACTAAGGACGTGGGAACAGGACAGGCATCTTCTCAGGGGTCAAGGACGGCTTCACAGAAGAGGCGGCTTGGGATATAGGACTCCAACACTGGGGGCCTGAGAAACGAGATGACTGAGCTGTAGATATGTCTTAGAGTGCTACCAACTACAAGAAGGCACAAGAAAGGAATCAGTAGGGCAACTGGTCAGAAACTTCTAGCTTCTGAATGTTCTTACTTTCCACTTTAGTCATGGACTCTCTAATTTTAGCTAGGCACACGGCCCCTGGGAAAAAACTATATTTGCCAGTCTCCCTTGTACCTGGAAGTGTCCGTGTGAATAAATTCTGGCCAATGAGATACAATGAAGGGAGTGGTATATGGTAGTTTCTAGGAAACTTAAAAGCCAGTTTTTTTTTTTTTTTTTTAAACAACTAGTACATGCCATTTACTTCTGGTTCTAACTGCTGCCTGCAATGTGAAGATGATGGTTGGAGCCCCAATCACTGTTTTGGTCTGTGAGGATGAGGGTCATACTCTAGGGATGCTGGACAAATGTCTAGGCTGCGGAAGTCCACAGCACTGCCATACTAGACCTGGAATGCCAAGCTCGGGACATTTTCCCTCAAGAAGAAATCTTATGTCACAGGTTTTGTTTTGTAAAACAGATAAGAGTGCCTATGGTATTTGTGAAATACCCGTCTTATTTGTAAAGTAGGGATAAAACAGTATCCACCTTATTGTGAAGATTAATGGAATAAACATAGTAAAGCACTTACAATAGTGACATGGCATAGTAGGTGACACAATTATACGTACATAGTAATTATCATTACTGAAGTGTTTTAGCCTGTCTTGGATGTGTGTGCTCTCCTCAGCCTGGGGCAGAGGTCAGCAAACTTTGACCTGTCGGCCAAATATGGCCCACCACTTGTTTTGTAAATAAAGTTTTATTGGAATGCATCTATGCTCAATTGTTTATATACAGTCTATGGCAGCCTTTGCACTACAGCGGCAGAGATGAGTGGTTTTGAGTGACACCTATAGCTGAAAATATTTACTGTCTGGAACTTTAGAAAGTTTGCCAGTGTTTCCCCTAGGTCATCCTCACCCTGTTTTGCAGCTTTAAATAACAGTTATCTGCAGATGACATCCAAGTGTAACTCCATCCGGGATGTTTCCTGTGACACCAGAACCTTATGCCCACCTCACCTGGCCATCTCCATTTGCATACCCAGGAGGCACCGCCCAGTTAATTATTTCTGAAATCTGTTCCTCGTAATCTTCTACCTCAGTAGAAGCATCCAGATAGGAGCTTAAGCAAATACCTACGGAGCCCTCCCTGGCTCCTCCTTCCTCCACCACCTTCCTCAAATCCATTAGTAAGTGCACTGGTTCTTCCCCCAGATTACAGTTCCCATTCCACCGTTTCTCCATCTCTGCTGCCACTGCAGCCCAAACTGCCATCATCTCCGGACAGGGCTTCCCAAATGCTCTCTGCACTGGCCTTGCCTCTCTAGTTCTTTCTTTTTTTTTCTTTATAGCTGGGACTGAACCCAGGGGCATTTAACCACTGAGGCCACCTCCCCAGCCCCATTTTGTATTTTATTTAGAGACAGGGTCTTGCTGAGTTGCCGAGGCTGGCTTTGAACCTGTGATCCTCCTGCCTCAACCTCCTGAGCCGCTGGGGTTACAGGCATGTGGCAAGTACTTTTATTGATCAGCAACTGAAGACTTATGTTTTAAAAACTGCAGATCAGGTTTTATCTCGTCCCTGTTTAAAAACCTCCAGTGGATTCTCATGGCCTTTAGGATAAAACCCACATTCTTTACTAAAAGGTGGTCCTTCCCCACTTCCCACCAACACCCTCCTCCTCTCGCACACTCGACTCCGGCCAAAACAGTGTCCTTGTCATTCTGGGAACACTTCGAGCTCTTCCCTGCCTCAAGGACACTTCACATGTTTTTCTGTCTGAAATGTCCCTTTCTTGGGCTCTTTGCAGAACAGAGCCTTCTCAGCCATCAAGACTGAGCTTAAATGTCACTTTCTCTGCATTTCAGGAGCCTCTTGATTCCATTATAGGACTGAAGGTCTGTGACACATTATATAACAACATATAATAATATTTGCTTTCACAGAAAAAATATGGAGGACTCTCAGTGCACCAGGAACCAAGATCTGTGTGCTTTTTTTTTTTTTTTTTTTAAAGGACAGCATTTTACATATTTATTGCAAAGAACCGTCTTAAGCTTGGAGAGTTCCTGAGAGACATCTATGTCTAAAGCCCATCCAGTTTGCACTTATATATACTTTTGGCACCAGAGACAGACCCATTTATTAGCCCTACCTCAGTTGGGATTATGAATTGCTATCATCATTGCCAATCATCTTTTTCCCCCACCCCCAAAGTTATTAAAAAAGGCCAAAAGATTTCCTGTCCTCCGAAAGAACTATCCAAATTGAGGAAAGTTTCCTTTATAAAGGGGAAAGAGATCCAAGTCTTATCATCTGAGTGTTCAAAGTTATCCAAATGCTAGGTAATATATTTTGGGATAATCTGTAGGGGTATATGATACTTTTTGAGCATGTTCTTTTGGTCTTTTGATGTCTGGAAACTCAGCCTTATTGCTTTACAAAGTGAATACTCCAAATGATCCAGCTGCAGAGATGTCAGGAGGGGCAAGCTCTTGGCACTCTGAAACCACTATCTTAAAGTCATCCAATACAGCTGGGCGCAGTGGGGCACACCTGTTATCCCAGCAGCTTGGGAGGCTGAGGCAGGAGAATTGTGAGTTCAAAGCCAGCCTCAGCAACTTTGTAAGGCCCTAAGCAACCCAGGGAGACCCTGTCTCTAAATAAAATATAAAAAAGGGCTGGGGATGTGGCTCAGTGGTTAAGTGTGCCTGGGTTCAATCCCTACTACCAAAGTCACCTGTCACCCGACACATGGGAAATTGATGTCGGCTGAGACCTCTCCTAGGCTTCCCAGAATCCTACAATATTATAACTGGAACTCCTGTGTTGTGCATTCCATGTGTATTTTATTTGACTTGTGAGGAAACTTGAGTCCCAGGGGGATAAAGTGACTTGTCACAGGGTAGGTGGTAGCTATTGGGATCAGGACTCACCCCTATTTTGACCATATCAAGCCTCCTATTTTAGGTGAGGCCTTTATTTCCTAACTAGCCCGGTGCTTTAGAGTTTAAAAAAAAAATGCTGTGGAGGAAGGGGATTGAAGGGGACGCACTTCCACCAAAATATATAAAAAGCTCTAAGTCACACCATACCCAACTCTAACCATTTGAGCTTTTATTTTCTTAGTCCTAGGTGTGTTATTAGCACGAATTGCCCTCCTCTTGATTACTGTAATTTGTAGTCCTTTTTAAAGGAACATCATGGCTGCTATTGTCCAGGGGCTGCATCTCTGAGCTCCACCCTCACAGCTCACCATGGCTACTGGGTTAATATCCAGATGATATTCCCAAAGGGGTCCCATGATAGCAGCCCTGAGAGAGGCTTTAAAAAAGACAAAAAGAGATTCTGTGGTCAAAGGAGCTTGGGAAATGAAGCATTGTACATTTCCTCCTTGGAGATTCACCCACAAGTGAACTGTTCACCTTTGTGTGACTTTGTATGTTAGCATTTTCCAAACCTGTCTGCTCTCAAAACCTTGAGCTTGCCCCTGCTCACATCTCTGGAGCTGGGTCATTGTGGAGTCCTAACTTTGAAAAACAATAAGACCGAGTTTCCAGATATCAAAAGACCAAAACATTATCTAGCATTTGGATATCTTTCAACACTCAGATGGCTTCTTGTAACATCTGTTCCAAAGGCTCCATGAACTACACTGAGAAACCTGGTTTTCTGCTCTGTTGGGGGTACATGCTGGAGCCGAGGCTGACAGCAGGGATACCCAGCTCACCTGGATCTCCCAGATCACCTTGCAAGAGCAGAGGAGCCTGAAAAGCTGAAGAAGGAGAGTGTCCTTGCTGTGGTCATCACCAAAGAGCCCAGAAGCAGGCTGAACACACAGAAGTGCAAATTCTCAGAGGGCTGCAGAGCAAGGCCAGGGCTTTGGGGCTCTGGGATTGAGTCTGTTTTGGTGGGGACAGATGCTCAGACCTCTCCCCCTATCAAGACCTACTGTATTCTCAATTTTCTCTTGGTATTTCATTAATACAAGATAGTAGTGAGGGGAGACTGGCTCACAATCCATCAAGGAGCAAAGTGAGCTTTTACAAATATTGTACTTGAAACAGTGCCGGCAGGATTTAGTAGCCTATAGGGAAGAGGTTCTGATCTGGTACAATGGAGCAGAAGGAGCTCCGTGGGAACAATGACGTGGGAACAGGACTCTCCTGGGGCCCAGGCAGAAGGAAGCAGGCCCAATGGATGACTGAACCGAGAGCCTTGCAAGCGAAAGGACATTGTCATCAAGGTAGTTCTGGTGGCTGCCTCCATAGGGACATGGTCCCTGCATCCAAGATGTGGAGATTGTTTTATTTCACGAAGGAGGGATGGTTGTCCCAGCAAGTTCATGCAAAAGATTATCACAAACCCAGTCACAACAGCTTTTTACTAGACAAAATATGCCATCGTATAGAGTGAGTTAAAGAAAGCAGCCTTTTGCAGTTCCCCAAAGATCTTAGAATAGACTCCAAAGTCCTCAAAAACTCAAAAGGTGATTCCTGGACCAGCAGCAATAGAAATCGCATCACCTGGAATTTCTTAGAATTGCAAATTCTAGAAAATTCTAGCTCTACCCCAGACCCAATGGGTCTGATTTTTTTTTTTTTTAATTTTTCAGTTGGACAAAATACCTTTGTTTTATTTATCTAGTTTTATGTGGTGCTGAGGATCGAACCCAGGGCCTTGCACATGCTAAGCGAGTGCTCTAGAACTGAGCCACAACCCCAGCCCCTCTACTTGCTTTTTAAAATTGGTCTTTCCATTGATTCTGTTGTCTATCACCTTTTTTTGGGAGGAGGAGCTACTGAGGATTGAACCCAGAGGGCTTAACCACCGAACAACACCCCCAGCCCTTTTTATTTTGAGATAGGGTCTCACTAAGTTGCTTAGGACCTTGTTAATTTGCCAAGGCTGGCCTTGAACTTGTAATCCTCCTGCCTCTGCCTCCTGAGTTTCTGGGATTACAGGTGTACACCATGCCTGCCTTGTTTCTACTACCTTCTAACCATGGAAGTTTTTACCAGGTGACCACACCAACGCTTTAGGTTCAACTACTGCCCCTGTGTGCTGTTGGTGTGTCCTCCAAATCTGCATGGCCAGTCAGGCACCAAATACCTCACCCTGGATGCCCCCTGAAGTACCTCACATGCCAAGACTGCATATACCTATGTGTTAGAGTCTAATTTAATCTTCACAATAGTCTTGCAGGAGTAGATTTCTACAATGTGACTTTTTTTTTTTAACTTAAAATCTATATGTTGCTCTAACAACTTCTGATTTTATGTGGAGAAGTGTAAGACTGAGTTCCTGCCTTTTTAATTTCCAATAAAGATGCTTGCATAACTTTGTTTTTAACTTTATTTATTTTTTAGTTGTAGGTGGATACATTATCTTTATTTTATTTTTTAATGTGGTGCTGAGGATCGAACCCAGTGCCTCACACATGCCAAGCAAGTGCTCAACCACTGAGCTGCAACCCCAGCCCCTGTTTTTTAAACTTTCAATTAAATTAAAAATGCTATTTTCTCCTCAACAAATAAACAAACAAGCAAGCAAAACCAGTCCTCCAGGGCAGCTGATGGCTCACTTTTTAAAAAAATATACGAAAAATCATGTATTTGTCCAAAGTGGCAGAGATGGTAATTTGAAAAGTCAGGATTCAAATCCAGATTTATTTCTACCTTTACTGTGACATCTGGTCACAAAGGTCAGATATTCTCCATGGTCATTCTTCTAATTAAACTCATCATTTCTCCTTAAAAATTGGTCAACCCAGAAGGTTTCTATGCCTCTGATTTTACTCTGATCTTGCAAGTCTCCTTCTATGTAGCAGCCAAGGGTTTTGATTTTACAGGAGAAATCTAAAATATGTCATTGATTTCCTCTCCCTTCAACCCTTTCCTAGTTTGACATCACCCTGAGCTTTCAAAACTAAACTCTGCAGACCTACAGGTCCTTCATAATGGGGCCTGTTTCTTATCTCTTGCCACTTTCTCAATCTGGAGTTGGCCGTTTGTACTTTTGGTTGAACAGTTCTCTACTCTGTGGTTACACACTGTTCCCTTACTTCTCAGCCATACACTGATCCAAGCTGTGATAAGTACTTTCACATAGATTATGTCATTTATGTTTCTCAACTATAAATCTTGTAAGTGGAGAATATTGTTCTCTTTTAGCGATGAGAAACCTGAAGAGCTTATGGTAACTTGCCTCAGGTCACAAGGCTGAGAGGTGGTGATCTAAATGCATGTTTATATCAAAATAGTGTTTTATCTGTGGCTTTTATGATACTACCAGCTCATGCTGGAGTTCAGGATTCTGTAGGGTTATGAGGCCCTGACTGGCAGTGATTCTTCATGTCATTTGTCCTCTTTGAGGGGTCCACAAGCCTAACTCAGAGAAAGTAATTTGCACACTTACAATATTCCTCAACAGTCCTGACTGGACATTTCTTTTTCTTTTTTTGGTACCAGGGATTGAACTCAGGGGCAGTCCACCACTGAGCCACATTCCCAACCCTGTTTTGTATTTTATTTAGAGGCAGGGTCTCACTGAGTTGCTTAGTGCCTTGCTTTTGCTGAGGCTGGCTTTGAACTTGGGACCCTCCTGCCTCAGTCTCATAAGACGCTGGGATTACAGGTGTGTGCCATTGCACTCAGCTACATTCTCTTTTTAATATTGAGAAATAATAGTTTGTTTGCAGTATAAAGTTAAGATTTGTTACATCGAAATTTTCAAGTAATGCTTTGTAGGGTCTAATATTCCCAGAGAAATTTGTGCTATTTGGGGTCCTTCCTTGTATAATGTTTCCAGTGGATGGAGGAATGTTGACCAGCGGCTGGAATTCTAGCACTATCTTGCATCTAGGAGCCCCCAGGAAGACCAAGGGCTTTATTCTAACTGATATTTCCTAATATCAAAGGCAAATCACAAAGTCTCCTTGAGCTTTGTGAGAACGAGCTACTATTCAAAAAGGGATCAGGATCCAGTCCAAAAGAAAAGCGTATGAACAAAAAAGTGAATAGGAAGAAGTATCCTCATGGCGGGGGGAGGGGGGTGGGTTGGGGAGAAGAAAAGTGAGACTTTTGAAATATGTCTCAGACTACTATTACCACCATGGAACTCTTCCCTCTCCTAAGCCCCCCTTTGGAATGTCCACTCTTTTTAATCAACATTTGGTTGAAAAGCAAATCTTTAAGGACTGTTGTATTATAGTCTGATGTGGCTTGGGCCTCACAGTCCAGAAAACAGACAATAAAATTTCAGTTTTGGTATCACTTTAATTAGAACACTGGTTACTTATAATGAGGTCTGCTGCAAAATAATGATGAGGTTTACTGCATAGTATATGCATAACTAGCTGTAAGATGTGGGGGAGGCTTTCTATTCATCTCACAGAGGGAAAAGCTGAGAGGATGGTTTTCTCATGTTTACATAGCCATGAAGGTAAGGAGTTGATATTAAAGTTTAGGTACTCTTTTTTTTTTGGTACCGGGAATTGAACTAGGGGCACTTAGCCACCGAGCTACATTCCCAGTCATTTTTGCTTTTAATTTTGAGAAAGGTTTTCACTAAGTTGCTTAGGGTCTTACAAAATTGCTGAGTCTGGCCTCAAACTTGTGATCCTCCTTCTTTAGCCTCCAGAGTCACTGCAATTATAGGCATGTGCCACCAGGCCTGGCTAGGCCCTTTCTATTCCAGAATTTACTTGTCCCATTTCTCCTACTGCTTTTCTAAATAAAAAATCATTTTAATGTTTTGAAAGTTTTAGGTAAATGATTATGTGTTTCAACACAGTTTCTAAGATCACACGATTTGTGTTTTCACAAAGATGTGCCTGATTTAATGCCACTTCATATGTTTATTATGGTCAGTGTGTTTGCTTCCCCCTGTCTCTAGGAAAAAAAAATGCATGTTTTTAAATGTTTTGTTTTATATGGATATCATTTATGTTTTTCATGACATCCCAGAGCCATTCATTTTGTGTGTTCTTTTATCACTTATAGCAGGTAGACCGGCTCTACTTAGTTGAAAGTGTGAAGAGGATCATTTTATTGCAATTCACACTGGCCCATTTGATTTGAAAAATTGAGTGGTTGCTTGAGTGAAATGATTTGGACATTTAAAAACTAGTATACTTTATTTATCTTAGAATAACATGTGTCAGATTAATTTTGAAACAAATTTCCTCAAGAGTAGGAAGAATCAAGGAACCATCGAGACATTTACATTTACTTTGCCTTTCCACCTTTGAGAGCAACTAGTGCAAAATTGAGATTATACCACAATTGATGTGTTTTCAAAAGATTGACTCTTTGTTCGCCACTAACGATTTCAATCTTCCACTTGAAAATGTTATGAAGAATAAAGGTAAAAAATCCAAAGTGCTGGAACCTAGTGCGATTTGGGTGAACCTCACAAACAATATGCTAAATGAAGATGCTAGTCACCAGAGATTGTGGAGGGTAGCAATTCATGTTCGGGTGGTACCCAGAAGAGGCAAATCAACAGGGACGGAAAGTGGATGAGCAGATGCCAGAGGAATGGAGGGGAACTGTAAATTGGCTCAAAGTTTCTTTTGGGGGGTGACAGTAATGTTCTAAAATAAGAATGTGAGCTGGGTGCAGTAGTATACACCTGAAATCTAGCAGCTTGGGAGGCTGAGGCAGGAGGATCATAAATTCAGGGCCAGTCTCAGCAACTTAGGGAGGCCCTACACAACTTAGGGAGACCCTGTCTTAAAAAATAACATAAATAAATTTAAAAAAAGGTCTGGGGATGTAGCTCAGCAGTAAATTCCCCCTGGGTTAAATTCCCAGTTAGCACCCCCCCCAATAAAATAAGACTGTGGTGATAGTTACACATTTCTGTAAATACACTAATAGTCACTAAGCTGTACACTTAAAATAGGAGAATTTGATGGTGTGTAAGTTATAATCCAATGAAGCTTTATAAAAATAAGTGTGGGGTTGCAAATAATTTGAGCTAATTAAAACTGATTCTCAAAAAAAAATCTAAAAGGTTCATCTCATTAGTGTACTAACAACACACATGTTCCTTCCCCAGATCTAAGGGAGACACATCAGAGGAAGTTAGGGTCCTGGTCTGAAATTCCCAACACATGCAAAAAGACATTGGAATAAGCAGACAACAGCCTCCTACACTGAACGCTTCAAGGATTAAGTAAACATGGAGTAAAACTAAATTATTATCTCTTTAAAAATTTTACATACTTATGGGGTGCCATGGGATATTTGGGTACACGTAGTCACTGTAAGGAATTATTCTTTCTTATACAACACAGGATACATTCTTCATTATTATTCTCTAAGATGAATGCCTGTCAGCCACATACTTTACATTGGTGCTTGGATGTGAACAGGTTTATTGCTTATTTTAAGTCTAGACTTAAAGCTCTGCCAACGAGTCTGAAAAACCCATGGAACAAGGGGTGTGTCTCGTTTAACTTTTCACTCTTGCCGTGGGATGCAGTATTGGCATGCAGAGTACACTCAAGTGAAAACATTTTTGGTATGAATCAAGATGAATTCCCAGTCTCTGGTGGATCCACCAGGCATGTTCAGAAGCCACAGTGAAATAAAGTGGAGCACAGTAAGGACCGTCAAAAAAAAATTGGTGACCCCATGAAGAAAAAAAAATCACCCTACCGGGGAAGAAGGATCACAGAGATCCACCAGGGTGCACTGGGAATGGAAGAGGATGTATCAAAAGAGTTTTCAAAACTAGGATCAGCCAAATCTAGAAATGATGAGCTGAGATTTTTCATTTTTTTTCCCCCAAATGTCAGAATGTTCTAGAAAAGCACACAGTAAATATCAAGATTAACCTAAAATAGACTCCTGTTTTAGTTATGCTGCATTTAATCTGATTGGATTGTGGAAGAAAAAAATATCCAATGAAAATGTGAGACGAGAATGAAGTGGCTGTGTCTCCTTGTGACCCGCAGGGAAGATCCCAGGATGAAGACAAATTTTTTTTTTTTTGTCCTTAAGAGGTCCCTGTCATTCCAACATTAAACATGTCAGAGTGATAGAGAAACAAATGACTTGTATGTTTGAGTCAGTCTCCACTGAAAAGGGTCTAAGTACTTAGGAAACACTTCCTTCTAACTCAGTAAAACAATGAATTAGCTCACCTGTAAAGAGATAAGCCTGCTGGTCACAGTGACGTATACCTGTAATCCCAGGCTGGGGAGGCTGAGGCAGGAGGACTGCTAGTTCAAAGCCAGCCTCAGCAACTTAGTGATGCCCTAAGCAACTCATCAAGACTCTGTCTGTAAATAAAATATATAAAAGGGCTGAGGATGTGGCTCAGTGGTTGAGTGCCCCTGGTTCAATCCCAGTACTAAAAAAAAAAGGGGGGGGGGGTGGTTGGAGGACAGAGACTTCCTTACAAAGACTTCCTTACAGGTGGCTTGGAAGATTGGAAATTATTTCTGAGTCACATGATTAAATTCAAATTTTTATAGAACAAACGTGATGCGATGCAATAACAACTTTTTAGCATTTCTGCTGACAACACGTAATCTGATTCTAATCATGAAGAAATGTCAAACTTCAACGGAGGGACATGCTACAAAATTATCCACCTGTGTTTCTTCAAATATGTCAATGATACAAAAAACAAAGACCGCAAATCTGTGCCAGACTGAAGCCGACTAACGTGAACTTGGACATTATGCTAACTGAAATAAGCCAGGCATGGAAAGACAAACTGCATGATTCACTTAGTTGTGGAAACTAAAAAAAACTTGAGTGGGATTGGTGAGCTGGAGGCAGAGCAGCACAGTAGGGTGGACAGACGTTGGCCAAGGGCACTAAGTTTCAGTTAGACAGGAGGAGTGAGTCCTAGAGATTGATTGCACAGCTTAGAGAATATAGTCAATAACAACGTATGATACACTTGAAAATTGTTGAGATCAGATCTGAAATGTTCTTACCACCCAAAATTACAAGGCTATGAGGTGATAGATACGTTGAACCCCTTGATTCAGTCATGCCACAATATACACACAGAGCAAAATGACATTATGCCATAAATATATTTAATTTTTATTTGTCGACTATACCTTGATAAAGCTGGATAGGGAAGTAAACTAAAGAGAGCCCAAAACTAAATGGAAGGGCACAGTCCTGGATCTTGGACCAGAAACAAAGATTGGTATAAAGTCAGTGTTCCTGACCCAGCCCTGTCCAGAGGAAGAATCCCATGCAAATATTCCAGAGAAAAGTCCCCCTCCAGCCCTGGTCCTGTCCTCAACTCCCTTCTAAAGGGGTAGTAGGAGGGCAGTTTGTGAAATTTAAATAAAGTCTGTAGATTAGAAAATAGTATGTGGCAATGTTAAATTTCCTGATTCTGATCATTGTACCATGATCCTTCAAGAGAATTTCCATTATTTTAGGAGACACCGAAGTTTTTTTTGAGTTAAGGGGCCTGACATCTTCCATTTACTCTCAAAGGGCTCAGAGAAAAGCTAACAGTGGTTATAGATACAAAACCATCCATTTGCACACATAGACTGATGAAGCAAATGGAGCCAAATGTGCATAATTGGTGGATGTAGGTGAAGGGCATATGGGAATTCTCTACACAGCTGCAAACTGTGGGTAAGCCTGACATTACTTCACAATAGAAATATTAAAAGGAATTTATAGGTCTGCTTTAGAGATCTTCCAAGAAAACACACACCTCACTCAGACTTGAAGACTGGTGGTTCTTTGCCAACCGTTTTATTTTTTTTTCAGCTCAACTCTTGGAAACCAATTCAAAAAGTAAGTCGATTTGCAGTAAAACAATGTTCTCATTTGAGAAAAATGGTTCAGGTTGATTTGTGTATTATTCTTACATTTTAGTGCTGATCATCAGACCTATATTCTTGATATTGCAAAGCTTTAAAAAAGCAACAGAGATGGGGACATTCACTCCCTTTTGGGGGGATGGAAAGAAAGAAAAATAAAGCCTAGAATGATCACTTCAAAACAAAGTTCAGAGTGGGCATATCATGTGTGATCAGGAAAGGATAAGGGAGCATTATTCCCCTACGTCTGGTCATAAATATTAAGTGGGATGAACCCAATGCAGATGCCCGTTTCCTTGGAAACCCATTCAATTGAAAGTGCTGCAAAAATTAACATGTATTTTTTCCCCTCTTAAAGGGCAGTCGCTTCTTTTACTTACAGAGTTTTGACCTTTAGTTTTCTATCTTAGGCTTATAATAAGAAGTTCTTTCCTGAGCTAGTCAAACAGAGCCCAATGCGTATCTTTTCATTAATTCGGAGGCTTGACTTAAAATAGTATGGCCTTTCTAGCTGAGCATTCTGGGACAACGATGGGTAGTGGGGTTACAGTCTGCCACTCAGAGCATATTGCCATCTAGACTAATAAACCATCAACCCACACACAATAATCTAACTCAAATGCCAAGTGATTTCATAACATAGATAATTGAATTAAACAGTCGCACTTGTGGCACGGTCTACATTTTAAGAGGCAGTATTTTAATAAAGTCAGGTTTCTCGGGTAAGCCAATACTGACAAATGTCATGGGGCTAGAGTTTCACTGGAGGCAACAATAAAGGTAAGAACCAAACCGTGCTCATCTGTACTAAATGCTCCCTGTGTATCATTCCTAAGATATGATAGAGTGAGCCAGCCCTGTAACCCGAGGAGACTTGGGCTATCTGGATGGTTTATGATCAATATGTCATTCACATATTCATTTAAATATGATTGGAACTGCTTTGTAGATTCAATCTGTGCCCAGGGTCATCCCCCATCAAGCAAGGGCATTTGATATTTGTCTTCAGAGCACCGAGTCACACCTGTTGTACAGTCTACAACCTGCAATCTGTACAGTGCTGCTTGGAAGTCCTGCTCCTTATTTTCTCTTTCTCCCATCTCCTACTATCCTATCCTAGCCCTGATGATGGCCTCCTTCCATTCCCATGTATTCCACTGCTTTTATTGGATCTCCATCAAGGAAAGAAGGAATCTTATCCAATCCATCCATTGGAAATACTAGTGACTTCATAAGACATCGAGAGAGGAAGTTTGCATGTTCAAAGACCACAGAGAAAGGGCAGTGGTACACTTATAGACTTTCAGAGCAACTTGGAAGAGAGATTCTAGGGGAGGGAAAGGCTTTGAGTTCTAGTGGTCACCTACAATTTTTTTTTTTGAGGCTGACCCCTCCCCAAAATAACTTCAATACAAAATCAGTAGGGCAAATATCCACTTGTACCCGATTTTGTTCTGAAAACCAACTCTTGGCAGCGTCAAGGGATTGGGTTCTGGTATCTGTTCCGCTTTCATCCATGATATTCCTTTCTGAAGAAACTTGACTCCTGTCAGTCTCCACTTAGTGGTTATTCTCGTAGGAGTATTTGGCACTCCTAATATCTCATCTGCTCATCATATCTATTCATGCTTCATTATATTACAGTAATAACTTCCATCTACTGAGCACTCACTGGGCTCTATGAAATCCTCTAAGAGCTGCCTTCTTTCCACAATTCTAGAAAAGAAGATTCCCCTTTTACAGATGAGAAAACTGACGCTTGAACAGGCCAAGTGACTCACCCCAAGGTTCAATGGCTGGCAAGGGACAGTACTGGAATATGATCCCGGGCTGTGGAAGCGAGTTGCTGTGGGTGGAACCCCACTGCTCTCGTCATGGTGGTGGGGCTGCCACGGGCCCTTTGATTGGTAGTAGATCTGTGTCCCTGCGATTCCAGATCCCTAAGGCTCTTAGGAGGGTCTCATCACAAAGCCATCTGACGTTGGAGCCAGACTGTCTGAATTTGAATTCTAGTTCAGCTACTTCCTATTTTTGGTGATTTGTTATTTAAAGTTTTAAAAGAGGTTTATTTATTTATTTTTTAAATACACTTGGGTTGTTGCTATGGCCTCTTTCAAGTGTTTATGCTTCCACTCCAGTGGTGATGTGATGTTTTGTTTTGCTTCTCTTTGTTGATCATTACATAGTCCTACACTCTAATTCAAGGTCAGAAAGGTTGGTAGAAACTGGAGGAGGGGGACACAAGGCTAAGGGCTTGTTTATATTCTAAGAACAGTTATCATTTATTTATTCTCTGCTTAGTAGAGACTAAATGCCTGTCACTATGTTAGGTGCTTTATACAAATCATCCTTTATCAGTACAACAAATCTGACAGCTGGATCTAATTAGCTCATTTAAAACAAAGTGGGATGAGGGCCAGAGGGGTTAAAAAGTTGCCCTGAGCTGGTGAATAAAAGAGCAAGAAATCAACTAAACTATCTGGGAAGCATACAATCTTACTATTAAAGAGAATCACATGTTATTCAATAATACCCTCTTGTAAGAAGATTTTGAATACAGTTGTCTATGTAATTAATATTGGCATCTACCCTATACTTAAAAAAATTGTTCTAGTTAGTTAATACATGACAGTCATGCATTTTGGTTCACTATACACAAATGGAGCACGGATTTCATTCCTCTGGTAGTATATGATGTAGAGTTGTACTGGATGTGCTGTCATACATGCACCTAGGTTAATGATGTCCATCTCAGTCCACCATCTTTCCTACCCCCATGTCCCCTCCCATGTACATACAATGATATAGACTTTTAAAGCTATAGATGAGAACACATTATTCTAAATGCATACTTGCTTATATTAAAGTATTCCTAAAACCACTTCTTTTTCAAAATAAGTTAATTTTTTTTTTTCCTCATGGATGCTTTAGATAGACCAAAATTAATGGAATGTTCTCCCATGGATAGACATTTAGAACACTCACAATTTATTGGCAACTAAAACCAAGGTATAAATAACACTTCCGAACACATCTTTGTGCCCTTGTGTGAGTGCTTCTATGGGACAGGGCATTTCGAGAGAGATGGCAAAATTAGATCTGCATTTTAAGGTATGGTAGACACAGCTAAGTTGACGTTGGAGAGCCATGGTGGCCCACCCATGGACTCCATGCTGCATCTAATGAAAACTGAAGTTGGATGGTACAAAGCCTTGTATTTTTGACGTTTGATTTCCTTTAACATTGTTCTCTTTCCAGTTTTTTCCTTCCTCTCTATGCTAGCCGACAGCTCTTCTTTCCTTTTTTGCCCTTCTATTTCTGTCTGCCCTGGTCTACTTATCAAGTCTCTCTGCCATATGCCAGAAGCTGGTAGAGAGCTCTTATTCTCCTGTTGATCACTAAAGGCTCACAGATGCCCTTGAGGTACATCAATCACTGCCCTTCTCAGCAGGGACTCAGACCCTGATGTATGGTGAATAGGGGCAGGGTGGAGAGCCGAGATGGATGAAGCAGATGGTAATGCTGGTGGAAGGGCTCAGGCTTTTTAATCCTCTACCTTCTGAAATACTCATTCGCCTGAAGATGTCCTTGTGTTTTTACTTAAGGACAAAGATAGCAATCAACTGCTGAAAACATGGATGTCTAACTTGAAGGATTGTAAGGCACACAAAGACTTGCATTTGTGTCTCCAATTTTTAGAGCACTTTGTTATTTTGGTAAGTGAGAACTGTACATCATTTAAAATTGCCATCATTGATTTGATTCATTTTTTTTTCTTTGTGAAGAGCATGAGTTTATAGTCTGCCCCTTTGCTGACATAGATATTGTTTTAAAAAATTACTTTAACTTGTCTGACTTGGGACCTGGTTTAATAAATTATGGTACATCTACAAGCAAGAATAATCTATAGCCAATAAAAGTCAGGATTTAGAAGGATATTTAATCATATGGGAAAATGCTCATGATGTATTGTTAAGCATTCGAAGCTTAAATTTTAACGTTAAAAAGGTTAAAAATGGAATGCCTAATAGGATCTTGAGTTTGGGAAAAATAGATATGCAGAGCAAGGACCAAAATAAAATAAAAATTATAATAGTGCTTGTCCTTGGGGGATGGAATTACAAATTATTTTTAAAAATTACTTATGGGGCTGGGGTTGTGGCTCAGCGGTAAAGCGCTCGCCTCACACGTGCGAGGCCCTGGGTTCAATCCTCAGCACCACAAAAATGCACCACAAAAATATAAATAAATAAAATACAGATATGTTTTCAATTACAACTAAAAAAATAAATATTAAAAAATTATTTATAATTTACAATTATAGATTTTTTTTTTCTGCAAAGAACATGTAGGGCTTTCATAACGAGAGAACATAGCTTATTATTAAAATGATCTTGGTTATTCACTTAGGCTTCCTGGCTGTCTGAGACTCATTTTTAAAAATCTATCTTAAACACAGAGAGGATCTACAGAGAAATTTCAATGAGCTCCCTAGATTGCTGGTATCCTTCTGATACTACCAGGGAGGTGGGTCAGTCCCTCTTTTCTTTCTCCCACTGGGTTTCAGTGTTTTAGGAAGGTCCCTCATTGACTTCAAGGGCAAACATCAACACACAGGGGTCTGACTGTCTGGATTTGCCGGCATTGGTTAGGTCCAGCTCTGGGAGTCTGCCCATCTCTTTAGGGCACACCCTTCTTGGACTGGTGGGACCTTGCGGTTCTAGGAGAGAAGTTCAGGGGGGCTTGAAAGGGTACAAGGGAGAAGCCTTGTAAAAATTCAGGGGAGGACAGGGCCCCACTCAAAATGTGGGATTCTCAGAAGGGCTCAAGTCCAAGAGAGATGTGTTACCAGGAGGAATGATGAAGTAGATCTTTTAGCTGCAATTAAGGTGAGCCAGGTCTAAGGGAAGCCTCCATCAAGAATGGAACCCCTCAAGAGACTCCTGGCACAAGGAAGGGAAGAAAATGCACATTCCCAAAGTGCCCACGAGGTGGCAGACTCTTTCCTGTCCAGAGAATTCTCAAGCTCTTCCTGATACAGGGGTCTTAAGAGTCACAGGAGGGCCAAGCTCCTCTCTGGAGCTTCTAATACAGATTCTCATTCCTAACAAGTTGCAGGTGCTAGTGCCACTGATGGGTGGACCACACTTTGAACACTGAATATGTCATCTCAGATTCTGGGAATGGAGGAGGCGATCAACGGGTAGGATGTAGTCCTTCCTTGTGCAGGGAGATCAGCTCAAATTGTGACAAACTGCAAGGAGATGTGGCATGGAAACAGAGGGAGTGTGTGGGTGGTAGAGGTGAAGTGGGGAAGGGAAGGGTGATTGGCTTCTGGTTGGAATAGCCTCCCATACTAGAGTGAATTTGGATGGTGGGCTCTCATTCTAGTCAAATGTGTTAATTAGTAATGTGTTAATTAGTAAGACTGCAGCAGATAAAGACCACAGGTAGCAAATTGAAATAAAAGCAGTATTCAGAGCAAAGTGAAAAAATAAATATTAGATACATACCAAAAATAAGCCCAAAGGAAAAAACATTTAAGAGTGCTATAATCATAAAACAATGGTTTGTAAACGATTTGAAGTGAAAGACCATTAAAAAAACCTGGTATTTTATGGACTAATACATGGTTCTGCTGCATAAGACTTTTGATTAGCTCTGGCCACACATGACTGACCAACACCCTACTGCTCTGTACCCTACTCACCAAGATGAGTCCACTGATGATGCGTTTGGATGTGGATGGCAATACTAAAATGCTATAAGAGTTCCCAAAGCTCCCTCTTGGCTCTGTACTTACATCAGTGAAGAGTAGAAATCAACAATTTGCAAGAAGAGTGGAAGTCTACAAGTCCTTCTCAGCCTGGCTGGGTTACTGGTTTGGGAGATGGGTTTAATGCAACCTCAAGCAGTCAACTTATTATTTTGTATCCTATACCATAGACTTGACTTTTTTGTGGTCATGTCCATTTAGTTATTATCAATTACATTCAGGGTCCTTGGAATGGGGTTAGTTGGTATCCTTTTGGCCCTACTACCATTTTTTTTCATGCTTGGATATCAAGGGCAATATCCTGCACATAGTAGGCCCTCAATGAACACTGAAGAATGAATGCATGGAATAGCAGCCCAGGAATGAGATATCAAGGGTGCTCTGAGGTAGGACAGCCAGTCAGGAAATAAATGCCCAGCATAAACAGGCATCAAGTAGCACTTTCCTTGCACTGACTATGTAGATATAGTAGATAATCAGAGCAGATGGAGGAGAGCCTAGTCCAAAGAGAAAAGACAGATGAATCACTCTGCTTTCCTGGTGCATCACTAAATACAAAACAAAAAGATAAGTCTATGGTATAGGATCCAAAATAATAAATGAGCAAAGTTTAGTTTGTAAGATTCTTGGGCCATGATGATGTAGGTTTCTGGGTGGCCCTTTCATGGTGAACCAGGGCATTGCCTTGTGCCTCCAGAAACTACAGAAAAGCCTGCCTTAGTAGTTTATTATTTTTTTTTAAAATATTTATTTATTTATTTATTTTATTTTTCGGCAGACACAACATCTTTGTTTGTATGTGGTGCTGAGGATCGAACCCGGGCCGCATGCATGCCAGGCGAGTGCGCTACTGCTTGAGCCACATCCCCAGCCCCCAGTAGTTTATTGATTACTACTAGAATCATGAAGATGCACTTCAATCATTTAATTATATTTTCTTACTGAGTAATTCTCCTACTTTTAGTGAAAAGAGCCGAAAGAAACACCATGCCCCACCCCATACGCATCTGTCATTCTTCCCTTACTCCATTCCTTACTAGGCACACAGCACAGTTCAAGGAAGATATGTCATTTTACAATGCACAGCTAGTAATAATTCTCACAGGAATGAAGTCCGTTATTTGGAGAGTACTGTATGTCAGGTACTATGCCAAATGCTTCAATACTTTATCTTATTTCATTCTATCAACAATCATGTAAGTTTACTCAAGGACAGAAAATAGAAGGCTAGGATGCTAGCACCCATAATTTGAAAAATTTGTGATCTTAACTACTGTCCTTTACTTTGGGTCTTGTATCCAGAGACTATTTCCTTTGGCCTTTTGCTTTTTTTTTTTTTTTTTTTTTTGCCTGACCCCAGAGCTCTATGCCTTCCAGGCAAGTGTTTTGCCACAGAGCTGTATCCCCATACCTCTTAAAAAAAATTTTTTTTTGAGACAGATCCTGCTAAATTACCCAGGGTGCCTCAAACTTTTGAAAACCTCCTACCTCAACCTCATGAGTAGCTGGGATTATAGGCATGCCCAGTTCATCTTGCTTTCAAGGTACACTAACAGATCTGAAATATGTTATGTTGGGAACTCTAAATACCTACAGCCAAGGTTTCTCATAAATGATAGTGACATAGATGAATTCTATGAACAAATGAATGTGGATACCAGTTGTGAATGAATCAGATTTAGTTCATGAAGTCCTTAAATCACAAGGATACTACAGTACTGTGGATATTTCACTGTAAACTAAGGTCTGACCTAGTTTTAATGAAGCCTATAAAATTCAAAGATATAATTTGGTCACCAATGCTGACTATATCTCAATTGTATCTGAAACAAATGTACATATGTGTGTGTAAGTGTGCACATCACACACACACAGTCCTAAGTCCTGACTCCTTTGAAAAATCTTATTTTTCTTTTTTCTAAGTATCCCTTACATTTTTCAAACCTCCTAATCAATATGAAGGACAATTCAAACACAAACCTTTCCAAAAGGAACGTGTATAGTTTTGACTACACTTGAACTAGAGCTCGTGACTATTTACTGTTATCTTTGGATAACTCTATTTTCAACTGAAGCAATCTGCATACTCAATTTCCCAGGTAAACTGGTAGCTACAAAGAGCTTTCAAAATGTTTTCAGAAAAGCTAAAATCTTAGCTCTTTTACAGAAATGATAAATTGTGTATGTATGTGTAAGATAGGATAGTTGGCAGAAATCCCTTAATAGCTTTTATGTAGGAGTCTTTACAAATTTTCATTGTTACATATTGGTATACGATGGCAAGATTTTCAAACACACAATCTTTACGATGAGTAGTAATAATTAATAAACCAAAAGAACCTTATTATTATTATTATTTTTTTTTAAAGACCCTCTAAATTGTAAAGAATAGGAAATCTCATGAACTTGGACATTTAAAGACACAAATTGATTTCTTGAACACTTAATGACACAAACTGATTTAAGAAGCAAAGGTTTTGGGGAGCCCTAAGACAATAAAGCGATCAGCACCAAGACATCTGTCAGGGTGGAGGCGACGTGAGGTAAAGAACAGCTAAATCTCATGCAATCAGGAACTTAGGCCAGTTTAACTATTTTTTTTTTTCTTATGAGGTGACAACCTCCTAACACCATAATCTCTCTTTTCAGGATGATGACATAGGATTTAATGAGTAAAGGACAACAACTTAAAACCTCTCTATTGAGCACAAATCGTCTATTTAGGTTAAAGGCAGGCATCGAAATCCCGTTAACCACTGGCACAACTGGGAAAAGAAAAACACACGTGTGTACACACGCCCATACACACACTTCAAAGCAAACCTTTTCACATCCAACAGTCTGTTTCTACTCAGATGCAAAAAAAAAAAAAAAAAAAAAAACAGAATGAAAGCCCAAGCTACCCACACTTCTGCTAATTAAAGCAATAGAAATGTCTTCTCCCCAAAGATATAATTTGGGGAGAAGACATTTCCCCAAGCATCCCAATGCAACCTGAATCGGAACACGTGAATACGGTGCCTTGGAGGAATCAGAGACCGAGTATACAGTTACAGGGAGATTCTTTCTTCTGTATAGAAATATGCAATAAATGTTTTCAAAAAGAAAAAACAAATAAGTCCAGTTACCTTTGCATTTCTTCTCTTCCGTCTGGAAGGTCTGGGCACTTGAGATGCTCTGGTCGTTCACATCCTCATGGTCCAGGTGGAATATGGAGCTGGTCCAAGTGGCCTGGATGAGATGCGGTGACGCCTGTTCATTTTTCAGGGTGCTGCGCCTCTCTGAATGGCTCTTCCTGTGTAGGCAGCCTTCGGACATTCCTACTAGCTTCCAGTCCTCCTCCCGGTCTGGACAGTGCTTCGGTTTGTCCCAGGCTGGAAGGCCATTTTCTAGGGGGTTGAAAAACACGAGGTGACAAGCTGTTGGTGGTGTGGAGGCTTTGCTGAGATGCAGAGTTCTGGAAGGCAGGCGGTTTCTCAATTCTTTGGGGCTGACAGTATTCACATGGACCTCCACTTGAAGGCAGTGACATGATGCGGAATTCGTCAGCCTTGGGCATCTAGCCACCATGGCTAGGTTGCCCGTCCGAGTAATGAACACTCCTGCTTATGCCCAGTGTCTAGGAGGACATGTGTTCCACCCTGGCACGGCTGTACTTTCACCCGTCCCCCTTCCACGGCAATGGCCCAAGAGGAAGTTTACACCCATTTATGTCACTGCTTACATGACCATTTGAGGTCTTGAGAATCAAATCAGGGCTGGCCATGACCTTAGGTCGGATCCTCAGGACATAAAACATCCGGGACTCAGCCTTGTTTGACTTGGGTTTTATCACAGGCTGACCTGAGGGACACCTTGTTACTTAAATGAGAGGCACTCACGTGGCCACACTGAGAGTGACAACTCTGTTCTTACCACCTTCTACCCCGATGGTTGGGGGAAGAGGGGAGGAGAAGAAGAAGAAGAAGAACTGGATCTTTCAAATATAAAAGTTTTGTAAATGATTTCAATGTAGTCCCAAGTTGGCAATGAGATCAGGTGAAATGAAGCAGTTAGTACTTTAGCTGTGGCCTAATAATAGAACGATGAGCCCAAAATCTCTTTGGCAGCTGTACCCGGTGGTTAATTATTTATGTGTTTTATATACTTTTTCCTATTCAATTTATAGGGACTTGAGGGTCTGCCCTCTAGAAAATGGAAAAAGATAGGATAATATAATGAAGAATTTCTTATATTAATCTTCCCTGGTTGCAATTTTTCTCTTTTCATATCTTTATATGGATATAAAGTACAGAGCAAAAAAAAATGAGCAAATGTGTGTATACATCTATGTATGTACACAGATATTTACAGATATATACTATACATATTCAAAAGTACATATAAATCTGTATAGATTCACAGGTATATATATATGTTATATATCTGTGTGTATACACACACATATATATCTGTGGAGGGATGTGAGAGAGTGTGTGTGTGTGTGTATAAAATACATATTTTAAAAATATAACCTATCTGGTCACTCATATTTCTAGAAATTCTTAGCCTTAGAAAAACTATAAAGAGTCTTCCTCTTAAAGTGGTCATACACGGTGACTGAAAGACTGTAATTCACTCATGAATTTTCTTTTATGCTAAAGTTATCAAAAGATCCTAGATGCTTGTATCCCTGGTGCTTTTAGAGATAAGTCCATCTGACCTGTACTCAGCCTAGGGAATTTTAACCTACTTTTCAAACATTTAAAAGGAATTCAAATTATTTAATAAAAGAGTAAAAAAGGCTTAAGGTTTTCATAAGCACCCTCTTTTAAAATTTTATTTATTTATTTTTTATGTGGTGCTGAGGATCGAACCCAGTACCTCACAAGTGCGAGGCAAGCGCTATAACGCTGAGCTATAACCCCAGCCCCGCACCCTCTTTTTTTTAAGGTATCTTTTTTGTTCTTTTTAGATATAAATGTCAGTAAGGTGTATTTTGACATATTATACCTACATGGAGTATAACTTTCCATTTTTGTGGTTGCATTGGAATAATACTCAGCCACAAAGATAAATGAAATTATGGCATTTGCTGGTAAACGGATGGAACTGGAGACTGTCATGCTAAGTGAAATAAGTACCCTCACTTAATGCCACTAGATATCTTCAGCCGAGTTTGATCAGGTTAGCTTCTCTAAAAGTATCAGCTCCTCCAGGTCACTTATGAAAGTTGTATTGGTACTTCTGAATTTTCATGTTACTCTGAAAAAGTTCTGATGCCCAGGCACATTCTACTTCTACACCAGGAGACATCCATGAACAAAAACATCATCATCAACAACAACAAAGGCATAATCAGTGCCTGATTTTTTGGTTATAGTTTATGGAAATGCTATGGCTTGAAGTAGTTCTTTTGGCTTGTAAGCAATGTCTTCTTTAAAAATGTCATACATCATGCTAACTGCTGGGTGTGATATTTAAACTTATTCAGAGAAGAGCTCTGAAAATTGATTCTATGCAAAGGGCCGTGTGAGGCATAGTATCAGGTAAGTTAAATAAATACGGGAACTTTCTTCTCAGAGTTTATATGGTATCACTCATCGCATGGTGAATCAAACAGGTCTGCATGCAGTTCTTCCCCTTTTCAACCAACTACTAGTGCAATTACTTATTCTCACTATCCACTAAAATGAAACAACAGATTGGGATCTTGGCAGACTGCATTGCATCTCAAGCCAAACACGTCTGTGTAGAACTCTTTCAAGCACCTATTATCCAGGAGGGTTTAAGGTTTTCATGAACTAAATATACAGTAAATGAATGCAAGGGTTAATTCTGGGCTTGAAGAAGATTAATTTTATTTCTACAGACATGTGAAGCCTTCTCGCCTATGCATGCTTCTACAGTGCCAACTTTATTTTCAGAGACTCTAAATCCTTAGTGAATTGCACCTTTTAAAGCTTAATTTCAATAATGTTAAAATACTGACATTATTCTTCAGAGTTCCATCCTTTGATTTTTCTGCAATGATTCTTAAAATTTGGTACTAATGCCCCAGTCCCAACAAGAGATTAAGAGATCTGCTCCCTAGAGAAACTTTATGTAAAAGATGCTGAAAAGCACTGCACCCCAAGGGGGCGCTCTGCTTTATAGCACAGCCATTAAAGCTTGCTCAGCATGACCCTCGGGCCAGCAAGGAGGAGTGTCTTCTAAGCAAGGGAGGCCACATTTGGGGTGAGGTGAGGGATAGGATTGCTTTCCACTTTCCTAAGAAAAGAGCTTAAGATGGTTTGGGAAAAGAGCTGTATTCATGGGAGGAATTTACAAGCTCATAATTGCTGTCTGTAATTACATTCACAATAATGATATTCAGTTGCTTAATTGGCAGGTTTATTGGTTGGGGTACTGCTGGGAAACATGGAGACTGAGAAGTCCCGGTTGGGTCATGGGAAAACTTAACAGATTTATTTTAAAAGGATTCTTGATTCTTATCGTCTCCAGAATGGGACACATGCAATTTTTATTCCATTCCCAAGAAAGAATGAGACACCCTTTGCACAGGGCCCTTAAGTTCCACCTACTGGGTATTTTGTTGATAAACTACAAGTTATGTCCACATATCTGTGTGTATGTATGTATGCATACATACACACAGATATAGGTGCATATGGATATTTACATACATATATGTATATAGACACACATAAACATTCACACACGTAGGGAATAATGGTTTTCAGGAATTTTTTGCTATTACTATACTAAGTGCTCAATCTTTGGTTCCCCCACAGTTCACTCCAATGGGATATTTCTTTTCAGAGGGACTAGCATACCAAAAGCTAGTGATTCTCAACTTTGGTATTCATCAGAACACCTGAGGCATTATTAAACACCACCAAAGATCTGAACTTTTGACTTGGGAGGATGGGGCCTGGGCATGTGTATTTCTGCTCAGTTCTGCAGGTGACTGTGACACCAATGGATTTTGAGATCCACAGGGGTGAGATAAATTTAAGGCAAGAAAATACATTGGCAGATTTTAGATGGGTGTGCAGTCTCCACAGGCACTAATGTTTTACATAGCCTCAGAGTAAATTTGCATTATCATTCAAAAATTCTTTAATTGTTTGAGGGTCTTCTGAGTGACACATTAAAAGCCAGATTTTAACTGGATATTGTTAAGCCCAATAAATCCATATATACTTATTCAAAAAGAGTGTTTGGAGCATTATCTGGGATAGCGAGCACATGGTACTAGAACTAATTTTTTTTTTACACTTTTTTTATGTTGTGGTTGGACATTTATTTATTTATTTTTATGTGGTGCTGAGGATGGAACCCAGTGCCTTGTACGTGGTAGACTAGTGCTCTTCCATTGAGCCACAACCTCAGCCTCTAGAAGTCATATTTTTAAAAAGGGGATTCTAGAAAAGATCATATCTTGTTATTCACATGAAGTGTGAACACTTTGCTCTTTAATTGAGCTCAGCTAACATCTGGCTTTTAACACTTCATATTCTAGACATCAAGATAATTAACCAATTTAATCCATCCGTTGTCATGCAAATTAATTTAAATAAATTAACTGGATAAGGGCATATGAACTTCTACTAAAGTAACTAGGAACACATTAACTTGTGTGTCTCAAGGGAGCTTAGACATAAATGAGTGTGAGAACCATCACTTTAATGGCTTTGAATGACAACACTGGTCTAAAGGGTCTTTTTTTAAAAAAGAAATAAACATAAATCTCATTAACATAATTGCCTGTATCATATATCTCTGGAAATTTCATTAAAGATGATAGAAAATAAGTCTGTCCCTCAAAAAAGGGGAATTATATTAAAATATTCATGTATTTCAGGACATAATAGCAAGCTGATACTTTGGAAAAGAGCTAAAGCAAAGGAAATAGGATTATGATAAAATGACCAGAAAGGATGAGAGCAGTAGGCTGGGATTTCACGGTGCTCATTATAAGCAGGTTCAGCTTGCATTAAAAGGCCAACTGAAGCCAACCATGGTGGCGCACACCTGTAAACCCAGTGACTTGGGAGGCTGAGGTAGGAGGAGTGCAAGTTCAAAGCCAGCTTCAGCAACTTAATAAGGCCCTGAGCAACTTAGTGAGACCCTGTCTCAAAAAATAAAAAAGGGCTGGGAATGTGACTCAGTGGTTAAGTGCCTCTGGGATCAATCCTCAGCACATACACAAAAAGCCATTGATATTAGATACTGTGATCCCAGACCATATTAGGGGGACAGGCACATAATACGCTTTGCAAACCCAGGGGACCTGTTGAATGATCATGATTTGGCATCAGACTATTCAGTATGACATCTCTAACTTCCATTTAAATGTTTCACTCCAACTGGTAAGGTTTATTCTTGGATGATTTTTCAGACTATGTACATATCAACTGATTTTTATTTTTACAGCCACATTGGTCAGGAGACTAAAATCTGGCTGAGCATCTCCTACTGAGTTAGGTACTCTTCATCATCTTCACAAACATTAGGGATGTCCATTGGAATATACGGCTTGATTGGCAACCTAAAATTTGAATAAGTTCCTCATCTGCTCTTTCTTATCTTTTGTGCCATTTGAAACAGACATGTTGTCATTACGCACCTTATTTAATGAGTCGCAGTGGACCTATTAATAACCACCGATTAGTGCTTTGAAAGTTCTTAAGAAATGATATTTATTTCCACCTTCAATTACCTCATTACTCACTTATATTCCTAACAGCTCTCCCTGTGTTCCCTCTCAGCCTCCTACAATCCATTGTCCACAGAGCAGCCAGAGGGAGCTTTTAAAAGTATAACAGAGTACATTTCTCTGCTGCTTAAAATCTTCTGATGACTTCCCATCAATTTTGGAATAAAGTTCTCAGGCAGGGCCTACTGTGGCCCTCCAAGCTCTGGGCTGTCCCTGCCTCTCCTGTTCAGCCACGTCAGGCTGAGCTCCTCTTCTGTGGCTTTGTTCCTTGCTCTTTACCCTCCAGCTGCAGAGGCGTCTAACATGGGAAGCTCATTGCCCCCAGAGTCTTTGCAGAAACTCTTTCTTAGAAGCCTGAGGGTCCCTTTCTAAATTCTCATGTAACTAGCTCTCCATAGTGAGGTATCAGAGAGATCTGTCCTGACCAGCTCCCCAGCTATTTTCTTTTCTTTTTGATGGTGCTTGGGATTGAACCTAGGGCCTTATGCATACAGACAAGCACTCTACCAACTGAGCTATATCCCCAGCCCTCCCCAAGGATCTATAGACCCTCTTACCTTATGTTCTCCATAAGACTCATTACCAACTGGGACTTCCTTGTCCGTCTTCACTAGAAATGCGGGCACAACAGAACAGAGACCAGCTCTGCCTTGGTCAATGCTGTGTGTCCATCACCGAGAAGAGAACCTTATACATGATAGGTGCTTGACAGGCTTACCTGTGATGCGGGTTGTGGATATAATGCTTATCCTCATTTCACAGGAGTGGGAACTAAGTTTAGAAAGTGACATGGCTATTCATCACTTGGACTCAAACCCAGGTCTTGTGACTCTAAAACCCAACCTCCCAGCGTTGAGTTAAAGTTGATTATAGTTGCCAAGCTTTGCTCTAGAGTTCTTTTGATAAAGACCTTATATATATATTTTTTGAAAGCCTTGAAGAGATTTATTGGAGGAGCAAGGAAATAAGAAGTTGCTTCTGGAAGTCTGGAGATGTGAGTTTTCTGTAAAATGGGAATATACTTTTTTTAGGGGGTAGGAGGGATTGAACCTAGGGGTGCTTAACCAGTGAGCCACATCCCAATCCCCTTTTTTAAAAAAATATTTTATTTAGAGACAGGTACCTCCTGAATTGCTTAGGACCTTGTTAAGTTGCTGAGGCTGGCTGTGAACTCGAGATCCTCCTGCATCAACTTCCCAAGCTGTGGGATTACAGGCATATGCCACCATACTGGGCTATACTATTGTTTTGATAATCAAATAAGTTAATACATAAAAGGTCTGGCTTCCTAGCTGTTGTGAAAGGCTGGGGAGAGGCATTTTGTTGAGGTAGGCATTTCCTTTAATGTTGGCCTGACCATCATCATACCTGGCTTGATTAACTTGATTAACTTGGTAGCTAAAATATATGACAATGTATTTTAATACATAAGAATCATAATAATGAAAACATTTTGGTCCTTAATCAGCCTTCAAGGTCTAGCTCATTGTTTAAGCTTCTCTGAAGCAATCTGCCCATTCTCCAAACTTCCATAATAGGGCTCCTATATCTCCTTCCCTCCATGGGTTACCTACCACCTTGTGCTACAACCATTTACATATGCATACATAATTCCCTTATTTATGTTGTGCTGCCTAGCACAATATCCCAATAAATATTTATTGTGCCCCAATGATCCATAACTTTGCAAAGAGAAAATTATCTCCTAGTCAGGGATTCTGTTTTCTTATTCAAAAGCAACTGGTCTGTCCTGAGGATGACTCATCAGGACATATGATTCAATGCATATTTTATACCATGGACAATATGTCCTCCCAGAGCTGCTGGTGAAAATGAAGACTGTTTTGCTTTCTCGAAACAGGATAAGATAATGGATAAGAACATGGGCTCTGCTGGTCAAGGTTCAAGTTCTGACTTCACCATATATTCGTTGTGGTTTTTGTGCAAATTACTCTCTGAATCTCTCTCCTGACTATCCTTGTTGTTTGCCATGTCTCTTTTGAAAGGCAAGGACCTACCATGTCCTCTTTGTATTATGTTGATGGTACATACACTTTTCCCTCCTTACAGAACTCTAAATAACTGCTTCATCTTAATTGCCACAGCTCTATGCACAATGTTCTAACGTGACAACACCACAAAAAATATTGGGAAGGAATTGAACAGAATAAAGACAGATCTAAATAGCCCAGAGGCAGAGCAGAGCATGTACAATCTTTGATTTATCCAGGGATTTCTACTCATTGATCCATAATGTGCTCCCTGCCAGATAGAATCATCCAAAACTGGTTAGCATCAAAGTTATGCAACGGAAGGCAGCTTGGCCAGGGATCAGTGCTGTGCACAGCCACTGACATGTTCTGTGAGCAGAGAAGATGTTTCTGTCCTTCCTGGCTGATGAACTGATCATCTTTACTTTGTCTGAACTACAGGGTTAGCTCCCATGAACACTCTGCCTAAACCACAGGCTTAGCTCATTCTTTGCTGCCCAGACATGTGTCTGGTGAGGAGCACCATAAAGGATGCCAGAGTGAGGCTGCTGGCATCCCCACACCCTCCTCCTAGGACCTCCGAGACACTGGCTTCTTCCCATTAGTCTACTGACATCTGGGATGGGGAGGGCTGGTCCCTGTGGGCAGGTGGCTGGCTTGTGTTTCCCAGTGCCTTTGGACCCAACCAAGGTGGCTCTGCCTGGTCTGGGAACCATCAGTAGGAGCCTGAAGCTGCAGTACCTGGCTTCCCTGGACTGTCAATCACTAAGGTCTCCAGTACTGCCCTTCCAGATGTTACAGGACTTAGGGATTTAATATATTAAGGCAAGGGAAGGGAGATTTCTTCAAACTAGAGAAAAGTCAGATTGTTGCCTATTTTTAAAATGCATTCACTAATAGTACTTTCAAGATTTGTGATGGAAAGGCTGCCTGGATTGGCAGAGTCTCATTAGTGAACTGCGGGAGAAGTAATGTGGTGAAGATTACGAGAGCCAACATGCCTACAAGGCCTGGCATTGAGCTGAGGTGCAGCAAGTGCCCTGGGTGTCCCTGTCCTTTTTCACTACTGATAATCATCCAGCTCAGATCCACAACTCTCACCTGTAGGATCCATCCCCATGCTCCTTGTCTCTCAACTCAGATGAACATTCTGAACCCTCGCAGCTCAGTTCCAGTCCTACCCACACAGCCCTCCCCTGCTGCTATTCTGTGAGGAGTTGATGTTAATTAACTTGAAAAAATGTTAATTATTTGTTGTAACAGCAGGCAGCCGTGTATTGTTTCTAAGATCTTATTGGTGTATGTTTGTATTCCCAGTTATGAAGACTCAGGCCTTCAGGTTGGGATCACACACTGCTTTGGTTTCTATAATTGAAACCTGCAGAATGGAGGGGAATGTTCTGGCCATCCTGGGGGCACTGAAGACACCTTCTCCCCAGCTGGGGAGAAGGTCTTCCAGGCTGTTGGCTTCTAAAGGGAATTGACAGTAAGGAGGATGAGAAATAAAGGAATATTTGTTGTTGTATACAAGGTACGAGAATAATGATGCTGATGTTAACAGCTCAAATTTACTGAGTTCTTATTATAAGCCTGGCTACTAGATGAGGCACCCTAAATTTAAAAAAAATACTATTCATTAAATACTTACTTCATCTCAGGTAGCCTCCTAAGTACATTGCCTCATCTAACTTGAAGTAAACCAAGACATAGGTATTGTTTCTGTTATCTCAACCAGTGAGGGCATAAGGGTGTCTGGGAGGAGTTAGCTGACTCCTGTGTTTCCACTTGGAGTGTGTGCCACCGTACTGGAAGGATTAGTTCACCTGTTTAGATTTGTGAGCTCCTGCCAGCTGGGACCTTGGCCTGTAGAGTTTTGTGCCCTTGCATCTGAGGCAGGGCCTGAGGCATTAACAAGTGTCCATTGCCTGAGGGGGATCAAGTTAAACTTAGCATCTTTGCCTTCTTCTCTTCCATGGCCCCATGAGAAATAAGGGTTGGGGAGAGAACCCCCCCACCATGTTTTTTTCTGTCCTCCTACTGCATAGTTCAGTGCCAAAAAATTTCTCATCATGTGTCTTCAACACCCATACCATTTCTCCCAGTTTCTCTTCTTTCATTTCTTTTTTCCCTTTCAAAATACTAAGTGTTGGTGGCTATTTCAAGATCTAGAGCAGAAGTCTCTAAAGAAAGATGACAAGCATTTGGAAAGAAAATAATGAAGTCCTACTTAACGTCTCATCGAAAAATTTAGAAGAGGTTAAGCTTTAATTAATATTGTATATGTACATGTATAAAATGAATGAAGGAACGGATTGAATGCTGGCAGGGGCATTCTAATCAGGGATTCTAATCCTCTGAAGAATAACTCAGCTGCTTCATTCCTGAGACTCTTAGTGAACGTCTACGGATGCCCCATTCAGCCTTTGTCCAGTTACATAAAATGAGCCTTCAGAAATGGCTTCTGTATGCAAAGTCTTGCAAAACTAGTTCCTTTGTTTAGGTAGACTGCCTTCAATTGCTATATGGTTTTATCTTTCTTTTCCTGGGCACCTGACTTAATTTTCCCACTTGTTGAGACTAGACTTCTCTGTCCCTGAGAGCAGGGAATTTAAGTTTGCTATCAAGAGGGGTTTCTCCTATTTCATTGGCAGGGATTCTCGGTCCATTAAGTGAGTGAGATTTGGGAACCACTAAGAGACAAACAAATCTTTTCCTTATCTGGCTGCTCCTACTTCTCTGGTTTTCCTGAATATTCGATTAGGCAATCACTATCCTAGTACACAACAATCATCAGAGACGTAGAAATCTCAAGTGATTATCCTGAAACCAGAAACTATAACGATGATAATAAGAAAAACCATTAAAAAATTGTAAAAGTATGTGTTTGGAACATTTAAATGGAACCCACAACAATCTATTTTAATGTTTAGTTTGAAACAAAGTTAAAAAAAATGAAACAATGTAACTTGCTCAGACAGTGGAAACCCCACTCATCTGCATGTCAATGGCTGGATTCACAGGCAACATCTTACATTTATTTAATCATTTCAGAACTAGCTGACCTCTAGAACTAACCAAAGGCTCTGGGGATGGAAAAAGTACTTCCTGCAAGACACAATGGGATCCTCTCCTAGTAACAGTCATTTGGTTTTCCATAATTCCTACTGGATTTAATCAGAATTCTCAGGTTAGATGACTCGAACTTTGAGGTAATTACTCTAAAGGACACAGAGATTCCATTTAGAGATTAGAAAAGCTACAGCTGTTGCAGAAACATTCATATTAAAGAACCACAAATGCACATAAAAAGGAACAGATGTTTACTGCCAGGATTATATTTCTCCTGTGCAAAAGTTCAGAGCATTAGCAATTCTTATGGCCAGTCTAACTCACATTTTTTAAAAAATACAATACATAAGACTGACAGCATTTTATGCTCCCAAACGTGAAATACCCCTTTCCAAAGTAGATGTGAGTCTTTTCTGATTTTGGAAACTAGGACTGGTATATAATTTGTGGGTAAAGAATAAACTTTGAAGCTGGGAATGGTGATACATGCCTGTGATCCCTGTGGCTCAGGAGGCTGAGGCAGGAGGATCGAGAGTTTAAAGCCAGCCTCAGCAAAAGTGAGGTGCTAAACAATTCAGTGAGACCCTGACTCTAAATAAAATACAAAATCGGGCTGGTGATGTGACTCAGTGGTTGAGTGCCCCTGATTTCAATCCCCAGTATCAATAAACAAACAAACTTTGAGATTTATAATTTCTAAAAAAAAAAAAGCAAAATGTGAATCAGGTCATCAGATCAATTTTACACATTGCACTATAACATCCCTTTCTCATTACTTGGCAGCAAAACACTCATTCTTTCAATATATTACAGCCAGAGATTAACAACATGGATAAAAATATATGTGTTATTAATAGCATATCAAATAGATCTACAAGTTGTTCCTCCTCTGAGTTTTCATAAAAAACTATCATCTTCCATTTCTTTTTGGAAAAAAAAAATCAGCATCAAGGTTATTGCAGACATTTCCTTCATTTCAGAAATATTTCAACCTAGAAAAATTTGGTTTTCTTTTTGTTCAGGAGCAGAGGCTCTGCCTTATTAAAAATATCTGCTTTACTGTTGTTTGTGATAGCAGGCAAGGCTTTTCGATATGAGGCCTCCATCAGAGTAGAGATTTTTGGGAAGTTTAAAGATCCCCACCCCAATACTATTAAATACACCCAAAACATATTCCATTAACTGGGCCCTAGTGGAATGATTTCTGCAGGGAATCCAGTGTTCCTTTTCGAGGGTCTGGTTTAGCACCTGCACCTCACACATCTTGTCCCAACAATAGAAATAGAGGGAAGAATTGCAGTGCGGATAACTTGACGCCATAAACAGGCCCGACTGTGTGGTACCAGCTGTTTCTTGGATATTTTCATAGTAGAGGGAAATGAAAAAAAGTAGGTGGGATTTCTACAGTCCTTGGCTTATCCTTTTGGCTATTAGACTTTTCAACTCCTTAAACCAGAGTTGGTGAGCCTGGGGCTGGGGAGGGATCCAGGCAGTGAGTTCCTGAATGTCTGCCCCCAGCTAGGGTCAGGCGTGCCCCAAGTGCCCTGCATCCTCAAATGATTCTAAATTTCTGAGGCTTTGTTACTCCGAGTGTCATAGGAGGACATGCAGCATCAGCGTCACCTGGGAGCTTCTTAGCAAGGTGGAGTTTCTGGTCCCAGAATTGGTGAGTTAGCACTGGAACAAGTAATTCACATGCACACCGATATTTGAGACACTCTGTTCCAGGGTGACAGTCAACATAGAAAGTAGATAGAATTGGTTCCATGTGTGGGCACTCATTTTGACACTTTGGTGGGATTTAATATTTACTACATAGAGATTAGAGCTATGATTTTCCTATTCAGGAAACGGGGTGGTGGTGGTGGTATTTGATGGATTATAGGTTAGGGGAAATGATAGATCAGAAACTAAAAGGGAAAACGTTTAATGTCTTTATTTCTTAAATAGTTGATAAATTTGGTTCATGAAATGGAAAAATCTAAACACTAAGATTTCTGATTATAATTTCATCTTTTTTTTTTTTCCTGGCAGGTTTTTCTTTCCAGAGACATCCAACAAAATTAAAAAAAAGCACATATATAGCATGCTTACTATATGCCAGACATCTACTCTGAGTATGTTCCATTTAATCTGCAAATGACTATGAGGTTGATTATGTTTTATAAGAAGATACTGGAACACAGAGAGGTTAAACAACTTGCCTAAGGTCACAGTGGATAAATGGCAAAGTCAAGATTCAAACCCAAGTTGTTCTAGCCAAGCACACTACACTTCTACTTCTTTATGGGACTTTGTGGGACTCCAATACCCAGTGACTTAGATAATCATCACAGGAAAAACTAAATTCCATGGACTAAAACATGTATTTAGAAGTCTGAAATGGAGCAAATGAGGCCCAGAGAAGTCATATTCTTGCTCAAAGTTGCCCAGATGGGAAAGAACTGGGATGGGTCTTCTGATTCTTGGTCCCATGATCTTTTAGTTGAAAGCATATGTGTTTTGGGTATACAACAAGGATTTATTTCTCAATCTTAATACTGTCTCAAATTCTGACATTTTCACTCTATACCTCAAACACTAAGAGTTATTTCTCTAATTAAAACACTCTTCCTTCCAGTAAAACTTGCCAAACAAGAGTCATCTGTGCACAGAGGGATTCTGTGTCCCAAACTGGCTGCTGCTGCTCTTGCTGCTGCTGATGGTGATGATGATTTTTAAAAAGGTTAGTGTGGGTTCTGCCTTCAAGTGGCCAAAAAACTTGGGAAGACAAAAGCAAACCACGAAGGTAACTAAGCCCTGAATGTTCAGCTGCCCATCTGGAAGGCTGAAAGGTCACCAAATAATTTAATTCATTTTGTGTTTGGGACATTGAGAGGGCCTAGCATGGCCAGACAGGGCACATACCGAGCTTCATAACTCAGTACAGTAACACCACAAGGCAGATGCTCCTCTGAGCTCCATTTATAGGGGAGAAGACCTTGCCAACACATCCATGTATATAGCAGCCCAATTCACAATAGCTCAACTATGGAACCAAGTTTGGTGCCCTTCAACAGATGAATGGATAAAGAGAATGTGGTACATGTACTCAATGGAATATTACTCAGCCATAAAGAGAAGTGAAATTATAGCATTTGCAGGTAAATGGATGGATCTGGAGACTATCATGCTAAGTGAAATAAACCAATCCCAAGAAACCAAAGACCGAATGTTGTTTCTGATAGGTGGATGCTGACTCATACTAGGTAGGGTGTGTGTGTGTGTGTGTATGTTTTGGGGGGGTTTCACCAGACTGGACGGGGGGGGGGGTGGAAGGAAGGGAGCATGGGAATAGGAAAGACAGTAGAATGAATCAGACATAACTTTTCTTTGTTCATATATGAATACACGACCAGTGTCACTCCACATCATGTACAACCACAAGAATGGGATGTTATACTTCATGTATATCTGATATGTCAAAATACACTCCATTGTCATGTATATCTACAAAAAAAAAAAAAAAGACCATGGCTGAGAAGGCTGAAGGTGCATTTCTGGGGACTGCTTTCCTAACCCCTTGTGACATTCTGCAGGTGAGGTGACTGCAGAGAAGGGAAGCATTTGGCACAGTCCCAGAGCTAGCCAAGGGGCTGAGCCGTGTCTGGAAACTTCCTCAAAGTGGCTTTGAGGTCTGGTTGGCCAGTAAAAACTTCCTGAGGGTGAGCTAGCCCTTAGCTTGAATATTGCTTTGAGAGGCTCACCTATTTCCTCAGGAAGTGCTACTTCAGGAAGAAAAATCACTTCTGAAAAAGGACGGCACCAAGGGCCATTTCTTTAGACATATGTTCAACACATTCTGTCCAAATGAACAGGCTGGTCTGATTTCACCCAGGGAACAAGACCCGTGGATGAGAACATGGATGCTTAGGAACTTGATAGGTGTAATCTGGAGGGGGGAAAAAGTCAGAGCTTAAGATACCAACATTTTCAGCTTTATGAAATTCTGGCCTGAGATATTTTCTGACCAAATAGTAACCAAAAGAAGGAAAATATATTGTGCTGCCAATAATTATCCTGTTTATTCTGGAGCATGTCTACCATCCACAGCTTCTGCAGAGAGAACCAAACTTCCCAAATGGCCTCGTCCCAGTGCTCTCTGAGCTTCGTGTGGCACACCCTCCCTGCATGTTTTTCATTGCTGTATTCATTCAGGATGATGTGACTGGTAAAGGTGCAGCAATACCACCCAAACTTGTTGTACCAAGCAAGATGGGTGGCTCACTTCCTGGCAGGTCCCACCTACAACTGCCTCAGTTCTAGGAATGCATTTGTCCGGAAGGATGAGAAAAGGGGGGAAGGAGAAAGGAATTGCCAACACAGGAAGCCACTTTGGAAGAAAAATCCCATTCCTGCAAATTACCTCTAATAGGAGGCTTATTTGATGAAGCCATATATGTGCTCAAAGGGACATAAAGAAACCTCAGTTCCCATCATGCCACGGGGCTCCTCCGGGCTGGCAGTCCTCACCCAGGTTTTTTGACTTCCTGAGGATAGTTGGTAATGCTTGGAGACATTTTTGGTGATCTTAACTTGGAGGACACGTAAGTGTGCTATGAATGTCTAGTGGGTACCAGCCAGGGAAGTTGAGCCACTCTGCCCCAGGTAAAGCTGTTAGGTGAGCTGCGGTACTGGGGACTGAACTCAAGGGCACTCGACCACTGAGCCACATCCGTAGCCCTATTTTGAATTTTATTTAGAGACAGGGTCTCACTGAGTTGCTTAGCACCTTGATTATATTTTCTGAAGCTGACTTTAAACTCGAAATCCTTAGCCTCCTGAGCTGTGGGGATGACAGGTGTGCACCACCACCCCTGGCAGGTGAGTTTCTCATGGTTCAGTCTCAAAATGTTCTTTCTCTGACCTTCAGCTGCCTGGTTCTGGAGATCCTTGTCTATACCTACTATCATTGTGTCCCCACCCAGCCCGACTGATTTCAGGAGGGCGCATCTGACTGCATTAATACATGCAAAGGTGTGTACACCTGAAGGCTTCAATGCCAGCAGGAACACTTACATTTTAAAGGACTCACTAGTAGATTCTGAAGTCATCTCTCATCAATGGACGTTTTAGCCAGGGTGCTACAATACTGTGGACACTTCTTTGCGGTAGAAGGGAAAGATGGTGGAATTTTTAAAAGTAACACTCACATTGTAAAGTCATAATGTACATAAGCACATCTATGACGTGGTGCCAGTGGAATATGATCACGAATGCATTTTTCTTCCAAGCAATGATTTGCACTTGGCATTGATCACAGTTACATTCCAGGGAGAGAAGAAATACTATATGAAACTTCCTGTGCCCTACACATGAACCTTATTTTCGTTTTTCTGCACTGCTAATATTGACTTGGAGGCTTTGAGTTGATAGGACCCATTTGGTAGGTGACTGAAATGTCCTGTCGCCATAGATATTAGGCTCTTCTCTTGACTGCTGTGGGACTATATTTGGGTGACAGGCTGTGTAGGCTTGTATCTAGAGCAAGTGAAGCAGACAGAGCTTTAGCAAACCAATTAGTAAGGACGAACTGCAGAGTCATTTCTTCTCATTTTAAGGTTTAGAAACGGAAGAGTTTGCTCTTTATGCCAGCTTATGATGTTCAGAGCAAAGGGATCCTACCTTAGCTAACCCATGCTGAGGTGACTTCATGGATCTCATCACCTTGTCCTCCAGACTCTGCTTTTCTGACCACAGCTAGGGACAAAGTATGGCAAATTGAGGTGTGGTAGTATTCCATGCCCAGCTTCAGAGGCAAAGTAACTAGTTCAATTGGTTCTGGTGAATGGGAGAGTAAAATTCAAACAACAGTGGGAACTAAAAGGGACCTTGGGACCTCACCAGTTCAGCCACTTCATTTATAGAAAAAGCAATTGAAGTCCAAAAAGGTGGCATGGTTTGATCAAGGCCACTTGAAAAATTATAAGCAGACCAAGCCTTGACCCCTCTACACGTGTGCCATCTCCCAGTACAAAGCTCTACCAGCAGCTCCCATGGAACACAGGAAGAGCTGAGCAGAATCTGGGGTGAACCTGGGTGAAGGCAGCCGTCATCCAGAGGAAGCAAATTCCTTGTTTTTGGAACCAGCAGCCCTTTTCTTCTGTCTTTCTAATTTGTCCTCAGAATTAAGGCAGCGGTTGGTTAGTTAGGATCAAATAGTATTCCTTGTGATAGAGTAACTGTCAGACTTTCTCAACCAGCTGAGAAGTGGCAAATAGTGGCATTCTAGAAGCAGGGTGGGCACCTAGCAATGTGTCATGTCGTGAACACTGGGAGTGCATGATGTAGGGAAAGACCAGACTCTTAGCTGAGGAGGCGAGGGGGGAGGGGGGAGGGGGGAGGGAGGGGGAGAGAGAAAGAGGGAGAGGGAGGGGGAGAGAGAGAGGGAGAGGGAGGGGGAGAGAGAGAGGGAGGGGGAGGGGGAGAGAGGGAGAGAGGGAGAGGGAGAGAGGGAGAGGGAGAGGGAGAGGGAGAAAGGGAGAGGGAGGGAGGGAGGGAGGGAGGGAAGACTGATTAGGAAGTGTGTCTGATGAAATTATCAATGGACTGAGCCAAGCTGTCCCAGGGCCAGGAGTCCCAAACTCTAACCAATCTGTGTTTTGTCCTCTTGGCCAGGGCACATGGCCATCAAAGGCCTTTATTCAACTGGCACATGGTGGCACATGGAAAGTTTTGTCTTGGGGCTTGACAGGGTCAAGAGGCAAAGAACATTCTTAATCTTTAAAATCTGGACTCTTACCCAGGCCTCTGTTAATTAAACATTCTAGGCCCTGTGCACTTGGAAGGGTAAGCAAAACTACCATGGATACAGATGCCCTTGCCCAAAAACAAAGATTAGCCAATTCCAGCTCCTGTCAATATCTCCTGAATTCTCCTAAGAAAGAGGCTAGATAATCTCTAGAAAATCCTTGCCTGGAAAAGAAGGAACCATAAAATCAGAGGTACTGTGGAGGCAGGCTGGCAGCAAAGGCTACTGGAAACTTCAGCCATAGACTTCCAGTGGTGCCTTATGCACAAATACCCCGAGAAGATATTTAATATTAGTGGATAATCCTCAAAGATCATGCCTGGAAATTGGGACTGGAAGATTCATTAAGAGTGAGGCCTGTGAGTCTTTACTTCTTGGACCATGGAGTAGGGTGTTCAGAAAAGCTGATAGCATGTGGCTGATGCGAGTATCCAATTCATGCGTCTGAAGCAAGGTAACAGGACAGCTGCGTTGCTCCCTTAAGCTTTCCTGGCAGGGGTGGTGTATCTGACCTGTCGATATCATTGGTAGTGGACCATGATCATGGCATCATGCAGCATTATTGGAGACTCATAGTGTTCCAACCAAGGTGCTGGACACATTCCCTTATTTCTTTTGACCCTCACGCTAATGCCAATACTGAGATACATAACAATCATCCCTATTTCACAGGTGAAGAAACTGAGTATTAAGTAAGGGAAAGTGACTTGCCCAAGGTCACAGATGAAGGGGCAGAGTTATCCAGGACCCTGGGTGGATTCAACCTCAGGCCTTTCCCCTTAGCCCCTCTGTTGCACAGGGGTGGGGTGCAGCATAGTTGGGGACATTATAAATGGCTAGTACATGGCTAAGTGGGATCATGATGGTGTATACTTTCCCAGTTTGAAGATGCAGCATCCTCATTATTTTCTTTCACCTTTTCCCTCCATTCTGTTATGCATATAAGATACAAATATCCAAGGAGAATAGAGAAAACAGCTTCAAGGAAAGAATGAATCAAGAAAGTAGAACACAGGCAGACTACGAAACAAGACAAGCAAAAAGGTCCTCTGTCCTGTTTGTAAATCATAGGAAGCAATAAAGTAAGAGTTGTGTTATGGTTTGCAAGTGAGGTGTCCCCTAAAATCTCACGCGGGAGACAATGCAAGAAGGTTCAGAGGAGAAATGATTGAGGTGTCAGTCTTAACCTAATCAGTGGATCAATCCCTGATGGGATTAACTGAGGGGTGGCTGGAGGCAGGTGGGTGTGGCTGGAGGAAGTGGTTAGTTGGAAGCGTGGCTATGGGGTATATATTTTGTATCTGGAGAGTGGAGTCTCTCTCTCTGCTTCTTGATGTGAGCTGCTTCCCTCTGCCACTCTCTCCACCATGATGTTCATCCTCATCTTGAACCCAGAGAAATGGAGCCGGCCTTCTATGGACTAAGACCTCTGAAACTGTGAGCCCTCAAATCAACTCTTCCTCCTCTACCGTTGTTCTGATCACATCCTTTCAGCTGAATAAAACAAGTTGAGAGTCAAGGAGGAGTCAAGAGGACCTGAAGAGAGCCTGGATGCACCCATCTCTGTCTTCCTTCTCTTGTGTCTCCTGGGAGGGCTTGTATGCTCTTCCTGACCTATCAGAGGGCAGGAGGAGCCACCACAACCTCACTGCCCTTCTGGGCCCTAGGAAGTCACTCACTGTTTCTGAAGACCCTCCTCCTCTCATCTGCAATGTAAAGGCCACCAATCTTGAAGAGGGCTCTCTGCTTTGATATTTCGCTAGAACTGAACCAGTATTTGTTTGCAGCTTAAATCACCGTTTCAAGTCCTTGCAAGGTAAACATCCTTCACGGAGGCAAATAAGCATTTCTCATCCTGTCAATCTGATTTTAAATATCAGGAGCAACTAATACATTTTCTACTTGACCTACCCATTTTTTGGGGGGTGGATACTGGGGATTGAACTCAGGGGCACTCAACCTCCGAGCCACATCATCAGCCTTATTTTGTATTTTATTTAGAGACAGGGTCTCACTGAGTTGCTAAGCACCTTTTTTTTTTTTCCCCAGTATGCCCCACCGCACCTGGCTCTGACCTACCCATCTTACAAGGACATCATTATTCACTAGTTTATTCTATGTGGAATTTCAAGGGATAGACCTATCTTCATAGCCAGTTGCATAGAGCTGAAAAGGAAAAAGAGAGAGAGAGAGAGAAATCCTATCCAGTTGTGGCAGTGGAGGGCAGCAGGAAGTGAGAGCACCAACATTTAGAGAGTCCCTGCTGGTGATAACAACTGTCCACTCCTTACTTGTTGATCTAGGCTCTGCATCTCTTGTCCCATCTCTGCCCTTTCCCCAGAGTGTACCATAAGATCTCAGTCGGTTCTCACCACAATTGTAGGATGCTCTCTGCCCCTTTTTACCATCAGGAAACCAAGACTCTGAAAGCTTAAGCAATTTGCTCAAAGTTGTAAGGTTAATAAGTGGCAAACTAAGGGTTTGAACACAAAGACACACGACTCCAAAGTCCATGTTCTTTTTACGACACCATGTCAGTCAACTCCAGAAGCAACTCTAGTTCTTGCTAAAGATGGACAAAATAGAATACTCCAGCCTGTCTAGAGATGCTGATAGTGCCTGGGGGAGGGTCTGATGACTGAAACAGATATATTTGTAAACAAAAAGAATGACTTCATTATAAAACCCAACTCCCCTTTCTGAACTTACTCTATAATATTATCACACAAGAGCTGTCTCCTTGTGACATAGATTCATAACCAAAGTCTGTATGCTCCGAAACTCTCCAACACACAGCTAACCTACATCTCCCAGCCTCCCCTGCAGTGAAACATGGTCATGTGACTTCTTCTAGCCAATAGAAGGAAAGCACTGAGCCTGGCCTCCTAGGTGAACCCTTTCATTGTCTTTCTCCCTTCTGGTGAACGAAGAAAATTCTAAAGCCCAAGAGGTGGATGGGATGCAAGAAGGAGTGAGCCTAGGTCCCCAAATGACTTTGACAAATGGCACCTGCCAATCAAGACTGTATGGCACTGGGTCTTATGAGTTAGAAATGAAATTCTGTTGTATGAAGTCACTGAGATTTGGAAGGTTCACATACTACATCAGAGAGCATCATTTTACTAATAGATGGTATGTAATCCCAAGTAGCTTTCTTCTCCATTATTAAATATTTTACAAATCTAATCAGAATCAAGAGAGGCTCAAGTGAGAAGTGTGAAAAATAACCTATGAGATCAACCAGAGAATCCGTATGGTGCACTGCTGTGTGAGCATGTGCACATAGCTTTAAGTTCATGGGCTTAGTTTCTCTACCTTTAACTTCTTGGTGTTGGGTTACATGATCTCTAAGATTCCCTTCAATTCTGCACTTCCATAAGTCTTCTTGGACATTAAAAAAAATACATGTGGATATGTTCAGGGTCTGTGGTCTCTTGATTGTGAGTTCCTGAAAGGTATGGACTATTCCTCAGGCATGTTTACATGGTCAGTCTCCAATATCTTAGATGCTCAAGTGTTAAATTTCATTAGAATTTTCCATTGAAAACTCAAAGAGTTTACTAATGTTCTAATCTGGGCCAAATAATTCCTTGATCTAATCAAACAGCATCTAATGAAGGAAATTCTCATGAATAGTTTCATTACACATTACTGAGTATGACAGGCTACTTTATATTCATCTACATGGACTTAATGTTTGATTTTATAATAATACTTGAAAGACTTTGATTAAAGGTAATGCCAGCTGTAATTGATATTCTGATGGCTCATTTATATTTCTATTTAGCTAAATAATTCCTACTTAGAGTTGAGAAATTTGGGATAGAGTATAATTCCTACTTAGAGTTGAGAAATTTGGGATAAAAAATATTCAGAATTTCCTCATTTAAATGGCTCTCGAGATCCATAAAAGCAGTATTGGGGAAAACTATGAGAAATTTATGAAATTTTAAAAGGCCCCAGAGAAATCATATAATGATATGAAGCAGTTTAAGCTACTTTCATGAAAAATCCTATGCCTTCTGTTTTTTGAAAAAGATGTAGAAAGTTTTCCTACTTGTTTATGTAGCATGGGGAATGGTCATTTCATCTTGCACATCGATGTCACATAAGTCATTAAATATGTCTTTGATTGCAAAATACTGATTGGTGAATTCTATTACTTAACAAATGTTGTTTGGTAGATAAAATGTTTAAAAGCACAGAGTTCAAGGGGCTTGTGAGTGAGGGGGGAAATAACAAGAGGGTCTTGGTAGAAAAATACTGGGAACCACAATTTGACACTATGCAAATTAAATTGAATTATGGGAAATAAGTGATTTTTTAAAACTCCTTTTTATTGGTGGCAATGGGGTGATGTGTTTTGTCTCCTGTTTTCTGCTGTGCCTTCCCACCTGATATTATTAGAGCTGCTAAGTCTTATATCCTGGGGTGTGCTGAACATCGAGCAAAACACTGGGGCTATTCTTTTGGATTTGGCTGCCCCAGGAACTGATGCTTATTAAATAATGAAGTAATAACAGCAGCAGCAAACATTTTAAGATCCTTATTTTACCAGGTATTGCAGCAACAAAGAGATTGTATTGAAATTACTTCCTTTCTTATGAATCGTTTGCTTCACATTTTTGTTTAGACTACTATTTCACTAAAAAAATCTTTTCATGAAATAATAAAGAAAAATGAAGCCCTTTCTTATCTCTCTCTTACTTTCTAGTAAAAGAAAAGGCCTTAAGCTATGTAGAAAATTCTTGCAGGAAACATTAAGATGCCAAATTTGAAATGTGCCATTGAAAAGAAAATATGAATTACAGGGATGGGCTAAGCAAAACTAAAATATTTGACTTATCTGCAAAACAAGCTTCTTAAAAAAAATACAAACATCCGGGTATACTTTTTTTTTTCTCCCCATTGTAGAACAGTAATTATGTTGGCTATTTTCTTACAGTCAAATAAACATGAATGCCTACCATGAACCAAGTTCTCCCTCATCCTGGCTGTCCTATGTGAAGCCCTTGTGCCTAGATTTGATGTAAAGTGACTTATATAAATCTTACAACCTCACCAGTCTAGTGAGGGGCTTGTGAGTGGGGAAATACTAGTCTTTTGAGAAAAGCTCAGTATTTTTACCATGCGGATTTAAAAACATTCCCTAAGTGAGTGAAATGTGCAGTCTAGGCAAAAATCAATAACCTTGTGGGTACTACATACCTGAGACCTACACTCTCTTGAGGACCTGACACAGAAATTAATTTATTAAATTTTTTTTCTTAGAACCCTATTCTCATAATTGAAAGCCTCATACAACTAAAAACAACTCATTAAAGCAGTATAGACTAGCATTCTAAGGCTGTGCCTATAGAAAATCACTTGCAAAGACTTTTTGAGATAGACACAAATTTCCCCATGGCCGCTGCATTTCTTCCATGAGAAGTGTTGGCTTGGTAGTATGCTCCCAAAGGACTTTTGAATGTTTGAAGTGAAGAGATTTCTACTCTGATGGTGACTTAGATAAATGAGGATGCTGATGCCACTGGGCACAATTTCAGGAACTATGGTTTTGTCATTTATAGGAGAAAGTGACGATATATGCCCAGGCAATCCATAGGAGGAAAACATCATTAATTACATTTCAATCTGTCACCCTTGGCCAGATTAGGCCTATATTAAAGGGTGATAGTTCAGATAGTTTTTGTAGATGCTCAGATGCCAAAACTAATGTTTTCCAAAACATGTCCACTGGTGGGGGAACTGGCTAGACCAGTGGTTCTCAAACTTCTGTAGCAAAGTCACTTTGGAGAGTTAATTAGGCATGCAGAGTCCCTGACACTTGTCACTAGATTGAATTGTAGAATAGAGTTGCTGATTTTTTTTTTTTTAAACAAAACTTCCTGGTGATTCTGATACCACCACCAAGTTGGAGAACAACCATTCTTTTTTTTTTTTTTTTTTTTTTTGGTACTGGGGATTGAAATCAGGGGCACTTAACCACTGAGCCACATCCTCAGCCCTATTTTGTATTTTATTTAGAGATAGGGTCTCACAGAGTTGCTTAGTGCCTCACCATTACTGAGGCTGGCTTTGAACTCACAATCCTCCCGTCTCAGCCTCCTGAGTTGCTGGGATTACAGGTTTGGGCCACCCCACCCAGCTACAACCATTCTTTTCTCAGCACTGGCTGTACATTAGAATCATGTGAGGGCTTAAAAATACATAGATGTCAGAGGCTGAATCCTAGACCCCTGGACTGGAATCTCTTGGGGTGGGACATAGGCTTTAGCACATTTGTGTTGCTTCCCAGGTAACTACAGTGGGCAGCCAGAATGGAAGACCACTCTGTCCCAATCATGGTTCTCAGACTGGGTTGAACTACCTGGAGAATTTTCAAAGATCTTAAGTCTCAAATCCTACCCAGATATTCTAATTTAAGTGGGCTAGGATGGCATGGACATCAGGAGTTAGAAAGCTCTCAGAGTGATTCTGATGTGCAGCCAAGTTTGAGTATAACGTGGTTAGGTCCTCTACAGAAGAGGGGGTCTGCTTCAGTAAGCCAAGGGAAGATGGATTACTTCCCTGTTTTAGGGATTTAGTATGCACATTAGCATGATAAAGGCCAAGAACTTTGTTAAGAACAACAGAACAAATTACACATCATCACTATTTGAAGTCATTTAACTCACAGTGTCCCAGGGTTTGGGAACTGAGAGTTCCGAAACTCAACAATCTATGGGGGTGACCCTGGGGTAAGTCACTTCACCATGCTGGCCTTGCCCTGTCCATGTGTAAACTGAGGCTTAGAGAAAATGACTCTGAGCTCAGCTGTAGCACCAATCCAAGAACACATCTGCACTCTCAGGTTCTGAGAGTTGGAGTTCCACACACTAGTTTCCTTTTTACCATACAGCCAAATTCCAGACTCAGAATATCATCATAGCTAAGACTTGAAAGAAAAGCAAAGATAAGACAGCAGTCTGGAAATTTTCAGCTGGGGATGGTGGCAGGTGGTGGTGTTGTTTAAAATAACTTTTGACTCAACTGCAAACAAAATAACACCATAAATTCATTATGAACTAAATTCTTGAGAAAAATCATTTTCACTTCTTTTGAAGGACCTTAGCTCTATGGCTTCTGGGACTTCAGTGGCATGTTAAGTGATGGCTATTATTACAGTTAGAAGATGTCTAATAAAGATGTTCTTGGCTATAGGCGCCTTGGAGATTGAGGTTGAGATGAGTGGGTGGTGGTGGTGATAGTAATGATGGAAATGGGATAGGGTATAGGGATAATGGGGCCAGGGGTTGGGTTGGGAGAAGCTAAACAGTGGACAGAATGCAGAAGTTGTTGGAGAAGAAATAAATATTTTTCTTCACTCTTCTGCTCCCATATTTTATTTTCTATAAAACTTTGCTCTTTTGATATTTTCCACTTTCTGATCACCTAGCTGAAGCTCAGACTTGGAAAACTAGAGTTGTTCTAGAAGCAATTGTGTATGAATCCTCAGGAGTTTTGAGTGGTTTTCACTGACCTAACAAGTTGGTGAGATTTCATTAATAGGAGCTCTTAAAGAAAGCCCCCACTTTTCTGCAGGAAAATTTAGGGAATTAAAGAGGGGAGGGATGGGAAAAGGATCAAAACTGAGTACAAGAAGCTGGTTCCATTCTAGAAGACTGACTCTATGGTATAAAGTCCAGTATCCTTGTGTTATATGAAGGGTTACCTTTCCCTCTGCTTACTAAGGAAAATGAAGCATTTGCTTTTATTTGGAAGAAAATGCTGAAGTGGTAGCTACATAGAAATTATCTTTTTTTTTTTTTGTGGTTTCTTGATTTTCCCCTTGTTATTGTGGAAACTGGCAAAAACTTTGAACTGAAGTGCTGGTCTCTTTCTCAGAATGGATAAACACCATGGAGGGATTTTCACTCTCTTCTACCAATTTGTATATGTAACAGGGGGGCGGGGAAAGTAAAATAATCAACATTTAAGATTTTCTCTTCCCTTGCTTTCCCAAAGAAGCTCTGTTTATTTTGTGGAGTGGGGTTTTAAGAGGATATGCAAATGGAGGAGGGGGGAGTAAAGGGGCCTTGAGTCTCAAAGGAAATGAACAGGTGGAGTTAGCAGGCAGAGTGCAGGGGAAGAAGATTCCTGACTGGAGTGGGGAAGGGAGGCACAGTGTGTAGAGTGGTCACCCCAGTTTGGTCACCCCAGTTATTAACCTGGGGAGAGAGGGGGACAGGACATGAGGTTTCAGGGGTGATGATGAATGGTGATAAGACATCTGAAGATGAATGAATGAGTTTCTGCTGGATGTGTGTGTAACAGCCTCCCTTTGGCCTTCACTGCATTTTAGGAAAGACTGTGTTGCCTCTCCAGCCTACCTGAAGGCAGACTTTAATTTCTTTTAGAAGTGATAACGAAGCCCAGGAGTGAGCCAAAAGTCCTCAGCTTTGTCGTATGGCTAAATACTCTGGATATAAAATCAAGGTTCTTTTTCGTAATTGGCTCAAGCAACAGTGGAGTTAGCAATTCAGGCAAGTTAGTGTTTTTCTTTCTCTAAAAACTATTTGTGGCAATGTTTTGCAATATGTGTAGAGGACTCTATAAAATCCAAGGCAACATTTTATTTTTGGTCACAACTGGGGAAACAGGAATTCGAAAGAAAGTGAAATAGGCCTTCTGATGCCTTTTAGAATAATTATGCCACTAGGGTAAAAACCCTTCTGAAGCCTCACTGCTCTGGAGCCACGTGGGAAAGAAAGCAGGGCGCCATATTGGCACTCCATGTTGCTGACCTTGACCACACTAGTTTCCTTTTTACCACACAGACAAATTCCTCTGTTGTTTTTTTTTCCTTTGCAAGGGTAAGCAGTCTAAAGACCTGAAGGGTAAGATGAGAAGTTGAGAAAATCCTGTTAACCAAGGCAATCCTGTGCCTAAAGAGAACTGCATATGGAGATAGAAGAATCAACTCATTGTAAGAGTCCTCGAGTTCAGTTCCTCCGTACCCACCAGGAAACATTCCTAAGCTCATCAACAAGAAATAAACAGAAAATTATGCTCCTAGAGAACTTATTGTATATAAACTGAAAAACTTTACTATGTCCCCAAATGCCATGACATCATGGACAAAATAAAAATTAGATGGAGATAATAAGAGAGAGGGAAAAGAAGAAAGGAAATGTGATAAAATGTGAACATTTAAGGATTCTGGATATAGGACAGCTGAGAATTCTTTGTGTTAATCCTGCAACTTGTCTGTAAGAATGAAGTCATTTCTAAAGAAGACAATTTTAAAAAATTAGTTATAGTTGGACACAATACCTTTGTTTTACTTATTTATTTTTATATGGTGCTGAGGATGAATCCCAGCATCTTGTATGTGCTAGGTGAGCACTCTACCGCTGAGCCACAATCCCAGCCCCAAAAGAAGAAATTTTTTTAAAAGGTCAAATATTGCCATAAACAAAAAGCAAAAGTGGACATGCACTAAATTGGGGAAAATATTTGTAACATTTACAATATGTAATGAATTCCTTAACTTGTAAATCACAACCTCTAGAGTTGGGAAGATATAATGGTTAAATGGAGGTTACATTGCTGGTAGTGTCTCAGTTGGTCTAATAATCTGGTTACTGTTTGGCAAAAGAAAAAGGTTTTAAAGTTGTTCATTTCCTCTGATCTAGCATTTCCTTAACTTAGTAGAAATTATACTGATGAAGTAATCAGAGAGGTACAGAATAATGGACAAGGCAGTTCATTATAAAATATATTCATCATAACATTTTTCAACAAATATATATATATATATATATATATATATATATATATATATATATATATATATATATTGGTACCAGGAATTGAACTCAGGGGTACTTAACCACTGAGCCACTGAGCCACATCCCTAGCTCTTTTTATTTTTTATTTTGAGACAGGGTCTTACTTGAGTTGCTGAGGCTGGCTTTGAACTTGCGATCCTCCTGTCTCAGCCCACTGAGCCACTGAGATTACAGGTATATGCCATCATGCCCGGCTTATATAAATAATATATTATTTTTAGTAGCATTATACTAATAGTCCAGGAATCGGATAATATCATGGGTGATGGATTACTAAGTAAGCATAAATAAAATCCTTGTGTGGAAGGGTATATTGATTGACAGTGGGAACTGTGAACAACCTGTATACTACTAACATTAGTTATCTTTGAACAGTCGTGTGTTGTCAATTACCTTCTGACACCATGAGAAACTATTTCATGTAGGTTACAGGACATATGCATGACTCCCATTCTCTTTTTGAAGGAATGAAATGACTGTTAAGGAGAAGCTGAAAACCCCACACAACACTGATGATCTCCCTTTGCAAAGTGAACATATTCTAGGACACTCAGCAATACTGAGTCTTCCCAACTTCAATGTTTTGTTTGACTGAAAAACTTGTTCAGTAGGACAGTCTCAAAATGCAAAAATATATTGCTCCAGGGTTCACTTTTTTAAAAAAATATATACTCAGCTATCAATGTATATATGCCTTACTTTATGAAAATGTAACTTACATTCAATTTTGAAATATAACCACCATGATCTTAAAAAGTAGAAGAGGAGTTAGAGATGAGCTAGTCTTACCTTCTCATTTCATTCATAAAGAGTGGAAAGTTTAGAGAGATTTAGTGGCTTCCCTAGTTAATATCCATGATACCTAAACAACTTTCACAAATAATGAAAAACAGCCAAAGATCATAATAGGTAAATAGACATTACGAATGAAGAGCAAGAGCTGTAGGGCTGTGGCTCAGTGGTAGAGTGCTTGAGGCACTGGGTTCGATCCTCAGCACCACATAATAAATAAATAAACAAATAAATAAATAAAGGATATTGTGTCCCTCTGCAACTAAAAAAATATTTTAAAAAAAGAATGAAAAGCAAGTTACAAATGAAAGGATGCAAGTGACCAATAATCACCAAATATGCTCAACCTCTGGAATAGTAAGGAAAAGGTAGATAAACCTGTTATTCTTAAGTTTATTTATAAATTATAGCCTAACAAAGAAGCAAGCAAAAAAAATGCAAAGATCATCCAGGGGAAACACTGATCAGCCCCTCAAAGTGCCTGTACCTCCCTGCCAATTCCACTCCCAGGACACTCAGCAATAATGCCTCAATAAAAATAAGGAGAAACACCCAACGGGAAGTTGAATGAACAAGCCAGTTATGAGGAAGAATTGCAAGTTAAATAGCTGAATGAGGAATACACTGTTTACATTAAAATGCTCATAATAGTGTGGCTTTAAATTATTGGGGCCCCGTTTCAATGAAAACATTAAATATGTTGCTAACTTCATGCCTTATTCTAATTTTATAAAACTAGGTTCTATGCAAACACACCACATGCTTGTCTCTGTCTCTTTGGGTGCAGCGAAAGAAGTCAGGAGTTTATTTCCTCTGCAAATAAGGCCCCAAACCTCTAAGTTTGGTATTAAAATTTTTAGGCATTCATATCTTAGAACAAATTCCCCTATGCTGTGAATCATGGTTTTATTCAAAATAGAGCTCATTATAATGTCATAAATGTCAGCAGAATTCCCCTCAGATTACCTGAGAAGTGGTGCTTAATTCCAGATGAATAAAATATCATATAAAGGACACTTTCTTATTTTCCTCCTTAAGAAATGTATTTTTCAAAGAGTGATTTCATACAGCCCCAATTTCAAAAGAGGTGGGGTAAAGGAGAAAATTCTGATATTAAATAAACCTTCCCCCCCAAATAAGCAATTTTCCATTTGAGTAAATTCAAAATACATAAACTTAATAAGCATTGTGGCCAAAAGAGCCTATATATCAAAAAATATGCATCCTTTATCTGAAAATGCTGGCCTGCTTGCTTTCAGAAACAGGTTCTGTTCTCAAACTCTTGCTCACTTAAAAATGAGTTTTCTTTTCATAAGGGTTAATTGATCTCCCATACTACATAACAGTAATAGGTGCTTATTATGCTTTTCAAAGAAAAAGTGTGCATACTTGGCTCTTCAATTAGGCGCCTAAAGCAAACACTTTGCAGCTTACGACTTTATTTTGGTCTCCCTTTAGGTTTCTTAAAATAAAAAAAAAAAAGTAGTCTTGGTCCACAGTGAAAGAGAAGGAAAGGGACACCGTTTTATTTCATGTACAAACAAGGTGTCTAAAGCAATGCCTGTCTTCTCTGAGCCCATCACATATGCTGAGCACATTTGGGTATCCAGTAGGGGTGTAGATTTCTTTTGAAAATAGAACTAAATTAGTTTCTACACTAGGAAACAAATCCTGGGACTGAACACTCCCTCTTCCACTAGGAGGCAGCAGGGGTTCCAGCCCAGCCTGCAAGGAAGGCCTCAGGAAGTCAGCTGAAAAGCTAGCTTTATCTAGAACTGTCCAGGAATGAGCCTAGTTCCTGGCTCAGCCTCCCGCTGACTCAGCCAGGGGGTTGTGCTCAATGCCAGGGTGGTCATCCCAGAGTCTAGAACAAGCATCAGCAAATGGCAGCCAGTAGCCAAAGCTGGCCTGCTGCCTGTTTTGTAAATTAAGTTTTACTAAAACATAGCCAAGCCTGTACATACTGTTTATGGTTCTTCTTGCTGCAATAGCAGAACTGAGTAGTTATGACAGACCATATATGGCCTTAGAAGCCAGAAATATTTATTCACTGGCCCATTTACAATCAATCAAAAGTTGTCAGTCATTGATTGGGAGGGACCCAGGTTGGATGGTCGCTATTGCACTTTATCTAGAACTTACCCCTCTGAGCAAGCAAAAATCATCTTATTATCACCTTTTATACCAAATTTTTCCATTGTCAAATGTCTCAGGAGGATATGTTCATGGAATTTGTATCTTTGGAAGTGCTTTCAGGTGGGCAAATTATCGTGTGGCACCAAGCCACCCCTGGGTAGCACATGGTCTCATTGTCCTTTTCCAGAGGGGGACACTTTCCCTCAGTTTTGCATTACTATTTACCTGCTCTCTGCTATCTGTGTGCTCACACATACATATGCCTTCAGTGACTTAGGCTGTCACTTTATCTGATGAGATTCCCACTCATACCAGCATAAATATGACAGCTGTAGCTAAGGTTGATCTATACCAATTTCCTGTGAACATGCACCTTTGTAACACAGGAGTGAGATTTAAGGGTGAAAGAGCTTGACCTTGTTAGCAGAAGAACAGAAACAGGAGTGGGTAGGTTTTGGTATTTGCTGATGTGAAGTAAGAGGAGATGATGAGACATGATTCTGAAATTCTCATTTCTTACAGGTGTGAATCATTCTGATTTTCCCAGGCACCCTATCTTTTTGCTATATCAGGAACTCAAGCACAGGTGGGTAGAGAGGTAGGGCAATAATGCTGGGAGAGAGAATGCTTATGGTCACTGGGAGTCTTCCAAATCTTCAGAAGGCTGAGTAGAAACTTTTGGTTGCTTTAGTTTTTTTTTTTTTTTTTTTTTTTAATTTTGGTACTGGGGATTAAACCAGGGGTGTTTAACCACTGAGCCACATTCCCAGCCCTTTTTTATTTTTTTGAGAGAAGATCTCGGAAAGTTGCTGAGGCTGGCTTCGAACTTGCAATCCTCCTGCCTCAGCCTCCAAGCCAGGGTTCACTTTAAAAATAAATATTATACTCGACCATCAATATATGTATGCCTTTTTAAGGTCTAAAGAGAATAGACTTTTTAAGAGGAATTGTGCTTTCATTTAGTTTATCCCAGGGTGAGGAAGTGACATGGATAGATTATCAAAAGCCAGGCTGCATCTCTAACATGCAGAGGTTTATAGGTATCTGCACTGCTGTCCTGGTAACAAAAAGGAAAGTCCCAGGTTTGAGGTTTAGTCTGGAAGGTATACAAAGTCATAAATGGTTTGATTCCAGTTTGTAACCTTTTCTCCCCAACACTCCACCTTTTGTATGTGTGTGTGTGTGTGTGTGTGTGTGTGTGTGTGTATGCGCACACGCGTGTGAGCTGGGGATTGAACCAGGGGCTTGCTCGTGTTAGGCAAGTGCTGTATCACTCAGCTACATTCCAAGCCCTTCTAAAATTTTTATTTTGAAGCAAAGTCTCCCTGGCTAGCCTTGAATTTGTCATCCCTCTGCCTTGGCCTCCTGAGTAGCTGGATGGCTGGACCATGAGTCTTCAATGCTTTTATAAGTTAATTGCTAACATTTAAAAATTAGAATATTTCACTTAAAATCTAGATTTCCAATTTCTCTTGAAAATCCCAAGTCACTGGACATACACTGGGCTTCATTCCTGCTTTTCAGCGTTTGCTCAGAGTAGGGGGGGGGTTCTCTTTCATGGAGAACCCAAGTTCTCCAGTTCTGTTTATCTTCCTTACACCCAACCTTGGTAATTGTTGGTATTATTCCTCTTGACCTTGGGGCCTTTATCTCTGCTCTATGCTGCATAAAGAATTTGTGCTGTTGCTAAGTTTTATGGCTCACTTGTGCTCTAATCATTTTCCATTCTGACTGCTTGGTGGAATGAACAGCTGACTTTGAGAAGACACATGTACTCTGTGATCACTAAGGATGCAGAGCCATTTATCCTAGGGATCTGAATGGCTGTAAAGAGTAAGCACATCCAGTGTGATGGTGACCTTAGGATGGCTTAAAAACCAACATTTCATTGAGAGTTATCATTTCCTCTCCATCATCTTTCTGGTAATGATGTATCTCATAATTCCTGAAGAAAATGGAAGCACATTTTGTAGGGATGTATTCACTGGGATTAATAATACTTGTTTATTTGGAAAGAATTGTTGCTAAGAGCTGGGTGTGGTGGCACACACCTGTAATTCCATAGGCTTCGGAGGCTGAGGCAGGAGGATTGTGAGTTCAAAGCCAGCCTCAGCAAAAGCAAGGCACTAAGCAACTCAGTGAGACCCTGACTCTAAATAAAATACAAAATAGGGCTGGGGATGTGGCTCAATGGTTGAGTGCCCCTGAGTTTAAGCCCCAGTACTGCCCACCCCCCTCAAAAAAACCCGAATTGTTGCTAAGACTCTCAGGTTAGTCTTTAGGAACCCCATACTTTAGGTGAAACAAAAATGGAGACACACACACACACAAAAAAAAATTAAGAAAGAACATATAGATACCTGTCATACTGTTGGGAGTCATAGGTTAGTAATCATTCTGGATCCTTCTTTTCACTGACATCTCCTACAAAGAGAAAATACAAGAAAAAAGTACCACAGGTTATAATTTGCTTTTTCCCAATCATGTTTTTGTTTCAAACATTATATGCATTATTAACCTTGAGGCAAGATTTGTCACACTCAGAGTTGGGGAAACTGAAGTCTAACTGGGCCATGGGACGTGTATGTTGACAAAACCTCTTTGTTTTTAATCTCAGGGTTCCTTCTGTAAACATGTTAATAAAGTAATATATATCTTTTCCAAGTCACATTCTTCCATCTCAGGTTTTTAAGAAAGTTTCCAGCCCACTGGTTGGCTCTTTCCCTGGCAAGAATTAGGCGAAGATGTATTAGCATCCTTAATGTAGATCTTTGCTTCTCAAAGATGCTGGTCCGAGGATCAGCATTTCAGCATCAGCTGCTAGTTTGTTAGAACCACCTTAATCAGATTCTGCATTTAGACAAGATCCCAGGTGATTCATGTGCTCTTTAAACCTTAGATGCCCTGTTCTACAGAACCAAATCCCTCATCTGCCCATTTAAGACTTTTCTCCAGTCAGAGCTCCCTCCTCCCCCTCGATACTTCATTAATAAGATCCATGAGCAATAGGCAGTCTGGCCCTCAGACTGGGGAAGGAGGCCCAGCAGGTGTCAATGCCCAGTGGCACAATGACCAAGGGGTGAGGGTTGAATGATGCACACAGACGGACACAGGTGGCTGATGAACAGGTCGGTGTCCTTCAGCATATTATTGCTGGGGACAGATCAGAAATGGGTTCTTATTTTTTTTTCTGGAGAGTATTCTGTGTCACGTGGAGACCAGTGGCAGCATGTTGGCTTTGGAATAGCCCTGAAGCCCCGGGCATGGGCTTCAGGGTCAATGCTGTCATGTACTAGCTTTGGGATCATGACAAGTCATTTCAAAGCACTGGAATCTCCATTTCCTTGGTGGAAAACAAGGAAAGTAATGCATGCTTCACTTATTTCAGAAGGATGATGTTTGAATTTTTTAAATTGTTTTTATTAGTTCTTTTTAGTTATATGTGACAGTGGGATCCATTTGGACATAATTATACAAGCACAGAATATATCTTGTTCTGATTTGTTTCTGAGTTTTAGAGAGGATGTGAGTGAGGGTCTGGGTGTGGTGGCACATGCCTGTCATCCCAGCAGCTTGGGAGGCTGAGGCAGGAGGATCATGAGTTTAAAGCAGCCTCAGCAACTTAGTGAGGCCCTAAGCAACTCAGTGAAAATTTGTCTCTAAATAAAATACAAAAAAGGGATGGGGATGTGGCTCAGTGGCTAAGTGCCCCTGGGTTTGATCCCTGCTATCCAAAAAAAGATTGAAAAAAATGTATGTGAGTGAAAATGCTGGGTGGACTATAATGTACTGGGCACAGGAAAACCATCAGAAGAGGAAGAACAATCTCAATGTTGGGGAAGAGGAAGAACCATCTCAATGTTGGGGAAGAGGAAGTATATGAACTATGTTCACAGTGCAGATTTATAGATGACCATTCATTCTAACTCTACATTTAATACTAAGCAATGAAGTCATACACCATCATAGTTCTTGCCACACCCAGTGGAAATTATAGGCTTACATGGCTGCCTTTCCCACTACACTATAATCTCTTCATGACCAGTCCTGCCCTTCTCATTTGTATATCTTTCATATCAAGCGGAGTATCAGATACAAAATGGGCACTCCACAACTATGTGATGGATAATTGAATAAAATAAAACAAATGAAGTTGATACGGCATGATGCAAGCCACCCGAATTGGCATCTGATAGAACAAGAAGATTATTATTAACTATTAGGAAAAAGCATTCTTGCTCCTAATCAGCTTTTCAAAGTTCACCAGCCCCAAGTCTCTGCCCATCCTGATTCCACAGTCCAGCTGGGTTTTGAGGGAGAGGGACCAGGTGTGGAGATGTCCTCCAGTGAGAACACAGGTCACCCCAGCGGTGCTGCATGTCTGAACTGTGTTGCTTTTCTTATAAACTGTGCAGCCGTTAGCGGCCCCCTTCAGACGCGGGGAGCTGCCATGTTTTCACATGACGTGCTCCAGAATGTTCTGGAGATAATGAGCTCTGCTCAAGCTGGGCCAGTCCAGTGCCCCACCTCTGGCCAAACTGGTTCAAGACCTGAAGTAAGCTAATAAGATACCTCTTCAGGATATTTGGAGAGAGGAAGGGAAGAAGAGAGAGAAGAAGGGAAGAAGAGTAGGAAGAAGCCAGGGGAGGTAAAGAGATACTCATCTCCTTTCCACAGAAAGAATTCATCAGAAGTTAAAACCCTAAGATTCTTTGGGTCCATGTCTCTCAGCCACCTGGAAAAAGTCCATCTGAAGGTGAAAGAGGATCAACCTGACTTCAGAGACCCTGAGGTGGAAAGGGAATGCTGTGGCCCAGACCCTCGGTTTCCATTCCCCCCGAGACCCAACTCTGTCCGCTTCTGCTCCTCTAAGGGTCTGGCTACTCAACTCTTCTCTGGTCACACCCTGAGCAAAATGATCTCCTTTTCATATAATCCAATTCAAGTCATGCTTCTGTCAACTGCAACCAAAAGAATTTAGCCCCTGGATTAAAATACAACATTAATACGAATGTGTCAGAAGAGTTTGTATTCTTTTCATCATCTCAAAGTTGGACTACAAAATTGCAGTTATTGCTATATTATCAACTCAAGAATTTATTTTCCACACTCCAATTAAGTAGGCATACATACTACAGAAAAGTATTGTCTGTGAAGCAGAAAGAATCCAGGAACAGGAGAAAAATCTTATTGACATTTTAAAGTTAATGTCAGCACCACAAAACTTAGTACTAATTTTCCTATTTAGTATTATCATCCCTCAACCACTTTGGTATTTCTGTTACAATATTATAGCAGTAGCATTACTATGATGATAGCATTAATGTATACTATTACTATAGTACTTTGGCATTGAATATTATTTAGTGTTTAATATTACTTAGTACTGTTTTCCTTAAATGAGTTCACACAGTTTTTGTTACTATAGTTCCATATATTTAAAGTCAGGTGTTGTAATTCCTCCAGTGTTGATTTTTTGGCTTAGAATTGCTTTGGCTATTCTGGGTCTTTTGTTCTTCCAAATGAATTTCAGGACTTTTTTTTTTTTTTCTTTGAACCTTTAGTTCTGTGAAGAACGTCATTGGCGTTTTGATGGGGATTGTACTGAATGTATATATTGCTTTTGGTCATTTGGCTACTTTAACAATATTAATTCTGCCTATCCATGAACATAAGTGACCTCGCCATCTTCTTGGGTCTTTTTCAATATCTTTGTTTACTGTTCTGTAATTTTTATTACAGAGCCTGTTGTTCATCTCCTTGGTTAGATCTACTCCTAGGTATATTTTGAGGCTATTGTGAATGAAATTGTTTTTCTGATTTCTTTTTCAGCAGATGCATTATTGGTATATAGGAAGGTGATGGATTTTTCTATCTTGATTTTATAACCTGCTATTTTGCTTAATTTGTTTATTAGCTCTTAGCTGTCTTTTGGTGGAGCTTTTTGTAGAGGGTCATACCATCTGCAAACAGTGAGAATTTGTCTTCTTACTTTCTTATTTTTTATCTCTTTTATTTCGTCTCTTGCATAATTGCTCTGGCTAGAATTTTCAGTACTTTATTGAATGTGAATGGTGAGAGTGGATGTTTTCCATATTTTTGAAAGGAAATGTTTTCAGTTTTCCCCCATTCACTATGATGTTGACTTTGTGTTTGTCATATATAGCTTTTATGATATTGAGGTAGTTTCCTTCTGTCCCTAGTTTTTTTCAATGTTTTTATCATGATTGGGTGCTGAATTTTGTTGAAGACTTTCTCTGCATCTATTGAGATGAATGTGTAATTTTTGTCCTTAATCCTATTTATGTGGTGAATTACATTTATTGATTTGCATATGTTGAACTATCTTTGCAGCCCTGGAATAAAACCAAATTGGTCATGATGTACAATTTTTTTAATATGTTGTCAAATACAATTTGTTAATGTTTTAAAGATTTTTGCATATAAGTTCACGAGGGATGCTGGTCTGTAGTTTTCTTTCTTCCATGTGTCCTTATCTGATTTCGGTATAAGGGAGATACTGCTTTATAGAAAAAAAAAATTGGAAGTGCTTCATCCTCATGTTTATTTCATGAGGAACATTGGCATTAATATTTAAAGTTCTGGTAGAATTTTGATGGGGAAGATCCATCTAGTCCTGGGCTTTTCTTTGTTGAAAGGCTTTTTATTACTGCTTCTAGCTCATTGCTAGTTACTGGTCTGTCTAGGTTTTCTGTATCCTCTTGATTTAATTTTGTCAGGTCATGTGTAACTAGAAATGTATATATTTTTTCTAGGTTTTCCAATTTATAGAAATACAAATTTTCAAAAGAATCCCCAATGATTCTCTGGATATCCTTGATGCCTGTGGTCATTTCTTCTTTTGCCATCTGTAATCTTATTAATTTGGGTCTCTCTCTTTCTTTTGGTTACTTTGGCTAATGGCTTATCAATTTTTTTTAAAAATTAAATTATTTATTTATTCTAATTTGTTATATATGATATATTCTATCACATATATATGCAATTCAATTCATATTATACAAATAGAGCAAAATTTTTCTTCTGTGGTCGTGCACAAAGTAGATTCACACCATTTGCGTCTTCATACATGTACTTAGGGTAATGATGTCCATTTCATTCCACCATCTTTCCTACTCCCATGCCCCCTCCCTTCCCTTCCCTTTTCTCTATCTAAAGTTCCTCCATTCTTCCAGTGTCCTTCCCGCTGCATCCCCATTATGAGTCAGCATCATATAAAAGAAAACATTCGGCCTTTAGTTTTGGGGACTGGCTAACTCACTTAGCATAATATTCTTCAACTCTGTCCATTTACTGCAAATGCCATGATTTTGTTTTCTTCTAATGCTGAGTAATACCATTGTGCATATATATATATATATATATATATATATATATATATATATATATATATACACACACACACACACACACACCAGTTTCCCTATTCATTCATCTACTGAAGGGTATCTGGGTTGGTTCCATCATTTAGCTGTTGTGAACTGTGCCACTATAAACATTGGTGTGGCTGTGTCACTGTAGTATGTTGTTTTAAGTCCTTTGGGTATAAACCAAGGAATGAGATAGCTGGGTCAAATAGTGGTTCCATTCCAAGTTTTTTTTTTTTTTTTCCATATATTGTCTCCCTTTATTTCTCTTCTACATGTAAGTGAAAGTATCAAACCCACTTTCACTTATGTGTGTAGGCAGGCTCTGTTGTTCAGGAACCTCACTGTTCAGTATCAAAGTGGGCTTGATAAACGTCCAACACCAAGGAGAGGAGCCTTGGTTCTGGGGTTGACAACCAACTGTTCCAGACTAGAATCGGTGCTTCAAGGGGAATCAAACTTTCCTTTGCCTGAGGCAAGACCTTGGCTCCAGTATTCCAATTTTGTTGGGCTAGTGACCCCTACCCCTGGCGTACAAGGGTCATTCTAAGCCCGCCTCTGCCCTCTCACACAGGGCCAATAGATAGTTTAGGGGTGGAAGACCTTCTGGGAATTGGACAAAAGACACGAAAAAAGCCTGTCCCAGTGAACTCACATACCATGCTGCATCCAATTTCAGAGTGGGTCCCAGAGACACCCTTGGCAGCCCCACCAGGACTCAAGGGGACCAGCTGGAAGCACTGCCGGGAGAAGGACTGGAGGAAAGGAAGGGGTGCAGGCCTGCGCAGGTGTTGGAAGCCCATCCCACCATGTCCCAGCAGTGTGACTTTGAGCAGGGCGCTGCACCTCTCTGTGCAGTCCCAGCATGGAAGCGCACAAGTTAAGTGCCTGGCACACATCAAAGTGGAGCTGCCATGGCTAGCAGCGCAACCCCGCCACCCTGGGAAACTGAGGCGGGACCTGGGGTCACTCCCGAGTGCAAGGTCTGACTGGCCAGGGGGACTGGCCCGCAGCCCTGGACGACCAGCTGGGTGCAGGTTCCGGGATAGTTGGAATCAGGTGGTGCCGCTGAAGCCGCGGGGCCTGTTGAGCTGCCTCCGCGCCCGCCCCCCCCTCCCCTGGCCCAGGGTCTCATTTCTGTCCCTTGCACCCTCCTCAGCCCCAAAAGGCCAACACCACAGCCCGCTGCTCACCAGCCACGCTGCCTCTGCCGCCTCCGCTCCCATTCCAAGTTTTCAAAGGAATCTCCATACTGCTTTCCAGAGTGGTTGAACCAATTTGCAGTCCCACTAGCAATGAATGAGTGTGCCTTTTCCCCCACATCCTCACCCACATTTCTTGTTGCCTGTATTCTTGATGATTGCTATTCTGACTGGAGCAAGATGAAATCTTGAGTGGTTGATTTGCATTTCTCTAATTGCTAACGATGTTGAACATTTTTTCATATATTTATTGATTGTATATTCTCTCCTGAGAAGTGTCTGTTCAGTTCCTTGGCCCATTTATTGATTGGGTAGGGTTTATAGATCTTATTTAACTTTTCCAAGAATCAAATCATCATTTCATTGTTCCTTTCTATTATTTTTTAAAATTCTTGGATCCTTTCTATTTTTAAAAATTCTTGGTTTCATGGATTTCAGCTCTGATTTTAATTATTTCCTTCTTTCTGCTGTTTTTGGAATTGGTTTGTTCTTATTTTTTCAAGGTTCTTGAGATGCATCATTAGGTTGTTTATTTGGGATCTTTCCAATTTTTCTTATGTAGGTACTCATAGCTATAAGCTTTCCTCTTAGAACCACTTCATGGTGTTCCAAAGGTTCTGGCATGTTGTATCACTATTTTTTTTTAAGAGTCAATGTCTTTTTTAAAAATATTTTTTGTAGTTGTAGATGGATAGCATACCTTTATTTTATTTTTTTTTGCTGTGTTAAGGATCAAACCCAGTGCTTCACACATGCTAGGCAAGTGCTCTGCCACTGAGCTAAAACTCCAGCCCTGTATCACTATTCTTATTTGATTGACTAAGAATATTTTAATTTCTTAGGGGAGAGTTTTCAATTACACCCAGTGAAGGTTTGCATGCATATCAGGGCCCTTCAAAGTCTTTCAGCAGCCCTGACAGTTTGGCACCAGTTGAGGGAGAAATGCCATTCCATTGATTCTCTGGGGTGGTTGCTGCTCAAGTGAAAAATACCTCTTGCACGCAGGTCATTCTTTTGCCCAGTCAGTCGGTTGAGAGGCTGTCCTAGAGGCCTGCTCTGCTTAGGCCATGCCCCAGGTTGTGTTTAAAGATGACGCTCAGTCTGTCCACCAGGAGCTTCTAGTCTAATAGACGGAGAGACTCTCTCTCTCTCTCTCTGTCTCTCTCTCTCTCTCTCACACACACACACACACACACACACACACAAAAAAAAGGCCAAAAGTGTACAGGTTTCCCCTTCTTTCTCTCTTCAGAGTAGAGAAGGCAGGAGGGAAGGAGAGGATCTCCTACCTGGGCCTGGGCCTGTCCGGGAAGGCTTCTGAGTCACGTGACCTAGGACCTGATGGCTCTCCTTTGGAACAGGCCTCTCCCCAGGTTGTGACTTAACCCTCTGTTCTCATGCTGTGCTTCTAGGCACATGAACTACTTCACAGGCAAGGAGCCGGTGCATGCAGAGAACCCGGTTACTCCTTACATCATGCAGGGAGTAAAGCAGAGAAGAAATATGATCCCATTTGAAGTTCTAGAGCTTCACTATAGGTGCTGGGTGAAAAGTCAGGTGCTATGGCAGGTCTGGAGGAGGGGAAGGGGCTAGAACTTAGGTGGTGACTGTAGAAGAGGTCAGAGGGCCAGAGATTCAGGACATTTAGTAGGTAGAGGTAGTAAGGCATGGTGTTGAATGTGCTGTGAGCATTTTACCTCTGGTCTGAACTCTGAGGAGGCAGATAGGCTAAGAAGGGAGGCTCTGTGCCCTCAAGGAATTTACAATTCATTTTACAAGCTGGCCAGGCAGGAGCAGCTAAAAATACAAGTCACAGATACCACGTGCTAAGGGTTAGTGCTGAGGCTCATGCAGGCTGAGCTTTGTCAGTTTCATCCTCTTTCAGTTCATGTCCTGGAAGTAAAACTCATTCCCCTTGGAAGAGTGGACCTCTCAGAAACACATTTTTGATTTTTTTTTGGAGGGTTACTGGGGATTGAACTCAGGGGGCACCTGACCACTGAGCCACATCCCTAGCCCTTTTTTTTTTTTGTATTTTATTTAGAGACAAGGTTTCACTGAGTTACTTAGAGCCTCACTAAGTTGCTGAGGCTGGCTTTGAACTTGTGATCCTTCTGCCTCAGCCTCCCAAGTCACTGGGGTTATAGGCATGTGCCACTGCGCCCCACTATTTCTGATATATTTTTAAAGATAGAAGTGATGGAAAGGTTGTTATTGAGTCCTCTGAAACTGAAAAGTTTCAGTTTAAATTATTATTAACGCTTAGGAAACAGGTGGAAGGATCTCGGAAGATACCAGCCCCCCACAACTCTTGGTGAGTTGAGGCTGCTGCTAAAAATGGGAAGGCCACATGGGCTGGACAGATGGAGGTCCACAGCAAATGTGGGCAGCTCCATGTTAAGAGCGATATCTCATGTAGAATGTCCTGGATGATGAAAAACCTATCTAAGAAACATTTAAGGTGACTTTGGTGGCTTAAAGACTCATAGACAGCACAGAAGTCCACCTCCCTGGACACCACTGTCACCAAGATAAAAGGGAGGTGGAACTTCTTCCTTCCTTGCCATTTTCTTCTTTTGACACTGAATTTGACCTATTTGGCCTTTTATGAAAATTTTTTTCTCTTTCAAGGTTAACTTTTATGTTCACTTAACCTTATTGTGCAGAGTATGGAAGCTTGGACACAATAATGAATTTGTCCCCAACTCTATAAGCGTCCTAAAGGCAGCACTAGTTTGTCTTTCCACAAGACCTTTGCATTTTAATAGTGAATCCAGGACCCAGTGAATGTTATGGCTGAATTTATGATGATAGGAAGAAGTTAGGAACTCAAATATCAGAGCACAGAGAGGCAAGATGTATTCAAATCATACCATGCTGTGATCCACCTTTTATGATTCATATAAAACTCCTCATTTAGAAGTATAGTACCAAAAATTCAGTAAGAGAAAAATATTTTAAAAGCCAGCATAGGTAGATATGGGATGGGAGCTGGTTAAAAAGGACTATTAGGCTCCAGGAAAGTTAACGAAGATGTGCAAATACAGTACAAGCTCTGCCGATCCTTCTGCCTAGGTGTTAATCTCGGTGGATCACCTCTTTGCCAGAAGGCAAAGTCAGAATTCCTTTGCTGGGAAAGAGGCAGGAGACTCAAGCCCCACACAGCAGACATCAGCAAATGACTCTTGAAAGGCAAAGCTATAATTTTCATTTCAGATTTTTTAGCAGTCACTATAAGCGTTTTTGCCTTCAGGGAGGGAAACAATACAACCAGGTTCTGTGGTTGAAAGTGAGCTTAATTTGCTGTGGCTAATTTTGTTGTTGTTGTTCTTATTAAAATGATTAGCCTTTACTTCTGCCCCCCCCCCCCTTTCTAATTTATGTCCAATCATCTAATTCCCGGGTGCATTTCTACTTTTCATTTTAACCTTTGTCTGGACCAACCATTGTCCCCTTCCTTCTGTTTTTTTCTTCTCATCTCTCATTCCATCTCTTCAGCAGGCAAAGTCACCATGGCATGTTGAAAAGACCATAGGCCCTGTCACTTACTAACAGAATGACAAGGGATATTAACAATCAAGAGATGCATTCCTAACGTGGGGATACGATCATCTACCTCAAAGGGGAATGTGTTGGAGTCAACAGAGTAAGGGCACTTGATACGTGGTGGTGCTCGTCCACCCTTAGGTACTGGATTCCGGGGACACAGCCTGAGCAAAGTCCTGTTTCCACTTTCAGGACTAGGTTTCAGCAGTGGAAGGGACAGGATACTTGGGGTCAGAGTGGGCTTTACAACGAACACCACCCTATAAATCCAAAATCATCTGCTACTCTAACTTATCACCACCTGGAATAAAACAGAGCACTTCTTTTAACCAACTAATGCAGTGGTAGAAAAGTCAAGGAGAAATCAGCCAATAAAAGTTTTATGAGACCAACTCTAAAAGGCTCAATCATCGCCCGTGCTGGGTTCCTAGTACATTTTCTTGGTGGCTGCTGTTCTCTACAGCTAACTTAACATCTCTGAACGCATCTAAGAAATGGGGGCGAGCCTCAGGTGGAAAGCAGATAGGTGATTTGAGGAAGGTCTGACGCAGCAGGCGCAACCGCTTCAGCAGACACCCCGTTGGCCGGAGCACCGTGCACTCCTCTGCTGACACCTGCTGGAGAGCAGGGTAGCCGTTCGTGCCCAACCTGAGGAAAGCTTGATTGAGGGTGCGCGTGCGCGCACGTATGTGCGCATGTGCGCGCGTGTGCACCTGTGGTGCGCGCCTGTACATGTGCGCGCGCGTGAGATGAAAGGCCTGGAAACGCATTCATCGCGTCGTGGTAATTAAATAATTCCTGAGGAATGAGATGTACCACGCAGAACCGCCAGATGCCTGCATCTATAATTGTGGTTAGGTGACTCACTGAGACACATGCACGAAAAACAACAAACAAGAATGTGAAAATAAAACATTTGCACTGAAGCAAATGAATTATTGATTTTTTTAAAAGTGTTTAATGATGAATAAGACACTAACAAACCGCCCACTCGCTCCATCAATCCTGGACAGCTTCATAAGAAAAGTCGACTCCTTGACTGCTGGATAGCAGTATCATCTACAGAAATAAATAAATATTCAATTTTTGTCCCAAGGAGCAGGCGTCTCCCAGTCTGAGGTCAGGGTCTGCAGCTTTTGGTATCTGCAGTGAGGAATTTGCAGATTTTCAACTCTGGTATAAGAATGGTAATCTTTGTAAAGGGTGTTGTAAAGACAACTTTGCCCTTAAATATCTTGGAAAATGAAAATAAGTTTCTCCCAACGAATACAGACATCCCTTTTTACTAAAATGCTAAATGGTGAGCAGAGGAGGGGAGTGACATTGCAATGTTCCTACAGAAATAGACTTCTGAACGTTGCAGTCTCCACTTCCCTGTTTGTTAAGTTCTTGTTGGGAGCTGCTTGGTAACAGTCCATTTGGCCAACTTTATCAGCAAATTCACTGGTTTCCTGTAGAAATGTCATGTGCACAATCTGACACGTGCACTCGGAGTCTTGTCTTTCAGCGATCTGTTTTCAGGATCATTTTTAGGAATGGACCAGAGCAATCATTAGTTCATACCTGGAGGATTTAATCCATTATGTTTAACTCATGATAAAGAGCTGGGACATTAAGTGGGAATTTAGGTTATTTCTCAAAAAATCACAGAATCCTTGGTTAAGGGAGATGGAATGGGTACATCTGGGTAGGAAGGTGGGAAAGGAAAGGAGCCCCTAAAAGATGCATGTTGTTGTAATTTTCTGTAAGTTTTCCCCCTGGCATTTAAGTTAAATTTAGAATGTGTGTTTTTGTAGAAGTGCTTATCTGAATACCTAAACCTGTCAGAAAGTATATAGTTAAAATATACCTGGGGACAGTGATGCTATCACACAGAGATTCCTCATGTTCTGTGCCTCACACTCTTAGTGTTTCAATGATTTTTTTTCACAGTGACCCCAGATCAAAATAAATACTTAAATGCACTGTTTACTAAACAGTTCAATATAAACAGCCTGGCAGTAGTACTTGCATAGCATCTGACAGCTATTGCTATGCTTCTCTCAAAAACTACAAATATTGCACTGTATTCCTATAGATTTACTGTGGCAGAGTACCTTAGTGCCAAGTTTGGGAATTATGGCTATCACTTATTTAGAAATTGGTGAAAAGTCCCAGGGTATGATCTGCACCCTCTTCACTCAGCCCTCCCTCTGAGATCTTGATCACATAATTTGACCTGTCAGTTTTATACTACTAAATGAGTCTGCCTTACTGATACAGAGTAGAGAGTAAGTAGGAGACAGAGTGAAGTCTAAGGATTTAAGACAGACCTGGGAATAAGTCAGGTTTGGTAATCACTGGATAGTTTCCTGAGCCCCTACCACATGGGTAGGATGTGATGAAAAATCTGGGAGGTAAAATGACACAGATGTAAGGGCAGTGAAGAAGGGGGACACAGCAAGTCACACTGTCACTGGAAGCCACAGGAGTGCCAAAGATGGCTGAGAAGCTGGCCGAATATCAAACGTTTTAAGTTCTTAAGTGAAAATCAAACAAATGAGCATAAGCTCTGTCAAACAAGCCAGAGTCCTTGTGTGGGGACCTCAGGAGAGGGATGAACGGCAGGTGGCCTGCATTCCCATCCTGGTCTGTTTCTGACTTACAGGTAGCAGTGAGCTGCCTCTAGTTACCTTCAGCTTGGGCTGAACTAATGGCCCTCAAACACCTGGTGAACACCTGGAAGGCTGATTAAAACAGATTGCTGGGTTGCACCCTGGAGTTTCTGATTCAGTTATTTCAGGGGTATGGGAGAAGTCTGCACTTCTAACAAGTCCCCATGTCATCTGGCTACACTTCCAGGGACTGTGTGTTGAGAGTCACCAGCCTTAACCATATAACAAGATGCTAAAGAAACTGGGGAGCCATCCTGGTTAGATGACATCCCTGCCTTTCCATCCTGCCCAGCACAGGCCTGGCCTTCTCTAGATCACATTCAGCACAGCAGTGCTCACCTTGGCTGAGGCACCTGGTTCTGTTGGTGGAATATTCCTGCCTCTGAAGACCATGTGTGTTTTATGTGGGTACTCCTGAATTTGGGATATTTAGGTCCTATAGTAATAAAGTGACAATGAGACATGATGTGTGTGGGGTTTTTGCATTTTGGAGAATGGGCTTTGCACTCTGCTTACTTGGAAGCGTGGGGCAAAACCACTGCGACTGCAGGAAGAGTGGTCCTCACTTCTCAGAGAGGGAATTCATGGCTGACTCAGCCAAGGAGCTCTGCCCATCACTTCCAGGGCACAGAGCATTCTCTGGAGAGCTCTGCTCATGGGAAGCACTTGAGCATGAGGATGAGTGTGGGGACAAGTGCTCATCCTTTGATCACTAAAGCCACTTGCTGTGCTGCCATGAGCCCACATGCCTACTCTTGGATTTTGGATTCTCCAGACATGACCCTCCTATATTGTGTCCTATTTGGTTTTCTTAGTCATACAGAGAACCCTCTTCCCCTGCCTCTTACAACCGTTCCTTGCCTGGTGGCCAAATTGTCACCAGTGTGGTTATGCAATACATATTGTTGTGCAGAAGAACAGGTTCACAAAGGGGCATGTGCAAGAGCACCAGCAAATCACAGTCACACCTCTTAGTGGACTTGTACACTTGTTCATTCACACTCATGCTCCTCATCTCCCCACCTTAATTCACTTCCTTAGAGCAGGGTTCTCAAAGTAGGGTCCCCAAGAGTGGGCTCCAGCAGTCTGCGTTGCCACAGCCCTCCAGGTAATGCTTCCCAGACATGTTTTAAGAATGACCACTTTAAACCAGGCACAGTGGAGCTTGCCTGTAATCCTAGCAGCTCGGGAGGCTGAGGCAGGAGGATCTCAAGTTCAAAGCCAGCCTCAGCAAAAGCAAGATGCTAAGCAACTCAGTGAAACCCTATCTCTAAATAAAATACAAAATAGAGTTGAGGATGTGGCTCAGCGGTTGGGTGCCCCAATTTTAATCCCTGGTACCAAAAAAAAAAAAAAAAAGAATAACCACTTTAGAGTTTGGGTGTCCTGCTATCCATTGCCACAAATTAGAAGATCTTCAAATGGTAGGAACTACTCTCCTTCCTTTCCCCACGATTGAGCACTGTGATCAGCCCATAATAGGAACTTAAGAAACATTTCTTAAATATCGAAGTTAGGACAGCTCTGCTTCCTGCTCATGAGAATGAATCAACACGCCCCTGACATGCCACCTCTGCGAGCTTGCCAACACGGGGTCTGAATCATCTTCCATTTCTTATGGGCTGTATTTTCCATATTTACAAATTAGCTTTCCCCAAATCCTCTCCAAGTTTTTTTTTTCTTTAAACATTCCTTTCAATTCAGGAAGCCAAAAAAACAAAATGCCATGCTTTAGCCAGTGTCTGTTCCCTGCTGGGGGTGGGGGGAGGGCACTTCTGCATGATTCTTAAATTCCATACTCTCAGCGTGGTGATTATTTTCTGAACAATAGAACGAGATTGCTGATTCATGTTCGGCTCACATCTCCAAGCATCTTTTTTTCCCCCCTGCTGTTCTTGTGCCGAGGCAACACAATAATGTTCTATTCATTCCCTAGAATTACAAATGCCAAAAGCTCAGATATGCGACCAAAGGATCCCCCCCTCCCCCCACAGCTTATTTAAAGCCTTCCCACAAAGAACACATTTTGAAATATTATATGGTCTTTACTTGGAGCCATTTGGCCTGGGCAAGGATGTTTAGGCCTTATTGTTACTGTTTTTAAATTACAGTTCCTTGCACAAGGCCTGACACACAGTCATGATTATCCTGAAACACTGCTTGTTGAGTGAATTGCATACCACTTCCTGCGGTTCAAGTCTTACCCCTGTATTCTGCCCACGTCTGTGCAAGGAGAGAGTCTGCTCTCATTCAGAGGCTCGTGTTTGAATCCAGCTAAAGAATGGGATCACCTCAAGGTCTGAGGGTCTAGATGGACTCCTGCCAGTGCCATCTCAGTTTGTGCACTGTCTGCAGCTCCAGCCCTGCCACCACTTTGGCAGTGAGACCTCTGTCTGCCTCTAGGCACAGCTTTGCCAATGAGCAGCTGGGGTCATCTGGGACGCTTTCTTTCCTAACTGTACAACCAGACTAGTGGGACTGCTTAGAGGCCCAAAACATGAAGCCTCAACATGGGCTGTACATCAAAATCACCAGGAAATGCAAATCAAAAATTACTTTAAGATTTCATCTCACTCCAGTCAGAATGGCAGCTAAGAAGAATACAAACAACAATAAGTGTTGGCGAGGATGTGGGGAAAAAGGCACACTTGTACACTGCTGGTGGGACTGCAAATTGGGGCAGCCAATCTGGAAAGCAGTATGGAGACTCCTTGAAAAACTGGGAATGGAACCACCATTTGACCCAGCTATCCCTCTCCTGGGTCTATACTCAAAGGACTTAAAATCAGCATAAAAATAGTAAACCAGCCACATCAATGATCATAGCAGCTCAATTCATAATAGTTAAACTGTGGAAGCAACCTAGATGCCCTTCAGTGGATGAATGGATAAAGAAACTGTGATATATATACACAATGGAATATTAATCAGCATTAAAAGAGAATAAAAGCATGGCATTTGCAGGTAATGGATGGAGTTGGAGACTATCATGCTAAGCAAAGTAAGCCAATTCCCCAAAACCAAAGGCCAAATGTTCTGATAATTGCATGCTGATCCATAATGTGGGGTAAGAGCATGGGAAAAATGGAGAAACTTTGGGCAAGGGGGAGGGAGGGGTGGAGAGAAGGCATGGGAGCAGGAAAGATGGTGGGATGAGATGGACATCATTACCTTAGGTACATGTGTGATTGCACCTATGATGCAAAGCTACATCGTGTACAACCAGAGAAATGAAAAGTTGTGCTGCAATTGGGTACAATGAATCAAAATGCATTCTGCTGTCATATCTACCTAATTAAAATAAATAAATAAAATTTAAAAAATTATCTATGTTCAAGATTTGAACCTAGAATGTGACAGTCAAGTTCACTCTCCTTATGTATAAAATGTATAAAAATCTCAAGGAAAGGGTAAAGTCAACCTAATTTTAGCTCTGGTGGCTCTTGAGCTTCTTACTGGTTATCTCCTTCTCAGCCATGGTGTAGGTCTACCTCACCAAGTACTGAAGAGCATGGTATTTCTTGAGACTAATGTCTACACAGTCTCCCCACTCCTTGTGACAGAGATGCCCTCTGCTTTAAGTCCCTCAAAGTTCTTGTGTTGGAGATCTAATACCCACTGCAGCCAAGTTAAGAGGTGGAGGTGACTAGGTCATCGAGAGATGAATGACTGGATGAATACTGTCATCAGTTACTGTGGGTGTGGCTTCCTGACTGACTTGAGTTTGGCCCTCTCTTCTGTCATCTGTCTCTCTCACCCTTTCACCTTCCTCCATGGACTGACACATGTTCTCATCAGATGCTGGCACCATGCTCTTGGAATTTTTAGCCTCATAAACCAAAAAATTTTATGTTCATAATAAAGGTGCTTTGTGATAGCACCAAAAAAAAAAAAAAAAAAATGGATTAGGCTTAAAAAAAAAAATCACCTGGATAAGTTTGAAAAACCCAAGTGCCCAGGCTGCACACCAGACTGATTAGTGTTTTGTAACCCATGCCAGTTTCGTAAAGCTGCCAGGCGAGTCCAGTGTGCAGTCAAGGTTGAGAACCATTGCCTCTGGCTGACAACCAGTAGTTTCTTAAATAGCGTCTGGAAGGCCCTCTATGTCTGCTCTTGTTCCTCTTCAGTGTGGTAGTCCTGGTAGGATAGTCCTGGTAGGATATAACTCAGCTCATGTCACTCTGCTGCTCAAAACCTTGCCCCAGTGCCTAGGACCTGCCTCTTTTGCCTCTGTCTTCTCTCTCCATTTCAGCTTTTCCAAGCCCTTTACCTCAAACCTGTCATCTGTATTACCCACCAGGTGGCACGTGACCAGTTTTTCGGTCCCTTCATTGCTCATCTCTTAGACCCTTCCCTCACCCTTGTCAATTTTGCACACACCTTAACTTCCAGCGGATGCACTTTTGGACATCCCGATCCCTGCCTGGCAAACACCCCTCCCCTGCTCTACTGTCTCCTTCCCACAGAACTTAGCATCTTTTCCCATGGGGACTGTTGACTTCTGTGCCTTGCTGCCTCTGCTTATTGTTTTGACTCCCTCTATAGGGAGTCAGCTTGGCTTTGTTCACTGATGACCCCAAGAGCTGACCCAGCCTGTGGCACATAGCAAGTCCTTAACTAAAACTTGTTAAATGAAGAAGAATGGCCACGCCTTTGGAGGTGGTGCTGAAAGACAGGTGCTGGGTGCGGGAGGGGGCGCTCAGTGACACAGGAAGAAAATAAATATTCTTAAAAATTACAACTGTTGAGGACAAGCTTTGTCACATGATTCTAATTACTAGGAACACAAAGGCAATATCTAGGCTATAAAAATGCAGGCTTTAATAAACAGAAAGTGGATGATTGGTCACCCAGGGCTGGGTGGTGAGGGTGGGGATTAAATCAGGGATAGAGAGTGGCTGATGGATGTGAGGGTTGCCCCAGGGTGATGGAATGTTTTATCCTAAAATGACATTATGATGATGGTTGCACAACTCTGAAAATTTACTAAAATCCACAAACGCATGTAGTTTCAATGGATGAACTTTGATAACTGATAGAACTGTTGAAAATGCACACTTAATTGAAGCAACTCAGAGTATTAAATCTAAAGCTGAAAAAGACACACAGGGTATCATTATGTCTGATCAGGTGCATGAATTGTCTCTGGTTTGGCCTCTGAATTGAGGCATGGAGAACTTTCCTTGGCCCTTATTTGCTACCAGAGAGACCTATTTTTTAATAAGAAAATATAATTCATACCTCTTGATCAAGGCTCAACTCAAGAGTAATTTATATTTTTCTAATACCTTCCACATCTTTCAAAATTCTGCCGTCTTTTTCAGGACTACAAAGCAGCCTCCTGGTGTGAAACTGAGCTTCATGAGTTTTGAATTTATAAGGCCAAGAAAATCTCCAGCTCCACTGACATCACTTACTATCTATGGATGGCCAATGATCCTGCACATCACAGAGGTCTGTGTGCCTGCAGCTGGGAACCGGGACCCTCCTTGGCGTGAAGCCCTGTGAACCTCCAACTTGCTGACATTATGGTCATCGAATAACACTTGCAAACCAATGACAGCACAGAGATGAATATGACGCATGGTGACAGCACAATGAAGACTGTCCACTCTCTTGGGAATCCTGCAGCATATCCTGTTAAGCTACAAAAGGGGAAAGCTTTCTGCTTTTTTGCCTATTTCTCTATTCAAAATCTTGACGCACACCTATTAGAGACAGAGGGTCTGGTTGAAATAAGCCCAGGAACCATCCTGGCCTCCATATTCTCATAAGGGAATCTCTAAGATGGGAGCACCACTGTGCTATAGAAGATTTCTGGGAACGGCTGTTACGGCCTCCAGAGAATTCCTGTGGTCATCAATAACCAGACATCAGCAGGAATGGATGCTCACAGTCATTTTCTGCTCATTGGTGGAACAGAACGAAGGTAAGAGGGATGGAGAACCTTGCCTTTACCACCCCACTAGTGAGGAGTCAGGACACTCATGAGAGTAGGTGCCTGCATGGGTGGGTCATAGTGCTTTCTTCCTGCCATGTGCCTTCATTCATCTGTATGCTGTGCTGGGCGTAGGGGACTCACAACTGCTCCTTCTGGCAAGCAGTGCCTGGTAGAGATGACAGAACATACAAACAATTCTAATTAGAGGAGCTTGTATTTGGTACGTTATCAGAAGCGCAGGAGGCCATGGGAGGGTGTGGATGAGTAAAAAACAAACAAAACTTCAACCACAACGAAACCCAGTTCTACAAAACACAGATGCTCTGCAAGTCACCATGCCCTGCTGCATAGGGGTCATGCCAATCTTCTTGACAAGATCTGGCTGTAAACTGAGGGTCCTTCAGAATACGGATCACGTAGAGTACAGGTGATGGGACTGCAATCATTGTGACCATGCAATCTGGATACTTGGACAGAGTATGTACATCAGCTTGTTTTAATATCAGTTGGCTCCAAAGATGGAGATAGCACCTCCCTTAAAGAGATGTCAGGATCAAATGAGTTCATACAGGAACAATTAGGATAATGCCTTACAGTTAGTAAGCACTCCAGAAGCATGACTTTTTTTTTTTTTTTTTGGTACCAGGGATTGAACTCAGGGGTACTCAACCACTGAGCTACATCCCCAGCCCTATTTTGTATTTTATTTAGAGACAGAGTCTCACTGACTTGCTTAGTGCCTCGCTTTTGCTGAGGCTGGCTTTGAATTTACAATCCTCCTCCCTCAGCCTCCTAAGGTGCTAGGATTACAGGCATGAGCCACTGCATCCAGCAATAACTTGTTATTTTTATGCATGGTTCATCATGGGTTCTGGAGAACTGAGTGTTGGGTACTAGGGACCTAATTCCACAGGTCCAAGAGCAGAGCTGGTATGGGAAGCTATGTTCTCATCACAGAGGCAGTGAGAGGAAAAAGGAGTGGAGGGCTCAAGTGTTCTTGTCACCCATTGAGGACTTGATTTACTTTATGCATTGGTTGAAAAAGCCACAGTATTTGATCCAATATTTGTCAAGGTGAAATGATTTCTTTAAAAGTAGTTGGTAATTTTAGGAGAGTGGGATTTCCCATCCTCTAGCATGACATGTGTAAGACATTTGGTGGTGGGATAACCCACTTCTCTGGTGAAATATCCTGTGCTAAGCCCTGCTGCACAGGGCTTAGCACAGGATATTTCCTGGGAGAACATATAAATCAATACTTTGCACAATATCTACTTTCCCTCAAAGAATATAGTTTTGTTCACAAAATAATAGTTTTTATAAATATAAGTTGGGATGCTTCGGCTGTCATACCTCTATGGTCAATAAAAAAGTTTATTTTAAACAAGACCCACTTTCTGACCCATTTTCCTATATCAAAAGGAAAGACAGTGGACTTTGGCCATCAACTCATGTTGTTGATTTTCTCTGCCATAGAAACACAATCATTTGATTTTCCAAGGGTGTTGGGGGAATCGTGTGATTTAAAAACAAAGATTTCCAGAGAAAGAGGAATCAGTTCTAGAACACCAATAAAACCACGCATACCCCACATGGAATGCATGAATGTGTATCTGGAGCTACTGTTCCTTAGCTTGAGGGCCCAGGCCGACTAGCCAAAATGTGGCTCTTGGCTTTGTAGTAAAAATTTACCACAAATCCAAATAGTCTATTCACAAGATCCAATGAAACTAAATATAGAAAAAAGAAGGTGATGATACTTTAAATATTTTAACCATCATGCATCTTGTACATGTGTATATGGTTCCTTAAAAGGTGAGGATAATCATGATAATATAATAAAGGCAACAATAGCAATAGCAGCTAATATTTATCAAGTGCATGCAATGTGCCAGGGATTCTGCTCAGTGCCCTACACATGCTACCTCCTTTATTACTCTCAGAAACTTCTGAGTGTAGTGGGCACCAACGCATTTTACAGTTGAGGGAACTAAAACCGAGAGATGACTCCCCCCTTGTCCAAGATTGAAAAGATTTAAAGTGAAAGAGTCAGGAATCAAAGCCGGATCTCATGGCTCCAGACTTAATGCTGTAAATCATTACAACTGACTACTACTTGCAAGAATAATAATGACCATGTGTCTTTTTCTTGTCCCTTTGTGCTGTTCATTTCATTTGGTGCTCACAACTTTAATCTATTATCTCATACAAATGAGCAAGCAGAGGCACAAAAGTATCTAAAGATAAACACTTGTATGGAGGGAAGTCAGGATTCAAATGAGGTCTCCTGACCCCAAAACCAAGTTTATTTTTGAAGAATCTGAGCTTTAATCTTTTCTGAACAAATAATTTTCAATGTCAGTACTTATGAAGACAATGATTGCACCTGTGGCTTTTTTTTTTTTTAAATGAACTTTCCAGACAAAACAGCAAGTAGCTAAAACTTTAATGTATAGGACACAGGATTTGGTCAGACTTATTCTACACGTTCACTGGATGAGTCTGAAACTTTCTCACACATCCAACTTTGTATCAGTGAGACACTTATTAAGGGTCAGGAAAACATTTCCTATTAGGTGTGAGACATTTCTGAGTTCAGTAAAGGTTACATGGTTGTTCAGAAAATTAGAAGTTCTATTAATAATCACAGCTCCATTTGATTGAAGATGTTATTCTTATTATTTTGGGGTCCAGTTCATGAGAATAAAGCTCACCCGTGTACCACTTTATCCAGCTGGTACAATGTACCCAAATGAATTGCCCTTAAGTCCCAGCCCTTCACACAGTCCCAGGCTCAGTCCCATATTGATACTGCTAGTGACATTTATGAAGGAACTATCAATGAGCTATTGGAGAATCTGGAATATCGGCGGCTGTTCAAAGGAAAGGTTTGGGAGAGGAAGTACAAGGGAAAAACATGGTTGGCTACCACTTACAAAATCACTTCCCACCCCCGAAAGCTGACTTTGTTCCTTGTTGCCCTTGGGTACAAATCTGCCTCTCTATTCTCCATAACTATTTCCCAGAATCCTTTGCCAGAGACCTTTCTATTTGATTCTGTCAACAGGAGGCGCTAGAGGGTGAGACTGGACAGTGAGAGGAAGACACTTCCTTCCCTTTCTTTCTCCATGTCCTGTGAGCCAGCAGTGGCTGTCTCTTTTAGCATTTCTAGAAACAGTCTCTGCAGCAATCAGAGCTTTCAACAGCAGCTCCTTGCCCTGTTTCCCGGTGCTAGAGCCCCAACTCCCCAGGACTGTGCCGAGTTCCTGAACTCTGCAGTTCCCTCTCTTCTTTTTGTTCCCCAGCTCTAAGCATGAGAGCTACTTCTTGCAACTGAGTTACCCAGTGTTCCTTTTTGGCTTGTTTGATGCTCCGGTACCTACATAACCAATTCCTTGTACTACATGCTGTTTAAATGATGTAGTGTGATTTAGCTCTCCCTTTCTGGAGCCCAGCTGTTGCATGCTGGTGGAGTGCCTACAGCATTGAGCAATTTTCACAACAGAACAGCACCAGCAACAATACCAATGACTGACTTCAAACCTGCTCAAGTTATTTCCAGCCAAGAGCTGAGCATGTGTGAGAAAGAAACCTCCCCTAACCTGAAGGATATTAGGGTGGAAAGTTTTAAAACATCCAGATTTTAAAAATTATTATTTTTTTTTGCAAAAAATAATACTCGTTCACCTTGGAAATGTCTGCAAATATTGAAAATATAAAGGAGGAAAAATTAAGACCTGTGCTAGAGTTAATCATTGATATTTTGGCATATCCTTTATGGTCTTTCCCTCTTATACTTCTAAATATTTTAAAAAGAATTGACATTTTTTTAACCAACATTTGGTCTCTAGCATTTTCTATGGCAACAAGAGGAGTTCAACTTGAAGAGGGATGTGTCATTGCTTCATTATAGAAAGCTTGTCTCTTCTACTTTGGGGCTGGCTCACTCTGGCAGGGGCTGCTTATTTCTGACCCAGAAACTAAACAAGGGCCAAGGCCATAGGTTCCCATCTCTGGTATGTCTGTTATGCCCTCTCAGTTAAGATCAGAAAGTAAATACGAAATCTGTACACATTCAGAAGGAATGCTTGGTACATTATGAGCTCACCCCTGGAGTGAGCCTATGAAAAAATTTTGAAGGAATATAGACTATTACATACGGTCTGTCTGTAAGGTGTGGTGTGTTTGGACAGAGGTGACAGCAATGCCCGTGCTAATTACCCTGATCTGCAGCACAGAGTCACTATTGTGCTACTCAGTCATTCTTCACTCACTTGCTCATTCATTCATTCATTCATTCATTTACTCCGACTAAGAGCACTGCATCCACCAAGGGCGAGGGTAAGGTTGCGCGCAAGGGGATGGGTACGTGGAAAGGACACAAGAGTTCCCCTTTCTCACAAAATTCATACCTGGAAGAACCAAAGCTCAGAAAGAAGGAATTACATGACCAAGCTCACGTGTCCTTGTGCTGCTTTTCCTGGTTTGTAAGATATCTTATCACATGCATTTATCTTGCTTTACACATGGGTGTGCCTGTCACCAACTCCCTGTACCTCTGAGGACGTCTTTAGCTCTCAAGATTTTCTTAACTAAATTGGGGCAGTACTAACTGCCTGTGGGTCCATCTGCCTGAAAGTTTTTTTTTCCCCACATTTTTATTGGTGCATTACAGTTGTACATAATGATGGGATCTGTTGTTATGTATTCGTACATGCACACAATATGACTATCATTTTGCTGGTATCATTCCCCAGCACTTCCCCTTTCTCTCCCCTGCTCCCTCCTTAGTCCCTTTCCTCTATTCTCTGATCTCCTGTTTCAAAAGTATTTACCAAATAGAAAATATATATAATCATCATGAATGTTTATGGCCTGAGAAGCACAACATTGAAATACACAAAGTTGAACATCGGAGGAACTCAAAGACAAATAAATGGAAGCAATTAGTAGCTGTGTTCAACACACCTCGAGTTCCTTGACAGATTAGATATAAGAAAGAACATCTGGATAATCTGATTAATGATTTTAATCTAGAATTGTGGGTGATATTTCATACCTAAAAACAAAATTAGACACTAAGAGAACAAAACTGATTGATTGTAAAATATGACCAATGTTAGGTGATAAAGAAACTTTGCAAGATTAAATGTAATACTAGACATTGAACAATCTTCTCATAATCTAGAAATTTAAAAAGGGAAGAAATGCACACACATACCAAAAGGAAAATTAGAATTTCTTTGAAACCAGTAAAATTCTCTTAACTCTGGTGTAGAGTAAATGAGTCTCAGGGCTAAATATGTGAAGAATAATTTTATAGGCAATGTTAAAACCCATGTGAGTGCCTCAATATTGTACCAAAAAGAAATGTCAGAGTTTTACCCCATTTTTAAATGACTTAAAGGAACATAAATTAAAGATTTATAGAAAAAGAGCTACAAAGTAAAATAAAGCTGAAAGACAAAAGAATAAAGATACAGACAGAAAGCTTATAGAATTAGAAAATATTGTAACAGGATTTATAGATATCCAAAAGTTGATTCTTTGGAGAACCCAAAAATGAAATAGTAAATAGATGAATTACTATAAAGAGAGGAGGAGAGGAAAGAGAGAGGGAGGGAGAAGGAGGGAGGAAGGAATAACAAATTTACGAAATTAAGAGAAAGGAATTAGTTACAGATGTTGGGAAATAGAACAATTTTAAGACTAGAAATTCTATGCAAATAAATTTTCTTAGAAAAGTAGTTTTTACTATGAAGGAACAAAAGACAAATCATAAGACTAATAATCATGGAAAAAATTAAATACAAAGAACTTCCTCCAACTCCCCTAAGAATGCCACATCCAGACAGTTAGTTACACATGTGATCATTTCACAGATCAAAAAATTATTTAAATGTTTTGAGACACAATAAAAGAAGAAATTCTGTCAATTATTTTAATGAAACCAGTATAATCCTAATACCAACATATGAAAAAAAATCAGTACAAAAAAGAAATCTGCCCTGAAAACTTATGCATATTGATGCATAGTTCTTACATATCAGCAAATGACTCTTGGAAAATTAAGAGAATACACCAAAGGGAGATATTTTCCAGGAAAGCAAGGGTGGGTCCCTACTAAGAATGCTAAAATTCCTAATCAAAGCAATAAGTTCACTGAATAAAAAAGTAGTTAATCTTGAAAGATGCTAACAGGGGCTGTGATAATGTGCACTGCTTGTTCTCAAGAGCTTTGAAGCCCACAGGGAAGTCAGAGTGTATGAGTGTTATCTTGACATAATATTAAATATATGAAAATTTGGGGAAAAAGGGTAATGGAGGAATTGAATCTATTAGATATTAAGACATGTGCCTTAAGGAAAACAGTGCTGTACTGGTGCATAAAGGATGGCAGGTCAATGAAGCAGGAGAGAAGTTCAGAAACAGACTTCAGAGGAAATATTTGGCCACTGGTTTTTCAGGATTGGCTTATTTCACTTAGCATGATATTTTCTTGTTCCATCCAATTTATCTGCAAATGCCATAATTTCATTCTTATTTCAGGCTGAGTAATATTCCATTGTGTATAAGTACTACATTTTCTTTATATATTCATCTGTTGAAGGGCATCTAGGTTGGTTCCATAGCTTAACTATTGTGAATTGAGCTGCTATAAACATTGATGTGGCTGCGTTACTATAGTATGTTGATTTTAAGTCCTCCGGGTATAAACTAAACAGTGGGATAGCTGGGTCAAATGGTGGTTCCATTCCAAGTTTTCTGAGGAATGTCTGATAAGCTGATGCTCATCCATAGTGTGGGGGGGTGTGTGTAGGGAAGAATGAAGGAACTTTGGATTGTGTAGAGGGGAGAGAGGGGAGGGGTAGGGCTGTGGGGATGGGAGGGACGGCAGAATGAGAGAGACATTATTAACCTATATACATGTGTGATTACATTACCGGTGTATCTGCACCATGTACAGCCAGAGGAATGAGAAGTTGTGCTCCATTGGTGTACAATGAGTCAAAATGCATTCTACTGTCATGTACAACTAGTTAGAATAAAAAAAGGGATTGACAAGAAAGAAAGAAAGAAACAGACTTAATCATATATGGAGATATGCAGTAAGATGAAAGTTGGCTTACTCAATTCATGGAGATGGGAAAAAACAGTAAACCATGTAGAAAAAAAAAAACAACTTATATCTTAGACCTGTTCAATATGAAATAGCTGAAAAACTCATGTGTAACAAATGAAGTCCTAAAAGAAAAACACAAGAGGATCCTCTCATTGCTTTCCAACAGCAAAGACTTTCTTAACTGTTGCACAAAATGGGAAAACCACCCATAATCCCACATCTTGTAAACATGCACCTCTTGAATACCTGTAAAAGGAGGTATGGCAAATGTCCCTGTCCATCAACAGGGATTAGGTAAATGTAACGGTCACCCAGTAGAGTGCTGTATGTTAAAAAACAAACAAACAAAAAAACACCAACACAAAGGAAGAAACTCTTGCTAAGATGAAGTAATCTTTAGGAGGGATTGAGACTGGGACAGCGCACAGCATGTGACATCCACACATAGAGAAGGAAGAACATATACATACATGTAAGGTATATCTAGTCGTGAGAAACCAGCCACAGTTTGCCTCTGGGGAGGGGACCTGGTTGATTAAGCAGGGGGGCGGGGCTGGAGGAAGTTTTTACTAAAGACCTCTTAATACTTTTTTTTTTTAAATTTAGTTGTGGATGGACACAATACCTTTACTTTATTTATTTTTATTTGGTGCTGAGGATTGAACCCAGTGCCTCATGCATGCTAGGCAAGTGTTCTACCACTGATCTACAACCCCAGCCCCCATATATTTTGATATCTATTCAAAAGAATGAAATGAATACAATACAAAGAAGTGAATGCAAATGAAGCGGGAAAACACAAATAATGTACATTACACACAACTGCCGGGGAAACTAAATACAATAAGGTGATACTGGCATGAAATTACCTAAAAAAAAACCCCCAAAAACCAAAAAGTACTTATGGTACAAATTGTTCTGCATCTATCAGAAAAGAAATACTTAGTCTTTTTTTTTTTCTACAAAGAGTGACTCAGGAGCAAGGGTGGTGAATGCCCTCCGGACCAGACATTCCCTTCTGCAACAGAGACTCAGCAAGGGTCAGCTCTGAACTAGTCACCACAGGGACGCATGTGGCACTGAAGAAACATGGGACAGACCTGTGCCTTCGTGGCACTGTCAGTCTGGAGGGAGGTGGCACAAGCAACTGAACAGTACATGCCACACAGAACAATGGACAGTAAAGAAGGCAGACAGCAATGACACTAGGGACACTGGCCTTACCATCACCTTTAAAAGATAGCAGGGACCCTGTGCCAGAAGTGGTGGTCATGTGGGGTTGTGGGAACAGTTCTGCCAGATCTTTAGATTTTTTCCAGAGGAGACCAGAAATCCCAAATTTGTACTTAAAGTCTCCCGATTTTTAAATCCTAACTCAATTTTAAAATAAAACCACTCCATTGGCCAAATAAAACACATCTCGCCGGCCAAGGCTGGCCCAGTGGATGGCCAGTTCCAATCTCTAAAGAAATGAGATTGAGTTTTAAAACAAACACACCAGAACTTGTAAGCCCTGTCAACTTAGGAAGCTAGGCATGTTTTCCATTTCTTCAAACCTTTCTGGAACTCTTCACTAAGAACCAGTTGCTCTTCAAAGCCATTCCCCACCCCCACCCCACCTTACCACATCAAGAAATTCTGTATCCTTTTGGATTTAAATTTTGTTTGTACTCTGATTTTATTTACTAGATTTGATTCATTATAACATTTTTTTCTTAATTAAATGTACCCTCAAATGACTGAGGGTGTGGTTAATAATATACTCTTGGCCTTAAAGGCAGTCCCCAAAGAGAAGCTGCCAGTATTTAGAATAAGAGCAATATCACTAAAATAAATGTGTTCTGCCAAGGTAACTATTGAAGAGGCTTGAACTTGAATGTGTAGGAGGCAACACGTGTCCTAGCCTTATAGACATTTGTAAAAGGCTCAGTGCTTTGGATTTGGTTGATTGCTAGCAGGGTTTTTCTTTTCTTTTGCCAGTTCTTAGAAAGGGCTCACTTCTTGGGACCTGATGAAATGCTATCAGGCCATTCATTCTAGGGATCCTTGGCATGCCTATCTGCCCAAACAAAGACTTTGTGCCAAACACAAGGAGCAAAATGCCCTGTTTTCATTTTCCTAGGACCAAGGGCTTAGTTTCTGTGGTTGGCTAATGACATTAGTCATGTGCAATCACAGTGAACAATACAGAGCTTTTAAAAATGAGCCTGTGATAGCTTGGATTTTTCCTAACCACATGCATGAATCAGAGGCCACAAGTTTGCATTTTAGAAATATTTGTGGTAGTTAGGAATCACACTGCCCTTGTTATTATTGTTATATTCCCACAGGAATAGTGTCCCCTGTGAAGGGTGTCCAAGAGGCATGGAGATGTCCACCATGATGGAGATTTTAACAGTCCCAAGTGGTCAATTGTTTAAGTCCCCCTGGCTTGAAGTTAATGGAGTCTTCTTAATATTCATCCCATCAATCTAACATCTGTGCTACAACTTTTTTTTTTAAGATCAAGTATGTTGTAACTGTTCATCTGTTCATCCATCCATCCATCCTTCCCTCCCTTCCTCTATTCTATCCTTTTATGAAAAAAAAAATTGAGGACCTACAATTGATCAACTACGTATTAGGCATTAGGCACACATCGTAAAACAAAAATAATCTAAACTATCTGCCCTTATGGAGCTTACTGCTTTTTAGGAGATAAGTGATATTATTCAAGTTAACCATGTAGCTGGGCATGATGGTGCACGCCTGTAATCCCAGCAGCTCAGGAGGCTGAGGCAGGAAGATGGAGTGTTCAAAGACGCCTCAGCAAAAGTGAGGCACAAGCAATTCAATGAAACCCTGTCTCTAAATAAAATACAAAAATCAGGGCTGGGGATGGGGCTCAGTGGTCAAGGGTCCCCGAGTTCAATCCCTGGTACTGCCCCCCCAAACAAAAAAATATTAACCATTTAAGTCAATTATAGCTATGTTAAGTGTTACAGGGCAAAGACTAAAATATGGGATTTGACTTGAGGAAGTCTTCCTGGAAGAAGTAATGAATGGGATGAGATTTCCAGAAGTTCTGATTAGGATGAGATTAGAGGACATATAGGCACTACCTCAGGTGGAAGGAGCAAGATGGGCAATCCCAAGCTAGCTTCATGGAGTGGGGAGCCTGGCCCACAGGAGGGTGATGGAAAGCTGATGTAGGTGGAGTGAGAGTGTGTGGGGACCGTGAGATGAGACAAGGCTGGAGAGGCAGACAGGAACCTGGGCAGGCAGGGCCTTTCAGGCTATAGACAGGACTTAATATTTGTCCTAAATTAAGAAGAGGCTGAAGGGTCTTAAGTGACAGAAGTGGGTATGATTAGATTTGACGTAAAAAAATCATTGTTGGCATTATTCTGCAAAGGTCGAGGGAGGCCTGCCTTCACACACAGGTAAATGGCACCTGAAGGTGTCCACATGGGTGAAATGGCTTTAGAATCGCAGATGGAGCAAGAAGAGAAGTACCCAACTCTTGAGGAACTCCACTACTGAAAAGTCAGGAAGAAAAGATGAGAACCTGATAGTTCTGTGAACTGGCAAGAGAGTCTGGAAGGTGCAAAGAAGTCTCCGAGAACTTTATGTTGTGGGATCTGAAGGACGAGCACTGTGACAAGCAGGAAAGAAGGATCACATAAATCCTGCCAACAAGGTGAGGTCTGAAAACAGTCACTGGACTTAACAGCATGCGGGTCACCAATGGCTCTGACAAGTGTTACTTGGTTGAGTAGGAGGGGACCTGGAGCCAGACAGACTGGGTTGAAGAGGTTATGGGAGATGAACACTCCGGGTTGGGGGGCACATTGAGGGCACTTGAGGAGAAGTTGGGTTGCTAATGAGAGAAGAAATAACTAGGAATTGGCTGTAGGGAATGTATGGGTGATGGGATTTTTATTTTTAACTTAATAGAAGACCTGGGTATATTAAAAGATGATGAAAAGGATGATTACATATTTATACAAATGTGTGTGCACATAATGTATATGTATGTGTGTGTATAAATCTATCTATCTGTATATATAGAAATACTATACACATTACATATATACATTTTTTAAAGAAGGGAGAAAGCATAATTGCCGCTGAAAGATCCTGGGAAGGGATCCCACTGGCAGGGGACAGATGCTTGCTATGGGTATATAGAAAGTATGACTCTTCAACCGCCATAAGGCAGGTAGGCACAGATGGGGGTGGGTCCATGGATTTGATTTGGGATTGTTTCTTTGACAGGTCTCATTTACTTTAGAGGAGGAGGTGGGGTTATGGGATGATGGCATGGGAGGATAGGGGAATATTTATCTACCACAAGGCATGGAATATGGTGAAGTCTGATACCAAGAGACACTTGGGAGGGCTTCAGGCAATACTGATGGCCCCTGGAGGCTGGTTATCTGTACCCAAGCAGCACCATTTCCCTTTACTCAGTGTTTTTTAAAATAGCAGGGATGGCAAAAGCCCTGGCAGGAAATTGGGAGCCCTGGGCTATTGGTTGTGATAGGCATAACTTGTCATGTGGCCCTGGGCACATCTTTCTCTGGCTACCGGATTCTGTCACTTATCAAATAGTTAAGATCAAATTGGATAATACCTAACCATCCACAAATAGCCTCAACATTCATGGAAAGACCCTTTTGCAGCTTATCAAGATTTTGCTGTTGATACCTCTAGTTTTTATTTAAAGACGAATAGCTCTTTTTAAGAGCTATATAAAAACTACACGCTTCACAGGAAAAAAGAAATTTAAGTAATTTATATGGTTATAATCAATGGACCTATAATGCCCGGAGTCTCTTTATCTAAATCAAGGTTGGCAAACTATCTGAACAGGGCTGAAAAACCTTTTTTAGGCTTCAGGGGCTGGATAATTTTTTTTTTTTTGGTGACTGCTTGATCCTGCAAAGCAGTGTCAAAGCTGCCACAGACAACTGTTAAGTGAATGAGCACAGCCCATTAAAACTTTATTTGCCTAAATAGGCTGTACGCCCTTTCCACAATTTACACATAGTAAATTATGTAATGTGCTAAACACACTAATAAAGCGAGTGAATGCACACTGTTATTTAAAAATGGGGCAACTCCCACCGTCGCTATAGGGCCTTGAGAGCGACAGCCCCTGTACCCAGCTGCGCTCCTCCAGCGTGCTTGGAGAACTCTGCAATTAGGAGCTCAGGTCTGTGGTCTGGCGCCCCACACCCAGATCACGCTTCCAAACCAACTGCCTGGAGGGTCACAGTCTGGAGTCTTTTGAGATCAAATTGGTGTTAATAAATCAGAACTCTCTCTTTGCATTCATTTATCTACCACAAGGCTGGAGATATAGGCCTCCGAACAGAGCAGAGGAGGAAAAGTAGGGGAAGGAGGCACGTTAGGAATTAGGATTAGGCACAGCGGCTGAGGCCCAGTCATGATCTGGGGGGAAGGGAGAAAACTTAAGAAGTGCCCCCAGCAATGCAAGGGACGCCTGAGGACCAACAGGGGTGGGAGGCCCGCGCCAGTCTGAGGCACAGAGACAGGAAAAGGCGGAAGGGTCTGCTGCAGGGAGCTCCCCTGGGTGGGCCTGGTTTCAAAACCAAAACAAACTTGGAAGAGTGAGAGGGGAGGAAGGAAAGAAAAAAAAAACCAAGCCAAGTTGCAGCTGATGTTTTCCCCAACAACAGTTCAGCCCTGTGCCAGGCTCTAGGATCTCCAGTGCTCATGTGGCTGGCAAACCCTCCTCCGAAGGTGGGTGGCTTTGTACTATAGTAACTGCACTACACCGCCGTGGCTGCCCAGCTAGACTCAAAAGTGTGGGGCCATTCTGCTTTTCTGTTGGCTACATGCATAAGTTGTAAGGCATGTGTAATGTACCCATCGGGGCTCAACTCAAAAGCAAAACTAATTACAGTGTAGCTTGCAACAGACGTATCATTAATGTGGATACCAATCACCTTTCCTCCATCCCAGGCCCTGTGAGTAGTACCTTACAGGCTGTACCTAGGCAAGCAGGTGTGAACTCCCTTCTCTTTTTAACTGGAATTAACTGAGACACACAGATCCTAAAGGACTAGAATGAGGTTATCAGGAAATAACACAGCCAGGTCACTCTGGGGCCCCAACTTTTCATCTCTCAGAAGCACCGCTGCCTTTTCTAGAATTTAAGAGTTGGAAGGAACCCCAGAGATCACTTGATTCAGCTCCTTATTTTTAGATGTGGAAATGGAAAATTAAACGGCTGGCCCAAGGTCACCCAGCCACTGGCTGGTTCCTTCATGCTGCTGGAGTATCCAGTAACTTCTCCATAAATATCAAGCAAGAAATAGAGGGCAAATAATCAGAATGTATTTGCTGGTGCTATTAGGCAAGGCTCTGCATGGTTTTAACAGTCGTCCTACACCAAGACCAACTGGCCAAGACGAAGAATTTGGAAGTCACTTATAATCACCAGAAATATGCCAAGTGTCAGCACATTTTCAAACAGGGACAAGTTGCATATTTCAATGATGGCATGAATCAGTGTGCTTCCCCAAGCTGAAAGCAAGGAAGTTAATGCAGATACGAAAGAAAGGACACTGTTGGTGCTCAGCTGTGAAGCTGAGGCTGACGTAAGCAGGATGAGCATTTCTAATAGCATCTGCCACTCTGGAGAGAGAGGAACATCTTGCCCTGAGATTCCTGGGGGCATTTGTTCTGAAGGGTCCTAAAGAATCCAGCTTTGAAAAGGAGAATTAACAGTAGATTTTAGTCCAAGTTTTTCAAAACAAACCTCTACAGAGTGGAACCTGGCTTTCCTCCTTTCTTCACCACCCCCCCCCCCTTTTTTTTAAAAAAAAAAAAAAAAAGAGAAAAGCTTAACTCCTAAAAGTTGTTTTCCATTTTAGAGTCTAGACGTTTGCTTGTTTTTGATCATTGGAAAGCCCACAGCATTTAAAGAAAGCTCTTCTATTTGTTTACAGATAGGTGCAAAAGAAATCAGAGGTTTAAATGATTTGCCTTGTTTTCATTAATAAGTCTTTGATTTTTTTCATTTATACAAATAACTTACTTAAATGTATGGTGTGCAAGTTTTCTTTTTTAAAGAACAATTTGAAAAAACTCCCACATAGTATAACTTACCCATACAAAGTGTACAAGACTTGTGCAGTCATGACCACAGTCAATTTTAGAACATCTTGAGTAGCTGGAAAAGAAGCTTTGTCCCTTCAGCTATCACACCCCAGGCTAGGCCCCCTCCCCACCCTAACCAACCGCTGATCTGCTTTATGTCTGTTTTGTATAAATGGAATCATATGATATCGTGGCATTTAGTGACTAGCCAGTTTTTGCTTCTTTTGTTCAAATAGGAACATATGATTAACAGGAGAAGAAACAAAGAGAGATGTCCCCCCCACCCCGTCCAGCACTCGCGGGGTTCACACTTTTGCTTTTGCTTTCCAGTTTGCATTCCCCCACCCCAAGCCAGGCAGCCCTTGCTGTAGGTAGCAGGCAGGACTCACGAACTCTGTAACAGTAGCGAGACATAGATGTGACTCTTGTACCAGGAGGCAACCAGGCTGGGCCTCTAACCTGGATTTTGGACTACAAAAATAAGAGGCAAGTAGGTCTTCAGAAAAGAGGACAATTTCTAGGCTGGAAAGAAATGTTTCCCCATACATCTCATAAGGCATTAGTCATTTTATTTATTTACTTGTTCTCTGGTTTGCTTTCTTACGTCAACTCCGACTGGAGATGGCTGGAAAATTGAGACCATCAAATTGTCTCAGCACAGACGTGTGACCAGGGACCTCAGGTAGACGCCGACTGTTCTCAGGCACTTACCCTTCATTCCCTGGATGGCTCATTCTACGACCCTCTGATATAGCTATTTCACACTTTTCCTGTATCCTCAAATCTCCACCACCTTCTTTCTAACATCCACATGCAGGTTAAATCCTTCTTTCCTTCCTTTTGACTGAGAAAACAGAAGCAACCAGAAGAAAATTCTCCACGATTCTAGGACCACATCCAGCCACCATACCTATATATTCTGTTACTATAGACACGTGGTTCTGTGCATCAAATCACCTGAAGGGCTTTTTAAAACAGATGGCTGGGGCTGGGGATGTGGCTCAAGCGGTAGCGCGCTCGCCTGGCATGCATTTGGCCCGGGTTCGATCCTCAGCACCACATACAAACAAAGATATTGTGTCTGCCGATAATTAAAAAATAAATATTAAAATTCTCTCTCTCTTAAAAAAAACAAAAACAGATGGCTGGACCTCAACCCCAGAGTTTCCTCATCACTTAATCTGAAAAGGGCTTGAATTTTTGTATTTCTAGTAATTCCTTATGTTGCCTGTCCGGGACACACTGAGAACCACTGCAACAGATGATGGGGCTATTGTTCTATGTAAGGTCCATCTCTGTCCGTGTGCATTTGATCCCGAGTCATCCCACTTGGGGACACTGCTCCAGAAATTCTCCTTTTCTCCCCTAACCCTGCCTCAACACTGCCTCCCTTTTTGTTGGGTCATCCTATCAACTAAGGAACATGTTATTTCTTAGATCTTAAAAGTATGTATCTGTGGGTCCCATCTTACACCCCATTTCTTTGCTCCATTTTACAAGAAAAGAATCATCCTTATTCCTTTATTCCAGTTCCTCTCTTGCCCTTTTTCTTTTAAAGCTTCTTCCATCAGCTTTAGCCCCCCCACCCCAAATTGTCCTAGTTAAGCCAACTCATGGTACTCGTGTTGCTAAATCCTATGGTCAAGCCTTGGACCTCATTGTGTTCGACCCTTCAGCAGCGTCGATACTGACAGCTGTGTCCATGTCTCCATTGGTCAAACCACATGTCAGCTCACATCATCCCTCTGCACCAAAACCTACAATGGTTCCCCATCCTACTGGGGACAAAACCAAGGTCACCCATTCCCTTCTCCATCACCTGCTCCTCCTCACTCTAGTCTGACCTCCTGGCTGCTCAAACATATCAGGACCTTTGAACAGGCTCCCTCTGCAAAGCCACCCCCCCACCCCCAGGTGTTCTCCAAGATTTTACCACCCTCTTCCTTAAGCCTTTGCTTGAATGTGTCCCTTTCAGGAAGATTTCATCTAACCACCTAATTACAACCCACCTGATATCTAATCACTTTCCTATTGTCTCTCCAGAGAGCCGGTCACCTTCTGATACAGTACAAGGTTTACTGCTTTATAGTTTTTATGGCCTGTTTCTGCCTTCTTCCCAGTAGATAATAAACACCATAAAGATTTGATTTTTTTTCCTCTGGTACTTTGTTAATTACTCAATCTCTAGTACCTACCTCAGTTCTGGGGAGATGATAAATAAATTAACCTTTTGCAAATATCCTTCCAGCCAATCTAGATGGCTGGCTAACCCTGAACAAGTAGTCTAGCACTGGAAGACAATGTCAGTATAACGTACAGGGCAAACCATTTCATGATTGGTCTTTTTTCTTTTTCTTTTTTTTTTTTTATACTGGGGATTGAACCCAGGGGTGCTTACCACTGAACAATATTCCCAGCCCTTTTTATCTTTTATTTACAGATAGGGTCTTGCCGAGTTGCTGAGGTGGGCTTTGAACTCGTGACCCGCCTGACTCAGCTGAACATTGCAGGTGTGTACCACTGCACCCAGCTTCATGGTTGGTCTTAAACATAATGGGAGAGACTATGCTCTTCAGCTTCTTTATGCCTTTCAGCCATTTATGTACATTAAGAAATTTTGCCACTTTGGGCATTCTGCCAATCTCAACTTGCCTGCTGGGCCATTTCCAATTTCGGTCTCTCTTTTCTTGTTCTTTTTGCTCACCCAACACCTGCCATGAATTGAGCATGTGTACCAGATGCTTAAAAAAAATATTATTTAATCCTTACAAAACCACTGTGATTTGGGGAGCATTGTCTGCTTATCCAGTGAGTAGATGCACCAAGAGGAAAAGTGGATTGTTCAAGATCACATAGCTGATAGAAGGTGGAAAGGGACTCTGTCAGATCCTAAAGCCCATACTTACACTGCACTACATCACGGCTCATATGCATAATACACGGAATGTACCCGATTTCCTAGAGTTCAAGTTTGGGCATTTTATTCCCTATTTACTTTTTGCTATCCCCTAATTATTTTTGAAGATGATAATGTAAACGACTTCATGACCCATTAGATGGTAAACATATTATTTTGCTGACATTGCTTGTATGTCAGAACAAGGGCCGAGACAGAGAGGGTACTCGGTAAATGTTGATGGAACCAGATGCTTGCTGAATTAAACACACGGGTAATTATATTAATACATAGCGCATTGTATTCAGAACATATCTACCATTCATAAATTAAAGATTATTTCTAAAAGCCTTAAAGTAATTATGTGGAAAAGCACGAGTCTGTCAAAGGTTAATTGATGGTTACATGACCTACAAGAAACACACAAGACCTACATCCTCATCTAAAGTGCAGTCTTGGTTCTTAGGAGTTTGGAACCAATGGACATGGAAAGCATGAAGAAATGACATTTTTGCCCCTGTGTGGCATTGGAGGGACATAATTACTGGTTCCTAGTTTTCACCCATCTGGAAGAGCTCTGAGCCTCATTTTTTTTTTTTTAAACATGGGAGGAAATGAAAGCCTAGAAGACAAACCAATCTCTAAAAGACACACAGTAATTAGGATGAGAGTTGAGTCAAGAATGATGGCCCCATTGGTGTTTAAAAAAATAACTGTGTGCTGGGTGCAGTGGTACAGGCCTATAATTCCAGCAGATTGGGAGGCTGAGGCAGGAGGATCAAGAGTTCAAAGCCAGCCTCAGCAAAAGAGAGGCGCTAAGCAACTCAGTGAGACCCTGTCTCTACATAAAATACAAAATGGGGCTGGAGATGTGGCTCAGTGGTCAAGGGCCCCCGAGTTCAATCCTTGGTAATCTCCCCACTCCAAAGAAGTAACTATACTATTACACTGATTCAACTTTTTTTTGTGAGAAGATGCAGACAAATATTGGATGATCCAATTTACCATGAGGCTTGGGAAAGTTTTCTTTATATGTCTCCAATTATTGCCTGTGTTTCCAGCTGTCAAGGTCCAAGTTAAAAGAGATAATATATGAAAATCCCTTCACACAATTGTTGGTACTGAGAAGACACTCATTAAATAAGTATTGTTATTATACCAAGGTCGTTTATAACTTAAGTCATTTATGTTCTAGGTAAGATTAAAGACTGCAATCAATCCTCTACCTGAATATTTGACACTTTGAGCAGATTCCCTCCAACAGCAATTCTGTGGTTTCAAAAAGCAAAACCATACCTGGTTCCTTTAGTGGCAATATTCTAGGAGTCCACAAGAGGGCAGTGCCTCTCATAGCACAGGGCACCAGAGGAGGGTAGAGGGGAACACTGTGGGTGTTGAGGTAGGCTAATGGCTTCCACAGGAGCCTTTTGATGATACTGTTGAGTGATACGGTGATTCACGAAGAAAATAAAACAAAGTAATGGAGTAGAGAATGATTCGAGGGGGAAATTAATGAGAACACTGACCTTTGGATGAGAAAACTTCGTCCTGAGGAGATGAGGGGAAGAATATGACATTGGAAGGAATATCAGTGGATGTGCTCTTGGTCTACTTGAGTAAAAACAAGAAGGCCAGTGTGGCTGGACCAGAGTGAGAAGAAGGCTAAGAAGTCCCAAAGAGTATTAGAGCATGTAAGTGACACAGCTGGGATTACACACCAGGCCTCTCTGATCCCGTGGCTTATGCCCTGAGTTGCTCACTAAGTTACCCCGAACTCTGTAGAAAAAGCCAAAGGACACTGATCAAGACAATTAAAGGGGTATTTTTTTTCTTTTTGTTCCCCACATTTTTTTTCATTGGTGCATTACAGTTCTACATAATAAGGGGATTTGTTGGCCTATACACACAATATAACAATATAATTTAACTAATATCAGTTCCCAACATTTCCCCCCTCCCTCCCCACCTCTCATCATTTGGTCCCTTTCCTCTACTGATCTCTGATTTTCTCGAGATCCCCAACTTTCTTTTCCTTTTTCCTCTTTAGCTTCCACATAGGAGAGAAAGCATACGACCCTTGACCTCCTAAGTTTGATTTATTTCACTTAATAGTCTCCAGTTGCATCTATTATCTTGCCAATAACACAATTTCATTTTTTCTTTATAGATGAAAACAAAACTTTCTGTGTGTGATATATATATAAAAGAGAGAGAGAGAGAGAGAGAGAGAGAGAGAGAGAGAGAGAGAGAGAGAGAGTTTTTTTAATCCATTCCTCTACTCCAGCATATAGACCACAGGCAATGACTTTCTCAATAGGATCCCTAATGCTCAGGAAATAATGCCAAGAGTTAATAAATGGGATGGCACCAAATTAAAATGCTTCTGCACAGCAAAAGAAACAATTAGGAATGTGTAGAGAGAGAATGTACAGAATGGGCGAAAATCTTTGTTCAGTATTCTGACAGAGGGTTCATATCCAGAATAGAGTAAGAACTCAAAAAAACACACAAAAATATCAAATAATAAATGGACAAATGAATCAAACAGATAGTTCTCAAAAGAAGAAATACAAAGGGCCAACAAATATATGAAAAAATGTTCAACATCATTAGCGATTAGGGAAATGCAAATCAAATCTATACTGAGATTTCATCTCACACCAGTCAGAATGGCAGTCATCAGGAATACAAATAATAAATGCTAGAGAGGATAGAGAGAAAAAGGAACACTTTTACACTGTTGCTAGGATTGTAAATTAGTACAACCATTCTGGAAATTAGTATGGAGTTCCTTCAAAAGCCTAGGCATGGAACCACCATGTGACCTAGCTTAATACCACTCCTAGATATCCATCCTACAGCAGCAAAGTCAGCATTCAATAGCAATACATGAGTGCTCATGTTTAGCATGCACAATTCACAACAGCCAACATATGGGACCAGCCTAGATGTCCATCAATGGATGAGTGGATAAAAAGAGGTACTTTTTAGAAATAGGGAACCAATTTAGGAAATGTTGCAATGCCTTTTATTAAATAAGCCATCAGAAATCATATGATTTTAGATCTTGAATTTATGAGGAAAAAGCACTCAAGTCTTACACTAAATTTATTCAAAATTTTATGTCTCAGTGTTTAATCTTGTGCAAGATTTTATCTTCTTTTATAACATTGTACCAAGGTTTACAATGCTGTCCATTAAATTATTTTGCTAAGGCAAAGAAAAATACTTATAAAATATCTTCATTGAAAAGAACTACTAACATATTTTAAAGGAAATAATTTTAAGATTTACATGGAAGAAGGGAATGATATTGGTCAAATTATATTGTTATAGTGTGGGCATATATGAATATGTAAAACCAAATCCCACCATTATGCAAACAACTATAATGTACCAATAAAAAATATGGAAAAAAGTATGGGGGAGGAAGAGATTTATATGGAAGAATTTTTATCCCAGCATTAATGTTCATATAAGTTATAAATAGCATAAATGTTAATAGGGGATTATTTGAGTACTTAACGTGCTTCCAAATTATTAAAAAATAATTTTCAAAGAATATTTAAGGCTATATTAAATATTCATAGGGTACTAAGGAAAAACAAGGAATAAAATAAGAACACAATTGTGTGAAATGTGAACACAATTTTTAAAACCTATATGCAAATAAGCAAAACACTAAGACATGGCAAACATGATATAAGAACAAATGTCATTATCTTCTTCATTACTGTCCTGTGTTAAATTTTCTCTAAGCATGCACTTATTTTATAGTCATGAAATAGTGAAGTTAAATATTTGGCATGGATGGTGTAATCTTTATTTAATCTTCACTGTTTAATGCTATATTTTACATAGAAATTTATATTATATATATATATATTTGGAACCAGGGATTGAATCCATGGGCACTCAACCACTGAGCCACAGCCCCAGCCCTTTTTGGTATTTTATTTAAAGACAGGGACTCACTGAGTTGCTTAGGGCCTCACTAAATTTCTGGGGTTGGCTTTGAATTAATGATCCTCCTGTCTTAGCTTCCTAAGTCGCTGGGATTACAGGCATGAATGCCTGGGGTTGATATGGTTTATGAGAAAAGATCATTGTGTGAAGTTAGATTCTGGAATCTTCTTAATATTTAATGACTAATCAAATACATTTGTTAAAATACAAATCACGATAAAATATTGCCAGCAGCCAAACAGCAAAAGGTCTAACTCTATAACCTCATCTTAAAAAGCATTGGCCACAAGAGTAGAGTGCCCACAGGGATAGTGTGCTCCAACCCTTCACCTGGGACAATGCAGGGAAGGCAGGTCAGTGGGCAGGATTAGGGCTTCTCTAATGATAACTTTGGATCCGAATGGTATGATCTGAGCAAAATGGAGAGACAGACATGGGGGAAATCAGGGAAAACATCTTAGAAAATGGCAGCTCTTGATGATAATTCTAAGACCCAGGAGAAGGCAGGTCTCTGATTCAAACTGAGGACAGAGCTGAAGCCACAATGAAGGATCCCCTACAGCAGGTAGAGGGACTTGGATTTGGGGAAGCCAATGACATTTAGGGAGCCAAGCCCAGGTCCCCATGAAAGCAATACGTGTGCTACTGCTCCCCACTTTCCTCTTTAGAAAATCCAGAAGTTAATACCCAGCCCACAAAATGTACAGAGTATGCAGAGAGAGGGAGACAGGAAGGGAGAAATGGAGAGCGAGGGAGGGGGAGGGGGAAGAGAAAAAATAGTTGAGAACAGCTCAGATTATAAAGAAAACATAGCCCAAGAAAAATAAGGAAGTTTCCTATGAGTACTTGAATAAAATCAGAAATTAAAACAAGATTATAAAAATAATAGTACAAGAAATGGAGAGAAAGATAAAGCTAAAATATTGAGAAGAAAACTTCATGGTCAATGGAGTGGGAAACGACAGTTTATCACAGTTAAAAAAGTGGAGAGAATAGACACAATAGAACATAAAGATAGCTGGTGTTTCCAGGTATAAGTAATATAGTAGACAAGGTATATGAAAGTAAAATATTGGAAACTTATCCTGAAATGAGACTTGGACTGCATTTCAAAAAAACATATGATGTTCCAGGAAAAAAACTGATTAAGAATGATTGTCTGCTGACAAAGATTCTTTGCTTGAACAAACTTTGATCAGGCTCCTGAACCTTCTCCCAGGCTCACCTGTGTGCTCCCTAAAATTCAGCTTTCACAAGAACCTTGCCAATTCAGCCTTTATAATGTCCAAGAACCCTGCTAAGTAGCATTTGTAAAGTGCTTCCATATTTGCAAAATTATTTCCATTCACCCCCTACTTCCTTTCTTCCTCTTTCCTCCTATTTTGTGCAGATGCAGAGAGAAATTATCTAGAAAAAAAAAGTTCTCTAAATATGAGTGCCTATTGTTTCTGGGTGGTAGAGCTTTTGGTTATTATTATTTTTATTTCTTATTTTTTCTGTTATATTTAAAATTAACTAGCAAAATGCTACACCCTGTTACACAAATAACTATTAAATTAAGCAGTGCATATGACTATTTCATAAAAGTTACATTCTAAAAAATAATTTTAAAAAATAGAGTAGTTTCTTACATACTGCTGGCCTTGGTGTTGTGTGAACTCTTAGTGGTCACTGTTAGCCGTGGCCCTCCTCAGGGTATGATTATCTAGTGTGTCACAGAGACCTAGCTCCACAGAGTACAGGGAATTAGGACAATATGAACTTTCTGCTTCATGGCTAATGTATTGCGTCCATCATTTCTCTTCCACTATGAATGGTTGCCCTCTTGCTAAGGAATTCTGTTGAAGTAACAGAATTGTATTAGGGGAAAGATTAAGGCTTTAATGATTTACTAATGCTAATTCCAGGAAACAAGAGCAGAAGTTCCCACAGGCTTCTCAAAATGTGTTTATACAAACATTTAAATTATTTCTGATGAAGAGTAACCACAACAACTACGTCCTCTCACTAGTTTATTCTCTTGACAACAAATTTGAGCAAAAAGATACCCGCTTTATCAGTAAGAAATTTTTATTTTTGTTATGTACATTTATGATTTATGCAGGGATAATTTTGGCCCGTCCTGGTTTAGCTTTTTAAAAATTATTTTTTCCCAAAAACTTTTCCTTTTTTTCCCAACACTGAATGTATTTGAATGTCAAAAAAAAAAATAATAATTCAAGCCATACATTTAACTTCAAAAAAATTAAGCAATACATTTAAACTTTTTAAATTTACCTCAATTTGGAAATATATTTTTTTTTTAAAGTGTGGCCATATAGATCAGAATTACATATTTTAGAAGCATGGAAGGTAACAGATGGTTCTGTTGAAAATAGCAAATTTTGAAAATGGCAACTCAAACACAGTATTGCATCTTTATTTTAAATAATTGGTCTTGCTTCACATCTTTGAAAAGCAAACAGGCCATTTAAAAACATACGTGATGTGCTAGACACTTAATGAGGTTTATTACTGGAATGGGTACAGTTTTATTAAATTTTAAACACATTTTAATGTGCTATGGGTCTAATTTTGCTGCAAAATTACCAAGAATTGCTCCCTCCCTGGATCCCTTTAAAAATGAAATACAAGTGTCAGGTCAGAGATGAGCTGGAAATACCACTTAATTATCAAAATAAGGAGCATGTAAAAGAACCCATGCTGCCATTGGCTCCAGGCAGCCTGTGGTCTTGGGTGCCACCCTTGTGAGCACCTATCTATAATGCCATTACTCAGGCGGGCTGCAAATGAGACCCTTGCAGCCCCCTGCCAGCTGAGGCTTAAGGGTGGCTTTTCTCGGCTCCCTGCAATGCTTGCAAGGGTCTGAGGAGGTATACTGAAGGAGCCAGTAACCAGGGTCACTTTATCAGGATGTGGAGATTTCAGTCAGATTCTGCCCTGGAAATTGTGCAGAGCTGGGAGCTGGCCTACCTGAATTCTAGCCTCACCCCTGTCACCCCGTCAGGCAGAGGCTCTTGGGCAGGTCAAGATCTGATGGAGCAGCTTGGCCTAGTTTACTTCTAAAGTTCTTTCCTTCTCCAATCGTTTTGGTAAACAAAAGCATGAGTTTTCAACTAACCTTACACGGAAGTGTTTAGAACTCTATCTAGTCCCTCCCCGCAACAAGGTTCATATCATCCAAGAGGACAGTAAGGCTCTCGTCTTTCCAAAGCAGCTTGTCCCTTGGAGAGTCAGGTCTAAGAATTTTTTTCTCTTACATTTTCAAAACATAGGCACCCCCGCAAGGCACATGAGAATAATTTGTTATTTTTTTTCCAGAGTCAACTTTTCATTGAATACGATAGTTATTTGAGTATAGGCTGGGAAGTAGTAGGAAAGTTCTGTATGCCAAGAGGATGCTCAAGTGCTGCACCCAGTGTCCCCACCAAGTCTTTTAAACTATCTCTAGAAAATCAAACCAAAGACAAAAAAGAGGTTTTTTTTTTTTTTTGGTGCCTGGGATTAAACTCAGGGGCACTCGAGCACTGAGCCACATCCCCAGCCCTATTCTGTATTTTATTTAGAGACAGGGTTTCATTGAGTTGCTTAGTGCCTTGCTTTTGCTGAGGCTGGCTTTGAACTTGTGATCCTCTTACCTCAGCCTCCTGAGCTGCTGGGATTACAGGTGTGCGCCTCCATGTCCGCCCACAAAATAGGACATTTTATACCTGAACCTGTATGTGTGTGACATAAGAAAATACCATGCAAAACAGAATTTGTTCTACTTAATGAAGATAAGATTTGTTCCTGTGTAGAAGGTCAGTTCCTGAGTGTAGCTAAATTTGAAGAGCAGGTAGCTGTAGGAATCAGTGTTGTGGTGTGACTGAAAGGCTTCTATAGGGCACAGGGAAGACTCCCCCAATACTCTTTAGAAAGTAGGAGCAGAAACCACTCTGGAAAGCAGTATGGAGATTCCTCAGAAAACTTGGAATGGAACCACCATTTGACCCATTTATCCCACTCTTTTGCATATACCCAAAGAACTTAAAATCAGCATAATATAGTGATAAGTCCATGTAATATTCATAGCAACTCAATTCACAATAGCTAAGCTATGGAACCAACTAGGTGAATGGATAAAGAAAATGTGGTACATATACATAATGGAATATTACTCAGCCATAAAGAAATATGAAATTATGGCATTTGCCTATAAATGGATGGAACTGGAGAATATCATACTAAGTGAAATAAGTCAATCCCCCCAAAACAATGGATGAATGTGGATGCTGACTCACAATAGGTCAGGGGGCATAGTGGTGGGGTTGGGGGTGAGGAGTGGAGGTTCACCAGAATGGGGAGAAGGGAAGGGGAATGGAAAAGACAGTAGAATGAATTGGAGATAGTTTTCCTGTTCATATACAAATACACAACCAGTGTAACTTCACATCATGTACAACCACAAGAATGGCATGTATAATTAAAAAAATAAAGAAAGCAGGAATAGAATTCTCCTTTTTTTCCCCCTAGCAAGAGGTTCTCATGAGAAGCACCCACTGGACCTTCTGACTTCTAGAAGCTTCCAATCGCACCAGAATAACTTTCTATCCCCAGAGGAGATCCTGATATTCTCTACAGCTTAACTTCTCAATCGAGAAGTTTGTATGTAGAGCATGGGATAGAACAGTAGTATGCTCTTCCTTCAGAAATAAACAAATTTAATAGGGAGAGTATAGGCATGTGGGCTCTGGGGAACTCTTTATTAAGGGTAAAGGGGAAAATATTCATCACATGTTTAATGATGTAGACAGATGAGTCAAGTACAAAGTTTGTATTTTAACTCAGAATTCTTACATGAAGATATATATTCAAATGCAGCTAAAAATTACACACGATGTTTCCAAGAAGAACTAATAAAAAAAAAAAAAAGACTGCCTTTTTATATTTCAAGTGGTTTGCAAATGTTACTCTCATGAAATGTCCAGAGAAAAATTTCCTGAGGTAATATCCTGTTCACAAATAGCCAGTGAGCAATAACTTGAGCTTTAGGTGCTTAATATTTGATATCTTCTAGTGGTTAAATAAGTCAGTTGGTTACGTCACTGGATTTTTTAAGGGAATAGACAGATCGTCATAAAGATGCTCAATATTCAAGCTGTGCAAAAAAAAGTTGTTTTTTTTTTTTGGGGGGGGGAGGATGTTTTATACATTTTATCCTAAATCTATGGTTTTAAACACTTTTATTCTTTCCTTCAGATGAAAGCTATGAGAATCCTAGTAAGTAAAGCAAATTCACTCAGAGAAGCAATTCTTAAAGTTGCTGGGATGTAGAGGAGGGAGGGAGGAAGAAACTTCACAGAGTCAGCTTCTACAAGAACAGCCCTGAGCACCTGCGACACACCTGTGTTCTAAAACCAACAGGCATCGTGAGTGCCACCAGGAAGGTGTGGGAAATGCAGACTCTCAGGGCCCACCCCAGACCTGCTAAATCAGAATCTGCATTTTAAACCAGATCCCCAGGTAATCTGCACACACCTGGGAGTTGGAAAAATGTTGACCTCGAAGACTGAGAGATTTCATAAGGAAAATGGGAGGCATGAGGGGTCTGTACCAGAGATTCTCAAACGTAGCTCATCAGAATCATTGTTAGAACAAACACTGCTGCATCTCCGACCCTTGTGTTTGATTCAGTAGGTCTCCAATGGGACCCCAATTCTTTCATTTCTAGCAAGTTTCTAGGTGATGCTGATGCTTTTGGTCCAAGGATCAAATTTTATGTAGCACCAGTACATACTATTTTGTACTTTCTTACCTCCCACCTTCTACCTACCTTCCTTACCTATCAGCTCATCTATTCCTCCCCTCCCCTCCCCTTCCCTCCCCTCCTCTCCCTCTCTTCCTCATCTACTGGGGGAACAATGGAGTGAATATTTAGTTTCAGTTTGCTATAGCTACTCATCTTTCACCTCATTTACGACTCTAAGAGTTACAGAAGTGATGTTCATCAATCCTGCTCTCAGGTGCTGTCAGTTCCTTAGGGTCGATAAGAGGAGTACATCAATATCTCTAAGAAAAGGGAGAAATGAGATCAATGCCCTGGAGTACATCCAGATAAAATGCTAAGTCAGTAACAGGAGAGGACTGAAAAATCTCAGTTCCTTCACTTAGTATAATACACTTAATCTCTCTGAGGTGAACCAGGGTCTTGGGAATTCAATTAGGAATTATTGAACTAAGACTTTTTGAACATCAGAATAATAAGTGATGCTTACCCATGAACACTATACTTTCAGGTTCTCTAATGAGAATCAGTCTGGATTTGTACCCTTGTTTTACGTGTTTAAGTATAGATAGTACAGAATGGTGGGATTGAATTTAACTTCTGAAGCTTCTGTCATTTTGTTTCTTTCTCAAAAAAGACCAACAGAGGAATTCGTGGCTACTTGAGGGGACTAGCTATTTTAATTTTAGGTAACTTGGGTTTATATTGATTGCCTTCTCTATGACAGCCGGAAGGATATAAAATTATTTAAACTGATATTAAAGTTAGGTTGAAAGAAGTCAGGCATATGATTTGTTATAGTGGTAGGAGCAGACTAGCTACTGTCTGATATATATTTTTTTTAATTGGTCAGGACATAACATTTCAAACATCTCTAAATATATTTTTGACAAAACACAGTACAATTTACTCATACTGAAATGTAGGTAGGAATATAGCCCATAGCTGGTTCAGAAAGAAGGGGTCCCTGGGGGGGAAACACGGAGTCAAACACCACCTTTTATCTTCCTTCTCTCCCTGGATGCCAGAGACCTATAGTCACTGGCCAGAGACCAATGGTCACACATCAGAACCATCACAACCTTCTAGAAAAAAGTGCAAAGACAAGTCCGCTAAGTGTCTTTGTCATGCAGATAAAACACTTGTGAAAGGCATAGTTAGGAGCAAATTTCTTGCTGGAATGTCATCTGTTTGTTAGATTCACCTCTCATGGCCAGAATGAATGTTCCTGAGAAACACCCAGTGAGCTATATTTCTACCAAGCCAATTCTCTGACAGGTGTGATGCTAGGGAGGACTAGAAAGGCTTGGAGCTCAGCTCAGCAGAGAAAGTAAGGAGCACAGACAAACGGAGAGATGATTCCAAGAGATAAGCCAGGAGCACACACATACACAAAGAACCTAATGAAAGAGGAGCCAGAACAAAGGAGAGGCCCAGGGGACTTGCACTGGCCACACAAGACAGTGGGGGAGGGAAAGGAGAGGCCAAGTGGACCACTGGGAAGTTTACACACTGTATATGAACTCTGAAGAAGCCAGACAACCCCTGCCCTAAGTCAAAAGAGAAAACAGGAACTGCTGTAAGTGGAATATGGGCAGAGTTAGGGTTCAGAGGAAAGCATGACATAGAGCATGCTTGCATTTTGTTAGTTAAATTTAGCACTGAGCTGATCTCACTGTAAAATTTACCTTTTCAAAAAATAATGAAAAACCCAGGGAAAGTCAAAATACAGATGTAGCACAGAGTCCTGGGTCCTTCTTATCTTCCATCCTGATGCAATGGAGAGGGCTGGCTTAAAATCATCATGCTCACAAAGTAGCAGACAGAACCTCTCAGGCAATCATATAGTACAGAATCTTGAATCAAATTTGCTAGAAATATGTCTCATGGGGGTTTCTGAGGAACAGACATTCATTTTTCCTAAGACGTTCGCCATATTTTATTCTCTTTGAAATTGAGGCATTCTATGGACAGAAACTAATGGGTTTAACCACTGTTTTAAACATAACCAAAGTCAACCAATAAAAGACTATGTCATGTGGTGGGGATAATGCTGGCCTGCTAGGAAGTTGGCTACACAGTTCTGGCTGAGGATCATGTCCTGGACAAACCCCACAGAACTAGGAATCTCAGACTGTATCTGTTTCAGCCCTTACACTTTCTATTAAAGGAAACCAAGACTTTAGTTCTTAAGTTTCTACCATTTGCTTTTCTTTCAAAAAATATCCAACAGGAGAATTTCTGGTTACATCAGGACCTCGCTATTTTCATTCTAAGTAACCAAGGCTATCCTCACGGACTCTACCTTCTCCATGGCAGCCTGAATGGTACAAAAATTTTATTTAACATGATATAAAAAATAGGTTGAGAGAAGTCAGGTACATGACTTGTGAAGCTAGAGAAAGGAGGGAAGTGGGGTGGAGCTCAGTGGTAGAGCACTTGCCTAGCTTGAGATGCCAACCTTGGGCATTTATAAGATGATATAGTATTTATTGTACAGTTCCTGGCACAAAATGCCAGCTGCCTTGATTATGATGGTCCCAGGGTTATTATGCTTAGAAGGTAATGGCTACTTATTGATCATTAAGCTCTATCATTATCGACTGGACAGGATCATGGACCATTTGAGGTTTTCCCATTCTATCTTCGGTGGTTGGTGTGTGACTGCAGGATTCTGTCTCACTTCTGGAAAAGACTGCCAATAACTTGCAAGGAATTTGTGGCGCTCTCACATTGGCTTTGCCTAGAAGGGAGAAATACAGCCTTCCTCTTAGTTGGAGATCATTTTTTCCCCTGGCAAAAAAAAATTTTTTTTTCTCATTTAATCACACTTTTGTCAAAACCATCACATGTAAGTCAAGGAAAGAGAACGAAATGAACTTCTTTCTGGAAGGATTAGGCTGCGATCACACTCGGTTTCTTTTACCACTGCTTTCACCTAGCCTAGCCGCGGTTCTACTGTTACTACGTAAATCAGCTCAGAGCTTCAGGCACTGTTTCCTTTTCAAATATTTATCCCTTGAATTATTTTACTGTGCTCATAACCTTTTTCCCTATTAAAGTTCATTGACCTTGCACCTATTTTAAGGCCATCTGAATCCAAAATGGCAAAGAAAACAAAATATTACGTCTTTAAAAAAATCATGTCAACACCAAATGCTTGGTGTTGATTCAGCGTTTTAGATGATCCAATATGTTACATTATCACCTGGAACTCGCTTATGCAAATTTTTAAATGGTAGGACCAATGTGAATCCTTCACACAAACATGTATTTTTTTTCTGATAGAGAGAACGTAATGGGTTGCTCTCAATTAAACACACTCATACACTCGTACACACTGCAACTCAGCTCTCCATAGTCCATGAGCTGACGGCCATAATTTTAGTGTTTGCAGAGGTTGCTAACTTGCAAATCTTTCACTTAGTTAACAAACACGGAGTGGCTACCATGTGTTGGGGACTCTTTTCAGGGCACGGGCTAAAACTGAACGAAACACTTATCCTAGTTCACCATTTGGAAACCTCTTCAATAATACTCAAGAAGCCTAAGCATTGACTGGTACCTCATCACAGGGTTATGGTTATCCTTGGAGGTCAGAAGAAAGTTTGTCATCAGAGGATGGAAATATACTCCATGCAGTGTCATGGCTGAGAGCCCCGAATGCCAATCCTCAGACCTGTGCTCATCAGTGACAGTGATGGGAGTGGGATAGGGGAGGGTCCTTTCCCACAACAGAGATGAAAAGGAGATGAAAAGATACACATCTCTCTCCAATACCTTAGGTGTTATTTTGAAATCCCATGATGGAATTTTAAAAATGAAAAATTTTTCATAACTTATTTGGTGGCAAAAGCTGGCCTGATTTTATATTAGGGTTTCATAGTCTTCATGGATCCAACTTGGTGTGAATATTTATGTGCTTTACTGAAAGAATACCAATGTATTTGATGTAGGGTATAGTTTTATGCACAATAATAGTTTCCTATAATTCTTTCCCCCCAAAAAAGTCCCTGAATTCTGAAACTTGTCTGGTAAGGATTTTGGATAAAGGGTTGTGACCTATATGTATGTACCTTTGTAAGACTGGTAACCATATTTCTTAAAAGGGCATGATGTGTGTGTGTGTGTGTGTGTGTGTGTGTGTGTGTGTGTGTATCTCACATGTACGTATATATATGGATGCAGAAAATATTCTTTCTCTTATATGGTGATAAAGATAACAAATGGTTGGTTGACTGTTTTCAAATATATTTATTTGCAAAATAGGAAGACTGGCAGTCCTTTTTTTCTTCTTTTTTGGTACCAAGGTTTGAACTTAGAGGTGCTTAAACACTGCCTTTTTTATTTTGAGACAGGGTTCTTGCTAAGTTGCTGAGACTGGCTTTGAACTTGGAATCCTTATAAGACAGAGACAGGGAAATTGAATGCTAGAAGAATAACTGATTGATTAACATCAAGTTACCTCATTTTACTTTTTTTGTATGTAAGGATTAAGGTAGAAGGAACATTATTAAGGCCAATCAAAACTGGTCTGTTTGGAAAATCTAGCCATTGTCTCTTTAATCCTGATTATTGGATGGTCAGAAGAGTCATTTAGTTTCAGTGTTGTGAAGTGGAACATCTCTGTGCTTGAAGAGTCCACATTTCATAGAAGCTCTCAGGTGATGCTGACATGCTGGCCCAAGGACTACACTTTGAATAGCAATGGTGTCTTGGGCACCCAGAGCCTCAGGAGTGACTGGAGTGGGTGGGATGAACTAGATTATCTTTGGAGGTTTCACTATCCTTCTTTGCCCTGTAATTCCACAGAATGCGTTCCTCAGAGTGACAGCGCACAACCTCAAGCTATTCTTATTTCCATTCAGTAAATAAAGTCTGTGTCAAAATGACTATTTAGTTCTCAGCCTCTGATGGTACTTGTACAGGTCTAATAGTATGTAGCACATTGAAATAGTGTCTCCCTGGACTAAATTACAGCGTTTGGGGAACAAATAACAAACCCCAAAGTACAAGCAATTGGGGTTAACTGGGAAAGCAAATTAGTGTCAAATATTATTAACTTCCTATAGGTTCATTTGTATTCTCCTTAGGGGTTACATATATAGATATGTTGTATTATCTAACATTAAAAAAAAAAAAACAACTTTATTTAGGAACCAGGCATGAATATGTATATGTAAAATCTGTAAAGTCTTGGTAATGACTAGCTTTAATGACTCAGATCCTTCTCTCCACTTTGTTGATTTCTCTGTTTTAAAATCACAGTTAAGGTTGGATGTGGGGGCGCATGCCTGATCCCAGCGCTGGGGAGGCTGAGGCAGGAGGATCAAGAGTTCAAAGATATCCTTAGCAATTTAGGCCCAAGCAACTTAGCGAGACCCTATTTCTAAATAAAAAAATATAAAATGGGCTGGGGATGTGGCTCTATGGTTAAGCACCCTAGGTTTCTATTGCTGGAACCAAAAAATAAATTAAAAAAAAATAAAATCATAGTTAAAAGAATTTATAGCCTATCTGTAACTGCAATGGTTTGGACGTGGTTCATCCCCTCAAGGGCTTGTGTGTTTGGTCCCTAGTGAGGAGCCCAGTGGGAGGTCACTGGGATTGCTGCCTGCAGAAGGGATTAAGGCAGCTCTTATGGGATCTCTGTGCTCTGAGAAGTGGGTTTTTATAAGAGCAGGCCCTATCTCTAAGTTACTCTCTGGCTTCCCATCAGGAGATAAAATCTCTTCTCTCACATGCACTATTACCATAGTGACACCATCCCCATTAGATCCTGATGAGCCAATGGAGCCTGCCTATGCTTACACTTCAAACCTTCAGAACTATGAGCTAAAATCTCTTTTCCTCATAAAGTTAGCCCGCTCCAGGTATTTTGTTATAGTAACACAAAACTAATGTAGTGACATACAAAACAATTCAAATCACAGGTATCTACCTCGAAAGAATAAAACAAAGACTCACTGTAAAACATTCCATTTTTGATTTCCTGATTAGTATTTATTGGTTCATTAGTTTTGAAGAAACATTGAGCCTAATAGAAAATTGTACTGCCAACAAAGATTTCATTTAAATACCTCATATTCCTTTCCCATGAGAGAAGAGTTTTATACTCTGGTAAAGTTTATACCTATATAGCATATAATATGTAAACTCAAAATATGTGTATGTGAGAATTTAGACATAGGATTATTTTCTATCCAACTACATGGTTGATTGAAGAGAAACAGCAAACAAGTAAGTTTGGGTTCTGGATTCCCACTTCAGTATTTTTTTTTCTTTTTACTTGGTATAGTAGTAATATAGTAATATAAGTAATATAGTACTCATTAGGCTCCATTTACTCATCTGTGAAAGGGGTAAGTAGAGTCTCTATATCATTGTATGAGAATAAAATAATGTAGTTCACTTAGGAGTCACTTAGCCAGGACTTACTGATACAAAGAATTTCTTGATACCCAGAGTTTATAGAGCTCATTAGAACTAATATCTGATCCCAAAAGATGCTATTAGTATTCTAATATGTATTGGGTTTTTGTCTAAGAAAAAAATTTGTTTGTAGAATCACTATTACTTAGATTTGGGACCAACTGGATTTTCAAAGGATAAATCTGATTTTTTAAAAAAAATATGCTCTCAATTTTATTTATTTATGTATTTGCTTATTTTTGATACTGGAACTGAACTCAGGGGCACTCAACCACTAAGCCACATCCCCAGCCCTATTTTTATTTTATTGAGAGACAGGGTCTCACCGAGTTGCTGAGTGCTTTGCTTTTGCTGAGGCTGGCTCTGAACTTGAGATTCTCCTGCCCCAGCTTCGAGCTGCTGGGATTACAGGCATGTACCACTTGCGCCCATCTCAATTTATCTTAAATAAATAGTGCAACTTTGGATAGATCATAACCTTTTTTGGTTATTTTTTTCCATCTATAAAGTGAAGTTATTGGACTAGATGATTTATAAGAGTATATTTTGCAATGTGATACATGTATGCACACATGTACACATGCCCCTGAAGACAAAAGTTTCATGAAACGATATTTAACTTTTCTGTGATATATTCTCATTTCTTTTTAATTTACCATGTTTTATTTTAAAAAATGATATGACCCACTTTATATGACTAAATGACTATTTGTCACAATTTTCAGTTTGAAAACCCTGGACCAGATGATCTCTCTATTCTGTTTTTGCCAGCAAGAACCCTTTCCAGTTTCAACAGGTAGTGAAGAGAATTCTTTTGAGGATGAAGGAGGAGGTCTTCAACTCTCTCACCTGAATTTTAGCACCAGTTTTATTTTTGATTTGAAGAACTCCGGCTGATGCTTTCCCATAAAGCAAGACTCAGGTATCCTGATGATGCCCTCCTATGAGACCAGAAACTCTTCTTCTGTCCTTTGCTCTTCCCAGAAACTACTTGGTTCCTGGCTAGCACTTTTCTGTTCCAAGTATTGTTGAAACAGGGTCTCTACCTCTTGGGTTTCAACACAAACATGTCTTTTTTTTTTTTTTTTGGATAAGGAAGACAGAAAGTAATGCATAAAAGTCATTTTCAATTCACATAAGGGGAAAAAATTGTTATATTTTCCTTGTGCAAGAAGATTTATAGTCTTGAACAACTAAAAATTAAAAAAAATGTTTTTAAAAAGTGTTCTATCCCTTTGTACAATGCGTTAATAATTGCTTCTAACTTCATAAAACTTTTAACATTGACCACACCAACTGGTCTTATCTTAACAATGAACTTTGTTCACCCCTCATCCACTTCCCCGTGTACTAAAATGTTTAGGAACTGCAAGAGAAGAAAAGACCTAGGGAATCTATATTCTCTATTCCTCTATTAATCTCCTCTCCATGTTCTTGCAAAAGCCCATCATACAAGGCCAAATTCAATGTCTTTGTTGTATGTAAATTCACTGAGCAGTATTTTTTTTGGACAGTTTCTTAATCATTCCCCTAAATGTTGCCAGTTAAAGTATAATGACTGACATTCATATTATATAATTGGTTGGTGAACGAACTTTTATGTAACTCCTCTGAAAGCTTTTGCCATTGGCTCTCAATGATCAAGTCAATTATTTATGCACTGGACCTTGACTGAAGTGTGAATGCATTCACCAAACATCTATTAAGCTCTCACAAAGTATAGTGCTTAACGACTTCAGCTTAGGGATGAAGATTCCTGGGATCTAGATTTTACCCCAGGCTCTATGATTTTGCCATTTTGACTTTAAATAAAGGCAAATTTATAAATCTCAGTTTTTCTATCTGTAAAAAGAAATAATGTTGGAACCTGCCTTATTAGCAGTGGTATGAGAAAATGAACTTCAAAACATGAGGACCCAACAGCTATACAGTCAGTGTTTAGCCATCTTATTATTCTGATGTACAAGGAACCAGGCTAGGTTCTGAGGATGTAAAGAGGGATAACTAGATGATTTAAGGATGCAGAAGTGAGCAGACAAACACCAATGTTGCACTAAAGACATGGAACAAGTATAGAGGCTGAATCTGGGTGGACCCAGTGCTCCTTCTGGGGAGGGAAAGTAGTGTGTGCTCAGAGAATGTTGAACGGTATAATACTGGAGTAAAGTTGAGAAGAGAGATCAGTAACAAACCTGCTTTATTTAAAAAAAATTTGCTCTTCTCTAGATGATTAAATGCATACAATTTATAAAAGTTATATAAATATTTTCAAGAAAATATATTTTAAATGTTTAAGTTTCTATTAATTTTTGTTTAATAATGTGATTAAATTATCCCTTTCATGACTCTCAAAGGGAAAAGAGGAACAGAAGTAGATGTCAAAAGTTTTGTAGAGATGCCTGTATCAGGGTGGGAGATTGGTTTAGACCAGTGGTTCTCAATAGGGAGCAGTGCCCCCTCCTCCCCCAGAGACATTTGGCAAGGTCTAGAGATATTCTATAATCATGACTGGGGAGGGGGTGCTGCTGGCATCTGGTGAATACAGGCCAGGAAGGCTGCTAAATATCCTAGGATACACAGGACAGCCCATTATAGCAACCAATAGTCTGGTTCAAAATGTCAAGAGTGCCAAGCTAACTCAGTGATTCTCAAAATACAGTATATACCAGAATCACTTGGAGAACTTATTTAAACTCACATTGCTGAATCCCACCCCCAGAATTTCTGGCTCAGTAGGTCTGGAGTAGGAACCAAGAATTTGCATTTCTAACAAGTTCCCAGATGATGAAGCTGCTGGTTCAGGGACCACACTTTGAGAACCACTGGTCTCTGCAACTCTTACATTCTCCCCCCAATCTAAAATCTCTGAGTTATGTGAATATTTTTTTTTCATTTACACAGAATTTTGGTTGGGAAATCACCAAAGTTATATTGATGTCATTTGTCTACAAGGGCCATTCAATTGGTCCTATAAAGTATGTCATAAAACTAGTTATAAAATTTTAAGAGTACGCCTTCACTGTGCTGCCCCAAATTGTAGCTGCTGCCTTCTGGATGTCTTCTGTTAATGGTTTTCTTTGCCAAAAGTAAATCTCATATGAGTTTGTGGTATAAAGAATTACTAATACTTTCTCTAAAATTCAAGCTTGGTATAAACAGTCAGCCCTTTTACATTTACAGAATAATCAATGCTCTCATTTAAGGGGTAACATCATTAATAATGCACTCACTTGCCAATAGTCATGCTAGGATGTTTGTACCACACATTGGTATGTTTTCATTATGTGTGATTTTCCTTCCAAACAGACAGAAATCTAGTCCTATTTTTCTCATCTTAAGAGGGGTTTGGGGATTTAAGGTGGGTTAAAGAAATCCATAATGATGTTGGAACATATAAAATATGCAGAAAAAATAAAGGGAACAGAATCACAGAACACAAAATAGAAAAGATTCAAATGCCTTCAAGTACACATACTCATTCTTGCACTAATTATTATTTTATTAGATAACATACATGCAATTATTACAGAGTGTGGCTAATCTCCACTTTAAGAACTGACAGAAATAGGCATAAAGTATAGAATGAATATTGTTAAAATTGAGAAGACTTTGTTGTGTAATGTTAAAAAAAAAGGAATCCAGCAGATTTCATTCTATTTGTGAAGTCTGAGAATGTCCTGCCCAAAGGCAGGGAAGGAATACTTGGCCTATAATGCTCTGCTTAGCATCTCTAGGAAAAACTCACTTTAGCTTCTTGAACAGGCAGATTTTTTTTTAAACCAAAAGATGACATATTTTCTATAGAAAAGAACCCAGAATTATGGAAGACACATATCATAACCCTCTATTAAAGTTGCAACATTTGAGAAAACAAGTTTTTTAAAAAATCAGTAATTGTGGTTTTGGAAATCATCTCCTTGGGAATCTTGTTGCTGCCTCCAGATTTTAAACTTCTTACGGGCAGGAATCTTATCTCCAACTACCTGTCATTCCAGCAGCCAGAGCAGCAGCCAATGTGACAGGTGCTTCAAAACCACTTGGAGATGAATATGCGCCATTCATCCCTTATATTTACATTTTAAGTTTTTAACTGTCACAGAACATCATTTAATTGGTTACTTTGATTCTATAAATGTGGAATTGGAAATAGGTACAGCAAGAAGAGAACATATCCAAGAGAAAAACAAAAACACCTAATAATGGAAAACACCAAGAATGCTCCTAAGAGGGAGGGGAATCAATGAAAGGAGCTATGGCTTCCGCAGACAGTTTTGATCCGTCTCAGGAACTCTCTCTTCCCAAGCACTGCAATAAGCTCTTAGGCTATTTCTTGATCAATTCAGAACTCTGTATTTCATCTCCACCTTGCCTAGTAATACAGGAATTACAACACGTGAAAAATGCTGCTTTCCATTTTTATTATTCCCTTTTATTATTCCATCTTCTGGGCTTCAAGCACATGGGGTTCTTAATCTATGGTGCATGGAACCCAAAGTTCTAGGGATAAACCTCTATTTCAGTATAATTTCTTGGTATTCCAGTATATCTTATCTCATACACTTCAAGGCTTTATTCTGAGAAGGGTTCTATAGATTTCACCAAGTGCCAAAGGGGTCCAAGGCACAAAAATGGTTAAAAAAACATTTGGCTGTCTTAGCTGAAAGATGACTTATTATCTTTTTCTCATGAGCTATAGAACTAATGTCTATTGTCATATGTAACTTCCTGGAAGACTGACCATTTAAACTTACCTGTCTATTGTTTCCTAGCTGTCATATGGAATTAAAATGCTCCAGAAAATAGTATTTTTGTTATCATATATCACTAAATAATTGTTGATTGTCCATTCTTAGAATAAAAGTGATCTTGCATTACATCAGTCATTGATGTTAGAAGCCTTTTAGCACTTGCTAACGTTCACTGGGAGGACTGTGCCTTGTTATGGGCTGAACATTTGTGTTCTCCCAAATTCATGTTGAAGCTTCAACTCCCAATGTGATGGTAATTAAAGGTACAGCCTTTGGGAGGTAGTTAGGTTTAGTTAGATTATGAGGGTGGATCACTTATGAAAGGATTAGTGTCCTTCTAAGAAGGTGAAGATAGAGCTCTCTCTCTGTATGCATGTGTCAAAGAAAGGCCATGTGATGGTGAAAAGATACCATCTTCCAATCAAGAAGTGGACCCTCACCAGACAGTGAACCTTCTGGCACCTTGATTGGACTTTCTGGCCTCCAGAACCATGGGAAATAAATGTTTATTGTTGAATCCTCCTAGTGCAGGATATTTTGTTATAATAGTCTGAATGAAGACATGCCTTTCCCCATTTACGGCAACACAGGGCTCAATATTACCAGCATGCTTTTGTAAAATCATAACTCTCTAAAGAAAGTATTATATTTTTGTGCTGCTTTTCAGTTTGGTGCAAGAAGACATCTATAGATGCAAAGAAATAAAAATAAAATCACAGATATGTGCCATTTCTTCATGATTCAACCTATGCCTAGGCTTAGATAATAGGCAGGGGAGAAATTCATGCACAACCGAAATGCATCTAATATTTCACTCCCAACTATTAGGTTCCTCTCCTCCAAATATTTCACACATCTGCCACTGGACAAATGGCAGGTGAGGAGTGTGGATCCCCTCTTAGGCTGAAGGCATAGAATTCAAGCTTGATGCATTTCCCTAGCAGCTTTGTTAAGTCATCTTGAAACTCATAATTTCATTACCTAATTCCAATGGCGACTAGAAGAAACAGAAACTGAATATGGAAACCAAGTTTCCTCATCACAATACATCTCCCCTTTCATGAAAACACCACCTTTTACACCTTTCTTCTTCTCTCTGGTGAGCAAGCATGTTGGCATGAGGAAGGGTGTATTCATCATTTTCTCTCCACTACCCTGGGTAGGATTTGGGGTGGAGGGGTTCCAAGAGGGGCACAATCATAGGGTCCAAAATGGCCCTTGTCACTCTCAGTTTCAATGTGCTCCTGTAAATTGAGAAGGTGAAGATGGAGTTTGACAGACGTTGAAGTTGGGAATATTCCAATGAATAAAATTCAACATTCACAAGAAGTAGACGCTCAGGTGACCGTTTATAGACCTTGTATGTAGCTTGTGGAAACCCAGGCTCCTCCTGAAAGCATCGGCAATGTCCAGTGCGACCTGAAGATACAACACAGTGGGTCTTACCTAGCTGCCTTGTTTTAAGGCTTTCCTTTCTGTTCTTTCCTTGGTCACTGAAGACCTTTGCTTTGACTCCCCGCCACTGGGTGCCTTTGCTTTTACCTTTCTTTTTAAAAAATTCATATGTAAGTCTTCCATAGTCATCATAAAAGTCAGACACCTAGGGCTGCGAGGACTTAAAGAGCCCCTTCTCTGAAGTAGCTCGGGACTAACTAAAAGCAGGAAGAGAGCCCAGCAGTTGGACCTCACCTGTGTCATAGTATGTTCATGTGTATAATTTTGTGGCAACTCTCACACATTCTAAATAATGTAGGTGAAGAGTGCTTATCTGGTCTAGATGAGGAAAATCTGTTGTAGAAAAGTGAAACTGCTACTAGGCCACTGTCTTCTCATTTGTAAGCAAAATGAGTGTCATCAGGGGTCTGGTACCCTGAGGAGTGGTCTTTGCTGGTCCATTTGATAGACAAGAAACTTCCAAAGGGAGATATGCCCCAACACTCTTCAAGCAATCCTAGTGACTGTCCAGGAAATTCTTTTGGTGGCTTTGTAAGTGTTTTCTGGATGGTGTGGGGAGCAGGAAAAGTCTAAAGGCAGAAAACCTGACACCATGTGATAGGGAAACAATTCAGATTTAGGCTCCTGGACTAATGAGACCCAGAGCACTTTCTGTTGTCATCTGATAAATTCTTCTCCTGCTTTGGACAAGTGCTTAAAAAAGGAAACACCACTACCCAAAGACCAAGAGGGGAAAGGAACAGCATTTTATCCTTTACGTGACAAAAACTACCAAGTACAAAATTTACTGTGAAATTATTTTGGATTTCTCTATATTTACAAATTCATAAAAGTTATGGCTCTGAAGCTGAATGGAATAAGGTTCTAACTTGGCGCATCAATACCTCCTGGTATCAGGAGCACCTGATCCATGGTCTCCCTCAAGTTTTCAGAGCATGATTTAGTCTATCCCAAATCTAGAAAACAAGTTTTCACCCCTGGGTGGCCGGAACAGGACAAGTTATTGCCCAAAGTGGTAAAGGAAGGTTGCTTAGATGCTTAAACATGGATAAAAAAAGAAGCCATGCCCAGAAGTCCAGAGAGGGCTCAGCTCCTCACCCCAACAGGGAACAAACTATGGTTGGCAGCCACAGAACAAGACTTTCTAAACCAACATCCCAAGTTGTCTTCCCCACAGACCACATCTGAAGCATCTACATGCCTTGCTACCTGGAAGACAGGCCAGCCCAGCCCAGCCCTCTTTTGCTACCCAGCTGCCATGAGAGGCAAAGTTCTAGGTTCTATGGGATTCCACCCACCTTCTGGGAGCATATGGCAGCACTTTTTACAATTCCCTCTTTTTGGCTGAGGCAATCCACTATTAGTAGACGTAACACCCGTTTATTTCCACTGCTAGTAAACAAAACAAAACAAAACTCTTCTGAAACAAAACAAGGATTTTTTTTTTTTTTTTTACCGGGTTCCTAGCAATGAATAGTCCTTCCTTTTTCTGCTGATATAAGTGACTTTGCAAAGACTTCAAGTTCCAGGGTTGAATCCAATACAGAAAAGCAGTATTTTTCAACTATGGGTTGAAATGAAATTAATGAGTTGCAAGTAGTTCATTTAAAAAATGAAAAATAAGCTGAGCCCAGTGGTGCATGTCTGTAATCCCAAAGGCTCAGGAGGCTGAGGCAGGAGGATCCCGAGTTCAAAGCCAGCTTCAGCAAAAGGAGGTGTTAAGCAACTCTGTAAGACCCTGTCTCCGAATAAAATGTAAAAAGGGGCTGGGGATGTGACTCAGTGGTCAAGTGCCCCCGAGTTCAATCCCTGGTACCAAAAAAAAAAAAAAAAAAAAAAACAAAACCCACAAGAGAGAGAGAAGAAAAATACAAGGAAATAAAAATGGAACATATTGAAGAATATCAGAGTTCACTGCATTTATTAAGAATTTTTTTGGTGAAACTTTTGTTTGAGTTGCAAACACACACCACTTGTATTCTTCGGCATTAGGTAAAATGTCTTTCTTACTTTGGGTTGTGGTCATCAATTTGAAAGCCACTGCACCAGTGTCATGCCAGAAATGACGAAAGAAGTGACTTGCTTAAGGCAATAAAGCCCTTCTGATTTCTGACTGTCATCCAGAGTGCTGGCTAAGAAGAGGGCGGGGATAAGGAGATTCACAAAAAAATGGACAAGAGCCCAGTGTGGGGTTTCAAGCCAGAGCCTGCTGGTCAAATGGGAAGGTTGGCAATTGCACAAACAAGGGCTTTATTGCTGCCGATGATTAGCTGCATGAAGGCTGAGGAATTTTTAAGGAAATCGCATAGGATTAAAGCACCCACCAGGTCCTCAGATATTGCCACTATGTTCTACTAACTGGGACTGATGGCTGATGATCTGCACAAAGGTCTAAATGCTTGGGAAAAGGCAGACAAGAGTCCGAATGTGATTGAGATGCATATTCTATTAGGTTAAGACCTTAAATAATGCCAAGATGTGGTCATTTGAGTCTACAAAAATGGCAATTTTGTATGGTTCTGCCCTCAGGGAAGCTGCATTCCGAGTTTTCTTCGGGTAAACAGCCAGTGTGTTGATATATAACCACCCATCTAGCTGTCCATTTATCAGTCTTGTTTATTTATTTATTTTTGTTGGAGGGAGAAGGCGAAGGATTAAAATACAAGTTGTCTTTCAGAAACGAAATGAAAGCTTAAATGTCATTTGGCTTTTTATGACAGCTGCTACTTCAAGAAAACCTAATTATCTAGAGGAGTTTGTTTCTTGGTTTTGGGGTGTGAATCGCAGCCTCAGCTGAACATCTGAAAAGGTTGTCACAATTCTTCTTTCATGAAATCCCTCTAAAATGTTTTTAAATACTTTGAGCCTCAACTTATTATTCAGTGTTCTCATATTATCGACATGACAAAAAGATTCATTTCTCTAAAATCCATCTCTTGATCTCAAACAAAAATTCAGTTTGGGGCTGTTCCCTCTAATGCTGACAAATCTTAAAATTGTTTCAGCTTTTCCCATGGATTTCTTGAATCCCTAGCAAAGTCCTCAACGTGTCTCCTAAGCTGCCTTATGGTTGAAGGCAATGCTGAGCCTCTCCCTCCTGATCTTCAATTGTGGCAGACAGCATTCAACTCTTCTGGGTATTATTTCCTAGTAGAGAAGAAATAAACGAGAATTGTGCTTCCTTTGTATTTCCTCTGTCACCCAGAGACATGTCTGCAAGGCAATAAAGTTTTTCATAATGTCTGCACTAAACAAGAACAGCCAAGAAAAACCCCAGAACACTGGCAGGGAAAAACATATTTGGTGCTTGGTTACATTTCTTTTTAGATATGAAGAGGGGGCAGGGAATCTTCCAGAAAGTTTAGTAAGTTGCTTTAACGAAATGCAATGTGTATGTCCCTCTTCATGGACCACGCGATTCTCAGCGTCTGTTTGCCTTGTTCTGCAAATAACTGTGAGGAGGCAGCAGGCTGAGTCCCTCCCTGGGCCATTCTAAAATGTCTGAATTGACACAAGAGACATCTTGCAAAGAAAATGTTGTTTCGAGTCAGCGTCAAACCCTAGGCATATTCATCGTAAACTTCAAAAACTATATTCAGCATTTTGAAACTAAGAGATTACGGATTGACGTTTCTCCTTAGATATATTCAAAGGATTTCGGTCAGAGTTTTGATTTTCAGAACACCGGTTTCTGTTCCAAGAAACACTATGCAAAATTAGCTTGCTAGAAATTGGGAAGACAACTTTCTGACAGGAGAATCCTGATATGTCTAGCAATTGTTGATCCTGGGTAGGTGTTAAAATCAGTCACATCAACAGCAAGTGTGTAGCAAGAGCTAACGTTGAAAGCTTTTACTAGGAGATTCCAAGTGGTCATCTAGCCCCAGAAGCTAATAGTTTTCTATGCTCTGCCAGGCATGAAATAAAAGACCTACAATGAGTCTTGAAATTCTTCTAACTAACCTCACTGGGGTAGAGGAGGCAAGAGTTACCCATGTCCTTTCCTTGCAAATTTCCATACCAGATAAGAATGGTTCAGGCAGGTCAATTAAGGAGAACCTGGTCTTTAGGAATCAGCATTGCTGTGTAGAATTAAGCAAAAGACACGGACTGATTCCTGGCTTATTTTAGAACCTTACCTTTCCACACCCAGCTACTGGACAGCCTTTTCTGATAGATCCATAAAACAGGATCCTAATACCCCATTCCCCCTGTAACAGTTTAGAAGCCAAGCTGTGTATGAACCCAAAGTTCAAGTAAAGTCTGGAACTAAATTTCTATGATGAAGCAATTTAAGGATTTTAAAAGAAAGACTCAGAAAATGGCTTTTTAAGTACTGAGCTCAGCCAGTTCCATTTATTGGCAAATGACACAGGGGCTCTCTCAGACTTATCTCAAATATGGGGTATGAACTTCTTGCTTTTGAAGCTCTATCATTCTCTGAACATATGGGTTATTCTTAAGTACGTTTCTTACAAAATCCTGGATTTCTTTCACATTGTCAACAAGAATGCAAATTAATCCTATGTTTGACAACATAGGTTGAGCATTCCTGATCCAAAAATTCACCGTCTGAAATGCTTCAAAATCTGAAACTTTCTGCGATCCGACATTATGCCACAACTGGAATATTCCACGTCAGACCACATATGATGGGTCACAGCTAAAACACAGGTACACTAAAAATAGAACATAAAATTACCTGAATTTTCAGGTATATGAGAAAAGGACATATGAAACATAAATGCAAATATTCCAAAATCCAAACAAATCCAAAAATCCAAATACTTCTGGTTTCAAGCATTTTCAATAATGGATATTCAACGTGCATCTGCCCAAACTTCAAATGCACATACTTTTAGACCTTGTAATTCTATATGTGTTGACATTTATCCCACAGATACATTCATACACACACACACACACACACACCCATATACACATATTCAAACACACACACACACACACACACACACACACAAACTCATTGTGGCTGTGTGACATTACCACTTTGGAAACAAATGTCCATTCACAGAAGACTCAATAAATAAATTTTGGTTCATCTAATAATTCAATTGACTAATACGTGATTGTTAAAACAAATGAGAAAGAGTAACATAAAATGAAATAAAATTATACAGAGAGGTAAGGAAAGGGGTTGAAGTTTCACTATTAAAGAAAAAGTAAGATCTCTTCTGTATAAAAAGATAGATGGATATATCTCCCACAAATACATGCATATACACTGTGTCTATAGAATTTCTGGTAAGGGGTATAATAGAAAAATATTACCAGGGGTCACCTGTAGGAAGTATGGCTGGGAAATAGGGACTCACACATTTCATTTTATACCCTTCTGAACTACTCAATGTTATTCTTTTGGCTGTAAGTATGCAATACTTTCATCAAAATACTCTTTTAAGAGGTGTCATAGTAACTGTCAAACTGGTAATAACTACCAAATTGGTCATAACTACCAAATTGGTCATAGTAACTACCAAATTCTGCTTTTTAGCCCCCAGGGAAGTAAGGGACACATATAATTCTTATACTTGGAGTTATGATGACAGTGAGGTTTTGAATTGAGACTAAGAGAGGCTGAGCCCAAAGACTGTCATGTGAGTTCCTTCTCTAATCTCCCCATGCACTGCATTGTGTGCGCCATCTTGGTCTGTGCTCTTTGTCCCATCTGGATCATGAGCTGCCTACTTGGGGTCAGGAGCCATCTTGTCCACATGAATAAATCCCTGGTTCCAGGCACTGCACCCAGCAAACATTGAGCCCATGACAAACCTTGTTAAGAAGTCAGTGGCCTCGTTCAATTACAGTTCTAACAAGATTACTAAATGTTAGAGATAAAAATTCCATAAGGGAAGTGGGGGGGCATCTTGCTTTGGAACTATTAGTAAGATTCGTCATAACTCCCCAATTAAGTATATAAGGAGTAGGCTCCAAACAGCTAGAGAGCCTCAAACCTACTCTTTGGAAGAATTTCAGCCTCTAGCTTTCATGCTCATAATTCTTAGCTTGTTAAAAGCCTCCTCTCTCTCTTGTGTTAAAGGACAGCTTACTCCCACAACATGTGTCCCATTGGGATTCAGAACTGCTTGGTGGAATCCAACTCCAGAAATTCTAGAAATAGGATTTTGGCAAAAAATACTTGCGTATGTTGATTAAGTTATTCCCTTTGCAGCATTTGTTGGTGTAGGCAGGAACCAAGAGCACATGGTAAACCAACAATAGAACACAGTTGCTTCTGCAACAGGCTGCACCATCCAAACTCTTTCAGAAGTTCTAAGTCAGCCAAACCAAGGATAGAGGTTGTCCTTGACCTTGCTTTGAGAAGCAGTTTCATACAGTGGCTTGAAATCAGGATGTTCAAGGTTCTAATCCAGCTCATCACTTAATTGCTATGTGACCTCAGGTAACAAAATTAATCTCTCTCAACATTAGTTTCCTTATCAGTAAAACATGAATCATTGTAATCCCATCTCATGCAGGATCTGTGAAGGTTACAGGAGATAACATCTGAAAGGAGTTTTGCATAGTGTACCATTAGTAGTAACAGGTGTTACGATTAATTTTCCTTTTGTAAATAATGCTTAAGGGGGATCCAAGATGGTGGGGCAAGAGGGAGGCTGCATTCTGTGTCACTCCATGATCTGGGATTCAAGTAGTGGGAATACTGTTTCTCTGCAAGTGACTGGAGGACCCCTGACAGCTGCTCTTGTGCAGGAATCATGGCCACTGTGTCTGCACAAGTCTCCAGGCCTCAGCATCAGCATAGGACCTCTGGGTGCCCAGGACCACCGGCATCAGCACGTGTGTAGGATTCCTGGCCGTCCACTCACACAGGAATCCTCCGCTGCTGCTCCCATGTAGGACACCCAGCCGCTATCCATGTGTAGGACCTCCGTCCGCCACTCCTGAGTGGACCCTCATCTACCAATGTGGGGCTCCCCCTGTTGCCTCCACCTTGGGACACTGCAACCACTTCCATAGTCTCCTATACACAGTAACCTGCACCTGGAGACACTGCACAGGGTCTGGAGACAGATGCCAGCCACAACACTGCACCCCACAGAGCTACATCTCTGAACGTTGTCCAACATCACCACCTGGCCTGACCCAGTATCCCATCTCTGAAAACAGCCATCTCCATCTTGGGACACCTTTTTCGCCATCTTTAGTTGGGGCAACTCTCAGCTTGGGACACCAGCTGGGGCTTAGAAGGAAAATCAAGGTACCTATGGTCCCCAAATCCCCCCTTCTCTGGCAGCCGCTAACCCAGCACAGTGCTTGCTGCTAAGTGGCTGGTCCATAGCTCACAAAACCAGGTGCTGATCTGCCCAACACAAAACAGCTCTCTGCAACAGATGCTCAGAGCACAGCTCACAAGACCTCCAGAGAGAAAGGTTCCTGATTGGGAAGTAGAAAGGGAGGGGGCAAGTGAGATACAGTTTAGAGACTAAATTAGGGACCAGGAATTGTGAGGTTTACAGGCAATATAGGGAGATAAGACCAGGCACCCACATCACATGAGTGGGCCCCAAAGGAGACCTTGGGGTGCAGTCTCCCATCGGGGTCCAGCAAGTACTATACCCCACCTCCAGGAGCTCTGCCCCCAAGATCAACCCTCCCTCCCTAATAACCTTCACTATCCTGAGGGTGGAGATACCAGCAAACAACAGACAACCCCACCTATTGGATGAGAAGGGAAGCAGGAAGGATACTGATTTCCAACCAAAACAATTCTTATATCTTCCTTTGAGATTTTTTCCCCTTTTCTCTCTCTTCTCCTGCCCTCACATCCCCAAGATTTGTGAAACCAAGTACTTTTCATGAATTAGGCTACTGAGGACTGAAATGTCTGAATAAGTATATTACAGTTGTGTTGTATATTCTTTATCTCCCATTTTTACATTTTTCTCAATTTTTATGTTTATTTGTTTTCTGTACTCAATTGTCTTCTCACTTGTCTCTCCAAAATCACTTTTTCTCTCTTCTCCTGCTTCTAACCAACTTCTTTAGATTCCTCTTTCATGCTTCCTAAAATCTAATAACTCTATATCCTCACCTCCTATCCCCTCAATGTCTCATCCTATACCTCACCCCTGGTTCTTTGTCCATCATCAGAAACTGTAGACCCTTTTGCAAACCTGTTTATATTACAGATAATAATTGAACTCTCCATTTCTGAACATTGTGACAAGACAGTAAATGTCTTAATAGCAGATATTTGGTCGAAGGCTATATATTGGTTGTACTGGGATCTGTTAATATTGTTCTCCCCTTTAAAGGAGAGGTACTGGAACCCTGCAGGGACATTATAAACCTATAGGGTAAAAATTGTAACACCTTGGATCTGCAGTGCTGGAAGGGAAGACAACACGAACAACATGAAAATACAAGGGAGGAAGGTGCCCCCAACAAACCAAGATGCTACATTATTAGAATCCATGGCCACCCAACAGAAGAAATGACAGAGAAGGAGTTCAGGATGTAGATAATTAAAATGTTCTGTGAATTAAAGGATGATATAAGAGAGCAAATACAAGCAACAAAAGATCATTTTGAGAAAGAGGTACATAAGCAAATATAGGAAGCAAAAGATTACTTCAATAAGAAGATAGAGATTCTGAAAACAAACAAACAAACAGAAATCCTTGAAATGAAAGAAACAATAAACCAAATTAAAAAGTCAATAGAAAGCACCACCAACAGATTAGATCACTTGGAAGACAGGACCTCAGACAATGAAGACAAAAGATGGTAAGAAACCATAAGCAGAACATTTAAGAATTATGGGATAATATACAAAGGCCAAATTTAAGAATTACTGGGATAGAGGAAGGCATAGAGTTACAAACCAAAGGAATGAACAAGCTATTCAATAAAATAATATCAGAAAAATTTCCAAACATAAAGAATGAATTGTAAAATCAAATACAAGAGGCTTACAGGACACCAAAGGTACAAAATTACAACAGATCCACACCAAGGCACATTATAATGAAAATGCCTAGCAAACAGAATAAAGAGAATCTCAAAAGCCATAAGAGAAAGGAATCAGATTACTTATGGGGGGAATCTATTAACTATTAGATTTTAGGATATCTGCAGATTTTTCATCCTAGACCCTGACAGCTAGATGATCTTGGAACAACATATACTAAGCTCTGAAAGAAAATGGATGCCAACCAAGAATCTTATATCCAGCAAAATTAAGCTTTAGATTTGATGACAAAATAAAAACCTGCCATGATAAACAAAAATTAAAAGAATTTACAACTAGAAAGCCTGCACTACAGAACATGCTCAGCAAAATATTTCATAAGAAATGAAAAACCACAATAAAAATCAGCAAAGGGAGGTATTACACTAAAAGAAAAACTAATCAAAGGAGAAGCCAAGCCAAGTTAAATACCAAAAATAAACAAAAATGACCAGGAATAATAATAATCATGTCTAAATAATAACCCTGAATATTAATGGTCTAAACTCACCAATCAAAAGACATAGAAAGGCAGATTGGATTTTTTTTTAAAAAAAGACCCCAAAATATGCTATCTTCAAGAGACTCATCTCATAGGAAAAGATATCCACAGACTAAAGGTGAAATGTTGGGGAAAATTATATCACTCACATGGACTGCAGAAACAAGCAGGGGTTTCCATCTTCATATCAAATAAAGTAGATTTAAAGCCAAAGTTAATTAAAAGATATAAAGAAGAACATTTCATACTGCTTAAGGGAATCAGACATCAACAAGACATAACAATTATAAATACATATGCCCCAAACAATGGAGCATCTATATTCATCAAATAAAGTCAAGTTCAATAGTCAAATAGACCACAACACAATAATTCTGGGTGACTTTAACAAACCTCTTTCTCCACTGGATGGATCTTCCAAACAAAAGTTAAACAAAGAAACTATAGAACTCAATAATACAAGAAAGTCAATAACTTAGACTTAACAGACATATATAGAATATTTCATCCACCAACATGTGAATTCATGTTCTTCTCAGCAGCACATGGATCCTTCTCTAAAATAGACCATATGTTATGCCTCAAAGCAACTCTTAGCAAATACAAAAAAAAAAAAAGTAGAAATACTACCCTGCATTCTATCAGATCATAATAGAATAAAATTAGAAATCAATGATAAAATAAAAAAAATAGAAGCTACTCCAATACCTTGAGTCTAAATAATATGCTATTGAATGAACAATGAGTTGCAGAAGACATCAAAGAGGAGATTAAAAAATTTTTAGAGGTAAATGAGAACATTGATACAACATATCAAAATCTCTGGGACACTATGAAGGCAGTACTAAGAGCATTGCATGACCTGATAGAAGAAAAAGTTGGCTTCAATCTACACATTGTGGGGTCGGGCTCCAAATTCCTTAATAGGACGCCCATAGCACAAAAGTTAATAACTAGAATCAACAAATGGGACTTACTCAAACTAAAAAGTTTTTTCTCAGCAAGAGAAACAATAAGAGAGGTAAATAGGGAACCTACATCCTGGGAACAAATCTTTACTCCTCACACTTCAGATAGAGCCCTAATATCCAGAATATACAAAGAACTCAAAAAATTAAACAACAAGATAACAAACAACCCTATCAACAAATGGGCGACGGACCTGAACAGACACTTCTCAGAGGAGGACATACAATCTATCAATAAGTACATGAAAAAATGCTCACCATCTCTAGCAGTCAGAGAAATGCAAATCAAAACCACCCTAAGATACCATCTCACTCCAGTAAGATTGGCAGCCATTATGAAGTCAAGCAACAATAAGTGCTGGCGGGGATGTGGGGAAAAGGGTACACTTGTACATTGCTGGTGGAACTGCAAACTGGTGCGGCCAATATGGAAAGCAGTATGGAGATTCCTAGGAAAGCTGGGAATGGAACCACCATTTGACCCAGCTATCGCCCTTCTCGGTCTATTCCCTGAGGACCTTAAAAGAGCATACTATAGGGATTCTGCCACATCAATGATCATGGCAGCACAATTCACAATAGCTAGACTTTGGAATCAACCCAGATGCCCTTCAATAGATGAATGGATTAAAAAACTGTGGCATTTATACACAATGGAGTATTACGCAGCACTAAAAAATGACAAAATCATGGATTTTGCAGGGAAATGGATGGCATTAGAGCAGATTATGCTAAGTGAAGCTAGCCAATCCTTAAAAAACAAATGCCAAATGTCTTCTTTGATATAAAGAGAGCAACTAAGATCAGAACAGGGAAGAAGAGCATGAGGAAAAGATTAACATTAAACAGAGACGAGTGGGGGGAGAGAAAGGGAGAGAGAAGGGAAACTATGGAAATGGAAGGAGACCCTCATTGTTACACAAAATTACATATAAGAGTTTGTAAGGGGAAAGGGAAAAAAAAAAAAACAAGGGAGAGAATTAAACAACAGCAGATGGGGTAGAGAGGGAAGATGAGAGGGAAGGGGAGGGGGGATAGTAGGGGATAGGAAAGGTAGCAGAATACAACAGTCACTAATATGGTATTATGTAAAAATGTGGATGTGTAACCGATGTGATTCTGCAACTTGTATTTGGGGTAAAAAATGGGAGTTCATAACCCACTTGAATCAAATGTATGGAAGATGATATGTCATGAGCTGTGTAATGTTTTGAACAACCAATAAAAAAAAAAAAGACAGTAAAAAAAAAAAAAAAAAAGAGCATTGCATGGAGTTCATTCCTTAAAAGAAGAAAAAGTCAACAAATAAATGACCTAACATTGCATCTCAAAGCCCTAGAAAAAGAACAAATCAACACCAGAAGCAATAGAAGACAGGAAATAATTAAAATCAGAGCTGAAATCAATGAACTTGAAACAAAAGAAACAATTGAAAAAATTGACAAAAAGTTGGTTCTTTGAAAAAATAAATAAAATTGATAAACCCTTAGCCATTCTAACGAAGAGAAGGAGAGAGAAAACTCAAATTACTAAATCTGTGATGTAAAAAATCACAATGGACACTACGAAATACAAAGGATAAATTATTTTGAAAATTTGTACTCCAATAAGAGAAAATATCGAAGGCATCGACAAATTCCTAGAGTCACATGATTTGCCCAAACTGAATCAGGATGATATATACAAGTTAAACAGATCAATTTCAAGCAAGAAAATAGACGATACCATCAGAAGTCTACTAACCAAGAAAAGCCCTGGACCAGATGGATACCCAGATGAATTCTACAAGACCTTCAAAAAAGGACTAATATCAATACTCTTCAAATTATTTCATACAATAGGAAAAAAGGAAACACTTCCAAACTTATTATATGAAGCCAATATCACCTTGATTTCAAAACCAAACAAAGACATCAAAGAAAGAAAACTTCAGACCAATATCTCTAATGAACATAGATGTAAAAATTCTCACTAAAATTCTGGCAAATCGAATACAAGAATATATTATAAAGATAGTGCACTACAATCAAGTGGGGTTCATCCCAGGGATGCAAGGTTGGTTCAACATAAAGAAGTCAATAAATGTAATTCACCATATCAATAGACTGAAAGAATCATATGATCATCTCAATAGACTCAGAAAAAGCATTTGACAAAATACAGCACCCCTTCATGTTCAAAACCCTAGAAAAACTAGGGATAACAGGAATATATCTCAACATTGTAAAAGTTCTCTATGTTAAGCCTCAGGCCAATATCATTCTAAATGGAGAAAAATTGAAGGCATTCCCTCTAAAAACTGGAACAGGACAGGAATTCCCTCTTTTACCACTTTTATTTAACATAGTTCTTGAAACTCTAGCCAGAGCAATAAGACAGACAAAAAAATTACAGGGATACGGATTGGAGAAGAAGAACTCAAATTAGCACTATTTTCTGACAACAAGATTCTATACCTAGAGGATCCAAAAAATTCCATCAGAAAACTTCTAGAACTAATAAATGAATTTGGCAAAGTAGCAGGATATAAAGTCAACACTTATAAATCAAAGGCATTTCTGTATATCAGTGACAAATCCTCAGAAAGAGAAACTAGGATAACTACCCCATTTACAATAGTCTCAAAAAAATACTTGGAAATCAACTTAATGAAAGAGGTGAAAGACCTCCACAATGAAAACTACAGAATGCTAAAGAAAGAATTAAAGAAGATCTTAGATGATGGAAAGGTCTCCCTTGTTCTTGGATAGGCAGAATTAATATTGTCAAAATGACCATACTACCAAAAGCATTATAGAGATTTAATATAATTCTAATCAAAATCCCAGTGACATTCTTCATAAAATAAAAGAAGTCATGAAATTCATCTGGAAAAATAAGAGACCCAGAATAGCCAAAGCAATCCTTAGCAAGAAGAGTGAAGCAGGTGGCATCACTATATCAGACCTTAATCTATACTACAGAGCAATAGTAACAAAAATGGCATGGTATTGGCACCAAAATAGACATGTAGACCAATGGTACAGAATAGAGGACACAGAGACAAACCCACATAAATACAGTTATCTCATATTAGACAGAGGTGCCAAAAACATGTATTGGAGAAAAGATAGCCTCTTCAACAAATGGTGCTGGGAGAACTGGAAAACAATATGTAGCAAAATGAAATTAAACCTCCTTCACTATGCACAAAACTCAACTCAAAGTGGATCAAGGACCTAAGAATTAGACTAGACACCCTATACCTAATAGAAGAAAAAGTAGGCCCAAATCTTCATCATGTTGGATTAGGATCAAACTTCCTTTTATAGTGAAAGAATTAAAATCAAGAATCAATAAATGAGATGAATTCAAACTGAAAAGCTTCTCAGCAAAAGAAACAATTGATGAAGTGAATAGAGAGCCCATAGAATGGAAGCAAATTTTTACCACACGCACATCAGATAGAACGTTAATCTCTAGGCTATATAAAGAATGCAAAAATCTTAACACCAAAAAAAAAAAAAAATCCAATCAATAAATGGGCAAAAAACCTGAACAGACACTTTTTAGAATATGATATACAATCAGTCAACAAATATATGAGATTTCATCTCATTCCAGCCAGAATGGCAGCTATTAAGAATACAAACAACAATAAGTGTTGGCAAGGATGTGGGAAGAAAGGCACACTCATACATTGCTGGTGGGACTTCAAATTGGTACAACCAATATGGAAAGCAGTATGGAGATCCCTTGGAAAACTTGGAATGGAACCACCATTTGACCCAGCTCTCCTATTCCTTGGTTTATACCCAAGGGACTTAAAAACAACATACCACAGTGACACAGCCACACCAAAGTTTATAGTGGCACAATACATAATAGCTAAATTGTGGAAGCAACCTAGATGTCCTTCAGTAGATGAATGGATAAAGAAATGTGGTATACATATACAACAGAATATTACTCAGCATGAAAAGAGAACAAAATCATGGCATTCACAGGTAAATGGATGGAGTTGGAGAATATTATGCTAAGTGAAGTAAGCCAGCCCCCCCTCAAACCAAATGCTGAATGTTTTCTCTGATATATGAATGCTGATCCATAATGGGGATGGGGGAAAGTACTGGAGGAATGGAGGGACTTTAGAGAGGGCAAAGGGGAGGGAAGGGAAGGGAAGGGAGGGGGTGTGAGAGTAGGAAAGATGGTGGAATAAGATGGACATCATTACCCAAAGTACATGTATGAAGACATGAATGGTGTGACCTACTTTGTGTACAACCAGAGACATGAAAAATTGTGCTCCATTTGTGTAGTATGAACTGAAATGCATTCTGCTGTCATGTATAACAAATTAGAATAAATTTTTAAAAATAATACTTAAGGACACTTGAACAAAATAATACTAGAATGCTGTCAATATGGGGTTTTAGCTGCAAATTTGGACCAGATCTCTGATTCTTGGCTCTCACTGATCTATGTCAGGGATTTTTAGACTATGTAAAACAATGATGTCCCATAAATGACACAGAGCATTTCTATGCAAAACCAGAACTTTTAAAATTTTAATTTATTTAAACTTAGTACATTTTATCAATTTTCTAAAAATACTATTTGATATAATTTCTCAGCTGCAAAGTTTTTGTCTCTTGTAATTTTTTGCACCTGCTACCACTCACTGGTCTGTCCCAGAATCAAGTATGAAATATCAGCTGATTATATCCCAAAATTAGGTAGGCTACTTTTGAAAGTTCAATGAATCATTATTTCGTGGTGCAATGAAAGATTGTCATCACTTCCCGACATTCTGGCACCTGAATGGCTTTGAGAATGTTGAACCATGTTGCTCACTAAGCTATTGAGTTTTCTTATGGTGTGAAGTCACTCCTACCAGTACCATCCGATCACACTGTAGAGGGCACCCTTGCTGGGCAGGTCCCTTGCTGAGAAACCCTCCTGTCACAGAGGAAGAAATGAAAATCAACTGCAATTGCCTTTTTCCTTCTCATTAAGAACCCTAATTCACTATGGTATTCTTATCACTTTTATTTAAAATCAGATATTATGTTGAACATGCAAAAAAGTATAGAAAACAATATAATGAAACCCAGGGACAGGCAACTCCAATTGATCAACTATACTATTTTGTCATATTGCTGGATTTACCATGCATAATTTTATTCTGTTTACTATAAATGTATAGTAATTTATTCTTTTACAAAGAAAACTCTTAAGAAATGAGGCTGGGTTAAGTCAGGTCTCTCAAATGGCCTTCAGGTCCAGGGTATCACGTCCTGAGATTGGGAATATAGTACCAACATGGCCAAAGGCCATCTGGGGACTTAGCTGAAATTGGCTGCGACCATGTTATGAACAGTGTAGTAGAGCAGCTGTCACTGTGAAGACTATGGCACCATGAGGCTGGGGCACCAGGTTTAGTTAAGACTGTGATGACCTGCCCTACATGAACTCTTTCCCACCACCCACTAGATGTTTGAAAATACCCAAATATTCACTTTCCCAGTGCAGTAGGCTGTTCCTATAAAAGGCTTCAATGGATTCTTTGTTTATTGTAGTCATCTTGTCTGTCTTTGGCAATGTGACTTTGCCATTCCTTTTATCAAGACAAGGGGATTCTATTTGAATCTACAGGACTCTGTGGATTGCTATGACTCAGTGAGTGCATAAGTGACACTGGCTTCTGAGACTACAACTTAAGAGACCCTGGAACTTTTATTGCCACTCTTTTGTAGGCCTGCCACCATGCAGTCAGGCCAACTATGCTGAGGCCGCCATGCTGTGAGGAAGCCTCAGCCAGCTACATGGAAAGAGAGATTGTGGGAAGGAAGTCAGATGCCTGGCCAACCCCCAGATTGTCCTGGATGTTGCTGCTGCACAGATACCACGTGAAACAGAAATGCAGCCAGCTGAGTACTGCAGAGACATGAGAACAAAGGTTGTGTAAAGCTACTAAGTGTCGGGGTGGTTTGTACACATAGTTGGGTAACTGAAATCCCTGGACTTCTTTATTGCTAAGGTATGTGACACCCTTCTGGCCACTGCAATGTAAGAGACAGTTTGCTTTGGGGGAGGTTTCTGGAAGAGGTTTTTTTCTTCCTGTAATGAAGATCCACGTGAGGAGAGAGACCTCTTCTAGGATTTGCACGCAACTATGAAGGCATAGGATGCCTAGAGAGATGATGCCTTGTGCCTCTGAGGGGACAGCCTGGAAACGAAAGGCAACATGGGGGAGAATGGCAGAGTAACAAGACAGAGGATACCTTGATGACCTTGTCATGCCACCTGATAATCAGACTAAAACCGACCACTTCCAGAGTTCTTGCTTTGGGAAGTGACACACCTTTAAGTCATTTTTGGTCAGAGATTCTGTAATTTTCAATTAATAACACAAACACTATTGATGTGGCTCCAGGGAACAGAGGAGACTATCCTTTTGCACCAGCTGCATGTGGCTTTCTAATAACACACTTGCTCCCAGCACAGTCATTGGAGGTGCTAACAGAACTAGGATAGGGATTTTTGCACTCAAATGTAAGAAGATAAATTACCTGTGAATTCAACAAAATCTGTTAGCTTTCTGTAATACCATGTCCAAAAAAACCGTGCCTGTAACTATGATACCAGTTCAAATTCTTCTTATAATTACATTTTGAATGCTGTCCCAGGTTTGAAAATTCACCACCTTGGTTTCTGGAAACCCAGTTTAAATACATAAAGGGAGCCGATATTCTTCACGGGAGGTCAGATGTAGGTACAGCATTATATTTATTGAAACTAGCTCAAGATTTAAGCATGAGACAGAAATCTGAACACATTATAAAAAAAAAAAAAACATTTTGAAAAGCCAAACAATGCACCTCTATAAATGATGAGTGACAGTCCCACCCATGAGCATGTACACTCAGAAGTTGCAAAGGTGCATTTTTCTTTGGGGAATAGTTTACTACATGATTGTATGTAACTACTATGCCCTGGCAGTCATTTACATGGATTCAAGTGTGTGCATCTAAGGCTACTAATTTGCGTACAGCTTCCTCACCTGACTTGATGGTGCTTTATAGGGTGACATAGCTGTTTGGCCTGAAGTATAAAGATAAGTTTTGTTCAGAAGTTAAATTTTTCATTTAAGATAATTACTACAGATTCTGTTTTTACTTACAAATTTCATTCCAGCAATTTTGCTTAGTATGTCAGCACTTAATGGCTGCTTTGTGTTTTTGAATCCAATTGAAACTAGCTAGGCTTCCTCACTTTCTGTGACAAACCCAGACAAATTAAATAGTCAAAGGGAACAAACCCGACAGCGAGAGATATTATGAGGCAAAGTTGAGGTTTGGATCCCAAGCCTTGATCAACTGTATATCCTTGGGTTAGTGACTGACCTTCCCCAGGAGTTAAGTTCCCTATCTGCAAAGAGATGGATTTATCCAGTGTGGTCAGATAGAGCTTTCTGTGATAAGGGCAACATTCTCTGTTGGCACTGTCCAATACGGAAGCCATTAGCCTCATGTAGCTACTGTGTACTTGAAATGTGGCTACTCAGAAACTGAATTTTTAGTTGTTTAATTTTATTAATTTACATTTAAATTAAATAGCCCCATGAGGCTAGTGGCTGCAGTACTGGAAGGCACAGATAATTGATCTAAGTCTTTTCTCATCTAAATGTTACTTGCTTCTCCTACTCTAGCTTTCCACTTAGCTTTCCCTTTCCTATGTTCACCTCCGCAACAACTCTCCATTGTCTTTTTATTTCACTTGGAATTAAAGGTCAGAGACATCTCCATTGCCATTAGAGCATAAAGTCAAGAGCCTGGAATTAACCATCAAAATTAAACTACTTCTTGAAAAGGAGAAAAGGACCAGGTCTTAAGAGGCTCTTTGATCTTCCATTAGAGCCCAGTTGGAGAGTCAGGAGTGATTAGCCAAGAATAAGATGCAATATTTATCAAGTCAAAAGGCAGCATGGGTATGGCTTCCTGTTTTAGGATAATGTCAGCTTCAGTTAGAAGCTTTCACTTTTCAAAGCTTCTGCTAATAAACTGTCAGAAGGGGTCGTTCATTTCCTAAAATTGTATATGGCAATGACTTGGCGTGATTCTCACTATGTCTCAATGCATAGGACTAAGTTTTGAGGCTGGGAAAGCCCAGGGCTAACAGAGGAACGTGGTCAGAAGTAAGTATAGTGCATCATGATACATCCTACAATTAGTGTGTGAGCACCACGCCCTAAGAATACAAGGAAAGCGCTAATCCTCCTCCCCTTTCCTGGTGAGCCTGGGAAGGTAGCAGAAAGGAGATATCTCATGCAAGGTGATGATTGGAGGTTTATTACAGCCTCAAGGAGAGGGAGGGCCTTTCTGGCTTCAGGGATGTCAGGTGAGTAAGGTCCGCCATACTCCCAACTTTCAGAGAAATGAGTGCTGGTTTGGCCTCTCACTACAGAGTCTTTTACCTGAACTATCGCTCAAAGAGCTAAGATGATTTGAATGTTGGGTTCTAGATCTTTATTTTGAGGAGCAATTTCTATTTCTATGATAAATGATGCGAGACCCTACCTCATCTAACTATCTCTTGGACAGAGCATGGGAAATTATAGGACATATTTGAGAGAGCACATCATTTGAAGGTACTGAGCACAAGGTAGAATCCAGGTATTAGAAGGGAGGCAAAGCATCAGGAAGGAGCATAAACAGTGTCATTATCTGAAGTGTTGATTTTTCCATTAAAGTAGAACCAGTTTTTAATCACCAGAGGGATTGCATCTGGGAATGCACACCTTACATCTGCATGTCTATCACTAACCTCCATGAAACGGACATTTGGTCTCTACAAATGGTTTGTTTTCCTCATTTCCTTTTCCTACAGAGAAGTCACTAGGGGTGGATGGGGTACAAAACACTGGAGACTGCCTTTCTGGTGAACCACAGAAAGGAATCTCTGCATTGTGGTGATGGTCTTTTCAATTGCTGTACTTACTTATTTGCATGAAATAGATCTCCTAGCTTGCCCCTTTCACTTAGAAATTTACAGGTTAAAAAAAGATGATGACCCAGGCAGGATACTAATCCCCTATAAACAAATACATCTTCATTATAGAAACATATAATAAATATTTGCCTCAAGTAGAAGCCACAAGCCAGGGTGAAATGGTGGGGTGCTGAAGGATTTGACTTGAGGCAATTATATGATATGATATGAAGCCCCTTTGCTGTTCTCACCTGCTGTTGATACATACCCATGAGATTTTCAAGCTCCTTCCCTCTGCTTTATACAGTTGTTCATCAATGATGCTGCACACTCCATCTCTTAGGAAGCTTTTAAAAATCCTAATACTAAGGTTATATACCAGACTAATTAAATCAGGACCTCTTAGGGTGGGGCCCAGTCCTGAACATTTTTAAACTCCTCTGACATGCAACAATTTCCCCCTCCCCCTTGGTACCAGGGACTGAACTCAGGGGCACTCAACCACTGAGCCACATCCCAGACCTATTTTGTATTTTATTTAGAGACAGGGTCTTACTGAGCTGCTTAGCGCCTTGCTTTTGCTGAGGCTGGCTTTGAACTCATTATCCTCCTGTCTCAGCCTCCTGAGCTGCTGGAATTGTAGGTGAGAGCCACCATACCTGGTGACATGTGAGAACTTTAGTAAAGGCCACATGACAAATTTAGGAAAGGCCATTTTTATTTTTACAGCAGTAGTTCCTAGAGTTAAAAAATACATATTTCTGGGCCCCATCTCAGACCCACTGAATCACATCTGGTGGTAGGGCTATTTAATTAAGTTTTCCTCTTACTTAAAAACAAAAACCAGGAAAACCCAAGTCCAATCTGATGTCCACCCTTTATTGCAAACTGCTGTTCTAAAGTGTCCAATTTTGAGCCCAGTACTGTGGTGCATGCTTGTAATCCCAGTGACTCAGGAGGCTTATGCAGGAGGATCGTGAATTCAAAGCTAGTCTCATCAACTTACTGAGACTCTGATTCAAAATGAAACATTAAAAAAAGGGGCTGGGATTGCCGACATTTTGGGAGCAAATTTTTGCCACACATGCATCAGATAGAACACTAGTCTCCAGAATATATAAAGAACTCAAAAAGCTTAACACCAAAAAAAACAAACAACCTAAACAATAAATGAGCTAAGGAGCTGCGCAGATGCTTCTCAGAAGAAGATATACAACTGATCAACAAATACTTGAAAAAATGTTCAACATCTCTAGTAATTAGAGAAATGAAATCGAAACTACTCTAAGATTTCCTGTCACACCAGTCAGAATGGCAGTTATCAAGAATACAGACAACAATAAATGTTGGCAAGGATGTGGGGAGAAAGGCACACTCATACATTGCTGCTGGGACTGCAAACTGGTGCAACCAATCCGGAAAGCAGTGTAAAGATTGCTTAAAAAACTTGGAATGGAACCACCATTTGACCCAGCTATCCCACTCCTGGGTCTATACCCAAAGGACTTAAAATCAGTATATTATAGTGATGCAGCCACAACCATGTTCATAGCAGCTCAATTCACAATAGCTAACTGTGGAAACAAACTAGAGTCCCTTCAATAGATGAATGGATGAAGAAACTGTGGTATATACACAATGGAATATTACTCAGCATTAAAAGAGAATAAGTCATGGCATTTGCAGGTAAATGGATGAATTAGGAGAATATCATCCTAAGTGAAGTAAGTCAATCTCAAAAAACCAAAGACTGAATGTTCTCTCTGATAAGTGGATGCTGATCCATAATGGGGGTGGGTATGGGAAAAATGGTGGAATTTTGATTGGGCAAAGGGTGGGAGGGTGAGGAGGGGGCAGGAAAGATGGTGGAATGAGATGGACATCATTACCCTAGGTACATGTAAGACTGCACATCATGTACAACCAGAGAAATGAAAAGTCGTGCTGCAATTGGGTACAATGAATCAAAATGAATTTTGCTGTCATATATACCTAATTAAAATAAATTTTAAAAAATTAAAAAAAGAAAAGGGGATGGGGATGTGGCTCAATGGTTAAGTACCCCTTGGGTTCAATCCCCTGTAGTAGTAGTAGTAGTAGTAGTAGTAGTAGTAGTAATAATAATAATAAGCCAAATTTCTATTTCCTCTAGAAATGTGAGAGAATTAAGAAAATGAAGTTCATTAAAGATGATGTAGAGGATATTTATTTGGGGGGGGGCATCATTCTTTTCCCCTTCCTTTCTGTTTCCACTTTTTATCAAAGTGTAACACATGAGGACAGATTGTAAATGCATGCCTTGATGAGGATGTGTAACTAGCACCCAACTCAAAAACCTGATGCTTGCCAATCCCCCAGAAACCTTCCCTTCTAGGAACCACAAAACTGATTTTTAATATCTCTTCCTTTTAAATTTTTATTTGTTCCAATTTGATTTTGCAATAAAGTCGCCCTGGTTTGATGCAAATAATTATTGAGAAATAATTCAGATGCCAGTAGTACTTGAGAGCCAGCGGACTAACTAAAAAACACATCTGTACTGCTTTATTTACAATGTTTTTAAACAAGAAGAAAGTGAGGCTGAGAAGAGGTCATGTCCCAGATTTTCATATACTGTTAGTTATTGGGTGTAAATTTTAGACACTGTACACCATTAATCCTAAGCCTGTGATGACTTTGTAGATATCTTTATCATTTCTGCTGAAAAAAATGGAGAGGAAATGAATTGGTAAGATTTGGCCTGGTGTCCCTCTTGTGTAGAAGACCTGTTCCTTCATGTAGTGAGCACCCTGTTTCTCACATTTGTAACCAATTGAGAATTTAATCTTCCATTCAAATCAGCATGAAACAATGCCTCTGGGCATGATTATGCAAAGATCTAAATTGGCTGTTTCTTTAAAAAAAAACTCATTGAAAAAATGAGAAGTCTACTTCTTGCATCACATCAATATGTTTTTTAAGTTACTATGTCTTTTTCCTGATCTGATGAGCAATTCATGCTCATTGTAGAACAAGGTAAACTTGTAGAAGAAGAAACTATGAACTGGGCATTATACCTAAGGCTTCGTTTTCACGTTTGAATTAGCACATTGTAGTTGCGCACAGTATTGAGGTCCATTTTGGCATAATCATACAAGCATGGAATATAATTTGCTCCACTTCAGTCCCGGATTCCTCCTCTGTCTCCCCTCTTCCCTCCCGTTTTCCCCTTCCTCTTCTGGTCTTCCTTTTATTTACTTAATAGTTTTTAAAATTAGGACTTTATAGATATACACAAAGGTGAAATTAGACTGTGGTCTATTCAGAGATGTACATATCATGATTTGGTCAATTTCATTTTATTGTTTCTCTTATCCTTATTTTGGCCTAATTTTCACATGAGAGAAAACATTTGACCTAAGTGTTCTTTATAAATAATAAGAAAGACCTTTAAAAGCCTGGATAGGTCTCCAGTCTTGCTTGAAATGAGGAGAATCAGTTACTTGGTCTTTGGATGCTCTTTAAGAAATTTGATAAAACTTATTCCTGATAAAAATATCTCCTATTTTATCTGGAGCTGGTATAGAACTGATACTCCATTGCAGACAGCATGCTATACTTCTATCTGATCTCTCTTTTTCCCAGATTGCCAAGTATAATTTAATTGCATGTATCCCATATATTTTTTTAGCTGTTCTTATGATTAAAGAAGCTATCTTTTTTTCCTATTTGTTAATCATATTGGCTGAAATTATGAAATTTATCATGAGTACATCTGAATTCTTAACAAATTCCAGCAATCCCTGAGGCTTTTTTTTTTTAAGCAAACATACCAGAGTTTATACCTTTAAATGCATGTGGTTTTTATCTGGAGGAGGAAGCTATGAACCTTTTTCAGTGTGTTCTCATGGCTCAAAATGCTCTGGGAAATTGCAGGAAGCAGGAGCAGGCCAGTGTTGAGTAGCACATCCCCCACCCTACTCTCAGATCCTGGAGTAAAAGGCACAGAGATTTTCTCACTTACTCAGCAAGGACTCTGTCAAAAACAACTGATTACATCTCTAGATCTGTCCAGTCAAATAAAAAAAAAAAATTCTCACTATGCCTCAGGGAGGGCAGAACCCTTTGCAACTCCTGGAATTTAGCATATAGTCATAGGCAACCAGCCTGAGAGATCAGCATGTGCCATTCTTCACCTGAGATTGAGCAATGAGACACCAGAGTTACAGTGACTTTGCTCAGGTATACCAAGAATGAAGGACAAACTTAATACACTATCTCAGGCATTGTGAGTCAAAAGGTTTTCACTTAAAACCTCAAATATGAGTTCTGGCAGGATCTATGTCTAAGTCTGACACCTTCAATCTCTCATATGTACATATACATGGTATAGGTATACCTCATACACTTTTTTCCCCCAACCACTCCCCAGTTGCTGAATATCTACTTTGTTTACAGATTCTTCTTTCCCTTACAACAATGATGCAATAAAATTCTTGTACAGAGACTCTTAAATCCTTTAACTTTTAAGGGCTAGTTTCTAGAAGCTGAGTCATATCACCCATGATATGTGTGGGTATGCTGTATTAACAGAGTTTGAAAAATTGCTTTTCAAAAATTCACAAAGCCACAGGAATGTGTTAGAAGTCCCCTCTAAACTTCCTCTCTTCGTTTATCACAATGGTGGGTATTATCACTCCTTTAAACATTTACTAGTTTTATGGGAGAGATCATATCTCACTGTAGTAACTGAATGATTCCTGCCCAAAAGGTACGTTCATGATTATCAAAATCCCTGGAATCTATGATCATGGCTGTAAAGAGGGCTTTTGCAGATATAATTAAGGATCTGTATATAAGATTTTACTGGATTATCTGGTGAGCCCTAAATCCAATGACAAGGATCCTTACAAGAGACAGAGGGGAGAGACCCATAGGGGCCATATGAATACAGAAATAGAGATTGGAGTTAGGCATACCACACACCAATGAACACCTGGAGCCACAAGACCCTGAAGGTCAAGGATGGACCCTTCTAGAGCCTTCAGAGAAAGTGTGGCCCAGTTACTACCTTGATTTTGGACTTTTTTTCTCCAGAATTGGGAGAGAATAAATTCCTGTAATTTTAAGCCACCAAGCTTGTGATGATTTGTTCTGGCAGCCTCAGCAAATCAATGTACTCATTGCTACCATGAACTTGTACATTTTTCTGAAAACTATTGAGGTCGAGGGTATTTTCATGTGGTTTGATTGACCAAGTGGGTTTGTTTTTTAGTCAGTCGACTATAACTTTTCCACATTTTTCAAAAGTTTTTTTTTGAATGTCAATTCTTAGAGATTCAGTGAAAATGTAGACATTAACATTTTGCTACATGTGAGACACCTAGCCTATTTTTTTTAATTTAGTTTTTTTTTATTATGGTATGTTTGGTTATATTGTCTATTTTTAAAAATTACATGGTATAGTGTGCTTATCTTGTTATTTGTTCCTCATGAGTTAGTTCCCTGTTGATTACAAACACGTCCCTGAAACCTGGGTTATAAAAATATTCTCCATAATTTTCTCAAAGCTGTTTGGGGTGGGCACAAAGTCCCCAAAGATGCCCATGCCCTCATGTCCAGGACCTGAGCACAAGCTGGTTTACATGGCAAAAAGGACTCTACAGATGTGATTAAGGGACCTTGAGATGGGAGACTGTCCCAGATTATCCAAGTGGGCCCAGTCTAGGCACGCAAGATCTTGAGAGAGCAAACCTGTTCCAATATGGTCAGAGGAAGCCATATCTAGGGAATAAGGGTCAGCAAGAGGCAATGCTCCTGACTTTAAAGGTGGAGGAAGGGAGCTATAAGCCCAGGGCTGTGGGCTCCCTCTGGGAATGGTAAGCAAATGGAATCTCCAAGTCTTCAGAAAGGAACGGGGCCCTGCTGATACCTTACCGTGTGAGACCTACATCAGAATTCTTACCTGTAGAATCATACGTTCATGCACTTGCATTGCTTAAGCTGCAAGATTTGTAATAATTTGTTATAGCATCAACAGATAGCCAATATGCTTTTCTGCTTAATTAAAAAAATATGCACCTTTAGGCCTTCACCTATAATTAACTTTTGAATATGCCAGTAAGTAGGGTTATAATTTTAGTTCTATCTGCTATACCGAGATTCATGTGTTTACCCTTTGCCAATCTCATGTTGCTTGATATAGTCATTTCAATATGTTCAAGTATCTAGTAAGGCAAGTTAGTCTCCTCTGTTTTTGTTTAAAAATATTTTTTTAAAACAGGTCTTGTTTTATGTCCTTTAAATTATCATTTCTTGTTAGGTATATTTGTAATTTGGGTTTTTAGGGTGACCATACCTTTTCCATTTGTAACTGACAATTCTTAGAAACCAAACCACTTCACATAACCTTGTCTTAGAGCCTATGAACTTGCTGTTCCCTCTGCCTGGAATGCAGCGTGCTTGTCATAGCTATCTGCATGGCAGGATTCCTCATGGACCTTATGCCTACTCAGATGCTAACTTCTTATCTGTGAAGCCTTCCCTGAGCACCCCACAGGGACCTGCTCACACCGCCTGCCACTCACCTTGTCTGCCAAGCAGTTGCTGTACACTCTGCCTTTTCTCTAGAAGCTTGTCATGGCCTGGCTTGCTTACTTCTGTGTGGTTTATTTTCTATTTGCCCCTATTAAGATCTCAGCTCTATGAAGAAAAGGAAACTTTTTTGTTCATTGCTATATTTCCAGGAAACAGATGCATGGCTTGGTATTCAGTCAGTGTTCAATAAATATTTTTGGAGGGTTTAATTATAAAGAAGACCTATTGATTTTTCTATATTTGTTTTTGAATTCAACCACTTTGTCAAATATCTTTATGGGCTGTAGCAGGTTTTTATTGGAGTCCTTGGACTTTTACAGGCATACAATCATATCATCAACAAAAAAGGATTACTCATTGGGTTGCATTAATTATGCCAATGATTCCTCATCTACTAAATTCACTGGGACTTCTGAAATAAAAGTGGAAGCAACAATTTTATCTATAAAAGATGGTGAAGATGGTCTCAGGTGTCACTTCTCCACCTATTCAGGTCTTCACCTTGAATCCTTGCAGTACCCTCATGCTCTGCCCTGCTAGGTTTATCCATGTGAGTGTTTTGGCTGTAATGTTAGCAGACAGGATGTAAGCAGAAGCCTGAATGATGACACAGATGCTGGACTTGCTTGTGTGCCTCTGCCACTGCCCTGACAGCATGGTTGGGCTAGCCTGCTGTAGGACGAGAATGTTGTAGAGAGTACAATTTTCCCATTATTCTAGTAAAGGCTATCCTGGATCAGCCCACAGCCAGTCAGTCTCAGATACCTGAGCATGCTTCATGGTGGTGACTGAGCTGCCTAGAGGGTCTGTAGCCAAACACAGATGTGTAAGCAAACCCAGCCTGAGCCCTGCACCCCTTAGACTGTGGGTACATACATGCTTATTATTACTTGCTAGGTTTGAGCATGTTATGTGCCATTATTGTGACTATAGATAATGAATACATTCTCTTATGCCCAATCTTACTGAAAAAAGCCTGAGAGTTTCACCATGTAGAGTTTTGTTATTTGTTAGCTTTTGGTGGATGGTCTTTTACTACATGTAAATAGAAATATGGTAATTAAGTTTTTAAAATTAAAAAGGCTGCCGAACTTTACAAATGTCTTTTCCACTGGTACTATTATAATCTTTTCCCTCCTTTACTCATGAGACAAATTATTTGACAGATGTCTTGATTTTTAACCATTTTAAAATCATTTTACATTATAGGAATAAGTCCCTTTTAATCAAGTGTATTCTTGTTTTGAGAGGTCTGGATTTTACTTGGTAATATTTTATTAAAAAGTTTGTCTCTCTGTGTGTAAGTGAAACTGGCATTTTTTTCTTAAGCCTACATTTTCCTCATCAGGTTTGGAATAAAGGTAATGTTGGATTTGGAAAATAATTTTCACACTTTCAGTACTGATCAAGATCCCAATACAAGGCAAGATATAAAGATTTGAATAACAGACCATATAATCTAATAAAGTTTTATACAGAATTCATATGATACGAATTAGTAAAATAGATTTCTGGTTGTCCATGGAACATTAATAAAATACAATTCACAAGACTAAAAATTTTTAAGAAGTTTATTTTTATTTTTTAGTTAAAGTTTATTTTAATAAGCCATAATCTTAGATCATAAGCAAATAAAATTGATATTCTATAAGAAAGCAATTGCTAGTAAATTATAATTACTTGAAAAATAAAGAAATATGCTTTAGAATAATGAGAAAAACAAAATCAAAATGACAAACTAGTATCAATGAAAAAGAATTATTTCCTACCAAAACTTATGGTACACAGCTAAAACGGAACTCAGAGGAAAATGGATAGTTTACAAATACTATAGACTTGTTATTGAAATACTAATAATAAATAAACATAGTACTCATTTTAGGAAGTTTCATAAAGAACAAAATAATAAACCTAAATAATATATGAAAAATGAACTATAAAGATAAATATGGAAATAAAGTAGGGGATAATAATGTTTGAATAATTCAATTCAATAACTGATTATTTTGCAAAATAAATAAGCTCACAAGTGTGACTAGAGACAGAATGGGGAAAATATTAGGACTGAGGAAAGAAACAGATGCTCAGAAAATGAAAATAAGGAAGAACTACATTTAAACCTATTACAATATATGTGAAAACCTAGAAAAATGGATTATTTCACACTAAATTAGGAATTCATAGACACAAGTAGTAGGATAAAAATGTAAGAAAAAGAGATTGAAATGATGACTAAAAGTTTAATATTTAAAAGAGGGGGGGAAGTCCCAGGATTAAGTAATTTCATAGCTGGGTTCCATCTGTCTTTTAAAGAACAGATAATTCCAAAGCTATTGAAACTATGATAGACGGTAAGAAGAAATGAAAGTTCCTAAATTCATTGTCTGAATTACACAGATCTGTGTTCTCAAAGTGTATTTCCTTGGCCATCATAATCATTGTCATCTGGGACTACATTAGAAATGCAGGTTATCTGACCTTATCCCAGACCCATCAAATCAGAAGCTCTGGAGTGGGGGGACAGGGTCCAGGAGCCCAAGGTCCTTGGGTGAGTCAAGTTCATCTACCACTGCTATAGATGCAGCTGGCATACAGTTAATATACAAAAGGCTGTATTGTTGCTTCATCTTCAGGAATTATTATCCTAAATGTATTTGCTTCTTTCCTTTGTTCTCTCAATATCAGAATCTATCTTCCAGGCATGAATTTGAACTTGCCCACATATTTTTCCCTCTTTTTTTTTTTTTTTTTTTTTTGCATAACAGACTTCTCAGATATCAATATCCCTGGGCATTGATTTCTGTTTTGACCTTGAAATTCATTTCTATAGAGTGCAAGGGGATAGAGGTAAGAATTATCAAGTAGAGGATAGGTTGTATATGGTAGTATTAGGAGGGGTAGTAGATGTAGCACCAATACCCTACTCTTGGAGTTTCTGCTAGCAATAGAAATTTTTTTGTGTGGGATGAGGTCAAGGGGGAGGGTGCAGTTATAATTATTACTATCTGTTCATATATACCGGGACAAAAAAATAGGTGGTATTTGTTTTAAAACTAGTTAAGATATGATGTTTTGCAAGTTGCATTATAATTACTGAAAAAAAAGAAGTATATTTTCATCATAAGGGCAGATGGGTTGCAATGAGTTGAAACATTTTAATACTGGAGGAAAAGATGTCTGGGAATTGCACATCAAAGGAACCAGGCTTTCCCTCCAGATCTACTATGAAGAGTAATTATGATCATCTCCAGTTTTTAGATGAGGAAAGGAAAGATTAGAAAAGTCCAGGAACTTGCACCCAGTTCTATGCAGCATTCAAAATCAAGTTTGCCTTCATTTAATCCTGCTTGGCTCCTTCCAACAAGACTCCTGGACCATTTTTCTAAAATCAAGTTCATTACCAAGAAATCTGAGTCTATCTCCTCCCGCAGTGAACTTCAAAAAGTGTCTTTTCCAACAGATAACCTACTTCTCCTTGGTTCATTTAGAAATGCTTCAAAGTTAAAGCCCTTCAATGATTTTATTGCTTTGGCCCAGAGACTAACAAATCATTGCACATGCTATATAAAAGAAACCATTTTAATATTAATAGCCCAGTCAATTGGGGATTAAAGGTTTAGGTTTGCTTTGGCACACAGAGGGAATATTAATTACCTGTAATTCTGGTTTTCGGGAGGCTCATAACTATAATAGATAACAGCTCCCTGAATCTAAATTTCCTGGCACACGACAGGCCTGTGCTGAATAGCTCAGATTTCCCTGTCTCAGACCACCCACAAGGAGGAGGCAGAATCGTCAACAGTGCGGTCAATTCTATGAAGCTGCCTTCCACAGAGGGCTTTAGTCCTCACACTGAGACTCGGTGCACAGGCCAAGATGATTGGTCATAAATAGAGACTCCCTGAGAGCAGAAGTTATAAATGGGGCTAAGGAACAAGGGAGAACTTCTCCCAAAGAACAGCATAAGTTTTCTTTTATTTGCTTGCACATAGCCAAATGACGTGGTCTCTAGGAATGGAGGTGCCCCATCACCCACCTTGAAAGGTGAACAGAATAGCTGGTCTTTTTTCTAAGGCCTGGCATAGTCTGAGGACTTTGGTGAAGACACAATGTATTAGGCTTAAACCTTCTCCTACTACTTTATTATATTACTTGAAATCTTTGAATTGACACTTTACCTTGTAGAAAATAATATGTAATGCCTTGTAATCACTTGGGGTGTGGGGGTTATGGATAAAACTTCTAGAGAGCTAAAAATCTATCTGTGTGCGAATAGGTTCTCTACATTTTCATACAATTAACTGACAAAATTTAGTATGAGCTAATTAATTAGCATATCATAAGGTTCTTAAGAAAGTCCCATTTTTAAAAGCAAACCAAAATTATATTCTTTTTTGTTCCCCCTAAAAATAACGAAGTTTCCTATGAGAGTTCTAGATTGTTTTTATAAATACTTTCAACAATAAATCACAATATATTAATGTTGCTTTATTACTTGGCAATAATTTGTGATTCAACTAAACAAGTATGTACTCACAGATGTTGGCGGGTGAATTTTGACAACCTACACAGTGCCATATGTATGTGAAACACTACTTGAAACCATGAATTATTTTTACACTCACTGAAGAGATATAACATGGTAATGTTTGAGCTAAAACTTATTTGTTTGGAACATAAAGGAACATATGCTCACTGTAGAAAAAGTGAAAAGTATAAAAAATTAAAAAAAAAAAAGACTAGCAAAGCAACTATCCAGATTTCTCAACTATTTTCCTTTAGTTTTGCTATAATCTGTTTTGCATATACAATAGTTGAAATTATCTCATAAATTTCCATTTTATCATTTTCCACCTATGTTATAATTAACCATTTCCATATGCCACAGTCTCTTCATGACCAACAGCTTTAATGACTTAAATAGCCCACTATGTAGACACAACATTATATACATAACAATCTTATATTTAAAGATATTTGATTGATTTCCAAATACCAATAATGCCACAAATAACATTTCTGTGCCAAAATTCAGTTCTGAATTCCATATTTTTTCCTCTAGAAAAAAAGATTTAAGAAGTAGTCCAGAAGATTCCAAAATTATTGCTTGAAAGAACGTAAGCATTAGTTGGCTCTTAATGTGATTGCAAACTGCTGTCCTAAACCATTTGCTGAACTCCTTTCCTTCAGGAGTATTCCTGTGATTTCTACACTCAAAAATGTGTACCAAATTCCAATTGCCTTGAGCTAAGGAGCTAAGGTGTAAAACATTGCCTCCAGGGTTTCCAGACCATTTCCCAATAGCCCCAGGCCCCATAGACCACTGTTATCAAGGCTATTAACCAGTAAGCTAGCTTCTCTTGTCATCACTGATGACCGCACCCCCCCCCCTCGTGAATTCTGTGCACATAGTGCAAAAAATAGGAAGTAGAGTTTTGAAGAAGGTACAGGCTATACAACTGGACTCACTGAGAGATAGACAGAAGGTAGAGCACATTAAAATGATTATGGTAATAGCAAGAATAAGTATGTCCCCTCTTTCTCACCATGCAAAAAACTCAAAGTAGATTAAAGACTTAGGAATTAGACCAGAGACCCTATGCCTAATAAAAGAAAAAGTAGGCCCAAATCTTCATCATGTCAGATTAGGCCCCGGCTTCCTTAACTAGACTCCTAAAGCGCAAGAAATAAAATCAAGAATCAATAAACGGAATGAATTCAAACTAAAAATATTCTCAGCAAAATAAACATCAATGAGGTAATGAGAGAGCCTATATTTTGGGAGCAAATTTTTGCAACATGCACATCACATAGAGCACTAATCTCCAGGATATATAAAGAACTCAAAAAACGTAACACCAAAAAACAAACAACAAAAAAAAAAACCCAAGAAAACCACACACACACACACAAAACCAAAAACAAACAAAAAACTCCAAACAAATGGTACAATCAATAAATGGGCTAAGAAGCTGAACAGACACTTCTCAGAAGAAGATACACAGTCGATCAACAAATATATGAAAAAATGTCCAACATCTCCAGTAATTAGAGAAATGCAAATCAAAACTTCTGCAAGATTTTATCTCACACCAGTCAGAACATCAGTTATCAAGAATACAGACAACAATAAGTGTTGGTGAGGATATGGAGGAAAAGGCACACTCACACATTGCTGGTGGGACTGCAAATTGTTGCAGCCAATCTGGAAAGCAGTTGGAGATTCCTTAGAGAACTTGGAATGGAACCACCATTTGACCCAGCTATCCCATTGCTGGGTCTATACTACAGTGATGCAGCCACATCAATGTTCATAGCAGCACAATTCACAACAGCCAATCTGTGAAACCAACCTAGATGCCCTTTAATAGTTAAATGGATAAAGACATTGTGGTATATATACACAGTGGAGTATTACGTAGCAATAAAAGAGAATAAAATTATGGCATTTGCAGGTAAATGGATGGAGTTAGAGAATATCATGCTTAGCAAAGTAAACCAATCCCCAAAAATCAAAGGCTGAATGTTTTATCTGATAAGTGGTTGCTGATCCATTATGGAAGTAGGGCATGGGATGAGTAGAGGAACTTTGGATGGGGCAAAGCAGAGAAGAGGGGCATGGGGGTAGGAAAGATGGTGGAATGAGGCAGTCATCATTACCCTAGGTACATGTATCATTGCACGAATGGTGTGACCCTACTTTGGGAACAATCAAAGAAATGAAAAATTTTGCTCCATTTGTATACAATGAATCAAAGAGCATTCTGCTGTCATGTATAACTGATCACAAAATAAAAAAAGGCAATGACCAAAAAAATAAATAAATAAGTATGTCACTACACAGGCATAACTCTTGCCAAAGTGCTGCTGAGTTTAGAAACTGGGGTTCTATGAAAGAATCAGGGAGCCTTAGAGTGTAGAATTTGGGCATCATGAAAATTTTGTCTCTTTGCAAATCTTTGTTTCAAGTCTTAGTATATAAAAATCACTGGTGGTACAGATCATCCCCGTTTTGAAATCCAGAACACAGCAGGTAGCTAACTAGGCAGAAATGGTTCTGGAGTGAATGCAATCTTTGCTATAGAGCCAAACAGAGAAATATAACTTTGAGACATGTGGAGCAGGCCTTTTAACAAAGGAGAAAGAGTTGACGGTTTTATTAATAAAGTATCACCTTTGGTCTTTTGCATACCTGTGGACCGAAAACCATACACTAACGTCTTAAAACCCTTGTTAATCACTGGATTCACCGTAGGTAATGCTTTGCCCATGGTAGAAACTCAAAGTTAAAATTGCTGAATTTTAACTGTGTATTTATTTTTCTTTCTACAGCAATTTGAATTGGATTTTCCATGTCTCTGAGGTGACAATTTCCTGGGTATGTGGAATAAGTTCATGTCTCCCTTTTGTTTTTGTGTGCTTACCAACCAAAAGTTCTAGAATCTTCCTTCCTAAGGGAAGATAGAATCTAACTGCCCATTCTTTGCCGTTTAGGTTCTGCTCTCCAGCCATTCAGGTCTCAAATGAAACCTCTGCACTTCATCTTCCCTTTTTCTGTAAAGGTCTTCCCCACCAACTCCCTTGCGGCCTTCTCTCCTCAGCCACATCTGGCTGGAATGCTGTTCTCCCACCAGAGAGGCCTTCTCCCTGCAGCTCACAGTTCTGTTACTTTCTACCCCAAACCCTTGGTCTTCCACAGCATGCATTCCCATCTGAAATCATTTCACTTATTTTGATATTTCAAAAATTTCAGTATTTTTCAAATTTTCTAAGCTGGCAATGTCATATTTTACATAGATCCTTGCCTTTCCCCCGCAACCCATGCAACGGTTTGTGGGAGAATGATGTCTAGTTTCTTCATTCTCGTTTGTTTATTTAAAAAAAAAAACAAGAAGAAAAGTTAATTGTGATCCACTAAATTGATCTCATAACCCACCAACAGAGTACAACCCCAAATTTGAAATACTGAATTGTTTTCTGTCTTTCCCCTCATCCCCTCCCTACAAATATTAAATAAATAAGTAAAGAAAGAAAGAAAAGATCCATGAGGTCAGAGAATATAGTTGTTGTGTGCGATGTTACAACGTCAAAGGTGCATACTTTTTGAAAAAAATCAATAGTTGAAAAAAATGAATAAATTAAAGAATGAAATCTTACTAAATTATTTTTTCTTACTTTGGCATACATGTGCTTTTAAGTTAAAACAACTGGTTAAGTGGAGAGCCATTTTCCTTTTCTGGAAAAAAAAAATGATTTTTGGATTTTGGAATTCTTCAGCAATACACAGAATTTGAAAATACTCTTGAAGAATAGAACGGTGATCCGAACTTTTATATTCTGTAGGCTGCACTATTAAAACTGTTGCTTCAATAAGTTGGAAAACTCTACTCTCCTGCTAAGTCGTGTTTGAGTGGGAAAGAGTGAACAAGTGAGGGGAAAGGAAGCTAAGGAAAAAAACTGAGGAAAGGTTTCCTTTGAACAGACATCTGGCTTTGGGTCCCAAGCCACCTCGCCCTGGGGCAGGGAAGTGCGCCTGCTAACTGCACAGAAGCCGCCTGCCACAGTGGAAGCTGTGTATCTCGTTTCTCTTCTGCTCGCAAAACATTATTCCACATGCCGACTCTGTCTGATACCCAATCATGCTATCCCTGGCTGAGTTTTTCAAAAGAAAAAAGAATTCTGTTCAGAGTAACCAACTTCTCAAGTGATTTAAAATGGCCATTTGTAAGAATTTTCCATGATAGGAAACTATTAATAGCCTTTGCTTTTCCAAAAGATGATAAAATACTATCTTCTCTTAAAAGAAAAGGGCAAGTTTCTCTCATTCAACGCGCAATTTCTCTTATTCAACATTTTTCTTTACAGAAATCACGTTCTCTCTCGAAACTTGAGTGACTGTTCACTTGCTCTAAGGCATCCTCAAACTGGCATGTATGAAGGGCGTCTTAAATAGATTGCTGGGACCCTCCCCTAGAATTTCTCTGTAGCTCTAGTCAGGGCCACAGAACTACACCAGATGCTGATGCTCCTGGTGTAAGCTCATTTTGAAAACCATTGCTCTCAACTGGGGTAATTTTGTCCCCCACTGGACATTTGGCAAAGTCTGGTGACATATCTGATTGTCACCATCGGGTGTGGGGGTGGGGTGTTTCAATACTGGCATCTAGTGGGTAGAGGCCAGGATGCTGCTAACTACCCTACCAATGCACAGGGCTCCCTCACAACAAGATTATTTAGCCCAAAATGTCAACAGCGTTGCTGCTGAGAAATTCTCCTCCACAGGAACACTCTTTCTCATGGCAGCACACTGTTTAACAAGAGTTTAAATAACAAGTAAAACAAGAGCTACTCATTTCAGAAGCCTTAAACTAATGTGGGATGATGTCACAAGCATTAAATTAATTGGGCTGTGTCTCAAGCAGATATCTACTGTCATCTTTCAGTGTCTGTCTCTCACATTCACATGTCCATTAAGCTTATAAAACGCCACCCAGTCCAGACATTTACTCATCCACATGTAAACGAGGGCCTGTGTAAGAGGGACCGGAGGCCAGTTGGGACAAGGAAACACCTTTATTCATTCCCTGGGGGGCTGGCTTGCCCTGTCCAAAGCAGGTAGGAGTTTGGAAATTGTAAATACAGCTACTTCCTGTCCAAAGCAGGTAGGAGGCTGGAAATTGCAAATACTCTTGGTGGAAACTCAGGAGTCATTCCCCCCCCCCCCCATCTCTACATCATTCAGTCCATCTCCAAGTCATGTGGATTCTTCTTTTAAATCTCTCTTCTAGACTTTCCATCCTTTCTACTTCTACGTTGGTGCATAGCAACATTATATTTCCCTTGGATTCCAGAACAGCTTTTCAGACAGACTTAGCCCCTCTTCCTACTCCACCCAGAGTGAGCTCTTGAAAGCACAGATCAGACCATGCAATCCTACTGCTCATTTGCCAGGAATAGATCTAAACACCTTATTATGGCTTACAAGGTGTTGTACGTATAGGTCGCTGCTTACTATTCATAGTTTCTTTTCTCTCCAGTTCCCCTCTTTCCCCACCATGTTGCCACCATCCTGAACCTTTCTGGGTTTCAGAAACATGTCATGTTCTCCATTAATACAGTTGGTCCTCCTCATCCGTGGAATCCACCTCTGTTGATTCAATCAACCCGTGGATGGAAAAATATTTGAAAATATTGCATCTGTACTGAACATGTACAGACTTTTCCTGTCATTAATCCTTAAACAATACACGTAAAATTTGCTTATATTGCCAGTTATGTATTGGGTGTTACAACTACTCTGGAAATGCTTCCAAGCCTATGAGAAGATGTGAGCAGGTTCCATGCAAATACTGGGCCATTTTATGTAAGGAACTGAGCATCTGCAGATGATGGTGTCAATAGTAGGTGGGATGGGGGTATGCATCCTGAAACCAATCCCCTCACGGACACCAGGGGCAACTGTACTCTCTTTTTGCCTGTCCTGTTTCCCAAGCCAAGAATATTTGAATACATGCGCCTGCCTCATGCCCTACTTTCCACTATTTCAAGCTTCAGCTAAAATAGTGCTTCCCTTGGGAAGCTTTCCTTGACTTCCCAACTCTGAGTTAGGTGCCCCACCCATGTTTTCTTATGGTATCTTGTAAAACTCCTCATTATAATTATCCTCTTTTGTAATTGTCTACGCCCCTCCGTCGCCTGCTGCAAAGTGCCAAGAAGGTAGGGTCTCCGTGTCTACTTTCTTATCATTATAGCTTCTGTGCCTACCACCATACCTGCTACATAGTCCAGACTCACTGTCCTTCTTGGTGGGAGGGAATTCCATAAATTATCATGGGCAAGAATTTAATAAAGCTGATGTGAAGATAAATTGAGATAACAAAGGATCCTTCCCAGAGGTCCTTGAAATCAACCCATTTCCTACATTTCCCATGTATATGCCCACCTTCGTGTGACATCATCATTATAAAACCAAGCTCTCCTGCTAATTTTGAGAACCGATCTCCTTTAATAGCTTTCAATACATTTCATTTCCCCCTATTGTACATCTAACTAGATCAAAGAATCAGAGGAAGCCAGAGTCCTCAGCCATGGGGAGCCAAGGTGCAAAGAAGCCATGGGTGAGATCAGTGGGGCTGGGCCACATCATACAGGGTCTGGTAGACATGGACAGGAGCAAAGGTTTTATTTTTAGTCCAGTGCAAACATTTAAAGAGTTTAAATTGAGGTAGTGACTTCATCACTGACTGCTTTGTGGGAAATGCATTGGAGGATGGGTCAAAAATGGAAAGAGCTCATCAGTCGATGGACCAGTGAGACAACTCAGTGGCATGATGTTGGCATGACCCTGGAGGATGGAAATGTAGATTAGCAGAAGTGAGCAGACTCCATATACATTTTGGAGGAAGAATATGTAAGGGTTGCTGAGAGTCTGGGTTCGGGGATAGGGAAGGAGGAAGAAGGTATGATTTCTAGGTTTTTGGATTAAACCCTTGGATGAACGGTGCTGCCAGTTAGTGGGCTGGGAAGCTGGTAACTTCCTGCTAAAGTTGGAAGCTCAGCTCATTCTCAACTCTTCCACAAAGGCTGTCATCAACTGCATCCTTTTCTCTTTCCTCTCAATAACTTGGAAAATCATGGCTTGCACCACTCATTTCAGGTGTATGAACCTGGCTTGAAGGTGAGACGTCCCGTCCCCCTTTCCTATCCAGGAAAGGCCTGGGACAGAGGCAAATTTGAATTGCTTGGTCAATTCAATACAATTCACCTGCAGCAAACATCCTGCAAGCTGCCAAGAAAAATCTTGCCACCCACCAAACATTCACATCCTCCAGATCTTATCCCAATTGGACATTTTTAAAAGACTTTGAAAATCATGTTGCTTTCTAAAATCTCAAAGACAGGCATTTAGCTTCTATTATATACTCTATTATTATTTAGCATGATCTTTTTTCATTTGGTATATAGTTACTTTTCTTTCCCATTAAGTATTACCTTAAAATGCAAGCTAATTTCCTCCTCTCTTAAATGGAAATCGAGGATAGGTTCCTCCTCACTGAAAACACTTTGAGTTATTTCAAGTACATTTCATTTTCTGTACTGTTCATTCACACTTTGGTTAGAATGCTTTAAGAAAAAAAAAAAAAACACCTTCAAGATACCATAATATTGCCTTTCAATTCATTTTAAAAGTTCTTTAAAGATATAAATCTGGTGCATATTTGGAGTTAGAGATGTATTGTAACTTCCCACACAAAGCTAGAATGCTGTCTGCAATATTCTTAACAGTAAAAAGGGAATATAATTAGGAGGGCTTATGTAGTTCTTGTTCTTCCTTTCAATTCGTGACCTTTGAGAATTAGAAACTCTGATTTTTCTTCACAGTCTACTCTAGTACTGGGATAAGCATTTTACCCACCTTTTGTCATTTAATCACTCTGATCACCTATAATAGATTTTGCTTCCCTTTCCCAGCCAAGTGGATGGATATTCAGCAGGATTAAATAATTTGTCCAAGGACACCCAGCTAGAAGCAAAACACCATCATCTGCATCTCAATCCAGGTCTTGGTGACAATAAAGCTCAAGTACACTCCCCTCCCCCACCTCCCCACAATGATTCATTCAGATTCTACTGGTGGGGAAGTGGAAAACCCAGTTCCACTGTACCATTTACCAAACTGAGAAGTCTCCCTGAAGTCAAGCCAAAAGTTCTGAGATGTTCATTCACTGTGAGTCCTACCGTCCAGGACAGGGGTTCTGTATAGACTTTCCAGGGCTCATGAAATCCTTATATTAAGTGCCAGTTTTGCACTTATAATACATGCATTTTTGGAAGAGTGGGTCTCTATTTAAAAATTTATCAAATTGTCAAGGGATCTGTTTCCCCCTAGCCCTTCCCAAAACATGAAACCCTTTTCCCCAGGATGACAGGACACATGTTTCCTAGTCTAGTTCAGTCTTTCCCATCCTCGGGAATAGCTGCTGCTACTCCTGCAGTCTTGTCTTCTCCAGGACAAACATTTCCAGTTCTTTCCACCTTTCTGTGTGACATGAAACATCTCTAAACTCTTAGCTTCTTTGGAACTATTCTGCGAAACATTCCAGTGGTTTCCTCAAGGATAGCACTGGAGGTCCTGAATGTCCCTCAAAGTATGGCCCGAGGTACAGACTGCAATTTTCTCTTCATATATTCTTTCAATATCTTACTTCAGAATAGGGAGACCATGAATTTTCCTTTTATGCATCTCCTTAATTTTTTTTAAAGTTTAGAAAATACAGCATTAACATCTATGCTATATCCCTTTATTATCCTTGTCTCCCAGAAAAATGCTTCAAAATCAAGGAGTGACATTTTCTCTTTGTGACTTCAAGACACAAAAGAATGACCAGACAAGTATGTGTGCATCACCCCACCCTCAGAATTTCTAGAGGAGTGGACCATTAAAGCCCATGCCCTGAATATGGACAGGCTTGGTCTACAGGAAACCGAGAATGTCACAGGTATGGCTTGACACTTACCTTGCTGTTCTGGGGCTCCGAAGATCTGTGGACATCTCCATACCCTGGCCACGAACTTCTTCTATCCAATGTACCGGTGAGACAGAATGAAGTGTTTCTAAGCAAATAAACTGCTTGGAACCAAAGCCAAGTCCTGCACGTATGGGGCTGAGCTACCCCAATTACAAGCTCTTGAAATCCATCTCAGATGCCCATGTTGACCGACGCTGGGCTGGCGTCGTGGCTGCACAGATTTGGCCACATAATGCACCTCCCAGACAAACAGTTCACAGCTCCAGGCTGCTCTCAGGCTGGGGACTCCACACCATGCCTCCCTGCCTGCTCTGGGGAAGCCAGAGTACAGCAGGACAAGGAGCAAGACTGAGGTAACCCAAGCCCCGGGGTGAAATGAGACTCCTTTAACATCAGCAGGCTGCCTGGATAGCTAACACCTGACACGCTACCTTACCCACGTCTACAGCACGATCAGAGCACGCACTCCCCGCCCGGCTCCAGCTCAAGGCCCCCCTGAGCCTGATAATAATAACTGCCCAGAGAGGGGCGGGGAGGGAGAGAGAGAGAGAGTTCATTTCACTAATTACGCTGCTTATAACTGGTGAAGAGGGAAACAATCATTTGGCTTGAAATAAGAATTCATGATCCCCACATGTTTAACGTTTCCTTGGGTTTGAAGCCATTAAGATTCAGGATTGATAACTGAGAGGATGAATTTCAGGTGTGCGTTTTGTTTAAACACCAACAAAGCAGTTTTCTGGAAATGCCCCTTGTTTGTTCCGAGGTAGGGGGTGGGTGCCTGACAATGAATTTCATTTGCTTTATTGCACTCTTCAGAGAACATGTTTCTGCTGGTGTGTAAGGTCTGGAAGCTTGTTTGCATGCCAAGGCAATGCCCCCTAAATGAAGTCTTACATAAACTTGACAAATTATCTTCAGATAGAAGTCATCTCAGTGGGCCATGGCAATGCCATGAAAATAACTGCTGCTGGATTACCAAAACAAAATCTGGCTGAGCGAATTCTTCAGAAAGCCTGAAGCATCTAGGTGTTGGGCCAGTAATATTTCACCATAAGATATTTTTTAAGGTAGGGACATATATTATTCTCTTATCTTTTCCATTCTTTTTGCCCGCCTCTTTTCTTCCCTCCATCCCTCCATCCTTCTTTCCTTCCTTTTGGTAGACTGTTCTCTCCTTCCTTGCACATTTTATTCCTACTTCTCTCCCTCTTGCCCCCCCCCACCTGTTTCCTTGTCCACCCCCCCATCTGTTTTAATTCAGACTCTTTATTTTACTATCAGCCCATTGGATGCTCCTAGATGCTAAATGTCCTGCACTTCTAGTTTTCATCCTCTCTCTGAGATTATGCAGGTTGGGTCTTTTGTAGAAAGTGGTTTATCTACTCAACAGACTTTCCACGGGGTACAAGATAATGTACAAGATCCCTAATCCAGCGCCCACTGCTACCCTGCCACCAGTTCTATCACCTGCACATTCTCCACAGTGTACCTCAGCATCTTGCACCTGCAGGCACAGTGACACCTCCCAAACTAGCTTTGCCTTATTATAGATCTGAGAAGTGCTGCTTCTGCTGGCTCCATTTCCTGAAGGGTAGGGAACTTGACTTTCATACCTAAGTCCTTCCTTTACTTTCTCAGGAAAAATGTTACTTTCCTCCTCTGGTTAACATTGCATTACAAACATCATTTGTTTTCATCTGCAAATAGGTTAAGAATTCCTGAGGCAAAAAATGTTGCTGACTCACCCCCTCCCCCCACCAGGCAGTTGCTCAATGTTTGCTGAATAAACTTTCTCTGAGTTTCTCCTAGATATTTGACATGTATTTTAAAAAATAAAAAAAGGCAGCACAGAATACTATTTATAAGCATGCATGTGAGGTTCAAATCTCATCTGTGGTTTGGGAAAGTTACTTAACCTCTTAGTGCCTCAGTTTCCTCATCGGTAAAATGGAAATAACACATCGTCCACCCAAGAGGAGGTCACAAGAACTAAATGAGTTGCTCTGTGTTATGTAGTTAGAAAGCTGCCTGGAAAATGGAAAGAGACTCATGTTATGTAAAAGTGTGTTGAATAAAAGGGAAGTAATTTTGATACCCCAAGGCTGCCTCTGTTGTGCTTGAGGGAGAAAGTCCTAGAAACTATCAGGACTGGCTTGATTTAGATGAGCAGGTCCTTTATTAGGAATATGCATCTGTCTTACTGCTCTAATCCAAAGGGAAAAAGCTAACGCCAATGGAAAAACTTACAAGAAAGCTAAGAGGGGACCTATGCCACACTCAGACCTGCTGGGTGGGCCAGGGTGCTGGGCCCAGAAAGCTCCTAGTTAAGAAACTACAATTCTTACACACCATATATGGGAAAGTACACATTGGCTCCAACCAGTCTAATAGAAAATGTGTTTATATCCATAAAAGAAGCTTGAAAGAAGCCTAACATGCACTATAACCTAAAAAGATGCATAGAAATTAAAACTCAGGGGTCAGAGACAACAGTCAAAGAACAGCCTGCTTGTAAGTAAACCGAAAAGGAGATTCTCTGGGCTGAAATTCTGCAAAATACAGTTTGACCTCAGTACATCTCCATGACTGGCCCCGTGTGGGTTTCACATCCTGGTGACATCTTTTGCAAGTTTCCTCCTGCATGTGCTTAAGGTTCCAGATGCCCAGCAATCTTAGAAAAGCCCAGGCAGGGCAGCTGGCTCCTGGGATGTCCTCCCCCTCTTTCCTGTGACCCTCACTTGGTTGACACTCCTCTGGGAAGGGTCTCCTTGCTCTCCTCAAGGACCTTTGCTCTGGGCCCCAAAGGCCCAAGAACATGCACATTTCTCTAAGCACTTAATCTGCATGACAATGGTATGCTCATTTTTTTCCCATTTTATTTATTAATTTATTTTGGGTACCAGGGATTGAACTCAGGGGCACTCAACCACTGAGCCACATCCTCAGCCCAATTTTGTATTAGAGACAGGGTCTCACTGAGTTGCTTAGCGCCTCACCGTTGCTGAGACTGGCTTTGAACTCGCGATCCACCTGTCTCAGCCTCCTGAGCTACTGGGTTTACAGGCATGTGCCACCGTACCTGGCTGGCATGCTCACATGTTGTCCCCCTCACCAGGCTGTGAGCCTTTAAAGAAAGAGAAGACTATTTCTAGTTCTCTGTTGCTTCCTTAGTTCCCTGTACGGTACCTGGAACAAAGTAGGTACTCAATAAATGCTCAGTGGATGTGATTGAACAGGCATATTGCCTTGTGTCTGTGGGGAAAAGCTCAGTGCAAGGAGACTGAGGTAGCAATGCCAGTTCTGCCTTGAGCAACCTGGGGATTCCACCCTTGAGTGTGGCTGAGAAGTGTTTTCATTTGACAAAACAAGGATGAGCATACAATTAGGCATCATGACTCTCAGGAAGAGAAATAGTTAGAATTCCTTAAAAGGGTTAGTAACTATTGACATGTAGTACCCTTAGTCAAGAATTTAAAAAGTTGATGAACTACAATATGTAGAACTACAATATTTAGTTATAAGTTAACTCACTTGTCTTAGGTGAGAATGCACTTTTAAGCTACAGTGGGCTGTCACTATACAGCGAGCAGAATGACTACGGGTAAAAAGACTGGCAGTACCAAGGGTTGGGGAGGACGTGGGGCCGCTGTAGAACTCTCATACACCATGGGTGGCAGTTTAAGTTTGTATGATTACTTTGGAAAACTGTTTGGAAACTAACCCACAATCTACAAAATCTACCCCTAAGTAAAAGACCAAGAGAAATGCCTATGACCCCTCAAAGTCAGTCCCAAATTGGAAATAACTCAGTTTTCTATTATTCAATTGAAGAATAAATAAAGTGTGGTGTATCCATATAATCAGTACTACTCAGCAAGAAAAAGTAATGAAATACTGAGAGTTGGAACAACATAGATGAATCTCACTGATGTTACACTGAGCAAAAAGTATCAAATGCAGAAGAGTGTGTATTAAGTAATATGACACATAAGAAGTTCCAGAACAGGCAATAAACAAAAAAAAAAAAATGAAATAAAAACAAACCAACCCCCAAATAAAAAAACCTCAAATGGATTAATGATGATGAAAGTCATAACAGGTAACTCCTGGGGGTTGAGGGGGAGGTGAAGACAGGGGCCTGAAGGAAACTTGGGGGAGGCTGGAAATGTTTTATAACTTCTTCTAGTGTGGCTATTGGGTATATGGGCCTTAAGTACTTTAGTATGTGCAGGTAATATGGCTCTAAAAAGTTCGTATGAGATAGATCACCAGGAGTCTAGATGAGCAGAAGGGTCAAAATACCTCATCATTCAGATAAAACTCAGAGAATGGGTTGTATGCACCCTCCTTTGGCTCAAAGAAAAAGTTGATCACTGAACAAAACCTGAAAACCATCATAGCTGCACAGGTGTGGCTGTGGAGCAGAGCATTATGGTTAACTCAACACACTCAAACAATTCGGGGCACGGATGCCCCTGCCCAGGTGGTCAGACCTGTAATATAACTGCCTTTCTGGAATGGGTGAACATCTCAACTGAACTCTTATGGGATTTTAGCAACAGAGGCCCTCTCAGAGTCATACACCTTGAATCAAGTCATCTCTTTGAGGCAACACCTCTTTAAAACTCATTTAATAATTGATGCCAGGCATGGTGGAGCAGGCCTATAATCCCAGCAACTTGGGAAGCTGAGATAGAAGGATTGCAAGTTTGGGACCAGACTCATTAACCTAGCAAGACTCTGTCTCAAAATAAAAAATAAAAATAAAAAGGATTGGGAATGAGGCTCAGTAGTAGAGCATCCCTGGGTTTAATCCCTAGTAACCCCCACCAAAAAAAAAAACAAACAAACAAAAAAAAAAACAAAAAAAAACTCATTTAATAATTGAATAAAGTTAGAATGATCTGAGGAGTGTAAGCACAATAAAACAGAAGGGGGTAATAAAGTCTTTCTGAAAAGCTTTGCAGAAATGTAAAAATCAGAGAGGATTAGAAACCTCAGATCCTTAAAGCCTACCTGTGTTTACCATACCTGCTCAAGGAATGATACTCCAGGAAAACACTCTTCTTATCATCAAACAGGGCTTGGGCCCCCAACCAGGTTGCACCTGACCTACTACATGGGGACCTGGAGAATTCCCTTTGCTCTTTCAGTGTTTCTCAACTGAATGTTACAGCATTTGAGGAAGGACAAATCTTTGGGTGCAGGCCTGTGCCTTATACTGAATGTCTTTCGATTGGGGAAAATGTAATTTGTCTTTTATACAAATCATATACAGTTTTCATTTTAAATAATTTATGTAAATCAAAATGGTCATTTAAAAAAATGGGGGACAGGTGATAAACTTATGGCAGTTTGGGATGATTTGAGCCCAAGATGGACTTCTAGAACTTCACAACACCCCGCACCCCTCCCCCCCAAAAAAACCCAACTATGTAGGGTTGTACATGAATGTGGATTTTTTTTTTTTCTGGGAGGAGAGTCCACAGTTTTCATCAGATTCCACTAAAGGATCCTGAGGACAAAACATTGGGAACAACTGTCTTGGTGTCAGAGCTATGCCATAAGCCACTATATGGTGATTGAACACTTGACACATGGCTAGTTTGAAGTGAGATATGTTATAAGTGTACAATACCAGATCTTGAAGGATTGATGTGAGAAATGCAAAATATTAAAAATTTGTATACTGATTGCTTGCTGTAATGGTACTTTGGAAATGGAGTTACATAAAATGTAGTTTTAAACTTGCTTTTCTTTGTTAAGGTGGTTACTATAAACTTGAATATTACATTTTGTGACTTGAATTTGTGGCTCATATTATATAGTTAGTGGACAGCACTGAGTTATAGTATGTAGCCAAGAAAAATATTCTCAGATGTCCATAAAAATTACTATTCTGAATACATTTTTAAGCAAGTTTATAAAGGAAGAAACTGGAGAAGAATTTGGAGGGAAAAAAGTCAACTTTTATAAGATATTGATTTGGAGGGAAACAATAATAAAGGTATAAATTTCACTTTGTTTCCTTAATTACTTTATCCAGGAAAATGAGCCAGTAGTGAAAGCTTAAGCCCATTTACCTTTCCAAAACTATGTTTCCATAGGTTCAAGTGAAGAAAAGAATAATTTTTAAAAAGTCCCCAGGAAAAGTAGGTAAGAGTTAAGCATAGTTTCTTTTCCCCTGAAACAAATCAACATCCAGTTTATTGTATTTGCCTTGAGCCATGCCCAGCTTCCCCCACCTCTATTTGATGACCCTGAATAGGGGCAATTAAGTGTCTAAAGTCTTTCTTCTTTTCTTTTAGGGACCTCCAGAAGCTCTAAACTGTCTTTGGGTCTGAGGTCTTGGGGCATACCAATCTCTCTTGAGCTCTTCCCTTTGAACAAAAAGCTGATTGCTTCAGGGGATACTTGCCCAGGAGCACAGGAATATTATCATGAGCACTTTTTTTTTTTTTTCGTCGTTATTATCAAGATTCTGACTCACCTGGAACATTCTACTGAAAGTCATTTCTTGTTACAGGAGTTGGTTATAGGAGTCTCTCCTGTGGCTGAACAATACGAGGGTACAGCCTCATGCTCATTTTATTACATAGTCCTGTATCTCAATCTTTTGCAGAAAAGATCAAAGCCTTTAGCTCCATCTCCCCTCCCCAACATCCTGCCACCTCTTGCAAGTGGCAAAGACTGAGTGCTAGTAAATGGTCAGTCCCAGATTGGTACAGGTACAGAACTCTAGAGTGAATTCAGCTACAGGTGATTTTTTTTTCTCATGAGCATTACATTCTTGCCCACTTGTCTTCCATTACTCCACTCTTTGCTCTCCACAAATTTAAAAAAGTAGGCCTACTAGTGTCCAGAGTTTCCAAGTAGTGATGTCAGACAAGTGGCCCACAGAGAAATTACCCTCATGGTTTCCTCAATGAATTGACTTGTTCTAACACACTTTAGGCAACCAGAGCTCCTAAACACCTCTTCTCTTTTTTTGCTTCCTGGGAGTGGCATTTCTATCCTTTAAAATGGCAACTGCCCCCCAAGCCAAGCAAGACAGGAGCTCTGTTATTGACTGTTGTGTTTTTGAAGATTCTTAGGGCAGCAACAACAAGGACATAATGCAAAAAATCTCTGTGGGGCACAGGGGCATTGAGTACTGGCTTAGGAATCTCCAATGTTACTGTGCATAAATTCACCTGGAGATCTTGTAAGTGCAGGTTCTGATATACCAGACTGAGGTATGTCCTGAGATTCTGCATTTCTATAAGCTCCAGGTGGTACCAATGTTACTGGCTACTAAAAACACTTGGAGTGACTAGTGAAGGAGATCTCTAAGGACCCTTTCATCTCCAGGAGTCTCTGATTCTATGTGATCAGAAACACTGATAGTTAGCATAAACTGGTGCAGATGCTCCCCAGGATCTCTGCTAGAAGACTCTGGAAGTCTCAGAAATGTAACTAAATAGGAAGATTTAGAAATTAAGTCTGAGAGCTTACCCCGAAACCATTTAGATCTTGTAATAGCACCTTGTTATCTACCAGTTGTTTCCAATGTCCATCTAGATACTTGTTTTCCACAGGATCTGCACAAAAGAGCCCCCTTCACATCTGAGCTTGCTCTGGGATAATGTTGGGTATGAAATGGATCCTAAGTTTATTCAGTCACTTGCTACATAAAGCAGCTATTTTCAAATGGAAGGATTTTGCTAAATAAGTATTTACTGCCTAATTTATTTGTCCTGAAAATACTATAATGATTCCCTGTAAGGTTTACTAAAAGTAGTACTTATCTCTTTCAATCCATAGCTAATTATAGGGGGAAAACTTCATGTATTATGATAAATACAAACATTTATAGATCCTTCCATCACACCAATTATTTTTCAATTCTAAGTAAATATGTCTGTAGTCATGTATTTGATACTGATACTCAAATCATTGGACATATTATCTAACTTAATTAGCACTGAATTCTAAAAAAAAAGATAAGGTATACCAAGTGGAAGTCAAGTGAAGCTTTTATGTGATTTTTTCAATATATGACTGCTGCCTATGAAGATGATTTGCACCAAATGAATAGAGTTTTGTTGGCACCAAACACTGTGGCAGGTGTTGGCAGTTAGGGGTTGAGGGGCAAGAAGATGAATAATACAGGTGGCTTTACCAAGGCTCAGCTGAGTGGGGAAGACAGGCACCCAGCAATGTACTTACAAAAGAAGATGACCACAATAGAGACATCTATAAAATACAATGCAGAGGCAGGCTGGAACCACTTCTGGCTGGTCGTGTTGGCCTCTGAGCCCTAACACAGGCTGTCCCCTTATACAGTCTAAAATTTGGGGGAAATAAAAGCATTATATAGGCCCTACCCTAAACCTCCTGGTTAAGAATTAGCATCTTTAACAAGATTCTCTGGTGGCTTGTATGAGCATTAACATTTGAGAAGGCCAGGCACAGTGGTGCATGCTTGTAATCCCAGTGGCTTGGGAGGCTGAGGCAGGAGGATCCCGAGTTCAAAGCCAGCCTCAGCAACTTAGTGAGGCCTTAAGTAACTCAGCAAGATCCCATCTCTAAATAAAATACAAAAAAGGGCTGGGGATGTGGTTCAGTGGTTGACTGCCCTTGAGTTCAATCCTCGGTACAAAACAAAACAAAAACCTTGAGAGGCACTGCTCCAAACCACAGAAGATGCTACATCTGGTGATAAAGACCCCCATTCCACTCTGGCCTGGACCCTACTTCTGAAAGATTTCTGTGATCCTTCCAGCCATCTTGGATACCACCCCTGTGGGCACTTGATTTGCCTGGTTCACCCCACACTGACTGTGGTCAAAGGTGCATCCTTTCTATAACAGATGTAGTAACCTTCTGAGCTTCCTTACTGCAGATCTGAAGGGGTCAGGACTAGGAGTCACTTTACAGCCTTCTGTGTTTTTTCTGAGGCTTTGTCTTTTTCCTTCCCTTTCCCCTTCCTACCTTTCCTTCCTTTCTTCCTTTCTCCCTCCTTCCTCTCTCTGAAGTAATATCCCAAACCTCCCTTGCTTCTAGCAAAAGAGTCTCATGTTCACTCAGAACCTCGGAGATGTATCCTTTGACCTCCAAGCACATCAATCCAATCATTAACACACACAGTTCCCTTTCGTAGAGAAATTCTGTTGCTAGTTCTTGGAGATGTCATTTGCCCATCTTGTCATCATTGCTTCTTCTGCTCCAACCTCTTTTATTGTGAAATATAACACACATGTAGAAAATGTGTGTTGACTCCTTCCACTTCTACTTTTAGTGGGGGAAACAGTAGCTTTTCATTAATAACATACAAAATAAAAATGGCCATCACTCATAGCCCACAGATCTCATATAGAAAAGAACCAGCGAGGCCAAACTTAACACAGAAAACTAAAGGTCCATATAAGATGTTGGTTGTCTATTTCTTAATCCTGGTCACCAGAAAATCAAAATAGGTGAATGCTTTCAATAAGCATATTCCGATGTTGTGTCTATTTTACTGCAAAATGTGTCTTATACTATTTAAAATTAAAAGGGAGATAAAAAATATGCGTGATAGTGTTTTGTATTAAATGGGGACATCTGGATAAAGTGACTGAAATGGATCATTTTAGCAGGGCCCATGTAGTAAGGTCCTGTCTCTTCAGACTGGATTTATCTCCTACTTCTGGCTGTCTATCATCTAATAGTAAGAAGCAGTGTAAGAGAATGGTTTGTGACTATGTTTTCTCTGGGGCTTTGCCAAATATGTGTTTTAAGATGAATTGCTATTTATTAATCACTCTCACAAAAAATTCATTGAGAGATAAAGGTTAAGTTTGCCAAAACATGGTGGTAAGCTCATCGCTGCCATCTGCCCTCTGTTAGCATCCATCACTAGTGGTTGGCATGATACACCTACCACATGAAATGCTTCTTCTCAAAGGAAGAAAAACAGAACTGAAAAAAAAGAGAAGTGGTTGGGCCACCCTCATGTAGTTGTAAATAGTTTTAAAGGGGCAGAGAGCTGTCTCAGGGTCTTTGGATGATCTTTTTAAATCTGACCACGACTGCTAGATTTTCCTCACTGGTTAATTTTGACTCTGAAGCTATGCTATGATGTCAAATGTTCAAAGTAGGAATAAAAACTCTTCAGACATGTTTTAAAGAATAAGACAGCAAAAGTCAAGAAATAAGGCACCCATGGCCTACAACAGCAGCAAATAACAACATGGAAAATAAAATGACTGCTAAATGCTATGAATAGGATTTTGTGTTAATCACCCTTTCTTTCCTTCTATAAAAGTCAAATTCTTCTTATTTTCTAGATTTGATACAGAGTCTAATCCCCTCAGTAAAGGTTTCATAGACCACTTCAATCCACTACCATCTCTTTCTCTTCTTAACATCTTGAATACGTTGTATCCGCTCCATTCACTTTGAATTGCCCAAAACACAACTAACAATGAAAAACTTGAACTGTTATTCATCTTTTTATGTGTATATGTATCTTGATCCACTAAATTAATGTGAAGTTCCTTCAGGGTAGTATAACTGGTTGTACTTTTTGCACTTCCTATTGGCACAGAGTTTTGCATAGTAAAAATCTTAATAAATATTTATATGACAACATGTTTTCCCAAAGGGAGCTGGTAACGAGCTGCTCTACTTATTATTAACAGGAAGCACAGTCACAAACCAGAAATTGTTGGCTTTGGCATGGTCTCCTCACATTTCAAGTCAAAGCTTTCTGATCATTAGTGTGGTCCTCTCAAATCTTTGCCATGGAGAGCATCAGGAAATCAGTCAGTACAACACAGGCCTCAACAAAGGCAAAGATGTGTGTTTAACATAAGCTGGGTACTTAGATCATTTGTGAAAGAGTTGAACATTTTTGGATAAAATAAAAAAAATTATTTATTTTTTTATCCAAGTAAATGCAAGGGGACTATTCCTCATTCCCCTGCTTCTAATGGGTTCCTTTAAGACTTCAGAAATCTGAATTTTGCTCCTAGTGCAACCAGAGACTTTCTGCAAGACTGTTGGCAAATGCTAATGGAAAGGGTTTTAAAACAGTCATCAGAGATAATGAAACAGACTAGACAGGTTCTAATTAGATCCTTCTGTGTAAATTTAATGTAGGATGTTTAGAAAGTAGCCTCATAAATTAATTGCGGAATTAGACCAATTTTAAAAAATGAGAAGATATGAACAATTTGGGAGAAAATATCTAGTTAAGTCTCATACTATATATTTTAATAAATACCATATAACTCAAAGAGTAACTATTTTAAGAAAGCCTAAAAAAGAAACTTAAAGTATAGCTGAATATTTAACTGATTTCTAAATGGATTATTTAAGTATAAAACAATGAAAGGAATCACAAAGGAAAAACTGATACATTTATATAGATTAAATTTTGAAATTCTAGGACAATGGATAAGAATGTAAAAACACTCCCTTCATTCAACAGACATGTACTGAGCACCTACCACATATTAGGCATAATTCTAGGTGCTTGAGATGTCCCTGGAAACAAGATGGTCTCCCACATCCCTGTTATCAAAGGGGCTATATTATAGTAGACAGATATTGATAACAAGGTTGGCTGTGGTGATGCGTGCCAATAGTTCCTGCTACTGGGGAGGCTGAGGCAGGGGGGCTACTTGAGCCTTCACCAGCCAGGGCAACATAAAGAGACCTGTTCTAAAAAAATAAAGACTGTGACAACAGAATAAACATCTTGTACATGAAAAGATAAAAAGTGTTATATGGGGAAAAGAAAGGTAGAGGAATGAAGGGGATCAGGTTTGCCAAGGGCTGTGCTTGATGGAATGTTGAAGTATTAAATAGGGTGGTCAGGGAAGAAGACCTCGATGAGAGGATACAATGTGAATCAAAACTTGCAAGAGGAGGAGGGAGCGAATAGGTACCATGGAGGATACCTGAGAACATTCCAGGTAGAGAGAAGAGTCACCTACTGCTTGAGCAAAGACAAATAAGAAATTGGAAAAACATATTTTCAAAGAATAAGGTGGGAAAGAGATAGTAGACATAATGAATGTAGCAGAGAAAAAAAAGTTATGAAAATCAATTTAGAAAGTCAATGTCCCATAGAAAATGGGCACAGATAATCCTTGGGTAAAGAGAAACACGTGATGGACAGTCATCAGAAATGCACACAGGAAAGAAACCTTTCTCTGTGGTATCCAATGTGTGAAGACGAGAGATTGTGGCTAAAGCTGAAGGGAGAGGAATGCTCTTCTAAGCTGCTAAATAAAGCAAGAGGAAAATGACATGAACTTTTGTTGAATAATTTGATTATATTTTCTAATAGCCTTTATTTTAGAAATTTCCATACGTCTTATGGAAATGATCAGAAATTAAGGTGACATTTATGTCTCTCTACTGCAGCATTATTTATAATGATATATAAGCGATTAATAACTGGGTATTGTCCAAGTTGAAGTCTCCAGGTCAGGATTTATCTGTAAGCAGTTGATGCCTCCACATGAATGTTCCAGAAATACCTCAAACTCTGCATGTGCAAAGCTAGTCTCATTCTCCAGCGCCTGTTCCAGCCCTTAGGTCTCCTCTTGTCCTTCCCAAGATCAGAGACTAGCGCCAACATACACCCATTACACAAATTGCTTAAAGTCGTCTTTGATGGCTTCTCTCTTGCTTCCTGCTTTTTAATCAGCCCTTGGGTTTAATCAACCCTTTTGTCAATTCTAACTTTTGTCCCATTTACTGAATCTATCCCTTCCTCTCCAGAACTGTGTAAGCTCAGCCCTCATCATTTTGCATGGGTGCTAATGAGACAGTTTACCTGGCTGGCTGTGGCCAATTTTACCTCCAACCCATCTGTCTTGCCCTGGCCATAGGACTCTCGAATGTATAAAACTGGATTGAATCATTATTTTATTTAAGATTTTAAAAAAATGGTCCCTTACTGCTGTTCAGATCAAGATCCAAGCATTTTTCTGATCTGACTCTTGACAACCATCCCTTGTCCTGCCAGCCTGAATTCTCAACAATATTATTACAGGTTACATATCCTGCTTCTGTGTTTGCAAAAGTTATTTCCTCTGCCTGCTCCCTCTCTATTCCCCATTTATTCTCTTCATCTCTTCAGACTCAATTAAGAACTCTCATCACCCAGGAAGCCTTTCCTGACTCTGCTCCCAATTCATACTCAGGCTCAGAAGTTCTGTTCATCTCTCAAAATCATGCACAGTCACATGCATGCATAGTACTGTTGTGCAAACATTTTTTTTTTTTTTTTTAGCTTCCAGGACTGTCCTGTCTGGCTGAGCTGCAGGGTTCCACTGGGGGCACCATTCACACAGTGTCCAACCTGCACAGCTACATGGGGAAAGTTCTGCTTCCTTTCCATCAGAAAGAGGTCATTCTCATATCTTTATGTAAAATACCTGGTCTAGATCAAGTGTGGAAGTCGATACTTAGTTACAAAGTAAACAATTGTTTAATGAATGGAGGAGTGATCAGTCAGCCAAATTCTACTTTTCTTGATGAAAAATTATCATAGATTAGTGGTTCCTAAAGTGTAGTTTGTGGATTAGCAATATCTACATCACTGGGGAACTTGTTAAAATGCAGATTCTCAGCCCCCACCCTAGACCTACTGAATCAGAAACTTTGGGGGTAGAACCCAGGAAACTGTTTTAATAAGCACTCTAGATGATATTAATACACGTTTATCTTTGAGAAACACTATCTTTGACTGCTCAAAACTAAAAGCAGTGATTTCATTTAAAGGAATCAGCTAACTTTGCTTGTAAGAAGAGCATTTTTAAAAACTATTTGTTTTAGTTGTAGATGGACACAATATATTTATTTATTTATTTTTATGTGAAGGATCAAAATCATTGAATCACATGTGCGAGGCAGGCGCTCTACCACTGGGCTACAGCCCCAGCCCCAAGAAGGGCATTTGCTTAATTAAAAAAAATGTAAATTATGAAACAGCTCATATCTTTAAAGGGTATATAAAACAGCCACATGCAGTGGCACATGCCTGTAATCCCAGCAGCTCAGGAGACTGAGACAGGAGGATTGCAAGTTTAAGGTCAGCCTCAGCAAGTAAACCAAGTCCTAAGCAACTTAGTGAGACTCTGTTTTTAAAACAGGGGTTGGGGAGACTGGGGACGTAGCAGGGTGGTAAATTTCCCCTGGGTTAAATCCCTAGTACCAAAAAAAAGGTATGTAAAACAATATTATAGACACTCATGTACCCACCACTCAGATGTGCTCTATTTACTTCATCTTCCAATAAGAAGTAAAAGCATATCAAATTGCTAATGACCTATCTTCACTATCCCCTGCACTAAGCTAACCACTGTTTTACAGTTGGTGTGTATTTTTCCCATCCTTGTCTTTATACTTTTAATACGTAAGCGTATAGGCATTTATTTTTAATGAGAGACCTGTGCAGGATGTTACAGAAGAAATCACAACACTTGCCTCAGCAAGCTGAATAGGAAGCCACCTGAAGTAGCAGGCAGCCAAGGCAACCAACCAAACCTGCCCCCCTCTAACACTGGGTGGAAAAACACAGAACTCACATTAGTTTTGCAAAATGCAATCAGATGGGGTTAAAATCAGAAATCCAATTATTCCATTGTAGCTGATGACAAAAGCTAAAATGAAAAATCATTTTTGCCTTTTAGCCAAGGATGTCAAACACACAGAACTGACAGTTTGCACTGACCCAACTTGGTCAATTTTGCCTGGTCCTGTGGATCATGCACACTTGGGGTGTGGGCTTATACAGATATGTCATGAGCTCTGGACACAGGGAATCTACAAATAGTTGCTTTGGGGGCTCTGGCTCCATCCTGTGAAAATCAAAGATAGACCTGCTTTTTGTCAGCTGTAAATGACAAGACATTACCTGCTGCCCTCTGGCTTAACTGAAGGGATATGATGATTATTTGGGGTTATTTTTTTTTTGCTACTTGGGAGCCTGTAATTAAAAATTTATGAAAATATAATGATCAAACTCCTGAATCTATTTCTCCTAAAAGGGAAGGAAGGGAGGAAGGAAGGAAGGAAGGAAAGAAGGAAGGAGGAAGGAAAGAAAGTAGAAAGGAAAAAACCTAGAAACTTAACAGCTGGTTCCTCCCCCATCCTGACTTTCCCACGTCTTCCCGCTTGGCTCCTTATGATGATTTTGTAGTTATCATCACAACTCCTCTTCCTTCTATTTCCTTTAAAAGTCTGTAATTTTGCCTCTTTTATGTTTTGCTTCCTTCTCTCAGGTGATTATTTTGGATGTTAAAGTCTGAAGATCATTGCTTTTAGTGGTATGGAGACCTAGGAAAGTTTTATGTTGCTTTCGATGTATGTGTGTGTTTATTGAGGCATTACTTAGACATGGCTGACGGATAGCACCATTAACTCCTGACAATTTTCTGCATAGAAAAACACAATACAACATTTTTTTTTTTTGCTTATTCCTATCCCCTCCCCTAGAAGCTTAGTTGATGTCTGTCCTGGGGTGCCCTCCATGTACATGCATATGTGTATGAACATGCATATCCGCCCCCACCACATGCATGTGCTTGAATATATACATGTTTAAACATAGTTTTAAATTGAACAGCTAATTGGTGAACACATTTCTCCATGGTCACTTCATTCTTCACTAATTCTATCACATACATTTATTGTGTCCTGTCCCTGATACCACTTTACTAATAATACAAAGCTTCTCACCATGAAGTGGAGTCCTCAAACCTACCTTTTATTGCTCCTTCCCCCACTTTTTTTTTTATCCAGCATGCACCTGGCTAGAAAGTAAGTCTATCTACAGATCTTGGGACTACCAATCTTCAGATAAGATCTGTCCTTCTACAGCATCACCTTGATCTTCTCCATATCAGACGCTGCCTCCAGTAGCTGCCAGGCCCACTAAGTGCCTCCACATGTTTCTTCCTAACCAGATTCCACTTTCATCCTGGGTGGAAAGGTACTCAGTAGCATTTTCCAGCTTCTCTTGTACCATAGAGTCAACCAACAAGATAATAGGTAGAAATTGTGAGAGAGAATTCTTTTTTAAAAAGGTCCTCTAGAGTAGAAACACATAGCTGATAATGGGTACTTTTTATCTCCCTGTTCTCCATGTTTTTTATTTTTTATTTTTGCCTAGAAATTATATGCAAGGGCTAGAACTCCAGCAACTATCTTGATCCAAAAAGGAACCTTGAGAATAAAGCCATGTGCCAAGACTAAGCAATTCAGCAAGAAAGAAGTCTGAGTGCTGGATGATCATAGAATCATGCCTCTTGATCTGGAGAGAAAAGAGAACTTTGTGTGTGTTTAAGTCATTGTTTATGGTTTTCTATTATGGAAGGCTCTAATATTTATTCTCTTCATAAATTTAGCTATTTTCCTAATATATATGATATGTTGATTTGTTTTAATCTACTGCTCCTCTTTCTACAAATGGTGGCTTATAGATGGGCTGATCTCAGCTAACACCCAACACAATGAAGATTTAGGCATTCATTGCTTCATTTCTCCCTCAGTTTTCCTGCCCAGAAACTGAGAATAAAAATGATATGCACATCAAAGTGTTTGCTATTTTTCGGCCAGACTGATTTTTTTTTTATTTTTTAAAACTGTTACTAACTCAATGGTACCAATAGAGAAAATAGGAGACAGGAAAAGGAGATAAAACTCAAACCAGGATATTATCCCACTTGTGAAAAGCCCTTCCCAGTTGCTTCTTATAAACATCAGTGTGAAAAATGTCAATAAGTTGAACCTTAATTATTGCCATTTTACCCTCATTCCCACACTCAGGAATCGCTGAAATCTGACTACACATGTTGCATTATACACAAGAAGAAAGAAAGAAAGAAAGAAAGAAAGAAAGAAAGAAAGAGAGAGAGAGGAAAAAGACATTTTGAGAACACTGGCTCCAGGAGGACCTCTTGCCCACAGTCACTGGAATGGAGAAGACAATTACTGCCTTGGTATTTTCCATTTGGTTAAGTTGACTCCCAATGACGTGAAACACGTCCTTTCAAATGGAATTTAAAAAAAAAAAAAAGGAAGTTCTGCTCAAATTCTTATATTAGGTAATTTCATTTCTGCTCTTATGCACATTAAAATAAACTGGTTGGAGAAAATTCTTGCTAAATTAAATTTGATTTGATTAGGAAATTTGTGTCACATGCAGGCAAAACATGGTATGTGTGGGTTAAAAATGTCCTGATTATTGAAAAAAAAATCATTTTAGCAGATGAGTCAGTTCTGCCATCGCTTCATTAGGGAATTAAACTTGTGTTCATGTAGATCTGTGTTGGGGGTGAGCAAGGCTTTGGCTTTTCGTTGGGAAATCGCTCAAGCAGTAGACAGTTTGTCTTTTCTGAAGAAAAGTAACAGCCTCAAAGGCTGGAATATTTGAGTACCTTCAAATCCTTCCTGCTCTGGCTCCATATGACTCTTTCTTACTACTTCCTACCAATGTCACCATTTCCTTTTCAAAAACCAGTTTCTTTGCTCTGCCAGCCTCAACAGGCACTGAAAGGGAGGGTTGGCTTCTGAGTCTCCTCTGCCCTGCTCTCTATCCTTAGCTGAATTTCAACCAAAATAATTATCTTCCATTTTATTGCCTGGCTTCTACAATAAATGGGAGAATTTAAATAAGGTCGGTTCGAAGTTTTTCAGGGAGATGGAAGGTGCTTGTTAGAGAGAGTCAAACCCCTTATGGCAAGGAGATAGGTCAAAGGGCAACTATTTGATGGTACTTGATACTTGCCCAGAGCACAATGAATCCAAGATGGCCCATTTTCTAAGGTTTCAGTGAAGGCCTGTCTTTTACCCCCAGACACCAGAAGTTCTACTCTGGTAAGACACATGAGAAGAATATTACATTTTATAGTTCACTGAAAAAACACTCAGATGTGTAGGAGCAAATTAAAACATGAGGAAGAATTTCTGGAGCATTATTAATAGTACTTGTCAAAGGAAAGCATGACCAAAACGAGGTTTATATCTGTGAAACAGAGATTACTGGACAATATTCAATCCAGGGACCTGGTCCCACTATGGCATCTCATTTCTCTGGCAATGATCAGTGTGGCATTGGATGGAAGCCACCCATCACCATTTATACACTCAGCACCTCCAGAGGGCGCTGAGCATATTTTGATCTTTGCTCTTATTCACGATATTTCTGATTATTTCAAAGTTCTGGAAAGAGGCTGAGAAGGGATTTTTCTTTTGGGGGAGGTGTAGTTGGCACTAAGACTATCCATCACTCTGAGGCTCACTCAGGATCAACATGATCCTGCAGAATTGTCCTAACGGTGCCAGGCCTGGACTCACACTGTGATGGTTTGGATGTGAGGTGTCCCCACACAGCTCCTGTGTCAATGGAGAACTGTTCAGAGGTGAAATGATTAGATTATGTGCATCACGACCTAATAAATGGACTAAGTCATTTTATGGGCTAATAATTTGGAAGGACTACTGCACTGGGTGGTAACTGTACACGGGTGGGGCATGACTGGAGGAAGTGGGTGTCAGGGGGCACGCCCTTAGGGATAATGTCTTGTGACTCCAGCTCCTCCTTCTCTCTGATTCCTGGCTACCATGAGGTGAGCAGCTTCCTCTGCCACTTGCTTCTGCCATGTGGCTCTGGCTCACCTTGGGCCTGGAGTGATGGAGTTGGTGGACCATGGACTGAACCTTGAAACCTATAAGTTCAAAATAAACTTTGCCTCCTCTAAGTTGTTCTTGTTGGGTATTTGTGGCACAGCAACGAAAAGCTGACTAATGTACATGTCTATCTGCATGGATTAGAAGGAGAAAACCTAATTCTTAAAGTTTTATCATTCCATATCATTTGGCTGACTAAGGAAATAATATAAACCAGAATGGAAATGTAATATGTGTAATATATGTCACATGTGTTTACTTGTGGATCCCTTTATATAGATAGGATTTGATAGAGAGGCACCAATATCTAAACCAATAAAATTGTCCTCACCCCAAAGCACTCTTTGCAGCGGAGAAAAAAGTCACAGAGTCACTAAAACTCAGAGGACCCCATCTTGAAAATGGTGCCTCTGTAAGGATCCTGGAACTTTGGCTTCTGTGGCTGTGGAATCAAGTGTTGTAATCAGGACTCCCCAAACTCCCCAAACTCCACTCCCCAAACTCCCATGGAGCACACCTGAACCACGTTACAGGTCGGGAGACTCCAAAGCGTATTCAGTGATTCATTGTGTGAAATTATCTGAGAAAAAAATTTTCCCCTGTTTTTGTGATTATTGGACAAAGAAAATACTGGAAGAACAACAGCATAGTCTCTGATTTTCAGAAATTTTATATAATGATCTTAGACCCGACTCAATAAATAGCCCAAATAGCTTTAAGAAAGTTGATCACAGTCAATTTCTGGAGACAATATTTCCATTAACTAAATGTCTAATTTATTTTTTGCTTTATGTTCCCTCTTTGTTTTTATTGTTAATGGAAGTATAATTTACATAGATTAAAATGAACAGATGGGTCTTGATAAACGACATGCAACCCACACTTGTATAAAGATATACATTTCCATCATTCCAGAAAATTCCCCTGTGCTTCTTATCCATCAATCCCCTTTTCCCTCCCAAGGTAACCACTATTTTGATTGCTATCACCATTAATTGGTTATGCCTTTTCTAGAACTAAGTAAAATTGATTAGTAGGCTGTGAACTCTTTTGGACCTAATGCCTCATGTTTTGAGCATCTATAGAAAACTCTCCTTAGTTTCCTCATCTGTAAATTAAGGGAACTGCCCTGCAAATATGTGTGCAGCTATTCTGAGGTGCCCTGGGTTTCCTGGTGGGGGTGGAGGACCACAGAAGTCACCTTGATTGGGGGTGGGATGAAGAAGGGGTTGAGGAGTGGAACTCTCCTATATATGAGAACCACGGGTCTCAAAGACTCTTAATGACCCCTTTTCCAGAATGTTCCATAAATCACCATTCGTGTTTTCTGATATGAGAACTGTGACTGGTCCCCTCCAGGGAGGGTTGGAAGGGTTGGAAGACAGAGGCAGCCAGACAGGCCCCCCCCCCCCCCCCCCCCCCGCCCCCCGAGGGAGGGCCTGGGCACCAAGCACTGTAATATTAGTACTGGTTACAATCAGATAGCACCAGTCCAACCGAGGCGCCTAGACAATAGGCCAGAGGCCATGGGTGAGGGGAGGCACAAAGACAGCATTCAAAAGAGCCGACTCCGGCAGCCAGTGGCATTTCTATAGACTCCACCAGGCCCTGGCCAAGCCTGGATGTTACCCTCCTGCCAGAAAGCCATTTTTTTTTTTCATGGTGAGCTTTTAAACTGCTAAAAATAATAAACACAGAAAGGAAAGTGCTGACACAACCTTAAATGCAGAGACAAACTGAAACTGTGTTGTTCTAATAATGAAAACAAACTTGGGCTCCAAATTATAACCCAGAGTTCCAGCCGGCTGCCTGATGTTAATGTGCACCTCAAGACGAAAAGAGAAGTCAGAGGATTTATCAGCAGAGAAAGTAGAACAGCGCTGCACAGGGGCTTAGCCCTCTCTGACTTGCTCTCACCAAATGGCTCATCTAATTCTTATGGTTTTTGTTTGTTTGTTTTAGCATTCCGTGATGGAATGAGGGAATAGATCCATAGGAGAGGACTGTTGAAAAAACAAGTGAAAAATCATACTACAGTGTTTTTCCCACTGTACTATGATTATTCTTTCCCTCAGTGAATTGCTACCCTTCCTTTTCTCTAATGCTTTTATTTTTCCAGGTCATTTGATGTTTTCTGTTTCTCCCAAATACCTACAGAGTTCACTATGGTACATAACGAAAGCAGCAATGCCACCAATCGGAAGACAGTTCCTGTAATGTACAAGAGTGTCAAAATCACAAATTTGCAAACAGCCAACTCAAGCCTGGCATCTGACCTTCTTCGTCATTCGATCACATGTGGAACTTGGCACCACGCAGGTCAGCCGACGGGAGGGAAACCGCAGACCTGGAGAAAAGGAAACACAAGAAGATAAATATAAGTTGGTTTTCTTTTTTGTTGTTGTTGTTTTGTTTTTAAAACTTTCCCAACATTTGATTAATCTGCAGCTGCTCTGATTTCAATGCTTAAATAGTTTCTGGTTTCAGACCTGTCTCTGATTTTGAATAAATGCAAATTGACTTAAGATAAAAATCTCACTGTGAAGGGGACATGGTTTCAGGGAAAGGGACCTGAACACAAGGGCTGATATCACATATTATAAGCATGGGACAACTTTCCTGGCTCCCAAAGACCTATTTCTCTGTGGAATTTCAGGAACAAGACCCATGAGTTTTGGATCCCAAGCCTGGGAAGATGACTGAAAGACAAATGTGAATTTCAAACCAATTAGGAATTCTGTGCTCAAGTGGACCCAGCTTTATGTCAGAGGCTGGGTCATGGGATAGGACTTAGATAAATGCTGCATCCCTGCCATGGCAGAGACACTGCTGGGTGGCACCTCTGGGGAAAGGGCAGATCTATCAGGGCATATGTCAGGGGAGCCACCCGAGCTCCAAGCTATGGAACCCTCTAGATTGGGTGAAGTGTGATCATATCGGGAATACCTCCCACAGACACAAACAAGATGACTGGGGCAGCCAAACAGATGTGGCATCTGTTCATGTGGCAGCAGATGTCTTTCGGTGTCTGTCTATACTGCAAGTGAGAAACTGCTTTTCAATTGGGGCCCCATGATTTTTGTAGTGTCTGTTAAGGTGAACTTAGAAATCATGGAAAACCTGAGGTCAGGAGAAAATCTGGGTTCTTACCACCCAGAGTGGATCACTGTTAACATTTTTTTTTTGTAATTCCTGTTCTTTGTGTTCAATTAAGAAAAATAGAGCAGAGGTATAATCTCCTTGACCAGTCTACCCTAAGCCCAGTTCATAAATCTGTTTATACCTTTCCAGAACACTTTTTTTTGCATTCACATACATATCTATGTTTCCAGGGCAATGAACAGTGTTTGTGTGTTTTTAATTACCTGTGTGATATGAATCTCTCTATATGTATCTCCCCATCTAGATTTGTGACTCCACATTATGCATGTGAGCTTTAACCCTGATCATCTAGAGCAGCTCATTCCCTTTAACTGCTGAGTTGAATAAATATATACTTGGTTATTGTATTTTCCCCCAACACCCATCGTTTATGGCACCATAAAAGCACTAGTTATATCATTAAAGTGATTGTTGGTTATGTGTGGGTGTGCTTATGCATGTGTGTATGTGCAGATTTTCTCTGCTACTCAACTCTGGGCTTCTAGGCAAGTGCTTTGCCACTGAGCTGTATCCCTAGCTCCACTCTGGGCTTCCTGAGGATGTCACCTTGCCTTGTGTTTACTTTGACTCTGCCACATTATGACAGTGCAAAACACACACTCCAAATGTAGAAAGTCAATGCATATTTTTATTATAAATCGACTGGCTTGTTATTAATTTTCTTCCATTTTAAACAATCTATAGGAAGATTCTGAAGTTGTATTTATCCCATTCCTTCAAGATTTCTCTCGACTATTCTTGTCATAAGCCTTCTAATCTGACACCTTCAACTTCCCTGTTTACTAGACCCTCAGAAACCCTGATAGCATGAGGTTGAAGACCAAAACATTTAAAAGCATGCTCTCTCCTAAAAGCATGCTCAAAAGAGGAGATTAATAAACCAAGAAGCAGCTCATGTTTCTAATTGTTGTTATGACATTGTGCAAATTTTGAGTAAATATATATCCTTACCCTGACATTATGTCTAAGAATAAACAGTGCCTTTTGCATAAACACAACATATTTATGTGTGTGTGTATATATATATATATATATATATATATAAAAACATATTTGAAAGTGTAAGTCTGATATAGACTTTGAAGAATATATATGGACTTGACTCCATGAAAACAAAATGAATTCTGATGTAATTAACAACAATAAGCATTAATATGTAACATTTATTCAGCAGTTTGTGGTCTGGGTTGTGCTACTTATTTCACTTCATTTCGCAATTTAATCCTCATGATATGAGGTAGGTAAAATTATTTAAAATCCATTTTCAAGATGAGAAAAAAAGAGGCAGAGAAAGGTTAGATATTTTGCCCAAAGTCAAACAGTGAACAAGAGCCTAGCAGGGATCTTACCCAGGCAGACTGATGTCATGGGCCTTGTGAAAACAGGCTGAGAAGAAAAGACAAAACTGCTGAGAAGAAACTGAAAAACAGTGTCACTGAGGTGACTTCCAAATTTTGCTGTAATACAAACAGAGCATCTTTTTTCCATGATTTGTCCCTAATTGAGAACAAATCGTATCAGAGCCCTTCAAAGTAGACAAATTCAATGTGATTTCCTTGTCATGAAATTTAAAGGAGCAAGGTCACATCCTAAGCCTTTCCAGCTTAAACATATCCATTTTAAATTTGTCTTCTCTTTAGAAAAGAAGAAGCTGTGAATTTGCTCATTCACAGGAGACTTCCCAGTTTTGTTTACATGAGTTTCAAGGCAAAAATGAGAATCACTCCCCTGGACAACTTTAGCTCAGAGCATGCGTTCATTACACATTTTTAATTGGGGCACAAATATATTAACAGTGCAGTTATTTTGTAGTTTGAAAAGAATCTGTTTTGTAACTGATTCATATTTATATTTGGAATACATTTATTTCTGGGCATGAAACAGTTCATTTTGGTAGGCCATCTGACCCGAGGTGAGGTTGGCACTAATTCCCATGGCTGCTCCCAATTAAAGCAAATTGAAGGTTAAAGGATAAATAAAGTCCTTTTGACTTGGTTTATTAATCTGTTATTTATAAATGGCTCTTTATTTGGTCTATTTTGAGGGGAGAGAGCAGTAACTCTGTGCATATGAAACTGCACAGAATAAACTGGCAAATACATAATGAGCATTTTATTGCAAAGTTTTAAAGGAGCTACATTTATATTGAATTTATTTCTTCAGGGTTAATGACATGGCAAAAGTTCATTATATTCATCTTGAATCTGATGTCTGTAGCCTGAGATAGACTGAGTGGCATGAGTAGCTGACATTCCTTATCTGTGATGGTCCTGGGGATGGAACCCAATGCCTCCCACACACTAGGCAAGAACTCTACCACTCAGCTACAGCCCTAGTCTCTTTTGCTTGTTTTAAAAGGACTTATACATTCTTTTAAAATTTTATCTTGACAGTTACATAGTTTCTCCTTATATCATTAAATCAAAATCACACTTATTGAAGGCCAGTGAAGTCTTTCCTTTTGCTATTCCAAATAGGACTTCATTGTATCACTATGCACAAGTGCCAGTTCTCACCCATAAGGTAATGTGTAGGACAAACCTGGAGAAATGGAATTGGCTATTTAATGAGTATGCACGCTTTTACATTTTGATTGACATTTCTGAATTAGACTCCACAGAGGTTGTTTCAATTTATATTCTGTGTCTGAAAGTCACTGTTTCCCCATACCTTTGATAACACACGTTATCCAACATTATTCTTTATATATTGATGTGAGTTTGAACTCACACATCTCTGGGGTAAATAAAGTTGAGAATCTTTTGATATCTTTAAAAGCCTTTGTCTTATTCTGTGAATTTATCTCCCACCTTTTCCTTCTTTCTTTCCTTCCTTCTGTCTTTCTCCCTATGATTTATCCATGTATTTTTTTCTGTGCTGGGTTGATGAATACATTCTTATTGACACTGGTATACTGATGCCAAAGACTCTTAATTCTTTTGGTTTTGCTTGAGAAAGCTTTGTTAATGCAGGACGGATTTTTTTTTCTGTAGTTTTGCTTTTTGTTTTCTTTTTTAAAATTGTGGTAAAACACTTAACATGAGAGCTATCCTCTTAAAAGTTATTATTATTATTTTTTTAATCTACAACATAGCATTGTTAACACTAGGCCCAGTGCTCCGTCTTTCTCTTCATCTACCCTTTATCATGTCACTGTAGTTCTGCCTCTTGAAGAGGCTGAATATTTTTATGTGCTTTTTGATCCTGTTATTGGTCATGTGACATGTTTTACGCAGTAGGATATTGTCAGATATGCTGCATATATATCAATTTGAAAAAGTACTTATTATGTGTGTTTCCCTGCTCTTCTATGATTGCCATGAGAACATGACTGAGCTCCCTGTCTTGGGTGAGAAATACACAGTGTAGTTGGTTTGCATCAGTTGTCTCTGTCAGGTCACCCAGCTGACATACAGCTGACCACAGGTGTCTGAGTGAGTCCTGCTGGGTCTGGAAGAACCACTCAGCCAACCCTTCCTTAGACTTGTGGACTCTCACGAATACTAACTGTTTCAAACTTCTGAATTTTGGGGTAATTTGTCATTACCCCAAAGGAACCTCAAGTGATGTTATTATGCATTAGATAACTGCTACAGGACTCACCCCTGTGGCACTCAAAAAAGAGATGCCCACATAGAAGTTCGTTTGGAATTAGGCAATAAAATTCAGCAAATGTTCTCCAAATGCCAACTGGGAAGTGTATTCAGAGTATAACTATAAGATGATTTAAGCATTTAAATACAAGAAGCATATGCATGCAATTGATTATACAGGTGAAGGAAGGAGCAGGAGGCATAGGAACTCAGCAATGACAGGAAACCCCTAACTCTCAGTATAAGAAGGCAGATGTTGATACTGGAACCCTGTGTGCAGGGCCACCCAACAGAGATGGATAGCCTAATGGGCCTGACCAGTAAGAGCTGGGGCCACAGAGGAGACATGACTATGATTAGAGATCCGTCTAATGCAGAGAATGGAGACATCCTGAGTTCCCCTTTGCTTCAGATCTGTTTTCTCCCTCCAAGGCCTTCCCATGATTAGACCCAGAGGAGGCACAGTCCCCAGGAGGCAGTGTCTCCGGAGAACAGGGCAAGTCAAGGAAGGATCTGGGAGCAAACAGGTGAAAACACCTTTGTGATATGTGGCATGTGCTCGGTGCTGAGTGCCACATTCATAAACACCAGAATTAAACACTGCGGTATGAGGGCTGGAAAGTTCTGGATAGAGAGAATAAGGGGAAGGAAGCTCAAGCCGCAGCAACAGAGGGGACAGTGCAGGAAACACTAAAAAGAAATGGCCTGTATTCTGGTTTGGCTACGAAGGCTGAGTACTTAGGAGGGGGAGGCTGGGGTGGAGACTAGTGATGAGGCTACGAAGGCAGAAATGAGGCCATTCAGAAAAGCTTCAGAATGCTAATCCAAGAAGACTGGACTTTTGTTCTGAAGGCAGTGGGAGATTTCATGGTTCTGAGCAGGGGTAACATCTACATTGTGCACTAGGAGGATTATGCTAATAGAAATCGGAGGGATAGGTTGGAGAGAGAGAAACTAGATCAGGGTTATTAATTAAGTGTAGACTTCAGGGATTTCACAGCCCTCTTTAACTAATTTGCAGAAGTTTGTGCAAGCATTCGATTTCCTGAGAGATGGTGCAGAGCTTTCCCATGGTTTTCAGTGGCATCCATGACCACTGGCCCCATCAAAATTTTAAGCTCCTGAATCAAGGAAGCCATCTAGAAAGTCTCTTCTAATGGAGATATAAAAATATCACAGTGGCCGTGGGAATGGAAAGGGGAATCAGAAGCAAATATTTATGAGGTCTGATATAAACAAATATTCTAGGTGAACAGAAATAATAACAACAACAACAACAATAATAAAAGAGAGATTCTGGAAGGTTTAATTCTGGGCAATATCCATCTGCTACTGTTCCTTTCCTTCCCTCTATAACATGAAAGAAGCGAATTCATGTTTCCAAGATGTCATGAAGATTTACTAAGCTGAAAAGTTCTAACGGAAACATCAGGTATATATGTCACCGCTGTCCCCCTGACATGTTCATCACACATGGTACTAATCAGACACAACCTCTTCTAACAACAGAGTCCAAACACAACCTCCAAATCTGTCTTACACAGCACCACAGGCAGCCACTGCCAATAGATTCAAGATGAAACTTACGTCTCTGCTCTAAGGCTTTTTCTAGAGCTACTCTTCTTTAGCTTCATAATGGTAAAATACCAATGAATGGGTATACTGGGCTGACTGTATTATATACTCCTATGATCTGCATATACGAATTTTTGCGCATCTTTCTCACATGCAGGAAACTTAGTTACAAACATTTGGATTGCTAGTTACTGCTTACCCAAGTGCATAAATTCACTTAATGTTATCTACAAGCACATAACACACGGTTGAATTAAGCTGAATTAGGGGGAAATTTTTTGCGAATTTATTCTCTTATCATCATAGTGAAGTTTTAAAATTAGCACATCTTATTACAAACAAGTCTCCCTATGAGAGATTATTGTTTGGCAAATTCTTAATCACAATCATAGAAAATAGGTATACAGTAAATCATAAGTTATCTTTCAAACTATGGGTTGATATTTAACTTCACGAGGTGGTTTTCTTTTACTTTGGGAAATTTTCTGACATTTGAGTTGCCTTTAATACAGTAATACCCTAGTAAAGACAGATTCAGATACACCATATTTGTTTTCTGCTTGTAGTTGGTCAGCAAGAAAACCATTACTCTCTATATCCACATGAAGGCTTTGCCTGTTCATCTCAACATCAAACTCTAAAGTATGACCTTCAAAATTCAAAACAAATGTTTTTGGAAAACTTACTAGATTAAAAAAAATATTTTCATAAAATGGGATACAAATTTAAATGTACTGAGCTCCCAATAGTAATGATTTGACCGTGATCCACAATAAAAAGTATGTTTTAATCTGCAGTCTTCTCCCACACACATATTTAGGAGTGTAAATATATGTCTAACTAAAACAAAAGTTCCACAAAAATCTCATCAATCCAAGTGTGATGCACTTGGATATTTTCTATTCCATTGGACTCTACCCGAGACGATTCTATTTTGTATACTACTTCATTAAAAGAAGGTTAGCAATGACTTGCTAAATTGATTTCATTATGCACTAATGGGGCCCAGCCCACAGTTTGAAAAGCACTACTGTAGCGAAAAGACTAAAGTACTCTGACTTCATTCACCAATGTAAACATATCCACAAAAGACCAATCCTGAACAACTTAGCAGGGGAAAAAAAATCTCTTGGCTTGCTCCCTAGTATCCTGGATGAAGCCAAGGTTTGCTGAGCCAACTTTTGTACTTGGTGGTTGACAATGACTGAAAACTGAAAGGCAGAGATCAAATCCTCACTCTCCCTCTCAACACATCTCTTCCGCTGGGTAATTTATACCGTGCAAGTAACAAGCTATTCAATTTTGCTGTCATTTACTGTTCTTTTTCCAACAGCAATGGAAACCCGGCATCGGTTTACTGTCTACTCTCTTAGGTAGAATAAGATTATTCTCCCTCCTACCCCTTTAAACAAAGATGGCATTCAGCACTCCAGAGGGCCACCCCCAGAGGATCTCCAAACAAAGCCTGGCAGGGAAACTGCTACCCCTAGGAGCAATAGCAGAAGCTGGGCCTGAGGTTGTCAGTCCAGACTGTATATGAGAACACACACGGTTATGATTCTTTTGCCCAAGTGAACACAATCTGCAATTGGAGCAATATCATCAATAGTATAAACAAGGGCCTGGGGGGTGTGGCTCAGTGGTAGTTCATTTGCCTTGTATGTGTGAGGCACCACATAAAAACGAATACACAAATGTATATATATATATATATATATATATATATATATATATATATATAGAAAGATTATCATTAAAAACTGACAGGCAGGCAGATGATGGAAAAGCCATAAAAGGCTATATGTCTCCACACTTTCTATGTAAGCAAAGCTATTTTTTTTTAAAAAAAGTAAAATAGTTTTTCTCTTTCTAAGAGGAAAATCTTAGATACTATAGATTCATCATACCAGAGATCCTTTGGGGACTATTTTGACATACTTTGGTTCTGGAATATTCTTTCTCGCACTTTGCTTTTTTGACATTTGTCTATTTTGACATTCATCTCCTTACTGTGTGCCCTCTCCTGTGCCCCAGCCCACCCAGTTATCAGTAGTGAGGGCATCAGAAGTCTGAGGGTATTTTGTGTTCTTTAATTTAGCATTTCTAGTTCTCAGAATTTATCTGAAATAAATGATCATGGCTACATACAGAGGTTTATGGACAAAGATGTCTACATGGTGTTATTTATAATAGCAAAGGGCTAAAAGGACATACCATTAATTGCTAAAAGTAGCCATCTGTGGGTGGTTGGTGGTAATTTAAATTTTATTTTGTACACTTAACTCATATTTTCTAAATTTTACAAAATAAAAATAAGACAAAGATGTTGAAAATAATACATCTGTGTTTGCTGTTGGGACACCTGCAAGTCTCCAGGTGGAAGATGTTCACCAGTCCAAGTGAGCCATAATTTTAGAGGGCTCTGGTACCCACCTGAGCTGTGCGAGAGTACACCAGCGCACTCCACGCCTGGGCTTCTGCAAAAGTAAATACAATTATGGTACCTAATTCACAGAGCGATGATGAGGATTAAACTGAATCAGCTAAGTATTAAAATGGGTAAAGTGCTTAGAAGAGTGTCTGGCACATAAAAGCATGGTGTGAGTGTTAGCTCTTATAGTTATTACTACGCTGGCCCAGGAAACTGTGGGTGTTTGTCTGGTTCCGTGCCAAACCCAGTGCAAAGGCCCAGGAAAAGATGTGTTGGATCTAAGTTTCCCTAAAGTTATGTTCCACATCTGGAATATCAAAGAGGAACATGAAAACTTGCGCATCGCATTTCTGTGGCAATGCCTTTATATAGTACACACATGACACAGTTTACCAAATTGTATGTTTAAAATATATTCAGTTTCTTTTATGTTGATTAGACGTCAAGATAGCTGTTTGAAAAATGAAGATGGGATATGCTTTTAGGAAACCATCCTGAGAGAATCTGCCACCAACAGAACAACACTAAAAGAATATTTCAAGAGTGTTCCTCAGGAGGAAGAAGAAAGATCCCAGGTGGGTGCTTGAAGTACAGGAAGGAATTGTGAGAAACAAAAATGGTAAATATGCAATAAGTCTACAGGAATATTAGCTGGTGAAGACAATAATTTGTAGTGTCTTGTGGGATTTTAATTGTATGCAAAATTGAAACATAAGACAATAATAACACAAAAGGAAGGAGTGGAAAGTGGAATTAAAGTTCTCTGAGTCCTTCCCATTTTCTAGAAGGCAGTCAAAATACAAATTTATAGAATGCACTAATAAATTTATAGCATACACTAATAAATTAATGATATAATTTGTAATTTCTAGGGTAACTGCTAAAAAAAAGAGTTAAAGAATAAATGATTAACAAGCCAATAGAGGCAAAATACTTCATTCAAAATAAGGCAACAAAGGAGAGAAAAAGAAACACCAAACAGTTGGGGAAAATAAAAGCAACAAAGTAGTAATATGATAGTCTATCATCCAAACGTGTCAATAATTTCACAAAATATGAATAAACACTTGGAGTAATATGCATATATTAAATTCTTTTAAAAATCCCAGTTAAACTATTTAAATGTGACACAGTTTGTATGTATATAAGGACCCCAAATTTTCAAGAAATAAAAAATTGCAAAATTTGCATATGAATTATATTAATAGCACGCACTGTGAACCTAATGAACTCAATAAAAACAGATGTTGCTAGAGATAAAAACATATTTCATAGTGATAAAAGAATCTCACTATAAGAAGATGCGAGAATCCTAAACTGGAAGAAGTAAGTAAGATTCTAATGAATGAACCCTCTCTGTAACCGGTAGAACAGGCTGATAAAGATGAGTAAGAAAGCAGACATGGAAATGCTTTGATAAATCTCACCTAATTGATCTCTTTAGAACACTCTGGCCAACAGCCCTGGAATTCACAGAATGCACATTGAACATCTACCCATGTTTACCAGGTGCTGCAGGATAAACAAGACCAAACACATTTCAAAGGTCAAAAATCATATAGAATGTGTTCTCTGATCACAGTAAAGTTAAGTAGAAATGCATAGTAACAAAACAAAAAAAAAGTTGCACAAATGGGTGGAAATTAAGCAATACACCCTAATGAACTCACAGGCAAGGAGGAATACAAAGGAAGTTAGGCAACATTATTAAGGGAATTATGAGGCAAATATGACATTAAAAGTGTGAGATGCTGTTAAAGGTATAATGCGTGTATTAGAAAAGAAGATCTGAAAACCAACTACATAAGTATCCACATCAACAAATCATCAGAATACCAGGCAGAAATCAACAAAAGTGAAAGGAAGAAAATATCAAGGAGCAGAAAGAAATGACAGAAAATAGAAGCAATTTAATTGAGAAAATTAATGAGTTCAAGAATTATTTCTCTGACAATGATAATAAAGCCAATGATCCTGTAGTCAGATTAATCAAGAGAAAAGAAGGCAAAAAAATTACAAGTATTACGTGAGAAGGTAAATCACTATAAATCCTACTGACCTTGAAAGGAAAGAGGACTATGAACACTTTATGGCAATATTTGAAAATGTAAATTAAAGGGATAAATGGCTAAAAAATATTTTATTTTTACCAAGCAGGAGAAAAATGACAAAAAAATGAATTTGTATGTAAAATTCTACTTATCAAATGTTTTCCAGTTCTAGAATGTTTTATTGCTAAATTTTCCCAAACACATTTATCTTACCTAACTCATTGAGAACATAGAAAGGTCATGTCTCAGCTCATTCTATGAAACTCATTATAGGAGGACAACACAGCCTTGACCCATAACCCAACAAGGACATTATGAGAAAAGAAAATTACAATCTAATATTCCTTAAGAATTTGCCAGAAAAGCACTAAGCAAAATACCAGTAAACTGAATCCTGAGATACCTTTGAAAGTATAACACACTGTGAGCAAGAGGAACTTACTATAGAAATACAAAGTTTGTTTAATATCGGATAACCAATTAATGCAAACCAGTTTGTTAAGAGAAAAACGGAAAAAAGCACATGGTCATCTCAACGCATGCAGAAAAAGCACTTGATATCACTGAAATCTGTTCTTAATACACTAAGCAAACTAGGTGTGCTCTATGTTTTTAAAGTGTTTTATTTTCCCAGTGCCTCCACTCCCTCACCAGGCTGTTAGCACCCTGCCCAGCTGAGCAGATGCACCAGTGTGGTAAGGCTGGTCCCTGCCAAAGTGCTCTTTCTTGCCTTCCCCTGGATGTGACCAGAAGATATTCACAGACACAAAAGCTGCCCCCACGTGCCTTTCCCTGATTATTCCATCCTGAACCCCAACAAGACATTTGTCTTCAGGTCTTCATGCCCTCTTGGCTTCCCACCAGCTTGGTCGAATCTGTTCCCCTGGTGTTCCTCCCATGTGGCCCCCTGCATGGTGTGCAGAGCGCCCCCCCCCTCAGGATTAGAACTAAAATAACCCTCATAACTTCATATATCTGTCCTGGTGTATGTCCATGGTCATGTTGGAGTGATCCTTAAAGACCCCAACAAGGGGGACATATTCTTTGCAACAACCAAGGATGGAAAGGAAACTTTCTCCACATGATAACATGAAAAGGTAAATCACTATAAATCTATAGCAAACATTTTACTTGATGAATTTTGAAAGCTTTCTCCTAAGGCTTGGAATAATTCAAGAATGCCTTCCACAACCACCCCTTGAATAGAGGTCCTCAGACACTATAATTGGGGGCAGGGTAAGGATAGTTTGAAAAAGGGAAGAGATGAAATTGGGATTAGCTGTGATTAGTCTCTGACATCATAACAGTGTATGAGGAAGTTATAAAATTACATTCATAATACATGTGACTGACAAAGGAATCATATATAGAACTCCTACAAATAAGCAAGAAAGAGACCAACCATATCATTGTTGGCCATTTGCATTTCTTTTGAGAAGTGTCTGTTCAGTTCATCTGACCATTTATTGAATGGGTTATCTGTTCTGTTGGTGTTGAGATTTTTGAGTTCTTTATATGTTCTGGATATTAATCCTGTCAGAAGAGTAGCTGGCAAAGATTTTTTTCCCCATTCTTAGGCTGTCTCCTCAGTCTGTATTTTCTTTTGCTCTGCAGAGTTTTTTAATTTGATGCAATTCTATTTACGGATTTTTGCTATTATTTCCTGAGCCACAGGAGTCCTATTTAGGAAGTGTTCTGAAAAAAAAGCCAGTACTCAACTGGATATGCATAATTTAAAAAAATACTCTAGTACCTTATTTCTCAAGATGCAGAAAAATCAATTCCAGGTGCATCGCTGGTGCAAAGGTCAAAGGTAAAACATTTAAGCTTCAAGCAGATAACATGGGTAAATATATTTATGATTTAGGGGTTAACAAAATTTTCTTAAGCGGGACACAAAAGGGCACCAACAGAACAAGAAACAGAAAACAAAGAAAAAATAAATTTTAAAAAGGAAACAGATAATAAAGGAAAAATAAGAAATTAGATTATATTAAAGTTAGAAACTTTTGGTTACCAAAAGACATGATTATGAGAGGGAAAATTGGGAAATGTTTGCAATACATATGACCGACAAATCATACATAGAATATGTATAGAACCCTTATGAGTCAATTGAAAAAAAACAACCCAACCTAAAATAGCCAAAAGACTTTGATATCCTCACATAAGAAAGTACTCAAATGCAAATAAACATGTGAAAAAACTCTCAACATCATTCTTTGTCAGAGGAGCTCAAATTAAAAACACAATAAAATAACTATATACACCTACTGGAATGGCTAAAGCTAAAAATACTGCCATTATCTAGTGTTGGAGAAGACATAGAGAAATTGGAACTCTTATACTTCCTTGGTAGGAGTGTAATCACTGTGACTGTTTTATAATGTCTCCTAAGGTCAAATATACATGTTACAAACCAGCAATTCCACTCCCAAACCCAACAGAAATGTGCACATATGTTCACCAAAAAGTGTCCAGAGCTGCACTTTTCATAATAACCAACAGGTGGAAGCAGCTCAAATGTTCAGTGGTTCAACTGTTCATCAGAGTAGAACTGGTGTAAGTTGTAACATATGCATACTGGGGAATAAAAGTCAGCAATGATAGATGGTCTTACAAATTGCTCTGACTGATTTACTGCGTAACTTTGAAAGTGTTTTTCAAGAACTTGTTCTGGAAAAGATTAAGACAATTTATAAAGATACACAGGCCATAAAAAGTGGTCATAAATTACAACAAAAGGTGAAAAGGCAAAGGAGAGCAAGACTAGGTGCTAACACCGAGCAGGGGGGGTAGGCTAGTATGCAAAATGCAAATCCTCATGCATTCAGTAATTTTTACTGAGTGCTTCATATGTGCCAGGAACAATGAAGAGACAATGTTTTCAAACTTAGTTGCAGCTGTTAATTGTCCATAGCTTACTACTGAGCAAAAGAAGCCAGACATAAGAAAGTATACATTCTACATTTATCCCATAATATAAAGTTTGAAACAAAGCAAAGTTAATCTCTCAGTTGGGGTGAGACTGAATGAAGGCATAAGGAGAGGTTCTGCTTCCTTTTTGGGGGTGGGGTGTACAAGGGATTGAACTCAGGGGCACTTAATCACTGAGCCACATTCCCATCTCTATTTTGTATTTTATTTAGAAACAGGGTGTTGGTGAGTTGCTTAGCACCTCACTGTTGCTGAGGCTGGCTTTGAACTCTTGATCCTCCTGCCTCAGCCTCCCAAGCTGCTGGGATTACAGGCGTGCATCACGACGGTGCCTGGTGAGGTTCTGTTTCTTATCAAAGTTTTGTTCATGATCTAAATAGTAGTTACATGGTGTAGTTACTTTGGGGAAATTTATCAAGCTGTAGGCTAATGTTTTGCATATATTTCTGGAGGTATGCTTTGCTGTAAGAGTAGGTTTATTTAAGAAAGTTTATTTTTAAAAATATCACATGTATGTTTTCTATTTATCATTCATAAGGATGTAGACATATGTAGCAAGGAATTGTGATAAGGACCTAAAGCATCCATCAGGGTAAATTTCAGACATCTTGCAGAATTCAGAGTGATGCTGTCATTTTGTATGGGTTGGGGGAAGCGAAGAGGCATAAAGAAACAGCCTTAAGTTATCAGAGTTTCTGTAAAGAAGTTGTTTAGTATATTACTCTTTTTCTTTTCATTGTGAGGAATAGTAGAAATATTTTCCTTGCATACAGTTGTGGGAAATGAGTGCCAAAGTTTGTGCAATTAATGATTCTCTTCTACCCACGGCTTCGACAATATTCAGCCCTAAATTTTGCTATATCCTTAGAACAGTGGTTTTCAAACTCCCTTAACTGTGGCCACAGGGGGGAAAATACATTTTCTACAGTGATCCAATATGTAAACACACACATAAATTGGAAACACACATTTAAGGAAATAATATCTTTGCTTTGTGCATTGCTGGTTGATATTTTCTATTATGTTCTAGCCTTTACATCCTAATCCATTAAAACAATGGTCACTCACTAAGATGGTTTCTTGGACCATTAATGGGCTGCAACTAAGTTTGAAAACATTGTCTTCCAGAGTTCCTGGCACATATGAGGCACTCAGTAAAAATTACTGAATGCATGAGGATTTGCATTTTGCATACTAGTCTACCCCCCTGCCCGGTGTTAGCATCTAGCCTTGTTCTCCTTTGCCTTTTCACCTTTTGTTGTAATTTATGACCACTTTTTATGGCCTGTGTATCTTTATAGGTTCTCTTAATCTTTTCCAGAACAAGTTCTTTAAAAACCCTTTCAAAGTCACACAGTAAATCAGTCCAAGCAGAGTCAGAAGAGAAAAATTCATCCAGAGACTCCAGGAACAAGAAGCTCAATACCTGTTAAGACAGACACTTCCTGTCCCATCTGGGTAACAAGGTCTGCAGCACCAGGACACCCGAGAGCAGATGGCGACTGTGACTAAGTGACAGGAGCTCACCTCTACCCTTACAGGGAACTGTATATGCTCTTGCTTTCCATGAAGTTCTCTTGCATTTCCGACAGATGGGAGAGAGGGTGCCAGCTCATTCTAAGAAACACAAAGACGCCTTTAGAAAGAGCGACAGAGTTCTGCAGTGACAATGAGGAGGGGTGTGAGCGTCTATGTGCATCACTGTGATAAAGGAGTTCATGGTCTAGAGTTTCCTTATCTTTCTTTTCAGGGTGTAAAGTCCTTCTCAGGCCATTGAAATGGTGTGTCTACAGAAGCGCCAGAAAACATGTTGGAAGCAACTAGCTCAGGCATGTGAGAATAAACCTTATCTTTCTACCACAGGAACAAATTTCACCTTAATAAAACTTTCATTATAAAGCGTTACCTTTGGTCCGATTGAACGCCACTCTCCCTACAAAAGGTTCTTGGATCACTTTTGGGCAAGGCGCCAATCATGGCTTATCTTCAACACCCAAAGAAAGGAAGATGTGTTTGGGGCCGAGCACCACGGCACGGTCCAGTTGGGTGATGTTGTCCATGGGAAGACAGGGCTATGGGCTATAGAAGGGATGTGAAGGTGACTGATCATTTCTTTAGGCAAAAACACTCATACATTAAAGAGGCTGTCAGAGGGCTGGCTGTGGCAGCAGCCTCCAATGCATGACAAGATTTACATGCACAAATGTCTACAGGAGCATCTGCTTTAGTATGAGATAAGAAGCAGCCTACAATTATAAACTGGAGGATGGAGGCAGTGGTTCAAAAGTGATCATGCAACAGCTAAATCAGTGTTTATAAACCCACAAGACAAGAAACCACTACAATAAAATGCTTCATGAGAAAGCAGAATAAAAACCTGTACATATGAAATATGAATTCAACCATAGTTTTGAAGCATGCAGAACCATATTATTATATGTACATAGACAAAGGTTTGGAAGAAACACTCCAAAATGTTAAAAGGAGCTATAAATGCTGGCCAGTGGTAATAAAAGTGAACATTAACTTTCTTCTTTTATTTTTCAAAATTTCTACTATAGGCATAGATTGCTTTAACAACTAAATAGAAGCCATTTAAAAAATGTAATGATACATTCCTATATAAACTTTAGCTTGTTCATTCACTGATTCACAAATATCTAGATAAAAAATGTTTTTTTTCCTCTAATGACAACTTTAGAGTTAAATTTTCAACTCAGCACAGAGAACAGGAAGATTATGCCTCAGTGAATCACATGCAAAGTAAAAGTGAAACATGAATATATACCCCTGGGTCTATTTGCATGAAGAAAGACCAACTTTAAAAATACTCTTACAAGAAACACTTTATTCTCTTTCTCTACACACACACACACACACACACACATATTTATATATCTATAATATATGTAGCATGTGTATATGTATATGTGTGTATGTTTTTTTCTGAGGGATGTGTGCAACAATTTAAAACTGCTGTCTATAAATAACATTAAAGGTTTAGATGGACTAGCTCAAAACCCACACAGTGAAAATGTCAAACAGTCATGAATTCCCCTGGTAGATTTCCCCAGTCCTGCAGCAACTAATGTCGCCCAGCTGGCTGTAGGCAAAAGTGAGAGACAGATTAATCTCTATAGATATTTGAAAAGGAAATGAAGGTGGTACAAAGAAATGAGGCTGCTGCATTCAAGCCAGGGCCAGAGACTATTCACTGTGAGTTAGCAGGCCCCCAGCACACATGCTAAATAAAGCATCCTCATTTTTTCCTGTGGTTTATAGCTACTTTGCCACTTCACTGAACCCTGCCTGTCAGAATGGGATATCACCAAAAGCTCAATGTTGCCCTGGCAGATGCAGAGAGGAAAAAGAAAGACTGATCTGTCTTATCATTGACTTCTCTGACTTTATATTTTTGACAGATAATTCAATATGGTAAAAAAAACAAAACAGAGAAAGAACACTATCAAGCCTTGTTACTAGCAAGTCATTTAATCAAAACAGTTTTGCTTTTTATTCCTTCATTTAAATAAAACAAAATTTAATCAAGCAGGGCTGAATAGTAGATCTTAAATGTTAAGATTCTGGCAAACCATCTCAATTCCTTGTTAAGCACTGCTAATATTTTTTGACAGTTTCTTAGTAAGGTGCATGGATGCACCACCTACAATATGGTAATCTCCTGCCCTGTCCTCACTTCAAGATTTCTAAATGAAGGGTTTTAAAGGAACTTCAGAGGCTATCAAATTGGACAGCAAACATGTCTATTTTGGACAAAACATGCAATATATAAAGAATGACCAGGATCTAGGCACCATCCTTTGGGCTTTCTTGTCTATAATGGAGGGTAAGCTGTTCAGCATGTTAGAACATCTTCCAGTCCTTGGGCTGAGACATTTGTTACCGACTTTACAATTGATATTGGGTCCTTGAGTGTCTGCACTGGAGGAAATAGAAGGGAGTCAGCCCGGGAGGGAAGAGGGATCAATTCTGTGGTCTGTCTGGATTCTTGCTCTCAAAGAAAGGATTACAGTGCTAACTCATGCATAAAGAGTGAATAAAGTCAAATTTCCAGATTAAGGAAAGAACTTGGTTTGGAAACAAGACTACAAATCTCCTGTGACTGTGAAGACTTTCCTGTGTCATGACTCCATCCCAAGAAAGTCCAATGCCATTGCATAGAGGCTCTGGTAGCTTCTCAGTCATCCTTGAGGGAGATCATAAAAGGCTCAAGATCTTGGGGTGAAGGATTTCTCCATAAATCCACCCTGATGTTAAATAAGTACACGAGCTAACAAATAGGAGGAGGGTTGAATGACAAGTAATGAATGCAGATGGAAGAATAAGAAAACCACTAATGGATGTTAATATTGGGTGGTACAAAGCAATGAGGTGAAAATTTGAGGAAGATAAAGATATTTGCATAGTCTCAAGGCAATTCCTCCCAAATAGCAGTTATTGATTATAAAGGGGAAAATAGTAACTTTACAATGAGAAAACCTGGAAGATACCACTTTCACCAGATAATTGGAACTAACATCATTAATAGTGGAATAAACTGTCATAACGTACTTTGTGATGTGCAGTCCTGAGAAGGACACAAGATCACTCCTCTGGTGTTCCTTTCATCAGAATTTAGCATGGGAGAAACATCAGAAAATCCAAACTAGAGACAGTCTACTAAATAACCAGGATCTGTGTCCTCCCAAAATGTCAAGGTCAAGAAGCACAAAGGAGGCTGGAGAATCATTTCCAAATGGAGACTGATGAGACATAACAACTGTCATGAGAGATGACCTATTACAAGACACAATATCCTGGAATGGATGCTGATTGGGAAAAAAAACTGTTATTGAATACTTATTGGGCAATTGACTCAATATGAGTACAGAATGTCAATGAGATAATAGTATATATATCGCTGTTGAATTTCCTGGATTGGACACTTGTGCTGTGGTTATATCAGATCTGTCCTTGTTCTTGGGAACTATGTGCTGAAGCATTTAGAAGTGACGGCAAAACAAAACAAAACCGGTGGGTATCAGAGACTTAATAGTATGGAACACCATTTTCTCTACCCTGGAATTCCTCCCTGGCCAACTGGAGTCAGGCTAGCTGGGAAAGGAGACTCAATGCTTCATTTTACCTGAAGGGGGAAAGAATGGGCACGAAGTGTAACTACCCACTGCAGGAACAGCTGGAGGATTTGGGGAGAGTTTTTATCATCTCGGCACTTTTAATGTATATGGGAGTCTCATCTAAATATCATCTAAATAAGAAATGTGCGAGACTTGAGGTATGATTCATCCTGAGGCCAAATTTCTCTCCAGCTGTGAACCTGTGAAGCTAGATAAGTCCTGTGCTTCCAAAATGCAATAGTGAGACAGACATTGGAGAGACAGTCCCATTCTGATAAAGGAGAAATAGGACAGAAGGAAAAGATGAGAGATCTCAAGCAAGTCCCAAAATGAGCCAGGCAAATTTAATTGGATATCAGGCTTGAGAATAATCTTCTTTGGTTTGATGCTCTTCCCTTCAGGGCCCCTGGAATGGTGGCCCCACCCCCAGGGCAAGGTTCTTTATAGCAGTTCTGCCCCAAGGCTTTGGGAAAAGACTGTCTGGTCTTTTGAAACCAAGGTGGTGGCCCTGATGATCTGTGAATTGCCCCCCCCCCCACCTGTTATTTTTGGACTAGAGATTAAACCCAGGGCTGCTTAATCACTGAGCTAAATCCCAGCCCTTTTTATTTTTTATTTAGAGACAGGGTCTCACTGAGTTGCTTAGGGCCTTGCTAAATTGCTGAGGCTGGTGTTGAACGCATGATCCTCCTGCCTCAGCCTCCAAAGCCACTGGGATTACAGATATGTGCCAGAGCACCTGGTGGTCCTTCCCTTTTTTAAAGAAGAGTATAGGTTTGCCGCTGAGTAGTTCTCTGGTCTGGTTCTGTAGAATCCTAGAAGCCTGTCAGTCTCCCTTCATTCAGTGCTGTTTGGTCTGACCCTGTTCGTTCAAACTGGCAGTATGTCAGCTGGTCTAACTCCATTCCCACTCCTGACTGTGCTGAGACAATACCAGAATCTCACCTTATGTCCATATTCCTAGCACGTTATCTCAAAACTCTTCCATCACCCAGTTCCAAAGCCACATCCACATTTTTAGTCATTTGTTACTGCAGCACCCCACTTCTTAGTGAAAAAAAAAAGAAAAAAGAAAAAAGTCATTCCAAGAGCCAAGTTAGATAGGATGGTGTGAACTGAAGATGCTAACGGGAAGAAACAGACAGCAGGACTGGATGCCCTCCTTCTCCTGAGCTCATTCAGACTCCTTACCCCAAAGACTGGGTCTGACTGCCCATGCTAAAAGCTTTCCTTATGTAACATCAGAAGGTAAAGATGTTACATAAATTGCTATGTAGCAGTATAAAAAGGGTTTACACTTAAAAATTTTTAGCATCTAGCCATGATGTTCAGTGACATCTAACAATGTCATTGGGCTTATTTTGAGAACAGGTACCTCAAAATAAACACTGCCTTATATTTTTGGTAGATCCTAATGATATAACAAAAATAGAACTAATAAACTAACAAATTTAGACCCAAATAATCTAACAAAAATATAAGGCGGTGTTTATTTTGAGGTACCTGGTCTAAAGATTGAAATCAAAGAAAAAGGGATAGTGGCCCTTCCTTAATTTCACAGGTTATTTTTCTTCTAGTTGCTTTTAAATTTTTTTTCCATTTTACAAAAAGAGCACCAATATTATAAGTTCAAAATTCCAGAGATGAAAGGCATGTTAAGACTTTACCTCATTCGAATTCTTCTTACTGCTAAGGGTAGAAAGGTGAAGAGAATTTCTCAACCTTAAATTTGTACCAGGAGTGGAATCCCTTTTGTCCCTTTTGACAAACATTTTTGTTCAGATAGAAATAAAACATGTATGTGATGGCTGGGTGGGATGGCATTAGCCAGCAATTGCAGGGACTCAGGAGGCTGAGGCAGGAGGTCATTGCAAGTTTGAAACCAGCCTTAGCAACTTAGCAAGACCCTGTCTCAAAAAAAAAAAATTAAAAATTAAAAAGGCTGGAGGTGTAGCTCAGTGGTGAAGCACTCCTAATTTCAATTCCCAGTCTCAAAATCAACAAAACAAATGAAAAAACATACACGGCTAAAAATAATTCAGAAATTTAAAAAGAGCCTACCTTGGAAACTGAGTCATGTTAGAACTGAAGTCCTTGTACACACGTGTTTATATCTATATATCATTTTCCCATAGAAGGATCATAGTATAACTCTATCTTGCTATTTTATTTGGTCCTTAATTTAAACTCTTTTCCTATAATATATTCAAAATTGCTGCCTTCTTTAAAGATGGTTACATAAGTCTTCCATGGTACTTATTCTGCTCATAGTTTATTAAACCACTCCCCTAATGACCTACTTTCAGGTCTTTACTGCTCTTTGATTTTATAGACAAGGCTGTGCTGGCGGAAGGGACATTAACTGTGTGCATCTTTTCATGCATTTCTGTCTCTTGTTTCTTTTTCTTTTTTTTAAACTTCTACCTTGGCAACCACTCCAGGACCATCCTTCAACTCCTGGCCTTGCTTTAGCTTACTCTGTAGCACTTGCCACCGCATGGAATAGGATACACTGGATTCTTTATTGTTTATAGTTTGTACCTGTCTGTTAGAGTGTGGAAGCTCCACGGGATCAGGACCTGCTTATCCTTAGATCTGAGAACAGTGCTAAGCTCTTTGTAGGCACTCAACAAATATTTGATGAACAAATGAACAAATGGTTTGCACATTTTACTATTGGATTATTGGTCTTTTTTTTCTTATTGATTCATAGAGTTCTTTTTCTTTTATTATTATTATTTTCTTTTAGTTGTAGATGGACACAGTACATTTGCTTTATTTATTTATTTTTAATGTGGTGCTGAGGATCGAATCCAGTGCCTCACACGTGCTAGGCAAGCACGCTACAGCTACAACCCCAGCCTCATAGAGTTCTTTATAATGGAATGAACCATTGATTGTTGTTTATGTTATAAATTTATTTTGCAGTGTGGTGTTTATTTGACTTTGTTGATGGTGTTTTCTTCCATAAAGAAATGTTTATTACGTTGTCAAACATAACATCTCTGTCTTGCATAGTTATGGGGTTTTGTGTATTGCTTAGAAAGGCCTTATGGACCCCAGAGGGGTATTTTACTGGTTTGATTTTAGGTTGGAATTTTGATTCACTTGGAATTTAGTTTGGTGTAAGTAGTGGCTATATATATACAGCTTTGTAATTTTCCCCAGAGAGCCAATTGGCCCGACATTAATTAAAGAATAATCTATCCTTCTGTCATTATTCTGAACATCATCTTATCATACACCAAATTTCTAAAATATTTACAACTACATCTGGTCCCTGTTCTCTTTTGTGCATTTGCCTGTCTATTCTGAGTTGGTATGAATATATTTTAATCCCTTTCGCTTTAGAGTATATTTTAACACTGGGGTGACACTGGGCCTTCCTCTTTGTCCCCTTTTCACCACAATTTTTCCATCAATTCTATATGGCTATTTTTCTGTAAGAACATCAGAAGCCACTGAAACAGTCACTATGCTTCCAAAAAAATGTCTCATTGTTAGTTGTTGAGATCAGAGTACTGTATAGATTAATTGAAGAAGAGATGACACCAATAACAGTTCTCTTGACTCCTGAATATTCTTATTTATGCTCTTCTGACTTCATTGACACAAACAAGTAAAAATTAACTTTCTCCAATGGGAAGAGTGAATATGACACACCCCAAAATTACCACTAAATCTCCCTCTTCCAGTTATCTATTGTGGTGAAGCAAACCACCTCAAAATTCAGTGGCTTAAAACAACCACCACTTTTACTACATCTCATGATTTTGTGGGTTGAGAAGTCAAGCAAGGCTGCCCGGAGTGATTCTTCTGCTTCCACATAGTGTTAACTGAGGACACTTGGTAATCAACTGGTGGCTGAGTTGGTCTGGAAGTTTAAGATGGCTCCATTCACTTATAGGACACCGTAGCAGGGATGACAGGAAGGCTGAGCTCAGCTGGGGTGCTACCCCAGAGTACCTACCCATGGCCTCTCCAGCATGGCAACTTCATGGTAGTTAGAATTCAGATGGTGGCCCAGGCTCAGAGACCCCTCTTCCAAAAAAAAGGTGTGCCAAAGAAAACCACCATACATTCCATTAGTAGAAAACCAGACAATTTTTCACTCCAAGACTTGTCTACAATCTTCCTTCTATGTCTGTCATTTTCTGTCACTGGAGACATGGACAAGAAGCAGGACTGGAAAATACTTAATTTTTTCGAAACAAATTTTCAGCGGAGTTCTATTTTTTGCCCGTTCACAAGGGGATGACCACAGCTCTCAGTGTGACTGACTTTATCCATCCTTTCTTTTTGCTCTCCTTCCTGGCCACTGAAATAGCTTGCTGGTGTCTCCACCAGAAGGTGGCAGGAGCAGAGAAAAGTAAACTCTAATTTATCAATTTATAAAGTATGTTGGTTGGCAGCAATTTTGCATAAAGGCAGAAAATAAACTAAAAGTACATGTTTTGAGGAGTAACGGTGAAACCCAATCATGCATTACACAGAACACCAGAGCTGGTTGTTCTTTCCACTGATCCAAGGCCTTATTTCAAAGACCCCTAAAGACATGCTCCAGCTCTCCCCTATACACATTCCTAAATCATGCCTTTCTTTTGTAAACTCCAGAGATTTATTGATTATCTGATGGCTTAGGTACCTTATCCCTGTTTATCCTTGTGTAACCTTACCAGTACTTCAAGGGTAGGAATTGTTATGCTCATTCTACAGCTGACAACCCTGCTGCTTGGAGAGATTACCTACCAAGAGTCACAGAGCAAATAGATGGCAGACCCTATTCCCTACACCTTTCTCCAATTATGTTTAGTGGGCTGATGGCATCAGTATCATCCAGCAGCTTGTTGGAAATACAGAACCTCAGGTTGAAACCCAGACCCATTGCATCAAGAGCTGCATTTTAACAAGATCTCCAGGTAATGCTAATTCGTATTAAGGTTTTAAAAGCACTGTTCTGCATCTCTGGTTCTCAAACATCCCTGCACACTGGAAGTCCATGGAGAGTTATTTTAAAACACTGAGGCCTGAGTTTGTTTCCTCCTTCCCAATCTCAATTCCAATTTAATTGTTCTGGCATGCAACCTGGGCAACAGGAGTTCTCAAAGCTCCCCAGGTAATTCTAATACGCAGCAAAATTTAAGAACCCACTGGTTTATATAGCTTGCGTTGTACTAAGTGTACCTTATATCTGGTATGGGTATTTATTGTTATCTTAGAATACATTCTATATTCCCAAACTTAAATAAATTTTACGTATCAGCTCTCTTTCCAAGGTAGTTTCTTACACAAAATATGCACTCAGTAAACATTTGCTGCTATTGCTGTTGCTGAAAATGGTGCTTTAATTGGTCTGTGGTGGGGTTTATGCATCAGAATTTTTGAAAAAGGGCCTCATGTGCTTCTCTTGTGCAGCCAAGGTTGAGAACCATTGGGTTGGCTCCTACGGTTCCAGCTGATGGTTGCTATGGAGAAATTTGGGTGGAGGAGTGTGAAATGTTCTGATTTTTTTTTTTTAAGAAGAACCTTAAATCTCGGATTTTTAAAATAAATGTTGACAACAATTCAGATTTTTTTTTAAAAAAACTATATGAACAAAATAAACCACATCTGCAGGCGGTATGTGCTGTGAGTGTGTGTGTGTGTGTATGCATGTGTGTGTATGTGCACTAAGGGACATAGGACATTCAGCTAGATTAAAGGTCACGCACTGGGGGATCCATAGCCTCCTAAGTATCTGATTATTATAAATGCCAACGCATTATCCATGAATAACCATTCTACCTTAAAAAAAGAATCACTATATCATTTTTGTCAACATTACAGTATACACAGCCCAAATCAGACAGAGATTGTGAAGTCCTGAAGCGTCATAGTCTGTGCCTCATTTCGTGTTCTGTGTAAATCCTGGGTGTGCCAATAGAAACCATGGAATGTGTGACAAGAAGAAGGGACGGGAGGCATTTGAGGTTTGGGAGGAGAAGCACCCTGCCATGAACTCTACCCACTGCCTGAGCACCATTCAGTGATGAAGCAAAGCCAAAGGAAGAAGATTGGTGAAAGGAAAAGCTAGAACAGGAAATAAAGGTGTGTAAGAGAAATAGCAGGGTCAGAAGAAATCAGTCCGGGTCTGATTTCTGCACCACTGGTGGCTCCTCGTGTCTGGACTCCTTTTCCTGGGCTTACTAAACAGGAGGGCCTCTAATGAAGCCATGACATGGTGCTTGAGCCACACAACCAATGAATGCTCCAACTGTTGTCCTTGCTGGTACCATGTACCTCCTGATTGGAGGCCCAATATCTAAAACTTACTGCTCACATTCTTGCATTTGTCTCAGGTGATAAAAGACACAGAGACAGCATCAACATCAAAGAAAATGATGATGATGATGATGATGATGATGATGATATTTTTGCTATTGATAATAAAGACAGTTATCACTCACCAAATCTTATGGTGGGCTGTGGGCTGTGCTAAACACATTCTGTGTTTTATCTTGTTTATTCTCAGTGCAATGGCCAACTGATTCTTATTTAAAAAAAGACAGATCTTGCTCTTCCCTTCTCAAACCCTTCAGTGGCTCCCACTGCACTCAGTGTAAGAAGTCAGTAAAGCTCTGTATCTACCGGCTACACAGGTTTCCTCCCTTTGCATTTTTCTCTCCGACCTTACCTCCCACTCTGCTCCCCTTCACTCAGTCCATCCCATCTAGCCTCAAGAACCTTCTGCTGTCCCTCCAATGTGAGCCTTTTCACGAGCTGTCCCCTAAGTAGGAAGCTCTTCTCCCAGATACGCTCTAAAGCCATTCCTGTTACCATCTCCTGAGGGTTTCTCACACCAACCTGTTTATAATTCCATCTCTCCATTCCCACACTCCCCTTCCTTCTTTTAGTCTCTCCATAGAATCAGCCTCTAATAGCCAATACTTTTCAGATGGATCATTAAAATCAGTCTCTTGACCACCAGACTGTGCTTCACGAAGGCAGGTGTTCTATTTCGTCCATTGCTGTAGGCCTCATGTCTAGACCAATGCCAGACACAGAGCTGGCCCCGGATAAGTATTTTTAGAATAAATGAATGAATGAATTTAATACTCAAAACTATCATAAAAGAGAGGAGCTATCATTGTCTTGCTTTAAAAAATGCTGTGTATAAGTCGGAGAGATTCCATTCACCCAAGATCACAACGAACAGTTGCTAGAGAAGAGATATGAACCAGGGACCACCTGACATCAACACACAGCATCCATGAGCTACCTTGTTGCTATTTTAACACTTTGGGCCCTTTCTTGGAATATGATCAATGCAACAGTTAGAACTGGAAGTGGACCTATATTGGGTAGAGATGAGACCAGGACAAGTCCTGGGAACTGATGGGAAAATTCCAAGTTTTGGATCCTCTGGTTAGAGGAATCCTTGATTTTTAAAGTAGTTAATGCCATTTCTCAGATGATCGTTTTTTGAGGAGATGGATCTTTGAATTATGATGGTGAGAAATAAATCGAGGGGTTAGCCAATAGTATTTTCTTGGGGGCAAATAAATCAAGGGCCAATTAGATCTTAGGTTGCGTAAGAATTTCATCCAGTGAGAATCAGCAGCAGAAATTTCAGGATCCAAAAACACCGTAGGAAATTACCACTACAAACATGTCCCCAGGACTCTTGAAGGCTTCTGCATGCAGCTCATTAACTCAGTTTTTAATGTTTCCAACACGCCCTCATCCAAGAATAAAGCAGATATAATTTAATTCATGCCAAACACAGGGTGCCTGAGCTGGGTGAGGGTGCCAAAAGCCTTGGGGCACTTGGTAAATATTAAGCAATCTACTTGCCCTGATCTTTCAGTGGGTCAAAGTGCTTAGTCCATAAGACATTTATTTGTATGATGTTTAGTGAAACCAAAAAGCAAAGTTCAAGGAAAGGAAAATTAAAGTATTTTCTTTGGACAATTTTTTTTCCAAACTTTTTTTTGAAATTGAATTTTAAAAAAAAGTACACAAACAGGAAACATCTTTTGGTAAGTAGTGATGAGTTTAACGGACAAAGGATTTCTTAAGTCCTTCATATAATTTAAGGGCAAGAAATAAACTATTGACTTGACATTTTAAGTTCATTAATTTCAAATAACACATTTTGTAATTTTCAGAAAAATCACATGTGTACCTTTTACTAGTGTCAATGTCTAAACTTCAATGCTTAGAACAAAGAAATCAGAAAATTTGGCAGCATTTTGCCTTTTAATATCCATAAACACTCTTAAGCAGTTTGTAGTTATTTTCCATGTCATATTTAAGTCCTAATTGTATACTTTATTACTATGAATGGAGCCAGAGAAGTAACATGAGAATGTCTTGAATTGTTAACATTAATTTTCTGCTCAAGATTATATGAGTCAGTTCTGTACCACTGTAACAAAATCCCTGAGATAATTAATTTATGAAGAGAAAAGGTTTATGTTGACTCCCAATTTTGGAGGCTCTGGTCTATGATCATTTGACCCCTTTTGCTTTGGGATCTATGCAAGACAGTACTTTATGGCAGGGTTATGTAGCAGAACAAAGCCACTCACCTTATAGGGAGAAAAAAAGAGACAGGAAGGAGCAAGGGACCCACAATTCCCTTCAAGGGCATGCCCCCAATGACCTCCCACTAAGGCCAACCTCTTAAATGTTCCACCACTTCCCAATAGTATCCAGTAGTGCTACCTTGGAGACCAGTGCTTCAACACATGGAGCTCTAGGGGACATTGATCATCCAAACTATAGCAAATCTTACTGAAACAAAATAGATACTGGGTTTAGCTCTAAAGGTCTGGCTAAATGTTTATGTATTTATTGGCAAAAATTATATATTGGCTAACAAATATTTTCAAAGCATATGGTGATAGAAAATAAGAGAGAGAGAGAGAGAGAGAGAGAGAGAGAGAGAGAGAGAGAGCGCGCAAGAGAGAAAGACACACACACTTTGGAATTGGACAAAGAACATGAGTAATATGTAAACAGACACATCAGAAAAATCAGGTACAATGAAGAGTTTCCATCAATCATCTATCTGATATATTATTGGAGTGATACCTTGATAGTGTCAACCTAAAGTCAGATAATACAGTGGTTCAGGATGGAAGGAAATCCCACTTTACAAATGTCTTCTATGTGTCAGATTCTTCATGTTTTAGTAATAATAGCTAATATTCTGCAAGGTCTACAGTACAAAAAGAATTACTCAAATTATTTCTAAACTTTACAATAATCTTATTAAGTAGGTATTGTTATCCTCATTTTACAGATGAGAAATCTGAGATTTGAAAAGAGTAAATAACTTGGTTGGCATCACCCTAGGTCGTAAGAGAATAAGAATTAAAACATAGGTCTGGTTCCAGACCCCCAAATCATTCTGCCTCATCATCTGCCTGAAAAATAATTTGGGGTGACTTCTACTAGGGAAAGGGCTGATGATAGGGATCATATGAAAATTACAAAGATGAAAATAAATAAAAGATCAGCCTCTGCAACCTAGACCTTTTTGACGAATGATTGAGAAATGTAGATCTTGAGACACTCTATTGGTAGGGATATTTCAATATTTAAAATAAGGATCTTTAAAATAAGTAAATATAAAGTACAGATGGTTATTTATTATATAGTATTTAAATGAATAAATAAATGTTTTAAAATTTTTAGTTTTGCTCTATAGAAATAAAAAAATAAGTAAATTATATCCATTTCAATGAGATGAGATCTCATTAACATGTACATGTCTGTATATAAACATCTGGGTTTTCCATTCCAGAATGTGCATTAAAAAAGTCTTATTCACTCTTCTATCTTATCTCTAGATACATACAGAATATGCGGAAAAGGAGTTCCCATTGCCTTGCATGTTAGAGCTAAACTGCTTCATTTAAAAACATATTTCTAACCCCTATGTTTATAAGAAAAATCATGTGCCACATTTCTTACCATGGCTATTTTTTATCCAGGAGCATACTTTGCTGCCGCCTTCACCAGGAGTTACTTGAGAGAGTGCACTAGTTCAGCAAAGAGTCACTACTTCAAGTTCATCCCCATGAACTTGCAAGAGCTCAGGGGTGTGCAGGAGGGCAGAATCGGGCAGAGGGCAGGTTGGACACTCCCTATGCCCATGTTTGCAAGCTGACAGACGGCAGAGAGGAAATGATTAATGCCATAGAGTCTCCAGCCAACTTTGTGTCACTGGAATTTATAAAAACAAATAAACTAGAGCTTTTCCATGGACTAGAACTGCTTAAATGACCTTAATAACATGGCTGCTTTATAAGGTCCTGGACAGATTAATCTCTGAAAACTTGGGCTATAGATAAGATTCTCTGTGAAGAGCAAATCCATTAACAGCTCATTTCTGTAAACTGGATCATTACTTTGGGAATCACAAAGAAACATGGCAACTGTGAACTGTAAATAAATGTTTTAAAATTCTGATAGTCTGTCCTTACGGAGGTTAAATAGTTAACCTCCGTAAGGACAGACTATCAGAAAAATTAATTTGATTTTCTTAAAAACTTTCATTTTGAAAGGTTTGAACTTTAAAAAGCAAAAAAAAAAAAAAAAAAAAAAAAAAAAAAAAAAGCATGGTATGATTATAGAAGTCTCATCAAACAACATACTTAATATTTCTTAATCCTTTCTGTTTCCTTCCTTAGTGATGGCTTATTTTATATGTTTTTTAAAAGCTTATGAGAAATACTAATTTATTTAGTTTTTTTCCTCCCATTGATCATCTCACTGTGTTGGCAAAGTAATATCAAAGAAACTTCAAGTACCTTTTGTCACATGTGGAAACTTTATAAAGAAGAAAAGGAAATAAAAAGTTCTAACAGGGATATTTTCATTGGCTGAAAAACCTATGAAAGGTCCAATTGTTTACTTGGCTACTTCTAATAGTAATCAGTTGGTGCATATTTACATATTGAAACTTATTATTTTCATTTTCAGAAATTAAAAAGCAAAATGTGTCTGATCAGTACACCTAAAAATACAAGGGATGAAATATTATAAATTGGGACCAGTTTTGGAAAACTAGCCTACAGAGCCTCACTCTAATATAGACATTATCAACCAATGCAGAAACTAGTCCCCCAGAGACTTCCCCTACCAATTCCAGGTGTTGGCAGCAGAGGATACAAGTGATACAGGTCAGTGCCAATGTTAACAGTAAAACTATCAGCCATAGCTGACATAGATCCCATAGAACAAGAAATCCTAGTTGTAGCTATTTTCTTACCTGTTGGGAACCTGGACAGAATTACCAGCTCTAGCCTAGAGCAGGGTGAGTCCCGGGCAAGCCAGACACCATCTTCCACTTCACAGTTACTGCCATGGCAGCAATGGTAGGAGTGAATGGCCAAGACCCAGGACACATTCATGGTTCCTTTAATAAACATGTACTGTGTCACCGTTGCATGTCAGGGACAGAACTGGAGGCCAAGGATATAAGGTCGACTCAGATGGCAGGGTCCTCAAGTTCAGAGAACTTGCATTTCCTGGGGGTTAGTTCGTGAAAACATTCCACAGCAAGCAGAAGATATAAGGACAGAGTCAAGGAAGCACTGAGTGGCGGGTGAGCATTCACACACGGGACAGGACCAGAGAAGTCAGAGTGGTGGTTAAACATTTGGTCAATTTAGAGGAAGGGATGAAAGATACTTTCAAGTATTAAACAAAGACAAATTACTCTTTAGGTTAGAAATTGTGGCCAGGGGAGGAAACCCTGTGGTCTTTGTCAACCATATTGGGACTAACAGGGATGTGACATACACTTCCTTGGGCTTATTTCCTCAAAAGAGTACACACCAACGTTCAGGCTTGGCATTTGTGGCTACTGTGTAGTCTAGTAGGCTGGCCATTGGGTTCTGGCCTCAGTTTGACCATTCAAGTCCTGCTCTACCACCTAGAGCTGAGAGACAGTAAACAAGTTGATGTTTTCTCATCTGTACTGGGAAAACCAGTGCGTGTAGCATGTTTTGAAGATTTCCAGTTTTGTCAGGCAGTCTAGATACTCTAAAGGACTTTCCAAAAACAATCCGAGTAGGTTGCAGTAAGTAAAATGTTTGAAGAATGGCTGGGCGTGCAGGAAATCTCTAAGGGGTACAATGAACTACAATAAGAAGAAGGAGAGGTGAGTAAATAGGTAAGTTGCAATTGCCATAGGGGCCTACAGAGCCAAAGGCTGAACTAACACCGTAAGAGAAGCCTTTGCCTGGGGCTCCATAGGAGGAGGAAGAGGTAAACACTAGTCTTACTTTAAGCCAAGATCCTTAAAGGGACAAGAAGAGCACAAAAACAGACAGATGGGTGTAGGGAGTCATAGATGTCTGAGTCCTGATATAAGATAAAAAATAAGGCTCAATACATAACACTGCTTTATTATTTATAGATGTTTTCCATATCTTACGTAATTTGATCCTCATGCAATTCCTGTAAGGGAAGTAAAAAAGCAGAATAGCTTTTATCTGCTCTGATGCAAAGTGTCGCTAATGTGAGCTACTAACCAAGGAGACTAGACACAGTGCTAAAACCTCACAGAAAGAGAGGACAGAAAGGTTGGAGAAAAAGTGAAATTGCTCTTTGGGGTGTCAGCACAGCACTGAACTGATCACTAAAGTGAAATAAGCTGTTCTGGTCTAGGTGTACCCTGTTTCCTTTCTTCCACGTACTTGTGCCCTTTGCCTTCCAGGTCAAGAAACCTGTGAGTCCACATGTTATTGATAGCCACCCTGAGTGTGCTGTCTGCCTGCTAGTGCCCAAGAAAACAGAAGATTCAACAGATGAATGGATAAAGAGAATGTGGTCTCTATTACGATGCAGTTTTAATCAGCCATTAAGAAGAATAAAATTATGGCATTTGCTGGTAAATGGATGAAACTGGAGAACCTCATGCTAAATGAAATAAGCCAGATCCAGAAAGTTAAGGGTTGGATGTTTTCTCTGATAGGTGGAAGCTAGTTCAAAATAAGAGGGTAAAGAGACAGAGAGAGAAAAAGGAAAAAGTGGGTAGGATGCCATAAAAACAGAAGAAAGATTGGTGGGCTAGATGAAGGGGATTGAAGGGGAGAGATGAAGGATGGGATAAGGCCAGAAGAGTGGAATGAATCTGATCCAACTTTCCTATGTACATATATGAATATACCACAGTGAATCTCACCATCCTGTACATCCACAAGACACTAATTAAAAACAAACAAACCCAGGAGAAAAATCATCAGAGTAGAGGGAAGGGGACAGGGGAGAAAAGGGGAAGTACTGGGGACTGAATTAGAGCAAATTATATTCCATGCCTTTACAATTACATCAATGAATCCTCATGTTATAGATAACCAAAAAGAACCAATAGAAAGAAAAAAAAATACTGAAAAAATCAACAATTAAAAAAAAAGAAAGAAAACAGAAGATTCTTGTACAACTCAACAATATACAAGCCCTTCCTCCTCCCATATTACCATCTCAGCCATCATCTAGACAGAGTCTACACACGTTCCAGGCTGGGAGTATAACTCAGAAATTCCCTCCTTTGACTATTTTGCATTTTTAGAAAGATCCTACTATTTTTTTCAATATTTTTTTCCCTTTCATTTGGTGCACTATAGTTACACAAACTAGGGGGATTCTTTGTTTCCTATGTGTACATGCACACAAAATAACAGTTTCATTCAAGGGAAGTCTAGAGGGGATGGATGAGGTTATAAAGAGTGATTGTGTATCCGCTGTTGCATAGATAAGGCATTGTAAATGTCATGTAGGTATTACCTGAAACTCATCATAATTCTATAAAGACATCTTATTTGTTTGTCTTGGAAGACAGATAAATGCCAATGCAGGAAAAAGGAGAAAAGGTGGAGTCAGAGGACATTAACATCTTACTACTCCGGGAGACACAGGGTGACACTTTCCATGCTCGATCTGATTTAATCATCGGATTTAATTATCACAAGTCTGCCAGGTGCTGTGGCTTTTATTTTGCAAAGGAGGAAACAGAGTTTAAACCATGCATCCCAGGCTTTCTGCTTGTGAGTGGCAGAGCTGAAGTTTGAGATCAGGCCTATATGGGCTTCAAAGCAATTTTTATTGCATACATTGCTCCACAATAGGGAATTCTGCATTTTGGGAACAGCTGCAGAAAGGAAAGATGAGAAGAAAATAGTGTAACCAACTTGCATTCCAACACCATAAGGAGTCTAGTCATTGGTCCTGCCTGACACTAGCTACACATTCTACTCCCAGCTGAGTCACTTTTTAACATTCCCCTCCTCTCTACAACAACACTCTCAGCCTCCAACAAAAATCAACATGAAACAAATTTAAATATTTCACCCCTTCTCCACAGTGCACACTTTATTCCTGGTTGTCACATACTATGACAGAACTGAGATAATTCAAGATGCGTTTCTTTGACTGTGCCGTCCCAGGATGATCATCATTTACTTTGAATCTATTTAAGGGACCGAAACAGAGGCCAAGGGTTGGAGACACACACTGTACCCAAGGTACTGAATATTGTTCCAGAGCTTCTGGAACTAACTTGGGAAATTAACTCGCGTAGCCATGTCCCATGTGCTGGGGCTGACAACTGGGAGTTCTTCAAATTAACTTTTATGTGTATTTATGTTTATAGAAAGATAGGTAATAAAAGGTGCTAATTTGGAGCTAAAATGTATGTTATGAAACTCAAAAGTAACTGCAACAATCGCTTAGTACTTGGATCAACCCAATATCCTTTTCAGGGGGAGTATTTTATTACTCTGATGGTTTAGAATGGGGTGTGACGATAATAAAAAGTCGGTTAACAGTTTTGTCAGTTCTATAATTGTTTTACAATTCTCTTCAGACAATCGGGCCTCCTCCCTGTCCCCAATGCCTGGGACGGACCATTCCTACTGTCTTGTTCCTTCATAGGCTGCTGCCCTGGAATCTTTATTTAGGAAAAAACAAAATATGGATAAGTCATCTTTCTGACATGGTCCATGACTTCACTTTCCTTGGGGTCCTCTTTGTGCTGTTTGAATACTGGCTTTATTGTGGTGTTGTCAAGATGATTGTGGCTGGGTGTGTGTGAGGTATGCAGGGTGAGTGTGCATGATGAGTAGGAGAAGAAGATTCTTCAGCATCAACTGAAGGAACAAAGTTACACTATTCCAGACTGTTCTTTAACTAATCCCCACTAGAATTAGGGAAAGCCCCCTGATCCAACAACAGATAGTAAGAATGAATCATATCAGGTATACTGCGTGCTACTTTCTTGGACCCAAAGGCTCTCTAAGCTGCATGACTGTCTGACTTTGGCCTGGGCCACACTGGCTCCAGCTTTACCACAATGGTATCATGGGTTGAAGGTCCCAGCTGAAGTCATCACTTGAATGTAGGCCAAGTTACCATTCAACTCATTTTTTAAAAGAGGTTAATGACTTAACATTAATTGAGCTCTGCACGCATATAATTTTCAAAAGAGCCTTGGGAAACAGCGACCATGATTAGGCCCATTTTATGGACAAAGAAAGAGAGGCTTAGAGCAAAAACGAAACTTGTGCAAAGTCAAGTGGGTGACAGAGCTAGAATGGCAGGGCCTTTCTAATGCCTAAATCCATTCTCTTAATCTGTACAGTATTTTTCTAAGCAATGGTGAGGTTAGAAATCCTATAAATAACAGGAAAGCATCCAAAAGGACACATTTAGCTTTCATTATACTCTCCAAGAAAAAAAAAAGGTACTTTTTAATTTCTCTTTTCAACACTCATAAGGATATTTTTACCCAAGAATCCTAGGAGCCCTACGTAACACCATCCAGAGTCCAGATCTTCAGAAAAGAGGAAGGTTGGTTATACCTGAGCATACAGCTCTTAAACGTGACAGTGAGACATGATTCCTCCCATGTCTCCAACCAAAGGGCAAAAATACTACATTCCTTGAAGTATGCAGAGTTGATGTTGTGATCTCATTAATAATAACCATTTGCCTGAAAATTACATTATTTGGAAAATTTCCTTTGGCTTTCATTTGAAAACCCTTATAGAAATTGTCAGCGGTGCTAGAAGTGCTCATGGTTTCCTTTCCATCCAGATCCTCCTGTGAATGAGTGTCACCCACAAGGTCAGAGACTATCTAGCTTCAAGTTCCTTCTATAAGGAGAAATCCAGTCTCTGCTCCTCCCCTGTGTTCTGTCAAGGGATATGAGCAGAAGCATTCTCGGGTTGGAATAGTGCAATTAGAAAGCAGGTGCCCAAGTGCTTCCTGTCTATATCCAGTGGTCCCTTGGAAGCTTTGAAAGCATTTTTATATGTTAGTTTACAGCTCTATTTAAAAGAATAGGTCTAAATACATTACAAGGTAGTTCAACCTATATTTGATATTTATGATTTTCTTTCTCTCTTTCTTTAAAAAAATATTTTTTTGGTTGTTGTTGTTGATGGACCTTTATTTATTTATTAATTTATATATGGTGCTGAGAATCAAACCCAGTGCCTCACACATGCTAGGTAAGTGCTCTACCACTGAGCCACAACCTCAGCCCCTTCCTCCCCATCCCTCTCTCCCTCTCTCTCTTTCTTTCTTCATTTTCTTTCCTTCCTCCCTCCCTCTCTCCCTCCCTTCCTCTCTCCCTCCTTCCTTTCTTCCTCCCTATTTTTTTCCTCCCAGGGTTTGAACCCAGAGGTGCTTAACCTCTGAGACCGGGTCTAAGTTGTTTAGGGCCTCAATAAATTGCTGAGGCTGGCTGTGAACTCATAATCCTTCTTCCTCAGCCTCCCAAACTGCTGGGATTATAGGCGAATACTACTGCACCCAGCAATATTTATGATTCTTTAAAAGCATATCCAATTTTATATTTGTAAGATCTGGTATGAGTGACACACATTCCATTTCTTGAAAAAACTGGGTTTCAGTTCACCACGTTCTTTCTCTGTCTCCCTGATAAGGATGGAAATAATAATACCACCATTTCCAATGGCACCTTTGGTTTTCAAAGTTCTTACACATGTGTGGATTTCCGCAACAAATCTGTGAGACAGATAGAACAGGAATTTTCTTCCATATTTAGTAGATGGGAACATGTAGGCTTACAATGTTTAGTATTCTTCTGCTCACTTCTGCTCAATGGTATTCCAGTAAAACACCCTTTCTGCTCCTAAAGAGAGCCCCACTTTAGAGCATTTGTTTTCTTTCAGGTGTAAATAATCCCAGCACATCTCATTTCAAGCCATCAACAGGATGTTACTAACTGCAGAATTGGGGAGAAAGGTATAGAACAGCCTTTCCTGAGCCACAGCCAGTATTGAGCTCTAGCACCACAGGGAAATCCCCCAACTCCTAACTGATGCTCTTCATATGCCATGGAGTTAAGTATTTACGAAGTTCATTTAAAACAAAGATCTAGCTCAGTGTCCTGGATAGGGAGCCTTAAGATGGTAAGTGTGTGCAATATGGAGTTCTCTTGTGAAAAAATTAGCCATGGATGTTGCTTCTGCATACATTGACATGTTTGAATTTTGATGCTCTCTGGTTCCCAAAGGACCAGAGAAGCTGGCCCTGAAGTGATCTTGGGATGTTCCTTTGTACTGCAGTGAGTCAGACATCAACAACTCCTTCAGTCCAATCTCACTGAGGTATCTTCTAGCCAAACATCTCTAGGCATTTTCCATCCTTGTCTGACCATCCTCATTTTAAAGACAGGTGATGCTAAGTCTAGGAAATTAAACAGTATGCTCAAAGTTTCATAGTACATCAAAGTCAGAGGTATGACTGGGCTAATTCACTACTGTACCTGGATGCTTTGTCCATTGTCATGAGAAACCACAGCAGAGGGTTCAGGATAGCCATTGACAACAATATATAGGATATCAGATGTGCCAATGCATAGGCCTGCAGACCCCTGGCAAGGTCTGTTTATGTTATGGTTTTCACATTATGTCTTACAGAGCCTCAAGGGCCAAGGGCACTTAGTAACCAAAGGGGAGACTGGTCTCAGGGGACAAGACTATGGAACCCTTCCACTCCTGTGAATGTGAATTAAAACACCTCTGCATTCATCTTTTGTATATTTTGGGTGTCAGATTAAGATTTCTTTGAAGAAAGTGTTCTATGACTTAAAAAAAAAAAAAAGACCAAGGCCCAGATTGGTAATTTTCAAACAAAGCTCCTTGGTGTGAAATATTGGTTCTCATAAACAAAAGGGAGCCTCTGACTTCTCTTTTCCCACGATCTGGAGAGATAATGTATGTGCAAACACACTGAGAGTAAAGAAGGTGTGTGTGAACTGAAGTCCACACAAGTCTTTTAACTCTGTCTGATCCTTTCTTAAAGCAAGTAGTTATTTCACTGCCTTGTATGGTGTGACCTTCCTGGTGAGTTTTCAATCATATGACCTCTCAAACAGCCCAGACACTCCAGGTCCTCAGTTGGCACCTTGGAGGCCAGCCACGTCTCCAGCTGCTTTAACAAGGGCACCAAGGTAACCACTTTCCCACACTTGGTGGGGTGACACTATGACAGGCCATGCAGACCTTGGGCAAGCCCTGTCTGAAAACAGACAGAGCCGCTGGGAATAACAATAAGCAAACACCAGGTTTTCAGACTTACAAATAAGTAGATGCCCCATAATGTGCTGCAAATGTAAAACAGACGAACTGGAGAAAAGTGCCTTCTTAGGTAGCTAATGTAATTCGATTATTTCAGAGACACAGGGAATGCCCTGAATTCAGGGATGTAGATTTAACTTACGCTGTGCTGTATTAACTTTGGGGATGCTCAGAACAAATACTAAAGACTTAAATATTTTCAGAGCCAACACCAAATTTATAGGTAAAGATAAACCTACATGCAAGCATATATTTTTAAAACAAATATTCATCCTGAAGCTAAAATGGAGAAGTAAATAGGGAGAAAATACTGTACATATATGTGTGTTCCCATTAGGCTTTTTTATTTTATTGGTGCATTATATTTATACATAATAGTGGGATCCATTGTGACATATTCATACATGTACATAACATAATTTGATAAAATTCATATGTAATGTATATGTATTCAAATATTTATGTGTGTGTTTATACTGCTTTCTTAAGACTACCAAAATGTGATATAATTTCTTGTTAGAACATAAAGTCTTTCAGACTAATACTATTATTTAAAAAGCAGTTCAATAATTTGTAAACATTTCAAGCAACCAAAGCACTTGTAGAATCAATGTTAGAATACTAATCTATTAGGATAAAGATTCTTAAATGTTTTATATAATTCTCTAGATTTTGATGATATAAAATGAACATAAACAGGAATAAAAAGTAAAGAAAGGTTTAGCTTATCAAGGATGCCTTGTTTCTCTTTCTTCTAAGGCTTTTTGCACTTAGAGAAAAATCCTTGAATTATGTTAGTTGCAAATGAATGTAATTTACTGAGGATAGTCGTGATGTACTAGTAAAAAATCCAGAACCTAAGCAGAGGTGGAAAATATTCCCATTACCCTAAAAGCTTAGATTTCACCATCCTTGCCAGGCACACATAAAGTTAATCTTTAGCAAAGCGAATGTGCTTAAAATAGTTAGTCTATTGTTCTCAACAAGTTTAAAGCCTGGACTATAAAATGGTTAAACACTAGAGATACAAAACTCAAATACATCAATTCTTTCACACACATTTCCCCCCTCTGTATTATCATTATTTTTAAAAATAAAGGCTCAGATTTCATGACTGAAGGATTTTTTTCTTTTAAAGAAAAGAAATGCAAGTTTCTTTAAAGAAAGCCAAGTGCTAGTAGCTATATTTTAATAGTAGCATACACTATTTTTCTTTTAAATAACAATTTTGGATTTTGCCGCTTTGCATAATGAAACACTTCATATTCAAGCATTTGATTAATATTTACTTAGCCATACAGAAAGAAAGAAAAAAAATGATCTCTGAGAACATGCTTAAATGTCACCTAAACCTAAATTTTCCTAGTCTTCTATGCCACTAATGATGGAAAATAACAAAAGTCTGGAAAATGTTCTCAACATTTATCATGACTCGGAAAAGTTGTTATTTTTATCCCACTTTCCAGACAGGCAAACTTAAGCCCAGGGATGTAGTGGTCCACTGGGATTTGAACTTAGGTCTTCTGATGTTAGGTCCTGTTTGTACAAAATCATTTCAGAAGATGACCGTGTCCTCATGTAAGAAAAAATAAGGAGACAACTTACAGAAATGCAGACAGATGAGAAAAAAATGATTAGTTGATGCACTCCAGATTAAGTGACCAGCAGCCATCCTTCATTTCAAGAGGCCTAAACTTGACCTCTACATTTTAGAAAACTTTCTGTAAAGTAGCTTTGTAGATAGGGTCAAGCTTAGTGAATGATTAAATTGATTTGTGCTTCAGTGACAGTATTACAAAAAAGGTTTTGACTGTGTCTGTAATGAGGAAAATGGACAAAAAAACCAAACCTGTAGAACAGGAAAAAATATTTGAAGCAACAGTGGCAGGTACAAGACAACAGAGTACATGGCTGAGGTCTTTGAGGGAAGAAAACACAGGAGAAGAGCATCATATTTACTTTGGCTTTCTGCCTTGGGGCAGTTTTCAAATTATTACTCACTTCCAGAGTCCAAATAGAGAGCAGCTCAATGGATGGACTTGGGAACAGCAGAAAGAACAGGAGTTTATGGGACAGGATACTGGAGAAGAAGATGCACAAAGAATGAGCCTCAGAAACAAGCATAAGGGTTCCCTTGAGCCTTGGGCCCCCAAATAAACAAAGCATACTCAACCTATCCCAACAGTTATCCTGTTATCAGAAAATTTTTGAAGGCCACATAATATCAAGAGATATTGGAGTTCCAATCAGCCAGAGACAAGGGGGCTTGCTGAACACTCTCATGATTCAGTTGAGACTCCATAAAGGAATGACTTAGAAGCACTACTCTAGTCCTAGAGTAAGAACCACCCTCATTTTGTCTTAACAAAGCCCAAAACCAAGGTTTGACTCATTCCAGTTGATCTGTCAGAAAAATTGAATGCCTACCAGAACAAAACTCCTCACTCATTAAAGGAAGACAAACTGACATCCAATGTTTTAATGTTGTCACACTCACAATGCCCATCATAAAATAAAAAATTACTATACATGTGGTCTGGCTGACCCTTGAAGTGGATAGTTATTGTTCCTGCCTGTCCAACCTGTCTTATACTTCTGAAAACACAAATTTATAACCAAATAAGCTTTCTTTTCTGTAGGAAATACATTCCATGTGGTTCAGCCAGGGCCCTCCTTTCTCATTAGTGGCCAAATGACCTGGGGAAACAGAATGCCCTACTTCTTGAACACAGGGATGGATGACCACATGACCCATTTGCACAATGTTGGTTCTCTTCACCATTTGTCTCATAAGAATGTTGTTATTCAAGTTAGCATGATGTGATGGTGGGGGTGCTAATGGTATCATGTGAGCTGTATGAAGTGAGTTTCATCAAGAGGTAGGAAAGTATCCATGTGGCTGTGATGTCATCATTGTGCCCTTGGATTTAGCCATGTCAAAGGAGTTGACAAACCTAGTGTGGTGAGTTTCAGAAGTGTTCTAGTCTCAGATTATTAAGCAATCACACTTCTGTTGAGGCCCCAGATATTCAGGGTAGAATGTATGCAGCACCATAACCAAATGTAACTTCTGGTGAGAGAATTGACTTTTGATAACTTTTAAAAATTGATAGCCCTGTTTTCTTGTTAAAAAACCTGGAACTTATCTCTCCTTGTACCCCCATATACTGAGAAGGGACACCTTCCAAGACTCTATGAGTCTAAGTTCTGTGAGTCTATGAAATAAGGAACTTTCTGAAGTCAGCGAGATAATAGGTTAAAGCTAATTTATACAAGTGACTTATTCAAGCCAACAAAGAAAGGGAGTAAGATGAAAGACACAGAAGCTCAGTGACAAAGCCTAGAGAAAAGCTCATATAACTTCTCAACGTTCTAATTTGCTTCTTTGAGCAATTATATTTTCTCTTCTTGCTTGCAAGGTTGAATGAAACCAAATCAATCATTCAATAACAGGGGCTCCAAAGAGACTCACTGTGATTGAGGCAGAAACTGAATCGGGCAAGTGCATTATTGCTTTCTCTAGGCCTACCTGTCTCTTAAAGACTTTGAACAAATCACACTCTTTCCATGCTCAAATATGTAAAATTACCCATGATGATTTAGGACTGACATTATAGATAAAAAGGAGCAAATATGGTGCAAATATTTGGATACATGTAGTGAAATTATATTGGCTTGCCACTTCTGCTTTTGTAAGGATCACAAAAGAAGTGCCGTTTTGGACAAGCATTTGCTTTAGGTCTCAAGGCAGTTCCTGATTTGTTTTCATGAAAAATCTATGTTAGTAGGAAACTTCTACTGTATTTGAAAAGAGACTATCCAATCCACCTTTTAGCCTTGTGAGCATGGAAAGGCCAGCTTTTGAAAGTGAGTGACAGAAATAGTGATGAAGACAAAAACCAAGTGATCTATAGCTGCACTGGGTATTTATTTTCTGACCCAATTGCCTTCCAGATTGGGTGTCCTTGGGCCTTCCCTCTGAAGAAGGGAAACAGTTGAGTAAGGATTGAAGGAAAAGTGAGGAATTACACCTAGGAAATGCAAGAATTGAGGATTTGGAGCTCAAAAAACTCATTAATAGAAAATTATGGTATTTGCTGGTCAATGGATGGAGCTGGAGAATATTATGCTAAGGGAAATCAACTTTATTCTCTTTTTTTCTCTTCTTAATAAAGAAGAAGATTTGATACAAATTGAGGGGGGAGATTTCATCATAAAGAAGAAAACAAAAATTTCTAAAATCCCATAACACAAATAGAGCCCTGATGGAACAGGTGGTATCAAAAGCCAAGAGAAACACCCGGCTCAGCATCCTTGAAGTGGGAAGGGTTTTGAGGTATGGTGGGCTGAACTTGGGTGTCTGTTTATGATCCATATGGTCTGGGCCACTTTCTGCCTTCTATGAATGGAAAGGTCATCCCTATTCAGCATGAGGATTCTGTGACAAGTCTCCACAGTTCAGAGGGGCTATTCAGCAAGGAGAGCTGAGCAGAGTCAATGAATGTTTTATAAATGTGGTGTAAAACTCCTGAGCTTCCTCATACAACACTATCAGTGACAAATCAGCTTGCATCTGGCTGACTACTGAAACCCAACAGTCCACAGCAAACAGATTCTTGCTCTTCTTAAACCGGTTTATTCCCAGTAACCCGTCTTTAAATATCACTTGTCATCACTATGATACAAGTTTCTCTGGCAGAAGAGTTTGGATCTACCTCTTATCTCCCCTCTCTTCTCCTCCCACCTACCTTACTGCATCAAATTCTATCAGATCTGCCTTTTTGATAGGCTGGCATTGGTCCCTTCCTCTATGTATCCACTGACTGCTTGATCCTGCTTGATGTTCTTATGGCCTTCTATGACTATCCCATCATTTTGCTATGAGCAGCATGTAGAGGGAAAGGGCTACTATTAATAATTATTCTGGGACAACAGATTTAAACCTGAATATCCTGAACACACCAGATGTGTGTATGTTACAGAGCCCCCTCGTCACTTTCCCCCATCTTTATTTTTCCTGTACACTGCTGCCACATTCCTAAACAGAACTTACAAGCTCCCTGTTAAGATTTTAATAAAAATCAAATCCAGGCTTCATAATGTATTTAGGATCATTTCCAGATTCCTGAATTGGGTCTCTATAATGTGACTTCTTCCTATTTAAGTTGGGTCTGTGGTTGTGGATCAGAGATAGAGCGCTTGCCTAGCATGTGCAAGGCCCTGGGTTCGATCCTCAGCACCACATAAAAATAAAATAAAGATATTGTGTCCTACTTTAAGTTTTCCCTGTGCTTCTCTTTGGCATGCCCTTGCTATTTCAGTGGAACTTTGACAGTGTTGGCTGAACAGACCAGGATACTCCATCCACCATTTCTCTGTACACTACCTACTCCCCTTCATCCTAGATTTCTATTCCTCTCAAGTTCATTTCACTTCACACACCAGCCCTAAATACTTAACCATACTTCCTAGGACATGCATGCTACCATTTTAGTGCTTGGAAGACATCATCTTATTCTTTGCTTTTTTATTTCTGTGTTCCATCTAGCCATTTAGCAGTAAGAATAATCTGTATCTAGAAAGATCTGCACAGTTTCCAAGGCACTTTCTAAGACATTACCTAATTTGATTCTAAATAACAGAAAAGGTAAGCAATTTTTCCCCATTTTTGAGATAAGAACATTGGATCCAAAAAGACTAAAAACCATAGCCAAAGGTCACACAGCCAACATTTCCTTCCTGCAAATTTGATAAAGTGAATAAACAAAATACAACAACGTTAAAACATAAAAAGAGATATAATCTAGTAAAACAATGTTTGAAAGATGGTGGTCAGGGAGAGAGAGAGAGAACTGTAACAATGTGGAGATCCGAAAGTCATTTCTCTTGATCTCTAAAGTGGTTTAGGAGAAGAAAGCCCTTTCAGGAGGGCAGAGGAAGTTTTGGGGGAAATCTCCAAATGCCCCAAAATTCAGAGGGCAGCATCCTGGGGCCTCAGTAGGCAGCATAGGCTCTGAATATTTTTACAGAATAACCTTTTAAAAAATCATTTTTATTGGTTCTTTTGGGGTACACATAACATTATGACTAATTTTGACATAATTATAAAAGCATGGGATATGATTTGCTCTAATGCAGTCCCTAGGACTTCCCTTTTCCCTCCCCTCATCTCTCCCCATTCCCTTTCCTCTACTCCACTGATTCTTCTGCTATTTATTTATAGTTTTTTTTTTTTTAAATAGTGTCTTGTGGATATACATAATGGTGAGATTCACTGTGGAGTATTCATATATGTACATGGGAAGGTTAGGTCACATTCATTCCACTGTTCTTCCCTCATCCTGTTCCTTCTCCCTCCCGCTATATCCTCTTTCTCTACTCCATTGATCTTTCTTCTAGTTTGATAAAATTCTCCCGCCTTTTTTTCTTTTCTTTACCTCCTTATTTTGGACTAGTTTCCGTCTATGAGAAAAAAAAAATGACTTTTGACTTTCTAACTCTGGCTTATTTCACTTAGCATGATCGTCTCCAGTTCCTTCCATTTGCCAACAAAGGTCATCATTTCACAGAATGACCTTTTAGTGTAGAAGTTTTGACCCATCACTGCTACCTGGACTCATGGAGGTGAAAATGACTCCTTGGGATACAAAGCCTCTGCTGGGAGGTACGTGCACAGGACCAACTGGCTTTATCAAAAGCATAGGTTCCCAAACTCTCTCCAAACCCCAGAATAATCTGAGCCCAAGGCTTCCCACTGATCTACCTGGAACATGACCTCAATATGAAATGCTGAATAAATCCGCAGAACAAAGAGCAGAACCCAAACTCACCAAGTATGACCATCCATAGCCCCAACTGAGTCCTTCTCTCTACTTTCAACCAAAAGAAAAATCAAGTAATACCCAGGCCTTGAACTTCATTTCTAAGAGAAGGTAAATAGGTCTCAGAGAAGATGGGGTGACAATCAAGGAAGATTCCTGGATACAGTATTTGGGGGAACAGATGGTCCAGTTAGTATCTTCCATATTAATAGGAGAAAGACAAAAAATGGCAAAGCAATTATCCAAAAATTTAAAAATTAAAAAAAACATAAAAGAAAGATAGGAGAGAAAGAGAGAGAAAAGTACCAAGCAAAGACTGATAACAAAATACAGTCTAGAAATTATAAGAAAAAAACAACTCAAGAAACAGAAGAAAAAAAAATCATAGAGAAAAAAATACTTGTTATCTTTAAAGATATGGAAAAAAATGAGTTTGATGCAAAACTACAGCCAGACATGAGATAAACAGAAAGTAGCATGAAAAAAAAGTGACTGCAGAGCTTAGGAAACAAAATAAAAAACAAAACACCACTTCCAGAGAACTAATAAATAAATCAGAAAAAGTCCCAAGGTCAAGATATTTTATTAAGTGACTTTTTGGTGCCTAGGACATATATGGAGATAATTGTTTTTCTCCTTTTGCTAGTCAAAAGACTAATATCCTTAATAAACAAAAATAATTTACAATAAGGAGAGAGATCATTAGACAAGTGGATGAAGATTGTGAACAAGTTGGTCATATTGGAAATAACTACAAATGCCCAATAAACACACACACACACACACACACACACACACACAAACTCATTTTAAAGAGAGGCAAATAACAAAGATTTAGCACCAGATTAGCAAATATTAATCACTATGCTGAAATTATTGATGAAAAAGGGAACCAAGCAATCTTAAAATTCATTAGTGATGGTGTAAATTGCTGCAACTTTTTGGGAGGCCATGTGAACAATATTTATTTAATGGTAAGAGTATTGATCTTTAGCCCATAATATCTATGTAATATCTCTGCATCAATTACAATGATGGGGATTTACCACATAGATATGTTTGTCCAAATCTTCAAATGCAAACGGACAATATAATTTTTGTTTGAAATAATATAACTCACTCCTGATTAAAAACACATACACAAACAAGCAAACACTATATGTCTAACAATGATGTACTGGCTAAAATAATTATAGCACATTTGTAACACAAAATACAATAACCTAATTAAAGGAAATTATTGAAATGGGGAGCAGGGAAAATTGAAAACATACTATTAAGAGAAAATGCAAGACCAAAATAAAGACTTTAGGAGAATTCCCTGCATATTAAGAAAAAAGAAACAAACAAAATAACTGCTTTTTATTCTTTATAATTTATATCCAATGCGTAATCATGTGGGATATACTTTTCAAAAGTCTGTGAAATGCATCCATTTTTATTCAACCAATACTGGCCTAACATGTCTTCATTTTCCTCTTGTACTTCTGCAATAGCCTCCTAACTGGATTCCACCTCTGCTCAGACTACATCCTAGGCACCTTTAGTTCTGGGCACCTTTAGTTCCTTGAATGAGCTATAGTTCTCCTGACACTAGTCCTTTGCACATCTCTCACAGCTGTTTGGAACATTCTCCTCCAGTCTACCTGGTTTCCAGTTCTCCTTCAGATTTCAGTATAATCCTCCCTTCTTTATAGAAACTCACATATGCTTTTTTTTGCATTTAGTCTATAATTATTCATTTATGTGTAATGAGTATCTATGTGTCTCTACTAAATGACAAACTCTAGGAATATTGGCAATATACTTGTTTTTGCTTACCATTGAATACTCAACAAAGCACCTGGCTCAGGACTCAAACAATTTCTATCTCTATCTATTTACCTGTCTACCTGTTTGCCCATCCATCCATCCATCCATCCATCCTTCATCCTACATTCCCATTTAAAAATATCTGGAAGATACTATCAGCCATAGTTAACATCTGGAGGTTGGGGCTGATGCAAAGAAACCAGGGTGAATGAAGACTTGTTTTTTATTTTAAATATTTGCATTTCATTGCAATATTTATTTAGTGCATTGAATAATTAAAATAATTCATAATAAAAAAGTTATTGTTGATGACAAGCTATATATGTTAAAATTTTCTTCCGTCTACAAATTAATTAATAATATTTTAATATCCTGTCCCTAGGACTCTAATCACTTTCTGAAAGACCTGCATAGTAACACAATCTCTTTTCTTGCCAACTCAATTCAGTTCTATTTCAAACACAGAGTAAACAGAGCTTCTCACAAGCTTTCTGCATATTTGTGTATTCACACAAAGACGCATCTTTTTTCTCACTAAAGGTGACAGAAAATTCCCCCAGGAAATTCAATCATATTGTCATAGTCTTTTCATAGAAGGGAACAATGTGTAGGAAACAGATTCACTTGATTTTGATTAATGAACAAAGGAACCTCTTTAACCTGATTCACCTTAGATTACCTTCCCTTGATAAAACTACCAGCTCCTACTAGATTTAAGAAGGCAAATTCCCAACAATTAGGGAAGAGTTCTTGACATTAATAACTTAAGAGGTCTTTCTTGGTCTCTGTTTCTACTTAACCTATTGATGACACCCTTTTGGAAAACCTTTTATTCTGAAGAATTATCTCAGCAATACAGACCACCCCAAATCTTGCCACCTTTATATGTGGCCACCAAACATCCTTTCCTTCATTGGATTTAGTTGAACACATGTGTCTCTAATTTTGGTTCCTAAACTGGGCAAGTCTGGACTTAAAATAGAACCACAGAAGTGCTCTCTAATGCAGCCTTACAGATTAGAAGGTGAAGACCTTTGTGTGTTGTTTTCAGATTTCCTGAACTATTGTGTAGAGGAAAATAATGTCTAGCTGCTTACCAAATTCTGCATTTTTAAAATCCTTTTCTTTTCTTTTTGGCTTTTTTGGAATTAGGGATTGGACCCAGGGCTTTGTGAATGCGAGGTAAATGCTTTCCCATTTAGCTACAGCCCAGCCTCAAATTCTGCATTCATATGTGGTGGACACTCTTACAACTCCAAAGACTTTTTGAGTTGGAGATAAGCCCATGAAATATTTTAAGGTATCATTCATATATGTAGCAAAGAAATCTCATTCACATAATAGCCGTTAGAACATTTGGGGGTGGTGCAGAGAGAAGGAAACTGAGTAGGGATTTGATTTTGTCTATGACCTCCTTTAGAGGAGAGAAATACATAAAATCATCCACCTTCGGTATAATTCACCCTTAGTATAATTAGAGTGTGAACTTCTCATTGAAAAGTCCAAGGATTAGTTATTTGACTAGAAAGAGATCCTCTTTTACAAGTGACCTCTGGAAAGCGGCCAAGAATACTTCTTTGTACTTCAGCACACTCCAGTAAATACATTCGGAATTTATTGATATGGAAGCATTGCACTTAAAACCCATGTGTCCCTGACCAATGTCATAGCAGCCAGAATCAGGGTTACCTTTCAGAAGAAATACAGACAGTAAAGAGGCAGGAGGGAGGGAACTTTGTAGATTCTGGAAGTGTTCTAAATTTGCTCCAGCTACTGACTACATAGTTATATACATAAGTAAAAACTCATTGACCCAGACATTTATGATGTGTACTCTACATGAATGCAATACCTTGATCAAAACAAAATTTAAGTAAAAGCACAATTGTTTGCTGGAGGGTTAGGGGATTGCATTGGGAGGACTTTTTTAATAAGAAAAAGAGCACAACCTGATTGTCATTTCCAAGGTCTAACGAGAGTCTTATGGTCTAATAAGAATTCTATTACAAATGATGTTTTGCAGATGTCCTAAAGATGGGACCCATTAATAACTGCAGGAGAATGAAAATGTAATTTGAAATGCTCCATTTGTATTAATGATCTTACAAAGAAAACTGGCTACCAGCTTGCTACTTGGGAGAACACACACACACACACACGACATTTGTGTGTGCTAGAGGAGCTGGCTGTGTTGTCACAGTCTTTAAACATTGGGGAATTCCCTCCTCCATTTTCATGAAGCATAATTTGCCTTGACATCTTCTAGATTTTGGACTATACATTGTAAACATGGATCTTGCAATTATGTGGACATTAGAACAAAAGTAATATTCATACTTGCTCTAAACAAGCCAGAACTAAATAGCATCTGATGGTGGTTTAACAGAAAAAAAAATGCATACACAATGTAGCCAACAAATAATTGAGATGATCCAAACTATCTGAGCTCACTATCATCAGTGGGAAGGCAGGGCTGCATTTCTAAATGGCAGGGGCCTATGAACCTTCTAGAAAACTGCCATATAAATCATCATGCATTAATGTTGCCTTTCTCCTGAAACATTTTACCCAATCCTAAATATCAATTCTACCCTAAGCTGAAAGTTCACATATCCCTTTTTTACCATTTGTAGCCATAATTGCAGTTCCTTTTCATAGCAAATGATAGGACGCATACTAAACATCTTCCCTTACCCTCTATTTAAATGTATGCTTTCATTCTCATCAGCCTTAGGTGGCTTCCACACTGCCAAGTTCCAGGTTCCCCAGTTCCTGGGTTGCCAGGTCTCCTTAGACACAGCCTCTCCCCGGAGGCCCAAACCTCTGTTTTCAGTCTGAAACTGAGACCTCGTTCTCCCCACACCCAGCTTTATCTTCATCCAACATCTTCAGTATCACAAACTCAAAACTTGGGCCAAAGCAATGACTAAATACATTTTTTCCACCTCCAACAAATCACTTCCTTCTGTTCTTCCTACTTGTCCTGTCCTTGTCCTGCTTACACAGTGCCTAGACAATGTTCCGGAGGCTCCTTCTCTTTGCTTACCTGTCTTATTGCTGGGTCTACCCCTCACAGGCAGAGTTACTGCATCCAAGTGCAGATCTCACCACTTCCATGTTTAAAACCTTCCATGGTACCTCATTTCACTTGGAATAAGACTCCAATTCCCTAGCTTGGTATTGAAGGCCGTCTACCAGGTGACTGCAGTCTAATTTTCCAAATTTAATCTCCAAACCATGCTCTTACCCCTGTACCTTTTGCTTTTGCCGTACATCCAACATATACCCCAACCTCAAAATAGCACCTTGTCTTTGCAAAAAACGACTTCCTTCAGCTTGAATGTTCTCTTCTTCTGGGTAAATTTCAAAATCAATTTCAAGTGGGAAAAAAAGCATAATTTTGTTATAAGACATTAGATTTTGGCTTCAGACAACCTGGGTTCAAATCCAAGGGCCACTGCTCTGTGGCCATCAAGGCTCAGGCAAATTTCTTAGCCTCCCCAAGAGCCTCAGCTTCCTCACATTGATACGAAGAGGACAGTGATAGTGTTTATATGTAGTGTTGTTTATATGGCGGGGCTCAGAGGAGGACTAACCAAGTTACAGCACAGAAAGTCCTTTCCAGAAACCTTGGTACTCATCCAGCATTCACACTAGTTATCACTACCACCGGTGACATCATTGTCTACTTCAAGAAGATTTTCCTGCCCCAACCAACTGCAATTATTGCCTTGTTCCCTTTCTATCTCTATACAACTCTGTCATGGCTCTCCTGATATTATTTTTTAGTTTTAAAATAGTTTTTTTAGTTGTATTGGACACACAATGTCTTTGTTTATTAATTTATTTTTTTATGTGCTGCTGAGGATCAAACCCAGTGCCTCACACATGCCAGGCAAGTGCTCTATCACTGAGCTACAGCCCTATCCCCTCCTGATATTATTTATAATAATCTAACGTGTGACAATTACTAATAACTGTCTTACTTCACAGGAGAAAAATATCCCATAAACAGCTATTATCCCAAAACCACATCTTACTCATGAGAAGCACAGACCCAGTGCTTTGCCTTATACCCCTACGTGACACCACCGTTCATTCATGTTTTCCAAGTCTATGTTCACTTAGGTCTATGACCTGGACTGCATGTTAGATTCCTTACTTCCCCACTTGTGTACACTAACATTCCCCAAATCTTGGAGAGTCTACTCTTTCCTTAATACCTTTTATAATCTCACACTCTCTGGCCCAATCAGCATTGCTTTGGTGAATCACTGTTCACAAGTTTGTTATAATTGTTTCTAACTAGAGATTTTTAATCCTTTCAACACTTGTGACCATCCCCGAGAGAGCACGAACCACACTGAGATTGTCTGCTGGTCTATCTGTGTTACCAATGAACACCAAGCTTCTTGCACATAGGGATCATGTTTTGTTCAAAGTGGCAGTTTGATGCCTGGTGTGAAGGAGGCTATCAAAAAGCACATGTTGCCAAAACTGATCCACAGGGATATTCTTCATCACCCAACGTCATTTCATTCCATCTCCATACATTTGGAATGAAACTCAGTACTTACAAATGCCCCAAATGTGGATGCAGAGACCACACCAGTACAGTTCTGAGATTAGATCAAGGGGTTAAGGGTTCCTCAAGGGATTCCAAAGTTCCAGTCCAGTAACTTCTGTGGGACAATACCAGAAGAAGTAGGGAAGGAATGTCAGTTCCAGGGATTAGATGAGACTGTGAAAAACAATTAATGTGAGATCGTCTCTCTGTAAGGTAAGACATCAGACTAGTCCAAAGATGATTGTGACCTTATCTTTGTGTTCAGGGTTAGCAGAAGTACATGTGCCACCCAGATTCCGCTTCGAGAAGGAAGGACTGATTCCCAGCTCCTGGGAGTGAGGCTGATCCACATGGACACCCTCTCACTCAAGCTCATGTTCCTTTCTTAGGCAACCCACGTTGGTTCATGCAGGGTATAAAGGCCCCGTCCCCTCACTCACTTTGGAGCAAATCTGAAAGACACCCCAATCTCTACTCCTGGAAGGCTGGCAGAGACCTCCACTGAGTCTCCTCAAAGCCCAGCTCCTCTCTCTCTGTATCCGAATCTACCTCCTTCCCATCCGTATTACACATGCTGATTTCAAGAACGCTCCCTGGTTAGCCTCCTGCTGGCCAAACTCTGTCTTCATCTGCTTCCGAGAGAATGAGAGAATGTAATCTTCAACTAGTAATGAAAATGGGATGGAATTTGGATAGCACACACCATAACCCAGAGGTGCCCGTGGGCCAAGTAATTGTTTTGTGTGGATCTTGCAGGAATAAAAATTGTGAACTAGCTGTCAACATTAAAAAAAAAAAATATATATATATATATATATAATAAAAAAGGTGAAGCTCTGGCAACAAAGGGCCAGTATTTGCACCCTAAATGCTAGTGTTAAGGGACTGTATTCCACTTAAGTGGTTCTCACACTCTCTGTGCTACAGTCTACAGCCCCTGCCAGTCTCCCACATTCATTTCTTTACCTGCCCAGCCCTGAGGGCCATTTGAGTTGATGGGTCCTGACTGATTCCTGAATTCTGGTTTCCAACCTGGAGACGTGCTACTTCCTTGATCAGGAAGTACCTACCACTCCCCTTAGCTAAATACCTCTTACCTGGCTTTCCCACAAAAATATGGGCTGGCACTTCATTATCATCTCTTGATAGCTCTCCCCAAAGATGCCTTAGGTTGGTGAGTCCAGCAGTTGTTCAAACATGCTTGCTAAGTTTACAAAATTTAAGCAGAAGAGCCCATCACCACTTTTGATAACCACGAGTAAGGTCTACTCTTTTAGAATATTCTAAAGGAGACTCTGGGTGACTTTTTGGATGTGGAAAGATGTTTTCCTGATATACAGTAATAAACTGAACCCTCCTTTCTAGAAGGGAGGACTGGCAGTGTGTTTTCAAGGTTTGTGGATGAACACAGCCTGTTGGAGTGGTTTAAAAACCAGAGGCAATCAATAGCCATGTTACAGGACTCATTTACTTTTGGGAAGTCCCCAGGAGCAAATCTCTGGAATACTCAGCAATGCAGAGCAGGTCTTGGTTTCGTTGGCCACGTGCAGGTAAATGGCTTAAGTAATTGCTGTCCTTGGGCAGTCAGTCAAAATGCAAAGCTGAGACGATAAAAGGGCAAGTGCTCCCACAGAGAAAAAATTATAAAGTATTGTTAGATAGAATAATATATGACTGCTGACATTTCACCTTTTATTATTATCGCAATTCTTTAAGAAAGAAATGTAGTTAAGGTTGTCAGAATTTCATTTTAACCCCCTCTTTGAGGCTGTTAAAAATTCACTCATGCTGAAACTTGCCTTTCAGGTTCTCAGCCAGATATGTGCTTTGTTTTCAATCCGTTGTTCGCTAATGGAATGCAAAATGTAATTCAGGGGAAAAGGTTTTTCCAAGCACCTTTCTCCACACTGCTTCCTATTGCAATTCCCTTTTCCTTACCTGCTCCAAACCCTGCCAAAAAGTTAGTGGTAACAACAAAAACAACCCCCAAAGAAACACTTGACTGAGAGAGGATTAAAGGCTTTTGGCAGTGCTTATAAAAATAGCTTCAGCAATAAGCAATACTCAACAAGTAGGGATCTGCTCAGCCACTCATACTGAAGGCAACTGCAGTCTTGCAATGGTGTAAGTGTCCCTATGGGATGCAGTAGAATCAACAGGTATTTTTGGAGCTCTTTCTTTATAGGTATGAAGTAGAGAGACAATCTGGTAGGAAGGAGGAACCAGAGACATTGTCCATAGGCTACATTTGCAGAGCAAGTCCACTGATTTTGCTTATTCTGTGCTCTTGGTACTCAAAGTCCCCATGTCCCTTCCCAAAAGCCATCTCCCAATGACTACACTTAGAGAAAGGGGAAAAGCCAAAGGTTCATTGTTCAGCTACTATGTCTATGCAGAATGCTAGGCACTTTATAATGATAAGACACCACGAGGCTGTCAAGAGATGTGAGACCTCAAGTCCCTACTCTCCTGCTAAAACATGTGTATCTACCTGCACATAAATGGCTTCAGAAACTCCGATGCCTGCTTTTCTTATCTTAAACTATGGCAGCTGTCCAGCTAGACAATTTGTGCATATCGGCATATGAGATATCACAGTATATAATAGAGTATTTACTTTTGTAGACATCCTGCCAGCACTTTGATAGACATGTTAGATCTTGCATGTGCCATCCTCATTACAGAAGTCCTAACCTGGGAAAATGCTATAATTAGCCTTTTATTATTATAAGCATTTCTGTAATACTTTCCGTTTGAAAACTGCTAAACGACCAACTCTGTACATCTCACAAGAAATCGGATAGGTCAATGCTTGGTAGTTTTGTTTGATGGTTCTGAATCCTCAGGCCCAGGGTTCAAAGAAATCAAGGGTTATGCAGCTGGTTCGGGCTTACGACCAACACAGCTGTTCTGTTTGTAACCATCTTCTCAGCCCGATGCCCAGCTGCTGCCTAGTCCTTGCCCTGAATATGTATACATATGCATATATATATTTTATTTTTAAACTGTTGGAATTAAGAAAATTATAGCAAGAATATTGGCCCCAATTTTCCATTTTTAGCATGAAGAACGCACAACCTGGGCTTTTGCCAAGTACTGTTGCAATGATTTTGGCAGATCTGAGACAGCCTAGCAGACAATTTCCCTCAGCTGGTAGCAAAGCAAAGATGAATCTTTTTGGGGGGCTATTGTGCCCAGGCTGCATTTGTGGCAGCAAAGAGGGAAGGTGTGTCTTAAGCAGTGTTCAGGGGTCTTGTCCCACTGGGCAGAGGCAGCAGTGGGATAGGTGGGCAGGTCAATCAAGAAAGCTGCTGAATCCTGGGAAGGGTCTGTGGAGGGCAGTGGGGCTGCCCAGGAAAATGCTTAATGGCAGAAAATGAAAAGGATGAGGGGTATTGGCTTCTCCATATGGAATATTTAGTCACTGTTTCAAAAAATGGTGGTAGAGTCAAATGAATAAAGTGATAAGTATAGCTCAGCTTTGGGAAAGATCTTGTGGACAGATGTCTGTTTCTTTTTGGAGTCAAGCTCTTTTGACTACCATTCCTGAGTAATGCTATAATTTCATATTTGGGGCAACAGAAATGCTTGTCTTCCCACAAAAAGTCACTTTATAAAATACCTCTAATACTCGTTGATGAATCTAGAGGGGTTATTTCTTGTTAAAATTGTTTTTTAAACTAGCATCTTCACGTCTCCATAATATGTATGCAATGATTGCTTGAAATATTTTATTTTTAAACTTATATTAAGTCCTATTAATAATATTGCTGCCAGTACCAAGAAAGACAATTGTCTCAATTTAGAACATATTTATGAACTAGGTGTCCCTTTCTATTCTAATTCCAAACTTCATTTATTTCTAATCTATTTGCTCCTTTTTAAGCTGATTGGGTGAACTGGTTGAATTCCCAGTTTCAAAACCCAGACTTCTTTTCTCTTCTGCTCTCATTTTCCCCAGATACATTTGCATCATCATTATCATCATCATGGATATTATTTGAGCACTCTTCTGTGTGCCAAGCATTGTCCTGAGAATTTCACAGGTGCTAACTTCCTCTTCATAGAATTAATGGGAATTACCATGACCCTTATTTTAGAGATGTGGATACTGGGACCCAGGAAGGTTAAATAAGTCACACAGGAGTGGCCATGTTGGAATTTGCACACACGCAGTCTGGCTTCAAAGCCTTGCTCCCGCCTCCCCCATTCATGGTGAGGATCCTGCTTAGTATGTTGCAATATCCAGAGCACTTTTAAGTGCATCTTTTCATTTGATTCTTAAAAAAAGTTGAGAGCAATAAATTAATAAATTAAAAACTACACATAAGGTTTTGTTTAAATGGGAAAACTCCATTTTATTTCCTCCAAGTCTGGGGAAAATATTTAATATTTTATTATTGTTGAATTTATTGTGAACCTGGCTATTTTTTTTCCAGATAAAAAAAATTCTACATTGAACTGAGAATTAATTTTAGATTCAATCTAAAGTAACACCATGGACTTTTATTTAAGTAAAATTAAATTCAACTGTAAATCATCCTCAAATCAGTATCCATGGCTTCTTTTTTCCTGTTAGAAAGCAAAGTTCTACATTTCTCAAGGGCTGTGCTGAACTCAGCAGAAACAGGGAATGTATTTAAATGTGTCTTAAGTTATAGCTGACTGCATTTCAAAAATCAAATATTTTAGTCTTTACATATTTATAGTTATATGAGTAACATTTGTACTTTTATGTTTAGATTTATTTATACCAGGCTAAATTCCAGGAAGGTTTTTCATAGATTTGGAACATATTCTGCTTAGAATTCATGTTTACCTCTATTCTCCTTTCTTGATATGGAGAATAAGTAGTTCATTTTATTTTTTTATTATCCCTACTTATATCCACACAGTACTTTAAAAGGACACATATGATAATGTGGCCTAATAAATATAAATGCTAAATTTCTTATTGAACCAATGTGGTTTCTTTTTGTGCTTACTCACTTGCAGTCTCTAATTTATTGCTCTCAACTTTTGAAATATTATCATTAAACAATTTATTGTGTTCCTTTTTTTTTTGTAGAAAAACAACTTGACTTAATTCCATGGGAATGCATATTATACAGATGGCCACCATTTCGACATGACTACTTAGAGTAACTTTCTCTGAACTACTCACTGTCATGAAAAGGTCCCACCTGGTGACAGTTATACATATATGTCTGTTGAACAATTAACCTCTCACAAAAGTATCTTACGGAAGTTGGGGCTTAGGTTCAGCTTTGTGGCCTGTAAATATCTGCACAAACGAGTTCTAGAGGCACCTGGGAGCCATCAGTGGGTTATAATACATTCTACTTATTAACCTAGGTGAATGACATAGATCAAGAAAGTGTTCCAGAAGCAGGCAGCTACATTTCATCTTTGCATATTCTGACCAAAGAAAATAAATACCTGCTGTTTTGAACAGTGGGGCACTTTGCTGGAATGCTGATAGATGGCTGAAATCATGAACGGTAGTCATGTTTTCTTAGGGTGGCAGGAAGACCCCATGAAGTGAGATCCTACAGCCTGCCGAGGAACCAAGGCTTTCAGACTACGAAAGGAACTTAATGACATAGGAGGCAGATCCGATGTGTCCAAACATAAATCCCACTTCCATTTCTGCTAATGGCCCTTTTAATTCTTCAGACTCAAGTTTTAGAAAAAAGGTGCTTTGAAATTGAGCACTCACCACCTCTTTGTTTTAGAAAGTGAGAGGGCTAGAATAGATTGAGCTACCAACTTGTGGTTTTTACATTTGTTTTGTTGGTTAGTACAATAATGATCTTCAATAGGTATTTTTATATTTCCATAAGACAGAAGAAGATGATGAGGCTCAAAAAAATTAACTAGTTCACTGAAAATCACCTTGGCTGTGCAGTAAAGCCAGGATTTGGACTTAGGTATGTAAGATTCAGTGCCTTTTTAACTTACTGCCTTCTTGAGATAAAAGGGTATTTGTCTGGGGGATTTATGGTAAGTGCTAGAAGCTTCCATATGGCTTCCCAAAGCACAGAGACTATGAAAGAAAAATTTGCCAGCATGAAAATCTGTACTTTTTTGAGCCGAAGAGGGAAAAGGAACATGATTTGTTCCTAAACTTGGGGTCTTGTGTATTTCCTAACTTGCTGATGGAATTTGTTCCTGATCCTACCTGCCCACCCCCTGAGAGCACAGAATGAATATGGACTATATTTTACTCAAGTTCCTCCCGAAGCAGTGGTTTTATCTGTTCAAAAGCAGTTTCACAAAAGACAATTCAAAACCTTCCCAGAAGTAATTCTGGATTCAAAAATGCTAGAACAGGTCTTTCAGACAGGTAAAAGCATAAAACAATGAAACATCATTAAACAGGACCACAGCGTTCAGCAAGGCACTTCCTGACTTACAGATCTCACATGGTAGTTTAAATATGTTTTTGTGGTTTAGTGCAACAAAGGAAACACAACTTTTCTGGAAGCCATTAGAATTGCTATCACTCCTCACCTAATTTCTACCCTTTCCCGGCAACGGGGAAAACCTCAACTTACCAAACAGGGACTCTGTATGTAAGTTCTTTGGTATTTCTAAACATGTGCTTAGATTTTCAGCCAGTGTTATGTGCTTCCCAAAAGAGAGAAGAAATAAGCTGGAACTCTCTAGTAATTTATTATTGGTATAGGTGTCCCATCTGCAAGGACCATGAAATTCATCATGTAGCTGAATTTCAGAAAGATAGTAACCACAAGTGAGGCAGCTATTGCAAAAACTCACTCTCAGATATCCACATGCAAAAGAATGAAGTTGGAACCCTTTCTCATACCACTCAGGAGAACACCTACATGTAAGAGAAAAAACTATAAAACACTTAGAAGAAAGTAGAGGAGAAAATTTTCACAACCTTGGGTTATGCCAAGCCTTTTTAGAAATGACACCAAATGTATAGAAAATGAAGACAATACAAATAAATTTGATTCATCAAAGTTAAAAACTTTTGTGCTTCAGTGGGGACTTCTAAGAAAGTGAAAAGACAACTCACAGAAGAATATGTTTTGCAAATCGTATATCTCATATAAGATAAAGAACTCATACAAATACTTAAAGAGCTTTTTTAAAAAAAATATTTTTCTAATTGTTGATGGACTTTTATTTTATCTATTTATATGTAGTGCTGAGGATCAAACCCAGTGCCTCACACATGCTAGGCAAAGTGTTCTACCACTGAGCTACTAAAAAACTCTTACAACTCAATTATGATAAGACAGATAGCCCAACTGGAAATGAGCAAAGGAAATAAGTAGACATTTCTTCAAAGATGGAATACAAATGGTCCATAAGCACACAAAAAAGTTCAACATCTCACCATGAGTGATATGCAAATTGAAACCATAACGAGGTACCATTTTTTACACCCACGAGGATGGCTATCATCAAAAAGACAGATAAAAACAAGTGTTGGCAAGGATGTGGAGAAATTGGAACCCTCACACATTGCTGATGGGAATGTAAATGGTGCAGCTGTTTTGGGAAACAGTCTGGCACTTCTTTAAAAGTTAAATGTAAAGTTAACATATGTCCCAGCAATTTCATATGTAGGTATATGCCCAAGATAAATGAAAATATCTGTCCACACAAAGATACATACCCAAATATTTGTAGCAGTATTATTTGCAATAGCCCCAAAGCAGAACAATCCCCAAATCTGCCTAAACATTATATGATTTCATTTATGAGAAATGTCCAGAATAGGCAAATCTATAGAGATACAAAACAGATTAGTGGTCAGCTGAAATGGTGGGGAAAGAAATTGGTGATGACTGCTGTAGATTTCTTTTTGGGATGATGAAAATGTCAAGTTTGATTATGATGATGGTGGTGGTGGTGGTATAACTCTGTGAATATACTAAAAACCATTGAATTGCACACTTTCTACTTTAAATGCATGAGCAGTATGGTATATGAAGAATATCTTCATAAAGTATGTGTGTGTGTATTTTTAAAACATCACTGTGGACGTTGGTTCACTATAGACTTTGGTTCTCAATCATGGATGCCCCTTAAAATCATCTGGAAATTTCTACAGTCCCAGTGCCTGTCCCATACCCTAGACCAATGACATCAGACTCCCTGTGGTGTGGGTAGGACCCAGACACCAGTGTCTTCTTTGCCTAGGTGACTCCAACATTCAGCCACATTGAGGGGTAAAATGTCACAGCACTCCCTTCTCTCCATGGGTGTTTCTGCTTTGTGTCCCATTAGATGACATCTGTGAAGTGAGCTTCCATGTCAAACCCTTGCCAGGAGTTCTCACTGTGATGTTAATCTGGACTTTTGGGGTCACATCACAGGAGAAGCCAATACTTACAAGAAGGCACTGAGTGTCTTTGGAGGACACCCTGCTTCACCCCTGCACTTGAACCTCCGCTTTCCTTTTCTGACAGGTAAATTGTGTGTTTGTATTTCTATGGATTTTACTTTGGAATCCTTGTAGGAGAGTGTTCAAAAGGCATTCTAAAATAAAATGCATGGAACTAAAGCATTTACCTAATTATTTGAGTAGTTTTCACTTTGGTTCTCTGTATCTTAAACTCCACCACTATTTACTACCTCCCATGATTTCCTTCCTAATCCAAAAGCCAGGAGCCAGAGCAGCAATAGAACTCAACATTAGGATGGTCACTTCAATTCAGTAAGCTCACCAGTTAAATATTTTAAAATATCAAGATATTATTAATGTCATTAAAATCAGCCATAATTCATTTTTAAACAAGGGGAATAAAACTTCATGAATCGAGGAAAAAAAGACAGCATTTTGGAAGATTATGAACACTAGGTTTTCAAAAGAAAAAGTTGAGGATTATTTAAAAATAAATACCCCAGTGCTAGGTTTAAAAAAAAAAAAAAAGAGGTTGAGAATTATTTCAAAATAGACACCCAGAGTAGCCCATTCAAGCAATTTACACTCTTGGGTGTGCTTGTGTGCTTATATAACTTGGCCATATGGCTGCTTCAAGTTTCAGAAACCAGACCCACAACATAAAATCCATCAGCCATCAACAGGTACATAGAAACATCCCTCTGTCTCTTCTGCTTTTTCATCCTTTAGCACATAACATTGTGTAATTCAAGAAAACTTATATTCCTTATAGCTGCAGTAATTTTTATTAGTGTCATTCACAATCAGGCTGGCCCCTGCAAGAATGCACATTTTAGCACCTTTAACAAGTCCCCTTTTTCACAGAATTGACCCCTCCTTATCTGGGGTGACCATTCTGTTTTCAGAGAGGAAGTGGAACACATCTGGTTTGAACAAACCAGTTGCTGATGAGACCAGCCTATACTACACAGAGAAATTTCTCTACTGGTAGCATCAGACCAAAGAATTCTCAGAAAAGGAAAAAAAAAAAGGTGGGGGCAGGGGTCTCTTGAAAATATAAAGGAGACCTAGAAGAGTGGAGGGATGGAGGAGGAAGAAGGGGAGGGAAAGGAGAAATGCCGGGTAAGGATACTGATCAAATTAAATTGTTACATCATATGCATTTATAAATATGTAACAATGAATCCCACTATTATGTATAGTTATAATGCACCGATTCAAAATGTCAAAAACTCCTCTCTAGTGGTCAAGATGTTGTATTTAATTGTAGCTTCCCTAGAAAAATAAAAATGTATAATAAAGTAATAATTCAAAGCTCAAAAGTATCCTCTATTTTGTAATATAACAGCTTACATAGCAATGGAGGGGATGATGTTGAGTAAGAAGACTGAAAATATGTAGTGATAAACATCAGGAATTAACTGTTTTTTCTTTTAGATGGGTTAAGGGAGGGCAAGGAAGCATGAAACAGGGAAAACATAGGCAATCAAAATTTTGGATCATTAAAAAAAATGATCCAAAAATTGGCAAATATAATTTTGTCAATGTTATGCTTTCCTCAGTCTTCCTGAAACCTACAATGGTGGCAGAAGTGACCAATTTGAGGTTATGACTCCTTTCATCAACTGGTAGATACACTAGAAAGAAATGTATTACCCAGAGGGCAGGACTGGTGACATCAATTGTATACCAGAGCAAAATGAAATTGCAAAGCTCTTTGCTGAGACATTATTAAGAATTGCAAGATGGCGACAGCAAAGCATTAAACAAAGCACAAAACCCTTCTGAGATTGTGGCCCAGTGTGACTGCCCAGGTCACAGTCCATGACCCTGGCCTTCTCAAGAGGTAAGAAATGGGAAACAACTATGTGCAACCCACACACCCATTGCTTGTCTTCTAGCTAGTTTAGCTTTTCTTGGCAGAATGCACACACCTACAGACTCTTCCTACTGGAAAACAGCCTAGGAATAATCTTGTGTCACTTTCTCATTTATAGAAATCAACACCAGAAAACTAAATGACTTGTCTGAGACCATGAGTTGAATGACCAAGCCAGAATGAAATCTTGTGTCCCTGACTCCGACACTATCATTTCTGCCCCATTCCACCACGCTGCTGGTCTCCAGCTGAAATCTAAACAGTCAGGAAATAGTAACTACCCAGAGAAGGGGGAGGGGTGGAGTAGGAAGTTACTTCATCAGAACTTCCCTTTCAACTCTTCTGTTCCAAGAATAAAATGCAGCTCGAAAAATCAGTTTTCAAATTCATTTCCTGAGTCAACATTTCCAAGTCCCAGGGTAAAGACATCATATGACAGCTTCAAACCATGAAGCAAGTCACCTTTGCTGGGAGCTCATTTGAGCCCTAGGAGTTAATGATCATTGGCCAAGGTGGTTATTAGTGGAAGGTTATGAGGTAACACGTTAGTAAACTAATCACTGTTCCTGCACAAATATTTAAAATAATTCCAAGATAATTTGAACTTCAACACTGAGCTAGCCAAACACATTTGTAATCTGAACCCAAGGTTCTAATAAGTTACTGCCTTTTGGATGTCCTTCAGTTGAGGGACATTTTTAGAAAGATTAACACTTGAGTGAAAACAAAGACTGGCATTTTCAATCTAAACATGAAGCCTAGACTTTGCTTTATACGAAACCAAATGCATCTATCTTTCTAACTCAGCTATGTGTGCAAATTCAGCACATCAAACATCTTCTGCAAGGACACTGTCATTGAAAGGTACTGTACACATTAAATATAAATGAAACTTTAGAAGCTTATGAAACACTGAAGCAGAGGAGGAAAAACTTCAAGGTAGACTGGCGACAGCGCGCTGCAATGAATAAAACACCACACAGGCAAAGACAGTGACAACTCTGTCCAAACAAGGCTTGGCACCACGAGCTGTAGGGCTAGAGAATCTCCAGTTTGAATCCTAGGTCCACATATATTTCATTTCTGTAAACTTTAGCTAATCCCTATGCAAAATATGGTGAACACTAAAGCCAGATGGCCAGCCCAGATGCTTTCTAGATGTCTCTGTAAACTCTGAAATCTATGGTTCACACACCTTTAATTTTACTACATATGACCCCCTCCCCCCATGTTCACTTCGGGGGAGGGGGCGGTGTGTGGTAAAATTAGTTTTGCAAGTCCAACATTTTTCACAACTTTATGCTCTGTAGGTAGCAATAAGGAAAAACAAAATATTCTCTGGCTCAGATAAATTTTGGCATAATTACAGGTCTGGTGTTTGGAAAATGAGAGCCAGGTAAAAATGGTGCAGAGACATGAATAACCCAAAGTGTCTGAGGCTATAGCACTTACATCTCATTAACTGCCAATTACTGTATTCATAATTTAACACAAAAAGGAAAAACACAAACGGGCTTAAAAAAATTCTCTTTTATCTAGACTTCAGTTTACACTTGGCCTCTAAAGGCAGGATTAATGCAATGGGTTGAGAAAGGGAGTAGTTAGATTGAGCAATAAAAACACTTTTGATAACATGCGGGGCTATAAAAATGGCTTGGCTCAAGCTATTAGCCAAAGATAAATAATGCCTTGCAGGAGAAAAAGAAACAGCTTTTTCTGGATCATAAGGTCTGGTATGTTTTTAAAGACCTGGCTTTCACTGAAAATGCAACATACCCATTTAAAGAGACATTTCTGAAACTCATGATTTCATGACATTTTTGCATCCAAAATCTCGTCTCTGTACTAGCAAGGGCATGTTCAAGAGTTTTGTCAAAATATAGAAAGCAAAATGGTCTTTTAGCTATTTATTTGGTTGTTTCATTATTAATGTTGCTCTTCTTACTAATTCTATTTTATTATTGTTATTCTTCTAACCACTGCTACCAGAAATGCTGCTACTCCCAGTGCTGCCCTATTTAACCAATTTTTGTCTAGCCTCCTAATGAGAACACAGTTTTAACTTTTACTGTGCTTATTGAATTTCTGAATTCCAGTGAATAACACTTTATGACTTGGCCCCCTCGTGTGGGCTGGCTTTCTCTAGGGAGGCTGATTTGTTCTGCATCAGTGTGGTCCATGGATCAGAAACTTCAATATCATTTTGGAGTTTATTTTTAGTGTCAATTCCTGGGTCCTAAGCCAGACCTACAGAATCAGGAGTTCTGGGGGCTAGGGACTCACCTAAGATTCTGATGCTCAAATATGAGAAGCTCTGCCCAACAGAAGGAGTCATCTGGCTGCTGGAGAAGAGAGGAAGAAGGGCTGGGAGAGGAAGCACACATGAGCAGGTGTTACCTGGTCTGCTGAGGGCAGGCTGCCGAAGCTAAAGAGAAGCAAGCAAATTCCAGACAGGTTAAGTCAAGAAGGAAGTCAAATCTGGGTCAGGGTTTCAGGCAAGAGAGCCTCCTCCCTTCCTGCATGTGGTTATGGGAGCTCCTGTCCACACTCCAGGCTATCATAAGGGGGGGCATTACCAGAACTTTCCCTAGTTATTGTCTCTTTCACCTGCTGAATGTTGCAAATTGAAAGACTCCTTATTTTCCATCAATGCAGACATGTCAGATGGAATAAGCTACTGTTTCTAAATTAGTGTGTCATAAATTAGTATCTAAATTAGTATGACATCTGTGCATTTCAGGGTACTGTTCATCCCTTCTCACCCAGTCAAGGTCTCTGGCGGTACAACTAGCTCTCAAATGACTCTTATTACACTGTCAAGTTGGAGAACTGCTCTTCTGCTTTTTTTGGCCTGACTGGACAGTTTGGTATGAAGTTTAAAAATACATTCTCCAAACCTCCTTTGTTCTTCCTCTTCTTCTTCTTCTTTTCTTTTCTTTTTTTTTGTAATAATATGTTACTCAGCAACAAAAGTAGATATTGAAAGAAAACATACACACATATACATATGCATTGAAGAAGATAAAAATTACCTGTATTCCTATCATACACTTTGATAAATATTATATAACAACATGTACTATTTAAGTAAAATTAGGATGTAAAATGCTAACAGACTGTCTATTAAAAAATACCATAATTTATCTTATTTATCATTTATTAATCACTTATCATTAAACCCCTAGAAGCTCTTCTCCAGGCTTTAAGTTTTATAAAGAATAAAATGAAAAACAATTCTGTACAAAAACACCTTTGTGCTCATCCCTGATGGCCAAATGACTTTAATGGTCAACTCTTTAGAAATGGAATTTCTGGGTCAAAAATTATGCCTTCTTTTAAAGTATCTGACATACATTGATTGCTAAATGTCCCCAGAGAGAGAGCACCAGGTTAGAATCTCAGCAGGTTGTAAATTGGCAAAGCCACATTGAAGGTAACTTGACAACAGAGGAAGAAAAATGGATAACCTAGAGTGACTTCAAATAAGGAAACAGTCACAACAGAAAAAGTTTAGAAATGATATAAATAGATATTAATCCAGGAATGAAGAAATGAATATCATATAGCAGTTAAAATGTATAAACTAGATATATATATATATATATATATCTACATAGATCTCTCTCAAAAACATAAACACATTATGTTGAATTAAAAAAATCTTAGTAAAAGCAAATATAGAAAATGGAATAATTAGTATAGAATTTTAAAAAATTATAGTGGGTGTTTATATACATAGGGAAGTACAAAACCACAAACGGAAGTATTCTATGTACTTTAACATAGAGGTTAATGTCTGGAAAATGAGACTGCAGAAAAGGTTAGGAATTTTAGCTGCATCCATATAATTTATTTTATTAGCAAACATTTTTGAAGCAAAAAAGGTAAAATGTTGAAACTTGTCAAATCTAGGGTGCAGTTCTCAAAAATGTGGCCGAGGACTTCCATGGAGATCCAAGGTTATTATAGGATGTCCATGAGGTCAAAATAATTTTTATAATAGTAATAGACATTATTTGTCCCAACTGTGCTGACATTTGCACAGCTAGTAAAATTAATACTGGGTAAATCTGTGGCACAGATCAAGGCAGTGGTACCACTTGTATGAGCCATCATTGCATTCTTCACACTACACGCTTGCACTAAAAATATGAAATACACTAGTTTCACTTTAAAATGTCCTTGATAAAGCAGTAAAATTTATTTTAATGAAAGCTCAGCCCTCAAGCACTTTTTAAAAAATATTCTGACTGCCAAAAGGGCAAGGGTGCATATTACACTGCTGTGCAGAAGTAATAATGAAGCAAGATGGCGGCCTGGAGGGGGACACTTGTGAGACTGTCAATTGTGAGCTGAGTTATTGGCCCTCTTCATTGATGATCTTTTTTTTTTTTTTTTCTTGAAAAGAGCCAGTGAGAGTTAAACTGTGGTTATTCAGACTCGGGTGTTTGGCTGACTTTTTTTTTTAAAGTGATAGAAGAGTCTGTCACTTCAACAAAACCAACTGGCAGTTTTCTCTGCCAGTGATAGAATTTATGCTTTCAAATGCAAATTAGAATTCTAGAAAACTTACATGCACCCCTGTGGACTGGATAGATTCTCAATAATGAAAGACTTTTCTGAGATCAGAGGAGATGTAATAATAGAATTTCAAATTTTGTAAAATCAATTATTTCTACAACTGAAAGATCCACATGACTCAGTAAACCAATATTTCCAATCAATGCATGATGTCACAAAATCATTAAAAAGTCCACTGGAAGTATAAATAAATGTATTTTTAATGTAGTAGTATGAACAGTTCAGTGAAATGGTTTCAGATTCTATATTGCAACTACCCTTTCGGAAACTACCACTTGTTGAATTTTGGTGTAGTATCAAAGCAGAATTTTCACAGAAAAATCTGTAAAATATTCTTACCTTTTCTAACTACATAATCATCTGAGAATTGTTTTCCTTCCTTTATTTACATCACAAAATAGCATATCAGAAAGTAGTGGATTCAGAATCAGATATAAGAAACTATTTGACTTCTAAGACTACATATTAAAAAGATATTCATCATTTTAAAACAATGCTCCACTTTTCAATTTTTTCTTTTTGCTTTGGAAAATTTAGATAGTTTTGTAAAAACATTTATGGCAACATGTAAAGAATCTATTATTGTTATTTTAAGTGAATTAAATATTTTTTAATATTTCTCTTTTAATTTCTAATGTGGCAAATATTAGAAACAATGATAACATTTTGTTGGGGTTCTCAATAATTTTTAAGTGTGAGACTGAAGTTGATAAATGATGCTCTAAAGAGGTAGCTAGCAGATTCTCTTTTATTATATCTTCACTTTTCTCTATGTGTATAACTAAAAAGAAAAGAGTGATACAACCTGCCAGTGACATATGAGCATATGCGTAAATCTGTATCTTTACTATATCTAAGAAAAAAATCATTAAAGGAAAAAAAATACAACCTTGGGAAGCTAAGGGTAAGAAATGTTATGTAATGATTTTAATTTTCATTATGTGATTTTGAATGATGTTACCTGTTTACTGGTGACTTGTGTGTGTGTTATTCTTTTTATTCATTTATTTATTTGTTTGTTCAACGTGTATTTGTTGAGCACTTGGTATATGCCATGCTTGCTTCTAGCTGTATCTGTAATACAGCAATGAGCAAATCACATGTCTACTGCAGGACCTGGCTCACTAACATGGGCCTATTTTTCTCTTTCTGTCAAGTTTTTTGTAACATGGTCATGCTTATTTGTGTACACCCGGTCTACAATGCTTTTGAGCTACCAGAGCAGAGTTGAACAGTTTCACCAGAGTGCAAAGTCAAAGTATTTACTATTTGTCTTTTACAGAAAAAGTTTACTAGTCTTTGGTCTCCTATCTTCTATGGGAACACTTATCTTTTTCCTACATATTGGTAATACATATTTGTAATATTCAAGAAATTATGTCCTGCAGATGTTTTCCTGTTTCATTTATAGACTCTTCATTTTATTCATGTTTTTCATTGTATAGAATCTATGTAGCAACTTGATCAAATCTTCTACTCTATTTGGTCCTTTTTCAGAGCACTGAGTATTCCAGTAATTCATTGGCTATTTCTGTGTTCTGTTTATTCCCATGTAAATTTTAACATTACTTTGTCATATTAATGAAAGAATATCTCGGTGTTTCTGATTTCAGTTACGTTCAATTGTTGGATTACTTTGAGGAGCATTTAGATATTCAAAATATTAATTCTTCTTGTCAATGAACACATATAATGTGTGTTTCCCTGTCATATCTTATTTTGAGGTCATTTCAGAAATTTCTTTTTGTTTGTTCCTGATTATTTTCTATTTTAGAGTTGTTAATGTGATGTGTGTTTTTTTCCTCTTTGTTTTCTAATTGGTTGTAGGTCATAAGCACACTTACTTCAGTAAGTAGATGACAAGACTGAGCTCTTAAAACTTGGCATTTTTCCCAGGTGATTCTCTTTAAGTTTTCAATTTAGACAAATGGGGATCTTCTTAACCTCTCTTATTTTTTTAAAAATTATTTATTTATTTTAATTAGGTATATATCTTCATCTCTCTTTTTAATCATTTCATCCAATTCTTCCCCTTGACATCCTATTTACTAGACTCTGTAGAAAAATAATCATCAACTTATATTCATTTTCTTGTTTCTCAATTTGAAATTTCTCTCTCCCTCTAAATACATACACACACACACACACACACACATATGATTTTACAATGTAGGGGATATTTAACATTTTTTTTAAAAGAGAGAGAGAATTTTTTAATATTTATTTTTCAGTTTTCGGTGGACACACATCTTTATTTTTTTATTTGTATGTGGTGCTGAGGATCGAACCCAGCGCCCTGCACATGCCAGGCGAGCGCGCTACCGCTTGAGCCATATCCCCAGCCCTTAACATTTCTTCAAATAAACATCTTAAACATTGTAAGTTATTAGCCTTCTATGTATATTTTGTCAGGAGTCCTAAGTAGTGTGTAGTAAAGTCAAGTACTCTGGGGCATTTATAGAGATGACATAAAACTTCTCATTTAACTTATTAATCAGATGATTATAGTCAAGATTTATTTCAGAGTAAATTTTTTTCAAGAGCCTGCTTTATTGCTCACGATTTGTTTTTGTTCTTAACGTTTGCTGGATTACACTTGCTGGCATTTTACTTGGGATTTTTCACCCTATGAGTATATTCATAGGAATTTGGTGTAATCTTTGTTAGAACTGTCCTGTACTATAAAAGAAAAATAATTTGGAATGGCCATGTCTTTTTTCCACCCCTAGAATTGTTCACTGCTGTTAAGATGATAAACTTATACAAGTTATTAAGTCACCAGAAGGGTAAATAATATTTAGATAATGAGAATGAAATATGGTCTAAATTTATCCCATTAAATAATGTGGAGAAAAATATCAGGATCATGTAATTAAGAATAACAATTAGAGTCAAATTGAGATTTCTTTGCAAATGGGGGCAACAGTGAGACACCCTCCACACCTCCTAATAACAACGTGTAGGTCAAGGAACAAGGTTCTCCTGCAAGCATTGAACTAATTACATTAGCATTTCTCTTAGGTCTATGAGAGCAGCTACTGGACTGAGACCAACTACAGAGCTTAATCCATAATATTAACACATCCGAAGAAAGAAAAGGTCAACTCTTGGAGCATGGCCACTTTAGATAAACTGGGCTCAAAGAAAACAAACTTTGGCAGTGGGTGTCGGGCACTGCCCACAGGAAGGAAACAGGGCCCAAGAGTCATAAGCATCCAGTTATGATAAATGTGTCCTCTACTGGTGGCACAGGCATTTCCCCAGGCCTCACCATGACCTCGAGAAATGTTCCTCAAGACTATGACCTTTTGCTGATTCTATGCACACCCTCAACTTTCTGATTATGTAGTCAGCAATCTACAGATCCTAGGAAAGGTTGTGCAAGGGGCCTACATCCACAGATTGCTAGTCTGCTGGAAACATCATCCTTCTGTTTTCATGCAAGATTCATTCTCACACATACCTCGAAGGACATGGATGCAATACAAGACCCACCAACTGAAACTGTGCATCTTTCCTTATAATTTGAAATGTGATGGAGAGAGTGACATTTTTAGAAGGATAATTTCAAATACATCCTAATTTATGAAAGAGCTAATCTCAGGACTTTGAATGTTAGAAACAAACTACATATAATGCACCTTGCTATTCATGCCACCTATCTGGATGGATCTGGATCCTCTTACTGGGTAGCTGAGAACTTTTGGGATGGATAATGTGATGGTATTTTCATCCCATGAATCGATAGATCATTTCATCTAGTTCTAACTACCTAAATGATATAGAAGGTTTTCTCAGAAAAGTGATCATTTGGCATTTAGTTTTTCCTAAGATTAGTTTTTGTCTATTATCCAAAGGTGTCAATGGATTCAGAATCAATTCTTATCCTTATTTTTGGTGAAATTTTCTAGTCATGAATGTCTATTCTACCCTTAGATCTCATAATGGAATTCATGTATATTAATATATTGAAAACATTTAACTCATAAGCTAATTATTTGTGTCAGTAAGGCCCTTCCTTAAAGTTATGCCTTTTAACATTACTGAAAGGTATGCCATCTTAAAAAAAAAAAAAAAAACTGCAGATAAAAAGAAATCTTAAAAGGATAAAAATGAATACAATAATTTTTCCCATCAGATTTTACTATATGAATTTGCTGATACCATTTTTGATGTATGATAGATACATTTTGACCTATAAGGCAAAAAAAAAAAAAAAAAAAAAAGTCAAACGTCAGCAATTTTACCTGAACATGACTCCCTTATTAAAGGTTTGTCTGCTTGTTCTTTCTTATAGGTGAACAGACATGTATCCATCAATTTACCAATGACAAGAAAGTCACTCTGAAATAAGTTGGCCTTATTTTTCACTCAATTATTCAGACATAACACTTCTGAGAAGGGAATGACATTTGTTTTTATGATTCGCTGTCATTTGGCTTCTCTTCCTGTATCAGACGGAATGAAACAATATTGTACCATGCTGTTGTGATCACACCAAATTTTGACATATGCTTAGCATTTGGCTCTAAGTGCTACTGTGTCACCAGGTTCACACTTGGATGGAGCCATACTGGAGTGAGTGTGTGAGCGCATGCGCGAGCATGTGCGTGAGCTGGTGTGCAATCGCATTTGGACATTTGTTTCCTGCTAACAGAAAGCCAAGCATATGTTTGAGACCAAGCTTCCCTTTCTTTTTGACACATTTTGTATGATTAGACGCATTAAGAAATACAACAGCATTAAAAATTAGAAGGGGTGTGTATTTGTAAACATCAACTGTGGTTATGGCAAAGACCTTTTTATCAACTGAAACGTGTCTGCTGGAGCCATAATCCAACTAACAAGACACATTTTCATTTACTTTATAGCACAGTTCAAATCATTACAGAATGAAAAAGACCTTTCCCTTGAAAAAAATAAAAATGGTGAACTAACACAGGGCTTATTTGAACATTAAACTATCCTCTATAAAAATGTCAGCCTAACTGGATTACTTCCATCAATGCTGCAAAAATGGAAACAGCAAATGAGATTTTGATGGTGGCAGTTGAAAAAATAATTTTTCCTGGTATTTCATTCTTGTGGTTTACGAGGTTACTAAAAATCTCAGTGTAATTATGGTTTGACACTTTCTATCATTTTTTTTTTATTTATAGTCTTCTAAAGGAAGTGGGGTAAATTGCATTCTTTAAAACATCACTGAACATGTTTTAAGAACCCAAATGTCACAGGGAGTGGAATACGATGACTCAAAACACGAACAAGTCTCTGGTTGCAGATTTGAGACCCAACATTAAGTCAAGTTAGCACAGATAGACCATCTCCTGAAGGGATCCAGGTTTGAGTGGCATGGATAATATTTGAATATCATTTTTTTTAAGCAAGTGTGATAAAGAAATAAAATCATATCTTTTTTGAATAATAAATAATACAAATCTTTATGACAATAACTTGAGGAAGGTGGGATGGTGTAAGCAGGTGAGCCTGCAGGCTCTGGAGCCATACCAGATCTGGCTTTGCTCTGTGTTAGTGTTGCCTGTAGTATGCTGGGCCACTGGATAATCTTTACCCCTCAGTTTCCTTAGACATTCTAGCATTAGGAGCTCAATCTGTCTGGCTTATCTACTGCTACTCATCTGACCCTGACTGTTTGGGAGAATTTTGATGAGGTGAGGTAAATACCAGTTTCTAAAAAACAATTTTCTCCATAGGTTACTAAGGTTGATTGCATTTTGATGAATGCATTTTGAATAGAAAACCTGATTTTAAATATCTGTTCATCATCAGAATGTTCTATACCAACATTGTTGGTAAAAATCCAGCCAACTTCTGGATAAGCAAGAGGAAAAATTTAGGTATCAATGAGAAAGGAGAATCCTTATACAAATGATATTAAGTTTCAGAAGCTCTGCACTGGGAAAATGTGGCTTAGGGCTGGACCAATACAAGCAGAATTCAAAGACAAAAGAAATAGGAACAAATGGATCTTAATGCTGGAACTGAGACGATAAACCAAATTAACCTAACTTGAAAGGCATACATGAAATTCTATACAGGCAATTTAGCAGGAAAAATGCAAATATTCCAAGGGCAGAATTAAATACAATCTTTGGAATATAGGACAGATGCAGAGGGCCATGTTTTCAAGGTGTTTATATTTTACATGACACATAAAGTAATATTAAGAAAATTGTTCCCAGAGGTCCTGTTAATAATTGTTTGACAATACAAAAAAATATTGAAAGGAGTAAGATTCAATCTTCATTTCAATATTTACAAAATTCTTTCCATTCTAGTGAAAAAAAATTTCTTGACTGGGCCCTTATATTTACAGAGTGGCTGGCAAATTTTTGCTCACAGTGACTCATCCTTCTAAGCGAATTATTAGAAAAATAATTTCGTGAGTTTATAAAATGCAATTGATTCAAATATATGGTTAATATCACAAATTCTCCAAAATGTAAAAGTTACTTAAATATCTTATAAGATCGTAGCTGTCCTATTCATTAACTTAAAAAAAAAAACTAAGATAAAAAATATCTCTGCCTTAATGATATTTAGGGGCTTTAAAGGCACTTTTGATTGACAGCCTTCTCTTAATTTTGTATTTCTGCTGTCAATTGGTGTAGGAAGAAAATGCAGATGGCTCATCATCATCAAAGAGATTTGACCTTTGCTTGTCCAGGCTAAATGGTCCTGGGAGTGCTGAGTGGGCAACATTCTCTGTTCTCATCTTTCTCTTGGCCATTGGCTGAGCGTGGTGGCCAGGGTTAGCTGTTCAGTCTGCTGCTGTGAAGCTAATTGAAATTGCAACATTGGCCTCATTATCATCTTGTAAAACCCCTCTGAGCTAACTGGCTCAGACAGCCATGGTTATATACTAAAACCAAAGGCAAGATGATTCATAGAATTATGCACATAGAATTTGGGCTATTTCTAAATATCAAAAATGTAAGATTAAAATTCAGAGCATAATTAATTTACTTGTACCGATATAGTTATCAAATGAACAACTTTTCAAATTTCCTGTCAACATAGGTTACATAGGGACCAGTGAGCCAAAAGAGATCCCTGAGATGTTTTACTTCAATCATGCCACTCTTCTTACTATGGTCAGGGTTAAACTATGTGGCCAAGTAGAATATGCCCTGTGGTTAATTTTTTTTTCAAGCATAATGACAGCGGACCATTGTGCAATTAATTAGCTTGCTCTAGGTTTAGCCTGATGGTATTAATAAGATAATGAATAATAATAACAATAATAATACTAGATGAATTCAAGTTAAAGAAATTTATTATGCTGAGTATTATCTGACTACTTTGATTTAAATCAGTACTTTTCAATGAAACAATATTGTTCCCCCAGGAAACAGCTATAATATATGGAAATATTTTTTTGACTGTCACAACTTGGGGTGGGGGTTGGGAGGTGGGAGGATACTGCTGGAAACTGGTGAGGGACACAGCTGACCATATAGGGCAAGACACAGAATTATTTAATCCAAGACTACCACATGCAAAGGATGAGAAGTCCTGCTCTAAACAACATAATCTGAATGCAGGCATCTGAACACTTGAGCAACATCAGCTCATTTATTTGTCTGAGGGAAAATCAGCAGGCTGAAGCATATTTAACAAATAGTTTAAAGTTTCCAGGACATCTCTAAATATAATATATCATTTGAAAATGAATTTGTGGATAGCTCAGGAGCAGGAGAGGTAAAATTTTAAGCATTGCATATGTGTAGGATACTCTGGTAATGAGTCATTCAAAAATGATTTGTGTTAATTTATAGGAATAAAGGCTGATGGGAATTATTGGCAGGATAACCTATATGTTTTCCAGTTTGCTTTTATAACATGGAATGACAGCATTGTACCTAGGCAAAAGGCTTCTCTGAGAGATGAATGATAATAACTTCATGACCCAATTTGCGTACATATTAGAACATATCTTAAAATTCAATAATTTCACATTTTCATATTGACTAAAAATAGATGAACAGAATAGAATACACATCTTCCAAAGAGTTTTAGGAGAATCTTGTAGAGAAGCCACCACCACAGCAAATCGGTAGTCAAGAGATGCATTATTAAATAGAAATGATTTTGAGATTATTGCTTTAAGAGTTTGGAAACACTCAGTTACTCAAATGTTCTTCATATATCAAAATAAAATACAGGTGTATTAAAAAGTTACTGAGAAAGTTAGAGGAGAATTAGATAAATCTGGTTTCTGGATGTGGGATTATAATTTATTCAAATTCTCCTACTGTGGAAGTAGAAAGAATGCAAAGGAAACCTCAGTAAAACATTTCTGTAGAAGAATCTTATACTTCTCTTTAACAAAACCCCAAATTATCAAAATTCAAAAGCAAACCACAGACTTAGAGCAACATTCATGACACAAATTTGAACCATTTCACTATTTTTTAGAGTTCATGTAAGATTACTTTTAAAAAAAGGCATTATCCAACAGAGAATTGGTCAGAAGATACAGAAAAATTTTTAAAGGAAAAATATTACATTTAACACATACATGAAAACATCTCATTTCAGCAGTGCTCAAAAAAGTACAGAGTAAGGCTGGGGTGTAGCTCAGTGGTAGAGTGCTTGCCTAGCATGTGCAAGGCCCTAGGTTCTATCCCCAGCACCACAAAACAAAACAAGTCCTTTAACTTTAAATAGGAAGGAACAGTTTTCTTATATTACTAGTAGATTATATGTTGGTACAACCTTTGGGTCCACTGAATTCACCTCCAAAAGTAGGCAAAACATCTCAAAATATGAATAAAACAAACTTTGTACACAAAGATGTTTGCTGCAGTTTTATTTAAATAGAGAATTTCTTCTGAATCACTTCAGTGTGCAACAATAATTGAACTGCTAGGAGCTGGGGATGGAGTTCAGTGGTAAGCATTTGCCTCCCCAGTATTACAAAAAAAAAAAATAGTGAAGCGATAATTGTGATGCATCTGTTATGTGGCAAATGAGGTGACAGTGTGAAAATGTATTTATAAATACTTCTAATAAAAGGAGAACACTCTTGTGTTATAATAACAGGTTGAAAAGTTGCTTAGGATGAGTTTTGTGGGTCAAATGGTGGTCCCAGAAAGGTATGTCCACATCCTGATTCTCTTCTAAGAATTCTATATAGTAAATTCTTTGGTGATTAAAAAGAGAGAAGATGCTTAAGTATTGGCAGCAGCATTTGCCACATACATGTAGAAGAGAAATCCAAGTGACCATCAATATCAGTAGTAATGTTCGAAATCGAATTCAAAACATTGAGCTACTTATGCCATAGAACAAGAAAATCTTCCATTTGTGTTACAACAGCTGAGCCTGAATTCATTTTTCAAAAGTTGAACCTTTAGAATATATTTGCATTTGCAATTGCATCTCTGATGTAAGACTTGATCTTACATTTGTATAAGCATAGAAACACTGAATTCCACCCAGTCTACCCTGATGGTAATAGCATTAGCATCACAAAGAAGCTCAGGGAAGATACTGTAGCACAATATGTAGCCATGAAAAAGCATCTTTGTGAAGACAAAACCTGTGTTTCCAGGCACCATAGTGCTGGCAAAAAGTCCTTGATCTTAATTTAGCAAAGTAAATCATCATTCCCACTGTGCAGTATGTAGAACTGACTTTGTCACAAAGTCAAGAAGCCCAAAGTTTGTGGTGAGAAGTTATTTATGTGGTCACTTTCTTTCTCTGTCTTTCCAGGAATGATAAATAAACAGCACATATCTATATCTTAAAAGCCCAGTAACACAATCAAGCAAAAATAGGCTTGAACGATTGTGTGATAATTCAGACCATGAAAAGGTTGAATAAATAAAACCTCTTTGACCAGCCAGCCAAAGCCAAATTGCAAGATTAAAAAAAAAAAAAAAGAATATATAAACAAAATCTTTGCCACTTCAGGATATGCTTCAATGTTCCCAGATAATTCAGTTTTGAATTTTGCCTTTCTGTATATCTAAACCTGCAAGTTTTAAGCCTCTATACTAGTTACCATTTAAAGGAGTAAAATATGAAAAAGCTCTTCAGCTATGTTGTGGGTATAGATGTACTTGCATTACAGGAAAAATAAATATAAAAGATTTCCATGAGTATAATATTGCTGATTTCTATGAGTAACATTAATTGAAATCAATATTCAATTTTGACTATTAATACTGCTCTAGATATTTACTAGTCATAAATTTTGCTAGCCAATCAACATGTCTAATGTGAAATGGTGTTTGCTGAAACCCATCCCTAAGAAGCCCAAATAAACGTGTTCAAGAACAGAGTGTCTTCCCAGGTCATCGATGGAGAACAAGTCTCCATGGATTTTCCAATTGTTCCAAACACTGGGAAGAAGCACTGACTGCCTAGGCTGCAGACTAGCTCTCCAAGGATGCTTTTACAGTGAACAGATTCAGGATATAAAGATAAGCTCTCATTGCATCAAAGGTAAGGCATGCCCATTATAAAATATTTGGGCTCCATAAGCTCAGGATCCCTTCTTATAACACAACTTGCTCTATGAACAAATGTCACCTGAAACTCCTGTGCCTTCTTGCTGTGGAAGTACTGAACGGGTAAGAAAAGTTAAATATGATTCTTACTTAGCTAACAATGAGTGAGTGAACTCTACAAGATTTGACGACTTCAAGTTCTGAACCAATAGTCTGGAGTCATGTTCCAACAAGGATGAATACATATCCCTAGTGCTCACAGAATGGAGTATTTGAAATTCAAATTTGTTTCAGAAAAGTTGTTTTTTAATATAATGGTGTTGGATATTTAAGAGCATGCTTGCAAAATTTCAGGTGAGTTTCCTTCAGGCATATAAAAAAGTACCTTAAGGACATTGTTGCATATAAACAATTTTTGTTTATTTTCTCCCCTATGAGCACTTTTCTGTGGAGTCAAGAACAGGCAAGGAGCAGCTACTGCAAAGGAGACAGAGATGTAATTTTAGAAGATGAGATACTTGAACTCAGAAAAGTCAGGGTCCACTGCTAGGAAGAGACCTAAAGTAGAACAAAGTATATAGCAGATGCCTTTCCCAGAAGTATGTGTATCTGGATTGCTGATGAGATAAAGATGTCGTCAAGTATTCCAATGCCTCCTGGATTTCATTGGGAGCTGGCTTTTAGGAACTATATGTATAGGATGAAGTGCTAATGAATGGTTTGAAGAATTCAAAGAGGGAATAAGAACTCAAATGTGTTAGCCTCCCCTGTGGCCTGTGCAATGTATACCATGCTCTGTTTCAAAAGCTCACCCAGTGGTTTAAGTGGCTGTTTGGATTCATGTAGGATTCTCCTTTCAGAACAGTCCACCCCTTTTCTCTAGTTCTATATTTATCAAGCCACCCGGTAACCTTGTCTAACCTCTGACTGAACTATCCAGGCTGGAAAGGATAAAACGGAGTTTCTGGAATTCTAATACATAGATCACTTCAATCAAAATCACCTTAGGTTGTTAAAAAAATGCAGATTTCCAGACCATACTTTGGACCTATTTATTGAATCACTCTCTAGGTGAGCCCACAAATCTGCGTTTCAGAAAACACCACCCTGGTTGAACTGGATAATGGGCCAAATTTTTGAGATTTAGGTGGTTAGGTAGAATTTATTTCTGATTATGTCTATACAGGTAGACATATAACTTTGCTTTGGAATTTAATAGTTTTAAATATGGAATCAATCTGACCAATAATTCCTTTTTTTTTTGTCAGAAAGGAAAAATAGTTTCATACGGTCGAAGGAAACCTCTTAAATTTATTTATTTTTTTATTTTTGTTGGGGGGAGGTATCAGGGATTGAACTCAGGAGCACTCAGCCACTGGGTCACATCCCCAGCCCTATTTTGTATTTTATTTAGAGACAGGGTCTCACTGAGTTGCTTAGTACCTCACTTAGTACCTCACAGCTGAGGCTGGCTTTTTGAACTCATGATCCTCCTGGCTCAGCTTCCTCAGCCTCTGGTATGACAGGCATGCGCCACTGCACCCAGCTTAAATTTATTTTCATTTATGCATTTATACATATTCACCCTCTATTGATTCAGTAAAACTTATGAAGCAAACACACACACACACAAATATCTTATTTGTTCAGTTGGCTGTCACCCCAAACTGGCATGGTCTATTGATGCAACTACATAAGAGTGAATTAATCAAATAATATTAATGTGTGTCTATGTGAGTAGGCTTGAGAGAATACACCAAGGATGTAAAATAAGTAAGAAAAGACAGAATATCAATGCCACAATGCATTGTTTCTCTCTGGCCTCTGATTCTGGAATTCCTGGAAATAATATTTAAGTTTGACTTCTTGACTTCAGAATACCATTGAGTCTACAGAGCTCATGGAAAGGTTTTCCATGACTGTGTTGGGTTGGGTAGGGTTTGTAAGGTATGTCACTGAAATCTGGTCATTCCCCCCTCTAAAACAAAGCTATTCTTCCCTCTACTCTATGAGCCTGCTGTAATTAAACTCAAACCCTGAAGTCCTGGCAAAGGTCACTAAGGATCAAACTGCCCATTGCTCACATATGGGGATAAAAGGGCAGGGGAGAAGATTCACCTGCTTCTTCTTGCCACTACCTGTTTGCTGTCTACCCAAGTGAAAACACTTTTCCCCGTTGTTGACATGGCTTCCCCACCTGGAGTGTGGCTGGAAAATTCTTACACATCCTTCAGAACCAAACGCAAACATCTTTTCTTCAGCAATTCCTTCACCCCATGTCTGGAAACACAGGTGAGCCTTTCTACAAGTTTCTATGGCCTGTGGATCACTTCACAAGTCTGGCTGTTGGCACCTGGGCTGACACATAAGAGATGAGCTCAGCACAAAATATTTATTTGACTCAATTAACTAACTAAGGTGTACTTTGGGATCATCTGAGATTAGGGGAATAAAAAAAATAATAATGGCTCTCCATCAGGAAGGATCTTTGGACCCAAAGTGAATTCTAGAGGCTGTTGAACTCTCTTGGACTGATAAGGCTGTCCTCACATACGAGCAATTGAGCCTCTGGAAACTTGCCACATGCCTTCACTTAAAAATGATTCCATGTTAGAATAACAATATTGATCATCGAACCTTGAAAAGAGAAAGTAGCATTGATTTCTCCCCAGTAAAGGCTGTTAGCTGAGTGCTTACTGCATGCCAGCATTTTATATATGTTTTCCACTTCTGCCACTAGTTGGGTCAGCTCCATCATTCATTATCCAGCTTCACAAATGGGGAAATGGATTCTAGAAGAATTAAACTATTTCCCTGTGATCAGAGACCTAATTAAGTGGCTGGGTCATTCAAACTTAGGTTGCCTGGCCCAAAGCTCATTTGCTTTCAATGATACTGTCTTGCTCTTATAGGATGTTTGAGTTGAAGTACCTCTTCTGTAGCCTTCTAAACTTTTGTCCAATTCTTTTTTCTTTCTTTCTTTTTATTTTTTAAAGATATACTTGAGAGTAAAGTGTATTTTGACATCTCATACATACATGGAGAATAATTTCCCATTTTTGTGGTTGTACATGATGTGGAGTTACCCTGGTCGTGCATTCATATATGAACATAGGAAAGTGATGTCCAATTTATTCTACTGTCTTCCCTATTCCCATCCCTCTCCCTGAGCTTCATTCCCCTTTCTTGAATCCAATAAACTTCAAATTTATCCAGTTTTTCTCCTTTCCTTCCCTGCTTCTCTCAACTTAGTGCTGTTTAATTATCTCCTAGAAGTCAGGCATTGCTTCAAATGCATTCTATCCTTCAGCTGTTGTTATAGTCTTCTGCCACCCTGTTCTCTTTTATGGTTTGCACATTTATGTGTGTACACATACACTTACAATCAAGTGTGTAGGGATGAAAAAACACCATATTTCTATGATGTTTCCTAATGTTACCTGGCTGAGTAAGCTATGACTATGACACTTTCTAAGAAAATTTTTTATTAGCCCATAAGTTTAATTTATCTAGATCCCCCATACTTTATGCTGGAGGACTTATTCGATCAAGAGCATTGTCTTTTATGACCTTCTATGGGATTCCAGCATCATTTCAAAGTTGTGCTCATTCTTAGTTGAGATTACAATAGGCTAAATGAAAATATTAATAATTTAAAAATATAACCTCTCCTCATCTTATAAAGCAGAAGTTCTTCCACTTCAATAGACACACATATACATACCCTAATTATTGAGCTCATTTGTGAAAATGAAGATATACTTGACAGTAGGGTGTATTTTGACAAATTTGACATATACTAGCCCGTCAAAGCATTTTAAAATAAGTCTCAGATGGACTCTAGGAGTTTGTATTTTAAATAAGCTAACTATGTGATTCTAATGCAGATGTTCTAAGATCTACACTCTGAAATATCAACAGAAATTCCACATTCTTTCCACATTTTTTGGGCATAGGAAGATGCCCTCAATTCTCTAGAAACTTTGCAGCCAACTTCTGGGATTATATTATTCTCACCAGTATAACAAATTTAACATTGATAAAAATGGCTATTTAGTCATCCAACAGATATTTCTTGAAAGTCCGCCTTGAGTTAGGGCTGGTAACTATTTAATAGGTTGGATATGAGCTAAATCTATCACCACCCTCCTACATGCAAGTGCCCATGACAGACATCATTAATCAAATGTGTCATTCTCCTCAGCTGAGCCTGGACCCACAACTGTGAAAATACTTCTAATTGATCCTAGAACGATAGCTAGGACATAACCCTTGGGTCCTTGCTCAGATGGCCCATGAAACAGAAAGAAAACTTAACAATGATCAAGAAATATTGGGACTATTAGGTGAATTTAGAGATGACTCCCTTCCTCCCTTCCTTCCTTCCTCCCCAACAAGTATCCTGTACCACCTCTCCCAGCTTGGTGACAGGCTCGCTGCTATACTAGACCAGCTACTGTGGCTACTGGAAGCAGAAAACTAATGACCTACAGACAGGGGAGGAAGCCGGTCCACCAACAACCTTCAGTGTATCAGGATAGAGGAGTGCTCTTCTCAACTCTTCCTCTCCTCCTTCTTGCCTAAAAACCTCTTTCTAAATGTAAAGCCAATTCAGGCATCCTGCCCCAGGCATTAAAAAACAAACAAAATCTCTACTTGGCTTCGGTTGTGATGAAATTGTTTTACTATAGCTGTTGGATCCTCTTCTTTCAATTCCTAATTGAGAATCAAAGAAGTCAAATGTCTTATCTGAGGTTAAAGCCCAAACTAGAATTCAGGACTCTGAAATCTTAGTCACAAATCTTAATAACCTTGATACAAACACCTTATAAAAATTACAGCACAGTTCTTTGTCCAATAATTCTCATATAATATTTACATAACATTTGAACATATTTACACATTGCATGCTTTTATCTTTGAGAAACTTTCATTTGATCAGCCTCAACCAGGAATAAGTTAGTAGACAGCAATTCCACATTATGTAAACTATATATCTTTAATGAGAGATCAGTCTATTTTGGAAGTGGAGGAAAATATCAAAACAATATCTGCTCCCTGTTCCCCAGGGGTAGGTAATTATTACCTCAACCATGGAGTAGACTGGAGCTCTTAAAAGAATAAGAGCGGGTTAGACACGCCTAGCCTTGAGTCCCAGCTTCATTTCTTCCCTTACACAAATTGCTTAGCCTCTCTGATCCTGTGTCTTTAAATATACAAGTGATGACTTTATTTACCTCCTAGAGTTGTTCTGGAGGTGATAATAGTTAATGGGGGTAAAAATCACATAAATACATGCCTGGTATATAACAGATGTTCAGTGAATGAAAGAAAGCGCACTCTCCTCTTTTCCTTTATGCATCATCTTAGTGTGTTCCCATGGAGTGTGTGAGGTACAGCAGGAAGTGAAAATACAAGACCACTAGCTCAACAATAATTAAGAATTCCAAGATGACACCAGTAGAGTAGTAAATTGAGTGTAGAACCCTTCTGAGTAACTGCATAGGTCACATGCCTACTTATCAAGCTATGGCCATGAGACTATCTCTGGCACAAACCTTCTCTCATCTCTTCCATGGCCTTGTTTAGCTGGTACAGAAGTTCATGGTGAGCACTTGAAGTATCAGCGCAAGATCAGTTTTTTTTTTTTTTCGATTCACACCCCCGCTGCACACTTCCTCTCTATGAACTTTCTACAAATTAAAAATCCCTATAAGACTTGTTTCCTCTCCTGTAAATGGGTCTAATAATTCTGCATTCCTCATAGGGTCCAGGTATAGGTTAAATGAGATCAAAACAGGAGAAACAAGTAACCTAGGGCCTGGCACTGAGGACTCAAGTATTGGCTGGTATGTCTTTCTTTCCCTTATCTATCTCCCAAACCTTCAGCCTCTATTAATGCAACAGAATCACATTTAAGACATTCAACAAAGTAGCAGGATACACACATAAATCAATCACTTTCCTAGACTTCAATAATGAATGTGCTGAGAAAGAAATCAGGAAAACTATCCCATTCATAATAACACACACACACACACACACAAAATATTTGGGAATAAGGCTAACCAAGGATGTAATGAGCTCTACAACAAAAACCAGAGAACACAGAAGAAATTGAAGAAGACCTTAAAAGATGGAAAGACCTCCCATGTTCTTGGATGGCAGAATTAATATTGTCAAATGGCCATACTACCAAAAGCATTATATAGGTTCAATGCAATACCCATCAAAATATCAATGATATTTTTCATGGAAGCAGAAAAAAAAATCCTAAATTTCATTTGGAAAAAATAAAAGACGCAGAATAGCCAAAGCAATACCAGAAGAAGAGCAATGCAGGAGGCATCACAATGCCAGACCTCAAATTATACTACAGAGCTACAGTAACAGAAACGTGGTATTGGCACCCAAACAGACAAGAAGATCAATGGAATAGAATAGAAGACACAGAGACAAATCCACGTAAGATACAATCATCTGACACTTGACAAAGATACAAAACAAAAACAAACAAACAAACAAATGAGAACCAAAAACATGTTGGAGAAGAGATAGTCTTAACAAATGGTGCTGTGAAAACTTATATCCAGATGTAGAAGAACAAAACTAGATCTCTATCTTTAACTCTGCACCAAAATCAACTCAAAGCAGATCAAAAACCTAGGAATTAGAACAGAAACTGCAACTAACCAAAGAAAACATAAGTTCAACTCTCCAATATCTTGATAGGCATTAATTTCCTTCAAAAAATCCATAAAATTTAAAAAATAAAATAATGATTCAATAAGTGGGACAGCATCAAATCCCACTTCTACATAACAACAGAAACAAGACAGTGTCTACAGAATGGGAGAAAATCTTTGCCATCTACTCTTCCGACAGGAGATTAACATCCAGAATATATAAAGAACTCAAAAAACTTAACACCAAAAGACCAAAAACCCAAACAATAATTGGACAAAAGAACTGAACAAACAGTTCTTAAAAGGAGAAGTACAAATGGTTAACAAGCATATGAAAAAATGTTCAACATTTTAATGCAAATCAAAAATTCTTTGAGATTTCATCTCACTCCAATTAGAATGGCAGTCATAGAGAATACAAATAATAATAAACGCTTGCAAGGATGTGGGGGAAAAGGTATGCTCATACATTGTTGGTGGAACTGCAAATTAGTATAGCCATTTTGGAAGGCAGTATGGAGATTCCTCAGAAGACTGGGAATGGAACTATCGTATGATCCAGGTAGCCCACTCCTTGGAATTTAACCCAAAGAACAAAAATCAGCATACTATAGTGATGCAGGTACATCAATGTTTATAGCAGCACAATTCACAATAACTAAGTTATAAAACCAGCCCAGATGCCTGTGAACAGATGAATGGAAAGAAAATATGGTACATATACACAATGGAACTTTACTCAGCCATAAAGAAGAATGAAATTATGGAATTTGCCAGTAAATGGATGGAACTGAAGAATATCATACCAAGTGAAATCATCCAGACCAAAAAGTCAAGATGTTTTCCTCTCCTCAAGTGAAAAGTAGAGCAAAATAAAGGGAAAGAAAGTGGGGAATTCCATAAAAATAGAAGGGAGAATAGTGGAGTAGGGGAATAGGATACAGGAGGAGGGAGGAGGGGTGGGAAAAGGGAGAAACTCTAGAATGAAATTGACCAAATTATGCTATGTACACATACGAATAAACCACAGTGCATTTCACCTTTGTGCTTCAAAACATCCAATTAAAAAAAAAAACTATAAATAAATGGAAGACCAAGAGAATAGAGGAAGGGGAACATGGGGAGGAAAGAGAGGAGGGAAAGGGGCGTAGTGGGACTGAAGTGGATCATATGATATTCCATGCATCTATAATTGTGTCAAAATGAACCCCATTATTATATGTAACTGTAATGCACTAATATAAGCATTAAGAAAAAACAGTTTCCACAAGAAGAGACACTTGGGGCCCTTCTAAGTCTCCCATGCCACAGAGAGAAAAGATGGCAAAATGGCAGACTCCACATTCTCCATTATTTCAATGGGCACTGCAGAACTAAACATGGTGCCTTGCCCTGATGACAACAGAAGAGATGGTGATGTCATTAATAAAATTAACTGATATTAAATATCTAAAATTATAGAGGGGATTCGTTTCCCACCACTTTTGCATCTCGATCTCATTTGAGGTCCCCCTCCTGCTAACCTACTCTGTCTGTAGAGCATGTTACCAACTCCATTTTAGAGAGTCTAACAAAGATTCCAAGACAGTCAGTGATCTGACCGACGACTCTCACCTGATTCCTAGTTCACTGCTGCTTCTACCCCTTTCCACAAAAATGTGGTTCAAATATCAGCGACGTGTCTTCTACCTTTTCTATTCCTGAGTATAACTGTTCTACCTCTCCAACCAACAATAATTATACAAGTAATTTCATGCAGCTTTCATAAAAAGAGAAATGGGACAAGGTAGATAACCAATTTTACATTTGAATAGTCTAGAAGAGCCTGACAGTTTTTTTTATTTATATAATTTTTTAGTTGTTGAGGGCCTTTGTTTTTCTTTATTTATATGCGGCACTGAGAATTGAACTCAGTGCCTCACACAAGCTAGACAAGTGTTCCAACACTGAGCCACATCCCCAGGCCCTGACAAAGCTTTTAAAGCTTGAAATCCTATCTGTAATTGTTCAAAAACTCTGTATGCTGCCCTATTGTTTCCATAAAAAGTGGACATTAAGGAAACCTGGGTGTTGTAGATGGGTGATCATCCAGAGTAAACTAGCCATTCACTGGAATTGGGACCATCTGTGCTCGGGATAGGATATGTATCTCATCTTACTTAGGAAAGTAAGTCCAATGTTGGAGGTGGAGCAGCCAATGAAGCATAGTGGAGAAAGCTGTGCCAGCCTTGCACTGCCTGCCTCTGAATTTTACATGAGAAAATTATACTTCATTTTACTTCCCTTTACTTTGGGGTGTCTGATACACTCAGCTGGAGCTAATCCTGATACAACCACTCCCCCCAATATTTTCTCCAGATGAAAACTTCAGTATTTGACTTCTTTATGATCAATTGGAGGCTGGAGGGACGTGTTTCATTCCACACCCCACACTGACCCCCTGCCCCTTCAGCTGCTGCTAAAGATTTCTTGCCTCCAATACATCTGCTTTCTGGGACATGATCATATTGGTAGGTTATAATTTGAGGACTTTGGGCCTCGAGGTCGGTTAACCTCTTTCAGAATCCAACAGTGAAGGGGGACAGAGAAGGTGGTCTCTAATCTCTCCTTCCTTTCATGCACCTGGCCCTCCTCTGTGAGGAGGTGGGGTCCATTTCTCCACCCTCTTAAATCTAGGGTAGCCTTGTAACTTGCTTTGAGCAAAGAAAAATGGGGGAAGTGGTGTTGTGGGTCCTGGGACTTCTTAGCCCAAGGCTTGAGAGGACTGGAAGCTGCTGCTCCTTCCTCCTTCAAGGCCAGCTTCCAGGTGAGAAGTCTGACTACCCTAAATCCACCATGCTGTGAGGACGCTCACCGGAGAAGAATCAGATAATTGAGAAATTCCTTCTTGGGAATTCCATCCCAGCCTCGCCACCATCCTCATTAGAGGCTGAATTGATGCCAAATGGAACAAAAATTGTCCAGCCATCCCCACCTGCAGTTCTGACGCACAGAATTGAGAGAAATAGTAAATCATTGTTATCTGGAGCCACTAAGTTGCTGGGTAGTATGTTATAGGACAGCATAAAAGCAAAGAAACAACAACAATAACAACAACAAAAACCCACTAAAATATCTTGGGAAAAGTGATCTTTACTAGAAAGAAGAATTCTTAGGAGATAAGAAAGAAGTGGTAAGAAAAAAACCCACTCTGCTATCAGCTTCTCCTGGTTCCCAGGGCCCCAGCCTTGGAATTTTCTAAGCAGTGGAATTCACAACTATTATTTCCACAGGCAAGTAAGTTCTGCCTTCCCAATAACTAGCCTGCCATGCATGTTTGGAGCACAACTTGTCCAGAGGTTGGTGACTTAGTCAAGGCACTTCAGCTGTCATTGCTGACCTACATGTGACGTTAAGTCTCGGTGTTCGCTTATGTGTCAGAACACGGCTTTGTACTGTGAAGAGACATGTAATCCAGGGTAGTCCAAAGCAATTCTAAGAAGGTGAGTAACTGCACTCCACAAGTGTCTGTACGTGTAGTGGAGTATAGCGTATCGAACATAATTATGGGTAATTTTATGCTAATCAATGCTTTTTATGGCAATCCATTTGTTGAATATAGTTTCATTCTAAAAGAAAAAAAGAAAGAAAGAATACCCAGGTATGTATGACCGACTCAAAGCCTTTACTTATTTCCCCACAAAAAGTTCTCTGTCAAAAATTCTCTGTTCCAACCCAGCAGAAGACAAGATAGTTAAATAAAGAAATTTTGTAAAAGGGCTTTTCAGGGACATGTTAAGCACGTCAATGAAGAAATGTTTTAGTAAAACTACCTGCTTGGTTACTAAGGCTCTTCAGTTATTTATAGTTCAGTTAATTTAAGACACATAGATTCAACTTTTGGATTTCTGAAAGTTAATAATTTTTTAAAAATTTTCTGAAGTTAATATTGAAATGGTCGTGTGTCCAAGTGTGGCAGCAGGCACTGGCTCTCACCCCTACTGGCCACTAGAAGCACGTGGATTCCTTCCACACTTTCCCATCTCCATCTCCACAGAAGGTGACTTAATTGTTCTGGGGTGGGCACAGGGCAACAGGATTTTTAATGCTTCCTAGATGTTTTCTACGAGTGAAAACATAGGTGAAAGAGAGTGGGCTTTGGAATCATTCTGAGGTCCAAAGCACTTACTAGTTTTATAACCTGGGGCAAATGGCAAAAACTATCACAACGCTTTATCTCAGTGGCTCTCAAAGTAGGATCCTTCAATAAGCAGCATCAGCAACACCCAGGGAACTTATCAGAAATAAAAATGCATAGGCTTTGCCCAGATTTACAGAATCAGAATCTTTACTCAGCTTCTGGACAATTCTGCCAGGCTCCCGTATGAGAGTCATTGAACTCAGGGGATAAGAATTGAAATGGCTGACTCCGTGTTCCTTCACTGCTCCTCAGTAGCTAGTTAACTTCCATAGAACTAGGGCTTTTCTCCTTCCACTCATCAAAACATCTAGTTTTTTTTTTTTTTAAGGATTATAAGATTCTAATAGTGAAATTTCAAGAAACTAAATGTATTATTTTACTGGTGATTCTGTAATTCCTTTTAGTTATAATTTTAAAAAGCACAAATAATAAAGATTACTGCAATATTATTTTGTAATATCATCATTAAAATTTTATATAGATTTGCTTTGTACAACAAAAGATCATATTATACATATTAATGTTTTAAAACCTTCTTAACCTACTTTTCCATTTAACCATAACTTTTTTTTTTTTTTTTTGGTACTAGGGATTGGACCCAGGGGCCCTTAACCCCTGAGTAACATCCCCAGGCCATTTTTTAAAAATAATTTATTTTGAGATAGGGTCTCACTAAGTTGCTTAGGGCCTCACTAAGTTGCTGAGGCTTTTTTGGCTTTGAACTTGAGATCCTTCTGCCTCAGCCTCCTGTTACATCTTTTATGTTATTCTATTTTATAAAATATTTGTATACAATATGTTTTTAAAGTTATATTGTGTTCCATAGTATGAATAAGCCATAATTTATATAATAAAATCTTAATTATATAAATTATGTTTATTTTATAAATTTTAGTTTAAATATTTTGCTTATATTTTACTTATAAAAGTAAAATTTTCACTAGTTATTTAAAAAATCTTGGTCCTCATCTATGATGGAGATTAGTCTGTAGATGTGATATTGCTGGATCAAAGTGCAGAGACTTTTTAAATGTTGTTAATGCACTCTGGCAAATATTCCTTTTTAAAACCTGCATCCTTAGCAAGAGATGAGAGCACCAATTCTTTGCACCATAGTTAATGGTATATAGCATTGTTTTCCTTAATCTTTGTCAATTAACTCCAGATGGGTTCATATTGTTCTTCTTCAATGAAGTGAAGAGTTTTTTTTTTTTTTTTTTTGGCTTTATATATAGCCCATTTTCACTTCTTGTTTATCCTCATTCTTTGTCCATTTAAAAAATTGTGGGTATTCAACTTCTTTTTCTTGTTGAATTATAAAAGTTCTTCAAATATTAATGATTATTTTTGTCACTATTCAGAGACAAGAAAATGCAATAAAAAATCAACTGAGTATCACCAGAAAAAGTTAACTAATTTGTTGTTCATAGAAAGCAACTAATATAATTCGGCTGAATTATACACTACTGAAAGTTTGTAAATAATCAGTATGTTTCCCTTTCTAAAACTCTTTTATTTTGAACGAACTTTAGTCCTTCTCCGAAGATCAAGAGGTTTGTGGTACCTCAAAGTGATTAATCTGAATTTTCCATTATGTCAAGAGAACGGGATTCAGAAAGCCAGGAGTCCTGGACCTTAGGCCCCTTTTTGAATAATTGAGACTGATGCAAGGAATTTAATTCTCTCAGTGCTTTGGTTTCTTCATCTTTAAAACACAAATAATAAAAATAACCTCTGCTTTTATGGGGTTTCTGTGAGAGATAATATGCATGATGGTCAAGCACACAGATTTCAGAGTGTGACCCTCTGGGCTTAAATTCCCACTCTATCATTTAATGGCTATGTGACTTGGGCACGTCTCTGGTCCTTAGTTTCCTTATCTGTAAATGAGGGTAATAATAGAGCTTAACTGGTAGGTTGGTTGCAAGGATAAAATGAATGAAGATAAAAAGATGAGAGAGAAAGGGGGACACGGAGGAGATAGACAACATGTAGATATGATCTCTGAGTATCATCTAGCTGGCATTTAGAACAGTGCCTGGCAGGTGGTAAGCTCTATGTATTAGCACAATAATCATTATAATCAAATAAAAAGAACTTGCACATTATGTGCTCTCTTAATGATAGCCCACACAAATGTCGGTGGTGGGGGCTATCACTACCAGAGAGGCCATCAGTCTTTGTAGTCGTACAAAATTGGGCTGAGTCTTCACCAACCCCAGATGTACTGTGGAGATGCATTTCCGAATAAGGCTCTGACATCAGCTTGCTTTTTGACGATTCACCTCTTTCTACTGTGGAGTACAGGAATCTGCACCAACAGTCTGGGTTTGATTAGCCAGATACTAACTACAAGACTCATGTGTGAAAGAATTACTTTGCTTCGGCCCAAGGCTCATCTCTGGCAGGCAAGCCATACAAGTGTCATACCCAAGGTGCTCTCCGGCGGGTTATGCCAAGTTTGCTTTCACAAAGCAGAAACATTAAATTGATTTTGAGAGTCATTGTCTATAGCTGGGTTAACTCAATTCCATGTTCTTAGATTTGTACTCTGTACCAGAGAACAGAGAAACTTTTGATCTGAACTCTTCATTTGAATCATAACTAATATAGAAGATGATTAAAAGATTCTCTCAGCATTTTGGTCATTTGATCAGATTCAACTCCCACTTTCGTCCCCACGATTTACACTGTGTAAAAGAAAATACACCCATATGGAATACGCTTGTGAATCGAAAACAAAGCCAGTGCCCAAAATACAAATCAAAAACACTGTCTAGAACAACAGGCCTCAACTAATGAATTAAAATGATTGCCGGTTTCTTTAAAATATTAAGCCCATCGATGCTTGCCAAAAACCCCTTGGCTAGCTGAGGGATTCAAACTGCATTGTTCAGCTGGAGTTTGAAATCCTTTCATTCATCATTGACATGTGGGAGACAAGACAAGGTTTTTGACAAAAAAGGGGATGAGGCGCCAGATGGTTTCCATCTGTATCGCCATTGATTGTAGATGAAAACCCACCTTCCCTAATCGGAAGGCTGTGTGATAGATAGAAAATGAATACCCAGTGTTTATAAAGAAGCATAATCGCCCCTTCCCAACCATAGATGTATAAATATTAATGAACACAATCTGGTTCTAAGCAAATTTAGCATGAACTTTTAGCAACCCTCCCTTGACAACTTCCTCCCTTTTTTAACTGAATTAAGCTTCTAAGTTCTGTGATTAAAAATAGCAAACCCTGCACTGAAGTTGGATTTGTGACTGGGGAAAACCTCTCCCTTCCAGCGAGTAACCAGTTAACACAGTTCATACCATTGTGTGCCTCTTATAACCAAAAAAGGGTCTGAGTTGGAATGGGTTGGAGCCAAGTGTGAGCAGTGAGACACAGAGTCAATACAAATAAGTGGGAGACTGATCGGTAACCTGTCATTTATGCCAGTTCTATTTCCAAACGGACTTGAGAAAATTTGGAGATTGTTAACACACAACATTAAAAGACAGTTGTTCAACAAATTTCTATATCATATTTTAACTTTCCAGTAAACAACAGAGAATATTAAGATAGTTTTTATTACTAATATTCAAAAGAAACCATTAGATGCTTTCTTAGGACGTTTGACCTTGAATGTTGCTATTACACTAATTCTAAGCGAGACTTGCAAATTGTCTTTCTTCTTTGACTCACTCCCAGAAGTTTCCCTTAAAGATATCAGAAAGAGACTTATATTTGGAAATTTCCACTAATCTCTTTCCTTTCCTTCCTTTCCTTTAAGTTCCAACAAGAAAGGTTTGCATATTTGCTCTAGCCCATGTGTCTTTACTCTGTTGAGGCAATGCATTTTCCAAGAAGTATATTCCATATTTTCACCACTAATGGTTCCCTGTGGATCTCAGTGGTCAGAGTCTTAGAGCAAAAAATATCAAATCAGGCCAAAGATAATATGAAAAATTAAATCCATATACTCCGCTATAGTCAGTCATGTGGCTGAGAGTAATTAATCTTTTTTTGACCTCTCCCTTAACATGTAGTGTTCTCACTATGTCAATAAACAAGTTGGTATTGAGTACCTACTATGTTCCAGGGCCTGAGGTATGCACCAAAGACCCCATGACAGACAGTGTTGCTGCTCTCAGGTACATATGTTATTTCAGAGTCATCTATCAGATACTGAGAAAAGAATGTTCTTTGTCGTATGACAGCAGCATCGTGCACAGAGTTCAAAGGTGTCTCCACCTCAAGAGAGCAAGCCCATCTCTTGCCCCCAGTTCCTTTTATGATACGTTTTCATGGGGGTGATTTGCCAGTCTTACCAGCATGTTGGTATTTAAGGTTCAGCTTCATCAGTCTTGATGAGGATTTTTAACCTTTCCTGGCCCAATTTGGTTGTCACCAGCATGGTCAGATGTCAGGATACATCAATAAAGCTAGAGAAGAGGATGAGCTAAAACTTTCTAAGAAAATGCTGAGCAAATCCAACTGAATCTTTGGTCATGTTCTGGGCAAGAACAGGAAGGCTGGACCCACAGCTGGGGCCAGATGGTGCAATGTGAGAAGCACATGACAAAGAGGAAGGAAAACAATTCTTTCTCTCCATTTCTTTTGTAATTTTCATCAAGAATGAGCCTCAAACTGCAAAGAAAAGTCTTTAAGTGGGTTAATTTGAGAAGTAAACTAAAAAAAAAAAATTGAGAAGATGGAAAGTGAGCATCTAAGTGAGTCTACATCTCTAGACCAGGTGCTCTCTAGAATAATGGGGGGAACAAACAAAAAAATAACAACATATAAGAAAAGAAAATTTTGTTCTGCTTATCAAAAGAGGGAACTGGCACAATGGTAGGAAAAATGCAGGTGTACAAAGCAATATCATAACCATAAAACCCATGATTCTAGTTCACATTTAAAGACATGATTTATTAGTACTATTAAAAGAAAGTGACGATGGAATCAACAAGGGGTAGCAGGAGGGGGTTGGGAAGGAGACATCAATAAATATATGATAGATATGATGTGTGATATTTGACATGTGATAGAACTTATACTATATGTTGAATTATATATAATATATAATGTTTACATATAAAACTTGTATACTAGTGGCATTATATGTCTACTTTAGCAAGGTGCTTGACACAGTCTTGAAAGATACCCTTGCACTTAGTAGTAGAATGTGGCCTAATGACAGCAAATGAATGAAAAGCTGAACAATTATTAATCAATGTCAGTTGAGAATAAGGTATATATAGAGATGCTGTTGAAGTCTCTCCTGTTAAAAGTCTTATTAATTTGGGTGAAGATGAGAAGATAGTATAATGATTGTAAACAGTGAACATAAACATGTTTCAAAAGGAATCTGAACAAATGGGTAAAAATAAATTAGATAAAATTTAGGGAAGAAAATATAAAGTACTGTATTTAAGGTAAAAATTTTAATTAGGAAGTGCAGGGTGTAAGTTTGGGAGAAACCTGAATGACTGCAGTTGAACAGAAAAAAAAAGTGAGTCAATAGAGTGGCATAGTGGCAAGCATGAAAATAATTTCAGAAAGATCTTAGAGAAGGAGCAACAGAACATATTCCTTGCCCTATTCATTCCCATTATCAATTGTCATCCTGGTGGTGATGGTGACTTCATCACACATTAGCATGTGCCATAAGAAGACATTATGATGAGCAAGTAGAGATAAACCTGTTTATTATCGATCCATTACGGAATCTAAGAGGATGCACCTAAGGAACTGCCTGACTTGGAATCTAAATGAACTGTGGGGTGGAAGATCCAGGGCTCTTAAAGGAAGCTAAAGAATGAAAATGAAAGAGGGGAAGACAGACAAGCACAGGTGCCAATACAGAAATGACAAATTGTCCAATGAAATAGAATAGAGACTGACAGCAGTCCCAAATATATGAATATTTCATTTGTGAGAGGCTTGGCATTGAAGATCCAAGGGGAACCCAGGGACTACCCAACAAATTATTCTGCTCCAATTGTTTTTCATATGGGAAACAACAGCAAAGTCAGATCCCTACCTCACGCCATGTAACAACAAAATCCATTCCAGATGGAATTACACACTTACTGATAACCAAAATTTTAAAACATACATAAGAAAATATATAGTAGGAAGGAAAGGATTTCTTAAGCAAAATTTTAAAATTACCATAAAAGATGAGGTCAGTGATTTTAACTATAGTAAAATTAAGGTCTGGATGAATGGTTCCTGCAAAGAAATGTCATAAAAGAGTTGGTTCTTGGGCTGGGGATATAGCTTAGTTGGTAGAGTGCTTGCCTTGCATGCATAAGGCCCTGGGTTTAATCCCTAGCACTACAAATTAAAAAAAAAAAAAAAGAGTTGGTTCTTCCATCAACAAAGTGGTTACCCAAGAATGCACAATCCACATTCATAAGGCCTTCCATGGAATGGGTTTTAGAACTGAATCCCTTGGGCACTAAGAGAGATCCAGGAATCTTTTATGAAGGATATGGGAACTCTAGATGTGTATGTCTACACCAGATTCAATAAAGCTGTCTTGGCCAAAGGAATATAGAATGTCTCATAACTTACTGCTGTGAAATTGTCCAGAAAATTCACCAAACAAGCTCTCTTCATTGGTTATCTATGTACCCGTCACCACCTTCAAAACCTTATAATCAATTGTGATTAGATCTAATCACTATTGTCAAATTGTCAAAAACAGTAATAAAATTGCTAAAAACAAAAAAATGGGGGGACATCTGTTCATTTTAGAAGATCACAAAGTTAAATGGAAAGCCACAAAATTAGGAAAATTTTGCAACACTGGAAACTGAAAAGGGAATAGCATTACTGTGTCCCTCCACACACATACCTATAACTACTATGAATCAAGAGAGTAATGGGTGAAGACAGGAACAATAGTTCATAAGCTAGGAAGCATCAATGGTAAAGAGAGGAAAAGATGTTCAACCTCATTAGATCTCAAGGAAATGCTTTTTTTCACATCATAAGATACATTTTAGATGGATAAAAGTCAAGAGTCTGCCATTACCAAATGTTTGAAAGGATGTGGAACAACAAGAACTCTAGTGTAGGGTACTGCTTGCTGAAGGGAGTGTCAACTGGTTCAACCACTTCAAAAAGTAATTTTAAATTACATAGTAAGGAATGCATTTACCCTCTGATTCATCAATTCCGCTTCTAGAGAAAGTCTTATTCAATATGCACCAAAAGACAATTCATACCAGCATCTTTTTTTCTTTGTAATAGGAAATCACTGGAAATAAACTCCTCAAAAGGGAAATAACCTGAAATTTCACACATAGGAAAACAACAGAATATTAGTTAGCAGTGATAAACAGACAAACCCTAGCTTTATATACTGGATAGATAAATCAAAGAAATACAAATGTGACTGAAAAAAACAAATGGCAGAAAAGCATATATGGCACTTCCTTATTATGAAGTCCAAAGATGAGCCAAAATTTAAATTATTAGCCAAAAATGTGTATTATTCAGGAAGACATACACAAAAGTAAACAAAACACCCCTGCAAACTAAATTAAACTAAAAAAAAATCCAAATAATGAGTTCAAAATTCATCTTGTGGTTATCTCACTGAAGAAAGTCAGGAAATAGGATTAAGGAGGAATACTGTGTTCAATAGCAAAATTACTGGTCATATTCTACCTCTTAAAATGGACATTGGCTTCTGGAGAGATTTATTTCATTATTAAGCTTTATAGCCTACATATATGCTAGAACGTGGAAATTTATTTATAAATCAAACTAGGGAAAGAAGGTGGGGGAGACACCAAGGAAGTCTGACCTTCTTAATCACATCAAGGCTGACCATGTTGGCTTCGACAGAAAACCCTAGGCATAAGGGCTTGTTTTATGTTCTCCACACTTCAAAGGGGTTGTCAGTTAAACTGCAGCTTAAAAGAGAATTTTTTTCTGGAAATTAATTAAGTTAATCTCACACCACTAGGACACAGTTATAGAGGTGCACCTTTAAGAGAACAGAAGCTTTCACCACATCCAGCACTATTTAAAGTATATTTCAATATCAGGTTCAATTCTTGGAACTGCATTTTATGAGGAGTGTTTGATAAACAAGAGCTTCCCATGAAAGTTAATATAGACACTGGGGTATCAAAAATCCATTTCACGTGAATGGCTGAACGAACTTGAATTTGAAATTTTCAGCGGAGAAAAGCTTAGGAGAAATGTGATAGTTGACTTCAAAAATTAAAAAGAAAGGCTGTGAAGTTTAAAAAAATTATCTTTCTTCTGCATATGGAGTGGCCACCCACTGCCAATGGATAGAAATGTATTGAGGTTGACTTGAGCTTTGAAAATTAAAATATCAGCTCACAGCAGCTAGCTGGATGACTAACTCTGGAAGGTAGCCTATTATAGGCCACAAATTTCATAGAGTTGATAAAGAATTGGTATCCTTTAAAAGTGATTATAACCTCCATTTTCCTTATAATGGATTACATCTTCTAATCCAGACCACAGGCTTAGCATATATTTTATCTTTAAAAAAATCTAAAATACAATTTTTTTACCTTGAGATAGTGGTAAAGAATGAATAACTCCACTATTAAATAATTACCTAATTCCATGGAAGTTATTTGGTCTCTCTAAACCTCGGTTTCTTTTATCCCCTATAAAATGGGGATAATAAGAGCCCCTATCTGTGACAAGCTGAATAATGTTCCCCTTTCTCAATATGTCCATGTCCTCCTCTCCAGAACCTATAAATATGTCACCTTGGGTACCAACAGGGACTGTGAAAATGTTTTAAGTCAAGGATTTTCTTGTGATGATATGTTTTAGATCATCTACCTGGTGTGGCCAGAATAGTTCCAAAATTCCTTATAAGAAGGATACAGGAAGATCAGAGGCAGAGTGGCACAGGCAGAGGCTGAGATGCGGCTTTTATTAAAATGGAGGATGAAGCCATCAACCAAGGAAAGAAGCAGCTACTAGAACCTGTAAAGGGCAAGAAAATGGGCCCTCCCCTCAGAGCTTCCAGAAGCAATCAAATGTACAGACCCTTTGACTCCAGTCCTGTGAAACTCGTTTCTGAATTCTGACCTCCAGAACTATAAGAGAATACATCTGTGTGGTTGGAGCCACTAAACACATAGTCATTTGTTATAAGCAGTTTTAGCAACCCTCCCATGGGGGCTCTTGTGGGGATCAAATGAGATAAGACAGTACAAAGTTCCTGGCTTCTACTGCTGTCCACCTAATGTGCCCCAAATGAAAGTTGAACCTCACAGTCAACCGTACTAGTTTGCCCTCAGTTGTTTTTCCTCGTAAGGCACTTTCACACCTCTCTGTACATTAATGAGGCGGGAATGGACCCTGCATGGGACTCAGGAGTTCACAGCCATGCACGGTGAGGGACTGACAGCCACTCCACTTCTCCAGGACTCTGTTCCTCAGCTATAATTAGAGACTGGAACATTGCAGCCCTGAAACTCAGTAAGTCTGTGCTGACTTAGGTAGTCCAATAAATGCTTTCTCTGTTTACCTTCTGGATCTCTCCAATGGTTAAACCTGTAGCTAGTGTCAGAATTCTCAAGTGCCACCTGCTCCTAGGTGATCTTTACTTTAGGTGTTGGTTAATCAGGCAGGATTAATTCCATGATTAAAACCAAAAAGGAAAATGAAAAGAGGGATTAGTGGTCCTTTGTTTAAATTTATGCTTTTTTTTTTTTAAAAAAAAGGTAGTCAATGTTTTACAAATTATGTTCTAAGCAAAAAATTCTAGCTTTAAAAGTGTCCATATGGATTCCCCTGGCACCTTCTGTCTTTAATGCACGGCGGGCGCTTTCAGGAACAGGGCTGGCTGGCCGTTCTCACCGAGTGTTCTGCCAAGCTCTCATCCTCCTAAGTGGCAGGACGTTTGACACACTTTCCCTTTTGCTAAAGGTGTAGATAACAGTATGCAGGGATCAAACATGACCAAAATAGAACCGACACCAAAGGGCCATTGAACACCAGCCTCCTTTCATGTCCCCGCGTTCTCCAACTCACCAAGGAGAGAAAGTCTGTGAAAAAGCTTTGCCGTTCATAAATTATTCTGTAAAAGCAAACATTCCTATTTATTTTAGCTCAGCACAGAGTGGGGTTGTGACCGAGACTCTAACAACACTCAGTGGGTAGGATATGCAAGGGAACTGTCACATCAACAAGAGGGAATCTACACAAAGTGATCTTGAAAGAAGACCATGTCTTAGCCAGATGGAGAAGATAAGAAGGACACTTGGGGAAGAGGGAGTAATATGTGCAGAGGCAGAGAGACATCTTCTAAAATTGGAAAGAGTTGGTGTGTGAGTGGCATGTGGTGAGGAGGGGGGTCACACAATAGTAGATGAGGCTCAGGTCAGCTGTGTTGAGTCCATGCTTGCCCTACAGAATTTTTGACACTTTATTATGTTGTGTTCAGCAAGTAAAGAGACTACTGTCATCAGGGAAATGCTCTGTGCAGATTGATTTTTTTAGAAAGAAAAATAAAGCAGTGGAAATACCCAAGATGTGCCAATACTTTAGGGGCTTTGGGTGTGGGGATGGAGGGAAGGTGCTGAACCAGAGTAGCTTTCACTGAAAACAGGTGGGATGTTGGGGAGATCAAGTCTGCAGTGATCTTGACACTTCCCCTCGGCTGATGCAGTGCATGTGGGCAAGCCATTGAAAACAAGAGCAGAGGAAGAGAAAACCAAGTGTGGGACCACAGACACTCAACTAAGAACAGTGGATGGATGGATGGTGGGTAGAAAAATCAGAACCCCAGAGAAGAGCTAAATGACACAGAAAAGGAGACAGGAAATGCATGGGCACAGACACACAGAAGGACATGAAAAAATAAGGTGATTTCAGAGAACCCACTGGGGAAAGATGGCCACGGAAGGGTGCTGGCCATCTGTGACATGAGTGGCAATATGGTCCAATGGGACAAGGACAGAAATAGGTACTACAGTGGAACACCTAAGTTCCCAGGGCGCTGAGCATCCCTATGTGGAGGTGAACATTTCTTCTCTCCCTCACTTGATGAGACAACTCTCTCAACATCTGGTTTACACCTTGTCTGAGGTCTGGGCATGTTGCTACATGGAGTCAACCTCATATTCCCACAGTGCAAGAAGTCAGAGCCCAGCTGCAGCCACACCACTCAAACACTTAAAACCAGATCAGTTCCAAAAGCATTAAAAAAGCAGGAGACAAAACAACGAATAATGCAAGCCCAGCAACGAAACCTAAGCTTAGTTATCAGAAAGCAATCTGAATTTCAGTCATTCTGGCACTGTCCTTGATCCTTGATCCTGAGGTCACAGTTCTAGATGCCACTATTAGAATACGTGCAGGGACACGGTCCCTCCACATCCTCAGCCTGTCCACAGTTGAGGAGAATAGATGATTGTGCCTCGGTATAATTCATTCTCTTTCACAGAAGTAGAAAATAATTGTAGCTGAAGTGACTAGAGAAATCAAAGAATTACATACTTGCTTATATGCACAATAATCATTCAATGTGCCCTTAGGAGCTGTGGCAGGAAGAAATGGAGATTGGAAGAGAATAAAAACTGATGTACATACACTGAGAAGGAGATTAGATGTAATCCAGGGTGAGTCACAAAACAACAGAATTCCCACTTGAGGAAAGAGAGGAAAGAAATAATTGGAATGACAATCAGTATGTATCTAGGGGTAGGCACAAGGGCTGTGCTTTTCCCTGTGTTATGGTTTCGATGTGAGGTGTCCCCCAAAAGTTCATGTGTGAGACAATGCATGAAGGTTCAGAAGAAAAATGATGGGGTTATAAGAGTCTTAATCCAATCTGTGAATTAATCCCAGTGATAGGGATTAACTGAGTTACAGTAAATGAAGCAGCAGGGTGTGGCTGGAGGAGGTAGAACTTGGGGGCATGGCTTTGAGGTATATATTTTGTATCTGGAGAGTAGAAATTCACTCTCTCTGCTTTCTGATCAACATGTAAGCTGTTTCCCTCTGTCACACTCTTCTGCTATGATGTCCTGCCTTACCTGGAGCCCTGAGGAATGGAGCCAGCCTTCTATGAACTAAGACCTCTGACACCATAAGCCCTCAAATACACTTTTCCTCCTCTACATTGTGCTGGTTGGGTCATTTAGTCAGAGCAGCGAAAAAGCTGAGTAAAACACCCTGTCATAAGGAATATGCAAGGGAGGTTGAAAGAGGTGTGACTTTTCTAAGGATAATAAATAAATAAATAAATAAATAAATAAACAAACATAAATAAAATTACAGAGAGGAAAGCCCAGTGGTGTAAGGGATGTCAGAACAGTTACACACCATTCTGTGTTCTTTGCAGTCCTCTGGGAAGAATGGCAGATGAGTTTTTTCGATGCCCAGCAGCCAAGAAAATAAGCTCTGATCCAGGGCTTGACTAAGAAAGACAGTCAGAACTCCAAGTTCAGGTTTCTTAAAACACACACACACACACAGACACACATACACACACACACACATATAGACATAGATGTGGGTGTAGGTTTAGATACACAAACATGTTTCTACTTTTTGAGTTTTAAAAAGCATATCTATTTGAGTACACTGGAAGATTAACTACAGCGATGAGTGGTTTTTAGCTTCACTCTGGGGGCTGGCCGTCCAAGATAATGACAGTTCAAGTTATCAGAAAGCAATCTGAATTTCAGTCATTCTGGCACTGTCCATGATCCTTGATCCTGGGGTTCCAGTTCTAAAGTTAGGGTGTCCATTGTACCTGGATCGAGTAGACTGGAAGATCATGTACCCTGAACCACCTGGGTCCAGCTTCCTTGAACTCCTCTGAGAACTTCTCATTTTCCAGGAAGGATTCTCCTTCTCTGTGTGAAGTGTAATAATAATTGGAGCTCTTCGTATTAAGATCAAAGAACCAGCTAATCAATGCTAAAAATAGAAAGAGACAGAAACATTTCCAGTTCTCAAGTCTGGCTGGTGCAGAAAAAAATCAACTTAGAGAACGAATACCTTTAGGTCTCATTACACAGGGTGGATTCCAAACAAATTATTCAGTCCCTACATCGATCAAATGTGTATGGACCAGGACCTATTCTCCATGAATGAATGAAGAAAAAAACCCAATGAATCTTTGTTATGTCTCTGGATTTAATTAAGAATCCTGCTGCCTACATGCCCCAGTCCAGAAAGGAGATAAGGAGGAGAAAAATGAACACCTCTTAGACCCAGAGAACAAATTTCCATCAGGAAATGGGTTAACCCTCCTCTGCACTCCTACAGAACCCTGTATCTCACGGATGGCGTGCGTTGTCTTCTAACTTAAATGGTTTCATTTGTGTTCATATCTCACCTCTTCTGTTTTGCAAGCTCTCCACAAGCAGGACTGTACTTTAATCCCTTAGCTGACTAAGATCTCAGGTTTGTCAAGGGCTGGCTAATTTCCTAAGATGCTTTTGGATGCACTATTTCCATTGGTCTACATGAGTATGTCAGTTAGGTGGGGCCGGGACATTATTGTCCCTTCATACGTGAGGAAACTGCGATTAAGAAAGGTGATATGATTTGAAGGTCACATGAATCAAGGCTCCCAAACCAGGCCTCCTTCCCTTGCGACAAGCTTTGCCTCCTCCTTTCTGCATGCCCCTTAAACAGCAGGTGATCACCAGGGCCCCCTTATGAGAAGCAAGTCTGGAGAGAACAGAAGAGCAGAAATTTAAGACAGTTAAAAAGAGACAAGGAGGTAGACATCAGTTGATCTTTGTGCTTCTCTAACCTGACAAGTCCCTGGAACACTGCTGCTGGGTATGGGATGACTCCAATCTCTTCATCTCCATAAGAGAGTCAGAGAGCATTACCATGGTCAAGGGGAGGGATCCAGAGATGCACTCTTTCTTTAAAGAATAAAGCGGTATGATGAGGTTCATGGAGTCACCGATGTTGGAGTGGTAGAGCGGCCACCTGTTCAGTGTTGCTGGAGAGGTTGTGAGACAAAACAGAAAACCCAAGCCTGATGGGAGCGGCTCTCTTCACTCAGACCCAGAATACAAGCATGGCGAATGGTATCTGCTCAGTTATTGGCACTGGGTAAGGGCATGTCTGATTAGCCAGCTCCTAGCAGGTAAAGGGACAGATTATAAATCCCTCAAAGAAAGGAAAAGGTCTTAGGGAAGGATCCCCAGAAACAAACCTAAGTTGACAATTCCTATGTGAGTCAGAATCTTAGGGGAAATGTCTGAAGGGATGAAAGCCACATAGGAGGGCAAGGAAATGGCCAAGAGGCACTGTCACAAGTCTGGTCTGCTCCCATCAATTGCTCTGAAGTGTAAGTACTTGGAGGTCATCCCACAAAGAGGCAAGGGAGCTGAGCTGTGGCAGAGGTTGTCCCCAGACATGGGGACAGTAACTTCCTGGAATAGAAGTCATTGTCAAGGGCAATTCTGGATGGAAGAGAAAGCACCGTCAAGGGCAGTTCTCCAGAGGAGAGTGCAGATGTGAGGAGCTGGCAGCCAACATGTCAAGCAGCTGGAGGACAGGGACAGGTGAGGCAATCTAGTGGTGGGGAATCTGGGTGCCACTCCAGCAGCTCCTGCTGCAGTCAGCTTCTCACACCCAGAGGAGTGGCATTCCTCACGTGGCCTGATTCAGCGCTGGCTGCCCTGTCCTGGGGCATGGGGGCAGCTAGGGAGCCAACAGTCTGCCTGAGAGCCTGCTGTACTACCTTCTATATTATAAGACCATATCTACATTTTTTTTTCTTGGCACCAGGGATTGAACTCAGGTGTGCTTAACCACTGACCTCCATCCTCAGCCCCTTCATTTTTTATTTTGAGACAGGGTCTCACTAAGTTGCGTAGGCCCCTCACTAAATTGCTGAGGCTTTGTTGAACTTGCAATCCTCCTGCCTCAGCCTCCTGAGCCACTGGAATTAAGTTTCTGCATTCTTAACATTCAATGAAATGTTCTTTATCATCGTCTCTACATTTGTTGGTGTCTTTCAGTCAATTACTATCTCCTTGTAACAATACTGGCAAGACGTCACAAATCTGTTTTTCTCCACCTGAATTTCAATGGGCTCCATAACTCCCACAGGAATTCATTCTGCTTTGCTACTAACTACAGGTTAGTCACTTCTTGAATAAGGCAAAAATCGATTTCCTTACAATTTCTGTTCACCAAAGTTATATAAAAGAGGTCTAATCCTTAAGTGTCTTTTCTTCTACAGGCTAAAGAGCCCCAGACTGTTCTACAATATAGGACATGATTTCAAATCTGCTTACCCATCTGGTCCTTACCCAATGGAGAAATTCCAGTTTCTCCATGACCCTTTTTAAGGAGGTGCCCAGAACTACCCAACCCTCCAGGAGTGGTGTGACCCACATGGATTAAAGAGAAATATTCCCCCTTGTTCTGGACACAGCAGTTCAATTAATGTAGTCTAAAATTAACTTCATGATTCAAATAAACTACTACAGAACTCATTATGCCACTGATTTACACTGACTTGTAAACAACTAATCTACATATTTTTGCATGCACTCTCTATCTCACCCCATCTTTAGTTTCCAGATTGACTCTTTTTTTTTTTTTTAAATCTTCAGTACAGTCAGGCCTCCGTATCCATGGATCAAAAAATATTAACAAAAAAAATTGTGTCTGTACTGAGCACGTATGGGCTTTTTGCCTTGTCATTACTCCCCAAGCAATGCAGCATAACAAATATTTGCCTAGCGATTACATTGTATTAGGTCTTGTAAGTCATCTAGCCATAATTTAAAGTATGCTGGAGAAAGCTTGTAGGTTAAATGCAGATGCTTATAGCGCTTTATTTAAGGGATGTGAGCATATGCAGATTCAGGTATTTACAGGGGTCTTAGAACCAATCCCCTTGAGGATACTAAGGGACGAATGAATAGGCTTTTACACCTATTCGATTAAAAGTTAATGTTGATCCATCAACCTGAAATTATCTCTTGGGGTCCTAATTCTGTTAGTCAAAGTATGTGCTATGCTTCCAGATTTCATGTCCATCATAACTTTGATACATACACCATCTATATACTCAACAAAATTGTCACTATAAAACCTTGATAAGGCTGAGAGTGGAGCCTTGCAGCCTGCCATTACAGACTATCATCCCGGGAGCCACTGCTGCCCTTATACTGTTTACTTCATGCTTTTTCCAAGAACCAGCTTAAATTCTACAACTGATTCCTTTCTTCTCTCATTCATTGATGAATTCATCTCTACTCTCATATACTAAGTTTTGAAGAACACAAGATAATTTATAAAACATTTGCTATTTCATTCATTTATTAGCATATAAAACCAGAATAGGGAACTGGTAGTTGTTTCATGAACAGAAAATAATCCAAGAAGACAAAGGCCAAAGGCAGAATATAACTTCAGAGCAAAAAAAAAAAAAAAGTCATTTTCATCCAAGTAGAAGAGGATGCCAAGTCTGGGGGAAGCGGGGATAAGAATTTGAGACCTAAATGGGAAAGAATGGAATGAAAATTGTATAAGGAAAACAGATGATCAGAAATCAGACAATACAAGACTAAATGAGTGTATTAGTTATCTGTTGCTGCGATTCCCACAGACTTAGCAGCTTAAAACAACAAAATTCATCATCTTACATTATCCTGAGTTAGAAGCTGTGCTCAAATGAGCTGAACCCCTGGCTCAGGATCTCATCAGGCTAAAATTAAGGCATTAGCTGGGACTGCAAGCTCATCCAGCTCACTGGTTGCTGGGAGAATTCAGTCTTTTGTAGTTGTGGATTGAAGTCATCAGTTTCTTGTGGCTGCCCACTGGGGGCTGTCCTCAGGTCCCCATGGCCACTGTCACTCCCTCCATAATATGGCAATTCACTTTCTAAGGCCCGTAGAGGGCAACTCTCTTGATTCTGCTAAGGGGAAGTCCTGCATTATATAGTCAAAGGAAAGACTATGCCATCATATTCCTAGGTCCCACATGTGACAAAAATATTAAAGAGTGTGTGCAGACCAAAGGGTGGGAATCTTTGGGGAACACCCCAGCAGTCCACCTGCCGCAGTGTCTGAACGTGGCTGAGGCATTGTGGGGAAGTATAGTAGAAAGGGGATCTGGAGACGCCCTTTGTACTCTGCTACAGAGTTTGAACTTTATCCTGAAAGCAATGAAGGTACATGAACAGGTGCCTCTCCCTTTGGGGAGGTACAGGAAAATGTTAAAAGTGAGTTTTAAAAGAAAGTATTCTAGGAAGCATGGTTCTTTGAGAGGGTATCACAGAATGAACTGAGACTATACATGTAAAGCAGAATAATTTGTATATACACTTGATTTGTCTGTTTAAAATTCATCATCTCACTTGCCTATGTGATAGGTCTGAGAAAGCAAAACAAACATCCTAACACTAGTCCCTTCTCACCCCGCAACCCCAGCTGCCAAAGGAGGACTGAGTCTCTCTCCTCTAAGTTGCTGGCTCCCTCAAGAAAATGATTTCAGATTTGACACCTGAGAACAGGCACCTGGGAGGACACACACAGGTCAGATGAGCATGGGAGGAGCTATTGTTTCCCACAATGAGGACTTGGATAGATTAACTGTAACTTGGTGAGTATTTTGTTTGTTTGTTTGTTTTCTTTAAACACCTCCAGGATCCTTTACTTAGAGACCAGTTCTTCTAAAGGCTAAAGAGTTCTCCAAACATTACAAATAGAAACACTTCAGTAATTGATTAGTCTGAGTATTCCATTCATAGCTATGTCCACACACTGCCACCTCAAGAATAAGTGTGGTGCTTATTCTTAAATACAACAATTACACATCTGCAAGCTACTTTGTGTGTTACAGCAGGCACTGTTGTCAGAGGTTATATCCTCGCTGTCAGAGGAGGAAACTTGGCTTAGACTATTTTCAGATTGTTGGAGGTTAAACAGGCTGGGATAAGTGGGGTGGGATGTGAGTCCAGGCCGATTGGTCCTAGATAGTTCAAAATCTTGGAAAGAAGATAGATAGCAACTGCTTTCCTTTGGGGCACTGAATAAATGATTGCTGGCTGGTGGTAAAGTGAAAGGTGTAGCAAAACTAAGGTCTCATCACTACAAGACTGTGTGACAGAAGCCAGGGCATGGGAAACTAGAACAAAGGAACACCACAAGTAGTGCTTAAAAGAAGTCAAATGCACCTCAGAATTACCTACTAAACCAAGAAAAAGCAAGGAGTGTAGATCTAAAAAATCTTATAAATTATTAGAGAATATTGGATTCAACTCCTGTTTTATTGTTTCAAAGTATTTTTAAAAAGTCACCCTTTAAATATGAGTTAACAAAATGGACAGAAGCAGAAATAGAAACACCAAATAGACCAACTGATTCAAGAAAACAATCAAACAACAAATACAAATAACAAACTCTTAAAAGGTTATAAAGCAATTTGTGATTCAAAAGTAATCCTGGCACAGAGATTTCCAGAGGAAATTTCTTTCAAATTATTAAGGAAAATATAATTCCCCTAGATTCAAAGCAAAGGAAGAGACAAAAACATTCCAATCATTATATGAAGTTAATATCATTTTGATATTAAAAATCCATGTCAAGGACCAAATGATTATGAGAATTTGTGCAATAATCTGAATTTGTGTGTGGGGTGGGTAGGTTGGGGAGATATGTTGGGGATCAAATGCTAGGCCACTGATCTACTACCTATGCCCACTACCCCTGAAACAAATATTAAATACAGAAGTTAGTCAAGGAAGCATTTCATCATGATCACATAGGCTTGGTCTCCTAGAATGAAAAGATGATTAAATATTAAGAAATCTGTCTTGGTGGTACATTATTTTCATAGATCGCAGGCAAAGCTTACATAATAATTTTAAAAATAATATGGTACTCTGAATCAAATCTGGTATCAGTGCTTTATACACAATTCTCCTTGGATAGTCCCGATATCCTCCCAAGACATTTATTTGATTTTCCCCTATTATACAGTAAAAAGCTTAAATTGAAAGAGAATGAATAATTTGCTTAAAGTTACGCAATTCTAAGAGGAGGTGTACTTTGAGCCTAGGTCTGTCTGGCAATAAACTGTGCACTCTGGCTCCTGTGTTATATTCTCCTCTTAAAAAAAAAAATCTATCAAAAGGCATTTTAGTAGACCAAGAGTACAGAATAGAGGACACAGAGACAAACCCACATAAATATGGTTATCTCATACTAGACAAAGGCACCAAAAATATTCACTGGAGAAAAGATAGCCTATTCAATAAATGGTGCTGGCAAAACTGGAAATTCATATGTAGTAAAATGAAATTAAATCTCTATCTCTCACCCTGCACAGAAATCAACTCAAAGTAGATCAAAGGCTTAGGCACTAGAACAGAAACTTTGCACCTAATAGAAGAAAAAGTAGGCCCAAATCTTCACCATGTCAGCCTAGGATCCGACTTCCTTAACAAGACCCCTAAAGCACAAGAAGTAAAATCAAGGATCAATAAATGGGATGGATTCAAATTAAAAAGCTTCTTCTCAGCAAAAGAAACAATAATGTGAGGAGAGAGACTACAGATTAGGAGAAAATCTTTACCACATGCATTTCTGATAAAGCACTAATCTCTAGGATATATAAAGAACTCAAAAAACTTAACACCAAAGAAACAAATAACTCAATCAATAAATAGGCCAAGGAACTGAACAGACACTTCACAAAAGAAGAAATACAACTGATCAACAAATATATAAAAAAAGTGTTCAACATCTCTGGTAATTAGAGAAATGCAAACCAAAATTACACTAAGATTTCATCTCACTCCAGTCAAATTGGCAATCATCAAGAATACAGGCAACAATAAATGTTGGCAAAGATGTGGGACTACATTGCTGGCGGGACTACAAATTGGTACAACCACTATGTAAAGCAGTATGGAGATTCCTCAGAAAACTTAGAATGGAACCACCATTTGACCCAGCTCTCCCACTCCTCGGAGTCAATGGAATTTAACCCACCTTTCAGAGAGCCTTACTGGCCTTTTATCACCATTAAAGTTTTTTTAATATTTGCCAGAATTTCCCTGAGTGTGTTACAGTCAATGCAAGTCCAACAAGATATTCTGTAATTTTTAAAGAGTTCTTTAATTAGACAAATTAGTGTATCAGCCTCTTGGAAACTTACGATGTGCTTTAGCATATATATGAAAAAATAATTTTAATGATTACATAAGTTTTATCCAGAACTTTCCACATGTAGTTGACCACTGAATTTTTTAAACATCTATTTAATCAGTATGGTTAACAGTAACATATATTTATGGCTTGGCATGCCTACAATGTATTAGGTTTCTGGGCTGGGTTCTAAGGACACAAAGTAAATCCATTCTTTTAGTACTTGTTGTTCAAATAATTTCAAATAAATTTTAATCAACCCTATAAATCTCTAAGATGCTTGAAACATAAACTAAAGATAAAGATAACTCTTTAGTTATCCTCTTAGGTGTTTCATTTTAACTTATCTAAAAAGGAAGTTATGATTCTAGAAATAATGCATATCTCCTTATATATTAAATCCTGAGAGCTCATATTCCATAGCATCTATAGCATTACAGTTGACAGGACATGTATAGAAAATATGTATAAAAAATAAAAGACTCTCAAGGAAGGAAGATAGGAGATTGTCATTACAAACAGATAAATGTCGTTGCTGAGAGATGAAGCTGATTGTCCCAGACTGCTCTACTGGAGAGTCCCTATATTATATCCAAAGGTGCTTTCTGAATGACATGAACTTTTATAGTCATGAAGGGACACCACCATACACTCCAGGAGTGTGACCCACACTATCATACCCACCAGGAATCCCCTCTTTCATTACCATGTCCCTCAGCCTCCCATCTGCCACTCCCTGTGCCTTTTGATCTTAACGTTTGTGGTCTTGATGGGCACTATTAGTCCAACTTAGAAAACAGTGCAGTGGTACAGTTGGGCCTTTTGGATCTTTACTGCATAAAGTAATGTATACTAGAGTATTAATCACACCCTTATTTTTTAAGAGAATAAGTAACAGTTCTACATATACTACATTCTAGCTCAGCTAAAATAATTAATGCCACTATAACTTCTGAAACTTCCTAGTCTCCTATAATTACAGGGGTTATGGTGATGCAAATATTGCCTTTTTTAAAAAAATGATAAATTATGTAATTTAAAAATAAAGGTAGAGGAGAATTTCTTAGCAACACATTTTAATCATAAAATCAGTGAGCATGGCCTCCTTTTTCCTGTTATTTTTCAACTCAAATCAAATTTCAAGGAATAACCATGCATGTATTTAAATGAATCTGAAGCACTTAATGAATGTTACCATTTAATAATGCATTAAATACAAAACAGCATCAATCCTTCTGTTGAGTATTCCAAACAGTCCACAATTTTGTAAAAGTTAACTAGGTTTAGTCATAAAAAAATAAAAGCCAACTCCTGAAACTTGAAATGTGCTCAACAACTCCAATGGTTCTCATGCCACACCCTTCCTTTTAGTAATGGAAGGGTTTGATTCCAAAAAGAATGCCCTTTGTTTTATCTTGTGCTGTTAATATGTCAATGCTACATTCAATTGCCAGTTGTCAGTTTTCAGTGATATGATCATTATGCCAGGGGGGATATCTTTATTTCTGCTTCGCTTTCACTTATTCTGTGTGTGATCAGTGACCCCCTTCTTTGGAATAAATGGTGGTGTCCAAACTAAATGGAAATTTAAAGTACTGTACACCAAAGCTAAAGATTGGGTCTTGGAGGGAAAGGGATGATAAATCACCAGTGAAGTCCAAGAGAGTTCTGTACTAAGGCTGTGCCGGGGTTTGGTGCTCTGCTGATACGTGAAAAGAAGGACCTATCAGTGGTGCCGCAGTAGTCTCCATGACAAAGAGGAAGTAGCTGCTATTTGTTGAGGACCACCATGGCCACAGACTTCTAGGAAAGGGAGCAACTGTCATCAAGATCAAAAAGGTGCTCATATATGCTTACTGAATGACATGGTCATGAGGACTGTTACTCTCTTTCCTTGAGACCCGTAGCGATCTTGTAGATGGGCACACATTCTAAGCCTGGAGATGGTGAGAGCTGGTTTTAATTGGTGATTTGTCAAAGACAGGAGAGTAACTTCACAACTATAAAAAGACTTGCCTATGTGAACAAATCAGCATAATCCATAAAAACACTAAGCATGGTCAAAATGCTTTTTTTTAAAAAAAAAATCTTTTAAAAAGGATCCATTAGAAAAACTGACTACTTAAGTGAGAAAGGCAATTCCATTGAAAGAGGTTAATCAGAAAGAAGTTTACAGCGTTGGCGGCACTAACGATCACCTTAGATAACGATATAAATAATTTTAGAGATAATCGCTACCATTTAGGAAAGCTAAAATACAAAGATAATCAGAACTTGCCCCCGTGTGCTCCATCAAATAGAGGAGCAGTCTTAAAATGTGAGTCTTTATTCAAATAGACTTACAGACCTTCCATTCTTGCCAGAGCCACAACCTAGAAGTTCATTTCCTGATCACAGATTCACTCCATTAGACACCTGTCATGAGGTTACTGAACACAAAAAACAAATGGTATGGTCTTTGAATTCACATTGTTTGGCCAAACGTATATTAGAATGGTGAAGAGTTACCAAGTTCTGGGCATGAAAACTCAGACTCATACAAGGGAAGGTCCTTCAGAGAAGACACACAGAGAGGAAGAGGGCAAGCCAGCAGATCACAGTGAAGGACGGTCTGCAACCAGTTAAAAATAAAGGACAGAGCTGTCCGCACAAAGACAGGCCAGGGAGGTGTGAATTCAGAGAATGGCAAATGCTCTGGCCAACATCAGGTCAAGGACAAAGGAAAGACAGAAGCCAAAGCAGGAATGGCTGGTTGGTTGGAAGGGGAAGGGAGAATTCTGAATTTGGTAGAGCGGAGTGATGGAAAGCCACGTGGCTCTTTAGTGGGTAACAAAGCTGTTGTTGTAAAGTTGGTCAATGAAAAATAAAGAAAGGACAAAGGGGAACTAGAGGTTCTTTAGAAACAATGATGACAGATTCACGAAGGCAAGCTACTTACAGGCATATTGCGGCACAAGCATGGTGAACGCTGTACTGTGTAATGAATTTTCCTTATTTTCCATCTATTCTCAACTGTTTTCATGGGTTCACATATGCATGACCCATTTTTGAAATCAGGGCAGGCCACTTTCATATTAAAATGCAATATGTCACATACCACTGTCACATTCACCATCCCCAGTAAGGTCTGATTGCTGATTGACAGAAAAGGGCACTTTGTGACAGGAGAGTCCCAGGACCAAGTAAAGTAACCTGTGCTGGAGAACATCACCAGAAAAGAGACAGCAAGATTGTTACAGAAGCTCAGCAGAGAAAGGAGCTAACTTGTTCTTCTTGCTTTTGAATAAAACAACACTTAGTCCAACAACTCTAATTTGCAGTGGAATTTTCTCCTTTCTACCCTGAGAACGGAAAGTCAGGCTAATGGCTTTCTGCACAGTACATATCTACAAACTCCACGAATGGATGTGTATGGTTTAGGGAAGTGGGTGAAGATTTTTCAAAGTAGGAAAGCCAATCTAAAGAATATTAGCCTTATCTTTTAGCTAAAAACTGTCCATGTGAGAATATCTTAACTCAAAGGAGGCACTATACTGATAAGATCTTCTGCACAATTTCTAGTTTTAGTAATAACTTAAAATAATGGGAGGGAAAGGAGATTAAGGCTGGATGAATAATAGGCTAAAAAAAGATATTAACGGGGCTTTTAAGTTCTTAGTGGGACTTTACTCTTTGATTTAAAAATAATGATCAGAGAGGTAGAAATAAGACAATCTAACATCTAAGCCCTCAAATGAACATCATAAAAAGGAAAGAGGAAAGAAAGAAAGTGGGCAGGAAAGAGGGAGGGGGAAGGGAGAGAAGGAGGCAAGTTAAGCTAGCAAGGCAGTTAGCTAAAAGAGAGAACACAGGGGAAGGGAGGAATGAAACTAGACCCCTTTGAACAGAATTTTTAATATTCTTCAGACAACTGAAAATCTTCATTAAGAAAAAAAAAAACTTCCACAGGTATACTATAGAACTGTAGCTCAGCGATTATGAGATATTCAATCTTAGTCTAGAAAGTCTTGGAATTCATGCCAGGGAAATAAGGACCAAATATTCAAAAAGAGATTCCTACAGAGGGGCAGATAACAGGAGAGCCTAAGTTACACAGGACCCCATATTTATACACCGGTGACCCTCCCCAAAGCTGATGTGTCCTAACATTTATTCCTTCTGAACTTTCAGTCATGAGTTTCCAAGTTTGAAAGATAACTCATTATAAAAAATGAGTTTTTTCCCCCCTGGAGGCATGTATGTATATATTCCACATTATTTCTTAAACATGCACAAACGGATATATCCACCAGGACTTCTGTTCTCAATTCACGACAACTCTTGTACTTATTTTTCCTGAAAACTCAAAGATGGGTTTCTGAATTGTGTAATAACAAACTTCATCCTTCTGTACAAATTAAACCAGGAGTTATAAAGTGTAGGTAAATGAAAAACTGGGTTAAAAAAATAAAAAGAGGTAAACCTGACCAATCTATGTCAGGCTCAGCTTTTTTTTTTTTTTTTGAGTGAGAGATTAAAGTGCGTATGGTCCGCTGGTATGAAGTTCACCAAAATGAAATGTCGCAATCTTAAAGTGCTATTGACGAGAAGTTGGTGGGCACCAGCAGTTTAGGATTAATCCATAGATTCTCTTTATTCATCATTGTTTTACCTCAAATAATTCATAGGTATACATAATGGTGGTCTATTATATTTCCAGCAAAATATTCTAAAGATTAGGGCAATGTTTTCTCTAAATGGAAATAAAAATATTCAAATTATATAATTTAAAAAAAAATTTGGCTTTTGTGATCGTAGAAGTGACCCCTAAGCTCAAAAATTCCACAAGGGACTTCTTCATGATAGATAGGGACAATGACAAATTTGTCCTTTCATTTATTCACTGTCTACCTGCTGGCAATGTGTAAGTGACCAAATTGCTTCTGTTGGAAACGTTCTGATTTTCCTGGGCAAGAGCCAAAAGCCACCAGCCACCATATGTACATTTAGCTTTCTAAGTCAAAACCTGAAGGAACCACTCCTGGTATGGGGACCTCCATTCATTTTCCCTCTGCTCCTGAGCAGCTGTTCCTGTTGGCAACGACAGCTCCTTGCAAAGCAAAGAGCGCTCCACTCTGGGTGAAAATGCTCATCTTCTCAATCCCTGTTGCAAGAACAAACTTCCCTGAGAGTCATTTAGGGGGTGAGTCAGACTCACGGTAGATAAGCACAAAGTTGACCTTTGAACTCCAGGCTTTTATAGAGCATTGGGTGATTCCACTTGATGTTTGTGCAACAGTTCCAGGGGTCACAGGGTCTGGGTTTACCAAGGTGGGGTGAAACGGGGAACTTTGCTTCTACTTCTATGTTGCAACTGATAGGAGAGGGGGCTGGGCCGGGTGGGGCCCCAAGCCCCAATCCCAAGTGCACCTGGTATCACTGGTGTTAGGACATGTTCGGGAGTCCTTAGCACCTAGAGGTGATGGGACTACCCCAGTCTACTGGTGAGAGAAAAGAGAAAAGATCTTAAAGGATGTCAGGGAAAACACTTTTTTTCTTTGCTTTTACCTTGTCACAGTGTCCCAGTAAGTGATAGAGCTTGAGGCAAGAGGAGAAATCAGTAATATTGATTCTATCTTTATTTAAAATTTAATATTTTGCTTTTTCTTGATCTTTTTTGCATTAATTTTATTTTTTCAAAAAATAATGCATTAAATATTTTTCTTGATTATTGAAGGGGACCCTTAAATTTTGAACCCAGGGTGATGTCTTTATTCTCCTCACCCTAGTCCTGGCTCTGACTTATCACTCACTGGTCCATCTTACATCATCATCCAAAAATGGAAGCACATGTAGGAAAGGGTGGTAGAGATGAGCTGGGAGATGAGCCCAAATTCATACAGGAAAAATATAACTGAACATGCATTGTGTATCAAGCCCTATGCTGGGAATTTTATATACATTTTGCTCGGTCTTCATCTAGAAGGAAGGCTTTGTGAGAAACATGTTCCTTTCTGCTTTCCTCCATCCCAGGAAATGGCTCTACCAACCACCTGGCACTCAAGCAGAAACCTGAGAGTTGTTCATGACCTCCTCTCCAACCCATGGACTCTATGGCCAATACTGTTAACTGTCCATGGTCACCCTGGTATTAATGAAGAAGTAATGTTCCAAAGTGTGTGGCTGGGGTCTCTTTAATGATAATGTCTCCACTCCTTTTGCCACATCTGTCACCCTTCCAAGGAAAACTGGGTTCTTCTATTTGTTTTGATGTCATATTAGCCAGTTCAGGATGAGGTTCAATTATTTCCCAGTGCTGTTTTGTAAATCTATCCACTATATTTTAATTTGATCTTAAACAGAAGCTCTATCTCTGGCCCAAGACACTATGGGCATCAGATTCCAGCTGTCTGACATCTCTACGAAGATATCTTCTACACATCTCAGACTAATATGTCCAAAATCAGATTCTGAATCTTTCCCTCAAGCTCTGCTTCTGTCCAGTTTTCTCCAGCTTAGGAAAACTGTACCACCGACCGCCTCGTACACAAGCCTGGCAATTGTCTTTGACACTTTCTTCCTCTTCCCCATCCAAACTACCACTGACGCCTGTCCATTAAAGTAGTAAAAACAACTGATGACAGTAGTACTCAATTAGATCAGTCACTATGTGCCAGTACTCATGTGTACAGCTACAGCATGATTAACTCATTCTGTCTTCTTAACAATTCCATGAGCAGGGTCTTAATATTATTTCCATTTTATCACTAAGGAAAGAGTAACACAGAGAATCTCATTTGCCCAAGTCATTTAGCTAAAAAGGTGGAACCAGTGTTTTAACCTAGTCATTTTGGCTTTAGAACACATGCTTTTAATCATTTCACTATTTCCCCAATCCATTCACCTTGTTTGTTTATCACTGTCCCATCATAATCCAACCTTCTGTCCCTCACTCCAGGAACCCTAAAAACCTCCTAAGCGGTCATCTTGGTTTCATTTCAACCTCATTTCCACACCTCAATCTTCATGAAGTCGCTAGCATGATCTTCTTAAAATTTATATTAAATTATATCATTTCCTCTGCTAAAAATCCTCAAAATGATTCAACTACTCTCAACACAAAAGTTAAACTCCTTGATGTGACCCGCAAGGTCCTATGGACTACACACTATTAGGAAGGAAGGAAAAGGAAATTTTCTTCTAGATGATGTGCCTTTCCCAACTTCCCTCCATCATTGGGCAGACTTGAAATCCTGGCCTCGACCTTCTTTCCTGACTCTGTCTCCTACCCATTTCTACCTCGCTTGCCATCTTTTTGTCCCAATGGACCTCTACCCTTCTTGAAACTCAGCAAATTCCTTTCTGCCTCCTGGCCTTTGTATCTGTCATTAGTTCCCTCTGCCTACAAGTTCTTCTCCCCCTCTGGAGGGCTCCATCTAACCCTTCCTATGTCTCAGAGTACTTCCTTGACCCCAGCCCAGCCTGAAACAGACTTTCCTATTATTTTCTTTGCACCCTCTTCTTTTCCTTCACAGCAAAATTTTAAAATGGGTTACTACTCTTATTTGTATTTTTGCTTTATTGTCTTCATTGAAGTGCACTAAACGTTGTCATCAACTGCCATAATTCCAGCTTCTATCCCAGAGCCTAGAACATAGAAGATGCAATGATTATTTATTCAGTGAGTGAATTAACTCTGGGATAGCTCTTTTGAAGACTTCTAGTTCACTGAGTGATACTGTAGTCACCTTGGTTTACATACACTTTGTGATGTTTCCACAATGGCAAAAGCACCCAATGATGCAATTCTCAGAACATGTTTCCATCATTACCCAGCATACAACTACATATGCATGTGTACACGTATATACATGCATATGTACACATGTACACATGTGTGTATTATATCTTTTCTAACATCAAAGTTGTTTGCAAAAATTGTGCAAAAATTATTAAACCAAATACTCCATATTTGGGAAATACATAGGAAGAAGTAATCCAAATTCTAAAGAATATTTTTTTAAAAATAAATTATGGAATTTGCAGGTAAGCGGATGGAGCTGGAGAATATCATGCTAAGTGAAATAAGGCAATCCCAAGAAATCAAAGTCAGAGTGTTTTCTCTAATATACAGATGGTAATTCACAACAAGGGTTGGGGCACTAGGGAAGAATAGAGTTACCTTAGATTAGGTAGAGGGAAGTGAAGGGAGGGGGCTGAGGGTAGCAAAAGGTATGTGGGGATAGGAAGGATAGTTGAATTAGATATTTTTACCTAATGAACATATATGACTGCATGGCCAATGTGATTCTACAACATGTACCATCAGAAAAATGAGAAATTATACCCCATCTATGTATGATATATTAAAGTGCATAAATGCATTCTATTGTCATGGATAAGTAATTAAAACAAATTAAAAAATTTAAAAAATAATATCATAGCATATGTAGCTGTTCTTTAAAGACTTGTTTTGTCATCATGACTGCCAACCCCATTAAGACAAGAATCAACCCCTCAGTTGTTCTTATTCAATGTCAATACATAGTGGTATTCTATAAATATAGATATCTGTTGATGATATGCTGTGGATGATTTTAATCACATGTCTTTTGATGACTTTTTTCTCTTCATAACTAGAGACTAATTTTCTCATTGGTAACAAATCTCTCACCAGAAAACAGCTGAAGCCTCCATTTTCCATGATTTGATATGATCCTGGTGTATCATAGCTGTTTTAGGGAAAAAGGTGGTTCATGTTTCTATATAATAGGCTCTGAACTCAGGGTACTTGTTCCCTGGGATTCCAGTGCTTTTATAAAAGAAAACAAATGTATTCAAGAGAGGACTATAAAATGGGAGAAAAAATTCATCAATCATATATCTGATTAGGGACTTATATCTAGATGACATAAAAACTCAATAATAAAAATGCAAATAAAATTTTGAAATAGATAAGAGATCTGCGAGGACACTTCTCTAAAGAAAAAATAAAACTGGATAATAAACATATGAAAAGATGCTCAACATTATTAGCCATAAGGGAAATGCAAATCAAAACCACAACTAGATACCATTACATGCCCACTAGGATGACTATCGTCAACACGACAAATTAAAAACAAGCATTGGCAAGAATGTGGAGAAATCTGAACCTTTGTAGCCTGCTATGGGAATGTAAATAAGGCAGCATGTTGGAGAACAGTTTGGCAGATCCTCAAAAGGTCAAACATAAAGTGACCCTATGACCCAGCAATTCTAAATACAGATCCAAGAGAAACTAAAATACATGTCCAGGCAAAACTTGGACCCAAATGTTCACGGCAGCATTACTCATAATAGCCAAAAAAGCAGAACAACCCAACTGTCCATTAACTGATGAATGGATGAATAAAATATGATATATCAATGCACTGCAACATTAATAAGCAATAAAAAGAAATGAATTAGCAGGATGTGCTACACCATGAATAAATCTTGAATATATTATGCTAATCGAAAGAAGATAGTCACAGAAGGCTACAGGTTGAATAATTCCATATATTTGATATGTCTAGAATAGGCAAATAGAGGCTGAAAGTAGATAGGCAGTAGCCTAGGGCTGCTGGAGATGAGAAGCAAATGCTAACCAATGAGAGGCTTTATTTTGTTTTGTGTGTGATCAAAATTAGGGTGGTGATGGATACAAACTGCAAATATACTGAAAATCACTAAATCAAATTCACTTTAAATGGGTGAATTACATGGCATGTGGATTATGTCTCAATAAGTCTGTTATGAATAAGAATGGAATATAGTTTGTACTACTATAGTTTAAAATGGGATCTTAGTTTGGCATTTATATGGATAGGTGTAGCTTACCTGGACTACCTATACTTCACTTTCGAGTGCAGGAAGTGAATTTTAAATGAAACTTTCTCACTAAGAATTAACCATCTCCTCTCTGCTCTCATAATTCCTTCTTATCTCCATCATTGGCAAGAGGCAGACTTGAAATCCTAGGGCCAGATTCATTGAATTTTAGAAATAACAACATAAGAGAAATTTCTGATTTTAGAGATAAGAAAACTGAGACCCAGGAAGAAATAAACATCTTTTCCAAGATCACAAAGGTAATAAAAATAAGAATGAAAGGTTTTCCTCAGACCAAAACTTTATTTTTTATTTTCAACAGAACCATAGGAAAGGTAGGGTAGCAAATGGTATTTTCCCTAACAGCTCCAGCCTACAGTTCTCTACAACTGAATTTCATCCATGGAAAAGAATTCTATTTGAATTGTGAAGAGCAAGCATCAACTGCAGGATAGTGATGACTCTTCTTGAATTCGTTCCTTCAGTACCCCTCTATGAAGCACGTGGCCTGGGTGACCCACTGTGGGAATGAAGGCTCATAAGGTCTTAAAGGTGGCATGGAGTAGGCTGTTTAGACTGCAGTATCTAACCCCAAGAGTCAGCTTTTCCTAGGGGCCCAAAACTTGGGCCAGCCACCTGCACCACTCAGTTCCTAAGTAGAGATGGAACATCCCAAATTAAATGTTGAATTTGATTTTGAATTATCTCTTCAAGTTTTTTGTGATAAAATTTTCTTCTAGATGATGTGCCTTTCCTAGCTTCCCTCAGGTCAAGCTCTTGGTTTTGAGATCCTAAAAACTCTCATCCAATAAGGCCTTCGATAAACCCATGCTTTCTTCCGTCATTGTCAGTGGGAAAGGTGGATTGCAAAAGTGAATTCTTAGTGTTGCTGAGAGTGGATGGTGCAAGCATAACTTCAGTTAAATCATTATTTATGATAAAAATTAAAACACTGGTATTAACACAGTATAGTACTTTAAAAAATTAATCAGACTAGCCCATCTGTTCAGATAAGAATTTTGACCCCAGAAGTTAATCTTTCACTTGTACGATCCTTAACTAACTCCACTTTTCAAATCTCCTCTGTTCCAGAATATCTTAACTGCCTAAAAGAATTCTGGCTGCATTCTATGGGTATCTCATATTCACAGGCAGAGAAAAAATCAGCAATTAGGACTGGTTTTTACTCTTGGTTGCTGCATCTGGTTGATGATGGAAAGTGAATGTGCCCAGACCTGGTGCTGGTGTAAGCGGGCTGGAAAATGCGGTGACATTGTTTTGACATTGCTGTTACTGCTCTACTACGTTCTGAAATGTATTTTAGAGCATTTGATCAACTGCTTCACTGAATTTCTCTGCAAATTATTACCTTCTCCCATAATTCAGTAAGAAAGAAAGCACAGACTTTTTAGATTCTCAGAGCAAAGCATTTAAAAATAAGTTGAAAGTGTTTATGAAACTTATAGGAATACATCCATTGGATCTGTTTTGGTTGTCACTGGGTAGAAATTGCCTTAAAATGAAACCAGTTTCTTCTCTATTCTATGGGACTATGAAATAGAATTTTGTGCATGAGAGTGATAAGTGTGTTTAGCCATCTTCCGGAACCAGTTTGGAGACTAGTCAGCTTTATTCATAATTCTCCTTCGGAGGTTTTATTCATCTGAATCACTGGTTAGCTCTCTAGCAAGAGAGTGAAGGGACAAAGGTCGTGAATTCTGACTTCACTTAATTTCTGACCTGTCATTCTAGAAATAGTCTAGGGAAAAAGAAGAAGAAAAAAAAAACTAGCATAAATTATGGGGTTTGGGTTTCTTTTTTGTGTGTCAAAAATTGGCAAATCCCATCTAATTGTGTTTACTGGTTAAACTTCATGGGCTACACACTATTAGGAAAAAAAGGGAGAGAGGGAGGGAGGGAGGCTGGATTAATTCACAAAACTTGAATTAATCTGCAACATCTAAAATCTTGAGTTTTTACACACAAATGCAGATTTTTATTTTTTTCTCCCCCACCCTCGTTGTGTAGTGTGTGTGTGTGTGTGTTTGAACGTAGGGGCAATCTACCACTGAACAACATCCCAGCTCTTCTGTATTTTTTAAAATTTTGAGACACAGTTTGGCTAAATGGCCTGGGCCAATCTTGTCTTGAATTTGTGGTCCTCTTGCCTCAGCCTCCTGAGTAGCTGGGATTACAGGCACGTATCACACACCCATCTTTCTATTTTTTTTTTTTCTAAAAAGACAAGACATAGCCACCCTAAGCCTGTGTTGTTGCCACAGGTCAGCCCTGCTTGTAACAGGCAAGCTACCCCCACGATTCCCTAACATCTTTCCTTGGAAAGTCAAGTACCCTCATCCACTAATCCCTAAAGGCATACAACCCTGGGATCTTCTCATCATTCTTTATCATCAAAATGAACACCTGAAATTTGATTAAGAATGAGGGATGAGAGAATACCTCTTCTAGTTTGAAAAACTGCTCCCTGATATTTGAATATACTTTCCTGTGTGATAAAATGGAGCACAGATCCCCACTTTATAATAATGTTCATCAGCTGACCAAAAGTCTAGATTTCCTTAACATAATCTTAAAAGGCAACAAGATCATGGCATAAAGATAGGAACCATGGGTTTCAAAACAGCTCTGAAAATACCACATTGTTGGTATCTGTGCAAGTGTTTCCTCTGAGTTCTTTCACTTTTCCTATTTTCATTTTGTATAAAACCAGGGCTGCTACAATACTCCTATGTTATTAAATAACCCATTTAAGCCACAGATCACACCAGGGAAATTTTGAAAAACTCAAGAGAAAGGAGCCTAAGACACGTTCTAGCCCTATCCCTCTCAAAAATAGCAAGCAGATATCCTGGCGAGGACATTGGCCTCATGGGTTGGCAAATTTGAAAGCCACAAGAACTTTGGGGTCATGACTACGGCAATTATTCGGTATTGCTTCAGAGTTTGAAAGCAGAACTTCTTAAATATGAATGAATCACCTTGGCTTCTTGTTAAATGCAATCTCGGATCCAGTGGATCTGGGGTAAGCCCTGAGATTTTGCATTTTCTAGAATGTTCCCAACAGACATGCACGAGGTTGGCTTGGCCCACACTGGATAGTGAGGTTCAGGATAAAAGTATCAAGATAGAAGGTAAAAAAAAAAAAAAAAAAAAAAAAAAAAAAAACTTTTTGAGGATAAAAGACAGGAGTCACTGTGGGCTGATAACATCAACCAGACAAGTCATCTCCATATCATTTCTCTGCAAGATGGAGCAGCTAGATTTGGTTGACTGCAGACAAGCTCTCTTTGGAAAGTTAGCCCATGTCAGACTTTAAGGCATTGGACAGTGCTGGCAAAAAAGACCACAGGAGAGTTTTTTTTTTAAATCAAAGGATATTTGAGGTTCTCTCTGAAACTGTTACCGAAGACTGAAATTTGGGTCTGTAGTCTGCATTCAGAATATTTGTCTGTGAATATTTAAAACAGGGGTGATGGTGGGGGGGTGCTTCTTCTGGAACAGGATGGCCTCTCAGGGAACTGTACCTTTTCAAACTTTTCAGGCTTCTCAGTAGGGTCCTAGTTAATGCACTGGATGCTAATAATTTAGCTATTAATTTCCATTTCCTTCCTCTACCAAGCCTTTCACAAATGGTAAAATGAACCGAGTCTAGCTTTCCCTCCTCCCCGACAACATAGTAAATGGTGTCTCAGGAGACTGAAAGCGAGTGTTCCTCTGTGAACACCCAGCGTGCTACCCAGGGGTGAATGGAGCACTGGAGAATTAGACCCATACTGCTTGGACCCACTCCAAACAACAGCAATACTGCAGGGAAGATAATATTTAGATAGGGCTTCAGATGTACCTGGAGGATGGACTTTACTCCTTACTGATGTTGCCTATTGTTAAGTATTCTAAAAGGAAAAAAACAAAACAGGGTACCTAGTTTTTATTTATTTTTATGTGGTTCTAAGGATTGAACCCAGTGCCTCACACGTGCTAGGCAAGCACTCTGCCACTGAGCTCCAGTCCCAGCCTCAGGCTCCCTAGTTTTTATATAAGCAATTATCATGGAAATCTTTTAAGTTGAGACTGTATTTGTATTTTAGAGGCACAATCCCACATTTTTATTTTCATAAGACCTTTCCTTGGATAGAGCAGACAGCAGCTGGGGTCGTGGCTCAGTGGTAGAGTGCTTGCTTAGTACGTGTGAGGCACTGGGTTGGATCCCCAGCATCACATTAAAAAAAAAAAAAAACTAAAAAACTAAATAAACAAAATAAAGAAGGCATTGTGTCTATCTACAACTAAAAAAAAAAAAAATGTCCACCTGGGACATTTGATTCTAAGAAATCACTTCAAACCATATCAATCAGGTAGTGCCGAACATCTTAGGTGCTGTCGCCATTACTTCACACCCACTTCCTCTAGAAAGAGCATGATTCTGTGTTCATAAAGGAGATTTTATTGAGGAGACTTACTTAGTGGCATTCTAGAATATATTATCCAGTGAACTCTCACCTGAACAGCGAAATGGAAAGATTGACACAACTGTCTTATGGCTCTGATATCTGAGATTCATCTTTCTAAAATCACGCAGAAGTTGTATCTTTTCTTGTTTTATACCACACTGTAAAAATGAATCTGCTGGTTTAAATGATAAAACTAACATCATGAGGGCATCCTAGAGTTCAGGGATGACCAGACAAATTGCACGGAAATGTAATTTACTCTCAATCATGTGCGTTGGTAGTAATGGGGGAAATGACCCAGAAAATCTTTACATCACCGAGTTGCTTTGGTAATCCTTCTGATTCTTCCATCAGATTTCTTTTTTTACTTTTGTGATCAATTGTACAGACTAATTATTTAAATGATTTTCTTTCATTCCTTTATCCTGTTCTGATCGAAGGGGACAACACATGAAAGTTTTTGTTTCATAATTAACTCCTGAGATAGGATCTCATAGCTATATAATCAATTTTCATTAATAATTAAGCAACAGGTACTAATATTTTTAGGGGAATCTCATCCAGAACTGGCCGGCCAAATAAGAGATGAGAAACAAGTAAAATGGAGACGACATGCTTCCTGGCATCGATGTTTCCATTTATTAAGTAAAATGTCACAATTTCAGTTGATGAAATTGTGTTTCTCCTGTGTTCCTCCTGTTTGTGTTTTTGAAGAAGATTCTAGAGGACTGAAGAATTGGAAAGACCTAAAGGAAACTGCCTACATGAAGGGGTTTTCAAGCCAAAGACCTAAAATTTGGTTAAAAACTGTTGCATACATTTTCATATACAGTATTTCCTAAGCACTAGTAGTACAGATTTTCAACTTTAATCTCGGGAAGGTTAACAACCACTGCTGATAAAGAAATCAAAATCATCAAGAAAAGATTGGGTAGAGTCACTTTGGAGGTGTTGGCCTCAGTCTTGGGTTTTGGAATGAGGCATATCTGGATTTAGGTTTGCGATCATCCCCTCACTGTTCTACCTTTGGCAAATTACTTAACCTTTCTGATCTTTCTTCTATGAAGTGGTGGTAAACTCAGTGTCTATCTCACTGAACTGTCATGAGGATTAAGTGTAACATTTATAAATGTTACGTGGCACATGGCTCTGTGTAACTAGTAGCTGCTATTTTATTATTATTATTATTTGTCTTATTAGCATTATAAAGTACACTGTGAAGGCAGAGGCTTTGCCAAGTTATGGCAGATAGAATACTTCTTGCAGGTGGCCAAAAAAATAGGCCTGTGGCTAATTAACTCAGTCAAGGCTGAGCAGATTTGTCTTTTTCTAAAGTGATCTGATTTTATTTATTTTAATTACAGAATATTTAATCTAGTGAAATGAAGTAACTTTGAATTTTAAGGACTCCTGGCCTTCCAAAAATTACCTAAATTATAGGATAACTATGCTAGCTACACTGGGGTTTTCATATATCATGTGAAATATTCAAGGATTTATTATATTCAACTATGCTCAAGACAACAAGTTAATACTAAAAAAAAGTGTGTCTTTCAAATGGTCATTAAGGGGACAGATTAAAAAATATGGTACATCTAGAGTGCCGTGCAACTATTAAAAATCATCTTAAGGATGTGGGCTGAGATTGTGGCTCAGTGGTAGAGCGCTTGCCTAGCACGTGTGAGACACTGGGTTCAATTCTTAGTATGGCCTATAAATAAATTTTGTAAAAAAGGTCCATTGACAACTAAAAATATTTTTAAATAATAATCTTAAGGAATAATGTTCAATGACATGTAATAATGTCCATCATACATCAGGTGAGCCAATCTAAAAATTATACGAAGTCGGATCCTGTTTTGTTTAATAATGAGCATGGAAAAAATGCTTGGAAGAAAATACATCACTATTTTTCAGGGTGGTTGGGAAGGAAACAGGTAAATTTCCACAAGGAACATTATTGATTTTGTGATCAGAATAATAAAGGCATTAAGAATGAATGGTTAAAAATGGGACATTTGTCAGCTATATGACATCCCGGAAAGGGTCTCAGAAGGTAAAGACTTGGCTTTGAGGACAAGTCACAGGGACATTGTAATGAGTACCTTGGACAAATTACCACCCTTCTTTTGAGCCAGTGTTGCTCCTGGGAATTGAGAACATTTGAGTAGATGCTTTCTGCATCTTTCTAGTCGGACATTCTAGAATTGTGTGTGTCGTAGCCACGTGTTGCAGAATAACTTGTTTTCAAGCTGCCCATAAAAGGTAAGTGTAAGTAGTGTCATAAGCATATCACTCGGTGGGGTCTTTTTTGTTCTCAACATTTCCTGTGTTGTTGATTTTTTTTTAAATATTAAGGATGCTATTCCTTTGATAATTAAGAAGACTAAATTGTAAAAGATCATTACTATCCAAAGTACATGTATGAAGACACGAATTGGTGTAAATATACTTTGTGTACAACCACAGATATCAAAAAATGGTGCTCTATATATGTACTAAGAATTGTAATGCATTCTACTGTCATATATAAGTAAAAAATTTACATGAAAAATAAATAAATTGTAAAAGATCATTTAAAACCAGCTAGGCACTCAACGTAAACATAGGCTCCCAAACAAACTGGACAGCCTAGCACATATTGCAACTTTAAATGGATTAATGATTTCATTTGACCTTAATAAATCAATTGAAGGACACACCTGACAGCTATGATTCTGGGATAAAGGACTTGAGTCATACAGAGCAGATTCTTGCTTTGAGAAGAAGATGGTTTTCCTATGAAAATGTTCACATGTGAAAGGTTTCAAAATAAATTGCAATTCTCCCTCCAGGCATTTGAGGAGTAAGACTTAGCTGAGTTCATACCTCTGGTCCGAACTACCAAATGTGAGGAAGCTATCTCTGTGATGAAAACTGGTTTATGGTAATAAGTAGCAAGGAAATCAATTTACTTGAAGCCTCAAAATGCAAACAGAACAAAACCTGTTTTAAACTGCTCCCTTGTGGCTCTAGGTTTAAATGTGCTAACTTCTGCCTGCCATGGGTCTCCTGCATGCTACAGGAAGGGAGAAAAATCCTTCCTTTGCTCCGGCCCAGATTCCTCCCCTGGAACCCATGGGCTCTTTCAGCTGCCAGGGAGAAGTTTCCTCAAGATGCTTTTGAAATGGCATTGAAAAGTGGCAGCAGTGACCCAGAAGCCTGGAGAGAAGACCCAGTTTCTCAGGCTTCCAGCTCCACCCTCTTCTGGGCAAGACATCCGGTGAGAGGAGCGGGTACCCCAAAGTTGGTCTGTTCCTGTGCTTGAGCAGAAGCAATGTTTGACCCAACAGGTAACTGTGCTCCTATGACTGCAGAAGGGCCCTCCAAGCTCAGCTTCCTTCCTGGACAGGGGAGATGTGTCCTGCGATTATCCACTTAGGCCCTGACCTTGACAAAGATATAGGTTTGGCCTGGTTAGTAAGAGCAGAATGAAGATGCACCTGAAACCTTAACAGAGAAGTTAAGGGGATGTAGATTTTTATATAATTTGTTATAGGGCAAAGAGGAGGACGGAGGGAAGGGCACTGTCTTCATACCAGCTCATTTTTCTAAGTCTGATAATAATCTCTTCCAAGATCCTGTTGATATTATATTTTTTCAAGGCACAGATAATTACGTTATTGTTACATGAAGCCAGTGTAAAACTGAAATATGCTGCTGAGGGAACTTTCACTCTGATTAGAAATTGCTTCAAAAGTATACTTCTTTTGGACCTAGAGTCTTATGATTGACAGAGTACCTCCCAGGAATTCGGAAGACAGACTTGGAAGCTATGGGTCAGTAAGATTGCTAACTTTTCTCTAAGCATTAATGAATACCATAGGTAACATTGCTCATTTAGGTCACAATGCCCCACTGAGGACCTTGATGAAATACTCTGTTTAGTGATATCCCCCTTGACAGTTATTGACACTCTAAAAATGTACAAGAACACCCTGTAAGACAGAGCTGCACTCATTGGTAAATATGGTATATTTTGAACAAAGTCTATTTATTAAACTTTGGCTCAATGATCAGTGGTGATGGCATTGATCTTTTCTTAGGTTTTGCTGTATTATCTTTCTTTTGTCTAATATGAATGTTGCCACTTTTAGCTTTACTTTGATATTTTCCTCTCGTTTCTTTCAAATATTTTGAGTCACTATGATTTAGGTCTGATGCTTGTAAACTGCAGGCCTGGATTTTGTCTTCTTCAGCAATCTGGCAATCTTTGTCTTCAAAATGAAGAGTTCAGTTCATTTACCTTTTGTGATTTAATATAAATTTGGATTTGTCTTTGTGTGCTTGTTCTTTATTGATCATGTTTTCCTTCTGTTGTTTTTCTTCTCTGCTGTCTACTGAATTGATTGATTGAATTTTCTTTACTTCCCTCCACTGATTTGGAAATCTGACATAATATTTTGGTGAATATCTCTAAATTTGTATACTATGAAAAGCCAAAAAAATCATTATCTCTATCTTTCCTTAAAGTAAAACAAAGACTGTGAAAGATACTACTTCTATTTTCCTCTCTACCTGTGCTATTACAGTAGTTAAACTCTATATTATTTCTAACAAAAGCCATCAAAAATAGTTTCCTACTCTTGTTGTTTTACCAATAGTGCTTATTTACATTTCTCATGTTTATAAATTTGCTGTTTTTTTCTTGTAACCTAGGTTTGGTTCAATTCTCTCGTTATTTAAGCATTTCCTTTAGTACTTCTTTCAGTGAGGGTTTGTGAGTGGTTAATTAGCTCTATCTTATTAATCTGAATAGATTTTCATTTCACCCTCAGTTTTCAATTAGACTTGAGAAGGCATAGAATTTGGGTTGGCAATTTTGCTCAGCATTTAAAAAAATCACATTGAGCCAGCATCTGCTATTGCTGATGAGACACTGGCTGCTGCTTCACTGATTCCTTTGTGGGTACTATTCTCCTTCCCACCTGCTTTATATAAGACAACTGGCTGCATGCTCATCAGGACAAGTCTTCCTGTGGATTTGCTTTCATGTGTCCTGCCCAGGACTTAGAGTGTTCCTTTAACCTGAACTGGTATGGCCTGGCTCTATGCTAGGCAATTTCATCAGCACTATCTTCAATTTCAGGCATTTGTTCATCATTTATATCTAGTCTGCCTTTCCACCAGGCTTAAACAAATTTTGGGGGGATTCTTATTTTTTAATCAGATTTATACTTGCACATAAAGTGCCAAATAATAAAGATTCAGGATGAATGACTACTGTCCTGTCCCATGCCATATTCCATCTCTTCCTCCCTAGAGATAACCACTCTAAGCTCTTTCATTTGCTTATGAGAAGGAGGACTTAACTTCCCTGTCTACAACATGACAGTTTACATGACATTTCGGTGTGTGGCATTAATAGATAATGCCCAACTGGAGGGTGAGGAAGCAGCTCACTCTACTTGTCCACTACAAATGAGCACCCTTCTGAACGTGTTAATGAGTTTCTTTTGTCTATTTTTTTTCTGCTCTTCTTTCCTGATATTTCTCTTATTAAGATATTAGGCTGGGGTTGGGGATTTAGCTCAGTGATGGATCATTTGCCTAGCATGTGTGAGGCCCTGGATTCAACCTCCATGATCCCACTCCCCCCCACAGATATTAAGCTACCTAAACTGTTCATTAATTTGTCTTATTATTTTTTCCTTTAATGCTCCTATTTATCATTTCCTTCTTTTCCTCTTCTTTCTGGGATATTTTCTCCACTTTACCTTTTGCAGATTGACAGAATTAGGCATCATTTAGGGTACCTTCCAATTCAGTATCTTTAGTCTTTCCTCTTGGATGCTCAGAGTTCCCTTAGAAGATGTATTTCAAGTTGCTTCCTGGAGACGGAAGGCTTGGCTGGTGGCTGGTAGAATTCTGAAAACCCAGTGAGGGAGGAGGTCTGGGAACATCTATGTTCCAAATGCCTGTGTTTACCTAACTTTTGTGTGCAATGCATGTGTACACACAGACACACACACCCCACATCCCAACACCTTTGCCATGCTGACTACTACTAATTCTTCAAAACAGAATCAAGCATCCCTTCTGCTGGGATGTTTTCCATGATCAGAGAAGACATCCCAGTCTCATAGACCCAGGGCTTCCCTCTACCTGAGAAGGTATCCTCCTACCTCTGTAACTGCCTACTCAGACATCTACCCTCCTCCAGAACCATTTATATCTGGGATGGGTTTCTGAACCAACCACACAGTTTCTAGCATAAAACAGCTTCAACAGATTCAGGAGTTATTAATTCATTCCTATGGCAGGTTGGAGAAGGGAACTGCTCATACATGCCAGAGCCACACAACAGCTGGAAAAGCACCACAAGTAAACCTCATTATCACAGATCATAGGCATCAACTTGAGCCCACCCTGGGCTCTGCAGCTTCCCAATGAACCAGGGAAGCCTAGACAAGCTTTTCCCCTAGCACATATCTTCAGAAGTCGCCCATGTTCTCCTAATTAGATATTTGCAACTTTGAGAAGCATCCAACCTACTTCTTAGAAAATGTTACTGTTGCTTTACAATATGACGGCCTCAGATACAAGCAAAAATCAAAACACATCATTACTAAGGAAAACTGAGGTAGAAGAAAATCAGGTAAGAAATTATAGTTGCTGGCTATATGAATACATTTTATTAAGTAGAGGGACGTGTTGAAAAGCAGCACGTTGTGAACAGGTGTCTGTGCTGGTGAGGAGTGAGATATGAGTCAAGAATGGAAAACAGTTTGGGTGACTTATTTTTATAGCTGCCTTAACTGTGACAGGCAGGATCTTTCAGAATCTGCATAAAGCTTCCAGTGAGCAAACGGAAACAATGGATCAATCTGATGAAGACTGACACTTCTAGTGAATGAAGCCAGTGTTTTACATAGTGGTAGAAATTTAAGCTCAGAATGTTAGTCCAGGCTCCTCCTCAAGATGTGGATGCCACACATGATGGTCACTATGGAGGGTTGTCTGGAGTCCAAGAAACGCTCCCAAGTCTCAGGCCTGGGCACCTTCTTGGAGCCCACCACTGACAGGTAGGCTTTGTTCCCCTGGGTCATGTGGCACCCAAATCTTACAGAAGTCTAAACACCAGACACTAGATAGGTGCTTTACAAAAACTAGCTTTTTGACTCTTCAGGACAACCTATGAGAAAAGGATTGCTCCTGTCTTAAAAGAGGAAAGGACTGAGTCACAGATACTTCGGAGATGTTACTAAGGATCTTAGCCAATCCTCAGAGAGGAGTCCATAGTACAGAGGCAGTGCTAGGCAGTGCTGGAGAACCTAAACTTCACGTGACCGTCCAGATTCTCATCCCAGTTCCAACACAGACGAGACATGTGACCTTAGAAAAGTTGTTCAAGCGCTCTAAATCTACTTTCTAAGGTTGTTATGAGGATTAAATGAGTTAACATATGTAAAGTATTTGGATCAGTGCCTGGTACTTACTTAGTAAGCACCATAGAAGGATTTGTTAAATATATAAAAGGAGGGCAGACCTGCCAGGTTGATCTGGATCCAATGTAGACATTCTTAACTAGGACTCTTCAACATGTCACTCTGTTAAGCATTGGAAGCAATCATTGTATCATTAAAGCTTTTCTTTTCTCTATATGCTTCTCTTTCCTCAGTGGTCTTTAGGATTGCCTGGTTTCAAGAATTTTGCCCATCTTTCTGGATTTTTGTCCTGACCAAAAGAGCGGGACCTAAAATGGCCACAATCCTTCAGTACATCACAGTAAAATATTACCTCCTCTAGATTTGAGCAAGATTGATCTTTCAATGAAGTTGTTTCTAAAGCAGTAGTTTCCAAGAACATCAGTACCACTTGGGAACTCACTGAAGACATAAATTCTCCAGCTCTAACCCAGACTTCTTGAATCAGAAACTCTGGGGATCTGGCTCAGTGATTTGTGTTTTAACATGCTCTCTGGGTGGTTGTGTGGCAGATCAGGTCAGAGAATCATTGTTTTAATGGAACTGAAAACCACAGTAGGGGTCAAGGTGCCCACCTTGTTCATTAGCTCATACTAAATTGACCTCAGGTGCTCTCTTAAAATTTGGGCCTCCAACACGTACCTAAGGCAGTGCTGCAGTTTCAGGTCCTCCTGCAAGCTGTGTTGATCTGAAATCACTGCTTCAGCTCCTCAAGATTTCCCAATCCATCCTCTGTGGCTGGATACTTCCGCTGCCCCCTCCATCTCCATGACCTCTAAACACTGGATAATCATGTCACTCATATCTCCATGGTGGGGATTTGTATCCACTGACAGAGCCGAGGCAGAAAACTGGAGGTTCTTGTCAAATCTCCACCTCTAGCCTGTTGTCAACCCACGAAAACATCCTGTGCATATGATTGCTCAATTTGTGAAATTTCCTATCATTAGCTTGCATGTCTCCATCTTGCCCAAGAGGACACCATGAGAAACTCGCTCTTAAAAATTATATATATATATATACATATAATATGCATCTTATTATACATGTTTTATAACATATACCTTATCTTATATATAAATAAATAAATATGTATGTATGTATGTATATATATATACTTTGACCAACAAAACAATGAATGTTTGCCTTAATTTGCCCTATGTCTGTTCCCTTCTCTTACTCCTCCTTCTCCCTTAGCTGTAAGAAAATGGCCTAGAAAACATTCAGACTCTCAAAACCTTCAGACCACAGGAATAGGTCTGCTAAGACCCTTTCTCTTTAATGTTTTCCTATTCTTCATAGTCCTTTGAGGTAGGCATTTTAAATATCTCTCTCTCTCTCTCTCTCTCTCTCTCTCTACATATATATATATATATATATATATATATATATATATATATATATATATATATATATATTTCTACATAACTGGAAATTGAAACTCAGGATTTAAGCAACTTTTCTCCAGGTCCTATTCAGATGGTTAGTGGGGATAGCCATATTTATGTTCCAGTCTGCCCACCAAGGCTAAAGTTATGCTGATTCTACTGTGACACATGGAAGAAAGATAAAGATGTTTAGAGGATCTCTGTGATCCTCTTAGTCTGCCCTATATTCCAGAGAATGCTAAACTCAATTGCTGATGGTGAACAATACACATATCCCATCTATCTTAATGGTACCATCTTGAAACATTGATTGGAATTCAGCACTTGGTCACTTCTCTAAGAATCCCCTAACCAGACACATCTGGTCACAATTCATTTTGTCCTAGAGACTACTGGCCCCTAGGAAGGAATGCCAGCTCTGCAAGGGGTTTTAACACAAAGCCAGTTGTCTCCTCCTACTCCCTCTGCCAGTCTTGGCAAAGTTAAGTCCGGGACTTGCCGAAGAAGGTGATTCATCTCTGTATGGAAAGAATGCCAAAATCAACTGTACAAAAGATTTCTTTCTTCACATTCTTAGTTCCTGAGGACCATACAGTCACTTACTGTAATGCGAGCAATTATGAACTTCCAGAATTGACAGACAGTTGAATAATAATGGTTGAGAACACTTATTCAGGCTTTCTCATGGGCAGATTTCAAGGGAGTCCAATCAAATTGATTGGCAGAAGACATAATTCTTTGTGAAATAAGAAACACAGGCCCTGGAGACCTTTAGACAGCCGTTTTGTATTGTTCTTCCCTCTTGGCCAATTTTGTATCTTCTGACTTTGTTAGGCCCAATAGGAGCTTGTCTGGCTTTCTCCTCTGCCATAGCCTCTCACATACAACCTATTTCCTTGTGTTCTTCATGTAAAGGGGCTGACCAAAGCTTTCCGAGAGGATGAGTATTGTAATGGAGGAATAGAGTAGACCATAAAGTTCAAAACGATGAATTACACAAGCAAATAAAATTTAAGTACTTTAAAAGGTAATGGATAATATTTGCTTCCATTTTATTTTAAGAACTTAATCAGGTTCCAACATTTCTGACATTTCAATTTTTAAAGCACTATTAATAATGCGTTTACACACAGTTCCAGGACTGAGAAAACCAAAAGAAATGATGAACAGTTCACTATAGGCTTGGTTTCACATGAGAACATTCCGATGAGGAATCACTCTTATGCAGTCTTCCTGATTAACAAGTTTTAACTGAGAGGGAGAGGGAGAGGGAGAGGGAGGGGGGGGGGGAGAGAGAGAGAGAGAGAGAGAGAGAGAGAGAACGAAAGAAAGCCTTCAGAGTAGTTTCCCTTCAAAAAGCACAAAACAAAAAGCGAAAAGCAATGTGATGGGGGAGTATCTTGAAAATTTAGTCTCCCTGGGTATGGGCACAGGGTAAGAAAACACAAGGCACCAGGCTTGTCACTCTTATTCTTTCCGTTGCAGACATTACTAATCAGCCACAACATTCTTTATGACTAAGTCCAGAGATCTGGCCTGGTGCTTCTCAAATATATCAGCCCTAACAACCACCCAAACCTCCTGGAGTTGGCACAAAACTATTGGCCATTCTAGGCTTGGAGACAGATCTACCAGAATTTATGGGATTAATGGCTGTGTCTCTGCACCACCCCAGGTTTCTTATGTGACAGAAAAACAAACAGAAGAATCCTAAGACAGCAACAAAAAATGGCTACGATAATTCAACTATATAATCCTTCCAGCAAGGATTCTGTCTTTGATACTTCATTAAGAAAAAAAAAATTATTATTATTACTTTTTGATCAGAAGACTGCTACAGACCATGTGTGCTATAAAGGGGTAACGGTGGAGCTAGGGGGCTAAGGAGAAGCTCAACCCCCAAATACTGACATATGGGTAGAGCTGATTCCAACTGTGTGAACCTGTATCAGACTGGTGCATGTTGAAACATCTGCTCTTCTTACTAATTTGAAAAGCACACACGAAATTTGTCCAATATACTGCAGATAGGAGAATGACTTCCTATAGTGAATTACACTTCTCGATTACAAAAAAAATCTATGATAAATCACAAGGAAAACCACTACACTAATATGTGGTTTCCTATAGCCAATGTTCTAAAAACAAAATGTTCTATTTGGCCTGGGCTTCAAAATTCGTCATGTTCTCATTAGTCGTGAGGGCAAGAGGCCCTACTTTATACAATTTCAATCATCATACAACAAGAAACCAGAGTCTGAAATGTGAAATTAGGATTATTTTTTCAAGTGAGCAAAAAAAAAAAATTGCTAAAAATACATTGTAACAAATGTAAATAGCCATAGTTGATATGACTCAAATTAACATTTTAGTTTGTAAAAAAAAATTCATGAAAAAATGCTCAAACACAATATTGAAAAATTAAAATTTATTTCACTTGAAAATAGGAAAATGTAAGTTGACAAATGCTGTCATTCATAATATCTCCAATATACTTTCTCATATGGATTTTCAAATGATATATAGTATGTATAACACATTAATATTTTATACATTCCATATATTTAAGTTATATATCATTTGTATATCTATATGTAAGTTCTCAAATACATAAAAATCTCAAAGGGCCATGCACTATCAAAAAGATGGCACCATTAATAATCAGTTTGAAACAAAGAAACAGGATATTTTCTCTAAAATGAGTAAAACCACATAATTTAACACTTATCAGATAGTGAGCACTGATTATCTAAACTTTTATACCGTATAAAATTATTTTACAATCCCACCCCAAACGTAGCATTCTTAAAGAATATAGACACCATCGGTGTGTTTGAATTTTAATAAAGCAAAGATTCTATAAATGAACACACTAATTATAGAAGAGAATACTGAAAACATTCAGCATATTTTAAATCGCGTTTAATAAAATATCACTTTAAATAACTCACTCCCATCTTTCTGAGGAAATTGAGGAGGAAACAATCATTCCATGCAAATCTGAGACGAGGTGGGCAAGTCAGTCAGACCTGAGGAAGGGGGTGGGCAGAGCTCTAAGGAGTTAGAAGGTTGCCAGCTGCCACCCTCCTGGGTCAAAGGCACTTTCAAAAGCAGTTCATTGTCTGGCACAGATCTGGCCTGCGAGGTTGAAAGCACTTCCCTGGAACCATATCTCAGGCTGGCATTAGCACCCTCCTGCACAAAGGCCTCCGCTTCACCCCAGGACTGGTTCTTTCCCACCGTGGTGAAATCTGACTCTCCCAGAGTGCACAGGCTGCCTTCACTCACACCAGAGCCCGCTCCTTCCTCCTGCAGGTGCACATGTCCTCAGAAGAAAGGCTGCCAGCCTCCCAGCAGGATAGGGCTGAAGCTTTATTGTCTAAATGTTCTTGGTGTTCATTTAGAGTTGCAAATTTTGAATGAATAAAAGTTAAATTTTAACTTATTAAAGATTTAATAAATTTATTTTTAAATTTTATTATATTTCTTGCCAAAATCTTAATGACTAAACTTTCAAATAATTCCTTGTCACTTTGTAGTGTTTTTATTTCTGAAGATATTAAAATTGCACTAGCACTTTTGGGACGTTCTGTATCTCTAAGAACCTACAGGCTTTTGGATTCTAAATTATGAGTTAATGCATGTCCTTTGGCCAGCCTATAGTGGTATTCTTGATTTAAGATGAGTGCTTCCTTAAAGGTCTCTTTTTGGGGATTTTAGGATGTTCTCTGATACAGCATTGTTTTCTGAAGTTGAGTAAAAAAATTCTTATTATCTTTGCCTCACAACTGAGAATATTTTAGCATTTTCATTTGCTATTTAGACATCTTGACAAGGAATCTGAATTGGAGAATATAACTTCAATATCTCAAGTCAAATACTGGTCAATGTGTATAAAGGATATACTAGGTTTTATTATAGTGATTTTCAAGATTTTTTTTTAACTGTAACAGCAGTCAGAATGCAATTTTGCAATTAAAACCTAGGGCATTCATAGAGAGGACAGTATTTGTGTTTGTGTGTGTTCACATTTTTTAAGTGAAAAAAATGCTTCAGAAACATGTGATATACTCTAATACTTTCTATTCTAATCTCTTTTACTTAAAAGTTCTGTTGATTGTAACTTATGTTTATTCAAGGCCCATTAATATGTTGGTAATCAAGTTTGAAAAATAATAAACCAGATCTAAAGGGGTTAGTCAAAAGGTTACTACATTAACCCTTCCATAGTTTATGCATTTTGTTTTGTTCTTTTACTAATGATGAGTAAAGAAGCAAAAATAGTACAAAAGCACTTCTCAAATTCCATGTGCATATGAATCCCCTGGGGATCTTGCTAAATGCAGATTGTGGTTCAACAGGTCTGAGCCTTGCCCTGGATTCTGCATCTCTTACCAGATCTGGGTGGATGTAGTGTGGTGTGGATCTGGCATGGATACTGCTGGTCTGCAGACAGCACCCTGAGAAACAACAGTATAGAATCCAGTGCAAAGAGCATGCAAAGAACAGAGATAACTGCACAGGTCACACCACCACCTTACAGCTAAGGCTGTCAAAACAAGATGCCTAATCCCTCCAAGCACTTCCTCAGGATATGCACAGAGCATACAATGTGGTAAAAGACTTCGCACTCCTGCACATCTCTCCATGACACCAGCCTCTTCAGAATCCTCTCCTCTGTATTTTTTTTTACCCTATTTCCTTTCTCCATAACCTACCCCCAGCCAAAAAAGTACAATTAACACCACCCTGTTTCTCATAACTTAGAAGCCACATTGGAGTGGATTACACCCCAAAAAGTGGACCGTTGCTGCATTAGTCAAGACAAGAACAGGTCACATAAAACCAGTAAAAGAGGCTGCCAACAAGGAGTGTGAAATATTTACGAACGCTTCATTTCAGAAACTTGCTAAACTGTGAAACTCGCTTGTCAAGGTGGAACGGCGCTCATAAACTATGTCTGAATGTGACAGAAGGCAATCCTATACTTCAAAGCCGGATTTCATAATTCGGATCTATATAGTTACAATTCTTAACCTAGGACACATAACACTTATGTTTCTGCACTTTCAACCTCCAGAATTTGGGGGTAAATATACTAGTAAAATAAAAAATACAGTTGTAGTAGTGAGGCTTTTGTGGATGAATCTGGAGGGACAGGGAATGGGTTGCTGCTCACCACAGGACCAGAGCATAGAATTAACACGTATGTGGTATTGGAAAAATGTTTGATAGCACGAGAATGAATGGAGGAACCTCATATTAATAATAATGCTCGGTCCTGCTGTATGACTTATTAGTTGATTTGCCATGACAGTATTTTAAAAGGAGCCAGAAATTAAAAAGTGGCATTCTCCAAACTGCATTTATCCGGTATGCAGATGGGGAGAAAGGAAGAGGAAAGGGCACTGTTCTAGCAGAAGGTGGTCTGTACATCCATCCTGAGAATCAAGCAAAGCCCCCTTGGAGGCCAGCAATCCTTGGGTGGGAATGGGGGCTACCGGCTGCTCTGCATGGTCACGTGCCAATCACCAGCAAGGCTGAAGGGCACAGACACAGCTAGTGCCCCTTGCCTTGACTTCTGCCTGCCAGCAGTTGCTTTTCTTTGGCTGGAGGCTTCCTTTTGGCTGCCCAACTGACAGTCCCCAAATGCCAGGGAATCATTGGCCTCTGGAGGTAGTCTTTACCCCCAAGCAGCCTGGCAGGTTTTGGTAGATACACACCCATTCCCTTGCCCAAGGGTATGGGGGTGGAGGATAACCTTGAACCATGGGTTCTGAGCTATCTCCCACAATACCCCCGTGTGCCAACAAGTGCCACTGTGGTAACTGGTTCAATCATGCCTACTTTATTAGTGCAGCCCTTCCCTGGCTCACTTCCCCACTCTACCACTGGTGTCCTCTTCACCACCGACTAAAATTAACTTGCCCTTGAAGTTGCACCTCAGGGTTTGGTTCTGGGGAGCTCAGAGTCTTTTAAAGGGGGATTCTCCAGTAAAGAGAGGGTCCACAGTACCCATCCTTTTCCAGGGCTGCAAGATTACAAAGGACCAGCTAGCTGGCTTTTCCATCCTGAAGACCAAGTACAGGATCTTAAGTAGCTCCTTAGGGCCCCCAGCTCTGGCCCCACTTCTCGCAAGACCATCAGAATCCCAACTTCAGGCACATTCCAGTCTCTCCCATGAAGAGAATAAGCAGAACCACATCTTTTGCTCAAGGATTGTAGGGATCAAATGACTCCCGGAGTACAAGTATAATCCCTATTAGTCACCAAAGCCCCTACAGTTACATTTGTACAAGCTCTCTAATAAGTAACAACACTGGCCTCTGAGAAGGGGATCTCAGTACAGAGCTGGGGAGAGGCAAAGACGAAGAGCGACGACTGCTGGGGTTCAATGAAATTTTGATGAATCACCGGTGGGGATGGAAAACCACAAAACGACCAAAATGGAACAGTTATTTTAAACACTGCTAAACAATGAACAGAAATGAATTGAAAAAACCCCTTCAGGGCGATGTCCAGTCACTCCTGTTCCATGTAATGGGTATTTTGAGCTGCTAAATATCTTAAGGGGGGGGGGGAATATACAAAAGCTCGGAGCTATGAAAGCTGCTCTAACAGCCCTGTGTCCAAAGGGCTTATTGCATCTGCAAAAGGGAATTCAAACAGTGAGGTGGCTGGACAATAATCTCTGAATGATGTCCCAGTAGTAACTTGAACTGGTCACCTAAGGAAGTCTTGCTGCCATACAAGTGGAGGAATCAGGCTGCCAAGCTTGGGGTTCTAGTCTCAATAAGCCACCATCAAAGAGGTTTCGTTACACATTCATGAGAGTGCGGATTATTGCTGGGCTGCATCTTGTGGAGAACATCTACTTTGGGGCCCCTCACTCTTGCCAACCTACCGAGGAGAAGATCTTCTATCTCAGTTCTGATATAAGTGGATTTTTTTTTTTTTTTTGAAGAGAAAAGACCAGCTGAGCTTTTCTGCAGGACAACCTATTCCCTTATTTATTATGCAGGACAGCAAGGCCTTGTAAGTGTATATTCTGGTTCATCTGAGGACACTTGGTTGTTTGTTTTAAAATTAGATTCATCCTAATTATATGAAAACAGCCAATGTGTGGTTGGCCACAACACCAGGAAGGCATTACTCAGCACCTACCTTCTGGGCTGGCTTTCCACACAGCACCGTACTGTTCAACACAAGGCCCCTGCCCTCTTGGAACTTAAAATCTAGCAAAGAAATATCTCACTGACAAGTACAAGCTTTGGACACTGGACAGTGAAGAAATATATATATAGAAAGTGACTAAACATGTCATATTCCCTGTAGACAAAGGAGTGAGGAAAACTGTCATTGAAATGGCAAATGTCAGCAGATAGGATCAAAAAGAATTTTGATCTTGATTTTTAAATAACCAGGGCAGGATTTCAGGGGCTCTTGAAATTATGTGCAAAACTATACCTTTTTTGGTGTTGGGGATTGATAAACATGTACTCCATCACTGAGTTCCACCATTAGCCTTGTTATGCCATTCCATATAAGGTACTTGAGCATCTGTGAATTTGGTATCCTTGGTAGTTTTTAGAACCAACTCCCCAATGATATTGGGGGACAACTATATTTATAATCGCTCATGACAATGCATTGCATTTTATCATACTGCTATTCTCTGTTGTAGGAATTATTCCAAGGCCCAGATGTTCTGAGGCTAAAGGTTTAGGGAAATTTCTTCTCTCAGCCTTGGAGAGTACTGAAATTTGTAAACCATACCCATATAATTTCCATTGCACAGAAGTGGTGACTGAAGTTCAAAGCAGTTACAAAATTTGCTGGAGAAAACATAGCTAGGCATTTCAACTCAGTCTGCCTTTCATGCCCCGTCAGATGTCTGCCTCCTCCAGTGGCCCCGGGTGCTATCTACCCACTGTCTCTCTCCAGTGTTCCAGCTCCCATTCAATCCAGGGCTTCCACTAACCCAAGAAAGGAATCAGGTTTTCTTCTCCTTGCTCTGTGACAGGACATTAAAAAAGAATGTCACTGGAGCCTACACTATGGCATACCCTGAGCCCCAGAGAATCCAATCATAAGTCAGAAACAACTTTGGCACTGAGAGCATTATTTATTCCCTAACTTGAAATATCAAAAATTAGCCAGGGCTGTTAGTCAGTGGTAGAGCACTTACCTAGCACATGTGAGGCTCTGGTTCAATCCTCAGCACCACATAAAAATAAATAAACAAAATAAAGATATTGTGCCCATGTATAACTAAAAAAAAAAAATTTAAAAAAATTCTTCAAAAAAATAAACAAATAAAATAAAGGTATTGTGTCCATCTACAACTAAATAAAATATTTTTAATATCCATATCTGTGCTTGACAGACATTATAAGGATTAACTTCTTAATACTGCAAATTTTAATTTTCAAAAATATTCTACAGAAATAGACTCGGGAAGAAGAAAGTCTTACCTAGGATAACATAAAGGCATACCACTATTTATTCTTTTACATATCTTCAGCATAATAGTTTGTATTATTATTTCTTAAGAATCTAAAATGAATGAGCCCTTTGTCTCCTCTTCTCCTTTTATTTATTTATTTTTTTTTCAGTGCTAGGGATAAAACCCAGGGCCTCACACATGCCAGGCACGTGCTCTACCACTAAGCTATACTCCCAGTCATCCTTACTTCTTAGAATAAAGCATGTTAATTAAAATTAAATTAGAAGATTTCCAGAAAGGTAAAGCATGCATAGGTAGAAGAAAAGAGCTTCTTTTTCTTTTCACTAACATCACATTTATCATTTGTGCCCCTCTCTATTTCCTTTATGTGAGGTATTTCTACAGATCTGGCTGAATATTTGATAGAAAACATTTATAATTTGGGAAGAAAACAAGCCAACATCTTTTTGACTAAAAAAGAGGTGCCCCCTCAGAACAAGCAATTATAGGATAAATATTAGAATAAATACTAGGAAAATCAGGATTTTAAGCTAAGCTATTATGTTATGAGTCATTAGAACAGACTAAAGTTCTAAAAATTATTTCAGGAAAATGACTTCAACACCTCTAACAACATATTAAGAGTCAGATCTGGCCTCTGCTCCCTGACATGTCTATTAACTAATCTGATGATTATTTTTAAAAGGAACTAAAATTTAAAATATCACTAATATTTTTATTGACTACATGTCAGTAATATCTGAATTGGATAAAATAAAATAAAGTATTGAAATTAAAATCACTGGATGCTTCTTACCTGTTTGCAAATTGTGATTATCAACAAAAATCTTAACCACGTGTGTGGCTATCATTATATTGGACAGTGCTGCGCTACAGGGTTTAACAAGCTATGGCCCTTCACCTGTTTTTGTAAATAAAGTTTTATTGGTACACAGCCATGCTCATTTGTGTACTTATTGCTCATGGTTGCTTTCTCAGTTCAATGGCAGACTTGAATAATTTGAACAGCGACTATATGTCTTGAAAAGTTGAAAATATTAACTGTATGGTCTGTTACAGAAAATGTATGCCAACTCCTAGGCCAAAAGATAAACTGAGGTTACCTAATTTATTTATGAGTACCCTTTTATAACTAAGGAAATTAAAGCTCAGATAGGCCAAGAAACTTGTTTAAAATATTTTTTATTCTTAATTAGGTGGTTTTTCCATAAAGCCATCCTCTCATGCATTCATTCATATTCTTCATCCATCTCTAATCTTGATCATTAAAGAAATAAAATCCTCATCAGCTAGAAAATCAACATTTGATATAATGATTCCCATCACAACAATTATTTCAATAAGGTCACATAGAACTTTGCTTTTGTTAGACATGGGAACTGCAGGAATGTATGTACAATGGCGGAGAAACCTTTAAAGTCATATAGAACTCTGAACAGGCTGTAAGAGGGTCTTTAAGCTTTACTTGAGAACATTTAGAGATTCCATCATGTAATCTGTTTTCAAATTACACTTGAAATTCCCCCAAATGTAGAGCTAGCTTGCTAAAAATATTCATTATTGGAATTAAACTAAAAAAATTTTGCCACATGTTGGAGAAAGTAAAATCTGTTCCCAAAGACATTGTGGCAACTTGTAACTAAATGCCTCATTACTGAAATTCGCCACCTCTCAGTTGATTACCCTGAGTCCTTAACTGGTCTCCTCACTTCCAGAAGCCCTTTTGCTCAAGATCTATCCCCAAACCCCCTTTTAGAACAAAAATCGAATTTACATTCTTCAGTCTCTTCATGCTTATTATGCAAAGTACATCTTCTTTATTGTGGCCAGGAATGTCCTCATCATCTGGTACCTACAATATCAGACTCCAACAGCTTACTGTCCTTTCTTTATACACAGACTGGGCTCCTTGCAATTCCCTGAATGGTCCCACACATTCACACCCACTTCCTGTGTTTGTGTTTTGTGTTCTTCCTGCGTAGAACCGTCCCTACCCCTATGTATGTGCTCCCATGATACATTGTACTTACTACGTCATAGAACTATCAATATTTCAATTACCTGTGAAATATTAATACTCCTCCTACTACAAATAACTACTATTTAGGAATATATAACTAGGGGTCAAGCACTACATTATTTCATTGAATTTTTACATTATAGACAATGAAACTGAGCATGTGCAATGAAGCCAGGTGAGGTCACAGTAGTAATCCACACCTTCCCACTACAAAGCTCTACAACTTTATCTCTGCACTAGTGGTTCTCAGTGGCGGCAATTTTGCCTCCCAGTAGACAATGTCCAGAGACATTTTGGATGCTACTGGTGCTACTGGCATCCAGTGGGTAGAAGCCAGCAATGCTGATAATCATTCTAGAATATACAGACAGTCCTCCATAGCAAAGATTTATCTGGCCTGAAATACCAAGACTGCAGTGATACAGAGGAATTATCTGGCCTCAAATTCTAATAGTACCTGCTATTGAGAAACATGGCTCTAGACTTAATCAGCTCATATGGAATGCCACAGAAGACTCAGCCAGAAGTTTTGAATGTTTGCCATGGTGTCTCTGTACCTAGTATAGTTCCTGGCCCCCAGCAGATGCTAAGGGAATTTGTGACTGATGGATGGATGAATGGGTGGGTGCATGGGTGGGTGGGTAGGTTGAATGGATGGATGGACAGACTCCAGAAGAGGGAAAAAAAATTTATTTTAAGGCTCCATTTTTGTGGCAACTTCTATAAAGATAAATCCGAACACATATTCTTAATGAAAAGTAAAAAAAAATAAATATAGAGCATATTCCAAAACATGCGTTAGCCTTTTATTTATGAACCTATAGAGTGTGATTGAATTAACAAGCCAAATGTACAGGACTTTTTTTTCCCAGAAAGTCTCAGGAAGACAAGGTATTTTTCGAATTGCTCATAAATACTACAACTACCAGATATACTGACAGGTTTATACTCCATGTAGTAGGTCATAACTTAATTTTTTGAAAGACATATTTCGGGTGTAAAGTTTTCCTGGTTCTTTTTTTTTTAAAGAAAAGAAAAAGAAAAACAATACATGAGAATGAAACCTATGCTTTTCCTCATTGTGTCTGTAATTCAGATGTAAGTACCCTATTTTGGGACTCCAAATATTGCAAGTGTAGCAAAAAATACAGTAAACAGACACACAACAGAAATAAACTATTCTCTGGCCTATGTAAATCAATAATCTAAACATTAGAAATAAAGCCAAGGAAAGACAAAGATAATGATCATAATATTTTTAAAGTAACAAATTTAGAAGGATTTTTACAACACTGCAAAACACTTCAATTGTTTTTTTAAATGAAAAAGCAAAAGGTTTCCATTCTGTGGCTTCCTCAATTTATCACTTTTTGTGAAGTACAGTAAGAGGTTAAAACAAAGGAGCCTGATATTTTTTTTTAAAAAGTGAAATATTGTAAACTGTTCTTCATAGCCTCTTGCACTAAATTTCATCACCTGAGGTCTCACACACAAATTCAAAGAATACGATGATCACATACCTTCTGATAACTGATCTTGAACATCCAGAGCACACATTAGTATAAAAATGGGTTCTGAAGTTTTTGCTTTAAGTAGTAAAACTTAGCATTTCCGAACATAGTTGACAAAAGAATAAAATAAGTGAATGGTAAAATAAGTAAAAAATAAAATAAGACAAGAATCTGCCAACACATTCAGTATTAAGAGAAGAGACTGAGCGATGGTGGGATTCGTAGCTTGGAACATCAGCGTGGCTGGCATTTCTCACCATGATTTGGAAGCCTGGCCTGAGAAGTGCAGCAGAAGCCTGGGGCAAGTGGTGGTTTTGTCAATGCATTGTGAACATGACACACACTAGTCCCAGAGACAGATTCTGCATGCATGGACATGCAAGGTGGTAAGACATTCATGCATGTGGGAAAGAAATGTGAAAAAGATGATCAAGCCCAGAAATATCACAGATGTTATCGTCAATCATTCTTTTTTTTTCTTTTGAGTACCTGTTCTGGGAAGACATTGTTAAAAACCTAGGAAAACAGAGTACTCAGAGAAATAAAGAGAGGAAAGTGCACATGAACCATCTTGAGGATCAATTAAAAACACAACATATGTCACAAGGTAAGAATACTCAGTGGTTCCTGAAGATCACGATCAAACATTATGCCACTAAAACCATGACTACATGACTATCTTCTCAACTCTCCTCATTACAAGCCCTCCTAAGCCTCCAAAGTCCTACCAAATGAACCCCAAATAACAAAGACAGACCTGCTGTCAATCCACCTTCCTCCACCCATGCTTTGGCTTTTCCCAACTTATATCACTCACAACTTTTTTGATAAATCTGTAAAACCTTGATCACAGAGAGAGCCATGATTCCCTGAGGCCCTTTTTCAGAACTAGAATCTTGAATGCATAACTTAGTTTACGTCAAACCTTTCCTAACTCTTATAGGTGCTGAGCAATTTTTGAAAGCAGGATTAGGAAAAGTAAAAATTAGAATAAAACATCAAGATCAGGAAGATAAAACTAGAGCTCCCATATGTAGGCCATGATCTTCCTCACAGTGACAAGTTGGATCATGAATTCATGTTTTGGTTTTTCTGTCCTTTGAACATGTCTACAAAAATATCATTGAATTTTTGATAAGCATAGCCCAGAAGACAGTTTGAGGTTGGGTTTTTTTTTTTTTTTTTTTGGTTAAAGCTTTGCATGCAGGTATTCTGGGTGGTTAAGGGTAGACCCACAGACTGCAAACTTAATGGGTCTGAGGAAAAAAGAGGTGATCAATATTCTCCAGCACATCTATGTCCCTTATGTGGGATGTGGGACTGTCCTGGTGGAAATGCTGCAGTAAGCTTCTCCGGGCATAGTCAAGCTTCCTGCCTTCTCATTCCAGGCTCTCCTGACTTGCTGCTTGGAAAAAGACACTCGAGTTCACAGAAATCAGTTTCTTACTCAATAAAAATAGTACTGCCACAAGAAAAGCTGCCAGTACAGAAAGTCTCCACAGCCCCTTGAAATTAGGACAGTAGGGACCAAAGAACATCAATATTGAATGTAGATCACTAATCTAGGTGTCGCCTGGCCAGATTCCTGAGAGGAGGATATGGAAGTACATTACTTGTGACTCAGTGATTTAGATACTCTCCCCTTGCCCCATCCCCACTTTCTTAAGTGCCACAGTTGACAAACAGGTTTGGGAACTTAAAGTGGAGAATGGACATCCTCAATCCAGAAGTGCACTGGCTTAACATATTATTTCCTACACCACTTGGGTACAAGAGAATCCTGGGTGAATCCCACTGGAATTCATACTAATACCCTTGGGCTACAGAAAACCACAAAGCAATCAGCTCCTCAGAAATAAAATGACTTTATTTCAGCTAAGGGTTCACATGAGAAACTCCAAGAGGCACATCCATTTCATCCCCGTGGAGAGCATTTCAGAATCCCTTTGTCTTAATCTCTGTATATTGTCTCATATGTCACTGGCTGCACACCAAACTTCAAGGTGACTAGCAGGATCAGGCACACAGTGGGCACATAATATCTGCAGATGGAATAAGCAATCAAATCAAAGGATCAAAGTGACTGTAAATAAAGTAAGGAGTTAACTTGTCATGCATTGCTCAACCAGCTTTGACACCAGAACAAGCCCTTCTTAGCAAAACAATTGCATGATTTGGCCTATGATGCAATCCAGGCAGTAAACATTCACTTTGGGCAAAACCAAAAGTTAGAAGATGGCACTCACTTACCAACACAGAGGAAAATGAGAAGCACCACCCCTTCTCCCCCTTCTATTCTTCCACTAGAAGTTTACCTGTGCTCTTGTGCCAAACTCCTTATCTATCAGGCACTGGAGTGTCAAGGATGAATAAACCCACTCACAGCCTCTCATCACAATTTAGAGGTGGGGGCAGGAATTGAAACAGACTTCCTGAAGGATAAGAACTACATAGACTAAAAGCACAAGGCAGAAGGTCCACCAATCAGGGAAGTTTATGGCTATAGGGTCATTTTCAAGTACCTGCCTATTCTGTCCTCTCAGATTGCTCTAATGAAAAGCCTGGTGGACACACTGCATGTCTCAGAAAGTTAGTTTAATGGACATGTTAGCCATTCATTCCACTAGGTTTTCTGCATTGAGGATCATCGCCAGAATCTCCATCACTGGATCACAGGAGCTTGGGCCCCAGAGATAACTCATATCAGGTTACTTTTCTTCACTGAGCCTTCTGAATTTTTTTTCTCCCTCTTGAGGACTGGTAAAACACATGACCATATAAACTTTACTTCATTTTCTGTAGAATCCAAGTTGAAGCACTGTCCATGGCATAATTTGATCTTTCATATGAATATATTCTAGTTGCCAGGCACCATGGTGAGCTCTCTACATATTATCTGATCTATACCAACAACTTGCTTGTATGCCCTCCAGATCTCTCTTTCTCTCTCTCTCTTTTTCCTATTAACTTGGCTGTTACAAAGCTCAGAGATAAAGTAAATAAAGCAGTAAACACTTAGGATTTTAGTTTATCTTTCCTTCCCATTTTTAACAGTCTTGTTATTTTGTGGAATTTTTACTATGCATTTACTCAGACACATTTCTGAAAGTCGATTCTCTATAAACAAAAACAAATTACCATAATCATCGATTGTAATTTCCTCTTATTCCCAATTGGCAAGAATTTCCATGAATAATTAATCTGAAGATGACCCCTTGGCTATCAAATTCTGGTCACTTGAAAGCTCACATAATGCAGTATTTTGCACCATCATCTGGTTCAGAATATATGTATGAAAGTGCAACCGGGGGGAAAGAGAAGAGGTTGGCTGACTTGAGTTACAACATACAGTCATCATCAGGTTATTTCCAAATCTATTACCAAGGAGTATATCTATCTTGTGTTGGAACTTGCCAGTCCCATTCCCCTTTCCCTCCCAAGCCACCATTTTTATAGCCTAAACTATATCACCACACGCCCTTGGTCCTCTTAGGACTGCCAAGGCCAAAGACACTGCCAAGACCTGCTGAGTGAGAAGTCGCTGCAATCACTCAGTGATGTCTAGTCTCTGGAATTTGACTCTTAGTACTGACAATGCTCCTGGAACCCATAAAGATTCTGCTAAAATTCAGGGAGTTGACGGTCACTGTCTTCAGGGAATCAAGGTAACATTTGAAAGGCAATCTCCACCACTGCTGAAGGTAGGCAAATGCCTGGAGCAATTTGGAGAAATAACTCTCTACAATGTTGCTGCTATACAGAATGGCAGGCCAGCTGTTATCAGAGAGGGTGAGGAGGTGCAAAGATTGAACCATGTAAACATGGTATGTGTGTGTATTTGCGTGTACAAGCATACACACGAGCCACAAATTTTGGCATGCCCAACTGGCACCCATTTGCAATGCTGAGTCAGGCATTAGGGGAACATGATGTTTGGGCACAACCATTAATTTGTTCAACAAAGATTTACTCAGCACCTACTGTGTGTCAAGTGTTCTTCTAGATGCTGGGAAATCTAGAGTCAATGAAGTAGTCAAGACTCCCATTTTTATGGGCTCTATACTGTAGGCAGAGTAGACAGGTAATCAACAAATATCAAATGAAATGAACAATTCAGATTGCAAAGAAGATGAAAGGAGGAAAAAGATGCAAACAAACAAAGTGAACGTTTTAAAAAGGAATAAGGGACTGTCTTTGCTCCAAGGTGACACAGAACCTTATAACAGAATGAGAAAGAGCTAAAGAAATCAATCACCTATATTCTGATTTCCATCAAAAGATGAGCTTACTAAAAATTTTATTTTATAATCAAACATGCAATCTCATGTGTGGCCCCCTAACATCTCATGCTTCAAACAACTGGAAACACCTTAGGAAAGGAAAGGAATCCTCAGCTTTCCCTGTTCTTAAGGGGATTTTAAGAATTCACCGCCCCCCCAAGATGCTAGATTAAAAGCAAATTGTCTTAGTTCTTCTCTACAACAGAATTTACTACAAAAAAGTGAAAATGGGAGAAATGTAATGCCAGTTACTTTATACAACAATATTCCCAATGTCAATGAAATTATGCTTTTGCATTGTAGAACCAACAGGAATCACTTCATAAAAAACCCAAAAGAATTTGGTAAGCTATGTTCAGTATCATTTACTTTTACTCATAAAATAAAGCCAAACTCTATTTACTAGCAGATGTTTTCACTTCCAATATATAATAAACCTTTGAAATTAATTAAAAATAAAATTCTACCAGCATCTGTTTAACATGCACAAATAATAAATAGTTGCTCACCAGACCCTACATATAAAATACCCCAAACAAATCACTTACTTCTAAATTGCCATTAGGGTCCATTAACTCACTTAGCCAACTGACATGAAAATGTCTTAAAATCATCCACTGTTCAAAATACTTTTGAAATACCTTTTTCATTAATGTTTCTTAGCTTATGCCTCCTTTCAGAGTTAGAATTAAGCAGAATGAATTAGGGAGTAGAATCGTCATCATGAATATTCAGAATGAATCATGGAACATTTTCACTAAAATGCAGTTTTTATTCCTTTGCAATACAGTGCATGTAATATTTTGTTGCAATGATAACAAACTAAGGATAAATGATGTAAAAACACTGCCTACCAGGTTTACTTTATCTAATACATTTATCATTATAAAAATTGTTCTGTTCTCGTATGAATGCACAGTACCTGGAATGCTTCATTTCTTTAACTTAAAATAGTCTTCATAATTGAATCTCACTAGTACCTAAGACCAATTATATGCTGAGGGGAAGGATTTATTTCAAGTATATTTACCAGTTAGACATAGTGTTTGAATCTTCACAAATTCTAAACGTGTGTGGAGAGAGGAGGGTGAAGAGTCTGAACTTGACTGCTCAGGTAAACACTTTCTTTGACTCACGTTTGGAATTGCTATGCTTCAGACCCTTCTTTTAAATTTTCCCATTTGGAGAAAATTATACATTTAGCTTTTAACTGAAAAACAAAAACAAAAACAAAAAACAACCCTCATTCCACCCCACCCCCAGTCTTCTTAAAACAAATCAGAAGGCTTAAGAATTAGCTCCAATAATAATCCTATAATGGTCATCAGGAAATCCTCCTCCAAAATGACAACTGCAGCTAAGAAGGACGAAATTAACTAGGAATAAAAACTACCCAAATGAATCCTTCCCCAAGAGGTGGGTAATGCACATCTGGAACAACTGGTAACACAACCAACTCGAGATGACCCAGAGGAAGATGCTGCGTCGAGAACAGCAAAGCAAAGAAGCGCGACTCGGGAGTCTAGTAGAATCGCCACCGATTTCCCAAAGAGGCAGAGAGCAGCAGAGTTGAGTCGCCAGGCACTGGTAACAGCGCACGACAGCTTTCAGGGCAATTCTCCATTCCAAATCCCGGAGTTCCAGGGCAGGAGAAAAAAAGGGGGACAGGAGACCCAAGTCCCTTTAAACTGCACCCCCCTCCCCCGTGCCTGCCAACCTTTTCCGAACCCCCATGTCACACAACTTCCTCATCATGGAAACTTCCACTCGGTTGGGCGCTGAGGATGCCAAACTCCATTTCACAAGGAGCCTGTCAACAACTGGGCTTGGGGTTTGAGGAACAGCCGCTGCGAATGAAGGGGGCCCCTAGACACCCTGCTCCGCCACTGCCCACGCCGTGGCTCCCTGCCTGCAGCCCCGCGGTGGCGGAGCGCGAGAGGGCACCTCCTCCCAGACCCCGGGCGCAGAAACCCCGCGGAGGCAGGTCAGGAGGCGATGACACCCCCGCCCGCCCACGCCTGCCCGCCCGCGCGCGCCGAGCTTTACCGCCGGCACCCGTCCAGGTTCCTGCGACACCCAGTCCCCACCTTCTGGACGGTGGGAACTGTCGCCCCCTCCTCCGCCTACCCACCACCCCCTGCCTCCTCCGCGCAGTCCTCTTGCCAAATTACCGGAGCCCTCGAGCCTGTTGGGTTGACCGCCCGAGCCCGGGGAAGGCAGCCTGCGGGCGCTTGCCCCGAGCCCGGGGAGCAGAAGGTCTCCTTTCCAAGCGCACTCACATTATTCATGCAAAGTTAATCCCCGCCGCGTCACGGCCGCCCGCCCGAGGATGTGCGCCTTCCTTGGCCAAGCCCCGCAGTCTCCACCCTCCTCCGCCCCCTCCTCCTGGCGGCGGGGTCCCGGGGAGCGCAGGCGACCGGGCGTCGCGCGACTCCACGAAATGTCAACTCCTTGAGCGAAGAGAGGCGGCCGTAGCCAGGGCCGCTCCAACCCTCCCCGGCCACTCCACTTTTATAGGCGTAGGAAGCTAGTGTGGCCGGGGACACGGGAGTCCCCGCCTCTCCGGCCCCCCGCGTGCCTGGCCCGCCCCGGCCCGTTCCCCGCTCGCTGCCTTACTCTGGGCTCTGGGTACCGGTTCCGTGCCGGGTGTGCGACCCGTGACCTGGTTTCCCCTGCAGCCCTCCCGGCGGTCCGACTCGCGCGGCGGCGGCGGCGGCGGCCAAGAGCAGGCAAACCGGGCTCCGCCAGGGGCGCAGCGAGGAAATGGCCTCCTAGCCGCACACCCGCCGCCGCCGCCGCCGCCTGCCCGGGCAGCCCGGCGGGTACTGACGCCCCGCGTCGGCTCCGGGCCCGTACTCCGACGCGCTCTCAGTGCCCAACTCTCTGACCCCCACCCCAGGCGCATCCACACACACCATCCCGGGGCCAACCGCCTCCGCACCTGCCTCCCCAGGTGCGGGAGCTCCCCCTCCTCCCAGTCCCGGCCGTGCCAGCCACCGGGCGTGCCCTTCCAGGGGTGGTGACGTTGCCACGGGTTTGGTGGCCGCACGTCCGCCCACCCGATTGTAGGCGCACGAAGGTTCGAGTTTGGGCGTCATTCCTCTAGTTTCGGAAGAGGAAGGAATGGTGGGGATGAGTGACAAGGGGACCGGGCGGGGGACTTCTAGGAGCATGGCCTTCTTTGCCCGGCGCGACAGGCGCGCCCCGTGCCGCTGCACTCCTTTTAACGCCCCCAAACAACTTGTGGCGCATGTCGGGACGACTCGGAGCTCTCATTGCTCCCGGGGCCTCCCGCTGGCCAGGCCGTCTGGCGGTTTTCATACCCACAGTCACCCTCAGAATGGAAGTTTGGAAAATACCTTGCTAGTGCTTAAGGGAGACGACCCCCTACCCCCGCCACACACACACACACACACACACACACAAAACATTATGCACTCCTGGGAGAAGTGTGGTGCAAGGTTGGAACACTTCACACCCCATTAATAATGGGACACCCCATTATTTTGTCTTTGTCCTGGAAATATACAAATAAAACCCAGAGAACAGAAATAATTCATACCCTTGAAGAGTTCTGCTTTGGCAAATAGCAGTTCTAGAATGTTTCCTACCTCAAGTCCTGAAGGTCAGTGGTTCAGGTTGTGAGAAAAATAAAGCTGGTGACTTGCTTCTGAGCTAGGTTGCTTGGAAAAATACCCACTACTCAGACAGCTAAAATGCAACCAGTGCCAAGTTATATTTGAACCAAACTGCTCAGACAACAGAGTTTTATTTTCTTATAAGCAACATTAAAATAATTTCTACTTCATAATTCAACATACACATTTATTCCTGTAACACACAGTGTAATAGAACTAGGACAATTTGTATCCTCAACTGTCTGAACAATGTAAAAATTAGTTATTAGAGAGTTTTCTACATTTCCAGCCTGCAACATGTGTTTTATTCCAGCTTCTTCTGAGTGTTCCACAGACAGGGGAGCAGCCACCACCCCTGCTGACAGAATCAGGAACCACAACTGTCAAGTACTCCTTCCCTGTATCTGGATGAACAGGGTTTCAGCCTACTTGGAGAGAGAAAGGTGCAGACCCCAAGACTCTCCCATTAGACTCCACAAGCTCCATTTCCCTTCTATCCTTTGTGAGAAATTCGTGCTTTATTCTTTGCTCTGAAGAAGTCTGCACCATAGAACTTGCCAGCTTCTATAGTGGAGACTTGTTTTTGCAGGGAAGTTCCTGGGCTTTCCTCCCAAGCTGCCCTGGGATGTTTTGGATGAATTGAAGGAAAGCCATGCAGTCAGTCCACACCACCAGTCCACACAGGCAGCCCCCTGGTGGCTAACTGTGGGTGGAAATCTGCTTGCTCAAGTAGGCCACATTTACATCTGGGTCTTCTGGTCCTCAAAGGGGCCAAAGGAGTCTAGTGAACAACTTTGTAGTAAGGCGAGATGGTGCTCATCTTCCTTCACATGGTGGATGACCAGCTACAAAGCCTGATGGAACATCTTACTTTTTCCTCCTTCTGAGTATAACTTGGAGCTATTGATTTTTCTAAATTCTTTCTTAAGAAGGATGAATGAATGTTAACAAAAACTTGCTTCTTTTTGTTTGAATAGATTGGTCTTTCTGATCTCATTTTGCCTGGAAACTTCTGAAATAAAGAGTCGATGAAAGCTTTATATAAATAACGTGGCGTTATTCGAACAATTCCTGAGACTATGATTCTAACAATGTTATGTAACGAGGCTACTGCAAGGTTATTGAAACAACAGGAACTAATAGGATTCCATTCCAACAGTCTCTCTGAGGGCAGTCTTCCAGACTGCGTGATGCTAAGGGTTACCAACAGAGCATGACATTTGTCTGGTTTTATACAAGGAGGGTGGGTGGAGCAGGATGTCATGAGGATCTGAGTAAAGGCAGGACATGTTCTTTAAATCTGAGAGCACATGGTCCTGTGTCCCACCAAGTGCAGTTGCCTTCAGAGAACATATGACAGACCCATGTCATATTCCACCTTAACCATTCTCATCACCAGAATCTACACATTTCAAGCTGATGATCAGGTTCAAAGAAGTGATCCATTCATATTAATCCTCCATCAGCTACTGGGGTAAGGAAATCAATGAAACATAGGGCCTAACTTCCGGGGTTTAGGATAAAGTGAAGTCAGTTGTGCAAGTACAGGATCTGAACCTGTTTTTATTTAACACTTGCAGATACTGTTCATTGTGGATGGTTATTATATTAATTTTGATTTTTTAAAACATTGCACTAAAATTTTTTCCCTCCATTCCTGAGCCTTTTGGCAACCCCTTACATTTTGTGCCAGAAGTGAGTGTCTTACTAAGCCTGGTTCTGCCATATTGGGTCCTGCACTACTGTCACCAGAGTCTAATCAGAGTAGTGAAGTTCAAGTTGGAGTTTACTGAGAAGAAAAGATGATTAATATGTGTTAAGAGACTTGAGGTCAGGGGGTTGGAGATGTAGGCATGAGGTGAGGGAAGAGCTCTAAAATTTCCCTGAGGTGTGGCACTGGGACCAGTTCAGCAGGGGCTGACCAGATTTTACATGGGAGTGTGGGCATTGAAGAAGTACCATTTCTGGGGCCTGGATCCTTGGTATTCTGTCATTCACTCAACAACTACTTCTCAAGCTGGCTTACAAGCTAGCCCAAGAGATTCTCATTTTCTTTTCTTTTTTTTTTTTTAATTTTTTATTGTTGGCTGTTCAAAACATTACATAGTTCTTGATATATCATATTTCACAATTTGATTCAAGTGGGTTATGAGCTCCCATTTTTACCCCATATACAGATTGCAGAACCACATCAGTTACACATCCATTGATTTACATATTGCCATACTAGTGTCTGTTGTATTCTGCTGCCTTTCCTATCCTCTACTATCACCCCTCCCCTCCCCTCCCCTCCCCTCTTCTCTCTCTGCCCCCTCTACTGACATTCGTTTGTCCCCCTTGTATTATTTTTCCCCTTCCCCTCACTTCCTCTTGTATGAACTTTTGTATAACTCTGAGGGTCTCCTTCCGTTTCCATGCATTTTCCCTTCTCTCTCCCTTTCCCTCCCACCTCTCATCCCTGTTTAATGTTAATCTTCTTCTCATGCTCTTCGACCCTACTCTGTTCTTAGTTACTCTCCTTATATCAAAGAAGACATTTGGCATTTGTTTTTTAGGGATTGGCTAGCTTCACTTAGCATAATCTGCTCTAATGCCATCCATTTCCCTGTAAATTCTATGATTTTGTCATTTTTTAATGCAGAGTAATACTCCATTGTGTATAAATGCCACATTTTTTTTATCCATTCATCCATTGAAGGGCATCTAGGTTGGTTCCACAGTCTAGCTATTGTGAATTGTGCTGCTATGAACATCGATGTCGCAGTGTCCCTGTAGCATGCTCTTTTTAGGTCTTTAGGGAATAGACCGAGAAGGGGAATAGCTGGGTCAAATGGTGGCTCCATTCCCAGCTTTCCAAGAAATCTCCATACTGCTTTCCAAATTGGCTGCACCAATTTGCAGTCCCACCAGCAATGTACAAGTGTACCCTTTTCCCCACATCCTCGCCAGCACTTGTTGTTGTTTGACTTCATAATGGCTGCCAATCTAACTGGAGTGAGATGGTATCTTAGGGTGGTTTTGATTTGCATTTCTCTGACTGCTAGAGATGGTGAGCATTTTTTCATGTACTTGTTGATTGATTGTATGTCCTCCTCTGAGAAGTGTCTGTTCAAGTCCTTGGCCCATTTGTTGATTGGGTTGTTTGTTCTCTTATTGTCTAATTTTTTGAGTTCTTTGTATACTCTGGATATTAGGGCTCTATCTGAAGTGTGAGGAGTAAAGATTTGTTCCCAGGATGTAGGCTCTCTATTTACCTCTCTTATTGTATCTTTTGCTGAGAAAAAACTTTTTAGTTTGAGTAAGTCCCATTTGTTGATTCTAGTTATTAACTTTTGTGCTATGGGTGTCCTATTGAGGAATTTGGAGCCCGACCCCACAGTATGTAGATCGTAGCCAACTTTTTCTTCTATCAGACGGCGTGTCTCTGATTTGATATCAAGCTCCTTGATCCATTTTGAATTAACTTTTGTGCATGGCGAGAGAAAGGGATTCAGTTTCATTTTGTTGCATATGGATTTCCAGTTTTCCCAGCACCATTTGTTGAAGATGCTATCCTTCCTCCATTGCATGCTTTTAGACCCTTTATCAAATATAAGATAGTTGTAGTTTTGTGGATTGGTTTCTGTGTCCTCTATTCTGTACCATTGGTCCACCCGCCTGTTTTGGTACCAGTACCATGCTGTTTTTGTTACTATTGCTCTGTAATATAGTTTGAAGTCTGGTATCGCTATACCGCCTGATTCACATTTCCTGCTTAGCATTGTTTTTGCTATTCTGGGTCTTTTATTTTTCCATATGAATTTCATGATTGCTTTCTCTATTTCTACAAGAAATGCCGTTGGGATTTTGATTGGCATTGCATTAAACCTATAGAGAACTTTTGGTAATATCGCCATTTTGATGATGTTAGTTCTGCCTATCCATGAACAGGGTATATTTTTCCATCTTCTAAGATCTTCTTCTATTCCTCTCTTTAGGGTTCTGTAGTTTTCATTGTATAAGTCTTTCACCTCTTTTGTTAGGTTGATTCCCAAGTATTTTATTTTTTTTGAAGATATTGTGAATGGAGTGGTTGTCCTCATTTCCATTTCAGAGGATTTGTCGCTGATATACAGGAATGCCTTTGATTTATGCGTGTTGATTTTATATCCTGCCACTTTGCTGAATTCATTTATTAGCTCTAATAGTTTCTTTGTAGACCCTTTTGGGTCTGCTAGGTATAGAATCATGTCATCTGCAAATAGTGATAATTTAAGTTCTTCTTTTCCTATTTTGATGCCTTTAATTTCTTTCGTCTGTCTAATTGCTCTGGCCAGTGTTTCGAGAACTATGTTGAACAGAAGTGGTGAGAGAGGGCATCCCTGTCTTGTTCCAGATTTTAGAGGGAATGCCTTCAATTTTTCTCCATTCAGAATGATGCTAGCCTGAGGCTTAGCATAGATTGCTTTTACAATATTGAGGTATGTTCCTGTTATCCCTAGTTTTTCTAGAGTTTTGAACATAAAGGGATGCTGTACTTTGTCGAATGCTTTTTCCGCATCTATCGAGATGATCATATGGTTCTTATTTTTAAGTCTATTGATGTGGTGAATAACATTTATTGATTTCCGTATATTGAACCAGCCTTGCATCCCAGGGATGAATCCTACTTGATCATGGTGCACAATTTTTTTGATATGTTTTTGTATCCGAGTGGCCAGAATTTTATTGAGGATTTTTGCATCTAGGTTCATTAGAGATATTGGTCTGTAGTTTTCTTTCTTTGAAGTGTCTTTGTCTGGTTTAGGTATCAGGGTGATGTTGGCCTCGTAGAATGAATTTGGAAGTTCTCCCTCTTTTTCTATTTCCCGAAGTAGCTTGAAAAGTATTGGTATTAGTTCCTCTTTAAAGGTTTTGTAAAACTCTGCTGTATACCCATCCGGTCCTGGGCTTTTCTTAGTTGGTAGTCTTTTGATGGTTTCTTCTATTTCCTCAATTGATATTGGTCTGTTTAGGTTGTCTATATCCTCCTGACTCAATCTGGGCAGATCATATGACTTAAGAAATTTATCTATGCCTTCACTATCTTCTAATTTATTGGAGTATAAGGATTCAAAATAATTTTTGATTATCTTCTGTATTTCTGAAGTGTCTGTTGTGATATTGCCTCTTTCATCCCGTATGTTAGTGATTTGAGTTCTCTCTCTTCTTCTCTTCGCTAGCATGGCTAAGGGTCTGTCGATTTTGTTTATTTTTTCAAAGAACCAACTTTCAGTTTTGTCAATTTTTTCAATTGTTTCTTTTGTTTCGATTTCATTAATTTCAGCTCTGATTTTAATTATTTCTTGCCTTCTACTTCTTTTGCTGTTGTTTTGCTCTTCTTTTTCAAGGATTTTGAGATGAAGTATGAGATCATTTATTTGTTGGTTTTTTCTTTTTTTAAGGAATGAACTCCAAGCAATGAATTTTCCTCTTAGAACTGCTTTCAATGTGTCCCATAGATTCCGATATGTTGTGTCTGTGTTTTCATTAATCTCTAAGAATTTTTTAATTTCCTCCTTGATGTCTTCTATAACCCATTGATCATTCAGTAACCTATTGTTCATTCTCCAAGTGATGTATTCTTTTTCCTTCCTTCTTTTATCGTTGATTTTCAGTTCCATTCCATTATGATCAGATAGGATGCATGGTATTATCTCTACTCCTTTGTATTGTCTAAGAGTTTCCCTGTGACATAATATATGATCTATTTTTGAGAAGGATCCATGTGCTGCTGAGAAAAACGTGTAACTGCTTGATGTTGGGTGGTATATTCTATATATGTCAATTAAGTCTAGGTTATTAATTGTGTTATTGAGTTCTATAGTTTCCTTATTCAACTTTTGTTTGGAAGATCTGTCCAGTGGTGATAGAGGTGTGTTGAAGTCTCCCATGATTATTGTATGGTGGTCTATTAGACTCTTGAACTTGAGAAGAGTTTGTTTGATGAACATAGCTGCACCATTGTTTGGGGCATATATATTTATGATTGTTATGTCTTGTTGGTGTATGGTTCCCTTGAGCAGTATGTAGTGTCCCTCTTTATCTCTTTTGATTAACTTTGGCTTGAAATCTATTTTATTTGATATGAGTATGGATACTCCTGCTTGTTTCCGAAGTCCATATGAGTGATATGATTTTTCCCAACCTTTCACCTTCAGCCTATGTATGTCTTTTCCTATCAAATGCGTCTCCTGTAGGCAGCATATTGTTGGGTCTTGTTTTGTGATCCATTCTACTAGCCTGTGTCTCTTGATTGGTGAGTTTAAGCCATTAACATTTAGGGTTATTATTGAGATATGGGTTGTTCTTCCAGCCATATTTGTTTATTTATGTTACTAAACATGGTTTGTTTTCCACTTTGATTATTTTCCCCCCTTTAGTGTCCTACCTCCCACTGTTGGTTTTCATTGTTATTTTCCATTTCCTCTTCCTGTAATGTTTTGCCAAGGATGTTTTGAAGAGATGGTTTTCTAGCTGCAAATTCTTTTAACTTTTGTTTATCGTGGAAGGTTTTAATTTCATCTTCCATCCTGAAGCTTAATTTCGCTGGAAACACAATTCTTGGTTGGAACCCATTTTCTTTCAGTGTTTGAAATATGTTATTCCAGGATCTTCTAGCTTTCAGAGTCTGTGTTGAAAGATCAGCTGTTATCCTGATTGGCTTACCCCTAAATGTGATCTGCTTCCTTTCTCTTGTAGCTTTTAAAATTCTCTCCTTGTTCTGTATGTTGGGCATCTTCATTATAATGTGTCTAGGTGTGGGTCTCTTATGATTTTGCACATTCGGCGTCCTGTAGGCTTCTAGGATTTGGGGTTCTGTCTCATTCTTCAAGTCTGGGAAGTTTTCTCGAATTATTTCATTGAATAGATTGCTCATTCCTTTGGTTTGAAACTCTGTTCCTTCCTGTATCCCAATGACTCTTAAATTTGGTCTCTTGATGTTATCCCATATTTCTTGGATGTTCTGCTCATGGTTTCTTAACAGTCTTGCTGAGCTGTCTATGTTCTTTTCAAGTTGAAATACTTTATCTTCATTGTCTGATGTTCTGTCTTCTAAGTGTTCTACTCTGCTGGTAGTATTCTCAATTGAGTTTTTAAGTTGGCTTATTGCTTCCTGCATTTCTAGGATTTCTGTTTGTTTGTTTTTTATAACCTCTATTTCCCTGTATAGTTGATCTTTTGCTTCTTGGATTTGTTTATGTAATTCATTGTTGAAGTGATCTTTCATTGTCTGATTTTGCTGTCTGATGTCTTCTTTGAGACTCCAGATCATCTGAAGCATGTATATCCTGAATTCTTTATCTGACATTCCATCAGCTGCAGCTATTACCTCTTCTAACGTTGAGTTGACCTGCAATGCTTGTGGTCCTTTCTTTCCTTGTCTCTTCATACTGTTCGCGTTCCTTTCTTCTTGGTGAAACTGTTGTGCTATTGAATTTTCCCCCTATATATTTATATTGGTCTTGTATAGTTGCAAAGTCTCCCTCGCAGGCGCGGGCGGCGGCTCTGCCCCTCCTCCAATTGGGGCAATGTGCCTACCACGCCGGCAGGCCGCTGGGCCTGCTCTGCCAGTCAGTAGCAGGTCCGCCGACCTTGCAGGCGCGGGCAGCGGCTCTGTACCTCTGCGGGCCGCTAGGCTTGTTCTGTCGGTGGTCGCAGTTCTGCCTACTTTGCAGGCGCAGGCAGCCGCACTGCCCCTCTGCAGGCCTCTGGGGCTGTACTGCCAGTGGGTCGCAGGTCCGCCTACTTTGCAGGCGTGGGGGGGGGGCGGCTCTACCCTTCCTCAGGCCACTGGGCCTGTTCTGTCTCTCGGTTGCAGGTCTGACCTGTTCTGATGGTGGTCTCAGTTCCGACTACCTTGCAGGCGCGGGGGGGGAGGGGGCGGCTCTGCCTCTCAGCAGGCCGCTGCTCCTCTTCTGCTGGTGGGTCGCAGGCCCGCCTATCTTGCAGGAGTGATTGGAAGCTCTGTCCCGCCGCGGGCCACTGGGCCTTTTCTGTCGGTGGTCACAGTTCCCCTACCTGGCAGGCGCGGGGGGTGGGGGGCGGCTCTGCCCCTCAGCAGGCCGCTGGGCCTGCTCTGTGTTTGGTCCCAGTTCCCTCTACTATGCCGGCGCAGGGGGAGGGGGCGGCTCAGCCTCTCAGCAGGCGGCTGCTCCTCTTCTGCCGGTGGGTCGCAGGCCCGCCTACCTTGCAGGAGTGATTGGAAGCTCTGTCCCGCCGCGGGCCACTGGGCCTTTTCTGTCGGTGGTCACCCTTCCCCTACCTGGCAGGCGAGGGGGGTGGGGGGTGGCTCTGCCCCTCCGCAGGCCGCTGGGCCTGCTCTGTGTTTGGTCCCAGTTCCCTCTACTATGCTGGCGCAGGGGGAGGGGGCGGCTCAGCCTCTCAGCAGGCGGCTGCTCCTCTTCTGCCGGTGGGTCGCAGGCCCGCCTACCTTGCAGGAGTGATTGGAAGCTCTGTCCCGCCGCGGGCCACTGGGCCTTTTCTGTCGGTGGTCACAGTTCCCCTACCTGGCAGGCGCGGGGGGTGGGGGGCGGCTCTGCCCCTCCGCAGGCCGCTGGGCCTGCTCTGTGTTTGGTCCCAGTTCCCTCTACTATGCCGGCGCAGGGGGAGGGGGCGGCTCAGCCTCTCAGCAGGCGGCTGCTCCTCTTCTGCCGGTGGGTCGCAGGCCCGCCTACCTTGCAGGAGTGATTGGAAGCTCTGTCCTGCCGCGGGCCACTGGGCCTTTTCTGTCGGTGGTCACCCTTCCCCTACCTGGCAGGCGAGGGGGGTGGGGGGCGGCTCTGCCCCTCCGCAGGCCGCTGGGCCTGCTCTGTGTTTGGTCCCAGTTCCCTCTACTATGCCGGCGCAGGGGGAGGGGGCGGCTCAGCCTCTCAGCAGGCGGCTGCTCCTCTTCTGCAGGTGGGTCGCAGGCCCGCCTACCTTGCAGGAGTGATTGGAAGCTCTCGAGATTCTCATTTTCACTGTTATTCCTGGAACTTATTTTTGCTATGAAAGCACCAGTGATTCTGGTCCTAGCAGCTGAATAATAATGGAAAACCTGTGGCTGAGGTTGTGGCTCAGTGGTAGAGCGCTCACCTAGCACTTGCGAGGTCCTGGGTTTGATCCTCAGCACCACATAAAAATAAATAAATAAAATAAAGATATTGTGTCCAACTACAACTAAAAAATAAATAAATATTTAAAAAAGAATGAAAACCCTACCTCAGATCTTTAGGAAAGACAGACTCATAGAGAAGAAGACAGATTCAAAATTAACTAATTGAAGGGTAAAAGTTCAATAAGAAATTCTCCCTTGGTGTTCCTGGGGCATTGGTTCCAGGACACCTCTGTAGCTCCCTAAACATTCTGATGGTCAAGACCCTTATATAAAATGGCGTAGTATTTGCATGTAACCAACACATACCCTCCTTTGTACTTTAATTCATATCTAAACTACTTACAATATAAACTCTATGTAAGTAATTATTGTACTGTATTGTTAAGGATATAAAGACAATGTTCAATTCAGATGCAATTTTTAATATACCACTTTCTACCTGTGGTTGCTTGAATCTGCAGATGTAGAGTCCAAGGATATGGAGGACTGACTGTATCAATAGGTATGTGAAATTGTGGCAAAGAGACCAAGATAACTCAGGAAGAATGAGGAAATCAGGTTAGAATTTCTGCAGAAGGTAACTGGGGTTTAACTTCTAGAAGAAGTTGGGGGTAGAGGAGGGAAGAAAGACAGAGAGGGCTGTAATATTAACAGGGCACAGTACAAAATGAAAATATGGGTTCTTTTTTTCTCAAAAAAAGCAGGGGAAAAATTGCCACGAAATATACAAAACAAACAGCTATTTCCTTTCCCCCTATATTCTATCTTTGAAATTGTCATGGTATTTTTTATTTGCTATTGAATATCATTGTAGGGACAGAAGAATAAATTATTAGCATAAATTTTTTACTGTTCATCCTGACATTGTGCAATGTCAGTTTTAAGGGCAAATGTAATAGCATTTAATTCACGGGAAAAATCAACAAAATTACACTGTTCATATTTCGTAACTTGTATATGCCAGAATTAAACTGCTCCTATTTCACTTCTTGACATGGGCCCCATCCACTAACACTCTGCCTATGGCATGCTGGAAGGTAAGGAAGACCTGAGAAGAATGGGACCTATGGGTAGTTCTATCTCTTTTTTTTTTTCTTTATTATTTTCAGAATAAATGGTTAGCTAATTCAGGGAAGTAACATGAGTAAGAAAGGACACAAAAAGGCTCCTGGGCTGTTGTCTTCTTCCTGTGTTCAACATAAGCTCTGGGTGGAGTGAAAACCATGGCCTCTTTGGGTCATTGTCAGTATCCATACTTACTCAGTCTTAGATGTGACATGCTTCCTTTGTATGTTTACCCTGAATTTGCTAAAGTTTCACACGCTGTGGGTCCTGTCCTCTGCAATTCTGTGTTCGTGAACATTAAGAATATTATATTGTGAGTGGAGCAGTGAAATGATGGTGGACATGCATGTTGAGTGTATTTCCTGTGTTCACGTACACACTCTAGGGTCCCATCAGACTTCCCTGATAAAACACAATTTCAAAGACAAAATTGTTAGGGATTTCTATATAGAGCATTCAACAAAGTTCCAGTCTCCAAGCACCAAACTGTTCTGAGCTTTGTGCACATGAAGCTATATGGATTACGTGCCCATGAAATGGGTTCCGGGATACCTGACCCTTGACTGAGGTAGAAGCCTAGAACATGCTGGCAGTGCACTACACATGTTGCATGGCTGTCAAAAGCAAGGAGTATGTAATATAGCTAACATTTATTTAAAAAATACTTATGCATCTTTTAAAGTTTTTCCAGGAACTCTGTAAAACAATATTAATATTACTCCATTTTCCAGGTAGGGAAACTAAGATATAGGAAGAGTAAATAATCTGTTCAAGCTTAGGCCCAGGTACTAAAAGCAGAAGGTTTCCTTTTGACCAGTTCATCATGCTAGCTGCATGCAAGAGAGGGAATCATGGGGCAGGCACATGAGAGCAGAAAATGTGAGCATGTTCTGGGCATTGTGAGCCCTGGGACAACTAGAAGGGTCCCCCCCCCAAAAAAAATGCATGCCACTGATTAGAAAATTCCCTAATCACATTCTCTTCTCTTGTTTTTCAACTGGACATCGAAGGTTCTGAGGCCCTTTGGGCAGGAGCTCACAAGCCCCAAGCTGGAAGAAGCCTAGGTCCTTAATTACCATGTAGAGGAGAACTAGTGTACCCTGATTGAACTGTTTCAGTCATTGAATAACCAACTTCTTTTGTGTTAGGGACCAAAATATGAAAGTTTATTCATTGCGGTGGCAGTAGTTAGCGTTATCTTAATATACCTGTCAGCAAGGCCGAACTCTATCACAGCATAAATCATCTTTTCTTTGATTAAGTATATACGGTTAATATAAGGAAAGAGTCCTAAGCATATCAACCTAGATCTAAATCTAAAACAAAATGTGCTCAAAATTATAAGTTTTTAGTTGATCGGTAATTTATACACAGCAAAACAGATGAATCCCGAGTATTTAGAAATTCAATAAATTTCATATTTTTATACCCCTGCATAATCATCACCCAGAACAAAATAGAAAATATTCCCAGCAATGTAGGGAATAGGTAGGAACTTTACCTGTATATTTCCTCTATGGATAATCCTACCCTTCTAGAGGTAACCACTATTTTAATTTCTGTCATCATTGATGAGTTTTGTCAGATATTTAAATATGTGTGATATGTGTGTGTGTATATATATATATATATATAGAGAGAGAGAGAGAGAGAGATAGAGAGAAAGAGAGAGAGAGAATATCACTGTGTTCTCTCATATCTGCTTTTCATTCAATGTAATGTTTTTAAGATAAACCCACATTGTGTAGATTAGAAAGTAGTTGTCCTATTTTAAATTTGTTTGATAATCTATCATATAAATATGCCTCAATTTGTTTATTCATTCTCCAACTGATGGACCTTTAGTTAATTTCCAGCTTGCGACAATTAAAAGCACAGAAGTTACAAACGTTCTTGAACAATTCTTTTCTGGATACATGTCCACATATCTCTTGGGCATTTGCTTAGGAGTGGAATTGCTGGTCATATATCACCTCCAAATTATTCTATAAAAGCACTCTCTGAAGTACTAGCACAATTCTAAGCAACTAGAACATGGTCAATTAGCACCCGCTGACTTTGGTTCATTCTTATATTTATTACAAATAAGATATTCAAAGTCACATGGCATCTAACTTGCATGAGTAAATATTATACAATATCCTCAAAATAACCAATATCATCTTACATATCAATTAATTACAATCTCTACTCGTAACTGCAAATCATCTCTTATGAACTAACCCACATACGAAAAACCTATGCAAAAATGAAGATGGTGGTAAATTCAAGGACATCAAGAAAAAGGTACATGGGGAAAAAGAAGGTAAGAATAGCAAAACATTTCTAAATCAAATCTTAATTTTGAGCTGTATGAAAGATAGGCTTAAGATGAACTGAATGATTGCTAATTGGACTGTAATAGCATATGTTCATTGTGAGCACATGAAAGTACAGTGTGTTGTCAGATTCTTTGTCAATCAGGAGAAATCTAGTGGTTCAAGACATATCTTCTCAAAACATGTCAATTAAGTGTACTTCTTTTCTGAGTAATGCTTACATGAATCTGCAGGGGTTCAGATGTGGTTTGTTCTCCCAAGAGTTCATGTGTTGGAAGCTTAGTCCCCAGTGTAGCAGTATCAAGAGGTGATGGAGTCTTTAAGAGGTGAGGTTGTATGGGATGGTAATGAGGTGACCCCAATAACCTAGTCACTGCCTTTAGAAGGGATTGCTTTAGTTCTCAAGAGATCCCAAGTTCATTCTGCTAAAAGTGAGTTGTTATGAAAGAGCAAGACTGATCCCTCCCCATGTGATCTCTTCTCCTCATGTGATCTCTTCCTCTCTCATGTGCTCTCAACAAGATGCCATCCACAATGTTGTAATAAAGCCAAGGGGACAGTTACAGAGGCTGAATCAATGGAGCATTCAGCCTCCAAAACTGTAAGCTAAAAACCTATCTTCTTTACAGATTACCTAGCCTCAGAGACTTTGTTCTAACAATACAACATAAAAAAAAATGGAAATGAAATTTTAAACAAAAATTAGTGAAAATATCCTTTAAGTTTAGAAAGGGAATAAAATAAAAAATAAATAAAATCTTACTGATTTTCATGGAATAAACTCTTAATTCATTTAGAAACAATAACATATAATATGATGCTTATGATTATGGGCTATTTTCAGATTTTTAAATTCTCTGGATTAGTCATATCTGAAATGACAGTCATAAATTTGGATGTACTTGCTTTTGTCAGCTTAAATGAGATTCTCAATTTGAAGGCAATACAGGCCTTCCTGAAATCCTCTATTTTTATGTACTATAGCTAGCTCTTTTTTTATAATAAAACTTGCCTCACCTCCAGTTGACAAAGCATCATATAAAATATTAGTCACAGAGTTCCTACAAACAACTGTGGAACATAATTTGAACATCCATAAATGATACATTTGGGGCTAATCAAATTTACAGTGAGAACAAGAAAGGCCTGAATTTTCATTTATGCAGATTTGGAGCAAAACCCTCCACTGTATTTCATACAGCTATGATGCTGATTGAAGGTTTGAGTTCCAGCTTTGTCCCCTTTCTAATTACGGGATTTGGGCATGGACTTAGCTTCTCCAAATATCATCAGTTTCTTCAACTATAAAAATGGAGAAAATAATATCAACTGGAAAGAGACTGTGTGAAGAATCTATGATACTACACAGGTAATATGGTGCACAGTGCCTAGCACCATAGTAGGTGGTCAATACATGTGATCTGACATTATTATTTTGGAAAAAAGTAATTTATGCTATTTGAAAACTTAGAAAAATTGCAAAGGCAAAATTTTATCTTGAAAGATTTTTTTTTTCCTTATTCAATACATTCTTAGAAATATTTGCAACAATGCAACGATGTACTCCCTGTTTGGGCTATTCTGGGCTCTAGAGTAAATAAACAACACCACATTCAAAATCTTCCTTTTTGTGGGGTTCATATGTAATTGAACTATATATAAATTCCCTGAAAAGGCAGAGACACTCCCATCTTTGGCAAAGGATGAACATAATCCCAACTACATGGCTGAATTCAGACTTGCAGAAATAACAGCCAGAAACAGACTCCTTTGATGATCTATGAGTACTAGTTTTTAATCGAGGTCTTTTGAGGAAGTGATTCCATTCTTAGACCATTTTATGAATATTTTCCCTATAAGGTTTATTCACTGGTACTGTTTTGGTTTGGATATGAGGTGTCCTCCCCCCAAAAAACTCATGTTAGGGAATATGGCCATATTCAGGGGTGAAATAATTAGATCATAAAACCTGTGACCTAATTAGTAGATGAATCCATGCAATGGATTAATAATTTAAATGGATTACTGGGTAGTAACCATAGGTCGGTGGAGCATGGCTGGAGGAAGTAGGTCACTTAGGGGCCTATTCTTGGGAATTATATTTTGTGCCTGGCTTCTTGCTTTCCCAGTCTCTGATTCCTGACTTCCATGAGCTGAGTAGCTTTCCTCTGCTACACCCTTCTACCGTGATGCTCTGCCTCACCTTGGGCCAGAGTAATGAAGTCAGGTGACCATGGACTGAGACCTCTGAAACCTTGATGCCCAAACAAATATTTAGTCCTCTAAGTTGTTTGTGTCAGGTATTTTGGTCACAGTGATAAAAGGCTGACTAACACAACTATTAAACCCTAAATTGGAATACCTTTCTCCAACATCCAGCTTCTAGAATGCCTGTGATTTTTGTTTTTCCAATATAGGAGAAAGTAGAGAGAGACATTCAGAAATCTCCAAATCCTAGATTTGTAAATAATCTGTTCTGAGTCCATAAGTACATGTGTACCTTGGTCTAGTTATTCTCCCCTAGTCGTCCTGTCCATGAGAATAAACACAAAGGACTTGACCAAGTAATTCCTAAAATCCCTCCCAATGCTCACATTGTAATAACCCTATGCAATGCTATCCCCCCAGAGAAAGATCTTTATAAAGTACTCCTTATTCTTTCCTGACAATATTTTTGTGTCCATAAACTTAACAGATACATCTGGGAATTTAATTTTTCTAAAGCTGTTAGATCTGTTATTATTCTCCACTTTATAGGATAAAAATGCAATGGACTTGCGTTCCATTCATGATGTCAGTTTCTTTTGTGAAGACAGCAGCTTCTTTGTTTTCCTGATATTTTAACAGCATTGTTCATTTGATATATAACTCAAATGGCAGGAGGCTTTTATTTGCTTGGTTGGATAAACTATGTACCACTGCTTTTGCCTTTAATTAATGAATGGCCAGAGAATTTGTATATTCGGTTTCTTTTCTGACATTTCTTTCAATGATTCCTACCCATTCTTGTGCTCATTTATGACATTTTTTTTCATGGACTGTGTTCCCTCATATGAGGACATTGGAGATTTCTAAAGGTGATGATGGACATTTCCTCTAGGTTAATTTTCATTGACCTCTTTGACCATTTAAAAAAAGAATAAAAAATGTACTCTTGGTTCACACACTGTTAGATTGATTGACACAAAACTGTCCCTACCCGGAAGCGTGTCACTCCTATCAGTGTGTGCCTACGTTGCACTCCTGCCTCCAAGCTTTAATGTAACAATTGAAAGAAGGCTTTGTGGCTACTGAGGTTAGAGGAAATACCAGCAGCCAGAAATGGTGTTGAGTCATTCGCAGCATGGCCATCAGATCCGCTAATGAACTTCCCTGAGCCCCAGTTTTTTAGTTTGCTTTGTTTTTGTTTTGCTTTTACCTAAAAAATGGAGAAACCCTCTTTGTTAAGGAGATTAACTGTGATGCCCAAACAAATAAATATTTAGTCCTTTAAGTTGTTTGTGTCAGGTATTTTGGTCACAGTATTAAAAAATACTGAAGAACATGCCTGGATCTTGGGTGATCAATAAAAGTTCTCCTTTTCTTCTCACAGATGATCTTCCTTTGGAGTAAAATCCACTGTTTTATGATTGACAGCAATTATAAAATACACCTGAGCTACCTTTGCTCAAGAGAGGCTATAGTGAAAGTTTAGGGGCTTGCTCTCCAACCCCTGCTCTACTACTTACTATGTACTCGCCAGAGCTTGAACCATTAGTTTGACTATTAGACAAATAACCATGTGAAAAGAAAAGAAAAAAAAATGGTTACTGAATATTGGCTTCTCTGAACCTCATTTTTTCATCTGTACCATGGGTATATAGATTCTATCTTTCCTGGAAACTGAAATTAAATTATGAGGATCTAATGAGATAAGCGATGTGAAAAAAATCTCCCGTTTAGAATGTTTCTAGAACATTCTAGAAACACAATACCTCTTTATCTGGGAAAACCCACAAACACAGAAAGAGCCACACTGAAATAATGGGAAATTACAGACTCTTTGAGGAACCAGAGGCAAGGATTTGGAGACTTGGTAAATTTAAGTGACATTCAATTCACCTAAATTTGGCTCAGAACCCAAACTAGCAGATCTTTACAAGTGAAACATGGCAAATGAGCAGTTTCTTCTTTTTAACTTTTGGCTTTGGGCCCTTAATTTAAGCCAGACTCCTCAATTCTCAAAGTTCCTTTTTTTTTTTTTAACCATTTCTAATGTGAGCCTTATCAAGAAGATAAGAAAGATAGTCACCCATAATCCTTTCTGTATCAGGTGAAAGGAACATGACTTCCTACTGGGGCAATGGCTATTAGGAAAATTAGTCCTTTCGATTCTTCCAGCATAGGTTCAACTTTGCCTTGAGACCTTTGTACATGCTGTGCTTTGTACCTTAAGCTTTTTTCCCAGATCCTTGAATGTCTCCCTCTATCACATCTGAGAGGTCCTTCCTGAGTGGTTCACCCAACACAGCAACAACTGCTCACTCTCTAGCCCACTGATTCTCCAAACGTTGTTCTCCCACCAGTGGCTTAAGCATGATCTGATTTTTTTTTAACCAGGGTTTGAGCCCAGGGGTGCTTAACCACTGAGCAACTGCCCCAGCCTGTTTTAATTTTATTTATTTATTTATTTATCTATCTATCTATCTATCTATTTATTTATTTAGAGACAGACTCTCACAAGGTGTTTAGGGCCTCTCTAAGTTGCTGAGGCTTTGAACTTGTGATCCTCCTGCCTTAGCCTCCCGAGCTGCTGGGATTACAGGCATGTGCCACCATGTCTGGCTTGAGAATATTTTTCATATGAAATTTCTCAGTCCCCACCCAAGACCCACTGAATCAGAAACTTGGGAGTATGGTGCCCAGACATCTTAATTTTAATAAGAGTTCCAGGGCTTCTGATGCAAGCTGAGGTATAAGAACTACTGCTGTGTGCTGGGGTTGTGTCTCAGTGGTAGAGCACTTGCATAGCATGTGTGAGGCACTGGGTTCAATCCCCAGCACCACATTTAAAAAAAACAAAAAAACTAAATAAAGGTATTGTATCCATCTACAACTAAAAATATTTTTTTTAAAAAAGAATTACTGCTCCAGCCCTTGGAAGTGTTTTCCTTTACAGTCCTCATTAGCTGCTGTTACATTAACTATTCATTTCCTTCCAGATGTATTATCAGGCTCCTCTATTAGAACGCAAGCCCCATATGAGAGATTAGAGGGCAATGGGAAGCTAAATGCAATCTCTAGATTAGAGCAGAAGGACTTGAATCCCCAACACTTACAGAGCATGAAGTGTCAATGCATCATCTAAATCTCCACCCCAGGTTAAATGGACAATAACCTAGAAAGGACTCAGGGCAGAGTGACCAACTTTGATTTACTAAAGGTAGTACAGTTTGTAAATTTTATGCTTCAGACCGGGACCCAAATTGAACAGTTCTTGTGTAGTCCCCTTACCATTATATTCAGGTTTCAACAATAACTGTAATGACGAGACCCCGAGACCAAGAGGTCAGAAATATTTGGAAAAGAAGGGATGCACATTCACATGCACACACACACGTGTAGGTTTCATTTTCTTTTACTTCATGGATTCTCAGAATCTTTCCCCCCTCTCCCTCCCTCCCTCCCTTCCTTCCTTCCTTCCTTCCTTCCTTCCTTTCTTTTTTCCCCAGTGCTGGGGATTGAACCCAGGGCCTGCTAGGGAAGTACCCTGCCTCTGAGCTACATCCCCAGCCCTCTTCTCTGAATCTTTAACATGCTTATTTGTTTTACAGATATCTGAATAAAAAATGAATGAGTTTGTACCTTAAATAACCTTAGGGGACTAGTGAATTCCACAGACTTTGCCAAACTAACAATTTAGAGCCACCTAACATGTCTCTTCCAGCAGTCAGAGGGTAATATGTTACCTGGGATTCTATACATTAGCTCTCACCACATAACAAACCACCTTCAAAATTAGTAGCTTAGGACAGAAATAATTTATTAGTATTTTTTTATGATTCTGTGAGTTAACTAGGCAATTTCTTAATTTGGGTTTGGATAATCTATGGTTATACGGCTTACATGTCTGCAGGTTGGCAGGCTGGTCAGTTGGTGGGCCTTCAGTCTGAATGGCTCAGCTTTGTTCCTCGTGGTCTGCTCCCCTCCAGCAGGCTTGCCAGGGCTTCTTCAATGTGGTGGTCTCAGGGCCTGAAGACTAAGAGCAGGGCCCAAAGCTTAAGAACTTTTCAAGTCTCTATTTAGGTCATATTTGCTATAGTTTTATTGTCCAAACCAAAGCAAATGTTCAATCCAGATTCAAGGGAAAGGAAAGTAGGTCTTGAGAGGGAGCATTTGCAATGTTGTGTTGTGAGGATGTGTTTAGAGGCAGGAACTAAACATCTGGCTTGAGAAATTTAAATGGGAACAACCATGTGTTCGTTTGTTTTGAATTGCCATTACACTACACCTGAGGCTGGGTATCTTATAAAGAAAAGAGATCTATTCAGCTCAGTGCTGGAGATATACGAACATTATTGCTGGCATCTGCTTGGCTCTGGAAAGACCTATGGAATATGGTATCACGATGTTGGGAGTGTATACAGAAGAGTTCACATCGTGAGACAGAAAGCTGGAGAGGTTCAGAGCCAGAGTCTCTTTGATAACTTGTTCTCCTGGACAGAAGAACACACCTAATCACTTCCCACTAGGCCCTACCTCTTAACGATTCTACCACCTCTCAACATCAACATAATGGGACCTACCCTCCAGCCCATGGGGGGACAAGCCACATCCAGACCTTAGTATGTTCCTTTCATTTTCCTCTTGGAATTGAGCAACATATTCAAAGTAGTCTCTAAGTACCTCTTATGTGTTACTCAGTTTAGGAACTCATCACCATACCAACAAAATTTCAGTATGGAGATTAACCAAAGCTTTCCTCCAGGGCTTCAGACTTTGGTACAAAAGCCAGAGCAAAGACCACTGTATACATGGAGTTGTGAAGAGGTCTTGGAAAATTCCGTCACATGTGACAGGCTGGAACTCACCCTCAGTGACTACATACACAGGGAAGAATAGTCAGGCCAAATAATTAAATATATTTGTGCATAGAACAATGGTGGCAGGGTGTGTTCATCTTATCACAGAGAAGGGAAAAACGCATGTTTTAATGATCTCAGTGCTGTTGAGTGGGCGACTTTTTTTTTGCCAAATAATTCTTTTTTTTTTTTTTTTAGTTTTTCCCTTTATTTATTTATTTATTTATTTTTATTTGTTTTAATTAGTTATACATGACAGTAGAATGCATTTTGAAACATTGTACACAAATGGAGCCTAACTTCTCATTCTTCTGGCTGTACATGGTGCTGAGTCACACCAGTAGAGAGTGGGTGGCTTTTACCTCACTCCTTTGACAATCACTGGTGCAAGGACCCAGGTTCTGAAAAGATTGTGGTGGACCAAATAATTTAATCTCCTCCTTTGTGAAACTTTGAATTAGATGAGATAGAAAGATATTTCAAAGTATATTCAGATGGATAGATAGATGAATAGATACCTACCTATCTACATACATACATATATAAGCATAGATAGATATACAGAAAAAGAGTAGCATGCATAAGAGTGGGTAATGGATACAGGTACTTAATTAAATGGGGTAGTCAGGGAAGGCCTCTTTGAGAAAGTGACATTCCAGCTAAGAACTGAGGGATGAGCATAAAAGATGGAGATATATATATCTGTAAGTATCCTAGCAAGCATTATATCCTTAGCAAGCAGATGTAATCCAGAGAGTATGAACTAAGGCAACAGGTAAATAGATAAACAACAAGAGGATACATTGCCAAGTATTCAGAGAAAGAGAAAGAGAGATATTCACACTCAAATAATTCTTAGATCATTGTAAAAAACATAAAGTACTTTATCTTGAAGCCTTGTCAGTGTTTCTCAGTTGTTTTCCTTTTATCTTGTTGCTGGATTTGAAATAAAAATAGTTTAGAAGAACATCTGCCTTACATTATCATCCTGTTTTAAAGGCTGTGCTCTATAAGCAGAACAGCAAGCAGAAATACAGCATAAACTTTCACAAATTAAAGATCACATGTAACCATCAGCTTGTGCCCTATTAGGAAAAGGAGATCGACTTTCATGGTGTCTGTTGATGTCATATCTTGACTTCATGGTGTGTTAAAATTAGGAGTAACAACAAATAGAATAATCTGTAGGGATTCATGAACACGTAAGTGCTCATGATGGATTGGTTCATGCACTTGTAGATCCTTTAATGAGACGTGGAACACAAAGGAACAGACATTTCCTCCATTCTCATTTCCTAGGTTGAGTTCTTCTGTTGGGGTTGCTATAGTCTCACCTTTGAAAGGAGTCATGCTTCTGCATGGAAAGCTCATCATTTCCATTGGTATTTACCTGCAAGACAAGGTTCTAGGCCCATGTTTGTCAATCATAGCACTGTTGATGTTCTGGGTGGGGTAGTTCCTAGTTATGAGAAACTGTCTCCTGTCTTGTGGGAGGTTGAGCAGCTCCCCTGGCCTCTACCCACTAGATGCCAGTAGAACTCACATCCTATCCTCCACCCACCCTCTAAGTCTGTGACAACCAAAATATCTCCAGACATTGTCAAATGTCCCCGAGGGGGCAAAATCATCCCCAGTTGAGAACTTCTCTTCTACCATCCTCTGTCAGAAAATGTGAATTTTGCTGCTGATTGGTTAATTTCTAGATTAAGAGACTGGTGATTATTGACATGTTTTGGCACCTTATAAAGAGAAAATGTGGATCTTACTAGTCATGTATATTATTTTTATTCAATTCTGCCTAGGACAATCTAATTAAATTAGAACCTTAACGTCATGTATATTATTTTTATTCAATTCTGCCTAGGACAATCTAATTGAATTAGAACTTTAACGTTTTCCTCAAAATTGAGGAAAAACAAAGTTCTGAAGTATGACATTTTAAAGTAATATATTTCTCAGAAGCAGCCCAAAAGACAGATACAAATGTACCAAAAATAAGATGATTTTTACAAACGTTGCTGCAAAGAGAAAAAAGTGCATGCACTAATTCTGAATCATCTGCAATTCTCTTGTCTGGCAATTGGTTCCCCAATAATGTGGCAAAGGAAACTCATAACCTATGAACTGCACAGTACCCCTAAAATGTATCTGAATATCTTAGAATAAGATCACCTGTTCCCTTTTATGGATGTCTGCAAATATAGTCAGTATGTTTAAATTTGTAGTTCTATACTTTCTCCTACCCCACCCACATATGGTCCTTAATTACTCAGTGGGAACATTGCAACATAAAATAATTCATCTTTTTCAGAATAGATCAGCAGTTAAATCATCAAATCAGGTCAAAAGGACTCTTCAAAAAGTTCATTTTCTCAGGTAATAGATAAGACAAAGTGATATATACTTACCACTACTGCCAACACCATAAAATCAGGAGAGCAAAAAGGACATGGTTTATCCAATGGAGGTGAGCCTCCCAAGGATGACTAATGAGTAGGAAGTTGAGAATGTGCCTACATGACCCATGACTAGGTAGCAAAATGTTTACCTCACAAATAATAGCCTCCATCAGGGAACATGTACAGGTCATTAAGAATGACAAATGAAAAACCTGTCTGACCCCAGCCCAGCCTTGCCTAGAAAGACTAATTGACAATGGGAAATAAGGGTAAATCAGACCATCTATCAAAGATAATTGATGCATTGTTAAGAGGGTCCTCACTAATACTTTTCCATCCAGGGAAAGAAGATGTGGGACAAATTAGTGAAGTAAAAAAAAAAGACTTATAATTTAGTTTCCTTTAAATTTCTTTCTATTTAAAACATTTTCCCATCTGTCGTTAAGAGTTACACCCTTGGAAAAGAACAAATGAAAACTTAAATTTGTAGGATATGTATGCATACATGTATAAAGGGCAGTCAGCCTAACATTGAAGTTGTAACCATATTTAATTTTTATTAAAAAATTAAATATAATTTTTAAATATGTTCAAAAAAATTGAACAACAGATTTATTCAGGTAGCATATATAGTATTATGGCATTTCACCTTCCATTCATTTGTAGTAATCTTTTTGTAAGTCATCATTTGATAAAACATACAATTTACTCTGAAATGTGATGATAGCAAAATAGATGTTTAGGTCTTATTATAACATAGGACAATTCTGGAGACAGAAAATGGGAACGTTTTATTCTTCTGGAACATAACTATGGAAGAACAAACATTCTCTGAGGTCCTAAGGACAAACCCCAACCATCGATCCCTTACACCCTCCATTGGTCTGCTTACTCTGGCTGCATTTACTATTCTTATCATGTTTGTTTATCTAGGCTTACATTCCTGGGTAGAGCTGAGCAGCAATCTACGGACACATTGAAAAATGACCTCTGTGATGGGGTGAATGTTCATATGTGGAAAAAGAGTAATGCTGAGAATTAGAATAAATCTCCTTTCATCTCTTTAAGGCAGTCACCTACCTATGTTGGATAGTATGCCATAGTGTCATTCCAAGTGATTACATGGTTGTTAAATACAAGAACATCACAGAGTTCTGGATTGGAGAGGGCTTCAAAGTCTACCCTGATCCTTCTTCTTAGCTTCCCAGCCCATTCTTTAATATGTCAGTCCAGTGGTCTTCTTGCTTGTGTTTAACACCCAGGGAGAATTGTACTGTCTTGTACTCCTGCTCATTCAAATAACTGAGAAAGAATAAGACAGGGCTGAAGAAGTTGCCCTCTGGCACACTATATGAAGCATCCTTCAGGGTGGTATGCATTCATCAACTCAACACGCGTAGATATTGCTTGGGACTCCATGAGAGTCCAATCTGTGCCCGCGTTATCACTCCTGTTTACCAATCCAGCAACCACAAAAATAAAGGAAGTGATTCTCAGGAAGCCCATGTTGGCTCAAAGTATTATACTACCATCTCTTTTCAGGATCTAAGATGGCCTTTGGGAATACATTCTGGAAATGTTAAGCTTCATTTATAGCACATGTCATTTTTTTTTCTTCTTTTCTTGGTTCTGGGGGTGGAACCTGGGGTTTCATGCATGCTAGCTAGACCACTGCTCTACCACTGGTCTTGTTCAGATTAATTTAATTTAACTTAGTTTTAGTGGTACTGGGAATAGAACCCAGGGGTACTTTGCCACTGAGCTACATTCCTAGCCTTTTTTTTTTTTTTAATTTTGAGACAGGGTCTTTCTAGGTTGTCTTGGTTGACCTTTATTTTTTTTCTGGTTATATACATAGTATATTCACACCAATTTGTGTCTTCATACACGTTTGACCTTTAAATTTGCAATCTTCCTGCCTTAGCCTCTCAGGCATGGTCACAGCGCCCTTCTCACATTAATTTTAAGATCTTAAATCAAAAGGCTCCACTTTCTTATGCCTTCTGAACTCAAGATGAGTTAACTACTTGATGACTTTGTCAAAAAGAACAGTTAAATTTTATTTAAGAGCCCCTACTCAAAGAGAGAAGACTAAAACGGATTCATTTTTTAGAAAGTTTTTTTTTTTTAAAAAAAGGATTAAAATGAGAAAATGTCCCAACTATGTTCAGCTTTACTTATGTGGAAAATTCACTTACCAGAAATTTCTCATGCCTTAATTATGTCAGTTATAGGAAGACACTGTAGATTGTTGGTTCTCACTATGTAGACCCCAAATCAGCAACATCATATGACCTGTGAACCTGTTAGAAACATAGGACCTTGGATCCCCCCACCCAGGGCCTACTGATAGAATCAGTGTCTCTGCGTGGGGCCCAGCTCTGACTCTGTGTCATACCATGCCCTCCTGTTGAATCTGTGCACTCTCAAGCTTGAAAACCACTGCTGTAGAGGCTGAAATAGAATTGGGTTATAATGTACAGACTTCCCATGTTCCCAACTTGATGGGAATTGTGATGAAGAAGATGATGATAATTTCAGTAGACAACCTTATCTCACCATCTCATTATGCACGTAAGCCTTGTGCTTACTATAGGCACTATGCCACAATGTCACGTGATTGTGATTGTCAGTAGAACCCAACGTACTACTGTTATTCCCAGTTTATAGATGAGACAATGAAGTGGAGGAAAATGAAGCAAGTTGGCCAAGGTCAGATGGTAATTTGCAGAATTGGGATAAGCACACAAATCTAGTTGATACATGCACACACACACACACACACACACACATATACACACACACACACTTTCTTCATCTTCATGCCATGTTACCTTCTGGAACCAAGAAAAAAGAAATCTTCCAATTTAAAAATTCCCTCTTTTTCTCCATTTTAAAAAATTGCCTCTGTCCAGAAACCCATGTCAGGAAGTATCCCCCTTCACCCACCATATCAGCAGCCAAATATCTAACTCCTGACCTTCCTTTTCAATCTTATTGGAGCTCCAGAGATAAAATCTCCAGCATAATTTTTCTTTCGAGTAAACCTGAATTTTTACTCCATATATTACATATAAAATAGCCCCTGACCATAATTATAAACTACAGTTTAGAAGCTGTAAGAAACCCTCTGTAGATATCAGCTGTATCATTGCTATTCAAATTATGGTACTTGGGTCACTAGCACCTGCCTCATTCTGGGTGCTTGCTAGTAGGGCAGAACCTCAGACCCTACCCCAGGCCTGCCGAATCAAAGTTTTTATTTTAGCAAAATCCCAGGGGTGATTCTATGCACACTGAAATTTAAGAAGCACTGATTTATCTAGATCCGCCTTCAGTTTACCTGAGGAGACCCAAGGAAATTAAATGACCCCCTGAAGGCAACAAATCTAGTTAAATTTGGAACTGACCCCATGTTGGATATACTTTTTATCCTTGAGGTCTTCAATTATGTGCCATCAAATAATGCTAGTCATCCAGAGTTTCTTATATTCTGGACATTGTGCTAAACACTTCACATGGATTTTCTCTTCTACTTCTTTACATATCCTGTGAATTCAGTATTCTTAGTATCTCTCTCTATTTTTTTTGATAGGGAAACTGAAGCCCTACCTACCCCCTAATTATGCAACTACCAATTAGTAAATCAGGAATTATAACCCATGAAGTCTACCTTTGAAATCAGCCTGTAACTCCTGTCCTGCATATAGCCCCTTATCTTGCCATGACTCTAAAAGCTTCTGTCTGTTTAGTTGTTGGGAGACTGTAGTGTATAAAGATGAAATCATGATGCTTGGTGTCTCTTTTCTTTTTTAAGTATTCTTTTTAGTTGTAAATGGATATAATACCTGTATTTTATTTACTTATTTTTATGTGGTGCTGAGGATTGAACCCAGGGCCTCACTTGTGCAAGGCAAGCATTCTGCCACTGAGCTATAACCTCAGACCTCTTCTTTTTATTAATCTCAGTAATAGAAGTTCTTCTTCTATAGGTGTTTAGGAAAAAAAAAGTAAAGGGTCCCTCATCTTTCGCCCATCTTCTCATCCTTTACAGCTCAATGTACTTACCCTCCATCTCAACCCCTCTCCCATAGTCTCAGGAACCTTGATTTGAGAATCCCTGGAAACCTAGAGGTTATGAAGTCCCTGCCTCCAGAGTTGGAAAGATAAAAGGCTCATCTCCCTTTCCAGAAACACTCAAAAAGTAAAGGAAAAACGGAACAGTCATGAGGGAACCCTAACTTGGGTAAATGAATTGCTTTTGTGTGATTTCTTGAATATCCAGCATGTGATACATTATTTCCAGTAAAAACCTTTGCATTCCAACCAACTTCACATCTAAAATGCAACCCAAAAGTAAATTGTAAACAGCCTGTTATGTTCTGATTATAAAAGTTCCACTTATCTATAGCACCTTTAAAAAAGCATTTGCATATTTACTCAGAGTAGAGTGATTTTCCTAACAATGAGCTTGTACATCCTCTTCACATGATGCACACATATTTGACAAACAAAAATAATATGGGAAAGTCCTAGGTCTATAAAAACACCAGAATTAGAATATGATTTAGAAATTTAAATTTGGGTTAACTATCAAGCCTTATGATGACAACATTTCACTTTCACAAAAGCCAATTCTTCCACAACTTTTTAGAATTTAGTTAATGTATATAGTGATGAATTGCATGTACTTTTGCTTGGGTCACCATGGATTTAGATAGAAAACAAACAATTTCGAAATTGTTATATGAGTCATAACTAATAGGATTGAACAGACTTGTAACATCCCCAAAGGAAAGTTCCCCAGAATCTTCTATCTGGAAACAGAATCTTCTATCTGGAAACAGAATCAGTCTAGTTATTGATGTTCTCCATAAAATATATTCATACATGAGCACACACGCATACACACACACATACACACACACGCGCGCGCGCCTTTGGTTCTGAATATTTTCTGTTAATCTCCAAGATACTCAAGGTAAGAATACAATCTTACATATGTTTTAATTTCTCTTATTATGTATGTAACATGTATTCTTGCCTTAATAAATGTTTGCTGAACTGAATACCACACCTTCACAACATATATCTGGGATTTCTGTTGTGAACTTCATTTAACGGGAAATGGAAAAGATTTGTGGGTTTTGTAAGACTATAATTTTCAATCTCCTGATTTTGTGATTTTTAAGGGCTGGCCATAATGCCATATAGTTCTCTGATTTTATTTCTTTGGTACAAAAAAAGCAAAATGAATGAATTGTGATTGAGCCATGGAACCCAGTTGCTTGCATATGTAATAGGAATTCTAAATTGCCACATAAACACAGCTGCAGTTTTTCAGTCTGAAGGCCTAGAGAAACATGCCGACTGGTGGGTTGGGGTATTTGGAGCTCTAAATTTAAGTGCATTATTATGAGCTGCGATAGACAATCATCCCGCCTTATTTAAATCTCTGGGCAACTATAAAACTAGAGTGAGTCAAGCTTCTTATCTATGCCTAAATCTGTACAAGCAAGTTTAGCTCATATCTTAGAAGTTGACAAATTGTACTTTATGGTATGTCATTGGCTGCTGCATTTATGAAGTTACCAGAAGGTTAATAGTGCAAGACTAGTTTATATTTAAATTATCTCATGGTAAATGTTATTTCAAAAGTCATACAAGTTGACATACATCATACTTCCTTGCAGGGCAAATAGTCCCATGTAGGAAAATACATGAAAATATTTCCACCTCTATTTTTTTATAAACACACACACACTAAAAGATTTGTGCCTGATTTTAGTTTAAAAAACAATGAGGAGAAGAAGCTTTTTAGTTTGAGTCCATCCCATTTATTAATTCTTCATTTTATTTCTTGCCACTTCAGGAGTCTTGTTAAGGAAGTTGGGGCCTAATCTGACATGACTAAGATTTGGGCCTACTTTTTCCTCTATTAGGCGCAGGGTCTCAGGTCTAATTCCTAGGTCCTTGATCCACTTTGAGTTTTGTGCATGGTGAGAGATGGGGATTTATTTTCATTTTGCTGCATATGGATTTCCAGTTCTCTCAACACCATTTGTGGAAGAGGCCATCTTTTCTCCAATGAATGTTTTTGGTGCCTCTGACTAGTATGAGATAATTATATTTATGTGGGTTTGTCTCTGTATTTTCTATTCTGTACCATTGGTCTACATGTCTATAAAAAACAACCAACCTAATCAGTAAATGGGCTAAGGAGCTGAACAGACACTTTTCAGAAGAAGATATACATTTGATCACCAAATAAAAAATGTTCATCTCTAGTAATTAGAGAAATGCAAATCTAAACTACCCTAAGATTCTATCTCATGCCAATCAGAATGGCAGTTATCAAGAATATAGACAACAATAAAATTTGGTGAGGGTGTAGGGAAAAAGGGTCACTCATACATTGCTGGTGGGACTGCAAATTGGTGCAACCAATCTGGAAAGCAGTATAAAGTTTCCTTAGGAAACTTGGAATCCAACCACCATTTGACCCAGCTATCCCACTCCTCCTCAGTCTATACCCAAATGACTTAAAATCAGCATGCTATAGTAATGCAGCCATGTCAATTGAGTTCATAGCAGCTCAATTCACAATAGTTAAATTGTGGAAAAAACCTAGATGCCTTTCAATAGATGAATGGATAAAGAAATGGTGATTATATATATATATATATATATATATATATATATATATATATATATATATATATATATATAATGGAATGTTACTCAACATTAGAAGAGAATAAAATTATGGCATTTGCAGGTAAATGGATGGAGTTGGAGAATATCATGTTAAGTGAAGTAAGCTAATCACCCCAAAACAAAGCCAAATGTTCTCTCTGATAAGTGGATGCTGATCCATAATGGGGGGGCATGGGAAAAATGGAGGAACTTTGATTGGGCAAAGGGGAGGGTGGGGTGGGGAGGGTGCACAGGGGCAGGAAAGATGGTGGAATGAGATGGACATAATTACCCTAGGTACATGTATGACTGCAAATATGGTGTAATACTACATCGTGTACAACCAAAGGAAGGAAAATTGTGCTTCAGTTGTGTTCAATGAATCAAAATGCATTCTGCTGTCATATATACCTAATTAAATAAATGAATTAATAATAATTTTTAAAAAATCAATGAGGAAAGGTGAATTTTAAAATAAAATTTCTTTCTAATTTTCCAAACACCCAAATTGGAAGAGCAAAGATACCTCTAAAGAGCCTTATTTGCTAAATTTGTTATTTAAATTAATTTTACAAGAAAAATGTTTAATGACTTAAACAGTGATTTCATAAAATTTGTCTATTCAATGCTGTCTCTTTAATGTTCTTAATCATACTTAAGAAGTCTTTAAGAGAATTAACTCATCACAGATGGAAAGCAGATAGAATCCCATTTCATGCCTGCAGGTTTTTAAACTATTTAATGGCAGTAAATCAAATCAGTAAAGGCTTACATGCTAAATGAAGTCAAAATGATCACTGTACCCTAATATTAATTTAATTAATTCAATAGAAAATTTGAATTAGAGTCAAAGTTATCATTTAGCCATTTTTTCCCCCAAGGCTGTCTGTATGTAAGAAAAGAACAGTGATGAAAGTCACTGGATAATCTGCATTATAAATTATCTACCTTGTGGCATAACCCCAGCAAAATGTAAATCCAAGTCCTTTTCTGTGGGTAACCAATACTGTTATGGATTATCTTCTTCCACAATAACTTCGAAAAATTCAACCTAAACACGGTTGTTGACTCAAATAACACTGAATGATAAACACTGTCACAACAAACAAGCAAAACCAGAATAAGCAACTTGTCTCTTCATCCCAAAGGTCTCAGATCAGAGAGATTCAGGTTGGCCATCATGATGAACAATTCTTGATTGTTCTGTTCACCATCAGAAATGTCAGCTATTTTTAATTGAACAGGTTTTTCTTTTTGATGTTTCCTTAATTTCAAAGAAGTGACACCTAATTTCTAACATTTTCAGACCACATGGTTAATTCAAACTGCCATAAAATTTTACATTTTCCTCCTATAATTGTATTTTAGTTTCCATAAAAAATGTGTCATATATATAAGAACTGACAAAAGTGTCAACTAATTCCAATCAATCCAACGTAAGCAAAGAAAACTGCTGTAGGAAAGAATGCTATGTATCTTCACCAGTAAATCAAATAGAATGAGAACTTAAGAAAAGTGAACAGTTACGAAATCCCTCATTGTAATGAAAGTGTAAGTAGGATCACAGTACCAAGAGCTGGAAGGAATTAGAGAAGTCAGCTGGTAAAAATCCCCTTGTTTGACAGATGAAGAAAAGATTCTCAAGATGGAAACCATTGACCTCAAACTGTTATAAGCCCTTAGAAGTGTAAGACTTGCAACTACTTCTATCTTTGCAGAAAATGGATTGTCCCTGAATATCTTTTCCCCCTTCTTCAACTGTTAAGAGAATTTCTGGTTGGACATATGGCTGGCTACCCAGAATGAAGACTACATTTCCAAGAATTCCTTGCAGCTTCTCTGCAAGAATTAGTCAGGTGAATAAATTCTGGGCAAGGTACATAAACAGAATTGTTGTGTGATTGTCTTTAGAAAGTACCTTTATGCTTTGTCCCTTATTTTTCATTCTTCTCTTCTTCTTGCTGTTTGGACAATTTGTATAATGGCTAGAGCTGAAGTAGTCATCTTGCAGGCCCTTGGGAATACAGGCTGCCCCTGGAATAGCAAAGAGGTTGAAGGTTCAAAGCTTTCATGGTGGAGAGTCTTGGATCTTAGACTCTTAGACTTTTGAATGAAAGCAGATTAAGGAAAGGGCTCAGGGAGAGGGGGTAGGGGGAGGGGGGAGGGAGGTAGAGGGAAGGAGGTAGAGGGAGGGAGGTAGAGGGAAGGAGGTAGAGGGAGGGAGGTAGAGGGAAGGAGGTAGAGGGAGGGAGGGTGAGAGAGAGAGAACTTTTCTCTCATTTAAGCAGTCATTCAAGCAATAAAAAATTATTTTTATTTTTCTATTATTCCTGGTTAAATCCAATCCTAATTCCAGGTCTGTGATGACATCAGAGCCTGGGTAGGGTGTGCTCAATAGATGTCTGGGCAATCTGGGAGGTATCCTGGATATCTTTTTGTTTCCCCATTCAACCCAGCCATGAGTTCTATCAGTTTAATCTCCTGACATTTTTAAATCCATACAGTTGTCTTCATCTCCCTCTACCCAAGTGAATTGAGGCTTTTGCTATGTTCTGCTTAGATTATAGCAGTACCTGTGTTTTGCTCCCCAGAATTTTCAGTTATTCATTGTCATTGAAAGTATTGAATGAAAAATTTCAGAAATAATTCATAAGTTTTAAATTGTGGCTATTCTGGGTAGCATAATGAAATCTCTCACTGTCCCACCCCTTCCTGCCATGGACATGAATCATCCTGTTGTCCAATGTATCCACTTTGTACATATTACCCTCTCATTAGTTATCCAGTAGCAGTCTCAGTTATTAGACTGTCATTACTATGATTTAGATATTAGGTGTCCCCCAAAAGCTTATGTATGAAACAATGCAAGAAAATTCAGAGATGAAATTATGAGATTCTAAAAGCTGTAGCTAATAGTGGTTTAATCCACTGATATGGATGAACTGGGTGGTAAATATGGGCAGGTAGGTTTTGATTAGAGGAGGTAGGTAATTGGAAGAATGACCTAGGGGTATATATTTTGTCTCTGGTGAGCAGAACTCTCTCTGCTTCCTGGTTGTCATGACCTGAGCTGCTTTCCTGTGCCACACCCTCTAACCATGATGTTCTGTGTCATCTTGGGCTTAGATCAATGGAATCAGCCGACCACAGCTGAACCACTGAAACTAAGCCAAAATAAACTTTTCCTCCACTAAATTGTTCTTGTTAGGTATTTTGGTCACAGCAAGGAAAAAAATTTGACAAAAACAGTCATAGTGTCTCAGTGCTTGTGTTGTTCAAGTTATCCTTATTTTACTTAATGATAGCCCAGAAATACAAGAGTAGTAACACTGGCAATTTTAATACATTATATTGTTATAATTGTTCCGCTTTATTACTATTGTTTTTAATCTTATTGTGCCTAATTTATACATTAAACTTTATTGTAGGTATGTATATAGGGAAAAAAAGGTAATATAGGGTTTAGTACTATCTGAGTGTCAGGTATCCACTGGAGCCGGGGTGTTGTAACCCATTTCCTATGGATAAGGGGGAACTATTGTGCTTTAAGACCTTGTGAGTGGTCTTGCCAGAGTACATCCTTTTCTATATAAAAAGGATTCTTCCTGTTTTCTTTTCTTTAGGAGAAAGACACAAATCTTTAACCTAATCTATAGGCCTCATTTCTCTGACCTTATTTTACACTTCTCTGAGATGTTTTTTCCATCCCTTTTCTACTGAATTCACTTCTAAAAGTTCTTCAGGCCTCCCCTCAGCACTTCCTCTGAAAAGACTCCCCCCTCCCACTGCAGAAAACCTCCAATCATTCTTTCATTGCATCACCTACTTCTCTACTCCTATATGTAGCATAGCTCGTCTCTTCAACTAAACAGTAAATCCTAAAAAGGTGGTCACTGCAAATATTTTGCATATGATTGTGTCCCCAGTATCTAGCATGCTCCTGGTATAGAGGAGATGATTAGTAAATGCTTGCTGAATGAATAAGTGGTTGTGCAAAAGTCATTGTTGGATTTGGAAAATCAGAGGGCTGGGCAGTGTCTGAGGCTTGAAAGACAGAAAGAGGGAGGGAGGGAGAGAGAGAACTTCAAATGACACACAACACGTTTTACATTTACCTTGGAATAGCCATGAACTCATTAGATTAATCAAATTCTAAGATAATTTTACTAGTAAGATTGGATGGGCTAGAGGTTTGAAACCCACTGCTTCTCTATCACTATCCTGAATCTGAAATTTAATGATTAGACCAGCAGCCCTCAGGGTGACCCAAAGACCCCTGGGGATCCATGAAATCCTCCCTTTTCCAATCTGGATGAAGTTAAATTTACTTCAACCCAAATAACATATGCACAGATTGAGTACAAAAGCAGCTATGAGATTCCAGCTGTCTTACTATTAAACTAGACTTAAAGAAATTTGCAAAAATGTAAAACAATGTCACTTTCTTCACTAAATACTTTTTAGCTTTGGAAATATAGTTTTTTTTTTAAATAAAAATATGTTCCACACTTTACCATGTAATGTTTATTATTGCTATTTTAAAAATGATCTAGTAAAGACATCTTAAACATTTGTCAGTTTCCCTTCTAAACCGTTGATGCTATTGATGAATATAAGCTACAGAACCAAAGCTCTTTGGGGTTCTCAATACTTTTTGAGAGTGTGAAGCAATCCTGAGGCCAAGACATTTGTGAACGGCTACATTGAAGAATCATTGTTTTAAATGTTTTTTTTTTTAATTTATTAATGCATTATCGTTATACATAAAAGATGGGCTCATTTTGATCTATTCATAAATGCATATAATAGTTTTCTCCATTTCAGTCTCCAGTACTTCCAAGAGTCATTCTTTGGTTTAAGGTTTGATCTTCTCTCAAACTGCAAATAAGTAGGAACACAGTAATAGAAAGAACCAAGCCTTCTGAGGTTGGCAGCAGCAGGCTGGATATTAGGTGCTGCCACGAACTAGCTGAAAAGCTTGGGCAAGTCGTCTAACTTCTGATTGTCTGTTCTCTCTTTTCTAGTCTCAGGCTAAAAACACCTCCATGAATTATTTTAAGAATAAAAGAAAACCATGTGGAAAATAGCATAGTGCTACATACAATAGGTATGTGTTTAACCTGCAGAAATATTATTTTTATTATCAACTATACCTTGGAATGAGTTTACTAATCTTTTGTCAGTTTTTTAAAATTATTATTTTTTTAGTTATATACAATACCCTTATTTTATTTATTTATTTATTTTTATGTGGTGCTGAGGATCGAACCCAGCATCTCGCATGTGCTGGGTGAGCACTCTACCGCTGAGCCACAACAACCCCAGCCCTTGTCAAACAGTTTTTTTTAAGGGGGAGACATGGTGGTACCTAATAAAATTTTAGTAACTAGGTCTAGGTCTCTGGAAAAAGAAAGCAGGGGTGGGGGGTTGGGGTGTGGGGAGAGGGAAAAGGAGAGGGGGAGGGGGAGGGAGAGAGTAGGGGGAGGAGGAGGGGGAGATCTGGTCTTTAGCATTTGCTGATTTCTCTGGTGTAAATAATTCCACCTTGGTGATTTTAGAACCAGTGGGGAAGAGATGGGCTCTTGAATAGATGTGAATCAGTTTCAGCATAGAATGTTCTGGGCCCCTTCAGTGGCATAGGGATGGAACAGACATGTCAGGCAGAACAGATGTCTGGGAACTTCAGGCAAAGCTCATGCTAATTCCATATTTTGTCTCCAGTCCTTTATTTATTTTTTTTGACACTCAAAGTTCCCATTTCTCTTTGATTGAATTGGTCCTTGAAGTCATGAAGAATAACTTTGAACAAGTGTGTATCCAAGTTATCTGCCAGAGACTCTTGTAATTCTACCAGCTGACCAGGTAATACTTGGGCAGTTGTAGTCCCAGAACAGCCTGGAGTTAAGATGAAGGATCTGACAAACTAGTTTGGGTGTCACTGGGGAACAGGTATCATGCCCTGAAACAATGCTGTTTAGGTGAGCAGATGCTGGGAGCCATTAGCCAAGTAGGTATGACAATTTCCTTGCCAGCGTACCCCATGTTGCAGTGACATTGAATGTAGGTGACCTTGCTCAAGGACCAGGGCGGATTAGGGTGTTCTCGGTTTAGGATAATTGGGTTTAGGGCGTTCCAGTTTAGGGCGTTCCAGGTTTAAGATTATTCCTGCTGGGAATAGGGCGTATCCTACTGCCTGAGTTCCCCTTGAGTTCTCACGGGATTCAGACAGTATTTTGTGGGAGATAGAAGCCCAGTGGAGGTGGATTTGGGCAGAGAACGTGGATTTCCCCAGAACGTGATTGTAGACGGCTGGTGTGAGTTCGGGAATAAAGAGTTGCTGTTTGAATCTACAAGCTGTGTGGTGGCTCGTGATTGTGTGCCCAGCCAGACTGCGGCATTTGTGCCCAGCCAGACTGTGGCACAAAATCACGAGCCACCACACAGCTTGTAGATTCAAACAGCAACTCTTTATTCCCGAACTCACACCAGCCGTCTACAATCACGTTCTGGGGAAATCCACGTTCTCTGCCCAAATCCACCTCCACTGGGCTTCTATCTCCCACAAAATACTGTCTGAATCCCGTGAGAACTCAAGGGGAACTCAGGCAGCAGGATACGCCCTATTCCCAGCAGGAATAATCTTAAACCTGGAACGCCCTAAACTGGAACGCCCTAATCCGCCTTGGTCCTTGAACAAGGTCACCTACATTCAATGTCACTGCAACATGGGGTACGCTGGCAAGGAAATTGTCATACCTACTTGGCTAATGGCTCCCAGCATCTCCCCCCTTCTGATTAATTAAACAACAAGCAATGTGGCTTAAGGACCGTGCCTGGTAGGTTGTCCAATTCAACATCTGGTTCTTACCCGTCATCGGAAAACTGACCTTTAGGCGTCAGCCTCCTGTCTTAGGTTGATACCACTGCAATTGGATCATACCCGTCACTGACTACCGGTCCAGCATAAGCCATTGGCCCCCAAATTTTAGACCATCACTAGCAGAAGGGAGGAGGATACAGAAATGCCACGACACCAAGCCAATTGACGGCTCCTTGGGAAAAATTGCATCACTGGTGACACCATCAGCAAAGACATGTCAGCACCACCACAATTAACATGGGGTGCGCTGGCAAGGAAATAAAAATTGCATCACTAGTGACACCATCAGCAAAGATATGCCAGCATTACCACAATTCGCTGCACCAAACGATAGTTACATAGTCCAGGCAAGTTCTGCAAGCAGTTCAAAGCGGAGGAATCTATCAATATGTCCATTTCCTCCCAAAATCCGTTTCCTCCCAAAGTAAGTTAACTCCTTGATTGAGCATTACTTGTTGAGTTATATTCATTGATGCATCAGTTTATACAATTTACTGTGATAGCTATCATAGAAGCTGTCTTCACCGGCACTGGGATGGAGATGGGAATTCTGGCAATGATGCTAAAAAGACATTATCCTGGGTGAAATCTCCATTGCAATGTTTAAAAACTCCACAGTCAAAAAATAAAACTGATCAGAAAAACATTAACCTAGGTTTGTATGAGCTCAAAAAAATAAAAAAATAAAAATAGAACCTTATGATGTAGAAAAATGCAATAATAAAATAGCTATTGAAAAAAGCATCCTGGTTAATCACTGTCGCAGATGTAAGAATGGCCAAGCTAGAGTTCTGGATATCAGCTGTTATGGATTTGAGTCTCTCAAGCATGGTCCCCAGAAGAGCAGCATGGTAACACCTGGTTGTTAGAAAAGCAAATTATCAGAACCCACCCACCCTGCTGAATTGTGAACTCTGGGGGTGGAGCCCAGCCATCCTTGTTATTACAAGCCCTTCAGGTGATTCTATTTGTTCTTTAAAAAGCCTGAGGAGAGGTTCAGGAGCCCTAGAAGGTGGACAAACTCTGGTGCTTTGGAGTGTCCTGGGCATTCTGGGTGTATCAGGTGAGGCAAAGAGGAACTGCTACTGGACATAATGGATACAGTTGGCCGGAATCCATTCTTGGCTTTTTCTAAGTATGTTGGCTGCTGAATGTCCCCTTGTCTGTAGAACTGCCAGGGCTGGCCCACAGTGGGCTCAAAGGGAGGACTTACCCTAAACTGCAGTTCACATTCCTCTGGAAATAGACAAAAGCCAGCAGCTAGGTGGGACCATGTTCTTGCTCACCTTTTCTCCCTGCCTCATCCTGCTCCCCTTTCTTTTCTCTTGAAAACTCTCCCCACAAAAAAAAAAAAAAAAAAATCCCCTCCACAGGAATCTTAATCATGGGCTCCGCTTCTAGGAAACCTGACTTGAGACCATTTGGAGGTTTGTATCTGAATTTCCCCAATTACCAATTAGGTGACTTTAGGTGAGTTAGATAATCTCCCTGTGCCTCACTTTCCAATGCGTTAAATGGAGCCAATGATGCCTCCCTGGAGGGTTTGCCGTGGGAACTAACGGGACCCTGTAGTAAAAATCCTCACACAGCGTCTGAAGGGTGATATGAACTGCCCAGAGCTGCCTTTGATCTTTTACAGACTTGGGCATGTTAATGTTTTCATGCTGTTTCCTCTGTGGGAACTCCTGTGTGTCTAACACCAGGCTACCTCACCAATGACTACAAGTCAGAAGTTTGTTTTCAAGTAGTGCAGTACTTGGCAAAACATGGAGAACAGTCATAAAGCCTAAGCAGCCCTAATTATACAATTGAGGATGGAAAGATCCTGGGAGAGAAGGGTGTGGGAGTTCAGAGGCCAAGAAAGATGAATGTTCTTACCAGGGACTTTCCTGGGACTTTCCCTGCTCTTTAGCCTCACAGGGAATTCGAAGATCCTAGAATCAGCAGCCTGGTTCTCCTTAAGTCTGGGGAGTCTGGTAAACTCAAAAAGACACAGGAAAGTGGTGGAGAAACTTATTTCCCTGGCTTGTCATCACTTATGGATTCTATTTGTCTTTGAGATCTGGACTCAGTTGTCACAACCTGAGCAGCCCATTTCAGGAGGCCTCCACCATCCCTGGCTGATTTATTGTTTTCCAGCACTTTCACTTAGATGTCTGTTGATGAGCTTACTGCCTGTGTATCCTCCATGAGCAGAGGGGTCCCGTGTATCCTGTCCCCTGCTCTATCCCCTGCACACAGTTGGTCCTTGACAAATACCTGGTCTTTGAGCACAGGAGTTCTCATACATGGCAGTGAGAGGGAAATGGGTACAGCACTTTGGAAATCTCTTCAACCCTATCTGGTGAAGCTGAGCATATATCTTCCTATGATCAGGGGCAATTCCATGCCTAGGTATTTATCCACAGAAAGGCAAAGGTGTCCAGCCAAAGTTATGTACTAGAATGTTCACTCCAGTACTTTCTGTGACAACCACAAAACTGCAAGGTATTCAAATTGTCACCAAAACAGGATGGCTAAACAAACTGTAGTATATTCATATAAAATGGGGAGGGTGGATTGGGTCTCTGGGCCCTGGAGTTAGTGGTCTCCCATGGAGACCAGCGGCCAGCCCCACCCTCTCTGTTTGCCCAGAGCAGCTGGACGCTCAGCGGCCAATTGTGTCGGTGGACCCAAGCGGCGCCACCCAGCGTTCCGCAGGCCCCAGGGTGAAGGCCCAGCGCCGGGCTCTTCAAGGCTGGCCAGCCCCGGGTGCACCCGGCAAGCCGCATGATCCCAGCTGGCAGCCGCGGGGCGCCGTCGCCTCGGTGGGCCGCCCCAGTTCCAGCCGGGAAGTTCAAGGCGCGGTGGTTGCAGCCGCTGAGCGGCCCCTGGATGGGTCGGGCTCCCAAGTCGGGCGCTGGCGCTGGGGACGGTCCCAATGTTGCTGGGGAGTTCAAGGCCCCACACTGGCACGGGCTCCGGCCGCGGCCAGCGGGGGAGGGCGCCTGTCCCTGAATGACCCCGCGGCGGAGCAAGGGCAGGCTGCCTGAGCGGGCAGGGGGACCGCGATCAGGAGGGACAAGAGGGCTGAGCCTGGGGTAAGAGAGAATAGGCGAGTGTCCCAGGAGCACAGAACCAGGGCAAAGGGGAAAAGTGGGGCGGGAAATGTCCCCTGAGAGTTCCTAGTCATGGAGAAGGGTGGAGAGTAGGGACTTCAAGAGCCCAGAGCTTGGAGAGAAGAAAAGGCAGAGTCCTCCCACCCTACCGCCCCAGCTGGGGGACTTCCAGCTGGGGTTAGGGGAGAGGGAAGTGGCTCTAGGGACTGCGGAACCACAGGGCTGGAAGAGGGCCTTCAAGAAAGTCAGCCAGAAGTCAGGGTTTAGGTTTCCGTAAAGGTGACAGCCACCCTGAGACCCTTAGAGAACCCAGTCGCCAAAATTTACTTAGATGCTCCTGGCATTTAATGAGAACTTGTAAAGGTTCAGGCAATTTGACATTTTTACTAGGCCTGACTTCACCAGTAGTGACACCAGAGCTTGTCTCCTTACCCCCATAGTCCCCTGCACCCACCATTTAATGGGTCACCAGGCCTTTACACTGCCCAGTGCAAGAGGGGGCAACAAAACCCTTCTGGGTCCCTGGAGGGCTGGCTCTCACCTTCTGTTTCACCTCTCATCTGTGAAGGAAAGAAGAGATTGTGGTCTGGAGCCAGCTGTGTGTGTTAGTGGGGTGGGTAGATTGCCTGAGCTAGTGGCAAGGACAGCACACCCCATGTTTCTTTTGGGGAGCATACACATTTCTCTTGCCTTGCTCCTTCCCTTCTCCCACCCGTTGCTGGGGAATCTGACCCTCTCCTGGGGTCAGTGTACAGGGAGAGTACAAAGGCAGCTTGTCCAGGAATTTAGGCAGGTAGGCTCCAAATTGTAGTTATAGAGGCACCACCAGTGCCCACTTAATTTCCCAATCATCACAGAGGACAGGTTTGGGTTTCCTGAAGTGATTTTAATTTTTAACTGTGTAGCCAATGATAACTTCTGAGAACACCAAGATCTTAAAACAAAGGCTACCGCAGATTCCAGAGAACCACCAAAATAGCAACTGGGTTTTTCCCCAGGACTAGTATCAGTTAGCTTTCAGCTTTCAAAGACCAGTAATATATAAGCATTACTAGGCTGGGAGAAGGAGAGAGAGAGAGAGAGAGAGAGAGAGAGAGAAAGAGAGAGAGAGAAACTTTTATCAATACATACCTTCCATTTTTACCTATTTTTTTACTTGGCCAAAGAAAGAAACACTTGTACCATATACTCAGCATTTCCCCTTAAGTGCAAGTTTAAAAGAAAGAAAGAGAAGAATGACAAAATGGAAGTGTTGAAGCACTGTCTAGAAGCTATTTATTATAATTATAAAAAGATGAGCACTGGATCTATCTTTGGGAGATTCTGGACCTTGCTCTGAATTGAATTTGTTTGTCGAGTGACTTTAATTTGCTGTTTGTTTCTTCAGTAAAGTAGGATGTCACCATAAATAACCCCAGATCTCAAAGTTTCTTTGGGGGGTAAATTAAAATTTTTGATTCAAATAAATTTCCATTTTATTGTAATTAACCATTATACTATCAACTGTGCATCACAATGTTGTATTCACTCCCTTTTTCAAACAGAAGGATCAATGCCTGAACATTCATTTACTTGCTCTAAAACCCTTTGATCTCTCATGATGCTCCAAGTGCTGTGTTGTTGTCTAGCAGGCTTTGCCATTCTATTTGTACCATTTGCAAATGTGGTGAGGGATAGGGTGGAAGGAAGGGAAGAATGGCTGCAGGTTTCTTGGACCAGAGAATCTCACACTTCTCTTTCCATTTTTGCTCTCATTAGCACACAACTTTTAAAAGTTGGCCTGGGCACAGCAACACTTTCACACATCCATACTAAAATCCATGCTAATCTTTCCCACGGGATGTAATTCAGTTGAATTGACATTCTAATAAAATACTGGCGAAGACACAAATCACAGTTTCCCTGTGATGCATAATTAAAATAGCACTATGCAGTGGCTTACGCTTCAGATAATGGCTTCCTACATATTGTTGCTTCTGAAATTTCAGGGTTTTTCATTCCTGGATGTTAATAGAACATTTTTAAAGCACTCACTTTTAGCAAAGTGGACTTAGTTTATCATTGCTGGGAATGCACTAAAACCCGAGTTTGCTTTCAGATTGATTTGGGGCAGCTATTGAGTGTGTCCAAATCTGCCTTCAAATTTGCATTTTCTGTGGTAGTTGACTGAGTCCCCTCTTCTACCTTTAAATCATTAGCACATAGATACATTAGTTTGGGGGCAGTTTGAATTTAGTACAAATGGCAATTGGGGAAATATTGTGACATTGTTTTTACTGCAAGGTGTTTCATGCCGATGAAGCTATCTTCATTAGCATTGTCATTCATGATACGCCACAGAAATATTATTCTCTTTGTGTCTCTACAGTTCCCTTAAAGCTTGTGGTTGCTGAATATTCGATATTCTTTAGGTTATGGATCAAGCCATAGTCAAACTGAACAATTTTACCATGGATACTTTTTGTTTTATGGCCAAAATGACCTGAAATTTTGATGAGGGAACTGGAAAGGGAGAGTGGACCCCTTTGTGGAGTTCTATATGTATCTGGTAAAGCTTGGGTAATTGTGCAACTTCCCCCTCCCCATATAATGTCATTTTTAGCAGTGCCCTTTGCTAAGTATACTCACTTGTGAAATAAAGCCTTACTAATACTTTATGATATTAACCATCCCTGACTTAAGGATGAGATATGAGTCACAGAACTCCCCAGCAAGTAGACTCAGGGAAGGGCCATATCATTTATTGGAGCTCAAGGCACATAATCACTACTGACTCATACATGAATTTTAAACCAGGGATAGGTCCTAAGTACCCCCATGAGGAGAGCATATTCTCCCATAAAAGCAGCCAGTGTCTTTGAATGAACTGCCTATCTAGACACAGTGCTCTCAGGCAGAATGCAGCCACCACTCCAGACTAGAAATCAAACAGCAAAGAGTCCACACTCAATGTCTTTAGGGATTTTGTTCTAATATAACCCATAAGTATTTCAATTGGGATGCTCAGGATCAGAAAACCATATTCCTTATTTGGCTTTCCTTTTTCTTGGGGATTCAAATAAAGCCCCCTCCCCAACAGTGGTACCCTGTTTGGGCTGTACTAATGAAAATTAAGTCCAGGAAATGGAAAAGATACACATTTATATCTGGAAGGTGTGCCAAAACAATGCTAGACAGAAATGTAGCTCCAGAGAAGACTAATGTGGCAATTTGAAGGAGCAAGGTTAAGCCAGACTGGTAATCTGTTGAAAAATTCTCTTATGTTTTATGGTGAAAACTGCTGACTCACCAGAACCCCAGTAGTTTAGATGTGAACCTGGCTGTCTACCAGCTGTTTAGGCAAGGTAGGCTGCAGTAACAAAAATCCCCAACATAAACAATGGCACAAAAAATAGTCCTAGGAAGATGTTCTTGGCTATAGTGTATTGGGGGAAGTGCTCTTTGTGCAGTTCTTCTGGGATCCTGGCTTCTTCTGTCTTTGGCTCCTCCACCTACTAGGGACTTATAATCTTGCATGTAGATAGAAGTGGGGAAGGCAGGGGAGACAGGTCACCAATTTCTTTAAAGTTTTGAACTCAAAGTGGTAGATCTACAGTTTGTTCCACTTTTCTTGGCTAGAACTCAGCCACCCATATTTCCTCTCCTCCCTGTAAGAAAACCTGGGGTATGCATCCTAACTGCGTGGCACAGAAGAAGAGGGAATGGAACTTTAGTAGACAGCCAGCAGCCTAGATCACATCATCCTGGTGTCTTAAGTGTGGCCACAATGGCTAATCCTCATTAGTGTTATTAAATATTAAGGGCTTCATATGCATTTTTGCATTTCATCTTTGCAATATTCTGATGAGATAAGAGACTTCATTCACATTTTATGGGTAATACAATTTAGGTTTAGAGGGGTTTAAACACTCCACAAAGCCTCTTGGCAAATAGAGAGTCAAAATGTATACTTAAAATGCTGTTTGCCATGGGGGCTGGGGTTATGGCTCAGAGGAAGAGTGCTCACCTAGCATGTGTGAGGCACTGGGTTCGATCCTCAGCACCACATTAAAAAAATAATTTTTAAAAAAGGTATGTGTCCACCTACAAATAAAAAAATAAATGTTTAAAAAATGCTCTTTGTCATGGACAGGGAAGCACAGGCAAGTATCTTCCCCCCTCTTGCAAAGGATTAAATAACTAGTACCAGTTTGTTCCTTGCCAAGCTTTCTTTTGGAGATGCTGTGGTGAGGAGAGAGGCTGGGTGTAAGAATTGAAGGAGGGAGATGATGAAATCACCTTAGATCTGTTTTAAGAATCTCCATTTTCAAAAGCTCTCTGTTTTTAACAATGCTTGACTCTGTGAGAGACACTAGCCCCTTTTTCGGGCCAGCAGAGTAACAGAAGGCAACTTCTAACAGACTGGCTGGTGTGCTAAGGTAGCAATTGTATTTAAATTTCAGTATCAGTAACATGGGATGGAATCATGCAAAGCAAAGGGAAGGAAAGGATATTGGGCAGTTTTACTCCTTCAACTGCCCTGGGGGCCTGAATCAGAAAGTTTTATGTGACAGTTTATTTTTACAACTTGAATTTTTCCTTCCCTTTGAAAATTAAGACAGCCTAGGAGAGCCTTATATTTGGGCCAATATAGCAGCAAATTTATGAAGTGAAATAGTGGAGGTTTACATGGTGTCAGAAGCTCACCCACACTGAACATAAATTCGTTACTTAGAATGCTCCAGATTTAAGTTTTATTATAGAGCAAGCATGCTACGAACAAATTAACTTTGGATTTTAGAGTTTTTGAAATCAAACAGCAGCTCTCCGTGCTCATGTAATCAATTTCTTTTTATAGCACTGCTATATCTTGAAAACAACAACAACCCCCAAAAAATCATGGTCTGAAAAGCTTCAAGTTTTGTACGTACCTGGATACAGAAAGTTAGGAAACATCCATTTTTAATTAAGCCAACATTCTGAAATTTAGCATTTAGAAGTTATTTTAAACACAGTCAATATTTTGGATGATCATTTTTAATGCAGTATGATGCATATGTATCCGAAAGCTATGAAATTCAGATAATGCAAGTGCAGAAGTGAGACCAAAAAACGTTTTTTTTAAAGGTGATCTTCTAAACTTCCCCCACAGAGCTCTGTTTATCCTGACCTGGCAAGGCTGCTGTATTTCAATTCAGGGCTTCTTTTGCATACAGAAGTACAGACTTGCAGAGCTGAGCCAAATCTGTCTATCCAATTACTGGGTAAGAGAGCTGACTGTAGGTTTAGGCAAAACCTGTAATCTGTAAAACTCTATAGTATCAGTGACAGCCTAATGAAAGGGAAGGACCAATAGAGTGTATATGTTACTGTAGTGATACACAGATGCATGGCTCTCTCTACAAATAGCCCACTTTAAACCTAATACCAAAGAGCAACAAGATAGACAGAACCTTGAAAAAAAATACCATTTGCCATGTCTCCAATAATTTTTAGATAGAATACCTTACAAGGGAAAATAAATTCCCACCAATATGTTCAATTCACTTAGCTGAGTTACTAGTTTGAAAGCTTTTATTACATTAATTATAAATCTGATTTAGCAACGCTTGCTCTCAACAGCTATTTTAGTGACATTTGCTAAATTATATTTTGTGCAAATGTACCTTATTTGAAAAGAGAATGAAAACAAGGGTAATATTTGATCTTATTTTATCATACAAAATGCAATCATTTCAATTTAAGATGAAATTTAATCTCTCTAAAAACAATATCTAGTAAAAGGAACTGTATACAAAAACTTGTATAGACTGTATGATGGAAGATATGTAAAATTCAAAGGCAGGTGAGATCTATTTACCGTTTAGAAAGGCAAAGTGGTTGGGAGGGTGAACAGAAGATGCTTGGAGCTGATAATGTTCTATTTCTTGACATAGGTCCTGGTTACCCTGGAATTTTCATTTTATGAAAATTCATTCAGTTGTACCCTCATAATTTGTGTACTTTTTGCTATGTGTGTAATAAGCCAATTCAAAAAAACTAAAAAAAATGTAGTTGCAAAAGAGGTAATCAAAGCTAGTTTTTAAAAAGAAATTCAGATTACTCCCCATTTTGTTTTTTTAAAAAATTCCATTTCTATGGAAAAATTAAATTGATTTAATCTGTATTAAGTTGCGATGGGAAAGTAAATTCTTTTTTTCCCCCCTCATGCGTGAAATACCAGAAAGAATAAAATCAGGGCAGGGTATACTTAAGAAGATATTTTAATTAATTTTATCAGCATATCTTATAAGAAACCCAAAACCTCTGTAAGTGAGGTTTTTGCTGGGCCCAGCATTTTTAGTGGTAATGAAGTTTCATGGATATTATCATGAACATCTGGTAATCAATACCCAGGCTATCTACTTCAATAGAAATAAAAACCCTGGTAAAATGTTTCCATTTATAGTGCCTTTTCTTGATAGGGGGTGGGAGCAGATAATAGATAACTTAGTAAGTGTACATTTCTATGACCAAGTAACCACACCAATTTTAATAAATTATAGTTTAACTTGGATTTTTTTTATTTGTTTTAATGTTTTTTAAAAAACACTGACAAGAAATTTAATGTGAATTTAGCCTTGTTCTGTAATGACAAGGCAAGTAACTTAATGTTTTTATTCATTGCACAAACATTTATTGAGGGCTTTCTGTTTTCCAGGCTAGTGGGAAATAATGATGTAGGAAACACGGGAATGTCCTCTGTGAGCTTATAGCCTAAGAGGATTATTAATAATTTATCTGATATATATATTCCCCCCCCTCTCTCTATCTATCTATATATATTGGGTTATTACATATATATATATATATATATATATATATATATATATATATATATATATATATATATCCTACTGTATTACTGTATGTCAAGCTCATTCTAGGTTCTGAGGAGAAGGAACATTGAAATGAAATGTCCTTGCCTTCATGATATGTATGTTCTACTGCAGAAAGAAAATAAACATGATATTTGAAGCAGTCTTCTTCAAGTATATATGAAATTTTCAAAAGTATATGGTATAAAGTATGGTTCTGGTAAACAGAATGTAATGGGATCTTGCTTTTTATCTGGTCTGACAATCTCTGCCTTCTGATTACAGCATTTGTCCTCTGATAGTTTCCACTGGTGCACATTTTGTCTAAGTTGGGATACTCTTCTCTCCCCGCCACGCACAATGCCACCGTCAAAAATCAAGAAATTAACATGAACTATTTTTGCCACATGATCTTCAAATCTCCATCATTCATGTCAGTTGTCTCAATAATATCCATCATATAAAGCAACAATGTCCCCTTTGGCATCATGTGTTATATTTAGTTTTCATGTGTCTGTGGTCTGGGATAGTCATTTAGCCTTTCTTGATTTTCTGGACCTTGAAGGTTGTGGAGACTTAAAGCTACTTGTTTTGTAGAATTCTACGTCAACATTTTCCCCAATTTTTCTCATACGGTTAAGATTATGTATCTTAAGCAAGAGTGCTATAGTGGTGATACTGTATTTTTCTTGTTATATTTCATTAGCTGGTGTGCAATTTCAATTTGTTCCATTACTGATGTTCACATTGGTCAGTAAGTAATGGTGGAATGGTGGTGTCTGCCAGGTTTTTCTACTGTGAAGTTAGTCCTTTCTCCTTAATAATTAATAAGTATTTTGTGGGGAGGTACTTTTGGAAGTAAGCAAATATCAAGTGCTGGGAGCCATTAGCCAAGTAGGTATGACAATTTCCTTGCCAGCGTACCCCATGTTGCTTAGTGGAAGGACTTGTGGAAATAGGACATTTTGCAGTGACATTGCATCTAAGGTGACCTTGCTCAAGGACCAGGGCGGATCCTGGTTTAGGATGTTCCCGGTTTAAGGTTATTCCTGCTGGGAATAGGGCATATCCTACTGCCTGAGTTCCCCTTGAGTTCTCACGGGATTCAGACAGTATTTTTTGGGAGACAGAAGCCCAGTGGGGGTGGATTTGGGCAGAGAACGTGGATTTCCCCAGAACGTGATGTGATTGTAGACGGCTGGTGTGAGTTCGGGAATAAAGAGTTGCTGTTTGAATCTACAAGCTGTGTGGTGGCTCGTGATTTTGTGCCCAGCCAGACTGCGGCAATCAAGTTCTTCATTAAACTTTGAATTCATTCGTTCATTTATTTGTATCAGTACGGACTCATGGTTTCCAATTTTAGATGATAGATTATAATCAATAACTGTCATTATTCATTCTACTGCTTACATGTATCTTGCTGGCCATTCAGCTCGAAACTGAATACTTTTGCCATTTTCACATCTTTCTTTGAGTACTTCCTTACCTTCTGGTACAACAAAAGTTCTACATTCATCTATTCCTTTCCCTGGGTCCAGTCCCACAATCAGTCTTTTCTCTTTTTTAATTGAGTGTCTGTCTGCTCCTCTTGGCCCAGAATCTCACATTCCAGGGCCCCTCCTCTTGGACCCCTCCTCACCTGGCTTTCACAGCTGTCACTCACAGATTTTCTATTTCCATTTCATTCCTTCATGTGGATCCAACTTCCCATCCAGTTTCATTTCCTACGACTTGAAAATCTTCTTTTATACGTTATCTTGTAGAGAAAGTCTTATGGTGGTAAATTTTCTCAGCATCTGTTCATCTTGAAATATCTTTAGTTTGCCTTCATTTTTTTTGGAGGATATTTTTGCTAAATATATAATTTATTGGGTGTAAGCTTTCTCCTGTGAGCACCCTGCAGGTGTCTCAGTGCTCTCTTCTGGCTTGCATTGTCTCTGGTGAGAAGTCAGAGGTAATTCTTACCCTTGTTTCCCTGTACAAAGTAACATGTCATTTATCTCCCCCTGCCTCTTCTTTCTGTTTTTTTTTTCTCTTTGTCTTGATTTTAATATTAACTTACAAAATATTTAGATATAGCCTTATTTTTTATTTAAAAAACCTATGCTTAATTGAGCATTTTGGATGGGTTATTGTTTTTTTCCCCTTCTCAAAATTGGAATAATTTCAGCCATTATTCCTCAGGAAATTCATTTCTGTCCCCATCTCTCCCTCCCTTCTGCAGCCATGCTGGCAGCCACAGTAGTCTGTATTTTCCCTCCAGCTCCAGGCTGGTCAGAACTTCAGTGTCTCCTAGCCCTCTGCCATTCTGGACTCTCAATTCCTCTCTCAGTTCTTTTCCTGATACTTGTTTTCTCCCAGACTTTGTGAAGTTTTGCCCTCACACATGCAGCTTAGCAGTTATTAACCAAAGAAAGCCCCTGGGAACTTCTGCCATTCCTTATCTGCACAGCCCTCTCCTCTTCCAGACCCCTCCTGTCTGTCTCTCCTCTGTAGCCTTGATGTCTATCCTCCTCTGTGCAGCCAGACTACTGTGGTCTACCTGGGCTCTGCCCCACTGCCTTGTGGTTTGGAAAGCACCCCCAGGCAGAAAGACAGGGCTAGAGCAGGGCTCACCTAGAAATTATGCTTCTCTCAGGGAGCATAACCCTGTGCTGCCTACTGTCTAATATCTGAAAATGCTTTTTTCATATGTTTTTTCTAGTTTTGTAGGTGTTTACGTGAGTCGTGCTAATTTGACACCAGTTACTGTACTGTAACGAGGAGTGAACATTGAGTAAATTCTTGAGTATGTTAGGAAGTGGTAAATGCTATCAGAAAACAATAGAAGAGAGTGAGGAGGAAGGGGGAATGAATGCAGGGTAAGGAAGGTGAATTTTAACTTATAGATCAAGACATGGACATTATAATTCAGCACGATAGATCTAAGCAATGGGTACTTAAGGCACCTAAATAAAAGAAGGGGCACTTAAATGATTGGGAGGTGACTGGGAAATGGAGCAGAAGAAGTCATATCTAGTCTAAGTCGGGAAGGGTTCATAGGAGTTAACGGGGCAGTGAGGTAGGGTATGAGATACTGGCGTGTTTACCAACATATTGTGAAAGAGAATATTTTAAAAACTCAGTGAGCAGAGTTAAGCATGCACAATGTTTGTTAGATATAAGTGGTTTCCTGTAGCTGGAGGAATGTTGTGTATTTCAGCAAACTGGGGCATAGATGGCCTTGCAAGCCATATTGAAAGGTCTGCATTTTGACCTATGAGGCTTGAAAAGCCATTAAAAAATTTTAAGCATATATAAAACTTAATCATAACTCAACCTGTGGGAGACCAACTTTGCATGTGACTGAGTCACACTCCCCGGCTGGGTGCTGAGGTGCTCAGTCATAGAAATGTGGCAGAGCTTTTCCCACCCTTCTTGGGTGCGAGGGTCGGTGTCTTGTGCATGGGTGTGTCTTGCTACAGCCCCACCGGTGAAGCTATGCTCACCTGTTCCTTTGTAATATAACCCCTTGCCCTGTTTAGGATAGAATCTTCCATGGAAGTGCCTTGTGTGTGTCCCCTTCTCTTACTGTACCCTTGGGTGTGGCCTACCCAGGTGTCAGTCAACCTGCTGACAGTGGACATCATGAAGATAGACTCAGCCCCCTGAAACCTTACCCCTTGCCTCATTTGAATAGCTTCTCTTCAATAAAAGGGGTCAGCACATGTGTGATCTCTCTCTCTCTCTCTCTCTCTCTTCCTGCGGACCCTTAAGGTTAGAGGAGCCATCACAGTGACCCCAAAGAAAAAGGTATTTGTGTCTCTTGTGTGGTTATTTTGCTCAGCCCAGTCAGCCCAGTTCAACTGGAGTAAACTCTGAGCCTTTTAGTCGTGAGAACAGAAACCCGCATCAACCTCTGAATATGTAAATTCCTATCTATAGGATGAGCGTGTTGGAAATAAAGACATCAGTTATTTCTTTTTACACAAAGTGTTTATCCATATCAAGAGCCAATGACGACTGCTTAATATAAAAAGTTTTGAAAACAAAGTCTTGTAAACAAATTTTTGGAACTTATATTTTCTGAGTGATAAATAATCTCAACATAATAAAGGGAATTCATGGTAAAATAAGAAAAACAACATAAAACTTTTGGTTTTCAATCACCATTATTAAAAGACTAAATTATAATAGAAGGTAGTCAATTGAGTTGTGATATTTGTGAGTACATAAAAAAATCTAGACAAAGTGAATAAAATGTTTATACTGAAGGGTTGGTAGAATTACAAGAGAGAAGAGGGAAAGAATAGAAAGAAAACTAGCAAACAAGAAATTGTTCCTTTTATCTCCATGCCAGATGGGCCAGATAGAAAAAAAAATGGTTTTTTTTTGCTATTTTTTATATTATACTTGATTCAACTCAATTCAACAAACATTTATTGGCTTTCATGCTATGTATTAAAGGAATGAAGAAAAGATGACTAAGACTGTTTTCACACCAAAGGCATTTATAGACTTTCCGGGAAGCAGATGCTCCTAATTATTTGTTACAAATGGAAAAATAAAATGAATGGCTTCCACCTTGGGCTGGGAAGAAAAGGGTGTCTAACTATATTAAAAAGTACACAAAATAAATGCAACAAGGGAGGCACAAACTCCTGTGGAAAATAAAAGTTAATAAGTTCTGAATTGAGGAGCAGAGAACTTTCACAGAGAGTAATGTTTGGACTGTATCAATGGTTTTGCAGGAGTGGGTTTTGCAGGTCTTCGATAGTTGTAGGCTAAGTAGAACGATTACTCCAGGAAAGGTGTAGAGTGATGGATATTGGGGTATATTTGGAAAAAAAACAAGTATTCTTGAGTGACCAGCTAAGGACAACAAGGTGAGGTGCTTGAAGATGGTAGGAAATGTTGTTGCTGCCCTGCCCAGTTCTTCATCAGTAGGTCATGCGAGCCTTGCCCATCTGCAGTGAGCATTGGCTGCTCTTATGCTCCCAGCTCTGCCCTTTGTTGGAGAACCTCTCTCAGTTGAATGAGAACCATCTCAACAGAAAGCTTACCCACTCCCCATCCTCAGCCTAGAGTTGAGCCGCACCCTTAGCTTAGGTGGGATGAATTTTGTGGTATAATTCATGCTCCAGAACCTCCATGGATTGAACTTGAAGGCTAGGCTCCAGCTACATCATAGAGTTGCCCTGTTCCTCCCTTGCTCTAATCTACCCTCTTCATATCCTTTTCTTGTGAACTCTCCTCCATCAATAAATCACAGGTATCAACTCCCTCTCTCAGTCTCTCTTTACAGGCAATCAAGGTAAGATGGCTTGAGCTGTAAAGAAAGGTAGAAATGGACTGGGGAGAGTCTTGAATGATTTGCTAAGTTTAGATTTTGTTGTTGAGGCAATGGGGAGTTTACCTCTGAAGGTTTTTGAATAGGAGTAGGAATAGCTCTTTGGAAAGATAACTCTGACAGCAATTTAAATAAAAATGAGATAAAAGCATTGCAGAAGTAGAAGTTTTAGGTCTTGATATATGACTAGAAGTGAAAGAGGAGAGAAAAAGAAAGCAGGGTCTCCTTCTAAAGAAAATTGTTGAATTTGAGGTGCCAGAAGGAAAAGCCAATGTGAAAATAAATGTCTGGCCAACCCTTGGAAATTTAACCTGTAGCTTACGGACAGGATCAGAATAGAGGTTCAGGAAATATCACTCATTCAATTAACATGTTTAACATCCCTGTGTTTGACTAGCACAAAGAGAAATTGGAGAACACAGAACTGTCAAAAACATGTCAATAGGAGGTGCTGGATCCAAGGAAGATGGCGGAATTGAGAGAGGTGGCAGTCCAGGATGCCTCACATCATAAAGAGGAGGCAGCAAAGAAAGAGCAGAATTGAGAGGTAGGTGACAAAATAAATGCTCTAAGACTCTATAGTACATAGTCCGAGAACTGAAAGGACTGGAAGATAGGGTACCAGAGTAGAAAGCAAATGCAGAGTGCCCTAACCACCCTACTACCCTACCACCTGCCCAAAAGACCAAAAACCAAAACCAAACCAAAACAAAATAAAACAAGACAGTGGATGAGAATGAGGAGGGGCATTTTCTCAAGTTCACCTACTTAAAAATGTTTGGAAAGACGTTTAAAACTTTAAGTGCAATGGTAAAATAAATCTCCATAAAACAGTGCAAATGGCTTCAAACCAAATTATGGAAAGAAAGCTGAGCCTGGGGCTTGCAGCCATATTGTGGAGCCATCAGCTAAACAGGAATCCTCTTAAACCAGCACGGCCATGCCCAGAGAGCAAATTAAACCATGCAAATTAAACCAGAGGGAGGTCCTCTGCAGTACAACTTTTTAAAAATCTGGCCACAAAGTACTTCTAGACGGACTATTACTAGCCCTAAATTGCTGAAACTGCCCTCCTCCTCCTTTCCTCACCATGAACAATGGATCAGGCTGGAATGCAGCAGGCTGGAGGGACCTCTCCCTGGAAATTGAACATCTAGCCCGGCTCAGCCTCTGTGACTCAGGCAAGGGTATCAGCTCACTCCAGACCAAGGCAACAAAGCAGCAGCTTTGGCTCTGAATAGAGGAAGGCAGATTCACCAAGCCTCCAACCACTGACTCTTGGGGGAAACACCATAAGAAGACTAGAGACAGTCTCCGGGATCTGGGTTGCAGGACAGAGATGGGATTGCAGGACCTACCAGAGGGAAGCTGCCTAAATATTCAGTGACAGAGACCCAGCAGGAAATTATCTGAGGCTAAGAAGCAGATAGTGGCTGATACTAGTAGTAACAGGTACACAGCCTGAACTGTGATCATAATTGGCAAGTGACAGGGCATTGTTTGGATACTGGTGGGACCTTGCATCAGATGTTGTAAACAAAGGGAATCAACACAGTCCATTTAAAACCTGGACAGTAGAAACCAGTGTCCAGGTATACTACCCAAATCCCTTTACTACTGTGCCTCAGAGAGCTGTGTTGGCCGGGGGAGTACTTGTGTACCATAGAAAATCCACAACCAGAGTTTTGTACCTGCAGGCAACCATCAGGACCATCACTACTGTGGAAAGGATCCAATAGAGGGAAAAAGGTACACAGTGACACACAGCAATCACAGGGACCCTGCAGAGGCTACACCCTGAATTACTACATACAATAGAAACACTGTGCCATCTCAATGGTCGCTACAGGCCCTTGAGCTGACAAACCAGAAGGCCCTAGTAAGATAATCACAGCAACTAGAAAATTGCCTCTGTGCCCCCATAGCTCAGGAGAGATCCATGGCCTAGAACTGATGGACATCTGCTAAATGTCTAAATTCTAATGAAATTCAAGATTCAACAAGAATTTTCTTCATCTGGACATGGACTGTAACAAACTTAATGCCAACTCTGATCATATAAATAAATAGCTCCTTAACTTGAATGATAATTGTTAACCCAACAGTAAACATTGTAGCTTCAACTCATTTAAATGTATTTCATTTAGTGGTTTAAAGCACTAATTGGAACCAATCTTCCTATCTTTGTGTTCTACTCTAGTTTATACCTGCTTCTCTTATCCCCTACTCATACCCTGGCATTATCTGCTACAACCTCAAATAATACCCATATATCTCACTCTTCTTTCTACCTTGGTGCAAATTATCATTTTATAGTATCCCCTTTCCATCTCTCTTTTTCCCTCTCCTACTTACCCAACTTATTCCTCCCTCCTTTTTGCCCTCTCTTAAGGGTATAGTAAGTTTACTAAATTTAACAACTAATTTTTGGACCTGTTTCAGAACTTTATTATAGGTATATACCTGACTTTCAGAAACAGCAGATATTGACTACAAGTTTTTGTCATTATAAGGTGAATAGAATTTACTATAGTAAAAGGGCTCAGTGGCGTTGCTTGAACTGGGGCTGATATTGGGATCAGCAGAGATCACACACGGAATTAGAATATCATTATCTGGATATTTACCCAACATAGGGCCCTTAAGAAAAAGAAGCTCACAAAATAGTTCTTCACTGGAAAGAAGAAGTCAGAACCATAATGACTGATGGGTAGACATACAAACAATATGAAAAAACAGGGGAACAAACCACCCCAAATAACCCCAAAATGCTTAAACAACAAATTTCAATGACACCACAGTGGAGGAAATGTCAGAGAAGAAATTTAGAGAGTTCATAGTTAAACTATGAGCTACAAGACACTATAAGGAGTAAAATCAGAGAGAAAATATAGGAAGTGAAAGATCTCCTTGATAAAGAGATAGAGACTCTGAAGAAGAACCCAATAGAAATCCTTGAAAAGGAGGAATCCATAAACCAAATTAAAAATTCAGTGGAAAGCATCACCAATAGATCAGACTACTTTGAAGACAGATTTTCAGACCTCAAACTATATAATTGTGAACATAAAGTCAGCCATAGAGAAAAGATGTTAAGATACCATGAACAGAATATATTCAAGAAATACACATACCACGTAAAGGGCAAATTTATGATTCATCAGGATAGATAAAGATCCAACAATATACTGTCTGCAAGAGACTCACCTCACAGGCAAAGACATCCACAGACTGCAGAGGAAACAACAGATATATTAAATAAGCAAGGATTACTATTTCTTGTATCAAATAAAGTGGACTTCAAGCTAAAATTAATCAGAAGAGACAAAGAAAATCGTTTCATACTGCTTAAGGGAATTATGTAATAATAAGATAATGATTGTGAATATTATGACCCAAACAATGGAGCATCTACGTACATTAAACAAACCCTTCTCAAAATTAGGAATAAATTAGATCACAACATAATAATACTGGGTGACTTTAACAGACCTCTCATCACTGGATAGATTCTTCAAACAAAAACTAAGCAAAGATGCTACAGAACTAAAAAATACAATTAATAATTTGGACTTAACAGGTATCTATAAAATATTTCTTCCATCAATGACTGAATTCACTTTCTTCTCAGCAGCACATGTAACATTTTCTAAAGTAGACCATATATGAGGCCACAAAGCAAATCTTAGCAAATACAAAAAAAAAAATAGAGATTATACCTGGAATTATTTCAGACCATTATATAATGAAATTAGAAATCAAAGATAAGATAAAAAATTAGAAACTACCCTAACACCTGGAGACTAAATGATACACTTTTGGATAATGAATGAATAGCAGAAAAAATCAGGGGAGAAATTAAAAAAAATACCCATAGGTAAATAAGAATAGTATACAACATATCAAAATCTCTGGGAGACTATGAAGGCAGTTCTAAGAGGAAAGTTCATAGCATTGAGCTCACTCACTAAAAGAAATATACCAAATAATTAATCTAACATTAATACCTCAAGGCTCTAGAAAAAGAACAAATCAACAACAGAATCTGTAGAAGACAGGAAATAATTAGAATCAGAGCCAAAAAAATCAATAAAATTGAGATTAAAAATCAATTCAAAAGATCAATGAAACAAAAAGTTGGTTTTTTGAAAGAATAAGCAAAATTGATAAATCCTTAGTCAAGCTAACCAAAAGAAAGAGGGAAAAATCTCAAATTACTACAATCCAATATGAAAAAGAAAACATCACAGATACTACTAAAATCCAAAGATTATAAGAAATCATTTGAAAACTTTATACTCCAATAAGCTAGAAAATCTTGTGGTCATAGACAAATTGCTAGAGACATATGACCTACCCAAATGGAACTGAGAGGATATAGAAAACTTAAACTCATCCATTTCAAGTAATGAAATTGAAGAAGCCATCAAAAGCCTACCAACAACAAAAAGCCCAGGACTGGATCAATTCTCAGCTGAGTTCTATCAGACTTTCAAGAAAGAACTAATACCAATCCTTCTCAAATTATTCCATGAAACAGAAAAGGAGGGAACTCTTCCAAATTTATTCTATGAAGCCAGTATCATCCTGATACCCAAACAAAGACAAATCAAGGTCAGAAAACTTCAGACCAATATCCTTGATGAACACAGATGCAAAAATTCTTAATAAAAGATTGGCAAGACACATACAAAAACACATTTAAAAGATAGTGCAGCATGATCAAGTGAGTTTTATCCCAGAGATGCAAGATTGGTTCAACATACAGAAATCAATATATTTCATTGCATCAATAGACTTAAAGAATCACATGATTATCTGAATAGATGCAGAAAAAGATTTTGACAAACTACAGCACCAATTTATGTTTAAAGCACTAGAAAAACTATGGATACAAGGAACATACCTTAAAATCATAAAGGTATTATATATGTGACAAACCCAAGGCCCAACATTTTTCTGAATGGAGAAAAACTGACAGCATTTCCTCTAAAAACAGGAAGAAGACAGGATATCCACTTTCATCATTCCTATTCAACACAGTTCTTGAAACAACACAGTTCTCTTGCAAGACAGGCAAGAGAAGGAAAGTCAAAGGATACGAATAAGAAAAGAAGAGCTCAAATTATATCTGTTTGCCAATGATCCTGTATTTAGAAGACCCCACAAAACTCCACTAGAAAACTTCTAGAGCTCATAAATGAACTCAACCAAATAGCAGTTTACAAAATCAACACCCATAAATCAATCACATTTCTATTCTCCAATGATGAAACTGCTGAAAAAGAAACTAGGAAAACTCCTCCCACCCCTCTCAATATTTATACTGAGGACCTCTACAATGAAAACTATAGAACACAAAAGAAACAAATTTAAGAAGACCTTAGAAGACCTCCCATGTTCTTGGATAGGCAGAATTAATATTGTCAAAATGGTCATACTACCAAAAGTGTTATACAGATTTCAATGCAACTCCCATCAAAACTCCAATGATGTTCTTCATAGAAATAGAAAAAGCAGTCATGAAATTCATTTGGGAAAAGAGACCCTGTATAGCCAAAGCAATTCTTAGTGAGAAAAATGAAGCAGGAGACATCATAATACTGGACCTCAACTTATGTTGCAAAGCTATAGTAACAAAAACAGCATGATACTGGCACCGGAATAGGCCTGAAGACCAATGGAATAGAAGAGAAGACACAGAGAGAGACAAACCCCCATAAATACAGTTATCTCATATTTGACAAAACTGCCCAAAACATACATTGGAGAAGAGACAGCCTTTTAAACAAATGGTGCTGGAAAAACAGGAGATCCATATGTAATAGAAGGAAACTTAACACCATCTCTCACCCTGCACAAAACTCAACTCAAAATGGATCAAAGACCTAGGAATTAGACCAGAAACCCTGTATCTAAGAGAAGAAAGTATAGTTTTAACACTTTAACATGTCAACTCAGGAACAGACTTCCATACCAAAACTCCTAAAGTTTAAGAAATAAAATTTTAAAAATCAATAAATGAGATGGCATCAATTTAAAAATTTCCTTCACAGCAAAGGAAACAATGAAGAGTGTGAAGAGAATCCCTTCAGAATGGAAGGAAATCTTTGCCACCTGCTCTTGAGATAGAGCATTAGTATCCAGGATATATAAGGAGCTGAAAAAACTTAACACCAACAAAACAAAACAAAAACAAATAACCCAGTCAATAAATAGTCAAAGCAACTAAATAATTCTCAAACAAAGCAATACGAATATATATATATATATATATATATATATATATATATATATACACACACACACACACACACACACACACACACACACAATACCTTTACAATTTTAAGGTATGTTCCTTGTATCCCTAGTTTTTCTAGTGATTTATGAATATTTTCATAAATACAAATCAAAAATTTATGAAAAAGTGTTCAACATCTCTAATAATTAGAGAAATGCAAATTAAAACTACACTATAGAGTTCCTGTCTCTGCAGCCAGAATGGCAGTTATCAAGAATACAAGTAACAATAAATGTTGGTGAGGATGTGGGGAAAAGGTACATTAAAACATTGTTAGTGAGATTGCAAATTGGTGCAACCACTCTGGGAAGAGGTAGGAAGATTTCTCAAAAAACTAGGCATGAAACAACCATTTTATTTAGTTATACCACTCCTGGGTATACATTCAAGGGAGTTAAAATCAGCATACTACATGACACAGCCACATCGATGTTTATAGTAGCTCAGCAGCCCCAAGCTATGGAGCAAACCTGGTGCCCTTCAACAGATGAATGGATAAAAAAAATGTGGTTTATATACCCAATCAAGTATTGCTCAGCCATAAAGAAGAATGACTTTATGACATTTGCCAGTAATTGGAAGGATCTGGAGACATTCATGCTAAGTGAAATAAGCTAATCCCCCATAAAACAAAGTCTCTGATATGTGGAAACTAATTCACAATGAGGGGTGGGGGATTAAAAAAAAAGAATAGTAATTCAGTGGAGTAGACAAAGGGAATGAAGGAAAGGGAGGAGGGATGGGAAAAGGAGACAGTGGAATGAATCTGGCATGACTTTCTTATGTACATATATGAATATACCACAGTGAATCTCAGCATCATGTACATACATAAGAAATTCTAAAAAAACACCTATGTGTAAATGGCAGAAAGATAGGTAGAGTGGAGGAAAGGGACCAGAGGATGGTGGGGGGGGGGAGGGAGGGTTAAAAGGGGCGGTCCTGGGGAATATACAGCAGTTGTGTTTATCAAAACTTTGCTTCAAATATGCTGAGAGCCATAGCGGAGTCCGAATGACAGATGGCATTTTTGCCAGAATGGAGTGGTTGAGAGGTGACGCCAGCAAGCCATTGAGATGATAATGGTTATGTTAAGCTGTGTATATTAGACCCCTGCTGTCCACCTCGGCCTGCTACTTTGGAGTTCTCATGGGGATTCCCGGAGAGTTCCCATTGGTTGGGGAAGTGCCGGAGGAGGGATTTCCGGTTGCTGGTTCCTGGAGGAGCTGTGTGGCGTTGGGGAGAGTTCCCGGGAGCGTGTGTGGAGTGTGCTGGTGGAGTTCAGAAATAAAGTTTGTTCCTGCTTCAGTGGCTGTGATTTGTGCCCAGCCAGACTGCGGCAAAATAAGTGAGAAAAGGAAATTTGGCACAGAAATGTGGGTTCCCACATAAAAGATCCATGAATATCTTGTAGGTATATTATGCATCTGCTATAATATGTGTGTATGGAAATTTGGCACAGAAATGTGGGTTCCCACATAAAAGATCCATGAATATCTTGTAGGTATATTATGCATCTGCTATAATAATGTAACTATATTAGTAACCTAGACAGGGTAAAATGCCTTCTTAAATCAAGTATGAAATCTAGAATCCATGAAAAAAGAGATATGATCAGACAAAGTTAAAAATTCCTGTACTGTTGTAAGCTGGTATAGAAAAGACAAGAAACAGGTTAGAAAAATATGTACACCATGTCTAGCAGACTAACAGTTACTATGGGTAAGAGTCCAAGATGTTTTGTACAGCAATAGAAATAAACAGTGTAAAAGTGGGCAAATTGTGAGAACAGGGCAAAAACATAAAGGGCCAATAAACACGCGGAAGAAACTTCAACTTCATTTGCAATTACAGAAATGAAAATTAAAACAAATATAGCCTTTTCCTTATTAGATGGTACTTGATCAAAATATACAGAGAAGAGTAAAATTAGTTTGAGATTAGCAATTTGTCAAATGCAGTACATACACATACTTTTACTCATTAATTTTTTTGTTATTTGACTTGTTGACTGTATTTTAGCCTAGAAAATGATAAAGTGTGTTACTTTATCAACTGGATCATTTTTTGCCCTTTGCAACTTCTAGGTTTCTGCTTGATTTCTTGTAAGTTTAAAGTTTTATTTAAAAAAATATTTAAATCTTTTATTCTGGAATTAATTTTGTTGTAAGGAATCTAAGAGTAATTCTAAGCTTTCACACTGCTGTTCTATTTTTCAAATATCTTTCCTTGAATAATCCATCTTTACGCCACTGGTGAACACTGACTTTTTTCTCATAGACTAACTCCCCTTAAGTATTTTGATTGATTTCTGGATCCAGTTTCATTGATATGTCTGTTTACTTCTCTACATTACCATACTATTTTCAGTATTATTTAAAAATTCTTATTTTTTTCTTTTTTGGTGCCAGGGATTGAACCCAGGAGCACTTTAATAATGAACCACATTCCCAGCCCTTTTTCATATTTTATTTAGAGACAGGGTCTTGCTGAGTTGCTTAGGGCCTTGCTAAGTTGCTGAAGCTGACTATGAACCAGCAATTCTCCTGCCTCAGCCTCTGAGCTGTTGAAATTACGGGAGTGAAACACTACACCTGGCATGATTTAAATTTTCTTATTAGAATGCTGATAAAGCATGTCATCGTTTATCCCTCCTCTCTTTTCAAGTTTCTTTTGGCTACCTTCACGTATTCATTTTTCCAGAGGAACTCCAGAGTTGGCCTGGTTTTTCAAGACTTAACTCCTCTTAGTTGTAGATATTTTAGTGTTTTTGACTGGGACCCTGTTCAATTTAGAAATTCGATTTTTGAGATTATTGAGGTTACCTCTTTGACATCATCTATCTACCATCAACACATATCTTCTCTTATTTACCACCTTTATAGACCTCAGCAGAAAATATTGGTTTTCTTTTTGGAGTGTGTATGTGTTCTACATATATCTTTTGGAACTTACCCAAAGGTTTTTGCTTTTGTCTAGTACTTTCAAATCCATTATATTGTTTATCTTTTTACTGTTTGCATGAAATGGCTATTGAACTTTGTATACATATTTTACAACTACTTGACTGGATTCTTGACAGGGTCTTTTCAGTCATAGTTTTTTGCCTTTTTATTTTATTTTATTTTTTTTGTATAGTTGTTGAGTGTTCTAAAATGTGATTTTTTCAGTCTTTAAAGATTAGGTAAATTTGGTCTATCTCAATGGCTTCAAACAAAAAGAATTTCCAAATTACATTTGCAAAGCCAGCAATTTCTCTTGCATAGATATTCTCTGCAAAGTCAACCACAGATCAGTTTTGTTTGTGAAAACAATGCCAACTACTGAAGAAAATCTAATTGATCCTGGATCCCCTGCCCCCAGTTGATGACCTTAAAATTTTCAAGCACCCTAGCACATCATCTGCAAATGACAAGTTTACCTTCTTCCTTATATTGATATCTTATATTTCCTTTGTCTAAACGCATTGTTTGATTCTGCAGATGCTGTGGTAAACAGAATATCTTTTCCTTTCCTTGACATCAAGGGAAATTTTTCTCAGTTTTTCACTCTTAAGCATAATGCTGAGATGGGTATTAGCATCATCCACAGTTATTTTACTCAGAGTCCTTTTCAGGTAGGAATGTAATTCCAATTTTGTCATAGGTCTTATTTGGCAGTATTTGCAGCAAGGATTAGAATTTTTCCTTGTTCTATTCATGTGCTATTTTAAATCAATAATGTTTTAAATGTTGAGTTATTTGTTTTACTCTTTTTTCCTACTTTTATTTTCATTAGATTATATTTGTGCATATTTTAGTATTTTTTGCATAATTTATATAAGGGGAATTGATCTGATGTTTCATTTTGGTGAGGTATCTGTGTCAGTTTTCTTATCAATATTTGGCTGGTTTAAAAAAGCTTATTTAGAAAGTTTCTTCTTTATGCTTTAGAACAATTTGAGTGGACTGCATTTATCTGATCTTTGAAAGCTGAAATGGTTTACTTTTAAAAACATACCTGGAACTATTCTGGTAGAAAGCCCACCGAAGGTAAAAGAATTGATTTTTTTTTTGTAGGATTATCAGTGATTTTTCCTCTTCTTTCTAGTTTTCTAAATTTTGGGGAATTTTTAAAATACCAACACTTTGCAGTACATAAGAGAAAGGAAGGAACAATAGGAGGGAAGGAGAAAGGGGAAAGGGTTTGTATAGGATGAATGGCTTATGTAGGCAACTATTCTAAAAATCCAGGAAAGAAATGATAAGGATATTTATTAAGGCAATGGCTGAAAACAGAGGGGATGAATAGAGTTGATGATTAACCTTTTGAGGCTGGAAGAAATGGCACAGGAAAAGGTTTAGAGGGGAGGGAAAGTAGAGCTGAGGTCAACCTGAGGTTGGGAACAAGTATTTAGGTTTAGGTACATGCGAATAAATAAACTCAGGTAAGATGAAAGTAGAAGCCCAAGTCTCAGCAAAAGTCACCAAGGGGAAGTCATCAAAAAAAATTTTGCAAGAAAAATGAGATTATACACTGACTTGAGCCCAGAAAGAAGTAGATGGCCCGTAGGGTGAAAAGCTGAGTGGAAATCTTGTAGTGTTAGCAGAACTGTGGCATCCATGGAAGGAGTAGGATTTTTTAAAATTTATTTTTATTTATTTTTTTAAATACATGGCAGCAGAATGCATTACAATTCTTATTACACATTTAGAGCACAATTTTTCATATCTCTGTATATAAAGTATGTTCACACCAGTTCATGTCGTCATACATGTACTTTGGATAATGATGTCCATCACATTCCACCATCATTATAAACCCCTGCCCTCTCTGCCCTCTCTCTTCCCCTCCCACCCCTCTGCCCTATCTAGAGTTCATCTATTCCTCCCATGCTCTCCCTCCCTACCCCACTGTGAGTCAGTCATCTGACATTGGGCATTTGTCTTTTGGGGATTTGTTCTTTTTTTTTTTTTTTTTTTTTTTTGGTTGAGAGCGGGTACCAAGTATTGAACTCAGTCAGGGACACTCCACCACTGAGCCACGTTCTCAGCCTTTTTTTTTTTTTTTTAATTTAGAGACAGGATCTCACTGATTTGCTTAGCACCTTGGTTTTGCTGAGGCTGGCTTTGAACTCTCGATCCTCCTGCCTCAGCCTCCGAAGGAGCAATTTTAAGAGGACAGCAAGAAACCAAACCATGAGTTAGTGAGTAGGTTGGGGAGGGGGAAAGATTTTCCGAATAATTAAATGAAAAGAGGAAAAATGTAACTCAAGTACTAAGTGAAGAGAAGGTTTTTTTGTTTGTTTGTTTTTTGTTCCCACCGCACCCGCCCCAAAGGAAAGAATTATAGATCTGGGGAAAGACCCTTTGTTCTTGGCTAAGCAGAGTAGCTTCCTGTTGCTTTGGATTTTTTTGGTGACTAGAACTGTCTATCACAAAGCAATTCATTTCATTATTACACTAGGTCTAGTTGAACCAGTACGATGACCAGAATAACTCAGGGACACACACACACATACACACACACACAACACACAGAGCTGTTTTTTCAAGATCTAAAAAGGTCTCCATACTGGTCTAAAATATCATGGAAACAGTTATTTCTAGGCTTTGTGGAATTCGGGTTGGAGGCAGTCTCTTTACTGGTGCATCCTTTATTTCTGTTTCTTCTAAGCAGTACCAACCATGAAACGTTTACATGAACTCCTCCAAAATAAATGGAAAGTTATCCACATAACTTGAATATTCAACTTTCCTTATGGGGAAGGGAAAATGAAAACAGCCATGGATGGCTGTTTTATTCTTGGAGAGCCAAGTTCTTCAGCAACTATGCCAAGATTCATTTTGCCAGTTCCTTGCAAATTGGCAGGCCTTATCTTGGCCTCTTATTCTGAAGGTGCCCTGTCTTCCCAAGTTGGCACGAACATCACTTGGGGAAGTTCAGCCTTGGCCACTGACATTGCTTAGGGCCTGAGAAGCCTTTGGCTGGCGTGGCCTCTGGGTAAAAGCCAGCTATGCACTCCATATTTTCAGACCTTCACAAATACCAATAGCTCTTTTCTGGATGATATAACCTACTTAGGTTTTGTAGGCCATCATATCCTATGTTTCACCTGCTATCTATCTATCTATCTATTTTTGTGCCTGGGATTAAACTCAGGGGTGCTTAACCACTGAGCCACAACCCCAGGCCTTTTTATATTTTTTTTCAGAGACAGGGCATCACTAACTTTCTTATGGCCTCACTAAGTTGCTGAGGCTGGCCTTGAACTTGCCATCCTCCTGCCTCAGCCTCCCAAGTTGCTGGAATTATAGGCGTGCTCTATCATTCTTGGCACTTCCTGTTTTTTCAAAGAAAGTTACTCTTTAGTCTACATAATCAATGTAACATATTATCCCTGTACTATGTATCTGAATTTATTTCCTAGAAAGCCAAGACATCTAACATATATGAAACTTGTAGCATTTTTCAGAATAACAGAATCATTTTCACTGGGAAACACTTATTTTAAAATTGAATGTGTATCAAAAGACTATTTTCAAGGATGACATTTAAAAACTTTTTCTTCACAAAGCTGAACAATGAAGTCAGTTTGGGGCTTACACTATTCCTTGTGAGGTCTTTTTTATTTTTTAAAAGCATAAATTTTACCATCACTAAGATGTAAATGAAAACTTGGCAAGACTTTGATTTCTTTAAAAAGCTGATTAGTAGAATATAGGTAAGCTTCATTTCAGGTACAAAAATTGGCAACAAGCAATTTGTCAAACATTTTATCATAAAGACAGTTTTGTAAACAGATGCGTTCTTGTGTCACACTTCACTGTGAGGAACAGGTTTGAGAGGTACAAGTAATAAAGAGGCTTGGTGTTCCTATAGCAGGAGACAGAAGCCAGGAGTTCCTATAGGGTCACTGAGTCTTCATCCTTCCTTCAGAGTATTGGGAGTTGTATCTTGTTTTGGCTTGGTTGGAGGAGGATTTCTCCTTGTCTCTGATTGCTAGTCTCCAATAGGCCTTTCCTATCTCCCAGGGAATGGGGCTCCCTGGGTCTTGGGAGCATGGTCTATTCATTTGGAAAGATGGAGGTACAGATCTTACAGTCCCTGAGTAAGATCACTGTCCTTTCCTTCTACTCAGCCATTGGTGCTTCCACTCATAAGACGACGACTAGAATTTCCTCAACCCACTCTTTTCCAGGAGGGCTTTGTTAAAAACCTTTGTTGCAAAAGTTTTGTTTTGGAGGATCCTTCTGTACTTAGCAGCGAGGCAGAATTGAACAATCAGTCCTGTAAGTGAGCATCAACAACTAAGGCCTTGTCCTATAGAAAAATGAGAACACTTGTTCTTTTATTCTACATTTCTGAACAAATGCCTACTATGAGCAAGAACAAGTTAAGGTTACATGCAAGCACCAGGAGGGACTGAAAGGGGCATTCAGAGAAAGGGAAAGAGAGCTCAGTGAGTGAATTCACTGTGCTCCAGGAACCCTGTGTAATTAACATATTGAATATCTTTATCTCATTTAATCCTCTTTGCAAACCTAAGAAGCAAAAATTATCTTCCCTCTTAAAAAGGAGAGAAATTGGAAGTCAAAGACAGGAGAATCTCCATTTCGCTTAGCTATGACACACCTGGGGGAGATCCTATGGGACTGGTTGCTCAATAGTCCTTCCGAAGCCTCCTCTACTGAGGTTGAAAGCCTAGCACTTACTCTCCCATTCTTCTCATGACTTGACCTACTAAAAAAATATAAGAGGAGAGCTGCCTCTGTAAAAGCTTTTGTAATCTCTTTTTGTAAACAGCCAGATAAATATTTTGCCTTGGTGGGCTATACTGGTCCTAAAATAACTACTCAACACAGCCCTTGGAGTGTGAAAGCAACTGTTGACATTACAATAAATAGGTATGGTTATTTTTTCAATAAAACTTTATTTACAAAGAACAGGCAGTGGCCCAGATTTGGCCTGCTGTCTATTGTTCGCTGACCCTTGGTTTAGAAGGATAGCAAGATATTGCTGGATGAAATAGTGTCATTTTTTTCCATATCTGTCCATCAATATTACTGCCATGCTGAAAAGTTTGAACAGTTAATAAAAATGTGTTCCCCATTAAAAAAAAAAAACAGAGTTATGATCTGTTGAAGAATAGGAATCACATCATATCACTCTCTTGGTTAAAACATTTCCTTGCCTTGTAGGTTTCCAATCATATGCAAAGGCTCAATTCAAGGATTTTATCTTCCTAAAGAGTTTTCTTTTACCACTCAAGGTAAGTGTTCTCCAACCTTATTATTCTCTCTTAGAGCACCATGATATTTTTCCTTGTTAATATCTGTCACTGTCTTATATATTAATTTGCGTGTTTATTTATTTAATGTCTGTTTACCCCTTAGGGCTATGAAAATGGCTTTTGGTATTCACATATTGTGTAGCATAGCCCATAGAAGCTACTCAATAAATATTTGTAAAATAAGTGAATAATGCCATAAAAGCACGCTGTTGGTTTCTGGATATAGCATTTTAAGACAATTTATAAAATTACACATGTAATATGCATTGATTGTTGATAAATTAGAAAACCAAGACTTTGTGAAGAAATGCAATTAAAATTAAGGAGAAGGAAATGATAAAGCTACTACAAGGCAATCCAAGAGCAATCCAAGGGCCAAGGTAAGACCAACTGGAACGTGTTCTCCTCTTGGCTGCCTCAGCATCAGCAGGGGGAAGGGAGAAGGGAACTAGGTTCATGATATTATAATAAAATAACCTCAGGCAAATGTAGTGAGAGGTGGAGTCTCACATGGTTGAAAACTCTACCTTGCAGGGAGGTCTGTCGAAGAATCAGGAATGGTTAAAGGCACACAGAAAAAGAGGTTGACAGAAGGGAAGAAGTTGAGCTACGTAAAATGGGTATACTGGGCCTACAAACCTGGAGGCAGTGTGGATTTGTATCTCATCCTGGTTTTAGTGTTTCTAAGCAGCTGATAAATCCTGAAATGTCAAAGCCATTCTCTCTTACCTGTGGAAGGAAATTAAATGAGAAGTCAGGGATTTATAGAGTGGTTTCAGAGCCTTTCATTTGCAAAGCCCTGGGGTGGGATTAGCAATTCTGTATTTGTAATTGTATTTTTCTTCTTAATAATGGGCCCCCAAGTTGCATAAATTTTAAGCCTCACAGTTTGGCAGAATTGGGTTTTCTTGTTTGCTTATGGCAGAAGTATGTATGTTAGCTTGGGGCTAAAGTTGTTTGAGCAGCCTCATATTTAGATTGTGTTCCTTCTTCTAGGAGGAAAGAAGGGAGTGAGGAAAATACAGTTATCCATTATTATTTTATACAGTGTTATCCTTTGTTAATATTTTGGTATATATAACTTTCATATTAATTTCTAGCTCACAAATGCTTTGGATGTAATATAGATGGAAATTTGTATTAAAGATGAAAATTAGATTTGATGCTGAGTTATACTTAACAATAGGGCCAATAATTCTGGAATCTTCTTTCTCAAGAGCCACTTAACCTTTATAAGCTCTAATTTCTATACAAAAGGAAAATTTGGAACTAGTTAGTAAGAGAAAGAATAAAAGAGTTTTCACACTACTTTGAATGTGAGGCTCAGAAAAGTTAAGTAGCTTGCTGTAGATCACATACTCAGCCAATTATAGAATGAGTTTGAACTCAGGGTGTGAGTCTCCAAAGTTCAAACTTGTAATGAATCTAAAAAGTGTCGCAGGATCAGTAGTTTACAAGCTTGAAACATATTGAAAGCACTGGGCCAGTTTTTAAAAGTACTGATGTCTGGGTTCCAACCCCAGAGACAATTATTTTATTAATCTGAAGGATAGCCTGGGCTTCAGGACTTTTAAAATCTATAACCCAATTTGAGTCCCACTGTTCTAAAGTGTGAAGATTAGAAACTCACCTTTAGTTTTGGATCTGGAGAGCTTTTCTGTCATAGATTGGCAAGTGTGCAGAATGTGGGAAGTCCATAGGCTCTAACCCATTTCACACAAAGATTTTATATTGTTCTGAGGATCTCTAAAGATACTAACAAGGGCTCTCCAACCACATATCATTTCCAGATGCCTGAGTATCAATACCTATGTCACCATCATTACCTCTCCAAACCGATCCACACTGAACAATGTGGATGGACCTCTCTGAACAATACTCTTCACATTCTGGAAAGCTTGCTACAGAAACAAGTTGTAATAATTTGATTAGTGATCTGAATCTTTATGACATATATAGTTTTGTTCTTCCTTTACCTGCACACAGTGTCCTGTGCTGTTTGAAGACCTCCCATGTTGTGAAGTGTTGATGGTAGAAGGGTTTAGAAGGGGTGAGGCGCCTCAGTGTTCAATTCCTCCTGAGAAGATGGTTGCAGGAAACACATTTATGAGACCCTCTGTGGTACCCTTGCAGAGCTCATGCTTGGCTGGTACCTCAGCTTGTCAGTCTCTCTTTCCACGTTGAGGAGACTTATGAGCTCTTCTGAAATCTAGGCCATTCCCTTTTCTGTTAAGATTACACTGAGTGGGCTTGGGTCGTGGCTCAGTGGTAGAGCACTTGCCTAGCATGTGTGAGGCACTGGGTTCAATCCTCAGCACCACATTAAAAAAAAAAACAAAAACAAATACATAAATAAATGTATTGTGTCCATCTACAACTAAAAAAATACTTAAAAAAGAGTACATTGAGATTTGTTGAACATTGAATAATGATGAAGGATGAAACAAATGCTACTTTTTTCAGTGTGTTTCCCTTTTCATTGGGGTGAGGCATCTCCTCTACACCTTTAGGGGATGGAAAGTGATTAATATCATCACAAATGACTGTCATACATAGGAATCTTTGGGGGAAACTGGATGTCATTGGGAAGAAGGAGTATTGTTTAGAGGATATGATTATTATAAAGCATTTTATTCTTTCAAATATAAAGTGGAGAGTAATTGGATTTTATGTTGGTGGGAGAATCAGGATCTTAAAAATAATATGAAAAGCAGAACTCTTTTTCTTAGAGAAATTATACATTGGAGAGGGAAGACAAATAAAATACATAAATATTTTTTTGAAATCATGCATTTTGGAAATAAGAATGTTTTATTTTCCTATCCCATGGAAATGGAAAATGTTAGTATATCTAGTAACAATGGTATTTTAGTCAGCTTTACGTCACTATGACCAAAAGACCTGAGAAGAACAATTAGAGGAGGAAAAGTTTATTTGGTGCTCATGATTTTAGAGGTCTCAGGTTTCAGTTCATAAACAACTGACTCTATTACTCTGGGCCCAAGTGAGGCAGACCATCATGGGCAAAAGGGTGTGGAGGAGGAAAGCAACTCAGAACATGGCAACCAGTAAGGAGAGGGAAGGAGGGAAGGAGGAAGAGAGAGAGAGAGAGAGAGAGAGAGAGAGAGAGAGAGAGAGAGAGAGAGAGAGAGAACGCCAGTCCTGATCACCAGGGACAAAATATAAACCCCAAAGTCATGCCCCCAATTACCTACCTTCTCCAGGTATACCTTACCTGTCTACAGTTACCACCCAGTTAATCCATTCAAGTGGATTAGTGCACTGATTAAGTCAAGGCTCTCATGACTCAGTGATTTCACCTTTAAACTTGAATTTTCTCACATATGAGCTTTTTGGGGGATGCCTGATATCTAAATGGTAACAAATGACTTCAGATATATGTACTTGTTGGAGAGTTTCCCCCTACCCCCAATTTTATGTCCTCCATGGAACCTCAATATATGACCTTATTTGGAAATAGGGTATTACAGATGTAGTTAATTAAATGGGATCATACTGAATAGGGTGGGCCCTTAAGTCAATATGACTAGTATCTTTGTAAAAAGAGGAGAGACACAGAGGGATAATGGCCCTGGGAGGTGGAGACTGGAGTTAGGATGCCATCATCCAAGGGATGTCTGGGGCTCTCTGAACCTAGGAGAGTCAAGGAAGGGTCCCAAATTTGGATTTAAAGGGGCCACAACCCCATAAATTCCTTAATTTTGGACTTCTTGCTTCCAGAACTGTGAAAGAATACACTTTGGTTGTTTTAAGATATCCCATTTTGTGGTACTTTGTAATGGCAGAACTAGGAAATGAATACAGTATGTAATCATGTTAATACCTTAAAAGTCATAGCAAATGTTCCAATACTGTGAAGTATATTAGTAAATTGTGATCCATCAATACAAAATTGTATTGTCTATAAATGTGACAAATATTTGGGAGATAAACAGAAAACTTGTAAATAACAAATAGCAATCACGTGGCATGTGAACAATGATTATAATCATATAAGAACCATATATGTACAACAGAGGTTTAAAAAAGACTTGTTCTCATGAATAGTTGATAGACTATTATTATTTTTATTTCTTTTAATCAAAGCAATAAATATTGCTATAAAAACTTAAAATAATAAGTCACAAAGATAGTTTGACATAAAAGTAACTTTTAACTGACTTCAATTGAGATTTGAATCAAATTGGGTTCATGTGTATGGCTTGATGATATTTTTATTTCTGGGTTTGAACTAGTAGCATATTTTATAAAATGTTATCAATGGCCCTGTAAAGAGTGATGGCCTGTGAAAAACTTCAAGACATATAGGTTGTATTGATTCTCTTAAAGGTTCAACTTCCCGCTAACAGGGGTTAAAAAACAGAGGAAATACAACAACATCAAAGTAGATCTATAGCCAAAAAATTTAGGAACCAATAGGCCTAGAAGCTTACAGCTTTTACTACTTGTTTTTTAGGATGTAAACTATAATTAATACTTCAAGCCCACAAAATGAGCAGGATTGGAGGGGTTGGCTTCTGGGGAAATATTTGCAGTGGCAGTTCGGAAGCTGATGAAAGAGCTTATTAAAGCAGCCACTCCCATATAAATACCATAGTCCACAAAGTGGTGAAATCTTATTAAAAGCCTCCAAGAAAGGTTTCAGAGCCTGGGTCAATTTTCATTAAACAACTGGAGTTGGCTCTTTTTCAGGTCAGCTGACCACTTATTTTGTGCAAGGAGTGTGTCCCTTCTGGCTTCTGTGAAAATAAATATTTGCTCTTTTCTTTCTCTGCAAGGACATTTAGGGAAATCAATGTGTCATCTTGGTTAGTTACAATGGCATCAATGAGTGGCAAATGTAGAAGGGTTAAAATATAATCCAGTGTGGAGGACATCCTTGAATTATTGACCATGCTCACATAAAATGTGGCTGCCACTTTATTTGTAAAACAAAACAGAAAATCGTGCTCTGAGTGAACCGCTCAGTAAGAATCTGTTTACAGGATGATTTGCATTCCCTTCACCAAACCACCAGCATTTAAAGCAACCAATGCTTTCTAAGTTTTATAATAAGGTTTTTCTTCCTGGCAACTGGAAGGCCATGGGTGTTTGGGAGTCACAGTATCAACAGTCATATATCATCTACGAAACAACTTTCCAAGAAAAATACCATCAGTGAGAGGAGTAAAGGGTATTGGTATCCTTGTGGTGAATTTTGTTATTTTTCCCTATTTGTCGAGAATCTGAATGGCAGTGTTTTGAGATTACCAGTGTAAGCATCTCATCAGCTAATCTTGGTAAAATTTCTCCTAGAGATTGTTGTAGGAAATAAAAGCACACACACAAAAAGGCACCTTAGGAATAGAAGAGAAAAAAATCCATATACATTTGTACATTTTCAGTCTAATTTTTAAATGTATGTATGAAAGTACCAGTAGGATATTAGTTATCTTCTGGGTAATTTAGACACTGGAAAAATCTTGGGGAAAATATATGTCTCCTGGGAGCACTTGATAAAGAAGTTTGGCTCACAGGGCTTTGAGGGAGGCTCAGGATTAGGAAGTTTTCAATCTGAAGGTTAACAAGCTTCCCACCATACAGAGGGGAATCATTTGTTAGGTTCTTGACGTGAGAATGTATAATTGTATTTTTCATTTGAGTGGCTCTTGAATAGTTTTAAGCCATTTTCCTAATTTGAGACAATTAAAAAATTCCTAGTGTTATATTTTCTTCTTTTAAATATGTGAGATGCTCCCAAGAATGCAAAGATAAAGGAAGGGAGATGACCTCCACCTGCCCTGGGCCCTCACTGGTCATCTTTCCCATTTTACTGTTGAAGTGGTGCTGCCTTCCATAAGGGGTACTAACTGGAAAAGAGTACAACTTTTTATGAGGGAAGATTTTATTTGGTAATCAGTAGAAATCCATTAGAACTGACAGTGTCTAGTCTTTATATATTTTCCCAGGTTATATTTGGAGCCTGAGAGGTGGCCATTTTCCTGTGAGTATTTTGTAACCTGAGGAATTTTGATATTTTCCTTTATTGTCAATTTCTGGAAATGATGATTCTGAAACACATTTTAATATTTAAGCACTACTGATTTCAGGTTTGAAAATTGCAAATGAAGGCTATTGAAAGCTAAGTCATATGTCATTTTTGAGATCTTTTTCTGAGGTTCATGGAGATTTCCCTTGTCTAACAGTCCATGTGGGTAATATATATATATATATATATATATATATATATGTATATATATATATATATATATATATATATTCCTGATGAAGTGGATTTTCAGTGAGCAGGTGTAACTAACTAGACTTGGTCCCACCTCGGATGATATAATTCTCCTCGTCTCCATTGTTCAGAGAGAGAAAAATTACCCAGGGAAGGGCATCTTGTCAATCAGTCAAACTTGAAAGTCTTCTTTTCTCTTAAATATGTTTTGAACAATAAGTTCTTTACAAATTCTTGCTTGGGTTTACATAACAATACAGGGTAAGTAATGAATGTAGACTGACCAGATGACTCTGTCCAAAACTCTGCATATCTCTAGGCTAATGAATGTTACAGATATTCTAGAATGTATCTGAAAAGAAACATCTATCAAATCCTAAGCACCTATTCAAAGTGGATCTTTTTGAGGTGAGGGGATATAGAAGTATCGCAGGATAACATTCTCACATGGTAAGCAAGGAATTTCAAATTTATCACTAGCTATTCCTATCCTGAATCATAATGATGATGATATTTCCAAAGAACTTTTATCAAGAGTATGTACCAATCAGTGAGCTTTCCTGGGACTGTTTTATTTAACCCTTCCTTTGCTCTTTTTTTTACTTTTTTTTTAACTGGTTGTTCAAAACATTACAAAGCTCTTGACATATCATATTTCATACATTAGATTCAAGTTGGTTATGAACTCCCAATTTTACCCCAAATACAGATTGCAGAATCACATCGGTTACACATCCACATTTTTACATAATGCCCTATTAGTAACTGTTGTATTCTGCTACCTTTCCTATCCTCTACTATCCCCACTCCCCTCCCCTCCCATTTTCTCTCTCTACCCCATATACTGTAATTCATTTCTCTCCTTGTTTATTTTCCCATTCCCCTCACAACCTCTTATATGTAATTTTGTATAACAATGAGGGTCTCCCTCCATTACCATGCAATTTCCCTTTTCTCTCCCTTTCCATCCCACCTCATGTATCTGTTTAATGCTAATCTTTTCTTCCTGTTCTTCCTCCCTTCTCTGTTCTTAGTTGCTCTCATTATATCAAAGAAGACATTTGGTATTTGTTTTTTAGGGATTGGCTAGCTTCACTAAGCATAATCTGCTCTAGTGCCATCCATTTCCCTGAAAATTCTATGATTTTGTCATTTTTTAGTGCTGTGTAATACTCCATGGTGTATAAATGCCACATTTTTTTTTATCCATTCATCTATTGAAGGGCATCTGGGTTGGTTCCACAGTCTAGCAATTGTGAATTGTGCTGCTATGAACATCGATGTAGCAGTATCCCTGTAGTATGCTCTTTTAAGGTCTTCAGGGAATAGTCCGAGAAGGGCAATAGCTGGGTCAAATGGTGGTTCCATTCCCAGCTTTCCCAGGAATCTCCATACTGCTTTCCAAATTGGCCGCACCAGTTTTCAGTCCCACCAGCAATGTACAAGAGTACCCTTTTCCCCACATCCTCTCCAGCACTTGTTGTTGTTTGACTTCATAATGGTTGCCAATCTTACTGGAGTGAGATGGTATCTTAGGGTGGTTTTGATTTGCATTTCTCTGACTGCTAGAGATGGTGAGCATTTTTTTCATGTACTTGTTGATTGATTATATGTCCTCCTCTGAGAAGTGTCTGTTCAGGTCTTTGGCCCATTTGTTGATTGGGTTATTTGTTTTCTTATTGTTTAATTTTTTGAGTTCTTTGTATACTCTGGATATTAGGGCTCTATCTGAAGTGTGAGGAGTAAAAATTTGTTCCCAGGATGTAGGCTCCCTATTTACCTCTCTTATTGTTTCTCTTGCTGAGAGAAAACTTTTCAGTTTAAGTAAGTCCCATTTGTTGATTCTTGTTATTAACTTTTGTGCTATGGGTGTCCTATTAAGGAATTTGGAGCCCGACCCCACAATATGTAGATCGGAGCCAACTTTTTCTTCTATCAGACGCAGAGTCTCTGATTTGATATCTAGCTCCTTGATCCACTTTGAGTTAACTTTTGTGCATGGCGAGAGGAGGGGATTCAGTTCCATTTTGTTGCATATGGATTTCCAGTTTTCCCAACACCATTTGTTGAAGATGCTATCCTCCCTCCATTGCATGCTTTTAGCTCCTTTATCGAATATAAGATAGTTGTAGCTTTGTGGATTAGTCTCTGTGTCCTCTATTCTGTACCACTGTTTTGGTACCAGTACCATGCTGTTTTTGTTACTATTGCTCTGTAATATAGTTTTAAATCTGGTATCGCTATACCGCCTGATTCACACTTCCTGCTTAGAATTGCTTTTGCTATTCTGGGTCTTTTATTTTTCCATATGAATTTCATGATTGCTTTCTCTATTTCTACAAGAAATGCTGTTGGGATTTTGATTGGCATTGCATTAAACCTATAGAGAACTTTTGGTAATATTGCCATTTTGATGATGTTATTTCTGCCTATCCATGAACAGGGTATATTTTTCCATCTTCTAAGATCTTCTTCTACTTCTCTTTTTAGGGTTTTGTAGTTTTCATTGTATAAATATTTCACCTCTTTTGTTAGGTTGATTCCCAAGTATTTTATTTTTTTTGAGGATATTGTGAATGGAGTGTTTTTCCTCATTTCCGTTTCAGAAGTTTTGTCGCTGATATACAGAAATGCCTTTGATTTATGCGTGTTGATTTTATATCCTGTCACTTTGCTGAATTCATTTATTAGTTCCAGTAGTTTTTTTGTAGACCCTTTTGGGTCTTCTAGGTATAGAATCATGTCAGCTGCAAATAGTGATAATTTAAGTTCTTCCTTTTCTATTTTTATGCCTTTAATTTCTTTCGTCTGTCTAATTGCTCTGGCCAGTGTTTCGAGAACTATATTGAATAGAAGTGGTGATAGAGGGCATCCCTGTCTTGTTTCAGATTTTAGGGGGAATGCCTTCAATTTTTCTCCATTCAGAATGATGCTAGCCTGAGGCTTAGCATAGATTGCTTTTACAATATTGAGGTATATTCCTGTTATCCCTAGTTTTTCTAATGTTTTGAACATAAAGGGATGCTGTACTTTGTTGAATGCTTTTTCCACATCTATCGAGATGATCATATGGTTCTTATTTTTAAGTCTATTGATGTGGTGAATAACATTTATTGATTTCCGTATATTGAACCAGCCTTGCATCCCAGGGATGAATCCTACTTGATCATGGTGCACAATTTTTTTGATATGTTTTTGTATCCGATTCGCCAGAATTTTATTGAGGATTTTTGCATCTAGGTTCATTAGAGATATTGGTCTGTAGTTTTCTTTCTTTGAGGTGTCTTTGTCTGGTTTCGGAATCAGGGTGATGTTGGCCTCATAGAATGAATTTGGCAGAGCTCCCTCTTTTTCTATTTCCTGAAATAACTTGAAAAGTATTGGTATTAATTCTTCCTTAAAGGTTTTGTAAAACTCCGCTGTATACCCATCCGGTCCTGGGCTTTTCTTGGTTGGAAGTCTTTTGATTGCTTCTTCTATTTCATCTATTGATATTGGTCTGTTTAAGTTGTGAGTATCCTCCTGACTCAGTCTGGGCAAATCATATGACTTAAGGAATTTATCGATGTCTTCACTATCTTCTATTTTATTGGAATATAGGTTTTCAAAATAATTTCTAATTGTCTTCTGTATTTCTGTAGTGTCTGTTGTGATATTGCCTTTTTCATCCCATATGTTAGTAATTTGATTTCTCTCTCTTCTTCTCTTTGTTAGCATGGCTAAGGTCTGTCGATCTTATTTATTTTTTCAAAGAACCAACTTTTAGTTTTGTTATTTTTTTCAATAGTTTCTTTTGTTTCAATTTCATTGATTTCTGCTCTGATTTTAATTATTTATTGCCTTCTGCTACATTTGCTCTTGTTTTGCTCTTCCTTTTCTAGGGCTTTGAGATGAAGTGTGAGCTCATTTATTTGTTGGTTTTTCCTTTTTTGAGGAATGACCTCCAGGCGATGAATTTCCCTCTTAAAACTGCTTTCATTGTGTCCCATAGATTCCGATATGTTGTGTCTGTATTTTCATTTATCTCTAAGACTTTTTTTATTTCCTCCTTTATGTCTTCTGTAACCCATTGATCATTCAGTAACATATTGTTCATTTTCCATGTGATGTAGGATTTTTCCTTCCTTCTTTTATCATTGATTTCCAGTTTCATTCCATTATGATCAGATAAAATGCATGGTATTATCTCCACCCCTGTATATTTACTGAGGGTTGCCATATGGCATAATATATGGTCTATTTTTGAGAAGGATCCATGTGCTGCTGAGAAATAAGTATATCCACTTGATGATGGTTGATATATTCTATATATGTCAGTTAAGTCTAGGTTGTTGATTGTGATATTGAGTTCTATAGTTTCTTTATTCAACTTTTGTTTGGAGGATCTGTCCAATGGTGAGAGAGGTGTGTTGAAGTCACCCATAATTATTGTGTTGTGGTCTATTTGATTTTTGAACTTGAGGAGAATTTGTTTTATGAACGTCCCAGCACCATTATTTGGTGCATAAATATTGATAATTGTTATGTCTTGTTGGTGAATGGTTCCTTTTAACAGTATATAATGTCCTTCCTTATCCCTTTTGATTAACTTAGTCTTGAAGTCAATTTTATTCGATATGAGGATGGCCACCCCTGCTTGCTTACGAGGACCATGTGCGTGGTATATTTTTTCCCAACCTTTCACCTTCAGCCTGTGTATGTCTTTTCCAATCAGATGTGTCTCCTGGAGGCAACATATTGTTGGATTTGTTTTTTTAATCCATGTTACCAGCCTATGTCGCTTTATTGGAGATTTTAAGCCATTAACGTTTAGAGTTACTATTGATATATGGTTTGTACTTCCAGCCATGTTTGATTATTTATCTTCTTTTTTTTTTAATTTAGTTTGTTTCTCCATGGTTAGTTTCCCCCTGCCCTCTGTTTATAGAGGCACTTCCCACTGGTGGTTTTTGTTATTGTTTTTCATTTCTTCCTCGTGTAGTGTTTTGCTCAAGATGCTTTGCAATGCTGGTTTTCTGGCTACAAATTCTTTTAGTTTTTGTTTATCATGAAAGATTTTTATTTCATTGTCGTACCTGAAGCTTAATTTTGCTGGATACAGAATTCTTGGTTGGCATCCATTGTCTTTCAGTGTTTGAAATACGTTGTTCCAGGATCTTCTCGCTTTCAGCGTCTGTGATGAAAAATCCGTTGTTAACCTTATTGGTTTACCCCTGAGTGTAATCTGCCTCCTTTCTCTTGTAGCTTTTAATATTTTCTCTTTGTTCTGTATATTGGATACCTTCATAACAATGTGTCTTGGAGTTGGTCTACTGTGATTTTGTGTGCTCGGTGTCCTGTATGCATCTACAATTTGTATATCCATTTCCTTTTTTATTTCTGGAAAGTTTTCTGTAATTATTTCATTCAGCAGGTTACTCATTCCCTTGGTTTCAATCTCTGTACCTTCTTCTATCCCGATGACTTGTAGGTTTGGTTTTTTTTATGTTATCCCATATCTCTTGGATGTTTTTCTCGTGATTTTTAACCAGCCTTTCTGAGTTGGCTAGGCTCTTTTCAAGATGATATATTTTGTCTTCATTATCTGACGTTCTGGCTTCTACTTGCTCCACTCTGTTAGTGATACTCTCAATTGAGTTTTTAATTTGGTTTATCGTTTCCTTCATTTCTAGAATTATTGTTTGATTTTTTTTAATAATCTCTATCTCCTGATAAAGATGCTTAACTTCTTCTTTTATCTGTTTATGTAACTCATTTTCAAAGTGTTCTTTCACTGTTTGGATTTGCTGTCTCGTATCCTCTTTAAGGTTCCATTCCATCTGTCTAAGGTATTCCTTGAGTTCTTTATATGACCATTTTTCTGCTGACTCTAGGTCCTCCTGAATATTTAGGCTGTCCTTCATTGTTTGTACTCCTTTTCTTCCTTGCTTTTTTATGCTGCTCATGTTACTTCTTGTTCTGTTTGACTGCTGAGTTACTGTTTACTCTTATAAATTTATTTGATGCTTGGGAGGAAAGATATTAGAATGGAAGGGAAGAAGTCACTAAAGAGAATGAGAGTAGGCAGGTAGAATTAAAGAAGGGGGAATAAGAAAATTGAAAAGAAATGAAAAGACAAAAGAAATGAAAAGACAAAAGAAACAAAAACAAAAAAATTAGAAAATAAAGAAAGAAAAGAAAAGAAAAATTTTTTACAAAAATAATAATGATAATAACAAATGAAAATTAAAATTTAAAATAATAATAATAATAATAAAATAAAAAAAATTAAAAACATTGAAAAAAAGTTTAAGAACAACAACAAATAAAAATTGAAAATGAAAGAAAAAAATGATAATAATAATAATAATAATAATAATAATAATAATTATAATAATAATAAATGCAGTCCTAGAGTTCGATTAACTTCTCTTCCAGTAGGTGGAGCTGTGCCCACTGCGCCAAGCTTCTCCTCTCAATAGGTGGGAACCATTCACTGTGCAGCAGCTCTTTCTACCAGGCTGGGCTGGTCTCCAATCCTGACTGTCTAGGGCCTTCTCTTGTGTTTCCTCAAGCCAGGCCGTGCTCACCTGTGACGCTCACCACAATACTGGCTACATGCCAGGTCTGCTGCTCCTGGGAGCCCTGTTTTCATGAACGCCTGGGCCCACTCTCCCTGTTTGCCTCCCTCAGACCCTAAGTTTGTAGAGCTTGGGGCTGACAACCCCCAGCGAATTTGCTAGCTGGTGCAAGAGACCTCAGTTGTCAGCACTGGTTGGAGCGGTAGCCGGGAGTTCCGTGCCGCGAGTCCCGCGCCACTCCTGATTCCCTCGGTCTGGCTATTGTGCTCACAGGAGAGCTGGGAGGGGCCCTTAAGGTTTCCCCGCTGTGTGGAGAGAGATGGCTAGGGGATTACACACCTGTCGCGCTGGTTTCAATGCAGTTATCTCCTCCGCCCGTGACGTCAGTTCTCTGCCAAGGTGGTATCCCATGCAAATGGTGACCATTCGTTCCCTTTGCCGGGTGACCAATGCATCGGGTGGGTCCTGACTGTCTCTCCCAATCCCCGTTTCAATCCTGTGGCCACTGCCTATGAAGGCTCGGTTGGCTTTTACCTCTGTAAGTTCATAAGGGCCAACCAGTTATTTCAGCGGGATAGTTAGTGCTGAGTCACGAGAAGCAGGCGAACCGGAGCTTGAATGCAGCCGATCCGGGCTCGGTGTGTGTGTTCTGAGGGGCCCAGACTGTGCATCCCAGATCCACGTCAGCTCAGCATTGCCAAGTGATCCTGAGCAAACAGCATTTAGACAATTTACGGCTCCCTATGCCCGTGCACTTGAAGATGTCAGAGACTTGATCTCTCCGCGCCCGCCACCATGTTAGATCGCCTCAATGATATTCATGTTACCCTTACAGCTTCCTGGCATAAGCAAGTTCTTGGGATTATACAAACTGCTGCTTCTGTTTCCAGTCCAGATTTCTAGAAATTAAACCCTGCCACCGTCGCCTCCGCCTCTGGGCTGCGCTCATGGGCACCGAGCTCGTCTGCGACCTTAGCGGAGCCGCCGCGGCCTCCGCCGCTCCTCAGCCCGGTGCCCGGCCTTCCTTTGCTCTTTAGATGACTAAATAAGGCCTCCAGCATATTTGTCATTTATTTTACTCTAAAATTCAAATGTCACTGAATTAGGAATTCCAAAGTGAAACTAGTTTAAAACTCAAGAAACTATGTAATGAATGATCACCCCCAGAGGCAACCTCCTAATTCATTCTCTGATTTTGTGCACAGATGTTATTGAGTGTCCAGGGTTCTCTGACAAATCTGAACTCTTGCCACATATGGAGAAAATGTGCACAAGCAACTTCCAAGCTAATTTTGGTAAATGAGGACACATTTTAGAAGTGAATAATCACCACATTAAACTAATTTTAATTTGCACCCTGTCCCCTCATTCTACCCTTCTTCACCAACTGATGCATTGTTTGCTTTTTAAAACTTGGATCATAATTTCACTAGATAGCTTATTTCATTTAATTCGGCTAAGGGCATTATTCCTGTTTGACTTACTATCACAAGTAACAATGAAGAAGAGTTTCAACTGGAATGACTGTACATACTATTAACTCACTTGCCAGGCACTCTCCCCTAAATACTTTACAAGTATTATTTAATATTCACAGCAACCTCAGGAAGTGGATGCTATTATTCTGTCTTGCAGATGAGGAAGCAATGTCTCAAAGAACTAAATAACTGGTCCAAGGTCACAAAACCAGTAAAATGTGAATGTCTGGATGTGAAATAAATTCTGTTTCACTTCTGAGACTGAACCTCTATGTAGTATCACAGCTTTGAAAACTAAACACATATGAAATTCCTGATGCTACCCTTGTTCAGAACACCTTGTCCTTGTTTTTCATGGTTTTGATATCTTCTCTTATGTCTCTGATGATAACTTCTTTACAGCTGTTATTTCCTTGTATGGTCTCTGTTTCTTCCAGGTTATTATTATTTTTTCTTCTTTAGCCCTGATTTTGCAGCAAAGGCTCTCAGCATAGGTATGATCAAAATCCCCTAGGGAGTTCTAAAAAAATACTGATGCTTGGTCAATCAGAAAATCAAATCCAAACTTCTACTATTATAGCATGTTGTTTTCAAAAATTTACCAGCTGAGGTGAGTGTTCAGATCAGGGACAATCCTTGGATGTCTATATGACCTTCTTCAACAGTGGAAAATTAAAAGCTGATTGCAAAACTCAGGCCAGAATGGCTTAATTGGGAAGTTCTATTGAATATTCATGCAAGAAATAATCCCAGTTTATACAAAATCTTTCAGAATGTAGAGAATGATAGCTTCATTCAACTTAATATCACCCTGATATCAAAGCTATATAGAATCATTAAAAATTCACACTGAAAGAAGATAGAAATGCACTCATGCATGAATGCATGCATACATATACATATGTACATGTATCAGTATCTCCCAAGAACACAAACCCAAAGATCCTTAAATATTAGAAAACAAGTTCTAGGAATGCAAAGTTTAGTTAACATTTGAAAACCAATATATCTAATTCACCATAGTAACAGAATAAAAGAGAAATAATATCATTTCTATAGATGTAAAAATATTTCAGAAAACCAATATCAATTTTTTAAGTAAAACATTTCATCAAATTAAAAACAAAATGATTTTCTTCAATCTGATAAAGGTCATATATGAAAACCCTACAGCTAACATTATATTTAATGTTAAAAGTTTAAATACTTACTTCCTAAGATCAGGAACAAAGCAGGGATTCACTGATATTCAGCATTTTACTAGAGAGTATAGCCTTTGCAATTAGGTAAGAAAGAAAATAAAAAGCATAAAGACTGGAAAGGAAGTAAAAATGTCTCTATTCATGGATAACGTATTTATGTAGAATACCTTAGAAGAATTGTAGAAGAATCTGCAAACATCTACTATCTAAAATTGATAATTTATGGAGGTCATAGGCTAGAAGGTACAAACCTCAGTTGTTTTTTAAAAATTAAAAGCTAACTGCAAGTTCTCGGCAGGAAAGTGGATCTGGTTAATGTTTAGTTTCAGTATGAGGTAGTCTGCTTGGTTGCTCATTGGGATGACCCACCATCAATGTTTTATATCTTTACTCTTGGGCTTGTTAGATTATTCCCCCATCTTCTACCTGGAAGGTAAAATCTTCCACTGTTTGGAAGGTTGGGAATTTCAGCATTTAGTAAGCACAGGTTCACTTAATTGTTCAAATATTACACTCTCAACTCTTCCTGGTGTTCCCAGTTCAAAGGCCTTCCATTGATCCTGTCCAGAGAATAACCTGAGTATTTTGCTAGGGCGAGGGAGGAGCTGTCTCTCAGTGATATGGAGTAATGGAGAGGTTCTGGGATACTTCACATTTTTATTTTAAGACCTCTCGGCTGCGACCCACACAGATGAGACAAAGTGGGTTTAAACAGGCTGGCTGCAACATTAAGCAAAGAAGAAGGTGGCAAAAAATCACACAACACAGTAGTTTTTAAATAGAGCGTGGGTCTGCTCTATGACCTTAAGGGTCCTGCTTCCACACTGGAAGTCCAGAGGGCCCAAGAGCCCACGATTCCTTTATTATATAGAGGGATTAACAAAAGATTTTCGATAGAATGTTCTTCACCAAATAAGGCAGCGGGTGAGCTGGCCAAACCCCAATGGGTAATGCCCAGGCCCAGAGCCAGGGGAAAGTAAACTTCTTTGCCAAGCAAGGGTGAAGACCACATGCATCACTCAATCCAAAGAGTGTGCAATGCCAGAACAGCACCCCCTTGGCTCAAGGCTGAGAGAGGGTGCTTAATAGCTCATGGGTGGCCCCCCACAAAGACCCTCCTTCCTTTACCCTAATTTTAAAAATGCCTATGGCTACAAGTTTCTGAGTCCTTTGAGAAGTTTATTGCAGATCAGGTTAGTTGTCAGTGTTTCCCACTGAGAGCTCAGGACAGGCCTGCTAAATTGACTGATGCTCACTTACCTGCTTTCTAGCTTACATTTTATTGCTCTTCTTTTTTTTTTTTTTCTGTTTTCCCCATCCTTTTATTTTTTTTTAAGAAGCCTCATGACTACCTTTTCTTTAATGTGCCAAATAGATAATTCATTTGAAATTTAAGCATCAAGATCATTGGCTGATTTAAAGAAATGATTTACTTTATAAAAACATTACATAAGAGAATGATAATTGACCATCCTTTTGATAAGATGATATGAGAAAGATTTTGGAAGATGATATGAGAAAGATTTCCAAGATCTATGCAATGTGATACAACAAGTCAAAGTGAATGAGAACTGTAGAGCAAAGCAAGAACATAGGTAGGAAAATAAAATGCACAAGGATGTTCAATATCCATGTAGTAAAGTCCTCCTCCTTGTTAAGCATAAGTTAAACACATATTATTCTGTTTCTGCAGGCATCTGACAGTTAAAAATGTGATCAGTTTTCATAATAAAATTCAGTGACTTAGTTCATTTAAAATTCTATCAAGTTCTCCCATGGATCTCCATGAGGAGAACTTTGCTGACAAATACTGCAGAAAACATCCTAATTAAAAACAAAACAAAACAACCCCCCCCCCCCAAAAAAAAAAAAAAACACAAAACAACAACAACAACAAAAAACAACTTTGAGTTCTACTGGACTAATTCTTTTACATCTTTCTGATAGTCCAACTGTATAAACATAAGGCATGATTTATTGAGAGTTGGTTTGAAAATATGCAAATTTTTCGTTCAGTGTGAAGTCCACTAACGTTTGCAGTTTACAAAATCCTTTCATAAACACTCTCTTCCAAGACAATTTTCAGGCATATTTTGTAATCATTTTCATTTAAATTCAGAGAGTCATACCTGCTAAAGAACTGACCCAAGATTTTCTAACCAGGAAATGGAGAAACCAATTTGAGAGAAAGATTTCTCAATTCTAAATCTTATCATCTTAACAATATACCTATCTTACTATTTTGCCACATCTCAATGACTAAGAAAATGCTACCACATATGGTTAATAAAAAACAAAACCCTTTTACATTGAGTTACAAAATACAAATTGCAAAGGGCATAAAGTCCACTAATATGAAGTGTAGGAATCTCTGAGATTTCACATAGATATGTCTGTGTAATAATCATCCAAGTCAAGATACTTAATATTTTAAATATTGCTGAAGTTTTCTTTGTGCCTCTTATTGGTTTACACTTATATGTAGTGATGACCTTCTTATAGAGGTAATAAAACTATGGCTTATGTTATTATTGATTAGCTTTATCAGTTCTTGAACATTCCATCAAATAACTCATTTTGTATTTTTTTGTGTGTTCTGACTTCTTTTGTTCAGTATAATATCTTTGAGATTCATCTATAATATGTGTATCAGTAGTTGGTTCCTGTTATTTTTTTAAAAAAACACTTTATTGACATCTATTTCATATTCCATAAAATTTACACGTTAAAGTACTGTTTAGCAGTTTCTATTATATTCAGAGTTGTGCAATTATAGCCAAGATCTAATTTTAAAACATTTTAACACTCCAAAAGAAATATGAATTAGCAGCCATTCCCCATTCCTGCCTACTCTCCACCTCCAAATCTCCTCCTGCCCAGGCAACCACTAATCTTTCTGCCTCTATGGATTCCTATTCAAACATTGCACATAATGGAATTATACAATATGTGGTCCGCTATGACTGGCTTCTTTCATTTAGCATCATGCTTTCAAGGTTCATCTTTATTGTCATGTATATCAATGTTTCATTCTTTTTTTTTAGTGCTGAATAACATTCCACTTTATGATGTAGCATATTTATGCATTTATCACTTGATGGACATTTGGGTTGTTTCCACTTTTTAGCTATTCTGAAAAAATGTTGCTATGAACATTCTTGTGCAAATTTTTGTGTAGACATATGTTCTCATTTCTCTAGGGTATAGATGTAGGAGTAAAATTGCTCAGTCATTATCTACATTTAACATTTTGAGGAAATGCCAAAATGTTTCCTATGGTGGCTGCACCATTGTATAGTCCCATGAGCAATGTATGAGGTATATATATATATATATATATATATATATATATATATATATACACACATACATACAGATGGACACAATACTTTTATTTTTATGTGGTGCTGAGGATCGAACCCAGTGCCTTCTACACATGAGGCAAGCACCCTACCACTGACCTAGAACCCCAGCCCTGTATGAGGATTTTAACTTTTCCATATCCTCATCAACACTATCTGTTGTCCATAATTTTGATCATAGTCATCAAAGTGGGTATGGGTTATGATTTATATTTCCCTAATGATTAATGATGCTCAACATCTCTCCATGTGTTTATTACCCAATTAAAAAAAATCTCCTTTGGAGAAATACTTCAGTGATTTGGCTATTTTAAAAACTGGGTTATTTGTTTTTCTATCATGGGGTTGTAAGTTTCTTTATTTATTCTGGATTTGAGACTCTTTTGGGCACAGGGTGAGTATCTACTATCTGAAATGCACAGGACCTTAAGCATTTTGGGCTTAAGAATTTGGGGAATTATGTAATATTTGCGTATATTTAATGAGATAGCAAGGGGATGGGGCACAAGTCTAAACACAAAATACCTTGAGGGTAATTTTATACAGTATTTTTAGTATGCTGGTGTTTTGACTGTGACTCATCACATGAGGTCAGGTGTGGAATTTACCACTTGTGGCATCATGCTGGTGCTCAAAGGTTTTGGATTTTGGAGCATTTTGGATTAGGGGATGCTCCACTCATATGTGATTGACAAATATTTTCTCCTATTCTGTGGGTCATCTCTTTACTTTCTTGATAATCTTTAGTGTACAAAGATTTCAATCCAATTTGACTATTTTAAAGTCCGATTTTAGCAGTCATTAGAATTAGTCTATTTTTTTCTTTTGCTGCTGTGCTTTGGGTGTTATATCTAAGAAACACTTGCTTCATTCCAGGTCACAAAGCTTCACTTCAATATTTTACTCTAGGAATTTTACAGTTTTTCTAGGAGTTTTGCAAGTTGTTAAATTAGGTATGAGATCCATTTTTAGTTTTGGGTGTAAATTGTGAAGTAGAGGTCCAGATTTTCTTTTGCACATATGTATGAAATTTTCTATATAGTACTTATTGGAAAGATAGCTCTTTTCTTATTGTCTCGGCACCCTTATGGAAAGTCAACGGATCATAAATATCACTTATCTTTGGAATTTAAATTCGATTCCATGGATTTTTATGTCTTTTTTAAGTAATTATTTTTAGTTCTATGTAATATTAGGTTACATCTTGACATAATCACAAAAGCATAGAATTTAATTTGCTCTAATTTGGTCCTCAGCACATTCCATTTTCTCCTTCTCTCTCCCTCTGTTCCCCTTCCTCTGTTCTACTGATCTGTTTATAATTTATTTATAGTTTTTAAAATTAATGTCTTGTGGATATACTTGGTGTTTTATGTCATTTTTATAATGCCAGGACCACACGGTGTTGATTACTATAGCTTTGTGCTAGTATAAAATGTGAGTCTGTCAACTTTGATTCTCTTGAAGATTGTTTTAGTTATTCTTGATCCTTTGTCTTTCCATATAAATTTTAAGATCTTATTGTTAGTGATTTTAATAAAGCAGCTGGAATTTTGATAGGGTTACATGGACTCTACAGACTAGTTGGGGAGATGTTTCCTTCTTAACAATGTTAGGTCTTCTGATGTCTGAACATGGGGTGTCTTTGTATGTATTTGGATCTTCTTTAATTTCTTTAACAATGTTTTGTGGTTTTTACTGTAGTCTTGCAGTTCTTTGGTTAAATTGGTCCCAGGTATTTAATTTTATTACTTTGGGGATTGTTTTCTTAATTTCACTTTTGGATGTTTCACTGGTATTGTAGGAGAGTCCTATGTTTACAAATAATTATTTTGTGAATGAGGAAAAATGGAAAGCATTTCCTTTAAAATCTAGAACAAGACAAAGATGTCCACTCTCAGCACTCCAATTCAACATAGTACTAGAAATTCTAGCCAGAGTAATTAGGTAAGAAAAGGAAATAAAAAATATAAAATAGGAAAGGAAGAAGTCAAATTTTCACTGTCATTAATCAAAGAACGGGGATAGGTTTAACTTTTTTTTTCTTGAACAAAATCCCGACATACTTGGGGAAAAATCAAATAGATTTTCTAAATTCTTTTTAAATGGAAAGATAAAGAAAAAAAATCACTGAGATTTCATCTCATTCCAGTCAGAATAGCAATTATCAATAATACAAGCAACAATAAATGTTGGTGAGGATGTGGAGGAAAAGGTACACTCATACATTGCTGGTGGGACTGCAAATCGGTGCCATCATTATGGAAAGCAGTTCAGAGATTCCTTGGAAAACTTGGAATGGAACCACCATTTGACACAGCTATCCATCCCATTCTTCAGTTTATAACCTAAGGGCTTGAAATCAACATACTATATAGTAAGACAGCCACATCAATGTTTATAGAAGCTCAATTCACAATAACTAAAGCATGGAACCAAACCTAGGTGTCCCTCAACAGATGAATGGATAAAGAAAATGTAATATATATACACAATGGAATATTATTCAGCCATAAAGAAGAATGAAAATATGACATTTGCCTGTAAATGGATGGAGCTGGAGAATATCATGCTAAGTGAAATAAGCCAGTCTCCAAAAAAACCAAAGGCTGAATATTTTCTCTGATTAAATGAATGAAGGGAAGGGAGTGTGAATGAGAATAGGAAAGATAGTAGAATGAATCAGACATTACTATGCACATATACAATTACATGATCAATGTAATTCTATTATGTAAAACCAGAAGAATGAGAATTGATACTCCATATATGTATAATATGTGAAACTACATTCTATTATCATGTATGACTAATAAGAAAAAATTAAAAAAATGCTGAAGGCATCACAATAACTTACATCAAATTATACTACAGAGCTATAGTAAAAAAATCAGCATGGCACTGGCATAAAAACAGACACATAAATCAATGGAACAGAATAGAAGATACAGAGACAAACCCACACAGATGCAGTTATCTGATCCTTGACAAAGATGCCAAGAACATGTGTTGGAGAAAAACAGCCTTTTAAGTAAATGGTGCTGGGATAACTGGTTATACATATTATACATATGTAGAAGAATGAGACTAGATCTTTATCTCTCACCCTGTACAAAATTAAACTCAAAATGGACCAAAGACCTAGGAATTAGATCATAACTATGCAACTCCTAAAAGAGAGCATAAGGTCCACACTCCAGCATATAGACCCAGGCAATGACTTTCTCAATAGAACCCCTGAAGCTCAAGAAATAATGCCAAGAGTTAATAAATGGAATTATATAAAATTAAAAAGCTTCTGCATAGCCAAGAAAACAATTAGGAATGTGAAAGATCTACAGAATGGGAAAGAATCTTTCCTAGCTACTTTTCTGACAGAGGAATAATGTCCAGGATATATATAAACTAAAAAAAAAAAAAAAAAAAAAAAAAAAAAAAAAAAACCCAAACAAAATGAGCCCAGTTGATAAATGAGAAAATGAAATAAACAGACACTTCTAAAGAGAAGAAATACAAATGGCCAAGAAATATATGAGAAAATGTTCAACATCATTAGCAATTAGGGAAGTGCAAATCAAAACTACACAGAGATTTCATGTCACCCCAGTCAGAATGGCCGTCCTCAAGGTATGAAATTGGTAGTAGAGTAAAATTAAAGCAAGAATTAGAATAAGAGAGGAATATACCTTTAAAAAGTATATTCATCTGATTTTTGTTTTTCTAAGAGCAACTATAGAAAGTAGAAATGAAAAGAAAAACTTTTTTTTTTTTTTTTCTGAGTAAGAAACACTGATTCAGTGGGGATTTACAGATATGGTTAAAATAGAGATAACATACCAGTTCCTTCTATCTGCTTAGAGGTCAGTCTTTCCTCTATTTTATAGCCATGTAACTCTTGTCTTAAAATGCTATGTAAAAAGTAAAAAAGCTCAGGTGCCTGAGGCAGGAGGATTGCAAGTTCAAAGCCAGCCTTAGCCACTTAGGCCTGAAGCAACTTAGGGAGGCCCTGTCTCAAACTAAAAAAAAATAATAATAATAACATGGGCTGAGGATGTGGCTCACTGGTTAAGCGTCCCTGTGTTCAATCCCTGGTACCAAAAAAAAAAAAAAAAAAAAAATAGTTTGACTTAAATGTAAAGAAATGGTTAGAGAATTAATCAAGACCTCACTCCCACATTGTATCTCTTATTTGATGAAAGGAATCAGAATAATGTAAAAAAAAAATCTGTCATTAATCAAAGAATGGGGATTGGTTTACCTATTTTTTTTCTTTGAACAAAATCCCAGCTTATTTGGGGGAAAAAATCAAATACATTTTCCAAACTCTTTTTACATGGAAAGATAAAGAAAAAAGTCATGAAAATATGTTTAAACTTTAGTTTAACTAAAAATAGGTAGAACTATACATTTCAACATTGGCAAGATTTCGGCTCCTAATGAGAAATGAAAAGGAAGCCAAATTTGAAGAGAAATTGCTAAGCATATTTAAAGTTTGAGTAATTTATTTTGTGGGCACTTTATAGAACATTTTCATTTAGTATTTTTGGGTACGGATGATGGATTATGAAGTTCTTTCTTTTAAAAGTCAACATAGTTAGCAATCTGGAAGTTTAAATGCTTCTTGAGTTTAAGGGCATTGTTTTTATTAACATCCTTTTAATTCCTATTTTCTTGCTGTCTTTTTTTGACACTTCTTTTTCTAACATTTTCTTTGGTTATTTGAACATCTGTGATTATGAGTTTTTCCCTATGTTGAGTCTATAATTCTGTCACCCTCCTGATTTTCAAACAACTTTTCTCAGCCTTTTATTTCATATAAGACGAGTGAAGATTCCTAGCTTTGAAGTTCTGCTTTTGGACCATGACTTCCATTCATCTCTCTCACTGTTACCCTTACAGAACCTGTTCTTTCATTGAAAACCCTCCCCTCCTTTATTTTACACGCTTTTGTTACCTTCCAGGGCTCTGCCACTTCTGCATAAGTCATACCAATTGCTGACCTGGCTAGCAACAAAGAACGGCTATGTCCTTTGGGCTTTCTGGTTTGTGGGCTTTGATACTTCCCAAATTTTTGTTGAACACCAAAATCAGCTCTTTCAGCTGAATCTTTGAGAAACTATTTCCTGGAGGAGGTCACGTGATCATTGGGTTGGCCCTGGGAATTCAGGAGGAAGTCACATGACCTTTCAGATGATCTTCTTGTGTACATAGATCCTCATGTTCTCCTCTTCAGTCCCTGGTGTGTACTTTCCCCAAAGAAGGAGGCTGGCCAACTTGCCTCCTCTCTTTCCTACAATCTCTTCACCTACGCCCCTGTTCTTTCCCGTTTATCATTGTCCTCTTTTCCCTCTAGAGAATTCACACAGAGCTGCCTTTGATCCCTTCTGCCCATTTTGAACCCTGCTCCATCACTTACTTTCCTTCTGTGGTCAATTTCTTAAATTCACTTATGCCTTTTTTTCTAAAGAAATTGTTCTTTCTCTAAGCCAGTGACTCTCAGCTGGAGGTGATTTTAACCCTCCAGGAGATATTTGGCAATGTCTAAGGTATTTTGTGTTTTCACAACTGGTCAGAGGCGCTGCTTCTCTTAATCTTTTATTTACAGGGCAGGAATCTTGCTCAACATCCCATACTGCACAGGACAGATGCCCTTGACAAAAAAATATCCAGCCCCAAATGCCAATAGGGCCATGGTAGAAGAATCCTTCTCTCAACTCAAGTCCAAATTTTGCTTCCCCGAGAAATTTAAATAATATATTTTCACAATCATATTTACGTCTTTGAGTTCTTCATTCGTCTATCTCTCCCTTTTTCATGTCAACTTCTAGAATGGAAGTTAATATTTGCTGTTTTAATATCCTTAACTTTCCCCTCATATTGCTTAAATACATGATAATGACAAAAATTGCTATCTACTAGAGATTATTAAGGTTATAACAGATTCACCTTTCCCCATGAAGCATTTCACAATGACCTTAAAAGGAAATAAAACACATCTCTCATTCCAATTTGTGATTTGATTTATAGTCACATCAGCCTATGAATTCAAGCATAGCTACTAATTTAAACATTTACTTTTATATGGCGGATGAAGAATTATCCTTGCTGATTTTAATACTTGACAATCCTTGACAGTAGCTTTCTGAAAGTAATATTCTTAAAGATACTTTGAAATCTAATTGTAAAAAATAATTTTCATATTTGTATAAATATAAAATTTGTATACATGTATATTTTTTTAGCAATAATAGAATAAATTTTAAAAGGAGTTGCTAGTACAGTTGAGGCAAATCTGTAGAACCTGTGGGAATGTGGTTCTATTATAATATTACACTATTATACTATTCCCCTTGAAAACATCAACAGATACTGTGCCTCCATAGAGACTTGCCCAGACATATGCATTCTTAGAGTGTTGAATAGGATCTTTTTAACCCATGAAAAATAATGCATTTCTAGTAAAATGGGAAATAATTCTGAATTCTATTAACTTTCTTTTATTATTCTAAACCACAATCGATGTAATAACTTCTTATTTATTAACCAGTGACACAGGTAGGAAAACAATTTTTGGGTGAAGGTCTGATTAGGTTGGTAGAAGTGTTTTGAGGGCAGAAGTATGAGCTTGGAAGTGTTTGAGGAAAAAGAGTTCAAACTGTAATCCTATAAGTGACACTTACATTAATTGTAGTGTAAGTGTTAAAGTGATAGATTGGGATGATTTTCCTGCATGTATAAAATGATTTGTTTTATAATCGTCTAAAAATCTTGACACCCAACCCTTGGTACTCTTTTCAAGAAATTTGCTCAGAAATTGAGAATATCCATAATGAATAAGAGGCTCTATTATGAATGCCTTTAAGACATAATGCCATAGCTCTCCAAAGAACAAATGATAAAATCTATGGTTGACAATTTCAGTTCTCTCTGAGTAATTTATTTTTAAATATTCAAAATCAAGAAGAGGAAAAAATAGCTAAAGGAAGTCAACAGAGTTTTGGTTTGACAGTAATTGGAAACCAGTGATTGGAAGCACTTGGTACACTATGTTCCACAAAGGGCTTTTTCAATTTTATTTATTTATTTTTGGCTGCTTGCTGAGATCTTCACTCTTTCAGTGCTGCTTAAGAAAACACAAGTGTCAAAATGGTGCTGAAGTATTTTCCTAACTGAAGGAAGAAGTTTGGAAAAAACAAGAGGTCCACGTTTAGTTAACCTAAATTTCAAATTTTAGGAAAGAATCCTCTCCTTGGTTAATCTAGGGTCTGCTATTTATTTTCCCGGACAATAGAAGATGACTGTGGAGGTAATTTAATTTATAAGCATGGCTCAAAGAATTTTCTGGTTTACGCTTGTTGTATGTATTGGTTAACATATCTTATCTGGAGTCTTATAAGAATCCTGGTAGGATCTTGCTGGATTTAATTGAAGAGTTTAATGAAGGAACTGTTTATAGACACATGAGCAGCCCAAAAGCAACCAGACAACAGCTGGGTCAAAGGACCCATCAGAGAAAGCTGTTAGTGGAAAATGAAGGCAAGAGCTAGGGAAGAAGTTTTGCCCAATAGAAGCCACAGTCCTAGGTAGAAAGACAACCAAGGTCAAAAACTCTGTCTACCAGCAAGCTAGTGGGGGGAGTAAGTGGTCCAACCCCCTTTCTGCTCTTTCCCCTTCCTCTGTCCTGCCCTGGATCACAGGGGCTGACTGCTATAAGTACCTGAGTTCTCTGGCTTCCTAACTGGTTGGGTCATTTAGAATCACTGGTGGGAGATGGGAGGGAAGGGGGAAGGGAGAAGCCTGAGAGTTTTCCTCTCCCTGTCTCCTTCCCAGCTCCAATGCCTACTGGACAGGTCCATCCCAATTTCAGCTAATGCCTGGTGACCTGGTCCCTGGGCTCCAGCATGGTGTCCTTTTCAATTTAGGAATGGAAGAGGGAGCATGTTCTTTCTGTTGTTAATCTCTGGCTTGGTTCTCTGTCCTACCTTTATTCATAGTTGGTCTTCACCTTTGAAAGTCATCCATAGCTTTCATTTCCCTATTAAAAAACAACAACAACAACAACTAAACATGGCTTATGTTTTTGTGCTTGATCTTGAGAAATGCTTTATATTTTTAATTGTTACTTCGAATGGTATTGTAATTTTTATTATATTATCGAGAATCTATACTTGTTGTCTGTTTGGTTATTGATAGTACAGACTTTATATCTGCCAATCTGGCTGTACTGTTTAATTTAGATGCTTTAGTAATTTAAATATTAAACTTTTGTGTTTTAAATATTTCTTTTTCTTTGCATACACCGTTGGAAAAGACCTCAGGTCCCATGTTCAATGGTAGTGATGATAGCACACATTTTTTTTTAAATCATAATTTTAATTAAAGTGTCTTTTGGAGTTTTTTCCACTTTGCTATAATGTTTGTTACAGTTTTGTAGATATGTGAATGTTCACAAATTTAGGAAGTGTCTCCATTTTTAGTTTTCTGAGAGCTTTTAATAAAAAGTTAATGTTGAAACTTCACCATTGCTTTTTCAGGACCTATTGAAATAATTACAATATGTTCCCTCATTTAATTCCTTAATATGGTATGTTGTATAGATAGATTTCCTAATGTCAAAACTTTCCTGCATTTACTAGGAAAAATCCAGCTTACTTATGATGTTTTTCCTTTATAACTCTTTTAATTATATTAGCTGGGAGGTTTTTCATCTGTCATCTCTTTAAGTAACTTTGGATTCAATCCATGTTCACAAATGCAAAAGGGTATTTAATTATCTTTTGTCTATGTTCCATCTTATTAAGGTGTTCAAAGCTCTAGCTTTTGGTTTTGTTAATCTTTCTATTGTTTCTGTGTGTTCTAGTTCTTTAATTACTTCATTTATCTTTATTTTTGTCCCTATTCTAGTTTTTTTGAATTTGTTCTATTGCTCTTTTGCATTGTTCCTTCATTGTTCATTTTTTTCATTATTTTTATTAAGTTTCCTACTGCATATCATTTTACCTGTGGCCTAAACTTTTTTTTTCCTATTTTTCACCCCTTAGCGTTTTTAGATCTTACTTATGGTTTTTCCCCTTTGTGGATGGGTTATTTACTATTAAGTCATTTATTTCCTATTTGTGAAGCTTCTAGGTTTATTATTTTGTTATTGATTTATAATTTATTTCCTAATGGACAGATTATACTAGATATCAATATTTAGTATTGATACTATAGTATAAAGTATCTACTTTTGAAATTGATTTAGCTTTGCATGGTGGAACTCTAAATAATTCTTTGTGAATGTTCTCCATTCCAAGAAATAAATACTTGTTGGGTATCAAATTCCATGTAGATCTATATGTTAGTTTTGATATTTTTAGTATTAGTTATGATATTTTTAGTGTTTTTCTACTTTTGCTATTCTTACTTTATTTGACTCTGAGAGGGATGTGTTTAAATCTTCAATTCTAATTATCAGTATATCCAGTTTTCATTTTATTTCTCTCAGTTGTTGATTTGTAATCTTTAAGTCTATTGTCTAAGGTACATATGTTCATGACTTTCCTATCTTTCGGTATGCTTTTCATTTTTCCAGTGTATAGTGTGGCTCTGTATCTTTTATGCCTTGAGTTCTGTTTTGTGTGATATTATCATTGCTACTCAGGTTTATGCTTGATTCATTTTCTGGGTTATTAATCTTGTGTCAAAAAGGGACTCACTTGTATTTATTTAAAAATTTTTGAAAATTTGCTTTTAGATGTAAATGGTATGAAATAGGGATCCAATTTTATTTGTTTATTTTCTCCATGGAGTCAACCATCACTATTTCCCCCCACTGACCTGAAATATCAGCTATTATATAACAAGTTTCCATATACATGTGGGTACTGGTTCTGGGATCCCAACTCCGGCCCATTTATCTATCTTTGCACCAAATATCCAAGTCTTTCTTGCTCATTTTATAATCACTTTTACTATCAGGTAGAAAAAATTCTACCAAATATTCTTTGGAAATATATTAGTTCTTTACTCTGACTTACAAGTATTAGAAAATTTGTCAAAATATAGAAAACCTTGTTCTTTTTCTTTTAAATGTATAGAACAAACATCTTGATACTTTGAGGTCTTTTATTCACAAACATGTCCATTCTCCTTACTTATATGTATATATATATATATATATATATATATATATATATATATATATTTTTTTTTTTAATTTATTCTGATTTGTTACACATGATGGCAGAATGCAATTCATTTCATATTATACATATAGAACAAAAATTTTCAAGAAACTGATTGTACACAGAATATTTTCACACCATTCATGTCTTGTACATGTTCTTAGGGTAATGATGTTTAACTCATTCCACCATCATTCCTACCCCCTTGTCCCCTCCCTCCTCCTCCCTCTCCTTTGCCCTATCTAAAGTTCCTCCATTCCTCCCATGCTCCTCCACATGGCCATTATGTGTCTGTGTCCTCATATCAAAGAAAACATTTGGCCTTTGGTTTTTTGGGATTGGCTTGCTTTACTTAGCATTATTATATTCTCCAACTCATCCATTTACCTGCAAAATCCATGATTTTATTCTCTTTTAATGCTGAGTAATGTTCCATTGTGTATATATACCAAAGTTTCCCTATCCATTCATCTACTGAAGGGCATCTGGGTTGGTTCCATAATTTAGCTACCCATTCTCCTTATTTACTCTGGTGTTCTTTAATGTTATTCATTAAATTTTCAGGATTCTCAACACAATGGTGCTTTATTTAGAGAACTGGATGAAGCCTGTTCCTACCATCACTTTCAGGTTTTCTGTAGGGATGAAATGATAGACACATGGCAAACGGCAGCCTCCATATAAGATGCTCCAGGCCTTTACTGTTACAGTTGGTTGTTTCTAGGGACTAGAGGCAAAAGCCATGCTGTAATTTGGATATGTGTATCCCACAAAGGTTCATGTGCTGGATGTGTGGGGCGGAGTAGGGAGTTGAGGTGGTGGAAGCTTTCAATGGTGGACCGAGTAGAAAGTAAGAACAGTCTCCTCACAAATGGATTCATGCTTGCTCTTAAGAGTTATGTCTTGTGAGACTGAACTAGTTCCTACTGAAGCAAGTTCAGCTTTCTTTACTCACTCTCATGCTTCTTCTTCCATCATGTAATGTTATCTTCCATGAGGCCCTCATTAGAAACATGTTCTTAGACCTCTAAATCTGTGAGCAAAGCAAACCTCTTTCTTTTCTGAGGTATCTAACCTCAGTCATCTTGTTATAGCAACAGAGAATAGAATAAGACAGGAACCTCATCAAGCTCAGCACAACTCTCTACCACTTGTAATAGCTCTGATCCCCATCTTACTATATTTTGGCATTTATTGTTGCAATATGATTATAAAAGTGCTTCAGGAACATCCCTTTGAAAATCCAGAAATGCGGAATTGTGCAGGAGTATGTCATCCATTTTTCTTATTGTTCCAGGTCCTGTAGGGAGAATGGACAAAGAATGGAGTGTCCACCTCTATTTTCCCATTCTTTTGAACAGGAAGGAAGCTATGCCACAAGGCACAAAGCACCAGTGGATCACCATCTGGTTTTTCTCCATGTAGTTTCATCAGCCTTATAGTTATAAGCTCTTTCCAAATGCTGGCCTTAGATAAATTGTATTAATTTTCAGCATTGTTCTAAGCTTTTCTAAATCTCTGGACTTCAAAAGTATTTTCATTGGAAGGCAGAGAGGCTAGCTCAACACCCTTTAAAATGGAAACGCCCAACTTTACCAGTTTTCACATGAAATAAATTTATGTGCTTTGGCCACATACACAAACACACGCCCACCAAATATTGGGTGTTGAAATTGGAGTTTTCATGCGTGTTTAAATAAGATCCATATTTTCAACCATGACTATTCTTTCCTTTTTATGGGCATGTCATCAATACCATGAAAACCCTAGAGGCAAAATAAGTGAAGAGATGCATGCCAGAATCACATGTGATGTTGAAATGAGGTCAGCTGTCTTTTAAGATTTGACTACGTCTGTTTCTCATATATATCCCAAACTATAATAGTCTAGCTAAATGCTTTCCCAAGTGTAGAACATTTTGTTTTGATGAACAACTGTTCTTTGTAATTAATTATATATAATATATTATGGTAATCTAATGTCAAATTAATATTTCCATTGTTTTCCAGTACTGATAACAATTCATCAAAATACGATTTTTTTTATATATATATTCTGAATATCCAACCAAGTTCTAGATTGAAAAAAAGAAATTCACCCTCTTCAGGTTCAAAACTTATCTTTATAAACTCTTGCATCTGAATCTTGCCTTGTTATAACCACATACCTGTATTTTAAGAACACAGACATAGGCATTTACTGAAATTCTAGTAAACGTTTAAAACTTTGTAAACCTCATCTTTCTAATACAAAAAAATTAAATTATAAGAATACTTTTTAATAGCATTCTTCTAACATTATTGAGCCTTCCATAGCATAGTGCTATGTAACACTTCTTAATAATTGGCTACTCTTAGATATTATTGTCATTATGAATTGAACAGTAGACTGAAGTTTTCTTTTGCTTGTAGGTATTCTAGAACTGTGTTTTCCAAACCAAATGATACTACCTACTAATCACCAAATCAAATAACTGAGGGAAAGGGCTACACTTAACTTATTTTGGTGAGGATTATCCTAGAAGGGACTTCGAAAATCATAAAATATGCCTGCTTTGGAACTCTTAAGTAATAGTAGCTAAATCACATTGTGGTAGTGCTATTTGTCTTATATTGAGAATAGAAATATGCACAGCTTTTAGAAACAGGCAATCCATAGCCATGGCTTAAAAGCTTCCATTCTAAACCAAGCAGAACCAGGCTTTTACTAAAACTTAAATTGGGATTTTTTTTTCCTTTCAAGAATTTCCAACATTTAGATTCTATCTCAAATACAAAATGGAGGAGTCATTCCAATGAAGATATCTGCTGGTGGCATGTGAATTCAGAACAGCATTCTGATGCACAGTGTTTTTCTTTTGAATGGTTTTCCTGAAGAGTGGCTAAAGCTCTTATGTATGTGAGCACCTTGTGCTATGGGAGAAGTGGAGGAAGGCCATTGGTGGCAATGTCTCCTATCTTCTGCTACAAAATGTTAAAAAATATGGATCCAAACCGGGCACGGTGGCTGGAGTTACCCCTGTAATCCCAGCAACTCGGGAGGCTGAGGCAGGAGGATCGTGAGTTCAAAACCAGCCTCAGTAAAAGTGAGGTGCTAAGCAACCCAGTGAGACCTTGTCTATAAATACCTGTCTCTAAATAAAAGTACTAAATAGGGCTGGAAATGTGGCTCAGTGGTTAAGTGCCTCTGTGTTCAGTCCCCGGTACAAAAAAAAATTTTGAATCCAAACATGTGTACCCTACTTATATATAACTGCATCTGCCCTTTTCATTGGAATTTGATTTAGTGATTCACAGAGGTCCTTTGATCATCCCTCCCAGGGGTCTTGCCTCTACTCTTAAGTCATTTATTTAATTATTCCTACCAGCCACATGCACCTATTGCTCCTATTAACTATTGCTACATTACAAACTACCTTGAAACTAAGTGGCTTAAGGGAATAATTATCTTATTTTTCCATGATTATGTGGGTCAGGAATTAAGCCACAATTTGGTGAGGCAATTCTTGGTTAGGGTCTTTCATTGGTATTGAACTAGTCTGGTCTAGAGGGTCAAGAGGTGCCCTTCAGAAAGCCTGTCAGCCCCGGCTCAACTGGGAATTCTTTCTCCATGTAGCATCCTGTTCCTCAGGGGGTCTCTACAGCAGCCGGGTAGATGGACTTTTTAATTCAGCCCAGATAAAATCCCAAGAGACTATTTCAAGAGAACAAGGTAGAAGCTATAGGGCTTCTTTTGACTTAACCTCTGAAATCCTGCAGGATCATTTCTACCCCATTCTGTTGGTAAGAATTGAGTCACAGGCCTGGTCTAGATTCAAGGAGAGGGTGGATGAATACAAGAGAAGTAAGAATGCTGCAGGCAGGGTTGATGGGAGGGCTATCTTTAGAGATTAGTCTGAGAAGCATCTAGATAAAAACCACTCTTGAAATTGGACATAATTCCAATGATGCTGTTGTCACCCTTATAAATTGGCATTGTGAAAACTGCCTCGTTAGTCTACCCTTTACCAATCTCTGTTGATGTCAACAGCTTGTAGTAGTTATTCTGTGGAGTTGTCTATGTTAGAACTTGATGGACCTGAGTTCATTTCAAGACCTTGATTATCACGTATCAATTGATAGAAAGTCTAAATTGGCAACACGGAGTCTCTGCTTACAGGCTGCACCCCGACTCCCATAAAGCTCTAGCTGGAATACATAGCTTGTCCAGTTTCATTACTGTATAGATTAGGCTGACTCATACTGAATAATTAACACCCATGCAGCTTTATAAGTTACTGTAATTTAGACTTTAATAATTATCATTCAGGATCTGATGTCCGATGCTGTTTAATATTGAAAGAAATTTTTCCCCATGTTCCTGCTTCAGTCCTTCTCCTTATAGTCTAATCTATTGTCAATCCTTCAAAACTCTAAGACTCATCGTGACACTTCTCTGATTGGAGCCCTCAATGGTTGCTATTAGGAAAATGCAGGGTTTTTATGATGATTCGTGAGGCCCTATGCGACCTACCTCTTCTTTCTCTCTCCTCTTACATTCATTCAGCATATATTTATTAAGTGCTTACTGTATGCTAAAAGAAAATATGGGAGCAAACAAAACAGAAAAAACAACTGTTCTCTGGAGTATCCCCTATATATTGTTCACTATTCTCCATTTGTGCTGGTCTTCCTGTTGTTGGCAGAATATCTCAAGCATGTTTCCATTACAGGGTCTTTGCATTTTCTGTTTTCTCTGCTTGATCTCTTAATTCATTTAGTTCCTTATGTTCAAAGATCACTTCCACAAAATCTATTTCTTGACCACTCTATATAATGTAGAAGCCACCCCCATACTGCAGTCCCTACTCCCTTTTATCTTACCAATATTTATTACCATATGACAAACTTATATCAAATTGCTTATTTGTTCTTTATCTCTTTCAACTCAAATGGAATAACTGAGGACAGGATCTATCTATGCTTTTTAATATTATAATGTGTTCCCAAAGCACAGTAGGCTTTCAATAAGGGCTTGTTGAATGAATTTTGGATCCAGTAATACAAATTTGTTAACAAAAAGCCAGACAGCCCCTCAGATATGATAAGCCCCCCAGTTATATGTTTTTTTTTTAAATCTGAACTGTTCAACTGTCCAGACTAGATTTCATTTGGTATGTTTCTTCTCCAAGGTTGAATACATTATAATCTATATTTATCTACAGTAGCCTAAGGGGAGAGGGAGTAGGAGCCCCGCTCTGTGGTCCTATTGAAGCAATTAAAGTCCTCCCTTGGACTTTACTTAGAGAAAAAAAAATGTATGGAAGAGGAATCTTGAGTCATCTTAAGATTTTTCATATTTTGTATTCATGCATTGCTCTCCTAATTTATTCTGTTAGGCAATGAAGCAGCAAATGTTGGTTTACTTTAATTAAAAGACCTACTCAAATTAAATGAACATCATTTAAAGTTACATTAAAGACACCATCATATATCATGTAGTAATTGCAACTACACAAACATAATGGAGAACTGGGCAGCAATTTTTAAAAATTTGCCATAGATAATGCCCAGATTGATCAACTTAGGCACAAAACCCCACTTATTTGTCTCCCATAAATTCAGACAATGCCTTGCTATGATGCCTTGCTTCTGTAGACAGATTAATTTCAATCTTTTTCACCTTCCACTTTCAAGTTACATAGGATTTTGAGTTATTTAAAAAACATTAACTCCAAAAAGAAAAAAAAAAACTTAATGGTGCTGAGTTATTCCAGTATATCTAAAACAATATAGGAAAAATTATAATCATTAACCACAAAGGAAATATTAATGTGTTTAATAATTTAATGGAAAGATCAGCAAGCTAAGGCTGCAGGACTCACCCTGTCAGTTGTTTATTTTATTTTTAGATGTTGATGGACCTTTATTTTATTTATTTATTTATATGTGATGCTGAGACTTGAACATGGTAGGCAAGTGCTCTAACACTGAGCCACAACTTCAGCCACAAGTTGTTTATTAAAACTAAGAGCTAGGAATGGCTTTTACATTTTTAAATAATCAAGAAAAATAAAGAATATTTTATAACATGAGAATATTATCTGAAGTTCAACTGTTAGCATCTGTAAGTAAAGTTTGATTAGCACACAGCCATACTCTTCCTTAGAGTTCATCTATATCAGTGGCTTCTTTCACTCTAAAACAGAGGTGAAGAGTGGCCAGAGAAATTTGGTGGTCCATAAAAGCCGAAGAGAAAAGTTCTATCTTTTTGGAAAAAGTTCTCTGACCCTGATTTAATGCATTGTTCTCCCAATTTTTTCAGGAGACCATGTGCATTATTAATTGAGGAATAAAAATGAAGTGCAGATTTTTTTTCCTCCAGGACTTTAACTCTGGACTCTAGAACAGTTTCAGGGCTCAGACTCACCTGGAGGGGAGCAGGAGGCCTCACCAGGCTTAGGACACACTGACACATGCATGTGGAGAGCTTCACTTTGTCCTAGTCAGTCCACTAGGGTATTAATTTCTTGTGCATTGCATCTCATTCACAGTGTGCACAGTTTTCTCAGGATCCATTCTGTTGCCATTCTTGGGATATTTTTAGTTCCACTTTTATGTTAATATGGTGCTTCAAATAAGCTAATATAATTTAAAGAGACAAAAAATCCACAAAGTAATTGTACAGATTAAACAACTAGCCACGTAGAACAGATTTCAGTATTCATAAGCAAAATTGTTACTAGTTTCCCATTAATTTAAATCTGAAGGGAAATGGGTGCTCAGTCATGAATTATTCTGGGGGAAAATAAGGGGTTGGGCTTGTGTGTGGAATAAGACAGGGGACCTTGAATTCCAGTGCATTGCACAGAAACAGCAATGTTAATCTGTATGTTTGACATCTGTCACTCTGTGTCAAGTCTCAGTAAGGATTTTGACCCAAATCCTCTAAAACCAGTTAGATATGCTCCTAGCTAACTGAGTGACCCTCACTCAATCTTTTGTTTGCTTTCTCTTCTTGGTTCTTTTTAATATTGCTGTCACTTATTTAATATGAAAATGTTTTTACTTTATAAATGTCATTGTTATTTTCTTCAGGGATTAATTATCCAAAGTTTAAATTTAAAATACTTTCTTATAGCTCACATGAACAATAAATATATGTTAAATAACTAAACATGACTTGTATGACATTTGAAGTAAGGGGAGAAAGTGGAATATTTTTGCAATCTCATTCTAAATTTGATCTAGAAGAATACTCATTTCAGTTTTATGGATTCATTTTATTTTTAGTTTTTCATAGATTTAGTTTTTTAGATTTAGATTTTCATACATTTAGTTTTTTTAGGCAAACCTTTTTCTGATTAATTTTTTTGGGGGAGATACTAGAAATTTAACCTAGGGATACTTTACCACGGAGTAACCTCCCTCGCCCTTTAAAAAATATTTTTGAGACAGGGTCTTACTTATTTGCTTAGAGCTTTGATAAATTTCCCAGGCCACCCTTGAACTCGTGATCCTTCTGTCTCAGCCGCCAGGTTGCTAGGATTACAAGCGTGTGCTACAGTGCCTGGCTTCTCAATGAAATTTTTGTTGAGAAAATTGTAAATTCATGTGTGGTTTTAAGAAATAATAGGGTGATCTCATATACCCTTTAGCTAGTTTCTCCAGTGAAAATATTTTGTAAAACTATCACACAATATCACAACTAAAATATTCACATTAATACATTAATACAGGCTATCTATCTTTTTCTTGTTTCCCCAACTGTACTTGTAATCCTGTGTGTGTGTATGTGTGTGTGTGCATAGTCCTATACAATTTTACACATGTATAAAATTATTCCTGCTCTATTTTATTTTTAAGAAATTAATATTGGACAGGCATATCTTTTTTATTTTGTACTCTCAATTCCCAATGTTAAATTTGAAGGGAGTTTCTTGTAAAAAGCATATCCTTTTGTATTTCACAATCCCTGTTTCTTGACTGGTACATTTGAATCACTTTTATATTTTGGGTAATTACTGATCTTTTACTGATTAAATGTGTCATTGTGTTTATTTTCTGCTTTGTTTCTTCTGGTTCTCATTCCCATGTTCTCTTTTCCTGCCTTGCTGTGGGTTGGTTGAACATTCTCAGAGCTCTGTTAGGTTTATTTGCAGTGTTTTGGGGTGTGCCTATATAGTTTCCACTGTGGTTTCTCTAGGTTTTACCTTCTGCCCTCGTGACATATAACCATCTACTCATGACAACATTTTGCTACTTGGAGAGAAGCATGGAACCTCACTTAGTTTCCCTTTTACCTTCTTCACTTCTAAAATTATCATATTGAATATTAGATGTTTTATGAATTTTGTTTCAAACATGAAATATGACTAAAAATCACAAGGAGAATGATAGAAACATCACAGAAATCTGATGATATAAATGTTGGACCTTTTCTTTTTGTCCCACAGATTCCTGAGGCTCTATTCATTTATTTTCCAATTTTCTTTTAGTCCTCATATTGTATGACTTTCATTTTTTTGTCTACAAAGTCACTGATTCTATCTTCTGTCACCTCTTCTCTTACTATTCAGCGCATCCAGAGCTTTTCTTAATTTTCGTTATTGTATTTTTCATTTTTATAACTTCCACTTGGTTCTTTTTAAATAATGTCTCTTTCTTTTCTGAGATTTTGTATTTTTCCATTCATTTCAAGGGAATTTGTACTTTATTGTGAAAGCCTTTTTAGGACAGCTGGCTTAAGGTCCTCATCAGAGAATTCTAATTCATCAGTGGACTGGTTTCTTATTCATGTTGTCATTGTCTTGGTTCTTGATATGATGAGTGATTAATTTTTTTTATTTTATTCTGGACATTTTGTCTATTTTGTGAAGAGATTTGGGGTCCTATATTTATCTTCCATGTTAGCATGAAATTGCTCTGCTTAGATTTATCCTGACATAATGGCTGGGCTGTGGTTCCTGTAATAGTATAAATTTTCAAGTCTTTGTGGTGGTATTTTGTTCTGCATGAATTTATCTGGTACCATTGGGACTGCCATTGTTCCTGGTGGTGCCTGTGGGGTTGCAGAATTTTTCCACATTGGGCCACCAGGTATCTCTGGGTGAGGTAGAGGAATCTAGGCCTCCTAAGTATCTTGAGCATCCTGAGGCTCCCTGGCCAGCCTCTTGATGTGATGCGTTAGTTCCTACTTGGGAGAAATGGAAAGCCTTTCTCCAGCAAGGGACTTGTGGTGGCAAGATCTCCCCAGTGACATTCCTCTGTCTCTGGGTGATGAAGGGTGATCTCAGGACTGCAGAGACAATGAGGTTTCAGGCAAGCTTGTACTCCAAAGAGCCTCTGTTGGTGATGCCAGGACCCTCAGTATCTTTTGGCAGGGATGGGGAGAATCAGGCTCAGAGGAAAAGAGACTGCTTCTTCGGGTCACTGTTAGTGGGACTTAAAAACAATTCTCAGCGGGGCCAGAGACTTCCTTGGTGCTATCAGAGGACCTACTCCACCTTCAGGAAGAGTGAGCTTGCCTAGACTGCCTTCTGTTCTGTTTAGGGTTAGAAAAATGTTGGCTCTGGATCACCTTCTCTGTGGGGCGGGGGATGTGAGACCCACTGTCCCTGTGTTTTTCTTCCACGTCTGAGGTCTCAAACCCGTTTACTTTCTTCCTGCCACCTTTTAGAGTTCTTTGCCTCTTGTGCTATTTCCAGGTTTTTACTAGACATGAAGGAACATGGAGAAATGAGTCTATGCCTTCTTGTCTGGCTCCAGAGTCTTATTCAAATAAAAAGTCTTTTATTCAAATACAATGGATGTATATAGAAGAGATATCTTATATAAGGTTAATTGGTGTCACCCAAAGGATATGGTCAACCCTTGCCTCTAGTACCTCCAAATGTGACTTTATTTGAAAATTGGGTTGTTGAAGTTGTAATTAGTTAAGATGAGGTACTTCTGTGGTAGGATGGGCCATGAATCCGATATGACTATTGTCCTTATAAGAGGAGGAGAAGAGGCAGACACATGAGAGGAGAACGGTTTGTGAAGATAGAGGCAGAGATTGAAGTGCTGCAGCTATAAGACAAGGAATGCCTGCCAACCACCAGCAGTTAGGAAGAGGCAAGGACTCTCCTCTGCAAGTTTCAGAGGGCACATGATCCTCCCCATACCTCGATTTCAGATTTCAATCCTCCAGAATTGTCAGATAATCAATTTCTGTTGTTTTAAGCAGCCCAATTTCTGATACTTAGTTATAGCAGCCCTACAAAACTAATGTACCCTCTATTTTGAAAATATTTTCTAGCCAGAGAAATGTGGCCTGATTATAATATTGAGCACCTGGGTCACAGGTATATCATATATATTTTTCTAGTTTACAACTGAATGAAATGGTGCCGGCCATTGTGAGCATCCATGGTATTCAACTATTTCTGAAGGAAGGAGCACAGGACAGTGAGGATCCTACGTGTTTCTTTTTATAACACATTCTGCCTGCACACCTACTGACTGTGATGCACAAACCCTTCATTGCTGCATGGAGACATTTTTATTCATCTCTTGTTGACTTCCGGTCCATTTTTTTTTTCTCTCTAATTTCTCCCACATTCTGCAAATTACTACTTTTCTCCCTTCTAAGTAAACTCTCTCCAGATGACCTGCCCTCCTACACATTTTATGAAATGGAGGTTCATCAAGTGAAATCTGTTCAAGTTCTCTCCCGTCATCTCCCAGGGAGTGTGAAATCAACTTTGCACCTCCTCCTACTTCTTTGTGCAAATCTTTGTCTTTGAAGACAAAATTGTTTTAGGTCAAGTAGGCCCATCTGGAAAGAAAATGTCAGGTAGTGGGAAAAAAACAATTTTAGTATGCTTCCTGGCCATTTGGGACCTGTTTGTTTGTTTATTTCATCCATAAAAGGAGGGTATGGAGTTGGATACTCTGGAGATTCCTTCCCTAATCATCTGGACCCAATTTTAAGAGATTGTCTTTGGTGATGGATAAGTCACAGGAAAGGCTATGTGTTATGGTTTAGATATTAGGTGTCCCCCAAAAGCTCATGTGTGAGACAATGCAAGAAGGATTAGAGAAGAGATGATTGGGTTATGAAAGTCTTAACCCAATCAGTGAATCCACTCCCTGATTGTATTAACTGAGTAGTGACTGTAGGTGGGTATGGTGTGGCTGGAGGAGGTGGGTCATTATGGGGCATGTCTTTGGGGATATATTTTGTATCTGGGAATGGAGTCTCTCTCTGCTGTTTGATCATCATATGAGCTGTTTCCCTATGCCGTACTCATCCACCATGATGTCCTGCCTCACCTCCAGCCCTTAAGAATGGAGCCAGCTGCCCATGGACTGAGACCTCTGAAACTGTGAGCCCTCACATAAACTTTTCCTCCTCTTGAATTGTGTTTGTCAGATCTTTTAGTCACAGCAGTGAAAGAGCTGACTACAACACTATGTTCAAACAGATGTGTCCAAGAGAGCTGGGCAAGCCACAGACCCTCTCTTTCCAACACCCGTGCCTCACCTGCTGGTGGGTAGCAGTGAAGGGGATGAGGGGGGCACCAGAAACCTTTGGAAAGTCAGACCACATGATGAAGGCGAAGAGGTACATTATGTGACACAGAAGAACCTGGGGACACAATGACAGTCATTTTCATCCTCACGCTCTAGTCCTGCTGTTTTTCATGGGAATATTACATGAGCACAAATATGAGTCACATACATGAAAAGCAACAGATGAATCCATGTCAATGATGTATTTTTATGTAACTTAATCTACCCCCAATATTATTATTATTATACATACAATAATGCAAAATTAACACAGAGAACAAGCCTGCAAGTTATTAACAAGGCTCTTTTATGTATCTGTAGTGTTTTATGACTTGTCAGGTCTCTGTTGCAAAAATTATCTAATTCCCACAGTGATGCTGTGTGGTTTCCAACCTCTGCCCCCACCTACTTCCTAGACACATTTGACATGTCAACATGACCCAAGCTAAAATGATACTTCTTCCTTTGTATACTTCTTTTTCTTTCTGATTATTGATCTTAAAGGAAGTTGCCTCGTCATTGGTACATGAGCTTACCTGCGAGACACCCTGGACCCCTACCTCACTTTATACCACCCCTCCTCTCTAAGCCCCGTATCTAATTATTTACCAAGTCCTACTGATTTTATTTTACAAATACACCAGAATTCTAGATGTTTCTTCTCTTTCTTTTTAAATATCTCATCTTGCCAGGCTCAGTGGTGCACATCTGTAATCCCAGCAGCTTAGGAGGCTGAGGCAAGAGGATTGCAGATTTAAAGCCAGCCTCAGCAACTTAGTGAGGCCCTAAGCAACTCAGTGAGTCTTTGTCTGTAGATAAAAAATTTGAAAAGAGCCGGGGATGTGACTTGATGGTTAAGCACCCTGGGTGTAGTCCCCGGTACCCCCCACCATCTCATCTTGATGTTTAAGGACACATAATTTCACGCCTAATGTATTGTCACATTCTTGTAAGTGGTCTCTTGTCTCCATGCTAGCCCCCCAACTCTATCCTCCATAATTGGCTTTCTAAAACACAAATCTGATTGTGACGCTTTGCCGATGAAATTTTAATGACTTCTTGTTTCCTAGGCCAGTGCTTCTCTGAGTTTAGTGTGAATTCAAAATAATCTGGGCGTCTTTTTCAAGTGCATTTATGATTCAATAAGTTTGGGGCCCCTGAATGCATCTTGAATGGGAGATGACGATGCTGCTTACCTACGGACCACACTTTGAGTAGTAGTATCTGAGAGGTTCGAAGATGAATTTCTTAGAATGCCTTCACAAGGCATTTCTCCTGCTCTTAGCCTTAAAACCTACGTCCTTCATCTCCAACCAGGCCAAGCTGCTTATCCACTGTGTAGACTTCCCAGTCTTGGGATAGTCATTTGTTTTTGAAAGTGAAAATAAATTCACCTAAGCTGAAGCCTCAAATTTTAAAAATACCAGGAACATTTTTGTTTATCCTCAATCCCCTACCGGCAAAAGATACTGGGGACAAAACATCAAGGTCTGGCCTCAGTATCCATTCTGCCCTCTTGTGGCTTGTTTCCAAGTTAATTCAAGGACAAATTTCAGTCTTTGCAGATGTTCATGTCTGTTGATTACTCACTGTGTCACAGCATTGCCATTTTCTCTTTTTAAAACATTTTTATTTGTTCCTTTTTAGTTACACATGACAGTAGAATGTATTTTAACATAGCAAATGGACATGGAGTATAACTTCCCATTCTTGGGGTTGTACTTGATGTGGTGTGACACTGGTCATGTATTCATATATGGACATAGGAAAGTTATGTGTGATTCATTCCTCTGTCTTTCCTATTCCCATCCCCTCCTTCCCTTCATTCCCCTTTGTCTAATCCAGTGGGCATTGCCATTTCCAAGTCTCTCTCTTTTTTTTTTTCCTTGTAGTTGTTGGTATTTATTTTCAGAGGTCAGATACTCAACTACATTATGATTAAATAAGTTGACTCTGAGCATTATTAAAAACCTCATTTGGTTGTCAAAATCAGAGCCCAGCCTGAACTTAAGCAAAGAGGAGTAAACCATGACAGCTGCTGAGGTCAAGGTTAAACACTCAGCCCAAGCGAAAGATAGGTGCAGGAGGATTCCCAACATTAGGAACTGGTACTTGAACCTCCTCCCTCTTTCTCTCCCTGTCTCTCATGGAGAAGGAGGGCTATTTTTACCAGTTCCAATATGAAACACTCAGGGAAGAACTTATGAGTAATTTACTCTAGACCAATCATGCAGGCAATGAAGGACCCTGGCTGCTTCACTATGGCCATTTGGAGAGGAGGGGACAGTGGCATGGTGGCCAGGAGGAGGCAGGGCGCTGAGCACCCAATACAGTAAACATCTATTCACCACATCTGGAGAGTCAACTACAGTGTTTCTAGGTTTCCACATACATTAATATTTGGGATTCATGAAAAAGAAATTAAAATTCTTGAGACTTTCCAAAATTACAAGTCATTCTTAAAACATTTCCAGCATTCTTCATATTCTTGAAACTTAATATTATGACTGTCTAGAAATATTTATTAAGTATTAATATTAATTAAGTGTTTAAAAAAAGAAAAAAGAAATATATAAGCAAGGGCAAATGAATACAGGGTAAATGTATCATAGCAAAACTTTGATTAATTATAACCTTTCTAACTACAAACCTTAATTACCTAGAGATTTAAAAAAAAGAATATATATATATATATAATTGACAAAAAGTCTATTCAGAATCTAACATTCTATCTGCCTTCCTAAATTGCATCCAAAATAGTATATGCTGAAAAATATGTTCAGAATGAACAATTTTAAATGCTGAAATGACTCAAATATGACTAAAATGAGCCTATTTTTTTAGACTTTTTAGTAAGGTAAGAAAATGAAAAAAGATAATTCAAGTAAGAATTAAAACCAAATGAAAGCTTTATAGCCAGAAGTATTGAATAAAATAGAACAATTCAATTTCTTTCTTTCTTTCTTTCTTTCTCTCTCTCTCTCTCTCTCTCTCTCTCTCTCTCTCTCTCTCTCTCTTTCTTTCTTTCTTTCTGTATTTGGGATTGAACCCAGGGGCACTTTATCATTGAGCCACATCCCCAGATCTTCTTATTTTTATTTTGAGACAAGTTCTTATTAAATTGCTTAGGTCCTCACTAATTTGCTGAAACTAGCATTGAAATCATGGTCCTCCTGCCTCAGCCTCCTAAATTGCTGGGATCACAGGCAGGCACCTCCACAGCCTGCTAAATTTCTTCACATTCTGGTTCACTGAGGCTTCTTTATACCTGAGTTCCCATGTGGAACTTGGAATGATCATATCTTAGGAGCTTGTAAGCCTTGTGGATTTGCGGTGAGTTATGGGGATTACCAATATCAGATTTATAGACCTGCTGAACCATCCCTCTGAAACCCAGCCTTCCAATGGATACAGCTCTCAACTAAGCTTCTCAGGGGCTTGGGAAATTTCCATTTGAACCAAGCTGTTAGTGGTAAATGGAGTGCTTTGGGAAATTTCCATGTTGTGGGGTGGGGGGATCTGATATCTGATTTCTTCTACTGCGTCCTCTAGGGTACTCTCAAGTACAGTTTAGGGTTATTTGAGCCTTCTCCTTGGACTTATCTCCCCAGGCTCTCTGTCTCAGCTCCAAAGCTGCCTTGGCAGGTGGTTGGTTTCACAGGCTTAAGGTTGCAACAGCAAGGGAATAGCCCATTCCAGAGCTGCCCAAAACTCAGATGGTCACCAAGAGAGAAGCACACCCAGCCTTCCTCTGCTCAGCACTGCAGTGCACCTACTGCCAACAAGGAAGACCACAGCAGTCAGGCAGCTCACATGCCATCAGCAAGGAACCTTTGGAAAGTGCTAGAAGTCTGGAATAATCTTCATTCCCAACTCAGATTGAAACCAGAAACCCAGAGAAACTCGAGTGCTTTTCAACTTTCCAACTCCTTTCACATAGAAACCAATATTTTAAAAAGTTAAAAAGCAAATGTAGACAAATAAAATAATCACCCAGGTAATTACTACTGGGAGAGGGAAGGGAGGGAGAATGGGAGAGAGAGAAGGCAGGGAGAAAGAAAAGAGGGAAGATATAAAGGAAGAAAGGTAGGATGAAAGAGGAAGGAAGGAATTTATTTCCCAGACCACAAGTACAAAGCTAACTATGGAAGGGATAAAATATAAAAATAATAAAGCAGCCCTTGTGCGGAGTGGGGAACAAGGCCTCTCCACCAGGAAACCAGTTCAGGAACATCCTTCGCTGATATTTAAAACTTGCCATTAAATCATAAGATTATTACTATCATCAACATAATTTTAAAAATGATGATGGCAGTGAAGCAACTATTTTAGGCAAGTCACAGAACAACAGTGCTTCCATTTCCCACTATGGCTACTGTTCATATAATGCTGGTGTGGAGGCTGAGGCAGGAGGATCCTTTGAGCTCAGGAGTTCAAGGTTAGCCTGTATAACACAATGAGATCCTGTCTCAGGGGGAAAAAAAAAGTCTGGAGTCTGAGGGTGTAGAATGTGTGCACCACAAAAGAAATCTCACTCTAATATTGTGTTATATTAATATTAATATAATGTATTATATTATATTACATTAATTATATTATATTGAGATTATATAGCTGATGCAGGATTTTTGCCATGTGGGCAGATTGCCCACAGATGGCATGTTTCTGAAGAAGAAAAAAAGAATGAAGTTAAGCTGAGCATCTGTTTTCAACTGAAGACATTCTTTTGTCTTTTATATGCAAACTGAGTTATCCTGTCTGGATGATCCAGTATTTGACTCAAAATCCATCTGGTTTCTTCCACCCAGGTAATTACTATTGGTGCACCAACCATATGCTCTTATATTCCCTAATTTCTGGGCACCCAACCAGTAACCAGTTGTGGCTTTTTCCCTGTAGTTTTCTCTGGACCCCAGGGTCTACCTGATCTATGCATGTGGCAGAACAGAAATGCCTAGGAGATAAACAACTCCCGAGACCCACCTCAACAAGATGAGGAAGATGGTGGGAAAATGCCCCTTCTGTGAAATGTGTTCTACATAGTTAATCAGATTTGCCCAGAGGAACTGGCTACCAGTTTTCCACCTGCTGAGATTATCTGCTAAATAGACTCTTGAATCATATGCAGGAAAACCCAGGCTAAGACAAGCACCAAAGGCCCAATTTTATTTCCTAACCTTCCTCTTTCATCTCTCACACTCCTTGCAATTCCCAGCTCCAATCACCTTGATCTACAAGTGTCAGAAGAACTTTAGCCTAAGGTGGAAATGGGGCCCTTAATTGTCGTATTCTCTCTCCTGGCTGGTACTCACTCCAGCCCTTTCTGTATCCTATTGCACAGCTCCATTCCTCCCTCACTCTGACCCAGCTCTTTCCCTGCCACATGCAAACCCCCATTCCTCCTCCTAATGTTAACCATTGCTAATTTATATTCTAAAATAAAATAAAGCCACATCGATAAAATAACAGATGGAAAAGATAGGTACATATCAGCTTCCTGCACGCAACCTTTCCCAATTCATCAAGACTAGAATTTCTAAGGAACATCCGGAAATCCAGACATTTCCTTTGATTGTTGCAGTTAGTATAAAAGTAAGCAGAACAAATCTCTGATTCTACACCCACCACCCACTCTTCCCCCACTCCAAGATATTAAATTGTTTTAAATAGTTTGAAAGTACCATTGCTTTAGCTCTTACGATATATTGCTTCTGTTATTGCTTTCTATTTATACCTTCAGACCAACAGTTCTTGGAACTGTTCATGCGTAAATCCTAAGCCAACTGCAACAATTCTGAACAAAACTGACAGTCCTCTCTGGATTCTCTTATTAGGAAAGTCTTTAAGGCAAAGATCTGGGTAAGAAGAATGTATTATTCATTTCTGAGCAGATACTCTATGATCTATACCAGGAAGAGCTATTTTTCCCTTTGATTTAACCTATATCTTCACTGATGATCATCCTTTAAACGTTTTCTTCAGTGGGCCAGGGTTTTGTTCTGATCTGCATTTACTCTTACCCCATCATGTAAGTCCCCGGTTTGTGTAATCTTGGAGTTTTCCAAGAAATCAAGTCCCCAGAACTACCACCTGCATCACACACCATGGGGCAGGAATTTAAAAAGCAGATTCATTCAGCCACACTAGGATGACTTAATGCCACATTGGAGAGAGGCCCAGTGATTCATATGTACAGCTAAGAACCACAGGTTTGGGTGTTCAAATACGCAGGAGGGTTTAGATGATAAAGCTCTGACTTAAGTTTTCCTTCTCTTTCCCAGGACTGTATTCATGGCATTGACCTCATTAGTTGGCTGTACAGTGCTAAGCTAATAAACTGTTATCCTGATGCCCATTCTGAAAGTGACAAACACTTATGCTAATCCCTTCTGCTGAAAAGTAGAAAATAAAAAAAACAAAGAAAAATTTTGTTTCCAAAGAGGAACACGCACCCCCCCATTTTGTAATAGAAAAAATATGACATGTGTAATCATAATGCAAGAGGGGCAGAAGCAGGGCTCATATTTTCCCTATTTTGATGGACTTTTCCCTTTGGGATCAAATCTTTTAGGGAAGAAGCTCCAATTTCCTGACTCAGATACTAGAGAAATATCAAAGAGGTTAATTTGCATTGACATTGGGAGAAGAGTGTTCTGGTGTTTTTATGTTTTTCTCTTAAAATCAGTGATCGTGTGTTTTTGGTGATATCTTCAGTTCAAATCTCGTGTGGTCTTATATAAACGTTCTTGGGTTTTTCATCTGTCAAGAGGCTATTAAGTAAATTCAGTCTCTTTAGAAATAATCATTGTTTCCTGGCCCTGGGTTTGGAAGGATTTCCAAAGAAGATGACAGCAGCTTGGAACAGAATCACACTTGGCATTGCTATGACAGGATTTGTTATAGGCATATAGAGTGTGGTTCGGCTCCAGGAGGAGGGGATTTTCTTCTGGAATCCCATAGTGAATGTTTGTGGAGGTCAACATACCACTGTAGACAACATCCATGATTCTATGGAGTAAATAAACACCTTTTCCCTGAGTAGTGAACAGGTTAAGGGTTCTGTTGATCTGTGTAAGAACAGAATAATACTAATGTTTTCTTAAAATTCTCAGTTTTCAGAACCATGTGCAAAATACACATCTTTTGATAAAGAGTTTCACATTTGCCTTTGATGAGGGATGGCAGCATGTGACATTTTCCCATAAAATGTTTGTGTTGTTCTCTGGCTGTGGCCCCATGTTCCTACACCCATTTGTGCAAATGCTATTGTTTGTGGTTCGGTATTACTGGCCATCGTCTGTCCGTTCTGGTTTCTCAGGAGTGGAACTTAGTATGGGGATTAATTAACGGGAATGTGACTGCTGAAGGGGCCATGGGCTCTCTGGTCCTTTGGATGGTTTTTCAATCTCCACTGACTTTTGAGCCTGATAATATGTAGATCCCAGTCCTATAGCTCTTCCTCTCTAATCCTCACCGAGATTTTACCAGGTTGAACATTCTGAAACTACTGCTTTGCCACTTCACAAGCTCAATACCAATGAATCATATTTTGCAAAGCATTCCTGTTTATGAGTCATTGAACCAACAAGCAAAAATTGAATTTTTTCTACATTTTAAATGATCTGAACCTTTGTTATTCTACTCCTAATTAGTGTCCATTGTGTTTCAAAACTGATTTTTTTGTGTTTATTAATAGCAAAAGTATTGAATGAAACCATAGAAACCTCTAGGGGAGGAACAGTTCTATTTCTTTAAAAAAAACCCAAGTAATTCGCTTATTTTATTTTCCAGTGAAATTTAAAAACTTTAGTTTAAAGATGATCACTTAGTAACTGATTTTATTTAATTTTTTTTCCTTTTATTTAGCATTTTAGGCTCTTTGAACTGTCACCTCTACGTATAGTTGGCCAACTCCTTGTAAAGGATTATTTGGATCAATTTGCTTTTTAATGTTTGTTACTGATCCTATACAAGTTTTACTTTTTGTTTTTCTTAATAGATGAATTTCTGAAACATCACATTAAAATCCCATATTTGAAAAGCTGTTCCCATTTCTTTACCACTGATATCATGATTGAACTGAGTTTTCTTTTTTGACTAAGGTTTCTAAAATGTTGACTTTTAGGTTTCTCCTTTAAATTATCCTAAACTCAGTGCCCGATCCCAGCTTAATTTGATAACCTGTAAGTCCTCGCCACTTAAGATATCATCTATAGGCCCGCAAGGTCGAGGACCTTTTTAGAAATGCTGAGTCTCAGGCCCCAATCAGACTCTCTGACTCAATATCTGCATTAACAAGATTTCCTAGGTGACTCTTGTGTTCAAATATGAGAAGCTCTATTTTTGCCTAATTCATTTCCAAAATTATAACCTTATAGTATTTCCAAATTCAAGGTTTAGTAATTCAGTTTTATACATAAATATATAGTATACGTTACATATTAAAATATATAAGTATATTTTAAAATATAAGTATAAAAAGATGCCATAATAACCTGAAGAGGCTGGACCTTTTAGGGAGAGGGCACCCTGATGACAGGTACTGCTAAGCATCCTCCTAGCATCTCCAAAGGTGTCAAGGGCTTTGGTGTCCGCATGGCATACTCCTGGCACTATACCAGAACTGAAGGGGTCCTTAGCACACACGTGTGGTGAGGAAGCTCAAGAGAGACTCACAGGTAAACACAAAATAGAATATGCTCTTGACACTAGAGCGAGGTTGATTCTGTGGGTGGAAGGTGGGGCACAGGACAGTACGGGAAGCCTTCCCGGGGAAGGTGACTTGATTTTCAGCACTTTGCATCATGGGCAAGTTGGAGGATGTCCCAGGTGACAGTCAGGAAGGCAACGAGACCTATAGCATCTCTAAGGAAATTCACATGGCTTGGTTTTGCTGCACATGACGTATGTGTAAGCATGGGGGAGAGGAGGTGGGAGTGGACACTTGGAAGTGAGGAGAGATGCAGCTGAATCACAGATAGATACATACCGCCTAATGTGCTAAGCAGTGTGGCTTTTGTCAGAGGGGGCCTGAGGAATCGTCGATATTTGGATGCTGTGTGGAGAATGGACTGGAGGCAGGTAGGGCAAGAGGAGAGTCAGGGAGGCCAGTGTAGAGGCAGCTGCAGTGGCCCAGGGAAAGATGATGAAGTGGAAGCATGAAGTGGAAGCAGTAGAGATGGACAACACCCAACAGAATCCAAAAATGAAGAGGAGGAATTCTTTTCCTGATCGAATAAGCTGACCCTTCTGCCACCAGCCTTTCTTTCAAACCCTGAGACCATGTTTCTTTGATGAGTCTTTGCTTATTGAGACATTTACAGATCTTGAACTGTTTTCCATAACATAGTCATGGTGGTGCAGGCCTGTCCTCTCAGTGGCTCAGGAGGCTGAGGCAGGAGGATTGTGAGTTCAAAGCTATCCTCAGCAAAAGCAAGGCACTAAGCAACTCAGTGAGACCCTGTCTCTAGGTTCTAAATGTAAAAATAGGGCTGGGATGTGGCTCAGTGGTCAATTCCCCTGAGTTTAATCCCTGGTACTTTACCAAACCAACAAAACCCCAAAACCTCAGGGGGAAAGGGAACAAAAAGTTTAGGTGTACATAAATATGCCAGGTAGACAACAAACACTGGCCCATTTGGCTTTTACAATCCTGCAAGATAAGTATTATAACCTTATCTTATAAATAAGAAGAATAAGGCCCTGAAGGTTAAGGGCCTCACTTTATGATTACTAGCTACTAGGAATATAATTGGAATTTGCACAGAGATCTGTACCACACATTCAATTACCTATTCTACAAGGATGGTTAGAGTAGCTTAACATACTTCTCTGTAGTTTGTTGAATCTATGGGGGTGGCAATAATGACTTCTCTGTCTATGTATCTTGACTATTTGACACATTCCCCAGAACTAGAGGATAAATGCAGAAGATGTCACCAAGTCTAAATTCTCTAAAAGAAAGGACCCCAGAGGAAGCACTTTGTTTGTACACAGTTCTCCCAAGCTTGGCCATATGGTTTTTTTTGCATCCCACAGACAGTTAGAAACAGCAAGTTAAGAATGAGTGGGAAGCAAGTGAGATCTAATAGCTGACAAGTTGACATCAAGAAAAATGTCAGAAAAATGCAAAGAAGCCATAGATATGAAAAGTCAAGAAGCCTAGGTAAAAATTTTTGTCACCAATATAGAGCCAATTAAAGTTCTGTGGGCTTTAATAAGCCCTGAGATCATAACTGCATGACAGTACACATTTTAGACCCTTAGAGTTGATGTCAACCTTATTGCCTACCCAAGGGAAAAAGTCTCCATGTAACATCTTGGGCTAAAGGGTCATTTTGCCTCTATTTGGTCCTCACTGAAGTAGGGAATGAGTCAGTTTGTGAGACAATGTACTTCCCTTTTCTGATGGAAATCATTAGCAATTATAGAAGATTTTTACATTCTGCTAACTAAAATCTCCCTCTTCATAAGAGCTGCCAGTTGAATAGTATTCAGTGATTTTATTTTTTTTACATGATAATCATTCAAATATGGAGAGCCCAGTTTACTGGTATGGAATGGTAATCAGAAACTCAATGATAGTCTTTAAAGACTATATCTTCCTTCTCTTTTAATCTTCTTCTTTCAAAACTGCTTAGAGGTGTTGCTCTACCCCCTTCTAGGCAAGCCCATGGCATTTCTGCTCAATCTTAGGAAATAAAATACTCGGTATCATTTTAAGTTGTAAACACAGAAATAATCCAGTGTTTTCATGTATCCCATCCAATTATTAATTTTTCAATTTTCCCCAGAATAAGTCATCTCTGTCTTCCCCCTTTCTCTACCCCACCCCTCCTCCATCATCTTCTTCTCTTCCCACCTGCCTCTGGCCTTTGGGGGTGAGGGTGTGGCAGGCTCCTCTGCCTTTATCAGTTCTAGTCTCTTGTCTCCATCTCCTCGGCACCATTGCTACTATTTCAAAACACAGAGATCTCAACAGGATATAGAGCAAAGAAAGAGGAACCAGAGAGTTCCTACTTGACTACACTGGCTCTTCAGTTTCCAAGTTTAATGTCCACATGAGTTATGTGGAATTCTTCTTCACATGAAGATTTTGGTTTGGGTAGGTCTGGGGAGGTGTCTGAGATTCTGACTTTCTAGTACACTCTCAGATTATGCAGCTGGTGCTTACTCAAGGCTCATGTTATGAGTAACGAGGGTTTAGAGATTCCCTTGGGGGCCTGTCCACAGCAGTCCTTTTAATGCACACACAACCTCTCCATCAACAAATGACCTTTCAATGATAGACTGAGGTAGTACACATCATTATCTCTTACTGATGGGGACCTTCACCCTGGCAAGCCACCCACTGGTAAGAATATCATGTGACACCACCCGAGGTTCAGTTTCTATGACTAACATATGTGGTCCTTGGGATTCCCTATTTTTGACCTTTGTTTGGACACAAGTACTAGTACTTCCTTGATAGCTATTTGCTACACAGCCACAGAGCACTGTAATTATCCAAGGGGTGAATCAAGCCCCAGTCCCTAGTCCTCTCAATGCAGGAAATTCATATTGATAAGTTCTCCCAACACACTGAAGAACATGCACTAGGTTTGGGATAGGAATTAATAGTTTGAAATTGAACACAACTTTCTCTAAAGAGAAATGTGCATTTAGACACAACTTAGATTCAAAGCTTCCCCATTTCTCTTTCCTTATCCAACAATCTAGCTCTTTTAAATGTTCAGTTTAGAAAAAGGTCCACATATCCTATAACCAGTTCTAGATATTTTCTTTGAATTTTTTTTCCCCTTGGGGACTGCTCTCAGCAAACATTGGTATCTCATAAACTACAATACACATTTTCTTTGTGACAACCTTCCAGTTACTACCTAGTATACTTTCTTAATCACTCTATGTGGAGACTGGCCAACTCAGAGTGTATTGGGGAGATGCGTTTCTTGCTCTACTTGTTTGACTTCCATTAATGTTGCCAGCAGTTGAGTGTATAAGGAAGAGTTATGAGGAAAACGGTGAGTCAATGAAAATCAAAGAAATTAAGATGAAGGGTTAAAGCCATGGAGATGGGGAGGATGACTTCCATGTGTATTTGAAGCATCAGCAAGACTCCTATGTGGAAAATGTCCAGCCGGTGGGGAGCAAATTGGAGATCTGAACATACTAGAAATTAAACCTATATATATAGAGAGATTCAGAGTCATCCTTATAAAGATGATATTGGGTCTCCATAAGTGGGGGATATATGCAGGTTGAGCTGTGGGGCAGAGGGTAACCAGTTCAGGCTGAAGGGTGATGAGTGTTCTTCCAGATTCCAAGAGAAGGCAGAATGTTCTTCTGAACTGGAGAGTTACCTGTGTGATTCAGTGTGTGTCTACCATTGGCCTGTCATGTTGTCTCAAGTTTCCACCAGCTTCATTTATTAGAGTTCTCCCAAGGAGAAGTGTGCATGATGCCACCTGAGAGGGGGGTCACATGTTAGTGGTCTGATGCCTCATAAAACACATGTGTCTGTTAATAACTCATTGCCGCCCACTCTCTCCCAAGCCTGAATCTTAGAAGAATGGGGTATGGGGCTTTGGTGTCTATGAGGAATTAGAAGGGAGGTCTGGATCAGTTGGAAGAAAACAGGTTTGAGGAACCAGGGATTAGGCGGGCCACAGTGGGGGGCTATTTGCAAAATAAGACAGGGAGAGTCTAGAGTTTATTGCTTCAGGGAAATTGTATTTATACAAAATGAATTTATTATATGTTAATATAATAATAATCACTATATTAATAATCCTCATTTTGCCAATGATTTTATTAAAAAATTATGTATTCCAGTTAAAATCACATTAGGTTTACCCTTTTCCTCTTTCTTTTGAAAATTGGATCATATTATGTTGCATGTTATTATATATTTACTATCCAGAGTCAGTGGTGTGGAAATAGTTTTACAATAAAACATGAAGGAATGATGCAAAAGCAGCTTGTTTTCAAGAACAGCCACAAATCTTTTTGTATTTTCCTATTTCAGAAATGTGCTCTTTTACTTAAAGATGGCATGAAACATTTAAACTTCAAAACAGAAATACTAGTTGTAAGTTTTTATTATTGTTTTAATTTGGACAAAGATACATGAGATAACCTGTTTAATCCAATTGCATAACTAAAGACAGATTCCAGTATACTATTACCCTTTTTGATTAAATGTTTTTAAGCTGTCATCTTAACGATATAAGCAGACTAGTGATATGTGGATATCTTTAAACTAGATAAAGTAATCAGTTCTGAAAAAGCTTTGTCCACTCCTGTTACATCTTTTAAGTAGAACGAGTTCAGTAGCATAATTTCTGGTGAAAACTTTTTTTTTTTTTTTAAATTACACAAGCTCCATAAATTGATAAGGTTTTCTACCTTTGACATTGTCTGAAGATGAAAAGCTAGACATCAAAATTCTCAAGATTCTTTGGAAGGGTGTGGGATGCACAAAAACTTACACTGCAAACTTGGCTTTAAATAGCCAAGTTTCTGTTTTTTCATATTCACTATGATTTTCAGTGTAAATGTCTTAGATACTGTTTCTTTTCTGTTCATTATTTGGCAGATGATTTTCTAATAGAGCTTAAATATAGTTTCTAATGTAGTATCTTATTTAAGAAACAGAAATTTCTATGACATAGGTCACATGAGTCTCGTGTTACAGATGCAATAAACAATAGCCAGAGAGTTCAAAGTAATTTTATGATGTTCACATGGTGAGGAAAAAATATGTTCTCCTAAGACCCAGGAGTACTTAAGTTCCAAATTTTGTCACTTACTAATTGTTGGAAAGTTGATGGTCCATATTTAATAAAATGGAACGCCTCACTGTTAGTCATGTTAGGTAAGAATATTTATTGGTACTTATGCCTATTGGTTGTCCCTTCTATACAAATGGAAAGCTGCCCATGGTCCCTAGAATATGTGCTGCAATGGCTGGGGTTGTAGCTCAGTGGCAGAGCATTTACCTAGCATGTGTGAGTTTAATTCTTGGCACCGCCCAAAAATAAACAAATAAAATAAAGGTGATGATGGAATTGGGTGCAGTTGTCTTTGCAGTGTCTACCCATCTATTATGAGAGTCCTCTCTGAGAAATCGCTTCTAGATAATCACTTTTAGATTATGAGAGTCCTCTCTGAAAAATCACTTCTGGATTAGTTCTTTCCAGAACTAATATTAGAGCTGTTTAATTATCAGACTCCAGTGCACGCGCGCACGTGCACACACACACACACACACACACAAAGGGGAAAATTTAGGGTTTATATTATTTTTAGAATCACACATTTACCTCTGGTGATTCCATTTCCCAAATATATTTCAAATCCTTCTCTATTTCCACAGCTACCTTCCTAGTCCCACTCACCATCATCTCCCTCCTGAGTCAACGGCATCCTCCCTGTTCTCTTTCCCTCTAGATTTCCTCCACTTTCTGCAGTCTGTTCTTCTAAGTGCAGCTAGAATGTTCTTAGATTGCAAAGCTTACTATGTCACTTCTATGACTAAAATCCTCTGTTGGCTGCCCACTTAGGTCCTGCCAGATTTGATCCCCTGTTCTAACTCTCTAATTTGCCTCATCTTGAGCTTTCTTTACTGTGTGTGTATGTGTGTGTGTGTGTGTGTGTGTGTGTGTGTGTTTACCTAAGCTTTGGTGACTTTTTTTATGTTCTCTCTCTCTCTCTCTCTCTCTCTCTCTCTCTCTCTTTTTTTTTACTAAGCTCCATTCAGCTTCAGGACCTTGGGGTGTGCCATAGCCACATATAGAATACCTCTTCTCCATCTTTACCTGGCCAAGGACTTTTCAGAACACAGCCCAAATGTTACTTTTCTAGGGCAGCTATCCAAGATTCCCAGAGTAGGACACGTGCTCCTGTTATTCACTCCTACAGCAACCTCTTTCGTAGCATTCCTCATAACCACAGGATAAAATAACACTTTGCTATTGTTTATTAAGTGTGTCTCCTGTACTTAGTTGTTAGCTTCCTGAGAATAGTATCTTGGATCTTTCTTATTTACCAGTATTTTTCCACCTCCATGGCATGATACTTGAGCTTTATAAGCACACAGTAATTTATTTTAGAAAAACACTTTTGCTATGTTTAAAATGTTGAGCTTGTGATTCTTTGATTATATAAGATAATAATGGAACTAAGGGTGTACATAGGAATGGAAGGGATTGAATGAAGGCAGAAAAATAGCAGACAAAGCTCTTCATGTAAGATGAGGTAGCATAAAACACCAAAAGGTGGTATCAGGTAGGGGCTAAGAGGAATAAGGTACCTGAAAAAAAACATAAGGAAGAAAGATATTTTCTGAGAAGAAGTACGTTAAATAGACCACAAGGTCAGGGATAAGTCTGCAAGTTTAGGCTGGAAGAGGTTTCTGAGAAAATTTAGTCATTTTCACCTCTTTTCCTTACTTCCTATTCATGTAAGCATCATGATAGTAGGATCATTTTATAAGCACTGGAACAAAGGTCAAGGCATGGGCAATGATCATAGGAGAACCAAGGTTTTGATTAGGTAATATGCTGGTAACAGTTTTAGTAAGTAAATGTGGGGACGCTATGGAACGTGTATCATAATAGTTTTTAAATCAAATCCATTGGCTAAGAAAGTTGTAAGATAATTGCCAAGTGCTTTGTGATAATGAAAGACCATATAAACACAGTCTTACCCTAGCATCTGACATTATAAAATAATTTGTTTTAGGGGATTCAAACTTTGGCATTTATTTCCCTTGAGTGGTGAGAATACATTATAACTCTTAGCATCTCTTTACTTGAATTCAGTGGTTCTCTATGTGTTTATACTGACGGATAGTAGAAGATGAATATTGCTAGTAATAACTTCATTTTTGCTTTCGCATTTAATTTTAGAAATTTCAAGATTAAAAAAATCTCAGCATTTTAAAATCACATCTGCTGTGCAGGGTAAGAGTGATCTTTAAGCCTTAGGCTTTGCTCTCGAAATTAGACCTTTGCAAAAGCATATGTAAAACTCAATGTTGCTGAAGACAATGATAGTGCTTTTGGTTTTTGAGAAGAGTGTTAACAAGGAAGAGATATTAGTTTGTTTAAAATGAAGGAGGGAGAGAAAAGAGAAGGAGGAAAAGGGGAAATAGGAAGAGAAGAAAAAAAGAGGAGAAGAGAGGACAAAGTCTTCTAAAACCTGATACTCTCCATGAATGGTGGACATGTAACTAGAGTTGAGCACAGATTTCTAACAGGCTTGATTTAATTTTAATTTCTTTCTGTAATTAGAAAAAGAGCATCTTCATGGAAACTCAGAGTCTAGTTCTTTTGTGTAACCTCTTCAGAAGGCTCACCTTGGAGAACTGGAGATATCTAAGGTTCAGAGAAACCTTAAACCCAGGCTGACTTTCTGGCTATGAGTTACACTAAAAGCCCATGGAGAACCCAACTCCAGTGGAAAAGGGGAAGACATATCCAACTTTGAATTGACGTCTAATGTGGGAGCTCCGACTATTTTCAGCATAGTCCACAAAATCAGAAGTCCACCTACACTCAAGCTGTATGATAATTTAAATTGACCATCCTGGTACATCAAGAGAATCCCAAATTTAGTAAAGGAATATGTCCTCTGACCTCAATGAGAGGGAAGTATCCATAGAAGTTTCCTCCCATCTATTCTCCTTTGATCAGGAATAGGCCATAATATTCCAGTTTCCTGCTATCATTTTAGGGAAATGAAACTTGAACCACTAGAAGTGGCCTTACTAGTTATAACCAGTGTCAAATGAAACTGCTATTTGACATAGTCCTACGAGTGGAACATGTGAATGGGATGAGCCACTCATAACTCCATTGGTTGCTAGGCCCTAGTAGGTTATGAATTAGCTAATCTGGTTACACTCAATACACTCAATACACGCCCCCCCACACACCCACACCCACACACACACACACTTTTTTTTTTATCCTCCTAAAACTCTTACGTTAACAGTGGTTTTGAGAATTGGCCTTTGCTCTTGCTCTGTGCTAGCTGCTTAAGAGTTATGAAGTCTGAGGCATTTAAAAACAATATTGAGGTCAGGCACAGTGGTGCCCAGCTGTAATCCCAGCAGTTTAGGAGGCTGAGGCAGGAGAATCCAGAGTTCAAAGCCAGTCTCAGCAACAGCAAGGCACTAAGCATCTCAGTGAGACCCTGTCTCTAAATAAAATACAAAATAGGGCTGGGGATGTGGCTCAGTAATTGAGTGCCCCTGAGTTTAATCCCTGGTTTCTCCCACCAAATAACTACACAAACAAACAAACAAATAAAAACGATATTGATAGTATTCACTTTCGCCAAACCTGAGTCAATGGTACTAGAATAGGGTGTAGGCATTCCTATTTTTTTAAAAAAGGTTCCCAGAGATTGTAATGAGAACCCAATGTTGAGAACCACAGAAAAATGCTATTTCATTTCATTTAGTCCTCTCAATGACCTTTCATAAGTAGGCCTTGCCATTCTATCTTATATATCAAGACCTGACAGTTTAAGGCTTTGAAGATTTGAACCAATGTCTTTATAAATTTTTAAGACTATGGTTTTCCCATCAATTTATATTTCTTAACACTTCTGGTGAGACGAGGGAATTTCCATGGGAAATATATATATAATTGTTGAAAGAGAAAGTAAAATAAAATTCAATTATAATGGTTGGGCTAAAAATAGAAGATTTATTTAAGGTAACAAAAACAAAAGCAAAAACAACCTTAGAAAATTTGCTGAATTCTACAGGTTTGCCATGACATAGAACTTAATGAATTTTCCATGGTTATATAATGTCACATTATATAAAGGACTAAAACATCAAGTTCTTCCCATCCTTCCTACTGCCCAATATATGAACTTTGAAAACAGGGCACAGAAAGATGACATTTCAGAGGGTTTTTTTTCTGCATGCACTTTAATGTTACCCAAAATGAGAGTTTTGAATCATTTTTCTCAGACATTCATTCTCTTTGATAAGAATGGACAATTTTAACTGCTACATATCTAGCATTGGTATCATTGTTGGGTGTTTCTTTTGATTCTCTTGGTTCCTCATTGATGTATGGAGTAGATAAGAGAAGGATATTGAACAGGCAAAATATTATCAAGGGCGTCTTATTCCTTCTGCATTCTCAAAACACAGACAATTAGCCAAATATAAACATCTAAATCTGAGCTTTAGGTAAATCAGATTTATCTAAAATCAAGTAGTACTTGCCTTCCCCCTTTGCCATTTTTTTTTCTTTTCCTGACTTTGGCAGAGCCTCCGGCAGCAGATGTAGTGAGAATGTGTAGGGCCGCCAAGTGTGGAATCAAGTCCTTGGAATTATTGTGGCTGTCACCTCAAATTCCAGATCCAGGAGCATAACTTTATCCACGCATCCAGGAATGATCAAGTTCTTGAGGGGGAGGAATCATCGGTATTGACAAAACTTACAAGCCATCAATTTATATATCACAGTTTGACTTGTGAAATTATAGTGGAAGATTATTGGCTCCAGAAGAGTTTTCTCATTGGGGTCTTATTCTATTTTGTTGCTTGCTTATTCTTTCAGTACCAACTTATTGAAAATCTATTTCTTATAAACATTTTTTCCCCACTGGGTTGGTCTTTACAGGGTAACTTATTATAAACCAGAAATGTTGATAACTGGTTGCAAAGAATAGAAACTCATTTGGGCTTGCTGGAGTTAAAAGGAGGTTTACATAAAAATAATTGTCACATTCAGAAATAAAGTATAGAAAGAACAATGAGGCCTGGAGAACAGTGGGAAGTTACTCAGTCTCACCAACCACATTTCCAGTGCTTAGTCGTTGCACATGGCCAGTGGCTGCCATATTGGACATTGAAGGTAGAGAACATCTCTATCATCAGGAAACTTCTATTGGACAGAGCTGCTCTAAAATAGTGCTTCTGATAATCTGGGACTCTTCTTAGATTGAGATTCTGATTCAATTTTTTTCTGGGTTGAGGCCTGCGATTCTGCTATTTTAGGAAACTCCTAGGAGATAGAGATGCTGGGGATTCATGGACCAATTTGAGAAACAATTCATGGACAATTTGAGAAAAAAGGATATAGGGAACATTATTTTTTAAAATATTTATTTTTTAGGTGTAGATGGACACAACACAATGCCTTCATTTTTTTTTTATGTGGTGCTGAGGATCGAACCTGGGTCCCCCCTGTGCTAGGTGAGTGCTCCACTGCTGAGCCACAATCCCAGCCCCTAGGGAACATTATTGTCTATTAATTTGGGCTGGACTATATTTTGGATGGATGGAGTCATATTTTATCTTTAGGAAGTAGGAAGAGGACCTGGAGTAGCTTGGTTGGAATACAGGTTTTAGAGGAGAGAGAAATAAAAATATACTTGGCTACCTAAGCAAGTGAAACCCTACAAGTCAGTCCAAGGAGCACAGGCTTTTTCCTCTAGAGGTGAGAGATATATTAGTACAGGGGTTGGCAAACTTTTGTATAGGATCAGATAATAAATACCTTAGGCTTTGTGGACCCTTTGATCTCTGTTGCAATGACTCAAGTGTGTGCTGTTGCAGCACCAAAGTGGCTACAAATCTGCAAAGAAACAAGCATGGCAGTGTTGCACTTTGAAAAAGCAGGTAGCATGCTGGATGTGGCCCCCATAGGTCATGGTTTCTTAATTTTTGCACTAGTGGACCATAGTGGGTGCAAGAGTTTAGAGTGAAATTATAGCTTGTCAATTAGAAATTATAATAGCACAGGGCCTTATTATCCTCATTACTAGTTATTAATAATTATATTAACAGGAAATATCCACTATTACTACAACTGGTTTAATTTCAGATTCAAAGCAACAATTTCCTAACACATCCATGATTACCTTTCCGTGATACTGAAGTTGAACTATGATTTGTAGAAATTACAAGGTGCTCCAGAAACACAAACTGAAACAGAGTCAAGACAATTCATTTGAAAGCAAAATCTACTGTCAACTTTTATTATCATGTTAAAGCAGAAAATAATGATCTCAATCCCAGATTGTAGAACTGTCTCATATCATCTGAGGGAAAGAAAGGCCTTGGGATAGTCATTGGTCCAAGGTCTGCGCTTTAATAATCGGCCAATTTGGGATCAAACCAGTGTTCTTATCTCATATACAGCATAGAGTTCTGTGTCATTGCCTCTTTAAGGTAGACAAAGTTTTAATCAAACACTATTCAAGTTCAGGGTGTTCCTTGTCCATAAGACTCTGACTGCATTTGAAATGGTGCTGAACTGTAGCTGTAAACACCATCAGAAATTACAGACACTCATTGACATTTCATAAATAATTTTCTTGTTTTCCTAGACTTTTGGGAGAAAGATCTAGACAATCAACATCTCTCTATAGTGCTATCCAAGAAATTTAAAATCAAGTGTTTAGTCATTCTGCAAGAATTTCTATGACAAGGGGAAAAAAAGAAGAAAAGCTAATTTCATTTATGATTTTTTTTTTCTTTTAAGAATAAAACATTCCTCACTACAGTTTTGTTGGGGGGAAGCTCTGACAGAGATGTTAGGGGATCTTAGTTATAGAAAGGTCTGTTGAGGCTTCTGATGACTTAATTTTCTGAGATTGGAATTCCAGATTACACTTGTCCTCCCCCTCCACCACCTCTGCCTGATTCTCCAGAATCTCTTAATTGTAAACACATGTCTTCCCAAAGGCTTGGCTCTCTTCATACTGCCTCGCTGGCCATCATTCAGCTGAGTCCTAGGTCACCCTAAGCTGGTCATTTCGGTAGGACCATGACACCACTGGAGTGAGAGCTAAAGGACACGTCCCCATGACACCTGTGAGACATGGGGACACATAATGGTGATCTTATTTTATGGATGAGGAAACCGAGGCTCAGAGAGTTGTAGCAACATGCCTAGCCTGCCCCCCCACCCCCTGAAGACATCAGACAGCCTCCACCCGCATCTTCTGTCTCCATGTCCACGCCAACTCTGGATGCTTCTTAGCATTCTGGCAGGCTTGTCATTTCCCAGATGTCTGGTGGGAACTTGGATGGCAACAGGGATCAGTCATGATGGAGACAGAATGTCTCAACAGCCTCATGTGATGGGAGATTCCAGGGCCCAAGTTCTTCTGACGGAAAGAAATAAAGTAATATTCCTTGAACCTTAGATTGTGAACTGATATTTACCTCCTGTACATACAAACAAGAATTTATTACACGAGAACTCTGGTCTACTGCCAGTGGAAATGTCTATTTCAATGAGTGGCACTGCGTAGTCACCCAGTTAACCAAACCAGCCCTAGGGTCAACTTTGACTCTGTACTTGCCCAAATTTATTAAAAATGTCACCTATTTATTTATTTTGATACCAGGATTGAACCCAGGGATGCTTAACTACTGAGCTGCATCCCCAGCCTTTTTTATTTTTTTATTTTGCTGAGGCTGGCTTTGAACTTGAGATCCTCCTGCCTCAGCCTCCTGAGCCACTAGGATTACAGGCATGGGCCACCACTCCTAGCTTCACCTATTTAATTTGAAAACAGTGCTTTATTGTTGATTTTTTTTTAAATGTGAAAGTCATTAATCCTTACAACAACATATAATACACTACAAAGATTATGAAGATAAAAATTAAATTTGTGCTCTTTTGTTTGAGTTTCTCCTCCTGACTCTGAGGTAACTAATGTAACATTTCCTGTGTGTCCTCCAAATGCACACATATCCCTCCTTCCTTCTTCCCTTGTTCCCTTTATCCCTCCTTTCTTCTTTTAAAAACAGGATTATACTATATAGTTTAAAAACCTGTAGCTTCTTATGAAAAAGATTGAGCATATTTTCCTGTTTAGTCACTGTGTGCTTCACATAGCATTGCTCATTTTGGTATTCTACTTATCAGTGTGAGGTACTTTTTAATGTTAGGGATACTGACTACATAGGTGGGAAATGATTTCTGCCAGTCTAGCATTTGTTTTTAATTTTATTTATGGCACCTTTTCAATACAGGTTTTGATCTTTGTACACTCAGCCAACTTTTCATTTCGTGATGTCTGGGTTTTGTTTTTATACTTAAGAAGACATTACTCACCCACTCTTTAAATTATGTACATAGTTCCCTACATTTTCTTCATGTATTTGTATATTAAATATATTAGAAACTTAGGTTACTCATTTTTGTTTTCACATTATGTGAGAAAGAGGTCTCCTTTTTATTTTTATTTTTTTCCAGTTGGATAGATATTTGGGCCAACTGTTGACTAAACAACACCCCCCATTGCCCTGTGAATTGGAATGGTGGCTTTATAAGATATCAAATTGCCCTGTTTTTTTTTTTTGACCAGGGTGGGGGGAGGCAGGTACTGGGGATTGAACTTAGGGGCACTTGACCAGTGAGCCACATCCCTAACCCTATTTTGTATTTTGTTTAGAGACAGGGTCTCACTGAGTTGCTTAGCTCCTTGCTATTGCTGAGGCTGGCTTTGAACTTATGATCCTCCTGCCTCAGCCTCCCAAGCCACTGGGATTAGAGGCATGTGCCACCTCACGCAGCTGCCCTGTTTTATATGGGATATTTTTGGATTTCATGTTCTACTCATGACTTTATTGGTTCTTTTGGTATATGTCTTCTCTTAGAAGTTTCTGGAACAGACGCTTCTACCTGCTGTAATTTATCTATATATCTAGTCCATGGATAAGCTCTTCAGCAAACATGTGTTCTCATTCCTGTCTGGAGCCTGAAGGACTCTCCATATTTTGGAGGATATAAGAGGAACCCTCCAAAGTCTTAAACACAGCCCCTTACTTTTCTGTGACTTCTAATAATGCCAACGTTGCATCCCACTGTTCTGAAAAGAGGAGAGAGGAGATTATCTCAGGAAAACAAGCATCAGGGTTCCATCCGTTCTCCCAAGGTGCAACTCATCAGCCTTTCTCTCTGACTCAACCCAGCCCTTTCCAGATGTCACCAGTCCCAAGTACCATGGCGGCCATCTGCATCCTCCTCCATCCCATAGCTACTCATTTAAGCTTGCGATGATCCAACCATTCACATAAATTAGACACCAGAGAATGTAAGGAGCCCATGAAACTCAAAGTTTTTGCCTTAATACACTCATACATTGTTGATCGGACTGCAAATTGTTGTAACTGCTATGAAAAGCAGGATGAAGATTCCTCAGAAAACTTGGAATGGAATGACACACTCCTAGATTTATACACAAAGGACTTAAAATCAGCATACTATGGTGACACAGCCTCATCAATGTTTATAGCAGCTCAATTCACAATAGCTAAGCTATAGAACCAACCTAAGTGCCCTTCAACAGATGAGTGGTGCATATAGGTAATGGAATATTACTCAGCCTTAAAGAAGAATGGAATATGGCATTTGCTGGTAAATAGATGGAACTGGAGAATATCAGGCTAAGTGAAATAAGGCAATCCCAAAGAACAAAAAGCTGAATGTTTTCTCTGATATGCAGATGCTAATTCATAATAAGGGGAGGGGAGAATAGAGGTACTTTGGATTAGACAAAGGGGAGTAAAGGGAGGGGAAGGAGTATCAGGGTAGAAAGGATAGCAGAATGAACTGAACATTATTACCCTATGTGCATATATGATTACATGACCTGTGTGACTCTACATCATTACAACCAGAAGAATGAGAAGTTATACACCATTTATGTATGGTGTGTCAAAATGCATTCTACAGTCATGTATAACTAATTAGGAGAAATTTAAAAATTTTTTAAAATTTGCCTTCCGTATTTTGAAAGTTAAAAGAGGATCCAACGCCCTATCACTTTTTAAAACAACTTGAATTAATGATAACCCCCTGAGCTATTTTCTAAGTTAAAATAGCAAATAACAACAATAATAATGATAATAACATGTCAAAAGTGAGAAAATTGCTTTGAATTGTTTTAAGTAAGAGAAAAATCCCCAGCCGCTTTCTGTCTTTTCCTCCTGTCAATTTTTTCTCTCACTCTTACCAGGTACCTTAAGTTCCTATGTAAAAATAGATTTTAAATGTGCAGAGATGGCAGCCTCTGAGGCTGCAGTCCCAGAGTAGAAAGCAAACATCTTAAATTACCAACCAGAATAGAAAACAAGAAGCCTGCCCTTGACACTCTTAAATCCTTCTCCAAGGCAGCAGAAATTCTTTCAAGACAGTTTCAAACCACAGCAGGTGGTAAGGAAGTGGCAGGCTGCTGGCTTCAACAGCTGGCACTTGATCCAGCCTGTGACCACTGTGACCCAGCCCTCACCTAGAGACTTTGGAACCTGAGAATCACCGGTTAAGGTATCTTTTCACCACCTCAGGGCTCTTCCATGTTAGCCACTGTCCCCAAATGGTTGAAACGAACATTTCTGGTTACCAAAACCTTTCCAGGTCACATGGAAAAGAGTTTTACCATATATATGTATGCTGGTTCCGAAAAAGACCCACCTCTGTCTCTTCTGAATCATGAGGACTTTTCAAAATTTATTGCCCACGAGGGACAAAAGAGCAAAACAGATGGTGAGATTTCATGCTTTTTCTGGAGAGTTAAAAATACCATCAATCATGTACTTAGGAATTGGCAGTAATTGAATTTTTGTTATTCCATAAGTTATACCAGACAGAGTGTTTTATAAGCAAAAGGGCATGGATGAACCACCCGAGGTGGACATCCTTCATGACTTCTGGCTGTCCAGGGCATTGGTAGAACCCAGAAAATCCATCTCAGCTTCCTCTGTCACTGGTAGACTTGGGACCAGGTTCCACTAGGCAGGCGCAACCACTATGATACCTTGGTTTGGGAGGTGCCATATGGATTCCACAAGGGTGGCAGTAGAAGCTTCCAGAATTCAGGGTAACAATTGCAAGCCTGAGTTTCTGTCCCAGGAGAAGCATCGATGGATGGCAGGGCCACTGTCCTTCTTTCCCTTACCCGGCCAGCTCTGCTGCAGGGTGTAGGACGACAAGCTTGGATATGACTTTCCATTCTCCCTGCAATTCTGTGAGAGGCCCAACATTATTTTCATAAACACTTTTTCTGCTTTATAAACCAGAAGAAGTTCCTGTTACTTGCCAGTAAGAATCCAAACTGAAATAACAACTGTGGTTTTTATTCATGTACATTGAAAGTGAACAAATACTTTGACTTATCCAATCTAGTTAAAGCCATGGATAAATTTTAACCAGATCAAAGAGGTACAAGATGCTCTTTGAGGGGATATTTGAGGGGAGACAGATCTCTGAACTCCCAGAGATCTTCTCTTGGCCCTTGAAAAAAACTCACAGAGCTGAACAGTGGAGCAACTGATTGATCTGGGTCCAGAGCCCTCAAAACATCACTGAAATGGAACAATTATTCTCAAAACATCTTGTGTGCCCCAAATCTGGAGAATTAATTGGTGAGTTAAGTAGATAATTTCTTTGGGTATTTGAACCATTTCCCGTTGCCTTTCATTAAACCATACTTGCCCTATTCAAAGAATCATGCATTAATTATGTTTGATGTTGTTTCTTCTATATTAGATTTAAAAGCCTATTTCAAGGCTCTGAAGAATGTGGATGGGATAGATGCTTCTCATCTGATGAGATGTTTGGGGAAAACGTACTGTGGGCTGGATATTTATCTTTCCTCAGTTAAAAAAAACTGAGAAATACAGTGCACATACAAAAAAGCACTTGTATGTATATGACTTTTAAAGAATTATCATAAAGCAAATGCACAGACTACCATCATTGAAAGGAGACTACAGAGTATTGTCAATCATCTAAAACCCCACATCTACTACTGATTTAATTTCTTTTTCTTTCCCTTTCTAATCAACTGTTCCCCTAACTTTTGTGATAACCACTCTTTTTCTTCCCTTTATTATTTATAAATCTCTAGAGTTATCCCTAAAAAGTAGCATTTAGTTTTTTCCTGTTTCCTGTTTATGTAAATTTACAACATATATTCCTTTGTGTCTTTTCTTTTGCATAACACTATGGTAGTAAAATCTCTCCCTGTTGTATTGTGTGGCTGCTCTTCTTTCATTTTAATTGCTGTGAGTCTGTTGTACGAACATGCCACTATTTACTTGTCCATTCTCCTGCTGGTGAACTCAGGCAGGGATGGTTGCCAGAACTTAGAAATCGCAAATGATACTGTTGTGAATGTTCAGTTTATCCCCTAATGGAGACATGCTATATTTTTGCACAAACTAGCCTAATGGTGGGATTACAGGATTACAAAATATGGACATTGTCCACTCTTTGGTGTAATGCTAAACTGTTTTCTCAAATGGCTGTATCAATATATAGGGTTAACATCAAAATAAGAGAGTTTCCCTGTTCTCATCCACACTTCCTGTTTGTCATCTGGTAGCTTTGTAATGGTATCTGAGGGTGGTTTTAGGTTGCATTTCCCTGCTAATTATCAGTAAGGCTTAGTATGTATTTTTTTTGTAATATATATATATATATATATATATATATATATATATATATATGCTAAATATATATATATGCATATATATATGTAATATATGTATATATGTAATATATGTATATATATGTATATATATGTATATATGTATATATATATATTAATATATATATATATATATATATATATATATATGCTAATTGGTTTATTGGTCCTTTCAGGGTTCTGTGAAGTGCTTGTATTCTTTCCCCTGTTTTTACTGTCTAAGCCTGGGTTGCTCAGGAAGCAGAGCAAATGGATTTATTTGTGTACTTTGTCGTGGGGGGCACATGGAGATGCAGCCGTGTGGAAGAGGAGTGTGGTCCCAGGGAGGAGGGAAGGCACTCCCAACACGTGTGAGGGCTGGCCTAATTTACTATTCCTGCTTAAACAATAAACATTGTACACTCGCAATGACTTAGTAACCATTTATAATTTTAAACAGAAACATACTATGTTATCATTAAGAGCATTCATTATTGTGAAAAATCAATTTCCTACTAAAATTGCACTTACTTTCAAGAGAAATCAAAAGGGTTTTATTTTTCATGATGGGAACTTGGGGAAAAAAAACTAAATTATGAAATAATAAGAGTACCGAAGAAAGACTTGCCTATCATATAAACATGTTAGCTGGCACAGTATTAAACACACTGATGAGAGAGAAAAGGCCATTTAAAACCAATGAGGCAAAACATATTTTAGCCCCAAACCAAGACAAACCAAAACAAAAACCTAAAGCTGTAATTTAGTCCTCATCTGTCCTTATTCCTTCCTCTTCTAAAAAACAAAATGAAACAGAACAAAACATAGGAAACACAGAAATTGGAGTGGGTAGGTAGGAATGGGTAGGTAGGAATCCGCCAGTCATTACATCAAAGGTATAAATGATAAAAGAAAAAAAATTCTTGATCTAGATACAAAACATTTACCCTTCTACAGGAAAGCACACTATAAAAATAATTTTAAAATAATATGGGAAAATATTTGAAACATGTATTCATACATTTCCAGATAAAACAGCCTGTCTAGCAAATTACAAATAAATAAATGAACTGCTAAGAAACATTTGAAGTTTACAAAAATATAAATGGTTTGCTTTAGTAGATGCATGGGGGAAGTTTCCTTCTTACCAGGTAAGAACTTGGCTGGCTGTACCTTCAAATGGAAGTTTTAGCCTGGAAAAAAAGAGATAACCAATAGGTTACTGAAGGCTGAACAGTGTCCAATGGTAGAAATGAGGCAGGAGTTCCCTAGGATAGAGAATTTATTTTCTTTCTTCTTTTTTTTCTTTTTGGTGCCAATCCTCAGAAAGCCCAAGGAAGCCTGGGATGTTTTATTACTTCATCCAGGATATGTTTCTGAAAGAATAATTAAATGTGATGCAAAAAATGTGATCTTTTAAAAAATTAAAATTGATAGAAAACTGCAGGTCAAACAGTGGTTGAAATCTCTTGTCTTACAGGCCAGTAAGACAAAAGGCCCGTGGTCATGCCATTTCCTAGCAGCAAATATACACTGAGAGCCCAGAGTTCTGACTGCCAGTCTAGATGATCTTCTTCTGTGCCCAATTTTCTTTTCTTGTTTTTTTTTTGTCCCCCAAAGTTAACAACACTAAATCATGTTGTGCCAAAAGGCTCCTTTCCCTGAATTTAATGTACATTTGTTCAAGGCTTGGGGAACACTGTACCTAATTCCTTATCAACAGATGAACTCATGGTTTATGCTCCTTGAAACTTTGTGAGGTGAAAGAGAGGAGCCAGTGAAACTCAGTGCTGAATTCCAACCCCTAAAGACAAGTCCTGATTAGTTATGGAAGTGATAATGAGGTGTTGAAAGTTTGTATCCCGGTGGGTCTGAAACTCCAGAGCATCAGAATTAGTTAGTAGGAAGCTTGTTAGAAACCAGATTGCTGGGCTAACCTTGCCAAGGTTTCGATTCAATACATTTGTGGGGAGAAGGAGGAGGCAGGATTCACATTTTTAACATAATTTTCAACTGCTGCTGCTACCACTGGTGTGGGGCTTTGATGGAGAACCACACTGTGTCCCAGCATCACACACATACATACCCCATATATAAGGGAGGATTTTCTTGTAGGTGGAGAAGTCAGGTCAGACATTTCTTTCTCTCTCTCTTTTTTTTCCAGACATTTATCTTAATGCATGTAGTATTGCTTATGTAAAAAAATTGCTAAGATTTATGGAAAAGAGAAAAATAATGCTTTATCTCTTTTTACCCAGCATCTTTGGTCCTTAGCTTTATAGGCAAAGGGATTTAGAAATTACCTTATTAATTTTTTTAAAAAAATTCTGCAGTAGAAAGAGAACAATAGGATACCTCTTTTAATGACATATTTTCAAAATTGTATTTTTATTGTTTTTGAGCATAATACACCTTTAGGAAAAGCTTCGTAAGATTACTTGTTAATTATTCACAACAGTTATAGTTGTTAACCATCATTAATTTTCTCAATAGCTGTTGTTTTATGATTCAACTAATTAACTAAATCATGCTTGACAAGCACTTTAAACAACCGTTCACACGAAGGGCCTTAATGTGTACCACAGGAACGTAAATTAACAGATTTAATGGCACTAGGAAAATTCTCACCTTGTCCTTGGGTTGCAGGGGCTTAAGAACATATTTAGTCAAAGGAGCTATTTAGCTTGCAGGCTTTAAAAATCTAGCTACAAAGCTATTTGTTTTTCAGAAACTGTTTTTCAGAAGTATGGAGAAAATATTTCTGATCTTAACGGTTTTCTAAAGTTGAACACATGTACTTTCCTGTACATTCCCTCAGCTCGGAGACCTGTTCCACCATCTTTCCTCCAAACTAAATCCTTGCTTTTGTCTGTAAACCTGCTTCACCACTCCTCCTGTCCATCCCACAGGACTTAGTTAATAAGATGCCTTGTTGGAGAAGCCTTTAGTGATCCCCCTGTTACACACACCTATAGCATCTTAGCCTGGTGCTTTCAGGCTAGTTTTGCAGAATAGAAACATAGCTGGTTAAGATGAAGATTTTATGTCTATTTTTTTATAGTTTGTGTATTGTAACTATACATGAAAGTGGGATGCATGCACATAACATAATTTGGTCAATTTCATTTCCAAATACCTTCTCTTTTCCTTCTCTACCCACATCCTAATCAGTTCCTCCTATCTATCAGAGTTGGCAGAGTTGATTGGTTATAACCATAGAATATAGGAGGGCTGGAGGTATGTCTGAGATTAGGTGATAATGAAGTACTACAGTTTCCATGTTAGGTGTCCTGTTGATTTCTGTCTTTTTCTGGGAAGAAGATAGCTGCCATGTTGTGAGGGGCCCTGTAGAGATTCTCGTGAGAAAAGGAACTGAAGTCTCTAGTTAGCAGTAGAAAGGAATGGAGGACCCTGCACAACGATGTGAGTCAGCTTAGAGTTGGATTCTTGAACCCAAGGTGAGCTTTGGGATGACTATAGACCAGATGGGCAACCTTTTTGCAACTTTCTGAGAGGCCCTGAGTTGGATCCACCCAGCTGAGGTGTTCTTAACTGCTGATGCTCAGAGACTTTGTATGATCTCAGATGTTCCTTATTTTAAGTTGCTATGTTTGGGGGTAATTGATTATGCAGAAATGGATAACTAAAAACGTTCTGAGGAAGTGATAATGGATGAAAGGTCTAGGAAGTAGCCATAATGGAGTACCTACCAGTGGACAATATAGACCAATTTTATAGACTAGAAAGCCCAGAAATAAAGCTTTACATATATGGTCAAGTGAGTTTTCACAGGAGTACCAAGACCATTCAATGGAGAAAGAAGTTTCTTTTCAACAAATAGTGCTGGAAAAAGGTTATTTTCATGCAAAAGGATGGAGTTGAACCCTCACAGGTACAAAAGTTAACTCAAAATGGATCCAATATCTAAATGTAAGAGGTAGAATTCTTAGAAGAAAACCTAGAGGGAAACTTCATGTCATTGAAGTGGCAATGACTTCTCAAATATGATCCAAAAGCAGAGAAAACAAAAAGAAAAATATATCATTTTAAATCTTTGAAGTTTACTATATGGAATTCTATCAAGTACATTTATTTTCACCATTGGGAAGAATTTGTGTTTAGTAAGTTTCTGAAAATATCTATTCCATCTTTGGAAAATTAAAATTCTATATTTGAGAAAGGTAATATTTGATGGGAGAAGCTGTTTGAATTACATTGCCATATAGCTCTATCAGCAGGAAAAAAATTGATTTAAATGGAATGTTTTCTCCTTATCTAGTTTTCCTTGAAATTCATCTATTATTATTGAGATGGAGTTATAAAATAAACACAATAAATACATATTCATTTCCATTTGTAATATAGATGAGTTCTTAGCTCTAGAAATAGAAATAATTATAAACACCCTAGTAGAAATTATTGGCACTAAAATATTTTTCTTACCTCCCAACTATTTCCTCAAAATGTATTTAATAATATCCATCTAAAATTTTTTCCTCTTAATGTATTGTCATCTTTTGTTTTCTGATCCTAATTTTCTCTATAAAATTTTCTACTTCGCATCAGGAGATATATCTTACTTTGTGATTCATAACACTTTAACTTGCTTAATTTTAACAGTGGATAATTTTTACACTAATTGAATTTCCATTAAAACATACTTACTGAAATATAATTAGTATAATTATGTTTATCTAACATTTATTTATAATTATTAAAGGTAAATGAATTCAGTTGTTACACAATATTTAATGGCGTGATGAAGTACATGTAGGTTTTATTTTGGCACTTGGCAGTTCCATTCACATTTATATAGATGTAAAGGCAGAATATATAGATAGGAGCCAATGTACTAATAGCAACACTGAAGAACAGCAGCTCCTCATTTAGCAGCACAGTTTGCTTCAGATGTCATCTGATCAGCAGAGGGTTTTAATTCTTACTTTGGGTTCTTACTTTGTAAATTTTCATGAGTAATAAATTTGCCCCATGTTAGAGTAAAGCATTTTATTTCCATCAATCAGAGCTGACAATTCGTACTTACTTGGCTAACTGAAGAGAGCTTAGTGCCTTAGGTTAGAAAGCTTTAAAACTCATAATACAAACTGATTGATTACAACATAAAATTCAAAATAATAAAGGTCTTTATGAGGTAAATTCATACATTGCTGGTGGGACTGCAAATTGGTGCAAATACTCTGGAAAGCAGTATGGAGATTCTTAAGAAAACTTGGAACGGAATCACCACTTGACTCAGTCATCCCACTCCTAGGTTTATACTATAGGGACACAGCCACATCAATGTTTATAGCTTCTCAACTCACAATAGCTAAACTATGGAACCAACCTAGGTGCCTTCAACAGATGAATGGATAAAGAAAATGTGGTATGTATACACAATGGAATATTACTCAGCATTAAAGGAGAATAAAATGATGGCATTTGCTGGTAAATGGATGGAACTGGAGAATATTGTGCTAAGTGAAATGAGCCAATCCGAAAGAACCAAGGCCAAATGTTTTCCCTGATATGTGGACGCTAATTCACAATAAGGGCATGGGGAAGAATAGAGGTATTTTGGACTAAATAGAGGGGAGTGAAGGGAGGGGAGGGGTCTGGGGGTAGGAATGATAGTGGAATGAATTGGACATTATTATCCTGTGTGTATGTATGATTACATGACATATGTAACTCTGCATCATGTACAACCATATGAATGAGAAGTTATACTCCATTTGTGTATGATGTGTCAAAATGCATTCTACTTTCAAGTATAACTAATTAGAACAAATAAAAAAAATATTAAAAAAATTTTAAAAAATGAAATAAAAATAAAGATCATTATGACATAAATGGCGGCCAGGTAGAGCTGTACAATCTGAAAAACCTAAACACACCCTTGCAAAAAAGTTGGAATATAGAATGCAAATGAATTCTTGAGAGATGTCCATGAAGAAGTATTTTGTATGTTAATTTATATTTTAAAGTATAAAATTGGAAATTTGCTGGGTGTGGTAGTGCATACTTGTATAGTAACCTGGGAGGCTAGGTAGGAGGATCACAAGTTTGAGACCAGCCTCAGCAAATGAGAGAGGCCCTCAGCAACTTATTTTTTATTTTTCTCAAAATAAAAAATAAAAAAAGGCTGGGATGTAGCTAGGTGGGTAAATACTATTAAGTTCAATCTCCAGTACTAAAAACCAACAAATAAATAAATAAGGTAAAAAATAAAGTTGGAAGTCTTTTCTTCTTTTTCTAGATATGCCTTTTATCTGGTAGGACAAGTTCATTTTCCTTTTGGAAATTAACAGTTATTTATGAGCCTTCATTGTTTTATTTATATTTTTGTTTATTGCATTCTCCCAAAAATCGATAAAATTTTTAATTGACACTATTATAATATTTAGTTACCCTATCCAATAACATGGAATATATTTCACCTTACTTGGATCATCTTCTGTGTATTGTATTATATTTGAAAATTTTTCTCTTTAGAGTATTTGTATATATTGTGTTATTTCTGGATTCTTCATAATTTCTGTGCTTATGGGGACTGGCTTTTTATTTTTCATTTATAATTTCTATTTGATTTTACATGGTGTGGAGAGGTTTTTCTACAAATTTTACTGGAGTTTTATACAAGTTTGTATCCAAAAATTTTACTAAATGTTGTTATTGTTTATAATAGTTTTAAAAACTTTTTTTTTTAACTGGGTGTTCTAGGTGCATCATTGATATTGTCTCTAAACAATGACAGTGTTTCTTCAAACTATGATTTTTCAGCCTCTCAGTTTTTATGTCTTCTTGAAGTTAGTCAGTACTTAAGCAGCAGAGATAAAAATGAGTTCCTTGTCCGTTTTGTATCGTAAAGAGAAGGCATCTAAAGATTTTCCATTAACTATCATATTTCTTTTTATTAATTTAATTTGCTTTTTGTTGTTGTTTATAAACATTGCCAAATAGGTGGGATTTGGGGGTTTCCTGTGAACAGATGTTAAATTTTATCAAAAGCCTTTTTTTCTCAATCTTCTGAGATAGTCATAATTTTCCCCTTTGATCTATCAATGTGGAGAATGACCTGATGATGGGATATTCTGAGGTTGAACCATTTCTTTATTCCCAGGATAAATTCTATTTGATCATGATTAATTATTTTCAATTTTTGGATTTATTTAGAAAGTTTACATTTTATTTAAAACTGTTTATTTCTACATTTATTGCATGAAAGAAATGGCTTGCCTGTATCAATTTTGACTTGTTTTCAAAGGTTTTTATACAATTGACTTATTCCATTTATGTTTTCATATTTATTAGCACATTAATTTTTCTAAAATTTTCCTGTTGCTCTTTAAAACATTTCTATTTTATCTATAGTTGCTTTTCCTTTTTCCATATCTATTTTATTTATTTTCATATGCATTCATGCTATTGACCATTTTTGTGAATCATTTAAAAGAGCCATCTTTAAATTTTGCTAATCTTTGCTAATGAATAAAAATTATTCTTAGTGAATTATTTTCTCTTTATTTTTTACATCAAATTTCTTTGGATTTTTCTGTGGTGCTAGCTTTCTAACTTCTTAAATTGAATATTTAGCTTGTGGGTTTTCAACTTCTCTCATTTCCTGGTCAGCATATTTAAAGCTATAAATTCCCATGTGTTGCTTTAGCTTTGTCAAAAAAATTTGGACATGGAAGCCTTTATTGCTATTTGATTTCAAGCATTTTATTCTTTCTTTTACCTCAAGAAGTAAAAAAATATTTCTATACATAAGGGAATTTTAAAAATCTGTTCTTTTATTAGTAATTTCTAATTTTATTTCATTTTGATAATAAAATCAATATGAACCTAAATCTGTAGGGTTTATTCAAGCTCCCCTTGTGACCTAAACTGTAGTCAACTTTTTGTAAATTTTTCTCATACACTTAAAAAACAACGTGGTTTTTCCTGTTTCTTTGTATTTGAGGTTCCATTTGTTTCTAAAATGTTAAACTTGCTAATTAAATTGCTGTGATAATGTCCTAAATCTGATGATTTTTTGTTCCTTTTATCTCCAAGTCTATGAGACTGGGCATATAAAAGCACTCAACTTTAAGTATTGGTAAAAATTTCTAAGATTTTGTAAATATTCTGAGCGGATTGTGGGGAGAGTATAGGTTTACAGTGGTTAAAATTTTTGCTCTACTGTGTCTTTCACCAATAAATAATGTTCCTCTTTGTCCCTTACACCCTCTTTGGCTTTAAATGGAAAATTTTCAGATATTAAATTTTTGGTAGCCTTTTGTTATTAATTATTTTTCTTCTATAATTTTTCCATCTGTTCTTGGTCTTTCTTATCCTTTATTTTAAATATATTTCTTATACATACTATGTTGTTAGATCTTGTTTTAAAAAATCTTGTGGCTACTGGGTTTGTCTCTAGTACTTTCAAATAACTGCATTTTTTTTTTCTTGACTTTTATACAAGTTTTGCTGATGTTCTCTGCTGGAAGCTTCATTCTATTGTAGCTATTCTGTCATATCTTCAAATAGAGAAATGCATTTTGAACAAACAAATGACAAAAGCCTTTATCTTATTTGTTTCAAGCAAATAACATTAAGGTCACATTATCCTAAAAGAATAAGTGTTTACAGCAGTTAGACACAGGGAAGATGATGGATTTGTTACTTAAAAATTCTTTGAATCAAAGTGAATATAATTCATCAATAATGATTATCATCCATATGTCTTTTAATTTCAGAATCTTCCTTACATAATACAAATACCAAATACTGCTTCTGAAAAATCTGTATTTTGAAGATGAGTTAAAATCTATTGCATTCCCCAAACTGAATCACTGTGCACAAGGGCCTCACATGCATGGCGTAAACAGCCACCCTTAGACATAAATCTCTAATCCAAGTGGCTTCAAAGTGCATGGATATCAGAAAACTTTGCTCGTTGACATTTTTTCAGCTTTTAAACCTACTAAATCTATACCCTTCATGATAGTTGTGCCTGTCTTGTAGCTCAATTTTGCTTTCTGTGATCAAGTCATCCTTGAAATCAAATGTTCATTTAATTTGGCCACAATCAACAATATGAATTGTGAAGATGATAAGAAGTCATTTTAGTGGTCTATTTTTGTTTAATCTATTTGGAAATAACTTTTTGATGAGCATGAAGACTATATCTTGCTAGAAGGAGGGGCTGTATCTGTATTGGATACCACTGTGTTTGTATTGTGGTGCAGTCTCTGGCACACAGTAGGTTTACAATTTTAAAATTAATATTTGACATCTGCTTCTCTCACTGAAGGTGAGGGTGGATGAGTCATATTTACAAAGTCTCTCATCCCCTCCCCTCCACTGCCTTGGCAGTCCTGGAGACTGAATCCAGGCTTTTGCACATACCAGGCAAGCATCTACCACTGAGCCTCATCCCCAGCCCATAATAGGTTTATTAATTGAGGGTTCTGCAGTGATTCTTGAGAGCAATCATCTTACTCAAATTCCAAAGGCAAGTTCAAAAATTTCAAGGCTTATTATGAGTAAAGCTGATAGATCAATTTCTGTGCAGAATATTTAGGCAGAAGTTTGGTGAAATGGTTTTGTAAATTTTCTCTCCTGTAAATAAAGACGAATGGGCCTAGGGCAATCAGTATATTGAATGTGCAAAGTAATTTCAAAATCTTCTCATAAGTTTTCCCTTCAAATGTTCTTAACTCACTTAAAATACCCATTAGAATACACAAAGTTGATGAAACAAAAGTAATGAAAAATCTTAGCAAATATAGACAGTTATCCTCTGGCCTATGCCCATCTTCCTGGGAAGATGGTAAGTTTGAAGTGGAGGACTAGCCAGACACAGGCTACAAAAGAAACTGGTTAGTATAATCCCCAGCCAATTTTTGTAGAAACCCGTGAGTCAGACCTTGAGCTTTTCAATTCAATGTCCCTTTTTTGTGTGATAACATGAGACAAATAGGTGAGGCAAACACATATTTGGGGCTACATGATTTAGTGCACAGCTTGCAACAAAGATGTGGGGAAAACAATATGTGTGGCTGGTATCCAGAGCTCTCTGCACCCAGGTCCAGTTTAACCACTTTTATGCAAAAACCCAACTCCACCCTTTAGAATCACACCTTTGTCTATGTACAGATTTCTTCTAATCTCTTTTCCAGGGTTTGCCCTAAGATGGAGCAGAGGAGACAGCCTGTTTGTGCTTGGTTAACTTTGTCATGTTATTTGTAGAAAGTTCTTCTAGTCTTTTTGTTTGTTTGTTTTGTTTATCTATCTATTTATTTATTCTAATCAGTTAGTTATATATGACAGCAGAATGCTCTTTGATTCATTGTACACAAATGGAGCACAATTTTTCACTTCCTGATTGTACACAAAGTAGGCTCTCACCATTCCCAAAACAAAACAAAAACAAAAAACAAACAAACAAACAAAAAACCCCAGTTTTAATACCATGCCATACAGAGGGGGCCTTTTTACTATAGCAACTGGATCAAGGTAATTGCTGAGGCGATTGACGCATGTGAGTTCAGTCTTTGCGGAGACCTCACCTCTATTTGGCGAACTACAATTGTGCTCTGGGCTTGCATTCCTTAAAGTTGCAAGTGTTGAAAAATGATAGAATATGTCTATTTCCTATGTAACTCATTGACTTGGAAAGTATTCTTCAACATTTTATCCAGCGTATTCTATTTTTCATCAATTAAAATACAACATTAACTTTATAATGTCTAATATGAAATCATACATAGGTATATACACATAAAACTCTAGTATCGACACTATATAATGCTTTATTTTCCAAACCCATATTATTCCTTTACTGAAATAATGAAATCTGATATATGAAATTCTTTTTTTTACCATCTTTCATCAGTGATAATTTCCTTGTTTTTATTTTTATTGTTTTACAAAAATGAATAAGGTATAGGAAAAATAAGAGTTGTTAAGATTAAAGAATGAATAAATAATTATATATACTTACATATAATATAATGATTACATATATAATTATATATATATATATACATACACACACACACATATATAATTCATTCAAGCTTTATGACAGATATGTTCATATTGTATATGTGACTTGCATAAACTAAGTTTTTTTTTTTCCCTTTTAGGCTTTTGATTCAAATTAGTCCTGATCTTAAGGGCTTTTCATAAAATTGTGAGGTGTTCTGTTTAGTATAATATAAATTTGACCAAGCCACAGTTACTGTTTGAATAGATAGGAGTAACCATTGTAAGATTACCATGTCCAAATTTAAGGACAGTGCAGAATGACTAATTCTAATTTCAGGAAAAATACATGACTGAAAATATTGGGGCCTCAGAATAATGGTAGTTAGGACTTACTAATTCACATGTATTTTACCATTTTTTTTAAAAAAACAGACCAAAGAAGAGGTTATAGGAATTAAGATTCCAGGAATTGAAGTGCAATTGCTACCTCAACTACTCTTTCAAATGAATGAGGGCATTTCTGAAGAGGATGTTTTTCATAAAAAAATGACAAGGGGAGAAGAGATATGAAACTTCATGTACTTTAAATAAACTTTAAGGAACTATTTTTCAAGAATACAGCTTACTAGAGTGTGTAAATGAGATGAGCTAAAAATCCATCATTCAAACCTTACTTCTTGTTGTCTTCTTTAGTAAAAGGTTAGATTGGGAGTGCTTACCCTGAGTCCAAGTCCTGAGATCACATGCACAGAAGACACTTAAAACTCTCCAGGAAAATTTTCTGGAAAGAGTCTCCCAAAAATTATAAGCTAGTGAAGAAAATGATTTCACTATGAAAATATATAAATATATTTTAATAGTATATAACTTAGCACTAACTATTCCCTGTTGTTGTTTAAATATGAGGTGTCTTCCAAGAACCCATGTGTAAGACAATGCAAAAATTTTCAAAGATGAAATGATTAGATCATGAGAAGTGTAACCTAATCAGAGAATTAATTCACGGATGTGGATTAACTGGGTGATCACTGTAGGCAGGTAGTGTGTAGCTGGAGGAAGTTGGTCACTGGGTTGTGTCTTTGGGGTTTATATTTTGTCCGTGGCAAGTGGTGCTCTCTCTTTCTGCTTCCTGGCTATTATGAGCTGACCAGCTTTCCTCCACCATGTGCTTCTGCCATGATGTTCTGCCTCACCCTGTGAACAGAGCTCTGGATTTGGCCAGCCAGGACTGAATCTCTGAAACTGTGAGCCAAAATAAACTTTCCTCCTCTACATTGTTCTCATCAGGTCTCTTGGTCACAGTGACATAAAGCTGAGTAAAACAGCACCTTAGATATAGTAGTAGGAGTGAAGAATGTGCATCTCTTTTATTTTTTAAGACCTGGTAGAGTAAAAACAAGTAATCCATGTAAGTCTATATGAAGGGTAAACGGAATAAGTTGCAAACAATGAACGTCTCCACCAGGCCCTTTTAAAACATTTATAACCAAATGAATTGCCACTTTTCTATAATGCATACTAGACAAATTTGCCAAATAAGGCTGGGATACACATCCAGAAAAATTATGGAACTTTTTACTTTTAGGAGATAAGGTCTTATTTTCTTAAGTGTTATTCCAATTTTAAATCACTAATGAATCTGAAGATTTGTGTTTGCAAAAAAAAAAAAAAAAATTCACATGACAAATGACACTTAAAACTAGTTTTCTTTATCTTGCCAGAGCCTTGTGATGACACTTTTAGTGTCATTGCACTTTAGCAATGTTATTGCAAGATTAAATCAAAATTAAATTGTATCATTAGCAAAACTAAGGGCATTGTTATTATGGCTTAGTTTTTATATTACATATTTTGATAACAGATATTAAGACATAAGTGAAATCAGAATCACCCATCAAAATCTGTTCATAATGTCTTTTAAGATGAAAACATGCTGCTGTCAATTCAGTTTTTGCGAGAACCCTAAGTCGACCCATCTTCATGCCTCTTGAGTAATCCTTGGCAAGGTGCACAGCTGTAAATCATCTTTCATTATTGTAGGCTGGCAGAAGTTAGAGTTATCTGTAATTTTTAAATCATTTCTCCTCATCATGTTTCATTGGAAATATGTACTTTTTTTTTAGTGATTCTGATGGAATTTTAGAGTTAGGACTTTGCCGCTAATAATAAAATAATGGCTGGCACCTTCTTATGGACTCCCCACTCCTCTGCTTTCCCATTTATTTTAACTTCGATTTTCAAAGTTCATGGCTTCTAACCCTTATTCATGAAAGACAGTTTGGCTGGATATAAAACGCTTGGCATGTATGTTTTTCTCATGGGTATTTTGTAATTGCTTCATGCAGTTTGGTATTAAATGTTGCAATGAAATGCTCTGATGCCTGCTTAGCATATTTCCCTTATAGATGAATTGATATTATTATTTGGCTGCCAAAGGATTCTTCATTTTCAAATTTGAATAATTTTAATAGTATATAACTTAGCATTAACTATTCCATGTTAATTTTAGCTGTACTGTGGTGATCATTTTTAAAACATAAATTTGAATGCTTTGTTTAGTTTTAAGAAAATTTCATTGGATTGTATATATATATATATTTTTTTTTCATATTTGTTTTATTCCATTGTTTTGGTTTTCTTCTTTCATCTGTGGTTGTATTTTTGTTTCCTTTGCTGTCTCCTGTAGGTAGCTTTCCTCTTTCCCTTTCCTTACCCTGTTTTGCCATGTGTCTTTTGCTTGTTAATGCCATCTCAGTCCCAGATGTTCGATATTTTCTATGGTACCTATTTTCTGGTAGTTTAGAATTTCTTCAGACACTATTTTGTCTCGTCCTTCTGTGTCTTCTCTGACCTTTGCCCGTCACTTTCTCACCTTCTCCCATTATCTGGCCTTGTTTGTCCTGATGCCTTCTCTATATATCTGCTCTGTGGTTTTCATGGCTGCACTTGCACTAATTTTCTAAAGAATTTACTTTGGAATATCTTCATCATTTTCATATGCAGGGAGTTTTACTGATTTTTTTAAAAATACATTTTTATTTGTTTTAATTAGTTACACATGACAGTAGAATGCACTTATGCACTTTGATATATCATACATAGATGGGATATAATTTCTCATTTTGCTGATTGTACATGTTGCAGAATCATATTGGTCATGCAGTCACATATATACATACTGTAATAATGTCTGTTTCATTCTACTATCTTTCTTATGCCCACATCCCCTCCCCTCCCTCCCATCACTTCCCTCTACCTAATCTAAGGTAATGCTATTCTTCCCTAGTGCCACCCCCACCTTATTGTGAATTAGCATCTGCATATTAGAGAAAACATTTGGCCTTTGGTTTTGTGGGATTCACTTATTTCACTTAGCGTGGTATTTTCCAACTCCAACATTTACTGGCAAATGCCATAATTTCACTCTTCTTTAAAGCTGAGTAATATTCCATTGAGTATATATACCACATTTTCTTTATTGATTTATCTATTGAGGGACACCTAGATTGGTTCCATAGTCTAGCTGTTGTGAACTGAGCTGCTGTAAATATTGATGTGGCTGCGTCACTATAGTATGCTGATTTTAAGTCCTTTGGGTATAAACCAAGGAGTGGGAGAGCTGGGTCAAATGGTAGTTCATTCCCAGTTTTCTGAGGAATCTCCATACTGCTTTCCATAGTGGTTGCACCAATTTGCAGTTCCATCAGCAATATATGAGTGTACCTTTTTACCCTATCCTCGCCACCATTTATTGTTGCCTGTATTCTTGGTGATTGCCATTCTGATAGGAGTGAGATTAAATCTTAATGTAGTTTTGATTTGCATTTCTCTAATTGCTAGAGATATTGAACACTTTTTTCATATATTTGTTGATTAATTGTATTTCTTCTTCTGTGAAGTGTCTGTTAACATTGTTTCTAATAATATTATATTTTACATGAAACAAGAGTGAAAATACTCTAGTAGTGTCAGAATTGTTTATCTTTACTCCCAGTGTTGATAAACAATTTTACCAACCAGAGTATAGTAGTTAGGTACATTTTTTTTTCTGTCTTTAGTCTTATAGAACCCCTTCATTTCCAGAGTGACTTAGGTCAGGAAATTTCCCATTCCCAATCTCTAGGTAAGATTGTTTCATACGTTTTAACACAGTTTATTGTCACATTCTGCATTCCATCTATCTTAATATATTTTATGTTGCTATGACAGAATACCTGAGGCTGGGTAATTTATAAAGAGGAGAGATTTATTTAGCTCACAGTTATGGATGCCCAAGCATCCATATGGCATCCATATGGCACTAGCATCTGCTCAGCTTCTGGAGAGGGGCTCATGCTACATAATATCATGGTGGAGAAGCAGAAAGGGGGAAGCAGGTATGTCCTAAGGAGCATGTGTGTAAGAGAGAGAGGGAGGCTGATCTACTTTATAGCAACCCACTCTCTCAGTAACTAACACAGTCCTTCAAGACCTAATCTCGTCTTTCCAGATAGGCATGGATCTGCTTATTTAGGTGGTGCCCATGACCTAAACACCTCCCACAAGGCCCTGACTGTTAACAGTCTCATCACCTCCCAATACAGTTAGTTACACTGCTGACTAATTTTCCTGCATGTGAACCATTAGAGAACAACAGCATCATCCTGACTGAATCTTTCCAAATATGCCTACATGAAGGCTTACTCTTGACTATGTAGAGTTTTATGCCTTTTGATAAATGCAGAGTGTGATGTTTCTATTCCTTAAAAAATTCCTTGTGCTTTAACCTTTTCCCTGAACACTTGGAAATCACTGATTTTTCACTCTTATTGTAGTTTGATCTTTTTTGAAGTGTCACACAACTGAAATCATACAGGATGTAACATTTTCATACTTCCTTCTTTTACTTAGCATTATGTATTTAAGCTTCATGCATGTTTATGGCTTAATTGTGCAATTTTTTTCCTGAATGATATTCTACTGTGTATGTATATGTATATGTGTGAGTTTGTGTGTGTGTGTGTGTGTGTGTGTGTGTGTGTATATATATATATATATATATATATATATATAATTATTTTATTTATTGTAGTCAGGGTTGCTTCCAGTTTTTGATGATTATGAATAAAGCTGCTACAAACATACACATGTGGCTTTTGTGTGGACATATGTTTTCAAAGCAACATGATTGCTGGATCATGTGGTAAAAATGGATTAGCATATAAAGAGCCAAACCGCTCTCTACAGTATCTGTATGATTTCCTTTTCCAGCAACAATAAGTGAGAACTGGTCTTGCTCCAAATTCTTACTAGCAATTGGTATTGACAGTTTTTTTTTGTACTTTAGTTATTCTAATAGTTATGGAGTGACATCTCGTTATTATTTTATTTTGCATTTTCCAGATAATAAATTATATTGATCATGCTTTCATATGTTTTATTTGCCATCTGTATTTCTTCTTTGTTGAAATTATTTATTTTAGATCTTTGGCATATTTTAAAATTGGTCTGTCTTCTTATTGTTGTGTTTTTAGTGTTTTTTTAAAAAATATATATTTTGGATACAAGTCCTTTATCAGATACATGCTTTGTAAATATTTTCTCCAAATCTGTGACTTGCCTTTTCATTCTTTTAACAGTTTCTTTCACAGGCTAGAATAAAGTCCAACCCTTATCATTTTTTTTTTCTTTACTGGATCATGCTCTGGGTGTTTGACCTAGAAACTTATTGGCAAATCCAAGGTCACCTGGATTTTTCCTGGGTTTTATAGTTTTTATAAGTTTGCATTTTACATTTAAGTCTATAATTCTTTTTGAGTTATCTTTGTGAAAGGTATAAGATCTGTCTCTAATTCCATAGTTGTGCATGTAGTCATCCATTGTTCCATCAGCATTTGCCAAAAATCAATCAATCAATCAATCAATCAATCTGTCCTTTCTCCATCAAAATACCTTTGTTTTTTGAAAATATGATACAGTCAACTGCATCTGTATGAGTCTCATTCTGGGCTCTCTGTGTTGTTCCTTTGCTGTAGGGATCTATTAGTTCAATGTATCCTTAACCTGATTACTACAGATGTATAGTGAGTCTTGAAATCAGGTAAGGAGAATTCTCAAGTTCTGTTCTTCAATACTATCTTGTCTATAGTAGGTCTTTTGAAATTCTGCACCAAACTTATACTCAGTTCATCAATAACTATAGCATATCTTGTTGGATTTTGATTGAGATGGCATCGAATCTATAAATCAAGTTAAGAATAATTTATCTCTATTAAAATTATTCAGTCTTCCATCTTTGATCACGGACTCCATATATTCACATTTTCTCTGTCTTCTTTCAATTTTCAGCTTTTAGATCCTGTGCATGTTTTATTCAATTTCTTCTTAGTTATTTCAATTTTTAAGTATGTTTTCAAAATGACATTTTAAAATATCAGATTCGACTTATTCTCTATTGATATATAGGAAGGAATGAATTTTTGTATGTTGGATTTATATCCAGTGACCTTACTATACTCACTTCTTAACTGAAGATGGTTTCTTTGTTAAGATTTTGTGGAGAAGGGGTTTCTACACACACAGTCATCATGCCACCTGAAAAAAAATGCAAATCTTGTTTCTCTTTTCCCAATTTGTCAGGCTTACTTCCCCCCTTTACTGTATCAGCTAGGACTTCCAGTACGACAATAGATAGGAGTTGTGAGAGAAGATAGCCTTGCCTTTCCCCAGCTGTAGGGTAGAAAACCATCCAGTTTTCTGTTAAGTATGACCATAGATGTACAATCTTTTGGATGTTCTCTTTCTAGTCAAGGAAGTTTCACTATTCCTAGTTTGATAAGAATTTTTATAATGAATGCATGTTTGATTTTTGTCAGTTGATGCAATCATATCATTTTTAAAACTGTCGACTAATAATATATTTTCTACAAGAATTGGCCTTTTATCAATATGCAATGTCCTTCTTTCTCCCTAGTAATGTTTCACATTCTGAAGTCTTCTTTGTCTGAAATTAACATAGCTATTCCAGTTTTCCTCTGATAAATGTTAGCATGGCTTATTTTTTCCTATCCCTTTCTTTTTAACCTAATCTTTATATTTAACACAAAATCACATAGCCAACATAGAGCTGGGTCTTGTTTTGTTTTAATCCCCTCTCACAATCTCTTGTTTTCTCATTGATGCCTTTAGAACATTCACACTTAAAATGGTTATTGATGGAGATGCATCAATGGCCACCATGTCTGTAAGTACAGTCACATGGCATCTAATGACACTTTGGTTCATCATGCATAGCATATGCAACAGTGGTCCAAGAAGATTATAGTAGAGCTGAAAAATTCCCATCACTTAGTGACAGCTGTAGTTGTCATGACATAGTTCAAAGCATTACTCACATGTGTGGTGATGCTGGCATAAATAAGCCTGAGGTGCTGTCAGTGCTATAAAAGCACAGGACACACGATTATGTACAAAGCATAATACTCATAACAATAGCTATGATACTGGTCTATGTATTGATTATACTATGCTTTTATTGTTATTTTAGAGTGTTCTTCTACTTATTTAAAAATGTTTACTGTCAAAGAGTATGTAACAATAGGCAGTGACCTCCCCCATCTCCTCTTTGCTGAGGGTTATATCAAGAGTCCAGGAGTGACTGACCCATACCATTTAGGTTTATAAGTCTGTGACGGTCTCACAATGAAGAGATTTTCTAACAGTGTATTTCTTTGAAGATATTCCTGTCACAAAATGACGCATGGCTATATTTGTTTCACTTTTCTTTGTTTCATTTTGCCCCTCTCCTTTTCTGCCTCACCTGGTCTTGAGCACTTTGTATGATTTAATGTTATATCTTCTTTTGGCATATCAATGATGCTTTTTTTTTAGAAAGCTTTTTTAATGATTGCTTTAATGATTATAATATAAATTTATAGCTAATGTATTCTACCTTCAGATAACACTAGGCTATCCTTCTTCACTGCTAAAGAAGGTATTATATAATAAGGCATTCCCAAGTCCTTCCTCCAAACCCCTTAGAGAATCATTGTCATTGATTTCACTCAATAATATGCTATAATCACTCAATAAACCTTTATGACATTGAACAACATTTACTATGAGGTAAGAGAGGAATGAGAAAAAAATTGTATATTACAGTTATAGTTATAATTCCTTCTTTGATGATTTAAATACACATATATGGAATATATATATATATATATATATATATATATACACACACATACATATGTATATGTAAATATGTATACATGTATATATCAACATGCATATATATAAATATGTATGTATATATATATATATATATATATATATATATATATATATATATGTATCTGAGCCTCTGAATTAGTATTTTCCTTCTCTCTGAAGAATTTATTTTAGCATTTTCTTCAGAATAGTTCTCTGGCAATGAATTTCTCGGTTTTATTTGTTTGAGAGAGTCTTTAATTCTTTTATTTTGAAAGATAATTAGATAATTTTTCTTGCTAGAGAATTCTAGGTTGCTGTTTTATTTTTCCTTTCAGTACTTTAACATTTTAACTCCATTTTTTTCTTGCTTCCTTGATCTTTGATATACAGTCTACTATAATTCTTACCCTTTTCCTGTACAAGTAAGATCTTTTATTTCCTTGGTTTCTTATAAGATTTTCTGTTTATAAAGTTTTACAGTTTGTTTGTGATATAGATAGGTATAGATGATGTCATTTATTTATCTTGCTTGATATTCTGGGTTTCCTGGATTGGTAGAATTTGAATTAGTGGATTAATGACTATCATTAATTTTGGAAAATTTTCATCCGTTATTTCTTTAAACATTTCTTTCTCTCACTCTCTTGTCTTCCTCGCATATTCCAATTACAATTATGCTATGCCTTTAAAAATTCATAGCTCTTGGATATCCTGTTATTTTTTACTGTTTGTTTTTCACTTTGGGGAGGTTCTTACTGTCTTTAAACTCACTCGTTATTATTATTAATTTTTGCCATGATGAACTTATTGAAGATATTCTTATACTATTTTTTTCTGTTCTAATGCATTTTTATTCTTTCTTAGCGTTTTCATCTCTCTGTCTGTTTACATTATTCATCTGTTCTTGCTTCTTGTCCACTTATCCTACTAGAGGCCCTAACATATTTAACCATATTTAATTTAAATTTCCTGTGTAATAATTCTGACATCTGTATAATATCTGACTCTGATACTTTCCTTATCTATTCAGTCCACTTGGACTTACCTTTTAGTGTGTCTTGTCATTTTTTCTTGAAAGCAATATTATATCACTTAATAAGAAGTGTAGTAAATCAATGTGCAATATGATGTTATATTTTAGTTTGTCCAGGAGCTGGGCCATGTTTCATGTTTGCTGTAGCTAATTTTGCCAAATACTTCAAAAATTCTATCCTTGTTTTTGCCTCCTTGTCATGTTGGAGTCTCCCTATCAACTCCTCTTCTCAGCATATCTTTTAACTCTCTTGGTTTTTGTTTTTAAATATTTATTTTTTAGTTATAGGTGGACACAATATCTGTATTTTATTTATATCTGTGTTTTATTTATATGTGGTGCTAAGGATCGAACCCAGTGCCTCATGCATGCTAGGCGAGCACTCTACTACTGAGCCACAACCCCAGTCCCTCTCTTGGTTTTAATGCACTAGAATCCTGCTGCTATGATGGAAGGTCTGGGATTGGATAAGAATTCTATAATCTTATGAGTAACTATCATTCTTTTATTGAGTCTGTATCCCTGGACCATGACTTTCTCAAGTGTTTCTTAGGTTTTACTTCCTGCTTTAGTTGAGATAGTCTAGAGGAGAACAGATTCAGAGATTGCCTTTCTCTTGGGTGAGACAAAACTCCAGTAATAACTTTTCCCTGGAGAATAAGTCTTTTCCATAGAAAATGAAGTTGGAGGATACAATGCTAAGTGAAGTTAGCCAATCCCCAAAACCAAATGCTGAATGTTTTCTCTGATATAAGGAGGCTTATTCATAGTGGGGTAGGGAGGGGGAACATGGAAGGAATAGACAAACTCTATAGATAAGGGAAAGGGTTGGGAGGGGAACGGAGGAGGCATGGGGTTAGAAATGATGGTGGAATGAGATGGACATCATTATCCAAAGTACATGAATGAAGATACGAATGGTGTGAATATACTTTATATACAACCAGAGATATGAAAATTTGTGCTCTATATGTATAATATGCACTATAATGCACTCCACTGTCATATATAACAAATTAGAGTGAAAAAAATTAAAAACAAGAGAAAATGTTCTAGCTATATTTCTCAATAATTACTCTTCCTTCTTCCTCTTCCTAGTGATGGCGGAGGGGAGGGCTCCTTGTATCTTTACTATGAGCACCTGGTGAGTTTCTTTATGATAAAACTTACTAAAGAATGGAACCTCCAAGGATCTCTCACTCTCAAGCTATGTCTTCCCTAAACTTCCAACAATTAATCAGAATCGCCATTTATGTGTTCCTACAACTTTATGACTTCAGTGACTACAGTTTCAGGTAAATAATCTTGTCTCTCCAGATTTCAGGGTGGTGACATGACTTGTCATGTCGTTATATATTAAATCTTTGATAGATCCAAAATAAGTTATTAATTTATTTTGGTTTGTTCAGGGTTTTTTGTTGTTGTTGTTGTTGTTGTTATAAGAATAGAGTGATCATTTCTGATCTCTCCACATGTTACAGCTGAAAACAGAAATCTGTTTATTCTTTTCCATGTAACCAAATTTGACTTGCATTGTTCTGGACTAGCCTTTGCAGGAGATTTATCTTGGTAATAGGGCTGTGTAGCTTAGTTCCTCTTGCTCTAAGAACCTAACTGGATTCCAGGGTGATTCTGCCACCACCATAAACTTGGTAGAGTCTTGTACTGGCTGCTACCACCAGGACACAGCCTCCTATCACCTACTACATCTTCTTTTTCAAAAGGTGACATATTTTGAGATCAAATGTCTGTGGATTGCATTCAGGATTTTCATGCCTTTCTTCACCTTCTCTAGCAATTATGACCTATTATATTTAATTTCGGTTAAAATAGGTCTTCCTTGGAGTGGGATGTTTGTTGATTTGTGACATTTGATGCCAAAGATCTCCTTTCTATTCCCCATAATACTGTGGTAGCTTCCTGCATAGGACTTGCTGATCCCAGTTTCTTTTGGCCACATTGACACATAATTTTGGAGTTTGTGGATTTATTCTCTGGTCTCCTACTTTCACTAAAGATGTATTTCATGGTTTTATTTTTGTTCTCCCTGTTGCTGCATTTGGTTTCCAGGAGGTGAAGTGGGAAGATTCAAAACTAAGCAGTCGCCATGTTCCTAACCTCTGTTCCAAATTTAGAAATAATAAGAAACAGTTTAAAAAAAAAAAGTGGAAAGTTAACACCAGGGTCACTGTGTTGACAGATTCAGAGTGCAATGCAAATGTGCCCTCTGGACTGGCACAGTGCTTCAGGCTTCACAAACACAACCTTTTGTCTGTCGTTCTTACTCCTGTGATTGAGAAACTGTATGCTTTACCTTCTTGATGTTACTTGCTCCTCATTTGAATTTTGATAAAGAACCAAGTAGGGATGAAAATGCAAAGTAATTTACTCTGACTTGGAAGAGTCAGGCTTTCTGAACTTGACTCTGATGAGATAATATAAGTGAGAAAAGCAATTAAACTCAGTTTTACTTGGCCAGGATTTTCTTTCCTTCATTTATGAACCACAACCCTTATAAACAAATGATGGTTTAATGATTCTAAAGGTCCCTGCATCTACCTTAATGAACATACATTCCCATAGGGGAGGTTTTTAATTTTTTTTTTCTTTTATGTACACAGGCACTCCAGTGACATCTTTAGGAGAGGATTGTTTCTTTAGTAGTCTATGCCAGTTTCCTTCTGCAAGGCAGATGATTTTAAAATGAAAATCCTTTCAGCCAATATGGTTTTCACATTGCTTCTGTCTAATTACTTACACCATAATATCAAAAATTTCTAAATATATGTGCATTTACATGAACTTAATTATGTCCATGCGATTTGTGATTAAAAGAAATCTGGCTATTTATTTAGAGGGTTAAAAGAAACGTCAAAATCTGTTCTTAATAAAAATCTATTTTATTGAGTTTCATAAGAATGTGTGTTGGAGGAGAAATGGAATTTATTTGGTGTCAGTCATATTTTATTACAAACTTAGGAATAAATGACATAGTTTTCAGTTCCTCAGTACCTCTCTCCTGTGGCCAGCTTGTTTGGTCCTACACAGGTCTGTTTAACCACAGTGCATTAGCCCTGGGGAGCAAAGTGGCCTGAAGACATTTCCAGCATAACTCCACACCTGGGGACCTAACACAGCCTTTCTAGCCCTAAGAAGAAAGGCTTAGGAACTGATTTTGCAACTGGAAGCAAATGGTCTAGAGTACAGACCCCTGGGGAAAAAATAAAATTAACTTAGAGAAGGAGTCCTTTACTAATACCCAATCAAACACCCTATAAGCTGAGCAGGGAAGTGAGGATCCAGAAAACACAGGGAAGATCCCAGGGAGCTCTGCAGTGGCCAACCTGGGAAAGCTCAAGAAGTGGGTAGCAAGGACATAGAAAGCCCATGTGTTTTCTAAGATTGTGCAAATGGTCTGGGCCCTTAGGAGAATGGAGAGAATTTTGGACACAAATGCAAGGCTTAGGAAAAACATAAAGGGAATTCTCTCATACTCACAAAATTAAACAAAAATTCCCTTGGATTGGGGAAATTTGAGACAGGAAGCAATGAAGGCTCTTTGATCCCATTCCTGAGCAGAATGTTAGGGAGGAAGGAGGCTTAGGGGTGCCATGCGTGGTTTAGTGCTCTGTGGCTATCTTCTAGAAAGCTTAATGATTTTATCTGCAAACTTGTGTTTTTTCATGGAAGACCGAGAGGGAAATGGAGCATGTAGATGCCCAGAGGACCCATTTAGTAAAGCACCAAGAGCTTGGAAATCCAGCGGCCTTGAAATGAGTGATGTTATGTCTATGACTAAAGAAGCAGGGGCAACCCCAAGAGCCCCTTAGAACCAGAGAGAAGGCTCCTTAAGAAACACAAGTGACCCCAACCCCAACAGATCCCTCCTTAGGTGTGTTCCTTCCCTGTATTAGCCAAACACCTAAGGACACCTTAGGAAGAGGGAAAGACTGGTGATCCATAGTTCCTTTCCTTTTAGTTCCTTTCATATCAGTAACCTGAAGGTAGAATGTGCACATATCAAGAAAGGAACAAAAAAGTTGAGTTGATTTTGTGCTACCCTTTTGCTGTCCCGGTAAACATGAAATACATATGTATATACAAGTTACAAATGCCAAATTGTGTAATTTAGGTGATGGTGTATATGTGTTAAATGCTCCCATAATTGCACTTAAAACTGGCACTGCACAAAATAAAGATGAACAGTAACATCCGTGCTAATTATTTAAGATATTTTTTTTATTTAGAATAACATTAGATAGCAAATAAAATGCACCATGACAAGTTTGAAAAAGCAGAAAAAAGAAAAAAAAGTTTTTTTAAAAAAAATTTAGTGCTTTGAGTCATGCTTTTAAGACAAGTTATATAGCTGCCTCTGAAATAGCAGATTACTTGTCCATGTAGATTCATCCAGACTCTGTGCTTGAGGTGGAGGAAGGGTCTGTGCACCTGATGGGGCCACACAGAGAGGAATAGCAGCTTCTCAGCAGCCAGTGCCCAGATGGATGACTGATAGCCAGCTAGGTTTCTCTACTTGCATCTAGCACTATGTCAGATGCTCAGGAGCTTAACAAATGCCCATGGAAAGGGAAGAGACACAACAAGGCCAAGTTTAAAATTCTACATTAATTCCCTATTGCTGTTATGACAGATTATCATACCCTTAGTCACTTAAGGCAATGAAAATGTAGGTGACAGTTCTGACTGTAAGTCTCAAATGGGTCTGCAGAACTGTGCTCCTTCCAAGACCCTCTAGGAGACTCAGATTCTGTGCCCTTTCTAGTTTCTAAAAATCACCTGCCTTCCTTGGTTGGAAGTCTTTTCCTTTATCATCACATCCATCCACGTCTCATCCTTTCTCTCTGCTTCCATCTTCAAATTGCCTTCTGTCTTACAAGGACACTGTGATCATATTTAGCCCACCTGGATAATCCAAGACCTTTCTGTCTCAAGGTCCTCAGCTTTATCAGGTCTGCAGAGTCTCTCTTGCCACATATGGTAACATATCCCTTGGTTCTAGGGGTGTGGGTACTTTGGAGGGGGCCATTATTCAGCCTCATATACCTATCATCCATCCAATTGATCCTCAACATAGAAATGAAGCTTAGTTAGAATAAATCATATCTAATGGACATGTGGGTTGAGATGCATACTCACAACACCAGAGTTCAAATTAGAAAGGGAAGAAAATACAATAATCACCATTAAAATCTCTATCAATGCTAGTAGCAAAGTTTGATTTTACAATCAGGTGGATATCCCCTTAAGTTATTATTGTTAAAAACTCTGGTTGGGAGGGGCAAAGTATATTTTTTAAAATACATTTATTAAAAACACAGTTTTTGTTCAGTTCATTAATTACACTATCTAATATACCTACATGTTAAAAAGACACCCATATTAGCAGAAAAAAGAAACAATAAAGCCTTTGGGAGAGTTCATTAATTCCATGGGCTTTAGACATCCAGACTCAATTAGAAGGGGTAGCACATCCTGCCCAGTGAAGGTTTTCATCCTGGCTACTTTTCCATCCACCTGACCCATTCACAGTTTGGAGAGTCACTTTCCACCACCCAGCTCTCTCCTTGATGGTTGTCACTTCTAAAACTGTGGTGTGCGTTTGAACTACCTAGGGAGCTAGTTAAAAAGCAGATTCTGACTAAGAATTTGCACTTCTAATAAGCTCCCATGTTGCTGGTTCTGCTGCTCAAACTTTGGAAAACTAAAGTTTTGGATGTGGACCTCATTTCCAGCTCCAAGATGTGGATCCTGTGTAGCCAACACCAAAGATGGCCATTCCATTTCCCTTGCCAATATTTAGACTGGAAATCGGAGTGTGCTCCGATTGCAGCCAATATGATATGAGGGTGATCCTGCTGCGAGAACTTTGAGAAAATTTTACTGCTCTTAAAGCAGAGATGAGTCTCTCCTCTGCTCACCTTGCTGGGTCTGTTTGTGAACCCTAGAGTTTCAGTGGACATCTTGGGACCATAAGATGAGTCAGCCTGGGTGCAAAGCTGCTCTATGCAGGGGGTCACAGAGGAAGCATGGAAAGAGCCAATTTTAGATGCATCTGCCGCCCACAGAGCCATCTGATCCTGGAGTCAGCTGAGCTCAAGACTGCATTGAGTGAGAGAGTGCTTTCTTATTGTTTAGGCCCCTTGCTTTGGGTTTCTGAATTGGAATTGCAGCCCAGTTCAGGAGGATGAACTCAGCTCCTTTGTTAATTATTTATGGGAACATTTGTATGAATGGTTAGAAGCTCTCAGAGGAGTAAATGTTGGCCTTAGAAGTTACATCTGATAGATATAACTATGAAAGATGTTTATATTCTGCTGTCAAATTCATTGTCAAGTCCAGAATCTTGCAGCAACTGGAAAGTAATCACATAATTTCTGCCTGAAGATTTCTTCCTTTCAATTCATGTTCAAAAATGTACAGTGCAAAAAATCTATAGTTTGAAAATGCAAGACTAGAGAAAAAAAATCCTTAAAATGACTTATTTATACCATAAAAACAAAAAGAAATCAATTGTTGTAAGATGCGATAGGTTAATTCTTATTAAAGGGAGTGAAACCCCAGAGGGTGAAGGACAGACCCAGATGATAGTTTAGAGGGCTGTGCTGGATGGAGTGCAGTAGATTTCCTTGCTCACCATAATAGCAGGGCATCACTACTCTCAGTGCTTATGGTTGTTTTTTAAATAATGCTATTTGTTAAGTAATTGTCATTTGTCATCCACATGTATGAAGCAAATCTGGGAGATGCTGATAGAAGACCATCTTTGATGACAGTCTACCTCTGTCTGATTTCAGCTGCCTGAGTTGGCTCTCACCCCTGACTACTGGCCTTGCTCTTTCCTTCTCTCCCTCACAGGGGCTCCACAGACAGATTGGGTATAGTATTTCTTAATTTGGGCTGCACATTGGAATCACCTGGAAGATATAAAAATACTGATGCCTAGGCCTTGTTCCCAGAGACTCTGATTAAACAATTTCAGTGGGATCCAGATATGAATCTTTTTTTTTTTTTTTAATTAAGTTTCTATACAATTTCAGGCTTAGAGAAAGATACAATAAAGGAGTCCCAGATAGCTTTCACCCAAATCTTTTCCTTCTTCCCTCTCTATAATTTTTTGTACCCCTTTAAGAGTACGTTGCAACCAGGCATGGTGGCACATGCCTGTGATCCTAGTGGCTAGGGAAGCTGAGGCAGGAGGAGGACGTCAAGGTCAAAGCCAGCCTCAGCAAAAGAGAGGTGCTAATCAACTCAGTGAGATCCTGTCTCTAAATAAAATATATAAAATAGGGCTGTGGGTGTGACTCAGTGGTTGGAGTGCCTCTAAGTTCAAACCCTGGTACCCTCCATCCCCCAAAAAGAGTATGTTGCAAAGAAAAATGAAATTATTTCATTTGCAGGAAAATGGACAAACTAGAGACTATCATGTTAAACAAAATAATCCAAACTCAGAGGGTCAAGGGTCACATGTTTTCTCTCATATGTGAAAGTTAGAGAGGAAAAAGGAAAAGAAAGGTAGGGGATTGGGGAAAAAAGAGTACATTGCAGACATAATACTCTTTAACCTCTAAATGATTTCCAAATGCAAGGAATTCTCATACAGAAAAACCTCAGAATAACTATTAAAAATCAGAAAGTTAATACTATTGCTTTAACCATTAGCCTTATTAAGATTCTGTCAGTTGTTCTAATGTCCCATATAATAAAAGAAAACCCATCATCAAGGGAAGAATGTGGGTTTTTTGTTCGGTTGTTTGTTTGGGATTTTGGTTTTCCGTTTTTGTCTCTGAAAATCTGAGGAGAGAATGCACCTACATTATGTTTTTGGAGACAGAAATTTTTATTTGTTAATTTCAGAATTTTTCATTCACAGGTACTAACTATATATTAATGGAGTATGGCGTGATGTTTCAACACCCGCGTACGGCAGGCATCGATGAAGTCGGATTTGTTAGCATTTCCCTCTCCTGGCCATTTCTCTTTGTTTGGAGGCTTTGCCTTTCTCTCTTCTAGCTCCATAAAACAATAGATTATCTTAAATCATGTTCACCCTGCTGCTCTTGCCTGCCTTAGCTTGTAGAGGAGAATTAGAAAAGAAACTTGTGTTCGCTGAAGCTGGGGATGGTAGGAAAAGGCTCCCATGGTAACAAATCCTTCAGGAAGATTCTAGTGCCCCAGGAGGGGGCATCTGTGGGGCAGTGTTTGAGAGGTGAGGAGGGCCTGGAGATAAGGCCGGGTAGGCATTGTGCTGGGACCCACACTGCACCAGGGTCCTGCTCTAGTGACTCCTCTAACCCTGGATCGAGAGATGAGGCTGACCCTGAACTTCACCATGAACCCTGCCCCTCACACTCCACACAGAAGGCTTTGTAGCATGGCTTTTAAAAGTCTTGGGCTTCTCTCCACCACTGCCTTGCAGCCCTAGATGGAAGCCAGTGGGTTAATACAACTAAAGCTGCTTTTTCTTGACAGTGGTCCAGAATCAGACAGCTCAGCAGGGGCACGAGGCACTGAAGGGTCACTGGTTGTGTCCTCCAGGGCCCTGGGGTCTGGTAGGAAGCTATGCCAGCATCAACAGGGAGAGCAAGAGCACCACCACCAGTGTGCCCCAGCCAGGCCGTGTCCGCTGGCAACTTCCCTAGAGAGAGTTTCCTCCATCTGTGCAGAACAGGTGCCCAGCAGCTGCGCAGGAGAATGAAGGGCTGCAGCCCGGAACCAACCAGGCACAGGGAGAGGGAGGAGAACTGGTGGTGGAAGAGAAGCCTGTTCTCTGACACCAAGTGGCTTGACCTCTTCCAACCTGTTTCTGGAAGAGCCAGAAGTGGGGAAGTAACTAGGGAATGCACATCACGCTGAGATGCTTTTTCCTAGTAGCACTTGGTAGGCAATCGGACAGCTAAGATTTTGCTATTTCTCAGGATTCTGTGGGGCTGACTGGGGCTGAGATGAATAGATTTTTATTTGATTTCTTCTCTCTCTATTTTTGCTGGTCTTAGTTGGGGTCCTCTGGGTCACGGAAGCCCGGTGGTGATTGCCAGGACTGGAACAAGTTGGGTGGGTTCACTCACTGCCAGGTGGGGATGGCTACAAGGCAAGGAAGCTGGGGCCATCTCTGTCTCTCTAGAGGAGATCTCTGGCATCCCTCTATCTGCCTGTCCTGGTGGTCTGTCCATGTCTGGACTTTTTACATGGTGGCTCCGGGCTTTTCATACTGCAGCATTGAAAATTGTCAATCCTTTGGTCTTTAGCTCAGATTGGATACTGCTCACTTCTGTCAAATTTTATTGATTCAAAACACAGGGTTAGTCCCACACAATGAAGAGAGTAACTATCCAAGGGTCTGAATCCCAGGAGGCATGGTTTATATGGGATCTATTGAAGAGGCTGGACACCAGAGGGATTTTTATGAAGTAGGTTTATTGACTGCAGCCAGTCTGTCTAGAGTGTGGCTCATGCCTGAAACATTCTCTGAACAGAGATTTTGGAAATTCTTTGAACTTTATACCCAGTGGAGGGGTGGGGCTTAGAGGTTCTCATGACAAGTGCTCTCTGTTCCATTCCCTAAACCAGACACAGGTTTCACAAGTCGTTTCCCCCCCCCCAAAAAAAAAAAAAAAGAGATAATATCTTTTTGTACATCAAGCTTGCAGGCTCTATCACACCTTTAGTGTGCAAACCTGGAATTTACAAAAAAGAGGAAGCTTCAAACCACAATGCCTTCTGCAGACATCCTGCCTGCTGATACTCTTTGTAAAAATCTTTATGATGAGAGAAGCTTAATTATGGCACAGGCCTTCTGAGTGGGGGTCTCTTCTCTGTTTCACTCTCTTTGGAGACAGGGTGCCACTTTATTGAGAAGCCATTGATGATGTCCTAGCCAGATATTATAAAATAGAGTAACCCTGGCCACAAGTCAGAGTCAGTACTGTAGGCTGTCACCCTAGCATGTAGCCAGAACTAAGCAGGTAATGCTCATGTGGCCCATGCAGGAGTGCAGGTCCTAACCCTGGCTTCTCAGTGTCCATAAACATTTCTATGCCCCCAAAGCACTGACATCATAGGAGGGGCTGTGTGAATCAGGATCGTTTGGGTCTAAGAGGAAACCTTATGTTAACCAGTCTGATAATAGTATCTCACAAAGGCCAAGGTTAAAAATCCTTACCAGAATGCCAGGTTGGATGAAAGAAAAAAGATTAAGATATCTTTTGGTATACTTGGTTTTGTGGCTACATATTTTCCTTTTTTAAAAAAAAACTAAAGAAACAAACAAAAATTTTAGATTCCTCAAAGCTCTTGTGATACACCATCTTCCACATTTAGCAAGTTTTCCTGCACACTTTGAAACTGCCTACTCTACTCCTGCCTGGTAGTTTTAATTTTCAGAAGACTGTGAAGAAAAATCAAGATGAATTACAATTAAATGTGATTAAATATTTTAACCAATAACTTGGGAATGGAACCACCATTTGACCCAGCTGTTCTTCTCCTTGGTCTATACCCAAAGGACTCAAAACTAGCATACTACAGGGACACAGCCACATCAATGTTTATAGCAGCACAATTCACAATAGCTAAACTATGGAACCAACCTAGATGCCCTTCAGTAGATGAATGGATAAAAAAATGTGACAAATATACACAGTGGAATGTTATTCAGCAATTTCTGAAATACTCCAAGGAAAATAACGCTGGCACGGATTTTGGACTTTTCTAGACAAATGAAAATTTTAAACTAACATAATCAACCACTTTTGTGTCACTATGTCAAACATCATTTATTCTTCTCTATCAATAGACTTTCTTTCTATTTATTTATTTTTTAATTTTAAAAAATTTGTTCTAATTAGTTATATATGCGAGTAAAATGCATTTTGACACATTGTACACAAATGGAGCACAACTTCTCATTTCTGTGGTTGTACATGGTGCTGAGTCACACCTGTAGAGCAGTCATACATGTATGTAGGGTAATAATGCCGTCTCATTCCACTGTCCTTCCTACTCCCACACCCCTTCCCTCCTGCTTATTCCCTTCTGTCCAGTCCAAAGTTCCTTCATTCTTTCCTATGCACCCCCGATTATGAATTAGCAGCCACTTATCAGAGAAAACATTTGGCATTTGGTTTGGGGGGTTTGGCTTATTACGTTTAGCATGATATTTTCCAGCTCCATCCATTTACCACTAATCGCCATAATTTCATTCCTCTTTAAGGCTGAGTAATATTCCATTGTGTATATGTACTACATTTTCTTTACCCATTCATCTGTTGAAGGGCATCTAGATTGGTTCCATAGTTTAGCTATTATCAACAGTCTTTCATTCTCTACCAATACACATTCTTTTCTATCAGCAGATATTCATTATTAAAACAACAACACCTTAACTCAAATATTAAGATTTTAGTCAACCTCATAAACAATCCCTAAATTATACTATTTAAATTTACGATCTACTAAGTCACATCAACATCCAGGATTTTTTTGGCAATATTATTTCCATGTTCCTCAATAAGATTTAAATAGCCTTAATTGCCTAAACTGGAATGCTCTGTGAAACTCCACTGTAAAAATGTAAAAAGGCCAAAACTTTCCCTTTGTGCCACTGGTAGTCCGTCTCCAGGGAGGCACAGAGACCCAGGGAAGGGAGGCACAGAGACCCAGGGCAGGGAGCAGGCAGCTGAAGTGAGCCTGTCCCTTGGTCCCACCTGACATTGCCAGTCCTTGTTGATGCCATTTCTAAGAAATTTCCTGCACAATTGCGCTGGGTGGTAAAGTAGTCTCCAAAAATAACATCTTCTGGCTTCTCAATAGGGCTGCTAAAGAATGCCTGGCTTTACTGTATGGGGCATCTCTAGGAGTAATCAATGGAGCTCTTTTCTTCCTCCGGGGAAACTAAATTGTACTGGCCTGTTCCAGTAATGAACATTAGTGTAAGTCTTGTAACATAAATACAAAAAACCTGCTTTGGGTGATGGACTTTAAATTTCCAAAAAGGGTTAAATCATGTATTTAAGGTTCTTCTGCAGCTTGAATTCTATGATTCTATGTTGTAGGTTAATGTTTAAAAAATGCTATAATATAAAAATAGAAAAGAAAATAGAAGATAATTTTATAGTTTCCCAAGGTTAAGGCAGGAGTGTACCAAACAGAAAGGGGAGAAAATTGAATATATGGAATATACTATATGAGAATTTTTATCCTTTATTTCAATTTTTACCTTTAAGTAACAAAATTATAATTCTGCTGGGATGTATGATGTAATCTGTTATGTAAAAGATATAGATAACTTGAGAGATTGTGCACAACAAAATATATAAAATAGTTCAGTACTTTAAAGTGAGAGTCACCTTGCAATGTCCTTTAGAAAGTAAGAACTTCATAGAGTTTAAAAATTACTCCTATTATGAGTGTATTTACAATGAATATAAGTTGCTATTCTATGTTCACAATGAATGAGGTTTTAATGAATCATATTTACTGTAATATGCAGCAGAAATGCATAACAATATAGAACAGAATTGAATATTCCTTATGATAGAATTAAACTGAAATGGTCTTTCTAAAAACTTACAGGTTTTAGCATACAAATTTCAAAAAATTTATTTTAAAAATTATTTTTTAACATCTATCCTTCATAGCTGGGTGGGATTGCATGCAACTGTTATCCCACCAAATTGGGAGACTGAGATAGGAGGATTGCAAATTTGAAGTCAGCCTTAGCAAATTAGCAAGACTGTAACTTAAAATCAAAAACAAAAAAGACAGGAGATGTATATTAGTGGTAGATCACCCCTGGTTTTAATTGCCAGTACTGCAAACTAAATATAATTTTAAAATAGATATATCCTTCATCAAATTGGTTTTGAGGTTAAAATCATCATTTAGTAGTTACCCTATGCCCAGTGAAGAATGAATTTGTTAGTATAGCAAATGAAGATAAGAAGCACAGATCTTTAACCACAGAAGAGGATGGACAGCATTTCAACAAGCCATAACCAGAGTTTGGTACCACATTGCTCTTACCTGTTGTGACTCACTATCTGTTCAACAGATAGTTGTTGAATGCCTGTTATATACAAAGCACTATGCTTTGAGAATTGCATTTGAGGAGTTAGATTCCAGCTTATCAGGTTATCCTTGGGGAATTCTTGTGACTTCGTGAGGTTAGTTGTACAGTATGATGAACTAGCGAAGGTAAGTTTTGTGCTTGTTCTATTCAATTCTATAGAGAGGTGCCAGGAAGTTATCTCTATCATAGGAGATTGAAATTTATCTTTGATGCATTGAGGATAATTTCTGATCTCCTTCTCTCGACCTCTCCCATCTCACCTACATTCTCTCCCTCAGAAACATAGAACATTTAGAAAAGGGAGAGATGGTAGCTTTATTATCTGGAAATGGATTATAAGGGTACAGTTTCCTGTTTATGATTCTAAAGAGATAATTGCTAGACACCAAGGAGATAGGAGCTTGGGAAGGGGCTTTAGCTTTCAGGTACTTAAAGTCACAGTAGCCCATATCCTCATTGTACAGAAGTATGTATCTCAGCGGGGACTGCTGTCCCCAGTCCTTAGGCCAGTGCTCAGTATAGAGACCATAGCCTCAATGAGACTCAGCAGTTCTCAACTACAGGTGATTTTGTCCTGAAAGAAATACTTGGCAATGTCTGTAGACATCTTTGACTGTCATGAGTAGAGGGAGTGGTGCTATTTGTATGTAGTGAGTAGTGGCCAGGGATTTTTACTAAACCTACAGTGTTTAGGGAGTCCACCACAACAAATAACTGTGATTTCAGTAATATTGAGTTCGAAAAACCCTGTTGCAGCTTGAGGGTCTAAGCAAAGGCCTTGTGTGTTGATGTTCATAAATGTTTACTAAATACAAGAGTGTGAGTAAATGACGAATAATACTTTGCTAAAACTAACTTTGGAAAATGAGTACTGTATCCATTAAATATGGTAATGTACTGAACTCTTTGTCCAGTAGGACTCAAGAGACCAACTCCAAATTGGCATGCATGCATCATAGAAAAAGTGGATTTCTGCAGTTTACTACTATTTGTTGCAATTCATGATTTATTAGTCTATTTTAGCTTATATTCATTTAACATATATTTCTTGAGCATTTATTATGTTCCAGATACAACTCTAGAAACTGTGTATACAGCATAAAAACACAACAATAGCTTCTGTCTTCACAGAGCTTATAACCTACTTAAGTGAGAGAAACAGTACTATATTTCTCTTTTTTTTGCTTTTATTTTTAATTGTTCTTTTCAGTTATACATGGCAGTAGAATATATTTTGACATATTATACATACAGGGAGTATAACTTTCCATTCTTGTGGTTGTACATGATGTGGAATTAAACTGGTTGTGTATTCATATATGGACATAGGAAAGTTATATCTGATTCATTCTACTGTCTTTCTTATTACCATCTCCCTCCCTTCCCTTAATTTTCCTTTGTCTAATCCAATGAGCTTATATTTCTAAAGTTAAATGTACATGGATGAATCTGGAGAAAACATGAATTTAAAAATATGGTTTAGATCTAGAGAGAGTGGACTAGGTTTGGGTGTTGGTCAAGGAATATTTTATTTGTAAGGTTTGAATATATTTAGAAGAATGTACTTATGCATAATTATATAATTAAAAGTTGATCATAATTGAATATTAATTTCAGAAAAGTAGCAGTATTACATACCCTAAAAGCATGCATTCATTTCATTTTTGTTAACATTTTTGCATTTCATATTTTCCCAACATTCACTCTATACACATTTCAAGCATCTAGAGAAGTTGAAAGAATTATATGGTAGACACCCAGACTCCCACCTAGATTCAACAATTAATGCTTTCATATATTGCTTTATCCCATATCCATGCCTCTATCCACCCGTAAATATATCATATTTTTTTATGTATTTTAAAACAAGCTGCAAACATAAGTGATTTTCTCTCAAAATGCTTTGGCATGAATATCATTAACTAGAACTCAGTACCTGTTGACAGTTCAAGCATGCTTTTTATTAACACTATTTGGATAATAATAGTAGAAGTGCCTGGAAGGTAAATTTGAGCTCCATTATATGGGCGAACTGTTGGTTCCCTTATGTAACTTGGCCAAGTAGGATCAAAACTAGAGGTCCAGCCAGGCATGGTGATGTACACCTGTAATCCAAGTGGCTCAGGAGGCTAAAGCAGGAGTATCATGAGTTCAAAGCCAGCCTCAGCAACTTAGCAAGGCCCTAAGCAATCAGTGAGACCCTGTCTCTAAATAAAATATAAAAAAGGCTGGGGTTGTGCCTCAGTGGTTAAGTGCCCTGGGTTAGATCCCTGGTATATACATAAAAAAAAGATTAGAGGTCTGGCCTTAATAGTGATTATTAGAAAAACAAATTTATTTGGCCTGCATTCCATTTCACTAATTTTATCTTCAGTTTGTAGAATCTTCTGTTAAATGTATCCATTGAGTTCCTAATTTTTTTCAGTTTTTTTCAGTTCTAGAGTTTCTATTTAGTTATTTTTCAAAGCTGCTGCTTTTTTTAGATCCTTACTTCCACAACAAAAATTTCCAAATATTCATATCTTCTTAACCTTATTAAGCATAGCTGATCCAATCTGGGTCTAGTAGCTACAAATGCCTGAAATCCCTTTGTATCTGTTTATGTTGTTTTTAATTTTTTAATTTTTATTTGCTTCTTGGTTTGCCTTAAATAGGTAATTTGAAGCTGCGTATTATATTTTATTATCTGTGTAAATAATTTAAGGCAGATGAAGATGTTATCTTCCTCTGACAGGAGTTTTATTATCTTGCCAGGTGCCCACTGGATTTGAGATGACCTTAGTCCAAGGATTAGAGCTTAATCCTTTCCAGGACCACCTGGCGACTAAACACCAAAACAATTAAAGTAATAATGACTACATTAATACGGCAAGAGATAGGCAATACAGAAAGATATAAAAGGGAACAGCAAAAAAAAACAAAAAAATCAAAAAAAAAGGGGGGGAAGAGTGAGAGGAATGAAATTTTTTTTTAAATCTTTTTATATTTTCTTATCTTTATGATCATGTCAAGTTGCTTCCTTTTAAAATAGTATGTTAAAGTCAGATGCTGTATTTTGTAAACTTCATGGTTTCCACAAAGCCAAAATCCTAACAGAAAAATCAAAGCTAATAAGAAAGGAATCAAAACATAGTGCTAGAATAAATAATATAGCCACAAAGAAAGACTGTAAGACGATGAGAAAAAATGAAAGGAATTAGAAAACAAGTTACAAAATGTGTGTAATAAGACCTTACCTACGGATAATTCACTAAATGTCAATGTATTAAATTCTTCTATTAAGAGACATAAGGTGACTGAATGGAGGAAAAAAAACAAGACTCAAGTATCTTATCTTGTGTACAAGAAACTCATTTCACTTCTAAGGATATGCAGAGACTGAAAGCAAAGAGATAGAATAAGGTTATTCCATGGAAAAAGAATCTAAAACTAAGTTAGGAGTGATCCTATTTATATCAGGTAAATAGACTTTAAGTTTAAAGCAACGAAAAATAGACAAGATCATTATATAATAATTGAGAACTCAATTCAACAGATGAGATAACAATTTTAAATATGTATACATTCAATATCACAGCCCTCAAATATACAAAGTGAATATTGTTAGATTGAAAAGAATGGCTGGATTCAATACCATAGCAACAGGGACATTTTACCATACTTTTAGCCATGGCCATGTCATCCAGACAGAAAATCAACAATGAAACAGTTCAATTGTACTCTATACCAAATGGAGCAAACAGATACCTACAGAACATTGCATCCAACAAATGAAGAATACACGTTCTTCTCATCAACACATGAAACATTCTGCAGGATAGATCATATGATAAGCCACAAAACAAGCCTCAACATTTTTTAAAAAATTGAAATTAGATTGTCTTTTTTGACCACAATGCAATAAAACTAGAAATAAAGAACAAGAAAAACTTTAGAAACTATACAAATACATGGAAATTGAACAATTTCCCAATGGATCCAAGCAGAAATCAAGAAGGAGGGGTTGGGCACAATTGTAGTTTAGTGTTGAGTGCTCGCCTGACACATGTGAGGTACTGGGTTTGATCCTAGCACCACCTAAAAATAAATAAATAAAATGAAGATATTGTGTCTATCTACAACTAAAAATATGTTCAAAAAGAGAATTCAAGAAGGAAATTTAGAAATTTCTTGAAACAAATGAAAATGGACACAACATACCAAAACCTATGTGACACAGCAAAAGGACTTTGAAGAGAGAAGTTCATGGCAGCCAACACGTACATCAGAAAGGACTTATGATTCTGTTGCCACATCTTACAGAACTAGAAAAACAAGACCAAGCAAACCCAAAATTAGTACAAGGAAATAAATAATAAACATCAGAACAGAAATAAATGAAATAGAGACGAATAAAACAATACAAAAATCAGTGCAACAGAGAGCCGGTTCCTTGAAAAGACAGAACAAACCCTTAGCCAGACTGAGGAGACATGACTCCAATAAGGCTCAGCACGTGGCTCCGTGGTAGAGCACTTGCCTCGTTTGTGCAAGGCCCTGGATCTAATTCCTACTACTACAAGAAAGAAATAATAAGTAAAATTTTAAAACTCAAACAGAATGGAAAGGGTGACGTTATCACAGATAATACAGAAATATAAAAGGTCATTAGAGATTATTGTGGATAATTATATGTCAACAAATTTTACAACCTAGAAGAAATGGATAAATTCCTAGGTACATATACCTTAGCAAGATTGAATCATGAGGAAATAGAAAACCTGATCAGACCAAATAACAATGGGATTAAATCAGTAATAAAAAGCCTGGGATGAGATGGCTTTACTGCTGAATTCTACAAACATTTAAGGGAGAACTATTAACAATTCTACCTAAATTATACAAAAAGATTTATTTATTTTCTTTCAGTTTGCTGGGAACACTGCTAATTAGGAATCACTTTAAATTGAATTTTGTAATTGAGGCTTTTTGTACTACATGTGCAGCAGGAATTTCAGATTTTCACTCTTATGAGGCTTAGCTTAGAAAGTGGACATCCTTGTAAATAAAGAAACTCTGGGTGGGGCAAGTGGTGTACACCTTGTAATTCTAGCGACTTGGGAGTTTGAGGCAGGATGGAAATTACATTTCCAGTGATGACTATTTTGTTTTAGGTGCACAGACTCAGACACATTTTTGTCATCTTCACATTTATTTCCTAAAGAACTGAGATAAAATTAAGATTAAAAAATGGAATTTCACCCAAGAGCAATAAAAATGATCAATGAAATCAAAAGTTAGGTTGACATCAAGAAGTAAATTGTAAGAAAATATTTTTCAATATATCATGATAAAGGTGTTATTTCATAAGAGGACAGGATAAGTTTCAAGTAACAGTGTGAATAGAATCTTGGAATGTTTTATAACCCAACTGATGAACAGAGATAAGACACATAAACACTGAGAAAAGATTTAAGCTCCATGCTGTTTGGACAGAAGATATTAACTCAGAAGATGAAAATGTAAGTCATAATATGTCGGTATAATGAGGAGGTAGCTGACAAGCTACTTAATGAATACCATCAATTTCAAAGTGTGTTTAAGATTGGTCACTGTGCAGGAAAATGTAATAATGCCTTGAAACCTTCTGGCTCAGAAATGCAAATAGAAGTTTTAGTATTCTCGACTGCAGACTTAAAAACTTCGATGTTATTAATAACAAGTTACAAGGCAGAAAAAAACTATTTATTTATTTTTTCTTACAGTGCTAGGGATTGAACCCAGGACCTTGGCCCTGCTCAGCAATCCCCAGTTAAACTATCTTAAATATTTATAAAAATTATTCTTGATCAAACATGTTGGAAGAAAGACAAAATTATTGTTTTATCTTTTCAATAGAATTGATATTGACAAAGCTTTTATCATACAAAGAGAGAATCACAGAATTTGCGTCAGAAATACTATTAAATTGGTAGTTAGGCAATTATTTAATGAACCATGCTATATTCTTCTCCTGGATTCTCTGAGGTTTGTGATATTTATTGGCTTTTTAAAATGTATATTTTGTTGTGATTTCTTAATCTAAGTACGTGTTTTAAATACTTATATTTATAATGATCTTGTTCTATCTTTTGCTGCTATGACAGAATACCACAGAATGGGTAATGTATAAGTAAAAGAAATTTACTTCTCAAGGTTCTGGAGGCTAGGAAGGCCAACATCAAGGTACCGGCCTTTGCTGAGGACCTTCTTGCTGTGACATAACATGGCAGAGGGCATCACTTGGCAAGATCAAGGGTTGGGTTTCTCTTTCTCTTCATATAAAGCCACTGATCTCATCATGAGAACCCCTTCCTAGTGACCTCATCTAATTCTCATGACCTCTCAAGGGCCTTTACACACCAACATATGAATTTAGGTATTTAAGGGTCTAATACCTGAACTTTGGGGAGCTACATCCAACTGCGGAAGCAATCTTTATTCATTTCATTAATGCAAATTCCTTCCATAACCCTGAAGCTCTGGACCCCAGAAATTCTGGATGCACCACAGCTGGCTGGTTTGTCCTAAATCCCAGGGCAGAATTACCCGCCAGCCTCTTTATTGTCTCCTGTGTGTTACAGTCATTACCTATGGACCGAGAAGTGTTTTGTAGGACCCCTGCTCACACCACTGTCTTCTTTGTTGACATCAAATGGCAGAGCCTGGAGGCCACCAGGGTTCTATGCAGAAATCACAAGTGGATCTAGGAGCTTGCTTATACTCCACATCTCCTGATTCTTCCTTTTTCTTCTCTTTCTCTCCTCTCCTCTTCCTTCTCTTACCATTCCTCCCCTTTCCCGTCCTCTTCTCCTTTCCCTTATTTTCTTCCTTACCAGCTTCATAAAATGTATACATTTTAGAAAATGTTTCCCCATCACTTTAGTTGCTTTTAGTAAAAAAAGACTTTCTAGGTATTTAATCCAGTATCCTTCTACAAATTAAAATGACTGCAAATTCTAGTGTGCAAAATTATATATGTACCTGGATTATCAGAATTTTTTCCTCAAGACCTCAAAAATCTCTTTCTCTATAAGGTTATTATAATTGCAACATGAACTGTACATTTTCTTTCCTTCTAAGATGATATTCAACACCATTTATCATTTATTTCAGGACTCTTATCTAAGATGACCATCAGCCATTGTACCATCCCAGAGTTATGACCTTGTGTCAGTACGTGGGCACCAAAAACTTGCTAGCTTTAATGGGTAAGCACTCCCTTGCTATAATTCCACATATGAGTCACTAAAAATATTAAAAATGGCAAATAATAATGCTACTCAGGTTCTCATTGAGAATGCATTTTGAAAGTTATGGGTTCTTACCAGGTTTTCTGGAAGGAAATTCCCCCTGACTCCATTCCAGGGCTAGGTGGATAGTGCTGCATTTAGGATCTCTCTCTCTTTCCCCCTCTCCCTCTCCATCCCTCCCCCTACCCTACCCCCACAAGAGTGACCCAGATCCAAAGCAGGATTCAGATTCTTTCCCTTTTTCTGAAAGAGAGGCTGCAGAAGAAATGGAAATTTTTAATGTTTTTTAGGCTGAGACAGGCATTTTTACTTGTTTAGCATCCAAATCAGAGACTATGTGTTCTGTCAATGGGTTCCTTCAATGAGGGGGGTATAATCTGCACCACTCAAACATCAGTCATTAGCTCTGTTTTATTTCACACTCAGCATCCAGACCATAGTCACCTGCATCCAATTTTTTTCACTGTTCTTCATATATTGTGAAGAACTAGTATACTATGTTTTTTAAAAATTTGCATAAGGTTTTTAATGCTCAGAGAAAGCACTTCTCCTCCTACTCCAAGAAGAATTTCATCATGTGGTTTGATGGTAAACCAGGTTCTGCAAGCAAAGCAGTACTGGAAAGGGTTGCCACACTGACATTGAAATTGCCCTGATTTCCATCAGGCTGATGAATTTTTTCATGAAGTCTTCTGCATGGTGTAGTCCAGAGGTGCATGCAAGCTGTGCACTTGAGCTTTAACGGGAAGGGAAATCTTTCTTACGTGATTGTTGCCAGCCAAAAACACTATTGGTCTTCCAAAGTGGCCAGTTGATTGTTTCTTCTACAAATTATAAACATAGGTTTTTGTATCTAGAGTTCACAGATATAGAGATAAGTAGGACACAATCCTAACCCTACAAGAGTGTCCAGTCCCATTTTAAAAGGAAAAAAAAAAAATTTAAAAAGAGACAACCTTTATTGTGAACTTATTGTACTATGTTCATGAAGCAACAGGATCTTTATTTAAGCCTGTTGGTAACTCTGTAAGTAAATAGCATGATTTACAATTCAGATTCACTCTTTTTTTTTTTTTAATTGCAAAACTGATATTCTTTTACATTCTTCTGCATCAGTCAGTTTTGTATTTTGGTTGCCAGGTTCTAAGTGCTGGACAAAAAGATAATTTTGTCTTTTCCCTTTTCTGAACCATTTCAGAAGCTTGAAAATACATCTGTATAATAGATGTTTGTACATGAATATCATACACAGGCACACTTAGTGTGATTATCATGATTTAAGTGAAATTATTTATGTCTTCAAGTAAATGTCTGGAATTGCTATAGCAGGATATTTAAGTGGTAGACTTCTTTTGTTATCAACTTAAAATGAATGGTGTGATATAAAGCTTTTTCTGGTGGTGATGGTTATATATTGGGAACTGTTTGGATTTGTGGGATTACAGAATCAGTGAAGTCATCAGGTATTGTATTTATCCTACTTGATGTAAGGTAAGAGAAACCAGTGTTTTATGCTTAAATCATCTGGTAACTGGCTAAAATAAGCTAAATAACCATGTTTAAAGTAATTGCTACTATCAAAACAAGATGTCCATAGTTTTATGCTGTGTTTCGATTTTGGTTGATTGACAACAGTTGCCTTGAACAGAGAGGTTTTGAATTTTATCCCTCTCCCCCTCTTCAGAAGGAATTTCAGTCTGTGTTTTGTTCAGAGGGAGAAAGTACACTGGATGGAATTGTCAAGTACTTGCCCCCCGCTGACCTTAGTAAAATTACTATGTAGAAAATATCAAAAAGTGCTCCTTTTATGGTCCATTAATCATTGCGAAAGACCAAGTTCACTTACATATCTCTATATCAAATACCATTACTAAATGAAAAAAATATCTAAAGCAGCAGGATATTCTTAAATGTAAAGGAAGATTTAAGATAAGAGTCTTGTTAATTAAATGTACCTTTATGGTTGAAAAGGCAAATTTTATATTCACTGATGATAATCAACAAACAAGACTTTAATCAAATTATTTTTTGTATAGGCTGTGATACAAGCCAAGGATCATCACTATAGCCAACCATGATATCCTGATGTAAATGCTTTAAAAAATTAAAATGGTAAGGCAATAAGTTAATGACTGGGTTGTTTTCTTACCGACATGTCTGTTATCAGTTATGGGTGTGTTTGGTTGCTAAGAACAGAGGATCTGGTTTTAGTTTCGGTGACTGTAATAAAAGTTTATTTTTTTCGTAGAGTGAGAAGTTAGTAGACAAGGGTTTCTGGAGCTGGCTTGGCGGCTCCATAGGGCTCTCAAGGGCTAAGCACTTCTTATCACTGTTGGCATTATCCTGTGTTTGCTTTTATGCTCATTCTTGTTCCCAAATGACTTGACAACCCAAGGCTCCTTACTGAAAGGGCAAACAGCCTTCTCCTTAGAAAGCTTGCTCTTTTTATTTGGAATGAAATGCCTCTTTCCCATAAGGTTTTCCTTATATAACTTTAGCCCAAAATGGGTCACTCGTCCATTCCTGTGCACATTATTGGCAAAGAGAAATTGTCACAGCTGGTTGAATCCCCTGGATCTGGGGATTCCCTCAACACAAACCTGGAACAGGGGCTGTGAACAGTAGATGTTGTCGTCCACAAAGTACACACACACAAAAAAAAATATTTTAGGGGATACAGAATAACATCATTTGAATTAGAGTGTAGTTTTCTTGGCAAAATAGCTTGAGATAAATATTTGCCAGTTTCTTAAAGTTTAAAGATTTACACATTTCTTTCCAATAAAAGCAAATAAATATTATTAGGGAACCTAAATCATCATATCATTAACCACCATGATCCAAGAAATCGTGAGCTCAGTCTAAGTAAAGCTAAGCTAAAGCTAAAACGGTCCGTTTTCATGTAAGAAGTCTTAATGATTCTTGGTTAAGTTCTATCTTCTCATACTACATATGACATTGTTTTAGAATTAAGACTGTATTCATTGTAGTGAATAGCACAGAAGGGGGTTAGCAGTGTTGTGTTTTGGGAGAACACAGCAGAATAGTCCATAATCACTTTCTTAGAAATTTTGAAAACTAAGTGGTAAGGCTGAAAATGAAGTATCTGAGATTTTACCCTATTACAAACTAATGGGTTGGTCTGCCATTGTTTCATATGCATACAATGACAGAAAACACCAGACTTCCAGTCAGAGACAAAGCCAACTGTTTTTTTCCTTTTTATTAGTTCTTTTTAATTGTACATAACATTAGGATTCATTTGACATAATTATAAAAGCATGGAATATAATTTGTTCTAATTCAGTCCCCAGTACTTCCCCTTTCCCTCCTCTCCTCCCTCCCCCTGTTCCCCTCTCTCTACTGAACATTCTGCTATTTACTTATAAGATTTTTTAAAATTAGTGTCTTGTGGATCTACGTGATGGTGAGATCCACTGTACTAGATTCATACATGTATATAGAAAAGTCAGGTCAGGTTCATTCCACTGTTCTTCTCCCATTCTTCCTCTTTCCCCTTCATCTATCCCACTGATCTTTCTTCCATTTTATATTACCCTCCTTCATTTTGGATTAGCTTCCCCATAGCAAAGAAAACATTTGACCTTTGACTCTTTGGAACAGGCTTATTTCACTAAGCATGATAGTCTCTAGTTCCATCCATTTACCAGTAAATGCCATAATATCATTCTTCTTAACAGATGAGTAAGATTCCGTTGTATATATGTACCACATTTTTTTTATCCATTCATCTGTTAAAAGGCACCTAAGTTGGTTCCATAGCTTGGGTATTGTGAATTCTGCAAAACCAGCTTTTTACTCTTACTCGAGAGAGCAACCAGAGAAAGTCCTCTTGTCAATTCCCCATCCCCTCATTCCCATAAGAGGATGGGGCAGGTGCCAGGTATTTATCTGCATGTGCAGTGCTCCATTGGGACAGCATCCAAAAATCTGGAGACTCTATGCTTTTATGGGGCTGCTAGCACATCTTCCTGCCTCCCCCTGCAGAGAGAGAACCTATTATACTGAATGGAAGCAAATCTCCCCAGAGGAGAGAGCACTTTACTATCCTTGGATGTCTCCAAAAGAGCACACCATCTCTAACTTCCAATGCTGCATGTTCCACAAACATGTCATTTGTTTAAAAGATCTGGGCAGTACAGGAGGGTAAGAAATCAGTGGAGAATTGTCTAGCAACAGTGGGCCCATCAACATGTAGAACTTACACTGCTGCAAGAAAGACAGACAGTAGAGCAGGTTCAGACACAAGGTATGTGAAGCTCCATGATACTCTGTGAGCAGGTGACAATGGTCTAAGGTAGCAGGGAACAGGTTCCCAGAAAAGATGAGAGCATGCACAAGGAGAAGGAGTGATCTGGTGAAAGAGGCGGGGGAGGAAAGGATAGTTTGAGGCAGAGGGAGTTGACTGTTGTTTTGGAGGATGGGGAGAGACAGACAGACAGACATAAAGAAAGTTAAGAGAGAACATGAAGAGAGAATGTTCAAGGAACTGAGAAAAATCCAGTGGAACTAAGGTATGGGAAAAAATGAGCATGAAAGTTCGTCTAGGTCAGGGTCACAGAGAAATGCATGCACCATGGTCAGGTGTCAGAATGTGCCAGAGATCAGTGGCACAACCTAAATAGGTGTGGAGCTGAGCACCAACACAAACAGACTTGCATGTTGGAAGGGTTTTCACTTTTGTTATAAAGAAGGCACCATAAAGGGCAATAGGTGACACATGGAAACCCATTAGGTGACTGTCTTAGGTCCCTCTAGAAGCAGCTGTGAGTTGAGGATTTTTGTATAAATGATTTATTAAGGAAGTGACAGAGGAGACCTTTAGAGAAAGGGAGAAAGACAACTAAGTGTCCAGTCAGAGGAAGAGACTCAGCCTCAGCCTGGCCCCAAGGGTAGCCTTTGAGAGTAAAGGCCACCAATTTCAGAAGAAGGTAACAGGGCTTTCCTACTCCTGCCAACCTGTCATGGGACATGGGCTCGCCCCAGGATTATGTGAACATCTGTGGGCTTCCAGTTTTCTTTCTCTGTGGGTAAAGCAGCCCCCGTGGTGGGTCAAGGGCTGTTCTCTGGAAGTAGCTCACTAGTGCAAGTTGTGAGATGTAAAACACAGAAAATCTAGGAGAGGGCATACAAAACCTGCAAAGGGTCGAACGTGGCGGTGCATGCTTGTCATCCCAGTGACAGGAAGCTGAGGCGGAAGGATCTTGAGTTCATGGCCAGCCTCAGCCCTTAGGGAGGCCCTAAGCAACTTAAGGAGACCTGTCTCAAAATAAAAATAAAACTGCCTGGTGATGTGGCTCAGAGGTAAAGAAGCTCTGGGGTCCCCAATAGCAAAAGCAAAAATAAAACCCAAAACAAAATGAAACAAACAAACAAAAACACCCCAGGCAAACAAACAAACAAACAAAAACCCTGCAAAGGTTTTGGGGAGGGCACCAGCAGAGTCCCTGCAGTGGCAGTTTTAGTCATCTAGAAATCAGGAGTGATAGAGAAAAAAGAAGGGAGAATGATGATTCCTTCCGTGGGAATATAGTTTATATATTTTAACTTGAAAATATATTAATAAATATCAACCTAAGATTCTAAAATAAATAATAAGCACATAACAGTACATAAACATAACCAATTAAGTTTAAATCATTAAGAATAATATTTATGAAGAGGACTGGCTGCAAAATTCAAAATAATGCTAGTGGCATTTGCAAGTTCTTAAGGGCAATGTCCAGACGGAATGCATATACTTGCCAACCCAGTGAAAAGGAGCAACGAGGAGCATAAACCTTCACTGAAAACAAATCAGGGCTAAAATGCCATTTTCCAACAAAGTCATATGTATCTTAATCAGGCTGCTGCTTTTGTGATGAGCTCCAAAACAGCAGATTCAGTCTCGTTGCTCGGCAGGGTTGACAGGGTAGAACTGGACTTCCTTTTTTGCAATGCTTTTGGCTAATCTCTCAGAGTTGATTTAATAAAAGGAAGACAACATATTAATTTTTCTGAAAGCCTGTTTGCTTGGATGCCCTTGGAAAAAAGCAAATAGATGAATCAAGAAATTAGTTTCATTAGCCAATATTAAAATTCTGCTATCTCCTTGAAATATTTTGTCGACTGTTCAAGTTGATTTCACTAATGGAGAGACTGGCTAGAAAAACATGTAGGAAAACATAGTGTACTGATATAATTCAATAATTTCCTGTAAAGCTTCTTGGAGAAATGCATATCTGAAAATGGATTTTTTATTTAACAGTCTCAAAATAACACTTGAATAACTTAGAAAATGGGTTTATCAATGAATTCCTTGCCTAATGGGTATTTTACGAAAACAGGCAGTATTAACATTCCAATTTTTTTTTTTTTTGCTTTTTGCTTTTGGCTTTTGGAACCAGTAACATTTCTTTAGAAAAAGAAAATCAAGTTTCAGAAGGCTCTAGAACAGAACCCAGGTCTGTAGAAGAAAGTTTACATTGCTTAAGACACAGATGGGCAACACTAGATGAGACCAGATATTTTACTTACCTGTCAACGGCACTCACACATATCACATATTTCTCCTAGCCTTGATTTGATTTTAGGGGCAAGAAACACTGACAATTTTTTTTCCTAGGATCATCAGCATTGCTTAACCTTTCTTCTGAATGGGAAGACCCCCGCTTTCTGGCATGTTTATGATTGGGCTCTTGCTTGCAAGTATGCAGACTGTTGACAGAGGACAAAAAAGTGTAGAGAATTGTTAAAGGCGATGTTAATTTATGTCACCGATTTCTTTTTTCCATGCTCTGTCTAGCTCTTCCATTTATTTAGGGAAGATCCATAATGTAGTCAATTAATTATTTTAGATCAATGGGGAAAACTTGAGGCCTGTCTTCATTACCGAAAGCAACTGATTCTGAAGTAAAATTTCAGATGTTCTATAATCCTGTCTACTAGACGTCCAATACTTGGTGTTTAAGATATTTTAAATAACTGATTGTTGGAGTGATGGCCACTATAAGCTAATGTATGGCTAATATTATTAAAGCAGTCTTAGCTGGGCACAGTGACACATGCCTGTAATCCCAGTGACTTGGAAGGCTGCGGCAGGAGGATTGCAAGTTTGAGACCAACCTCAGCACCTTAGTGAGGCCCTAAACAACTTAGTGAGATCCTGTCTCAAAATAAAAAATAAAAATAAAAAATAAAAAGAGCTGAGGATGTAGCTCAGTGGCAAAGCCTCCCCCGGGTTCAATCCCCAGTACCAAATTAATTAACTAATTAATTAAGGCAGTATCTTACCGTAAGTTTGTATAAAGCAATACTACCTAAACACTTATGGTCACTTACCTAATGCAGTCCTCCATGTCATTAGTTCTCTGCCCACCGTATGTCTCATTTCCTTTATTTGTCAAGCAACCAAATTTCCTCATTCCGGTAAGCCCCTGTTTTAGCTGATACCCATCTTGTCCATCAGGTCTTGTTACCAATCATGAGTCATCTTGCCTGCCCTCCCTCTTTTTCTTCTCTCTGGTGTGCCTGTTTTTTCACCCCTGCACCTCTCTTAACTTGTTTTTTGCAGACTCTGGGGTGAGAAGTCCCTCCTTTCCAAGTCTCTCTGCACCCTCAGTCTCCTGCCTACATAGGATTGGAGAATATGTGGTTAGGAATCCTGACACATCATTTCTATTAACTGTCACAGACTGATAAATGGCTCCACTAAAGGCAGCACTTTTCTTTAAATAAATCGAAACAGACTGACCTTCCCTTGGTTAGCACCAGAGGCACCTAGAATTATTCCATCCCTTAGTTTTCTATGTGCTACATTTCTACATTATCCATTATGTAATCTTGTTTGTGTTTTGTTTTTTCATAATGCACCCCATTATCCCATGCTTATAACTGAGATTTCATTTGTTATATATGAGTTGGATGTTTCCTGGGAATATGGAAGATCCCGGAGGTCTGTTAATCTTTTAAATATTGTATTTCCTCAAGGTTAAGACAGAAATGTCTACTCTTCTCTCCTGTTCCTGCTTCCTGGGCCATCTGTTTCATACTCATTCAGGTATTAGCTATATGTAAATTGCCCACAGTTTTTTATTCTTAGTCCCAAACTCCTCTTCTCTGAACTCCTTTACACATAGACACACATATGCATGCATACACACACACATATTTGACATGTGTTATACAGTCTGAATTTGTTAAGCAAATAAAAGAGCAAAATCACTTAGTCCCAACTAAGTCTCATTTACAGGAAAAACATGAAAAGAAACAACATATTTCATATACCCCAAATTCCAGGACCTACCTTACTTTTGTCTGAAGTTATATAGTTTCAATTTTTATTTTAAGGTTAATTTGATACTTCCACAGACTCTAGAATGTTTTTTTCCCAAGAGTTGTCTTTAGTCTTTCCTTGTAGATCTTATAATTTATGTTTTGTGTTATTAAGCCCTTTTGGTCACGAAAAGGAGCAAACTCTCACTGTGAATTTAGATCTGTCTAACCTCTTTCTTTTGGCACCACCATCCTTGGACTTCTGAGTGCCTACACACCATCATCTCAGTCTGAGACATCACAAATAAGGAGTGGACTCATAGTAAGAGAAGTAAAGCAATGAGCTTATAGGATTTACTGGTCTGATCACATGCTCTATTTCCTGTATGGAAAATGTCCCCAGTGGAGTGGTGGAATGGTTTATTGAAAACTCTTGTTTTGGCACCAGCTGGGAGTGAACATTATGAGATTTAAGTATTATCTTGTGAGATGTGCACATACTCTGAATAAAGATATATATATAGGATGTAGTTTGATTGTTTTTATAATCTACATAAAGGCTCAAGTGCCAAGAGATGAGAGTAAGCCTATTACTCTTTTTCTAATGAATCAGTTGGAAAGCATATGCCTTCTTTTCCAGATCTAGGAGCTGCAAATTCAGGTGTTAGAGCATTCTAGAAGTAAATGCTTCTACAAAAATGTGTTTTCCTTGAATTGTGGACCAGGACAGCCACCTGGCCATTTTGAGTTCCTGATGCCTTTAGGTGAACAGGTCAAAGTGGATTACAGTGTTGGTTTTGATAATTGATACTGGGCATCAAGGAGAAATGGTTTCTATTATACAAGGAGGACAGGAAGGAGTGAGTACAATACTGGTATATTCCCTTTGATGCCCCAAATCCTCAGAAATGGAGGTCATGCCATTTTATCAATTAAAGACTGATCAGCTGATGTCGTAATAATTTAAAATGGAGACTAGCAGAAATAAGTCATAAATACCAACTATGCCAAGTGATCAGTCATAAATATGAATGCATAACCCTTTAATTTCTTGCAGTTATGTATACATAATAACTTAAGCTAGCTTTCAAATTTATACTGCTTACTAACTTGATTCTCTTTTCATTCTTTTTTGCTTTTGTGTTGTGCAGCATGTGTTGGAAATGATTAACTGTCTTGTTGAGTCCAGAAAGGAGTATGGAAGCAGGACCATGACAAAATCATAAGAATTACATCACCTGCAGATCCTAAATAATGAAATTATTAAGTTTTCTCCCTTTGGTAAGGGCAAAATTTTAGAATAAAAGTTGAATATTCCTTATCTGAAATGCTTGGGATCAGAAGCATTTTATTTACAATGTTTTTAGGATTCTGGAATATTCACATAGACTACTGTTTGAACAGCCCCAATTCAAAAATATGAAATCTGAAATGCTTCAAAATCCAAAACACTTTGGGTGTCATGTTGGTATTCCAAAAGTTTTGAATTTTGGAACATTTTTGGATTTCAGATTTTCAGATTAAGGATTCTCAACCCATATGGGATAAATGTATTACACCAGCTAGGAGCGATTTTATAAAGTAGGGGGTGGAGCAGCTAGAGAGCTGGACTATAGAGAACTTCTGTGTTTTTTTGTTTGCTGCCCAGCATCTGAAACTTTGCCCTTGTGTTTGGGAAGTCTCTATTTTATAAATCCTTGAAGTGGGCAGAGAGCATTTAGAAGTTTTAAAGTCTGGATGTTCAATTACCTAGTGAAAGTGACAGCTGAGAAGCAGGTGCCTGGTTTAGGTTTGGTCAGTCATAGTTGCATGGCCTGGATTTGATGTGAGTCTGCTGGTAGAGCTACAAAGAAGCTACAACCAGTGAAGAATAAATTTCACATTAAGCAGCAGCTAGTTTTAGGAAGCTAATCTAGCTTTCCGTCATTAGTGGATGTGAAAATGTTATCCTCCAGGCACCAAATCTGCACCAATGTATCCAATGGCTATTTCCTTTGTTTTCTGCTATGTTCCAGTTCTGCCAGTTTCCAATTCCCTGACCTTCATGGTGATTCTGGAAGGTACCCATATATTCAGTAAATTATTTTTCTGCTATGTCATCTCTGGATGACACTTTCCATTTCCTCCAACTAAGAAGCTGGAGTTATGTACTAAGGAGCACATTATACTTCCTTCTCTGAGAGATGAGCCTTCTCAACCCACAAGCATGTGGGATGCTGGCTATATTTCCAAAGGAACCCCAGGACCCCACTCACTCAGAAGCTCCCAGAAAACCCTGCTTGATTGTGCAAAAATATGTGTCCATATACAAATGTTTATCCTCAGCATTTGAGCAGTGCCAATAATCCTGTGGTTGCCCGGACTATGTGATTCACAGAGACAGCCTCAATTTTCTGAGTCATAGAAAAACCTCAGGTGGGCTGTGAAGCCCCAGGAAACTTTTGTGGTATTTTCTTCCTGATGTTGCAACAGGAATATGATCTATAAATCTGGTCTGCCAGCCTCAAACTGCCAGAAAGGCATTAACATAAACGTTTTAAAAAACAAAATGAGTAAAACAAAGAGGAGGCAAGTAGAAGGAAATGGATTCCCAAATGTGTGGTTGTGATTCCATTCACAACGGTAAAAATGATCAAAGAAGGGGGGGGGCAGTTTTTTGATGGAATGGAAATCAGCAAAAAGTTTGTTATATAAAAAGGAGATAAAGGCAAATTTCCAAATGAGCAAAAAATTTAAATGAATCCTTTTCAGAACTTTGAGATAATTAGCTAATCACAGGGCTTGGCCAAAGGGGCCATTTGGATTATCTAGTTGTTTACTGGAAAAAAATGTTAGCTAGAACATGATTATCTGTTTCTTTTTAATATGAAAAATATGTGGCTATTCAGAATTCTCATGAATAGGGAAGAAATATTGAAAATGTAACCAAGAAAGCCAAATCAGATAATAGAGTAAAAAAAACAGGGCATGTTTATGATCTTAGGAAGATGAATGAAAACAATTTTAGATTGAATTGGACCTGAAGGGAGTTGAAGTTCAATCACTGAGAGGGAATTTTATGGCAAGGGCAGAAATGGGAAAAGCTAGAATTTAAAAATATAGATAAAGAAACATTGTGAAGTACTATAGAGTGACAATTTCACCCAAGGAAGACTGTTCTTGGCCATTGAAAATAAACAGGAAAGGTGAAAATAAGGACACATTACTATGGATGAGCATAATATTTTAGTTTATGCTCATCTATGGTAATGGATTGTAATGGAGTATAATAGCTTATAATTCAAGGATTAAGTTTTGGGGTTATGTGAGCAAAAGCTTGGACTTAGCCAGGCCTGAGTTCAAATTCTGATTCTCTTTCTCTCTATTGCTTTTCTAGGGATACCATAACAAAGCTATCACAAACTCAGTGGCTTTAACAACAGAAATTCATTTTCTCATCGTTTTGGAAGCTCCCCTCTGTACATGTCTGTGTTCAAATTTCTTCTTCTTTTAAGCACACCAGACATATTGGATTAGGGCCATATTAATGAGTTAATTTTAATTTAATTACCTCTTTTAAGAACCTCTGTTCAAATACCGTCACACTCTGACATGCCTGGGTTCAGACTTCAACATACAAATATTGGGAGAGACAAAATTCAGCCCATAATACTCGCTTCCTTTATTTTGGTGGTGGTGAGGGGGGCAAGTCAGTTCTTCTGAAACATCTTTGACATAGAAGCAGAAGATTACTGTAATATGAGAGCTAAATCACTACAACTGTGACTATTACATAATAAAAATGAAAAACATCAATATTGCTATTATTGCTGATAAAGTACAGTGTGAGTCATAGTTAAATGCACAGAAAAGGAGATCCTTAAACATCAAAATTATATTACTTCAAGACTATCAGCAAGCTCAGAAAAAATCTCTCTTACTCCACAAAACATGTCTTTTATCCTCCCCATAGGGAATGTCTGGGAACAGATGTCATGTTTTCTGACCCATCTGGGTGGTCAAGATCTCTTAATCAGCCAGGAAAATAGGCATCTGGCTAAATAAAATAGTCAAAATTTCCTGCCCAAATATGGGTTCAGGTAAAAAGTCAAACTGGAAGGAAGTAAAAGAGGTTAATTTCGAGTATATTACATTTCCTGAATGCCGGCGGCAACCACCTTATCACTTCAAACCTGAGGGTTTGGTCTCTTGAAGTCAGAGCTTAACTGAGAGAAGCCAGAAGAGGGCAGCAAAGTGCTAAGCAGTGAGACCTGCCAGGGACAGATTTACAGAAAGTGTGGCTCCATCTTAGCAGGTGGGTGGTTCATATTTGCTGAATGCTAGAACCTTCTGGGGAGCTTTAAGGTCTCTGGATGTCTAGCTTGCATAATTAATTGCAGGTAAAATTTAAAAATTGAACAGTAAACTGGAGGGGATGTTGCGGCATCTGAACCAGTCCCTTAGAAATCTAAAGGAACAGATTTGGAAATTGGGAACAGACTAGGACAGACAAGTAAAAAACAGCCAGATTCATTACTTAGGTTATTACCGCTATCCTAGAAAAGAGAGCTTTGGAGTTTCTAAGTTGTGATCAGATTAAAATGATTTCATAGTACTTTGAAGATTGCCTTTCAAATACCTTGGAACTGTTGTGGATAAATGAAATGATATTCAATAGGGTTATTTGATGAGATATGGTAGATGCAAAATAAAAGCAGGAAGATTTGGTAAGAATATGAATAAACATAAAGACATAAGCTAGAAGTCATAAGGAGACTTCATCTTCAGGGTATGATTTGTCTATAGGCAGGAGGAATGTAATCAAAAGCAGGTTCAAGGAAGTGCATATAAGCCCTGATATCTAGAAAGAAACGAACTAAGAGAGCTTTTAAAGAGTGTTTGTGGACTGAGGATTTACAGGTTATAGAATTAAAATATCATGGAGAGAGGAGAAAGAATACACCACACCCTCAGCTCTTGAGGACATCCTCAGCTCTTGAGGATAGTCAGTATAAGCCAGGTGTCTTTCCTATATACAAGAGGAAAGACATTTTGAAAGTCAATCTGTTTGTTATCTGAGTAGCTGGAGTGAGGTGGAGGTCTTAAGATTCTGTTTGTCCATCATTTGAAGAAGTTGAAATTGTGTGCTGTGATTCAAATAATATGGGTCATTTTTTAAGCCGTCTTACCCTTGATTTTTAAAAAGTCAGTTATGAAGTCCTAAAAGTAAACAAAACACAATATTTTTTTTTAAAGTAGTAATTCTTAAAATTAAGTGTGCATTGGCAGGTCTGTTAGAAGATAAGATACATGAGACTCCAGGGTTTCAGATTCAGGGTTTTGTTTTTTTTCCCCCCTAGCAAATTCTCTGGTAATGCCAATGCTGCTGGTTTGGGGACTATACTTTGAGAGCCACTGCTTTACAGGTAAATGTTATTCCAGACAGAAAATAACTGATAATTGCGGAGGCACATCACAATGTTCACCTCTCTTAGTGAGGTCAACTTTGCACATTGAAATCATCTGCAGAGAACTGGAAATACTGATGTCCCAGTGCCACCCCCAGAGGCTGTTGTGATTGCCTTGGCAAATGGCCTGGGTACCAGGATTCTTAAATCTGCAGGTAAATCAAATATGCAATCAGAATTGAGAGCCATTCACCAGTCAGCATCTGGGTTCTGGTTTAGTCTTTGCTCATATTTCAGAAGAGCCTCTGAAGTTATGGAACCAAGATGATGACGAATCCAAGCCAACATTTGTTGTAAGATTCTTCTGGGTCAGCAGAGTATGAAGCCCTTCATGAGGAATATCTCATTGGAACTTCACAGTGAGCCTATCTCATCTCTTATTCCTACAGGCATAGTGTCAGAGTCTATGACTCTGAAGCAAAATATGGAAACTGAGAAAAATATATTGGCTCCCAAATGCAAAAGGAAAACTGAAAAATTGAAACTAACATTAATCATTTTGACAATAAAACAATAATAAAATTCCCTCAAATAATTTTAAATGGCTGCTTATATTTAATAGGGAATGCAAGAATTTTTTAAAAAATGCTTACTGTTTAATAAGGTAGTATTCCCAAAGTGATTAGCAACTATGACTGTCTTAAGATGGTCCTACTCCCAACATTCTATGATAGAAATTATTGCTAACCTCATTTTATAGATAAGAAAATTAAGCACAGAGAAATTAAGAAATCCTTAGCCACACATATTTAGCCACACAGCTGAGTATGGGATAAAGAAGAATTTAAATCCAGAAATTCTGACTGTGAGTGCAAGTAACACAACACAACAAGGTAACATCCATACTGTATCTTATGCATGCAAACACACACAGGGACGCCTATGGGGCCAAAAGACCTGTTCAAGGAAATTGTAAAGGAATTGCAATCTAAGGCTGTTTCAAAAGCTGTCAGAGAATCTGTGGATCATTATGTTCTTTAGCCTGTTCTTCAGCAGGGAGGAGCCACTGAACACAACTGTCTACAAGGCTCAAGGCACAGTCGAGGATGCTCTCTGCACAGGTGGTAAGGCAGTGGCCTCTCTAGTGTTGGGCAATGTGGCTGACCTGCAATCGTGCCACCAGCTCACAAATCTTGCACACAGATCTTGTTAAATATTGCCTCAAAAAAAGAAAAGTTAGAAGAGTATTCAGAGGATGCCCTTGTTTTTCTTCAGAATTATATGCTCTTGAGTATTGGGCAATATTTGATGCTTTTGATTAAAATGGAGGAGGAGGAGGAGGGGAGGGAGATGAAGAAAGAAAGAAGAGAAAGAAAGAAAGAAGGGAGGGAGGGAATAAAGGAAGGAAAGGAAAGGAAGGAAGGGACTGTGGCAGGCCATGAGGTTTGCTCCCAATCCTCCTGCCAGTTAATGGCTGATCTAAGAAGGCAAGACCCTAGGACCAGTAGGTATGCTCCCTAGTGGTATTTTCCATAGGCCAAATTTCACTTAAGAGATGTGTGAGGTTTCCACTATAACGGTTTTGCAAGATGTCCTGAATTCCTGGCTTACAATGTTGAAGATTGCATATGCCCTCAAAACAGGTGGAGGAGAGGAAATATTAAATTGGTGGATTAACGGACAAATATTTATTTAAAAAAAATTTTCACCCTCTGGCGTGCTGGCTGATCATCTTGTCAAGTTTGGCATTCTTTCTCCTCTCCTGCCATCTGGTGGTGCTTCTGAGCCACATTTTCTTTCATTTGTCCATTATCCCACTAGTCATTTCTAGAAAATTTGCTTCAAGGTCATCACTGCTCTGATCATCCAGTCACATTCTTAGTGGTTCCGCATGAAATATGGTTCTTCTTATACGCCAGAGTGTTTCATTTCTACTAAATAATTTGCTTCTAAAATTTAATTTATGGGATGTTAAATAATAGGACCACAAATACATACTAATCTACCTTTGATCTAAAATGGAAAAGCAAGACATGCAGTTCTATTGAGTTGGATATTTATTTAAACATAAGTATCATTAGTTGCTGTAGGTGTCAGACCTAGAAGGAAAATAATGCCATTTAAAAATTTTGTCTTGGAAGGACCATTTGACTGCCACCATTGGTGCTCTCTTGTAGAGTCCTCTGGTAATGCCAACTGTACATTTGAAATAAATAAAAATCTGGTTGACATTGCTAAGAACGGTTATCTGTTGGGTCCATTTCTGGAATGATCCTCCACTTTCTGCCCTTCTACAAATCATGGAGATTTTACATAAAATCTCAGCTCTATAGTTTATTTGAAGAAATACGGAAGTTTGGCCAACACTGGCCTCCTCCTTCAGTTGACAGCTTCTCTAAAATCTATTTTGTCTATTTGGGCCTCTGCCTTAGGATTCCTCAAATGTGATCACCTCTGTCTCTTCTCAATCTCCGATCTTGCAAATGTCTCCCCTGGGGCTCAGGGCAACCCTACCAAGCAGGGAAGAAAAGTTACTATATAAAAATCCAACACAAAATTAGAAATAAAAAAAAAATGAGATTCCAAATCATCCTAGCTGTATCTTCAGTTTAATAATTTAAACATGAAAAGCAGAAAAATAAAATTATTCATGGGAGAGTTGATTGAATATTTTGACTTACTGAATATCAACATGTAATAAGCATTTATTCTCAACACACAGAGTAACCAGTACATAAAAGAGGATTGAGTGTGATTTGTTGATTAAAGTATACAATGAGTACTAAATTCTTAAAAATTCTTAGCTGGGAAAAAATACTTTAAAAGGTTGATATTAGTTGTTAGTCAAAGATGATCTGAAACACTTGAAAATTATTAGTCTGCAGAAAAGAATGCAATTGTTGATTAAAGAGACAACGAACACTAAATACTTGCAAACTATTAGTTTTATCCATACTATTTTTACCTACTTGGAGTCTGCAGCTCATTTTCCCAGTCGTATTTGTTATTATGTTTATGGGTGAGATGGATAAAAATAAAGTATCCTGAAATCTTTCATGAAATTGGATCAATTAGTTTGTGCCAGTGTGCTTCTTGTGCTAATGTACAATGTATTTTTGTAAAGCTTTATTCCAGAGCTTTTAGCTGCTTCAGCAAAAGATGCTGCTTCTGACAGCCAAGCTAGTCTTTTTCTGCTTCATGTTGCAATATAATTTTAGAACTGGAAGACACCAAAAAAGTCAACTACCCTATAACAAGAACCTACGAGACAGAGAAGAGTCTTGGTTTCTCCAAGATCAGAGTAAGTAGGAAAAGACATGAAATCCAGAAGGATTATGGCCGTCTATGTCCCATGCACTAGCCTATACAATTTTAAAGACATTCCAAGTATAATCAACAATGTAAATTTCATGACTTACATGCAAATAAATTCAACATTCTATTACTTTTAAGTTTGGTCAGTTTCCTCCTGAAGCCCCTTGGGTGGGCACATTTTTCTGTGATTTGTGTGCCGGACCAGTATTATAGTGGCTTTGACAAGTTAGGAAGATGGTAGAAGAGTTCTCAGCATGATTTTTCCTCTATTAGGGTGTCTTGGTCCATTTCAACTGCTATATGACAAAATACTGTGGACTGGGTGGTTCATTAAAAACAGAAATTTATTTCTTATAGTTCAGGAGTCTGGGGAATCTAAGATTAGGTTACTGATAGATTCAATGTCTGGTGAGGGTAAGCTCCCTGAATCATAGATGACTGTTAAAAAAACTATATATTTTTAGTTATAGATGGACACACAATACCTTTATTTATTTATTTTAATGTGGTGCCGAGGATCAAACCAAGTACCTCGCATGTGCTAGGCAAGTGCTGTCCCACTGAGCTATAAGCCCTGCCCACAGATGACTGTTTTTAACTAGTTCATTTTGCTTATGTATAATATCAGGTTCATTCTGACACAATTATACAAGAATTGAATATAATTTGCTTTAATTCAGTCCCCAGTACTTCCCCTTTCCCTTCCCTCCTCCCTCTCCTGTTCCTTCCCCTCTACTCTGCTGATCTTCCTGATGTATGTATAGAGTTTTAAAATTCGTGCCTTGTGAATATACATGAAGGGGTTTCACTATGCTATATGTATATATGTACATAGGAGAGTTAGGTCAGGTTTATTCCACCATTCTTCCCTTATCCGGACCCTCTTCCCTGTCCCCTGATCCTCTTTCTCTTCTTTACTGATCCCTCTTCTATTTTGATGGAATTCCTCCCCTGCCCCCCCATATTTTTTAACCCTTATTTTGGTATCGCTTTCACATATCAGAGAAAACATGTGACCTTCCACTTTCTGGGCCTTGTTTATTTCACTTAGCCTGATGGCCTCTAGCTTTATCCATGTACTGGTAAATGCCATAATTTCATTCTTCTTAATGGCTGAGTAATATATATAACATTTTTTTATCCATTCATCTGTTGAAGGGCACCTAGATTTGTTCTATAGCTTGGTTATTGGGAACTGTGTTGCTATAAACATTGACATGATTGCATCCCTATAGTATACCAATTTGGGATCTTTTGGATATATACTAAAGTGTAGGACACCTGGGTCATAGGATAGTTTCATTCTTAATTTTGAGGAATCTCCATACTGCTTTCCAGAGTGCTTGAATAATTTGCATTCCCACCAATGATGTATAAGTGTGCCCTTTTCCCCATATTCTCGCCAACATTTATTATTATTTTTACTCTTGATAATTACAATTATAACTAGCGTGAGATGAAATTTTTTTCTCTTCCTTTTTTATTTGTTCTTTTTAGTTATACATGACAGTAGAATGTATTTTGACATATTATACATTCATGCAGTACAAGTTCTCGTTCTTGTAGTTATGTTATGTACAATTCATTCTACTGTTTCCTTTGCTGTGAAGGAGCTTTTTAGTTTGATACCATTCCATTTTTTGATTATTGATTTTACTTCTTGTGCTTTAAGAGTCAAATTGAGGAATTTGGTTCCCAAGCTGATATGATGGAGAGTTAGGCCTACTTTTTCTTCTACTAGGCACAGCATCTCTGTTCTAATGCCTAAGCCCTTGATCCACTTTGAGTTGGATCAAGGGCTTAGGCAGGGTGAGGGACAGAGGTCTAATTCCATTTTATTACATATGGATTTCCAGGTTTCCCAGCACCATTTGTTGAAGAGGCTATCTCTTCTCCAATGTATGTTTATGGCACCTTTGTCTAGTATGATATAACTGTATTTGTGTGGGTTTGTCTCTGTGTCTTCTGTTCTGTACCATTGTTCTTCATGTCTATGTTGGTGCCATCACCATGCCATTTTTGTTACTATAGCTCTGTAGTGTAATTTAAGGCCTGGTATTGTGATGCCTCCTGATTCACTTTTCTTGCTAAGGATTGCTTTGTCTATTCTGGATCTCTTACTTTTCCAAATGAATTTCATGACTATTTTTCTTTTTCTATGAAGAACATCACTGGAATTTTAATAGGAATTGCATTAAATCTATATAGCACTTTTGGTAATATGGCCTTTTTTGATAATATTAATTCTGCCTATCCAGGAGCATGGACCATCTTTCAATCTTACAAGGTATTCTTCAGTTTCTTTCTTTAGTTTTCAGTGGTTTTTATTGTAGAAATCTTTCAGCTCTTTTGTTAGATCGATTCCCAAATATTTTATATTTTTCCAGGCTATTGTTAATGGAATAGTTTTCCTAATTTCTCCCTCAGTTGATTCGTCACTGATATATAGGAACACATAGTTTATTTATGGGTGTTTATTTTATATCCTGATACCTTGTTGAATTTACTAATGAGTTCTAGAAATTTTCTGGTGGAGTTATTTGGGTCTTTCTTCTACATATAGAATCATGTCATCAACAAATAAGGATAGTTTGAATTCTTTTTTTCCTATTCATCCCTTTAATTTCTTTCTTCTGTCTAACTAGAGTTTCAAATACTATGTTGAAGACAAGTGATGAAAGAGGGCACCCTTGTCTTGTTTTAGTTTTTATAGGGAATACTTTCCATTTTTCTTAATTTAGAAAGATGTTGCCCTTGACTTTAACATCCATAGCTTTTACAATGTTGATTTATGTTCCTACTATCCCTAGTTCTTCTAGGATTTTGAACATGAAGAGGTTCTGTATTTTGTCAAATTTGTTTTCTGCATCTATTGAGATTCTTGTCTTTAAGTCTATTGATGTGATAAATTATGTTTATTGATTACCATATGTTGAACCAAGCTTGCATTCTCAGATGAATCCCACTTGATTGTGGTGAATGATCTTTTTAATATGTATGTGGTTTACCAGAAATTTATTGAAAACTTTTGCAGCTATGTTTATCAGGAATATTGGTCTGAAGTTTTCTTTCCTTGATGTTTGGACCAGTCCTGCAAACAAGAGGCCATGGGGCAGAAAGTATATAGGATTCTAGAGTGGATAATGGGTGATGTTGTACATATATTATTTTTGTATGTTTTTAGCAGGAATGCCTAAAGACCCCCATCCACACACCACCCTTTTCCATTAGCGTTTGCTCAAACCAGAGCAGTAGCTCTCCAGAATATATGTGAATGCATAAGTTGTAGTTGAACACAATCCCTTTATTTTATTCATTTATTTTAATATGGTGCTGAGGATCAAACCCAGGATGTCACACATGCTAGGCGAGCACTCTACTGCTGAACCACAACCTCAGCCCCAAAGCTGTATTTTTTTTTTTTTTTTTATGTTGTGGCTAGAACAATTTTAGTTGAGGATTTTCTAAATTTCTGAGATGTGAACCAAAATCAGGGATTATGTGATGCTATCCCCCAAAGATTGCCAATGGCCTGGGTTGCACCAAGTAGTTTTGATTCCATGTTCAGAAATTATGTTTTTAAAAATAAAACATTAAGTCATGTTCCTACTTTCTGATTAGCTTATTGTTTGTTGGCAGATACCTTTGGCTTCTAGATGAGAATTCAGTGCACTTGAAAGTACAAAATAATCCCTTAGAGAATGCACACAGCTCAAATACATTTGCTCATAAAAACCTCTGCCTTTTCAATAACCACTGAACCAGAGATAGGTATATTCTCAGTGTGTGTCACTAAAAACACTCATATAAAACACCCTCTAGCTATTCAAGTTTAGGGCTATGTATAATATAGCTTTTGTTCAGCAGTTTTATTTTAATCTGAATGTGCAAAGACTTTCAGCAACTGTTCTTTATGGGCCTGCATGTCACATAATGTTGACAAACCAGCATTTTATTGATGCATAAAAGCTGTTCTCGTCAAACAAGTAGGCAGAGCTATCTATTTTTCCTGTTAATATGAATATGAATCTTGTGCTTCCTACTTCAGGTTTTTGAAAGCTTAGAGTGGGGTGCATTGTCTTGTACTATCTAGAAAATACACATAGTTTGATTCTACAGTTAATCCTTTATAGGACTTGTTCATTTGATGAAGGATTGCATTCATTCTCACTCTAACCCACCAATTTTTAAAAAAAATTAGAGTCATTTCCTTCTTATGGACAAATGGATTTTATTGTTTGAGAACTAGAAACCCAGAGGACCCTGGTGGAGGCCAGCTGTCACATAAGATGTCTAACCACACTGAGACCCACCACACTAGAGGGGAGATGTGTAGGCAGTGGGTTGATAGCCCAGCTCAGTCCCAGACGACAGCCAAACAAATGGCATGCCATGGAGTGGCTGTCTTCCATATCTAGCTAGGACAAGCATGGATGACAGCAGTTCCAACTGATATCTGACTGCAAGCACAGAAAAAAACCATAATTAAGAACCGCCCAGTTTGCCATTTGCCCAGGGAGAACTTTGGAGCTTCACCAGATAGCATGCAAGTTAAAAGATTGGTGAAGAGTCCAGGAAGGGTTGATGCTGGTGGTAGGAATATTTGTAATTTATAAGCCCATAACAATCTCAAACATAACACCCATGTTTCTGCCCTTCAAGGCACAATCAGTGGCACCTTCATGTTGCCCATGAAGTCCATTAGAGTGTCGTTGGCATTTTGTGGTGAGCTTTTCTTGGAGGCTTCCCTCCAACTGAACTGGCCCATGAATGCCCATGAACCCTCCTGACCCTGTACCATCTGAGGCCTGACGCCATTGCTGTCTTCATATCCCTTTCAGTTGTCTCTCACTTCCTGAGTTTGAATCTTTGCTGTTCAATGATATTATTATTATTATTATTATTATTATTATTATTATTTTATTTGACTAATTATTTACCAAATTCACTTCTTTTCTTAAATACTCCCAATACCCCATTTAAATTACATCATGATTGGTTATAGATGTTTTATTTAGAACAAATTTACAGAGTGGTAAAATTGTTGAAAATGTGGAGGAAAGGAAAAAATAACCCTATAATTTTATTTTTCATTTGGAGAAAGTATTGTTTGCAGAATTCCACAGAAATACAAAAGCAATGTACTTTGGTTGAACCAAGTAAGATGGCTGCAGCTAAGTGTTGGTTGGGGTGTGAGGGGGTCACTTACCTCCTCCAGGAGGGTACCTTTTCAGGCCATCTGCAGGACTAGAAGTCTTCCCTCTGCTCATTACAAGTCTTGTATAGACTTATCTTTGAAATCTCAATGTATAGTCACCCTGTCAAAAGTAGTTCTTTCTTACTTTGCAACTGCTAGAAGAAAATGGGCCAAGACTCTATCTTATGGGTACAGGCATTGACTTCCTTAACAAGATGCCTGAAGCTCAAGAAGTAAAACCAAGAATCAATGATTAGGATGGCATCCCATTAAAAAGCTTCCGAACAGCAAAGGAAATGATTAAGAGCATGAAGAGAGAGTCTACAGAAATGGGAGAAAATCTTGCCAGCTGCTCCTCTGATAGGGGATTAATATCCAGAATATACAGAGAATGCAAAACACTTAACACCCAAAACCCCACAAATAACCCAATCAGTAAATGGGCAAAAGAAATAAACAGGAACTTCTCAAATGAAGAAAACAAGTACTCACTTTGGCAGCACTTACACTAAAATTGGAACGATACAGAGAAGATTAGCATGGCCCCTGCTCAAGGATGATATGCAATTTTGTGAAGCATTCCACATTTTTATAAAATTTTCTAAGAAATGATTTGAAAATGAAAATTTATTATTTGCATTGCTATCCAATCTGGTTAAAGGTTGTCTACGTTGTTTTGTTTCTAACCTGTGTTTAACATGACAGTCATGGCTGATAATCAGAGAGACTCTTAGATCATTAAAATGTATTTAAACCCTTGAGGGTTATGATGGATTCCTAGAGTACAAGATGGTGATATTTACTTGGATTATGTGTAGATCCAATAAAAATGAAATATAACTGTAAGAACATTGAACAAAAAAGAAGAAGAAGAAACACAAATGGCCAACAAATATATGAAAAACTGTTCAACATCTCTAGCAATCAGGAAAATTCCAATCAAAAGTACACTAAGATTTCATCTCATACCAGTCAGAATAACAATTATCAAGAAGACAAATAATAAAAAATTCTGGTGAGGATATGGGAAAAACCATATATTGATACATTGTTGGTGGGACGACAAATTAGTACAGCCATTTTTTTAAAGCAATATGGAGGTTCCTCAAAAAAACTAGAAATGGAGTCACTATATAACCTAGCTATTCCACTCGCCGGTGTATATCCAAAAAACCTAATATCAGCACATGACAGGGATATGATCACATTAATGGTTATAGAAGCACTATTTACAATAGCCCAGATGCCCATCAATAGTTGTATGGATTAAGAAATTGTGGTGCCCAGTTCCACTGACAACTAAAAAATAAATATTAAAAAAATTTGAGGTATATATACACAATGGAGTTTGACTCAGCCATAAAGAAGAATAAAATTTTGGCATTTACTGGTAAGTGGATGGAAATAGAGAATACTATGTTAGGCAAAATCAGCCAGATTCAGAAAATTAAGGGTTGAATGTTTTCTCTGATACGCAGAATCTAGCACAAAGTAAGGGGAAAAGTTATATGTGCTGGGGGGTGGATACCAAAAAGATAGGGAAGATCAGTGAAGGAGAAGATCAAAAGAGGGGAGAGGGATGGGAAAGTGAAGGAAATATGGAATGAATTTAACAAAATCATTCTATGTGCACATATGAATATACCACAGGGAATTTTACCTTTGTGTGTGTATACAAGATACTAATCAAAAACAAACAAACAAGGGAAGATGGGCAGGGTAGGAGAATAGGGGGAGAGAGAAGAGGGAAAGTGATGGGGGATGGAGACTAAAATGGATTAAACCAAATTCCATGCATGTATACTTTTGTCAAAATGAACCCAATTACTGTGTATAATACAATTTCTAATAAAAAAGTAGGCCTTTCTCTATTATTGTTTTTTTGGGGGGATTTAAATTTTTTAAAAAAATCATTTTGATTCACTATTCATGGCAGTAGAATGCATTTATGCACTTTGATATATCACACATAGATGGGATATAATTTCTCATTTTTCTGAGTGTACATGTTGCAGAATCATATTGGTCATGCAGTCACATATATACATACAGTAATAATGTCTGTTTCATTCTACTATCTTTCCTATCCCCACATCCCTTCCCTTCCCCTCCCATCACTTCCCTCTACCTCATCTAAGGTGACACTGTTCTTCCCTAGTGCCCCCCCCCCACTTATGGTGAATTAGCATCCGCACATTAGAGAACACATTTGGCCTTTGGTTTTGTAGGATTGGCCTATTTCGCTTAGCATGATATTTTCCTCTGTTATTGTTTTTATTATTATTATCTCAGCAAACTTTCCCTCACAACACTGATTTCAATTTTGCAACTACTGTGATTCAAAAATTCCGTGATTTCAAAATTACTGTTTTATAGTTGCTATTGTGGATTTGGTACTTAGATTCTCCTTCATTATTATGGACTCTTTGGGGACAGAAGGAGGAGACACTGCTTATTTGTTGCTAATTCACATGTACCAAGCTTAACTCTAGGTATACATAGTATGTGCTCAATAAAAATTATCTAAATGCTCATAATGTGGTGTCAAGACCATTATAACACAATTCTCATAGCTGAAATAAGGGTACATGCTATTCCTGTAAAAATCAAAATTATAGTATAAGATGTGGACTACTGGAATAACATTTTTGGTATTATTTAGATATACAAGAGCACAGATGGCCATAAGCAAGTTTATCAAGAGATAAAGCTTGGTTTTGGTAATTTCCCTTGTCACAGTTTCTCTTTCTCCTTTCTGAACGCACCAGGAATATTTGAATTTTAGTAAGGTATCTCAGCTCATGCTATAACAAAATAACATGGATTGTGTGGCTAAATACATGACAGAAAATTAATCCTCACAGTTCTGGAGCTTGGGAAGTTCAAGACGGAACTTCCAGAACATTCAGAGCCGTCTGGTGGGGACTTACTTCCTGTTCCTACCTGACTATGTGTTGGCTGGATCCTCACATGGCAGAAGGGCAGGGACTTCCTCTTGTACTTCTTTCATAAGGGCCCTAATCCCATTCACAAAGGTTCCATCCTCATGACCTGATCACCTCCAACCGCCCCACCTCCAAACACTATCACTATGGGTCTATGGATCCAATATGGGAACTTTGGAGAGACATGAACATTCAGAGCAGAGCATAAGGACAACTCCTAAAACTAACAAAATAAAACAAAACAAAAGTGTCCTGTGATTCCCAGGTATTAACTGATTTTTTGCATGTTGTATTTGGGATGTCCTGATGGGACAGGAGGAGAGAGGGACTGGGATGTGCTCTGCTTAGGTGGTACTGTGGTTGGAATGTGTCTCCTAGATTTCATGTGCTGGAAACTTAATCTCCAAATTCATATGTTGGTGGTATTTGGACATGGGGTCTTTGGGAGATGATAAGGATTAGAGAATCCCCTCAGGGTGAGCCCCATGATGAGACTGGCTTGTGAGAAAAGGAGGAAAGGCCTGAGCTGACACATGCTTGCTCCATCTCCCCATCAGATGCCCTCCACCATTTGTGAAGCAGCACAAGCCTCTCACTACATGCTGAGGAGTCAACAGTGTCTTGTTCTTTGAATCCCCAGGCTCCAGAACAGTGAGTCAAATAAATTTCTTCTCTTCATAAATTACCCAATCTCTGATATTTTGCTATAGCAACAGGAAATGCTCTAAGATTGCTGGTGGAGCCCTGTAGCATCCCTCAGATCATACCATGCTGGATGCTAGCTTCTCTGCTAACCCATAGCATCATCTTGAGCAAGAGTTTTTGGTTATAAAAGTAGGGAGGTTGAGAAGTGGTTTAGATGCATTGTCCAATCCCATTTTTTAATATTTGGAAGCACGCTTGTTATCCAGAAAGTGAGCTCAGTGCCATTCTAGCTGATTCTAGCACAGAGGAACCATAGATGGAGAGGACAAGAGTACAGACGGAGCTGGAGATGGTTGGTCGGGTGAATCTCCTTTTGCCATCCACCAAATCCGCAATCCCATGTAGCCACTTTAAGGCTCTTATTGCCCTGCATGTAACTCAGAGAAGATAATTGCAAAGTTTCAAATTACGTACACTACGCCACACATAGTAGGTAACTAGCACATGTGAGGTGCCTGATGAAGAACCCTCGGAATCCTGACATTCTGTCATTCTGTGGTTGTTATGAATCAAATATAAGCATTTAGCTCAAATTTTTATATATAGTTTTGCTATTTCTCTCAAATTAGTTAACTATAACCAACCAGATACGCAAAAATATATCAAATTTCGTTTTATTGACCTTTTTTGTAAATCATAAATAGAGTGATATTATAAGTTCTATTTTGTGTTTAGCTTTGTATGTTCATGGAATTTATCCATTCTTTTTTAAAGAGCTGTGCTAAGTTTGATCAAGAAAGAGGTATTTTCACAGAGGTATCTCTTCATGCCCCCAAAACCTATCCAGTTTTTTCCCTTAACATCACCTAGGTAGACTAGCTGTTCCTCATTCTCCCTTCTGACCCTTCTCCTGGTTGCTGGATCTGTGATCCACTCCTCTTCCTGTTGGCCACTGGTGGAGCCTGCTCATCATATCTGGTTACATCATCTCAGCCTGTCTCCATTTGGTAATGGCTATTAGATAATAGTCATGTTTTGTAAGTTAGCAGTCAAGCAGAAAGGAGCTCAGGGAAGTGAAATTTTCACAAGTCCAGCAGCAAGGGCTGCCTGTGATCCCCAAGGGGGAAAGTCATTCATTTATTTCTGCATTGCTGATTTCATCATTCAGTTTGATTTCTTTAGGGAGTATAGAGTGCAAAACATCCCTCGGGGTCAAGTTTTGGAATATTTTTACTTTAATTACTACAGAAAAGGAAGAAGAAGCAATAAAGCCTAAATTACATGAGAAATACATATAACTGTTCTGTAATATGGCTAACATGACTCTTATGCTATTGAAGACCTGGTGCCATTCTGACTACTTCATTCCATAGACATTTTGATATCAGTGTCTGATGTCGTTAAACACTCATATGACAAGCTGTTCTTGTTATTACCTGGATAAGCAAAAATTTTCTGACTGTAGATGGGCAACTCATAAATTTTACTTTGATCGAGAGAGCTTATTGCAAATTAATTAATGAATTGGTATGAAGGTTGTATACATCAGAATTTTATATGTGAGTTTCACCAAGTTAAGCTGGCAGCCTTGGTCAGAAAGACTTTGCTACACTGGAATTTCTAGATCTGCTAAGCTGAGGACCTGTTATCAAGATAGAGGTGAGTGACTTGGGGTGGTGGTGCACATCTATAATCCCAGCAGCTTGGGAGACAGAGGAAGGAGGATCGCAAGTTCAAAGCCAGCCTCAGCAAAAGTGAGGTGCTAAGCAACTCAGCGATACTGTGTCTTTAAAATACAAAATAGTTAGGGAAGTGGCTCAATGGTTGAGTGTCCCTGAGTTCAGTTCCTGGTACCCCCCTCCCCCCAAAAAACTGATAGGGGTGAGCTATCAATTTGTCCCAAGCAGTGCACTGTTGAGGATGCTGTGGAGTACTGTCCAGATCCTCTATAAAGACTAAAGGATTTATTAACCTAACTTTTGGGGAGGTTGTCAGCTGTGACTTGTCTTTGGAATTGGCTCTGCTGCAGAGTCATGCCCCTTTCCAGGGCAGCTGACATCCAATACTTGGCCAGTGGAGGAGAGCAAAGGCATAACTCTCTTCTCCTAAGCTGATGCAACTCTGAAGTTCATCTCCAGAGCTGCCTGTGAGGTCAGCCATGGCCTTTGTAGAGATTGCCTTTCAGCCTGATTTCTTCTACACAGTCCTAATTCTTCTTCCCCCTTCAACAGGTGCTGATCTCAGGAGCATTTCCTAATCAATGTCTGGTATTAGAGTCTATTTCCTGAAAAGTGTGTCCTTCCACAGTCCTCTGATGTTAACTGAGTTTTGCCCTCACCCTCATTCACAGGTCGAAGTCCCAACCCCTACACGTAACAGTTTTGGACACAGAACTTTTAGGAGGTAGCTAAATCACATGCATAAATATAGGGTTCTAATCCAACAGGATTGGCATCCTTAGAGGAACAAGAAGAAAGAGCTCTCTCTATATATGCATGCACCCAGAAAAGCCAGTGTAAGGACAAGGGAAGAGAGCTTTCAGCTAGCACCCTAACCGCAGCCTCCCAGGCTCCAGAACTTTGAGAAATAAAAACCTATTGTTTTTAAATCTGCTCCACCTCTATGATGTTTTGTCATAGCAACCTAAGCTGACCAATATACCCTGTCGAAATTTGTGTCTTCTTCAAACTTTGAGAGCAAAGATCCAAGCATAGCACTTCATGTTCTTGGAACTCTTAATTTTTACTGAGCAAACTATTTGTTGAAGTTTAGTACATATAAAGAAGAGTGCATAAGTCATAAGTGGAGACCTCAATGGAGTTTTACAAAAAGAGCACTAATGTGACGCTGGCTGATAGACCAAAGAACATGCTCTTCTTTCATTCCTGATATGGCTAATTTATGTTCTCTTTATTTATTTATTTTTTAAATTCTAGGTTAATATTTATACATTTTGTTTATCTTTGTAAAAAACCAACTTTGATTTTTCTAACTTCCCCTATTGTCTCTTTTCTATTTTAATTCTGCTATTTTCTTCTTTTATTTTTTCCCCCCCAGCTTCTTAAGGAAGAGCTTTACATCACTGATTTTAGATCTTTCTTTATTTGTAATATAAGCATTTACTACTATAAAGTTCCCTCTAAGTCAGGCATGGTAGTGCACACCTGTAATCCCAGCTACTCTGAAGGCTGAGCAGGAGGATCTCAAGTTAAAGGCCAACTTGGATGATTTAGTGAGACCCTATCTCAAAATAAAAAAAAATAAAAAGGCCGAGAATGTAACTCAGTGGTATAGAACCCCTTGGTTCAACTCCCAGTACTTACAATAACCAGTTCCCTCCAAGCACAACTTTAATGTGTTCCTTATATTTAATCTACTGCATTTTAATTGTAATTATATTCAATTTAAAATATTTTTAAAATTCCCCTTACAATTGTTTCTTTGACCCAAGGATTATTTAGAAACACAAATTTTGTGTTTTGAGGTTTTCTCCTATATGTCTTATTACTTACATCTAGGTTAATTTTATTAATGTCAGAGAACTTAATCATCATCAAGATTTTACACCTTTGAAATTTATTTCTTTTTTAAAGTAGTTTTTTTTTTTTGTTTTTTAGTAGTATAGAAGATGGTTCATCTTGTGAATGTACAATGTAAATTTGTGAAGAATTTACACCTTTCATAATTTTGTGTTGTGATGTTCTATGAATGCCAACTATAACAAGTGGTTAGGAATGTTGCTCAGATTGTTTATATTTTTCCTAATATTTTTGACTGTTGTTTTAGTAATTTCTAAGCTGGGGGGAGTGTTAAAATCTTCCATTATGATGATGTAACTGTCTAGTTCTCACTTCAGTTCTGTCAATTTTTAATTCGTGGACTTTGAAACTGTGATATTGGGGATTTACATATCCACATGTATTTTATCTTTCTAATAAATTAGTGTTTTATTATTATTTTCCTTTTTTGTTACAAAGTTCCATTTATCTGATATTAATAAAGCCACTTTGACCCTCTTAAGCTTACTACTTTGATGGTAAGTATTTTTTTCATCTACTTGCTTTTTATCCATCTTGTATAGAGCATGTATTGGGGACATGCTTTTAAATTTTATTTATTTTTTCCCTCTAAACTGAAGTACTTATTCACTTAATATTTGAAATTAATGACTGATATGACAATTTAAACCTATCATTTACCACTTCATCTTCGTATATCTCCTCGGTTGGTTGGTTGTGATTTTTCTTATGTATTTCACTGGAATTTATAAACATTTTTATAATTCCATTTGAATAATTTTTAGCTATAACTTTCTAAGTTTAATTTTTTAGTTGTTCTAGCAATTACAATGAACATCTTTACCTTGTCACAGTCAATTGAGCATTGATTTTGCCCCAGTTTATCTAAAAATGTTAAAACCTTGCAATTGTTTATGCTCTTTTCCCTCCTTTCCAACATTAATGGTATAGTTTTCATATGTATCATATCCAATTATGTCAAAAAAATCCCAATGTATATAAATTTTAAAATTGAAACTATCACATGCATTAGGAATTATTGATAAGGAAATGTTTTGTAATTCAGTTTCCAGTGCTCCTCATTCTTTTCTGGGACATTATATTTCTATTGGGTGTCATTTCTTTAAGTCTAAATGAATGGACTTTCTATCATTCATTGTGGTGTAGGTCAGCTGGTATTATAGATGATTTCCTTCATCTGCAAACATGTTTATTTTACATTTATTCTTCAAGGATATTTTTGCTGGTTATAAGAATCTGAATTGACAGTTTGTTTCTTTTATCTCTTGAAGATTTTGTTTTTACTCTTTTGATTTTAATTTTTTTATGATTTAAAGGCATCAATATTAAAATATTTTTTTCTATATGTAATGTCATTTTTCACTGGTTGGTATTAAGATTTTCTCTTTATCTTTAGAATCTAGCAGTTTGACCACTCTATACTTGGTGTGAGGTTTTTTGTAATCCTGTTGAAGCCATGCTAAATTGCTTGAGTCCATACACTTATATTTTGAGGCTATTGTAAATGGGGTAGTTTCCATTTCTGAGGATTTATCACTGATACACAGAAATGCCTTTGATTTATGGGTGTTGATTTTATATCCTGCTACTTTGCTGAATTCATTTACTAGTTCTAGAAGTTTTCTGGTAGAACTTTTAGGGTCTTTAGGTATAGAATCATATCATCAGCAAATAGTGCCAATTTGAGTTCTTCTTTTCCTATGTGTCTCCCTTTAATTTCTTTCATCTGTCTAATTGCTCTGGCCAGTATTTCAAGAACTGTGTTAAATAGAAGTGGTGAAAGAGGGCATCCCTGTCTTGTTCCAGTTTTTAGAGGGAATGCCTTCAATTTTTCTCCATTCAGAATGATGTTGTCCTGGAGCTTAGCATACATAGCCTTTATGATGTTGAGATATGTTCCTGTTATCCCTAGTTTTTCGAGTGTTTTGACTTAAAGGGGTGCTGTATTTTGTGCTTTTTCTGCATCTATTGAGATGATCATATGATTCTTATCTTTAAGTCTATTGATGTGATGAATTACATTTATTGATTTCTGTATGTTGAACCAACCTTGCATCCCTGGGATGAATCCCACTTGATTGTGGTTCACGATCTTTTTGATATGCTTTTGTATTTGATTTGCCAGAATTTTATTGAGAATTTTTGCATCTATGTTCATTAGAGATATTGGTCTGAAGTTTTTTTTCTTGATGTGTCTTTGCCTGCTGTTGGAATCAGGGTGATATTGACCTCATAGAATGAGTTTGGAAGTGCTCTGAGCTATACCCCAACCTTTGTTCTCTCTATCAGACAAAGTGATTATATTTCAACATAATATTTCCATTTTGAGTCAAAGAAAAGTATACTAGCAGCATGTACTGACTGTGGTCCAACTAGGTTTATGATGGCTTTATCACAGAGAAAAAGAGAGAATTTTGGAGTGGTAAGCTATAGCTATATCATCCTACTGCTTCTTTGTCAAATGAAGAGACAAATGGGAACCTAACTCAGTTTATGTACTTTTTTTTTTTTTTTAAAAAGAAAATTCCATTCATCAGTCTTCTTTGGGGTGTTTTTCTGAGGATATAACAGCTTATCTTAATCTGGTTTTATGTTTAAATAGCCAGTATCTGGGACAAAATAATGTTGCTACAAATCAACAAGAAAGAAAAATTCTGTATTACAAAGTACAACTAGTTTGGAACTTCTGAGTAACTGGCGTCATAGGTATGTTCTACTGTTTGGGAATAAGCCTTCATCTCCATAATTAGCTAGAGTACCACTGCCTTTGCAATCACAACCTCATCTGAGACCAAAGCAGGGTCATGTTGAGGAGGAGAGAAAGAATACGGCTAAGGACTGTACCCCTGTGTCATCACATTAGGCAAAAGGATGTTAGTGAGCAAGAAAAGAAACAAATAGTTGGGACTCTATCTTTAACCTGGACCTGTGTGGGGTTTCTTTTTAATATTTGGGGGTAGGTATGTTTAATCTAGCCAGATAATAATGCACTAATAGACAGTGCATAATAGATAATACCTTTGGAACAATGTCTTCATAAGTCGGTTTGTATTTAGTATTTTTAACTATTACATGATATTGATTACTTTTTGTTCTTTATGCATATTAGAATGGTCTGTTTTACATTACTGGTCATAACTTTATCCAACTTTACATAAAATGCATTTTGAGCACACTTTGATTCATTCTTATGGAACATGAGTTTGGATCTTTTACTTCTTTCAACCCTTAATTAGGTGACTATTTGAGAATTAGTTGCATTATCTTTTGCTCTGTCTCTCCCTAAAACACAAGGGACAACTCACTATCACCTTCTGACAAAGAACATTTGACAGCACACCTGGCCTCTGTTCAATAGATGCTAGTAGAACCCACCCCAAGTTCTAATAGCTAAAAAATGTTTCCAGACATTGCAAGGTGCCCTGTGGGGGAGAAATCATCTCCATCTGAGAAACACTGCTATAGGGTTCAGCAAATTTCAGACAGATATTTGAATTATAACCATATGTTAAGATAGAGCAAATATTTTAAAATTCAAATGTAAGCAATGGTTTCATTCTTTTGGAAAAAAAATCACATTTTAAAAATTTCTGAAATCAAGTAAGTCACCATTTCAAGAACCCATTTTATTAAGTTGCTGGTGAAATACATAATATTCCATTTAAAAGTAAACCAAATAAATGGATCTTTCATCTGCTTGTACCCACAGGTATCTATTTTGCTTGGGCAAACATCCTTGCAATTTCTCAAAGAAAAAAAAGTTTTGGAATATTCACTTAGAAGGTTTAACCCTCTAATTTATTACAATATTGTACTATTAAAGCCAAGAACTCTTGCCAGAAGAACACTGCCAGTTTGGTAGCATTCCAAAAGCCCTTTCTAGTTCTGTTAAAATTGTACGACCTTTTAAGAGAACAAGAACCATGTGGTTATTACAAAAAAAAAAAAAGAAAAACTTCATCATACAAAATTGAAAACATAGAAGAGACATTTGCAACTCACAGTTATTAGCAAAGGGGAGTGTAAATAATGGGTAAGGGAGAGGGGCAGTGTGCAAAACCATTCTTAGTGTTTGAGGAGAATAAATATTATCACCACTACCCAACTACATTAGTATCACTGAAATAAGATTGCTCATACATATTTTGGGGGCAGAAATTTCTCTCTGAAAGCTCCAGTTTTTCCACTCTTCCTACTTTATAGAATTTTTGGTGACATCTCATGGTCTTAAGCAAACTTCCATATCCAGTTAGTCAAAAGGTGTTTTGAGATCCTTATTTAACACTATGATTTCTATCCAAGAGGGAACACCTGAGGAGTGGTTTTGGTGTTACTCGCCATTGAGTAATTTGTGCTAAGCCAAAACCTAGGAATGGAGAGGGGATTGGAGATAGGCGCATCTTCCTGACCGTCTTTGGTACGGAGAGATACCTTAAAGACCTACAATTATTTTTAATTGTTTCCTTTTAGTTACAAACAATATTAGGGTTCATTTTGACATAATTATACAAGCATGGAATATAATTTTCTCTAATCCAGTTCCCAGTACTTCTCTTTCCTTCCCCTTCTACCTATCTTGTGCTCTTCCCTCTGCTCTATTGATCTTTCTTCTATTTACTTATAATTTTTTTTAAATTAGTGCCTTGTGGATATACATGGGGGTGAGATTCACTGTGGTATATTCATATATATATATATATATATATATATATATATATATATATATATATATATATATACACACACACACACACACACACACACACACACACACATAGGAAAGTTGGGTCAGATTCATTCCACCATTCTTCACTTTTCCCATCTCACCTCCTTCCTCATACTACTCTTCCTCTACTCCATTGATCTCTCTTTTATTTTCTTGAAATTTCCCCCACCCTTTTTCTTTTCTTTCCTTTATTTTGGACTAGCTTCTGCATATCAAAGGAAATATTAAATCTTTCGCTTTCTGGATTGCTTTCATTTAGGCTGATGGTCTCTAATCCCAAACATTTACCAGCAAATATCATAATTTCATTCTTCTTTATGGATAGTACTTCATTGTGTTATATACTACAATTTCTTTATCCATTCACCTGTTGATAAGGCACTTAGGTTGGTTCCAGAGCTTTGCTATTGTGAATTGTGTTGCTGAAAACGTTGAGGTGGCTGCATCACTGTAGTATGCTGATTTTAGATCCATGTACCACAGAGTGGGATAGATGGGTCATATGGTAGTTCCATTCCTGGTTTATTGAGAGATCTTTAAGAGATCTTTCACCTTCTTTGTTAAATTAATTCCCAAGTATTTTACTTTGAGGTTATCATGAATGGGAGTTTTCCTAATTTCTTTTTCAACAAATTCATTATTGTAGTCTAGGAAAGCAATTGATTTATGTATATTGTTGATCTTGAATCCTGTTACTTTACTAAATTTGTTTGTCATCTCCAGAAGTCTTTTTGGTGGAGTTGAAACCTACACTATTTAACATCAACGAAGACATTCATAAGAACCATCCATAAGAGAAGGTTTACAATTTGTATAAAATGGAGGAAGTCAAATAATATGTACTTAGAATTCATGTACATTTGCATTTAGCCAGGTCTTAAAATAACCACAGAAAGTAGGATATGCTTCAACGTTAAAGAAAGAGAGAAGTAAATATAAAATTATTAGTAGGGGTCTTTCAGACTGCATATACAGTGGTAAAATCTCCAACAAACAGATTTGGAGTATTATTAAAATTTTCAGATATTTCAGGGAACAGTGGCATATTAGGTACCAAATAAGGAGGAGCTCTTTGGTCGCCTTTCAGCCAAAGCTTATGAGCAGGAGTCATGCCTACTAACAATGGCTAACTTGTGTTGAGTCCTTACCATATGCTGGAAAGTGGTTTAATCCTTATGGCCATACTCTGAGACAGGTGCTTTCATTAACTTCATTTTATAGATGAGGAAGTTAAGGCTCAGAGACATTAAGTAACTTGCTCTAGGCCACACAAAAATTTCCACTGGAGTCCAACAGATCATGATGCTTAAGAAGTTGTCTATCCTAAACCACCGTAAACTGCCAGGAGTGAATTCTTCAGCCAAGTGAGAAACCAAATGAGCTGGGCCCTCCTGGGTGGAGCCACTTCCCCTCTCCACCCGCAAACCTAGGCCCTTGGATGGATTTCTCATGAGCTACGTCTTTAAAGTTTGGAGACCATGGAAGTTGATGACCTTTAAGGTCATAACAGCTGTCTTGTTAGAGTGTGGCAGGAGTTGCACTGGGAGAACTGGGGCATCTTTCCGATAGGATTTATGACTACAGTGTGTCTGAAATGGTTCTGGCACTCAGTGAATAATAGATATTCCTTAGTAAGACTCAGTGAAATGTGCGCAGAACGAGCCCATTCCACCTTGACCCTGGACTACTGCCCAAACAGCTCCAGGCTGCTGGTCAGGGAGAGTGAATTCCAGGACTTGAATAGCCAATTTATTTTCTTTCTCTGGGTTTCTTCATGACATATGAATGACTGGATAAGATATAATAATCTCTAAACTGAACAGACACTTCACAGAAGAAGAAATACGATCCGTCAACAAATATATGAAAAAAGTGTTCAACATCTCTAGCAATTAGAGAAATGCAAATCAAAACTACTCTAAGATTTCATCTCACTCCAGTCAGAATGGCAATCATCAAGAATACAGGCAACCATAAATGTTGGCAAGGATGTGGGGGAAAGGCACACTCATACACTGCTGGTGGGACTGCAAATTGGTTCAACCACTATGGAAAGCAGTATGGAGATTCCTAAGAGAACTGGGAATGGAACCACCATTTGACCCAGCTATCCCAACCCTCAGTTTATACCCAAAAGACTTAAAATCAGCATACTACAGTGATGCAGCCACATCAATGTTTATAGCAACTCAATTCACAATAGCTAAACTATGGAACCAAACTAGGTGTCCTTCAATAGATGAATGGATAAAGAAAATATGGTACATATATACAATGGAATATTACTCAGCCATAAAGAGAAATGAAATTATGGCGTTTTCTGGTAAATGGATGGAACTGGAGACTATCATGCTAAGTGAAATAAGCCAATCCCCATAAACCAAAGGCTAAATGTTGTTTCTGATATGTGGATGCTGACTCACAATAGGTGGGGGCACTTGGGAAGACTAGAGTTACCTTAGATTGGGTAGAGAGGAGGGAAAGGAGGGGACGGGAGGAGATATGGGGATAGGAAGGACAGTAGAGTGAAATAGACATTATTACCTTATGTACAAATAGGACTGCATGACTGATGTGATCCTACAACATGTACCATCAAAAAATGATAAATTATCCTTTAAGTGCATAAATGCATTCTACTGTCATGTATATCTAATTAAAACAAGTAAATTAAAAGATACTAATAAAGATACTAGTTGCTGGGTCCTGACTCCCCCCCCCCCCCGCCCACAAAAAAACTATAATCTCTAAAAAAAAACCTCCAAAAAATTTCTGATTCTGTAAAATCTCAAGTAGGATAATGAGTTATTGAGAGGAGAGTTGTGTTATTGTGAATGGATATTCCTAGTCCACCATCACTGAACAGTACCTGAAATATATTACTTTTGCAAGTAAGGAAATATAGTGGCCTCCCTTCCCCACCTCCATCCTGTTACATCTTTCATAAGCAGCTGTGTGGGTGCAAAGACAAACAGCGCTCCTCTACTGTGTGCCCTAAAAATGGATCAGATTATCTTGCTTTTCAGCTATTATCTGCTTCGTATATGGGACTGTCTCAGAGTGGTGAGAAATTGGCATTTTTAGGCACAATGAACCAAGTTATGTTTCTTGATTCTGTCACTTACTAATTGTGTGAACTTGGGGAAGACATAGTCGAAGAGAGTCCCCCATTTACCAATTATTATACCTTTAAAATCAGAAAATCAGTTATCTGAGAAGGATAAGTAAATACATGGTACGTTGCATTCGTTAGGACTTTTCTGTTGAAAATAGCAGAAGTTGAGCTCAAATTGACTCAATGAAAAAAAAAACACAGAAAAGAAATGAAAAAAAAAAATCTTTAAAAGTGAGATTTTACTGGCTATTGCATATACAAAGTCCAAGAACACTCTCCCTTCAAGCCTAGATGGGTCCAGGTTTTCCAAGAGTTTCATCAGAATCTTTCTCCTCCCAGTTTCAGTTCTGCTTTTCTTCTCTTAATGTTGCTTTAACTCCCAGGCAAACTTCTATAAAGAGGTAAAAAAAGGCCAGCAGCATCTCCTTGGTCAACTTAGAGAAAAAGGGAGCCTCTTTGTCAAGAGTCCCAGTTAAAATCTCAGATGGGCTTCTTGATCTCCTGCCTTGTGTCTCACTTTCATTTCTAAACCAATCACTGTAATTTAAAAGGATGGAGCCTCACAAATGTCCAGGTGTGCCAGAGATATTATTAGAAAATTTGGCTCATAAGCACCCCAAGGAGGACTTTTTGTACATATACCAAGTGACAGTTCTGCTTGGGCAGAAATTTAAAGGACCTTTGGTGAAAAACACCTTCAAGCTATTTCAGAGTTCTGATTGTTTACTTCACTACTTTATGAGAGAATCATTTCATTAATTATAACCAAGGAGGAAATTTACTTAGACCTCTTGGTGAAACATGCTTAAAATACTATGCTTTGATCATCTGCCTCTCCCAGGAGCATGGAGCCGGGTCTGCCCCATTCAAAGCACATTAATTAAGGGGGATGGAAAGATGATTTCACCAAAGTAATACGAGGATACAGTTACCAGAGGAGGGAAATGAATAGTGGGCAGAAAAAAACAACCTAGACTTGGGCTGGGGTTGTGGCTCAGTGGTAGAGTGCTCACCTAGCATGTGTGAGGCACTGGGCTCAATCCTCAGCACCACATAAAAAATAAGTAAACAAAATAAAGGTATTGTGTCCATTTACAACTAAAAAAAAATTAAAAAAAAAAACTTAGACTGGATACTAAGCATACCACCTGACACACTGAGCCCGAGAAGCATCTACATAATGTTTTTGTACCTCCAGTAGTTAAGGCACTGTTATAGGCACTGGAGATATAATAAGAGAGTCATCAGAAAGCATACAGTTGGCTAGAAGGGGCAGGGAATACAGAAAAATCAGTGATCTTACTTCCACTAATCAGTCCATAATAGAAAAGAAGTTGCTATGAAACTCACATCCTGGCCAACAACTTCTGTCTTGAGACAGAAAGTCACTTCCCAGAGGACATGATATCTAAGCTGAGATCCAGGAGGGATAGTTGCTTCAGTAAGTGTGTGTGAGCTTGAATTTCATCATCTTATAAAAGACTGGCCAAATTATCGAGAATACAAGTAATAAATGTTGGTGAGGATGTGGAGGAAAAGGTACACTCATACACTGCTGGTCAGATTGCAAATTGGTGCCACCACTCTGGGAAGCAGTATGGAGATTCCTCAGAAAACTTGGAATGGAACCACCATTTGATCCAGCTATTTCACTCCTTGGTTTATACTCAAAGGACTTAAAATCAGCATACTATAGTGACGCAACCATGTCGATGTTTATAGCAGCTCAATTCACAATAGCTGTGTAACTAATGTAGGTGCCCTTCAACAGATGGTGAATAATGAAAATATGATATATATATATACACACACACACACACACACACACACACACACATACACAATGGACTCCTACTCAGCCATAAAGAAGAATGAAATTATGGCATTTGCTGGTAAATGGATGGAACCGGAGATTATCATGCTATGCAAAATAATCCAATCCCGTAAAAGCAAAGCCTGAATGTTCTCTCTGGTATGAGTATGCTTACACACAAGTGCGGGGCCAGGGAAGAATAGAAGTTTATTGGATTAGACAAAGGGGAATGAAGGGAAAGGAGGTGGGGTGGGAATAGGAAAAGACAGTAGAATGAATTGGACATAACTTTCCTATGTTCATATGTGAACACATGACCAGTGTAACTCCACATCATGTTCAACCACAAAAATGGGATCCTAATTAGAATAAGTTAAACTTATTCTAATTGTATGTATGATATGTCAAAATACACTCTACTGTCATGTCTATCTAAAAACAATGACAACAACAAAAAGACTGGCCAAGATCAGGCATCTTTAGCCCAGTTTTGAGTGATGCTGAATTCACAAAGTATAGAAATAGATTACCTGATTTTTGAAGCATCTTGTTTAAATTTGAAGGAACTACTTCCAGCAGAGTAAGAAAATGTCCTGGTTATGAGTACTCATTTAGGGGATGCTATGTAGACATTTTTGAAAGAAGGCTAGTAACATCAATGAAGATTTATTTTGGATGTTAAAATAAAGATTTAAATAAATTAGCAAAGTAAGATTTACTTCCAAAGAAGTGGGATGAAAGCACACGACTTCCTTTAGCATTGGGTTTAGCCTAGGCTGCTGCACATCTAGATGGAATTCAGTGTGGGTGACTAGGAAACTAGGAGCTGGGTCAAGAAACAGAAGAAATTTTGGCAGAGCAAGTGTGGGATTGTGAGGTCTATGGAAAAGTCTAAACCAGAGCAGACTGGAAGTCAAGGAAGAAGTGAAAGGCAGTGCTCACTCATGCCTCTGTGGACCTTGCATATATAAATGGTTACTTGACCAAGAGTTCTCGAGCCATGGTACCAGAGCATCCCATGCTTTTGAAGTCCATGTTTTCATAATTCTATTATAAGATGTAGAATCTGACTAAGTTCAAGAAACTTAAACAAGAGAAACAGATAAACCAAGTGCAGTGGTGCACGCCTGTCATTCCAGCAGCTCAGGAGGCTGAAGCAGGAAAATCATGAGTTCAAAGCCAGCCTCAGGAATGTCGAGGCGCTAAGCAACTCAGTGAGACCCTGTCTCTAAATAGAATACAAAATAGGGCTGGGATGTGGCATAGTGGTTGAGTCCCCCTGAATTCAATCCCCCATATTCCTTCCCCACTTCCAAAAAAAAAAAGGAAATGATAGAAAAGTGGATTTGATGAAGGATGCTGGATAGCTCATAGATTGGGAAAGGGATCTGAAAGCCAGACCTGAACAAGAAATGATCCAGGGTACTTCTGGAAATGAGTAGTTTTCAAAGTGTGGCTATAAGCCATAAACATCAGTATCACTTTGGAACATATTAGAATTGGAAATTTTCCTCCACACATCAAAACTACCACATCAGAAATCTTGGAGCAGGGCCCATTAGTTATGCTAGAATAAGCTCTCAGGTGATTGTGATGTAAGAACAAGTTGGATAACTGCTACCTGGAATATGGGAAGCAGCTCTTTATAGCTGCCCTTGGTTGATGGAGCGCTAAACACACTTAAGTCCCTGGGTGTCTCCATTCACAAATCAGATCCTAGAAAGTAGAATTTGACTGGCCACCTCTGGTCACATGCCCACTCCTGTGTCTGGCAGTGGAACTTGGTGATATGCTTGACAGATCCCTTTCTCAACCAACCAGAACCATATGGAATGAGGAAAGGAAGTTCCCTGAGGGAAAGTAGAGAAAGGTGTTTTAAACAAGGAACAGAATTCAGACCAAATGACAGATACATAAAATGGAGATTTTTAAGGGGAAGTGTGGAATTAATTCCTTGTTAAAGAGATTTTTTTTTTTTTACCACATAACAGGATGGATTATAGAATCAAGGGCTCCATTGAGAAAGGAATTTAGTGCACTTAAACTGTCTAATTCCATTTTTGTGTATATGGGGTTTACTGAGGACTGAACTGTGATGTCAAAGAGTCAACTTTTTCCAAGTTATTGTTTTTCCAAATTGAAAAAAGAAAATGACAGAAAGAGCCACTGTCTCTATACAGAGCTCCTGAAACAGAATCCTCACTAGTAAGGATTTTCTTGTACTCAGAAGTGAAAAATCAAAGAATCTTAGGGTGTTAGAGTTGAAAGAAAAACTAGAAGTTATCTACTCCAGTTGTTCCATTGTAGAGAAGAGAATGTTGATGCCCAGGGAATTTGATAAACTTGCTCAAAATTACATGACTGTTCCTAGTCGTTAGGAACAGTTAGAAATTAATCCAAGAGAATTTTTTAATACATGGTCAAGTAAGAGAAAATTAATTGCTCACCAGTGGTGTCTCTATTTTCTTGTGGTCGTGTGTATGCGGTGCTGGGAGTTGAACCCAGGTCCTCACACATGCCAGGCTGGCATTCTACCACTGAGCTACATCCCCAGCTGATTCTCAGTGTCACTTAATAGACCTTCCTTTCTGGCTTTGACCAATCTCACTGTGACTTGGGTTCTTTTCTCTCCCTCCAGTCTCATCCAATTAGCCAAGCTAACCATCTAGCAAGAATTCAGCCATCTATACATTTAGTGTTTGATAATTGCTTCTTTAAATTTTTTAAATTATTTTTATTGACACATAATTATCAGGTATAGAGTGATCGTTTGATAATGATCACACGAGGGTCACAAATACTTTCTATAGCTTTGTTTAGCATTTTTACATGTTGGAAACTTTTGTTCTCTCCTAGCTATTTGGAAATACACCCTAGATCATTCAATGAATGCTTCTTGAGAAAGTTCATCATATAACATTGAACAAGGCATAGATCGTGCTCTTTGGCTTTGATCCAGGCTAGAGCCCAAGCTTTCTGATTCCTACTTTTAAGACTCCACATTTATACTCAAGAAACCAAGAGACTATTGTCTGTGAGGATGTTGCAGGAATGTGGGCCAAAAGTCTGGCTTTCTCCTGGACTGCCCTTCTGCCTCTTGCAATTTCTATTTCCATTTTTTACTGGGACTTATGAGTAGTGAGTTCAATTCCTATACTTTCCATTATTGGAAGGAAAAGTTTGTGAGATATTATCAGAAGGGGAAAAAAGGAATCAAAAAAACTACTTAGGAAAATTCTACAATTCTGCCCTAGAAAGACCCCCATGGTAGTGGCAGACAGAGATGGAAGTGACACTATTTCATGCTTTCTATAATAACAAACTCTGTGTATGATTCCATCTAGAAATCCAACTTGGAATGCCCTTGCAGATTTTGAGAGAGATGAAAAGAATTTATAAGTTTGGGAGTTCTGGGTGGAAGACCTGATATTACTTTTGATCAAGATGAAGGGGACAAAGTTCTTTCTAGTTCTTAGAATCTTGAATCTTCAGCTCTTCACTTCCACTTGTAAGTTCTTCCTCATCTCCCCCAACAAATGTGCAATCTATGAATGTGGCTCCTACATTATGGAGGAAAACACACACACACACACACACACACACACACACACATGGACAGCCACAATGACCTTTGTTTCATTTTTTGAAAACTTTAAGCCATGGTCCCCCCGAAGGACTTTGTATATGCTACTTTTTGCCTGGCTGGCTCCCAAGTCTTCATAAGCCCAATTCATTCTTTGCACAAAAGTCACCTACCCCCAGGGGATTCTCTGACTACTACATTTAAAATGGACATAAAATCACCAGAATGTTTTGATTTAAAGAATGGAAACAATTTTTCAACCCTCTCTGTAACCACACATCTTAACCAAGACACACAATCTTGACCTCCCATCTAGATTCTCGCCTCCGGAATCTGAGCTGGACTTGTAGATTGCATCTATTGATAGAATGAAGGTGAAATATCATGGGGGGAAGCATAGCCCACTGGAAGGTGACAGTCCTTGTGTAGGAGAGCTCAGTTGTCTCAGCCATGGTCAGTGGATCCCCATACATAAAAGAGACTTGAGCCAAGATCAATAGGGCCGTTGGCTTAAGACACTGTTGACCACCAACAAACTAGTAAGCCTGACTGAGTCTAGAGGGACTGTCTAGCTGATAAGTAGCAATAATAGATGCTTATTGGCTTAAGTCACTGTATTTGGGATCATTTGCTACACAATATTAGCTAACCAATATATTCGCCATATAGCTCTTATCATTTTCTGAAGTTTTCTTTTTTCATTTATTTCAAGTTACATAAATTTCAAGTTATATTATTCATTCATTATACTATCTCACCATAAAGAAGGATCTCTCTTAAACACAGTAACTCAAGACCTAAATGAATTAAAAAATAATGTGATGCAGGTGTATATAGGGGACAGAAAAGTGACATGTATGAAGCCCTAAGGGAAAGTTGTTGAAAAAGCAGTTGCTTATAATGAGACCAACAAAGCAGGATGTGAGTGATTATGCATCACACATAACATGAGGTGACTGATTTGGGGGATCTCATTTGACCTTCACGAGCACCTTGTCAGGTATGCTGATAAAAATGGTACTTTTTACACAGCAATAAACAGAGTCTCTGAAATGTTGTTTATCCTAAGTTCAACAGCCTCACGAAGGTCAAGCTAATCATCCCTTCCTCCTCATCTCAGATGGCTACTGCAGATTTCACAATGCAGATTGATGCTACTTTCTCTGTTGCCATCATCCTTTATAAAGAAACACCTACCAGCAACACTGAAGGTGTCTTCACTTCTATGATGGCTGCCTACCATGTGAGTAATAACATCTATACTAATTTTGAATTAGAATCCACATCTGGCAATGCACATTATGAAACACTAGCCAATGGAAGAAGTACCAGTCAGAAAGTGGCAACTTTGAAGCTGCCATCTACTGGAAAATCTTTTTTTCCTGAGCAGAAATAATGCTCTCTCTGACTTTCATAAGATTCTCACATCCAAATACATCTACTTTCGCATATAGTTTGCATTTAAAGACAGTTTATTCTATTTAAAAACACAGCCACTCATTTCTCAGTTTGCCTAGGAGGAAATAGCAAAAGCAAATATCAAATCAACCAAATATTTTTTTTTGCCATATGGTTATTTAAATAAATATGTGGTTTGAAGAATGGGCAACATTTGAATCCATTCCTGTTTTCCCTCTAATTCCTTTACTTCGCCAAGAGAAGAGAATTAAACTTCACTTGCTTGTATTTGTCCTCTAGCCCTAATGCTTTCCTGAATTATTTGCTGTTGGTGGCTTTGATGGCATAGTCCGCACCCCCAGGAGGGCATGTTCCATAGGAGAGAGGATAAAAGACAGTTTGGTGTGACGTGTGTATCTTTCATGTTCAGTAAGTCTGAATAATTAACCATTCTTCTCTCTTGGAGATCACTGACTATTTTCATATGGACAGCGTCAAGCAAAAGATTTTTATCTTAAAACCAGTAGGAAGAAAAATGAGTGTGTCCACATGTATCAGCTTCAAGAATACCCCTTTGTGTCCACGGAATGCAGGTTGAAATGGCTAAATGTATATTGAATTCAACTTTTGCTGTAATCCTGACCAAATAGATGAAATTCTAAATATTTTAAACCCAAGATTTAGGGAAATGCCTTTTTGTGAGAGCTGGTCAAAATACTGCAATTGAAAATTGTTGTAATTCAAATTTACAGAGAAACAAATATAGACAAGTTTGCCCAGCATGCTTCAGTGAGATCAAAACACTGGTAATGGAGAGCCAGACAAACAGAGCAATTGGAACTGTGGAAATATTGCTGTGCCCAAACAAATTCTGAGCAATTATGCCCCTGGAGAACACCCACGAAGCTCTCAAGCTGAATACCGAAGGGGCGAGCCTGCAACTTCTAAGTAAGCAACAGTAAGAAACAGAAAGCTCAGCTGGCCTGAGCTTGTCCTTCTCAGCTGGTACCAGAATAATATTGCTTGAAGAAAACAACATGAAACCTGGCAAATGAGAGCCCCAACTAAAAGCTGTATTTTAGCAAATGCTGGGCAGAAGATAAAGTCTTTATTTCTTAAAGAAAATACCGTGTTTGCAATGTTACTAATAGTATGTATTATGTCAAAACAGTCTCCCGCTAGCCAGTGAAGTAGTGCTGTATTTGTGCATCATTAGGATGTTCTGTAAAACACTGATATTCCCCAATATGCCAATAATTGCGGTCAGTTGCGGATTTACCTGTAGGCTTGGCTGTTGGAAATTATTTCAAAATATTGATGATTTCCTGAGTCCTAGATAAAACACTTCTCATACCTTAATATACATAATCAGTCATCTGGGGATCCTTTTGATGGCACATCTCTGGTTCAGCAGGTGGGACTTGGGAATCTATATTTCTAGCCAGCTCTCAGGGGTCAGCAGTGTTGTTGGCCCATCCACCACATTTTGAGTTGCAATACCTAGAACACATTATATCAATATAATGAGAAATGGGCAGGGTGAACTTGAAATGAATTAGGTCACATACAACAGTGTATGGTAGGAAGAGATGATAGAATTGAATTAGTGTTTGTGCCAATTGCAATATAAGACAGAAAAGATTACAGTAACTTTTGGAAGATACTTTTGACCTCTATTGTGCACAGAGGTTGCAACAGAAGCAGAAGGTGGTAATACTCGTGTTTTGTGTTAGAAGAGACCTCAAGATCCACTGGAAGGTATGCTTCCAGATTCCCAGCTCAGGGCTGCTTCCATGGAGCCCAAAGAATCCCTAGATCAGTGCAGAGAACGTCCTCCCATCATGAGGTTTCCTGTGGCTTCTGTAACAAATTACCAGAGACATGGTACCTTAAAACAAGTGAAATTTACCCTTTCACAATTCTGGAGGCTGGAATTCCAAGACTCATGTTACTGTGCTGAAATCAAGACATACACAGGGCCATGCTCTCCCCAGAGAATCTGTTCTTTGTCTCTTCCTGTCTCTAGTGGCTACTGGCATTCCTTGGTTTATAGCCTCATCACTCCAATCTTGAAGGCCAGAATTGTCAAATCTCTCCCTGTACTGTCTTCACATTTCCTCTGTAAGTGTCTGTGTGGAATCTCCTGGGATCTCAGTCTTTCTACTATAAGAATAATTATATTTGAATTTAGGGCCCACATGGATGATTAGAATGCTCTCCCCATTTTGAAATCCTTAACTTAGTCACATCTGCAAAGGCCCATTTTTTTGATCTGATACTTTGCGAGTTTTATTTAGCCTGTTACACACATCCCACTAACTGTGTAATGCATAAGTTGTGCTCAGAAATATTTATTAGCATGGCAGGTCGGAATTAAGACCAGCAGTCCCAAGACAATCATCAACTGAAGTAAAGAGCTAGTAATTCATGTAGTACCAGGTATCAGTGCAGATAAATATCTCAGAGGCACATTTAGTCCTACTCCATGTAAAAGGTATCTATAGATGACATCATCTGCAAGGAATTTAGGGCAAGATGTCTACACAGCTGGTCTCTTGGACCTCTGCTTGCCTTTTGGATCTCTAGCATTGCCCTGTCTATCTTACATTTGGTATCACTGAAATACAGTATCAAAACCAGGAAACTGACATGGATAGACTCCACCAAGCTCCTTCAGAGAATTTGTGCTGTTAACTGATTAAGTAATAACAAAAGCTTTTTTCCCTTTTTACATTTATTTTTAGAAATAAATGGGCCTGAGGTCATTATGATAGCCTGGGTTTCAGCACATAAAGATAAAATGCATGCTGTGGACTAGAGGTATAGAAAAGCTATCACCAGGAGATGGCACCTTAAATGTACCTTATGAAACTCATGAACCAAGAAACCTATGCACTCACTTCTCATTTCAGCTTCCCAGCATTTCATTTGCTACAATATAGCTAGTAATGAAATAAATTTAAAGACATGATTCCAACATTACATTCCACTTAGAGTGTGTAGTTGTTTACATGTGTAGTTAGGGCTTTTTATGTGACAGGGTTTTGATTTTCATAGTGGCGCTGCATGAATTGTAAAATATTTTTTAAGGAAGGTTATTATTTTCTGCGAAAGAATATTATCCTTTGAATGTCAAGGTCTACGCACCCTTCTTGGCTGCACATTTTCCACTTCTGAGGTTCCCAGCCTGAGGATAGGAGGAAGCATTTAGAGAAAAAAAAAATCAAGATGAAGCAGCAGAATTGGGTAAGGGCTTTGGATTCAGCCAGCTCTCCAGAGGGGTCAAAAAATGAAGGAGGGTGGGTGGGTTTTGTAAGACCAAATCTAATAGCAAGTAACTAAGACCAAATCTCTCCAAGGATCCTCATAATTGTACAGCTAAACATGAAGAAAAAAAAATGTCATTTTACAAATTCTGTGCCTAATGAGATTGAGCTAAAGTTATCACTAGAGGGAAAGAGAAAAGAGCACATGAAGTGTAATCATATTTAAAAAGAACTCTTGGAGGATCAGCATGTGGACCTCAGGGAAAGGAGTCATAGGAAGAAGTGGCCCTGGCAAAGCGACCCTTGGGGGGAAGCTCCCTTTGGAAACTGGGAGGATTTGGGGAAATAAGATGTGGAGTGGGGCAGAGAAGGATTTAAGACTCTGCAAGGGGGAAAATAAAAAGAAAAATCAAAAGGACCCCTGACCCCATTCATCACTGCCCACTCCCATTCTAACATGGAGAAAAACATCTGGAGGGGAGCCCTGGAGAATGTGTGGGGCTTTTGTGGGACTTGAGGAGATAAGAAAGAATGGTAATAAAGACCCTGATTTCAACTGCAATGTTGGTATTTTGACCACAGTGGATTTTTACATTCATTCCAAATTTTTTAAATGATTGCATTGACACGTTTATCTTGGTGGCTGAGTTATTCGGCACCTCCTTCAACTGTGTGCGCTCCCCTCATTTTGCCCTTTTTCTGGTTTCAATCTCAGAGGGCTCCTAAGTAGAGGCCAGGAGCTGGAGCTATTAAAAAGTGCTGTCCTCGGGGGATCCAACATGGCGGCTAGAGGGGAGGCAGCGCTTTCAGTACCTCCTCAACAACGGCGTCAGAGAGACGCATGGATACGCTTAGATTCGACCTGCTGAGAAACTCCTAGCAAAATTCCACTAAAGAGAGACGGGCCGGGAATCGGTAGGATTTTTGGAGGTGACAGTTTGCGCTAGACGAGTGAATCTCCACCACGCAGTGCAGAGGTCCAGACCCGCCAGCCGCTGCCCGTGGGACTCGGTGACTGTCGGCTGCCTGCACCGGCCCCTGCGTCAGGGCGGATAGCCTCCAAGGCACAGCACAGCAGGAGCGGTGCAGGGACTCTAGGAAGAGGTCTCTCACCAAGCCTTCATGAAATAGCGAACCGGGAGCTGAAACCAACCAGAGACAGACCAGTCCCACCCCTCCCTTCGGACACTCTGGCAAGGAGCCTGGGGCCCGCCATAGCAGAGAGGTGACATCACCAAAGTTCCGCCGACAGAATTCCTTCCCAGCGGAATCCACGTTAGCAGGTGTGTGACTCCCAACCCCTCCAGATACAAGCAGCCAGGAAACCTCTGGAATCTCTCCGGGGGCGTGTCTGTAGGGAAGCAGAGGAGATTCCAGATCCCCACCTCCCCTTAACACCAGCGGCGACACCCAAGATCTTAGCCACCAGTTTCTGGGGGCGTGCCCACCAAAGGGGTCCCGAAAAATTAAACTGTTGGTTCCCAGATCACCCCACCACAGCACTGGGGCTTAGATGAATGACAGAGAGGGTGTTCATCGTTCGGGATAAAGGACACGCGGTGGGGCTGCAAGTGTAATCAGATCCTTGGGGAACCGCCTCTGGTGAACAGGACCTGGCTGGCTGGCTGGGAGGAGGAACAGGGGGAGGGGCCGGATAAGTGAAAGGGCTCTGGACTAACAGGATTGAGAGACTCCCAGGAGCCACCGAACAGGGATTTCTGTCAGCACATAGAGGGCAGAAGCTCGGCTCAGAGGGCACAGCTCCGCCTATTGGAAGAGAAGAAAATGGGATTCAGCCATAGAACAGGGGATGCCAGCATGGCAGAGATCTGATGTCATCGGAGAGCGGCCGAGGAGAGAACTTCATCGGTGCCAGCGGCGACGGAAACAGTTGGTCCCCTGGTAGGGAGGGTGAGTCACAGATACCCGAGTCTCTCTCGCTTTGTCGTCGAGCCAGAGGGGAGGAGCGGGGCCACCGCACGCGCCCACAAGGTAGGCAGATCTGCGACCAACCTGCAGATCAGGCCCAGCGGTCTGCAGGCGTGGTAGGAGGGGCAGGGCAGAGCCGCCGCCCGCGCCGGCAAGGTAAGCAGACCTGCGACAGACCAGCGGATCAGGCCCAGTGGCCTGCCAGCATGGTACACACTTCACCCCAACTGGAGTAGGGGCAGAGCAGAGCCTTCGCCCGCACCCAGATCAGGCCCAGCGGCCCGCCTGTGTGGTGGTCAAGTGACCCCAATTGGAGTGGGGGTGGAGCGGAACTGACACCCGTGCCCGCAAGGTGGGCAGACCGGCGACCAACCTGCAGATCAGGCCCAGCGGTCTGCAGGCGTGGTAGGAGGGGCAGGGCAGAGCCGCCGCCCCCACCTGCAATGTAGGCAGACCTGCGACAGAACGGCGGATCAGGCCCAGGGGTCCGCGGGCGTGGTAGACACCTCACACCAATTGGAAGAGGGGCAGAGCAGAGCCCCCGCCCGCACCTGCAAGGGAGACTTTTCAACTATACAAGAGCAATATAAATATATAGGGGGGGAAAAATTTCAAAAACACAACAGTTTCACCAAGAAGAAAGAAACGCAAGCAGTATGAAAAGACAAGGAAAGAAAGGACTACAAGCAATGCAGGTCAACTCAACTTTAGAAGAGGTAACAGCTGCAGGAGATGGAATGTCAGATAAAGAATTCAGGATATATATGCTTCAGATGATCTGGAGTATCAAGGAAGACATTAGACAGCAAAATCAGACAATGAAAGATCACTTCGACAAGGAATTACACAAACAAATCCAGGAAGCAAAGGATCAACTATACAGGGAGATAGAGGTTATAAAAAACAAACAAACAGAAATCCTAGAAATGCAGGAAGCAATAAACCAACTTAAAAACTCAATTGAGAATACTACCAGCAGAGTAGAACACTTAGAAGATAGAACATCAGACAATGAAGACAAAGTATTTCAACTTGAAAAGAACATAGACAGCTCAGCAAGACTGTTAAGAAACCATGAGCAGAACATCCAAGAAATATGGGATAACATTAAGAGACCAAATTTAAGAGTCATTGGGATACAGGAAGTTATAGAACTCCATACCAAAGGAATGAGCAATTTATTCAATGAAATAATACGAGAAAACTTCCCAGACTTGAAGAATGAGACAGAATCCCAAATTCTAGAAGCCTACAGGACGCCGAATGTGCAAAATTATAAGAGATCCACACCTAGACACATTATAATGAAGATGCCCAACATACAGAATAAGGAGAGAATTTTAAAAGCTACAAGAGAAAGGAAGCAGATTACATTTAGGGGCAAGCCAATCAGGATAACAGCTGATCTTTCAACACAGACTCTGAAAGCTAGAAGATCCTGGAATAACATATTTCAAACACTGAAAGAAAATGGGTTCCAACCAAGAATTGTGTATCCAGCGAAATTAAGCTTCAGGATGGAAGATGAAATTAAAACCTTCCACGACAAACAAAAGTTAAAAGAATATGCAGCTAGAAAACCATCTCTTCAAAACATCCTCGGCAAAACATTACAGGAAGAGGAAATGGAAAATAACAATGAAAACCAACAGTGGGAGGTAGGTCAGTAAAGGGGGGGGGGAATAATCATAGAGGAAAACAAACCATGTTTAGTAACATAAATAAACAAATATGGCTGGAACAACAACCCATATCTCAATAATAACCCTAAATGTTAATGGCTTAAACTCACCAATTAAGAGATACAGGCTAGTAGAATGGATCACAAAACAAGACCCAACAATATGCTGCCTACAGGAGACGCATTTGATAGGAAAAGACATACATAGGCTGAAGGTGAAAGGTTGGGAAAAATCATATCACTCATATGGACTTCGGAAACAAGCAGGAGTGTCCATACTCATATCAAATAAAATAGATTTCAAGCCAAAGTTAATCAAAAGGGATAAAGAGGGACACTACATACTGCTTAAGGGAACCATACACCAACAAGACATAACAATCATAAATATATATGCCCCAAACAATGGTGCAGCTATGTTCGTCAAACAAACTCTTCACAAGTTCAAGCATCTAATAGACCACCATACAATAATCATGGGAGACTTCAACACACCTCTCTCTCCACTGGACAGATCTTCCAAACAAAAGTTGAATAAGGAAACTATAGAACTCAATAACACAATTAATAACCTAGACTTAATTGACATATATAGAATATACCACCCAACATCAAGCAGTTACACTTTTTTCTCAGCAGCACATGGATCCTTCTCAAAAATAGATCATATATTATGTCACAGGGCAACTCTTAGACAATATAAAGGAGTAGAGATAATACCATGCATCCTATCTGATCATAATGGAATGAAACTGAAAATCAACGATAAAAGAAGGAAGGAAAAAGCATACATCACTTGGAGAATGAACAATAGGTTACTGAATGATCAATGGGTTATAGAAGACATCAAAGAGGAAATTAAAAAATTCTTAGAGATTAATGAAAACACAGACACAACATATCGGAATCTATGGGACACATTGAAAGCAGTTCTAAGAGGAAAATTCATTGCTTGGAGTTCATTCCTTAAAAAAAGAAAAAACCAACAAATAAATGATCTCATAATTCATCTCAAAATCCTAGAAAAAGAAGAGCAAAACAACAGCAAAAGAAGTAGAAGGCAAGAAATAATGAAAATCAGAGCTGAAATTAATGAAATCAAAACAAAAGAAACAATTGAAAAAATTGACAAAACTAAAAGTTGGTTCTTTGAAAAAATAAACAAAATCGACAGACCCTTAGCGATGCTAGTGAAGAGAAGAAGAGAGAGAACTCAAATTACTAGCATACGGGATGAAAAAGGCAATATCACAACAGACACTTCAGAAATACAGAAGATAATCAAAAATTATTTTGAATCCTTATACTCCAATAAATTAGAAGATAGTGAAGGCATAGATAAATTTCTTAAGTCATATGATCTGCCCAGATTGAGTCAGGAGGATATAGACAACCTAAACAGACCAATATCAATCGAGGAAATAGAAGAAACCATCAAAAGACTACCAACTAAGAAAAGCCCAGGACCGGATGGGTATACAGCAGAATTTTACAAAACCTTTAAAGAGGAACTAATACCAATACTTTTCAAGCTACTTCAGGAAATAGAAAAAGAGGGAGAACTTCCAAATTCATTCTACGAGGCCAACATCACCCTGATACCTAAACCAGACAAAGACACTTCAAAGAAAGAAAACTTCAGACCAATATCTCTAATGAACCTAGATGCAAAAATCCTCAATAAAATTCTGGCGAATCAGATACAAAAACATATCAAAAAAATTGTGCACCATGATCAAGTAGGATTCATCCCTGGGATGCAAGGCTGGTTCAATATACGGAAATCAATAAATGTTATTCACCACATCAATAGACTTAAAAATAAGAACCATATGATCATCTCGATAGATGCGGAAAAAGCATTCGACAAAGTACAGCATCCCTTTATGTTCAAAACTCTAGAAAAACTAGGGATAACAGGAACATACCTCAATATTGTAAAAGCAATCTATGCTAAGCCTCAGGCTAGCATCATTCTGAATGGAGAAAAATTGAAGGCATTCCCTCTAAAATCTGGAACAAGACAGGGATGCCCTCTCTCACCACTTCTGTTCAACATAGTTCTCGAAACACTGGCCAGAGCAATTAGACAGATGAAAGAAATTAAAGGCATCAAAATAGGAAAAGAAGAACTTAAATTATCACTATTTGCAGATGACATCATTCTATACCTAGCAGACCCAAAAGGGTCTACAACGAAACTATTACAGCTAATAAATGAATTCAGCAAAGTGGCAGGATATAAAATCAACACGCATAAATCAAAGGCATTCCTGTATATCAGCGACAAATCCTCTGAAATGGAAATGAGGACAACCACTCCATTCACAATATCTTCAAAAAAAATAAAATACTTGGGAATCAACCTAACAAAAGAGGTGAAAGACTTATACAATGAAAACTATAGAACCCTAAAGAGAGAAATAGAAGAAGGTCTTAGAAGATGGAAAAATATACCCTGTTCATGGATAGGCAGAACTAACATCATCAAAATGGCGATATTACCAAAAGTTCTCTATAGGTTTAATGCAATGCCAATCAAAATCCCAACGGCATTTCTTGTAGAAATAGAGAAAGCAATCATGAAATTCATATGGAAAAATAAAAGACCCAGAATAGCAAAAACAATGCTAAGCAGGAAGTGTGAATCAGGCGGTATAGCGATACCAGACTTCAAACTATACTACAGAGCAATAGTAACAAAAACAGCATGGTACTGGTACCAAAACAGGCGGGTGGACCAATGGTACAGAATAGAGGACACAGAAACCAATCCACAAAACTACAACTATCTTATATTTGATAAAGGGGCTAAAAGCATGCAATGGAGGAAGGATAGCATCTTCAACAAATGGTGCTGGGAAAACTAGAAATCCATATGCAACAAAATGAAACTGAATCCCTTTCTCTCGCCATGCACAAAAGTTAGTTCAAAATGGATCAAGGAGCTTGATATCAAATCAGAGACACGCCGTCTGATAGAAGAAAAAGTTGGCTACGATCTACATACTGTGGGGTCGGGCTCCAAATTCCTCAATAGGACACCCATAGCACAAAAGTTAATAACTAGAATCAACAAATGGGACTTACTCAAACTAAAAAGTTTTTTCTCAGCAAAAGAAACAATAAGAGAGGTAAATAGAGAGCCTACATCCTGGGAACAAATCTTTACTCCTCACACTTCAGATAGAGCCCTAATATCCAGAGTATACAAAGAACTCCAAAAATTAGACAATAAGATAACAAACAACCCAATCAACAAATGGGCCAAGGACCTGAACAGACACTTCTCAGAGGAGGACATACAGTCAATCAACAAGTACATGAAAAAATGCTCACCATCTCTAGCAGTCAGAGAAATGCAAATCAAAACCACCCTAAGATACCATCTCACTCCAGTAAGATTGGCAGCCATTATGAAGTCAAACAACAACAAGTGCTGGCGAGGATGTGGGGAAAAGGGTACACTTGTACATTGCTGGTGGGACTGCAAATTGGTGCAGCCAATCTGGAAAGCAGTAGGGAGATTTCTTGGAAAGCTGGGAATGGAGTCACCATTTGACCCAGCTATTCCCCTTCTTGGTCTATTCCCTAAAGACCTAAAAAGAGCATGCTACAGGGACACTGCTACATCGATGTTCATAGCAGCTCAATTCACAATTGCAAGACTGTGGAACCAACCCAGATGCCCTTCAATAGACGAATGGATTAAAAAAATGTGGCATTTATACACAATGGAGTATTACTCTGCATTAAAAAATGACAAAATCATAGAATTTGCAGGGAAATGGATGGCACTAGAGCAGATTATGCTAAGTGAAGCTAGCCAATCCCTAAAAAACAAATGCCAAATGTCTTCTTTGATATAAGGAGAGTAACTAAGAACAGAGTAGGGACGAAGAGCATGAGAAGAAGATTAACATTAAACAGAGATGAGAGGTGGGAGGGAAAGGGAGAGAAAAGGGAAATTGCATGGAAATGGAAGGAGACCCTCAGGGTTATACAAAAGAACATACAAGAGGAAATGAGGGGAAAGGGAAAAATAATACAAGGGGGAGAAATGAAGGTCAGTAGAGGGGGTAGAGAGAGAAGAGGGGAGGGGAGGGGAGGGGAGGGGGGATAGTAGAGGATAGGAAAGGTAGCAGAACACGACAGTCACTAGTATGGCAATATGTAAATCAATGGATGTGTAATTGATGTGATTCTGCAATCTGTATATGGGCTAAAAATGGGAGTTCATAACCCACTTGAAGCAAAGTGTGAAAGATGATATATCAAGAACTATGTAATGTTTTGAACAACCAACAATAAAAAAAAAAAGTGCTGTCCAGAGATGCATTTCAAGACTCTCAGCTCTCTGCAAATGCTGACAAAACAGCTTTAGGAATCTCCAAAAACTCTCTGAGAAAGAGCCACAGGTGCTTGCTGTTGGATGTGGGAGCACAGCAAATAGTTGGAGAGGGGAGGTGTTCCCAAATAACAAAATAACTGATGGAAAACTGGGAACAGCACCCACATTATTTGCAATAGTGGCTGTTTTTCCAATACTCAGCTTTCAAAGGCCCCTCTGCCCAATCTCAGCACCAATCACCCTGTTTGTGTCCCTCAATAATTGTATTGACTACTGGTCTTGATTTTCAAATCACAGGGCTCTATGTGTGTTGTCCACACAATTACACAGGGTTTGTCACACAGAAGCAACAGTGTTCAAGGTGGCTGTGTGAGGTAGGGCTGACAGGAGACCCCTGGAGAGCCAAGTCTTTGCCTATTCTTTCTTAAAGACTTCATTGAACCTACTGACCTAAATGAATTGTGGATTCTTCTTTCTGTTCTATCTTCACAGAGTATACCTCTTAATAAGCAGGGGGAGATGGCAGGGTCATAAGGATGAATCAGCACATATATAGGGCCATTATTGGAAAACACATTCAAAGTAAATAATAAGCTGGAAGTAGATAAAAGGCATAATCTTTGCATTTGAAAATTGTCATGCATTTTCTGTACAAACTCTCTGTTGCCCTTCTCTATAGGACAGGAGACTGTACATTAGGGAAGATAACAGGCAGCAATTTTCTGCCCTAGTAGCAGTCACACCATTTGGGGGGAAATTCAGAATATCTTTCAGACTTTCTGAAAGTAAATGATATATCAATGTATGACATACATTCAGAAATGTGCAAATATTGTGATTGTACAACTCAAAAAAATTTCACACAATTCACATACCCACATAACCAGCATCTAGGCAAAGAACTAGAAAGCCCTTTGTGTCCCTCAAAGTAAGTAGCCACCTGACATAGTCACTCTGCTATCTTCTGATACCATAGATTAGTTAGCCTGTTTTTATACTTTATATATGAAATCATACAGTATGTATTCTATTATATCTGACTTCTTTTTCAGAAACCTGTTTGTGAGATTCCTCTGTGTTTTTTTTAGCAGAAATGTATTCATTGACCATTGCTTTAAAAATATTACCTTGTGTGAATATACTTCAATTCATTTAATTATTTTGCAGTTGCCAGACATCTGGGTTGTTTGTAATTTGGGACTCTTGAATAATGCTGCCATGAACATTCTTGTGCATACAAATTCTTGCATTCTTGCACATGTCTGGCAACATATAAAGATTTTTTTTTGCTGCTTTATATGAGGAATTATATTGCTCTTTTACAGAGTTATTTTTGAGTTTTGTATATTTATAAATATAATTATACATGAACAACTCAAATGAGGGTGGTATGAATTCATGGGTGTTAGTTAATGCAATTGAATTAACAGAAGAGCATCTTCTACCATGGCAACCCCTTCTTCTAGTCTAATAATATGATTGCTATTTTATCTAGCATGTATCTTTTTAAGGAACTTAATAAATTATTATTTATCTTATTCATGAGCACTCTGTGAACCCATTGTCAAAACTGAGATGACAATCCCCTCCCAACAGGTATGTAGGTAATCTCCAAATCCTGTATGTTCTTTTTACAACCAAATAAGATGCTAGAAACTGCCCTCCTCTTTAGAACTCTCTACTCTTCATTTTTTAAAATCCAATGCAAAGTCTTACATTTTGTATGAGTCGTTTTTCAAAAACATTGCCAGATTAGAAGACTCACCTAGGAAACTTCTCAAAATAGATTCCTAGTTCAACCGTATCATATTCTGTGAAGAGGGCCCTGGGAATAACTTTTTTTAAAACTGACTTTTATGATGAGGCAAGATTTGGAAATGGTACAAAGAAGTATTATAAATAATTGATATTTAGCATTTGCTTGCTATGTTTTTTGTGCACAAATAAATTACGTGTGTGGGGGTCATGATCTCCAAGCCCTCTTCAAAAAAGACTTAGGCATCCAATATGTGGAATATAAGAGGAATAAATTACTAATTCTTCCATTTTATTCATTTTTGATACTATTTTATTGGTCATACATATGGCATTTTCATTCATTTAACAGATATATTTGAGTGCCCACAAAAAATGATAGCTTTTTAAAAAAATTCTTTTTAGTTGTAGATAAACATAATGCCTTTATTTTATTTATTCATTTCTATGCAGCACTGAGGATCAAACCCAGTGCTTCACACGTGCTAGGCAAGCGCTCCACCACTGAGCCCCAGCCCCAGCCCCAGAACTATATCTTTTTAAAGTCGCATTTGATATGACTCCTGCCTAAAAGAATTTTAGCTCTGACACTCACACAAGTAACTAAGTCATAAAGTCTGATGATAATGTATATTTTTAAAAATGCTATAGGAGTGTTCTGAAGGGGAAAATAATCTCTGGTCCCTATTTGCCTTTTTTACTTCCATTTTGTACCACTCTTCTCTATTCACTGTACCAATGACTACTAAATCTCACTGGGATTCAAATCAATCCTTAGTGTTTATTAAAAGTGTAGATTTAAGTGGTGAGGTTACATTTTATACAAATCAAATCAGAAAATAGATCAAAGAGTAGCAGAATAATGATGGTTCAACAGCTTCTCACTTAATTTTAAACCTCTTCAAAACAAGAAAGAAGGCAATTTGCTGACTGTTCTTTCTCTATCTCGTACAACAGTGCCTGGAACATAATAGTTGATCAGTAAGTATTTGCCGAATGAAAGATGAAAAGCTGTAATGGGATTTAATTACCATACTGGTTACAAAGTAAATTATAAGACCTTAAAATGGATTTACCTCACAATCTTGTGACTCTACCTTTGAGGAAAGAATTTTAAAAAGAAAATATAGATCCATATGCCTGTGCCGATTAATTTTCATTAAAAGCCAGTCTAGCATGGAGTAAAACAGTTGAATAGACTTGGATTCTGCTGCTGGAACAAGTTTAGATCAAACCTTACCTTGTTATTGGTTAACGGTATGAACTGAGGCCTTAGGTTCCTTGACTGTAAAATAGAACTGATGATAGTAGTTCCGTCACCCATGGAGTTGTGGAGAGTATTAGATGAGATAATGTGGGGGAAAGTCTGAACACAGCCTGGACCATGGCAAACATTTAGTAGAAAGGAGCAGCTCATCTTTGCCCAACCAAGTGAGTTAGCTAATGCTAGTCTTATCCAGATACTTTTCTGGCATCTTTTGGAATAGCGGCATAAGAAAAGCATAAATCTGTGGTGATGACAGATGTCAGTGGTGGCCTTTACGGTTGCGCTACATTAAAAATAACCCTGTGTGGCAACTCTGAGCCACTATCGTCAATATCATTCTTCATACTAATGTTTCATGTCTTAAAATTTAAAGAGTAAGAAAGTGCCCTTCATATTCTAAAAGGCTAGTTAATCTACTTGCTCTCAAAGATATGGCCACTGAAGATTTTTACTGAGATATTTTGAATGGAAATGTTTGTAATATAGCATGATACATAGAAATAGAATTCAAAATTGCACTTAAACTGACTACATCTAAGTATATGTAAGTATATGTTTTGAAAAAATAATTGTCAGAGCAATTTCTGAATTACTGGGAGTAATTTAGGTTTTTTTCCTAATTTAAAAACTGTACACCAATTCTTGCTATAATTTGGATATGTATAAATATATACATTGAAATATTTGTTATCTATCATCTATAAAAGAACTTTCAGAAAAAACTCCATTAAAATATGGAATTTTGCAGAAAGGCTTTAAAATAAAAGTCAAGAAAGATATGAGGTTAGGATAGAAGGAAAACATGGGTAAGAGAAGTGGAGGTGGGTACATAGGATAATGAGTTTTTAAAAATATTCTCTTTTAAGGCACATTTTTTTTTTTTTGGTACTGGGGATTGAACCCAGGGGTGCTTTACCACTGAGCTACATTCTTAGTCCTTTTAACTTTTTGAGACAGGGTCTTGCTAAATTTAGGCTGGCCTCAAACTTGTCATCCTGCTGCTACAGGCTCCCAAGTGGCTGGGATTACAGGTGTGTGATCCCACCCAGATCAAGACAATATTTTTTAAATGTTCAAATAATTATATGATGTAGAATCTATATGTTGAGTTCTCTTATGTTTTATCATCAGTCAAACATCAATTTTAATTTTATTTATTTTTAATTGACACATAAAAAACATACCTATTTATGGGATACCATGTAATATTTTTGATACATGTATATGCTGTGTAATGTTCAGGGTAAATGTATCTATTGACTTAAACATTGATCATTTTGTGGTGAAAAAATATTCAGAATTCATTCTTGCAGCTTTTTTGAAGCATACTATACATTGCTATCTATTATTATATACTATACATTATTGTTATCTACTACTAACTTATAGTCATGTATTACTATTGTAATATTTTTATGTACTATTAGCCCATAGTAATGCAATTGGATTCTCCTAACTATAACTTAGTACCCATTCACCATAATCACCAATTTTTAATAAAAGCTTCCAGAATGCTCAGTTTCTATGTATTACATGTGAGCTCAAGGGGCTCACATAATCCACTTTCAGAAGAACTTATATATGTCTCCTCAGTCCTTCACACCTTGGGCTGCTTTTCTTCCATCTTGGTAGGTTTTCCTTATTATTATTATTTTTTTTTGTACCAGGGATTGAACCTGGGGGTGCTTAACCAGTGAGGTATACCCTAGTCCTTTAAAAAAATATTTTATTTAGAGATAGGGTCTTGCTGAGGTGCTTAGGGCCTGCATAAGTAGCTGAGGCTGGCTTTGAATTCGAAATTCTCCGGGCTCAGCTTCTGGAGAGCTGAGTGGCATACAAGCCTATGCCACCATGCCCAGCTAGCACATTTCCTTCTAACAGTGGAAGGGAGATGGGTCTCTTCCTATCTCCCCCCATTGGAGTCAGATTTAGCACTTGGTTCATACAATATTTCAATTGTCTTGTTTTCTCCCATCTCTACCCCATAATAACATTTCCTGCCTTTCAGAACAATTTATCTTATTTTACTAACATTTTCAAATCAGCTTGTGACACTTAATGTTCTCAGTAACTAGGAAAGGGCAAATATGGTTATGTGGAACCTTTGACTCAGTTGTGTTATGAAATTAGTAAACTATTTTCATCCAGATGGGGATGGCTGGAAGGGTTCTATAAAGGAGGAACTATTGGTTCTTCCAGTTGGGGCTTGGAAGTACAGTGGCAATAAAAACCAATGGGCTCTGAGCCTCTGCTCTTGTTTGAACCACTTTGCAAATTTTGTCGTCTGAATTGAATCTGTGAAGAGGAAGAAATATCAGAAATACAAAGATGGTCAGCCCCATCCACACAATGATGAAATAAACAAGGTGACATCCTTTGTGACCTCTGGTGTTTGCAGAGGACTTTCCATTCATCCACGAGGACACCCTCCTACACTCACCCTTTGCCTTGAGAGGTTGCCATGTAGATCCACATCTTGATGACAAGGACAGTGAAATTCACAGAGGCCAAATGACTCCTCCAGGTTCATGGTGCTCCTGAGTGGCAGGAACTGGACTAGAGCCCCAGTTCCCTGGTTCCAAGCCCGTCACCCAGCAGTCAGATGCAGAGCAACTGGGAGTTAACAGCATTGAGAAGCTGTGTTTTGTTCCATTTGGTTCAAATATAACCTATAACCAGGACCTACATTTGCTTTCTTTTTCATGAGGACCTTGCCTCTCTCTGACCCACCTCCTTTCTTGAGAATGTAAATTAATCTTGACTAATTTTGCAGAATCAGCAGCCAGAGTAAAACATTATCTCTCAGAAGAATGAACTTCCTTCATTTATTTTAATGGGGACTTAATTATCAGAAATAGTGTCCCCTGGCACTTACAGTGACCTATGCAGGGCTGCAGAACACAATCAGTTGGCACATTTTGACACCATGCTTGTGTGAGTGCAGACCGCCAGGCCTGACGGGGAGCTCAGGACAGAGGTGTAGGTGGGGCCTTGGTCTTGATGTGGGGAACTTTTTTTTTTGTGCTACATTTATTCTTTAGAATTTTTATTTGTTCTTTTAGTTAGACATGACAGTTGAATGTATTTTGACATGTCATTTTGATATAGAGTACAACTTCCCATTCTTGTGGTTGTATACAATGCGGAGTGACAGTGGCCGTGCAATTCACATATCAACATAGGAGTGATGTCCCATTCATTCTGGTGGCTGTCCTGTTCCCATCACGGGGGTCTGAGTGCTATGGGACTTAAGGCAACTCAGATAATCCCTCTGTCTGCCTTGGTCTCCTCATCTGCATAACAGGGATAATCATAAATACTTTATGGATTCATTGAGATTGCAATGAGAATATACCCTTCCATCGTCAGAAACAGTAAACATCAGCTATTATTGTGATATGTAGTAATGTATTTATAAATCACAGCATTTAAAATATAGTACTTTTTGTGACAAACAACACATAAAATGAAACCTATCTTCTTAAAATTTTAAGTTGATAGTCTGGTATTTTTAACTATATGCATGTTGCTGTATGGCAAGTATCTAGAACTTTTCTATCAAGTGTGTTAAAACTCTACACCCATGCATAAAAACCCCTTAATTTCCTCTACTTGCTAACCACTAGTCACTACAATCTTACTTTCTTTAATTATAAAAATTACAGATATCTCATACAAATGGAACGACACAGTGTTGATCCTTCAGTGACTGACTGATATCATCACTTAGCATAATATCCTTGAGGTTTATTCACTTTGTAGTATGTGACAAACTTCCCTTTTTCGTGATTCAATAATCTTCCATTACATGTCCATGGTCATTTTCTTCAGTTATCCATTTATGGACATCTCTTCTATATCTTGGCTATGGTGAAGAATACTGCAATAAACACAGGAGTGTAACTGTCTCTTTGAGATTTTGTTACAGCTTTTATAAACCTGACATGGCATTTCTGAAAGTTTTGATGTACTAAGAAACTTTAGAAATGAAAATATCTCTGCTGTCTTTTTTGGGAATCACTTTTTGGAAGTTACTGAGGATTTATTTAAAAATCAAATACTGCTCAAAAATGATTTAACCATGAAATAATAATGGTAATCATTGAATTGGCCCTAACAATATTTTGGGGGGTGGGTACTGGGCCAGGGATTGAACTCAAGGGCACTTGATCACTGAGCCACATCCTCAGCCCTATTTCATATTTTATTTAGAAACAGAGTCTCACTCATTCCCTTAGTGCTGAGGCTGACTTTGAACTCGCGATCCTTCTGCCTCTGTCTCCAAAGCCACTGGGATTACAGGCGTGTGTCACTGTGCCTGGCGATCCTAACAATGATTTTAAAGCTCCCCTTTTCATTCTTCCAATGCAAGTTGATGGAGCCATTGATTTCTAAAGCAAAAATTCATCTTAGTGGCCAGTTCAGATATCTTGAAATGATGGTTTTCTTGACCATTTCAGTTCACAATGATTCTCCTGGACCTCTGAATACCAACCACACTATAATTTCACTGTTAGCACTTATATATTTCATCATATCTTCAGACTTATGAATACCATCCTTTTTCCTTCAATAGATTTCAAGCTCTATTAAGTCAAGGATTCTTTTGCATCTCATGGGTCATCTGATGCTTCCCTATGCCTCTGATTCATGTGTCTAAAATCATGGTCTCCACTTCATTCCCTATTGCTCTAGGTGCAAGGCTTAGGTGCCCTTATTATTTTCTTAAGATATCCTTCCACAACAGACCTTTAATGAGTGAGAAAAAAAAGCCATTCATAGTTTTTGAAGAGTACCGATTGTGAGCAGTCACACTGCAGAGAACATATGTGCCACCAATCCCTTAATCCCTCTCTCTCCTTGCTCTGCTGTGAGGTTGCCCATCCACAGTTACAGATGTTTCTCTGATTAGTGTTTTAGTGGTTTTCCTACCCTCCTTAGAAGTCTGCAGGGTTAGTCAACCATCAGTAAATAATTTAGGAGAAAAACACTTTTTTTTCCAACTTTTTACAGTTGATTTTCCTAGAGCTGCGACAGCACAGTAATGCATATACAATAGAGGTTTTTATAGATTTTTTGAGGGGAAGGCGGGTACTGGGAATTGAACTCAGAGGCACTCGACCACTGAGCCACATCCCCAACCCTAATTTGTATTTTATTTAGAGACAGGGTCTCAGTGAGTTGGTTAGTGCCTTGCTTTTGCTGAGCCTGGCTTTGAACTTGTGATCCTCCTGCCTCAACCTCCCAAGCCACTGGGATAACTGGCGTGCACCTCCATACCCAGCTAGAGGTTTGATAAATGTTGGTTAAGTGAAGATACAAACTGCTTGATTATAATGGAAATAGGTTTGCAAATAGTAAGAGTTTTGTGGAAAGTCTGGGAAGGAACCGAGCATGGACTCGGACCTCCTCTGCTAGAATTACACAATCAAAGGATGTGTCCTCAGTCACACTGGAGGCATTTGAAGGAGAGGTCTTCTCTTAGACTGGCTGCTATCACTTCTTCACCAATAATCTCAGTGAGAACTGATAATCACTGGAAAATTCTAACAGTCTTGAGCCAGGCTTAATTCTTGGAGGGGGTTTGTTTTCTGAACTCTCATGCCTTGACTATATGGAAAGTTCATGAGTATCAAAAGCATCTTAGAACTTCTCTCATACCCAAGCCTCCTGACTGCACAGCCTCAGGGTAAACAAGACAGCTAGGTATGCCTCCTCTGCATGGAACTTCATATCATGCTTCTGCATCCTTCCTTTCTGAAAAGCAGAAAATGTGTAGGTTCCAGAGCCCAGAGGACAAAGAGAGCCCATGTTCAGAACAGCTGAACAGAGATAAGCATGAGCTTGTTTCTAGAGGACAGAGACTTGGAAAGGTGATCAGAATTCTACAAAATGGCAAAGATGGCATCTATTTATGACCCAGGCAGTTTGGGAGGTGAAATGTTATATAGATAAGCGTAACTGAGAAAAAGGGAGGACTCACCTCAGGGACAGGACTGACCCTCAGGTCAGCCCCACTAGTAGAATATAGGGTTCATCTATAGGCCTTCAAGCTAATGCCTGAGTAATAGTTTTCATAATTTGACCCAAAGCTACACCATAAACATTTGAGAATAGAAGAGACCAGTAGAGTCCAAAATGTGTCCCCAAATGTGGCACAAAAATCAGCTTTTATTTTTTAATACATTTGTGGTTACTAAAATAGATAGAAAAATAGGACACCGAACCCACAATTTCACACACAAGTTAGCAAGTGGCAAAAATGATAGATGGTATGTCCAAGCAATTTCCATGATTGTTTAAGAGAGTTTGAAAACTGAAACTGTCACCAAAGCCATCTATATTCTGGATCTACAGATGATAGGGACTTCCAGCAAGATTCATATGAACTGACCTTCCAAGTGCACTGTCACATGCTTTTGGGGGAGAAAGACAAGAGGGGGACTGAGCTATTCAATATTATGGTGGTGGTATGCCAATTGCCAAATTTAGCACACTAGGTTAGACAACCACTTGGTGGAGATGTTGCAGAAGAGATTCAAGCACTCAGTGGGATAAAACGGCTTGGATGGTTCTCCCTGTTGGAGAGGGTCTAAGCCTTAAAGGCCCCATAGGAAGGGAACTTATAAAGAAGGGATCACATAGCAATTATCAAAAGACACTGGACCTCCTTCATGTTCCCACACTGATGGGGCCTGGCGTTTTGTGGGCAGGGGCTGGTTTTAGATATCTTGCTTTGCATGGGAAACCTTACAAAGGACAACTGTGTGGCATCCCACACAAGCTTGGATGTCCTGCTGGGCAACTGTTTTGGTTAAAATAAACTCTTGATAGTTGTTATCTGAACTTAAACTTCTCACTACATTTGATGTATACATAATACTTTTTTATGTCTTTAGGAGAGAGCTCTTTTTTGAGGGATGAGACTACTATGTAATACACAGGGACATTGTTTAAAGGCAGGAAATCCATGTTAGTTTATTATCAATGACTTTCATCGTGCTTTTTATTAGTGTTAGAACATTACATTATTTTAAAGAAATTATGTGTCTATTTGGGTTAAAAAAAAACCTGCGAATTTTCTATCTGATTGTGTTTGTGATTTTTCTGAAGTTGAAGTTCCCTGCATAGATTCATTTTGCATTATTGGGGCTTCCATTCATCTTCCCTGGGGATGTGGCCCTGTGATCTGGTAAGCAAAATCTTATTTAGTACTTGTGTTATAGAAATCCTAAATACTGGAATTTCCAGGAAAGTTTTAATGAGAAATTCCATGGTAAACCCTGAATCTCTCTGGATTTCTTTACTATGTCAATACCAGAGATATTATCTAGTCCATTAGATTGTGGATTAAAGAAGAATCTCTGTCTATAGGAGTATTAACCCATCTGTTTTTATCATCTTTTGTCTTTAGATCTCAGTTCACAGTGAATCACCAGACTGCCTATATGAAATGCAGATTCCTAGGCCCCATTATTATGAACCTGAATTTTTAAAACTCATCTTCATATTCCTGATATAAAGGGTTCATGAACCACAGGTGTGAGAACACTGCATGAGATTACCTGAATCCAACTAGAGTCCAAGAATAAAGCAAGCCAAATCTGGGTCTCTCACCAACTACTACTCTTTGGAGGGCTCCACAAGCCCATTATTCAAATGGGTTCCCTGGTTAAAACAGAATTATTTCAGCTTTAAAAATCACATATATCAGAAATTGGATATCAACCATGAAATGAAGAAAAACAAAGTTTCTGTGCTAACTGATGGACTTCATAAGGTCAGTTAAGTTTAAGGTAATCACTCACATCTTAGTTTATGAAACTAGTTAAGAGCAAAACAAAAATTTTCGGTTGAGATTTATTTGAATATCTATAAAAAGGGCTGTTCAGAACTTTATTCTTGAGAGGAAATTCAATGAATTATAGGTTGTTGGATCTCAGATTGCTTGGCAAAGGACGTACCTATGCTCTTGTGGCATTTCAGCTGTCAACTGTTGTTGAAAACTCTGTTTATTTAAATGGTTTAGAAAACCTAACATTGGAAAGGCTGAAATAGTACAAACTCTGGTTAGTAAGTGCATAGTAAGGGTTCTTAAGACAAACAGAAATTGTCTATATGAAGGAGAGGGGAGAGAGAGAAAAAGGGAGAGAGAAGAAAGGGAGAGCGATATGGAGATAAAGAAATTGGCTTGAGTGATTGTAGGAGGTAGGATAACTGAAATCTGTAGCACTGGCCAGCAGGCTGGACATTCCATCAGCAGGTGATGTTAAACTCTTTTTTTGGTGGTGGTGGGGGTACTGGGAATTGAATCCAGGGGTGCTTAACCACCGAGATATACTGCCATACCTTTAATTTTTTTTTTTTTTTTAAAAAGAAACAGGGTCTCTGTAAGTTGCTTAGGGCCTCACTAAGATGCTGAGCCTGGCTTTGAACTAGTGATCCTCCTGCCTCAGCCTCCATGCTACTGGGATTACAGGCATGTGTCACTGCCCTGGCCAAGTGGGAAGGCAAGTGGAACTCCTTGAGGCTAGTGGCCAAAGCATCACCCCTTGTTCCAGAAGACCTCTCTCTTCCCAGGCGCTGCCATACAAGCCCCAGCTTCTCCCCAATGCCTCAGAAATGGCTGCCAGTCTGTTTTCTCACCTCCATGGGAAAATCAGCAGGACAAAGAAGGCTGTCTAGTTAAACCCTATTGAAATCATTTTAGCTGCAGCCATAGACTGGCTCTGTCTTAAGGAAAGAACCTGCAATTTTGCTCTCATACTCCAGCTTCCAGAAAAAAATCCAAGGTGAATAGCTTTAGATTCATGTCAAAGGCATTGTTCATGTTCATTAAACATGGTGTAAAAATACGTGGTCTGTACACACGTGGGTGCGTTTGGCTACCCCACTTGCCACTTCATTGCTATCTTGTTAACTCTTAATCCAAAACTTACATTGTAATTTATTATTAAAAGTATATAATTAAGTCTAATGTTGCAGTTCAAGCAAAGACATACAGAGTTTGGTTCTGCATATTTATAAGGCTCTGTGGGTGTTTTTCTGAAAATGGGATTGGTAGATAATGAGCCTAATAAAAACTAATTTATTGAATCCAAATTAAAACTCATTGCATTTCGCTGAGAAATGGCATCCATGTTTTTGGTATCTAAGATTAATTTTCCAGAAGGCCATAAGAAAGATTCACTACCCAGTGACTCGGGAGCCTGTGGCAGGAGGATCACAAGTTTAAAGCCAGCCTCAGCACCTTAGCGAGGACCTAAGCAACTTAGTGAGACTCTGTCTCAAAATAAAAAATAAAAAGGGCTTGAGGATGTTGCTCAGTGGTGAAGCACCCTTGGGTTCAACCCCTGGTACCAAAATAAACAAATAAATAAATAAATAATAAAGAAAGATTCACCAATATGCAAAACTACCATTGTTTTTCACTCAATAGCAATTAAAAAACACTAAATTAAATTACGTTTTTTAATTTAAAAATACTTATTGGGGCCACCCACTTGGCAGGCACTGTGGCATGCTTTGTAAATAATGGGATACAAACAGGCAAGATCCCAGTTTTCCCAGAACTCCAGTAACATTTGAGTGTTATTAAGTGGGAGATGAGAAAAATTGAACAAATAATCAAATAATAATGATAAATTTATATACATGAATTTCTTCAAGGAATGATAAAGAAAAAAATCTTGTCATATTATTTTTTATTATAAAGGAAAAATTTAAAGGAGGAGAATAGGAAAGTATGAGGGAAAAGAGGGGAGATTGTCATTTCTTTGGGCCTACTGTGAAGGGGCCCGTGCTGGACACCAGAGGTGCCATTTGAGACTGAGACACCAGATTTTCAGTCTAATTAGAAAAGCAATGGATGAATAACAGGTGCCAATCCAATAGGTTCAGTGTTAACCCCCGTAAATGATGGTTCCTGGGGACCCCAAGGAAGCTTGTCTATATGGAAAGTCCTCCTTGGAGGTGACACCTCACCTGGACAGAGCTTGATCATTCCAAGAATGATGACAACGTACTCAGCACCTTCTCTGCAGTATGGATGACTTCTGCCCACTAACCCCAGGAAGGAATGAGGAGCCCGTGAGCCCAGGTGAGGGCAGAGAGCTGGGGGAATGAGTCAGAGGGTGGCTGAATGTTGAAGGAAGGTCTTTCTGTTCTGTTGCTGATCCTAAAGTTCATGGAGTTGAATATTCCTTTGACTTGACAGAAGAAAAGGTAATTATGTTAGAAACATTGACCTAAAGTGTAAAGCAAGGCAGGGACTCTCCCCAGCCACTTTGGGTACACGCGGGCCCTCTCCTTTATAGACCACAGCCCAATCTGTCTTTGCACACGCTTTCATTCCTCTTCATACTGCACTCCCTCCTGCCTTCCCTCTATTTCACTTTGAAAATTTCTACTTGACCTTTGAGAATGCCCCTAAACGTCCCTTCACCCAGGCAGTCCTTCCTGATTCTTCAAGATCATGATAGCTTCTTTTACCATCAAGAATTCTGATGATAACTTCTATGTAATTCCTCTCATAGTTTTTGCCACACCATGTCATGATTCTTGTCTCCAACAGGACTCTGGGTGGAATCTCTTAAGGGAATGTGTTTAACGGACTTCTGTTCCCCCGCAACCTATTGCAGTTCTAGGACCCAGCGGCTACATGCTTAGTAAATATGTAGTGGATGAAAGGATGAATGAATCATCAGTAGACTCAGAGCATTCTGAGAAGACTTACAAAACTAAGTCTAATCACTGTCTCAAAGATTAACATGAGGGCGGATTCTTCAGTAGGATGGCACTAGATTACCCCAACCCCAGTCCATAGCAGGTCTGTGTAGTTATCTCTCTGCAGGTCAGTGAATGGGCTAATGTCATCTAAAGCCTTGAGTGAGGTTCTGGAAAGGTGATTCTACTCTAGTTGGCCTCTTCATGGGTGTCTTCAATACTCTTGCTTATGGCAGATGACTTCCCACCCCGTGAGCAATCCGAGGTGGATTTCAAGGAGGAAACTGCAATACCTTTATAGCCTGGCCTTGGAAGCCATATTCCCATCATACTGATTGGATACCGAGGCCAGTCATAATTTGCTGTGGGAGAGAATACAAAGGGGAGAATACTGAAGGCCAAGTGGAGACATCTTGGAGTCCTGTTACCATCCCAGACTGGGTAAATCTTTGTCCTTGAGAGAGGAATCAAAGTCTTTTTTCTCTTAGCCATACCCCAGAGGGTGTTTGGTAGAGACTGAATTCTTGGGGAATTACACAGAAGTGACACATAAATTGTTGACAGAGTCTTTGACATATCTTCAACCTTTCACCTAGGGTCCCCTGTGTCCTTTGGCAACACAAATAAATTTCTACACTATCCCTCTTCCGTGGGTATTATTTTCCTTATTACACATGATAAGTTAGGGTCAAAACACAGTCAGGGGAATTGCCTAAAGGTACCCATATGTCACTGTCAGAAGAGGGATTATAACTTAAGGTATCTGAATTCCAAACTTAGTGCCTAATGAGTCGCGGCATGTGCTCACCTCTCTGAATTTCCTTTTGACTCTGCCTAACCCCTGCTGAATCCATCCTCTTACCACCAACCACTACACGCCCCTGCATATGTGCATGCTTAGGCACATACATGCATATACATCTCACCCTTCTATCTTCTGAAAGCTCAGCCCCTTCACGACAGCCTCCCTCTTGTGCCAATAGGGGGCCCCCAGGGGATGTTCTTCGAGCAAGATCTGAGGCTCCCACCTCCAAAATGGGAAAGCTATAATTTTCATATTGTATCTCCTTGCCAATTGTAAATCAGTCATTTTAAGGATGCTTCCCATTCTTGTTTCCCTTCAGGCAGCTCTTATTCCTCTCTGGAAAAAGAAAAGATTTGCTTTATAGCTAACTGCAGGACTGAAATGACATATAAAATAGCAACAGCAGGGAACAAATGTGTCCCTAAAGTGGCAATATGGTGCCTTTTTGTGTGTTTTAAGGCTTTGCAGTGAGAGGCAATTTTTCTTTTCTGGCTTCTATTTGAATAGTTGTGGAAAATTTAGAAAACAATATGAGGTGTGTTCAGTAATGGGCCCTGACCCGAGTCGTTCAGCACTATCAGGGGTAAGGATATATGTAGGTGTGTGTGTGTGTGTGTGTGTGTGTGTGTGTGTATGTATATATATATATATATATATATATATATATATATAAACACATTCCAGTATTCCTCTGGCCAGCTGCTCTGATGGTATTTGTAGTGCAAAGCCATCGAGCTAATAATAAATATTGTTCCATTATTGGGTGTGGGTATTCTTTGTTTATTACATAATAATTTTCCCACTGAAATCATTGGTGTTCTGTGTCATTAATTGAAAAACCATAGAATAAAAACCTATTTTATTCCCTCTTCTATCTTCCCTGGCCCTTGCTTTCCACCTAAGAAAGAGCCATTCTAACTGTCAAGCCTATTTTCTTTTATTTTTGTCAAATAGGACAATTCAAACATTTCTTTTGAAACAAAGAACCCAAAAGCCATAGTAATGTCTATATTTCTCCAAACTCCCTACAGTACCAATAAATCCAGAGGGCTGACAGCACGGGGAAAGTTCTACACTGAGAGCAAAAGCAAATTGGATCAACAGTGGTGTTCATTATCCTCCATATTAGAAAGCAGTCGCTGAGCAGAGGTGATTTCCTGGAGGGAAGACCCCTGTGTGACCTGCTTCCTCATCACCCCGCCTGGATGCGGCTCCTTCACAGCCCACACTCACAGGCATCATTTCAGACGAGCGGAGGGCCACAGGCTCTTGTCTCTTTCCTTCCGTGTCCCTTCTCCCTACCTTAGGTCATGCTGCTAAACCATCCACACATATGGTGCCGTGGAACGACTTCATCCCTGAGGGTCCCTGGTCTGCAGGAGCAGTTGGAAGAAGAGGGATGGCCACACAGCCAGAGGCACCCTCCTCCCATATGCGGGGTAGGAGAATTTCCCACAATGCCCCGCAGCATGGCTCAGCGGTGAGGGCCACTGCCTGGCATCGCATTCTTCGTTTGCAGCCGACCACATGGGCTGCTTAGTCTTCTGATTGGGAAGGCCATCTGTTACCTCCCTGCCATTTCTAAAAGCTTTTCTGACTCTGGGATGGCAGGCCCATGAGTGGCATTTCTGCACAGTGGACCAACAGGCTGGAGCTCCTGGGGATTGGTGATTGCTCACACACATGCACAATGAGAGTGGGAACAGAGAGGAGGGAGAGTGAAACTTACAGCTGGCCTGTGTGGTTGGCTTAAGGGGACTATTAATCAGGTGCCTTCTTCTTACAGATTCAAAACCATACGAGAAATAGATGCAGGAGCAAAGGATCAAAAGGTCAACCTGATTATTGGCAACACTGGAGAGAAAAACCTGGCTTGGGCCTGAGTCTCCAATGGGCTTCTTACTCCTTCCCTCCAGGATAGCACCCTGCCCTCCCCTCCAGCATAATATCTTATGCTTAGTGTGTAATGTGTCCTAAGCCCTTGACATAGATTAAAAACTCAGCTAATTATTTTTTTTTTTTAGGGGGAAGGGAGAAGCATACTGGATATTTAACCCAGAAGTGCTTTACCAAAAACCCCAGCTAATTCTTAACATTGACCCTTTGAGGTAGAGACAATTATAAGCCTTATTTTATGGGTGAGAATACTGAGACTGGACAGGGTGAGATAGGTGTCCAAGGTCACACAGCTCATGTGCAGAATTAACACTAGCAGGCCAGGCAGCCTGCAGGGGAACCTCTCCCCCTGCAGAGCCAGTCAGGGAGGTTGTGAGGGGCTGGATGGGGGCCTGCGTGGGTGCCCTAATGGCGCTTTTCCCATCTCACCAAGATGAGCCACTCTTTGGGACTGCACCCCAGTAATGGCAGTGCTCTTCTAAGAGGACAGAGGTTTTTTTTTTAATTGTATAGGCCGGGAAGAAACAGACCAGTCTCTTCAGAATGGTGAGAAAGGCCAGTGCCACAATCCAAAGCCCAGGGGGAAGACCTGATTCCCTTTGGGGGAAGCCAAACCCAAAGGGAATCAGGTCTATATAACACACAGGGTTCAGGACAAAATGAAAACGCAGAGTCCCTTGTAAAAAATTAACAAGAAGTTCTAAAAGGTGACAACAGAGTATTAAACCAAGCATATAGCCCTTCCAAGCAGGGGACCCCCTGTGACTGTATAGGTTAAGTGAAGCCAGCCCTTCTAGATGTCTGGGATACTGAGGTCTGAGGCAAGACCATCACAGCACTTTGATTAATGTGAAGCTGTGGTGTAGCTCACAGTTGCACATTTGAATCGCCCAGGGAGCTCTGACACAATATTAATAATGCCACCTATACCAATTGAATCAGAATCCCTGGGCATGGGGTCCAGGGACTTACTGCATTTTGAAAGCTCCTCCCTGAGTGGTTCTAGTATGCAGCAGTGAGAACAATGGTTTGATTTCTAATCAACTCAAGAGTCCTCAGGAAGACATCTTAGTTCTAGAATTCTATAATTCTCCTGGAGATCCTTAAGCTGAGGTATTGCATAGGAAGCATCTATACCTGGGCCTGACAGGTAACATGGGCAAATGGAGAGTTGGGAATAAGGAAAATCCTCAGCAGTGGATCTTCAGGAGGCCAGATGGAAAAATAGAGCCCACTGCCATTTGGGAAGCCAAAATGATCTTCAAAGGGGACAGCAGCACTCAGTACTTGACCCAAGTACTGTTGCCCCAAGAAAGCATCCCCAGGTGGCCAGATCTTGTTACTCACCAGAGAAGTTGGACAGCTGCATGGATAAGTATTTCAATTTTTATGATAAAATTACATTAAAAATAGGACATGAACAAAAACTACAGGTGGCCTTTTGGGCAAAAAAGGTACTGGAGCCTCACTGACTGCCAGTCAGCAGCTGAATGGAAGCATGAGAGAATCAGATGTTAGTAGGCATCAGAACTGGAAAACAGCCTTCTTACTGGATGAAGAAGAGAAAACTCAAAGAAGGAGAGGAGACCTGGTGGGCCACACTGTGAGCTTTCAGCAAGATCTGGGACACAGGTTTTCTGAGTGGCCTCCTGCATCCTCCGCATGACACTGCATGGTATGTGGAGAAGAAACAGAGATATCCCAAAGTCAGTGACTCTTCACTGAGCCCTGGAGACTTAGGGGGTTAGCTAGTACTATGCATCTCACATCAAATTCATTGTCCTCTTGGTGATTTCAATTACTAGACATGGTGTAAATTCATGCAGAGCTCAATTTTTTTTTTTTAATGGCCATATCCCTAGCACCTATAACATATACCTGGCTCATGGCAGATGCTTCATAAATATTTGTTAAATGAATGAATGAGTGAACAATGAGCAACTGTCACAGAAATACAGCCTTCCTGGGTGTGTGTGTGTATTTTTTGTTTATTTGTTTGTTTATGTCAGAGATAGGACTGTTTGGATGCTGTTGAACTGTTTGAACTGTTTGAATGAAGATGAGTTGTTCAATTTTCCATTGAGTTTTTTGTTTGTTTGTTTAAATGTTTATTTTTTAGTTGAACACAATACCCTTATTTTGTTTATTTATTTTTATGTGGTACTGAGGATCGAACCCAAGGCCTCACACATGCTAGGTGAACACTCTACCACTGAGCCACAACCAGCCCCTGTTTGTTTGTTTTTAATAATTTTTTTTCTTCTCTAGCATCTCTACCATATTTGAAACCAGGTATTTTTTCATGCATCAGTTTATTGAAGACTGTGATATACAAATGGTATTTTGCAGTGTTTTTTATATTCTTATATTTTTAATTTCTTTTCTTTGTATATATTTTTCCTCTCACTATGCTATTTTCCTGGATTCTCTCTTTTCTCCTACTGACGGCCAATTTCTATCCATTCCTCTTCCACTCCTCCTATACATTTTTACTTCTGGCTTTTCTCCTCCTCCCCCATCAACATCATGTCAACACCACTTCTGTTTTCTCTTTGTCCAACATTTGAAATTGTGAATTCTTTTAGCAAATTTACTATATATATTGCAGGCAATAATTGAACTCATCATTTCTGTTTATTATGAGAAAACAGTGGAAATCTTAATAGGATATAGTTGGTTTGGGGCTAGATGTTGTTTACATTGTGTCTGTGTGAGTGTGTTTAAAATGAGGAATTCCCTGATATCATAACTTCATTATTAGATCTATTTTATTTTATTTTGGGAGGATTGAACCCAGGTGTGCTTAACCACTGAACCACACCCCCAGCCCATTTATTTATTTGTTTATATTTTTGTTTTGAGACAGGGTCTTGCTATGTTGCTCAGGTCCTCATTAAATTGCTGAAGCTAGCTTTGAATTTGCAATCTTCCTGCCTCAGCCTCCCTAGCCACTGGGATTATAGGTATGCACTACTGAGCCTGGCAAATCCCATTTTAAAGCTACTTGGTTAAATTCACTAAAAAAAATGAATCAATGCCATTCTTCCTAAATAGAAAGCAATCTTTCATTACAGAAATAGAATTATTCCTCAGACTGGGGCTGTGGCTCAGAGGTACAGCGTTTGCCTAGCATGCATGAAGGACTGGGTTTGATCCCCAGTACCCCATGAAAATAAAATAAAGGTATTGTGTCCACCTACAACTAAAACATAACTGTTAAAAAATAGAAATATTCCTCTAATTTAAAGCAGTCAATATATCCTTGTTTCTCTTTTTTCTTTTTCTTGCAAATTTCCATAATTCTAAGCTACATGGATACCTGGCTGAGATTGGGCACCATAAACTTTCAGTGCTGCCTCTGACCTCATGAACCTGTGCAGCAAATAGAAATCATTTAAAATGTGGTGCCCTGTTTTGAAGTCCTGCCTCGATGTTCACTCTTCTTACTCTCTTGGGGCTTTTAAATCAACATGCACAAAAGAGATTATATCTTGAAGTTAATTTGGATCAAGGGAGTGAGGAAACAGGTTTTTCTAATTTCTATTTATATGTCCAGGTATGAGTAATAACTTTCGCAGTATAGTTGACCATTTTCCAAAACATTTTCTATGTAAGATGGAATCTGAGACTTATCACAGCTCAGTGAAGGAGGACCACACCATTTTTCCACTTTCTCAAAGAATTGTCAGCTGAGGGTCACAAAGCTGAAAATGGTAAAGTTGAGACTTCTGGAGTTCAGGCTCTGGCTTTGAGAGTTACTCTAAGCATCAAGTGGAATATGAAGAAGGAATCTGGATGCACCTGGAATCTCGAAAGACTTGCAGATCACTGAGAAAAATCATCAAGGCAAGGTAAGACCAGATCACCTGGGCTTTCAGAGGCTAAGTGTGGGTGGCACACACCAAGGTGGCTGGGTTTGAAGGGAGTACTTGCCTGCTGCGGCCATTCCTCCCACTGTGCCTCTTGGAGGCTCTGAAATGACTGTGACACTGAAAAGAAAGTATGATAGCTGGGGGAACTGGTTTGAGTAGGTCTTGTAGAATAGAGTGGGCAATACAGAAATCCAGTGTGCAATTCCTGGCTGATATGAAAGAAGAATATTAAAACATATAACTGAAAAACATAAAATGTATAACTAACAAATATCCAGACTTTTACTGACTCACCCTGACTTACTTTGGTCTGGAAGGCCACCAGGTTTCTTTGGAATATTTTATTAGTCAACAGTCAAATATTGATATACAAAAATAGTAATTTCATACTTTCTTTCCTTAGTGTTATGAGCACACTATGAATCTGACTATAGAGGAAAAAAAAGTTAGTTTTCTCCCCCTATTCTCTGGAATAAATCATGAAAATAACTTATATCTTCAAAATCCAATAATTAATTAATTAAGGTGAATCCAGGGAAGCACGTGGCTGTGGCTACATGTGGCCATGGGGCTGAGGAGCTGGCAACCTTTTCCCAGCAGCTAAGAGCCTGGGAAAGGAGGCTCTTTGCACATTAATTCCAAACTTCATGCTGCCTTCCTGGACTGGGTAAGTAAACACACTGATGACGGGGGACTCTGCTTCCTACTGGAAAAAACTGTCTCCTCTGTATTCAGGATAACAGTAACCACAGTGCATGCACAGTGTGCCCAGACTCCTATCTAAGGCTGTTACATACATGAACTCATGTGTTCCTTAAAAGACCCCATAAAGTGGTTATTATCCCCCATTTTATAGACAAAACAGGTTCAGAGGGGTTAGTGACTTCCTCAAGGTGTTTTGGTCATCTTTTTCACTGCTGTGTTTTGAGCAGAACAATCATGCAGGAGGAAAAGTTTATTTGGGGGATCATGGTTTCAGAGTCAGCTGGCTTCATTCTTTAGGGCTCAAGGTGAGGCAGAATAAGTTGGCAGAAGGGTGTAGCAGAGGGAAGAAGCCCTCCAATGACACACCTCTTCCAGCTGCACCCTACCTGCCTTTAGCCACCACCCAGTTAATCCCATCAGGAAATAAAATTCACTGATTGGATTAAGGTTTCCGTGATCTGATCATTTCTCCTCTAGACCTTCTTGCATTGTGTCACACATAAGCTTTTGGGGGACACCTCACATCTGAACTATAAGCTTGTAAATATAAGGGTGGTGTAGGATCCAGAGGTCTGCTCTTCCCTATTATGCTATGTAGACCCCAAAGGCAGCAGTCATTCAATGGAAACCAAATGAGTCCCTCCATGGACCACATATGGAGGGTATTGGGACAAGGAGGCTGTTTTATTGATTTCAGCCACTTGCTGTTGGATTTCCATAATGTCAGTCAGGGGTCAATTACTCAATGCAGCTTTTCCATTGGGCCAGCCATTCCTTGGATGGCATATTACTTGCTATAAGTTCTTCCCTGTGGCATTACCTAGCAGGCAAATGGGCATTTCAACCCAAACTAGCAAGAAAGTGGACAGAAGTAAGACTTGTGGTGATAGTGGGCAATAAGAGAAGGTCAGAGACTTGTGTTTTCCTGGGGTCACCTTGAGACTGATGCTTATTCTGGGAGAGAACCTTAAAGTAGTTCAGTATCCATTTCCTCCCCATCTGAGAACAGAGTGGTCAGGTGGATGGGCTGTGTGTTCCAATCATTTAGTCAATAGGAGCCAGACCTGAAGACTTTTCCAGATTTAGATGTGGATCAGGAAATTAGCAGGACATCTCACTAATTGAGCTGTTTAATCCATGTTGCAGTCCAATGTCAGTGTCATTTTGGGCTTATGAGTGTCAAAAGGCTGGTTGCCTTTTGATGATAATGATAATGAGTAAACATTAGATCCACATTCCATTACTGCCTCTCTGGTGACTGTAAAAACAACCAGCATATCTTACACAGCCACTATACTCTAGGTTCTTGAGTTATGCCTCTCTGTGCTCCTGTCTAGAGAGAGGTATCACCCCTTTTTTAATCTCCAAAATCAAAGAGTAAGCATCACAGAGATTTAGAGAGAGTACATGATTTGTTCAAGATTACCCAGGGGCAAGATCAGCCTTTGAACCTCTGACTGCCTGAGTCTTAGGCTGTGCTAATTCTCTATGAGACCTCTTCTAAGGACCAGGGGAGATAGGCAAAACAAAGTAGAGAACACATAGCTTGTTCCCATGGTGTTAGCAAAATGATCAGGAAAAAGATGTGAGGCTGAATGCTCAGGTGTTCACTCTGGAGTTTGAGTTATTAACTGAATTTGACTAGCTTGCTTAGCTTCTCTACGTCTTGTTTTTTTTTCTTTCATCTGTGAAATGGACATAATAAAATTCCATACTTGCTAGGGGAACAGTGAGTATTGATGAAAAACTCCTTCAAGCCCTGTATTGCACGAGAATAAAATCCCAAAGGCCTCCGTGGGGCATGATCCAGCTCCTCCCTGCAGACCTACTTGCTGCTGGCCTTTCAGTTGTTGGAATGAGCCCTGTTCCCTCCCAGAGCCTTGCTTAATTTCATCTGCTTGCAACATTTTTCCCTTCCCTGCTTTGAAGGAAAGTTCTCTTTTCCTTATATACAAGTTCAAAAAAATCCCTTTTCTAAGCACTATTACTTTCTTACATTTTTTTTTCATGGCAAATTTCATACATTTGTAAGATAATTTCAAGAACATCTTTTCCCATCTAGACTATAAATTTGTAATGCCCGGGCCCCTTTTTCTTTTTCCCCTGTCTATATCCCTAACATTTAACACTGCTTGGTATACAACAATGTTAAATATGGATTTGTTGAATATGTGAATGAATGAATAAAAATACTCCCTGTGCCTCGCACATAGAAAGCATATAAACATAAGATATTGTTATTACTATCATATGAAGTACCAAGAATCAATTCAAGTGTTAATATAAAAACACCAGTTGATAATTCAAGTGATAGCATAAAGGCAGGGTATCTGTGATTTATTGCCACAGTAATGGTAACAGACAACCATAAAACTCAGTGACTCAAGACCACGTACATTTATTTAAAATCTGCAGGCCAGATGAGTTTGTTTTTCTGATCCCGCTGCACACATGCATTGGCTGGTGGTTTTGTTGATTTGGGTTGGGCTCTTGCCATGTAGGGGAGTCTTCCCATGTAGGGGAGTCTTCCCATGTAGGGGAGTCCATGCCAGGGATTGGCGAGGCTGAGACAGCTGGGGCAACTCAACTCTGCTTCATGAGCTCATCCTGTAGCCTGCTGATCTGGGAAAACTCATGGTGTAACCATACCATCCTCTGCTCCATCTTGAACACATCTCATTGACTTCAGGGAAGGACCAGTGCAAGGGAAGAAGTGGGTTGGAAACAGTGGTTTCTTCTCTTCTATTTGTGTCTTATAGCAGCTGTTCCTGATTGCAGGCTACTCATGATAAACAAAAGAATACATAAAAGATTGGCTTTTGATATCCTAAATAAGTCAGTATTTATTCTCTGATTTTTCTGTTGGCAACCTCCTTGTGAGGAGCAACCCCCCTTGAATTAACTGGAGGACACAGAGCTCAAGGGCAGAGACAATTCCTTTTGAGCTCCTGACACAGTCTGAGACATGATGGATACTTGAGTTTTAATGAAAACACCGAGGGTCAGATCCTTGCCTCTGTCGATGGGCAGTGACCTCCTGCATCCCATGCTCCAGTTCAGCTATTGCAATGCCCTTGCCAGAGGGCAGAACTTTGCTAGCTTCTGGCTGATTTTTCTTTGGGGCCTCTTCTTTCTGTCTTGTCTTCCTGCACCCCTTTCTTTTCCTTCTTTCTCTCCTCCCTGCTTTTCTTTCTCTCTTTCCTCAATTAAATACCCAAATTTCAGGCCATGGTTAGAAGTTTCTGTTATTGCTCAGAATGTGTGTATTACTTGCCCTTATCCTCTGTGCACAAATAGTTTCTCCCCCACAACATTTTGTAAGGAATTCCCACACTGCTAGAACATTTCCACCATAGCGGAGATTTATCGATCCTTGCACACAGTAGAAAATGATCAGTCCTTGTACATCAGTTAACTATCTAAAGCTGGGTAATGTGAAAATAAAGGCTGAATAGAATACTTTGTTGTATTTTCCTTTATATCTCTTTTCCCATATCTAAATATCTTAAAGATTCTTACTTAAAAACTTATAAAATATCTGAAACCCCCCAAACTCTATTTTTACAACTAAGAAAATGGAAGCTAAAAGAGAGACTGATTGGTTAAAAATAAATTAAAGATTTATATAATTCACACAACCTTGTTTCAATTTCATTACCAGGGAGCCAAGCTCAGCCAATACTTTCATAATTTTCATACTTCTGACTGGTGTCAGTAAGTTTTTTAGGACAATAATAATAAAGTCTTGTTCTTGATTCGGTTTATGTAGTGGTTGGGGCAGATGACTTCTTATCCTTCCAGAAACTTCTATTTCCTACCTCAAGTTCTGGCTACTTGACTGAGCAATATGTGAACATTCAGGTTTTTAATGAAAAACAAGTAAAGAAGCCTGCATTATGTCCCAGAAATATATGAATCGACAAACTCCATTGGAATAACATACTTCAGAGTCAGTGATGAAGATTTTAGTTGCTAAAGGTGAGGCTTAATTTTATGTATCTGCTTGACTGAAACAGGGAGTGCTTGAAACAGCATTCTGGGTGTGTCTATGAGGATGGTTCTGAGTTTAGATCAGTAGATTGGGCAAATCAGATTATTCCCCTTAATGGAGGATCCAACCAATCAACTGAGGGCCTGAACAGAACAAAAGTCTGACCTTCCTTGGAGAAGGAGGGAATTCCTCCTTCCTGACTACCTTTGAGTTGGGATGTCAGTTCTTTCTTGTTTTTCCACTTAACTGAAACATGGACTCCTGGGTCTCAAACTTACCTGCTTTGGGCACTGGGACTAAACCATTGGTTCTCCCCTGTCCTCAACCTAACAATTCCAGATCTTGAGATGTCAGCCTCTATAATCGTATAAACCAATTCCTCAGACACACAAATCCTATTAGTCCTGTTTCTCTGGAGAACACTAGCTAATACACGAAAGGAAACACTGATTTAAGTTTGCAATAAACCCACTTTGAAGTATCTGTTTTAAAAGGTGGACATCATTCCTAGATTAGACTAAACTCTTTTGAGATGTAGAGTGGTATGACCCAGAAAGTTGTTAAATTATACTTCTTTATTGAGGCTTTAGGAACTATGAATTAATTAATGAGAGATTTATTTTCTAGCAACTATCCAGAGTAATGTAGCCTACAAATTAAAGCTTGCATTTATTTTTAAACAAGGAAATACAGCTACCGCAACAGTATCAATCAACCAAAATGTAATTCTTGAATTATTGCATTAAAGCCAACCATTTCTGATTTATTAATAACGAGAAGATACCCTCCGATACAAGTTCAGAATAAATTTTTTATAAGGTTTCAATTCATCTTCTTTCAAGACCCCCATATTGCCAATATCATGATTGGAATGTATCTTGATTCTTAGTATTTTTTGTGTCATTTCGATTAATTATGATTGACATTGTGACTGAATGGATGAGATTTAATTAAATCATCAAAGAGCAAAGCAGTTAGGCAAAGACTGTTCAGATAAGTAGCCTTTTTCTTCACATGTCTTCAGCTGACTGATTCCATTGAGCCAAAGAGCCCACTCTAGGAACGTCTGTATTAGATACTGAGGAAAAGGTAATATCCTGCTATAGAACACTATAGAATGTTCTGCTATAGAACACTAATCTTAAACTGCCATCTTGACATACTCATTGAGCCCCAGACTGTTTAGTTCTTACTCTCCTGAAGCCCAGTGTTACCCTCTCTTCCCCAGTCATCCATCATTTTTTCCTGGTGAAATAGGAAGGATTTCTCTGGCTCTTTTCTATAACCTTCTGCTTCTCCTTGCCAGGTTCCTCAGGCTGGTCCCTGAGATATACTTCATCTTCCAGCTGAGCCCACAGCACCACTGCTCATGTATTTTTTCTCTGCCTTGTGGTGTCGCCATTATTTTAACAGGGTCTGTAGCACTGGTTGAAGGCTGAATACCTAGAAAACACTCTCACAATGATAACCAACCAGGACCCTGGGAATACCATTATGTCCCTTCCTTAGTTTCCTTGTCCAGTTGTCAGAACAGCCTGTTATTCCTCTCTGACCTCTTCAAAGACAGTCTCTCCAGCTACCATCTAATGATCAGTGTTGAATCTCTTGCTCCTGAAGACTGATCTACATGAATATTTTCTTCCATTACCACGAGCCGGTCCTTCAACTGGCATCTCTCCTGCCCTCATTACAAATTCAGTTGCCTTTTGCACTTGATTCTACCAAACAGGTTCTTGCCAGGACATATTGTGGGCCATGCTAGAAAAGACCATAGATTAGAGAATTACCAATATCCTTTAAAGTCATGGTGAAATGGTCAAAATTTGATAGTAGTTAATTATACCAGACTCATTCTTCGAAAGTCAATGCAAAGTCCTGGTGACAGGGTTATTATGTCAACAGAATTTCCAATATTACCATTTAACCCTGTTACTGAATTTAATGTTGATGGCCACCCAACTTTTTAAAATTAATGGTGTATTGACCTAGTAAATTATTGAAATCGTAATTTAATTACGTTTTAAGTTAGCTCAGTAGTACGTAGAAACGAAGGGAAAATATACCGCTCTAAAATCATCCTAGTAAATATATTTTTATCTTTTGTTCTCTTTTTGAGGTATACAGCATGACTTTAAAAGAATTGTAAGGCCCAGACAAGATTACCATTACTGTGGATCAAATCTCAAAATGAGATTTTGAGAAATTGAATTTCTGAGATCACAGACTTCATATCAGTGGCAGACCTAGAACCAGATGCTAATAGTTCTTTGATAATAGAATATAAATAAATTTCAAATTTGATTAACTTGCTAATAATCTTTGCTATTTTAGGAATGTGGACTTGCTTGTCTTGCCTAATGAAGATATCTTTTGTAGTAAATGTACTATGAAAGGGGAAGGGTCAACAGTACCTGTGCTGAATCTAGAAACATCCGTGAACGCCAAGGTAGAGTGCAAACTCATTATTTGCTAAACTCATCACAGAGTACTTCTATGCAGAATGGAGGCAAAATTTTATATCACTGACCTCTAGTATAATTCTCTTGGATAAATCAATACATATTCGAAAGTGGACACTTAAAATATTTCTTTGATTTATTTTCAAAATGGAAAATTAATAACCCATATCCCCACCCAACCACACACAATGACTGGATGTGCATACATTTCCTTCCCACCCATTTATATAAAGAATCATCCACACATTAGGGCACACCTGTCATCTGCCCATTAGTGAATCATCCCCGCATTAAGAAGCTTTCAATACACAATCTTTCTAATGTTGTTAGACAACCTTGACCTTCAATTCCTTGCAATGTGAATAATATTGCATCATATCTACACAGAACAGTGTAATCATCTTTTCTCTTTGCAGCACTAAGACAGTCAACAGTATTTGATACAATCAGCATGTGTCTTGATACAGGAGGCACGTGGTGACAAGCCTAACTGAATGTAGTTATTCGACTGTCATGAAATGCACCTTATGGTGATAAACTTCCACCATAAAATTGGAAGACTATCACATAAACATGTTTCACGAAGAAATACACTAGCAGAATTCACTGCTGGGTTATTGTTGGAAAACAGTGTTCTATTTATTGTGCTGCGATTTTTGCAGTATGTGTCAGTGTTGGGATGCTCATTACGGTTTACAATGAAGTAATTACTGAGTGGTGATTTCTTTATTCTGGACAACAATTCTATCTAATTAGTGAACAATAAATTGAAGCAGTTAGATTACAGAAATTTGGACATTGCAGGACAAGCTGATTTTCAGTTTGTAGAAGCATTGAGTTATTTAAATTTAGGCGTCCAACTACATTCACATTTTTTGACTTCATGATTAATTCCTTTTCCTATCCGTGGGGCCTTTCTTTACCCCAGTCATCTCTTTCTCTTTGTTTCTGTTTCTCTCTCTTTTTCTCTAATATCATTACGTTATTAAATAATAAAATCATGTGCTAATGATGGGGATGAGATACTCAAGGTACACTGTTGAGGCTAGGGATATAATCATCCAATGTTGTACTTACATGGCCCTAAAATGAGAATATAAAACTTATTCAAAGACATTTGTCTTTAAATTTTATCATTATCCTGGGATGGTGCTCATTACAATGCTTGCTCTCTAGCTAGAAAGGCTGGGAAAAGGCACTAATCCTGGAATCTGCAAACTAGAAAACCTGCCTCATTGGTTTTACCACAGAAGGACCTTTAAAATGTCATTTTCCCTTTACAGACCTAGGATTTGTCTGTATTTATCTATCAAAATCACTGGCACATACCTTAGAAGGTGACTCTTTATGTTTTTTGCAGATTTATGTTAGTTGAGATTGCAAATCCCGATTGCATAATCAGGATGGATATATTTTTTTTTAAGGTGAAAATGTTTAAAGAGAAAGTTATAGCCAAATCCAAATTAGGATGAATCACTAAGGGGGAAACTGGAAGTGGAGTGCCCTCCTCAGCACCTGCTCAGGCTGCCTGTCTGCAGGAGCTGGGCCTGCAGGGTTCTCCATAACCTCTCAGGGTAGCAGAAGGTGCTGACACAAGATCTGCTTCTTGGGCTCTGAAGGCACAGGGGGAGGAATTTTGAACACTGCTAGAGCAGAAGGAGCACTGTCTAGAATGGAGTTGGCAGGTAGGGAAAATAAGAGAATGGAAAAGGATATAGCCAACAAATAATCCAAAGAGCAGCAGTATAGCCATATTCACTGGCGAAAATAGATTTTAAACCAAAACAATTTTTAGGAACACAAAGGGACGCTAAATGATAACAACAAAAAAAAAAGCAATTTGCAAAAATAATACTTTAACCACCATGAACAAGCCTTAAAATATATGACACCATCACTGATTTTTATATGAAGTAAATTAAAAATTTCCAATCATTGTAAGAGATTTAACATCTGACTGCTGGAAACAGTATAAAAATAATTGTAACATAGATAAATTGTAGAAATTTAAAAAATTTAATTCAAAAATCTTGTGAGTTCATTTGAAGCAGGTAAATTGCTACTCACCTTTGGAGTTTAGTTGTGAGAAGGAAATGAAGGCCCAGTATTTCTAGAACATTGGATCTCTCGAAAGAAATGGAGTCAGGATTTTTTGTTAAGACCTCCTTGTTGGCTTGTGACAGCTGAAGACTGTAACATGGGACTGAGAGTTCATGCCATACAAACCATTTGTTCTAGCAGGCTCAGTGTGGGAGCTCCCTAAAGCCTTCCTCCCTACCAAGCTATACCCCTCTTCAAGTGAGGGGCTATGTCTTCAATGGTGTTTGAGGAGTAAATGAGAAAAAATATCTAATGCAATATTGAATACATGAATCAATGGTTGATTCTTGCAGACTATTTCATTGAGTGCTTTATACCAATGCATAGATTTAAAGTTTGTGGTGGTGCAGCAGGGGGTAAAGGACAACGTACAGTCTCCCCTTCAAGGCCCAGGCCCTTGTAATAGCACACAGTTGATCTCATTTTTTTCTCTTTATCCAGTGCCTCTCTCCTCAGTATATGGATGATGAGTAAGTAAATACATAGATGACTTCCTTATGCCAATCATAATTCCACGGACAAACATTCATTGAGCATTTACTCTGTCTCAGGCACTGCAATTGCTTTTTACATTTTATTAACTCCTATAGCGACTACAATCATGCCAATTTCACCAATGTGGAAATCTAGTCTTAGAATCTGAGAAAGGTTAAAGAACTCATTGAAGCTCCTATGATATACAAGTGGAGAAGCCTGGGTGACATTGTTTCTTATAAAAGCCTTGTAATACATCATGTATTTCACAAAGACTTTTCCAGTTAATGACAAGGGAAATGTTGACTGCAGGGAAATAAAAGACTCTCTTTGCAATCTCAACTACTTACCTGACATTTTCAGCAAGACTTATTCACTTACTGAAATTCAGCAAATATTTATTGACTATAAACTCTGAAGCTGTCACTCTGCTAGGCACTGGGCCTGTAGCAATGAGCAAATTCAAGTTCCTGCCTTCATGGAGTTTATCATCTAGGAGGTTAAAAAATGAACGAATATGAATATAACAAATATGAAAATAAACATACATATATGATATTTAAGTGCTTATGAGAGCTGTGGCAGTAGTAAAGATCGAAGGATTGGGAATGATGGGATTGTTTGTCAGCTAGGGTAGTCAGGGAACTAGTCTGGGAGAAAGTGATTGTTGGGACTATTAGGAGAAAGAAAGTTCCAGAAAGAGAGAAGAGCAGGTACAGAAGCAGGAGGGGGACCATTCCTGTTTTCTCAAAGGTCAGGGAGTTAGAGGTGAGTGAGGCAAGGGAAAGATGGGAGGAGGCAAATTCAGGGAGGCGCTCAGGCACCTGGTCCTATGAGGTCTTGTAGGTTAAAGAGAGGGTTTAGGATTTTATTTAAGAGGATGGGAAGCCACTGGAGGGTTGAGAGCAGGGAAGTGATGCGATATGATAAACATTTTGAAATGATCACCCCATTTACGATGTGGAACCTTATAGCATAGGTTTCTTAGCATATAGGGGTTGAACATCATGAGGTATTTTTGCAAAGTTTGGTCTAATTTATATGGGTCTGTTTTCACTTTACCTAACAGTACACTTTGGGAATGCCCAGAAACATGAATTTTAATATGAAGTATTGACTAAATTCTTTAACTATCTGAATTTCAGTTTCCTCATTTTTAAAGTGAAGATAATAATACTTGATGTCCTTCTTCATACTATTGTTGGGATAATTAGATGATACAGTGTAAATTTAAGTAGTCACATTATGCCACATAAGAGAATGGTTTTTATTAAAATCAGTGTTGTAGACTAGATGTTTGTTTGTCCTCCAAGTATGTATGTGTGTGTGTGTGTGTGTGTGTGTGTGTGTTGTGTGTATATATACATATAAACATACGTATATATGTATATATATATGTATCTATTTATCTATCTATCTAAATCCTAACCACCAGTATGATGGTATTAGGTCCATTTAATAGATAATTAGGCCATGGTGGAAGGGAAGCTCATGAGTGGGATTAGTGGCCTCATCATAGAGGTCCCAGAGAGCTCTCTGGCCCTTTTAAAGTGTGAAGACAAGTAAAAAGAGGCCTTTATGAACCCAGCAGTGAGCCTCCATCAGAGAACAAATCAGCTAGTGCCTTGACCTTGGCTTTCCTGGCCTCCAGTGAACAATAAAGGTTTATTATTAAAATTACCCAGCTATGGTATTTTTGTTATAGCAGCCCACATGTACTAAGGCAGACACTGGTATAAAATTAGGGTGTTGCTATAGCAAATTAAAAAACTGTGGAAACTTTGGGATGCAGATATGGGTGCAAACTAGAAAAATTTTGAGGTGCAACGTACATAGAGCTACCTCCTCTGTGGTTCAGGTAGGATGGCTTGTCCCCACCTCAGTGCCTTGGGAATGGGGACCAGAGAAAGAAGCAGTGTGGGCTGTTCCTAGGGAAGCCATGGGAATGGGACTGTCCACAGCCACAGTGCCCTGATCCCAGACCAGCAGAGCCACCAGCAATCAGTTAAGTGTTAATGGTTATAATAGCAAAAGAAGAAAATCCAACGTTAGAAATTGGGTTTGTTGTGTACCCCATTTAGAGTAGAGTGAACACTGTAGGTTTATAATAGTAATTGTATGTTATGGGAGAGATATTCCTTCTGGTATTAGATAACTCACAGATGAGCTGCTTGGATTCTGTGGGAATAGTCTAAATATGTCTGAAAATGAATAAAGTAAAAGAAAACAAAAGCAAACTCTCTGTCCCTACACTGTAAATAAAGGAAAATATTCATCCACTTATCTGGATTGTTTTCTTGTAGAGGCCAAATTCTCTGATAGACAATTTTTGTGAACTCATTTGGCATCAGGTACTCCAGTAGATGTGTCAGTGGCACAAGGCTGTCTCCATTTACTGTCAGTTTTTACTCTAAAATCTGGGTCTTGCCAGAAACTTGAAATGTGGGTCTGACAACCTAAGGAGACAGGGTAGTGGAGCAGGGTGGGGTTGCCCAGAATTTAGAGCAAATTGAATAAACCCATAGCCTAAGACCAACTTGAATTTAAATCCAAAATCAGTTTTATTACTTTTGTGACCTTGAAAAAAATTTTGAAACTATCTTAAGTTTTCAGTTTGCTTATGTGTAGGGGGAAATAAATAAATAAAGAATGGGTGCTCACTTATTGGCCTGAGACTGGAATAAAATGAGTTTCTATAGCACTGGGCATTGTTGAAGTGAACACATGCTTTGTGAGGGTAGACCTTTATCATTAACTTGTAACTATGAGCTGACTTTCATGGTGGCATGTTATAGGCACAGAGTGTGTACTTTTGAAGACAGCACCTTGTGCCTTCTGGAATCCTCGAAGGTTACAATTACCTCCAAGAGATCATCTTCTATTAGTGGCTTTTCACCCTGTTGGACTGAAAACCACTTGAGACGGTCTGTTGAAATCTATGTACAGGAAAGTGTTCCTGGACACCCCCCCACACACACACCCACACAAAATTTCATGCAGTTTCAGGTTCTCCTTTTGGAGAACCTATCATGTTCTTGCAGGGCTTCATATTCAGAGCCTACAGCCCTATCAGGTTTTTTTGTTTTTTTGTTTTTTTCTGGTTAGGAGAGGTAACTGAGCCTTAGATTCAAAAACTTAAATTAGCTGTGTAATCACAGATTACAATTCTCAGGAATGAGACTTTGAAGTTCAAATGAGTGAATGAGATTTTGTTAGGAAATGCTCTTGGGATCTTCCTCTACGCAAGTGAGAGGAAAGAAGCAGCACTGGGCAAAGGGAGAAGTTGAGGTGTGGTGCATTCTTAACAAAGGCTTCAGTTGGCCCAGTGGGGGACCTCTGGAGCTAAAATGGCCTTTTAGAATTGTTCCAACTTGTAGCAAGAGGACCAGGCTCTTCATTGACCAACTACTGGGTGTGAGCCTCCCTTGGTAAAGTGGCACTCTTCAGTTGAGGCAATCCCTAGACAGGCTGATGTTTAAGGCTATCTTCTGGGATTGCTTCCAGTAGTGGAGAGATGAGTTCTTCAACCCTGAAGCAAGAGTCTGCATAGCACATCTCAGAATCCAGCACCTGAAATGACTTGTCCAAAATGACAAAATATTGGATGGAACAACAGGTACTTGAACCCAGTCACCAGACTGCTGGCTCAGGGCTCTTCTTATTCCCAATTATCCTCTTTTCCATTGCTTCTAGAAAATTCCACCCCATATCCCAAACCTCAAAGCCTTTTCATCAGTCTCCTTTGGAGTAACTCTTTCCCAGCACACTAGGAAAGAACATTTCCTGGGATATTGTCTAGGGCTCTTTGCACTGATTGTTAAATATCTAGCTACTCTTGTGCAAGAGCAAATAACACCTATAATCAGAAAAAAAAGAGCCTAATATTAAATTCCATTACTCAGCTCAGGAGCACAACAGACATAGAAAAGGTTCAAAAAGGGGCAATGAAAAAGAATTGAGTCATAACAGAAGTATATGGAGTAATGAGTTTAATTTCCCAAATTCTCAATTTCCTCCCCCGGATCCAAGCGTGTTTCTTTTTATGCCACTTAGCTATAATTTTAAGGTAGCCTTACAGTGGATGGACTAAGAACTAATTAATGTGTTCAAGCCTTTACTGTGTCTGATTTGTGAATTGGAACTTTTGCAATTTTTGTTTTCTGTGCAATTGGATCAAAGCTGTAACATCTTTTGAAATACTACCCTTGAAGATAAAGTCTTCTATTGCCAAGGGAGGACTGTGGATATCAGATGGCAACCAGGAAGCACAATAAATACTTCTCCTTCCCTGTTTAAGTCTATGAGAACTGTTTCTCTAGAAGAGCCATGCTGTGTCGCTAGGGTGGTAATTGGATTGTGCCATGTTTGTTCCTCTTGTCAGAATCTGGTCCACTTTCCTAGCTCTGGTTTTCTTTGGCACCTTGAGTCACCCATCCTCCAGATTAAAGCCAGAGGTATCATTAATAATAGCATGGGCACTACAGAAAACTTTAATACCTAGGTCATCATTGTGTATTCACTACCTAAGTACCAGAGTATATATTACTTGAGTTCTCCAGCCTATGGTTTTCTTCTTCTTCTCAACATCCTTGTAGATGGATGCCATGTGATTATTTCTGGCTATTAAATGTTTGCATAAGTAATGCATCTCCTTTTCAGGGTGAGTCAGGAAAAATTTTCATGTGCTATTCTCACTACAATTTCCCCTGCTGTGGTGGTGATGAAGGAGGTTCTGTCTGGTGGGATAATAAAAACCTCCTTATATTGCTGCCAAAAAAAAAAAAAAAAAAAAAGCTGTGTTGACCTCTGAGTCATCATTTGGAGAGTCACAGATCACTTCCCTGGAGAGTCATCAGACCCACAATGGAATTTGGATTACTAAAAAATAAATCTGGTCTTGGAAAGCCTCTGAAATTTTTGTTGCTGTTATTGTGCCATATTTTAGCTTATACTGACTAATATAAAGTGCATTCTCTTCTGTCTCATCTTTTTCCTAGCACCACACACTGATCTAGGAAGTGTTCAAAGGTCTAATCTCTTCCTCTTTGGTCCAAAACACCCTGACAAAGCCTTGTCATTGGGTTCTCGCAGTACACCCTGGGATTAAAGCTTTTCTTACACTGTTGATTTATAAAAGAAAGAATCATGTGTCCTCACCTTTATAGACCTTGAACTTAGCAGAAGCCCAAGTTACAATGAGCATTTAACAAAATCCTTTTGAACAAAGAGTGAATGGAAGAAAGTTCCTCTTGAGGATAGTGTGCAAGTATTTTGAACTCAGGCCTGGTTTGGGGTTTTTTTTTAAAGTTCTTTTTAAAAATTCATTGACAGTTCTAGTTTACCCTTCATAGAATTTCTTGCAGAGATGGAGAGGATGTGTACATACTTCAGAGGAAGTAAGTCTTAGGCTTTGGAATCCTCATTTGCTTTCATCATTTACTATGTGATTTTGGGCAAGTTATTGAGCTTCCTTAAACCTCTTTTGTCTCACCTAGATAAAGGGGGGGTGTTCATAGGACATACTTCAGAGAATTTAAGGACTGATACAATGCAGGTAAATGATATCTTGCACAAAATGCCTGGCACATAAGCTATACCGTCAACTGAATCTACTTGATACTCCTCTTTTAGGTTCCCTTTCTCTACTTTTCTTCTGACCTTGACTTCTACCCCACCACCTGGCTTTCCCTCACTATTTAGAGATTGTCTCATATCTTTTTATGATTCCTCTAAGCCTTTCCTCTTTAGATAGTGGCCTAAGCAACAAGTCTTCTACTCTCCCTTTCAAAACTATAGATTGACTGACATCAGTGGTGCACACCTATAAAGCCAGAAATACGGAGTGGGGATGCCGAGGCAAGAGGATCACAAGTCTAAGGCCAGCCTGGGAAATGTAGGAAGACCCTATCTCAAAAATTAAAAGGGTAGGAGATGTAGTTCAGCAGTAGTGGGCCCAGTACCAAAACAAACTGAAAAATGAATATAAAGAAATCACATATACAAAACCTATTGATAGTGCTTGGGTTAATAATCTAATTTCTATTACTACTAAATGACTTACCATGCAATAACTAATCATATGTTTGCTTTAGGGGTGCACAAATTTTAAGAAAGGATCTGAAGAAGCCCAGGGCATCTGAAATATAAAGACGGTTTTAGAGTTGCAGAATCTCAGACAAGCATGATTGGTTTGGGGAAGAACTTGAGACAGTTGGTACTGAAGATTCACTTCTTGCTTGACTCACATCATGTGGGTGGTCATTGATTTTGTTTCTGGCTAGAGCAAGTGCCAATGTCGGTGTTCTCCACCATAACCCATCTGGATATATGAAGTAGAAAGTCATTTTTGTCCTTGCATTTTATTTGAATGATTGGCATATAGATTGGCACCATCCATTTTCAGATAATTATCAAGTTAAATATTTATCATTACTGCCACTAAGTATGCTACTTAAAACATTAATTTATAGCATTCACATAATGTCATTGATCCGGATTCTGAAATCCTTAATAGAACCTGAAGCCAAAACACTACAAGACCAATGGGGTCCTTTGAATCATGTAGCCTTGCTTCATTAGACTGTATGGAAAGTAAAGTTGACACCACTTCCTTCAACAGCACCAAAGGAAATTCCACTGTCTCATGCTCACCTCTCTCCTGTAGGTTGGATGTCTTCTTTGTGCCCCTGGAAGCCAACTTCTCAGGTGGACCAGAAGGCTGACCCACCTGGACATAGTATGTGGACTCCCTTGCCTTCTGCCTTCAGGTTCAGGCAATGGAGAAGCCTGGGCAGGACTTCAAAGGATGGGGAAGAGTGAGGTTGGAGCATTCGTTTTTCTAACTGCCTCTGGGCCGAGTGGCAATGGGTGATGATGTCCCTCTGTGGAAGGTTGTAGTTCCTGTTATGCAGTTGGTTCCATTAATGACCTTTCTGGGTTTCTATAATCACTCTCTGTCCCTCCTTCCCACTTCAGGTCTGGGGTACCAGTAGCTCCCTCAATATAGGTAGCCCCCGACTATGCCATCCAAGTTGGTTTCCCTAAATCCTGTTTATACCTGTGTAGATTATTATTTTCTTTAATTCTTCTCAAGTATCTCCTGGGTTTTGCCAGGATCCTGACATATACCCACCAGCGTGCTCTCTGTTTGGGACACGGAACTGCATTGCCCAGAGAAACCTCTCAGCTGGACATAATCCTTTCCCTCTGACATCAGGGACAAACATCCACATTGAAAATTCCTGGACCAAATAGAACAGTTTTCCTCCATACTTTATGACAGTATACGGTCTTCTCTCCTTCTCTTCCTCTCTCTCCTTATGAGAGTGTTATCAGAATCAGGGCTTCCGGCTTAGCCCAGGTCTGGGGTTAGAGGTGGGCCTCCAGAAACTATGACAAACGCACAAGTGTGTCAAGCTGTGACGGTCTCAATGGTTGAGATTTCAAAAATCTTATAAAGGGAGACTTGGATGTGCCTTATTCAGTGGTGGCCAAAGCTTCTATCATAACAAGAGGGGCTACTAACATGGCCATATAGCTAGTATAGAGTGGGGTCCTTCATGGCTTCTTCAGATTGAGATGCCATGGCTGGAATGTGCCCTGAACTCAAACGTAATAGCATGAAGAGCCCACGTCTCATTCCTGAAGTTTATAACCATATCAACTATAGTTTTATATATGATATGGCATTTGGACTGAAATAGAAGTTAGTTGAAAGTGGCAGTTCATAAATGAGAGGTGCTTTTATTTGAAGGAAAGGACAGCAATGTCAGCCAGGGCGTCTGAGGCATGAGTTCACTAATAGTTATTGTTATGCTCATAACTGCAGAGGAGTAGGGGACAAAGCAGGTGGGATTTGGCTTTTAATTTGATATTTGAGGGTAACTCAGACAAATGCAGACAAATGCAAAGCACACTTCATGTACATATTTGTTTATTCATTTTTTTCACTCAAGAATTTTTTTTAATTCAAACTATATGTGGGTGTCAGGGCATAAGCAAAATCAAGACAGGGCCTTTAGGAATGATTAGGTTAATGGGGAATAATGGGGAAGACCTGAAACCACAGGCTCACGATAGAGTGTGCTAAATGCTTTGTAGCAGAATGAGCAGGGAACCAAGCAACACAGATGGAAAGGTCCTGACTAAAGGGCTCCTGGGTGTGGCTTGGGCAAAATCAGGGAAGACTTTGTCAGAGAAATGTGGGAGAGTGACCAGCAAGCTGCATTGTCTCAGGTGGATGGGATCAGGGAGGAACTTTCCAGAGCAGATAGTGTTGGAGCTTTGCTGCTTCTGAAAGAAAGGACAACCTGGAGAACTCCAGGGTTTGATGGTGATATCTGTGGGGGTAGCATGACAGAGGTAGTGCCTGACTCTGGGGTGTATGGAACATTGAGAGATCGAAATTTCAGCTTCATGATTTGGCATTAGGATAAGTTCCCAGTTTTATTTGTGGGGATCATTAGGCATTTGTCTGTCAATCCACTCTTGTTGGGGTACTATTGTGAGTATCTCTTGTGCCAATCTTAGGGGTTTAAAACAACACCAGCTCCTTATTTGCTCAGGACTTCACTGTTTGAACAGGGCTTAGCAGAGATAGTTCTCCCTGTGGAACATGGCACAAGCTTCAACAGGTCACCTAGGCCTGGAAGAGCTACTTCCCAGGTGGCCTTGCTCTTGAGGTTGGCAAGTTGGTATTGGCTCTCAGTAGGAATCTCAGCTGGGACTATTAGTTGGTGTCCTTAATTTTTATGCCTGGGCATGTTTATTGAGCTTCCTCACAGCATGGCAGCTGAATGCAAAGATGGAGGTAGCACAAGCCACCAATCTTTTCACAAATCTAGGGCACAACTGGCATAGCATCACTTTCATTAGGTTCTATCAGTGAAAGTCCCACAGGACTCAATAAAAAAAACTGCAGTCCATCTCTTGTGGGGCACAGAAACCTAGAAGTTATAGCCATCTTTAATTCACCAAGGGAATCAAGAAGCAATATACACTCTAAATTTCTTGTAAACATATGCCCTTGGATAACTCTTTTCATGGTTCAGTCTTTGTAATCCAGATCATATTTTCAAAGAAAGTATTATGCAAATGATACTCAGAAATATAGTTTAGTTTATAGTGGATTACCGTGTAAAATGGTTAGGACAACAGGTTTGGACAACAGGCAGCCAAATTGCATTTTAGCAGGGTGTTTGACCAATTCTAGTCCCAGCTTAATAATCTTCACAATGGGGATAGTAATAATTTTCATAATGGAGTTTGAGAGATTAAATGAGATAATATACCCATAGTACTTAGCACAGAGCCTAACACATAGTCAATGCCCAATAAATGTAATTCTTCTTATTTTTGCCCATTGAAGATTTGTAATATGTACTGATTAGAGCACTGATCTCATTGAAGCCAAGTCCTCCGTATTTCAAAGTTACATCATAACCTAGGTTTCCTATCAGTCCTATACCCAGGATCTGGTAGGGTCAAAATTAAGAAATTTGTCTGGCAAGATTTTCTGGTGGCAGCACTTACCATTAATAAGAAGGGAAGAGTGTGAGAACATTGTAAAGAAGAGATATTCACAAATGCAATGTTCATAAGCAGGACTCACCTAGACTAGTATTTCTTGACCTTTCTTTTTCATTATTCTCTATACACACTTTACAGTTTCTAATTTCTCCCCATAATATTTTAATGTCTCAGATATGCTGTATATCTGGTTATATGCTATATGTATATCTGCTTACATTAAGAGTAAGTTTTTTTTTTTACCCACACCAAAACCAGTTTCCTTCCTTCCTTCCTTCCTTCCTTCCTTCCTTCCTTCCTTCCTTCCTTTCTTTCTTTCACCAGGGATTGAACCCAAGGGCCTTAACCATTGAGCTAAATCCCCAGCCCTTTTAAATTTTTATTTAGAGAGAGGGTCTTACTAAGTTGCTTAGGGCCTCACTAAGTTGCTAAGGCTGGCTTTGAACTCACGACCCTCCTGCCTCAGCCTCCAGAGATGCAGAGATTACTGCATGCACCATTGCACCTGGCTTATACGAAAACCAATTTTCATCCCTTTGGGACAATATCCCCCTCACTGACAGTACAAGCCTAGATCATGCAACCTAAAAAAAATCCTAAAATGCATTTTGTCAGATAACTGACAACTTCATTTGCTGGTTTTTGCTGAGGAAAGTCTCAGTGTGGGTTCAAGGCACTTATGTAAATTGGATCTACTGGGCAATGCCCATTGCTATTTGTATAAAAAAATTACTTAAGTCATTCATTCTATAATTATTACTTAGTATCTTTCTTACTCAGTTACGTGCTCTGCAGTGGCGAAAAGCATTTCTCTGTCATTGTTGAATGGATTCTCATGCAAAGTAGGCAAGTTCTTGAATATGTTAATAAGAATTTCAATGTCTATAAGGAAAAAAAAGGCAAGACATGTAAAAATGAAGGTTGGCATGAGCTTATTTAGTGTTGTGTATGAGGAGTAGCAAGATGCAGAAAGAACTAAGACAATCAAGGTCATTTTCCTTTACCAAGCAAGGATTTAGTCCTTCCCTTGAGAAGCTTTCTAGACCAACACTCAAGGATGGAACCTTGTCTTGCTCAGCATTAATTGGCACAGAGGTCTTGACATAATGCCTCCTAAATGGTGGTTGAATATCATTTGAATTATGAATTAATAATTAAGGCAGAAAGCAAGTCTTTCTGAGAAAGATGTCTGCTTATTCTTTTCTTCTTCATTTATGTAAAAATTACATTTAGAATTATCTATATTTAGATCTTTTAAAAGAAGCTCTTCTTCCAAAGGAAACATTTTGTATTGGGGGAAAAAAATCTTTTTGACATTAATGTATTCTTCAATTTAATCCTAGGTTCATATCTCTGTTTTCTCTCTTTAGAGAATCTAAATTGCATCTAAAACATTGCAATTCTTTTCTCTCTTGTTATTTTATAAAACAGACTCCACAAACCCAATTTTAACCCCCTTGGAACAGAAAAAAAAGACTACAGGCAGATTTTTAAAAATGAGAATGATTTGGATGTATCAGTTCTCTTTTTTGTTACATTTTTGTGGCTGCCATGGGAAGATTATAAAAGCTTCAAGTCTGATTTTGGTGAATAAATTCCCAACAAACTCCCCCTTCAAGGAGTGATCAGTATTATGGACAAAAGCGGGTATTTCTTCAATATGTCCATTTGATTTTATTCTGTGCAGCAACCACCTTTGTAAACCACACTAACATGTCAGAAATATGAAACTGTCTTCAGTTCACTGCCTGTAAAAGATGTGTGGCAAAAAAATAAATAAATAAAAATAAATAAATAAATAAATAAACCTAGGAACGTCTGAGTAAGTAATTTTATTTTTTATGATTCAAGCCCCAAAAGGTCTTGAACTGTCAGATTTATTGTCTATCCGATTTTATGACTTTTAGTTGTATTTATTCTTTGATGTTTACCATCAACTGTGCCTACGTGTGCTGTGGTCTATGGGCTCTCGTATTGCTAAATCATTTTTTAAGCTTTAGTTGTAGCTCCTATTTAGCATCAATCCCCCGAGACATGCCATTAACATGAATCATTTTTTGAAAGTGTTTGGTGCAATATGAACTCCTTGTTGAGTCCATCATTCATTGCGATGGAAAAGTAACGATGACCTTCTGGGAAATACCATCACGGTTAAATAACCACGGCTGGACTCAGTGGTCAGGGACTTCTGATTGGGGTGCTCCCGTCGACTTAATCTTTGCCCCCAAACAGGGAGCCAGCAGGTCAATGCAATTTCAGGAGGGAAAAAGAAAAAGAACAGGAAAGAGGAAGGAGAAATGCTGACCCACACTACAGGGGTTTTATCAGAAAGTCTGCTTTCCCCACCTGCATGGAGGTTCAATTGACAGCATGAACTTTCGAAGCCACATCAGGATTTGAATGCATACTCTTCATCGCTCACCAACCATGTTTTCTTTTTCAAGAAGATTACGTGGCTACTTTGTCTGATTTCACTTCTCTGAGATGGCCAATCCTAAACTCTGGTTATTTATATTTTCTCCTTCTCAAATTCCATATTCAGCTGCTCAGTTAATAGAGTCCTAGGGGTCTCTATTAAGAGTCAAATTTTTTTAAAAAATTCTGAAAGAGTCGAGTATACTTACCACCCATAATAAATTTGTTTTCTTGTTTTATACCTAGTGTCTAGACATTTTCAGGTTATAGTTCAGTGTAGCTAGCCAGTGCTGCAGACTCGGTTATTAAAAGCATATAGATTATTCTGGCAGAGTTTCTTTCTTTCTTTGTTTATTTTTGGTTAAGTTTGGCCTCTAAAACCTCCCCTCCTCCACCACTGGCACCTTAGATTTCTCAGCACCTTTTTAGATGAATAAATACAAATACACTCTATACTATGAATGAAGGATTGCCCTAGATATCTTATAGTTTGGTTCAGAAAACTGCAGCCCACAGGCCAAATATGCCCTGCTGACTGTCTTATAAATATATTTTTATTGGAAGACAGCCACATCCATTCACTTATGTGTTCTCTATGGTCATTTTCACCAGGCAGCAACAGTTGAGTAATTGTAAGAGTTTTTATGGCTCTCAAAGACTAAAACATTTATTGTCTGGCCTTTAGAAGAAAAGTTTGTTTATACTTCTTCTAAGAAGTAGCTGTTCAATCACATTTACCCAATGAACAATATTAGTGGTGTTATTTTTGGAACTTTCTCAAACTCGAATACCAGCAAATTTTATGGAAAAACTGAAGGAGATAATGTCCAACTGCACTTTGATAATTTGGCTCTAGGCTTTAAGGAATACTTTTATCTGCTTCTTTTTTTTCCTATTTAAGTAGATTTTTTTCCAATTGCAAAATAAGAAATTTTGTTCCCATGACTTTTCTTTGCCACATTACAATATCATTGAATGAAATACTACCAGAGGATTCATTTTTAAGATTAAGAAAAAGGTGGCTTTTTAAAATTCTTATGAAAATAAATGTTACTGTAAGTAGCTTTATATCTAATTAATTTCTAAAAGAGACTATGACTAAAATATTTGAAATTCTAGGATATTTGCATAGTAAGTGTGTGCGAGAGTGTATATGTGTGGCACAGGAGAAAGGGCGCGCCATGTGTAAACACAGACACACAAACACACACACACACACACACACACTGTGTAAATGCACTGCTCCAAGAGAATTCATACAGATACTCTGACATAATGGTGATTTTTATTTTCAGTAAACAAAAATAAAGATGATGGGCCAAGATAAAGTTCAATTCCTTTGCTATGAAAAAACAGTAGTAGCTTGCATTTATGGACACCTTAAAGAGAATTATTCTGTATTGATAAATTTATGGAACAGGGATAAAATTTGCAAAATAATGCTTGTGTGAAATTTAGTTTCAGTGATGTCATAACCAATCTGAGCTGGCCTTAGTGATTATGTAACCAATCAAATGAAGTAGGAGTGACGTTCTGGAATTTCTTAGGCTTTTAATAAGCCTCTTACCTTTGCAAGTTTCCAAAAAGTAGATGAAGATGTTATCGATAAATCAACAGAACTCACAGAAGCAATGGGAGAAACATAATGAGACATTATAGAGTTACGTGAGAAAAAACAGAATGAGAGAGTAAGCTAGAATACAAGTGTACAATATCTATAAAGAGCAAGTGTCAGATTAATATCAGAGTTCTCTGAGATATCACTGGATGAAAAAATAATAAACTAACAGAACAATAAAGGGAGACATTTTTATCTTAGTTTATGTTAATATGATTTATCATTAACATTCAAGGTGAAAATAAAGTCCTCTTCTGGTATAGCAAGCTTCATAGGGTTTCCTCACAAAGACCCACACTAATGGGCTCTTAGAGTAATATCTTCTAGAAAGTAGAGTAAAAGATTAAGGAAGATGCTTGAAAATATATGGGAAGTAAGAATAAGACTCAGTAAAGTTTATGATTTTCTAAAACAGCAACCAACCCAGAAACATTCAAAACAATGTGGAATGCTATTCTAGATCAGCAAAGGCCAATAGAAATCTCTGAGAGGATGGAAACCTTCTTTCTGCACCTCATGCGGCTATTGGCACCTAAAAAGTGATCAACGAGACTGGGGACTGAATTTATTCCTTTATTTACCGTTAGGCAATGTAAGGTGAAGATCAATCAGCCACCTGTGGCTAGTGACCACCACAGTGGACAGTGTGGTGCTGGGTAATCAAACATGGGAGGCTGGGCCACAGGAAGGAGAGACTGAGTGGACTGAAAGCACATAAGTGAACTTGTTTGGTTTAGAAGATTTGATTCTGAAAGGATTAAGAAGCTGATAAGAAAAAAAAAATGTATATGAATCTTAATAGTTGGGGATAACATGTTGAAGACTGAAACTTGTGTAACTTTTAAACAAGCAGATGTTGATATCCAAACATCTATACATAAGACAAAAAAAGGGGACGAAGAAAAAAGTGACGTCGGAAGAAAATGTAAGCGGAATGTCAAAAGTGAATCCTAACATGCCAAATTATCATGAATATAATGAATTATTATGGAAATAAAGATGAGCCCACAATTTAAAGAGAAAATCCTTCCAACTTTATTTAAAAATCCACCAACATGTTGTCTGTGAAAAGCATGTTTCGAACAACAGTATTCAAAAATCCAGAAATAAAGTGATAAAAGTGATAGAGAATTGTAAATAATTAAATATAAATTTGAAGAAAACTGGCATAGAAGTTTTAATATTGGGCTGTATAGAATTTATGGTTAAAATGATATGTGTAAAAGAAGGTTATTATATTAGACCAAAAAAAAAAAAACCAAACCCAGAAGATCTAGAAGTTATAGTCATCCTCATCAAAACCTACACAGATGCACAGTGACCTTAAAATGAAAAATAGTAACAAATGATGCCTCCCCCCAACCCCCGTCACGATGAGCAGATCTTGGCTTCTAAACTCAGTCTCCAATCAGAGAAATGAAAGTCCTTCTGGAAATCACTTATTTTAGGAGTGCGGCAAGAAATACATAAATGTATAAGAGTAGCCTAGACCATCTTGCAGTATCATAAAGTAAAGAAGAGCTAAAAAGAAATCTCCAAAGAAATAGAACCCCCACTCTCATTGATGTAGGTGTGTCAAAGGGACATGGGAGCCAAACAGCTCCCAATGGTCAAGGCTGGAATGATTCTAACAGTATAAAAAAAAAAATGGATTGTTATCCAAAGTACAAAATAAACATCCATGAGTCCCTAAGGATATAAATAAATGATTGAATAAATTAATAAGTAATGGAGAGGAACAAATATTCCACACAGAACAATTCCAAATAATTTGTGTACATTCTGCCTTCAAGGAGTGAGAGAGTCATCCACCACTGGGTAGCTGCGGGCTGCACACAGTGTCTTCCTTCCAAAGAATGAGTGTGGAAAGAGAAGGGACTCTACAGTAGAGGAGCCTCACAGACACTATCTCAGCCAGGTAAGGTCAGCATCAGCAGTCAGGAAGCATGTTGATATAATGGGAAGAAAATGTCACTTAGACTGATCTCACTCCCAAACCCCTTATAACCTCTGACCAATGAAGCAAATTCCAATAGAAGGACACCCTATCATGTACCTGAGCAGTGACTCCTCAAAACTGACAAGGTTACTAACACTGAGAGCAAGTCTGAGAACCATCCCAGTCTAGAGAACCTAAGGAGACAAGATTACTAAATGCAAATGCAACTGGGTACCTTGAATGGGATCCTTGAACAGATTAAAGATGGTAGGTAAGAACTAAGGAAATCTGGATAAACTAATTAATAATATATAAATATTATTCTACCAATTGTAAAAATGTGCCATACTGAGGTAAGATATTGCATTACTCAACAGGGGAAACCAGGTGTGAGGGTACACGGGAGTCTCTGTATTAACTTTTCAACTTCTCTATAAATCTAAAGTTGTTCTGAGAATATGATGTGTTAGAGAAAGCAAAGAATGAACAGTTTTACTGGGAGAAAGAAATAAGTTAAAAATTGACTCCAGAAATTTTAACACATTCAGGAGGTGACAGATCAAGCAGACAGATAGGAATCAACCAACACACACACACACACATGCTATAAAAAGAGGATACACATTCTTTGTGAGCACACATGGAATATTCATGAAAATGTGGCCACACGCTGGGCCGCAAAGGATCCATGTCTAAATGGTGCTGTAACTGAGAATTCCCCTTTAGACAACCTTCTTGTTTTGCACATACTCTTCTTTTGTGTGACTTCATCCCGGCCTGGTCTTAAAATACCAGTCACAAGCTGGTATTGTTGTAGCCTGGGTCTCACCCCTGAACTTCAGGTTTATATACTTAGGGCTGATTTAATATCTACACTATCTTTTGTAATAGCTTAAAATGTCCCAAACCACACATTTCCCTCCCCCACCCCCAGAAGCTTGTAAATGGTAATATCATTCTTCCAGTTGCTCAGGTGAAAAACAAAATAAAACATACAAACTAGCAAAAGTCTATGCACACTATGTGTTACCCAAGAGCAACACTATTGGCCCTAACTTCAAAATGCTGATGGTGTACAGGCTTTGACAACCTTAGTAAATATTTTTTAAACATCTCTTATCTAGATGACAAAATTATTTTAGTAATAATCATGAAAGGGAAAAAATGATCAAAAGGAAATGCAGGCTGATTTTTCTTTCATCCTTATGAAAAAGTAAATATTACAAGTTAAAAAAAGAAGAAGAAAAATCTATCACTGTTAATAAAGGAAAAGTGTAATGGATTAAAAACTAGTTGATCATAATATTTTTATAGCGACAAATGTATCTACACATTTGGCTTTTGCATTAATTTTGAGCCTCAATTTCTGCAAACTTGTGTAACTGACAAAATTGACTTTCTTCATAAATTATGTTTGAATAGAAGCAGATTTGTCAATTTTCCTTTATGCTGATCCAAAAAACCCACATTTTTTGTAAATGTAAGTTATATGAATTAATAAATGCCCAAACAGTCATAAAAGTCTTAAAGATAAAAATTCCATTTTATAATAAAGCCCTGGAATTTAAAGCATAAATAAGAAATCCAAGCAGTCACATCAAGTTACAGAATAGAAGTAATTCAAGTTCTGTCTCTTTGTCTGTATAATCACTGGGATGTCATTTATTTGGAATCTTCTGTTTAGCTGCGGTAGTAGGTATCTCACCTGGCTGAGCTCCTAAAGTGGGCACTAGCACTTCCCACACCCCACCCAGGGCTCTCTTAGAACCAAGTCCCTGTGTGTCAAAGGCCTTCGGTGCAACTAGGTTCTCTGAAATAATTTTATTTGGCATTGTATTTATTAAAGAATAAGACATTTTAAAATTGTAAAATGATGGCTTTTATGCTTATTACTAAGGCTCAGCTGAAACTGAGCAATGGTTTAGAACTTAGAACAAAAAATATTTTCTTCTCAGAGGAGTATTTTATTACTGACATTATTTAAAATTGTTGGATCCTTGTGACAATAGAAAACAAACCACATTTTAGTTAGTTTTAATGTCATTTTGAAATGTTCATCAGACAAATCCCCCACTTTATTGCTTGTAACCTCAATGAGGGTGTGTCTTCTCAGCTCACTTGCATACTCTGTCACCCCTTCTGATTTCACTTATCAAGACGGTGATATGAAAGCATTTAAACCAAGTGTGCAGTTCTTTTCAACTACCTAAGTTGCATATCCAGAATCTTGTCAGGTGAGGAAAATCGGCTCATCATGCACCCTATGCATCACATGTATAGATACAACAACCCAGTAATTCTCCTTTATGTCTATGACCCATAGTACACCTTTTCTAGGTCCATAAAGAGATTTGTATGAAGCTATTTATTAAAACATTGCATGTAGTAGTAGAGAACAGGAAGAAAGTGAGGCATCCACCACCAAAGAATGAAGGAATAATGAAGAATGATGGCGGAGACATGCTATGGAACAATTAGAAGCAATGGACTAGATCAGTGGATCCCACCCTGGCTGCATACTAGAGAAACTTTCCCAAATTAGTGCCTTAGCTCCTGTGCTTGCATTAATAAATAGGTCTACAGTGGGGACTGGTACCATTTAAAAGGTTCATTTCAGAGTTGAAAACCATTGAACAAGATGGACAGAAAGCAATGTGCAATCAGTTTATAAAAATTAAAATATATCATATATTTTGCATACCCAGTCAATTAAGGACACACACACACACACACACACACACACACACACACACACACACTACACTTTCCTAGTAAAGATACATCCAAAACTATATACTAAACAGGATAGTGGCCATCAGAGAGGAGTTGGTAATCATAAGGAAGTATTGAACAACAAAGGAAGAAGTAAATGAGAAGGTGGATTTATCCAAATTGGATAAATGACGGAGCTTAATTCTCTGAGTCTTGGTATAAAATAGGTGATAATAGTTGCTAAGAACTGGCTGTGTTCCAGATGTTCTTTTTTTCTAAGGACCTTAATTGTATTATTTCCTATAATCTTCACAATGACTCAGTGAGGTAGGTGCTATTAGTATTTGCATTTTGCATACTGAGCAAATGGAAGGCCAGAAGAGGTAAAGGGTTCCTGCAAAAATCCCATGACCAAGGGGCAAAGCTCTGTGGGAGCCCAGACAGAGGGCGCTGCAGCTCTGCTCTTCATTGCTGCTCTTCCCACTGCTTTCCTATCAAACTGAAGGTGGGGGGAGAGAAAGTCAGAGACTTGCCTGACAGCCTGAGCTGAGGTCTCCATAATGGTTATTTTAAGCAGTTATTGATTCTAATTTTCAACTGAATTGGTACTGTTATAGATGATCATTAAAAAAGCATTTCTCAAAACTTATATTTTACTTAATACCACCTCCTCCCTCAAACAAAAGGAAGCTTGGGACAAACCTAGTTTAAGAAGTTACCAACACAAGGGTGAAAGTTAAAAATATACAGGCTTCAGACAAAAGAAGACCTGTGAGAAACAGCAATGAGCATAAAGTTATGGATTAGAGAGACTAATCTTGTAAGAATCTCTGAACGATGAAAGAGGTAAAAAAAGTAGACTCTTTTGATGATGCATCTTTCTCTGTGACTCATATGAGGAAATGCATGATGTCAGTGTGTTTTACTATAGGTGATGTGAACCTTGTCAATGGGATTAAAGAAGTATCTTCTGGTTTCTCCACCATGAAGTTCCTATTTTTCCCTCTGCCGTTAGTAACTATCTGGGGAGGGTACTTTTTTTAAAATCAAATTTTTATTCTAATTTGTTATATATGACAGAAGAATGCATTACAACTCATATTACACATATGGACCACAATTTTTCATATCTCTGGTTGTATACAAAGTATGTATACATATATATATATATATATATATATATATATATATATATATATGTGTACTTAGGGTAATAATGTTCATCTCATTCTACTATCTTCTTTACCCCATTACCCCCCTCCCTTCTGCTCCCTCCCCTTTGCCCTAACTAGAGTTCACCTAATCTTTGAGGAAGATACTTTGAGATTATGAAACTGTCCTGTTCTGTTCATTTACCCACTTATTTTATTATTCACTGGTGGGCCTTGTCTCTATTTCATTAGGACTGAGGTGCTCTAATATTTTTGAATTTCTTTGTTCCTTCTAAAATTACTAGTTAGAACTCCTCTGTAGGAAGAGCTATTCCATTTATGTGCTTGTTTATATGAATACAGCAGGTGTTTGCACAATATTTTAATCTATGTTTTAGTCTCATGCTCTAATTATTTATTTTCTTGTTCAAATTGTTCCAGCTTTGGCCTTTGGAGTTCTTCCTGTTTGTGCTCTTCCTATACGTCCTATCTTTTGGTGAGCACTTTCTTATTTCCGGGCATCATGTGAAGCAGTAGACACTATGTCTTCTGAACCTTAAATCTGGAATCATCCACCTATCTAAGGTGCACCAGGTTCTTATCTAAGGTCTAAAAGGTGGGTGTGTTAGATACTACTAGGGTGTGTTTCATTCAGGCCTGCTCAGTAGACAGAACCAGAAACAATATGCATTATATCCATATTAATTTCAGTATATACCTCCATATACAAAAATAATAATAAGCAAGAATTCATATACATACTGCCCATTCCAACCAAACACCACAGGATTTACTTTAGATGATCCCTATTTTTTGTTGTTGTTGTTGTTTTAGTTGTTGATAGACCTTTATTTTATTTATTTTTATGCGGTGCTGAGAATCAAACCCAGGGCCTCACACATGCCAGGCAAGTGTTCTACCGCTGAGGCACAGTCACAGCTCCATATTGTCCCTATTTTTAATTTTAACTTCTTTCTCCAAAAGTCTGAAACCTACAGTATACTCAGTTATTTCTTCAACTCTGATATGTTTATAAAGCAATTTCAGAACTCTTAACCATTTGTCATGGAAAAAGTTACTACCTAGAGTATGTTAATCATATACAATACAATTCTTCTTGTGTTTAACCTTATACCATGCTAGTCTGGCTTCTTTCACTTAACAAAAATATTGAGGATTCCTCCAGGTTGTTGCATATATTAATAATTCATTATCTTTTATTGCTGAGAAGCATTTTACTATATGGATGTATTATCCTGTGTATTCATTCACTGGCTGAAGGATGTCTGGGTTATTTCTACTTTATGACAATTATGAATAAATCTGCTATAAATACTCACATATCAGTTTTTATGTGAATCCACATTTTCATTTCTTTGGGGACAATAAATATCTATGAGTTGGTTTGTTGGACCATGGAAAAGTATATGTTTACCTTCTTAAGATACTGCCAAAGTATTTTCCAAAATTGTGGTACTATTTTGCTTCCCCATCAGCAGGTATTACAATTTTAATTGCTCTGTAGACTCAACAGCACTTGGTATTCACAATTTTAAAATTTTTAGCTACAATATACTAATAGTATATCACATTGTCTCTGTAATTTGTACTTACTAATAGTACATCACATTGTGACTATAATTTGTATTTCCCTGAAGATTAAAGACACTGAACATCTTTTCAAATGCTTCTGTGTCATTTGTATATCCTGTTTACTAAAGTCTGTCCAAATTATTTGACTGATCTTTAAATGGTTTGTTTGTTCATTGAGTTTTGAGAGTTTTTAAAACTGCAGTCTAATTGCAAGTTCTCTGTCAAATATGTGGTTGGGTTTGCAGATATTTTCTTGCTGTCCACAGCTCACTTAAGAGTGCCTTTTGCTTACAGAATTTTTAATTTTAATAAGTATAATATATTTATTTTTTTGACTCATGCTTTTGGCGATATATCTAAAGAACCCTGCTTAGCTCCATGGTACAACTAATTTCTTCTGTATTTTCTTTCTTTGAGGTGCTTTTATAATTTATAATTTCACACTTTACAGTTCACTTTGAATTAATGTTTGACCCGGTATGAGGTATGGGGAAAAAGCCCATTTATTTGCATATGTATATCCAAATGATCTAGTAACATTGGTTGAAAAGATTATTTTCTCTGTCTTGAATCATCTTTGCAAGAAGAAATAAGTTATCTATGTTTGTGTAGATCTATTACTGGGTTCTCTATTCTGTGATGTTGATCTCATATCTCTCTCTGTTATCACCAAACTATGTTGACTACTATAAACTTATAATGAAGTTCTGAAATCAGTTAATGTGAGTCCCTCTGATTTCTTCTTCTTTTCCAGAATTGTCTTGGCTATTCAAGTTCCTTTGTCATATTTAATAAATTTCAGAATTAGCATTTCAGTATCTGCAAGAACCAGGGGGTTCAGACTGGGATTGTGTTGAATCTAGAGATCAATTTGAGTAGCATTGATATTTTAACAAAATTATATCTTCTAATCCACAGTCATATTTCTCTATTTTGGTCTTTTATTTATTCCATCAATATTTTGTTGTTTGCAACATACCAATGAAGAAAAATTCTTTGGGATTTATTCCCAACCATATAATTTCTTGTTGCTATTGTAAAATGTATTTAATTTTTTTCTTAATTTCATTGCTTGTTGCTAGTATATAAAAGTATAATTGATTCTTTATTATTTATCTTCACCCTAAAATTATAGAAAGCTCAATTATTGTTCTAATTTGTAACTTTGTTAGGAATTTTTGTATGCCAAATCATGTTATCTGCATGTATAGATGGTTGCAGATTTTTTTAAAAATAACTTTTCTTTCTTTTGTTGCCTATTGCACTGGCTAGGTCTTCCAGTAAGTTGTTGATTCCCTCATTAGTTAATGAAGTTCACTTCTATTCTTGTTTTACTGAAAGTTTTTATTCTGAATTAATAGTGAAATTTATTGATTCTGCATGTACTGAGATAATCATTGCATTTTCTTGTTTAGTCTGTTAATATGATACATTACAATAATTTTTAATCTGAATGGAGGCACCCTTGAATTCCTCGGATAAACTTATCTGTGTCTAGATCTATATTTATCTATTTGAGAATTGGGTCTGATTAGCTAATATTTTGTTGAAAATATTTGTGGTTTTGTTCATGAGAAATATTGCTCATTAATTTTCTCACCTGGAATTGACTAAATACTGTCTTACTAATCTCATAAATTGAATTTGTAGATCTTCTGTCTCCTGCCATTTTCTGGAAGAGATTATATGGGGTTGGTATCATTTGTTCCTTAAAAGTTTGGTGGAACTTGCTTATAAAATCATTGGGCATTAGATTGGGTAGAGAAAAGTGATAGGAGGGGAGGGGAGGGGAAGGAGGGAAAGGAAGGACAGCTTAATAAAATAGACATTATTATTTCTGTATGTATATATGTGACTGCATGACCAATGTGATTCTGCAACCTGTACACTCAGAAAAATGAGAAATTATACCCCATTCGATTCAAATGTATGATGTGTCAAGATCATTATACTGTCATGTGTAACTAATTAAAACAAATTAAAAAATAAAAAATAAGTAAAAATAAATAAAATCGTTGGGCTGAGTTTTCTTTATTGGAAGGTTTCAGACTATGATAGTTCTATTGAACATTCTCTAATGTCTACCGCTGATAATCTTCTTTGTTCTGGAATCCACTTTCTCTGATAGTAATGTAGCCACTCTGACTTTGTTTTAATTGGTGTTCACATAATATCTTTCCTCATCCTTTTCCTTTTAACCCATCTACATCTTCATATTTAAAATGGATTTCCTATAGACAGTATGTAATTGGAACTTGCTTTTATACCCAATGTGGCAATCTCTTTTTATTTAATTTGTATGTTTAGACCATTCACATTTAATGTAATTATTGGGATAATTAGCTTAAAGTCTGTCCTCTTCGTATATGTTACTTAATTGTTGCACCTATTTTTGTTTCTATTTTCCTCTGTTTTTCTGCCTTCTATTAGCAGATAATTATTTATTATTACTCTGTTTTATCTAACTCTTGATATATTTTGCCTCTTATTAAGGTTTATCATGAGTTGCTATACAGTTTATAACACATAACTTTAATTAGACTCGACAAAATCGACTATACTATTTAATGTTTAATTTAAAACTCCGAGAATCTTCAATAGCAGATTCCCATTTCCTCCCTCCCCAAATTTGTGTTATTGATATAATACATTTTGCTTTTACCTTTGCTATAAACACAATACACTGCTGCCATTTTCATGGAAAACAGTTATTATTTAGAGCCACTAAAAATATTTATTAACTTTCCTTTTTAAATTAATTTTTTAATTTATATATGACAGTGGAATGCATAACAATTTATATTACACAAATAAAACACAAATTTTTCATAACTCTGGTTGTATCCAAAGTGTATTCACACCAATTTATTAACTTTCATTTGTTCCATTTCTGGTGTGATTCACTTCTTCATATAGATCTCAGTTTCTATTTGGTCATCATATTCTTTCTGCTGAAGAATTTCCTTACCTTTTCTTTTAGTGTAGTTCTCCTGGCAATGAATTCTCTCGATTTTTGTCTCAGAAAGTGTTTTTTCTTAAAATGTTTCTCTATTTCATTTTGAAAAATATTTTCGCTTGCTATCCATCCTGTGTAAACATGTTTTTAACAAGCAAATCATTTTATCAGCACTTTAAAAATGCCCCTTCATTATATTCTGTCTTGGGTGGTTTCTGGAAAGAAGAAGCAGTACTTCTTATCTGTGTCAAGTTTCCCCCTCTCTCCCTTGGTTCCTTTAATATCTGTTGTCTTTTGTCTTCAACAGTTTGACTGATATGCCTAGGTGTGTTTTTTTAATATGTTTCTCTTGCTTGGTGCTCTCTGATTTGATCTGTGGTTTAGTGTCAGTACTTAATTCTGGAAAATTCTAAGTCATGATTTTTCCAAATATTTCATTTGATCCATTTTCTCTCTTATCCTTATGAGACTGTTGGACTGTTTGAAATCATCCCATATTTCCTGAGCATTCTATTCTATTTTCATTTTCACACATTTGTTCCTTTCCCAGTTTCACTTTGGATAATTTCTAATGACTTTCTTCCACTTACTGTAGATTCTTTTCTAGTCTCTATCAAATCTCTTTATGAATCTGTTGAAGTCAGTCTTCATCTCTCTTCCTTAGTTTTTCACTGGTAAGATTTCCATTTAATGTCTTATAGTTTTTAAATCTCTGTTGAAACTTCCCATTGGTTGCGCACATTTCCCCCTGTTACAGTAGCATCTTTAACATATTAATCATAGATGTCTTAATTTATGTCTCAGTTCTAATATCAGTGTCACATCTGGGTCTGGTTCCGTTGATTGCTCTAAGCCTTGGTAGTGGGCTGTTTTGTCTTCCTTTTTTATGTTTCATGATTTTGTTGGAAATGGGACTCCTTTATTGGACAATAGTTTAAGGTAAACAGCTTTTATGCCTACAGATGTCTATGCCTTTCCTTTTGCAAAACCCCTTTTTCTTTTCTGCTAGGCCTTTAATGTGCATATGTAATTAATCCGACCAGGTGTTGGGATTTATTTTAAGTTTGTTGGTATTAGGGTTACCCTTAGTGCTTCAAAGACTTCAGACTCTTCTGATGATATCTGGGTTTGAAATGGGGCTGGTTCGTCAGTGGGTTTAACCCTAACCCTCCTCTGTTTTAGGTTGTCTTTTTGCTCTGCACTTCAGATCCTGTCTCTACTCTTGCAACTATTCTAGTAGTATTCTGTTGTTACTTTTAAATTTAATGTTTGTTAGTCTGATTTTCTGGCTCATTCTGTGTTTTAAGCAGATGCTACATCTGTGGGTCTCAGGTATAATCCTCTCAACCCTCCTCTCCACCCTTCAATTGCAATTCTAAATCTAGCACATATGCCTGATCTTTCCCCAAGGGTAGAGGGTTTTGTTTTCTGTTATCTTCACAGGGTGTTGTGGGTTTTCACTATTGCTCTCAGTGTGAAAAAGCTGCTTGTCCTTTGCTTCACAGATTATAGCTTTCATTTCCATAAGGGAGACAGGAGAGAAGGTCAGGGTGCTTGGACATGTGCTTCTCCCACAGTGCTAGCTTTTTTACTGTCTTAGATCTGCACCAAGAGGCATACTTCCTTGGGACTCTATCCAGTCTTTTTTGAGTAACCTGATAGGATCTGTGAGAAAAGCTTGCAAGGTAGCATGAACTCTCTTATATATTCACCCCCTATATTCTGCAGCCTCTATCCAGTCCCCAACCAGCCTCCACTAATGCATTAACTATTCCATGTGGGTTCTTCTTATAATGTCCAGTTGTATCTATTCCAGGTAACAAGTTCTCACCTACCATCCTCCTGCTTAGAGATGTTGGCTGGTTGATTTCCAGCACCATCAGCTTTCTGATGCTTTTGAGAAACATCATGAACTTGCAAGTTGTTTGCCTTTTTTCATGATTGTCTTTATAAGCTTGGCTCATAGTTCTTCTCCTGGATTTCCACACCCCTCATGAAAACCAGGAATTTTTTAAAATTCCTTTTGAGATAATTTCCAAAATTAAGTTCACACTGGGGCCAATAGAACCCTATGTGCCTTAACCTTGTTCAAGAGTGAAGAGTCCTAGTGACCTTATCCCCTCTGGAAGGCCCCACCTTTTAATATTACCCCTTTGCCATTTAAGCCACAGAAAATGCTTAGACTCTTCCCCGTTAAGTGGGAAAATTCGAATCAGTTCTAACATGTGTAAGTTCCTTTGAGCATGATGCCAAGTAGTCAAAATGCCTCTTAGTTCTAAGATTCTCTCCCCTTTGCCTTAGAAAGCACTTATTGATCATAGATTGCCTCCAGTTTGCCTTTTGGGTCTTTTCTCAGCCTTAAGTGATTGAATAAAGGATCTTTTAAAAATACCCAAGGTATTTTCTCTGAGATGAATTCTAGGAAATAGTTTTTCCTGCACATTTACAGGCAAATGACAAGGGATAAGGATCTTTAAAAAAACATGGGCCTCTTTTAGCATCCCATGTGATCTGACTTACACCTGTGAAGTGGAAGAAATATCTGCTCTCATGTGGGTTGTATATACTGACAGCTGGTTCGGTATCTAAGTCACTCGTTGGGAGTCTGAGAATCTGATTTGTGTGTGGTTTGATGTGTTCCATAATGCATCCAAGAAATGTAGCACCTGATGGATGGGACAACCTGGTATAAAATTTGTCTTAATTGTCATCGCCATAGGGGATGATCTGCTTTCAGATCTTTCATATTGATGCACGGCTCCTTCCTCCTCTCCCAACATCTCACCTTCTCTTGATAGTTTAGAATATGGGGGTCCTTTGTACTCCTTTACACAAAGTCCTTTGTGCTCTCTACAAGAAAAGATGTTACAAATAAGCAAGGTAAAAATAGCTTAGTAAAAGGTAACGATTGACATTCAAGGTTTAACAGCCTTTCCTTCCTCTAACATCTTGCAAAAGATATAACACTGCATCATTGGCCCACTGGCATCCCCCAAAGCATTTGAATTTTTTAAAAGAAGGTCTTGGGATAAAAGAAAATCATTCTGCATCATCACTTGGGATTGTGGTATTTAAAGGTCATCAGAAAAGCATCTTCCTGACGCAGAACATCACTGGCAACCTCTTGGTATATGAGCTGATAATAATACATTGTTAAAGGCATTGTGTGACAAATGGAAATAAGAATGTTTGTCACTGAATATTTTCTGCTGCTTGTACAAATAGGAAAGATAAGACTTATGATATTTATTCTTCTGTCTCCCAGTACATGAGAATATTTCTATCAGAGCTTCATCTTTATGGAGGTAACTCCTATAGAGATATAACTACCTTACATGGAGTTTTTAACCACTGGTAAGGTAAATTTCAGTGTCTGCTGTCACGTCGGTAATAATAATGAAATATATATTCCACAGAAGTGGAAGTGACAAAAATTTTTTGAAATTCAAAACCTATAGTCGCTGCATGGAATCACATGTACCTGTGTCTTTTCATGGGCCTTTGGATGCTGTGACATTACTTTTATGTAATCATCTGGACTTAGTTTTGCTTTTGTGATCTGATAAGTGATACAAATTTTACATGATCTTTAAATATACCTATCTAGGAATTCTAGACATATCTCAAAGGAAAGGAACAATTGCTATAAAAATTAGGATAAGGGCTGGGGATGTGGCTCAAGCGGTAGCGCGTTCGCCTGGCATGCGTTCGGCCTGGGTTCGATCCTCAGCACCACATACAAACAAAGATGTTGTGTCCGCCGATAACTAAAAAAAAAATTTAAAAAATTCTCTCTCTCTCTCTCTTTAAAAAAAAATTAGGATAAGTTAAAAGATAAACAATTTCGGTGTCTTTTCCCTGAGTAAAATTTGAAAATTCTACTTAACAGATAAAATCATTTATTTTAACATGTAAAGTTATGTTGAAAACAAGAAGATTGTGAGATTTCTCATTTTACAGTATCATCTGAGAAAATTAACATATTATTTTATCTACATGATTCACATTTTCCCATTTAACCTCTCTGTATTAAAACAAAATTAATTGTAATTTGAAACACTTACATTGGGTTTTGACTATTAGAACAGTCCCAGTTAAGAAAACTTGGCAGTTTCATTTTAATCCAAATTTTGTTTAATATCACATTATTTAATTTATGTATCAAAATATTTGACATTTTTCTTAATATGTATTTTTTCTGTTGTTGACAGCCTGTAAATATAGTTTGTAAATATATAACACATTCAAATAGCTTAATTGAAGAAAAGTTAATAAAGAGAATTGTTTTTAGTCCATTTTCTGGTGCTATAACAAAATGCTTGGAAGTGGGTAATTTATAAACATTAGTAGTTCATTTGGCTCATGGTTTTAGAGGCTGAGAAGCCAAAGAGCATGATGCTGGAATCTGGTGAGGGCCTTCAGACTGCCTCATGGCAGAAGAGAGAAGGGCAAACATATAGCAAGATAGGGAGAGAAGGTGAGTCAAACTTATTCTAACAGCAGAAGCCCTCTCCCAGGATAACTCACCTACACCCTTGGTAATTTCAGGCATTCATCCATTCATGAGGTCTCTGCCCTCATGACCTACTCACTTCTTAGAGATCCCACCTCTTAATACCATCGTGATGCTAACTACATTTCCACCTGAGTTTTGGAGAAGACATGCAGATCATAGCAGGAATATTTTGAGGGTTACGAGCTGCATTATGGGAACAAATGAAGAAGGATCAGGAACCCTACATGAAGCCACTGCCACGCGTGGGCTGGACCACATGAGGACGAGGATGAGGAGGTACAGAAACCTCAGAACAAAGTGGAAACCTGAAAGTGGGATATCCACCTCCATCCAGACCTGTAACCCTGGAACTCAATCACTGCCAGAAACGTGGTAAGCAAGGGGTCGGAAAGGAGAATGAATATTCCAGCAATTTTCCAAACCCAACCAAAGCCACAAAACTAGGAAACCCAAATGATGGAGTGCACGATATCCGTTGGTGTCAACTCGATCTCTCTGAATTTCCAAGCTTATTTGCTCTGGCTCAGCCACACTCCTAGAGTCATGCTCAAGGACTGTCATCATCAGGAATGCCACAGCTTCCAGCGTTCCAAGCATCCCAGTATCTAAGAAGCCTCTGCAATATTTCCAATCTGTTTATTCCGGTATGCCCTCTGCAACAGTTCTCAGACCTGATGAAGATTTCTTAGGTTGGCCTTCCCTTGTCTACTTTCCTATTAATCTTGCTAGATTCCTTCCATGATTCTCATTATAATCTCTGTGGGTTATTTTTGTTTTGCTTTGTTGCAAATATCCTCAACTCCCTTGCTGTCTTCTTCTTATATTGCCCTTCCTGACCAAACCCTAGTCCTTGTTGAAGCCTAACTTCTCCATTCCTCACGCCTGTACTGACTCATCTGAACATTGCTGAGAGTATTATCACATGATCCAGATGACTATTTTCAATTTGTGGCAATGACCATGAACTTTCCATAGATACTCAAAGGGCAATAACAGTAACAGAAAATAACAACAACCATGTTTAAAGAGAGACCTTTACTTTTCTCATATACTAAGAGATCCAGAGGCAGGCAGCTACTGGCTGACTTCAAGGCTGAGTGATGTCATGGCAGAGTCCTTGTCTCTTGGTCTTTTCAATATAGTTTCAAGATGGCAGCAGCAGTTGGAAGTATAACAGTTGAATTCCACGCAGACTTACAGGCAAGAAACAGGATGTTGTATTGCAAAGAGCACTTTTCCTTATTTAATACCTCTCTTATTAGAAAGCAAAATTGTTTCTCAGACTATTTCTCCTTATATTACAATGTCCAGAAGTGGACTCCTGCTCAATGGTCTACCTTCACTGAAATGAGATCTCTGCCCAAACCCTGACATGAACAAGTGTTCTGTTAGTGAAGATAAAGGAGATTGAGTGACTTATATGAGCAAGCATCTAATTAGGAGAGATAACTTCTGGTAAAAATAGTTTTACTCTTTTCTTTGTAGGACACACACATATGTACCTTCATATTCATACATTCATGGCAATGTTTTGGTGGAGTATAATAGCTATAGTAGAAAGTAAACATTAGAAATTCGGAGAAACCATGACAGAATACTTATCAGTATCCATATTTGATTCTAGATACTACAGGGAATGTGAAGAAATTCTTTCACAGTTCTAGAGAATAATCTTTACAAATCTATTATCTGAAATTTTTTCTGCCTTAAAAATGTATGAAAGTCAGTTACTGATAAATATCGTCATTTTAAATAAAGTTTGGCTAGTTCATTTCAAGTAGAATGTGTGTGTGTGTGTCTGTCTGTCTGTATACTTGATTTGGTATACATATATAGATAGATACATGGGTATACACACATATATATGAAATCAAATGTCAAATGTCCACTTAAAGTAGAATGTGTGTGTATACTTGATTTGATGTGTGTGTGCATATGTGTGTATATGTGTGTGTGTGTGTGTATAATTGAATGTCCATAAATGCATAAATGCATTTATTTTTTTTTTACTGGTTATTACAGAGAGTAGCTAATGTCTACCATTTGGGTTTGATGTACTTATTATCTTATTTATCTAGTGTAATATTAAGGTTGTGAAATACTTGGTTAAAATTTATGATATCTGGAAAATATAACAGAATCCCCTTAAGTTTTAGTGGTGAAAATAACTCATCCATTTCTAGTAGTGTATGGACTGTCATTGGCACCAGTCTTTCCTAAATACTTCCCAAATCACCATCAGTTATCAACTTAAAATCAAGCCTAAAAAAATGCTAATTTCCTAAAAGTCACCTCATGAAAGTGAGAGAGAGCAGGTATCATAGTATGGTATCAAAATGCATTGAATTCTCACAATAAGTGAATATCAAATAAGTGTTACTTCCTCTCTTGGCAAAGATTTGTAACCCATAATTACATTGATACATGTGCTATGTCAGTGGCAGCAGTGAAATTCATAGTATTTTTATGTGAAATGCACTGTTTTATTGCATTAATTCACATTTAATGTGTACACAGTAATAACCATAAAGAATGATAACCAAAGTTATATATTTTCTTCAGAACATTCATTTAGAGAGCTTTCAAAAGAGTCTGAGGAAATTAAAATATCAGTCAGTTTACCTGCAGGATATAGAGCAAAAGCAGAAAGCAGTATAATATCTTTTACAAGCCACCCGTTCCTCCCCCACATAATGTCCTTACTTCTGGCTGATAAAATACAATAGTCATAACTGTGTACATATTTTTTTAAGTATGATACACAAAACAAAGGTTTCTGAAGTGAAGGGAAATATACCTCTATCAGTAAAATTGCATTACTCACATGATTACAAGCAGGAGGTTTGAAGGCAAGAGAAAGCAGTGCAGGTGGAAATCCCAGAGCCCCTTTCCTGGTAATGGACTACAGAAAGATGATGCCCATAAAAGCCGGAAGTCTCATATAAGAGGTAGGGGAGGCCCAGGGGATGGTGAGAAAATAACAAATGAGCAAGTACCTAGAAAACAGAACAGGAATGAAAAATCTTGCTCATATTGAGGACTGAAAAAATAAAACAACAGAGTAGGATATAATGTCCTAAAATCTGTGAGAGAGGGAAACCAAGTAATGGCGGTCTCAATGTAGCGATCACAAAATGTTCTAGAAATGTGGGATACGGCCATCTTTGTTTTGGTAATGGTTGTGTTGAAGCTTCTTGCTGCCCATTACTGAGCCTTAGTATTCATGCTAATTGTGCCAAATTAGGTGTGATGCAAGACCTCAATTCATACCCTGTATCCTTCAAGAAGGCTCCATAACAACTGTAGCAACTTCTGATTCTTCCCTTCATTATCTTCCTTCCTTCTTCAATCATTTACAGCTTATTCATTGACCCATTCTTTCACTCATTCAATATTTATGAAGTACTTTCTCCATAGATGGATGGATGGTTAGATGCATATGGGTCAGATTATCCATAATCATGTTTTAATTAGAACATGAATCTAATTAAAGTGGATATTTTTTGTCATTGCTTAAAATCATGTTTAAAAATACAATTCACACACACACACACACAATTTTTTAAACATTTAACCAAAAAGTAACTTGTAACACCAAAAGTAAAGTATCTCTCCTCATCAAAAAAACCTCTTGTTATTTCCCTGAGTATTCATGTAGAAAAACAGAATGCATATGTTGGTTTTTACTTTTCTAAAACTTCATTTTGATATCTAAGGAATTGACTTCTATATACATACACACATATACACACAAATACACATGTGCTTATGCTGTCTGTACACAGCACTTTCCTCTTAGCTCCCTAATTTGGAAATTGATTGACATTAACACATCACAGAAGACCTTAAGAGATGGTCTTCATCATCAAACCCATTTCTTCTCCTTCCTAGGTTCACAGTGGACTACATTTCCAGTAATCCCTTTCAGTAGGTGTGGTCACCTGAGTCAGTGCTAGCCTGTAGGATGGGAGTGCAAGTTATGCGTGCCACCTCCAGATCAGGTCCATAAAAATATTCATACTTGATCCTTTCCTCATGTTCTTTCAGCAAGATGTTGAGGAGTAGGGTGACCATAAAAGATAGGTGTTGAGGGTGGGCTGGATGTTGTTGGAAGGACTGCAGAAAGCACTCCCCGCCACCCTGCCACTAACCAGAGCACAGAGAACCTGCACTGGGCTATGACAAAAGCAGCACATCAATTTCATTGTGTTAAAACACTGAAATTGCCAGGTGCTGTGGCATATACCTGTAATCCCAGCAGCTCAGGAGGCTGAGGCAGGAGGATTGTGAATTCAAAGCCAGCCTCAGCAAAAGTGAGGAGCTAAGCAACTCAGTGAGACCCTGTCTCTGAATAAAATAAACAAAATAGGGCTAGATTCAGTGCCCCTGAGTTCAATCGCCAGTACTTACTGCCTCCCCCCCCCAAAAAAAACCCACTGAAATTCTGGGGCTATTTATTGTCCAGTTAGTATTACCCAAAACTTGTACCCATGTAGAGAAAACTGTTTTTGTGGTTGTTTGTTTAGGGAGTGCTTAACTTTTTTGTGTGTGAAAGAACCATTATTTAGGCAATTCTTCAGTATTTTTTATTGGCAGACTTTTTATTTTTATTTATTTATTTATTTTGTTCCAAGAATTGAATCCAAGGCTTTGCACATGCTAAGGATGCAATTTGCCACTGAATTATATTTTCAACCCCTATTGATAGGCATTTAAATCACTAGCAGTTTTTGTTATTAATGACACTATGAATAATAATACTACATGTACATCTTCATTCCTGAAGATCTCCAGAGGATAAATTCTCAGCAGTAGGATTGTGGTACACACTTTTCAAAAACTGTGGTGTTCTGGCAGCTGTACAAAGTTCTTCAGATTATGTGTACCAATTTTGTTTCCTCTTAGTAGTATTTGGATATGGCTCTTTTTCTCACATCTTCATGGACACTGAGGTATCATAAAATTGTAAATTTTCCCCATTCTAGTCAATGAAAAAAAAAGATTCATTTTGCTTGAATTTATATTTTAGGGATTTTTAGTGAGGTTGTGTGTCCTCTTATGTGTTTTTGGCCATTTATATTTCTTTTCCTGCAACCTGTTGTTCCATTTGTAGATTTCTCTAAAGGGCTATTTGTCTTTCTCGTGTTGATTTGTAACCCAAAGATAAGCTGCTTAACAGAGATTATGTCAGATATTTCTTAGTTTAACTCTCAGCATGGGAGCTAAACACATTTGACCAGTTTTTGCAAAGTTAAAAATTATTTACAGTTTTGGCAATTCTTTACTGCAATGATAAAAGCTATTATCCTTTGCATTTTATGGAAAAAGAAATAGGGGCTGTGGGGAGTTAAGTGACATACCAAGGTCAAATAATTACTTAGTGGAAGAGCCGGATTAGGTCCCAGAACCTTCACTATAAGATCATAAACTTTTATGGAGTGGTGTTTCTGTGTTTACCGAGTACATGGCCAAATCAAAAGTGCCCATTATGATCATCATCATCATCTTTCATCATCCATTATTCGTTAGCAATTATTATCAAATATCCATGGATGAATGGTGTTAGCAATTAAAATAGCTTACAAAAAGCCACCTTTACGGACAAGAACAGAAGCTGTAAAATTTGAGAAACTGGTGAATCTTACTTCATTCACAATGCATAGGAGAGTACATTTTAGTTATACTTCATGCTAGGTGTTTGGAATACAAACAAGAACAATTCAGTCCTTGCCCAAGAGAAGCTTAAAGTTTTCTGAAGAAAATTTCGAAGTAAAAAATGTAATGAGAATGCTATCCAGAGGTCCTTTTCTATATTTCTCCACACAATACCAAGGATGCCCTACAAAGAAGACAGCAATTGCATTTGGAATTTGTAGAAGCAGGCTCACCTAACAGGTGACATCTGATTTGGGTATTGAGAGATGAATAGTTTTTCTGCACAGGAGACTTTAGATGCTTTGCTGAAAATTGAGGTATAGTTTTGATCAAAAGTCATCACCTTCAGGACACATGAAGCTAAATATAATATGGCACCAGTATTAGATGCCACTTGACATTATTAGTTCCCAGCATTTAGAATTTAGAAGGTGACCAAGTGTCCTTTTATCATTGTATTTTCAGGGTCTACAGCAAAGAAGGAATTCCATAAATATTTTTGAATTAAATTAAATTGAATTCAAGAGGACCTGGGAATTGATATAGTTTTGAGGCTAACTAGAACTTAGAATGACAATATGTGCTAAGCAATTAGTGATATATTCTGATGAAACAGAATCAATTTAAAAGGAAAAAAAAAAAGTAAGGATGGTATCCCAAACCTCCCAGTGGTACTTGTTCCTTTCAAGTGGCACTCAATATGTTGAAAAAGGAAATCAGTCTCAACAGAAGATAGCTATTTACCAATGGTCAGCAAGGATCCCCCAGCTCCCATCACTCATGATATGAGTTGTTGGTGGGTGGGGGGTTGTTGAATAGTTATCCTGCCAGGACTACATCTCCCAGCCTCCTTTATGTCTGGGTGGGCCAGATGGCTAGTTCTCACCTGATCTGAGTGATGTCACTACTCATGCTTGTTGCATTTGCCTGTCCGACTCCCAAAGGTCAGTATCTGCATTTCTTTGTCTTCCAGGGCCTGCCTTGCTCACTCATGCAAGCAGGTTGGCAGTGCCTGGAAATTAATGGCCCCTTGAAGCAGCTCTAAACAAATGATTAACAAAATGGATCTGAACCTATCTCCCTAGTTCCTCAAGTGGGATGGCTTTCAGCCATGTCATCTTCACTGCTTTCCAGAATTTCTCCAGCAGAATCAACTCTGGCTGCCCAAGGGCTAGTTGCTGGGTAACTTGCCCTTAGTGGTTGCTCTTCCCTCCCTCTCTCACTTCCTCCTAGTCTCAGAGTCAGCTCCTCCAAATTACGACACTGCCTGTCCTCCTTGACACCATGTTTCTCTCTGGTTTTACTCTCTTGATTTATTTGAAGCACAATCTCTAATATTATTTTCCTTCATCCCTCCCTTCCTCCCTTCCTTCCTCCCTCCCTTCCTTCCTTCCTTCCTTCCTTCCTCCCTTTCTTCCTTCTTTCACCTGGGGAGTACCGGGGATTGAACTCAGCTGGGCTTAACCACTGAGCCACATTCTCAGCTCTTTTTTGTGTTTTTATATTGAAACATGGTCTGAGTTGCTTAGGGCCATGCTAAGTTGCTGAGGCTGGCTTTGAACTCACAAGTCCTCCTGCCTCAACCTCCCAAGCTGCTGGGATCTAATAGTTTTCTGAAAAAGGACAATGGAAGAAAAAAGTTTTGAGATCTTATGGACTGAAAAATACTGGATTTATATGTTGTACCCTCACACTGGATTTATAATTTAGATAGATGCAGAAAATGATAAATATTTTACTAATTATAATGAAGAGTCCTATAAAGTCATAATAATTTCCAAAACTATTTCCCCTTCTGTTTTCAAATGCATGATCATTCTATTATGTTCCATTTTCCAGCATTGCTCCTGAGGAATTCAGTGTCATCATCATCTCTGATCTCTTAAACTTTATTTTGTCTTTGAAATATTTTAGAATGATTTCCTTAATTGGATTTCCTGCGGTTTAATAATCATGAGCCTTGGTGGTGTTCATATGACTATTTCTTCATTTACTGATTTGGGGTGCTCAGGGATCTCTTTTATCTGGACATTCATGCCCTTTGGATCTGCAAACTTTTCACATTTTTAAAAATAATTTTCTACTATTCGTTTTCTCTCCCTGACATCCTTCACTATTTGAGTACTTGAACTCCTGACTGGCTCTCAAGTTTCCTTTATTTTTAAAATTTTATACCTTTCTTTTATTAAGTTTTAGGGGACAATCCTACAACTCTGTTTTCCAATCTTTCTATTATTTTATTTAAAATGTGATATATATTTGCTTTTAGAACTATACACTCAGGACCAGAAGTCTGAAATTAGAACATCTAGAGACATTTAGATATTTTTAGTGGAGAGTTTTAATGGCAGGGTTACTGAAGGTCAAAGACAAAGTGTGGCTTCAGAGGACAAACTTCCTGTGGGCCAAGACTCAGTGGCCACTGCTACTCCCTTTGCTTAATTTTACCACAGCCCTATAAAATTGTTGGTATCGATAACTGTCATGGCACTTGTCAGGGCCCAGTCAGGAGGGTGGAAATCACCCGTGTTATTTTAAACAGAGGGGATTTCACAAAGGGAATTGTTCAAGAATGTATTGGAAGGACTGGGGGATCAAGAAGGGACAGGACAAGATGTTACTTGGAGATGAGAACTTGAGAATTCTCTATACCCTCAGAGGTGGATGGAGAACATGAACAGTGGTCCTTCATGGAACCCACTGGGCTGTCTTGCAGAGGGGGCTAGAGTGTCACTAGTATCAGCTGTTATGAGAGCCACCACCACTGTCACTGGGCAGGCACCCTGGAGCCCAGTCTTGCTGATGCTGCTAGAATTATAGTCAATTATTGGTTTCTGTGCTGTAGCTGCCTTAACCATGCCACTAATGCAGCACCTGGTAGTCACCTATGGTGGCTGGCCATTGTCCCCTCTGAAGCTGTGCAGTCACAGTCCATGAGCCCCCATTTCCAAGGCTTTTGAGAGTCTGCTGCTCCTACTTCCAGAGAAGGAAGACAGAGAGCAAAAAGCAAGCAAAAAGGAAGAAAAGAAAAATGGCTTATCTTTTCTCCCATCTTTTGCTCTTCTTCCAGTGGTTAGCAGAGGTTCACGGGAAACTAACTAGCAAGAATGTCTGGATGATGTTGATGTCAGGAATGGAGATGGAGCAGATATCTAAAGGCAAATTGCCAATACTGTCAATGCTTGGGCACTAATAAGCTACCAGGGCTATGCCTATATTATCTCATTTAATCTTCACAACAACCATTGATAGTAGGTACCATTGTTGGTCACATTTGATTAATGAGGAAAGAGCTTTGGGGATGTTGAGCAATTTTGCTCAGATTACATAGCTAAGAAGATGGACCCTATGATCATTCTGATCCCAAGTCCTGAACTCTTAAATATTTTGCTCCCTAAAGGTCTTCAGTGAACTATTGTTTATGCTCTTAGCACCCCTTGGTGGTGTGACCCTCCCCTGCATTGGTGACCATTGTTCTCCCCTCCAGCCCAAGGAAAGTACCTTCTGCTTTTTATGATTAGACAGTAGAGTGATTTTCCTTGTGACCTAGCAACCTTCGTGACCCTTGCTACTAGACGCATGATCCTGTACTAGCAGCATTAACATACCTGAAAAGGGATAAAACTCATCTGAGTCTTTCTCTCCTCCTTTTTCCCCCCAACCTACCAAATCAGAATCTGCTTTTTAACCAGACCCCTAGCTGGTATGTTCCTCACAGTTGAGAACAGCTACCCTGTACCACATGTCTCTCCTACAGAGTACACTACAGAGTACACCCATACTTTCTGGGAAGGGGAAGAAAAAGATGGTGGGGAGAGATTCCATCTAACACTGTACTCAGAATGATCATTTCCTTGTAAATGCCATGACATCATAGTTGCTTCTTCATTTTGCTGATTTTCTTTAGGACACCACATTGTTTGTCATCAGTCTGGATGCTTGGAGAATCCTGTTGTCAGATGGGCCTGACTCTCAAGGGGAACTAGCCCAGAGTTTCTTTTACAAGTCCTTGTACTGCATGTTGACCTACCTAGGTTTCTGGAAATATGATTCAATTATTTCTGGACTTGCCATGATCATGAGAGAAGATTATCCCACTATCCAGCATTCTAAGACAGCAGGAAGTTTATTGTATCCAGATCAAAGCAGAATACGTATCTACTCCCTGTACTCACCCGAATTCTCACACTCTAATTGCATTATTCATTCCCAACCGATGGAAACAGATGGTTGTGTACTAGCAAGCAAAGAGAAATAAGAGAACCTGTCCCCAATTCCCCTTATTTCCTTGCCTGATGTACCTGCTATGCCAGGACCCCAGACCCTGCCTGCCTCTCTATCATGGGTGGTGAGATTAATGCATTCTACCTGTGTGATCACCTTCAATCAGTTTCTGGGAGCTGTTGCCAAAATTCAGACATCTAAAGAGCATGATATGAATAGGCTTTTCAGGGAAACGGTCGTCATATTTTCAAGTAATACATCAACATCTAATCTGCTTCTTGAACAGCTTCTTAATTCTCATTGGAGTTTATTAGTCATCCTTGTTCTCACTTGATTAAATTTGTTTGTAGTTGCCTCCAAGATTATATTGACAGATATTCCTCCTTACAATTTAATAGCAACATTTTTGCAGGGTATGAGCTGACGTGATGAGATAAATGGAAACAGCGAATGCATCGTGCTCTATAGATCTGATTCATCTTTTCCCCCATCTCCTCATTTATTTTTGCCATGATTGGGAGCCAAATGAACAGGGTGACATTTGGTTTTAGTAAAATAACTCTATTATTTGTGATTTATGGCTTCATGCTTTTGAAAGTAAACACAATAAAAGTAAAGATAAAAGTTAGCTGGTGTAATTTGTAGAGCCACTACATTTTATGAGCTAATTGTTTTAGGGTGCATTATGACTGGCACAAATTAAAACGTTAGGGAAGGAAAATAGAAGATTCTTTTAAAAGTCTATGGGTAAATTGAATTGGTTTCTTTAAACCTGGACATTTCTGAGGAGTTGGAAGCATGTATGACAGGCCGAAGGAGCAAGGCTAGCTTATTGAGCAATTCTGATTTAATTTACATGAGATAATAGAGATGCCTGTTACTGGATCACTGATAATCTCTGTTAGGATGCAAGGATAACAGAAAATTTGAGCTGTTTATCGTCTTGGTCTTATTTTGGATCACAGACCCCTAAGGTTAGTTGCATGTGAAGCCATGTTGAGAATCAGGTTAGCACACCACCATTGTTAAGTCAGTCATCATCGGGTCTCTCCTCCTTATGGGTGGACATCCACAGAATGCCTGTCAATGGCTTGATTTGTGACTCAATGCTATAAGCACTCCTGAAGGATGGTGCCTATAAACACAGTTAGCCTCCATTACCATTCTTCCTTTCTCTAGAGTGCTCATTTGGTGCCCATATGAGTAGTGCTGGTGCCTCTGCTTGACCCAAGTCACCAGCCAGCCATGACAACTTTATTTGGGAAAGCCCCAGAATTGTCAATCATGGGGAAAAGGCAATTATAGCTTTGCAGAAGATTCATTTCTAAGGATCTAACATAATTTGACTTTTTTTTTTTTTTTTTGGTACTGGGGATTGAACTCAGGTGCACTTGACTACTGAGCCACATCCCCAGCCCTATTTTGTATTTTATTTAGAGACAGGGTTTCACTGAGTTGCTTAGTTACTTGATGTTGCTAAGGCTGGCTTTGAACTCACAATCCTGTCTCAGCCTCCCAAGCTGCTAGGATTATAGATGTGTACCATTGCATCCAGGTTAACTTTAAAAAAAAAAAAAAAACTGACATTTTGGTGTTGCAGGGGTCACCTAAACCTAAATACAATGTAAGTTCCACTAGCACAGATTTTTTTTTTTTTTGCTTTTTGCTTTATTTATTGTTATATTCTCAGTGCCTAGAGCAATGTAGGCTCATGATAGGTACTCCATAAACATCTGTGAAAGAAATAAGTAAAAAAATAAAGCACTGGTTATATTTAATGTTACTGGTGAAAAGACAGGATTAGGCTGTTAGGAGATAACTTTGGTGAATTGGAGAATGTGTGCTCTGTTTTTAGGATCTAAGATGAGAAGCATTGATAATCACCTGCCTTGTGGGTATGCTGAAAGGATTATTCAGTTGGTACTTTTAAGTACCACAGAGGTAGGAAAGGCTTTATTCAATTGAATTCAGTGTAATTAGTGCTTATTGGGTTTGCTAAGTTCTTAGGGGTGTAAAGAAAGACAAGACATTCCCGCTGCCCTTAAGGAGATGATAATCATATTATTACTTTGATACACGTACCCCTCTCTTCCTCTCTTCCCCTCCTCTGCTTCACTCTTTCCTCATTTCTTTTTTATGGGGCCAGATCAAGTTGGGTGAGAACTTGTGTGTCTTGGGCCATCACCAGGAAAAACAAAGGCAGGCAAACCCTGGGCTGAGTCAAATAGTTTACTCTATTTTGTAGTGGACAAAGTAGAACCAGGAGATATCCTGCATTTGTCTGTATGCTAATCAATAATAAAAACAAGAAAACAAGCTTCAGATCAATGTCTAGGAAGGCTTACGAAGGCCAGGAGCAAGAATTTAAAAATGGCATATTGGTCAGAAGCAAGGTTTTTAATATCAAGTGCCAACTGATATTTAGGGACCAGAGTGAGAGCTTAGAGTTGGCATGCATGGGTGGGCGCTAACTTCTTATACTCTTAAAATGAGGGTTTCATTCCCATCAATACAAATTGTTCTTCCATGAACTCACCCAAGGAAGTGACGTGCTCCCTTTGGTGCTCCAGTTCTTTGTTTCAAAAATTATTTTGGTATTTTTTCCTGCTTGCCTTTCACCACCACATAACGATACTATCTACAACAACAGCCAACTACACTTTGTTTCAAAATTAATTCTTGAGCTTCCAACTACAGGTGGTTAATTGCAAAAGGGCCCTAACTTCCCATCTCTTCACATTACAGTTATAGCAAAGGTATAAGACTGAAATAAACCCTTAATTGCAAAACAAATAGCAGGAGGGCTATGGCAGGTAAAACCATCCATACATTTATGTCATTCAAGAACAAGAGCAGGAATGACAATACATGAAACCAAGTGGAGAAAGTCACAGCCTAGCGTCCACTCTGAGGAGCTCTAGAATGGGGAGTCAGTCAGAATCTCAGAAAGGATTCACAACAGAACAAAATGTGCAGCTGATCAGGGGGATAATTAAAAGTTGGAACAGACAACTTCCCCACCTCCTTCTGGAACCTTCAGGGGAGAGCAGAGGCATCCTGGAAATTGCCCTGGTATCAAAAGATCAAAGAAATATATATATTTTTAATAAAATACCAGAATGACACTTGAGCATGAGCAACATGCCCTGGCGGAAGCATCTTGGGTTAAAGCTCTTCCCTCTCTGGGTACCAGAGAGTAAAGATGAACCCTTCCTACTTGAGCCTCTGAGAAGCCTGCCATTGACAAGTGCCTCCTAGACCCACCCAGCCACCAGCTGGGCAAACCTAGGACTAGAGCCCACAGACCACTGTGTGTTAGAGAAAGGCCTGCATCACAGAAGAGAAGAGATAAGAAACTGAAATCGGATTCAAGAAAATATTTTTATTCCTAAATAATATTCTCAAAGGTGACATAGTAAGGTCTATAACACACAACTAGAATTATCTTTAAAAAACAGAAAGTAAAGGCAGGTGCTACCAGGGTACATCTATATGCCCAGCACTGGAGCTGATGCTGCTGGATCACTTAAAACCAGGAGCAGCCTAGGGAACAGAGGAGGACTATCTCAAAACAAAAACAAACAAAAAAACAAATTAAAAAAGGCAAAAGCAAGGAGGAGCTTCTAGAGGTTAAAACAATAGATCGGAGAAGTTTTAAAACATTAAAAATCAGTTTCAAATGCTGAGATAACAGACAGAATCCCTTGATAACATATTCAATAATAAATGGCATATGGGCTAAAGACTTGGGAGTAAAATAAAAAATAATAATTGTTAGACGTAATTTAGAAAGAAGAAAAGCTCTGTGACTTGAGGTCGATATGGATTTCTTAAAGTAGAACTCCCTCCCCACATTCTCTGTGGGTGTCTCTCTGCCAAAGTAACCACAATTAAGTCTGTGTGGGTGTTTTTACAACAATTTCCTATCCGTGCAATATATTCGTATATATATTTAAATGCCCCACACTCCTCAAATTATATCATACTACACACGTTTTATGATTCCTGCTTTTGTTGTGTCTTGTTTTTGTCTTCTGGAATAACGTGGTTTAGTAATCTCTTCATGTTAATACATGCTAATGAATCACATCCTTTTCAGTGACTAAAGAGGATTCTGTCATTCTTTATGTAAATGGCTTGAGTTCTTCACATATTCAGATATTTGACATTTGCTGGACTATGCGTACATAATATTTTTATATTATAGAATGCATGTTATATATATTATGTGTGTGGAATAATTTTTCCATTGTATGGCTTCTCTTTTCATCTTCCTATTATAATATATTTTTAAGATTTAAAAAAATTTTTTTTAGTTGTAGATGGAGACAATATCTTTATTTTATTTTTTATTTTTACATGGTCCTGGGGATTGAACCCAGTGCCTCAAGCACGCTAGTAAGATCTCTACCACTGAGCCACATCCCTGGCCTCCTATTATAATATTTTTAAGAGCAAAATTAAATTTCACTGACACCTCCCTTAGTCATCTCAGTTCTTCTGTTGTCATCTGAATTTATTTAGTAAGTTTTCTATTTCAGATATTATATGTTTTAGTTCCAGAATTTCTTTTTTTTTAATTTGTTCTTTTAGGTATACATTGTGACATGTTATAATATATACATGGAGTATAACTTATTCAAACTAGGATCCCATTCCTGTGATTGTACGTGATGTGGAGGTTCACTGGTCATATGTTCATAAATGAACATAAGAAAGTTATGTTCAATTCATTGTACTGTCTTTCTTATTCCCATCCCTCCACCCTTCCTTCATTCCCATTCGTTTAATCCAATGAACTTCTATTCTTCCCTCCCCCACCTTTATCATCTGTTAGCATCCGCATATCAGATAGAACATTCAGCCTTTGGTTTTGTCGGATTGGCTTTTTTCACATAGCATGATATTCTCCAGTTCTATCCATTTATCAGCAAATGCCATAATTCCATTCTTCTTTATGACTGAGTAAAATTCCATTGTATGTATGTATGTTTATATATGTATGTATGTATATGTATGTATATACATGTATGTATGTATATGTATGTATGTGTGTGTGTGTGTGTGTATATATATATATATATATATATATATATATATATCTCACATTTTCTTTATCTATTTATCTGTTGATGTTGAAGGGCACCTAGGTTGGTTTCATTGCTTAGCTATTGTGAATGGAGCTGCTATAAACATTGATGTGCCTGTGTCACTCTAGTATGCTGACTTAAATTCTTTGGGTATATGCAGAAGAGTGGGATAACTGGGTCAAATGGTGGTCCCATTCCAAGTTTTCTGAGGAATCTCCATACTGCTTTCCAGAGTGGTTGCACCAGTTTGTAATCCCACTGGCAATGTATTAGAGTACCTTTTCTCCCACATCCTCATCAACATTTATTGTAATTTGTATGCTTGATAATTGCCATTCTAACTGGAGTGAGATGGAATCTCAGTGTAGTTTCAATTTTCATTTCTCTAATTGCTAGAAATGTTGAACAATTTTTTTCATACATTTGTTGAGAATTGTATTTGTTCTTCTGTGAAGTGTCTGTTCAGTTACTTTGCCCATTTATTGATTGGGTTATTTCATTTTATTGTGGGTTTTTTTTGTGTGTGTTTTTTTGAATTCTTCATATATCCTGGAGATTAATGCTCCATCCAAGGTGCAGATGGCAAAGATTTTCTCTCATCCTGAAGGCTCTCTCCTCACACTCTTGATTGCTTCCTTTGCTATGAAGAAGCTTTTTAGTTTGACACCCCATTTATTTGCTCTTGATTTTACTTCTTGCACTTTAGAAAAATTGTTGAGGAAGTTGTTCCTAAGCCAACATGATGGAGAGTTGGGTCTATTTTTTCTTCTATGAGGCACAGGGTCTCTGGTCTAATGCCTATGTCCTTGATCCACTTAGAATTGATTTTGTACAGGGTGAGAAAGAGGGGTTAAACTTTATTCAACTTACACATGGATTTCCAGTTTTCCCAGCACCATTTGTTGAACAGGCTATCTTTTATCCATTGTATGTTTTTGGCACCTTTGTCTAGTATGAGATAACTTTATTTATGGAATAAATATTTTTTTTTCTCTGTGTCTTCTGCTCCATTGGTCTTCATGTCTGTTTTGGTGCCAATACCATGCTGTTTTTGTTACTATGGCTCCTTAGTATAATTTAAGGTCTCATATGGAAAAAGCCCAGAATGGCTAAAACAATCTTGAGCAAGAATAGCAAAGCAGGAGGCATCATAATATCAGTTCTAGAATTTCTATTTGTTTTCTTTTTTATGTGAATGTCCAATAATTATGATATTTCTCTTTACATACTTTTGTTTTAGTTGCAATTATTATAACTGTATTGAACTCATTACCTAATAATTGAACATTTGAGTTAAAGTTGAGCATTTCCTCTTTTGATTGTAGTTTGAGAATGAATTACATTTTCTTGCTTCTGCATATTTTGATTTTTTTTAATATACCAAACATTGTGAGTTGTAAAATGTAAAAAGTGTTATGTTGTAAAGACTCTAAACTGTGTTGTATTCTTCCCAAGAGTGTGGATGTTTTTGTTTTATAAATCAGTTAACTTGGTTAGACTCAAACTGAAAGCATTGTCTTTTGTACATGGGGAGGCAGCTCAAATCTCAGTTCAGTTCTTGTAGATTTGCTGTAATCCTCACTGAATCTCTGCTACATGTACATGGGTTAATGGTGAACCAGAGAAGAACATATTCTATGTTCAGAATTTGGGGTTCTTTTCCCTTCTTACTTTCAAGTGTCTGTTGTAATCCCAGACTCTTATTCTTCTGAACAGAAGGGTGCCATATTTTGCAGAACGTAGTCACCCAAAGATTAAAATATAGAGACTGGCTGTAACACCTGCATTTGACTCTAACACCCAAACTCTGCGTCACTATGTAAAAGCAGGCCATGAGGAAGTCAATCACAGTACTCTAGAAAGGGTAGCTGAGTAGATTATCTCATTTGTCTCTCAAGTACAAAGCAGGCAGGGCCAGTTTAGGACAGCACCATCTTCTGACAGCAAATAAGGGCTGGCAGGCCTTTCCCAATTGTCTAATCTTCCTGAGAAGCTGCATGTGTGCGCCTCAGAGTTTAACAAAGATTAAGAAGCAGTTGTTAATAACATATGCATAGCTTCAAAATTAAACATAAACAAATGAAGAAGTGAAAAACTTCTAAAAAATATATGCATATTTTCCCATTAGCATGTCATTTAGCACAACTGGCTGAATGGGTATAATACAAGATGAATTCAAGGAAGATACTTCTTTTTTTTTTTTTTTAATCAGTCATTTCTAGTCACTGTGATCACATGTTGTCAGGTCCCTTTTCTCTCAGGGATATCAGGAAAGTGTAATTGTTCTTTATGTGTCTATAGCTTGGGAAGCACCAGAGACTAATGAACCAAATGCTCTTAATTCCTTTATTGCAAACTTCTTGCATTAATGATTATAAACTAAGAAAGAATTTGGAAGATTTTTCTACCTTGAGGGTGAGAGTGGGGTGCGAAGTGGTGAGAATTTTGTTTTGTTTAGTACATGAGGCCATTACAGAAATTACTTTTTTAAAAAAAAGTGTACCTGTAGAAATCTATTATGTCAATTCTACCCAAGTTCAGAGCCATTATGAGCGCTCACCATCTCCCAGGTGATCACCGAGTCTTAGCTTCACTACCTCTGTCTCTGTGTAAAGAGGGAATGCTGCTGTTTCACTGATCTAACTACTTGCAAAGGAGGAGTTCCAAACTCTTTCTGTGCTCTTTGTATCCTTGTGGTACAGGCACCACACCAGGGCACTTGGGATTAAATTATATACTTCAACAAAATGAAGAGTACAGATGTGACAGATCTTCCAGTGCCTTTTTGTTAGTTTGGCATCATTGAATTTGTGTATGTCTTGAATTAATCTCAGTGAGAAAAAGATGTTCCTTTGGGGTGATAAATCCCTTTGTATTTTTCATTTGTAGGTTTAATAACTAAGTGGCCACGCATATTCTTGGCACCCTTGGAGACTTTGTTAAAAAGTATTTGCGTAATTTTATTTCAGATGTATATAATTGGAGTAGATGGATCTCTTTTCTTGGTGAGTGAAGCTTGTCTCCAGAAGATGACTGTCTGCTTAAAGCTGCTGAAGAAAGAGCTGGTATAGTCTGGACCATCATCTGGTGGTGGTGTCCTGAGTGGGATTCTGGAAATCTAAAGAGTAGAGGGAGGATTGGTCAACAGCCGCTGGATGCATGGTGCTCCACAGAGATATGCTTGTATTTTCTTGCTCTAAGAGATAAATGCAAGTTTTTGCCAAGAGAGATACCTATCAATAACAGAAAAAGAGGCTTCCCACTTTAAAAACAGAAGCTAAAATGTCCACCATGTTTGGGGAGTAAGGGAATTGGTTGCTTTAGCCCTTACTTCTTGACAGCTGCCGAATCCATCTCTCCTATTGTGGACATGAAGATCCATCTGTACCAGGAGCACCTCTTTCCTGAAGATCAGCCCTTGCTACCCACTCCTGGTTCATGGCCGCCCTGTCTTGCCTAAAATGGCAGGACAGTGATGGCGAGGTGGAAGCTTTGATTCTCATGTCTCCATGTATTTCCTTTACTGAGGGTTTTCCTCATAACTGGTTAGAAATCTAGGGGGTCTGAAAAGCGGGTGCTGTCTTGGCATTCTCAGAAACCAGCCATTACTGTTCAGTTGGTCTGAACCCTGCTGTCATGTGGGACAGACACACCTCAGGTGCCCACATGGAGAGACTTTAGCTGTGCTGCATCGTCAAAGAAATTGGTTTTAATCAACAGGTTCAGGGACTCAGAGACAGATATGGAAGAAAAAAAAAAAAAGATTATTCAAACTTCTTCTAACCTACCAATTTTTCCTAAAACTACTAACCTTGATTTCTTAACCTTCTTGTATGCATAGAAAAGTCTCAAAAAGATGATATAGATGGTCCTTGACATGTGATGATTCCATGTCCAAGTTTTTAGCTTTACAGTTGTTACGGTTTGGATGTGAGATGTCCTTCAAAAGCTCACCTGTGAGACAATGCAAGAAGGTTCAGATGAGAAATGATTGGGCTGTAAGAGTCTTAACCCCCTTAGTGATTTAATCCCCTGGTAGGGATTAACTGAGTGGTAACTGAAGTGGTAGGGTGTGGCAGGAGGAGGTGGGAATTAGTATTTGTATCTGGAGGATGGAGTCTCTTCCTCTGCTTCCTGATCACCATATGTGAGCTGCTTCTCTCTCCCACCAAGATGTTCTGCCTCATCTCGAGCCCTGAGGAGTGGAGCCAGCCTTCTGTGGAATAGGACCTCTGAAAACAGACGTTATTATTGCTGTGGGTATATATGTGACTGCATGACCAATGTAATTCTGCAACCTGTACATGATTGTTTTAGAGGTCTTTTAAATTTTTTTTTAAATTTGTTTTAATTAAACAACCTGTACATGATTGTTTCATAGGTCTTTTTAAATTTTTTTTAATTTGTTTTAATTAGTTACACATGACAGTACAATGATCTTGACATATCATACATTTGAATCACATGGGATACCATGTATGATGATTCAAATGTATGATATGTCAAGATCATTGTACTGTCATGTGTAACTAATTAAAACAAATTAAAAAACAATTTTTAAAAAGACCTCTGAAACTGTGAGCCCTCAAATAAACTCTTCCTCTTCTATAATTGTGCTGGTCAGGTCCTTTAGTCACAGCAGCAAGAAAGCAGACTAAAACAACAATGGTGTGAAAGGTGTACACATTCAGTAAGAAACTTTTTTTTTTTTTTTAATTTCAGCTTTTTCCCAAGGTAACTGTATGAAGTACAATACTCAAGATCCCGGCCAGTGATGGTATGCCACAGCTCCCACTCCTCCTTGCCATCAGGAGGACAAAGAACTGACACGGTACAGTGGACTGTTGCTCAACTCTGTTTAGAAAATTAAGTGGATAAAATGCATTTCAATTAGAATATTTTCAATTAAGATGGGTCATCATATACAGCCCCACTGAAAGTTGAGGCACATCTTTCTATATGTATGTGCATCTGTCTATCTATTATTCATCCTCTGATCATTGAAGGCATATTTCAAAGTAAATTTTTAAGTATCCTGACCAAGGCTAAAAACCCTTAACAGTGCCTTTTCAGTTTGGGATCTGGTGGTAGAAAAATGAAGAAAGGGGTGCCATTGTTTCCAAAAGCCAGAGTGTGGCTGACAGACTCACTTTACAGTGTTCTTCCTAGGAAAAGGGAACTGCAGTAAAAACACGTGTTTAAAAGTGGAAGAATATTTGGGCTGGGGATGTGGCTCAAGTGATAGCGCGCTCACCTGGCATGCATGCGGCCCGGGTTCGATCCTCAGTACCACATACAAACAAAGATGTTGTGTCTGCCGAAAACTAAAAAAAAAAAGAAATATTAAAAAATTCTCTCTCTCTCCCTCTCTCTCTCTCTCTCACTCTCTCTTTAAAAAAAAAGTGGAAGAATATTTATACACGTATAATGAGAAAAGGGTGTGTAATGGGATATCTTTATATGTTCATAAGAATCATTAAACATATGTATTTTGGGGGTGTTTATTTGCTTCCTACATATTTTCTAAAATGCCTTGTAAAGCCTATGGCTAATTACTTAAACTGTAAATCCTGGTCCACCACAATTCCTCAGTGTACCTTTCCACTCATGTGCCCCCTTTCCCAGCCCTACATTAATACTTTGCTTTGGTCAGACAGCTGAAATAATGCCATCTGGGCAGGACATGCTCGTTTCCGTGTATGATCCCTCATCTAGAACTTCTCTGTCATTTTTTGGGCATCCAAATTTTCAGAGCAGCAGAGCTCCACAGCCCTGGAATCAAACAGACCAGGTCTGGTTCTGACCTCTACCCCCAGTCATGGGAACTGGGGCAAATTACTTAAGCAGGCTGGACCTCACGTGTCTCACCTATAGATGGAAATAAGTATGATTAACAATGCTGATGAGATCATCCATATAAAGTAGTCTAGTAAAGGATCTGGCTTACAGGGTTTAATAAATCCTATTTTGCCTTCTCTGTATATTTCTTTGGAGTTAGAATAAATTCCCCCTTAGCTATGAAGAATGCGCCCCCCTACTACCACCCTCACTTGAGCTAGTGATAATTTCTCCACTTATGTTGTCTTAGGGCACTTCTTGTCAGGCACATTCATTTCCCTTAAGACACTTTAAAAAAAAAAATCTCAGGATCTTAAATGACAAAAAGCATGTAAAGTGCTTCACACAAGACTTGACACCTAGTAAGTGCTCCATAAATATTTCTGTGGCTGCTGCTTCTATTGCAGAAGCAGCCGTCATATCCCTGTGGTGGCAGCACCTCCTTCAACGGGTTAGAAAATGAATTATGTTTGTTCCTGACAAAAAGGACCAGGAAAGAGTCATGGTTTAGGGCACACCTTCTGGACCTAGGTTGTCTAGGTCAAAATCCCATCCCAGATGATGTCCTAGCTGTGTTACTTTTGGCAACTTAATTCACCTCTCTTGGCTCTGAATGGCCATAATAGGGATCCATCCCATAGAGCTATTTGAGAATTAAAATAATTAAAATGTAGAAAAACAAAAGTCCGCTTTTACACATTGGCTTTTACATTGTTTTTTTTTTCTTTTTTCTTTTAGCCTTCTCAAGTCTGACACTCCAGGTATTTTAAAAGTTCCTGAAGGCAAAGTTATAGATTTGTGCTGATCTTGCCGTTTCATTAGGACAAAATGAAGTAACACCTGGGATATGGTAGGTCTAGTACAATGCCAGAAGCACTGTAAAAATGCTACAAATTTCCTTCCCCTTACTTTACCTACCACAAATAGTTCTAGGAATTGTTCTTGAGTATTTTTTGAAGGAAATAAATGAATGCTGATTTTTTTTTTCTGTATGCAAGGAATGTCATTAAACATAAAGCATAATAATTCCAGAAAAGACAACCTGTTATTCCATGGAAATTTGATTTGGTGAAATTATGTCAACTCCATTTTATTACTAACAAAATCTATTATACCCTGCTTGGCCCAAAACTTCCATACTTGGCTCCAAATATATTTTGTTCTGGAGCCTGGGATTGCAATCCACTGTATAAATCAGACATCGTTTTACTTTTCTTTCCCTTGGCCTTCCTTTCCCTCCCTGATTTCACTTTTCCTCCTCTCTCTCTCTTGCTGACTTTCATTCACATTTAAACCGTGGAACAGTCACAAAAGGGAAAATAGCTTTCCTTTGCAAAATGGCTAGCCAGGACTGTTCTTATCCGCTTCCACCTACAACCTTTTCAACATTTCAACATTTCACAGGTCAAACTGTGAAATCAGAACAGGGGGAGTCAATATCACTCTTCATGCTTTTGATCTTGAAGTCATCTCTGGTTGAACATGGGTAGTATAAAGGATCCCCCTAAATAAATCTGTAAAGGGGTAATATATAGGATGACTAAAACACAAATTGTTGGACAGATTCCCTAATTTTGTATGTGATCTACTTGAAAACTATAGAATTAAAGAGAGGCTTCCACTGATACATCTATGAAATGGAGATAATAATATTCCGACTACACAAAGTCATGGTAGGGATTAAGGTAGGATTATAATGGATACAGAGCACTTATTACATTAATTGCAATATTATCGTGTTATTCAAATGAAAATGTTATTGTTGTGACTAAATAATGACAGGAAAAGAACTCATTCAAGTGCGATGGATTTTTCAGTGAGGTCCTGCCTTAGGTTAGATTTCCTGAAACAGAGGCTCTGAGCCGGAGGTTTGCATGCAGAAAATTTATTAACCAGCTCCTGAGGGTCAACACCTAGAAGAGTGAAGGAAGTAACACTGGATAAGTTGGGCTCTGATGTACTCACAGTACACACTTCTGTCAATTTCATGAGCTCTGGAACTGGAATGACCCTCCAGCAGATGCCCACTGAGGCAAGGGGGCTGGGCCTTTATATCCCTGCTTAGACCAGATTTGAACATGGTCTGGCTCTTGGTGGTTCTATGCAGCTGAGGACAGATTCAGCTGAGAGCTTTCAGTCACCAAAGAGTCCCAGCAGTTGGGAAATGACTGCCACAGTCCCAAAGGGGAGCAGGCTATGCACCATGGTGCCCACTGTACATCCTTAATAAAATGCTATAATAATCATGTATGACACACTGCTGTATTTCATGACTTTTCTCAGACAATATGTTTCCAGTGGGTAAGAGCTCTGTCTGTCCTGACTATCTGGCACATAGGATGTACCCAGTCAATATGTATCAAATATAATGGAATTGTTTACCCAAAGTATTCTTTTAAACAAACACTCTCTTGAGCTTGGGATGTGGATCAGTGATACAGCATCTGCCTAGTATGCATGAGGCCTGGGGTTCGATCCCCAGCACTGCAAGAAATGAATAAGTAAATAAATAAATAAACAACAACAACAAACATAGCCTTCCCTCTTTAGTGAATTAGACATGCAGAAATTACTGTTATTTTCATAGCATAATATCGATTTTTCCTTATACTTTAAAAAGAATATAAAATACATTGAACAAAACTATAATATGCTCTATTTAAATATATAAATGGCAAAAGGTAAATTATAAGCTTTCCCAAATAATTTATCACCAAATTTAGTAATTGGATCCCGTTTGGAATATTGCTTGCTATGATTCTTGTCTTTTGAAGTAGTGCTTAGATGGAGATAGATGAAAGGTCATGGAGTAAAATATTGTCTGTAGAACTAGGAGGTGCCCTGAGAGTCGAAGGATAGACTGCTCTTTCAACTTCAGCATATTTGAAAATTTGCATAATAAAAATTTTGTGAAAAAGGATTCCCATGTTCATTAAGTTGTCCATGATTTAATGAAAACATTGAACTAAGATAGTCAGACAGTCCTTAAGTGAAGTTAGAGGCAGAGAGCTGTATGTGCCGAGCATGTTGACATGCAGAGGCTGAAAGAAGTTAAGGGCATCTTTGATTGAATACACAACTAATCTGGATGTCTATCAGTTTTTCTTTTCTTGGGGTAGTAGGTAGAAGGTACATCATTTAACAGTGACAGGCATATTATTGAAGGACATGGCAAAAGAAGATACCTCCTGTTGAGAATGAGATTCTAAAGACTAAATGAAAATTTATTAAGAGGCTAAAAGATACAGGGTGTGGTGGCTTATGCTTATAATCCTAGTGGCTAGGGAGGCTGAGGCAGGAGGATCACGAGTTCAAAGCCACTTTCAGCAACTTAGCTAGGCCCTAAGTATCTCAGCAAGACTTTGTCTCTCAATAAAATATAAAAAAGTGGCTATGGATGTGGCTTAGTATTTAAGCACTCCTGGGTTAGTCGCTTCTGCCTTTTCAAAGGTAGTTATTATTGTTATTATTGTGTGGAGAGGTTGAGGTACTAGGGATTGAACTCAGGGTCTCACACATGGTAGATGAATGCTCTACCAGTGAGATATATCCCCAGCCCTATTTATGTTTGCTAAATAAAGCTGGTGGTGCTAAATTGTCCAGGCTGGCCTTGAACTTGCAATCCTCTTGCCTAAACTTCTCCAGTAACTGGAATTATAGGTATGTGTCACCATGCCTAGCCTATTATGTTGACTTATGAGTTAAATTAGAAGTTTCAAATCATATGATATCAACCCTTCAACTTTGTCTCTTGGCAATTCACATTCTATTCCATCTTGGAAATATATTGGATGTTCTACTTCACTTTTACCATGTCTGGGTGTTGGACATTCTTTCTCTCTTTTGTTAAACTTCAATTCCTTCCTATAACTGCAAGAAATATATGTGAACTGCAAGGTTGTATATTGCCTAGGATACTTTATACCATCTTTCCAAAATTATTTTCTAAAAAAAAAAAAAAAACCCAGAAAATTCTCTCTTGAACTTTCATTGTGTTTTTAAAAATATTTTTCAGTCGTCAATGAATCTTTTATTTATTTATTTATTTATTTATTTATTTATTTATTTATTTATTTATAAGCAGCACTGAAGATCAAACCCAGGGCCTCATGCATGGCAGGCAAGTGCTGTACCACTGAGCCACAACTCCAGCGCTGGTTTTCTTTTCTTTTTTTTTTAATGAAAAATTCATGATGAAATAAATCAACTGTTGATTTCATTTTTTATTGTTGAATACTTTTGATGAGGCACCTGCTACATGCTTGGTATTGCCAAGGTGTTCACCTCACTCTTGAAACTGCACCAGATTCTTCAAGTGGGCTCTTGCGGGTCTGCTCTTGAGTGTCTTCACATCATGGTGGCTGACTTTCCCTGAAAGGAGAGAGAAGAAATGGTGGAGGAAGAGAGAGAGAGAGAGAGAAAGAGAACTAGAGGTGGAGATAGAGAGAGAGGGAAAAGAGGGGGAGAATAGAGACAGAGGTTCAGGGACACAGAGAAATAGCGATGAAGAGAGAGATGGAGGGAGGGTGGGACAAAGAGAAAGAGAGAGAAAGGGAACCTAGAGGTCAAGATGGAGGGTTAAGAGAGAAAAATGGAGATATAACTGGAAGGAGGGAGAAGGAATTAGAAAAATAGAGATAGAGAAAGAAAGAAAGAAAGAAAGAAATCAAGCAGATAGAAGCTAGCAACTCAAGTTTTACAGATACACCCAAAAAAGCAGCGTTATAAAAATTTCTCATATCCTGAGAGGTCAGTTCAGAAAATATTTGAGTGGATTTTATTCCTCTCTAAAGATAGAACTGTTTCATTGGTAGTAGAATTCATTTCAGGGATTTGTAACAGAAAAATGCTACCACTAATTGAAATACAGTTGGAAGAGGAAGCAATTTAATGAACAGTTACACTGTTATGTCAGAAAAAAGTATTGATGAATGAAAATCCATAGTTGTGTAAGATGGAAAACCTCACTGTGCCGAGATATTGAATTGAAAAGCAATGCAGGCCTTAAATCTTATAAGCACTAGTGCTAGTTGTTTGCTAGTCAAACAGCATGCAACGTGACATGGAGACATGTGTGGCACAAATATATCTGATATATTTAATTTTTGTTTTACAGGAATAATTTGCAATTTTTTCTTTTTCCATTAGTTGTAGACTCTTATTGTTTTGGGGGGATACCTAACATCAAAACCACTGATATTACACAGTCAAAATAGTAAAACTCTTAATTCATTTTAGGAAATTATATATAATTCCCATTATGTGCAGTTTTAGTAGAAATTTAAACCAAGATGTCATGCCACTCCCTCACCAAAGGGTATATACATGAACAAAATATGACCAATTGACCTTCCCTTGACCTTCCCTCCTCTTTCTCTTTCTCATCTTTCTTTCTTGGGAGAATTAGCCACCATAATGTAAGAACACTCAAGCCAACCTGGAAGGGTCCCCTGCTAAGAAACGCCGGGGCTCTTGCTATATACCAGCTTGACAATGCCTAATGGAGCCACCTGCAAAGGGTCCTCCAGCCTTCTGATGTCCACAGCTGTGGCCAACTTCCTGACATTGACATCAGAGGAGACCCTGAGCCAGAAGCACTCAAACTGCTCCCAAAATATTTACCTTTGAAACTGTGAGGTAGGATGGTATTTATTATCATTTGGGACTACTAAGTTTGGGGGAAATCTATTAACATCAATAAGTAACTAATATAGTTATGGAACAACTCATAGTACCAGACTTTCTGAAGCTTCTTGGCTGCTCTTTGCTTCTTTAAAGTCTCCTTCAGTATTTTCTTTGATTTGATTCAGTATTCGCTATAAGCCAAGGCCTACCCCACCTACCGACTCCATTATACCCAAGTCAGTTTTAGTTGTTTGTGATTAAAGAAGCAACTTTACAACAGTAGAAATCATTTATTAACTTAAATGAAAATAAGAAAAATAATGTCACTCTGATTTACTTTATTTTGTTGGCCTATGATAATTTAATTCAAAATACTGGTGTCCTGAGGATTTTTTTTTTTTTTTTTTTTTTTGTAAAATCAGAGTGTCAAGGACCTACACATTTCACCTGTAACCAAAGGTTACATGTTTTCTGCTGGCATTATACAAGTTAAATGTGATTTGCCATGATACACATGTGTCTTGACGGATGTGCTAAGGCTATGCCGTAGTTCTTCACCACAAATCACTTATAAAAGAATTATGAAATTATCAGCTATAAATAATATAGGTGTAAGCTTATAAAATGAGCTGGGCACAGTGGTGCATGCCTATGATCGCAGCAGCTCAGGAAGCTGAGGCCAGAGGATTGAAAGTTCAAAGCCAGCCTCAGCAAAAGTAAGGCCCTAAGCAAATCAGTGAGACCCCATCTCTAAATAAAATACAAAATAGGACTGGGGCTATGGCTTAGGGATCAAATGCCCTTGAGTTCAATGTACAATACCGGAAAAAAAAAAAAGCTTATAAAGTGAAACTAGATGCTCAGTAATTAAGAATTATTTTTAGATTTACTTGTGGTATAGTCATGTTGATTTATCCCACATGGATATTTCAGACTTGCAATTTTTGTACTCTGAACTTTAGTTTGCTATCTTACAAGTATGTGATGTTTTTTACTTCTTCATCTATTTGTACAAACTGGTGGTAAATGCAAAGACAAAAGAAATCCACATACAATGAAAGTGAATGCACTTTACTTTAAATTGAAAGATTTTGTCTACATGATAAAAATACTAGAGCTTTGACTAAGCACATCCACTGCAAGAGAATTTTGTTAAGTGTGTTAATAAATTTAAATAGTCAAGGAACTAGTAAAATGTATGCTTTTAAAGAAAAAATTCTACATTTTTTTTAAAAATGGCTATTTTTTTTTGAGAAATTTTGAGATGTTCACCATTCTCTCCATTTTAAAATTAGGAAATTACCAGTCACCAATTTCCTTCTGATGTTGAGTATTCATACCAACGGTAATGACTTGGTATGAATGACCTGGCAAAATGAAGACACAATAAAAATTAGAAGACAGAAATAAATGGGTAGAGGGCGATTTTAACCATTTTTAATGTCTGAAAACATAGCAATATGTTGCCATTTGGGTAGACATTAAAAATGGTTAAAATCACCCTCTGCCCATTTATTTATGTCTTCTAATTTTAATAAAAGAAATCACCATGCCTGTCAATTTACCAGCCCTTTTATTAACTTCTAAACTTCATGCCCTATTTTTAATGCATTTTAATCCCAAGGTACAATATCATAAAGGTCATTATTCTGATTCTAGCATTGATTCCAAGAGAAATATTTAATAGAATCCAAGCATCTGTTGAAATGTTATATACAAAAGGAAAATATTGCACATCAATGATTGTCTAGAATTTCTCTTGGCATTAAAGGGAAATTCACCAGACCCACAGGATAGGAAACCCTCTGCAAAGCAACCACATTGACAAAACAACATTGCTTATTACATCTGTCTTTTTATCTTGGGTCTTCTATTAAGGATTTCCCTTAAAGAAGGAGTGCTTTGAAAAAAAACTTGAAAAACTATTTGCATGGCTTTAAGAATATGTGCACATGATATAAAAGCAAATCAACATCCTAATTTCCACTTATTAACTAACATTATTCTCTAAGTCAGATGTAGTAGACAATGAATCTGCCATAAACTTTCTTAAAAAAATGTTTGTACTTTATGTGGTTTTGAATACCTCAAAGTGGATTTAGGTGCCAGCAGAACTAGCCATTTGCAAGCACACACTAAGCTATCTTGAAATATGTACATTTCAACCTATTATACACACACACACACACACACACACACACACACACACACACACTTCAACAGTATGCCATGAATTAATAGCTATTTGATCATAGCTCTTGGATTTTGCTACTTTCTGTGGCTTTCTTCTATTGGCAGTCTGAGCACAGTGCCCCCGATTTATGAAGCCTTGGTAAGTTGAGTACTTTGAAGGAGACTGGATGTACCTTACAAGCATGGTCTTACTGACCTCCCTCTCTCCATTATCCTTCTCCTTCAAAGTACCTACCTCTCATTTTACTTTTACTTTTAATTGCATAGAAAAGTAGGGAAGTGGTAGAAAAAAGAAAACTCTCCCAACCATCACAAGGATATTAATAGAAACCAAAATTTCTTCTCTGAAAACAAGCCATAAAATTTAAGGATACCTCTTGACATCCTTTCTTCCTCTTGAAGGTCCTCATGTGACAAGTGTCCTGTCCCAAACCCAGGGAAAGAATGTTTTACAAAGAAAATAATCTTAACGAACAGGCCTATTGCCCACCCTTCCCTAGTTTATTACTATTAGAGCAAACTCCTTTTTTCCAATCATGTTTCTCCACAACTATCCACTTTCCTTATCAGACTTAGCACCAAAGCACATTTTTCCCTGGGTTTCAGGGTCTCCAAATCTGGAGGAAAGCTTCTGTGTCACATAAAGCCTTGTTAAATAAATGTGTTATGCTTTTCTTTTGCAAACTTATCTTTTGTCAATGGAGTCTTGACCATGACAACTTGAATAGTGGATAAGAAATTAATTTTTTCTCCCCTACATTTCCATGCAATTAAAAGTAAAATGAAAAATGAATACTGTAGCTATACTTCTTGGTAATATTTTTCAATAATTCTGCTAGATATTATGTGAAAATCTGGGACACTCTATTCCCATTTATCCCTGTCTTTTGTGATACTGTGTTTGTGAAAATGTGCATTGCACATGTTTTTAAGGCTCATAATTTTGTTATAATTGTTTATCATAATATGTTATTAAAGAAATGAAAGGAAATATAGAAATATAATCTTTTTATTTGTTCACATATTTAAAATTTGGGCCCTTTTCCCCCCCCTTTAAATCTGAATTCCCTTCTGTTGTAATTTTTCTCCAGTATGAAGAGCCCATGTAGCATTTTCCACAGTGTGAGTCTGCTGTTGCTGAATTCTTTCAGTTATCATATATCTGAAAATATCTTTGTTTCACCTTTGTATTTGAAGAATAGTTCAGTTGAATAGAGAATTTTATTTTATTTTAGAGTACCAAGGATTGAACTCAGGAGCACTCCACCAGTGAGCCACTTCCCCAGCCCTGTTTTGTATTTTATTTAAAGACAGGGTCTTACTGAGTTGCTTAGCACCTTGCTTTTGCTGAGGCTAGCTTTGAACTTGCAACCCTCCTGCCTCAGCCTCCTGATCACAGGGGTTACAAGCATGTGCCACATGCCCAGCTGGATATAGAATTTTAAATTGAGAGGTTTTTTCCCCCCAACAATTGAAATGTCATTCCATTGCTTTTTTTTATTCCATTATTTCTGACTAGAAGTCAGGTGTCATACAGCTATTATTTCCATGTGAACATGTTTTTTTTTTCTTTTTTTTTCAAATTTGATTATTTTCAAGATATCTTCCTGATCTATAGTTTATAACCTATCAGAATTTTGTATTGTTTTGTTTGCACTTATCCTATTTGATGTTCTCTTAACTCTTTGATTCTGTAAAAATCCATAAAAATTTTGGCCATTATTCTTTTGGTTTTATTTACTGCCTTATTCATGTTTTTGACCTCACTTGATTCCTTCCCCCTTTCTTTCTAGTATCCTCTCCTTATAAGAATCAATAATTTTTGTTTTGTAACTTTTAATATTGTCCCATGGATCCTTCATTGCTGTTTTTTTTTCTATTTTATTTTTTATCTTTTCTCCAAGTTGTATAACTGCATGTCAATTTATCATTAAACTCATTGATCTTTCTTATGTGGTCAATCTATAATTAATGCTATCAAGTGAATTAAAAATGTTTTCTTCAGGGCTGGGATATAGCTCAGTTAGTAGAGTACTTGCCTTGCATGCACAAGGCCATGGGTTTAATCCCCAGCAGTACACACACACACAAAAAATATTCTTCAATTCTACAATTGCCATTTGCTTCATATTCATAGTTTCCCTTTCTATTCTGAGATATACCATCTATTCATTTACTATAATCATATTTTTCCTTAAATATTCATAAAAATTGCTTTAAAGTTCTTGTCTGCTAATTCCAACAGCTGTGTATTTGTCTTTGATTTATATAGATTACATTTTTATCTTAACTTAAGTTCACATTTTCTGTTTTTGTTTTTCTTATATCTAGTAATTTTTGGTTGTGTTCTGGACACTATGAATTACAAATTTTAGAGAAATTAGATTTTGTTGCCCTTTTTAAAACAATGTTGGCTTTTCTATGGCTGACAACTAAATCACTGGTAGATATTTTTGTTCTTGACAGATGTGAATTTATTTTGTATCAGAACTTATTTGCATTTACTTTTTAGTTTTTAACCTCATCCTAGGCCATATCCTTACTCTAGAGCATGGTTCTTACTCTTAAGATATTGTTTTTATCATTTCTTTGCATCTTAATTATATGACAAGTGACTTCTTTTCACTTTGGTCAGGCTGGTATTCTAATGAATTTTAGGACTATAGGCTCTCTGGTATTATTTTTCAGCTCTCAACCCTGAAAAAAGAATATGTGCTATATTTTGTGAAGTCTCACTCTGACTTATGCAGCCCAGTCCTTGGCCAAGGACCCAGAGTCAATCCCCATGTACGCTGCTGGGATTTATCATAGCTCTGTCTTCTGAGGTAACATGCCTTGCAAATTTCAGATGTCTCAATTGCCTGGTTCACCAGTCTCTTCCTCTCCAGATCAGTGAGATCACCAATCCTGTTTTTTTTTTTTTTTAACTTTCCTACCACTAAGAAAGCTGGGGTACCATTAGGGTGATCATGGGATTCACTTCTCATATTTCAAGGACCATGGTTTTACCTAGGCTAGTATTTAATTCCTAAACACAGTGTTTTAATATGTTTTCTCCTATTTTACAATTCTTTTTGGTTAGATGGTCACGTCTGGTACCAGATACTCAGTCAGAGCTAAAAGTTGAAGTCACTTTCAAATGGGTATTTTAGACTAGTTCTCTGTAACATTTATACACTTTTAAACAGTGAAATTGGATAGCATGATAATACATTTAACTATCCAAGGAAACAAAGTTAATAATCCCTAATACTTATAAATTGTCATATATACTATCAAAACAGAGTGCTCTCTCAGTCTTTTTGTATGACATAGATTAATGCTATTTCAATAAGTCAGAATAACATACCATGCTCCAAAATTTGATCAGTGTCAATATTTTGCATTTACATACAAAGATAGAGATATATAATGAGAACCCTATATATTCATATTTATGTTCTATATAAGGCATTATATTCTAAAGTGTTAAATTTTCTCTAGGAAAAAGAAGAAACTCAATTATTATTATTCCATATCATCAAATTATCTGTTTAGCATTTATAAACGGTACCTGATTTAGATATAGATCTTTATTTCTAAAAGATAGCATTTTAACTAACCAAACCAATTTCTACCAGTACCTTTGCTTTCAGTAAGCTCAGTAAATGATTTTTGCACTAATATTTCTGTATTTATAAAGTAACAATCTTCTGAAAACTTAAACCTGTATAAAAAGACAGAGTGTAATATCTCAAGTACTTTAACAAAAATTTAAGTCAAAATATTACCTGAATGTGTTTTTAAAGTATTTGCAATATATTTTACTGATTGTAGCTAAGAGCTTTGCACAATTCATCTTGTAGATGTAGACACATTAATGAATTTAAGTGTATTAGTTTTCCTGTAGCATTTTAAATTTATTATTGGATTGGTTTGGCAGTGAGAAGTTAAAAGGGGTTCAAAGTCCAAGTGAAACGCTTTTTAAGTGCATTGGGAATGATGAGTTATATTCATATTAATATCACCAAGTCCTTTTAAAGTTTCTGTGTTGTCAATGTTAAAGTTTTTAAATCAGAATTTACTTTGATAAATGCCTGCACTAAAACACAAAAAAGTCTAGAACAGGCATTTAACAAACAAGTAAATATATTGGGTCAATAAACTTCTCGAAAGTGCAATGGTTTGAACATCCCACCATTAATTAGGAAAATGAAGAATAAAACCATACTAAGATAGCACTACCTGTCCAACAAACTGACAAATTTAAAAAAAAAAAAGTTTGACAATACCAAATGTTGACAAGGATATAAAACAACAGAAAACTTTTATATACTTCTTTGGTGAATGCAAATTGGTACAATCACTTTAGAAAACAACTGGACATTTGTTTGTATAGTTCACCATATGGATACTCAACAACTTTGCAAATCCAAAGTATACACCCTCAGAAAAGTGGTAGGTATTAACTTTATGACACAAAAACAAGAATAGTCACCATAGCCTTGCTTGCAATTGTCAAAAACAAGGAACAACTCAGTATCCATCCACTGTATGAAGGATAGGACCTTGACTTATATCCATACAAAGGCATACTGATATTTAAAAACAACAAAAAAATAACTGCAACTACTCAAAAGAACATGAGTGAGTCTCAGAGACATAATACTAAGTGAAAGAAAGCAATCTTAGAATAACATTGTGTTACTCATATAAAATTTCCCAGTGAAAGCAAAGATGCATGTATAATGAGAAAACTATATAGAAAAGCAAAAGAAGTGTGAGTGGTTATTACCAAGAGGAAGGATAGCGATTTGGAGAGTGGTGTGCTGAGGCTTCTGGGTAATTGGCTGTTGAATTTCTTGACTACGGTGGTGTTTTCAGTAGTGTTTTTGTTTCAATTCATTATACTCCAACACTCAAGTGCTGTATCATTTGCTGTAAATATTATGTTTCAAAAAATTTTAGAGTCAAAAGATTCAATAAAAACTATTAGAAGCAGGAAATGAGAGAATGGAGAAACGAGCATTAAAGTGTATTATGATGCTTTTGCTTATAAGTAGAATATAACCTAACTCAAAATAATTGAAGCAATAAGATTTTTTTTCCAAACAAGAAATCTGGAAATGGGATGCATCCAGGTTTGATGAATAGAGGGGCCCAAGAGAGTCAGAGTTCTTTCCTCTTTCCATTCTGCATTTTTCGTCATACTATATGCTATTTTTTGGATCGTGACTATTCCCCAAAGGCCCACGAGTTTGTTAAATACCTGATCTGCCAAGTTGTAGTATTGGGAGAGTATGGAAGTGTCAGGAGGTGGGGCCTCCTGGGAGTCGTTAGGGGCGTGCCCTTAAAGGGGATTGTGGGACACCAGTCCCCTCCTCTCTGTCTTTTGTTTTCTGACCATGAAGTGAGCAATTTTGCACATTTCTACCATGCTGTGCTACCTCACCATGAGCACAGACTAATGGGGCTAATTGATCATGGGCTGGAACCTCCCAAACTGTGAAGCGTAATAAACCTTTGCTTTTTTATGTTAACTATCTCTAGTATCTTTTCTAGTGATGGAAAATTGACTAACACAGTATGTAATCTCAAAGTTATAGAATGGTTGTCACAAATGTAGAGCAGTGTGTCTCCTCTTAGTAGTTAATGCTACATTTTCCATGTGTACTCTCTCTCTCTCTCTCTCTCTCTCTCTCTCTCTCTCTCTCTCTCTCTCTTTGTCTTGATTCATCAGTGGAATTTGCATCCAACGTCTGTGTCCCTAATGCAGGAAAAGGGGTCACCATGGTTGATATAGACCAATTATATTTTACCCTGTGTGAGGCTTGGGCTGTCATTTCCCCTGAGGCACAGTTTTGGGAGGGAGTGCAAATAACCTAATATCAAGTTTCAGTTAGATCGCACAAAGAAGTAAGACTGTTGTCGGCCACAAATTTTAAAATATAGATGATGTTCCTGAAAAGCTATATCTTTGGATGAATGTTCTCTCAAAGTGTTAATCAATATTGCCAAAAACATGGTTCATACATAAGCATTTCCTAATGTACTTTATTAATTTTATAATTGCTACCATTAAATCATTTCTGTATTACCTAAAGAAGAAACATATTCAAGTTATATCAGAATCTAAAATGCTAGAAAGCAAGGAGAAACCTCTACAGAATTTCAAGAGGAAATAGTCTTTATGTCTCATAGTATGTGTTCCCAGTTAAGTCATGGTTTATGGTCAGAAGCAACAAAAATGCATTGTCATAGGTGTATAGACTAGTAAATTACCACTCCAAGAATCTTAGTGAAAACAAAATTGCTGGTTTTCTAGTCACGAAAGGAAAAAAAAAAAATCAAACAGATGTTTAAGAACTGAAAAGGAGTTCTACTTAGAATGGCATTGAACAGTGAAGTTTAAAATTTAGACTCAGTATTTTCCCTATAGGGTTGTTTTTGTAATATTAAATGTGTATGTGTGTATATATATATATATATATATATATATATATATATATACACACACACACACACACACACATACGCACATATTCATATATATAATCATCTCACTTAATACTATACATAATACTATATATCTTAACATATTTACAGCAGAAGAATGGTCTATAAATATTATTTTACTAATTATTATTGATATTTCCTGCCCCAACCCTAGAATCAGCCATTTCTCCAAGAAGCTTTGGTTCTGTTTCCTGGAGCAGAATATTAGGGAGAAGAATCTGGGAGCTAGCCATGGTGGGTATCTTTGCTTCTAGTCCAATCCAGCTGATAAAACAAGAAGATGTGCATGTGTATACTAACCAGTATATATTTTTATTTTTATAAATATTCCTTCCCTCTCTCCCTTCTTTCCTTCCTTTCTTCTTTCTTTTGTCTGTTTTGTTTTGGGGCTTGTGAGTTTTTTTGTTTTTGTTTTTCGTTGTGCAAGGGTTAGAACCCAGAGCCTTGTGCATGCTAGGCAAATGCCCTACTACTGAGCTCAGCTCCTTTATTATTTCTGTATGGAACTTCCTGTCTTCATATTATACTGAACATGAGTTTATCCTGATGTCGCCAACTCTCTTCCATTACCTTATGAGTCATTCTATCCTCCTCTCCTTGCTTAGCTCTAACCTCGCATTCTGACAGCAAGAAGACTGTCTCCCACAATTTGCCAATCAAGCATTTACTTAACTGTTCAATTTCAGCATTCATGTATAGCTGCATCAGAATTGTTAACCTGTATACCATTAATATGATTTTTAAACCTGATATAAATATTATTCTTGGTAGACATGTGTAGAATAATAATAATATACATATACATATTGATCTCACGTTTATCTGATTTTTTTTTTTTTAAATTGGGATTCTTTGGGGAGAGGAAGATAGTAAAGGTGTAGAAAATTATGATCTTCAAAGGTACTTTAATATGTTTAATTCCTGATAAAGATAATGAAATATAGGCAAAAATGTAATTTAATGATATGGACTACAAATCGGACTTTATACCTTCCAAATCACCAGAGAAACACAGAAGGGAAATACTTAATTCTTCTAGTGAGGAATATGAGGAATTGGAATTTTAAAAATTTTACAAAGGTTTAAATTCTATAATTAGACCATATTATTATACAACTAAAAATCCCAGAGATTAATTTTTGGTAATCGATGGCTATAATTTAAAGTTCATCTAAATGACAAACTCATTATAATTTTGAATGTAAAGAAATTATGTGTAAGCATTTTGGAATATGCCCATTGTGAAGTGTTTACCACCTTCATCTGTGTAAGAGCTCATGAACTAAGGAACTGGGCCCAAAGTCCATAGCCAGCCAGCAGGGAGAGCAATGTTTTATTCATCCCTGTGAGAGCTGCACCTAGGGCACAGGGAGCAGTCAGTGTTGAAGTCAGCCTTCTCTTCTAATGTAAGAAGGAGCAAACAATTAAGTCACAACTTCATACAGAATCAAAAGAATTGTCCTCGAGGACACAACATGTTGCAATGTATACAGTACATACATATGTACATGGTCCAGAATCACTAGAGCTTTTTAAAGGACTCTTATTCTATTTTAAAATTCAAATAAAACATTAAAACTAAGTTTACTACCAGGGTTCCCTAAATTAGTAACTACCACAAGTGTGTGTTTGTGTGTTGGTTTTATTGAGCATTTAATACTTCAAAAAGAGGTTTAATTTGGTTATAGGCAGAAGACTGAGAAAATGAAGAAAAGAAAGGGAAAATTTTCAAGTATGAAGCGACAGAATTTAAAAATGATCTTTTAAATGGAAGTTAAATCACCCCTATAATTTTATTTGAAATCCATTACACAACTGGTATACAATTTACAGAAACTTGATGATTTTTTTCAGATGTATCCTCTTGTGTTAAGTTGACTTGATTTCATCATTTTTAAAATCTCAAAATAGGAATATGATATTTTTCAGTACATGCTGTATCATATTGTTCTATTACACTGAATTCCATTTATATATAATTGATACATGTTAATAGACGTATATGAGAGAAATAAGAACATTTTATGTGCTAACTGAGCTTTTGTATGTTTCACACACACATTTTAATGTGCTATGCATCTGAGATTTGGGATTTTATCTACATATTTTTAAATTGATATTAACAATTTATATATAAATAAAACATGAATTTACATTTGAAAATTGCTAAATCCAACAAGGAAGGAAATTTATGGGTACAAAACTCCATGATTCAATTGTACTAGACACATAGTACAACCTCCATAAATACTAATTTTCTCAGTAGACTCATATTTTCCCTTATCACTGTTATTAATATCCTAAAAAGTGAGCCTTTAAGAAATAATTTAAAATAGCAGAGAAGGAGTTTTTTTTTTTTTTTTTTTTTTTTCCGAGTGGGTAATTTGAGCTAGATTTTGTCACATTTTTCAAAGAAATTCTGGTCTTTGGGGGATCAGTAGCTCAACCCCTCCTCATGTGCTGAGGTCTCATGGAATGGCCAGTGAATAAACATTGCCAATCTGTATTAAGTTATTCTTAGAAAGCTTTCCATGGATGGTAATATGGTCCTAATTGATGCCCTAAAAAGTGGTCTCGATAGGGGGAAAGGGTAATTGTGAGTTACTCACAGGTAGAGGATTGATTTTGCCATCGTTAAGAAAAGCAGGTGGAAAGTGAGAAAGGAAATGGAAAAGAGCCCATCTTTATAGCATGCTAGTAAACCACAAACCACTCTACTTTTACCTTCGTGATTGATGATACCACTGAAAACCCTCCATGGAACGACTGTACTGTCTTGAATCTTAAACCATGGACTATTCATTATGCTGTATATTTCCTACCCTGACCTGATATTGATGTACACTGTGTTTAATGAGTCATATTTATCACACTCTGTTTCGGAACAGGATGTACTGTGTATCTTATCTTAGCCTTGTGGTCCAAATGGGAAATGGAGCAAGTGTGGTATGGGAATAGAATCTGGCTAGAAGGCAGGTTAGGAAATGCTGAACAGGAAGGAGAGAGAGAGATAGAAAACTTGAGTTGGAATCTCGAGCTGGGACTGTACAGAGCATTCCAAACACAGAGGGAAAAGAAACAGTGGGGCTCCATTATTTCTACATCTGTGTGGTGGCAAAATGACCACGACTGTAAAACTACCTCCTCTCAGCTCCAGGTAATCACCCAATCAGTTTCCAACTAATGGTCATAACAGTTTCCCTGAGTGTCGAACCCATATGCATATACCCAGGACCAAATATCCCAACCCCAATAAAAACAGCATGTCTAAATAAATGTTCTAAAGGAAACTTCAAATGAAAAAGGATGAGAGGAAACTCTCGTATGCATATTTCCGAAGTAGAGCTTTTCCTTAAAAGGAAGCAAAATAATTGGATTTAGACTCACCTGCGATATATTAACCACATAAAATTATGTTATAGTTTTTTTTTCTTTGTGCTTTGCTTATATTTCCAATATTTCAGGTTAAACAAAGGCAGGACAGGAAAAGCCATGCCAGGCCACAGTGATCCCAGTGTACACTGGGTTGGAGGCTCATCTAAGGTGGAGAAGTTACTTAAGGACACATCACTGAAGGCAGCCAGAAGAAGTAAACAACTCCAAATAAAACCAACTTATGGTACCAGCTGCAGTATAAACATGGAACTGTGACAGTTTTCTCCAACCGCAGGTGTCAAATCTCTCTTTCCCATCAGGTGGAAGACCCCTTCAACAAGACACTGGGCCCATTCCGTAACTCCTGGTCACTTTCAGTTATTCACTTCCAGCTATTAAATCCATCAAGTTAAATTTCCAGTTTCTTCTCCAAGTTTGGAGCTCTCTCTCCCTGATCATAGGCCAGGCTTGGCCTTAAAGAATGTTTATGAGAGGGGTCATGGTCTATTCTTATTCCTCCTCTCAAAACAGCACCAAAAATTCAAGCAGAACCACTCTTTGGTTTTATAGCATCTCTTTTACTCTCATTTTTAAAGGCAAAACTCCCTTCTCCTTTGGTCTTAAGGGCTGGGAAAGAAAGAGGAAGGAGGACAAATTTTTGATATTTAACTCCTTTTGTGTGCATTGACATGGCTTCTGGGGTGAAGATGGACTGGTTTGTTTATTTTTTTCCTAGCTGAGGGAAAAAATTATTATTGTTTTTGATTAATATATAGTTACATATATTTATGGGGTACAGTGAGATATATTGATATGAATGTATCAAACCAGGGTAACCGGCATATCTATCACATTAAACATTTACCATTTCTTTCTGCAGAAACATTAAAATATCCTCTCTACCAGATATTTTGAAATATAAAAATTAATTGTTGGCCAACTCTAGCTATCCTACTGTGCTATAAAACATTGTAAATTATTTATCCTACCCTACTGGGCCTCTGTACCTATTGGCCATCCTCTTTCTCCCCTCTCCTGCTCACCACACTTCCTGTCTTCTGGTAACCACTATTCTTACTTTTATAACATCAGCTGTTTTTTTTTTTCTTTTTTGGCTTCCATGTATGTGAGAATGTGCAGTATTTGACTTTTGCCTGACTTAATTCATTTAACATCATGCTCTCTAGCTCTCTCCATATTGCCAGGATTTCATTCTTTCAATTGTTGATTAATTTTCCATAGGGCATTAATATCTTTATCTATTCCTGTCATTCTTAGGCTGGGCATCCAAATGCTGGCTCTCTCGGGAGTCAAGGTTATGAGGACAGCTCAGTTATATGAGTTGACATGGTTCAAGCTCCCTTGGCGCCTCCACTATCCCTCTCCTCCAGAGGACGTTCCTTAGCCACTTACTACTGAGGTTCTTGTCCTTGTCCTGAGCCCTCTTGGGTGAGGTTCAGACTCTCAGCTCATACCTGGTGCCCAAAATGGAAACTTCACATTGTAGTAGACAAAGTCATAAATTAACTAAAATACTCCAAAGTTCTTCTTAGTATTTTTGTGTAACATCTCTCCTCCCCAGCCCCGATTTCTGAGTTCCATTGCTTTCAACACCTAGCAACATTGCCTTTTCTTTGAAGGACCACTTTCAAGTTACTGGAGCCTTAAAGAAGAGCCAAGGAGTTTATCTCTCCTTGGAAACCATTTACCAATGAACAATTCAGGAATTATTTCAGTTCTTAATGATGTGGAGGCTTAACTTAAACTTCAAAACATCCCTGCAGATTCAGGCCAAGCTGTTCTTGTTACTGTGGGACTTTTAGACCCTTATTAGGATTCTGCCCCTTCCCTTTCCTGCCCTGACACCCCTAATGCCCTTGAGTGTTTCCTTCTGGGAACATTTTTTCAATAAATCACTTGAATCCTCACTCAGGTTCTGCTCCTTTGGAACCTAGCCAAAGAAATTTACCCTTAATGGGCAGATGGGTAAGTATGGAGCTCTGCCACCATTGCCCAACCTTATCTCTTTCCAGCTTTCATTTTGATTAATTTCAAAGTTCTGAGTAGCTGCTAATGTTCCTTTCCTTCTTTCTCCCTCCTTCCTTCCCTCTCTCCTCCTTTTTCCTCTTTCCTTCCTATCTTCCTTCCTGTCTTCCTTTTCCTTCCTATTCTATCTCCCTTCTAGAATGCCTTGCACTACATGTCTAATTTTTTTCTCTCAATGCACTTGTGGAATTTTGGAAGGCAGGGGCTGATGGAATGATTGTCTTGATAATAAATTTCTTTTTCAATAATTTTGGTGATTATGCTATTGGTTGACATTGTTATATGAAAAAGGAACATGAAGCTGTAGAGAAAGGATTTTTTTGAAGGACTACCAGTGCTGGATAACACTGATGAAACTTCCTTGAGGAAAAAAAAAAAAAAAAAACTTCAAGCTTCCAAATCTACCCAAACTGGGAATTTAAGGAAGAATCCATTCGCATAGCTAACAATGGAAGCCAAGGCAGTACCATCATGTGCTCCCCTTGGCAAATGATCAGTTTTCCCCAGTACTTAATATCTGAAGCTCTGGAAAGAGCAGTACAAAAAGGAAAAAAAAAATAAAAATAAAAAGGGAAAAGGGAGTTTACTGTTAATAAATGGTAAGGTGAGTGAACAGCTAACTTTTATTTATTTTTTATAGTTTGATGCAAGTGATGTCTCAGGAAGTTGAAACAAGAAACCAGGACAATAGTTGGATAATTAAAACAGCTACATTGGCAGGAGATGGTTCCCCTTGTCTCCGAAACATAGCATTTATGAATGAAAGTGCTCAGCATCCCAGTGGCTCTCCTTTTGAACTGGCTCATCCATTACTGGGGTAATGATTTTCCGTCTGGGCAACAGCTAAGCCAAAGGCCTATTACACAGGCAACATAAAGTTAAAAAGACATTATGAATAAAACGTTGGCTCATGCCTGCTTTTGCCAACCCTTCTCCAGAGAAGATTGCCTGATGCCGACACGTGTTTATTACACTTAATAATGTTTACATAATTCTTCCTTGAGCTCATTAGAGCTGTCAGATCAAAAGTAAATGTGTTCCCCCCTCTGTTTATCTCTACAGACTTCTCAGTCAATAAAACAAGATGAATGACATCCAGGAGCAGATGAGGTACTCTTGTGCTTTGCAAACACTGCCAAGTTGAACCCTCTGCCGGAGTGGGCCTTAGGACTGAGGGAGCATGTATTTGATCAGACACTTAATTCTCTTAGCAAAGAAGCAGCGCATCTCCCAACTTTAATGTGCCTGGTATCACCCCAGAGCTTGCTAAAATATGCACTGCTAGGACCCAGACCCAGAGATTCTAATTGAATAGGTCTGGGTTGGGGTCCAGAAACTTGCATTTCTAGTAAACTCCCAGGTGATGCTGACGCTGCAAGTGGATATGAACCATACTCGGGGCTGCCATGTTGAAGAGGTCATTTCCAGCCCTCTTATTTGTTGGAGGATATCCATGGCAAATTGGGATATCCTGGCCTATGGCATGCATTAGCAAGGGTGATGACTGCAGCAGCCAGAGCAGAAGTCCGGGCAGCAGCAACAACTACAGCAAGAGCCGCCGCCGCGGCAGCTCACGCGGAAACCCCACTGGGCCAGTGTGGCTCAGAGCTGTAGCGAGCCAGCGTGGAGAGGAGGGGCTTGGCGCCTAGGGGGCGGGGCCTGGCACCCGGGGGCGGGGCACAGCGAACCCGGCTCCCGCTGTCTGCTCTCCAAGGCGGTGGCGGGGGCTGAGGGCACAGCCAGAGAGCGGCGCGCCGCGGACTCCCAAGCAGCCCGCCGAAAGGTAAAGCCAGGAGAGCGCGCTGGCGGGTCTTCCTGCTGGGTGGCTGCTGTCCAAGCCCCAAGCGTCCGCGGCGCCCTCAAGCAGCGTCTTGGTACCCAGGGCATTTACATTGCATCCTGGGACCCGCTGCCGAGAGGGGGTTTTGTGTGTGAGGCGGTGGGGCCCGGGGCTGGGGGTTTGGGGGGTTTGCTGCGGAAGCCCGCGGCCATTCGAGGACAGCAGGACTCGGAGACAACTTTGCGCAGCGGTCCTTTTCCAAGTTCCCTTTATTGCCATTGTCTTAGCGCCTCCTGTCAGACAGTCTCCCCGGACTCCAGCTTTGTTCTCGTCAGGCCAAACCCTCCGTCCCCAAGGGCGTGAACCCAGGAGTCGCTGGCAAGTTGCACCTGCCAGTCGGATCTGTCCCGGCTCCTTTCGCATCCCTGCCGGGTCCAGCGCTGTCCTGCGCGCACTAGGGTTGGGCGCCACCAGAGCAGGTGTTCACCCGAGCAGAGGTTATCGCCCCATTCCCCCCGCCTGGGATCTGAGATCCAGATCCCGGCGTCAGACCTCAGGGTTACGCATGACTTGGGGCCTAAGAAAGGGCAAAAAAAGTTTGGATCCTTGACTGGGCCTTGGGAACCAGCCGCGTCAGACTGCACATGGCAGGAGTTGGAGAGTGTGCTAGGGGATAGGTGACAGACTGAGGGACGGGACAGTAAGAGAACCCTGGAGACTGAAGCTCCTAGATGGGACTCTCTGCGGGAATTGGGTGCTTCTTGTTGTGTGCGTGCGTTGGCAGGAAGAGGCTTCATGTGACTGTAGAGAAGATGGGGGAAAAGAGAGAGGAAAAGAGAGGTACTAGGAATATATGCAATTATAGCTTACTCAGTGAGTACTCCCCGCTCCTCCCTCTGGATATTTTGGGAAAGCTGTGCATGGGATGTCTTGTACCTGAACTCCAGGAGTGGGTTTGGGGATGGGGAAGAGGGATAAGTTTTACCCAGAGCTAGAGCTGGCTTTGAAAGCGAACAGGTGACAGCAGACGTGTGTCTGTGCATGCGTGTGTGTGTATGTGTGTGTGTGTGTACACGCGAGCGCGCACAAGAGCTGGGGATGCGCTTGGTGCTGGACCGCCCGCTGTGCCTCCACTCCCCCTCCTGCTTCCATCTTTTGACAGCAGCGTGAGTTTCCCTGCCACTCCCGCCTGAGGCTGACAGGCAAGAGGCAGGAGTGATGGTCGCGAATGGAGCCGACAAAAGGGTGCATTTGGATGACACTCCCAGGGCTAGGCCGCTTAGTGTGTGTGTGTATCTGGAAGGGGGTCCCTTCTACCAGCTAGGAAGAAAACATTGAGAGAAGAGGGATGAGGTAGAAGAGAGAGAAAGACAGGTGAGTCAGAGCAGAGAAGAAGAAACAGAACTAGGTGGAGAAGAGAGCCAAGATTTAAAGCTTCTTGTCTGATAGGCTGTCGAATTATAAATCCATGTTTTAAAAAAGGTATTAGAAAAAAGAAAATACTGAAGCTAAAATCTTAGAGGATGGGGCACAGTAAATTTGATTATTTAATAAAAGTATTTCATTGAGTGATGGTAAAGTAAGTCTGAAACCCACTCTGAAGTTTATTGCTGGCTTTAGGTAATCTCTCTGACACATCTTTCTAGCACCTACTCCAAAAGTACCTTTTGACTGTCAGAAAGAAGTAAAAGGCATATATACACAAATAAAATGCAGCTAAATGAAGTTTAAATGAAGCTTTGAGCAGGATTAAATGGCTTGTGTAACTGCTGAATGTTGCTAAAGTACTGTCAGAGCTATAAAATAGCCAGACAAAAATAAAGGAAAAAAATAATTGTAACAAGAAAATGAAGGCTTTACAAGAACTTCAGTAATGAACACATAACAATTGATGGTATGATGCAGTAATTATTTTCGTATTTACGCCATTAACGATTGTAATTTAACGTTAATGTCCTGGTATTTTATTCCTTCTCATTTGCAGACAAAAGCACATCTGAGACACCATCAGGGAGTAATTTGGTAATATAAAGTCATGAATAGAAAACACTAAACCATGCTCAGAACTCTGACAACATAAAGCGTGAAACAAAATAACCTCATTTGCTGTTTATTATCTGTCTTTATAATTCTGTTTACCATCATTTGCATAAATGAATAGCTAAATTGTATAGTATATCTCGTTTTGAAAAAAAAAAGCCTTGATGCTTATAGATATACTGGGGGAAAACACTAGTAGGTAATCCTTACATTAAACATGAAGAAACTTTGTGGGATAAGAAACAGTCTTCCAATAATCAGACTGCAACTTCAACCTTCTTCAGGTATCCTTATTTTATTTTACTTGGCTCAAGAAATGGTTAACAATATATATGTAATTAGTAGATGGACAGATCCTAAACTTCTTTTCTAGTTGAAAACCAAACCAAACTGAAGTGCTCTACTTCAACCTGAAAGGCTTGTTTTTGCTGTTCAAACTTACAACGGATAAATTTTTTGAACGTGAGGAGGGAGTTTGTTGGAAGAAGCTCAAAGCAAAATTCAGCAGAAACTGAAGACATTAACAATTTAAGACCAAAAAATCAGCCCCCTATTTTAAAACTATGGTGCAGTACTTGAACCTTGGAATATTTGTTAAAACTGCTTTACTCATATGATAAAGGGAACAATTAATAACTGTATTAAAAGGGCTTTGAAGTAACATGCCAGCAAAACAGCTGAGCAAAACATGTGGTGGTTGGGAGGGATCAGTCAATCACATGAATGCCTTATAAAAAAAAGCCATTTATTATTACCAGGCACACACAATATCACAATGATTGAATGCACCTTTTCCTTTCCATACAAATAGGCTGGTCTCATGTGGAACAACACAATGAAATCAGTATTACCTGAGAATGGATTCCATGTGAAAATAAGGACCTTGTATATATTCTGAGTACAGAGGAAAATAAAAGAATATGAGACAAGCAAGCTGTTTGTTAAAGGGAAGGTTGGTGTGTGGAAGGTGGGGGCAAGTCCTTAACAGTTTACTGGTGTGTAAACTTGGGAAGTACAATGGTGTGAACAAAGAACATTTTGAATACAAAGCTTAATTACTGTATGCTCCCTTAAAGAAAGTCACTAATTCTCTATTTTCACTTTTGCATTCTAAATATTTTGAAAGCTGACCCGTTTCACTGTATGTCCCTTTTTCTTTATCGCATTGTTCTGTAGAGACGTTCTATATTTTCCTTTGTCTTAAAAGTTCAAAATATGACTTTCGTTAATCCTTCATTTATTCTTTCCTGCTACATGCATTTATTAGGTGTCCATAATTAACAACTAGATAGTGTACCAAGTACTTGGGGTTCAAAAATGAGTTAGAAGCCAGGCATGGTGGCACACGCCTGTAATCCCAGCAGTTTAGGAGGCTGAGGCAGGAGGATCATGAGGTCAAAGCCAGCTTCAGCAATTTAGCGAGGTCCTAAGCAACTCAGTGAAACCTTGTCTCTAAATAAAATACAGAAAAAAAAAAAGTTAATCCCTGGTACCAAAAAAAAAAAAAAAAAAAAAAGAAAAAGAAAGAGAGACTCAGTCTTTGTACTTACAGTGTAAATTCCATAATATATACAATTATTTGTAAAGTAAAAATAAAATTATTAGGTGGGCACAGTGGCTCACACTTGTAACCCCAGTGGCTTGGGAGGCTGAGGCAGGAGGATTATGAATTCAAAGCCAGCCTCAGCAACTTTGTGAGGACCTAAGCAACTCAGCAAGTCTGTAAATAAAATACTTAAAAAAGGGTTGGGGATGTGGCTCAGTGGTTTAGTGCCCCTGGTTTCGATCCCCAGTACCAAAAAATAAAATAAAATTATCTTTAAATCAGAGAGGAGGACAGTTGTATGGGTAAATAAATGCAATAAGATGTAATAAGTGGCAGTCGACCCCAGAACATTGGAATGAAATAAAATGAGTTCAACTCTCAGCTCTGCTTCTTACTACCTATCAGAATTCGACCCAGTTAATTCAACCTTTCTGAGCCTGTGTTTTCTTAACTGGTGAATGGGGAAGTGACATTTCCCTAAACCATAGCATTGCTATGAAGATTACGTGACAGCATACTTTCATGTCTTCTGTTTTGAAAACAAATTCTGGATCCCATCCTTGTCAGCATCCCACACCTCACATCTCTGCTCCATGTCATTGTCAGACTTCTGGTGATGTCAGCCCATGCTGTCTCTACCTCCTGTCTACCTTACTGTCCATCTTCTCCAGTGTGGCTTCTGCCCCCACCACTTACAGAGACACTTCTATTGAGATTAGCAGTGACCACCATGTGGTCAGATCACATGAGCTCATTCTCACATAACTGAGTTACAGCATTTGAGTTTCTTGGTCCTTTCTCTGCCACCAGGTATCTTCTGCTGATGTCAGTGAGGTGAGAGGCCTCTGTGAGACTCTCTGCTCCTGTTCTTCTTCTTTAGACTTTGTATTGTTTCTTAGCAGGCTCCTCCTTCATTACCTCATTTCTGAAGAAAGGTTGGATCTTTCCATTTAGGGCTTGATGCTGGGCGCTCCTTTGATATCTCCTTCCTACCCTCTTTCTCCTTTCCTTCTGGTGATTTCTATCATTCTCATGGTTTTCAATCTCACTGTATGCTGGTTTCAGTTTAATGTCTCTAGTCCATACCTGGCCTCTGATCTCTAGAAACATCTATTCAACTGTCCACTTAACTTCTCTACTTGGACATTTCGCATGCATATCAAATTTCATGAATCCCGAATTTAAAGTCTGTGTTCCCACTATCAACAACACCCAAGTATTATTCTCCCTTTTTTCTTTCTCATTTTTGGGACATGACAGCCCCACGCACCCAGTTGCTCAGTCCAAAAACAATTCCATCCCTTTTACCTCCATATATTTCTTTATTCTTGGTCATATACTTTGTGTTCAAGGTTGAGTAATGATGCCCTGAACAGTGGTTCATTTGTTCCAATTGGCCAGTACTCTGACTGTACCAATTGATTAATATTTTTGGACTATTGCCCCTGCTGGTCTCAATCAGCCTCTTTGTATCTCTATTGCATCCCCCAGTGTCCAGGCCAAGATCACCTCTCACCTATTATTTTTGTCCTGATATGATAGACTTGTATACAAATTGTTAGTATGACCATTTAAACTTATTTGCTACATTTTGCACAGGACAAGAAATAAATTTCACATCATCTAACAGTAGGAGGCTGGACAACAAAATAGAAAGGACTCACACTTTGTATGTTAACTCAATTTAATGCTAAGAGGTTAGATACCTTGAAAAGTAAAAGTCCTTTATGGGCTAAGATAGAGAGCTGGCATATCCCTCACAAAAACATTGGATTATGGAATTTCACTCTTTTGTTTTTATTTTTTTTTCTTTTAGTTGTAGATGGACACAATACCTTTGTTTATTTTTATGTGGTGCCGGGATTGAATCCAGTGCCTCACACATGCTAGGCAAGTACTCTACCACTGAGCCACAATCCCAGCCCTGGAATTTCACTCTTACTAAATTTGGAATACTATTCTTGCTTTTCACTTTTCAGAAATGAAGTCAGATTAAAGTTCTACCACTAGAATAAGTAAATTTAAGTAATCACAACCTTGAATAGTCGATTTTTTTCCAAGGCCTATAGAGTACATTGAACTAAAAAACTTATCTTGAAATATAATGAAGAGATTGATTATCAACTAAGGTATATGTTGGTGTGGAGATATTTTTGACAAATGGTAGGAAATGAAAGCAAAATAATTTGATTGGGAAATATCATCAGTGTCCACCCAGAACTGTTGGTTGTCCCTGCCTTCCCCTCTTTCACTAAGAGGCCACTATTAGCAAAATGGGCATCGGTGAGTGCACTGTACTTGGATACTGTATATATGTGAGTGGAAGATTTTATCTCCAGAGGGCAGTGAGGATAGCAATGTCATCACACCCACAAGAAAGACTCAAGGGTTCAGTAAAGTCATTGGAAAGAGAACTGAGAAAAGTCTGTTTCAGTTTTGCAGCAGAGAAGGCATTTTCTTTCTCCAAAGAGTCACAGGAAGGCAAGAAAGATGCGTTCCATGGTGAATACACTTCACATCCTCCCTTAGTCTCCCTGGGCCCATCCTTACCCTTGCACCACACTGGGCCACGTTTGGGCTCCGTCCTAAGCTTCCTCTCTCCTTTTCTCCTGCCTTCCTCTTTCCTTCTTTCCCCCTATTTAGTTCCTTTCTTCTCCCTCACTTCTTTCTTTTACTTTTCAATTTCTGTTGCTTCTGTTCTTTCTCCCCTCCTTTTGGCTCTTCTCCTTTTTCATAGTCTTTCATCTCTCTTATCAGAGCACAAACAAAAGGAATCCCTTTTGGACTTGGTGGTCACGGCATGCATTATTTCAAATTCACATAAAGAACCTTAAACCTGGAGTGTTGCACATCTGGAATCCCCGCTACTCAGGAGGCTGAGGCAGGAAGATTGCAAGTTTGAGTCCGGCCTTGGCAACTCAGTAAGACCCTGCATCAAAACAAAACATGAAAGAGGTTGAAGGCATAGCTTAGTGGTAGATGCATGCCCACCTTCACGGTAATGGTGAAAATTAGAATAATTGTTTAAATGATGCTTAATAATAGCCACTGAGTGCTTGCCGTGCACCAGACTCTGGGCTAACAGGTTGATAGTTATTATTTTATTTATTCCTTACTCTTCATAGGCTCATGTTTTCAGTGAGGAAGCAGAATAATCAAGATTAACTGACTTGACAAAGGTTGCAAAATTAATGGTTTGCAAGTGGCAATTCAGATTCTCTTAACTGTGGTACCCTATAGCACTGTGGAGGTGCCTCTTGAGCAACACCCAGATTCTACATGAATACAGAGCATTCATGTTGATCGTGGGTTGCAGGGAACCCTGGAAACCTTAGTAGCTGCCTAGGGGTGCTTCACCACTGAGCCACATCTTCTGCCCTGCCTTTTAAAAAATATTTTGAGACAGCATCTCTCTAAGTTGCTAAGGCTGGCTTTGAACTTGTGATCCTCCTGCCTCAGCCTCCTGAGTTGCTGAGATTGCAGGCCTGTGCCACTGTGCCTGGCTAAGGTTAGATCCTTCACAGGAAAGCAAGGTAGAGGCATCTCATTATTGACTCTCTTTCCAGTATTGTTACTGAGGAAGGCTGAAAATTAGTGGGTTTTCATTCTGGAATGACCTAAAAATCATAGACTTTGTAAAAGAGTTTTCGTTTGGTTTTGGTACTGGGGATTGAGCCCAGAGGAGCTTTACCACTGAGCTACATCCCCAGCTCTTTTTTTTTTTATTATTATTTTTTAAATTTTGAGACAGGGTCTTACTGAGTTGATTAGGCTGGTCTTGAACTTGCCATCCTCCTGCTTCAGCCTCTGGAGTCTAGAGTACAAACTTGTACCACTGTGTGGGCCAGACTTTGTAGAAGATTTCAGTGGATTCCTGAAAATGCTTTCCATCTTCTCTGAAGTAAATGAAAGTCTAATTTTGGGGTGAACATGATATTATTTGTCTTTTTTTGGACATGCATGAATGATAGGCAACACTGGGTCTGAGCAGAGAAGAAATAAGATGACCTTGTATAGGGGAAATGAATCTTGCCTGGTTTGTGAGTAAAATGGAACCTCCTTTTCTATAACCTGAGGCAATTGGAGTTAGGTGGTCTCTTCAGTTCTTTGCAGTGGAAATACCCAATAATGCTATACATAGGGAGGGACTGGTTATAAAAACAGAGGACAGTAGGCAAGGGATGTTCAATGTCTTATAAGGGCTTTCAAAATGAATCCCATTTTCTAACAAAATTTACTAAAGGATTAGGATTATAGAAAAGCATGAGCCATCAAAAAACAAATTTGAGAGTATTCCAACAACTTCCTGACTGGCAACTCTGTTTCCACCTTGCCCCACATAGTCCCTAGATTGGTTTCATTAAAATGGTAATGAGAATATGACACATTGTCTGGGTCCTCCCGGGATTCCTCCTCTCACTTTCAAAAAGCCTAAGGCTTTGCCATGTCCTATCAGGCTCCTCATGATCCAGATCCCTGTTATCTCTCTGACCTCATGAGTGGTCACCTTTGTACAGTGAATGAATGAATGGATTGATTCTTAGTAAGCCAGAGAATATCCAAGGTACTCAGTAGTGTTTGTTGGATAAAAAAGAAGGGAAATACTATTTTAATAGAGACACTTTGGAGAAATTAGGATTAACAAAAAGAGGTACAGGAACAATTTGGTGCATAAATGAGGATAAAAGTTATTAGAACTGTTGGATGCTGCCCTAGATTTTTCACTACTTATTTGTTCATTCATTTCACAAGTATGTATTGAGCATTTGCTGCATACTAGGCATCCATCTAAAGGTTGGATGCACATCAGTGACCAAGAAAGTAAATTCACTGGCTCTGTGAGGCTGATATTCTATTAGAAGATATATATTACATTAAATTAGACAAATAAAACTATAACTCCAGGTAACAATATATCCTACGAAGAAAACCTCAACATATAGTTTGCCTCTCTGATCTCATCTATGGGTCTCCTTTATTGAATGAATGACTGGCTCATGAGTGAGCCGGGCAATATCCAAGGTGGAGTACAGTTTTAATAGCAGGTCTTACATTTTTCTGCTCTCAAGTGATCGGTACTGTTGTCATCTGTCTGCCTCTCCTCTGTGTTGTAAAACTATGCTCAGATCTCAGAAGACAATAACCAGTCTTACTGAATGAATGTGTAGTCTTGTCTTCCTTAAGAAGTTTTGACTAATGAGATAAGACTTACTTTTAACAAGTAGTATTTAATATTTAAAAATAATATTTGGAAAACAAAGTTTAACTAAAGAAGATCCCCAATCAATGGCTTTGGTGAAAATGTTCTGCATTTATTTTTATTTTTTGGTACTGAGGATTGAACTCAGGGGCATGCAACCACTGAGCCACATCCCTAGCCCTTTTTAAATATTTTATTTAGATTCAGGGTCTTGCTGAGTTTCTAGGGCCTCCCTAAGTTGCTGAGGCTAGCTTTGAACTCACGATCTTCCTGCTTCAGCCTCCTGAGCTGCTAGGATTATAGGCATATGCCACTGTACCTGGCTCTGCATTTAATTTTAAAGTGGTATTAAATCTTCCACTGTTACAGATATAAAAAATTATTTTTGTTGTTGCTCTTGTCCCATTTTGTATTTAACTCAGGAATGCTCTAGCACTCTCACCCCTTTTTAAACTCTATTTTGAGACAGGATCTTGTTTAAGTTTCTGAGGCTGGCTTCAAACTTGTGATCCTCCTGCCTCAGCCTTTCAGGTGGCTGGAAATACAGGTATGTGCCATCATACTCAATCAAGTATTCCTTCTTTTGATAAATAACTTAAAGAAAGTTTAACTAAGGTAGCTAACTTTTTCTTGCTTCATACATCAGTCCATTGGATATTATAGTTAAAAGAGACAATGTGGAAAAGTTTTAATTGCACAAATTCAGCTTCTATGTAATTTGCTCATTGCTTTGTTTATTATCTTAGTCCCAATTTTGGCCCCTATATTTTTGCTTATGTTTATATATTATGGAAGTGATAGAAAACTCATGCAGACTCCAGTCAGATTTGCCTAGAAACAAATAAATGAACGACATCACACCAGAAAATGAAACAATGGTGGCTGAGAATGCTTCTGTCTCTCTGATACTACTGATTAGTGTCACCAGCGCTGGAGGGGCCTGTATTATTTTGCTGTCATTGCCTTGACAAACCAACACACACTTAGTGGTATCAAACACCACCAATTCAATATCTCCTAAGTTTCCATAGGTCAGAAGTCCAGGCAGGCTTGGCTGGTTACTCTGCTTAAGGTCTTATTAAGCCAAAAATCCAGGACTCAAGCTAGCTGAGCTTTTGTCTAGAGGTTCTAGGGAAGAATTTCCTTCCAGACTTATTCAAGTTGCTGGCAGAATTCATTTCCATGTGGTTGTAGGACTGAGGTCTCCATTTCCTTGCTGGTTGTAAGCTGGAGATAATTCACAGCTTTTACTTCCTTGGTTTATGAAGCACCATTCATCTTCAATGCCAATAACAGGTCAAGTCATTCTTAAATTTGAAATCCTTCCCATTTCCTCTTTTTCCCATCTTTCTTCTACCTGTAGCCACAGAATGTTTTCTGCTTTTTAAGGGTTCCTATATTACATTAGATACACCCAGATAATCTAGGTTAATCTCCCAGCTGAATGATAAGATTTTATTTATCTGGCTCTGTGAGGCTGATATTCTATTAGAAGACATATATTACATCAAATTAGGTGGTGCCCACCTGTAATCCCAACAGCTAGGGAGGCTGAGACAGGAAAATCATGAGTTCAAAGCCAGCCTTAGCAACTTAGGGAGGCTCTAAGCAACTCAGTGAGATCCTGTCTCTAAATAAAATACAAAATAGGGCTGGGGATGTGGCACAGTGGTCAAGGGCCCTTGAGTTCAATCCCCAATACCAAAAAAAGTGCATTTTGCAATGTAAAATTCATATATTCACAGGAATGACAGCAGTGTGAAAGATATGGGGGCCAATATTTTGCTTACCACAAGGCCCATGAGGTCTACCTCTGGATTTATGGATGGTCAACTAAGACAAACCAGATAACTTGATAATTGTTAGAAACAATAACCTCTTTTGGAAAGATATCAACTTGTGGTTAAGGCAAAAGTGGTGGTCTTTTGGCAGTTCCTAGGACAAAAAAGTAAAGATACCCACTGTATTAAACAAAACAGAAATAGATTACTTAATTTTATCAGACATGACTTCTAAAAAAAGAGGCTTAAATATACAAAGAACCGTTTTGTGTGCTGCAGTGAAACATTCAAATACCTTCAGGAGTCAGGTGTCCAGGGTGGGAAGCAACAGGATATGGCAGCATCCGAATGGATTAGGAGCTTGGAGGAGGGTAGCTCCCAGCACTTGCTTTACCCTGGAGTAGTTTCAGCCTAGTAATGACAAGTGCCTGCATTTAAGTGAGGGTTGAGAAATCCAGAATCTTAGGGTGAGTCTGGACATCTGTGTGAAATCACCAGGGTTTTTGTTGTTGTTGTTGTTGTTAATGCCAACTAAATCAAACTTAAAAATAATAGAAGCACCAAAGCCTAATACATACGGGGTCTAGATTTGGCTTGTGGCTTGCCAGTTAGCAATCTATGGTTTTACTCATGCTGAGTTAAGTGCGTGCTTGAGTAAAAAAGTATTCAATATGTCAGAAAGTATTCAATTAAGGAATTGGCATTGACAAAGATATTAAATCACTGCAATATAGTGATACTTAGAAGCTTTTAGCTTCAGCTTCTAGATCTAGCATTGGGACTTTAATGGTTTGCTTTCTTCAACCTGTAATAAAAAAAAAAGCAACAAAGAAGAAAATTAATGTATGATGCTATTCTAGGGCGTTTCACCTTCCATGGGGATCTAGAATACCACTTTTTGTTGGTTTACACTCTTAAGGTTTACACAAACAAAGGGAATCAGGATCAAGCGTGATGAATGATCCCTGGATTTGAGGGTGAAGAAGCACAAATCCATCTAGTCAACAAAATTACATTTGTCTTGAGAGCAGAGGGGAAAAGTACTTTTGAAGCGCATACTGATTGAAAACGAAATTTTATTTTACAAGATATAATATTGCACAAAGAGACCAGAAAATTTATCCTATAGATAGAGTTTGAGGTTCCTAAGGTTTTAAAAATGGTCTCCACCTGGGTGGGAGCAGAGGAGGGAAGGGGTCAGGGCTGGGAGCCCAGCTGAGCCATGCTAATGGGACTGAGTAAGGGCTCTGCCACTCAGCAGATGAGCGCCTTTGGCAGGGTCATTGTAATTCACTGAAGCTTGATCTCCTCATCTGCAAAATGGGGAAATTAGCACCTGTCTCAGAGGTTATCCTGAGGATTCAATGGAAAGATGGCTTAAAAAGCTGAGGTTGTTCTTGTAACATGATTCCAGATCTAGGTACATAGCAGCTTATCAATCACCATCAATTCTTATGCTATGGATTTTTAAATGCCAGTATGTATAAAGGCCCAGGACTTATCTGTGACATATTAAATGAAGGAGTGAGGTTGTATAAGAACTGGATAGTTATAATCCAAATTCTAGGTTGACCTACATGGCTCCTTTAGCTGTTGCTGCTTTGGTTAAAGATTGTGGGGGTTCCACTTTTCCCTGAAGCTCCCCGCATGGAATGCAGTTGTTTGCATTGCAACAGTTTTTGACCTGGTGCCTAAGGACCTGTATGCAAGTATTGCTTTCTTAAAATATTCCAGCCATGCCATGTGAATATGGGAAGTATACCCAAATCCTCTGAGTTTTAGATGCCCTTTGCTAGAGGCAATGTGTATAAATGCTTTTTATAGCCTTAGAATCTAAATGGTTACTATTTGTTATTGCTCCTACTGGGTCATTTTCTTCAAGACCATATGAGTTAAGTGGACAGAAAAATGTAAAGGTGATGTGCAGCATAGATGTAAAGATGACCTAGAACAGCCACTTCTAAAACTGTTGGACAGTTTTCCTTTTCCAGCTATAGTAGGTGTAGGAGATACACACAAACAAATGCACACAGATCAACCAACCGCACACGGTGCCTAACCTCCTGGAGGTCCCGTTGGCTGGGAAGACCAACACAACATGATACACGCACAGATGCAAATGTTTGTAAATATTTAAAAGATGGGGCTGTAATGTGTGGAAGCGGGAGATTCCAGGAAGACATCCTAGTTTAAATATCAGTAAAATACTTTTTTAGACTTAACTCAGTAGCCAGGAGATGCTCTCAAAGACAAAACGACATCCACTAAACAAAGCCAAATGTTTTCTCATTTGCTTCCTTGAACTTTAGTTATCGCATACCCAACTCAGTAATTCCATAGAAATTGTCCCAATTTTTTTTTTCACCTAAGGTGATATCACTGATGAAGATTTCAAAACCCAACAACTAGGAAACAAGGAAGTTGCCCAGCATAGCTGCGAGGGTAACACCCACATAGATGGGCCATCGTGCACACAGGATCCCTGGGCTTCTGTCTCAGCGATCGGCTGCCTGCTTGCAATTCATCAGCACTGCTGTGTAGAGGAAGGTTACTGTAATTGTTACTCAAACGGCTGCCGTGAAACACAAAGTCTTTGTTTAATTTAGGATGTTCCAGAAGGTCTGTGGCAGTTTTGATGACTGTAAAATGCCATATATAGTAAGGTTATGCTGAGCACTAAATTTCAAGGGAAAAAACCTCAACCAAATTTATAGCAACCTTTTATATAAAAATTGAACACTTTTTTGCACATCTGATATTTTAGAGGAGTAAAAAAAAAATGAGACCAACAGAAGATGCATTTATCACATTGTCCTCATCCTGCTAATCTTTTTTACATGTCTCTAACAACAAATAATTAATAAAACGGCTTTCTATTAATGAAAAAAATTAACAGACATTTCATAATTATAAATAATAGTTGTAGGTCTGTGAATGATTATGGCTGTGCAATAGGTTCCGAAAGTACAAGATATATGAATTCTAGAAATTCTTGCATGTTTACTTATTAATCCATGTCTTTCAAGGATTTTATACACTTCGTCTTCATGAAACATGAAGGAACGTATTTAGAAATGGCCTGATTTTAGTTTTAATAATCAAAAAGACAGAAAATATATTCTGGAACCCATTTTTTTAATTGATGCAGTCTATTTGTGTGTTCCAAAGGCCTAATGATGCATTAAGAATTCTTCATTTTTGTTAGTTCGATTTTCTATTGAGCAACATTCCTGAGACTAATAGAATGAAGGAGAGAGGGAAAAGATTGAGAACTGCCCAGGACTGGCTGCAGTTATGGAAATAAGCAGATGATGGGAAATAATTTAGGTTATTTTCATGTTTAGTTCTTATCAGAGATTCATTGTATTTAGATAGAAAACATGGAAGCTCCCCTATTATAAATTCAAAGCTATAGTTAGATCAGCACATTAAAAACTACTTCAAGATGGAATTATTTTATCATTTTGATTTCTTTATTTCCCTTATAGAAAAATAAATGCCAATTGGGCTGCAAATTAGAGAGGACTATCTTCCTTCCTTATCAGGGTTAGTAATATGAATATTATTTTGTGGGGAATTTGATTTGGGATTGAGGGGAGTGATCATATTAGCACAAGACTCCCTGGCCAATAATCTCATAACTAAGGGATATATATTAAATCCTTTTCTATTTATATTCGTTGGCAGGCCATTATTCATTGTTATTGTGGAGATTTTTGTTAAGTAATAGTTCTCTTGAGAAATCATGGGTGCTTTTTCGAGGTCACAATTTCCTATGAGCTTAAAGAGTGGGCCATACATCCTCTCCTTGGTTAAGAAGCCACTCCAGACCCATTTTCTTTAACACATGCTTTATTTGTAAGGTTTCTGACACTCCCTTCTTCCGAGAAGTTAAGAATGATATATCACTCTTTATTTTGTGAAGTAAAATTGATTAGAGGAAACAATAAACATAATTCTTTAACCATGAAACCTAATATATTTTGAATACTTGGCTGGGTTGTGTAACAATGGCCCTGAGTTCCTTTTCTAGAGGAGGCTGGGCTGAGCCAAAGGCCTCCTGGTAAATAGCCCTGACAGTATTTCTTCTTATAATGGAAAGTATTTCACCCTTGGCCTTTATTATGATTATTTCTTGTGCTCTGACATGACAAAAATCCATCACCTTCAGAGATATTGATACCTGTCTGTTGGTGTTAGGTCATTGCCGGGAGGGAAAAACCAGCCAATTCAGGTTTTTTTGGTTTTTATTTTTTTGTTTTTTCTTTCTTTCTCTAATACCCACCCAAAGGTTTTTACTGAGCGCGCCTTGGTTTAAAAAATTGAATTAATGCTTCAGAGTGGAGAATCACATATTAGGTTTTACCAAGTGTCAAGGGTCACAGGAGGACAGCTCCCACTTTTCAATCTGCGTCACATCAGACCAGAAGCAACCAAAGTGGAATGAGGAGTCCCCTGAAGGGAGTGGGCAGGGTATGCATTTTATAAGACCTGGAGATCATCCCAGATCTTGCCTTTCCTACTTACTAGCTGTGGCACCTCAGACACATTGCTTTATGGCTCTGAATTTGTTTTCTCACCTGTGAAAGAGACGGAACAGCATCTACTTATGAGAATTCATTGAATTTACATAGGCAAAGTTCCTGGCACATTGTAGGCCCATGGTAAAGTGAGTTCCATACACTCATTTCCCTTATAAGCTCATACAGATTTAAATCAAATAGACACCTCCTGCCTACCCACACAACATCACGTTAATATATGAGATTGGCATCAAAATTAGATAAGCCTTGTTATTACTCTGTGGCCCTCTGATGAGCAACATCAGCTTCACTTGGGAACTTACTAGAAATGCAGAATCCAGGGCCCAACCCTAGACATGCTGAATCAGAATCTGCAGTGAGTTGTACAGGATGCCCAGGGGATTCATGTGCACGGCCAAATCTGAGAAGCACTGAGATAGACCATGACATTTTTCTCATTACCAAGTCAACCAGATGTGCTATTGGTTGTCCGTTCCTTTTCACCATCCGCTTGTTGTTTTGTGGATTTAGTGTATGATGGACAGTAGGGCACTTCTTCCTCGAGGCAGGTCAGCGCATGCTCACTCACACACCCACCCTTGAAACACCCCTCCACATAGGGCCTGGCACAGGTAGAACCTCCATAAATGTTTATTGAGTGAGATAAAACAGCCAACAGTCAGACAAGCAGACTCTCCCATCTGTTCTGCTAATGCACAGCAGCCCTAGGAGGGCCTGGAGAGAGATGAATGTGCTTAAGGTCTTTGCCAGGAGGCATTACCCGTGCCCAATGGGAGGAGGGGTTTGCTCTCTTCTGTTCCTGCCAGGAGATCTGCTGAGGTTCGTAAAGCTTGTCAAACGCGTGCAGCCAGAACAAAGGACAAGGAGTGTCCTTGCCTCTTTCTTTTTCTCCCCTGACAAGGCTGGTGACAATATGCTTTGGGAGCAATTTCTTTGGGGGATATAGTCTTTCCTGCTCACTAGGGACAAAGTGGTAAGGAAATGGTGTTGCACCATTGTATTTTCCCATATCTGGGACTAACTGGCCTATGTTTCCATTGGATTTCGAATTTCCAAGTTTCTGATTCTCAGGATGGCATAGAGTACACTTGCAGTAAGGGAGAACTGGGAAGTAGATATTACCCAGAGAAAAATGGAATGACTGGAGAGAACTTGGTATCTTGTGGAAGGTGAGAAATAGAAGACTATAGGCTCTTGAAGCTTTGAGGACTTAATTGTCATGCATGGGCAAATCAAACATGGTACTTCCCTAGTCCACAAAAGTATGGCAAATATATCTAAACTGAGTGTTATCAATCTATACCAGAGTGTATTTCAGTGAAGTTTATGCCAGTAGTCCCTGGACAGTTAAGATCTTGAACCATCTTCCAACTCCCTGTACCCAAGGCCTGTCTTGGCAGAACTGTCAAGCCTGGAGACTTCATTTTGAAACAATCTCATTTGACTTTCTTTGGTGAAAGAAAGTGGTCTTGGAAATCTCATGAACTCAGTTTGAACAACTTATTCCCCTTCTCAAATACTTCCATCTTTACTACAAAATCTTTTTTCCTATCCATGTAATCAGGAATCAAAACTCTCTTTTATCCAGTGTGACCAGTCTCAGATAGGAGGAAAACAATCAGATTAATGTTCGTTGAGGGGGAAAAAAAATCTCTTAATCCTTTTAAGGATATTTCCTCTAACTTACATGGATTTTTTTCCCCACAGGAATTTGCAACAATCTGAACAACATATTTAAAATAGCATAAAGCAGATTTTTTAGTAAATGGGACATTTGTTGGTATAATAGTTTGGATAATACCATCTGGGTTATCAGACAAATTGCCACATTTCAGTGGCTTAATAAAATTAAATCTTATGTAGTATATAAATCTTAAGAACTACTGTGTAGTACTTTCTAGTGAGTAGCAGGAAGCTGTAAGGATGGCGTACCTGTACTGGGGAGGAGCAGTAGGTGAGAAGGGTTATTCCATGCATCATTCTAGGACCCAGCTGATAAAGGCTTTGCCATCGTCCTGAGTAGTTTCCTAGGTTTCTCTAAGTATTGACATCAGTTGGCAGATGGGGCAAGAGAGAGAATCATGCATGGGAGGTTTTTATGGAGCATGATTTCTGCTCACATCCCATTGTCTAAAACAGAATCAAATGGCTATGCTACCTGCAAAGGAGGCTGAGAAATCTAACCTAGCTATGTGCCAGATTTGGCGATCATCTGTCAGTCATTGCTGCACTCCAGTACGCGTTGGAACAGCCCTGTTTCTTTTGTCTCTTTCTCCTGCAAATCCTCAGAGAGATTTGACATTCCCTTCCCCTACTTGAGAGTCAGTTCTCTCCTGCAAAAAGCCCCCCTCCACCCACCTGAAGAATAAGAATAGCATCCTGGCATGCCACATTTTAATAGTTGCTAACGATTAATCCAGGCTCAAGTTCTTCTATTTCACAAGGGATATTGTGAGAATTAATGAATGATTTTGAGTGATTATCATCCCTTTGATCATTTTCTTTATCCTGGGCTTTTGCAGTTTGCACAGTATATACGCAGGCTTACCTCTATATAAGGCAGAGTGCTAATTATTATCCCTCTTACCAAAGGAAGAGGGCTGAGATGTACACAGGCTAAAAGACATATTCTATCCAGTGCCACAGGGTCACTCCTGTATACAAAACCTTTCTACTATTAGGATTATTTATTTATTTTCTTTTTTAAAAATAGAATTTTCTGGAAAGGGTAAGACAAAAATAATTATTTGACATCTTATTAGTGTCTGACTCTGAATTCTGCCTCTTGGTTTGCCTTAGGCCAATTCATTAGTCATTCTGTGCCTCAAATTCTCTAATCTGCATGGTGTGCAGATTATAGTCGCTACCTCTTGGGTTGTTGTGTGGATTAAATAAGAAAGAATGTGAAGTGTCTAAGACAATATCTGGGATATATCATGTGCTTCATAAATATTAGCTATTACTATTTAAATTTTTGTATCTAGTTAAGGAATCCAAACAAGAAATAACAGTATATGTGACCTTATACTACCGGTGAAAATGAAGTTGAGGTAGCACATGTGAAAATAGCATTATCTACTTGCAGAAAGGAATGTGCCATTTCTGAGTAGGCTAACCTAGCAGGACTCAAACCTTCCTGCACCTACCACAGAAAATAAACTGCAGGGACTTTTGCAGAGGGCAGGGAGTCCAAGGTGTGCTGGTACTGGCTGTGTCCAGATGTCCCCAGTCTGCATGTGACATCTTCCTCTGAGTGGTTGCTTCCCTGTAGAGAACAGAAGACCTTGTGTTCCCTGCGTCAGTGCGAATGCCCCTTCATTGTTGGGAGAACACTTTCTGACCTTGGTGCTAAAGGTTAAGTCATTTCACCCATTCTGTCCAATGAATGGAGTCATGAGACTGAGTTCTGTCTTATTCTGTTTCTAAAATAAAAGCAAACATAAAAGTGAAGAGGAGGCACAGAATATGGTTTGACTGAAAGGGATGATTAAACAATTGTATTTAGACGCAGGATGCCGATATAGCAACCCTTTAAGAGTACCTCCCGCATCAGTGCTTCTCAAACTTTACTATTGCAAGCAAAAATCATCAGGGAATCTTGGGAAAATACAGACCCTGACCTCTGTAGATCTGGAGTAGGCCTGAGTTTTTGCATTTCTGGGTATTTTCCCATATGATTTGGATGCTGCTGATGTGGGATCTCAGATAGTCTGAGGGCGAGGCTCAGCAATCTGTGCTATACAAGATCTGCAAGTAGTTTTGACATAGTGTAAGTTTGAGAACCAGTGCTCTAGAGGGGCCCACCCTGGCTTTGAAAGGAACCAGTCATAGAGAATGGCTGTAGGCCCCTGAAGAATGAATGTCTCTTGGTCTTTTTATCTGCTCAATTTCAAAATGGGTTCTCTGGACCATTGTGTCCTGAAGTGGAAGATTGGGTGTGGAGGCAGAGTGTTCTTCAGTGTCTTAGTTTTTCATTTGACTCCTTACACTCTTGTTCTACTTTCCTTCTGTGGGGACCACAGGGAACCAGATAGGACTCCAAACCAAAGCCTGGGAAGTCGTTTCAGGGTGCAGTGATCCCTAAATGGGCCCCAAGTCTCAAATCTCTCAGTCAAGAACATCATTTGGTTGTTGTCACGGGATGAAAAGGTGCTGCGGAACCTGAGAGTTTTCCCACAGGGTGGGAACTTACCCCAGGCTCTGGGCAGCTATTCACCCTAACTATGGCCCATTACTCCAACTTCAGAGTGTGAATCACTGGGAGATCTCATTAAAAGACCAGCTCTCATTCAGCCTATCTTGTTTGGAGCTGAGGAGTCTTCATTTCCTGCAGTCTGCATCTGATGTCATACTCCTTGTCTGCAGACCACACTGGGAGTGGCAAGGCAATACATCATTCTCAGGATACAGAGCTGGCCTCTGTGTAGATAGATCAGGGTGCCCCATAGCTGCTTCAACTGCAAATGTGCTGATGAGCCCTGACAAACTTAGAATGTCAGACCTACTGTCAATCCTTTAAGATTGTCCATTTTACCTGTGATACAGAATACCAATAAATCTCCAGTTCTTTGGGCTATGTAAGTCTATATAAGTCAGTTCTATAAGTCCTTATCCCATAGAATCCAAATACTCTCTTCCTTAATTGTTCTTTAATGAAAGGACAGGTGACTACTCCTGAGTCGTGAACAGAGGTTCTCCAGTCTGTTGACTTCTCAGTGCATGTCTGAGGACTCCTTAATGCTTCTCCTTGTTTGGGCCGAGCATCTGCGAATGACTTGGGATATGTTTATTAATCATTGTTGGCCTTGTCTCTGCCTCACGAATGGCACATCTGTCCTTCAGTGTACAGCTGTGGCTGACCACAAGGTCTTTTGCTGTGCGCAATGCTTCTGCTTTTCAGCATAATGAGTTTTGCTTTCTCCATAACCCCTTTTACTAATTGCAACACAGCAGCACATTCTATATCCCATCTGTTTCCATGATTGATTGTCTTTTAGTTCAGGATGTCCTAGAGGGTTATTTAGAAAGAGAATCAGGCTTCAGTGTGACCTTTCAGATCATCATAAACTGTATTTGTATCTGGGCATGACTTTCTATACCTTATGGCCACCCAAAGGAATAAGAAATACTTTATTTGATGTTGATTGTGCAATTTCCCCTCACTGCTCACTCTGGACAGACTTGCAATGAACTTTGTTGCCTTATGACATCTACCTCTGCTTATATTTCCCATAATCAGCCTTTCTGGCCATGAGCCTTATGTGTTTATAGACAACGTGAGGATGGTGGTGACCATGGAGAGCTTCAAAATGACTCCCAGGAAACTACTGGTCACAGGAGTTGCTGATATTGAATGAAGTTGTTTTGCTATATGGCTAATTCTCATTATTTTTGATACTTATGTTCTGTAGTCACCCAGAATGCTGAATTAGCAAATACTGAATCATTGTTCCTAGAGGAAATATAAGATTAGGTTCCAGTAAACTGCTGGTCATGTTTTCATCATCTGATCAGTGCATAATCTTATTTTATATGTGTTTCTCATAAAGATAACTTATTTGCTATACATTGATTCATTAGCATTGAACTCATGGCCAATAGCATTGTAACACATGTCTGAAGAGAGCTTATCTGTTAACATATGTATTTTCCCCATGAGGCACATTGTGGTTCTCTTGTGCTTAAGAACCCTAGGTGGCACATTAGCATTCTGCTTGGGGGTATTTTAAACAGTGAAACCCCCAGCAAAAAGCACAAAATGTATAAAAGTCATGGCACCCAAAAGACCACAGAAAGAGCACTTGTTTCCTGTATGAGAGCTGAAGGAAGAAGGCAGGTATGAACTGGATGGATCTCACCTGATGCACATCTTTGGCAATACAGACTTTTCATGGCTTTGTCCATGACCACAGGTGACCTTGAGAGTACCATGAGTATTGATTTGGGGGTCTGCAAATACATTTTAGTGAAGAGGCAAATCGATGAATAATGAGCCTGACTGTACACTGTCATACAAGTGTCTCTTCCACAGCTGGTTCTCTCACTGTGGGCGCTCTTATGCAAAGAGGCAGAGGCACTTGCCTCCAGCTGTTCAGCAATTGTTGGCAGCCCGTATATAGAGTCTGCATTTAATATAAATGGAGGTGTGTCATCACCTTGGCCATACTGCGAACATCTGCGAATGACTTGGGATGCCTTATACACCAGCTTTTATGAACAAGCCTAGTGTGAGGCTCTTGTTGGAAGTGCCTTCCAACAGGAGCTTGCAATCACCATGAAGAAAAGGAGGTGCCAATACAATATGGTAAACAGTTAGCATACCATATTGTATGGTACAATACCCCCAAGCAGAATACCATATTGGATGGTACAATGGATGTTAGAGAATTTCAAACCCATTAAAAGTGCTGGTTAATGTTTGTCTCTCATTAGATGCCACGTCTGTCTTTCACTGCCAAGTGTTAGTGCTGTGTTCTCATCTTTCCAGTAGTGTGACAGATATCTGAGATAATCAACTTATAAAGAGAAAAGGTTTAATTTTGGCTCACAGTTTTGGAGCTTCCAGGCAACCAAGGATCAGGCAGACCTATTGCTTTTAGGCATCTGGTAGGCAGGGTGGGGGAGAGGTAGCACATCATGGTAGGAGTATGGGACACAGTAAAACTGCTTATGTCATGGCTGGGAAGTGAAAAAAAAAAAAAAAAAAAGAAAGAGGAAGGGCCAGAGTCCCACAATCCCTTTTGAGGTCATGACCTTATGACCTAAACACCTCACACCAGGCTCTCCCAACAGCACCAACCTAGGGACCAAGCCTTTAACACACAGGACTTTGGGACATTCCAGAGCCATACTATAGCCTGTATATAGTAGCAGCTCAAAGCAGTATATATTGAATGGACATGGAGCTATTTTTGGCTGGTGTCTCAAAGCCTTATTTAAATATTTTTTTTCAAACCCTGCTTAATAAGTTTCATAAGATTTTTTTGGGAGGGGTGAGACTGGGGGGGACCAGGGATTGAACTCAGGGGCACTCATCCACTGAGCCACATTCCCAGCCCTATTATGTATTTTATTTAGAGACAGGGTCTCACTGGTTTGCTTAGTGCCTTGCTTTTGCTGAGACTAGCTTTGAACATGTGATCCTCCAGTCTTAGCCTCCCAAGCTGCTGGGATTACAGGCATGAGCCACCCACCATGTCTGGCCTCCATAAGATATTTATCACATGAAATTATTCTTCACTAGTCAACTGATTAGTTGTCCCAGGACTTATGGATTTTATTTTTGGTATACTTTTTCCCCTTTTTTCATATTTTATCATGAAATTTTTCAAATAAAGAAAAATTAAAATAATTTTATAGGAAATATCTATAAATCTACCATGTAGTATAAACAACACTTTACTATCCTTGCTTTTTCATTTACCTCTTGAATAATCCTCTACCCAGTCATTAATCCATCTTGTTTTCTTCATGCATTTGCAAAGTAAATTGAAGATATCACTATACTTCTGCCTCACTATTTCAGCCTGCATAACATTAAGAAGAGTTCTGGTATTGACATTACTTTCTAATTATTTTGGGTAACAATTTCTTTATGTGTAAAATTATGGGGCTGAGCCAAGAGATGTCAAATAGTCTTGCAGGTGAAATTTTTGTGGGTTTTGTTTATACTAGATGCCTGGTTTAGTTTCAAGGTATTAGTGTGTGGGGTGAATTAAGAATAACCCTTAAGTTTTCAACCTTCAACTGAAAAGTTTTATTGGAATACAGCTAACTCAGGTTATGATGCTATAATAGAATACCTGAGACTGGGTACTTTATAAAGAAGAGAGACTTATTTCTCATAGTTCTGTATCAAGTCACTGGCATCTGGTAAGGGCCTTATTGCTGTATCATCACATACAGAAGAGAAAGCCAACCCATTCCAGCAAGCCCTCTATATAGTGATGTTAATCCATTAAGAGCCTCGTGACCTACACATCTCCCAAACAGCCCCCCTTCTGATCACTGTTGCATTGGGTATTGAGTTCCCAACACATAAATTCTGAGGGACACATTCATGGCAATTGTCATATCTATTGACTCCTGTAGTGTCTAAGGCTGATTTAATACTAGCACTCTAAAGCTGTGTATTAATGAGAGTGTTCATGTGGTCGGTCAGCAAAGCAGAAGACATTTGATGACCCCTGCAGTAGAATAAAAATCATGACACAGACTGGGAGGAATCTGGAAATTAGAAGATGATTGATAACCCTAAAACAATTTTGGCAGAGTTGGCAGAGGACGAGAGGATCAATTCAGTTTTTGGCAAATTCAGATGTGAGTGCACTGCTACTTAAGACTCCTCTCTTCAAGTGTGTTTATTACTTTTGTTTTTTAATTAAAGAAGAGAAAAAGCTGTGTGTAGTGGTGCATGCCTATAATCCCAGTGACTTGGGAGGCTGAAGTAGGAGGATTACCAGCTCAAGGCCAGCCTCAGCAATTTGATGAGGCCTGTAGTAACTTAGTAAGATCCTGTCTCAAAAACTAAAAAGGCTGGGGATTGTGGCTCAGTGGTAAAAGGACCCTAGGTTAAACCTGTGGTACCCAAAGAAAACAAACAAACAAAAAAAAGTGGGACGGGCAGGGAAAGAGAGAAAAAAATCAACAATAGTGTTAAGGTTTGAATCTGGAGCGTTCTCCCAAAAGTTCACGGGTAGGCTTGTTCCCCAATGTAGCAATGGCCAGAGTGGGGTGGGATTAGAAAATGATCAGATCCTGAGGGCTTGACCTCATCAGTGGATGAACCCACTGATAGTTGAATGGATTACTGGGAGGTGGTAAAAACTGTAGGTAGTTGGGGCATAGCTGGAGGAAGTAGGTCACTAGGGGCATACCCTTTGAGACTATATCTTGTCCCTGGTCCCTTTGCCATCCCCATGCCCCTACTGTCTCTTCTTCTTGGCTGTCCTGAGCTGACAGCTTTCCTCTACCATGTCCTGGTGCCATGATGTTTCTGCTTTGGAGCCAGCTGACCACAGACTAAAACCTCTGAAACCATGAACCAAAATAAAGCCTTCCTCCTTTCAGTTGTTTCTGTTAGGTGTCTGTCACAGCAACAAAAAGCTGACTGATACAAATAGTGTAAGGTCTATCAGTAAGCTTATGCTAAAGTCTGCAGTAGCCAAAAGGCCCCTGAATCTCTGGGGCCTTCAATAGCTTGCCCTTCATAGATCACCTTTAGTTCTGCTCCATGTTGTCTTCTCTGGACTGAAGTTAGCAGGGCCTCCTTCATCTAGGCTGTTGCCAGGGAGAGAGAGAGAGAGAGAGAGAGAGAGAGAGAGAGAGAGAGAGAGAGAGAGAATGAGCACAAAAGGCATCAACTTCAGGCTCCTAGTTAGAAATGACATATTACTTTGCTTACATGTCATTGGCCTAAGAAAGTCATATAGGCAAATCTGAGTTCAACAGGATGGGGATGTTTAACACTCTGATAGTGAGAGGAAGCAGATAAACGTGAACAATGACATGCTCTTCCTCACAGGGTTAATGGAGTCAAAAGATTTTGTTGTTGCTCGAAACGGAGTGGCTTTAGCATGTTTGGAAAACAGAAGGAAGGAACCTATCCAGAGAGAAGAGAAGGAAGTGTTCTCTGCATGATTAAATGTCCCCTGGTGTCTTGGTAAGGAAAGACCTTTAGCCGAGTAGTTCGGGGTTCTGGGTCTCTGGGAGTCTATGCTAAAGTTTATGATACATCCCATGGGAGTCACCTGGAGAGACTGTTAAAATGCAGATTCTAATCAATAGGTCAGGGTCAAATGCAGCCTAAAATTCTGCATTTTTAACAAGCTCCCAGAGGATGCTGAGGCTGCCCATCTGTGGGCCAGACTTTGAGTAGCAAAGCTGTACATCATCAGATACTCTAAACCATAGCAGGGGCAGAGGGGTGGTGCACACCTATAATCCCAGCCACTTGAGGCAGGAGAATTGCAAAGTTTGAGGCCAGCCTCGGCAACATAGTGAGACTCTTTCTCAAATGAAAAATTAAAAAGGGCTGAAGATGTAATACAGTGGTAGAACGTCTCCAGGTTCAAAACACACACACACAGACACACATACACACACACACACACACACCTGTGTCAAACGAAGAATCCAAAGAGAATGAAGTCAGTTGTTCAGAACTATTGAGCATTTCAACACAATGTCTTCAAAGCAGAGAATTAGGCTTTAAGAGAGCAGGATGGCCTTTCAGATCACAAAGGACAGGTCAGATGGAGTTGTGATTGGGTGGTGGGAGAGTGGGTAGGTGGTTTAGAGTTTGTGGTCACAGGGCGGTAAGTTGATTTTCAGCTGGATCAGGGGCGGCCCCTGACTTTGTCTACCATTGTGCCAACTGCCTCTTTTGTAATGGAATACAACAAGCTAGATGAAACATCAATAGTCTTCAATCACAGACGGGGACTCCAGAAACCGGCAATAAATGCTGTCTGCACACTCAGACATGAACAGCAGTTGTCAGAATTCACATCTTTAGGTGGTGGCAAGTGATTCAGTACAGTTAATAAAAACCATTCAGTATTTTCATTGATATGAAGTATGTTTCATTTGAGTTTTGATTGTCATAAATATCTTGCTGGTTAAATCTTGAATCAAAACTACAACTGTGGGATTTGACATTTGAAGATAAAATTTCAAGGTGAAATTGTTCTGTAGAGAACCTCAGTATAGTTCCTTCAAAGGAAAATGTACTTATTAGAAGCAAGCAAATGTGCTGTTATTTGTCATCTTTGTAATGACCTTAGTGGATGTGCTCAGGCTACGATGGCTAAGATGAAGCCCACACTTATATTTACTGTTTTTCTGGACTTAGGCATTAAGAACTCTCTCGTTCAGGTTTTGTGGCAGATATCCGTGGCATCGACTTTAGAATTTGCACCTGCATGCTGTGATTTCCTGGGCAAAATTTTAACCTTTCTGAGCCTTGTTTTTTTTTTTTTTTTTTCATTTGTGAACTATGGATGAGATTTCATTCTGTCAATGATAAGTTAACAGCTTTGTTTTCTTTTTCTTTGTTTGTTTACTTACTTTTTTTGTAGCTCTGGGTATGGACTCCAGGGTCTCATGTGTGTGAAGCAAGTTCTCTACCTCTGAGCTATACCTCCAATCTCAGCAGCACTATATCTAAAGAACAGTACACAGAACAGATCCTCAATAACTATGGGGTCTATTTTTGTATTTGTGGTACAAGTTTGAAAGCATTCTTTCAATACATTACAACATTAAGAATGAGCCATGTTGGCCACAATCAAAAGAGAGTAACAAAGGTTGGAAATGTGTGTGTGTGTGTGTGTGTGTGTGTGTTTTGAACCCGGATACATTGCCAGTGGGATTGTACTATGGTACAGCCACTTTGGAAAACAGGCATGTTATCAAAATGTTAAACACAAATTTACCATATGACCTAGAATCTCCACATGTAGGACTCTATGACCAAGGGACATAGAAATATGTCCACATAAAGGCTCTCTAAATTTCTATAGCTCATCATTCATAGCAGCCACATAAAGCAAATATCCATCAGTGGGTGAATGAATGAACGAGTGGTAATATGTCCATACAATGAATGCTGTATACAAGAAGAAATGATATATCATACATGCTACAACATGGAAGACACACATATGTTTCAGACACAAAAGATAATATATTGTATGCTGCCATTTATATGAATTCTCAGAAAAGGCATGTCTATTACATCAGAAAGTGGATAAGAGTTTGGCTGGGGCTGGTGGCAGGTAACCACAAATGGGCTTGAGGTCTCTTTTTGGAAAGATGGAAATATCCTGCCGTTAGACAGTGGTGATCATTGAATTTTACACTTACAGGCATACCTTCTATGGTATGAAAACTATGCCCTCAATTATGCTGTTTGCCAGAGTGAATACTACTTTTGAATATTTCCATTATTTCTATGTAGACTCTCACTGTTCTATGGGAAGAAAATTAGTGAAATACTTTTTTCCAGCTTTCTGACATGCATCGGATTCTCCAATCTATCATGGAGGCTTCAGCTTTTCCGATTCAGTACATAAGTCCTTGGTTTTCAGGACAGTAAGCTTAACCCTGCAATTGATAGCCTGCAGGCACCGGCAGAGGATACTAACATCTGAAAACAATAGAAAGTCCAGTCTGTAAATGCAAATCAATAACACTGGCCGATGATGCCACATGAGTAAAAAGAGATTTGTAAGATGGAGTGTCTTCACTTTAGCCATTAAACTTCTCATTCACCAGTTCTTCATTAAGTGCCTGTCTTAAACAGGGCAATTGAATCTAAGATATCAGACGTGTTTGAATTATGGAGATCAACTGCTTCATTGCTGGCCTTGGGCATAGGATAAAAGGAACCAAATTTAATATTCCCCAGAAAATGATGTAAGGAGAGGTAATTGGCAGCACCTGGAAGATTCCATCTTCAAGAGAACAAGTACCAGCGATGTAGTTAGGGAAGCACAAGTACATTCAGGAGGCACACATTCCCAGTTGTGTAAATGCTAGGGGCCTCACTCAAGCACAAGAGTAAGAATTGAGAGAGAGAGAGAGAGAAAAAAAAAAAAAAAGAATGTGTACACATGTATTAATTCTCTGGCCTTACTTTTGGAAAAGGGGAATTAATTGGTTGTAGGCTCACAGAGTTTCATAAACAAAAAATGCAGGGACTTGCATTGGACAATTTCTTTTGTATGGATTTCACTGTGGGGGTGTCACAGCTGCATCCCCCACTTCTGCCAGACAAACCATTAGGCAATTGTGAGCCCGCAAAGCTGTCAACTTTGAACACGTTTCTTTGGTGAGTGGAGCTGAGGGGTCAACAGGAATAGAAGGAGTCTCAAATTTGCTGCCCAAACAGCAAATAATAATAATAATAATAATAATAATAATAATAATAATAATAATAAAATTAAAAAAATAAAAAATAAATAAAATTCCTTGACAACTGTTACATTTCCTTGTATGATATAGGACTCCTTCACATCAGAAACATTGGGTGGAGGAGGGTGATGGTGGTTGGTATTGAAAGCATTAGAAACTGGAGTGACTGTAGTTGCATTAGGAAGCAGGGGTGATGAGACTGCAGACTCTACTTCAAGCTGCTTTTGTTCCACTGCAGTTGTTTTCCAAGTACCCACCCTGGATCAACAGCATCCCCTTCATTAGTAGAAATGCAAATTTTCAGGCCCCACTCCAGACCTACCTAACAAATCAGGACTTCTGGAGGTTTGGTCTGACAAGGCAATGTTCATTAGTCCTCCAGGTCTTGATGCCTAGTAAGTGTTTGGGAAGCATTCTCCAAGGGTGGCATCCCTCAACCTCAGAACTATGGACAGTTTGGCTTGGAAAATTCTGTGTATTGTAGGATGTTTAACATTCTTGCTGATGACTATTCTCAAGATGCCAAGTAACTCCCCACCCAGTTATGACAATTCAGAACTTTTCAGAGATCATGAAATATATCCTGGAGCAGGCAGGGTGACAATCACCCCTGGATGGAACAAAGTGGTGAGTCTGTTTAAAAGGGTTCGTTGGACAGCACCATTACCCAAGTGAGGGGTAGCAAGTCACATTTGTGGAGGTAGCAATGAGGAATCTGTGTTTTAAAACTGGTTTCTGGTGATTCTGATACTGCTGAGGTTTGAGAACTACCATCCCAGCCAGAGAGACATGAAACAAAGCATTGAATGTAAACATAAATGGCAATCAGTGAGGAGCAGATTTGTACACATAAGTTTTGTAAGGTGGAGTATCTTCTCTTTATCCATTCAACTCCAGAAGGATGGGGAAGATGGGGAAGGAGGTCAGGGTGCTCTCGGGGAGGGTTGTATTTTAAATGATGTGGACAACTAACATCCCACTGAGGAGATCTTTGATCAGAGACTAAAGAAAGTGAAGGGGAGGAGTCAAGAGATAGTGCTTCAGGCTAGAGAGGAAGAAAAGCAAGTCCTGGGGCAGGTGTGGTCTGGGAGGTGTAGAGGATAGTCAGCCAGAGTGATAGAGTGGACTATTGTGCAGGAAAGCAGTTGGAAAAGAGGTGAGAGAAATCATGAACGAACGAATGAATAAATGAACTTACCTCTTTTATGGACTTGATATCTGCATCTGCCTTTGAGAACACTGGGATCTTTTAGGACCTTAAGTTTCTCTTCAAGAGCAGGATTAATACCTGCCCCTTACAGGTTGCTCTGAGAAAGTAAAGGCTCAAATAATGATAAACTTTTGAGAATGGATGATACATATCTATATGTGTAACCTTCCAGTACTTACCATTTTACATAACTCAGAGTACATAATAACAACTGTATGCAAAAAATAAAAATAAAAATGAAGACCTTACTACATCCGACTCTCTAATTCAGTCTTCCAGGTGGAGACTGGAAATTTTATTTGTAACACATTTCCCAAGGTGAGTCTTGAATTTCTACAAGAATTTGAGAATCTTCATTCTTTGCAAGTATTTATATCCCAGCCCCCCTTTGATTATCTGAAGTGCCCTAGTATTGGAATTTCCAAGTACCAAAATTAACACCTGAAATTCCAAGGGCTTCCCATGGATGGTAAAAGTTTTAGATCCATCAATGCATACTCAGAAGGCGATACTGAGGGACTTTGAATATTCTGGTGAGGCTTGCTGGACTAAATAATCAGGGGACTCCTCAGAAGGAATTAATTAATTTTGGGTTGCTTAAGCCAGTCAATAATATTAAGAAATAAAAATATTTCCTTCCATTGTGTAATAAAATGAACTCTGACATAGAGGTGGTATTACGTCCACAATGATGGTTACATCTTCCAAAGCTCACCTCTCCCTGATTAGTTGACCTGTCCATGTCATTGTGTTTGGAAACTTAATATGATAACCTTGAATTTCTGTAACTTCTACCCATCCCCCCAATGCTTGGTATTTGGAGTCAGTTTCACTCTTTAAAAATAAACCATTCTTCAACATATTATTACTCCCTGGTTATTTTGCTCAAACTTACTTACCTTAGGGAACTGCAAAGATGAATCCTTACCCTATCTTAAAGCTGAATGGTTTGAACTACTAGTTTTTTTCCTGTCTTAATTTCCCCTCTCTGCGTTCAAGAGGTCAGACATAGTCTGAGGCAACACTGTAGGACCCTCTGTCTTCAGAAAACAACTGGATTACTTGGTTTGAATCTCTTTTCTTTTTTTTTTTTTTCTTCACATTGAAATGATGTGGGGGAAGAAATGGAGTAGTGTCAAGATGAGTTTTTAAACTGATTTATTTGGTAGAGAAAATGCACCAAAGCTGAAGAGAAAATGCTTTCTCAGTGGCTAAGCTGTATCTGACAGTTCGTGACAGGGTGCCAGACTAGAATTGAAAGCACTCAGTTTTTGTTCATTTAATTCACTTATATAAGTATGATAAATTAATGACAGTCATTGAGATTCATACACAAGCAACTTAAGGAAGTTTAAAAATATTTAGATTTCATATTCCTATTTCTCAGATTGGACAACTGAGGCTTAAAGGTACCTGGGCCTCTATTAATGTTTTTAAGAAAGTTTGTCTCCCAAGATTAGGCACAGCAGGCTCAGGAAACTTTCTCTTCACTAGTTGTCCACCCCAAAGCATTTTGAATTAAAATTTCTTCTTGGGCTGCCAGATAAAATTTAGGATGCCTAATCAAAATCGAATTGCTAACAAATGATAAATATTTTTAGCATAATTAAGTCCCAAATACCACACAGAATATATACGTATACTAAAAATATATTTGTTGTTCACCAGAAATTCGGATTTAACTTAGTGATAATTGTTAATTCGCGCAACTCCGATGCTTCTCTATGAATCAATACTATTTGGACTTTAGTAGTAGTTATGTGATCATGCAACCTCGATCTAAGAAAACTTTGCAAATTTTGATGTAGGTTATTTATTTTCCTTACCAAAAGTAAATTAAGAAAACTGAATCATGTTGTCTGAATTAAAGACTAGAGTTTAAGATTTAGGTATTTTTGAGGAAAAGCCAGGATTAGAAGCTGTTGTCATATTTCCCTTAAAATGACTTTGTATATTTAAGTATCTTAGTTGGCGCTTGACCCTAGTCATATAAAGCTCAGCACAAAGGTGGCCATGCCTGTCAGATGGCTTCCTGATGGTGACATCTTCAGCAGAGACGTTCAAACGTGGCTTAAGGCTTTGCCCAAGAGCTTGGTGGTCCCTCCTCATTTTGAGAGGGGAATGTATTGTGGAAATGGTATAGTGAAGATGCTGGGAAAAAGACTCTAATAAGCAAATCTCTTTGAATTTCTTTTTTCTGCATGATGGTATTTAAGACTGTTAATTGCTCTTACAGGATCCTGAATATCACCAGAAAGAGAATCACCATTCCTGCTCTTCTAGAAACTGCTTCTCAGGATCTACAGACCAGAGGTATGTTCAGATTTTATTCTTTTAAAAGTCCTTCATATTTCTTCCTGGAAGCTAAGTTCAATAATTCCTTTGGTAATTAAACCCTCTCTGGTTTGGAGGATTTTTATCCCAGTTCATCAATTTGACCCATGGCAAGTTTCTTGCCAGAGGAGCTCAGAGACGAGAATTGAACTGACGTCCTGCCACTCTTCAAAGTGTCTCTTGAAACAAAGTGGTTCTGGGGGGCTTGAGAGTTTTTGCTTCTGTTTAAAATTGGGGAGAAAGTTGCAACTGAGAGGGTGCGAATGGTTTGGGGGCCTGGACTTTTGTCTTAGAGCAAGGTGATGAAACGTGAACTGAGTTTTTATCAGGACGTGCATGCAGTTGTAATAAACAGTTAAACGGGTTGACTTCAGGCATCATGTTATTGTGCTCACCTGGAAGTTAGGCAAAATGTTCTAAAGCAATTCTCAGTTTAGAGGATTTGGGTCTCAAACCACTGAATGCTGGTGCTTCCAAATGTGATAATTTTTACAGTGTACCATGTTTTTAGAAATTCTAAAACTCAACCAATACAATCAGTCTGCTTTGCCTGGCTGTTAAGGTTTCCCAGGGAAAAATATACAAAGATTAAATTCTGGTATGGCTTTGTAGACTATGTGTTGGAGTTAGGGACCTATGTTGCAGAAGTTGGTCTGCAATTTTTTTTTTTTAACTTTTCTTTTTGTACCAGGGATTGAATCCAGGGGCACTTAACCACTGAGCCACATCCCCAGTCCTCTTATTTTGAGAAAGGGTCTCACTGAGTTGCTTAGGACCTCCTTAAGTTGCTGAGGCTGGTTTTGAACTCTCGATCCCCCTGCCTCAACCTCCCACACTGCTGGGATTATTATGCACCACCATACCTGGCTGCAAACTTATTCTGTAAAGGACCAGATACAATTATTTCATGCTGTCACAGTCACTCAATTCTGCCACTGTATCAGTAAAGCAGCCTCCATAATAGGTTAAGGAGTGTGGTCTCTTCAAAACTATGAATGGATGCTAAAATTTGAATTCTGCAGTGTTCATGTATTGCTGAGATAGTCTCCTTCCTACCCATCCTTATTTCTACTAACAAGAAAGGTAATAGAAACCAACATGCCCACCAATACCCTCACTTTCACTCCCCATGCTGATTTCCTCTAGGCCTCAATTCCTGAAAAACCCTTGATTCTTAGAGAATTATAAAGTCTCAGTGACTAATGCCTACATATGTTTCTAGCTTACACAACATATTTTACTTAGATTAAATAGAGCAAAGGGAAAATATTGTTAAAAACTTATGATATGGGTATGTACCATGTGCTATCTATTTTCTGCATGACACCAACTTGAGATCCTGAAAGAACCAGACCACAGTGTTCCTCCCTGTGCTCCCTGATTAAGAGAATTGAGCTTACCAGGCTGACATGACCCCTGCTCACCACGTGCCTCCTGTAAATTGTTTACAAAGATTTCCTGAGAAGAACACATGCTGGGTGTGATAGTGCATGCATGTAATCCCAGCTACTTGGGAGGCCGAAGCAGGAGGATATCAAGTTCGAGGTCAGCCTAAAGGTCAATTGGTGAGACCCTGTCTCAAAGAAAACAAAACAAAAATACACCTATTTGTGACATAATGAAGTTTTTATCCCCAGCTCAAGGACTGGGAATAAAAATGACTGGATGGAAGGCTGGACTGGGTTCCTGGGTTCTATTATGCTGACCCTTGCTTTAGATCAACCCAAGACTGCCAATCTCCACTTAATTTGCATTGGTTGACACTGCAGAGATCTTTTACCATGCTCATGTTATACTAATGATCTGCTGCTGATAACTGGGCCCAAATCAGGGGAATTAGTGCCTCCTGGGTCAGACATCATCTCTTCAGCTGAACATTGTGGGAAAAGAAAGGAGTGTCAATATTGAAGGCACCTGGAGCACTTTGGGTGCGAATTCAACTTGGTCAGGGAATAGACATTTTGCAATTGAGCCATTCCACCTTCTAGCCCCTGGCCTCCAACCCCTCTGCTCTGAGCCTTCCTTTTAGTTCCTCAGTTAGCAGGACATGAAGGAATTATTGTCTGGACTGTTGCTTTTCTGTAGCTGATTTGGTGGAAGTTTTCTTTGCATGTTTTTTTCCCCCCTTTTCTGTTATTAAATGGTTTCATTTCCAACACTTGGCAAAGACTGTGATCACGGGTCACTATAGGCAAGCTCAAGTATGGGAGGCTAACAGTAAATAGTCATGTAAGTCAGGACACAATAATTAAAGGCAAGAAAATTCCTTTACAAAAGGAATCATTACAATCTCCAATTTTACTTTAAAATTAAGAAGCTTCAGTTGCAAGCTTTCTCTAGTTACTCCCTAAATAGGTCGAAATTAAAACTATTTTTAAAAACTGAAGGCTTAGCTTACTCTTGTAAGGTAATAAGGTACTGTGTGACCTGAGATAAGGTAATTCACTTCTCTGAGTTGCTCTAGTGAAATGAGGAACTTGGGCTATGTGAACTCAAGAGTTTTTGTGTCCTTGTGACATAGAAAGGTACAGTAGCACAGTGTGTGAAGTAAAGACAAGCTTTTTGAAGTAGCCAAATGGAAGAGCATGAATTTCTAAACACCGTGTTAGGGACCAGATTGTCATCCCCCAAATTCTTAAGTTGATGTTCCAACTCCCAGTACCTGAGAATGAAAGCACATTTGGAATTGGACTTTTAAAGAGATAATTAAGGTTAAATAAGGTGATGTGGGTGGACATTGATCCATTTGACGGTCTTTGGATATAGGCATTTTGAAGAGGCAGTTGAGTTGAACCCAATAAGCAAGAAAGTTGCCAAGATATGCATGCTCACTGAAGGTCCCATAAGAGGCTGTCTGCATGTCTAGGTGAGAGGTCTTGTGGATTATTAATCTACAGACACCTCGATCTCCAACTGGTGTCCAGAACTGTTAGAAATTTGTGTAAGCCACCCAATCTGGTATTGTGACAGCAATCCTAGCAACTAATATACACCCCTAAATATAAGGGGGATATGCATAGGAGGAACTATCCCTGTCTTGAGCTCACAGAGCAGAGGGAATGGTGGCAGCATTGCTTTATTTCTAACCCACCCCTCCCAGCTCTATGGTCTGGAGGGTTGTGTTTGAAAGCAGAAGTGATTAGATTGGGTGGACATGCCTGCCATTGTTGGAAGAAATGCTGAATGCTCTAGATATCAATAAAAAATCAAAGTCCTATCCTGGTGTGGTGATACATGCCTGTGATTCCAATGACTCAGAAGGCTGAGGCAGGAGGATTGCAAGTTTGAAGCCAGCCTTAGCAGCTTAGGAGGCCCTAAGCAACTTGATGAGACCTTGTCTCAAAATAAAAACTAAAAAGGGCTGAGAATGTGTCTCAGTGGTTAAGTGCCCTGGATTCCATCCCCAGTACAAAAAAGAAAGAAAGAAAGAAAAAATTCAGTTATAATCTATTGTAAACGTATTTTTCATATGCATCTTAGCAAGTAGTTAAACTTGCCCTTCCATTTGGTAAATATTATCTCAAACTTTTGTTGCTAAGGAAAAGGAGCTCCAAAAGGTTCAATAAAAGGACTTATACTCTTAAATCATTGGAAACCTCAGTTTCTTTTTTAATGTTTTATCTATTGATAGTAACCATATTAGAAATCAAAACAATTAAATCTATATCATGATGAATAGTTTTTTATGAGAAATATTTTTCTCAAAGCAAAAAAAGTTAATGAGACACATAGTGGTCCTCCCACCCACCTACATCCTCATAAGTCAACTTAGTGTTTGGCTTCAGAGGAGATAATAAAAGCAGATACAAGATCTCACTTTTTTTAAAAAATTATTTTTAGTACTGGGGTTTTAACCCAGAGGCACTTTACCACTGAGCTACATCCCCAACCCTTTTTATTCTTTGAGTCAGGGTTGCATTAAGTTGCTTAGGGCCTCGCCAAGTTGCTGAGGCTGGCCTCAATCTTGTGGCCTCAATCTTGGCCTCAATCTTTCTCATGACCCATGCCATGAAGACTCTGGAAGACTGTGTTGGACACATTAGAGAGTGAATATGGCAAGTGACATCTTATTATTCTCCACGTAGCTTTGACTTCCTGAGTGCCCTGAAGGAGCCCGTCAGAACATGCTGGACTAGTTTGAGGTCCTCTAATACAGATGAAAAACATGAACAAGGTTCTTTTTATGGTGCCTTTGGTGTAGCTTTATCACCACCCTGTTGACCAGACACAAACGTGCATTTTGACTGCACTTTTGGAGTTGTGGCCTAAAGATGGGTTTCAAATGATCACCTTTAAGAGATGTCCACAGAACGTGTACTCCACAGGTCTCTACTACCTATATATGAAGTGTGACATTGTTCACAACCTCAGAAGGTATGACTGAAAAGAAGAAAAAGAACACCTGCTCTGACACTGACTCAAAGCAAAAAAGGTTAATGAGAAGCACAGTGGTCCTCCCCTGTTTCCCATAAGGCTTGGATTTTGTTTTTCACTGGTTATAGATTTGTATTAATACAACATTATTTGACTTATCAATGAAGTATTTATTGAGTGTTACTGAATGTTGCAGTGATTGAAATGGTGAAGAGAGGGCTGGGGTGGTGGCTCAGGTAGAGCGCTTGCCTGGCATGTGTGAGGAATTGGGTTTGATTCTCAGTACCAAATATAAATAAATGAATAAAATAAAATAAAGGTCCATCAACAACTAAAAAAAAAGGAACTGCCTTCAGAACCATTAAAAAAAGAGATAATTACAGTTGTATGGCTTCTTAACCTTTCCAACAAGAAAATGCATGTTCAATGAGGTTAGGTGAATAGCCTGAGATTACTCAGCTAGGAAGTAGTGAATTTTAAGTAGAAATAAGACCTCTTTTTCATGTTAGGCTGTGCTATACCTGTGGCACTAGGTAGCTTAGACTCTGAAGCTGGATGTAATTGTGAAATGTTAGAGTGTATTTCCTAAAGGTGGCAGTTCAGTTGTACAGAGGCTCAGGGAGGCTGGAATCGGCAGAGGAAAAACATAGAAGAAATTGAGACAAATCAAAGTACAGGGAAGGATGCAATAGGAGCAAGAATAATCAAAGTGGGAGGAACAAATTGGGGGAAGGCACAGAGGCTGGGAAGGCCAGGAGTGCAGCCTCATTAACATGGGGCATAGATGATGGAGGCTGATTGATGGGGCAGTGGCAGCCAGACCCTCTCCCATCAGGAGCGTCCATTTGTGAGCTGCCTCCTCTAACTGGGGCTGCAGATATATGGCTTCTGAACAGAGCTCTACAAGGATTCCACCCAAGATTTTGGCCATTTAGCTTCATGGATGAACCAACAGAGCTAACCAGCCACAGATGTTTTGTTTATAACTGGGGGAATTCATGTGGGGCTTTGCGATGACATTTCCCTGTCTATAAAATGCGGGTGTTCAAACAGCGATACTGTGTGGAGCACTTGGAGTCTCTGTCTTGAGAGGCAGTTGTGGAGTGTAATGGTTTAATGGTCATTTAGCATGATGGGCCTTCAGAGGGTAATATAATTTGCCTGCCAGTTAAAATGAGCACTTCTCCGTGGGAAATCAAAGATCATGTCCGCATAACCTGGGCGAGGTGAATGAGAACATCACAAAGAGAATGCCAAGAATTGAGAACGGGCAATACAATCTGTCATACTGGTCTCTTCATTAGTCCAGAGTAATTAGAAAAACCAATTTTCACTGAGTTAGTGACCGGTCTCGCGTTAAAAAAAAAAAAAAAAAAGCTTTATTTTCACTTGACTCCTGACTTAACACCTAACAGTTTTCTCATTTTTATTTGATAACTTTTTCTCCAAGTTTGTTGATAAAATTGAAGTTATGGAAAATGCAGAAGCTGAACTTGGCCCACCCTGAGACTTCTCTGACTCTATTCCTGTATGTGGGGCAGTGGGTGTGCTTTTTCCTAAGGTATGTCTCTTCCCCAGACCCTTGGTATCATCCTTATCCAGATAACTCAGTGACCTCCATCCCTCAAATTCTCCTCTGTCTTCTGTTACCTTCTGTTCTGTTACCATCTGTCTCTGCCTGTGAGTTTCTTTTTGGCTCAAGTCTAGGCACACAGACAAGTCCCTCTGATGTCTCTCCTCCTTTCACGCCCTTACTTGGAACTTAATCTCACTTGTGCACTTAGTTGTGAGTGTGCTCACAGCCATTGGTGATATGCTGCTGGCCTGCATATTGGCCACAATTAAATCCTTATAATACTGCAAAGGCTGGGACTGATGGGAGAGATGCCCTCCATCCTTCTTAATGTTTGACATCTTCTCTTCCTTTGCTGTTCAGTATTGGTGGTCCTCTGGGTTTCCTCCCTGGCCTCTTGCAAAAATTTGGAGGTGACATGATTGGGTTAAGAGAGCCTTAACGGAATCACTGCATGAATCAAGTTGAATAGATTAACTGGGTGATAACCCTAGTCCAGCAGGGTATGGCTTGGTGAGGTCCATCATTGGGGGCGTGACTATGGGGTATGTATTTTGTACCTGGTGAGGAATCTCTCTGCTTCCTGATTGCCAAGTACTGAGCTGTTTTCTTTTGCCACACCCTTCACCATGATGTTCTGCCTCACCTGGGACACACAGTGGTAGATTTGACCAGGTATAGATGGAGACCTCTAAAACTGTGAGCCCTAGATAAACTCTTGTGTTGTTTTTGTTGGGTCTTTTGGTCACAGTGATAAAAAAGTTGACTAAAACAACGTGGGCAATGTTGTTTGCATGCACTTTTAAAATAAGCATCTCACCCTGTCTACACTTTCATCCTTTGCCATTTACCCCAATCTCCTGCATGTTCTTTTGTAAATTAAGATTTGCTGGAAAAACAGACATGGCTGTATTCCTTTTCTAAAGACACCACAGGGCTTGTGAAGCCTAAGATATGAACTCTCACTCTTTACAAAAAAAAAAAAATTTGCCATTGCTTCTTCAAGAGCATCAAAATCATTTGGAGGGTTTTGTGAAAACCTGGATTTCTGGACAGGACTCTGGGTTTTTGATTCAGGGACCCTAGAATGTGCCTTTCTAACCAGTTTCAAGGTAGTTAATCTGTACTTCGAAAACAATCATGGTGGTTCTCACCATCATGTTGTCATTCACCTGTACCCGCTAAATAGGTGCTTAATCTCCTCTCTGCATCACATCTATCCTCTCCAGTGCTGCCATTCAGATAAACACATCTGTCTACAACAGGACAGTTCTCAAGGTCTCCCAATTACCTACAAATGTTTTTTTATCAAGTTAAATAAGTTATGGATCTTAATAAAATAAGAAGGATGGGGACCATATTAACAAAAGCATTAGCTATTTTACTTTGTATCCAGCAACCTACAGCATTCACTCTTGGAACTCTGTTGACTGAGCATGGTAGGAAATTTTATTGTCCCCATTTTCCAGATGAGCCAAGTGAGTTTCAATAAGGTTGCATAGCAGGAAGGTAGTTGGGTCAGGCTTTGAACAAAGCAGTCTGACTCCAGAGACCATGATACAGGGAGTGTCTCAGAACCCTTTTCTTACTCCTCAGCCACACGGTAATTTTGTTATAATATTCTTACATGTACAAATGTAAACCTAGATACAATCTATGCTACTAATTCCTATACAACTATAAAACCAAACCAAAGTGAATATACAAACAAAATCACGATAAAATCTGTTTAACGTTGAATTAATATGATGCATTACTGCTGCTTTGCTGAATATTAAATTCTTTTGCAGCATGAATTGGTGCTGGTTTGCTACAGTGAGAATCTGGTGAGTTCGATCTCACTGTGCTGCCTGAGGCATGTCACATCCGTTATCACATTTCTCTTTCAAGCTCTTGTGGAAGTTTTATTTTATGCCATAATAGGATGACATTTGGCCTGAATATGCCATATAAATATTAAGTTGACCTCCTTCCCCCTCATTAAAGTGTTTCTAGAGAGTAAAACTTATCACCTACAACAGTTAAAAAAAAAATTGGTCTTGAATTCCACAGGAAAGCTGGATTTTAAAGTGATGAGCTACAGACCCCAATCTGAGGAACGACAGACATTGGAGCCCCTTCACACCCTACCCTGCCACCTCCTCCATCTCCTACCCCTTCTCCCTTACTTTACCCCTCACCAGAGGCTAGACTGCTGGTAAGTCCAGCTACTCAAGGAACTCTCATTTCTCTAGGCTTTGGCATGTACTTTTCCTCTGATGACTAGTTTTTCAATCCTCAAACCCACCCCTTCAGGTCCACGCTAATCTCAACTTCTGTTCATACATTAAAATCCTACTTTTGCATAGACACCTCATAAACTCTTGAACTTACAGGGAAGCCAGGCAATGGCTAACACAAGACAAGGTCCTCTGGGCTGCCTCTCCTGTACCAGGGCTCAAGATGGCTTTCAGATAGGAAGCTTTGAGTAGAAAAAGAAAACTGATGAATCCAGGATCTGCAAATGAAAGGGAAATGGTTCTCTCAATGTCTCCTCACCTTGCCAAGATGCTCTGGGTCATGGTTATCCACGGACCCCATAGTGTGTGGGTTGGTCTTTTTCTAGGCAAAACTTAAGGGAGCAACATTGTCTATGGAGGAGTCCTCAGGTACCAGGCAGTCTGGATTTCAAAGCAATAGCAACTCAGAGCTGTCCTGGAAATCCAGCTTCATAGCACCTGAGCACCTCAAAGTCCAGGAGAGGCTATGTTTCCCCTTCTGTGTCGAGGGGTCATGGCTCTCATGGGAAGTGGACTGTAGGTACAGGCCCCTTACCAGTTGGAGAGAGGAGCTGGCTCAATGACCAGGGAACTTGGAATGAAATCTTGGGCTCATTTTCATATGTGCTCCTACTTCTACCTTTTTCTTTTTCAGATCCTTCCAGATTTTTAGTAGTCTATTAAGTTAAGACAATTTCTTAAATTGATTTATTTTATTTTATTTTTTTAAGAAAAGCCTACAGCAAAAGGGAGAAGGTAGAGACTTAAGAAATTTCTGCCATTGAGATCAAGTCAACCACTGGGCAGACCTCCAAAATGAGTGTCCAATGGCTCCCCATTGAGATAAAGTACTTGCCACGAGAAAACAGATTTCTGTGGAAGTGATCAGAGTTGGAGATAATGCACCCCTCCTGAGGAGATGCAATTTCCCATCTTTGGATGGGCTGCAGAGAAAAATGGGATTTGATATCTGAGTTGTAAGAACGATGTATGAAATTACAATAATTTTGCTGGGGACATGTTGGCACTCACAATTCAATCTTTTCAATGGTGGTTCAATACAACATTGTAAAATGCACGTGTTCCTTGTGAGTGTTAGTGTCTTAAAATACATCCAGATGGTATTGTCTGTATATAGAAAATCTAGGTTTTCGAGATGATAAATCTAGTTAATACATAACAAGAACAGAAGATGTTTCAGAAACCTGTGATGCCAAACTTAGTGTTTAATCCATTTATAAGACTTATAAAAAGCTTTTAAAAATATGAATCATTGTCAAAATACTTTATAATTAACTACATTTGTGGCTACTTTCCATTTCTATTTCCATGAAGCAAAAAAATTGACACTCCTCATGTTATGTCTCCCTTTTGTCCAAGAAATGGAATGCGTTTTAATGAAGTATACTCATTTATTCAGATCTCTAGAGTGTTTTAAATGTCTTAAACTGAATGGACAACCTAAATCACAAATGACAGTTTGCATCTAAGATTTTTCACAATATGATGTCTAAAGGTATTGGTTTATAAATCTGGTTCAACTTTGGCATAGAAGATTTTGATATATTGATGAAAAGATCTTAAAGGCAATGCAGTGAACATCCTTTTAGATTTCAGAATTTAGTTCTCACAAAAATATAAAATTTACCTGAACTAAATTAAATCATGGTTTATAATCCTTAGAAAATTGAGTGTAACACTTATTTTCTTTTGATTAAAGAATTCTAAGAAGATTAAGGTTGAAAATGTGGAAAATTGAAGAAAGTTTAAAAGAGAAAATGAACGCTTGATAAACCTTTCCAGCTTTTTAAACTGTACATGCATATTAACTTATTTCTTCTCCCAAATTTGGGTCACATTGCAAATTGACAGTTCTATAAACATAGTCTTGTAGTTGTGACTTTAAACTTCTGGATAATATCCCATCATATAGAACCATTGCTAGACATTACAACATTTCTAATTTTTGCCTTTCATAAGTAAGAGGTAACTATAATTATATCTTTTCCCTCCTAACAGAGCTTAGCCCTCTCCTGAATTTTGTTTCTTATTGCCTTCTTGTGAGCAAGCTGAAACAATATACTGTACATATGATTATTGTGGTTATGTTTTCATCAGCACTTTGTATTCTTTCTATTTTTATAGTGTCTTTTGATGAACACAGCTTATTAATTTGAATTTTTGACATTTCTTAAGTTTTTAGTTTCTTATAAACATCTTCCAGTCTTACTTTTTATGACATTCATTTGTGATTGATTTCTATAACTGATAAGAAGCAAGTATGTTTTTTTCCTCTGATATGGAAACCAGTTGTTGCAACACTGTAGTCCATCCTGTCTCGGGAACATTGTTTATTGCAAGTGAAATTTCCATATATTGTGATTTTGGGGGCTCTTGGTTAGTTCTCATTGTTTATAAGCTTACTCTGTTTCAATACTGCTTTAATTACTGGTCCTTTACACAAAATCCTGATTTCTAACAGGGTAAGATTCCTACCCTGTGCTTCTTCAGGAATATTTTGGACTTTAATTTTTTTTTTCTAATTTTCAGAATTAACTTGTAGAGTTGCATGAAAAATTCTGCAGGAATTTTGATTGGATTAATTTTGCCTCTATAGATCAATCTAGGTACACATAATACATGACCTATTCCTGAATATGATATTATTCTCATTTGATTTCTGAATGTGTTTGAAAATCTTATATATTCTTGTATGTGGAAGTTTTACAACTGCTTGGCTTAGGTCAGATCTACAATTTTTTTTATTGATATTAAGAGTGACCGCTTTTAAAAATGTTTTCTGCTTGGCTATAGCATATAAATAGAATTGATCTTTAGAAAGAATTGTTAATAATAGGCATTTTAAAGTTTTAGCTATCTTTTGGGGATCATAGTGTCTGTGGTTCTGGTTCTTTCCTGCACGGGTGTTCAGGGGACAGGGGTGGATGAATGCATCTTACTGCACTGTTCGTCATTTCCCTGCTCTACTTCTTTCCACAACAGTTTTCTAATATCTGTATCATAGGTCAGCAAATACTAAGGGCTAGATAGAACTTTCGGCTTCATGAACCATATAGTGTCACAGCTACTCAATTCTGCAATTTTAGCATGAAAGCAGTATTATAGACACATGCTTTTTTAAAAAAAGAGTATGTTGGCTTTGTTTCAGTTAAACTTTATTTACAAAAAATGCATAAACAGCCCAGTTTAGCCCATTAGTTGTCATTTATTGAACCATATTTTATTATGCTATCTTTTTGTAGGATTACTATTGCTTTATAATTTCTAGTAATTTTTGCATTTCATATTTCCTTTTTGTCTTCCATTTAATTTTTTTCTTTTTTGTTTACTTCTCTTGCATGAGTGGATTAGCTTACTATTCCTGGTGTATTCTTAGTGAAAATACTTCTTTATTCCATTTCATTCATGGTTTCAGGACCAGGCAAGTATTTCTGTTCTTGTGTCAGTTTTATTAATTTATATTTAAATTGTTCACAGTTATTGCCTTTTAATTCTCTAAATCTGATCATGTCTTCTTTTATTCTGAATATATTGTATATTTCTTTTCTAAGTTATTCTTTCCAGAGATTTTGCTGTCTTTTTGGTCTTTTAAGAGAAATGGATTTTATTGGTGCTCCCTACAGGCCATTTTTCTAATTTGTCAATTTCTATTCTCATTTTTGTGTGTTCTTTGGGCTTATCCTTTTTCCCTGGATAATTAGCTCATTATTTATCAGTCTTTTTTTCTCCCTAGCATGTACAGCTATAAATTTTCTTCAAACAAGTAATTTTATTTCACCCCATGTGTTTCCATATATGACATTTTTGTTTAGGCTTCAACATTAATCTGTTATGATGTCTTCTTGGACAATTGGGTAGGGTGTGTTTTAAATTTTCTGGACATAGTTTAAATTTTATTTAAATTATATTTTCATCAGGGAATAGTGAAATGCTACTATGTTTTGTTCTGTTTCTTTAAAGTGGTTGAGACTTGTCTTTATGGTCCAGCACACAGTTCAATTTTACAATTTTCTGATTGTATGAAATGTGTGATGTGTTTTGTTCTAAGACTATTCATTAAATCAAGCCAACCAGTTGTGTTCCTCATTACTGATTCTTTCTACGACTAAGATTTGTTAGAACTTTCCAGAATGATGGAAATTTTTCTCATGTAGTTGTATTATAATGCCTTTTAAATATTTCAAAGTGATGTGAATAGGTATAGGCAAGTTTACAGCTCATATTATCTTCTTGGTGGATTAACTCTTAACATTTTATTGTGTGTGTGTGTGTGTGTGTGTGTGTGTGTTTTGTTAGCAGTACTTATTGTGAAATCTATTAATTCAGCCTTATAAATCATTTTGATTAGACTTGTGCTCATATTCCCTACATTTATGCTTTCAATCTTACTTTGCTCTTTTATATTAGGTGTTTTCTTTTGGGGAGGATGAATACCATAAAATTATTTTTTTTTAAAGTTAGCCCTTGTCTTATAATTAATTTATATATTGATGGCAATTATTATTGCTTTATAATTTCTAGTAATTTTTGCATTTCATATTTTCTTTTTGTCTTCCATTTAAATTTTTTCTTTTTTGTTTACTACTCTAGAAAATACACAACCATTTTTTTCTATTTAGCAGTTACCTTAGAAATGAATAATTATGCTTACCAAATCAAAATCTGCTATTAAAATTTCTATTTCCTCCCAAACACTATATAAACCTTACAATGCAGTAGCACTAACAGGAATAAATAGCTTCCCAATTTACGTTTTATTTTAATGCTATTGTTTTCTAATTCTATACATTTAACATTATCAGTCTATGATTTATTAATCTTTCCATACCAGGGATTGAACCCAGAGATGGTCTACCCCTGATCTATGTTCCTATCCCTTTTAATTTTTCTTTTTTTTTTTTTTTTGAGAGACTCTTGCTAAACTGCCCCCAGTTTGCCTTCCAACATGGCCTTCTGAGTAGCTGGGGATGAAAGTCATATACTACTGTGCCTGCCTGGCTTGTGATTTTTTTTTTTTTTTAAGATTTGTATACATACAAGCTCTTTCTTGTTTCATTTTACACTTCTTTTTGGAATCATTTTCCTCCTCTTTGAAGCACTTTTTTTTTTTTTTTGTAGATTTTTAGTGAAGTCTCTGTTGACAACCTGGAGAGGTCCTATAGCTAGGAAAACTTTGTTGTATTTAGGACCAAATCTCCCAGAGACTGGCAACCCAGTTGCTCTTCCAGGCTTAGGTTTTCTGTAAAGTGACCTGATGGTCATCACCATGATTGAGCATGCTAGCTCTTGGCTCAAAGTTCTTACCATCACATGGCAACTAATGTGATCTTTGGCAAGTTTCTTACAACTTTAAATAAACCTCAGTTACTTTGTCCAGTGGGTTAATTACAGTATCCATTCATACATTTATTATGAGAATCAAATAAGTTAGTGTACTTAAAGATTAGAACACTACCTTTGTTAATGTAAGTGCTCTCATGTAAGCTATTAAATTAATAATTTGTGTTTATATTATGGGTTTTAAGCATCTTACTGTGTGCAGTAACTGTCTGTTTTATAGGAAAGTTACAAAGATACTTCAGGGAGTTCTTGTAACTTTAGCTTACCTTCACATTAATGTCTTTCATAACTAAATTATTTTTAAAACCAAGAAAATAACATCAACACAACACTGTTTACTAAATGACAGACCTTGTTCAAATTGCATCAGTTTTCCCACTGATGTTCTTTTCCTTTTCCCAGATCCAATCTGGGATTTCACATTGCCTTCAGTCTCTTAAAATCAGAGTTCTTCAATTTTCCCTTTGCCCTTCAAGACCTTGACAATTTGAAGAGTCCTAGATGGTTATCGTCTAGAATGTCCCTTAGTTTAGATAGGTTGTTGTCTTATGATTGGGTTGAGGTGGGGTATTTTGAAACAGATTGCCACAGAAGTGATGTGATCTTTTCACAGCATCATTTCAGGGATAGGCAATGCAATTTTATTACTGGTAACTTTGACCACCTGGTGTCTGCTGGATTCTCTACTGTGAATTAACTGTGAATTGTCATTAATAAATATATTGGAGAAGATACTTGGGGACTATGTAAATTCCCACTTCTCTTCAAACTGAGAACCAATGATTATAGTATCCTGCTTGGAGATATTTTGTGTTTCAATTAGTTGTGTTTCAACTGTCTGTTAATTTGCATAATTTCTTACAGACTTTCATATCCTCTCATTTAAAAAAAAATATAAAAGTACTTACATTATAATCTGGCAATTTGAAAATCTACAGTCATTGCCAATCTGTTAAATCTACTGGCTCTTACCTGGTTTTCTTTGTTTTGTAATTTTCCCTCCCCATAATGAACTTAAGTTTCTTGGAATTTTACCAACAATAATCTTTAAGGCATCAGTTAAAACTGAGTTAGTTCTGCCAGGAATAATCTACTGCTTTTTTATCCAGAGGACTATCAATTAAGAACCACTGTAAGTTCTTCATTTTGGGTTTTATGGTCACCTTGATGGAGGCTGATGTATGCTGTAAACCTACCTGACATTCCAGTAGAATGTACCAATTCTCAGTGGAGAGATTTTTCTCTGTCACAATGAACCAAGATTCAAAACAGATGGGCTTCCTTGAAAACCTTAGGTGAGTTCTCTTTTTCCATTTGCAATGACACTGGTGGCATAAGTTTAGTGAGTTCTGTGCTGTTGGAATCCCATCTTCCCAAGTTCCCAAGTCTTGTCTTTTGCCTTCTATGTCCTACAAAATAGTGGAAACCGGGGCTAATTCTGTAAAAGCTCTGAAGGTACAAACTGGTTAAGGTACTTCACTCAGCACTATGTGCCTGCTTGCCTTTCTCTCCCCCACTCCCACCTTCTTTCCTTTCTTTCTTTCAGTGTTCCTTGCTTTCTTACCAATTCATCAATGCTTACTTCCAAAAACACTTTAGAACCTTCAGTTGTCCATGGGATTCTGTCACAGATTCTGCTCCGTCATGCCACCCAAAATGGCAGTCCCATTGTTTCATTTTTCTTCTGTTGTAGCACATGAACAGACCTCTAAGATTGCCAGTTATTTGAGGAATATCTACAGCATAAGAGAGACCAAAAGAAAGAGGAAAAAGAGATCTTTGAAAATACGAGGTTAATGCAGGAAGGGAGCAGCAGAAAATGAGGAGGGTAGAGGGACCCCAACCTATAATTTTAATCTGTTGAAAGACAAAAGAAGATAATTGCTCCAGGAAATAATAGAAAGCTATACATGTGAAATTTCCAAAGTATGGAAATATTTAAATAGAAGTTGTGGGCAATAATTGATACATATTATTTAATAGAACAAAGAAAGTAAAGAGAGAATGCAGGAGAAAAGTATTAGAAAATGCTGCTCATAAAAGTGGGTTATGAGAACCCATAAAAGTCTCTTAAGATCCTAGGAAGGGTTTCAGGAGGTTCACATCCATATTTGTACAAACATGAGTTTTTCAAAGACTATAGTGAGAACATATCCCCAAAATTTGAGTATGGAGTCAAATAAGAGAATTTGAATACCTTGTATTAAACCAGACCAAAAAAAATTGCAAAAAATTAAAATGCAATTCTTCTCAATTTTATTTCAAATAGTTTTATTAAAATGTGTTGAGTTTATTTTTAAATATTTTTTCTTTTTTGTGCATATTGTACAGACCTATAGAGATAGCCTCCATAAAGCTCTTTGGGAATCCTCAATTTCGAGAATGTAAGGAGTCAGATCAAGATGTTTGATAACTGCTGAATTATTCAGTTTACCCAGGTGGTCCAACATCTGGTGAATAGGACTCGAGAAAAAGACAATCATTCACATAATTCAAAAGAACTCAAATAATTCAGAAGAACCTTGAGTGAAGAAGAGTTTCCAGATTGAGTGGACTCATTTAGTAGTTAGCAAAATGGATTAATTTGCATGCACAATACATTATATTATTCCCCAAACTCTGGAACCCAAGAATTAATTGTGAATATTTTCATAAAGAAAACAAAAACAGAGCCAGGCATAGTGGCACATGTTTATAATTCCAGCTATTGTATTTGAGAGGCTGAGGCAGCAGGATGGTAAGTTCAAGTCCAGCCTGGGCAACTTAGAGCCTGTTTCAAAATATAAGTATAAAGAAGCGGGGCAACAGGAGAATGGAACTCAGCGGTAGAGTGCTTACCTGGCATGCACGAGGACCCAGGTTCAATCTCCAGTAATATAAAAGAAAAAACAGATGATGTATAAGTATTGGAAATCATAATGGCTTTGATCTGTTCGAAACCACAACTGGAAGACAAGACAATGGAGAAAATTTGGGGCTCTAACCCCAAAAGTTTTGAGTGTAAGCATAATGATGGAAGAACCATTAGCCCAAAGCCCCCTGTACAGAGTTGGGGGGAATGAGAGAGCTGTGAGAAATTTTGAAATTGATGATTATTTTTCATAATTGTTCAAACTGGGGGTCAGTTTCCCTTCAGCAGAGTTTATGTATTTGATAACAAAACTAAACCAAAAATGTTGGCTCAATTTTTCATTCTAGGAAATAAATTGTTACGGAAAAGAGATGTAATCACAGGCCATATAATTCAGCTGTAAATATTTATATTGTCACCATAATGAAAAATTGAATATGAGACCAATGAAACATTTTCAAAATTAACAAATTAAATTTGGAGAATGATGAGAGAAGAAGGTATGTGGGAGACAATAGGATGGTAGTCAAGGGTTAGGAAATTAGTAACATTTGGAATTCAACTCAATAGCAATATAATTTAAAAATTCTGAAGGGAAAGAACAAAAGAAATAGCTGAAAGAGTTGCAAGAGCTTGTGAAGTTGAGCATTTTATTTTCCTTTAGTCTGTGGGAACATAACTGCATCCATTTTTGGTTTCAATATTTTCTCTTCTTGGCAGAACTTTAAACCAAATTATTATGTGGAAAAGAAGAGTTGCTTACTTTTTCCTCAGTTCCTCTACCTCTGCACCTTTAAGTCTGTAGAAGGCTAAATTGGTTCCCTAGGCAACAGTCTCTGCCCACAGACAAGTGCTTCAGCAGAGCTGGAAATCCCATTCCCCAGACCAATGATTGGTTGATGAATGGGTATCTGACAGACTTCTGACCAATTAGGCATAAGGGAGTGTCTTCATTGTGGTGATGGGGAGTCTGGGAAAGATTTCCTTATTATAAAGACACACAGGGATGGACCATTTTCTGAGGGGTGATGTGATGACCAGACTACAGGCAGCCCTGTGGTGGCCAAAAAGGTATAGCAGAAACAGAGGAAGAACCTGAGTCCTTAAGACTCCTAAGCTACTAAATCAACCAACTCTGGAATCTCACTCCAGTTTTTAAAAAACAACCTTTATATTGTAAAAGTCCCCTTTAATTAAGCCCCTCAATTAAATCTGGATTTTTTTTGTTAATTCCAGCTGAAATAATTTTAATTGATATTTCTCCAAAAGCAAGTTGCATTTTAGTTGAATTGACCTGTAATTAAATCCTTTTATGTGCATATAGCTGTTTGATGATGGGGTGAAAAATTCACATTTTCTTCAACACGTTTGCAGCTTAGACTTTCAACAGTCATAATGGCATGTGTTGTTTTTTTGTTTGTTTGTTTGTTTTGTTTTGTTTTTCTGTTTTTTAAGCTGCTACAGAAACACTTTCAAACTCCAAGGAGTGGTGGTCTGTGAAGCAAACTAACTTTTAAATACTATGAAGTGTGAGAATCAAGAGAGGGCAAAGCAGGAACACTATTGTTTTGACATTCTAATTATAAATACATTAGACTTGGCGCAAAAAAATCATCAAACCATCAGTCTTGGCGATGGTTAAGTTAATTCACTTTTTGAAGTTCAATAATTCATCTGTGAAGTGTCAGCAGCTGGGTCTTGTTAATGGTAAGCCTTTCATTCCTGTTAAATCAATTGTAAATAATAGAACCCCTCAGAGAAAAATGATGAAATAAGCATTGATTTCCAAATTGGGTGTCAGATACAGAGCATTAATAAAACACATTGCAAGCAAACAAGTACCTAATATACTCTGATCACTGAAATAGTAATCAGAGAGGGGAAAAAAATCAATGATTTTTGTGTAAGTTGTTAGTATTTTAATACTTCATTTGTATCTATGTATCATATCAAATTTCTCATTTTAGGTCCTATGTGGTTATTTAATTTTCATTATCCTCACCAGAACATCCAGGTGGTTTTGTGTATTGTTAGATTTGTTTCTCCCTTCTTCTAGATAGATAACAAGCATCTGGTCACATACTTTCTTGGTTGCCTGACACTGATGATTTTGTTGTGTTTAATGCAATACAATAATCATTTACAGCAAGTCACATAAAACATTGCAGAAAAATGTAACAGCTCTAATGAAACTTTTAAGGAAAATAAAGCTCTCTAGCAGGTGTCCATAAAAGTGTTTTATGCTCACAGACTCTATTAAATGTTAATGCCAGTGTCCTGTGAATACCACATATGGAGCCTACTGAAAGGAAAATGTGTCAGATTCTGTGATTCTCCAGCAAAGGAGGTGGGGAGAGGATGCCGTGTTCTCCTTCTGTATAGGATTAGAGCCATCTTGCATCTTATGAAAGACTGGTTTGAAGGATAGTATATGATTTTGTTTTTAAAGCTGGGACAGAGATGGAAATATGAAGGGCACATCTTTCAATAGAGCGTCTCCAACCTTTTCAAAATTACGTTGCACAATTTTTCCCCTGTGGATGATCTTGAATGACAAAGGAGTGTGACAGAGTGATGGTAGGTCCTGGCTTGATTTTTATGTTTCAGTACTGTGTCCTAAAATTGCATTATCAGTTGCATTCATTTTTTTTCCTGTAGTGCATTGTTATTTTCTTCTAGATTTCTTTTTTAAAATATTTTTTAATGGACACATACCTTTTATTCCATTTGTCTGTTTTTTTATGTGATGCTGAGGATCGAATGCAGTGCCTCACACATGCAAGGCAAATGTGCTACCACTGAGCCACAACCCCAGCCCCACCTCTAGATGTCTTTATTAAACTTCTTTGTGAAGTTATTCAACAGCTGTATAACATGGTAACCATTATCAGAGGATCAAATAGCATAGAGTGGTATCTGATGTTGTCTTTGTCGCAATAACAGGCAAATTAACTCTTTGTAGGAATCTCATTTTGAATAATACATGAAATACCAAGGGCCTCTGCTGAAATAGTCAAATAGAAGTTATTCCAAGAAAGAAAGTAGATCCTGAATACAAGAAGGGAAATGATAGCCGAATGCAAAGCAATGTACTTGGGAGCCCATGGGATTAGGAATCTGACATATTTTTCCCCAAACCCACATAGAGACAAACTACTGTGTATTCTAAACAGACAAGATGGTGACAAAATTAAGTTATAATATGTAAAGGATATTTCAAGAACATCAAAGATTCTAGCTAGGAATTAGAGAAGACTCAGACTCAAAGGTCTACCAGGTGGCCAAGATCTATCATGTTAGGATAACTAATTTATTTTACAAGTGGGGGCACCTTAAGGAAGAAAAGATGGCATTTGATTTGAATACACAGGGGCTGCCCTGGACAAGCAGGTTGTGTGGTCTTCCTAGTTTTTTTTTTTTTTTTTTTAAATGAGTTTGACTGCTGGCCTCAAAGGGGAGAGGAGAAGATTGCAGTAGAAGGAAGAGACATCTAAGTGTTGAGTGGCTGGAAAAGAAATGCCTCTAGGAATTTGGTGTTTCCCAGTTAGTCAGTGGAGTTGCTCAAAGGGTGATTGTGAGGCAATTTGACAAGGGCATTTTAGTGGGAATTTGAGCCTCAAAATTATAGTTGGACCACATGAGCTTTAATGTTGGTTGCAAATCTTGAGAATCTGTGGTTCTAAATTTTAAATGGAAAATTCCCATAGAGAGCAGTAAATTTTAAGTTGAGTGGTTTCAAGATGTGTTCATAAAATGGTATTCTAGCAGGAGTGCAGTCTAGCATGGCTGTGGGGGTAGTTCTAACAATAAAATATTAAAACAGATCTAAACTTTTAAGAATGAACTGGTTAGGAACCTCAGGATCCTAATTTGGGTTATCTGGGCTCAAAATTAGTACTCCTAAGTTAGGGTAGGAATAGTTGAAGACAGAGTTAAACTGTAGATTGGAGACTGAAGCTTGAAGAAATATCCCCTTTAAAGGTGGGGCTGCAAACCCCGAGAATGCTTTTCTACTGAATTTCTGGGTAAACCAGGACAATGTTTTCAATCGTCCATGTGAAGTTCTTTATAGTGAAGCCATATCCTATGTGCATTTATCTATGAAAGTTGAATTCTACACCTAAAAGTACATAAACTATTTTATGCATGTATTATACCTCCTACTACTTTATATATTATGCTGTACTTTATAGGGCAAGTTAGGGACTTTTCAAGGGTAATCTTGACTTTGTGGTTTTGGCTGCATTTGCTGACATAGACCTGAACCTGCATACTAGGGTGCTTCTACTCCTATCTGTCCAACAACTTTTTTTTTTCCATGTCAGCTTAAACCCTATGTTCTCTGCAAAATTTTCTCTACCTGCTGTGGCTAAGGCTGAGAAATCCTGTCTTAGCCTCTGGCACTTCTTTTCTGCAAGGAAATTTTTGGCATCAAAATATACCTGGCTTTATTGTTCTTTCTTGTAGCTGAATGTCTGGTTTCTCTAGTGTCAAATGTCCTGTGAGTGTTTGTTCAGTGGTGCTGGACTCACCTGGTCCTTAACAGAGAGAGGGCCTTGCTGGAGAGAAGGCCTTTATAATGCTCTGCCCCTCACCTGGCATCTGAACACACCTGTGGTTGAAACATGCTGCTCTTGGTGCAGACTGAACCATCTAGAAAGGCTAAAGATGCCTGTTATTGGCAGTAATGTAAAGGAGAAATTCTGTTTGTTAGATTAGTTTTCGAGTGCTTTCCTATATTAAACTTTTAGTGCTCATGGTATATAGACCATGTGCCCACAAAAGCCTTTGAATTGTTTTTTGAATGTTCTTTTTCCCTTTGGGAGTTTTGCATATAAACTAGCTGATTTCATAGTTATGGATTCATATTTGAGATTCATATTTTACGTAAAACGTGGTATTAAAAGTATGAAAAAGTATTTCTCAGATAAGAACCATAGACTTCTACTTCTCTCCCATTCCTGCTTTTTGAAATTAATGTCATGGAGGCATGAAAATCATTCTATTCCGAACACCTGCAGATTCGAGTTTCATAAGGCCCATCAGTTACAAAATAGTCTGCACATAATGGGATTGCAAAGGATTTCGAGGCACATATCTTCTGTTAACTAGTGTGCATGAGAGAAGATGAGAATGGAGAAAATTTTTAGTGGGAGAGGGGAGAGTCAAAGGATACTTTGAATACAAAGGAAAAAAAAATATATATATATATATATTTCTTATAAGCTGTCATCTCAATGAAAGATTTAAGTCTGTAAAGGATTGGAAGGTAAACTTTGGGGCCAATTTATTGTAGCACATCTTAGTACATTAACTCTGAGCTGTGCTTCTGGCACATGCATATTGATGCTCACTTCTCTAAGTTCCGTTATCCTTAAGAGCTACAGTAGTGAAGTTTAGTAGTGTCATCTTTGAAGTTTAGCAATATTTTATGATGAGAGGATCTCATGGTTATGCTTAAGTAGTATGTATTAAATGGCTGGTTAATACTTAACTAGGAGACCCAGCAGCCACTGAATAACAGACAGCAGATACATCACTTGTAATATTACTATGATGAAAGAATGTAGTCTGTGGCCAACTTCTGGAATACTTTTTTGGGGGGATGGGGGTACTGGGGATTGAACTGGGGCACTCAACCACTGAGGCACACCCCCAGCCCTATTTTATATTTATTTACAGACAGCATCTCACTGAGTTGCTTAGCGCATCACTTTTGCTGAGGCTGGCTTTGAACTTTTGATCCTTCTGCCTCAGCCTTCCTGGCTGTAGGGATTACAGGTGTGTACCACCATGCCTGGCTGGAATGCCCTTAACAAGTTGCATCACTGCCATTGAGAGGCATGGTGTCCAGTCTTATGGTCGACTTTACACTGTGACGTCATAAGGCTTAGACTGCCATCTCTTTCTTTTCCATCTTTACCCTGTGATTGTCCACTGCTGTGGACTCCTTGGGAGGTGGGCACAGTTGAGTTGCAGTCTGTCAGTCAGGTTCACTTCTGCCAGCAGTGGTTAGACAGTGAGGTTGTGCTCGGAGCATGCAAGATGAGGGAGCTGAAAGCCTGGGGTGGGGAACAGTGACTGGGATTGAGGTACACTGAGGCAGTGCACCTTTAATGGGTGTTTCTGGACCTTGGCCCATTCATGCTGTGTGACTAGTAGGACCATCCATGTCCTCAGAGTTCCATGACTTACAGGCACATGTTAGATGCTGTTAGGATTATATGACTCTGAATTAGTAATCAAACTACTTTTTTGTGGGATAGGGTATCCACCCTTGCAGCATACAAATCCTAGCCAGGTAAAACCCTTTTCACACACCCTGAAGCCTGATAGGTTAAGACATTCCATTGTTTTATAAAGCATAATAACTATAACAAGGATAATGACAGCAGAAAATGCCTGTGTAGTTCCTGGTGCATGATATGCAACTATTTCATATATACTGATTTGTTTGACACAATAACCCTGTGAGAATGAAGGCCAGAAAGGCTAAGTAAGTTGTGCAGTTATTAGTGGTGAAACTGGGATTTGAAACTAGTTGATTGTAGCTTCCATCCTAATTTGTCCATGTTAGCTACAAAGCTGAGGACCTTGGAAATTTTATTAATCAAAATTAATTTTATTCATCAAAATCAGGTTTAAAAGCTAGCCATGTGTTACTTGACACTGGAGGTTTTTTTTTTTCATTTTAAATTTTTAAAATGAGGACAAAAATTGTATAGTGTTGTGCCATCTTTAGCATGTTAGTTTATTATTACTGATAATGATGGAGATATAAAGAGGTATTCCTGATGGGTGTATACTGGTCTAGGTGTATATTCCCTGTATTATGGACACACATGAGAAGATTGTAGAATGGGGGGTCTAGAGGTTCCCACATTCTTGTTTTTGACTTCGTAGCTGAATCCTCTCCGCAGATTGACAGTGGCAGAGTGTGTGGAGGGATTTTTGCCTGGGGCCTGAGCTTTAGCTTCCTGTGTTTCTAGCAAGTTCACCTCACTTGATAGCTGACAGTCCTGGATCTTATTGAACTGGAAAACAGCAACTGTCAGACTAATTTCCTTTTGATAATATTGTGAATTTCCTACTGTAACTGGATAATAGAATTATTAGGAATTTTGCAAATATAAGATGGGAGGATCTGCTGAGGGCAGGAAGTGAGGGCATTAAGGGGCCCTCCCTGAGGGTGCATGCGCACCACCCAGCCCCCAGTCGGTGCACTAGTGGGCATCCATATGGCTGCCATCTTTTTTGCCTTTGACTTCCTTTCACTGCTGATGGAAGTGTTGGCACCACAAACTAAAATTATCACCTTTTTTTTAGTCTTGCTCTCTGTGACTCATTCATCCTGGGGCAGCTGATGTCTCACTAATAAGAGTCAACCTCGGGGGCTTTAAATCTGGGTTGTTCGTTTAGTGAACCAAAGCGGAAGAAATAATGTCAACTTTTGGAAAACCATAGTTTTGCAACCTCCAGTTACTGCAGTGTTTACATTTTTCATTACCTTCTGTTTGTTAAGGAGAAGAAAATTAGCTCAGGAAATAGCAGAGCAAATCATAACTTTACTATTTCCAAGGAAATTTTTATGTTGATGAAATTATCCAGTATGGGTCTTAGCCAAGTTTAGAGCTCATGAAATCTTCATAATATACATGTGCTTAGAAAATCTGTTTCCAATCTCTACTACTATGAGTATTGTCTCCTTCCATGTCTCCCTCCTTCCTCCTCCCTCCGAGTATAGGTGCCTCTTAAAATTTGTGTGTGAATCATAGACACACAAACATGTGTTTTAAAGATTGTCCAGTAAGAGCACAAATTATAATTTTTAAGTATATGTGGTTTTTAAAAATGTGGCCAAGATATGAACGGATTTTAGAATCAAGAAATGTTTTATATTATTAAAAGAGGTGTTGAATTTTGGCAGACCATTCAAAGAAGTTACCCTCAGGCTAAGAGTAAGCAACATTATTAAAAAAAAACAAAACTCAAAAGAGTTTCTTGGATTACCATGAAAGAAAACCTTAATGAATATTTGTGTGCACATTCATTATTATAACGTGATCAGTAGTACACACAGTAATTACATTCCTAACAACTCCATTTCCAGATGAAACAGTGGAGAGTTACCATAATGCAGGTGCCACTGTGGTTTACTGCGGTCTCTTACATGGATATGCTCTTTCCATTCTTAGAGGTGCTTTGTCATTTTCCTGTCCCCTACAAACACTCCTCTGAGATGGTAGCCTTGCTGATGCTGACTGTATGAGGGTCAGTGAGAGTGGGGATGAGGCTTCTCTCTTCCCAGTTGGTGCTGAGCCTCAGACCACATGCATTTCTAGCTGAGAGTCACTGAGCATGGCGACTATTGAAGTTCCTTAGTCTTGTCTCTGTTACTGATGAAGGATTCCAGAAAACTCGAGACCCACGTACATGCTGACCCTCTTTCAGGCTAAGAATTTGGACTTAGATTTCTTGGACAGCTCCAAGGGAAAAAGTGACTATTGTGGTTCTAACTGATCATAGGGTATAGGAAAACCTGGTGGAATGGGAAAATGAGAAGATCTAAGGAATATCTGGTCTTAAACCAGTTCTCAAGTAGAAAGGTCTCTGTCCTGTCTTTTTTTCTGGACAGGAGTTATTTGGTCCTTTCCTACATGCCTTGGCAATATTGCATGATATGAGTGGGGGATCTGGAATCAGACAGACATGGCTTGAGTTTGTGTTCACTTACCAGCTATGTGACCTTGGATAAATTACCCTGTTATACCTCCATTTCTTCATCTGCAAAATGGGGATAATACAGGATCTTATTGAATGGATACCCATCAGCAGCCTCATAGAGCACGGTACAATATTTGTTGAGTAAATTTTATTTTCCTTAAATTGATTACAAGGCATTTTATTTTATTTTTAAAATATTTAATTGAATTTATTTTTTAAATAATGACAGTGGAATGCATTACAATTCTTATTACACATATACAGCATAATTTTTCATATCTCTGGTTGTATATAAAGTATGTTCACACCAATTCATGTCTTCATACATGTACTTTGGATAATGATGTCTATCACATTCCACCATCATTGCTAAACCCCTACCCCCTGCCTTCCCCTCCCACCCCTCTGTCCTATCTAGAGTTCATCTATTCCTCCCATGCTCCCCCTCCCAACCCCACTGTGTGTCAGTCACCTTATATCAGAGAAAACATTCAGCATTTTTTTTAGATTGAATAACTTCATTTAGCATTATTTTCTCCAATGTCATCCATTTACCTGCAAATTCCATGATTTTATTCACTTTTTATTGCTGAGTAATATTCCATTGTGTATATATGCCACATTTTTTTAATCCATTGTATATATGCCACATTTTTTAATCCATTCATCTACTGAGGGGCGTCTAGGTTGGTTCCACAGTTTAGCTATTGTGAATTTTGCTGCTATAAACATTGATGTGGCTGTGTCCCTGTAAGTATGCTGTTTTTAAGTCCTTTGAGTATAAACCAAGGAGTAGGATAGCTGGGTCAAATGGTGGTTTCATTCCCAGTTTTCCAAGGAACCTTCATACTGCTTTACATTTGTGGATAAATTAACACCAAGCTTAATCTGCATGTGGAGAAACTAGATACCTTTATTTAAATCTGGAAAGTTGTGACCAATGCAACTCATAAAATTTGATTTTCAGCAAGTAAATTTGTGAATGTAGGAAGTAATCCTACCAAGAATTGTAAAGTTTAGTTAATAATGATTTATCATATTTGTCTGTGAAGTCAGAATCTACATGTTTGTCTTTCATTTAGATTGTCCTCCAAGCTGGGCTATGAGTAATTCATGCTATAGATGGCATGTGATACATCCAGCTGATGGCAGAAGTGGTAGAGCCCAGGCTGTCCATAGCAATCTTGTTGGTTTCACTTATGGGCTGAGAGACCTTGGGCAAGTTAACTTGACCTCATTTTGTTTCCATTTTCCTCTCTCCCAAATGGGAAAAATAGCAGCTTTGTAGACTAGCTACATTATGGGATACTGTTTTAGGTGCTTTTGCATTTTGCAACATATAGTAAGCTTCCTATAAATGTTACTCCTCTTACCTATCGCCATCCTCCCTAAGTATATAGTAGATGCTAACTGCACATTTGTTTTTCATCAGAATTTCTTGTAATGGCTAAATAAAACATTAGTACTAACAGTTTGGGCACAGGGAGAAGTCTGTGGAAACATAAACAGGTACAGGAATACTAAAGAAATCTACTCTCCAGTCTATGGTGTTAGAAATATTGGGGTGCCACAATAAATCAGGCATGTGCTCAAAAGTTTCTTGGCAAGGCAAACTTTACTTCTGCAAGAGGGTGTGGCTACCAATGTCTGGAAAGCAAGCACACACAGGTTGGGTCCATCAGCATTTCATCTCAGAGAACACAAGGCCCCTCCCCTGGTTCCTCATTGGTTGAGTACTCTAGGGTGTACAGTCTTTTAGAACCTCCCTAGGTTTTACTGTTGTCTATTGGATTATTTAAAGAAATATACCAATAGTTGTTCCCACTTCCCTTTATTCTCCTGTGGAAGGAAAGCCTTCATGGAGTGCATGCATTCTGATCCTTATACAGTTCTCTCTCTCTCTTTTTTTTAACCTAAGTTTCTATTTCATGTTTTCTTTTCTTTTTTTTTTAGTATCAAGGTGTCTCTCACATTTTTTTTTACATTCATTTTTTAGTTGTAGCTGGACACAATGCCTTTATTTTATTTATTTATTTTTATGTGGTGCTTAGGATTGAACCTAGGACCTCACATGTGCTAGGCAAGTGCTCTACCTCTGAGACACAACCCCCACCCTAAGTTACTATTTCTTAAGATATTTCTGTCTCTTTGGTTGGGCTGATCCCTTCCCCTACCTGTTTGTCAAGGGGCTGTTCAGGTGCATGGACTTGGGATCTGCCACATCTATAGGCTATAGTGGTATCAAGTAACATTCCATTCTGCTCTATTTCCCCTCTAGGTGCTTTCCTTACATCCCAATTTTACTTTTAAGGCTAAATACAACACTCTGAAAATGGAATACTGAACTTTCTATTTCTCAATGGATTAGATCCAGGGAGATTAGGTGGTGATGCACTCTAGAACAGGTAGGTTGAGGAAGAATCGAAGTATTAGGCTTCTCCCTGTTCGTGTATGAAGACTCTGGAGAGAGACATCTGAGACTACCAGGGGCACACCCATGAGGCTCAACTTAGCTGAGCCACCTTTGACCCTGGAACTGCATCTGGAGAGAGCAGCTGGTCATTTGCTAGAGGGGATGGTGTGCGAATAAGAAGAAGCAGGCGGCTCAGGCCCAGGGCAGCCAGTTAGACCTGTGAAGGAGACAGATGGTGGATTAAACTATTGCTGCATATTATCAGAATGTTATAGGGCTAGAAGTAGCCAAATGAAGGAGGACCCCAATTCATCTATCCTGAGACTGGTAGAAAGTCCCTTGTCTAATTTACTTGAATGAGATTTTTTTTTTTTTTAAGGAAGAAATGAGGTATGTGGGTGGCCTTCCCTCCCCTCTGTTGGAGAATGATTTGGTGGTAGGAGGCTGAGAGCTATCTGGGAGATGGTACCTTTTCATCCAAAGGAGGTTGAATACCATCCCTTGGGACTGATTAAGCTTAGTCCAATTGACAGAGTGAACTGGTCAATTACTTACTTACACCAACCAAGTGAAGGGGATTTATGGAGGAGGCCAGATTCATTAAGACAATAAATATGTTCTCTGCATTTTCAACTTAATACTATGAATTAAACTTTGCAATCTCTGTGGACAGCAAGATAGGGGTGTTTTGTGAATTTGTCTGTGAGAATTTTTCAGGGAGAAACACATCTATTTTCGTAATGTAGTCAGTAACTCTGGATCCCAGAACTCAAGGAGCTGGGAATTAAGATTTTTCCAAAGATTCGTGAAGAGAATTTCTGAGTATTTCAGAGTACAATTGTTAGCAGAATGGCCAGTGTATCCTAAGCGAAGTCCTAAGTACAATGGCTGTTACTTCTGTATTTTTTTAATAGTATGTGCTCACATATAATATGTGCTGTTAAAGAAATATTACACATACAACATGCTAAATCCAGTTGATAATCTAACAATATGGGGACAGATGTTCGAGATCTAAAGCAATATGTATTTTGCCTGCCTGCCATTGCATCATCATGGGGAAATGATGTTGTAGGTAATCTCAGCTTTTCATTTGGGATGGTCTCTCTGAGTCCTCAGGGTAGGCTAGAGGAGCTGTTTCAAAAGAACTCTGGAAGGTTTTTGTTGTTGTTTGTATTAGCATCAAGGTGATAGAGTCCCTTCCATATCTGCTCAAAGTATTCTTTGAATGAGCCCCGATAATTGTGGGAAACCTGCTCAGTGACCGTTTCAGAGATTTCACAACAGTCGTATGGCATTTGCACCTGAACTATGTTGAGATGATATTACCAATTTGCTGTCTTGACCTGAGAGAAATTTCCTTTTAAGAAGAATCGCATTACCCAGGTTTGTTAAACATGATCTCAAAATGCATGAATAGCAGGACCATTTAGAATGGAATATCTAATATTCATTTCAGTGTTGAAGATATCATTGATAGCTTTAATTTTTGACCACCCACTCTATACAGGGTGTTATGCAATAGATGTCAGATGGAACTCTTCACTTCAAAAGCTTACCCTCGTGAAATAAAAACACCTGCATATGTAAAATTATTTTTATGCCTATAATGTGCAGATTTGAAAATGTTTCAAACACTTTAATTTGCTTTTCAAACAAGTCAGTGACTATAATAGCTCAAGAAAAATTGTTTTTATATACTTAACACACCCATGCTTTTTGACAATTACTCATAAAATTCTGTGACTTAGCCAGTCTACTCTTGGCTAACAGTAAGATTATACCCATAAAAAGAATTCAATTATTTAGCATATCTGTAGAAGAACCACAATATACCAACAATGTCTTAGGTGTCAGAGAAACACAAAAAAGGGGCAATTTATTATTTTCCCTCATGAAGCCTGTGTCCCATGTGAATAAAACAATGTGGTACAGACTATAGCAGAAGTTTGATATAAGACTATGGGATAGGAACCAAGTCAGGAGATTTCTCAAACAGCAACCAAATTGGGTTGAAGAACATTTGTGGAGACACTTTATGCTTTAAACAGGAGATGTATTTAATTGATTGACTGTTTTACTAAGTTATATATAAGATAGAAGTAAAGCTGGGCATGGTGGCACACATCTGTAATCCCAGTAGCTTGGGATTATAAGGCTGAGGCAAGAGGATCACGAGTTCAATGCCAGCCTCAGCAACTTAGAGAGACACTAAGCAACTCAGCAAGACTCTATCTCTAAATAAAATATACAAAAGGGACATGAATGTGGTTCAATGGTTGAGTGCCCCAGTACCCCTCCCACCAAAACAAAACAAAAAAAAGTGAATCCTAGAAGTCTTGGTTCCTTTTATGGCATTTTAGGAAAGTAAAGTTAACTCTGGATTGCCTGGTGATATAGTGTTTTCAAAAAATTATTTGACTTTAATCCAATGCTTAAATGGTGAGTATTATCTCTATTCAGGTAAAGAAATTGAAGCTCACACCTAATTCATTAAGTAGGCAGAGTAAAACTAGATTTGATCAATCTATTTAGGTTACAGGCAGCTCCCAGTTAGAGTCGGGATTGCTTTTCACCAATCTTTAATTCTGCAAGTTTAGTACTCAAATATTTTGAATCACCTGGAGAGTGTGTTAAAACAGAATGCTACATTACCCTACTTGCCTTTAGTAGGTCTATAGAATTTCCCAAAATTGGGGTCTACAAATCTAAAACTGCTCTAGATCAAAGAAGGTTTTCTTTTTTAATCTAAATGTTCATGTAGAGAATGTAATTAGGGATTAATGCAAAATTTATACATTATCTCTTTCCACTACTACTACTACTAATAATAATAATAATTATTATTATTATTATTTTGCTACTGCAGGGGCATTCTACCATTGGGCTACACCCCTAGTCCTTTTATCTCACCAAGTTGTTGAGGCTGGCCTCAAATTTGTGAGCCTCCTGCCTCAGCTTCCTGCGTCACTGGGATTACAGGTGTGGGCCACCAACACCCAGATACTTAGCTTGATCTCACTTGCTCTCTACACTGTGGCATTTTAAAAGAAACTGCAAACACTTTAGGATGTCTCTCATCAAATGAAATGAAAATAACAAGTGTTGGTGAGAATGAGGAGAAATTGGAGCTCTTAGGCTTTGCTGAGGGGATGGTAGATTGGCACATCTGTGGAAAGCAGTAGGGCATTTCTTAAGGACGTTAAACTTAGAATTATTTATAATCCAGCAACACTACTACTAGGTATGTACACAAAAGAATTGAAAACAGAGACTAAAACAGGTATTTGTACATCTGTGTTCACAGCAGCATTATCTATAATAGCCAAAAGGTACCAATCAATCAGACATCCATAGTTGCCTGGCCCAGCAAAATGTGGCATGCATGTTATATATGTGAAATATTGTTCAGGCTTAAAGGAGAATGAAAGTCTGATGCATGGTACAATATGATGAGCCTGGAGGATATCATGCTAAGTGAAATAAGGCACAAAAGAAAAAATATTGCATGATTTCACCTATGTCAGGTACCTAGAATTTTCAAATTGAGACAAAGTTGAATTTTTTGTGTGTGGACTGGGGGAGGGGAGAATGAGGTGTTAGGGCACAGAGTCTGAGTTTGGGGTGGTCAAGTTCAGGAGATAGACTCTGGTGCTTGTTGTACATTACTGTAACTGTGCTCAATACCATTGGACTGTGTGCTTCCAAATTGTTAAAAGAGGACGTTTTGTTTTGTATTATTACTACAACTAAAAAAAAAAAAAAAACTATCAGGAATATTGCCCACACCCTCCCTCCTCTTCCCAGTATTTCTCCAGAACATACTAGAAGAGCCTAGATAGTTTGGCACCAATGACTGATGAACTTGGATCAGGATAGTTAGTATGTCCTCCCAGCTCGATTTTTAGGCGTCTTCTACTAAGACCCGAACTGCTTTGTAAACTGAACTAGGAAAATAATGCACAAGTGGAACTTGCCTCCAAATTAACCCTTCCCATCCAAGCAGCAGCCAGGCTTTTAGGAAAACAACACATCTTGATTTGTTTGAATGGGAAGCCATTGTCTGTAAGTTTAGCTCATAGAAAACAGCTGGAAGTCAGAGGCTGTCTGATCTGGCATCCCAGAAGTCTGTCTCTGACACTTATGTCTAAATTAGACTGCTGCTAATTAAATAAACGTGTAAAGCCAGCTTCGTGCCCTGTCTCTCCTCCTTCATAATCCAGGGCTTTGCCATTTAGGGTAGTTGTCTATATCCATCATTTCATAATTTCTAACCTTAGGCATAGCTGTTTAACTCAATTAAACATGACCAAAATGAACTTTGCTGAAAAAAAACCTAATAGTAAAATAAATACATGGAGTGAGGCGCTCAGGGGTGATTTCTTCAACTCAAGTTAGGGCTGTTAATTTTGCACATCTTATATAGTTCTTGATAATGACATTTTACAAATAAATTTCTTCTGTCTGAATTCTGCTTTTGTAAAGGGGGAAGTTGTTCCTGGATTTAAAGACCTCACTTATATTTTAATGAGCTTCAACACTTTGAAGTGACTAGGTTGCTAATTCCTTTGCTAATGCCATAGCTGTGAATGATGAAATCATATAAAACATTTTTAAAAAATTAAGCTATCAAATTACTTAACTCAAATATCACTGGTTCAACATGATGTATTATTGGTATCATAATAACCTCATGAGCTTGTCACTCTTTTCCTGGGTCTCCAATTGCTTTTCTAAATCAAATCATACAGCCAAAGGAGCTTCTGTCCCCAAAGTGCCACCACATGTTCCATAAAACACATGTTCTGAGAGATAATTTTTATTGAAAAAATGTCAAATAAATTTGGCACATATTGATTTAATCAAAACTTAAAAAACTGCAGAACTTCTAAGAACTTTTACTTGGCTAATTTGCATTATGAATCGCCAGAAAGAGAGATGTCTAATTCAGCCACCCAAAACTTATTGTGGAACCTTTTTGTCTGTTCAGCACAACTCTTAGAAATAAGGGTAAATAAAATGGACTTTAAGTCCATCTTCCACTGGGTGCCGTGGTGCATACCTATAATACCAGGGGCTTGAGAATCTGAGGCAGGAGGAGGGCGAATTCAAAGCCAGCCTCAGCAAAAGTGAGGTGCTAAGCAACTCAGTGAGATCCTATCTCTAAATAAAATGTCAACTAGGCCTGGGGATGTGGCTTAGTGGTCAAGTGCCCCTGAATTCAATCCCCTGTATGTTCCCCCCATTCCCCTCCAAAAAAAAAAAAAATACATCTTTCACTGGACAAATGAAAGATAGTCTTTGAATGCCAAATAAGCTATGAAATTCAATGATCTTGAAAATTGCTTATTTTTCACTTTGGAGTGGAAAGGTACAGCACCCAGGCCCAGAGCAGAGTTGGGATCCCTGTTCTGTTGGCTTCCTGGCACCCCGAGACATTTCTGTAGCTCTGATGCTTTATTACTGGTAGATCACTGTTCCCTGTCATACCCATATCACAAGATGGTGGCCAGCAAGCGAGATCACACTTGTAAAATAGCTTGGCAAACTGAAGTGAGAACCACTGCAGAGCATGGTTATCATGGGAATGCTAGATGCCATCCAACAATACCTTTGGGATTTAATATTACCATGATCACATCAAGATATGAAAATTTAAAAAAACTTTATTTAGTTGTAAATGGACACAATACCTTTATTTTGCTTGTTTTATTTTTATGTGGTGCTGAGGATTGAACCCAGAGCCTCACACATGTGAGGCAAGCACTCTAATGCTGAGCCACAACCCCAGCCGCCAAGATAGGAAAAATTTTATGTGGCAATTACATGTTGATTACAGTGGTGTTGAAAAGCTGAGCCTATTTCTAGAACTGTAGACACAATGCCCAGATGTTGGCAACCTTTTTTGTTTTGATAAGGATTTGGGGTGGGTACTTCCCTTCTGCATTTCAGTTTTATATGCCAATTATTTTGAAGACATTTCTTGTTCTGGACAGCTCTCTTGAGGAATTCCTCCTTCCTCTAGAGTGGATATACTTCCCAGACACTTCCACTGTGATAGCCATATTTAACTTTTTACTCTAGAATTTTTAGCACTTTACTTTTGTCCTCGTCCTTGCAATATGGCTGTTGCACCACCAGCCCCTCACTGCATTCTCTGCAGGAAGAGTGTAAAGAGCTATGCTTTTATTTAGGAAGGGAAACCTTTGTAAACTTGCATTACAGCTCATTGACCAAAACTGTTTCATGACCACTTCTTGCTTGAAGATAGCTTGGGAAAATTGAGCCTTTTTAGCCTCCAGCACATAGTTTTCAAAGAGTGATTCCCAAGCAGCAGCAAGGCCTGGGATCTCTCTCTCTCTCTCTCTCTCTCTCTCTCTCTCTCTCCCTCTCCCTCTCTCACTACTGGTGATTGAACCCAGGGGCTTTATCACTTTTTATTTTGAGATAGTGTCTTGCTAAGTTGCTTAGGGCCTCACTCAGTTGCTAAGGCTGGCCTCAAACTTGTGATCCTCTTGTCCCATCCTCCCGAGTTGCTGGGATTACAGGTGTGCACCACCATGCCCAACAAGACCTACGATCTTGTTAGAATTGCATATTCTTGGGTCCCATCCCTGACCTTAACAGCTACTTAATTTGTGGTACTCATTGCAAAATGAAAATGTGGAGCCCCTTGTTCAAAACTTATTAAAAATTTCAAGACAAGACTCAAATATTAAACCAAACATGAGGCCTCTGTGACTACACAGGCTACACCCTAAGGCTAACTCTCCCTTCTGTAGCAGAATCACAGCCCTCCAGGTGAAGGCAGGTTTGAGAACCCCTGGTGGAACAGAGTGGGCAGGATGGCCTGTCAGGCTGACTCTCCAGACTGCCCAGTTTCTCAAGAAACCAGCCCTGGTTGCAGAAAGGTTCAGGTATAGGTGGGTCATGGAGGAGGCAGAACATTCTATGTTTTTCTGTGTCATCGGTTAAAGCATCTCTTGACATCTGTCTCTCCCTCTCACTGGGGACAAAAGCCTAGTGGGAACTGAGTAGACCCAGAGGACCTTCTGTCCGCCAACAGCTGTGGCCAAGGATAAATTCTAGACTAATAAGCTGGGGCGTGTGGCTGCCCTGATGAATGGTCGTTTCCAGGCAGGAAAAAAAAATTGCACATGAGTCTTCAATGAAAGTGAAATTAAAGTCATTTATCCCAGATCATTTGGAAATATCAACTCCCTTCTTAAAGAAGGAAAATATAATAAAGCTCCCTCATAAAGATATAAAATATTTAACATGTGACTTCTGCTTCGTACCAACATCACCTCTTAATGGTACCATTATTTTGTTATGTTTTAACTTCAATGAAAAATTTAGGAGGAAGGATGGGCCAATGTTGAACCCAAATCGGGATTTTTTTCCCCCCTGAAATCTGTGATTACATCATTGGCACATTTATATTACCAGACGTTTTTACGATATAAGCATTTTTTCATTTAGACAGCAACCATAATAAATTGAAATAAAATTCAGTCTTGATTGATGTTCAAAGTGTCATGTACAGGGCAAGTCCCATCTATTAAGTGTGGTTTGCCAGGGCAGCAATAATAGTAACATTTGAATGTTTTTCTTATTAAGGAGAAAAATGGTCGGTCACATTGGTTTGGTGGACTCTGAGGACCTTGGAGAACAGAAAGCATCAGCACCATGTGTGACTCCTTCTCTGGCTTTGGGAGGAAGGTGGTCAGAAGGCCATAGGAATTGTTTTTTCTTTTAAAAAAAATTAGGATAAACTATTACAGTTTGTGGAATGAAAGAGAGAGGCTGATTACAACATAATGGAGTGTACCATATTCATCTCTTTGAAATATGACCTCACCCGGCCTTTTCCATTTTACAATCGATTCTCTCATTCCCTTAATGAACCTTTGCATTCATGAGTCTTCCTTGGAAGTATGCACATGAAGTATTGCTGGAGCAAAGAATAATTGTCTGCCAAGTAAGTAAGAACAAAGTGCCTCTCTTGTCGTTCGGTTCAATAACATTAGAAACTGTTAATGCATCATGCTGGGGACTGCATTGTTTTGCTTAATAATTATCTAATTTGCCAAAGCTTGCTTTAAAAAATGTTTTTTGAAAACTGGCACAATAGAGTTGTTTGCCTGTTTCTGTAGAGATGAGAGGGATGATGTAAATGTGTTGAAGTATAATTTTGGGTTTTTAAAAAATATGCTGATAAGCATGGCTACTTTGAGCCAAGTAGCACACTCGGTTTGTGTAGCCATCCTGTGAGACTGATGGCACAAGGAAATTATAGGGAAAAGTTGGGCGAGGTAATAGGAATGTGAAAGAATAAATAATATGACTTAGAGGTTTATAAATGATGATTCATTTCCACAATTTCGAATGCGTATGTGCAAAGTTTGTTGAACCAGGATTGGGAGACAATATGGTAGGTTCACATAACCCAATCAAGACTAAAACTCTATGTTCAAGTCCCATTTTGGAGACTTCTCTCCACCAGTAGGAATTTAGCTATGCAGTGATATCCATTACTTAAGTATATGATTCTTAGTATAAACTGGGTAAAAAATCCTGGTGTGAATTGCTGGCAGATTGCATGAAAAAGGGAATGTGTCTAAACATGAATGCACTGGCAAGACACGGATTCAGAAAGCCATGTCCTCTCCCAGGAAGATGGGGCTGCTGATTGCCAATGCAGGATGGGATACCTAAGGGAGCCTAGGAGTTTGATGGATGGAGAGAAACCAATTAAGAATTTCATCAAAGTAAAAGGAAAGAGAAATAGTGGTCAAGAACGGTAGACTGACCCCCAAACTTGTGGGACTGTAAAAATAAAAATGTAAACACATTGTCCCCAAAGGCTATAGGAACCTCTTTTTTAAGAACATGTATAAAATAGAGTATGCTTAGATTTTATGATAGTGAATAAGATTCCAAATATCAGTCCAGCAGCATGTCCATTAGTGCCTTTCTCTTCCTCTAAAGGTGCCCCCTGCATCTTGTGATGCCCAGCTTGCTTTCTCACGGAGCCTTTTCAGGGGAAGCAATCCATCTCTGAGCTCTCAGTTCTTTGAATAGAAATTTTTAACTATAAAATCATTAGACCTGTTAGGTTTTGGATATGAGAGGTCCCCCAAATGCTCATATGTGAGACAATGCAAGAGGTTTAGAGGAGAAATGATTGGCTTCTGAGAGTCTTACCCAAATCTGAATTAATCTGAGGATTAACTGAGTGGTAACTGAAGATAGGTAGGACATGGCTGGAGGAGGTGGGTCCTGGGAGCGTGCCTGTGGGGGTATATATTTTGTACCTAGCAAGTGGAATCTCTCTCTGCTTCCTGACCATTATGTGAACAGCTTCTCTCCACCACACTTTTCCACAATAAGCCTCACCTCCAGTCCCAAGGAATGGACCTGGCTATCTGTGGACCAAGATCTCTGGAACCAGGATCCCCTAAATTTTTCCTCCCCTAAAATTGTTCTTGTCAGGTCTTTAGTCACAACAATGAAAAAGCTTGACTATAACAAGGCCTTTGTACATGGCCGGTATGGCAACACTAGTTGCTAAGTGTTTATATGTACATCCTCATCTAATGTCCCAAACTTCATATGACATGGCCATTACTATCTTCTTTGTTTTAGAGATTCAATTAGGTTAAGTGGCTTGTCCATGTTCCTGTGTCTCAGCAGCACTCAATCTAGAATTTGACCACAGATATTACCTACCCCTGGAGATGAGATAGATATTACCTATATCTATATCTATCTATCTATCTATATCTATCTATATCTATATATATATATATATATATATATATATATATATATATATATATTACATGAGATGTTTATATATAACTATCAATTGCTTCTAGAACACACCTCCCTTTATTTTTTTCTTTAGTTTTGAAATATGTGGCCTGTCTCCTTTCCTAACCTATAAGCCTTTCAGGAGAGGAAGATGGATCAAGGAAGCACTTTTACAGAGTGGTTTCACATCTAGTCTCAGATGAGCCTAGTCTTTCCTACATTTCCTCTACTTGACAAAAGAAAAACTCAGTCCTTATCCTCCCAAATCTTGCTGGAAGCTCATTTGTGGAGCTTCAAGATTTAAACGTACTCTGCTGAGGGAAATATGAGATGACAGAAATGGATAATTTGGCTTGTGTTGTGCTCTTTTATAGGATGATATGGTCCTCATAAAAACATTTATTGACATATTGATTTCAAATAAAAAATGAAGTCCTGCCCCCTTTTTTTTTTTTTTTTTTTTTTTTTTGGTAAAGTAAGTTTAGTTTGGTTGATTGCTTTGAAATGGTAAAGTAACTTTACCAATCTGGTTGTAGTGTGGATTTCAAACAAGTTATGGTTTAGAAGTTTCAACAGAACACAAAATATATGATAAAATTAAAGTATTTGATCATCTTTATATTAGTAAAGCTGTTCCTAAATAAATACTTACCCAAACTTTTCAAAGCATATTGAGATGAACAAGATGCCTCTAAGTAGAAAAGTATCAGGTATAATTAAGTCATTGGAAAAGTTCTGGAAAAACAACTATTTTGATGCCAAAGTTTATTGAAAACTTAAAAAAGTGCTTCACCTAGCTCAGTAAAACATTTCCAATACAGTTTCCTCTTGTTTAATACCTATCATAATTTTAAATAACTTTTATATAATATAACATAACTCAATGTAAAATGTATTTTTGCAGCAGGACAGCCTTTTGAACACAAAACATAAAAAAGATGCATTATGGCACAGAAGTAAGATGGAATCAGAGGCATAAAATATGTTACGTCAAGGCAAACTTCTACGTGAAGCATACAAAAGGAAATACGAGTGTAAGAAATAGCAACGATGGAAGATGTTCATTTCTTAGATAATGTCTATGTGAAAATGACAAGAAGGAATATGAAATTTCCCTAGTATTTAGAATTTATTAAATACACTTTGCAAGTTTCCCTCTGCCATATGAATAATCAATGTTTTTGTCCTTGTGTTAAAAGCTTTGAGATGTTTCATATGAGGATTGCCTGGTCTTCAAATATTTTTAGAGGTTGCACAAGCACCACATTCAGAAGTCTGCCACTATCTGGGACTGCCGTGGGGCTTTGTCCAACACTGAGGTTTAACAGTTTTTAAGATCTTGATGATCAAATAGAATATGTCATATCTCTGATAAGTTTTGAGGTCAAGGACAAAAAAGGGAGCATATTTTGAGAAACAACACTATTTTGTGTCAAACATTTCCTTTGTGTGGGAAATGGAATATATTCAACATAGATTTTAAAAATAAGTTTTGAACTTAATTTTTTTAAAAAATCATTTTTTCTGGGGTTGTGGCACAGTGGTAGAGTACTCACCTAGCATGTGTGAGGCACTGAGTACAATTCTCAGCCCTGAATATAAACAATTAAATAAAGGTCCATTGACAACTAAAAATATATTTTTAAAAAGTCACTTCTGCAATCTATCTTGATCCCAAAATTAGAAGTCCTAAGTGAGAATCATATTTCTGAAGCAAGGCTACCACCGGATCATGTGTAAGTTCTGATTATGAAGTTGGCCTTGGTTTTCACTTGTGTCTTATGGAATTGGTCTTTTCCCTTAGGTGGAGGAAAATCAAAGACTAATTTCTTTCTCCCAGAAGCTATTCTGGCTCTTAATAACCAGAAGGGGTACTATGGTTGCAGGTTTTGTTAATTATTTGTTTTGTTTTGTTTTTAACTTCTAACTGACTTTGCTCATCTCAAAAGTTAGAAAAGATGATCAGGGCTTCATAGTACTATCTTGAGAAGCAGACGCCAAAATGGAATTAAATGTACCAGAATTTTAGATACTAGGAGAAATGTCTGGTTGGGAGGTGGGAAGGGGAGGAAGCCAGGAAAGACCATGATTCAAGTCTGACCATAAGAGAGGAGAGAGGCAGAAAGTTGAGAGGAAGCAGTTGACCTCCATGCAGTTGAAGATTCAGCACAGCATCTGGAGCCTTTGAACATTAACTGCTAACACAATATATAAAATCGGCATCTGGCAGACAACTCTGCTCCAGTGTACATTGCTTTTGCTATTTTTAGAATCAGGGCTCATTGTTCCATGGCTTCAGTCAGTTTGTTTTCTTAAACTATATTTCTATTTACTTCACTCAAAATATTTTAAAAAGCCTTTACTATAAGTTTGGTAGCTGGAGATTGGTGGTTGGTTCATTCATTTCCTAGATAGTAGAAGAGCTCTCTCTTCCTTGTCCTGGGTCCTGGGGAAGAGATTCCTGCTGTGGTGGTTTCAGATGTGAGGACAATGATAGTAAAGATGAGTTTTCTAAAATGGGAATCTACCTCTTTCTTGGCTTCCTCATTATCTTAAGGCCAAATGCATCCTTTGAGCACAACATGAAAATACCTCTGCTTGTTTTATGCATCTCATCACATGTTACTCTGCTTATCTGCTCCAATGACACAACAGCACTTGACACTGAGAGCTGCCCCCTGTCTAGGGATGGTAAGGTGATGTGATTCTGGCCAATGAGATAAGGGGAGATTACTAGGTAGAAATTAAATCTTAAATGAGGCAACAAGAATGAGGAATACCACCACACAGTTAGGATCATTAATTATAGACAGGGATAGAACTTGGGTCCTGGAAAGAAAGCACCCCTCAGTACTTGCACTAACCATGCATACTTCCTGTTGGGCTTGGGACATCAATTTGATATTCATTTGTACTGTTTGCTCAGGTTTTCTATTACTGCCACATGTAATCCTGGCTATTTTATCACAACCTTATTTTATGTATCAAAGTACATAAAGCATGGTGTTTTCATTATTGTTTTCTTTGTCTACCAACCAAACAAGACAGTGAAGTATTGAACATTTTCTGCAGTCTGCTATGCTCAATGCATTGAGCTGTATCCTGGGACACAAAAGTAGAGCCTCAGTTCTTCTTAGAAAATACTACTGGACAAAAACATTAGACCCAAGGGGTGAACGTTGAGACAACCATTAGCGTGAGGGTCTATCCTAGGCATGGAGGGCTTGGTCAACAACACAGCTCCTGACCTGAGTACAGAAATAGCCAGGTGGAGAGGAAGGATTGATGTTAGTAAGAGTAGGCAAAATCCTGCAAACCAGAGGAAGCCTGCTGTGTTCAAAGAACTGCAAGAAGTTTTAAGATGATACTGAATGGCATGGTAAGTGATAAGGAGGAGCAGGAGGTGGTTTGGTCTTGACATTATGGGTAGTAGTAAGTATTGAGGGGTTTTGTGCAAGGATAGTAATGAAGAGTGATTTGTGATCATATCTTGGTTTTAGAAACCTTGCTGTAACTGACAGATGGGTGGAAGAGGGGGCGAGGGGTGGAATCTGGAGATTGGGCTAGAAAGATGCAAGTGGTTTGGAGAGGAGTGCATGAATCCTAGTGTTTGGATTGACTGGCTATTGAAGCTCAGGAAGGCTAAAACTCGAGACTATTTCACCAGTTTTAAGTTTAGCCAAAAATGTAATAACCAAGACTGAGTCAGGGAGCACCATTTAAAGATGTAATAATGAGAAATGAAATTGGCCAAGTGATGTCCAAGTACAAATATGTAACAATAAAGCCCACTATTATGTACAATTATAATGCACCAATAAAAATACCCTTAAAAAATTAGAGAGATGATACATGATTCAAATTGTTGGATCGAAAATACCCAAGCATGAATTGGAATTCTGGCCTTTATTAGCTTCATGATCTTGGGAAGGGGGAGTCTCATCTTCAAATTCCTGTCTTGAAAGCAATACTAGTCACATGAGACAATTCTTCTAAAGCCTGGAACAACATAACAAAGCTCATTGTTAAGAGAAGGAAGTGAGGTCAGTGTTGGATAGGATGGATTTAAGAAGCCAAAAAGAGGATCAAATGTAGATATCTAGTAAGAGGTTTTTGTTTTTTGTTTTTTGATATTGGGGAGTGCACTCAGCTTCACTTAACCACTGACCCATATCCTCAACCCTGTTTGTATTTTATTTAGAGACAGGGTCTCAAAGAGTTGCTCAGCTCGTGACCTTTCAACTCGTGACCTTCCTGCCTCAGCCTTCTGAACAGCTGGGATTACAGGCATGCTCCACCTTGCCTGGCTTAGAGTATTTGTTCACTTAATCAGCCAATACTTAGGGAGCACCCACTGTGTAGTTGGAGCTGTGCAAGGCATGGGAATGTGGATGGTAGTAGAAGCCAGGAGAAAAGGGCAAGAGCATGCCACTAAACAGCCAAAATACTTAATAGGGCTAGAGTGTAGTTCTTCAACTTGAGCATCAGAATCACTGGAGGACTTCTTCAAATGTTTCATAGACCTTATCCCCACAGGTCTGATACAGTAGGTATGAAATTCTGTACTTCCATCAACACTCTTTTGCTACCCCTTTTGTTATACTGGGCTATGGGTCCAGTTGAAACTTGGCTATTAGATGACTGAAAAGAAGAGCTTAAAAAGAAACGGGAAAAAAGCCAAGTAAATGAGGTTTTTAAAAGGAAGCACTAGATATATCTGTTAAATTGCTGCTGAGAGGTCAAACAAAATGATTTAAAAGCATCCCCTGGGTTTAATAAAATGGGCAAGAGGAGCTGAACTGAAGCATGATTAGTACAAGTGGAGAAGCCAGAGAAGGAAGGGTACAGGGTGGCCTTTGTAATTGACTTAAGAGCTTTGCTTCTTTCCTGAGTAAACAGAACTTTTGAACACTTTCTCCCAAGGATTTTTGGGGATCCATGAATTATATTGAGAAGAAAGTTTCAATAAGTAAATATCGGGTAAACCTTGCCTGAAATAAAGCTAAGCACACTTTTTTCAATGCTTCTCCCTAACTTTCATATGCAAATGAATTCATATATCATCAGTAGAGAAATCCATCGATGTTGCCCATAGTTATTTGGTAAGAAAATGGTTTTCTATTTAATTGTCGTATGGAAAAGTGGTTCAAGGGGCACACTTTGGAAATGTGCCCTGGGCCATTGTAAGCCTTACCATGGTTCATACTTGGGTGAAGCTTCTCATACTGTTATCAGCCTTCCAGAGAAGCCAGAGATTGAGTAACATTCCATTTCTGATTCCAGGACTATGAATAAACCATAGGTACCAAGCATTCTGTCTGTGAAGTATTATAGCATATTCCAAGATGTATCCCATTATTTGGGTGATGGACAGTGGAGAAAAAAATCCAATACTTGCCCAGATATTCAGTTTCTTGGAGGTCTAGTTGGGTTTTTATTGTCAATATGAGTGATTGAAGGTATTTGATTCTTTAATTCTACTTATAAAGCTACCTAATATTACAGACAACCTCTATCAAATATAGAGGTAAGATATTTTATTGTTACATTTCTTTTTCCTTTTTTTTTTTTGCAAACACCTATTTTTCGTAAAAATTCAAAGCACTAGAATCTATACTTGAAGAGATTGCGGTCACCATATGCTTTGCACCTTGAAAGCCAATACACCCACAGCTTCAGTGAAGGAAAATCAATGAAGCAAAAACCTTAGCAATTTGGATCTTCTCATTGATAAGACTAATACTTGCATGCAGCTCAGTTCAACATAATGAAAAAAATTCAGCTGCTTTGGTTTGGAAATGCTTTGTTAAAGAGCAGAAATGAGGTCAAGTTGAAGATGGAGGATAAATTGATTAGGTAAACATAAGGCCTCCCTAGCTCTAAAATTTCACAATTCTTGAAGTAACCAGTTCTGTATTTTTTAGCTATCACAAAAAAGCGAATTCAGATGATATTAAAAATTTTGATAAAAATGAAAATGGAAATGTATTGCCCGGTACTTAGTAGACTAACCCCATCTTACTTTCTGATTCTATAAACATTGCCATTAGTGTAGCCGACTCACCAGCATGTGAGTACAACTTAAATTTCTGTCTTTGCTTTCATTGAACCTATTTGCCTGTCCCCCTCCACCCCATTTCCATCATGACCTAGCTGAATCCTGCTTTTCTGTGAAGTGTTAATTTGCTGAGGACTTCAGCAGGATAAAATGCCATTCAAAAATACTAATTCTCATTTTTATGATGCATAGACATGTCAGAGCATTTTTTTAAAAAAGTACCCTTTTTATTCATGACAACCCTGGGAGGCAAGTTGTTATCATGATGGCCTATTTGTGAAGGAGAAAAACAAATAGCGGAGAAGCTAGAAGTCAGAGACTTGGATCCAAGTTGGAATGCATCTTACAATTTTTTTTTTTTTTTTGGCTCCAGCCACCATGACCTGCCTTTTTCTATGCTGAACCTCTAGGGCACTTTTCCATTGGTTCCTCCATTCAATAAGTACTTGAGCACCAACTATGATCTGCTATAATGCATCTCTCTGTAGTATGAATTGGCAAGGATATGGTTGGTAAATAGAGGGGTGATGTCAGTGAAGCATGGGGGGCATCTATTTTTTTTCCCAGCAGATTAATGTGTACTGTATTAAAGTTCACTGCCCAGCTGGATTCTGTGTGTGGTACACACACCCTTTTCTGTGTTTTCCTAGTGGCTTGGGATGGCTAGATGTTCCATCTTGGAAGCATTGATTAGGCTAGTGGTCTTGTCACTTTGCATTTTTACCTTGTGTGCAAGATTGAGCTTTCACTTTCTCTCAAACTTACTTCATCAAGCTCTCTACCGCCCCCTCCCACTTTTGAGAGTTAAAGTCCTTTCCTGTTTCCTAATTTTATTCATTAGAAATTTTTCTAATTGTTTTAGTATGCCAGTATTTTTATTAGAGTTAGCATTTTTTTGTGTGTGTTCTGGGTACAAGAAACCTACATTTTAAATGATCGACTTCTCTTATTTTTGTTCTGTCCTCTCTTATTTTTAATGTGTTGTTTTGCAGAATGTAGGATTTTAATAATATATAGTAGTGTCGGTTAGCATATGTTTCAGTCTGCTGTTTAGCTACTCTGACTAAAAGATCTGACCAGAACAACTGTAGAGGAGGAAATGTTTATTTGAGGGCTCATGGTTTCAAGACCTGAGTCCATATAAGGCAGGCTCCATTCCTCAGTGCTTGAGATAAGGTAGAACATCAATGGCGGAAGTGTGTGGTGGAGGGAAGCAGCTCACATCATCAAAGAGGCAGAGAATCCACTTTCCAGATACAAATATATACCCCAAAGTTATATCCCAACTCCTACCTCCTCCAGCTACACCCTACCACTCCAGTTACCACTCAGTTAATCTCTATCATAGGATTAATTCACTGGTTGGGTAAAGACTCTCTCAACCCAATCATTTCTCCTCTGAACCTTCTTACATTGTCTCTCACATGAGCTTTTGGAGGACACTTCACATCCAAACTATACCAGCATACATGCCCGTATTTGCTGAGTAATTAATGTGCAAGTGTGTCTGTCATTGTAGGTGTTCTCCTTAGTAGAGTGTTGAACTTATGTCTGAGACATTGGTGTGATAAAAATGAAAAGGAATGTCTATTTTGAGTCACCTTAACCAGCTCTTATTGAAAGTTTCTGCACACTGGGCCCCTTCATTTTTTTAAATTTCTTTTTTATTAAATTATTTATTCTAATTTGTTATATATGAAGGCAGAATGCAATTCATTTCATATGACACATTTAGAGCAAAATTTTTCAAGTCACTGGTTGTACCCAAAGTATTTTCGCACCACTCATGTCTTCATACATGTACTTAGGGTAATGATGTCTAACTCATTCCACTGTCTTTCTTACTCCCATGTCCCCTCCTTTACCCTCCCTCCCCTTTGTCCTATTAAAGTTCCTTCATTCCTCTCATGCTCCCCCACATCTCCATTATGAGTCAGCATCCCCATATCAAAGAAAACATGCAACCTTTGGTTTTTTGAGATTGGCTTACTTCACTTAGCATAATATTCTCCAACTCCATCCATTTACCTGAAAATGCCATGATTTTATTCCCTTTTAATAGTGAGTAATATTTCATTGTGTATATATGCCACAGTTTCCCTATCCATTCATCTACTGAAGGGCATCTGGGTTGGTTCCATAGTTTAGCGGTTGTGAATTATGCTGCTATAAACATTGATGTGGCTGTGTTACTATAGTACGCTGATTTTAAGTCCATTGGGTATAGACTGAGGAGTAGAATAGCTGGGTCAAATGGTGGTTCCATTCCAAGTTTTCCAAGGAATCCTACTACTTTCCAGATTGGCTGCACCAATTTGCAGTCCCACCAGCAATGTATGAGTGTGCCTTTTCCCCCCACATCCTCACTAACACTTATTGTTGTTTGTATTCTTGATAGCTGCCATTTTGACTGGAGTGAGTAAGCTCTTAGAGTAGTTTTGATTTGCATTTCCTTAATTGCTAGAGATGTGTCTGTTAGCAGCCACATGGAGCTTGTAATATGGAAGGATTCGAACCTCAGGTGATTTGGACTCTTCCACTCTACAGTGTTTTCATTCTTTACAAGTTAAATGTTCAATGTGAAAAAAAAAAAATGTTTTACCTAAGCCTAGAAACTGGGGAGGGGATTGCTGGCCAAAAAAAAAAAAAAAGTTAATTTTTATTTGCCTTTCTGCTAGTCCTACAAAGACCTTTGTAAATTTTATCATTTTCCCTAACACTGATAACCAACTTTTTATCCCAAACCCTCTAATAATGAATTTCTAGCAGAAACTTTTTAAAAGATAAAGAAACACAAGAACAGTAGGATGATGTGTCACGATATATATGATGTACAGGGTAAATATAATAACCATTCGATTTTTACCACCTGTGGGTATCTGTGCTTCCAAAGGGGGACTGTGTTGGTTAAAATAATGCCAGCTACTATAACAGCCCCACCCCAAATCTCCCAGGCTTACCATAGGAAACGTTTATCCCTCATTGACCCGTCCAGCGTGGGTGCTTCTGGTCTGGCAGCTCTTCTTCAATCTTGAATTCTGAGATTCCATTTCCTTCTGTAACCTTATACATTTCAATGCATGAACAAGTTTCAGCGTGCCCTGAAGGTCTTCTCCTTTACAGCCAGCCAGAAGCAGGAAAGATGATGGGAAGATTTTATGTGGGGACCCCAAGATAGTACACATTATGCGGCTCTGTTGCACCAGCTAGAACTCAGTCTGACAGTCACACTGAACCACAGGACAGGCTGGTCCTCTGAATCTGTGCCCAGAAGGATAAGCAACTGGAATTTGTGCACAGCCAGCCAGTTTCTGCCACAGGGTTGACATAAGTTCTTTAACAGCTCAAGTTTTACATCTAAAACTACTGCTTCCAGCAGAATAAATTTCTCTGTGGCAAGCTGTGATAAATGTTATGACTTTATATTTTATTTTATAGCACCTCTGCTCCATTTCTTTTAAATTGTCTTCTTGTGTTTCATTATGGGCACTAATGATGAATTAAGTTGGACTGCTTAATAATTAAAAGTATCTCTAGGATAAAACCATCTTCTCTCCTGGAGGAAATCTATTTGGCTTTGTTCGCAGTGGTGTAAGAGAATTAGAATTAGACTTGGTATAAGAGAATTAGAATTCTTAACGAGCAGACCCCACAATAAGTGACATTGACAGGATTGTTCAGTTTGATTGTAAAAGAATTTGTGTTAGGAAAAAAAAAGGATTTTTATCAAGATAACATAAGAATGAATGATACAACGTTTTAATAACAACCCTGGGTATTCTAAACCCAGTATGAATGAGATGACATTACTGAAAAACTAGAAATAACCAATTTCTGATGAATATTTGGGGAAAGATTGAGGAAGAATAGCTCCATAGTTTGGAATTAAGCATAAATGTTACCTAATGTCAGACTTAATATTTTTTTTGTTTCCCGATCTGCTTTTGCTGATAAGTTGTATCATCTTAATAATAGACAAACTCGGATACTCTGGAGGAACAGGGTCCACAAAAGTGGCTAATTATGGGTTAAAATGTGTGTCTGTGGGGGCCTCTTCCTAGGAAGAGACCATCGTTATCCTTAGATTGTCAAAGCATTCTGTGATCCTCCCTCTAAAGGGCTTGGGTTTCTGCTGATGGAAGAGGACATACAGTTTAAGATTGGCAAAGACGGATCAGATGTGGATGCTTTAAAGATGTTCTAGTTTTCAGGCCTACAAGATGATGTTCAAAACTTCTGAAAAGCATGAACATGGGACTTGAACCATTTTTAGTAACATTTACCATGCACACGTCGACTGGACACATATCACTTGAGTGCCTTTTCCATTCTTCCTGTTGGACTTAAATAGCCTAATGGATGAAGAGAGAGATGAAATGAGGCAGAGGAATGTGGCTCTGTACTGGTGTCCATAAGCTCAAGTGTTGGTCTTGGGTACACAAGAGTGTATATCCTACTACTTCTACTGTTTATTATTGGTGTGATCTTGAGTGAAACAGGGAATCTGTGTTTGTTCTTCTATAAAAGGAAGATTCATGTACCTCTTTCTTTTGCATTGCAAATAGGAATAAATTATATGCTTAGTGCCTGGTACATAGCAAAATCTCAGTGGTAGTTATTATTGGGTGTCTTGAAATATTTGAGTACCTATTAAGCATAAGATAAATTGGGCTTCCTTCCTATGAGTGGCTCTGTTGTATGAATAGAAGCCAATAGAGCTAAATTATAGAAAGGTATCTATCATTCAGCTTAACTAGAGAATTTTTTTTTTTTTTGGCAGGGGGGAGATGGACAAGGATTGAACTTGAGGACACTCTACCACTGAGCCACATCCCCAGCCTTATTTTGTATTTTATTTAGAGACAAGGTCTCACTGAGTTGCTTAGCACCTCACTTTTGCTGAGGCTGGCTTTGAACTTGAGATCCTCCTGCCTCTGCCTCCTCAGCCTCTTGGATTCATACCAGAGGCTGTGTACCACTGAGCCCATCTAGAGAATCTTGTAACAATTATAAAAATGAATAAAAATAGAACCAGGGCACAGGGCAATGAACTCCCATCATTAGGATGAGATAAATGGAAGTCACTACTTCTCAGAGCAAGAGAAAAATCCATGGGATTAAACAAAATTGCATGCAGTGTTCCTTCTGATTTGTATTTTGTGTTTTCAATAACCACCCTGAGTAGTTAAGTAGATACGGTAGTTAGAAAAACCTAGAAGCTGACAGTTTTTGTATCTGTTTCTATCTCTAAGAAAAACAAATTTAAAAGACTAATGCATTAAATTTCTCAACTTCAGCAAGAAATTTGAAAGATAGGAAAATGTATTCCACAAAGATCTTTTAAGAACTCTTGATTCATGATTATCTTAAGTAAGGATACATAAGGTGCTGATTCTTTGCCTAACAGGTTTCCCGCTGGGATTTACTTCAATTGAAGACAACTGTAGAGATACAACAAAGGAATAAAGTGATATATTCCTCAGCTCATTTTTTTAGGCAGAAATATTGTGAGTCTAGAAATACAGCCAACATACCTCTCAACTCAAGAACAGAGTGAAAAATAGTTTCAGAAAGAATGTGTAAACAATTTCTCTGTAGAGCATCTAGGTTGAAATTAGATACCACATCAAGAAATATTTACAGAAAGTGGTTTCCTTCTTGCTCCTGTCACAATTATTAGATGATGATATGCAAAGAATTTCTTCCATCAAAATAAATCACATGTCTTATGCACATATCTGATTTCAGATGTTCACATCAAATTGGGCTGGTCATAGACATTGGTCTTTACAGTCCCATGTCTTCAACTTGTTTGGAGAAAGGTGTATTAAGTTTAACAATCGGGCAGTTGTGATGAATTTAAAAGTCAACCTAAAACGTCATCAAGAGAATAGTGGCTGTCCATTCTATTGGTACTCCAACACTACCCAACATTCTAAGTTTACTCATTATGTCTTAGAAATGGAACAGCTTATTTTAGAAATGAATGCTATTCTTTCTAAAATCACTTTGTCTTTGTTTTTATGCAATGGAAACACACAGGTCAGCCAGATGTGGGCAGTGGCTATAACAGTCACCAGGAGATAGGCTTGGGCAAGACTTGTTGTAATCACATGTGGAAATATGTAGTTCAGAACACGAGTTCCTCAGCGGAGTTGGGATCTGAGAGGCCCTCAGCCCAAATCCTGTCCTGTTCCACTTTCTATATGCCTCAACAAGTGATAGTTTGGAAATCTGAGGCACTGAGTACTTAAATGATTTTATCAACATCTCTTGGTGGCACAGCAAGGACCAAAACATGCTCATGTATCTTGATAATATCATCTCTCGGGATTTTCCTGTGGCATCTCAGTAATGAATGGGTCTGAGTCTCTGAGATATTGGCTCTCACTGAAGCTTCAAAGTTTTTGAAGAGAAATGCTGGAAGGATTATTGGAGACAGGGCACAACAGGTATGTCTTGTCAGGTGGGCCTCACCTACTCATGGAAGGAGGCAAGTGAGCCCTCTGGATCTGGCATATCTAACACAATCTGCCAATTATGCATAGAATACAATGGCCAGAATGACGTGGTGATCCCAGTATTAACAGATGCCACTAACCTGTCTTTAACACATGCCTGTGGCAAATATCCTTGACTCTGATCTGTTTCTGTGACACTTAAGGTTTATTGTCCTCCTCCCTAGCACTTTGGCCTTGCATAGTAGACCCACCTACCATATTTAGCATTAGGGAAATCCTTAATATTTAGCTTTAGAAAACTGACTGGAAAAATAGTAGCCATTTGAAACTGTATGCTTAGGGGACAAAACTCCACTTTACGGGCATTTCTCAAGCACTGGTTCTGTTGATTGTAGATAGGAAATGCTGAAGGTGATGTAAATGAGCACACATTATTCAGAATAATTTTTTGTAAAATATTATAGATCCATGCTGTCCAGTAGAAATGTAATAGAAGTCAAATATGTAATTCTAATTTTTCTAGCAACATAGAGAAAGTTACAAATACAAGTGATACTAAAATTTTAATCATTTAGTTCATCTAAAATATTTCAACTTGTAATTAACTGATGTATTTTACATTCTTTGTATTACATCTTTTTTCTTTCTTTTTTTTTTTTCTGGTACTGGGGATTGAACCCAGGGGTGCTTAACCACTGATTCCTTTTTGTATGTTATTTAGAGACAGGGTCTCCTGAGTTGCTTAGGGCCTCACTAAGTGGGTAAGGCTGGGTTTGAACTCACGATCCTTCTGCCTTAGCCTCCCGAGTCACTGGGATTACAGGCATGCACCACCTCGCCTGGCTCATTCTTTGTATTACATTTTAAATATTTTGTGTGCATTTCACCCTTAGAGTATATCTCAATTCTGAGGAATCACATTTCCTGCGCTTAAAAGCCTTAGGTAGTTGGGAGCTGTCACACTGGACTAGGCAGCTTTAGACAAAAGGCTAAAGTCCTAAATTGTCCTAGGAAATGTCCTAAATTGCTAGGAAATCATTCCTAATCCATTGGAGTAATTTCCAACTAGAGAGAAATGTCTAAATTTTGTTTCATGGGGAAGCTTTTTTAACCACTCACGGGAAAAAAAAATTCAGACTTATTGTATGAATTTGCATATAACATTGTTGGTGTTGCATGTGACTTGATTCATGTTGTATGTAACTTTGAATATGTTCCCACTGATATGAGAAGTTTGATTTTTTTTTTTAAGCCATGATGGGCTCACTCAATAGCATTCTTCTGGAAAAGCTAATATGTGGATACTGAATCCATTAAAAAAAAAAACATAGGTGAGGAGGTAAAGCATTAAATGGAGTGATCAGTCTGTACAGATATCATCTCAGTAGAAGGAGTGGGATGTCTGGAGCCAGGAAATGAAGCTGGAAAAGGAAGCTGTCGTGCATAGGAGGAGAGGCTGAGCAGAAGCAGGTTTAGAGAAGGACCTGGGGAGAGAGGCCACTCCATGCACCGCTAGAGTGAAGCAATAGAGCACTTCAGGAGCAGAAAGCACTCAGAAGCTTTAAGGAGGTTTGTTGATTCTGGTGGACAAGGAGAATTCATAAAAGCCAGACCTGCCAATAGTGGTTTACTTCTGGGTAATGAGAGCATGGGCAGAGATGTCTGTGTTTATGTCTGAGCTTTTTTTATTTTCCCCCTTAACTTCTGCAGGAAGCAGTAGGTACAGTGAAAAGAGAGAGCCCTCTTTGTGCCTTGGGGGGGAGTATAGTATTCTCCACTTCCATTGCAGATGCAAAGAGGACAATGTCAGAATGAACAACAGGACCGACAACCTTGGTTTCTATGCTCAGTTTTCCCTAAGGCCCACAGAAAGGCAGTAGGAAAACAAGGCTAACTTGATCTCCTGTCCCTTGGCCAGCAATGTTTATTCCAGGGCTTTACCTGTAACATCTCATTGTTCCCGAGAGCACCTGAGGGGTGCGTCCTGGTCTTCTCTGTTTTCAATGAGGTGAATGGTTATCACCCACCCCTTCTGGGTATATTGTGGAGATGTTCTTTGACTTTGACCTTCACGACATCTAGTGGGTAAAATACACACATAGTGTATGCAAAGGCTTGAAAGTGAATGTCACTGTGGTTATTATTCTTTACAGCAAAAAAAAAAAAAAGTGGGGGTGGGTGGGAATGATCCACATTTCTATCAACTGCTGAGTGTCTAAATAAAATGTGGTACCTTCATGGGCTAGAATATTATTCAGCAATAACAAAGAGCAAACTGGGTGAGGGAGGCTAGGTACCAAAAGACTTCATATTGTAACCTTTTATGTGACAACTCTAGAAAATGCAGATCGTAGAGATGGAAAGCAGGTAAACAAGTTGGCATGGGATTGACAGCAGATGAGCCAGAGAAGAACTCTTTGGGTAATGGAAATGTCTGAAACTGGATTGTTGTGATGGTTGCTTAATTCTGAAAATTTTCTGACAATCATTGAATTGTACACCGAAAACAGGTCAATGTTATAGCATGTTACTACCAAAGTTGTTAAAAAGAACATATAAAAGTGATAAAAAACAAAATGGGTTTCGCTCTAAAGTGATACAGTTGTATGGCAAAGAGAATGGAATTTAGTATGATTTCCTTCATCCTTACTCTGTGATAACTTAGTAACTTAACCTCTCTGATTTATTTTAGTCTCCTATTAAGTAGCAGTCCTGCTATATACCTCATATTAATGCTAACCAAATCAAGTGAGATAAACAGTACTTAGCACAATATTTATCACCCCAAGAGCTTAATAAATGCCAGCCCTTAGTACCATGATGATTATAAGGGGCATTGGCCATCATCTCTCTCCCTCTTTTTTTTTGGCTCAGAGTTCTTAAGCATTTGTTCCCTGAATTTGGTCTTGGGCTGTGTAGATATCAGTTCCTAAAGGACTTAGAATGTATGCTTTTCTGCTGCCTTATTTAATGCCTTCTCTGGCTTTTAATTTTACTCTCTGCCATTGTGCACTTAATTTCTTCTCATTAGAACTTTAGAAAAGCTGGTTCTAGCAGCTTCCTATTCCTCTGCTCATTTGCAGCTTCCTGTGGTGCTGTTTAACTCTGGGAACAGCCTTCACACAATTATGAATAAAAGAGAAATTCAGAGTAGCTGAAGGAAGATCTGAGGTCTTCACCTACAAAGTGCAACCTGTGGGTCTCATTTAACAGGCTTTCTGTGATAACTTCTTTAAGAATGGATATGCTCATGTTTTTGGCTTTTCCTAATGTCCTTTTGGGTTGATGCAAATAAAGAGGTAATCCTAGCTAAGGAAAACAGAAGGATATTCAAATTTGAAGGGAGTGGGCAGGTGTAGGGATGAGGATTAAGAATTAAATTTCTGTTTAACAAAGGTTGTGAGAATGCTAGTCATACAAATGGAAGAGACTGAATTTAAGATTATTTGAAAATAAAAAGCAATTGTGTTACTTTTCAATAGCACTAACAACGTGATAGCTGTTATCCAAGTGTTTTCATGAAGAGGTCCTGCTGGGACTTCTTCTAATTTGGCAATTAACAGCACTATTTACATACAAATCAAGAATGTGCAGGAAGTCCTTAAACAATCCAACTCTACCCCCAATTAGGGTCAATGCCCTCTTAATCCTTATTAACCCTCCAAATTGTTAAATCAAACATTTTCTTACTATATAATGGAAAGAGTATTCCAAAGAGCTCAGAAAGGATAGTTAGATTTATAACTGGGAAGCTTTGAATCAATATATCTAAATGCTATACCAAAAAACACATGTCTATTGTTACCAATGATTTGAGTCCCTTTTAGGCATCCTAGTTACAGCTGCTCATTTTGTAAGATTTCAATTTTTTAGGTCAAAACTGGAGGTTAAAATCGTCCACCCTTTTCTAGATAATGAAGCAAGCAGAGGGTGATATGACCTTACCCAAGGTCAGAGTGGGTGCTGGACTAGAACTGTGTTCTCTGTCCACTGCTTTGTTAAGAGTTCTGTTTGTGATTATGCCATGACTGGATCATCTTTCCATTCTGTCTTCAGACCCTCAAATCACAGTCTGTCCTTTAGAGTCAACTTCCTGCCCATGGCTCAGTGTCAGTCTCACTCACCTCTGTCAATCATCTTCTAAGTGGGTGCTGCACTTATAGAAAGTGCCCGATAGGAGGCTGAGTGAGGCAGTCTTGCTTGGGTAATATGATATGTCCCTTTTGCTCCTAATTAGCTGTCTCAAGCTTTCATGGTGTCACATTCCCTGCCACTGGCCTCCAGTTCCCACCATGACAGCCAAGCCTTTAGGTCAAGGCTGACAGTGTGCCACCAAACCCACCTGCCTGTTCTATAGGGAGCAGTTACCACTCAGTTGTAGATCTCTTTATTTTTTAAAAGAAATGGTAAGTCCAGGTTTTTGGGTAAAATCTCCCAGTGAGTGTATATATGCAGAAGATAATTCTGAATATTTTAAAAACATGAAGTAGCCCAAGTAGTTCTTAAATTGAGCCCACAGAGATATCAGTTTGACGTCTACCTTTAGTTCATTCATTACACCCTGCCCTTCTCTGTTTCCTTCCAGCCTCACTTGAGATTGATGCTGTCCCAAACTCTAGAGTACATTTTGACATTTTGTCTTCAGGAATGGGGGAGCATTCCATTCTGGAAACCTTGCAGGAACACACACCTTCCAGGAGTTCTGCTGACCATGTGCCCTGTGTTTACCAATGAGCTTCCTGCCTCATTCTTCAGATAGACCTTTGCCCCTCCCCCTTGGTTATCCCAGGACCCCTTCAATGAAGAGGTCCCTGCAGCAAGCTTTCTCATCTGTGGAGCTCCTCATCTTCTCTTCACCCTCTTCCCACATGATCTAGTAAAGTCCCCATCACCTCTGTCCACAGAAAGTACACTGGACCTCTCATCCTCAATGTGGCCCCCTCCCAAGTTCATCTGCACACCGCTTCCACCCTGGTCGAAGACTCAGGGCCACAGATAAGATGAAAAGGAATTTAGGAATGCCTTGTTATGGTTTATGAGGTTTATTGCCGCAGTCTGGCTGCAGCAAAATAACCGGGGGGTGACGAGCAACTTGTGTAGATTGATACAGCAGGAGTGGGAGCCGTTTATTGTAGGACTGGAGCGATATTTATACATTCCACACAGCTTATCTTAATTAGCATAAACGAGATACAGCAGTCAACCAATAAGGAATCTCCACACTTAATGGCTCGCTGGCGTTACTTGGCAAACCCCTCCCCCTGGCAAAATGCCAGGCGCCATCCTGACTTGTTTACAGACTCTCACAGTTTATGTTCACCAACCTTGCCTTTTTTTAATGTTGAGATATACTGAAATATTTCTGGACCTAGATCAAGAAGCAAAAATGGAAAGAAGAATATTTGTGTAGAATGATCTCTTCAATGCATTAATGCTTAGAAGATGCAACAACTCTTAAGAAATGATACACACAGATGCCCAAATAAGGGATTCTTGCATTTGCTGACTTGGAGATTTCAGAACTGCTGCATGCTACCTGCCCAGCACAGCCTCTTCTCTCCTAGACTTCAGCAGACAGTTCTGTCCTGTGGTATTGATCCCTAGACTAGGGTCAGGAGATGTAGTTAAGTTTGTCATTCTGCATCCTATGCTCTGTGAGCTAAGGCAAGCTTATTTCTTTAAGGTGTCATTTCCTAATGTGAAGAAGGTGGTCACTACCACCTTTTCTGTAGAAAATGTTTTGCTAAAACACTTGTAGTGTCAAAGGTGAGGAACAAAGACTCCAGAGTTCAACAACTCGGTTAAGATTCGGTTTTTCTTAACGAATGGCACTGCCGTCTGTGTAAGTCATGAAATGGAGGTACAGATGGTTGGATGAAGTGATACTTGTAAATGCTTAGTTCAATATCTGCCACACAGGACCCTGCATCAGGGGAGCAGGGTATACTTGAGTTTTACCTCCGAAGATACCTTTATCTGCAGGGAAGTGTTAAGCACTTACTGTTTATTCAGGTATTGTACTGAGTGTGAATTAAATCATTTAATCCTTAGAACAATCCTATGCGATAGGTATATATAGGAGGTATTTATTATCCCCATTTCACAGATGGGAACGCTGAGTTTGACAAACATGAAGTGTCTTATCTAAAATCACACGTAGCTTGGAGGAACTGGTGTATATGGAAAAGTCTACCTCCAAATCTGTTAATCACTGAATTATGTTGCTTCATGGGTGTGGAAAGAAGAGATGGGTGGATGGATGGTGGGTAAGTTCAGAGGTCAATCTAGGCAAGGAGGATTATGACAGGAAATTGAGAAATTTGAGTCTGAAATACAGAGCTTGCATTTCAGAATAGAGAGACTCAGTGTCCAGTGCTATAGCTGGCTGATCATCTACTCTGATCATCTCCCTCTGAAAGGGTGGGATGGGGGGAGTCTCAGAGCTATAGACCTGTAGGGTCTTCATGGTCAACTAAGGCAGAGATAATCACATACCAGAATGTCGAGTGAAGACTGAATTTATCAGCAAAATAATTTAGTAATTATAAAGCTAAAACATTTAACTGACAAAGAGATTATATTCTTTGTTCCTGGATCCTTTATTTATATCCCACCAACTTCCAAAGTGATGACTTGCGGCAGGTTATAACAAAAGACACACAAACAATAGAAATGTTCAGACAAGGGTAAAAGGTCAAGAGACTGGGTAGTTGAGCTATTCATTTAGCACATTCTTTTCCCAGCTGGGAAATCTACTGCAAAACTGAACCAAGATCAGAAGGGTGCTTCATAAATATATAGGTTAATTCTAGCAATATATTTGAAGTGCTTAGATAGCAAACCTCTCTGTATTTCACTATAATGGCCCAGCTTAATTTGTCATCTTTTTTTTCCCCCTCCTTTTAAAGCATTGCTGAGACTTTAAGATACTCATTGTGAATTAATTTGGGATTTGGCATAATAACATTAATCATGCTAAAAGAATTCATTTGACAGTAATGCAGTATAATTAGTGATGTACTAAATCCATTGAGATCTACCAATAATTATAGAATCGTTATTTTAAAACCTTATATAGGCACTCCTTTTTTTTTCTTTTTCTTTTTTCTTTTCTATTTTGAATCTGCAGCACGTAGAGGTAAAGTTTCATTTCTGACAATTTGCTTTTTGAGATATTGGGCAAAGGTATCGAGAATAAACCCCGGTAGATTTAGCAGTTTGCTTAGGGCAAAGCGTAAGAATTGCCTGAAAGAGGGCTATTTAATCCTAAAGGCAGCTGGCCAAATCTCGTGGAATTATTGGGAAGGCTTGAGAAAGTAAACAGGACCCAGCGAACGTAGTTTAATAGATTATGAAGCTTAGCGATGGGCCGATCACGAGGGAATACCTAGAAATGCTTATTTCTGAACTGTGGCTAATGTTTAATCTTTTCAGAGTACTGACAGTGAATTTGGAGCCAAGAGGAGGGGGGAAGGTGGTTTCTGTGTTGGTTGATTTTTAGATACCTCAACAGAATGAGATCTTAGCAATTAACCGCCAAATTATATCATTTTAAATCATAAAAAGGCCCTCCTTTCTGACCACAGGGTATTGTGTCAAGTGAAATAAGCCAGACACAGAAAGAGAGAGGCCATATGATCTCACTCTTGTGTGGAATCTAAAACAGTTGATCTCATAAGGTGGGGATTGAATGGAGGATAGCAGAGGCTGGGGAGAGAAGAGCAGAGTGGGGGGCCAAAATTTGGTCAGCCAGCAGAGATTACAAAGATAGGAAGAGTAAGTTCTGGAGTTCCATTGCATGGTAGGGTTACTGTAGTTCATAATAATGTATATTTCGACACAGCTGGAGAAGATGATTTTGAATGATCTCACCACAGAAAAATGGTAAATGTTTGTGGTGATAGTTACATCAATTATCTTGATTTGATCACTACACAATGTATACATGTATTAAAACAACAGATTGTTTCTCAGCCATATGTATAACAGTCATTTCAACTATAATTAAAAGAAAAACTGAGGCCCATTCAGGTTGCACAGTTTGTGCAAGCGTATAATCTGGTGACACAGCCAGGTCTAAACTCCAACAAGTGTCTGCATTGCAAAAGCCACAGTCCCCCAGTCTGAAGCTATCCATTTTCATCAGAGCTTAGAATCAACCTGTTTTTTTAATTTAATTTAATTGTTTAGTTGATGAGCCTTTATTTATTTTATTTTATTTATAGGTGGTGCTGAGAATATGCTAGGCAGCACACTAGGCAAGTGCTCTACCACTGAGCCTCAAACCCAGCCCAGAATCAACTCTTAACAAGAATTCCTAGAGAGATGTCCGCTTCAAAGTCTGAAGGTTTACTTGGTATCTAGAGAGCAATGACCAACTGCCATCTTTAAGAAAATAGTTGTTCAAATAAAGTTCTGTGAGGTTTTTTTTTGTTTTTTTTTTTGTTTGGCTCCATTGTGGAACCCCGGTTGGAAAAAATTAATTTACACTCTAGGACAGTCTAAGAACTTTCTGCACTGATCAAACTGCTTTTAAATCCACAGGCTGGCTGCCCAGAATTAGTACATGACTAACGTAACTGAGGAAGTGAAGATTTTTTTCTTCTATTTTTAATTAAAAGACACGTTTAGTTGGATACTGTATGGGTCAGCAAAGCTCTATGATATTTTTACTCAGTCAATATATAGAGTGACATAACTATTGTGTGTTGTCAAAGATATTCTATTCCTGCCTTTGGATAGACCTGAATGTTTTTAATACAAATCCTGCATTTTGGGAGGAGTGTAGCATGGCCCTTTTACAGGACATGATCTATTACAGGACGGGGTTGAAAACCAGCTCTCCCAGCTATGTGTGAAGTCAGACAAATGTTTTAACTTCTTGCAGAGTGGTCATTCTTCCCCTGTATGTAGAAGAGTCAATGAGGTAATCGAAGTACACTGCTTAGGATGAGGTCTGACATGTGCAAAATGCTGTGTAATGGTAAGCACCTACTGTAGACAATGCAACCCTTTATACTTGTTCCCAGGTTGCACATAGCTGCCACCCCTTCACCCAGAATCATATTGGCACAAATGAGTTCATGACAAAGGTTTAATCTTGTCATTTTCACTGTTCCTTTCCTAGTCCTCTCCTGTGCATGAACTATTAGCAAAACAAAAATTACATCCCTAGGATCTTAAACTCCACCTGGCCATGCCCAAGACCCTCAAATATTTACTCAATAAAAAAGTCATTCTTTTCATTTGTTTGCTAGTATTTTATAATTAAAAACAATGTTATTAAAATGCAAAAAAATATCACAGACTCCATTTCCCACAGTTTACAATTTATGAATATTTTGCCCTATTTGTTTTAGCTATCTCCTTTGAAGGAAATCTCATGTGGTATGTCTATATTTAAAACACCTCTTTATTCTGTTGGGACTACACCAGGCTGTCAAAGGATTTCTCTTGGGTTTCATATTCATAAATTTCAATAGCTCACTCTCACCTACAGAATAAATTTCACAGTGAAATAGAGTGTTCAGATTATTCTCTAGTCTCATCCCAATTTTCCCCTCCCAACTGCTCCAAAGTGGGCTTTGTCAAATAACTTGTAATTATCAACACATAAGTTATTTTGGTTTTAATAATTTGTCCATCACAGTCGATGTCTGCTATCTCTAGGAAAACACAGTGCTCTCTAGAGCAAGTAGCACACAGTGGGCAACCCAAGGAGATTTCCTTATGAATTGAATTTATAGTTGGGCAACTCACAAATCTTTGACAGTTATAGAAAGTAGTTTCTTTGGCATATTTTAAAAGTCCCATTTTCTTAAATATGATTTGATTTATAAGGTCCTGATAGTGTTGAGTTCTTTTTTGAACAAAGGTAATGAAGTAAAACAATAAGACATTTGTATATTAAAGAAATTAAGAGGTAAAGAGGATAATGGCAGCATGTGAAATAGAAGCCTGCTTTTGGAGAAGTTGTTCTGTAGCCTGAGAATCAACATGTATACTTGTGTTATTCCTGGATCATTTCACAGGAACTAATTTATTCTCCACAACTTGCTAAATCCTGTAGTTCTTTGTGTACAAATGGTAAAGTCTTGGCCCTCAAATACAAATTCAACTGGAGAGTCGCTACTACCCACAAATATATCTAAATTGAGAAATGAAACCATTGACTGTGTGTGGAACTAAAATGGCCTTGGAAGTGTAGGCAGAATTTATGAACTGGGACACAGCTGTTGATCAAAAGGGTCACTTAATGGTGGCTCTGAGGTGTTTGAGCTGATTGCGAAAATGGTGGTATCGAGTAAAGAGAAATTGAGGGGTTTTTGTTGTTGTTGTTGTTGTTTTTTTTTTAGTAAGAATGAGGAGTTTGCATTTGGGTACATCAGTGTGAAGATGATAACTGCACGGTCTTATGGACATGTACTGTGTACACTGGAAAGCCAAAGCTGGCATGTGCTATATTCTAGGCTGGTGTAAGAACAGTATTATTACATCAGGATAGGTTACCCAAATGAGGTTTAACTGGATACCCCTAGTGCGACCTTAGTCTCAAGCCAAATGTGCTTGGCTTAAATTCAGAGGTCAGCTTTAATATTTTCATGACATAACTGAGCTGAGCTTCCAAACAAGAGCCACTTAGGATTGATAACTATTCATTTAAGGAGTACACATAAGATTCATTAAAGATGGAGAATAGAAACTCCTATCCTTTCCCCCTTGTTACTATCCCAGCAGGATAGCTTGATCCAGTAACATTCCTACCCTAAACTGCCCCATCCTCAAATTATACTTCTCTGCACAATCATTTTTGTCTTTACAGTGTCAAGTCATATATTTCATCCAGTATCAACTTTTATCTAGATTGTAAGATTTTTATTTAAAGATAATATAAACCTAGAAACTTTCATGAAGGTTATCATAGAATTTTTGTCATTATTACAGGAATAACTTGACCTGTTCTGGATTCCTTCGTTCTGAGTCCTTGAGTAAGTTTGTATTCCATTATCCCTGAAAGAATGATTTTTTAAAAAGAGTTGCATAATAGGCATGTTTTTTATAAGCCAGTCCTGGTTTTACACAGCAATGAAATGCCCTTGCCCTGATTTTTGTTTTTGTTTGGGGGAGGGGTATTAGAGTTGAAAGCTCTAAATGACATCTGGTTATTTATCAGGTCCTAAGCATTTGGGCTTCTGTAATGGTTATGATAAAAGTTGAAAATATATGACAAGAGTGCCCAAACATACTAAAGAACCCGTGGCTTTCAAAATTTCTGTAGCCAAGATCTGTTCACACTCATAACACATACTAAGAATTACTGCTACCCACAATTGATTTGTGTCTGATATAGACTCCCCAGTCTTTTCCCTCGGTATGCTTTTCTTGTTAAAATACATCTTAAAATGTATATCACTTAGGCTGATATTGGTATGTATTTGAATGAGTTAGTGTAAGTGCTAGAAATTCTGCATGTTTTCAATACACACCAGTGCCAACTGGCGGAAAATAAGAAAATTTACTGTGCTCTGCACCAAAAGTGACAAATATATACCAAAGGATAGTTTTGTTTTGTTTTTTTCCTGCAATATACGTGTAGTCCCAAACCAAATCCTCGCCATCTTTGTACAAAGGGATTGCTTTATTGCTGGATCTAATAGGGAAAGGAGACCCAAGGGCTTATAAATATTTTTAAGCAGAAGTCAAAGGTAATATTTACTGAGAGTAGAAAAGCAATTTTTAAAAGCAGAACTTGCCTCAAGGTGAAGAGTTGAGGTCTATGTGAGTTTATGCCATTGAAAGTCAGCAGGTAAATAGTCAATGTCAGTTATCAATATGCTCATTGCTTATACCATGTAAAAGTTCATTAACCCCTCTATAAACATAATCTTTTTCCCACTGATTTAGAAGATTAAATACCTTTTATACCAAAAGCATGATCCATCTAATGTGTACCAAAAGTTCATACTAGTAGCAAAGTACAACTCTTTTGCGATATAACTTCTCCTTAAGTACAAAGATGGAAAGATAGGGGTGCAATAAATAATTGCTAACTCCTGAGATGTTTTGGATGTAAAAGATTCTTTTCCAATTTGAAAAGATTTTTCTTTCAGCTAATTGCTTGTTTCTTTTCTTCCTGGTGTCTTAATCATTTTTAATTTAGACTCAATCTCTGAACATTCTTATGTTGTGGTCATGGATTTTCAGCACTGTCCACTATGCTTTTGAAGACATTTAGCCAGCCATGTATGGTCTATAATATTCCTTCAGAGACAGACACTTATGGTTAATTCATATCCTCAGACTCCCTTCAATTATAGGAACATTTCCCCCTCCATTTAGATACTGTCTTGTTTTAGACCCTATTATATATAGGTTCTAAATAATATGGTTCACCAAATCATTCTTAGTTTTCATGAGTAATTCCTAGGAGTCAGAATGGTTTAGGAAACCAATTATGTATTCAGATACAGCATACCTTGATATGGAAAAGAAAGAATTTTATCACCCAGAAATGATCATTATTAGTGTGTTGGTCATTTTTTGAATCCTAGTCTGTTATATATACTAAAGTGCTTACTTTGTTTAGAAAGGGAGCTTTAGAAAAGATTTGATGTAGAAGCAATGGTAGCAATATTTTCCCTAAGAGCATCCTGTCAAATCTACCATATCATTTGGAAATAAAGTATTTAATTTAATTAGCAAACACACTTCCAGAAAGAAAGTATTTTCAAATATTTCACAGGGAAACAATGAGAACAACAGGTTCCTAATGGAATCTCCTAGGAGATGAACCTGGGTACTAGCCTTACTTAATATTTTAATAAATGATTTGGAAGTTAGAGTGCATGGTGGAATCTCTGCGTTTGCAATTTACACTAGCTATTCTTATGGATAAATTATAGGAAGATCTCGCCATGTTCTGAGAATAAGCAGAAAAGTGACTGATGATCTTCAATAAAAATGCATTTTAGGGGGAAAAATGTCCTGAGCTGTAGTTTATTATAGGATGGTTTAGGAGCTATCCTTTATGAAAGAGCAAAGGAGAGTGGTTTCTTCAGTTACTGGAGAATATCATTTCAAGGCAGAAGAATCAACAAACGGTAGCTGCTGTTCATTTGTTCCACAAATAATTGTTGAATTCCCTTACATAATTGTAAATGCCATGCTATAGGCTGAAGATGTAGTTAAAATATATAAACAGCAACTCTTATTCCTCTCTCCTTTTTTTCCTAAGATCAGCTCCCTAGCACTTTTTAAAGGGAACAGCTTCCAGACCCTTCCTAATGCCAACAGCTCCGTTGTCTGTAAGGCCTGTTCGTAAAGCCAGGGTGGTGGGGCTAAGTGGGCCAATGCTACTGCTTTAGGCAGATTCCTTAAAATTTGCCTTAATAATTATGTTGAAGTAAGTAATTATGAAGAGTAGATTCTTAACAATCACAGAGAATAATTGTATCTCATTCTGCCTATTTTAATATTCTGTTCTTAAGTCTTTGTTTCCTCATTTCCGATCTGTTAATTGGCGATTTGGTACAGAGTGTGCTAACGCACTGAATTATAAGTCTAGATATTTTTCGAACAGCTATCGACAGCATTCTGGAATTGGATATATGGAATATTGGAGTGGAAAAATGAAAGTGAAGCTGTTTTATGGATCACCCTGTCAAAGAACATTCTAGCACACTGAAAATAGAAACGGGTCCATTAAAACAGAATTAATGACAAGAGCGAGTATAAAGTAAAATGAACACAACAGCTGTCTGAATTTAGGCAGAGTGCAGAGAGCTGTCCTTAGAGTGCTGTGTTTGAGGAGTCCTCCCCTTTTATGATTCCGAATAGAGGAGAAGAGGTGGGATACGCTTTATCACCATTGCCTTTGTATTGAGTGCTGCTGGAATTGCAAAATACAGTTGTACCTAGTATCATAAAATTTTCTATTCCCCAAACCAAAGTAATTTTAATTCACAATCATTAAAGACTAGAGCCTTGAATGTTGCTTTGCTATAAATTCTGTGACAGTGGGTGGTTCCTTATTCTTTTCGACCTTACATCCCTCATCCCTGGCATATGATAAGAGTTTAGTTAATACTTGCCTATGGACGAAATACACATCTAGTGCCCACTATGTGTGAGACACTGTTCCAAGTGCTTTTCACGCTAATATGTGAAAACAACCCTAGCTATAACATATGCACTCCAGTAAAGATGCAGAAATTCAAATGCTAAGTTAAGGAAAGCTGCTCAAGATCAGCTTGTAAGTCAGGGATCTGAGAATCCAATCCAGGCATTCTGGCTCCGTGGTCTATACTTTAACTACCCTTCTATGCTTTCCATAAAGTAGAATGGAAATTTCTACTGGGTAGAATTTAGGGAAGGCCACTGATTGATATAACTGGTACCTCCATTCTCTATGCATATACTTTTTAAGCACATACACCTGATTATTTCTCTCTGCTGTTGGAAAATTCCCACATTGTCCAACAATACAAGACAAAGTTTAAGTTTCTTGATATGCCCTTTAAGACTTTTTATTACTTGGTCCTATTTATTTTTCACCTGATTTATCTGCATTTCACCTTTAAAAAGAGGGTATGAGTTATGATAAGATACCCCAGGGCCCTGAGTAGGCTGTTTTATACCTCAGTGATCTTAACTTCCCTTTGCCCAACTCTAGTTTTATCCTAGCTAAAACTATGGATCCATCAAGACCAGGTTAAATGTCATCTCTCCTATGAGGTCTGCCCAAGTTGTCTACAGGAGCCTCCCTTGTCTGTGGGAAAGGTGTTCCAAGACCCCCAGAGGATGCCAGAAAACACATAGTACCAAACAAACCCTATAATTTACCATCTTAAAGGACTTGTCACACATTGTAACCATAGCTTACATCACTTGAGGTATGACAGAAAATCTAGCATGGATTTATTTTCCCTCTTCAAAGTTTCATGAATGAAAGATCTGTTCTTGCTATAGATCTTGGCAATCTCAGTTGTTTTTCTGTCCTTATTAAGTTGAAAACATTCACTTTTTCATTTAAGGCATCTTAGAGCTTTTCAAATGTATATTTGAATTGCATGGCACTGCTACTCTTGTACTTTGGGGACATTATTAAATAAAGTAAAGGTTACTTGAACACAAGCATTGAAAAACTGCGAAAGTTGATCTGATCACCACTGACCAGAGGGCCACTGAGTGACTAATAGGAGGGTAGCATATACACTGTGGATATGCTAGAGAAAGGATACCTTATGCCTGAGGAGGACAGCATGGAATGGTACCAAATTTCATCATGCTGCACAAAACAGCACATAAAATTAACACACATAAATTGTTTATCTGTAGTTTTCTATTTAATATTTTCAATTACCTGTGCTTAACCTCAGGTACCTGAAACTAGAAAGCAAACCTAGATAATAGAAGGACTACTATGATTTTTATGTGTGACCCAGGGTTTAGCAAAGTGTCTGTCACAAAATACTGATGAATATAGTCACAAAGGTTTGTACTGAGAAAGTCCCATGGCACACACATCTGTGCAAGTATCTCTGCACACATCTTCACACCCACCTCTGTGGCATTACCAAGGTCTACAATGTGAATGGTGCCCCTCGTCGACCTGAAGAGTGCACACTGGTGCCACAGCATAGGCCAGTCCTGATGGTGAACAGTAGGGGCTTCATTAGGTTTTGTAGAATGAGAGTCACTTAATTGCTTTTATAAGGCCAAAGAGTGTCAAAACTGGTTGTCTCTTAGTTGTTTGTAGGGTTTTGACTTTCATCAGTTTCTGAACTTACATTTCTAAATTTCTAGGAAATTCTATTTGGCAGAAAACTTGAAGTGACATCAATTGCGTGTCAAGCAATTTTTCATCAAAAACACAAATTCCCAAGTTTGGGAGCATGCTTGAAAGAAAAGGGTTTTGATCTTTTCATTTATTCCGAGTATTATATATTATGATGAGAAAGAAACTATGGCTTTCAGGACTTGGCCCTCCCACTCAGCATAATAATGGTCATTTCCTTGATCTCAGGGCAAACATACAAAAAGAGGAGAAAGTCAGAAACCATTCTAAAATTGGGTTAAGCCTTTCTCTCATCTCCCCATCACCAGAATAAGTGGCATGGAAAGCTCTGGCACTGATGGTTAAAATAGAACTCTTATTCTACTTAATAAAATAATTTAAGTTGCTAATACATGTTAGCTTTTATCATGTTGGTGGACAGTAAATTCATTCAATAGTGACTTTAAAAGATTATTAAAAGTGTATTTCTTAGTGTAGAATGGCAATCATCAAGAAAATAGGCAACAATAAGTGTTGACGAGGATGTGGGGAAAAAGGTACACTCAGACATTGCTGGTGGGACTGCAAATTGGTACAACCACTCTGGAAAGCAGTATGGAGATTCCTCAAAAAACTGAGAATGAAGCCACCATTTGACCCAGCTATCCCACTCCTCAGTTTATACCCAAAGGACTTAAAATCAGCATACTACAGCAATGGAGCCACATCAATGTTTATAGCAGCTCACTTCACAATTGCTAAGCTATGGAACAAACCTAGGTATTCTTTAATAGATGAATGGATAAAGAAAATGTGGCATATATATCCAATGAGATATCACTCAGCTTTAAAGAAGAATGAAATTATGGTATTTGCCAGTAAATGGGTGGAGTTGGAGAATATCGTGCTAAGCAAAATAAGCCAATCCCACAAAAGGCCAAATGTTTTCTCTGATCTGCTGATGCTAATTCACAGTAAGGTGAGGGGCACTAGAGAAGAATAGCATTTCCTTAGATTAGGTAGAGAAGTGAAGGGAGGGAATGGAAGGGGGTGTGGGGATAGGATAGATAGTAGAATGAAACAGACATTATTACTTTGGTCACGTAGTCACGTATATACACAATGTGATCCTACAACATGTACACTCAGAAAAATGAGAAATTATAATCCCATTTATGTATAATATATCAAACATAAATGCATAAATGCATTCTAGTGTCATGTATAACTAAAACAAAAAATTTTCAAAAAGTGTATTTCTGTTTTAAGTACCCATGCATACATTTATACACATGTATAGCTATATATTTTTCTGTTGTAGTTTTTTCCATCTCAAAGTCTTCTATGTTCTTCATAGGCTAAGTGGTTCAAATTTATTTAATTCCATGCCTTCAAACCTATTTTTTAAATAGGACCAATAATGTATTCAAGTATTTCAGGGAATTGAGAGAGGTTTCACTGTGTAGCCAGGAAAATACTATTTATTAAAAAAGAAACATCCAGTGGGATTGAATCCTACTTGATTGTTGTTTTGGTTGAGAAAACTACCACTGAGTGACAGAATTCTGGAAGTGCTAATCTCACTTCCATTTGTAGTTCTCTCCCTGCTCAGAAAATAATGACTGATTATGCAATAGAAGCAGCCCATATAATTTACCAATGAATAAAATATTCTTAAATAAGGGAACTAGTGGATTCACATAGGTGGGCAGAAGAAATAGTATATTAGAATCATTTTATTTAAATTTTCTTTCAATGCATAGCTACAATATCACCAATAGGGGAAAATAATTTTCTAGGAAGAAGAAAGAAGCATAACTGAACAGCAAAAACAAGTTTGTTTTTCTGTACACAATTATGTTTTTATATGCAAATTCTGCAAAATATTCCTTCAAATAACTGCATCTTTTCAATCTCTTAAACAAGAATCATCAGCTTTGGAATTAAGGGAGAAAACCAATAATTGACATTTCACTGAAAATTTTCTTTATAGGTTTTTAATGAAAATAGTGTTAAAACAGGTTTTTACTAATGGATTCATTCTATGTCTCTTCTATTTTCCTAAGGCTATTTTTAAAAAATGCCCTTGCAGAGTTTTTGAACACTGAAAGGAATTTTTAAGATGTCAGTTAGGAAACAAAATTGAGTTTCCAAGCTGGTTGACGTTGTTGGGTGGTTTTTGAGTGACCTCACCTTTCAAGGTCTTCACTTTGAGCAGGGGTGTGCCTTTTCAAATCATGACCCTTCCAGCCAGGAGAGGCACTGTGGTCTGCTGGTCAGAGAAAGTAGGGATTCTTCTAGCATCCATCAATAGCTGATCTCTCAAAGAGCAGAAATGATCCCAGCTCTCCAAAGAACTGAGCACTCTAGAAGGCCAGCGACCTTATTCTTTAGAATATGGCCATTTGCTTGATTTTTAAAACAATGGAGACATAAATCAAAAATATCAACAGATTTTGACTTTTTTCATAATCCCTTGTGTTGCATGTGATAAGACAGAATAATAGCATTGGGCAGAATAGTAAAGAAACAAACAAAAAATTGCAATAAACTCCAGTATACGTGAAAATATAATGAATTTATATTTCTTAGTATATTTCACTAAGGAAATCAGCAGCATACGTTCTAGCAAGAGAATAAAAACTGTTCTTAATATCCTTGGAAACTTTGTTAAGCGACGTTTGTTTTGTTAGGCAGACTTCCCACAGCTTCTCAATGGATTTCCCTTTGAAGAGCAACATGATAAATAATGGAGCTTTTTCAATTGTTCATTGCCAAAAGGTATTGTCTGGGTTTTTATGTTCATCAGACTTGTGATGTTCAGCTGTGTCCTTGGTCCTGGTGAAAAACTCATGCTTTACAAGTTGTAGTCTGATAACTGCTTGCTACTATCCCGGCCGAGGGATGGAAAAATGACCAGCACATCTCAGGCTGAATCACTGTAGCCAGACATATTCTGACTAATCTTTCTGGTAAGAATGCCTCTTTTTAGTGTATTGTTCAAAGAACTTTGAAGATTTAAATGGCTTATGTCTTTAATTGCATATCTGCTGAGGAATCTCATGCTGAGGACATCTTTCCTCAAGTTGGATTTGGTCTTGGTCTTTATTTTTATTTTTTTAATTTTTTATTGTTGGTAAGGTCTTTAAATTGTATATGAATAAACCCAAAGTCTCATCTCTGCTGATAGAGACTTTGGTTTCATGCAGAAAACTGATAACTTCATCCTGTTAACACTATAGTTAAGTTTTAGTATTTTGGTTGCTTGTATAATAAAAATAGGAATAATTTTTCCTGCCATCATATATCAATTTTAATGTTAAAGAAGAAAATTCTTGGCTATATTACTATAGTGTGTTGATCAAATACCATTTTATTTCCAAGTTTTTTTCTTACTGAGGAACTTGCTTCACTGGGAAAAGTTTTCCAGTGAGCTATTATAAAGCATAAAATGAATTTACAGCCTATGAATGACAACTAAGATTTATCAAGCAGCAAAAAGCAAATTGGTACATTTAAAAGTTAATGGTATTTTGGAATACCAAATTACAATGGGGATATGATAGAAATATTTTGCAATTCCAAAAAGCCCCCTAAAGACTTGAAGTGTTTAACGAACCATATCATGTGGTATTATAATGTTGGTTTACATTCCTGTTGGACTATGATTGCATTAACTTATATTTTCCAGAGGTGGATATTTTTGAAGGGTGGCGATTTATTAATGTTTTATCATTTTCTACATAAAACTCTGTAATGGGTTGAAGCTGGCTGGCTTAGTTCATGAGGCACTTTCATACTCTGTTGCAGGTTTTGAACAGAAGTCAAATTGCTTTGTTAAATTTGGGTATAGAACAAAGGCATTATGTCATCTTACATGTATGCATCCCACTGAGCTCTAGGAGTTCAAAAAGGAAACTAATAATTTCTTTCCATCACTGGGAAGCCATACGTATGTGACATCCAAAGCAAGCAAACCAAAACCTTTAAGACGGAGAAAAAACTATGGCAATCTAGGATAACCTGTTCTATGAAGCTTGTTACTTTGACTCTTCAACCTGCCTTTGTATCACTTCAATCCTTGTGCGTATAAGTACGCTTATGTAAGTGTTTAATGAACAGCAGAAAGAAATTTAGTTTTACATATTTGTTAGTGTTCTGAAACATCCACAACCCTAATTCTGTAGACAGATTACAGAAAACTAGATTGTGCTGATTTTTCACAACGCTGAAGACGTAGGCTGTCCCACCATATGTTGGTATAAGTGTAATACAACTTACAATGGGAAATATGTGGGGTGTTTTCAAGAAGATCTGGCAGGATGAGGGAATCCTGTTAAGATTCAAAATTTGAGCCTTTTATTTTCACATTCCTGTGTGATTGCTCTCACACAACATAATCACAACTGGACTGCCACTCCGCAGGCCATTGGCTTATTTATTTTATTGCCCGCCAAGTTGGCAGCTTTGATGATTCATTGTGTCTACTCATTTCTCATCTTTGTTTTAACCACTGAATTGGCACAGAGTAGGTGAGTTTTGTTGCATGATGTGTTAGGATTTACAAATAGATCTCCTCCAAGTAATTTATCCATCTAGATCTCTAGCTCCGGGAACTTCAATGTTTGGAAACACTGTGCTTGCTGAAGAATCAACATAGACCTTGGAAAGAAAATCCCTAAGGCTCCCAGAGTTACATTCCAGAGACAGCCCTTCACATTTATTTTAATATGACAAATGGTATGGCCCTGTTCATGGGCCATGTTTGTATGGAATATGGCACAGGAGAACATCCCTTGCAGATATCACTGTAATTTCAACATGTATGAAGGTGATAGGGGTGCAGAATTACTCCCAAGATTCCATTTGCTATACCTATTAGGAATTGAGTAAAAGGGATTTCTGAATTTTAAATGCTTGGGTCTCACCTCACACAATAAGAGTATCCAAATACTGTATTAGTAACCCAAGGATTTCTTCTCTGAGGATACACAACTTCAGATAATCTTAGTTTAAAAAAAAATCAGAGTAGCTGGGCATGGTGGCGCACCCCTGTAATCCCAGTGGCTCAGGAAACTGAGGCAGGAGGACTGTGAGTTCAAAGCCAGCCTCAGCAACTTAACGAGACACTGTCTCTTAAAAAAAAAAAATTATATACATATATGATAAAGATAAAAGGGCTGTGTATGTGGCTCAGTTTTGAGCACTGCTAGGTTCAATTCCCAGTACCACAAAGAAGAGAAAAAGTCAGTAGAATAGAGGATTGAAATTCAGAAAGGCATTTTTCACATTAGCTTTACCAAGAGTCTTAACCGAGGCAGCTAACAATCAGCCCAAATGACTAATTTGATTTTTCTACTTCTCTTCCTTTCCTTAATCAGGATTCTGATAGAGGGATTAATTAGCAATAAAGCAACATGAGAAAGAGGGAAAGAAAATGAGGGCATAGATAATCCACAAACTATATATAATCATCTCCGCGTAATCAAAAGTTAACTGTCATTAACATGACATTCGCTTTTAAAGCCAAGTAGAAAATTATGATTTTTGGCACTAACCTAATCTTTAATTATAGAACAGTACCATTCTTTCCTTGTGTTAGTTCAGATAGCTATAAATTATATTAGTCTAGGGCTTTTGTGTCATTTCCTTTCCTTTTCCATGATTTATGGAGTCAGAATACTGACCTATAATTAAGTGAACTTGAGAATGGTCTCCAGTTAATTAAATGCTGTGGAGTGTGTAGGGTGTGCTTTGCCAAAATTCCAGAGGGGGGAAAGGCCATTCCTGGGTTAAACATCTATGAGGAGCCTGGATATGTCTTCAATGCTCGTCATATGTGACTGTGTTAGAGCTGCTCTGAGAAATAAAAAGGAGTCTTTCTTGACTATTGTCTGTAAAAGAATGTAAGATTCATCTTTTATAATTTAAGGATATCCTTTCAAAAAGTGATTGTCTCATTTGAGGCATGCCCCGGTTTTTAATAATGGGTAAAGCAGACTTATCATACGGAAACAAAAGTTAGTCTTGTCATCTTCTTTTATCTTTCACTATAACAAATCTCCATTCACTGCCAAAAGAGAGTAGTAGCCCCTCAATTGGATTCAATGCACCTTTGAGAATTCCCTTCTGTGTTTAGTACAGCCTACTGAGAAGGGCTTTCAACACCACCAACTTTCTTGCCCTGAGAACTTACCCAGGTGCCAGACCTGCCCTCACTCCATTGATCTGGTGAGACTATCCTACTTTCACGCATACTACCCTCTCCCAGCAATGACGACCCAACTCAAATACACACATGTGTCCGATGGCATGAAACTTGTTACCATTCCAAGATCCCAAGCGAAGCCTAGGACTTGGACCCACTAAGAAGGTAAAGGAGGATGTAAGATGGCCAAAAACAGGGTGCAAGATGGGAAAGGCCTTCATTCCTCTGTGGGACTTGGCAACGGAAACGCTAGACTTGTGTAGGGGCTGCATCAAACCTGTGCTCTGGAAATTGCTCATCTATATCCAGTAGGTAGATGGAGAGAGTTGAGTCCCCAGATGTTTTATCGGGCATGCAGAGTGCTTTAAAAAGTTGTGCCAACATTTTAAAAATTATGACCTTTCAGTCTCAAACCCAGACTTCTAGATTATTGGGAATAATTAAAAGATTGGAGACATGGCATCTGTATTCTCCACACTAACCCTGAGCAGATGAGATGACAGGGGTGGCTATGTATACTAATGATTTGCTTGATTGAGTGCGTCAGTGCCTGGCCCCTGTGTAGCCTGGAGCTTGTGTCCCCTCACCTGCACAGAGAGAACCAGGTCATGACTTACGTGTTATTGGTGGTGTGTGTTTGAGGGAGAGATGGATAACTTGAGAGTGATACAAATTGACCTTGTCTGGGCCATTTTGAAGGTAAAAGTAGGGAGAAGGTCAAGGTGGCCCCTTCCAACTACTGAACCATATGAAGCTGGCACTTTCTCAGGTCCAATATTTGCAATTTTATATCTTTAATCTACTTTCTCCTCCTTAAGAAGTATCTGAGTTTTCACTGCCCACTGGGGTTTATTAGAGCACTATATGTTTTCATTTTGGACCCTTTGGGGTTCCATGTTCCTGTTTTAGGGAGCATTTGTCTTAATTCATTCTGTGATAGATATATTTCTCATTGTCAGCCTGGTAGATAATTTGTTCTCTCCAACTTAAAAGTAGCAACTTACAGGCTGACTCTTTTCTTTGTGATGTTTAGCTTCCATAACTCCAAACCACAAAGATGATGACGTATGTATTTTTTATTTGATAATGGTGTGAACATAGAACATATTTAGTAGAAATTGCACTTTGAATCTTGATCTTTCCCTAGGCTAGTGATATACTGTATGACCTTCTCTTGTCCTGGGCAGTGGCAGTGAGCTTCAGCTGTCTGCCATTCACACAGTCAGGTGAGTAAGCACCTTTAGTGTGTTGCTGAACTATGGTGATTGATAGATGTATTAAGTGCATTTTTGACTTATGATTATTTTCAATTTATGATAGGTCGTCATCATATAACCATATCATATGTTGAGGAACATCTATTTATTGTGATAAAACATAATGTACAATTTACATTATTCAGTCATCTTTCTCTGTGAACTTATCTATTCCAGGTAACTTACAAAAAAGGAATCGTACATTATTTGTCTTTTTGTGTCCCTATTTCACTTAGAATAACATCCTCAAGACTCATCCATATTGTATCCTGTATTAGAATTTCATTTTTAAGGCTGAATAATACTCCATTTGTTTTCAATGTGTGTGTATGTGTGTGTATATATATCACCTTTTGTTTATTCATCTATTGATAGACATTTGTTTACAGTTACAATTCTCTGATCACACATTTGTCTAATACTGAAAGTTAATGCATTAACACCCTGTAACACATTCCATATAAATGTGCCTTTCTCTAATCATACATGAAGACGTGTGTTTTAACCACAAATAATAAACTACACATACACACTAAGGAATAAGTTCACGATACAATCTCTACACACAAATATTCATGGAGTGCTTTTACTTACAAGCAAGTCATTTATTTTAGATGAATTTTATAATTCCTGTCAAAGTTTGTGATTCCAGCATTCTTGTTCATGTAAGTGGATTTTAATGTTATTATGTAAATGAGCTGCACGATGACTACAGAGTAAAAGTCAGTCCTTCGTTGTTTGGTTCCGTAAAAAAGACACATCATTGCTGGCAGTAACTTACACACGTCTCCTTGAAATGGTGGCGGGGTTCTGTGTCTGCAATCAAAGGTGTAGCACATCATTTCATCTTTTCATAGGACAAAGGGAGTTTCATTTGACAATTTCATACAGAATCATTCTTTCTATTCAGCCATGGAAATAATGGGAGCAGCCCAGTGGGTGGGAATTTCTTCATTGGCTCAGAAAAGACTCAGGTCTAAGATACAGGGCTGTGATGTTGACCATGTGGAGAGAAAGAGATTCAGGGTGAAAAAGGAGGAGCTTATCTTTTGTTAAAAAAAAAAAAAAAAAGTCCAGATTCTGTTTCCTCTTGTTTCTTCAACCAGGATAGAAAGGATTTCATACCATTTTAGTTTTAAAAAGTCATTCAAGTCGACTGCCCTGGCTAAGCAACCTTTCAGGCTTTCTCTCCGTCCTGTTCCTTTCCTTTGGTCTTGCATCTCTCTGGAAGTACTCCATGGGACACCCTCCCTCAGCTGGGCCAAAGTGAGTTCTTATCTATGTATATGCTTAAAATAACCAGCTGGCCTGACCTGCCACATGCTAGGGGACACCTGGACCATAGGACCATAGGCTCTCCTGGACTAAAGGCTGCTCCTCAGTGATGGGGAGTGGGGGAATTTAGGGCTCTGGGGTCTCTAGGCTCTGGCTTTGGGGTCTGTTTGTGTTTGTCCCTCACTGACTCTTTTGGCTTGGGCAAGTGAATCAACATCTTAGAGCATCAAACTTTCTAATCTGATGTCATCATTGTGAGAACTGGAGGAATTGGGGGGAGGGGAATGAGAGGTGAGGCCCAGAGAAAGAAGAATGTGAGTAAGGAATTGTCTGCAATGGATTTGTTCCTAGGACTTCTGAGAACAGAACAAGGCAACAACATTAAATTGTTTATTATCTCATGTTGTAATCCACACCTTCTTTCCATTACTATTAACTGGTAAGGGAAAACATTTTTTTTTAATTGCTGAAACTTTAAGATAAAGGGAAGGGATTAGTAGAGAAAAGAACAGTCATGGGAGAAGAATATACAGTGAATAGGAAAATCATGAGAAAAAGAAAACTAAGGTAAAAGATTATTTAGGGGAGTGGAGTCTTCCTGAGCAGTTTTGGAGATACTGAACTAACTTTAGATTGTCAAATTTTTATTATGTTTAAAGGATATTTTCAAAAACGTTCCCGACAGGATATTTTCAAAAGAAAGGATATTTTAATGTAATAATACAAGGGATAAGCAATTGGAATAAAAGTCTTTTAAACTGAATGAGTACAGTGGTTCCTTAGTGTTTGCAGAGGATTGATTGGTTACAGGATTCCACACAAATATTGACATTTGCAAATGCTCACATTCCTTGTATAAGAAAACATAGTATTTGTATATAACCAGCACATATTCTTCCACATACTTTAAAACATCTCTAGATTACTTATAATGTCTAATATATGTAAATGCCATGTAAATAGTTATTATATTGCATTGTTTAGGGAATAAGACCAAAAAAAGTCTGTACGCATTTAGTACAGAACCAAGTGATTTTTTTTTCTTCCAGTATTTTTCTTCTCTAATTGGTTGAATCCATGGATGTAGAACCCACAGATATGGAGGGCTGACTGCATAGCTTTATAAAACCTCACAATATTATCTTTAGTTTGATTTTTTTTCTGTGGAATGTAAAAACACTTCATTCACAGACCAGCATTTGCAAATCTGGAATCTGGATCCCTCCTCTGAAAGCTGGGGAGACTGATATCCAGTTTACTATAAGGTTTGGGAACTGAAACCTGGAGGATAAATTCCAACTTTGGTGGACTTCTCTGTCTCATCAGACTTTCTCATACAGGGGAGGAAAAAAAAGTGTCTAATTGGGATCCTAGGCTGAATAATTTAAATTTTTATTTTTTTTATGAAGGAAAGAAGGGAGTTCCACAGCACAGGAATGATTTGGATATATTGACGTGGAAAGTGTAGTTTGGACCTATCTTCTCATTTTGGGGATGTTTTAAGTTTCCAAGAGTTCGGTAATTTGTTTCAGATCACAATAATTTTGTGGTAGAACTAGAACTGCACCCAGGTCTCATGACTTATGCTTCCATTGGACATTCTTCATTCATTTAAACATCATCTTCATGCTGCCATTGTTATCAGGTGCTGGGAGGTGATGATCAACAGTGCTGTCACCACGTTCAGAACTGCTGAGATGGGAAAGATACCATCCAGAAGGCAATTAAATAGAATAATCAATTCCTAAATTCGAAAAGGACATTAGGGCTTATTTACTCTATTTCATCTGGTGGTGGATTGAGATGGACACAGATTCCAGCAATTCTGATGTTGTCAGTGAAACATGCTGTTAGCTGTGAAGGCGTAACAATAGAGAAGTTAAAGATACACAGAAAATTAAGAACTTGGGGACAGGAGAGCATAGTGATCAAAAGCATAGACTCAGGAGTCCTTTGCCCTTACCGAGTGGCCTCACAAGGGTCACACCACCTTGGTTCATTCATCTGTAAAATCGAGTCATTTCATTTTGGGGTGACAGGGTTGGAGATTAAGTGATAGTATATTTTTAATGTGTATTACATTGCCCAGGACATAGTATTCAATAAGCACTAATATCAAGAACATTAGTGGTATTCATTGATAAGGAGAATAAATGAAGTACATTTGTTTAGGGGAATTCTTTACTAATTTTTGGCCTCAATATTTAATTGCAAACATTCTTTTGCTTTTATATTTATTGCTCTCAGTCTTTTATCATTTAGAAAAATAAAAGGGAGCCAGAAGAGGTTTGGACTGTCAGAAGTTTTGAAAAGGCCAACATTTAGAATACAGATTCAATGAAAAGATCAATAGGAAGACCATCTAGAGCAATCTAGGGAAAGAGTGGCTACTCTGGTTTTTACAGTGAGGACCATGGCTCTGAATGAATGATGACCAAGAGGTTTTTTTGACTTAGATTGCTAAATCAGACCACATAAGAGAATTTTGTTGGGGTAATCTTAGTTGTTAGCACTAGTTTGTACAAATACTTCTGAGTTTAGGGGGAGACATAGTAACCAAAAGCATCACATAAAACAAACTTCTATTTCCTTTTATTGCACTTGGTAAGGGTTATTAAGAATGTAATTCTTTCTGCTTGCTATGTGATTAGCAGCCAAACCTTTTGGGGGTAAATTTCCATTGCTACGCTCTTGTTATCGTAAATGGAATTTGCATGCTTAATTCTCTTCCCTCCATATTGAATCCATACCCCTTTAGGTCTAACGGCATGCTAAAAATGATTCCAAATCTCCAATGTTGATTGTGGGCCATATGTTAGCACTAATTATATAAATGAGACTTGGTGGAAATGTGACATGCTAAGCATTCCAAGCTTAAGGAATTATCTAAATGAATTCTAGCTTGAGTTAGTGCTAGCAGAGGCAAGGAAATGCGGGTGCAGGTTTTGAGCAGATGTTAACAGGTCTGCATGGCTCTTCATTGTCTTTATTTGTCTAACTATAAGGACTGCTGATGGAACATTGTGTCAGAATATTTTAAGGTGCCATTTTTGTGAAAATTGCATTTTGCACCTACAGATGGATCCATTTTCTGAATAAGCAGAGTGGAATGACATACTATCAAAGGTTAGAATCAGCAGCAGTCTTTTGTGCATTTGAAAATTTAGTATTCAGTGGGGTCATTTGTCATGGTCATTATGTCCTGGAGGCTGGAGACTTGTAAAAGGATATTTCAACATCAAGCATTCCTAAATTTTAATTTTCAAAATGCAAGTGGGGGGAGGGATAATAGTTTTGATTCAAAGCAGAATAGAATAATATTGTGAATATCCAACCCTTTCTGTAAGTGTGCAATAATTCAGGAAAATAATGTCTTGGAATATATTGATTGAAGTGGCCAGGGGAGGTTGAGGATGGTAAATCATGTTACAGCTGAAGTCTAACTCACTGCATTTAGGTGGAAATTGTAAAGTCCTGGCAGGTCTAATTTACATTCTTATTTAACTCCCAGACATCTTGAGGTTTATCTGTCTTCTCATGTTCTCCACCGATCTTGATCCCCTTGAGAATCAAACTGCCTTTTCTTTTTCATTCGCCAGCAGAGTCCAGTGCCTGACAGACAATAAATGTTGCTGAAATCACGGAAATGGCTAGCATTTATGGAGGACTGAAGTGATTTTTAAATAGTCCACTAGCAACATCTCACTTAATTCATTCTTAGACATGTGCTACTCTTGCTTTAGAGATGTACACTAAAGCTAAGGGAGATTAAACAACTTGCCTAACTTCACACAAAAGGGAGTGATAGAATTGAAATTCCAAACTACATGGCCTTTCGCCACGTAGGGTATGGATTCACTTTTGTACTAAGTTGACATCTTCAAATCTGAGTCTTGATATATTGGTGATTGGTGTGTTTCCTTGGGTGGGTTGTCTTGTACTTGTTTTTATTGCAATGGTAATTGAAGTAGAATAGACAGGAGTGAATCTTTGATCATCTGGATGACCATATAATGATGGTGTTTACTATAAGCACTGCCAACTAGCATTACTTTAATGGTAGCATTACTTTAATTGTTTTTCAAGGGGGGAAGAAAGGTAAACTAAATATAGTAATGAGTTTGTGCCAATGAAAGGTCAGTGACATCAAGAGTCTGGAGTAGTTTAAGGAGCAAGAATGAAAAACAAAACAAAACAGTTTCCACAGGGCACAAGGTTATGGTGACAATACCATAGAAACTGTGCCATGCCAGTTGGGCCACATTCACATGGGGAACAGTGACATAGTTTTAATAAACTAGTAGTAATTGTTTTGTTCATGTGTTTATTTTTTTATAGTCTTGTGGGTTTGTTTTTATTTATTTATTTATTTATTTATTTATTTTTGGTACCAGGGATTGAACTCGGGGGAACTCGATCACTGAGCCCCATCCCCAGCCCTATTTTGTATTTTATTTAGAGACAGGGTCTCACTGAGTTGCTGAGTGCCTCACTTTTGCTGAGGCTGGCTTTGAACTTTCCATCCTTCTGCCTCAGCCTCCCAAGCTGCTGGGATTGCAGGCATGTGCCACGGTGCCTGGTGGGATTTGTTTTTCTTTAGTGTACTTTAAATATAGAGAGTTTGAAATTTCATGTTTGTACACATTTATGTAATCTAACGTTCATTTCTTAGCATTGGGGAAGGAGCTATAATTTTACTTTTTCCCCCTCCTTTTCCAGGAGATATGTACATTCTCCTTTTCTGTTGTTTAGTTTTCTCCCCAAACCCAGGAATTATTGTACATACTTTCAGGTGAGAGAGCATACATCAACCTTTGGGCATCAAATGATCCCTACCTTTTGAACTGAAGCCAGATGAGGGTAACAGTGTTCTCTGTACATGTGCCCGCTCCTGTTAATGTCCCCCAAACACAAATGCTATGCTTGAAAGTAGGACCATATGTTGAGTAGCATTTCCTAGGATCTAATTTCAGTTGATGACTGATGAAGCCATTTTCATCTCCCATGTTTATTTTTCTTCAGGTATCTTTTGGTCTAATTCCTATAGTACCAAAGAAAGATGGCTTCTCTGAACTGGGTGTATTTCCAGAATCTTATTCTTGGTAATGCTCTTCTGCCAAAAATCAAAAGGGAATTCCCTTGGAACACTTGATCACTGCAACATCTTTATATGCTGGCCTGCAGCCACTGGGCAGCAAACCTGAGCGTAGATGTATTTCTTGTTCTCCTTGATGCACTATACAGCTCCCTGCAGTATTAATTCTCTCCGAACTCAGTGAGGTGTCTGTGGGCTTAGGGCTGGTGCACAATGAGGCCAGTTTGTAGTAGTTATTGTTCTGCTTTCAAACTGGTGATAATTCATCCTCAGAAGTTTATTTGCTTTAGTACTCACCGACTCTAATTTCTCGAGCCATCTTGAGAACCCTGTAACCTATTACAAAGGCATCATTGAAATTCAAGTGGGTTGCAGAGTTGGACAATAGAATAACTTCTCCAGAGCAGAATGTTAATTTTATGAAATCCCAGCCAGTTCAGAGTGATAATTATATAACCAAATCTATTGCATCTGGACACTAAGAGGCGCTGGGAAGCTGGGGACAATTCCCATACAGTGAAGAGTGCTGTTCTTTATCTGTAGAATTATGGCTACCAAGCTATATCTAATGCAGCTGTTGCTCCTCTAACACCATGTATACATTCTTGGAAAAATCTGGAGTTTTGAGAAATAATACATTAATAATGGCAAGGCTCACGGGAAAGTAGAGTTAAAACAGACCACTCCAAAGATATGCAACTTTATATTCTCAGCATGAAAAAGTGTAATTTAAAACATACTAGGGCCACTGAGAAAACATGCTAAGTTCCCTATAAAACTGTGCTTTACATACATATGAAAATTTACCTTTTAAAAAAACCTGAAGGCTTTGAAGCTGCTGAATTATGGAGATAAGATTAAAATGGGGAGACCCATATGATAAACCTTTTCGAGACAAGGCCTGTGTCCCCACAACATCAAGTGCAGGAACATGGGCAATCTGTAGCATATTCGTCCACAGCTTTCTGAAGTAGAATAGCCTGTGTTCAACATCTACGATTTACTGCAAGTGATTAATGTACTGAGAAAAGTCCTATATGACCCTACATAATGTCTTCCTTAAGATGACACTATTCCTCTGATTTACCAATTCCATAGTGTTAATTAGTTACAGGTGTACATGTTGTAACAAAAACAGACTGTGCTTATCAAGATATTGGAAAGATAATTGACCTGATTGACTCTTGGACATTATATGTGTGAAGAGGAATGTGGCTTCATTTTGAGAAATAGAATAAGTGTAAATCATGAAGTCAGGCCAAGCGAGCCTCAGGCTATGAGCCAACATCTCCATTCCATGGAAACATGTACGTTTTTTATTTATGATGCTCCAGGGGATGTGTTTTTATGGCTGCCAGGAAGCCTCATATGTGCAGGTGACCTTCAGTGACAGAGGATTGAGGCAGAGATTCTCTATTCCATCGGGGAGGGTTACAGTAGCATGGTTGGTTTCAATACCTGAGCCAAAGTACAGTCCTTAGCCACAGCATTCAAAGGAAAGAAAGTGGGCAAAGGCTGGAGAGTTTGGGTTCTGAAGTTAGACGAAGCTGTACTTAAGTCCCAGATCCTACCATTGAGTGGTTGTCTGGGACTCTGGCTCAGTTATTTAGAGTCTTATCTTCTCTTTTTGTATCTATAAAATACATACCTGATTAAGGTGCTTGTTAGAAATCAGGCAAGGTTTGTAATGCATGCTCAACAGCATTATCTACATTTTTTTCAAAAGGTGACTATGTAAATAATATGTGTGTAAGCCTGCTTAGGACCCCTGTTTATTCTATCTGGATATGTACCCCCACTGGATGGTTTCTGCCATAATTCAAATAAATCCCATGAAGTTTTTCTGATCACCACTGAAGGTTCATCTCCCAGACCAGCTGGCTTTAGTTATGCTCAGAGTACTGAAGACTGTTGAAAGGGTCTTGGAGAAGGAAGTACTGACACCTTCTGGGACTTTGAGCCCAGATATGTCCACTCTAGTAAAGCTCAGGCATAACAAGTAGATCCCTTGACCCACAGTGTTGGAAAGTTCAGGCAAGGCGAGTCAAAGGGAGGTGAATAAAGAGAAATAGATAAAACCAAAATTCTGATGTCAAATTCCAGCTCTTTCATTTCCTAGATGGGTGTGTTAGCTTTCTGTCACTGTGACAAATACCTGAGAAAATCAACCTGGGGAAGGAAAGGTTTATTTGGGTTCATAGTATTGGGGGGTTTCTGCCCGTGGTGAGGTGGGATAGCAAGCTGGGGAGCATGGAATGGAGAAAAGCTGCTCACTTCATTGCATCCAGGAAACAGGGGTAGGGTGGAGGTGGGGGATGGTCCCCCAGGGAGGAGATAAAGTCACCCAGGGTATACCCCCAAGGCCTGGACTCTCTGCAGCTAGGTCCTGCCTCCTACAGTTCCACCACCAGCCAGTAGTCCATTTGGATTAGTCTATTAATGAGGTTAGAGCCCTTATGATCCAATCACTTCCCCAAAGCCCCACCTCTGAACATTGCTGCATGGGGGATCAAGCCTTCAGAAACATATGAGACTTTGGGGGACATTCTACATCCAAGCCATAACAAGGGGAGACTTTGTCTGCGAAGTGTAGAAAGTTGAACACACAGCCTGGGGATGAATAGAAGCTGAAGAGATGATTATTTATGTCCCTCCTTTCCATAAAATCCCTTTATCTTGGGCTAGAAAAGCTTTAGTGTTTCTTTCCTATTAATCCAGACTGAAAGAAAATTTAACAGGGAAAAAATTATTCTTATGCTGTGATTGAGTGTTATTTAAAGGCTCATCCGTATAACACCTGTGATCACCTTCCCTACCTACTCCCAATGGAGAAACACTTGATTGGTGATCATCAATTCTGGACAGCAAGGTCAAGCAATACACCCTGATTCTGCCTAGGGATTCTTGGCCCTGGTTATCATTTGGCCCCTATGATGACCTGCCTACCAAACTTGGGAAATTTCACTGTACTTCCTGCTCCTTGTCTTTTAGAACCATAGTTCTCCAATGTGAAAGCAACAATGATAACTTCCACAGTAGAAGGGAAATCGATTATACCCTGCTGGAGACCTCTGCCAGTGGCTGAGAGGGGACTGCCATAATTCTCACAGCTGTGTTGCAGATGGCACCACCGAGAAGTGTCACAGACACATTTTTCCAGGTCACAGCTGATGTGGGCATCCTGATAACTTCCTCCAAACTACAGATAACATAAAATTCTCCTTTTGCCCTTGAGTAGACTACTACTTCGTGCTCAGAAGAGAGTATGTGGTACTATTGAAGACTAAGTTGGAGGAAAGACAAATTGTCAAAATAACTTTACAGCCATTTGAAGTTTGTAAAGTGACTTCATGTTTGTTTTTGTTCTCCATGAGGGCATGTGTTACATTAGCTAATTAAAATTAAAATTTGCTACTAAATTTTAAAGACAGAATATATAATTCTGGAATCTTTTGATTGAATCTAAAACAGATTGAGATCTTTATCCGCATTCCTGGGATTTCCTTCTGTGCAGGACTTAACACTTGATTCTCTGGGATAAAATAGAGGACCCTAAATGTTCCAAAAGCTAATTAATAAATGGGATGCTCTCTGAAGAGTTGGACATTGAATTTGATTTGCTCTTTGAATTTTTCCTCCAGTGTCTAGCAGCTGGGTGAAAAATGCTAGCCTCTCTTGGCACAGGTGTAGAAAACTGACACAAGATTCACCAGCCAGGAATATTTTTTGTGCCTTTGGATGGTACCCAAGATGGGTGGGGAAAATGAAGGGGCAGATCAGAGCAGTTGCAACCTCCTGTAACAAAAATATTGAGCCATTGAAATGCTAATGGAGGTGAGCATACCCTTGTAAAATTCACACATTGTTAGAAGGCAAGCCTAACTACTGGAATCACAAAGACTGATTTTTATGGGCGACCCCTTATTTTATTCTTAGGTATTTCATTTTCATTCTGTGTTTTCTTTGGAATTAATAGAGCCTCTTAAAAACTGCTGTCTATAAATTTTCTCTCCTGCATATGTCTCGAAACAGTTTCATTTCTTCATTTAAAACATTACAGCCATTTTAAAATGCCCTATTTTGTATTTAATTTCACCATCTCATATAAAATACATGTTCTTCACATAATTATGTAAAAATGGGTTTGCAAATGCCCTAGAGATCCATATGATGGGCACATTATAGGATTCTAAGTAATAATAATCTCCTGTTTACATGAGACCTGATTTTCATGCCAGTTTTTTACACTTTAATATATCCAGAACACAGCTTTGCTCAAATATGCCAGTTTATTCTGGTCCATGAAATGCATTTGAAATATCACAGATTAGTTTGTCTGGCAGAATGCACAGCAACTGCCATGTCTGATATTTTAGAGGTGAACATAATGGAGACAGAGATGGGAACCATTGTTATTCTGTGTGTTATGAGCAGAGCTAAACAAAGCCCAGCAGGGTTACTGAAGACCTAAGGCATGGGCAGGAGAGGAGGAAGCAGGAAAAAGGGGTGGGGGTGGGGGTTGGAAGAAAACACAATAGATTATTAAGCAAGAGGCAAAGAAAAGTAAAAGGATTTTACTATATAAATAGTATATAAATGAGAACTTGAGTGCCATAGGAAACTAATCCAAAAAGGCATGGAATAGAATATTGATTTTCAAATTGTGGCTCTTGGACCAGCAGGAATACCTGGAAACTTGTTAGAAATGCAAATGCCCCCACCTACAGATTTAGGAAATAACCAGGGATAAAGCCCAGAAATCTACCTTAACAAGCACTTCATGTGAATCTGATGCACAATGAAGTTTGAGAACCAGCTAGGGAGGATATCCACAGCATCCAGGTAGCGTGTTGAATTTTGGAGATTCTGTGTGTGCCCGGTGAAAGGACTTCAAGCCTAGCTTCTGGAGCGGGAAGAATCTGAGACCAGAGCACAGCCAGGAGCGACCTATGGGAGTTATTGTTTCCTCTGGACCAAATGTTTTCAAAGCACTTTTTCAGTGATTTTTAGGTTCACATGACACAATAGAATTACAACAGTGCTTAAAGGATCTGGGTGAAGAGAGTGGAGAGCTCCTCAATAGTGGGTTTTATGTGCCCACTCTTACCACTCAATGATGGGAGGTCCTACTTCCTGCTGCAGCTGCCCAGGTTCAAGGTCACAGTGTGACAACTAGGCCAGACTCTAGGAAGGAAGGCAGAGAGGTGGTTGCTTGCAGTAGATCAAACCTGTGCAGAGGATGAGAGATGGGATGTTCTGGGAATTGGGTGTGAGTCAGTGAATGAATATAGAGAGGAACAAGAGAGTCATGGCCAGTACCTGGGCCATGTGTGCAGAACAGAAGAGTCGGGCTGTGTCCGAGGGCACTGGACATCCAGGAACTTGGAAGACAGTTTGAATCCTGAGAGGTATGCAGTTAGAGTCTGATAAGTATAACAACCTGCTTGCTGAGGTATCATGAGATCAGTGTTCTTAAGGACAAAAGTTTTGGGTCCCATGGTAGATGGCATCCATAATCTGCTACAGTCACATACTGTGGGGCCTATCTCTGGTTTATTCACTCTGATTCTAAAGGAGTTGTCTATAATAATTTGATATAATGAAAATCAACTAGTTGCTAGGAAGCTAATGCCAACCACCCCCAAGGAGCAGAAGATACAAGAGGACAGAGATGGCTCCTCGGGTCATTTTGTCCTCTTTGAAGTTGACTAACACATTCAGGATAAACAATTTTTCATTTAACCTGACAGATAAAGCAAGGAGGGGATTTGACTTGTCTTTGCTTTCCTGTGAAGAGTAGCTTTCTGCAAATCTGGATGATAGGAAAGAATGGTAATACACCCTTACTGTAGGCAATGCATTGCCATTCACCTGAATTGGGATGATTATCACAGTATTTTTACTGCTGTTCAGCTAGACCTGACTAAAATTCAACCATGTCCCTAACTTCCCTCTTCCTAAAGTAACATTTACTTCTTCAGTGGTTTAAATTTAAACAATGATGAGGGAAATGTAGTCTGAGTATTTCCATATTAATTGAATTGACTTCCCCCAAACTTTACAGAATTAAATATACATACATTCCCTGAGATTTTAAGAGTGTTTTTGACTCTCTTAAGAACTCTTGTCCAGGTTTTCCTAAAATTCATTCTATTCTAGGCTGCCATCCAGGGCTAACCACTTACTGCCATTTCGCCCTTTGTGTAGTTTAAATGGCTTCTCATTTCGATTCCTTGTGGACAGAAAGGGGAGGTGCTGGCTCACTCTAAGCTTTCCTGGCCTCTAGCAGTGTCTGGCACAGTAAGTGCTCAATAAACATTCACTGCTACTAAAGATTATTCTGTGTACCTGGTTTTTGAAGGTCTTCTACCTCCCATTAGCTCCTCTTTCCCTCTCTTCTCTACCTTTCCCTGATGGATTCATTACAAAGACTTTAAACCCAACCTCAATGTCTCTAAATGGTTTGTAGCTCACTGAATTATGTTAAAAGGTAACAGAGTTTCATGGTAAAACTATGTGTGTGTGTGTGTGTGTGTGTGTGTGTGTGTGTGCATGCTTTGTATAATTTAGGGACATATCATAGATCACAATGCACATTAATTATGAAAGAATATTTATATAGTATATTCTTAATGAAACCTCGCTGTGGACAAAAAAACCCACATTTTTCTTTAGTATGAATTGGACTCCACTGAGCTACAACACCTTACAGGGAGAGGAAATAGAAAGCAGGAGCTGGGATTTGGGGTGTATAGATGCATATAGAGAAGAGTTCAGGGGCAGGGTTTCATGAAATTTGAATGTGAAGGGGTATTATGTATCTCTTTCATTTAAATAACCTAAAATGAGTAATTCACTCCCTTGAACATTTGATAAAAATCCTTGGAAGTTTGCCAGCAGGCACGGTGGGAGGAAGAAATGCATATTCAAAAGGAGATGGAGGAAAAAAAAATTAAGAGGCAAAAACCTGAAAAAGCAATCTATACGTGATTTATTTTCTAAAATAAATTGAAACCTCTTGGTTGGAGTTGCTACAAAGGGCCAGGGCCTGACTTTGAACCCCCTCAGCAATGCAGTCTTCTGGAAACACAACCTTTGAAACCCTATTGCATTTAAGAGAGGGCCCTAGAACAGTCTCTGTGCATTGTGTTCACCTCAGGCGACAGATCCCATGAACCCGGAGCTTGGTTCTGGGATGTCAAAACACCTACGTGCAGTGGTGATCGTTGCCATAGAGATAACTGGATGATAGATAGCTAGATGATAGATAGACACTGAATAGATAGTAGATAAATGATCTCATATGTCAGAAGAGGCCTTTGTGCCTAGGAAATTACAGATTTTTTTTTTTCAAAAACAATTCTACTGTCAAAATCAAAAATAGAACTCTTTGCTTTCCTCCCACCCTATATGCATTCCCCTACTCTTCCAAAGCTTTTTTCTTATCACATTTATGATGTGTTCCGCCCATTCAATTCCTCCTTGACTTCTTGTCTAGAGGATTAACTTTCTTCAAAAGACTAAATGTACTACTAGTGCCAGGGCCAGAAGGATGACAGATGGCTACTAAGGTCTCTTTATAATTATTAAGGGCTTAATTTAATCTTTTTTCAGGGCTCCCAGTTTTCTAATTTTCTTCTTTACTTTTTCTTGGCTGATTTTTTCTTTGTTTATTCTATTTCCCCTGTCCCCTCTTGTGTACATTCCTTCCCATTGGTGTGACCCTCATTGTGGACAGTGTCCCTGCTCCTCTTGTGAATACCTCTGTGAATTCCAAGAATTCTAACCCTCATGTCAGATTGTGAGCCCACTTGATTCTTGAAATGTCGATGGATGATTTCAGCAGATTCCAAATGCATGTTTTACAAAATGTGTCTGCTCTTTGAGATCAAGGAAAGAACTCTGTGAAATAAGCAGAAAGAACAGGGGCTACGTCCCCCATTACGTTTGTTGGAGTAACGTGTAATAGCCCAGGAAATCAGACCTCACCTCAAGTGCCATCACAAGCAAGGATCGTGCATGGTATTAGAAGCCACAGGAAATCGTGAAAAATCGGAAGTCAAGCTGTGCTTCTTCGGGCAGCTTTGGGAAATTGCAAAATAAATTCAGACCTTTCATTTTACATGTACAATAAATGGGGTTCAGAGAGCAAGTGTTACAACTGTGGCAAAACAAAGAATCTAGAACCTGGGGATTCTGACTTGCTATGAAGTTGGCTGTTTAAATCTCGTTATAGACAGAAAGGTGTGGGAGAAAAGGGAGAGGGGGAATAAGACTTTCCTGCTATTGTCATGGAATTTAGGGCCCTTCCCCATGCTCAGAGAAAATGGATAAAAAAAATATTTCTGAGATAAAAGAGACTGAAGTTCATCCTGAGGAGGATGAAAGTGGAGGGGGAAATGAAGATGATAATTAGACACACTCCTGGGTCTCAGTTGTCTCATTTGTCAAACGTGCATATCTTCATACCAGTCTGTCATGATAAGAGAAGAAAATGATTTGAATAGTTTAATATATAGCATGCACTCAACAAATAGTACCTGTCATGATTTTGGATTTGTGATTGAACGGTCTTTGTAACCACCTTCATTTGAAGAATAGCTAACCCTCATGTGTTAATGATCTGGAGTTGCTGAGACTGTTTTTAGACATGTGGAAGGCTATCAAAATGCAAACTAATTCTACCTGTTTTTGACATGATGACCTGAATCTTGAGCTATTAGCTTCTTGTTATTATAATCCCAGCCGCAATAGGTCACTTGAAATTTTACTTGGAGAAGGTAACAGAGTGATACAATGATCATTGCCCCAAATTAACTGATATTACACATGTGGTATATACATACTGTATACAAATTATAACTAGGTCTCAATACTGATGAAGATTGATACATTGGATTTTTTTAACTTTATAATAACTGGTCATGATCATAGACCATACAAGGTCCTAGGAAGTGGACTTAAGTCAACTTACCCAAAAAAGAGGCCATCCACTGGATATTGTACACAGGAAGGGTTTTGAAAAGTTCTCTTAGGTTCTATACTTGTGAGGTAATGAGGAAAACTGGATCAGACAGGAGGAGAAATTCAACACACTTGGAGCAATCAGCCCATTCTTAGCCAGACCTTCTGAGTTAATGGATCTGGGATGGTTCTTTTAAATTATCCTGAATCAAAGCAAAGGGGTGACTCTCTGTATTTCATACCAATCAGCTATTGGATGGTGCCCCTGGGGAGCAGCAGTAACTTTCCCTTTGCTGAGGAAATTTACCAGAGAGGGACTTGGCCAAGAGCCACCAGCAGCCAACATCCAGGTAGCAGGGAAATGGGTGCCTCCCCTCAGCAGGAGGATCTGACAGATCAGATCAGTGGAGTCTAACTCAGATGCCCTTGCCATCTTCTCAATCTGTCAGAGCAGTTCAGAGGGTGATGGTTGCCTGTTCTAAGAGTACGTAAGTCCTAGGAAAGGGATGAAGGGCCCTTAGAATCCACAGAAAAATAGTATTTGTCCTTCCCCAAGAAACTTGAAACTGTATTTCAAGTTTTAACAAATCATTGTTAATAAACACCTTAAGAGGACTAGCAGGAAATGCTGGCTAACAGGCTCATCGGAATTGTCAGTCTGCCAAAGTGGAAAGATGTTCAAATGTTCTCCCAGTTTTCTCCAGCATTCTACTGGGAGAAGGACCAAATGGCCAAAGGAAAGATTCAGTCTAAGTAGTCATACGGTGAAGAGCAAGAGCAGGGGAGATGAGAAGAAAAGGGGTTCTGAGTAAAGCTATGATTACTTATGGAATTTGGAAAAACAAAATTGTTACCCAGATACTTTGGGTCTAAAACTAATTTTGATTATTTAGAGATTCCAAGAAAAGCTGTTTTTGGAGTGTTGGACTCTTCCAGTCTTTCTGGCCACCTTTTTTACAGAGCTGTTCAAGATCATTGCTCTAGTATCCTATCTCTACGCTGAGCCATTGTCTTCTCACACACTCACTAAGAGTTTACACCCTTCTAATGCTTCTTTATGGTAAGTCTCATCTCTGTTCATCTGTGTAACAATTTTTACATCAATTTAATGGAGTTAGCCCACTCATGATTTATCTGTTGCATGAGCAGAGGAAAATTCAGGTAAAGCATTTGTATGAGTGAATTAAAACATGTATCAACTAATGTGTTGAGCACCAAAGACAATTTGGATAATTCAGCCTTGACCCTGCTTTTGAGATCAAATATGTTCACTAGAAATGGTACAATCATTTCCTTCCATGGCTAATTGCTTTGCTTAAAAGGCGTTCTTTTATTTTATTGTATTTTATTTATTTATTTATTGATGGTATATTGAACCCAGGGCTTTGTGCATACTAGGCAAGCACTCTACAAACTGAGCTATATCCCATGCCCCAAGACATGACTGAAACAAAGAACTCCTCCCGCTTCTCTCTTCATCTCCTGCTATGACCTGTGCCTAGCAGTAAATATTTGCTGAAGCCATCAATTCCATTTCTCAGAAAATGGTGCCATCTTGCATTTACTTATCAAAGACAGAAATGTAGGAGTTATCTCAAATGTATTTTTCTCTTTTACCTCGGACATTTAATATGTCATCAAACTCTGCCCATTTCCATCTTTTGAAGAGTTTATCTGTGTCATAAGTTCTATTTCCACTGTCTGTCTTTGGATGCAATTTTCTTTCTTAAGAAGTTAAAACAATAGGGCTGTTGGTATACTTATTTCAGGGCCTTCCAACCATCTTACATTACCACCAGTATAAGAATGCTCTAATACCAAGGCCATCCATTTACCTGCAAATGCCATGATTTTATTCTCTTTTATTGCTGAGTAAAATTCCATTGTGTGTATATGCCACATTTTTTTTTATCCATTCATCTACTGAAGGGCATCGATGTTGGAGAAGATAATGCTAAGTGAAGTTAATCAATCCCTATAAAAACAAATGCTGAATATTTTCTCTGATATAAGGAGGCTGACTCATAGTAGGGCAGGGAGGGAGAGCATGGGAGGAATAGACCAACTCTAGATAGGGCAGAGGGGTGGGAGGGAAAGAGAGGGGGCAAGGGGTTAGCAAGGATGGTGGAATGTGATGGACAGCATTATCCAAAGTACATGTATGAAGACACAAATTGGTGTCAACATACTTTATATACAACCAGAGATATGAAAAAATGTGCTATATATATGTAATAAGAATTGTAATGCATTCCACTGTCATTTACTTTTAAAAAAATTAATAAAAAATAAATAAACAAAATAATAAAAAAAAAGAATGCTCTAAAACTCTTCATTGTTTCCCCTTCAATTCCCAGATCAGTTTCAGATACTGTGAATGTCAAAGGTAACTCATCATGATCTAACGCTTACTGGCTTTTTTAGACTTTTTTTCCATGCTGACGAACTTCTACTCCATTCACCCCAAGCCATTTCCCCTGCAGTCCATAATATTTTCCACAGCTAGAACTGTCCTTCATTCACAGGCTGCCACCACTCACCACCAGATTTAACTTCATCACCAGCTCCTCCAAGCAGTTCTCCAATGTCCCTGAGTCTGCATCCCTTGCCTGCCAGATCGCCCACCTGCCCTGTTTCCATCTGTCCATCAAGGAATTCAACTTGCATAGAAATCTAATGGTCTACGTGCATGTGTCTATCTCTGATTAGAAGGAAAATAACCTAAAGGGCAGAATCACCCTTTTCGCTGTATTTATAGTGCTCAGAACAATATGTGGCATTTACTACACATCCACAAAGGGTTTTTGATTCAACATTGAAGTGGATGAGGCTGTTACATACAATGCCTTGAGCTTCTTCAAGGCAGAGATATTTGAATTAATTAAAAGATAATATTAATTCCTTAGTCAAATGAAACAAAGCATTTTCTGATCAGGTTAATTGTTAACTGTTTGGAATTCTCATAGCTATGGAGACAAGTTATTTTTCCTTCTGTTCTCTGCAAAAACAGTAATGTGATTTACAGATTCACACTCTAAATAGTTTCATTTTGTCTGTTTTCTCCCCAAATCTTTACAGTGTCTTGTTATCTGAAAAGGAAAGCCACTAAAGTCATCTCAGATAAGGGGTGTTTATTGTAGGCATGCATGTGGGGAAATGAGGGGGCCCAAGGAGAGGAGTTGCTGTGCATGGTAGACTCTGAGAATATGAAGCAGTTCTAGACTCAATGTGGCTTGGAAATTCCCCCGCTGTACCATGTCAGAGGCCGATGGATTGAGTGCAGTGCTATCTGATTGCCAATCAGCTATCTGAGAGGGTCCAATCGCAGTATAAAATGTGGCTGCCTATGATGTGAGCAAAGGAGACCCAATTAGAAAAAAAGTGGGTAGGGGGGATAAAAACTGATTGAAGTCTCCAAAACGATCACTACAGTCCTTATTCCCAACATACCACATTAATATTATGCAGATAAAATAGATAGGAACAGGCTGGGCATGATGGCACATTGCCTGTATTCCCAGCAGCTTGGGAGGCTGAGGCTGGAGAATCACGAGTTCAAAGCCAGCCTCCGCAAAAGCAAGGTGCTTAGCAACTCATTGAGACCCTGTCTCTAAATAAAATACAAAACAGGGTTGGGGATATGGCTCAGTGGTAGAGTGCCCCTGAGTTCAATCATTTCCCCCACCCCAAAAAAGATAGGAACAGCCCCAAGTTAAATAGTACAATGTAACAAAAAGGACAAATGGTGACTTTGGGAAATTTATTATCATTGTTTAAAAGCAATTCATTAAGTTTAGAGTGTATAATGATTTTTATTGTCACCTGGGTTTAACAACCTGCCCACCAAAATCCCTGAAAATTTAACATCTCTCATGACCCAGGACATACCAGCTTCATTATACCTCATCAGGACTCCTAGAATCCTAACTCGGCAGCTTTAGATAGTCAGCTTTTTTAATTCTATTGTGCCCACTACAGAGTATAGAGAAGTGGTTCAAGTGGTGGACTCGTTAAAAATGTCACCGACTCTGAGGGGGACCTGAGCCTTCCCCAGCTGTTCAGAAGGTTTCATTGGTCATCCTGGACTACTCCATGAACTAACAGAATTGATAGTCTACCCAAAACTCTTTCTCCTTATATGCCCCCTAATAGAGGCAAGGAGAAAACTGTTCTTTCTGTCCTTAATTAGTCATTTGGTTCCAAGATGTCTGCCAAAGCAAGCATACAGACAATTTAATTAAACAACAGCATCAACAAAAAGTCATTAAAATGTTCACTCATCCTGATTTTTAGAAAAGCATGCTGCTCGCTTTAGTTTTTTTTTTTTTTTCTGCTGTGTGATTTTTTAGGAATTTTTCCTGTTGCTTTCACACTGACCATAGGCAGTGCTCATATGCAATGAGGGGTAAACTTCATTGAACTAGTGGCTGTCCGATAAAACACAAGTATATGCAAATTGAACAGAATTTATAGTGTCCTGAAGTTGATAAAGTTTGAGATTTGCCCTGGAGCTGTTTCTCCATGCCAGGTGGGATAAGGTCTTTGGTCTTGAATACCATATTGCTACTGATCATACTTGTGATAAAATTTGCTCTTTGAGATTTTTTGGTATCTTTTATAGGAGTATTTTAAGTCCTTTAGGTGGCTGGATTAAAAAGAAAAACAAATTTGGAATTATTTAATCATGAGATTGTAATGCTCATCATAAAGTGGGGATTAGAAGCAAAGGATGAGGGGAATGAGTCAGAGAAGAGACTACACTTTCTATATGCCAAGCGCTTTGTTTAAATTCATGTTGTTGAATCTCTGCAAGAGCCCTGTACAATTAGCATTACCATCTTCATTTTTACATTGGAGAAAATGTTTGTTCAGCCAACCTAGGGGATTTAAGATTTGGCAGTTGATAATTAGATGTAGGATTTGGATCCAAGTTTATCTGAATCTCCAGACAGTGGCTCATGCTCAAATGAAATGGTGCATATGCGTGTACCAGACCATCCGTGAACCACAGCTAGAGAGAGGTAAAAGTGGACACAGGGAGACCTTCTGTTCTGATGGACTGTGCAGTGTTCTTTCCCTCTCAGGTTCTTTTGGGCCTGAGCACATCTGAGAGATGTAATGGGGTCATAGCCTATTTTGGGGAAAATTTATCTTAGATTCGAGATTTGAGTTCACGTGCCTTTGAATGTTAGAAGATCACCTTCAAAATATTATTCAGATGCTTCTTATAAAATTGATATTCTAGGAGTGTACCAACATAGAATTACCTGCTAAAGTAAGTGAGGGCACACGATAACTTTTATAAATCTTGAAATGTGTTTCTGGGGGAAATATTTTGAAGAGGAAGGGGCTAAGAAATCTCCCAACCTGTGAGGAGCACCACTCCAGTTTGAGAGTACACGCGTGTGAACCCATATACCTTTTGTGTACATATCTGAGCACAAAGAGCAAGGCAGAAGGGGTGTCAGCAAGACACAGTGTGGGAAACTGAAAATTGTGGATGCCTCCCAGGTGTGCCAAATAACATGCAACCTATTGCTTCTGATTAAAACAAAGTCCAAATAAAACACCAAGGATGGAATGATCGATTGCCTGACAACATAGCCACAGCCCTGGATGTTGTAAAAGAATACAAAAATTTCAATTGCTAATTAAGAATTAGGCTTTTGTAGTTTAAAAAAATGTGGTATCAAATTTTAAACATATTTGGGAGCTAATAGTATAAAATTCTCATCCTTTGAATAATTTTCCCTTTTTAAGAAGACTTGGGATGAAATATTATACATGGGTTTCAGGCAGCATGTCTCTTGACATAAATTTAGAGAATTCTTGCTGGGATTGGGAATCATGAGAAGAGGAAGCAATTATAGAATCTCCACATGAAGATGGTGGGTTTTGTGTGGGGAGTGGGAAGGGAGTAGGATTTAACCTCTCCAGTCTATTTCCTTTTTTGTCCTATTTAGTTAAAACTACTCTATTGAAACTATTGAGTGGGAAAAGACTTGAAAGAGCCTCTTGGTAAATTGCAAGGCATTGTCCCATCATTGTGAGCAACTTTGCTGTGATAATTATTAATAGAAAATGACAGCCAAGAATCTGATTGCACATTCTGGTTGACATCAAAGAGTTTCTGTTGTTCAAGTCAATAAATAAATATTTATTGAACATCTCTTGTGCCTGGGCCCCCCTGCTGGGGTAATTATACAATTGTTCTAATTTCCCTGTCTTTTTTTTCCAGCCCAATAACAAATGTGTAAATATTGTGCAATGAATAACTGGAAATCACACATTAATGTGCTCATTGAAATCTTCCTAACACATTGATGGCTTTGTCACTCAGGTTGTGGGTATTAACCAATGCCAAAGTTGATACAGAGAATAGCCAATAGTAATGTGATATGTCTGAGTTGGTAAAAGCAGGATTAATTTTCTTAGATCAAGAAACCCTTTACTAATAACGGCAATAACTCCTGATTTCTGTGAGATGAATCATTTGAGGCTTTCCAGCTTGTGGAGTGATGAGCTTCAGGGAAGCTCATCACATTTGCAGGAGGGAAAGTGGGGCATGAACTTGGCATGATCAAACTGTCCTGGACTATTGGAAATGACAGGACAACTCAAGAGTGGGATTACTGGGTTGGTTAGGATACTAGGGATCCAAGACACCAATTGGCCACTAACAAAACATATGACTAAATTGGTGTAATTCAACGAATCTACTTTTCATCTGGCTTTGAGAATGTCACATACTTGCCTTCTACAAATAGAAAGTATGTTGGTTTTCTGAAGTATGAGGAAAAACTGGCTGCAGTGGGCTTGGTGTTCCCTCAGGGTGCCTTCTAAAGTTTATGCTTAGATCAGGGTTTCATAATCTTGGTGCAATTGACATTTGGGGCCAAATTATTGGGAGGTGGGAGTGGCAGGGGGTGGGGGAGGGACTGTCCTGTTCAGTTTAAAATATTTAGGAACATTCCTGGCCTCTGATCCCTATTTGCCAGTCGCAACCTCCAGTGCTGACAATCAAAAATGTCTTTAGGCATTGCTGAATATCTCCTGGGGTGAAAACTACTACCTTAGATGGTACACCAAGTGGTATGAATGATGACTACTACATGTCAGGCACTCCTCTAAGCCCTTGGTGTGTGTTAACTCACTTAATCCTGAGAGCTATTTCACAAGGTGGATTCTATTATCAGCATCCCTATTTTATAGAAGAGGAACTGATCTCCTTGGAGAGAGGGGTTAAGAAGCTTGCAGAGGTCACCCAACTCTAATTTAATCCCTTCAGTCTTGCTACAAAGCCCTCCAATCTTCCCAGTGTATTCTTTTTTTGGTTCTATGTAAGTGATTTGTGCCTACTAATGAACCATGCATTTTAATACCTTGCGGTCCTCTTTTCTAGATGCCTCACAATTTGTTTTTGATGTTGTTTCTGTTTTTTTTTTTTTTTTTATAAACCCATTTGTTTTTGATGTGGTTCCTATTCCTTTTAAATCAAGTTGTATCTTGTTTCACAGAGCAGGGCAGATCTCTCTCTCTCCTTGGCCCCGTGGCTGTTTGAAATGGGGTAAACTCTGAGCAAATTCCTTTGCAACATCAAGCAAAGGAGTACATAAATATAAATGCCAGTGAATTAATTAAAGAGGCTCTCGCAGAGGCTAAGGCACTGGGAACACATCTATTTTCGTCCTTGGTCAGCTGTACTGTATCCAAAGCATTAGTGCCTAATGGCTTCCCCTCCTTGTCACGCTCAGGGCTTCTTGATCTGGTTTGCCTTCTTGGGCTGGCTTGAGTCTTACTTTGGCCTCCCCCGAGAATGAGATTATTTTCCATTACATTATGACCGTTATTTGCTTAATGAACCAAATTCAGGAAGCAGAATAACTTTTAAGACTTAAACCCTCCAAATCGTGGAAAAACAGCGGCCTTGGAGAATTCAAGAAACCTGGCTGAAGCTCAGGAGCCAGGCAGTCCCAAGTCACTTCCCAAGAGCAGGGTGGAGGGAGCTAGTGAGCAAGAGGGTGGGTGTGTGTGAGGGTCTCCCACCTAGTCCCTGCCTTCTATCAAAGAGACACACTTGGGAATCCAGAATGAGTGACTCTCCTCTTCAGAAAACAGTTTACACTTAATCAACACTTAATCTTCCAAAGAAAATTCAGAGATGAGCCTAACTGCAAATTGTGGGGTGGGGCGGGGGAATCTCCCTTTACCTTCCCTTTTAAATGCTTTTTTTTTTTTTTGGAAGTTCTTTGAATCACTTTTGTGTATAGCCTTGACCAGCAGAGGGCTTCCATACCTGACAAACGAGGCCCAAACAGAACAAAAGGGACTGAATTTTTCAATATTTTATATTGTGGGTTTTATTTATTTATTTTTTCCTTTCTCTCATTGCTTTTTTTCCTGGTTTGACTATCAAGGTCCTTTCAAGTTGAGTTTTTATTGAACCACAAAGTGTGAGGTTGTTTTTTTTTTTCTTTTTTCCATCATGTAGTACACCCTGCAAGGTAAAACCCCTCTTTCATTCGTAGGACATTAAAGATAAAATGGTGGGAATACTATATGCTTATTTGGTTAGATAAAGGCTATGCCTCGGGTAATTGATAATTTGTAGGAATTTACAAATCAAACAAGTTCATGGGAATCTTCTCACTGCTAATTCTCATTAAAAAATAAATATCCTTCCCCCCTCCACACTACTATATCACATGAAACATCAATATAATTCTGTTAGTATTTGCCTCAAGTAATTGTTCCTAAGTCTTTTCAGTAACTGGCTGCCTAAGGGAACAGCTTTTATTAGACCACTACTCCTATTTTGTATTTTAATCCTTTTTAATGTTTGAAAAGCTTTAGAAACAACACCCAAGACTGGGAAGTACAGTTGCATGATGACTATGGGCACGTCAAGGAGAAGACTGAGATGACTTCTTATGCATACTCATGCATGCTCATGTATGACCTGCTTGCAAGTCAGTACCCAGGAGCCTGTGAAGTTAGGAGTGACTTCAGGCTAATCTGATGAACTGTTCAATGGGAGTGAAAGTTGGAGGTGGGTAGAAAAGGATCCTAGCATCTTCTCCCTGCTAGGCTACCTGCATCCCTCATGGAATCTCTCCAGAACATGAAGCTCTGCCCCTTTATGTTCTCTCCTAAGGGAGTTCTCTGATAGCAGGTGCTCTGGGTGCCCTGAGCTGGGCAGGGAAAGATATATGTGGATAGGTTCCTTAGTTAACACCACATAGGCTGTGCTAAAGAAACAAAATTGTGTTGGTGTCATTTATGAGTTGTTCAGAGTGATTGGAAATATTGACCACCAAAGATAATGTGATTCTAAAAACAGAACTTGAACTAAATCCTGGATTTATAGAAACTATGTCTCAATAGGTTAATTTTCCATTTCTGGCTACTAGAAATTTTAAGGTCTTATTTACTAGGCCAACTTCTAGGATGGGCACACAACATGGGTTCAGTCTTTATTTATTTTTTCCCATGTATTTTTTGTCCTCATGTATTTTCTTCAGGTGTCTTGTATCCTTTTGAGTGTTTATAAAGGTATAAAAATAAATATAGTGAATTCTCAAATCCTGGAAAAGAAGGGTCATGCTACAACAGAGCAAAAAGACAAAAAAAATAAAAAGAAGTTTGAAATCACAAATATATTTATTGGATCATTTTAAGGAAGGCTATTGACTTAACCTTTCTCAATCTATGGGAAAAAGTAGATCAGTTTTGTCCCCCAGACTTTGGAATACAGAGTACAAAGAAAAATAGATTCAGAATCAGAAACCAGAGTTGGGATCATAGAGGGGGAGTATCGTATGGCCATGAGCAGTGTGCGTTCTGGACAGTGCTGTTCATTTAAATTTCAGCACCACCCCAAGGTCGCTGCATGACCTTCATCAAATTATTCTACCTCAGTTTTATCACATGTAAAATATAGGAACATTTAGTACCTGCCACCCACAGCTGTAAGGGTTAAATGAGGTAATTCATATAAAATGTGCATAAGGTGCCTGTTACATGGTAAGCCTAGCAAACGCCCTGGTTCCTATAATAGGTGTCTTGTTCTGTCACTTTTATTAGAGTTATCATTTTAGCCATGACCCACTTCCCTGTCAACCCTCCAGAAAAGAACAATATGATCTTAAAATATTGTGAAGATTAAGGGCCATAACGGCAAAAGAATCTAATTGCAAAGCACTGAAGAAAGGTCATATATTAGTCTTGCAGTTTCTGTGCTATATTAGTTTGTGTTTTTTTAAAAAACAACATTATATATGCTAATCAGCCTGGTTAGCTTCATTAAAGTACACAAATTGGGAAACCTATTCAAAAAGTTTCAAAATACAGCAAAAATGACACCTCTATTTTGAATCTTTTTATTGTTGTTTTGGGTTGTTGTTAAATTATCAGGTGTTGACCTTTGGTATTTTTAGTACTTAATTGTAGAGACATTCCAAAGCAGAGAGTGGACATATATCTGCTATTGGAATTTGGGGAAGTCCAAAGGAGAGAGACTGGGAGAGGTGGTGTTAGGTCTGCCAGAAGTAAGATTAAATAGGCCTGGAGTGGGGAGTTGGGGGAGAGTAGTACCTAATTACTTTAGAGAAACAATTTTTTAAAAATGAGACAAGGGAGATGGGTGTTAGTTTAACACTTGAGGATTTCTATTCCTATTTGTCTCTTAGTATCACTTGTACAATGTTAGCAGGTGGCTTGCATTTCTAACCAATCTTTCTCTCATTTCCCTGGTGATATTTTATGGTTTCCACACCTCGCTGTGTGTTTTTGTTAACACACTTCTTGGTCTGATTAAGTACAGGAATGTCAAGGGTCAGTTCTACCATCATCTGTGACTGCCCTTGGTTTATACTCACCTCTCTCTCTGAAGTCCCTAACAAGAAGCAGAGCAGCATCGATACCGGACAGATGTTTAACAGACCAGGGATGTCTGTGATTGTGGCTAGCCCACTTTAAAGAATAACAACAAAGTTCACACTTAATGTTTTCCTTTTTGGTTATCAGTATAAATTCCTAAAATATTGTTTCAATAACTTAATGTATTTCCAATGGTCATTATATATGCTAATATGTTCTGCATCCTTGTACCGAACTACACACTCGGCCCTAAACTGCTATTGGAATTTGGGGAAGTCATTGCTCATATTCATTCTTCTATACTGTCCTCATCCTGGAAGGTTTTCTATCATGGAAGTCACAAACACAGATCCCAATTCAAAATTTAATGCTTTCATGTGTTTCATTTGCTTTGGGTCATTTCCTTAACAATTAATTTGAATTAGAAATATATATACTTCCAAAGTAAACAATTTCACATAGAGTTATGGAGTTCCCTATTATCCTGAAAGATCAGAAGTGCTAGCTGTTTCAGGCCCCTGAGTTTCCATAGCAGGACCAGAGCTTTTGGTGGCAGTTACTTTGGGCAGGGTATAAACTTTCTGGCTGGTCACTGTGGCCATTGCTCACATTTAGTTTTCTTTTCCTGGCTAGATTGATTCCCTGAGAGTATCTGTTTCCTGTAAGATTTCAGTGCATGTCCTTGACCTAGGTCATCCCTGAAACCTTCCCATATTTGCTCAAGCCTCTGTTTTCCAAAGCAAGTTGTTAGGGCAGCAGGTTATTCTCCCCCACCCCAAATTGTGATTGCTTTATTAATGTGTCTCCTTCAATGGTCGGCTTTCAAGGACCAAATCCAGGCCTTTCGCACTTTATTTCTGATACCTCCAAGTGTGGCATTTCTCCCAAATCCATGTATCCTTCAACATAGTTTCCAGGATAGAGAATGAACTGGTTGGATGCTAGTAAGCGCCTAGGAATGAGTTATTACCCTATCACTAGCCTTTATGAGCTCCTCTGCAGTCATGTAATTAAGAAGGCATTCACAGTTTGCTTTATGGCACCATCAAAGTTTCCAAAATGAATAAAATAGCTTCATCGTTAATAATTTGGATCCGTCATCTTTGACCCAAAGGCATCCCACACTGGAGACTGCAAATATTATTTTAAGCAGTTAATGGATTATTGGACGAGTACCTAATGGATTAACAGGTCAAATAAATTAATGGATAAATTGATGTGAACATGTGGTTGAATGACTTTCCAATTGTAATTGTAACTGTAAAAGGCAGACACCCTAAGGGGGAATTAAGCAGTAGCAACAAACACTATTATCATTAGAGTTTCCGGAAGCAAGCATAACAGACAGGATGTTTTCTAATGAAACTGTAAAACAATTATAATAGCTCTTTGGAGCTTTGGTGGCTTTTTTTTTTGTTTTGTTTGGTTTGGTATTTTTCCTAGTGTATCCAGAGGAGAAGCTGTGTTTGAAGCATCAGCCAGTTCAAGTATCACAATTATTATGAATAACCACCTACTTGAGGGGCAAAAGATAGACAGCAAAGTAGACAATTAAGCATGTGCTTCATAAATGCTTGCAAATCTAAAACCATCTGCCACACTGTCCAACTCCATGAGTCGCCTTTACATGCCTACCATATAAATCAGGTTTAGAGGCCTCCCTGAGGCGATGTTCACTGTAATGACTGCTAAAAGATCTTCATTCTTTTCCAAAGACTATAGTGTTCTTGTTTCCCATAACAAAAATAGCATGCTTTACTTTTGGGGGTAGAGTGTTAACTTTGCCATGTAACAAAGCCCCCCCTTTTTTTTTAACACAGTGACTTAAAATAACAACCATTAGTTCTGCTGAACAGTTATTCTGGGCTGGGTACATCTTGCTTCTGTGGTCATTGTCGGGCCAGCTGGTGGTCCCGGATGTCTTCACTCACATATATGATGGCTGGCTGGCCATTGGTGAGGGCATCACAGGCAAGTGGGTTGGGTACTTCTCATTCCCCTTCAAGGAAGCTCAGGCTTACTCACAGTGGGGTTCATGGGGTTTGAAAAACACAGGGTAAGTCTCAGTACCCAATTACTTTTCAAGTGTGCCTCACCATTGTTATTGAAACAATGGCCACAGCAAGTCACGTGATTAAGCCCAGCATCAGTGTGACCTTAGACTACCTGAAGACTTGGACACAGGAAGGATGAGAGATGATAACCCTGACAGTCCACCACAGGTTTTCCTTCATATTCATACCAATTCACACTTACTGAATATGTCCTGATGACTTTCTGAGTGATTTTTAATATATTTGGTCTGGAAAAAAAAAAGTTAATGAGTTACCTGCTTAGGCATAGGAAGGGGAAAATTGTGATCTATAGTTGTCATTTTGATGCTTTATGAAATAAGGTATAAGTCTCTTGGCATTGTATAAATATGCATATGATTACTATATAGATGTAAAAGTGTAACACTCTCTCTATTTTCTTGGGAGACTGGTTCCAAGACCCCTAGCAGATAACACTATATGGCATAGTGTTTGCATATTACCTCCTGTGGAATTTTAAATCATCTCTAGTTCACTTATAATACTTGATACAATGTAGATGATACTTAAAGAGTTATACTGTGCTGTTTAGGGGAATAAGAAAGTCTGCATGTGTTCAGTACATAAACAACTTTATGATATTAGCCATTGTTCTGTGCTTACAATTTTGTAATATTTTAAATCAGCACTTGTTTCAACCCACAGATGCAGATCCTATGGATCTAAAGAGCCAACTCTATTTGCATTTGTCATATTTTTATGCATGTTTATTTTCTCTTATTCTGTTTTCTCATCTCATATAGATAGATATATAGGGAAATATATTTTGTAGTTAGAGATGTGTGTATGTATATACATGTACATACACACATTTTAGAGGAGAGGGAAAGAGAAAATGTCATCCCCTTAGAGCTGTTAGGCAGACCAATAAACCAATGAAAACCTTAGAGTAGTTCCCAACACATGGCAAGCACTCTCTCAATGCTGTCTGTTAGGGACAAAATGGTACAGCCATCGTTCCCTGTGCTGCTGAGGGTGTCATTAAACAGTAATAATGATGTCAGTAACCACTTCTGAGATTTTGATCATCCAAGAGCCACACATCTGTCTTGGCCAGCCATTGTTTTTCTGTAACTTGTCCACCTTTCAGATGTTAAACCCGGTGTCTGTATAATTTTACATAAGGCTGCCTGGCCTCTCTTATTTATGTGCCATTTCATTTCAGTATGCTGGAGCTTAGATACTTATTATGTCTTTCTCAATACATCAAATTGCCAACTAATTTTGTTTTAAGAAGGAGAAGAGAGATAGAAAGTGGGTTGAATTTCAATTACCATTTCCTCACTAAGCCTTCTCTGTAATTCCCAGTGACTGTGATGAGGCAAGAAGTTCTGCTTCAGAGCTTTGGATAATAGGAGACGTGGGGAAGATGTTTCCTCAGAGAGTGGTGTGTCCATTTAGACCATTACAGCTTCATTGTTAAATATAGTTTTAGCTATGCATTCCTTCCTCAGCCCAGCTTTGCGTGGCGTGGCTGAAGAGCTCTGTCTACCACATGGTGGTCAAAGCTGTCTGTTAAATCTTTCATTGGATAGGACATTAGATTCCAGGGCCTGATTTTAAAAGGGGGACAGGGGACTAAACAAGAGTCAGCCAACTTTTTCTGTGAAAGATCAGATCGTAAATATTTGGGGCTAAAAGAGTTCTGGGGCATCTCTACTCAATGGGTTTGTTTGTTTGTAGCTATGGGTACCATAGATGGTAGGTAAATGAATGAATGTCGCTGAGTTTCATTGAAACCTTATTTACAAAAGCAATGGTGAGCTGAGTTTGTTCTGTGACTGAAGTTTACTGAGTCTTGACCTAGAAGGAATTTGAAATCAATAGAAGAATGCATGTATTTTCTAAGAATGTTTTCGATGTAGTGTGTTTGTGGGGATAACTGAAATAATAGCCAATGTCCCTGTTTCCTTCCCAAGCATGGAACCATACATAAACACTTAAGATAAACAAATGAGAATATAATTGTTTCCTTTACAGTGATTTTAATTTGAGGGTCTTCTCTATGGAGCTCTTGCATTTTGGAGATAGGATATAAGTATGGTGTATTTAGCCTGATATTTGAATTTCAAAGACCAATAAATGAAAATGTGTTCAAGCAACATGATTCAAATTCTAGTGAAGTCATTTATACACAGACACCCCCTTTGCCACTGCTTATTCTAGCATCTTTGACACAAAGTATTTCATTTTGGTACTCAGAGCAGAGAAAGATATAAAGGAAAGTTCTTCAAAGGGATGGGGAAGGTGAAACAAGTGTCACATTCCCTGTTTTCTTTGGCCTTCATGATCACTTTGCCAAAGAGTGATTCTACTTCATAAACTAGTATTTCAGACTTTGATTTAAAGACTGCTGATCTACCCTCTCTATTTCCAAGCCATAAGAATAGGAACACTTCTCAGGAACTTAGAGCTTTGATGTCAATTGAATAACTTTGTACCGGATGTCCAAACTACTTTGTCTGAGTCAGCTCATTGCTTGCAGTTATTCTTTTCAAAAAAACTGCCAGTTAAATTGCCAGGTTCTAGAAATGACTTGACCACTGACCTCTATGATGTTTGAGGATTCTTATTGAGTCTTAAAAATCCTGTGAGCGGGGCATTCATTAAACCATATCAGTAGAAAAGGGGACCGAGACTTCAAACATCCCAGGAATTTGCCTAACTTCATGTAGCTAATGACAGTCTGAGCTGAGGTTGGAACCCTCGCCACTCAGCCCAAGTATTTCTTTTGCAACTACTTTTCCTACTGCCACCAGCCCATAGGTGTAATGAGACCCTCGATACAAATGAATATTGATGCACAAGATTTCAACTCAAAAACTGGGCACTTTGTATTGTGTGTCTTGATACAACTTCTAAAACTTGATGTTCTCAGTATTATCGAGCTAGAGTTGTACTGTACTCTCTGACTGGGTCAAATTGTGGATATAATTTCAAACATGATAACAATGACAGCCTAAGAAGTGAGATCATGTAAGTGACATCATCACTGATATGTTTTTAAGGCTTGTGATGTGCTGAATACTATGCCAAGGTCATGTGTTTTCACAACAAAGCTAAGAAATGGATACAATCTTTCTTCAAAAGGTGAAGAAACTGAGGTTAGGAGGTTAATTATTTGAAACATTTAATCTTTAGCTATTTTCTCCTTTGGCTTCATGTTTGAATTCTAGCTTGATGTTCTGTGAAAGAAAAATGCAGAAGCACAATCTTACACATAAATGTTGTTTTGCATAATAATCCTTAGAAGTTTTTGAACACAGATATATCTCCAGTAATGTATGTAGAAAAATGAATATTGTAAATTGGAAGTATACCCATACCAGTAATTCCTTATATGTCTGATACCATAAAGTATTTCTTGTAAATGGTATTTCTAGGTAATTAAAGCTTACTCTTTAAGTGCCAAACTTAAATTGAAAAAAGAAAAAGTGTAGTTTTAGTGTCTTTCTAAAATTGGTAGCACATAGCTACCTAAGGAAGCACTGAAGGAGAGTGTCACCAGGTGAGGGCAGATGACTGGCTGGAGCTATAAGGATGTTCATTGTCTGATTTTCATTTAACTTATTTATTAGCATGGCTTGGTGTACATAATACATAACTTTGTCCTAAAATCTGTCTGTATGCTCTGGCTCAAAAAAAATGGATTCTATGCTCAACATTGAGGTATTCTCAATATAATGAATAAGTGGTGACTTTGAGAAGTCCTGGCTTTGAAACAGAGCCCACTAGGAGGTGAGAGTTGTGCATAGTAACTACTCCATTTGTTTTTCATCTCCTCCTGGCCCTTAGTTCTGTGGATATGAAAATATATGATGAAATGTACTGACCGGACAGCACAGGCCTCTGAAGGACAGGTAAAGAGAGTCTCCTAATTTTCTTCGCTATCACTCCCACCATCTCTGTTAATGGTTTTCTCTCCTGATAAAGCTGTCTGTGGAGTCATTAGGCTCCTGCTACAGACAAGTTAATCAATATAGGCAGAAACAAATGTACAGTATCACTAAGCCTTAATACAGAAAGGAATACATAAGAAATTACAAATGGGTATTAGCAAACATAAAACTTACAGGTGTTCTCAGCCAATGGAAGAGGCACAGGGAATACTTTAAACCACTGACATTTTGAAGAGGGGGAAGGCTTTGCAGGGGCCTTGAGAAATGGCTGGAAGTTTTGCTTATCAGGTAACCAGTGCTGCCCAGTAAAGATATTAGCAATGATGGCGATTTTTCTGTGAGGTGTGTAGAGCTTCTAGAGCCACGTTGCACAATCAGTATGGTGGCCACGAGTCACATGTGGCGATTGAATGGCCACTTGAAATGTGTCTGGTGTGACTAATTAAATCAATTTTTAATTTTAATCAATTGAATGGAAATAGGCCCTGAAATGGATTGAAACAGGCTGTACTTTTACCCCATTCATGGTGAACAACATAAGGATTTGGGATTAGAATCTGTATGGTGAAAATCAGCTGAATTATTAAAAGGAAATCTTGGCACTTGTGGTGAAAGGTAGGATGGGTCTAAGTTGCTATTCCAATTATTGTTATTACTAAAATAAATGTAATTTGGTTGCTCGGGAATAATTTTTTAGTGCCTATTATATGCCAAGCATTGTTTTTGGTCTTTGGGTATAACAGAAACAAAATTAAACAACATGCCTATCTTCATGGAGCTTACATTCTCGTGAAGTATGATGAAATTCTAATGAAACAATTAAATGAGATCCAAATTTGCTCATGCCACATTGGGCTGTGCAAAGTGAATACATTTATTTTAATTTTTTGATACTTTTCTATTACATTTCTTTATCTGTCCTGCAGAATGGAGGAAAGGGAAGACTGAAGTACTTAATTTGTTTCCCTTCATCAATTTTGTGATAGTCCAAAGCAATAACTGAAAGTGTTTTTTGGAAGGTAATTTAAAGTTGGCTCCTTTGGGGAAAAATCCTCAGTCTCTCATTTTTGTGCTCTTGCTGCTATGTTCTCCTAGTTGGTGATGAGTTTCTGGGGGGGTTATGATTGCTGGGGCCATGATGGGCTGAGGTAGGAAATTATTCTCCTGTCAGCATCCTCTGCTGCTCTGGGTCCTGGCCAGCCTCTGTCAGGGTGGTATCACATGTCTGCATCATCACCACAGGTCCTGCTGACCTTCGTGACCAGTGACGTCAGCAGCTGGTGGAAGGCATGGTGTGGGTTCTCTGTCTGCTTAGTCAGGACCCAGCTGTTCTTTCTGGCTGACTTGTCCATACCACTGCTTTCCCTGGTTCTGCAGCCTCCCTGACATCTGCTGTGACTGTGACCCAGGTGGGTCACCTTGTCTCTGTATAGGGCCACTTGTCCTCATGGCCACTCATTCCAGCCTAATACTTATCCAGAATTTTAGCTGATTTCTATATTCCTTTCAGAGTATGTGGGAGTTTCAGGCTTCCTTCCAAACCACAGAGGAACTAAGGCTGCCTTAGGAAAGCTAAACTTCGACTCCTCTTCTGGGTGATCACACTGTGCTGCTCTGTTAGCTTTGATGTGGTCATTATGCATGTAGGGTTGGGGTGGGGTGGTCTCCTTTCCACGTCCTATGTGGGAAGTAGGGTCCCCCCCCCCACCATCCTTGGCTTTCCTGTCTACTTGTGTAGTACTTTCTCTTCTGGATAGTAAAGAAAAGCACCGATGTCTAAATCTCCCTCCTTTTTCTTTCCATCATTCTCTGGTGGTTTTAATTTGTTGAATTGTTTAACTCTTTGGTTAGCCCCACCTTCTCCTATCACTGGGTCTTCATAAAGTTATGTCATTTCTTGGAAGACGGTGGATTTTACAAATATGTTGAGATATTTTAGGGTTGGGCTGTAATAATGATTGGATGACTATATGAGCACTAAGTCCAGAGATGCAAACAGCCTGCAAAGCCTGGGAGCCCTATCCAGCAATGCACATGTCCTAGGTCTGCATGACCTTCAAATGTCCTTCTTGAAATTGGCACAAAGAAGGATGCTATTTAAAAATTATCTGGGTCTATTGTAATTCCTTTTTATACATAAGCACCTGTACATATTACATTTAGATTGAATTTTCCAGGAATCTAACTAGACAAATTGAGAAACAATTTTATTTTGTTTGAAAATTTGCATGTATCATTGATATCAGTGTCATGTCTCTATTTGAGTTGCCAGTAAAACACACATGTGCCATTTTTAGCTGTCACATTCCTGATAATACCGTATGGAGAGACATGTATAGGCCAACCTTTTTATATCTCCAGAATTGTATGAAATGGAATTACACATGAGCATTTACATAGTAAAATACATATTGCTTTTCAATACACTGTCCTTTGGTTTAAACATCATCATGCCATTAGAGAACTTGATTTTTTTTTCTAGAAAAAATTTTTCTCTAGATAGTTTATATTTTCAAAGAATTTAATTTTGGGGTATTTTATATTTTCTACAAAGAGAGAAACCTCGCTCTGTCCTTCTCCTTCCTGATCCCAATTTCATGGCTAAATCATAGTGTATTGTAAGAGGGTGACTAGCTTACCAAATCTGGGGGAAGAGGGAGGTAGTTACCAAAGCTTTAAAATAGATACTGTAGCCCATGAAAGATAATTCAAAATGGGATAAAGTCAATTATAAAGACATGAAGAAATAGACAATGTGATAAAATAAGCCAAATGAAAAGAGCAAGCAATTCCCGATTAATTTTCTATTTAGCTTTCATTTTTTTATGATTCTCACTAATTCTAATTTAGGTTGTGATGGAATCGTTCTGCCACCGCTCCACTGGTATCATTATAGATTAATAAAATTATTTGGGAAAGCAATTTAGCTATATAATCCAAAGTCATTACAATGCACATTTCTATTGATCTGGTAATTCTTTCCTGAAAATTTAAGCTAAGCCAAGCAAAAGAGGAGAAATAAACGAAACAAATGAAGGTGTTCATTGCAGTGCAAAAGTAACCTAAATGATAAAGAACAGGTGGAGATGTTAATAAGTATAAAGCAACAGCAACATGAAAACAAGCATAAAACTGTATTATATACTACAGAAATATGTCTGTGGCTGTTCATTTACTCATTTATTGAACTGATATTTAGTACATACTAGTGAGAAGCACTGTGCTGGAAATATCTGAAGGAAAAGATGGGAAAAGGGAATTCAGGATATGCGTGAATATCAGTAGGATTTCTTAAATTCTCAAAACAGTTTTTTTTCCCTGTTAGTTTGCTGAATTTATGTTCTTTAAACCATTTCTTCTGCACCATCTCACTGATAAGTGAAATCTAAACAAGGTAGATACACAGAAACTACAAGGAAATTGGAAGATGTTGGTCTAAGAATACAAAATTCACATAGAATGAATAAATTGTACAGCAAGGTGTCTGTAGTTCATAATGCTGTATCACATACTGGAAATTTGCTAAGATATTTTAGGTGCTCTAAGACAAAACTGTTGAAATAAGTTAATTTGTTTCTTACAGTCATCATTTCGCTGTATCAAACATCATGTAGGCATGTGTAGCTGACAAACCTGTAAACTTAAAAGTGGCTCAGTGGTAGTGCACTCATCTGGCATGTGTGAGGCACTGGGTGTGATCCTCAGCACCACATAAAAATAAATAAACCATCTACAATTAAAAAATATTTTAAAAATAACTTTAAAAATAGCCATGACCACCTATTTCAACCTGTGCCACAGATGGTCTGAGTATCTTTGGGTCAGTCTCTTCTCCCTTTGGGGATTTGTTACCTCAATTGTTAGGTGGGGTCTTGCAGTTTCAGAATCCAAAGAGATCATCTCATTCACTTTACTCTACAAATGCCTTAAACCTATTTAACTCTTTCTTCTCTATCACAGTGTAAGTGGTCACGTCCCATTCATCACCAGTACTGCTCCTGTGGAAACAATGAGGGGTTCTTTTCAAAATACATGTTAGTAGTTCATTTCAGCCTGTACCCTTGCACTTCACATCCTAACTTGCGAGTTGCCTTTGATCACATAAAAATCTCTCTTTCTTGCCATGAAGCTTAATGCAGATTGCAGATGCATATGTTGAAACCTTAAGAGTAGCAACTGGACTTGGCCCATTTCTATTACTGCCATGCTGTTTTACTTCTGGTTATTTCCCAGATGAACTATATTACATTTGGGTTCAGCTAAGGAGATCCTTTCTGTGACCCTTCAGCTAAACTCAAAGGGGAAAATCAGACCGGTTAAACTTTGGTACAATGTTAGTGGGTCATTTTTGCACAAAGCAATTTTACTTTACAAGTTTTCCTTATGGGAAAAATGTAAGCGGGATCATGATTCAATAAATGCAAAATGCATGTCAAGAGCCCTTTGATTTGAATCTCTAGATAGGCAAAAATGAACAGAGGTTTGTCTCTTTGAAGAGGGGGAGATGCGGATCTTTTGTTTGCAGAAATTTTGTTCATTTATTCCCATTTTATGAACCATGCCTTTTCCAGAACAGTTCCACTCTTTTGTACTTCACACAGTAGCTACAACAGCTGTGTTAATTAAATAGATATGTCACAGCGCTGAGACTGGGGCCTGCTGCCACGTTGGCAGCCACGAGCCTCCATGCATGGCAGTATCCCGCTGCCGTCCCCATCCCAGACTACCAGAAAGGACAGGGCACAACTGCAAAGAGAAAAATAATAAACTAAGAGCAGAGACTTAGCGCTCATCTGTGTCCATATTAAATATGCCATAAAATATTTATAGGATTAAATATGAGCATGCTTTCCTCCTCTGCCTTGGAATATTTGAATATAATTCTAAGAACCGTGGGTAAGATCACCTGGAGTGGTGACAAGCTGGTTTTAAGTGCTAAACGATAAATTGTTTGATTCTGAACACTGTGGTGTACAGTTCATTGATTCAGGAAATATTTATTGACTGTGTGTTCCTGCCCTCTGCTGAAACTGGAAACACAGAGACAAGATAGAACTTTAAAATTTTACAGCACATGTTCAATTCTGATAAATACCTTCAATGTAGCAAATATACGTGTGTGTGTGTGTGTGTGTGTGTGTGTGTGTGTGTGTAATCAGCATTACTAATCAAATCCACACTTCTATCTCTTCTATTGGCTTCAAGAGAAAATCTGTGTTGGGCACGGATCAAAGATCCAGAACATGAGGATCATTTGAGGAATACAAAGAAGGCCCAGTTCTGCAGTAAATTCTTGCCAGAGTTTTTACTTTAACCAAAATTTGTCTTGGCTGTTTGTTGATTACTTTGGGATTAATGTCCAAATGGGTTTTGTGGTTTTAGTTAAAGAAATATTAATAGTAGTTAATGTTGTGTCGCTGAAATTTAATTTGTCTTCTCTGGATTCTGCTTGCATAATGCTATTTTTTTGTTCTAATTGATTCATAAAGATCCTTAAACAAGAGAATAAAAACAATTTGTAGTTAATTTCTGGGAGAATGCAGCGTGTGTGTTTTATGGTTCAAATAACAGATGTTACTTCGGGGAAGCTAAGCAGTACTACAACTTCTCTTGAGTTTGAACTGGTGAGTCACAGGGTGGCCTTCCCCCTCCAACTCCTGATAGCTGTGCAGGGAACTCCTGTCCCTTTCCCCAAATAGCAGAAAAGCAAATCTCAAGGGTTTTACCCTCCTCAGGGGGCTCTGAGCTCCCATTGGGCTGCGGAAGAAACTCAGGGTAGCCTATCACAAAATCTCATGATCAGAGAAAGTTCAGAATTCAGCTGGTCATCTTTCCATTGTCAAAACTCTGTTAAATTCATTCAGAAAAATTCAGGTTTGAAAAGAGTTGTCTCCCAAGAAAATTCTAATTGATTCAGCCAATGTTGGCTGCTATAATTCTCCTTCACTTTTGGGAGGTGATTTGTCTCAATCTTTGATGAGAGAATAGACTATAGATTCATTGTGCAAAATTCAAAACTTGTTTATGAAAGAAAGCAAACCTTTAGCAATCTGATTTTTCCATTGTGCTGCAATTTTGTATCTGAAAATCACATCTGTTTCTTTGACCACCATATATATATATATATATATATATATATATATATAAAACATTCCAAGTAAAAGACTCACAGCAACGAAACCATATGGAGGAGAGTTGTTGTTAGGATGAAGTCTAACAGAAAAGTGGGTTAGGGATTATCAAAAGGATACCAGCAAAGAAAAAATTCCTGTAAGAAGAAGAAATGGAGCAGTGTGAAAAATGATGACCCCTGAGGGGCAGATGGAATCTTTGTCTTAAATACACACTGCAAGGGGGTCAGGGGAGACAGAGATGGTTCCTGTGATGCAAACCTGTTAGACTGTTCACTTGCCTTGGGGCAATGTAAGAAATATATTCCATTTTTAAGACAAGAGACTTATATTCCTCCTGAGGGAATGTACTACATAGCTAACAGCCAGGTTGTGAGAGAGAAATATATGGAGAGATTATTTAGGTCTAAATCCTGGTGGAAAAATGGAAAAGATTTTCCAAATTTGGCCACATATTTTTTAAAAGAACAAGTTGAAAATATGGTAATGGACTTGAGTTTTGACCATACAGTTCTTTCAGCCCTCATCTGAACCTTCCCATCCCTAAAACAGATACAGACAGAAAGATCTCAAATGCACACATGGTAATGTGCAGGCACACAGAAGCAAAACCCACGTATGGTACAAATAGCACCAACAAAATAGAGCCATTGGCTTTTGAGAACACTTGCTCTATTTTTCCTAATGGTTACTCTTAGTTGTAATTGGAACATTGTACAGTAAGTGATATAGTACATGAAAAACTGCCTTCACTTTGAGATGAGCATATTTGAGATACTGAATGCACTGTAATTGCCCTATGTGAAACTCTGAACTGACCTTAGAAGTGTGGGTCTGTCTCTGGGTCACTCATCTTATTGTGTCTTCCACGGTTACCATGTGTTACCTGTATACTGCAATATTTTAGAAGTCTGAATAATACAAATGTTCCTGCTTTCTGAGCCATTATAAGTAGGTATGGATGTTGATGTGCTAAAAAAATATATGTTTTTCAAACAAAATAAAAAATGCAAGGTTTCTGTCACACTCTGTTTTTAAGTGAGATTTTTTTAATATTTATTTTTTAGTTTTAGGTGGACATAATTTTACATTTATGTGGTGCTAAAGATCAAACCCAGTGCCTCATACATGCTAGGTGAGCATTCTACCACTGAGCCACAATCCCAGCCTGTAAGATATTCTTAAAATTATAAAATATTTCAAATATGATGGAAAAAAATTAACACCCTGTTCCTTTCTATTGGACTTAATATTGATTTGGAACCATGCAAATTAAACAATCCATGTAGAATTGAAGATATGTCCACTCCATTTCTTCCTTGCTCCAAGGGTAGGTTGTCACAGTCTTGAAGTTGGCAAGTACACTCAGGTCCGTATGTTTATTATTCTACAATATGTGTTAATAATATTGTCATATAATACTAATATGTGACTGTACAATTATCTTTTCTCCTGTCGAGGATGGCCACTTGTTTATTTTTATACAGTTCTATAGTACATTTCCTTGTATTTATCTCTTACACATCTATTACTGCCATGATAGCAAAAATACTTAGCTCTGTATAGCGTGACAACCCATTAGGATGTTACACTGAACAAAGAGTGGATGGTAGACAGACAGTTGTCCCAGCTGTATGGTGTGTGCCAGGTGGATAATCTTCTTGTGTTCTGGAGTTCCTCTCAGGTGAAGGCTGGGAAGTAGGCGTTCTTGTGCCATAAGGAAACACTCAATTACTCAATTTTATCTCCAACATTGTAGTATCAATTTTCACTCCCACCAGCAATCCATTAGAGTTCCCACTTCCAACGTTGTTAGAAACACTTGATACTGAAAGATATTTTAATGTTCAACAGGAGGATGGGTTTGAAATAGCATCTCTTTCATGAATAATGTTTTCCCGACTGTCACTGAAGTTGAACATCATTTCATATATTCCCCATTCAGATCATCCCATCTGTGAACTACTCTGATGATTTGCTTTTTTATATTTAGACAAATTTTATTATGGTGTTGAATTATATTGTATAGAATTTTCCAAACCAATCTTTATGAATTCTATGCAAAGCAAATCTATATGTCCAGTACACTGCTTGATTTTTCAACTTTGTTATCTGACGTCATGTTTGTTTAATACAGTTGAATTTTTTGTATCTTGTCATAAAATGATCATATTTAATCCAACATCACAGCGTACTTAGATTTTCTTTCTTAAAAATAAAGTTGTGTTTTATATTCTTAATCCATTTGCAGCTTTTAAACACCACATGAGAATTGCTTTGCTTACTGTTTTGCATTTTCTTGTAAACCACGCTTAAGTATATATGCAGGTCTATTCTGTCACCTGTGTTCTGTTGAATTTTGTCTGTTTGATGTACCATTACCAAGGTCTCTATTACAGCTTTTATAATACCTCTTGCCCTCCCCCTGAAACATATCCCCAGCCGATTTTATTTTTTATTTAGAGTCAGGGTCTTGCTAAGTTGCTGAGGCTGCTTTTCAACTTGTGGTCCTCCTTCCTCAGCCTCCTGAGCCACTGGGATTACAGGCATACACCACCATGCCCAGTTTTCCTGTTGCTCTTTAAAGTCCTGTCTTGTCACTTCCTCAGTTTTCTTTGGACCCCATTTCTCGACTGACTTCGTCTACATGATTTTCAAATTTTTCAACTCATCTAGGAAGGTCAATAATGAGATTTTGGTTTGTAACTGCAGTAAATTATAGGCTAATTTTAGGCAAAATTGATACCTTTAATTATTGAATCAAAGTTACAAAATTTGCTCTCTAAAGGTCTTGGATGTTTTTGTTAAATTGATTCTGAAATACTTCATGACTCTCATTGCTATTGTGAATAAGGTGGTTTTAAAATTCACATTTTCTAAGTGTCGGTTTCTAGTAAATAGGAATGTTATCTCCTCCATCCAGCAACCTATGTGAATTTTTTTTTCTAGTAGTTTTCTGAGTTTCTTGAATTTTCTAAATAGATAATTATACTTTCTGTTTTTTTTTTAAAAGAAAAAGTGTTTTGAATCCTCTTTTTCATTTTTTTTCCTTCTGTTTAATTGCAATAAAATAGTATTCAATAGAATGCTAGTCTTCCAGCGTCCTTGTATTTTCATGATTTTCTGGGAATTTTTATTAAGTTGTATGAAGGTTTAGAAAATTTCCCACTACTAGTTGGATAAAAGTTGTAAATGCATTATAGATACCACATTTTTTAATCAAATATTTTTATGCATCTACGGTGTCCAGGGAGGCTTTTTTGTTTTTGTTCCCCTTTAATCTTCTTTGGCGTGATCTCTGACTCTGCAAGTCAGCCGTTCCTCCTCACCCAGGTTGGAGCTGTCACACTGTGTGCCAGCTTATATGCTACTGAACCCTACACACAGAGGAAAACAACTTTGCTCAGAATGAGCTCTAATACTCCATGCCAAACTCCCTGCACAGTTGAATACTGCCCTCCTCTGAGACTGCGCCACTCTGTATCATGCCAACCCCATGTTGGCAGCCTATTTGGCAAAGCCAATCTATATGTCCAGTTAAACTTTTTTTATTTTTTTAGTCCTAGAGCTTTTAATTTCTTTGCGAATCTGCATCATATTCTTCCTTACTTTTCTTGCAGAACAGGTTTCAATCTTGAGTCTTGCCTTTCAAAAATTATAAAGATATTTCATAGGCTCTTAGATTATTTTAGCACCTAGGGCTAATTTAGTTAATTCGCCTTTTTTTTTTCCCCTCAATTCTCTCATGGTGGTTCATTTCCTTTTGATTTGTCATGTAGTTCTCCCTGCTTGGTGTCCTCTGCACCTTGGTGTCCTAGGAATTTTAGTTACAGAAAATCTCTTCTAATACAGGCTTTTATGTCACTAGGTTCGAGCCTCATGTGCTGTGGCACGGACAAATTGTGTTTTATGAAAATCTGCCATTGTCACCAGTCACCAGTCAAGAGCCTTGAGTGACAATAACTATCCCTATTGCATATTTTTTAAAAATTGAGCTTTGTAGAACAGGTTGAGTAACTCTTATCCAAAATTTTTGGAGCCAAAGTATTAGATTTAGTTTTTTTTTTTTTTTTTTTTTTAAAGATTTGGGTGTATTCCTAATACAAAAATCTGAACTAGTCTATTTTCAAAAAGGTCCAGATTTGGGGTCATTTCAGATTTGCAATTTTTGATTGGGAAGACTCAACCTATATTTCTTTGAGCGTTTGGGACAGCAATCTGAGGCTTAGGCTTTAATGGACCATAGCCTATGTGTTCTGGTATTTTGCTTTTCATCAAAAGGAATTATGTCTAGTTGGCTATCGCCTATGCTCCTGTAGTCTGCTGGAGGCACCTCCTTTGTTTATCTTCTAGGATTTCACTTTTTTTTTTCCTTAGAAACTCAGCTAGTCTGTACAGGTCTTTTTAAACTTAAGTCCTAACCCTCTTTAAAAAAAAAAAATCCAAATTCCTGTCGATATTGTATAGTGGCCCTAAAAACTGGATTTGTTTTAATTTCACCCCATTTTCTTGAAAAACAATACTTATATATACCTGCATCTCCTAGAAACTTCCTCGTGTCTGGCTGTATTGTAGAAATCATCTGTGAAGTATTACCTTCACCCTGTAAGTGAGAGCTCTTGGATTCAGAGATTAATCAACCTCAGAGCCCTAGTAGAACCAGCTGGAATTTCCTGCATGCATCGAGCTTTTAGCATCTTCTCTTTTTGTTATATTGATAAAGTGGAATCCAGTTTTAGTTGGAGCTCCCTATTAGAAAAAGTTATGTATGTGCTGAATCTTCATCTCTTGATGTGAGATGAGACACGTACTTATTGTGTGTCGTGCATGTAGCACGTTGCTACCCATGTTACAAAAGCTTACCTTAGAGATCGTGCAAGGATGTCTCCATCTTTTCTGCCCCATACTTTCATGTTAGACCTATTCCCATGGAACATCATATTCTAGCGTGCATGCTAAATTGGAGGAGGATGCCTCTATGGTGTTCTGGATAGCAATGACACTGCTTCTCCTGGCTCATAGCCCATATAACATGAGTGCTGTGCTATAAAGTAGATACAAATAAAGAATCAAAATCTACCAGTATGAACTTTGCACATGTCTGCCTAAACTTGGTTACCAAGTCAGTAGTTGATGACATCAGAGGTCAGAGGAAAAAGGTCAGAGGAAAAAAAGAAACAGGGATGTTTCTTGGACTGCAGCACTCAAACTAAGACCCAAGAAGTAGATGGAAAAATGAGAATACTTTTACTTTGAGGCTCTTTTGGTTGTGTATGTTTACAATACAACTTATACTTCTTTAAGCACAAAGGACTTTATTAGCTCCTTGGCCAAAATCTCTAAGAGATAGACTGGGAATTCCTCACTCCAATTCTTGCCTCCATTGTGTGAATTTAATTTCCAGCAACATTTTCTCCACAGTAGCAAAAGATGGCCATAGGCAATGATAGAAGTCTTACTCTAATAATCTTTGCTGCAAGATAGAGACCATTTTTCTCCAATTGTGTTGATCTAAGAAAATATTTTGACTTGCAAATATTTTGTACTTGAATTATAAACCACCTCCTGAAATCTGCAACAAGGAGAAGGGGAGATGTTGGCTAGTCAGGGTTACATGCCAAGTTCATTGTCCATGGGGATCAGGCTTTAATCATTAGAATGGGAAAAGGACACTTTGAGGGGAGCAAAGGTGTTATGTTTCCAGAAGAGAGACAAGATGCTGAGCAGTCAAAACAACAGTTTTGCACTACACAATTTTTACTGTCATATGGATGCAATTTAGGGATTCTGGTGGTTTCATAAATTTAAGGTACTAGTACTTCTAGAATGCATGTTTTAGGCTGATCTCATCTATCTGAATAAAAAGTGATAGAAGTAATCATGGACCTGGCAAATTTCAGAGGGAAAGGGAGAGGCACTACCAGCAATACCATGGTCATCGCCCAGAAACTTTCATACACTAAATTACTTATGGGCCATGTTGTTTGGCTCATTTCTTTTACTTAGAGAAATCTCCCCTTTTTATTGCATTTTTAAAAGTATTTCCTTTGTGAGACTGATTTGTAAAAATTTTCCTTTGTGAGACTGATTTGTAAAAATACCCTTGACTTTAAAAAAAAACAAACCTTTTTTTTAATGGTGGCTATAATTTTAAACTCTTATGTAAGAAAAATCTGTTAAGTGTATATATGTGTATTTTGCAAATGTGCACACACAAAATGTCTCATAAGTGTGTAAATGCCTTTTTCCTCATTCCTTCTCACAGGCCTGACTGAGGGTACCCTGAAAGTAGAGAACATTCTTTTACTTCAGAAATCTGTCAGCAATAATTCTATTCTTACCAGTGCTAAAGAGTCTAATCACAGCTTTCTAAAGTATGAGTGCTGTCAATTATATATATATGAAATACATATGATATATGTACCTACAGATTCCATTGAAAGCATTTATAAAGATTAAATTGCAACTTATTTCAGTAGAGTGATTGTCCTAACTCTATGTAGTTTTCCCATAGCAGTTGATAATTAGAATTGCACTTGAATTTGAAGGGAGCAGAATTTGGAAGAGAGGGCTCACCAAATCATGGACTTTAAGCATTAAAAAAAAAAATGGATATTTGCTATTTGCAAGCATCTCGGTGGCAATGCTGTTTAATACTTTGTCTACTGTTAAAGCGTGTGAGAGCGGGAAGGCAAGGAGGTGAACAAGGGGCAAATTAATCATCTTAAGTAGATGAGACAGTTTCCCTACTAACACAGCTAAAAATAAATAAAGGCAAGTCTTAAAATGTTTTAAACCAAAATACATAATACAAAACCAGCTGTGGTTTGTATTTCTAAAGAAAAACGGTTGCCAAGCCTGAGGACATTTCAGCAATGGCCCTGTTCCAAGAACGTGAAGGCTTTCCATCCAGAGTTGTAAGGAATAAATGACTTTCAAGAGAAGTATTGCTTTGTCCCCAAACACTGAACAGGAGAGTCACATGAATGCTTCTGGCTTTATTCTCCTCAACTATCGCCCCTCCCTCAGAGAGAAGGTGGCCATGGTGGGCAAGGTCCATTTTACACATTGGCTGTGGGCAAGCACCTCAGTGCATGACTATGGCCAGCCTCAGCCAAAAGCTAGTGGCCCTGTGGCACCACTTATATCCTAAATGTGTATTTCACTGCTGTTCCAGTGACAAGAAATCAACTGAAAAGCGTGTCCAACTTAAGAAACATGGGTACCCATTTCCCCATCTCATTGTACATATTTTTTCCTATCTCAGATTTCTTTCTTGTAACTACTTGATTGTAGAAATGTGTTCACTGGATCCTATCTGTATATCCATATGGCATTCATGGCCATAGTCAGGGAGGATATTTGGGTTTAATCTGCACTCAAATTTAAATGTAAAATCTCCCTCCTGCATGTCGGTATGCACTCCACATTTGCTGGGAACCTTCTGAGATAGCCATTGTGGCCTGGTGTGAAGACAGATACCAAAGGAAGGAGGATGCAGTTCCCACCTTCTGTGGTGCTGCTGCCTGCTTCAGAAAATGGACGAGAACATTTACATCGCATTGTGAAACCCATCCTAGAGACAGTTATTTTTATTTTGAAAATATCCATATATTGTAACCTTAATGCTCAGAGGAATAGTCAGCACAAATGATATCCTCATGAAAGAAGGAATGAAAAGTTTAAAAAATATATTTAAGGCCGGGCATGGTGGTGCATGCCTGCAATCCCAGCAGCTCAGGAGATTGAGGCAGGAGGATTGTGAGTTCAAAGCCAGCCTCAGCAACTTAGCAAGGATCTAAGCAACTCAGTGAGACCCTATCTCTAAATAAAATATTTTAAAAAAGGGCTGGGGATGTGGATCAGTGGTTGAATGCCCCTGAATTCAATCCCAGGTACCATATATATATGAGAAAGTTGGGAATGTTAACTACCCCAATTACATCAATACAGTATGTACATATATATTACTACATATGAGTACCAAATTATCACACTGTACCCCATAAATATGAAAGGCAAAATTATGCTGTGCATTTGTATACTCAATTTACCATTAGATGAGTGAAGGTAAATTGAGAGTAATTAACCTCTTAATGTTTTTGTTTCATCATTTATCATATGGTTATATGAATATTTATCTTACTGTTATTGGAAAGATCAAATGAGTTTATATATAAAAATGTTCATGGGGCTGGGGATGTGGCTCAAGTGGTAACGCGCTCACCTGGCATGTGCGGGGTGCTGGGTTCGATCCTCAGCACCACATAAAAATAAAAAATAAAGATGTTGTGTCTACCGAAACTGAAAAATAAATTCTCTCTCTCTTCTCTTCTCTTCTCTTCTCTTTTCTCTCTCTCTCTCTCTCTTAAAAAAAATGTTCATGAAAGCACCTGGTACCTGGTTAATGTTATTTAAGTATTTGGTGTGATTGTACACATTATGGTAAAAGATCATTCCACATAAATTTAGTGACTGCCATATTTGAATAGATGCAATAACTTATTATTCAATTGCTGCACACTCCATCATTTCTGATTCTTTTTGGGGGGGTATTTAATGCTGTGATGACTATCCTTGATCTTATTTCCTATGGCTTCACTTGCTTTATACCTCTGCTCAATTGTTTTTCTATGATAAAAGACCATAATGTAAGGGAGAAGACTATGCTATGGAAATGAAGTAAACTAGAAATAATTCCAGAGTGCTGCATTTATGAAAGAAAAGTAGAAGAAAAATTGAGAAGAAGTCAGAACAACTTGGCTGGCAAAGCTGAACATCAGTGGATTTGGATCAAATGCAAGTTATTAATGTCAAACTGAAATTACAAAATAGCCTATTATTAAATCAAATAATGCTGATAATAATGAGATGGTCTTCTCTTGTCTCTTTTGTCAGGTAGATGTTAGCAGTGGTTCACAATATCATCAGTTCCTTTTGCTATTTCATATTATGAAAGAAATAGTACACCTACATGTTTTAATGAGTACAAGTACCAGCCTCATCAGCATGTCCAGCATTTACTTGGCACCATCTATGTGTCTGGCATTCAAAAGGCAGGAAATGGAGATCTTGCCTTACAGAAACTCATAGTTAATTACAATAAAATATGATCTTTGCTAGAAACAGTTATTTATTAAACATAGATTCATTGGCTAAAGGAGTAAGAAAGCACTTATTGCTTGGAGGAGGTATGGACAGATAGACAGATAAAATGCCACCAAAAAAGTTATGAAAGTGACTTCCATTTTTACTGATGGGATCCATGCTCCTGGAACCTCATAGTTTGAAGAGTGGCATAGTTGGACAGCACTATCAGATTCCCTGAGGCCACATAATTAACCAGAGTAGACAGACTGGCCTCTCCAAGTATGCAGATATGCATGATAACATGAGGTAGGCTTTGCTGGGATAAGAAACCCAAAATCTCAATCACTGAGCCTAGGAAAGGTTTCTCATGTACAACCTATTGTAGATTCCTCCCTGTGGAACTTCACAGATTGAAGATTCCTCCATCTTATTGTACCAGCATTTCAGCATATCATACCAGGAAGGGGAAGAAAGAATGTGGAAGGTGGCTTGGGATGTCAAGAGTCAAGTCAGAGATGACAACATCATTCACAGCCATATGCTATTAGCCAAAATGAAGTTACTTGATATCACTCTAATTAGCATGAGACCTTAAAAAATAGTTTGTGGTCAATAAAAATTAACATGGGAGTTAGTAAAACTACAGTATTGTTGTTTCTGCAGTGTGGTCTTCAGATCATCATGAGCCTATCCAGCCTCCACTTGTGCTTAATCATCAGCCTTTCCCAAATTTTGAGATGTTTAAATGTTTAAAATGTTCAGATGAAAATTTTAAGTAGCAGTTTCATGATATGTTTTGTATTATGTATTAGCTTTGAAAATCAACTTATTCCGTAGTAATTTTTCAAATTTTATTAAAAATACTACTACTGCTGCTAATGAGTCTTCAAATAGCAGTAGAATAAGTATGCATATAGATAGATGCTCAACTTAGGAGCATCTATTACTTTCTTATAAATCTCTCAAATTTGAAGATGCACTTAATACCTTGAAAATACATCTCAAAGTTGAAAAATTAGGGAACCATCATTTAGTGGAGTATTTGCATAGTTTGCATCATAATTATCCATTACTCCTTCCAATAGCTTTCCTTGAGCCAATAGAAATTCCATTCTGCCAGCCCTTTAGGCCAAACTCTTAGTCAATCTTGATTCATTTCCTTTTCCAATATCCTATGCCAAATATATAAGTGAATTTTTAGCCCTATTTGTATGTTCAGCACCCAGTGTCTGCTGCTACCAATTATTCCGAATCACCAGATATCCTGAATTACTACAAATAAAGCCACCCTGCTTCTACCCTTGCCTGTTTCCACCCTGCCTGCATCAGTTATCTATTACTCTGTAAGAAAAGGCACCAAGATTTAGTGATGTAAGGTCAGTATTTATCACCTCATTGTTTTGGTAAGTCAGGAACTCTTGAGCAAATTTAGCTGGTGGCTCTGCCTCAAGCTCTTTCATGAGTCACAGTCAAGCTGTCAGCCTGGAAAGAAAGCTTACCTGCCTGAAGGATTGGCTATCAAGCCACTCAAGTTAGTACTGACTATGAGCAAGAATAGAATAGGTTCACTATGTGAACCTCTTGAGAAGTGTCCTCAAACAGGGTGGCTGGCTTCCACAGAGAAAGTGAGCCAAGAGAACAAGATGAAAGCCACAGCATCTTCTATGACCAAGCTTTGGAAGTCCCATACCATTCTCTCCACAATATCCTATTGTTTATGTGGGTTACTGTGGGAGGGGACTACACAGAGCATGAGTATTCAAGGTGATAATCATTGGAGGCCATCTTGAAGGCTGGCCATTACACTCCTAGGGTCTTCACCCAGCAGTCAGAGTAGCCTTTTTAATATGTAATAGGCCAAACTCAAATATGTAGATTTATCATTTCTGTGCTAAAAACTTAACAGAGGTTTTTCATTTCAGTTAACATAAAAGTTAAAGTTCTGGAAGTCCTATACTATAGAGTCTTTAACTACCTCCATTATATCTTCTCCTACATTTTCCTCCTTTCTCATACTGTTCACCCACATAGACTTGTTCCTTGAAAAGACCAATGACAATCCCACTTTAGGGCTTTTGTACTAGCTATTCCCTTTACCCAAAATATTCTGCGAGACAGCCCTTGCATACTTTGGGTTTCTATTCGGTTGTCCTATGACCAGAAAGGCCTCTCCTGAGCAACTCCTGGTCAGTCCCCATCATCCACTCTCCCTTTATTCTGCTTCATTTGAATTTATGTAACATTTACAAGCTCGCAGTCTTAGAATTCTCTCTCAGCTCAATCTTTATAAAAACAGACATTTCGCATGTTGTATTCCTGGTCTACCTTAGTACTTGTAAGTATGGCTGCTACATTCGAGTGTGAAGTATAAGAAATTGACATCTCATACTAGGTGATAAACAGCAACCTGTGTAATATCTAGTAGGGAAAATCTTGACTTGAGGTTCTCAAATAAGGAAAATTACATATTTCATAATTGGTTATGGAACTGCAACTTCTTTAATGGTATTGCCATTTTAAAATTTCTTAAAAATATCTGAGTACAACAATGCACATGTATGATCCCAGGTCCTGGAGAGGCTGAGGCAGGAAGATTGAAAGTTGAAGGCCAGCTTGGGTAGCTTAGTGAGCCCCTGTCTCAAAATAAAAAGGGCTGGGGATGTAGCTTAGGGGAAGAGTGCTTGCCTAGTACATGTGAAGCTCTGATTTCAATCCCCAGTACCACTTAAAAATAAAACAAAACCTCTAACACACGGCACTTTTTGGCATTCTGTTCCAGTTGGGTAGCGCTGGGGTGGATGTTGCACAAGAATTGAGAAATTACATCTCTGAAGGTATATTTCACTTTTTTTCCTGTTTTAAAAGGATGAGATACAAATCAAAAGGAGTCAGTATTTGGTTACTTGTGATTTAATCAAAGGTTATCAAATGGCCTTATAAATTAATCTCAGGCAATAAGGTAAGAAGACAAAAGGTTTTCAACATGGATTTTTTTAACCTACTTTTTATTCTTATTGAGATTCCTTCTCTAGGGTCAGGTATTACACCTTAAAGTCTTATGTGGTTGCTATTTATAGCACTTATTTGATTCACAAATTCACTAAATAGAATTTTTAAAAAGTTTTTTTTTTATGTCTTAGAAGCCCTTATGTGAAAGGGAAAGTGATTAAATGTCTTCTTATTGAAAATTTTGTCATAATCCATAGCGTATATTGAACCTTTTGGTTTTTAGTGTCTTCTGAATGTGAATATCGCAAAGAATTTGGAAAGTCAAAGCTCCTTTCAATCCTACGATTGATTTATGTAGCATCTATTTGCCAAGCCCAAAAGAAGAAACACAAATGCAACAATATTTAAGAAACTTGCAGTAAAGCACAAGGGCACAGAACCTGAATCTTGTAAGTACTAAAACTAAGAAGGCAAAGGAAATTGCAGCCTTTATCCTTTGATCTTGCCCAAGTCAGCAGTTGTCACTGAGGAGTACGTAATTAATAAAGAATGCTGTTCTAAACGTGGAACTCAGTTCTAGCCACCAGAACCACACTGAGTCTGTGCATGTTAGTTAACAACAACAAAACAACAGGAAATAAACTTTTGAAATGTCAAATGTCAAGTGAGTACTGGGTTAGTAAGCCTCAAGTTCCTGCGGCACAATAAATATTCCTCAAAGTTACATTTTTCTCTTTGGCTTGGGGCTGAATGCTGCTTGATCTTCATTTCTGATTCTGCTGCTTTACGCTCCTCAGTGCTCTGCAGTATGTGTTGTGTCTTGGTGGTGGAGAGAGGTCTGGATTTTGCATCTGATGGTCAGGTTTATTCAATGCCCCAGCATAATACACAGGGGGACATTGGGCTATGGAACCTGAGCATTGCTACTCTCCTGGCCACTTTGCCTAATTTACATGGTGGGTGCCAGTAGGTTAAAAAGAGAAAATGTATGTGTTAGGCCTTAGCACAACAATTTTGGCAAATGACGTGTTCTATAATGGAATCTTAAATCTCTTGCATAGGTACTTGTAGTTTATGTAATGGTATCCTGTATATTTGTCCCACCCACAGGCTGCAATGTGACTCTCAGAAGTTCTTGGCCTGGGCAATACAGCGTTTTTAGGCACTGTGAATTTGAATGCCTTTGTGCCTGCTTACAACATTTTAGCCATGTGCACAAACTCTGGCACTCTCTAATTTTGTATGGGACAGAAGCCCAGTTTGTGCCTCCCTGTTTCCTCCTGCCCTCACACATCATGTAGCCTGCTTCACTGCAGGAGGCTGTAGTCTCCAGTCCTAGCTGTCATAGTGGCACTGAACTCCAGTAACAATATTGCGAGGATAGTAAAAGCTCACACCACAGCAGCCTTCTCTCTTCAGCCCTCCCACAGTTACTGCATGAGAGTCTTTGCATCCCTTTTCAGGGAAATTGGTATGGAGACTTGGGCTCACCTCAGTAAGGATACCTTTTTTTTTTTGGTCTCTCAAGACCTGGCTGCCTGGACACTTCTGTTATGCTGTAACTTGAAGCCAAGGATGATCATCATTATAGCTGTTGTTTTGCCCAGGTTTTCTAGACCTTGTCTTGGGGGTGGGATGGAAAGGTTCTTTCGTTTCCTCTGAGTGAGTCCACCATGTCCAGAAGCAATCTTCCCCATCTCTTCAACCCTGCGTGATCTGCACAAGTATTATCAGCCTGGCCTTCAAGGCTCGGGCACTCCCAATTTAATGGAGCTAAAGGTAAATGTTTACGTTTTGCAAACAATGGCCTTTCTCCTTTGTATGCTCCCAAATTCTTACTTATCATTTCCAGACCTTCATTATGTAGAACCTTTCCTAGTAAATATCATAGTAGAATCCTTATTGTAGCCAAGAATGACTTCTTCATTGATTTTAATTTCTCCAGATCTTATATTTCTGGTATTACTGAATGTATTCCTAAATCGAAAGCAATGAAATGAAATCTATTTGCCAAAGAAGTAATCTAACCTGTTAAGAGGTTGCTAGTCTAGGAATGAGGAAACCAGATCAAGGTATTGCTGCAATTGATAGATGTCCTCCAGCAAATCACTTATCTCTGGAGGTACTTGGCCAACAGCAAAAATATGTCTAAAATGCTATAACTCTTAAGAAAGACTATGGGCTGCGTGAGGGATAGAATGATTGACAGAAGATACATACCTTCTTGAGACCATCTTATGACTTGGTTAAGGAGCCGTTTTCCTCTTATATGTGACCGTGCATGTCATTTTCTTACATTGAAAATATTTTAATAGCGACACAGGTCTGCAGTTTCACTTAAAGCAATCATGACCTTAAGTTTTTATCTTTGCCCTGCAGTCCTCTTCACAATTAAAATGGTTAATTGTCATTAGCATAAACACTCCAATCCTCTGGGCCCAGTAAGTGGTGCTAACTTCAGAGAGTTGTCTTAAGACCTCTGGCTTCAGGTCATTCCCTTTGGAATAGCAGTTGTTTGGAGGGATTCCCCACTCACATCATCCCTTGGTTCATGGCTGGCAGCACCCTGCGGCAGTGAGCCATTCCACAGCTTGAACCTCCAATCCCCAGGCCCACCACAGCTGACCTTTCTTCACCAGGTCATTCTTACCAGTTCCTGGGGGGTGAGATTTGGGATAAGCCTTGATCCAGGAGACCTGGAGGGGGGGATGGGAAATGTGCTCAGTGGCCTTGTTCTGTCTGAAAGGGGTCAGAGTGGAATGACTGTGGTGTCAGGGTTAGGGGAGGCAGGGGAAGGGAGCAAGCAGGAAGGAAAGGATAATTTAACTGAACCCGATTTGAACCTTTAAGCAGTTCAGTTCAGGGACAGCACTGACGTCAAAGCTGTTTCTTATTTTATAAAAGCCAGGCTGTCTCTCCCAAGTAGCCCCTCTTGCTTTCTACCAGTCCGAAATGCTGGGTCATGACCTTTGCCTGATTGCTCCTTAAAACCTTAGTTTAGGTAAAGGTTGTGTTAGTGTAATTTACCCTTTTTTCTCCTTGAGTATAGGGTCCCAGTATTTTTTATACTGAAACCCCAAAGGATAGAAGAACTAAAGAAAGCTTTAAGAAACCCGTCTGATTCATTTTACATCCTGACTCCGTAAGACTCTGTATCTTAATCACCTTTTCCTACTGTGATTCCCTGCTTTTACGGATCCTAAATTAAAATTCTTTTCTTTGCATTGTTTAAATGAGCACAAATAATAAGAATTTTAAAAATTAGACTTAAGATAGTTGCTATGACAGTCAATTTTCTAACTATGCATGCACACAATTTAAAATAACTGTGTAATTGTAGTGTTCGATGAGCCTAATATGTAAGAATGAAAAGAATTATCTTTTACTTTGCATGCAGACTTTAATTTAGTTGCGTAACATTTCTACCAGCTTAAATCTTTGTCCACCACTGTACTACCTTTGTGTTTGAAGCAACAGATTGTTGGGATTCACATTTTAACTACACTGGGGAATTTTCTCTCTGGTTCCACCAAAGTAGGCAGTTTTACATGTGCTACTTTATTTAACCCTCACAGCAGTTCTGTGAGGGGGACTTACTCTATTTTTTTTTTCCTAGAAGAAAAAAGTGATGCACAGGGAAGGGTTGTGATTTCTCCAGAGTCACAATTCTTCTGGGATCAATTCCTATGTCAGTCCTCCATTAACCCTCCTTGGTCCTTCTCTGGTTGGAACTAATCACTCCTTCCTTTAAACTGATGCAAAACATTGCTTATAATTCTCTTAATATTTATGCAATTCTTGTATTTTTGTCTAACTATATCCATCTCTCCAGACTTAACCTTGTTTCCATGTTACCATAAAGAGCAAGGCTTTATATTCTTTTCATGTCTTCCCCAATGCCCAGCTTACATCTTCTTGTTGATAATAGCAACTCTGCTAATAGTCCTTAAATGGAATCAAGGTAACCTTTATCTGTTCCATTAGTGTGTTGATTGCTTCATTTAACTGGTATCTATCTAATAAGGATAATATGGCCAGAAAGGTAATAAGGATATAGATGTGAATAAAGCAAAAATTCCCGCCCTCATGGAACTTACATGTTAGTAAAGAGAAACAAGTAATAAGCGGAATAATTAAATTGTATAGTGAAACCTGGTGGTAATGCTATAAGGGAAAAATTGGGGAGAGATTGTAGTTTTAAATAGAGTGGTCAAGGAAGATCTCACTGAGAAGGTGAGATTTGAACAAAACCTTTGAAGGAGGCAAGGGAGTGTGTGTGTGTACATGTACATAAATAATATATACATATAAAATGTCAGTGACAACCCTATCTATGTTCATTCACATATTCTGCCTCTTTCTCCATTCTGTAAGCAAGGAAAGTAAGACGCGAAGAGGTCAAGTGCACATTTTTTTCTTTAACTTAGTCTTAGATTGACCAAGAAATTTCAACAGCCTGCTGATAATGCAGATTTATGTCATCCATCTGCTTACTCAGCAAGTTCTCACACCTACTCTGGAAATTTCTGACCCAAAGTTAGAAACTCTGTCATGAAATAGCTGCGGTGGACTTTATAAGGACTGTCGTATCCTTGGTGGACTTTGTAACCCAAATAGAAATTCAGCTGCCCACCCATGAGTCCACTGTATCTAAGGTAAAATCTGAATTCAGATTAAGAGAATAATTACTAAGGCATGGAGTAGATCAGAGCTCTGCATCCTGCTAGATTCCTAGGGAAAAAAGGCACTGTTTCATTTGGGGACAGATTGTTATCCATTCCAAAAAAAGGACTCAAGGAAACTTCTATGTTAATGGAATGAACAGAACTGGCCTCACAGAAACCAGGTTGGATATCTCACCATGAGAAATGGAGGCAACTGTGTCTAGTTTAATGTACAAATTTAGTGTCCATGGAGAAAATAATTAAGCTTTCTTTCATTTCGGTCATGGACAAGGGTAAACGTCTGCAAGTCTCTGACTCTGGATTACATAGAGTTAAGCTAAACATTGAACAGAAATGGGAAGGCCCTTCAAAAGCATCTGGATACACATGTTAAAATATTCCAGGTTGTTATTAACATCCTGAAATATTATTAATATGTAGAAAATCTTTGATTCTCAAAGCAGTTTGTTTCTTATTAAAAAGAAAGTGGTTCACAAATCTAGCTGACAAGCAGTATCACCTGGGAAGTGTTTAAAATGCTATTCCTTGGCCCCACACCCAGATGTTTCAATTCAGAAGGGCTTGCATAGGGCAACAGAATGCGTGTTTTTAACGAGCTCCACATGAATTCAGATAATCAGCCAGATTCAGAAAGCATACTAGAGGGCGTGGCATTCCACAGGACGGTTAGCTGCTCACTTCTAGATGTTTGAAACTTGAATGATATACTGATTTCAAATTTTAGCTGTCTTGTTATACACATGAAAGACCTGAAAGGAGAATGTCCTGTATCATCGCTTCCACAGGTTGGCATATTTTGACTTTCTAATGAGTGAGTTTCTACATTTTTTTTTTTTTTGAGGTGATTTTCATTTCTTTTCCTTTAGGTTGCAGAAAAAAAAAATGAGATGTTTTATTCTGTTTCAATGGGAAAAGTCATCTACACAAATAAAGTGATAAATATACAAAGTCAGTAATAATAAACTGGTATAAATTATTACTTGAACTTTCAGTACCCTAGTAGTTGGGGCACATCTGAAAAATAGTCATATACTAAAGCCAATTCCATAGACCAAACAAGAGATTGACTGTGAGCTGCTTGGTTAGTTTTTTACACCCTGGTTAGGATTATTAAATAATGCTAGTATTTAAGAATCTCCTTGATACCATTTCAGGTTAAAATCTGATTAGATATTTTACATAAAATAATTTTACATAAAATAATTGGACTTTCAAGGAACCTCAGCAAATTGTTTTCCTCAGGCACAGATCCACAGTAGCTTTGCAAACCTCATTGATTCTACTCAAGTCCTAGCCCATTTGAACCATTATAGACCTCGGTGGTAACTTCTAGACAGCATTACGTTAAAGAAATGACTAAGTGGTCACATTAGGTCTGGAGACAACTTGGGGTTTACGAAAAACTTTGGCATGAAGACCGAAGTTCAGTATTGCTGAAGAATCTCTGAAGTCTTCTTAGGTCAGTGTGGTAACCACTTTTGCCACCCTGAAATGGACCAGACAAAAGATGCATTTTGCTTGAGGTGGCTTATTTTTAGCCTAGATGGTATGTGCCTAAGCCATATATGATGCTATCACATGGATCTCCAGAAGCCCCCGAGGCATCACTGAATTCTTATCCTAATCTGTTCTTTCTTGTATCATCTTGTAGCCTTGTGATTAGTTTTTCTGTTTCTATCATTGCCCTCCATGAAGCTCATTATGCTGAGGGCTGACTTGGCCCTTACCTACCATTTGCTCTCGTCTCACTGGAAATATTAGAGTCAGCCCTTTCAGGTAAACAAAACCATCATCCAGTTCTGGATTAGGTTGATTGACACAATATAACCTACAGTCTACAGATAACCTGGCTAAAGGATGCTGCTAGAGAAGTCAGGGTTGGAATAAACAGGGACCAAATGCTGATTGAATATATTTCTCATCCCATATTTAAGTCTGGGATATGGCTAGGTAGGCTGGACTACCTCCTCCTCTCTAGACAAAACTTCAAGTTTCAGGTAGCATCATCTTTAGGTATGATTTGGGTTAAGGTGCTTAAACAATATTGTGGACTGTATCTGTCATTCTTTCTGTCTCAACTCTAGATATGTTCCTTATGCTCATGGTAAGGTGGCAGCTAGAGACTCTAGACTTCTCATGTCTTTGTACCAACTCAAGCAGAAACCATTGTTCTCTTGTTACATGTGCTTTGGTCATTGTGTGGCATCCTCCCTCTCCCCAAAAAGGGGATTTCAGTTCCACAGGACCTGTTGCCTGTAACTTTTTCTCTTCTGTCATCCAGGGAAGTGAGTCTGTTTTCCCTGTCCTTGAAACAGGGCTGGTCCTTCACTTGCTTGGATCAATAGAAAGTGCCAGAGTTGTGTTGTGCCTAGTCCAGGCTAGAACTCAAGAGCCTTGAACGTTTCTGCTTTAATTATTTTTCTACCTTGAACCTCCAAGTAAGGAAATTTAAGCTGTCCATGGAGAAAGTGGCCACTTGTAAAGAAAAGCCTTAAGGAACAAGAAAGTGTAGAAATAAGTTTTACAGAGAAGATTTGAATTTTCCCACCAACAGCCAATAGCAAGGACCCAGTCACTTGAGGGAATCTATTTCCAACCTTCCAGTTCAACCCAGATGCCAGTATTAACCCACTGGGTAAGTCTAGCCAATGCTGCATGGAGTGGAGGTGGGGAGATGGGAAGATGGTCCAACTCCGCTCTCGCCTGCTTAAATTCCACATTAGCAGATTTATGAGTGATAAAATGGTTATTGTTTTAACCCACCAAGTTGTTATATAATTATCTTGTACCCATCCTTCTCTGAAGTCAGAGGGTGAGATTGACCTTACTAGAAATACCAGGCTTGAGAGTAGGGATTATGAGTCCCCCAGATGAAAATAGAATATTACCTTAGGAGTGATTATGTCGACAAAACCCTCAGATGTTTACCTCCCTGCCTAGTTTGGATATATTTTCCTAAATTTCTCTATAATGTTGTTTGTGTTTGGATTTATGAAACCCATAAAGAATAAGTTTGCCTCTCTTCCCTTTTTATATTTCTCTGAGGAATAAATTCAGGAAAAGGATGTTGTTTATCTACAAAGTGATTCAAAGTGTTTATAATCCATATCTTTCTATGGTTTGGATTCTGTTGTCTTTAAAAATATGACTTTAAGAGTGTGTGTATGAAGAGGAAGATGACCCATATATACAATATACAGCATGTCAAAGAACTGAACTACTTCTTCTTCTTCTTTTTTTTTTTTTTTTTTTTTTTTTTGATGCTGGGGATTGAACCCCAGGCTTTGTGCATATAAAGCAAGCACACTACCAACTGAGATATATTGCCAGCCCAGAGCTGGACTTCTGTAGCCAAGAAGAACCTCACATGAGGACAACATGACCTCCCCTCAAAAGTGCCCATGAATGCTAACGATAGTAACTACCAGAAATTCAAAAAGCATAGGAGGAAATTAAAAATGCTTACATGTTGGGATCCATTAAATTCAAAGAATTTCACCTTGAGTTTTGTTCATCCTAAATGTCTTATTACAGGGTGTTTCATAGAGAGGTATGAGAAACATTTTGTACTTACCAGAAATGGACTCTTTCATGGGTAGAGAATATTATTTTTATAACTTGTTAAACAGTGAAATAAACTCCATCTTTTTATCTTGGGAATGGAAGAACTGGTTGACACCCTTCCTCATTTATGTGTAAGATTTATTTTCTCTCTCCCAAATGAGGCATAATAGGAAACTCCTCTCTAGGATCTATCAACGATTCCAAGTTGATACAAAGAACTCATCTTTTGTAAGCTTTAGACATTGCCAACAAAATAAGCCTGAATCCCATAGCCTGCTTCTTGAAGTTTAAAATTTCTAAAAGCCAATTCTTTTGCTCTACTTATTCCAAGAAAGGAGTCTATTTTCTCTGTTTCTGGTCATAGAAGAAGCAGATTTAGTGCTTTTATACTATATGTACATGAATATGAACTGCCAGGCATTTCAAGAAGTCAGTGAACCAAAACATGCAGTGAGATCAAAGACCTGATTGTAAATATTGTAAATATTGACCAACCCAAAGTGCTCTGATTCACAAGTAAATCAAGCCATATCATGTTGACTTTTGCCACCACTGTTCAACAGACCCAAATGGATTTCTTTTTAAATTTTTGCCTTTACTCTGTTTATAGACAAAGCATTCTGCAAAAACTTAGAATGTTTTCCCAACATTATTAATTTTTTTCTTTGATCTCCTTATAAGGTCTACAGTAAGAAATAGGTACCAGCTATTTGTAGGTGAAATAATAGAAGTGTTTGAAGTTAGGAAAGGGCAAATTTGATCTAGGTGAGACAAGCATTACCACCCACTTGTAGGTTGCAAAACTTTTGGAATTACTACTTCTATTGGATAGTATGTAGAGCACATTGTACTTACAAATTTGAAGATGAAATAAATGATATTTTAGGTATGTTAATTGGTGCACATAAATCTACAATTCGGTTAATCCCTAATCCCAAACTCTAAAATGCTCTTATATGATGCTCAAGTAGAAAATTCCATACCATAATATTTTGTTTTGTGCACAAAATTTTAGAAATATTTTATAAAATTATATTCAGACTATGTAAGATATATATGGAAAAACCTTCATATTTAGATGTGGATCCCATCCCCAGATATCTCATTATAAATATGCAAGTATTCTAAAATTTGGAATATTTCTGGTTCCAATCATTTCAAATAAATATTCAAACTGTACTAACTCATGTTCGAAGAGAAACTTGTATGATGAAGGTTAAATTGCTGTTTTTTGGCACTCTTGACATGTTGGACTGTATGATTTCCAAGGGGCTTCCTATGTATTATGGGATGTCAGCAGCATCCCTGGACTCTACTCACTAGATGCCAGTAGTCCTCCTCCCCTTCCCCAAATGGAACAAGCAAAGGTGGCTTGACCCATTTCTGGTGGGGTGGGAGTGAAGAAAGGAATCACCTCAGGTTAAGAACCACTGGTTTGGAATGTTGGCATATATCACACTCGTGAATTCCCCTTACATGTCATGGAATACTATCTAATTGAAATAAGTTAAAAATATCATTTTTCATACAAAGAAGAGGTCCAGAAAAAAAGCGCAGTGTGCACCATCATCTGATTACCAATGTAGGTGTGCCAGAAATATAAATTTATTTTGGAGGAATTTAACTTAATTTCTATTGTGACACCCCTTCCAGCATCCATTTGGTAGGGTGGCAGAAACTTAATCATGCTCAGTAAAGTCTGTTGTTTTCTTCATCCATGGCAAGCTGTAGAGATATAGTACCCAGGAATCAAGGGCTGGGGTCTTCTGTGAGCATTTCTTTTTCTTTTCTTTTTTTTGGGGGGGTGGGTACTACCAGGGATTGAACTCAGTGGCACTTGAACTGAGTCACATCCCCAGCCGTATTTTGTATTTAATTTAGAGACAGGGTCTTACTGAGTTGCTTAGTGCCTCACTTTTTCTGAGGCTGCCTCTGAACTCATGATTGTCCTGCCTCAGCCTCCTCCTGAGGTGCTGGGATTATAGGCATGTGCCTCCGCACCTGGCTTCTGTAAGCATTTCTGTTCTGTGCCATCCCCACTCTTCTGGATGACACAAGTAATTAAATAATGATTATAGCTCATTGGATACTAGCATTTTATTTTAGCTGGTTCATGAGATCCTCTGACATCTCCAGGCTCTTAGAACAAACATTTATTCCAAAAGACTGAGGCAGAAGTTACAAGGGCTCTTCTAACCTCGCCTTCAAAGACACACAGCATCATTTTAATTGTTGCAAGTGGGTCGCTAAAGCCAGCCAGTTCATGTTCAAGAACAGCAGAAGTAAACTTCCATCTCTTGCAGTATAGTAGCAAAGTCACATTGCCTAAGAGCATAGGGATGAGACATATTGTTGCCACTGTTACTGGAAAATAAAGTTCACTACACTGATGTTTGGGGCTGGCCTTGCCATTTATAGGTTGGCTATTGTTTTCCCTTCAGAGCCAAAACCCCCAACTCTCTAATATAAGAGTTGAACTCAAATATGACTTTCTCTTCTGGCTATAAATGAAATGTTCTTATTTTCACACAGACCCCACGTAACCCAGCATATGTCTTTCCAAAGTTTAAAGTCATTCAGCATGTTTAACAAAAAAAAAAGGAGGGGGGGGAAGGAAAGAGAAAATTCTGCCATTTTGATGAATCTGCCATCAATATTAATTCAAATATAAAATTTAAAAGTATTCTAAAGGTCATGGTTCCCCCAGAGCATTGGCTTATCAGGAGCATTTTTTATATAATGTTCTAAGAAAGCCGTACACCTCATAACTATCTTGACTTGAGCTATTTGATTGATCCAATACCTTTGTGTTTAAGACGACTATCTATATGACAGGAGATAAGGTGAATGCAAGAAGACAGCTTGTTAATACTGCGACAACTGTAATTCTTGTAAGGTAGAATAAAAGGCACTTTTAGTAAGTACTACTGAACTTAATGTTTCTGAGTCAGGGCCAATGACTTCGTTTTGAAATGGTAGTTCAGAAATAGTCTTAACCTTTAAAATTATGTCCAGAATGTTTATGCTTGCTCAAAATTCAAATGTTGAAACCAAGTTCCCGAAGTAATGGTATTAATAGGTGGGGGCTTTTGGTAGGCAACAGTCATGAGGAACTAATGCCTTATAGAATGGTCCCCAGGACACCTGCTTGTCCATTCTTCCATGGAAGTATGCAAGAAGAAGGTGCCATCTATGAGAAAACAGGTTCTTACCGGGTATAGAGTCTTCTCACACTTTCAGCTTGGACTTCCCAGCTTCCAGAACTGTGATAACTATATTTATAAACCACCTCATTTATGGCATTTCATTATAGAAGCCCAAACAAACTCTTAACAGTTGACATATGGGTAGATCAGAAGTGTTGGAAGGTCTATTTTCCATTGCTTAACTGGATGGATGGCATAATAACCACAGAGGCAGGTGTATTGCGATAGAACAAATGCATTATGCAGAGCAGAGCAAATGTGTTCAAATCAGATTTTCCAGAAGTATAGGCTATCATAGGTGATTAAGTGCATTGTTTCAAACAAAAAGTATTGTGATAACTTCCCCTTTCTGCTCTCTCTCAAACTGGAATCCTAGTTGTTGGCTTGGTTATGATAGGTTGGGATCAAACATGGCAGTGCATGGGAAGGAAGACAAGTAAGAAGGATTATGTTTAAAAGCTGTCTAGAATTGTATTATCTCTAAAATAAGACTCAAAATCTTAATGATTAAAGGATATCTCCTTTATTTCTTTGTTCATATATGAATAGACAACCAGTAAAACCCCACACTATGTACAATCACAAGAATGGGATCGTAATTAGAATAAGTTATATTCCATGTACATATAATATGTCAAAATACACTCTACTGTCACATATATCTGAAAAGAACAAATTACAAAAGTGAAAACAAAAACCTGTCTTTAAAGGCTATATCTTGAAACATAGGACACCTGAGCAAATCATACTCATTTAAAATGTTAAGGTGATGATGGTCCATGTAGTTAGAAAAGCCTTTGTATGTGAGGTCACAAAATGTGAAAAAATCAACTGTACATCTGTGACTTAGTCACCTGGGCAACCAGCTTGCCCGGCTGAAGTTTGTGAATACATAAAATGACATGATTCCTTCCAGCTCTGGGGTTCTACCCTCATCATATTGTCTTAAAATAGCGTGTTTCTGGGTGATTGATGTTATAAAAGACTTTCACGAGCACTAGCACTGGAAGCACATTTTTAAATTCTTTCAGTCATTTCTCTCTTTGTATCTAGTTCAAGAGTTTATGCTACAAACCCATTTAAAAACCTAAAGACTCCAAACGAAGCGTGTTCCCATTTATGAGTGCTTCAAAGGACTGCCTGTTTAAACTATGAACAGAAGGAAAAACAGAACTTGTTCAAATATTGGGCTCCTTTGAAAGTTAAATGGCTTCAACAGAGAGAGGTGACTCTTGGGAAATCACCTTTTCATTCGAGCCATAGAGTTCCCATGTCAGACCTCATTTGAACATTTCGCTGTAGCATCCATTGAGCTGTACCAGGCAGAGAGAATCTTATGCCTGGTATTGTTGATATGATTTTTTTCAATGCTCTAAAAATGTTGAATGGAATTTAGAACTATATTTGAGTGTAACAGAAATTCAAGAAATAAAAATAAGGTGGTAAAAGTCAACAGGGTTGAAGCTGGGGTTGTAGCCCAGTGGTAGAGCACTTACCTAGCATGTGTGAGGCACTGGGTTCGATCCTCAGCACCACATATAAAAACAAATAATAAAATAAAGATCCATCAACAACTGAAAATATTTTTTAAAAGCCAGCAGGGTTGTTGACCTTAAAGAAAGGGTGATCTATGAAGGGCAGCACAGAATGAAACAAGCCAGGCCATTGTAGATGGCCAGGTAGGTACTGACCTAGGAAATCCAGGTTGAACATATGAAATTTCCAGCAAAGCCCAATTCCCTTCCTTCATGAGTTTATAACCTTCTAAAAATACTTCTTTGTAGCTCAAGGTTCAGAAAGCATAATTTGCGCTAATATGTGATGTGCTGTGAATGTGAATATCAGGGCTTTTTATCCGTGCCTCTGAGAGAGAAGTGTAGACAATAACCAAACCTTGTAACTCTCTCAAAAGACAGACAAGTAGGGCGTTCATTTTCATTCCTTTTTGCTGCAGGAGGAGGGTGGAGGAAGTTGAGGCATAAGACAATTGTTCCCTGGCTGCATAGGAGGATTCCCAACAAAGGATTCAAGGACGACAAGATATTTTGGAAAGCTGTGTTATTCTGCTCTTTCTGAACCATGCTGATGGCTGAGCATCGGTGGGCTCTGAGTTTTCTGGGGTCTCTTCTTCCTAGATAGCAGCAGAATTCAGAATTAGGATTTAGGAATAATGAGATTCCAACAGTCACATTTTTAACCCTGGGGAATCAGATCACATGGTTCTTGTGTATGTCTCAGTGGTGACTTCTTCCAACTTCCAGGGAGAATGGAGCCTTCCTTATGATTCACCCCAAACAAGTCCTCAGAATAAATGGTACAGATCTGTACTCAAATTCTTAGGAAGCAACTATTGTGTGGGGCAGTTTCACAGTTGGTCTAGTTTGAATAATCAAGAATCCTGTTTGGAGAGAACAAATTAGTCTAATATATCTCCTCCATTAGTTGCTTTTTCTCTTTTTTAAATACATGACAGTAGAATATATTTTGATGTATTATACAATATGGAATACAAATTCCCATTCTTCTGGTTGTACATAATGTGGAGTTACATTGGTAAGTGAGCCTCTCTGAGCCTTGGTTTCTCAGGTGCAAAATGGGGAGAATAAGAGTCTCTGTCTCCCAGGATTCTGGCGATAATTTGGTGATATTCTATATGGTAATAGCACATGCTTAGTATCTAGTAACTATTAGCTGTGATCACCACTGTAATTAGCTTTCTCACTACCCTGTGGTTAGAGGAGAGGCAGAACCTGTCTCTGTGTTCAGGGAGGCTGCCGAGACCACAGTGCATTCAAACATGAACATGTATGAATATAGGAAAGTAATGTACGACTGATTGTACTGACTTTCGTACTCCCAATTCCCTTCCCTTCCTTTCATTTCTCATTTGTCTAATACAAAGTACTTCTATTTTCCCTGCCATTCCCCCTTATTGTGACTTAGTGTTTGCATATCAGAACATTCAGCCTTTGGTTTGGGGGGATTGGCTTATTTCACTTAACATGGTAATCTCCAGTTCCATCCATTTACCAGCAAATGCCATAGTTTCATTCTTCTTTATGGCGGAGTAAAATTCCATTTGTAAATATAGCACATTTTCTTTATTCATCCATCTGTTGAAGGACCCCTAAGTTGCTCCCATAGCTTAGTAACTGTGAATTGAGCTGCTATAAACGTTGAAGTGGCCGCGTTACCATACTATGCTCATTTCAAGGCCTTCAGTTATATGCAGAGGAGCAGGATAACTGGGTCAAATGGTGGTTCCATTCCAAGTTTTCTGAGGAATCTCCATAGTGCTTTCCAGAGTGGTTGCACTAATTTGTAGTCCCACCAGCAATGTATGAGTGTACCTTTTCCCCTTGTCATCATTCATCGTTACTTGTATTCTTGATGATTGGCATTCTGACTAGAGTGAGAAGAAATCTCAGTGTAGGTTTTGTTGTTGTTGTTGTTGTTTGTTTGTTTGCAGAAAGATTGAACTCGGGGGAATTCAACCACTGAGCCACATCCCCAGGCCTATTTTGTATTTTATTTAGAGACAGGATCTCAGTGAGTTGCTTAATGCCTCACCATTGCTGAGGCTGGCTTTGTACTAGTGATCCTCCTGTCTCAGCCTCCTGAGCTGCTGGGATTATAGGCATGCACCACCATGCCTAGCCTCAGTATAGTTTTAATTTGCATTTCTCTAAGCACTAGAGATGTTGAACATTGTTTCATATATTTGTTGATCGATCATGTTTTCTGAAAAGTATCTGTTCAGTTCCTTTGCCAATTTATTGATTGGGTTGTTTGGTTTTTTGGTGTTAAGTTTTTTGAGTTCTTTATATATCCTGGAGATTAATGTTCTTTTTGAGGTGCAGGTGACAAAGATATTCTTCCTTTCTGTATGCTCTCTTGTCATATTTTTTATTTTTTCCTTTGCTGTAAAGACGCTTTTTAGTTTCATTCCATCCCATTTGTGACTTTTGATTTTACTTCTTGTGTTTTAGGAGTCTTATTAAATAAATCAGTTCCTAAATCAACGTGATGTAGGTTTGGGCCTACTTTTTCTTTTAGTAGGCACAGGGTCTCTGGACTAATGCCTAGGTACTTGATCTACGTTGAGTTGAGATTTATGCAGATTGAGGGATAGGGGTTTAATAAGAATTCCAATGGAAGTAATGGCTGTCTAAAAAGAAATGGAAAACTTTATGGATTTCCTTGGATACAGGCTTTTAAAGATAATTTTCCAGGCAATAAAGCAAGTGCTTATGTTGTATAGATCACATATAAATACCTAGAGGATGAATAAGCAAGTCACATAATCTCATATTCTGTAAGTGAATGCTTGAGGCTTGCTTAAATTTTCAATTACCATATGGATTCAAAAAGTACTGCATGGCAGATGGAAGCAAAATGGTATATTCTGGAAAATTCCTAGATGACAAAAGTTTAGTTCTCATGATGGTGAAGACTCTAAAGAAAAGATGTATGAGAATTTGGATACTATTGTTTGAAATGGGGAATGGATATTATTTCTGGTAGCATATTACTAGTCCAGTGTAATTTGATATCTTAAATACCCTAAATATGTATTTCATCATCCAGTCTCCATATCTTAAAGCTTCTATATTCCAGCAATCAAGAATTTATGGTATTATCTGACTGGGAAAATAGAAAATCTATTTATAATCTTGTCATCATGGGTCAGCTGCTTGCTTGTTTCTCCAATTAGTTCAGAAGTACCCTGTTATGGTTTGGATCTAGACTAACTTCCAAAAGCTCAGGTCCTTAAAGTCTTTGTCCCTGAGGAAGCAGTGTACAGAGATGGGGCTTTTAGGAAATGGACCAAGAAGGCTCTGTCCTCATTAGTGGATTAATCATTTCATATAAGTAATTTGAACTCCTAGGTGGTAACTGTAGTCTGGTGGGACCTGGTTGGATGAAGTAGGTCACCAGAGGTGTGCCCTTGGGGCTCTCTCTTGTCCCTGACCCTTTTGGTCCCTCTGCTTCCCTATTACCCTGGGCTACGCAGCTTCCCTCCCCTATGCTCTTCTGCCATGATGTTCTGCCTCATTTTCAGGCCCAGAGCAACGGAGCTGGCTGACTGTGGACTGAAGCCTCTGAAAACATGAACCAATATAAATCTTTCCTCCTTTCAGTCATTTGTACCAGGTGTGTTGGTCACCGTGAAGAAAAGCAGACTAGCACGTACCCTAGGATATCTGCATGTGAATGAGGTTAGAACTACCTGAAAAGGTGTAAACTGATTAGAATTATGAGATGTTAATAGGAGCTGGGACCAAGAAATGGAGAGTATAGAGAAAGGAGTCTATCAGAGTTGCAATCCGATGACTTTAGGAACAGACTATGCACTCTGGTTACTGCAACAAGGATGGAAGAAATAAAATCAAGTTGTTCAACTTGGTATTTTTGTTCATGAGGATATTGTGTACTGAGAAAATACTTAAACCAGCTTAATATGCATTCAAATTCATTCTTTCCTCTGTTCAATAAAAATAACCACAAAATGCTGAGGACCTGAAATGTTGCAAATATTGTACTGAATGCAAACAAAACAAAACAACATAGATAGATAGATAGATAGATAGATAGATAGATAGATAGATAGAGCGAGCCAGGGGGACACAAGTCACTCCCTTCCTCAGCCACTGATCTTACCAAGTGGGTTGTAGCACAAACATCTTTATTTTACTAGGTTCATGCTTTTTGTATTACTGAAATGGGGATGTAAGTTGTTACAAATTTAAATAGGATTTTTGAAATTTTTAATCAAAGTGTGGTATACATGTGAAAAAGCAAACAAATCATAAATGTACAGGTGAATACACTCGCACAAGCAACATGAGCAGCATCTTAGAATCCTCACTTGGCCACCTTCTTCATTACCCATGCAAAGGGAACCAATAACTAGACTTGTAATGTTATGAATTATTTTTTTTCCATTTGAGAACTTCATATAATAGAGTTCACAAAGCTTATACTTTTCATATCAACTTTCTCTACCCAACACTACTTTTGTGGGATTTATTCCTATTTTATGTATAAGTACATTTTAATATAATATGTTAATACGTGCAGTATTCTTTATGTACACTTCACTTTATCTGTTAGTGGGCAGTGGGAGTGGTGTCCAATTTTTATCTATTACAAATACTTTATGAACATTCTAGTCAATGTCTTTCAGTGAGAATATGTCCACGTTTTTTGGTGGGTATATGGATTTGGCAGGATTGGAATTGCTAGATCAGCATGTAGATGTTCATCATTAGTAGATATCATCAAAATGTTTTCCAGAGTAGCTGACAGTTTAATTTCTTTCCCTCAACAATGCAAGAGTTCTGGTACCTCCACATGCTTACTAGCTCTTGGTATTTTCTTTTTCATGCTAATAATTCTATAGAGTGGTACCCTCATGTAGCTTTGGTTGCATTTCAGAAGAGGAAAGGCAGGGAAGGCTGCTGCCCTGAAGAACTGACACTTGAACTGAGAACTTGTGGTGATGAGATATGGTTAATTTGGGGAGGAAGAGGGAAGAGCATCATGCAAAGGTCTAATGGCAAGAGACAGGGTTATGGAGATGTGGCTGTACCTGCAGGAATAGACAATTAGAGGAGATAGGGTTGATTATATCAGGAGTCGCATGCCAGGGCAGAATCTTGGAGCTACGGAGCTTTATCTTCATGCTCTGAACAACAGGTAGTCATCCCTGGACTCTAAGCAGAGAGCAAGAGGTGAAGAGTTTTGCTCAGGTCACTTGAGCCGCTGCATGAATAGCAAATTGAACTGGTGGATGGGTAGAGGGAGGGAGAGGTGCATGGATGGGCTGCTACTCTAGAGCCCAGTGGGAAACTGCCAGATCTTGAGTAAAGAGGCCTCTATCTGTGACTGGTTGGCCTGCCTGCTTGGGTTTAGAAGTCCATAGGAGGTCAAAATTAAGAGCTGGATGTCACCACAATCTTACGACTTTGTGGGACATATAATCAATATCTCAAAGCCTTGGGGACAAGACTGTACTCCACAGTAATGTGAGCAAAGTATGGCTATGGTCCCAGCATTGGTCTGTTTAATCAAGAAATCTATTTCACAATTTCCAAGCACTTGAGTGGGAGATTAATTAACACTGTTAAAATGATGGCTTCCGTGTCTTTTCTTTCTTTGCTGAGGCTGAGATAAAAGCTGGCTTTGTCTTATTGATTGAATGAAGACAGGAGAATAATAGCTCAGCATGTGTTTATGAGCACCCATGGGACACACTGAGGCAGCTCAGGTATACTCCTGCATCAGTAGGTGACATGACTTTATCACAAAAGGAGACTGTCCTTGGCATATACCAATCAAAGAGACTTCAGGTGGGTAGGCTTGGGTCACCATTATTAGGGACTCAGGATGAGTCTCTGCTGCTGTGATTAGCTATAAACATGGAATATAAATGTGGTATAGTGATGGTTGTATATAAGACTGCTACGTTAGGACAGAGTGGCCAGTCTTCAGGTGAAGTTCACTAGTGAAACCTCAGTTTTAGATTGTTACAACAGTTGCCTACATAGCCATTAAAAATGACAATGTAATGAGCTAGAGAAATTAGAGTACATTTAAAAGTAATATATACAGACATCTCTCTGGATGTGTGTTACATGAGGCGAGTAGAGGATACATGTAGGGGTGACTGTGCAAGGGTGTGTGTGGTGTTATTACCGTCTGAGGTTTCACTTTGTGTAACTGGACAATGCACAGATTCTCTCCAGACCTCAATTTCTACCTCTGCAAAATGAAGGAATCAGTCTTAGATAATCCTTACAGACAATCAAGCCCTGATGTCTGGGTCTTCCATCATTAGTTTACCATAATAGCATGCTGTCCAATGAGTTCTCCCCAAGAGTTGATTCCTGACTCTCAGGTTGGAAAATTAAAATAACTAAAACATGGGCTGGGGTTGTGGCTCAGTGGTGCAGCACATGCCTAGCACGCGTGAGGCACTGGGTGCATTTTTCAGCACTACATATAAATCAAATAAAGGTCCATTGACAACTAAATAATATTTTAAAAAAAGCTAAAACACTGAAATGGATAAAACGCTGCTAAATTTTTCTTTAAGGGCCTAAGGAATGCTGCATAATTTTATTTTTCTGAGTAAAATTTTTGATTATTGTTTGATTTGGTAAATATAGCCAAACTACATTGATTTGGTTGGTATTATTTATTGACTATCAGTCAATAAAGCTGAGACTACTTTGGAAATATTTTGGAGTGTGAATTGCCCTAACATTAAGACTATGGGGAGACAATCATGTTGCGCTTTTTAATCCATATAAACTGACATGATTAAAAGTAATAACATTTGAGAGTAATTATAGAAACGATCATGAACATTAATTAGGCAACAAATGGTGCCTTTGAGATCAATTTCTATTTATCTTCTTCACAGATAAGAGGCCTAGGATAAGTTTCTTATCAATAAAGCGACCTAAAATAGTCCCTAAATAGTAGGAGATGTAACCTAACTAACAGACTAGAAAACCATTAGACAGTAATTTCGCTGCAGCAAGATAAGAAATTAAATGAAATCTTGAAATTAAAATAAAATTGGTTAGAGAAAGTATCTGCCAAGAAAAGATCTAAGCATTCATATGAAGAAATACTTGATACTTCTCCTTTGATGTTGTCCTTCTGAAATATAGTAATTATGATATTTTTATCTACCTAGCACTCCAAGAAAAAGTTAAGTGCAATATAATTTAATTCAGATGATAGCAAATGCTGGTGGGAGATATCAGCAAATTATTTCATTAGTAACTTTGATATCAATTGATTTTGAGTCTCAAAGCTTTTCTCCTTTTGACTTGTTTGCAGATATTAAATGATGTCTGTATCACATCAAACTCAACCCTATAAGGTTATGCTGAGCCTCAGGGAACTGACCTCTCTGAGTTTCCAACCTTGACCCTAGATGATTCATTACTTTTCTTTGTGCATCTTCAATTGGTTGATGAGATGGAGACCTAGCCAGAGAAGTAGAGGGTTAGACTAAGAACTATACTTCCCAATGATTATACACTCAGATAGGTCATTTTGCTCATCTTTAATACCTGCCTGTCCTTAGACCTATGTAGATAGATGGGGACAAGTTGGAGAGGGTTCTTTGTCTACAGAAATCAACTATCTGGAGGGACACGTACCCAATGTTGCTTGAGCTGCTGGGTCTATATTCAGAATCTCAAGGTTCCAAAGGCACTTACTCAATTTTTAAAGTAAGTAACTAAATTAAAGATTTTGAAGAACAGACAATATTTATCTGTGGCTGATAAGAATTCTATCAGCCTGTTTGCGAAACCAATTATAATAATAAATCTGAAAGGGGAATCCCAGTCTACATGCCAAATTCTGTTAAATTGAATCATATGAAATTACCAGTTGTATAGCTCAAAAAAATGGATGGATATCAGTAACTAGTAGGTTCAACCTAATAGTTAGAAATTCTAAAATTACACAAGTTGATAGTCTGCATTGTCAAAATCAATGGGCAAGTTAGGTGAAATATAAGAATAGCACACATTATCGGGCATGGTGGCACATGCCTATAATCCCAGCTGCTCTGGAGGCTGAGGAAGGAGGATCGCAAGTTCAAATCGAGCCCCAGCAAAAGCAAGGTGCTAAGCAACTCAGTGAGACCCTGTCTCTAAATAACATACAAAGTAAATAGTTGGGGTGTGGCTCAGTGGTCAAGTGCCCCCTGGGTTCAATCCCCAGTCCACCCCTCACCCCACAAAAAAGATACACAGTGAGTTTTAAATTCTTATGAGTAACCACCCCCAGACCTCCTACGCTGAAAAATTTGGTAAAAGCTATGGACCTTCTTAGACATCTTCACTTCTGCATAAAATCATGGCTTATGAGGATGTGGAGTTAAAAATCCTAGAAATTGAGGCTTTCCAGTTAGGGATGCATGTGTGAGGGGATCAGACACAGTGGTGAATGAGTTTGGTAGAGCAACCATAACCAAACACTGGCTTCAACAACAAACTGATTCTCTCCATTTTGGAGGAGTACAAGAACAAGCTCAAGGTGTTGACAGATTTGATGTCTTCTGAGGCCTCTCTCCTTAGATTGCAGATGCCCCCCACTACTGGGTCCTCAGATGGTCTTTTATTTCTGGGTACATACACCCTGGTGTGTCTAAGTTTTTTATATAAAGTTGTCAGATTGTATTAGGGCATTATTCATAGACCCTCATTTAAATTTAATTACCTCTTTAAAGGTCATGTATCCAAAGCCAATTACATTATCCCATGCTAGGGATCAAGATTTTAAACTGGGAATTTTAAGGAGACAGTTCAACCCATAACAAGTCAGGTACTGGCATATTTTCACAAATATCTCTATGAACAGAGAAATTCATTTTCGTAGCAGTTCCCTAATTTCTGTGGTGAAATTACCATCACGATGGCTGATATCAGGTTACCTACATGAAATTATTGAACAAGGATGTGTTGATTAGGTTTTTGTCACTATGACCAAAACACTTGACAGGAACAACTTAGAGGGGGAAATGTTTATTTCAGCTCATGGTTTTAGAGGTTTAGTCCATGGTTGGCCACCTTTATTACTCTGGGCCTGAGGTAAAGTGGAGCATCATGGTGGAAAGGTATGATGGCAGAAAACTGTTCATCTCATGCACCAGGGAAGCAAAGAGAGCAGTGTGCCCCCCCTGACCTACTTTGCTACACCCCACCAGCCTATGTTTACCACTCATTTAGTCCATTCAAATTAGGGTGGTATGATTAGGTTACAGCTCTCATAACCTAATCATTTCACTTTCAGCCATTCCTACATCAACACAGGAGATTTTGGAGGGCACTTCATTTTCAAACCATAATAAGGCACTTGGGAAGATAGGTGCAATATCACACCATGACGTAGTAACTGCACCTTTCAGATGCAGTAGACATAAATCTCAAGGCCATATTCAATAGTAATTAGAATGAGCTCTTAGTTTATACATTTCTTACTAATATAATTTTATCATGAGTTTATAGACTTTAAGTTTATAGTCTTTAATTTTTAATAATGTCTGTTTTAACAACCAGCTAGCAAAATTCCTGAAAGTTTAATAAAGGGTTCTCAGGAGCCAATACAAGCCAGCTCCTGGATATCATTGAGTCAGAGAACCCAAAAGAAGTCTGTCCTTCAGATAGAAAAGTTGCACAGCTCACTCAGAAATTATAAAGGAGTGACCTATTGGACATGGTAACTGACATGATAGGGAAAGAAATAAGTGGGAGGAATCAAAAGTGAATGAATAAAAATAGAAATGGAGAGTTTAGAAAGGGAACTAGTTTTGACAAGGCTGTGAATTCATGGATGATTTGAGGCAAGTCTCTCCAGGACCCACTTTCCTTCTCTGTAAAATACATTTCCCTGTTTTGACTTTTCAGACTCCAGACTATAAAATCCTGAAATTATATCACTTAGTACATAATTACCAAGCACATTTCTCTATCTTTATAAGCCAGTTGAGAAAAAAAAATCATGATTGAGGTGTATGTGTGTCTCTAACATATGAAAATACACTTCAGGAAAGGAAAAAAAATACAGTTCTGATTCATGGTATCTAATAGTAGATCTTAAAAGAGATTTCTGTCAAAATGCTTTTTTCCCCTGATGACCCCCAAAGATAATTACAAGCAACCCATTTTAGTGTGCAACCCCAGGGGGATGCTGCTTTCAGTTCGGTGGTTCAGCCTCTGTGTATGCTTTGTGATTTGACTACATCATGGCAGGGTGCCTTATTGCTGTACTCTTGAGCAGGTCATTTAAAAAGAAAAATGGAGTGTGTGCTTAAGACCCTCTTTGAAAAAACAGAGGCCTTCATTGGCTCATGGATTTTTTTTTTTTAAGTCTTCTGCTAGTATCTCTTTAAAACCACTTTAAATTTGTCTTAAATGGTTCTAGGCAACATAATTTTCTAGAAACCAAAATAATCAGCTTATAATACATTGGTCACCCTGCCTGCTTCATGTGTGATAGGATCCTTCCTTCAATCCTTCCCAAGATGTGTTTCTGGTCCAGCAGTGTCACCTTGAACTGTGTTAGAAATGGGACTTCTCAGACCCTACCTCAAACCTACTGAATGAAAATCTTTGCTAATGGGGCCTAGCAATTTGTGTTATAGCAAGCTCTCCAGATGTTTCTGATGCCGGCTAACTGGTGGCAAGGTCTTCTATAAGAAAATAAGTAATTCTGCCTGTCTCTTACTTTTTCATCTCTTTCGGCCAACATTGTTAGCATGGAACCTTGGATCCTCAGTATATCGGCATCACTTTGGAGCTTGCTTAGAGGAACACATTCCTGGGTCTCATTGACTCCAAAAGGAATTCAGAAATTGGGGTTCAACAGGGCAGAATTGTTGCCAAAAATGTTGGCAGAATAGTCTTGGGTAGCTCCCTCTGGAGTTGGGTAGAAGAAAACCTTAGTCGGGTAAAAAGAAAAACACATGAATGTGGAGGACAGATTGGATTCTATCTAATTTTTATTTTATTGGCTCTTTTTAGTTATACCTGACCCTAGTACTCATTTTGGCCTAATTATTACAAGCATGGAATATATCTGAGTGGATTTGAGAAGGAGGAGGAGGAGGAGTGAGAAGGGCTCATTCTGTGTTTTCAGTGTTAACTTCTCTCCCCTCCAAATGACAAGTTATCCTGGTTCAGGGGAACATTTTGGTGGAAGTCAAAGGTACAGCTGTCCCACCTCCTCCCGTGCCTAAGAGAAATTCAAAAAGTTCTGTTTTGTCATAGAACTTTGAGTACATCTTACAGTTTTTCTGGAAAAGCTGCGAAGATCTTACAGCTTTCTAGAAAAGCTTCAACGAAGAGCTTGGCTTCTGCTTGTCATGTCCGGGCTCTTTTGAATTTACCAAATGTACCTGAACCTTATTGTCCCCACTCCATCCTGCCTGGCTCTTCTTCCAGCTCTGGCCAACAGTGGTGACTCTAGAGGACCCAGATGTGGTCTCACCACCACCTAGAGACAGGGTCACTTCTCATGCTTCACTAAAGAAGGGCATATTGAACAGACTCCTGGAAAAACCTGGCTTTTACGTGGGATACCCTAACTTCTACCTCATTGTAGGACTTTGTGCATGAAATAGAACCAGTGGACTGATGATTTCTTTAATTACCAAGAGGGCATTTTCCAGGGGAGGAAACTGTCTTGCACAACACCCGATCCCAATCTGTAGCTGAACTTAAAATGTAATCTGTCCTTCTCCCAGGGCTTTTCCTGCTAATGTCCTTCCAACTCTCATTTAACCACAGGTCAGTGTTGAGGAACCTGAGTCTGAGGACTGAAAATTGTTGTTGTCTTAGAAAGCAGAACCGCTCACAAAAATAAGACAAACCCCAAAGATAAATGATATGACTGGGTCTTTAGCTTGGCTCAACTCTGATTTGCATAACTGTTTCAAAATGAGTAACCTGGGAATAAATTCTAAGTGGAAGGTATTTCCAGGTTTCATTTATAGATAAATAGCCCACAGGAGCCTTTTCCTAGGTCTTGGCTGATGAGTCTTTCAAGCATTTTCAAATGTGTGGACAGTGGGGAGCTTCCTTGGCTCCACGTGATTCTGATTCATTTCTCACCCACTTCACTGACACCCCGAAGTACCATTTAGCACTCCAGGATACCTTGTGTATTAAAGATAACCCTTTGAGAGATCTGGGTCCATAAACCAGGGAATAAGTCACGTGTAGCACAGCAGTGGTGCTTTTCATCTTAGGAATGGGCAATGAGGGGGTCACAGTACTATTTCATCCAAATGGGAAAGGGAAATTAACATGGGACAGAGTGGAAGTCAGAAATCCTTTCGTTGCATTTAGCTTCCATAGAACGCTGGTTCTGAGAAGCCTTGCCCGAGTGAAAATACCTGCTTGATGATATATGAGGCAGGGCCACTGAATTTGGGGACACATGGAATATGGTGTCAGGTGAGACAAATCACATCCTTCAGTTATAGTGAAGTTCGAAAGCCCTTTATTCCTCGGAGAGACAGATATCTCATGCCATCAAATTCAGCTTTCAGTGCTGAGAATGGAGTCATGCAGGGTGATCAAGTAGATTGCATTGCTGGTCAATACCTTTTCTATTATTATGTTACTAGAAAATAATTATTATCTTCTGCTTGAGTCTCTGTGAGGTGGAGAAAAACTGAGGAGAGGAAAATCACTGGCTTGTTCAACTTTATTTTATATTCTGTTCTTTTACATGTGGAAACCAGCAATGCTAACCAGAGATAGCTTTTACTTAAATCATCACCCCAAAGTAATCTGTCCTACCTTTTTTTTCTTTCTTTTAAAGAGTCATTAAGCTAGGTTGGGAATATAAGTCTGGGATTTATAATCAGGCAAGAGTATTGGACATACCCATATTTAATTCTATGTTCTCTGTAGATTTAGTTTTGGTTAAAGCATATATTCATGATCTTTTCATAATAACGATGTCAAAGATGGTTAATAAATTTTTGAATGAGGAAAAACAGTTCTGAGGGCTAATTTAGTAGGAGTTTATGATTTTTGTTACATTATCTCTTGTCTCTTCTTGGAAACCATTGCAATTAATAAATTAGGGCCTAGAAAAGTTGAGCTTTTTGCAGAGTTGAAGTGCCTAAGGGAATTTTTGATGTTTTGTCACACAACTTTGAGGAAATTCTGCAGCTTTTTAGAAAAGCTATGGAGAATTTGGGGGCCTGCTGAAGATTTGACTTTTTCTTGTTTGATATTCTGGGGTTTCCTCAAATGTACCATGGGTCTTTGGGGCTTCTACAACTTTAAATCTGAGTCCTTAAAGATCAAGAATCTTGGAGTATTTTTTCTAGTTTGTTCTTAGAGTATCTTAGATACTCAAATATATGTTGGTTAATTGAAAAACAAAATAGAAGCCTGAGGATGTAGCTCAGTGGTAGAGCACTTGCCTAGTGTGAATGAGACTTGGGGTTCCATCCCATGACCACAAAACAAAAGAGAACATCTTTCCCCTATTAACACTGACATGAAGCAGAAAGTCAGTTTGTGTATATGCTGATCCCCAATATTTATTCTGGAGGTCTCTTCCTAGTCATCTTCTGACAGAAGGGTAGTCCTTTCTCTTGATGAGCTACGTTAGGGTTACTTAGCACTATTAACATTTTGAGCATGAGAAGCTTTGTTGAGAGGGGTTGTCCTGCACCTTGTAGGATATTTCCATCATCTCACCAGATGTGAAATGCATCCTATCCCCCAAGTTGTGACTCCCCGCAAATATGCCCAGATATTGCCAGATGTCCCTGGGGAGGAGGGGATCACTTCTCTTTATGCAATACTCCCGCCCCCATATACACAGACACACCATTCCTGAGAATCACTGGCCTAGTTGAATGTAATTTATAAAACACACAGCTCAGTTTTCACTATGAAACTCAGGAAATGGAAACATGGGGCAGTCCTTCAACCAGGTTACTTGACACCTTCTTGTCCTATAAGCTTTTCCTACAAATGGCCAAGGGATGAGCGGGTTTTAAATATGTTCCAAGTCTCACCTCTTAAAATATGGATATTTTGCTGTTGCATGAAATAAAAAAATGGGAAGAGTAGGGGGTAAGATGCCCAAGAGTACAGTGGAAACTAAGCAGGCTGAATCCTGTTTGTCTCCTCCATTGACCTCCAGTTTCCTCTAACCTGTGGACTCTTTTTCCCACCTCTCCTTACTAAGTAGCAAGCACTTGGGGTAGTGACTTAGGAAAGAGAACTATCCTAGTTTCTTGTTTCCATCATCCACACTTGAGAATATCAATTTGTTTAGTCTTACCACCCTATGAAGGGAGAACAGTTGAAAAGGCAATTGTGAATAATCCCATGTTTTCAGATACTTCTTCCAAACTTTTATTCCAGTTTTAGGGATTAATGTCACTAGTGTAAAAATAATCCAACAACAAAACAACAACAACAAAATCCCACAAAACTAAAACAACAACTAAAAACAAACAAAAAACAAAACTAAGACTGGCTTGAGTAGAGGACATACTAGGAAATATACAATAAGAAAATTAATAAAACTGACTTTTCATAATACTATATTGTTATTATGATTCCTGCCATCAGAAATAATAATTTTGTCTTGATAAAAGTTATTGGAAGAAATTTTTCCCCTTCCCCATCCATACCCATCTATTAAACCTGTAGTCAAGTCATAGATGATCAAATAAGCTGAATTATTCCCCCTCAAAACTATTAATAGGACCATAACTCATAAATTTGCTAATTGTTTTCCTCTGGTCCTAACACAGAGTTGGTGTCGGCAACAATAGCCACCTTTAAAATTGGATCATAAAAGACATGGGCAATCAGTGAACTGTCTTATTTGTCTTAATTAACCCATAGTGGAGCCTGTCTTTCCCCACCTTCCACATACCTAAGACGAGAACAGTAAAACAAAGACAGTAAAAGCTAATGTCCCCGTGGGCTTTGAAAATTAGTAGCAGCACTTTTTTCCCCAAAGCCAGTTCCAGTCATTAGTTGAAGTGCTACATAAATGCTAAGTATCCCTTGTTGGTTTATAAAGTTAATCCCATCCCAGGATGAGACTGACTTGTTCGTTGATTATGTGGATCTGAAGTGAAGCAGAGAGGAGACCTTCGGGTGCTATTGCATATTCAAAGGCAGCGTTCACCTTAAACAACACTAGCTGGGTGGTATTCTCCTATCAGATGGGCAGAGGACAAAACATTGGAAAATGCATAGTGTTGGTCAGGGTGTGGGAAGGACACTTTTAAACACTGTTGGTGGAAGAATTAATTGGTAGACATACGTGGGAGCATGTTTTAGCAGGAGGCAGAGAGGTAATATTATCTGGGCAGGAATTACAACTGAACCCTTTGTTCTAGTAACTTACATCAGAGAATTTATTCTAAAAAGATATTCATAAAAGTTTACAAAGAAAGACATACAAGATTGTGTGGTGGGTAACAATTTTTTTTTTAAATGTAGTTGTCAATTTAGGGAACGTTACTTCACACAATAAATGTAATATTTGGCAACCCATAGGCATTTAGTGAAAACTGTTCAAGTTGACTTGAAGTCACTCCAATCAGCTTAAGTCATTTCAGATAATTATTAAAAGTCTTCTGGGGCTGGAGTTATGGCTCAGTGCCTCACACACATGAGGTACTGGGTTCTATCCTCAGCACCACATAAAAATAAATAAAATAAAGGTATTGTGTTCATCTACAAATAAAAAATATATTTTTAAAAATGTCTTCTGGCCAGGTGCAGTGGTACATGCCTGCAATTCCTGCTGCTGGGGAAGCTGAGGCAGGAGGATTGTGAGTTCAAAGTCAGCCTCAGCAATTTAGCAAGGCCTTAGGCAACTCAGTGAGACATTGTCTGCAAATAAAATACACAAAGGGCTGAGGATGCGGCTCAGTGGTTAAGCACCTCTGGCTTCCATCCCTGATACAGGAAAACAAATAGTCTTCTGGTTGCCAGGTATTCATCTAGGTTTTGGCTCTTATTAAATTTGCACTTTTGTTTTTAAAACAGTATGGTACTGCTGATCGTTTTAATGATTTTGCTTCTTTTATTCAATTAATATTTGTGTAGATAATTTTATGTGGATCTAGAGCCTTAAGAAGGAACCAGGGAGGCCTGGTCCCCAGGAACTTATAGGCAAGTGGAGTTGAGAGAAAACAGCATCTACTATAAGACAGCTGAATCAATCAGTGTTCAGTCTGGGAGGCCCATCGCGAGTCTCAGGATAAATGATTTAATATAGGAATCAGACCTTTCTCAATTGTGGGAGGAGCTGGGAAGAAAAAGTAAAAGTCTGAAATGGGGAGAGAGTGACTTTGAAAGTGACAAACCAATGTCTCTGGGAAATAAGCATCCCAGTCCCCAAATAAAGTAGCAAAAGGAATCACTGAAAGGGCTGGAGAAAACTGTGTATCTCGTAGCTACTGCCAGGTGGGTTTGCTGCTAGGTATCTGCAGAGACACATGAGGACATTAGTTGGACAGCAAAGTCGACAGTGGACAAGAACTCCACATGAAAGATAGAACAAGGGCAAGCCATTGAAACACAAGGACTTCAGAGAGTACTGGCTGCTGCTTTACTTCTATCTTCCATATCTTAAATGAATTGTTCTTTTGACCAATTATAACCCGAAACTCTATGGGAAGGGGGAATTCTGGCAAACCAATTTCAGCCTAGCCAAGTAAGCCCAGTACAAAATACTGCAATAAATATTTATCAGCCCCAGCCTCCTATCTTATGTTACTGACAAATGTACATTCAAGAGAGTATGTGGGTGTTCCTCTCCCAGTCCTCACCTCATCATAAGAAAGTTAGACATTGATGCTTTAAGTGTTGATAAAGTATAGGGATCCTAATGCCTTATTTTTAAAAATCATTAGGTTTTTGTGAATCTGTGGGATCTGGTCACTCTGAGCTGAGCTTGTGTTGCTAAGGGTATGTTTGAGTCTCTGCTGTTCTGCTCATTATTGGGGCCAAGGATGGATGATTGACTATATCTCTTATCTCTCGGGTGGTCAAGAGGTCCAGAGCATTGTGGTTTGGAAAGTGTTCAACAACTTCACATTAAAATACACTGTCTTTGACACAGTCGATGCAAAACAAATACTTGAGTGGACATGGGTAGATGGAAGTGTGTGGACAGTGGTTTCTCCAGACACAGGAACATGAACATATGTTTCGTAGGTCAGTATCACAAAAGTACATGTGCAAAGAGCAAACCTTCAATGTGCTCTCTGTAGCTCAACAAAGCTATTTTAGGTCAATTCCAACACAAATATCTGCCATCTTCAATGCCAGATACAAAAAGTTCTTCCCCTTTCTTCCTTCCTCTCGCTCTTATCTAGCGAAATATCAATAAAAACAGAAAACAGAATGAGCCTGCCTGTATTGTTTTTGGCTTAGAGAATGATTTGAAACATTTTCAGTCAGTGACCAGCATTTAGAAAGATATTCACATATATACTCTGGTATGTATGAATTTGAGCCTAGGAAAATGCAGTCTAACTTGAGAGCCCTTGCTTATGGATACAGCTGCTCCTCGACTTAAGATAGGCTTGTATCCCAGTAAATATTGGAAATCAAAAATGCACTTACTCCACCTAACTTTCCAAACATCATAGCTTAGCTGCACAGTACACTGTAGATTGGTTGTTTGCCCTCGTGATCACTTGGCTGACTGGGAGAGTATTGTACAGCATATCGCAGGCCTGGGAAGAGAGCAAAATCTCAAATATACTTTCTACTCACTGCATATTGCCCTTGCCCCATCATGAAGTTGAACTATCATGAGTTGCACCATTGTTAAGTCAGGGCTGCCTGCATTATGCTGCCCTTGCTATACCTAAGTAATGGGTCTACATAAGAACCTGTGAACTTAATTTTTAAGGAGGGTCAAATAGTAAATAATTTTATTTCAGCGTTGTGAGCCCTATAACTCTGTTGCAGTAACTCAGTTCTGCCCTTGAGGAGTAAATAGCTAAATATATGTGTGTATGCATGCATATGAATATGTATGGGTATATATGAGCATATATGAATATGTATGTAAATGTATATACACACGTATGTAGATCTATACATATACACACACACGCACACACACACACACACACATATTTATATTTTTCTAGATGTGAATGAGTGTGGTTGTACTCCAATAAAACATTCCCCAAAACTGGCAGTGAGTGAATGTGGTCTATAACCTATAGCTTGTTATGGAACCACTAGCCTATACCAGAGCCTGTGAGTCTCAGTGCCTGTAACAACCAAAGGTGGATACACATTCAGAACCTCAACACTGAGCAGCCACAGAGGACGATGGATATTGTGAAACGGTCCTTCGTGATCCTTCATGGTACATTAAACTGTTTGTAAATACTGGAAATTTCATATTGTTGAACCCAAATGCTATGCCACTCTGTGGATGAAAATTGGGCAGTATTTATTTTTCAACTGATTATTATGGGGTCTCAAAATTGAGTTACTTCCTATCCTTTGTGTTTTTCAAACACTTGAAATGCGAGCTATGGGGTCATAGATGAAGACATTTATCCTAAAGGCCTATAGGGAAATGACATCCTTGCAGCAGTTGCATGAGATAAACAACATCAGGACCCTCTCCTGTGGAGGGAATGCAGGCCACACATACAACGTGGGGAGTCCCTGTCCTCAGCCCACTCTTCATACAAGCCTTTGATGGTAACACAGTTTAGAAGACAAAACTCCATTTTACAAGGACAGGAGAATGCATGTCTTGGATATGACACCAAAGAACCTGACAAGCTGTTCATTTGTGGGGAGTTAGTATAAACCCAGATTCCAAGCTCTGTTTTACCATAAAAATATATGACATTTCTATTCTGAATTCACCTATCTTCTGTGTATTCCTGAAAAAGAAACCACTAGACTAATATAGGTCATCTTTTCCTTTAAGTATGTATTGTTTCAACATTATTTATCGATGGCCTACTATGTGTTGGGCACTGAGGAGGTGTTGCTGGATAAGGGAGAAATATGAGCTTGGGGAATTATTGCAATGGAGGGAGAAGCCAAACATCTCTAAGTGGTAAAACCCCAGAATCAGCCACCTGGAGTCAGGCTCTGGCCCTCGCCAGTTCCTGAGTGTGGTGCCAATGCATACGTTGTCTTTGTGTGACACTCTGTTCTGGAAAGCAGTGGGACAGCCCGGGTGTCAAAAAGGCATCCTTGCCAGCCAGTGAACTCCTCTGAGTGTGCCTGCTTGTTCAGGGTGGGGCCTGAGGTCCTGGCTGAATTATTTAGGCCTCTTTGGTGACTTTTGTAAGAGGTGCATTCTTCAGTCTTATAAAAATGAGTTTTGTCTTCTAACCTGTGGTACTTTCAAGGTCACATAAGAGAGGTGTTCTCTTGTGAGGAGGGGGATTTACGAAAGTTTGCATGTGTGATGGTTTTATTTCAAAAATCACTGCTGGCTCCAAAAGAGTCAAGAACTCAAACTTGCATGAACTCTTCAACACCTTTCCAAATTCAACAAAACTGACATTTATAGCTTTGTTGAAGCGGAGACATGGCATTTGGCTTCAGATTGTTTGGACTGTAGAGTGTCAGTATAAATAGCTTTGATTGACTTTTGTATCGTGCACATCTGGAAGCAATTTATGGCATTCCAGCTAGATTAAAGCGCATTTTAAAGGAATTTTACCAGCTTTTTTTTTTTCCCCTGTTGGCCATGGTGAATAAAGTTTCAAAGAAGGTTTTTAGCTGCTGTTCTTCTTAATGTAGACTGTGGTGAAGTCAAATTCAGGGCAAATGCAGGGTGGGGGCAACCAGGGGGAGGAAGGTTTGTTTTGCCAAGAGAGCGAAACACAGAAGTGACTTTTCCTCAGCTGTTTTGTTCACACTGAAATGAGAGAGAAAACCTCAGACATCAGGAAGCGGCAGTCGCTACCCAGAAACCATGAACAAAGTCACTTTCACAGAGGTGAAAGGATTGACCTAGGAAAGGTTTAAAAAAAAAAAAGAGTCATGAATGTGTCTCTCGAATCAACAACAAAGAGCACTGGGGAAAAGCTGTTCCCTTAGCAAGTATTTATGGGGTACTTATGGGCGAGGGAGATTGGGGCAGGAGACAGTACCAGAGTGCAAGAGTCCAGGCACTGGACAGAACCACTGCTTCATGGGGCTTAGGTTCTGGTGAAGTAGAAAGACATGACATAACAAATTCCCTACACACTATTTAATCACCATCGTGATGAACATGCAATGAAGCCATCCAGATGTACTGCATGCCGGTGGTCCTGACTCAGTTGGAAGTTCAGGTAAAAGCTTCCTAGAAACATGAAATTTGACACAAGACATGAAATGGTCATACCTAACTGGTTTCAAGCAGGTTAGGGGATTTTTATTTTTAAGTCCCCTGAGATGGAATAACTCAGCAAGGTAGGCATATATTTTTTTTTTTCATTTAAGTGGAGAAGATGAGATTCAGATTGCTTATCAACCTGTCCGGTGTCCCCCAGTCATGAACCGTCCTCACCATTGTAAGCACAAACAGCTAGAGTCTTATAGTACTGGTGGTCTGCATAGGTGAAGATAAGTCACATTATGTTTCTGGGTGTCAGTTTCCCCATGGTGGGGATGAGGAAATTGGTAGATGCTTGCAGAGTAGAACCTCTTGGGAAGCCAAGAATGCATGTAAAAATGTGGCTGTATATTGCATACGAGTCTTAATGTCTAATGAACACAATGGAAACGCCACTTTTCACGACAGTTAAAGATGAAAAATATTCTGGACATGTTGGGAAGAATGGGAACCTCTGCGGGGAATAAGAATGTAGCCTCAAATTTTCCTATCTTAAGTAAGAAGATGAACTATCCATTATGAAGTGTGAGTCATACACGGGGCGGGGGGGGTGGTGAGCGACCCCCACACGTTGTTAGAGCTGTAATATATGGGTCATTGTGGCCCTTCTCTCTCTTTGTTGCTGAAGGAAAGTGATGAAGTGGTGCCAAGAAAGTGGCAAATTGCCCTAAAAATCACATAAAAGTGCAATTTAGCACACACAGTTCTGCTGAAGAAAACCACCTTTGTTTCATTATTAGCTTCCCAGGGATTTCTTTCCTTGGTTGGCATTTAAGTGTGGAAACTTGTCCCTTTTTTTCTTAACATAATGAGACAGTTCTCATGTTTTAAGAACAATAGAAAAACTCATGAAGAGTGATCGATACCTTACTTGAGATTTATTAACTACCCACCAGAGCCTGGTTGCCAACCTCTGGGTATGATTTGGAAAGACCTGGAAGCATAAGCCTCTGTTGTTTTAAGTAAAAAAAAATAGAAAGAAATCTAATCTCGGAGACCATGGGATGAAAAATGGTCTGTTACGGATTTGCTGTGCCTTTTCTTCCCCTAATTCAGGTTCAGGTTTTGACCTATAGACAAAGGGACCGGCTACTTGGCCTAAAGGGTTGAGAACTAATGGGAAAGCAAACTCTGAAGTTATTTGTTGACATAATTTCGGGCAGAATTTTCCCAGCTTCTGTTTCACTTCTCTTTCTACTTGTCTGTACAGGCTTGACAAAAATACATCAAAATAAAGCTGTGCTAATGTAATCACATATCATATTTCATGCACTCTGCATTCGATTAGGAGGATCCATATGAAACAAAGAGGGTGAAGCTGGGGAGAAGTGAGAGCTGAGGAATGGTTGGAGACCAGACCCCAAAGGAAAATGGGCTCTGAATTTAGTAAGACCCTGGTGAGGCAGGTGATGACACCTTTTCATTCTGATGACGGAATTGCTGGTTTAAATGATGAATTCACTTCACTAACTCATTTCTTAATTCAGCAAATACTGAAGTACCCGCAATGTGCCAAGAAATACATCAGGCAATCGAGCCCTAGTAGTGAGGAGATAGGTCGAATCTCAGAGCTCACCTTCTAGTGGGACATGGACATTCAATAACGAATCCCAAATGGATTCGATTATTGACATTGTGCACTATTAAAATCTATGGAAAGCTGAGAAACCATTTGTGGATGAAAGCAGAAACCCAAAGCATAAGTGTTTCTTTGTCTCTTTCATTGAAATTAATTTCAAGGTGGAACTCTGGGTACGGAGGACAGTTTTATTTTCCTGAGTCCTGTCTGTGCTAGAAGTTCCCTAGAAATATCAACTTTGGTCACAGGGACCTCTTCAGACATGAATGGGGAAGGTAGGCAACCTTTGTATACTTTTTGCAGAAAATTAGATTTGACCCGTGGGCAATTTAATTGCTATACCCAGCAGGATGGAAGACAAAATGGTCTTACAGATTGGGAGACAGGAGGAGGAGAGGCAACCATGCTTAGAGGAGAGTTTGACTTGGCTACAAAAAGAGAGATGTTAACTGGAGGAAGTAAACTTAATGGTGACAGTCTCCTGATGTCCTGAAGGTAAGCCCTGCTGGCCAGGCCAGGGGCATTTATGGTAATGTGGGTGGTGTATACATTTTTACTACCTGGTCTGAAATGTAGAAGCAATTGGGGAAAAACTTCTGTCAAAGTGAAGTAGGAAGTTGATCTCTAGTGAACAAATGATTCAGTTCAATTCGGATGTTTCTGTGATATAATTGAAATCTTATAATAAGGATTATGCTTTTTTGAGGGGAGGAGGCAGGGGCAGGGGGACATCAGTATTCTTTCAACAGAATGGCATCAGATTTGGCTTAAAATGAAGCCACTTGGAATATGTTGTATACTGTGATTCATAGCAGGATGAAATCCATTACTGTAGGTTCCATTATATCAGGACTGTCCAAATGAGCCGAGGCGCAGTCCTTGAAATATTAAAATTTGCAACCCAACTTCGTGGAACCTTTTGATGTTAAAAAGAATTTTCTGGTCATATTCCTAGCCAGTCATAACAGTTCTAGGAGTTGGACATGCTGCCCGGTATGAGGTCTGTCCACAGTCCTATAAGCCTGGATGGTTAAAAATCAGCTCATGGTTGGAACATGAGCTCTTTAAAGGCACAGATTGAGGGCTATGTCCCTCCTGCTGTGTCACCAGCACCCAGAAAATTGCCTGCCTGAGGGAAGTCCCTCAGTGAGTGAGTGTTGAGTTTATTAATGATTAGAATCTTACTGTAATTTTTACTTTCCCCTTAGAAGTTAAAAAGGAGTAGGGCATTAAGTAATGAGATCACTGAACATTCTGTATTGCCATCCAATGTTGAAAAGCAAAAAAATCTTTGGGGATGTTTAAACCTGAGCTTGAGCTCTGGCTATAACTATCTTCAAGGCCTAGGGGATATCACTTACCATCCTAAACACCCCACCTGCAAAAAAAGAAGGTCTTTTCTAACTCTAACTTTCCATTCTGGATTAATTTTTCTACTGATAATACTCTAATACTCTCCAGATTTTTCCAGTTAGAATTTAAATATTGGAAACCATCATAAGAACTTTAATTTGGAAAGTTTATATATATATATATATATATAATATATATTCTGTGTGTGTGTATATATATATATATATATATATATATATATATATATATATATATATATTCTGTATTTGCCCCCTATCCTAAATAACTTGTCTCACTTCCTTAAAGTGGAGGGAGGTGGGGGAAGACTTTAGAAAAAATAATTAAGAGGGAGGACGTTTGAAAAAACACTAAAAGGTTTTACTCTTGTCCTCCTATAATACATACGTAGAAATGCAAACTTTATAGAATGGTGCATGGCTCTCTAAGAATTTTTTTTTAATTCCTGTTACTGTCTTCAACTACTCTTTCATATTATGGAGTTTTTAAAGATAGAGATTGTTGCCAGGCATGGTGGTACATGTCTGTAATCCCAGCGGCTTAGAAGGCTGAGGCAGGAGAATTGTGATTTCAAATCTGACCTCAGCAACTTAAAGAGGCCCTAAGCAACTCAGCAAGGCTCTGTCTCTAAATAAAATATAAAAATGTGCTGGGGATGTGGGTCAGTAGTTAAGCATCCCTCGGTTCAATTCCTGGTACAAAAAAAAAAAAAGAAATTGTACCTTATATATCATTTCCCCTCCCCTTTAATATAAAATAAGAAAGCAATTAAAATGGATAGAAAGAATGCATACATGAATAATTGAAGATGGGGTTGGAACTGTTGCAGAAATTCAGAAAAAAGGGAAGGGCAGGGGAATAAAAAATACTCAAGGGCAGGTTTTTGGTACAATTAAATCTTGAAATTTACAAATAGGGCTAGAGTTGTAGTTTAGTGGCAGAGCGCTTGCCTAGCACATGTGAGACACTGGGTTTGATCCTCAGTAGCACATAAAAATAAATACAAAAATAAAGGTATTGTGTCAATCTACAATTAAATATATATTTAATTGTATATATTACAAATAAGTTGTCCCCAGCAGGTACATGAAGTCCTTGGGAGTACTTAATAGAGGCTTTGGATAAATGGGTGGCTCACCACCTTTGAAGCTCATATACCATTGTGCTCCTTCTGATTGGTGCTGATATGGAAATGTTGCCAGACCTTCTCATTCCTCAAAATAATGTGGATATCTAGTTGTTTATGTAAACTCCAGTTTTAAACATTGGCAGTGATTTCTAATATTTTAAAAATATTGCATGGCCCAATTGTCCCAGTATCTACTTGTTTACCAACAGATCTGCTGATTAAAGAGATGAGAAGCTGCAGTTTTTAGTTACTTGAGTTGGTGAAGATGTTGGGAATGGAGATAAAGTTCTGACATGGTGTCTAACGCCAAGACTGACTATTGTCCCACTCAGATATGGAACACAACTCGTGTTGGGCAGCAGGTGGTTTTTTGGCTCCATAGTCCTTTGCTCCATAGTCCTTAGTGGCTGTTCCTTACCCTGTCTGGCTAGTTGATCTGAGTCTTTTCTCATTATCTGAAGCTGTCCATCTATGCTCAGAATAGAGAAATGATATGAAACTAACACCCCAGCTTCTGATTGAATGGGACAGCTTAATACTGAAATGCCACTTTGGAGAGCTCAGCTTTGTGCCACTTGATGGACATTCAGTAAAGCAACACAATTATAAGAATATAATCCACTGTGTGATTCGTTACTCAATGTCCACATCAGTGTGAATGTGGGTTCCAAGATCATACCTGTCCCCTTCACTGTCATGTCCTGATTATTTGAGATAATTTTCCAAATTCTTAAGTTAAACTTGGATTTTTTTTTCCATAGGATGTACTATCCTTACCACTTCACTCTTTGTTGCAATTAAAAGCAAAAACCAACATGAACCGTGCTTCAGAACTCTTTTAACTCTTCTGAAATTGTGCCTAGTTATTTTCCTATGCATCTTTAATGTCAGCATTTCTATCTTCCAGAATTATTTTACCACATCATCTGTTTTCCAATCATTTCACCATTTTTACAAGGAAATACATTTTGTTTAAAGACCACTTTGAAACTGCCTTTCTCATTCTAAAATTTAGTTTTACAGATAACGAGTAGACCGTATCAAATAACGGTCTGTCATTTTGTTGGTGAAGCTGTGGTAAAAATATAGCTGTTATCCGTGGCTTATAATCATTGCTTTGTTCCTCTTTGTTTTTTCCAACTTCCCTGAGGCATAATTAACACATACAAATTATATGAATTTAAGGTATACAACTAAGCATTGCAAAATGATCACCACAACTTAGTAATTAACACATCCAACATTTCTCCTATTTGCACACAAAAAGTGTGTGTGATGCAAACACATAGGATACACTCTGCAAATTGTGAGTATACAGTACAGTATTATTAACTGTAGTCACAACACTGTATGTGAGACCAATATATCCGCCCTGCTCTAGCCCCTGGCAACCGCCATTCTGCCTTCTCCCAGTTCTGATGGGAAGACAACTCAGCACAGGGAGAACATCAACTATCCTCACTCAGTGCTTGTCTTTACAGAAGGGAATGTGGAAACCTAAGAGCAGGTTTGTGAATCTGATGTGCTTCATGATAACACCGGTGTGGAGGCAGAAAAGCCACCGCCAGAGGCTGTGGTGGGAAGCCATCGCTTCCATGTGGCTCTTTCTATAATGTGATCATTTGACTTTGTTCTTTTTCTTCATTGCCTTAACTCACCCAAACCGTGTTTTGACAAATACTCATTCCAACATTATTGAAATCCATTTCTTTTTTTAATGTTGAATTCACAAGCTGTACTTCTATGACATAATTATTTAGCAGTCACATAAAATGTGTGTATCTGGTCATTCTTAACAGTCCCATTTATACATGGGCCACATAAAATTTGCATTCTTACACCAGTGACTCATTTATTAATAGTAATAAATACACCCGGCAACAGGCCAAGCATGCTTCAGAGGCTCGTAACCTGAGAATGGTCAGAGGGAATGTAAAATGTAGAGTGTGTGTGTGTGTGTGTGTGTGTGTGTGTGTTAAATAACGTTTTTTGGTTTTTTTTTAAAGGTTTCAACAGGATTTGGAAGTGAATCAGAGAAGAATAAGGAAATTTTTGAGTGACGTATTAATAGGTTCAAAAAGAATGTCTTTCTGTAGAAAAGAAAGCTTGTTCTTACTGTGGCTCTCAGGAAGAGAGAAGGAAAAATAAACACTACATCTTGCCTTTTAAAAAAAAGACTATTTATAATCACATCAAGATGATTTCTATCTGCTTGGCATATTAGACTTATTAACTAAAGGCAGCCTTTGACATTTTTATGACTATGCTCCCTAAGATGCAAGAGGCTTGCCCATGGGTGTATAAGAGACGGGAAACCTCAAAACCATGATAGGAGGCTAGACATAATGCAATAAAAGGCAATCATTGCATGAATATTGGTGAGAATTAATAGCCCTTGATTTTGTGGCTCATTGAGGAAACGTGTGGTTGACGCTGTTCAGAAGTACTTCTCGATGGCTTTAATAGAAACCGTGTGTGTGAGGACGTAGAGTGTCCTGACCTGGGAATTGATGCTCTGTGGACCTCTTGGGTTTTCCCATCTCCTTTTAAAATTAGAGTTTCAGTCCAGTGAAATTCTTTAAAGTAAATAAAAATGAATCAACAGAAAGTAAACAAGTTTAGGGAAGAATTTTAAACAGCAAAACCCTTTCAGTGGATTCTTCGTAGACCCTTCTCTTTTCTTTGATCAAACTTCTTCTAAATGCCTCACACCCCCCTCTACTTCACCTTCCAAAACTCACGACAACTGTGACATTGGATGTGTGTGTGGTTCTTATGTTAATATCTTCCTCTTCAATTAAGAACTGTGTGAGAAATAGGCCTTCTGTCAACCTTGGAAAACGTCAGGCAGGTACCAAATCCAGAGAAGCCACTGTTGGATTCTCAGCACCCGGTATTTGACCCAACATATATAGACTCTTCACTATACATGATGGAGGGAATCAAGTCTATTTTCATGTATTCTGAGGCTCCTGAAAAAGAACAAGTTATCCCTTATCAGGCCCAAATGTACTCATTCCAACCTGGAATTGGTACATTGAGGTTCTGTGTGCTGGGATCCATGGTGGTTGGTCACCACATGCCTGCCTTTTAATAAATACTTAAAATATATTTAGAGAGGTGAATGAACGTGTCTCTTGCATCTTGTAAATACTGTATGGGAAACACTGGGTGTTCATATTTTGTAGCCACAATGAATAGTCAATTGAAATAAGTATCCTGTTACTGAAAAGAACCCACAACTATAGAAAACTTGTTCCTAACTCTTCTGGGACCTACAGGACATGATAGCCATTGGATTATATAAAGCCAGTTCTGGAATATTTGAGTCATTCCTTGCCCCAGACGTCATCCTATCTTTCTATTCATCTCCATTCTTCTCAGTGAATGTCCTGTTTCTATCTGAAGTTTTATGGTTTGAAGAAGAATCCTAAGTGGTATAATCGTCAGCCTCTAGGCAGTTTTTTGCTTTGGAGGAATGGATTTCTAAAAGATAAAGTTCAAAAATCTGAAAAGTCTAGTTTGGTGGCACCAGGGGATCTGACAAGACAGGTTGATTTCAGGTATGTTATCTAGGAAATAACTTTTCTGAAAGCTGGGGTAGCAAGGGTAGGAGGGTCTCCTTGCAAAAGCAAGTTTCCAAGCTGTTAGATGGAGAAAGGTGAGTCTTCAACTCCGTCTTCTGGGAAGACAGAATTTGACGTTGTACATTGGCGTCTATGAGAATGTCCATAAGCTTGCTCTTCCCTTCTTCTGTCCCGGAATTAGAGTTAAGGAAGACTGGGGTGTGGGGGTGTCTGTGACTAGGGCAGGAGTGTGCTGATCAGAAGGCCCTTCCACAAGAGCAAGTGGGATAACTGTTGGTATCTGAGAGGTTTAAGTTAATGGACGGACATATGCAATGCCAGAGCCCATTCCCTGCTTCCCTCCAGAGGAATGTACTACCCTGTGTGCTCAGTGTGTGGGGCCTCCCTTTGTGTTCAACCATCAAAACTACTTCAGTGTTGCTACTTCTGCTGTCGGTGAATTGGTTTATGTGCCAGAACAATCAAACTTGATGGAATGCTTTTTCAGACTTCTATTTTCTAATGACTTATGAAACTTAAAAAAAAAATGTAAGCAGTGGAATATAAAATTCCTGGTCCTGGACTCCAATCAAATACTTCAATCAATTACAAGCATCTTAAGTTTAGCTGCCCTAGCAAAGCTTCCCAAGTTCTTTAGGCTCAATATTTAATAGTTCTCAAATAAAATTTAATGTAGGCTTTTTCTTAAAATGTTTTAAAAGAGGTGAACCTTAGAGGATGATTCTAAATACAGTTAAATTATGAACATGACTTAGTATTTTATTATACATTGGAATAGGGCTTGATCAGATTTAACATTGATTAGACCCAGCTGTTAAATAGCTTGGATAAATATGTGTTCATTTTTATGGAAAGCTATCGTATCCAGGGCATAGGCCAACATGTTGGCTTTGTAAATCATGTAGCCTGCCCAATGCCTTGTAATTCTAGACTAGAAAGAGACTTTCACAAAATCACTGTTTCTGGAGAAAATTAGAGGGAGAAGGAGGTCAGGAAAAGCATGGAGAGCAGACTATGGCACCTGTTGGTTCCTGATCACCCCCTAGGAAGAGTCCTGCCATAGACGGATGTGTTCAAAGGCTTGCATAACTTCCTCCTGTGTCCCTTTGAAAAATGCAGCAGAGAATTAAAATTGACAGCCTCCTAAGTACTTCCCTAAGTGAATAGGGACTGAATAACCACCATCAGTCACAGACCAATTTTAGAACATATCGAAGACTTAAGTATCTGGAAAACAACTCTCTAAAACAGATATACCAAGATTCCATTGTGGAATGGAAAAATATAATTCCTATTAGTATTGATGTTAATTAAGCTTTGTAATAGTTCATTTATGGGTCAACGATAGCTGATATATATCATTCAAATGAGGATGGATCCCTCAAAATTTTGAAATAAGTATCTGTATCTCAAAATCTTGCAATTCTTTTTTTTTGTAAAACCCGAGATGTTCATTCAACTGCTGCTGTTTTGGCTCAGGAACACTTATTTCCTGAGACCCAGCAGGGAGAATCTGCCTCATTAATTCATCCTGTGCCCAAAGTCTTACAACTTTTCTCCAGATTTATTTGTGCTGTATTGTTAGACCACCCTTGTCACTAAGATCTCCAGTGTCCCATGTGGCAAATGATTGTTATTCTAAATTCTCCTCCTTTTGCAAAGACTTCAAGAGGAATTTCAGCCTTGAGCTTTACAGATTACTTACTGAAAAGAGCCCAGGAGTTATTGCTATCCATTGGGTAATTAGCTAGTTCCAAGGAAAATAATAAAACTATTTTGTGCCTGGGAGATTAGAATGGCACACGGTGACTCATATTAGTCAGCTGAGTAATTATGTAATTACAAAAGAAGGGGAAGAAAACCCTTCAGATTGTTTTTCCTAAGAGGCCCTTTTGGAAGTGTTCCAGCCCATCAGGTACTTATGTAATTAGGTCAGGGGCACAATCCATAAGGAAAGGCTGGGGGGATTCATTAAAAAAAAATGTTTATGTAAAAGAACCCAGTGACAAAGGAAAAAGAGTTTTTTAAAGACTCACACAGACTCTGCACCCTCTATATTGGATGCCAAGACAAACATGAAGGAACATCACGGTATTTTTATAGTAACTTGAGCCCATGTGTACATGGGTAAATGCGGGGCAGTGGCATATTGGGGGGCAATCACCATTATCTACTGAGTTCATTCTAGGTGTTGTCTCCTAATCACTCAAGATAGTGAGTCTTGTGTTTCCCCTAATCTTCCAGATGAGGAAACTGAGAAGCTCAAAGAATTCGAACATAGGTCCTTTGATTCCAGCAGCAGCTCTTCCCACTCAATCATACTGCCCACGAGCATTTCTGTGCTGAATTCTACCCATCGTTCCATTGTATGGACTAGCAGGAGGATTTCTCATTTCATCTCTTACTGTTTATTAATATTACCTGCACTGGTGAAAAACACTGGATTGAAAAACTTGGTGATCTGGGCTATCTAACTTATCCATTGGATTGTGTATATGGTGTTTCTGAATAGGTATGTCTTTTTTTTTTAAGATAACAAAATTTATTTGAAAAAGGAGAAATTCTGTATGATCAGGATATGGCCACATAAATATCTATTTTAATAATCTAATTTTATATATATCCCCCAAACACTTGTTGATTTGTGTCTTTAAGGTAGTTTATACATTTAGTTTAGGGAGAAATACTTTATCCAGAACCAGGTTGTTGTATAGCACAACACTCAGTACAGTAGGCAATGAGACTACCAGTGCTTCGTTTGATATGTGTTTGACAGCCAATGGAAAGTTTTGGTGATTTTTCTAATCACTTCCCCACAATCTAGCACTAAATTTAGTGGCGATTACCCCAATTCCCTGGCTTCCTCCCAGCTAGGTGCTAGAAATGGGACTTTCTGGTCCCAAATAAGCTAAGCACAGATAGGGATTTTAGCCTTAGCAGCGATGGTGGGGGAGGGGGGGTGAGGGGTGAGAACATTCAGGAAACCAGGGAAGTAAGACCCTGCATGAAACAGAAATCATCTGCATATTTTCTTGGAGTGAAGAGTCATATAATGAATACTTTTGCTCCTCATGTGATCCCTTAGTCCCTAGTCTACTTGAACTCAGGGCTCATCACTGTGTAGTACCTGAAGGCACTAACCCTGAGGGAGAGCCCAGTAGACTCTACATCTGCCTCTCTACTGCATCAAGCAGAGGTCACACTGAAGAGTACCATTTTGAAAAACTATATCTTGATAAAAGCTTTGTGCAGTGCAGCCTCCCACCCAATATAGAACACATCCAGTAAATGCACCAAACTTTCCCATGTTAATACATAACCATAAAAGCAGAATGTTGATGAATATATTATGACATCAGTGGGCTTATTTCATAGTAGAAATTTGCTTACTCTAGTTGTTAAAATTTTTTTTTTATGATTGTGTCTCCGTGCCTCTGGACATTCTCTCTGTGTGTCTGTAATTCTTGTGATAAAAGACACTGTTGTTTCTTTAGCCAATGATCCTTACTGTCAGCTTTGTAAAAAATCATCATCTGATTGCTATGCTTTATTCAGCCATGCTTTCATACATTTTTGTGGGGGGGGGAATAGAAGCATTACATACCAGAGAAAGAAGTTAAGACTACTTTTTTTTTTTACTTTAGTTCAATAATAATTGTCCCTTGTATAGAAATATGATCCACAGTTTTTCAGCTGGTGTGGGAGAGATTGTGGAGTAGGTAAGGTTGAAGTAGCTCAAAATAAGCAGTGGAGTGCTTTAGGAGAGCCTATGGAAGAACTAAAACCTAGTAACTGGGAGAAAGGAAATAGGCTTGAGAGGGCAGGCCAAGGCTCGTCAGGGGATAAGCCAATTCTGGAATAAATTTGCTTTATCTTGCATTCATGTATTGTGACTCAGAATTGTCAAAGGTTCACCAAATACTGACTTAGGGTTCCAAGAATTCCAGCACTGAAATGTGTACATTTTGTTCTAACAAATCATCCTTGTTATTTACATAATTTTCAACCTTCTTTTCTTCCAATTGAGATATTTGTCTGATAAAGTTTCTGGGACAATCTTCTAGATTCATTAAAGCCAAAATGTGTATGATGAGCATTTTGGCTCTGTAGATGTATTCATGCTACATTTCTTAATGTAGTGTTAAAATTTAAAGCATATTATCTTAGCCTAGTTCCTTCAGATAGGTTGGCTTTTTGACTAGAAGCTCATGGTGAGGTATGGCTGATTGCCCGTAAATTTAATGAACATTTCAGATATTTGATAAGAGCTGTCTAACTTCCTGAACTTACTTATTCATTATATAAATATTTTTGGTACAGTGAATAAAAAAATGTGCATGATATGGTTCTTTCCCTCCCAAAGACATCGAAGATTAGTAAAAGGGAAGACATACAGAGAGTGATGTGGTAAACACTATAATCAAACACCATTAATGACTTGGGAAAGGACAGGTTCACAGAAGGAGGAGCATCGGGTTTGGATTTTAAAGAGGAAGCATTTTCTAGGTGAGCGAGGAAGGTATTTGAAGAGATGGGAAAGCACGTGCTTGTGTAAGTGTATCATCCTTCCAGACTCAGTTTCACGTGATGCCACTCATTCACAGAATGAGTAGAAGAATGGAGACTCTGCTTCCTACCCACTCTCCCATGGTGGTGGAAATTGTTCTAGAAGGTAAGTCTTTCTCTATGGCAGGGTTAGCTGCCTTGGAGTACAGGAGACACAAAGTACCACTGAAATCATGGTAAAATGGTCAATATTTGAGAGAAGAGACCCAGGGGCTAATACTTTCAAATAAAGTTGTGCTTCTCAAAAGGCTCATAATTTAAAAAAATAAAATAAAATTATATCCTGTTTCACTTCAGTGAAGTGAGTTGGTTTTAGAAAAAAAGTATTGCATGTATTTGATTTGAGACGTCAGATAGTTCTCCAAGGCACAATACAGCAATTCCATGCTCCACCATTTTCCAACACTGATTCCCAGTCCCCTAAGGCAACCATTTTTAGTTCTTCAGCATTTTTCTTTTATTCCATTCTAGTATTTCTAAATTACTTGTTCACATGTTTAAAAACTTTGTTTTAGGCATCATTTACTGGCACCCGGTCATAGAAGATGAGGATTTAACTCTTTCCCATCTTATTTATATGCTCACTTCCCCATCTCCATTGTCCAAAAAATATTGCAATTCTTAACCAATATTTAACATGTTCACGTATGATTAAGTACATGAAGTTGCTGTCACGTAAAGGGGCTTGGTCCTTGTTGACCATCCATTGTCACTCAACTCTTCAATTTAATGTTTGAATTCTCTCTGGTCTGCAAAGTTTCCAGTATGCTTTGTAACTACCAACATTTTTGTTGACACCTTTTTTTTTCCCTATAGTTTCCTTTCCCATTCTTATTAAACTTGTGGATTTATGCCTTTGGGGATGAGGTAGAGACAAATGTGTATCTTTGGTACGCTGTGTTTAACAAAGTAGAAGAGGCTTTCTATACGGGGCCACAGAAAATAGCAAGCAATAGAATTGTGGGAAGGACTACCCATCACAGAGGAAAAGCAGGTGCTGAGATAAAGCAGAGCCTTTATCTCCTGGCCAGGGATATTAAGAAACACAGATAAAGTACACATCTGGGGGAGGAATAGAAAAGTATGATTGTCACTATGAACATTCTCTTTGTCAACGTAGGAGAAAGGGAGTGTTTCTGGTGTAAGTCTTGACCAGATTGTTATAAAGAAAGCAAAAAGGAAATGTGTTAATATTTTCAAAGAACTGTGTAAAGAAGCTTCATATCTGAAAACCAAGAGTCCAGCCTCTGATTCTTACGTGCATAAGACTGAGGAGGCTAAGAATATTTGTAATCGTCAAATAGTAAATCTCTGAAATAAAGGAACAAACTTATTTTTGAGTAGAGTTTTTTCACTTACCTACACAAGACTACATATCTCGAAATATGACTCTGTACCCCATGAATGTGTACACTAATAAGTGTCAGTCAAAAATTTGAGGAAGTTTGAGAGGGAAATGTCACCTACCTTGATTCAGTCATTACATACCACACACACATTGAATTATTATACTGTGTTTTACAAATTTGTGCAATTATAATTTTAAAAGAAAAATGACTCCACTGTCAATAATGTTAAAGCTGCTATTATTAATTCATTAGGAACAGTAAACTACCAGACAACAGATACCTCAAGGAAGTTACAATTCAGAAAAGACCAATAAGCTAAATGTATAAATAATACAAGGCAAACTACTGTAAATACAGAGGAAAGGTATAATGGGAAGAACAGGAGCTGAGGGTTTATACAGATGAGGAACTTCTTTTATGTTGAAAGATATAGCATCTTGGGTGGGCTTTGAAAGAAACAGTATTTTCTAGACACAGAAAGAGTGAGAAATATATTCTCTGGGAGGAGATGGAATGCCTGATGGCATAATCTCATGAAATGGCTTCATGCACTTGGAAGACAACTGATAGTGAACTTGGTCAAACTTGAGATTGATATTTTGAAAGAGTTGTTTAAGTGACTCACAAACTGATAAATCTCTGAGGGATGTTATTCATGTCCATCCGTCCCCTGGCTTTTGCTTACCTGGTCTTCACAGAGCATTTACACAATCACAGGTCTCTGGATCTAATGGGTAAATTCCGTGGATAAAAGGAGAATAGAGACATCTCCTAAGAGACCACTTCCCAGGGAGTCAAGCCAGAGCTATGTTACCTGGTACACACAATGACCTTTGGCAGAAAGAATATTCTTGCCAATGCTGCTCTCTTATGAAAGGCAGGAGTTCCTTCGATGGAAATGCCACGTGGAAAATTACCCCTGACCCCAGCCACCAAGAGTACTGACAACAAGTTGAAGAATGTGTATGGGGTTCGGTCGTGCACAGAGAGCCAACGCAAACATTCGAGTAGGCTGTGTCCTCAACTTCCATTTAGGAAGAAAAATCAGGCAACTGTAGGTGAAATATTCTAGAACAGGATGGAAATAGAGGTAGAGTGAGAAGGTGGAATAAAAGTAGGAAGGAAAATTTAAAGCAGTGTGTGGACAGTAACTGGGAAAGATGGGAGATGTGGGGGCAGCGACCCGTGCTCCAGGGCAGGTGCAAGCAGGGTTGGGAGGATGATGAGAAGTCGGGTTCAAATTTGGGTAACTACATCCATCACCAGTCCATTCACAGAAATGGAGGAGTTATTAGAAACAGCAACTGGGGGGGGGGGGATGAGTTAATGAGTTGTTGATAGTCTTGATGAATTTGGGGTATTGATGAGCTAAGCTTGGGAAAATTTCCACAATAACATGGGAATGCAGATCTAGAGTCTAGGAAGAACATCGGGACTAGAAGGAAATGAGTCTGCAATGAAAATTAGCATCAGCCAGAAGGTAAATCACACACTTAGTTCAAATGACCCCCTGCCCCACAAAAAGCAATTTAAATTTTATCGGTGAAATACGTAGTGTGTTGATTTACATTCTGGCTGGTGTTCCCTGTCTCGTCATCAGCTGGTGCTCTTAGTACTTCCGACGTCACCAAACCTTTATAATGAAGACTGTCAATTAATTTAGGTGAGCTGCTTAATTTCCCTGTGGCTGTCTCCTCCTATGGAAAATGGAGATAAAGTAGCACCTATTCCAAAGGGGCTGTCGTGAGAATTACCTGAGTTGAATTTGTAATGTGCTTAGAACAAAGAAAAAGTTTTGTAGCTCTTACAGATTTGGTTGACTTTGGCTTTTACAAAATTAAATTTTTTATTGTTCATCGTATATTTATCATCAATCAGAATAAAATAAGGACTGAGTAAATGCTCACTAAGGTTCATCTTGGGTTGAGAAAGAATCCCCAGCACCACTTTTCTATGGATGTTTGGACTCAATTTGCCAAATATAGCAAAGCTAATAAGTGGAAAGTTGTTAAGATTTAAATGTAGGTCTTGTGATTTAAAATTCATTATATCTTCCCTCCCAAGCTAGGCTATGGTACAAAACTCACTAACTTAGCTCTGTCCACTCCCACCTTGAATGTATTTGTTTCTCATGCCACATGGCTAGTGTAAGAGACCCTACACATTGCAGGTATTCAGGGACCCAGGCTCCTGCATGCTCCACCTCAGTAGGCCTCCCTGATCATCAAGGGAGGAAAAAGGGAAGGGACTCCTACACCCATTTCATATGCAAAAGCTGACTAGCCACATCTAATGTAAACCAAAGGAAGGAATTGAAATTGGACCTTGCTTCTTGAGGAGGGGAGCAAAAAAATATGTGTTTTTAAAACAAGAATGGCCCTCCATTCTTGACATCAAAATTGTCTTCCAAATTCTAATATAGGCTCATTGAAATCCGATTTCAAGATACAAGGAAATACATTTGCTAGCTTGAGCAAATAGAATAGAGGACACCAAAGCTAATTAGGACTTCAGATAAATAACCAGTACTTTTTAGTTTGAGTATATCCCACATAATATATGGAAGACGCTATAATGTTCTATCCAAAATGCAAATTGAAATGGGTGTCTTTTCCTGTTATGTGACAACCCTGCAGTAGGGCCTAGTAGAGCTGAAGCAGGGTAGAAAACGTCTTAACTCTTTTGGTGGACAACCAATGAGCAGTGGAAAGGAGTGGATTAGATTTTAGTTGTAAGTATTTTCCTGAACTTTAGCTCCTGTAGGAAGCTCCTTCAAGGACAAATAGTGAAGATGATTGAACGTAACAATCTTATCTCTTACCTTTTCCTAAAATTCTCTTTCCTTATACCAGAGATAGTTTCATGTTTTCCATCTAGAAATATTAATATATATCATACATATGTGTATATATACACATATATATATATTTTTTTTTTCATTAGTGGCCTCTTGTGCATGAAAAGTGAAACTGCGAGTATAAGTAAGAGGTGAAGCAGTCTTATTTCTTAAGAAAAAAATATTGTAGACTCTTAGATGCTGAGAAAAAAAAAAGACAGTCTGGGCAGAATCAATGACATAGATCATTCATCCCTCTAGGTTGCCTGGGCTTAACTTTTGTTAGCATGTTTATTATAATTTGGAGTATTAGTATTAAATCAGGTTGAGTTCAGAGCATAACATTGAAAATAATTGAAATTGAGATGTATCCTAATAAGGCAAAAAGATCTGGAATAGGCTGAAGGGAGATAATACAGATTTTGGGTAAACAAAGGCACCTAGAAGCCCATTAAATAGCAGAACCTTGGGCCACATGGGAATGTGGCTTATGACAGGGTTTGATGGTGCCATAGTTGGAATTTTAATGTGCTGCATAGGCACATTGAAGGATTGGCAGGTCCCAAACTTGGCTGATGATATTGGGAAAGGGTACAAACTGTGGGAGGTGGGGCTTGGTGGGAGGTCTTCTAGTCACTGAGGCATGCCTTTGAAGAAGATATTGAGATCCTCGCCCCTTATTCACTTTTTCTCTCTCTCCAGGCATGAAACAAACATTTCGGTTCTGCCTCATGCTCACTCCATGATATGCTATCACAGGCCCAAACCAACAGGGCCAATTAGTCATGAACTGAAACCTACAAAAGTGAGGCAGATTATACCTTTTGTCTTCATAAGCTGATTATCTCATGCATTTACTACAGTAATGGAAAGTTAACTAACCCAGATGGTGTCAGAAACATTGGGGAACATCCCAGGTATTCCCCCCTCCCCTGCCAAACACACACATTTTTTTTCTCCCTTTCTTAGGTATTTAAAGATGTACTCAGATGACACTTTTTGGCCTGGATCTTGGATAATCAGTTGATCATAGGGAACAAGACCAGGAACATAGCAAAACTCCAGCTCTTTGAATATACAGTGAATTATATGATTCAATTCAATCTCCTCACCCAATCACATTGAACTTCTTGTTCTTAAGAATAGCTGCTATAACTTCCTGCCTCTATTTTGTATCAAATATAGTTACTTACCGATCTTTGCTTTACAAAATAGCTTTCTGGGGGTAATGATCAGATGTTATTTATATTTACATCATCCTTAATCTAAAAGCAGTTTATTTTGCTTAGCATATTCACAGATATTTGCTGAATTGAATTGAATCTAATTGAGTCCTTGGCAGCAGTTCTTTTAATTTTTCATTGGTACATTATTATCCATAATAGTGGGATTCATTGTGACATATTTGTACATGCACATAACATAATTTGGTTGGCAGCAGTTCTTAAAATATAAATGTAAAACATCACACTGACATTCCAGCTGGGACCCTACTTAAGAAGAATCAGATATCCTTTCCTGTAGGAACCTGCAATCTATGGAAGGAAACAGTTGCAGCCCTCTTAAAAATGACTTGCAAACAGATAAAAGGAAATCCCACACCAGTAAATATGGACCCTGTGTTCCGTATGTTGATGGAGTGCTGATAGGTTAGTGGATTTGAAAGTCCCTTTGCTTTGAATGTCAGATAAAAGTTTTTTAAGCTTCTGTAGAGAGCTTCAGTCAAATAGAGAACTGGGGCAAGGTTAGGGTTTGTGGGTAAGGCTACTATCTCCTTCATTCACTGAACTTGAAACGTGACTTTGAGTGCTCTGGTCCATGAAGCCCCCTGCCTATAAATATCTTAAAATGTATCCTTTGGAAAGGCCAACTGTTGAAATCACAGGGCACCATGTTCCTGTTTGTTCTGCAGAAATGGTTTGAGCCCCTGCACTGGCCCTGTTGCAGATTGCTGTTCTTGCCCTTGAGGAATTCTCAGTCTTGTTGGAGCTGAGTCGGGATCCACGTTGACACAGTTCTAGTACAACTTGGTGAGAGTTACTAGTATGCATAAACAAAGGTTCTGAGGTGAGTTAGTGAGACTTGTGATAATTCAAATAGGTCATGTGGTTATAACATACACTCATAAATCAGCCTCTCTCAAACTAAATACTTATTCATTAATTCATCCTTTGGTTGATTATTTCATCAGACTTTTCTTGGGGTGGGGTATTGGGGAACATAGCTAAGCACGACATAAAATATATGGGTGAATGACTCGTGGTTGATAATTTCAGAAAGCTGAAGTCAGCTAGGGGAAAGAGCCATGTGGGTACCTCTCAATCTACCTAGGTCAGTCTGCAAAGGCTCTATGGATATGGTGGTCTTTTGTGTGAACTGTGTCTCTGTCTGTGTTTAGATATGCAAGTAGACAGTTACTTCAGACTCAGGGTACAGAATGAGCAAAGGCTGGGAAGCTGGAAATCTCAACAGTGTGAATATATTTTTCTTACCATTTGCCTCTGGGAGGAAGCAGGGCAGGAGAAATCTGAGAAGCAGAAGGATTGTGCATGCTGAAGAGGACAAAGCAATAAGGATGGGAATGTGCAGAGAAAACTGTGTCTACTGAGCTGTTTTGCCAAAGGCCAGCCAGCCCTGCTTAGGAATCTGAAAAGAAAACCCAGATTATTTATGTGCTACCACCAGCAATATATCGAAGGCCAAGAGGAGCCAAGAGTTATTGAGCTAGTTCAAAGCAATCTCGATTATTGAAAATGAATGAAATTGAATTCCACTTCCTACAGAGTCATTTATTGAGAGACAAAAGCAATTAATATTGAAAATAAAATAATTGTGAACTTCTGAACTAAATTACCATGCAGATATAATGTACTGTCTCATCAGTCTTTAAATACTTCATAGATTAGAAAATTGTAACGCCAGTCTCTGAACCAGGGTCTTCTACATCATTAGCATTCATTCATTCTGCTTTTGCCAGAAAGCAATTCTCAAGAGTAACAAATTAAAAGTCAAAGTTTCAGAAGTATTATTTAAAAATTTAAAGACATATTTATGTTGCGATTTGGGGGCTGTACATTAATCCTGTCATTTGCAAAACAAAAAATGGAGCTGACCTTGTGAGATATTCCGGAGTTTATTGAGAGCAATAGAAAACTTTTGCATATTGTTACAAAGTTGGCATTGTCACGGAGTACCTGCTGTCAAGAACTGTACATGCATTTGAGGAGTGGTTCAGCTATTGACAACATGCATCACTGTCCAACTGATTTATGGATTGAGAGTCCTTAAGAATTGAAATTACAATACATAGGCAGCCCTCAACTTAGTATGGTTCATACTTAAGATTTTTCACCCTTACTATGCAGCAAAAGTGATACACATTCAGTAGAAACCATACTTTGAGTTAGGATTTTTTAATCTTTTCCTGGGCACAGTACCATACTCAAGACCCCAGGCAGTGGCAGCAAGTCACAGTTCCCAGTCAGCCTCACAATCACAGAATAAACAACTACAGAGTGCTGTGTGGCCAGTGGTGTAATTTTTTTTTTTTTTTTTGCTACATCTATTCAATAATATTCTTGGGATATTCAATACTCTACAAAATAGACTTTGTGTTAGATGATTTTGCAAAAGTGTGTGCTGGTGTAAGTGTCCTGAACATGCTTAAGGTCGGCTAGGTTGAGATATGACCCTTAGTAGGTGAGGTGTTGTCTTAGTCTCTTTCTTGCTGCTCTAACACAATACCTGAAACCGGTAAATTTAAAAAGAAGATATTTTTCACGGTTCTGGAGGCTGAGAAGTCCAAAAGCATGGTGCCAACAACTGACAAGGGCTTGATGTGGCATTATAATATGGTGGAAAGACGAGTGCAAAACAAGGAGAGTGGGAGTGAGAAAATACTGCAGGAGAGAGAACTCACTGCCATAACAGAGCCACTTCTTGATGATGGCACTATCCTTGTGAATCTAGTGCCCTCACAATCAACCCCCTCTCGAAGTTCCCACCTCTCAATACCATCCCAGTGGCAAATTAAATCTCAGCATGCACTTTGGAGGGAACATTCAAACCATAGCAGATGTATTGAATGTGTTTTCAACTAAGGGGTTTATCAAGACCTACACATATTCTAGGTTGAGGAGCATCTGTATGTATAAATCCCAACCGACTCATTTTATTGGAATAATACAGGCCTCGGGAAGAGTTAGTCATCCATTAGCCTTCTTCCTTGTCCCTTTTGGAAACTCTGTTAAGTTTCCCTGGAAGAAGAGTTTGTGATGAGGTTTCAGGGAAGGTGATTAGGAAAAGAGTGAAGAGGGACTGGAAAAGAACTGAGGCCAAACAGGGGGGTGGTCTCCCATAAAGTTATGCAGAACGTAACTTTGGTTCCATTCTGTTCTGGAGTTAGTTCAGGGCACACCTGAGAGCCATTGGGACAAGAAGCTGCTGTGTTTATATCTCTTATGTTTGCTGATGCACCAACAGAGTCACAGGTGTTGGCTGTTGGGTGGATAAGTGCATAAGGAACTGGGCTTGTGTTGAGACGGTGATATGGCATCTGCCATATCAGCCGTGTGAGATTTCGGGTATCTTTAAATGCTTTGGGGACAGTTTGGTCTTAACAATCTGTGGCAACACTGACAAACTCACTACCACCATGCAGGAGGGAAGCCATGCTCAACTTCTGGCATTCTTGTTTCAGAACTTGATATTTAAAGAGGGATTTTTCAGGGATCAAGAAACCTATTTTCTGCCAGAAACAGGCTGGTCAGAAAGGCTCAGTATGTGGTAGGCAGTCTAAGTTAGGAATAAAATGAGAAGAGGTACCATCTTAATTGCCTTTAGAGGCCAGGCAGATAACATGAAGGAAAGAAAGTTCTTGAATGGCCCCATCTTTAGCAGCAGGGGAGGAGAGAGACCCTGAAACCCCAGAGACATACTCCCATCTAAAAGCAATGAAATTCAGTCTTGAAGGTGCTACCCGCAAAATACACTTGTGAACACAATTTGCCCAGTAGCCTGTGAGTTACCAACAATGAATGTCTAAATGCCTTAAGGTGTGCATAAATACAGTTTGGACATAGGTACAAAACATCCCAGAACACAGAATGTTGCAGTCATTACCCTTTATCTGCAATTTCTGTTTCTGAAATCTAGTTACCTGCAATCAACTGTTGTCCAAATATATTAAATGCAAAGTGAAGAAGTAATTCATACGTACTTAAATGGCATACTGCTCTGAGTGGCCATTCTGCTCTGTCCTGGAATATGAATTGTTCCATTTTCCAATGTATCCAAACTGTACCTGGTATGTTAGTCATTTTGTAGCTATCTGTGTTATCAGATCAATGGCTGTGGCCCTGAGTGCTTGTGTTTAACTAACAGTTGTCTTACTTAAACATGGCCCCAAAGTGCAAGAGTGGTGATGCTAGCAAGTTGGATGCCAGAGAGAAATCAAAAAGTGCTGCCTTTAATAAAAAGGTAAAATGTTCTCAACTTGAGGGAAAAACATTGCATGTGGAGGTTGCTGGGGTCTACCATAAGTTATCATTGATAATATCTTGTTTCATTCATAAATTAAACTTTATCATATGTGTGTGGGGGGGGGGTACATACACATACATATTATCTGTATATATATAATATCTAGTATTGTTGTGTGTGTGTGTGTGTATATAACATGTAGCATTCAGTACTCTTCAAGGTATTGGACATCACTGGGTGGGCACCTTGAAATGTATTTCCTGCAGACAAGGGGAGACTACTGTTTATAGTGAAGAGTACATGAATTCCACTGAATTCTTACCATATGTTTAAAAGTTAGGACTCTGCCAAAGTTTTAGCTCAGTGGAAGAGAGTTTGTCTAGAATGTGTGAGGTCTTGCTGGGTTTGATCCCCAGTTAACACACACAAAAGTTTTTTAGGATAAAAGTTAGGACTCTGTTCTAGAGCACTAGATTATATTACTAGTAAGTTCCAATGTAATAAAATTGTATACTTAAACATATTTGTGTATATGTATATGATATATATACACATGTAAATACACTCATATACAGTACATGTATTTACATGTATCTCAGTGCATTGCATAATATGTGTGTGTGTGTGTGTGTATATATATATATGCTTAAATTATATAAACATGTATGTAAAATAAGAGAATGCATACCTTTTTTTTTTTTTGCTTTATTTATTTATTTTACATGGCCAAAGTGCAAATTTCAAAGAGGGATTAAGTTTCTTAAGCCAGCTCTGTTGAACCACAATTTACATCAAATAAAATGCATCATTTTGAAAGGCTTATCTCCTTGAATTTGGGGCACTCAAACACACTTGTGTCACTACCAGCACAAAGAAGATGAAAACATTCTGATCATCCCTCAAAGAAACACTCTGCAATAAAATTCTATGCAGCCATCAAAAGGAGCAAAATAAATTTTAATGCATTCCTGTGAACAGAAGTGCCCAACATACTTTTAGGCTTTTTTCAAAAGTTAGGAAAATGCTAGATTTTAATGCCACTAGTGCACTTACATAATGGATGTTTTTAATAGTGGGGAAACCTGGCAGCTTCTCCCCTCCACCCCCCAAATTTTGACTCTAGGAACTGGGAAAACTTAGTGCCTTTCACTTTCTCTGAAATGTTGGAATTGTATTCTCTCCTATAAACCATCAGAAGAATGAGAAATTATACTCCATTTGTGTATGATGTGTCAAAGTGCATTCTACTGTCATGTATAACTAATTAGAACAAATTTTTAAAAATCAGTATTTGAATCTGGAGTTTAGTTGTCATATTTTAAATCTGTACCATTCTCTGACACCTCTTGCAAACCTTATCTTTGCTGACCGTTTTGCCATGTACATTTTGGGAGGATAGAAATCTTTTAATTATTAAGAAGAGTATGCTATTTGTCTCTTAAAGATAAAATACTATTGTGCAATCCCTCTATTGCCTCTCCTCACAATCATTAGAGAAAAACCTCCTTAACGGCCAGTAACCCAGTAAAGTTCATGTGAATTGATTGAATATAGCACTAATTACTAAGCCTTAAAATAAACCATGCCATCAGAATGTGAGCTCTTCTTGTTAGATCATCCCAAAATTGTATTTCATGGTAGCACTCTCTGGTGTTCCTCCAGCCCCAACCCCGTGTACCAGGACATCCTTGGAGTTTCTCTTGCCGTCTGTAATAAGACAGATCACTGAAAGCCTTTGCTTCTAGTCTTGGTGCTTATGGGCTGAGCCTGAGTGATCCTGCTGTTTCATTTAAGCATTTTAAATGTGTGTGCCAGAAACTTCCATGCTTGTTGCATTCAACACACAAAATAGCTCTTGTTGGCAGTTACAAACCAGTAGGAATAGAGTTTTAGGAATCTTTTGCAATAACGTTCTTGTGTACACATTATGACTTAATGTAAGAAGCTCCATCATTAAGAGACTTGAGGTTATCTAAGTTTTCTAGTTATATTTGAGAAAGGGGTTGGCGTTTGGTATCCTAACCCCTTTTCCCTGTTTAAAATTCAAAACAAAATACTTATCCTAGAGATTGAATTTTAAATTCCTAATCTCTTAGAAAAATCATAATCAAAACTAGGTACAAAAATAAAGCCTCAATTAATTGAGATTGGCTTGCCTTGCCGACTGCTGTGCCAGCTAATTCAGAAACTTTCCACTTTGGGTTTTTGTTTTGGAGACTTGGCATAGGAAAGGCTTGCTCATTTGTGGACCCTATGGGATGAGAGCAACTTCAAAGGAAAACTGAGAGAGACTTCTATTCTTTCAGTCTCTTGGCCTTTTAATTATATTTGTGCTTGCTTTTATAATTTAAGAATATCATGAACCTTTATTCAGATTTACTAGAAGTAGATTAATCCAAATGTTTTTAATCTCTTGCCATTGGACAATTATTTGAATTAATCCATTATTTAAAAAGCAATTTAATATTTTTATCATGGACAATGTATTCAGCTTGACCAATAAAGTCCTCTAAAAGAGCTCTTAAGGAAATTGAATTATTACCCAGATAAGAATGATTTATCTAGTTGCTTAAAAAAATAGATTGCCTATACTATTAATTTAGACTGAAAACCTCTCTTTATAGGTGATACAAAGATACAGTTCTGAACAATTAGCATTCTATTTTATTCTTTTCTCTAAACTATTTCCCTCTTAACACCACCCAAGCCAGCATTTAATTATGCACTTCTACTTTGCCAAGGTTATAAAAATTGACTTGGAACGTAAACTTTCTGTCCATTAACTTTCACCTAAATGGCACTGGGTTGCCATTTGGTTAATTATATTTAGAGTTCAAAGTTTTGATTATGGCTGATTTATCAGAAGCAATCTTTTAAAGGCATAAAATTAAATAATGACAGTCCAGGTAAAGAAGGTTAACTTTGCCTAAATCATCAAGATTGATGGTCTTGTTTTTCATCAACATACTGGATGTTGATATAGCTCCCTTGGCTTTTGTGTGATTGGGTTGTATCAGTTCTAAGTGGTTCAGGGAAGATTTTACCAACCTTGGGTCACACAGGTTACAGGATCTTTCCAAACTAATGACTTTGGATTTTAAGTTGTTAAAAAAATCATAGTTTTGTTCTATTATATTTTTCCATTGAACAAATACTTAATGAGATCTATACTAAATGAGCCAAAAAAATAAATTAAAATACAGTCCTTGCCCTCAAGGAACTTCCGTGGGTATACCAAAACCAAGTGAAAAACAAAGAAATTCAATTGTTCTAACTTGCAGAAAAAGGAAAAAAAAATAGGAAATGAAAGACTGAGCGTCCATAAAGAAGGAGAGGGCTTGAGGGGGAGATGATCTTATTATCTTATTCTCTTTGTTGTTCATTATTAATAATTTTTATTCTATACAAATAAAAACTATTCATTATGCAGTGGATCAAAATTATTTCTAATAAAACAATGTTTCTTGAACCTTTGAAATGATTGGTTCTAAATAGATTATGAGTGGGCATATTCTAGACATATAAAATTATAATTCATAACTTCTAAATGTTAGAGTACTATAATATGAGATCAATACAGAAAAAAACTTCAAAGTTAAAAAAAATCCAAATGTTAACTGATAATTCTACCACCAAGAGGTAACTAGTATTACCCTTTTGTCCAGTATCTTTCAGTTGTTTTTTGTCACATGCATCATAAGCATTTGTACAAGAAATAAAATTCTAGTACACATATTATTTTTATAGTCATTTCCCACTTTTTAGAAGGAACCTTTTTCTCATGATCTTTTACATGTTTATAATTTCAATGGTTGCAAAATATTTAATTTTTTATGTCACAATTTAGTTAGTTCAAGCCACTATTTATGTACACTAAGTTATTTCCTTTTTTTTTTTTTTTTTACTTTTATAAATACTAGGGCAAGCCTCTCTCTTTCCTTATTTTAATTATTTCCTCAGGGCACACTCCTCAGAGTGGAATAGCTTGGTGAAACTCTTGAGGCTTTGGATATATGATGAAAATATCCCCCACCAAGCCCACAATGTTGTAGATTTCCACTCTCCTGAAACAGGCATACTCTGACCATACCTCACTTTTACTAGGTACTTGATTTGATTTTTAACATTGTCATTTCAACAGCCACAAAATGTCTCAAAAAAAAAAACAAAACCCAGTGTTCTATACTTTTCTATTTCTTGTGAAATTAGAATATATATTTAATGGTGCTCTAATATTCATGATGTTGTTTTTGCAATAAAACTGGAAACAATCAAATTTAGAGGAAATGGAAACTTCTTAGTATAGGAGCATTCTGAAGACAAAGTTCAAGGTTACACTGTTCAGAAAAAGCAGATCAACATATTAAAAGAGAGCACAAGTAATAGAATTGATACAACAAAAAGTCCTATTTAAAGAAGAAAATCAAAATAGAAAATTCCTTCTCCCCCAAATCAGAGTTTGCTGTGATCTTTGAGAAACCTATTGTTAGGCTGAATGTGATAAATTTGGTGGCATCTCACAAGTCCTGTACCTAGTCCCTCAAAGGAGATTAAAGCGGCACAATCTAAAAGAAGTGAGTTATGTATGCCTTCTGCTAGAAATGATAAATGGAAAATGTTAAATCACAGGAACCCTGGCAAACATCTTTCCCTATTACCAGTGGTTACCAAAATTAAATGATACTAAGAAAATGGAGTGGCTATGTCAAGTTCAGTGACAGAATGTTAGAATTAAAAGAAATTTGGAAGGCTGTCTAATCAAGCCTCTTATTTTATAGATGAAATACCATGCTGCAGAGATGAAGTGACTTGCTCAAAGATCCAAAACCGGTAAGTAACAGCAGAAATTAATTTTTTAAAATTAATTGTTATTTTAAAAAATCTAAATATGAAATTTCCCTATAGTCAAACACCTCAAGTTCAACCATAATTTGCTATTTACATTTTAAAAGTGTATTTGTTTGTGTGTATGCCAGTTTTCTTTTTTCCACAAAATGAAATTATACTACATGAAAAAAATATTATGGACACTGTCCTTTTGCGTATATCTTAGATAGCTATAGAATGTCTTCAACTCTCTCAGCTAACATGTAGGTGAAATAGAGCAGAGGCTGACAGACTTCTTCTGTAGTGCCAGAGAGTGAACATTTCAGGTCTTGTGGACACAGTCTCTCTTGACCACAGCTCTCTGCTGTTGTACTGTAAAAGCAGCTACAGAAAATATGTAAACAAATGGTGTGCCAATGTCCCAATAAAACTTTATTTATATAAAAAATAAAGGCAGGAGGCAAAATCTATCTTGTAGGTTGTACTTTGCTGATTTCTGAAATATAGAAGGAAAATTAAATTGCTTAAGTATACGGTGAAGCTTGCAGAGGAAGCATGGTTTACATCCCTGGTGTTGATAGTAGGAAACCAGGTTTGAGTTTCCTTTATTAGGTGTGAACTTGGATAAGATAAGTAGGCTCAGTAGCCTCATGTATAAAGTACAGGCACTGATACTCAAGATCCCAGGCCTATTTTAAAGATTAAATGAAATGATTTATGCAATTCATATGGGTAGTTAGGAATGAATGTTCTCTTCACCGTAGGATGAGGGTAAACCAAAATTTGTGGACTCACATGGATGAAACATTTGGACAAAAGAAGGAATGGCTACATTTACTGTTATCTCAGTAAGTCAAAGCTTCTATGACATAGATCCCCTTCAAAGTTGTGTTTCAAACTGCTGGCAAAGGTTGGGTAGATATAACTATACCAGGATGGTCCTAATGTTTCCTGAGAAAGGATTAACTTGCGTGGCATGGAAATTTTGCAATAAAGGAAACACTATAGTTTAATTCGTCGTGATTTAAAAAGAGAATATTTTTGAGAAGGGAAATCTAATTACAGTGAAAATGAAATTTCATTTGCCCATCATTTCCTTCATTATTTTTTATTGGGAAGATAAGTATGTACAAAGAATATTAAAGAAAAACATGAAAATGTATTGAGAGAAAATAAGAAATGAATATAATGCTGCCTAACTATAAATTTCTCCTACTGTAATCATATTTGTATTTAATCTTTGAGTGACCCCATTGGTGAGTTCCATTGGTTTTTAGGGTAGAATTGCTATAGCAGTTCCAAATAACTTTATTGCCTTTTCTAATTCATTTGGAATTTAATGTATTTTTTTATGACTAGATGGCTTTGTTGTCTTCTGTTCTTGGTGTAGTTATACATTCAGTTGAGTACTTCAAGATTTGAGCATTGACTGCTTCCTTCTATTTCTGTTGTTGCTTCTCAAGAATTCAGAATTAGATTCTTTCATCCAAACTTAAAAGTAAACTGAAATAATTCTATCGATTTATTGTTGCAGTAAGAATTCTACTAATTTATTGTTGCAGTTTAACACCAATATTTAGATCCCCTTAACTTTATATTTTGGAGAAAACAGCATTTTATTTTAGTTAAGTGTTATTAATAATGCCTGTGGCTTATAATTTAGAGAAAAAATTGTTAAGTGATTCAAGTTAATAAATAGTTCATTTGTGAGAATAAGTATATGAATATAGTTGAGACAGTTTTGCAAAAGCAATTTGTCCAACCTAATATTGTAGCACATGTTATAATAAAGCTTAATTAAAACATTTTGGCACTGGCTAAAGAAAGAGGTCAGTCGAACAGAGTATAGCCCAGAAGGAAATATAAATATAGGGATTTTCAACATGGGATAAAAATGTTTCTTCAACTTAACAGGAAAATAATAGTAGTATCAGAATCAGTGAAGAGAGAATCAGGAACATAAAAATATAAAATGTCCTTATGGCAAAGGAAAAATAAAGCTAAAACATTTTTGGAAACAAAAATAGAACATATTTATGCAGACAAATCCATTAAAGATAATATAAACAACTCAGTAGAAAAATAGCCACATGCTATGAATTGGATGTCCTCAGCAGAAATATCAATGACCTATATACAAAGTGAAAAAGTATTCAAGTACACTAACATTTGAAAATATATATAAAAACTATGTTTTGTAATTGTGGCCTTCATAATATCTAGCAATGGCAAGGCCATAAGGAAATCTGAACTTACTCATTGTTAGTGAGAATATAGAGTGAATAATTTTTTATAGCATGAAAAATGTCCAATATGTATTAAAATTTCAATTTTAGGCATCCTAAAACCCAACTGCCTCACTTCTCAGGAAATCTGTACAGTTGCTCAGGTTCATAAGATACAATATGTTCAAGATGTTTGTTGTGCTTTATAACAGAAAAAATAAAATAGAAGGATGGTTAGTTAAATAAGTCATGATATTTATATCATGAATTAATTTATAATTTTTATTAAAATGCAATAAATCTATGTCAGGTGACATGCAAATACATCCATGGGAAGGGAAAAATGCAAGCTTACTAAATAGCATATAATCTTATTTTTATTAAAAACAAAATAGTTTTAATAATACTTGTCTTCTGGTATGAAATTAGAGGACTGTGTGGATAGATGATCCATTTTGTTTTCTATTATCTTTAATACATGTTCTGATTATAGGTGTTTTTTTTTTTCACACAAAACAGATAAAAATGGAAAGTAGAAGAGTAAAAGTAGAAAAATAAGAAAACAGATACATTGGATTATTTTATGCTTGTGATGCTTGCTTGCAAAATTGTTTTGATGTATCACTCCCAAAGTTTTCATAAAAAATGCACCTCTTCAAGAAATTTTACTTCTAGGAACATAACCAAGAAAAATGAAAACAGATATCCTCACAAAACTCCTCAATACATATTGGTAGCAGCAGTATTCATTAATAATCAAAAAGGGGAAATGACCCAGATGCTCACCATCTGATGAATGGATAAATAAAAACATGGTATTTCCTTAGCTCAGAATATGATTTGGCATTAAAAAGAAATGTAGTACCTAATAGAAATAATAGAAAATTACAACCTGGATCAACCTTAAAAACACTGCTAAGTGAAAGAGACCAGTCACAAAATAACGCGTAACTGTTATGATTTGATCTATAAGACCAGGCCATACACATTAATAGGGACTGGAAATAGAATGTTGGTTACTTAGGGTTGGGACCAGGATCGGGGTGATGGGGACTTAATGCTACTACAGGTATGAGGTTTCTTTATTGTGAGAAAGTAAAATATCCTAAAATTAGATTCTGGTGATGGTTGCAAAACTCTGTGAATACAATGAAACCATTGAAACAAATGTATCATGTAATATGTGAATGATGTCTCCATAAAGATTTTTTTCAAGTGCACATTTGCAAAATTTGCAATGAGGTAACTGGGGAGACCCAGCTCACAGAGCCCATGAAGTTTTTCTGTCACTTTTCAGGCAACAGAAAGATTAGAGTTGTATGAATTAAGACTATGTCTGACAGCTTCTCAGAGACAGAGTATAAGAAATGTTACCAGTGCCTGTGCTTCAGGGGTCTGGAGTCAAGTGGGAAAGCATAGAACATTCTTAGTAGTCACAAAAAGTTTTCCCAGAGGTGGTAAGTGCAATGATTTAAACCATATTAAGTCCTATAGTGAGGAAACTAGTTTATTCCCCTTTTAGTTCTCCAAAAGTACTGGGAAGAAAGGCAGTTCAATGGCATTGCATGCTATAGCACTTTGTAACCCAGAAATCCCAGTGTTGAGACTCGAAGTTTTGCTTAGGTTGCACCATTAATTAGTACTCAATGACACCATTTTGCCTCTATCATGTTCATTTGCATGCTTTTTCTTCTATTTGATAAGAGAAGAAAGTGTACTATTGGTGGCAGTGCTATGACTTACCTATCTTGTGTATTTTAACTATGTTTATTAAGGTTTTAAAAAAAGGTATGCAAATTTAAATAAATACTTAAGGACAGTGAGAGTTGCTTGCATGAAGGCAAAATTTATGCAGTGGGATTTGAATAGCTGAAGCCTAAGGAATAGCTTTAACTCTGTGCAATCATAAAATCTTTGGGCTCAAAGGGGTCCATAGACCATGGGGTTCGAGATACTTGTTTCACAGGCTAAGAAATAGAACCCAAAGGTAAGGGGTCACATGGTCTCATCTTCAGATTCAGCCTCAATCAAACAGAACGTTGGTTCCTCTTCTTACTTCTCACCTCTAAGCATCATCTCAGAAATTATAGTTTGGAAGAGCTAAACCAGAATTCAGAACACCTTTGTGACTTATCAAGACTATTAGGGAAGACTTTAAGTACCAAATACCAAATTACAGTCATTATCCCATTTCTGGTTGCAGTTGAGTGTTCTTGAACTTTGGGCAGCCACAGAGCTAGAGAAGGGATTACATAAAGAAGGGAAGTTGAACCTAGCCTGCCTTTTTGTAAATGCCAAAGCTAATTTTGGTGATTGCTTCAGTATTATAACGATAACCAAGATTAAAGCAAGCAGGCATCCACTTTAGGATATGAGATCTGGAATTTTAGATTTCATTATAAGATTGCCATCTCAACAAAATAGTAATATAATGGCAATGGATTTCCATTTTTTCTCCATTTCTGTTGAAATATTACCTCATAAATACACTTTGATACAAAAGAGATCTCTCAGTTTTACGAGAGCTCTATTTTATTCTTATGCTGACTTATTCCTAAAATATCTTTTTGATGTACAGCTGCAATATTCTTGCCAATGTCCATGACATCAGCAATCAAAAGCAACATTTAAAAAAAAAAAGATTTTTTTTTCACATTCAGTTGTAAGTAATCCCCAAAAAAGGACTCTTGCTTAATATTCACTGGGAACTCCCTTGTAATATTAAGTGATGTTTATGACTCATGTAGTTAATTGTTCTGGGACAGGGGAGGGACATGGAAGGAGGGAGCTTCACTCAAAGCTGTGGTCAAACATAGCAGAGATTAATTCCCTTATTATATAATAGTATTTTATGCACTAGAAGGAAATGTTTTTTTTTTTCCAAATTGTATCTTAGGAAACTAAGTTTCTGAGACCACAAAGCTAAAAGGTGGCAGGGTTCTGTGTTTCTCTATCCCACTAGACTTGCAGTTCTAAAAATCATACTCCAGAGCACTTCCCAGCCTCAGGAATATTTCATTCAAACATGCTGTCAGATACCAAGATAGCCACACAAATGTCATAGTCGATGAGTTCATTTACTTGAAAAACAGGAAAACAAACTACTTAATTACATTTGATTTTAAGTATTATTCTAGAACATTATATGTTTGTTAAAGTTTCTGCAGTCACTCTTACATTATTGTGAGGGCTTTTTAAGCCACGTTAGCTATTAAAAATCCTTTGCAAATGATCTGGAATTCTGATTTATATCCACTTCTTGCTTATATCAAGTAGTGCTTTTGCAAAATGCTAGATTTCTGAAATATCAGCATTAAAAATCCAGTTACTGGGCTGGCAGTCCATTTCAAAAGAAAATGGATATGTTTTTCTATTCAGAGAATGTTTTTGAAGTAATGTGACAAAATTAATGAATCGTTGAAGTACATAAGCATCACTAGCTAGGAGCACCACTGCTGTGGTGTGACACTGATTCAAGCGACATAGAAGCGTTTTCACTAGCTGGACCAGATGTTCTAGTAAAGATTTCTGTTGATGTACATATGATCAGTAACCCTGAGCAAGATGTGGGCATGAATATGACAATTTCACCTGCAGCCTGCCCAGAATTCATGTCTTTTCTTATCCTGGTGGACAGAGACTAGAAATCCCTCAAATGAGTATTTGATATTTGGTACCATATCTGAGGAGCTAGGATGTGAATGCCCACACTAACCTAGCTCACATTGTCCGTGCATAGGAAGAACAATGTTAGAGTTTGATACATGGATGGAAGGCAGTGGTGTTCATTGGCTGTGACCCCAATGGAGAAGGATGCTGTTATTTCCTGGCACACCTCGTAGTTTTAACACCTTGATGGCTTTTTGAGGTAGCTTTGTGGGATCACTCTTTTATGCAATAAAGATAGAAGTTTTGAAAATAAATTGGTACTGCTTTTTCTGTCATCCATTAATTAGCATAGTAATATGCTATTTTCCCAAACAAATGCAAAGAAGAAAGAAATCAGAGAGTGCTAGCACATATGATAAGCACAATTCTTTCTTTCTGAATGACCAAGTTTCCCTAATTATTATGTTGCCTAAAGAAGCTCTTGCCTTTTCCATTTAATGTGAGAAACATAATTTTCCTGTTGTTTTCCAAGGTCGTCAGATAATAAATTGCCTGTGATAAAACATGCTTTCAATTTCTCCATTGTGATATTCAATTTTCATTTTCATAAGGGGTTGTTTATTTTGATGGCTTCAATTAGTTGACTAAGATGTCAGTGTCTGGTACTCATCATCAAGATTTTTTACTGAGTTAAAATTCGAGAGAGCACATGTTACTATCAAATTTAGTATCTGTAAATACTTTTCTGTTTTTAATACTTGAAAATAAGAAGTGACAGGCCATTTGAGTAAACAATTTCTCTTTGCCTTATTCCTCCCTAAAATTCACTTACAAACAAAGGCAATTTGGGAAAATGTTTATGGAAGAATTGGGGCAATATAATGTATTGGGGAAAAAAATGTTGTCACTCCTGGTATTTCAACTTGTAGAATTCTTATTAGTTAACATTCCTCTTTTCTGTCTCAGTGCTCTGTGTGTGTGTGTGCACTTTAGTGTGTGCACATACATGTGTGTGTTTACAAGGTGTACACACACACCTTTCTCACACCATCAACACATAAAACTAATCTCAAAAGCCCTAATTATATATAGTGTATATATAGTGTAGAAAAGTTTGACTATACAAAAAATTTTAGAAGTTCAAATTATCTTTATTAATTGCCATATACAATCAACTCTCATATTTGTGAACACTGCATCCTCAGATTGAACCAACCACAAATTCAAAATATATTTTTAAAATTGTACTGAATATATACAGACTTTTTTTTTTGGTCATTATTGCCTAAGCAATATAGTACAACTACTACTTACAGAGCCTTGGCATTGTATTGGGTATAATAAGTAACTTGAGATGATCTAAAGTATAGGGGTTATGCATAGATTAAATGCAAATACTTCACCATTTTATAGAAGGGACTCAAACACTTACAGGTTTGGTATCCACAGGGGTCTTAAAACTAACCCCTGTGGACACTAAGAGATGACTCTCCAATCCTTTGTTCTCGTTTTCTTTTTAAACTCTCATAATTAATAGAATACCATCTAAAAGCTATTCTTTTAATTAACTAGCTTGGCTCACTTATCTGGTTATGTGTTCACAGTGCTGCTGCAGAGAGACCCAGTGACCAGCATATGGAGTGGTAGTGTGGGTTGTTCCCCAAAGCCCTAACCCAATTCTAGTCATCAGTTGAGTAACCAATGGACACATGCCAGATGCCATGTTGAACAATGAAAATGCCACACAACTAAGAGTGACCTAGATCCTAACTGGCAGATAAAGATAGACACATACCCATGGAGATGTTCCCCAGCAAGTGCGCTACTAATACTGGGTAGGCAGCCGGGAGAGGGAAACACTCTACATGGTTGAGGAAGCAGAGCTGTTGAGATCCTTTGAGTGTCCTTAACATTGTAAAGGTAGTTGAAGCTGGAGGTTGAATGGCACAGCCTAAGAAGAGAAGAGAAGTGAGTACAGGACCAAACCTTGGTGAAATCGTGTTGAATAGCTGAGGAGAGAAGATCAGCTTGCCAAAGAGATTGAAAAAAAACAAAGAAGTAGTGAGGTACACAGAAATCACAAGAAAAGGATGTTTTGAGATGGAGGAAGTGGTCCATTGGGTCAGAGAGTAACAAGATCTATTTCATGATGTAATGTAGAAAAGTAACCAGACAGATGTGGGTGTATAGGTGTTGGCCACCATTTCTACATGTCTTTCATTACACTTTGTCCTTTAAATGTAATAGTTTGATATATAGTTCTCATGTTCCCATTACCCAAAAGTGGGTTTCTTATGTTTATAGACCATGTCTTAACTCTAATATCACTAGTTCTTGTGTCTTATCTACCCTGTAAAAAGTGTCCAGAAAATATCTTTGTGACAATCCTTCCTTCTCAAACCTGCTTCTCTATTATTTCAGCTCTATTTCTTTCCACTCTTTTGTTCCTTCCCTCCTCCCCTTGCTTCCTGCATGCAGTAGACTGTCAGGTTATATCAGCTTTCTGCAGCATCTCTGTCTGTGTCCATTTTTGGCAAGGGACAAGTTAACTCTCCTCCCTCTAGGAAATTAACTATCTCCATGGGAATTAAACATTCATAAAATCTCCCTCTCTCCATCCCCAAAGTGTATCATTCCTCTTTTAACCTGTATCTTCTTTCCTGATTTTTCTCCCTTCCTCCCTTACCTTTCTCCAATAATTCAAATGCTATTTTGACCTAGACAGCTCAGTGTATAGAATATATAAGTTGCAAAAGTAAGCGTCACCCATTCCCACACTTATGTCATGAAGAGATACATGAATGATGAATGATACCTTCAGGAGGAAAAGACAGATTGAGATGGAAAGGAGACAATATCAAAGCAGAAACATCTGGGAAATACTCAGAGTAAATAAAAAGGTTGACATTGCATAGTTTCGATTCTGCTCACTCCTTTGGTTAATGCCACCAAGAGAAAATTAACAGAAGTTATGAAAGAGAGTATTAACTGTTGCTTTCTCCACTCATCCATGATGATGCTTTAATCCTTAGATACCCATTAACTAAAAGGACTGGACTGAGGGGATAGGTCCTGTGGTGCTGTTCCCCCAGCACAGAGCACTGCCTGGGCTGCTGAAGGATGAATCTGATTGAGGAAAGAAGCACCATCCATAATGGTGGCGTCATCTATAATGGCGGCCTGCCTTTACCTCCTGTAATGCTCAGGGGAGGAACGGCTTATCTTCACGATGGCCAATTCTTTATGGTTAGTATCAGAAATGAGCCTATCAATCAGCCACATGAGACCTTTAAAGGGGCACCAGGGCCATAAACTTTATGAAAAAGGCTAGAGACTGCATTTAGCCCTCAAGCAGATACACAATTACCCTAAACCCAGTTCAGGGCAGGGAGACTAAATCTTCTTTAAAAAAAAAAAAAAAAATCAGAAAGTCAAGACCGCCCACACTCATCATGGCTTTTAGAAGCTAAGAGAGAGAAGATGCACGGTTGGTCAGATGTTTCCCTATAGTTATGCAAAGCTCAGGGGAAGCAATGATGCAAAAGAAGGAAATGGAGAATGCAATGCAAGAAATTAGACTGGGATGGGAAGAGAAGAAAGACTGGAGAGAGATGTTTTGAGTCTGTAAATACTTTCCTGTTTATGAAATAAACTCATTGATATGGAGAGGACTTGAAAAATCCCATTGATTTATTCACTGTAGGCAGAAGTTAGAGAAAATCTCATTTTCATACGCTCGCCTCCCTATCACTCAGTTCCCTGGTGACACAGAAAGTAAACCTTTCTAAGGGCTTTCCCAGACAGTTTGACATTTTGTTGAATTAACTGGCATATATTGTACCAAATTTATATGCTTCATCTTTCCACCCAAACAAGGAATGATTTCATATTGAATAGAATACTCAGGGCACCCAGAGAACTCTGGAAACTTCCCAGACCAGTCTCATTTCCCAGAGCAGTCTGGTTTCCCAGTTCAGCCTCAAATACCCCATGTCTCACCGAAAACCTGCCTGACTACGCAAGGCGAGGGCATTGTAAATCTCAGTGGGACTGCGCTGTGACAGCCCATGAGGCTCCCTGCATATACACTGTCATGATGTTTTATCTGGTGTACTTCAGGAAACATGTGAAAGAAGAGAGAGGCAGGGAAAATTAAATGATTGAGCCGTCTTTATGCTGGGGCCACGGCGTCTGTTTTGACCCTTCATGTATTGCATGCACAAATGTTTAGCTACAAAATAAACAGTGCATTTTTGTGGCTTGGCCTCTGCATGGGAAGACCATCTGACCCAACTACTGATGCAAATTACTCAGGTTAAACTGTGACTGTAGATCCTAGGATTGTTGTGACAAGGTGACATGGACTGTTTGGCTTTAAAATAGCAGAAATGTGTTGTCTAATGGTTCTGGAGGATCAGAGTCTGAAATCAAGGTGCCAAGAGGGCCATTCTTATCCTGAAACCTGTAGGGGAGAACCCTACCTTGCCTCCTCATAGCTTCTGGTTGTGTGCGAGCAACCTCTGGAGTTCCTTAGCTTGCAAAATTATTGTTCTAATCTGCTGTATGGGGACACCGCCTTCTCCCTGGATGTCTCTGTCTTCACGTGACTATCTTATTGTCAGATACCCATCATACTAGATCTGAGGCCCACTTCCATCCAGTACAATCTCGTCTTAAAAGTGACATCTGCGGCTGGGGTTGTGGCTCAATGTTAGAGAGCTTGCCTAGCATGTGTGAGGCACTGAGATCTTTAGTACTGCATAAAAATAAACAAAATAAAGGTCCATCTATGACTAAAATAATAATAAATAAATAAAGTGACATCTGCAATAACCCCATTTTCCAAAAAGATCACATTAGGACTTAAATGTGTCCTTTTGGGGGTCATGATATTTTATCTGGTGTACTTCAGGAAACATGTGAAAGAGGAAAGAGGCAGGATTGAGCTGTCTTTATGCTGGGGCCACGGTGTCTGTTTTGACCCTTCATATATTGCATGCACAAATGGGACAGTGGGGACTGTATAGGTATAATCTAGCCCATAATATTCACTATAAGAGATACTTGTCTGAAGTCTTAATTCAAGACACTTGGAGCCACTTTTCTAATTCAATTCAATAATCAGTTAAACTAGGAATCACTGGTATAAAGGACTTTGCTAAGAGTTTAGATGAGATGATCAAAATAAAACTCCACTCACCTTCCGGGTGTGAATATGATAGTATTCCATTATTAAAGATCTTTAGATACAAATATAATTATGTAAACGTTTTAGTACTTACAACCCCAAACCCAGAGGATACAGCAGTGACTAATAATAGTAGCTAAAATTTATGTAGCCTAAAAATATTTGCTAGGTACAACCATGAACGCTGTGCTATCATTTCATCCTAGTGAGGCCCCTCTGGGGTAAGTACAAGGCAGCCAGTGCCTTTTCTTACAGAGCTTACATCCTCCAGGTTTGTTTTCTTAAGGTCCTGCAGTCATTTCATATGTAAAGTGGACTCCTTGGTCATTTCTTTCTTTAGCGTGGCCAATGTGCTAACAGGGTGGTCTCCACTGCATTTTGGGGGTACTTTAGGAAGGATCCAGGCATTAGATGGGGTCCATCGTGTTTGTCTGAGTCTTGTTTGCTACCGACAGAAATGCAAGCAAAGTAGAGTCACTAAAATACAATAATTTAAGGGTCTTATTAAAAATAAGACCACTCCATGAAAGCTAAGGTTTTCTTCTTTTCATTATTATTTCTGCAGCACCTAAAAGAGTGACTGGCCCATTAATAGGTGCTCAATAAATATTTGTGGAATGAACGAATGCCAGTAATGAGCAGGCAATTCATATCCAAAGTCTGTTATACCAGAGAAAATGGTGTTACTAACTTCTGATAATCATGAACAATATCCTTAGGCTAGAACATAAAAGTATTAATATAACAAGTCTTGCTACTTTGTATCTGAGACATGGATGAAACAAAAGCAGCCTAGTGAGCCAGGTAATGTTCTTTTCCCTCTGCAGCCAAGTCATTGTGTGGTGAGTCAGGTATCTTGCCTGACCTGAGTGGTTGGTGTTGTGTGGGGTGTTCCTGCTTCAAATTCCTCCTTGCCAGAAGAGGGAAACATAAACAGGAAATGCCTTCTTTGCAGCCATAGTCCTTTGACTTCCTGTCCAGACCATAAGGTCACATTATTTCTGGTGACAATATATCAGTTGCCTTTGAATGATGTTAATGAATCATGGGACGCTGACCTCTGCCATTTTTAAAATGGTAAAAGGTGCAAAATGAAAAATACTTAGACAAGGCACTGATCTTATAAGGTCAGCCACAGAGAGCTTTTTAATGATAAAACTGAGCAGTTCAACACGTTAGCTCAGAAAAAGTAAGGGTGATATTTTTGAAAATGAGAACTAAGGACTCATCCTGGAGAGCCAATGGTTTCACTATGAAGGTGATCTGCAGTGAAGACCCAGCGCCATTTGTTAGTAGATGACAGAGTGCATTTTGGAACCCCATGGACCATCAGAACAGCCAGTCACTGAGGATGTGAGCCCAAAAAGATACAAAACCAGAAATGAAGAGCCATCTCATTGGAAGTCCATTCCTGGGGAATATAAGTGAACTACTTCATAGAGATAACTAACTGGTAGTATCCCAAGACCCCCAAGTGATTTTAAGAGCTTTATGCCTTTCAGATGCAGAGAAAGGGATAAAGGTCATTTGGAGGCCAATGTTCTGATCTAGGGATGTCTATTTTCATAAAGTCCATCATGTATAGAAATGACTTCTTGCTACAAAAGGGTGTCCATCTGTACTGACATTTCTTATCACTAGAAGGTAGGCATTATTTTTTCCTAAGAGTATATGGGACAACTAAATGATGCAGATTCCCCAGGACAAAATTACCAAATTATGTATCTATGGGGATTAGACAAGTGATGGACATGTCTGGGGTGATTTGGGAGTAATGCAAAGAGAATGTCAGAGCTGTCATGAAGCAGAGGAATCACATCCATCACAAAAGAAACAGTAGTTTAAAGCTACCTGAGCTTGCAGGCCCCATGTTCCTAGATCAACCGGGGTACCTTTCTCTCCCCACTTTTTATCTTAATGTATGTGGTCACTCTGTTTGAAAATATAAATGCAATGCAGGTCATCAATTTATGATCTCCACAATGTTGTCCCAAGGCTACAACTCAGGATATTCATTCTGCAAGATAGTGAAAGCCCTTCAGAATGGGTTTGGTGGTCAAAACAGTTTGAAAAACACTGGGCTAACCAGAGGTGATCAGTTTTTTCTACCAAAGGGTTTCTCAGAACCTTATGTGTATTACTTACACAATGAACCACTGAGTGTAAGCTCAGGGTATCCAGCATTTCCCAAACTCCTCTGACCCTTGCACCCTACTTCTGTGGATATTTCATCAAAGGGCTTTAGAAAGCCACACAGTGATTTGCTTTGCAATAAATAACATGAGTGCAATTCCTGTAAGTGAAAATCCTAGGGGAACGATAGATGTTGAAAACCAAGCAAATAGCATCTCTTACTTATTAGGATGCCTGTAAGTGGTCTTGATGAGTTAGAAACCACACTGGATTATGTAGAGTAGAAATGAGAAAAGATCCTGACCTCTTCATCAGCTACCCCATGAATTAGACTTTCTGATTCGCAATGTATATCTGTCAGTTTTCTGTTGTAATAATCAAAATACCAGACAAGAATAAGTTAGAGAAAGAAAAGTTTATTTTGGCTTGCAGTTTCAGACATCTCAGTCCATAGATGACTAACTTCGCTACTCTGGGCATGAGGTGAGGCATAGAAGAGGGGTATGGAGGAGGAAAGCTGCTCAGGACATAGCCACCAGAAAGCAGAGCTCTGCTCACCAGAGACAAAATATAAATCCCAAAGGCATGCCTCCAGGGACCTCCTTCATCCAGTGATTCCATACTTGCCTTTGGTTACTGCACACTGATTAGGTCATATTTCGCATAATCTAATCATTTCACTTCTGAAAATTCTTCCATGTCTCACACATGCACTTTTGGGCAACACTTCATATCTAAACCAGAACATATTGTTTGTGCTTTTATATATTAAATTGAGAGTGTGAGACTAAAGATGATAAAGTCAAGCCTTTCATCTCTCTTGAAGATCATTTATTCCCTAGAATATGATGAAATCTCGACTTCTGACATTATTTATTCAAATATTTTCAGGCGTCTACTATATGCCAGGGAATATGCCAGGCACTGAGTACACTCTGAATGAAACTGTTGCCATAGCTAATGCCAGTTCCAACCCAAACCCAGAGATCAAATTAAAATGTGTGTTTTTAATGCAGAAATTTATCACAGTGGAAAACTACTCACACGCAAAGGGAACTCTTCCTACAGGGTTTTCTGACATTTTGGAAAAAAAAAAAAAAAGTTTGGTCTACAACCATTTACTGAGTTTTGCTAGAACCTGAATTGGTGGTTTCCAGTTACATGGGTGGCTACAAGTTGCACTTGCTTCTCCCTCAGATACTGAAATCAGAATAATATGTGTTTGTTTTATCCTAAACAGTCTGTGCTGACAATTACGAATACTATTGCTATTTCCTGTTAATCCCTAGGAATTTTCCACTTCTCTGTTCAGGCTGCTATGTCTTCCTTGGTGGAACTCTGAACCTCCAAATAGAACATTGAGGCTCAAATCTAATGTCACATCTTTATAAGGTCATCTCTGACCTTCTAAATAAATGCTTTAGCCTTCCTAATTTACCAAGTCACTTGTCTGTGACTTTCTCATATTGCTGTTACCCTATTACAAGAAATATTCATTAATTTATTCAATGTATATTGAGAGCCCTTGGCGTGGGCTGTTCAATTGCTCTGTCCTATTGGCAACTGGAGATGAAATAGACTTCAAGATAAATGTGATCCGTTCCAGCCTGACAGCTGTAACTTAGTGTGGAGTTGAGTTTATCTTCCCTCTGCTCCATCTAAGCTACAGGATCACTGAGGCCAGGATCCCTATCTCCTCGATATATCTGTCACACAGTGATTTCTGCATATTAGCCAAATAATTTACTGAACATGAACTCAATTTTCCTCCTATTCCTCAATCTTGATTCCCAGTCCTATTGTTCGATGACACTTCAACAGAGGTTCATTTTCCTGAAAATGATTTGTCAATTTAGTTTACGGCTCTCATTTTAATTCCATTTATAGGTAAGAAACTCCTCTGTTGCTTAGCCATTTTGGGTATCAAGAATGTGTAACAAAATCTAAGATGCAGATTTGGGGATCATCCAAGAATTCTGCAAGTGCCTGCCACTTGACGAGAAAATTACCACCCAATTAGCATATGTCTATTTGCATTTTGTCCTTGCAGTCACTAAGCTCGTTTTCCCATGCAGATCCAGCTCTCTTCTCCCATACCGCATCTTTCTCTGTTAATGAAAATTGTCTTTCAAATCTCTGTTTATCCTTTAGCCAACAAACTAGTTTCAGTGGCAGCATTATGGTTACAGCCCAGAAAAACCTTTTCTGTGCAGTAATTTAGCTGTCAGTCTGGAAGTGGTAAAGCAGCAGAGAGATGGATACTCAGCCTGGGGCCTGCCTGAGCCGAAACCCTGCATAGCCCAACTTGGATGTACACTTATTAAACTAGATAGGAAAAAAAATCTCTCTCCCAGTTTCTCTTGGTCATTACTACATGATAGCTTGGGAAAATATTTTACTGCAACTCAGTTAATTGCTAAGAATCCTCTTATTATCTATATAGAGAGTCTGGGTTGTGGTGTAGAGACAATTTAGTGAGAAAATTGCCCTCAAAACCTTGACAAGCAAATGAGTATGACATTTGTTGCAGAGTCCCCTGATACAATATTATTCCAACACACTGGGAGTTTTTTTGGCAGGGAAGAAAAAAAGATGAACTTGGGAGCTGTCTATAGAAAAGCTTGTGTGCAAAAAGTAATGATTTTAGATCCATCGGCAGGCTGAGGATCATGGCAACCAATAGACTGATGAGTTATCTCTCATAATATTTCGGTTGAGACTGTCAAGTTGTTTATTTGTGCCATTGGGTGTCTGAGAGAGGTTAGAAAACCTACAAGTCAGCCTCTGGTTATTTTATGCATAAAACCTTGCACTGGGAATAATCAAATGCTCATCCTCCAGAGAATAAGTCATTGAGGTATATTAATACATGCTACAGTATTGTTTCAGCAGTCTGTTCTTTCTTACTGGTGAGAAGTCCTCACCAAAATGAATATTTAAAAATTAGATTTAGTTTGTGGTTTTATCTCAAGTAACATTGTAAAAAAAAATGAATTGGTAATATAATCAAGGATTTAAGACCTCAGTGAAAGTAACAAACCCATAAATTGAAGACTTAGTATCCACAGAAGCAGTTAATTTTTAAATTTGGAGCATAATGTATACCTTGTCCATACAGTGGCAATTGCTAGAATTCTGTGGCTATTTTAGATACAAATTTATCTGCCAATCTGAACTATCTTGAAATTTCTCAAGAGTGTTTTCCGTGGATTTTTTTTCTTTTGTACCAGAGTTTGAACTTGGGCCCTTAACCACTGAACCATATCCCCAGCCCTCTTATGGATTTGATTTAGAGACAGGGTCTTGTTGAGTTGCTTAGGATTTTACTAAATTGCCAAGACTGGCTTGAGCTCCAGATCCTTCTGCCTCAACCTCCCTAGCTGCTGGGATTACAGGAATGCACCTGAGATTTGCCCAGGATATTCCCATTTTCAAAATCACCCTGATTATTTGCTTATTAAGGATTCTAAGGTCACCTTGATATTAAAACTCCAAATGTTCTTTAAATAGTGTCCTTAAAGCTTTCTTAACCACTGCAGTCTTTATTCCAATCAGACCAATTATGTGGAGAGCAAGCCACCCTCAATGTATTGCAAAACATAGGGTGACCTCATGAACCCCAGGCCTTTTCCTTTAGGAAGAGATTTCCAAGAGAAACTTTGGTCCCATATGATGAGAGTTGTAGATGGATATCACTGTAGCCAAGGATGTTGGGACTCTTTTTTGCATTCCCAGGTTTTTAGATCATTGTGTGGAAAAAGAACAATTTTTCCTGGAATCATTAGCTGTATGCCATCTAAACTCAGCTGGACTGTACTGTGGGCGCAAGAAGAAAAAAGTTGTTCCTCCTCACAGGATCAAACTCAGTATTGATAATTAATTAAGGTTCTCCTCAATTGGCATATTTTTCTGTTCTTTTAAATTGTTTCTTACAACCCAAGTACATTGGAGCATTATTTTTGCAGTTCTAATAAACAATATGCAATGCACACACAGTGAAAGGCACAGATCATACATGAGAGAACTCAAGGAATTTTGACACATTTGCATGAGCAGAGCAAACAATGACAGTGGAAGAAATCTGACATAATTTTCCTACGTACATATATGAAAACATCACAGTGAATCCCACCATCATGTATATCCACAAGAATGGGGTCCTTATCCAGAAGAATGGGGTCCTAACTAGAATAAGATATATTCCATGGTTGAATAACTATATCAAAATGGATTCTACTTCATGTATAACTAAAAAGGACCAATTGAACAAAGTCTATGTCCATCTCTCTGTTATCTTGTGCATGTCCTCAATCTCTTCCCTTCCTCCCTTGGAGTCAACCAGTGCTTTGTTTTTTGTTTTTCCAAGATAAATTTTGACTGGTCTAAAATTTTATACAAAGCAATTTACACTTTTGAATCTACTTCTTTATTGGTGCATTATAGATACACATAATAGTGGGATTTATCATGCCATATTTGTACATGTATATAATTGGATTGAGTCCATTTCCTAGTACCTTAAAATAATTTTTTAAAGATTCATCTACATATCCATCTTATTGTAATGTTTCCATAGTCTGTTTCTTACTGCTGAGGGGTATCTCATTGTATTAATGTACCACAGTTTATCTCTTCTTTGTAGATAGATATTTGATAACTTCCCACATGGGATTTTATGCATAAAAGTTCTATGAACATTTTTGTACAAAATCTTATAGTTATTTTTTCATTTTTCTTGAATAACTATGGAGTAGAATTGTAATATATAGAAAAATTTCATACATGTGTACATATGAGGTAATTATGTAATGTACAATATATGTATGTATAAACAACACAAACGCACACACACATATATATATTTAGCTTTACACAAAATTGTCAACACATTTGCAGAATGGTTTTACCGTCTTCCAGTACCACCTGTGATGAATGAGAGCTTTGGTCGTCTATATTCTTGTCTGGTGTTTCCATTCTTAATTGTAGCCCTTTTTGGGGGGTATGAAGCAACACCTGAATTTGGTTTTAATCTGAATATCCTTGCAAAGCAATGGGACTGACCATTTTTATATACTTATTATTTATTAATAATTCTTCCTTTGAAATTGGCTGCACAAGTCTGTTTTCTTTTTAATTACTGAGTTTTATTACTGAGTTCCAGAGTTTCTTTATATATTCTAGACATAAATGCTTTTAGATATATACAGATAGTGATAGATAAACAGAGATGCGTAAAAATATTTCCAGTCTATGGGATTCTAATTCATTTTCTTGACTTTTTGATGAGTAAAAGTTACTCATTTTAATGAATTATTTTACCATTTTTAATGGTTATTGTTTTCAATAGCCTAAGAAATCTTTGCTCATCCAAAAGATTAAAAAATATTTTTGTTAGTTTCAAGAAGCTAGAATATTTTGTTTTATACTAGGTACTTTAAGTAGTATAAATTGCTTTTTATGGTGTAGAATTAAGATTTAAGTTTATTATTAATACTATTTTTGCAAGACTATTTGATCAACGTATATCTGTTTCCCTATTGAATTGTTTTTTTCTTTTTTGTCAAAAAATAAGTTGACCAAGCTAGGCATGGTAGCACATGCCTGTAATTCCAGTGGCTCTTGAGGCTGAGACATGAGGATGGCAAATTCAAAGCCAGCCTGAGCAATTTAGTAAGGTCCTAAGAACTTAGCAAGAGCCTGTCTCAAAACAAAAAAATAAAGAGGGCTGGGGATGTGGCTCAGTGGCTAAGCACCCCTGGATTCCATCCCTGGTACCAAAACAAACAAACAAACAAACAATCAACAACAAAAACCCAATATCAATTGACCACTTAAGTGTTTCTATTTCTGAATTTTCTATACTTTTTTTTCATTTTGTCCATCTTCACAACATTCTTTTAATTACAGCAACTTTAAGGTAAAATCAAGTAGTTCTAGTCCCCAACTTTGTGGGGTGTTTGCATGATTGTTTTTAGTTACTGTAATTCTTTGAATTACCACATTGTAAAATCAGCTTGTCAAACACCACAAATAAGCCTGCAGGGATTTTGACAGAAATTTTGTTGAATACAATAAGTTAGTAGGGGAAAATAGACATTTTAACAGTATTGAGTTTTGTAAGCCATGAACTTGATATATCTCTGCATTTAGATTTTTTGAAACTTCTCTCAGAGTTTTCAGTGTACAGATCTTATATGTACTTCATTAATTTAATCTTTGTTTCAGGTTTTTTCTTTTGTTATCCATGGTAGTATATTTTATCTCAATTATTACCTGTTCATTTCTAATAGAATAAAGCTTGGTTTTAGTTTTTTTTCCCCCCCCCAGAAAATTTTGAAGTAATTCTTATTATTGGGTTGGAGCTGACATGTTTCTAAGTTGTGACTACAATTATAAAGTTTCAGCTAGATGCTCTGGACAATCAGCTAGGTCTGTTCATATTGATATAATTGGTCCAGTATCAGATGGCCTCTGGAATCTTTCATAGCCTAGTTCCCAGTGACTACTCTCAGGAAGACCTCATTTAATCTCATCCTCTAGATGGATATCTTAGTATTTGGATAAGGACTAAGTGGGACCTCTGTGTACTCTCAAGGGCTCCTACTTGTGCATCTCCCTCCTTTTTAGTACCCTATTCCTTGAACTCCATGTAACTCAGCAGCTTCAAATTGCAATCTTCTTCTTTTTTTTTTTTTCTGTCCAGCACACCTGCCACTTTCTGTTTAAGTCCCTTTTCTCTCTGACCACAATAGGTAAAATTTTTCCTGGAGAGACAGTTTAGCCATGTGTTTCACTTCCCTCAATGAGCATAGACTTATCCTGTCCACTGTCTAAAAACAGTTGCTTCAAGGATTTTGTCCAGCTTCATAGTTGCTTACAACAAGAGGTTTAACAAGAAGTTAAATGTCACCCTGTCATGGTTGGTACCTGTAAGTGTACTTGTTTTTTTTTTTTTTTCCATTGTTAAATTTATAATGCAGTTATAAACTTTTTTTTTATCTTTTTCTTGATTTTTAATCATCTGTTTAGTGAATTGGAAATATGTTGATATCCACATTTATTCTTTACACATAATTAACTTTTCCATATACAACAAACTATTCTCAGATATTTTTATGACTAGAAAATTATTGACATTTGGGGAGGAATCTATAAAACTCCATTTTAAAAGGGATGTGTGAGCTGTTCTTTTGGGATTCATCAGACAATGCACAGAGAAATTTTTGCAATTATTTCTCTGACTTTATATTACTATTGCATTTTCTCTTTTTTATATTCCATCTGTTTAGGGCTTTAAAATATTTTTTCCAGATCTTTGGGTTTTATTTCTAATTTTATATATATCAAAATTTATATATATATATATATATATATATATATATATATATATATATATTTAATCTTAATATTAAATCATATTTAACTCATTTTAAGTACATTTTTAAAAGAGCATTCACCAAGTAATATAGACACCCCCAACATAAGTTGATTTATTCCTTAAATATCAGCATTTTCACCACTACTTCACAATACATTTCTATATAATAATCACGACAGACAAGAATCATTTGTATATTATTCTTTCAATATAAAATTATAAAGCAGAGCTTACAACTTTTTAAGTTAGATTGGCTATAGATTAATAGTATCTATTATTTTGAAGATGGCGTGAGGCATGCATCATTTCAAAAGCAGAATACTAAAAGAGGATCACAGAAGATGTGCTGTGTGAGGTCAAAAAGAAAAAAAAATGGACTATCAATTGGGATTTATTCTTTGGCAAGCAATGATATAATCTATTTGAATTTGAGAATTAAACAGAATTTCTTTAACAAATGTAAGTGTAAAATATAAACAACAGGATGATGTCAGTTTTCCATCACTATAACAAATACCTGAGATAGTCAATTTATAAAGAAGAAAGGTTTATTTTTGCTCAGTTGTGGAGGTGTCAGTCCATGGTCAGCTGATCATTAGCTTTGGGGCCTGCAGAAAGTCCTGAGAGCATGTCAGGGAGAACTTGGTAGAACAGAACCACTCAACTCATGCCCAGGAAGTAAAAAAAAAGAAAACGGAAGAGAAGGGAATCCCACAGTCCCCTGCTAGATGATATCTACAACAACCTGAAGACCTCCCCCTAGGCCCACCTCTTAACATTCCCACCACCTCTCAAAAGCGCCACCCTGAGAACCAAGCCTTTAACACGTGGGCCTTAACACATGGGGGCATATTCCAGATCCAAACCATTGCATTATACTACCTTGAAGCAAGAACTAATTATTCTCAGATTAATTTTACTTCTATCCACCTTTTCATGGAATGAGGAAAATCTAAATAAACCATTTCTCAAGGATCTTTTAAATTTTGATAAGAAGTATGCTTTGGGCATTATTGGTATAACAAAATTATATAGTGAAACAACGGACCAACAGTTTCTCTGTCTTGATTACAGCTTACTTCCTCCCAAAGGATAAAGTAAGAAGCTCTCATATTCATAATCTTTACTGTGTGTTGGTGACTCAGCTCCTCCATGACTGTTCAGATTTGTTTCAAACCCATTTCCACGATTTTCACTGTGACATCCAATGACTTAAAGTGTAGCTATACTTGATTTGCACTACTCTTGCATTAATGAGGGTAGGCTGATCTGCTCTGGCACATGGATCGAAAAGCAAATGTTTAAACCTGAAGGAAAATTATTTCTTGTTTATAGTACAAGCTGTAATAGGTTGGGAGCAGCTCTTCTCCACACAATGATCCAGGGGCTCGGCCTCCTTCCTCTTGTGGCTTTGCCACCACCCTCCCCTGCGCATACCTATGGTAAGTTAGCATGTTCACAATGAAGCACAACATCCATGTTTTTTGGTTGGAGAGAAAGAGCATAATGGGGCTCACTCACCTCTTAATGGCCTTGGGCACAAGTGGGCCACGTCATATCCACTCACATTATACCCTGACTGTGGGACTAGTGAATTCTAATTAGGCCTTCTCCATATATCACCCCATCTTCAGTCCTGTCCTAACCCTCTATCACCCCCCCCCCACCAGGAAGAACATGGAATGAGGTATCCATAGGAAATACCAGTTTTATTATCAAGACAAGGAAAGTAATTCTGAGCAAGAAAACTTTAGATTTTCCTTTGTTCTAAAGGTGTTTCCCTTTCATATTTGCATACTCTGTCATTTGATTTGATGCTTACAACTTGCTAAAGTAAAAAAGTGATTGGGGGAAGTTGGAATATTTTTTTTTCTCAGAAAAAAACTGTTTACTTTGCAAAAAATTGGAATCAGGTGAGGTAGTTAAGATTAAGGGTTCAAGAAGCCGTGCTTTCTGGGTAAAGCCAGAATATCTCCTGTCTTACTTGTATACTGTCTTAGTGATGTAGCCTTAGGCAAATTATCCATTTCTTCTACCATTAAATGGGGGAGAATAATAGCAAATACTTCATAGGTTTTCTTTTCTAAAGAATAAATGAGATAATACACATAAATTTCTTTGAAGATTTCCTGGTACGTATTAAGTACTCAATAAATGTTATCTAATAGTAATAGCAGTTGTTCTCATTAGAATTATTATTCTCTGACTTGAGTGCATACATGTTTTACAGGTGTAAGCCATTTTCACCTCTAATAGAGAAAGCTCTTGACATATGAGAGGTCTTGATTAAAAAAAAAAAAACTTGCTGAAAAACTATAGCATCATCTATTTAATTTCATGCCTTCTGCTGCTGACTTTGCCTTCTGATGGTATTTCCATTTGTTTTCACAAAAGTCAATATTTTCCTGTTTCTCCATTTAAAATAGATTTTTATGTGGAGCATGTAAGCAGTATCTGAAACAAGTGAAATTAAAGTCTCCCAAGTGTAGGAACAAAATAGGAGGAAGGTGTGAGCCTGAGATCACGGTTCACGAGAAGGTTGCAAAGAGCAGTCGGTTTGCCCACAGTGAGACCAAAAATAGTAGGAAATGTGGGGGGTGGGGGGGGCATTCAAATTTCACAATAGGTATCTAAGGGATCAAATTTGTATGGATGGAAACATTATTCGGCTTAACATTCTTGCAAGGAAGGAAGAGCTTCGTCTGGTTTCATGTTAGCTCATTCACACTTCTCTTGGCTATTTTCTCTATCAATCCTGCAGTGACTTGATACACCATGTCTAATTCTTCATAAATCAGCTCAACTCCAGAGTGATATTGACAGTGGCTTTCCCAACTCCATTGTGTTCTGTCAAGAGTTTTATTCGTTCTCAAAACAATCTGCCCGTGAACGCCCTTGTTTGCTTGCCACGCTGGTCTTTGTTCAGGCTGAAAACTTTGATTTATAACTGTATATAATTGATGGCTGTGGGGTAGGGGGACTATAGCTCATGCTCCTCCTCTTTTAATCTAGCTTTGCTTAGAAATCCATGTAGTGGAGCATTCTCAAGGGAATGGGCTGGGAAATTTTCCATATACCCAATGGGAGGTCATTAATCATGGTGAGGAGTGTGTTTGTGAGAGGAAAGAAAACAAAAGTCAGACCACCTCAAGATGGCTTTATCAAAGAATAGATGTTAAAGCTCATGTATTCATGGTGGGGCATTTCCAAAGAAAAGCTGAGCTATTTGGTGAACCAGAGATATTTGCTACTCCAAAAACAAAATTTGACATTAGTACTTGAAGATATTAGTATTGAAAAGCTGCTCCCAAGAGTCCCTGACAAGTTGCTAAGTCATGGACCTGGGAACCTCTGAAAGCTCCTTTTAAATGGCACAAGTCTCTCTCTCTCTTTTTTTTTTTTCCCCTGATAATGAAAAAGAAGGAAACTACAGACTTTTTTTTTTTTTTTCTTGGCAGGTTTATCACACTATAGCTTGCAGACCCATCATTCTAGTATTTTCTGAATTTAATGCCACGCTGTCTCCCCACCCTGCCCCCTCTAGTGGAACTTCAAAAGGAGGCTGTGGAACTTTCTATGTTGACATTTCTTTAGAATGCAAAGATTGATACTAAGTTCCTGAAAGTAACTCCAGATTCTTCTCAAAGGTTAGAGAGAAAAATAGAGGGAGACAAGTTGGTTTCTTTTTTTTTTTTTTAAGTGTTCATTGAGAAGAACAGAATTTATTTTTGGTTTACTTTTGTTTTCTTCTATAAAAGTCACCTTGCAAGCAAAAGATATTTTATGATCAATAGCCTACTCATAAAATACATATTTTTTTGCAAATGAATTATAATGCCTAAACTAGAGTAATACATCACAAAAACACAAAATTAGAATAAATGAGAGTGTACAACAAATTTTACATAGTTTCTTTATGCTCCATATTTTAGTGACTGAGAATGTTATTCTAGCATGTATCAATAAAAGAAGTAACAAAGAAAACAAAAGAGAATTATAGGCAGTGATGTTCACTGGATCATATCCCATGAATATCTCCCAAATTATAAGAAGAGGTTGAAATGCTAGCTAATATCAGTTCATTCTATTTAGTAAATTAACAGCTGGTATCATTGAAGTGGCCCTAAAGTGATCTGAAGGGAAGATGTTTTAGTCCATTTTTAATTTTGGGCACCTGTTGACATAGGCATTATTTAAATTTATTTGTTTTATTTTGCATTGTTTTATCTCAGGTAGGTTCAGCAATAGCAAGCCCTCTCCTTGAAAGAGAAGCCAAGATCATTTACAATTCATTTCCTCCTCTTTAAAGGAGTTTGGACTGATAAATAGTTTCCATATGAATGATGCTGGGAGTCAGAATGGAAAGAGTCCTTTCATAGATTGTGTTCCTAGTTAAATCTGAATCCTTTGAAATTAGGAGAAAGACGGTTCCCAGATGTTGGTGAATTGGTCCGCAGAGTCCCCACTTGACACAAGAATCAATGGGCCTTGGAGAACAATTCCTTAATATTGACCTGATATGGGATATAACTTTAATCCTGCTCTACTGACTGACATGCCTGAGAAAAAAAATGTATTAAAGAAAGGACAGAAAATAGTAATTAAAATCCATGGTTAGCCAAATGAATGTACAAAGTACCCCAAATATTGGTCATCTTTGAAGAACTGAAAATCCATTCCCTTTGAAGGCACTACACAAGCTATGAGACCCAATTCACGTCTTGGCACCTTTGCATATCACTAAAAATAACTTAATTCAAAATAAACCTGTTGTAAAGGTGACAACCCATGCACTCTAGTGCTTTTTAATTCTTTAAGAAAAATAAGAATTTGAGGAAAATTTCGAATATAAGATATTCTTTCCACTGGGCATGGTAGCACCTGCTTGTAATCCCAGCTGCTTGGGAGGCTGAGGCAGGAGGATCATGAGTTCAAAGCCAGCCTCAGCAACTTAGCAAGATCCTAAGCAACTCAAGTAGATCCTGTCTCTAAATAAAATCCAAAAAAGGGCTGGAGATGTGGTTCATTGGTTAAGTGCCCCCTGAGATCAATCCCTGTACCAAAAAAAAAGAAAACAAAAAATCTCCACACTTCTGGTATATGTTCATTGTTCTAACAGCTTTGCGTTTCAAAACTAATGTTTAACTTGTTTTGCATATGTTTTTATTTTAAGAAATATTTCACTATCTATGTTCAGTATATAACTTCCTTAACTTAAAAAAAAAGCCACTATCGCTTCTCTCATACCCCACTGTGTTCTGAAGAAGTTAAAAATTCCAAAACAATGTCCAAAAATATCATTGTGAACATTTTCTATTGAATACCTTCCTGTTGTCTTGTGCTGTCATATAAAGTGGATGTTGCTGCCTTGGGGGAAAATATTTTTATTAGAATTTTGGGGTGCTACCCCTTAACATAGAAAATGAATTCTTGTTTTTTATATAAAGTCCAGATTAGACAAACATAAAATATTAATGGTAATAAGGAGACAAAAATCCCTTCCTCCAAATTAAGGCTAACTTTTAACCGTGAGCAGAGAATTTCAGAAAAAGCCAGTATGTACATGAAAAATTGTCCTAAGGTGTATCTCAAGAACCATCTCCTGTTCAAACTCACACTTCATTTTTCATGGGGGTGGGGGTGGAGAGATGTTTTCCTTCAAGAAAGGTTTAAAGTAGTCCCTGATCTCACAAGTACTACATGCTTATTATTAAAATAAAATATGAAGTTGGTTGGCCATGTTCCAGGAAATTTGAACTAGGTAAAAGGACAAAATGAACAGTCATAGCTTCTCATGCAATTATTTAATTGGGGAGTAGATTTTTCTATCATTGTCCCTGGCAGTAGTAGCCATTTGATCCTGGGGCTTAGATTAAATGTTTCAACACTAGTGTCTATTTAGGGATCTTTATGGGACAACAAGTCGGTCCCCTGGGCAAGCCTATGTCAACTATAATAAAGAAATGGTCACAAGTGAGTGAAAGGTATTTATTTATTGCAAGACTTGCAGAGACGTGTACAGTGCTACCCGGATGCTCCCTGAGATTTGAGGGTATCTTGTCTCCTGATGGTAAAGGTAGGCAGCTGACCTCAGCCTGTCCCTAGGATTTTAGAATTTTCTTAGGGAAATGAATTCTCAAGCTACTCTTTCTTCCTAAGCACAGGGAGTCCGTAGAGAATAGGAAAGAGCAAGGAGGGGTGAGACTTGCCTTTGTATTTTTTCCCCCTAGGAAATAGCGGCTTCCAACCAAACTTTAAACTGGACAGTTCGTTTTGCTTTATGCCGTCTACAGAATCCACCATCTGTTTCACATGGGGTCGATATAAATTTTATAGACTTCACAATTAGATTTTAGTTTGTTTAGATTTTCCCCCACTTACTCTCTGAGTGGTCATAGACCTAAATGCATGCAGCTAAGTATGACTGGAATATCTGTGGAGCGGGCACTAAAAGACATTTGTCACATTAAACAGTTGGATACATTTAAAAGCCTCCTGGAAATTGAAATCTGAACATCTGTATCAGGGAAAAAAAAGGCAAAAAGTATAATCTGTTACTGCTACTGTCAGTATTCATGTAAAAAGGTTTAGTCCGGGGTTTATGTTTCCCTCTGTGGTGCTCTGCGATGGTGTTGGTTGGGGTCTGCATATTCTGCAAGTTATCTCAAAATTGATAAAAATGCATCCTGCAAGGTGGTTGAATCAGATGATGTTGTTTGGAGATGGGTTTAGTGGATCTGGGGAAAGGTGTTGGGGCATACCGTTTCACCCAAATTAAGAAGCCAATTGTAGCACGATGTTCTTTTATAGACTTGTGGTATTTGGATAATTGAATGGCTATGGTCTGCCTCACTATAGCTTAAGAGGCATCTTTCTGAGATTGGGGAAAAGTAGAAACAAGTGATTTTTACAGCCAGGCACCAGGAATCTGCTGACATGGCACTTAAGAGAGAAGAGGCGGTCCTGTCTGTTGCTCAGAAATGTTCACAAAATCTTTCCCATCTGTTAAGTGATGGGGAAAAACAAAAAGTGTCCATCCAAAAAGGTTGCAAACTCTTGGGAGGCTTGAGCTCTTTTTGAGAACAGGATGGCAAAGCAAATACTCCAAATGCCTTTTTCTCTTAGTTTCATTTAGAACTTTTATTGTTCATTTGTTTGCCCAAGATCTTAAATGCCCTCCCCCATCCAAATGTGGGGCTCTGTTCCCATGTAAAGTATTTCTATTCTGCTAATTTTTAAGCAGGCATTCTTTCAAAATTTACAGGAAACATAGCAAAAATTAGTTCTCCCTTTATTTTTACTACCACTTCATTCTCTGTGTGCCAGTAAGGTACATAACTTCTTTTGACTTGAATTATAAGCTTGCTCCTTTTTTTAAAGCAAAGAATATTGGACGTTTGTTTAAATTATTTGTTCTTTTTAGTTATACATGACAGTAGAAATCATTTTGATATATTTACACAAGCTTGAAATATAATTGTGCAGTTTTGTGAACATTTTGTTTTTGATTAAAATAAATCACCTGGGATTTATTTTTGATAAAATATGCCCCTAGACGTGTGTTATCTTGCTAGGTAATTGCTATTGATTATGGGAACATTTTCCCACTGAATGGATTCCCAGATAATGACACCTGAACATGAGTTTCGAGTGTAAGGAATAACTGTCATTTTTCTTTGTGTCCTTATTTAGTCTCTAACATTTATTTAGGAGGTAGGGGGAAAAGATTGATTCTGCAACTTAGAAGAACTAAGACAGTCCTGGTAGCATTATACATTTGTTGAAAGAGGGGGTTTTAGATTACAATATTCCAATTGTGGATTCAACTGACTGGCATTTCACCCTCACTTAAAGTACCAGTGATGCTCACATGACATTGACTCCGGATCACTCTCTTGTTATGGACATCCCATGCTCTGATACAGGTGGTGAATTCAAACTTTCATGCTCATAGGGGACAAGTAACTGTTCATGAGTTTTGCTACCTGTTCCCATGGAAGATGAGGTTTTAGTTGTTTCATTTTTAGTTCTGTGATCCAGTCCCTTCTAAAGCTCTGTGATATGTCTCCTTGTATGCAAGTATATAGGTTAGGACAGACTTGCATTGTTTTTTTTTTCATTTATTTATTTTATTGAAAATTAGGAGTAATACTTCTCAGGACTTACTGAGAAACTAGAGCTTGGAAATCATTGCCACAGTGTTACCTAGACTAAAATATAGGACTTTCTATCATCAGCATTCAGATGGGATTGAAATACACTTTGAATTCTTTCACTTTCTCACTATTATAATCAGTCATCCATATTCTCTTCTTTTATCAAATGCCTACTGTGCCCTTCTTGGGGTATACAGGTGTTTAGGAAAGCACTTCTCAAACTAACATACATTTAAATCACCTGGGAATCTTGTTAAAAAAATATAGATTCTGATGCAAGAAGTCTGGGGAGGAGCCTGATGTTCTTTGACTCTGAAAAGCACCTTGCGATAAGAAGGCTTCTGATCTCTGTGAACTTATGGCATATCGAGGAGCCCATCTACACAGCAGAGGAGAAACTGTGAGGAGGACATTTAGATAATACATTAGTCAGCTTCTCATCACTGTGACCAAAAGATATGACAAGAAAAGCTTAGAGGAGGAAAAATTTACTTGGCTTCATTGTTTGAGAAGTTCAGTCCATGGTGGGCTGACTCCATAGCTCTGGTCCCAAGGCGAGGAAGAACATCATGATGGAAGTATGTGACAGTGGAAAGCAGCTCAGGACATGACAGGCAGGAAGCAAAAATATCTCTACTCACCAGGGACAAAATAACCCCCAAATCAAGACCCTGGTAACCTACTTCCTCCAGCCACCTACCCTACCTTCCTATAGCTATCACCCAGTTAATCCATTCAAATGGATCAATCTACTGATTAGGTTTGCAGCTCTCACAATCTAATTATTTCACCTCTGAATATTATTCTTTTTCTTTTCACCTTGGGTACTGGGTATTGAACTCAGGGGCACTTGACCACTGAGCCACATCCCCAGCCCTTTTTGTATTTTATACAGAGACAGGGTCTCACCCTAGTTGCTTAGTGCCTCGCTTTTTGCTGAGGCTGGCTTTGAACTTGAGATCCTCCTTCCTCACCCTCCCAAGCTGCTGGGATTACAGGCATGCGCCCCACTACCTCTGAATAGTCTTGCACTGTATCCCACACGTGCTTTTTGGGGACACCACCTATCCAAACCATTGTAGATAACATTGATCACCTACTCTATGCAGGTCACACTCTTTGTTAAGCGAGTGTGGAACAGTTTTTGATCTTTATGAAGCCACCTTTTGGGGTTGAGATACAAGCATGGAACCGTCATCAGTTGAGTAAGAGCATGGTAGAATTGGGCAGAGTCACCAGAGAAGGGAGCAGCTTTGCTCCTCTTGGGTAAGAGAGGCAACCCAGGTGACATAGTTCCTCTGGGTCTTGGAGGGTGAGAGGTTTTCAAGCTGCTGAGGTAGAGAGAATAATGTGCCCATTCAAAGGTAAAAAGACACCAATGTAGCATAGAGGGTTGAAAGAGCTCAGAGCTTCTGGGACAGGAGCTACACATTTGAAAGTACCAAAATTTATTTATTGAAAATGTCTGTAACATATCTGGTATTTCACAAGGATCAGTTCTTGTCTTACAACGCCCCCCCGGCCCCGCCGCCCAAAGGTAGTCCCATTCTCATTTTTTCAGATAAACTGAGTTCATAGAAATTGCAGAACTTGCTGGCAGATGCACATGATGTCAGAGGCTGAGCTGGATTTCAAGTTAAAATCACCATCACAGCAAGCCCTGGGTATACCCCACCCTGACAAGCTTGGAGAAGTTAGCAAAGGTCAGATCACAAAGAGCCTTGTAAACCATACCAAGGAATTTAAATTGGATCCCAAGACCAGCGGGAAACCATGGAATGCTTTTAAGCAAAGAGATGGCTTTTGGATTGGGGGAAGATTATTCTGGAAACTTTGTAGAAGCTCAATTAAAAGAGGGCCTTCTGGAAACAGATGAGAAATTGATGGCTATTAATCACCTAGAATCGTCACCCTTCGTTGCTCTAGGAAAACATGAACCTTATGAGATTCAAGGAGCTTATTGTCTGTTCCAAGAGAAACATGTATACACAGAACAAAATATCACACACAAGATCCACGTGTTCCCCCACGTTCAGGCTAAACACTCAGCACACAGTGTCTGAGAATCGAGCTGGCTTGTAAATACTTATTGTCCAGACACAGAGGAGAAGGCCATGGGACCCAGCAGTTCTGGAGACACTGTTGCCTTAAGATCTTGCCATTGAGTTACTTAAACTGAGATCACTCTTTATATATCCACAGTTGTCATTGTCCTCCTATAGGAAATCTGTTCGATCCTATTTTCTGGCCTATTCACTGTGAATATCACTAACTTCTCTTAAAAGCTCTTTCAAGGGAATGCCTTCTTGATATCAAGCAGTAATGGGGTGTATACAGTATACACACCCATCACATGTGCCTCAGAGTGACTTACTGAACACCTACGCCATCTGGGAAAGATAGCAAAATGACTCTGGGGGAACACCATGAGGAAGCTACTGCTGTTCTCATTTCATAAAGCAAACTACATCACAGAGTAGTTACATAACTTGCCGAGATTGTGGAGCTACTCTGAATTGGGGTTCTGACCAGTGTCTTCCTGATGCCAAAGCCCTTGCATTTCACTCCAGCAGGACAGGTTGTCTTGTTATTCTTTACATCTCTAGGCCGCTTCCTAATTTTCAAAAACATTTTGCTTTTGTTTGATGTATTTTCCTTCTACAGATGTTTGAGAGGAGGGTCAGGGATGGTGGTCCCATTTGACAAATGAAAAATGAGAGACTGAGGAAACGCAGGGATTGTACCAAGGTCACAGTTAATTGAGGCTGCTCTTCCTCCTCCTGGTCTGTAGTCTTAGGTGTTGTCCCTGTAGTCCAAGACCTTGTCCCAAGGATCAGTAGCTCTTAAACTTGCCTGTATCATGCCATCATCATTAGGACAACTTTGAAAAATATGAGTGCTTGGCTTCCACACCTAGACATTCTGATTTACTTGGTGTAAAGAGCGTTGTATATGTAAAAGCATGCCAGTGATCACCCTGATATGCAGCACAATTTGGGAACCATTGCTGTCGCTTTTGAGATAACAGTTTTGACGTTGGTTTGGAGTAGTCTTTCTCCAAGTGTGGTTTCCTGGACCAGCAGAATCAATATCATTGAGGAACATGTTACAAATGCAAATTCTCAGTTTGCACAAAAGACTTAGGAAACAAATATTCTGGGGGTGGAGCCAGCAATGAGCTTTCCAAGTGATTCTGGTGCAAGCCAACCCCCTTGGCCATACATCCTCCCAACAGGTTTATGATGTGGAACATGGTGACCAGCTGTCTGCTATTTTTACTAAAGCCAAAGCTTGGGAGAAATATATTTAAACCCAAATGACAGTACGAGGCATTTAGATACGTGTTAAAAGATGGATTTTTCTAATGGTGTAGGTTGCCAATAGTGGAAATAAAAAATTGAGGGAGGATTTTGGAATCTTTCTGGGGGTGGCCAGAGTACTGGACCATCAAAAAAAAAAAAAAAAAAAGGAAAGGAAGAAATTGGCCTCTGGAGTAAAGGAAAGCATGAAGTATTGTCATCTGATTTCACTTGAGTCATTTACAGTCCTTCCTTCCTGGGCTTTGAAGTTAAGGGTGAGGTCTTCATAGCTGGCACCCTTTATTTTTTTTAAAAAAAAGCCTTAATATGGTTGAAATCTTCCAAGTAATTTTTGCACTGGTGGCAGAAAACAGGCATTGACTAAATGCCTGGAAAGTGAAGGGGCTGGATTATGAATGTCAAAGTGACTTCTCTCCTGCCTCTTGCCCATTACTGGACTGCTTAATTGGCATCATTTCCCCACTGCCGCATTTACTTTTTCAACATTGTAATTTTAAGTAACTGAGTCTATTCACTAATTTCCCTAACGTCCTTTGTTGCCTGATCATTTCAGTGTGGCTGACTTTTGTCAGAGTTTACACACGGTCCCCACTGGACTCCACTCAGTGGCTGCTCGGGTTAGGTTTTACTGGTCTTTTGACAATGGCTTATAAAAGAATTAAAGAGTTCAGGAAATTGGGTGGGTGAGGAGTTAATGGACTGTAATTGTTTAAACTAAGAACTCGCATGAAGCCTCCAGAAAGAAGGGAAATACCTATGCAAGACTGGAGACCATCAGAGAGATTGTAGGAAAAGTTTGGGAAAAGGGTTATCTAAATTTATTGTGCAGGATCAAAACATTCAGCCGTCTGACATTAGTCATTAGCCACCAATTCTCAGATGCTTTCCAACTTGCAGAATATCACCCAATAATTTCATAAATTATAATTTTTAGTTTTACCATTTTTTAACCCATCACTGACTTTCAGTTTTGACTTTGATATCATTTGGATTTTTTCTGTTTGCATCATGGGGTGAGGGACTTATGTTTTAAAATATTCTGGGGAAACCAGGCAAGGAAGGATAGGAAAGAGGGCAGGTCAGGAGTTCTTACCTGAGCAGGGCAGGTGTGTCTCACCTCCCAGGACCTCCAGATGATGGATCTGGGGGTGACCTGCACATATGAATCCTCTGCCAGTGGAGGCTATTGGGAAGACTCGTCTGTTCATAGGCATGACATTGTCACAAGAGAACAGGTCCTGCATTAGGAAAATGGCTTACAACTCCTTCATCAACTATGAAGTGACATGGGATATGATAAGGGTTCTCTTTAATATGGAGATTCCTCAGAAAACTTGGAATAGAACCACCATTTGACCAGTTAATTGACCAGTTAATTATCCACCAACTACATAAAGGCAAGGTGAGCCAGAGCAATTGCTACCTGTGTATCATGGGTAAAGAATTCTATCTGTTTAAAGTTGTTTCTTCATTGTAAAGGTTTGCTAGGAAAAGACAATTCTCACTCCTTGGTTTATATCCAAAGGACTTAAATTCAGCATACTACGTCGATGTAGCCACAATGATGTTTATAGCAGCTTAACTCACAATAGCTAAACTATGGAACCAACCTCGATGCCCTCATATATACACAATGGAAGATTACTCAGCCATAAAGAGGAGTGAAATAATGGCATTTGCAGCTAAATAGATGGGGCTAGAGACTATCATGCTAATTGAAATCAGCCACCCCCCCCCCTCAAAAAAAAGCACAGGCTGAATGTTTACTCTGATAAGTGGCTGTTGATCCATAATAGGGGTGGGGTAATGAAAGGACTTTGGATTGTGCAGAGGGGAGTGAGTGGAGGAGATGGGCTGTAGGGATGGGAAGGACAGTGGAATGAAATGGACATTATTGCCCTATATATATGTATGATTACTCAACTGGTGTGACTCTGCACCATGTTCAGCCAGAGGAAGGAGAAGTTGTGCTCCATTTGTGTTCAGTGTGTCAAAATGCATTCTACTGTCATGTATTAGAACAAATTAAAAAATAAAAAAAAAAAATTTAAGGCAAAAAATAAATAAAAGGGTGCTTTTTTCCCCAGTTTCCTGAAAATTCACTGATGAAAGCCTTCCCAGTCTGTGTAGTTGAATAAGAGGCAGGCAAAACTTTATTGCTGATAATGAAGTACAAAAGAAAAGTCTCCCACACGGAAGTAACCTGGCTTTGAAGTTGTTCCTTGTTGGTTTTTGTGGTCTTTTAGCTAAAAGGGTGCCAGTGAGCTGAAAGCTAGAGGAAGAACAAGCAATCAGTGACCGTACAGTGAGGATTCTGCCCATTAGGGTTTCCATTGACTCCAAGACCCATTGAAACAAGACCAAAAACTATCTGATGGCTGCCCCAACAATTGAGAAAAACTGAAGAAGAAACTAAAAATGAAGGAGCAAGAGGAAGCATGCTTTGAAATAGAAATCTAGCCAAAGCAAATTCCCAGCTACTGAAAGAGAGCAACATGAAAGCATTTAGGTGGTTATTTGCATGGTTTTCTAAGATAGTAATACAGCTTCATAATTGGGGATGGAAGGAAAAACCAATTTTCACATTTCATATGGAAATATCAGAAATAAAAAATAAATACTTTGTAACTCTATAACCATAAAATATTACCTCATGGAGGACAGTACACTCATAAAGGGACAGTAGACTCCCGGGCATTCTCGAGATGTGTCCCAAAGACAATCAAGCTCACCTCTTCACCATCCTTGCCTTGTTAAACTCAGTCTTACAGGTCATAGTCTCAAGTCTTAAATGATTCCGCCTCTAGGAAATGTACTTTCATCCCCATTTATGCTCAGGTGAATCTTAGCCTACTTTAACTCATGAATTCTGCCCATATGCCACTTGCCAACATCGAGTTAGAATGGAAACTAAAAAGGAATATGGTGGTCCCTGCCCTTGAGTTTCCCACAGTCCTTTGGAGTTTCAAGCATGGAAATTACCAGTACACAGTACCATATGATAAGTACTGTCAATTTTTTTTAAATAGTTGTTTTTTAGGTAGACACAATGCTTTTGTTTTATTTATTATTATGTGCTGAGGATCGAACCCAGAGCCTCATACGTGCTAGGCAAGTGCTCTACCACTGAGCCACAACCCCAGCCCCAGTATTGTCAATTTTTATTTGAGTCATTTTTTACTGCAGTATAATTTATATGCACAAAAGTGCTCACGTGGTGCTGTGTGCTTTCCCCAGGAGTGATAGGGACCCTGCAGAAAGGAACCTCTTAGTGTGCCTTGGGAGTCTGGGGAGGCCTCTCATAGGAGGTGAGACCTGAGGATTAAGCAGTTGTTTACAGGTAGGTGAAAGTAGATGGGACAAGAAAGACTAGATTTTTGAGGGCAGGAATTCTTCCAACCCACCTTCTCCAGAAAGATTTCCATAACTACTCAGCTCTAACTGAAACTACTCTCTTAATGACAGGGATTTACCCAAATTATAGCGCATAACTTTTAAAGATCTTAGGCCTCTATCATGTTGTATCATCAATGCTTATTTTTCTGTTTCTTTGATTTTTATCCACCAACTACGTAAAATCAGGGTGGCAAGGTGAGCCAGAGATATTGCTACCTGTGTATCATGGGTAAAGAATTCCACCTGTTTAAAGTTGCTTCTTCATTGTAAAGGCTTGCTAGGAAAAGACAAATCTAGATCATGATTGGCAATTTGTCACAGGGCACCCAAATTCAGCCAGCCACCTGTTTTTGTTAATGAAGTTTTATTGGGACATAGCCATGACACATTGTTGGTGGGTGATTTTTGTCCCAGAATGGAAAAATTGAATAGTTGCAATAGACTCTCTGTCCCACAAAGCTTGAAGTATTTACTATCTGTTCCTTTACAAGACAAAGATTGCTGACCCCTGACCTATGCACCTAGCACATGTTTATTATCTTTAGTCCTGTGTAAACCTGATCTGTGATGCCTAATATATCACTCTCCTCCTCAACACCAACCCACTACCCCTGAGTCCAACTGAAATCATAAATATTCTTCATTGTATTTGCTTTATTGCTAAAAAAAATTTAAAAACGTTTTCTTGTAAGATATTTAAGGTGCAACCCCTCTGTGGCACCCTTTCTTCTAATATGAATGTCAGCCCCATGACAGCAAGAGCCTGGGTCCATCCCCTGCTGAAAACTTAATGTTTGGTCATGTGCCCAGCACAGAGATTGCATGCAAGATAATGCCCACGGGCGTGGTGGCGAGCAGTGGTTAAATCGTCATGATGAAGGTGTTATATTAAAGGAAAGATGATAATAGAACAAGCAGGCACCACTCCAACACCTTGGCTTTAGAGCAAGTTGATTTGTCTGCCATCTCTGTGGAAGATTGCACCTGCCTTTCTTACCTTCTGGGCTAAAGTCCTATGTTACCTACTGGCAGCATTGTGCTGGGGAGTCGTGGGCTTGTTGTGGACATGCAACCTGAGCAAAGGGGAGGGCTGAATTGCCAGGATACAATCTCAGAGAAAGAATAGGAACAGAACACAATCCAAATGAACTGAGTGAAGCCTTTCATTTAGAATGTCTTAGAAAAGAACAACCTACTGGGGGAAAAAGTTCATCTGAAAAGTGCCAAGAATAAGATGCATATGTATCATCGAATCAAATTATATCTTCTTAGATATTATGATACTATTAACATTTTTTCCCATTACTGTCAATTTTCCTCTAACTTCCTCCTGCATATTTTCAGGATAAAAATGAGAAGCTTTTATTGTGTGGTAGAAGATGGCTAAACATTTATGTAAAGGTTTTATTGATGCTAGCCTGTCCAGCGAAGGCCCTTGGTATTCTCCATTTTGGCTTTTACTATCTTATTTTGAGTTCTTCCTGGGCTTAGTGATCATGGACAGATCTGAATTCAGTGCATTTTGGAATCACTTCTAGAGAGCGTGGTTACTCTCCACTGCACATGCTTTCCTCCATTTGTGAGTATGCTCCCCTGGCTCAGATATGCAGGAAAGTCGTGGGTTGACATCAGTGGCTGTTTGTAAATGCTCTTCATATGGACTTACCATGGCCAGAGATCTTAGTTTAAAATATATATTTCCTGGTTTCTACCTCCCCCCAAAAAGGTTTTTCCACCCTGAGGCATCTGGCTACTTCCGGGAGATGAAGTGACAAAGTACTCATTCATTCATTCCTCCTTCCTCCATGGATTGAAACATCCCTCCAAAGTGACAGCTTGATATCACTTTGAGTATCGCGACAAGGAAAGCAGACAACCTTTCTGCTTTTGCAACATTTGTTTTCTGGCAAGTAGGGGAAAAACCAATATTAATTGAATAATTATCAAGTTAAAGGAATAATGATAAGTATTATACAATTTACGTATGACAGTGCTTGGTTAGAAAAGCAAATGTAGGTGTTATTTAAACCATGATATAAATAACAAAGAGGCCAACCTGGCCAAGATCAGGAAGGATGGTCTAGATATTAAAATCAGCTGAAGACTGGAATTTACTTAGATTTAAAAAAAAAAAAAATTGAAAATGAATACTTAGGAAAAACAAAGAAGACTAAACTCAGAATAATAAAACCTGAAGTACAGCCAAGCATCTGATTCTTAAGATTACATTTTTATGCCAGTATCATAGGCAATCATCAAATTGCTTTCCTTTGTTTTATGTGTGTGTGCGGGATAGAAGTGGTAGTATTAAACAGTATTATGGTCTGGGAGTGGAAAGTCATTCTCCTATTATTATTATTTCTATTTCACTTATGATACAAGGTGAATTTAGAGCAAAGTTAAATTTATGGACTAAATTTGACAGAGTCCATAAAAATATTCAATCTATAATTACTGTCCCATTTAAATAGGGAGATTCCTATGGCCGGCCACTCAGGAAGCATTGGAAGGGACAGTACTCAGGTCTGACATACCAAGATCGATGCTATGTCCTACATGCTGGGTGAAAAGGGGAAATGGGAAGTGAAAGTATGTGAATCATGGCACCCAGACAGAAATACACTTCTATTCATCCATCACAGGCTGTTGTCAACTCTCAGAATGACATTGGGAACTCTCAGAACGACAAGTGATTCCAAAATGCTTAAGCACAGAGTATACAATTGGAGTAGAGACCAAAATATGGCTGGCCTGTCTCGCACAGGATGCAGTGAATGAGGAGATGGGGATGGTTATTGGAGTTGTTGGGCAGAACGTCATCACTGGAATTCCATGATGTCATTTAGTGGAGATCCTGATAAACCAGAAAGTGATGGAGTTTTCTAGTAGCTAGAAGCCTCCCCTCATAGCACTCCTAGTCTCAGGAAAGACACTCAACAACCTGCGCTATCCCTGAGCCTATGAGAATTCCAAAAACTGGGCACCAATCATAAGAACAAAACATAGATGTGGGAAAGACAAACAGTAATAAACACATACAAGAGACAAAAGCCTTCTCTCTTGTTTCCACCCCCAACCATCATTGCCTGGCACTTTCCAGAAAAATACGTGTAAGGAAAAGTTGTCAATCTAGAATATAAGTATGTCCTCCTCGGAACTTGCAAAATATATACTATTCTACAGACTTATTTCACTTAAAGATCTATGCTGGAGGCCTATATCATCACATGCAGAGCCACATTTCCCCCCCTTTTAAAAAGCTGCATTATGTTATTTTATGTAGTTGTATCCAATTTTATGTAACCAGTCTCTTGTTGGTAAACTTTATTTTTTCATATTTTTCTATTATAGTCAATGTGGCATATCCATGGCAAACTTTTTTTTCCCCCACTTTTTCCATGGTATATCCTCTAGGGAGAATGCTGGATCAAATGTATATTTTAAATCCTCAAAAAAATTACAAATAGCCTTTCAAAAAGTTTGCGTCGACATACATTTCTACCAAGAGTATAGGAGGTCCTTTACTTCCCCATGTCTGCTTTCACTTTGGGTAATTCACCTGGCTACATTTGGCTGCTCTATGAGGTAATAATAAATCAAATTAAATAATTAAATAGATAATTTCAAATTAAAGGGTAAACTCTCAGAGGAGATGGAGTTTGACAGGAAGGTCTGTTGTAAGCCAGGTATAGATCTCTAGTCCTTCAAGCAACATTCCTGGGGCCAGATTTATTTAAAAATTAAAAATCTTTCAAATTTTGAAAGATGACATATACAGGTGTCATAAATAAGGTATAACTCGTAAACCCAATCCTGGCCAGCACTTCCTAACCCAACACACCAATATTTCTACTGCCAAGTACACAAATGTCCCCACAAAAATAGTGTAGCTAAAGCTGATACATACCCATGCATTGGTTTAGAAAATGGTTTTGCCACGGAAGACAGAGTAAAGAAAATCTTGCCTTGAAATGAATTATGGAAGAAAAATTTGGGCATTTAGACTTCTGGGATTTCAGAATTGCAGTTAAGATGTTGTGATCTTTTATAAAGAGCTGCCTTTTTATTAGGAACAACTGGTTTGTTTCCTCTAGTCCGTATTGTTTCAGGGAGGAGAGTGCAACTTTGTACTGTTGGACAATGGTTGACTATCAGTTTGAGGAGTTCTGCTAAGAACTCAGTAAATGAGTAATTCCCAAAAATGTATCAAAGGTGATAAGCGCTATTGTACATGATGGGAGAATGACTCAAACCTTCTCCTAATTCCATCTTTAAATCTCTTTCCTTCTTGTGAGTGATTAGGGATGACTTAAAAGACCCAAATGAAAGTACCTTGCTTTAGACAAAATTTGGGAAAGACTCTTACTCATTGAAAGACTTAGTAGTTGTTTAAACTCATGCTATCTGCAGCGGTCTTTTCAAGAATATACTAACTCAAGAACAGATAGATTAGTGCAAATTAAGAAATATTTGTCTCCAGGAGACAGAATGCCGCCCTTGAGCAAGGGGAAGGAGAATAGAATCAGAAACAGTATAAATCTTTTCTCAATTAATCCTCAAAACATTTTCTAGAAATAAAGACATTTGCCCATTTCATCAGCTCAGCAAATTGAATATGCTACTATCCATCGATTCATATTCACTTTATAAAGTGGCACGTCTGAAATTTGAACCTAGAACAGTCTATCTTAGCATTTCCCACTCTACCTGCTCCTCTGCTTTTGATAAACTTCATCTACCCACTAAGATTATCTTTGAGAGTTTTTTCTGATGGCTTGGAAATGTCTGTGTGATGAATTGTGCTGGGAGGGTTCTGACGCTGAATTCAGGTGAAGTACTTGATGCCCAATGTATTGCAAAGGTATTGGCAGAGGTGGTGTGTGGGCTCACGGGGACTCTCCTTGGAGTGGGTCACTTTTGAGTTCTTGTACTATCTCAGAATTATGTAAAATATGCATTTATTTGGAAATATATAAAAAATTAAAAAATCTTATTCCATTCAATAGCATTAATCAGCAGAGAAATGCAAATTCAAACCACAGGGTGATTAGACCACACACTTACCTGAAGGCTAAAATGAAGAAGACAGATGTTATAGGTTAGATGTGAGATATCCCCCCAAAGCTCATGTGTGAGACAGTAAGAGGAGAAATGATTGGGTCATGAGAACCTTAACCTAATCTCTATCAGTGCATTAATCCACTGATAGAGATTAACTGGATGTTAAGTACAGGCATGTAGGGTGTGGCTGTGGGAGGTGGGTCACTGGGGGTGTGCCTTTAGAGTTTATATTTTGTCCTTGGTGAGGAACACTCTCTCTGCTTCCTGATTGTCACGGCCTGAGGTGCTTGCCTCTGTCACACTCTTCTGCTGTGATTTCTGCCTCACAAGGGCACAGAGCAATGGAGTTGGCCAACTATGGACTGAGACCTCTGAAACCTTGAGCATCAAATAAACTTTTCCTCCTCTAAAATTGTTCTTATCATGCCTTTTGGTCCCAGCAGAAAAAAAATAAATAACTAAAACAACAGACAATACCAATTTAAAAAATAAATTTTTGTAGTTATAGATGGACAGCATGCCTTTATTTTATTTATTTTTTTAAAGACAGAGAGAGAGAGAAAATTTTTAATATTTATTTTTCAGTTTTCAGTGGACACAACATCTTTATTTTATTTTTATGTGATGCTGGGGATCGAACCCTCACACTTACAAGGCAAGCGCTCTGCCACTGAGCCCCAGCTCCAGCCCAACAATACCAATTTTTGATAAGGATGAGGTACAATTATAACTCCCTTTTGTGAGTGGTCTGAGAATAAATTGGTAGAAACACTTTAGAACTCTCAGTAACAATAAAACCCAAATGTGTATGTATCTTATGATTCAATGAGTCCCCTTTTAGGTATAAACCTAACAAAAAGCATTAATATGTTCATCAAAGAAATGTAAAAAATACTCACAGTAATAATATTCCTAATAACTCTAAACTGGAAAATACCAAATGTCCATCAGTATTAGAACTGATAAATAAATTGAGGTATATCCCAATAAACTATGTTGTATATCAATGAGAATGAACAAATTATAGCAACATGAAACAATTTAGATGAATTCCATACATACAATAGTGCATACTATTTGATGCCAGTATGTATACATACATATGCTAAATTAATGTCCAATGTTAGAAATCAGGGAGTGTTTACCCTGGGGAGTGGAGGAGCTTCTATTTGTTGGTCATGTTTTTTTTAAATTTTTAATCTTCAATGGTGGTCATGTGGGTGTTGGGTGAAAAATTCATTGAACTGCACACTTTGTGCACTTTTCCATAAGTATATATAGTTTAATTAAAAAGTATAAAATATTAAAAATTCTTAATGATGAAGAAATATCATTTTAATTCAAACATTTTTACTCCAAAGGTAAAATATTTTCATAATTATATTATTTTCAGAGTTAGAAAATTTTTATTTTGGCTCCCCACAGTTTACACCATATACAAATATCCTGAATCCCCACAGAGAACCTACACACGGCTGGACTTTATTCCACCTCTACCTAATGAGCTTTTGGATGTGCCTCCAAGCTTCTCTGAGACCCACTGTAAAAAGAAAAGAAAAAAAAAGACAGTAAAAAGAAAAGAAAATAAAACAAGTGCTTTGATAGCACTTTTAAAAAATTCATAACAGGTATAAAAAGAAGTGACAGCTGTTTAGTGTATACATCTGCAAAAAAACAAAAAAAAAACTACAAGATTTGTGGTGTCATAAACGGCATCAGTCATTCGCTTTGCCAAGTAAGACTGCACTGCTTCTGGTATAGTAGTCTTCATTCTTTCCTTGGCCTTTATCTTGTGAATAATGGATTTCGCTGTTTATAGGCCTCAGTGCATTTGGAGGGAGGGACTAGGAACATATGATTACCAAATTTGCACTCTCCTGACATTCCCCTGCTAAGTGGGAGGAAGCATCTTCTTTTACCTTTTCTGCCATTTGGATTGTTTCCCCTTCATAGTGTTTTCTCTGGACAGTGTCTCTTGCATAGGCTGGCTGGTCTAAATCAGAAGTGCTCTTTTGGTGGTACAAGCATTGCTCTTAGGAGCAAATCCTACCTCCTTTGTAAAGTCAGCATCATAAAAAGGCATCTTCTATTTTATGCATTACCAATTTTAACATAAGAGGAAAATGAAAGCATGCATTCCCCAGGTATGGAAATCCAATACAATCTAAATGCAGCACCCAGGTCGATTGCACAGTACTGTTTAATAGTATGGCTATTACGAATCCCAGCAGAAAAGCAGCACAGATCAGTTACACAGTTCACAGTAGATGCCCCACAATGACAGCGGTGGAGAGACGTCATACTGTGAACCTTGGCAACAACTTGTGAGAATGGGCTCTTACGACTCACATCAGCTGAAGGGCTTGTTTGTTTCCCATAAAATAGGAATGCATTAAAACAGGAAGACTATTAATGATACTCTGTGCCATATCAAATCTATACGCACTCTGAGTTTCTGACAGAATTTATAGTTGTGATGTTTCAAAGATGGTTTCCCAGATAAATGAGCAGTAATGTACTGTCATTTTGAAATATCTATTCATGTAAGTAAATTTTATACCTAACAAAAACACATCCCTGGTCGGGTATAGTGGTGCACACTTGTAATCTCAACAACTCAGGAGACTGAGGCAGGAGGATCACAAGTTCAAAGCCAGCCTCAACAACTTAGAAAGGTCCCCAGCAACTTAGCAAGACCCTGTCTCAAAATAAGAAATAAAAAGGGCTGGGATGTGGCTCAGTGGTTAAGTGCCCCTGGGTTCAATCAATCTCTGTTACAAAAAACAAACAAACAAAAAAAACACACATCCCTTAAGTAGTAGGATTTGTTTTGTTTTTAATCTTTTCCATGTCAGTAGGAAAATATTCAGAGACATAACATTTTCCTGCTTTCTTAAACTCAGCTTAGGGAATGTAATTTAATTTTTGATGGCTTAGTCATTATAAACATCAACGATTGAATGAAGCAATTACATTGTGCTTCCCTCAAAGGTTGTTGGAAAGGGTTGGTGGAGCTGTGGCCCTTTACCAAGTGGCTTCAGATTGCATTTTTTTTCTCACATGGTTTGGTTTCCTTCTGCCTCGTCCTTTGCGGTAAAGTTATCAGCTCTCAGTTTGTCTATCAGTGCTCTTATTTATGATTGACTTGCTATTTGTTTTCTGGTTTCCTGCCTCTAGTCTAATTTTAACTGTGGACCAACTAACTAGGCTCATTTATGCTGTGTGCATGAGAGGATCTGAGAAAGAGCCTGTCAAGTTCTTTTGTAAATAAATGCATGTAATATGTTTATATCACTTCCTAACGTTTTAGTGAGAGTTTGGTAAACATCAGCTGATATTAGTTTAGTAGTATAATTACTAAACACCACTGTGTATATTGGCTAAGGATAAATTAAGTAGTAGAAACAAATATACTCAAACATGAAATGGCGCAATCATCACAGAAGTTTATTTCTCACAAACAGAAGAGCCTAGCATAGGGTGGACTCACCAAGTGATCATCTTTCACGGGATGATCTAGCTTTCCAGGCCTCCTCCAACCCAGTTCTCCACTACCCCCTTAGAATCTTGATGCTATCAAAGTCAACCCTGAGGAAGAGGAAAGAGATAAAGACAGGGTGGGTGTTTTAGTCAGCTTTTTCACTGCTGTGACTAAAATATCTGATCAGAACAACCACAGAAGAGGAAGAGTTTATTTGGAGACCCACTGTTTTAGAGATCTCAGTCCATGGACAGCAGGCGCCATTCCTCAGGGCTTGAGGTGGAGCAGAGGAATGTGGCAGAGGGAAGCAGAGAGAGACTCCACTCACCAGAAACCAAATTCGTACCCTAATGACATGTCCCTAATGATCCACCTTCTCCAGCCACACCCTACACACATCTCCAGTTGCCCATCAGGGAATTCATTCACCAATTGGGTTAAGATTCTTATAACCCAACCATTTCTCCTCTAAACCTTCTTGCATTGTCTCGCACATGAGTTTTGAGGGACACCTCACATTCCAAACCATAACACTAGGAGTTTTTCTGACTTGGCCCATGAAAGTGCATCATTGCTATTTTGTTTTTAATTCATTAAATTTTTTATTCTTTTTAGTTATACATGACAGAGTATATTTTGACATATTTATACAAACATGGGGTACATCTTATTCTAATTAAGATCCCAGTCTTGTGGATATACATAATGGTGGGATTCACTGTGGTGTAATCATACATGTACATAGGAAAGTTAAGTTAGATTCATTCCAGTCTTTTCTATTCCCATCCCTGCACCCACCCCTTCTCTTCCCTTCATTCCTATTTGTGATTCTATTGGCTAGAACTAAGTCGTATGACTACACCTCTGCAACAAAACCTGGGAAATGTAGTCTAATTCAGTCCCCAGGAAGAAAGGGAGAATGGATTCTGGTGGACAGAGGATCAGTCTCTGCTATAATATTTTTGTACAGGGATACAAAAATATTGCAGCAGATTACTTTTGACAATTCTGTGAGATTTACTTTTGACAATTCTGAAGTTACTTTTTTATATCCATAGCTTCTACCATTTTCAAATTGTACAGCATTTTAAAAAGAAACCTACATGAATGAACTGTAAAATATTATTTAAAATTAAGCCAACTTTTAAACTTACTTGGATAAAACTATCACTTAAATGTTACCCTCGCTGGGTCACAGCAATGTTTCTATCTCTTTATTTGCATGCTGCTCTCTGCCAGCGTCCAAGTGGGCCACTTTATAGAAAATTAATATGGAAATGGTGGACTACAGGACAAAGATCTCAGGCTTTGGAGTCATCCAGACCAGAGTATTTCCATACATTGTCACACAAAAGGATCATATTTTGGATATGACACAGAACTTATAAAATTTGACACTTGTTCAGTGAATTGGGGATAATCACAACTCTAAAAACATTAAATCAATGACATATATAAATCATCTAGTTCTGTTTGTCATGTGCTAAGCATGCAAATGGTAGGTATTGTTCCCTAATAATGATGTCACATTATTAAAATCGTGTAGTAATTTGTGTTAGATAAATGCATGTAAGTAGATTAGTAATTTCAGAATGTTGAAGATATTTCTGTGTGCATGGATATGTCAAAGATGTAGAAGGAAACAGACATTATTACCTTATGTACATATATGACTGCATGACTGATGTGATTCTACAACATGTACAATCAGAAAAATGAGAAATTATATCCCATTTATTTATATATATATATATATATATATATCAAACTGCATAAATGCATTCTACTGTCATGTATAACTAAAACAAATTTAAAAACTTTTTTAAAAAGATGTTATCAGCTTAGCTTTTGCCTTCTTTGCTTTGCAACACCTGATAAAAGATGGGTCTTTGTGACTCATTGCTTTATTTCCCTGCATAGTATAAAACATTTATTTGGAGCATGGCCCACAGCATCTTCAGAAGAGTTAGTGGCATTTGGAACAGTGATCCAGCAGATCAAGTCAAATGTAACAGGGATTGGTAGAAACTATGGTTAAAAGGTGAGCATTTGCCAGTATAAAAACAGTAAAATTAGTATGTTTTTAAAGATCTTCTCCTAAAAAGGAGAATACATTTGAAAGTTGGCTGGTGAGATATTACTTCTGAAGTTCAAATATACCCTTCTACTCTTTGTTTTGTGGTGGTGACCCAGGACCATGCAACCACATTTATCACTTACAGCTGATCCCCTTTTGGCTCTGCCAAATGAGACACTAGAGGATAAGTAGAGGAGGAGAAAGAATAAGGAAAATGAGGCAGATTCGCCTCCCTCCCTGTGAGCATGTCTTCAGCCTCACTTTCTCACCCAGCCAGCTACCATTTGTTTAAGTAGCAGCTGTTAATCCCAGTTTGTAGTTCTTCCCTAAGCTACCAACACCTGACAGGTAGACTTCTCACATGTCTTGGTCCCAGCCCCACTACATCCCTCCTTGAAGCTCTAAGTTATAAGGATTCCATTCTTTCTTTTTCCCCCAACTCCCACCCCAGCCTATGAGAGCCAAGTCCTACAACATCTTAGGATAGTTGGATTTTTTTTTTTTTTTTTTGCCTTTTCTGTTCTCCCGTGTCTGGTTAACAATTCATGACATTGATTCTTACTCGTTAAATTATCTTGTGTTGTTTGCATCTCCTGACTCCTGTGAAAACTCTTATCAGTAATGGCCCCAGAAACAAACCCTAAAAATGGGACATGGTGGCGGTTATGTTTATAAGCTGACAGTTTACCATGTCTAAGCTAAATTTATGTCAACACATTTTATGCTTTTTCTTATAGATGCTGCTCTTGTTATTACCTAATATGATATAAAAGTAACATATTTAGAACATACTTATTTTTTTTCCAAGAATGTTCACATGTGTTTTTAATTCTTGCTTCATGTCTCTGAGGAACTTTAAAGGATGAGGAAACTCATCATATGATATGGCCAAAGTCAGTATGTGGAATAGCCTAGGATTCAAGTTCAGATGTTTCAATTCGATGTGTTTTACTCTGCACTATAAAATACCTTTCAGAAATGTTCCAAAGGTACCACTTTTTTTTTTTTTTACTTTACAGCAAATTGTGTTTCAATATTAAGACTTCATCCAGCAAGAGAATAAGGCAGCAGTTGACATAGGAAAGGGGAACCATATCCAATAAATTTGCTCAGTTTAGTCTTGTAGCTACAGCCAGCCTCAGAAGTCTATAATTATCTCTTATTCTGGGAAAGAAATAATTTTTGGCTTTTCCATTTTATAAGATATTAAATTTCAAAATCTCAGGAAGGAGTATTTTGTGAATTGTAACTTAGTTTAAGCTGATCAAGTGTTATTACTAAGAATCTGTTCTTAATTACTCGACTCAAATTAAATAATCTTAGCATTGCCCCAGGTATCAAAATATCTCATCCTCATTTCTCAAGGAAACAATGAGCTGCATTATGTGGAAGACACATAACCTCCAAGTTTAAGTTTACTTTGACATAAATAGAGTGTACTTTTACAAATGTGTACAGATTGCGTACATTTTTATGAGTTCGACAGAAAGGAGAACAGTGGGAATGGAGAGAGATTTCTAACATCTTGGCACTCTTTCCAGTCTCTAGAGTGTTTCTTGGGGCTTGGCAGGATTATTTTCTTACCAGCTAAATACATGTAGGGCTGTGGCAGCAAGGGAGTCCAGAATCCATTATCAGATCCGTCTTGTTTTTTCAGATGCAAGTAATCAATCCTAATGCTGTTTTGATTTCATTAAGTAAGAGCGATATTTATATCAGTCTTTTGGAGGAAAAACTTTGTGGCATAGTTTTAGGAAGTGTACTTTAAAATCAAAACGATATTTTATTTCAAGAATTGATTACTAGCACCTACTCTTTAGTTCTCCATCATCTTAACTACTATTAGTATCTCTTTTAAGCACCTAGAGTGCTGTTGGTATCCACAGTGTTACTTGTGCATCTGGAAAGGCTGCCTCCCAAGCACCCCAGCAAACTGACTTTTAAATCAATTCTGAAATGCCATTCTTCTTCTTAAGGGATTGTCCAAAAAAGATTGACGACTCTGTAATATATATTGCAATTTAAGTTTCCTAAGTCAAATTACCTCGGTTTTCATAAACTTTTGTATTTATGTATCTCCCTTTTATTCCAAAAACAAATTAAACATTTGATTTGGATACCATTTGAAGATATGTATCAATTCATTATAGTATCCTGTCTTGAAACATCACATGCATATCAATACCAATGTATTCATGTTCAATGATAAAAATCCTAAGTGGAGGAGTCTGTATTTCCTTTTGCAATCCAATCTGCCACCCAAAAGATAGTAGGCAGCTGTTCAGTGTTTTGATTATGATAATAATTTTAAATAAACGAGAGAACCAGCTCTTATAAAAGTTGGCAATTATTCAGACTTGGATATTTTAAACCAAGGTCCATAATTGAGAGCAGATTCAAGTTAATGCATGTCTGAGTCAGACATGGACCACCCGTTTGGTGCACATGTCACTGGTGAAAGATCCCATGACAGAGGGCCTTGTGCAAGGTAGGCCTTGTGTTCAAGTCACAGGCTGCAGAAGAAAGCTTTTACACTTGCAAATTCTCAGGTCTCAGTTTAATTGAATCTCAATGCTTCCCAGATGATTTGTGCACAGTGTATAATTTGAGCAGTGGCGATAGTGCAAACATACTGGCCTAGAAACCCTTTTGCGACATTTATGATTTCCTGGTACCTGCAACTAGCAGCCTTCAAAATCTTAAACATAATCCACTTGAACTGTGAAGTTCCAGCTTTAATAAGTTTCTCAAAATCTTATGAAGCAATTTAAATGTTCATTTAATTTTAGACCTAAAATTAGAGGTGTCTCAAGGGGCTGTGGCTGTGGCTCAGTGGAAGCACATTTGTCTGGTGTGTGTAAAGCACTGGGTTCAGTTCTCACCACTGCATAGAAATAAATAAAAGTCTATCAACAACTAAAAATCAAAAATTAGAGATGTCTCCTAGTGCTACATACTAGCTTTGTTTTCTTGACTGTGTCAAAGGGTATGAAAACTTCCATATAAAAACTAATTGTTAACTGGGCACGGTGGCACACGCCTATGAGCCTAGCAGCTGGGGAGGCTGAGACAGGAGGATCTCGAGGTCAAAGCCAGCCTCAGCAATGGCAAGGCGCTTAGCAACTCAGACCCTGTCTCTAAATGAAATATAAAATGGGGCTATGGATATGGCTCAGTGATTGCCCTAGTACAAACACACACACACACACACACACACACACACACAACAAAAAACTAATTGTTTTCCTAACTCTGGTTATACTGGTTATATAGGAAATCAATATCCAGTGTTCTGTTTTGGGAACAGAATCACATCATTCTAATGCCTAAAAATTACAGGGACCATAAAGTCTTCTGTGTTCTTTCTTTAGATACAACCTTAAATTTTTTCTGAAATTTATTTTTATTATTATCTAGCAAGTATCTGTTTTTGCAGAGTCCTTGATAGGAGATTATTCAGCACAACTGACAGTCGGTTTGTTTTCATGTGGTTTTGTCTTGACTTACTGTTTATTTGGAAATGAATCACATTATAAAGAAAACTGCCACTTTGTTTATTTTTATTCTGTTTTTTTTTTTCTTCTCATTGCTCACTGATCCCTTCCTGACTTTTCCCCGCTTGTATCTGTATTATCTGAACCAATGTGGTCTGGTCCCAATTGTTTCAATAAGCAATTTAGCTTCCTTTATACATTCTTTTCAGGAATTATTGGACTTGGACATATTCCGTTCCCCCATTTCTCTTGGTAGAGACTGATAAGGAAATTAAATTACCACTGGGTACAATACATTTTAAAAATCACTGTAAATTTCTTCAGTCTTATTTATATTCAGTTTATTTTGACAGTCCTAAAACCAGAGATTTCTTAATAAATATGCACTGGAAATATTTTTCATTTGTTTGTTTCCTTCTTTGGAAAATGAAGTCTTAGATAAGGTCTAAGAAAAAGATCATTGCTTTATTTTGTGGGAAGAAAATAATATGTGATTATTTTTTTCTGTGCAACTTCCTGCTAATAATTGAACCACTACTTAATTCTCCAATGCGTTAGCATTGTCTACTTCTGATAATGTTCACTGAGTGCTATTTCCTGGTCCTCAGAATCCTCTGGGTTAGCCACAGCCCCAGGGTTTCAGACAGTCTTTTCTCCCATCTGGGATACAGAGAATAGATCAAGAATCTTAAATTAAAGGGTGATGGTTGGAAAACAATTCCAAAAAGTTCTTCAGCTATAAGCAAAGGCCACCAAGGGTGGAAGAAAGGACCTTGTGGAGAATAGGAAAGGCTGACTGTGTTGGCAATGCCCTTCTGCCTAAGAAGGCAGAGGCCAGAGAATGTGGCCTCAAAGGATCCTTTAAGGATAGAAAGGCCTGTCCTGTTCCCCTGAATGTACCTGGCGTCATCCCTAGATTTTAGATATGAAAGAGCTTATGATTTAACCCAAAATGATAGAGGAATTCAAATATGGTACATAGAAGATATTTTGTCAGTTTAAGTGTTTTATTAAGTAGTTTATGTTTTGAGTGTTCAAAAAGAATGTAACTTGAATCCTCTTCGCTGTTTGTGAGAGGGCTGGGCAGCAGAGACAGGCGATGATGTATTTGAGACATTTGTATTTAAAGTCTTTCTATTCTATGTGCGGCACAGCGATGCATGCCTACAATCCCAACTGCTTAGGAGGCTGAGGCAAGAGGATCGCAGGTTCACAGTCAGCCTCTACAACTTAGCAAGGCCCTAAACAACATGGTGAGACACTCTTGCAAAATAAAAAATAGTCTTTCTATTCCACCTGCCTGGTTCTTTGTAGCTGAGGGAATTGGGAACTGTTCTTCATGAACCTTGCCTCCTCTTGATCAGTCCTACTTGCACCCAAGTTCCTTTTATTAAAGAAGAGTTACGTGGCTAAACTTGTCAGTGGGAATAGTCGAGGCTTCCAGCTGATTATTTTGTGGAGCTATTCTATATTTGCAAGTAACTGCAAATTTGGTTTAGTTTGAGAATGCTCTGAAAGTATTCTGAAATTAAAATATTTGCTTTAGCAGAAGTAAAAAAATGATCCTTTCTTGGAGGGATTTTTGCTCTGTATTATGGTGTGAGTCTTTGACATTGTATTTGACTGATTCTAAGATAAACTACTGCACCAACAAACACACACAGTTCACTGTTTCTAAAATCATAATCCGCGTGCTGTCTGAACACCTTCTTATAAAATGAAGAAAGCTACAGCATTAAACACTTGCCAAAGGATGGTTGGCACTCTTAAGAAATACTACAGTACCGTTGATCTTACTGTTGTAGAAGATGATACTGTGTTAAAAAAAAATTACTGAAAAATGAAAAGCAATTGGAAAGTGTTGGGCTCTGAATATAAAGTTTTAAGAGTACCTCAACCAATGTATTTGACTTGGATTTCCCTTGAGGTACTTTAAGATAAGTGCAAAAAAAAAAAAAAAAACCTATGTGAATATATAGAAGAGCCATTTAAGAAGTATAAAATTTAAAATAAGACCAAGAAAGCATTTTATCACCATTTAATTGGCAGTGGTTTCTGTTTCTTAGTAGAATATACAAAGCAGTGTGCTTTACTCTTAATGACATTTTAACGTCTATAAAATCCAGTAGTTAGAAAGGAGCAGATAACGGGTTGAAGTTCTATGCATATGTAAGAGATGGTTATTTTATTGAGCTGAACCTATGTGCAGAAGTCAGCATTTCTAGTTATACTTACTACTCTTTAGAATACACACACACACACACACACACAAATATTTGAAGATAATCTTCATTTCTCTTTAGGGAGAGCCCTGCGTATTCTCTCCCACAAAGATAATTTCAAGATGTGATTCTATGCTTTTTCAATAGAGCTTGTATTTCAGGCAATTAATGCATTTGAAATCTCATTTACTAAATTCTTGCTCAACTAGTTGAAGTTCTTTCAGTTGCAACTAACAGAAGTCACTACAGAGCAGGGGGCATCTCATTGAACCCAGGGACAAAGATGCAATTGAGTTTGAGAAATTGAGTAGTGTAGCCACCTAGGAGACCCCACTCCATCAATAAGTAAGAGTTTTAACTAGTTGCTTTATAAGCAACCTCGAGTTATAAATGTTTGTTTTAGCAAAAATAAACATAATCATGCCCACTTTTGCTCTGTTTTATGGAGGCCATGATCTAACTGATTCCCCACATGTATCAAACAGGAACGTCTCATTAACATTTAGGAACAAATTAAGAATAGAAGAAATAAAGAAAGTGAGATTGTTCCATCCCAGGTCTAGTTGAGCACTTTTGTTCCAAGAATGGATATCTGTAATGTTGTCTTGTGCTGTGGCATGTACAGAAAAGGTAAGAACAATTTATTTGAAGTAAATATGGAAATGCTTGATGCCATAGCTAGGTTTCATTGTCTGTCTGAGTGAGGAGGATGCAGGCAAGGAGGCTACCATTGACTTTGGCAATGAAATACTGTCTTTGAATTACTTGGTAGTTAATCGTCTGTTTATTCTCTCACTCACAAAAAAAAAAAATCAACTCTTACCTTTAGGTCTAAATGCCTCAGTCTCCCTTAATAAGAGGAACAACTTGTGAAGATTAATTTTGTTTTTATTGATGCATTACTAAAGCTATACCCACCAGAAATGGGTATAGTTTTGTGTTGGTCTTTTATTCTTTTGATGCTTTAGTGATGATTTATTTCACTCAGTTATCCAGTAAACCAATATTTATTGGGTTCTTTTAATGTGCTAGGTCCTATGTTTTATCACAGGAGGTAGAGTCATGAACAGACATGGTACCTGTCCTAGATTGTAGTAGGAAGTCATTAAAATCAAATGCAATTGCCTGTATCTCCCAAGTCATAACTGCTTCTGGGAGCATATAACAAGAATCAGTAACCAAGTCTAAAGGTCAGAAAAATGCTCTCCAAGAAGGAACATGTAAATGGAGTACTGAATAAAAGTTTACCAGGAAAATAGAATAAGAGTTTCTCAGCAAAGGGAATAGAATGGGAAAATATCCCGAATGGGAGATATTCCATGGGCCAGGTCCAAGAGTGCTCATTATACAGATTTCCTGGGGGCTACTGTGGTCGTCTAGGAAGTTTGCACAATACTCTAAGGATAACAGGGAGTCATGTAGGATTTCAAGCATAGCTGAAACTCAGAGTTGGGTATGGGATGGCTTAGATATGAGCAAGTGAGACCAAGTAAGATATTACAGTGACCCTAGAAAGATAAACTGGTAGCCTAGACTTTAGGAAGTGCAGTGAGGATTTAAATGACTAAATTTAAGCAGAACCAACTGCCGGCATAAGAAGGAAAAGTCAAAGATGGCTTTGGGATTTTAGTGGTAGCAAATGGATTTGTTTGTTTGTTTGCTTGGTACTGGGGATTGAACCAGGAGTGCTGAATCATTGAGTCATAGTCATATCCCTAGCCCCCCACTTTTTTTTTTTCCGAGACAGAGTATCACTGAGTTGCTTAGGGTCTTGCTAAGATGCTGAGGCTGGCTTTGAACTCGTGATCTTCCTGTCTCAGCCTCCCAAGTTGCTGGGATTACAGGTGTGTGCCTCCGTGCCCAACTAGCAACTGGAACTTTAGAGTAACACATCCCTGGGGACAACACATCACAGGAATTAATTACTGATTACTCTTTTTCCTCAAAAAATCGTCCTGAACTGTGTTTCTAAAATCTGTTCAATATAACAAGAGAAAATAAAATCAATAGATTAAAAAAAAAGACAAAATGATCTCGCCCTTCAGGGTCAGCATTGGACTAGCTCATCACTGAAGTCTAACCTCCTTTGTAGAGGAGGACCACACATGTGACACTAAGCTTCTCAGTAGCCCAAGGAAGGAGGCAAACATGATTCATCGTTTTCATAAGTGAAATGAAACCAATTGCTTGGAGAGGCTTCATCCTACCCGATATCGAACCCAAAGAGAAATTTCTCCAATAAGGTTTTCTAGAGAGGACACTGTATAATATCGTAAACACAGTGACAACCTTCATCAGCTCCCTCCTGTACTGTCCCTCCATGTGGACCAGAGCATTCGCCAAAGTAAAATTGATTGAAAATCAATTCCGTGAAAAAAGGGAGTGTTTTCATCAGATTCGACCAGACTTGGTTGGGATTTGTCACTTTCTCATGTTCTGCCATCAATCGCTGGATGGAAAATGGAAGATCTTTTTTTGTTGTTGTTTTGTGAGGTCCCTGAACCTCTATAAAGAGTGAGTACACACACATTCTGAGGCTTTTGTTATTGTGTACTCCAAAATAAGAGAGGCCACGCTGTGCCTAGAAATAGATGTCACCTTGGCAGGGAGCACCCTGGAAGTACATCTTCTCTCCATCAAGTTACTGAAAGATATTGCTGGATCAATAATGAGTTGAAGGTCTTATTTCTCAAGGAGGACTGAGAGGACAGCTGCTCTGTTTTGTCAGGGAAAAGCCATGTGCTTTTTCAGCCAAGCTGGGGCTGAAATTAATATGGCCCCATGGAAGTTCTAGCATTTCACAATGAGATATGCCTAAGTAAAAGAATCCCTGGTTTTGCTTAGCAATGAGCCACAGGAGTAGTCCCAGGCCACCGAAAATCCTCCCCAGAAAGTCATTTTGGGTCCATTGCAATACCGACTAATGGGACATGGAGGTCCCAGAATTCCCTGTTTTAAGGTACAACTTTAATCTTCATTTCAAAAAAATTTTAAAGCAGCTATAACCAAATGCCCACTTTGCCCATAAAAAATAAAAATAAAAATCTCAGTGAATAGAGTATCCAGAGAACGTAGGGCTTTGTGCAGTCTCATTCTAAGTGTAGGCCTAAAAACACATAATGCAATTTTTTTAAAGTTTTCCATGAAAATTGTCACTACTATTCCAGGTTGTTTAACCCTGGATACAGTAAATCTTTTCTTTTTTATTACTAAGCAAGATAGTCAACAATAGGGGTAGTTTTGGAATGCAACATTATTAACCATCAGATTTTAGCTTGATAGCTTGCTTAGTAGACAGTCAGCAATACCTGGGGTTTGAACTTATTTGTTAAGGTGCTTGATGCTGCTCCATCGTCTTCTGCTGACAACTGGTGGGGGCTGGGGTGCAGGTCAGTGGGAAGGAGAATAGGCTTTGAAAGCTGATTTCCTGGGTTCGAATCCCAGCTTCTCTCTTTGATCTTGGCAAATGAACTTTCTGGGCTAGCTTTTCCATAGCAATAAAATGAATGTAATAATAGTATACCTTACAGTGGTTATACTGGGAAGATTAAACAAAATAAGAGATTTCAGGGCAGTCTTAGGTACATCTTTAGAACACAGAGTGCTCCATCTATGTTGGATGCTGTCACTGGTCTTACCAGATCTATGTGCCCTGACCCCATCCATCTCACAGATATGGGCTGCAAAACAGGGCAGGAGGTGGGCCAGATGAATGGATGTGTCCAAACCAAGGCTGCTAGTGAGAAAGTGATCTCAAGGACACTGCTCACCTGCCAATAGTAAGAAAGTTGCCTTCATATTTAAAAACCTAGTCATTCCCATAGGAACAGTAAATGACTATGATAAACATTCAGATGCATTTTCTAGTAGAGTTTAATATGTTCATAGCTGGGACCTGTATTTAATCATGGAAAAATAAATGAGCATTTACATTTTTAAAAAATCTGACAAGTAGATAAATGAAATTAAAAAATAAGGCTATGAATAATCAAGAAGTAAAGCAACCTGGATGCCCCTCAACGGGTGAATGGATAAATCAAATGTGGTACATAAACACGATGGAATAATACTCAGCCTTCAAGAAGAGTGAAATTTTGGCATTTGCAGGTAAATAGATGGAACTAGAGAATATCATGCTACGTGAAATAGGCCAATCCCCCCAAAAATCAAAGACCAAATGTTTTCTCTGACAAATGGATGCTGATCCAAACTTGGGGTGGGGAAAGAGGGGTATAGGGAAGAATGAAGGAAATTTGGATTGTGCAGAGTCAAGTGAGGGGAGGGGTGGAGATGGGAAGGACAGTGGAGTGAAATGGACATTATTACCCTATAAACATATATGATTACACAACTTGTGTGACTCTGCACCATGTACAGCCAGAGGAATGGGGAGTTATGCTCCATAGTGTACAGTGTGTCAAAAGGCATTCTGTCATGTACAACTAATTAAAATTTTTAAAAATTAAAATTAAAAAAACAACAACAATAAAACAGAGGTGATGGTTTGATTAGTATAGAGCAGAAAGGGAAATCAGGGAACTTCCCAACTTCATGCAGTTTCAAGATTGACCCATCACAAAAATTGGCGTGCCTATCCCTGAGTACACAGAACAGGAATCAAGCTTGAATGGGTTCAAGAGAAGTAAAGGACTTGTGGTCCAGAATCCCACAGGAACCCCATTGACAGCAGGAACCAGACAAATAACATAAGAGTTCAGGCAGGTATAAGATGATAAATGGACACTTGCAACTGGCATTTGCACTGGATGTTGGAGAGACTGAGAGTTCATGATAACAGAAAAATAATTGGAGATTATAAACTAGAGATTATATGTTGGTCTTTTTTTCTTCTCTTTTCCCATCCTGGGAATTGAACCCACAGCCTTCCTTATGCTAGGCAAGCACTCTATCACTGAGCTACATCCCCAGCCCATACATGTTTCCTCACCCTCATAAGGGGTCACCTGCGGCTCCAATCCAGTGGACTGTCACCATAAGTAAAATCGGACAGAGTGCAGCATGCCTTCCAGCTTAGCAAAGAAAATAGGAAGCACATTATTTAGCAATTTGTTAATATCTTTATTTTAAAGTATTAACCAATTAATTGTAAGACTCTTTCTGGGTCAACACTTACAGGCCAAAGAAAACACATCCTCCTGAGTGATGGCATGCGATTTCCTGAACACGTGGTTCACCCAGTTCACCTTGGATGTGAATTATATACAAAACCATTTCCAAAAATTTTCAGCCAAAAAAAAAAAAATGGATCTTTTTGTTCAAGGATCCCCACAGAATTTTGGGAAATGGCTAGAGGACACAGCAAATGCCTTGCAGGGAAATGACCCAGGCAGACTTCATAAGCAACAGGGGACTGGCTGTCTTAAAGATTTAGATTAGGAGCCCTCCACTGCTGCCTTTTGGCCAATTCAAGCCACAGCCAACGCTTTACTGAACCTGGGCCACACTAATTCATTTACATATTGTCTGTGGCCGCTTTCCCGGTGCAAAGGCAAAATTGAATGGTTACTACAGAGAACTTTTGGCTCACAAAGTCTAAAATGTTTATTATCAGACCCTTTATAGAAAAAGTTGGCTAACCCCTGATTTAAACAAGCACATCCACCAAAAAAAAATGATGGCGTAGTAGTTTGAAGAGCCCTGTGACAGACATAAATGTGCATTAATTCACCTGCCTGCCTGCGTAGTATGTAGTGCCAGGAGAGTCTGAAGGAACCTAACTATTTTTTTTTAAATGGCAAAACTATTTAATAGGAATTGTTTCATAGTATGAGAAATCTTTTTGTTGTTTTATTTATTTTTATTGGTTTTTTTTAAATACATGACAGTGGAATGCAGTACAATTCTCATTACACATATAGAGCACAGTTTTTCATATCTCTGTATATAAAGTATGTTCACACCAATTCGTGTCTTCATATATGTACTTTGGGTAATGATGTCTACCACATTCCACCATCATTGCTAACCCCCTGCTCCAGTAATAATGGCAACTATCATGAATAAAAACAACAATAAGTGTTGGCGAGGATGTGGGGGAAAAGGTACACTCATACATTGCTGGTGGGACTGCAAATTGGTGCAGCCAATATGGAAAGCAGTATAGAGATTCCTTGGAAAACTGGGAATGGAACCAGCATTTGACTTCTTCTCCATCTATATCCAAAGGACTTAAAATCAGCATATTACAGGGACATAGCCACATCAATGTTTATAGCAGCACAATTCACAATAGCTAGACTATATAACCAACCTAGATGCCCCTCAGTAGATGAATGGATTAAAAATATGTAGCATATATACACAATTGACTATTAGCAATAAAAGAGAATACAATCATGCCATTTGCAGGTAAATTGATGGAAATTGATGACGTTGGAGAAAATAATGCTAAGTGAAGTTAGCCAATCCCCCCCCACAAAAAAATGTGAATGTTTTCTCTGATATAAGGAGGCTGACTCATAGTGGGGTAGGGCGGGGGAGCATGGGAGGAATAGATGAACCCTAACTATTTTTGAATGTAACTACTTTTAAAATGGGATCCTTAGATATTTCTTGAGGAATCACGACTTAACCCTAAGGATGCCTTGAAATGAGGGGGTTTGGGAACCTGTGCCCTGGAACATGTGTATATGTAGGCTGCATGGTGAAAGCTGGCTGTGCTTATGTCCATGCTCAGACTTATGGCAAGGAAAAGGAAAGTATGGGAGAGGCAAGTCCATTCGCTCAAAGGTCCCACCTGGTGCTCTCACATTGCTTCACTCATATTGTTAGTTCCGTGGTCATAAGCAATAGCAAATGCAGCTAGAAAATGTAACCTAGTCATAGATTTTGGTGGACATCTGAGTCTTGGTTATAGTCTATCCCTGTGGCCACATGTAAAATACCCTCTCTTCTCCAAGGAAAGAAACCCTGAATGCAGCTGGGCACAGTGGCATGTGCCTGTAATCCTGGTGACTTGGGAGGCTGAAGCAGGAGGATTGCAAGTTCAAGACCAGCCTCAGCAATTTAGTGAGACCCTAAGAAACTTAGCAAGACTCTCAAAAAAAAAAAAAAAAAAAAATTAAAAGGGCTGGGGCTATAGCTCAGTGGTAAAGTAAAGCACCTCTGAGTTAAAGCTCCAGTACCAAAAAAGAAAGAAAGAAAAGAAAAGAAAAAATCCAATACTGCATCAAACTTAAACCTAGGATTTCTGGTGATGCTAATTTGTTTCCATCGTGCTTGGAGTTGACTCCTTATGCTCTGAGTATCTATATGGTAAAAGACAAGTTTTCTATCCTCTACCACAGCAACACACAGACAAACACAACAGCCCCCAAAAGGTATTTTAACATCAGTAAGAAATGCCAATCAGATGAAGAAATGCTTCACAGCGGTAACGCATTTCTCCTGCATGGGTGTTGGGATACACTGGCTTGACCGTGGGCAATGGCAGGCAGCAGTTCCTTGACGGTTCTGTCATCTCAGTAAAACTCCCTTGCCCACTACTTTCTGGGGCCTTTGGCTCTTCCCCTGGCCATCCTTCTCTCGGCCTCAAAATCATTGTATTCACATCTACTTGTGCCATGTCACTTCCCAGTGCATGGTTCTTTGTGAGATGTGATTCTCCTATTTGTTTCTGTTTCTGCCTATGTCTGTCATTTACACTGATGGTGTCTATATCAAAGCCACTGAATACATTCCTTTTGGGGAGGCAAACAGCAGCTGTATCACCTTTCTAATCATATAATCTAGCACCTACTTCCTAGATGAACTTCATCCCTTGTGTTTCTGTCTGCAAACTAGGAACCTCTTGAAGCTCCTCTTGGAGGAAAAGAGCAAAGAACAGCCAACACCCACCTATACTCTGGCTCTTACGATCTACTTCTTATGTAGGTAAAGATCAGTGTATAGATCCATCATCTTCTAGATATTTTTGTCTTATCTACTGGCTATAAGGCCTTTTTAAATTTTTTTTAAGGACAGTTCTTGGCCTGACTATGGGAAACGATCATGTCCTGTGGCTTTCTTTCAAACTTTCCAAAAAGCCAATAGCAAGCATTTTCTTATATCTTTTTGGTCCCAATAGTTCAGTCTCAAACCAATCAGTACCAAGTATACCTTTTGAATAACCAGGTATATCCCTTTAGTCAATGTAAATTCTTCAAACTGTGTTACCCATACTCAACCTCAGAGGAGGATGGATATTTATATAATGGACCCATGTAGTGTCCACTAAAAATGAGACCTGAGAGAATACACTTAGGATAATGGCCTAAATGGTCTTCCAAAGTCTCTCCAGCCCCAGACCTCTGATTATTTAGCCATGAACTTGTGAAAAGATAGGGAATATAAAATATATAAAATTTTCCTTTTCAACTTGAATGCTCTCCGTGGTCCCCTTTAAAAATCAATACACTAAGGTCCTTCTGATGATCTTGGCAGGCAAGTACACTGAGTGGATAAATAGAAGACAAACTTTATCTTGCCGCCCCTTTTCACCATGATCCGTCAATCAGTGACCATCTTGTGATGTTAGCAATTGTAGATGGTACCCTTTGTTTCTCTATATCCCAAATTTTCTCTAATCTTTATTACTTTTATAATGAAAAATACACTTAATAAATTAAAAGGAATTGGATCCTGCTTGGGGAATTTTTATGGAAAGTTCATTGAGAGTCCCTCTTCCTACCCTCTCTAGTCCTAATAGATCTGGGGGTTCAAATGGCCTCTTACAGCTCCCCATCCCCCACCCCAGCCTTGGAAGCAACCTCATTTCAGAATGTTTCCTTTATATTTCTCCAAACTTCTGTTTTGCTCCCTGTGAACCATTTAAACATATCCCCTGAAATGCAGCTTTGGGGTTTTGACCTGGAGACAAGTGCAGATGGAGGTATTTGCTTTCTTTTTCCGTTTGATTTATGGTCCTTATTTGTGGACCCTTGGTTTTATTTGCCTCATATTCGCTGTCAGCCTTGCTGCTGCTAAACTGTAATCCAGAGACAAATTGGACACCCTTACCATCAGCTCACCTTCCTTATGTGTTTTAAAATAGATCCATCTTGGGAGGTTTCATCTTTGGAATATGCAATTCATTTGGTTAGTATAGGAAAGGGCAGATGTTACTGGGAAATTTTGCTACTCATGACTTACAGCTTGAACTCCATGGTTTAGCCTTTAGTAACTGATGGAAATGCTTGATAGAGATTGCCAAGTTTATTTGGAAAAAAAAGTCAGAACTTAGCACAGCAATGAAAGTGTTCTACTATTCCATAATTATTGATCAGGAGAGCTTACATTGAGGGAAAGAGACCTCAAAAAAGGTTTATTTTCCTTTAGATAAAAAAAGCTATATACTTTACCCACACACTTGTACTGTCACTAAATGAGCAAAAAGATGAATAGGAAATTTAGAGAAAAGGTTACGTTTTATCAACGGGTCTGAAATGAAGACAGAGTCAGTGGGGCAGAGACAAGTGTTTGATAGTTGAACACTTTCATGTTTTTCCATTCAATAAATATTTATCATTTGCCCGGAGGGTGTTCCAGTAGGAAAGTGGTATTCATTGGAGAGAAAATCAGACAAACCCCTATTTCCATGAGGTTCATCCTACTGGGAAGATAGAGCATGAGCATTTAAAGATATGCAAAATAAAATTATGTGTATTATATGCTAAGAAAGGAAAGTACTAGGTTATATGAAAAATAACCAGAATAAAAATCAGTGTTCAGTTCGGGTGGACACAAAGATTCCTCTGAGGAGACAGCATTTGAATAGTACCACTAGATTCAGACATTTTAAAATGAGAGGGAAAAACATAATGATTTAATACTCCAAAAGTTGACTCTCCATAATTATGGGAGAGTTTTAAGAAAAGTTCCTCCTTGGGCTTTGAAATTGTCAGAGTGGACATTTCTCAGTCAGCAACTTTCAGCAGATTCCCATGCACATGACTCAAAAAAATCTAAGTATTATAGGTATTCAATAAATACTTGTTGACTTGAACTTTGATTCTTCCCAACATTGATTAATAACCCCTCTGCACAAGCCAATACAGTGATATCAGCACCAGTGCTCTGAAAAACATCTTGATTTGGTTCTTAAACATGTGGCTTTTGCCTTCTGATTTTAGGGACTTCTCTAGGAAGAAAACCCAGATTTGGGGGGATGTGTGCCTCTCAGTGAGGTTCCCCTGCACTGAAGTAAGGAATGAGCTACATAAAAATGGTTCCACTCACACTAGATTCACTGTCAGTTGAAAATGTAGTAAATAGATTTTTATTATAATTTTTTTTTTTTGCTGCTTTGGTTGGTGTGATATATTGAAGTGCTAGCTCCTTTGCCTTTTTTTCATTAAAAACATCATAAAACATTTAGGGGGTCTGTGCAGAAATTGCTGTGACCTCTATATATAATTGAAGAAAGTAATGTTTTCTTTAAAATATTACTGGAGAGAGGTATTTCTGACCACAAGTCGCTGAAGCCCGCTAACCAGATTTGTGCAGATTTCCATTCTCTTGTGTGTAATTATGAAAATGATGGGAAAGTAAGATCACCGGGAAAGGAAAGAATCTTGTAAGTGAGGTGATTTGAAGCAAGCTTGTAGAAGGTGGGTTTAGTGTTCTATTTTGTATTTTTGTTGTTGCTGTTGCTGTTCCAGTGAAAGTAACCTCCTTTGATGCCACTAATGCTAAATAAACATGATGTTTTTGCATATTTCTTAAAACAAAGGAGGTGTTCTCTGATCAGCTGGAAAATATATTTGCACCACCACTGCCTGCCTCTTACCCCGCCATTTCAAAGTGGATTCTGATTCAGTGGTCTCATGTGGGGACCAAGTCAGTATATTTCCAGCCAGGCGATCCTGAAGTTGGTCTGCCCAATGTGCTTGATGTATGTAACAAGTCTCTAAATGATAACTCTGCTTCCCCGGAAAGCTAATTTGCATCACTGATCAGGGAAACACTGAATTTGCTGTTGACAGTCTAATTTGTTTTTTTGCATGTCCTGGGAGAGTGTCTTGGATAACTTGCCAAGACCACTCAGGTGAGTTAATCAGCATACGCTTCTTTCAACTGAGAATTAGTCCTAAAGGCAACTCAAGGCAGAGCAGCACCTTCAGTCACCTGTGATACTGCCTCTCCTTCCCACACCACACCCAATGCCTCAGCAAGTTCTGCCAGCCACGCCTTCAAATGGCACCTTGTCTCCATCCTGTTCGCTCTCTGCCTCCTCATTCCAGTCAGATCCACTATCCCTTCTCAGCTGGCCTCAAAAGACTCTGACAACTCTTCTCCCTGCGTCAGCTCTTGCCCAAACAGCAGCTATCAGTGATCTTTGCAGAGTACAAAGCAAACTATGTCACTCTGCTTTAAACCCTCTGACAGCTTCCTGTGTGCTCAGAATAAAACCCAAACCCATGACCAAGGCGTGTAAGAGTGGCATGGTCTGGCCCTTCACACCCCCCACCCCATCTTTTCTAGGCCCCTTTCCCTGTTGCCTGGCCCTGTCCACCAGCCTTGTATCTGCTCCTTAAATACTGCAGGCTAAGGTCCTTCTGGCCTCTGAGCTGTGCACTGGTGCTTGGCTCTGTCAGATGGCCTTGTCCTATAGCACTGGTGCCTTTTCATCCTGTGGCAGCCCCTTAAAGACCTCCATTTAAATTAGGATGACCTGATGTCTCTATATTTCATCTACCTGCTTTATTTCCTCTTCAGCCCTTAGTGTTGTCTGAAAATACCTGTTTGGTTGGTTTTTTTTTTTGTTGTTGTTGTTGTTTTATCTCTCTCACTTATTTTCTGCCTCCCCAGAACCACACTAGACTATAAGTTCCAAGAAAGCCTGGTATTTATTAACAGGGGAGTGATTGGGAAGGAGAGAGTCAGGTGAAGGCACACAGGCAATCCACCTACCTTGGATCAAAATGTGTCCCCTTTTGGTTTACTGTTATTTGCAATTATTCTTTTCTCATGCTCTAGGGGGACAGTGATAGAAATTACCATGTCTTATTTTTAAAGCTTTTTATTTATTTATTTTATTTTTTTAAAGCTTTTTAAATGCGCAATTTTTTTTTAACCAAAAGGGTTCCTATGTTGAGTTTTAATAACATTATTAACTTTTGTTTCCTGAAACTCAAATGAGTTAAAAAGGGGGGTGGGGGGCAGCATTTGGGGAACTCTACATAAAAGTGACACTCCTAATGAAGTTTGTCCCTATGGATAATGAATTTGTTCTGATAGGACTCCAGACCTGCTATGAGGGAAATAAGAGCCAACATTTGCTAACTGGTCCCCTCAGGTTAGGGCCAGTCTGGAGTTTTTGGGCAGAATGAGGTAGTCAAGTTTGCATGGGTGTTTGGTCTCTGCTCTTGGCCTTAGCAGGTTGGTTCAATCTGCTGACAACCCCATGACCAAGCAGCAGAAATCACTCAACATAGTAATGTCCATGGCAGATGCTCCAACAAATGTGCACTTTGAAATTTCCCCTTGTCAAATTTGGGCTCAGTGGTAGATAGTCATCTAACTGTAGAAGTCTCTGAACCATTCTGGGCCACCTTAGTTTCTCATGTAACATGAAAATAAGACTCTTTTTGAGATTTTTAAGTCATCTGTACAAAGTACCTACCTAGCCTTGTATTTCTTATAAGCCATATAGAGCTCTCTAACATATATGTGTATTTCTAATAATATATTTTCTTCTGGGGACATGGGGGCCTTTGACATTCTAGGAGCCTTCTTTATTTTGCAATTCCTGCCATCAGCCTGACCATTTACAGTTTTTCTATGTAAATGGTTCCCAGGTGTACTAATTTAGGAGACATCATTTTACAAGGAATAGGACCTAAATGGTGCCCTAGAGTTATATAAGGAGGCCACCACAGTGCCTAGATACTCAGTCCTCTCAATGGAAACAACTAAATATGTGGGGAACGTAGTAAATTAATCTCACACATATAGAAAGAAGAGAGACTTTTAAGAGACTTTAAAGAAAAATCAGGTCAAATGTTGCATTAATTAAAAATAAAACCTCAATGGCTGAGGCAATTGAGAGGTTAGATTGTGCTAAAGGGAGAATGAGTTAAATGGAAGTTAGATGAGAAGAAATTACATAAGTTGAGAAAGGCATAGTGATGGAATATAAAATACAAAATACACCAAAGGCATGAAGGAAAATATAAAAGGGTCCAGTGAGTCATAATTAGAAAGAGGACATATTTTTAAAAAAATTAACCCATTCTAGAAATTCAGCAAAGTAAGATTTTATGTTTGGGAAGTAATTTTTTTCTCCTTTTATCATTACACAAGGTGTGTTTCTTACTGATTTATGTGTTGGTAAGGAACAAACTATTAAAATCAGAAGATAAGTTTAATGGGAAAAGAATTATTTCAGTAATTCCAGAATTTTAATCAACTTTTTTATGTTTGTAAATATTTCTATTCCATGATTCTATTGCTGAGTTTTCTTACAAAGATAGATTTTTCCTTTCAGCCTCAATTTATATGTTAAAACATCAATTTGTGTGTGTGTGTGTGTGTGTGTGTGTTTTGTGCAGAAGTGGTTTGGGGTTTCCTGAGCTTCTAGTTATTTAAAACAGAGTTTGAAGCATACATTTTTAATAGGCATATTTCAAGTAGTTTATGTAGGTTCCCTTTGTATTAAAATAACTAATCTCAAGACCAAAGTGGAATAGCTTCAATAGTCCTAGTCACAGCATTTAGACTTACTTTCTCTTAATCTTTCAATATATCCAAAATATAGACTATAAAATATTTCTTTGTAAGTAAGCATTAAAATCAGAACTGTGACTATACCATATCAAAAGTTGGTAACTCATAAATACTTATCAAATGAATAAATGGCTCCTATCAGCTAATATCACATTTAGGAAGATGCATTCAAAATCTTTTTTTAAAAATCAGAACATGTTTTTACATCTAGTTGGCTTTGCTCTTTTTCTTAAACATTGTTGCTAACATGTGTTGTCATTTTGGGTGTTAGTTACATACCCTTCCGGTGTAGAATAGTGAAGGAAAAATGTGATTAGAAATTGTTTATAAATATTTTGTGCTGATTGAAAATAGATTCCTTTATGGTTTTACTTGGGAGCTTCCCTTCATATCACTTTTCCTTCAATGAACCTTCTTTGGTCCCAAGATCAAATCTTTGGACTTGGGATTTAGCTTGGAGTATATGGTTGCAAGACCCATTAAAGTCTTTGGCTAGATTTCACTACTTTAGTATGGGAAACTGGAGCAGAAATGTTTCTCCCATCCTAAAAAAGCCTGTGGCAAAGGATTGACAGGCCAGTAGTCTCTGTGGTCTGATTTGTTCTTTACCAAGCAGGAGAATAAAACAACCAGTCTTCACCTGAGCGCATGTCCACATGCCTTGTGCTATCTTTAATGCCCTTCCTAACTTTTAAGCTAAAATTAAAATGCAATGTGGGGGGTCTCTGAACACTCTCAGCTGAACTCTGATTAGAGAGCATGTCAAGTTCCCTCCTCTGTGAGGAGTTGGATGGTGAGTTGCTAAAGAACTGTTTCCTAAGGTGATGCATTTCTACCTCACTTTTTAAGCAAGAATGAACCTGTTGTGAACTTTTAAAAACAAAACTGCAGGCAGATTAGCAATGCACCACCTTATACTTCGTCTCCTTCCTGCCTGTCTCCTGGGTTTCTTCTTCTACTTCTGCTACCCTGGATTACATCTCCTATTAAAACTTGATGAATTGGGGGACCAAAAAGGTAGCATGGAGTGAGGTGTGCATGGTCTTTTCTGCTTGAATCCAATGCACAGCCTTGTGCCACCTCTCCTAGTCACCGACTTTCTTACAGTAAATTCTTATATTAGTTCTAAATAGTTATATGCAACATAGAATGCATTTTGACACATCATACACAAAGGGAGTGTAACTTCTCATTCGTCTGGCTGTACATGATATAGAGTTACACAGATAGTGTAATCATATGTCCTGCAGTAAATCCTTAAGAGGCCAAAGTATCATGTCACTTTGTCCTCTCCTATAGTTCCTCCTGGCCTACAGAATCTCTTTGATCTGGAAATTATGAAGGAATGACTTGTCCACCCCACTCTCACTATATGACAGCATGTTCCAAAGGCCTCAGCTGCATTCATCAAGACTTCTTCCAGTCTTCTCCATCATTTATGGAAAATCAACCTCTGTTTTGTGAAGTGAATCAGTGAAGCTCTTTGGACATGCCCAGAAGTCAAACCCAAAGATACATAAAGTGAGGTGCCTACAGGAAAAAGCCATCTTTGGAGCAAAATTCATGAGCCAAGGGCAGCAAGACTTGTCTGAAGCCCGCTGCCTTCCCTGAGCTCCTCCTCCCGCTGTGCAGCTAGAGTCATTCATTCTTGAACATTGAGCTCTTCAGTGCTTGGCTCCCTCACGCTAAAAATAATGGACTTTGGAAAATAATCTTGGCACAGTCTTGTTTCTTTTTAAACATTTTTGATCAGATGTGGGGTTTTATAGCCATATTGTTTGTGAAATGCCTTTTTCTGTACATTTTTATCAGGGCCGTGTTTATGTTGCATGTCTAATTAGCTTCAACATACCAGATGAATTGTTTAAACCCGTCTGGCATGCTATCATTTTTCAAAGTTCCTCATCTGCTAAGAAAAATCTATCTGTAAAGTTTTAGATTGCAGGAATCAAAAATCTATGATGAATCCCACTCACCCTATCAAGGATGTAGAGGGTAAAACCATTTACCAGACTGGCCAGGGGGCAGAGGACCCCAGGACCGAATCACGTTCACAATGCTGATTTGAGAATTGGTGCCAAAATCAATAGGCCGGCCCCTTCCCACTTGGAATGGCTCCCCCAAATTATGGGAAATAAAATACCAAGCTAAGAAGTTTCTCATCATTACCGACACTAGATGTATTTGGAACACAGCAAGCAAGGCAGAGGAAATTGTGGGGTTTTAGAAGAAAGGATAGGAAATGGAATTAAGAGTGCAAAAGAAGGTGGGGTGAGAGGAGAAGAGGAATTGGGACCAAGAAAATTAAAAGCTGGGTATCTAGAGATTGTGGTTCCCTCAGGAATCTACATATGTGCCTGCCACAAATTCCTCAGTGTTGACTCATGACTCATTATTGATACCCTAATTCAAAAATTTTTACAAGTGGAAGGGACCTTAGGATTGGTCTGTCCCAGCTTTTCTTCTCCTTCATCTTTCCAGGAAAGGCTTCAGTCTCTTCCTTCTTGCAAACTGAACTTGAGCCCAAGGAATAATTCCTTTCTGTTCCCATGTGCTCACGATCCTAAAAGAAACATCTGTATTGCTAGTAGCACCGATCGCTCCTGTAATTGCAAACAGTAGTATATTTGTTTGCAGTTTGTCATTTCCTGCTTTTATGTGCGTTAATGCATCTGACCATCTCAACAGCTCTTAGGGTCAGCTGGTGTTTTAAGATCAACCTGACAATTAAGAAAACAGCACCCCAAGCCAGGCATAGAGGCATATGCCTGTAATCCCAGTGACTCAGGAGGCTGAATCAGGAGGATCACAAGTTAGAGGCCAGCATCAGCAACTAAACGAGGAGTCCCTAAGCAACTTAGGGAGACCCTGTCTTGAAATAAAAAAATAAAAAAGACTGGAGATATGGCTGAGTGATAAGTGTTCCTGGGATCAATCCCCAGTACCAAAAAAAAAAAAAAAAAAGGGAAAAAGGAAAGAAAAAGTACCCGCCCCCCCAAATTTGATTTGCCCACATTAACCCATCTAATCATAGCAGCAGTTAGCATTTATAGAGTCTTTCCTGCGTGGAGCATTGTGTGAAGGTACTTTCCCTGCATTACTGCGTTCAATCCTATTATTGGTACTTTTCTGTCCTCATTTAAAAGACAATGAAATTTAAAATCAATATGTAAAGTAATTCACCCAAGGATTCACAAGAATTAGGTAAAGATTGAGAACTTGCTCCAGGTGTGTGTGACTGATGTTCTAAAGCACTCTCTTATGGTACTTCATTAAATCTAAAAATCAAGTACCACTGTAACACATACCACTATTTTATGTGCCAAATTTAAAATACTCCTAGTAAAACCATGGTACAATCCTTTTTTATCACTTTGAATTTTTTTAACATGGAAAGAGGACTTTGAATTAATTCTGAACACCATTTGGAAAAGTACAGGTGAAATAAATTGGTTAAGATGTTTCTAAATGACTCCACAGTTACAGACTGATCTCAATTGCTTTTCCACTCACAATCTCTGATGGCTGCCCCAAGAGTATCATCATCTGTGATGCTCATGATCAAAAAAAAAAAAAAGAACGTGAGTATACAATGTGTCTTAAAACCATGCTACACCATCTTTGCCAAAATTCCCCCCACCAATCTCTGATACCTATTCTGCAAGTTTTGAGGGACACAAAGAGGCAATGACAATCATATCACCAGTGCACCCTGGGGATGGGAAACTGCTTGCTGAGGTGTTAAAAGGGGGAAAAGAATGTGGTTTAGAATCAATGATGTGTGGTTTACTGCCTCCTTGGTTTGAGGCAGAGCTGAGAATAAATCCCAAATTCTTATGCTGGCTAAAGTTATCTAGAAAATTCACTCTGAGCATAAAAGTCAGCCTTTTAAAAAGTTTAGACCCATTTTTTTTAAAAAAAAATCGTTTTCTATAATTATACATAATCTACTTTGTTTTTTATATAGCATCCTTTTAAAAATTCAAGAGCAGAGTCTGACAATATGATTCAATAGTTATTGGAAAATCTGTACATACATACTCTCTCTTCCAAGTAAAAGGGTTGATCAGCACTGATGGAAATAAAAGCATGTGTGTGAATCGGAGAAAAGGGGAAGGATCTGTTGAAATATTATTCACCTGGCACTGTAGCATTTAAGAAAAATGAGTATAAAATGTCATAAATATGTTGATCCAGCTGTGAAGTTAATTAAATATTACAGTCCTAGTTGAACAAAAACAAAAACTGAGATTTCCTGGAGAGTACTGTTTTTGTTTTAAAAAGAAAGTGAAAAGGAAAAGAGGCATTTGCCATAATGTGAAACAGCATTCCTTTCTTTTAGCAATTCCTATTGATCTGCTTTTCTACTTTTTATGTTTTCTTCTTACTTGCATGGATGGAAGAGTAAACTAATTGTTTGGCATTTTATTAATCAAATCTCTTTGCTTACTCACACTTTGCCAATTATTAGTTTAGTGGAAACTGTTGCTTTTGATGAAAATCAGGAGATTTGGTAATATCTGAACTATTTTCTGAGCCAATGGAGAAAATACTAAATGATACTTAGTAGGATTTTGGAATGATATGAGATCCTTTGTCTAGTAAAGAACTCCAAAGCTCTTGAATAGCACAGAAGATGGAATAGAGTGAATCCAGATTCTACTGGGCTTCTGAGCACTTTTATGACTTATTTGCTGAATCATGTAAGATGGCATATTAGCTTTCCTTTACTATAACCAAATGCCTGAGGCATCTCCATTATAAAGAAAAAAATGGCTTATATAAATCACTGTTTCAGAGGTTCATCCAGGATTGGGCAGCCCTATTGTTTAGACCTCTGGTGAAGGTGATGGATATCAGCATATCATGGTAAAAGAGAGAGTGTGTGTGTGTGTGTGTGTGTGTGTGATGGATATCAGCATATCATGGTAAAAGAGTGTGTGTGTGTGTGTGTGTGTGTGTGTGTGTAAGAGCTTATATCACCAAACAGGAAGTCAGAGACAGTCCTACAGTACCTTCCTAGGGCATTTCCAATGACTGTGTGTTCTCCCACTAGATCCCTTACAATGGAACCACCTGCAAACCAAACCTTTAGTCCCAATGGAACCTTGGGGGACACTCAGGCCACACCTAAATCATAGCAGTTTTTTATTTGGGTTTTGTTTTGTTATTTCCTGTGCCTGTTTCTCAGATAAAAAAAAATAAGGCTATTAGAGTACTTCCTGACAAAATTGTTATAAGACATAAAAGGGCCAATACATATAAAGAACTATTCTATAATAACCACTCAAAGGTGCTATCCATGATGATAGCATAGTAATATTCTATACAGTGATTCTCTGACAACTAACATCTTTATTTCCCAATACATGATTTTCCATTCTTCTCAGTAGCTCCATATTCCACTTTAATCCAGATTGGGTTAGAATGCTGTGGCTTTTGTTTTTTGTCAAACTGGACTCTTGATTTTTTTCAGGCAGCATATTCATTAGAAAATGATGAGAATGTACCCAGAGACCAACCAGACCTTACCACTGCCTCTCCTGGTCTGAATCATGAAACCAAATCACATGTGAAGCTTTCTTACCATTACCAACTTCCCCACGGGTAGTTCTTTGTTCTACAAACTTCATGTCTACTCATGCTATATGAAAGTTAAATTTTACTTTATGATGGCACTGTTTAAAAATTAAGTAGTAAGAATTTGGAATAGGTGTAACAATGGTCATTTAGAGCTCATCATTTTTTCCCTGTTTTTTTTAAAAGACGTTTTTCTTTTTGGTACCGGGGATTGAACTCAGAGGCTCTCAACCACTGAGCCACATCCCCAGCCCTGTTTTGTAATTTGTTTAGAGACCGAGTCTCACTGAGTTGCTAAACAACTCACCATTGCGGATGCTGGCTTTGAACTCAAGATCCTCCTGCCTCTGCCTCTGAGCTGCTGGGATTACAGGCATGCACCACTGTGCCTGGCCTCTTATTATTATTTTAACAGGTCTAGAAACATGTTTCACCTAATCCATTAGGACATACTCTTCCACAAAACTTCCTGTAATGATGGAAATACTTTCTTTTTCAATCTGATGTAGTAGCCCTATATGGCTGTCCAGCACCCAAAATATAGCTAATATAACTGGGAAATTTAAATTTTCACTTTATTTAATTTTAATGGCTATAGGAAACTCATGATGACTCTATTGGATGGCACAGTGGTAAAGCATTCTTCATAACATTTCTATTTTCTTGGAAATCATAGAAATAACCTTATTTATCTGGGCATCTAATTTTTAGGAAATGTAAGCCTTCATCTCTTAGCTGGAAACAAGAGATAAGTAGGAAGAGCCTCAGAATGTCAAAAAAAATAGAGGCCATTATTATGCTACAAAATACTATGCTACCCATGATTCTTGGTGATGTCGAAGTGTATTCTCAACATGATAGGTTGAGTCACTCTGGGACTCTTGGCCTAACAGCCGTGTGTGAAATAAAACAGCCAGCAGAGCCAGAAAGACATCCATGTCACCAGGAAGATATAGCTAAATGGTAGAAAGAAAAGAGTAAAAGACTTTTTTTAAAAAACAAGTACTGCATTAAGTCATGTTTTTTAGACAGGCAGTATTTGAAGCCCAAATAAAAATGAAATAAAACAGAAAAATGTAGACAGTAGAACTATATGGACATATCAATCTGAGGCCATTCACCAAGGGGAAAAGCTCAATTTAGGACAAGCTCCAGTGAATGTCACAGTCTCATGAGCAGAGTTCGTCATGTCGAAACGAATTTGTCGAGGAAAAAAAATCTTTGAAATTCCTTTTTATAAAGCAGAGCATAATATTTTAAATGTTTTATAAGAAATGTTTAATTCTTGGCATTTGGAGGGATAAGCAACATTGATATTTGAAACCACTCTCTATCTGCCCCAACCCTCTTAGTCTCAGCAGCCTGCCCTGCTGACTCATCTTAGAATATAAGGGTGGCATGCAATCCTCAGACCTCAGAATGGAAAGTATTTGTTGGCCCATGGGTTTGGTTCCTCAGTGTGCCTGGAGAATAGACTGAAGCTTGACAAGCATATGTCATAGCTGGAAACTTCATTGAAGGGCTTATTAAAGGCCCTATTGCAGATAGGATGGGCAGGTTACCTGCATGATTGACACTTATCAAAGGCCAGGGCATGCATGGATGAGACATTTTCTTGTTTTCTGCTTTTATATGTAAAAAAGAAAAAAATGGTTGCCTAAAATTCACATCATAGTCCCTCTTTTTAAAATTTGTTCTAATTAGTTATACATGACTAATTATAATTATAGAATGCACTTTGATACCTCCTGTAGAGATGGAGTGTAATTTCTCAGTCTTCCAGTTGTCCATGATGTGGAATCCTACTGGTCATATAGCTATATATGTACATATAGGGTAATTCATTCTACTATCCTTCCTACCCCACATAGTCCCTCTTTTAGTGGGTATAGAGCTATTGTGAAAAGATTTGCTTTTACCTTAATGAAAGCATCCGTTTAATATTTTTTAGATATAACCTAAGCATGTTGGAATATTTTGTTTTATAAATGGTAGGATTTCCATTAGTAGGGTAATAACTATGTGAAAGTCATAGAAATAACCAATTATGTGACAATGATTGAAGTGGCCCCAAAAGCCCACAATCGAGGAATTCCCCTCAAAACTCAATATAACATGTACCATAGAACTTCAATTGATAGAACGTGTAGGTCGGGCTGGGGATGTAACTCAGTGGTAGAGTGCTTGCCTAGCACAGGGGAGGCTCTAGGTTCACTCCCAGCACTGAAAATAAATCAGTGCATACAGGCAGCGTGCTACACTGGACAGGAAAAAAAATGGAATAATAAATGTGGTAGGACTAGACTTCATACTGAAGAATGGGGTGAGTATCATATGAAGAGGGAAGGCCTTAGAACAACCAAGTTTGATGTAGAAGTTGGGTTTAGAAATATGGGAAAGGGAATGGTAGTGTCCATACCAGATCATTAAATAGGCAATTGGAAGGCCATATCTTTGCAGAGTTAGGCCAAGATTATTAATTTTTGGCATCAAATACCAAGCAGATTTACTGGGAGCGTGAAAGAGCCAGTGGTTTGATTGGATCTAAATTGTTGGAAAAGGAGCAAGTGTTGGGCAAGGAGTGGCAGGCAGCCCTTGGATTTTCACATGCTGTCATCACTGAGGTGCTCAAAGGGCACTTTCCAAAGAAGGTGCACTAATCTCAGGCCATTGAATGAGACCCAAGATGCTATGATTGACTGCATATTTTTCCCATTTCAAAAGATTTTTTCACTGTGGCTGAGTTGTGTTTAGAAGAATAGTTTTATACAGCCAAAGAAAATAAGCTGCAAGAACTTAAAATTCAAGGAATTTTCAAAGCAGCTGTAAGGCTTATAATTTCTCACCAAAGATGGAGCTTGATATTATAAGATAGGAGTTCTGCTTCAATAGTAGAATGAAACTTTAGAAAAGGATGTGGTTTGTGTCCCCCTTCCTCTTAGCTTGAAGAAGCTTGTTAACATTAAAATAGAGGCGTAGTTATATATTTTGTGAGTTTTGAATTTGCTTATTAATATTTTGCAGTGACTTCTAGAAAAGTCCAACAAGGTGAGTTTGGTCAGATATGGAGGAAGCAAAGGAGTTTGGGTTTCAGTAGAAAATCTTCATGTTTTCCTTGAGGAGGTTAAAGTTCGAAGAGCTTCACCTATGGTAAATATGTTCTTGCTGAATTTGACGCTGATTCTATATTTCTAGTGGAAATTAATATCTTAGAGCAAGATTTGCCAGACCCATGAGTGCTTCTTTGTTCATTGCCATTCAAATAAGTGTGGAATAAGAAGCCATGTATGCGCGGTAGAGTTCCCATTGGCATTTCATAAGGAATGGCCAAAGAGTCCCCTCTTCTAATCCACAATTACCCCATCTTTTCAGCCTCAGCCGTAACTGAGAAGCGGAACTACTTTGTAAAACCGAAAGCAGGGGTGAGTTGCATTCAAAAGAAGCTTCTGCTTTTGAAAGACCAGAGCTTTCTAAAATAGCCATTGTCTACACTGAAGTAAAGTTACTCAAAACATCCTTTTTACCTAAGATCAAATTTGAGATCTCATTCAGGGAGGCATGGCCAGGCAACTATAGAGATAAAAGACTCTAGCAGAGCAAGTCGAGAAGGCTTTGTTTTGACTTCAGATGATATACCTTGGGGTTATTGGGAATTCCAGTCTTCAGGGAGCTACAAGCCTGCCTTTCAAGCAATTCCCCAACATCTGGCATGACCGAAAAGTCACAAGGTGATTGGAAACTGTTGGCAAATGCTCAAATTACAATCGTGCATAGATGAAAGCAGATATATCTGTGAAGAAATTATGAAAAGTTAGAGGTTTCTATCTTGCCTCTAGGCTATGATACATCCTTTTAAAAATAGCACCATGATTGAGATATTAAAAAATGCCAAAGGAAAATTCTGCCAGTGTCTAGGTTGAACATTGCTTTAAAAAGGACTACTCTCAATCCCTGGATTGTTGTATCCAGGTGTACAGCATAATGCAAAACAGCCATCCTCAACTTGCACTTACTTTTTTCTGTTTCTGTTTAAGCTTTGAACTCAGCAATCCAAGTAGGAACATGAATCATTGGGTTTTGATAGGTTTGCGTGTAAGTGGACATGAAAAAAACAATGCTAATTTCTAAGGAAAGAAAATCAAGGTGGATGTGCAAGATTATTTTACAACTCAATTATCTCTAGAAGCCATCAATTTCATGTATCTGCTTAGACAATTATTCCTAGTTGAGACCACATCTGAACAAAAAGCGGAACCGTTAGTTTTGACCTGAACTTGGCTAAATTAGTTAACAATAGGATTTCTATATTCAAAAAAATGTTTTTCTGTTTTGTCCTGTGATGTTACATATAATATAATTCTTTAAGAGATGAGTCAAAAGCACCATCGGATGAAATTCAGGGTATTTGGAAACGGATAAATATTCCCAGAAGATATTTCCCTTTTCATGGATGATTTTTGACAGTGACAAATATAGATTCTGCTGCTCTCTGAATTCAATATACTGGAGGTGTAAGGATGGTGAGAATAGAATCACTCTAGGTTCCTTTGGCTTCTTTTCGGTGAACTTTAGATCTCAGGTAGTATTTGAAGAAGCCCCACAACCGATTTGTAGTGGCCCAATTACTTCACTTTCCAGGTGACCTGCCTGCTTCAGGGAGTCTCTGAAGGTGCCAGCATCTACCCAAGTCTTAACATTCAAGGCATGTCATGGTCCAAGCCTTGACATCATGACAGATGTAGCAATTCAAATCTTGAGAAAATAAAGGGGCCATCATTTCAGTCCTGTGTTGGTAACTCCTTTCCACCCTTTCCAATTTAATCCTGAAAGCCTTCATGTACGTCTATATTTGAATTAGGACTTCAAAAAGTAAACTATGTTTTCCTAGTAGGAAAGCTTTGTACTCCTGCAGGGAATTCTGTTTTAGGAGGTCTAAGTCAGTTGGTAATCTAAATTTTTATAAAATGAAGCTGTTTTTATAGTCAATGAAGCAACTTCTTCACCTACAGACAGCAGAGTGGCATGCAAGTTTGGTCAGTGAGAGACATGTGAGTGACAGATTTGTAGAATGTAAGATTGGCATTGCATTTATTAATACTTACAGCATTCATTCATGGAATATTCTTATAGTCTTGCTATTCCAAGTATTGTTGAAGAACTTGCAGCATCAGCCTCCCCACTGAACCCTCAGCCCTTGTTAGAAATGCAAAATCTCAGGCCCTTCCTCAGAAATCCTGAGGCAGGATCTTCATTGTAAAATGAGCCCTGAGCGGCACACACAGAAGTTGGGAAGTTCCTACCCCTGCCCGTCTTTATAGACTGTGCCTACACTGGTTCATTTATTCCTCACAACAATAGGACCAGGCAGAGCCATGAGCTCTGTGTCCTTCCTGTGCCTGCCAACCAACATTCTGTCCCACTGTCATTATTTCTGTAAATATCCTCTCAGTGGCACATCTGAGGACATGACTGTTTGCCATCAGCCTCAGTTCTGGGGAAAGGTAATGGGGCTGATAGGCAGCTGGTAAGTCTGTGTTTTTCACAGGAAATGTTGCCCCCAGAAGGCCTCTGGGAAACCAAGAGCAGAACATGGCATTTAGCAAAATAAGCTGCAGTCCTATGGCTGGCAGGTCTGCACTTGACCTCAGGATCTGTGGTCAAGACCAGGGAGCAAATGGGACCTCGGAGGACTTACAGACTTAAGTCAACAAAACCAGAGCCATCTTCATGCCTGGGCCTCTGCTGGAGGGGTTGATCCAACCTCAGAGTTGATGATATATATATATATATATATATATATATATATATATGAAATATGAATAAATTTTTTAAAAAAGAAATGTCATACCAGTGATAGGAATCTTCTGGACTGTTTCTGAAAGAGGAATTAAATGCTAGGGCAGGCCGAAAAGTTGAGCTTTTAGCTGAGGGGCATTTATTCTGAGTAGCAGTTAGCCTAGAGAACCCACTGATAGCAGGTCAATCATCTCCTGCCAATGGGTTCTTTGCTCGCTCTGCTGTTCAGGAGTCTGTACTTCCACACACTCTCCACCTGGGCTAGCAGTCTAGTCTCTTAGAGGTTGTAATTTAGCTAGCAGCTGCTCGTGCATTGAGGCAAATTGAAAGAGGCAGCTCCTAAGCTAGCCTGACAGTGTGGGATGAAGAGGGAAGGTGAGTTGCTGAGGCACTGTAAGAACTGGATTTCCTGTGTAAATTCCAACTAGAAACAATTTGTCTGTATTTTTTTTTAACATTTCTAAAACCCTTCTAGCATGCAATTTAGCCAATCTGTGTAATTTAGTGTGACCTAATGTTCAGATTTCCACCAAGGTCCACCCGCCCCCACAGATGCTAATGCAGCCTCCACGGGGACACTGCAAAGGTGTGTCACACAAGCATATAAATGCAGGTTGGAGTTGAGGCAAAGCCAGGCTCTTCTCCTTAACCCAGGAATGCCCACACATGCCCCCACTGGCCTCTCTAGAATTTCCTCTCTCTTCTGTGATAACTTTGCCACTGAGGACCCAGAAGCATCTCACCTTCAGACCCAGAAGCAATGTAACTCAGTGGAGGAGTAAGTGCCCTTGGCAATTAGACTGCTCAGGTGGACATACTGCCCTGGCCAGCCCCTGAAATTATGTGACTTTAAGCACGTGGCTTAATTTCAAAAGGGGCTTTAATTTCCTAATCTGTATAGTGGAATGTAATGGAGTAATGAATGCAAGAGAAAAAGTAAACTCAGTGGCCAATGTTTGGTGCATCTTAAGGCTACACAAGCTAATGTCCGATAAATTCATAAGAGCAGGATTCTGGTGGTGGTGGGTGAGCCTCAGGACTCTGTCTATGCTTTGTTTACCTTGTCTGATTGGCATTTCAGAGTAGAGGATGCCTAAATTTTGGAAGATAGTATCTTGGAATGCAAATGGATTAGAGAATCTCAGGTCTCATGTGGGCTATTGTCTTTGCACTAAAAATGAGATGGACTCCACCGTTAGAGGCAAATAATGCAGAGGCTCTCCCAAGTCCTCTTGTGGACTGGTTATCTAAAATTGAAGCATATAGTTCATAGGTTTCAATTGCTTTATTGGCTCCCTGTAAAGCAAAACATTGACAATAAAATTGCTATTTTTGTCTTCCCAGTCGCCACACAGTCTTTGTTCCTCTGTGTTTAATGGATGTCTGTTCTTCTTTTCCAACTGCCTCACTGTTCCCTTGACAAAGAGCCACGGCAAATGGTGACTCCAGAATAATGTCTGTAATCTTTACCAGCAAACTGTCCATCCTGCTGACCCTGTGGAAAACTGGGAACATATTGAATATATCATGGAACAAATTAAGGGTGTGAGGCTTAATGCAGCCAAGGAAGTGATCATAATGCCAAATGTCTGGGAGCCTTGAGTGATTCTTAGTGCTCCAGCTTATAGAGTTAGTCATATTGAACATTGTAAATTTCACAAAAGAAAAAGAAATTGTACAGTTCAGCACTTGCCATTTTTTTTTTCAAGCTTGCTAAAAGAATGAGTCCTTTTCAGTTTGATTGCTCCAGTGGACATTAGGCACAAGGGAGAGGACAAGTGGCAGCTCAGATTGTTCAGACATCTGTCTGTCCTCTTGACTCACCGCTAGTTACAAATTGGAAGGATATTACACTTCTTACACCTTGTCAAAAAAATTCACACCGAAGAGACCCGCTGATGAAGCCAAAGCTATATAACAGGTCCTGGAGTCAGCCAGACTGCATCAGATCCTGGCCTTGCCTCTGACCAGCTCTGAAAACTCAGGCCAGTTTCTTTCTTTCGTTATTTTTAGAAAAAAAAAAAAAAAAATTTATATATGTGTTAGTTGTAGATGGACCCACAATATCTTTATTTTTATGTGGTGCTGAGGATTTAATCCAGTGCCTCACACATGGGAGGCAAGCACTTTACCACTGAGCTACAGCCTCAGCCCCTCAGGCCAGCTTTTTGAACTCCCAGATATTTGATTTCCTTTTTATAATGAAGATTCAAGACTAAATAGATGCCAAGCACTCAAAACTGTGTCGTAAGTAATAATAGCAATTATTATACGTATCTACTCCTGGTCTAGATGTTGAATTAGTTCAGAAGTTGGTCAGCTTTTCTCATAATGAGCCAGATAGTGACCATTTTGAGCTATGTGGGCCACGTATCATCTCTACTGAAACTATTGTTTTGTCAATGTAAGGTGGTCAATAGGTCACAGACAATACATGTATGTGTGTACTTATAAAGGCATGGCTATGTTTCAATAAAACTTTATTTACAAAAACACATGGGTTGCTGGGTGTGGTGGCGCAGCACATCTGTAATCCCAGCAGCTCGGGAGGCTGAGGCAGGAGGATCCCAAGTTCAAAGCCAGCCTCAGCAACTTAGTGAGGCCCTAAGCAACTTGGTGAGACCCTGTCTCTAAATAAAATGCAAAAAAGGGGCTGGGGATGTGGCTCGGTGGTTAAGCACCCCTGGGTTCAATCCCTGGTACCAAAAAAAAAAATTCAAAAAAATTCCATGGGTGAAGGAGGTGGCCCATAAGCCATGATTCTCCAACCCTGGAAATAGGTCATTGGCTACCCAGATCTTTGTTCAAGCTGTGGTGTACATCTGGCCCCTATATGGATCCCCTTCTATACCAGAGTCTCTGCCTTTGATGACGGCTGCTGCTGTCACCCTGCACAGTGGACTTGCCAGCAATATTTTGAACAATACAACCACACTGCATGCTCCGATATTTGGGTTGTGGATGGGGCTCTAGTGGTTAGTTCTTTACAGAAGCTCTCCAGATCATTCTAAGGAGTATCCAGGCTTAAGAACCTCAGCATCACGTTTCCAACCTCACCTGATGGTGAGGCATCTGGTTAAAAAAAAATAAAAATAAAAACAGATTTTCATATTCTGATTTAATCCTGGTCTCAAACCCAGGAATCTCTATCTTAGGTATGCTACATGATTCTTGTCTTTGAAGCAAATTTGGGATCTTGTTCTCCCTTCCTTATACACTCTATTAAATCTAACTCTTTCTGCATGTTCTTTCCAACACTAAAACTTCCTTCCACCCTATAAGTTTATCCATGGCAGAGCAGCCCCTTCTTCTAGAATGTGCCATGGCCACATGTTGGTGGAGCTGCCTTACTGGATAAGGGTCTTACTTCCAGACCAGAAACTTTGAATTATGCTTCCCATTAGAAGTGGTCACCAGGTGACACAGGTTTTCCTGGGTGACTGAGTTGAAGTATTATGCTTCCATTTTCAGCATAAGAACCCAAGTTTTAAATGAAAGGAAATGGTTACTGTACGAACCAAGATGTTTTGGGTCCAGGATGGTGAGCCATTGTTTTATGGGTATGGAAGAATAACAGAAATCATGCAAGATCTGACATCTGTTTATTAGTCATAGTAAGGTGGTATGAGGTATACCCGGGCATTCTTTCCTGTCACCACTGAAGAGACTGGAAAAGGTACTCATTTCCCCAGTATCCCCTGACCCTGATAGTGACAGCTGACCCTGAGACTCAGTTCTGACAAGACATAAGCTGAAATCTTCAGAGACCTATTGAGAAAGCTTTGATTATATATGCATATCCTTTTATCACCTCTCCCCTTTCTTCCCACATTGGATATAGTTACCATCTGTGACCCTGCAGCAAAATTTAATGTGTTAATGAAGGTAGGAAAGTACTCTCTGGTCCTTTTCTGGTTGGCCTGGTCAACAGGCTGCTCTTCTTAACATTTCTGCTGCTCAAACCACTCAGAAATACTATTACTTACTGCCAAAAGAAATTCCTAACTAGGATACTTAAACTACATCTTTCTATCTTACAGAAGGTGCAATGGTTAAGAGAATTTAACACCCTAATATCCTGAGATAAGCCTTCTGAATGAGCCAGCCAGAAGGGTACTTTGCTGTCGGGTCTAAAAAGTTACTCACCATAGACAGGCTTTCTTCAACTAATAATGCGCAGAAATTTTAAAAGAATATATATGAGCCAACGAATGTGGGAGCTATTTTACAAAAAATATTTGAATATTGTTATAAATTGTAACCTTGATATGTTACAAAATCATTGGGTTGGTGGACCCCATTGAATCAGTTGAGAGATGGCTCTTTCAAGACTTTATAGCTTTCTGAAATGGATCTTTTAATTCACTTATAGGGGCCATAATATTATTGAGCTGGTCACTAATTACCAAGTCATCATTGTGGCTGTTCTTGAATGGGAGCATGTAGCGTGGAAAATATAGGTACCGACCCTGCTTTAAAATCTTCTATTTTTTGTACTCTTGAACGTATTGTCTGATTTCTGTCTGCATCAGTTTCCTTAAATGTAAAATAGGGTTGATAATGCATTGACTCTCAGCATTACTGAAAAGGCTGGAAAACGTCTCTATGTGAAAGATGTATTTTGCGGAGCCTTCTATGCCATAAGCAGTTGCCAGATATTTCTTTACCCCTTACAAAGCTGCAGCTTCGTGTCTGGCCTTGCACAGCTTACCCTCCCAGAGGGGCTGTGAGTGGCTTCTTCCTTCCTCTATCTTTTCCCACTTTATCTCCTTCCTCTGTGCTTCCACCAAACATTCCTCCTTGTGTCTGGCCTGTCCTTACTCTGAGCAGGAGAAAGACACATGGTAAGTGAAGAATGAGTTTTACCCTAACCTGCTAAGGAGATACCTGGAAACCATCTAGTGACACGGCCATCCCATTGCCGCTCTCTGAACTTCTTCCAGAAATAACACTCTTGAGCAGGGAAGAGAAATGAATTACCAACTGTATACATTTTGGTGAGAGAAGGGAGTAGAGTTGGAGGCAGGGGAGAGGAAGGATCATGTACTCTTGGAACATGTACGGTACGATATTCTGATGAATCTTCCACAGGAATGGATTCTAAAGTTTGAGATGAAAGATTCTACTTGACAAATGTTCTCAACATTACCTACAAAAGGAGATAGCTTCTAAAGCGAGCCATTTATGTGTGTCTTGCCATCTTTATTCCTGTGCAGTAACATATAATATGTATGTGTGTGTATGTATATTATATATGGATCCTATATAATTACATGTATAATTATGTGTATGTATATATATATATATATATATATATATATATATATATATATATATGTAATTGAATAACTTATAGAATAATATATGGTATATAATCAAGAACACATATGCCAACCACAGTTTTGCCAGAAAAATGTGATCATAGACAGTTTCTTCCGTGAGCCATTATGTACAATGTTCATACATACTTAGAGCTCCATGGGGAGAGAGGCTTATAGGATATGCCACATTCAGGTTCCCAGTTGCACAGTGATGCTGGGATACAAACTCAGTCAGGGGCAAGATAGAATCACCCTCTAGTGTCTGAGTGGTTTCTGTCTCTCACTTGCCTCCCACAGCTCAGACAGTTTCTCTGTGTATGAATTAGAAACTCTTTCTGTGTGTGTCATTCTTTGGCTCAAACTCTTGTCATATTTCTCAGAAGATGAAGTCAGAAAAAAATGTTTATAAACTGCATTTTAACACCTTTGCCCATCTGCATAAGCAGTGGAACATTTTGCAGAAAATCTTACATTTTAAACTTGATGGAAACTCAAACATATGATGAATGTGAGCAAGTGTTTGATGGAGACTGGTTCATCTGATAAGCAAAGGGGCAACTCTAGAACTGGTTACCAGAAGGGCCAGGGTTCCCAGGAGAGGCCAAGCATGTCACCAGCTCCTACAGCCTCCACATCTGGCTGACACACCTCAGTCTTGTCTCTGGACACTCATGCCATCAGAAAAGGTGAATTCTTTGGTTGATTTTGATAGGAAAAGGATATTACATAGAGTCTTGAACCTTCTGAATGATGGATCCTAAAGATATCATTCAATTCTTGCTTGTGGAAAATATGGAGAAATAACAAGTATTTTCTTTTACCTTCCCTCCACCAAAAAAAATCCAGTTTTTTTTTATTCATAGAGTACCATCATCCAAGAGAACAATCACAGGTTGTATATTAGTTTACTGGTTGTGTATTCACCGTGATCTTCCTAAACAGAATTCCAAGAGGCCAGGAAAGAGCTCCTCTGACTTCGGAGGGAGTGGGACAGTTTATTGTCAAAATGATCAGACAGGCTTAAAGAATCCAGCCTTGTTGTTCTTTTAGAAACATGAGAGGCAGTACCAGTACCCAGACAGCTGTTTATATGGGAACAAATCATGCACAAATGGAGTATCTATGACCCAACAGGAATTTCTCCATTTTGTTCCTAAGGCAGGTCTGTGTAGTGCTGGGTAGGGGTGGAGCGGAGCTACACAGTATTTTCCCATTTTCAGAAGTGGGCAATTGGCTCCGTGGCTCTATGTATATATTCAGATCCCCTTTGACTATATTGGCCTGGAAAATCCATTTTGTGTTCTCTCTTTTATGGAGATACAGCTGGTCACACCGCCCATTTTGCCCCTTGGCTTCCAATTTGGCAGACGCTAAATGCAGGTGCGGCATCTCTGAATTAAAGCACTGCATTTGGTTGGAGGAGGGGGAGGATGGAGCCTTCTGGAAGTGTTCAGAGTTACAGTATGAGGGAGTATTTTTGTCCTGCACCATTATTTGCATGCACTGATTTTCTTCGCATTTTTCTGAGGCAAATGACAGACAGGAGCACTTTTTCTCGCAGCCTGCCTTGGTAAATGTGTCTTACCTCTTCTTGAATCATTCACAAAAAGAGGAAGCCTGCTTCTGCCAGGGCAGGGAGAGAAATTAAGTTTCACTCCACCCAAAAGAAATCCTCCAACATCTTGCCATACTTTTCCTTTAAGGGAGTCATTTCTTCCTCTCCATCTGCCTTCATCTCTTTGATACATAAGGGTACACTAAGTTGAATCTATAAACAGAACCCACTAATTAAGAGTAATTGCTTAGGAGATTGGTACAGACGATTCAGCATTATATGCGTGTTCTTCTCAGATATCCATTAGCTGCTAATAAGATACTACAGATGTGCCAGTCTGTTTCCTGTTTCCGTCCATTGTACCTTTATTGCCATATATGGACCAATCGGATGGGCGGAACAATAAGTGGATGTCCTTTTGCTCCCTGAACATGTCTCAAAGGAATGTTTGTTATTAGATTGCTTTTTCTGTTTAGTTTCACATCAGTATGTTAATAAAGAAAACATAACACTGAGAAAGTTTTCTTGTCATTGTTGCTTTTCTTTACTTCTTCTACCATTAACTGGTTTATTGTTTAATTAAATCCCTCTTTATAGATTTTTTTTTTAAGTATGTCATGAAAGTATGTCTGGGCAACGTGAGCAGAGGGAAAATGACATTCTTCCTCACTCTGTTAAAAAAGAAAAAGTTTCCATCTAAATGTTTTAAGTACTTAAAAATTCAGCATGAATATCATGTTGCTATATTTGACTGATTTACACTGGAGGCTTGGTAAAATGCCTATGAATTATTCATTCCCAAGTGATTCTATAAGCCAGAGCACCAGAAATCATATCCCCGTTGAAGTTTATAAAGTGAAATAGTTTAAATACTCTCTAGATGTGTGTGTGTGTGTGTGTGTGTGTGTGTGTATGTGTTGGGAGAGTTGGTTCTTGTTTTTTGTTTTTTTTCTATGATTTCAAATTGCTGTGCTTTCAACTCACTTGTCTTTTTAGGAAGAGTTAGCTGAAGATTTTAGCCTTTCCCAGAGAAAGCCTGATTAACTTGCTTTGAAGTTGGTGGAAACTATTATGTTATAAAGTAGATGAGTAATTGGTACCTTTCAGTTCTGGTCAGGTCCAAGGAAGTTTTGTTTTATTGTAAAGATAAAACAACTGAGGGGAAATGACCATTGCCTTTTTTTTCTTTTATTTATATTGAACTTAAAGTGAAAAGAAAAGTATAATTTATTAGATATCATTAAATACTTCAACTAGGGAAGGATATGAATCCTCTATTCCATAAAACCCTCTATGTGTATGTATAGTATGTGTGTATATATACAATATTATCTTCTATGTTGTATATATTTATAAACATACACACATAGTAAGAAATACCAAGGTCTGGTATATTAAATTCACTGGATATTTTCAAAGACTCCACAGTCTCTATACCTTAGAGTCCAGCTATGTGACTGTTGGCAGCTGACCTTTTATGGAAGCATATTAAAAATCATTTAAAATATTACTTAGAGCATAATTCTTTGACTTATGGGCTCACCAGAATTCATAAACTGAAGAGTCATGTGGGGTCTCTACCAGACAGTGCTTCCCAAGAAAATCCAAATCGTCTAAAAGTATGTGGGCTGTGGTGCGAGATAGCTTTCTCTACACGTTATTTTGGGTGGACCCATGGCAAAGGGAGGGGAGAGGATGAGTGAGATTCAAATTGCAGGAGGACACTATGGAAGAATTTTGCATCTCTGGATAAGTGCCTTTATTCCTTTCATGGAATTTCTTCATCCCTTTCCCAACATTCATAATCCAAACCAACTGAGTGGCAGAGTCGAGATTGGTGTTGTGTGGCTGTGTATGTTTTCGGTGAAGAAGTGTCCTAGACTCTGGTTCCTCCCTAGGAAACAAGAGTGTAGCAATTATGTACACATCCACAGGACACAGGCACACAAAGATGTGTTTCCTCTGGTGCTCATCATTCCAAGACTCTTTATTTATTTATTGTATGACAGTAGAATGCATGTATGCACTTTGAGATATCATACATAGGTGGGGTATAATTTCTCATTTTTCTGATGGAACATGTTGTAGAATAACATCTGTCATGCAGTCATATAGATACATAAGGTAATAATGTCTGTTTCATTCTACTTCCTATCCCCATATCCCCTCACCTTCCCTCCCCTCACTCCCCTCCATCTAATCTAAGGTAACCCTATTCTTCCCTTATCCCCCCCATGTCCCCCACCCCCACCCTGCTTATTGTGAATCAGCATCCGCATATCAGAGAAAACATTCAGCATTTGGTTTTGGGGGATTGACATATTTTGCTTAGCATGATATTCTTTAACTCCATCCATTTACTGGCAAATGCTATAATTTCATTCTTCTTTAAAGAAGAATGAAATAATATTCCATTGAATATATATACCACATTTTCTTTATCCGTTCATCCATTGAAGGACACCTAGGTTGGTTTCATAGTTTAGCTGTGTGAATTGAGCTGCTATAAACATTGACATCATCGTTAAGTCCTTAACAAGTAATTCCTAAAGATTCTTAATCACCAAATATCACTAATATGTGTCTGCCAAACGTGGCTCAAAATTTCGTCCTTACTTAAGAATATGCATAGTTTCTTTTCATTGAGTAATAAAGCTCCCTGAACTCCAGTCTGTTTTTTACAGCTGCTACTACCAAAGACCACGAGGTTGCAATGCAGAGACATTAGGATTGAAATGGTGGGCCTTGAATATGTGTAGCTATTAGACTACTATAAAACAGTAATAATTAAGCAATATGATAACCTCTGATTTGTTCTGATAAAGTTACTACAGTTGTTAAGTATCTTCAATTTCTTAACATTCAGGTAAATGTCCAAATGGTCCAGGCTCAAGCCTGGGGACGGCCATATGTGTGCTACAATGAATTCTGGTGCTCAGGACCATAGGCAGCAAACTCTAATTTCTTTGCTCAAAATATTTTTATAGGGTTCTGAAATGCATAGACCTGTTGGAGGATGGAGGGAAGGAATAGTCTTAAAGAAAATCAACATATGTACCTATGTTGATTTGAAAATTACCCTTAGAAGAACAAAATATAAAATCAAGGCCCATCAGTAGTATCAGAATTATTTCTATCATCTTCCTCCTGATAATTCATCATAGATGATTTCTCCAAAAGAAAATGTCAGATCATATAATTGGTTCTTGTTTAAATCACTGTGGGGAAGCAGTTATTCTTACCTCAGGGTCTTAGAATAATTCTGAAATTAGAGTAATTTAGGGGAAAGTCATGATTTTGCCTTGATATCCCCTGGCTGTTTGAGGGCCTCATCCTAATCACAGATAATCTTTTCTGAGCCAGGATTAGGATGATGAAAGTAAGACACTTATCCCAGAAACAAAATATAAAGGGGTATCAGTATACTCAGGAATGAAAATATTATTTATTTGTTTATTTATTTATTTATTTAGGGTCTGAACCAGGGGTGTTTAACCACTGAACCACATCCCCAAACCTTATTTTTTTCTTTTTTTATTAAATTTTAATTTGGTATACATAATAACAGAATGCATTACAATTCATAGTACACATATAGAGAACAATTATTCTTACCTCTCTACACAAAGTAGAGTCAAATCCTTCATATCTTCATACATGTACTTAGGGTAATGATTTTCTTTCCACCATCTTTTTTACTCCCATGCCTCCTTCCTTCCCCTTCAGCCCCATTTTCCCCTTTGCCCTATCTAGAGTTCATTTAATCCTACCAATGTCCCCCTATCCCCTGCAGCATATTATGAATCAGCATCCTTAAATCGAAGAAATCATTCGGCATTTGGTTTTTGGGGATTGGCTAATTTCCTTTAGAGTTTTATTCTCCAGCTCCATACATTTACCCGAAAAATGCCATGATTTTATTCTCTTTTAATGCCAACTAATATTCCACTATGTATATATAGCACATTTTCTTTACCCATTCATCCACTGAAGGGCATCTAGGTTAGCTCCACAGTTTAGCTATTGTGAATTTTGCTGCTATAAACATTGATGTGGCTTTGTCCCTGTAGTATGCTGTTTTTAAGTCCTTTGGGTATAGACCAGGGAGTGGGATAGCTGGGTCAAATGATGATTCCACCCCCAGTTTTCCAAGGATTCTTAATACTGCTTTCCATATTGGCTACACCAATTTGCAGTCCCACCAGCCATGTAGGAGTGTGCCTTTTCCCCTACATACTTGCCAACACTTATTGTTGTTTGTATTCTTAATAGCTGCCACTCTGACTGGAGTGAGATGAAATTTTAGAGTAGTTTTAATTTGCATTTTTCTGATTGCTAGAGATGTTGAACATTTTTTCATATATTGTTGATTGATTGTATATCATCTTCTGAGAAGTGTCTGTTCAGTTCCTTAGGCAATTTATTGATTTGGTTATTTGATTGTTGTGTTAAGATTTTTGAGTTTTTTATATATTCTAGAGATTAGTGCTCTATCTGATGTGTGTGTGTGGTAAAAATTTGTTCCCAATTAGTAAGTTCTCTATTCACCTCACTGATTGTTTGTTTTGCTGAGAAGCTTTTTAGTTTGAATCGATCCCATTTATTGATTCTTGATATTAATTCTTGTGCTATAGGGGTCTTATTAAGGAAGTTGGGGCCTAATCTGACATGATGGAGATTTGGGCCTCCTTTTTCTTCTAATAGACGCAGTGTCTCTGGTTTAATTCCTAGGTCCTTGATCCACTTTGAGTTGAGTTTTATGCATAATGAGAGATAGGGATATAATTTCATTTTGTTGCATATGGATTTTCAATTTTCCCAGCACCATTTGTTGAAGAGGCTATTTTTTTTCTCAATGTACATTTTTGGTGCCTTTGTCAAATATAAGATGACTAATTATGTGGGTTAGTTTCTCTGTCCTCTATTCTGTGTCATTGGTCTATAAGTCTATTTTGGTGCCAATACCATGCTGTTTTTATTACTATTTCTCTGTAGTATAGTTTAAGATTTGGTGTAGTGATGCCACTTGCTTCACTATTCTTGCTAAGGGTTGCTTTAGCTATTCTGGGTCTCTTATTTTTCCAGATGAATTTTATGATTGCTTTTTCTATTTCTATGAGGAATGTCATTGGGATTACCATGATCAGTGGGGTTCATTCCAGGGATGCAAGTTGGTTCAACATATGGAAATCAATAAATGTAATTCATCACATCAATTGACTTAAAGATAAGAATGATATGATCATCTCAATAAATGCAGAAAAAACATTCAACAAAATATAGCACCCTTTCATGTTCAAAACACTAGAAAAACTAGTGATAACAGGAACATATCTCAACATTGTAAAAGCTCTCTATGCTAAGCCCAGGCCAACATCATTCTAAATGAAGAAAAATTGAAAGCATTTCCTCAAAAAAATTGGAACAAGACAGGGATGCCCCCTTTTTTTACCACTTCTATTTAACATAGTTCTTGAAACACTGGCCAGAGCAATTAGACAGACAAAAGAAATTAAAGGGATATGGATAGGTAAAGAAGAACTGAAATTAGCACTCTTTGCCAATGATATGATTCTATAACTAGAAGACCCAAAAAATTTCACCAGAAAACTTCTAGTTAATGAATTCAGCAAAATAGCAGGATACAAAATCAACACCTAGAAATTAAAGGCATTTCTGTATATCAGTGACAAATCCTCTGAAAGGGAACGTGAAAAACTACCCCATTTACAATAGCATCAAAAAAAAAAAAAAAAACTTGGGAATCAACTTAATGAAAGAGGTGAAAGACCTCTCAATGAAAACTACAGAATGATAAAGAAATTAAAGAAGACCTTAGAAGATGGAAAGATCTACCTTGTTCTTGGATACGCAAAATTAATATTGTCAAAATGACCATACTACCAAAAGCACTATACAGGTTTAATGCAATTCCAATCAAAATTCTAAACCTTATTTATTTATTTATTTACAGGATCTCACTAAGTTGCTTAGGGCCTCCTAAGTTGCTGAGGCTGGCTTTGAACTTTCAATCCTCCTGTCCCAGCCTCCCTAGGATTACAGGTGTACACCACCACTGTACCCAGCTAAAAATATTATTTTGATGTGAAATTTTAAATCAAAATTAATGAAAAAGCCTCCACAATGAAAAAAAGTCAAAATTCAAATAAGAACCAGCTCAACATCATCCAATTTACTCTGATTTTGTCTCAGATGCACTTTGCTCTGAAATTGAGCATTTGGCTCATTTCTCATCTCCAACCAGATTTTATTGTGTGTTATGATCATTCATCATCTACAGTAGATGATGTATTGCTGTTAGGAACAAGGGCTTGTCCATGTCCATATTCCTCACCTTTCCCAATATATTGCATTGTATTTAGCAATTACTTACTAAGTGCTTATTAAATAAAAGATCCAGGCAAATCAGAGATCAGACCTTGTTGACATTTACTGAACCCTCTAGAGACCATTGTCAGTATGCAGGTACCTGAAAGAGTGCAGAGAATTCACTAGGCATTAAAGTCTTTTGTATTTGAACTTCATCCTTGTAAGCTTTTAACTTGTATTATGTTCATTCTAAATTATTCTCCTCTGTGATCACACTGATTTTTTAAGGAGCCAGCTATGTTGGGGTACGTAATTAGAGATACCTTATTGGTTTGTTTTTTGTTTTGTTTTTTCCTTTTTTTTTAATAAGGATTTTGTCTTGCTTTACTATCAACTTTCACTAATGAACATTTCTGCTACTATACTCCACAGGCATTTCAAATCAACTCATTCAAAACTGCATTCATGGGGCTGGGGATTGTGGCTTAGTGGTACAGTGCTTGCCTGGCATGTATGAGGCACTGAGTTCAATTCTCAGCACTACATATAAATAAAGAAAGAAAATAAAAGGTCCATTGACAACTAAAAAACTTAATTATTAAAAAAAATAAAATAAACAACTGCATTTATCCTTCTCTGTTGCTCCCTGTTGATGAAGATTATCATTACTTGCTTAGTTTCTAAAAACCTAAGCAAAAGTGAGGTGCTCGGTAACTCAGTGAAATGCTATCTCTAAAAAAAAATGTAAATAGGGCTGGTGATATGGCTTGGTGGTTGAGTGTCCCTGAGTTCAATCCCAGTACCAAAAAATAAATAAAAATATACACATACGTGCATACGTGCATGTGTGTGTGTGTAGTCAAAGGTTATATACAAAGTGTTATATATGGACATATATATATATCACCTTTGATTCATCATGGCCATAAACCAAAGTTTCAGGCCCTCAGAGGAACCACTGTCTGGTTGTCCAGCCTCTAAGCTTTGCCAGCAATCTACTCACTGCTAAAATGGCTCTTGTGATGTGCAAATCTTACAGTGTCACTCTCCTGCTGCTTATCTCTCACCGTGGGCACATGTAGGACAACGGGTCCATTCTTTTTTTTCTTTAGAGAGAATTTTAATATTTATTTTTTAGTTTTCGGCAGACACAACATCTTTGTTTGTATGTGGTGCTGAGGATCGAACCCGGGCCACACGTATGCCAGGTGAGCATGCTACCGCTTGAGCCACATCCCCAGCCCCAACGGTCCATTCTTCATAATAATGTGTGCAGGGTCCTCCATCTAGTTCCTTCCGTTCTGGCCTCACCTCTTACTACTCTCAGCCTGATGCTTTGCATTTTCCACTTTCTTTGTAGAAGACCCTGCCCCAGTTCAGCTGTCACCTACCGGCCGGCCCTTTCTTGGCTTAGACGCTCACCCTCTGTGTTTTCATAATGAGCACCTACCTCCCATGAGAGCCTGGAGCAAACCTAAGGAGTTTTTTTCCTCCCATTAGGCTGTAAGATAACATGGGAGGGAGTGGATGGTTTGAGCACGTCTTTCGTTTTTGTATCCCAATATCCAACGTAAGACATAAAACATTGCAAACATTCTGGAAACTTGTCCAGCTCATTCCATCACTTGTTAAATTACAATATCCTTATACCTATCCCCCATTATTTATTCTAATTGCTATTTTCTAGTTTCAAATATTTTCTCTATTCTCTTTTTGTATTAGATTCTACCCACAATGAACGTTTGCCACTCCTCTAATCTGACTCCCCTAATATGCTCAATTCTTTCTTCAGTAACTTTCAATATTCATCTTCCATGCTTTCTGTTCCATCAAGTCTTTTCTGCCTTCCTACAGGGAGGGAAATTAGATCCCTTCCTTCTTTGACTACCCTCTCCCACCACCCCCGCCCCTGCACACATGCTTTATTTGCATTGCTGTAGTTTGTAAAGAGGTTACCCTTCCCTTGTTAGGTGGTGGGCAAGGTTTATTTCTCCCTTGCTTTGTTTCCCCATGGGTCTCTCTCAGTGCTTTGGTCATAGAAGGGGCTCAGAATTGAATTGGAACTGGACTGAATTGAATAAACTCTCCATTTATGAAATAATTTGCTTTAGAGTTGCCAGAATTAAATGGCTGCTCCAGTGGCAATATTACTCTAACTCACTAATATCATTTGATCCACTGAGGAGCTAGTTAATTAAGTAGGTGGATTAAAAATATAATCTGCTGGAGGAGGAATGTTTTGGCTGCAACCTGCATACTTCTTTAAAAGAGGGGGAAAAAAAAGCATTATGATCTCTAAACTATAATTCCTTTTGCTCTCCACTCAAAACAGCAATAGGACTCTTTCCACATGACTGTTGATGACTGGTTTAGGAATACCAGGCCATGCACCTGTGTGCCAGATGTGCTCTGCAGCCTGTCTGCTACCCCAGCCCATCTGCAAAGCATACCCCATGCTGGCGCCTTTCTATAGGCAAGGGGGCATTGATCCCCAGCCTTTTTACATGATAGGTTCCCTGGTGCTTGCCTGTTTTCCTTAACTTAAAACCCCCTTCATTGAATTTCAATGTCTTGGGTGACCTTTGCCAACACAGGAGGCCTCACTCCATTTGCTTATGGGTGAGTCCACTTTTTTTCTCAGCCTGTTTGATTTCTGACACTTTTTTTTTTTTACTTGTATCACCAGTTGTGAGAGTGCTATTTGGTCTTCTGTAGCCAAATCAGCCACATCAGCATCAATAGTAGTTAATAGATGATCAAATCCTCAGGATTTCCATGAGGTGCCTGTGGAGTGTCATCTGATATTGAATGTAGCTGTAACAGGAATGAATGGGATTCGATAACAAATGGGTCTGCATTGATAGACACTGGGGACAGGATAGCTTTGTGATCTTCTTTGTTTCTGTAAGAATACCCCTGCAACCGAATCCAGCCCATTTCTATGCCAATGTGCTAATAGTTGTGGAATCTCATTCATCTCAACAGAGGCCAGTTAGCCCTGGAATCCCATCTGTTTGAGTGGATGCAGTAAAATGTCATGCAAATGTGGCCATTCATTCACATCACCAGTGAGAGCTTTCTGGCTATTAATTTTCTTAGTTTTAAGTGACTCTAATCACACAGATTCTTGTACCAATTGGGGAGGGGGGAAACTATTGAAGTTTTCACTTAGATTTTTTTCTTAATTTTTAAAGTGCTTGCCCACAAAGACAGAACTAAATAGTTTTTAAAAAAAAAAAAAATAAAAAGAATGCAGACTCTAAATGGAGATGCTCTCAACCCTACAACAGATTTGAAAAATGCCTCGGCCAGTATTTTTTGAGTCTTTTTCTTAGCATAAGATGCCCAAGGCTCTGTTTTGGCCCTGGGGAATTTTTAGGGTAATTTTTTTTCCTCCTGGAAATGCAGTTTAAGCAATAGACAAACAGGCTGAGTGATAACTAGAACAGGGCTAAAAGAGGTGCTGTCTCTTGCAGATTGCTGCAGTGACACAATAGTTAAGAATGTGGCAGGCCTTTCAATGAAGCTCCTGGCTAGCTGGACAGCTGGAATGCCAGAGCCAGGTCTGACTGGAGATCACAGTAAACACTTGTAAAACCTCAGGGGAAATAAGGATCATTTTCATACATTTGTCATTTTCTTAAGAAATTTCCTAAATTGATTTTGAAGTCAAGAAATTGGAACTTTGAAAAGAATCTATGCGTGTATATGTGTCTGTCTGTAAATATACATGAGACACAATATAGGAAACATGAGTATTTTTAAAAAATAAATATGTTTCTAGGTACGGGTGAATGTGAACTGGTTGAATCAATGAACTATGCTTGAAACTATCAAGCATTTTAAGATATTAAGAATGACTGGTGCATCCTAGATTCGAGGCACAGCTGCAAGTACATACACTAACTCATTTGATCTTCATCCCAAGTTGGGTACTGTTGTTCTCATTTTTTAAATTGGGAAACTGAAAGTCAATGAAATCGGGACTTCACCCTTTGCCTCTGAGAGTTACTTTACTGATGTGGCTCAGTTCCTTGAAGAAGAGTTACCTGTATTTCTAAGGTGTGAACTCACAAAGCAATGTGCCTATGAATTTTAACAGAACACACCAAAACTGATGAAGCAGGCTATTGTTTTGATCCAGATGTCTATAATTCGACACATTCTGAATTAATAACTTTTCCAAGATGTGGAAACTTTTCCAAATAACTTGACTTTGGAAAAAAAGAAAAAGTAACAGTTAAATAAATAACATTTTATCCCTAATTTGATACTTGCACAACTGAAGTTAAATGCTTTCAATATAACTTCCTGCTCAAACATATAAACAACTAAGAAACTACCACCCATGCCTGACCAGCCAAAGTTTCAAATAATATTGGTGTATGTCCTTATAAACATCCCTTCCCCTGTCTTTATCCTGGGGCTGGAGCTGCTATAATTGGGAGATCACATCACTGCCTCATGCCATATAAAAACCAAACCCATTATTATAATAGTGTGATTATTTAAATGGTGAACATTTAAAGATACAGTAACTCCATGGCTGAAGTACTTACTGTAACAATTCCTTAGAAAGGCTTGATGCTGAGCAAGGACTCATTGCCCCAGGCACATGGCCATCAGGTTTTGCAAAAAGAAAGAACTTTATTGCAAGGACAGTTGACCTGCTAGGAGGCCAGGAGCTGTGGGGGAAAAGTCTCAAATGTGACTCTAAAATTAGCTGGTATTGGGAAATTTGTAGAAGGGGAAAAGGGAGAAACTTGTTGATGAATGATCAGATGGGGGAATTTTCCAGTCCTTAGAAGGGCATAGAGCATCATGCCTCTTGACAGGTGGCATTTTCTTTCTTTCTTTTTTTTTTGGGGGGGGTGGGGGTGGGGGTGGGGCGTGGTGCTGGTTGGTGAGTGTGAGGACAGTCACCATGATCTGTGAAAGAGATTTTTGAGCTTGTGACGTGAGAAGTTCGTTGATCAGACAAGGTGGCTTATTCTGTGCATGTCCATTCTTGAAATGCCCATCTCAAACTGTGGTTGAGTTGACTCTGGAGGCTTTTCCTGAAAGACAATTAAAGCAGTTGGTTATTTAGGAAATTTATGGCCAGATGTGTCCAGGCCTTCACTAATTTCACTTTCCTATGAATTCAGATGGGAATGCGATGGGTCTCAAAAGATCGTTCTTGGAGAAGCTATTGAACTGTTTCAGTGGTGCCATTAATGATCACACTGTCTTTGGAGCTACTACTCTTTTGAATTGCCTTTGTAGCAAGCATTAGTTTATTTGGTAAGGTGGCAGTTCTTCATCCTTGAGACAGATTTTCCTTAAAAAAAAAAAAGCATTTCGGAAAAAAACTTTTGTCAGTAGGAGCAGAGAAGATTTGGGATCAAAAATTGATGTGTAAATATAAAGTCATGATTTTTTTTTTGTTATAATCAATGGTGTTAGTAGTTTCATTATAACAAACAGCCCTGAGTTCAGTGGCTTAACATAGTATAGGTTTATTTCTCACTGAGGTCACAGTCCAATGCTGGTCAGTAGGAAGGCTTCACTTCATACAACCAGTCAAGGACCAGGCTCCTTCCACATCTAGGCTCCTTCAGATTCTGTCCTGGACTTTCCGTGTCCCATGAGTGATGCAAGGAAAGCAGCCTGAAGGATTCCTTGGGACTCATCTGTGGGACCCAGTGGCACTGATCAGAGCCACCACCTTCCACCAGCCTGAACTCTGTCTTAGGTCCCCACCCAGTTGCATGGGAAGTTAAGAAATACGGTTCAGCTGTATGATACTGGCAGGAAAGGGAGATGGGATTGGTGAGAATCTAGCAGTGTCTCTCCCAAATTGACTCCAGTGGTATTTCTTCTCCCTTCCACCCCCATCCCCTCACAAAAATATTCTAAAGATATCCTGAGAATTAGTGTCATAATCTGAACAAATTAGTGAGCCTCTTACTGTGGTGGCTTGGAAGGAAAGGGCCACCTAGAAGTGCATTCTGCTGGATTTCTTATGTTGGTTTTACATTTGATCCATTTTGCATGTGGAGGTGAGCAAAAAGGATCCAGATTTATTCTCCCGCCACTCATTAAATTAAGGGTCTTTTTGAGAAAGGGGGAGGTTGGAGCAAGGTGGGGCCTGGGGCAGGTGGATGGTTCCGATGATGAGATGGAGACCACACAACAAAATTGACAACCTTAGGGAGAGGAAAGCACTGGGATAGCCTAAAAAGAAAACAAGTCTTTTCTAAAGGTGGGAGATCAAATTTCATGGTTTGAATAAAGTTACAACTTTCCTTTCTCTTCTTGGCATTATCCAGGCTCCTCCCTACAAGGAGTTAAGAGGAGATAATTCAAACACATTTTTATCTTTATTTGGGGGAGATCATCACACTTTTTCTCCTACCACTAAGTCTCTTGAGACAAATTAAGATAGTAAAAAAAATTAAGCACAAAAAAAGTAAAATAAAATAAAATAACAGCCAGGTGTGGTGGGGCATACCTGGAATCCGAGCAGCTCAGGAGGCTGAGACCGGAGGATTGCAAGTTCAAAGCTAGCCTCAGCAATTGAGTGAAGCCTTAGGCAATTTAGCAAGATTCTCTCTCAGAATAAAATATAAAAGGGTCTGGGGATGTGGCTCAGTGGTTAAGTGCCTCTGGGTTCAATCCCTGGTGCTAAAAACTAAGAAGAAGAACATGAACCAAATTAGCTACTTTTGTTTCAGACTCTAAAGTTCAAAAAGACATGCAAACCCTGTTTTTTGTTTTCTTATAATCCCTATCATATACATTCAGATTAAACCACCCTGACATTTTATGTCTCAATTTTGGCAATTTCCAGAGAAGCTCTCACACTACAGATTATATAAATGACCTTGGTTAATTTCCACGTGGCATGCGAGACGCACAGAAGAGTCAGACAATATAAATATTTGTACAAGAACGGTTGTGCATTCCCAATAAAGATACCACCCTCTTGACTTTGCTCTTGGCATTACTTAAGTCCTGGCTGCTGGAGTTCATATCTGTGTAGAACTGGTATCATTTGGCTTCCTCTCTTTCAGCTTTGTAGCAATTTTAGTTACCGGTGTTGAACATCTTCAAGTTTTTCCTCACAGCCTAACACCACAATATTGGCTTTTCCCTTATGCAAAGAAAAAAAAATTATCTGGGAGAAACTAGCTACTGGCTCCAGGATGTGTGATTTGCCATTGTTTGTGGCTCATATTTTGATTGGGTTCTTTAAGGTTCAGAGGGGGCTAATGTATCAGTTTCTTATTGCTGCTATAACAAATTACCAAAGGATTATCACACAAATATATTTTTGTACAACTCTGGAAGCCAGAAATCCAAAATCATTTTCACTGGGCTAAAGTTAATGTGTCTCCAGGATTTGGTCCTTCTGTGAAGACTCTGTGAAGAATGTTTACTTAACCTTTCCAATTTCCAGTGGCTGCCTGTAGTCCTTGGCTTTGGGCCCCCTGTTCCACCTTCAGAGCATATCCCCCCAATTCTGCTTCCCTCTCCTCATTATCTCTTCTTTAATTAAATCTCTCCTTTCCATCTCCTTATGAAGACCCCTGTGATTACACTGGGCTACTTGGATAATTCAGTCTAGGATCCTCCTTTCAAAACCATAACTAATCCCATCTCAAAGTCCATTTTACCAGTTTAGGTAACATTGTCAGATTCTAGTAGTTAGGAGGACAGGGACACTTTGAGGAGCCATTATTCAATATGCCACAGGTGCTTCTGTCCCACAGAGACCTAAGTCCATGTCCCCTTCTGTAAGTGTAGGACAGGAAGTCAACACCCCTCCTGCATCACCAGCCTTTCTTCAGAGCCTTCATTGGATCAAAAATGGAAAACTGACATCATTCTCTTCCCACTTTCCTTAGTACAGATTTGCATGCGTGTCTCTTTGCAGACCTAGTTTTCTGCATATGAATATCTTGGTCACTCTTTTTTTTTCCCCAAAAAAATGAGTATATTTTAAGTAACAGATGAAAGTTTATAACAATGCCTTCCAGGAGATAAAAGCTATAAAAAGACATTAAAAATCCTGAATATAAGAATTTGGGGCTGGGGATGTGGCTCAAGCAGTAGCGCGCTCGCCTGGCATGCGTGCGGCCCGGGTTCGATCCTCAGCACCACATACAAACAAAGATGTTGTGTCTGCCGAAAACTGAAAAATAAATATTGAAATTCTCTCTCTCTCTCTCTCTCTCTCTCTCTCTCTCTCTCTCTCTCTTTTAAAAAAAGAGAATTTAAGAGAATGCGTAAGAGGTGAAGGAGGAGGAAAGGAAGTTTTCAGAAGAGGCGTGAAGGATGAGAGTTCCATGGGCCTGTGAGTGATGAGGACCCCAGCCTAATCCTGACTGAGTCCCTGGACATGGGAGCCCATCCAAGAGAAATGGCTGCATGGTGCCCAGTGGGAGGCTGGACGCTATGCCTAGAGACCAAGGCAGCCAGACATAAGGCAATCTGGCTTCTGTCCTTGGGCACACATTAGCAGAACCTAAGCCCATCCCCAGAGATTGGTTGGTTGGTTAGTGTGTGAATGTATGTATGTACCTACTTTTATTTTTAAATTATTAAGATATGATTAAAATTATAAATAAATACAATTTAGTGGCTTTTGATAAATACAATTAAGTGGCTTTTCGTATATTCACAAAGTTGTGCCACCATCGTCACTATCTAATTGCAGAATATTTTTGTAACTCCAAAAAAGAAACCTTTTACCCATTAGCAATCACTCTCCGTTTGTTCCTCCTTCCAGTCCCTGAGAACCAAAATGTACTTTCTGTAAGGAGATTTGCCTGTGTGGGACATTTCCTATCAATGGAATCCTATACTAAGTGGCCTTTTATATCTGGTTCCTAGCATAATGGCATAATTATAGCATAATGTTTTCAAGGTTTACGTTGCAGCATGCATCACTACTGCATTCATGCTTTAGGGTCAAATAATTTTCTATAGTTTGGATAAACCATATTTTGTCTGTTGATCAACTGATGGACGTTTGATTGTTTCTACTTTTTGGGTATCATAAACAATGCTGCTATGAACACTTGTTTCCAAGATTTTGTTAACATTTTTTCTTTCTTTCTTTTTTTTTTTTTTTTTTTTTGGTGGTTCTGGGGATTGAACCCAGCACCTTATGCAAGCACATTACCAACGGAGCTATATCCCCAGCCCTATGTCAAAGATTTTGTATGGCTTTTTTTTTTTATCACCTGGAGTAAAAACCTGGGAGTGGAATTGCTGGGCCATGTGCTAACTTTATATTTAACACTTTGGAGGAACTGTCAAACTATTTTCCAAAGTGGCTGCAACATTGTACTTGTCACCAGCAATGTTGAAATGTTCCAATGTCCATACATGTCTCCAACAACTGCTATTCTCTTTTTTCTTATAACACACCACAATGGTTTACACTGTATGAACCCCAGGTTTTATGTATAACCCTGAAATAGAGAGAAGACCCTAATAATACTAACAGAATGAATTCCCTGAAATTTGATAGTATCAGGATTTAGAGTCTGATCAAATCTAGTTTAAAGAAAATACAGAAAGTAAGCATTTCTTTCACACCTTAAAAAAAAAAAAAATGTATTTGACTGGTCTTGCCTTGCCTGTGTAGTATCATAGTTCTAACGCAGAGCTTTCCAACCTTTTCTTATTCCATGTTATACAGACATTAATAATGTTCACATGGCCCAAGTTGGGAACCGTCTGCTAATGGATGAATGTAGTGAGCCCAGGGCTCTTTTCTCCCTCCCCCACCCTCAGGCCCTGCCAAGCCACTAGAGATTGGGGAGATCAAAGTCACAGGCATGTATTTGAATCCATTTTCTGGAACCAATTAGAGAGCTCTATTGTAGTAAATACAGCTCTGATGTTTCTTTTGACTACAGGAGGTAAAGGTAATGGAGAACGTAAAGAACATTCAGGAAAAGACCTGAGCTATGGTAATTTGTCTGGCTATAGGGCTTGTTCTCAAGGTGCCTAACAGTGTGACACATTATGTCCCAAATTGGCACCGATCCCTCTCCAAGAGAGCCTAGTATGGTCCAAGGAATATGGACCAAGCTACAATGACTACAGACAAAGGTAGTAGGTCAGGGCTGTGTGATGATAGTTCCAGATTGCCAATCCAGATTGACAGGAAACATACAGCTAGGTCTTGGGAGTACAAGGATGAGGTTCAGCCACTAAGGAGAGAACATCTGATAAGAGCTAAGTAGAGTGTTTTTTGGCCTCAGCAAGATGGTGCTAGGTAACTGGGCATAGCAGTGCAGCCCTGTAATCCTAGCAGCTCAGGAGGCTGAGAAAGGAGAATTGCAAGTTCAAAGCCAGCCTCAACAAAAGAGAAATGCCAAGCAACTCAGTGAGACCCTGTCTCTGGATAAAATAGAAAATAGGGCTGGGGATGTGGCTCAGTGGTCGAGTGCCTCTGAGTTCAATCCCAAAATAGGTTCTGGGGAGGAAGGGAAGGGAAGTTGGTCAGGTGGTAAAGAATCCTAATGAGAATGAGTCCAAACATTGCTCATAGCCCAGGGGATACTGAACAAATTCATCTTGCGATGAATTTGATGTTCTGCTTGCCAACACCAGAATCCCCTAAGGTGCCCTTAACCTGGTTCATGCAGGGGAGGAGACGAGCATTAGTACCAAAACTGGAATAGATCTGAAGTGGGTTTATGTGACACATGTGTTCATTGCCCAGAGATTCTGCAGCAGCTTTGACAGCCCCTATTCCTTATTAAACTGGAAACCATGTGTCCATCTCATTTATTCAAACCAAACACACTTTGGAAATTCTTGCAGTTCTGTTGTCTTGACTTTGTGAATGCAAGTGTGTTGCAAAAACTACATTGACAGCTAGATCTTACTTTCCAGAGAACATAAGCTCCCCCATAATATAAACATGCTTTAATATTTAAACAACATTAAATTCTTGTTATTTAAATTCACTATTTGGGGGGCCCTATTATGACTTCATTTTATGAATTTTCCTTTTCTAAACTGAATAAACAAAGATGCCATAAGTTAATTTTTAAATGAAAATGGATATGCACCCACACTGAGTTGATTGACTGTAGCAAGATCTGCTGTTTGACTGTATACTCTCCATGTTAAAATTATAAATTGTAAGGGACCATGAACCTTTATTTAGCTGTCTTCCGGCACTGTATTATTCATAAATGAACACTAAACTTCACTTGATAACATTGTGTAAATCTTAATCTTCATGTGCAAGTTGACAGTCTATCAGTGGTCTATAGCCACAGTTGACTGAAGACTGGTTATCTTGTCCTACCAAAAGTTGGAGAGTTAAGTACTGGATTAGCAAAGATTTTCTGGGATCTAAGATGAGAGAGATAATTTGGGTGCTTATTGTTAAGGAAGAAAGAGAAAATACAAAACAGTCTGAACTTGGGAAACTTAGACCTCACAAAACCCAAAATGCTTTTCTTGACCTTAAAGGTAACCTTAGAAGCATATTTGTAGCTACTGTGACTCGTTTGATTTGTATCTACCCATACCTAGGTTCTCTGTCCTGTCTGGTGTCTCTGGTTCACACCTGGTTTCCTAGCCCCTGGATTCTGCTTCAACTTCTTTGTTTATCTCTCCATTTCTATGTCAGTCTTATCTATCTTTATTGGTGTTCTGGACACTCATAACCAATATATAGCAAAACTAATGGGATAAGTGGATCACTATGCAGGTAGAGGCTTTAGTAGGCAAACTTCTAGACTACCGCACAGGCCACTCACCTACCTGGAGATGGCTGGCTTGTCCTTCAAAGTGAATCCCTTGTCTGTCATTCTGCTTGGCTTGACAGAATTCCATGATACAAAGTATGGAGAGCATTGAATGTTGTCTGGAAATTGCCTGGCACTGCCTTTTCTCAAAAACAGTTAAGGTACTAGCAGAAATTAATCCATTATATACTCTATATTTTATGTTTTGGAATTATGTGAAAAGAGTTTAGGTGAAACATGTCTCTTTGGGATAAGTATGCAATGCTGGCATGTATAATAACTTTGAGTTAAGTGTTGATACCCTAAACACTCATATTTATATCACTGCTTCTGCAATTTATAGAACTAAAATCATAGACTTTTATACATTCTAATGTATATGTATTTTTGCCTATTTTTCTGAAAGTTCTATTTTCACTTTGTGATTCTTTAACAGATTGAATCTAATAAAAAATGGCCTAAAAAGGAATAGAAAGACATTCTGTATATGCTTCCAAAAAAAGAATCTTTAATAAGTCCAATGACCTCTCCTGATATAGAGAACAGTATTCAGATTTCATTCTGTGCTTACTTGGAGGTCTAAGAGATTCCTTTGAATGAATTATCCCCTCTAAACCACACCACCCTCTCCTATTGCCTTCATTCCTAAATTCAATTTTAATAAAAGGTAAAAGATGCATCATTTTGGTCAAATTTAAAATTTTCCATTGTGGCTTCTCTTTGGTTTAAGTTAAACATTTTTTTTTTTGGGGGGGGGGTAACATTTGTGATGAGGATATTGAATAGAAGAAAGAATTCAAAACCACCAGGCAGGCAAACCTGACTTCTTTTACAGCCATGTTTCTTTTCTGACAGAAACAGCAGCAAAAGCAACTGACAGAATTTGTGCTGAGCTTGGCGTTTTTGCTAAAAACAGGTATTTGGCTGAGTGCATTTGAAATATTTTAAATAAATAGGGAGGTTTGAGCTAAAGTACATTGGACGAAGAGGCAATATTCATGGAGTATGTGTTGAAGCAAAGATTTCCCCAAACCAAGTTCTAAATCAGCCAACGACATAAAGGAACATTTCTGTAGTACATCACAAGATGTTTAAAAATTTATCTTTTTTCACTTCCTGTTTTTTGTGTTAGTCACATCAGCCCTATTGCCCATGAATTGCAGTAGGAGGAAATGAATGAAGCATCTTCTCTAGAAATCTTGTTGATCGCTTGGATTACACTTGAAGTAGAAATCTCACTCCTCATGCTGCTTGAGTGTTTGGTTTCTGTGTCTTAGGCAGGCTCTAAGGATGAAGTCCTTGTTCCAAGTTGGAATCTTCAAGAAAGCATGTATCAAGTTATCACATGAAATGGCTTTCCTTAGTATCCCATATGCTTGCAGGTACCTGGCTAAGGCAGGTCACAACTCGCCTTTAGTATTTATTCATATAAGGTATTTGACACAGCCCCATGGCCTGAACATGATGGCTGGTCAAATCTTACTTTTGTTCAGTTTCAGATTAGGGCCATTTCTGTCTTTCTCTTGCTGTATGGAATTAACAAATCAGTCATCACTGACCATATCACAACAGCAATCTTGAATGAATCCTTTCCTCATAGTTACATTATTCTTTAACTCCTTTTTTTACAGGTGGAATTGAAGTCTGAAAGAGTAAGGAACAACCAGGTCTAGATTTTCCAAACTTATTCGGCTACAGATCACTTTTTTTTTCTTCCATTTTATAAACTTCCAAGTGAAATCTAATGGATTAAAGACATGCACTTTTCCCATTCTCACTTACTAAAATAATGGGAATGGGTAGGTAAGAAGTATAAATCATCAAAGATAACACAAATGATGCTGTTGTAGGGGACAGATAAGGCAAGACACTGAAGACAGCGGGAAACAGATTTATTTGGCTGCAGCCAGGTTCAGAGGGCAAAGCTTTTGCTGTAATCGATCGATCCCCCTGAATCCCAAGTTCAAGCAGTTTCAGAACCTTATACCCAGTGTATAAGCTGGGCAAGTTAAGGCTTCAAGGACTGCCCCTGAGAAGGGGAGAACTTCTTCTCCTCTCCATGCCAGCTGTTACCAGGGAACTGAATTAGTAACATCTTCTCTTCTCTTTTTGAAATGTAAACATCTCTGTGAAGCTCTGGCCCAAGGCCAGAGGCCTTGTTAAAGGATCTCTCTTTCTTATCACACTTTGCATTTGGAAAACACCCTTCTACAAACTATCATATACATTGTTACTATACTAGATAGTCCATAAATGTTTGTGAAAAACTTGTAAAGGGGTGTTCAGCACCTGGAGTGTGATCTCTTTCAGGCCTGTGGCCAAGTAAGATAGAACATCAGGAAATAGGAAGCTTAACTACATTGAACTCTTTTGTAGAGATTCTTTGGCTGGTAATCCTAAAGTCAATTATGATGAAGATTTCTTGAGAAGTTTAATTAAGATTTTCTATGGAGGAGGGGGCGCCATTACAATGCTCATCACACACAAGAGATGGTAGCAACTTTGAAGAGGGAAAGTAGGTGTGCAGTGGTGAATGAATGAGCAAAGCGCTGAAAGCCCATGGCTAAGTGTCTAAAGAATGAGATGAAAGGGAGGAGCAAGAATGTTGGAGCTTCTCAGCCAGTCCCAGAGAGTAAAGGCATCAGACATCTTGAAAACTGGAAGTAATGACAAAGAAAGTCGATCATCTGTTCTGAACAAGGAACAATTAAATCTGTCCATCTGGTGGTCATTGTGACCCACCCTTGGTAAAGAAGATAAGTCTACTCCCCAAAGAAACTGAACCAGTAGGGTTCCTGGATACGAGAATGTGAGATGGCAATCGGTGGAAAATAGCAAGAAGAAACGGGAGGCTGCATATTCGATAATAAGTCCATCAGCAACCCCAGCCTCATTCATCCAATCAACTACCAGAAGCCTTTCAATAAATAGCATTTGTTCCTTCCTTCTCACTCCAGGCAGATGTTTAGAAATTTATCAAAAGTGCTCTCAGAGTCACCCCCACACGCGCGCACACACACATGAAAAAGAATTCATAAATCTGACATTGGAGAGTTCCACAAAGTAGTATCCCAATTTGACCACTTTATCCTGAAACTCATTTGAAAAGGCCTGATTATGAAAACAGAGCTTGTAATAAGCTTTCTCTTTTGAATATGAGTGTATAAGGCTAAAGAATTTGGCATATGATGCGTTAGAAGTTTATCTGGTAAGAAGATAAATAAATGAAAAATAAAGGGAAAAAGTCAATATAGTGAGCCGAATAGAACCTTATAGTATAATTAAAACTAATTACTCAGCTGGGCACTGTGGCACATGCTTGAAATCCAGTGGCTCCAGGGGCTGAGGCAGGAGGATCCCCAGTTCAAAGCCAGCCTCGGCAAGTTAGGGAAGCCCTGTCTCAAAAGAAGAAAATTTTAAAAGGTGCTGGGAGCATGGCTCAGTGGTTACATGCAAAGAGCTAGATCATATTTATAGCACACAACGAAGATAAAAAGAAAATTTTTGCAAGATTATGAAAAAAGATTTTAAGTACATTATCTGGAAATTTAGATACAAGTGATGACGGCAACAACAAAAATCCCAGCTAAAATAGTTGCAAATAGTGGGCTTCCAGGGAGAGGGCTGAAGGACTGGGAGAGGCAGGGAGAGCGGGTTCTGTGTCAGTCGGAAAGAGGGGGTCAGCAAACCACAGCCCCTGGGTCAAATTCATCTGGCTGTCTGTTTTTTGTAAGCAATGTTTTATTGGAGGAGAGCCAGGCCCACTCATTTATGGATTGTCTGTGGCACCTTTTGTGCCATAAGTAGTTGCTACAAGAGCAGAATTGAGCAACTGTGTCAAAGAATGTATGGCCCGCAGTCTACAATATTTCCTTTCTAGCCCTTTACAGAAGAAATTTGCCAACTTCTTGCCCAGAGCAGTGGTTCTCAAGTTGTGGCTGCCTCCAGATCCTCTGGAGGACACAGATTGCTGGGTTCATCCCAGAGTTCATTTTACTGTCTCTTGGGTGGGTCTTGGAGAATTTGACTGAATAATAAATTTCTAGATGATTATGGATGCTGCCAGCTTACTGACCCACTTTGAGAAGCACTGGTCTAAAGGGACTATCTGATTATTTTTAATTGTGTATAAGTATCATGCTGATAAAATGAATTTTAAAAGGTGAGAAGTAGAAGATTCAGAAGTATGTATATAACTAAAGTAACACAAAAACAACTTCTGAATGACATTTAATGGCTTTTAAATGCTGATGAAATTTTTTTTAAAATTTTTGTTTAAATTTTTAAATTGTGGACACAATAACTTTATTTTATTTATTTATTTTTATGTGGTGTTGAGGATGGAATCCAGTGCCTCATAAGTGCCAGGCAAGCAATCTACCACTGAGCCACAACCCCAGCCCCCGCCACTATAGTACTACTTTCTGTCTGGCATCTTATTTATCAAAGGTAGATTATTGCATAACAGTATCAACAATACACAGTTATTTAAAAATCCTTTTTACTTTGTTCATCTAAAACATTATTTAAAAAAAAAATTCCCTCTAGTTAGTATGTTCTTACAAAACACTTGTATTCTGGACACTGCAGTTGGAGAAACTTAATTTAAATCCCACTCCTCTTCAGCTGACCCCTTTAACAGATGAGGAAACTGATACTGAAGAAACTCATTGGTGGTAGATCCAGGACCTCCTGACCTTACCCACTTCCTTCCCCTCTTCCACCTACCTCCTGTTTGCTTTGCCTTTGGTGGTGAGGGAAAGAACCCCAAATGTGCCCAGACTCCAATCAAGCATGACCCCCCCCACACACACACACAAAAGAGCCCTGGTAATACCAGTAACCATCTTTGTTTCTAAAAGCCCCAAACAAAGGGAATTCTCTGCTTCCAGGAATAGTCTTAATCAGTCACATATGTGAACACAGACCCAGTGGCCCGCTCAGTCTTCCACAGACATAACAGGATTTTCCCAACACATTGATTTTTTTTCTTTTGCCTATTATCAGTATAAGTAGCTTGTTTTTGTTGTTGTTGTTTTATCTTTTTAAGATCCCGGTCATGATACCAGACCTTTCAACTTAGCAGGCAGGATGCTGACAATCTGTAGCTTTTGAAAGCAAAGAGAAATCTAGGATTATTAAGGGTAGAAAGAGTCCCTGGTTGGTTAAAAAAAAAAAAAAAGAAAAAAACAAAACAAACAAACAGCTTTAAAAATCCGAGAACTGTGCCCTGCGGGGGTGGGTCTGCTGAACTGTCAGTTCCACCCGTTAATGAGGTAGTTTGTCAAATGCAGATAGAAAAGACCACTTATAACAATGCTGGGCTTTGTGTGGGATTTAAAAATCAAATTGAGTGGAAATGCAGCAAATAGTAAATGGCATTGTTTATTTCCTAATTAATTTGCAACAAACTACAAAATAAAAGTATTAAAATTGGAATGGGGTCTGCTTTTTAGGAGACAAAGCACCAAAAGCATTTACCTCCAAGATAAAATGGATGCACAATCTATTATCGTTCCTGCCTTTGGAGAAATAAATTATGTCTTGAAAGTCTGAAAGGGATGCTGGTATTTTGGGTGGAACACCACTTTTGGAATCAACTGTTACGTAAGCCAGCTGGGAATGTGGTCTGCTTTGTGAGGTTCAGCAGAGCTCTGGGGAGCCTGAGACCATGGGATCCACTGTTGACAGTGTTCTTCTTAATGTCAATAAGCTGGAGATTCAAGGCCTTGGGGCAGATGTCATCTATAGGGGGACAGAAGCTGACCTCCCCAATGCTCCAGAGCCTTTCCTCTGTAAATTACAACCAGGGCCATGCGGGCATCTGATGTTTATAAGCGCAGCCCTTGAAGGGGAGAAGCATCCACACCCAAGTTCAAATTCTAACCCAGCCACAGGCTGACTCTGCGACATTGCAGAGATGTGACTTAAACTCACACAGATTTAGTTTTCTCATCTGGAAAATAAGGATAAGCACTATCTCATAAGACTACTCTAAGGGCTAGAGCTTAGCGCTTTTAAGTAGACTATTTGACATGTGGAAAAGAGCAAATGAAAGTTCCTATTGATGAGAACACTTTATCAAACTGGCTCACTTCACAAACTGAGGAATCAGTAATGACTCTTTGTTTTCACACTTTATCCAGATCCCACTTTTTCTCATTTCCCTGACATCAACCTAATATTCTTTTCCTGGGACTACTGAGATGTGCTCTCCTTCCTCTCCTAGCCCCAAAGCCTCTCGTCTATACCAGAGCCTCACTCTCAAAAGCAACCACCAATGAGATAGATAACATATATATGAATAGCAAACTTTTACCTAGTGCTTCTTATGTACCAGGCTTTGTTCTTCTGTAGCATTACCTCTTTTAATCCTTACAATAAACCTCTGAAGTAACTTCTATAGTTATCCTCATGATGCAGAACAAAATGACACCTTAAGAGGTCAGTTTTTTAAGGTGTGGAATCGTGATTTGAACCTGAGAAGTCTGGCTTTAGAATCATGCTCCTAACAATTGCTTTTTGCTAGCCTTGAGGTATTGTTCTTATTCAGTGCCACCAGGGTCTATCCAGAGCTTGCCATTCAGTGGAATCCAGAGTTGGGAAGCTCTTGCTGAAAATTGGTTATTGAAAGCAAGGTTAGCATGTGAAATCCATAGCCTGTCCACCCTAGAATGTATTTTAGGCTTTTATCCATTTTGAATCTCAAGGAATCCTAGGTATTGAGCATCTCTGGAATGTCCTTTGTGGAGCGTGGGCCGTTTTAGACTAACAGGATCTTAATCAGGAGTTGTTAAAACTAGAAACTCCATGTGGACAGGAACCACATCAGTGTTCTTTCACATTGTAGATCTCTGGCCACTACATTAGCACCTGGGACATGAAAAGTTGAGATTTGATTGATGGATGGGTGATTGGACAGACAACAAAGGAGTGAACAATGGTTGTACCATTGTCCAGTCAATGGATGGATGGTGTTCTTACAAGAAAGGCGTATCTGTTAATAATAAAGCCAGCACGGTGGTGCAGGCCTGTAATCCCAGCAGTTCGGGAGGCTGAGACAGAAGGATCACAAATTAAGCCAGCCTCAGCAACTTAGTGAGGCCCTAAGAAATTTAGTGAGACTCTGTCTCTAAATAAAATACAAAAAATGGCTGGGTATTTTTTGGCTCAGTGGTTAAGCACCCCTGGGTTCAATCAATCCCCAGTACCAAGAAACAAAACAAAACAGTTTTTCCCACTTTGCATTAGATTATACTGTTCTTTTCTCCAATAACTATATTTATTTTGTTGGGTTTATCATTTGCAATGGCTGTTTTATAATCCAAAGTAGATCACATAAAATACGTACATCTTGGAGGCATATAGGTCAGAATAGCAGTAAACAATCAATTTCCCTAAAGAACGGGACAAACATTTCATTCATTCGACGGTATTTATCGCGTGTTCATCCTCTGTCAGGTGCTTTTACAGGATCTTGAGGCATAACTGTTAACAAAACAGAGAACCACTTTGAGTGCCTGCTAATGGGAAGACAGACAAAAACAAATACTCCCACATATAATGTGTCAAGTAGTTGAAGAGCTATAAAGAAAAATTTAGCAGGTTGAGTGGTACCATAGAGTATGAGAGGAGTGGGGATTTTGCTATCCAACAGAGGATGATCAGTTATTTTTTAATTATGGAATTGTAGGGCTGGGGTTGTGGCTCAGTGGTAGAATGCTCGCCTAGAACGTGCGAGGCCCTGGGTTCGATCCTCAGCATCACATTAAAAAAAAAAATACATAAAACAAAGGTATTGTGTCCAACTACAACTAAAAAATAAATTAAAAATTTATGGAATTGTTGAAGTTTTATTCTATGTTAGAATGTGAGAATTTAATAAAATTAAAACTGCAAAAGAGTTAGTGTAGAGAAACAACAAGGAGTTCAGAGACCTGAATTAATATTAGGGGTTTTGCATAATTACTCAATAAAGAGAGAAATATTTTGATTTGTGATATATATATATATATATTTATATATATTTTTTTCTTACAGGATTAACTGCCCTGGAATTTGAAGGTGCTTGTGTCTCCCCAGCCTTAAACTGAGAAGCTGAGCAAAAGTGTCATCTTTCTTGTGAACAGAGTAGCAAAATGAGAGGTGGAGAAACCACCCCGGGAAGAAGCCAGGTTATTGATTGAACTGAACTGTCTTGTCTTTGGCTCAGAATACAACTCGGCCTCAGTTCCTGCCCTGTGTTTACCTCCCTCAAATTGGGACTGGAGTGATGTCTTCCTGCCCCAGAGCACCTTTCATTCTGTGAAACATGACCACCAGTAGCCACGCATGCCCTGTCCCGGCCGTGAATGGACACATGGCTCACTATCCAGCCACCCCCTACCCATTGCTCTTTCCACCTGTCATCGGAGGACTCTCCCTGCCTCCCCTCCATGGTCTTCACGGCCACCCTCCACCAAGTGGGTGCAGCACCCCATCGCCAGCAAGTAAGTACCACTGCCATTTATCCTCTTGATTAAATTAATGAGCCTGAGAAAGCAGGATGGTTGGTATCGAGGCTAAGCTCTTACTTTGTCTGGTGTTGGTTTCTCTTGGTCTTGAATTCTACCTTTAGTTCTATGGGAAGAAATATGCTTTGAACCAGATAAATGGTGAATTTTTGAATTTGTTACATTCTAAGCTGCTTTGGTATTTTGCTCTATTTGTAAAGTGCAAATACAAAATTTGATCAGCAGCTGTGACTAACATAGCGACTAATAATTTGAACTTGAATTAGAAGATGTCACTGTAAAAAACACTACTGTCACTGCTAGAATTCGAATCTATTTTATGAGGTTTCTTCTTCTTCACCGTGCTCAGGTAACATCTGCCAATTGCTTTCCATGCCCCACAGAACTTTGCCATCAATTCAGATCACATTGAGCATTTTCACCATCCTTGAGTTTGGATTTTGTGCTAAGCTGTTTCTTACCCCAGATCTTCTCTCAAATTGTGTATATAAAGTACTATAAATTAAGAGAATTCTTCAAGACAATGGGCTTCATCATATTGTACAACTTAAAAAAAAAAAAAAAGAAGAAGAACGTCCTTCCTAGTTGTAGACAAACCATCATAGCCAGTGAGTGGTTTCAGCTTTTAGGAAGCTCGAATGCTTTGGCCTCTGGGGGTAAAAAGCATAGTGACTCATCAGAGCTGTGTTCACTGCATGTTTTTGAGCTTTTCCTGGTTTGTAGCATGACTGGAGCCCTGCATAGCTTTTGCTGGTGACATTTCACATGCTGCTGCTTTCTAAGGATTTTTCCCCAATATTGGTTTTGTAAGGGTCCGGCGAAGTGTCGGAGGAAGAGACCACCAAGAGACTGACTCATGCAATTGCAGAAGGGGATTTATTGGGGATCCATTCCAGCGCGCTGGGGCTCCGTGCTCACTCAAGAAGGGAGAGCAGCCTAGAGCCCAGAGCAGGGGTTGTGCAATGCTTAAGTACACTTTTTGGGGAGGGCGGGGACTTTGCATACATCACAGTCTCCTTTAACAAATCATCATACACCGCGGGAAAATCAAACAACAATTCCTAAACATGATTAGTTCATTCATTGGTGGGAACAGATCGTGTGGGGGTGATAGGTCAGTTCTAAAGCGGGGTACACATTCAAACTGATTGGTTTAGGCCCTGCGATGCCTACGTGCAAGATCGCACAGGGCCCTAAGTTATTAAACAACCAGGCGGTCAGGGAGAATATTTACTGGGCAGTTCGAGTATTGTCTTAACAGTTACAGGAATTTCAGGTTCTGGGTGTAGCAGAGGAACTTAACAATACCTAGTCCTTCACTTTTAACTCAGGCCTTGCAGCTTAGGAACTTTACAATGCCCGGTCTTTTACATTTTAACTTTTACACTTTAACTTCAATTTCTTTTACCCTTACATTTTGTCACTTAAAAGTTCATCTTCTGAAGTTCTGCCTTAATTTTCTGTACTATGTTCTTTATGCCCTAGCTTTTCCCTCTGAATACATCCTTAGCTCATAGGGAGGAAGAATCCTGTTCCACCTAAGTAGGACCCTTTAACTATTGATGCAGTTCCTTAAAAAATAGTAGGGCCGATGGATGGACAGACTTTCACAGCACGGATGTCAATTGCCTTCTTATATGATCAGGCTTGGTAAATACTCATTTTCCTTCTTGGAATGACCTGATTATAATTTATCCCTTCAGTGTTTTGGATTTCTGGCCTGAGTATGGAACCAATAAAGTCTTTGAAGTTGCATAATGACCTTCTCCCATGCTTCTGAAGTTCAGATTAAAAGTAAATGTCAGTTAAATGGCTTCTAAGCTTCAGAGAATTGGAAAGAGTATGTGCATCTATCTAAAAATACCTTGCTGATCCAAGTGCCAATTCAAAACCATGTACGTTCACCAATACGCAGTGATATAATGGAGTTACTTTCAGCCCACAGAGGGGGTCTCTAAGATTGTTAAAGTTGTGACAAGTCACTCAAGAGCATCACTATCTCATTCCATAGCTCAGCCATCCAGATAGAAGGAATATTCTAACATGCTTCTTTTCTCATGTAGGAAGTATCTATTGTAGATGTCAGTCAAGGAGTAAAGATATGAGTATAATTCCCCACCTGGGTGATCCAATCCAGAAGATTAGAAACTCTTAGGTAGCCTGTGACCCCAAGGTGCCCAAAAGCAAATCCTAATGATTTGGGGCTACTTTAGCTACTGATATTAAGGAAAATGCAGGTCACAGTAAATGGAGGGATGGTTGTAATCTTTATGCATCTCTGCATCCCTGAACACGGGAACGGGCTTTCAATATACAAACCCCTCACCCATCTGCTTGCAGTTATCTTTAGGTCCAGGAATTCTATAGAGCAGTACTTGACAAACTACATCCTGGAGGCCAAATCCAACTCACCCCCTTATTTTGTAAATAAAGTTGTATTGGAATATGGCCACTTCTTTGATGGCATATTGGGTGTAGCTGCTTCTGAGTTACAAGAAGACGTTCGAGCCCGCAAATCCTAAAATATTTACTGCTTCCCTTTATAGACAAAGTGTGTTGATTCCTGCTATGGACATATGACCATTGACATAAGAGTCAAATCATCCCAAATCTAGCCCAGGCTCTGCAACTGGTGATGTTAGTTGTAATTCCTTCTTTCCGTCTTGAGTTTCTAGAGCTCAGTGTGTACCCTGCATGAGCTGGGATATATCACATCTGAGTCTCCATTCTTTTTCATTGTTCATTCATTTATTTGGTACTGGGACTGTGCCCAGGGGTGATTTACCGTAAGCTGCATCCCCAGCCCTTTCTATTATTTGATTTTGGGACAGATTCTCTCTAAGCAACTTAGAGCCTCACAGTTTCTGAAGTTGATCTCAAGTTTGTGATCCCTGTCTCAGCCCCATAAGTCACTGGGATCTCAGCCGTGTACCCCCATACCCTGCTTCCATTCACTTCTCAATACAAGACAACATTTTTGTTTCAGTTACCAACATTACACAAGATGTTATTACTACTAAGTTGAACCAAAATGCCGTTGCCATATTTGTAGGTCAGAATTGGTCAGATATTGGCAATTGCATATGATTCAATTTGTGGAAGGAGAAGGGCTGAAGTTAAAAGAGTGCATGTGTGTGTTAAATAACTAAAGACAGGTTTTCTTAGGCCTTTCTGAGTAACTGCATTTGAAAGGTAGTTGGGGAAGGAGCAGAAAAATTAGTGAGTACGGAAAGTTCAGGCTGGGAACCTCAAAGCTGGCTGACTTCATTCCCTAATACTTTGTTTTATTATTTCTTGCTACAGTCAAAGCACATGACAGCTGCTCAGATGAAATTCATTAAAGGAAGCCACTGTTAAGAGGTCTGTTAGTTGGCCTTCAAAGAGGGAATTGTCTTTATTAAAGCCTGTTTCTTAGATACTAGAAGAAGGGTGAAGTCTTAAAAGTTACCCACAGACTTTCTCTTGGCTTAAAAGTAAACTGAAAGTTTTATTGATGTACTGAAATTAGTTCAAGAAGTAGCCAAATGCCATAAATTCTCAATAATGACACAAATACTTGGGTGGAAAAGGTGGCAATTATAGACTAAAAAGGGAACAGACACCTTGGGCAATGACTCCATAAAGAGATTCATGTCATTGAACTATGAGATTTGCTGGTGTTTTTCCCACAATCTATACACATCTGTATTCTGCAGCTCAGCCAGAAAGAATAAATTCTCCTGCCCCGGTAATGAGGTTCTGTCAGCACCACATAATTGTGAAGACTCAAAACCTTTCTACCTCAAAATCAAGTGAGAACAATTTCCAGAGTAGCTACTGATGTTACACCTGATCTTAGACCAGAACCTACAGCCAAATGAACTCTGTACATCTAACTTCTCTCTGCCTATAGTACAATGTCCCCTTTTGCACATCTAAAGATGTCCTTGACTCTACCTCTAGGTTACTGTTATGTCACCTTTCTGAATTTGTTTTTCCAACTACGAAATATTTTTTTTTATTTATAGGATAGCATTTTATAACAATCACTTAATTCTTTGGAGGATGAAATAGGGGATAAATTAGAAACTAAACTTGTCATCAGAAGGGTTACAACCAGATAATCTCCAAGGTCTTTCCAACTCCACAGGTGATGATTCTGTATCACTTAGATCTTTTCCTGGTCCCCATGCCTCTCGAAGGCAGATAACTCAGTTAGTGTGCGCCACGGGTGGTCCCTGTTCTTTCAGAGCATGGAGTATTTTGCTGTTGGTATGACCCTGTGCAATTCATAGGGAAAGATCTTGTCCCTTTTCTTTTTAAAGTCAACTTTCTAGAATCTTCTACCCTCAAGTTAAAAAGAAATTATTTGTGGGAGGGACATGAACTTGAAATCATCTTCTATGTGTGCCTGCCCTTGTCTCTGCATTCTGACAACTTTAAAAGTGTGGAGTCTTTATAAGCTGATAATGTGGGAAGCATATGATAAAAGACTGAGTTAACATGCGTAATAAGGAAAAACTAGAATGCTTTGAGCTCCTCCTGGATCAACCAGAGTACATGGAATGTATATCATAATTTTTGTAGACCCTTTATGACTTTGCCATCAGGCCATGAGCAAAAGTCCCATTTTGCTGATAAAGACCATGAGGCTTAGAGAAAGTAAAACGCTTACACAGCCAGTTAACGTTGGAGTCCAATCCCAAAGCCAGCTCTCAGGACCCCAGAGTGCATGGCTCTCCCGCTGTGGTAGGCAGTGAGGCCAAGTTAACCCTTAGATAATCCACAGCTCCACCAGGGACTTCTTTCCCATGATGCTTCAGGGAGTCCTTGGAGATGATGGACATTTAAGGGACCTTGCAACCTCTTCAGTTTCACCAACTACTGTGGGAGCCGCTATCATTTTTCATCAGGATGGGGCCTTCAGGGTGGAGCCCATAGTGAGGGCGCTGCTGCAGATGCCTCTGGGGGTGGGGGTGGGCGGTGACTTCCAGTGGGAGCACAGCCTGATAAGCTATGCCAGGGAACACTCAAGATTTTATGTTCCAGGGTTCGCTGAAAGTTGGACAACTGTCCGTCTGTCTCTCAGCCTTGCATGGCTGCCTGTTCTGTTTTATTGCTGCACATGTGTTTTTTTATAGGTTGTTACAAGCTGGAAAATATTGTTAAGCATTTTGGCTGCAGAGCTTCTCCCCAGATGATCTCAGTTTAACTCTGGCATCTTAAAATGAGAGCTCTTTTTCCCTTGCTTCTTTAATGATCAGAAAGTGCTCTCCTGTCAAAATCACAAAATAGTGTATTTTGCTTAAAAAAAAAAAAATCCCAACCTTCTGGAGAGACAGGCTGTGCAGTCTCAGAATTACCAAGGACAGGACATAAAACAAGGCTTACTTCTATTTCTTGTCTTAAACTAACAGGAGCCTTGTTACCTAGCTCCTCTGAAGTAGGGTGTGCAGCCAGCTTTAGGCTGGAATTCTTCACCCAGCATATTAAGGATGCTGGACCCAGAGGTGCAACTCCTGTTTTAGATACATGCAGATTGACGGCAGTTAAAAATCAACTTACTCATTCCTATTATCCATCACCCTTTGCTCTTTGGTCTTCTTTCTGCTTTTATTTGTCCTTAAACTTACATAATGACCCCACTGAGCAAGAATCTCATCTGATTTTAAGACAACTGAGGCTTAATAGATCGCTGTGCTTTCAAGGATATCAAATATAATCGTATGGTTCATATCCCTCACATCTCTAAGCTAAATAAAAATAGATAAAGTAAAAGAAACTTGTGAGGAATTTGCAAACCCAGTTGTTAACCATTTGCCCATTTCATCTGCCTTTGATTATTGACATGTGGAGGTCAAAGGCTGTACCTGAATGTTTGAGAAACAAGAGTTTTCACTTTTGATGTGATAGAACTATTTTAGTGCCTAGCCTAGGCCCAAAGCCATTCCTTCAAGGTGGACAGGCTTTGATTACTTCAGTGCCTGCGTTCCCCCCAAATAAAGGAAACTTTGTGTCTCTTGATGTCTCTACTATTTCCCCAAACTCTGCATGAATGTGACTGAGGTCCTTGGCAGAGTGCTAGTGGGGTGTGGGTCTTCTGCTGTTTATTGACGTTAACCCTAAAAAGGATCAAGAATACATAAACATGAATTAGAAACCACAAGGCTATTGTTCCATTTCATAAAACTCACTACAATACTCAATGGAGAGTCCCAACTGTGGGCGTGAGTTCTTGAAGGGAAGCAGGTATTCAGTCCATGGAGATGATCATAAAAACAGGAATCAATTTTCCTCCAAATCACTCTTGCCAATAATTTTTCTTAAGGGAATGTGTTAGAATATACACAAGGAAAGAAAAACCAAGAGTGGAGAAGAAATAGAGTTTAGACTTAATATTTTAATTCCTCTAAAAATATTATAATATTTATTAGATATATGAAACAGAAATATTTTAAAAGAACATTTTTTTTACCTCATGAAAATTAAACCTCTAAAAAATTAGAATCATGCAACATCCTTGACCTGGCTGCCTTAGGCATGAGATATGAAACTTCCATGTGTCCCAAAGTTCTACCTCAGACTTTGGCCCCTGCAGATCTCAGATGGGCTACATTCAGATGGCATTGAGGGATGGGAGATGTACCTCCATGGACATGAGGACAGGGACCACCTCCAGGATGTGTCTCAGGCCATCCACAAAAACTATGTGACTTGTGCTCTGTCCCTAAGGTGTTGCAGCTCCATGATCTGTTTCTGCTTCTTTGTCTGCTTTGGCTCCGACATTTTGAACGATTCTTTGCTAATTGTGGTGTGCTCTCTGAAATGTAGGGTAAATAAATTAGCAATTAGCAATAATGCATTATATATCTCAAAGTAGTTGGAAAAGTTTGAAGGTACTCACTATAAAGAAATGGGATAAAAGTTTAAGGTGATGGGATGGATATGATCATTACTGAGTTGATCACTACCCAATATATATAAGAATCAAAACATCACATTGTATTCAGAAATGTATGCAGATATTATGTCTAAACAAACAAACAAAAAACTAAACAAAAAAATAAACTGGAAAGAGAATAGAGGGAAAGGGAGAAGAGAAAGAGGAAGGGAGGGAGTGAAAGAAAATAAATCTATTTAACTGTGTTAGTTGAGATCCAAGCCACCTCCAAGAACTTGAAGCCATAAGACCAACCAGTGAACAGGTGGTACCATCATCTCTTTTGGTTTTTACTTTTATATGATAATAAGTATTGAAAATAGCCATTGTTTATTAAGCATGCTATACATATTACCTCCATCTGCCAACTAGGAAAAGGCAATAGAGAAGACCCAGGTAACCAAGTTTCCTTCAGTTGCTCAAAGAAAGATGGTGGGAATAGGTTTGAACTCTTCTTGCTCTGACCAAGGCCAGTCCTGTTTTCACAGCTCCATGTTTTCTGAGGATAGAGAGGACGTACAAAGGTTCCTAAAACACTGTTTGGTTTTCAGCATTGTGTCTTACTGGGCAGTCAGGATCACCTCAAACCATTTCGATCTAAAACTGATTGTCCTTTGCCCTCCAAGGCCTGGAGTTTGTAAATCTTGTAACATCCACTCCCCCAGGGCACCCACTAAGCACTGTATATGCTGATTTACTAGAACTGTCTTATTCTGCCATCTTTAGTTGTTTTCGTAGCTTTTCCTCTCTGCTCATCTGTTAATCTGATACCTGGGACAGAGTAGAAACTCAGTGTTTGTGGAATGACTGAATCCATGGTTCTTGTTGGTGGGGGAACTTGGTAAAATTGTCTATGTATTTTTGGAAGTCACACTGATTGTGGGAGCATGGTAGGCATTCAGTTCTAGGGTAGAGGCCAGGAGGCTGAATGTCCTACAACATGGTATTTACAAATGATGAAGAATTACCTCTCATCCTCTTGACTTGCTGGTATCCCACCAGACGTCTCCCACACAGAAAAAAAATGATGATAAGCTGAACCTCAACAGTAACTTCATTCTATATATAAATTCAATATATTGATGTACAATTTTGTTATACCCTGAATTATTTAGAATGGATGGTGCTATGGAGATAGCCTTTGTTCTGTTTGGAACTTTTCTAAGAGTCATTCACCATTTCAGAAAACCATGTCATGGATAGCAGTGTGTTCTTGGTATTAGAATCACTGGTGCCACACACTATTATCAAACTGAATCTGGAGCTAAAGCATGCACTGTCACTCCGCGCACCTGGGCAAGCATCTTAGCACTTTATGTCTGAGCATTTATACATGGAACTGTTACAAATTATTTAAATTTTATTCATCCTTGTTATTTCAGGGCATGATATTAACTTCTTTGAAACTATATGTTTAGGTGGCCTATATTACCTGTGACTTTCATTTTGGAATAGTATATGTTATAGTTTAAATGTGCTGTCCCCCAAAAGCTCACATGTGAGATGATGCAAAAAGGTTCCAAAAGGAAATGATTGGATTACAAGAGCCTTGAATCCAATCAGTGGATTAATCCCCTGACAGGGACTAGCTGAGTGGTATCTGAAGTGGTAGAGTGTGGTTGAAAGAGGTGGGAATTGAGGCATGGCTTTGGGTATATATTTGTATCTGGAAAGTAGAATTTCTCTCTCTGCTTCCTGATCACAATGGGAGCTGCTTCCCTCCACCACACTCTTCCATCATGATATTCAGCCTCACCTTGAGCCTTGGGGGATGGGGCCAGCCTTTTATGGACTAAGGCCTGTAAAACTGTGAGCCCTCAAATAAACTCTTTCTCCTCTATAATTGTGCTGGTTAGGTCCTTTAGTCACAGCAACAAAGAAGCTGACTAAAACAAAATATAATATGTTACATAGTATATTATTAAAAGGAGTATTGGGTCCAAAATATTGGGGATCACTGGAGTAAATAACTAAATCAGTAAAGAATAACCAACAGTGTCAAACTGCTTAGAAAATAACTTCTTTAACTGATCAGAAGAGAGGAAGATAGTTTATAAGTGGTCCGGAAAAGGCTTATAAAATCATATCTGATAATTATGCCAGGCAGGCATGGGGCAGTGGCCATGGTAGTGGGTAAAGCCATGTGCAGAAGACCCAGGCAAAACAAGAACATATTTCAAATTTCTTATTTTGCACAACATCTGGGGTTACAGAAGGTCCATCCAGCCCTTGTTTCCAATTCTTGATGTGTACCCCTGTCCCCAGAGTGTACAAAATAAATCAAAGGCATTGGTATTCATGAATTCACTCTTCCAATATTTATGACAGGTATGGATTGGGCATCCTAGACTCCTTGAGGGTTAATCTTACAGCATGAGATTCACAGAACAGGAAAACCTGTCAGCATGATCAGTTTTCACATGTGTGTCATGGCAGATTCTACTTCCAATGAGACATCATTTTAGGATTTAGGGGGAAAAACTATGGAATTTTTGTGGATTGAATTGTCTATCCCCCACAGACATTGGAGTCTTAATCCCCAGTATCAATGAATATAACTATAGTTGGAAATAGTGTCTTAGAAGAAGTCCCATTTATGACATGGTCACTAGGGTAGGTGCTAATCTAATATGGCTGTGTCCTCATATAAAGAAGAAATTTAACACAGACACACAGAAAAACGCAGTGCAAAGTTTGGGGTTATGCTGTCACAAGCCAAAGAACATCAAGGATCACTGGCAAACCACCAAGAGCTTGTAGAGAGTCATGGAACCCATCCATCCTTCCTCAGGAGAAGCCAATCCTGCCAACACCTTGGGTTTGGACTTGTGGCTTCCAGAACTGTTTATGGTATTTTGTGGCAGCAGATATAGGAAACTAAGACAGGAATCATAACTTTCTATCCCTCAGAAAGGAAAAATGATGTTTACTGTCTTTCTCCCCATCCAAAAATATCTATTCTCATAAATTTACCCTCACAATGAATTTCTCGATTTTATGTAGCTTACTTTGCCTTGAACTAGTGACTAATATTTGAGGATAGCATTTCCCCCATTGGCTAGCCAATGCAGCTAATCTCTCTTGATTCTGGCAGCTCCAAGGACATGGTCATGACATATGTTCACAATTTTTTTTAAAAAAAAATGAATTTTTCTTTATTTCTCTAGCTTTCTTTTTGTGTTATCGTTTCAAGGCAAATACATCTTGACTCCAGCCTGTGCTTTTGAGATCCATTTGACTCTTGATTTTAAAGGTTTTGCCTCAGAATTCTGCAGGGCTTCTATGGCGACACTCTCCACAAGAATCCTTCAGGTTGCAAGTTCATGTTCAAGTTCCGGTCACTGAGGAATTATTGGTGGTAGTGATCTTACCACTGTAATTTTCAGTGCTCTAATTATCTTGAATGCCACTTGATTGGCTTACCAGACTGTTTCTCTTCAGCATTGGTGACTGTAAATTTAGTTGACTTTGTGTAACTTTCCAGGGTCCAGAATTCTTGGGGGCCTCTCTTGTCTTTTGACAGCAGAATTTTAATGACTTCCCTGTTTAACCCCTGGTATCTCTCCTTTCAGGATAAGCTCTTCTCCTTTATACTTAGATCTAATTTTATTATTTGATCAGTTGTATACACTGCTTTGTGCCCTGGCCTTTACATCTGCCCCCATTAGTTCTCTATATCTTGGAATTCTTTTTTAGTTCCTTATGGCCAAAAACCTGTTTGAGGTTTTTTGAGGCAACCTAAGTTTTCACTATATATAAACTTTACTTAAGAATTCTGAGCCTTACTAAACCCTTCCCTGCTTAGCTTTATCCTCATTACCCACTGTCTTCTTATGTAATAAGATGAATAAAACTTAGTATGAAAATCTGCAAATATAATTACTTTTCTCTAGATTAGTGCCCAAATCTTAAAAAAAAATGCCATATAGTTTTCATGGGAAATAACCACTTTCCACTGAGAATGTATAGTGTTAATTTCGTGATGAGCTCTTTTTCTCAAATGCCCATAAGATTCAGTGTGGACAAAAAGAATGAATTTGGGGATATTTTGAGAACAAAGACAGTGGTTAATAGAGCCCTGTGGTCACTGTTGGTGGCAGGAAGTTATCCAGCCATTGTTTCACAGTGAATTTCCTGTGGACCCTAGAGAAATACTGTCCCTAGAATGCCCCAGCCTCTAGGAGCTGTAGTCTAACCAAGAATGGTGTTAATGCAGATAATCAGGGAAGAGGGATGGAACTGGAGATGGGTCCAAGAGAGGTGGCTATTGCCAGACCAGTTTTGAACAAGATTATCAGTCTCTGCTATGGATAACAATGGCATCCCTCAAAGATGGTACGTGTTCAACAATCCATATGTGGAAATTACATATCACAATATCATGCCAGTAAAAACTCAACAAATACTAATTGTTGTTCTTATCCATGGTCCACAATCACAATCTGTCCTCTTGTAAGAAAAAACCTTTGTTACCACAGGACAGTCATCCATCAACTGCGCATTTGAACAATTGCTTCCAAAATGAGAAGGTATTTCTTTCTGTTCCCTTCCCTCTCCCATCCCTTCCCTCCTTCTGCTGAGCTACATCCCCAGTACTTTTTTCCTTTTGAGACAGCATCTCTCTAAGTTGCTGAGGCTGGGTTTGAACTTGTGATCCTCCTGCCTCAGCCTCCGGAGTTGTTGGAATTACAGGCATGCTACACTGCCTAGCACTAAATGCAAAGGTTTTCATGCAATGTACATGTGCTTCTCCACATACATCTGCAGTCTCTGTGAGGCATATGGAAATTTTCACTTCACAGAGTTCATGTACAGCCAGAACTTTCCTTTCAATTTCAAAATTCTCCAGGGGTGAACTTAAATTTGGGTACTGATAAAGATATATTTTTTTTTTGCGAGTGAGCATGGCCTGATGAATAATTTGGTATATATAATAGAGTTTGCATCCCCCAAAAGCACATGCATTTAAGGTTTATCATTCACAGATGAGCATCCTTTGGAGTCAGAGAACTTAGTCAAATGCTGAACTCTTCTCTCCTAGGACCTCCAGGGTCTGCAACTCACTCTGTAAACAATCTCTAATGCTGCTTGATTTAATTTCGGTGATGTTTATAATAATGCACTTCTCAGGCATTGTGGGATTGTTTGTATTAATACCAAATGACTCTAATGTTAATTGCTTAATGATTATGAAGTTAGCAAATCCAAAATAAGATACCTAAGGGAAAAAGTTAACCTTGACATTTTACACAAGTAAATAGCACTTTAATAACAACCAGATGGTGGAAGGGACCACTACCCTTAAGTATATTTAGTAAACCTCTTTTTTCCAGAATGTTCGACAACACAAGAATTTCTGTGAGTCCCACTGGAAAACTCTGAGACATGAAGTGACCTTCTAAACCCCATTGACTCCTGTGCTGACCTCTTATAGGCATTTCTGCTTCCAATCTTATTCCAGGACTGACTAAGACCAAACAACAAATCAAAGCATGCATATTTCACTACTGATAGTATATATATATTTTTAGTTCTGAATCCCCGTCTAAATCTAAGTATAAATGCATTTTTGTGTGTGTGTGTGTATGTGCATGTTTGTGTGTGTGTGTGTGTGTGTGTAGATGGTTTTTCGATCCTCAATTTGGGGCCAGAATATGAAAGAATAGGTCCAGTACTGGGCAACAGAAAAGTGCTTCAGAGTAATGGAAAAGGACTAAGATTTGACTCTAGGAATCACTGCACTCTGATTGAAAATGCAACTGACAAAGACAGAATATATAAAGAATGTGTAAAGACATATGCATAAATCAAAAGAAAAGGCCTCTCAAAAAATAAAATACCTGCTATGGTTTGGATGTGAGGTATCCCTCAAAAGGGAGACAATGCAAGAAGGTTCAGAGGAGAAATGATTGGGTTAAGAAAGCCTTAACCCAATCAGTGGATTAATCCCTTCATATTAACTGAAGGTGGGTAGAGTGTGGCTGGAGGTGGTGGGTCATTGTGTGTGTGCCTTTGGGGTATATTTTGTATCTGGCCACTGGAGTCTCTCTCTGCTTTCTGATCATTGTGTGAGTCACTTCCTCCACCACACTCTTTTGCCCTGATGTTCTGATTCCCCTTGAGCCCCAAGGAATGGAACCTGCTTTCTATGGACTAAGACCTCTAAAACCTTGAGCCCTCAAATAAACTTTTTCTCCTTTACAATTGTTGTGGTCAGGTCTTTTTGTCACAGCAGCAAAAAAGCTGACTAAAACAATACCTTCTTTCACCATAGGAGTTCAAGCATCCCATATTGACCTCACATTGCATCAAGGAGATGCAAATCAAGACAACCATGCAATGCTCTTTTATAGCCATTAAAGTCGTAAAAATTGTTAGGATGTATCTCAAAAGATCAATATTACAATAATCACTTTGAAAACTTTATCTCATAAAATTGAATATTCAGATTCCCTATGACCAAACAATTTAACTCCTAGGTATTATCCTAGAGAAACTTTTTAATGTGTATATCAGGAGTCATGCATAGGAGTGTTAATAGAAGCCCTACTCATAGAATGTAAAACATTGGATACCATTAAATTATCTATGAGTAGATGAAGGCAAAGATGCTGGTATATTTAGTAAATTGAATATTATTCATTAGTTCATTGAAGTTACAGCAGCAACATGGATAGCGAAGAGAAACATTGAATAAAAAAGAAATTTCCTTAAGACTACATGCAGGATGCTAACATTTTAACAAGTTTTTGAGAAATGATTTTTCACCCATCTCTAGATTCATGGTGGAGAAACCTATAGTTAAAGATTAACAAGAGAAAAATATACAATTTTATTTAATGTCAGTTTTATGTGACAGTGGAACCTTCACAAATGAAAACCTAAAGAAACAAGGAAATTGTGTGCGTGTGTGTGTGTTGCAAAGTTTAATGAAGAATGGACAGTTGTACAGAAGTATAATTGTACAAAGGGAGTATAATCTGATGATAATAAACTGGAGGGAACTATTTGTTCAGATTCTTCACTGTGTCCTTGAGTCCTCCAAGATAAGGATGTTTCTTTTCTCCAGGTCTAGGGAGGGTCCTCCTCCAGGGAGGGTCTTATGACCCCTCCTAGGATTTATGGCTTGTTTTAGGAGAGAAGGGACAAGGCGAGATGAAAGTGGCCTTCAGCATCTGCTGTATTCTGAAATGCTAAGGCACAATATTTTGGGGTAGCATGTTCTAAACCCCATCAAAATCTAAAAATTTATTTAGAACAATATGTATTTTTTAACAAAACCACACACTAAAAAACATCAAGGAATTATAAATTCCAGACAATAGATGTTTCTTGGTGGTCCAGTGGGAAAGACCAGTGTGGCGACAGGGAAGGAGCCCATGGGCAGATGCATAAGGAGAGAGAAGGTTCTAAAGGACTAGCTATTCTTCTTTCCAGTAGGCTTTGCCGTAGGCATATGCCATATGTCACATTTTTTTGTAGCTACTAAATGTGCACTAAAAACATAAAAGATATCTTTCATGTGTTAGGAGAAAGAGTAAGAAGAGCAATAGCCTTAACAGAGTATTTGCATGCTATAAGAAGGAAAGTGACTAATAAAAATATTTTCAAGGTTTCAGTCTTAAAAGTGATTATACAAATCCAATTTTGAAAAGAAATGCAGATTGAGAGTTGTCTTTCTTGCTGATGAGGGGGGCAAAGATTTACAAGAAAGATTCCCAGTGTTGCTCAGGCTTCAGAGAATGAAAACTCATCTATGACCCTGAAGGCGAGAATGAACATTGAATATCTCCTTTCTTTGGAATAATTTGCAGTGATTATCAAGGGCCTTGCAATACTCTTATCTGTGGCCTTGCATATTATTTCTATATTTTTTCCACAAAAAAACAAACAATATTTAGTGTGTTTGAGAGAATGTGGACATTAACACAGTCATAATTATATCTGGAAAAAAAAATAGAACCTGGCCAGGTGCAGTGGTACATGCCTGTAATCTCAGCAGCTCAGGAGGCTGAGGCAGGAGGATGACACGTTTGAGGTCAGCCTCAGCAACTTAGCTAGGTCCTGGGCAGCTTAACAGGACCCTGTCTTAAAACAAAACATAAAATGATCTGGGGATATGGTTCAATCCCCAATATCAAAATTGAAAAAATAAGAAAAAAAAATTTAAAATAGAAATAAAAAGCCGGGGATGCTGGGAATGTGGTTCAGTGGTAAAACATTTCTAGGTTCAAAAAATTAATCGAACTAATTAATTAACTAAAATATAAAATAAAATAATTGGAAGCAATTCTCCTGGCTAATGAAAGATAACTGAAATTCTGAGAGAATGGAGTAGATGGAGAAATGAATATATTGACATGAAAATGTTCAGTGGTAAAAATAAGTCACATAATACAATTAAAGATTAAGAATTAAGTATTAAAGGGGCTGGGGCTGAGGCTCAGTGGCAGAGCACTCTCCTGGCATGTGTGAAGCCCTGGGTTCAATTCTCAGCATGACATATAAATAAATAAAAAATAAAGGTACATCAACAACTAAAATATATTTTTAAAAAATAAAAGAATTAAGTATTAAGACTGCTTAACATTCCGTACGTTAGCAGAAGCATATTGCACATATTTTGGGGTGTGTGCTGGTGGGGTGAGTTCTGCAAGTGTATTACTAGTGCTCATTTCTGGGTCATGGGATTACCATGAGGGTTTCTCTCTTGAGGGACCAGGATATCTTGCTTACTGCATCCTCAGGTAGTTGGCACATAGTAGGTGCCTCCTAAGTGTGTGTTATATGAAGAAATACATTCAGTAATAATTTGTGGAAATATTTAAAATGAAGGAATGAAGATCTTCTAAGGAACTAATTCTGTAGATTTCTGCTGAAACAGGCTACCTAAATCAGGATCCTTTTCTCCATAAGCTAAATGTCTCACTGAAAAAATTCAAACCTGATTTCCATTCCAGAGAATTAATCCTTCAGAAGGGCATTTGCTTTTAAAAAAAAGTATATATTGATGGACCTTTATTTTATCCATTTATTTACATGTGGTGCTGAGAATCAAACCCAGTGCCTAACACATGCTAGGCAAGTGCTCTACCACTAAGCCACAATCCCAGCCTGACAATTACATTTTGAAACATTAACTTTTAAGCGAAGGTCCTGACTCTGCACTGGTAGAATTTCCAAGGAGATAATTTGGAATAGAAAGCTATTTTGTCAGCTTCTTTAAAAATTATACCATCTGGTACCCATGTACTTCATTCACTACTAACGCCTGCTTTGTTTTAGCAGGCCCCAGACAGATTATAAGTGTTATCATTACTATAATAATCATAATTACTACTTCTCTGAGAAGCTATATACATTAATGCATTTTTTCATAATAGATATAAAAAGTTAATCCAAAAATATTTTATATGATACTATATTTGGAAAAAAAGATTTTATGACTGTTTCCAAAAAATTATTTGTATAACTTTTAAAAATTGTAATGGAGAAGCTGGGTGCAGTGGCGCACGCCTGTAATCCCCGTGGCTTGGGTGGCTGAGGCAGGAGGATCACGAGTTCAAAGCCAGCCTCAGCAAAATTGAGGCGCTAAACAAATCGGTGAGACCCTGTCTCTGAATCAAATACAAAATAGGGCTGGAGATGTGGCTCAGTTGTTGAGTGCCCCTGAGTACAATCCCAGGTACCCCGCCCCCGCCCCCAAAAAATCATAATGGAGAACATTGGGGAAAAGAGAAAATAAATATCGGGAAATGGATTGAAACTGACTCGAGGCCAGTACATTAAAGAGCACTCCACAATGTAGATGATAAATGTTCAAATGGCTTAGAAGCCCATCCCAGGAAGAGGATCCACACAGTCATAAGGTTAAGAGGTTCATAAAATGAAGTCACCTAGGCTCACAGAGGAGCACAGATGACTGTATAGCGAACCAAATCCCAGCTTTATCTTTACAGTAAATATGACTCTTTATGTGCGTGGTGTTTTTAATAACATCCCTCAGTGTAGGCCAAATTAATCATCCCAAAGCTCAGTCAGTGAAAGCAGATCCCTGCAGGGGGGTCCAAAACAGTGTCTCCAGGTACACAGCTCTCTGACAATCTGAACCTAATCCAAAAATAAATATTAGAGTGTCAAGATAAATAAATGGTCTTTGTAGCCTTCAGGCAGTTCCCCCACAAGACCTATTTTCCTCAGCCAAAGATTTTTGCAAGCATTGAGATGCCATGGGAATTGAGGTTATACTCCCTGGATGAGAACCCGAGGAGACAAATTTCCAACCCACCCAGGAACAGGGGCCCAGGCAGTACCCGGGGAAAACCCACAGTGTTCTCCTGCAGAACAAATTTTGAATCAGCTCCAACAGACGTGAAAAACGTAGAGCCATGTGTTTAAAAAGTATAGACCTTGGAGTCAGAAATCTCCACTGCAGCCCAGTTGTGTGAAAGCTGCTACACACTTCCCCTCTCACTCCACTCTTGGCCTTGTGGGTCCGTTTTATCTGCCTCCCAGTTGGGCTTCCTTAGGACCCAAGGATGCATGGGAGGTGCTTGGTGCAGAGCTCTCAGTAAAGCCTAATTTATCCCTTAGCATGGATCAGTTTATTGATTGGGTGGTAAGGGGTTGGGAGGAGAAGAAGTGAAATGAAGAAGCTGGAGAGAGAGAGAAAGTAGAAATAGAAAGTAAGAGTGTGTAGATGGAAAACTCTCACTGCCTAGGTAGATAGAAGCAAAAAGATTCAAGAATACATTTTTCTCATTTGGATTCATTCCCTTGGGACAAAGGAAGAATAGTCAATAAATGTACTCCCTTGGTCCTGTACCATCCCCTCCCAAATCCACACCCCAGACAGACACTTTCAACAAAAAACACTCATGGGAAAAGCTGGTTTACGTTTTCAAACCATAATGAACCATAATGCTTTCTTTCATGTGATCATTAAGGTGCTGATATGTGCAACAATGTGTGTTATTTTAATTTGGGGGGAGAAATACAAAGTATTCCTAATCTAACTGCTGGGTCTTGCACTACAGAGCACAGCAGGGGATGTTCAACTGGCAAGTTCTGTCTAAGGTCACAGTGTGCCACTTTTTTTTTTTTTTTTTTCATAGAAAGCTTCAACTGCTCAACTAAAGAATGCTTTTCTTTAACAGCCAAATGAAAAAGAGACTGCTGAGTGATTCCTCGAGGTATGCTTAATTAATTCCAATCTAGTAATGATGGCAATTTTCTAGTTTCCAATGATAAATGGCAAGCCCTTCTAAAAAGGCTTCAAGAGAAGGGGGTCTTCTCCCCACCCTCAGATTTATTTTTCTTTGTCCTTGGCTACTTCTGTCGCTTGCTGCACAGGCTGAGCTCCCATCGGTAATAGTCATAAATGATTTACAAAAGTAATTCCTGTCTAATCACTTGGGATCTGGACTTTTTATGATGTTGCCAGATGTGCCATCAAAAAAAATCATCCGGTTCAGAAACTTGTGATAAATCGAGTCAGAGTCAATTAATTCCCTGAAGGCAACTGATTGGTTTGCAGGGTCTTGTGTCGACGGCCCCGCCCAGTTTCTTCTTTATCCTCTGGTTCCAGCAGGTAGAAAACAAAGAATCTGTCAATACAGCGTTCTTGTGGGTTGCTAGCCAATACTACAGAAACTTCCATTTTTCTCTTATGTGTTGAAAGGATATTTCAGTCTAATGGAAGGGCAAGAAGAGAAAGTTTTAAAAAGTCCCAGACAAACATTTTTTTTATATGAAGTGTCACTCAGAACACTGGTGCCAACATTTCATAAATGCTCCCGTGTTGCACACGGGATAGCTCTTTTCCCCTTTGAATGAAAGATCCCCATAGAATTCATCTTTACTTACTCTGGGCCCCCACCAGTGGAATTTATATCTCTAATAAAGAGTTCTGTTCATTCCGCTTTATGACATGATCACTGGTTGAAACGTTTATTCCTCCCATGAAATCCTCCCATGTTTGAAAGAAAGTACTACTGCAGTATCTCCTACCTCACTGTGGATGGTGCCTTTCACCAGTGACAGTCTCACTGATTTTGTTAAATGAAAGAAAGAATGCAAAAATGGATGGCTGTGAACATTCATTCCAGAGCACACAAGGGAATCAATGAAAAGATCCCTACATAGCTTTTAAAGCACTTTGTTAGATTGTGTTACAGTAACTAAGCGAGGCAGTAGATACTTAACTTGCATTGGAGGAAGACTTTAACTCAGTTTATGCAAGGACCATCTATGCAAGGACTTGAAATGGTGCTTCTTCAACCAGGAATGCTGTGTTTCTAAATTGTAATCCCTCCATGGAGATGAAAATATCTATAATCCGGGGTAAAGCGGCAACAGTAGTACACTTTGATGATTAATCTTTGGGGGAAATTTCCCCACGCTGACTTGATTACATAGTCAAGGAATTCTGTGAATTTGCTGAGGTGTAGGTTTTCCTTAATGTCAAACAGGCAGAGCAGGTAGGGGCCTGGAGGAGACTCTGACGGAAAGAGATGGAGCATTGATATAATGCAGAGTCACCGTGGTTATTCTGGAAGTACTTATTTTAAACAGCTTTGTGGAAGTGTAACAATGATTGAGAGCCTTAAATGTTCAAAATCTAATATTTACATGATTCTTCATCTTGGGATCTAATAGGACAAAAAGGTAGTATCTATGACTAATGACTCTAAATATCAGAATAGAAATAAGAAACCATTATGGTGTGATCCTTTAAGTACAACTAAACATCTCATGGTTAAATAATTTATAGATCAAACAAAGTAAAGCATTGTAGCCTCCTGGGGCCTCTCATAAGCTAATTAATCTGTAGATTTCCTGCTACCCTTTAAAAAACTCTGAATGAAATCACTGTAATTCGTTTTAAACCGTTGGTTCATGATTTTTTGGAGCTAGCTGTGTTTACAGGGACTGAAACTACAGTAAAGATAGTTAGGTATTGGCCACTAATACTTAGATTATTTTCTCATATTCATTAATAGATACTGTAGCTTATAATTTGTGTAATGCAAGCATTTATTGAATAGATATAGTTCACGAATATCCCAATATTACAATATCAGGATGTAGAAATAAGAGATTCATCTAAAATAAACCCTAAAACCATAAGCTATATTTCCTTTCCTCACATGTGTTTTGGTCTTGGATGATATGCATATGTAATTTATATGATTATAGTCCTAGGGGAAAGATAATTTTAAATTATGGTTTCTTTTATACTTGCTATTATGAATCCATGCTTGTTGACTGTTGCTATGTTGGATGTTACTTAGGATAGGGCTTGCTGTATCTTATAGCATTCCCTTTATGAGTCATTATGGAGGAAATATCTTTTCTGATCTCAACAGGAGAAATAACCATGTCTACAGTGAGGAAAAAAGAATTTTTTTAAGCCACTGAGAATTCGTTGATCCTACCCCCCTTTTTTTGTAATGGTTCCTAGAAGGCACCAGTACTTTAAGTACAATAATTATGATGAATGTTTTCCATATTAACTTCCTGTCCTGTATACCTTTTTTCCTATATCTAGTTCTATGTCTTTGCTAATTTTCTCTATCTTATAGCTCCTTTTATTTATATTATGTGAACTACCTAAAATTCTTCCTAGAAGAAACTTTTTTTGCTGTTGGAATATGCTCATCACAATTATTATTTTAATTTCTGCATAATATTCTGTGGTATAGATGAACCATGACATCTATCCATCCTTAGAATTTGAGTGGTTCCCCCTTCCCTTTTTTTTTTAACTGGTGCAAAAAATAATAGAATAAACTGTCACCTTCATATTTGTATCCCATTCCTTCAAATTGCTTTCTTTTTTAAAATTTTATAATAATTTTAATTTTTTATTTTTACAAATCGAATCTACATAGATAAATCGGTCCTGGAAAAGGATATATCTGACAATGCAAAATAAATAATAATGGGCAAAGATAAGGAAGAGAAGAACATAAAAAATCCCTTTATTAATTTGATAACTTTGCTGAGAGTGTTTCTTGTGTGTGTGTTTGTTGTTGTTTTTTTTTTTTTTTTTTTTTTTTAATCAATTGCTTTCTTTGGATAAACTTTCAGGAATGAAATGATTGGTTCAAAGATTTTATGCTGACAACCAATCCCAACCTCATTTTGACTTTTTTTTTTTAAGGTAGGGAAGAGAATTAATCCTTAATAGTATGTACAGGTAGATAAAAAGAAATAATTGTTATGGAAAATTCACTTGTGACATGAAATAATTGAAGCTGCATGTTCAGCCTGCTCAGTGAAGATACCCTTCTGTGTGAGTTGGGTCAAAAGGAATCTGAGTTACAGAAATCCAAAAACAATGTAAATATTCTCTTTGGTTAATGGAAGACACGTTATTAAAACTAAGTGATATCAAGGCAATACAATACTGCCTGGACACTGAAAGAGCTTTTAATATGCCTATAATATGAATTGCAACTTTGTTATGAAGAGCCCATCCTGTTATTTAGTGACTTGACCTTGAGGAGCTCCTTTCACTCATCTGTCTTTCCCACCAGCAGTTCTCAGTGAGGACACAGAAGGCATTTGGAAATATGTGGGAGATTTTAGCTTTGCTTGATAACTGGGGGAGACATTACTGAGGACATGCAGTATCTGTATTATGCTTGACAGTCCTGCACCACAAGGAAGCCTACCAAAACAAAACTCACTCTGTGCAAACTCTAGTAACCCTATTGAGCAACACTAACATCTTGAGCCCTGGAATCCCTGACTGTTAAGATGCAGTGATTTGAACAGCGTCCTGTCCACTGTGCATAAACACCCCTGAGTACCTACTGAGTAGCAGATCCTCTTCTAGGTGTGCAACCAAGAGCTAGCCTTCCTAACACAATCTAGAGAGGGGCCCTTCACAAAAGTTGCTTCAGGCCTTTTAGGTGTAAAAAGCAAGCTGCAAACTTTGATTCACCATATAACCAAATATGCAAGAGCCAACTTTGAGTTACAGGCTTGAGGTCCTCAAGTGAATGCTAACTTTCTATGCAGTGGACTCTCCCTTTGGACCTCTCCGCTGTTGGCTTGTTAGGTGTCTCCCTTTTCCACTGTGGGCTGCTTCTTCCAGCCCCTTGATTTTACATTCTCCCTAAACCAAAGGAAATTATATTGTGGTGGAAGGAGAAGCCCAACTGCCTTTGCGTATTTAGATACTTTGAAAATTGTCCAAATACAGAAAGAAATCTTTTGCAATTAATTTTAAGGCAGAAAGCTATTTCTGTTTGCATGGAGTACAAAGATAGGAACATGAAAGCATTAAGTCTGTAAAAAGTTGAGGAATCATTTCTGAGTGAGCTCCGTTTCATCACCCTCCATCTCATTGTGCTTTTTATTGTTTTATATGTTTCAATTAACTCAATTGTAATTGCTTGTCAGCATCTCATTCTAAGCAATAAATTTGTCATAAAAGAGTAGAAATTATCAAATTTTATTGTTCATCATTTTATTATTTTATTGTTCCTCTTATCTGTTCCTGGTACTTGGGGATATATTCTTTGTTAGCAGCTGTTGTGATATATTTTATGGGGAGATACTTTAACAATTTCCATTGTAATTTTCTTCCAGTTACGTATGTAGATTATTGCTATTCAGAGTAAGAAAGAAAATGATCAGATGGGAAAAAGAAAAGGAAAGTGGAAGAGACTATATAAATGTGCAAAATACTCATTTTGTGTATTTATATTATATACAGGTGCATTATATGCTTTCAGTCTCAAAATATATACTAATTAATTTTTAAAATTATTTTAATATTAACCACTCAGTAAGACGATTATTTACCTACACCATTTAGGTGCAAACTTCGGTGTATTAATATTAGACTGTACATTAATTGCAATAACCAAATTATGGAAACACATTTCCACTCACCGATGAGTGAATACAGAAATTTTGTGTGTGTGTGTGTGTGTGTGTGTGTGAGTGTGTAAATGCACAAACAGTGGAGTATTAGGTAGCCTTAAAAAAGACATGCTATCACTTGCAAAAACATGGTTGACTCTTTAGAGCATTCTGCTAAGTGAAATGAACCAGGCCCAGAAAGAAAAATAGTGCATGATTTCACTTTTACGTAGAATTTATAAAATCATTGAATACAGATAAAAAAAGTAGAAAGAGCATTACTGCCTGATTTCTGTTCTCGCGACTAAAAGGCTCAGGGGTCACTCCAGTTAAACTGGGCTAACTGGGTTGCACAAAATAACCACACAAGAGACACAATACCTTTTTGTTTGGGGTCTCTGTGACAGCTCCTCTGACCTTAAGGGTCTGCAGAAAGAGAGAGCGAGAGCACGCGCTGACCCCTTTTATTGAGGAGAAGCTATTCAAATGAGGCAAGGGGTCAGGTTTCAGGGGGCTGAGTCTATCTTCATGATGTCCACTGTCAGCAGGTTGACTGACACCTGGGTAGGCCACACCCAAGGGCACAGTAAGAGAAGGGGACAAACACAAGGCACTTCCATGGAAGATTCTATCCTAAACAGGGCAAGGGGTTATATTACAAAGGAACAGGTGAGCATAGCTTCACCCGTGGGGCTGTGGCAAGACACACCCATGCACGAGACACCAACCCTCACACCCAAGAAGGGTGGGGAAAGCTCTGCCACATTTCTGTGACTGAGCGCCTCAGCACCCAGCCGGGGAGTGTGACTCAGTCACGTGTAAGGTTGGTCTCCCACACTAGGGGAAGGGAGGAGAGGAAATGAAGAGAAGTAGATCAAAGGGTACCAACTTGTAGTTACATAGGATGAATAAGTCTAGAGAGCTAATATGCAGCATGCAACTATAATAATAATCTGAAAATTTGCCAGAGAAGAGATTTTAGGTGCTCTTACATACAACAACAAAAAGTTACTATGGAAAGAAGCGGGTAGGATAATTTTCTTGACAGTAGTGATCACATGCGTATGTGTATACATTTATATGTGTATGTCAAAACATGTTGTACACATTAAATATATACAGTTAAATGTTACATGGTGAAAGACTTCAGTGTCTGGAGATGAGAAATACTCACAAGAGTATCATTAGATTAAGGGTTCTTTGAGGACAGGGTCTCTCTTTCTTGGATTTTTAAATCTCCAGTTTATGGTACACAGAAGTTTCAAACAAATATTTACCAACCAGAAGCATGTAATATATTAAGAGTATTCTGAACTCAAACAAATGAACAAAACATTGCTTTTTGTAAAATTTTTAAAAATATTGTATGATATATACTGCTGTTGCCCATGAATCCTAGTCTCAGGCTTTTATGATTGTTACTCTGATCTGGGCTTCCTGAACATTACTTAAAATTTTCTTCTTCTGACTGTTTTCATCAAGCATGCTTGAGAAAGTGTAGGGGATTGTGTAATAATTCATAGTAAAGGGTAGATGGCACGTATGACTTGGTATCTTACGCTTCCCATGGATATCTTCTTTTAATAGAAACAGAAGTTTAGCAACAAGTTTCAAAATGTATCTCCAGAAGCATGTGTTTGATATTACTCAGTACTTGAAAGCAAGAAATATTTCTTGGTACCAAGGATCTTTACAGGACCACTTGAAATCCTACCGTAGATTGTTTTCTATCCGCCCTGTCAGCCTTGAGCATTTACCTTCCTCTTTTCCCTCAGGTGTTTCTCAAGTACCTACTAATCCCTCATCAAGTCAGGTCTATACTCACAGTGTCTTGTACTCAATTTCTGACACTAATGTGTAAAAACAAAAGTTTATTATACTTCTTAGTTATTCATGGGCTAATGAAATAGGGTTTTCGAAGGCTTTGGACTTGGTGGGTAGATTCCAGTAGAAACATGTTAATATTTCTTTTGCGTGTGGCAGCCAGAGCACTGAGTATCCACTTGCTTTTTCAGGAACACAATATGTCATCATCTACAGTCACCTTGTTGCACAGTAGATCGCTAAAAATGTATCCTACTCATCTGAAATAATGCATCCTTTGATCAACATCTCCTCTCCACCACCCCCATCCCTACCTTTTTGTTGACCACCCCAACTTCTGGTAACCACCATTATTTAATTTACTTCTAAGAGAGTGACATTTTTGGAATCCACATATGAATAAGATCATGTGGTGTTTGTCTTTCTGTGCCTGGCTTGTGTCACATAATGTAGTGTCCCTCAGGTTCATCCAAATTGTTACAAATGGCAGGATTTCATTCTCTCCTATGGCTGTTATTTATACCATTTTTTCTTTACCCGTTCATATGTTGATGGACACTGAGGTTGATTCCATATGTAGGATATTTGAATGTTGCTATGAACTCATTAAAAAAGAGTTTGAATAACTTTTTAAAGTACTAATTTAAGTTCCATTGGATATATACTCAGCATTGGGATTGCTAGGTCATAGGATACTCTTATTTTTAACTTTTTGCTGTTTTTCCATAATGGCTGTATTAATTTACATTCCCATCAACAATGAGTAAGACCTCCCTTTTCTCCACCTTTCGTTAGCACTTGCAGTCTTTTATCTTTCTGATAATACTCTCTCCAAATTGCTGAAGCCTGCCTCAAGCTTTGATCCTCCTGCTTCAGCACAACGCCCAGATCAAAGTAACAATCATAAAAACTTGATAGAGGGATTTATAGACAATAGCAGTATATATATATCCTATAATATTTTTTTAAGTTTACAAAGCAGTATTTTGTTCATTTGTTTGAGTTCGGAATGCTCATAAAAATATATTACATGTTTCTGGGTCTTACTGAATTGTTTAGCGCCTCACTTTCGCTGAGGCTGGCTTTGAACTCAATCCTCTTGCCTCAGCCTCCTGAGCCGCTGGGATTACAGAGCATTGATCTTTATATGCTTTTTTATGCCAGTACCATGCTGTTTTGATCACTATAGCTTTGTACAATCCCATTTACAATCATTAAAAAAAATCTAAGAACAAATATAACTAAGAAGGTTAAAATTCTCTACAATGAAAACTAAAGCATTAATGAAAGAAATTGAAGGCAATGGACAAATAAAACCAGGTTCATGGATTGGTGCAATAGCATTAAAATATCCATACTACCCAAAGAAATCTTCAATATCAATCCTATCAAAATAACCAAGATATTCTTCACAGAAATAAAAAAAAAATCTAAATTCATATTGGCTCTAGTAGCCAATGCAGTCTGGAGCACAAAGAACAGAGCTGGAAGAATCACACTACTTGGCTTCAAAGGCAAGTAATATTTCTTAACATGATTTAAACATTCAAAAAAAAAGTGCTTGTGTGATTAGCTTAGTTATCCCTGATATCATACTCAATTTCTGAATTTATTCTGGATAAGTCCATCCACTTTTGTTCCAATGTCCTAAGCTCCATCTTGACGGAGTTCCCAAGAATTTTCTTAGCACCTCATAAAGTTCAGCAAGTTTAAAATGCTTTTTATGGAACCAAGGTACATAAAAAATTAATCTTGATAGTGAATTTCAGTTCAGGGGATTGTATTTAACTATTGCCTTATTGTGAGATTATAGCTTTATTTCTCAGTGAAGGAAAGGAATGTTAGGTCTAAGTTAAAATTATCTGTAGAAATGTTGTGGATCTAATCACAGATTTAAAGAAAAACCATAATGTTTTGATAAAATATTGGTAGTGATAGAATATCAAAGTGTAAACATCTTCTGTGTGATACCCAAAGCTATATATATATATATATATATATATATATATATATATATGTATGTATCTATCTCTGAAGTTTGTGCAATCTGTTTAATTTTCTAGAAGCCGTCTTTGTTACTATATTAAGTCAATTATTTTGTTAGTGAGCTAGTGCAAACGGGGCTATTTGGTTGTTTGTGGTTATATTTGCTTTGTTCTTCTGTAGGCTTTAAGTCATTTAAAAACCCTTCATCATGGTCAATATCTACTTACAGCTTACATTATCAAGTGTACTATTAATAGAATCAGCTCTGATGTTTCCTGTATCTGTGAATGAATATTTCCACATAGTGCCTGCCTTTTAAGTGGAACATTCTTAAACCTTGCTATTATGTTACTCAAGACAAGCTATTATAGGCCAGGCCAAGAAGAAAGGGAGATGAAAAGCATTCCATGTGGATCTGCTAGTTTGTTAAGAAGCAGAGTATGAGAAAAAGATTCATGGGCAAGTACTTATATTAGGATGTGCAAGAAATTACAACATGGGAATGGGGAAATGGAAGAGGGAAGAAAAGAGAGCCAATAACATTCACATCATGCAAGTTACCATGTGATCAACTGGAGCTTAATTCTATAGGAGTAATTTGAGAGAAAGTGTAGGACAGGCCTCTTGGAGGTATTCCACCTAAGGGGCAAACACCTTGAACTGAATGCAAAAGGTTAGGGAAGGGACACCTAGCATTTCTTGCTACGGAACCCGAAGTGCCCTGGGTTTGGGTGGCCAGAGAAGCCCTCTGGCAAAGAGTTACAGAAGCTGGCAGTTGAGATACATAGAAAGGATCAGTCCCAAGGAAATATGGGCTGGTCTCCCACAGTTGAAACTTAAGACTACTTAATGGCCACATAGTCTTTTGATCATCAAAGAAGTAAGAATGTGCCATTTTTAAGATCAATGATAAACTCCTTCCCCAAAAAAAGAATATATGTATGAATATGATAGATACCTGCCCTTGGGGTGTTGATCACAATGTTTTTATAATTAATCTCTTCTTGTATCTAATTACCCAACTATGTATGATACATGAGAAATATTATAGCTAAATGTTTGCCCAAGACTCTAACTTTCTGGTATTGGAAACATTCTGTTTCAGATGAACCATCCTCTGGTTCTGTTTTCTCTTGCAATGTAAAACCTTTCTCTAGAATTTGAGTTGCTAGTCTTCTTTCTTTATTAAGTTGATACTTGAAAGTCTTCAAGTGAAATTTCTGATTCTGAATCAGAAAACTCTGTTGCTTGCTTCTTTTCACTCCTAAACTATTCGGGGCCCTTGTCAACATTCTGGTCAAAATTTGTAAATCACTATTGGTTTATGCTGGAGATTTGAGTGGTGGGTCAGGAGAGAATAATGGGGCCATTTGGGTGTAGTTAGAGTTCCAGCTCAGGTCTGCCAAGTATGTGTTCATTTTGAGCCTTCACTGAGGAGCTCTCTAAAAAAAGTTCCTATGCTTGCTTGCCTACTCATTCCAGATTGCTTCTCTTTCTGAGCTTTGAGGATGCTTGCACAACCACTTAAAGACAAGTACATTACTAAGTTAAGAATATCTGGTGAGGTTTAACGAGATACACAAAATTAACATTGAGAATTTTGGTAGAGGTAGGTAGCCTAGAACCACCTAAATTATTCTTTCCAGAAAAAAACATGATAGACTGAGTGCTGCCAGTATTAGGGTGATGTGGGTGCTCCATCATCCCTGGAGATTCCCCAAACCCTTGGCTGTACTTTTCCTCACCCACTTTTACCCCTTAGGCCAAGACTGATGTCCAACTGAGGCTGGAATTAACCATTAGTGCTTTTGCAGTAACCCATCCTGGCACATAGCAGGGGATGGTCCTTACTAGGACAGGTCCTCAACTGTGCAAAAGTGGGTGATAATGAATTTCATGAAAGGAAGGATTCACAGGATTTTCTGCAACACCTTTCTTTCATGTTTGTTTTCTTTTCTCCAAATAAAGTTATGGTTCATTCTTAGAGTCACAGCATCATGAGCTTAAAGGACCTTAGAAATAAAATCTTGCCAGGCACCACGGTGAACACCTATAATCTCAGTGGCTCAAAAAGCCGAGGCAGGAGGATTGCAAGTTCAAAGCCAGCCTCAGCAAAAGCAAGGCGCTAAGCAACTCAGGGAGACCCTGACTCTCAATAAAAAAAGAAATTAGGGCTGGGGATATGGCTCAGTGGTCCAGTGCCCCTGAGTTCGATCCCTGATAACACTTCCAGCCCTCTGCCAAAAAAAAAGGAAAGAAATTTTCAACTTTAGTGCCATTATTGTAGTGATGAGAAAATTTTAAATTGGAAGTGATCATAAGCTTTGCACTGAGAAACCCAGCTGACCTGGGACATACACTCACCTCTCCTTTTTCCTGTTTAAATGCTCTTTTTACATGTTCTGAATAATGCCAGGGAAGTTACACAAATAGAGAAAGAGGACTACTCATTTTTTTTTAAAAAAAATATTTATTTACTTATTTTTTAAGTGTAGATGGACACAACACAATGCCTTTATTTTTATGTGGTGCTGAGGATCAAACCTGGATCCCGCACACACTAGGTGAGCGCTCTACCGCTGAGCCACAATCCCAGCCCTGACTACTCATTTTTAACGTTTTTAACAATGGTGATAACTATTTAAAAAAAAAAAAAACAAAATTTTTATAATTGTCAATATGCCTATTCCCTTATTTTTCTATGCTACTTAAAATTTTTACTGTACCATGTCATTTACTTATTTCTCTTTCCCTACTAGAATGAAAACTCAAAAGAATAAGAAATCAAATTTTCTCATCTGCTATTTCTGCCATTATCCCAAGCATGTAGAATGGTATCCAGATTCTCAGAGTAAATTTTCATTGAATTAATGAATGTAATTCAGACTCTTTATAGGAATAGCATTTTTTTTTATTATTTTGGATTTGAACCTAAGATCCATGTTTCTATCAGAGGAGCTAATTTTATCTTTGCTCTATTTAAAAATTATACCAGTAAGATTCACTTTAGGAGGTAGCCCCAAATCCTAACTATGAGTGCCGTTCTGTGTTGAAATAAAATAATATTCCCTCCCATTCTATGAGTGCCGTTCTATGTTGAAATAAAATAATATTCCCTCCCATTTAAGAAAAAAATTGTTGTTGCTCTTCTTTTCTCCTAGATAAAGGGAGAAAAATGTCCTACTGTACCATGTGTTTTGTCCAGCTCACTGACCTGGACATTTTCTCTCTCTCTCTCTCTCTCTCTCTCTCTCTCGTATAGGAGGGATATATTTCCTTTGTTAAATAAAGCTGTGGGGTCACACTGAGCCCTTGGACTTCAGCTGCTAAGTTCCTTGTTGATGAACCTGGTATCTGTGTTACCTTTTCTTACACCTGGGAAGGTGGCCAGTCATACTCCTGGGAAGCCTCTGACTAGTTATTTATTTGCTTTTTAGAGTTCATGAGGTCTTTTCCTTCCTCAAGGAACTCTTCATTTAATAAAGTGACCACTACAAAATATGTAAGCAGCAAACTACCCATGGCTCAGCCTCCTGGTTGAAAACAAACATGAATCATGGCTCTCTGTGTGAAGACAAGGCTTTCAGTTAAAAGGGACACAGAAGGCTGCAGGTGTGTCATCAGTTATCATGGTCATTGTGACAAGTGGCCAGCAATATATGTATCTACAGATATCAGTTCAGTCTAAACTTAGCTTGGAGTTTTCTTGTGTCCCAGTCAGTTGACCTCTTCATCCTTCAGCTGGAACTCCATTTGCAGATGCTGAGGTTGGTTGATTATGCAAAAGATCCCTGGAGACCAAAAGGAAGCTGAGGGTCCCTCCTCTTCATTATTTTGCATTACTATTACTTCATTTAAGTTCTGTGTTTGGGAGCATGAGCAGCATTTTAGGTGTCTAGTCATTCCTGGGGTAGGTGTTGAAGACACTTTGAAGTTTGTTCCTCTCTTACAGATGCATGTTTAGATGTGACGAAGGCTTATAACCCCATAGGCTAAGATGAGATCATATTTCATATCCATGCAGTCACAATTAACCTGAAGACTTGCCAAAGTCAATGTCTTCAAGGACCACAGATAAACAGTAGGGTGCATTTGTGAGAACTGATAAAGGAATCACTCTGGAGGTGAGGTGGAGTTACAGATGCTTGGCATAGAGAGTGCATTTTAGCCCTTTCACATCTTTTTAGCTGGATTCCCATTTTTGTGGGGTGCAGTCTGCACACCTGTGCAGAGTGGGCTGGATTATTATTTCCCTCCTCCAATCCCAACTCTCCTGCTCCGCCACCCCAAATCCCTTTGAAAATGTAAAAAGGGCAGGTGTGGTAACACATGCCTATAATCCCAGCAATTGAGGAGGCTGAGGCAGGAGGATTTCAAGTTTGAAGACAACTTCAGCAACTTCGTGAGACCCTGTCTCAAAATAATAATTGAAAGAAAAAGACTGGGAACTTACCTCAGTGGTAAAGTGCCTCTGGGTTCAATCTCCAGTACCAAGAAGAAGAACAACAGCAACAACAAATGTAAAAAGGACCAAGTTCTCAGATTTCCAATGCAGTTTTATTCAAAATAATTGAGAACACTGAAACATGATTTCCCTATTTTATGTTGGAAGAAGGTTAATTGGCCTTTGTAATGCATTTTGGAAACTAAATAAGGTAAATGTGATAACCTCATTTATGACATATTACTATAGCCAACATTCTAAAATCACCCCACAAGGCTCTCTCAGATTATCTTTTATGAATGTTTTCCTCCTGAGCTGGTTCTACTGGGTGGAGATGAAATTTCAGAAGAGGTTTCATAACTTCTCAGATATTCAGTTTGGGTCAGAAAATAATGAAATTAGGGCTGGGGATGTGGCTCAAGCGGTAGCGCGCTCGCCTGGTATGCGTGCGGCCCGGGTTCGATCCTCAGCACCACATACAAACAAAGATGTATGTCCGCCGAAAACTAAAAAATAAATATTAAAATTATCTCTCTCTCTCCCTCTCTCTTTAAAAAAAAAAAGAAAATAATGAAATTAGATGCTAGCTAGCCGATAAGATTTGTGAAGTAATGAGACTGGAAGTGGAGTCTCTGTTAGAATTGACACAGTGTTGATTCTAGAAAGAATATCCTCAGACCTTTTCTCTTTCCTATCCCAATATACCTGGCACAGTATTGACATAAAAAAGAACAAAATTTGTAGATTGGTAGGATCATCCTGACTAAGGGTTGTCTGATTATGGCCACAGGCTGTATCCAGTCTGGAGCCTGCTTTTGTAAATCAGATTTCATTGGAACAGAGCCATGCTTATTTGTTGCAGGTTGTCTATTGCTGTTGTCTCATTCAAGGTCAGAAGTTACAAAGAGTGTTCCTCTGACTTCCAAAGTCCAAAATATTTGCTTTGTGGCATTGTATAGAACAAAGTTTGCTGACACTTACTTGAGATCCACCCCATGAAAGAGCGTACAGTATTATTTTTTAAGACTGATGTGAATTCCAGAACAGGTGCTAGTTTAGTGTGTGATTTGGGGTAGAGTGCCTTTCTGTGCCTGTTTCTCATCTTGATAAAACAGAGATAAATGCCTATCTCGTGCAGTTGAAATGATTGATTAAGGAAAGCATTCAGAGTCATGTCTGGGACCTAGTAAACACTCAGCCAATGGTAGCTCTCATTCATCAGATCATTTGATTTTGATTGATCTGAAAATGTGGTCCTGTTACCAAGGACCAAACCACGTTCAAGGCACTTTATTACATTCTTGTATTTCAGAGTGGAAGGAACATGAAATGGAAGAGGATCCTAAAAGCTGCCTGACAGCAGGTTGGGTGCTAAGCAAAAGGAAATATTTTTTATAGGTCTTCTTGGTTGGCATGGATTTGAACCAACTCTATAAAAACATAACAAAGAAGTTTTTTAAAAATATGTATCATCACAGTGTCTTGGAGATTAATTGCTAAGTGTTAGAAGACATAATACCTGCATATAGTGTATTTTGCAATATATTGCAGGAGCATTATGGTTTGATTAATTAACTTATTAATTTACTAATAATGGTCAGTAACACATATTAACAATAAATGAATTTCCTCATAGCATAAGAATTCCAACATCAAAAGATAGAATAGCTACCTGGTTCATCTACCTGCAAATCTGAAATTTGAAATAGGTAAGCTTAGTGATTTCAACCAGAGGTTGGTAAACTTTTTCTATAAAGAACCAGGAAGTAAATATTCTTGGCTTTGGTAGGGTTGCATGAGCTCTGTTGCAACTATTCACTTCCTGTTGTAGCACAAAAGCCGCCATAAATAATATGAAAATGACTGATTGTGGCTGTGTTATCAATAAAACTTTATTTATAAAATTAGGTACATGGCCAGATTTGATGCCTATTCCATAATGTACAGGCTTATGATTTAAATAATGACAAATCATGTTTTCACTTTCTCTTGTCATGACTCTCCCATTCTCATGTATACAATGTTATTTCCCCACTTAAATAAACCCATTTGGCTAGATCATGGGTGTATCTGAAAGAAAAGAAATAACTTCAATTTTCCTTGTCAAGTGTCTCTATTTTATTGGTTGGAGGGGTGGTGAATGTTATCATTTTCTTCTAATAATTTGAAATGACTTTGTCAAACACTAATGGACAGAAAAACCCAGTAATAGACTACTATTAAAAAGTTTACCTAAATCCCATCTCTTGTTTTTCACATTTCTAGAATAAAACTGAAAGAAAAATGAAAAAACTTACCTGAGTAAATAAGCTCAATGCAGAAATAAATTCAGTAATAGAGACTATTTATGCTAAATTGAGCATCAATAATTCCAAGAACTTGCAACTTTACATCAACTGTGTTATATACAAAAAACATGTATCTTGTTAATTCTGAGACAGTGTGCTATCCTGATGATTATGTTTCTAAATCTTTATATCATCAATCAAATTATATCACAGTCTGGTGCTATTTCCATGAATGTATGGATGGTTTTATTTCCTGCTTTTTTATGTACAGAAAAGCAAAAAATAATTTTAAAACCTCTGATTATTAGCTGCAAGTCCAATTCCCCATGAACTGAAAGACCAAAGCAATTTAAATAGGAAACCTCCAAGTAAAGGTATGTAGAGTAAAAATGTTAATTACAGAGGTCATTTGCTTGGGACCTGAGCTAGACCTCTGGAAGGGAGGGATGTCCCTGAGCATTCTGAAGCCTGATGCTCTTGTGCTTAACTAACTAATTTGAGCCTCTTGGGCTTTCCTCAGAGATCAGGTAGTTTAAATTTAAATACCATCCTTTGCTTCTTTCTTAGCTCACTGTAGCTTTTAAAAAAAATTTTTTTGAATTGAAGCATGATATAAATAGAGAACAGTATATCTAAATATATATGAGTCTGTCTGTCTGTCTATCTACCTACCTATCTATCTGTCTGAAAGACTTCACTTGAACAAATTCACCTGTGTAACCAGTGTCAGAATCAAAAAAGAAAATGCCAGCACCCCAGAAGTGGCTTTCCTTCCGCTTTCGCCACAGTACCCCGAGTGTCACCACTGCAGATTGGGGCAGCCTGTTCTTGTTCTCCTGGTACTACAATCCCACAGTCTGGACTCTTAAATCTGACTTCTTTGGCTCAATATGATGTGTGGAAGATTCATCCGTGTTGTCACAGGTAGCTGTAGCTTGTCCTTTTCATTCACCTGCATTACTCCATTTTATGCATGTGCCATATTCTATTCATCCACTCTATTCACAATGGGCCTTTAGGAGTTAGTTCCCAGGTTGGGACTATTACCTGTAAGACTACCGTGAGCTTTCTGGCACATGTCTCATGGTGACCCCGTGTGCACATGACCACTGAAATGAAATTACTGAGTCACGGGGGATGTGTATGTTGAGTTGTAAGTTTCTGCCTGTTTCCTGGTGCCTACAGCACACCTGCAGTTAACAAGCTGTAGAGCTATGACCTTCACCCAATACAGCCATGACCTTCACTCCTTTTCTGTCATTCTTAACTCAGGGAGGAAGTCCTTTTCTGAGGGTACCTTTAAACCACACATGACAATAAGTGACTGGGAAGAAAAGAGTGGTGTTTGGAACATATGTAAGTTGAAATCCACAAAGGAAAAAACAAAAGAAGAAGAATAGGGTGTGTGTGTGTTGTGGGGATCCATGTATTAAATGGGACTGACTGATTTTACCCAAATCAGTAAAGATTCTGGCCAGCAGATTTTAATCCCATCTGCACACAGGATCAATTGGGGCCCAGGTGTCAGCACCTCAGTTTCAGGGTGATTTGGTGTACCATGAAGGCTGAGCAGCAGTATGTTTGAAACAATTCCCAGGCAATTCTCTGCAGTCAGAGTTGAGAACCACAAATTGATATCAAATGTCTTTGTAGATTGAAAAATCTCAATCATGAATGCAATTTTTTTTAAAGCATGAAAATGTCTCAGGGATAGGGTTAAACCACAAGCTCTCCTACACATGGTACTTTAATAAAATGATAAATGAAAAAGAACATGATTTATGAAAGTCATCTGACATGCAGTCTGTGTATAGTACTTGCCGTTTGCAGAGTTGTCAATGGGGTTTGGGGGGGAGAGAGAGTGTAAGCCTTCTTACTCCAGCCAGGGCAAGAAGCACTGGGGTTGGGGTGCTGCAGAGGGAAGGGCAGGCTTGGGAAGAAGTGCCTAGCACACATGGGGCACATAGAAGACTGCTGGGGGCTTCTCTCTTCATGGTGATTTGAAGGCAACCTTTCCATCCATTTACCTGCAAATGCCATGATTTTATTCTCTTTTAATACTGAGTAATATCCCATCGTGTATATACACCCCAGTTTCTTTATCCATTCATCTATGGAAGGACATCTAAGTTGGTTCCACAATTTATCTACTGTGAATTGAGCTGCTAAAAACATTGATGTGGCTGCATCCCTGTATGCTGTTTTTAAAGTCTTTTGGGTTTTTGTCTTGCTCCAGGGACATATTTTTCGATTGGGGACTCTGAAAGGGTTAAGCCTTGTCCTGGAGTGTGAAACACGCCTCTGCAGAGGATTCCTTAAACCCTGGCATATTTAAGGTGGTCTGTCTCTACAGGTTTTCAGTTTCAGGTTGCTTTAACACATACTCAAGTCTGACACCAACACACACCAGGCTTTCGCAGAACTGCTCCATCTTCATACACTCCACTCTGTCCCACTCACTCCCAGACGCAGGTGGCCTCTTCGTATTTTCTATCTCTGTAGAGTCTACTGCTGGCCTCTCTTCATTCCAAGGTTCTCTTCCACGGGTACATGACAGTAGAATATATTTTGATACATTTATACAAGCATGGAATATATTTTATTCTACTAAGGATCCCAATCTTGTGTTTGTACACAATGTTGAGATTCACTCTGCTGTATTCATATATGTCTGTTTTATTTTTAATATCACTTAAAATTCTTTGAATCTATAGCTTTGCCTCTTTATATTTTATTTTCACTCTTTTGCAATTTGTTTGTTGAGGAAACCAGGCTACCTATATAGTTTTCCCAGCTGAGATTTTGCTCCTTGCATCTCCACCATGGAGATTCCCATCTATCTCTGGCCTCTGTTTCCCAGAAATTGGCAGCTGCTCTAGAGGCTTAGTTGCATTCCAGTTTGATCATCTGAAGAACAGACATGTACTGTTTAATTCTCGTTTTGTCTTAGAAGCAGCCACTGGGGTCCATACTTCCATTCTTCATTCACTAAGAGTAAATGGTAAAGCCAGGCAGGGAGAGGTTACAAGCCTGTAATCCCAGAAACTCGGGAGGTTGAAGCAGGAGAATCACAAGTTCAAGTCCAGCCTCAGTACTTAGCAAGAATCTGTTTCAAAATAAAAAGGACTTGGGGGTGTAGCTCAGTGGTAGAACACCCCTGGGTTCGATTTTAGGCCCCCCAAAAGAGTTGGGAGTGAGGGATAAAAATAATGAAATTGCAATCTTTTCATAATTCATGTATCATTGGAATATTTCTACACAAAGAAACTTCCTTGTCTTCTTGGTTGCCTAGTGGTATGGTTTGCAGAAGAAAAGCAGGATGAATGCTTGACTATTTCACTCTACCAGTGTTCAAAATAATTCACCATTTCCCTACCACTCTCCCAAAAAGATGGTCAGTTAAAAAAAAATTTTTTTGTATTATTAGGGGGTCACAAATAAAACATTTGATCTGTTTCAATCTATCCCAGTTGTTATCATCTCTCTTTGGAGAATGTTTTCAGGATAACACAATGGCCAACATTATGCCTGTCTAGCCATGGCCTGAGGACTAATGGAGAGAGAACAAAGGGAGCTTGATAATTTCTACCCTTCCCTCCTGATCTTTGAAAGTCATGTGGCCGAGGGAGGCAAGGTGGAGAGAGTCCTGGTTCCAAGCCACTGGGCTTGCATCTTTATTCATACTTACTAGCTGTGTGACCTTTGTCTCTCCTGGACCTCTCTGAGACTCCTTCCACATCTACAAGAGTGACAGCAGTCACATTTGTCTCAGCTTGACATAATGTATGAATTGAGAATGCGCAGAAGACCTGGCACTGTGTTCCATGAATGGTTGATGCCTGGTGCAGGTTCTTCCTGTTCCTGCCCCGCCCCCGGCCCCCAATCTCATGGGACGCCTGCAGAGTCCTAGAGGCAGTGAGCTCTCTGCCTATCCATGGGCAAGATTATGAGAAATGGAAGTACTTTAAGAGTGAGGTCATCCACCGGGCAACACGTTCAAAGATTTGAGTCTATACATGCGTGTGATTTCCCCACTCTCCCCCTGTTTTCTTTTACTCTTTCTTGTTTTTATCTAAATGAAGTTTTCATTATTGCCAGTCAATAAAGTTTATTTTCTTTCCCTTTGTTTTCCAAAGCAAATTAACTGTTATTTCCTAGGAGCCACAAGGCAAAGCAGCTATAATGTTTGAAAAGAATGCTCTCAGCTCCAGCACGGTGGGCTTCCCAGGCAGATGAGAGTGACCCCTCTCACATCTAGTCTGAAGGGCTCCAGCCTCTAGGGAGAAGGTTTCCTTGACACTCTTTCAAAAATGCTTAGGCAGGGTGTCCCAATATGTATGTCCCACCCCTTATGTGGCCTTCTTTTTAACCCCTCAAAACACCTTGAAACATGTGGCATGCTGTTTTATATTTCCCCAACTTGTTCTTTCTCATTTGTGTGAAAGTATCATTGTCAAATATGGTTATGCTTAAGTAAATTCTCTATAAAAGCTGTGGTGGAGACTAGAGACGACTGGAAAAATCCCAAGCAGTGGTCTAGATATTCCGTCTAGATAACCTTTATCTACCCAGTAGAAGAGGAAGACAGGGGACATTGTGAAAAACTAACTATTCATCACCTTCCCGTTACTACAACAAAGCACCTGAGGCAGTGAACTTACAAAGAGAAACTGCTTTTTTAGCTCATAGGTTTGGAGGTTCAAGTTCAAGATCAGGGCAGGGGGCTATCACCTTGGGCTTCTGGTGAGGGTGGCACATCATGCAGGAGTATGTATAAGAGCAAAGGATTCATATCACAAAAGGGAAAGAGGGGAAGATAATACCCTTTGAGGACAAATCCCAACAACCTAAGGGCCTCCCACTAGGTCTCACCTCTTAAAGGTCCCTATCATCACCTACAATGCCACCCTGGGCACCAAGTCTTCAACACCTGGGCCTTTAGGTCACTATAGCAGTGACCTCAAACTTTATCAACATTTAGATAGTTTTTTAATGAGAGAAACAAGAAGCCACTGTCCAGGGCCTTAGGTTACTGTAAGCTCAAGTCTATTTGTGCGAAGGCTTCCCTGTGCACAGCTGCCTGTGATCCTGAGAGTAATCCTAGGGAAAGCTAAGGAGAAAACAGAGGCTCAGAGAGGTGACTTGTGGTCTCAGAGCTGCTAGAACCAGGACGAAGATTGGCCCTTTCTACTCCATCCAAAAGTTTGCCTCCACTTCTTTCTCCAGGCAGTGTGAGTGCCAACCTTCACACAGGCCTTGCTCCCCTAATAAGATGACTCTTGGCTCTGCTCTTAGACTTCCGGTTGATGCAGGCTCTTATGGTTTATCACCTTCTCTTTCATTCGTTTTGGGGTTCTGTGATTCAACTGTGAGAATGTATTCAGCACCTACTATGTGTCAAGCACTGTGTCCCCTTTAGAAGGGAACCAAACACCCTGTGTCCGTGGAAGAACATTTATATGTATATAGAATGATATCTAAAGTTTCCCATCAAAATCAATTTTTAAAGATCTTTGGAAAGGAAGTGCCTCTAGGTTAAAAAAAAAATCAATGTGTATCCATATATGATCTTATAGCAAAGACTAAGGAAGTCTTAAACTACTGTTATTTTCTGGGTACTGTTTTAAAAATAGAAAGAAAGCAAAAGGAAGGATAGGAGAAAATTGGGAAATAGCCATTTAAGGGTTCAGAGGTGTTCTTATGCCTGAGCCATCTTGAGTCATTGTGGTTTGAAGTAACACTAATATATCATTTGGGATTTAAAGTCAACATTTTTTTTTTATAAAACCTAACATATCACTTAGTGCCACAAGCAAGCCTCTGGGGGTGGGGATCCTGCTCCCCTATCCTGTGACCACACTGGTGGAGGGTTGTATGCTGCCTGCCTCCATGCCATTTTATCAGAATCTTAAGGTACTCGCTGACTGAGTTTGTATAATATATTTCAAAAATCGTTGCTGGGCACAGTGACATCACACACCTGTAATCCCAGTGGCTCAGGGGGCCATGGCAGGAAGATCATAATTTCAAAGTCAGCCTCAGCAATTTAGCAAGGCTCCAAGCAACTTAGCGATACCCTATCTAAGAAGAAAATATTAAAAGGTGCTGAAGATGTGACTCAGTGGTTACTGGGTTCAATCCCAGGGTTGGGGGGAGGTATTTTTTTTCCTAGATAAATATGTTAGATCATCAGCGCAGCCTCATGGCTTCAAGGAGTCACCTGAGATTTGTCTAAGGACTGTCCTCCTGAAAAGTTAGAACACAGACTCCTACACACACCTCTACACTCCAGAAAGGGTTTTGGATCCATGTAAGAGTTAAGCGTGATCCTTGATAGGAAAAAATGATCTGGGAACCACAGTGAATATACATAATGTGGTATGCGTAGCTCATGTTAAAACCGAATTGCCATGCTCAAAATGTGACACTTCAGAAACATGAGTTGAATTCATTTTTTCCTAAATATGATTATTGAATATGAATATATTATCTTAAATAAAACAATGCATCCCTGTCACCTCACATAACAGGGAACCCATTATTTGGCATATTTCAAAATCCTCACGCGCAGCTATCAATTAAATATTGTAATTGAGTTTTTTTTGGACTCCTTCACCCCTGACTGTAAGTCTGACAGCTGTATTTCCCTCGCCAGATATAATGTTTTGTTTAGAAAAACAGAATAATTTCTCTGAGAATTCATCTTGCAGTAAGTTAGCTGTTGTGTTTTTTAACCAATGTTTAGCAGTTATTGAAACTCACTTGATTAGTATTGTCTAAGTTATTTGTTTTTGTTTTTTGAGAAAGCATTATGTAAAGGAAAGAGAACCACGTGGCGTTGGGGTTAACAGATCCAGGTTCAAAAGCTAACTCAACCACTTATTCCTTACGTGATATTGGGCAAGTCATTTATTAAGCAGGGATGGTGCTTCATGGACTTGGCTATCTAATGGGGTCACTGATGTGGGTCAAGTGGGATGAACAAACAGCACTTGCAAAACTGTAAAGCAACAGATGATGTAAGATGTTATTCTTTTGGTTTTGCTTTTAAGCCCTCCCGCTAAACAGACACTCAGCAGCTTTGAGTGTCCATTCTTTTTTCATTGTAACTTGTGTTCCACGTCTAAGAGTAATGAAGTCCATTATGATACAAGATGATATAAAAGAACCAATCAAACTAGTATGCATAAACAGCTGACTGTGAATGAAGCCAAGAGAAATTAGGAGAAACCACTAACACTGAACATAAAACTTTCTAAGCTTCCTAGTAGTCACAGTAACAAGGGAAAACATACTTTTGATTGAGAGAACCGTGTCCTTGTGCTTGTGTTAGTTCATAGCTGAGTGCCTCTAAGGTTGCTTTATATCTTAACAAAGGCTTCTTAAGTCATTACCAAATACTTTTTTTTTTATAAAATGAGGAGGCAATTATTATTACCACCATAGGAGGCAACTAGTGGTAATAATAATTATTAGAAACTTCATAAATAATCCTCCTCTTTTTCTTCCTCCTCATGTTTTTTGTGTGCTTATGCTGATGCCAGAACAGTCAAAGTTCTGCACAAGACCAAGACATTGGTGGGTTGGTTACATCTAATCCATATGAAAGTAATCTGTCACTGTGAAGGTACAATTTGTCTAAGAAACAGTGTCTGCCAGAACAGACTTAAAGGGAAATCACATGATATCTTCCAAACCCCATGTCTTTTGAGCCAGATGCTGCTTCTAGGGCAACTTGATTGACACAAGCACTCAAAGTCACAGTAGAAATGGGTTTGTTTTGCTAGCCTAGAAACCAAGTGGATTCCAGGGGGTCTTGCTCCTCCTCTTGAAATTGTACATCCTATGCAAAGATTTTTCAAGTACATGAAGCAGAGCAGAAAATCGTATTTTGATCGGTGCCAAAAACTTGGTGCCAGAGAACAACTTGACATTACTATTAGCATGTGTTGTATCCTGTAATTAAGTAGAATTGGCTTGTTGATGAGTTCTCCTGCCTTACGTGGGAGCGTCATCACAATGAGCTATCGCTCCTGTTAAGTTGCCTGGCAATACATCCCCGGTGTGACCTGCCGTTCTAATGATGCATTAGTGTAATCCATCAACAGGTGAAGCCCACTAACAGGGTTGTCCTGTGTAGAAAGCATCCAGAGGCAGATGTCTGTCGATGATAGCCTCAGGCTTCACAGAATGGACTTCCCCCAACCTGCTTCTTGATTGCACGAAGTTTTGCTGTTTTCAAGTGTCCACATCAATGACCATCTGTCCCCAACTCTTCTCCGTCTTTGCTTCGGTCTAATCCCCAATTCCTTTACTGCCCAAGGATATTGATGTGTGATTACATTGTTCGGGTCTTTCCTAAAGATCCTTTAGTTCCCTAAATAAGGATCTAAATAAAATGTTTTCAGAGTTAAACGTTAGGAAGTTTCTAAACAAAATGGTGTTTGTTCTTTCAATCCATCATCCCTTTTATTTTGCTGCCAGGGTAAAAGCACTGAAAATGCAGTACCATTCTTTAATAGTAATTTCTTTTCAGTTTTTGATAAAGCTAAGGATCATTATAATTAGAACATTATCAGATTAAGGATTGTGTGTCAAAGCTAATGCTCTTCAAGTATATAACTTTGGGAACAGAGTTAGAAAACCTGTAGGAAGAAATGTGATCATTTATTTATATAGTTTAATATCATTTCTCTCTTGAACTTTTTTTTTGAGATGCAAAACAGCAACTCATGGTTTATTTTACCTTTATTGAGGTACAATTACAGGTGGTAAACCTTCCCCTTTGTAAGTACGCATTGTGGTAAATTTTGGTGGCATATCTGATTATGTAACCACCATCACCATCAGGTATATGCCCCTTCAAAATGAATCCATGGCCCAGCCTTGAGATCACTGGTCTCTTCTCTATCCCTGTGATGTGGCCTGTTATCTTTTCTCATAAAAATACAATCACGCATGCACTCTTTTGTGTTGGACTGCTTTCAGTTGTGGTAGGTAGCCATATTTTCTTCTTTATTGCTGAGTAATGTTTTATTAGGATTTCTTTTAAAAAAAAAAGCTTGAAGGATATTAAACCTTATAGCTACAAGAAATATTTATATGAATTTGGTAACAAGTATGGCCATTTGTATTCGTCCTTGCATAGACAACAAATGGCTTCTATTCCAATGTTTCTTTTAATACTTTACAATGATCAGCTTGCAAGCCAAGCAGTGGTAGGAATTGTACTCTCTAGCTTGCTATTATATCTGCAATATCTAGCCCAGTGCCTACATTTACTAGGTGCTTAATAAATCAGTGTTAAAGGAGTGATGTTAACAGATGCTCATCATCCTTGTACAATAGTTAAATGAAGAGAGAGTAGTTCCTCAAAATATGCAACATAAAATAGAGAAAAGTTTCACTGGTTACAACTCACTGAGCAAAAATTATCATAGGAGTGCTTGTATAGTGACTTGGGATTCTGAGCATATTTCAGATTCCTTTCTGATCTATTTTTAGCTCTATTACCTTCGTATTTTTAAAACCTTTTTAATTCAGTGTGTTTTATCCTGACTTTTCAGCTTTGGCCTAACCCACTCAATACATTTACCATCTATTCTCCTTTACTGGCCCTAAGAGTATTTCTAAATATTTAGTAATTTTCTGAATTATGCACGCTCTTCAGTTCTAAGTGGTGTTTTAAACATATAAAAGTATAACCCAGAAATGGTATGCTTGGAAACAGAACACTGTCGACTATTAGCACTTGAAGATGATTTAGTCTAATGTCCTCATTTTAACTGAGGAGGAAACCAAATGCTGGAGAACGAGCAGCCCCCATTCACACAATGTTTGGTAGCAAGTTCTGTGCAGTTGGTGATTTTAATCACCTATTAATCCAAATAAGCGAGTAATTTGCAGAAGTGAATTGAAAACAAAAGGGAACTCTCTTAGTGTGTGTACTTCATTTCTAAACTTGTGAGAATTGGGAGTGCATGTTCTGGGATGCTGAGTGATACTTTATGGTACATGAGGGAGAAAAACTTTCATGAGGGGCCAGCTGCAGAGCTTGAATTAGAATCCATGTCAAGGCGGAAAAAAAAAAAAAGCACATAGATAAAAGAAATCCAAGATTGGTACTGGAAGCAGACCAAGCCTCCACTCTCCAAGACATCTCATGACAAAAGATCTTATGACAAAATCTATAAACTCATAGCATAAGGTTAATTGATTAACCTTAAGGTAAACCTTACCTTAGTTTGTCTTTTAAGATATTTGTTTGTTTTCTTTTCCTCTATGAAGTCAGAAGTAAGGTTTTCAAATAGCAAATAAATTTGACCTAATTTTTTAAAGCTTTTTAAAAAATAGTTGTAGATAAATGCAACACCTTTGTTTTATTTATTTTTATGCGGTGGTGAGAATCGAACCCAGTGCCTCACACGTGCTAAGCAAATGCCCCTCACCTAAAATTTAATACAGGAAGTTTGGCTCTTATTAGTTGCTTGTGTCTGTGCAGATTATCATCCACAAAGATTTAAATTCAGCATATGAAACAACTTCAGGTGTAGGCCTCTGTTGTTTTCTGAATTTTACAAATCTGGTGAACAGACAATTAAATTGTGTTGGTTTTACAATCCCAGCAAGATGATACCCAAGCCAGGGCTTTAGGTGTCTCCTCGCCACCAAATGAAATTCTGGCTTCCTCTAACCATTCGTCCATCTAGCAATTCAGAAAATTTTTAAGAAATGCTTACTACATGATAGCATAAAATAAAATACTCCAGCAGTGCAAAGAGAAGAACTAAGGGCTTCCATGTGGGAAGGAAAGTAAGAAGACCTCAAGAGGAGTGACTTGTGGGCAGGGCCTGCCAGAGCAGGGAAGCATTTTAGTTATCACAAGGAAGGGGATTACAGGGACTGCAAAGAATCTCTATGGAAAGGGCAATATCTGGGATGTCTTCAGTCTGGCTTCCATTGGGGGAGAATATAAATGCTTTCCAAAGGGAGATATGTGTGAAAGTGAGTCAAAATGACTTCGACTGTGTTTCAACACAAAGTAAAAAGAAACTTGGTATCATTGGAAAACCCTGTACTGTCGGGAATCCTTAAATTTCCAATCATTAATATACAGTATCATAATAAAAATCTTGAAGTCTCACAAAATAAGATATCGATAGAACAGAATATTTGACTTGAGAAAAAAGAAAAGGATAGCCAGATAGAATTTTGTGATGCAATGTTAAAGGAAGTAAAGAATTGGATATGCCACATGAAAACTAGGTACAGATGATACAGGCAGATACACTTGCACACACATACTTGGGATGGAGATCACCAACATTAGTACTGACAATAGTGATTTCTGACTAATAATTTGTTTTAATTTGCTTCAATCACATGATGATATCTTTGAGTAGATCTTAAAAAAGGCAAGTGAGACTTGGACAACCTCTGATGACTCACCCAACAAATTAGTACTCATTACAGATGTTCATGTTGGAAGATTGTTTGGCCATTGTCTAAATAAGGATGCATGTATAATATAACCTCTAAAATCAGAAAATGGATATATAATAAAAGTAATATCACAAGAATTTTTAAAATTATGTTTTTCTTCAAAAATGGTAAAGCCTAAATCCCTGGTTATTTAAATGTTTGTTGATAGCTAGAATTGATAAAGATAATTATAACATTTTTATGTAAATTACCCATGTGAGACTTCAGTTTTCTAGGATGTATAAGGGAAGGAGTGAATTTCTACTTTTCTAAAAGATTTGCCATGAGATTTTTTTTTTAATTATTGCATTTTGCTTGTTCACTCAGATAATCGAGTTACAAATATCTTCAATTAGACTTCATGTTTACTCTGTAAAATGAGGCACTTGTATTACAGTATTGAAGTTTATTTTAGTAGGTATTATAAGAACCCTTATTATACAAACAATGAAGCTAAATTACAATACATTAAAATAGCAGTGAACTTGCTCTGACTTCAGGATAATTTAGTTTTTAAATAGCCCTATTGGAATATTTCTTTTAGGGAAAAATGTACTAGGACCAGTTCTCTTAATAAGACTTAAAGTCAGCAGTATGATGAACTGTTTAAGAGTTTTATGGAGCTCTGGGCTGGGGTTGTATCTCAATGGTAGAGCGTTCACCTAGCATGTGTAAGGCACTAGGTTTGATCCTCAGCACCACATAAAAAATAAAAGTATTGTGTCCACCTACAACTAAAAAAAAAATTTTTTTTAAGTTGCATGGAGCTCTCTATACAAGTTTTCTTAGAATAAAATCTGCAAACCTGTCAATCCTAATGTCTTAATTCAATCAATACCACATACATGACAGGCAACAAGTACAGCACCTGCTGAGAAACGTGAATTTGATTTTAAGTTCAACCTGTCTTCAAGCAAGTTACCTGCTGTCTGGATTGCCATTGGATAGTCAATCAAAAATAGCATCTCCCTTCCCTTTTCTGGCAGTTTCTCCCAAACTCATGTCCTTCCTGATCAAGCTGTTCTGTGAAGCAAACACAAGGAGACACACCAGAAACAGATCAAGACGTGACAGGTTCAAGAGGGCTGAGGATAGGGACTGTGGAACTGGCCAGTCATGCAGAATCATGCCTTAGCTAGACTCAATGTTTCAAAGAAAATAAGTTACACAAAAAAATGACTCCAATCATCAGCTCAACATGTTGACTAAGCAGAATCAACGTGTTGACCCTTTCAGAAGGGGAATTTATTTATCTGATATTAATTATAAAAGCACTGCAGAAATTTCATTCAGTTCTTAAGTGTTAACAAGTTCTATTCCAGCCAATTCTATCCCTCCAACCCTGCCAACGTTGATAATTAGTATCATACTGCACAGAAGCTTTCATTCATTTCTGGTAATGCCACATTACAGCAGACATAATGCAGTTTTGACAGGAATGGTGGAAATGTAAGTTAGCAGCTCTCCTCATTTTCCACAGGAAGCCATCTTACTAAAGGTATCTCCTTGTACCACCCAGGGGTTTTAGTTTTACTTTGTATTTATTATATTTTCATGCTTGCCTTCCTTCTGATTGTCTCTTTTGGGGGGGGAGGTGGGGGTGCAGTACTGGGGATTGAACTCAGGAGCACTTGACCACTGAGCCCACATCCCCAGCCCTGTTTTATCTTTTATTTAGAGACAAAGTTTCGCTGAGTTGCTTAGTGCCTCACCATTGCTGAGGCTGGCTTTGAACTCGAGATTCTCCCTGTCTGCTGGGATCACAGGTGTGAGCCACTGCGCCCAGTGATTGCCTCTATTTTTAGCTACATACCATCTACTTCTGTTTCTAAGGAGGTTCCCTTTCCTTCAATAATGGTTTCATGGCTTTCTTTAATTTCTTTTCTATGCATGACCAGAATGCCTTTCATCTCTTAATTGTTTCATCTCTTCTTTCATCTCCTCTATTGATTCTTTGATACTCTCTACAACCTCCAGAGTCCAAGTCCCCTTGCATTCAAGAGTGAATAGGAGTATTTGTCTGTCGTTTCCCTCATTTCCAATCCCCTAAAATGAAGGGACTAGTTAGGTTCCTTTTTTGCTTGTTTTCATAGGAAACACAGAAGTGTCCTGGTTGCCATGGGCAGGGACCATGTTGATCCTGGCTGATCGTGTCATCTGGGTGTGACTGTCTGCTCACCACTGGTCTGAGCAGACTCATGCATGCAGAGAGGAAATTGAGATTTGCAGGGACACCCTCACAAAATACCTTCTGCCTTAGAAAAATATTGCTCTTCTGGGAGACCAAATCACCAAGGTACTGGTAGTGGTGACTCCTAGTGAAATTTCCTAACAAGCAATTTATTTCCCTTCTTTTTCGTTAGGTTTCCTCTTGGTTCACCTTCTCCCAAGTAAGCGTCTCCAGGTTGCTCTGTATGGATGTTTCTTTGTCACCGATGTCCTGCCCATTAACTCATCCCTCAGTCTTCAAAGAGCTAAACTGCTACTTAAGTCTTTCAGAATATCCTACCAACTCACCTTCAGAAAGATCTGTGTCATGCCAGAGAAGTTTGAATTTGTATTTGGTGTTTTTTTTTTTTTAAAAACCTCAATTTGGAGCAAATATCATAGTTTTGGACAGCTCTTTTTTAGTCCATGATTTGTGGTTGCAATTATTTCCTCATCTAATTATAGGTAATCCTTTCTAACCTACTTTTTATTCCTTTAATGACCATTTCCACCAATTTCAGGAAAGAGAGTAGATGTATTTTTATTTCATCATCTTTTACTGTGTGAATATCATGTGACTTCTTGAAGGCATACAGAAGTAAAAAGATTCCTAAATTGAACTTGATAAATCCCAAACCTGCCATGTTCTTTCGTCAATCAATGGTAGAAAATTATAGTTCTCCATAAACTATGACCATCTGCAGTCACGGTTTACAAATTGGTGTCTTTCACTGATAACTAAGCATCAGACTCCAGTAATCACTGGCTGTGTTGTATAATGGTAAGAAGATGTATAGACTCTTTGCTACTCTTTCCCTATCAAAGATAAAATGTTGAGATGTTAGTGCAGTGGAATTGAGCTCTGTGATTTAAATGGGTGGCCCTTTCTTTTTTCTTCTCTCTCTATCTCTCTCTTTATTTTTTTATGCAACAGATTCCCCCACACCACCCTAGCAGCCGTGGTTAGAAAGCATTAAATTGAGCATTCAAGATTAATTCCCTGGCAGGTCAAGAGGAGAACAGCATGTAGCCAATCCTACCTTCGTGTTTCTTCCTAATGGCTTCAGCACAGTGTGAAAAAGTAAACAGTTGTGACAAGAGATGTAATGGATGAGCTGGGTGTGACAGGTCACCCCACTGAAGCTCATCCTCTCCTTCAGTGGACTCAGTAATTAAGTGGACTATAGCTTTTGAGATCATCAAAGACTTGTATTGTAAAACATATTTCTAGAGTGGAGAAGGATCTTGAGTAAATATATTATGAATGATGGTGCTAGTGACATCAAAGAAATAAAAATAATGAATGAGGTATGCTTATCCTCAAGTTTTAGCCTAGAAATCCCTGGTAATTAATAAGATTCCCTTCTCTGTACCTTCTTCCATTCTCTTTCTGTGCAAATACACTCCATTGCAAATGATTTTATTTCATAATAATTACTTGGAGAAATGTGATTTTATAATTATTCAGGACACCTGGATTGTGACACCCCCCCCCCCCCGCCACCAAACCCAAAATATCATGTCTTTTCCCATCTTGGGAACTCACAGAATTCATAGAAAATGAAGTCAAGTTAGTGTTTATGCTCGCCTTCCCTGTTTTATGGAATCACACATAAAAATAGAATACCTATTCTTTCTCCCTTTAATTTCCAAATCTCAGACCTTAACAAGCAAATAGAATGTCCTATTCACCCAACATAAGTTGTTACTTCACCTTGGATTTGACTATTTCAAACAAAAATTAGCCCAGGTAGGTCATATGTGCCTAGTGTTCAATTTCTAACAATAGAGATCATTATTGTTAATATTTACTAAGGATATATCATGTGTCAACACTGATAGGCATTTTACCTACCTCACTTGGTTTAATCTTACCAGAGAGGAGATGTTATTTGTTAGTTTACAGAAAGGTAAAGTTCACAGCCAGAATGGAAACTGTAGTCTTAGAGACTTCAGGACCCACAGGATTCAGCTCTATACTGTACTATTATCCAAGGTGGAAGCCACTAGCCACATGGAGCTATTGAGCATCACATATACTCCCTAATAACATGTGGCTAATGTGATAGAGAAAATGAGCTGTTAACTTCATTTCATTTCAAATTTAAGTAGCCACACAGAACTACCATATTAAAAAACACATATGTAAGTTGGTCTCCTTTAAGATCCACTTTGTTTTGGATTATATAGCAGTAAATAATTGTCTTCATATGTTTTGTGCTGATAAAATAAAATATCACAGAGTGGGTAAATTATAAAGCAAAGAAATTCACAGTTATGGAGGCTAGGAAGTCCAAGGTTGAGGGACCTGCATCTGACAGGGGGCTGTTTTGTGTCATCCATGTTGCAAAGAAAGGTAAACAAAATGGAAGAGTGAGACTAAATCAGGGCCCAACTTCCCCTTTTACAGGGAAGTCACCCTTAGAAAAATAGCATGAATCCATTCTCTCTGCTCTTATGACCTAATCACCTCTCATTAGGACACACCTTTTGCACTTTTTGCATTGGGGATTTAACTTCCAACACATGATTTTGGGGACACATTCAAGCCATAGAAATAATCACTACACAGAGCAAGAACCATGCTAACTCTACATTCCTTTAGCCATAAAATCTTATGAAAATAAGAAAATCTTGACAAAATTAAGAAGGTTTGTTTTATTGGCCCTGAGTTTCTGGGAAAACCTCCCCCTTAAAACAAACAAGGAAACAAATATCTCAACTCATAATCAAGAACAAATTTACAGTCTGCTGCTAACATTTTACAAGTTATTCTAAAAAGTCATTTGAAATTAACTCAATACTTCTGGAAACTTTTACTCCAGGACAATTCATCAAAACTCAGCCCAGCCAAGCTATGCTAGCCTTTCTCAGCAAATGGAAGAATTTGCATCTTCTTTAAAGTTAGCGTGTTTGGAATAAGCATTCTGGTCCTTCCTGTTGAGAAGGAAGACCAAGGCAAGGCCTTCTGGATTACTGGGTCTCTCTTTGAAATCAAACCCAGAAATCCCAGTAGAGTTTTAGTTTTACTTCCAAACAACCAACCTACAGTGTTAGAAGGCAATCTGTTCCCTGAGACCTGTTAGGTTGTTCCTTTGAGAGTTAAGCAGTATTATTGACTATCAATGGGTGAGAATTCCTGTTGATCTACATTTTACCAGCACCTGGTAAAACCTTTTAAGTGTAGCCATTGTGGTGTATAATGCTATCTTATTTCAATTTCAATTTGCGTTTTCTGAATGACTGATGAACTTGAGCATGATATCATGTGTTTACTTGCCTCCCATATTTCTTTTAGAAGGCATCTGTTAAAATCTTTTGTGTATTTTTTAAATCAGACTGCTTGCCTGCTTGCTTTTGGATTTTAGGAATGCTTTATGTAATATATTTTTACAGCTTTTTTTTTTCCTTTTCTTTTTTAAATGAAATTGGAAGTATTTCCAATTTGTGGATGGTCTTTCCATTCTCTTAGTAGTCTTTCACATAGCAAAAATTCCTAATTTTGATAAAGTCTAATTTTTCCAATTCATCCATTGTTTTTCTTTTGGTATCTTATTAAAGTTCTCTTTGCTTAACAAAGGGCACAAAAGTTTTCTTCTAAAGGTAATATAGCTTTGTTTTTAATATTTAGGCCTATGAAGTATTGAATTTTGTTTGTAGGGGGAATTTTTTAATTTTTTTGCTTTTCTGCACTTAGATGTCAGAATTTCTAAGGAACATTTGTTAAGAACAATGATCAATGTCCCATTAGATTGCCCTTGTATCTTTGTAAATTAATTGACCATATTGTGTGGATCTATTTTAGGACTCCCTATTTTATTCCACTGATCTGTCTTTATTCTTCTACTAATACTAAACTGTGCTTATTGGTATAGCTTGTCATAAGTCTTGAAATCAGAGAGTATGATTGGTTCGATTTTGATTTTTTTCCAAATTTTTTAGCAATTTCACTTCTTTGACTTTCAAAGTAAGTGTTAGATACACCTTGTTTGCATCTAAAAGCTGATTCTGAATGTGGTGCCATTGAATCTATAGGTCCATTTGTGAAGAACTGTAGTATCCTGAAAATATCAAGACTTCCCATAGTATGTCTATTTATTTCAATTTTCTTTCTTTGACCAGCATTTTGTGATTTTCAGCATATAAATCTGTCCATTCCATTTTTTAGACTTAGGTCTGTGTATCTATGATATTGTAAATAGTACTTTGAAATTTTTTGTTTTCTAATTATGGATTGCTACTATATAAAAATACATTTTTTTATATTGACCTTACATCCTACAATTCTGCTAATATTCCTTGTTAGTTCTTAGGAGATAGGGGTGTGTGTGTGTGTTTGGAATTTTCCATGTAGATAATCGTTTCCTATGTGAATAGAAACAATTTTGTTTCTTTAATTTAGGGGCTCCTTATTTCCTTTACCTGTTTTATTGCATGGCTAGGATTTCAGAATAATGTTTAATAGGAGTAGTGAGAAAAGATATATCTGTCCAGTTCCTGATAGTAGAAAAAACTTTAAGTCTTTCCTTCTAAAATATAATGTTTGTTTTTATTGGTAGATTTCTTTATTAGAACATGTGTTTCATTTTATTCCTGGTTTGCTTATTTCTTGCATTTTTTAATGATGAATGAATGTTAAATTTCATCCGGTGTTTTTTTCTGTATTTTTCCTTGCCCTGTTGATTAATTTAATTGATCCTTAAGAGTGATTAGATTAATAATATTTGTACATACTTATGGGTATAGTACAGATTTTGATACATGTATAAAATGTGTAATGATCAAATCAGAGTAATTAGCATTTTCATCCCCTCAAACATTAGTTATTTCTGTTGGGAACATATGGATTATTATAGTTATTTTGAAATCTAAATTTTGTAGGCTATTGTAACCCTACTACTCTATAGAACATAGGGACTAATTCCACCAGTTTGTATTTTTGGTGTCCCTTTGTAGCCTTCTTACATCCTCTGGTCCCTCTACCCTTCTAAGTTTCCACAAATGAGTAAGAACATGTGGTGTTTGTCTTTCTATGCCTGGCTTAATTTGCTTAACATAACCCATCAATTCCATCCACTTTGACAGAAATGACAAGACTCCATTCTTTTCATGACTAAATAATATTCTTCTGTGTATGTTGTTTTCTTTATCCATTCATCCATTGATGAACAATATCTTTGTTGATTCTATATCTTCGCTATGGTGAATAGTGCTACCCTAAACTTGGAAGTGCAGGTGGTGTCTATGATGTAATAATTTCATTTTTGTTAGTTACATACCCAGTAGTGAGAGTGCTAGATCATGTGAAAATATTATTTTTAATTTGAGGAATCTCCATGCTGTCTTTCATAATGGTTGTGCTAATTTGCACTTTCACCAACCATGTATAGGAGTTTTCATTTCTCCACATTCTTGCCAGCATTGGTTATTTTTTTTCTTTTATAGTAGCCATTCTATCTCATTGTGGTTTTGATTTGCATTCGCTAAATTATTGATAAAACTGAGTGCTTTAGCCATTTGAATGTCATCTTTTGAGAAATGCCTGTCCTGATCATTTGCCTGTTTTTAAATCAAAAGTATTTTGAGTTTTTTTTTCTGTTAAGTTGTTTTGGCTCAATATATATTCTGTTTGACAATCCTTGTCAGATGAACTATTTTACAAATAGTTTCTCCCATCCTTCTGGTTGTCTCTGAATTCTGTTGATTGTTCCCTTTGCTGTATAGCAGCATTATATCCATTTTTACTTATCTTGTCTATGGGGTCTTATCCAAACCTTGCCTAGACCAATGTTTTAGTCAGCTTTTTCACTGCTGTCACCAAAGGACATGAAAAGATCAATTAGAGGAGGAAAAGTTTATTTGGGGGCTCACAGCTTCAGAGGTCTCAGTTCATATACAGCTGGCTCCAATCCTCAGGGCTTCAGGAAGGCAGAACATCATGGCCGAGTGTGTGGCAGAGGAAAGCAACTGGGAACAAGGTACCAGGAAGCAGAGAGTTTCACTTAACAATGACAAAATATAAACCCCAAAGGTAGGCCTCCAGATACCCCCTTCCTCCAGCCACACCCTCCCTAGCTACAGTCATCACACAGTTAATCCCTATCAGGGAATTAATGCACTGATTAGGTTAAGACAGTCAACCCAATCATTTTACCTCTAAACCTCCTTGCATTTTCTCACACATGAGCTTTTGAGGACACTTCACATCTAAACCATAATAACCAATGCTTTAAGTGTTCCCTCTGTGTTTTCTTATTGTAACTTCATAGTGTCAAGTCTTACAACTAGATCTTTGATTCATTTTGAGTTAATTTTGTATATGGTACAAGGTAGGAGTTTAGTTTCACTCTTCTGCATGTGGATAGCCAGTTTTCTCGGCACCATATATTGAAGAGATTCCCCTTTCTTCAGTGCTTCTTACTGCATTTGTTAAAAGGAAAAAAAATCAATAAGCTCTCTCTATGTGGATTATTTTGTGGATTCTCTGTTCTGTTCCATTGTTCTTTGTATCAGTTTTTATGCCAGTATCATGCTCTTTGGTTACTTAGCTTTTATAGTATGATCTGAAGTCAGATATTGGGATACTTCTAGGGTATTTGTTTTGTTTTCTTGTTGATGTTGTTTTTCCTTGGGATTGCTTTGGCTATTCTGGGTCTTTTGTGGTTCCATATGAATTTCAGAATTTTTTTTCTATTTCTATAAAGAATATCATTGATTTCTCCCCCTTGTTTTTTTTCCCCTTTCCCCTCACTTCCTCTTGTATGTAATTTTGTATAACCCTGAGGGTCTCCTTCCATTTCCATGCAATTTCCCTTCTCTTTCCTTTTCCCTCCCACCTCTCACCCCTGTTTAATGTTAATCTTCTTCTCATGCTCTTCCTCCCAACTCTGTTCTTAGTTACTCTCCTTATATCAAAGAAAACATTTGGCATTTGTTTTTTAGGGATTGGCTAGCTTCACTTAGCATAATCTGTTCTAATGCCATCCATTTCCCTGCAAATTCTATGATTTTGTCATTTTTTAATGCAGAGTAATACTCCATTGTGTATAAACGCCACATTTTTTTTATCCATTCGTCTATTGAAGGGCATCTAGGTTGGTTCCACAGTCTTGCTATTGTGAATTGTGCTGCTATGAACATGGATGTAGCAGTGTCCCTGTAGCATGCTCTTTTTAGGTCTTTAGGGAATAGACCAAGAAGGGGAATAGCTGGGTCAAATGGTGGTTCCATTCCCAGCTTTCCAAGAAATCTCCATACAGCTTTCCAAATTGGCTGCACCAATTTGCAGTCCCACCAGCAATGTACAAGTGTACCCTTTTCCCCACATCCTCGCCAGCACTTGTTGTTGTTTGACTTCCTAATGGCTGCCAATCTTACTGGAGTGAGATGGTATCTTAGGGTGGTTTTGATTTGCATTTCTCTGACTGCTACAGTGGATGGGGTAGAGAGAGAAGATGGGAGGGGAGGGGATGGGGGATAGTAGAGGATAGGAAAGGTAGCAGAATACAACAGACACTAGTATAGCAATATGTAAAACAGTGGATGTGTAACCGATGTGATGCTGCAATCTGTATACGGGGTAAAAATGGGAGTTCATAATCCACTTGAATCAAAGTGTGAAATATGATTTGTCAAGAACTATGCAATGTTTTGAACAACCAACAATAAAAATTAAAAAAAAAAAAACAAAATATATACCCTATTAAAAAAAAAGAATATCACTGATATTTTAATGGGGATTACACTGAAGATGTAGTATGATCATTTTAAGAATATTCATCGTTCCTGTTCATGAACATGGTATATCTTCCCCCCAACTCACACACACTTTTTATTTTTTATGTTTGTCCTCTTGAATATTTTTATTCAGTGTTTTAACTTAATTTTTAAATATCTTTTACTGTTGAGTGGGCCTTGTTTAGGGATAGACTTACTTTATTGTGATGTTATTATTTTTACATTTTCCTTCATATAGTTTGGTAAAATTTGTTGATGATTTTGATGGCTGTCCATGAGGGACACGGCCAGCCATCAAATTTATTTATGAGAATAATAAAAGTATTATTCACAAAAAGAGTTGGGCAGTATTATTTTCTAATTCTGGAAGAGATAGTGTAGAATTTCTATTTTTTTTTTTTTTACATCTATTTGCCAGAATTCATTAAGGAAACCATGAGGGTTTAGTGTTTCCTTTATTGGAAGGTTTTTAATTCTATATTGAATGTCTTTTATACATACATTTTTTTTTTCAGCTTGCATATTTCTCCTTGAATGTATTTGGGTAGTTTGTGTCTTTAAATAAATCGATCCATTTCATCCAGTTGATATCGCCTCACTTATTGTTACTATTGGTTGTTTGTGCTCCTCTATCATTTTGGCCAAACTAGCTTAATATTTCACAGTTCTTTTGAGCTTTTTCAATGAACCAGCTATTATTATTAGTTTTTCTCTATAGATTTTGTTTTTAATTTCATTCCACTCTGCCTTTATCTGTAATTTTTTTTTCTTTGTTTGGGTCTATCCCATGCATGCATGGCTGAGGTTGAGCCTGGGACTTGCTTCCATTTATGATATAGATTCAAGGGATCACCTCCAATTTTCCTCTCTTTAGGATTTCCCCATATTCTCTGGTCCCAGAGGGTCCCCCCCCTTGTCCTGCCTCCCTCTGACCATATGTTTCTTCTTTTAAATTCTTTGCACATTTCTCAGTTACTATATCTGCCTTTAAGTTGAAGCAAAAAAGAGAAAGTGGGATAAAAGCTAGATTTCCAAATTACACTTCATACATTCTTCAAACCTCAGGGCATCTTTTTCTGATTTGTCTGTTGAGAGTGGCAGGCTTTTCTCATGCCACTGTGGATGTCCCTACCATATCAGTGCATCTTCACAATTCCATCTGTTCTGAGGGACAGACTTGGTGGGGTGGTGAGGAAGATGGATGATAATAAGCAGGTATTTCCCTTGCAACTTCCAATTCTCAGGAGTTCCCCCCACTGCCCCACTCCTTTTTTTTTGCATCTGTCCAGAAACAGGAGAAACAGATTGTTTCAGAGTTTCTGCCGCCAATGCCCATGCCCAACTCTGGCTACCAGACTTGTCTTTGACGAACCAGAAAACACAGTGGTACTGGCCAGTTTTTAAGTTTTTACTTCCACCATCATCCACCTACATTTTTCTTTTTAGGATCTTGGTGTAGCTGTCTTTTGTATTCTGCCAAAATAATGTGGTTGCATTATGTGGAGAGAGCGTCTAGTGGGGTTGCTCGGTTTAGGTCAGCACTACGAGATCTCAACATCAAACACTTGAAGCCAAATTTTACTTAGAAGACTGAAGAGTTATTGGAAATTGAAATTAAAAAGATAGTATATTTTTAAAAGTTGGAGACATTTGAGGTAAGTTGGAATACTGAACTATAGTGTCCCGTGCAGTGGCATTTGCCTGTTATCCAAGCAATTGGGGAGGCTGAGATGGGAAATCATGAATTCAAAGCCAGCCTCAGCAAAAAGCGAGGTGCTAAAAGCAAGGTGCTAAGCAACTCAGTGAGACCCTGACTCTATATAAAATACAAAATAGGGCTGGGATGTGGCTCAGTGGTTGAGTGCCCCTGAGTTCAATCCCTGGTACCCACCCTCCAAAAAATAAAAATAAAAAATAAATCTTTTTCCTCACCAAAAAACAAACTGGAGTCTCAAAAAAAAAAAAAAAAAGAAAGAAAGAAAGAAAAGGTAAGAAAGGAGGATGCTCATTCTTCATTCTTCTTTATGGTTGAATTCCAATTGCCTTTTTCCTCTGTGTCTGTAATAGTCATCATGCTTTTTACTCAAATCACAGACAAAACATTTCGTAGCTGTAATGAGCATGTCTGCCGTTTCATGTGGTCAACCACTTTTCTATTACTTTTTACAGACTGAGTGAGGGTACAAGGTAACAGGGCAGAATAAAGAAGTGTGCGCATGTGCACACAAAATCAGGCTTTGTTACAAAAGCCTTTCTTTGATGATTGTGCATTGAAATAGAAATCAAAATTTTATAATCTCCCCATAGTAATTGCATCTTTGAATAAGCAATGCCAAATATTAGACTTTCATCATTTCTGGGTTTTTTTATATCAAAATTAACTCTAGGGTGATAAAATCAAACATCTCTAGAAAGTCTAAGATTATCAACTGGAAGTCCACATAGCAAAAAGAGTACATAGGAATTGTTTCAGGGGAATCTTAGTTTTAACTCTTTCTTCCTTGATCATTGTAGATATCTGCTTTGTGTATTTCTCAGAAATAGCATTTATATTTCAGCTACATTGATAGTATACTTACATCTCATATGAACGACCCTGTAAATAGAGCCAAATGCCTGGCTACATCCACTCAACAAGTATTGTGCCAAGAGCAATGCTAATTGCTAGAATTAGAGAGGAAGCAAAATAATAGATGTGGCAGCTATGTGAGCACCCACCTGATTGTCCTCAGCAGCAGCATTTAAGCTCCCGACAGTTTCAAAGAGAATAGTATTCTGTTTATTCTTACCCCATACTAACGGGCAGGCCATTCGTCACTTTCCATATCTGTGGTCAAATATCCATTCTGCTGATTTTCTAAAGACCAATGAGTCCTCCTCTGAACAGTCTTGAATCCTTGAAACAAAAGCCAGGAACAATATAGAAATAGAAGCCATTTATCTTATAAAAATGAAAGGAAGGACTGGGACATGGGAAATGAGGGAAGAGGGATGGAAGGAGGAAAAGTAAAGAAGCATTCATTCTTCTCCCCTCCCTGTGGACCTTAGTATGTATGAAAATGCTGGTGCTTCTGTTAATATGAAAATGTACGTGTACAACAGAGAAAATAAACACCCCCTGTCACATCAACATGTTCCTACTCTTCTGTTTCAAAGGCCTCGTATTTGGTGTGTATTACAAGAAAACAGAACTCCTCATGCAGTACATTTTTTTTAAATGTCAGGACCTTTTTTGAAATAAAGATGGTGTCATTTATCCGGAGGATCTTGTATCATTTTATGGTGAATATGTTTTTCTAAGATTATAAGATTCATCTAAAATTGGAGAGGTTTTTTTTTTTTAAAGCATTATCCTGGTAATCAACCCTTTATCCTTCTATTTTCCTATCTAACTCTAAATAAAAGCTATAGGTCTTCCAGTATTAAGTCAATTAGCCTATGTACTTTTCACATGTGATATTTTTCTGTACTTTTGGGATGCTTTGAAAGAGGATAGCTTAAGCTATTATCATAATTGCTATCTTTCCATTTAATAAAGATCTCTCTCTCCTTTTATCTGAAAAGATTTTTTAACAGTTAAAAGCTTTCCTGCATTAATACCTCACAACAGAGGGATTCTATATAGAACAATATTCAATATACTTCAGCTAATCCATTTAGAGAATTGGTTACCAAAGAACTAAAATGATCTCATAATAAGTTGGTGTCATTTATTAGTCCCTGAGGTGATTCCCAAAACAGCACTATAAAGTGATCCTAAAGTAACAAGAAGAATCTTTTAACATTCTATTTCTTTTCCCTGTTCGATCACTTTTATTTTCTTCTTTTCACTGCAATACTTAAAACACCGTATGACATTTTATGCTATCTTACAGAGGAGAAAAATGTACTCTTTCTTTTTTTGTTTTGTTTTACACAGGCTGGTAACCTTTGTTTAAAAATCACCTTCCAAAAATATAATGTACAACCTTTCAGTCAGTAACTCGATATACTCTTTTTCAAAATAGCTTTATGGAAACATTTTTCATGTATCATAAACTGCATCATTTTAAAGTGTGCAATTCAAGTGGGTTTTAGTTTCTTCACCATGACAGAACTGTCACCAGTCTCTGATTCCAGAATGTTTTCATCACCCCCAAAATAAACCCCCTACTCAGGAGCCGCGGTTCTCCATTTCACCTCTCCTCAGCAAACACTGTTCTACTCTCCGTCTCTATGTACTTCCCTGTTCTGGACATTTCATATAAATGAAATCAAACAATGTATGATGTCTTATGACTGGCTTCCTTCTCTTACCATAATAGATTTGAGGTTATCCATATTTTAGCACGTTATCAGTATAATTGAGCCTCCATATCCATGAATTCTGCATTCACAGATACCCCATCCACAAATAACCTAACATAAAGAATATTGGTAGAAAAATAAGTTATTTTTTTTCTGACATGTATTATGTAGGTTGGTCTACTTGGTAGTATCATTACAGACTTTCCTTGTCCATATTCCCTAAACGAGACAGTATAAAAACTGTTCACATAACATTTATATTTTTAGGTATTATTAGTAATCTGGAGATTAATTTAAAGTGAACTAGAGGATGTCCATAGGTTGTATACAAATATTACATCATTTTTTATAAGGGACTTGAGCATCCAGGGATTTTGGTATACCGGAAGGATCCTGGAACCAGCCCCCAAATATATTGATGGAGGACAGTTCTTCATTCTGTTTATGGCTAAATAATATTCTGTTGTTATATACAGTACAATGTTTATCCATTCTTTGTTTTTTTTTTTAATTTTTATTTGGTTGTTTGAAGGGGCTGCTATAAATAAATCTCCTATAAATATCAGTGTACAAGTTTTTGTGTGGACATGTTTTTTTTTAATTCTCTTGAATATGTATCTAGGAGTGGAATCATTAGTTCATGTGATAGCTCCATGTTTAACTTTTTGAGGAAATATCAAACTTCGAAAGCAACTCATAATTTTACATTTCTCTAGCAGTGTATGAGGGTTTCAGTTTTTCCATTTTCTCTCTGACACTTGTGATTGCCCACCTTTGTGATTTTTTATTTATCCTAATTGATGTGAAGTAGCATACTTTGTGGATTGAATTTGCATTTCCCTAGTAACTGACGATGGTGAGCATTTTTTCAAGTGTTTATTGGCCATTTCCATATCTTCTTTGAAGAATTGTCTAGTCAAACGCTTTGCCCATTTCTAATTGGGTTTTCTTTTTCTTGTTGAGCTATAAGAGTTCTTTATATATCCTGAATTAAAGCCTCTTACCAAATACAATCATCCTTTCATATGGAAGAATTGGTTCTAGGACCTTCTCTCAGATTCCAAACTCACAGGTACTAAAGTCCCTTAAATAAAATGGTTTTGTATTCTTATATAACCTATGCATATTCTCCCTATAGACCTGAAATCATCTCTAGCTATTTATAATGTCCAGCACAATGTAACTGCTATATAAGTAGTTGACATAGTTTATCATTTAGGGAGTAATGACAAGAAAAGAAAAATTCAAATTTGACCATCTTATACCTAACTACATAGTATACAATCTAAGGTTGGTGAAATTGGGATGTAAAACCCCTAGATGCAGAGGGCCAAGTGAGTGTGATTTGCAATACTTTTTTTCATTCTTTGGGTTGTCTATTTCTTTGATGGTGTCATTTCAAGCATAGATGTTTTCAATTTTGATGAAATTCTATTTGTTTGTTTTTGCCTATGTTTCTGGTGCCAAAGCTAAGAAATCATTGCCTAATTCAAGGTTATAAAAATTTATACCTAGGTTTTCTTGTGACCTTTTTCCTAGTTTTAGCTTTTATATTAAAGTCTCTGATTTTTAATTGATTTTCTTATGTGGTATAAGATAGACATACAGTCTCATTCTTTTGCAAGTGAATGTCCAGTTGACCCAACACCATTTGTTGAAAAGATGATTCTTCACCACCTCCCTAAATTGTCTTTTCACCTTGTCAAAAATCAATTGACCAGAAATATAAAGGCTTATTTCTGAACTTTTGCAACTGTTTCTTATCTGTCTATACTTATGCATATACCACAATATCTTGATTGCTATCACTGAAGTAAATTTACAGGTTGGGAAGGTTAAATTTTCCAACTTTGATTTTATTTTGTAAGATTTTTTTTTTTTTTTTTTTACTCTCTGGAAACCTTTATACTTCTATAGAAATTTTATAATCAGTGTGTTAATCTCTGCAAAAAAAAAAAAAAAAAAGGCACCTAGGATTTTGACAGGGGTTGATCTGTAGATCAATTTGCGATATATTGTCATCTTATTAATATTAAATATTCCAGTCCATTACATGTGGTTATCTGTTTATCTACATCTTCTGTAACATCTTCCAGTAATGCTTTGTGGTTTACAGTGTATAAGTTCTGCACTTCTTATGCTAAATTTGTTGTAATGTATTCTATTCTTTTGATGCTATTATAATTGGGATTGTTTATTTTCTTAATTTTGTTTTCAGATTTTTCATGGTTAGTTTATGGAAATACAATTCATTTTTGTATGTTGATCTTGTATTTTGCAACCTTGCTAAATTCACATGTTACTTCTACTCATTTTCTTATGGAAGGGAGCTCTTTCAATCCATCTATATCCTATGTTTCCTCTTCTCCAGGAAAATGTTAGCATTTAATCTGATTGATGAGAGCCTGGTATACAAGGTGTGAGTCAATGTTTACGCTCTGACTTTTACATCTTCTTTGGTCTAGCAGAATGGGCTCTCATTTGGCCTTCTCTTCAGCAACTAGACTCTATTTGTTATGCCCATCCAAGCAGAGTCTCTGTAAAAGAGTGGAAAGTAAAGCACTCTCTCTTTCTCTTTGCCAATTTCTCTGTGGCTGGGTCTGTAAGTCAAGCTGAGCTCTCACCATAGATATGAGAATTTCAAAACCTAGATCACATATGGGAATTAGAAGGTAAAAGTTTCCATTATCCCATCTGCCTTATCTCTAATCTACCTCCTAGTGCTGCCTTAGAGTTCTGGACTTGGGGCACTTGCAGTCACTATGATGTTGACACATTGATCTATATGTGGCTGTTCATTTTACTGTTCACTCACTATCAGAACCTGGAGGAAAGAAGGGCCAAGTCTTAGGTCTGCATTTTCGTTTCTTAAAAGAATAGCTCTCCATAGCCAGCACTGGCAAGGAAGCTTCAGTGTTCTGGGAAATACTATTTACTCGGCTTAACTTTAAAAAAAAAAAAATCACTTAGACTTCAGGTTGTGTTTGGCATCTCTTTACCATAAAGTTTCTGTAAGATAACTGAAAGAAGTAGTAAATGGCCAGATACTCGATTTTTAAAGAGCAGCAGACAATATCATACAACTGGAGGGGCCCTAAATGCAATTTATGTATTTTCTGAATAGAAATAAAATGAATTTTCAAAGGTGGTAGAGAGAAATAGTAGAAGGGAGAAAAAATGGATAGATGAATTATCACAAGTCAAGAAAGAGGAGAATATATATATTATAAAAGAGAAAAAAATGCCTATTTTTAGGAAAATTGTCAAAAGCCATTTTTATCACAATAGATAATCCATTATCCATTTATATATGAGTTTCCATTGATAATATGGCCATACAGGTTTTATTATTTAAAGGATGCTAACCAACCAACTCAGTGGTCTGTCAGGTGGCTTTCATTTCAGAATTACATCTTCAGCTTAAAACAATATCTCTAGGGAGCCCCTAATAAATACATATTACCTAGAAGAGCTGAAATGTCATTGGGGGAACTGTATCCTAAAAGAATCAAAACATGTCAATGTAATTAAAGAAGTCATTTAAGGTGTATCCTAATATTTATCTACAAACTCGGGAAAATTCACCTTCTGAGATTGAAAAACCAATACATAATGGGTGAACTTAGATAGACCACAATCCCTAAGAGAAGAGTTGCAAACATGTTGCCAGAATCATGTATTCTATGGTGAAATGGTCTGAAAGGGAATTATAGTTTAATGCTCTGAAAGAAAACATCAGCCCATTCAATTGGATGGCACAATACCACGAGTCGTAGGGAAAAGGAATGTAATATTTAAAATTTGTCCATATTTCCTGAGCATTAGGCACGGGAGAAAACTATGCATGGCTGGTGGAGTTCACATTTTTCTGTGTAATAGAGATTGTTTGTCAGGCTGTACTACAACCAGGATGGTAGATTCAGGAGTATTTCCTCTCTTCCTCATTTTCTCTGGTACCCTCTACTGAGAATCAGTTCCATCAAGATCAAGATTTACATCTCCAGACAGGTAGCTCTTCCACTTATCTAATAAATGGGTATCTGTGTTAGTAATCAGTTTCTCTTATGAGTTGGACGAATTTAGTCAGCTAGAGCCTGATGAACTCTGAATGAATGAATGACATTCTTCTTCTGTTTTTGGAGACTCCCTGGTCAAGGATAATGGGAATCACACCACAATAGTGTCATCACTGCGATGCTATCTTGTCAGCTGTCTGGGTTTTCCTTCTCTGTTATTTTTTCCCTAAATGTATCATCTGAATGGAGGCTATTGAAATCATGCAGAAAATGTTTTAAATTAAGGCAAAATCCTGGGTGTATATGTGGGGGGCTGGGAGTGGGAAGACATTGAATGTGGGTGGCCAGGGTGCCACATCATAAAAGTACCTAAGGTGGTCCAAGGAGAGAGAATCCAAGAAAGTGAGGTCAGATGAAGCATAAACCTGTGATGGTGTTTGGAGGGATATAAAACTGTCTTTGATTGTGATCTCTGCTACTAACTTGCTTTGTAACTCCAGGCATTGTATATCTATATGTTACTGCCATGCTTAACGCCCTTGTCTTTGAACGAGCATGATTCCAATCATTTCCCGAATTGATTTACATGGACTTTTAAAGACTATCCCATGTAGTACCTGCTGCCCATAATATTCTCAATAAATATTAGCATTCTTGAAGTTCACTTGCAGTCTGACCTAGAGGTTCCCTCAATATTGGCTAAGAGGTCAGGGTTGCAGACCAGAATATATTTGGAGTTGTTTTTTGGGTAACACCCACACATTTCTGTCACGAGGCATGAGCACCAAGTGACTGACTGGTTATTTCTCTCCCACAGCCTTCTCCCCTCTTTCACAAACACAAGAGTAGATCAAGACAAATATGAATTTTCTCTGGAGGTCAGGAACTGGATGTTTAATCTGTTTGGGGAACATAAAGTGTGTCCTCAGTTCTACAGCCAGGATAGCAGTGACTAGTGATGGGTGAGCAGAGATTACTCTTTGTGGTGGAAACTATTTCCCCCACACCTTGAATATCATTAAGCATCCTTCATGGGGCTCTGTTATTATCTGCTTTGTGTCACTTTTGTGAATTTCCTCCTCTGCCTTCCCCATCCCTCAGAAAGGGTACAATTACAAATTCACAAAACAATTGTACTTCAAATCTGAAGCAGTATTTCACCCTTGGCAACCAGAATCCTTAATAATTATGCACCTTGTAAGTGAAAAATATAAAAGCTAATACTTTATCTTGGTGAACAAGAGTCAGTACTTGCCATGTAGGGCTCTCAAATAGCTCATATTGTGGGTTTTTTAAAAACATAATTTTAGATTCTGATTACAGGGATTTTACATCATATCAGAGCAGTTTATGCAATGCTGATTTATTTATTTATTGAGCTGATAAAAATCCAAAGACAACCAGAACCTGGTCTTTCTTAATCTGTAACTTTAGAAAAGAAAATAGATTGGGCTGGGAATGTGGCTCAGTGGTAGAGCGCTTGCCTACCACGCATGAGGCATTGGGTTCGAGGCTCAGCACCACATTAATGTAAAATAAAGATATTGTGTCCACCTAAAAAAACTAAAAAAAAAATTTAAAAAAAGAAAATAGATAAAGATACATTACTTTTATATACTTTGTACAGGCAAATAAAATATATTTTTAAATACATTTAATCATGTATATCCATTTAGATTTATTAATGTAAAATATACTTGTAGTGCTTATTTCACACATATTTACCTGAATTTTCAGTAAGATTTCTTAAGGGTAAACTTTTCCTTCTAAAATTTATTCATGATGATCTCTCAGTATGTCTTGTAAATGTTCTCTTCCTTGCTAATATTTCTATGTAGGAATGGTATTAAAAATTGACAAAATATCTAGTACCTAAATTCCTTCAACCAGACATGAAAGTGTATCTATTTAAATAGCAAACTGTGCTGTCATTATTTATTCATAGTCGTTGAGTTGTATACTTGCTACTCCACTGTGATAGAAACAAAAGAACCAATGGTCCACAGAAAAGAGGTGGTCCTTTTTTTGCCCTAACTCAAATTCCAATCTACTCGGGAGAATGAGCCAAACATATAAACATAATTGTTTTAGTCAATTTTTTTTTATCACTATGACCAAAGAACCTGACAAAAAACAACCAAGAGGAGGAAAAGTTAATTTGAGCTCACAGTTACAAAGATTCAGCCCATTGTTAGCCAACTCTATAGCTTTGGGCCAAGGTGGTCCATCAGGGAGGAAGGGCATGGTGGAGAAAAGGATCTCAGGCCAGGGAAATAGGAAGAAGAAAAAGCTCCACTAACCAAGGACAAAATATAAATCCTAATGGTACTCCCAGTGAACTTCCTCCAGCCATACCCCACCTGCCCACACTTACCACCTGGTTAATCCATATCAGTGAATTAACCCGCTGCTGAGGTCACACATCTCATAATCTAATCATTTCACATCTAAAAACTCTTGCATTGTTTCACATATGAGCCTTTGAGGAACTCCTCATAGTCAACCCATAGTAACAATGAATCTGTAGTAGGCACTATTACCTTTTCTGTCTTTTCCCATGTTCCTTTCTCAATATAGATGGTCAGTTCCTTTGTTTTCTAACTCTGTTGACATAATCACCTAGAAAGAAAAAAAAATCTATGAAGAAAATTTATTTAATCATTAAGGAGGAATTAAAAGAATTAAGAACCCCATTAAAGAGAGATATACTTTTAAGGATGTCCATTTTGTTTTAAGATTCATATGAAAAAGGCAAAACAGTGTGCAAGGAAGTGGTTCATAATTAGACATAGGCCTAGGATTCCAGAATTTTTAAATATTTGAGCAAATATAGGTAGAAATGCATGATAGACAACTCAGATTCTTCTCCATAAAGGATAGGAGGGTAACAAGGAATTCTGATGGTAATCAGTGAAACAGAAAAGACAAAGGAAACTCAAGCCATTTTGGCTGCAAATTGAGTTCCCTGATGAACCGACATATAAAAATGGAGGGCATTCAATTGTGAGAAAAATAAGAATATCCAAAGATGAAGAGTAAGGGTGGAACAGTCTATTTTCGAGAGGTCTAGAGTATGTAGTTTATGGAATAGTCTCAGTCTTTTCTCATAAAATATCATTATTGAGAGCTTGGAAGAGAACATCGGCTTCATACTTGTCATGCTTGCCCAAAGTGTCATAAAACTAAGAGGACTGTTCTAAAAGCTCTTGACAGCTTGAGAAAATGGAGCAAATCTTACTAAGGGAAATGTCAGTCCATCAATGTAAAGTTATGCACTCACATTCAAAAAACATCTGCCCCTAAATGGAATAGGGAATGAGCTTACCAGCAGCACACATGGTGGTTGACAGTAAGTTCAGCATGACTCAGTAGTGTGGTATGTCTGCTTGGTAACTTAATTTGATGCTTGAATGCAGATCAAAGATTATGCTAGCAAACCACACTTGAAGTAGTGTGTTCCATTCCGGGTACAACATTTTAAGGGAAATGTTGACCAACTGGAATATGGCCAGCATGGAGGGATTGAGATAAGAATGAAAAGAAAATTGCAAACAACCTCACAGAAAAAAAAATGCACAGGAAGAGGGCAGTTAGCCTGGAGAAGAGGAGACATTTGTGGAGATGTGGTAATTGTCTTCAGATTCTAGAAGGGCTGATCTCTGGAAAAGCCGTTATGATTGATTTCTGTGTCTAGGAGAGCAGAATCAGGACAAAAGTGTAGGAACTAACATGGGGCAGGTTTTGGAAAAATGTTGAGAAGACCCTTATGACATCTAAACTTGTCCAGATGTGGGGTTGTTTGCTTAGAAAGCCCCATTTCTAAGTCTCTCTCCACCCTACAGTCTACCTCCGGCCTCCACTCCTTCCCAGACTCTGTCTGCCATCTTTTTAATGAACCCCCAGCCTTCCCTCTCCAACTTCTCTTCAGACATTCATTCCCCTTCTTTCTTTCCTTGGATACTTATTCCTCTCTGCCCCCAGGCCCTTGACAATACCCCTATTTCCACCAAAGCTTCTAGGTTTGGAAAACTCAATCTTTTCTATCAAAGCACAAATCAAACACCTACACCTAATATTAGTATAGTCCTCCAGTCTTTATATGTCCTGCCTTAGCTAGGGTATTCACCTACTTATATCATAATGATCTATCTGTGTACTAGTCTTTCTTATTAAATTATGAAGTCAAGAATCCTGTTATTCATTACTGCATCATTCTGAGCTTCAAGTGCTCCAAGACACATGATGAAAGAGTGAATAAATGTTGAAGAACAGCTTGCTGAGGCTTAGTGGAAAGGGTGGAAACTTTAGCTGGAACATTGGAGTGGAGGACCTCTGAGGTTCCTCAAAACTGAACAATTCTGTTTGCATGCAGCATTCTCTCTGAAGGTGATTCCAAAAGGAGACTTGCAAAAAAAAAAAAAAAAAAAAACATTTGAAGAAATGCTCTCTTTGTACTACTGTCTAATTGCTCCAAGATGACACTCTTGTGTGATGTTTTATGGTCACATGGTTTTATGGTCACAAGTGAAGTATAAAGTAGGTATAATGCATGACAGCTAAGGGAGGTGTTAACCATCGTGGAAGCCATTGGGAGGCTTATTCTGATAACCTGATGAGGTTATTCTGATAACCTGAACCAGAGAGAACCAAGAAAAAAATGAATGGGCTGGGGTTGTGGTCCATGATAGAGTGCTTGCCTAGCACGTGTGAGGCACTGGGTTTGATCCTCGGCACCACATAATAAATAAATAAATGTAATTGTGTTCATCTACAACTAAAAATATATTTTTTAAAGAAATAATGATTACTTTGAAATTCTATTTGCAGTTCTCAGTGAGAGGGGTACCCATCTTGAAGGGAGCATTTGGTATGTATGGTATCTGGGAGTGCTTCTGACCTTAGTAGGCAGGGATCAAGAAAATAATCATACTTCAGAATGAGAAACAGATAACATGTCAATAGCACTCCTCCCAAGAAACAGTAAGCCAATGCAATAAACAGATGTGGTGAAGAGCAGCAAGTCTGTTCTGGAAGAGCCATCTTGCTTCCACCAATGATTAACGTTCACTTTCTATAATACAAAGTTTTTCTGGGAAGTGGCAGTCCAGGCAGAGACCACATCTCCCAGTATTCTGTGCATTTAGATAAGCCATGTGACTGAGTCTCTCTGACTGATGAAAAATATCAGATGTTGCTTGATGACCCAGTGAATGAAAATCTCCTGCATAACCCTCCCCTCTCTTTTCCCTTTCTGCCAGCCGGATATCAACACCCCAGGAAGCCACCTACTACAGTTGACAGGACTACTTTTAGCCTAGGTTCCTGTGACAGGCTGATACACACCATCATGCCACCACCTCCCATCTACTCATTGGACTTTTCATAAGCAAAAGAATAAACTTCTATTGTTTGAAGCCACTGAGGTTTCAGGTTTATCTAACCTCATCTTAACTAATTTATACAGGTTCAAATAAATGCTTCCATTAAGGTGATTTCTACATATGCACAATATAGGAGGTGTTAAAGCATTGCTGAGTTGATAAGTAACACATTTTGTTTTATGCCTGAATCAAAGGCATCTCCTCTCTCAGTATAGCCAGAGCTCCAGATAAGTGAAGAGCCTGAATGGTCTTTCCTGGGCAAGAAGAGGGGAGCGTCAGTTTTCAGCCTTTGTCTCTCAGGCACCTATGGGGGTGAGCCAGTCAGTGTGGAGCCATCTTCCCAGCCAGCTTCTTTCTCCCTTTGGTTTGTTTTTAGAACTTTCTTCCCTTTCTCCTTCCCCCATGGTGTGAGTTCGTGTGTGGCTGGTTTTCTTGGGCACAAGGCCCAGCTGAATTTCAGCTCTGTTTGTTGTTTGTACTAACTCTGTTCTGAGATCAGCCTCTGATACCCGGTGGTCAGCCTTCCCTGGATTAGGGGACCCCAGCTGCATTCCTCTAAGCCTGGTTGGGAGACAGCTCAGGCAAGAACACCAAGGCTTTGTTCACAGAGGACAGAGCGGTAATATTTGTGTGTTGAAGAAGAAATCCGCAGACATGTGTTTTTGGAACCTCTACATTCTGTTTTAAGCCAATAAAAAATGCCTGATCTAAAATAGAACCATCCCAGAAGAGGTTAGCCTACCGTGTAAACAGGAACCAAACAACCAAAAGTGCAATTACTTAGGATTTGTTCACATTCCTAGTGAGTGAAAGAAAAAAAAAATTAAATCTCCGAAGGGTAGAACAGAATCTCCCCCAACCCCAGAAGAGATAGATACTCACTTGGCTCTCAATGAGAAGCTCAGAGTCCACACCCAAGGGATGAAAATGAACCAAGATTAACCAAGTCTTTAAAACCTGCAACTGATCCCAAGCAGCTCCTGACCTTGTCTGCCTTCCAGAGGAAAGGGGATAGCATCTGTCCTGAGAAAGGTCACCTGCAGTATCCTCTGTTCCTTCCCTCATGTTGACTGGCTTTACCCATGCAGACTATGTTCCTTCAGCCTGGTCTCACCTATCCAGGCCTCCCAGTGGGGCTGGCTGACCTTGGGAAAGTTGGTAGTTGCTTTATATAATCAACATGATGTTGGAATTCACTCATTGGCTCAAAGATGGCAAAAATTAAATGAGATAGGATGTGAGACAGCAGAGCTTAGTGGTAAAACTCACAGCCTCTGGAGAGTTTGGGCCATGTTGCCTACTAACTGGGTAATTTGGGGCAAGTCATTGAGCTGCTCCATGTTTTTACTTTTTTTAATCTGTAAAATGGAGCTATAATAGTACCTACCTCTTAAGATTGTTATGAGAATTAGGAAATTAAAAATCACAAAACTCGTAGTTTCTGGTAGGAGGCACATGCTTTATGTATCTGCTTAAAAGACTCATAGTCTTTACTGCATAATGAATATTCAAGAAGTGCTAGCTATAGTTATTATTTTAATTATATGATAATGCTCAGGTCCATCATTATCTTCCTGGAACTTGTTATGTTTGATCCTATTTCTGCTTCCATTCTGGAAACTATTCCCTTGGCTCTTGGGATACCATGTTTACTAGTTCTCTGGGCTATTTCCTATACCTTTCTCTTTCATCTTTTTCATGACCATCTCTGTCTTTCGCATCTGTTGCATGCTACCCTCACCCAGGTCCTTTCCTTAACCTACTCTTCTTCACAGTCTGCAGTGAAGGTCTTCCAGTCTGTTAAACAGTCTCCACGATCATGAGTATCCCCCACATGTTGATAGTGGACCTCCTCATTCCACGTGTCAAATCCATGTCATCAGTCCAGATTCCCATAGGTTCCATATGTACCTATTTGGTTGTCGGCTGTGTGTCTTCATCTGGTCATCCAAAAGGAAATGCATTGCCTTCCCCCTAAACCAATTCCTCCTCCTCCATGCTGTATCTCATTTGAGGACATCTTCATTTATCTGATCACCATGCTAGAAATACAGGGGTCATTCTAGATTCTTTCTTCACCTTCCTGCCTCACTTCTGGATCATTACTGATCTGCCAGTGTCTGGCTAGTGTTCCCTAAATCTGGTGCTCCCTTTCTCTCCTGACTCATCCTATCCAACACCATCTCTACCATCTCTCACCTGGACCTCATACATAGCCTCCTTTCTCTTAGCCCACCCTTTTCAAGCCCATCCTCCATCTTTCTACCCCAATTATATCACCAAAACACAGAGCTGACTGACCCTCCTATTCTCTGAATTAAAGACCTTCTGAGGTCTGTTTAATTTTTTATATTTTGTAGGCTAAAGATCAGATTCTTTTCTAGGATGGGACTCCTGCCTATCAATCCAGTCTCATTTTCAGTCATTCCAACTACATTCACTGGATCAGTGGAACTGTCACCTGTTAGTCTTTATGCAAACTGGCAATCCTGCCCACAGTAAGTGCCCTCACTCTACATAACCACTGGAGACATATCTACTAATCATTCTCTGACCCATTCAGCTCAGACATGACCTTTCCAGGAAACTTCTCTCCATCCCAACACTCATCTTCCTTTCCACCTACAAGTTGAGCTCTATTCTTCCTTTTAAATTATTTTTTAATATTTTATGGGTACATTAAAATTATACATAATACTGTGGTAGATTTGTAGATGCACGTAACATAATTTGGTCAGTTTCATTACCCAGTATCTCCCCTTTCCTTCTCCTCCATCCTCTGATCCCCGTACTCCATTCTGACCCCCATACTCCACTTCTATTCTGCTGGTTATTTCAGCTCCATTCTGTAGTAGTTTTCTGCATCTGCTAAAGCAAACTACCATAAATTTAGTGTCTGAAAATAACACAAATTTTTACAGTTCTATACGTCTGAAATCCAATATGGGTCTCCCTGGGCTAAAATCAAAGTGTCAGTGGAGCTCATTCCTATCTATTGGCTTTGGATAGCATTTGTTTTCCTGTCATTTACAGGTCCTAGAGGTTACCTGCACTCATTGGCACATGGTCTCTATTATGGTTTGGATGTGAAGTGTCCCCCAAAAGCTCATGTGTGAGACAATGCAAAGAAGTTCAGAGAAGAAATGTCTGAGTTGTGAGAGCCTTAACCCAATCAGGGAATCAATCTCGTGATGGGATTAACTGGGTGGTGACTGGAGAAGGTGGGGCATTGAGGGCTGTAGCTTTGGGGTGTATATATCTGTATCTGGTGAACGGAGCCACTCTCTCTGCTGACTGTGAGCCTCTTCCCTCTGCCATACTCTTCCATTATGATGTTCTGCCTCACCTTGAGCACTGAGGAATGACACTGACTTTCTATGGACTGAGACCTCTGAAACCGTGAGCCCACAAATAAATTTTTCCTCCTCTATAGTTGTTCTGATGGGTCTTTTAGTCACAGCAGCAAAAAAAAAGGGGACTGAAACAGTCCCCTTGCTCCTTATTGAAGTCTAGCACTGTCTGGTTGACTCCTCATGTCACATCACTCTAACCTAATCTTTTGTCCCCTCTTCCATTTTTAAGGACCCTCATGTTTACAGTGTGCCCACTCAGAAAACCCAGGATAATTTTCCTATCTTAAGTGAGCTGATTAGTCATTTTTTATTCATCTCCACCATGCAAGGAAACACATTCATAGGTTCTGGGGATTAGGACATGAATATCTTTAGATGGGCTGTTATTCTCTCTACCAGTGTCCGATCCTATGCTCCTATAAAACCCTGCTTATATCTATCATTCTGTATAATAAATCTTATCATAAGCATTTGTATATTGGTTAATGCCCTTGACTTAACTTTCTTAAGGTTTTTTTTTTCATCTTTGAATCTTTACAGTAAGAGCAAATAATAGACTCCAAGTGTTTTTAAGTGATATAGATAATTCAAATACACTATAATATAGATAATACAGTGATAACTTAGGATCAGCACAGCAGAAAGATGAGCCTGTGTCCAGTAAGTAGACTTATTTGTGTTAATAATTCCATCTTATGAAAATGTACCATCTAATATGTGACTTTTATTATATAAATTACATTCCTTGTTGTGGATAAATCCATTGTGTCTCATATCAGACATTGTTCCTAATACTTTTCATGGAGTAACTTATTTAGTTTTTAAGCAAAATTCTGATATAAGTATGATTATTTTTGCCCATTTTATGAATGTGAAAACCAAGGTATCAGGGATTAAATAACTTGCCTAATGTCAGACAGCTTAGTGTACAGTAACAGAGTTAACCAGTGGATACTGCCAACCCAAACAATCTCTTTTGTGGCCAGTCTACATAAATGGAGGTCATTGTAGTTAATTTGAAATTTTGTTTATTTCTCATGAAACCTAATAGCTTGTAGCCTCATGGGTTTAAGGGAAAAAAAAAAACTGGGGGAGTTAGCTGGCTCCATCTGAGATTTTTCAGCCAGCCAACCTCTAAGACATAGAGGCTATGGGCCTCAAGTGTAAAAATGAGCTGTGTATTATCTTTCAAAGCCACCTTGGTCTTTGGGAAAATCCTTGTGCCTAACATTGAGTCCACACATGATCATTTTGTCAGGTTGATGAGAGTCGGTCTCAGGGGAAGGCCAGTATGCTAGGGAGGAAAGATGGAGGGAAGAAGCACATTAAATGTACGGTTGCTTACAGCATCTGCCTTTGATGCTGTCTCTGGGGGACACACTGATCACCTCCTCTCAGTCAACAAATTCTATGTCTTCTCAGCTGTTCTGAAGGCGGAGAGCCCTTTAAGGCATTTGGTACTGACAAGCTTATTTCTCTCAGAGCTCTAGAATGTAATAGAAACCATCAAAGGCAATGGATATTAGGAGGTTGTTTGCTGCGATGGCAACAGAATTCATAAGTTTTCAGATGCCTCCTTCACTTATGTTGGTGTTTCAATTAGTGTCAGGGTACACTAATAATATGCATTTGCTAGTCTGGATGCTAATTTTTTTTTTCTTAATAGGTTCATTTCTGTTTTGTTGCAAACAAGTTTACAAAGCTGATGGTGTTTTTCACTGAATTCAAAGCCCTTGCTAAATGGTAGCTTGGTTGATTTGTAACCTAAGGAAGCGAGAAAGAAAACATGAATGACATTTAGTTGAAGCCATCATCCCAGTACGCCCTCAACCCTGAGGTGAAAAGGAAATAGGTTTCCTTCCATTGAATACACGTGGTGGGCAAGATCCCCTGCTTTATTTTCTTGGGTGGGGCAAGGGCGAAGGCACGGCTTCTTGAAATGAGCTTGAATAATTCTGTGTGAATTCAGTCTTTTTTCTATTTTGTCCTCGGCATCTTCAGAGAGCCTGAGAGAGCTAACTGAATTGCATTTTTCGTGATTAACTTCTTCTTAATTGCTTTGATGTCAGATTTACATATTGTCTTATTTTTGTGCAATTTAATGCAAATGTCTTTTCTTTTTATAAAATGAGAGATTAACAAATGTATCAATTTTTATAAAGCTGAAACACTCTGAAAACATAATTACAATAGAATCTGGCATTTCCCTGTGCTTCCATCCACAAGAACACTACTAATAGTAGGAGGCTATATCCTTCCAGACTTCTTTTCCCTTCTGTGTGTGTGGACAGAAGACAGCATCAAAGGCAGATGCTGTAAGCGACCGCAGATTTCATGTGCTTCTTCCCTCCAACCCACCTTCCTAATCCAGGATAGGTGTGTATATACTTTTTTCCTAAAACTGAAATCACTGAGAACATGTTTTCTGTAATGATACTCAGTGAAGAGCTTTTACTCAGAATATTCATTTGCCTTTCTTATCCTTAGTGCTATAATCTGAATGCCAGAATTCATATTTAGAAACTTAATCTTTAAGGTAATGGTATTTGGGGATGGGGCCTTAGGCAAGTGCTCAGGTCATTGGTGGAACCCCCCATTAATGGGATTAGTGCTTTTATAAAAGAAACTCAACAGAGATCCTCCCCCTCCCACTCCATGAAGATTCAATGAGAAGACAATCTATTAACCAGGAAATAGGCCCTTTCCAGGCGCCATATTGTTGGCCCCTTCATCTTAGATTTTTTAGCCTATTCAATTGTTAGAATCAAGCTTCTATAGTTTCTTTTTGGGGGGGGTGTTGGAGGAATGCTGGGGATTGAATCTAAGGGTGATCTACCACTGAGCTACACCCCTAGCTCTTTTTTATCTTGAGACAGGGACTTGCTGCCCAGGCTGCCTTGAACTTGTGATCCTGCCTCAGACTCCTGTGTAGTTGGGATTATAGGCACCACCATGCCCTGCAAATTTCTGTTGTTCTAAGTCACCCACTTTATGGTATTTTGTTATAGCAACCCCAGGGGACTGAGACTTGACATCAGCTCTATAGTATCCCACTGTTACAGTGGGGACCATGGTATAAAATTTTTTTTATTAATTTATAACCCAATGAGAGTTTTCCCTCTTGCTATCTCCTTTTGCTCCTTTAAACAAATAACCACAAATTTGGTGACCTTAACCATACATGTATATTATCTTGTAGAGGTCAGGAATCCAAATGGGTTTCACTAAGCTATAGAAGTGGGGAGTGGGCAGGGGGCATCTGAAAGGCTAAGTTCCTCCAAGAAGCTCTGGGGCAAAATTCAGTTCTTTGCTTTTTTTCTTTTTCTTTCTTTTTCTTTTTTTTTTTTTTCCAGCTTGTGGAGGCTGTCCTTAGCTCATGGCCCAACCCTTCACTTCAAGCCATCTGTTTTAGGCCTAATCCTTCTAATGCTGCTGTCTCCATAGTTTTCCCTTTTCATCCAACCTCCATTTTTAAGTATCCTTGTAATTGCATTCAACCCGCCTTCCTAATCCAGAATAAATTCATTTTATCAAGATCATGATTAGTAAACTAATTGCACCTGTAGCCTAATAAGTTGAACCCTGTGTAACCCAGCATACTCAAAATTCTGGGAATTAGGACATTGACCTCTTGGGGTGTCAGTCTGCCTAACACAAAACTGGAGATTCTACATCTCCAATTTAAAGTGGAAATTTTTTATATCACTTTAGTTTAAAAATTTTAATGATAATGACAGCATCCTTTTGCATTTTTTTGTTCTTGTTGTTATAGTTCTTTTTCCATCATAGGGTTATTCATACCTTTTCCCTTTACTGCATTGCATTTATTAATTATTTGCTGGAGGCTTTTATATGTTATATGTGTATGTCATATAGTGTTGTGAATATTTTTCTCAATTTCACATTCTTTTGGTTTATTTATGGTCTCTGTTCAGAAGTTTAAAATTGTTAATGACCACATCCCTTGGTCCATTTAATGGTTCTGTCTTTGACTTTAAACCATGGGTCAAACTATGTTCCCCCAAAATTCGTGTGTTGAAGATCTAACCCTCATGTGACCTCTTTGAAGGTCCGTCTTTAAGGAGGTGATTGATGTTAAACGTGGTCCCATGGGTAGAACCTGATCCCAGAGAACGGGTGTCCTTTGAGAGAGGACAACTCTGAAAGCCAGGGAAAGAGCCCTCAGCAGAACCCAACCACACTGGTGATGGGATCTCAGAGTTCCAGCCTCTGGAACTAGAAGACATAAATTTCCATGGTTTAATCCCCAAAGCCAGTGGTGTTGTGTCCCGTCTGCCTGAGCACACTAACACCGTCTCCAGTTTGCAGTTACTAGCTGTCCACGGTTCCATTTTTCAACATTTTGAAATGTTCTCTCATGCTGACTCCATCCCTAATGTTCTCCAGGAATAAATATGTACGAGAGCTTCCTGCCAGTCATCGAATAGAGTCCTCAGCCAGCCCCAGAGGGTTGTGCTGAGCATCCCTCGTGACAAATTCTGAAGATGGAAGATGAATTTGGCTTTGATTTGATATTAAACAGCTGCCTTTTAACTGTACTTCATTTACAGAAGGGAGAATATGAATTTTGAGCTGCTATGGAGTATTAAGCATCGTGAGGAAGAGTAGCAGCCCAGCCACAGTGGAGCGCCACCCCTCTGCTCCAGGACAGATGCTTGCCTCCTGTCTGGCCTTCAGCAGTGCCCGCCATGCCCCCTCTCCTACTGCCTGTTCCTTTCCCAGAGGGCCTACATGCTTCTCAGTTTTAGTCAAAGTTTAAACAGGTTTACTTCACTCTTCTACCTATTTCATTTCTCTGTCTTCATTTTCTCACCTCTGACTCAGTTTCCTGTGGCTTTTAGAATAAAATTGTGCTTAACAGTGGTGCTGAGAGGCAAGAATCCCAGAGAGGCCTGCCTTCCCCATGCTTAAGGGAGTTTATTTTTATTCTGTAGTAAATGCAATAGGCCACTTTTGGAAAAATATTTTAAATATCTGAGTATTGTACTTTAGTCATTTAACTTGTCCAAATTGGAAGTTTTCTGGGAAGGAGTATGATCTATATAAATGGGAAGGTCTATAGTTTTAGTTGCTCTAGTATTAAATATATAATAAAAATCAGGACACTGTATATGATAATGGCATAGAATTAAGAACTCATGTTTTCCAGTGTTTGTGTGTGTATACACACACACACACACACACACACACACACACACATAATGCTGAAACTAATATATTTTCATAAGTTTGATCATCTCAGATTTTTGTCAAATCTAGGAGAAGAGTTGTGTTTCTTAAATCATAACTGGTTATAATGTCAAATTTCTTGACATTATATATTCTTGGAACATATAATTTAATGTTAGATCTTCTTAAAGTAGAACTTTACAGTCTACCAAAAAAATGAACCAAAAAAAATGAGTTCATAGTCTAGCATGAACCCCATAAACCCTCATCTTTTAATTTTTAACAAATCTCAACTGTAGATTTCTTTTTCCTTTCTCCATTGGTTTCTTGATAGAGGAAGTGGATCCGCAGTTGAAGAGTTCATTGACTAATACATAGTCAGTGTCCCTTAAATTAATGTTGGACATATGTGATAGAGTAAATACACAGATCTTTAATCCAGACTAAGAAATGCTATATTCTCTGTTTTAGTCAGCTTTTTCACTGCTATGACTAAAGAACCTGACCAAAACAACAGTAGAGGAGGAAAAGTTTATTTGAGGGCTTACAGTTTCAGAGGTCTCAGTTCATGGACAGCTGGCTTCATTCCTTTGGGGCTACAGGTAAGCAGAACAACATTGCAGAAGAGTGTGGTGGAGGGAAGCCTCTCACATGATGATCATAAAACAGAGAGAGAAACTCCACTTGCCACATACAAAATGTATACCCCAAAGGCAAAGCCCCAATGCCCCACCTCCTCCAGCCTCACCCTACCCACCTGCAGTTATCACTCAGTTAACCCCTATCAAAGGATTAATTCACTAATTAGGTTAAGACTCTCACAGCCCAATCATTTCTCCTCTGAACCTTCTTGCATTGCCTCACTGAGCTTTTGAGGGACACCTCACATCCAAACAATAACATCCCTGGATAATTATTTTTTGTTTGTAGAACTTCTGATTCTCAGTCCCTGGGAAAAATATTAAAAAACAGTCAAGGTACTGTGTGCTCTACAATGGCACATCTATATTTTTTCATATTATTTTCCCTAACTCAGGTCTTAAATATGGTATATTTCAACCTCTGGTCCCTGACAAAGTTTCCCATTTGATAAATTCCATTGTTCTCTTGGAGAATTCGAGGAATGCCAGGGTTAATGAATTGATTTCCTCTATCACACTGTCTCATTCACACTGCGCTCCTTGTCCAAATATTTGAGAGTTTCCTCACTCAGGTCTTTGCATTGGTTGATCCCTTGTCTGACATGTTTTTTATTCATCATTTTTTTTTATTCTATTCTTTCTCAAGCATCATGGAATCACAGGAACCTTCCCTGAAAGTGCTGTCTGTCCACCTCTCCCCAACACTTTAGGATCTTTCTCTCCTCTGACCTGCTTTATTCTTCCTGCTACTCCATAACATTTCTTGGCAAGAAATACTTGTGTAATTGTGTGCTCATTGCCTGTTATGACTCGACCCACCCCCTCCCAAGCCACAAAAAACAGGGCTTTATCCTTTTGTACACCTGGAAAGTAGCTAGAACATGATATGCTCTCAATAAAGATTTAGTGATAAATAGATAACATGCAAATATTCTCTTCCAGTCGTATATGAGAATGTTGAGTACCAAACTAATTAAGGTCATGTCTTTCACCCTCTAGTAAACTATCAAGCCTGTACAATATGGTATGGTGGAATACTTTTGAAGTAGGTGCCAAATTAAGTATGTGCCTAAACACATCTCAGTTCTGAGCTGTTAAATAATAGGAAATGATCAACCATATTGGTGTTTCACTTCAGAAGTCCATAGATTCATCATAGAAATGAGTCTACTAATCTTCTTAAGCATCCTGAAATGAAAGATCATGAGGAATAACCTATTATTTATCATTCTGTGATGTATATGTGCCATAATATTCATCAGCGGGTGGTCCAGCAGCATCCACATTGACAGGTAGTAATGTGTGAGGACATTACTACTACTACTACTAATGTGTGAGGACATTACTAGAACAAGAACTCTGCAGTCTGACTGCCTGGGTTCAAATCCCACTTCTTCCACTGACTAGCTGCGTGACCTTGGGCAAGTTACTTAGCTTATTTATGCCCCAGTTTCCTTAGCTGTAAGATAGGAATGTTACCTAGACTAGCTTTGGACAGTAGATGTGAAGAGCTAACAAATTAATTTACACAATGCCTAGAACAATCTTCAGTCATTTTAGATAAAATAGCAGCAATAATTATAAAAGATTTTTGAAAAGCAGTATAAATGATAGACTAACAATTAAGCTCAAGGGCATTATGATTTAGCTGTTGGATCCTAAAACATTTTTAACAGAACGTATATACATTTATCAATGCCAAGTACATTGTATCTAAGTGGGCAAAGAACTTGAATAGTCATTTCTCCAAAGATGACAAAAAAAAATGTGGTCAACAAAACATGAAAAGATACTCAACATCATTAATTATTAAGTCAGAAACCATAGTGAGATACCACTGCACAAGATGTAGTATGACTTTAACATACATTCCACATATGCACATGTGTGTATATATTTATGTATGTACATGTGTGTATATATAACACATACATAGGAAAATATATGTGTAACTGAAAATCCCCAGAAACTAGCAAGTATTGGCAAGAATGTAGAAAAATTGGAGTCTTGTATCCAGCTGGTGTGAACATAAAATACTGTAGCTTCTGCGGAAAGCAGTATGGCAGGTCTTACAAACAGTATAAATAGAATTAACATGTCATCCATCGTTTCTACATGTGGGTATATACCAGGACACAAACATATTTGTATACCAGTGTTCACAGCAGCATGATAGCCAAAAGGTGGAATAACATGAAGGTCAATTGGTAGATGAATGGATAAGAAAAAACATGGCATATATACATATAATAAAGTATGACTCTGACTTAAAAAGAAATGAAATTCTGATACAAGCTACAGTATGGATGAATCCTGAAAACACAAAGTGAAATGAGCCAAACACAAAAAGACAACCATGATTCCACAACCTACAGTAGTCAGGTTCACAGAGAAGGTAGATTGTGGTTTCCAGGGCTGAAGGGAGGGTTGGGGAGGGTTGGGGAGGGATTGGTGAAGATGTATGGAGTTTCTATAGGAGATAATGAGAATGTTCCAGAGATGGATGGATGGATGGATGGTGGTGATGATTGTGCAATGATGTGAATATTATGCCACCAAACCAGAAGGCAAAAGATAGTTAAAATGATAAATTTCATGTCATGCATATTTTATGTATATTTAACCACAATTTTAAAAACGTATACTTTTGAGGTGGGGATACTGGGGATTGAACCCAGGAGTGCTTTATCACTGAACTACATCCTCAGCCCTTTTTGAAAACTCTATTTTGAGACAGGGTTTCTCTAAGTTGCTGAGGCTGGCCTTGAACTTGTGATCCTCTTGCCATAGCCTCCCGAAGTGCTGGGATTACAGGCATGTACCATCACTCATATTTTTTAAAACCTGTCATATTTGAGGCAAATGGAAGGCATACATATTGGTTCAAAGCCACCATCGACCTAACAAAACAGGATTATATGTAGGAATTACTTGGGAAAGAAGTGACCATGTCATTCCACACTGACAACATCCAGGTAATATCTTTGGGTTTACAAAGAACATGCATCATCACCTTATGATAATCTCATAGCCTCCTGTGAAGTAAGGTGGGGGGAGTGGCATGGTCTTATGGCTGTTACCAGTAAGTTTGGGGACAGGACTTCAACTACAGCATTCAGGCACCCACTCCTTTGCTCTTTCCATACTGCTCCTTGACCAGTTCATCTTTCATTCCATAAGTGACTCAATCATTCTACCTTTCAGTGAAATACAAGCAATGCTCATGGACATTATCATTGGCAAAACAATAGGGGTCTCTTACAACCTCCGATTTTATAATTTAAGAGTGATGTTGGTCAGAGGTATTATATTTTCCACGTAGGATGGAATATGTCTCCTGTTTATGTTCCTTCAGTGTAAATCAAGAAACTCGGTCAAGTATTTAAGAAGGAGATCAAATAGCAAGATAGAATTGGCAGCTGATTTGCATTTCCATGGGCATAATATAGTTTTTCACATGAAAAATAAAGTGCTAACCAAAAATAATAACTAACTATTGGAATGCAGCATAGGAAAAGCATACCAGCATCTCAAGAATCTCATCTCAAATGGAGAGCCCACAAAAGAATGCCTGTTTCTTCAGCTGAAAGAAGGGAGCAGAAAGTTAAGTCATGTTCCTTGGCCGAGAGCCTCTGCATTAGGAGAATATGGTGCTCTCTGTGTTGCTGGGAGAATAAGTTGATATTGGCATACAACTCACTTTATGTTGGAAGAGTGACCGTAGAAAGGTGGTCATTAGATGAAATAATAGTTTCAGCATTTCTGCAGCATGGCCGTGAAGCATCTGGTTGGAGGCCTATGCAATACTTTCTTTTCCTAAAACCCATCCTCATTGTCTTCTTTAATATTCCAAGGTAAGGCTGGGTGAGGTGGTGGGGACCTTTAATCCTACCAGCTTGGGAGGCTGAGGCAGGAGGATGGTGAGTTCAAAGCCAGCCTCAGCAATTTAGCCAGGCCCTAAGCAACTCAGCGAGATCCTGTCTCTAAATAAAATATTTTTTTAAAGGCTGGGGATGTGGCTCAGTGGTTAAGTGCCCTTAAGTTCAATACCTGGCACCAAAAAAAAAAAAAAAAAAAATTTTTTTTTAAGTATTTCTTTTTTTTTTAAAGTATCTCTTTTTAATGTCCAACTTGTTGAATAAGTTAAAGTCATGGCGGGCATACAACCTAGTTTAAAATATTTTTCTTTGCCATCTACAAATTCTGTCTCTTATCTGGTTGGGTCAGTTCTGAGATCTTCGTTGCATTGTCTAATACAGTAGTCCCTAAGCACATGTTACTATTTATACATGAAATAAATTTAAACTTCAGGGTTTTTATTAGTCATACCTGAGATGTTTACAGTACTTAGCAGCCATTAATAGCTGGTGGTAACGTTTTCAAGGGTACAGATGTAAAACGTTTCCATCAATTGCAGAAAGTTCTATAGCTGGTGTTTGTTATTACACACCTTTTAGAGCTGAGTATACTTGCTTTAAAACCTTATTCATCTTACATTGTGTACCATGCTAGCTATGTGACAGTGACATGGAGAGACCCACTTTTACATCAATAAAGCTCCTAAGCTGATCAGTGCTGACAGATGTGCTCCAGTTCTTCTATGGGAAACAGGAAGGTGACTTTGCAACTACAGTATTTATCTGGCAAGCAAAAATTAAAATATTGTGGTCAACATAATATTGTAGGTTTGACCTCTGTGTCCTAACTGTGGCCTGTGTGCAGATAGACCCTGACATAGAAGTCATGTTGGAGGGGGACCTGCCTTTGAAAGCTGGGTGTTTACCTTTCAGGCAGTAATTCTCAACTACATATCAGAGAGCTTTAAATTGCTCTGGTATATGGCCAGGGTTTTTCAAACATAATTCTGTGTGTGCTGGTGGGTAGCCAGGGTTAAGAACCACCAAAGGCCTCTTCTCAACACATCAAATAGTTTGATCCTGTGACATCTGAGCCCTTGGGTCATCTGCAGGCAGCAAGTTACATAAGAGTACTGAATAGTCCAGAAGAAATGAGAAGTTATACTCCATTTACACATGATGTGTCAAAATGCATTCTACTATCATTTTAACTAATTAGAATAAATTTTAAAAATTCTTGGGGAAATAAAACAAAACACTGAATAGGGCTGCAGGAGATTCAGGTGATTTCCAGCCCTCTCGTTTTTTTCCCTGTAACTTGATGCTTTGCTCTCAGCCTACCCAAAGAGCCCCCAACTTGCTCAGAGTCCTGGGGGAATGGAATGACCAGTTTTAACCAGTTCCAGACGCTGTGTCTGGAAGCCAACATGTTTATTAGCTTCTATGTGGATCACAGAGTAGTATTAAGTGTAAAATCATCACTGATGTTTGTAATGATTCTAACAAAGGGTTCTCGCTGACATTGGCTATTGTACATAATAAATTGATGTTTCTTTTCACTTTCAAAGTCTTCCCAGATTGTTTCCCTGTGCAATCATTTCATTACTTCAGAAGTTTTTATAAGTAGTCTTTGAAATCATCACCTAATGGGCATGAAGGTGAAAGTCACATTTATCATGCCATTCTAATCTGGTTATGGCTTGAGTTTCTTCTGTCTTGCCTTTCTCACCAAAGCAGGCTAACTTCCTGAGAGGCTGCCTAATATTTCCATGAATGGGCACCCATACTTCATGGTGCTGTTAGAAGTGACGTCTCCCTGCTCAGCCTGTCAGAGACGGTGATAGGATAGCACCTTTCAAGGTGACAGGGTGTGTGACAGCAGGCTGAGGGAAAAGTGTGCTCCCTGGCAAAGATAAGGAATGTGATATCATTTGGTCGGTATGTTTCATCACCGAAACTGCTTATGGTTTCAAATTGCCCATGAATCAACCTGTAAGTGCCTTAGAATAGGAAAGCAGTTGCCAGCCGGCACTCGACTCCACTCTTACAAATATTTCACTTCCTCAGTGTCTGCCAGTCACCTCTCATAACTCACTACTGAGCATCTAGGCATCCTGCTTCTAGAAAGATCTTTTTCAGGCCCCTCCAGGATATGGCTGCAGACCCTAAGCGAGGTGTTCCAGCCTCATTCAACCAAAGGTCAAATGTTCTCTCTGATATGCAGATGCTAACACACAGTAAGGGTGGGGAGAGGGCAGAGAATAGAAGTTCATTGGACCAGACAAAGGGGAATAAAGGGAAAAGAGGGAGGATGGGAATAGGAAAGACAGTAGAATGAAGGGGACCTAATTTTTCTATGTTCATATATGAATACACCATCAGTATAACTCCCCATCATGTTCAACCACAAGAATAGGAAGTTATATTTCGTGTATGTATAATATGTCAAAATACACTCTACTGTCATGTATCTCTAAAAAGAACAAATGAAAAATAAATAAATGAGGCTTAGATCATGATGTTCACATCATGGGGAAATGTAAGGATTAAATGAGATGATTCCCGTAAAAGCCTTGGAATATGTGTAAACCATAAAAACTTGTTAAGTCAAATAGTTTGTAGAATAGAAACCTAGAAAGCCAAAATTAAGTGAAACATAATAAAAAGTATTTCATTAAAAACAAAATTTCATTTTTCATTCCATACTCTCCTTTCCCTCTCTTAGTAACTAGTGAACTAGTCAAAGTAATTCTCCAACCATCAATCACTGCTTGTAAGAGTTTGAGAGAGAAGAGGTATCAAAAGACACCATGACTCTCATTTCAAAGAGCGACCATAGAAATGATGGGGTGAATGCTTAGTATAGGAAAGGTCTAGGGAGAAATAAAGTCAGTTCAAACTCAGATTGTTACCTGGAAGATGAGAGTCCCTCGATACTCTGCCAAAGACTAGACGAAGACCAAGTCTGGTTGGGTCAGTCTCTTCCATGACTGTTTGACTGGTCTGGGGATCAAAAGAACAAAACAGATACAGTGTATTTTGGCTGTAGTTGGTATGATTGACATTCCATAAACGAGAAGCATGTGCCCCAGATCTAGCACTCGTCATCTTCTCCTTGGTTAGAGTTTGGACGGTAAAGGAGAAAATTCTAGAGGGAAAAGAAGGAGTAGAGAGACAAATTAATATTTTGGAGATTGAAATAGTAGGTGAGATGTGTCTCTTGTTATAGTTTGGATCTGGAATGTCCCCTGAAAGCTCATGTGTCAAAGGTTTGGCCCTCAATGCAGCAATGTTTAGCGGGGTGGGGGACTTTTAAAAAGTGATGTTTAAAAAGTGATTGGCTACAATTATTCCTTTGATAGCTGAATGGAATTGTAGAAGGCAGTGGAAACTATAGGCAGGTGGAACATGGCTGTAGGAAGTAGGTTCCAGAGGAAGTACCCTTGGAGATTATATACTGTCCCTGGCCTCTCCCCTGCCCATCCTCTCCTTTCTCTCTGCTTTGATGCAGTAACAGAGCCTAGGCCAAGACCTAGAAGGTCTCACATCTCCAAAAACCTCTATCCTAGTTCCAGACGCTAAAATCTTGCAGAGACACGACCACTCTGATTTATGACAGTCAGCTTTTGTATTTGCATAAATAATACCACACCGTGTTTTCTCTTGTGTCTGCCTTCTTTCTATCCACATGATGTTTGAGAGACTTATTACATTTGTGCAGGTCATTGTGGCCAATTCTCTCATTGCTACCAGGATATTTGAACTATGTCCTGTTGATTGAACTTATTCATCTTTTTAATGGTGCTCTTTCATATATTTCAACTTTGGGCATTATGAACACTGCAACTACAAGCCATCTTGTACATTCCTTTGGGGATACCTGTGTGCACATTTCTGTTGGATTACCACCCTTAACATCTATTACTAGTGCTCGAAAATAAAAAGTGATGTCAGCCTCATAGTTTGTTGTAAAGATGACATGAAATGATGTGTTGTGAACTGTGTAAGCTTTAAGTATGATGTAAATGTAACCATTTCCCCTTCCTTTTAGGTATACATTTTACTGTTCAGTTCTGACCCTTGAAGGGTCCAACCTCTTTTTCTATCCAGTTTCAGGTTGTCTCAAACCCATTTAGTCCCTAGGGTCTGCAATATGGTTCTCAGCCAGAATCATTCTCTAATGAAAAGACGCCATCAGACTTCTCTTAATATGTAGATTTTATTTCTATTATGTCTAAGAATCCATTAAGTTATCATACCTTTATGAAAGAGACCCTAGGTAGGTCATCTAAATGGGTGGAAACCAAGACATAGCTTCTTAGTAGAAGCAGAAAGATACAGTGAAATATCAGTCTGGCTACAAGTCAAAATGGCATGTTGTTGTGTTTTAGATATGAGGTGTCACCCAAAAGCTCATCTGTGAGACAATACAAGAAAATTTAGAGGAGAAATAAGGGGGGTAAAAGGGCCTTAACTGAATCAGTGCATTAATTCTCTGATTGGGATTCAATGGGTGTTAACTGTAGGCAGGTGGAGTGTTGGTGGAGATGGACCCCTGGAGGTGTGACTTTAGGGTATATATTTTATACCTGGTGAAGCTCTCTCTCTGCTTCCTGATCATGTTCTGAGCGGCTTTCTTCCCCCACCTGCTTCCACCATGATGTTCTGCCTCACCTCAGGCCTAGAGCCATGGAATCGGCCATCTATGGACTGAGACTTGTATGTCTGTGAACCCCAAATAGATGTTTCCTCATCTAAGTTGTTCTTGTCAGGTCTTTTGGTCACAGTGATGAAAAAACTGACTAAAACATTTATCAGAGTGTGAGAACTTGGCCACGTGAGCCTACGAGAGAACATAGTGAAGGCAGCAGCATTCTACATAGAAACCCCTCCTAAAGGAGATCACACATGAAAGTTAAATGCTTTTGCAGATTTGGAGAAATATTGAGGTATGTGGCTGTATTTCATTGTAATGATTCTTAACTGGCTTAGCATTTAGTTTCTTGAGTTCTTCCCAGTGTGATACCAACATTTTTAACATTTGAACCCTGAAAAATTGTGCAGCACGGGGGAGTGGCACTTAGAGCTAAATATTCTGTTACTTTCACATGTTGCTCATATAACACCCTACACATGTGTGGGGCTTTACGATTCCCATAACCCTTCCATATACACCATTCCCTTTTGTCTTTCTCAGAAACAAGGTTGAGAAAGAGTTCATGTCCCTATTTTACTAAAAACCACAACTCAGAAAGGTTGCCTGTCTCTTCTATGGATGCGTTATCAAGTGATTAAGCCAACACTGGAACTTGAAACTTCTGCCTCCCAATTTCCTTCTATTCACTACAAAGCTTTGTGGGTGCCTATCCACCCATTTTTTTTAATCAAAAACCGTTTTATGGATATAAACTGCTTGCAGTTTAGATAGGTTGTGCTGGGTAGGAGTTCAGATTTGTATGTGTTGGGAAAGAAAGTGACTCCTGATAGAGAAAAGATTTTAAGGAAACTTTTTAACATACAAAAATAGGTTCCACAGCCAAATCTAGAGAAAAGACGGATTATTACTGATCTATGAAAGAAATGCTAATATTTTTCTCTAATAGCTTAGAAGAAAGGGTGGGACCCAAAGGGAAAAATAATGGGGTTACAAGGGCCTTAACCGAATCAGTGCGTTAATCCTCTGATTGGGATTCAATGGGTGTTAACTTAGGCAGATGGAGTGTGGCTGGAGATGGACCCCTGGGGGTGTGACTTTAGGGCATATATTTAGAAAAGAAAGTATGATTGCTGTGTGGAATAAGGTACACACCAGATCCACAAGGAAGTGTGGTCAGTGAGAATGTCACTGTGGTGAGGATGGTTGGGTGCTGGTGACGCGTATATTAACTTTTAGCCATTGTTCTCACCCATCCCTAAGTTCCTGACTGAGACCTCTGTAACAAAAGAGAGATTAATGAGGGGGAAAAAAAGCATATGGATTTATTTAAGTTTTTTTGTTGTTTGTTTGTTTATGCACTTATTTATTTATTATGGTTCTGGGGATTGAACCCAGGGCCTTGTGCATACAAGGCAAACACTCTACCAACTGAGCTATATCCCCAGCCCAAACTTGTATATATCTTGCTGAGTTTTTGGAAGAAGTGAATAGTCATGAAGAAGTGTGATTGGACAAGGCAAGTATGATCTGAAGTTGGAACTTAGCAAGGCCTGTTTATTCAGGTTCTCCGTGATGCTTTGTCTTCAGAAAGAAAAACGCTCCTTCCCTTTGGTTTTGGGGAGGGAACCTCTCGATGACAATCTCATGATGTGTTTAAGGGGAAAAGGGCAGGGAAATGTGGGAGACCTTTCTCCAATGCCAGACTGCCATAATTTGCACTTGGAGCATGTGCTGGACTCTATCAGAGTGAAGAGTCGGACATGGATGAGATAACCTTGTATAAAGCCCCCTCAAGAGTGTTCGGGCTGGACGCAGTGGCACATGCCTATAATCCCAGCTGCTTGGGAGGCTGAGACAGGAGAATCGCAAATTCAAAGCCAGCCTCAGCAACAGCGAGGCACTAAGCAACTCAGTGAGACCCTGTCTCTAAATAAAATACAAACTAGGGCTGGGGATGTGGCTCAGTGGTCGAGTGCCCCTGAGTTCAATCCCCAGTATGCCCCACCACCACCACCACCAAAAAAGTGCTCAGGAATGTTGGAAGTCTCTAGACTTCCTGCAGGACCTGAGATGTTGGAGGGGCAAATCCTCCCAGTTAGACATTGAGAAAAGCAGTGAGCACACAAACCTGGAGGACTCGCAGACACGGAGCTTTCCACCATAACTGAATTATTCAAATTGGGACCCAGGTACTTTCATCTTTGAGAAGTCTACAGGGTTTTATTTGGGTATTTTGTCAACTTCCATTTTATTGGGCAGTTATCTCTTACTCTTATTCTTCTGTGAAATGACTCAATTTAACACTTTTGGCTAGCTTGCTTGCATGATCAACCAAAGAAGTGAAAAAGCCAGAATTCTGGCGGCATGGGATCTTTCTATGCTTTTCCCCATCCTAAGTCTCAGGGTAGGGTGGAGGGGGTGCATAAAGGAGGAAAGCAGGGTCACCAAAAGAAGGAAGATCATTTACCAGCTTAAGGACAAACTTGTTTACTCTTAAATATACATTTTCTTCAGAGTCAGCAAAAGCCAGAGCGATGGTGCCTGTGAAACTGCATTTGCATTTATAGTACAAATAAGAAAAATGAATTCTAGCTGGAGCATGTCCTTAAAGAGATTATAAATCCACTCTCTTGACTGGAGTGCTGGCCAGGCCTTTGATTGGTATATGAGGATGTGTGTTGCTCTTGAAAGTTAAGGCAAGCGAGAAATTTGGGAAGGGAGCCAGAGGAAGGTTTTTTCCCCTGGGAACCATTTAGTTGGACAAGCCATCTCTTCTAGTGAAGACTGCTTACACCTTGCTAACTTTGTAGACATTTATCCCACAATGAAGTTTGGCTTCTGATGGGTTAATAATTAGATACTTCTAGTGTATAGTTCAAGTGAAGGCCACTAGCTATGACTTCACTTTGGCTGGGGTTTCCCTGTAATCCATTTAGCAAATTAAAGAGATTACTTTGATTGGTGCCATTATCTCCTATTCTCTTGCGGGTGAACCACTTAACCTGTGCTTAATTGAAAGAGATAGAGAGGGTACAGTAACAAATACAATCAAAAGGAAGGGGCAATAGGATCTGTAGGCCAAACAAATGATCAGTGCTGAGCTAACAATAGCAGATTAGAGGTGAGATCAATTAATTAGAAGCTATTGTAGGCGTTGGGTGGTTGCCAGGGTTTCTAATAGCCTAAGCCATCATGCCAGCTCTGTTTAGGAGGATTTTAATGACTGGGAGTTGATGTGGTTATTTCAATAATTACTTACTTTTATAATTACTTCATTAGAATACTAAACGTATTACTTCAACAAGGAAGATCTTCATCCCCCTCACACATCTAGCCATCTTGGAGGCTACATCCTCCCTCACAGAAGTGTCCTGCTTGGAAGAGGCAGTGGTTTGGAAAGAGCTGTGCTCATGTGTTAATGATCATATCGTAAGTACCTGCTCTGGAAGGCCCCAGGCTAGGTGTTCAGAGTACAGAGATTAATGAGGCATTGCCTTTGGAGTAGGTACAAACACACAAACTAGTATCAATTCAGTTCTAAGGGTGAAAATAAAACTTTGCCAAGAGTATGCATCAGTCCCAGTTTATTAGAGAAAAAAAAAAAAGAGATCATTCTAGTTGTTTCAAACAGAAAGGTATTTAACATAGGGAATTAGGCACAGACCTGACCCTCCATTACCTGACTGACCTCATCTACTCCCTCTCCCTCCCTCACTCTTCTACAGCCACACTGATTCCTGTCTCTGAATTCCACAATTACATCCCCAGTGAAGCATCTTTGCATTCACTATTCCCTCTGTCTACAGAGTCCCCTCCCTTAGAGGTGCCATAGGACTGATGCCCTCTTCCTTCAAATCTTTCCTCAAGTGTCACCTATAGCAAACCTTGCCCCACTTTAAAACTGCTACTCCCACTACTAGCTCTTTCAGTGCCCCTTATACTGTTTGGCTTTTCCTATTTTTTCATAGCAAGTTAGTTTTTAGAATACAAAATATTTACTTAATGTGGTTTATGTGTATTCCCTCCCACAATTCAAGGTAAGCTCCAGAGACAGGATTCTGTCTCTTGTTTGCAGATAAATTCTAAGGCCTAAATTAGTGCCTGCAATATAGATGGCACTTGATAAATATTTGCTGAGTGAATTAGGTGCTGACAGCACCACCAACAGAGCTGGGTAAGCAGAAGCCAGGACCTCCGGGTTTCCGCCATAGTGCAGGAAACTTGCTGATCAATGCACCACCAGGATAGCTCACCACAGCAAACACTCACGTATTTAGGGACTTCCAGTCAGCCTTCAGTGCCACACAGCACAACAGCCTTGGCTTCACTTCTACCTTCCAAACCCAAGGAAGACAGTCTGACCAATGTAGTGTTTATGTTTCCAACTCCTCCAAATGTCAGAAGGGTGAAGTGGAGCCTGGGTCAATCCCTCCAACCATCCACTATTAGACTTCAGGAGAACATGGACATGGGACCCTGTCTCTCCTCTTTCCAAACTAGCAGCCTGTATCTCACCACAGTGGTCCTACAACTTGCTGTAGCTCTTCACAGATAATTCATCCAACTGGGTCTCCTAATGTGGAAGTCCTTTCATTGTACATCGTTCCCTATTGACTACTCACAACTAGATACTAATAAGGCCAAAAGCAAGAGTTTAAGTCTTTCTTCATGAAGGTTTTACCCTATGCTAGAATTCTGGCAGTGACCTCTAACTTATGCCAACATGTAGCAGACAAGAAAACAGAGCTGAGCTTGTGGGAACTCACAGAGGGCCTTTTCTGTGGCAGGTCATTTTTGCTAACACACCCAATCAACTACTTAGGTTGAAGAACATTAACTGAGTTCCTTCCCTATTTTGGGCCTGACCCCATGTGGAAATTCTTCATTTCTTCTGTATCTCAATACCATAGCCACATCAATCTGACAGAAGGCCACGTAATTGCTGAAATTAAAACACAGTATCTGCCACCTTAGAGGTGGCCGCTGTAGTCTGTGAATATTTATTTAATGGAAATGTAGTAACTATGACCTTGCTGGGTCAGATTGACTGTTTCTCTCCCTGACACACCTTGTGAAGAAACAGAAAAATTTTAAGTTGTGAATCAATAAGGTCATCTGCTGTGGGGCTGCTGGGCTAAGCTGGATTATTCCATCATCAGGAATAGCCACACGCATTTCTGAAAAGCCTAATTATGAATGGCACCCAAGGCCCAGGCAGGATTGGAGACATGATTGCTATATAACTCTACCTTGGAGCATTTGAGTGGGTGGTTCAGGCAACCTTCTATGATGGCAATTAGTGATTTTCTACCTCCCGATATTACACCTCCTCAGCAACTTCCTCCCCTTGAATGTGCGGAATGGGCCTCATGAATTTCTCCTAACAAGTATATTACCCTGCAGAAGTGATGAGATGTCATTTCCAAGATGAAGTTATTACAGGCTATGACTTCTGTTTTGCTGAGGGCTCCTCCCCTTCTTTCTTGTCATCATGCTTGCTTTGAGGAAGTAAACTCCCATATTAGAGAAGCCCAGATGGTAATCAGATGAGGGTAGCCTTCAACAATACCCATTAAGAACTAAGACTGAGTCCAATAGCTCCAGAGGAACTGAGTCCTTCAAAGGAAGTCATGAATTTCAGAGTAAACCTTCCCAATCAGGACTTCAGATGACTGTAGTACAGTTAACATCTGTGGAAGACCCTGAAGTAGAGAACCCAGCTAAGCTGTGCCAGATTCCCAACATACAGAAACTTGAAATAATAAATGGTGTTGTTGTAAGTCATTAAAATTTGAGTAATTTTCTTATGCAGCCATAGATAACTAATATAGTGAGGGAGGCTGTGTTCTAAAATATGGGCTCTCAGCATTCCATAAATCCCCCAAAGATGAAAGGTACCAAATGTATGGGTATTAGTAAATATTTTGAGATCTTCCTAGGAACATTCATCATTGTATGTCAAAAATTTGACTTATATTTGAGTAGTAAGTTGTATTGACCAAATGTCCTTAGAGCAGCTCTGTCACATAAGCTCTCCAGGTAGACATTCTTTTCCATATTCATTCATGTGTCCCTTCATTTCTTTACCTTTGTGTCCCCAGGTACTGTGTAAGACACATGGTGCCCTCGTAGAACAGCCAGTTAAAAAGCTGAGCATCGCTTTACCTCAATGATCCCAACCATGAACATACAATAAAATCCTGAGATGTGTTTTCTGAAGGAATGGAATAGTCCCGGCAAAGGGCCTTGATTGACTCCTATTGGGTCGGGGACAGGGAAACTGTTGCTGTGGAAGTGATGTGGTAAATTCAGAAGAGTGGGCTAACCAGGCAAAACAGGAAAGGAGAAGCATTCCAGTCCAAAGAAGTATTATTTACAAAGGCCCAGGGCCTTTGTATGAGAAAGAGAGGAGAAGAGATAAGTGGGACATGTAAATGGGGACCAAGTTGTGAGGGGGTTTGTAGGACATATGACAAAAGGAAGCCATTGGGGGTAAGAGTGGCAGTTGATAGTGACATGATCAGACTTACTTGTGAAAAGGTCACTCACTTTGGCTACAGTGTGGAGAATTAGAGAAAACTTGGGTTAATCTTGAAAAACCAATTAAAATGCTCTTGAAGTCCCTTGGATGAGAGAGGATGGTTCCTTATACCAAGGTTCCTATACTGAGGACTGGAGAGAAAGGGGTGTTTTAAGAGAGACTTACTGAGTGAAATAGGCAGGCTGGGTGATGGATTGGAGGTGATACAGAAGAGGCAGTCTGACCATCTCCACCTTGTGGATGAGGAATACAGGCAGAGAAAGGGTGTAAAAATCAGTGTCAGAGCCAAAAGAAGCATCAAGGTTTAAGTTCCATTTTAGATAACTGACATGAGAGCTGCCTTTCTCTTCCTCTTGTATCCATCCCTAAAACTACCAGTGTACACATACAGATACATCCACACGTGATCAATAACGTGAGTATGTGCATCTCCACATGAACAAGCTCAGAAAAGCTTTTTATAAACTCAGTTGGTTTTTCTGCCTTCCCTATTTTCTGTCCTTTAATCTGTCAACCCAACCCCGTTCAACCAACTGCTAATCTTGACCTTTCTCTCTTTTCTTTTTTTGTATTAAATTATTTATTTATTTGTGCATTCATTTGTTTATTTATTGGTACCAGCAATTGAACTCAGGGACACTTGACCACTGAGCCACATCCCCAGCCCTGTATTATATTTTATTTAGAGACAGGGTCTCACTGAGTTGCTTACGCCTCACTTTTGCTGAGGCTGGCTTTGAACTTGCAATCCTCCTACCTCAACCCCCAGAGCCACTGGGGTTACAGGCATGCGCTTAACTTTATTTTTAATTAAGTTAAAATTAACTGAACTTTACTTTTAATTAACTTAAAAGCCAGTGCCTGGCTTAACTTTATTTTTAATTGATACATAAAAACAAAATTTATATGTGTATCTGGGGGGTTTCATGTAATATTTGGCTTGCCTGTACAGATTGTGTAATGTTCAAGTTAGGTGAGACATTGTGTCTCTTCAAACACGATCATTTTTTTGTGGGGCAAAGATTCAGAATCCTTCATCTTTCCAAAATGCACAGTGCAAAATTATTATGTATACTCACCTGCTGTACAGTAACACACCAGGCCATCTTGCTCCTGTTATCCTTCTCTTGCAATCTCTCTTAAATGTAGCATTCGGCTTCCTTCTCTACGCCACCCTGTAGCACTAGAGTGGTGGCTTCTTGATGTTTCTTCTCTCCAGCCTCTTTGTTCTCCAGTGTGTCCTATGCGACTTTGCTGGAGGGATTTTCTTCAGCCACCTCTTTCATCAGAACACACCCTGTTCATAAACTTCAGTTTCTCCCTACAACCTAAATTCAAAGTTCTGCCTCTCACTCTGACACTCAACTCCCCCCATATCTGTTCTTTATGATCCTTGGTCCCCCCCCACCCACCCCCTGCTGCCACGTGCCTTCATCTTTACACCTCCTAACTTGTCATTTGAATGCTTGAATGGTAAATAAGAGTTGACAATGTCCTTTCTAATGTTCCTGGTAACCTTGCAAGGTTAACATTTTCACCTTTCAGAGGAGGAAATCGGGGCTCAAAGAGATCAAGTCCACAGCAGTGAGTGGCCCCTGAAGTTCAATGCCTCTGTTTAAATAAATCTATATTTTTTTTTACTTTAATATGTTGATTTTATAAGAAAGTTTGCATATCATGGCCACTAATTAAAACTCTTATGGCTCACGATGTTCTCTCTTTGTAAAGGGAGAGAGTTAAAGATACATTACAAAGATGAGAGCTTCCTCCTGGCTGCAATTAGAAGCGGTGGAAGAGACAATTTGTTTCTCAGTGTGATTCAGTTTTGTCATTTGTATCTGGGACTATATAAATTAATTCACATCCTGCCAGTGGTGCAGGTCTTACATCTTGGAATAAATGCATTATTGAAATGCGTATTGTCTTGAGCCAAGTTAGCCATGGTTCTTCTCTGTAGTTGCTGGTGTTCCTAGCTTCAGAAGACCCTCATTTATCCTCATTTCTCCATCCAAAACTCATTTCCAATGCAGCTTTGTTTTTCCCATATACCAAGCCACATTTCTTCCTATGTTTCCACTTACAAGAAAAAGAAGCTAAATTTTTGGAATAAGCAATTTCTCTACAGGGAGTCCCAAGGCTGCACTCATATCAAAGCTAAATAACCTCTCATTCTAAGGGATGTTGGTCCCTCCGGCCAGAGCTGGGGTCATTAGGAGGGCAGGAGGGGGAAGTGTGGATGGTAACGGCTTCCATCCTTCCATCCTGGTCCACACGTGATAGACACCCTCAGCTCTCTTAGTGTGGGGCCCAGCAGCACTCCTAAGCTTCAAGAGTTACCTCACAAATTCCGACTTCTTTTGTGTGGGTTTCAGAAAATTTTGTCGACTGATGAAATGCATGGAAAATCCTTTGTAAATTGGAAAGGGTCTTACTTAAATATAGTGTCTTGCATACAGCCTATTTTCCACTATTCAGTTTTGCAAGGAACTATATCCAGGAAAGATACAAACTTGAGAAATCATTGCAACTTATTATGGAAACATTTCTCTTCCATTCTTTCTTAGCCATATTCACCTAGAGCTTGATAAAAGCAGATTGGCTATGATCCTCAACATTAAGACCATATCCATAGAATCAAAACTTTAATTCAGTGTCCATTAAAGGCAGTTGGACTTTTCAACTATTAAAATTTCCACAAAGCCCATAGATTTTTTAAAAAACAAAATTCATATTTAATAGAAATTAAGAATCTAGTGTATCCATTGAATTTAAAATGTCAACTTTAGTATTAAAAGCAAGTGTCCAATATAGCACAATATTGTAAAAGAAATTCATGCTGCAAATATGATAAAAACAAGTGCCAGGAATTGTCCAGGGTGGGTTCTAGATCATGCTGCATTTAGCAATAAATTTTGTTTGTACTGTAACCCCAGTTTGAAGAAAAGAAATGGCGAAGATGACCCAGAATATAAAAAATAAAACCAGCAGCAAAAGAAATGATCTAGAGAAATTTTGGAGCCAAGTTCAAAAGCAGATCATTAAACAGTGGAATGCTTCTTCTCTCCCTAATTAAGACAAGCTGGTGGTGAGAATGACTGTAAGAATTTTTGAACTAATGGAAGCAGAGGAGACACAATCAGTGCATTATTTCCTTTAAGACCAAGTGCTTTCTTGGTATTTTTTTTCCTGCCACTTGAAATCAAATCCCGGCTACATTCAGCCAAATAACCCATGAGGCCAGGATGTGATTCAGGCCCATTTGCTTGTGTGAGGCTCTACCTTAGATGGTATCCATTTGGTGAATGATTACCTGACCACAGACTGACTTTCTCCCCTGGAGATGCTTCCATTCCTGACCAGCCTGAATAACTCCCTGCAACAGAAATAATAGAAGAAAGAAGAGCCAAACAAAAATCATCCCAGAGCTTCCATCTTCAAAGAGAATTTTTTCATCCTTTAGAACTGTCCTCTCTTATTCTTTTTCTCCTTCACTCCTAAAGATAGAACATTCTGCTTTAAAATTGTCCCTGAAGAAATTTGAGACAGTGAACTTTACTCCATCTGTCTCCTTCTCCTTACCCCTCCCTTTTGTGTAGATTTCCCATCCAGTGGCCATTTTCCAAAAAGGCAGAATAGAGGACTCCTCTAACACTGCCCACGTTTGGTACTTCACCTGTATTTGGAGTTCTTAACTTCTGTAATAACAATCACACGAACCAATGATGATGATTCAGTTAAACAGTTCCCCCCACTGAGAGCAGTGCTTCACCAGGTCCAGCACATACAGGTGTCTGTACCAGTTGAGAAGCCTTTTCACATGCATCATGTAGTGGGTTAGACACCAGGTTCAACGTCAAAGTTAACATGCTTACCAGCTCCACTGCCTGTAGACCGTGGAATCCTGCTCAGCATCTGTAGTGTGTCTGATTGTGTTTTCTCATTTGCCAAAAATGATAAATAAAATCTCCCTTTGGGGATGCTGTGAGGTTGGAATGAGATTTGCATGTAATACACTGAGCCTGATGGTGGACGCTTGGCAAATGTTCAGTGAAGCTGGCTTCATTCACCAGAGGCCATCCAACAAACAGAGTGCACGTTCCCCATTACACCAACCACCCCTCCTGCACAAAGAGTTCGCTTTTCAAAAGGCCAGGTTTGTCTACAGATGACTTTATTGTGTACTTGTATATGTTATCTGACAAACCCAAGCTGTGAGGAGGTTTGGGTCAACAAAATGGCCTGCTCTCATTTATTAAACTTTGGCATAACTCTCATCCACTTGAAATAATTCCATCAGACTTCATTAAGCTTGAAGAATTGCACTTTTCCTTCCCCCTTTTCTTTCTCATACTTACTTAGCCTTTACAACTGAAAACATAATTGCTCTATTAATGAATGTTTATGGCATAATCAAGGAGTGGGAGGGAAAGGATTTTTCCCTCCTATTTGGGACATTCCTTTCAGTTTCTTGGAAGTTCTGGAGAGCAATGGAATAATCCATAAATAATTTTTTTGTTGGAAATCATTTTTCTATCACTAACAATCCTTTGCAAGATGCCAAGGTCTTGTGGGGAAAGGGCTACCAGGAATTCCTAGTGACTAAAAATTGTCACCACAGCTCTCAGCTTGTGAAGAAATCTTGGCTTTACTGGAAACCAGAAGTAGGTAACTGGTGGGGCATGTGGAAATCCCCTTCTGTGTCCTGAGGTTGGTGGATTTCAGAGAACCTTCTGGAGAGCGCTCCTCTCTTCTTCACATAGAAATTTCCTTTAACTGAACGTTATAGGCTAAAATCTTTCTCCCTAAATTCGTATTTTGAAGCCTTGTTCCCCCATATTTAAGAATGTGACTGAATGTAGAGATAGGGCCCTTAAAGAAGTAACAAAGTTAAACTGGGGTCATGACAATGGGCCCTAATAAAACATGGTGTCTTTATAAGAAGCTGAGATGAGGACATGGACGTATCTGGGAGGAAGACCATGTGAAGACACCCAAAGAAAACTGACTGCTAAGAGTCAGAGGCCTCAGAAAATCAGACCTACCAACACCTTGATGTCACACTTGTAGCCTTCATAACTCTGGGAAAATGAACTTGTGCAGGCCACCTGGTCTATGGTATTTTGTTATGGCAGTCCTAGGAAAGTCACATACTGTGTGGAGGTTACTCGGGTAGCATAGCCTCAGGACTGGGCAGAAGACTATTTCTCAGCCCTCCCCTGAACATTCAGATAGCTTGACAAGCTGTACCTTGACATCAGGAAGCTCCACTGAACATTTGGGAGCAGGGTGGAGGCATTATGTCATTCACCACCCTGAGGTGACAGTGCCTCTTCACTGCGTCATAATAGGACATCTTTCTCCTTCACACTAGAGAGCGTACTGAGTTTGCCACTCGGTCCTCTCCTCTTCTCCCTTCTCTTGATTTGTCTTTGACCCAGTGATAATGCTTTGCTTGGAAATTACACCATCATCAATATCCAAGTCTTTTCCTCCACTCTGACCCTGAATTTTTCTATGGCCTAGGGGGACGATGGCAGGAGTATTATTGGCAAAGAGACTTTTGTTCCTCTTCCATGGATCTCCTACTGAAATTCCTCAGTTTCCCTTCCTGAGAATGGAGGCGAAATTATCTTTTAAGATCCTTCCAGCATTATCATGCAATGATTCAAATCCATGTGCTCAACCAAAATATACCCCAATACACAAAAAGATACCCACATAACTATCTCCCTCCGGCCGTGAAGGCACAGCTCATGCCTGCAGATCAGTTTAAGTTCAAACATGGAATGCTGTGCATTCTGTGACATAATTTCAGCGATAAACTGCACTTGAAGAAACCAGCCATTAATGGCTGAAAATAGAACAATGAACTTTTCTTTGTGCTCTTATTTTTAAGTGCTGTAAAAAAAAAATTGCTCGCTCTAAGTCTTGGGTATAACAAGTCATCATTTAAGAGAGATATGTATGAAAATGCTTAAGCCAGATGTTTGATTTTTTTTTTTTTTAACACAACTTGCTTGTGCATCGTCTTCCACCCGCTGCTGCAGTTCGGACTCGGAGGATAACTAAGAAAAACCTCTGAGATTGTTAGAGGGGAGCTTCACCTGCCAGTCTGGGCTGCAGGATCTCTATAGCAACCAAACATAAATCAAGGAAATGGCCCCTTTTGTAAGTTGGTTAATAGGCACAACATGCTTCTTTAGAAAATCCAACCATTCTTTCAATAGACTTTGATTGAAAGTCAGCCTTTTCTTCAGACGCATTCGCATTCACATCTAGTAGCAGCTTGTATGGCTGTCCACGGGCTAATTTATTACCCTTTAAAGATCTGGCAAAGAAAAAATGGCTCTCAGAACAATGTTTACATTCAGAGGCATAAGCACAGAGCCACAAAAGAGCACCTTTTGTTCCAAAGTTTGAATATTAATCTTTAACCCAGGACTTTAACTTTCCCCCTCTTCTGGGGTTTGGACAGAACCTCTCCTCTTGCTAAAATTTTACCCATCTTATCCAACAGCATTTCTCCTATGTGAGAAGAGAGGAGCGAGCCTTCCTCCTATTGTGCCAAACCTTGATAGAGATGGATTGTTTCTCAAACTCCCCACCCTGTGCCTGGAGAGGACTAGGCTTCAGGGATTGCTGATGAGGGGAGTTGGCTCTCTTGTTCCCCAAAGAAGAATTTGGCTAATGAAGAAAAAGATACAGGGTGCTTTTCACCCTGATATGGCAAGGTAAGGGCCATCAGATGGTGAAGTGGTCCCTCACACCCTTGCCTCCATACCAAAATGTAATTGGGAAGTGTCTTCAACAAATGTCCTGTGTCCAGAAAGCACCCCCTCCTCCCTGCCCAATGCCACTAACTACGAGGCAAAGTTAGGGCACAGACAGCACCTCCATATACATCACTGAGTGCAAGGTGAACTTCTCTCACGGGTGGGAGCCAGAGCTGTGCCTTGTCTTCTTTTGAGGTAGGGAGATGAGATGGGTAAAACCTGCAGGAACAAAACCTTTACCGTGTTTTTTTTTTTTTTAAAGCAGATTATTAGATGAAAAGTACTTCTAAAACAAGAGGGAGCTTGCATTGCTCTGTGTAGCTCCCTATCTCAGATGGAGTTGGGCAAGGGCAGATTTGTATTAATACCTCTTCTTTAGCTGTCTCCAATCCTCAGACACCAAAGCCTTGACAAACCAGTCTCTTCAGGGGCTGCTTTCCCTTTGATATGGTCACCTGTCCCCACTGGCAAGTGGGGTCTGCAGGGGCCTGGGAAGATTTCAAAATAGGAATGTTTAAACATGTCCTTGATCTTAATTGTTAACACTGTTTTATGAGAAAAAGCGGTATTGCCCTATTCAGGGCTGGTTGTTGCAAGTAGCTTTTGCTATAGCCTCAGCCTTAAAATACCTCTGGGGTCAGAAGGGCCTTCCCCAAATTTAGCATAGACTAAGCACAGAGATCCCCACAAGAACTTGGAGAAACACATTTAAGGGGGCTGACATTTCTTTTCTGTGGCTGAGGATCTCATGGAGACACAAGGTTAGCGATACTAGTAATTCATAGTCTGGCTGTGGGGGTCACACACCGACATGGAGAGACAGCACATAAAACACAGTAGCCAAAATCTTGGGCAAAGGCACAGAATTGTCCCCATCAAAATCCCAGCTCTGCCACTGACTGACTGGGAGACTGGGGGACACCAGCAGTGACTCCACCTCTCTCTGCTCAGGTTTCTCATTTGTAAGATGAGGTTATAACAAAACCTATTTCTCAGAGTTTTTAGGAGGAGGCAAGGCTTCATAAGGTGCCACCAAGACAGCACCTGGTACACCATGAGCCCTTAACTGTTAGTTGTCACCAACATTTTTAAAAATATTTTTTAAGTTGCTGATGGACCTTTATTTTATTTATTTTTATGTGGTGCTGAGGATCGAACCTAGTGCCTCACACATGCTAGGCAAGTGTGCTACGACTGAGCCACCACCCCAGCCCCATCACTAACATTTTTAATGTTTCTGTTGTAGTTGATGCTGTGGTACTATTGATATAATTGACTATGGAAAAAAATACCTATTATCTAACATACAATACAACATTTTTCAAGTTCAGATGACATTTTGCAGAACATTGGACCAAAAAAAAAAGAAAGAAAGAAAGAAAAAAAAGAATTTCCTTTACTCCATTATGAAAATCCAGAGATACAAAGCAGCTGTGTCTATGAGAATAACTAATTCCATTTGCCAAGAGTCATGATCGGGTCCATCTTGTCTAGTGTAATGGATGGAAACACCTTGGGCTCAGGAGTTCTGGCTGAGGAGGCCCTATGTACATCTTCTGTCTGTTTTTGCCACCAAAATGAAGAAGTGATTCTGCCAATCTTATAAGACAACAACCTAGTTATGTTGCTGAAATTCAAGCCAAGAGCACTGTGGCTCCGTTTCTCGTGCATCATGATCAGGAGTGGCCACTCAGGGTTCGTGGGTCCTCACTGTGTTCATTTGTCCTAAGGCCCTGTTCCTTTCAATAAGCCTCCCCAGCTTCAGACCAAATATCAAGGAGTCAGTAACTTCAGAGGAGGTGAGCTGGGGTGCTCACCAAAGGAATTACCAAGGAAGACACAGCCTGCTTCCTAGGAAGGAGCTCCACATCTAAAAGAATTCTGTGAACAAATAAGAACATGCCAAAAAGATGCATTGAATTAAAAACCCAGAGGGGATTAAGGGAAAACTCAAAACAAAATTATTATTTTGTACTTAGTGATGAATTAAATGTGCCCGTGTTGAGTATTCACTGAGAAGCAGCCTATGCTAGTGAAAAAGGTTCAAGTTTAAAAGAAAGACTCCTGAACCCCAAGAACTTCAGTACCTAGTATATGTCCTCATCAAGTCTCAGTCTTAAATTCATCCCAGCTATCTGTTTAGTCAGCATCTCATAAGGAAAAATCAACTCCGTTCTAGCTATTTCTTTGGGTTCTGAGGATTGCACTCAGGACCTCATGCATGATTTTTTAGGCAAGCACTCCACCATGGTACTATATTCCCAGTCCCTCATTGGCTATATCTAACAGGAGGAATTTAACATAGGAAATTGGTTATGCAGTTTATGGAAGAGCTGAAAGAGGAACCTATCAAATTGGGACAGCCCATACATCAGCTACAGTAAGCTGCTGTCTTCCTAGGCAAGGACCATCAGGAAGAGAAGGTTCCACTGGAGGTTAACATCTGGGAAGATAGTGGAAGCCAAAACCACAGGGGAGATTCAGTCACAGTGGGAGGGATCAACCCAGGGTGGAGGGAGAGAGGAGAGACGACCTGGCTCCTCCCCTCTCCTGTTGCCCATTGAGGGAAATTTCCTGGGAACCAGTTGGTGGTGTAGTCATGTATTTCCAATCTTTCCCCCTCTGGATCCTATAGAAAAAGAAATAGGAAAATTCTCAAGCTTTAAAGATGCACTCTCAGACGCATCCCCTACCCTTCCCCTGCTCTGCTCTTTATCACAGGCCAGGTGGCATACATGTAGACAGCAGTGCCCCAGTTAACTCTGCACTATGTGATGAGTCCTGTCACCTCACAGGGTACCAGAAAGCATCTCTGTTTTTTTCCTCTAAAGACAGACATAATCCATTCATTTTCCCAAAAGGATGGCATGTAACCTTAAGTGCTAGATTCACGTGTTACCATTTGCCATGTAACTCCTTGCTACAGAGTCAACACCATATAGTGGTGAGGAATAAAAGCTCTTTAGTCCTTGGGTTCAAATCCTAATTGTGCCTGCTGGATGACTGGGCAGAGTTTAACTGCCATGGTCTGAATACTTGTGTCCCTCCAAAATTAATATGTTGAAGAAGAATCCCCAACTGTTGGTATCAAGAAGGGAGGCCTTTGAGAGGTATCATGAGGGTCTGCCTTCTATGGGATTAGCATTCTTATAAAAGAGGCCTAAGGGAGCCACTTTTACCCTTCAACCATTTGGGGACACAGCAGAAAGTCACTATCTATGAGGATCAGATCTTCACTAAACACTGAATCTGCTGGCACCTTGATTTTGTACCTCTGAGCCTCCAGAATGGTGAACAATACATTTTTTAAAAAAAAGTTTTAAAATTTGTGTTAAATAGTTATACATGACAGTAGAATGCATTTATGCACTTTGATGTATCAGACATAGATGGAGTATAATTTCCCATTTTTCTGATTGTACACGTTGTAGAATCACATTGGTCCTGCAGTCACATACATACATAAAGTAATAATGTCTGTTTCATTCTGTTATCCTTCCTATCCCCATATCCCCTCCCTTCCCTTCCTTTCATTCCCCTCTACCTAATCTAAAGTAACTCTATTCTTCCCTAGTGCCCCCCACAAATTCGTTGTGAATTAGCATCCGCAGATTAAACATTCAGCCTTTGGTTTGGGGGGATTGCTTCATTTCACTTAGCATGATATTCTCCAACTCCATCCATTTACTGGCAAATGCCATAATTTCATTCTTCTTTAAAGATGACTAATATTCCATTGAATATATATACCACATTTTCTTTATCCATTCATCTCTTGAAGGACACCTTGTCTATATTCACCACGTCTAAAGATAATGTAAAATGTTTGGTTATAGAATCTTGAATGAACTAGAACATTAAACTCTATGTCCCTCAGTTTTCTTGTCAATGGGATCAGGAATAATACTAACATCAGGGTGTTCAAGTTTTATCTACCCAATATGCAGGGCTTTATCCTCCTAAATATTAACTGACAAGTTTTCTACATCCTGCCTCACATTCTAACAGTGGAAGCCTACTTTCCTTGTGTAATAAGATAAAAAAAAATGGGACTATTTCTGCCTCAGTTATGACTAAGGCACTTATAGGTTAGATTCTAAATGTCAAACTAAGTGAGAGGCAGATCATCAAAAGCAAGAACAAATGTTGAGAATGAATTCCTGGACTCTGCAAATGCCATCGCAGCAACAGTCACGAGCAGGATTCCATTGTGACAGGAGGGGCAAAGGACTGTGGAGGAGTTACTTGGAGAAATGGGAGCTCTGTCTCAGACACAAAGGTGTTTCTTGAAAAGTTGTCTTGTCGACTGACTTGATAAACGTCAGTAGTTTTTGATATTAGAGACCGATCCTCTAGTTGAGTTGGTTAAGAGAAGTACATTTAAGTAGGCATAGTCCTGCATAAGAGAATGAATCCTGGTGACACACATGAAAAGAGGCAGAACTTGAGATGGGCCTTAGAAGAAGCTTAGAAAAGGACGGGAAGATAAACACATCCTGAAATATTCCGGGGACAAAAAAAAAAAAACTCTTCTCACCCTGCAGTAGTAAATCAGAAGGGCAAAGCAGGTGGAGTATTTATTTAAAAAACAAAAACAAAAACTTGTCCTAAAGAAGCTGGGAATTAGGATCTTTCTGGAGCTACTGCTTAAAGAAAAAATGGATTGGTCATCTTAATGAGAAAGGCAGGGTGGGAAGGACCTTTACCATTTCCTAGCTCTAGGAATCCATCCAAGCAATTTATCTTTTTTTTTTTTTTTTGGTGGGGGTGGGTACCAGGGATTGAACTCAGGGGTATTCAACCACTGAGCCACATCCCAAGCCTTATTTTCTATTTGAGTTGCTTAGCACCTCGGTTTTGCTGAGGCTGGCTTTGAACTCTCAATCCTCCTGCCTCAGCCTCCAGAGCTGCTGGGATTACAAGCGTGAGCCACAATTTATCATTTTGTAAGAAATTCTGTCACCTATAGAATACTGGTTTTAATTGTGTCTTCCTCTTTAAGTCCATGTGAGGTTAAAATGAGTTTGTACATGGATGGGCTTACAAAGATAAAAGATTTTTGTTTTAGTTATTTTAATTATTTAATGATAAAGATCTGGAAGAGAAGAATGGGAATGTTCTGGATCACTTAAAGGGGTGGGGGAACTCATTTTACCTGGGAGGGTCAGTGTATTCCCTGTTCAAACTATTTTGAATCACATTGTGCACAGAATAAGTCTCTAAGCTGGCCCAGGAACTAGTCCATGTCATTCTTGCCAGTTAGAATTTAGGTCTCTGTTATTTTTGTTTTCTTACCTGAATCCATTATTCTAATGAGTGAACATCTCATCAGCATGCTATCCCCAGCTATTCTGGGCAAGGAGATGTATATTCTGGGTCTGTGAAGCCCATGGATCTAGATGGTTCCTGTGGAATTTGAGTTTTCTTTAGGGCTCCCATTCCCTACATAGTTAGTGTCTATGATTTGGAAAAAGAATTAAATAGATTTTAAAACAGCTGATGATCTTGGCCATTCATCTGTTCTTTGTGGACTTTCAAGAGTTCTGTATAAATAAGCTTTTAAAACGTCTCAAACCTCAGTTGGTTTGCAAAATGAAATATGTCCACCCAAGGATACATCAGTTTGGTTTTTGTTGGTTGTTTTTTGTTTGTTTGTTTTTGCACTAGAGATTGAACCCAAGGGTGCTTTACCACTGAGCCACATCCCCACCCCTTTCTATTTATTTTGAGACAGGGTCTCCCTAGGTTGGTTAGAGCCTTGCTAAGTTGCTGAGGCTGGCCTTAAACTTGTGATCCTCCTGCCTCAGCCTCCTGAGTTGCTGGGGTTACAGGCATGTGCCACCACACCCAGCTGGGACACATCATTCTTAAGAGAGGATTCATTGCTTTTTTCATATTCCCAATTGGTTAAAAAATAACTGGCCTAGGATAAAGTAGGGGAATTTATGTCTAGATTTCCTGCCATCCGAATAATCAGACCTATAACTGAAACAGGATATTAGCAGGAGAAAGAAACTTATAATCAAATCATTTAACCCTTCAACATTGCCCTACTCTTCACATTACAGAATTTTCTTTTTCTTTTTCTTTTTCCCAGCTTACACTTTACCTTTGGTTTTATTTGGGGTTTACTGGTCAAAGGCCTGTCCACAGAGATGTAACATAATATGAATCATGAGAATCATGGTTGGTTTGTTTTCCTGTAATCTGAAGCTGCTTTTATCAAAAACCTAATTCATAAGGAGAGGCTAATCATATACAGGAAAGAGCAGATCTTCTTGGTGTTTTTTTTTTTTTTCTTTAAGATACAGGACACTGAAGTATTACATATTTTCCCCCTTTTGTTTTCTACCCTATTAAAAGCAAGAGTCGTTCTATTTTTCTCCCTCATCCTCCAAGTCTAGTCTCACGCATGGGACTAATTAGACAAGACAAATCACTGTAAGAACATTTATCTTTATGCAGAAGATTGTTTTCAGAATTTTTTGATGTTGCCCTAGCTTTTCTATTTTTTAGTGGCTTTTTGTAAGGACAGAGGGGCTCAGCTGCTTTAATGCCTGGTGGGGCCAGGAAGAAGTGCATTTGCTTGTGTTTGTGTGTACATATGAGAAACATTAATTTTTAATTTACTCTGTTTACCTTGAGAAACTGCCAGTGGGTGATTCAGATATTCCACAGAAAGGGGCTTTTCTTTTGTACTATAGGACAAAGGACAGCTAAGCATGTGTTCTTTCTTCAAAGCAGAGGCTTGGGGTGGGGGGAATCGTATTTATTTGTACAGCTTACCAAAGGATGACTTGGACTGTGTCAACACTCATATAATTTTATTAAGAGTTGCTACCAAATCTTTTCATTTAGTGTATCCTTAAAAATTAAGTCTTAGATACAGTGATAAAGAGCCAGGGCAGGCTGTTCCCACATTGCTTTAACTCAACTACCCATTGTGTGTCCCTGTTTTAGAATCAAACCTCAGGACAGTGATTTACATAGTGGTCAGACGGGTCTCAGATTTCTAGTCCCAGGTATGAAGCTGATGTTGGGGATTCTAGTAAAAACACTGGGCAGTCCACTGAGGATTCCACCCATCTCCCCCCTCCCATACCCTTCTTAACTCTTAGGTGCCCCAGGAGACTGGATGCAGGGGGCTGCTGATTCCAAGAAAGAGGGAAACTTCTCCCTCAGCTTTCCTGGGAGGGGGTGGAGATGAAAACATTCCAGAATACTTTCTAGTAACTGCTGGGTACAACCTGGTCTGTGGGATTTCAAGCCTCTTTTTTTTCAACCCCTTCCCCAAATTACCCAAGCACTCCCAAGGATTGATGAGACTAAGAGGACAGTCCAAATCTTAGCAAATCACTACGGCTGCAATTCTGCAAACTGCTGCTGGTGCCTCATACCAACAGTGCCATGTATGACTGCTGCGCTGACCAGCAGCCCACATGGAAGGGGACACGGTCACAGCACAACTATCAGAAGTTTGGGATGTTATTAAAACAGATTTGTTAGGGCTGGGGCTGGGGCTCAGGGGTACAGCACTCCCCTAGCATGGGCGAGGCCATAGGTTTGATCCTCAGCACCACATAAAAATAAATAAAGGTATTGTGTTCAACTACAACTAAAAAATAAATATTAAAAAAAAAGCAGATTTGTGGCCAACAATATTAATGTGACTTCTAACAAGGTCAGTTTATTGGTCCAGGTTTAGATACTATGAAAACTTTTTTTTTTCTATAATATATTAACATATAATAAATAGCTAACATTCAATGACTACTTACTAGAAAATGACAGTGAATTGCTTTTGACCTCTCCTCTCAAGACAGATTCCTTAACTTGAATTCATAGGATCCTTCAGCTTTAATATGGGGGGGAAAAACATTATCACTCACTCCTATCTGCAATTTGGAATAATGAACAACCATAGTATTTCTGGTCACACCTGGGTTTTTATTGTTGTTTCTTTTCTTTTCTCTTTTTTTTTTTTTGATGGTCTACTTAATTTTCATATTATTTTAAAATATTGTTCATGTTCATCACTATTTCAAAGTTATGCTGATCGTTAAGCCCTGCCACTAATGTTAGTGATGAGCAAATAAAGAGGAGCATCTATTACTAGATCACATTTTTTTAAAAAATTGTCTTTTAGTAATATTATTGTCTTTTGTAATCATATATTTTATTTTAGAAGCATTATTTTGAGAAGGAGTCCACAGGCCTACATAGTCTATTAAAGGGTTATGGGGAAAAAGAAAAGAGAGAGAGAGAGAGAGAGAGAGAGAGAGATTTTGCTATAGAAAGTTAAAGATTAAGAAATAATAATTCTTTCTCCTTTTCAAGAAATTTTCACCCCCCTCAACTGACTGTGAAAAAGTCAAAATAATTGTAGGAATCTACCTGAACAGTTTGCCTTTTATGTCTAATTGCCGTGTAGTATAATTATAACTATGCACAGCATTAAATATGTGTCAAATTGATTTTTTTTTTAGTTCATTTGATTTGATTTCAACACCAAGCTCTATTCACTGAAGCATGGTCTCCACAGTTTCGTAGTTTATGCCTTAGTACTATTTGGTTGAGGAGTAGATGGTATCACATGAAATAACTTGAGAGCCACTGTTCTAAATTTAATCTTTGTTTCCATTATCACTGCTGCTCTGCGTCTGATAAACACTCTCTTGTATGACAGAAGATGACATTGTTTTCTACAAAATGTCCTTGTATTATAATTTGTTCAGCACAAACACATACTCCTCAATGTGTAAAAATGATTAAGATGCTGTAAAAATGTGGCACAACTTCTAGATTGTGTTTTTGAGAGAAGGAGAATGAATATGGCTGAACAATACTCTGGTATTTCACAGTGTACAAGATGGAAACACAGTTGCTCCATGGCTTCTGAGCCCCCGCATTCTTTGACCATGAACAGACAAAAATCTAGTTTCCAAATCATGAATCCCAAATCTTGGAATATGACTGTCCAAGTTTGATGTGCATTGGGTCCATTTGGGAGGCCAAAGAAATAAGGTCCCACAGTATGAACAGCCCTGACACCCTTATAGAAGGGTGGTTCTCTGAGAAGAATGGATGAAGCCAAAGCTTTCTATAAAAGGTTCCTAAAGACTTCAAAAGAGGAGTCCATATGGTTCCTCAGGGAGACCAGGAGTACATCCATTCTTGAGGCCTTAGTTTCATTGCAGCTGTAACAAAGTGCCAGAGACAATGTAACTTATAGAAATCAGAAATTTATTTCTTACAGTTGGGAGGCAGAGAAGTTGTAGATCAAGGTGCCAGAAGATTTAGTGCCTGGTGAGGTCTTCTCTCTGCTTTCAAGATGGTACCTGGTTGTACAACCTGGTGCTGAGAGGAACTAACAGCATGCTCTCATATGGTAGAAAAGCAGAAATGCAAAAAGGACATTGCTGGCTTCTTTGAGCCTTTTTATAAGAGCACTAATACCCGTTTATTAAAGAAGAGTCCTTAAGACTTGATCATCTCCTTAAGGCTCCAACTCATTATTTTAGGTTTCACCCTATGAATTTGGGGGGAACCAGACTTATAAACCATTGCACTTCCCTGTAAAGATTGACAAGGCATCCTTTGGGTGCCCCTGACTGGCACTGAAACCCAAACAAGATGACCAGCCTAGCTGTTCAGATACATATTCAGAGAGCATGAGAGGACTATTGACTTGAGTGACTTTGTGTTAGACTATTTTTCATACATTGTCCTACTCAAACCTCACATTCCCCCCAGGCCATAAAGGGTAATATTTTTTATGCCAGTCACCTTTTTGGGGATTATTTATAGAATCCCCTGTAGAGGCTCCTTATATTCTGTCTTAGCATCCTCAGCCCCATGCAGAAAACAGCTTCCTGGCATCCCCTGCAACTATCTGATCTATGCTTGACAACTCCACCCATGGGGTTCATGGTTGAGTGGTGACTGGTGAAGCCTCTGCCATTTCTGGGGATGCTAAAGGAGTGGCTCCAATACTGTGACCCCAATGCTAATGCAAGAGTGCTGGCCCCCATGTCAAGGATACTTTTTCTGATCTAATCCCAATAACACCTTCCATTGAGGCTCCAATTACAAAATTAATGGGGACGACCACCCTAAGGATCTCAGGGGCTAGGATCACAGGGATCTTTGTCCCTCAAGAACAGCACCTCATCTCCCACCTGAATACTCAAAAGTGCTGTTAGATTTCCAGTTCAAGATGGCAGATGGAACATGCAAAAAATCAACTCTAGACCTACAAACACACAAAATGGGGAAAGAAGAAATATGGTCAACAAATACACATCCGCTCTCTATAACAAAACATAAAGAGGGATTTATTCCATAAAACAGTAGAGAACTCAGTTATTTAAAAAAAAAAAAAAGGTGGCCACAACTGTAACATTAACAGAGCTGTATCTCTGCACCTCCTGTAAGAACCTGAGGTCCACCGTGTCACAAGGCCATCTCACTGCAGGCAGCAGCAGCAGAGGACATGCAAGGGAAAATTCTCCTGTGGAAAATGACCACAAAACTTAAATTCTCCAAGTATCTAAAGGAGACACCCTCCTACCCCAGGAAGGCTGCAGGCTCAGCCCATGGAAGAACTAAGACTGGATAAAATAGGAATATGAGAGTAATTTTAAAAGACTTTAAAAGTTTTAAAAAATCATAGTCTTGGGGAGCCAAAGAAGGGAATCCCATCATTAAAATCAGGATAGATTATACTTAAAGTTATAACAAAGGAAAAATGAGGGAGCTTAGAAAAGAAAAATATTATTAAACCAGCAAAATATTATTAAACCAGCACAACATTATTAAATAGAATACTGGAATCTAGTGAGGAGTAAATCCTGACTTAGAGCTAAATAATGATGTAGGAAGTAGCAAAAAAAAAAATAAGAAGAAGAAAGAACCATCCAGAACCTCCAATAATCATCTAATAAATTGTCCAAAAGAAGAATATAAACAAGAAGCAGCGGTAACCATGAATTCTTTGGGACATAAAACCTCACACTAAACTCACAGTAATGCCAGCATGAATGAGTAAAAGTGAGTTAAATCACAGTGAGATGCAACTCACTGTCCCTAGCATGGCTAAGACCAGGAAATGAGATGATAACAAGTTTTAGCAAAGATGAGAAATGGGAGCCCCCATGCCTGGCAAGTAGGGTTGTGAAGTGGTGGGTTAGCTTCGGGAAATTGATAGCTCTCCAAAGGTTGAGCATGCACTAAGAACGTGAACCAGCAATTCCACTCTTTTTAGGATATTCCCAGGGGAATTGGGAACTGAAAATTTGTTTGCCTGAAAATTTGAACATGAAAATTCTTGCCGCATTATTTATTCACAACAGCCAAATAGTAGAAACAACCCCAAATGTTCATCACCTGAGATGTAGATAAACAATCGTGGTCTTCCATAAAGCAGAATTTTATTCAGCCATATGAGAGGTGAAACACTCATACTTACTGCTGTGCAGATGGGCTGGAGTACATTATGTTAAGTGAAAGAAGCTCATCACAAAAGACCTCATGTTGTAGGATACCATTTAGACAAAATTCCAAAGTAAGCTAATAGGACAGGTTTCCAGGGGTTGGGGATGATGGAAAATGAGGAGTATCTGCTGATGGGTATGGGGGTTTCATTTGGGGATGATAAAAATGTCCTAGAATTAGATGATGGTGGTGGTTGCATCATTTGAGGAATAGATTGTACACTTTAAAGGGGTAGATTTTATCTTGTGTGAATTTTGTCTCAAACTGTTGTTTAAAAGAATGTCCTTGCCAAAGTTGAGTGGTGCTCGATGTGGGTATGCAGAATCCCAGGAGAATAATTCCTTTCTACACTTTTGTGATTGGCATATTAAAGTGCTGTTCCGAATGTATAACAGAATTTATTTGTCCCGTGGCAGGGAGAGGGGAGGACATACACTTTTCCTGATTTCCATTTGCACACTAGTTTCTCAATTTCCAAGGGGTTCAAACCAGAAGATAACCTGAACGTCAAACTCAATGCTTTCTTAGAATGGCTCCAAACCTTGATGGGCCATCAGAGCTTAACTTTATTTGCTGTTCCCTTGAGTTCTTTCCCAAGAGTCCCTTAGTCCTTTACATAACGTCATTACATACACAGCATTCTAACCTCAAAGCCAAAGGGAATAATTTAGCTATCATTACTTCATTTGCAGATGACAAAACCCAAGCTCATGGAGACTGTGACCTGAGAAGCAAAAAGAAAAAAACAGACACTGATTTTTATCCCCATGGTTTGCTAAGTCCATTTAATCTGATTCTTCAAGTGCTTTTAACTACAAATTCTGGCTGACTAAATGTGTCACAGGCCTTGCTATTTAAGAACAACTACTGTTAACCCAGAACATCTCATTTGACAACAGTGGCAAAACTGAATTTCAAATAATTTTTTTGACCTAGCCCAAATAGTGAAACAAAAGCCTGTAACAGAACAGAATAGAGGCCTGTGCCCTGCCTGACTTCAGCATTGCTCTCTCATTTCTGTGATCTTTAGCGGGCAGATAGCAGCAGCTGGCACCCACCACATGGTTGAAACCTCATCAAGTAAAAATGGTTTCTTTTTTGCAAACTGGTGTTCATCATCTCCCTTCTCTAAATAAATGGGTTGTTGAGATACTCAGGTTTCCTTCTTTGTGGCACTAGGGTACAATAGCAGCTTACCCACAGTCTCTGGCAGAAGTTCAATGGAGCTACTTTTGAGTACCATGGATCCATCGCCAGCCCAGCAGAAGGTTTTACTTTATTTTGTTTGGTCTTTGGTTTGTTTCTTAATTGCAAACTGCAGAGTCCAGAGTTCAAGGATAAAGTGTGACCTTGGGTGGTCCATGGGTTTAACAGGATTTGTAAATATTGCCAGGTCCTGAGGCTTAGCGATACCTGCTGTGAAAAAGAACACAGAAGCTCTAGAAAAATGGAAATCATGGTAGATCCTCATAGGTTCATCATGACTTCAGTATAATGAGTAAAACACATATGTAGAGCAATAGTTCTCTAGCTCTGCTGACGATAGAATCACCCCAGATTTAAACAATACCAATGCCCAGGTCTCAGTCCAGATCAATTAAATGAGGATCTGGTAGGCATTGGGTCCAGGCATCACTAGTTTTTAAAGCTCCTAAGGTGATTCCATTGCACAGTCAAGGTTGTGAGCCAGTGCTTTGGAGCAGATTTGCATCTTTATTCAAGGCTTCCATACTAATATTGAAGGCAAAAAATTGAGATTAGAAAAAAAGATTACCCTTGAAAATCATTTAAATTGCCCATGAAGTAGAATATAAGTGGCTTTGTGTCTGTAGCCCTGAAGAGCTAATGCAAGTGAGGATGCTTAATGCACCTAGAAATGTACAGCATACAGTAAATGGTACATATGCAAAACAGAATTGTACTATGTTAATTAAATAACCAAAAGCACACACTGAGCAGAATTCAGGTTCTGGAAATGCACAGAAAATGGGATTCTACTATCCAAATGTAGAAGGTCACAGCTGTTAAATAATTGATTAACTTTTGAATGACCTGGAAGTTTTTAGATCTGGAAGTTTTTCTAGCCGATTTCAGGTAGAAATAAGGATTTTAACAAGTTTCCTGAGACAGAATAAAGTGATCCCCTGTGTGATGCACAGATCCTAGCTAGATCCAGAAACTAAGTATGTAGACTTCCAGTCCATCACTGAGCAGAACTGTCTGGCAGAGAGTCAGGCCTTCCAAACCCTGCTGTACCGACTCCTCTAGCATGGTTTTTGGTGCTTCCTACAAGCCCTCCCCTATTCAAGTCTCCTCTTCACTTGATGTAAAATGTTTGTTCTACTTCCGCATCTCTGCTGAACCTTCTCCTCCTGCTTCAAATGCTTTTCACATCCCTTCCATTTCCTGTGACCTCAAATCTACCCACTCTGTGCTGCACCCACCATTAACATCAGTGTCTAGTATTGTCCTCTCAAACTGCCTCAAGTCCAATTTCAGGATTTTTTTTTTTTCCCTCAATTTAGCCCTCTCTTGGAATCATCTTCTCTCATGCCCAACCTCTCTGATCCTTCTTCAAGTCCCATGAGCCTTACCTTTAAAGTTCTCCAGAATCTAGCCACTGCTTACCATGCCAGACCACACCAGTCCCAGGTGTCATTTGACCCCACTTGATTATTGGAATAGCTGCTTCATTAGTCTCCCATCCCACTCTTGTCCTTATGGACTGTCCTCTGCACAGCAGCTTGAGCAATCCTTTTAAAATGCGCTCTCAGTCATGCTGCTCCCTGCCTGGAGGTCTCCTATGGCTCCCATCACGTTTAGAAGTAAATCCAAATCTCACCCAAGATCAAACAGCAATCCATGCTTTCTCCACTGATTTTTACTATTGATATTTAGAATATCCTTTAACACATGTTTATACCGTATGAGGCGCTATTCTAAGCCTTTCATAATTTCAGGGTCGTCCTCACAGTTTGGAAACTGAGGCATGGAGAGGTTAGGAAACTCACAGGGCATCCAGCCAGTAAGGGGTGAGCTACTGGCTCAAGAGTCCACACTGGTGACTATTGTCCCATCCTATCTCTAGATGTGTGCTATAAACTATGCTATCAGAACTTCATTTTAATTTAAAATATTTCAGTAAGGAGTCCAGGACGGTATTTGGTTTCTTATGTTTGCATATGCATCAACATGTGAGTTTAACTGTAGGAGGAAAGGTTTTATAGAAGGAAAAAGAGAGAAGGGATGGAGCCTGTGTTAATCAGGGAAGTCCACGTCCCTCCGACAGCAATGCTCCAGAGCCAAGCTGGAAGCCAAGAAATTTGTTTTAAAAATATGATCTCTCCCAGGCCGAAGATTACGTCAAATATATGGTGATATACCACCCAAAAGGCAAAACCACAGTTTGCTTGTTTAAAGGCTTGTTTTAGGTTGGCTTGGCTGCTTCTCCCAGCTACACCGCGAGCAATGGGCTACAGTTTCTGTGTGAGGGTTGAAAACTTGTCTGGGGGAGAGAAATTGTGGACCTGCCCAGAGGCTCTGCACTGCTGGAAGGATCACCCACAGCCCAGGCTGGCTGGCTGGACAGCCAGGCAGCTGGCTTTCATTACGGCCACACCTGAGCAACGGCACCCACACACTCCCTCCTAGTGGAGGGGGGATTCCATGTGTTGAGTAGCACGAAGAGTTTGGGCTTCAAGTAGAGTGCCCTCAGAAAACAGTAAGATGTCACCCAGAAATATAAAAATAGGGAAAGGGTAGAGTCTTGGGGTGTAGGGTTGGAAGCAAACTCAAGATTGAGAAGTAAAAGGCAAGGGACAGGTGGTTGAAAATATGCAAATATCCATGCAGACTCATGCCACCTGGGACTCCTCCTGTCCGGAGCACCTAGGCTCTTCTGCTGGCTCTGCTGTTTAAAAGTAACCCAGGAGCTGGTCATTGTGGGGCACACCTGTAATCCCAGGGGCACAGGAGCCTGATGCTGGAAGATCACAAGTTCAAAGCCAGCCTCAGCAACTTAGGGAGGCCCTAAGCAACCCAGCAAGACTCGGTCTCTAAGTAAAAAATTTAAAAAAAAAAGACTGGGGATATGGCTCAGTGGTTAAGCACACCTGGGTTCAATCCTTGGTACAAAAAAAAAAGGAGTGACCTACAGGACCCACACCCTCCAGTTTGCCACACAGGTGACCTAATAGGAGGCTTTAACTATTTGGGGGTAGGCATCTCAGCCTGGCCTGTTGTCACTGTATCATAAGCAGTTGTTAACAAGTGGGAACACAGAAGGAAAGGCCCCGCGACACACAAGGAAGCGCAGCACCTGGTTTGGGGGGAAGGGGAGAGGGAGAGGGCATTGAGTTTCATTGATTGGGTCTGCGTGGCAGGCGGCTGCCCCCCAGGAAGGCCTGGTATTCCTGTCCTCTCCGTGAACCTGCCTGAAAGGGATACAGGAGTTATTGGGTAATCAGGACTTGTCAGCACCTCGGTTATGCAGGATGGTTCAATCCGATAATGTGAATGGAACCTGTAATGGGGCTGATGAAAAGCACTCCAGTTTCAAAAGGGCCTTGAATGATTTTTTGTTCATTTTCTGTTTACATGTAATGTGTTATTGATGTCATTACCTTATAATACAGCGGCTTGTTTCATAGAAAAACCAGGAATTATTCATTCTTTAAAAAAAAAAGACTCAGAAGAAGAGGAAGAAAGAAGGAAAGAAAGAAACCCTGTTACGTGAGGAAAATTGCATCCGAATGCTGCAACTGAAACATATTGATTTTCTGGCGCTCGACTTTTTAGATTAAAAATGCCAATACTAAATCCTTTCGTGACCTATAGTTCATATGAAGTTCGCATGTCATTTACTATTATTCTAGAAGGGAAAAGAAAACGGAATCTTTAATGAAAACGTAGTTGGAAAGAATGTCTGCCGTTTCCATAATTTGCATACCATTATAATAATGCCTGATTATGAGCTAAATATGCTGATAGTAGGGTGGGCTGGACATTTTTCTTATTTCAAATCAAAAGCCATTTATCTCTTTTTAATTGTTTGCTTGTCTGTCTTCATCCTTGGTGGGAGTCGCTCATTGTCCAGGCTCATTAAGTTTGGGCATTAAGTGCCCATGCTAAGGTCAATCCCAGATAGGGCCAGAGACCTCCAGGCATGGGGTCTTGTCACAGTCTGGAAATGTGCATGGTACTTCTTATTTATTCATCTAATTTAGTTGAGAATTGCCAAGTGGACCCAAGTCCCTGGCACAGTCTTGGTTGCATTTACGGTTCCTGCTTATCTCCAAAGTCCCCAGCTGACAAGGGTGCCACCTTTGGTGGCAGTTTTTGTTTTCTAGCCATGTGCCATGATCCAGGTTTGAAAGTTACCAAAAAATATCTTTCTTCTAAAACTATTTCCTTTCACTGTATTCTTCTGTGTTTTTAAGCCATTATCACAAATCTCTCTGTCTTGCTCAGAACTTTCCCTCCTGTTAAACCAGGGATTGCCTGACTTCCTTGTTTTGGTGACAGATGAGTATGTCCTATAATACTTTGGCCTCATTCCTTATCATGACATCTTTATTGCTACAATGAGGGCAAGGCACTCAGAGAGCATAGATTGCCCAGATAAGAAGCTTCTCTAACTAGAATTCTCAGTGTCTACAGCTGTTAGCAAACTGTGGTCCACAAGCCACATCCTACCTGACACCTACTTTTATAAATAAAGTTTTATTGGAAGACAAGTTGCCCATTGGTTTACATGTCCTCTGTGGCTGTTTTTGCACTACAAGAGTAGAGTTGTCATAGAGACCATATGGCCAGCAAAGCCTAAAATATTGACTATGTTGCCATTTACAGAAAAAGCCTGCCAATCCCTAGCCTACAGTATTGTGTTCCTTAACAGTCTTCTCCTAAATTATAGTAGGCACTGGTGTACCTTAAGCAGTGAGTGTAAGAGTAGATAGGCGCTACAGAATTCAAAATCATGAAGTTTTTTTAAATATTTATTTTTTATGTGTAGTTGGACACAATGCCTTTATTTTATTTATTTTTATGTGGTGCTAAGGATTGAACCCAGGGCCTCACACCTGCTAGGTGAGCCCTCCACCACTGAGCTACAACCCCAGCCCCTAAATTCATGAAGTTCTGAGTGAGGTGAAATCTTAGAAATCACCTAGTCCTAATTCCCAACAGATTGATGTTTGATTACTACAATAGTATTTCTGGTATTGAGGAAACAATTAAATCTCCAAGCCATTTTGTATTCTAATAGTTCTGCTAGGAATTGTTCCTTATATCAGGTACATAGCTATTTCCATGTAGCTCTTTCCCTTGTTCATATTTCTGTGCTTCACAGGTATACAGGCAAGTATGGAAACTCTTCAGCACCGTCATCATGCAGGTATTGAAAACTCTTGTTATTTTCTCTCTCCATGTTTTCTTCTTCAAATTTGGTGTTCCAGTTGACTTGCTTTGTTCCTCTTATGCCAGAGTATTGAGTACTTTGACAGTCCAGGCATGTTCCTCTGGATGCATTAATCCATCCTCAGGTACCAATGCAGTATTGTAGATGTGGTTTTACTAATGTAAAGTTTGGCAGAATTATCACCTCCATTCTTCTAGGAGTTATAGATCTGTTAAACTAAATCTTAATTCACCTTTGGAGAAACCACATATTGCTGCTGATTCACTGTGCAAGGAATCAAACAAAACCCCTTTGTTGATGTTTAGAAAATCATCTTGCTATTTTTCCTAACTTGGTCCCTCTTTTTGTGTGTGTGTGTGTGTGTGTGTGTTTGTGTGTGTGTGTGTGTGTGTGTGTGTGTGTGGTGTCAGGGATTGAACCCAGGACCTTGTGCATGCAAGGCAAGCACTCTACCAACTAAGCTATATTCCCAGCCCCTGTTCTCTTTATTGCCCCTCATTATTCCTGTCTGGACTCTGCTCCTACTTTTACAGTAGAATCTGATTCCTTAACATCTCATAATGTCTTCTTACTTAGGAAGGACTAAAACAACTTTTCCCAATTCTTTTTTTTTTTCTTCACCCATACATGTGAAGAAGGGTGACTTCTTCCAAACTGTTTACTCTTGTCCCACATACTTGACCTATATTAAGTGGAAGGAGAGGAACTGAAAGCAATCATGAAGGTCACAAAGGCTGTTCTATGTTTATTTCTGACTCTTCTCCTTTGGCAGCATGACAGGATTGCCTCTGGTGGACCCCTGTGGTTGGGCAGGTCATGTGATGAAGTCTAGCCTCTAAATTTTGAGTGGAAATGATAGTGTCACTTCCATACCAGCATTTAGCTGCTGATTCAAAGCCCTCTAGTGCTCTCTTTCTCTCTGCCATGGTGACCAACAGCATTGAAGATGGCTGTTTCCCTATTCTGAATCCAAGAGTAATGTGACATGGAGCAGAGTCCTGCTAACTCATGATGGTTGTGGAACACAAGTGAGAAATAATCCTTCATTTTGTAACCTTCATTCATGGTTAGAATGAGGGGTTGTTTGTTTTTGCAACATAACCTAGCCATCTGATACTCAACATTTACCAGATCCTCCTTCAACATTAGGCAAGTACTTATTTAGTACTGTAATAGTCAGCAGTCCATTGCTGTGACAGAATACCTGAGAGAAATCAACTTAAAGGAGAAAAGATTTGGGCACATAGTGTCACAAGTTTCAGTCTATGGTCTGCTGGGTCCATTTTTTCTGGGCTTGAGGTGGGGTAGTACTTCATGGCAGAAGAGCCTGGTAGAGCAAAGCTGCTCACTTCATGGCAGCCAGAAGCAGAAAAATAGAAATACCTACATTGAAGGCACACCCCCAGTGACCTACTTCCTCCAAGTAGGTCCCATCTTCCAAAGTTTCCACCACTTCCCAATGGTGTCACTCACTGGGGACAGATCCTTCAAACACATGAGCCTTTGGAGAACATTCCAGATCTGAAGTCAAACAAGTATCTACTCTATGAAAAAGCACTTGAACCATCAAAGTGAGCAAATCAGAAGTTTCAACCCTTGTGGAAACAGAGGGTTTGGACATTTAATGGAGTAATCACTTCAGACCTGAACCCCCCAGATACAGCGTGGCAGACAAAGAAAAGCAGGATCTTCAGGTGTGTCTTCAGGTGTGTTATCATCAACGCCCTTGTTAGGAAGGCTGAGCTGGATGCCAGGGTTCAGTGGCTAACACATCACCTACCTCCTGTGTGAGGATGGACTGACCCTTTTACCTGTTGGAGGGTCTCCATTTCCTTTTTGCCTTTCCACTCATGCTTCATTCCATTGTGTATCATTTGTGCCCATAGTTGTCCAGCCTCTGCTTTAATATTTCAAAAATAGGATGTTCCTCATTTCCCCAGGCAGTATTTCATCTTTGGACATCCGTACTTATTTCAGTGTTTGTTTGGGTTTTTTGTTGTTGTTGTTGTTGTTGTTTTGTTTTGTTTTGGTTTGTTTTTTCCTCTGAAGCCTTTAAGCTCTGGAAACCTATAGATAGAGCCACCGACCTTTTGTGGTAGAACCTCAAGGCCAGCATTTTCATGAAAATTAATATTTTGACTGAGTTCCTGTTCTGAGCCAAACACTGCCTTGAACTAGGTGATGTTGGACATACGAGGAGAAGTCTATGGCATAGCCCTGAAGTTTAAGTCCTGATGGATAGATAAGACTGGCCTTTAGGTACTGGGATACAATATGTGCTATTAAATTGTGGGTCAGATTCAGGGGAAGGAAGTTTAGCATGGATTACTGTAATCAAGGAAGGCTTCGTGGAGGGTAGGGGATTCATGCCAAGCCATGGAAGATTTAGATTATAGGTAGGTGGTGGGCATGGGGAGAGGTATATAAGACTAGGTGAACAGCTCCAGGGACAGCAAGGTAAGGATGAACGTGGTATATTTGGGAAAGCATGTGGAATCTGGCCATAGAAAAAAAAATGGATCGAGGCTCAGATTTTGACCAGATTTGCATAGAGAATTTTTAGAAGCATCTACTGACATGATTTTACAAGATGTAATCCTAGCTAACCTACTCTGTAAGAAAGGATATCTTTGTGCCCTTCTCACACCAACGGGCCTCCCAGAGTTTAAAAAAAAAAATTAAGCTTTACCGATCTGGACCTTTTTTCTTTTATCACAGATTCTCTGTTCTCTGTTGATTTGCAGTTTTTATTTTTTCACAGTAACCAGGATCACAGACGGAGATGTTCTTCCTGGGCATTTCTCATGCTGGTGTCAGATGTTGCTAGGTTAGTGTACGCGGGTCAGCTGAGGGCCTCCACTAGGGAGGCAGCCAGAGGCTTAGGCCTGTCTCGTGCTGTAACGAGGCGTTTGGGGAGAGGGAATATGGAAAGGATCCCATTGCCCAGCGGGTCCCATTCTTCACGTAAGTAATGGGTTCATTTAGCCATTCAACAAGAATGGCTTTCTCCAGGGCATGTGTGGTCTGTAGGCAGTTCAAGCTCAGGACACAGACACACTCAGAAAACACAAGGAATGACAGTGAGTTGATCTGGAGGTTCACACTCACACTCCCCTACTCTGCCTTTCTGTTGACCTCTTAAGTACTTCCACCTCCTCTTGTAAGTTTGAGAATTTTTGAGTCGCTGAAGAAAAATTCGAGAAAGACACAACTCATTCATATCTGACTCGGATTAAAAAAAATTCAAAAATTCATGTGAAAGAAAATGCTCTGTTCAACATGGAAGTCAATTGGAAACAACAAGAGTTGTTTCCTGCAGTGTTGAGGGAAGTAGTTAATGAACTTACTGAAATACAAGGCAATCATTTTGAAATGCCAAGGAGAACAGGGATGGAATCAGAGACGGAAGAAAAATTAAGGTGTTATTTTCTATAAATGGAAAGGGGGAATTGGGGACTAATTGCCTTTCTAAAAATTAAGGAATTAAAAATAAAATGCCGAGCTTTCTATAAATCTTGGTAGTCTTCAAAATGAGTCTATATCCATTGATGTTAATATATTGTCATTTTTAATGGATGCATAGTGATTATACATAATCATTGGTTCATATGATTCCTACAACAACCCTGGGAGGTAGGCAAAGTGAACTATTTTTTTCCCTTCATTTTCTATTCGCAGATGTGGACCCAAGATTTTGAGAAACTAAAGGACTCACTCAAGACTATACAACTAATAGGCAATTATGTCAAGATTAAACACCCAGACATTTAAACTCTGATCTGGTCAAATATAGAAGGGAAGCGAAGCCAGGGAATTAACAGTAGGTTTATAAAAGACAATGTGTTCAAGAGAGGAGGTGTGGCAAGGTAATTTAGTGGGCAAGAGCTCACTTTGGAGCAGCAATTGCAAATAGAAGCCCAGGGTCATAATCTAGTAGCAGATGCATTTGCACAATTATAGCCCAAGTATTTACAAAGTTTTGTTCAATATTTTTAAACAGCATTTTAAAACCATTAAATATTTTGCAATAAAATTTAATTTCTGGACTCTCTGTTACAGCCCCAAGGGCCAAATTTCCATACACCCACAACCAACAGGAGCTTAGCAGCTATCTCTCTTAAATGTGAGCGCTCCAGTTTGCTCCCTGAGGACCAGTGACCAGTTGATATTTCTCATCATCCTGTACCATTGTGTTTCTCCTGCCCCTCACCATTCCTCCTTGGATTCTGGAGGTCTTGGAATTTGTGTCCTTGGATCTAGAAACAGCGTCTGGGCTCTATCAACTTATTATGGTGTGGATGTAGGCAGATTACTTCTATAAAATAGAAATGGTGATGGTGGCACTACTGTGGCTAGTGGGGTTTGTTTTCTTTTCCAAGCTATTTCCTTTCTTTGGAAATTCCCATCCTCTAGGGATAAAGAGGCCCATTTATTTTCCCAGGTTGCATAGGCAAATGATTTTGGCTCTTCTGCTCAAATGTAGATGAAGCAGATGCAGAATTACAGTTGGCGACCCAAAGAATGTACCTGTGTATGTTCATCTTGGGGCTACCTCAAGCTTTCAGGGACAGCCTGGCTGATATGTCAGGGTACCATTCAAAATTCATCACTGGTGTTCTGTTGGTGTGAGCTGTGATGTGTCTGTTCACAGTGTAGGAGACATCTAAGCGCCCCTCACTCCCTGCCACGATTTTCGCTAGTTGTGAGTTTCCTTGCCTGGCTCTTTGGCCCTCTCAGAGTATCTGTGAGCACCTTAGTTGGCTGCATGGCTTGTCTTTGCCTGTTGGCTCTCTGATCCACTCCCAACCTTTTCTCTTTCTACTATGTGAGACACCAGAGGACCATTTTCAAAACATTTTCCAGGCTCTTGGGCTGTCAGATTTGCAGACTAAAGTTCATTATATTTGGTGACCTTCTTTAATAAAAAGAATACACAGTTACAGATACAAAATTATGTGAAAAAGGGAATGTTTATATTTTTGTGAGAAAACAAGTCATGATAAATTACAAATCTTAAAAGATTACTTAGAGTAGAAAAAAACTAGAACAAATAAAAAACACAAGGCTGGGGAAATAAGGTCATTTTATTCATTAACTGTTGAGATAGAGCTCTTATGATTTCCTAAGTAGAATGTTTGGCTTCTTCCTCTTTGATAGCTTCTTCCTATGACAATAATTTTCTATCAAAGAAGAAGAAATATTATTCATTCTTCTCTTGATATGCTGATTGGAATTTAATTCATTTATTATTGGCAATTTAGAAATGTTTTCATTTATAGCATTATTAGGGTTACATAAAATTGTTAGGATTATTGTCAATGGTGTCTGTCAAGTTGCTTATCTTAGCAAGACTTTAAGGCAACTTAAATTTCTTGAAATTAGGATCACCGAGTTTGCTTTCACTGTCCTAGTATTGATAACCCAACCAGGTACAATGGCTCAGCGGGCAGTCATGAAAGTATTCTATTCCAGATGAGGAAACATTCTTGAGCATGTGGGACAATCCGATGTCCACAGGATATCAGGCATCCCCAGATTAAGTGATACTAGCAACCCTCAATCCTTTGGAAAAACCACAGCCAGTAACAGATCTATAGAGAAGTAACTGTGAACCACACATATGCATGGCTCACTAGGCAGGAGCTAAATGAATCTCCAGCTCAGCGTCCCTTAGATAAACCCTAAGTAGGCCCCTCATAATTCAAGAGGACACATAGTGCAGGGGATGCCAGAGACAGAGAAGAAGGCAGTCATAGCCATGCTGGTTTAAATACCATGCTCCTCTAGTTGCATGTCTGCGACCCTGTACACCTCCCAGGCCTTGGGAGGGCTCTACACAGGGAAAGGCCCTGAAACTTACTTCTCCCAAGCTTCCCTCTCAATGCATTTCTCAAGCCCCCTTGCCTGGTCCTAGAGGGGATCCAGTCAAGGGGTTGGAGAACTCCTGGCCTTTTGGCTAAAACCACCTCTTTCTTTACCCCTTGGGCTGTAGGATAAATAGAGCTTCCTGTCTGTGGTCATCTCTGTCACCATCCCATTCGGTTTTTAGAACATCTGAAACATTTATAACTAGTGACTGTTTCAAATCCATTCTGTTGTATGACCTAGAGTGGGGTTCCTTTCCTAAGTGGGACCTAATCTATACTAATTTTTACTTAAAGAACATGCTCAGAAATAATGTACATTTCCAAATTTGTCCTAAAGATCTTTTGCAGATCGATTCCTACTGTCTTTAGTGAACTTTGTATATGAGGCACCTTGTGGAGCCCACAGGTTCATCTGTGTGCCATTACGTTTCATATCTTTATTACATATTTATATACATTTTATTCAATCTACCTAGAGAGAGTGTCGTTTTTCTCCATAATTGACAGCACACAAAAGGTGACATATAGTATTAGTGGAAAGCCTCCAATTGTGTGTGAGCAAAGTCCAGAACCCCCGAAAACACAAGACATAATAATACATACAGTAGGGCCAAATTATAAAAAATAATGGCGCAAAGTGGTGTCTGTAAATATTTTAAGCTAAGTAATCTAGTGGGATTAGAGTGAGGAACAGAAAATGAAACTTTATTTCATTTGGAAAAACATGCCTGGGGGGAAGAATATATAATTCAGAAATATCAGTAGAAGAGAAAATGCAAAATGATACTGATGCTGAATGAGGATTAGAATGGAGATGACAGCAAATTTGGCATTAGCATCGTACTCAGATGGTAACAATTTAAAGAGCATAAACTAGATGGCAAAACAAATGAGAACAGCAAATTTGGTACTCGTAATAGAAGTGTGAATTGGATTGAAAGGGATTAAGAGATGCAATGATTTTTTTAAAAATTTCTTTTGTCTTTTTACATTAGAAACACTTTGATAAATAATACAGATGATTATAAAGAAGAACAAAAATAATTATTCACATCCTAAAATTTGAGGAGGAACCTTAAAACTACCTGGATAACCCCCTTCCACATACAGATGAGGAATAGGATCAGGGGTAGGAATTCACTACAGATCATTTTGCCATACAAGTTCCTCTCATTGCACTCAGACTTTGGTTTACACTTGAATTTATAACTCTGTAAATGTTGACTAAAGGAAAACTTAACAACTGATCCAAAGTATTTGATGATTATAAATGCTGTGAAATAGCACAGCATTTTTGCACAGAATAAAGGAATAATGTAAGCATTGGAAATGTTCTGGCCCATGCCTTGTTCCTCATTATATCCTAAGTGCTCACCTTGTGTATGGCACAGAAAAGGCATTAAATAGATGTTGGATATTTGTCAAATGGATTGTTGGTTGATCATTGGAGGGTTGAATAAATGCAAGAGAGAAAAGAAGGCGGGACAAGACAGAGGGTGGGTGGGTGGGTGGCTGATGGATGGTTGAGGGACTTTCAAAGGGAAAATCTAATCTGTTCTCTAATTTCCTGAGGAAGAATGGACTGTGCCAGTTCTGGGCCATGCTATCTCAAATGAAACACAGCAATTCATGAACAGCAAGGACATTTCTACTAGGAAATATGATAAAGCAATCTCATTGCCTAATCAAATCTCAAAAGACTTGAGATTACCAAGAGCGGTGTCCAGGAATGTCAATAGCGTGGATGATAACCATTTGCCTGTGATTACAAACAAGAAATTATCCACGATTAAGTGGAGGATACCAAGTTAGTGAAGAAACTGAATTATGCTGTACAGTTTTATTGCTTTTAGATGTGTTGGTAAGAAATGAAAATAGACTCATAAAATATTACCTATGAGGGATCATTGGAGAAAATTGTTTTCATTATTGATAAGAATTCCTAGTTATCATCTCAATTATAGATAAAAGGATGCCGCCTATGAACTTAAGGATGTTTTAAACAGTTCTCTGGCATAAAAATCATTCTCCTGGAATCTCTTTTACACTATTAATTAGAAAAGCAGATGTTTTATTCTGTTCATACTCAGCCTGTATGAATTTTTGCAAATTTGGAATTAGTAGAATTAGTCTGAACGATGAAGCCTTCCAGGACACTGCTGTTTGGGGACATAATATAACACTCAATGGTTAACTAGAGATCATGAACATGTATTACTTAGAAGTTTCAGTGAGCATGAATTCCTCCAGCCAACTTTATCAGTTGCGCTGATTAATTGTGTAATTGTTAATCTTGTACATTTTTTAAACTAATGAACAGCAAATTAGAGGAAGGTCTGCCATTTCCCCCCTCTTTTCTCTTTCTTTCTTGATATGTAGCTGAGTTCAGTCACCATCAGCACTAAATTCCATTCAGAGTTCACAGCCGTCATGATAGCTAGTGCAGTTTTAGGTTAAGCATATTTTATCCATAAATTGCTATATTTGGTTCTCGAGTTATTATTGCAGTTCCTTGGGGTACATTTAAATCCACCTTATTGTAATAGATTATGGAATATAGTGGCTAATGTGTCTAATGTAAAATAAATGACTATAATGATTTATGATGCGACACTTCAATTTTATTGAACATAAGGATCATTGTACTAAAATGGATGGTGTATTGCTGGTTTAGCATAAAATACTGAATAACATATTCAAGAAAATGAATGGCTTGGCCAGTTCATAATATTCTGCCCCTTCAGCTGAGAGGTCTTTAATAAGCAGGAGTGTCATTACACTTGGAAATGTATGTGTAGGTAATCCATTATCTAGAACAATGACAGGGATCTGCTCAAGTCCTTATTAAAGAAGAGACTCTTTAGGAGAAAATGTAGAATTCTTTGATCTTCATAAAAGAATGATTTCCATCCAACCACAAGGCAACTGTAATAACAGTGCTGAGCAGCAAAATAGTAAGTGGTCCCACATTTAAAAATGATCACCTCGAGACTCTCTCATGACTGCCTAGATGGAGCAGAATTGCAGAAACATTTTGATTTTTTTCATCATTGTCCTCAGATGATATCCTTAATGTCCTTCTCTACACATGTCTGTTCATCAACTCTCTAGCTTTTATCGTGCCTAGCCTATGTGGTAACTCATCCTATATCTTTCCACAGAACTCTGTGTTTATGTTTCATTACTCAATAATAAGGTAGATTTAAGAAGGTCTGAATTAGCTTTTAATTCTTATTCACACATAAACAATGATTTTCAGTGATATAATGGGCCAGTTTGTGTTCTGAGACCTGGGGAAGGAAAGGAAATTCTTACACGGCGAATGACAGATTCAGATTAATGGTTAAAGATCTATCCTCCAAAAACTGGGGGAGGGCGGGGGCCTGAGGAATAAGAGATTGATAGGAATGTTTTCTGACTCTCTCATCCTTGTGATCCTGTGATCCTTCCATCATAGCTCCATGAATCTTCTGGGATACGGTTCAATGACTTAAACAACTCCCACCTGACAACTAAATCCTTAAGGGATAATCTTAATAGCATCCATATTGCCCTGGGAAGATAACTAGCTTTCCTCCTGGGCGTGGCCATGCTAGGAAGTGGTGAGGGACCCTGAGTATTTTGAGCCCAACTCTTGCATGGTGGGTTACACTGACATCAACTCCACTAACCACTGACCTCCTCGGCACTTTCTGGTTTATGCCCTTCTCCATCCCTCTGCCCAACCAAAACTGAGGGGCTGTCAAATATGAACCCAGTTCATCATGCATTTTGATTCCACATGGGGGCTTTGATTTCTGTCTCCTCGGTAGCAGAGTTGACTACTCTGCCTGAAAGGACGTGGGTCATGATGAGAAAGCAATCTGAAGAGGAAGAGAGCACTGTACTTGTGGACTGAAGGAGTTAACATTCCAGGACAGGGGATGCGTGCCGTGCATTCTGTCCTGTATGGATTGCAGATGTTTATTTATTCAGGATATGGTCTCAGACCACGTTTAAAATTATTATTGTATTGATAAGGTGATGTAGCCTGAAAATATTCATTGTAGAAATCAATGAGCAACTCTGGATGTTGTGAGTTAATTTGGAAGGTCAAAAGCTTCTGAATGAATATTCCCCAAAGTGTGCACATTCTGTAAGCAACTAAAAATGAAAAGGATAAGGACCATCTTTTCACTAATGGACATGTGGGTGTGTTGCTGCTTTTGGATCTCTTCATAATGCTAGAAAAGACTGAGGCAAAAGCTGCTCAGATACCTCTAGCCTTAAAAGTTCCCCAACCACCACAATCTCCACACCCTAGTTCCTGAATTTTAGGATTTTTCTTTTCTTTTACAATTTCCCTCTACACCAAATTCTATGTAGACATTAAACATTGTCAAGATGTTTTCATAAAGAATATTGAGGGTGAGGGTGTTTTTTTCTTCTTATACCTTAATTATTTTCCCCTCAAAATATTGTAGTAAATTGAAATGGCTCATAAGATCTCTCAGCCACCCCACAAGATATTATTTCTCTGCCTCAATGTCTCCTACCAGCTGCAGCTTGAATCTCTGTCTGATCAGCTTTGGAACTGAGCCATAGAATTGTGACTTCAGAAAAGGAGATTGCCGAGGCCAAAGCACACAACCTAAAGTTTGGCCAGTGAGAGACCTTTTTGCCCTGGCTCCATTATTAATCCACTCCCTCTCCCCTTTCTCTTCTCCCTCCCTCCCCACCCTCTCTACCACACCCTCACTCCATCCAGTATTTCCAAGGATTTCTCTCTAGCTCTCTAACATTTCTCTGATGTGCTTTCCTCATAACCTTGTGTTTTAACTTATTCATCACACCAAATATCATATCTATTTTATTCCCTCTAAGTTCTGTGTCTTACTTCTAGCACTAATGTAATTTTTAGAATCCAGACCTCCATTTATGTAAGAATCCATACGTAGAATTACTGATGTTAACATCTCTCAAAAAAGTGCTAATGGGCTATTTATTGAAACCAAGGATTTACATTTATATATAATGTGTGTGTCTGTATGTATATGTGAATGTATGTGTGTGTATATGTATGTGTGTATATATATATATATATATATATATATATATATATATATATATATATATATATATTTTATTTCCAAATTATGCTTTGGCTTCTTTTTTGGGGAGTTCATGCAACTACTACTTCCTTATGTCTTGTAGCCAGATCCCAGATAAAGCCATGCACATCATTTACTTCCTTGAAAACACTTTGATATATAGAACAGAAGAATTGTACCTGAGAAACCTGAAGTATCTGCCCAACATTGATATTTTAAAATGTTTTTTTCTTTATATCTTCCTTCAAAACATAGGCTGTATAAGCCCATCAAAGGATCTTTAGATTTTTCTTTAAGCACTGTTTTTCTAAGGGTGACAGCCCCAGTGTAGAACTCTGCCTGACTTTAACAGGCAGACTTTTCAGTACTAGGCACACAGGTCTAGGACAAGTTGAGAATCATTGGAACTGTCAAGTGCAATTATCCCTGAGCTAAATAAGACAAATGGCCCATTAGAAGTTATGTATGATGCATTGAGAGTCTGAGAACTTGACCAAAATGACTTCACAAGATGTTGGGGAAAAATATGGACATTTACTTGGATAGAGTGATAATGCATCTATTTCCTCCAAGCCAGAGGGGACTGAATATTTGTATTATTCACTGTCTTTTTGACTAACCAAAAATAGTTAAAACAACCTGAGGTAAATTTAGCAGAGACCAAATGAAGAAAACTTTGAAATTTGCTAACCAGCCACTGTAATTATGGAGTACATGCAGTGATACGTTCCTCTTGATGAGGAGAGCACAGTATTGTGAAATCACAACTTCTCCCCAGGAAGAGCTACAAGTCTAGCTACAAGATGCTCTCCAAAAATTTTTTTAAAATGTTGGGGGGATGTTTGATGTTTGGGGAATTTGTGGAGACTATTGAAGGGTGGATGCTAACTTGATGTAATTATTCTTAGGTTGATCTGGAGAAATTAAAAGATGTTAGTTAAAGGGGAAAAGTTTGTAAAAAGAGATAAAAGAAGGGAGGACTTTATTTTATATAGTATTTATATTTGTATTTTAAGCAACAGCAATCAAAACAGTGAGTCACTGTTACATTGAGTGTTGCAGGGGTAGGAGTGGGACAGCATGGTGTCTGGAGATAGATCCAGACACATATGGAAATTCAGTAGAGGAGGTAGATAATCAAATGAGTAGTGAAAAGGTGTTTTATTTGGTAACTATTAGGAAAAAATAATGCAAGCCTCCTACCTCATTCCTTCAATCCAAGTAAGCTTTAAGTAAACCATATAGGGATAAGTAATGAAAAAACTGATATTATAAATTTCTAAAAGAAACATGGGTGCACATTATACTTAGAAAACAAGGACCTTTCTAGAAGTAGCATGAAGAGCAGGAGCTATTAAGTACAATATTGATATATTTGACCATAAAACAAAGTTAAATTCTCATTGAAGTCAAAAGACTAACAAAAAACTAGTATATTCATAATACATACTTCAAGGTCTGATTTTCTTATTGAACATCATTGATATATAAACACACAGACATATACACACACATATACCATTTTAATTTCTGCAAATAAATTTCTAATATTTATGTGCTATTGGAAGATACTGACCAAATTTTTCATCATGGCCTTAGGATAATCTTTTATTTAATGTAGTTTTGTAATCATGTTTTTGTAATAGTACATGCATGCATTATTTGAATAAACAAAAACTAAAATATGTTAACACTATGATTGATCCATAAATCAGTGGTTCTTACTCTTTTGGGAAACAGACTCCTTTAAGAATCAGACATTCTGTACAAACAACAATGGTGAGGATGTGGGGGAAAAGGCACACTCCTACATTGCTGGTGAACTGCAAATTGGTGCAGCCGATATGGAAAACAGTATGGAGATTCCTTGGAAAACTGAGATTGGAACCACCATTTGACCCAGCTATCCTACTCCTCAGTCTGTACCCAAAGGACTTAAAAACAGCATACTACAGGGACACAGCCACATCTATGTTTATAGCAGCACAATTCACAATAGCTAAACTGTGGAACCAACCTAGATGCCCTTCAGTTGATGAATGGATAAAGAAAATGTGGTATGTATACACAATGGAATATTATTCAGCATTAAAAGACAATAAAATCATGGCATTTGCAGGTAAATGGATGGAGCTGGAGAAGATAATGCTAAGTGAAGTTAGCCAATCCCCCCCCCAAATAAAAACAAATGCCGAATGTTTTCTCTGATATAAGGAGGCTGATTTGTAATGGGGCTTCAGGGGGAGCATGGGAGGATTAGACAAACTTTAGATAGACCAAAGGGGTGGCAGTGGAAGGGAGGGGGCCTGGGGGTAGAAAAGGTGGTAGAATGAGATGGACATCATTACCCTAAGTACATGTATGAAGACACGAATGGTGTGACTGTACTTGGTGTACAACCAGAGATATGAAAAATTGTGCTCTATATGTGTAATAAGAATTGTAATGCATTCCACTGTCATATATAACAAATTAGAATCAGACATTCTGGGCCCTGTCCCCTGAAGAGTGTGCATAAATACAGACACCAAAATGCAGTATGAGTTGTGAATCCTAAATTACTCTGCCCTAAATAATTCTGAAGTGAGCTAGTGACAGTTATCTATTGCTGCATAGCAGACCACCCCCAAACTTAATGGCTTAAGACTAGAACCACTTTGCTGCTTATGATCCTGTGTGTCAGACATTCAGGCAGTATGCAAGTATAGTTATCTCCACTTCAAGTTTTTGCAGGTTACTGGTGTCAGAGGATCCCAGAGGGCCCCACTTACCTGTCTGGGGCCTTGGTCCTGCCTCTGAGTGGGGTGCCTCAGTGCTCTGCCATCAACCCTTTCTAACCAAATGTCCTGGGTTGCTTACCTGGAAGCTCAGGAGAAAAACAGAAGCCAAATTATTGCTGGAGACCAGGGTTCAATTGTCATAGCACGACACTTTCACCACTTTCTGTTCAGCACAAGTCACAGGGCTGGCCCAGAATCAAGGGGAAATGAGCTCACAGTAGGAGGCAAAGCACAGTCACGCTAAAAATGGACATGTGGGATGGAAGGAATCACTGTGGCCACATTTGGTTTTTTTGGTTTTTTTTGGTGGGGGGGGGTAACAGAGATTAAACTTAGGAGTGCTTAACCACTGGGCCCCAGCCCCATCCCTTTTTTGTATTTTATTTAGAGACAGGGTCTCCCTGAGAGTGCCTCACTAAGTCACTGAAGCTGGCTTTGAACTCGGCATCCTCCTGCCTCAGCCTTCCCTGTTGCTGGGATTACAAACATGCGCCACTGCGCCCAGCCACTGTGGCCTCTTTTAAAATCAGTCCGCCAGGCATGGTGCCCTGCACCTCTAATCTCAGCTACTCAGGAGGATGAGGCAAGAGGATTGATTGAACCTAGGAGTTTGAGTCCAGCCTGGGAAACATAATAAGACCCTATCTCAAAAATAAAGGCAAATTATGTTATGAACATTTATAAATATTGTATGGATCCCACTGTTATGTATAATTATAATGCACCAATAAAAAAGAAAGCTGAGGGCACTGACACACACCTGTAATGTGGCACACACCAGTGGATTGGGAGGCTGAGGAGGGAGGATTGCAAGTTCAAAGCCAGCCTCAGCAAAAGCAAGGTGCTAAGCAAGGTGAGACCCTGTCTCTATATAAAATACAAAAAAGGGCTGAGGATGTGGCTCAGTGGTTGAGTGTCCCTGAGTTCAATTCCAGGAACCCCCCCCAAAAAATAAATAAATAAAAATAAATACATATAATCTACCACAATATAATTCTCTGAAATGTACCACATTTAGCCAATAGATGAATTTGTTGATCTGTACCCTGACATTCATACTAAATAAAACATAGTCATCTGACTGTAAACTATAATAATAGTCTACTCAATTTAAATACATGATGATTTTGTTGGTTTTGTTTTTGTCAGCTTATCCCAAAATTCTCCCAGTGAAACTATGCATGAAATGGGAATGTGGAAGCCATCATTTTGGCTCATACTTCAAACACTTTGATACAAAATGTTTTGTCCATAATGTAGAAAGTTCTACTTTGGAATCATTTTGGAAAAAAATCATGTTTTCCTGAGTAACAAAGGGTCATATATTTAAATGCTGGACCTCTATACCCATCATAAAAGAAAAAGCTGGAGAAAAATCACAAATCATCACCCTAAAATGCATGGATATAATGCTAAGATTAAATGGATGATCCCAAATCCTAAAAGAACTTCAGTTAAAAGTGACAAATCTAACAAGATTGTCTTCTTTCTAAATGCACCCACATTCTTTGTACTGTGGTCTTAAATGACAGTGACCAAGGAAGGACACCAGGCATGTGAGCAAAACCTCTGAGGGCCTGGAAGGTAACTGCAATCAAAGGATGTGAACTTAAAGGAAATGGAGAATAGGGAAAGGGGAGAAAATTACTAATTTGGAGTCTCAGATAAATTAAAAGTTAGCATATGTGGTAAAGAGTAGAAAAGAAGATACAAGAAAGAGCTCTTGAAGCTATAGAATTCCCAGCCAGGTGTGGTAGTACATGCCTGTAATCCCAGCAGCTCAGAAGACTGGGGCAGGAAGATCACAAATTCAGAGCCAGCCTCACCAACTCACTGAGGCCCTAACTCAAGTTAGAGAAGGATCTCTAAATAAAATACAAAAAAAGGGCTGGGGATGGGCTCAGGTTGTGGCTCAATGGTAGAGCGCTTGCCTATCATGCTTAAGGCACTGGGTTCAGAAACTCAACACCACATAAAAATAAATTAATAAATAAAATGTATTGTTTTAAAAAGACAGGACTGGGGGGGGGGGGAGGCGCATGGCATAGTGGTTAAGCACCCCTGAGTTCAATCCCCAATACCAGAAAAGAAAGAAATACAGAATTAAAGAAACATAAAATTTCCAAAGTAATGCAGAATGAGCATTTTCTTGTGGACTCAGTGTTAGCTATGTCTAAGATCAACACATTTCATATCACAAAGTAATATCCAGAGATGTCTGGAGCTGCCCCTAACAGTAGAACAGAGAGAAAGGGACATAGTGAGAGCTCACAGCGCTTCTCTAATAAAGGGACTAAAGCTTCTATGGGTTGCATGTGAAAACCATGGGAAAGAGCAGAAACAGTCATCCTGAAGGTGACCCCCGGAAGGGCAAGATGTCCCCAATTGTCTATTAGACTATTGTCTAATTGAGACTATTTTTAATACCTGGATATGGCCCAAGTTCCTTTCAAGGGCAGGAAGAAAATATTCAAAATAATATGGTTGACAGGCTACGATATTAAAAAATAAATTAAACAACTTCCTGATCTCATGATTTACACCTTGCATGTTCAATTTTTTTTTTCCATCACACTAGGTACGCTGTGGCTTCATTCTTCTTTAGCATCTCCTGAGAAGATCTGTTGGTATTTTTGCTGTCAACTCCCTCCCAGAATCTCTCTGAAAATACTGAGACAGTCTGAAAGTCACAAAAAAATATCTTTTTGTAGAAATAGAAATATTTCGTAGGTAGGCTAAATAAAAGTACCAAGAAATTCTCAAAATGGAGAACAAAAAGACCAAGAGACTGTAAAAAGAGGAGTGGGTGGGGGAAGAGAGATTTAATTCAACCCAAAAGGGTTAACATGTAAGCATAAGGAATTTAAAAGAAAAAGAGGAGAGAGAAAATGAATGAGAGGAAATTACTTATCCAAGAACTGAAAGATGTAGTGTTTCATAGCATAAGGACTTAGGTATAGTATGGAAAAATCAATAAATAAGAAGGCCCACGTCGGGGATCATTACTAGGATATTTCAAAATAACAGATGTAAGAATTCTCAGAGCATCCAAAAAGAAAGGGGAAAGTCATGCTCAAAGTCATAGAAATCAGAAAGACATCAGAGTTTTAATAGCTACCTTAAAAGAGAAAATCATAAAAGTGATATTTCTATAATTCTGACAGAAAATTATTTTCAACCTAAATTCTATACCCTGCCTAAACTTTCAATCTGGCGGAGTGTGGAATAAAGACACCTGCAGATATGCATTTCTCTCTTCCTTGTCTTCTTTCCTGCTTTGATCCTGGAGGTTCAGCTTCAGCCAAAGGAGAGAGTTAACTTTGAAACAGAATCAGTGAAACCTAGTATCCAACACAGGAAACATAAAGCCATAATCAGATGATGGGAAAGCTAAAGTTCCACTTGGCATCAGAACCATGGGTCTAGAAAGAAACCAGTTCAGACTGGATTTTTTTTAAATGTGATCGATATATTTTCTGGTCTATTTGACTATTGGAAAATAATAATAAACAGGACATAGGAAATAAAATGAATGATGATAACATAGAAAGCTAGGCAAATTTAAAAAGAGAAGCAACCATGAACTCGTGGAAAAATAAACATTTGTATAAGAAATTAAACATAGTATACTAGTTGGCTCTGTGATAAATAATACATACACAGTTCTAACAAACATTGTTGATTTAACAATTTAATTAGGAATTACAAATATAAATAGTTACCTTTTATCTACAGGGAATGTGTTATAGAACCCCTAGTGGTTGCATGAAACCATAGATATTATCTAATCCTGTGTATTCTGGGGTTTTTTTCTAAGTATACATAAATTTATAAGTTATAAGTTTATAAACTTATAAATTTATAAGTTACAAATAGTATGAGATTAACAACAGTAGCTCAAAATAGAACCATTATAACTATACATTGTAATAGAAGAGTTCTCATCATGCTACACATACTGATGCACAATTTAAATCTTAATGAATTGTTTGTTTTGGGGGATTTTCATTTAATATTTTTGGACTACATTGGACTGCATGTAACTAAAACCACAGAAAATAAAACTAAAGATAATGGGGTACTACTATATTCCTAGTGTCATAATATATATATTATGTGGTGAGACTGAGAATAGTATAAAAGAGTTAGATCATTATGTCTCATAAAGATATCAAAAAGATATCATGTACATGTGTGTGTTTTAAACATTGTATAGTATAAATTAGTATATTAAGAAATAGCAATATAAAATATTTGTCAGTCTGGAAATCAAAATATATTGGAAAGATGATGGAATGAGATGGACATTATTACCCAAGGTACATGTATGCTTGCACAAATGGTGTGACTGTACTTGGTATACAAACAGAAGTGAAAAACCTAACCCTAACCCTAACCCTAACCCTAACCCTAACCCTAACCCTAACCCTAGAAGAGCATTCTGTTGTCATGTATAACTGATTAGGAAAAAAACATTAAAAGAAAAAGAATTGCCCTTTTACTGAGGCACAATTTCAGTCCTTCCTCTTCAAAATAGGCAACCTATTTCCTGTAAGTTTGGATGTACAGCCATTCCAAAAACAAAAAGAGAGAAAGTTTTAAGTGGTTGCCCTGAGAAACTGAATGGGGAAGGAAGAGTAGTGGGAATTCAGGAATGTTGATGAGGAATTTTGTTTTAATTGTTACATTTCTTTTGACACTATTTTACTTTTAAGTGTGTATGTATATTACTTGGAAAAGAAACTAAAAATGAAATTAAGAGGATAATCAGCATGGCTTGATCCTATTTAAACCACCTCTGTGGATTGCTCACCTTCTTTTTTGGAGGTAGTATGAGTTGTGAACTCAGATACAATTATGCTCCTTGTGAGGGTCACTTGGTCCATGAAAAGTGTGGAGCCTGGTGTCACATGGATGGAAAGGTGTCTCATTCTCCACACATGCTCGCTGGCTGGCTCGTGCCTCCATATCCTCAGTTGTTTGTGGGGGTGGGATAGATCAAGCATATTGCATAGGCTGGCTTCAGTGAGTGCTCTAGTGCCCGGCACATACTAAGTACTTAATAAGCAGCAATTATTCTATTTTGGTTAATAACACACACATCATGAGATGATCGGTGCAATGCCAGGCCATTTTAGTGCTCAGGAAGCAGAGTTTGTAGACTGTCAAAACACACACACACACACACACACACAATTCCCTGATGAAAATGATTGTTAATTACAGGGCGTAGATTCTGCCCCGAAAAGCTTTGCAGTAAGCGATTCCCCATTTGCAGACTTATGAAGCCCAGCACCATTGGCTTGTATTTTCTTGGCTTTTCCCGCATTGTCCATGTCAGGCCAGGTCTGGCACTTCATTACCTTCTCTTGGCTCTACCGGTTCCTTGTTCCCTCCTGCAGCTACCTCTTAAGGTTTCTGCCCTAGGGTAGCTGCTAACTGCATTCACCCCATCTTCTGGCTGTCAACGGAAAGGCCACTGTGAGTTCACTTCCTGAGAGGGGCCCTGCTGGAGACCAGATAACCCAGCCAAATTGCCAGAATCCCACATGTTTACTTTCTGCAAGGCCAGACAGGGAAGCATTTGAGCTTCTGCCTCTGGCGGCCTCACCTAATATGATCTCTGCTATATTCTTTTCTTGAACTGATATTTTGTCACCCATATAACCAGGGAAAGATCCACCAGAAAGCACAGTAGAAAGAGATATGGAATAATAGAGCCGTACTGAAACTTCCAAAAATCGAATTAAAACATTTCATTTATTTGCACATTATTCAGCTTCTAAAACAGAGGTTTGAAAAAAACATGCTCATCTTAAAAACAAACAAAATTGTATATCCCATAAGATTTTATCTGTATAAGAATTTTTTAAAAGACAATTAGAAGGAAATAAACCAAAATGTTGAGAGAGGGGCTGGGGTTGTGGCTCAGTGGTAGATTGCTTGCCCTGTATGTGTGAGGCACTGGGTTCAATTCTCAGCACCACATAAAAATAACTGAATAAAATAAAGCTTCACCAACAGCCAAAAATATTTATTTAAAATGTTGAATGAAGTAATTCTGGGTTCAGAGATTAAGTAGTTTTTATTGTCTTCTTGCTCCCTTTCTGTCTTCTTCCTTCCTTCCTTCCTTCTTTTTTATATAGAAAGTCTATTTTATCACAAGAAAAAAAATGCAGGTTAAAAATAAATTGTATTAACCTCAAACAACTTAATTTAATTCCACAAATACTCAAGCAGTGATTTTCTAATGTCACGTTAGGTGCTTTTAGAATTCAGTGCACTTTGGTAATAAAATCTATTTTATTTGGTATTCACTTAATGGTATCTTATTATTGCCATTTTATTCTCAGTAGATTTTAAACCTCTTGTGGACAAGATCCAAGTGTAAGATTTCTCTGAGACACAAGTGTCTCGTGATTCTTTTTGGTGTAAATGGTTTATAAACATACCAGCTTTAGACAGGGAGAAGGGAGTGTGTCCCCTCCTCTCTGCCAACCAACTTAAGACACTTGGAACACATTCTCCACAATGACAGGAACCACTTGGACAAAGTGTGGCCACCTCTCTCGTTACCTGGAACTCCACTGATCTGTTGCTAAGTTTAGTGCCAATTACCTAAAGGTTAATGTGGCCAAGGAATACCGGGAGGACTTGGATTTTTTTCTTAAGAAATGGTCTGTAGCACATTATGTTCAGGATGAGAAGATATGATTGACACTGTAGAATTGCTCACAGGGGAGACCCAGAGTGTCCTACTGTGCTCCCCTCAGAGCAATATCTAACACAGTGAGGCTTGGGAGGGTTCAAATGACAAGTAAGCTAAGCTGGGCAGAGTGTGTGCATGGAATCGAGTACTGTTTATCAATCACCATAGATGCAGTGAAGAATGAGCCCCTATCCTCACAGAATTATATTCTAATAGAGTTCAACTCCATTAGATCTCAGTCTATAGAAATGGGATGTCAATTAAAAGGAGATGTCAATGGGGACTTTGGAACTGTGTACCAAATTCAAAGAGGCAGGAAGCAGAAATGCGCATTCAACTCATATTCAGATATGTTCACTACCGTGCTACCATCCTGCTCCTTACCCAACCTCAAACATACACACGCACTCAAAAGATATTCAGTATAGAATAGCACGGCAAATCACACCATGCAACAACATGATAAAGCATTTTTTTTAAGGATGTGATTCTCCAATTCAGAATCCTTTTCACTACCATTGTAATAAATTTTAAAACATATTTTGTTCTTCATAGAGAATGATTAGCATTTCATGAAAGCTCCCTCAATCTGGCAGGAGAATTGACCTGCAGGGGCTTTAGCAAGGGTTATATTTGATGCATCTCCTATATATACCTGCTCCCTCTTCCAGTCTTCTTAGGACTCTGGACTTCCTGATGCATCTCAAGGCTTTTGCTCTTACTGTTGTCTGCCTCGAATGATCTTCCATGAAATCTTCACTTTTCCCCACCTCTCATTTTTCAGTTCTTTCATTCAAACCATATCTCCTTACACAAAGACCTTCTATGATTATCCTTAGCAAGATATCCCCACTATTTCTAAACCCCTTTCCCTTCTTTATTTTTCTGTATAGGACTTAATATTAACTAAAATTATAAGATAAATATTTACTGTTTTTTTTATCCCCTGGAACATGAGTCCTAGGAGTAAAGGTCTCTTGTTTACCCTCTTCTTTTCTGTATTCCCCAGGCCTAGAAGAACAGACCATGTTCAAGGAACACTCCATAAAGGATTTGATGAATTAATAAATAAGTGAACTTACCTGGAGAGATTATTTTAAAGCTCTAGAAAATTAGATCTAAAAATTGTAAGTTATCTCTACCAATATTTACCACTGTACTTTTCCCTGAAACTCAGACTTCAGGAAGAAAGCACCTCGGGCACACCTAAGTAGCAAAATATAAAAGCCTCTGGGACCCATGAACTCCATGTTGGTCACAGAGAGGATGAAATCCATTGGGTTTCCAAATCCAGGGAACTTCTAAGTTCTGGCCTCTTGTTCAGCTCACATCCTGTGGTCCCATGGGAGGACTGGAGATAACATTCAGAGGCTGTGTTTACCCAGGGAATGTTCTGGTCTGCAAGTCCCCTGGCTATTGTCACACCATTTGTTTTTTCATGATTGGAATGTGTGGCACGATTTGAGGGTGGGCTGGTGTCTAAATTGAATGGGTGAAGAGAAACAGAGCCCATCTTTTGCCACCTTTGTAGAAAGGCGGCTGGGGAGTGTATATACTGAATTACTGACTGTCAATTATTGATAGCTTTGGCTGGAATCATTTACACTCTCTAGTTACTTTGACATGTGGCCAAAAGGCAGCTGCCAGTCTGCTAGGAACCTCCCTTCTAGACACAGGAGAGTTCAAAAGAGAAGGCTCAGTGAACCAAACTCACCCATTAAAGCTTCTGTGGATTCTGAAAGACTCAGGACAACCTGATTATTCCTCAGAGTCTAAAGCATTCATTCATTCATTCCATTTCATCCAAAAAGTAAGGTTGTTATTCAATGGTCTGTACCAGTTTAGCTCTATTGATTTTTAAATACTGAAATATTGCTTGGTAAATGGCCACTCTCCTGAGCTTCCCACCATCAGAGTCACCTGGGTTTTCCCAAGAGAACCCTTCACCAGATCTTTCCCAAAGCCCACTCAAACATTAGCCTAGAGCAGCAGGGGAGCCTTTAGAATCTATTCTCTGAGAGAATAGCTGAGTCTCTTCTAAGAAGTAGTGCCTACTGCCTTTTGCATGATAAATTTTCGAATACCACCCCACCTGGAATCATAATAGCAATGAAACTTTCATTTGGAAATCCAATGTCCTTTAATACATAACAAATCTATAGCTAACTTAACAGAGATGGAAGTCACATGATCTGAAAATATTACAATCACGCAAAGGTAAAACCTCCCCAGATCTGATTTTGTTGCCTTGCCCCTCATTGGAGAGTATTTCCAGAAAAGGAACATGCTGTGCTTAATGTGTGCTCCTCCAAATGCACAGGGATCCTTCTCTCTCCGCTCTGGGACACAGGAGTCGCTGCAAATGTATTACTTCCCAGGTTCCATGCATTGCACTCCCAGAGAAGGCCAGAAAGTAGGGTTCAATTCACACTGCATGTGAGCAGCCCTTGGCAATCTGCTTGTTTTCTGGGAAAGAGGTTTTCATGTGGTGGCTTGGGTCTCAATTACTCTGGCCATAGTTTCTGTGCTCTGACATGAACAGCTTCTCAGAAATAAGAAGAGCCCCTCAGTGGAGCTGGCTATGAGCTTGAGACATGCAGGAGCCCCTGGATGGATCCAAAGGTCCCTGCCATGGGCTTATGAAAAAGAATCTCTGCCTGCTGACTGTTGGCAGTGAACACGGAAAGCAAGAGAGAACCCTGGGGACACAGGTCATTGACATGAAAGTACAGAGGCCTGCTGACACAGTTCTGCCTCTCCGAGTGCTCATGTGCTGTGTCACTCCACAGGGCAGATTCCAAGGGATTCTAAAGGACCAATGGAAGGAAAGGGGTGTCTTTCTGTGCTCCTCTACTTACCTCATCCTACTGTTTTAGCGATTGATTGCCATTGCTTTAGGGAACTCCCCTGGTGAGTTGCTTTCACCTCCAGAGGAACAAAAGTTCAATTTCCCAGTTGAGCACTAGATGTAACCATCCCTTGTTCGCTTTAAAATTTCTAGTCCATTCTTTTGTTCATAAGAAATAATCCACCCCAATCACTGCAGGAAAGGAAATAGAAATGCATGTTCTTATCAGCCTTTACATCTCTGGTTTTATTCTTCACGCAGCCAAGACAATGTGAATCTGTGGGGTTTTGACCTAAACAAACCATTGCTTAGAAAGCAAGAGAGGATTTTCTGTTTATTTCACTTAAAGTATCTGGCTCTACAAAGCCGGAAAGAAATACTTTACCTCACTTCAGTTTTCCTGTCCTTAGCAGCTGACTTGGTTAGGCAGGTGATAAACAAGAGAAATTCCAGGAAGGAGCCCTGTCTGGAGGAGAAGGATGAAGAAAGAAGTAGGTCAAAGCCTCACGAGGAATTTTAGGGGAAATCTTACTTTGGGGGAAGTTATCAGTAGAGCTTGAAGCAAATGAAAGTCAAGTATCAGTTTATTCAGAAAATGATTAGGAAGAAGCAAACCTGGTGGACTTCCACTTCAGTGCAGGTTGTCAGAGTACAGAATCGTGGTCATTAATCATTTCATATCAGAATTATCATCAATCAAATCTTCTGCTCAGGTTTCCTCCATCATGGCGCTGAAATGTAGGCCAAATAGGCATTGCCATTCCTCTCAACCTGTTTCCATTTGAAAGGCCATAAACTAGCAGAAAATAAGGGATTTGGATATTCAGCATAGACTCTGTCAGTCCTCCAACAGTGAATGCAAGTGAAACCAGAGCGTGAGTGCTTTCAGGGCACAGGCAGGACTCTCCTTACTTATCTCCTTACTGGAGACATCTATGACAGTGACTGGCATGGAGTGGGCCTTGATTAAATTCAAAGAAATAAGTTCAGAAGGATTTCCACAAAGTCTAGAAACAGAGGTGAATTTATGTAATGTCATCAAGGACATCTTCAGTGTGTGAGCAAGTGAGATGGTGTTATCTATGTCTCCAGACTTCGTGGACACCCTGTAGTTCATAAAATAGAGAATAGAAAAAAATGTCATGAGACTTGTAGTTATTATGGGTGGGAACCAGAAGGAATCTGTCACCCATTTTTCAATTATTCAGCAAAGACTTCTTAGAAGAAGTAATTTTTTAAAGTTCTTTGAATAAAGTGAGAAGCTGAAGAATTTACCAAGGAAAGAGGTCGGGGTGAAAGATCAACAGGGATTGATGACCACTCTCTGTTGGTGTAACTGAGTCTCCTTTATCTTTCATCGTTCAATTCTTTAAGTCAGTGGTTCTCAACTGAGGACAGTTCTGTCCCCCAGTGGTATATATCAGTGTACAGACACCCGGAGGAGAAAGCTGCTGGCATCTCATGAGTAGAGGCCACCATTGCTATGAACCATTGTACCAAGAGCAAGACATCTCTGCAAACAGAGACATGTCTCACCCAAAATGTTAAGAAGTGCTGAAACTGGGAAACATTGGTTTCAAAGAACTTTGGGGAAGTTTTCCCTGACATACTCCAAACTACACTAATCTCACGTCACTTTGTACTTTCCCTCCATAGCTTCTATCACAATTATAAGGAAATACCTGATATGTGTCTCTTCTACCAAAACCAAACAAAGTGTGTGCATCTCATTCAACAACACAGTCTAGTACCCATCGCAATGCCTGGCTTCATTCTTTCCAACCCTCCCCCCCCATTATGGATTAGCATCCCCTTATCAGAGAGAATAATTCAGCCTTTGTTTTTTTTTTTTTTTTTGGAAATGGGCTTATTTCGCTTAGCATGCTATTCTCCAGCTCCATCCATTTACTGGCAAATGCCATAATTTCATTCTTCTTTAAGGCTGAATATCTATACCACTTTTTCTTTATCCATTCATCTGTTGAAGGGCATGTAAGTTGGTTTCATAGTTTAGCTATTGTGAATTGAGCTGCTCTAAACATTGATGTGGCTGCGTCATTGTAGTATACTGATTTTAAGTCCTTTAAGTATAAACTGAAGAGTGGTATAGCTGGGTCAAATGGTAGTTCCATTCCAAGTTTTCTGAAGAATCTCCATACTGCTTTCTTTCCATGGTGGTTGCATCAATTTTTAGTGCCACCAGCAATGTATAATGTACCTTTTTCCCCACATCCTCGCCAACACATATTGTTGCTTGTATTCCCAATAATTGCCATTTTGACTGGAGTTGAGATGAAATCTTAGAGTAGTTTTGATTTGCATTTTTCTAATTGCTAGAGATGATGAACATTTGTTCATATGTTTGTTGATCATTTGTGTTTCTTCTGTGAAGTGTCTGTTTAGTTCCTTAACCCATTTATTGATTGGATTATTTGATTTTTTTGGTGTTAAGTTTTTTGAGTTCTTTATATATCCTGGAGATTAGTGCTGTATCTGAGGTGCATGTGGTAAAGATTTTCTCCCATTCTGTAGGCTCTGTCTTCACATTATTGATTGTTTTCTTTGCTAATAAGAAGCTTTTTAGTTTGAATCCATCCCATTTATTGATTTGTTATTTTACTTCATTTCTTCTTTCACATAATCATGTCTGAAATGAATTAGAAACTAAGTTGATAGGGAACTTTTGCATTATTTCAAAAACAAAGCCAAGTAATCTGAATGATAAGATCTGGTACTTCATATTTTTTTTAAAAAAAGTTACATTTATTAATTTTTGTCTGAGGCCCTAAGAATTTGGGGCAAGTCTTCATACTAACAAATCAAGAACAAATTCTAAGTAACATTTACATCTAAGAGATGTTTCCAGGGTTAGACCATTAAAAATAAAATTAAATCAAAATGCATCTGCCACACCCCAGCGTGGTATGTGTCAAAGTAGTCAAAGTACCATGTCAAAGTAGTAAATTGACTCAGAACTGAGCTTATAATTTCTGTTTCATGAGTGCTGAGTCTGATTTCTGTTGACAAATGTAATGTTTGAACAAACACATGGTTTTCCCTTTGGACTGCATTTGAAAGCTCTAAGATGAGAACCCTAAAGCCATAAACATCTACACAGCTTGGCAAGCTCCTTATTATGTAAATACACTGTGAAAACAACTTTGGCCCATAAAGTATTAATGCTATTTGATAAATATCAGTTTTTTTGCTTGGTGTGTCTTTTGAAGCTAGTGTAACTCCTAGTCATTCTATATGACTATAAAAGCTTTTTGGAATCGAATCCTAATCCCGACATGTTTTTCTTGTTCATTTAAACCTTTCATGTACATGTGGGAGCCAGGAAGAGTGAAAAGCTTTTAGGGCTTAAATCTTAAATTGTCATTCTCATGTACGCCTTTCTGAAAAGCATTTGGCATGTTTGCATTTGGAAGTTAAAGTATACATTTATGTTCTTAGGCATCTTCTTTCTTTTTCCTTTAAGACTGTTTGTTTGGTTTACAAATGTAGACTACCTTAAGATGGGAGACCAGCCACGCTGAAGTTTGGATTGTTCGATTTGCCACCCTGGAGAGTACTACTGGGTGTTGATTTTCAAGTTAGTCCCTGACTCAAGCTCCCAAAGAGAAAGAGTGTTTTCAACCCAAACTGAAGAGTACGAATAATACTACCGCCACCCTGCCCCCAGGATCATGAAAAGCCTAAATAAACAGAATCCACCAAAGCTGTTTGTTCAGTGCTATAGGAGTCAAATTTAACCTCTGGAGAGTTTTTGGTTTTGTTTTCATCATGAAAAAGAGGCAACTGAGCCTGTTGGGTAGAAATTCAGAGCACTTTATTTTTCCCTTCTGGCTATTATGACCAATAATCATAATATTGGCAGATAGGATTACACCAGAAGACATTCATCAAAAGTCTAAATTTAAATGGACTCAGAAAAGGCTAAAAAGATTTTTCCATTCTCTGAAGCTGAAGATTGGAGTAAATTAGTATTTGTTTCTCAGAACTTGATTATGTATGAAATGAACTCTATCAGACAACTTTTGCGGAATAAGAAACAACTCCAAAACATGTTGCTTAAAACAAATACCCCTTCATCAGCCCGTCATGATTTTGTAGACTGCAGCTGGGATTGTTCCCATGAATGGTTCTTGTGAACTGGGCTAGTGCTGACTGGTCTCTTCTGGGTCCACAAATGCATCTATGTCAACTGATGGGTTAGTTGTGGGGCTGTCTGTCTACTGTAAGCTGACCAAGGAAGTTGAGGTCATTCCCCATGTGCTTTCTCTCTGCCTGGTCCTTGTTCAGATACAACTTCCAAACTTTTTCCATTTATTTTTAGTCTCTCCGTGTTTCTAAATTCCTTTTGCAATTTTCTTAATCTGGATCATATTAGAGGGTCCCCAGGGACAACATCCTTTGGCTCTGTTGCCTGGATTTTCTTGAGAAAAGAAGTACAGAGAAAGCCAACGCTGCTTCCCGACTTACCTTTAGTAACCTTTAGGGTGATTGCATTTGTGTCCTTTACGGCCATCAGCCCCAATTGCTTTCAGGAAGGAGCCATAGTCCAAACAACACTAATTTATTAATTAATTAGATGGTTAAATCATTAAAAATTTATGGCTAAATGAATTAGCATTTTTATTGAATCTATTGCTTTTTATTTCGACTCCCTGTTTCCTGTATGTCTCAGATGAGCTCACCAGTCCCTGACAATTTTGCCCTTTGAAACTTCATCCTGTGGCTAATGTGGGACACCACTTCTAAACTCTGCAGCCACTGCAGAATGTGCCCTGGTTGTCCCTCACCAGTTAATCAGGAAGCTCAAAGTGACTGATTGCTGCCTCCATCAACACAGGATGTTTTGACACAGCTGTTTGGACAAAGCTGTTTGAGGCCCCCTACAAGGCTTGCTGGCATTTGGGAGGGGGGCATGGCCCAGGGGTCAAGGTTCAAAAGCAACTACTCATCTCTCATCAAGCAGTAAACATTCAGTTGTGTATTGGATTCCCAAAAGGAGACTCTGGTGACCAAAATCCATGCCAACACTGCCCTGGTGGGGACTTTAGTTAAGCTGGTGAGAGAATTGCTCATTAGTAATCTTCAGAAAGATCCAAATCCTGATGATTTTGCAAAGAGAAAGCATCGGGAATATAAACTTGTAGAAAGGGAAGAAGGCTTCAAATTGTGGTGGTTGAGAGTGAAAGAGCAGGTTGACCAGGGAAACAGACCAGATGATCAGACCGTAAAATTAACTCCATGAAGCTATCCTGAGTTTCCCCAGCTGCAACCGCTAAGATATGGAGCACAAGTTAGTGGACAATGAGATATACCCAGGGCTATATGGAGCAGATTGTTCCCATGAAGGGTTCTTGTGAATTGTTCCCATGAATGGTTCTTGGGCTGGTGTTGTGAACCCAGAAGGGATCAGTCAGCACCAGCCCAGTTCACAACAACCATTCATGGGCTCAGCTGCTAAGATATGGAACACAAGTTATTGGTCAATTAGATATACCCAGGGCTTGGGTGACACTGATTGAATCTAATGAAATTCCAGGGTGGAGGAGAGTTTTCAGCATGGTCAAGGGGGTTCTGAAATGATGTGGTATGGGCTGCAAGCCAGGAATACAAGGGAAAAAAAGAGTGAGGGGCTCCAACTTTCATGGAAGGCTTGGCCAGCAATCTCAAGCCTGTGAAAGAGGTGGCAATCTTGATGTGAAGGTAGACATTGTCATTCACCTGAAAATAATACTTGATGGCAGGGTTCCAAGAAAATCATCAATCATATCTAACAAAATAACCACTGAGCACACTTAGGTTTTTCATTTTTCTCTAGTTTGTTTTTACTTTTCTTATGAACTTCATTTTGTTCCCATTTATTTTTTTCAAACTGTGGCAAAGGAGTCCAAATTAGCAGGCAAAATGTGGTGGAAAGATATGACAGTAATAGAAACTTCAAGAAATTTTGTGACATCAATGAAAGGCTTGGAAATCCCTACTATTTTCATTCATGCCAGTTTTCAGGGTATGCATTTTATCAAGAAAGCAATTAAAGTGACACATGGAAGAGTTAACACAATGGCAACACGTGTCATTCACACATGGTCATTCATTGCCCACAAGACACATGGCAGATCCCAGCACTGGTGATATCATTGGAGTCTTTCCAACGTTGGTGAAATCATGAGAGATTCATCTCAGGAAAGTTCTATCCTGTCTGGCCTTGCTGCTGTCAACTAGCCTAGATTCCATGAGGGCAACACTGACCTGTCTTCTCAGTATCTTTGCAAACTCTCTGATTAATAGAAGTACCCAGCTGGTTCTAACCTCATATAATCAACCTAAATATGTGTTAGTGCTCACTAACATACTGTTTTCAATAATAATTATATTGGGAACAATGTGTTAGAAAGCAGGTTATGAAAATGTCAGCTCTGCTTATTTTATAATTTACTAGGGATAGGGATTGGTGACTTCTTTTTTCTTTCTTTCTTTCTTTCTTTCTTTGTGTGTGTGTGTGTGTGCACGCGCGCCAGGGTTCAAACCCAGGGCCTCATGCATGCTAACAAATGCACTACCACTGAGCTCCTTCCCCAGCCCTTGATGGCTCCTTTTCAGGAATTCTTTAAGCCACTTGGCCATTCAGGAGAGGTTAGTAAGATTAAAACTAAGTAATATAATTTGTAAATCCACCACTGAGTATAAGAATAATATTTTACAATAAACTGAAAGTAAATGGCCAAGTAGGGATAAGAATTTCAATCTCTGGGGTTTTATAAATTGCACATCACATATGACACAAGACTTAACAGATCAAATAACAAGACCATGTTAAGATTTGGGCCTACTTTTTCTTCTATTAAGCATAAGGTCTCTGCTCTAATTCCTAGGTTCTTGATCCACTTTGAATTGAGTTTGTGGATGGTGAGAGATAGGGGTTTAGTTTCATTTTGCTGCATATATATTTCCAGTTCTCCCAGTACCATTTGTTGAAGAGGCTATCTTTTCTCCAATGTATGTTTTTGGCACCTTTGTCTAGTATGAGATAACTGTATTTATGTGGGTTTGTCTCTGTGTCTTTTATTCTGTACCATTGGTCTACATGTCTATTTTGGTGCCAATACCATGTTCTCTCTGATAAGTGGATGCTGATCCATAATGGAGGGGTGGGCATGGGAAGAATGGAGGAACTTTGATTGGGCAAAGGGGAGGGAGGGGAGGGAAGATGACATGGGGGCAAGAAAGATGGTGGAATGAGATGGTATATGTATGACTTAGATACATGTATGACTGTACATACGGTACGATGCTACATCGTGTACAACCAGAGAAATGAAAAGTTGTGCTGCATTTGTGTACAATGAATCAAAATGCATTCTGCTGTCATATATACCTAATTAGAATAAATAAATAAAATTTAAAAATTGTAAAAAGACAATGCTAAATGTTAGTAAATGTTAAAGCTAGTAAATTGAAACGTTAGTAAAGCTTAATGTTTTTCCTTCCCAGATTAAATAAACAAAATAGGAATTTTAATGTTTTCTTCCTGGATTTCATCACATCGGTGGTTCCCAAACTTGAATGTACATGAACACCAAATAGAGAGTTTGTGAAAATGCAGATGGCTGCTTTCTGCTCCCAGAATTTCTTATGTAGTTGGTTTGAGGTAAGATCCAAGAATTTGCATTTCTGGCAGGTTTCAGATGGCGGTCACACTGCTGTTCTGAAGGACCGTACATGGAGAAACACTGCTGTGGATCATTTTGAGGCTCCCTGGGTTGCGTGCGCTCCAAGATCTTTGGTTTATATAACACAAATCTTGTTAAGATCGGTACCATCCCTACCACCTTCCCCACATCATGCTCTGCCCTGCTCTCTGCCACCCCACCTTATTCCCACCCCTGCCACCTCCGGAAAAGGCCCAGGGGACAAGGGAAGGATGGCGCATCCTTTCTGTGCATGCAGCTGTCAGTCTGCACTACCTGGTGAATTCATGGCCTCAGCATGTTTCCCCGGGGTGAATTAATTGCCCCGCTTTTCCTTTTCCTTTCCATGAAGCCAGGCAGATTTGTCCCTTCTGTTTGAGTGAGACTTTGTTGCCAGCACTTTCTGAGAATGGCCAGCAAGTGGCGGCTGGATGAGGTTGATAGTGTCCTCAGGAATTCCAGGGTGGGGTATTGTCACTTGAGTTGGGAAATGCTAAGCGAGGTCAACTCTAGTTCAGCTTCCTACCTACAAAATTATGACAGGACATAAGTTTGGCCTGTGTGAGATGAATAGGTCAGCAGAAACTTATTCTTGTCCTCCCGATAGCAGACACCTCTTGTTAAGTGTGAAGTCAGAACATAGCTTCCCCCCCCCCCCGCCCCCCGTTTTTTTTTTTTTGTTTTTTTTTTTTGAGATCCAGCAATTTGTGTCCTCAAATGAGGTATTTTTAAAAGCAAAGGCACAGGCAACAAATGAAGAAAGTTCTAAACAAACAACAAGAACAATAACAAAAAAAAACAAGGCTATATATAAAAAAGTTATTATTTGCATTTGTATCTGAAATTGCAAGTCATTGTTTTGGTTAACTAATGCTAAGTAACAAGACTGTCCCAAAACGTAGTGGCTTAAGTACAACAACCACCATTGTGTTTCATTGCCCATGATTCTGCAGTTTGCACAGTCTTGGAAGGGCTCTGCTCTGTGTGTGGTCAGCCAGGGGGTTCTACTGAGGCAGGACAGTCTGTCTCCACATTGATGCTGGTATTGTGGGCTGGGGTCTTGATCTTCCTTACCTTGGCCTTCCCACATGGTGAGGTTGGGCTTTCTATAGCAGGTTAGCCTCAGGGTAGTGGGGCTTACTTGGCCTTCCCCACATACAAAACAGAAGCTACCAGACCTTCTTAAGGCTTAAGCTTGGAACTGTCCCAGCATTGATTCCATTGTATTCTGTTGGTTCAAATGTCACTGGGCCAGTTCAAATTAAAGGGGAGGATCTACCCAAAGGCACCAACACCAGGAAGCATGGGTCTTAGGAGCCACCAAAGCAACCGTCTGCCACCATCATGATGACATTGGATGTTTTTTTCTCTTCCAGAGCCCTTTGCCTTCCATACCACAGTAGGGCCACATCAGCATACATGAGACAGGTTTTTAACCTCAAGGTGGACCATGGTGCTCACCAAAGAGGGCAAAGCAGCTTTGACATAAGTTGAAAGAGAATCATCAGGGTGCAGGAACGTGTATCTGCTGAGCAGGCATCTCTAACTTCCTGCCCCAATCATCTTCCAGTTACTGCCTCTCCCATTATCCTGCTAGATTTGTTTTTCTTCACAGAACTCCCCACTGCCTCATGCTTTATTAAGGAATTGTTTACTTGATGATGATCTGTTTCCCCCACTCCGATGCAGAACTCTCAGAAGAAGGCACCCGGTCTCCTTTGCTCTCTGCTGGATGCCCAGCACTGAGGTCACTGTCTGGCCCATGGAAGGCTCTATGTAAATATTTAATGAATGAGTGTATAAATTTCATATGCCTATGAGGCAGACATGACAACTTCAGAGTAAGTTGCCGTGATGTTGGGGCTGTGGCTGGGGATTGCCTTTCCTCTAGAGCCTAGCTGACCTGTCCCCTTGTTGCATATGGTATATACCCTCTGCCAGTTCCCATGGGGTCATTGTTCCAAGGTGTCAGTGGACATCAATCATGGGTTTAGAGGATTTTTCTGTGCAGCTTCTAGTTCCTTTATTTGGCCCATTGGGCTTTGTGTTCCCGTCCAAGCACGGTGGTGGGAGAAACGTGAACCTGTCTTTATCTAATGCCTCCGTTTTAAGGAACAAACCTTTAGTGCAATGCTATATTAGTGCCAATTAAAAGTTGGCTATCCTCATCCTTACTAAAACTGGTCAGTCAGCAGGCATTAGCTATTCTTTCCTAAAAAGAGGCTTAATCAGATAGTTTTTCATTAGGTTTTTCTTTTCCCGGAGATTTGGAGGGGCCTCGATGTGCACATTGTGCACGCGCACACACTCTTTCCTGCGCAAAGGCTTGCTCTCTCTGTCCCTCTCTCCCTCTCCTGATCTCTGTGTGTTTTTTTCTCTCTTTCTTCTTCTTCTTCCTTTGTGTCCCTTTGAAAACTTGATCTTGTAGGCTAGGACCCTTGTTTGTGCACATGCCCCTGTCCATTTGGGCTTTTTATTATTGTTATTATTAGTTATATATGACAGACTGCCTTTATGCACATTGATTTATAGAGATGGGATATAGTTTCTCATTTTCCTGAGTGTACATGTTGTAGAATCATATGGGTCATTTAGTGACATATATACATAAAGCAATAATGTCTGGTTCTACTATCTTTCCTATCCCCACATCTCCTCTCCTCCCTGCCCTTCACTCCCCTCCACCCTAGTTACCTAAGGTAACTCTGTTCTTCTCTAGTGCCCCCGCCTTATTGTGAATTAGCATTCGCATGTTAAGAGAAAACATTCGGCCTTTGGTTTGGGGGAATTGGCTTATTTCGCTTAGCATGATGTTCTTCAACTCCATCCATTTCTGGCAAATGCCATAATTCATTCTTCTTTTGATTGATTAACAATCTCAGAAAAAAAAATGAATGTGATTTAGCTAATGAATTTGATGTACCTGTCACAGGTCACCTGTACCTGTCATTTAGGGACTTTTCCTCTGAATGCCCAGTCTGTTTCTTATCTTTCATGGAGTCTTCATCTGAAACCCATTATCCTGGCTCCATTCAAAGTGATCCTCAGTGCTGTGGTTTTTAACCATTTGACCAGCCTTGAAGGCATTTGTGTGTTTTCAAATGAGGCTCAGAAATTGCCTTGAAAAATCATTTTATGTGTTTCTGTTGGACGGCATCCTGGATATTTTCCTCTAAGTCTTTATATTTTTTTTCTCCTCCCACCTCCCATCGCATGTGCAGTCATGCCTCTACTTGTATTAAGGGCGTGTGGCTGTCCTACCCACAGGAGCCTCAGCCTAGGCCCCCTCCTAGTGGGAGGAGGGAATCTAGCAAAGAGTGCTCTCCAAAAGCACTATACTAATGTGACTGTCATTTCTGATGACAGTGACCTTAACCCAGTTCTTCAAACATGTGACAGCTGAGAACCAGAGTTTTCTGAGGTGCTTCAAACTTTAAGCCTAGAGTAGCTAGAATACAATGTACATTTTAAGCCCAAGTAAGGGACTAACAATGTCCCCTGGAATTTGGACCTCGAATGCAGACACCACTCCAGGCCAATTGTGAGTTGGTGAGTCTGGAATTGTGCATTGAATCTGGAGTTTTGCATTGAAATGGATCAGTCTCGCTCCTGAAAGTAAACCCGAGTAAGGCCACAGGCACAGCAGGACCTAGACAGAAATCGGACGGTGAACTCCAGTCCCCTCTAGAATCACAGCTTCCTTATCTCTCCCTATTTGAGTCCCCATATTTCCTCATTGAACGTATACCTGGCTATCAAAAACAGGGAGATAGAGTTTTAGATTCTCCTGGGTGTGGCAACAGCTTTGAGGTCTCTGATGGTAGAGGTCAAGCAGAAGCTAGTTTAAAACCACCTGTGATTTTTTTAATTTTCTTATTTTTTTTTTCAGTTCTGTGGACCACATGTATAAGACTGTCACAAGCCTTGTGCCACTGAGCTACACCCCGGCCCTAAAACTACTTGTTATTGTCAGCTTACCTCCTCTTTGGGTAGCAATCTTGCCTTCATCACTGGCCCTCTGGTTTTTGTTGGTTTTACCTGCCTCAGTGTGTAACACAAGAACATAACATTTTGCCAGTCCTTCTTCCATTTCCTGTTTTGTCTGTTTCTTTCTCTCCTTCCAGTGCAGTAACTAATTAGCTTATTACTTATTAGTCTCAAAGCTGACCCATGCAAGGTCAATAGTCCATCATTATCAGGCAGCTCCGAACAGACTCCATCCAACTTTACAAACCCTCCTCTTCCACGATTTGGTGCATCTATTTCAGAAACACATAAAAATCACCAATTACTTTCCATTTCCCTAGAGGACTGTGTGTTTGGTGGGAAGAACGTTGAATTAAGAGCTGAGAAGATTGGAATTTTATATGTACGTCTGAGAATCTGGACTGTGCTACCCTTGGACATTCACTTCTCGAGGACTCAGATTTTCTCAAATGTGTAAGAGGAATGATCGTGAATACTCTGACTCTTATGAAGCCACAGAACAACCAAGTGAAAACCAAAAGCTTTCACCTTATCAGCAAACTATACTAATGTGTGCTTATCAGGTGCCAAGTAATGTATAAGGGACTTAGAATATAGAAATAAGGTGAGGTCCCTACATGTCATTTAAAGGTGGTCTCATCATCTGCACCACACAGCTGCTTTTACAGTTCAGACCATAATAATGTAGTGCCCATACTTTGGTTTGGTTGTCTTTTTCACCTCTTTCATTGATGGGTGATGATGAAGTTGACATGGCTCTGGAATCCCACAGTACTTTATTGGCACTCCTGGACAGGGTCTGTTGAATTATTTGCATGACACTGTACCGTGAGGCCTGTCTATAGTAGGATCTCAATGAAAAGTTATTTAAATTAATTCATGATTAATTGAATGGGTGAATCAATGATGAAATTTTACTTTGGACTATTTAAATTTGTTTCCTGAGCTTTGCACTATCAATAGGGATGCCTATGAAGTTTTCTTGTTTTGTTTTATTTTTCCTGTTTTATCTGATTCCAGTTAGTTTTCACTAGAAAAAGATTCTCTTTTTAAAAGGAAACTGATATCTCTTGGGGAAAAACAGCTGCTGAGATTTTTTCATTTTACCCCAAGTAGATTTGATAATGTTTGTTTAAAAAAAAAAAAAAACGAAATAATTGAAACCAAATTTGAAATTATTCCTTGCCTCTTCAACAATGCTTAACCTTGAAGGTGGCCATGATAGTTGGGTATTTCCATACTTATTATCTCTAAATTTCTTCCTTTGGCCAGATAATGATGAGGAGACCAAAGAATTGCTAAAGATCATCCCAGCAGTCTTTGACCCAGTTTCAACAATAAACTGAGCCTTCCAGTAGTTTGATACTATCTTCTTCAACCATCTATAGAATTCCATTAGGTCCTGAATAACATTTTCTAAAGACACAGGGTATTAAGAGCTTTGTCAACTCCAAAACTAAAAGGCCAGTCTATCATGGCTATATTCCCATGCATTTTTCTGGGGACTGCACTCATAACTTTTATCAGATTCACAAAGGAATCCATGATCTTCCCACCTCTTCTCTCTCACCCACCCGCCCAAATTTAAGAATATTGAATTTAAAAATTCTGGTCCACTTGGAGAAGGCAATTTCTTGTGACTAACAGGTTTTCCTGTTCTCAGAACTGTCATGTAGTGTAATAAAAATGTAACCCTCCAAACTGCCTGGCAGTAAACTTCAAATTAGACAAGTCTACCAAGTGACTCATGGAACTTTCTCATGCTTCTGCATTCAATAATCAGGAAAATCCCATTGAACTTTTTCATGCTTCTGAAGACAGTAATCAGGAAAATCCTTGAGGAGACTGTGGTTTTCAAGGATGCTAAAGCAGGGTACGATCGTGTGTGCCCTGGTGGTATGCCTTTCCTCTCTGGAATTTCCTTTTAGGGGTGGTCTGTTCTTCTCATTTCCAAAACTTATATCAACATCCTTTTGGACCCAGAAGTGTAAGCTACTCATTTATTTAATTCGATGTTATTTTGGACAAAGGAGAAAAGGAACAGTGATAAGCAGTGGGAAACCTTCCCATGGTACAAGCTAACCAAGTGATTAATGGTCCTCACATGCTGGAGAACAGGCTGGTCTCCCTCAACGCCAGCCTTTCAGGTACTCGTTGAAAATCAAACTGCTTCCCACTTGCCTCGTCTGCCTTAAATAACCCAATTATTTTGTTTTCCCCCTACTGGGTTTGATTTATGGGTGACAAAAAAATGGATATGTCTGGGGAACGTGGAAGTGACGCTCTTTTAAAAAGCAGCCTGGGCTTTGCTGCTGTTTGGCTATTGATAGACCACATGCATTTCATTTGCAATGTCCTTTTTTTCCAGTTTCTCCCAGCATAGGATAGCACAGCCACCATGAGCATATGCTGGGGATTCAACTGTCCAGGTTGGACTCCCAGCTTTGCCACTTAGTGAATTGTTATAGGATCTCTATGTGTCTGCTTAGATAATGGCAATACTGTTGCTCCTCATGGGATTCAGAAGGAAATTAAATAAGGTAATATTGTGAAGCTCTTAGAATAAAGCCTGGCATGTATGTACATTGTGCTATGTCCACAGCTTCTAAATAAATCTGATTACAGAGAATAATGTCAGAGGTTGATACAGGTACATCCTACCGGGTTCCACCATTGGGTCTATTATTTGGTTTTGGTTGGTCTTTATATTCCCCTCCCCCCCCCACTTCCTTCTCTCTTTCTGGGGGTAGGGGTCGTGTGGAGGGGAGGATGGTTTTGGCTTTGTTGTTATTGTTGATTTTAATCTTTTCTACCCATCTCATTTGAAGGCAAGGTTTTCCTTGGCTGGTCTCCCAAGTTCCAAGGGGTTTTAGATCTGAGATAATCTGATGGAATCCCTGTGTTTCAACCCCTTTGTCACACAATGAGGCACTTCAGTCAAAGCCACTTAGCCTTCTTTTGACAGGAGTCTCTTTGACTAGAGGACTTGTTTGTTTGTGCCTTCTCCACCTGTGTTTGGCTTCACTCTTAACCACTGAGTCTCTTTTCCTTAATTATCTTTAGTTGGCCAATATTATCCCCAAATTGGTTTTGAGAAGAGCCATTTGTAAGACACCACAATGTTCATGATTAAATATAAACCTTCTTTATCGGACTTGAAGATAAAGAAAGCAAAACACTGAATACAACACTTCTTAAAACTTTATAATTAGCTATAGTAGTTTTAATGTACAAATCTCAAGATCCAGTTTAGTCATGTAAATTGTATCCTAAGTGTTACTTGCCTTGTGACTCAGTCTGTTATTTTCTTATGGCATATATCTATAAATTCACTGGTATTAATTTTTTGAATGTTACACAGTAACTCTGAAAAAAAGTTTTTTTAACCATTACAGAGAAAATCCTCGATATCATTCTTAGAAACCTCCTTTTATTTAAAAGTACTTTCTATCTGAAAGTTTAATAGAAGTTGCAGTAATGACCATTGACTGCCAAATCTATTTCTTACTGACATTTATTCTGATCATATTTAACTTCAAGTAGAGCAAATCCTGTTACCTTTAGCAAATGCAGGGATTTGTCAGAGCTGTTCTGAATTTATGGAATTTTAGAATCTTCTAGCCCAGTTTTTTCCCTTTCTTTACTTTCTTTTTTTTTTAAAGAAATTTGAAACCCACAGTGCTAAAGCATACAGTTAAATAAAAGCAAAGTACAAAAGCTAATGATTGAGAAAACTGTAAGAAGGAAAGAAAAAAATATTTAAGACTTGCCTTTTGACATTTCTTTTACATTTTACTTGCAATACATATACTTAATTTTTAAGAAGTCAATTTTAAATATATTTTAATTGACACACAATTATACACATTTAGGTATACATTTTAATTCATGTAGATAATATATTATGATTAGATCAGTTTAATTGGCATATTTATCACCTCCAACACATATCATTTTTGTTGAACATGCAAAAACCTTTCTAGCTATTTTGAAATACCTAATTAATTCTTTTCAGCAATAGATATCCTACTGTCCTAGAGAACATTAATAGTTATTCCCCCATTCTAACTGTCCCCCTGTATCCATTAGCCACCCCTTCTCCATCCCTCCCTCCCTGACTCCCTCTCCAGCCTCTGGTGATCAGTACTCTGTTCTCTACTTTGATGAGATGAACTTTTTAACTCCCACCTATAATTGAGAACATGCAATATTTGTCTTTCCATGCCTGCCATTTCCCTTCATGTCTTCCAGTTCTGTCCTATTGCCACAAATTGTGGAATTTCGTTCTTTTTGTATGGTTGGATAATATTCCACTGTGTATATTTACAACATTTTCTTTATTCATTGGTCTCTGAAGGGGCACCTAGGTCAATTCCTATCTTGGCTATTGTGAGTCGTACTGCAATGATCATGGGAGTTCAGATGTCACATGGATGAACTACCTTCGTTTCCTTCAGTGCAAAACCAGTAGTGAGATTGCTAGATCATATGCTAGTTCTAGTTTTTAAAGAAATCTCCACACTGCTTTCCATAATGACTTGTACTAATTTACATATTTGAGATCCTTATATATTCTGGAAATTAATCCCTTGTCAAATGAATAGTTGGCACATATTTCCTCCTACTGTGTAGGTTGTCTCTTCACTCTGTTTACTATTTCCTTTTTAGTGCAAAATTTTTTTTAGTTTGATACACTCCCACTTCTCAATTTTTGTTTTTGTGGCCTGTCCTATTAGGGCCATATTCAAAAAAAATCTTTGCAAGACCAATGTCCCAAAGCATTTCCCCTATATTATCCTTAGTAGTTACATTTGGATCTTTGATCCATTTTGAGTTGATTTTTATATATGGTGAGAGATAGACATCTAGTTATGTTCTTCTGCATATGGATAGCCAGTTTCCCCAGCCTCATTTTTAGAAGAGGCTTTCCTTTCTCCAATGTGTGCTCTTGTTTCCTTGTCATAAATCAGCTGGCTGTAAGTATTTGGATTTATTAGGGAGTTCTCTATTCTGTTCCATTGGTCTGTATGTGTTTTGTGCCGGTACCATACTGTTTGGGTTATTGTAACTTTCTAGTATGTTTCAATGTTGGGTGTTGTAATGTTTCCAGATTTGTTCTTTTAGCTCATGATTGCATTGGCTGTTCTGAATATTTTTGTGGTTTCAAATAAATGTTAGGACTGTCTTTTATTTTTTCTATTTCTAGGAAGAATATCATTGGTATTTTGATAGGAATTGCCTTGAATCTATAGTAGGTCACCTTGGATTATATAGAGAGTTTAACAATATTAATTGTTTCAATCCGTGAACATGGAACATCTTTTCATTCTTTTGCATCCTTATCATTTCTTTCATCAGTGTATTATAATTTTTATTGTACAGATTATTTACTTTCCAATTCCTTGGTTAAATTTATCTCTACTTTTTCTTTTATTGTTAGAAATAGAAGTGCTTGCACCATTTTTTCTCAGCTATTCATTATTGGTGTATTTTTTTTAAGTTACCAATTTTGGGAGGCTGATTTTGTATCCTGCATCCTTGCTGAATTGATTTATGAATTCTAGTGGGTTTTGGTAGAGTCTGGGTTTTTCTATATATTAAAATCATGTTATCTGCAAACAAAGGTAATATGACTTCCTCCTTTTCTATTTGAATACTTTATTTCTTATTTTATTTCTCTGGCTAAGACTTTCATTCTTACACTGAATAAGAGTGATGAGAGCAGATTTTTTCCCCCTCATTTTAGAGAAAACTATTTCATCTTTTCCCTATTTGATATAATGTATGCTGTGGGTTTGTCATATATAGCCCTTACTGTGTTGAGCTACATTCCTTTTACACCTAATTTTTTTAGAATTTTTATCATGAAGTGATATCAGACTTTATTAAATGCTTTTTCTGTGTCTACTGAGATGATTATATGTTTTGTTCTTCATTCTATTATTGTGATGCATTACATTTATTGATCTGCATATGGTAACCCAGTCATGCATTCCTCAGATAAATCTCAGTGGATCATGGAGTATAATCTTTTTTTAACTTGTTGTTAAACATGATTTGCTAGTATTGTGTGGAAAAAAAATAATCTTTGTTCTTTAGAGTTATTGGTTTGTAGTTTTCTTTATTTTGTTGGGAAAAAAATCTGTCCTTACTGTAGAATGAATTTGGAAGGGTTTATTCCCTTCTAATATATTGGAATAGTTAGGAAAAAATTGTTGTTACCACTTTTTAAATGTTTGGTAAAATTCAATATAAAAGCCATCTGTCATGGACTTTTCTTTGTTGAAAGGATTTTTTACTATTGGTTTGGTCTTATTACCTGTTATTAATCTGTTAAGATTTTCTTTGTCATCATAGTTCAATTTTGATAAGTTATATATGTCCTAGAAATTTATCCATTTCTTATAGGTTTTGCAATTTATGGTTCATTTATGGTTCTTCATAATAGTTCCTAATGATCTTTATATTTTCATGGTATCAGTTATAATGTTTCTTTTTTCTTTAACCTGTAATTTTATTCACTTGGGTCTTTCCCTTTTTTCTTGGTTATTCTAGCTAAAGTTTTGTAATTTTTGTTTATCCTCTCAAAAAATATTTTATTAATTTTGTAGGGGTTTTTTTACTATTTTATTTATATTTATATTTTGCTCTTTTTATTTTTCTTCTACTAATTTGGGATTTGATCTGTTTTTGCTCTTCTGTTTCCTTGAGTTACATCATTAAATTAATTACTTGAAATCTTTCCTTTCCTTCTTTCTTTTATGTAGGTATTTACTGCTATGAACATCTATCAGGACTGTTTTCCCTGCATTCCATCAGTTTTCATATGTGGTATTTTCACTTTTGTTTAAGAAATTTTTAATTTTCCATTTGATTTTTTCATTGACCCATTTGTCATTCAGGAGAACGTTTAATTTCCAAGTATTCGTACAATTTATTTTATTGTACAATTTCTAAGTTCCTCTTTTGATTTTTAGTTTTATTCTGTTATTATCAAAGAGAATACAAGTTATAATTTCAGCTTTTCTTAATCCTTTGAGACTTGTTTTGTGGCCTAACATATGATTTATGCTGGAGAACATTTCATGTGTTAATGAGAAGAATATGTATTCTTCATGTCTTGTATAAAATGTTCTATAAATATCTGTTAGGGCTATTTGGTCTTTAGTATGGTTTAATTCTGATGTGTCTTTTTTATTTTCTTTATGTGGCTGGTCTGTCCATTGTTGAAAGTGGGGTATTGAAGTTCAAAATCATTGCTATATTCAAACCCTATATCTCCATTGCATCTAGTAATGTTAGCTTTATATAATTGTGTCCTCCAGCAATATATTGTATATTTCCAATTGTTAACTCCCCTTCTTAAGTTGGTCCTCTTATCATTATAAAGTGACCTTCTTGTCTCTCTCTACAGTTTTTGATTGAAGTCCATTTTATTTGGTAGTGCTAGTTCTGCTCAGTTTTTATTTTCATTTGTATGTTATATCTTTTTCTTCTTTTTATTAGTTGTGCATGACAATACAATGATCTTGACATATCATATATTTGAATCAAATGGGGTATAATTTCTCATTTTTTCAAGTGTACAGGTTGCAGAATCACATTGGTTATACAGACCCGTATATACATACAGCAATGCTAGTGTCTATCTTTTTTCATATCTTCACTTTCAGTTCGTGTGTGTTTATCTTTATTGCTCAAGTGCATTTCTTATAGATACTATATCACTGAGTCTAGTTTGAGTTTTGTTTATCCCATTTAGCCACTCTGTATCTTTTAATGGGGGGATTTAATATGTTTATATGCAAGGTTATCATTGGTAAGTAAAGACATTCCTATCATTCTGTTATTTTTCTGGTCATTCTGGTTATTTTGTATACCCTTTGTTCCTTCCTCTCTAGTTTTTCATTTTGGTATCTTTCTGGGGTTTTGTAATGGATGAGTTTGATTCTCTTTCTCTTCTGTTTATAGGTTCTAATGCCAAGTTTTATACTTCACATATTCTCATAATAATTCTTATCCTTTTCTTTCTAGTGTAGAACTCCTCTTAGGCATTTCTTCAGGCCAGCCTCAAGGTGATTAGTCCCTTGGTGTTTGCTTATTTTGGAAAGTATTTCTCCTTAATTTCTATTGGATATCTTTGCTGAGTATAGTGTTCTTGATTGGCAGTTTTTTCTTTCACAACTTTGAATATATCCTCCCATCCCCTTCTGACCTAAAAGGTTTTTATTTAGAAGTCTGCTGTTATTCTTATAAGGATTCACCTATATGTGGTTTAATGTATTCTCTTGCTAATTTAATAATTCTCTGTCTTATACTTTTTTTAGTACTGGGATTGAACCCAGGGCCTCATGCATGCTAGGCAAGCACTCTACCACTGAGCTACATCCCCAGCTCTATCTTATCCTTTTGATGATTTGACTCTAATATGCCTCAGAATCAGGTGATTCTTTAGGGTCCCTGTAGCTTCATCAGTTTTAATCAGCATTACAACCACATGGCTGCTTCCAAAGGCAGTAGTAGAGTGGGCAAGGGCACCTGGCTGCTTCCTGGGATGTGTGGCAGCCTTAGCTGCTCAGAGATTGTTGACTGTCTGCTTTGTGGGGCGAAGGATATAATGAGTGAACCATTTGGTTGCTTTTGGGTTACCCAAAAGGTAGTCTATTCCCTGGGAAACTTACAGGCCAAGATACTCAGTGTGGACCATCCAAGCTGTGGAAAGATGAGTAGGACCTCCTGACTCACTAACAGGACTGGGTCAGCAGACCTTCTAAGGGCACCTGTCCAGCTTTTTCACAGGACCTGTGAGGAAAAGTTTGTCTTCTAATCAACCCATGTATTAAAAACCTGGGTGGGACAAAGGTAAAATATAGATTAGGATTTTTTTATTCAGGGCCATTTGCTGTATGGTAGCCCAGCAGCCCCATAAACTGGGCTCAGGGCCTGTAGGGGTGCAGGGTTCTCCCACAGGAAATTTTTTGGAAACTGTGGCATGAGTAGGTTCTTCTGCACCCCCTTCTTCCCATAGAACAAAATCCCTCTTAGTTCAGGGTTGATCTCCAGAGGTGAAATGATAGATGGTGTGTGCTCAGTTCCCTTCTTATGAAGTCACATCTCCACGTTCTACGTGTCTCTGCCGTATTCCCCCTGCAAGTCAACATCCTGGCGTACACTCTCCCCTAAAATAGCTGGGATTTTTCTTCTTCTGTTTTTTCCCCTTTGTTTGGGGCCTTTGTTGACTGAAACACACCAAGTACCTCTAGTCATCTTGCTAATGTCACCTTCATAATTTTCAGTTTTAGAGAGAAAATTTGTCTTTATTTTACATTGAGGAGAAAATGAAAACTGTTTTGAGTTTTACAGCAAATGTGAATGAGTAAGAAAAAAAAAGAAGTTAAATACTATTTCTTTCAATCCATCTACAGGTCTGAGCACTTGACATATGAAAGGCTAATGGAAAGCTTAAAAGAATACCATAATTTATTGTGCCCAATGTTTTTACAGGTAAAATAAAAGAATATAAAATTGGATAAGACATAATTTGAGGACTTTGTATTCCTGGAAGGAGGATGGAAAGTGAAAGACCGAACAAGGCTCCTCATTGGAGAAAATGCCCGTTTATTGAGGAATAGCTCTGCATATTTATAGAGCCGGGGGTGGTTTTACAGTTATGACAGTTTAATGGTTGAATGGTTTGACAGTTGGCATGGGGTGCTTTTTGATTGGTGGGTAAGGATCATGTGAGTCAGCAGGGCTAGTCTGATTGGTGGGTAAGGATCATGTGAGCCAGCAGGGCTCACCATTGGACCGCTCTTCTCAGGGGATGGGGAAGTTAGTCTTTGGAGCAGGGGCGACTCCCAACAGAAAGTATATACAAAAAAAACTATAATACAAAGAGAGGTGTTAAATTTTTCATTAGGAAGTACAAGCAAAGTGTATAGTGGGTCAGAGAAGGGAAGTAGGCTATTGGGCTAGTGGCTTGTATAATAGCTATAATTGATAGATCCCAAATGATTTCCTTCCATCTGAATCTTTTCCTAGAACTCCTGACTCACACATCCTGCTGCCAACTAGACTTCTCTCCTCAGATATCTAACTTAACCTTCCCAAGATGAATTTCCAATATTGTCCCCTACACTTCTCCCCATCTTGGTTCATGGTACTTCTATCTTTCCAATTGCTTAGGCCACAAACCATGAAATCATCTTGGTCTCATTTCTCTCTTTCTCTTATCCAGAATCTGATCATATCTCTGCTCCTGTTATCTTCATCCAAACCACCATTATTTCTCACCTAGATTATTGAAGTGGCCTACTGTTTTTCTTACCCCAACCCTTTCCAACTTATCCCTTTTTCTCAACATAACACAAATCAGATCACATCACCTATTTTTTTTAATATTTTTTTTTAGTTTTAGGTGGACACAATATCTTTATTTTTTATTTTTATGTGGTACTGAGGACTGAACCCAGTGCCTCATACATGCTAGGTGAGCACTCTACCACGGAGCCACAACCCCAGACCCACATCACCTGTTTTTAAGAATCTTCCCATGGCTCTCTCCCTTTCTCTCCCAGTTCTATATGTTCTGCAGTGCCCTCAGCCTCACCTCCTGCATTCTCCTTTTCTGACTGCTCCAACCACATTGATCTTCCTGCTATTGCTATTATATTCCAGACAAATGCCTATCTCAGGGTCCTTGAGCATTCCATCCCCATCTGGAATGCTCTTCTCTCAAATATCCATGAAGATCACTCCCTAACTTCCTTCAAGTCATTGCTCAAATTTTATCTTTTTTTTTTTAATTTTTTAGCTGTAGGTAGACACAATACCTTTATTTTAATGAGGTGCAATCATAGATTGTTGACTGTCTACTTTGTGGGGCTAAGGATATATGAGTGAACCACTTGGTTGCTTTTGGGTTACCCAAAAGATAGACTATTTCCTGGGAAACTTACAGGCCAAGGATTGAACTCAGTGCCTTACGCATGCCAGGCTAGCGCTCTACCACTGAGCCCTAGCCCCAGCCCCTCAAATGTCATCTTCTTAATTGGTCCTTTCCTGACATTCCTATTTACAATTTCAATTCTCCCCCTAGCACTTTTGATTCTCCTTACAGGTTCTTTTTAAATTTTTACATATCGCGTATTATCTTTCAGCATGCTATTTATTTATGTATTTTTATTGTAATTTATTCTCTACATTCTCCAGCTAGGAAATGCATTCCCAAAAGGGAAGACTTTCTTTTCTTTTTTATTGTTCAGTGATATATCCCTAGTGTCTGAAACAGTGTCTGATATACAGTGGGCTCTTGATAAGCATTTGTCAATAAATGAATAAGTGAATTCGTAGGGAAGTAAGTAAGGAGATAAGGAGGAGTTTATAAACAACCTTCACTCATAGCCACCTATGCAAGTCTGGTGAATTCTAGATACTTTATTCCCAGAATGATGCACATCTATAGATTTACATAAAACATAGCCTTCACTTCCTGGAGGCTCCTTCACACCCAAAATCTCACCCATGAACTCAAGAATGAGGATCTGTGCCCTATGCAGATAGAAAAGCATAAACCAAGACTCAGAGGCAGAAATGCATGGGTTAGAAGCTTAGCAAGACTCAGCTGGGTAAAATGGCACATGCCTATAATCTCAGCAGCTTGGGAGGCTAAGGCAGGAAGATCCTGAGTTCAAAGCCAGCCTCAGCAAAAGTGAGGCTCTAAGCAACTCAGTGAGACCCTGTCTCTAAATAAAATACAAAATAGGGCTGGGGATGTGGCTCAGTGGTTGAGTGCCCCTGAGTTCAATCCCCGGTCCCCGGTGCAAAAAAAAAAAAAAAGTTGTTTAGCAGGACTCATTTGATTGGAGTGTATCATGAAAGTGAGTTCACAACCCATGGTTTCTTTCCTGTCAGTCTAGACATGTGAAACTAGAAAGCCGAAGAGATTCTCTCCAGTATTTCCTCAGATTGGAATAACCACTTGAGAAGCAAATGACAGACATGCTTATCAATGTTTACTTGAAAAAAAAAATTGAGTTTTCAGTGTTGGCACAGGGTATCATCGTTGGCAGACAATTCCAAGCTACGATATCATTTGAGCAATTGCCTCGGGCACCCAGGATAATAGCATCAATCATACTTTGTCACAAGAATTTTCTTCCTATGGTCTGGTTCTCGCCAGGAGCTCTTCCTTCTGACATGCAAAAGGTAGTGAGGGAATGAAGACAACGCACAAGACAGCGTTTCCGCTTTTGTGTAGTGTTGGCGAGTCACCTGCATCAGAGCTGCGTCTCTAGAAGGGCCTCAGTAAATGCCAGTGGAGTGTGTCAGTCTCTTACCCCAAGCAAAAATGTGTTGTGGGATCTCACAGGAGAATGTCAGAAGAATGTGGGCTGTTGGTGGCAGCCAGGCTGGGACAGTGATCCTCCAACAATGGTTCTTCTAGGGATGATCAAGTTTTCAATGTGCTCCATACAACTAGAAAACAGAAGAAAACTTAGGTACAAACCTTAAGTTTCTATAAGCCTCAATTTCTTGAAGCTCAAGGACTTCTCTTTATTCCAAGAATGCTCTTCTTGACCTTTTCTTATGGAGGGGGATCAATAAGGGCATAAAAACTTTTTCTTTAGGAATTGGTGTTGGCAGTAAATAATAGTTGTTTTTCCTTTTTAACACTCTTCCTTTCCGAAATTGAAAGTTGGCAAGCTGTAGTTGAGTCTAACTTTATTTATTTATTTGCTTTTTTTTTTTTTTTTTTAATTATTCCATGGCATATGAAGGTCTTGGAATTTCTAGACTAGGCAATTGAGAACCTTTAAAAAAAAAAAAACCCAAAGCACTGTTGAAACAGTACAAGAGGCATCAGAGTTGGTAATTAATAGCCATACTACTGAATTTGAGAAAAACTTGGTATTTATTATTTGCATATGTTATAATTAAGTATATCATGTATGCTGCACTTTTATAAAAGCAGGCAAGGTCAATGATGATTACTGTAACACATTATTTAAATGTGCATACATCCACTTTCCTTTAGCCTAAAACCATCAGTATATCTTCATTCAAATGCAAGAGGTGGCAATCTGCTTTTACGGAATTGTTTATGTTTTCACATTGAAAACGCATCATCATAAGCCATTCCTGGTTCTGCTGTGCATCCTGCAGTCCTGCCAAACAAATGCACGTCTTGCCAATGTGATAACATAAAAAGGTGGCCCTTGAACATGAGCTCATTATCCGTTTCTAATTGCAAGTAGATTTCCAGGTATGTTCATTATATTTAAATGGACTCTGCATGGTATTACCTGGTGCTGGCCCAGGGGTCATCCAGTGGGACCATTTCTCTTCTTTTATCCCTAACCTCTTTTTCTTACCTGCAAATTCTAACAGATAACCTGGCCCCCTTTGAGTGATTCCCTGATGTAAGCTCAACTGTCCATGTGCACTTTTGTAAAATGACAGGCAGGAAGTTGAGTCCCATCATTGTTATGTGCTCTCAAAATAACCCCACTTACACACAAAAGATTTCATATTTAACACGCTGGTGGCATTTTATGTTAGATGTGTGAAATCCCCAATTACAATTGTTTTCAGTGTGGGCAGTGACAGTTCAAAACCATGGTTTTCATTTTTAAATTACATCGCAGTTTCTTTTACCTATTTTGATTTTGATAAGTACATAGGTGGTCATTGTAAAGAATTGAAAAGCGGGACATAAATACAGTGATAGTGCTGGGTATGTTTTTATTAACCCAACACCAAATATTTTTTGAACACTTAGTTTGTATGATATGCTGTTATTTACTAGCTATTCAGAAAAGAATGAGCCATTAAATATGCCTATTTAATGAATATGCCTATTTAATGAGCCATTAAATATTCTATCTAGTGCCCACTTTGTGTCAGGTACTATTTTAGGGAGCTGAGAACGTGACAATGAAAATAATAAGCAAGGTGCTAGTCCTCATGGTCAATTGAAAACCCTACAGTGGTTACTCTCACCTCTCAAGGTAGAGGTAACCACCTCCTAAGATGGTTACTCTCAAGGCCATCGTGAAGGAAGATTTGTCGATATTTGCTGAAATATAAAATGTGTGTCCAGCTGAGCATGGTGGCACACGCCCATAATCCCAGCTACTCAGGAGGCTGAAGCAAGAGGATCTCAAGTTCTTAGGCCAGCCTGGGCATTTTAGTAAGAATACATCTCAAAATTAAAAGTTAAAAATGGAAGGGAGAGCTGGGGATGCAGCTCAGTGTTAGAGCATCCCTGAGTTCCATCTTCCATTGAAAATGCCGAGCTATTGAAAAAAGAGTAATTGGTACCATGAAGGCATTAAGGTGCTTATAGAAGTACCTTAAAGAAGAGTAAAGAAACAAGGAAACCTAAGTTGGGCCTTGAAATGTGAGGAGATTTCTGGGTTAACTAGAGTGGAAAGGAGTGGGAGGATCAGAGCAAGCAAAAAGACCAGCTTAAGAATAAAAGAGGATTTTTAAAAATTTTTATTTGTTCTAGTTATACATGACAATAGAATGCATTTGACACATTATACATAAATGGAGTGTAACTTCTCATTCTTCTGGTTATACATGATGTAGAATGAGACAGGTCTTGTAATCATATATGTACATAGGGATAATAATGTCTGATTCATTCTACTATCCTTCTTAACCCCATACTTGCTCCCCCTATCTAATCCAAAGTACCTCTATTCTTTCCATCCCCCTTATTGTGAATTAGCATCTGCATATCAGAGAAAACATTTGGCATTTGGTGTTTTGAAATTGGCTTATTTCTCTTAGCACATAATCTCCAGTTCAATCCATTTACCAACAAATGCCATAATCTCCTTCTTCTTTAAGGCTGAGTAATATTCCATTGTATATACATACCACAATTTCTTTATCCATTCATCTGTTGAAAGGCATTTAGGTTGGTTCCAAAGTTTAGCTATTGTGAATTGAGCTGCTATAAATATTGATATGGCTGTGTCACTGTAGTATGCTGGTTTTAAGTCCTTTGGGTGTAAACGAAGGAATGGAATAACTGGGTCAAATGGTGGTTCCATTTCAAGTTTACTAAGGAATCTCCAAACTGCTTTCCATAGTGGTTGTACCAATTTGCAGTCCCACCAGCAATGTATGAGAGTACATTTTTCCCCACATCCTTACCAACATTTATTGTTACTTGTATTCTTGATAATTCCCAATATGACTGGAGTGAAATGGAATTTTAGGGTAGTTTTGATTTTAATTTCTCTAATTGCTAGAGATGCTTAACATTTTTTCATATGTTTGTTGAGTGATTATATTTCTTCTTCTGTGAAGTGTCTCGTTCCTTACCACATTTATTTTATTTTTTTAAAGAGAGAGAGAGAGAGAATTTTTTAATATTTATTTTTTAGTTTTTGGTGGACACAACATTTTTATTTTATTTTTATGTGGTGCTGAGGATCGAACCCAGCACCCTGTGTGTGCCAGGTGAGCGCGCTACCACTTGAGCCACTTCCCCAGCCCTTAGCACATTTATTGATTGAGTTATTTGGTGGGTTGGGTTTGTTGTTGTTGTTGTTGTGTTGTGTTGTGTTTGGTGTTAAGTTTTACGAGTTAGAAGAGGATTTTTTTGTGTGTGTGTGTGGTGCTAGGGATTGAAGCCAGGGACTTGTGCATGTGACGACGTACTCTACCAATTGAGCTATAACTGCAGCTCCTAGAAGAGGAATTTAGAAGAGGGTTTTTGGAGACCATAAATAATCCAATCTGACTCAAGGGTGGCTTGTCCACACTTGGGGTATGGCACACCTTGGAAAGCCATTGCACACCTGGAGATGAGACTGGGAAAGCCAACAGAGGCTAAGCCCAGGAGAGCCTTGAGGAACAGCTGAGGAACTGGGAGCATTTTATGCAGAGCTTCCAGTGGCTGCCATAACAAATTACCTTGAATGTGGTAGCTTAAAACCACAGATAGTTATTCTCTCACAATTCTGGAGACCAAAAGCCCAAAATCCAGCAGGGCTGCACTCTCTTCAAAGGTTCTAAGGGAGAATCCTTCTGTCTCTGTCTGTGCTGCTTAATAAAATAACCCAGAATACATAATTTGTAAAGAACAAAAATGTATTGCTCACAGTCTTGGAGCCTGATGTCCAAGATCCAGGCAAAGGCAGTTTTAGTTGTCTGGTGATGGCTGCTCTCTGCTTTCAAAATGGCACCTCCATCCTGTATCTTCTGGATATGGGGGAAACTGTGCCTTCACGTGGTAAAAGGTGGAAGGGCAAGATAACCTGATGTTACAGGAAGACTTTTATAAGGACTCCAATACCATTCCCAAGGTAGGAGTCTAATCATGTCTTCAATGCCCACCTTTTTATATTATCACTTTGGCAAAACCTGCATTTTGGAGGGAACATTTAGAAGCCATACTGTCTTCTTTGTCTTCCAGTTTGGGGTTTCTTGGCTTATGACTCCATAGCCCCAATTGCTCCTTTTTCCCATGGTCCTGTCCTCTTTATGCATGTGTCTCTCTTCTCTGTATCTTATGAGGGCCTTTATCATTTAATGTAGGGCTCACTTGGATAATTCAGGATGATTTCATCTATAGCTTTTTGACTTAATTATATCTGCAAAGACCCTTTTTTTTCTAATTAGGTCACCTCCACAAGTTCTGGGGGTTTGGATGTGGGCAAATCTCTGGGTATGGGTAGCACCATTTAACTCATTATTGTGCTGATGGAACAACTTACAAACAAAAAATTTATACCAGATTTGATTTTTTTGGAAGATGGTGTTGGTAGGTCAATCCTGAGGGCTTCTCAATGATTAGCAACATTTCTTGGTCATCATGAAGAACAAAGCACCTTTCACAATTTCCAACTTGCCAACAATTGAATTAAGAAAGAAAGAAATGAATTTTCAAGCCAGTGAAGAAAAGATTGCAAATGTCTGGAGACAAGGAGGGCACTTGTCCTGTGGGAGGTACTCAGTATGTGTTTGAATGATTGCTGGCCCTGGGGCAAAAATTATCCTTGCATATAGTTGTTCCTTATTAGGCTTCTCAAAAAACACAAAGCCAGTCAACCTTCACTGTACAAACATGAGGTTAATTCATTCAACAAATATTTATAAAACATTTACTGTGGCTTTGCGGATAAAGTCTGAAAATGTTCCCAGCTCTCATGAGCTAACAATCAATGAGTAATATGTAAACCAGAAAATAGAATACTACATACAAAAAATTCATTTGTGAGAAAGAAATTGTATGAGGGGTGGTCAGGAAAGGCCTCGCTGAAGAGGTGCATTTGACATGGCACCCTGGGAAAATCTGCATGATGGGCATTTCAGGTTCACAGCTACAGGCAACATCTTGAAGAACAAGCCTGGCCTGTTTGAGGGTCACTGAAAATGGAAAATAGGACCATGTAATGAGGCCCCATGAAGCATCATTTGAGGCCATGTTGGTTATGGTAAAACATTTGGATTTTTAAATACAAACAGAAGTCATTGGAAGACTTCAAACAAGAGAATAGTATGGTCCAATTTCCACTTAAATCATCATTTTTTCAACCTTGGCATTTTGGTCTGGGCAATTCTTTGTTGTGGGGACTGTCCTGTGTATTGTAGGAATGTCTAGCAATGTCCATGGCTTATACCCACTAGATGCTGGTCAAACCTACTCTCTACCATTATGTTAACCGAAAGTCTTCCCAAACATTGCCAAATGCCTTCAGGGGTATAAAATAACCCCCAGATGAAAACCACTGATTTAAATAACTTACTCCCTGGCTACTGCAAAGAGAAATTTTTGTAAGGAAGGTAATAATAGAAACCAAAAGACCAATGAGGAGGCTGTGATATGCTCCAGGCAAGAGAAGATGCTAAGTTTTGATTTAAGGGAGATTGAAATGGCTAGAATTACAATATACATTGGAGGTAGAGTTACAGGACTTACCAAAGGGTTAGCAATGTTGGTATACAGGAAAAATAAGAACACAAAAATTAGGTAGACAGTTATATAGAGAAGTCTACACAGTTCAGGATAGAGATTGGGGCTGGAGATACCATTTTCAGAGTCTTTGGCATGTAAATGGTATTTAAGGCTTTGGTCAAGATAACATTTCTGAGAGAAAAATTAAGCGAGAGAGAGAAGAAGAAGAAAAAGAAAAGATGGAGGAGGAGGAGGAAGAGGAGGAGGAGGAGGAGGAGGGAGAGAACAAGGAATTTGAGGAAACTTAGCTTAACAGTTAAATTTCTGTCAGGCACAAAGTCAAAGCGGAAATCGAGAAAGAAAATGTAATGGATGAGATGCATCCAGAAAAGTGATGAAGAACATAAGTTTCGTGGAAGACCTCTACATTTTTAAGATATTGAGTTTGTTGAGCTGGAAAAACAGGAATGAGGATAAATCCCCAGAGTTGAGAGATCCTAAATGTTTCTTCTTCCCTGATCAGTTTTATCTATGAAATCTAGTCTTGGGTCAGTGATCTATCACATTTAAAGTACTAATTGCTTCATACACTTGATATCTATATTTTTGGGGTGATCATCAATTTTGGTTATTGAAAGAAAATCATACACTCCCTTCTACTACCTTGGCAGAAAAGGCCCAAATAACCCTTCACAGTCCCTTCTTACCTTCTGAGTCAGTGTTCTTACACATACCTGTCAGTTGAACTATCTCCAGCTAGAGAAGCCATTTGTCTTTGTCCTGACTTGATATCCAGCTCTTGGTGACCAGAGACTAATAGTCAGGAATAGAATGAAAAGAAAATCAAAGTAGCTTACAGATGAGAAGCTGTTAGTAATTCCTGGATAAATAGAGTGCATGGTTGGGAACCCTTCATATATTAAATTACCAAAAAGGAAGTGAGGGATGCTCAAGGTTACATTAATTCTTAGATATATTTTGATATGTCAAACTACTAGCAGATAAAGTCAAGTTCAAAATTAGAATCCTAATTAGTCTCCAGAGACCCAAGCAGAGTGATAAGCAGGATCATCAGGGTAGAGGATTGAGTATGTGGAAACAGGGGGTTGGGGCCAGCATCTAAAGAGTATCAGGCACACAGATGCTTTCACACAATTTGGCTCTGAAACAGAGGACTAAGAACAGGTAGGTGGGCAAGTCTCAGGACCAGTTGACCAAGGATAGGACTTTGCATCAGGGAAGTTCCTAGCAGGAAACAGACTAATTGAGGAAAGGGGTGAGTGGGGTTAAGAGAGATGGATAAGATGAAGCAGTGTCCTAGGACTAACTAGCAAGAGCAGAGCTTTATGATCATGCCCAGAGCTGGAAGGTGAAAGGAAAGTTACCAGATTCCCGAGCATTGTGGGGAGAGCCACCCCACTGAAGCTTGAGACCTTCAGTAACAGAACACAGCCATCCTGTTGCCCCCAAGTGGGAGGGAGCTGGAAGAATCAACATCTCAGTCTTCTTTTTTTACTGCCAATCAATCACCAACCAGAAGCCAGATTTACTGTTAGCCTCCTGGGATAGAAGAGCAGAAAATAGATCTGGAGGGACAAAGACATCCCAGATAGACTCCCTCTCACATGATGCCTTCAGCCTACATGTTGTGTTCTGCTCTTTGGAGTGAGCATGTGTCTTTCTTCAGGGGCTAATGGTTTTAGCAGACATTTTGCTATACTGAGCAGTTCTAACCTTGACTTTGCCTACCCAGGAACTATACAACCACATCCAGCAAAACGTCATAGGGAAGACTCTAAGATTATTTCAAGTTTGTTCTTTTGTACCTGAGTATCTTTTCTGAAACTCACTACCTTTTGTTTAGTACAGGGTGCCCTGATTATCTTCCAGGTCAACAAGAGCTATTCCTGAAAAGTTAAGCAGAGAGAATTAAACCAGATTGGCCACCAACAATACAAAGTCATGACTTCATGGTACTAGCCACCAAAACTGTGTTATGGAAGATCTGCTAGGTAGAAAATAAAGCTTGAGAAACTGTCCTCCATCAGCATATTCCCACTTTGAACAATCATTAGCTTCAAATAATAAATATTAGACCCTAAGCATATTAGGTAGCCAACATCTTCTCAATAAGAACAACGTATTTCTACCACCCAGTCATTGGGGCCCAGTGAACTCATAATGATGATCTATTTTATGTCTTGAAATAGTGGGTGTTGGAGGCATCAGTCCTTAACTGTGAAGGTTTCCTGTACTAGGTGCCATTGTTGTTTTAAGGAGCTCTGCCGCAGTCTGGCTGGGCACAAAATCATGAGCCACTCAAGCAGGAACAAACTTTATTTCCAAAACTCCCGCGAAATCCACAGACCCAGCCTTCTCCCGGGACACACTACACCAACAGGAAATCCCTCCTCCGGAATTCCCTCCTGCCGCACTTCCCCAACCAATGGGAACTCTCCTCCGGGAGTCCCAGGAGAGCTCCAAAGTAGCAGGCCCGAGGTGGACAGCAGGGGGCTAATCTCCAATTGAAGGCACATCTTAACATAATCATTATCATCTCAATGGCTTGCTGGCATCACCTTTCAACCAAAAATGCCATGCGTCATTCCTACTTGGCTATGGCTCTCAGCAGAGCTCTGCAGTAATAGGGTGACTGCTGAGTCAGGCAAAGGGGTCCATTCTATGGGGCTTCCTTGGTCCCTGTGACTAAGTGTCGAGGTTGAAGAAGTACTTTGCTACCATTTTAATGATAAATGGTTAATGGAATAATACATATCAGTTAAATGAGGAATGCATTTGAGAAAAATTCAGATCCTTTGGGGGTCTACATTTCATTATCTATCAGTTGACAGATGATCACGTACTGAGAGAATCTGTACACTCCCTTCTACCGCTGAATTCTCTATGTGTGAAGGTACAGGAGTATGCTGGGGCACAGGTCCCATGGTCAAAATTAGCTGTCACTTGTGGTCAGCTACACTCAGTTACCCAGCCTTTTTTTTTTTTTTGAGAGGCAATGATTAAAAGCTGGGAGTCTGAAGCCAGACACCCAGGATTCAAGTTTCTACCTCCACTCACTAGCTAGGTGGCCTTGAGGGTTAGTAAACCTCCCCATGGTTTAATTTCCTCAACTATGAAATGGGGATAATGTTACATCTACCTCTTCAGGATTAATGAGGAATAAATGAGATAATCTATATAGAACTCTTAAAACCACGCCTGGCCCACAGGGAGTACTCGGTAAATGTTGGCTCTTAGAGTATTCTTTTCTTGCAGGGCTTAAAGTTGTATTGAACTGTTTATTAAGAAAACTTCCAAGTCAAGTTATAATTTACTTATGTAGAATTGGCCCCATAAAATGATATTTCACTCAGTCCACTTTGCTAAGTCCCATTCCCTTCTGTCTCTCCTCAGAAATTCATTATCAAATACCCTGAAACCTGCCTTACTGCAGAACACACAATAGGGACTCCATCAATGTTTGTGGGATGCATGTAGTCCAATTGGGCACAATTCTAATTGGTCTCAAAATGCTATCTTTTTGTTAGCTTGGAGTACACTGAAGGAGAAAATGTTTGTCTCTGAGTAACTACCAGGGTTTTAGGGCTCCAGATACAACCCCATCTTTATATCACCCTGTAATCCACTCCTTGCTCTGTGAACCCAAAGTCCTCCTGGGAGGGTCAACAGTACACACGCTGTTCCTGAGTACTACAGTTTTGTGGTTTTTTCTTGTTGTTTTTTTTTTTTTTTTTTTTTTTTAGAAATAGACTTTTCCTGGCAGATGTGTAAAAGTGCACCTACCTATAAAACTCCCTATCACCGTGACAGCTGTGGATAGCCAGGAAGCCACACTATGTCTTTTCAGTTGGCATTAATGGACGCTTGAACTTTTCTCCCCTGGTCTACCTATTTCTAAAGGTATCAGGCTGTTCCTAAAGTTGGCTTGGCTCCTTCCATCCATTTCAGTTTCCTATATCCCCAGTGGAAGCAATTCCAACATGAAAACAAAAGACGTGCAAATCTGAATTTCCATTTCCCTCTGAAGGAAATGAGAACTACCAGGGTGTCCCCTGTTAGGAACTGGTCCCATTTCTAACCCCTCATGGTCCCAGAGCCTACCCAGGATGCTATGGGCTTGGTGGAATCTGAGAGTCTCATTTCACAGTAATGAAAAAAATGCCCTGTTTTTCTTTTTACAATCTGTTATATTCATCGTGTGCATGTGTACGTGTGTGTGCGTGCGTGTGTGTGTGTGTGTGTGTGTGTGTGCGTGCTGAGAAATACTGAGTAAGTGATTAATAACCTGTCTTGGTTTTGCTTTTTCTCTCACTGGCTTGTAGAAAAATAATGTGACCTACAGATGTTTGGACAAATAGTACATTGTGTCAGTGACAGATTCCACTCAGACATGCCCCATGCAATTGAGCTTATCAGCAGTAAGAGAACAGGTAACTCCTAGACTTTGTCTAATCCTTCTTTGCTTTTCTTGTTAGACTAAATACCAACCATACTCAAAAGAGAATTCAACAAAACAGAGCTATGTGTTGCTTTTATGCTTCACAAGGCAGGCAGAAGGAGAATTGTGCAGCAGGTAAACACATCCAGGGGTCACATAGATGGTCCTCACAGCATTCTTACACACCGGGTGTGGCACTGTGTGCACCACCGAGATCTTTATGTAAATTGCTTTTGTATTTTTAAAAGACGGTAGCGGAAAACAGGTTGTCTTCAGCAGATAAAAATTACCAACCAAAGTGAACGAAGTCATCTTTTATAGTAAGTAGTTTCATTGAAAATAGATAATTAGCCATAACTGAAAATCTCTGGGCTGGCTTACGTAAAAGTTTAAGTTATCAGAGAAAAAGGGAAGAGATGCAATTTCTAAATTGGGTCATGGTCCCCAAATAAGAAAATACAAAAAAGGTTAGAGTTACTAAAGAATATAGTCAAAATTTAGAGCCCAAATTTTGGAGTCAGCAGAGACCTTTGAGTCACTTATGCCCATTATCCAGATGGGCAAAACAAGACCCCTAAGGCTCAGTCATATAGCCAAGATCACACGGCACAACAGTAGCCCAGCAACAGCCAGAATCGATTTTTTTTTAAAATCTGAGCATCTTAGATTTATCCCACATTGATACCCACCACTTTTCCCTAATCAAAAATAATTTTTTTAATTCAAAAAATATTTGTTAAGCATCTACTAGACATGGACCCTGAAATGTGGGAATTTAGATGGAAAAAAATACACAGGAGTTGATCACATTAACCATCAAAGTTATGTTTGTTCACCCGCAGAAGAGAGACAGCTGCAAAGCATTTGATCTTAACAATGACAATTAAAATGAACCTTATTTGAAGTTGCAAAATCACCATGTTGCATTAGCAAGACTCCAGCATGCATGCACAAGGGCACTTTGCAGATGGCTTGCAGAGACTTAGTTTATAGTGGGTACTTTAGGGAACAGATGGAACCCGCAGCGTCCCATGGTAAATGTGGATTTATAGCACCAGAGTCACAAGCCAGAGTGGCTCCCTTCCACTTGATGGGACAGCTAAAGTGGTACGATACCTCTGGCTGGTGAATCACTGGCACTGGAGTCCCTAAAGGAAACTGTCCCCTGCCCCCTACCAGTGGCTTCATCCTGTATCCCTGCAATTTATCATCAATGGATGTTTGATATGAATAAAAAATCTATTTTATGAAGCTTTATAAAGGACACATGCATATCACCCAGAAAGCTACGAGATTGAAAGGAAAACCCGCTGGTTTAACTATTCTCTGCTATGATAAAATCCAACATAATTTTTTATTTTTCCTTCACCTTTTGTGCTTAGTATGATCCCTGCCTCCTCCACCGATTAATCTATCCCCACATGTTTTCAGGGCTCGAGATTAGACAATTAAAGGAAAATGCATATAAAATAGAGCATGAAGACACAGCTCATAGGCAACTTCAAGGTCTTTTATGTGTAAAATACCGATAAGGATGTGTTTTTCTCGGTTCCTCACAAGGTAGTATTTCAGGATCTCAAAAAGAAGCTCTCAGAGATCATAGAAGCTGGACAGGAAGGGAGGGGAAAAAAAAAAATCCAACACATAATATCAAACAAAAGAGATCAATGAGACAAACGCCAAAGCTATTAAAGTGAATGTGAAATATCCTCTGTATGATGGTGTCTTCCCTAATTATTTAAGATCGCTTGTAAAATTGATTTTATGTAAACCCGCCAACACTGGGCAACAGCCAGCTCCTTGCAGCAACGTAAGTTGTTGGGGATTTATTGACCTGTCGTTCACATGTGTTGCTTTACTACCACTTAATGGTCTGTTTGGATAGTCTTGGTGTGTACAAACTCCCCACCATCAGCTCCAAGCACCACATGTTGACGGGTAGCTGCCACAGAGATAAAATAAGGGACCCCATGCCAGAGCATCCAGGGGCATGGAGACATTTGTTACTTTCTAAAACAGATGCAGGGTTTTCCTCAGGAGCTAGAGTGGGAAGTGAGGAGTCTGCTCTTTTTTTCTTTTCTACAATTTCCTGAACATGGAAAGTTTACCATTTTTTAAATGGGAGACCTAGCTTCAGGTCCTAGTTTCTATTCTTGCTGGCCATGTGAGCATGGGTACATCAGATCAGGTCCCTAAGCCTCAGAGCGATCAGCTATAAAACAGGAAAATAATTCAAAGCCCGCCCAGTGCCTGAATCACCTGGGAAAATTTAAGGACAACATGGGTGTGTGCTCTAGACAAATGCATGACCAAGCAAACTCCTTTTCTTTTTCCTTTGAGTTGTTAGCAAGCTGCCTTGGGAAGTACAGAGTGCTATTTACCTAGGGATGGGTCAGAAGTGAGGGACTGAGCCACTGTCACTTCTCTCAAGCTCACATTTGGGTAGAGGAGATGGCATGTTTCATGGATTCAAGATAGTGTTCATTTAACATTAAAGCATCTCCGAAATTGAGCTTTATCTCATAACTGATGGTATCTCTTGGTTTAGTGAACAGAGATTTTCTTTCTCAGTGGCACATGAACTAATGGTGTCTCTTTCTTATACTTAGCAGTATATTTGATTCCACAAATGTAGTGATATGGCTTCACAGATAACTCTCCTCTGGGACCAAGGGACCCCAAGGAAGAGGGAGATGGATCTCCAAGAGACAGGTTCTGAAAGACTACAGAAAGAGGAACTTTGTAATTAACTGGAAATTAACATTGGACGGGATAGGAATTAGTTTGGGGGAAACAAATGTAATAAATTTTGCAAACTTATCTCTTTAAAAATCTAAGAATGTCCTGTTCCATCACACTGAAATACAAAGAAAAGAATCTAATGAGAAAAGAATAGATAAAAGGTGAGTGCTGCTCTCTTCCCCACCCACCATCTCTTACCCCATTCAATGGAGCAACCCCCTCCCGGGGAGGTGGCAGGGGACAAGAACTCATGGGATGCAGACGCTGGGACTCTGGGGCATATTCCCTGCTCTTAAACCACTCACTCTGTACCCCTTGAGTGAACCCAGTTCTTAATCTAAAACAGAATGTTCAGAGTCTCCGGCTCTGACTTGGCCTCCAGAGCGACCCCAGCTCAGTCCCAGGGCAGAGCACAGGAGCCTTTGCGCGGGCTTCATTTTTCGCAGGCCTTTGCTGTCAGGAATGCAGCTCTGTGGCCATTTCCCTGACCCAGCCCTTGTCGTAATGAATCCTTCCTTCCTATTGAATTATTTCTCCCTCTTTCCTCTAAGAGATTTATCCCACATGCCAACCTTTAGTGGAAACGTCTTTTGCTCAAGAAAAAAATAAACAAGCGAGCAGGACTTGAGTGGCCGGCATTGGGACAAAGTCAGATGGCATTTCCTGTATGTTCAACTTGCACGGTGTCCTTAGATGAGGGCGAATTTTGAGATAGCTTAACATGATGATTTTAAAGCTGCAATTCAAATCCAATCAATGACATCTTTTGTTCCTCCGTGTTCTCTCTCTTCTTGATCAGCTTTATTGAGTTTAGAGATTTTGATTTTCTAAGTGCCTCTCCCAGAGTTTGACTTTTATATCCCACATGTTTAGTTTTTACATTTTTTTTCCTCCTACAGAATCCTTATTTCCTACATTTTATTTACCTTGACCTTTCCATCTGGTTATTTTTACCCTCCTTCCTATTGCTTTATTATTTTCCATTTCCTGTTTATTATTTCTCTTCCTTCATTCGGTTTCCGTTTTTCTTATTAAGTGTTTATACATCCCTTGTAAAAATAATGATTTTTGAGTCAAGACCACTCCAGGAGTGACAGGGTATAGGCGAATGAGAAGCTGTTCTGTTATGGTTGGTAGGTATTAAAAATAAACTTGACCAAGCCTATTGTCTAACAGCCTTGAGATTGTTCATATCACATTTAAGGAAGGCTCCCAAGAAGTGCCCCGTTTACAGGAGCATGGTCACTTGCCCAAGGTGAGGATAATGTTGATAAAGAAAAGGGGTTTGGAGGGAGAGGCGGTATAGAACAGTGGCTGTAACCTCTGCTGAGCAGAGGACCTGTGCTCAGACACCAACTCCCATATACCCTGAACTATGGGACCTCAAGAACATCTAGGCCAATGATAATAGAGATGAGAATATAATGCCTCTCTTATCCAACTTTCATGAGGATTAAATGGGTTAAAATACTTCAGTACTTAGATCAGTGCCTGGACTATCGTATGGTCTCTATATAGTAAATATTAACCAACTCTTAAGATTGTTTATTGATGTACAGTTAGTGCATCATTTGCTTGACTTGCTCAAGTTGGTATTGAACTTGAGGAAACAGACCTTCTGAGAAAGCCCTTCCCCTTGCACATGCCCATCTTGGATCAAGACCGAGAAGGCCCTAAAGCAGTGCTTCTGTTTCATTCCTGAATCAGCATCATCTAGGAAACTGTTAGAGATACACATTCTAAGGCCCTGCCCCTAACTCCACTCCTGGTGGCTTGAATTAGTGGATGGGGCTGGGAAATTTAAATTTTCACAAACTTCAGCTGGTTCTGATGTTGCTAAAGCTTGAGAACCACATGGTAGATACCCTCTTTACTCTAAAGGTACTTAGAGAATGCAGAATATAACTGTATCCATCTTAGGGCCCCATCACTGCCACCAACAGGTTTTGGTGAGGTTTTGTGTGGTCCGTGTCACAATCTGTAAAGTCACAGGAATAAGCTATGGGGACAAGGTATAATAACATTCTGACTGAGGAATATTAGAATAATCTCTTCCTTTTGCCCATGGTGGTGAGTTGCTCATTTTTTGGTTCCAAAGAGTAGGACTCCAAAATGATGTAATAGATGAGGACAGATCAAAACAAGGACATGGCTGGTGTGGGGGCGCACGCCTGTAATCCCAGCGATTTGGGAGGCTGAGGCAGGAAGATTGCAAGTTCAGGACCAGCCTGAACAACTTAACAAGACCGTGTCTCAAAATAAAAAGGGCTAGAGATGTAGGTCAGTGGTAAAACACCTCTGGGTTCAATCCCCAGTATCCCCCCACACACACACATACGCACACGCACACGAGGACATGTCTTTCATTCTCGAAGGAATGAGCAAGCAAGACTATAGATCATTAAACATACTTAAATATTTGTGCCTTTCCCCTCTCAAGAGGACCAGGTTACCTAGTAATTATACAATAACCTGTGCAGGTTGACCCCATTGGAATCTCTTGATATTGTTAGTATTTAGGGCAAGTCACTTGCTAGAGCTTGGATCTTAAATGTCCCCCATAAGCTCATGTGTTAAAGGCTTCCTCCCCAGAGGGGTGCTACTGGGAGTTGACAGGGATTTTAAGAGGTGGGACCTCCTGGGAGATCTTCAGGTCATCAGGAGTGTCTTCCAAAGGGATTATGAGATACCCCGCCCCTTTCCTACTCCTTTTGCTGCCCTGGACATGAGGTGAGCAGCAGTGGGAACATCACATAATTTAACTTCTGCCCACTTAACCTCTTGAAATGATTAAACAATAGATTCCATTTCTCCCCCAATATCTAGTTTGTCTGTTTAGAATGATCTGGGGTTCCAGGGCCCCCAGCAGAACCTCTCACTAGTGCATGGTGGCTGCTAAGTTGTCTGTTACCTGAAAGGTCAGTCCAGTGGCACACGCTCATGTGTGCACACACACTCACTGTCTGTCTGTCTCTGTCTCTCACATGCAGACACACAGAGCAAGGTTTATTTATTGTTGTTCTTTCCTATTAACCAGCAAGGGTGGAATAAGAACCGGTATATAAACTAACAACAAAAGATGTGTCGTTTGTGTTGGGAAGAGGCCTTATGTTAAGGATTATAAACTGAACTCTCAACTTTGGTCTTTAAAAATGAAAAGAGATAGATGGTAATGGTCACACATAGTGGTTTGATGCCTGGGTGTTAGAAATCAGGGCAGGGACCAATCCTCAGCTCACTCTTTCCTTAGAGCATCAGAACCCTAGCTGTGGAATTGCACCCACACATAGGACTGGCTCCCCTTTCTCTAGAATAAAGCTGACATTCCCTCCTCACTTGAGAACATTCTTTTCTCTGCTAGGAGCTCGCAGTGGCAGGAGGTGGGCTGATGTGTGATATATTTGGCACTAGTGAGTTGCAGTTTATTTCGCCTGTCTACGTACTCTACAGAAAAGAACAATTTCAGGCAGTCTAGCCTTTTTATGCTTTTAAGGATAGAAGACCAGCTAGCCAAATTCTGTTCATTCAGAAAGTATAAAAGAGGATAAGAAATAAGTTGTTTACCCAGTTACGTGCATTTTTTTCCTCCATTAGCAGGTTGTTATTAAAAAAAAAATGGTGCAGGCGCATAGGTTTCAAATTATACTGCATAGCATCTACAAAGTGTTTTGCTACAAATGCATCCCAAGCTCTTTTCTATGGGGTCATACATTGAATAGTTTCCTATGGTCCTCACTATAGTTTAAATCTGGAATATTCCCCAAATATCCATGTGGTAAATATTTAGTCCCAGTAATATTGAGAGATTGTGGAATCTTTAAAAAGTGGGACCCAGTTGGAGGTCTTCAGGTCATTGGGGGCATGTTTCTAAAGAGGATAATGAGACCCTGGTCCCTTATTCTTCTTCCTTTTTACTCCCCAGTCATGAGGCAAACAGTTTTGCTTCATCATGGGCTTCCACCATGATGTGCTGCCTCTTCACAGGCCCAAAGCAATGAGGCCCATTAATCATGAACTGAAATTTCCAAAACAATGAGCCAAAATACAATTTTTCTCTTAACCTCATTGTCTCAGTTATTTTGTTATAGTGATTGAAAACTGACTAACTAAGCCCTAAAGAATACTTGTAGAAAAATAAAACATAAACATCATACTCCACACTCATCCTCTATTTATGTATGGTTTTAGCCTTGTAGCTTGCCATGCATCTCTGTGTACCTGATATTCTAAGTGGACATCTGTTGGGCATTTCTAAGATGTGCCCTTTCTCTTGTGATAACAGATTCAGACTATTCCCTTTGAATTGATTTTTCCTGACTTCTCCATTTGTCAAACTTCTGCAGAAAGAATCGTACATTTTCTCATTTATTCAGCTCACATTTAGGGAGCACCCATGCTAAATGTTTGTCACTGGGCAAGACCCAGATAATGAAAAGGTCCAGATTAGCTTCCTTTGTCCAAATTGGGTTCTGCCAACCTCTACCTTCATCACTTTGAGCATTCAACCTAACACACCACAAACACCAGAAACCTTCTTCCTCTCAGTTTGCCATACAGAAATCATATGCCAGCCCCTCATTTCCCTATAACACACGCCCTCCTGTACCTGCACCCCTTCTGTTGAACTGAAAATTAGAGAATTAAAGCCATTCTCATAGGCCCCCTTTGAGAAGAGCTGTGCCTTCCTCTTAGAATCCTGAGAAACCATCACCTTTGCAATGGTTTCTACTAGAGACACAGCATCCTCACCCACCCCTTGACCACCTGCTCAGCCACATAAAAGAACAATAGAGAATTTAGTGCACCACTGTCAGCCCGGTCCTTAAGATCCCTCTTGGGCTTTCACTTCCTCTCTAGCATCTCTGTTGCTTTCTTAAAAAGAGCTTCCCTTTCAATCTGGGCCCCAGAATGAGCCTACATGGAATAGGCCTCAGTTTCACTCACCGCAAGAAGCCTGGTTCAGCCACACCTGTGGACAAAAGCAAACCACCAGACTTTATTGGTCAACTTCCTGCACTCACGTAAAAAAATAAATCATAACCGCGGATTGATGTTTGCCACTGAGATGTTATGGTTGTCAGTTTTATGGCAATACATGATCTACAAACCGGTCCCATCCTACCCTGCTGTTTTCTTCCATCCACCTTCCTCTGTACAAGACTTGAAAATTGGTCTTGGTGCGAACTGTCATTTTCTTATATCATCCCTAAACCAGGGCCACAGTTCTTGGTCTAGAGCAAACATGTGACCCAAACAGGAGCAATCAGACTTCTTACACACCAACACCAGTGTTCAGGTCCCTGAGGCAGAATCTGGGGATTTGTAAGAGGCACTAGTTTCTGCTTTTCTCAGTTTATTTAGAATCTAGTCCAATTTTGTGAGCTAACCCAGTATCCAATAAATTCCATTTTAACCTAAGCCGATGCAAGTTGGATTTCTGTTCTTTGCAACCTTGAAAAATCCAGAGACCATAAAAAAAGAACACTGCAGCCAGAGAAGGGTGGTGGAGCACAGAGTGGGACCACTTGACACCCCCCCCCACCACCACCACCCCAGGAACTCAAAGAAGGCCTTTTGGGGAAAGGAAGAAATAAAACAAAACCTGAAGTTTGGCCAGAAGAGTAGAATGGGAAACGGGAAGACAGCTCAGCCCCTCAAAAGCCTAGAGGTTGTGGCAGATATCACAATAAAAATAAGGTTGGGAAGTTCAACAAGGACTGTGTAAGGTTTCAAGAAGTAGGTAGATGGGAGTTACTGAGTGATTTTAAAAAGGGGACTAGAAGCCTTTTAGAAGACTTTGTTTCCCCCCTGGATGTAGGATGGAGGCTGGAGTCTGGAAGCCCACTGAGAGGCCCTTAGACAGACCTATACGTGCAACAGAGGATGAGGAATCCTGGATTCAGACAGGGGCCATAGGCCTTTCTCAGACTCCACGTGCAATATTTATCTGTTGAATCGAGAATCAGAGAATCTCTCATTTTCTGAGGTTCCCTTTGAGGAGCTGGGCCTTGTACTTAGGATTGCGAGGAGCCATGCTTCAATAAGGGGGTGATTGTTTGGCCACTTTTTCTGTAGTTTTCCTCCCCAGGGACTCTTCTGAGTCAATCTGGGGTATCACCGCCTTCAGGGCCACCAACTCCTTCTCATTGTTCAGGATGTGCTGGGTGCTGCGTTTACCCAGAATAAAATGATTCTCATTTACTTACCAGCAGCTGTCAAAACCTGAGATTTCACTCTGTAGGCGTAAGCCATTTTCCCCCCATGAATGTGGCTTCGTCTCAAGTTTGTTATATGCCTGGAGCAGTGAACAGAGGCACCACAGTAGCTCTTCCTGTCTCCTAAGAGCAACAATTAAAGACCAGTTCTGCCAGAGTACCAATGCATCTGGGAGCCAGAGTCCCTGGAGTCACACACTCAGGTGGTTTGTACTTCTGATGACGAAATGGCGTGCTGATACAAGAAGAAACCCAACAGGGGGAAACCCAACAGGGGGGCTTAACTTTGGGAGCTAACAAGGAAGAATAGTTCTGTTTCCTGGGGAGAAAGGGGACACTGTTTGAGAAGAATGTGGGATCCCGCTCTTTAATAAGGAAGATGAATTCAAAAGGAAGACATAAGGGAAAGTGCTTAGATGGGCAAAATTGAATTTCACCCAGTTTGGCCTTATTCCTGTAGCACCCATGGGTGCAAAAATGCATGAACTGGATTTCATTCCAGGAACTGAAGTAGGGAGGAGACGAAGTAAGAAAAAAAGGAGAAATTGGCTTCTGGATTGTGTGGGCCATCCTTCCTTTCGTTTGTATAGTATCCCTTCTCATTTCTAGTATCTTCTGTGAACTTCTCTCGTGGAAGCAGAAACAAGATATGTCCCAGGCCACCTCCTGCCAGTCTCTTGGACACAAGAGGGCCTTGGCTTTGAAGTCCACTGTCACCAGGCTCTGTGACTACAAAGTGGCTTACCATCAGGTCCTCTTTGTCATCTCTTTGGGTCTTTTGACCACACACATAATGAGGTCTCACTTCAGCAATGTCTTTGTTTGACCCCAAATGAGGTCCCCACCCTCCTGACAAAGCAGCTTTTGTGTTTTATGTCAAAATAATCACTTGCCAAAAAAACGATGGTGAGGCTCAGAAATATCCATGCTTTATCCTTAGGGAATGAGGCGGGGGGAGTGTTAAATGTTTAACCTGGATTGATGAGGTTTGCTGAAACTATTGAATAAAATGAAAACTTTCTTAGAGGCATAAATCACGGGGGAGATTCCCACCCCCTCCCCTATTGATTTTTGGATTCAGTTAATGATTCTAGCACTGAGAACATAAGGCTAGGTGGAAGTTAAAGAAATGGAAAAGCCACATTAACCTCTAAATTTTACCTATCTGTTGTTATTTGACAGTGAAATACTGTAATTAACCCAGACTATTTTCCAAAGATTTAATTTTTTGCTGATGTTCAATAGTATTGCAGAAAAGCTGATTCCTAATTATTACATACAGCATTGCATAAATTTCTTCCTAATTAAAAAGCCTCTAAATTCTTAAATAATCAATTTACAAAGACATATGGTTTTGAAAAATTAGACATTTAATTTCTAAAGATTTATTAGTGATTCGTACCATAGCTAATTAATTATGGTTATAATACGATTGCAGTCATACTAGAGATGGATGTCATGATATGATTGCAAATTCATTTTGATATGTCTTCTTTAATATCAGAGCATTACAATATACTTAGCTTTCTAGCCCATTCTTAATTATGCTTGAAAGCATTAGTTTAATGAAAGATAAGAGGGCTTGATAAGTGTACCATCAGAATTTATTTGGAAAACTATTTTCAACATGAAACAAACAAATTGTCTTTTGCCCTGGCAAAATGAAATTTGTAGTTGGTAATAAATTAGACAGAGATGCTTTAAAATTAAATAGTATTTGATACAGAATTTCCCATTAACCATCATGACAGTTCACAGAGGGCTTTGCATGACAAAGTAGTTTTAACTGTACCAGGGAAGCCTGCTGATAAAATTCACCATAAATCACAACAGTGTTATTTATAAATGTTCACAAATGCAAAGCATAGGTGAGAAAAGTTTCTACCTCCTTTGCCAGTGGATTTCCAGACATTAAAAAAAACTATTAAACTAGAGACTGTTTACAACATTACCAGGTTTTTCTCTGAAGTTGTACGACAGAGATTTTTGACTTTGTGGCAGACAGTGCCTCCTGATGTGTTTCATTGAATAGAAAGACCTGATCCTTCTAAATTATCTGGGGGACAGAAATATATTTCTGGTTGCAAGAGGAAGGGAAAAGGAGGAACGTGAACACAGCATCATAGAATGTGTGGAGCTCAGAGTGCAGCAGGTCTCATTTAGGTTGGCTGAAGGACACAGTCCCACATGCAAACCCTTCAGAAGGGGGATTTTTTTCTTCTGCTGCTGTTTGAGTGACAGCTTGGTTTACATTGCTTTGGGTACTGTCATGGCTTTTACCCAACCAGGTCCATTTTCTCTAAGCTTCTTCACTAGTTTTTTCCACTGTATAGCTACTTGGGAAAGAGCTGACTCTAACTAACTGTGTGGCTTTGAGAATGTTGCTACACATCTCCCGAGTCCATTGTGGCCAGCTCTGCTTGGACGTGCCATAGTACTTAGAGGACAGGAGCAGCACTGAGAATTGGGTGACAGGGATATAAGAAGGCTTGACACTTTTACTTCATTCATTTAGCAAATACTTATGAGCTCCCACTCTGTTTTCAGTACAGGGTGAATTTGCGGTGGACCCAGAAATAGATAAGAACATATGAGTTTTTGCCCTCTCAAACTTCACAGTCTAACAAAATAGTCAATGGTGTGCATAGAAATAATCAAAATAACTAGTTAACAGTGGGTGCGGTGGTTCACACCTGTAATCCCAGCTGCTCAGGAGGATGAGGCAGGAGGCTTGCAAGTGCAAGACCAGCCTAGGCAACTTGGCAAAATCCTGTCTCAAAAATGTTTTTAAAAGGACCAGGGACATAGTTCAGTGGTAGATCACTTTCCTAGCAGGTGAGAGGTTCTGGGTTTGATTCCCCAGTGCTTCCAAAAAAAAAAAAAAAAGATAAATAAAAATAAATCTTTGGAATGCATAGGGACAGAAGGAAAAGCCTTCAAGTACTCAAAGAGGCCTAAAAGGAAAAAAATAATAGCATTTGAAATCTTGAATAAAGGCAAACCAGGTAAGGAAAAATACTAACACAGATAGTACAGCAAAATTGAAGGTTCAAGACCAGCATTAAGGAGACATGGAAGTTTGGGTGGTTTGTGGCTAAAAAGGTAAAGCAAGCCTGGGAACTATGTTTGACAGCTTGGGCAGTGGCTGGAGCTATAGAGTTTTGTGGTCTGTGTCTGTCCCAAATTTATTATGTTGAAACTTAATCCTCCATGGGTGCAGCCAGATCATGAAGGCAGAACCCTCACGGGTAGAATTAGTATCCTTCTCAAAGAGGCTCAAGGGAGCTAACTGTCTCTGGAACCACATGATTACCCAAGCAGGAACTATCTAGGAGGGAGATGCACTGACCAGATACCAAGTCTACATGGCCCTCACCTTGGACTTCCCAGACTCCAAGAGCCATGAGAAAATAAATTTTTGTTATTTATTGATTACCTAGGATAGGTATTTTGTTATAGCAACACAAATGGACTAAGATTTGGGGTAAAAGATAATTTGTGGGGTGGGGAAATAAAGCTAGCTGTATGAGTAATGGAAGGCATGATCTTTCCTCTTCAAAAAATGGTATGATTTTAGACTATGTAGTGGAAATCTACTCCAAATAGAATAATCAAATGCATATAACCTCTTACATTCATGAAGTTTTGACTTCACAATAATAAAAGTTGTCATCAATGGGAAAATAATATGGCTGTAAAAAATTGCTCTTTTGAGATATTTCATTATACGTACAATGAATTTTCTACATACATCCTTTAGTCAACAAATATTTATTCTGATTTTGATAAGTGCTGAGCATTGTACTAAGTCCTCTACTAGTTTGACTAGTAGTAGTGACTCTAGTAGTTTGACTCTTTCTAGTACTTTTCAGCAAAACAGGAAAAATTTTGATATTTATTTATGTTTGGTACCAGGGATTGAATTCAGGAGTGCTTCATCAGTAAGCCAAATCCCCAGACCTTTTTATTTTTTGAGACAGGGTCTCACTAAGTTACTTAAGGCCTCTTTACGTTGCTGAGGCTGGCTTTGAACTTGTGATCCTCCTGCCTTGAGTCTCTAGAATTTTAGGCATGAGCCACAACATCTGGAAAAAGTAGTTTTATATTAGTTTAGTTCTGTACTTTGTACTTCTAAAACCCCATTATTGCATTGATTCTAAAAGTATTAACTGAATGCTCATTCTGTTCCAAGCATGCATATATATTGTTCATTTAAGTTCCAAATTATGTTTTCTGTGTCCATGGTCAGAGATTAGAATTACTTGCATGACTTCAGGTAATTCATTTAACCCCAGTAGACCTTGTTTTCTTCATCTATAAAATGAATCCATTTCACAACCCTTCACCAACTCAAAAATGTGGGGGTTTTTTTGTGAAAATGAGTGGACTCTTGATTAGAAAATTTCTTGTTACATTTTAAGGGCTGGCTTATACGACCATTAACTGGTTGCAACTTTTATATAACTTTTATAAGGTTATCACTTTTAATATGTTCTTTCACTAAAAATTTAGGCTGAAGCTAAGGCAAATCTTTTGGGGAAAAGTTTCCCCGATTTTGGATTTGGGTGAAATTTGTTTTCACTCCATCTCATTTAATTTATGTGTCCATGCACTCATTTCTGCCAGATTAAAAAAGGCAGAAAAGCTCCAGGTTTGGAGTCTAGCTAAAAGATACGTAACCAGACACATTCCCATTCCCCCTGAGAGTTTAAATAATTGAGACAGGCTCCTGAACTCCAGGCTGTGTGTTAAAGGCTGGTCCATCACCATTAACTACACAAGCCACATAACCACCCTGTATGCTCCAACATAACTCCCATTATTATCGATAAAAGTTACACTACTATACCAAGGGGAAAGAAAGGCCACAATAAGGCTTTTAAAAAGCTATTTAATGTATCAGCTTTCACAAAGATAGACGGTATCACTAAGACAAAACAAGAAAAGATGTGCCCAACTTTACAAGCTATTGGCACTGTTAATCATATTTTGAAATATTGCTGGCATATATCTTGGAAAACACAAACTGCTAGCCATATTTCTAATGGGAGAGATGACAGTTTTAATGCTGAGATACAGTGATAATTCCAAGGCCTCTTTCTCCTTCCCCTCCCCCACCTCATGGGAAGTGGATTAGGCAACTAGGTATGTTCCAGAAGCTTAAGTCCTACAGTGGAACACTGTAGATTCTACCGAGTTCCATTACAAAGATGTAATAAAATATTTTATTTATTTATTTTTATGGGTATATTACAGTTGTACATAATGGTGGGATTTGTTGTTACATATTTGTACATGCACACACTAGGACAGTGTAATTCGCCCAATATGATTTCCCAACACTTCCCCTTTCTCTTCCTTCCTCCCCATTGCTAGTTCCTTTCTTCTCTTCTGCTGATCTCCATTTGATTTTCATGAGCAATATCATAAAATTTCATTAAAACAAATACATACAAATTCATGCATGTTATGTGTGTACACATTCTACCGTTATAAAATTGTCAACATTTATATATATATTTGATTCATATTTATAAATGTTATATACTTACATTCATGTGTAATTTGAGAAAACTATAAAAGGGAAAGTGTATTGAAATAATTAGGTTTCCACCAGGCATATGCCTGTAATCCCAGCAGCTCGGGAGGCTGAAGCGGGGGATTGAGAGTTCAAAGCCAGCCTCAGCAAAATGGAGGCACTAAGCAACTCAGTAAGACCCTGCTTCTAAATAAAATACAAAATAGGGATGGAGATGTGGCTCAGTAGTCAACTGCCCCTGAGTTCAATCACTAGGACCCCCCAAAAAAATTAAAAATAAGTACTTCTCCAATTTTAGTTTTTAAACATGGTATAGCAAATCCTTAAAATTCATAGGTAACTAAATTTCAAAGCATTTCCATATTCATTGTTTTGGTATTCCCATTTCTCTGAAGTGGATAAGACACATGCATTTCTACCCATTTTACCAATGAGAATTGTGAAGATAATATCTTGACCAAGGTCATGTTGGTTATATATGGCAAAAGCAGGATAATGGTTCTGATCTACTTCCAAATTCAAGATTCTTTTTTCACTATACCACCCTGGGTGGTATATATATCTTTGCAGCACAAGATCATTTACAAATAGGTAGATATATAGATCTGAGCCAGGACACAGGTTTCTTATTCTAACTCCATGTATCACTGTGATGCTTCACCAAGAAATATGGCCTACTGGGTTTGCTGCTCTTTGATAAATTTTTTACCTTTGACTTTAGTGAAAACTTTAATAACTGTGGCAAATATCTTGCATTGCTGTTCTTTCCTTAGTTCTTACTAAAAAGTGTCTTGATTTTCTTCAGAGTAGCAATGTGCCCTTTCAAAATATTCCGTCTCCCAGACTCCCTTGCAGCTAGGGGCTGCAAGGCCATTTGGCCGTAATGGAAAAAAAGAAAAAAAAAAAAAAGTCACTGCACAGGGTTCTGGAAAACTGTTTACATGGAAGCATAATTGATGACTTCACTCTTATCTTCACTTTTCTTCTTCCTGCCTAAAATGTAAACACAATGTTGAAGAGATAGCAGCCAACACAGAAAAATGCAAATGAAAGTTACACATTTAATTAAGAGAATAGAAAGATAAAAAAAAAAAGCCTGAATCCCTTGGGGCATCAAGGAATCACCACATGAATCCTAAATTACCTACCTCTGAACCTCTGCTTCTCAGAAAAAGATAGGTCCAAGTAAAACCACCATAGCTGCTTTGACTGAACTCAATCCTGGTTGACAGAGTAAAGTAAACTAAAACTTGGAAGAATTAAAATGTTAGCAGCTCAATTCACAATAGCCAAACTATGGAACCAACCTGGGTGTCCTTCAATAGATGAATGGATAAAGAAAATGAGGTATATATATTCAATGGAATATTATTCAGCTTTAAAGAAGAATGAAATTATGGCATTTGCCAGTAAATGAATGGAGTTGGAGAATATCATACTAAGCAAAATGAGCCAATCCCAGAAGACCAAGGGCCAAATGTTTTCTCTAATATACGGATACTAATTCACAATAAGGCAGGGCACTAGAGAAGAATAATATCACCTTATATTAGGCAGAGGGAAGTGATGGGAGGGGAGTGGAGGGGATATGGGGATAGGAAAGATAGTAGAATGATTAAAAATGAACAAAGAAGAGAAAAAAGAATGGAATGGAGTTAAATGTACCTTAGAAAGCTTTAATAGAATGTAAATACCCCAGGATAGGGATATTATCTCATTTTAAAATCCCAATACAAATACGGTTCCTGGCATTAATTTTCCCTAGTGGTTTTTTAATCACTTTCTATTGTTGGGATTTTGCCTTTGCAAAAGGCATGATTCCTTAACACTTCTTCTTTTGGGTCTTATGGAGTAACTTTTAGCAGATTGATGCTCTCAGCAAGAACAACTAGAAAAGACAGACACAATTAAAATAAAAATTGATTTGAGGGCATCAGAAATCTGGCAAAATATCCAATACTTGAGGAGGGACCAAGCTCTCTGTAAAAGGAAAGCCCAAAACTCTTGGGTTAATGGTTAATCTTCTCATGCTTAGTTGGATAAGAAAAGAGGTGAAGAAGACAGGAAAAAGAATAGCTGCTAAAGATTAGAGTGATGTATTCTGAACCTTACAATGTCAAAAAGACAAAAATTGCATTTCAGAAGCTGATGGTCTAGTAAACATCCCAGTTCTCCCCTGGGATTCCCAGGGAGCAATTCCCTGAGTAGGTAGACCTCAGGTAGACTCAGCCTGGGAAAGATAAAGCATTCTCTCTAGAGCTGAGCCCTTGATTAGACTGAGGTAAGCTCCACTGCACTCTGGATATCTACATTTACCTTTCAGTAAGGGTGTTTTCTTGAGGAAGGTAACATCTTCCAGGGCCTTTGAAATTTTTTATACACAATGTAGCTTATTCTGTCAAAACTTACCAGATGTACTAAGAAAGAGGACCAAGAAAAATAAATAGAACAGGCCCATAGGTGGCACAGATATTGGACTTTCTTTTTAAATGGGTTCATATAATTAAGAAATACTTGGTAAGATGGAGAATTTAATCAGAACACTGAACTCAATTTTAAAGACGAGGGCTGGGATGTAGCTAAAGAATAGAGTATTTCCCTAGCATGCAAAACTCCTAGATTTGATCCCCAGAACAACAAAGAAGAAAAAAATAAATGAACAAACAAAAAGAATCAAGTAGAATTTCTAGAACTGGAAAATATATTAACTGAAATGAAGATCTCGTAAACAAGTTTAATAGCAGATAGACCCAGCTAAAGAGTGAATTAGTGAACTCTAAGACAGGTCATGTGAAAGTATTCGGGTTAAGGCACAAAGAGATTGGAGGACAGAAAATGCAGAAAAAGGCAGAGACATATCAAAACATATGAATGTGCATATTTGGATTTCCAGAAAAAAAGAAGAAATTTTAAAGAGAAAAAGGTCACAATTTTTTCCAAAATTGGTGGAAGACACCACTAAAAGTTAAAGCACAAAACTCAAACCCCAAACTGGGTAAAACCCAAGACACAAAGCCAATTTTGTCCAACTCTAATTATTTGTTCATGGGTTAAAAATAAAACCATATGAAGCCACTTGAATATATGTGATTCAGGGTGGAGAATGAGATGCTAGTGGTGAATTTGGCCTCATCTTTGCCTTTAAAATAAAGTAATCTTGGCAGATTGGCCTGGGATATAGTTGCCCTTGGCTTAATTTTAGAACCAGAACAAAAACGAAAATTCCAGTTCTGCAATTTCACTGTTTTAAAAAATATATTTGTTCTGAAGAAGAGACTATGTCTCAACCTATATGACCTTTCTAATAACTTTTTCAGTATTTTTTTTATCAGTTCTGATATTTTTCTGGAAAATCCTGCCTCCTGTAACTAGTACTTAACCTTATCATTTCCAGTTTTTTTTTTCTTTTATGAAATCAGCTATAATCTTCATTAAAAATTGAAAATATTTATTTAAAAAAGATTCCAAGCTTTACAAGCTTAGAAAGAAAAAAAAAAGAAAGAAATCTGAGTATTTTTTCCAGAAGCTTATAGCTGGAGGGAAAAGCTTCTCTAAAGGCTCTTCCCTGAATATTTCAGGATTTCTTTTTTTCCTGGACGTGATCCACCTGGAGCCTTTCAGCAGCTGTTGATAAGGCAAGGAGGAGCCCCATCTTGGACCATGGGAACCCTATTTAGAAATTGCTTGTGCTTCAACTGCTTGATTCTAATTTGAGGAAAGCAGGGAGGAGTGACATTTGTCAACATGTCACTGGATTCTCAGGTTGCTTTCAGCTTTCGGCAGTGATTTTTTTGTTACTTCATTCTTTCCAGGGTCCCTACTCACTGATGAGTGCTGGCAAAGCCCCGATACTTTCCTTCCATGGTTACAAGGTGTTGGCTCCACTCAGTTTCACATTCCAACAGGGTTAGCTTAGCTGGCCTGAGGTGTCCTGCAGCCAACAGTAACATGCTCCCTGGTAGATCTGCTAACGCTGATCTGCTTTAACTCCCCAGAGCCACTGTTTTTCCTAAGAGTTACTGTGCATTAGACTAAAGGGAGTAGAGAATTGACCCAGGGTGGAAAGATTCCTCAGCATTCTCTTTTTCTCATTCTTTTCTAGAGTATGAAGAGGATTTTTTTGGCGGCGGCGGCGGGGGGTGGGGTGGGGGGGAGGCGGGGGTTACCATGGATTGAACTCAAGGGCACTTGACCACTGAGCCACATCCCCAGCCCAATTTTTTTTTTTTTTTTTAATTTAGAGACAGGGTCTCACTGAGTTGCCTAGCAACTCGCCTTTCCTGAGGCAGGCTCTGAACTTTCGATCCTCCTGTCTCAGCCTCCCGAGCCACTGGGATTACAGGTGTGCGCCACTGCGCCTGGACATTTTTTGAGCACCTACTGTTGCAAAATCCCCAGGGTGGGGATGGGTGGTGGGACGGCAGGAAGGAGAATCCAGTGACCACTCAATAGTCATGGCCTTCGTACTTCAAAGGTTGCCCACAAAGAGAAAGGCTCTCTGAAATAGTAAATCAACTAATGTCACAGTTACATGAAACAAATGAAGGTTTTCAAAGTTTCTGCCCTGGGTGATCGCCCCTCAATCCTCTCTTTTCTTTTTATTCTAATTTGTTATATATGACCACAGAATGCATTACAATTCATATTACACATAGAGAGCACAATTTTTCATATCTCTGGTTGTACACAAAGTAGAGTCACACCATTTGTGTCTTCATACATGTACTTAGGGTAATGAGGTCCATCTCATTCTGCCACCGTTTCTACCCCCAGTCCCCCTCTATTCTCCGCCCTCCCTTTTGCTCTATCTAGAGTACCTCTAACCCTCCCATGCTCCCCTCCAATCCCATTATAAATTAGCATCTTTATATCAGAGAAAACATTTGGTATTTGGTTTTCTGGGTTTGGCTAACTTCACTTAGCATTATATTCTCCAACTCCACCCATTTACCTGCAAATTCCATGATTATATTCTCTTTTAATGCTGAATAGCATTCCATTCTGTGTATATACCACATTTTCTTTATTCATTCACCTCAATCTTCTTTTATCCCTACCCCCAGTTATGGATTGTTTCTCAAAGACCATAATTTGCTCACTACATTTTTTTTTTAAGGAATCCTGATGATCTCCAGCCCAGTCAGAGTTCCGCATTTATCCTCTCTGTGCAAAAGAAAATTGACTCTATGGGAACCTGAGGGGGGAAAAATACGAGGAATAAAATCATAAATAACCTAAAACTGACCTTAGGTTTATCTAAATGTCATTTGCAGATCTGAGAAGCAAACCTAACTCCATTTCTCTGCCTTCTCCCTGAACCCTGAGAAGCCCAAGTTATATTTTAGTTACCCCTTGCTCCTTGGACACTAGAGCAGAGACCTAGCATCTAATGGAACTCATGAAAGTCATTGAAAACTTTTTCTTTGGGGTTACAAGACTGGCAAATGATCTTCTATGTCAAAGATCCAAGATGAATTTATAGTCACAATATGCCCACTAATATTTTATAAGCATTGTGGTATATCGGGCACGGATGCGGTGGGAGTACTGACTTATTTGAGAACCCCTGCTCTCATCTAGCTGGCTGTGTGGTTGGAGAACTGAGGTACATACAGAAATCCCCATGATGCAAGGCAGGGTGAGGCCAGCAATGCCACAGTAATCAACCTAGATCTGTGTTGTCAAAGTTTTTAGACACCTGTGGCTACTTACATTTAAATAAATGGAAAATTCTGTTCCTTAGTTTCACGATGTTCATTTCATGGACTCCATTACTTCATGTGGCTGACGCTGCAGTGTTACAGAGCACAGACATATTTCCATCATCACACAACATTACATTGGACAGGGCTGCTCTAGAAGTTCACAGAAATCAGAAAGTGTTCCTGTTAGGCTGTTCGGGAGAGCTTCTCAGCATAAATGGCATAGGAGCCACGTGAAGGGGCCAGACACTGATGAGGAAGGGGAAAGGTCTTCAGAGTTGTGCCATAAGCCAGCTGCACAGTTGAAGTGTTTTTGGCATTTGCATTAGTAGCAATAACACATCATCTGGATTCCTATCCTGGCTGGCTGGGTGGTTGGAGAACTGAGGTATCCCTTCCCTTCCTCCTCAGGATGGCTCTGATGGCTTATCATTAGAGCTGCCCGTCTTTCTCTTGTGACTCTCCCTTTCATGTGATTATTTCCACTCCCATGACACTAACCTTTGCCAACATGCCCAAGCATCCTTCCATATCCAGCATTGGCCATGCTCAGATCCCAGTGCCCATAATCATTAGTTGGTTATGTTCCAAACAAACATTCCCTGAAGGTTCCCAGAAGTAATCACAGTGAGCACAAGAGCTGTCCTCCTCCATGTGGGGCAGACATTCACTCTGAAAAAGCCTCCCAACCTTCACCATGGACTGTATTAGTCAGCTCAGGCTGCTATAAGAAAACCCCACGCCTGTGTGTCTTCAAAGTCAGAAAATTATTGTCATAAGGTTTGTGGGGGTTTTTTGGTTAAAATTTATTTTATTTTTTTTATTGGTTGTTCAAAACATTACAAAGCTCTTGACATATCATATTTCATACATTAGATTCAAGTGGGTTATGAACTCCCATTTTTACCCCAAATACAGATTGCAGAATCACATCGATTACACATCCACGTTTTTACATAATGGCATACTAGTAACTGTTGTATTCTGCTACCTTTCCTATCCCCTACTATCCCCCCTCCCCTCCCCTCCCATCTTCTCTCTCTACCACATCTACTGGAATTCATTTCTCTCCTTGTTTGTTTCCCATTCCCCTCACAACCTCTTATATGTAATTTTGTATAACAATGAGGGTCTCCTTCCATTTCCATACAATTTCCCTTTTCTCTCCCTTTCCCTCCCACCTCATGTCTCTGTTTAATGTTAATCTTTTCCTCCTGCTCTTCCTCCCTGCTCTGTTCTTAGTTGCTCTCATTATATCAAAGAAGACATTTGGCATTTGTTTTTTAGGGATTAGCTAGCTTCACTTAGCATAATCTGCTCTAGCGCCATCCATTTCCCTGCAAATTCCATGATTTTGTCATTTTTTAGTGCTGTGTAATACTCCATGGTGTACAAATGCCACATTTTTTTTTAATCCATTCATCTATTGAAGGGCATCTGGGTCGGTTCCACAGTCTAGCTATTGTGAATTGTGCTGCTATGAACATCGATGTGGCAGTATCCCTGTAGTACGCTCTTTTAAGGTCTTCAGGGAATAGTCCGAGAAGGGCAATAGCTGGGTCAAATGATGGTTCCATTCCCAGCTTTCCAAGGAATCTCCATACTGCTTTCCAAATTGGCCGCACCAATTTGCAGTCCCACCAGCAATGTACAAGTGTACCCTTTTCCCCACATCTTCGCCACCACTTGTTGTTGTTTGACTTCCTAATGGCTGCCAATCTTACTGGAGTGAGATGGTATCTTAGGGTGGTTTTGATTTGCATTTCTCTGACTGCTAGAGATGGTGAGCATTTTTTCATGTACTTGTTGATTGATTGTATATCCTTCTCTGAGAAGTGTCTGTTCAGGTCCTTGGCCCATTTGTTGATTGGGTTATTTGTTATCTTATTGTCTAGTTTTTTGAGTTCTTTGTATACTCTGGATATTAGGGCTCTATCTGAAGTGTGAGGGGTAAAGATTTGTTCCCATGATGTAGGCTGCCTATTTACCTCTCATAAGGTTTTAAGAGGGCTGAAAGTCCCAGATCAAGGAACCAGCAGTCTTGGTTCCTCTTTTCTTGGCTTACATGTGGCCACCTCCTGGATGCTTTGCCCTCACATGGTCAAATCTCTGTGCCTGCAGATGTACCTACCTGTGCCTCTTCCTAATCTTATGAGGAGAATAGATAAACCATCTGTACTGAATGAGGGCCTGGTCCAATGCCCATTTCAACTCCAGTATCTCTTTAAAGACCTTATTGCCAAATAAAGTTACATTCTGAGATACCACAGATTGGAACTTCACCATAGGAACTTAGGAAAATAAAACACAGCCCATAGCAGGGTTGAAGGGAGATAGAAGGCAGAAGTCAGATCAGGCAGAGCAGTGAGCAGGATGACTCAGGCCATAGCCACCATTGTCACAGAAATCCTTTGTGCTCAGTTTCCTTGTATGTAACATAAGAAGACTACTACTTACCTTGAGTGTTGTTAGGAGATACTTCAAAATATGCTAGACCATCAGAAAATCAGACAGGCCTGACTGGGCAAGGTAGTACATGCCTATAATCCCACTGACTCAGGAGGCTGAGGCAGGAAGATTCAAGTTCAAAGCCAGCCTCAGCAACTTAGCAAGGCCCTAAGCAACTTAGCAAGACCATGTCTCAAAATCAAAAATAAAAAGGTTTGGAAACATAGCTTGGTGGCTAAACATCCCTGACTTCAATCCCCAGTACCTTAAAAAAAAAAAAAAAATCTTATACAAGAACAGATGGGAAGTTGGTAAATAAATTCTCAAGCTCTCTTCTCCTTTAGGAAGATAACTCTCAAGGGTACTCTACACCATCTCTCAAAGGTCCCAGCAGAATTGAACTCTAACTGCTTACAGTGATAACTTGCCAATAGCATATCTAGTACCTGTCTCCATACCTTTGCCGTTTCATTTCTTGACTTATGTACGACTGCTTCCTGGGATCCTTCATATAACTACATGCATTCAAAACCTCATCTCAGGGTCTGTTTCTGGGTGAACTCAATCCAAGACACCAACAAAGGGTGTCACCTTTCATCGATTGTGCTGAACAGACTCGGTCCCCCATTTCTTGATTTCTCAGTAACACCTAACAATAGGGTGCAGACAGCTGGTGCTTACTCAAGACAGTTGCCATGAGAAAGTCAAAGTTATGGTTCACGTGTATCTCCAGTGCCACCAGAAGTTCTTTTGCCATTAAAGAATTATTAAGGGAGAAGTGCCTGCCTCTGGCCAGATGGCAAACCCATCTATGACAGAATAAATGCCACCACGGTATTTAAGAAGTAAAAGCAGCAAAAGCTATTAAATGCTCAAATAGAAAAGTGTCGGTGCAGCAGGTTCTCTGCAATTCTCCCTGATGACCTGGGACCCTTCAGTCACAGTGGTCTAAGCCCAATGCCATGAGTTCACTACTTGAATCAGAGAAGAAATGTGTAGCTCAGAAATATCTTCCACTGACATAACAAAAAAAAATCCTCTCACCTATGTTTTCTAGTTTTTTTCCCAAGAGAACATGCTACTGACTTTCCTTTTGTCATTGAGCATCTGTTAGCAAAATCTCTGCTAACCTTCTTCCCTCCCATCAGATTACACGCCATATGCCATTATCTGCTGGGGTCGCACATTTTCCTAGTTGATGGTCTCTGTAAACTTTTTGGTGTCTGTAATTACATTCATCATACACTCAAGAGTTTGTTCAGAATTTGTATTAACTCTGTCATGCCATGTGGTATAAGCATCTTCTCTGATCAACTCGATGTCTGGGATTCATAGAGAGAACATAAAATCCCAGAATATTATCCCTTTTAACATCGGGCAGTAGCACCTCTAATGTGGGACTCTACTTAGCATTTCTGAAGATTTGAAAGGAATACAGGGATATGCAGAATGTAAACTGCAAAAATTGAGTATTTTTAATACAAAGAACTTTGCGTTGGTACCTTCTGTAATGATGTGATGAATTCAAAGTGGCCAGTAAAACTTAGGTCAAGGTGTAAGCAAACTGAGTATTTCTCCCATATCCACTATCTAGAAATTTCACGGTTTATATATCCAGAGGTACAGAAATCAATGGCTTTTCTACATTGAGGTCTTTCTTTCACAATCCAGGAATCCATCTGTGGTCTTTAGCAGGGAGTTGTAGAAACAATAGAAATACTGCTAATTGTGGTCCTAGCCTGATGCTCAGTCAGACAAGTATTTGTAGTGAGTTTCCCATTGTCTTGGCTCTTGATCATGATTTCATGTTTGAACACCACTTACACCAATCCAGATCTTGTTTCCATCCATTCTCTTAGCCAGTAATCCATTCATCATTCTCTTGATGAGATTTTTGTACTGTGGCCAGAACACCCTAGTCCTGAAAATGACTGATAACAGAACAATTGAGTGTGGGTTATTCTTGTCACTCACAATAGGTATCCCTTTCTTTGAGTAGCAAGCAGACGGTGAGATATGACCAAGTAGGCCTAGTCTGCCTTCCATGAATTTCCATTGCCTCATGAATTGGAGGGTGTTTTTCCGGATATTGCTCTTAAACAGTATCACAAACCTGTCTCCAGTGTTTTCTCTCAAACTGGCAGCAGAACAAATGCTAGGACCGTACTGCTGTGTCACGTAGTTCTTATGTGAACATGGCGATTCTTTTTATCCTGGAATTGTGACTGACACCAGCTGTCTTTATAAAGTACTGCTTCATTTGTTTGTCTTCATTCCCTTTGCATCTTGGAGCAGTGAACTACCTAAGCCTCATGGCCTCTGGTTTCTTTCCATCTAAGTTTGAAGTTGGTTGGTTCGTTCTGCTTAATTTGCTTTATGATCCCCTGAATCATGTTAGAGCAACCTAGAAAAAGTTGGGGTGTCTAAGAAGAAATTTGATAGCACATGATTTCTCAGGTCCCCTCACCTGTATAAATTATTTAGAGTAAATATTTGCTTTCTCCATCCAATTCTAGGTCCAGTGATGTCATGTTGTTTGATTCTTGCAATTGACTCTAGTCTGAGTATTTATATCATGGAAAACAGCAAACACTGCAAATCAAATCTGTCCCCTTCCTTCCCCCCACTTACCTCTCCTAAGAGTCATTTGTTAAATATTTACCAACACACCACTGGGCAAAGGTCAAAGTATATTTGATATAAGAGGTCAAGGTCTTAACAGAGGCATTTGAACAATTTTCAGAGAAATTGAAACTATTTCTTTAAATCAATAAATTCCAGGGCTTGTTTAATGAATATACTCCAGTATATCCAAATCATTCTGCAATGAAATTCATGGGTAATAAAAGCTACCTGTGTAAAAAAAAAAAATTTTAAATCAACATAACATCCCAATAATATTAGACAGGAAAAAAATAAGAGAAAGCAACTTATAATAAAATAGTTTGAATTTCAATATGCAAATGCTTAAGCATGATTATACTAGAAGTTGAATAAGTTGATAAAGCCAGATGTTCGTGCATTTGTATAGAACCCATATGAAAGCCACAATTACAATGCAGACTGATGGAGGCGGATGTTTTGGTGAATCAACATGATTTTTCTGAAATTATGATCAACTCTTGGTCAAATGCAGCACAATACAAGGTACAATCTTCCCTCAACCCATAAAATAATTGAACCTCGGAAAGTCCAATACTTGTTAAAACCATGAAAAAAATAGTTGTGTGGGTGTACAAGAAGGAAGCAAGTTCAAGGCTCAGGTAATTTGCCTGCACAAATTACCTGCATACTAATATGGGACATGGATAATTTCATTGTACAGAACAGCTGATGTCTCTGGCATTGCCTATGTTCATAGTGCCCCAAAGAAGCAACCAAAAATACTCCCCCTCAGTGCATTGCCCTTATCTTTTGTATTGATGGGTGGATATAGGAAAGGAAAATTTACTGGCTAAAAGAACGGTGATCCCTGGACATCCAGAGAGAAAGCCCCAAGGTACTCAAACTTTCAATAAGTCCCAAAGGTGCAGGAACAACTTTAGGAGAGACAAGAGGGTCCTGGTTAAGGAGGGGCAGGGCAACATGCTGAGAGCTAGGAAGCTGGGTGGAAAGAGGGTGGAAGCAGCCCACGTGGGGAAACGGGAAACTGAAAGATGAATTGCCCATTCTGCTTTTAGACATTGTCTTTCATCCAGGAATTGTATGAAAGTCATTATGGGGCCTTACACAACTGGAGACTCCCTGGAAATGACTTTGCAGATGATCTAATGGCTCTTGGCTTCTAATAATACCTAGTGGTCAAGGTGCTTCTTGGCCTGGAATTTATAGTAGATAATTACCAAGAGGAAAAATGGACATTTTATTCTTATTTTGTCCTCTGTCCCTCGTTTCCTTCTTTCTCCTGCATTTAATTATTCATATATTTGTTTCAAGGAGGTATACTACATATTATTAACATATTACTATATGAAGGCTTTGGGTTTTTTTTCATTGAATGTTACTACTAAGCAAGAGGTCACAGTTACGTAGATGCTGAAATGAGGTTTCAACATGCCCTTTGTACTTTGGAGTTAAATAGTCAAAGCTCCGCTGGAGAGACTTCCAGCCTTACCTCTCCCAACCCCCAGTATGGAGCCTACTTACGGCAAGAGCTCTTTACCTTCTTAAGATTGTTGACCTTAATAGTTGTTCTCAAACTTTTCCAATTCAAGGACCTTGTTGAGAGTTTTTAAAAATCTGAAACAAGTCACCTCATTCTTCATTTTTTAGCTAAACACTTTAATTGAAATATACATAGAAAGAAGTACACAAATCACAAGTGGCTTTGTGTTTTACCACCGAGCACACAAACATTTACCCAGCACACAGATCAAGAAAGAGAATATGACCAGAGCCTCTCCATGCCTCCTTCTAATCCTGACTCAGTATCCTAACTTCTAATGACATAGATAGGCTGCACCTCTTTTTGAACTGAGTATAACTAGAACCAGAGACCTGCTCTTTCATGTATCCCTGTTTTCTCTCCTGCAGCCATGGCTTCTGTCATTCATTCCCACAAACTTCAAGTTCATTCATTCCTTCCCATTGCTAGATGACAGCATCCTACTGTGTGACTGTTTCAGTCAACTTTTTTTTTTTGGTCACTGTGACCTTTATTATTATCCCCTATCCATTGGGGTAGGGGATAATAATAAAGGTGACCTGACAAGAAAACATAGAGGAGGGAAAGTATAGCTTTGGCTCTTGTTTTTAGAGTTTCAGATCATGGCTGGCCAATTTCATTAGCTCTGGACCCAAGATGAGGCAGGACAGGAAGCAGCTCAGGACAATGGCATCCAGGAAACAGAGAGAGTGAGCTGTGCTCATCAAGGACAAAATATAAACCCCAAAGGCCCACCCCATTGACCTACTTCCTTCAGCCACACCCTACCCTGCCTACAGTTACCATCCAGTTAATCCGTATCAGTGGATTAACCCACTGATTAGGTTGCACTTCTCATAATCTAATCATTTCGCCTCTGAACATTCTTTTGTGGAACATCTAACATCTAAACAATAATAGGCAATAATGTTTTATTTATTCCTTCTATTGATGAATATTTGGAGTTTTTTTTTTTCTTTTTTTAATATATTATTTTTCAGTTACAGGTGGACACAATATCTTTATATTATTTTTTTATGTGGTGCTGAGGATCGAACCCAGTGCCTCACGCATGCTAGGTGACCGCTATACCTCTGAGCCACAACCCAGTCTGTTGGGGGCTTTTACAATTAGTACTACTGTGACCTTTTTTTTTGGTATGTATCTTTTGGATGAATGGATATATTTTTATTGGCCATGTCCATAGGAATGGAATTGTTGAGTCCCAAAGTCTGAAGGTAGGTCAGATTTTAGCAGATATTGAAAAAAGGTTTTCCAAAATAGCAGTGCAAATTCTGTTTCCACTGGTAGTATATGAAAATGAAATTTTTCCACATCTTCATCACCCCTTGGTATCTTCTTCATTTCCTTGTTTTCATTTTAGCCACACTGTTGGATGTGCACTGCTGTTGCATTAGAATCTTGGACCTTGTTTCTCAACCAATGAAGTTGATCACCTTCCCCACCAAGGCTGCTTGGTATTTGGCATAGCCAGCCTTTACTCTTAAGGATTAGTGTCTGAAGTTTAGAGGTTCTTTAATACTTTTTTAAATACTGATTCCTTTGACAGCTTTGTTGAGGTATGAATGACATACAGTAAACTGCACATTTTTTAAACTGTGAAATCTGTAGGATTTGACACACACATACACCTGTAGAACCATCTCCACAATTACTGTGTGAAAATATCTACCCAGACACCAAATGTTTCTCCATATGCCTTTGCAATCTTCCACCGCTCCCTCTTCCCTAGACCCTGTCTCCGGGCAACAATTGATTTTGCATTCTGCTACTGGATATTAAGTTACATTTTGTAGAATTTCTTTATACATGTAGGTACTATTTTATGTACATCTCTTTTTCCTCTGTATAACTATTGTGAGATACTTACCTGTGTTGTAGAATATAGCAACAATTCATTCTCTTTTATTGCCAAGAAGTTTGCATCCTCTAGATATAGCAAAGTTTATCACTTCACCTATTGATGGATAGTTGGATTGTTCTAAGTTTAGCATCATTACAAATAAAGCTTCTATAAATAATCATGATATTTATTAGAAAGGCTTTAATGTCTCTTGAGTAATCTAGTAATCTCTAATCTAGGAGAATGATTAGATGTATGGTAAGTACGTGTTTAATTTTTAAGAAATTTCTAAACTGTTTTCAATGTGGTTGTAGGATTCTATACTTCTAGCAACAGTCTACGAGAATCCGTTTTATCACATGTGCAGTAACACTAGGTTTGGCAGGTTTTTTTTTTTTTTTTAATTTTATCAATTTCAGTAGGTGTGTAATGGCATATCATGCTATGATTTTCATTTGCATTTCCCTAATAATTAATGATGTTGAACATCATTTCTTGGGGTTATTGCTTTGGTACAATTTCTGTTCAGATTTTGTATCCATTAGGGTAGGGGAAAAGTGCTTGCTTTATTACTCAATTTTTAAATTTCTTTATTTTGAATAAAAAATGCTTTATCAAATGCATGCATTGCACAATTTTTTTCTTTGGTAATTCTGGGGATTGGACCTAGTGGCACTCTATCATTGAGCTATGCTCCCAGCCACCACCACCACCCTTTTTTTTTTTTTTTCATTTTATATTTTGAGTCAGGGACTCACAGTTCCTTAGGCTGGACTCAATTTGAGATCCTCATGCCTCAGTCTCCTGAGTTGCTGGGATTACAGGTGTGCAACCTTCCCCCACCCCTCACATACCCTCCCATCCCCAGCTTCGCACAGTTTTTATCCTAGGATTTAATTTATCATTTTTTAGTAGACTGCTAGAAAAAATGAAAGTTTTTAATTGTAATAAAGTTCAAATTCTAATTTTGTTTTTTTTTTTTTTTGTGTGTGTGTGTGTGTTATGTTTTGATGTCCTATCTCAGAAATTTTTGTGTAACCCAAAGTCACAAAATATTCTCCTACCTCTTTTTCCTAGAAGTTTTTAGTTTTGCATTTCACATTTAATCCCATGATCCATTTTAGTTATTTTAAGCATGTGCTATGGCTATGAATCATTTGATTTTGTTGTTTATTTGCTTGCGATGGCTATCTCATTATTCCAGAGCCACTTTTTAAAAAATACTTTTTCCTGATCTGCATGTAGATGAAAGAACTTCCTGATCAGTGAGTTCAAAGTATGAGGCCTATGCCATAAATTTTTATTTGTTATTGATTCTAATAATTGATTCTAATTTCATTTTATTTAAAGTAGTGTCATTCTAATTGCCTGGAAGCAGGAAATCTTTCTGCCAATTTTAAATTTCAACCAAATTGTATACTAATTGTACAATTTACACTCTCCAAGTGCAGCCCAGTACAATTAGTGTGCAGACTGTACACAAATTCTGCTAATAAGCCTCTTCCAAGAAGGATGGTTTATTCATTCATTTATTTGCCAAGTATTTATTGAGAGATTTTCGTGTGTTGTGCGCTATTCTCATTATGGGGTCAGAGCAGTGAACCAGAATGAATTGCTGCACTTAAGGAAACTACTACTTTCAGTTGTCAAACACATACAGTAAAGAGTGGTAAAGAGTATATATCTGTCTTGCTGAGAATAGCAGAATGTGTAATTTTGACATTTTCGGAAGTGCAAACCAATGTGGAATTACTCACAGTTGTTCTAATTAAGGTAGAAAAATCTCACTTAGAAACAAACTGGAAACGACTTTTGGTAATAGATATTGAAACTATATTGCCAGCTACAAAATTACTAATCTAGCTACAAAATTACTAATCCTTCTTGATTTACTATGGAAAGCAGTATGGAGATTCCTCAGAAAATTGGGAATGGAACCACCATTTGACCCAGCTATCCCACTCCTTGGTTTATACCCAAATGACTTAAAATCAGCCTACTATAGTGATGCAGCCACATCAATGTTTATAGCAGCTCAATTCACAGTAGCTAGACTATGGAACCTACCTAGGTGTCACTCAATAGATGAATGGATAAAGAAAATGTGAGATATATATATATATATATATATATATATATATATATATATATATATATATATATATATATATTTTTCAATGGAATATTACTCAGCTTTAAAGAAGAGTAAAATTATGGAATTTGCCAGTAAATAGTTGGAGCTGAAGACTATCATGCTAAGTGAAATAAGCCAATCTCACAAAACCAAAGGCCAAATATTTTCTCTAATATGCGGATGCTAATTCACAATAAGGCAGGAGGGCACTAGAGAAGAATAGCATTACCTTAGGTTAGGTAGAGGGAAGTGATGGGAGGGGAGGAGAGGGATGTGGAGAAAGATAGTAGAATGAAACAGACATTATTACTATGTGTATATATGTGACTGCATTACCAATATGATTGTACAACATGTACACTCAGAAAAATGAGAAAGTATATCCCATCTATATATGATATATCAAAGTGCATAAATGTATTCTATTGTCATGTATAACTTATTAAAACAAATTAATTTTTTTAAAAAAAAACTGTGAAGAAAAAATATATAATGCTGAAGTAAGAAAATATAAATTTTGGAAAAGAGTCATATAACTTGTCTAATTTTACTATTAAAATGCAGAGAAATGGCATTTGTGAATATAATGGAATGTGTGTTAAAAAAAATACACCCTAATATTGGATACTTAAAAAAAAAGTAAATGTCTTCCAGGGAGAGCTATAAATTAAACAAACAAGGCCAAGGAATACACAATGATAAGTAAGAGTCACAGTCTTGTTTTAATTAGAGTCATTACTATCTCAGTTAAGGCAGCATATTCAAAAAGATCTGAAGAAAGACCAAGTTATGAAGACCAAGTCATGTTGCTGTTTAAGCAAAAGAGTATTTTCAGACAGAGCAAAATACACTCGAAGACAGTGAAGAAATGTATTTGGAAGCTACAGAAGGTTCCTAGGGTATTTGAACTGAGAATTTTAGACCTTGAAGAAACCCTGGATATTATCTAGTTTCAGGACTCTTGGTAGATTTCCTTTGCAAAGCCTATCCAGTGGATTTGTAGTGAATGCCTATACTTGGTAATTTTTTTCTTTTTCCTTTTTTTTTTTTGGGGGGGGGGGATGTATGAAGGACTGTACACAGAGGCATTTAACCACTGAACCACACCCCCAGCCCTTTTTATTTAGAGACAGAGGCTTTCTAACTTGCTAATACCTTGCTGAGCTGTCCTCAAACTTGAGATTCTCCTGCTTCAGCCTCGTGAGTTGCTGGGCTTACAGGCATGCACCAACATGCATGGCAATTTTTTTCCTATAAGGTACAGATTGTAAATATTTTTTAGCTTTGTGGATCACACAGTTTCTGTTGCAATCACTCAACTACCCAACTCTGTCATTATACAAAAGCAGTCATACACAATATGTAAACAAAGAAAGTTCATTTGTTGTACTTCCAGAAAACTTTATTTTATGATAGGTGATAGGCTGAATTTGGCCATTGGAGTCTGTAAACCCCTGGTCTAGAGAATGGGCAACCATTTGTCTCCGAATCTGGAGTATAGGTAGGAATGGAAATCAGCTGTGTTCATGGATCAGTCTTCCTTGCAAGAAGTCCAGTGCAGAATTACCAATGTGTCCTTCTCTAGGCCAGGGGTTAACAGGGAATAATCAACCTCAAGCAGGTAGAAAAATATGTCTTTAACACAAGGGACAGCTCACAGGGTTCGGGCAATTTATATGAGAAATATCAAGATCAACTTCTTTTTTAAATTTCAATCCCATTAAAGAAGATTTGATTAAATAGAATGTAGATGTAGACTAAACTTGATTTTAAAAGAAATCAAATGGCTGTGGTTAGAGCTTACTGGTAGGGTGCTTGCCTAGCTTGTGTGAGGCACTGGGTTTGATCCTTTGCACTACATAAAAATAAATAAGTATTTAAAAGAAATCAAAAGTATGATTGCATAAATAAGATACATGTTTGCTTCTCCCTCATCTGATAGCTAAATGGTTGAGGCTGAGAGGGCAGTATTGCTCCACATGGCCATCGGGAGATGGGCTCCTTTCATCCGTGACTTTGCCTTCCCCGGGCTGCTGTCCTCATCTGTCCTGTCTATGCAGGGATATGCATGACTGAGACCTTTATAACAAAAGAAAGATTAATAAGAGAAATGCACGCAAATTTATTTAAAGTCTGACATGAATGGAAGCCTTCAAAAATAAAGACACAAAGAGGTAAAGTTGTGTAATTTTATGCCAGGAGAAGTGGCTAGTGACAGAGAAGCATGTCTGAGACAAAGGGTGTGTACTCCAGTGCTAATATCTGGGGGGAAATTTGGCAAGACCTGTTTCTTCAGGTTCTTCTCTGTGTCCCTGTATTTTCAGCTCCTTTCCTCCAAGAATAGGAGCAAATGAGGGTCTCACAAACTGCTTCAGGGGAGAAGGAAGATAGGAAGGTAAACAGGAACTAATACTTTATATCTTCTTAAATCCAAGATGCCTTATCTTAGCTTGTCCTTAACCATCAATATCAAGAATGAGAGATTTTTGCCCTAAACTTCCAGAACAGAGAGGGAAGCACAAGATTAGAGTCCCAACTTGTTTTTCTTTTTTCTTTTTAGCATTACTGGGAATGGAACCCAGGCTGCTCTATGCATAAACTAACTACATCTCTAGTTAGTCCTTGTGATTTTTTTATCTTGAGATAAGATCTCCCTTGCCAAGGCTGGCCTGGAACTTGTGGTCCTCCTGCCTCAGCCCCCCCTCCCAAGTAGCTGAGAAGTACAGGCATGTGCCACTATAATGTCCTGTCTCAGCCTCCAGAGCTGCTGGGATGACAGGAATATGCTACTGCACCCATCACATCTAACTCTTTTTTTTTTTAAAGAGAGAGGAAGAGAGAGAGAGAGAGAATTTTAATATTTATTTTTTAGTTTTCGGCAGACACAACATCTTTGTTTCTATGTGGTGCTGAACCCGGGCCGCACGCATGCCAGGTGAGCGTGCTACCGCTTGAGCCACATCCCCAGCCCCACATCTAACTCTTTTAAGACTCTCCTGGTTTCCAGCAAGTGGAATAGCCCATCAGATCAGAGCACCTGGCAGTGTAGTGTGCCTATAGGTGCTTATAGACCTTAATTAAATCTCAGATTATTTGATTCCAACCCTGGAAACTTTCCCTAGGTGGCCCTGGGTGTGCCATGCTTGGGCACAACTGCTGTATCCTGAGTTTTATCCCTGCGTGCCCTTTCAAGGGGAGAGAGCTCATCTTTCTGCCGGTCTTTTCCTTTCTGGCCCACCCATGTTTATGTGCTACCTTAGATTTTGGAACTGTTGCCTTCTGAAATAACTTTGCTGATCTCTTTTGAAGCATCATTAACTCAAAAACAACAACAACAAAAAAAAAAATAGCAAAATGCCAAAAAAAAAAAAAAAAACAAAAAACGATTTTTGGAAGCCACGGCATTGTCTTCTTAAAGAGAAATTTTCAAAACCCTTGGTGAAGGTAGATATTGAGAAAGTGACTTGACACCATGCAGTTTGGAAAGGGAACCCACCTTTTCATAAAAAAAAAAATGTTCATACTGTATTCACATTACATGCGTATGTGTAATGAGCTTACATACATATCATGTATCCAGAAATTTCACAGGAATTTCTGCTGGGCTTTATTTTACTCAAACGATTCCCACTCAATCAATCGCTTTGGGCTTTTTTATTTGCTTTTTCCCTGTTAGAGACTGGGATGAATTCACACGCCTTTCCCTCCCCACTGTCCCTCTGATGTATTTGTACCTTTTACATTCCCTTTCCCAGAGGAATCTGAAGGAAATTCCTCTGGGCTTTTAGCTTTGCCTCAGAGTCAGAAACTTTTGTGTTGCTAATAAACTGACTTCATTAGCATTTCAAATCCAGGGATGCTCTTAGAGAGGGGTGTTAGATTTTAGAGCCTCTCTGGTCCCAACCGGATTTATCAATCCTGTTTAAGTGAAATCCCCAGTGGCCAATGCCTTTGACTTTATTTCTGCCAACACAACTTTTCAGCAAATCCTTTTCAAGAATTCTCAAGAGGGCTGGGCTGTAGCTCAGTGGCAGAGCACTTGCCTAGCATGCATGAGGCACTGGGTTCAATCCTCAGCACCACATAAAAATAAACAAATAAAATAAAGGCATTCTGTCCATTTACAACTACGAAAATTAAAAAAAAAGAATTCTCGAGAAAGATACAAGCAGGAGCTGAGTATTTTTGCTTTTATCCCTCTGCCTACTCTGTATACTGTCTGCCAAGAAGCTGTACTTCCCTTCATCACCTTTGGTGAGATCCAAGGGTAGAAGATGGGTCAGAGGATGGATGAATGGATGGACAGGTGGATAGATGAATGGATGGGGAAGATGAACAAGTAATTAGATAACTAGAAAGGTAGAGGGCAATAATACAAGTCTTCTGTCCTATGCAATATCATTTAATTAACTATGATTGACTTTCGGTTCCTGAGGCTGAACCCAACTTCTGCAGGGAACAGTAAGTCATGTGACCTATTTCCTGCCTCTCCCCACAGGAATAGTGGGTCAGGGTTATCAAATATTTCTTTACTACTCTGATTCAGTGTCTGTGCTGTAAAATAAACCATTTTTCTTCCCGTAGTACTGATGTTCCATGCTCCTCATCTTATAATATGGTGTGTCCTAATGAACTCATAGTAGGTTGGAAATACAGTTAAGCCAAAAATACACTTAAAAAAGCTGGCTTGGTGGCACATGCCTGCAATCCCTGCTGCTCAGGAGGCTGAGTCAGGAGGATCGTGAGTTCAGAGCCAGCCTTAGCTCAGTAACTGTTAGACCCTGGCTGTAAATAAAATACAAAAAAGGGCTGGGGATGTGGTTCAGTGGTTAAGTGCCCCTGAGTTCATTCCCCAGTGCCAAAAAAAAAAAAAATACATTTAATATACCCAAAGTACCAAGCATCATAGCTTAGCAACACAGCATACTTAGAACATCAATTATTTACTCTTGTGATCCTGTAGCTGACTGGAAGCTGTAGCTTGCTGCCACTGCCCTGCATTAGTAGAGTATCTTACTGGCTCCATGACTTGTGATCCCAGCAATTTGGGAGGTTTTGGCAGGAGGATTTTAAATTTTAGGTCAGCCTCAGCAACTTAGCAAGGCCTTAAGCAATTTAGCAAGACCCTGTCTCAAAATAAAATATTAAAAGGGCTGGGGATGTGGCTCAGTGGTAAAGCACCCCTGGGTTTGACCAGAGAGAAAGAAAGAATATGAATATCTTACTGCATATTGGTAGCCCTCCAAAAATAAAATAAAATTCCAAATTCCAAGTATAGTCTCCTCTACTGGATGCTTACAGCTTTTGCACACCTAAAAGTCAAAAATTTTTAAGTCAAACCCTCATAAGTTAGCAACTATATACACAATAACACTTAACCAAGCATTTGCAGAAACTGTCTTAGAAAACTGGCCCTAATTGCATATTCTTGAACATTGCAGCCTGAAACATTCACCATGGTTGAAAATAACTGGCATAACCTGAGAGTCTCTAGAACTGGTAGCAGTAGCAGTTGATAAGTATTAAGCAATGTCTCTCCAACTTCATTTCTCCTTGCAGACTTCAGACTGACATTTTAAAATTACTTACAATATCTTGGGTGATGTTCTAAGTGCCTTTTACTTGTATTACCTCATTTAATTTTACCATAATCTTTTGACATAAGTACCATTAACATCTCCATCATAAAGGTGAGGGAATTAAGGCACATAGAGGTTAAATAACTTGCCTGGGGTCAGAGAGCTAGTAAGTAGTGAGGAAAAAAGGCTTACAAACAATCTGCTGGTATCCCAAGTCTCTGTGGTCCCACCTACCCTATGACACTGCCTCTCTGATCATGAAACTCACCTTTTAGAGCGTGGTAGCCCAATAGAACTTTCTGCAATAATAAAAATGTCTGTGTCTGTTGTGTGCATGTACAAATGTGTAACAACAAATTACACTGCTATGGAATTATAATACACCAATTTATAATATAATTATAATACACCAATTTAAAAAAAGAGAAAGAAATGTCAATGTCCACACTATCATATGTACATGATAGCCACTAGCCACATGAGCTTTCTGAGCACTTGAAATATTGCTAATGCGACTGAGGAACTGCGTTTTTAATTGTTTTTTAATTAATTGAAGCAGCACAGTTTAAGAGCCAGCTAATAGTCTCTGTTCATACATATGATCTCAAAAAATGAAGTGCTGAACTAGGAATTAAGGCAGCCATCTCAGTAATAGACAGTATCCCTTATTAATAATATTAACATGAAATAATTGCAAAGCACTCTTAGAATCTTTTGTACTTCTTTATATCCTTGAAGAATCTAGCTGTTCCAAGCACTCTGCCAACTAGGTGGTACATCTAATCTTAGCTCATTGGAAAAATGTATTGAGAGACGATTAAAAACAATTCAGGCAGAATAAAACAGGGAATGTGAGCAGGTTGTCACATGGTGGTACCTTTGGCATTTATTCTCAGGGTGATAGTTATATTTTCCATCTCCCAAACACTTTCATCACATATATGGGGTGGAAATACTAGGCTTTAAGACAGGGTTTGGTGTTGAAGAGGAGCAAAAACCAGGGCATCTGTGCACACTTGGAAGGTGGAAATGAAGTCAATACTCCATCTCATGGAAGGAAGTGAAGAGAGTAGAGAACTGGGAAACTGAGTCAATAGAGAATGATGATTCTGGGTGAAGTCATCTAACACATTCTGGAAAAATAATGTAATAGGAACCGCACAATTCATTTGTCGTGTGATACACAAGTTGAAAGTAGGTAAGGCTTTTAAAAAAGAAGGAAAATCATGCCTGCTGTGGTGGCCCACTCGAGTCCCGGCTACTCAAGGGGTTGAGGCAGGAACATCACAAGTTCCAGGCCAGCCTGGGCAAGATGTTGTGTAAAAAGTTTTAAAAGGGCTGAGGATGGCCAGGCACAATGGTGCACACCTGTAATCATAGCAATTTAGGAAACTGAGGCAGGTGGATCACAAATTACAGGCTAGCCTCAGCAAATTTAGAGCGGTCCTAAGAACTTACTGAGACCCTGTCTCAAAATTTAAAAAAAAAAAAAAAATTTTAAAAGGCTGGGAATGTAGCTCAGTGGTGAAGCACCTATGAGTTTAATCCCCAATACAAAAGAAAAAGGGGAGGCCAGGGACTAAAGATGCAATTGCTCCATAGTAGGGCACTTGCTTAGCATGTACAAGGTTCGGGGTTTAATTCCCTAGTACTGCTAAAAAATAAGAAAAAGAAAAAGAAAGAAAATTGTTCACTAAACCCAAATATCTATATGTAGGTCTTCTAAGGAAAGATACAAGGCAATCTGAATTTAATTGTGAAATGTTGGTCTAGAACATAGATAGATAGACAAACTATAACCCAGGAACCAAACCTAGTGTACTACCCTTTTTTGTAAATACAACTTTATTAAACATACCTATGTCCATTCATTCACATACAACTCTGTTACATCAGCAGTAGTCCTGAGTGAAGGACTATAAGCAAAAAGTCTTTGTGCTGGTTACTGTTAGACCATCTCCCTGGTATTGGCACAAAAGCAGATCTGCTCATAGTCCAGACAACAGCACTGGGAACAGCCCCAGACCTGGAACATCCCCACCATGGCTTCCTTGCAGAAGCACACACATCAACTCAATACTAGCCAGATATTCTTCTGTCAAAATTGTAGCAAGAGGGATTTGTTTATATGGCACTAACAGGAACAGTTTTACAAAATAAAAATAAAACTGCAGCCAGGAACCACACGCCTATAATCCTGGTGGCTCAGGAGGCAGAGGCAGGAGGGTTGCAAATTCGAAGCCAGCCTTAGCATTAGTGAGTCCCTAAGCAACTCAGCAAGACCCTGTCTTTAAATAAAATACAAAAAACAAAGTGGGGGGGGGGAGGGCTGGGGATGTGGCTTAGTGGTAAAGCATGCCTGGGTTCAATCCTGGCACAAAAAAAAAAAAAAAAAAAAAGAAAGAAAGAAAGAAAAAGAAAAATTCAAAACCACCATAAAGGAGTTAGGCATGTCTTTAAAATAATCTGTGTCTGCCTCGCCCCTGTGTCTGCGTGCACTTTGCATGCCTTTTGGCCTGGGTGGATGTGTCTCTGCCTGTGAGACTCTTCTTATTTAGACATCACAAAGTATTCAACCAGTTTTGAAGTCCCTGGCTGCAAAACTGGTGCACACAGATGCCTGCTCTGTCTTCAGGAAACTCTCCAGTTCAAACATGTTTGCAGAGCATGATTCATGGTGTTTCTTTCTGGATTGTCCAGTGGGTAATTGCTGTACGAAAACCAGAGAAACAGATGTAGACCCTGAACCCTGGCTATAAATTTTTGTTTTATGATTATGGGTTTCAAATGTGCTGTGTCACACTGACAAATATACAGTTACTCTGAAACAAAATGGATTTTGTTCTCAAACTTTTGCTTTTTGTTTGATTGTTAGTTGGGCAAACTTTTATTAGATCATTGATCAAACACAAAGAAAATATAGGAGATGACACATTAGAATTTTTTTTTTTTTTTTGCCATAGAAGGGGGATATTTGGGGGAAGGTTTCTCCCAACTATTTGACTCATGTTTAGAATGGGTGTCAATAATTTTAAACTTCATTACAAACAAATTAACTAGTTTGTTCTTAACATTCTGCCCTATTCTTTAATCTTTAGAGTACATGGATGTACATACACTTAAGGAATTGTGGCTTATTCGTGTGTCTTAATTTTCCATAAAAATTTAGAGGAAGAATCATGTTTTCAAGAAGTGTAAGAATTAGATTTACTGAAGAAGAACAGATAAGAATCGTGTGGCTAAATTGTGAGTCAGCTTTATAAATTAGTACTTAGATTATGTAATAGCTCTAATCATTGCTATCAGCATAATTAATTCATGATGAGAAATGATGAATTGACTAATGAACACTGTTACATTATAAGAAACCCATAATATTCTATTCACGAGGATTTAAGTACTGATCATTCATTTCAGAGCTCAAGTTCATTTCCCTACAGTTAAAAGAACCTCAAGGTGATTATCATTAAATTTTCTTGTGCAAAAAAAGGAAACATCAAGTCTCCCAAACATATCATACACACAGACACACCCACTTTTTGATGTTTTTGTGTAATAATACAGTATGGGTTAGAAATTCAGGGGCAGTTGTCTTCCTTCCTAGATAAGCCTGTTTTCTAGCAATGAAATGAGAATAAAACATCATTTGGGAGATACCCACCCTAAGGTTCACTTCCCTGCAACTCCTGCACCCCTACCCTTTGGAAAGAATGAAGGGCAAGCTGGGCATGGTGACACAAGCATGTAATCCCAGTGACTTGGAGGCTGAGGCAGGAGGATTGCAAGTTCAAAGCCAGCCTCAGCAATTTAGCAAAGGCCTGTCTCAAAATAAGAACTAAAAAGGGCTGGGGATGTGGTTCCATGGTTAAGCACCCCTGGGTTCAATCTCTGGTACAAAAATCATTAAATCAAAATAAAAATCATGGCAGCCTCCTTCAGGTAGCAGATACCTGTATACACATATCTGTCCAAGGTGCTCTCTCCCTCAGCTCTGACTTAAGCTCTTTGTGTTATACTTTATACCTTTTTTCCCTCTCAATCAGCAACTCTCCATCCATCTCATTATTGGGACCAAATGAGCCCAGTTTCCAAGGACCTCTGGGGACCTTACATTATGCATTTGGAGCTGTAAGTCTCATGGGCCAAGTAGAAGATGGCACATCATGTAGTGCCTTGTATATCTTTACAACTATCATAATGGCAGTGCCTTGAATGTTTTGTAAATTATTCTGAGTTTCCTTTCTTAAAATGTGTGTTTCCTTTGTAAATTTTCTCATAATAAGACTCTGTTACAAAATGATGGCTACATAAAAGAGAAAGAGAAAACAAAGTAACAGTTACATAGTTTCAGCAAAATCTCATCCCTTTATCACCGGGAACTTTTCAGTGGCAGGAACTGAGCTTGCTGGACTGAAGATTGTTTTAATGTCCCTTCATGAAAGGATCCTTGACTTGGTCACATGTACAGGGCATATTTTTCATTTACACCAGGAGTGCCACTTAGCAGCTCCACCAGGCAGTGCAGCATTTCACTGTGGGATGGGGAGCACCCTCACCCCAACAAGCTTTTAAAAGGCCTAGGTGCCAGTGCACATTCCAACACTATCCACAAAGAGGGGACCAGAACAGTGTGCTCTTCCCTGGGAGGGGCAAGGAGGCTCTTTCCCCTTTCCCATATTATTAGCAAATCCTAGAGAAGTAATGGAGGAAGGAGGACACATTAATTCCTCCTCCAAATTTCCTTTCTTTGATACACCTTGCATCCTTTAAGCAAGCCTCCAGAAATGGCTGCAGGGGAGAATGGCTCTCCCTTTTCAAGCCCTCTCCTTGCCTGGGTTTATTTGTAAACATCGTCTCTGTTCTTCTTCATTTTAAAGACTGGCTAGAAAGCATCTTCTTTCTCTGTGTTGAGTCAGTGTGAGAGATATTAAAAAAAATCATCTGATCAAAAATGATTTTCATAAATTGCCAAGATTGGGAAGGGGCTGATATGATCAAAACCTCAGACTTGAACAGTTTTCAAAATGTGTGTTTAATTACGTGGTGTGGTATGCCTATGATGAAAGAGACCCACACACTATTCAGGTGTGTGGCTGTGGGAATAGCAAAGTAATTTTCACAATGAACTTAGATCACAGGATCTGAACTGTGCAGCCCCAGGCAGGTCCGTCACCCTGTTAGACAGCTCTTATAGTTGAACCAAATGGAGTCAGAGCTAATATTTGTTCCTGTGTATTCACTGAGGACCCTACAAACATTACTTCTGACCCTGCATTAACACACAGACCTGAGTAGTATTATATGTGCATTTCACAGATGAAGAAACTGAGACCCAGAGAAATTAAATACTTATCCCAGATCATACAACTGGTGATTGGTACAGCTGGTATTGAAATTTGGTTCCGTTTAACTCCCCAGTTCAGGATCTTGGCTATTATGCTATGTTTTCTTAGATCAGGTTCCAAAATCCTATGTATCTATGTGAGTCATGTGTGTGAAAAGGGAAAGAGAGAGGGAAGGAGGACGTTGTATGTGAGGGGGGGTGGGGGGGAGTGGGGAGATTGGTAATTCCAGATGACTCCATATGTAGCTTATAGCCTGGAAATTTTTTTTTTTTGCATATTTGATTTTTTAATTTGTTCAAATTAGTTATACATAAGAGAAGAATGTATTTTGACATATCATGCATAAATGGAGTATAACTTCTCATTTTTCATGTTGTACATGATGTAGATGTTCATGTAATCATATATGTATATAGGATAATAATGTCTAATTCTTTCTACTATTATTATTCCTACCCCCTTGCCCCCTGCACTCCCTTCACTCCCCTCTGCCTTATCCAAATAGCCTGGAAATTTTTTTTTTTTTTCCAAAAGTAACCAGAAAGGTGACTCTTCACTCCAGAGCAAATGCAATCCTTTCAGCAACGGCTTGCAAGAGGGAGAAGGGGGGGTGGGGTGGGAAGGAACTATGGAATGGAAAGTTTCTTAACCCAAGGCTTCCCCGAGGGGTAGCCGTTCTCTGTTCTCCAGTTTAGGGCTTCCACATGCTTTCTCGAGAGTGGAAAAATACACAAGTTACAAAGAAATCAACAGACAGAGAGGCGCAGGGAGGGATTTAAAGGGTGGGCTGGGGGCGAGCGGCGACGGTGGGTGGGTGGGGATGCCCGATGGCACGCCTGGCCGAGGCGCCGGATAAAAAGGCAGTAAAGGGAGAGAAGTTGGCGCTCCACGTGAGCCGGGAGCGGCCGCCTGGCTCCTCCCCGGCTCGTTTTAAAAGCACTTCTTGCATTGTTTTTAAGGTGAGAAATGGGAAAGAAAGCGCCGGCTGGTGCGCTCGCTGCCTGCCTCTCTGGCTGTCTGCTTTTGCAGGGCTGCTGGGAGTTTTTAAGCTCTGTGAGAATCCTGGGAGTTGGTGATGTCAGACTAGTTGGGTCATTTGAAGGTTAGCAGCCCGGGAAGGGTTCACCGAAAGTTCACTCGCATATATTAGGCAATTCAATCTTTCATTCTGTGTGACAGAAGTAGTAGGAAGTGAGCTGTTCAGAGGCAGGAGGGTCTATTCTTTGCCAAAGGGGGGACCAGAATTCCCCCAGGCGAGCAGTTTGAGGACTGGGATGCCGAGGACGCGAGCGAGCCGGGCAGGGTTTGTCTGGGCACCGTCGGGGTAGGAACCGGAGCGCATTCGGAAGGCTTTTTGCAGGCATTTCCTTGGAAGGAGAACTTGGGATCATTCTGGGAACCCCCCGCCCCGGCTGGATTGGCCGAGCAAGCCTGGAAAATGGTAAATGATCATTTGGATCAATTACAGGCTTTTAGCTGGCTTGTCTGTCATAATTCATGATTCGGGGCTGGGAAAAAGACCAACAGCCTACGTGCCAAAAAAGGGGCAGAGTTTGATGGAGTTGGGTGGACTTTTCTATGCCATTTGCCTCCACACCTAAAGGATAAGCACTTTTACAGACATTCGGTGCAGGGGAGATCATGTTTGACTGTATGGATGTTCTGTCAGTGAGTCCTGGGCAAATCCTGGATTTCTACACTGCGAGTCCGTCTTCCTGCATGCTCCAGGAGAAAGCTCTCAAAGCATGCTTCAGTGGATTGACCCAAACCGAATGGCAGCATCGGCACACTGCTCAATGTAGGTTTATTTTTTTTTCCCTTCTTCTACCAAGAAAAAAAAATTAATGGTTTCTCTTGCATGCAATAAAGACATTGGAAATAAACTGCATTGGTAGCAAGACAAAGGATTTAACGATTTAATGCTGAAGGGGTGTGATATGCACGCATGCATATTGATTCCCCTCTGCTGAAAATTTCCTGTTAGATGTTTGCTTCTCCAAATAACGGCTCCCGTACCCGTGCCCCTCTCTTTACCCCCCCCCCCTTATAATCTCTTGGAAACAGATTTTAAAATATGCCTGGAGGGACGGGGTGGGGGGGGAGTAGAGGGGTGACCACAGGACTTTGAAACATTCTTCAAGTAGGGCAATTTGACACACTGTGCAGGTTTTACTAAGATGTGTGCGAGGGGAATTTAACTTTGCTGTTCTTTGGATTAGCTGCTAGTTGTATATATCCCTCTCTTGTGTGTTTCAGCAGTCCAAAGTAATTAAAATATGACATCTTCCCTGCAAGGAATTTAGCCTAATTAAGGTGGCTGCTGCTCCCGAAGTTCATAAACCACCAGTTCAGGCGGCTGCCTCCAATGTTTTCCTTGCTAAGGAAAGGCAATATTTCTTAGCATTGACCCTGCTGCCACCTTTCCGAGTCACTTTGTTGGTCTAAGAAGTTTTGTTTTGCTAGAAAACTACTGGCAATGAACACCCCTTGGGCTGAGCCATCCATTATTTCCATATCTTGCAATTCGGCCGGGAGCCTGGACACCAGCTAAATGAAAGGAAATATAAGTGGGGTAGCCCTGTTTTTTTTTAAAAAAAATATTGACTATTTGGTTATCTGATGCTGACACGGTGCCGAGGCACGCATCTGGTCAACAGTAGCCTGGCTGCAGGATTGAGAAATGACCAGGAGTCCCAGAAAATCCCACCTTCGGGTGGCTGTAGTGGGAGCCTGCAGGATACTTTGCCGCCCTGACAGTGATTTAGATAAATGGCTCAGCTATCTATCAAAATGTTTTTAGTACTTTATTTGACAATTCATTGGAGCATTAGCCTGAAAATGACATTTTAAATCTTTGTTTTCAAAGAGGTCAAAGTTTAACTGGAAGAAATTGAGTTTTCCTAATAACATGGTGGCTAATCTAAAGAGAGAGAGGAGAAGAGGAAAGGACAAGACAGGATTTAAACTGTCCTCTCTGAAACTTTTTCTTAAGAAAAAAAAAAAAAAAAAGAGGCTTGTTTCTTGGGCCAGGAAATCAACAGGTTTGTAGCTGAAAAATCAATAACCATCTGATGCCAATGGTCTGGCTGTCTGACTTAACATTTCATACAGCCATAGGCAGAGAAAAAAAAAATTATATATGTAGTTTTCATAAGGTGTCTTAATCTTCAACTTCTCCCTAATGTCTTTTCTTTCTTGCTGCCTATTTTCTTACTCCAAGAAACTGTTACAAAATAATTTTCCAATCCACTCGGATCTTTTAGACCAGTCCTCTCTGTAGCAATTAAAACATTATGAACAATTTCAGTTGGAATCCCAAGGAACTGGGGCAGTCTGAAGCTTTTTGTTGCAGAAACTTCTAAGGAAACATATTTTTTTTAACAGAAGGAAAAATATGGCTTGGGATCCTTTTGGAAAGTTATTTAACTTAATAGAGCTTTTAGGCGTAGACAATCTCCCTTTTGTAATTAGCCCTCCAAACGTGCCTATTAAGTTGTAAGAGTAGAGGGAAAAGCTTTGTTTGTTCTCGAACAAGTTAAACAAGGGATTTGCTTTATCTGGGAGAGCGAGTGGTGAATGTGTCATTTGCCTAGGGCTAGCCCGATAAGCAAGAAGTGTTGATAACAGCCAAGTTGAGCTAATCAAAGAAACTTGCATTAGACAAAGTAAATAAAGCCTTCTGACAAAAGGATTTCAGAAATTCCAGTGTCTTATTTTTGTAAGCAGGGCAATTAGTGCTTATTGTGGTCAATTTCACAAGGGTTTAAATCCCACACCCTAACTTCAGGTTAAATGGATAAAATGTAAATATTGTTTGTGCCCCTGCAGAGCTGTTTTATTCTCTATAAACGACTGTATGACTAGTCAGTTTAGTTGTTCAAACTATTTAAGCATAAAAAAAACAACAAAAAACTAAAACACTTTAAAAAGAGATTCTAACAAATATCTGCACCACTCGGGGCCCGGCTGTGTTGGGTCACAGTGGAATAGCTAGTTGGGGCTTTTGAAATAAAAGTGCATTAGGGTACATTTGTATAAGTAAGAACATAAAAACCACAGCCTTTTCCATTGTACTTAATGGCTGTTTTGATGAGAAGCAGATCTGTTTGTGCTCTTAACACAGAGGAAACAGTGGGCAAAGGGGGAGAGAAATAGAACGAAATTCCAACCCAAACTGCTTTCTACTTTGAGATCCTACTTAGATTTTTATGGTGTGTGTGTGTGTGTGTAGGAAATAGAATCAAACCTTTGAACATAGATTACACCACAAGTTCACTTTGAAAGATGCTAGAGTATTTCTTTTCTTTTTTTTTTTTTCTTTTTAACTTTAAAGGAAGAGAATGACATGCCAACCAGCTGCCGGCTGTCTGTCCTAAGGCCTTCAAATTGCTTGTTATAAACATGCAAAGTTAGGATTAGGGGGCTACTAAGGGAATGTGGTATTGATAATAGGGATGAACACTGCCCTGGCAGGTATGTGAGTCACTAAGTTTCTTCTCAGATGCCTCCTGGATTATCTTGGTTTAAGGTTGCTCCAGATGTTTGCAGCATCAATTGCTCAGGGGGCATAAGGATAAATCTTAATACTTTTTGTTCTAAATATAGTTGCTTTTGGTGAAATTGTGAGTGTGACAACTTCTTGGCCCTTTTCCCTGTCTTCTCCCTACTCCATACATCAAAAGGAAAAAGGGCAAAAAAAAAAAAAATTTTTTTTTTCTTTTTGAAATAGGATTTCACCCATTAATGAGATGAAATTATTTTTAAAACAAACAGTGATGGGTGATTAAGGAACAAGAAAAGCCCTCTTCTCCAAGTCTTGGGACCTAAATTTTAAGTATTAAACAGTATCTAAATCCTCTCCTAGTGAGATATAAATTGGGGTCAAAGTGGCAAAATCAAAGATACCCTGTGAAAGAGAGACTAAATAAAGACTGACAGCCACAGTATGAATTGAATGGGGTTTTGAATAAATATTTCGGTGAAAAGGCCCAATTGTTTTTCTAAAGTAGGACATAATTTTCTGCTTCTCTGCCACATGACTGTGGTAACTAATACCATGAGAAAGAAGAGAAGAACAGGGACTTTTGCTTAAGTCTCCAAAAGAGCACAGGATAAGGTCATTTTTTAAAAAAATAAGCAGGAGATTCGCTAAGTTTTTCTTTGCTGTAGAAGAAAAGAAATATTAGAATGTTGTCAATATCCAGATAAATTGGTATGTTTAGGAGGGAAGTATTGATATGTAACTTATAAAGAAAAAAAAAAAAAGCATGAGTTGAAGTTTTACCACCAGAAAAAGGTGGATTCTAAAGACTAAGACGAAACAGTGGGTGAGATAGACATCTATTTGTTTAAACTCAAGCTATGGAATTGATCTGGAAGCTCTAGTTAGAATTTGATTTGCCAGTCAGAATGGAAAGCCCTTGCATTGAATCTGATCTTTATTTATTTTTTTCTCCTTAAAAGATAAATGGCTAGAATGTTGATTTTCTGGTAGGATGATGGACGTGAATCAAAAGTTTCATTCTCTTTTCTAGAAGTCTTGTTCTGACCATGTATAACCAGTCAATATTGCCAGGGAGGTTTTGTTTGTTTGTTTATAATTTCTTTAAGCCTAAGAATTAAAGAAAGTTCCTGTAGATATCAGACACATATAACTTACCTTCCTCATATGTTAAACCCCTGTACACATTCCACAAACATTGCTAAACTCTTTCCCAGAAGGTAAATATACAATAAGTGAGAAAGATTATAAATTCTCCTCTCAAGAAATTTATAATTTTTAAAACTTTAAAAAGCTGCTAATTCTTCAATTAGAAGATTATTGTGTGGGAGGAAGATAGAGATGTAAAAACCAACACACAAAGTAGAAAGCTCTTTTCAAGTTGCACAGGACTTTAACAATAAACATAGTGTTCATTTTAGAAGCTCTTTTTAAAAATCTTCTATGGCGTTTGAGTTATGTGTATGTGCCAATAAATTAATTCTTAAATGACATTTTTATACTTTAAATGTTCTAATATAAATCCAGTTAACTATCAATTAAATAAATTATTTCAGAAATGGGAGTTTTTGATGAAGGTGAATCAGAAAAAAAAACCTTGGCTGAAAACCTTTCCAAAGATATTAATGTAGAATTTTGTCTTTCAAATGACTGGGTGGTTATCTCAATCATGTATCTCTGATTTTCTAGAGTAACCTACTTTCAAATATGCTGCCACAGTTCCCACATAAATCATTGAAATATGCCAGATATTTCACTATTACGACATCTCCTAGTCTGCCCCTTGAACCCAGGAGTGGCACAGAAAGTCTTTGTTTGGATTCTATGGTCAATATAACTGGAGCGCTCACAGCTTAATTTTTCCATTATGACTGAAGATCGCCTTGTGTTTCTGGGTCATTCTTCTGAACATGAATTCCTTTTGTAGTAAACTGTGGATCTGTAAATAGAAGGCATCCCCTGCAAAATGGATTGGACTGTGCCTCTCACTCCTGCACCTCTGAGCTGTGTGTGTGTGTGTGTGTGTGTGTGTGTGTGTGTGTTGGGATGGGGGAGTGGGAAATAAGTTGAATTATTATGAACAAATCTTTGCCAGCTTCTTAAAAAGTTCAATTTAGAGGTGCTAGAGGAACGAGGGCAGAGTCAACTCAGGTTTCAGATTTATCAGTATCCTGTCTGTAAGTGGCTTGGCCTAAGTACCTCTTGTTAAATAGGCAATGTGATAACCTGCTTTATCTGTAAGATCTAATAACACCACCTCATCAGTCAATGTGTTGTTTGAATTCTTCTCTTTTCTTCCCTGGCTTCCTTGCTTTATCATTGAGAAGCAGGATTCCCATCCTCTCCCATCCCACCCCCAAACCCTTCAAATGAATGAAAAAAAATAAAGTTGGAAAAGTTCTTTGTACTAGGAAGCCTTAGAGGGTAAGTCTCCCAGCTCTTTTATTTGTCTTGGGCTTTTAGAACTTCTTACACGGGAATTCAAACAGGCACTGAAACTGCTGACTTACTTGCTTTTTCTCTGGCCTTGCAGGGTAGGGAGCTAAAGGGGGGGGCCATTCAGTAAGATAAGACTCTTGGCCCCCTGCAAGATAAGGCGAGGATAACAGGAACTGACGTCAGGGAGGCGACCCAGCCTGGCCGAGCATTTCCTCTAGTCGGGGCACATTGATTCCAAGAGGCCCAGGCCTCTCAGAGTATCTGATGGAGTGTACCAGCTCAGAAAAAGGAGAAAGGTGGCCGATTTTAACAGGGCGATGGTGGGTGATCGTGCCCGGGATTCCCAGATGCAGATTTCTCTAAATGCAATGTAAAAGGACTTGTGTGATTTTTAATAAATGCCAATTCTGAGATCGCAGCTGTAATTTTACATTGTCATGTAGGAGGCATTTGTCCCCAGCTGTCAACAATTTCCTGCTGTTGTCTAAGACAAGTCTATCCACCCATCACCAGATAGTATCCACTCACAAACCTTGCCAGCCCTCCATATAGAACAAAATGTGAGGGAATTCACATTGTCAGAGTTAATCCCTGGGACTCCTATTTACTTTAGTAAGTACAAAGTTCCCACCCCCATCCGCATCATATGACAGCATTGCTAAAGCCATTTCATTTACACCAGCCCTGAAATCACAGCACTTCTCCTCTCTGTTTTCGTCTTTTCTAACTCAGGGTGTTTTTTGTTTGTTTGTTTGTTTTTTGTTTTTTCTGTTTTCTGAAGCATCTCTGATTTGAGGTTTGGAGAAAGAGGACTTCAAATAAGAGAGTCCTATCTTAATTTTTTTTAATTCACAGATTCTTTTTATAAGTTCACGACTGTCTTAAAGATAGTCATATATATATATATATATATATATTTTTTTTTTTTTTTAATTTTCATATTGAACAAGCAGTTCTTCTCATTTGACCCAGATTTAGTGAGATTTTTTTGTTGTTGTTGTTATTGATCAATAACTGATTTGCCACAGATTAAAATTTTATCAGATCAGACAAAAAAAAAAAAGCTGAATTTAAAAGACTGCAGCTTACGACCAAATTAGATGAGAGCATCAATTAACGGTATGAAAAAGATTTGGATCCTATTTTGCCTATTTATCCCAATTTTTCTCCAATTTCCAGAGCAAATGAAGACATCATGTAATAAATCCTTCTCAAAAATATTATGGCTTTCAACAGCTACAGTACCTTTGTCATATCATCAAAGTCCATAATTATTAAAAAAAAAAAAAAAAGGCTGATGGTCTGAAGGCCGTTTCAGCTTCAAAAGATTTTTTTTTGTAGGGTCTGGTCTATTGGAAAGCTTGGGGGTATAATTAACTAAAATGGAAATGGAGGCAGCGAAATTTAGTTCCTGATGTTTTAATTTAGCTCAGTACTACCATGTGTTATTGAAGAGAATTCTTAAAGGCAAACATAATTATTTCATTATGGCCCTCAGAATGCTTTCATTGGCTTTAATGACAAGAAGCTGTATAAAAAGACATACATTTTAATTAGTCCTTCTTATATTTACATCAGATAAATAACAAATAATTGATGAAAAACAAGTCTTTGGAATGGACGATTTCACAGAGTGCGCTGGTTACAGTTTAACAATGAAACATTTCTCTGTTGCTTTGCATTTTAATTATCTAGACATTACAGTCGTGGTACCATGGAGCTAAAATCCGTTGTTGCCATTTTACTACAAAAAAAAAAAAATTCACAATTAATGCCTACAAATGGAAAGCTGTGAAAGGTAGCTAGATGTGCATCTCTGAAGAGGTAAATTGACAGTTGCATTAATTCTGCTACATTGGTTAGCATTCATTGTGATCACCTTTAGCTTTTATGCTTCATCTTTTTGGATTAATACCATCGGGGGGTTCTCGTGTGTCTCCAACGGCCACATGTTCTCCTGAACACCTTGCCTGCTCTCTAGCTGCCTGCTCGGGGAAGCTAGCATGAATGTGCCTTTGCCAATGTGCACTGGAAATTCAGAGTGTCTTTGCCGTGTTACAGGCCTGCTTCCCCTTTGATTTTTATATGAAAACCCATTTCACATGATTCATCCGTTTTGGTGTACAGAACACTAATTGTTATTATTGATTTTAAATTCCATGACCATTACAAGTAACCCAGATGACTGGCAGATAAAGGGTAATAATCCATGGAGTTCTGGAACTGTTTCATGTTTGTCTGGAGTACTTTATGTGATCAATATTAACTGCCCCATTGAAACTAACTGCTGTATCAAATAACAGTCAATCACATGAATGTGCTTAGAGATTATTTATTGAAAGCTCTAATTGTTCACCGGGGCCCTGCTTATCAGAGGAAACAATAGGAACTCGAGATAGGATGAACAGGTTTGGATCTTCGAGGAAAGTTGGAGGATGAATGGGCATCTCTCTGCTACTGGGTCAAAGACTCCAGTAACCCATGTTGGGCTCCTAGTGGGCAGAAGTCACAAATACCCTAGCACCTGGGCATTGACAGCATTCTAGAGAGGAGATATTAATTGTCTTGCACTCAGCAGAGGCTGTGAAAAGTCGTCACTGGCTAACAGTGTTACCACTTCTCCCACTCCTTCTCACACTCACGACCCTCCCCTGCACCTCTCCACCCCTGCTTCCTCCTCACTGCCTGATGGTCTGAAATGATGGAAATAGCCTGACTCCTGACTCGGCACAGGATGCATTTCTACAGGTATGGAATGGGAATAATAATGTCTCCTTTGAAGGATTAGAGATCGTGTGGATTAGCTTTCTGTTCTCATCTTGAAAACATACAGATGTTGGTAGATTTTTCTGCTCTGATTTTGGCATGACACCAAAGGTGGATTATGCACCTTTGCTCAAAGCAGCCAGTATCTTTTTTAGTTTTCTCTAAATTATGCGTCACCTTTCCTCAGTGAAGTGGTTCCTCTACCTGAAGCTCATGCCCTAGGGGCAGTCCTTCCTGTTTGTTAAAGTTTGGGTAGATCTGTGGTCCTGATTCTGGGGCATCCATTCCTTAACTACCCCCTGCCCACGTCCCCGACTTTCTACAGATGACTGACTTTTACAAGTGAGTCTTGTCACCTTCAATGTGGACACAGTATACTTAGTCAGGAGACACTGCTGGTGGCACACTTTATTTTTATTGCTCACTGACGGATTAGACCTAACGGTGTTCAGTCCAACGTGGGACTCTCTCGGGTATCTGCCGTGTGCCAGGCTCCTTGATGTGACCTATGAGGACAAATCAGACACTGTCCCTGCTCCCTCTGAATCACAATGTAATGGGAGAGACTAGTGTACACAGTTCATGGTGACACAACCCCCCTGACAACACAAACATCTCCTCAGGACTTTGGACCTGAGATTGATGGTGAAAACAAGGACCCATTGGGAACCACAGCTGGTTCATAAGGCAGTGTGGTCAAGTGGGGTAACCATTTGTGTCACAAAGTGAGGTTTTTCTGTGTGTTGGACTCAGAGGTAATCTCTAACAGGATTTCAGGAAGACGATTGTGTTTGTTTGCTTTTGTGGCACTGGGGATTGAACCCCAGGGTACTCTAGCCAAGCCCTTTTTAATTTTTGTTTTGAGACAGGTTCTCACTGAGTGTGGCCTTGAACGTTTGATCCCCTTGCCTCAGCCTCCCAGGTAGCTGGAATTTGAGGCGTTACACCACTACACAGGGCCCATAAAGGAGTTTTAAACCTATCTTGAGCAGTGAAATGAATGCATGCCTTGCTTTTTGAAAATGTTCCTATGCATATTTCTGGGGCATTTGTTAAATAATGATATTCTTTGGGAGTTGATTTGATTCGATTTTTACAATCTTATTCTTTGGGATTGCTTCTGCGATTTATGGCTGTGTAACAAACCATCCCCAAACTTAGTGGCCTAACCATTTATTGTCTCCTTATCCTGTTGATTGACTGGGCTCAGTCCGACAGATCTTCATGGGGCCACGTCTTGCAGGGTTAAATGGGCTGCGGTCCCAGAAGGCTCCCTCACAGGGCTGGCCTGGTGTTGATGTTGGCTGCTGGCAGGGCACTCGGCTGGGCTGTCGCCTGGAGTGTCAGCATGTGGTTTGTGCTGCTCACAGCACGGCAGCCATATTTTGAGAGGGGTGGCCTAAGAGGAGCCCTCCAAGGAGGAGGAAATGGAATTTCTCAGTGCTCTTAAAGGTCCAGAATGGACAGAGTCTCTTTCACTGTATTCTGGTTAATCAGTCACAGGACGAGCCCAGATTCAATAAATCTGCCTCTCAGCAGGGGGAGGGGTGGAGTGGCAAAGAAAGTCCAGCGATCTTTAGTCTACCCTAACAATCACAGCATGAGTGCCCTATACCGAGAAGAAAAATCTTGTCTCCAAAGAGAGGCTACCATGATGGTGGGTTTTTAGTTAGCTTGGGTTTTGACTGGTTAAATATTTAACAAAATTCTGCCCTCGGGAGTGTGTACACATTATCAGGTAATTCCCCACCACCCTACGAGACAGTTATTATATTCTCATTTTATAGATGAGGAAATTGAGGCTCAGAGAAGGTAAGGAACATGACTGACGTCACACAGATAATAAGTCCTAGAGCTGGGCTTCCAATCCCAGGTGGTCTTTTCTTCACCTTCCTCTGAGGGTCCTAGGAGTCTACAGTTTGATTGTCATCTCTGCTAGTGAAGAATTCCTAATTATAGCCATGTGGCGCACACCTGTAATCCCAGAACTGAGGACCAAGAGGCAGGAGGATCATGTGTTCGAAGCCAGCCTGAGCAATCTAGCAAGGCCCTAAGCAATTTAGTGAGACCCTGTCTTTAAATAAAATATGGAAAAAAAAAAAAAAGGACTGGGGATGTGGCTCAGTGGTTAAGTGTCCCCGAGTTCATTCCCCTGTACCCCCCCCAAAAAAATCCTAATTATGCCAGGAAAGGACCAGAGAGTGTTTTGATTTGAGGGAAAAGGTGGACTAGAGAGGTAAAGAACTGTATCTCACATAATTTCCTCTGATTACATTTTTTTTTTTTTTTCTAATATAAACCACAGCCTTAAATTGGGGAGGAAACTCTGTCCAAAGGATTTTACACTTTTGTCCTTTGGTTTTTACATCCTGTTTGTTGTTGAGATCTGTGCTGGCCTGGCCACCGCTGCAGCTCACAGGGCTGGGGGCAGGATTAGTGGAGTACTTACTGAGGATTCTCAGGAAGATGAGAGATGAGAAGGAGGCTTTTCGTGTTAGTGTAGTTCATCTAAATGCGGGTACTGGTGTTCATGCAAGATGGTGCACTTAGATCAGCACTGATACTGTGTAAACAAAAAAAAAAAGAGGAGAACTTTCTCAGAGTGGAATTGAATGGATATTTCTATATTTTCCACCTATTTTAAATCTCTATTGTGTTGGCAGGATCCCATACCTAGCCTCACCAATACTCTTAAGTGAAACTTATATGCATCATAATGATTAGGACTGGTCTTTCAGCAAATACTCTTTTTTTTTTTAGTGACTTTAAATATATTGTTAGTGTTTGGAATTTTTATGCACTAGGTCAAGAAATCAAATTGTTGTTGAAAGTATCCATTTTGAGGAAATTGAGACTGATATAGTAGAATGATTGGCAGGAAGTGACGTAGTAGCTTCTAGATGGAAGTAGGTCTAAACCTGCAAGGTGCCCACTTGAGGGTGTAGTGCATTGTGGGACGGGCCATGTGATGCAGCAGAGGTGGGCAGAGACTTCACCTGCTGCCTCTGCTGTGGAGCATCCTCTGCAAAATGGTTCCATAATCCTTACGATCTGCATCTTCATCAAAAGCCTTGACTATGAGAGTGTATTTGACACATTATACTCAGTAAATAGACTATTTCCCCAATATTATATTGTGAAAAAGCTTTTTAGATGTGAAAAAAATGGACCTCATTTACTTGTAACAACTGGATACTCGACACCATATTTACCATTACAAATAAGTCCAGCCTATGTGGGCTGTTTTCTGCATTTCTTACACATTTTTCCTTGATGTGTGTATTTTGTTGTTTTTGTTTTGTTGACTGAGTTCCTTCAGCAAACTGGAAAGTGTCTGAGGTCAGGTTGTGTGTGTTACCTGCTTCTCTGGGGTTGGTATGGTTCTTGGTCCATGGTCAATATTCAGTAAACTATGGCTATCCAGAGGGTGTTCAGTGCACCCCTCCCTTGACCTCCGGCCAGCAGGGCTGTCTACAGTGATGGAGATAGTCTGTAATTCTGCATTTCAAATGTGGTAATCACTAGTCACATGTAGCTGCTGAGCCCTTGAGATGTAGCTGCTGTATTTGAGGAGTGAATTTTTAATTTTAGTTCATGGTGATTAATTTAACTTTCAATAACCACATGTGGTCCTTAGTTACTGCGTTGGACAACACAGCTCTATCTACTCCAGCTGTTATTCTTTCTATTATTTGTTCATTCTGTTTCATTCTCTTTCCCTTTAGCCTGTTCTCTCCTCTTCTGTTGCTATTAGCAAGCTCTAATTATGTCTTTATGTAGATGGTAAATAGACGGCAGGAGAATGTAAACAGAATACTGTAGGGTGGTGATTTCACTCATTGTTTAACTGCTCTTTCTTCTGGGTGGAACAATTTTTCCTGGGGCCTGGCAAGTCTTTCGCACTTATTTTTGCTCACATTTGTTTTGCAAAGCAAAACTAAGATTTTTACAGAATCCCATTGGGCTAGACTTAAATTTTATTCCAGTTAGGATTACAGGTCTATGTCACCATGTCCTGCTGTGATAGATTTTAATTACAATGAAACCATTACCATCATCACAATACTTATTGAGTGCCTGTTATGTGCTAAGTGTTTAAAATAATCCATGTCCTCACAGCAGCCCAAAGAAGCAGGCACTACAATTACCCCCACTTTGCAGATGACAATTCCCAAGTACCAATAAAATTTTGCAGCAGGAATATGGTGGCAGATAACTTGCATTCCTTAGCTTTACACACGCTTGGTTTTCAAATGGATACAAGTACATTCAGATTAACCTGAACAGCTCAACAAACTTCAGGGAGGAGGGAGATGAACAGGCCATACGCTATGGAAGCCTCAGTTTGCCTTCTAGAAAGTTCCATGCACACTCTGCTGAGGGGGAGGGCGCCTTCTGCTCACATCTTTGTGCCTGGCTTTGTAACCCACTGCCTGACACATACTAAGTACTCAGAAAATATGCCGAGTGTAGTTCAGTGGAAGTGGACTTGAAATTCAGAACATCTCAAGTGGTCTCTGCTTTTGTTTGATTATATATTTGGGGGTTACTCAAAACACCATAAGTAATCTCAAGGAGGCTGCCAAGAAACTTGGAAGGTTCAAGTTGGCTGTTATGGACAGTCCTTATAAATGTGTTTTCTAGGAAACTCACCCCCTGAAAATGTGAAAATATTTTCCTTGGGTTTCTGGCAGGCTCACTGGTGTCATGGAAATAGTTTTTCTGATAGTTCTGTAGACCAGGACATTATCAGGCTTCCCTTCCTCCCTTTTTGTCCATCCCTAGAAATGGTGGGAAGAATGTAAATGAAATAAAACTAAAACCACCAAGAGGAACTTCTGAACCAAGGGATGCTTCCTCCCTGTAATGGTATCAGGTTGTGATTGATTTGGGGGTGTTGGGGGTTACCCGGGATTGAACTCAGGGGCAGTCCACCACGGAGCCACATCCCCAGCCCTATTTTGTATTTTATTCAGAGACAAGGTCTCACTGAGTTGCTTAGCACCTCGCTTTTACTGAGGCTGGCTTTGAACTTGTGATCCTCCTGCCTCAGCCTCCAGAGTTGCTAGGATTAAAGTCATATGCCACCGTGTCCTGCTGTGATTGATTTTTATTACAATGAAACAATCACCATCATCACAATACTTATTGAGTGCCTGTTACAGTGCCAAGTATTTAAAATAATCTACGTCCTCATTAGCAGCCCAAAAGAGGTAGGCACTACAATTACCCCCATTTTGCAGATGACAATTCCTAAGTACCAAGAGGTTCCAGTAGCTCAACCCTTCCAAATAGGAGAAAAGAAGATGAGTGTTCCTCTCTCTGCTCTCTATAAGGTCAGGGTCCTTCTTTGCATCAACTGTACAAAGTAAATTCCTATTTTCTTTTCGAGGGGGAGGGGTGGGGTTGGGAAGGTTGGAAGCCTCAGAGCCCACGGTAATAAGAGTTCCCAAGTGAAAGCTGAAAACAATACATTTTTAACAAAATGGGCAGTTACTCTAATTGCTGTGCCCCTACTGTTCAATTCCTTTTTATGTCCTAATTCATTAAATTATGTGCACACACAGGCTTATTATTTACAGATGTATGCACTTTTAACTGGCTCATCTGAAACAGATGTTTCACGAAAGGTAACAGAGCAAGTGATCTAAACCCTCTTTTAGTGGGCATCAAGTGAGCATTATGGCCCATTACCTGCAGGTCTTTTGCTATTATTTTGAATTGCAATGTCCAGTGTGACGAGAGTTCAATTTGTCCCCTAGAGGAACAGATGAAAATTCAAGAGCTTTATAAGTGAACATCTGCCTCTCACAATAAAAGTGGGTGTGCAGGTGACAGGCAGGTGGCATTCGTATGTGTGTTCGGGAGGATGTGTGCATCTTATAAACAATCTGAGGGAAAAATAGACTCCTGCATGCTGGTTCATTGAGGAGGCCTGCTTTGGAGACCAGTGTCACGACACTAACTAGCTGTAGCAATAATGTATGCCTCTTTTTACAAAACAAGGTGATAAAAATAAAAATAAATAAAAACAAGGTGACATGACCCAATAAAAATAAATATGACCAATTTGCCATATGAGCATATACCGGGTAGTATACAGCTGTGGACAGTTATTTTTAAACATCAGGCTATTGGGAAGCAATATTAATCACCCCTTAAAGTCCACAGTGAGATTTATTATTTATAAATTGTCGGGAGTTCTCTGAATAAACAAACAAAAATTTGGAGCAGAAAGACGGCTGTTGTGGTGCCATTGTGCACACTGAAAGCTGGAAATAGTCACAACTGAAATATAAATCGGGATATGAAATATTAAGTGACATATCAGGTTTATTTCATATGTGACCATGAGAGTGCATTTTATTTTGTCTTATAGAGCTCTAAAAAGTCCATGTAATGGATTAAAGGTATTAAAACTCCCATATTCTGCCTGGCTCTAGGCCAGGGAACAAGGCATGATAAATAATCCCAATAGACAGAATATGTAGGAAGGAATTTTAAAGTGTATTTATGGTGGACATATTGACCTACCTAACTAATAAAAAATGTATGTATACATGAGGTTGGTTTTGAAGGAAATGTGCAGCCCCTTACAGCACACTGTAGTGTTTGAATTTTTAAAATATTGCCCACATCTCTGTGACACATGGCTATCATGCTCTGTCTTTACCCTGAAAATGGGGAAAAGCATGAATTTTATAGTAACATGTGTAGTTACTCTAAGAAGAAATAGTTTAAATTTCTTTTAAAACAGAAGTCCGCAAATTGAGCCATTTCTGGCCTGTGTTTATAAAGTTTTATTGGACCATGCCCCACCTATTCATTTACATCTCAGCTATAGCTCAGGGGCTGTCACAAACCTGACACAGTTACTGTCTGACCCTTTGTTCCATACAAGTTGGCTGACCCTGCCTAAAACAAACAAACAAAAAAAGTTCACAGGGCTCTTAGGAATAGAACTGAGTTCCTCAATTCTCTTTTATACTGATCCCGTATGTCAATTCAGGCTAATTGTGGATCACACCAAACTGTGTGCCTTTGACCAAGTCATTTAATTTCTCTTAACTTCAGTTTCTACTGCATGACCTATCAATTTCACTTCTATGTATGAACCCAAGAGAACTAAAAATATATGTCTGTAAAGAATAAATAAAATAAATAAGCTTCATTTTTCCTTCTTGTGAATATGGGAAATAAAACAAACTGATCATGATAATAATCCCTGCTGTTCTTCATACTTTTGCTCTGAGGGTGCAGGTGAGCACATTGTGGGAGTGCCTCAGACCCTCCCTTTGCCTCCGTGAGATGTGGAATCTGCTCGGTGGGAGCTATTGCCATTCATTTGATAGCACAGAGGAGGATTTAGGGAGCTCCTGCTAGGTTTTGGGCACCTTTTTCAAGCCCTGAGGATTGAAAGTTACCTGGTGTGATGGTGTACATCTGTAATCCCAACGACTGGGGAGGCTGAGGCAGGAGGATCGCAAGTTTGAGACCAGTCTCTGCAATTGAGAGAGCAATCTTGCAAGACCCTGTCTCACAATTAAAAAGGGTTGGGGATGGAGCTCAGTTGTAGATCGCCACAGGGGATTTAAAAAAAAAAAAAAGTTGAAGCCTACTTGTGCATCTGCGATGTGGCCCATCCAGGAAGCCTATCAAATCAAATCCTTTCTCTAGTTTGGGACACATTTGATGTCTGTTTGGCGGGCACGGAAGAGCCCTGTGCTTCCAAGGATCCCGGGCTATATCACCATCTCGGCTCTGGCCTCTGGCCTGATTGACGGCTCACCTCCCTGCCCTCTCCGCCCCTCCCACCTCCTCTCCACTCCCTCCCCTGATCCCCTCCCTTCTGCAACGCGTGAGCCCCGCGCAGCCCGGGTCTGAGCAGCTGTCGAAAGCTCTCAAAGGAGAGGCCACAGTGGAAAGGAGTGTGTAAAGAAGCTGTTGGGAGGGTGCTGGGCAGCCCGGATTGGGGACATGCCAGGGAAACCCGTGAGGAGAGGGCAGTGGCAGTACTTTGGATTGATGCCTGTAGGTCTGGGAAGGAAGGCACCGATGAGGGAGGGTGTGAGTAGGAAAAACTGGCACCATTTGTTTTACTCACTTTAGCTTCTAGGGAATCTCTTGGGTCCAAGAGGAGAGAAGACTGTTTTGAGAGGGAAAAGGGAAGTGAAGGCCAGTAACTCAAGATGTGAGACTGATGCCCAGGAGATACACGGGAAGGTGATTGGCACTGAGATTCCTCAGCACGTGCTGGATACAGTATTGAAAGTGACTGCAGTGTAGCACTATTAAGTGGTGGGCACTGGTGACAGCCAATTTACAGCATGGAACCATTCAGTCCTCACAATGATCCACTGAGGGACACACTATCATTTTTTTTTTCAAGTTTTCCTTGGAACATTTTTAAAGAGATAAAACTGAAGTGCTTTAAAACTTTCAACTTTCTTATAGCAAGAAATCACTGTCATGACCCAGGAAAAAAAATTAATATCATCCTAGCAAATTGATGACGACATAGCATTGTCCTTCTGGATTCTGAGTAATTCTGTATTAGAAAGTCGAGACTCTTTTTAAATGGAATATCAGCCAGTACGTCTTTTTCAACTGATGCATTATGTGGACCTCTGACATTAATGAAATTTTCATCCTATGAATCAACTAGAAAGTAGGGTAAGGATGCACTGGCACTCTCCCCACCCACCCCAGTCCTCCTGGGAAGAAAACAATTCATTTCCACACTTGGGACATTCTAGCTTTGTAGACAGCGACAGAAGAGCACAACTCCAGAATTCTGGATCTTATTTTCATACTTGTGCCAAATAAGCTTTGGTTAAGGGAGTGTGTGTGGCCTTCAGGTGAGCGAGGGAAAACAAGCCAGTGGTGGTGGCCTCAGAGTTCTCCCCTGCCCTGCAGAGCCCTCAAGCCCTGGGCTGGGCCTGGTGATTGCCCCTGATAGGGTTCAGTCACACACCCTTGGACCAGTGCCAAACTCCTTTGGCACCTGGGTCTGAGGCTGCTGTTCTGACCCCTGGGGGTTGATTACTTGATGGGAAAGATGTGGGAGGAGCTGGTGGGCCTGCAGGGTGCCTTCTAATTCCTGTGTTTGCTTCTGGGGGACTTTCCTGCTTTATAGCCCTGACTGGAAAGAAGAAAAGGACATTCTTTCCTATCTCCTTAGCTTCTTTTCCTTGTAATTCTTTGGTTTTACTTTTAGTCCTTAGGCTGGGCTAAGTGCTGCTGCTGAAACTTGCTGCTTGTAAAAGCTGCTTCTGCAAGTTCTGGGCAGTCAGAAAAGAGGATGTCACCGTTTTCCCCTCTCAGCCCCTGGATCAGACCCATTCTCTTGATCTGAAGACCAGTTAAGTTCAAGTTCATGCCCATCACTTGCCAACTGCATGACCCTGAACAAGTTATTTAGCCTTCCTGTGCCTCTAGTTTCTTGCTTGTAAAAAAAGAAACACTAGAACTAGCTAGCTTATAGGGCCACTGTGGGAGCCAAATGAATTCATGTATGTAAAATGCTTAGAGCAGAATGAGGATGATTAGCCCACAGAGCTTACCAAAATGTTTCTTCTTCTTGTTGCAGTAATGCTGGAATTTGATAGACTCTACAGACTCTTCTGTCATTTCCGGCAGTGACAACATTCATTTTATCATTATGGTGTGGACTTACCCACTTTCCCCCTAATACTGTAATAATAAAGTGTTGGCAATATTTTTGTGTGTTTTCACACTTATTTTTTTTTTTTAATTTACAAAGTATAACCCCTGCCATATTATACACATACATATCATCCATCCCTTAGATTAGGACCCTGAGGATCAGGAATATTGATTGACAGATGGTAAGAGGCAGAATTAGGAACAGTGCTTTTGCCTTCTGCCCTCTAGGAATCTGCAGTTTGTACTTCTCATGAAGGGTAGGAAATTATTTTCTTTGCTGTCCCAGAGACTCCCTGGATCAGTGGTTTTCAACTTGAGCACTGTTTATAACTTGAACCAGATAATTCTTTTTTGGGGGGGAAGGGGCCTGCCTGTACTGTGCATTGTAAAATGTTTTGTAGCCTCCCTGGCTCTACCTTATAGATACTAGTAGCAGCCCCCAAAGGCAATAGCCAAAGTGTCTCCAAATGTTACAGTGTATACCTAAGGGGCAAAATCAGTGCTGGTCAAGAAATCTTGCCCTAGATAAGAAACCCTGTCCTAGATTAAGATCTATGGAGGAGAAATGTTTTGGGGGTATATGTGAAAAGCTGGTCATTTATTGAGCACATGCTGTATACCAAGCAAATCGCAAACATTGTCTACCTTTTACCAACAAGGATTTTAGGATTTTCTGAATTTTCAGGGAGGAGACACTAAAGAAAACTCTATGGCCATTACATTCCCAAGTGGCAGAAGAGGAATCAAGTCCAAGTTCACCTGGTAGCAAAGCTCATGAACTTCCCATCACCTTTGTCACAAAGTTTTTCGCAGGCTCATGGTGTTCTCTTTCCTTTTAGAAACCAAGGAAACTGTCCACCAAAAAAGAGTAAACTGGATTCATAGTTATTTTAGGCTGTTAAATTGTGTATACCTGCAAAACACAAGTCAAAACAAAACAGAAAAACTATTTTGTAGCAAACTGGTAGCTAAGCAAACAGAGCATTTGTTTTTGAGAAAGAAGGGTTTGGCTAAATTCTAGTGTAATCAATTGTACTTGGACTTGCTGGGAAGTCAGAGCACATGGGGTAAGGCATGTGACAAAGCATAGTTCTATTGTTGTTTTCCTTAAAAATTCCAAAAGATATCTCCCCACTATTTTTCTGTGAAGTTAATACTTACATGGTTTTCAAATGTGTTTACAATACATAAGCAAAAAAAAAAAAAAGTGAAGTGATATAGATTTTAATGCTCCCATTTGAACCTATTTTGCATGCAGGAAATTTGAACAGATAAAAAGAATGTCATTTATTACTATGATAATTGCTCTTTAAAAATTATGGGAATTCTGATTAGAAGCAGAATATGGAACTGAATCATTTGGTGTTGAGATAAACTCTTCAGGGGGACCTTAATATTGCTATGCAATTAGCTTCATCTACACATGACTCCTGAGACCTGTTCGAGCATTTGTTCCCTTAATGCAGTTCCCTTTCTGATGCCTCCCAGTTCAGATCATTAATAAGCAGTTAAATGTGTCGGCCTGTTAAGTGATTTTAAGGGAGAATTTATTTGAACCCTGTCATAAGCTATCTTATTATGTTCTAAAAAACAGTGCTTTGAAGCATCACACAAAACACCCTATGAGGTAATTTTCGAACATGTTCCTTGAAGCAAAAATACATATTAGGAAACATAATGTTGGTATTGAATGTGTCCCGGTCACTTGTGAAAATATGATAGCACTTCCTATGGTAAAGGTCGGTTCTAGAAATCACTGCCCCTGCAGGCCATGAGCCCAGGCAAGTATGGCCACAAACCAGAGTGAGGAGTGGGTCTTGAGCCTCACCTCTTCCTGAGGTCCAAACTGGCTTTTCACATATACCCATACCAGGCTTTGGAAAATCAAAACCATGAATTAAAATAAAGAGAGTTTACATAGTTCTGCAGTTCTCCAATTTGAGGCCCAAGCCGACATTTCTAGCCTAAACAAACAAAGAAGATAGAAAATGAAAAGTTAGAAAGCTGTGGGTTTTAATGAAATTATAGCAATGCATATTTCAGCCAGTTGGAATAGCTAAAAGCATCGTTGTGTTTTTAAATCTCCTTATGGTAAGGTAAAGAGCTCCTGCTCTTTGTTTTCTTCGGGCTTTGTGGAGGAGCAAATGAGTTAATATGCATTAAGCACTTAGCAAGACCCATGACGTATAGTAAGTGCTCAATAAATAGGAGTTACTATTAGTTCAGGCTTTTCCTGTGCAACTTTGAACCCACTGCCAACTAACAGCTGCTACTAAAATTCCATGGGAGAGAAGGAAGGCTTTTCGTTTATGGTGAGGATAAACACAGCCTGAAGATCTTAATGTATTAAGCACTTAACAAGGTGGCGTACTTAGTACAGACCTGTGCAAAAGGGAAGCTGGATGGAGTTCCCACGCCAAACTGACTCAGCCAACTATTTGAGATTAGAGGCAGGTAGGACAATAAAACCTTACCCCCACCTTTTTTTCCCCTTAATGTTAGCGTCTCAAACGTTAATGTGTATAGGAATTACCAGGGGATTTTGCTAAGATGCCTATTCTGATTCCTAATTCTGGGGTAAAGCTGAGATTCTGCATTGTAACAATTTCCCAGACGATGCTGCTGCTGCTGCTGTTGGTCCAACTTCACACTTTGAAAAGCAAGTCTTTCTTTAAAGATGCAAAAAAAAAAAAAAAAAAAAAAAAAAAAAATCAAAGTCCTCCCCCCAACCCCTCCTTTTGTCCCCTGCCTGTGTCCAGCACCTGTTACATGTGTGGTCAGAATAGCAGGGATTCTCATAACCCAGCTCCGGCCCTCGGCCAGGATCCACAGTGACCCGGGCAAACACACACTTCTTCAGGGTCACGGGCAGGTTACTGAGTCAGGACTGCCAAGGGCCGCCACCGTGTTTTCCTTCGCTCCCGCTCCCCCTCCCTCCCCCAAACCCGGGACTAATCTTGGAGCTGCTTAATAATAACAAAGCCAGCCCACAAGAGTGAGGCAAGACAATTTCAAAGCAGGGCTTTTCTTGTTCGACAATTACCTCATTTTCAGAATGCGGTTCACAGATTTGCAAAACCCATGTGCGTGTGGAAACAAACCGCTTCTCCTCAAAGATGATTAAAAGCAGAACCCCTCAAGGAGAGGTGACATGAAAATGAAATGAGCGACAGTATACGGCCCCCCCCCCCGCCCCCACTCCTCCATTCGAACATTCGGAGGCATGTAAATGACATTTTAATAAAACGTCTACACGCGCTCACACGCGCATGCGCACCCACGAGCGGCCGCGGAGAATCTGGTTCTAATTACTTGTACTTTAGTTGAACTTTGGCGTTTCCTTTGACTCTCTCCCTAATGTATGTGAGCTGTGGGCTTTGCAATCCTGCAGCGAATCCAACAGAAAATGGGAAGGGGGTGGGGGGGCGGTCCAGATCGGGTCTCCTCGGTGCCAACAAAAATGAAGCCCAACTGAACAGTTTCGATCCAATGCAACACTTTGCTCCTCTCCCTTAATTAGCTGAAATGACTGCTGCCTCCGGGACCCTGGAGCTCTGGGCTCAAAATTCCCCTGGGGCCATGCAGGAAATGCCTTTTGCTTTACAACTCTCTTTTCCTTTTAAGACTCAGCTGCCCAGAGAGTGCATTAAAATACTGTCTTAATCATAGAAGGTTCTAGTAAAAAAGGCAGGACTTTCATAATGCCCGATGCCTGCCTGCCTGCCTGCCTGCCTGCCTCTCTCTAATCAGGCCCAACATAAAATCCTGCAGTCTGTCAACAGGGGTTAGCCAGCCGTAAATTAAGTCTCACCAAGAAAGAAAAGTATACTGAGCCCTCTTAAAAAAAAAAAAAAAAATGTTATCTGCTGCTTAATCTAACCTTTAGAAAAATGCCAAGCATGTAAGGAATCGTGAAGGGAACTATTGTTGCAGACTTTCTCTGTGTTTAAATGACACTCAGGTGTGTTGTAACAACAAGGACATTTATACTGTGTTTTCTCAGGTGAGTTGAGTTCTTAGGTGCCCGGGCCTCCTCACAGACAGCAATGTCATTATTCTTATACTTTTATTTAGGCAGTGAATCACCACCAGAGTTGGGACAGTGTTTGAGAAAGCTGCGTCAGTGGGAACACTGGGGATTCTGCTTTTGTACAGTTCCAATACGGTGCGGGTTTTGTTGAGCTTTGTTTTTGTTTTGTCTGCAAACAACCTCTGAGTGCGAAGTCCCTTTACAGCAGTGCTTTTCAAAATTGGGTCCATGGACTGTGGCGTCTGAGCTGCCTGTTGCCGGTTTCCAGCAGGAGAAATGCAGAAATTGAGAGCAAGTGTTTTGAAACTTTTATAGCAATTTCATAGATGAATTCTATGTCTGTCAAATATAATTTTAAAACCAAAGGAGGAGTTTGTGCTATGGACATCTTGCTTTTTTCCTCATTGCCTTTCTTCTAGAAACTCATTTTTGTTGAATTCAATCAATCCATGAGGGATGGGGGAGTGGGAGAAAGTATGTCATGGTCCTCCATCGTGGATGGCCTGAAAATCACTGAAAGCCTGTGTCTGTCTCTCCACCTGTAAAAAATCTGCTGCTGGTCTGGACCATACTTTGAGGAACTTTGAGTTAAAGGCAAACAGGGTCCATGACTAAGGAAGGTGACTCTAGCTGTGAACTCTTCAGTGACTGTCATCTGTGTTGTGGGGCTGAGAGGTTTAAATGTGGGCCAGGAGCTTTTGCAGGTGTAGGTTTGTTTGCTGTGGATTTCCTGAAGGCTCACGATTCCCAGGCATGCAGCACAGAGATGCCCTCTCAGCATCTCAGCTGCTGACGCTGCTCTGGGCAGCGACCCACAGAGCTAAGCGTGGAGCTCACCCGAGGTACAGAAGTACCACTGTCTTGGCCATGCCCTGACCAAGCAAGGCCGCCCATCTGGTTAGCCATTTGAGTACCACGTTGGAACCTCTGCTTATTGGGGGAAGCAGTTGCCAAACAGAACTGAATAAGTCAATAAGTAAGCAAGGAAATAAATAAAAACAGGAGGCGAAAAGCAGATCCGAATTATTCCTCAAAGACTGCTTCCCCAAACTGAAATCACATCAGGATGGCGGGAGTGCAGTTGTTTTATTGAATGACACAAGGCTCTTTTCCCCCTGGGAAGTCTCAAAACTGCCTTTTTGGCCTGCCTGAGATCGCTGAATGAGCTAATACAGAACACATTGTCTGCTGAGCCGGCAGAGTTTTTGAGCAAAAATTTTATCATTCCATAGACTGATTGTGCTTGCCTGGAATAAGGAACAGAATGTTTGAGGCCTCTCAAGGGCATTTGATGAATCTAACTCTAATTTAAAGGGACTAATAGATTATTGATTTAAGCAGGATGACAGCGAACAGATCAATGGCAGAGCTCTCTGTATCTACCTTAAGTACCAAAAATGCCCAGAGAAAGGGGAGTCACTGGCTGGCCCCCCACTGTGTTTCCCACTGTCTTTATTCAGGGAGGAGGAGACAGCAGGGAAGAGGATTTCTAATAAACTTGGTCAGAGTATGTTTTTGCTACATTACTAAAGAGGCAAGAGATTGCATTGAAGTACAAATCTTTTATCTTGCTGCCATATCCTGGTTGTAATTATAGAACTTGTCTTGGCATGTTATCCCGAGGCCAGCATTGGTGATCTGACTACACCACTGAATTTTTTTTTTCTTTTCTCTTTTTGGCCTTGTATTATTTTCATAGTTATGTGACACATCGAAGAAATAAAGGACCGTAGACTGCCAATTCTGAGGACCATATCTGAATATGTATAGCTAAATATTTAATTCTTTACCATCAGTGGGAAAACTTTTTTGAAGATCACTGTTACTAGGTATATGTAAGATTTTTTTGTTTGTTTTTGCATTGGATTCTTTAATCGCATTTGTAGGATTTAAATTACAAAACACAATAGGAAGAACCAACTCATCCTTCAGAGCATGGCCCCATCACCTGCTCTGGGAAGCCTCCTTTGATTTCTCCTGAGCTGAACAGGCCTGTAGTTCCCTATCCTTATATCAGTGATTACCAACTCTCAATTTGGATTCATGTGGGAATGAATTTTTTTTTTCAAGTTTTTGAGTACCCCCTAGTCTGAGTCATTAAATTTTTAAATTTTTTTATTTGTTATTTTCAGTTATACATGACAGTAGATGTACTTTGACATATCATACATACATGAAGTATAGCTTCCCATGTTTTTTTTTTTTTTTTGGTTGTGCATGTATGAACATAGGAAAATTATGTCCAATTCATTCTGTTGTGGTAATGAATTTTTGAAGAACAGACTCCCATTCCCCAGACAAGAGGTCTAAGATATAACTTGGGCAATAGATGATTTAAAAGCTCCCCAGGAAGATCTAATGTGAAACCACATCGGGAACCACTTTATTATATTCTAATCGTTGGTTTATTCTCTATTAGGTGGAACTTGTCAGGATGAGGGATTATACCATGCACTTTCCATAGCATATAACACAACGCCTAGCATATTAGTCAGTGAAATAAACAGTGGAACACAGAAACAGTTTGATACTCCATTGTACTAATATGGGAAAGCCCATAGCATTACTGGTGAACTCACCATAGCCTTAAAAGTCCAGGGTTCTCACCATTGATTGCTTACAACAGGACATTTTCATTCACAGCATCTGTTTAGGAAAAGCCCTCTGGATTCATTCATGTGTTACAAATGACTCTCGTCTCTAGAAAAAGGCTTTTACCAACCTTTGTAAAATGTCAGGCTGGAGATGTAGCTCGGTGGTAGAGTGCTTGCCTAGCATGTGTAAGTCCCTGGGTTCCATCCCCAGCACTGAAGGAAAAAGGAAAAAAAATACGTGTGTATGTGTATGTGTATGTGTGTGTGTGTGTGTGTGTGTGTGTGTAAATAAATATAATGTTTTGGGGGTTTTGATGTCCTATAAGCCTCTGCCTTTTTGTGTCCTGTGCCCTGAATTTCTTGGGCCATCCATTGCCCACAATTCTGTGTCCTCTCTTTTAGGAGGGAGGAAGTGCTGGACTCTCCTTAGTGCCTGTATTTGAAGTGGCATATTTATGGAAATTACCACCCACTTTTAAAATTCAGGGCATAACTCTTGACAGCTGAACCCAGCCCTAACAGAAATCTATTTACAACTTTCCTAGACAAGCCAGATTAGCTGTTCTACAGGAGCGAGTAGAACATTACCCTCCTCCCCCGCCACACACACCTTGTTTCTGTGAATAACACAATGCAGGATTGATCATAGTGGTGATGACATGGCTCTGTCAGAGCCGTTGACACATACGAGTGAAAGTAGAAGCACACAAATCAAACCAACCCCAAAGATTTGGGAGGATATAGCGAGGGACTCACTCATGTCGATAGGAGGAGTGTAAATTGCCAGTCTTTCTAGAAGTCAGTTTATCAACGTGAAATAAAACCTAACAAAATAGTTTTGAAATAGCATTCTTTTTAATAATTCCACCTCTGAAAATTTATCATAAGACGTGCTGAGATCAGCTACAAAGATACTCATTACAATGGAATTTTTTGCAGGAAAAATATTTTTTGACAAGGAAATGAACTCACGGCATCATAAGTTAACATCTCAAACAACCTTAGGGTAATTCCACTTTAGTAAACAAGCAAAACAACTTTTCTGTGCAAGAGAAAGAGTCTGGCAGGATGTGTATGGAGATGATCATAGTGGGTGTCTCTGAGTGAAAGAGTGTGGGTGATTGTGTGAAATTTATTGGATTTTAGCTATGATCGGTATATCGCTTTTTAATTTTAACAAGTAGTGTTTTCTTGTTGCTTTCAGTGAAGCTGATTAGCTCAGCATGAGGAGCGCTTTTGCATTTACAGCTGGAGAGCTGGTGAGCTTTAGTGACATCTCAGAAGCCACCCTTCTGTGAACACTTGGCATCTCTGTACCACAATATTCAGATCAGGGCTTCTAGTTGCCAAGAGTAATATGCACCTGAGATTGGTGTCTTAGTCTCAAATTTCTTGGATCTAACTAATAAAGACTGTAGTAGATTTATCTACTAGGACCTGCATTGCTCCAATGAATTCATTCCAAGAATCTTCTGAATTATGAAAATACTATAATTATACTTGATTCTGTTCCAAAGGACTAATTAATTACTTTTTTAAGGAAGCAAATGAGTATAAGAGAGCTATTTGATTTCTAATTTTATCATTTAACTACTTGAAATGAGAAAGAAAAGGGAAAAGTTTATGAATTAATTCAGCAAATATTTATTGATTATCTGCTGTGTGCTAGGACCTCTTTTAGTCTGAGAACATGGTTGTAAACAGGTGGGTAGGTTTCTTAGCCTCATGAAATTCATATTTAGTGTGTGTGTGGGTGGGTGGGTGGGGGGCAGGTATAGAATATAATATGCAGGTAAACTTTCTGAATTTGGACAATAGTTAAGGTGTTAAAAAAAGAAAGATAAAATAATGGGATAGAGTGTTGGGGAGTGGAAGGAGCATTTTCTGTCATTTCTGTCTTGGCCTGGGGATTGAACCCATGGTCTCACACATGCTAAGTATATACTCTAGCATTGAACTATTCCCCCAACCTCAGAAGGGCATTTTAATTACAGAAATCATCTCTGAGAAGGTGACATTTGCTCTGAGATCTAAGAGATAAAAAAAAATAACCAGATATGTGAAGGTCTTAGAATTTCCAGGTAGGGTAAATTGTTGGTACAATGCTCTTATTTATTTATTTATCTATTTATTTATTTACGTGTTTGAGACAGGGTTTTGCTGGAACTATAGGGAAAGGCCACCTCACCTAGATGCAGTACAGTAGTCTCAAATTGATTAAGAGCTTGGCCTATTCAACAGATAGAATAGAAGCCAATTATTTAGAACTCAGTAAATGAGGGGAATCATTGGATGCAGTGATGTTGATAAGGGGTCATGTTATGAAAAGCATTGTAGAACATAGTAAGGAGTTTGACTTGTATGGGATCAGTGACTGATAGGGGGTTTTAGATAGCCAAGTGAGAGAGATAAATTTCAACTTTTTCTTTTTTCTTTGGCATCAGGGATTGAACCCAGGGGTGCTCACGAACAACTGAGCCACATCCCAGCCCTTTTTATTTTTGAATTTTGAGATAGGGTCTCCTTAAGTTATTTAGGGGCTCGATAAATTGCTGAGGCTGGCTTTGAACCTGGGCTCCTCCTGCCTCAGCCTCCTAAACCCCTGGGATTACAGAAGGGCACCATCATGCCTGGCCAATTTTAACTTTTGAATAATGATCTCAACTGCTTGTTTAAAGAATGTCCCTTAGGGTACCAAGTGCAGACCCAGGGAGGCCAATGAAGAGGCTATTGTAGTAGTTGAGGTGACTACTGGCTTGGTGTAGGAGCTGGGTACTGAGGTGGGGATGGATTAAGAAGATACTCTTTGGTTGTTCTTTGGTTGGCCTGACTTGGTAAAAGTTTAGCTACGGGAGAAAATAGTAAAATATCAAATCTGGCTAATTACAAGCAGGGGAGCAACTTTGGTACCGTGAGAAATATTCTGTATATTGTAAAATGATTGGGAGACTGGAAGATTCTGGAACGTTATTTGTTCGCTTTTATTTACCATCTACATGTTTTATGACTTTTTTTTTTTTTTTTTTGGCCAGCAATAGGAATAGTGCCTGTTCTTGCTTTGACTTTGAATATAAGCCTAGAGAATAAGGATGGGAGGACACTTTGGTCTAAGTTCTGTGAATTCCCATATCCCATGGAATTTGGGTGGTTAGATAATGAAATGGGGGCTCTTGTAGTTTAAACTAGATTTACTTTTAGATCTAGAATAAATAGCAACATAAGCGGAAGTGAGTCATGCCCCTCTGTGCCATTATTAGGTATAACCCACTACTTGAAAAACATGAATTGTGCATGCAGACACCTGGTGTTTTGTTAAAATGCAAACTTTTATTTCATATGCCTGATACTATGGTTTCTAATAAGCTCTGAAATGATGCTGATGCTTCTGGCCCAAAGACCATTCTTACTAAGCAGAGGTCTTACTGATGTTGCTATCCATGGAGTTCAGCTACATCTGCTTGTTAAAAACCCTTGCCAAATACTCATAGAATGACCAGGCTAGGCATTTTCTTCATTTTTTTTTTTTTTTTACCCCTTAAGGAAATTAACTTTGGTTAAGTGAGCATAGATCAGACAAGTCCTTTGAGACTCCATGAGGCAGAAGTTAGATGAAACAGAAGAGTAGAAAACTCTGAAGGACGGTAGTGAAAAGATCTGGATTCAGGCCTTGGCTCTGCTGATCTAGGAAAAGTCCCTGCCCTCTCTGAGTTTCAGTTTCTTTTGAGGATAAATTGGTGATTAAAAATCATCACCCCCACATTGCACTGATGAACTTCAGATTAGAGATGCATGAGATTGCTCTGTAAACCATAGGAGACCACATCAATGTCAGTGTCACTACTGCTAGGCCTATAGTGACAGCTGTTTTTATGGGAGTATCCCTGCTTAGTGTTATTGCTGAACTTGGGGCAGAGGCATGTGAGTTCACTGATGAAAAATAAAGGAACTGAAATGCGTTTTCTCTTTTTTCTCTCCCCACCCCATCTCCATTGCAGCGATTGAAACACAGAGTACCAGCTCTGAGGAACTGGTCCCGAGCCCTCCGTCTCCACTTCCCCCGCCTCGAGTGTATAAGCCCTGTTTCGTCTGCCAGGACAAATCATCAGGGTACCACTATGGGGTCAGCGCGTGTGAGGGCTGTAAGGTGAGTACTCATGCCCATGTGCCTCAGGAGCTCTCATTCTGCAAGTGCTCAGGAGGTGATCTACTCAGCTCCAGAAATGGGCCACTTGGACATCTGTAAGGTCACCTCCAGTCAGCACCATGGGTTAGATTGCATTTGATGGTTTTCCCTGCTTCCTTGTATCTCTTTACATCTGCAAATGACTGATTGGGGTTAAAGATTCTAAGGCCCTGAAAACACCCCACATAGCAGTTCTTTTTAGACGATAAGAACCTTTTGAAGGAGTCCTGAAAAGCATCATCCTGTTTCTTTTTAGAACATGCCATCTGGTATCTTTGTAGTTTTATTTTATTTTTAAATATGACTGACAGCCGGCTGAATCAACTTGCAGACAATCCAAGGTTGAAATTGGGATTTATCTCCTGGCTGTTTCCTCAGCCCTGTGGCCTTTGAATTACAGTTTGATTTTCAGCCTTTAGGGACTTGCTACTGTATGTGTGTCATAAATTCAGGAGAGTTGGATTTAAAGTTCCTGCCTACAGAGTACTGGAGGCTGAACATGTGTCAGAGAGGATATGGCTGCTTTGAATCAAGCTAGACAATTGTTATCAAGTCCAACAGGCTTAATTGAGTGAAAGAGCTTGTGTTTTTTTTACAAGAGAAAGAAAGAAAGAAAATGACTCATAGGCAAATTCAACTCATCTATATTAAAGTTTATCAAAGGAACCTCGGCTGTCTTGACTCAGCCCTTTCCTAGACATATATAACTTAAGTCCTCTCTGGATGGCTTCTCAGCTCTGTTGTTTATACATCTAAATTGCATGATTCATTTGTAGTTGTTAACATGTTGGAGTAATATTACACACGCTTCGCAGCTTTTCTCTTTGGCTTATCAGAATTAGCACTTTCTCCCTTGCTGTATGTGTTAGTTAGGACCTGTTGTATTTAAAAAAAAAAAAAAAAAAAAAAAGGCTAAACCTTGATGAGTTAAGAAAGCAGTCTTTACTGGAGATTGAACCCAGGGGCATTTAACCACTGAGTCCCATCTTTAGCTCTTTATTATATTGTATTTAGAAATAGGGTCTCCCTGAGTTGCTTAGGGCCTTGCTAAGTTCCTGAGATTGGCTTTGAACTGGTGATCCTCCTGCCTCAGCCTACTGAGTGCTGGGATTACAGGTGTGCACCACCACGCCTGGCAAGACAGCAGTCTTTTATTTAGCTTTTGACTGTATGCATTGGCAGTTTGGGCCAGGCGTGTTTAGGTGGCTGATCTGGTCTCAGCTATGCTGCACCATGTTTCTCTGGTCAGCTGCAGGTTAGCTAGTCAGTTCTGCTTCTGGGGATGCAATTGGCAGGGAGCCTCATCTCTCTTCTATGTGGGCTGGCCTATGTTATTGGTAAAGGCAGGTTTCCAGAGGAGAAGCACACAAGGGCCTCGATGCAGAAGCAACCCACTAGCCTTTCTGCCATGTCAAGTAGCCAAAGCGAGTCTTAATGTCAGTCTAGATTCAATGGGTGAGAATTCTATAGCGGGAGGAGCTTCAAAGTCACAGTATAAGGGGAATGGCCATAGAGGGAGGAAAGTAGGGGCCATTTTTTATTCAGTCTCTCTGACTCCATGTCTAATTCCTGTGAACGCAAGTGGGTAGAGACCCTAGCAAGTGGGTAGAGACCTGTTGCCCAGGACCTCACACATAATCTGGCAAATAGAGAGCAATAAAGATATAGGCCGGGCCGGGCTGTGGCTCAATGGTAAAGCAATTGCCTAGCACATGTGAGGCACTGGGTTCGATTCTCAGCACCACATATGAATAAATAAATAAATAATAAAGGTATAGTGTTAAAAAAAAAAGATATAGGCTGAACAAATGTGTAAATTTCACTCAACCCTTCAAAGTAATTATGGGACTTTTCCCCTTCCTTTCAAATCATTTAGATAAATATGTATTATTTTACAGGGTCATGCTAGCTTGGAGAAATTCATGGAAGACTTAGGAACACCTTTCACCCCCTGGGATTGTGAGGGTCTTTTGAAAGGAATTTTTTTCTTCCAGTAGCTTTCAGTGTGGTAGATAGAAGAGTTACCTGGGAAGCTGATTGGTATTGGCTAAAAAGCAAGTGCCTCTAATTATCGTTCTATGATTGGTACCCCTTAGCTGTATCTAATTAAATGTATCCTGAAATTTGGGAAGGCCTCAGCAGGATGCTAGTTCATTTTGTCCATGTTCTATGAACTTATAAATAAACCATTTTCTGGTGTTCATTCAAAAGCCAGATGAAAAGATGCTTCTTTATTTCCCCAAACTTTTAATTCATCTCATGTCCTCTCAGAAATCTGAGAATGGTGTGTTGTTTCTCCGTCTCCCTACTCCCATGATGTCCTGGGGAAAGAAACGATCCAATGTGACCTCCCTCATGACAGATGCCAGGTCGTGCAGTGTGAGCTGTACTTGCAGACCATTTCCATCAGCCCCCCCCGGCTCGTTCTCTGACCTCTTGGTTTCTTTGGGATTCTGACTCTAGGAAAAACCCCAACAAAAACAAAACCCATACCAGCACAAACAACTTGGATAAACTCGGTGAAGTGGTCCAGAGACACAGGATGGTATATCTTTTTAACAGAACCAAAGACCCAGCCAGATCAGATGAGTTCTCCAGCCAGATGTTGAAATTGATAATTTTTGTGTTGTTGGTGGGCCTCTGGACTCCTGAATGCCTTTCCTCCTGGTTGTGGAGAAAGACTTAGTCTGCATTTTTACTTCTGGGAATATATAGTGAAAGAAAAAAAAATCACAAAACTTAAACACATGGGAAAGTCAAAGTGTAATATAGCAGCTAAAGAAAGACATACACCTTTTAAAAGTATAAAATATAATCTTATGGATTATTTTTAAAAAGTACCACACAATGAAGAGTTTATTTTATATATATATATATATATATATATATATATATATATATATATATATATATATATATAAACAAAAAACTTGAAAGAAAACCCCTGTTAAAATTCAGTCTTTCTATGAGTATTTGCATGTTGTTTTAAAAATATATATAAAAATAGGATTTTTTGTTGTATATTAGTTTTTAACCTGCTTTTTGAAGTTTAATAACATCTCATTATTAAAAGTTAGACAACTGTTTTTTATGGTCACACAATTAATGTAATTATTTATGGTTATAATTTGGTTAGCTAATATTGTTATACAATTAGGGTGCTTCTAATTTGACTCTTTTATAAATAATACCTTAGGTATATGCCTTTCAGTGTACCTCTGATAATTTCCATGAGGTAAATTAGTAGAAATGGCCTTTCAAAGTGGTTTTGTACATTTTTTAAGGTGTTTGATACACATATCCAAAATGTCTTGAGAAAATATATATCAATCAGTGCTCTGTTAGTCTGTAAAAAGTTAATCCTATTGAAGACTATTTGGCCTCTCTCCCTTGTAATAATAGGGTCATGATGAAGAAGCAACTTTTCTTTTGAAAATTTCCCTATGTTTAATGTGATATTTACAGTGGGCCACATGCATGATATCATTTTGAGCAACTAGCAGATGCAGTAGTGAGCCCCTGATGCTGGTCGAACCTTTGTCTGGAGACTCCAGGTGACTACTCTGGTCTAGGAGCCTTTTCTTTAAAGTAGGACTCCCAAACAGAACTCACAATATATCTTCAAGAAGCAATGCATAAGCAGGGTATGGTGGCACATGCCTATAATCCCAGTGACTTGGGAGACTGAAGCAGGAGGATCAGGAGTTCAAAGCTGGCGTCAGCAATAAGGCGCTAAGCAACTCAGTGAGACCTTGTCTCTAAATAAAATACAAAACAGGGCTGGGGATGTGGCTCAGAGGTTGAGTGCCCCTGAGTTCAGTCCCTGACTCCCCCCACCCCTGAAAAAGAAAGAGAAGTAGTAATGCATACAGTGGCTTCTGCCTGTCATAACCAGGATGACGTTATTGACCATTATTTGGGAAAGAGAACCTTTCATCTTCCTAGGGACCAGGTGGTAATCTCAGCCACTGTTTCAGACATATGATGATGGTCAGAATTTAATGAATGGGTTGTGGTTCACCTCTGGGAATGGTCAGTGGTTGCTGTATTGACACAACATCACCATGGCAACATAACCTCTAGACACGCCCTTGGGATGTCCCGTTTAGGGGATTTCCAGCTGAGCAATGGCAGTTTCTTTTTTATGCAGGGCACAAAGAGTACATAAAATGAACATGTAGTGTGGTTAGCCAGGAAGGCTTGGCAATATAAAATCATAAAGCAATGTTAGAAATAAAATAATAAGATAATAAAAAATAAATTAAGACAATATAAAATAAAATCATGTGTCTTTAGGAAACAGTTTCATTACTCAGAGCTAAAATTTATGCACAATTTTGTCCTTAATCATATTTTACACTTCTATTTTCTCAGCTTCCAAAGAGTGTAGAATCTAGCCTGAGAACACCAGTTGAACCCTAGGTAGGCTATTTTTTTTTTTTTTTGCTTGGTGACCTTGGCCAAGCATCATAAATTTTCTGTCTCTCTCTTCTCATCTCGAAAAATCGAGATAATGTCACCTCCCTCACTGTATTGTTGTGAGCATAAAATTAGTTACTATGTATAAGGCCTATAGAATAGTAGCTGACATATAACAACTATTATATGTATTAGCATTAATTTAGAATAATTACTTTTGCACACGGTGTGGTAACATCAGTTCTAATCTTAGTACTCTTCGCATAATGTTCTTTCAGCATTTCCTTGTTCCTTTATGCAAAATTTAAAAAAAAGAAGAAAAAAAAAAAAAAAAAAAAAAAGAAAGGAAAACACACTGCGTGTCTTTCATTCAAGACTCAAGTTAAGACCCAACCTGAGCCTCCCTGGATCCTCATAGAACAGGGATTGGCAAATCATTTCTGCAGAAATCCATAGGGTAAACATTTTAGGCTTTGAGGGCCATTATGGCCTCTATCATAATGACTCAACGCTGCCATTGTGGCAGGAAGAGAGCCATAAATATGGTGCAGAAGAGTGGGTGTGGTTGTATTCCAGTAAAAGTTTACCTATGAAGACAAGCAATGGGCCAAGTTTGGTGCTTGGGGTGTGGTTCTCTGGCCTCCACCATAGTACATGATGTTATGTTCCATCTCACAGTTTCTAACTCTCAGAAGCTGGTAGCCCAAAGGGCTCATGTGACAGATGGCAGGCCAGCTGGTTTTTGTGCTTCCATAGGCCTGGAATTGCTGAACCCCTCCTCACTACAAAAAGAGTCGATGCATACCTGCCCAAGGCTCATGACTTGGTAGACTCAAGACCACTCTCACTGTCTGGTCATTCCTTTTTCCCCTCATTTACACTCAATGTGTACTTTTTCATCATCCAACATCAGAAAAATTTATGATTTCCTTTAATTGAGTTACTTCCAGAAACAACTGGCATCCCACTTAGGAATGATTTTTAGAATGCATACTATAAGCTACTGTATCAGTTAGCTTTTCCTGCTTGGCAAATAACCTAAATACTTATTGACTAACTATCTTGGACCTGGATTACAGTATTGGGCAGTGTTCTTATCTTCACTGGCTGGGCTTGGATCACATGATCTATGATGTCCTCACTCACCTGACTGGGTCCTTGGTTAGATTCCTGATTCCTCCCCAAAGTTGCTGCTCACCACTAGCCTCACCTGGGTTTGTTCACTGGTGGTCAGTGAGTTCCCACCAGAGAGAAGGCCACCATGAATGTGCAAACAGTGTTCAGCCTCTGTTTGCAGTGCATTTGCTGTGTCCTCTTGACCAAAGCAATTACATGACTGAACCTAGATTCAGTGGTTGGAGAAACAGCCTGTGTGGTAGGGGGACTAGTGACAAAATTACCTTGCAAAAGGTGAGCCTACCAGATCAGACCTGTAATTATTCACGGTCTTCTATTATTCTCTAGTTTCATGGGCAAGTCTCTTACAACTGTGTTCACCATTCAGTCACCTTTTAGCATTTCTATGTTGAAGACCCACCAGGTTTCAGGGCCTAGGTCAGGTTCTAGTGAGCACAAGAAAGTTCCTTAGAGGAACTTTGAACTTGCTGTCTCATACCAGGGACAGATGGTCAGTTTGGAAGAAAATTAACAACATGGTCTGATAAAGAAAAAGTTGAGTGGTATTGGATTTCATAGGAGTAGGTAGAATCTTATGGCTGAGAAGAAACTAGATGACACATTTTAGGTCCCATGAATTCTAGGGTCATTTCTACCTCTACCAGCTGTGTCTATTGATTGACTTTTCTGGGTCTTAGCAAATCTACAAGCTTGAACCCCATTCCATGCCAAACACAAACACACACAGTGCACCCCCGTAGGTGCACTGATTTCTGGTTAGGGATGGCTTGTCCCGGGTTGCAGTCCCGCTGTTTGCAAGCCTGTGTGTGGAGTAGGGGAAGCATAAAACTACCCTTACTGATTATCTCCACTTTCCCAGGCATTTGAGCATTTTTATACCTACAGTCCTTTAATTCTAATAGCTGCTTTGCAAGGTAGGCTTTCAGACCCCCATTTTGTTAGTAAGGAAGTTTGAGGTTTAGAGAAGTTTAAGAACTTGCCCTTTGCTAGAGCTGGGGTTGAATTTCTGAACCTGCGTTGAAACACCCCACTGGGTCACTTGCTTTCAAACAGGAGGTAGGAAGCCTTGGTGTGTTATGGTCAGGGCTTTCAGGGGCCACCAAAAACAGGTAGGAACAGACGGAAACGCCCCATCACCTTGATCATCTCAAAAGAAGTGACATCTTTGCAACAAAAGATCCAAAAGAGAAGAGCTTGCAAGGCAGTGTGTCCCTAGAAGGGACAGTTAGCAGGCAGCCCCACCCCCACCCCCACCATGATGGGGCATCTCCACAAGGGCATAGAGGAAATGCTGCCACAGGTCACATTGGTAGCCTTCTATTTAAAGCAGCCTTTAAGATTTAACTCCAGCCCCCTCAGTCCCTCAGGGCTAATTCTGTCCATTTTCTCTTCTGAGCCTTTGTTTTCTTGCCTCTGAGGAGAACGAGGACCCCATCCCCGTGACAGTGTTGGGCTGCTGGGCAGGATTTTCCTGGCAGGCAGCAAGTAGAATGTTCCCTCACAAAAAGGTTTTCAATCAGCAAGATGGATGTCTGCACTTAATTTTAGAACTTCTATTAAATACGATAAATGTGCTTAGTGATTTTATTTGACCAAGGCCATTTAAAACTACATTTTTAAGAACTGGCATGGATAAACATGAACATCATGCTCTGTTGGGAGAACAGCTTTCCTCACCCTAAGAGTTGTTTCTGTTTAGGGGTTCGCTACAGTACTGAGCCCCACTAACCATCTAACATTATTAAAGACTAACAAAAACATGATGGTGTCCGTGTGCTAAGCTGGATCATGAAACCCTCCCTCTAGTTCATTATTGTGGATAGTCCTTGGATCACAGTCAGGAGGTCCCCTCAGACACCCCAAACTTGGCCATCAGTGGAGAACGGCTTCATTCCCTGGTTTATCAATTGTATTGAAGCAGGCTTTAGGACATAGAAATGGAATATTTGGGGGCATTTTGTTCCCAGTGTTATGTCCCAGTGCCTAGAAAGTACCCAGAACAGTGCCTGTCAGATGGCTGACCCACCATAAGTATTTGCTAACTGAATGGTGGAAGAGTGGTGGTGGGTACCAAGAAAGAGCCTTGGATTCCTCTGATTCATTCAGTGGTGGCTGTACAGAAAAGTTGAATTTATAGCTGTGTGGCACTTTCCACATGGGGTAGGGGAAAGGAGTGGTCCAGGCAAGAATTGAAGGCAGGGCTTGCGCAGTGGTGCACTTCTATAATATCAATGGCTTAGGAGGCGGAGGCAGGAGGATCATAAGTTCAAAGCCAACCTTAGCAAATTAGAGAGGCCCTGAGCAACTCTGGGAGACCCTGTCTCTAGATAAAATAAAGGACAGAGGGGGATGTTGGGGATGTGGCTCTGTAGTTAAGTGCCCTGGGTTCAATCCCTGGTATCATTAAAAAAAAAAAATGAGTTGAAGGCGAGGCAGGAAGTTAAGAGAATTTAGAATGAAACAGCCTAGGAAGAATTATGTGACAGAATGGAAAGGCCATTGTGTTGATGTTCTGTGTAAACCACCAGGCAATGCACCAGACATTCAAAAGGACTCATTCTCATTTCCCTAAGGAAGCCTCTGGAACCCCAGCTTGAGTTTGTTTCTTTTACATTTTCTGTTCACCTTTGTAGCACTTATCATAATCAAAAACGTTATTGTGTCATTTGCTCAATATCAGCCTCCTCCTCAAACTGCAAACTCCGGGAGGGCTGGGGGCCAGTCTCTCTGTCCATAGCCAAGTCTCCAGTAAGGCACATAGTAGGGCCACAGTGCATGTGCTTTTAAAACATAAATTAAATCTAAGTGTTCAGTAATTAATAGAGTTATACATTACATGTAAAAATCCTATATAATTATATGATGATGCAATAGTATAACTTTATTCATTTTGTTCAATTAGATAATAAATTATTATCTAATTACATAGGGTTTGCATGATGCATTCATGTAAACTTTCATGAAATTTTATAAACAGGATGAGGCCTCTGGTGGCCAAAGTCCAGCTGATTTTCTTAGTCATTTCTGCCTTCTACCTCAAAGTTAACTCTTTATAGCAAAAGAAATGTTCTCTTTGCTGTTTTCTTTGAGAACTCTTAGAGTTAGCAAACTGGAATGATATACTTAAGAGCACTGTGGGGCCAGGTGCAGTGGCGCAGGCCTGTAATCCCAGCAGCTCAGGAGGCTGAGTTCGGAGGATGGTGAGTTCAAAGCCAGCCTCAGCAAAAGCAAGGCCCTAAGCAACTCAGTGAGACCTTATCTCTAAATAGAATATTAAAAACGGCTGGGAATGTGACTCAGTGGTTCAGTGCCCCTGAGTTCAATCCCCAGTACCAAAGAAAAAGGGCGGGGGTGGGCAGCCTCTGTTTTAAAGAAGAAAAATCTCTGCATATGAAATCTAGTTCCATACCCAGGAACATCAAGACAGCTGGAATGATAGTCTAGCTTTTCTAGTGATAAATCCCACAAAGGAGAAAACATTTTTCTTCTGCGTGAATTTTGTTGTAAATTGAGAGATCACTTTGGATAGAAAAGCAGGATGCTCTACCCCCTTTTCTTGTATATGAATAAACAGGAAGTGGAGGGTGCATTCTGAATGAGTCTGATACCCTGTGTTTTCCCCACCTCATGTTGCCCTGGTGAAACAGTTTATTTGAATTGGTGGTTTTAAGTGGTTTATAGTTTTTTTATGGTTAAAAGTTCAGGAATGCTGGTTTATATGTTTGCTTTGTGTGTTTGCTATTTTGAAAACATCTAGATTACTCTCATTTGCTCCTTTTGTATATCAAACAAACTAAAGGTCTACAATTTTTGGTAAAGGTTTTTTTGCCTTGTCATCTAGTACAGGAAGACTTCCCAATATTCATGGCTAACCCATCAATTTGAAAAATGGCTTACCTCCCAAAGATGTCTTAAGGATCTGTTTCATGAAGATTTTGGTCAATTACAAAAATCACCAAATATCAATACTTCATTTTCTAATTTCAAGCAAATAGTAGGTAGGGAACTAAATCAGTTGTGTTCCCAAAGTTCCTAGGGATCATCAACTAAAATTGCATGGTAACCCTGTATTACAAGAACACCAAACCAGAAAACAAAAACAACCCTGAAAATGTTATTTTTGTCACCGAGATTAAAGTGTACTTTTGAGAGTGAAAGAAATCATAGCTGAAAATCATTTCCAGTCAAATAAAATTTATACCTTTGTAGATAATGCTTTAGTCATTTTTGGAAGAAGAGTGTTTCTGTCCTCTTTGTTTTTGACCCTTTTACTGAAGATGTGGAATAGAGAACTTTCCATTCTGTTTTCCCTTCTTCTGTGTACAGAGGTAAAAAGAAGTGAAATTATCTGGGAAGTCCCTTCTGTGTTTTTTGTTTGTTTTATTTTGGTACCAGGGATTGAACCCAAGGGCATTTAACCACTGAGCCACATCCCAGCCCTTCCTATTTTTTATTTTGAGACAGGTTCTTGCTGAGTTGCTCAGGCTGGATTCGAACTCATGATCATCCTGAATCAGCCTCCCAAGCAGTTGGGATTCCAGGCGTGTGCCACCATGCCCAGCTATGACCCTTCTGTTTTATTAGCTCTCTTCACCTTCTCTTTACCAGGGCAATGCTGTGAGCCTGTAGTCGTCTCACTTCCCACCTGTCATCAGTATAAAAACCACAGAAACAATAAAAATCTATTTGTATAGCTTCAATGTTTTGAAAGCATTTTCACGTATGGAATGCAATTCTGTTTGGTTTAGCTGAAATAGAAATACACTCTAAGGGTTGGGGTTGTGGCTCAGTGGTAGAGCACTTACCTAGCATGTGTGAGACACTGGGTTCAGTCCTCACTCCTGCATAAAAAGTAAATAAATAAAGGTATGGTGTCCCTTTACAACTACAAAATCTTTGGAATTTTCTTTCTTTCTCACCTAACAGTTCAAGGCACTATGTAGAATGCTATATCATTGACAAGAAACTGTTCAAGGGACCAATACAATTACAAAGACGCCTGGGAGGTGATGTCCAGCCATGTGTCTGAGTACAGCCTTCTTATCATGGAAAGAAGTAATAGATGTAGGGTGGGGGCTAATCGTTTCTGCCATTATTTTTTTCTTTTGTTTTGTTCTTTGGTTTTTGTTTGATCTTAATAATTTTAGAAAAGAAGGTAGAATAGATTTTTTTTCCTCATTCATTGCACAGATGAAGAAAAAAAAGGAACTAATAAGACAAAGTTCTACCATCTGTGACCTTGACATATGATCTGATTTTGTTACTGAATGGTTACTGTAGAAACCTCGTTGGATGTATTTTTGCACTTACATTTTCACTGAATCTCATCAAACTATCTTTTCAGAGCCTGTGATTCTAAACATCTCCAAATTCCTAGTATATTCTGTTTTGACATTTTGAGAGACTGGGAAAATCTTACCAGGTAGGGTTAAACCTTTATCAGGGTTAGACTCCTGTCTCAGCCCACAAAGAAAAAAAAAATGACCCCCCCAAAATCCCTTTGGAGAGCAAACTGTTGGAGTCTGTTTTGTGTCTCTCATTAGGACCTACAAATCCATTCCTTCCTCCAGCTATGCAGATGGCTGTCTCCTCCCTGGAACACCAGGTGAAATCGTTATTTTGTGTTCTCATGTTGTGACAAAGATATGCGTCCTGAAGTACAAGAATGGGACAGCACAATGCCCATGTCATGAAAACCACACTATTTTTAGATGTTTCCTTGTTACTGCACTTCACCTATCATTTTTTCCCTTGGGACTGGAATTTCTCTTGAACTTTTTGTTGTTGTTGTTGTTGTTGTTATTGTAGTTCAGTATTTTTCCACTTCAGAAAGAAGACTGGATGTGGGATGTGAATTAGCAACACCAGAATGGGGAAACTTTGGTTCCATGGACCCTAGGACTCATCCCTGGAAAAAAAAAGAAAATCTGGAGAAGAGAGTAGCAATCTGTGTGCGTCTCCTGCCTGCACAATGCCGGCATTGTCTGGGGTAAAGGGGAAAAGCTGGGGTTCTGGCAGGCCTGCCCCATTAGAGCCTTGTCCCTTGTTCCATATTGAAAAGATGAACATTCCTTTGCTAGCAATGTCCTGCCTGGATTTCTGGCATCAGTTCTGTGGCCAGCACAGTCGCCTGGGGCATTTGTGTTTGGGTCGGTTTAGTTTTATTTCAAAACCAACAAAGTACAGGCTGTATATCTGTACGAGGTAGAACTATTTGAGCAGAGCTCATTGTCAACCTTGTCAGTATCGTCAGGTGGCCCGTCCGCCAGGATGTCTGCTTCCCATTCACTAGTGTCCAAGTACGCGAAGGCACCTGCAGTCCACTGAGCTTCCTAACTTGTTCTCGAGTGTTCTGAGGCAGCCCTGGTGTCTGAACACAAGCCCTTCCTCTCTTAGGATTTTATGTAATGCTTCATGTATAACAGAGCTTGGTGGATTTGCAAAGTTAATATCCCAGGAAGAAAAAACAAAATCTTCATTGACCCTCTCAGTTCTGCTTCTTCTATGGAAGCTTTTTCTACATCTTGGGGGAAAAAAAAATCCTTTAAATTGGCTGCATCTGAAGGGGAGCGTGTAAAATGTACTTCTCAGGTTCTATGAGCCCTAAAGTAATGAGCAGAAGAAAACTCTGAGGTAGGTCAGTGACGGGGAGAGAACGCTTTGGTTTTATGAAGGATTTTCATGGTTAAACAAATTTGGAGAAGCTGGAATGATCGAGCAATGTTAATTCTCTGTGCTTTTGAACCTGAAAATAGCAGGATTCTAAGTACACAACACCACCATTCATACAGCCCGGAAAGTCCCCCAAATCATGAAAATTGTCCTTATTACTCAAACCCAGCAGAGATCATCTGATTGTCCCTCGAGGAAATGAGAGTTTTAGATTCTATGTTGTGCTCAAACTGTAGATGAGCTATGTTATATCGAGGGGCTTTGAGAGTGTGGGCACAATTTTTGCCAAGATAACTTTGAAAGCTTCTGCTGCCCCCAGTTTATATGTATTACTTCTCATTAACATAAATAATTCATTTCAGAATAATAACATTTTGAGGGGAGGTGTGGTCATTGGTGTGTATCATATCCTATCACCACTGAAGCCTGAAGCTCCTTCAACTGGTTCTGATCCCACGTTAGCCAATCCACAGTCCTAATGCTCCTTAAGGTATCTGTTGTGGCATCTATTCCATTTGAGTCCAAGATGTCATGTTGGTGATTGCATCCAAAGCTTCATGCTAAAATTCTTGAATAACTTTCAGTACGTTTGTTTTGTTGACGTGTCAATAGAAGAAGTATAAAAGTTTTCAGTCGAATGCCAGCAATTTTTTGTGACAGATTATCAGAAATTCAGTGATTCTGCTATTTCTGGTTATTTTCCCTGAAACGGAATTAAAGTACAATTCCTCATCCAAGTATATTTTCGTCTTAAATTACGGTTTCTTGCTCTAGGAGTTAGGTTAAGAGTATGGCCTTTTCAAATGGATCTTTGGTTGCTAATTCTTGCCAGTCAACCAAAAATTCAAGTTCCTTGTTGTACATAATATTATGGTTTAGATATGAGGTGTAACCCTCCAAAAAAACTCTCACGTGTGAGACAATGAAAGAGTGTTCAGAGGTGAAATGATTAGATTATGAGAACTGTAACCTAATCAGTGATTAATCCATTGATAAGGATTAAGTGGGTGGTAACTGTCAGCGGGTTGGGTGTGGTTGAAAGAGGCAGGTTTCTGGGGTGTGCCTTTGAGGTTTGTATTTTGTCCCTAGTGAGTGGCACTCCCTCTCTGCTTCCTTGTTACTGTGTCCTGAGCTACTCTCCTCCACCATGCCCTTCTGCCACCATGTTCTGCCTCACTCAGGCCTAGAGTTATAGAGTCAGTCCTCTCTGGACTGAGACCTCTGAAACTGTGAGCCAAAATAAACTTTTCCTTCTGTTTTCCTGTCAGATCGTTTGGTCACAGTGACAAACAAAAACTGACTACAACTCATAGAGATAAGGAATTTATTTCTTAGAGAGGAGCTCCACAAAATTAGTAACCACAGGACAGAGCCTAAATGAGTCTTCATGTGATCACAGAATACATTTGATTTCATATGGAAACTCATAACGGAATAATTTCTTCTTTTATACCCATGTGCAAGACAGTGGCTATTAGAGACTTCACAGGATTCATGTCCTAGACCTGGTGATACGAGAAACTCCAAAGAGTATTTTTGAGTGCGTGTGTCTGGATCAGATACTCCTTCCTTTACTATTTGATTATTTTCATCCCTCTTCTCTTTTATGAGACCAGGGCCTCAAAAAGAGTATTCCCATTCTCTGTCATGTACATTTTTGGAAATAAGAGCATCCAGAGAGGGATGATCACAGTGACTATTTCAGAGCTGAATACTCTAGTATTGTGTTGGAGTGGGTAGACTGTCATGTCCACATAACAGGAGACACAAACAAAATGAAGATAAATTAAGTTCAAGTGTACTGTTAATAATTATTTAGTATTGTCATCACTTATTTTACGTTTAAAAATTTTTTTTTAGTTGTAGATGGACACAATATATTTTATTTCTTTATTTTTAGATGGTGCTGAGGATTGAACCCAGGGCCTCATGTATGCGAGGCAAGTGCTCTTACCACTGAGCTACAGCCCCAGTCCCTAGTCACTTATTTTAAGTAATAAAACTGAAATCCCTGCGAGGACCTATAAACCAATTTCAATAGGAAGGAAAATGGGTTAGCAAAATTTCTGGAATTTGGTATCTTTGTAACATTTGCTTTTCTTTCGGGTCGTTAGAGGAGCATAGTCACATGGGTGTGGGTAATTTCTGGTCCTGAATCCTTGCTGGGTCACAATCTACCTCTCTTCTTCCATTGCGAGGGAGGGCCCCTCAGTCATGGAGGTCTCTGCCACATACACGCTGATCAGTGGTGTTCTACAGTAACCTTCAAGCTTGGTCTCCTTCCTGTGCCCCCTGCTCTGTGGACTCCTGCTGGAAATGAGTCTGTGGTTTGTTATTCTCACAATGACATCCTTCCTTCCATCCCAGCTGAGGCTGTGGCTCTTCCCATTGTAGTCAAAAATAAGGCCAGAGCTTGTAGGAACAAACAAACTCAAAACGACAGTGGCTTCAAACAGTTATTTGTTACTCCTGCCACAGGTCCATTTTGGATAGACAAGAGCCCTACTCCATGTCACCCTCACTGGGGGATCTTACTATGAGAATAAGAACTGTGTTAAGTCGTGTTTACTTCTGTATTCTAAGCACCTCCAACAAACCTTGGCATGATGTAGGCATTCAATAAATGTTTGTTGAATGCATCCATCATAAATAACATGCAGAAGGAGTGGAGGATGACAGCAGGGTTAGAGCACGTGTGTGTTAGGTCGAGGTTATCATAGGACACATCCCTGTCCTTGGCATCAAGGCGAGAAGAACCAGGGGATGGGGGTTTGCCTGCTGCTTTTCTTTTTACTAGACCTCCCACCTCCATTCACGACTCCCTGACTGAAGCCATGCTCCTGGCCCTGCCTTATCCAAATGGAACAGAGAAATGCAATCAGGTGTCTAAAAGGAGGAGAATGGACAATCACTAATGTTTATCCCTCCCTCTGCCCCAAGAATCACCACAGTTGTTTCTTCCGCCATCATTATGTGGTTCCCAAAGTAGAGGACAGAACCCATAAGCATCAGACGACCAGGCACTTGTGTAAAACCCTTGGAGTAAAATACTTGTATTTGTTTGTGTCTTCTATTTTTAGACTGATCCTCTCTGTAGGGAGTTTTACAAATTCCTTAAGCATAGTTCAAAGGGTAAGTTTAGAAAGAAACATTGTATCACACCCCAAATCATGATCCTAATGTATGGCTCATTTTATTTTATTTTTCAATAATTCCCTCTCCCTCTCTGAGGAACTCTCCTAGAAGTTAAAGGGAGACTGATATTTTTGTATTTATGTGAGAAACCCAATCTCAGGAATAGACCTTCCCTATTTTGTGTAGTTACCATTTCTCTAGTGTGACAGGTTGAGTTGTCACTGATAGCCAGCCTGATGTGCCAGGGCTCCTGTAGTGTAACTTTTGTTCTGACACCTACTATTATTTAAAATTATTTCATAAGTTGTCTACTTGTTTCCTATTTTTCTTTCCCAACTAGTATATAAATACTATGAGAATAAGAACTGTGTTAAGTCGTGTTTACTTCTGTATTCTAAGCACCTCCAACAAACCTTGGCATGATGTAGGCAATCAATAAATGTTTGTTGAATGCATCCATCATAAATAACATGCAGAAGGAGTGGAGGATGACAGCAGGGTTTGAGCACGTGTGTGTTAGGTCGAGGTTATCATAGGACACAGGCTAAGGAGCAGATGGAGGTCGTTTAGGACAATGTTGGCCAAGGGTGTCCTGACAGAAAAGAAAGGAAGATTGACACTTTCAGTAGGAATCCTCCTTTCTATTTTTATTTTTAGGAGAATCATTCTCCTCTGAACACCCAGAGCTATGCAGGGTGCCCTCTCCATCTGTCTTACTGTCTCTTCCCCATTCCCCTTTCCACCTGCTGTGGGCATGGGACAGGTGAGGTGAGAACATTTTGACTCAATTTGCTGCATGATGAGGTGATTTGTTGGTGTCGGCCAAGGGTGATTATTTTCTTTACAGGGTAGTTCAACTTACGAAGTACTAGGGTCACTTCTTAGGCCCAAGTTGAACTGGTTCTAATTTCAAATATTGGTCTTTCCCCCATTTGACATATACAACAGTGAAATAATATATGCCTTCTTTTTTCATTTTGAAATGATACATCCTGTAAGTACAGAACATACTGTAATTTCCTTGCCTTTTATAATAGCTCTCTTAGAGGGCAAAATGGAAAGAGTGGAATCTCGTATTCCTTAGGGCTTAACTTAGACATAAGGGTTTTTGTTTTGCTTTGCTTTGCAGTGCTTGAAATGAAACCCAGGGTCTCACATGTGCCTGGCCAGTGTTCTACCTCAGAGCTACCTGCTCCACCCCAGCCCAGGATTTAACATATAAACTAAGAGTATGAGGTGAAAGTTGCATATGATTAAAATGACCCATACATCCCCCACACATTGTGTCTCAGTTACTGATGCTGTACAACAAATCATTCCATCTCCCCCATCCCCATACTGGGCATTGAACCCAGGGGGACTTTACCACTGAGATTTATCCCCAGCTCTATTTTTCTTTCTTTCTCTACATTTATTTTTGGAGACAGGGTCTCACTAAGTTGCTCAGGGTTGATCTTGAGCCTGTGATCCTCCTGCCTCAACCTCTTGAGAAGCTGGGATTATAGTCATGCAGCTTCATGCCTGGCTGCCATCCTAAATCTTAAAGGTATAAAACAGCTGCTTTTTCCCTCATAGATTCTTTGAGTCACTAATTTAGTTAGGGCGAGGATAGCTCATTTTTGCTTTATGCTGTTTGTGGCCTCAGATAATGAGACTCAGCATCAGGAGATGACTTGATGCATGGAAGGTAGAATCATTTGGTGATGCTGTCACTAATGGTTCTGGTACTTCATATCTCCTGAGGAGCAAGTTCTCAACTAGAGCTATGTACCAGGACCTCTATGAGCAGCTTCACAGTGTGGCTAGAACTTCCTTACAACATGGCAGCTCCAGAGGCATCAAACTTATTCCATGATGGCTCAGGAGTGCAAAAGCTACAGTTGCAGAGCACAAGATGGAAGCCACATGGCTTTTTCTTTCCCACAGTGTTTCTTCTGTGCAATTCTTTTTGATAAAAAGAGTCACAAACCCACCCAGATTCAAGGGAAAGGAACACAAACCCTCCTCTTCCTGGAATGGTATCGGAGTCACTTTGAGAGAACAGTTGGGATGGGAGACATCCAGCTGAGGGAACCATGGGTTCACACCACCCATCCTGCCCTACTTCTGGGCACAGACTCACTAAGTGGCAGGTGGGCATGTGGCTGCTGTGAGTGATATGACCTCACAGGTAACTGAGAAAAATGAAATGCACTTAGGATGTACATGATGTCTATGGCAACAAAGAGTCGAGTCAATCAAGACCCCACGAGGCTCAGCTCTGCCAGCTCATCACCCAGTGAGTGGTCTTGGGTACAGGCCCTGCTCTCTCCTGGTTTGCATCAGATTGTACCATCATTATCATATTGATTCTAGTCCACTGAGTGAATTTCTATTTTTGCTAAGTGTGAGTTCTAATGCCAAGAGCATTCATTATATGTATTCCTTTCTGAGATCTATTTCTGAGCACGACCAGGGTGGTGAACTCCCATTGACTTCATCCGAAATTCTGTTTGGCCTCAGTTTGGAAGTTGTCAATGGACTTTTAATTACACCCTCTGGCAAAAGGAGAAAGAGCATAAACCTGCATAAATTCTGTACATATTTCCAAGGCTGGGCTGTTTAAAAAATGCTGTACGTCCATCTGCTTTTTTTTTTTTTTTCCCCTCGGTGAACTTGGACATGAATTTTTGTGAAGTACAACATGTCAAGGGAAGGGCAATAAAAAAATATGCACGGGTATTTACTTAAAAATTAAACAGTGAGTTCATCCTGGTGTGTTCACTGCTTTTAATGCCATATTCTGAGACATGTCTCACTGTATTTTAAATGGCTGCTTTTAAAACCCTCAATCTTGCTGTGTGCACTATCACATAGTCCATGCCCATCTCTGAACGTGAACTTTATTTTTCTTTTCTACCTTTCAAATTAGACTAACCCCCCCAAAAGCTACTGACTAATTTGTTCCTATTTAAAATTTTAGCACAAAATCAAATGAAATGTGCTGAATTTTATTAAAATTGTTATAAATAAAATATATGCAATGATTTGTTGTTGTTGTTGTTGTTATTACTGGGGATTGAACCCAGGGCCAATTTGTCACCAAGCTACAACTGCAGCTCTTTTCATTTTTTTTGAGACATGGTCTCGCTAAGTTGTTTAGGTCCTTGCTAAATCACTGGTTTTGAACTTGCAATTCTCCTGCTTCAGCCTCCTGAGTTGCTGGGATTATAGGTACCTGCTACCATACCCAGCTGCAAAGAATTTTTAATGTGTACAATTTTGTAGATTTCAAGGACATCTCTACAATGATAAAAGTGTTCCTGGAGGCTTCTTCTCCCCCCGCCCCCCCCCCTTTTTTTTTTTGGTGCCAGCAATTAAATCCAGAGGTATTTAACCACTGAGCCACATCCCCAGCCCTTTCTATTTTGAGACTGGATCTTGCTAATTTGCCTAGGGCCTCACTAAGTTGCTGGCTTTGAACTTGGAATCCTCTTGCCTCAGTCTCTCAAGCAGCTGGGATTACAGGCTCCTGGCAGCTTTTTTTTTTTTTTTTAACTTGATTAGGCAGAGTTGTGAGATCTCTGAAGTTTTCAAATGTCTTCTTGGTTCAAACATCCGAGGATACCGTCTGCCAGGGCTCCTTCGTCTCTTATAAAGGAGGCTCAGTGATCCCTGATCACAGAATCCACAGATCACATTGTGGAGTCACAAACCCACCCAGGTTCAAGGGAAAGGAACACAAACCCTCCTTGTACTGGAATGGTATCGGAGTCACTTTGAAAAAACAGCTGGGATAGAGACATCCAGCTGAGGGAACCGTGGGTTCACACAACCCATCCTGCCCTACTTCAGGGCACAGACTCCCTGTAGAACTCAACCTCTCCCCTCCAAGATGGTTTTGAGTAGCAGCCACAGAACAGACAAACTACACCAGCTCCTTGCTCCTGTGCAGTCATTAGGAACAGTGCCGTGACCAGGAAGGAGGAAAAGAAGCTGGATGGGCCACGAAATGACAATTACCCCTAAATAATAAAAGGTTGGTTGGATTTGTTTGGAAAAAGGAAAATGTGTATACTGCTCAGCAGACTTATATATAAGTAATATTATAATGTAATAATATTGTTGGGATATAGTTCCTGCTTTTGCTATCCTTTATGTTATCCCTTTAGCCTTTGCTAATAAATTCCCTTAGACTAGAAATCAGGGAATCTGAGTTCAAATCCTGGCCCCATCACTTTCTGGGACAAATCACTGAAGCCAGTTCGATCTTTTGTGGAATGAGAATAATAACATCTGTATACTGGAATTATTTTGGAAAATAAATAATGTACACACACAAAGATCTTCTTTAGTAGTAAAAAAGCACTACTAACTCATTTAATCCTCACAGAAGTTTTATCAAATAGGTCCCGTTAATGCCATAGTTTCCGGGTAGGGTGTGGTACCTGGACCAAGTCAGTCGGCTTCCAGGTTACTTTTTCCTTTTCCTTTATACATATGATTCTCTACCTCTGACGGGATCCAGGATAGGTTCACATGGTAGCTAAGGTAACTATCTTCCATCTTTCCCATTCTCTGACTTAAGGCAAGGATGCATTTTGGCCATGTCTCATATAGTTCTTCATATAAGAGTCACCATATTTCAATCCGATGGCTTGAATTTAGGATAAAAGGAGGTATGATCATTATCTGTAGAAATCAAGCTCCTTGAGAAGTTGTTTTCATTTTTTTTTTTTCTTGGTTGGAGTCGATTTGACTATTGGAGTTGAGAATTCAGGTGCTTATTGGGAGGGCCAGGCAGTGAGGGAATAATGCAGGTGGTTTGGGTGCGATATGGAGTGGTGGGGAGTGGCAGGTCCCCAATAGCTGTCTTCTGGTTCCTCACTGCCCTGAATCAGTGGAGTAGGAGCTTTAACCTGGTTCAGATCACCTGGATGGCTTGTTAAATGACAGGTTAGTGGGTCTCTCAGATCTAGAAGGTCTGGAAATGTGCCTTTCTAAAAAGCCTCCAGGCTGCTTAGGGTGTTGACCCAGTGACCACATTTTGAGAACCACGGCCTGGTGGGAATGTGGACTCACACTGACAGATTTTTCAGTATTTCCAGAGAATCCACTCTTCACAGACTGGGCCTTTTTTGAGGTATATCCAGGTTCTCCATACCTCTCACTACTGAAAAATACTCAGGTTTCCACAATGATGGAGCAAGAAAATGTCAAGAAAGAACATCAAGTCGGCCTCCTTTGTCACTGAAATCTCCCGCTTTTAAAATAGTGGCCACACACTCAGAAAAATGAGAAATTATATCCCATCTGATTCAAATGTATGATATGTCAAGATCATTGTACTGTCATGTGTAACTAATTAAAACAAATTAAAAAAATAAAATAAATAGAATAAAATAATGGCAACAAATTTAAAAGTTTTTTTTAAAGACTGCATTGGCCATGTCCATCTGAGCCAAAATAAACAGGTCTGCTCCTTCCCCCCGGCTTGCAGATGAGCGAACCCTCTGCTGTGGACGCGGGGAAGAAAGATGGATGAGGATACAAGAACTATGTTTGTGAAATTTCTCTTTGATGATTAAAAATGTCACGAAGAACATTAGCAGAACTAAAGTAAAGCTGGTCTGGAAATCCACCGCACATGCTTTCTGGCCAAATTACGTGGGTGCAGCTTGTGAGTTGTGGTCACCAAGCGGGCCATCAGCTAGGGGCAGGCATGGTAGGTGCCTTTTCTCCTTCCTTACTAGACATGTGGGACTCTCTAGTCTTTTTTATTTTTTTTTCCTTCCCTGCATCTGCATCCCACTTGCTTTCTTTCCTGATTGACTCACACCACTTGCCACTTCCATTTGCTTTGTGAAAGCTTCTGTCTACTTCTAAAGGTGCTCTGGTAATATTAATATTCATTGTTGCTAATAATTTTGAACACTTATGCTGGGCCAGGTACATTGCTTTTAGCTCATTTAATCTTCATAGCAATCTATGAGAAATAGTACTATCCCCAATGAAACAAGAAACAAGGCTCATGGAGATTATGAGATTTGTCTGAGATCACACAGCAGAGATAAGCCTGGAACCCATGCTGTCCATCCACAAGACCCAAGCCCATGGCCGCTAGACTGCCTCTGCCGCAAAGCTTCCAGACCCTCATTTTTGCTACAGGATCTGGATGAAAGGGAAGGCTGAGCACAGAGCAGCCCACTGAGTCACTTTCACTATCCAACCTTTATTTCAGTAGAAGTTGGATAATGTGCTACATGCAGGATCATGGCCCTTTGAGAGATCTAAAGTTGCCTAATGGGACTCATAAAATTTATTTCATCAAAAGCTTCTCTTGATTTGACCTTTTTATAATAATCATATTTGATCAATAGTAGAGCATTAACTCCATAATAATTTTGGGCACCATGACATTTAGGATCCAGAGGCTAGAGCTGCCCAATAGAAATAGAAAGCTAGGTACAAATTCAAGTTACATGTGTATTTTTAAATTTTCTAGTAGCCACTTTTGTGTGTGTGTGTGTGTGACAGGGACTGAACCCAGGGATGCTTAACCACTGAGCCACATCCCCTTTTTTGAGGGATGGAGTGCCGTAGCCTGGCTGGGCACAATCAGGAGCCACTTGTCAAAAGAAACTAACTTTATTTTTAGAACCACACACGCCAAACAAAACAGCCTCTCAGGAAAAACCCTCAGAGCCTCAACTGCCACCACCGGCTTCCCACACGCCTCTCTCTCCCCTCAAGCTTCTCTCCACCTCCCACAATCCTCCTGCTCTTGAGGCCGATTGGCTGGGTCACATGGGCGGAGCCAAAAAAGTTCCCCAATGAGCAGCTCCGTGGTCTGAAAGGGCAGGGAAACAGCCCAATGAGCATCACCGCAGAGGAGCCAATCAGCTAGATGTTGCTGGGGCCGCTGTGAGCCAATCATCAGCCGGCAGCTGGAAGTTTGCTGGCAGCTGGAAGTTTGCTGGGGCCCCTTCGGCTGTGGCTCTCAACAATGGAGGGTACTGGGGATTGAATTCAGGGACACGCGACCACTAAGCCACATTCCCAGCTCTATTTTGTATTTTATTTAGGGACAGGGTCTCACTGAGTTGCTTAGCACCTCACTTTTGCTGAGGCTGGCTTTGAACTCAAGATCCTTCTGCCTCAGCCTTCTGAGCCGCTGGAATTACAGGCATGTGCTGCTGTGCCCAGCCCCAGCCCTTTTTTAAAAATTTTAAATTTTGAGATAGGGTCTCATTAAGTCCTTAGGGCCTGGCTAAGTTGCTGAGGCTGGCTTTGAACTTGAGATCCTCCTGCCTCAGCCTCCCAAGCTGCTGGGATTGCAGGTGTGTGCCATGATGCCCATCTAGTAGCCACATTTTTTGAAAGTAAAAAGCAAATTAATTTCATAATAGGTGTTCTCTAACTCAAAATAAAAAATATTCTCATTCCAACAATTAATATAAAACTATTGAGATATTTGACATTATTTTTTCATGTTAGTCTTCAAAACTGGAAGGGACTTTTAAAGCCTTTGCGATGCGTGTCAGTTTGGACTAGCCACATCTCATGGGCTTAATAGCCACATGTGACTGTTGGCTGCTGTATTGGAATTGCAGCCAAGAAACACCTACAGCGCAAGCAGGAATGGAACACAAAGTAGAAGACTCAAGAAAGCTTTTGGATACAGCTGTTTTAAGGAAGTGATTTTGGAGGAAGGCAATGGGAAGCTTCAGGGAAATTCTACTCATTGGTGCTAAATCTAGTTGAAACTATGTATGTATTTACTTTATTGATTTATGTAGCTGAATTAATTTTTATTGGAGCTAGAAAAAGTGTTGCACATTCTAGTCGACCACGTCAGGTCATAATGAGAGAGAACTTCAGAAAGAATTATCTGAGAGTAAGTTATTCCATTTGAGTGACTTAAGCTTCTTGACCTGTAGGCACTTTTCTGTCTTCTAGATCAGCAGAATGTAGTAAATTTTAAAATCATATTTCTTCCTGCTGGTGAGTGAATGGTTGCCTCTGGCTCTGGAGAACATCTGGGTTGGATGGTGCAACTGAAGCATTGGTTTTCTGGGTCTTGTTTTGGAAGCAAGGGGGGAAAACTCCCCCAAAACCCAGAGATAAGAAATAAGGGAGACTGGAGCCCGTGACTGAGAGTGAAACTTCTCTGGACAAATAACAAACTCTTCTCATTCCCCGTGTTAGTTAACGGCTAATCTAGAGATTGTATTGCCGCTTGCTGATAGAGCACAGTTTAAAATATTTTATCATTAATGTGACAGGGAGTTGGATAAAGAAAATGAAGCGTGATTATAAAATGCTAATTATCGTTCTCAAGTGCATATTGGGCACTCGCGAATATTTGCAGCGTAATTTGCTTTATTTATTATTTCAGTTTGGTTATAAATGTTAATTCAATTGCAGATGGTATGTTGGCAATTTACAGAGCTATAAAGTTATTTGGAAATCCTAATATTTTCTACCAAAATGTTCTGTTGGTGATGGATGAGCTAAATTAAAAAGCCCCTGCTCTTTAGAGTTAAATACATTAATTGGCAAGTAGACTGCAGGGATTTCCAGATCCACACTGGCTGCATTATCTCCGTAAAGGAGGAGAGGAGGTGATTTCTAATGTAGACTGGAGGTTTTCCTGAAGAGAAAGGGCAGGGAGGAAAGAGGTTTCTTTTTTCTTGTATTTTCTGGTATCTGGGATTGAACCCAGGGGTGTTTAACTACTGAATTAAGCCCACAGATCTTTTTATTTTTTATTTTGTTGCTGAGGCTAGTTTTGAACTTGAAATCCTCCTGCCTCAGCCTCCTGAGTCACTGGGATGACAGGTGTGTGCCGCTGCATTGAAGAGATTTCTTTTTCTTACACTCTTATCTTGTTTCTTCAGGGCTGAGCTTTTCTTCATGTCCTGTTTCAGAGCAATAAAGAGACATGCTTGAAGCCACATTTTTAAATTTCTGTACTACATCAACAGTTTGATGTTGTGCATGATGTTGATAATTAGGGTATATGCTTGCTTACATGTGTGTGTGTGTCTCTGTGTGTGTGTTGGGGAGATCAGGCTTTCTCAAACCTCACTGATTACTTAAAAATATACTTGCTTTTAGACTAGAGTTTGCTAATCAGGGACCCACAGGCTAAATCTTATCTCTTACTTCTGAAAAAAAAATTAAATTATAATATAATGCAAGAAAATTTTATGAAATTGAGATTTCAATGTTTATAAATAAGGTTTTCCTTATCTATTTATTGATATGTATCGTGTGTGGCTGTCTTCACCCTGCCACAGCATAGTTGCAGTACCTGAGATGGAGATTGCATGTTCCACAGCCTAAAATGTTTGTATTTAGCTCTTTACAGAAGTCCACCAACCTCCAGATTGGACTACCTAAGTTGCAGTTCACAACAGGAAAACTTTAAAACCAATTTTTCCCCACAATTTAAAAAAATTGATGGGAGCATAAGAATTTGGAGTGACGAATACATAGAAAACACAACTCTCCATTCTTGAAAACTAGAAAGAGTGAGTTTACTTTCTTTTATGGTGATGTTAATAATTGAAAGAAGTAATATTATATTACTAATGTAAATAATTTTGTACTTCGCCCTCACAATATATACTCAAAGCGTTCTCTTTGCCCCCAAATGAGAATAAAAATAAAAATTGTTTTCTTTTATTGTCAAATTAAAAACATAAACAAAACTGCGTTCCCTGATTTTTTTTTTCTCTTCCTGTTTCTGTAAACAATTCGGAATGACACGTGGAAGCCCAGTAATATCAGGAAATATGGCTACCTAGTATAACTCATTTGGAAAAATGTCATGCCTCACTAAGAAATACGGTGCTTAATTAATTCTTGCTCCTAGGAGGTCAACTTGGGGCACTCATTATGGCCTTAATTGGTGGTATAAATCCTGAGACCCTGGAGGAAAAACACATTGAGCGGTTAGTGGTCTCTGGCCTTTTGGGCGGTGCCAGCCTCATCTTGGACAGTGATGGCTTCTGGTTTTGATGGCTGCGGGTCTGGCCACACTGATATTAGGTTTAAAGGCCAATGTGCAATAAGAAAAGAAATACAGGGACTTGCCCCGGTGTTGTGCATTAAACAGTGTGAGGCGACCCACTACCTTCTGAGTTGGAGAAATGTGTTTCTGTGAACTCTCGTTCTCCATATTAAATCATATTCATTATACAGCCCATCTGGAGTCTCCTGCCAGGCCAAAAATCATCTTACAGACATTAGCAAAAGGAAGTTAAATGTAATTTTTTTTAATTGTATACTTTTCATTTCCATTTATTTTTTTTCTTCCCCCTTTTATTGGAGAAACCAGATGGAAACGAAAGCAGGGTCCTCTCCCGCACTCTGGTTCCCTTCGGGAACAAAGGCAGAACATTCCTGGCTGCTCTTCTTGTCACACATTGGCTTGAGGTGATGATGGGGCTGTCTCTAGATGCTGAGGGAAATTGCTGGAGAGGTCAGGAGTTCAATTTGAAGCTCACTCGGGTTGGGGTGGTGAGGTTTGGAGGGTAGGAACCTTGCAGGGGCTAACACTGGCCTCTCTCTGAAGTGGGTTGCCACAAATTATATTTGACAGTGTGGAAATGAAACTCATAAATATCACATATGATGCAGTTTATTTTTGTGTCTTGTTATCGACTTGAGTATTTTTGCTGGGGGTTGTCCTTTTCGCTGGGTTTTGTTATCAATACAAAAAGGATCCCCTATATGGAAGACTCTGGGCCCTCTTCCGCTCTTGGTGTCTGGCCACATCAGCCATGTCTCACAAAAAGGATAGTCTGAGTCTCATCTTGGGGATCTGAGGAAGGAGTTCTCCCTTCTTCAGACACGTGGAAATCACAGACCTCAGTGCTAGACTAGAGCCCATAGCAGTCATTTCAGACGTGTGAAATGGAGCCACGGGAGTGGTTCAGGCTCTTTGCTCAGAGCCCTAGAGCCAGTGAGAGGCAGAGTGTGAACTAGCCCAGAGTTATTTGGATTTCCACCTGGGTGCTTTTGCTCTTCAGTCATCCTGAAGCTCTGGTAGAGGGTGTTGAGCAAATGGAATCATTTCCCCCATGCATCTCTCCACCCATCCTTTAAGCAGCTATTTACTAAAAGCCAGGGAAGATACTGGACTTGGTGCCAAGAATACAAAAGGCTAAAGATTCATGACAGATCTCTGAACTAATAAATGAGCTCAGAAAATTTCTATAGACATCATCTGTAAATACCCTCCCACTCATCTGTCAGTTCACCCAAATGAATTCTTGAGTTGCTAGGTTTGGAAGACGTATTTAAAAATCAGTAATGCTGAAGTATTTGGGGGGCAACATACAGACATGTCCAGCAGATTATTTTCATTTATTTATTTATTAGTTTTGAGGATTGTTTACAGGGGTGCTTTATCACTGAGCTGTATCCCCAACCCTTTTTATTTTGCAATAGTCTTACTAAGTTGCTGAGCCTGACCTCAAACTTGCAATCTTCATGCCTTAGCCTCCCGAGTAGCAGAGATGACAGGTGCCAGGCACCACTCCTGGCTTATTTGTACATTTCTTGGTGATGGTCTCGGAAGTCAAATGGAGAAGGGGAAGCTAGGGCTCGTTTTGAGTTTCTAATAATGAATCCTACCCTATGTACAATTTTATTTCAATTAGGTTCCAATCACTTGTTAATAATTCTATTATTCTATGTTATTCAAATATTTAGACTAGGACAAGGTTGAGATTAGGTCAAGCATACCTACTGAGACTCTCCTGTGATTTATGTTACTTTACTACACAACTGAGATTTGGAGGGGGAAGACGAAGACGAGGGGGAATCGCACTTCTCATTCACACAGAGTGGCTTCATTTGTGCCTGGGAGGCCCTGGGAAGTGTCTGGTGTCATTGATTCAGTCTCGAAGTGCTTGTTTAAGGAGCTCAGCCCTGCCTACCTCCTTCATGTTGACAAGGTAATAGACACACATTACGAACGTAAATAGCAGATCCAGGTTTCCCCTTCCTTAGCAGTGTGTCAAAGGGAACGTCCACCAAATGGGTTACTTTGGCTTTAAATAATAGACCCCATGGCTTCTCTGTTCCTCAGAGTGTGATGCGGTTTCACCTACCACTCTCCGCTTTCAACAAAGCAGATAAGGTATCAACACAATTAAAAGTGAAAAATCATCCATCTGCTCTGCCGGTAGTGAATGCTTACAGAACACACACTGATACAATAGATTTTAAATAATTTATGTTGGGCACTTTTTTTTTTTTTCTTCAATCTGTAAATGAGGACACCTAATGCGGAATGGCCGGCCTGTCACTCTATCCTCCGCCCATTAAGATAACAAGAAGAGGGGCAAATGATTCAGATCAGTGTATTTTTGGAGTCCTGTGTGTGTGGATAAAAATTAAAAATTTAAAAGAGATGCCGTTCTGAAATACTTTGGGTAAGCAAGCTCATAAAAGCCATTTGGAAACTCGAAATTACAGTTCATTCAGATTCTCTTTCTGAGGGGCTCCTAAAAGCACTCTGAGCGCTCTCAGCACGTTGAAAGCGTTACTTTTGTCACTAGTTGTTCTCAACTAGTAGTTCTCAGAGTCTGCTCTGATGTTCGATGTTCCTGAGGATGTTGTGCTTGGTCTTTAGGGGTCTCTTGGAGTCTCTGGTCTTTTTAAAATTTTTTTCCAGTTATTGATGGACCTTTATTTTATTTATTTATATGCACTTCTGAGAATTGAACCCAGTGCCTCCCAGGCTAGGCAAGCGCTCTATCCCTGAGCTACAACCCCAGCCCAGTCTCTTTGGTCTTTACTGAGTAAACTTCAGATGATGTTGGAAAAAAAGAAATTAATAAATGATGCATGATTTCTCCACTCTATAGATATGTTGTCCATCAGTTTATGGGGATAATGGGATAGATCCAGTTGCTGTGACCCTTGTTGGTGGCAAGGGGGTTTCTTCCACAAATCCCCCAAGGCTAGGGGCAATGTTGTTCCACGGAAACAAAAGTGCTACCTCCTTTCCAGAAGGTTGTTTGGTCCTTTGGTGGTTAAATATAGTTTAATCATGATTTATGAGCGCCTCCTCCCACCCGCTCTCTCTTTTTCCCTACACCTGCCTGTGGAGATCTTCTAATTATTCATTTGAGAAAACGATAGATAAAAATATCCATTCCGAAAACGTGTGTGTTCCAAGGAAGAAGGCCAACCATGTCCAAGGAAATTTTCAGTCCTGTTTGATCTAAGAAAAATAATCCCTAAACTCCACGCACACAGGCAGATGCTTCAGAGGAGCTGAAGTACTTTTGGATGAGTTCAAAATAAACACACCCTCTGAAGTTATCTCCCTTGTCCTTCTGGAGACAATTAGAAGGGTGAATGAAGTTCCCTGGGACTACCATCCAAAGAGAGCAAAACTGGGGTGATATACCCCTGAAGCTCCCAGATGAGCCTTCCTGGCTCCAGGGGTGGGATCTGACACCCCAATCAGAAGTGGGCTGTAAGCTCAGAGACCACCCTCTCTTAACAAGCCCATCTTGGGCAGCCGAAAGCTTTGTAAAGCCAGATGGGAAGTAGCCACCAAGGACAGAGATGCAATTTTGATACAGGAAATGGAAGAAGATCAGTACAGCTTTTCGCTCATGATATATGTTTCTTCTGTCCAAAGCCAGCAATTTTGGAAAATGAAGCTTAAGAGTTTAAAAATAAGAGCTCTGTCAGGGAAAATAAAACAGGTCCCCCTACATCCATTAGGCTGCCTTTAATTGAAAACCGGAGAACAATCTAACTAATTGGCAGGTACCTCTTTTATTACAGGGTCTATTTTTCCCCTTCTCTCCCGTGTAATGGAAAGCTGCTCCTCTTTATCAGCGAAAGTCAGGTATGGAATGGAAAAGCAGAGAGGTACACTTAAAAAATTAATTTTATGTATTCGGCTAAATTTTCTCTTTCTAAATAGGATCGGGGTGGGTAAAAGTTAAAGTCTTTGAAATAGCAATAGCTCCGGGAGTCTGTTTTTTATTTAGCCTGGTGCTTAGGTGGAAGCTGTAATGTGCTAATTGCAGGCAAGTTCATGTTGTTTAAAAGAACTTTACCTTTTGCTTTGGGGACCTATTTGATTTCGAATCTTGGCACCGTGCTGATATAATACAGCTATTTTAATTTTAAAGATCAAGAAAGAGGAGCTGGCGGGTGAAATTTGAGCCATTTTTTTTTCTAATCTGGGGTAAGAAAGGAAGGAGGTTGAAATAAATCATTAAATTAACATAATTGCCTAAATTTATGATATTGGAATTTTACCACTGAAAATATAACTTCCTTTTCCTTAAAGAATTTGGGTAGTGGTTGCGATAGTTGTTGAATTTAGTTTTTTTTGTTGTTGTTGTTGTTGATCTCTCTCTCTCCTTTCCTTCCACTTGGAATAGCCGAACCCTAGATTATGATGTAATTTTTAAATTATAAGAGCTGCCTGTCCTGTGTCCCCACGTGATTCAGATGCATTCCTGCCTGCATAGGTCTCCTGTCTTAAGGAAGAAGGAGACAGTAGGTCTATCACCACAGTGTTGTAGAGGGTTACAACAGATAGTGCTGGTGGCATGGTCTTCTTGGGAGCCCTGCCCCTCCTGAGGGCTGTGTTTCCAAGCATGAGTTGGTGTGAACTGAAAGACAAGATCGGGAGATGCTTTGCAGCCATTGGGGTCAGCACATGAAACGTCACAGAGCAGAGGGACATGCTGTGGACTTGGGGTGCCTGGATAATAGGCAAAAGCATGAGCAGCTTTGAGGGGTGGGCAGCACTAAAGGCTTTTGCTGACCATCTCAGTGCTGCCAAGCTGTGATCTGGGGAGATGCCCTCAGCATTATCAGACCTTAACCTGGAGTCCCCATGGTTTTTTCCATACAAGGACAAAAATCCATTTTGAGAGCTGGAGCTCAAGCCATATTTCGCCAATAAACTCAGTGAGATTTTGCTCTGTCAGAGCAATGTCTGTGGTGAGGAGAAGCAGAAGGCCCCATCCCATAAATCCTGTTATTTTCCAGTTGTCCGACTTTTTTGAAGACTTAAGTGTGAATGCCCGACTGGCTTCCTTCTCCTGCCCTCACATCCTCTCTGACTTCCTTTTTACTTCAGGTTCAAGATTTTTATGCCGCATATAAAATTAAGGGAGAAAAAATTCCATCGGGAAGTTTCCAAACTGGTTCTGAAAATTAGGTCAATTTGAAAGAAATACACCCAATTGTGGACAAGCATTTTTTTTTTCTTTGCTGTACTAATTTAGGTCCCTAATGTCATAAAACAGTGCAAGTACATCATAATTATTGGTGCCTATGAAAGGCCTTTGAATTGTGCAATATGCAGAGTTGCCATGGCGATGTGCATTGTCACCAACCAGCGTGTTATGATAGAGCTGAGCCTCGGCTTTGTTGATGGTGAATGTTGCATACCAGACTTCTAAAAAGACATTTTAAAATTCATGCTCTTTGGCAAGGAGCTTAAGTATATTCGAGCATGTTTTGACTCTTTCCTTCTGCTGAACCCCCTTACCCACCCACCTTTTCACAATGCAGATGAGAATCTTTAATGTGGGTCCAGATAAGATTTACTAATTAATGTGAAAACCAACAGGGGTCTGCTAACTGCTGGGCTGAAGCTTAGGAGCTATTTTGGTGCATTTTCTCAGCAAAGTAATTGAGAATTTAAAATCTTAAGATGCATTGGCTTCTTGCCCTGTTATATTTAGAGTAATCCTGATAATAAATCGGTAACTATGGGTTTCACTGTGGAAGGGCACAAAATAACTGACCCAAGTAATCTAGAAAACAGATGTCTTCAGTTGTTTTAAAGTAAACTCTGAAGACCAGATTTAAAGAAAGCTCTGTGGAGCCCAGTGAAATCTTCCATTTTAGGGGGCTTTTCTGCTCTGTCCCTGTGGTTTTTTTCCTGCTACCTCATCTCCCCTCAATGTAAACTCTTGAAGAAAAGTGAAGGGGGTCCCCAGATATCATCTTTGTCATATCCACCCTCCTGTACAACAACACTTCTCTGGATAATCAATTAACTGCTGAACCCCATATTCTTGACCTACTTTTTAATTCTTCCTTCATTTCAATGGTCCTCCAGTGGGGTTCAAGGTCACCGTGGAGGTCTCTGAGTGAACTTCTGGGCATCTTCTTGAGATTGTGCCTAGATGTGTGTACTCTGTGGGAGGAGATTTTTGTCCAATTTTGAAAACGTTCTTTGTGTTCTTCTTGCCCCCCCCCCCCCCCCCCCCCGGCCCCACTCCCTCAGCTCCCAGAGTCCCTTACACGGGAAATAAAGTGCGGTAGTGAAACATAAAATACCTCCCCAAAGGTTTTCCTTTCTTGCTCTTGCTGAGGTAGTGGAATTTCTCAGAGGCATCCCAGGGGGATCCTGAGGAGAATAAGTGTGACTGTGGTGACTACTTAATTCTGTCTGATCCACAGTCTTTAAACAGCCGTAAGGTCAATCAGAGGAGACGACAGACTGCCAGAGATTTCCAGGGCCTTGTGAAGGAAAAAGGCTGCAAACTCTTGCTATAGATTATTCTAGAGTCAGGGCTGGCTGGGTAACTTGCAGCTGCCATGTGTAATGAAAATGCTTTTCACTTGTTCACAAGTGATTTCAAATTCCAAGACAGTGACAGCAGAGCAGTAAACCAAGTACCGGGTCCTTCTTGAATAAGGGACCCTTCATGGATAACACACCCTGAAGCCAGCCCTGCCCAGGACAGACCTCTTCACCTTTTAACAACAGTTTAACTAGCACTGTTTAGTTGCCTTAGGAAATGGTCCCCCTGAAAATTTTGCTTTCAAATGGTTGATCACCAAACCTGCTGGATTCCATGCCTACCAATTAGAATGGGATTATGATAATCAGACTGGTATTATACCTGGTCATTTAAAAAAAAAAAAAAAAAAACGAATTTAGCCAAGGTCATGCTTTGGAAATATAAAAAGACATTTCTTTTCCACTTAAATTAAAAGGTATTTTACCCAAGTGAGTAATCTCTCTGTACCGTTGGTTTCCAGTTTATATTACCCAGTAGCATTTCTTCTCTGGATCATGTTCCTCTAAAACAGAGCAGTCTCAGCTGAACGCATTGGCTCTGGGCCTTTCCTGGGACATCACAGACTTTGGAAGTTTAGACCTTGATCTCTGACAACGTGCGTTCACGTTCTCAATTAAGAACGCGGGGCCACTTGTTTTCATTGGTATTCCCAGGGAGTTTTAATTAATCGAGGATTAAAAGGATTGAGAGCTGTGGCCTCTGGATCTAATAGGGTTTGAGCTCTCAGGGGTTCACCTGACAAAGTCCGGGAAAATGCGGTAATCATACTCTTCCTGGAAAGATCAGTTCCCACAGAGACAATTTTTTTTGCTAAATCTGTAATCACTGCCTTCTTTAGAACCATCTTCTCAGGCATCTCACATAAAATAGGGCCAGAGTGTGTGCCGAGGAAGCTTCTGATCCAGGGGTGCTGAAAGGAGACGGGGAGGCCTAAAATGTACACTCAGGTTCTGAGGGAGAGGACCCAAGACTCCTTCCAAGTGAGCAGCAAGAGGTGCCATGGAATCACCAGAAACCATGGCAGTTAGGGTCATCGCTCTTCCCATGGTCATTCATCTATGCTGAATTCCCAACCCTGGGACCAAGTCTGGGTGTAGAGGGATCTATTTATTTATTTATTTTAGGGGGAAAAAAAAAAGCGACTCTGAACCTCTACCCCTCGGGACAACTCGGCTTTCTGGTTTGGAGTATGAGTTCTGTGTTGTTTTCCTTTTCTGGCCCCGAGTCTGGGTCCCCTCCTGAACTTGACTTTTTTCAATGCTCTTTGCCTTAGGCTGGTGCCCCCCCTCCCTGCTTAGGCGGGAAGCTCTCTGTCATCAAAATAGGAGGCTGTTTTTCTACTTTCTCCCTCCCTCTCACCCATTGTCTTTCCATGGGGTGAAAAGGTCTTCACTTTTCCCTCTCTCTCCCCCCAAATCTGGCTATTAATAACTTTTCAGATGTTGTCACGCATAGACTTCCACTCACTCCGGAGGGCGTTTTTTTTTGTTTGTTTAAGGCAACGTGTTTCCTGGTCTCAAAAAACTAGGCTTCCCAAAGTGGCTGTGATGGGATTATTCCAAACTCACCTCCCACTTGGCAGCAGCTTTGCTTCTGGCTGGAAAGGGGACCCACCGCTCTGCACCAGCCCCAGTCTTACTGCACAGGCTGCAGGCTTGCTGGTGGGTGGAGGAGTACCTGGGGCAGACACCTGGCTACTTTTTAATTGAGATGGGGTGGGAATCTTTGCTTCCTGATAGCCAAGGAACAAGGACGAAGTAAGGCCCCTTGCCTTCTTCCTCTTCTTTCGCTCTAGAAGGAGAAATGACCCTTTGGAACTTTGCATGGGATAGAAATTAACTCGGCAGCCGCTCAGTTCAAATAGACGTGCTTCCCAAACTGCTTTTGGGGTGAATGTCTCCTGACCCAATACGCTTTTTATGACTAGATATGGTGCCAAATCGTCTTTCTGAAAAAATAAAAAAGTTTTAGTGTCTTTCTTCAAATAATCATCATGCATTCCACACATGTTAAACTTAATGTAAATGGCTGTAAGGCTAAAAACAACTTCCAGATAGAATAGCACAGTATGAACCCTCACCAGCAACTGTATGATTAAATATGAGTCAGCACATTGAACTGTTATCTCAGAAAGCAAGGATTCCTGGGCTACATTCTTGCCCAGACCCAAGGGCCAGCTCAGCTATTGGTTTGTATTGGTACCAGATCTCAATATGTGCATAAATAAATGCATGATTGAGTCAAAGACACAGAGTCCCAGAATAATCTTAGCAGAATATGATTCGACCCTGTCTTTTCTTGTACAGATGGGTATAATATATCCCTAATAAATGTATGGCATGCCTTCAAGACCTTCCCCAGTCCAAACATTAGCCCTCTCTTCCAGTTGTACCTTACACACACATACCCCAACATTGCATCTCAGCCAACTTGGGCCACTGTCCATTCCTGTGTTTCCTTACCTCTGAACTCTTTGCTTACGCACAGTATTCCTCTTGGGGAAAAGCCTGCCATTCAAATACTACCCCTTCATTAGAGCTGGGATAGGGTGCCAATTCCCCTTTAATTCACTTGAACTTCTGTGGCCTTCATTTACTCAGTAAATACTTGATGCGTAACTACTAGGCACCAAAAGCTATACCGGGCATCTTTTCGCTTTTTATTTCCATTAAAGTTCTTATCAAACAGGTTGGTGGCATTTGCTTGATAGTGTTCACTTGTCTTTGTTTCTTATAGATTGAGAAACATAGGACCACACCTCAGATATCTTTTTGTGCCCTCAAGAAAGCCTGCCACATCCACCAACCAAAGGGCACAAGTGATTGCATCAATAAGTGAATGAATGAATACAGAGATGGCTTTGAGAATCATGAGATTGCCTACCCACCATAGCCTATGTTGCTCAGAGATTCAGAATACTGTTTTATTCTGTTTGGTAATTTTTATTCTAATCACAAAGTGTATATGGAAATTTTCTCAAAACAAAATTTTGAGAAAAGGGGCTTTGTCTGTAACAATCACTACCATCAATTGGGCACTTGGTGTGTTCCAGGCCTTGGGCTCATTTTGCATGAATTCCCTTGTTGTCATCTTTTGTTTGTAGGTGAGGAAACTGAGGCCTCTGCATAACTCAATTAAGGCCCCAGAGGTAGTTAATGACAAAGTCAGAATTCAAATACACATGTACCTGAACTATAGCCTAATTCCCACTTGGTAGGCTAAATTCTAAACCAATAGAAGTCTTCCTTTTTGGGAGAAGGTGGAGAATGTGGTGCATAATAACATCTGAGAACTAGGAGGTGACATAGGCCCTGTGCGGGGTTGGGTGTAGGGGGACCCAGAGCATGATTGGAAAGTACTAGAAATGAGAAGGTGGCCCAACTTGGTCCCATGTCAAAGTGTGAAGATGAGAGGGAGCAGAGTTACTTTTCTCCATGTCCTTGCTGATTTGGGATTTAAGATTAGTCCATCAAAGGAATTAGAAATTAAAAGTATTTAGGTATAGGAGGATAGTCAGACAAAAGAGAGAAAGTTATCTTTTCTTCTGACTTAGGATTGTTTCTGTGCGGTAGACAATATAGGATGTGTTGGAACAATGGCACTTCATACCCCCAGGGTGAGGGGAAAGGAATCTAATAGAATGTGAGCATTATTCCATGATTATAGTTCATATATGAACCAAACAGCTCTAATCTACATATTTGACCTTCCTCACTGTATGAGGGTCCCCACCTTTTTGGTTGGACTCCAGTTCTTTGATAGCAGGATCAGGAGAGCATGAGATAAGAAAAGGTTGAAAAAAAAAATCTGTGGTTAGAAAATGCAACTCAGTTTTTCAGTTATGTCTGTGTTTGATGCAGATCTAACTTCTTGATCTGGATAATTAGTGTTAATTGTGTTACTGGCTTTAACTGTCACAAACAACAGAGGTCATGGTTAGTCAAATCATGGTTAATCAAGAGGATTGTAAATGGACCAACAAGTCATAATTAACAACTCAAAGTTCTGTTTAATCAACAAATGTCATGACTGACTAAAAGAAAGCCTGAGTAGCTAATGAAAGGTAGGATTGACAACACAAGTCATAGTTAACCTGATCAAGTCATACTTAAGCAACTAAAGTACCCACTGACCAATCTGATCACTACTTAAATCAGTGGGTCTTCTACTAATGTCAGAAATCTTGTGGTTTGGTTTCTTAGGTACAGGTAATAGCATCCTTGAGAGATAAGTTTAGTATTGAGGAATATTTTAAAGAACTAAGGTATAACAAATCCAGGACTGTCATGCCGACTCTGGTTATAGCTGGGACTTTATTCAATCAACCAATCACTAGCTATTGAATATATACTATTTCTCAAGTTCTCTCCTAGCCCTAGGATACTCATGTGACATTTACTAATATTTTTTTTTTTTTACTAAGCTGAAAATTGAAACACTTTCCACCAGTTGTTGGGCAACTATTGCCTTGGGTCTTTCCCTTACCCCACCCATATCCATTGTCTTCATTTTGGGGAAGCCATCCTGGATACTGCCTGGGGCCACCAACTTGTCTGCTATAGTTTGTGGGAGCTGGCCTCCCTGCCCATCCTTCTCCCCTGGCAGAGAGGCATGGATAACAGCAGGGAAGCCAGCTCCCTTGATGGTGGCACCGTGCACCCTAACCAGAAAGGCATAGTACCTGAACTCCCAAAGGCTGTGACCACTGACAGCAGACTGGAATTCCCTGATGTCATCCATGTAACCTCTACAGTAGAGTTACTATTTTTTAAAAAATATTTTTTAGTTGTTGTTGGACACAATACCTTTATTTTATTTATTTACTTTTACGTGGAGCTGAGGATCAAACCCAGGGTCTCGCATGTGCTATGCAAGCATTCTACCGCTGAGCCACAACCCCAGCCCAGTAGAATTACTATTTAATACTTTATTTTTATTTATTTTGGGGGGGATACTGGGGATTGAACTCAGGGGCACTCGACCAATGAGCCACATCCCTAGCCCTATTTTGCATTTTATGTAGGGACAGGGTCTCATTGAATTGCTTAGGCCTCACTTTTTGCTGAGACTGGCTCTGAACTCATGATCCTCCTCCCTCAGCCTCCTGAGCCGCTGGGATTACAGGTGTGCGCCACCGTTACTGGCTAATACTTAAGTATCACATTTGAATAGTGTAAAATAGAAGGAAAAGCAAAATACCAAAGATACCTGAAAGAGGGAGTATTTGGTATCTTTAAATCCACTAGGGGTGGCTTCCTTGACATGGGGGTACCTTACAGAAGGTTTCTAGGTTCAAGAAAAATTAAGGAGTAATGACATGGTGTCAGCAGCCCTAGACTAGTTTCAGAAAACCAGATCCCCAGGCTTCTCACTAGAAGCCATTGGGACATTATGGAAGTGTTCAATGCCAACCCAGTCACAGATATCTGCCTGAAGTACTTCCTGATGACTCAGCGCTAAGATAAATGCAAAGCCCTCATGTTGGGCTCCTTTCAGGTCTGGATTGGTCTTAAAATTTTTAAGTATTCTTGCCTTGCAAGTAGAAGGTCTCTTTTCCTTAGTCTTCTCCCACCAGTTCTTCCTTGGCCATTTTCTTTTCCCATAGAAGCTCCTTTGATTTCACTCCCAAGCTCACTGTTGTGGTGACACACTTGGGGTTCAGAAATTTATAGCTGGAAAGGATTTTGAAAATAAATTGCCCAGCCTATCATTTAGGAGATGAGAAACCTTCGCCCCTGGAGTTGGGACTCAGTAAAGTCCTCACAGTGGTAATGAGAAGGCTGCTGCCCAGGGGTTCAACCCCACAATTCCAGGGCTCTTTCTCTACTGAAAGGTCACATTTGAATGTAGTTTGTACTTCGGAAGCCCATTTTTACATTTGACAAATTTCGGATCACAGTTTTGTTTCCCAACCTATGACACCCCTCATTTTATTATTTTATTTTTTGAGGCTCCTAATTGTCGATTGGACAGATCCATGACTTTCAATCACAATGAATCCCACAGTGAGAAACTTTATTTATTCTCAGAATTCCTCAAAGAGAAAGTCTCATGTCAGCCTGATATGTCTCTAACACCTGCTCAGCTCCCATTTCAGCAAGGAGTGAGGAGGGCCCGGGGCTCCTGGCCCTTCAGTAGATCCAGTATCCAGTGAGAGTGAAATAACATCTGAATATTGTATTATTTGACTTTGTTTTATTTATTTTATGAGTACCTTCTCATGTGGACACTTGGTGCTGGTTTTCCAATTAAGTCAGAGATGAAAATTTTCCATTTTTAGTCATGTTAAAAGAAAAGGGAGGTATCAGCTGACATAAAAATATTAAATATTAACAGAAAATATTAAATAATGGGAATGTGCCCTATCGCCCATCATCACTAGATCCTCTAAGCAGTGTTCTCCCGGGGAGGAAAGTTTATTTTATACTTTGCAAGAGGAGAAGGCTTTGTTGGATGCAAACTTCTTTGAGACTCAGAGGACATTTCTGTTTACCCAAACTGTGTATAAAAATACCTTACCACTTACATTTTAGTCAGCAAGAATTCTACCACGGTGGAAATGATTTACTGAAACGTAGACCTTCTCCTGAAATCCTGCCAAATATCTGATTTGGAAAACCAAGAAGTCCTATTCAGTTTCTGTCGTCATTGTTACTGAGCCACACGGGCTGGCTAATTAGTGACATATAAAGTTCTTTAATTCTCTCTCCTTCTCTTCTTTTTTTCACTTGAGCATCATGAGATTGTTTTTCTCTGCTCCCTGGTCACTCATGAAGAATTTGCTGAACTGAATATTAGGTTTTTAATAAACAGGGAAGGTCACCTTTGCTCTGCCACACCTTTTCCACATGTACAGAAGAGGCCAGATCTCTCCTCCTGGCCCTGCTTCTTGGCAGAGGAGGAATGGAAGTTTCTGTAAATTGAGTTTGTGCATCTGGAAGCCAAAAGCGGTCCTGTGGGTATTTCTTGCAGGGGAAGGCAGGTTTTGAGGTGACCACTCCACAGAGATTCCATCAGGCTTGTAGAATACTTGTAACCTGGTATTTTAGATTCTGAGCCTATTTGTAGCTCCAGAGATATAAAAATAAACTGTGTTTTCTTGGAAAATGTCTGTGTAGGGGGAGGATAGGGGGACAAGAGTTGCAATCTTAAACCAGGCTTCCAGGCAGTTACAATTGAACCATGCCAGTAAAAATATGTGTATTTAGACACTAGAATCCGAGGGTGCCCACGGAAATATCCTACACAATGTGTGTTCCATGAGCTCTCCTTGTTAATGTGCTTAAAGGCTTACTTTCTACTCAGTACATCCACTGGTGTGTTTTTTTCCATTCAGAAGAATTATTTCTTGCATAGTAATAGTCATGTCACAACTGATAAAGTGAAATCCTGGCTTTTAATACATAGAGCAACAGAGAGGCTTCTGTTGGGTGATTAAAACAGAGAAAACAGATGGGAGGGGGCAGTGGTACACGATTGTAATCCCAATGGCTTGGGAGGCTGAGGTATAAGGATCACAAGTTTGAGGCCAGCCTCAGCAACTTAGAGAGGACCTAAGCAACTTAGTAAGACCCTGTCTCAAGATAAAAAATAAAAAGGGCTGGAGATGTGGCTCAGTGGTAAAGTTCCCCTGGGTTTAATCCCCAGTAACAGAGAGAGAGAGGGAGAGAGAGAGAGAGAGAGAAGGGGAGGGGAGGGGAGGGGAGGGGAGGAGAGGAGAGGGAGAAGATAGCAGATATGCCCTTCACCACTCATTATTTATTCATTGTGATTTCAATAAGCATCACTTGATTATCCATCATCTGCCAAGCAATATGCTAGAATGGGGGAGAGAAAGAGAACATTAAGAACCCTTGCTAGTAGATTCTCAAGTCTGCATTAATCCGTCAATGCTTCACAGAACTCAGGATAAATCTTTTCTTTTGTCAAAATATAATTTTCAAAAGTTAAAAAATAAAAACCAAAAGTATTCAGTAAGCACATGTCAAAAATGTATCTAACTCCTTGATGAGGGAAATAATAGATGTGAAGGCTAGTTCATAGGATGGTAGGAGAAAAATACCTGGGTAGTCAGGTAAGTAGATAGGTGTGGTACAAAGAAAGAATGCAAAGTTTGGGGGCTGGGGTTGTGGCTCAGCGGTAGAGCACTTGCCTACCACGAGCGAGGCCCTGGGTTCGATCCTCAGCATCACATAAAAATAAAATTAGTTAATTAAAGATATTGTATCTAACTACAACTGATATATATATCACAGAGAGAGAGAGAGAGAGAGAACGCAAAGTTAGGTGCAAATGTTATTTTTCATCTGGGCAGAAATCCTTTGTACTTACACTAGACAAAAATTTTTGTAAAATGCCAGTCCTCTGCAATTTTTATAGAGTCTAGGTCAAGGCTGGAGGTATAGTTTCATGACAGAACACTCACCTAGCATGCCCTGGGTTCAATCCCCAGTACCACCTAAATCAATAAATAATATTTTAAACAATTAGAATCTGGATTCACTCAGTAGTAAAAAGTATGTCAAACAAAGTTTTATTTCCAAAGATCATTCAGTGCTGCTGTCAGTTAGTGCTGCTGTACAGTGAGTGCTGCCCAGTAGAACTTTCTGCAGTGATGGAATTATTTTGTGTGTGGTTCAGTGCAGCAGCCGTCAGCCATGTGTGCCTGTTGAACATTTGAAATGTCGCTAGGACAACTGAGGACCTAAATTTTTTGTTTAATATTCATTTCATAATTTTGATTTAAATAGCCACATGTGGCTAATGGCTACCAAATTGGATGGCACACCTCCAATGTGCCATTAAATAGGCAGGCATTCATTTTTATGCTCTGTTTTCAATTTTGGATGCTTTTTTTCTAAACACTCTCTAGATTAAATCATATTTTAAATGTTATGATAGAAGCTAAATATATGAAAGAACTTGGAGAAGACTCCTTGAAAAGATCTGATTCTTGCAAGATGCAAATAATTTCTTTTGCAGATGCAATGCCTCGTATATTGGGTGTGTTGGTAGCGGGTTCACCTGAAGTTGTTCTGTTCAGCAAGGGAGCTAGTTAAGCTCAGGCAGTTTGGAGGGATCCCAACTCTGCATGATGTTTTCCAAATGAATCAGCTTGGTATTCATTTTCTTTTAGCAAGATAATAACAGTCTTGTCTAGTTTTGATTAAAAGGGGCTTTTGGGTTTACAACAAAGGGAGAGCTATTAATATTTCACAAGAGTTTTCAGGTTTTAATAAGTTAACTTTTCTGCTGCCCTCACTACATTACTCAAAGAAAAAAGCAGTGAATGCAATGGTAAGGTTGGGTCTGATTTCTCATGAAACTGAGCTGTTTCACTTAGTTTCTCATCCTCTTCTGGCTTACAGGGCTTTTTCCGCAGAAGTATTCAGAAGAACATGATTTACACTTGTCACCGAGATAAGAACTGTGTTATTAATAAAGTCACCAGGAATCGATGCCAGTACTGTCGACTCCAGAAGTGCTTTGAAGTGGGAATGTCCAAAGAATGTAAGTGGAATCTCAAAAAAAGTTTTCTTCCCCCCTGTTTGCCTTATCTATAAATATATTTGCTCAGCTTCCAAAGTCAAATCATGAAGGGCGACAGTTTGTAAAATTCAGACATGACACTAATGATACATGGCCAAGGGTAGATATAAACAGAGGTGGCCTGAAAGTGGAATAACTATGGAGATTTTCCGATAAAACTTGAGTGGCAGTTGGTGGAAGGCAGGAGTCAGGTGCTGTGGAAGGCAGATTTGTATTCAGAACAGTTACTGACTCTATATATTGCAGAGCTGTGAGTAACCCACACACACGACAAGCCACTTGGTGACTCCATTTCCTCATCTTGACAGTGGGAATGAGGATCTTTGTACCAGCAAGGATTAAAAATGAAGCGAAAAGCATGAATATTAGCAGAAGTACTAATTTGTCCTACTTTGGGAAGGATCGCATCACTTTCATTTCACAAGAAACATTTTGAAATTTGGGGCACTGACATTTTCCCCCAACTTGATTTTAGCTTCTTTCTTCCAAGTCACCTCTTTCGAGTGATAATACATTGTATTGATGCAAGAGAACATTTTAATAAAGTAAATGTTGGTGGTGGGTCCATAATCATCTCATAATGGGGGCTTGAAATATACACGCTTTAACATGGACAAGAATATATAGGCTACAAAAATTTTTCATTATTTCATTCTCCTTTTGATGCTTTCAAATCTAGGAAATAAGAAAGGGAAAGGTGAATAACTTGACGAGGCTAAGGAAGTCATAGGGACGGGTGGCAGGGGAAGAAGCACTTTCTGATTCCTTCCATCACCTGGCAATTTGTGAAGGTCCACTGTGTGCGTGAATCTCTGGACTGGGTGCTGTGCAGGGACTTTGGAGTTGCCTGAGGTGTGCTAGCATCCAATCAGAGTGTGGGATGAAAAGCCAGGCACCCCGACGACTCTGATCCTACAGTGGGTTTAGAAGAACCATGTAATGAATCAAGGGTTCCTTGAATTGGAACTTGGGAAATGGGATCCTGGGGAGAAGACTGACCAAAGAGGGAAAGCAGTATTGTTCTGTACCAAGCAGTATTGTTCTGAGGGTGTTAAGCTAAGACTGGCCTTCTGCTAGGAGCTGCGACTCAGGGATTGCAATGGATGTTTTTTTTGGTAGCAGATGTTTCTTGCAGCCATCTTTCCTAACTGCACTCAGATTTATTGGGTTTCTACACTTTAGGGTTGGGTGAGATTAACTCTGTTGTCTCAAGGCAGTTCCAGCCTCTTCTCTGATCTGGCCACAATTGTCAGTGCCTTGTGTGAATGAGAAACCAAAGCCAGTCCAGGAGAAGGCAATTCCACACTCATGCTCAGAATATTGGGATGGAAGCACCCTCCTCTCCAGTTACATTGAAACAGGGACGCGCATAGGTACCAGTGCCCGTTAGCTCTGCTCCCACTCCAGGAGAAGTCCACCCAAGGACAGAGCAGCTGTGAATAGGAAAATGGAAAGAAAGATATTAAGCCCTTAATAGCATCCTCGAATGGCTCAACCATTGGGCCGGGTGAAACACTGACTCCAGGCCATTTGGTTCTATTTACCTGGAAGTACCCATTAAGGCCTTTGGAGATGGGCTCCTGGTCATTTTTAGATTCCCCAGGAGCAAGAATAGGCTAGGTCATTAGTCAAGGAAGCATGCAGCGTGGACTGTTCCCTGCAGGACAGTTTTCCTGCAAGTTTTCATCCAGTTTCCTTTGACCTCTTCAAACTTAAGAGCTATTGAATTATTTGAAATCAATGAATGGGAGATTTGAAGCTAATATTCAATTATCTCTGGGCCCACATTCTAACACGAGAGAGAAAAGCATGACCTGAAATAGCCAGATTATTTCTAGGTGTGGACCTCACAGGATGGCCACCTCATGCTCCACTTTTGGTCTGACGTTCCCGTACCCGTGGATGTCGACACTGCCTTTCTGTGGGAGAATTTCAGTTCCAACTGAAATTATAAATGAGTAAGCCAGATGTGAATTCAGGGAAAATCAGTCCTTTTGCATTTATTTGGTGTGGGCCGGAGACCCATTTCCTGCTTACATTACTTAAAACCCATATCCTGCTGCTCTGTAAAAACTGGCAGCTTGGTTGGCAATTAAAAAAAAATAATGTTTACACCCACAGGAAAACTCTAGCTTCAACTCTCAAGGAACTTATCACCTTAATTAGATTTAAAAATATAGAAATGGGAAGAAAATGGGATCATTATGTCCAAGTACACAAAAATAAATATGTTTTTTTTTTTCTTGGAAGGAAATTGAAGGGGAAATAAACACTTGGCGCATAGGAATTGAGAGTCTAATAGAATATTTTTAAAGTTGAAACAGAGGGAAGCAGGCAAATATGAGAATCGGTAACCAATTATACCACAGTATGCACCACTGCAATGAACCCAAGATTAATAGATCCTTACAGAATGTGAGAAGTGAAAAGGGAGCTTGGAGATTGGTTTTCACTCCCCTCTTATTTGACATACAAGTACAGCGGGACCCAGAAAGGTGAACCTGTTTTCCCAGCAATCTCTGGCTAAAGACAGAACCAAGTCCACAATTCAAGTCTGCCCCCTCTCCTCACCCTTTTTCTGCCACAGAAGAATTAGCAAGATTCACTGTCTGTTCTTGCCCTAGGACATGCCAATACATGAGTATGTATCAGAACCCCTTGGATGAAAGTGACAGAAAACCCAGCTCAAACTGGCTTAAACTGGAAAAGAAAATCAGCACATGTAACTGAAAAGTCCAGAGGAATGCATCTGGATACAAGGATACATGTTGGTTTCCAGGGCATTTTCTCTCTTCAACCCTCACAGATGTTTTGTGGCATGTAGGCCTCCTTCTCTGGAAGATCTTCCCTGTGGCTGGCTATGGTGGACACCAGGAGTGCCCGGGTGGTCATCTATCTGGCAAAGGGAAAGGCTCTTAGGTCCTGAGCATCCCTCAAAGCCTAGAGATGCATCCTCACTGGTCTTACTTGGATCATATACCCAGCTATGGGTGCATTGCTTTGTCCATTGTCATTAGCTAGGTGTGGATCCTGAGTCAGCCCCCCAAGCCTAGAGTTAAGATTGATTCCACCTAAATCATAAGGGCCAGAGTATGCAGAACTGTTCCTCATTGAGGGATCAGAAGGACAGGAAGTGTGGCTAGATGGTACAGCACTTGCCGAACATGCATGAGGTATGGTCATAACTAACCACAAAGAGTGTTCTCTAAGTCCCAGGTACGGCACTAAACACCTTTAATGCTGCATCCCATCCATCCTGATGGCAGTCCTAGGAGATAGTTTATTTATAATTCTTCCTCTTTCCCTTTTGGCAGTTGTAGAAGCTGAGACACAGAGAGGTTAATTACCTTATTCAAGATAACACAGTTAGTAAGGGGCAGTGCTGGGGTTTAGATCAAGGCAGTTTGATGATAAAGTCTGTATTCAAACCGAAACATATACTACAAGCCATAAAAAGCAGCTTTTAAAACTCTGAATTACTTTTTCTACTCTATTTTATTGCCAGTGGTTAATAAAACAATAACCACACTCCTTGTTTTATATTAGAGATGTATTCCCTAGAAAATCATGTGCAAATTTAATTCTTATAGATCAAATTTGATTTTAAATGTGTAAGGGGATTTACTAGTAAAAGAAATCCTTTAACATGGCCTATTAGAAAGCTAGGATTATTTCAACATTTTCCTGTTTTGTAAATGCTGGTGGATTTGACTTATATTTTCCAAGGGCTTTATAGAGCCAGGGAAGCCTTTTTTAAAAAATTTTTTTCTTGCAGAGGAATAGTTGTCTGTCAGAGTGTGGAATTTGAGAGTGGTACTGGCAAGAGGAAAAAAATCAATTTTTAGCAGCATTCTAAAAGTGGTGCAAAAATTTATGAAGAATTGGAGAAGGAGGCAAAGGAAGCAAAATGAGCCCATGTCTAGTGATGAGCTTCTCCTGGTGGGGCAGGAGGCTTGTAACAACGCCACAACCCTGAGTCAAAACAAGAATTAAAAAAAAAAAAAAAACAGAAATGATATATGATGCTATAACATTTGGGATTGCGAAAGAGATGTCCAGGTATCCAGCTTAGGATACAGATGGACGGCTAATTGTCCATGATGTGGAAGGAGGTTTAAGATGATGCATTTGGAGACTATAGGAATAAGGCCCTAGAAAGCTCCATCCTATGCAGTTACAGAAATTCAAATGAATCCTTTGGATCCTTAAGGAAGGAGTCAGCAATTTTTTTGGGTACTGGGGATTTAACCCAGGGGCACTTTCCCACTGAGCTACCTCCAGTCCTTTTTATTTTGAGACAATTTCCCACTAAGATGCTTAGAGCCTTGCTAAATTGCTGAGGCTAGCCTCAAACTTGCAATCCTTTTGCCTCAGACTCCTAAGCCACTGGGATTATTGACATGCACCACTGCACCTGGCTAGGAAACTTTTTTTTTTTTTTTTTTTTTTTTTAAGACTAGACTTTTTAAAAATGTTTGAAATTTTAGAAAACATTTTTGGCTTTGTGGGCGATGTGATCCCTGCCATTCATAACACCAAAGCAGGCATAGAAAATATTTAAACAAACAAGCAGTCATAGAAAATATTTAAACAAACAACCAACAGTATTTAAACAAATATTTGAACAAAACATTTGTTTAACTTTATTTGACTTTAAATAAAACTGCATAAATAAAACTTTATAAAAACAGGACAAGGGGGTGGGGTTTGGCTGATTGGCTATAGATAGTACAGTGATGTCTCTTTTAAGAGGTGGATCTAGTGCCCGTGTATTCCACTTATGGCTGCTGGTCATCTCAATCTGTGCTCTCTAGTGGACACTATGCTTCTAGCCACACTGGATGGCAAATCTTATATATTATTTAGTACCCAACTCCTCCTCCTCCTCCTCCTCCAGGGGAACTCCAAGTGTCTGTAAAATGTCATTTCCTCCATGAAGCCTCCCCTCCACCCCACCCAACTCATGGAGGCACTGTTCTCCCCAGGTGCTTCCCAGAATCCCCATGGACCACAAACTCATTATATCACAGTGTCATTCTTCCCACTTCAGGTAGCTTTCCTGGCTTGTTTATAAACTCCCATAAACTCCCAAAGTATCCCTCTCTGCCTTTTGGCTAAAATCAATGTAGTGTTAAACTCCTGAAAAGTAAGCCTTATGCCATCTTTTCCTTTTAACCTCAAAACTTAGCACCATGCTTTGCTCAATAAACTTAGATTGGTCAGGAAAGTTAAATGTGGCCTTTTTTTTTCCAAAGGCCCAGCTTCTTTCTGGTTTCATTTTCTGAAAAGTCATCAGACACACAATTCTGGGTGTGTATCTACTCAAATAGTCGTCACTCACTTATCTGTTGAATAACCGAACAAGTTATTCCACTTCTCTAGGCTGGTGTTTTCTACCTGGAACATGAGTATTGACCAAGAGCCCAGGCGTGGCCTGAGAATTGATGCTTTTAATCCTGTTTGGACAACAGCGTCTCCACAAACTGCTTCCTCTTTCCAGTTCCCTCCCTGGAAGTCATTAGATCCTCTGGCCTGTTTGCCAGAGAGCAGGCGTCTTGTTTAACTGTGTAAGGCGAAAGCCCAGCTGAGCAGAGCAGCGGAGAGGGGCAAACGGAGGGGCTTGGGGCTCACCTTTGCCACAGCTTGGCTACCAAGTTGCTCAAGGGGACAAGAAGCAGGGCCCTGGGACAGGCTGCACATGGGGATCCAGAGGTCCAGAGGAAGATGGAAGACAGGGACTAGGGCAGAATCATGCTTTGTGAGCTGTGAGGAAGGGTCAGTAGTGGATCCTGAGGGCCTCTAACCTTTGAGCAGGTTCCTATGGCCACTGTCCTCTCAGGTTAGAGGACACACCTTGCACTTATAACAAACTTGCTATGGGAGGTACCACTCATGATCTATTTCTACTTTTCTTTCTGAAAACCGCAGATTCGCCAAGGGAACCTCTTTCTATTGCTTTTTGTGATTATATGTATGTGGCTTATGTCCTTGAGTGGTGGACAAAACGTATCTTTGGTTTTGTTTGAGGATGCTATGTAGTATTTATTTCACAGCATATTATTATTGTTGTTCTCTGACAGTCTCATAAATGTATTTGTAGAATAGAGCAATTGAATTATCTCTGAATTTAAGAGTCCCCAAGCACTCATTGTCACCCTCTCATTTGGGGCACATTGAGCTTAAAGACACTTTTTTTTTTTTACAAAGTCTATGAATGTCCCCTTGGGTCGACAGGATGGAATGAATGTGCTGCGTGCAGACGCTTAGAAACTTCTGCCAGAGAATTTTGTTGTTCTGGGCTTCTCTCTCATTTCCCGCTTAGTGTTAAACTTACATTAAAACAAACCTTTTGGAGCAAAGGCACTTAACCTCAGTTAAAATCACCTTTACTGGTGTACAAATTATATTGATGTGCTCGTTGGTTCTACTGCTGGATTTTACTGGCTTAATAACAAGGAAATTCATATTGCAAGTTGCCCTGTGTACTTGGGAAATTACATAAAAATCATCATCAGGACACTTAATGTCTTTCTAATTTTAGTTTATTTCTTCATTTGTTCCCATGTTACATCCCAGCTTGTTACTGCATTTCCAAGGTTCATTGTGATCATTTTGTTCTGCCCCACAGAGATGTACCATTAACCCCCACCCTCTCCTTTTGCTCCAAGACGCACAAATCCCTAAAGAGCACCCCCCCACACAAAAAATGTGTAAGTGAAGGCTGGAAACTTTGTATTTTTATATCTAAAAATGTTATAGAAATTGGAGAATAAAAATCTGCTGTCCTTTTCTACTTGCCAAATGTCAATGTTTTCCTGCATCCGTCTAGGAGATTAAAAAAAAAAAAAAGTGGATCCCATTTGGGCATCAGCTGACTAATGATGTCAGTGCCACTGTGGGACTTCAGGCCCATTAACACGCAGACTGGAGAGGAAGTATTAAAATTCCTTCAGCTTTACTAACACATTTCTCCCTACTGCCTGTCTCCTAGAGAGGGGACACTCAATATATTCTCACCTTAGAAAAATGAGAGATTTCTATTACAGAACAGAGCAAGAGAAAGAATAAGGGGCCCTGAAGTTTAGCCTGAGCCGGGTTTAGATCTAGCCCTGACCACGAGCTATCTCCACTTGAGCCAATTGCATAATTTTGTTTCAACTGCAAAGAGCAAACTCACACGTGGATATTGTGCCAGCAACCGTGCAGGGTGGTTTTGTGGATCCAACTTCATGAGGGTAATGCCTTTAACACCACGCTTGGCACACAGTCGGTGCTAAAAAGTGGCAGCCATTCTCTCAGATTCTTTGGTGGTGACACAGTTTTGTGCAGCCATTGTTGCTGGCAGAGCTTTTTGTTGTTATAACTACAGCCTTGATTTTACTTTTGGAGAAAAGGGAAGAGAGGAACCTCATTTGGTTTTGAATTTTTTTTAATACCACAATATAGATGGACAGACCCAAATATTATGTCAAAGCATTAAACGTGAAGTTGTCCAGCATGCTTCCTAAAAATAAATAACCACCTTCCTCAGCTACTGTAAACCAGGAGACAGATGGCTTATTTGCTGGGAGAGTCCGAGACATGTGTAATCAGAGAATGGGAAAGTATCCTGGTATCATGGAACCCAACTCCAGGGAGAAAACCGAACTAGGGTGTTAGAAAGGATGCTGCCCCCTTCCTGCATGAGTCATCTCAAGGTGAGGCCATCAGGGTCTCCCGGGCAGTGCTGAGTCACCACGGAGGCAAAGCCTTCCCTCCCTCCTAGCACCTTCCTTTCTTGTCTGATTTGGCACCTTCCATGTCTCCTCGTGCTTTATTTGGGACTTTTGTGACCTTTGGATCTGTCATCTCCCCTCTCCAACCAAATCTTACTCACCCTTTGGCCTCTTCAGCAGGACTGTTTTTGCCACCAGCCATTATGAGAAGAAAGCCAAGAAGGACATCATTGGTACCATGACAGTTGATGGTCACAAAGTACTTTACCAGAGGCACAGTGCCTATGACAGCTTTCTGTTGCTGTGACAAAGACTTGAGATAATCAACAGGAGGGAGAGGTTTATTTTGGCTCATGGTTTTAGAAGTTTCATTTCATGGTTGGCTGGTTCCATTGGTTTGGGGCATGTGGTGAGACAGAACTACATGGGAGGAAGTATGTGGTAGAGCAAAGTTACTTACCGCAGGGCCACTAGGAAGCAAAGTGAGAGAGAGAGGGAGGGGAGGGGTCTGAGTTCCCCATATCCCCTTCAAGGGCACACCTAATGACCTAACTTCCTTCCACTAAGCCCCACCTCCTGAAGGCTCCACTGGCTACCATAGACCACAACATCAACATTTGAGTCTTTGGAGGATATTTTATTTTATTTGTGATTTTGGTACTGGGAATTGAACCAAGGAGTGCTTTACTACTGAGCTACAACCCTGCTCTTTTTATTTTTTATTTTGAGACAGGGTCTCACCAAGTGCATGAGGCTCTGGCCTTGAACTTGTGATCCTCCTGCCTCAACCTTCAGTTCTACAAATAGCAAATATTACTGGCCTGAACCACCATGCTTAGCTGGAGGACATTTTAGATCCAAAGTATAGCAGGAGCCCAAGACTTCACGTGATTCTGTCCGGTGGCTAGGACAGCTATGCTATTCATCCTCCATTTCTGAGATTCAGAGAGATAAGGAAACCTGCCTAAAGTCATACTGCTATATAACACCACTGCATCTTAATTTCAATCCCAGAATTCTTTGATCTACACTTTGCTTCTCTAACAATGACGTTCTTGCATATGGTCAAGGCTACCTACAAGTTTTTGGTTTCTTCACCCATATTTGCTCCTAAATCGAGTATTCTATCTTGTAAATGTGATTTGATACATACACTAGTCTAATGCAGTACTTTTCTATAAACTACACACAGTAATATGAAATATAATTTTAGAGCATGTTGAAGTTGGCATGGAATAGTATCAAGTTGTATGAAGTTATTCCCTATTCAATATTCATTTCATCTTTTATTACCAGTGAGAAAATCTCAGATTGATGCCAGTGTATCCTTAATTAATACTTTTCAAACTTTTCTTAATCTCTCTTTTTAACAGAAAAAAGATAGGCAAAAATATGTAGGTAGGATTGAATTGTAATTATTTCAGAGATCTGCAAATGTTTTTTGAAATGGTTATACATAGTTAATATTTTCAACCTTTTAGGGCTACGTGGAAATAGTTTTAGCTATTCTGCTCTTTCAGCATGAGAACTTCAAAATTGAGCATGATTTTATTCCAAGGAAACTTTATTTGCAACAACAGACCATTGACATGAAAACCCTTTTTATTTTTAACCTTTGCATTTATGAGAAATGATACTAATTTTCCCTTTATGGTTTTAGTACCAAAATCTTAATTTTACTTGAGCAAAAAGAAAATCAATTGAAAATGAAATCATAAGAGAATAGGAGTATGGGAATAAGTGAAAAATTGTGAAGGAATGGGGTGAAGTTTAGGAAACCCTGCTTTTATCATTAGCTGGTCAAATGTTCTTGAGTCTTATCAAGGATGGAAACAGCCCAGAGCTGCAGTCTGGGCCCCCTCCAGAGTTCCTGTGGTACCTTGATTGCTGGTCATTTCCCCCCAGGGCTGTCTCTGTCCTGCTGCATTTCTCCCTACCCTTCCTCACCTCCCAAGCTGTGCACAATTTTTTGGACAATTGGGTCTTGCTTTTCTTGGATCCTTGGAGTTTAGTCTTATCCCTATAAAACAAAGGATCTCTGAATGGGTCGGTCTTCACAGTGGGATTTAAAGCACCCTGGTGAACTGATAGAGGGCATATGAGAAGCAGGGAGCCCCCACATTGCTCTGTTTACTCATGGTAGCCTTGCAGCTTATAGCATAGGCTCAAGGGGCAGCCTGGGTTCAGATCCCAGCCTGCCCTTGGCTCTGTGTGTTCTTGCGCAGGTTTTGATGATCTGTGTGCTTCATCGTCTTTGTCTGTGACATGAAGATAATAATAGTACCTACTTCATGTGGCTATTGTAAGGAGTAGATGAGTGAATATGTGGCAGGGACTAAAAACAGTGCTTAGCTAAGTGTTAGCTCCTGTTACTATTCCTCCTACCATGCCACTGAGCCATCCTGGCCTCCAAAAAAAATAGCTTATTTGATCATCACTGGTTCTTAGTAACTGCAGAGTACAGCTAATGCTCCTTCTGGCCCAGTGGTCCATTTACTCAAAATAAGAAGTATTCTTGAACTCGAAATTAGCCATTGGGGGCTCAGATCTACACCCACAAAGCAAAGTGATAGGTAGATGGGACCAGGGGCAAAGCTGCAGTTCTGAGCCAGATGATCCCATGCTGGGACTCATGGCCCTTTCTTGCTGACAGAATTGGCTCCAATGTCTCAGCGTGGGCACAACCCAGCACAGTTGTCTCAGTCTGCCCGGATGCTGCTCTCTTGTCACACTCCCCCAGAGTGCTGTGCACCAGCCACGAGGAGCTACTCGGTGTCAGGTGTTGCAGCCTCAGGGTGTGTGTGTTGCTCTCTCTGCCTGTGCTGCTCTTCCCCTGCTCTTCTTCAAGCACCGTCGTCCTAAATAAGCACGCATACACACCTGCACTCAGATGCAAGCACACACACAAAACACACTTTGCTAACAGCAAAGACTCTGTGTGGGCCACTCGCCAAGGTCCAGTGTGACGGCACCTCTGTTGAGATGACTTTCAGAGTCTCACTGTTCTAAAACCTAGGAGGTCGTGTGTGTGTGTGTGTGTGTGTGTGTGTGTGTATGCATGCAGGCACATGTTAGAAAGAGAACGTACCTCACGAGGAGCTCTCTGCTACTGGCTCTAAGTACCTTGAGGGCAGGAATAGAGTCTGATTCTTGCTTGGTTCCTCAATGCTTCGTACTAGAAAGATATTTCTGGAATGCATTGGAAGTAAGAGGTACTTAAGGACTGGAGATTCTGAGTCGGTAGCTTTTGGCTGATTTTTCCAAGAGTTAGAGATTTGAATCACATGAACTTAAATATAAGTTCAAGAAAACTTTAGGTCCCATTGATTTAATGAACCCATTTCCATTTTCTCTCTTTTCCTACTTTGCATCTCATGAATAATAATAGCATGTTACCCTCTCACGACATGACAACCCAGTGTTTGTTCCATGGTGGATATGACCAGATAAAGCTTAGAAATATGTTGTCTTAGAGATTTGTTTTCTCTTAAAACTGTACACGTGCACACACACATGCACAAATATTTCATCGAATCTATAATATGTTAAGATGCACTATTATTTTATGTACCCCTAAAACAGAAACAAAACCAATGAAGCTTAGATACATCAAAGATGGCAAGACACGTGGCGATTTCGGAGAGGGAGATACCAGATACGAACCCTAGAAGAAAAAGGAAGCATCTCACGTTCTAGGCTGGAAATATTCTGTTTTCATCTTGAGCTATTTTTCAATCTGCTTTAAATAGACATTGATAAAACCTTGGTGCCCAAAGACAATCCCCAGCACAGAGAGTTGGCTGAATAAATATGCAAGTGCTTCTAAAATAGCTGGCAGAAAGCCCTTTGTTTGGAAACAAATGTCTCTGTGAAAATAGCAACCCCAAAATTCTCCCGCAGTCCCTATGTTCTGGGGTGATGAACATGGCCCTTTAAGTACTTTCTCCTGGTGACAGCAATTCTCTGGAGGGTGGCTACCTAAATTGCTCAATAAATCCATGCATAGAGTACAGTCTGGAATTTGCTCTTCCTGGAGTGGCATCGAGCTCTTAACCCCTGTCCCTTCTCCCTCTGCCATTGCAAAATATTAACTATCTCAGTTCAGTTCCTTCTTGTATCCTTCTCCCTTTGCAGCTAGAAGACAGAGTTGAGCAATTATCTGATGAAGTAGATTAATGGAGACAGGCATCTCTTAATGCTGGGGCTCAGCAAAGAGCCTCTTTCCTCAAGAGAAGGACTGTTGTTGTCTCAGATGCACACTCGGTTGCACCAACACTTGATTTGACCATTATTCACTAGCTCCACGATTAAAAAAAAAAATCCTGTTGTTTTATTTTCAGAATGATCTTAGAACAGAAATGTTGTATTGATGTAGAAAATGCAATTCCCCCTTTTGCTCTTTTGGAGGAAGAACTTACACCATCACTTGGTCTGACTTGTCAATGCATATTTGGATTCAGCCACGTTGTGTAAATCTTTAAATAGAACTAAGGAATGTCACTGCCATTTCCAAATGGATCGTTCAGGAGCCAGTCATGATATGGCCCTTCCAGAGGGAAAGATTCAAGTTGCTTCTAGTAAACTCTGTCGACTGGGGAGATTAAATGAGGGCAGGAGACAATTGAGTACAAAATGGAATGAGTGAAGGATTCCCACTTTGTCTCCTGGAAGTGTCGGACAAAGCCCTTGAGCAATTTTAAACGGAATGGAAACTTGGCTATGGTGCCCTTGGACTTTGAGCTCTCAGAAATCTGAAAATACGCAGGCTCCAGTGTCCTCTAAGGCACAGCTGAGTGAGTTGTTTCAGAAAGGGGCCCATCAGGGCTTCATCCTGGTGTGGAGATGGCCTTCCCCACATTCCCCCGGATGATCATTCTTCCAGGTGTACAGAATGCAGAGGCCCATTTTGGTTTTACACAGAGTGTCTTCTGTGTAGCTCTGTGCTCCCTAATAACACAACTATGTCCATCACATTGAAATGTGGTTCTTCCCTCCACCCAAATAACTAACTTTAAAAGGTCTGACGATGGCAGATGTTGGGGAAATGGAAAGCAACTAGAATTCTCCTATGTGGCTGGTAGAAGTGTAAATCAAACCAAAATTTGGAAAATGATTTTGGCAGAAGAATTGCAGATGTTTCGGATACTGAGATTGGAGAAGAAATGTCTCCTGTGGGTTCTTATAAAAAGAATATGGAAGGCATCATTTAGGATGTCCTTGACATTTTTTTTTCATTGCTCTTTTTTGATGACATCTTTCCATGTAGTTAAATCTCATCTGTTTTCCAAGCTGGAATAAAAATGACATAGAAAAACAAGATGATCTTTATGGCCTTAGGTCCCAAAAGAAGTAATGATGGGCATGAAATTGAAGAGAGTACAATAAATGATGTCCTCTTCAAAACAAGAGATGACTCTTCTGTTCATTCCATTTCAAATTTTTTTCACTTAAAAGTTCTCTCCTTCAAATATCGTCTTTCTAGATATCATCTTGGTTTCTATTTGATTTTTGTTTTTAAGGTTAAAAAATCAACCATGTATTTTAGAACCTTCTTCTCCCTCATGAACATTTTTTTCTCTTTATGAACTTATATATCTTAATGGCACAGACCTTAAGTGCACTGTTTGATTAGTTTTGATAAATACTTTCATCCTTTGAACCCCTCCAAAGTCAAAATATTAGAAAGAGGTCCGTGGGAGCTTCTGAGGTTGGGCATTCCATATCTGAGTCTGGGTGGTAGTTTTACTTAAAGTCAAGTGATCCGTTACAGTGTATAAGAATTCTACTTGCTCCATATTCTTGCCAAATCTTGATATTTCAGCTTTTTTTTTTTTGGTGGGGTAGTAGTGGGAATTGAATTCGACCACTGAGTCACATCCCCAGATCTATTTTGTATTTTATTTAGCGACAGGGTCTCCCTGAGTTGCTTAGCACCTCGCTTTTGCTGAGGCTGACTTTGAATTTACAATCCTCCTGCTTCAGCCTCCCGAGCCTCTGGGATTACAGGCATGCGCCACTGCATGCAGCAATATTTCAGCTTTTAAATTTTAGACATTTCACTGGGTATGAAGTGGCATCTTATTGTGGTTTTAGTTTGCATTTTCCTAATGACTAAAGATATTAGATTTCTTTTTAATTTATCAAAAACTCACTTTATTGTCAAGTTAGAAAATATAAAACAAAATTATGCGAAATTTGATCTTGTATTTATAAAGATATGAAGTTTGAAAGATAGAGCTCAAAATGGTAAAAGCTATTGTTCTTTTTCTGAGCTTATCTAAATTTTTATTTTATTACTTAATTGTATTGCATATTAGTTTTAACATAAATAGCAAAGCTGTCTTCGAAGGGGGGGTTAACTCAGACTAAAATGAGGTAGAACTTTGATTTTACTAAGCTTCCATCACTTGTAGTAACATTGATCATTGACAGTGCTTTAAATGGATATGGTTGAGAAAATTGATCACAATACTGCTATTGCCTTTACTTCTCATTTGTTTTATCAGAGAGGATCAAATCCATTCTTATGTACTTAGACATCTTGGTTCCTGCAGATAGCATCTATATTATTTGTTTCCATTACTATAATAAAATACCTAAGGCTGGGTGATTTATAAAGAAAAGAGATTTATTTAGCTCACAGTTCAGGAAGTTTAAGAATGCAGGCTTTTTTTTTTTTTTTTCCTTCTCCCAGTACTGGGGAGTGAACTCAGGGCCTTGAGCATGTTAGGCAAGCACTGTACCATTAACTCACATTTCCAACCCCAGGCTTGCTTTTTTATGATAACGTTACCATGAGAATCACCTCGGATCCCAGAAGAACTACAACAGTTCCTTCTGAGGGCAGCACTTCCAGTGACCTGGCCACCTCCCACTAAGTCCACCACCTCTCACATTATTACACTGAGAATCAAGCTACTGCCTTGGGGACACATCCAAACTACATCCAAAATCCAGAAATACCTTCATTGACTTCAACATGAAAGACTTTCACCAGGGGCATCAAACTTCAGCCTGCAGGCCAAATCTGGCCTGCTGCCTGTTTTTAGCAATAGCAATAAAACTTTATTGGAATACAGCCGCATATGTTCATTTATGTGTTGTCTGCTGGTGCCTCTTTGCCATAGCAACACAAATCGAGTCGTGATAGAACTACATAGCCTGCACAGCCTAAAATATTTACAGTCTGGCTCTTCACAGAAAAACTTCGCCAACCACTGCCACAATCTATTGACTCTCTTTAAATTTTCTATTTTAATTCAGACTCTGATTATGAGAGTTCAGTTCCGTGCCAAACATATGCACAATTCAGAGCTGCAGCCTTCTTTTCTATCCAATTTGTAAAATCTACTAGTGGTAACATGCCTTACGATTATATATTATTATCTTGATCACTCATTGGGGACCTTCTGATTTTACTGTCGGACTGAACGTTGATAAATGAATCCTCTCCCAGTTTCACTGCACAATCTAGTCACTTTAGGTGCAAGAAAAACCCAAGGAGTCCGTCCTGCATAGAATGCAGCTAACTGTAATGTCATGTCGTTCTTAAAACACAGAGGAGAACTTAGACATCTGAGATGCATAACTCCTTTTTTGAAAAAGATAAAATGACTAGGGACTGTGAACAGATGAGCCTGATCTTTCTAGAAACTGGCTCTGAAGGCAGTTCTAGAATAGGAAAGAGAAAAATACTGTGCACAGTGGCACTAGAGTTGGAAAGGATAAATAATTGCCAGATGACTTTTTTTTTTCTTTTTAGTCAAAATGGCTATATGCTATATAAAACCTCACCCATTTAGAGCCATACATTATATGTAATGAAATGCTTTTAAGAGTTACATCCAGCTCATGACAAACTTATTACCTTTCACTGATGCCTTTCACAAACAAAAGACATGTAGAACAAATCCACTTAAGCCAACTAGCATGGCACACTGGGCCATTCTAAATGCGGACTCCAAGATAGAGTGGCTGGTCCCTGCCTACGTTTTGTCACCTGTAACATGGAGATACATACCCTTCTTGGCTTTAAGGGAAGTTGTAAGAACAAAATTCAGGAGTATCAAAAAAATGTAAAAGCACTTTGAAAAACCAAATTGCTTTAGAAACAGAAACAGTTGTGAGCATTATTGGTTCAGAGACTGCAAGCATGTTCCCCTAGCAGCCCATCAGGACAGGGCCTTGCTGTCATCCCAAGGCCCACGGCACCAGGACTTCCTCTCTGGGCCATGCAGATCCTGTCTGCAGTGAGAAACACATGCTGTGCTATTCTTGTCTCAGTAGAATTTCCCGGCCTACTTAGCTTTCCAACTTTGCCCAACTAAAAGATAGAGCCTTTTTTTTTTTTTTAAGAGTTATCTCCAGGATCTAACTCTATGCAAACATCCAGACTCCTCACCCAGGTTTCTGTTCTAAGGGTGACTCAACATGTGAACTTCGCCGCTGCTTTGAGCTATTCCTGGTTTCTCTTACAGTTTCTAGGATGTACGGGGGGCGAAAAATGAGAAATGAGAATCCACTGGGGCTTTGGTTCCATTAGTATACAGGAGAAGCGATCCATGCACTAGGCATGAGCATATTCCCTTGGTCTAAATATAATGGCAGTCTGTTAGAAAAGCACTACACTGTGAATCCAAAATGTGAGACCCAGGAGCTAGCCATACCCTGAGCTGGGTGACCATAAGACAGGTCACTTAACCTCTCTGGGTGCTATCCATCTGTTAAACAAGGGCATCGAGGCAATGACTGGTAAGAACCCTTCCAGACCTCGCACCATCTGAGACAATAGACTCATAACATCCTTTAATTAGAGTCAGTAAAATCTCTTCATTGAAAATCATATTTGCTTCCAGGACATAATTACAGTGAAACCTAATTCATACTGTGCTCTGCTCCTAATAAAGTAGACAGAGAGTTGCTAAGTGGTTTTCGAACATAATGATGTGCCAAGATTGACTTTTCTCGCTGCTTTTGTCTCACATGTCACCTTTTTTAATGTGGGGATCTGTGCACATTTCTGGCATGGCGTGCTCTAAAGGAGTGTCACTGTTCTAAAGATGAAATACCTGAGGCACGAAGGAGCTAATGATCTTAACCAAGAAAATATGAAAACAAAACAAAAACTTGAAACAAAAGTGGTTGAGAGGAAGACCTCTGTGCTTGGTGTGGAGATTAATTATATTACGCACTTTTTATTTTCTAGGGTTCTTGCATGAATATGTAGGGTTTTTTTGTTTTTTGTTTTTTGTTGTTGTTTTTTTTTTTGTTTGTTTGTTTTTTTGCAATGCTGGGGACTGAACCCAGGGCTTGTGCATAGGAGGCAAGCACTCTACTAACTGAGCTGTATCCCCAGCCCGAATATGTAGATTGTTAAGACCATTGGAGGACTTATCTCTGCTCTGTCACTCTGGTTGGAAGGGAGAAGCTAAGAGGATGGGCCTTAGGCTAAAAGGCAGAGAGAGCAGGGCACAGATTGAGTCTGTGATGCTATATATCCATCACCACTCCCCAAGTCCCAAGTACTGGCTTCCCATCCTCAACATTACAGGCTTTAACACTTCAGAGGAAATAAGTTTGGCTCCTTTTGGAGACAGCATTTGGAGGAGGGAGCAAAGGAGAAAGGGGAGGGGCAAAGAAAGAGAACACGGGGAAGGTCAGGCTGGGAATCAGCCGCAGTACAGAAGTCGCATCTGGAAGCCAGCACTGGACAATGAGAGGTCCTGGGCATCTTTATTCCCAAGAGGCCCCTGTCCTGCCCTCCTGACTGCACCTCTACCACACCTGGGGCTGTTGGTCTTACAGGTTATGGGATTCTTGGCTCAAGGCTCTGTCCACAGAGCAGGAGATCCAGGATGGCCAGTCCCCAGGTGTGACTTCCAGCAGGCACAGGATAAGGAACAGAGTCACACAGGATCAGAATCCTGTTTAAGTGTTCTCCTGTTTTATGGGGCTGTCCAGAAAGTCCTGTAAGTCACCAGGGCTCATATTTTACACATGGAAATGTTTGGCTTGGTCACAACTTTTCTCAAACGCCCAGTGTTCAACACACAGTGGGATCAGAATAGACATGAGCCTAAAGGTATTGATAATATCGCTGATTACCAATAAGTTTTGCAGATGGGATCAGAAGCATGGCCTCTTTATATAAGAGAGAAGGCAGATGTCTGCCTACAGGAGTGGTTCTTTGTCTTTGTTTGTATTTGATTTCTGGTCTATGGTACAAGTCAAATCTTTATAAATAGGGAGGTTTTGTTTTGTTCAGGTGCAGATGTTATTGGTGCTTCAAGAAGTAAAGAGTGAATTTTTTTTTTCTTTTTTGCAAACTGAGAGATCCTTTCATGATCTGGGTAACCACATCCTGGTAGTTTGGTCTCAGCAGATATCATTAAAGGCAAAGAAGATCCTATTTAATGACTCAGGAATACAAGATTTATGGAAATATAATGACTTGGCCATTGATGGCCGATAAGCACTTGTGCAATGAATGCAACCTGGCTAGTCTGACCCTGAGGGAAGTTCCTTTATTGCTACAGCATCTTACTTTCTAGAGAGCATTTTCACCAGCTGATATGAAAACATTATGGTTTAGAAGCTTCTAGAAGTCAGGGACCATGTCTCCCCACACACTTTTCATGCTTCCCTCAGAGAAAGTGTCACAAATGCTTTTTGGAAATGATGAGAAAATGGCACACTTATGTCCTTATTTGAATAAAGAATTAGCCCTAAGTCACAATTGTAGAATTAAAGAGGGTGGGAGGGAGGATAAATGTAAAACTTCTGCAGTCATTTTTTACATACTCTTTTTCTCCTGCAAAGGACCAGTTAGTCACAATGCACACTTTTGAAAATGAGCCATTTTTAGCAATAGAAGGGGGGGAAAAGACCTCTCATTCCCATTCCTATATAAAGTTCAATTTGAAAACTGCCTCTTAAAAAGTTGTAGCCTTACATCCTGTGGGCAATGCCTAAGGCTGATGCACATCGAATTTTCCATGGGCTTCGATGAAGAAATTTGTTTAAAAAGTGAAGGGAATTCTTAAAGTGTCCAAGATGAATTCTGATATCAGAACTAAATGGAATGTGGCCTTTCCCCTCTGCACAGCGTGTGGCTGATAGAAACACGCACTTTCGGAGGAGTTTGCGTGTGGGCAGTCACCTAACATAACAGTTCTAATGGACTCAGAAAGACGCGCGACCAAATCGTGGCGACCTACTTTAGTTACCACGGCACCAGGCATAAATGTTCATTTGAAAGTACTTGAAAAATCAGATTGAACAAAAAGTACTTTTAAAGTCAAGGTCAGGATGGTCAGGATGTTGGCCAGAAAAATAGGCTCCAAGGGATAATTTAATCAGAACCTTTCTCCCGCAGGAATTAGGGTTGGTTTTGAGAAGTACCAGCAGTGTCGCCTTTACCATTATCTTCCTCATCTTGATGGGAATTGAGATGAGGCTTCTAAGTAATTGAGTGCAAATCTCTTTCATCTTAGGGAGCTTTAAGGAATTAAACCACAGACTAACAAACACCTTCAAAGGAAGTCCGTCCTCTCGCCCTCTTTCTCTCCCCGCTCCTCTGTTTTCTCTTTCTTTTTTCTTCTGTACGTTGTTGAAAAAAAGTTTTCTTTCATGGCTCCTGGGAACAAAATCAGAAATTATATTTCATGTGGAAATTTTCAATTTTCAGTTTATTGCATAACATCATAAAGTGTACCGACACATCTCTTCAAAAAGTGCATATGCTGTTGATGTTAAATGGAGAGGGGAAAATAGAACATGCCAAGATATTTCTATCATAGAGAATTCCCAGGATGCTGGGTGATCCTGCCCATCTTGTAGGCAAAAACAAAATCAGCAAAACTAAAGCCTGGTATGGTTCTGGGGTGGAGACGGTGGGGGTGGGGGGACGAAGGGGCCAAGGGTACTGGTGTGGAGGAAGTGAAGACAGCATGCTGGAAGAGGACTAAGGGTAGACACTGTCACCAGAGTGCCCATCAGCAAGCTCCTCGAGGTCAGAAAATTCATCTTCATTGTCTTTGTAAGCAAACGAAGTTTCTGGCTCCTGCCTTCATGAATTCACTCATTTATTCACAAATTTCCTGACACTTTCAACAACCCGTATTTATTGTGTGTCTACTATGCTGGATGCTCTTTTAGCTTAGAGTCAACATTCAAAGACAGAGTTCCTTGAAGTTATGGAGCTCCTTTCCTGTTCAGGGTTAGAGAGAGGGGAGACAGGTGTAAGTTGTAAGCCATTTTATATGATATAGAAGTTGGTCCTCATGGCTTAAAACTGTGCTGTCACATGAGACATCAAGAAAGTATAGAGCAGAGCATTATGGAGTGGATGTGGGAGCTGTTTTATACAGGGTGATCATGGAAGGTTTGTCTGGGAAGGTGACATTTGGGCAGAGACCTACAGAAAGTGAGGGAGCAAGCCAGGCAGAGGTTAAGGAAAGAGTGTTCCAGGCAGAGGGACAGAAAGATGCAAAGAAGGGTCTCTGTGCTCTGTGCTGGGGGTGAAGTGGTAAACAGCTTCGTGGCTAATGCTCTTGGCAGTTTGTTCTGTAGGAAGGGTAGACATTAAATTGGGAATCAAAGAATATGTAGTGGAAAGTCAAGCTACAATTAAATAGGGGAAGAGACTTGGGATTGGCTAATGGAAGAAGGCCTCTCTGAGGGAGGATGAAGAGGAGAGAGAACTGACCATGCATATGGAGAGGAGGGGAGGGTATCACAGATGACCCCAAGGCTTCATTGAGCCTAAAGTCTTCTAGGAACCCAAATGAAAGAAGATACCAAGGCTGGGACATGGTGATCCCGAGCAGAAGTAAGAGGAGGCCAGAGGCCATTGCTCTTGGACTCACTGGAAGCAGTTTGATTCTTGTTCTCAGTGTAATATGGCACCATTGATCAGTGATAAACATTGAACAACATGATCACAGTAGCAGTCTGAAAATATCGATGGTTCAGTCTGCTATGCAATAGATTGAGGAAAGGGCTGGGAATAAAAGTGGAGTGACTAATTAAGAAGTCCAGGCAAGAGTTGATGGTGGCTTAGGCAAAGGGCGTAACAGTGGGGTCAAAGGAAGTGAATGGATTTTGATGAATAAAATGGACATGGAACCAACGTGATATGATGCATAAAAGGCACATTGAGAATGTTGGATGGATGGATGAGTAAATGGGTAAGTAAATGAGTGGATGAGTTGATGGGTAGCCACTAGTTCTCTGTTCTCCAGCATGCTTTTGATGGCCAGTCTCAAAATTTAATGAGAGCAGGGTGGTATCTAAGGTGGTATTTAGTGCTATTCCCCTCCCTCAGGTGGTCCTTAGTTTCCTATGACTCTGTACTCGTGATGTTAGTGGTGGAGTTCATCTGGTGAAGGTATACGGTATTTAGCAATGATCTTGCCAGAAAACCTTTCTTGTGGTTAAGCATGCAACTAGGAGGAGTGTGTGTGTGTGTATGAGGAGAGAGAGAGCGAGAGAGAGTGATTGAATGATGGATGGATTGATTCAGAGCCAGCAGAGGGAATGGTTGAGTTGCTTAGAGGGATGATTTTCAAACAGATGATGCACATCAGTCATCTGGAGATTTTAATAAAATGCACATCCTGATTCTGAAATTCTGACAAGCTTCAACATCATGCTGATGCTTTTGGTCTTCAAACCCCACTTTGAGTAGCAGTCATCAGCAAATGGCTAGATTGCAAATATTTTCAGCCCCTCAGGCCCTATGGTCTCTGTCACAACTGCTCAACTCTTTCATCATAACATTAAAGCCCTCATAGACCCTACCTATGGGAATGGATGTGGCTGAATTCCAATAAAACTTTATTATAAAATTAGGTAGTGGGCCAGTCCACCAAGGCTGACCGTGCCTTGGAAAGTGGGGATCAAGGACTAAAGAGAAAGCATTAAAGATAGAGTTAGTGGGAAAACTGGGAACAATGAAAGTAGGAAAATGAGAAAAGATGGAAGAAGGGGAGAGGGGACAAGAAGAAGGAATAAAGAAAAGCCAAGAAGAAAGAGCAGAGCCCAAGACAAGAAGAAGAGTCCTCTTAATTTAGAAAATCTGCCCACAAGCCCTTCAGATGAGTTGGGCCAGGAGTCTGCAGGGGGCTCAGTGTGTTCCTGCAGGGAACGGGCATGAGTGAAGGGGGAGAGCACCTTGTAGCTCACGGACATGGAAGAGGAGCCTCTGAGGTGCTTCAGGTGATGTGATGGGGCAGCTAGCTGCTAAAGGGACCACGAGCTGCCAAACACAGCAGGAAATGTAGAGAACCAGCCTCCCTCGCCCAGGTACCTGCCCACTCCCCTTCCTAGAGTGGAAGAAGTTTTAACATAGAAAATGATCTCTTCCTACAAAGCAGAAAAGAAGTGGGCAGCATCCCCTACCCCAGCCTAACTGGGCTCTTGACTCACTATTTCCTGGCAGAGGGCTTTTGCCATTCCTCAGTATCTGTGAGGTCAGTATCCCAGATACCCCTGGCACCTCCACTCCATGTTCCTGTGTCTGTGATCCTCAGATCACAGGAAGCAAGTAGAGAAGCAGCTTCTGCAGAGACATGTGTTGGTCTAGGCACCGTGCCAGCTGCTCTTGATAGGCAACTTCAGTTCATCTCTGGGCTGTCCCGTGAGGTCAGTGCCATCCAGCCTCTTGTAAGGATGAGGAACCGAAAGCATTGAGAAGGCAGGCCACAGCAGGTCAGTGGCAGGAATGTTTCCCTGCAAGACCCAGATGTACAGGCGAGAAGCTCCAGGGTCTGCTTTATCTAGCCAGCCCTTCAAATTCTGGTTTTCTGTGGTATTTTAGGTGGCCAAAAGTTTGCATCTCAGCCCTAAGCTGTTCACTGTTCTAGCATCGTTTCTTGGTGAGGCAAAGGCTTAACTGACTTCTATAACCTATCCAGGGACCCTTGTCTATGACTTTTCTCCATGGGGAGACCTATTGAGAAGTGTGGAGAATGGTAAGGAAAGGGTATTACATTTTTTTTAGGTAAACCTGCTTTCTTTAGGATAGAGGTCAAAAAACAAGGCTGTGGATTCAAGTTCAGACTCTGGGAACTGGAGTTTCCTCAAAATGGGGCTAAGCCGACCTCCGTAGTGTGTTATGAGAGGATTTGCTTGTACGTAACGTGTTTAATCCAGAACCTTCCAAGCACAGGAATATAAACGGAACAAAGAGCAACTGCGATACCCTGAGTCTTAAGAAGGGGTTTTGGAGATTATTTTCAGGGTAAGAAAATGTTCTTGTCATTTTCTAACAAACTAAAATGTGGTTATTTCTCCTTGAGGGAGTAAAAATGAACAGTAGGCAATTATCCGTGCCTCTACAGATCTTAAGAAAAACAAACAAACAACTTGCTCTGTAAACCTTAAAAGAGAAGCCTTTCCTCCAATTTCTTGCAGCTTGTTCCTTTCCTCTGCCTCCTCTGCTGAAAGCATAATGAGCACTGTTTTTGCTGTAGCAATGAGGCCCTTCACAAAGCCAGGCTGGAGGCCGGTAAGGAGGTGCTCCACGGTCAAAGCCAGAGCCTTAGCAAAGAGCTCGCCAAACACCGATGTTTGACTAATTGGTAATGTCTGGGGAGCTGGCACTGGGAGAAAAGAAAGCAGAAAGGCTGGTGGATGTTGATGAAGGAAGACAGACTTAAAGCCAAGCGTGGAGATTCTGGAGAAGGGGCCTTGCCAACATGCAATTCAAGGAAGTTTGTCAAACTGTCTTGAAATGGGCAGTTAAGTCTCCAAAGGACAGTGTGCCCAGAATCTGCTTCAGCCGTGTTGGACGGCAGGAGACTGAGGCAGGAATGTGAGCCAGGTGTCAGGGGTGACATCTCAAAACCAAACAGCTCCATGCAAAATTGGTCTCATCTCCTGTTGCAGCCTGTCAGTGGCACCCACCAGGATGGCAAGTTGGGGAATCCCAGCACCAGCTGTGTGCTCTGTCAGGAGCCCCTCCTCCTCTGGTTGTTGATCTGAGGTAGCTCATCTACCTGATCGCTTCCCTCTTGCATGTTTGGTTTCCTAGGGAGGAGAATGTCAGCAGGTGAGGGCCTCAGATGTGAGCCAATCAGGGGAAACCTCAAAGTGGTCTCCTTCCTCTTCCTCCTCCAGATGGGGTCTGGATGCAAGTACCCTCTTCCTCCCCAGGCTTTCTCATTTCCTGCAGCAGAGAGATTGGAAGTGGGCAACCTTGAGGAAGAGGAAGCTTCTCCTCCAACATTTGCACATCTCCAGTGGAGCTCTCTATACAGACTAACTCCTTATGGCCACTTCCAGAAGTAGCCAGCAACTTCTAGTGGGCAAAAGTTCTTCTGAAAACAGAAAGACCCACCTCCCTAGGAACCTTCCTATGACTCTGATCTAATCTTTTCAAGTTAAAAGTGTTTCTCTTTCACATCCTTCAGCCACACCATTCTCTCATATTTTCTCTTGGTCAGAATGGACTTTGTGAAGAAAAAAAAAAATCACAGCTCTCTCCTGTTCAAAACTGGTCAGCAAATAATGAAATGAGAAATAATTAGAATATGATTCACAAAGGGTTAGAGGGTGAGCGGATGCAACAGTTTTGAAAAACAATTTAATGCCATTTGATAAAGTGAGAGATGCATATACATAGTAACTGGAAAAAAATATATAATATATTTATATACACACATACGTATATCCTAGGTACATGTATGTGTTTTGTGTGTGTATGCCCTAGAAAAATGTGTACAAAAATGTTCCTAGAAACACTATTCAAAGCAGAAAACTGCTAGAGACAGCTCAAATTTTAACAGCAGTCGGATGCATACTGTACAACAATGAAATACAATACAGAATTGTGTAATAGAGAACATAGATGAATCTAAGGGTTCATCCTAATGTATGGCTAGCTCACAGAAAAATGAATATTTTCACTTACATACATTTCAAAATATGCAAAACAACCTTTCCTTTATGAGTAAAAAAGCCATAAAATTTTAAAAAATTAAAAAAGAAACTGAGGAAATGGTCAACCCAAAATTTAGGATTCGTTCCTAGAGGATAAGGAAACAGGAAGGGAATGGGGAGAGCACCCAGGACGGCAAAGGAAAATGCGTTATACCATGTCTTTAAAGTATGTGAGGGAGTTTGGGGGTTGATGGAACTATTCTTTATTTGGTCATGGTGGTGTTTCCATGGATGTATGCATCTTTTAGAATTCATATGTCTGATGCCAAAATGGCAGGTTTGATATTAAATTATAGCTCAAGTGAAAAAAAAACTTTTTTTTTCTTGTTAAACTGTGTGGATGGCACATATGTGTGCCTATTATATTTATGTATTGTGTTTATCAACTCAGCTTACTCAATAAAGTGATTTTTAAAACCCTTCCGTGGTTCACCATTTTCCTCCGGTTAGAATCAAGCTGTCAGTGGCCAGTGGTACCTTTCATGTCCTGGTCCCTGCCTTAGCCATGTACTCAGAGCTGCCTCTCCATCTGCTGTCACAGGGCTGCCCTTCCTGCATGGTAGGTGTCCGTGGACCTGAGTTCCACTGGGCTGAAAGTTGCCTGAGCATTATCCACCCCATATAATCTAGCACACAGCCTAATGCATAAGAAGAATTTAGCAAAGTTTGGTACAGTTTGGTTGAGACAGGCATCCCCTTAGATTCTGTCGGAGGAAAGAAATGCGTGGGAGTTAGAAACATACATGCTGATAAGTACTCACACTTGCCAGCTTTGCAGTTTACATGGTTTATTAGATTCCAATGGCAGTAAATTACCCAAATTTAGGGACTTAAACCAACACAAGTTTATCATCCTGTAGAACCTGTAGTTGAATTCAGTGGGACTCACTGGGTTACAGTAAGAAGCTGGCAAGATTGCATTCCCTTCTGGATGCTCTAGGGGAGAATCCATTTCCGGGTCTATTCTGTGTCCTGGAGGCTGCCCACATTCCCTGACTTGTGGCCCACTTCCATCTTCAAAGCCAGCAATGGCTCTTGCCTCCCTCTTCCACATTTAAAGGACTCTTGTGACTACATTGGGCCCACCTGGATTATGCAGGATAATCTTATTTTAGGAGCAGCTGATTAGCAACCTTATTCCCTCTGCAACCTTAATTCTCCCTTGTCACGTAACCTAACATGTTCCAGAGATTAGGATTGTGGACATCTTTGAGTTGGGGCAAAGGGTGTTATTCTGCGTACTGCCTCTGGTAAAGAACAAATAAAATCAACCTCTGAAATCTAAGAGATTGAGAATACAGAGCCAACGCTCCTTCCTGGGCTCCAGGACCACGTTTGACTTAAGTCTTAGTTTGTACACCCCAGAAGCTGATTCTAAAATGAGTATTTGAGCGTATATAGTTTTAATTTCTTTTTTGTTTCACATAATCCCTGAAAACACTGGTGTGTGAGTGAAATGTGGCAGGAGAGCAAGAACAGATAAAAAAGAGTGTGTTTCCAAGGCAGTTACTGTGCACAGGTGGAGCTTAACCTGGAGAAGGTGAGAAGTGGTGGAAAACCGAATCTCATAATTACCCTCCACAAGAATCAGGTATTGTTCAAGAGCTTTTGTCCGGAGAACTTAATTCCCAGGACCTGTGGACCTCTTCAGGCTCCAAGGTCAAAGAAAACTCTCAGGCAAAGACACATGAGCATTGGCAGTTACAAGTTAGGTCAGAATGTACTGAAAAAGTCAAGAGGAAGGGAAGTGGGGAGATGGATGGATGGATGGATGGATGGATGGATGGGCAGGCTATATGGCACCAACAACATCTGTTACAATTTGTATTAGAGTTAGGAAATCTAAATGTTATAACTGAATGGCACCCTTTAATGAGAGTTCTAGAACTTTCTATCAGTTTTCAAAAGGATTCTACATAGACCTTTGAAGGCTCCTTGCAGGCAAAATACCTACCCCATCCCCATCTCCACCAGAAGTGCTCCAGTTTTGTTCTTTATGTTGATAGATGTTTAAGAAAAAGGAAAGAGACTTTTTTTTAAGTGAAAACCACCTTCTTGACCTACAAATTATAAAAATTGTGTGTCAGGAATCTTTTCTGCCAGGTAGGAATATGGGAAGGGGGCAAAGAAAAGCTCAATTTAATTTCCCTCAGGTTCTTTGCTGAAGGGGCCAGAACAAAAATCTAGTTTTTAGTTTCCTTAGTAAAAATAATCTTTCCACTGGAAAAAAAAATGTAAAAAGCTGCATTGTTCAGAATCCTCAAACCTATTCATTTCAACCCAGGCTGAAATGTGGGGGTGGGGAGAGGGAGATTTTGAACTGTTTAGTGTTAATGAAATGTTTAAGGCTGAAATAATGGAGCTATACAGCTCTTGATGTGATTTATTCTATTTTGTGTCAATTTGCCTGAAGTGCGTAATGTTGTGGCATTGCACGGAGGGAGGCTGCAAAGGGCTCTTACCGAGTCGTGGATTATAATTTACATCTAGAAAGTCTACACATTCCATAATTATGGTGTGCTATGAATTAGTGGAGTAATATTGAATATCCCTAAACCCCTTATTATGGCTTCTCACTTGAAATATGTTTTCAATATACATTTATTCAGCAGTGCTTAAACATGGCAAGTCATAAACACATGCTTTTTAAATCATGTGACTACATTTTCTTCCTGCTTAAATGTAGCATCTGATATTATTAACAGCAAAGGGAGTGGGAAACAGGAGGGGGTGGAGCCGTTAAAAAACAAATAGTATTTTTTATTTTAAAAGAAATGTCTCCTATTTATGTTGCTGTATTCCCAAAGCAAAAGAGGGAAGAGTATTTTAGAGGCTCGTGATAGTTTCTCTAGTGATAATTTATTTTTGTAACACTTTGCCTCCCAAGGGCCATGTATATTTGAAATCTGCCATATATTTTTTGCCATATATTCATATGTGAAAATGCTTGACCAACTTATTTGGTTCACAAATGGTCCCTGGCTAATATCCAATAAGAAGAGCTAAAGATCCAGCTTTCAGATTATTAAGAATATGGTCCAAATAGCTGGAGCTCCAAAGAGACTTCCCATAACTGTCTCTAAAGTTAGAATTGAACTTCAGTCTTGGTGGAGAGTGGTCCAGAAAGAGCCATAGATGAGAAAATCCTTCCAGGGAACCAGTTGGGCATTTTGCAAAGAAAAGTGTTGCTTTGGGGGATATTTACAGTTCATTTAGAGTCTAATTTCTAGCATTTCTGAACCAGTTTTACCAGCCCTATGCTTGCAATTTCAGCATACTAACAGCAGGTGGCAGGCAGGACCGAGTCACACCATACTTCCTACTATACACAGCTTGATGCAGCTAGTAAAGTCAAAAGACATAAAAGACTCAAAAGAGAATTCTTTGTGAAAGACAAGTACTTGCCAAAAATACTGTAGAGACTGTCTCAAAGTTTAAATCTAATGCATTTGTTGTAAAGGCTATCAGTACAGATTAACAAAAAATTCTATTTTTATAAATATATTGAGAATAATTATAATGGGATTCTGTAGGGGGTGTATTATTTTGTTTACATAAGCATAATATTATACTTTTCTTTCAGAAAATAATAGAATAGGAGGATTATAATTGTACTGAAGTAAATCTAAAACATTAAGTTAATGGACCATTAACTTAATGTTTGGCTTGTTACTTGTATTTTACAAGAGGGAGGCATTTTTTATTATTTTATATCCTGGGCTTTGAGTTATCCATGGATAGTACCAGCACATGGGTTGAAGGGTAAATTTTGATTGACAGGAAGGTGGGATTGCATCTTCTAGCAAATAAATACTTACTCTGCAATAGATATACCTAGGTTTTGCTTTGTTGCTTTCATTCTGCCCAATCACAGAACCCATAGCCTGATCTGGTGGAAGCAGCAAAAAAGTAACCCATGGAACTCTCTTAGTGCAAAAAGAATGTAGGAAGCCTCTGGGCTGGGGTTGTGGCTCAGTGGCAGAGCACTTTGCCTAGCATGTGTGAGGCACTGGGTTCAATTCTCAGCACCTCACATCAATAAAGAAAATAAAGGTCCACTGACAATTTTAAAAGTATATTAAAAAAGATGATGAAAGCTTCTTATAAGTTTTAAGTTAAAAGCAGGGACCATTTGTATAAGTAAATTATTAAGTTATATAATTGAGAGCACAATTTAAACAAATGTGAACTCCTGAGAAAAATTAAATACCTTACTTCTTGGCATTTTAACTTTTCTGGGTTAATTTTTAATTAAACCTTGGTTTTCTCTCTTGTGACACTGACTCCCACTGAAGCTTTCAGGGCTGTTTCGAGTTTTCTCGGAGATCTCACAGATGCAAAGTTAACCTCCTCCTCATGTCCTCCATGTCCCAATTTAAGAAAGGATTTTATCATGTGCTATTTGAAGGAAACCCAGATTATGTTTCACTCAACCCAGTCCTTATTTTCTATGGAATTCTGTGTTCAATTTAAGTTTTCATACCCAATCATCAGAAAGCAAGAATATTAAGAGTGTAAGCGTTGCCCCTGTGAGTTGGAAACTCAGCTTCAGTATTTGCTGACTGTAAGATCTCTAGAGCAGATAATTGAGGGATAGTAGCACCTACCTTAAATTAGAGGGATAGTAGCACCTACCTTAAAGGCAGAGGAGATTGGAAGGGACCTATGGATAATGCTAGGTAGTGTGTGCCAGTACATAGTGAGCGATCACTTCAATAAACATTAGTTATTACTATTATTAGTGGGTCTTCAATTACCTTATCTGAATCTAAGGAGTATTCAGGATTCTTAGGCTTTTATGTAATTTTTATTTTATATTTTTGCAATTCTAGGGATTGAACCCAGGGCCCCATTTATGAAAGGCTAGCACTCTGCCAAGAGCTACACCCCCAGCCCACTTTTTTTTTTCTTTTTTATGCTATAAGTAAAAGCAGAGAAGGGTCACTCCATAGATCTTGAGGACCCAGGGGCACTGAACCACTCTGCCACATTCCCAGCCCTTTTTTAATGGGGGGGGGAGGTGCTGGGAATTGAACTCAGGGGCACTTGACCACTGAGTTCAATCCTAGTTTGTATTTTATTTAGAGACAGGGTCTCACTGAGTTGCTCAGCACCTTGCTTTTGCTGAGGCTGGCTTTGAACTCCTGATCCTCCTGCCTCAGCCTGCCAAGCTGCTGGGATTACAGGCATGTGCCACTGTGCCCAGCTCTGCCTTTTTTATTGTTAACTTAGAAACAGGGTCTGTGGATATAACCAGTTCCATTATCAGTGACTTTGTTGTCCTCTGGAACAGTGTTCACTGAAAACACCTGTTTGGATACAGGATTATTCTTAACAGAGATCATATTTCTTTTCAGAGAAAACTTTACAAAACACACCTGACAACATTTCAAGTTTATATTTTGCTTTATGCAAAGTTTTTAGCTGCTGGCTTTGGAATTAGCATCTTTAATTAAAAAAGGACAGACCAAAGCTGGGCTACCAGTGCTCCAAAAACTGCAAGAAGTTCCTGTTTCTGCTGGTAGTGGTGGTACCCCATTCGCTCCTTCAGGGAGTCTTCTTACAGGAGGACCCAGCGATGCCACTCAGAAGCCAAAACCATATTGCATTGTGCTTGCCAGTAAAGTGAATGAGAATGCTCAAAATATTGATGTGGCTGTGGGAGATTAGATTTATTATATTAATGATATAGAGGGGAGGGAAGAGAGAGTCATCAGATTTGGGTTTCCCAATGGAGTAGCAAGGACAGAGACTGGGTTCTAATTCAGCTGTTAACTGGACCAGCTCCATCAGCTCCATGTCTGTTGACAGGACTTTGGGCCAATAGTTATAAACTATTATATAGTTTATTCTCTCTCTCTCTCTCTCTCTCTCTCTCTCTCTCTCTCTCTCTCTCTCTCCCCCTCCCTCCCTCCCTCCCTCCCTCTCTCTCTCTCTCTCTTACACACACACACACACACACACACACCAAATTTTTGTTTCTTTATTGGTGTCGATGAATTGTGAATTGGAAATCTCTTGGTTGGGGTCAGTAGTCACTGGCTTGGGTTGATGTCCAAGACAGCAGTGGTGTCTGGTGTTTAGGAGCACAACCTTGCTTTAGCTCCTGGCTCCACCATCTAAACATGGTCCTCGTAGCTGGAGCCCCAAATGACTCTGAGACATTGATATATACCATTCCCATGCCTCAGTGATACCAGGGACCCATCCAGGCTCACCTATCATTAAATAAAATGTCCCCAATACAAACCATTCCCCAGAAAGTAGAGTGCAAAACCAGATAAGACTTGTGGTTTCAAAAAACAAACAATCCAGGCATGGTGGTGCAAGCTTATCATCCTAGCTTCTAAGGAAACAGAGGCAGGTGAATCGTAAGCTTCAGGACAGTCTGGGCCTTTTCGACCCTATCTCAGAGGGAGAGCGCCCTGGGTTCCATCCCCAGTACGACAACACCACTAATCAAAGATGTTTATCCCTGGGCTCTGGTGGATATGGGAGAATTAGTTCATTACAGTTATAAAAAAAAAAGTTAAACTGTAGTGAAAAATAAAATGCAGATGTGTTGCTGTTCTGAGCAAATGTGATTGGATATTTCTAAGAAATAAACTCTCAGAAATTCATCGTTGGAGGCACAAGGGGTGAGGTCTATGAGGTAAGTGGTGGGGAGTTTTATGAGCTGCTGAGAGGGAAGGTGAGTCACCCTGAAACAAGATTATTAGAAAGCCTATGAGAAGAAAGTTGGGGAGTTTTCCAGTGAAATTTTGGATTGAGAAAGAAAAGAAATTTGCCTTGTGCTAAACAAGATGGCGAAGTCTGGTTCAGAGAAATTGAGTAAGAGACAAATTTCCCAGAATCACAGGAAAAAACTAGTCAAAGACTTCCCCTGGGAAGCATTCAGATCAAAAAACTGACTGAGAGGGTCTCTCTACCAGATGAGGAAGGGCCTGTCGCAGTTGGAGCCTGGAGAGGGTGGTTTGGAACTGAGTCAAGAAAAGACCCCAAATCCACAGGGACAGAGAGTCAAAAGAGTGGTTTGGTCTAGTGGAAGGGAAGGGAGATTGGTCAGGAGAGGCCTGCTGACAGGAAGGCAGCTAAAAACAAGAAGCATCTGGAAAGGGCCGTGTAATGCTTTAAACTCATGCCAAGCTAATTGAGTAATGTGAGCTTATGTTCTTGTAAATTATTTCAACTGCATATAGTTCTTCCCCTGAGATGCCTTACACTGCAGTTCAAGATTGGTTGTGTCTGAATAGACCCTGAGTGAGTTATGTGAGTTATATTGTGTGGTGTGGGTGTGCACATGTGTGCACATGCCATTTATTGATTATGATCTACATTCCCCATACCACACACTGATTCCTTTACTTTTCACCACTGCTTATTGATTATAATTCCTGTGTTGCAGATGTAAACACTGAGGGCTGACAGTGGCTTCTTAATTCTAATTCCACATTGCCAGGTCATGTGGAAGGAATGCATGTGGAGGGTGGGGAAGACATGAAAGAGTGTGTATTTCTGCAGCTCCTTTTTTATAGGAAGTCCCCTTCTGTAGACCTGCTGTGGTTTGTATGTGAGATATTCCCCAAAAACTCAGGTGTGAGACAATGCAAGAATGTTCAGAGGTGGAATGATTCGATCATGAGTGTTGTAACCTAGTCAGTGGATTAATCCATTGATGTGGATTAACTAGGTCATAACTGTAAGACGATCGGGTGTGGCTGGAGGAAGTAGGTTTCTGGGGGTGTGCCTTTGGGGTCTATATTTTGAGTGGCTTTTCTCCACCACACCCTTTTGCCAAGATGTTCTGCCTCACCTCAGGTCCCGAGGTATGGAGTCCACCAACCGTGGACTGAACCTCTGAAAGCATGAGCCACAATAGACTTTTCCTCCTCTAAGTTGTTCTTGTCAGGTCTTTTGGTCACAGTAATGCAAAAGCAGACTAAAACGAGGAGAAACTCTGAGTCATGATGGCATTTGACTTCCTAACCTCTTCTTAAAAGCCTGGAACAGGCTCCCTCGGTTCACAAAGTGGACGGTAGAAGATTTAACTTTGTTATCAAGTGAAGACTATTGCTATGCATCACCCAGGGCCTCCCCACCCTGGTCTCTTATTCCCCTTTTCCTCACATCTCCCACGATCTCAGCCTGACTATTTTGTTTCTGCATGGAGATCAGGAAATCTGGGTCAGTTTATCCAAGTAGAAAGTGTTGTTTTATTGAGTTAACTCTGCACAAACTGCTGCCTCTTTGCTTTACAAAACGGAGTGTCTTGTGTCCAGGGCATTATCTCTGGAAGTTTTCAGAGGCCTCCAAGTCATCACTTAAGTTTAAAATCAACAATGAAAACCCTTTTTTAAATTTTTTTCTTGTTAAGAAGTGGTGTTTCCTAATCACAAGTGGCTACTTGTTTGACTATTTTACCAGATACTAAGCCAAATCAACTTTTCTGGTTGTGAGAGGTCTTCAAGTAAAATTGCTCATGCTACACCAATGTCCAGGGATGTTGGAATCCACCTGAGAGAACATTAGACTTAGACCCATTTCCTAACTGTGGAATTTCCTTATTATTCCCGTAATGTAACTCAGCAAATATCATTCAATCCATCTGGTTACCAAAAGAGAAAGGGGGCCTTTTGGTTGCTAAAGGTCGTTTGGAGTTCTACTATCTTCTCGTCAGGGGTTTTCATGATATTTTTTTCCAAGTCTTCACATCATAGCAGTACCCTTTATATATTTTTCAATATTTTAGAGTATAGCAACTCAAAGTATGGATCAGAGCTAGTTGGTAAACTGCTACCAGAGCTAGTGAGGCAGGGCCACATTCTGAGAGTAGGTATTCAGAACTTGGCAAGCTGACATTGCTGCCACACTGGAGTGGAATTTCATTTTTCTAATAATTTGTTATTTGTTTATGTATGTATGTATGTATGTATGTATGTATGTATGTATGCATGCAAGGGATTGAACACAGAGGTGCTTCATCACCAAGCCACATCCCCAGCCCTTTCTATTTATTTATTTATTTTTGTGGGGGTTTTTTTTTTCAGATTTTTTAATTTGTTCTTTTTAATCATACATGACAGGAGAATGCATTTTGACCTATACACACATGAAGTATAGCTTCCCATTCTTGTGGTTGTACATGATATGGTGTTACACTGATCATATATGATCATAGGAAAGTTATGTCCAATTTGTTCTATAGTTTTTTCCATTCCCATCCCTCCTCTCTTCACCCCCTTACCCCCTGTACAATACCATGAACCTCCATTATCCCCCCACCCCATTGTGAGTCAATATCTGCATACCAGAGAGAACATTTGGCCTTTGATGTTTTGGGATTGGCTTATTTCGCTTCGCACCATAGTCTCCAATTCCATCCATTTACTGGCAAGTGCTATAATTTCATTCTTCTTTATGGCTAAGTAATATTCCATTGTGTAAATGTATCACTCATTTTTTTTTTTTTATCTTGAGACGGGGTCTGGTTAAGTTGCTTAGGGCCTTTGCTAAGTTGCTGAGGCTGGCCTTGAACTTGTGATACTCCTGCCTCAGCCTCCTCAGCCACTAGCATTACATGTGTAAAAGTATTTGCCTCTGATAGATTGGAAATGAAAAAAATCATCTTGATCCTTTATCACACAGGAGTTGGAGGGAAAACTATGGCACCGCTGCCATTGTTTGATGCCACCTAGTTTTGTTGAGGGAGATTGGGGATCGTGTGTTAAGCTGCATTTTATAGACAGACAAACTTGTGCTCAGGGATGTCAAAGCAGCTGGTGGCACATATAAGTTGTTGTGGCAGCACTTTTCCAATCTACTGCTCTGATAACCACAGACAAGTTCAAGCAAACCCTCCTGCAAATACTCTGGCCTATGCTGTTTTGAATGGATACCTCTGTACACAATTAACATTGAGTGGTCCATGAGGATAACCTTTGATGATATTTGAGTTCTCCCAGTTCATAAAACCATTTAGACCCCAACAGACCGGCCAGAGTCCCTGAGCTTTCCAAGGCAGTAGCAAGATCCTAACTGCAAAGAAGCTTAAGGTTTGGACCAGACCCAGGGAGACCATGCAGCGCCTTGCTGTGGACCCTGCTGACAGCAGCCTGACTTCCTTGGGAGTAACACCCCACAGTTGTAGCATTCTGTGCACGTGCAGCAAGGATGACTGGACTGTCCCTCCTCATGTCATGCCCACCCTTTTTCCCCTCTCACCTGTTGGCCCCAGATCTACTGAGAATAAGTCAAGCACCGTGACCCTCCTAAAGGTTCTTCTTTACCAGCCAAATATCCCTAGTGTTTTCAACAGTCCCTTGTGTGGTATGGTTTTCAATATGTCCAACCCCAGTCTGTGGCTCCTGGTCACACTCTCTACACGCTTTTGAGTCGGCATCCATCCTAAAATTAAGGAGTCCCCGTCACTGAACCTGGCATTCCAGAGGTGGTCTGTCCAGAATAAAGGAAAATAACCATCTCCCACAATCCACATACTACATTTCTTAGAATGCAGAAGAATCTAAGACTGCATCACCTGGTCTGCATCCCCGTCACACTGATGTCTCCAAGTAAAGTGGAAGTAGTAAATCTTTTAAGAGAAATCTCTTCATTTTGTTATATATGTTATTTTATTGACCCAGTCGTTTAATTGATTGGTCCCTTCCTTCACCCACTAAGCATCCAGTCACCCAGGCAGTAGATTTCTGTAATAGCTGATTCGTGATATTTTGAGAAGGAATCGTGTCAGTAGAGAGTGGTGCGGGCACTTGAATCTTCCCAGTTAGTTTTATCTAGAGCCTCGGAGTCTGGCAGACACCTGCTCTTTGGTCCACACGTCAGGACATGGTTAGCTCAATCACCAGGCCCCAGCTAGCAGAGCTCCCTGGCATTGGTACTCACGAGCCAGTTCCCTGGTAGACCTGACCTGTGCCCGACTGCCGCCTTGTCCTCCTTCTCTGTTAGATTCACTCACCAAGGAGGAGGAGTCTTTGCTGTGAATTTTGTGACGTGTATTTTCTTAGCATCCAGTTGTACATCGGGTTCGCCCCAGGTTCCCAGCCTCTGATGGCATGGTCACTGCATCCTAGACCCACAGCAGACATTTTATGTGGGTTCTGCAGGGGGCTGGCGATGAAGGAAGGGTGGGAAGGAGATCATTAACATTATCGTTTCTCATGTTATGATGATCATGTATGATTTTTTTTTTTGGAGGGGGAGGTACTGGGGATTGAACTCAGGGCCACTCGGCCACTGAGCCACATCCCCAGCCCTATTTTGTATTTTATTAGAGACAGGGTCTCACTGAGTTGCTTAGTGCCTCACTTTTGCTGGATCTGGCTTTGAACTCATGATCCTCCTGCCTCAGCCTCCCTAGCCTCAGGATTACAGACGTGTGCCACTGCACCTGGCTCACGTATGATTTTTATAATAAAGAAAAGTAACGATGGAAAAGATTCAAGGGTGAAGAAAGAATCATCCTTGCCAGCTCGGGGACTAGAGTTCCTTCAACACACTATGGCTCCTTCCTCCTTCAGGGATCCCTGACTTGTTGATGACCCACTCATTTCCCTTTTCTTTTAAATTTTTTATTTGTTCCTTTTAGATACACATGACAGTAGAGTGTATTTTGACATACAGACATACATGGAATACAACTTGTGGTTGTACATGATGTGGAGTTACACTGGTCATTTATGCATATATGAACATAGGAAAGTGACGTCCCATTCATACTTCTATCTTTCCTATTCCTATCCCCTCTCTTTTCTCTTCATCCTTTGTCAAATCCAATGAACTTCTGTTCTTCCTTCCCCCCACTCTTATTGTGAGTCAGCATTTGCATATCAGAGAGAACATTTGGCCTTTGGTTTCGGGGGGTTGGCTTATTTCACTTAGTATGATAGTCTCCAGTTCCATCCATTTACCAGAAAATGCCACATATCCTTCTTCTGTATGGCTCAGTGATATTTCATTGTGGTGTATATCACATTGTCTTTATCCATCTTTTGACTAGTACCTAGGTTGGTTCCATAGTTTAGTTATTGTGAATTGAGTTGCTATAAACATTGATGTGGCTATGTCACTATAGGTTTGCTGATTTTAATTCCTTTGGGTGTATGACAAGGAGTGGGATGACTGGGTCAAATGTTGGTTCCATTCCAGATTTTCTGAGGAATCTCCATACTGCTTTCCAGATTGGTTGCACCAATTTGCTGTCCCACCAGAAATGTAACCCACCCATTTCTTAATGCTTTTCGTTCTGACCTCCCATCTAACTTCTCTACAAAGGGGGGAAATTTTTTTTTAAAGTTTAATAATACTAACTGAAGTTAGAGGTTAGTAAACATAGACAGGGACATGCAGGCCAATTCTAGCCACCTTTTGTGTTTGTTTGTTTAGCCACCTATTTTTATAAATAAAGTTTTATTAGAATACAGTGATTCCTGTTTGATTGTACTGATTCATTCTGGCTGTTACCCGATGGCAATTCCAGAACTGAGTATAGTCATCATCTATCAGTGTTTGCTGAAGATTAGAACCCCTCCCTTCATGCTGAAATCCCTTATATAAAATTGTGCAACAGGTGCATCTGACCTACACACACCCTCTATGTGTTCTACATCATCTCTAGACTACTTACAATACCATCATACAATGTAAATGCTGTGTATATATTGTCATGCCGTTTGTTTAGGAAATAATGGCAAGAAAAAGTCTGTGTGTGTTCAGTAAAAACACATTTTTTTTTAAATGCATCTGATTGCATCTATGGAGATGAGAGCAGCAGAGGGTCAACCGTACTTTAGAGCCCACAAATCTTGGAATGTTTACACTCTGACTCTTCAAAAATCAGTTTGCTGATCATTGCTCACCACCAATAAACCCACTATGCAGCCACTCGAGTGACCTGAGTCCCTTTCATCCTCCTGGGCCTCTGTTACCTTTGGCTCTTGGGACCCCCATGTTGGAAAATATTTCCTCACTCCCTGTGACAGAAACCAGTGTTCTGTCTGCTCTCTGACCACTCTCTGTCTTCCACTCTGGACTTGACTCATCATGATCCTACCTAAGGCCCTGGGATTCTGTCTGTCTTGCTCACATCTGCTCTCCCAGTGCCTGGAATTTTGGCCGGCAGGTATGTTTGTGGAATGGATGAACGAGTTGAGCTCCATCCGCAGGAGAGCTCTTCCTTTCACATCACCTTACAGAAAGGTCCTCTTTGGACTTCTTGGGAATGAGTGGACCCCACTGATCGTCAAAAGAGAAGAGTCTAGCTGGCAGCTGTGAACATTTACCCCCACAAAGCCACGACTCTGGGCATTTAGGGACCTGCTTTCCATTTCAAGGGCCCCCACATTGGATTTTTATCATGACATATTATAGATCCGTGTGATGCATGCAGGAAGTGTTGCTTCAGAAAAATCTATTCATCCCCTAATTTCATCCAGTCTCCTGGGACCTGATGATAAATTTTCTAGCCCCTTCCTCCACACACTCCTGGGCTCCTCTTTGGTACCACAATAGTATTAGATGAGGCTTCTGCCATACACTTTATGGAAAGTGGCTATTTCCCCCTTATCTGGGCATAGTTGACTTTGATCATGTTTGTTAAATAAGTTATCATATGAAGGAAGAAGGAAGGGAGGAAAGCTATATATAATTGAAGCCTTTTATTAGAAAGGTTAGGGTTGCAAATGGAATTTTCCCTTGTATGTTTTTTTAAATAATTTATTTTAATTAGGTATATATGACAGCAGAATGTATTTTGATTCATTGTACCTAATTGCAGCACAACTTTTCCTTTCTCTGGTTATACACGATACGTGCAGTCATACATGTACCTAGGGTAATGATGCCCATCTCATTCCACCATTTTTCCTGTCCCCACCCCCTCCCCTTTGCCCTACAAAGTTCCTCCATTTTTCCCATGCTCCCCATTATGGATCAGCATCCACTTATCAGAGAGAACATTTGGCCTTTGGTTTTTTGGGATTGACTTACTTGGCTTAGCAAGATATTCTCCAACTCCATCCATTTACCTGCAAATGCCATATTTTATTCTCTTTTAGTGCTGAGTAATATTCCATTGTGTATATATACCACAGTTTCTTTATCCATTCATCTATTGAAATGCATCTAGGTTGGTTCCACAGTTTAGCTATTGTGAATTGAGCTGCTATAAACATTGATGTGGCTGAGTCACTGTGGAATGCTGATTTTAAATCCTTTGAGTATAGACCAAGGAGAGGGACAGCTGGGTCAAATGGTGTTTCCATTCTCAATTTTCCCAGAAATCTCCATACTGCTGCTTTCCAGATTGGCTTGCAGGTCACCAAATGTACAAAATTACAACAGATCTACACCAAGGCACATTATAGTGAAAATGCCTAGCATACGAAATAAGGATAGAATCTTAAAAGCCACAAGAGAGAGGAATCAGATCACATATAGGGGGAGACTCAATTAATATCTCAGCAGATTTTTTCAACCTAGACCCTCAAAGCCAGGAGATCGTGGAACATATAACAAGCTCTGAAAGAAAATGGATGCAACCAAGAATCTTATATCCAACAAAATTAAGCTTTTGATTTGATGACAAAATGAAAGCCTTTCATGATAAACAAAAGTTAAAAGAATTTACAGTGAGAAAGCCTGCACTACAGAGCATCTCCCACTGCCTTTCTTTTTCTCTGCTCACTCTCTGTGGAATCTGTAGATTTTTGTCCTAAACTGGGGTCACTTTTTTTAGGCTACAGCATGTGGCAGAATCTGTTCTTGTCATAGTTGCGTTCGTTTCACCTGGAGTCATTAGTGCATTTGTTTTTTTTATTTGTTCTAACTAGTCATAATTAGTAGAATGCATTTTGACACATCATACAGAAATAGAGTAAACTTCTCTTTCTTCTGGTTGTACATGATATAGAATTGTACTAGTTGTGTAATCATTTATGCATACAAGGTAATTAATGTACAATTCATTCTATTCTTTCTACCACATACCCCTCCCCTCCCATCACTCCCCTCTATCTAATCCAAAGTACCTCTATTCTTCCCTAGCCACCCCCCACTTATTGTGAATTAGCATCCGCATATCAGAGAGAACATTTGGCCTTTGGTGTTTGGGGACTTGGCTTATTTCACTTAGCACGATATTTTCCAGCTCCTTCCATTTACCACCAAATGCCATAGTTTCATTCTTCTTTAAGGCGTAGCAATATGCCATTGTGTATATAAACCACAATTTCTTTATCTATTTATCTGTTAAAGGGCCTTTAGGTGGGTTCCATAGTTTAGCTATTGTGAATTGAGCTGCTATAAACATTGATGTGGCTGCATCACTGTAGTAAGTCATTAGTTTTAAGTGACTTGAAGATTATGTGTCCTGTTCTCTCTACATTTGGCATGCCTACCTTGATGGTGACGGGTCCTACCAAATCACAAGAAAATTCCTGGTCTGTTTTGCGCTCTTGCTCTCAGAGGTGGTCCGTGTAGCCCAAGCATCTGCCTCAGTCAGGCCTTGCGGTTTGCTGTGGTTTTCTGTTGCATCCTCTCCTCTGAAGCCCAAAGCTACGGGAGAACCAGGGTGGAGATGGTTGTACCAATGTGACTCAGAGTGGACCATTCTTTGCAGGCCCAGCCAGGAGATGACCATACACTCTGCCTTCCTTCACCCCATGCCTTCTAGCCTGCAGTTGGCCTCATCATGAGTAGCAGGTGAAGTCGCAGCAGCTGCGCAGCCCTGGGATCAGGGCTCATCAGACATTACACCCCTCTGCCACTGTTCCTCTCCTGCAGCTCCCATGTGGGTCACTTCAATTAGCAAGCCTCTCCTCACTGCCCAGCTGTCTGGGTACCCTCAAGGAGGCCATTATGTGCAGAGGGGAACTCACAGCTAGGCACAGGCAACAGAAGTCAGGGAGGCCACAAGAAGCGTCCTGTTTGCTTGGGACCCTGGGAGGTGTTTCCTCTTCCCCTCGCACATCCACACCCAGCTGTGAGATAGCTGCAGGAAACAGAGATCAAATTCGGCCACTTAATGTCCAAGTCATCATTTAGTCCAAGGGAAAAGTGTTAGTTCCTTGTTACTGCCAGGGAAAAGTGACTGTCTTCTGAGTGAAAAGAAAAAGCAAAACTGTTTTTAAAACAATAATTGAAGCAACAGAGGATCCTGCAGATAATTTGGAATGTACTAAAATTTATAAAGAAGAAAATCTAAGTCATAGCTCCATGTTCTAGAAATAAGCCTTGTTAATATTTTATTTATTCTGTCCCTTTTTTTTCTGCATGCATACACATTCAAATTTTTCTGACCTCATTTTGTAGTTAAACTTAACCTTGTGAATATTCCCTGTGTCATTAAGCAGTCTTTGAAAAAAATCATTTTAATGGCAGCATAATGTTCCTTCCTACCATTGTGAAATAATTTATGTAGCCAATTGCTTACTGCAAAATGGGGTTTATTTTAAGTACAGCCTCGCTGCAGTTCCTAAAACTTCCAGATCAAATAAGCTTACCTGCCTGCTTACAGGCAGGGTTAATACCTCCTTCTCGGGCAGGTTTGTGAGCCCTTTCCTGCAGGCAGACAGACATGGAGAGAATGCCTTGAAGATCTGCAACCCAGAACGCCAGGTGCCTTCCTTGATATTCTCCAAAGTACCATCCCCTTGGAGTGAGAGGGAGAGGTGGGAAAAGAGGCCAGGAAGTGTCACCCTTGTGAAAGAACTGTCCATAGAAGAAAACCCAAGGCCAGGGAAGCAGAGGTGCCCTCCACTATTGGGAACTCAGTAGACTAATGAATGTCAAGTTCATGGTCCTGGCAAACGCCCCTTCTCTACTATTGCCAGGAAATACCAATATTTCATAAAGTGAAATATGCCTCTGTGCCAATCTAAGGACCAAGATGAATTACTGGGTAGTTGTTCCTATTTGTGTCAACCTAGTGAACCCTGTGAAGAATGTGGGACATCTCTCTTGGATAACATAAGGCATTCAAGGTGTGTATTTGAACATACTTAAGAGAACAAAAGAGCAAGGATCCCCCAAGCGGCTCAGTCTCTTAGTGACTCCAGCTGGAGTTTGATGATGGAGTTTGATGGATGGATGGATGGATGGATGGATGGGGAAATGAAAGAAAGGAAAGAAAGAAGGGCTGAGGGGGAGTAGATGGAAGGAAAAAAGAGGAAATTTAGGTGACACCATTGTATCATTATTTATTTGGATTTCTTTTTTCCTCCGAAAAGGTGTGAGAAGAATAAGGATTTTACATAAGCCAATGTAGTTCCATCTTTTTTTCTTATGTGAAATAAAAACCTAATATAACGCCAGGTGCTTTGATGCTTGCCTGTAATCCCAGTGGATCCGGAGGCTGAGGCAGGAGGATCAAAAGTTCAAAGCCAGCCTCAGCAATGGCGAGGCACTAAGCAACTCAGTGAGACCCTGTCTCTAAATAAAATACAAAATAGGGCTGGAGATGTGGCTCAGTGGTCAAGCACCCCTGAGTTCAAACCCAGTAACCCTCCTGCAAAAAAAAACAAAAAAACTAATATAAAATCCCTCATTCCCATTGTTAGAAAGTAAAGAGCCACATTTTGATCTAAGTAGCATGTTTTATCTGTTTGAGCCGAGGAGAAGAAGATGGGTGACTTTCTAGTTTAAGTGACTTAAATCTGTGCCCCCCTATAAAATATATTGTTATTACTGTGATTCATTTGACTTTTTTTTTTTAAGTGGACTATGGTTTGCGTGCAGTGGATGAAGTAATTGGAGTGAGTGCTTCTCCCTAGAGACAGAATCAATCACTGTTGTAGAAGATGGTGACATTTTAGAAAGAAACTCTAAGGAAAATGTCATGCTTAAAAAATTAGATTTAAACACACTGGCTCTAGATTGATTTTTATTACACTCAAATGGATACCCTGATTGATTATCAGTCGTACAAATGTTTAGCACATTTCTCACTTTTCTAATAATCAGAATAATCTAATTTTCAATGTCATTTAATGTACTCCATTCAAGGTTATAATAGATCATATTTCTAATAAAACACAGCAATTATGTAATGAATAATACAGGAGGACCAGCATTCAATTTCGCTTGATTTCAAAGCAATGCCAAGGGAAGGTCTTAGATGAATCCACTCCTTTAAATGGGATGCACATTTTTGAGTCTTTTTACCTGCATGATAGCGGAGGGTATTTTCTTCCTGATGCTGATCCAAATGTAGATTTGCCAGGAAACTTCTCCCCCCACCAAGGAAACATTCTTGGGAGGAAACAGCAAGTTTTGAATCCTTTTAATATATGTTATCAGTGCACCTGGAGAAAAAGTGACAGTTTGCCAAGTTATTTATTGAGTATCTCAAGTAATTGCTGCTTTCTCCTCGGTTTTGATATACATTCTCTGGAGAAATACCATATTTTAATTCTAAATATTTTCTCAGTATCCAGTGTGGCAGCAGCTGATGTGAGGGATGTTTTCGAGTAAGCCTTGGAGTGTCTAATTTGGAGGAGGGCCTGGCTCTATATTTAGAACCTAATATGTACCTGATTATGTTTACTGTGGTTGTTTTGTTTTGTTTTGTTTTGTTTTGTTTGAGAACTGACTCACTTTGAGAAGTAAGTTGTGCTTTTTATATTTGTGGTTTGGAACCAATTCCATTCAAGTCCAAATCTAGGTCAGTAATTACGAATTCTTCTCTCATGGTGTGCAAGTTCAGTTTTGATGATCGGGGCAGGTATGAAATGGTATCACAACCTGGTGGCCCCCAAGCAGGAGAGCTGAAGGGGTCTCTTCCTTTGGTGCTGTGGTCATGGTGAGGGTCCTGAGGGGGCAGCAGCAGGTGGAACAAAGGGGAATAAAGAGGTATCCAGCCTGAGGGCGTTTAGTGATTAAAGGAAAATTCGGCATAAGACCCTCTCTAAAATTGGTCTTAGATATGACCCCGGCAGCCCGGTGCAGTGGGGCAAGCCTGTGATCCCAGAAGCTCAGGAGGATTGCAAGTCCAAAGCCAGCCTCAGCAACTTAGAGAGGACTTCAGCAACTCAGCAAGACCCTGCCTCAAAATAAAAATTAAAAAGGGATGGGGATGTGGCTCAGTGGTTAAGCACCACTGGGTTCAATCCCTGGTACAGAAAAATAAATAAATAAACAAAAAGATATGACCCTGGCATATTAGAACTGCAGAAGTTCTGAAGTTTCCAGAAGATTAAGCAGAAGTAAATGACAGGCCAGTACAAACAAGATACCATTTAACAGATGAAATATCAGATCCTGAGTCAGATTCAGCTAAGTCAGTGGTGGACACAAAGACTAGGGAAGAGAAGAGTTGAAGATCTGACCATCACGTATGTGTCTAGGTATTGAGGTCTTCACCTTTAAGGTGTTTGACTAATCAGATCCTGAAAGACTGCCATATCCCTCTGTATTTGGAGCTGATGGGAGCACACCTTGAAACTTATTATCTTGTGTTCTGAGCACCACATTTTTAAGAGGGAAGTTACCTAGAACCCAACATCTTTCAAAGCAGGTGGACCAAGATGGCTTGAGATCCTAAGGCTGTGTGCTATGAGATGCAAGGGAACACACTGGAAATCTGTAGGTGTAGGGAGAAGGTCATTGCTCTAAACTACCTGAAGGTCTATGAGAAAAAGGAAAGTTATGAAGTCTGCTCCTGTCCATCAAATGCATGTCTCTTCAGTACCTCTATGAGATGACCCCTTTTTAACAGTCATGGCAACAAACACTGGGGAAATTGCCCACCTTCACACACCTGCTAAAGCCACAGAGTCAGGATTTAAACCCAGCTCTGTCCCACCTGGATCTTGTGATCTTACCATAAGTGAGATTCTTTATAAACTGATTCTAGATGATCCAACTGCAGAATTCTGTAGGTGTCTGTTCAGGCTGTGATGAACAAAATCATCACTGATGTTTGGAAGTATTCTGAGCATAAGGAGAGAATACTCTCATGGTGCTCAAAAGAAGATAAGGTTAACCTGGTATACTTGCTGCTTAAGTAAGTGAAGTTGAGTAATGGGAGCCCTGTATAGTTAAGGTACTTGGCTGTAAAAATTGTTCACTCTGGAAAATAGCAATTCTTGGGACATCATGAAATTTCCTAGAACCTTGAGGAAAGGGTATGCATGTGTGTCTCTCTGTTATCCTATCTAGGTTGTGGGGTAAGCTAGTCAGTTTATAAAAATAATACATACTAGATAGTTTGATTAAAAAAATAGAAAATTTCTCCCAGTTCTATAAGTCCAAGATTAAGGCTGTGGGGATGTCTGGTGAAGGCCTGATTTCTGATTTATAAACAACTGTCTTCTTGCAACCTTACATGTTGGAAATGAGAAGTAAGTTCTATCAAGACTCTTACAAGGACCCTAATCCCATTCAGAAGGGTTCCACCCTCATGACCTGCTGCCTCAGCTCCCTGACCTTCTTTGTTACCATAATCTTGACTCATGCCTTTCCTTCAGCCTAGAATGTTCTTCACCTTATTTTCTGTTGCTCAGTTCAAATGTTCCTTCCGCTATGAAGAATTCTCCAGTAAGCTTCCTCCCTCATCATCATCTCCCAGCCAGGCCCTCTAAATACTATTACACTAGGAATTCGGTTTCAACATATGATTCCATTCCTTCTTTGGATAATGCCTTGCTGACAACGGTTCATTTGGCCTAGAGATGGAGATTTGAGGCTTTGTGATATATGTGCTTCATTGTGGAGGGCTTGGCCATAGATACAATCACACTTCAAGAGTGAGAAGAAAAGGCTGGGCAGAGTGGCACATAGCTGTAATTCCAGCCACTTGGGAAGCTGATGCAGGAGGATCGAAAGTTCAAGGCCAGTCTTAGCAACTTAGCGAGGCCCCAAGCAACTTAGCAAAGATCCTGTCTCTCAATAAAAAATAAAAAAAACATTTTGGGGATGTGACCAGTGGTTTTGTGCTCCTGAGTTCAATCTCCAGTACCCTTCCATACGCCAAAAAAAAGGAGAAGGCTAGAATACTCCAGAGATAGGGAATCCTTTGGATGGGCAGGGAGATATCCCTTCTAGGAATCCCAGGATGCTGGCTTAGCAAGTTGAAATTTCTATGCTTTCTCCATTATGTCTTCAAATCTGTTTTCCATCAATCTGGGAGTCAGCAATAGTTCTAAGAGGGAGAATCCTTTGGAGGATAGTTAGCTTGAGGCACTTCTTTTAATAACCAGTTTTCTTAATTCTCGGCTATTGTTTTGAGGTTAGGATTCATCCTAAGAGGTTCCCTTAGCCCACTGATCTTTCCTTGTTTTTAAGTAGATGTGGAGATGAGCAAGAGCCCTGGGGTGTCCAAGCCAATAATCATAGCTGACCACGAGTCCTTCGGCAGTTCAGGTACAGGGTAGTAAAAATAGTCTATAGGATTGAAAATGGCAGTTATGAGAGCTGACCAACCATGATGCAATATCCTGAATTTGGTCAAAAGACTCCGTGGTAAGTAGGAGAACAGGCTAGACAGGGAAAAGAAAGTCTGGTGAAATTAATGAGAAAAAATACTATTTTAGAGTCCAGCATTCCTTTCTAGCCTAAGGTCTGGCCAACCTTCAGTGGATGCCTAGTTGGGCCTCAGGATGATGAAAATGGATGAAGTGGGGAAGGGCTGCAGCTCTTATTGACAAGTGACTTGGTTGTTAAGTAGAAGGGACTTGGTGAAGGGGAGGAAGACCACGCTCACAACTGGGTCCCCCTGCCTGTGTTTGGCCTGTTTCTAGGGAAGTCTGGAGCCTGGAGTCCACCACCCCTCCTGGCCTGGTTCCCCCTCTCAGGTTTTTGGAAGGTCAATCTCACTCTTGACCTCTGTTCCTACTTAAAATCTCCATGAGGGAGGTAATACTTCCCCCCTCCCATAAAATGAAGCAAGGGTGTGATAAAAGTTATGAAAACCTTTTTGAAAATACCTATGGATAAAAACACTCCATTTCTAAGGTTTGCTTCCAAAATAGTCTGGGGGGAGGTGGAGATGGGGGGGGGGGGGGAAATAAGGTTGGCCAGGAATTGACCACTGAAGGTGGAAGGTGAATGAATGGGGCTCATGATCTCTAGGTATCTAGTTGGACTTTCGTAATAGTCATCTTTTAAATATAAATATCCCAGTTGTCAGGAGTAGAAATATTAATGACATGCTGTAAAGTATGATTATGAGTTTTGAAGGCTTAAAATGAAAAACAGAAACCCTACAAAAGACAGTGTGTAAACTCTAATTCACTTGGTGAATGTTATGAAATGCTTCAAAAGTAAAAGTGTTTAAATATTTAAAACTTTAGGGAGGTAATTTTTTTTTCCTGCCGTAATTTGCAATTTTCTTTTTCAAGGAAAGATTTGAGTAAAGAGAAGAGCTATCTTGGTTACTATCTGAAGAACTTTCTTGGCTATCTAGTCTCTTTCATTGGATGGAGGGGTCTTGGCCTCTGACAATCCGTTAGTCTTAAGTGTCGCTCCCAGAATGATGGACAGGGTAGCAGAGAGCATATTTTTAAAGAGTACCTGGGATCGTTGCATCCTTCCTCTCTGTCTCTGTGAGGGATCACGCTTCGCTATTGGTGAGAGTCCTTTTTGGCTAAGTTACCAAATAGGCCCTGCGATGGCTTGGAACGCTTATGAAGGAAAAATTCCCACCTCTGACCCCAGCTCATCTGAAGGGTCGCTCCTAACAATTTGGAGCAATGAATAAACCCCGTTCATCAGAACTTCTGTGTCAATGCTCTCTCAGCCTTATCGTCTGTCCTCTCTGGTGTTTGCTACACACGTGCTGAATGCCTTTGTAGGAATTGTCATTGGGTCCTCACTGCAACCTGGCAGGTTTGGAGGCTAAGCTTTGTCATTCCCCCCCATCTCTGAAACAGCTCTGCAGCCTCAGCTCTCTGACCTTCTTTGTTACCACGATCTTGACTCGTGCTTTTCCTTCAGCCTAGAATATTCTTTCTTTTACTCATTTTCTGCTGCTCAGCTTAAATGTTCCTTCCCCTATGAAGAATTCTCTGGTAAACCTCCTCCCCTCTTCTCTGATGGGGCAGAAGCCCATGTCATACATCGTCTGCTATCACGCTCCCCCATAAATGTCCCCGGGGTAAAGATACATCCATATGTGTGTGGTTGGGTGAGGAGCATCCACATCTACCTGGGACCAGGGGTCTGGAAATACTGAAGACCATTGTCAGGACTGGGGAAAGGGGATTTTCCAGCAGAAAATGTCTGGGGGGAGCTGAGGGTGGGTCCCCATTGCAGTGCAGAAAAAAATGATAATGGAAATAAAATGAAAAACACACATGGGGGAATAGTGATGAGTATCTTTTTCCTCTTTTTAATATTTATTTTTTAGTTGTAGTTGGACATAGTACCTTTATTTTATTTATTTATTTTTATGTGGTGCTGAGGATCAAACTCAGGGCTTCACACATGCGAGGCGAGAGTTCTACCACTGAGCCTCAACGCCAGCCCCTCTTTTTCCTTTTTTATTAAATTTACTCTCTTCCCTAACTTGGATTTATTGCACAGATAATTTTTTAACAATTAATGATATTCTTTAGCATACAGACTGGCAACTGGCAGTCCATGGGTCAAATCCAACCCATGGTTTGAAAGTTTTGGGGGGACACAATGCATTTGTCAAGAGAGTCCTGGCTCCTTTTGCACTCCACAGATCAGAGTTGAAAGGTTGTGACAGAGACCATGAAGGCCCTCAAAGCCTAATATATTTCTACGTGAGCAATATTTTAGGGGGAAAGTCTCCATTCCCAGGTCTAGCTATGACTCCATGAGCAACCACGTTCACCTCCTTCACTGTTAACAGCGTACACTGCAGTGCCGGGCACAGGATAGCACTGGTCACTATGAATATGCGAGTAAAGTTCATGAGTGAATGAATAACTAAATTGACAGACAGCCACTCTAGCTCATATATGTAATTTATGGAAAGCTGTTTTTCCCAGTATAATCCTTTCTGCTCCTTGATATCCACCATACAGTAGATCTCAATCGATAGATACTGTAGCTTTCTGGGCATCCTCTGGGAGCTGATTCCAGGCCCCCCTGCAGATACCAAAATCCAAGAATGTTCAACTTCCCCATACAAAATGGTGCAGTGTTTGCACAGGATCTATGCAAACCACCCTGTTTACTTTTAATCATCTCTAGATTACTTCAATACATAATTCAATGTAAATGCTGTGCAAATAGTTATTTGATTGTATTACTTAAGCAATAATGACAAGAAAAATAGTCCTGTACATGTTCAGTACAGATGTGGTTGTTTAAAAATTGTTTCCATCTGTGGTTGGTTGAGCCTGCGAATGTGAGCTCACAGGTATAAAGGCCAACTGTCCTTACCCCTCACCTGCCCTTGCAGACATCTCCCTTGCCCACAATTCATGACCACCCCCAACGGCCCAACCCCCATCCACACCCCTTTCTCCTGTACCATTTCTCTTCTTACCGTTATTGGACCCACCAATATCAGACGTAATGTTGGATGTGTATTCATTTATTGTCTGCCTCCCTCCAGAAGGAAATGAATGTCAAGAGGTTGAGTAGGTTGTTTGTCCCCAGGGCCTAGAATAGTGCCTGGAACATAGTGGTACTCCATCAATATTGCTGATCACATTTAGAGCGGGTTGCTGCAGACCAGGACTTCTGTATATGTACCCCAGTTTTTCCTGCGAGACCTAAATGCTGTCTGGTATGGATTTTCCACCCCCCACTAGTATGGACTAGTAAATAGGTGGCCACAGGATGCTGGAATCTGGTTCCATTACTTTCTGTTCTGGGCACTGCCTTTCCTCTCTGTGGAGTCTCGGAGCCTCCTCTCTCTCCACCTTAGAAGGCATTAGCAGATGTCTTTTTGATTAAAAATGGGGGAAAAGCATGTTCTGCGTTGGGTGTGGGTGTTAGAGGAAGGGCAAAGGAAGGGCACGGGAAGGGAATTGTGAAGCTCTGGCAGGAACGTTGTGTGTGTTATTTCTTGGTCTTCTTGAGCTTTTTTGACCCCTTGCTGAAGCATTCCCAGGGATAGAAGCTGGATTCTGTGTTCATGTCAGACATCCAAGTATGTGGCTGTAAGCTATGCGGAGAATGGTAAAGATGGCTTTATTTCTTTTCCAAATGACTCTCTGGAGGAATAAATACCTGAGAATTAAAGTTCTATAGGACAGTAAGAGGATTTTTGTGCACTAAATAGGATTCAGCAATCCTTTACAGACGGGGCAATTGGGGATGATGTATTTATATTTGAGAAACTGGTAGGTTCCCTCGGGGGAAGGCTCAGTTGTCTAAGATTCTGGCCAACACTTCAAGTGCTCCGACTGACTTAGGGGGCGTGGCTTATTTCTGCCCAGTTATTTTTTCTAACATTTTCTTTGAGTAACACATGTGGCCTGAGAGTGACCCCACAGTGGCATTCAGGACAGCCAAGAGCAAGTAGAGGAATTCCTTAGCTACAGTCCTTATTACATTCTTGTTAGGAACACTAATCTTTTGAAAAAAGAATAAAGTTTTAAGAATTATTTCAGGAACACTATCTAGTTTCAGAATTCGATAGACTTGAGTTCAAATCCTGCCCCTATACATGACTGGCTTTTAAGGTCAGCTTTTTTTTTTCATGTGTAACTTAGAATAGTACCATCTACCACACAGAGAGTTGCTGTGTCATTAAATGAGATACTATATGGTAGGCACTTAGCACAGCACAGTGAGGAAGTTGCCAGGAGGCATGGTTGCTGAGGTAGACGTGCGAGAAGTCTGGGTCATATACCCACTTAGTGATTTGAGAAGCTGTGACAGAGAGATGTTTGGAGTTTAAATTTCCACAGTGGGTTGGAATTCCTCCCATCTTTGCGTTTCCAAGACTAAGGGAAGGAGCTGTCAATATTTTGTCATGGGAATCCTGCAGGTAAGGTCCCCCATTTGGCCTTTGCTTCCACTCTCCCTCCCCCATGCACGTTGGCACCCATGCATTTCCATGAAAGCAGGGACTTTGATTGCTGCTGTATCCCCAGTGTTGTCCACATCAGACCTGTCACCCAGTGGCAGCTTCTGCATCAAGTTCCAAATGCTGAGTCTCTTTCACATCGAGGTAATTCCTAGAAGGCAACAATTAGAAGATCGCTTCCCAGGGTGACCATTCTAGTCATAAGTGGACTTTTCCAAAGGCTCTGCCGGCAGACAGTCACTTCTGAGTGTGAGACTCAGACACCAGTTATCCGTGGCACACATCACACAAGTCCACTTGTAAGCACACAGCACCGGGAACCCTGTCCATCTGCACCTCCGTCTTTGGTCATCACTGTGCAGGATGGAAATAGGATGCCCGCCTGGCATCCCTTACTCTGTCCCTTCCCCTTGGCTCCCCCCTAATTCCGACATCCCTCTTCTTTCACCTTCAACTTCTAGCAGTGAACTTGGTGATCTCTCTACCCCAATCATCTCTTCATCAAGAACAAACTAACCCTTCTCATAATATCACTACCAGCATCAACCACGATGAACTTGGCCGCGTTCACAGAGCACACGTGAACCTCCAGCTGTGGTCCAGCCTCAAGCTGGAACTGCAAGGCCCCCACCCCGACTCCTTGCAGCACTTTCCTCCAGGCCTGCAGATTTGCTCTGCTTCTGTCTGCACCCTGGAGAGCACTCCCACCGTCCAGCCTGTGGCTGGCCTTGGATATGTGCAGACAGCTCTTCAGTGAATGCATCTTCTGAGATCTCACGGCTCTAGACTGACCCTGCAGGGAGCCTCTGCAAAGTAGCCATGTCAGAATCATATATCCTCGTGGGTGTTTGTAAACATGGGTGGTTTTACTGACCTCTTACAGGTTTGATTACAGAAAACCATGTTTTCAAGTGCTTCGACTTCAGTTTATTGGCTAGGTTGATTTTTGAAGGACTTTCTCTGGCCTCCTCTTAACCTTCTTCACCCCTCAGTCTGGCTCACATTCTTAGTGCTCTGGTTTGAATCTTCTCTTGAAAAGTCACGACTTTCTCCATTGCCAAAACCAGTGAACTTTGCTCCCTCTTCATTCTTTCTGACCAGCAGTGGACACTTGGCCAGACGGCTGCTGCTACTTCGGATTCTTTTCTCTTCTGATTTCTCTGGTTCTTTATTATTCAGATTCCTGTCCATTCTCCGTTTGTTCCCATCACAGTATCCTGTTTCCATGTCCACCAAACTACTGGCCACTCCCAAAGGTCAGTTCCTGATACCTGCCCCCACCTCTCTCTTCTCTCAGGCATTATCAATCCCCTCTTATGACTTCATGGTCATCTTTCAGGGCTGGACTCCTAAATGATTTAATTGAAGAGCTGTTCTCTGGCCAAATTCACAGTGCCATCTCTCTAACAACCTCTGGAATTGCCACATGGATTTTTTTATTTACCTTTTTTTTTTATTTACCTTTTTTATTTATTTATTTATTTTTAATTTACCTTTCTTTTCTCCCTACCAGGCCCTGGTTCCCACTGTTTCCTTTAGTCAGACCAGCCACCCCCATCTCTTTCCAATGTGATACTGTTATTCTTGGGTTATTTACTCCCATCTCTCACATCCAGAATGTTCTTCCCTCCCCTTTTTGCCTCCCCCTCCCCCAGTGAGACCCCATTCTCTGAGGCCATCCCACAGCTAATTTCCATCAGGTAACCATGCTGTTTCTGACCCCTAACCCTTTGCACACCTTGCTCTCTTCACCTGGAATTTCTCCTGCTCCAAGCTCTACGTGTTTGAGAAATGCAGTTGAGTATCCCGTATGGGAAAGACACTGCCCTATGCACCAAGGATACGGAGTGAATAAGACCTGCACACTCCTATAAGGAACAGAGCTCAAGACCCCACAGGCTAAACCATCAGCTCAGTGGTCTAAGTTCCATCTCATAAACTTCTCCTTAGGTTTTTTTTTTTTTTTACACCTGTTACCTGAATCAGTGGATGAATATCTCCCTTTGGCATATAGCTGAGCACACAGCAATTATTTGTTTAGGTGACTTTACCTTCACTAGAATGCAAGTCTCTTAAAACAGTACCCTCATTTATTTATTTAACATTGGTCACAGTACCAGACACAGTGTAAGTGTTCCTAACTTTTTAAACAGAAGAAGTAAATAAGTGCATAGAGGGATGGATGGATGGGCAGATTGATAGATGAAAAAGTGGTACAGATGGATGAACAACTGGGTGGATGGAAGGATGGACAGATGGATGATTAAATGAATGGCTGACAGAAGGACTGGATAAATGGACACATGAATTTATAAATGTGTGGACAGATAGATAGATGGCCAGACAGATAGATGTATTGGGAAAAAACAATTTTTAAAAAAAAATATACTTCAGATTCATCATTATTAATGAAAAACTTATGGTTAATTGAAAAATCCAAGAGTGGGCTAGCCTATATTTAATACATCAATTAACAGTTCTCTAAAGTATAAACTCAACAGAATGTGTTTGGAGCAAGAGTTATACCAAAGAACTATACTTGATGATTCTGAAGACCTTTAGGATAACCTTCAAGAACCTTGTTGAGAATAACTTGGGTATACAGCAGGCATGAACCATTTGAAATGCTGTAAAGTGAGGGTTTTTAATTTTTTTCATTTCAACAAAATATGTAATATGGACACTCACATATCCACATGTAGACCATTTCTCTAATGATTCCTATTTCTAAAATTTATTTGACAAGAAATTCTCCACATTAATATCCTAAATAGGGTATTTGCCAAATATCCGGAAAACTTGCAGGCCATTCGTGTATCTCTTTCAAATGCCTTCTTGACACATGGATAGCTCATGAAGAGATTCATCAAATGTGTCAAGCAGTTTGTAAAATTTTGAAGCCCAAGGAGGTAACCATGGTCACGTCTATTTACTCAGCCAAGTTCAGATACAGAATCCTGCCCTAAGAGATGAACCCATTGAGGGCTGATGTTGTAGCTCAATGGTAGAATGCTTGCCTGGTGTGTGTGAGGCACTAAATTCAATTCTTAGCACCACATAAAAATAAAATAAAGGTCCATTGACAACTAAAACAATATTTTTTTAAAAAAAGAGAGAATTGAAAAATCAAAAACTGATTTAGCTATGCTTTGTGTTCCCCTTTATCTCCAATAGGATGACACCAGCCTGTAGCATTGGTCTCAATCTGGACAAAAATTCTTTCCTCCTCACTTCCCTCATTTTCTCCTTTCCTCCTCTTTTAAAAATCTTTTTTGTTTCCATATTTCTTCTTCCACTGCTGCCTTAACATTTTCACATTTTGGTACAATTCATGTACATTAAACTTGTGTTTATATGATATGTCGAGAACATTCTCTTTATTATTATTTTCATTTATCATGAGAAAAATTCATTCCTTATTTGATTCACTATCTTCAGTAGCTCTAGGACTCAATAATTATTCATTGAATAAATGAATTGATATAGGACTCCAATTATTTTTGAATATATTACATTGTGTTGCAGTCATTTATATACCTATATATATATATATATATATATATATACATATATATATATATATATATATATATATATATGAGAATCCTATGTTGGGCAAAAATTAATGTCCTCACTTTTTAAATGAGAAAACTGAGGCTCAGAGACTTTAGGAGACTATTGTGAGTTTGCCCAGTTCATAAATGGGGAGGTAAAATGCAGGCCTTTGGAATTCTACCACTGTCTCCTTTCCACATGTCCAGTGTTCCTTTCATTTGGTTTAAGATCTACAGAGAACATTATCTCTGTGGGTGGTAATTGATTTGGGCCTGATTTGAAACTTTGAATTGCAGGAGTGACAAATTGTTTTCTTAACAACTGAACAAAGGCAACCATTGATTCAAATATCCTATGTGGTGAAAAGCATGTGGGTGTGTGCCGCTCTTGTGTGAAACCACTCTTCACACAGACTGTATCAATCAGTTATAGCTGTGTAACAGATCACCCCAAAGCTCAGTGGCTTTGAAACAATAAGCACTCATCATTGCTCACAAGACCATGGGTCAGATGGACTGAACTTCTGGGCTTGCTGGGCTCTCTTATGAGTCTGTGGTCAGTTACCATTTGGGTAGGCAACTCTACCACCCATGCCCAAGGTCTTTCCCAGTCTTACGGGTAGTCTGGCTCCAGGTTGGTGTAGGACAGTCTTAGTTGAAATAACTAGGCTCTCCTCCTCATGGTCTCTCCGAATTTCTGCTTCCCAGAATTTTTCCCAGCTTAGAAAAAAATCATGTCTATAAAAAATTTTTTAAAAATATTTTAAGAGAAAAAAGTATGATGAGAATGTCAGGGGAAAACATCAGCTTATTTGCTGAAAATTAATTGGGTTTAGAGGACAGTAGGAAATGAAAAATGTAGTCATTAGAATTGATCAGGATAGATATAATTGTTTAATATTTAGAAGCCCATAACTTGCTATAAAGAACATACATGACACAGAAAACAAGATACCGGTTTATCTGGAACCATCTGCTTCAGGAAATTTCTTTTTACCCTTCCGCCCCCTATCAGATCAGATACTGTTTCTCAAAGGCAGAGTAGACCACTCCATGAAAGAAACATAAATGGATGTATGTGTGTGCCTGGCAACTTTTTACCCTCTTTTAAGATTATTGATTCCTGAATCTGAGACTGCCTGCCTTTTCTTCCCCAAAAGTTAAAAGACCCACAAAACAGCATTTCAGAGACATGAGGGCAGATGAGGTCACAGCAAAGGTGAACTTCAGCTTAACATAGCAAAGAAGTTCCTGCCTGTGAAAATGGTGTAAAGTGGGTGTTGGACTCCCTTTCTTGTTTGGAAGGCTTTAAAACACGGTGAATTGATTGTGGAGTACATGTGTAAATTGACTCCAGATTAAAAAGCAGAGGGGCCAGCACCATGGTCTTAAATTTCCATTTACCATCGTTGAGGTTTGTACCATTAATCAAGGTCTTCGTCTCAGCCCTTATCTACATTGGGTAATTCATTTTTACTGTTTTTTTGTTTTGCTTTGTTTTGTTTTGTTTTGGTGCTGGGGATTGAACCCAGGGATGCTTAACCACTGAGCTACATCCCCAACCCAATTTATTATTATTTTTTTTAATTTTGAGATAGGGTCTCGATAACTTGCTTAGGGCCTTGCTAAATTTCTGAGGCTGTCCTTGAACTTGCAATTCTCCTGCCTCAGCCTCTTGAGTCGCTGGGATTATAGGAGTTCACCACTCTGCCTGTCTCACTTTGGGTAATTTTTGTTACAAACACAAAGCTACAGACAGGTCTGCCGCCTGTGGGCAGGACTTAGGAAAAGCCAATGTCAAGAGTGGCCTGTTGCTGAGAGGATCCAGGCCAAGTACTGCTGATTTTGAAGAAAAGCACCTGAGAGTGTGTGCAATTTCCCAGGTACACATTACCAGCTCCTGATTTTTGTTTTTGTTTGGTTGTTTTTTTTTTTGCTTTATTAAAAAAATATTTAATTTTTAGTTGTAGTTGGACACAATACCTTTATTTTATTTATTTATTTTTATGTGGTGCTGAGGATCAAACCCAGGGCTTCGCACTTGCAAGGTGAGCACTCTACCGCTGAGCCACCCAGCTCCTGCTTTTGCACATCATTCTGGAATATTTTATTTTGCCTCATCTCTATGGTTGACCTGAAAATATTTTCTATAGCTCATATGTTCATAGAAAAGAATATGTCATTTAAAAGGGAGCCTTCTTCCGGGCATGGTGGCACATACCTGTAATCCCAATGGCTTGGGAGGCTGAGGCAGGAGGGTCTCGAGTTCAAAGCCAGCCTTAGCAACTTAGTAAGACCCTAAGTAACTCAGGGAGAACCTGTCTCTAAATAAAATACAAAAAAAAAAGGGGGGGCTGGGGATGTGGCTCAGTGGTTAAGTGCCCCTGGATTCACTTTGCAGTGCAAAAAAAAAATAACAAAGGGAGCTTCCAAACAACAGATCCCTCACCTTGCAAGAATGGGCACCACGCTGGCCTGCCTGAAAGGAATATGTCCAGAGCAGAGCTGCCTGCCCCAGCCTAGACAGAAACAGAAACGAGTATCTGGAACACTCAACTTCCAAATAGAGGCAGAATCTCTATATCCAAAAGCCACCCATGAATGAGAAATGTGTTTAGAATTGTTTGAACATTCCATCTATATAGCACACCACTTGAACTGAAAGGAAGCGTTTGGCATCTGCACATTCAGATATTTCAGGGATTTTCCGTAACTGCTTTGAATAACTTTACGAAGCTGAGCTGGGCTAGAAGATCCTTGTTAAACTCTCCAAATGCTACGTCCAGACTATTTCCCCCGAGACTTGAATATTTCTTAGTCTATAAAAATTCTAAGTATTCTCCCTGCTTGCTTGCTCACTGACACCTCGGGGGCCAGGTCATCCCTTGAACTTTGCGGCCCCACGGGGCCCTGTGTCACCTTTGCAAGTCCTTGCACACGCCTGGCCATGTTGCAGGCTTGGAGCTATTCCATCTCTGTCTCGCAAACCCTGAAATCAAGGTCCCAAGGAATGAAAGGACTTTATTCCTTTGACACACACTCTTGGGTTTCCTGCCCTCAGGCTGCTCCCAAAGGCACCTGTCTTGTTAGTGTTGAGAACATAGAGCCACAGCCTCTTTCTCTCTGGCCTTCTTTCTCTGGGTGTTTGTTGGAATCCCGACTAGCATAACCATGGCAGGGGCTGTATTAAGGAAGAGACAATCTCTACTTTCAAGGAGAGTCTGATATAGCTAGCAGGGTGTGGGGGGTAATCACTCCCCACTCCCCTCCCCACCTTCACTGCAGGGACCTGCTGTGTTTATGACTTGAGCGCCAATCCCCAAATCCTCAAATTATGGGAAATGTATGTCTGCAGCAATTAGGGATAGACCCACCTGCCTTCAGTTCCACGGTTGTTCATTTACATAATTATTTCAGAAAGTGGTTTTTTTTTTTTTTTTACTTCCTTGGTTCTTTTTAAATTTGTTTTAATTAGTTATACATGACAGTAGAATGCATTTATGCACTTTGATATATCATACATAGATGGGATATAATTTCTCATTTTTCTGAGTGTACATGTTGCAGAATCATATTGGCCATGCAGTCACATATATACATACAGTAATAATGTCTGTTTCATTCTACTGTTATTCCTAGCACCACATCCCCTCCCATCCCCTCCCATCACTTCCCTCTACCTAATATAAGGTAACGCTATTCTTCCCTAGTGCCCCACCCCCAGCCCCTGGATTCACTCCCTAGTGCCAAATAATAATGATAATAATAATAATAGGAGCCTCCAAACAACAGATCCCTCACCTTGCAAAAATGGACAATTAGCCCATTGTGAATTAGCATCTGCATATTAGAGAGAACATTTGGTCTCTGGTTTTATGGGATTGGCTTCTTTGGCTTAGCGTGATGTTTTCCGACTTTAAACTAAGATACAACTGTATTTTTGTGCTTCCTCTTGCGTCTATCAATATGTTAGCTACTGGCCCTCCCCCACTCGCATCAAGCCGATAGCTTCCAATCACCAACTGTGACCCATTATTCTTGTAATTAGCAAGGAGCTAAGGAGTTGAGATGGGCAAATTTCAGGCTTTAATTTTCAAGTGAGAATAAATAGACCATTACGCGCCCTTTCCTAAACTGAATATAAAATACTTTATAGACAAAAAAAAAAAAGTACCATTGATTATATTTTCTTTTTCTTTTCTTTCTTTCTTTCTTTTTTTTTTTTTGACACCAAGAAATTTGTAGTGAAGCCTTGTTTTCCTCTCTTCCTGAGTCCAAGTGAGATCCACATCTTTTTGCATGTTTCCTACATTAAATTTTTATTGTGTGCATAGAAATCAATATTCCAGATACATGCACAAGTGCACACATTAAAATGAACACGACTTCATTTATTTCCATGATTAGACATTCAAATAAAAGTGCTTGGGTGTCTGTTTTCATATTCATAGGTCGAGATCCGTACATCAGAGGTATTTGTATAAGTGACACTTTTATTACATTCATTTCATTTGCAATATGATAGTGGATCATAAATATGTTACTTTTATGCCACCAAATCTGATTTGTAGCACTTAGCCCCTCACAAGGAGAATGCTTGATATTTTATGGAGCACCTTTAGTCCAAGAAGCGCTTTGCAAACATCGGGCCGGGTTCTTTCAGGTGTATAAATCACATTCATGACCCTGGGGGTGATCCTGACCACTGCTGCGGGGGTGGAGAGCAGTTAGTGAGCCCTCGGCAGCCCCTAAGGTGATCCGGAAGCCTTTAATTTCTGAACGTAGGAGGCTCAGGTGAGCTCTGACCTGCTGCACAGTCTCTGACCGCGGGTAGCACTCCACATCTAGCTACATGTCCCTTTGTGGTTCACAAGAGAGTGTGGGTTTTTTTTTTTCTCTCTCTCTCTCTTTTTTTTTTTTTTTGTACTGGGGATGGAACTCGGGGACACTCAGCCACTGAGCCACATCCCCAGCCCTATTTTGTATTTTACTTAGAGATAGGGTCTCACTGAGTTGCTTAGCACCTCGCTTTTGCTGAGGCCGGCTTTGAAGTCATGATCCTCCTGCCTCAGCCTCCTGAGCTGCTGGGATTACAGGCCTGCCCCACTGCACCCAGCTCACAAAACAGTTTTTGAGCCCCACTGTGGACCAGGTGCTATGTCAGGTCCTGGGCACATAAAGGGCCCATGAAATATGGCTCTTGCCTTCCAGACATCCACAGAACAGGAGGGGAGGGCCGTGCAGAGCTTGTTCTGATGCAGATGTGACAGTGGGGGCCCCTCACCCTGCTTCCCCGTTCCCTCCCTGTTCCTTCCCCACTTCTTCTGGGGGCGGGGGTTGAACTGTGCTGGAAAGCCTCTTGTCAAGCCCCAGGCCATCATGGATATGTTGGTGCTTGTGGCAGCCAGGGACAGCTGGAGCGAGAAAGGACAGCATCAATGGCACAGTGGCTCCCTGCCCATGAGCCCACACTGCCCTCTGTGCCTGCCCCCATTCCTAGCCTCTGGGATGGGGAACCCCCACCACCACAGTAATACATGTGCAGGGCTCCCTGTAGCCTCCCTCCCAGCACTCACTACACCCTGGGTAGCAGACACAGTGGGTAAGAGAAGGAGCCCATGGGCTGCACTGGGGCTCAGAATGCAGAGCGCTCACCTAGTATGCGGGAGGCACATGGTTGGATCCTCAGGATCACATAAAAATAAAGGTATTGGGTCTATCATGCAACTAAAAAAAATTTTTTTTAAAAAGAGCAGGCACCCTGGAGCCATCTGCTGAGGGCACAGCCAGCTGTATCACTTACAGAATGCGTGCCTTTGGGAAGGTTCCTCACCTTTCTGTGTGCCCACTTGCCATCTGCATAACAAGGCCTATGGGTGACACCTGCCCTTTCAGGTTGTCATGGGAGTGAATGACTTAGGATGAACAGAGGGTTTCAGTAAGTGCCTGGCAGCACCTACAACACTTATAATGAACACTTTCAATATCCTAATAAAAAAATACTCCAGGTTGTGAATCACAGGATATGTAATAATAGTGGCACCAATAGTACTTTATGAGTAATGTCTGTCTCCCGCCATAAAAGAGCTCCCCGGCAGCTGGAGCCATCCTGTGTTGCTTGTTATTTCACCCCTGCAGCAGTAGGTGCTCAATAAACATCCATTGTATGAACAAATAGAACCGTGGAGGAACAGAGGAGTCCATCTGCTCATTTGATGTCACTACAGAGAGCTCCTCTGAAAGCATCATTTCCTTTTTTATTTTTTCCACTTTCCACTTTTTATTGGTGCATGATAGCTGCACGTAATGATGGGGGTTTATTGTTACATATTCATACAAGCCCACAATATATAACAATATTTCCCCTCTCCCTCTCCCTCTTCCCCTCCCTCCCCCGGTCACTTTCTTCTTTCTGTTGGGGATGGTTGGCCCCTCTGAGGCCTCTAGAGCTGACTTTCATAAGTTCCACTCCCCCACCCCCTTTTCTCTTTTTCTCTCCAGCTTCCACATCTGAGAGAACACATGTGACCCTTGTCCTGAGTTTGGCTTATTTCGCTTAACATGATGGTCTCATTCCATCCATTGTCCAGCAAATGACCTAATTTCATATTTCTTTATGGCTGGAGAAAACTTCATGTGTGTCTATACACCACATTTTCTCTATCCGCTCATCCACTGATGGACACCCGGGCTGGTTCCTAGTGCTGTGGGCATCATTTCTTACCGCGAGTCTCCCCCGCCCCTGATGCCACGGGCCTCACACTAACCCCCCAGGTTCTCCGTGATCAGGCCCACCCATTCCTACAAGGAAGGGCTGTAAGTTCTTCCTGCATAACCAGCCCTCATAAACCTTTCCTGGACACTTCCTCTGTCTCCTCTAGCACCACACCCGAGCAGCTCAGGGGGGTGCATCTGCCATCAGGGACGAGGGCCTGGGAGAGGTGGTGACGCCTCTGGGCTCCACCCCAGGTGGTGAGCCGTGGAGCTGGCACTTGCTGCAGATCTCGGGCTTCCCCTCCGGCACCTGAGTCACCTCTGACCCTCACTGGTGGCCAACAAGGTGGAAAGCCCTTGCCCTTCCCCGCCCCAGGAGCTCCTGACCTGGAGGCCTCAGAGGGGGCCCACCATCCCCAACAGCTGGTCAGAGCCCCCGTCTCCAGGGCCTCATGGCTTCCTGTGCACGGCATCCTTGATTCTGATGTTCCTTGGTAGTCACCCCCATGCCTGGTCCAAATGCCACATCTGTCTTCCACCACAGTTTAAAACCATGGAGCAAAGTAGCGGCCAAAGCCACATGTTTGGAAGATTTTCCCATCAGCTTAGGAAGCTTCATGGAGCATAGCTTCAAGTTACAGTGTGGGAGAGATTCTGGGGTCCCGGGAGTCCTTAGACAGGCAGGCAGCCATAGTGGGATACAGCTTATGGAGGATGAGAGGGGTCTGGAAGGTGACCTGAGGTTATGCACTGGTCTCTGGCAACCAGCTGCTGAGGATGCTCCCATTTGGACCCTAAATTACAGAAGAAGGTGATCCAGCTTTGCAGCTGATGTCTTGCAAATGGCGGATGCTGTCACCACACAACCCAGGGAGTTTGTGCCCCACTGCACCTCACCAAGGCCCCCTTTCTACATGACCTGGCCTCTTGCTTTTGGTTTGGTTCAGATGCCCCATGGTGACAGCTCAGAGTGTCCCCTCCCTGCAAGGTAGAGGTATGTTTATTCAAGTAAGTTTTTGGGAGTGGGGGAGTGAGGCGGAGTCTGCTGGAACACAGGCCCACACACCTACTGGGCTGGGGCTGTGGGTAATGTCAGGGTGCTTGTTTGATGGCCATTTCCCAGCCCTATTTTGTATTTTATTTAGAGACAGGGTCTCACTGAGTTGCTCAGCACCTCACTTTTGCTGAGGCTGGCTTTGAACTCACGGTCCTCCTGCCTCAGCCTCCCAAGCCACTGGGAACACTGATCATTTTAAAGTATCCAATTCGGTGTAGTGTATCCACAAAATTATATGACCTTCAAAGGCTGGAACATTTTCATCTCCTCAAAGAGAAACCCCATACCCATCAGTGCTCACTCCTTATCCCTGTCCCCCATCCCAGCCCTTGGTGACCACGAGTCCACTATCGGGTCTGTGGATTTGCTTATTCTGATTCTAAAAATAGAATCATACAACATGTGGCCCCTTGTGATTGGCTCCTCCACTCAGCACAATATTTTCCGGGTCCGTCTGTGTTGTAACACGTGTCAATACTTCGTTCCTTTTTGATGACAGATAATGCTCCATTTTATAGCTAGACCACATTTTGTTTATCCACTGATGGTTTGATGGACATTTGGGTTGCTTCCACTTTTGAGCTATTATACACAATGTCGCTGTGAACAGTCGTGTTCAAGTTTGACGTGGACATCTATTTTTAGTTCTCTTGGGTCGAACCTAGGAATTACTGGTTCAATACGATAACTGCGTCACTTTGGGAGGAACTGCCAAACTTTTCCTTGGGACTCTGCTTGCAAAATATCTTTGTAGCTTAGATTTGATTGTGGCATAGCCTCAGCCTTACCCCCCAACCCCTCCCTAGAAGCACCACGGGGGCATCTCTGCCACCACAAGCTGCCCGTGCCCTCTCACTGTATCTTTTTTGCCTACTATATTCTTTATTTTCTTCCTGCCTTGAAATCCTACATGACGCCCTTTTGCCCTGCCTCCTACACCAAAGTAGCTGCCAAAGCCACGTATTTGGAAGATTTCACCCATCAGCTTAGGAAGCTTCTGTCTTGGGAAGGGTCTGGTCACTGGAAAAGAGTACAGTTGAGACCGAGTACCCAGTCCTCCCCCTCCCTCCAGTGACTAGGATAGTGTTGTTTCAGGGTCTTAGGGGAAACACAATACTAGGAACCATGTTCTCCTCAAACAGGTCCCTTCCTTGGGAATAAGTCAGTCCAAGTGACTTATTGGTCACATAAACATGCACACAATCCTCAGCCTCCTTGGACTCAGTTTCTTTACCAGCACAATGGGTTTAAAATTGCTTGCCTGATAAGGGGATTAAATGCAATTCTGGAGATAAAGCTGCCAGGAAAGTCTTCAAGATATCCAAGCCAAGCCCTCTCCTCCCCGACTGCCCTTCCTCCTGGGCTCTAATGTCCCAGTGCCATTCACCTCCCCTTTTCTCTGTCTTCCTTTCCAACTCCCTCTTTCCTTTTACCTTTTCTCCTCTCTCCCTGTCTTTCTTCTACTCTCCCAGCGTGGACCCAGAGGCCTGCTAGTTCTCAAATGGCTGGCATGTCCTTGCGTGGGCAACCCAGGACCAAATCCTCTTAGGGCAGATCAGATTATGCCCTGGGTCATTTTGCAGCATAGATTCCCAGGTCACAGTGGTGGCAGACACAGCCAGGCAGAATCCAGCCTGGCACCCCTGGGTCTCCAGGGAACATGGACTCCCCGGAGGGGATTGCATGTTCTGGTTTCACCTGTCTGCCTCCCTGGGTTTCAGTTTCCTTCCCCAGGAGATCCTAGCCAGGGGCTCGGCGTTGAGTTACACTCTGATTTGCCGTCATCTGAGAGGCCTGAGCTGTGGGAAGAAGCACAGGCTTCCACAGCACCTGGGCCTGAGCCCGTCTGTGCAGGAGCTGAGGCGGCCATGCTGAGGTGCAGCAGGCCAGGTGGGCCCTGGAATGGAGCATCTGTGAATGAACAGGTGAACGAATGGATGGGTTTACAGGCTGAGCGTTCCATACTCCTTTCAAATAACATTAAGCCGGGCACAGTGGTGCACGCCTGTAATCCCAGCGGCTCAGGAGGCTGAGGCAGGTGGATCGTGAGTTCTAAGCCAGTCTTGGCAACCATGAGGCACTAGGCAACTCAGGGAGACCCTGTCTCTAAAAAAAAAAAAATACACAATAAGGCTGGGGATGAAGCTCCGTGGTTGAGTGCCCCTGGGTTCAATCCCTGGTCCCCTCCACCAAAAAAAAATGCCATATTGTCTTTTGTTATTTATAATGTTATTAAAGAAAATGTTGCAAGCAGAAAAACATGAGAAGATAAAAACCATCATTTTATCATTCTTAAGACACATCTCTTCAAAAGCGATTATTCGGTCAGAAAGCTGGAAAGCAAAGACACCCAGCTGCTGGGCTGGGGAATACCAGCTGTGAAGCCACAGGGGCCTCGTTCAAGGACTTTACTCCCTGGCAAGAGAGGGGCCCTCGTGATGTCTCTCAGGGCGTCCCCTCTGGAGCTGGGAGCAGCACTCTTGGAAGAATCTTTTTTGCTTCAAGGAATTCAGTCCACACAGAAAGTTCTCTCACACTAGCCAAGGCTCAGCTTTCCAGGTGTCCTGAGCTTTCCCTAAGAGCTGGCGGGTGCACACACAGATGTACAGTCCTCGCTGTCTGTCCAGGCCCCCGGCTGCGCAGCCCCCTTTCCCCAGGGACGTCCGTATCCCACCTCTCCCTTCTGTTCCCATTCCAAGTATCCGATGAAACCTCCTGGCCCAGGCAGCCCAGGCCCAGCATTGAAGTGATCTCTGATTTGCCCTGTCTCTCATTTCCAGCTGTCAGGAATGACAGGAACAAGAAGAAGAAGGAGCCCTCGAAGCAGGAATGTACAGAGAACTATGAGATGACAGCGGAGCTGGACGACCTCACAGAGAAGATCCGGAAAGCTCACCAGGAAACCTTCCCCTCACTCTGCCAGCTGGGTAAATACACCACGGTAAGAGCCGCTCCTGCCCCGAGCCGCTGGGAGTGTAGGCACAGACCCTCACACACACTCTGCCCTGGGCCTGGTAGGAACATCCCAGGACTTGCATGTCAGCCGAATGGGGCTGCACAGTGGCCATATCTTTGCAGGTGGTGGCCTTCAGACAGTTATGAGTAGATGGGTATTTCCCCAGTTCCATTAGTCATGCATGCATTTTGCTCAAGAAGCAGTAATGGAAAAAAAAGAAGAAGAAGAAGAAGAAGAAGAAGCAGTAATAGGTGTGGGAGAGAGCTTGCCTAGCACGCAGAAGGCCCCAGGTTCAGTCCCTGGCACTACAAAAAAAGAAAAAGCATTGACTGAACATTTCCTAAATGCCCACTTGTATGCCAGGCATGGGCTACATGAACTATCTGTCACTGCTCTCAGGGACTTTGGTCTAGTGAAGGAAATAAATCAAGCCAGCAAAGAATTACGGGTGTCATGTAAACACCTATACAGAACCCAGAGGGAGCCCAGAGTGGGTATGGGATCAGTCTTTTAAAAACACCAATCCAGCTATAAAATCCAACCAAGATGACTGGGGCCATTTCCTGGGCCAGGGTCTGGCTTTGGGGAGCAGATATGTGTGTATAAACCCAAGTGGGGGCCTGGAAGAATAGAGTCGAGGAGCCCCCCTGGGTGCGTGGTCCCCTGTACTCCCTACTATTCTATGAGAAAGGTCTTTCACTACAGTTACGAAATCAAGAAGGGGGCGAGGGGGAGGTGAGATGACAACGTGGGAGGACTTAGTTGGCTGGTCTAGGATGTGCTGGTGGAGATGTCTGAGGTCCTTGGATTTTTTCCAAGGCGTTTTGGCACGTGTTGTATTCATGGTGGGTATTCTTGGTTTGTGTGGCACATCGTAGGCACCTGTAGATATTTGACAAATGAGTGGACATAACTAGAATGATGTTTGGACCTCTTGAAATGGAGAAGCTAAGGCAGTGGAGCACCATGGAATGGCAGGGCCGTGCTGAGTGGGAAGTGGGAGTGAGGGTGGAGGATGCCCTACAGGATCTTGAACGCCCTTCGAGGAGTCTGTGTATCATCTGTAAATAGTGGGGAAAACTGACGCCTCTGGTCAGACATCCCCACTGCCCTTATGGCCTCAGAGTCAGGTGGTAGGGGCGAGATTTGAACCCGAACAGTTCAATTCCAGGAGTGAATCTCTCAACTCCTACACACAGTTGAGACCAAGAGATCAGCTGACAAGGTACAATGGAAGCAGGAACCCTTGGAGGCATCTGGTCAGGAGGAAGTACTTGTTTTTCAGATATACATCGAACCTTTCTCTCCAGCAAATGAAAAGAGACCCGAGTGGGGAGGTCTTCCTAAAAGAGGAGGCTTTGCGCCGGGTCATAAGGTGAGACCCAGCGAATGGAAATACAGAATCCTCCTGCCTTCTTGCCTCCTCCTCTTAGAGCGGCCTAGTCAGTCCCCCAGGCCCTGATTTAGGTGGCAACCAGGTGAAGTGGGCCCCACTCTGATCTGCAGAGGGGCAAGACACAGGCCATGTCCCCCCAGAACACACCCTGGTGTGGCCTGGGCTCTAGGGTGGCTCACGTGTGGGGCACTGATACTCCTGGGAGCAGCCTGCCCCCAACCACAGGTCAACAGAAGCCGGTGGGTGAGCACCCCGGCCTCCTTGCCATGTGGGCAGGATGGCTCTCAGGCACTCTCTCCGCCATCTCCCAGAGTTCCACAGTAAGCACAAGCCCCGATGCCCAGTGATGATCTGAACTGACTTCCATCTGCCCTCAACCCTTCCCCACGATTCCTACTGGGTTTCCTGGGATCTCCTCCCACATAAGCTATTTGCATTCAATTCCTAGTTTCAGGGTTGGCTTCTGGCCCAAGGCAGAGGCACTGTCCACTGGGCCTCTTGGGCCTTTTCCTATTCACCCTGCTTTGGAGGAGAGATGCCATCTTGTTAAGTGGGGCCTATCATCCTAAGCACTTTTGTTTTAGTCAGCTTTGTGTCGCTGTGTCCAAAGTGCCTGACAAGAACAACCTAGAGGAGGAAAAGTTTATTTTCAGCTCAGTTTCAGAGATTCAGTCCATGGTCGGCCAACTCCATTGGGCCAAAGATGAGGCGGAATATCATGGCAGGACGACATGGCAGAAGAAAGTGGCTCAGGACTAGACAGCCAGGAAGGAAGGAGAGAGAGAGAGAGAGAGAGAGAATGCACACAAGGTGCCAGGGACAAAATAGAAACTCTAAAGGCATGTCCCCAGTGACCTACTTCCTCCCAACAAACCCTACCTGCCTATAGTTACCACTCAGTTAATCCATTCAAGTGGATTAATCCACGGTTAGGTTACATCTTTCATGATCTAATCATCTCATCTCTGAGGGAAGCAGAAACATATGCCCCCCAGTCCTGCTTTGTCTCACACATGAACTTTTGGGGGACACCTCATAGCTAAACCACAAGAACTTCAGAGGGACATTTCTGCACCTTTTTCAATCAAGCAGAGAAAATAGAAATACAAGTTCATCCTCAGAGGCTAGACCCTAACCACTGGGAGGCACAGCCTCCTTGGTGATGCGCACTGCCCACTCCCTGCCTTGGAAACCGTTATCTCAGCCGGCCTTTCTCTGTAATTCTACTTACTATCTCCACGCGTATCTCGCTTTGTTTTTATTGTAAGTGACTTCAAATCCTTTCTGGAAGTAGGTGGGAATATAAATAAATAACAGAAGCCATAACACATTCTCTGCTGCCGCTCAGCTCCCAGTCGAGCAGTTTTTCAAAGAGCTTTTTTTAGATAGGCAGTTGCTTCCTCTGCAAGAAACTTCCTGCCACCTTCACCAGAGTGGCATCCCTGTCAGATGCCTTCAGAATAAGTGGGTAGACAGGAATTAAAAAAAAAAAAAAGGCAGGCAGCCAAACGCCCACCTACGAATTGTTCAGAGAGTAGCTCCTTTTCCTTCCCTAATTAGGGCTGATTGGGGACAAATGGTCAGGTACCAGGAGGTAGCAAGAATGAATGAGGGAAGCAGAAATATCTGCCCACCAGGCCTGGGCAGGGTGCCCACCTACCAGGTTTGCAGTTGGTGTGCTTCTTGGGAAGTTGTCTAACCAATGACCTCTTTGCACAAAAAGGGAGTGGGGTGAACTCCGGGTGGAAAGGTAGAAAGCAGAGGAGTAGCTATATATAGAGGCGTGTTCAAGAGCAGAAGGGAACAGAGGAAATGTCCTCACTCTGAGGATGCTGACGCTGCCTCCTTCAGTTGCCCCTAGCAACAATGTCACTGGGGTTTAGAGGGTTTTGTAGACCCAAATCCAAACCTTGCAACCATGTTACCAGGGTTTAGGGGGATTCCTAAACCCAGATGCAAATCTTGCCTGTGCTACTTAGGAGATGTGTGACCTTGCAAACTTTAAACCATCGTCTGAGCCCAGCTCCTTCACTGGTACCATGGGAATTGTACTGATGCTTGTATCATGGAGTTGCCTGAGAAAAATGTATCTGAGGGTCTCACAGTTTCTGGAGGAGAGGAGGTGTGTAGACAGGCAAGTGTTCCCCTCTGGATCGTATGACGAACATCTTGTCATTATTAAAAGCCATGTTCCCAAGTTCTTGAAGAGGGCGATGGGAGGTGTGACCTGAGATTTCCAGGCAGCGTGGCCCCAACCAGCCCTGTGGAGCTGTTCATCACCCTGCAGGGCTGGTGGGATGTAAGATGTTCTCTGAGGGGCTCATGAATTTGCACTGATTTAAGAAACCCTTAACCTACCAGAAAAATGACCACAAACAGGGCTGGAGTGGTGGCTCAGTGGTAGAGCACTTGCCTAGCACATGTGAGGCATTGGGTTCGATCCCCAGCAACACATAAAAATAAAATAAATAAGGACAAAGTTATTTTTTTAAAAAAATAAGCATTAAAAAATAAGAAAGGTTGGGTGCGGTGGTGCACTCCTGTAATCCCAGCGGCTCAGGAGGCTGAGGCGGGAGAATCATGAGTTCAAAGCCAGCCTCAGCAACAGTGAGGTGCTAAGCAACTCAGGAAGACCCTGTCTCTAAGTAAAGTACAGAATGGGGCTGGGGATGTGGCTCAGTGGTCTAGTGCCCCTGAGTTCAATTTCAAGTGCCCCATAAGAAAAGGAAGAAAATTGACCACAAACATAATCATTAAGCCACCTGAAGACTTTCTAGGAGATGTGCACCTCACCAAGGAGTCTGTGTGCAATTCCAGCCATTCTCGGGCTTGGCTTTCTTTTTAGACAAGTAACATTTGTGGTCAGGCAGATAATCAAAACCTGAAACTCAGGGAGGTCAGCCTCCCAGGAGAGGTGCACCAGGTGAGGTGGAAGATAAGTGGGGAGTCAGGAGACCTGAGTTCCTATCCCTGCTCTGTCCCCTCCCAGCCTCCCTCACCTTGAACCAGCCCATAACTTCATAAGCCTCCATTTCTTGCCAGTAAACAACCCTTGCCTGGTGCATATCCTTAGAACTTTCTTTGATCCTCCAGCACATGCTTACTGCATGCTAGGGTGTCCGTTTCCTAGGGCTGCCATAATAAAGGAATTCAAACTGGAGGACTTGAGAGGACATTAGATAATTGTCCCACAGTTCTGAAGCTGCCACCAGGGCCTTGCTCCTTCTGAAAGTTCTGGGGGAATCCTCCCTTGCCTCTGATACCTTCTGATGCCAAGGGCTGCCTTTGGCACTTCTTGACTTATAGGTGCATGCCACCCTCCATTTTCCTACGTCCTTCTTCTCCCTTGGGTCTTCAGGTCACATTCCCAATGTGGGGGTCCCCATTTCCCCCATTTTATGAGGCTACTGTTCATACTGAATTAGGGTCCACCCTAGTGACCTTACTTAAACTTAATTACCTTTGTAAAGACTCTATTTCCAAGCAGTCATTCTGCAGCCTTGGGTGTTAGGACCATAACATATCTTTTGGGGACACACAGTTCAATCCGTAATACCTGTGAGAGCAGAACTGGAGTGACTGCGTTTACCCTTCGGTGCTCGCAGCTCTGTTGCAAAGTCTGGCTGAAGATCAAATTTTCTGACAAGTGTTATGAGCTTTTAGATCCTCATCTTTTGGAGAAAAATGTTTTCTAGGCACTGTTAAGTTCCCAGGGCCTGGCTGGGTGGTGAAAAAAGGAAAAGATACTCCCCGCCAAGGTAACAACATGAACGTGGCCTGGAGCTTTGCAGAGAATCTCCTGCAGGAGTGAAGACGCTGCTGCTGTCAGAGAGGCCCCTCCAGGCTTGATCCAGGCCCAGGAATCTTAAGCATCAGAGCTCCAGGGGTACCTCTAAAACACTGCATTCAAGTCTCTCCTTCACCATCCGTCTTCTCTTAGCCAGACAGCTAAGAAACACCTGGAGGATTTTAGGGACCTCCCTACCTGTCTCCTGCTCACTGCCAAATCCATGGATCCCCCTCCACCCATGGGCCATGTCATGCCTTGAAGACAATGCCCACCTTTCCACTTGGAATCACAGAGTGGCTTCCAAGCTCTCCTCAGTGGCAGAGGGTGTCTGGGCTCTGAGGAGAGGCTGCCTGTGGTTGGGGGCCTCTGTGTCTCATCCTCCACTGATACGCTCTGGAGGCCATGTTGTCATAGTGCCTAGATACACGTTGACCACAAAGAGATGCTGGCCTGGCACCTGATATTCTCTCCATAACTGTGCTGGGGATCTGTAGCCATGTCAAGGAAGCACCCAGATTTTCCAGCCAGGAAGAAGATCACAATTACAACACAGACTTTAGGAGGCAAAAGTTTGGACCAGGAAGTAGAGCATGTGAGGGACCAAGAGCCCGAAGGGTTATGTCGTATATGCAGAGGGGAAGCACCGATGCCGTAGCCTGCCCATTTTGGCAAATCACATTTTGCATCAGCTTGGCCTGGGGGATTTTGCACAAGTGGCTGAACTTCTTGGGGCCTCAGCCTGTTCATCAGCCAAATGGAACCATAATATTATTCACCTCATGGGGGTGCTGTAGGACATACGTTAATAGAGCATACAGAATGGTTCCCTGCCTGAGGTAAGCCTTAGGTAATGAGTGGTCATCAGTATTAATGATTAAACAAATGATAATTAATAATTATTATTATATATATGTGTGTGTGTAGGCATATAGATACATATATCTATATGTGTGCATATGTGTATTTGTGTGTTTAAAGAAAAAGCAGGAACATTCTACAGTTAGAACTTGAAAGGACTCCCATTTCTCAGGATGATCCAAAGACCTGAGACCTCAGAAAGAACAGGGCTTCCTGCCTCCGTGGAGGCTCCCAACATCCCTACAGAACTTTAATTCTTTTTTTTTTCCTTTAAAAAAAATGTTTGCATTTCCTTCTTAGCTTGGAATCAACCGCCGTAGTAGCCAGAAGCTGCCATCGGTGAGGTTTTAAAGACCCTGGCGACTCAGCCACTATTCAGGGGTCTTTTTCTGAAAGTAATGCCAGCCAGAAAATCAGCAAGAGAACCAAACCAACAGAAGAAAGGGACCCATTTGCAAGGCAAAAAATTACCATTTAATTGGATTGCCTAGTAGCGTTGGGCTTAAGATGGCCCTGGGGGGCCTTAGAGCTCATTCCTCCATATGGGCTGCTGCTGTGCAGCTTCTGGGAAGGTGGGCCTGAGCTCCTGCCCGAGGGGTCTTTCTGGGGAGACCCAGCCCAGGCTGTGCCCTCAGCAGTGAGAGAGGAGAGTGCATGCCCATCAGCCTGCCCTGCCCTTCTGCTGTGACCATCCATCACCTCCTGTCCCCTCCTTCTCCTAGTCCCCCTCCTTCCCCTGCACATTTAGAAATGCTCCTGAGGACCCTCCATCTGATCCTCAATGCTCCCTGCAGCCGCCTCCATCACCAGCCCCAACAGGCCCGGGCTCTGTGTGCTGCGGCTGTAAGATAATATATAAGCCATTTTAAGCCTCGTGCCTATGAATCCAGCAACCGGTATAATAAAACACCGGGTTATTTTGTGTTTTATTAACTGCCTCTTCCCTTCAGTTTGCATAATAGTGAGTTAGATTTACATGCCGTTACGATGGCTGTGCATTATTTTTAATAGAAGGTGCGACAGGCTTCTCTGCCTCAGCCCTGGCCCATGATGGAGGGACCCCATCCACACTGATGAAGATTTCGTTCACACTTGCTGGGCCAGGCAATGTCTTTCTTTCCAGATGGATACTCTATGGTGAAATGATTTCCGCCATCAGCTTGCCTCTGTCCCTCTCTTCCGTGTCATCTTCCTACGAACCGGATAAACTGCCTATTAAATTTAATTACAGCCTGAATGGCCACACATCTTGATCTGATGTTCTCCCGAGTGTACTGTATTCCACCAAGGTCCTTGAGGAAAGGAGTCAAATAAATCTGGAGGATGCATGCCTACTGTCTGCGAGGACCGTTGTGGAAGGCAGCCATGGCCCCCGCCGTTGTCACAGCTTCTGTGGCTGCCCGCTCGCATGCAAACTCTTCTGGTTCTCCTTGCGGATGGATGGTAAAAGCGACAACTGAGTTGATGGACTCCTGCAAACTGACTTTAACGCAGGTGGAGAAATATCTGTTTGAGACACAGAGTTCCCTTTATAGAGCTAGATGCATTTGTCAGAGGGCCACTGGGGACCTACCTCTCTTTGGGTGGCTCAGTCCTGCCTTGGGAGGCAACCGATTTTTCAGGCTTCACCAGGAGGTCCAGGCTAGCACCCAGCATCCCTGAGCATCATCCTCAAAATGATAGTCATCCTGGGGCATTTCAGACAAGCAGCAGGGGCTTGCGGGGGCTTCACTCATTGAGTCACTCAACAATCTTTATTGAGCCTCCACTGTGTGATCGCTGTGTCATCGGCAACCTGAGCAGTAAGAGTCAGACAAGAAGCATTATTGAATGAGCCAAAGATCATGCGCGCCAGGAGACAAGTCCAGGGATCGTGAGCAGGATAGAGTGTGTGTGCCATGCTGGGGATGGAAGGCTGCTGCCGTCCTCCTAGAGGGACCAAGGGAAGGCTCAAGAGTAGGTGACATTTGACCAAATATTTGAAGGAAGCAGGGAGAGCACCCAGCAGAAATCTGAGGAAGAGCAACTAGGGTAGCGAGACAGCCAAAGCAAAGACCTAGGAAAGGCACATACTTGGCTTGTAGCAAGGAGACCTATGTGGCTGGGGCAAGGGACCAAGGGGCAGATGGAGGACCCTACAGGCTCTTGAGAGGACTTTGGCTTTAGCCTGAGCGAAATGTGGAAAGCATAGGCTATTTTAGGAGAGGCTTGTGTTTTTAAAGGATCCCTTTTTGCTCTGATCCGAGTGACTTACTGCTTTGACGAGACCAGAGTGGGAAGAGGAAAACCAGTGGGGAGGCTTTTGCAGTGATCCACGCAGGAGGCGAGGGTGGCAGAGGAGTAGAACGTCTTCTCTTGAGTCCTGATGGTCCCTGGGGTTGACGGGGAGGGATGTGAAGCTCTCAGACCTAAATGCCTATAAGCCAGAACTGTGCATTGGTCAGAATTATTCTTATTGCAGGTGACAGAAATCAAATCAACTTAGATTTTTTAAGAAAATGGATCAGGTGAGGCTGTATCCATCAGCCCATCATTTTTTTAAGACTGAGCCACTCCTCCTCTCTCTCCCCATCTATCATCTTGTCTTTTCTCCTTTGTAGACGGCGTGAAAGCTTTTGACAATCCTTGCTCTCTCCGGCAGAACTTCTCTTTCTTAGTTCTTCCAATCACAAAGTCTCAGAATTGAGGCTCAATCGCTGTTTGGAAGGCAAGGGTACTGGGCCGGAGTCACCTCCCTGAGACCTGGGCCAGCCGTACACCATGGGGCAGCTCCTGCCCCTTGGGAGCCTTGGCTCATCTGCTACTATGCATGAGGCCACAGTAGCACCCAGAACCTCAGACAATCTCAGCCTTTTAGTTGTGGAAGTATTATTATGATCAGGTTTTTTTTTTTTTTTTGTCTTTTATTTTTATTATGAAAAATTTCAAGTATAACCTGAAAGTTAGAAGAACGGTATATCATGAAGCCCTGTTATTGCTCCACGGGCAACCTTATCTCTAAAGCCCTCACACACATACTCCTCACGACCTATTATTTTGAAGTAAATTATAAACCTCTCATCATGTTATCTGTAAACATTTCAACATATATTCTAAGCCAGAGGAACTTCTGCAAACAAACCATCGGTGTCATTTTTATTTTCGGATAAAATATTATTTTACTTTACCGTCCTAAAATAAAAAATGGTATCTCCAATGCCTTAATCTCTCAGATTTCTAGTTTTCTCATATTTGTCCCAATCTCTCTTTACAGTGTATTTGAGTCAGGATTCTGATCAGGTTCATACCTCATCTGGAATATCTCCTAATATATATATATATATATATATATATATATATATATATATATATATATATATATATATATATATTGGAAATCAAGTTTGGGGAATATGTTTTACATGATGCGATTTTTTCATCTTTTTTTAAGGATATGGTTCAATGAACGTGGCAGAAGTGTCCAGTCATGTAAGCCTGACTGCAGTCAAGGTGCAGAACATTTCTTTCCCTCCAGAAAGTTCCCTCCTGAAGTTCATGGGCAGCCTCACCACCATCCAGTCCCAGCCCATAGAAATCACTGATTCATGCTCTATTGCTGTAGTTTTGCTTTTTCCAGAATGCAATATAAACGTAGTTGTGTGTGTGTGTGTGTGTGTGTGTGTGTTTTCTTTCACTTAGCATGATGCTTTTAAGTTTTATGCACATCATGGCATGCATCTCTGTTTTCTTCCTATTAATGCTGTCTAACCTTCATTGCATAGTTGTTATCAAGGCTTATTTATTGTGTTAGTTTTTCATTGCTGTGACACAATACTTGAGAAAAAGCATTTTGAAGGAGAAAAGGTTTATTTTGGCTCCATGATTTCAGAGGTGTCAGTCCAGCATTGGCTGGTTCCATTGCAATGGGCCTGTGGTGAGTCAGAACATCATGGCAGATAGGACATGGTGGAGCAGAGCGGCTCACCTCGTGGCATCTGGGAAGCACAGTGAGAGAGGAAGGGGTGAAGAACAACATAGAGTCCCCAAGGGCTTGCCCCCGGGGCGAGGACACACTCCCACCTCCTTCAGCCTCCACCACTTCCCAACAGTCACTTCAGCTCTGACTCCCTCAATGGATCAATCCACCCATGGGGTCAGAGCCCTCATGATCCAATCATGCCCCCCAGGGCGACCTCAAAACACTGCTGCATTGCGGATCAAGCCTTCAACATGTGAGCCTTTGTGGAACATTCCAGACCCAAACCCATTTCTTGTCTATCAGTATTGAAGCATTTGGGTTTTTAATTCATAGATATCTCTCCATTTCATTTTTCCAAGTGCATTTCTTGAAGAAACCCATTCTCTGGTTCTGTAGAGTTTCCAGAACTCTGGAGGTGGACAGTGGCATTCCTGTGGTGTCGTTTATATTCATATTTATATTAATATTCCTGGATTTCCTGCAGTTAAATCAAGAGGCTCCATCTGATTCAAGTTTGATTTGGGCCAGACTGTGGTGCTGTGTGGTGTGTATTTTCGTCAGGACCCTCATGGGCCAGTTACGTGTGTGCGTGCGTGTGTGTGTGTGTGTGTGCACGCGTGCGTGTGTGTTTTGTTTTGTTTTGATACTGGGATTGAACTCAGGGCCACTTTACCACTGAGCCACACCCCAGCCCTTTTAATTTTTATAAAAGTTTTTATTTTGAGACAGGGCCTCACTAAGTTGCTGAGGCTTGTCTCAAACTTGTGATCCTCCTGCCTCAGCCTCCTGAGTCACTATGATTATAGGCTTGTGCCATGACACCCAGCCTTCCGTTACCCATTTTTAAAGACATTATTAACCTCTGATGGTCAGGGCCTAGTGTCCCCATTTCACAGGGTTATATACAAGTAGTAAATCCTCATTCTGTCATCTCAACTTCATTTATTAGCTGGATAACTGCATACACAGACACTTGCCCTCGTCTGTTAACATGATTATCTGGTGGTACACGTAGACAATTCTGAGCATTTGAAAAGGATGAATCCAGGCTAAAAATGTATCCTGCCACCAAGGAGCTCTGAGGTGGAGCTGAAACATGAGCCCATCAGTAGAAGATGTGGTGAGCTCTCTGCCTGTGTTGGGCTTCCAGAAACCACACCTGATGGCATTTTCTCTCTCTCTCTCTCTCTCTCTCTCAGAATTCCAGTGCTGACCATCGAGTTCGACTGGACCTGGGCCTCTGGGACAAATTCAGTGAACTGGCCACCAAGTGCATTATTAAAATCGTGGAGTTTGCGAAACGCCTGCCAGGTTTCACCGGCTTGACCATCGCAGACCAGATCACCCTGCTGAAGGCTGCCTGCCTGGACATCCTGGTAGGAGCTCTAGACCCCCTCCTGGGGGCAAGGCCGGTGGGAGGAGGGAACTGAGAGTCTGCTGCCCGCTGTGCCCACTAAGTCCCGTCCTATCTGTTCCTCTCTCCATTGATAACCAAGAGCTCAGGGGCTCCCTGGAGCTGGACAGACCTTCCTGCCCTCCGTGCCCAGCCTAGGAACCCCCTACAGTGATGTTGGGACAGGGACCCATCTTAGACCTCCGCCCACGGCCTGCTGCCTGCCTCCTAAGAGGCCTCTTTCCAGCACAGGCCAGGCCAGTCATTAGAAGGATCACATTCCTCTCTGTCACTCTGCTCCCCCTGCCTCAGTGGACATTGGTACCCCTTCATGGACAGCCCTGGAGGTGTTGGAAAGACCGTGAGGATTCTCCAGGCCAAGCTGATTGGAGGTGGCATGGTGACACCCTGGCTGCAGCCCCTCCTCCCAGCCTGGCACCACCTCCATCTTTGGCATTGGGAAAACCCCCTTCCTCTTGCCCTCTCAGATACCAGGTGGCCTCGGCCACCACAGGTTTTTGCTCATAGCTCAAGAGGCCGGAAGTCTAAGATCAGGGAGCCAGGGCTGTGGGTGCTTGGAGAGGGCTCTTCTGCTGGATCCCAGACGCATGGCTTCCTGCTGTGTCCTCAAGTGGGGGAGAGAGTGTGCAAGAGGAGTGCCTCCCTCTGGTCCTTTGATCTCCTTACAAGGGACCAGTGCCTTCGTGGGGCCCTGCCCTCGGGACCTCATCCCAACCTGATTTTCCCCAGGCCTACTTAATACCATCGCCTGGGGGGCTGGGGCTCAACCCTAGGAATGTCGGGGACAGGACACACGGAGTCCATAGCACCTCTGGGGGCCTGTTTCCTTGAGTGTACGAGGGGGATTCCTGGTGCCTCTGGGCTCCCTGCCACCGTCACACTGCAGCTTCTAGAGCCTTGGAGAGGGTGAGGCTTCTGTCACATCTCTCCTGCCTGGTCTCTGCTGGCCTCTGCTGGCTGGATGTCCATTTGTTCTCTGCCCAGTAGAGGCTTCTGGAATGGGGTGACCAGTTCTGGCCAGGACTGTTTCCTTGGGCATGGGAGCTGGATGTGGAGGTGGAGGGTGTGCAGAGAGACCTATGGAGGAAGTGGAAGGGATGTGGAAGGGATGTATTAGAAAATAGGGAACCCTTGAGGTGCTTTGAAAGCATGGATTTTTCTTTTTATTATGTCTTTCATAGCTTTGGGTATAAACCCTTCTGCAAAGCAGAAACCATTATTGCAATTAAACACACACACGTGCAATCCACTCAGGAGGAGAGAGGACCCTGGGTGCGGTGTGTCTTGATGCATTTTCTGTTGCTATAAAAAAAGGCCCAAGACACATCATTTACAAAGAATAGAGGTTCTGGAGGCTGGGAAGCCCAAAGCCCAGCATTGACAGCTGCTCAGAATCCGGTGAGGGCCTTCTGAATCATGACATGGTAGAGGGTGTTATATGATACAGAGCCTGGTTGCCAGCTCAGGTCCCCCCTCTTCTTATAAAGCCCCAGCCTTATGACCTTGTTTAGTCCCAATTATCTCCCAAAGGCCCACCTCCATTTGTGACATAGGAATTTGTGTCCATTTCCAACCATGAAATGTGGAAGACACATTCAAGCCAGAGGATGGTCATTAGGAAACAAATGTCTGCATGACCCTTGATTTTCTAACTAGATCTGAGGAAGGGTGTCAATGGGGACTCAGTCACCCACAGGTGCCAGAGATCCCGAGAGCAAATGTTTTCTTCTTCTCATGAAGTCAGAGGGTCTGGGTAAACTCGGAAGCTTTCAGAAGAGCCAAAACATCAGAGCAGCACTCACCTGTAGTTTGCTGACCCTCATTCTTTGGGCCTCACAGAACTCTGTGAGGGTTGGAGATTCAGCCCATTTTACAGATCAGGGGCTAGAGGCTGGGTGAGTCACCACCAAGTCAGGCGAGTACTGGAGCCCATCCTCAAAACCCTTTTGATTCCAGAGTCCTAAAGAAGGTATAAAAGAGGACAGGAAACGAACAGGATCCCTTGGGAGTGGTGGAGGTGTGAGAGGTATGGGCCACAGGGAGAGAAGCAGCCAGATTGACAGAATCTTGGGCAAATCAGTAATGATGTTGATAGTGAGCAAGTGGAGTAAGAAGTAGCGATGCTGGGCTTGTTAGTTAGTGCTTTGCTGACAGGTGTTTAAAATGGAAAGCTCAGTCGGATTTCATCTAAGCCTCAGGGTGCCCTCTAAGATAGTAGCCTGGGTTACTGTCACATAAGAGCAGCCTCAGAGTCCTACAGTGGCTGAGTGATCTGTGAGGTGACACAGCAAATCAAGTCCACACCAAAAAAAACAAAAACAAAAAAAATGCTGTGTCATTCAGACACCCCTGCATCACGAGGCCACCCCCCCCCCCCCAGGACCTGGAGCCTTCTCAAGGCTCCTGCTCTGACCTTGACCCTCTGCTGATTTCTCAGTCTTGCCAGATGGTAATAGTTTGTGATTTTCCCAGTCCCAGCCCCAGCCTTTTGGAAAGAATGGAAAGAGAGGGACGCTTGATGCTTTGAGATCCCACAGGAAAGCGTCTTGTCTTGTTTCTGCAAAGCCGCATGCTCAGTGATCTGGATGTGGTCTCCATGAGATTTAAATCGCCCCGAAAGATCCCCTCCCAGCCTCGGGCAGCCATCTTTCCCACTGTCCCACACAGCTCCTCCAACTTACCTGTGCATCCAAGAATCAGCCCCTCAGTGAGCAAGGCAGAAGCTCTCCAAGCCTCAGTTTACCTATGTAAAGGAGAGAAAATCGAGCAAATAAGGTGTTGAATATGGCAATTCCTAAATGGAATCAAATGCGATCGTGGGCAGAAGCAACCTCCCACGTGCTCAGCCATTGGTGTGGAAAGTGAGGGCAAAGCTGGGGACTCACGTATGTGCATGGGTTAGTTCAATATTTGATTGCTTCACAGAGGGCTGTGCCTTTTTGCTGACAATCCCATACCTCAACTGGAAGAGGAGGAAAAAACCCTCATTGGGGGAGGGCAGAGACCTCCCATCACATGAGACAGAGAAAAAGGTAGACTTATTCGATCCTAGACAAGAGCTCATTTCTAAGAATTTGTAGCAAAGGAAATTAATCACAGGATCCCAGACAAAGAGCATTTGTTTTGTTTTGTTTTGTTTTTGGTACTGGGACACTTGGCCACTGAGCCATATCCCCAGCCCTATTTTGTATTTTATTTAGAGACAGGGTCTCACTGAGTTGCTTAGGATCTCACTTTTGCTGAGGCTGGCTTTGAACTCGCTATCCTCCTGCCTCAGCCTCCCGAGTCACTAGGATTACAGGTGTACGCCACCGCGCCCGGCTAAGGAGCATCTTTTGGATGAGACTATCATCTAGGCCATCGATGTATGGACACAGTCAGATGGACCGACAGGCTGAGGTTGTTCTCAATCCCTAGAAAGTCAAGGTTGTCCCAAGCGTCACCAGGCCCGAGTGCCACCCATTCAGAGCCAACCATCCCCTTGTATTGTGTGTGGCTTCCCAACAAGGCAGGGCCATTTGTCTCTGATCGCATGATGAGCAGGGTTGGTCAGAAGATGCCGTCAGCTGTGGCTCCTGCAGCAGGTCTCTGGGGCAGAGAGGATTTATGATCCAGAAGGAGGAGACCCCGTAACCCAGGAAGAAGGGCAAGGCAAAGCTTCACCTGCCCACGACCCTGCCTCGCCACCACCTCAGGGACCTCCTTCCCGGCCTCTGCTTGGCAGGGACCCTTCAGCTTGGAGCCCAGGGGGCGGCTGCCCGCACAGGGCTGGGATGGGGGTGCTCAGACCTGGCTTTGAATTTCATGATTTTCTCACGCAGACACCAAGCAGCCAAAATGCCTGTGTTTTGATGGGCAAGCTCTTCATAAGAACTGTGGGCAGACTTTTTTCCTAATATTTTTTTCAGTTGTCAGTGGACCTTTATTTTAATTCTATGTGGTGCTGAGAATAGAACCCAGGGCCTCACACAGGCTGGGCAAGCGTCCTGCCACTCAGCCCCAGCCCCAGCCTGTGGGTGGACTTGTACTCTTTCCTCACCCAAGACTTGAGGCGTCCCTGGGCCGTGCTCACGACCAGCAGGGGACAGCTCCCCGGGCAGCCCCTGGCCTGAGCTCTGCTGTCCTGTCTCCTTCTTGCTTATTCTCCTGCATCTTTTTTTTTTTTTGGGGGGGGGGTGCCAGGGATTGAACTCAGGGGCACTCAACCACTGAGCCCCATCCCCAGCCCTATTTTGTATTTTATTTAGAGACAGGGTCTCACTGAGTTGCTTAGCGCCTCACTTTTGCTGAGGCTGGCTTTGAACTCTTCCATCCTCTTGCCTCAGCCTCCCGAGCTGCTGGGGTGATAGGTGTGTGCCACCGTGCCAGCTCCTGCATCTTCTTCATTTTCTCCTCCTCCTCCCTCTCTCACTACTTCCCCTTTCTCCTACTCCTGGGCTTCTGCGGGGTGGGGGGGGGGATGCTGGCGAGGGATGGCTAAGAAGCACATCAATAGATTAGATGGTATTTTACCTGTTGCCAGGAATATAGAAGCAGGAGGAGCTGAGCTCAGGAAGGCATGTACATTTGCATTCTCAGGGCCATAAAAACCCCTGGGTGTTGAGGGAGCCATGCCTGGGTCTGACGGTGGTGTGGATGTCCATTCTGTATTGTCAGAAGGTGCTGAGTGCCTATGAGTTGAAGAAATGATTCTCACACAGATTTGCTGAGCACTTACTGTGGGCCAGTCACTGGGAACATGATGGTGGAGAGAAGGGATGAGGCCCTGCCCTTCCACCTGGCCTGGTCCTGTCCCCAGTTTTACCACAGTACTTATCTCCCCTGCCCCACCCCTACTCCATCCACAAACATGGCTGCCCATTCATCCTGCTCCTCTTCAGCTTGCCCCAGCTCTGGATAGGGACTACAGGTGTGGTCTCTGAAACCAGCATGCCTGGGTTCAAACTCTGGCTTTGCTTCCTACTAGCTGTGTGACCTTGGGTAAATTACTACCCCTGTCTGACATTCAGTTTCCTCATATTTAAGATGAAGGTGATAGTAAGCTTCCTTTTAGGGTCTGGAGAAAGTGAAATGTGGTACATATAGTTCGGTACAGTGTTCAGTGCCTTGTAAGCCTCAGTCCCCTTACACGTTACAATGGTTGAGCCTCAGTACATCCTCACAGATTCTGTTATTATCCACATTTTTATAAACGAGGACCCTGAGACCCCCCCAGGGGGGATCCAAAGACCTGTAGGGTTCTGTGAGGGGGTTTTCAGCCTCTGAATAAAGATCCAACCAGAACAACTGTGGAGGAGAAAGAGTTATTTGGGGGCTGATGGTTTAAGAGGTCATGGTCCATAGACAGCAGACTCCATTCCTCAAGGCTTGAGGTGAGGCAGGACACCATGTGTGGCCCAGGGAAGTGGTCCATAAGTGATCAGAAAACAGAGAAAGAATCCACTTGCAGATGCAAAAATCTATACCCCAAGGCTGGATCCCAATGGCCGTCCTTCAGCCACACCCTACCTACCCACCCTCAGCCACCACCCAGTTAATCCCATCAGAAGATCAATTCACTGATTGGGTTCAGGCTCCCACAACCCAATCATCTCTCCCCTAAACCTTTTGCGTTGTTGTCGCACACATGAGCTTTTGGGGGACACCTCACATCCAAACCGTAACAGGAGACATTGAGCAATTCTCTGATGAGAAGATGATTTGTTAAAAGTCTGTGGGGGAGACTGAGTTTCAAAAAGTAACTCTGCTTTTGACATTGAAATGCAAGTCAGGGTTTTCAAGTCACCCACCTGCCCACCTGGCTGCTCAGGATCGGAGGCACAATGTCCCTCCTTCCTGGGCCAACTGGACCACACTAAACTCTTTCCATCCCTTTTCCTGGCCAGCTCCCCCTCACAGCCTGAAGGCCACGTCTCCAGAAAAGTCTTCCCTGACCACACTTGATCCGCAGCCCCTCACGGCTGGGCGCTGTCACTACCCTGCCTGAAGACATGGTGTACTTGGCAGTGGGTTGGCTGTGCCTTCTGCATGAGGCCATGGGCGCAGAGAGGACAGCCACCAGGTGGGGGTTGGTTGCTGAAGCAGGAAAAGGCCTTTGGTGAAGATCTGGGTTGAGTAAGTGGTTGAGTCAAGTCGGGGGTGAAATTTCGAATCGCAGCCTGTGTGCTGTTGTCTGAGCCCCGCACTGTGCAAGCCTGGGGGAGGTCCTGCCCTGTGGGGCGCTCAGTTTCTCTGGTTCCTGCTGCCCTCTGCCCTCCCTTCCCCTAAGGAGAACTTTCCCATGCCAGTCACAGCGGCACCTGGCTTCTGGTGACGCAGAAAGGACTGCCTGCATCACTTCAAAACATGATTTGTGAGTCCTGAGGTCCTGGAGACCGTGTGGCGGCCACGGAGGGTGGTTCCCATGCAGACCTTGCGTCCCCTTCCCAGGGACTCAGTAGACACCAGCCCAGGATGCAGAGAAGCAAACTCTCATCTTGGAGCCCCGCAGCCTGAGTGAGTTCAGGCTTCAGCATTGTGTCAGGTCACATATGCCAGGAGGAGGAGGTTTTGTGTCTCTCTGAGCCTCAGTTTACCTGCCCATGAGTTTGGACCTGTTCCCTGGTCGGCCATGGTGAGGAAGTCAGTGAGCAAGGAGCAGGCGCCACAGCCAGACTCCCTGGGTTCAGACCTTAGCTCTGCCACATAGAAACTAAACAACCTTTGTGGGCCTCCGTTACCCATCAGTGAAATGGGTATGATGGTAGCTCCTCCCCAGTTAGGTTGTTGGGAGAATGAACTAATTCCTGGCTCACAGCAAGTGCCTCTTTAAGCAAACTGTCATCATCATCTCCATCAGTATGCGGGAAGCCCCATTGCCTTGTCGAACTGTGAAGTACTGGGCAGCCTCGGAAGCTGCGCTGCCCTCTTCAGTAGCCACATGTCACCCGTAGCCAGGGAGGACCTTGCCCTGTGGCTGAAGTTGCAATTGCAACTTAGTATTCAGAAGTGTAACCATTTTTTCTTAATGACATTTTTTAAAATATTGATTCCATTTTGAAACAATTTTGGACATACTATGTCCAAAGTATATTACTAAAATAACTTCACCTGTTTCTCTTTTTTTAAAGTGGCCAGCTAGAGTGCTGGTCTGGAAAGCGAGTACAATGCAATCCAGCACGTAGGTTTCCTTCTCAGAGAGGGCAGGCTGGAGGCAGATCCACTGGGAGAACATTCTGGGTGCCCTATATGTGTCATTGTTGTTATTATCTTGCTGAAACTCTCTCACAAGCACTTGGGGACAGGTAGTCAAATCAGATCAGTATCTTCCCATAACTTTCAAATACAATCAGCATAGAGACAAAGAGATTGAGCAATTTGCACTTTCTCCTTTGATGAAAAGCTGAGCAATTCGCTTATGAGGCGAAAGAGGGTCTGATGAGGGAATCCTGTCCATTTATTTAACAGGTATTTATTAACCATCTGCAGTGTGGAAGGTACTGTCCTAGATGTTAGTGACACTGCAGAAAGCAAGATGGATCAAGAGCAGTCTCATTCTCAGAGCTTATATTCTAAAAGGGAGATAGGCCAATAAACCCAGAAAGTGACAAAATATTATAAAGAAAATAAAACAGGATGGTGGGTCATGCTGTAGAATACTATACAGCAAGGAAAAAAAATGATCTACTGCTGCATACACCAAACATGGGAGACTCTTACATCATATTGAGTGAACAAAAGTCAGACATATAGAGAATATACGGTATAGTTTGATCCGTCTTTAGTTCAAGAGCAGGATAAACTGAGCTCTAAGAAGACATCTATTGCTGCATAATATATAACCACTAGACTTATCAGCTTAAACAATGAGCATTGTCATCTCACATGTCACTGTGGGTCAGGAGTCTGGTGCTAACTTAGCGGGATGGTCCTGGCTCGGCATCTTGCATAAAGTTGCAGTCAAGGAGCCAGCGAGGGCCCTAGTCATCTGAAGGATTGAGGGGGACTTGACAATCTGCAGCCACAGAAAAATGGGTTTTAGGAAACACAACAACTGTATTTTCTGAGAAGCTGAACTTTAAGCTGAGCTCTCGTAAGCAGAGTCAGGCACGTGAAGATCAAGGGAAAATCATGGAAAACAGAGAGAACAGTGTGCCTCTCAGCATCTCAAGATGACCAACGGGAAGCCATTAGGCCTGTTTTAGCAAGGAACAGTTACTCTGCTGATGAACACCTTGAATGGCGTGTGCTGGCCGCTGTGGACTGACCTCATAGTATTCTCTAGCAGGGGTGGAAATGAAGGAATCCTTAAAGGCACTCACCAGAGGAGAGGCACTGGCAGGTTGGTGGACGAGTCTGTGGCTCTGCCTCTGGGTTCCTACATACATTTTTGCAAGACTGTCAATCAAGCTGCTCCAAGAAGGCACACAGCAGGCACGTGCTTGTTCAAAGTGGTGGAAAGACACATGGTTGTCTTAGGCGAAGGCAGGAAGAAAGGGTTCTTGTGCCTCGGAGTGAATCAGCCTGGACCATCAACAGGAGCTTTGTGCTGTCCCACAGGATTCTCCTTTGGTGCGTCAGCCTGGCCCAGGCTATTTTTACCCCTCTCGTGGGGCCTGCGTGCTGGTCTTTCGAGAGGAGATACCCTCCTTTCAAACAAAGCATGTTTTCATCCCAGAGAAGAGCTTGGTGGTTGCCTCTGGCATTTGATTTCAGTGTGACAGAATGAAACTGCTTCGTTTCTCTCTGAAGGCAGCAGCAGCCAGTAGCTGTTAGGAGGATGCTACACACTGGGCCCAGCCTGTTTCAGGGCAGACCCAGGGAAAGAAGGCCCCTTGGATAAAAGATGACATTGAACCAACCCTCTCTTCTCAGGCCACGTGCATCCGTCTCTGGATGCACCCTTTATGCTTGGTTTTGAACTTTCCTGGGAGAAAGAACATAGTTTAAATTCTTCATCAGAATCCAGACACGGTCCAGCTTTGGGGAAAGAAAATCCCTCCAAATAGGGAGTTTGTGTGCTGCAGTTTGCAATTAAATTCAAGCAAGCAGTTGACAACTTTCCAATTCCTAAGTCTAGTTGTTCTGTTTCCAGCAAATCCCTGGGTTCCTTCATTCTTCTGGGGGACAGATCCCATGCATGCCCATTTCAATAGAATGTTAAAGGTGCAAAGAGTTATTTATCCATGTGATTCCGGACTATAAACGTGTCTGGAGGTTTTGAACCTATGGGTATTGAGCATACTGACTTGGTCACGTGATAGCTCCCTTGGGAGCCGGTGCTTCCTCAGGTTTCTCCCAGGAGCTGAAGGAACTTGAGGCATCCTACCATTGCTTGTGTGGTCCTGGGCACCATGCTTTATGTCCTGGGTTCCTTTCAGGGAATGTGTGTGCCCCTTGATGTCTGGGGTTCCTTGCTATTCAGATGGGGAATGGCTTCGTACCCCCTTAGCTACCAAGATGAGGTGAGACACATCAGCCAGTCAGGCACCTAGAGGGAATGATGGGACTGTGTCAAAGAGATCCTTGGACAAATATCTGAGAGGGGAACATGACCACCTGTCCAGTGAGATGAGAGCTCGCTGTGATATTATGATAAATCACTCACGTTCATGATCTCACAATGGGGTACTTTCCAGTTCACTGTGCCACGTGGTCATACAACAGGGACATTAGGAAGTGTTGAGAACAGGGCCTGACCCCCACTGTTCTTCTCCCCTGTCACGTGAAGTTTCTGTTTCCAGGCCACAGGCTCTGCACTCCTGGACACCAGGTGGGGCACAGAATAGCTGTGCAGATTGCATGCTGCACAGAGCCACCAGCCAGTGGGACAAATGAGGCTGACATCCAGTCAACACTAGGCCAGGGGTCAGCTAACCGTAGAGAGGTGTCTGAGTTTGGATATTGGCATAAAGAGAGGAGGCAACTTTGGAGCAATGGGTAAGGGAACAGGCTCTGGAAATAGCCTTAATCATTTCATGTCTCCAAGTAGTTATGTGACCTAGGATAAGCCCTTCGGCTTTGTTCCCTTGTCTGTCATATGGGGTGAGGGTGTCACTTCACTCATGGGTTGATATGAGAGGTAGCACATGCAATTGCTTTACTCAGCACAGGCCGGCACAGGGTAGGAGATGAATGAAACTTTAGCTCCTAGGTGTTGGGGGTGAGAAGTGCTAATGGCTCTTCTCGGGATTCTAACCAGGAAGACACTAGTTTTGTTGTTGCTGGCAGAGCCAAGTCCCTCCACGGGGAGTCCTGGTGCCTCCTTCCAGGTTCACACTGGAGTCCTGTTTGTGGGAGGATGGCCAGCTCCTGAGTCACTGTCTTGGAGATAGCCAGAGCCAGCACAGGAGCCTGTGTGCTGTCTAGAGCAACAGCCCAGTCCCCTGGTTACTGTGGTCCAGAGGGTGGGAGGCTCTTGCTGATCACCTTGCCTCTCGAGATGGCCTTGCCCATGGAAGTGTCGTTCCTCCAAGCCCAGCAGTTCCCTGACAAGATGAAAGATGTGACACAAATTTTTGTTTCAGGAACCCTGGTGGGACTGTGGGCAGGGCAGGGGGGCGCGCTTTTCCTCCGAGCAGTTCCCTTGTAGGTGTCTTCCTCAGAGGGCCACTTGCTGGGCATGTGGCCATGGAACTGCAAGAATGCTGGCCTTTCAGATCACATCTGTTCTCCTCCAGGTTGACACAGAAGTAGACACTCATGAAGGTCACCCCCAAACTGAGTACAGCATCTGGAAAAAACAGTTCCCTCAAACTTCTGGGATAGTCACTTCTGTCCAGAGTGCATTTAACACTCTCTCTCTCTCTCTCTCTCTCTCTCTCTCTCTCTCTCTCTCTCTCTGCTTCTAGCAACTCTGGGACTTTCCCAGAGGGAAAAGTAAAGTATGGGAACTTGTTCTGCAGAGGACTTTGACCCTTGTTGGTCAAGAACAGTGTAGTTCTAGGAGGCTGAGTGCTCTGGAGTGCACAGAGCTACCTAGCAGGACTGAGGGCAGAGGGAACCTGAGAACAGACTGTCCCTAGAAGCAAGGTGTTTAAGTCGATCACGTTCCCAGTGAGGCCTAGGGGCACTGTGCAGTGAGCTGTCAAGAAAGCTGCAGGCTTCCTAGGAAGGATACATCTCGTGGGATCAAGAGACTGCAGTGACCCAGGCTTCTTGCCCATAGAAATCCTGCCTAGGTGTCAGGGCTGGGTTGAAATGCCACTTTTCATGGATCTGCCCTTGATTCTCCCCTGGCTACACCTAAGCTTTCCTTCTGAGCTCCCTCATGCCTCGCTGCTTCTACTCCTGTGTCTGTGTGAGCAGAGTTATATAGAAGACAGGGCCTAACTTGGTTCAAGTCAGACTCAGTCACAGGTTCTCACCATGACACCAGGCATAGCTTATCTGAGTCTTGTATCCTTCATCTGTCAAATAAGAATAATACCTTACCAAGAAGTTTGAGAGAGTGAGTATAGGGTATGTCCAACACTTGGCATTTAATAGATGGTAGTTAGTATTTACTTTTGGTATAAAATAGGCTCTTTAAAATAGAGTATTATTCATCTTATCCCTAGCACCTGGCCCAGTGCCTGAGAGATAAAGTAGCACAGGATGTGGCGCACAGTAGCAGTTCAAATGTTTATTTGAATTAAATGAATTACTTTCAGTATAAAGTTACTTTTCAATTTCTTGTGTTTTATTTACCATTCCCTAAATAGCCCTTTTTCTTTTTTAAACTTTTGTAGTTATTTAATGAAAAGAGCTGGAGAAGACACTTACCAAAGTGAAGCAGACTACTCCATGAGATACATAAGCTCCTGGAAATCTTCACTTCTTTCCAGCTTACATCTGATTGATGATCTCAGGATAGACTGGCATAGATAATCCATCAAATATATGTTTTTTTCTTCCAGATTCTTAGAATTTGCACCAGGTATACCCCAGAACAAGACACCATGACTTTTTCAGATGGCCTTACCCTAAATCGAACTCAGATGCACAATGCTGGATTTGGTCCTCTGACTGATCTTGTGTTCACCTTTGCCAACCAGCTCCTGCCTTTGGAAATGGATGACACAGAAACAGGCCTTCTCAGTGCCATCTGCTTAATCTGTGGAGGTACCAACTACCTAGAAAATGCTCATGAGATTCCATGAATAATAACTTATGATTTATGGGAAACCCCTCATCCCCATTTTGCATGGGGAACAGCCTGTGAATCAAGCATTCATGCTTGGGTTTGTTGTATTTGTTCCACGTTGTGATAAATTACATAACGGTGTTTGGGATTCTTCTGCTTTGAGAGAAATGCCAAAAGGCTATTTCTCCAATTGCCACAGTACTTTTTCAAGGGAAGATCGACGATGGTAAAATAGATTACTTAGGGACATTTTAATGATGACCCAAGGGACTTGCATGTTCTGTTTGTTAATATAGTGGCTGGGAATACAAGTTATTGCTTGGGCTCCTCCATCCTTGGAGGACTCGAAAAAATATGGCATTCTTCTTTGTAGTGACCCCTGCTGGCTCAGGAGGCTTAATCTCAAGTGGTTAGAAAGTAATGGCTTTAATTAAGGGGCAGATTTACCTTGCTTTTCTAACCATAAGGCTCAAGGTTCAGTTTAGTAGTGACATCTCCTGGTCATGAGAAGTAATTCTTTCCCTGGGACGAAAGCAACCAAGGCATCCAATGTGCTTCTGACAGAGTGGGACAATTTTTAAGAATCACTTTTTAAAGCAGATGCCTATGTATTCAAATAAATGTGACTGAATCATCAAATTAATTAAGTCATAATGCAGTAGGAACAGGAAGCGAGGAAGAGGGGAAATGGGCAGGAATCCTCTAGCCTGCAAAATATATAACCCTTTCCATTCCTGATATTGTTTAATACTCTTTTCCTGGTATCTAGACCGCCAGGACCTTGAGGAACCAACAAAAGTAGATAAACTACAAGAACCATTGCTGGAAGCACTAAAAATTTACATCAGAAAAAGACGACCCAGCAAGCCTCACATGTTTCCAAAGATCTTAATGAAAATCACAGATCTCCGTAGCATCAGTGCTAAAGGTAGGCCTTCCATGCTGTACTGGAGTCACCAAGTGGAACTGAGGGCCTTACCAGGTGGCACTGTTTCTTGAAACTCCATGTTTTAATTCAGGATGTTTAATAGCCACTTTTAAAAAAAATTTTATTATTTGTTTTTAGTTGTAAGTGGATATAATACCTTTATTTTTATTTATTTATTTTCATGTGGTGCTGAGGGTTGAACCCAGTGCCTCACCCATGCTAAGCAAATGCTGTACCACTGAGCCACAACCCCAGCCTCTAGTAGCCACTTTTAAAAAAGTTTTAGAACTTCTCTCTCATTGAAATCAAAAAGAATTAAGTTCTTTTTTCTCTCTCTCCCTCCCTCTCTCACACATACACACACAACATCAAATCTTAACCTACTCAATTCATAAGCTCCTTCTAAGAAGTTTCTTTAGTGAGACATGTTAATATCTAGCATAGAATTAAGAGTAGAAGAAAAAAAGTACATACCAGTTCCCAGTGATCTTAATAGATCATTGAGAGTTTTAAAATTTGCATGACTAATTAGAAAAACGTTGTTTTCAAGAGACTGTACCATATAACAGCCTTTTTAATTTTCTGGTTTTATACCTTTCACTCCAACTTTCATGTCTGGTTTATATAAACTTGATATCCATTTCCCTGAACATCTGAACCCCAAGATAATTGAACAGAACTTAGGGAAATTGTTACCGGTTAAGTGTTTCTGTGTTTCTTCATCGTTGTACCCATAGCTCTCCTGTGCATACGCAGATATACTTTGCACACTTCTAAGCAAAAGAATTCTTGCCTTCCTAAAGGCTATATTCTTTATTTAGTCATTTTCAATTTTTGCGGCTACTGGAGCAATTCTAGAAGTACCTAGAGCCATACCACAATTGTTAAGAGTAGGGTTTTTCTATATAAAGAGGTCACTCGGCAACTATACCTCCTACCAGTTGTGCTATGATTTGTCAGGCTTCTTTCCATTTTGCATCCTCTATACCTGGAGACCTTGCCAGGCCAAGGAACAAACCCTGCATGTCAGAGTGCTTAAAACCACAGTGAATTGGCTTGGTTCAATTCTCAAGCTCCTAAGAGGTTTCCGCAATGAGAGATTCTAAGTTCATCCCTAACATGGGATTAAGAAGCAAAAGACAGGTTCCAGTGCTTGAAAAATGGAATTATGAATATATCCTTATTTCTTTAAATGAGAGTGTTAAACTATCATTTTCTAGAGATAAGCAGGCCAGTGAGACATAATAGAAATTTATTGTGATTATGGAAATACTCCACAAGGCACACTAATAGTGTGGTTACTGGACACATGGTTCTCAAGCATCAAAATGTAACTAATTCCACTGAGGCACTGTTTTTCTAATCTTATTTTATTTAATGGGTTTGTTTAACTACCCACTCGTGGCTATCGGCTTTTAGATGGGTATTACAATCCTAGATTAAGTTATTGAAAACCACCACACATTGATTACTCAAGTCAATTTCTCCAGTTGTGGATAGTTGGCATCTTTCAACTGTCTCATTTTTAAGATAGTCTCATCTTTTATTGGGAACGTACCTTTGTGAATTACGCTTTCTCCTGAAACTGACTGAAGCATTGGAACTCTCAAAGTAAACATGTCACCACATCTCTGCTGCTTTTCTGTAAAGCAAACATGTTTTACTGTTGTAAAATTAGGATAGCCTCTGGGAGGTATTGCCTGCACAATATTCTGTTTTCAAGAGGAGCAATAGTATCAGCTACAGTGGCCAAAAAATCAGGCTTTCTGTCAGCCCACTGTGACCGTGAGCTCGTTAAGAACCTAGTCTGCAGATAAGCATGGTGGCACAGGCCTGTAATCCCAGCAGCATGGGAAGCTGTGAGCAAGTTCAAGGCCAGCCTCAGCAACTTATTGAGGATCCAAGCAACTATCTCAAAATTTAAAATAAGACTGGGGATGTAGCTCAGTGGTAAAGTGCCTTTGGGTTACATCTCCAGAGCCACACCCCCAAAGAACCCAGTGGGCTTCAAACTACAGAACGCATTAACATCACTTCTGCTGGATGATATTCCCAAATGTACTTGTGACTGTATTTGAGAACTACAGTAATGGATGCATCATTTTCAACAAAGATAAAAGCCACTGATCTATTTTATAACACCTTCCTAAGTCTGAGGAAACACCCTTGTTAAAGTTGATGAAAAGTTGGTCCCTTTTTAATCTACTGTGAGTCCTTATCTTAACCAGATTTCTGTTATCTCTTTTGAAAAGGTGCAGAACGTGTAATTACATTGAAAATGGAAATTCCTGGATCAATGCCACCTCTTATTCAGGAAATGCTGGAGAATTCTGAAGGACATGAACCCTTGACCCCAAGTTCAAGTGGGAACACAGCAGAGCACAGTCCCAGTATTTCACCCAGCTCAGTGGAAAACAGTGGGGTCAGTCAGTCACCACTGGTGCAATAAGACATTTCCCAGCTACTTCAAACATTCCTCAGTACCTTCAGTTCCGGGATTTAAAATGCAAGGAAAAACATTTTTACTGCTGCTTAGTTTTTGGACTGAAAATATATTAAAATTCAAGAAGGACCAAGAAGTTTCGTATGTATCAATATATATACTCCTCACTGTGTAACTTACCTAGAAATACAGACTTTTCAAATTCTAAAAATCAGCCATTTCATGCAACCAGAAACTAACTAAAAGCTTCTATTTTCCTCTTTGAACAGTCAAGATTGCATGGCAAAGACCCAGTCAAAATGAGTTAGCCCTGGTTAAGTTTCTGAGGACTTTGTACATACAGAAGTACGGCTCTGTTCTTTCTAAACTGTATGTTTGGTGCTTTCCTTTTGTCTTGCATACTCAGTAACCAAGACACCAAGGTTATGAAATAGACTACTGTACGTGTCCACCTAAGAAAGGTTCAAAAAGATCAGTGTCTTGCTTTCTTCATGGATAATCAAGACATCAAGGTAAGGAAATAGGACTATTGTACAGTATGACAAGATAAGATATTCTAATTTAGTTAGTATGGAAGCTTGTCCTTGCTCTTTTTGATGCTCTCAATTGCATCTTTTATTTCATGTTGCCCAGTAAAAGTATACAAATTCACTGCACTAGCAGAAGAGAATTCTGTATCAGTGTAACTGCCAGTTCAGTTAATCAAATGTCATTTGTTCAACTGTTAATGTCACTTTAACTTAAAAGTGGTTTATTACTTGTTTAATGACAAATTCACAATAAAAACAAAACAAAAAAAAATACATTTTTACAGTAATGATAGCCTTCAAGGCAAAAACACTTTTCAGTGTTAATAAGTTTTTGTTTACCTGTTTCACAAGCCATTAGGAAAATTTCATGGGATAATTAGGCTGGTCTACCACCTGGACCATGTAACTAGTGTCTTTCCTGATTCATGCCTGATATTGGGATTTTTTTTTTCCAGTTTTTTTTTTTTTTTTTAAATGCCAAGGGGCTAACATTAACTCCCAAAGGCATGGGCATTGAATCTGCCTCCTTTGACCTTGTTCAATCACTATGAAGCAGAGTGAAAGCTGTGGTAGAGTGGTTAACAGATACAAGTGTCAGTTTCTTAGTTCTCATTTAAGCACTAGTGGATTTTTTTTTTTATATTAGCAAGTCTGTGATGTACTTTCACTGGCTCTGTTTGTACATTGAGATTGTTTAACAATGCTTTCTATGTTCATATACTGTTTACCTTTTTCCATGGAGTCTCCTGGCAAAGAATAAAATATATTTATTTTAAAAGTGTGTGGGAGCTTTTACTATTTTTTATTCTTCAGTAAAGAGACAGAGAACACAGTTCCATTTTTAATGTTTAAATTTCATTTCAAAAAGCAGGTCTGTAGTCTGCAACCATGACAATTAAAATCTGTGCTAATGCACGATATTCTATAACAATCTACAAGCCAATCAGACAGTACATGACATTTCAATGAGTAAAAAAGAGCATAAAACTGTATGTGTAAGAACAAAATGTTAAAAGGCCTACCACAATAATAAAAAACCATCAATTACATCATCACATTAAAATAAGCCAGATGTACAAAAGTCTGAGACAGAAAAGACAAAAGGACAACACAAGGTATTTGTTAAAATGTTTGTGCTCTTTGGGCACTTAATTAAACATTGCAAAATCAACATCTTCTTCTTCATCAGACTCTGCAAAATATTTTACTTCTTTCCTCGCCCGACCGGTCCGTGGCAGAGAAGGTGGTTCAGAAGTAAAGTCTGAGGGGAAGATGTCCACATCTGAATCCTGGTCAAAAGATGTTTTCTTCGGTTTCTAGAATTTTGATTTAAAACCCAAGTTAAAAAAGAAAATAGTGTTAAAAACTATTACATCCACTCCACTTACATTTAAAAAGTATTACAAATAAAGGTGCTTTGAAATTCAGAATCATTGTAATGCTAAGCCTTAAAACCCATTTGGGAAGGAATAAAAGGATTCAATACAAAATTTGCCACCTTGGTAGTTTTCTATATTTAATATTTATTCTGAAAATAAATATTATATATTACCCAACAAATATGCATAATGCCCAAACTAGTAAAAGTTCAAACTTCCTTTTTGAGTATGTATAAGAATGCATGGGAGAAAAACATGATGTACAGTGTGTAAAACAGTTTATAAAAATATAGAAGAGTCACAGAAGACAACTGAATGAAAGAGGTAAAAAGTATCACAAAGTTACAAATGTACACAATTATATTTCTAAGTTCTAATAGGTAGAGAAAACAGAAATATCTGATGTCACCAATTTACCTTTAAAAGAGTGTTTTTGGAAAAGGGTCGGTTAATTGAGAAAATCAGCCACAAATCTTTCAAGTTAAAAAGAAAGTATTTTTCAAATAAGATATAACTACTACAGCTCAGTGGATGAAAAGGAAGATTCTAAGGAGGTTAATTAATAGGTCTAGTTTTTAGATAAGTGTGCTAATTATGTAAATTTATACTTTGTAATTATTTAACTGTATTGATATGGTGCTAGGTTTCAAGATATTACAAGACAATAATAAGTCAACTAAGTCAGAGATCAGCTTAAATAAGATGCACGGTTATGCACTAAAATAACATTTTTTATTACCTTGCTTGTTGTTTTAGATGTTTTCCTGCCAGGGTTATAGTCACCTTCATTTTCTGAGCCAGAAGCTTTCCTTTTCTTTGCCCCTCGGCCTTTACCTTAAAATAATACAAAAGGTTTTTTCCTCCCAAGGGTAAATGCAACATAAAAACAAATGCAAAACATCATTTCTTAGGCATGTCCAATCGATGCAGCACTGTAATCTGATCTCCAAGAAGACATACACTTTGGTTTTTAATTCTGTTGTGTTAGTATGACTAAAAAATATTTCACAAATACATTTATTAAACTAGTGGGAAAATCCTGGAGACAAATTTTAATGACCAAGCCCCTGATAATAAAATATTGGCATTTTATGTATGTGGTCCTTGGGCCTGGGAAGGAAATCCCTTTCAAGAGTGCTTAAGTTACATATGATGGTAAAAACTTCTTTTAATTTCCAATTTGTTCTGGAACAATACTTTTAAAAATATAAAACATGAATTAATAAAAAACTAATAGCATGTTTAATTAACACAAGATGCTTATTCTCAATTATACTTATCACAGGTAAGTAAAACTGTAGATCCCACTTAGATTAGCAGTGTTAGAATAAATTCCCCACTATTAATTATAAAAAATAACATGTCAAATCCATATTTATTGTCAAACCTACACTCACTACATTCAACATTATTTTTAAACCTACCTAACCTCTTATTTTCATCATTGGAGGAAGAAAGAAAAATAAATTGCACTTCTAAATCTTAAATGCCATGATAGTTATGATCTACACTATACTGGTAAGAAAAGACAGCCTAAATAATCTTGGGATATCATAGTTGATCTCATTAATCAATGAAGTAGCACTTCTAAATTTGTGAAGGTTTCAAACTGTGTATACCTTAAGTATTGACCTCCCCTGTCCCAGTCCATGATTCTTTTTTACACTTATATGCGCCCTAGTTTCCCTGTAGTTTTATAGTCCTCACCAACCAATACTTAAACAAATACATTGATGAAAATATTCTTTAGTTTTATAAAAGGCTAAAGCACTACTCTGAGTGTTATGCCTCACATATATATTCAATCTCACATATATATTCAATATCTTTAAGGGCTTTCCATTCTGGAGGCAAAGAAAGGGTACCAGGAAGAACTGGCACTAGTTCCTTGTGTGGCCCTGAGTATAGTCATTTTGTTTTCTAGATAATTGAAGTGGGCTAGATCTAGGACTCTTAAGTGCTAAATCCCAATTTGCCTTTCTAATAACAACATTTAGTGAGTTAGGTGCAGAGGTCTTTAAACAATTCTTAGGAATTCTTAACTAACCTAGTTAAATCTCTGTGTTTTAACGGGTTAAACAAAGAGATGGGACTAATTGCTTTATTTCCTTTAGGCTCTAACTCAATACCGATTCTTAGACATACTGCTTATTGAGGAGGAAAGCAGCTTAAAATAAAATAGGTATCCAGACTCTCTAAAGCCAATAAAATAAATCAATCTTTTCCAGATGGCATATGTTAAAGGTTTATATGAAGATAAGCCTCACCTTTTGGTGCTGTAGTCTTCTTTGGAATGCCAAATTCTGAATCAGAATCAGAGTTCACAGTTTCTACTACTTTCTTCTGTTTGGGGGTTCTCTTGGGCTTAGGGCCTGTATCTGAAGATGGTTTTCCTATTAAGCAAATATCCATTTCATCGGTCATTGTAATATACTGATCAACAAAACAGCTGAAGTGAGTTCTGAAACAATGAAATTTCTTACTGCTGACAAAAAAATGGAGTGGCCCTAAATAACATGGTCTCTCTCTGCTTGATGCCAGTGTAAAGGCAAACAATTTCTTATAGACGACAACTGCTTTTTATTTAATTATGCGTAATTTGCTTTTAAATAATTCAACTGAGATATTTTAAGGGCTATTAAAATGAATTAAACAATTTTAAATATAATATAGTCATGACAAAAAACTAACATCTGACAAATTATAATCCAAATACAACTACATGTTAAGTTCTAGTTTTGAAAATAAGTTAGAATGGGCAAAGAGCATTTTTTTAAAAAATATTTTTTTTAGTCATAGATGGACACAATATCTTTATTTATGTATTTACTTTTATCTGGTGCTGAGGATCAAACCCAGTACCTCACACGTTCAAGGCAAGCGCTCTACCACTGATTCACAGCCCCAGCCCAGAAAAGCACATTTTTATAGAATCCTCAAATATAATGAATAGAAAGGAAAAAAAATACATGAAAATCCTAGATAAATAGACAACAGATAGAAGGTCTCTACTTTGTTGTATTTTGTTTTAAAAATAAAGCATATTTTTTAGCTTATTTATAGTTCTTCATAAAAACTGATCATTACTTTTTACTTGTGTAGTAAAATCTAATTTGGAAATCTATGTATTGAATAGATAAATTAATTGCAGATTTTTTATTAAAAATTAAAAATCAGTGCTGAGTCTATGGAAAATGTATTCCTAGTCTTAATCTAAGATGGTAGAGATAAGGTACCCTCACTAGACAACAGCAGGAGGAACTCCACTTCCCTTTTTTTTTTTTTTTTTTTAAGATGGACACAATATCTTTATTTTATTTATTTTTATGTGGTACTAAGGATCAAACCCAGTGCCTCACATGTGTGAGGCTAGCGCTCTACTGCTGAGCTATAACCCCATCCAAGGAACTCTACTTCTTTATGGTGGTAGGAGCCAAAGACTATGGTTTTTCCCCACTTTGAATCCTAATGACTAAATCTACCACAAGAATCTTGAGGCTCCCTACAGTAGGAACAAAAATGTGACAAAGCTGGGTAACAGGGATTATGTTTTTATTCGGCAAGTTTTCCAAACCTGTAGTGCAGTCGCATTTTCAACACTACCAGACAAACATAGTTAATTATCTGAATATACAGGTTGCCTTTTTGCCATAAACAACTGGGATTACAGAATTTAACTTGTATAATAATACATGTAATTTAGGACTAATACAGAAAATCTCAGTGAGACATGATGTGTCTTCTTATTGAAATATTTTATGGGAATTATATTTTAGAAGAACACTAGAGGGAGAATTTGGAGGAACCAGTATAAAACATATATCCCAGAGTTCGCTTACCTGAGAGGTAAGGGCACCAAACTATTTATTTAATTATAAATAAATAATTCAGTCAATTACTTTCATAGTAATAGTTCAGTCACTGAACTAATACTTTCCTGCCCTCAACTAAAGACAGCTGAGGGCAGGAAAGTATTAATATGCCAGCACAACTGTAAAGAGAAATTCCTCCAGCAAAGAATGTATATGCTGGTCAATGGGTACTGAAGAGCTAAGGGCAACCGGATATGGGTATATAACCCACTGTGGCTAGAGAAACTCTTTTATAGCCAATCAGTGTCACCACTGCCTTAATATATTCATAGTTTAAGTAGGGAGTTTTATAGTTATTCTGCTCCACTCGACACACAAGTAAATATAATGGTGTGGCATGGTGTAGATTTTTAAGATCCTTAGGGAACAGCCTGTATTGTTTATTTGTTGTTTTATACAGCATCTCAGTTAAATCTATCTTTCAAAGTACAGTATTGTCTTCTAAACACAAAAGACCAATACTGATCTCCTTCAAAAAGACCAAGGTATATACTTTGGTGCTAGAAACGTGGTGTTTCATGGATGATCTAAGGCTAAGAAGAAAATTACATGACTCATAGAGAAAAAGAGGATCCTAACTGAACTAACCAATCTGTCACATAAGGAGTAGAGGCAAGATTGACATAGATAAGAGTCAGGCTACTAGAATAAAAGAAGATTTCAATCCACTTTAAAAATCTAACAAGGAACTTTACCAGAAAACTACTTTTAGATATCAATGCATTCGATAATTATAACAGCTTTAAAATGTAGTCTTGTAAACATTTTAATAGTTGTCTCCCATTTTCTAAAATGAGAGATTCTTCTTATACTGATTTAAACTTTAACATTATTATAGTGACATCCTAGCACAAATAGTTCAAATTATATTAAATTTCATTTTACATCAATTATCCCTACATGGCTTATGCAATGTTTAACACAATCAAATAAAAGCACATACCCTTTTTAGCAGCTACTGTTTTACTTGGAACTTTATCTGTTTGCTTCAGACCAAATGATGGTGAAAAAACAGAAGCAGTATCTTCTTCATTACTGTCAAATTTAGCTGAATCTAAAAATTTCAAAGCTGTTTTTAGTAAAGAGATTCTATAAAGACCTCTGAGTAAACTTTGATTCTTTTAACTGATGACTTCTCTTTAGCTAGATAATTGATCTTGTAAGTTTCTATTTTGTGATCATATAATCCACAATACACAAACAGCTGAAAATAAAAAATATATCAATGTTATACCTCAAAAATATTAACTCTGCTGTGAAACAATACAGAAATGCATAGAGTAGTACCCCAAAACTAATCATTTAAAACCTAACTGACCAGTTAAAAATATATATACTGCTGATTTATTTTAAAATAATATATGAAAAACTCCATTGGTTATTTTAGTATCTAAACAAATAATACCACTAACCTTTCAGGAACATTAGTAATAATGTTCAAATGTAAAAGAGTAGTAGGCTTCCATATTTTTAAAATCAATAAATCACTGGAGATTAATTAAAAGGCATGCATGCAGACTTACCTTCAGTTAATTTTTACACACAAATTAGTATAATTAGGCAATCAATTATTTCCTCCCTCAAACCATAGCAGGAATTTTAAAATAGCTACTTGGATTAAGTGAATATTTATACATAATGATTTTGACATGTTGTTAAAATGAACGTCTATCTATACATATAAAACATGTACCAAATTTAGGTAATGTCTGTGTGTATTTAAATATACGTGTACTTAAAAATGTAAGACAGTGAATCAAGTAAGTAAAAATGTCACACATTAAGAAACACAGGAAATAAAAAAATACACCCTGCTTAAATTTGTTCCTCTGAAGGTTTTAGTTTCTTAGCTACTAGAATGTAGTAAAACAAATCTGCATCTATATTGGTACCCTGAGGACTTCACAATGCCATGAAAATCAAGTTTTCATCTTCCAATTTTTTTTATATTTCTTTTCTCTCATTATTTAAACACTATATCAATACTCTTTACATAAATAGTTTAGCATCTGTCTATCTATATTAAATGTTCCATAACACCTATTCCAACCAAATCAGTTGTGAATCACCTCAGGAAAAGTAAATAAACCTTAATATACTGAGAAAAATGTAAAAAAGTAGATCCCTACTCATAAATTATTCAGAAATTAAATCCTGACCTAATGATTTATCTACTGATTTCTCTCCAACCAAACACAGCAATAATAATTAACAATGAGATGTCTAAATGAGCATACCATCTTCTGACTTCTGAGAGTAGGAAGGAAATGAGAAGAGATTCCCAAAGTCCTGACTTTTTTTGTCATGTGAAGATTTTCTATTAGAAAGAAAATAAACACCACAAAGATGATATAATTAAAATTAAAATGTCTGCTTTTAACCCTGACAAGTTATTGCAGGATTATTATCACAGAGTAAAACTTTTGTTCTTTCATTTCTTTCTCTTTTTCTGTTAAAGACAGGACCAAAAAACCTTTTTCACCAGTGTGCATACCTGAACACAAACCATGTTGATACAGACACACACGAAAAATCAATAATTTAACATAAAATAAGAACTGAGCAATGGTTTAAAGTTATTCAAAATACCATTAAACAAAATTCTATGATTGATAGAAATAATCATTCCAGAATTTGACATCAGCAAATTATTAGCAAAGACCCAAGGAGAAAACAGAATCTCCCTTAGAGCAGGCAATAATCTCTTATCTTAGGCCACAGGTAGGCAATTATTTCAGAATTTGGTCAAGGCCAATTATTTTAAGTGAAAAAAATACTTTACAAAACCTCAAATAGTTCACAAACTTTATATCTTGAATTTTAGTACTGACAGTCACTAAAAGCAAGGAAAAAAAAAAGATCAAGGCCAAATTCAGGGAAGAAACAAACTTCTCAATTTGAAAATTTTAGTAACTTTTCTCAGAATCAAGAGTTATCCAACAATATACCATGAGCCTCCTGTGTATTTTTGTAAGTAATATTTTACTGGAATAGCTATACTCAATTATTTACATAATGTTTATGGCTCTTGTCTCATTACACTGGCAGGAATGAGTAGCTATGACAGAATCCATATGGCCTGCAAAGCCTAAAATATTTACTGTTAGGCACTTTATGAAAAAAAATTTGCCATTCCTTCCTCTAAACTACAGCAATAGCTATGGAATAGCTACAATATTAACAAGATTAATTCATGAAGAAAATCTTACCTAGAATCATAATTTCTTGGAACTCACTATAAGATCTTTGGCAAAAGCCTAAAACAACTACATCATATTATTAAACAGCAGCTGCTTCATTACTTACTCTGGAGTAGTTTTTGATTTGCCTGGAGAAAATGTATATTCATCTTTATCTAAACCATCTGAAGGAACAAATTCGTCTTCCCCATCATTTGTTATGGGAGATGCTTTAACTTTCAATTCCTCTAAATCATTATTGTCATCATCATCATCAGCATCATCATCCTCTTCTTCAGAAAAATCAAATGTGTACTTAGGTCTTTCAGCTACAAGAATAAAAAATAAATATTAGCCAGGCATGGTGGTACAGACCTAGAGTCCCAGCTTCTCCAGAGACTAAAGGAGAAGGATGGCTTGAGTCCAGCCTGGGCAACATAGTGAGATCCCATCTCAAAAAACAGACAAAAGAATGTTAATTTAAATCCTAGCTTTATCCACATGAAATATTTTTAAATACACGAGGAAAAAAACAAGCATTAAGATACTAAAACGAACAATTTTGGCCTCAAAATGTTATAATCTGTCTTACACTTTTCTGGAGGGTACACAATGCTACATATTAAAACAAACTGACAGGACTATTTGGTTAGAATGCTATTTGTTATACTTAAATATTACTCAAAAACAAAAAGTAGTCAAAAGGCCTCGTTGCCTATAACCACTGTACAAATTACTACTACTATTTCCCATTTTCTGGGGTTACAAATGACAATTTTTGTAGTTCTTTAAAAAAAAAGAAGTTTTTAATCTAAAGAGGCTAAGAGAAAACCTATCTTCAAAGTTCATTTTACCACGAAATAACAAAGACAGTAAATTTCAGATAAATGAGAAAAGACAGGAAACATAAAACCTCAATATGATAATAAAACAATAGTTTGATATAATGCAAAAAGATACTGGTATGGGGAAAGACATTGGTATAATGTAAGCTAGTTTTATAATTTCTAGGTTTTATGGAATAAAATTTTTAAACATTTGTATGATATGAAATTTTATATTTCATTTTTCATGTTTGGAAAAGCCTAAATACATTTTGAAGCACTTTATTAATTTTCATGTAACTTATACCTCTGTTCTTTCACCTATATATATGTACATTAGGAAAAGAAATTCAATCACCTAATGATTAGAAAAATCAAAAATTCAAAGCCTGACATATAATTAAAAATATATCTACCAGAGTTACATAACCACAACGTTGCATCATTCATTTAAATAAATTAGGACTTACAAAATTTGAGAAGAATTGATAAAACAAGAAATACATCATATTTTAATTGAATACTTCAAGTTTATGTATATCCAGAAAGGATCAAGTCACATGCTTACAGGAATTTAAAATAAAAAAATGGGATTCTACAGTTTAATCTTACCTCTGGGATTATCTAAGAGATCTATGTGCATAGAATAAAATTCTTAAATTAGGAGAAATTTTTCATGACACAAGTGGTAGAAAACAAAAACAAAAGCACAAAGGTCTTCTAATCCATCACTGGCATACTTCTAATGCACTTTTTTAAAAACCAAGTAGCTTAAAAAAGTTATGGAGGGAATATATTCCAAACTCTATAAGATTCAAGAAGAAAATATGATTTACTTTAGAAAAATGTGTGTCCAACTTTACTAGAAAAGATCATTCTAGAATTTTTTTTGTCTTACTATAACTTCTTTTGTCTTACTATAGCTTTAGCAACATAGCTAATACTAATAATTTCAAACTATATAATATACAAAAAAACATGAAACATATCATTATACCAGCTGCTCTCCTAAGCAAAGAATCTCTTGGAATAACCACAGGTTCTGTTTCTTCCAAATCACTTTCTGACTTGGATTCATCATCTGACCAAGGATTCCGTTTCTTCACTTTTTTTGCACCAGGTTTACCAGATGATGTAGGTGTTTTTCTAACCCTGGTACCTAAAAGCAAAACAACAGTAATAAGATATACAGAAGTATTTATACAAATGTAATTAGTACAAATAAAAGTGCTATAATGAAAAGTTCATTATAAAATAATAAATGTTCATGAAAATTGAAAATATTACTTCAACTACTAGCAACTTTAAAAAAAAAAAAAAAAAGCACAACTTAAAAACTCCAGAAATACCCGGTACACATAATATTCTCTGTGTATGTGGCGCTCACACTCACACACACACACACACCCCCAATAATTTCTCACCAGGCTCCTTTTTCTCCTTTTTGGGTTTGGGACCTTTATTTACAGGAACTGATGAAGTCAGTGCCTCTTCTCCTATACCTTCTACTGGTGTTCCACTGAATTCTTCATCAAATTCCACTTTCACTGTTGTGGTATCAAGATCACCCTACATATTAAAAAGAAAATTAAATCATAAATATGTATATAAATTAACACTAAATATTTTAGAAATATACTTCCACTTAATAGAGAGCTTCTTTATATCAAGTGTGTTCTTTAAAAATGTGACCCTTGATGGAAATCAATATGGAGCTTCCCTAATACACTAAGAATGGAACCACTATAGACCCAGCTATATCACTCTCCTTGGTTTTTACTGAAAAGAATTAAAGTCGGCATTCTATAGTGATACATGCATGCCCATGATATAGTAGCACATTTCACACCAGCCTAGGTGCCTTTCTACATATGATTAGATAAAGAAAATGTGAAATAGACAGACACTGGAATTTTTTACTCAGCCATAAAGAACAATGAAATTATGTCATTTGCAGAAAAAAAATGGATGCAACTTGAAAACATCATGTCACGCAAAATAAGCTGAACTTAAAATGAAGTATTATATGTTTTCTCTCTCATGTAAAGGCTAAAGAGAAAAAAGGTAGGGGGCAGGGAGGAATCTAATAAAAATAGAAGGGAAACCAGTAGAGTAGAAGGAGACCAGGGGAGAGAGGAAAGGAAGGGAGAAAAAGGGAAAGTAGAAATGAAATTGACTAAATTATGTTGTATGCATGTATGAATGTGTAATAACAAATCCCACTAATCTGTATTTAGTTGAGGCCCTAAAATATGACTATGATCAGATCATGTTTTACTTTATTTATCTGAAGCAAATTATATTGCTTACTAATCTAATTTTCTGGTACCTTCAATGAGATCACAGCTTATGCTTACAAGAAGTCAGCATCTGATAATCAAAGAACTTGCAAATAGCTAAGCACACTAAAAGGCACCTGCAAAGTAAGTTCCTTTGGTCAAGGCTTATATAGACTAGAAAAGACATTCAAATTTTTGAAAGACAATAAGCAACACGTGTCATGCACTGCTAGGCACTGTAAGGCAAAGTCCCCAACCCTAAGACTATGGGGGCAGAAGGATAGAAAAAGACTAATCATTATGATACAAATAACAAATACAGAAGGCAGTGACACAAGGTGGAAAGTGAGAAACTGCTGAATGCAAGGTCAGGGAAGGATCCATAGAGAAGGCTTTCTGATTGAGTTCTGAAGGAATCATGTAAGTTTGCTAGGTGAGTAGTAAAGAGTATCCCGAGTTCTGAAGGAATCATGTAAGTTTGCTAGGTGAGTAGTAAAGAGTATCCCTAGCAGAAGGCAAAGAGGCATGAAATACCACATTATGTTTGATCTATTTGGCTTTAAACACAGAAAAGAGTCTACTGTAATTCAAGGAAAAGTGAGGAGAAAGAATAGACTGGAGTATAAACATAAGAAGGCATGTAGATATTAAATCACTATATACCAGACTCTGTATGTAAGCAGTGGAGAGTCACTTACTTTTTAGAAATATCATTCTGGTGGTAAAAGACAAATCTAAAAGGAATAAAGTAGAAAAAAAAAAAGCAGAAATCACAACTAACTAGAGACAGGGAGACTGGATAAGACCACCACTTTAAAGTACTCAAAGACAACTTATATAATTCTAAAGCAGTGTCAAAAGGCACCAAGGTAAGTATATGGATTTTGGAATTACTTAATAGGCAGCCAATAGTATTTATAGATTAAATGGGAAAACTCACATTTTTTGGTGGTTAGTGCTGGCAGTGAGTTAAGATACTAAGAGAAGGCACAGAGCAGGTTTTGAAATCAGAACAAGAGGTCCAGTTGTAGATGTGCTAAGTCTGAGGGGTTTGGGCATTCTAGTGGCTATGTAAGCCTAGCACTCCTGAAAATATCTCCTGGCTTAGAGACATAGATTTAAATCATCATTGAAAGTGGGAAAAGCTCTGAGCAAACATGTGATTACTTAAGGAAAAGATGTGTAAAATGGAGAAAAGAGTGCTGAGAACTGCAGCTAAAAACAAATGAAAAGAAGAAAACCCATTTTCCTATGGAGAAAGTCAAGTGTGTATGTGGTGATGAGAAAAGCAAGAGGAGAGTGGTAAAGACTTCAGTTTATCAGAAAAGAAGAGAGTGCCTACTCTAGTGTCACAATGTTCCTATGCTTCAAATACTAGCTCTGTACAGAAAATTCTCCAAACTCTAACTTAAGCTCTTAGTTCTAATTAGACCTATCCTCTTTTCCAAACTACTTACGTATCTACCTATATATACCTACATATATAGTTAAATCAATTTATCTATCTATCTATGCACTACATTTATATCCATATACAGGACCCCCACCACCAACATACACACCTATATATCTACATATATATTCCTTGGACTCCAAAATATCAATCTGCCCACAAATATTAACCTAAACATACTGCACATCCTGTTTTCTCAGTCCTGAACTTTCTTTCCAACCTTTCCTTCTGGCTAACCCTGGAGATCCTGCTCAAGGACAAGTAAATGTCATTTTTTTTTTAAGTCCTCAATAGCACCTATCAGTGCCAATTACATAGGATGTGCTTACTACTTAAAGGCAAAAATAAATAGATGAATATTAAAAGATAACTTAATTTGAAAGCCAAAAACCCCTTTTCTTCTATAAGAGTTCCTTAATTGGTCATGATATAGAAATTAAGTTTATATTTTAAAGCTAATAAGCTCTTTTGTGCTAAGATTTTAATTTAGAAAGTTGCTGGGTGGAGTGCTGAATAATTCATGTAAAAAGTGAATTAAAACTGGGTGCAGGGGCATGCACCTATAGTCCCACCTACTTGGGAGACTGAGGATTGCTTGGGCTCAGGAGTGCAAGACCAGCCTGGGCAACATAGTAAGACACCCATCTTAAAAAAACAAAAAATCCTGAATTAAGTAAGCAGCTTTTCACATGTATGTGATCCTTGATCAATAATATATTGTTCTTTCCATGGATCAACTGCTCTCATAGAATAAGATTTCCTGATAACAACTAAAATATATTAGAAAAAAATAAAACATTATTAAGCTCATGGTAAAAATTAGAATTATATATATATTTACATAATATAGAAATAGACTAACTAATAAGCCAACACAAGAGATGTATTATACCTTCTTTTTTTTCAGCAACTTTTTGCTGGCATCTGCCTTCATAGCGGTAATTTCAGGAATTATTCTTCTCCCATAAGGTGAGGGCATTGTCTCTTCCAACTGAAGTTTCTTCACCTTAGGTTTGCCAACTTTACCTTTTATTGCTTTTCCAGACATTCCTGCCAGAATATCTTCTCGTTCTTGTGCTTCCACTTTCTGAAGTATAATTTTAAGGGGACAAGGGATGCATAAACAACTCCTTAGAAAAGATAAAACACTACAGCATAAAAAAAGTAAATTTTACTAAGAAATAAAGCTTGTCTTTCAATCTGAGATTAAGTAATGGGAAAGAAATGAAAGAAAGTGAGAAGACCCGAGTTGTAACCCCAATTCGCCTAACTCATTTTTAATACAAGGGGGTGGTAGTGACTAAATGACTAAAATGATCCCTTCCAATTCTAAGATCCTATATAGATTTATTATTATAGGACCAAGACCTCTGATGACCTGGTATCATCAGAAGTCTGACAAATCACACAAAGGCAATTCTATTAAGAAGTATAAAGCTATTTTCCATTGTTTTAGTCATAATAGTGGTTCATAAATGCAAAATCAGAAAGTATGAAAAATTAAAAGTCTCAAGATTCTTAGACTGAACTTATGAGGTTCTAAATAACAGTAAATGAGGACATAATCAAGATTAATGTCATATATTCTGTATTTTACAAAATTATTCTTTGAAATATTAACAAGCTTTGAAAGATACAAGGAAAATTGTATCTCTTGAAAGATATTTAAAGAGATATTAATAACACAATAATTTAATAAAAATAACATAAGTTTTTAAACCAAAGACCTGGATTTTAACCTTGACACTCCTACTGTTAATATGTACCCTTCATAAATAAATAATTTGGCCAGGTGCGGTGACGCACACCTATAATCGCAGCAGCTTGGGAGGCTGAGGCAGGAGGCACTAAGCAACACAAGTTCAAAGCCAGCTTTAGCAAAAGCAAGGCACTAAGCAACTCAGTGAGACACTCTAATTAAAATATATATTTTATATATATATATATATAATATATGGGGCTGAGGATGTGGCTCAGTGGTCCAGTACTCCTGAGCTCAATCCATGGTACCCACAGACAGACAGATTAGATGGATAATTTGCAGAGCCATGTATGCAGTAGGCATTAAAAATATCTGTGATCCCCATTTTATGATGAGGGGCTCACTGGATAAATACTTGTTCTTAACCATAATGATATAAGTCCTTTCTAAGCAAGTTACTTAAATTCTCTAGGGTCTGGATCCTTATCTGTATAATAGATTAATAATAATATTTTTCATTTAGGGTGGGGATAAGGTCACTTTGAGGACTACACAAAATATAGCATATAATATTCAACTAATATAATGATTAGACTTTAAATGATACAGAAAGACATGAAATTTAAGTCTAAATTGTTTTAGATGCTTAAAGAATACTACATCTAGAATTTAAATAAGTTGTTTGGACCTACTTTGTTAATAATAATAAGATAAAGTGACGAATTAAAAGTGAAATGAACATTTTTTTTCCCCACTAAGGTTGCTTTGAATGTTGTCTTCAGTAATGAGGAAATTTATGGGAATAATCACTAAAAGTTTTCCGTTTTATTCTATTACTCACTGATCAAATACATTAATATTAATCAGGAGCAGTAAGTTTCCTTTTAACATAGACTTGCTTCATTTAAATGGATCCCCCCACAGTTCTGGGGATCCAACCTTGGGCCTCATACATGCTAGGCAAGTACTCTACATCTGAGATATATCCATGAGTTCAATATTAATTTTGTAATGTATAAACCAGCAGGAAAAATGTGACTCTAATTTTTAAAAAGTATAAGTAATGAACAATATTTAACAGGCATAAATCAAGGTATAATTGCTGCCATTAACTTAATTTTTAAAGTGGACAATTTTAGACAAGGTTTGCATTTTATATTTTTTTGTATACATTTTTTTCTTTTATTTATAAATTGGAATTCTACTTGGAGAAAACTAGAAAAAAATTTTTTTGTTGTTGTTGTTGTTATAAGTCTAAAGAGACTATTATTTCACTCCCAAAGTCAATTATTTATACAATTGTATGATCTTACCTCTTTCCAGGAAAACATTAAAATGACTCAATTAGTTGAATTAGAAGTCAGTTAAGAAATTTTAACTAATAGAAAGTATTAGAATTAATTTATTCTAAATTTCTAACATTTATATTCACACATAACAGAAATAACTTCTTTATAAATTTGTAGCTCTATAGCTTAGCATAGAGCTAACTTAGATTTTAAGTGAAACAGAGGTAAAGGAAATTCTGAGATAATTTTAGAAGTTTTCATTCTTATCTTACAAACATAGTTTTCCAAATATATTTTAATAGAGACTTAACATACATCTAGTTCTTCAACAAATGCTGCTAAATCTTCTTTCCAAAGATCTGAAGGAGATTTTCTTTTAAGATCATTGACCTCTCGTCCCTATAATAAAAAAGTAGTAGAGTTTGACATTCAATAACTTTCAAATGTATAAAGAGTAAATCAAAATACTTATATTTGGAAAAAGAAAAAAGATATGGGGAATACTGAAATAGTTTCAAATTATTTAACCCACAAAAGTTCATACTTTTGCATCTCTCTGTTTAATCAGTTCTTCAACTTTTTCTTTAGTAAGAGACCACAGAGACATATTTAAAATATAATTAAAATCAGGGCCTGAAGGAGTTCCTGAATCAGAGGAACTATCATCATGCTGGTTTTGCGTTTCTTCCTCTTCTGCTGCCTGTAAAAAATAATAAACTTCATATTAAAGTCCTATATAATATCAAATGAGTGTTTAATTTATTGAATACTGACTTAAAAATTATACAAGCGCTACACCTTCAGGGTGGTAGGGTTATTCCAGATTATCTGCAAAATTACCTATAAACCTGTATTTCCTACAAAAAAAGTTTAAGGGCTGAGGATGTATGGCTCAGTGGTAGAGCACATACCTCGTATGTGTGAGGCTCTGGATTTGATCCCCAGTATCAGGAAAAGAGAGGGTGGAAATTAAGATTTTCTAAAGATGCACAATAAAATCTTTAGAAGCAAAAGTATCTTCAGTTCCTATTCACCCATAAATCTGAGGAAAAATTAAATGCTTTCCCCAGAAACTGAGTCATGAATTAAGAAGACACTATCTTAAAAATTATTGAATAGAACTAATGTTTTATCATTGCATGTTGTCAGATTTTTATACTGGTGAATGAATGAGAAATTTGAAACCCAAAATGAATATCACTAGAAAAATGTTTTTATTTGTAATAAATGTAAATAAAGTACATTCACTCAATAAGGATGACATCTTAATAAAAATTCTCTAAAGCAAAAAATACTCATGTGAGAACTCAAAATAAATTCACTCAAGAATTTAAGAGTTGGTTAGAGTAAGAAGTGTCAGAGCTTTTCTGGGATTTAATTTATAAGGTTTTTATTTTTTTTCTTCTTCATAAAAACAACTGACAAAAAAAAAATCCCTCCTGTATTAATATTAAATTTCAAAATACAATGAATTTAGCAAAAGTTATTTTAGGTGACACTGCCTTTAACAGTTTAAAAATAGACATTTCATAAAATGTATCTATGTTGTTTAAGGCACTCATGATAATTAAAAATGATACTCCATCAAGCAAAAAAATTCACTTTTGGTAATAGAAAAAAAAATAGCTTTACAATTAAAAAGTTTTAATAATGTATATATACACAAAATAAGGTTCACTTTGGAAATAAAAAAATTAAAATTAAAAATGCAAAGCAATATGCTTCTTTATAGGAATGAAACTAACTCAATTAAGCAACATAAGCCAAATAAGGAATGCTGTTGAGTTGATAGATGATTGGTAAGTGCCTAGATAACTCATGACAAATTAAGTATTCTACAGTTTTTAAAAATTTTCATGAGAACTTAGGTTGCTATGGAGAACTTAGGTTGTTAAGACTACTGAAGAATATTATTAGGATGCCTTAAAATCCTGTGTAAGCCCATACTTGAGAAGTCCATTCTGCATAGCTTTTAATGACAAAGTATTGTAAATGAGTACTCTATGAATATATATGTAAATTTCATTCTTAAGAGGAATACAACTAATAACATCTTCAGAAATGAATGAAAATTAGATTTTCAAGTTCTAATGTCAGAATTCCATTAAATTTTAGGAAAAGGCCTCAATCTTCTAGTTAATTCCTTTATAATTCTAACTCTCTTCTCCAACTTCATAGAAAAGAACACTCTTGTAAGAGCAATAGCTTTTAGTACCTGAACCCCCTTCTCAAGCATGGCCAACATGCCAAAAAAAATTGATGATGATAATGCGATTACTTAAATCAATTTAGCTTTTACCCACAGATTCTACTTTCACCAGAAGGGCATTCTCAAGCCACAGACACCTTTACCCTTACAAACTAAGCATTAAAATCATTAGCTTTCTAGTTAATAAAGATATAGTTTAAACCAATGGTAATACAAACATGGGCAAGTAATGCAGAAACCATAATTTGGAGTTTAACAAAACAATAAAACACACTAAGAGGAAACCAAAGAGCTCCAATCATCTTAATTTTAAATGTTGCCCATCTTGTCCTACCCTATTTTCTTCAAATGATGAACAAGCCTATTATCAATTTACTTTGGTTTTACTCACTTTAATATATGGCATTTACTGACTATAAAAATCAAAAAAATTAAATAATGTGAACAAATGCAGAATTTCAATGTAATTTGATGGAAAATATGAAAACATTATGGTTGAGAACTCTAAAGTGTAGGAAAGTCTAAAATTTCAGTTTGTTATGTCACAATCATAACTATCTTTAAGAGATGTTAACATTATCAATATCATATATTCAATTAATCCATTTAAATATCTAAAAGTTAATTCAAATTTTCTTCCTTTTCTACATTTTTTGTTCTCAATCACAATGCTATGTTGCCTTTTCAATCTTTTCTTTTAATTATATATAACATCAAGTAAGTAATTCCTTAAGGGACTCTCAAAGTTTCTATATTCTATTCATTGAAGTAATATTATTACTTTATGATCTGAAATGGACAACTTAAATAATAAGACATCAGACTTTTAATCTAAGTTCCAGGGTATAAATCTCTGACCAAAATTCTAAGAATGAATAGAGTACATACTTTTGGTGCTCAATAAGTATTATAATAATAATTATATTGCTTCTTGACTTCCCAGTCTTAACCAAAACAAGATCAAGTGAGCTGTGACCAGATGCCATATTGTGATCATAGACTACATTGCCAAATGATTTTGAGTGCTACTAGTCAGGCTCCAAGATAGTATACATGCACCTCATAAAAACCACCACCACAAATGACACCCTTTTAATGGCAAGCTCAGGAAAAAAAAAAAAGGCCAAGGAGACTGAGCTACCTTCTGACACCTGGAGTCATTTCTCCAGGCCCTGGTTGAGTCACACTGGCAAAGTGCTTAGTGGTGGTTGTGCACTGCAAATTCCTGTACTGTATCTGTTCTGTGGATAAACAGAAGACTTCAGTCTCCAAACACAACTCAGCACCTTTACCAATCAACGCTAAGTTTAAAATTTAGGGGTTGGGTTTTTGTTTTGGAAGTTGCTTGTAAAAGCTTCTCTGAATGTCTTTTTCTGCAAATGATTACCTTTTCTTGTGCTTCTTTCCAGGCTTTCACTGGGTCAGATTCATAACCTCTCTGGACTAACATTTGAATCAAATCTTTCTTTGACCTATTCTCTATGTGAGGGAAAAATAAAGTTAGGATCAAGAAAAGAGATTCAACTTGTATTTGTTTATATTCTACTGATAAAAATGTTTTCTATTAATAAAGTTTTTTTCCATTTTAACTAATGTTCAAAATTTTAAAAGTTGCACCTTACCTATAGTAATTTTCCCTTGTATCTTCTCTAAAATGAAACGGGCCTGATTGTTAAGCTTTGTAGATTCTGCTCCCAACATTCCTACAAGCCATTCCTTACGTAAACCATAATAACTTAATCGTAAATCAAAAAATTCTTTCAGAATGTCTTGTACAGTTTCATACTTCTTCAGACATCCCATATGATCAAAGAGTACCTAAGCAAAAGATATTTTTTTAGATAATATAAATTCCTACTGATATTTCAATTTATATGTCATCTATAATATTTAGAATAACCATACTACACATATAAACACACTTAGTACCCCTAAAAGCCGTTAAACAGAAATAAACCATTAAGCACATTTCTGTAAATATTCCTTTGGTGCTGCAAGAAACCAATAAAGTCAATTCTTAGAAACTATGAAAATATTTAAAGTAATAATTTTCATAGATAAAATAAGTCCTTTTTTAAAAGCATTATTAAATTAGCTATAAAAAACACAAAATATTTTTGCTTCAAACTAAAACATATTCTCTAAGCTTAAAAACATTAAAATTCTCCCTCCCTCAGGTACTCAGTAAATACTCATTTGCCACACTCTTTTATAATTACCTGTGCTAAAACTCATTTATTCAAACTATTATTTTTCTCCTTTTTCTATTAGCCTTTCTTAGCAGACACATTTTTTTCCAGCCACTGTGCTACTACTAGATTTTTATTTTCTTTTAATCTATTTTAAATCTAAAAGTTAATTAGAAATAACTTGGATAATCACATCAACTTTTTATCTTACTCCCCAATTATACATATTAAACACACAAGTTTAAAGAAGAAAAAAAATTAAGTTTAACAAAGCAGATTTAACAAAGAGATAAATACTCTATAGTTAAATGCTAATAGAGATGGGCATGAGGCACATATAAATCCTGCAACAATCACTCTTACAACTTAGTTTCAGGGAAGGTGTGTGTTCCTTTGTGTTCATGCCCAGATACATAAACACAAAGTTGAAAGTAAGGGTCATGAATAAATGAAGAAAGGAATGTATCCCCAGATTCTTCAGCAACTATACAGGTGGAAACATGCATGCAAGCCTACATACAGTCACTCTTATCATGAATCCAATAACAACAAACACCTATGACATGCAAGAAAGATTAATAGTAAACCTGATACATTACCATGGAATTACAAGTAAGAGTAGTTTGAAGCTTAAAAACTTTATGTAATCCAGCAGCTTCTGCTTGTGCTAGTTTCTCTTCTGTCATTTTCACCACAAATTTCACAGTTGTGTCCGTATGATATTCTTTATAATCGGAAATTAATGCTGGTGTTTTATCTGTTCCATTTAGCATAGGTTCTAAAACCTGTTCCTTATATACCTATAAAAGATTTAAAAATTAGTAATTCTTTTTATGACTTACTCTCATGTTCTCATACTAGAAGTCATGCAATCTTTCAAAACTCCTCCACTCCTATAAGGGAGAGGAAAGGAAAACTCCATTTCTATTGTCTCTTGCTCAAACACTATAGAAAAGAACATGTGGGGATATTCTCAGTGATGAGAAGACATATAAGGTAATAGTTCTGATCTACTCCCACTTCAAAGGGCAAGATACAGTCTGACAGTATACAGGAGATGATATCAAGTAGAACTGACAATAATATGTATCAATTTAGATTTATAACAGCTGATGCTGACTTGTATGTACTGACCATATTTATAAGAACTCAAAACACTACTTATTATTCTATTCCTTTCATTTTAAGGTAAATACAAAGATATAGTCTCTTAAAAAAGCATTTATCTAACATAAGTCATACTATATTATTTGAAGAAGTTTTAATTAATTAATTAAAATAATGCTTTAACTACTATTTGAAAATTCAAAGCAAAATTCAATTGAATGGATAGAAATACAAACAGGAATTTTTAAACATTACACAGAACAAACAATACTGGGTCATTCTTATAACAAAGAATTTCTTAATGCAATGCCCTTCTTATGGGCACTCACATATTAATACTAACCTGTGTCCAAGTTCTAACTGGAAGCTCTGTAATTTCTACTGTGTTTCTATCCACCACAAATATTTCACCACTGACTGCATACTGGTTTTGACCAAGTTCTTGAATTGTGCCTTTAAAGTTTTTGTAGTTTGGAAGCTGCAGAAAAACAAAACATAAAACAAAACTTAGGCTTGCTTTGCTTAAGTACCAGGTCCCATATTTGAATGCCCCTTAGTCTATGGTCTACTGATGGTGGAAGATTAACATGACTAAAACTGAAATCCTGATCCTCAATTATCTCTCTCTAGATGATAATTCAGTGTGGAAACCATAGTTTCTGTTAATATAATTAAATATCTCCCCCAAATCAACATTTTAGCATCATCTTTCTATTCTTTCTAGAATAGCACTTTTTTTCCAACATATTGCTCCACAACTTCCTTTCCCTTACATGATATCCTTTTAAATTCAAACTTCTTGGGCTTCACATTGAAAGTCTTCCAAAGTCTAAAGCCAATTTAATGTTCTAATTTTTGTCAGATGATTTGTATCCTGCAGAATCATTAGTTTTCTCCTATACTTTGCTTGAATATTTTGAATATTCTCATTTTTATTCTCTCTGCTATGGCTTGGATATGGTCTGAGTGTCACCCAAGATTTCACCTGCTGACAATTAATTCCTAATGTTAGGCATTAAGAGAGTTGAAACTTAATTTGACTATTTTGTTTAGAGCTGGGGCCTTTGGGTAGTGATTAGGATTAGACAACGTCATTAGAACAGAGCCTCATGATTAAATCCTGGAAGTTTTATAGGAATAGTGAGAGAGGCCAGAAAGACACAGATATACATATGTGCTGTCTTTTTTCATGTGACGCTCTGCATCACTTCTGCATCACCTCAAGTCAGTGCCAGCAAGAAGACTATCAACAGATAATGCCTCTTAGATCTTGCACTTCCAGATGCATGAGACAGAATAAATCTCTTTTCTTCAAAAGCAGTCTATCTCAGGTGTTTCATCACTGTAACAAAAATAGACTAAGACCCAATCCATTAGCCCTAACACATTATGCAGTCCAATTCCATTCGTCTAAATAAACTTACTCATCCTTCCCAACCCAATTAAGAAAGATTACTCCTCCTTCTAAAATTCATGATTTTATTGTCACCAAGAAAGTAGGCATGTAGCATTGGGCATTTCTTCTTACATACTGAGTAACTATATTTTGCCACTGTAAATTTCAAGCCTTAATGTCATCCTGACAAAAGATCAACTTTTGGAAGACAGACCATACTCTTTAACTCAATACTCAACACAGAGGCATGTGTATAGCAGGTACACAGCAAACATGCACTGATAAAACTCTAGCTTAACATTCTAACATGTTATCCAAAATAGTTAAAATAAAACATTATCATCATAAAAGTAAATTGATGCTTCTGTTAGAAATAAAAAATATGAACAAAGTAGTATGTAAACCATGTAATAATTCAATTTTTATTTTAAAATACTGGGAAACTAATACATCAAACTGTTAACAGTTTCTGTCTATATGGTAGATTTATGGCTTATTTTTTCTCCTTTTCTTATTTGTACTTTCAACAATGAGTATAATTATTTTTATAATATTTAGTGTAACATCGTAAAGGAATTTCCAAGACTTGGTAGTTTGAGAACAAAAACAAAGTTACTTATAATTTTATTGCAAAAACACCATTCCCTGTATAGTTCAAAGATTTGAAAGCCTGGAATATGGGATATTTTTTGTTAGAGTCTGTACATAAGTCAGGATGGTGCCTGGCATTTTGCCAGAGAAATGTTAGAGTCTGTAAACAAGTCTGGATGGCGCCTGGCAAAATGCCAGAGGGAGTGGTTTGTGAAGTAACGCCAGCGAGCCATTAAGTGTGGAGATTTCTTATTGGTTGACTGATGTATCTAGTTTATGCTAATTAAGATAAGCTGTGTGGAATGTATAAATACTGCTCCTGTCCTACAATAAACGGCTCCCTCTCCTGCTGTATCAACGTACACAAGTTGTTCGTCACCCCCCGGTTATTTTGCTGCAGCCGGACTGCAGCAATTTTTGAATTTCAACAGTTTTTCCCCATAAATCTCACTTTCAGACTCATTCCTTTATATCTTTTATTGTAAGCACATATCAGGTTATATCATAAAAGGTCTTTATTGCCTGTAGTAGTTCTAAAGTGAAAATATTACATTATTTTTCTAAAATGACTGAACTTTACTACTCATACATTATCATTTGTAAAATAAACAATAAATTCTAAAAAATTACCATGGGATGAGGATCCAATCCTTCTAGCATTCGTCTGACATTGTTCACGATTTCCCTAGCATCATAGTTGGGTAGTTTACAAGCCCATCCAGTACCAATACCCTCAGCACCATTTATTAAAACCATGGGAATTATGGGAATATACCACTCAGGCTCTACACGTTGATTATCATCATAAAGGAACTTAAGCAGGTTGTCATCCACAGTAGGAAAAAGTAATCTTGCTAAAGAGCTAATGAAAAGAAAAAGAAGAAAATGGAAAAGTGGCATGGCTTTGAGAAATAATGCTTTTTATCATTGACTTAATGTATTTAACAGTAAAATTTACATAATGTTAGTATTAAATGCCTGTTTCTCTTGGGCACAAGCAAAGTGAAACGGCTCTATTTTACTTACATATTACTTATCTACCTAAATTCTTTAATACTGCTAAATAGCTGTTTAGAAATTTCCTATTATTGCACATCTAATAGGAATAAAGCATATAACCCATTTTTAACCTATAGAATAAAGTTGTATCAGGAAAAAAATAACTACATATTGAATAAAGCACATAATCCATTTTTAACCTATAAAATAAAGTGTATCAGGAAAAAAAAATCTTTACTTTCATTGGGACTGATTTCACCAAGAATTTATAAAATTTAAGGCTAATGGACTTTGTTCTATTTGTGATCAAATAATTTGGAACATTAATAATCTCTCCACAGCTATTATTCTATTAAACATGTAGTTGATTCTAAACTTCAAATTTAACTTTATAGTATTAAACAGCAAATATTTACCTTAACATTGTGAAAATATAACGAGGACTTGCAGCATCTTTGCCACCATGAAGCCGAGTTCCAAACTGCCCAATGGGCTGAAGCAAGTTAATGTTGTTACTTCCCACGAAGTTCTGAGCCAAATTCACGATAGTCATCATCAATGCTTGCTATAGAATAGAAACAGAATATAACATTAATATTCTAAGTTTTCTATAATTATTCCTCAATTTGTATTAAAATATAAATTTACAATTCTATTACATTTTCAAAGACGTTATAAAAAGAAAAATGTTTCATTGGTATAGCTATGACTCTTGTCAATAATGAAAGTTCTCAATTGACTCCAATCTTAATGCTTACTTCTCCATGATGATAAGCAGACATCTCAGCAACAGATCCAGCCAACTGGGCGACTTTTACTTCACGTTTATCATTCCTCTTGAAACAGGTAAATAAAACTTTTCGTTGGCCTGGCTTAAAGCCTGTTAAAAAAGAACAGCCCTCTTGTAAAAATAATACTTCAAGATATAGTTGTAACAATTCTTTAAGTGGAAACAATGATCTATATATCCAGGCAAAGGAAAAAAAAAAAAGCAAAGAGTTTGCTTTTAAAGAACAGCTGTTAGAAATCCTATAACAATATGACTACACACTAATACATTTTCTATTGTCACTAATATATTTTCTGTTGTAAAAGTGAATTGCCAATTGAATGACAATCTTCTGGTCTTAAAGAGTTTCCAAACACTCATAAAACCAAAATGCCAAATGTAACTAAAGTATCAGCAAACCACTGATGAGCCTGACAACTTAACTAAAGTATTCCAAATTGGAAAGACTCTTATAAAGATTTATTGTGGCTTTTCATGTAGGTTTTAGAATATAATCAATCTGGATACTCTTCTCAACTTGGTATTTACCAGGTAACTGAGAAAGTCACCAAACAATAAGCCACAGTGTCCTCAGAGTAACAGAAATAATATCCTTTCTAACAGAGTTAAGTATTACATGAGATAATGTAAGCACTCTGCTTCCTTCTCAAGCTTCTTGTTCTAGGGCAATAAACTTAGTAATGATCTTTTTAGTATACACTAACCAGAGAATAAAATAATATAGTATGTCCACTTCTTTGAAATTTTTATAATCTAATTGAGGAGGCAAAATTAACATAGATAAAGGAAGAGGTGCACAATAACTGACATAGAACTTGAGGCATATGAAACCAATTTCAACTAAAATTGGTAGAAAAGACTTCATAAAAGGGAGGCAATTCAAGCTAAAAAGTAACAGATGGAGAGAACTGCTATGAGCTGGGAAAAAAAAAAAAAAAAAACAAGGTTTACAAAACCCAACAAATTTGCTAAAAAGTTCTAAAACGGGAAAAGAAAAGAAAAGCCTAATAGAGGAGACCAAAAGCTGCGCTAGTGGGAAACAGTTTCTAAACTGTGTCAAAGCCAAATAAGTTAAATCACTAGGTTTTAGGTAATGAAGTATGTTCTTAAAGTTTATTCTCTGATAAATATTTTAGAGATTATCAATGCTCCACTTCTCCTTTTATTTTAGAAATTCTGTAATCAATGGGCCAAAGCTTTAAAGACGGCTTAAGTGTCAATTTTCCTGAAAAACTCAAAAAGGGTTTAAAAGTTTCAAACTAAGGAATATTAAAAACTTCAGTTTTAACATATCTCAAAAGCAATATCAAAAAGGTTTTGAATTCCTCTGAATCAGTTCATCACATGTTTTGTAAGAATTTTAAAATGGATCATAAGGATGACCTAAAGTCCAAGAAATTAAACAATACTCAATAATACACACACACACAAAAAAACCTTTTTATATAGGATACTCACCATCAACAAGAGATGGTATAGATCTTTCATTGTCTGAGTTTGAGAAAAGAATCAATTCCTTATTGATGAAATCATTGTAAGTCAAATGCTTTGTTGCTGTACCATATAAAAATTGCTAGGAGAAAAGTCATATATCAATATTGTCATTACTACAAGAATTTTAGTCTCTCTCCTTCTTCCCCAGATCACTGTTCTTTATGACTAACCTCTGGTAAGCCATGTAATCTACGCTGTCTTCGATCCTCCATAAAATTTGTTAACCACTCTTTTCTGTCATCAATCTTCTTCTTACTGAAAGCCTGAAAGAGTTCAAGTAATGATTTCACACATTAAAAATAAAATTAATTGTAGGGGCTGGGGATATAGCTCAGTTGGTATAGTGCTTGCCTCACATGCACAAGGCCCTGGGTTCAATCCCCAGGACAGATAGATAGATAGATAGATAGATAGATAAAATTAACTGTAAAATTTATATTCACAAACAGCAAATAGTTAATTATTAACCTCAGGAAAATTAAAGGTATTTTCTAATGCTTTTGACAAAAATAACCCTGAACTTAGTCTATTAAGGAATTATGAATGACAGGCATAATCTGCAGAAAAAGACTAAAAGTTCACTCTCTGAACACTAAAATTTTAAAAGAAACTTATCTCAGCAAACCAGGATTGGGAGGAAATATACATCAGGTAGGGGATGGCTAACGTAAGAATTTTAAAAATTAACTTAATTACCAAGGTAATTGCAGCATCATCTTCAGGACCAGCATATCTAAACAAAATGCGATGCCTTTCCATATCAGCAAAATATTCCTTTGCCTCTTTAGCCGTACTGGTACCCAATCCTGTACAATTTAAAAAGTGAGTTGCACACATCAATAACTGTTAAAACTACTGAATGAAAAGCTGGTAGGGAAAATTATTAAAAAATAAAGTGGCAACACCCACACCAACAGATCAATCTTAATAGACAAAAAAAGACAAACTAGATATTACATGCCTCCTTACATAAGTATATAATGCTATCTAGCAAATGTTCTGGGGTTGGTTTGTTTTATTTTGATGGTGCTGGGGGCAGAAAACATGCTACATATTAAACTACAGATAGATAATAGTCACAATCCAGAACAAACAGTTTAACTATCTTAATAAATAAATAACAAGGAAAACTATGAAAGAGAAATAATATATTCAGCAGTTAAAAGAGACTTACCAAATGTACTATGTTTGGATATTAACAAAAAGAAAACAAATATATATGTGTATATATGTAGATATATAGATATATCTCAATCATACATATTATATGTAATACATATTACTCATGATTGTACTACAAACATATTTTTATGTTGCTATTTATATATTAATATAATTATGAGGAATTTTAACATGACTAGATTTTTAAATATGTTAAAGAAAAGTATTTATTTTATTTAAAACTAATGGGGTGGTGTGAAGAGAGGTTTAGATAAAACAAGACTGACCAAAGAAATAGTAATTGTTAAAGTATATGAGGATTTCATTATACTACTTTATATTTTTACAGAATTTTCTATGACATTTTTTTAAAAATCAGCAGTAACTGTTTTTGAAATCTAAGAGAAACTTTCAAAGTTTTTTTTTCATATTTCTGTTATAAAAATAAATTTATGTCAGGAGTCACTTCACAAAACTTAAATATTTTAAAACACAAACCTTTGTAGTATTTTATTTTCCAGGCTTTCTGATTCTCTATATGTTTTTTCCACTCATCAAATTCAGGAATACTGTAGAAGGAAAGTTCCTGCTTATTTTTGCTTGCCTTAAATTAATTAAAAGAAAAAAAAAATTAGTGTTTCTGCTGCTCATTAAGACAACAGTATAAAAATGTAATAATGTAAATAGTACCTTTACAATAGGAGTAATGAACTCTTCAAGAAAACCATGCTTCAAAAGTGATGGCCAGTTGTGATGGATGAAATTAATAAGCAGGCCCTTTATGTGAGAACCATCTTGATCCTGAAATTAAAAAAAAAAAAAAAAGTAAAACCTCCTATAACAATTTTATGAATTGTTAACTACTTATATAGCCAAATTTAAAAACATATGAAGGCAGCAAAGAGACAAAGTTCCATTCAAAATTTTAGAACTGCATTTTATAAAACATTAGATCACCACAGTAAAAAAATATTTCTTAAAATGTGAATAAAGAATATAACTAGCAATACACTGAATTTTCCTGTCATTATAAAATATAATTATGTCTGTTATTTTTTCTTTCACTAAAAATTATTTTAAGGATGAAAAATCTGTAAAACGTGATTATAATGCCACTTCATTGCACAATGGAAGAGGAAATCCAAGGAGCATAGGCATAAGTCTTCACATGACCAAAAAATTATAAATATTCTGCTTAAAAATGTATAGCAGCTTTGTCAGTTGTAATTTTTTCTACTGATGCTTTTACCAAGAGTATACAAAAGAAAAACATTTAAATGCATATGAAATTCTTTCAATTTGTTAGTTTTGTCTTGATTACTGCCATTTTACTATTAAAATCCTCCTGATTTTTATAAATGCAATCACATATCAATATTAACCATTAATATTTCCCACTTGTAGATTCCATCATTTCATTTCTACTCATGTGTAGGCTTAATCACTATAATATAATACTGTGTCTACTCTGCTCAAATTTACTGCATTTAAAAATATTTTTAAATAACCAAGATCAGTACTCAAATATTAAATAATATAAATTGTGCTCAACACAAATGTTTCTATTACAAAATGTGTTTTCTCCTCCTTGATGTACAATTACTTTCACTTACATTAACTTGGAACAAGTACCATGAAACATTTATCAAAAGGACAACCTGAACATATTAATTTTAAGTAGGTGATGACTTAAACCAACCTGATCAGTCATAATCATAATCTTTCCATAACGTAAGGTTTTCAGAGATTCTGCATCATCATAACTTTTCTTGTATTGTAAACCAACTATTTTAATAATATTGTTTATTTCTGCATTTTCCATGATCTGTGCAAAAAGAAAAATCATTGGAAGTATTTCAAAAGCATTAAAACACACACAAAAATTACCAGAATTTACATTTTAAAGTTCAACAATTTTAGTAAAGTACTAAAAATGTCCTAAATGTGTGAAGATTTTACACACACACACACACACACATTCACACACGTACCTGTTTATGAGAAGCTTCTCGTACATTAAGAATTTTACCCCTGAGTGGAAAGACTCCATATCTGTCTCGTCCAATCACACCTAATCCAGACACAGCCAAGGATTTGGCAGAGTCTCCCTCTGTTAATATGAGTGTACACTCCAGAGAATGTTTGCCACCTAAGAAAAATTAAAAACTAAGTATACTCTGAATTTCTCATTTTACAGATCAAAAAAAATGAAGACATAAAAATTACTGCTCACAATGATAGTGAAAGACTGTAAGAGTCATCCCATATTATGCTCAGTACAGTTTAAGTTTTAAATAAATTTCTATCCCCTAAAATGTAGTAATGGTAGCACATGTGGCAATTTCAATGATTTTTAGACTCTTTTTTTTTTTTAGAAAACAGTCTAAAAAAATTTTCTTGAACTGGATAAATTAAAAATAATTTTTATTATTTATTATTTTATTTTAATTTTAATTACATTTAAATCAAGATCTTTAAGAGAAAATAATCTGAATCTTACCAGCATCGTTAGCATCATCCAGTTTGGGAATACCTTTGATTTTACTATATTTTACTGATGAACATTTCTTATTCAGCTGAGTTTGAGCCTTAAATTTCACCCAATTCAGGATACTTTCTACAATACCACAATTAGAGGCCTAAAAAAAGAAGATAAAATAGATTATAAGAAGCTAACAGTACTATAAGGCTCAGTTGCAAATCAAAGATTGACTTATACCCTCATCTTATTTTCCAAAAATTAAGGTAACCCAATAAATATGTACAAAGTAAAATAAAATTTTCAAGTATGTAGAAAATAGTACCTTTTATGTTATGCATTTTACTACAATAAGAATACTTGTACATTAAAATCACTAGATGAAATTGAAATCAGAGTAGAAAAGATAAAAACTGGAGCCCCAAAAGGATCTGTTCATTTGTTAAAAGGGAAATCTTTCAACAGCCAGTTCAAAGTTAAAAACACAATTACATAATTCCTTAATTTAGTTCTTGGAAAAACAATCAATGATTTGATGAAATACTGAAGTCCTCCGTTTGAAATTATCAGAATTAAGCATATTAATTTGTGGTGTAAACATGACTATATTCACAGTTAATACAATAAGACAAAGTAATCACAAATAGGATAAATCAAAAAAACAACTTCCACCTTGAAATATAATACAAGTTTTACTCACTGCTTTAAAAAATTTTTCTGATAGCTGACATTTGGACCCAAAACTTTTGGGCTGTAAAGTCATGTTTTCCTTAGTCTGAGAATCAAAAGTTGGATTTTCAATAAGACAATTGATAAAAACCCATATATGGTTTTTCACCTGTGAAAAACAGAAAAAGAAGTCAACATTAAAACTAAAATTATTTAAAAATTCAGCAAAATATATAAAGCATCACTTACTTGAAATGGTTTCACTGATACACCTGCTTTGTTTTTTTTCTTAACTACTTCAATCAGTTTACCAACAACTTGATCTACTACATAATCCACATGCCGTCCGCCCTAAAGAGGACAAAAAAAAAAAGACGACAGAATCCCAAATCTTCTATAATTAAGGTAGCCAACAACTTCCAGTGATTTCATTTTTCTAGAGAAGTAATATAAGTCTCAGAATAACAATGTCAAAATTTTTTAATTAGATATTTTTGGCAACAGCACCAATAAACCAAGGCCAGTTCAAGAGGGGGGCTTTCTATACTTTAGACCAACCAGCTACAAATTGGGAGTTCCCATGACTTATTCAGGTTTGATAATTTGCTAGAATGGCTCACAGAACTCAGAAACACATTTTAGCTTCATTTGGCAGTTTATTTAAAAATATATAACTCATGAATAGCCAATAAAAAGGTACATGGGGCAAGGTATGGGGCAGTAGATGGTGGGTACATCCTCTCCAGACATGCCACCCTCCCAACACTTCAATATAGACACCAACCTGGGATCTCTGAGAACCCCATTGTTTAAAAGCTTTCATCATACAGGTATAATCTTAAACTCAATCTCCAGTCCCTCTCCCTTCCCTAGAAATCAAAAGAGCTAGGGTTTCTAATTAATGTTGTTATTTCAGGCAACTAGCCCTGTCTATGCATCTACCACATGCTGAAATATTAAAAGACATTCCTATAACCCAATATATTTAGGAGTTTTGTGTTAGGAACAGGGACAAAGATCAAATGTTAGAACAAAAAAGTTAACTCCTATCATCCCTACTACTCAGGAAATTACAAATTTTAAGGAGCTCTGTGTCAGAATCAGAGACAAGAATCAAAATGTATATTTCTTATTATTCTATGCAACTATATAAAACTCTACATAGCCAACTCTATTATGCAGTGGAAATAATAGAGTAGGGGCTGGTAGTGTATCTCAGTGGTAGAATTTTTGCCTAACATATAAGAACCTGGGATCCATCCCCAGCACTGCCAAAAAAATTTAAAAATAAGACATGAAAGTGATAATGAAAACGCATATGGTTGGTGGTAATAAGACACATGATTTAAGCCTAGGAATTGTGGCAACCATTGATTGTTATAAATGTAATGGGAGAATTGATAACTAACACAGATTGTTTTTAATCGGCACCCAGTTATAAAGATTCACAAACCATGACTCCTTTGTTAGCTAGGGACAGTCATATGATCCAGTTCTAGCAAGTGAAATGTTAGCAGAGATCCACTAAGCGAGTCTTCTAAAAACCCTATTGTATTTCCAACCAATAGAGAGATTTGGCTCAACTCCATTTTCATCTCCCTAGAACTTAGAAGTGAGGCATAGGGGTACAGCTAGCATCTTGAGGGTGTGAAAATAAAATTACATGCTAAAGGTGACAGTAAAGAAAGCCAGAAGGAACACAGGTCCCTGATGATGTTGCCGTAACACATTAGCAGCCTAAGACTGCCTATTCCTAGTTCCTAGTTATCAAGAAAAAAATAAAACCTTCACATGTTAAACTCACAGTTTAAGTAAATTTCTATTAATCATAAATGACTCAATTTCTGCTGACTACAAAAAATGATTCTATTAAAAAGATTATACATTAAAAGACGTTAAAACTCTTTTATTCAAACAAGAGTAACAAATCACTGCCTTAAACTATTCCAAGATATATGCTTGTATTGCCCAGAAATTTAATATAGTCAATGAATAATTTTTTTTTTTTTTTTGGTGGAAGTGAAACTGGAGATTGAACCTAGGGCCTCACACATGCTTGAGCAAGGGCTCTACCACTGAGCTACACCCGGCACACTAAGTGCTTTTATATGAGAACAATGTCTTTTGATTCCAAAATTCAAAAGCCTACAGAACAAACTTCTTAGAGTGACAAATAACATGTTCCATAATCTGACCTCTCCAAAAATTTATCTATTATTCTATAATATACCCTAAACTCAGAACACAGAAAAGGAATTTGTTATTCTAACTTTCATAAATAACTATAAATACTAAGCATATAAATGTAATTCTCAATGGATAGTTAAATAAATTGTAATATCTATTGTATAAATAAGCTTTCACTTTTATAAGTCAATTTTCTCTAAGAAAAAACGGACTTAGTATCTTTTATTTTGTTGTTTTTAATGCAGCATTGTTTACAAATGACCTTGAAACAAAGAATTTGCATACTTACTTTTGTAGTTGCAATACTATTTACAAAGCTGATTTGCTGGAATCCCTTCTCACTCAATGTGAGACAAACATCCCACCTTTCATTTGCAAGTTCATGAATAACTTTCAGGGCTACCCCAGTTTCATCCAATTTGTCTTTCACATAAAGGTCTACATAACTTCGAAATCCATTTACCTATTAATTTAAAAAACAAAGATAATAAACAATACTATATTGGCACCGCAAATAAGTGAATGCCATTGGGTACTTTTCATCCTTTCATCTCTTCTCATTTACAATAACCCCACAGGTCCAAAACTTCATGACTTTTCCCTAATCTATTTCTTTATCCCTGATCTTTAAAAATTTATTTCTCTGTGTACTTGATAAAGAGGATAAGGGATGGGTAAATTATTATAAAATTTGTCATAATTTAGTTTTTAAAATGACAGAGATTTCCAGTAAATTCAGACATAAAGAGCTGAAACAGAAGCCATTTCTGACCTTATAAGAAAACAGATTATCAAATAAATTAATTTTTCACAAACCCATCAAAGAATTTAGATCATAGTTTGGAGAAAGACATGAGTCTATAGAAAACCACAAAATCTAAGTACTTACTTACTTGGGATAGAAGTTTAGTAAACCAATTGGAAGCTTAAACTAGAATTTTTAACTAACAATACAGAAGATTAGACTAATAAGTGTAGGAAGCTTCTGAAGGCTATAGTCATAAGGAGTTCTTATTACTTTGCAAGGTTTTCTTCACCACCTTCTCATAGGAAAGATCAAAAAGAATCAAAAGAATGATTCCCCCATGGTGCTGCCCAAGGACAGAGCACAGCAGCCAATGGGAAAGCTACCCAGACCTATCTTCCTTACCCCCGCCCCCCCCCAAAAAAAAAACCAACTACATATTCCTTATTCTGCAGGGCAGGGGTCCCAAAGGACACAGACTGAAATCACTGATGGATACCTGCTGCAACTGGGTAAAATGAATAGAAGACAGAAGAAAAGTTTTTACTATGGAGAATGAGTATTTCTGAAGCTTAATTTGTGAGATACAGGCTCACTGTATATACTCCAAATACTGGGATTTTAATCAGGCATTAAAGAATTCCTCCCCCCAAAATTACTCCCATGCTAATAAGCCTCCAATAATAAGAGGTTTCAGCTAGAAAAGCTAGAAGAGACAAACAGCCTCTGAGGCGAAGCCCAAAGAAAAAAACCCAAGGCCAAGGGGAAAGACAAAAATAAAGAAGAATTTGAACATCCCTGGAAAAAACTTCAAACACAGCTTCAACTTCTGGATAGATTAACATAAATCCCATACTAAAATCTATTTAGTATCTACTGCCCTACACAACATATCTGATTTTCAACAAAAAATTTCAGGCATATGAAAAGGTAGGAAAAAGTCTAAAAAGAAAGCCATCATCAGAATCAATTCTCAGAAACATCACAAATGTTTTAACAAGCATCAGATAGGGCATTTAAAATAATTGTGATTAGTATGTTAATGGTCTCTAGTGCAAAAGGTAGAAAACATGCAACTTCAGCAGAGAGAAGGAAATAAGAAAGAACCAAATGGAAATGCTAAATATCCAATATGTGGTAAAAGATATAAAGAACATCTTTGACTGGCTCGTCAGTACAATTGACACAATGAAACAACAACAACAACAACAAAAAAAATCAATGAACTTGAAGATAGTGCAAAAGGAAGAGAACTGAAATACAAAGAGAAAACAGATGGAATAAAACAAGGAAACTATCCAAGAGGTTGGGATAATACCAAACAATAAAATTTAGACATAATATACTAGAAGGAAAAGAAAGGTCAGAAGAAATATTTGAAGAAATGGCTAAAAATTTTCAAAATTAGTGATAGACAACAGGGCTTTGTCAACCCACAATTCTATATCCAGTGAAAATATCTTTTGAGAGTGAAAAAATACTTTCTCAAACAGAATTCATCGCCACCTATTCCACAAGAAACATTATAGGAAAATCTTCATACGAAGGAATATGACTAAGATCAGAAACTGAAATTAGATATGGTGGTGCATGCATGTCTATAGTTCCAACTACTTAGGAGGCTGAGACAGGAAGACTGCTTGAAACCAGGAGTACCAGGAAAGCCCCAGCAACATGCAAGACCCTGTCTCTCTCCCTCTCCCTCTCCCTCTCTTTATCTCTATCTCTATCTCTCCCTCCCTCTCTCTCTCTCTCTCTCTCTCTCTCTCTCTCTCTCTCACACACACACACACACACACACACATACACACAAAGATCAGAAACTGAAATCTACTCTAAGAATGAGAACACTGGAAACTGAATAAATGTAAAATATAATCTTTTATTGTATTTTTAATTGCTCTATAAGAAAATTGCTTAAAGCAATAACAATGTCACTATTTTTTTTTTTGTCATTACATTTTCAAATATTTCTTCTGCTTCATTCTCTTTCTTCTCTGTCTGATGTTTACATCCTATGGAAAAGTGAAATCTATGATGAGAATGACTCAAGGAAGGAACGAAGAACCTGGGCTTATACTGTCCTTTCACTAGATATAAAGTAATACTTAAAGGTGGGCTCAAACCATTGAGACAAGTATGTTTACTATAAATCCTAGGGAAATGACTAAAAAGGTCTTTAAAAGTACAAGTAAGTAAATAGAAAAAATAAAAACACAGCATTTTAAAAATACTCATAACCAGAAGACACAATTGGAAGACTAAGCAACAAAGAACAAATTAAAGAAACATAAATCAGCAACATGACAGAATTTAATCCACATAAATCAATAATCACTTTAATCGTCTAAACACACAAGTTAAAAGAAAGATTATCAAATCAGATTTAAAATGCAAGCTCCATCTATATTCTAAAATAATACATTGTTATATTTTAAATAGAAGACACTTACAGGCAATTTCTTTCCATTAAACATGACCTTGACCCCTTTACATGAACCAGCCAAATCATATGCTCTTCTGGTCATGAGGGCCACAATATCCTTGTCAAGTTTTTCCATCTTAAATTTAGACAGATCTGGTTGGAATGTTATGCATGTGTAATCTTCACCATCAAAATGTTTAATTTTGGCTTCAGAAGTCTTCATCATATTATTCATCCATGTCTTTAAAAGAAAAAATACTCAAATATTTCTATAATGCTTTTACATTTTATAATACATAAAGAATTGGCTCATGAATACATTCATTTACCAACTATTTCCAATCCTACAACAAATCAAACAAATCCTTGAAACTAATATTAGAGATTTTAAAAATATTACTATTATAACAATGTTGAGAATATTAAAAAATTAAAAACATGATGCTTTTTCTGACAAAATTAAATAAGGTTACATAAACTTTCAAACTATTTTTAATGACCTGCCAAAAATTTTCAAATGTAAATTTGAAGATTCAATGAGGAATTTTCAACCATGCTAAGTGGCTGCATTTAAATAAGTCTATAATATTTGGGACATTTTCACTAGCACTTGACAAGGTTAAAGAAATCTGTTAAATAAAGCGATTTGCTTTAAGAGAATAATAGAAAGATCAGCTTATATAAAATCTCCCAGGCATTCTGGTGTCTCTTTACTTTTGTGACTTACTTAACGCTTAAAAAAAAAAGAAAAAAGTTACATAGGTATCAGCAAAACAATAACATTTTTAAATGAAATCCACATTTCTATCATACCTGTTTAAAACTATGCTTGTATTCTTTGCAAGCCGTTTCTACCGTAAATTTTGTACTGAAAATATTACAAAGTTTTGCACCATAACCATTACGACCACCTGTTAAATTAAATGTAAAATATTTAGTGAAAATTATTTTAAAGAAACTTTGCTAATTATCTACCACAGGACAGAATCTAATGACAAACAGTTCTTATTGTATCTTATCAGTTATCGATTGAATATTTTTAGCATATTTTCACTTAATGAGAACATTAAAATTTAGCATACACAATAGTATAATTAAGACAGATTATCTTTACTATTTGAAAACAATTAAGCTTGGTATTTCTTACAGCACAGTAGATCTAGGTTAAGTATGACACCAGAACTTTCAATCAAAATCCCTTTTCTACTATCTAGGAACTATCAACCTACTTGAGCAACATAAATAAGAAAACATTTGTTTGATCCCTTTCTACTTTATTTACAGAGTCTAGACTTTTAATTTTGACCCTCTTAAGAAAAACAGTTTAAAAGTAATTTAATACCCCCAGACATTGGCTTATATAATAACAGATTTATATATACAAGTATCATAATAGTCTTGTCTAACTTAAAATTCAAATTGTCAAATTACAGTTCCAGCAATTCTAACTTAAGTTAGTGTATTACCAGACTTTTTAAATGTTTTTGACAAAACTATATGACCAAAACAATAGTATATGATAGTATTTTATAAATGTCAATTCTGAAAAGGATTTTCTCACAACAATACTACACAGGTTTCCTTTCTTATAATAATTTACATAAAAATAGAAAGGTATGAGATTGTGTTAAGAAACCAGTATTTCTCAATCAAAATGCCACTCAGACTTTACCTGTAACTTTTTTCTCATCATCATCATAATTGCTGGATGTTAAAAGTTGTCCAAAAATTAAAGCAGGAACATAAACTTTCTCTACTTTGTGTTCCACTACTGGAATGCCTTTCCCATTATTCCAAATGCTTATAATGTTCGACTCACTGTAAATAAACAACCAAGTTTAGAGCTTAAAATTAAACATACATTAATTTCCTTAAAAAGTAATGTTATCCTGAATAAATCTTACTATCGGCAAGCCTGATGCCAGTCATTACCAACTTAGCCACTGACTTATCTCAAGAAAATACTTGCTAAGGATACAAATTTCAATCCCTGAATCATAACTCAAACTAGAATCACTAAGATCTATCAGGTAATACTACAAAATTTCTCAGAAAAAGTAATTCTTCTCAACCTCCCAGAAAAGAATAAAAGAAATAACACTTTTACAAGAAATCAGCTATAGGCTGGGTACAGTGGCACACACCTATAATCCCAGCAGCTAGAGATTGAGGCAGGAGGATTTCGAGTTCAAAGCCAGCCTCGCAAAAGTGAGGCACTAAGCAACTCAGTGAGACCCTGTCTCTAAACAAAATACAAAATAGGGCTGGGGATGCGGTTCAGTGGTTAAACACCCCTGAGTTCAGTCTCTGATACAAAAAAAAAAAAAAAAAAAAAAAAAATCAGCTATAGTTTTCTTTTCATATAAATTAGCCAGAGAAAATAGTTCAATTGAATAAACAGCATAAGAGCACTCTGTTCCATTTGAATTGTTTTAAAATGAATTATTAAATTAGAAAAACTTAAGCAAAAATTACGACTGAAATGAAATTCATTTTAATAAAAATAACATTATTTCTATAATATATGTAGTTAAAAAATGACTTTATGGGAGGAAATTCACAAAAGTCAAAATGTTAGTTAAAATTCAAAAATAAAAGAATCTGCAGCTTGTCACAAAATGCATACTGTTATGGTTTGTATATGAGGTGGCCCCCAAAAGCTCACATGTGAGACAATGCAAGAGGGTTCAGTGGGGAAATGATTAGGTTGTCAGAGCCTTAAAGTAATAATCAGTGAGTTAATCCCTGATAGAATTAATTTAGTGGTAACTGGAGGCAGGTGGGGTGTGACTGGAGGAGGTGGGCCATTGGGGGGCATGGCTTTGGGGTATATATTGTATCTGGCAAGTGGAATTTCTCCCTCTTTGCTTTCTGATCATCGTGTAAGATGCTTCCCTCAGCCACACTCTTCCACAACGATATTTTTGCCTCACCTCAAGCCCCTAAGTATTGGAGTCAGCCTTCTACGGACTAAGAGCTCTGAAACCATGAGCCCTTGAACAAACTTTTCCTCCTCTACAGTTGTTCTGGTTGGGTCCTTTAGTCACAGAAGTGAAAAAGCTGACTAAAACATATAGTTACCCATTTTAGGTAAACATAAAATTCAGGGCAGAGATTCAATAACTTCCCATCAATGAATTATAAATAACAACAACAGAAATTTTAAAAGGAGAGGTGTCTCCACCCTTTTTTACTTGGAGTAGCTAATTTTATTTTATATTAAAATAAAAAAATTTTCCAGAAGGGGTAATTAAAAATGAGGTGGTAATAATAAGAAAAAAAAACTTAAATCTCATTGCCATTAAGAACCAAATAAATTTAGTTATGATTTTTGTTTCACTGTTATGCCCACTCAAAAATGTTTGTTGAGAATTTAAAACGTAACGATAAAAGTACCAGTTACAGAGAAGCACTTTGTATAGAATATGTAATAAACTGATAAGCACCAAACAGCCTTATCCAGTCTACAGAGTTGTATTATATCTCACTTCTTTTTCATTTTGTTATAAGATTCTTAATCCATTTTTTAAATTCAGTATTGTTCAATTAATGTGGCTAGATCAAAATAAAAAATTTAATTGGAAAGCAGTATGGAGATTCCTCAGAAAACTGGCAATGGAACCACCATTTGACCCAGCTATCCCACTCCTTGGTTTATACCCAAAGGACTTAAAATTAGCATACCATAGTGACACAGCCACATCAATGTTTAACAGCTTAAATTCACAATAGCTAGACTATGAAACCAACCTAGGCGTCCCTCAATAGATGAAAGGATAAAGAAAATGTGGTATATATACTCAATGAAATATTACTCAGCTTTAAAGAAGAGTGAAACTATGGTATTTGCCAGTAAATGGTTGGAGTTGGATAATATCATGCTAAGCGAAATAAGCCAATACCATAAAACCAAAGGCTAAATGTTTTCTCTAATATGTGGATGCTAATTCACAATAAAGCAGGGGGTGGGGTGGGTGGGCACTAGGGAAGAAGAGTGTTACCTTAGATTAGGTAGAGGGAAGTGATGAGGGATGTGGGGATAGGAAAGATAGTAGAATAAAGTAGACATTGTTACTGTATGTATATATGTGACCACATGATCAATATGATTCTGCAACATGTTCATTCAGAAAAATAAGAAATTATATCCCATCTATGTATGATATATTAAAGTACATAACTGTATTCTACTTTCATGTATAACTAATTAAAACAAAATTTTTTTAAAAGAATGTATTTAAGCAAAGTCCTCAGGTGTCTATCAGAATATTTTAATTCTGAATTTTAAAAAAGGTTAAAAGATATTAACTATTCAATATCTATTATATCTTGCTAGCTCACCTAAAACATAATATATGATCAAAAGTATTGTATTTAACTGACAATTTCCTAAATAAGGAAGAAATCTTAATGGATAAAATTTCCTTAAAACAGTATTAAACTTCTGTAAAACTTTTAAACATACTATACATCTAACCATATCAGTTCTCAAGAATATTTTCACTATAGAGGGATGGGGTTGTGGCTCACTGGTAGAGTACTCGCCTAGTATGCATGAGGCACTGAGTTTGATCCTCAGCACCACATAAAAATGTAAAATAAAGAAATTGGGTCCACCTAAAACTTAAAAATAAATATTTTTTAAAAAGAATATTTTCTCTATAGAAATGACCCGAATGAAAAAAAGAATGAAAAAATCAAGACCTTCAGTAAGATAGTCATGTGGTAACATTTTTATATAAGATACAGTTAATTTCATGATATTACCAGATATAGTTTTGCTATATTATTAACCTGAACAATATCACCTGGAATTAAATTACAGACAGTAAGGCTATACCTAAATTGTTAATTCTCCATGTTTATTATAGAAAATTCTTAAAGCCATGTTAGATTTCCAATAAAATTAAAAGAAAGACTAGCTGGGAGGCATGCAGGTAAAAACAGGATAAACAAAAGAACTATGTTTATAATGTAAAACTATGATTATTTTATATCTATTCACCCTTCAAAAAAGCCAACATAAAAATCTGGTATATATTCTGAAAATCAACAGCACCTAATTTGTTAAACCACATCATACATAATGGAAAAATCTAAAGGCTGGTCATAAAACTTAACTCATAATGTACCTGGAATAGCATTAATAGCACTTAGCCTTAAGTCCTGAAGTAAGGGCAGAAAGAAAAGATAGAGTGATTACTTTTGCAGCTAAAATGAGACTATCAAAGAGAAATGGTCTCCAATGGCTCCCATAGGGAAGAAATATGAGGAGAAAGGTTATAAATGACAGGGAAAAAAAGATAAAAACAACAAAGTCTGAAGCAAAAGAGAAGCAAAAATGTACTAACTATGTACATTATGCATTTGAGCACTATTCATAAATAGTGCTCAACAACTAAGCATAAAATCTTAACTTGAAATATACTTACGGATCAATAGAAACCTTAATGCAGGTCATATTCTTATCCCTCTGCTTATTGTCAGCAGCATTAACTACAAAATTAAACATATCGATGATAATAAAATTTACAGTTATATAAACAAATATATGAACACAACTGTATGTGTATCACTACTTAATATAAACATCTAAATGGTAATAGTTAATGCAAATTATCATTAACTTCTAAAAAAATCTTGATTTCTAAGTAAGATTTGTACAGTTTCTATCACACCAAATGAATTTTATGTTTTGTACCACACACACGCGCACACACACACACACACACAAAGGGAGGATCTGTTTTAGTGATATGTAAAAACAAATAAGAGCAAAAACATCTGCACTTAACACCTTATGTCAGGCATAAAAATAAAAATTTGGTTAATTATATTTTATCTTATTTACAAATAATTACTTTCTCTTAATCTCCTTCAATAAACTAGTGATTATATATGCAGATGGAACTGAAATCAACCAGTTATTTTTTAATTAAAGTCTTCAACACCCTTAGGAATCAAAATGCTAAATCTTACTCACTATAGCTAATGATAAAAATATTTTTGCTTTCATTAACTACTGCCTCAAGAAAATATAAACACAAGTTACTTGTCAAGTTGAACTTTAAACACAGAAGGAATGTGTTCTTGACGAACACTTCGTAATAAACCTAAAATAGTAAAACTAAATGGACAGTCAGGAGGCAAATGTGAAAGTACAAAATGTAACCAGTCTTACTCTCCTTTTCCCAAGGACTAACAGAAAGAAGCTCAGAGAGATCCACACAACCCCAAGATCTGGGAAACCTCAAGTTGTACTAATGAGCAGACAGAATAATTTCTTGACTAAAGTTTAAGGTTAAAACCATTTCAAAGTATAAGCATTCCTAAGGAGTCAATTATGTGGTCAAACTTCACTCTTAATCATGTGATTTGGAAAAGACACACCATTTAGAACACAGGCTACTAAACATGACTACCCAACAAAAATACTCAATTTGCTGGTGAAAAACACAATTTAAACATTCCACTTCCAACTCCCAGAATCCACCAAGATAAGGCCCTGTAATTTCCATATTTAACATGTAACTGTAATGTTAGCAAACCCCAGATGACTACATATATAGGAGCATAAACCAACTATGGGATTACAAATACAACACAATCATTTTACAGATGAACAAAAACTGAAATCTAAACATACGAAGTATAGCAATATGAAAATACTGGTAGTGGTATAAATTTTCTGGAGAACATTTATATTTAGCATAAAAGTGAAAGATATAACTTTTAATTTTATACTATAAACATAGCTTTATATACACAGGAATATTATGATATTAATAGATGCATTACATCTCAAGCAAGTACTCACCCAAAATTTCATCAAAGATCTTATATAAACCTGGAACAAAGGTAACCTCTCTGCAATTCATCCCTACATCTTCATCGTACACCCACATTAACTGCATTGAGAGAAATGCAAACACACCTTTTTACTTCACAAGTTCTTAACATCAATTTTACATAGTATAAATCCACATTCTGTCATTTACTCTATATAAATGGTTAGGTTTTCAAAATAAAGGAAAATATACAATTTCAGGTGTAAATCAAGTTCACTATGCATGTGGAATTCAACCTTAAAATTGAGAAATTGTTCATTTTTTACACATCTATATTCTTATTCATACATAAAATCAGCTTTAATATAAGGCACAAGGACAGGGGACATAGTTCAGTGGGAAAGCTCCATGCATGCATGGAGCCTTGGATTCCATCCCCAAAACAAACAAACAAACAAAAAGCAACAATAACTATGATGATTCTAGTTTCTCTGTTCAGTGATTCTAATTCTAACCATTCCTATAAAAGATGATAACCCCCAGATCAAATTCCCAAAATCTGGCAATTTACTTGTCTTTTTCTTTAAGGCACCAAGAATCATTAGAAACAGTAGTTAAGCAAAATAGAAAAGTATAAAGAAATATTTACTTTACATTTTTACTTTATGCTCTATATTTTTCTATAGTACAGGAAGCACTGAGTGAAATAATGTGAACAAAGCATGACTTTGAACTCAAGAGTCTTATCTTAGAGCCCAGTTCTGAGAGATCTGAGCAAGTTAGTTTAATTTATTGAAGTTTCTCTTTCCTCAACTATAAAGATAAAAATATTTACTTCCCCAAATTGTTAGGATCAAACAAATAATATACGTAGGACAAGTGCATAATGAACACTAAATAATACTCCCTGGATAAGTTCTAGAGGTACTACCATTAAAGTAAACCACAGCAAGAACTTATAAACCTTTTAAAAGTTCACATGGCACCATTTTACTCTACACTTCCTTCTTCTGATAGTTTTTATTTCCAGGAGGGAAAAAAGACCTAGATCTCTCTCTTTACTCATGATCATGAAGATATGAAATTGTGGACTTACAAAGCCCATTAAATCAGAATAGTTTGATCACTATTAAAAAGTAGATAGAAGTACATATTTCCTGATATCAACAAGTAATTACCTGTGTCAATGGCTCCACTGAACCAATATATGTATCAGGACGAAGGAGAATGTGTTCAAGTTGTGTCTTTTTCTGATACACTCTCTCAACAGACAGCTTCTTTGAAGAATCATTTTTGTTTGCAGTTTCTGACTCCTCTTTTTTTGCAGCATTGTTCTGATCAAAAAGAGTCTAAAATTAACCAAAAAATCATATTTAAATAACCTACCAAGGGGTAAGCTAAAATGTGTAATGGACACATGAAATGGTTTTCTTTTTTATTATTTAAAATGGAAAATTTTTTCAAAATCACTGATGTTTGAGATGTTGTATTCTTTAGAACACAAATCCATCTAGTTCTAATTTTGTTTTTTAAATACAACTTGAAGTGGCAGTTTTGACTCAGCCCAGAATGTGGGTACACATAGTCACTAGAATTACTAGGATAGTCTCCATTTATTCAACTAAGAATACAAACATTACCCAGTTCTGCAAGATAGCAAGTTATGGGGCTGGGGCTGTAACCCAGTGGCAGAGCACTAGCCTAGCAGGTGTAAGGCCCTGGATTCAACCCTCAGTACCACATAAAGATAAATAAAATAAAGGCATGCTGCCATCTACAACTAAAAAAAAAAAAAAAATTTAAAGATAGCAAGTTAATTTTTGTATTCTTAAAATTTCTCAAGAAATGTGAGCTTAGGTCAGGTTACAATGACTAAATCTGGGTGGCTGCAGGGGTCCCAAAAGCTTCCAGATGTAGGTTCCCTGCCATTAAGTTAAAGTCTCTAGTAAAATGTAGATAAAAATAACCTATGCAAATATTAACCTAAGTAGTTAATAAACACTTGATATGGCAGAAATAACATGGTTTATAAAATCCTTGAATGTCACACATTTATAGATTATGCCACCATCAGCTCTGGGCGCCTCAACCCTGAGACACTCTATGATTTCAGTTTCTCTGCTAGTTCTAAGGAAACAGATTCTAATGCTAACAATTGCTATAGCAAATGAGGACCCACAAATCAAATTCCTAAGACTAAAGATGTTCCAGTAAAGAACATTCTCCTTCTGGAATTCCCTAATACTAACAAATATGTCATTCCACAGAAAGGAGGATATTATGATGGCCTGTATTTTTAGGGTCAGAAAACTCAAGCACAATGAGAATTGACATATTCTCATAAGCCTTTGAACTTCAGTAGAAAAAATACAAGATAAAGAATAGTAGGTAGATTTTGCACATTTAAACAATCAGTATACAACCTGAATCCAATTCCTAGACACAAACATACCATCATCTCCAAAGTTATTATTTTTAAGATGTCATTATATATTTTCTTTTTTTTTTTGAGAGAGAGAGAAAAATTTTTTTTTTTTTTTTAGTTTTTGGCAGACAACATCGTTTGTATTTGGTGCTGAAGATCGAACCAGGGCCGTACACATGCCAGGCAAGCACAGCACGCTACCGCTTGAGCCACATCCCCAGCCCAAGATGTCATTATATATTTTCAAAAATAAAAATGCATTATCTTTGACTCAAACAAGGAAGTTCAAACATTGACTAGATTTTCCTAATGCCATAAATTTTATATTATTTAATAATATTTCAAAATAAGGGTATTATAATTAATTTTATCATATTTTATACCATACTCTTACATATTCTTTCATTTATACACCTACCCATTAATACTGCTGACATCATTTAACATCTTTGGACAAAAGAAAATAATTGTTCATAGTCTATTATTGTCAAGAGTTAAATGATGAACTAGGTAGCCAGAATATGAAATGTATGTTTAAATAGTCTTCAAGTTTCTAATTGTACTCCTTGCTTTTATGACATAAGTTTGTAAATTTATAAAAAATAAATTTAACAATAAAAGCACTTGATTTTTAAAATGGATCTTCAGAATGGCTAAAACAAAGATCACAATGACTAAGATCATTCTTTTTTAAAAAAATATATTTTTTAGTTATAGTTGGACACAGTACCTTTATTTATTAATTTTTATGTGGTGCTAAGGATCGATCCCAATGCCTTGCACTTGCTAGGCAAGTGCTCTGCCGCTGAGTCACAACCCCAGCCCATAAGATCACACTCTTTTAAGAAAGTACTAACAATGACGATGACGGGAACTATGGAATCTAAGTTGAGTAACTTTCTACCATTTGAACTTAGAACTACATAAAAGGGCTGGGAATGTGGCTCAGTGGTTAAGTTCCCCTGGGTTCAATCCCCGGAGCCCTCCCTCCGAAAAAAAGGAATTACATTTCTAAGTTTTCAATTATTGGCATAAAGGTTAGGGACAAGCCAGGCACAACTATAATCACAGAGACTAGGGAGGCCGAGACAGGAGGATTGTAAATTCAAAGCCAACCTCAGCAACTTAGAGATACCCTGTCTCAAAAAAAAAAAAAGGTCTGGGAATGTAGCTCTGTGTTAAAGTACCCCTTGGTTAGACCCCAGTAGCTTATATTCCCTCCCCCCACCAAAAAAAAAAAAAAACAAGGTTTGAGACATATAATAACCATAAGTGAAAGCTTTCTTATCCAGGATACTCCTCCAAAACAAACTCATCATAACAAAATATTTTCAAGATTAATCCAACCAGAGGCTCATTTCTATGTAATTTGGATTTTCACATTTTGCCTTAATGAGGTACAGTGAAGTGACACATGGGGATGGACAACAGGGACAAAGCCCTACCTCATTCTGTTATCAACAATTTACCACTTCTCCCATGTCCTCCTTTATTCTTTTTAATTGGTACATTAAAATTATATTAATGAGATTTATTAGGCTATATTCCTATAAGCACAGAATACAATTTGCTCAAATCTCCTTCCCAACATCTTCCTTTCAAACAGTCACTCCACCTCTTCTCTACACCTGATCCCAAATGGATATATGAGAAAAGGAATGCTTCTATCAAGTTTAGAAAGTGGTCATTCTTGCAAAGAGGATGTCTCAAAAATCAGAAAACATGTCAGCAAGATAGCAGAGTAGGGAAGCCCAAGACCTTCTTCCTCATGTAAACATGGACTAAACAATATATGAACTACTTGTCTTTGTGAGAATCCAGAAACCACTTAAGAGGTCCTGTGAATACAAAGCCACATCAAAGACCATGATGATCCCACCCTTATCAGCAATGCAAGACTGAGAAGAAACCTCCAACTCCTTCTCCTGTGGCAGGAAAGAAGTGGAATGTACAGGCAATGAAAGGGTAAGAGGAGTACCACCCTAGAGACTGGTTTCATCTTTACCTATATCTAAGGAACAGCATGCTGGGTTGTGAGCCACTGAGAACAAAAGCAGTGATTTGGTGTAGCACCAGAATCTACAGTACCAAAACCAGACACAAGGTGGAGCCCCAGTTCTGTGGTTTATTGACAGCCTATACAAGGAAGCACAGTTGACTTACAGACACCAGGGAGTGCTCCTGAGTAAATACAGGCAAACTTTCAACTAAAAGGTTATGTGCACAGGCCCAGAGAAGACATCTCCAGAAATGGTTTGCACGGTCTCAGATTCTCTAAATAAAATAATTTAAGATAGTGAATATCCCCACACAATGAAAACAGACTGCAAAAAGTAGAGAAGTAGCTGAGTTCTTCAATGCTAAAGTTCCAACAGAAAATAACAAGACATACAAAGAAACAGGGAAATACAACCTATTCAAATGAACAAATTAAAGCTCCAGAAACTGATCACTAAAGGATTGGAGACACATGAATTACTAGAAAAAGAATACAAAATAACTGTCGTAAGGATGTTCAACAAATAGACAACTCAAGAAAAAAATTAGCAAAAGAATGCATAAACAAAATAGTAAAATCAACAAAGATTTAAAAACTATTAAAAAAGTCAAATATTATTTTTAAAACTTAAAAATATTATACCTGGACTGAAAATACAGAAATACTTGACAACAGACTTGACCAGGCAAATGGCAAAATCAAAATCAGAACATTTGAAGAGAAGAATTTGAAAGCCAGAGGAGGAAAAAAAGAATAAAGAAAAATGAAGAGAGCCTACAGGACTTATAGGCCACCATCAAAAAATATACACATTACAAAAGAAGAATAGAGAAATGGGTAAAGAACCTATTTGAAGAAGTAATGGCAGACAGCTTTTCAAATGTGAGCAGAGAAATGTACATATAAATTCAAGAAGCTCAAAGAATTCAAACAAGGATAAAGCTAAGGAGACCTATACTGAGACACATCATAATATAACTGTTAAAAGTCACAAAGAGAGAATCTTCAAAGCAGTAACAGAAAAGCAAACCATCATGTACAAGAGAGTTTCTATTAGGTTATCAGCCAAGTACTCAGCAGAAATCTCGTAGTTTTAGAAGGGAGTGAGACAATATATTCAATGTGCTAAAAGATAAAAATTGCCAAGCAAGTATATCTAGCAAAACTGCCCTTCAAAATAAATGAAAGAGGAATTAAGACTTTTCCAGATAAAACAAATGGGAGGGAATTCATTGCTAGATCTGGGTCTTCCAAGTTGAGGTTAGTTTGAAATTAACTGCTATCCCTAAGATGTTTGATATAATTGCAATGATAACCATAAAGAAAATATCTATACAATATACATAAAAGAAATGAGAAAGTAATTAATACATATCATTATAAAGAAAAATCAATGAAAAAAAGAAGGCAGTAAGGGAAGAAAGTCAAAAACTACAAGACATTTAGAATAGAACAAATGGCAATAATAAGTGCTTCCATATCAATAATTACTTTTTAAATATTAATGAATTAAATGCCCCAGTTAAAAGACACAAATTGGCCAACTTGATACAAACATCCAACCATATGCTGTTTACAAGAGACTCACTTTGGGTCTAAAAGCGCTATAAGGCTATAAGGATGGAAGAAGATATTCCATGCACAGGAATCTATTTTGTCTAATTACATTAGACAAAATAGATCTTAAAACAAAAACTGTCACAAGAGACAAAGACAAAAGATAATAGTTATAAAAACACATGTTTCTAACATTAGTGTACCCAAATACATGAAACAAAAATTGATGGAACTAAAGGGAGAAACTGACAGCAAAACACTAATGGTAAGAAACTTCAATACCCCGCCTTCAGTTATGTATGGAACAACCCGATGGAGGATCAATAAGGAAACAGGACTTGAACAACCCCTACAGACCAATCAGACCTGACAGACATACAAAATACTCCACTCAACAACAGAATACACTCTTCTCCAGTGCACACAGAACATTCTCTTAACATGGACAACAAGCTAGGCCACAACATAAGTATAACAAATTTAAGATTAAAATCATACAAAGTAACTTTTCCATCTACAATGAAATGAAATAGAAATCAGTAATGAAAGGAAAATAGAAAGCATACAGATATGTGGAAATTAACGCAGTCTTATTCAAACAATGAGTCAAAGAAGAAATCACAAGGGAATTTTAAAAACATATGAAGGTTAATGAAAATAAAAATTATAGAATGCAACTAAAGCAATACTGCACTTAAAATTAAAAACATCTCAAATAAACAACCTAACATTATACTCAAAGAACCACAAAAAGAAACCAAGTCCAAAATTGTAGAAGGAAATAATAAAGATTACAGAAGAGATAAATGAATAGAAAAATAGGGGAAAAGTCAATAAGAGTTGGCTTTTTTTAAAGATTAAAATTGATGAACACTTAGCGAAGCTACATTAAAAAGACATAGATAACACTCAATTACAATTGAAACAAGAGGGGACATCTCTACTGATGTAATAGGGGAAAAAAAGAGATTCTGAGAGATTTATTTTAACAATTATATGCCAATAGATTGGACAACATAGGGGAAATAGAAGAAGTCCTAGAAGACTGAATTATGAGGAAATAAAAAAAAATCTAAACACACCTAAAGCAAAGAAAATGAAGCAGTCATCAAAACCTTCCAACAAGGAAAAGCCCAGGATCAGATGGCAACACTGGAAAATTCTACCAAGTATTAAAAGAATTAACATTAATCTTCCTCAAACTCTTCCCCAGAATCATTCTATAAGACCAGCATTTCTGATACCACAACTAGAAAAAGATATAAGAATAACTACAATAACTACACACTGATGGATTTCAATGCAAAAATCCCCAAGAAGATATTAGCAAGCCCAATTCAATAACACATTAAAATAGAATAGACAGCAGAGGAAACCCCAGACCCTCCTTCCTATAGAATGAGAGAAACTATCAAATTATATAAGGAATTAATATTCAGGATATGTAAAGAATTCTATGACTCAATAACAGAATAAACAAATTTAAAAGAATGGGTAAAGGGCTTGAATAGACAAGTCTCCAAATACAAATAACCAACAAGCAAATAAATAGAGACTCAACCATAATAAAATATTATCTCACATCTATTAAAACAGTCAATAGAAAATAACAAATTTGAGAATGTGGAGGTATCAGCACTCTTGTGCACTGCTAGTGAGAATATAAAATGTTGCAGCCTGATAAGTTCTATAAAAATTAAGAACAGGATCCCCATATGACTTAACCATCGTTTGGGGATATATATCCAAAAGAGCTCAAAGCAGAATCTCAAAGAAGTACTTGCATACCCCACATTCATCACAGCATTATTCACAATAGCCAGGAGATAGAAGCAACTCAAAAGTCCAATAATGGATAATGGATAAAGTAAATGTGGTATTGGTATGAAGAACAATGGAATATTTTGCAGCCTTAACAATAAAATTCTGTTACCTATTGTATATTGTTGACATTCATGGATATTATGCCAAGCAAAATAAGCCAGTTATAAAAGGACAAACTGTATGATTCCACTTAGATGAATATCAAAGTCCAAATCACAGAAACGGTAAGTAAAAAGGTGGTTAGCAAGGGCTGGAGGAAGTGGTGGCAGAGTTAGTGTTTACGGATAGAGAATTTCATTTTTGCAAAATATATTTTTTTTAAAGAAAGAGAGAGAATTTTTTAAATATATATTTTGTAGTTTTCGGTGGACACCACATGGTTGTTTTATTTTTATGTGGTGCTGAGGGTCGAACCCAGCGCCCCGCACATGCCAGGCGAGCGCGTTATCACTTGAGCCACATCCCCAGCCCCAAAAATTGTTTTAAAGTTCTGTTGTAAAATAATGTAAATATATTTAACACTATTGAACTCTATATTTGGAAATGGTTATGATAATAAATTTTTTACTATAAAAAATAAAAACATCAAATATAGTTTGCATTCTCTAATTTTTATTCACAATTTTATCTATGAAGAATATGTAAAATTATAATATAACTGACAATATACTTAAAATATTTTAAGTCAAAATATTTTTCCTAAAAGACATATGTGACAAGCTGTTGTGGGAAATACAAAGAGGTACCTTTCTATTTAAAGTAACAAAAAATATTAAGGAATACATATTTGTATAATATCATAATAAAATAGATACTTTAAGTTATTTATAGATATCAAATCAACTCTCAATTATGATATTAAAACAATTTCTGAAACGTGATATAAAGCACTATAAACCTGGATATTTCATTTAGTAAATATTTATAATTGTCATATTAAAAATATTTTTGTAAATTTGAAGCATCTATTGCTATAGCTTTTATATAAATTTACATTAGTTACCAAGTATTTTAAACAGTTTAGCAGTTTATGAAAACTATACTGTTTAGTAAGCAAAATTGCAAAATATATATATTTATATAAAATATAAGCCCTTTTTGTTCAGAAAAAGACTATATGTAAATGTATGCCTGCATAGGAAAAAATACCCAAAAGAGTATTAAAACAAATTATCTGTAGAAAGTAGAAATGTGAGCCATTCTTTTTCTTCTTTGATACATGTTTTCTAGTTTTCTCCAATGAATACAAAAAGGATATGCCAAAAGGTTATATTATTCCATATCTGTTAAAACATAATTAAGTTCAGATAAAACTGAAGGTTTCTTTTTCTAGAGCACTGTTTATACCTACTTATTACTTTTGCAGACCCAATTTTCTCACTAGATCTAGGCAAACAGGTAAGTGAAACCAAAACAAACAAATAAGACTAGTAGCCTTAGCAAAGTACAAAGTAGATATTAACATTGAAGTCAGATTTGTCTTTTTGTTCCCATTCTCAACAAATTTGGTAGTTTGCATCATTCACAGGCTTACTAGCAGCCAATACAGGAGGTTTGTCCCCTGCAATGTCTACAAGCTTTTCTAACAAACTGGGATAATGGTCTCTTTCAGCTACTGCATATTAGCAGAAAGATGCCCTCTGAATAACATCCAGGTTACTAAAAGTCAAAATTTGGGGGTTAAGAGAAAGGAGGCAACTTTCTTTCCCTGGTTAGTGGGATGATCCTATCCCCAGAAAAGAAATAAATACAATACAAACACCTTTAGTCTTAGAAGAGAGAAGAAGCTAATAACAAATATGTTTTACATCTGCTCCTGAGCTGTCACATAATCTCCATCTCTAAAAAACAAACAAAAATGTTGCCATTGGTAGCTTTTCTATTTTAACACTATTGCTGATAATATGCTACAAAGAAAACAGGAAATTAGCTCGAACAAACAGACCAGCAAACTCATATGTATACACATTTTTAAAAGCATTCTCAAGTTCAGATGATAAAGGAAAACAATGTATATTTGATACCTCCAGCATAAGAGAATTATGCTAATTTTAGACATTGAAAAGAAGGGGTCTTCTGATTCAACTTTTTCTTATTCTTATATGGCCTGTAATAAGATACCACTCAGTATTCCACATTCAATAAAAATTAATAATGTGGGGCTGGGGATTTAGCTCCATGGTAGAACCCTTGCCTCAAATGTGCAAGGCCATGGATCTGAAACCCAATACTATAAAAACAAATAAATAAATAAAAATTAAAAAGCAATATTTCTTTAAAAATATTTACCAAGACCATTCTAAGTAAATTTGCATTAGGCTTAAATAATTAAAATGTATTATTTAAGTTCATTTGTAATTTATCTAACTGCCTTATTAGAATGGTCAAATCACCAAATTATTTATAATAAATAAGTCAAGCCCTAATTACACTGCAATAATCTAAGAAAACAAGGCAATATTGTTCATCCTATATAAAACCAAAGACAATAAAAATGTAAAATAATTTTCATATTAGGAGAAATATCCTACATATATCTAAAAGTTGTTTTTAACAGATGTCAATCTGTTGATGTCTTAGTTGACTTCTTCTAAAGTTCAAAAGCTGGCTGCCAAATAAACCATTATTAAGGGAATTTTAAATGACAATGAAAACTATTATATAAAATCATTTTAAATGTTAATTTGCGAACACTTTTGAAATATTGCTAGCTCCAAATTAAAAAACAGATGTAATCTTTATCCATGGTTTGATCTTCAAGAACATTTCAACTATCAAAATAAAAGCTTCTTATTTTTCAGAATGGGTATATACAAAAATCTTTCTATGAAAAAAGATTCTTGCACATACAGAGTTGTCACCTGAGAGTAAGCAATTTGGCCAATCATTCACAATTCCTATTTTTCTGTGGAAGAATACACACCGCCAAATAGCAGATCAAATATGGTTTACCAATTGGTACTAAAATAGGACTGAGCCACTCATTCATATAATCAGCAAAGAAACTACACCATCACCAAGCCAACAAGAATGGGACTGGGGGCTAACAGTCTAGCAACAAGCCCCTTCTTTTCACCATCTGCACAGTCCCTTCAGACTTAACTTTAACCTTCGTAACATCCCTTGCATTTCTTTTCTCCCTCAAGGCTGCCTAATGTTCATTGTAATCATATTTCACCTATATAAAAGTGTTGAGGGCCATATTATCTACTAACCACAACAATCTGTTCCCTATCTATGCTCCTCCAGAAATGCCCTCCCAGACCAAGGGACAAGGAAAGAGGTAGAAAATGAGGGATATTTGTAATAGTCAGGAAGACTTAGATTTCTACTGTCAAAATAAATGTTTATCTAAGTTAAAAGGTATAAAAGGTATGAAAATACTTTTCACTGAATTTAAAAACATATGTGTATGTGTAGTGTTCATTCATCTGATAAGTGCACCCATGGGCCAAGCACTATTAGAATTATATGGATAATCTCAATCTTTATATAAGAGCTCCATGAAATAGACACTTATTATGACAATTCCCTTTGTACAGATGAAATAACCAAGATCCAGAGAAGTATTTTTCCAAAGCTAATAAGTTAGCACTTAAAAGAAGATGAAATATAAAACCAGATGATATGATTTCATAAGCCACCTTCCTAGCATTCTGCTACACTAGATACGTATACCCTAAAAAGATACATACTTCTTAACTTTTTGTGTGAAAGCAAAAAGTTAGTAGAAAGAGAAAAGTATATCCTAAAAGTCTCTTTTCTGTCAGATTAGGGTATAAAACGCAAGTTTTTTAAAAAAATGTCTATAAACAGGAAAGCTGTATAACTGATGGTTAAGTACATAAGCCTAGTTTAAAACTCAACTTTTGCCTTACCCATGTGCCTAAAAGTTTGTTTCCTAATCTCTAAATCTCTGTTTCCTTTTCTGAGAATGGGAATAACAATAATTGTATATCAACTTTTCTTTAAAATGGGGGTCTTATTTGTATTAGGGTTTAAAAATAATACAGGGTGCTTCTTTAAGTGTACTTAGTAAAATGCAACTGTTGTCACCACTTAAGTACCTAACAGATCTGAGACTACAGGTGAACAAAATCACTTCTATTCAGAAAAAGTTCAGTTTATACAAAGTGTTTCTAAGTACTGCTATCATGTTTACTTGATAATATACCTAAAGATAATATCTTACTAATAATAGATTTCAGAAAGTTAGTATGTTAAGTATCCAATTTGTTAACAATAACTGAGGTTGAATTATATATCCAGATCTCTGTAAAACACTACATATATCTAAACAAGGAAATTTTATGATCTCTAATTTCAGAAGTTCATAATATTATTGGCAAGACAAAATTATACATGAAAGATGCATAAAATACTTTATGATTGATAAGTGTAACAAAGTTGAATAAAAGAAAAAGAAGTGCATAAAATAAAAGTAAGTTTGGTAAGACTCAGATAGCGTTGAAGATTAGTTAATATTTAGACAGCTAAGGAGAAGAAAAAGAAGCATTCCTGATGAAAGATAAAATGACAAAACAAGCATGGTTTGTTCAATAAACAGTGAAGAGAAATCTATTATTGGGACTATAGGAAATAAATTTTAATAGGAAGGATACATTGATTATGAAAATCTGGCTATGGAATGAATGTGGACCTGCAATAATGAGCCCCTAAAGCATGGTCCTTAAAACAAATCTTTAGAAGGCATTTGAATATAGAGCTATGTTTCCTTGATTAGAAATGGTCACAGTAGAAATGTTATATATTTCAAAGAATTTAATAGAAACTATGTTAATTTTTTTAAAAGAAAAAACTCTTTTAGAGATAATTATTGAAGTTTGATGATAGAAAGATATCAGCATATCATTCTGGCTATGATTTTTTTTTTAGATGCTTAACATCTTTCATTACAGTTTTTTTAATCCAGAATAAATTTAGAATATTATTCGAAAAAATAACAATCATATAATTATATTCTAATATATTCATAAATATCCTGCAACCACCTAAAACATGATAAAAGACTGAGAATAAAACAGACTATTGGGAAGTTCTACTAATCAAGGTTTTACAAATTAAGAATTAATTCAAGAAATTCCATCTACTTCGAAGAAGCATTTATAGCCATTAATTTTAACTCAAAATAGTTTGACCAAATATTTTTCATTTTTGATTATAAAAATTCTAGTTAAGATACTGCAAATAAAACAAAACAAATTATTAAAAGACAAAATTAATGCCAATCTTAAACCACTTTTCTTTGTGGTTTCTGACACTGAAAAGTAAATTTCACACAATGACAAAATTAATACATACTGACATGGATCCCCACAGCTGTTAATACCAGCAACACATGGCATCAACTCCTCACCCAAAAAAAAAAGAAAACAGACTGATTCCAGTTTTATTTCTTCCTATTATCTACAAGTATGTAGCCATGTAACACCAGTTTCAATAACACAAGTAAAGTTACCCCTCTTCAAAAACATATGGCATTGCAATAAACCCCCAAATTCTTACAAAGGAAAAATAATAATAATAATAATTATTATTATTATTATTATTATTATTATTATTATTATTACACATAGATAGTTCATAGTTGACTTTATATAACCTATTATTCCTGGGGGTGAATTTCTTTAACTTTGTCATTAACAACATTAAGCTTGGCAGTGTAGCACATATGTTATCTCATGTACTTCTCAATGCAACATTATTTGACACATGACAAAACAGGGTTAGAAAAATTAGGTTTCCCTGCAAAAAGTCCATCCACTATACATATGTACTGAAGACAGAATCTGAACCTGTATCAATCTGACACCAAAGCCCATAACCAGCTCATATTACTGTCCATAAAACTGAGTCAATTTATGAACAATGATATATAATGGACATAGAGATGCTTATATTACCTAACTTAAAGCATGAAATCTGAAAGAGAACTTACAATCATTATCTTTTAAATAAACTTCTAATTCAATAAGAATATTTATAAATAAAAGACTAAGTGATTTTATTTGTTTTACTGTGTTTCCCATAATTAGTATAATAGTGAATTTAATCAATACGAACTTTTGTTTCAAATGGATTTTTCTAATGTTCAATGAAACCTACCAAATTTTACTAAGTTTCTATATAAATGAAAGTTTCCTATTGAGGTTGAAAGGAAAAGTGGTCATTAAATTATCTACAAGGTAAAATAATAGTAAATTAAAATATTGTCATCAAACGTTAAAGCAATCCAACCTTGAAGCAAAATGTTTACTGCAATGGAATCAGAAGTCCTCAGAGGAAACACTTTTTGGTCTCAACACTTTCAAACACTGAATGAAAACTCACAGTACTATGTACCTCTCTAACTTCCTTTTCAGATATTTGATTTTAGTAACAGGTAAAGACCATCCATTTAAAAAAATCATTCCTTTCAGCATGCTTTCCCTCGTCCTCATGTCCACTAACTTATTAACATTTCCTCTCCATTCATACTCTCATACTACATTAATAGAGGTATACAAAATTCAGAGCGATTCAACAAGAAACTGGCAAATTATTTTGCAAAGTATTGGCACCAAAATATAAATGGTTAAAAATGTTTTTCTGCTGTAACAACCTTTTTACAAAAAAAAAAAACAAAAAACACCTGTCAGTATTGGCCCAACTGTTAGTCAACTCATCTAAACTTAACCAGAGTGAGAGAGAAAGAGACAAAGAATTAAGTCTCAAAAAATGCCAACATACAAGTTCGTGCATTGAGTCCCTATAAAGCGTAACACTTTTTATTCTTGTCTAGGATACCTAGTCAGTTGACTTAGCTGGGATTTTTTATTTTTTTATTTATTTATTTTTTTTTTTTTTTTTTGTATAGGAAATGACCCTGATCTGAACTCTATGCTGAGCAAGTGAAACGCCTGCCGGTGAACTATCCATCTGTCCTGGGAATCCGGTCTCACCAGTTCACCTCAATTACTGCTTTGACTCCCCAGAAGGAACAGGGCGCCCAAATCCTTTAACTCCAGAACTAAGCACTTCAGTCACCTCTGGAGGACATCACTTCAGCTCCCATCCCGTTTCACCTGTGATGCTGACGTAGGTAAGCACTTCTTTCCATAATCCCCCTGACAGATGGACCACCTATGATATGATATTTTAACTGCGATGAAACCGCCATCGAAAATACTCTCAAACAATCAGACTTTCCAAATTTAAGTGGAAATTGCCCGTAACCGTCCAAATCCATTGCACTTTGAGAGATATGACCACCAGAGACGGCTGCATTTAGAATACACTCACACAGACCCCATAGTCCAGTATTTTCTTAAACCACACTTGTAGAAAGTACTGACCCACACAGACACACATACATTTTCGCCATCCCCCCCATCTCTTGCGCGATTGCCCTAGAAGAGTTGGGGAAAGAGGATACACAGGCTACATGTGACGTTTCATGATTTGTACCCCAAAGTTTCAAGTGCATGTTACGCTCCTGCAGCCGGAACCTCCAGAGAGGTTAAGAAAGAAAGAAAGAAAGAAAAGGCGCGGGGAGCGCGGGTGGGATTCTGCTGGCACAAGCCCCGATGGGGCTCGCGCTCTGGACGGGATTTCCCTCCTTCCCCTTCCCCCGCCCACCCGCGCCCTGGAATTCCTCCCCCGTGGAGGGCCGCGAACAATGCGGCCGCCCGGACCCCCGCCCGCCCCGGGAGGCCCGTCACTCACCACCCAGGTCAGTGCCCCGTTGCCGCCAGCGCCGGCTCCCGCGCCGCCGCCCGATTTGGCCATGGCGGGTGCCTCCCGCTCACAGGCCCCGAAGCCGCAGCCGCCGCTCCCGCCTCCCTGGGGTCCGCTGGGCCCACTGCTCCGCACCGACCACTCCGCTCACTGCGCTCCTAGCCGCGCCGGCCCCCGCGCCCCATCGCGGGAACCCGGAGCGGACGTCCGGCCAAGCCCGGGGAGAAGGCCGCGCCGCCTGCTGCCCTCAAACTCGAGGCGCGGCGGTCGCGTCGCCCGGGCCTAGCGCCCCGTGAGGAGAAGGAAGAGAAAGCCGGAGGCAGCCGGCAGCCGGCGGCGGCGGCGGCGGCGGAGTCGCAGCAGCGCTGCCTTCTTGCCTGCCCGCGGGCGCCGCAACCAGCAGGACCGAAGCCCTCCGGGAGGTGCAAGCTGCGCGAGTGCGGCCGAGGAGCCAGGGGCGTCCGGACGTGGCGGGGATGCGGAGGCGCCTTGTCCTCGCACTCCTGGAAGACAGGCTGCTCGGGTCGCCTGAGTCCTCGACGAGGTCTCTGCTGCTGCCTCAAAGGCCGCCTTCGTCCGCCACGCTTCAGCCCTGGCTTCCTCACATCCACACACCGAGAGGGACAATAAACCGAGCCGCCGCTGCCACGGTCGCCTCCCTCTTGTCCGGCATAACACCGCACACACACACTCGCACACCGGGGAGGGAGGGTGGGAGGGAGGGCGCGGCGACCGTCCCTGCTGTCAGCCAGCTCCCTGCATCCAATCAGAGCCTTGTCTCCACAGCTTCTTGACCAATTCCAAAATTCCAAGCCTCCGGAGGGGCGGGACCCGAGGGGGCAACGTCATTGCGGGTAGCAACCGAAAGGAAGACTTGGGGTTTTTTGTTTGTGTGTGTGTCTGTGGGTTTTCCATTTGAAGGGAGAGCAGGGGCTGCTGTCAAGGGTCATTTGAGGGCGGCAAAGGGAAAAGGTCGAATTGGCCTCGGGTCGATTGTAATCCTCCAAGCGTGCTGTTTACTCTTAGAGACCTGAACGGGAAGCCTGGGCGTTTCTTTACCAGGGGCCTCTAAGGGTGGGGGTAGGGGTGGCAGGAAGCAGCCAGGGGCCGTCCCAAAGGGAAATTATTTTTAAAGAGCGGTTGTAAACCGCAGGCAAGATGTTGTGCAGCACTGGTGCAAGAAAGGCTCCAAGTAGACATTGCTGTCAGGGGGGGGGAAATGCATCTACTCAGACCTTCTTCGTCTCCTTCCTCCTTTTTCTGCCTGCAGCCCACCCCACCCCACCCCCCAAACAAGAATGTGGTCAGTCTCAAGACCACTGCATTTATAGAGCTTCAATGATAAGGGACTCGCAGAGAACCTTCCAGGGAAAGAATGTAGGGTGGCTTTAGTGTTCTGTTTCTGCTCTGGTTGACCTTTCTCTCCTCAAACAATGCAGAGGTGTCGCTGTCACTTTTTTCAACTCTCCAGATGTGCTCTCTACCTCAAAGGGGACACACTTAATTTAACTACTTTCAGTGGGATTTTCAAATGCCTACTAAGGAATAGTTTCATTCGCATTAAAGCTTTCTAAGAAAAAAAAAATTTACCCATACAGCAACACCAAAGTCTTTGGCAGATGGAAGATGGCTTTACTTCATCCCGATTTTCAATGTAATTCCATTCAACAAGTATTTCTTGGGCACACACTCTATCACGCTGTGCCAGGCTCTGAAATGGGTTCAAAATTATAAACAGCCTCTGATTTCAAAGTCCTTCATACTCTGGTTTGTAAGACAGACTCAAAGGGACTTAACTGTCACCAAAATTTATATATAAATTGCTGCTTCATGAAAGTGTTTTTGTAAACTTCTCTTCCAACTGTGTATTTCCTCTTGAGGGAAAACAAAAATGTCTCAGGTCATATCTTTCAACTGCATTCCAAGTCCAGCGGTGGGGAGCTCTGAAACATGGAAATAATTTAAACATAGTTGTTCTTAATTAGCTCCCTGGAGGCCATGTAATTTTGACATATTTGGGACTTTGGTTCAGAACAGTGAAGTCTTTCTTTACCTTGAACTTGAGGTGCAAACTTGTAAATCAGGCAGGCTAGGGTCTAATCTGAGCTTTGAACCTGACCAACTAAGTATCCATGGCTTTGTTATTTAACTTAACTTCCTCAGCTTATGTCTCATTAAAAATGAGGTTCTTTACTCTTTTTGATGACTTTACATCTCAAGTCCACATATATTTTATATTTGAAAAGTGGTGAATGATTTTAAGGGCTGAGATTTTTATAAATATCTATACATCAAATAGAAGCCCAACTATAAAATATCTCCTTTTTAAAACTTCAATTTCAAAACTATTCAGCTTCAGATTTTGAAGTGAATAAAATATAGTCAAAACTAAAATTTTTAGATAATGAAAGTAATGTCCATCTTTCACTTTGCTTCTTATGAGGCACTATTGTGTCTTTAGCCATTTAAGTATGAATAAACCCTCTAATAAGTGAGTTTATTCCTTTAAATGCTGACTTAAGAGGATCACAAATAAGAATTATTGAATGCACAGGCCAACCAACATTTTAAAGCAGAGATTTGTGGTGAATGATAAAAAGCATTTAGATAAAATGTATCCCAGCTTCTAAAAAACTGTTAGTCTTTATGCAGCAAATATATTTTTATAACAAAATTAATTGTTTCCAACTTGAGCACAACTTGCTCTTCTGGGGGTAATATCAAGTAATTTTCACTTGCAAAATAATAACTGCTCTATTAAGAAGCATCTATAACAGGAATTTATAATATCAAAAACAGGACAAACCTATGTATAACATTTAAAGAATTTCTACCCCATAGCAATTCAAAAAAATTCTTGAATCAAAATTTCTAAGAAGCTTCCATGAGAGTTTATCTTAACTACTTCAGAATTTGTTTTCAGATCATGTTTCCCTATTGCATCAATCCAAAAATAATGTCTATTGTGTTAAGTATTCAGTATCTGAGAATTTTAAAAAGTTGATGAAAATAGTCTCTGCATTGAGTTCACACCTATATAATTTTGAGTTAATAGTTTAGATCCAAGGGCAATTTTATAGTTACTCCATTGTTATTCAATAGTTTATTCAATGAGTTACATGTGTCATTATACTTTTATACACAGTAAGTAATTTAATCAATAAATCATCTAAGACAGCAATTCCAAATACTCATTTTTGCAAGTGTTTGAATGCCAAACTTGGAAGTATATGGCAAAGTTTCAATTATTTCTACTAAAATTATGCACTGTTCCAGCACTGGTTCAATTAGAAGGTAGGGACCTAATCTTTAAACTAGTAAGATTTAAAGCAATCAATAAATAAATTCAAAATTCAGTGTCTGTCATTTTCCCCTCCCTTCTCCTTGTGTTAGTTGTTGTGGATACTTAATATGTACAAAGTTGCTAAGTTAAGAACAGGAAAAAAAATTGCAATGTCTGGACAAGAGTATAGTAAGTGTTATCTAAACAATGACAAAAATGTTTAAATGTAATGTAGTTTGCTACATTTCTTTAGAAGTGAGCTCAAGGGAAAAAAGAAAGTTACTATCAAGATAGGGTTTTTTTTAATTCTTTTTCAGCATTACTATAGTAGATTAATTGATTTTTTCATACTAATTTCTCCAAACATATTATAAGTTGTTTTTTGTTTTGTTTTGTTTTGTTTTTTTACTAAGGTACTTAAGCACTAAAGGTAGCAAGTATTTGTGGAAAATGGAAGATCTCTGTAACAACCATATTCTTGAGTTCTATTGCCACAGGGAAGAAAGAAAAAAAAATTAAGACCTGTAAGTATGGGGCACTTTGTTTGACTTTTGTTTTGCAACTGTTTAATTTTATTGGGTTTGTCCATGTAATCTATACTGATTTGACAAGGTTCTAATTACTTGTATAGACAGAACCATCTTCATTTATTTTACATGATATACACCAATAATAATTCAGGGCTCTTAGCTGCTCTACTGAACTATATAAAGTGGAGAATATACTTAGATATACCTTATTTGAGAAACCTGTTCTTGGCCTTTGCAGGAAGTCTTATAATAGGGTAGACATTTAGAGAAACATCTTTTTCTTAGAAAGGCCTGCTTTAAGGAACATTATATATTACCTCATCAACAGAATATTGAACAATCCTAACATGTGTTCTAAGTTGTATTTGAAGTTTCTGGTTACTCAGATTCATCTGATTCAGTTACTCCATAGGTTTATAAGATTTAGACCTAAGAAAATGAGATAGCAGTGACTTCCTAACTCAGCCATTTCAATTTCAGAAGTGTGAGGAATGCTACAGGCAGAGTTGCCAAGTTGCTTTCATTCTGCAGTATATTACAAATTTTTAATTTGGGCCAGGCATAGTGGTACATGCCTGTAATCCCACTGGCTCTGGAGGCTGAGGCAGGAGAATGCCAAGTTAAAGCCAGCCGCAGCAACTTAGGAGGTGCTAAGCAACTTAGGAAGAACCTATCTCAAAAAAAAAAAAAAAAAATGAGGGTGTTGAGAGAGTCGGGAAGGTTTAAAAATATCTGCACCAGAAGAATCTAAGATGTAAAGCTTCTATGTTAGAGGAGCTTCTAGAACAAAACCAAACAAGTACCTGAAAGTTGTCTAAGGTGTTAAAGATCAAAACTTTGAAAAGACATCATCTTTTAGTATGCCATTTAATAAAAATCAGGAGGCTGATTAGACCACATACTTTATATAACTAATATCTTATCTATTTACTTTTTTGCCTTGAGAGAGTGTTGGAATATGAAACAATCCAGAAGAAAGCTGAAGAATGATGACTTTTAAAGGAATATATTTCTAGTTTAAATGTTGTTGGGGAAAGTAAAAGAATAAGAGCAGTGTGCTCCATAAATGATACTCTACATTGTACTAGCTAGTCATAGCAAGTGACAAGCATATAGCCAGTCTTCAGTAATTGCTCAAAGAATAAATTTGTTAATATAAGCCCATTAAAAAATATATCTCATCCACCATGCATAATGATGCTGAAACTTGGCCACTTTAGATTAATTCCTCAGGATCTTCATGTCTTTTGTGTTTTTCAGCTGTCTTGGGTAAAGTACTTTATCAGATAAAGAAGTGGTTTAAAGCATTATTTCTCTTTGGGAATGAGAAATAGGATGGTGGGAGAAGGGAAGGAAGAAGAGAAGCTGTGGTACCAGGAGAAAGACTTGAGGGACAAGGAAGAAGAGTCAGAACAAAACATCCAACTTTGTGAAACTGAGTGGAAAAAAGGAAACATTCTGGCTAAGGAAGATCCATTATAGCCTTTGCCAATGCTTACACTTCATTTCACTAAGAAGGAAAATCCCATCAAGTACCCCCAGGATCTGGTTGGTTATAGTAATGGGTAGATTCATTCATGCATATTAGCCTAATTAATTTTCATCAACCCTAAGGGAAGTAGTGTTATCCTTTGAATTTTAGTAAAGAAATGAAAAGTCATAGAAAGTCACAGAACTTAGTAGTGGAACTGAAATTCAAACCCAAGCCTTTTACTCCAAGCCACACCTTTTTGTCACACTACATAACTGGCTAACATTTGGCCATTTAGCATATTTGGCAGTGTGTTAGGAACTTGGCAATAACTGTGAATAATTTTAGCTTATTGGCCCTCACTAATATCCTTTGGTTGTTAAATTCTATTGTTGAGCTATTGTGACAAGTATCTACAAATCATTGACTAAAGGTTCTCTTTGAAACCAGCCTGAATCTGCTTTGTTTTACCTTATTATGAGTAAATTGCTTTTTGATATCCAAAAGATCAAAGAGAACATGAGGTTTAAGGTCCTGCAGGTCTTGTAACATCAACATTCTATGCCATTTTAAACTTCATAATCCAAATCCAGTGTCCTTATTTTAAGAAAGCTGTATCTTCTAGAAGGCTAACATTCAAATGCAGAGGGAAAATACAGACACACTCTGGGATTGCACTCTTGCATTCACATTTTGCATAGCTTCAAGTTCATAGAAATTCAGAACAGCATAAAAATTTCTCAAGGTATTTAATCTTACAGGAAACACTTATTTGTGGATATTCCATCTCTTATGAAATAGATTACCAAAAAGGCAATAATCTTTATGTCTTGCATTTTTGGCTTCTCTCATTCCAGCATTTTGTAAATGATCCTAAAAAATGGCACATTAGATCCTTGAAGTATAAATGGATATTTTGTGAATATCGATGTACACTGTTGTATAGTACCCATGTGTAAGTGATTCATAAAGCCTATTGGCATTTAAAATTTTTTTTTTAGTTTTCAGATGGACACAATACCTTTATTTATTTATTTTTATGTGCTTCTGAAGATCAACCCAGTGCCTCACGTGTAGTATTCAAGCGCTCTACCACTAAACCACAACGCCAGCCACTCTGTTGGCATTTTTTAAATCTCTGTACAAACCTATAGTAAACAAGTCGACCCTATTTTGTCTTGAAACTTTATTTCCAGGAATGCCCATTAACATCCTTGAAACTTGGGCTTTTGGGAAAAGATTTGGAAAATTACTCCATTTTTATATTTTTGTTATTAGAGCATGTTTATAAGATTAGAAAGGACAGATAAAAAGTTAATACAAAAATGACCTATAATTTCACCTCTTAGAAGATTACTATTAACAGGTTTATACTTTTTTAACTCCTTTTATAAGAGTTCAAAAACGTACTTTTTTCAAAAGAAACAATATGCATTAATAAATTATTTCAAATTAAAAATAAATGTTAATCTAACTAAAATTTTGTGAGGATGTGGAGCAACAAGCTCTCTTACACTCTGGAAAACCATTTCTCAGTATCCTACAGTTATAAACCAGAAATTCTACTCCTAAGTATATTCAAATAGAAATGCATATACCAGAACACAGACACTACAATGTACATAGCAACACTATAGTAGTCCCAAAACTAGAAATAGTGCACATGTCCATCAGTGTTATAATGGATATATTGTATATGCATATGATGGATACTTTCTGGAATGAATACTTCTTTAGCACCTGTCCTATGTATTGTGATTGGGAGATGCTTACCAATACAACTGATTTCACCCACTAAAAGCCAATAGCATACCACGCCACCACCACTGACCCTATTGTAGCAAACAAAAACATCTGCAAACATTTTGTCCCATTATAGGAAAAAATCCTCCCCTTCCTCTACCACCAAGAACCATTGGTATAAAAGGATGCTTATGTTATTTTCAACAATGGGATTCAATGAACATCTTGGTATTATTACTATAAACCACACTTTACAGATGGGAACACTGGGGCTGAGTTGCCCAAAGTTCCATTACTATGAGTAGTAAAGGTAAGATTTGAACACAGTTCTGTTGCCTCCATAGTTTGTGATTATAATCTCCCCTCCCAACCTTCTCAAATTTTACTACCCAGCAGGTTTTAGAGACTACTCTAAAGGGTATGGTTAGAACAGTGGAATATTAGTACTTGCTGAGCGTAAAAACAAATGTTAAAGTACCTTCACTCTGACAAGCATCCTTCAGCTTTTTTCAGGCTTCCAAAAAGTTCTTATATTAGAAAAAATTTAAAAAGCCCTTTGTGATAAATATTTTAACCAAATAGAAAACTGCAACGAATTTTTCAACAAATAGCTAATGTAATATCACCATAGATTGTATATTTAACTATGTTGACGTGCCCTGAGAGCTAATCTAATTTAGAGGGATAATCAATCCAACATCAGGATTGTAGAGCATTCTGGACCAGGTAGCTCCACCCTCATCACCATCAGTAACACACTACTAGTCCCACCTACTCCAGATTTCATCTCCTCAATGCTGGCCAGATATCTCATGACAAGACAAATAAGCAACAGAGGCAGAGTGAAATAAATGCAAATTTAGTAGAGCTGTTAATATTGAATACTTACTGCATAGCAGGCATTTAATATTTTTCCATCTGTTGTCTCAATTTATTCCACAAATATTTATTAAATGCTTTCTGTGTGGTCAGATGGGGCACAGGTGCATCATAGATGTGTTCCCTGTCTCTCGTTTTTTCCTTTATGAAGCACATGGAAGAAAGACATGAAATAACTAGTTGCTTAAATAAATAATTAGAGGGGGTTAGAGGGAGGAGACTTTCTGAAGAAAATTCTATTGAGCTCTAGGAAGGAGTATGAGCTCACATTTCCAGACTATCAAATAACATTCAGAGGCAGGATGGAGAAGGGCATAGCCAAGAAAGTGAGAGAAGACAACTACAGCTAAAGAGAGGAAGACCCAGGCCAAAGCAAGCAGGGCCAACTCATTCTAAATATTTTAGGGATTCTTATTTTTGCTCTCCACCTGTGGCAAAGGCAAACCATTGAAAAATTTTTAAGTAGTGGTATGTCATTATTACATTTGGAGTTTTCTCTTTTATTTTCTCTAATATTCTCACTAATTATCACATTCTTCTCCAAAACTTGCTTACTCAACTATATTCATTACCAGAAGAATAACATAGGTCAGGATTCTTATTGTTTCCTCCTTATGAACAACCAAAGACTCCTTCACAATACAGCCCTTAGAAATGTCTTCTCATGGGCCAAGATTGCGGCTCAGTGGCAGAGCACTTGCCTAGCATGCAAGCAATGTTCGATCCCTGGCACCACATAAAAATAAATAAAATGAAAGTATCATGTCCATCTACAACTAAATAAATATATATATTTAAAAGTCTTCTCATGAAGATTGGGACTTCTGCTGAAACCATGAACCAAGCCCTTGAAAGCCTAACAAAGGATATGTTAGCATTGATTCCATTTCTATTTTGTGCTGTGAAATAAGAATAGTCTTTATGAGAAATACCTAGTAAATATAATATGATGAATAAAGAATGATTGCTAATAAAGTTGTAAGTAGATAAATTCCCAGCGAGTCTAATATGAAGTCGGACAACCATCATCATGGGCTGTAATTTTAAAGTCTCTTTTCCTGAATAACTCATTCATCAATTCATTACTTTCTTATCTTACTAGTGGTGAACTAATCTCCATAACAGCTGAGCTGATCTTTCCCAGACGGTCTCTGACAAGCATGTTAGGACAGCTTCCCTTGACCATGGCCATCTGATATACAGAAGAGGAAAAGCTTCAAGTGTTTGGACATTACCATGGTTGTGAATTTCTCTCAAGAATTTATCATACTGCACAATTCCTGCTTTTTAATTAAGCCTTCTCCTACTTTCACTTTCATATTATGTTTCTTGTTTGTTCAATTTTCTCCAATAACAAACTGAAAATGAAATTTCACAGTTGTTTTTTTTACTCCTCAGCCTCAATTTTATAGGCTTTATTAATTCCTTCAGAGTATAATTTATCTGGATTTCTAGTTTTTCTATTCATAAAACAAAAGGGATTTGAATTTGATATCCTCTTCCAGCTAAATATTTCTTTTTTTTTTATTCTTCCCATTATTTGGACGTAAAAGGAATAATTTGAGAAATATGACCAGTGAGTTACATTTGCCCCTTCACAACTTGTTTTGAGAACCTTCCTTTCTGTAACTGGATACCAAATATTTCATATTTTACCCACGTTGTTGGCTTCTGAAAGAATGAATACAGCCAGGCTTCTTTCAACAGCACTGAATGAGAGCATCCATTGTTTACCATTAGGGCTCAAAATAAAATATTCTAGTTTAACAACTAGGAGAAAAAGAGAGACATGTGACTAGTTCCATTTTGTGCTTGGTTTTGGAAATGTCAAAAATGCCTGTGGTTGTTTTAAAAATTTGGTATATTGCCCCTTTGTTAGGGTGTCCTCTTGAAAGGTTATTTGGGAAAAAGTCACACTTGGGAAATTATTGGTCTCTCCCATTTCAGTCCCTCTAGCTCCTCTTTCCTGTGAGAGCTGAGCCTTATGTACTTTAGAGCTGGGGTTTGGGCCTTGCATGAGGTGACCATTTGCCTTACTCCTCCCAAAGAAGAGATGTCTAGATTTTCTCTATCCCTTAAGGTCTCCACATAGACTGCATACATTTTTATCAGGTTGATTTGTTCTTTTTTGCTTGACTAGGTTGGTTTTTTTTTTATGTTAAGTTTTCATCGGTTAAAAAAAATCAAATAATTTGCTGATAAATGCAAATCATAGGATGGTCAAGAATAAAAAGGAAAAAAAGGCCACAACTCCCATTACTTATTATACAAGCCCATTTTCATATAAACAGATGTTTGGAAAGTCATCTCTAATACAAAGGAGGGGAAAAGAGAAAAGTTCTAGAAACTAATAATGAAGACAGCAACAATTTTGTGTCTTAATTGTTGGGCCTATATGTTATGATATTTTCCATCTCTTTACCCATGTTTTTTTTTTAATAACTATTCTACTTACTCCTCCCACCCCAACTTCCTAATGTCAGAGTTAAAGCCAAAAAAAACATCAAACACCCAAGTTTGATGCTTTATTTGCCCCAGAAAGTTGTCATTTAGCATCACATAGAAGACATATAATGGAATTAATTGGTCATCAGGTGTTTTAGTCAGCTTTTCATCACTGTGACCAAAATACCTGATGAGAACAACATAGAGGAAAAGTTAAAATAAGCTCAAGACACAACAGCCAGAAAGCAAAGCAGAAGCTCTCTTTACCAGGGACAAAATATAAACCCCAATGGCACACCCCCAGTGACCTACTTCCTCTAGCAACATCCTACCTGCCTGCAGTTACCACCCAGTTAATCATATCAGTGGAGGATTAGCTCACAATTCTCATAATCCAATCATTTCACCTCTAAACATTCTTGCATTGTTTCATACATCAGCTTTTGGGGGACACTTCACACCTAAACCACAACATGAGGCAGACATTTAAAAACCAAAAAACAAAAGCATTAGGACAAAGAAAACACCCAATCAAAATTGAGTTCCATGCCTTATCACCACATGCATGACATACTTCCAGAATTTCTTTAACTAGGAATAGTACTATTCATTCCATATTTAGGGAGGACAGAAAAATTGCAAATATTCCTACTGAAGGTAACTAGTTGAATCAATTTTACTTTGTGTTTCATTTCCAGAAAGTTGATTTTGTCAGTGCTCACTGGGGTTTCAGAGAGGAAGGAATGAGGTACAAGGAAAGAAGACAGAGAGGAGTTGGGAGAACAGTAGAGAAAAACTTCACCTGATTGTGAAGTTTGCCTGGGGATAGGTTTGTGTGTTGTTAAGATGGGTGGACCCTTGAATCCTATTTAAGCACTCCAAGCTGGCCCAGAATTCAGTCCTTGATGGTTCTTCCAATCAGACACAAATCTCCAGAGTTAGACCTTAAGGACACAGGCAAAGTCTGAGCAAAATGGAATTATGAATACTTTACCCCTCCTTTAGAGCGCAAAGCCATTTACACTTGAGTTATATATGTACTGTACTATGTGCTTTATAAAAGGACTTTGCTATTAAAAACATTTTAAGGTGATGAAACCAATTCTGAGAGGCCATCAGATGTGTCTATCATCACTCAGGTGAGACATGCAGGATTATAAGGTATGAACAGCTCCTTGGGCCATATTACTTTATGAAAGCTTACTTTTCTAAATTTAAAATAACTATATGCTTATCCATTTACTATCTCATCCATGCTCCATTTACCCACTCCTAAATATCTCACTCTTTCCATTATAGAATATTGATATAAACATTTAGTTAGGGAATCTCCATTTAGGACACTAGACCCAAAGAAATTCAACAAAAAGCAATATTTTACTTGTTGATTTAAATGTCACTTTAAAAAACTAACTATTTTTTACTGGCACTTAGAGTGCATTTTACAACAAATCATGGCTAACCATTAATTTCTATGCTAGGCAAAATTATGAACTAATTGAATCTTTTGAGACCTCAGTCACATAAACTATCTTATCACATCTTAAGATCTAGAAATCATTTGCACTCCTGATTAAGTATTTCAAAATAGACAAAGGGATTTTATTTTTATAGGACCTAAAGCTTCAAGATGCTGACTGACTTTCAAGAACCTTCTGTTTATGGGCATCATAAATATACACAGCATTTTCCAAAATTATTTGGCCTCAGAATGTTTTGGAAATGCTAACCACTAGCCACCTTTTGCCTGCAATAGTCCAGTTTTCCTGTATATATCCCTAAGGAGTAGAAACTATAAATGAATGATCCAAAATGAAATTTAAAAATTTCATTAAATGAATAAAATACTTAATAATTTAACAAAAGAAGTGCAAAATGTATACTCCGAGAGTTGCAGAACACTATTGGAAGAAATAAGATCTAAATTAATGGAGAGACTTCCCATGTTCATGGACTGGAAGACAACATTATTAAGACAGCAATACTCCCCCAAATGACCTATGAATTCAACACAATCCTTAGCAGAATCCCTGCTGGTTTCTTTGTAGAAATTAACAAGCTGATCCTAAAACTTACAAAATTCAAGGGATCCAGACTCACCAAAACCACCTTGAAATAAAACAAAGTTAGAGGATCTGCACTTCAATTTCAAAACTTACTCCAAAGCCACAGTACTCAAGACGGTGGAAATGGCATAAGGACAATCATAGAGATGAATGGAATACAGTTTAGACTCTATAAATAAAGCCATTTATCTATAGTCAATTGCTTTTTAACAAGGGTATTGATACCACCCCAAAAAAAAGATTAGTCTTTTCAATAAATGGTACTGGAACAACTGGATAACCACATGCCAAATACTGAAGTTGGATGCCTACTTCATACAGTACACAAAAACTCAGTCAAATCAAGGACCTAAATGAAAGAATCAAAAGCTATAATACTAGGGCTGGAGTTGTGGCTCAATGGTAGAGCGCTCGCCTCGCACATGCGTGACCCTGGTTCGATTCTCAGTACCACATAAAAATAAATAAGTGAAATAAAGGTATTGTGTCCAACTACAACTAAAAAATAAATATTAAAAAAAGCTATAATACTGAAAAAAACTTAGGAGCAAATCTTTGTAACCTTGGATATGGCAATGGATTCTTAAATATAGCATCAAAAGCATAAGCAACAAAAATGTAAACTGGAGTTTATTAAAATTAAACACTTTTATGCTGAAAAGGATACCATCAAGACAGTGAAAAGACAACCCATGGAATGGGGGAACATATTTGTGAAATTATATATCTAATAGTGGGCTTTTTTTGTAGAACAGAGAAAACTTAAAATCCCCAATAAAAAGACAACCCAATTTAAAAATGAGCAAAAGAGATCTAAAATGACATATCTGCAAAGCATATATACAAATGACCAGTAAACACATTAAAAAGACTCCATATCAGTCAGGTAAATAAAAATCAAGACCACAATGGAATACCACCTGACACCTCTAGGACGGCAACAAAGAGATAATAAATGTTAGCCAGCATGTAGAAAATTTCTAGCCAACACTCATCCACTTGTAGGAGTGTAAAATGGTACAGCCACTTTGGAAAACAGTCTGAGAGTCCCTCAAAATTTGAACTTGTAATTACCATTTGACTCAGCAATTTTCATTCCTGAGTGTATAACCAAAAGAACTGAAAATATGTTCACACAAAAGCTTGTACGTGGTTGTTCGTAACAGCATTATTCATGGTATCTAAAAGGTGGAAACAACCCAAATACCCATCAAATGATGGGCGAATAAGCAAAATGTGGCGCATATATATATATATATATATATATATATATATATATATATATATATATAAATTATTTGACCAAACAAGGAATGAAGTACTAATACATGCAATTATATGAATGGATTTTTAACACATTATCCTAAGTGAAAGAAACCTGTCAAAGCAGACTATATTATATGTTTCCATGTATATGAAATATTCATACAGGAAAACACATAGAAAATAGAATAGTGATTAAGGCTCAGGGCAGGGGAAAATAGGATTGAGGGGGTGGTAGGTTAAGGGGACAGGATTCCTTTTTTTAATTTTTTTTGAAGTTGTAGGTAGACACATATGTTTATTTCATTTTTATGTGGTGCTGAGGTTTGAACACAGTGCCTCACATGTACTAACCAAGCACTCTGTCACTGAGCCACAACCCCAACCCCAGGATTTCTTTGTAAGGGGATGAGATATTCTAAAATTGATGTGCGATGAAGTTTGCACAACACTATGAATATTTTTGTGTACTTTAAATGGATGTGTTGAATGATATATGATTTATATTTCAAGGAAGCCATTTTACTCCAAAATCTGTAGCAGTTCTCCAAGACCTGGTTAATGGAATGGTTCCCTTCATAGAACCATTTTGTTATTAGTCCAAGAAGCACAATCCTCTGTCTCACACACAGGCTTCTGTCAGTAATTCTGACCTACAACATTCACCCCTAACAGAATGCTTTCCCATGAGGTTGGTGATTGCAGGTCCCAGAGCAGGGGGGGGGGGGGCAGGCGCAAATAATCATGAATGGTTCCTTCAAAGTTTCCTGATTGGCAGGTCAAGATTGAGGCCAGGAAGCAGAGAAGTATCAGGGAAGTACCAGAGTCCAGAGCAGCGGTAGGATTTGAAAGGGATCAGGGGGAGAGAAAGAATAGGAGCAAAATTACGAAGATAATTTAAGGTCTGGAAGTTAAACAAGATAAGCATCCAAGACAAAAGCAATGCCAAATGCCAATTTATTCTAATTTAGCATCCTTAAGCAGCACCTAGAAAACTAAAAAAATGTGGGTGCCTGGCTGTCACCCTCACCACTCTGCTTGCAATACATAAAACCTATACAAGGGCCCGAGACAATTCCAATGCAAACAGCCCTTGAACTCCATGTTAAAACAGTGAACTAGAAGAAGCAGCGGCAGCAAACAAATGGCACTGTGTGAATAATTTCTAAGACTTTATGGAGATGAATTCCTGGTAGTTACAGAATGGCTCTTAAAATTTGTTAGTTTTTTCCCCCAAAAGAAAAATCTGTGCTTAACCATTTTGCAATGTAAGATTTTGATTCATTCCAGTTTATTTAAAAAAAAAAAAAAAAAAAAGGTCAGGACTTTGAGCAACTCTATTTCTAATTCAAGCATTAAACATAGGATGTAGAAAGTACAAAGGATGTTATAATTAAAAGCCATAGAATAAATGATTTTCAACTTTTCTCAATTTAGAGTTGTAGAGGTGTAGTTCATCAATAATGTGTTGCAATAAAAGTAATTTCAATTAGGCTTAATATTAGTTTAGGGTCAAGAGAGCTAAGGGTTAGGGTTCAAGCTTAATGAGACCTTCAGACTTTGAATAAATCAACCAACTTAAAAGTATTTGTTGAACACCAACCATGTAACCATCATAGGTACCATAGAAAAGACTGATTTAAAACATTGTCCTTGACTCCAAGGATATTATAAATATGGAGACAAGTCATTTAATAATAAATGAGAATCATTTATTCATTCAACAAACATTTACTGAGTACCTGCTAGGCTTAAGATTGGTGAATATGAAACAATTACTTTGAATTTATTTTGTTATCTATCATTTATGCCTTTTGCATGTCTAAAATATTTTATAATAAATGATTTTAAGTGGTACTCAAATTGATCAGTTTTAGCTTTGGTTTATAACAACTGTTAATGTTATCAATTTCAGGTTCTAAAGAAAAAAGCATAGTGCTCAAGGCAGATTTAGAATTAATACTAATTGAAAACTATGCCTTCAATGGATCCTAAAGTAAAAAATTCTGTAACTGCTTTTTGCTTCGAGTCACCTGTATTTATCTTTTCTTTCTAAACCCTTGAGTTTGAACTCTTCATTCCCTTCATTATGGCTCTTAATGAACATCCCAACTGGTATTGTAAGACTTCACTCTCGGGAGGTTGAGTCAAGAGGATTGCGAGTTCATAGCCAACCTCAGCAATGGTGAGATGCTAAGCAACTCAGTGAGCCCCTGTCTCTAAATAAAATACAAAATGGGCTGGGGATGTGCTCAGTGGTCGAGTGCCCCCGAGTTCAATCCCTGGTACCAAAAGAAAAAAAAAAGACTTCACTCATGTATATCTTGATCTCTGAACAGAACCAAGAAAAGGGACTCCACCTTATACCTTTGTATTCCCATCATGCAGAACTGTTTCCTAAAGATTGTTGATAATATGTTCACATATAAAATAATTTTGTTATAAGCACAAGGTAATTGGATAAGTGTAATTCTTGGGCCATGGGCTTGCCACATAATTCGAGTCTTTTACAGAACACAGTTATGTTTCTAAGAATGGGGGTGATGGCCTATTCAAAAGAAAAATAAACTGTAAAATAATGGAATTATATTGTTTTCCTGAGAAGGATAATGGTAACAGATTTTTCTGACAATGAATCAGTAGATTCATGGATCAGTCAAGTTTATATATGTGTCCAAAAATTAAGAAAAAAATAGCCTGGTCAGCCGAGTTCCCTGTGCAGTGTAGGGCTGTACAACTATTAACACCAAAATAAAATTTCTTCCCATTAGAAATTTAAAAGCTGAAGTGAAGATAACATGGGAAAAAGGAATGACTAAAAGAAAGGGGTAAGAATTTTAATGCACTCAGTTAAATATTTTGTCTGTGGTTAGGATGAGTATAAACCCATTGTGAGTGGTATTCATCTTTGAATGTGCATGCAGTGTTAGGCAGCTAAATTTGTATTTTAGCTCCTAGAAATCTCATCAGTTGCTGTCTAGCAGAGTATATCTGACAGCTTGGACTTACCTTCAGTTCTGGCTTCTTTACTTCTCCCCAGCAGATACCTTCTCTGGTCTCCAAGATCTTCTTCTCCCTCCTCAAACTGTCCCTTCCCTTGCTTCAGCTTCTCCTTTTAACCTTCTCAACTTCCCTTTCCTCCTTTTCCTTCTATTGTATCCACCTGGCAAAATTCCAGCTCTGGCTCCAACTCTCCATGAATTCCACTCTGATCCAGGCCTGAGTGGTGCTAGAGAAAATGACGAAAATTATGTCTTCAAAGATCATCGGCATCACTTGGGAGCTTGTAGAAGGGCAGAATCTCAGCCCTGTTCAGGCCCATTGAGTCAGAACCTGCAAATGAACCAGATACCCAGGTGATTCATATGTACATTGAAATTAGCAAACATAACAGAAAACACAGGTGTTACTGTAGGAATCATGTGACCTCTGTCCCTCTGGATACCCTGGGCAGTATGTGACTCTGTTCCCCAGAACTACAACTTCAAACCCGATCCTCTTTGTGGAAACTCATCTATTTCTTGCCTCCTCTTGTCAGCAAATACACAATACTTTTTTTTAACTGCAAAAAAAAAAAAAAAAAAAAAAAAAATAGAAGGCCTCAGGCAGGAAGGTCTTGCAGTCCTTGCTCAAATTCTGTTGCAATTTCTCCTACCTCTGTGTCCACTACTTGCCCCCTCTATTGTTGAAGAGCAATAGAAGAGGTTTTCCCATGCACTGTGATCAGTTTCTCATTTCCTCAAATCCTTCTCCCTCCTTCTCCCAGGTTTCATACCTATTTCAACAAATTTAATTTACCATTTTCCTTTAAATGTGCCTCTGCTACTGCCTCAACTAACTCTGTTCTTTTCCGTCCGGCTTCTGTCCTCACCATCGCAACTCTGAGTCAGTCCTCATTCTCTGACACAGTCTGGCTTCTCCTTTCACCATTCCAAGGATGCTGATCCAAGGAACCAATCTCACTGCAGCATTTAATGGATGCTGCTTGTCATTCTCTCAGTGAGATAATTCCTTTTCAGGATACCTCTTCCCTTGGTTTTGTTTTTCAATCTCTTGCTCCTCTTTCTAATGCTCTTTTATGAATCTTTCTCTACCTGTTCCTCTAGGATGGTGTTCACAAGGACATATCCCTGGCCTTTCCCTTTTCTCATTGCTCACTGCATGATCCTATCTACTTTCATTACATGCTCATGATGCCCAGTCTGGCCTTCAGACCTCTCTGATAAGTTTGTATCATTAAAGTGCTTGTGTGTAGCTCCTTTCAGATATAACTGAAGCAACTTCAATGCAGGATGTCCCAAACTAATTTCTTTTTTCATTCATTAACTATATATCAAGTTTATTGAGTACCTACCAAGAGCCAGTTCTAGGTGCTGGGAATACAGTAATAAGAAAGCATACCCCCACCCAGCTCCTGGTGCTTATGGTATAGGGGAGGAGCTATGTATATAAGCAATAAACAATAATCCACATGCAACAGCAAGGGAGAGCAGGTGATGGAGCCAAGAGTGGAGGAAGTACGTTCTTTTATGTGTGGTGGTCAGTTCAGCCCCCTTTGATAAGCTAGCCTTTGAGTAGAGACCTGAAGGCAAGGAAGCATGGGGGATCAGTTCCAGGATGAGAGAACAAGTTCAAAAACTCTGAGGCAGCATGAGGTAGGAGTGCATGATGGCTTCCAGAAACAATAGGCAGGAGCAAAATGATTATAAGTGATAATGGGAGGTGGCTGAGAGGCCAGGTGAAGGAGATCTAGTGAGCTGTAGGAAGGACTTTGCTTTTACAGTTAGTAGAATTGGAGTCACCTGAGCTTTGAGCAAGATCGTGCTATGTTCGGACTTAATTCAAATGCACCCAAACTCTACCCATGTTGCTCCCTGTTTTCTCTATCACTGCAAGTTCCTTCCATCTTCTGACCCTTGCGACTTCCATTCTTTTTCTTAAGGTTCAAAAATCCTCAATACTATGCTCCATTTTTTTTTCTTACTGAGTCCCCCCCCCCACATTTTTAATTGGTGCATTATAGTTGTACATATGATGGGATTTGTTGTTACATATTTGTACATACACACAATATACCAATATAATTTGGCCAATATCACTCCCCAGCACTCGGCCCTCCCACTCCTTGGTCCCTGTCTTCTACTGATCTCCTTTTGATTTTCATGAGCTTCATCCCCACCTTTCTCATCTTTTTCTTTTCTAGATTCCACATTTGAGACAAAACATACATCTCCTGAACTTCTGAGTTTGACTTATTTTGCTTAGTATCATGGTCTCTAGTTCCATCCGTTTTCCTTAACATGCTTTGACTTCATTTTTCTTTATGCCTGAATAAAACTCCATATATCGCACTTTCTTTATCCACTCATCCACTGACGGTCACCTAGACTGGTTCCATAGTTTGGCTATTGTGAATTGTGTTGCTGCAAAACATGGGCATGCGTGAGTTGCTATAGTGTACCAACTTTAATTCTTCAGGATAAATGCTGAGGAGTAGCTTAACTGGATCATATGGTGGTTCCATACCTCGTTCTTTTGTAGAACTCCATATTTATTTCCATAACGATCGTGCTAATTTACAATCTCACACCAAGAGTATAAAAATGTTCCTCTTTCTCCACATCCTCTCCAGCATTTATTATTATTTGTATTCTTGTGGACTGCCATTCTGACTGGTGTGAGATAAAATTTCTGTGTAGTTTTGATTTGTATTTCCCTGATTGCTAATGTTGTTGAACATTTTCTTATTTGTTGGTCACTTGTATTTCTTATTTTGAGAAGTGTCTGTTTAGTTCATTTGCCTATTTATTAGCTGGGTTATTTGATTTTTTGGTATAAGTTTTTTTGAGGTCTTTATGTATTCTAGATAGTAATCCTCTGTCAGTATAGTGGCCAGCAAAGATTTTCTCCCATTCTGTAGATTCTCTTTCACATTCATAATTGTTTCCTTGGCCGTGCAGAAGCTTTTTTAATTTCATACATTCCATGTATTAAGTCTTGGCATTATTTCCTGAGCTTTAATGGTCCTATTGAGAAAGTTGCTGCTTATGCCTATATGTTGGAGTGTTGACCCTATGTTTTCTTTAGGAGTTTCATAGGTTCTGGTCTGATTTCTAGACATGAGATTCATTTTGAGTTGATTTTTGTGCAGGGTGAGAGATAAGGGTCTAGTTTCATTCTTCTCCATAAGGATAATCAGTTCCTCAGCACCATTTGTTTAAAAGGCTGTCTTTTTTCTAATGTATGTTTTTGGCACCTTTGTCAAGGATCAGATGACTGTAGATGTGTGGGTTTGTCTATTCTGTTCCATTAGTCTATGTCTATTTTTGTACTGGTACCTTGCAGTTTTTGTTACTATAGCTCTGTAGTATAACTTGAAGTCAGGTATTGTGATACCTAAGCATTGCATTTTGGGCTTAGAATTGTTTTGGCTATTCTGGGTTTTTTATTCCAAATAAATTTTAAGACTTTTTTTTTCTAGTTCCATGAAGAATGTCATTGGTATTTTGTTGGGACCATACTCCAGTTTTAATACACTGTTATTTTTAGAGGCCTGGTTGTTTATATCTCACAGTCTATAGTGCTATAACCATAGCTTTTACATTATTTTTTTCAAATCCAATAAATAATAGAAACACTTCAAACTTAAGGATTTTTTTTTAATAAAGGAAAATAGGGGAATTGTCTTAGAATCAAAGTCACAGAGGTGTCAACGTAAAGTAGTTGGTCTTTCTGTACTGTGAACATCTTTATCACAAAGCCATGAATTTCCTGAGTGTTCTGTTAGAAATTTGACAAGAAGAACAAAAATCATCATTTCACAGAACAGGAAACCAAAGCTGGGAAAATGAAATCACCTGGTTCAGAGCACACAGCTCACAGAAAGATACTCTGCCTCCTGGCTCATTGCTTTTTCTACTTTAACATGTCCCTGAAGAAAAGTCAAACTGCAGCAGGTGTGCCTGTATTTTTTTAAAAACCTTTATTGAAAAAGCAAAAACTAAATCATCGTTTTGTTCTTTTTAAGAGGGATTGGCAATACATGTTCATTGTAGAGGCAAGGGTGAGGCATGCCCCAAAGCCCTTGGAAGCAGGCTCATGTAAGTGTGTAAGTCTAAGCAAACATGGTAGACAGAGCCACGTCACACAACAAAACCTGCCTCACAACTTGAAGGCTCCTCAAACAGCTCAGCCCTTCAGGCAGACTTAATCATATCTCATCTTATAGCTCTTTTCTGACTGAAGCATATGATTTTTTTTTCTCCAATTCAATATGCCATTTATTTATATCATTCCCAAAGGAAATCAATGGTCTTTAGTGCTCCCTTTTCCAAAGGTATATGATCAGGATCCTGCTTTAAATACAAATGACTCACATGATGGTAGGGATGGGAAACAGTGCAGAAGCTTAAGAGCATACATATTCCAGGGAGACTGGTTTTTCAGGAAATTTTACAGAACATCCCAGTGCCTATAAAGAAAATTGCACACCCAGGCACTATTTATCTAAGTAACTTTTCTTATCCATGGCCCACAGCTAGCATCATTAATGATGCCTAAAGAATGAAGGAACATGTCCCATCCTGAAGCCCTGGCCTGCACACAGTGGCTGAGATCACAGAGTTACAGGTGAAAGCACGAGGATGCTGGCTGGAAGGTTTTGAAACACCAGGCTCCAATTAAGTTTGTGAGGGGAGGCTAAGGACACCATAATCTTGGCTTTTGATTTCTTGGCCTTTTGTTTTGTTTTCTGCAGGAATCCTAGGGTCTTGACTCTAGAAGGAGATACAGATGTGAGAGAGGCACAAGTGAATTCCATCCGGAACACCTAAATGCATCTCCACTAAATGGGGGGAGATAGGTCTGGAACTCAGGAGAGAGGTCTGGGCTATGGGTAAAAATTCCCAACATGCCGGCAAAGGTCTCTTAGGTGAAGCCCAACTGCACTGGCGGAAGAAAAGCCTGAAAAGTGGAGGAAGGCTGTAGATCAAGAAAGTCTACCAGCAGCCTGACAAGCAGCAAGTAGTGCAGGCAAGAATGGACCAGTTAAGGGATGAAAATTGGTAGAGTGAGTGAGTAGAAGCTGAAATGATTCCGTCCATTCAGAGTCCAGGCTCAGTAGGAAAAGGAAGCAATGGCATGAGGGAGTTGAGAGGTTTGGAGAAAATGAAGAAGTTAGGGATTTGGTGTAGCTACAACATTTACCAGCTGTATAATCCCAAATCTGTCACATAACGTCTCTTTTAAAATTCACGCATCCCATGTGCAACTATGCCAGGATTCCAGCCTCTGTTCTTTGACACGATGAGCAAGTTTTCTGATAGACATGTTAAGAGAACTCCTCAAAAGACATTTCTTCAACTCAAACAAGATGCTCCAGAGTTTGAAGTCAGGCTATTTGAAAGAATGGGAGGGGGAAAGAGGGAGGAAGATACTCTAGATATGGGTAGTAAATGAATTACACACAACTAAAACCAACTTTGATGAACTTACTTCACAGCCACCAAGGTGCATGGTTCAATTTATAACACAAGTCTCAGACAAAGCCTAGCAGTTGCAAAATATACATTTCTGGCAGGAGCAACAAGCAAGAGAGGCCCCTTACTCTCATAAATTCCACATTCTTTTTCCAGCTGCATGCCAGACCAACAATAACCAAACTATACTACTCCCTCAGGACAAGCAAGAATGTGAAAATAGAAGAGAACTGAAATCTATTAAGATTCATATCCATAGGAGTTTTTATGAGACTAACAAAGGACATTAGAAAAACTAAGACCAACTGTAGAACCACCCCCAGTCTTAAAATTGCTAAGAGGTTGAATCAAATGCTTGAGTTAATTGGAATTTCCTTTTTGGGGAATAGAACACCGTTCAAGAAAGCTATTAGTTGCTTGGATATTGGAAGAAAAACCCAGTAATATATTGTGTTTTGGGGAAACACAATATATTACTGGGTTTTTCTTCCAATATCCAAGTGGGGAAAGGTAATAAAACCCATTCATGATCTGAATTCTTAAAAACCTCATTTTACTTAATCATAGGCTCTGTTCTTAAAACATTGTGAACACTACAAAAAGAAAAAGTAAAGCCACACTTCCTGATCTCAAGAACTAAAACATCTATCCTACACATGTTTTCTGTATGTTGTCACAACTTCGAGCTAGAGCCTTCTAAAACTAAAACACATTTTCTTTAACTTTTAAAACTTTTTAAAAAACCTTATGAAAGAGAACCACCACCACAGAACTGGATTTGGAAAAATGTGATGCATTAACTTGGGTGCATTGAGAGGTACCGGCTTGACAGTTTTCAGGTCAATGTTCAACTATTGTGCAATTAACCAAAGACCCAATTGTGAGTGACGCCGACTTTCTGGGAGGATCACAGGGCTACTCCCGTTTGTTGTAAAAGAAAGTCTCTCCTGTTCCAGGACCTTTTGCAGGATATATATGCACAAAAATCCCTATGTCCCCTGTGTAAGAGACTTCTTGCTTAATGACAGACAACTACTGAATACTTTATAATCAGCATGCCCAGCAGAGAGGCCTGTTCTCAATTGCATGGCTTCCTATTCTCTGCCCAAAAGGAGAGAAAATTTTAAATCATTTAAGAGGAAGACCTAGATTGTGTGTGGTGTAGGCAGGAGAAAGTCATAGGATATGTATTTATTTTCAAATCCCCATGGTTGGGGATTTACTCAAAAAATGTTTCTATAGATTAAACAAATTAATTTTATGTTGCTGTTAGCTTATATAACTTCAGATAAGTAATTTTGCTCGAGTCTTAGTGGGTATAACCCCTGAGATACTGAGGAATTACTTATCCCTATTTTGCTTATTCTCAAATATGACCAGATGTCAAACTTTTATTGTAAACAAAAACAAAAACAAACAAACAAACAACAACAACAACAAAAAAAAAACCACACCAGTATCTATAGTCTCAATGGCTTTCCTCTAATCAAAAGCTTCTGTAAGTTAGGTATGATTGTACAGGCCTCTCTCATACCAGCTACTCAGGAGACTGAGATAGGAAGATCACAAGTACAAGACCAATCTGGGCAACTTAGTGAGACCCTGTCTCAAAGTTAATTTTAAAAAGTGCACTGGAGATGTAGCTCAGTGGTAGAGTGCTTGCCTAGTATGCAAGAAGCCCCGGGTTCAACCAAAAAAAAAAAAAGGCTTATTTAGCTTGTAAAAATGCAGATTCTTCCCTGTAAACTAAAGCTAATTTCATTATGAAATTTGAAAAATTTGGAACTAATTAATTGGTTTGGTTTTTTTTTTTTTCCAGCATTGAACATCATAAAAAATTGTGTTCACCTTGGTTAGATGGCTTTTCTAGGCTGCCTCACACTTAGTTTAGTTCATAGTGTAGTAATCTATATTCCTGGTATTAATTCAGAGTTCTGATAACAACTAAAGCTCTATCTATGACTGCTAGTCTACTATTATTAGTTGAACTTACTATGTTCCAGGCACTGCTTTGCATTTTATTGATATTCTCTTTAATCTTCATAACTCAGTAAGGAAGATATTACTCCTTTTTTTACACATGCAGAAAGAGTCTCTAAAAGGCAAAAGGGACTCAACCCAGCTAAGAACTAATAGAAATAGGATTTGACCGGGCTTGGCTTACTTCCAAACCCTTTATCTTTCTATTATGTCTACAAACTGACTTCAGAACAGACTTCAGGAATAAAAAGCATCAGTAAATTGGAGTCTTTATTCATGAATGTCAGAACTAATTCATATTTTAAAAGAATAAAAAAATCCTAGTATAACTCTTCCAGAAATCTCTAGTAAATATTCCTCAGATTACCACATTTAATGCTCTTTATTTTTTGCTATGAACTGAGTTAAAGGAATAATAGGACACATTCTTTTGACATTTTTCGAATCAAAATAACAGCCTATTCTGATAATATTAAAATAAGCCAGAGATAAAAGTTTCTGCAGAAGATAGTGCTTCCTATCTAAAAATCATCCTTAAAAAGATTTTAAAGATAAATCCCACCCTTAGGAATACCAAAGAAGTCCCAGCATCTTTCATCTATTACATCATCCATTTCTGCTGATTCCACAGCAGGGATAACTTTAATGGCTACTGTTGGGTCTATACAGATTCTGCTACAAGGGTTGTCTAGTGCTTAAGAATGAACAAAACTTCACAGAAGAAGAAATACAAATGGTCAAACAATATATGAAGGAAAAATGCTCAACATCTCTAGCAATTAGAGAAATGCAAATTAAAACTACACTGAGGTTCCATTTTACTCCAGTCAGAATGGCAACTATAAAGAATATAAATAACAATAAATGTTGTTGAGGATGTGGGGAGAAAGGTACTTTTATACATTGCTGGTGGGACTGCAAATTGGTGCAACCACTATGGAAAGCAGTTGGGAGATTCCTCAGAAAACTTGGAATAGAACCACAATTTGACCCAGTTATCTCACTCCTCAGTCTATACCCAAAGGACTTAAAAATAACATACTAAGTGACACAGCCACATCAATGTTTATAGCCGCTCAACTCACAATAGCCAAGCTATGGAAACAATGCAGGTGCCCTTTAACAGATAAATGGATAAAGAAAATGAGGTATATATACACAATAATATATTACTCAACCATAGAGAAGAATGAAATAATGTCATTTGCTGGTAAATGGATGGAACTGGAGAATATCATGCTATATGAAATAAGCCAATCCCCCAAAACAAAGGCTGAATATTCTACCTGATTTGTGGATGCTAACCCAAAACAAGGGAAGTTGGGGAGGGGAATAATAGAAATCCATTGGATTAGACAAAGGGAAATGAAGGAATGGGAGGGGGGAGGGCAATAGGAAAGACAATAGAATTAATCAGAAATAACTTTCCTAGCCTTGTATTTGAATACATGACCAGGGTAAATGCAAATCATGTACAACTACAAGAGTGGGATCCTAAATAGAATAAGTTACATTCTATGTATATATAATTTGCTAAAATACATTTTACTGTCATATATAACTAAAAACAACAATAAAAAAAGAAGGAGTAACTTCTAGCATTATCACACTGACTAGAGAACAAAACTATTAAGAAACATGTAATAGTATTTGGCTTGAAACCCTTTGAACATATAATTAATCTCTAATGTTTTAATCTACACAATAGCAATTTACAGTACAGTGGGGGAAATATTAAACCTAGCTTATTAGCAAAAATAGTCTCCTACCACTTCAAAGAATTATGCATATATTAAATAACTTTGAAACCTAACTTCCCACGTTTCTTCCCAGTGTTTGGAATATGGGCTACTTGACACTAACCCTACAATTAGAAAACGATGGAGTGTGCAATCAGAAATGCTAAAAGAGCTTCTAACCAGAAATCAAAGAAATATGCATATTGCAGTCAATTATTCAGGAGTCAATTATCCGGAGTCATCCAATATTAGCCAGAATCATTGAGATCTACTTCATTTCCCTCATTTTCAGTCAGTGATCAGCAATCTGCATATCTTCCAGGAGTACTTATAGAAAAATTAAACTGAGGGAAAATGGAGATTCTCTTATCAGCTATTTTTTAGGGCTCTGAAACCCAGCTCTGATGAAGAATCATAGTAGTAGTTATCAACTGGGGGAACTGAGAGGTCCTGATACAGAAGATCATCCTAGGAACTGTTTCAAGTAATTCATTACTTTTGTTCCATTCGTAAACTTTGATTATGTGTATTGTTTATCTTGGATACATAATTATTCTAAACCTTTTATTAAGGCTTGTTTATAATTAAAATATCACAACTTTTGGAAATCCTAAATGAGACAATAGGTAAGAAGACAAAATGCTACCAAGCCAATTGCGAATGGATTGGTAGCATTTTAAATTTCTCATTGCATTTAAATTTAACATTGCATTTTAAATTTCTCTTCTGTATAAAACATTTAAACTCCACATACTCAATTTATTCAACTGATTTACAAACATTTATGCAGTGGCTGAAAACACTAATGTTAAAGTTCTTTTTAGTGATGGTCTTGCTCCTGAGCAGCTCACAGATGATTGGCAGATTGGCTGGGTCTAAAAACAAAAGAATGAGAAGGGTTGAGTATACATAGGGAAGTAGAAAATAATGAAACTGATTTTCAAATGAACATTATGGAAATCAGTATCTTAACAATGTGAATGAGGTGCAGTGTAGATTGTGACTCCAAATTATTTTACAAGACAGAAGTCCAGTTAAAGCTTTAATCTCCATTGTTATTTCTCTGTCAATAATCATTTCACACTGTCAATTTCACTTAAGAGTGGTAAATGAAAATAACCTGGAAGAAGTAAAGTACCAGAGTTGTAAGTTCAAGCTTAACACTCACATATATGCAGTAAATTAAAACCAAAACGTCACATTTTGGAAGCCAATCAGTGAGTCAGTCCATCAGGTAGTCAACATTTCTGGAAAATTAACAATTGTCCCAAATTGAATTGGGAGTTTTCTTGTGAAGAACCAAGGAGAGTTGGAGCTGAGGATGATCTGATCAAATAAATGTTTTTGAAAGAACACAGGTTGCTCTATAGTGATATGTAGAATACATTATAAAAGAGAGATACCAGAACAGGGAAGCAGGAGGGCATGTACCATCTTGTGCAATTAGGAAGGAATGAATGGAAGAGAAATATTTTATATGAAGAATTGATAAGATGAACTTGATGCAGTTTCATGATATAAGGAAACACAATTGATAGAAATAGGAAAGATGGGATAGGAAATCACTTGGAGATGACGGGGTTAGATTTTGAGTTGGCGTGGTTAGATTTTGGGTTGGTGTGTCTTGGTAAAGACACATACCTTCAATTTAGATGATGATGGCTTGTCTAAATGGTTGGTAGGATCAATTTAATTAATAATAAGAACCCCAATGTGTGTGACTTCTTCCCAGTGGCATCTATTAGAATTTTATGAAGTAATGAAGTTTGGAAAGAAGCAATCTATTATTTATAGTTTTACACATTCACCTTCTGTTAATTAATACTAGTTAGATATACTATCTACGGATGAAACCTGGGGTTTAACTATCTTCCTCCTCCCCCTGCCACCTCTGTACTGGGAATTGAACCCATGAGTGCTTTATCATTAAGCTGCATTTCAGCTATTTCTATTTTTTATTCTGTGACAGGGTCTTGCTAAGTTGCTGAGGCTGGTCTTAAAATTTTGCTTCTCCTGCCTCAGTCTCCTGAATGTTGGGATTATAGGCATGTACCACTGTGCCAGGTGTTATTATATCTTTGAAATCTTACTTTCTTATATAATAAATATCATTTAGATCTTATCAATATACAATCAGTTGGGAGATTCAAACCCTGCCAACACTCATGTCCTGTCAGGACATTGGGGCCTACACTATCTTTCACAGTGCTGAGCTCATCGCAGCCTGCCACAATCTTTAAAACAGCTCAGAGACCAGTGCCTTCAGGTCCATGTGGTGCTCTGGACTCTAGAAATTGGAGCCTACACATTTATGCTTTCACGTAAACAGGCTACAATTCCAGGACCACCAGGCCTGCACTTAGCCATCAAGCTTGATTTCAATCTCACTTCCCCTTCAAAATCGCTGTCATCCAGCAATGCCAAACAATCTGCCACCGATTATGGAAGTCCTTTCCAATTCTCATATTTCATTTATCTCTATGTTACTAGAATAAGCAATAGATTATAGGAAAGAAGGAAATCAGGAAATGGTATGTTTGATGTTCCGTGTGTTTAGACTAGTTAATAAATTTGAGATTAACGTACAAAGAATGTTTCTATGCTAATTGTCTATGTGCCACAAAATCCAACGAATTTCATTCATAGTAAAGAAAACCAAACATAGCTTTTTAAAACCCTGCTTCAGTATTTTCCACCCTAAATGTATTAGTCCTATTCTGATGAGCAGAGTGGCTCCCTGAAAGTTGGAGTTGTATCCTTAGTTCCCACAATAGTGTGCTTGGGATATACCTTGGAAGGTGTCCGGGAATGACAGAAAGAATAATGGGTGAATGAAGTGGCTTGGTGACAGTAACAAGAAGTTGGTAACATCATTAAGCTGTTACTAAAGTAACTAGACTATAGCTGTAACATCTCAGGCCATGTTCTGATTTTTTTTTTTTGTCATTTACTTCTTTCTCCTAAAAAACTTGGCCAACATCAGCTACAATGGCACACTTCTGTAATCCCAACAGTTTAGGAAGCTGAGGCAGGAGGATCACAAGTTCAAAGCCAGCCCCAGAAATTTAGCAAGGTCCTAAGCCACTTAGTGAAACACTGTCTCAAAAATTAAAAAAAAAAAATAAAAAGGATTGGAGATATGGCTCAGTGGTTTAGTGCCTCTGGGTTCAACCCCTGGTACAAAAACCAACAAACAAATAAATAAAATAAATTGGCAAAAACAAAACAGCAAACTAATCAAACACTAAAAATCTGGCAGGAGATTGGTTTGCTTCAAATTACAATGTATCCATACAGTTGATTACATCCCACTCATAAAAAATAGTATATAAAAGCTCAGGATGATTCCCACTTTTAAATTGCAAAACATTATTCATAGTGTAATTGTATTTACATTATTCATAGTGTAATTATATTTCTGTAAAAAAAATAAACTTGAAAAATATGTATCTATAGTTTAGATAAATATGTGTCTTGATAAAGACACATATCAAAATCTAACTAGTGATTATCTCTAAGCAACGGGATTACAGGTGATTTTTAATCTTTGCTTTATTTTAATTTTTTCTATAGTGAATATATTTTTTGTAATTAAAAAATAGTTGAAAGAAAAAAATCAAAATAAATTTTAGTTATTCCAAGTCATTAAAATGTTTACTGCATGCTGATGGAGTTAACAATTTTGTCAACGTCTCTTTATTTTCTTGCTACATTTTTAAAAATAACAACTGCAAATCTATAAAGCGATGTTAAAGTCAAAACAATTATGAATGAGGAGAAAGGCATCTGAAAAGGTACAACCAAGGCTGAAATTCTAAAAGAAAGTGCCATTTGTCCAGGTCTGTTCCTCTAAGGAGAGGAAAGATAAATCACAGTGACCCACTACCATTGAATCCTGGTGTACCCAGGCACTTTGCTATTGCTATATGAAATATCTCTCAGATAGTAGTGTCCTCCTTGTAACCAGCAGAGACGAATGTAGACAGCAAAGCCACACCACATTGTCAATCCTACTGCTTTGAGCTGGGTTCGTCAGCCAACTGAGTGACTCTGTTCATCAGCTGGATTTTGTGTCTTGAAAAAATGATTAATTAGATGTTATCTAAATATCTATCGCTAACTAAATATGTGTGTGACTGGCTTAAAATCTGTCTCCTTCTGTACAATACAAATTTCATGAGAACAGGGAATTTTGTTTGTTTTATTCATTGCTGTATTCATGGTATGTAAAGCAAATCCTGATGCAGTTGGTCTGTCAATAGTATTTATTAAATGAATGAAACAACTACATTATGAACATCAAGACGCAGTTTCTAACATGAAGGTGGTCATAGTGAAGACTGGACTGTGTTTGAAAATGGCTGTGACCCAGATATCTGTATGGAAATGGCCCTCTGGTGGCTGGAGTCTTGGGACTTGGACATCGCTGTGATGTCAACTTGAAGTTTTTTTTGTTTGTTTGTTTTGATACTGGGGATTGAACTCTGGGGCACTCAGCCACTGAGCCACATACCCAGCCCTTTTTTGTATATTTTATTTAGGGACAGGGTCTCACTGAGTTGCTTAGAGCCTCTCAGTTGCTGAGGCTGGCTTTGAACTCGGGATCCTCCTGCCTCAGCCTCCAGAGCCGCTGGGATTATAGGCATGCGTCACTGTGCCCGGCTTGAAGTTTAATTATAGGAGACATCTATGTCTAGGTTCACCAGTAAAACTAAGAGATACGTTCAGTTCTTTAAGAGAAATAGTGAAATTAGAAAGAAGACTCAAAACTGAGCTTTGTCTAAGGAATTTATTTAGACAGGAAGATCTGAAAGATGGATCAGAATTGACCATGACCAAAAAAGTTTTGATGGATGGTCACTGGCCATCCAACTATCCTGGTGATGACTTTAACCACAGATTTTTAATTTCAATATTAATAGATGAGTATACTTGTTAAACTGAGCAGGATATAAGAAAGCTGACCTGAATTATGCTCATAGATTCGATCAGAAAAGGAATCAATTTGCAGGTTGATAGAGATGAATGAAAAGATATACATATATCTGAGACTACTACTTAAACACTGAAATAAAGCAGAGTTCAAACATGGCTCTTCAATCAATACCTCTCACAAGCTTATATAAGAATCTACAGCACAGTAGTTGCAAAATTTTTAGAATTGGTCTTGGAGCTAAAAAAAATTAGCTCTCAGGAAAGGTAGAAAATCCAATTTGGGTTCTTTTTATTCTCATTTATTTGTTTACTGTTTTCCCATTCCCTTCTTCTTCTTCTTTTTTTTTTTTTCCTTTTGGTACCAGGAATTGAACTCATGGTGACCTCTGAGTCACATCCTCAGCCTTCTTTTATATTTTATTTAGAGACATGTCTTGTGAAGTTGTTTAAGGCCTCGCTAAATTGCTGAGGCTAGTTTTAAACTTGTGATCCTCCTGTCTCAGCCTCCCAAGCCACTGGGATCCATTCTCCCCTTTGAGGTGACTTTGGTTTGTTATAAATGAGTTGAGTGGAGAAAACCAGAGAAAGCTGAATATACTCATTCTTCATTAATACACTTTTAAAGAATAGCTAGCATAAAATGACATAAAGAAAACCACCACGACAAAACACATTGGTAAAAGTGAGAATGAGGTGGTTCTTCATTATAGTCTTTCAAACACTAGTCAAGGAACTGCTAATTTGTTATATGACATTGGGCCAGTATCTTTTAGTTTATTTCATTTTTTAAATTTTGTTATATATGACAGCAGAATGCATTACAATTAATATTATACATATAGAGCACAATTTTTCATGTCTCTGGTTGTACACAGTCACACCATTTGTGTCTTCACACATGTACTTAGGGTAATGATGTCCATCTCATTCCACCATCTTTTCTACCCCCATTGCCCCTTCCTACTCCTCCCTTCCCTTTTCCCCTTTGCCCAATGTAGAGTTCATCTACTCCTCCCATGCCCCCCCACCACATTATGAATCAGCAGCCTTATATCAGAGAAAATATTCAGCATTTGGTTTTGGGGATTGGCTAACTTCACTTAGCATTATATTCTCCAACTCCATTCATTAACCTGAAAATGCCATGATTTTATTCTCCTTTAATGTTGAATAATATTCCATTGTGTGTGTATAAATAATATTTTTTTAATCCATTCATCTACTGAAGGGCATCTAGGTTGGCTCCACAGTTTAGCTGTGAATTGTGCTTCTATAAATATTGATATGGCTGTGTCCCTGTAGTATGCTGTTTTTGAATCCTTTGGGTATAAATCCAGGAGTGGGATAGCCGGGTCAAATGGTGGTTCCATTCCCAGTTTTCCAAGGAATCTCCATACTGCTTTCCATATTAGTTGCGCTAATTTGCAGTCCCACCAGCAATGTATGAGTGTGCCTTTTCCCCACATCCTTGCCAACACTTATTGTTGTTTGTTATTCTTTATAGCTGCCATTCTGACTGGAGTGACTTGAAATCTTAGAATAGTTTTGATTTCTCTAATTGCTAGAGATGTTGAACATTTTTTCATATATTTGTCGATTGATTGTATATCTTCTTTTGAGAAGTGTCTGTTCAGTTCACTGGCCTATTTATTGATTGGGTTATTTGGTTTTTGGTATTAAGATTTTTGAGTTCTTTATATATCCTAGAGATTAGAGCTCTATCTGATGTGTGAGTGGAAAAATTTGCTTCCAAATTGTAGTTGGCCAGTATCTTAACCTCTCTATTTCCTCACTATAAATATGAGAGTTTATCTATTTAAGAATAAAGAACTACTTAATAAAGCAAATTTCCTAGCTTCAGTCCAAGTATTTTGACTTAAAAATCTCCTGAATGAGGCCCAGAGGTCTGCATTTTAAACAAACCCCTATAATACGGTGTGATGCCCTCTTTGTTCTGGGGAACTGCCTGAAAGAACTCATGCCCTATGCAAAACTACCTTACCAAAAATGAAATAGCAGAAATATTAAATACTCATCTTGTCATTTCTTTTTTAATTTACATATTCCCATTGTAAAACACTTGCATATAGTTCACAGGAGGAATTATTTCATCAATTGAAGTATAATTTAATCTGTATGCAGTTTCTTCTGCTATAAATGAAATCAGAATTGTACTTTTATCCAAAAATGAGGCATAAACAATGCTGCATTCAAACTGAGAAAAATAATTAACTTGCACTCACAAAGCAAAATGAAAAGTTTCCACAGAATACATGATTTATGATGTGGAGAGGAGTCTGAGAAATCAAGTGCAGAATGTTTCCATTCTCCCATGAAGAATACGCTTTAGGAGTCATGGTTATTTAGTATGCACATTAAGCATTCATGCAGCTTCTGTGTGCATCCAGGAACTGACATGGAAGTATTCTACAGAGGAATAGAAGAAAGAACAGGAAGTGAAGCATCCTGGTCTCCAACTAGGGGATCAGGCAGCATGGGAACCTATGACTTGAGTGTAGATACATGTACTCCCACATCTGATGTGAAGAAAACGGTAACTTAGGTTTGTATGGTATCTTTTGGGCAATTCCTCTGCCACAGGGCATTTTTAGGAAATAGTATTTTGGTAGTAAAAATACCATATTTCCCTGCGTGGCTTGATTGCATGGCCATTCAGTGCTAACACTCCTCATCCTGTGAGGTGATTTGAATCTAAGTGAAATTACAGCCTTTATTTCCTCAACCATGAATTTTTTTGAAATTCGACTTCATGATTCATTTTACAAAGCTCTCCCGCCATCATTCCCCTTTAGCATTTAATCTGTTTCACATTTAAGTTTACAAGAAGTATAAGAGCTTTGATGGTTCTGTATTTATTAACCAAAGATCAAAGACCCTCTTTGCTTTTAAAATCTTTTACATCTGCAAGGGATGACATAACATTTCAGATGACAGTCTTTCCACCAAGGAATTCAGTGTGAGAGAAATGCCTTTATTTTCAAACATTTACTTCTAAGCCCAAATAGTCTCCAAATTATGAGCATGCTGCCATCACACATGGAATTCCATTCAGTGTTATATTTCAAGGTCACCAGGAATTTAGCACGGTATTCTTTATTGCCACAAGATATTGCTTTCTTTTCTTCCTACAAAGCCCCTTTCCTAGTGGGGTCGGTTTCAGGGCTTATAAAAGAAGTCAAAGGTTGTTATCCTTCCTTCTAAATAGATGTCGTAAAGAAGGCTGATGTTGTATACTGCTGTATCTGAGAATTAACCACAAGTTTCATTAGGTTGGTAGGAGAAATAAGTTGGGGTACTGTTAAGTGTGGCATCTATGCAACAGTGAGGTTAAGATCTGTGTGTATCAACCTGGGCATAGAAAATGACTAATGAAAGTTGTAGAGCACCGTGTACAGTGTATACTAGTATTTCTGGAGACTTAAAGCCATACAAAGGAATATGATGTTATTAGTTAACATATGTATATAGCAAAAGATAGAATAAATTAACTCAAAATTCCTGATTACAGATGCCACTGGAGAAGACAGAGGGGAAAATGGGGCTGAGTCCACAAGAGATGTCAGATTCATCAGTATTGTTCTGGTTTTCATCAGAAGACAAATGAATCATAAAGTTTTTATGACTCTTAAGTGAAGCGTGAACTGGTTTATGTCATATTATTCTTTGTTCTTCACTGTTTTTTAAAAATTTTTAAACTAGGTTCCAAACAAATAATACGGGGATGTCTGGGGAAGGAGGTGCAACTAATGATACCAGTGGCAGTTCTACAAACTGTCAGAGTGCTATGGTGGGGCCAGCCAGTTTTGCAGTGCTAGTTTCACAAAATGCTTACAAAGCATTCTGAGAATTACTCATTACAAAAATCCAAAGACAATGACAACAACTGAGTATACTGGCCTCATGGAAAATTGAAAGAAGTTGAGGAAAGGTACAAGTTACAGAAATTAAGACAAGCATTGGTAGATTTCCATCATTTTGTATTTGATAAAACTAATCATTCCTATGATCTTAATTAATTTACTGGTAGATTCTAAGTTCCTGCAAATGCAAAGAAAACAATTTTTCCCAATTAAGATCTTGAACTTGCAATCCTCCCTCTTGTCTTAGCCTCCAGAGTAGCTGGGACTACAGGTGTGAGCCACTGCATGCAGCAAGGTCCTGTTTTGAAGGAGACACAGCTACTAGTTAGGCTCAGTCAGCTGCTTCCACATAGCAATTATGGACAAAGCATTGTCACATTATCCCATTTTTTTTCATAATAAGATGAAAAATGCAGACTTTATATTAAATCTACTAATTTTTTAAATAGTTAAATCATAAAGGAAAAAGAGGAACCCAGTGAAACAAACCAAGACGAGCATTCTGCAGGGAATAATGGTCGGAGGGCTCCGAGCATGTCTGCCTACTTTTTGCTTTTTTGTTTTTCACAGCCCGTGTGAAGTGCAAGGCTGGCATGCCAGGCACCCCACTTATGTTGTCCCTCCCAACCCAGGGGTCCTGCTGAGCAAATAATCACACAAGGAGTGGGAAACCTAGGCCAGCAACCCGATGTTATCAGCACAGCCTTTAACCATACAAATAGCAGAGCAAACTTTCAAAAAACATTGGTAAAACGAAAAAGAACCAAGATGAACAATGGGATAAGATCCAGAAGAAAACAGGTAACTCAAAAGAGATGTGTAGAAAAGTTCTAATTAGTCTGAGAGAGAGAGAGAGAGAGAGAGAGGGAGAGAGAGAGAGAGAGAGAGAGAGAGAGAGAGAGAGAGAGATTACAATTATCAAGCAAACTCAAGTTGACAGGAAGGAAACCATACTTAAGAGGTGGATGTACTTGATACACATTAACATGTATTTTTGTTTCAAAATTTATAAACAGGAAATTTAAATAGAAAACAAAAATGGCAAATGAACACAAAAATACTTTAATCTCACCAGTAAACAAGGAAGTGTAAATTAAAACTAGATATTTTTCACCCTTCAGAATGGCAAAAATAGCATTGCTGTTTTAGAAATCTAATGCTATATAAACAAATCACGCCAACACATATTTTAAAAAATCATTTATTTCCTCTCATGGTTTCTGCATATATTAGGAAATCAGTAGGGGTCTAGCTGGGCAGTTCAGTCTTGGGATGTCTCATTCTCACAATTCTGCAATCTTTTAAGGCTTGACTTGGGCTGGAGGGTCCATTTCAACAGCTGGCAAGTTGGAAGCTGATCTGGTTCCTCTCCACAGACCTTGACTGTCCTGGTGGCATGGCAACTGGCTTCCTGAAGAATGAGCAAAGAGAGCCAAAGCCCAGCCTCAGAAATACCAGTCACTTTCACCACCCACACAGGCCAGCTCTATGGTGTGGAAAGGACACCATACAAAGGCATGAAAGTTTGGAGGTGAGGACCACCAGCTAGCTATCGCAATTCCAATTTAGCTTCCACCTTGGCTCAAATGGGAGGAAATGAGCGCCCCCCCCCCCCCCCAACACACACCTATTACTGGGTGTGTAAATTGTTGTACCTCATTTAAATGGTAATCTGACATTTACGACTAAGATTTAAAAAGCACATATCTTTACATATATCCTAAGTGAAGGAAATATGTATAAGGATGTTCAGTGCACTAATGCTTAGAATAACAAGGGGCGGGGGAAATGTTATGTATCTATAAATTAAAGAAATAGATAAATTATGAAATTTACTGTGAAGCAGTAAAAAAAAATTTAAAAAGTAGCAGATTCATGAATGGCAATGGGAAGATTTCTGACACATAATTAAGAAAACCAGCAGAGGGGCTGGGGATATAATTCAGTGGTAGAGACCTTACCTATAATATGCTGGGTACTAGAGGTTCCACTCTCAGCACCACTAAAAATATAAAACATATAAAAAATATAAAACGCAGAAAAGGATACACATTTATTCACAGAAATAGAAGTGAACCAAACAATGAAAACTGATTTGTGTATACACATATGGATATGAAAATCCACAGAAAACTTTTGCAAGGACACATAAAAAAATCTGGCAGTTACTTCAGAAAACAGTGTAGTATGAGGAGAGGAAGCACCACTTTTAAGTTATGAATGTCTTGACAGAACATTTAACAAAAATGGCTTTAATAATGTAAACATTTTGAATTGGTTAACAAGGTTTGCATGACAACCTGAGATGTCCTCTTATAGAAAAGATGTTTGTGGTGGTTAGACTTCATGATTTGTATTTTAGTTTTTCAGAGGTTTTTTCTGGCTTAATTATGGATTTTTTTTAGTTGATGCTATGATTTCATTGATCTCAGAACGTGTCAGAAAATTAAGAGAGCAAGGTCTCAACTTCCAAGTCTGTTTTTACTTGCAGTGTAACAAATAGGAAAGGGATGTCAGATACGCAGGCACTCAAATATTTGGCTCCCCTTTAGCCTTTCCATTTCTTCATTTGTACAACAGGGATATGAAACACTACTATTCTCCAATATCACTATGACCAAATAGGACACTGAAACTCACTGGCTCTCATTAGAAACTCAAAAAGTGTGGGGCTGGGGTTATGGCTAGCACTTGCCTAGCATGTATGAGGCACTGGGTTCGATCCTTAGCACCACAAAGTAAACAAATAAACAAAAAGATAAATGAATGAATAAATAAAGGTACTGTGGCCATCTATAACTAAAAGGAAAAAAAAAGTAGCCACAATGTTTGGGCTAATTCTAAACCTCTTATTAGAAATAAAGCACTGTTTTCATCAAAATAGAGAATGTCACTGTAACAGTGCAGGAAAAAAACATCATGATGAACTGGTTTACTATTACTGTGCCCCCAAGAATATTAAGGAAGGCAGGCTTGAATCAGAGTTATTAGTTTGTGAGTTTATTTGCTTGGACTATTAAGTATAAACAATTTATATTGTCAAATTAACTTTAGAAAAGCTTAGCTATACAAGGAAAATCTTTGTTTCTAGTAGTTAAGTATAATGCTTTCTCAAACTGAATATACCTATTAAAGCTTTTATATTCCTGAAACACCTACTAAAACAGCAACCCACACACAAGTCCATGATTCTATAACCCTGCAACTTGATAGAAGTAAAGATACATAAGTAAATCTTGACTACATCACTATTCACTAATTTTTTTACTTGGTCATTTAACTTCCCTGGGCTTGAGTTTTTCTGTGAAAAATGAGAAATTTGGGTTAAATAATCTCTAACAACCTATCCTACCACAAAAATACATGATGATAAAGTATTCTCTAGCTCTCCCTTAATCAGAGGTAATTCTTTTCCTTATAAATTGACCAAAGAATCAGAAATATATCTTGTTCACCCTGTGAATGTGATTTCTGGCAAGACTTAGAAGGAAAGAAGGATGGATGGAAGGAAGGAAGAAAGGGAAGGAAGGAAGAAAGGAAAGGAAGGAAGGAAGACCCCAAAACACACTGCAATAGAAAGCAGACTGGAATTTCTCATGATGTGATCTGACCCAAAACCAGGGCAAAAATCTGTCTTAAACATGAGTGACAGCAGTGAAAAGTCAATCAATCAATCATAAGTATAATAAAAAAACTTGGTGTAATTATTCATGCTGTGCTCTAGCAATCATTCTTTAGCTACAACAGACTAGGTGCTTTTAAGTTAGAAGATCCTAAATGATTACTATATATAGTATAGCCTATAATGAGTACTGGTTTATCAAGGGCTCTATATTCTCAAATGTATTTGGTACAAATTAACAGTTCCAAGTTTACTATGATTTAACTTTACACACTATTGAGAACTGTTCTATCTTATATTTCTGTATTATTTCCAAACTCTTCTGTATAGTATCTATTAACATGCCTGGTATATGGTGCACACCTGTAATCTTAGCTACTTGGAAGGCTCAGGCAGCCTGAGCAATTTAGTAAGACCCTGTCTCAAAAAAAAAAAAAATTAACATACTCTTAGAGTTGAAACTACCATGGAATATATTTAAGGAAAGTGTGTGTGTGTGTGGGGGGGGCTTTGGGTGAAGCTTAGTGGCAGGATACTTGCCTAGTATGTGCAAGGCTCTAGGTTCAAACCCCAGCACTACCTCCCATACAAACCCTCCAAAATAAGTAACCATCTTTTTTCCTTGACAGTTCAATTCTGTGGAAACACAGGACATTGGAATGCCAATCATTTTTTTCTGCTTAAAGTCACAGTAAAAATTAGAATGTATTCTTTTCCAAGATATATTCAGATCAGTTCCAACAATTTACTACCATCTTTATAAAAATGCTTGCAGATCTCTGTTTTCTTATGAAGGTTAAGAGGATGGTCAATAGGATCATCAAAATACTCACTGTGTTAATATCAGACACTGCAAGGCAGGTGTCAAGTCTCTCCAGTTTTAAGAGCTTGGCCACTATAGGCTGCTATGATTAACTCAAGAGTCTGAGAGTTCCAGAAAACTTTCTAACACTCAAGACTCAATAACTTCATTTGCATAAACTGCTTCTTTTGAAATGTAATATTTTAGCAAATAAGTGATTTTCCATAGAGCTTGGCTAAAATTAAAAGGCAAATATTAAGCCTCTTGTTTCAGGATCTTATTATGTATTTTATAATAATATCATGCTCTACTGAGGTTGCATAGGGTGAAAAATCTCTGAGCATTTCCTTTTCCTGCATGAAGAGTTGAGAACTTACTTTACTGACATCACAAAAGAATGTGGAGGCCTGGGACTGTGTCTTTTTCACTACTGCTTCCTCCATAGTACTATCACAATGTTTTGTACATACACACTTAATGAATGTTCATTTAATTGGAGAGGCATATGGAACATCTAGAAAAAACTTCATATAGTATATAAGTACTGTAAAATAGAGTTACAAAGTTTCAAAGTCAAGATTATTTTATTCAATGAGGTAGATAAAAATACAACTCAAAGGTAAAGCATTTAAGTGTCCACATATTATGGAATTTACAATGTTTATTTGATTCATGCTGCCAATGTTAGATGCTCTCATAATTCATGTCTATTAAGTGCTTTCCAAGATTTAGCATACATAGTAAAGATTTATATTTGGCCAAAGTAGCTACTAAAAAGATGTAAGGTAAAATAATTCACTTTATTTCTTAAATGCCTACATATTTACAATCATAAAAATTTTCATGCATTATATAACTTATGACATACTGTACTTTCACATTTGTTAAAAATTAAGAACCTTAGGAAAATCTAATTCAAACCACTTATAAAGAAATTAATGGCTCATCAGAAAATGTTAAATTACTTTTAGCCCAAGATTTTATCACAATCATGAACAGTATATAATCCTGAATACCATCATTTTACTTTTAAAACTATACTTACGTTATTTAGATTAAAATCTTATATGGGGGCACAAAATGTTATGCCAAATTATAATCACGTATGGAAGGGAGTTTTTAATTCAAGATTTCATTATGGTCCACAGTATAAAGATATATTTTAACAAGGGTTACATGATGGATAGCCAGCAAAAGAAATATGCTAGCAGAGGGTAGTAAATTGCCAACTAAGCATGCACTGAATCAACAGACTACTTTAGGCCATGGTAAGTTCTTGATTATTGCCAGCTTTTCTATAATATTCAGGTTCTCAAAGGTCAGTGAATTTTATAATTATCTCCAAACAATTTTCTTCATGGTCATTTAAGCTTTGTCTAAACAGCTGGGTATGTTGCCAAGCAACATCACCATCTCCTCTGCTTAATTCTGCTTCCAAAATAACTCCAGTGGCACCAGAAAAATCATGATAGGAGCGAAGACTTTTATCTGTTGGAGGGGGAAAAAAAATTAACACTTTGCTTTTGGTATTTTTACAGACATAAAGAAATAGAAGAAATAGTTTTAGAATGCATTTTCTATAGGGTGACTTGTAGGCTAAAATCAACCCTTAAAAAAATACAAATGCATATTATTCTCTTTGGAGGAAATGCATCCTTTGAAGCAAAGAAATAGTTTTTCTTCTTGCATTTATGCTCAACCACAAAAAACATCAGCCTTTCTGATACAGATTTTTATTTAAAAACAGGTTTTTATTTAAAAAAAACATTTTTACCTCAAAAGTATGAACAACTTTTCAGTATGAAAAAGTCAGAGCTACAAGTACAAGCAGTCTTAGAGCGGTAAATAAACACTTCATAATTAATTTTCCAGTCAAATGCTTACTTACCGCCTGTCAGGTCTACTTGAGCTGTATCAGACTGCAATTTCCACTTTATTATTCCAGTCTGGAAAGTTTGACTACTTGTTCTAATAGAAATGGTATCCACTTTTAGGCCAACTGACCCACATTCAAACTTCCAGGAAACATAAGCAGAAGATGATCCTTCCTTTCGGGCTAAATACACCTATAAAGTAGGGAGGGGAGAAACGGAATTCTCAGAAATGATCAAATAGTGTAGAAAACAGTGGAAAGTCTTTTATTGCCACAAAGCACGATGTACAGTTATTTAAAAACGAATTTTCCCCCACTGAAAATATTTTTCCTGATAACATTTTTTTTCCACTTTATTACAGCTTTTTTTTTTTAGCATCTTTTGGTCTGGAATAGTTAACTGAATGCAGTTGCCCTATAAGTGCAGCTCTAAAGCCCACATACTAATAAAATTTTGGTAAATCATTATCTTTTAAATTAAGAAGTTAAATTAAGCTATTTAAAATAAACTTTATGATGAATACCGCTTTTAAAAGGAATGATTATTTTAAATGTAATTATTCCTTAATTTATCTTCTAAGACTAGATACCACATAAGCTTTCCTAGAGAGAGACAGGCCAGTCTCTAAATTGAGATACCTTACCATTGCTAACTACTAGTTCAACAGGTGACACACCCACTTCTCCAGTGAGCTCTCTGTTCTTTCATCAATATCCTTTCACCATTTTATTTTTGATTCTGGGGACTGAACACAGGGGCCTTTATCACTAAGCTATATCTCCAGCCCTTCTTATTTTTTAAGACAGTGTCTTGCTAAATTGCTATGGCCTAAGTTCCTGAGGTTGTCCTATGATCCTTCTGCCTTAGCCTCTGAGTTGCTAGGATTATAGATGTGTACCACTGGGCTTGGCTACTCCTTACCACATTAAAGGTTCACAATTTAAGGCATCCAAGTCTATGGGATGCTTCCAGCTCATTCCGTCTCATAATTTCATCTATACTCCTTAATATATTGACATGAAAACAACTGTAGTCTATCACAGGCAACTTCATTCATTGAAGCTTAAACCCCAAAGGATCTAACTCTTCAATTTTTTATCCAATTTGTCTACCTTCCCACAAAAACCTATGTAGTTCTTCAAAATGTCTCAAAAAAAAAAAAAAAAAAAAACCCTTTCCTACTTTCACTGTATTAAAATTTTATTCAACTACCTATACTGATCAATGCTAAGTGCTCTAATAAAATCAATGTTTTAAAAATGTCACTGTCTTCATGTTATCCGTCTGGTCTAGAATACCCAGCAAGTACCTGGTTCTGCCTGAAGACCAAGCTTTCACATTTCTCCATAATTTCATCTCACCTTGAAATGCCAGTACTTTTTAAATTCTTTTTAGATGTTGATGAACCTTTATTTAATTTATTTATTTATATATGGTGCTGAGACTCAAAAACCAGTGCCTCATGACATGCTAGGCAAGCGCTCTACCACTGAGCCACAACCCCAGCCCTACATGTGTTTTTGTCTGATTTAATTTAACCAATTTTTAGGCTCTCTGGAGGCACAAGTTTTGTATATATAGCATAGGAAATATTAAATATTAATTATTAAAAATTTGAATGTAATTTGTTTATTTTCACAGTATGCATTCAAATTAAACTCCATTCTTTTAGAGACACCTAATCCACACTCTCTTTAGCTCTAAGGCAAACATGTTTGAAAGTACCATATAAAATACACTTGCTATGGAAATATTTTACTATATATTCTAGTCTTTACTCATCAGGTTAAAAAAAAATCAATCACTACTAGCATTCTAGTTTTTATTTGGCAACCTATATCTGTTTTCTCCCAGGTTAATTTAATTCAAAAGTTTTTAGTATCAGTAAGTTAGAGATTATATAACAACTGAACAATCACTCTCCAAGGAAAATGGTCTTGAACTTCTTAGACTACACAAGTGTATAGTCAACTATTATTGTTGATAAACCTGATGTATGGACTGTCAACTGCTCCACTCACATTCAGAGCCACCACTACAACACTCTGTCATGCTGACATGTTCCTACTATATGCTCCTCTTACAGCTGTATGTAAGGAGAATGTGGGACTCAGTACTACATTACTACATGAGTGTTCCTTTAGAGTTGCTGGTTTCACCAACCCTAAACTTCTGGCTATCTGTCTAGGGACTATCAATGGCTTTATTACTCTTTCAAGGAACTGGCTACTAAAGGAGGTTATTTGGAAAAAATGAGCCAAACAAAGGAGTTCCTGAAAGAAAGAGTTGGATGAAACCAGAAGATTTGGGGCAAGTAATCCTAAGGCAGAAATAGCTAAACTCAAATTTATGTCTCAATATGTAATTTTAGGTCTTGTGTATTTTCACAGCTCAGTAGTTTATGAATGTCCCCCGGAAAGTATGGATATGTGATAGTTTGAAATCAGGTCAACTTCAGATTTCTAGCTTACTCCAAGAATTGCCTTAATTATACCATATGGGTCTACGTCAGAACTGTGTTTTGAACTGTAATTGAAGGGTTGTGGTAGGTAGCTCCTGAACACACCTAAAATAAATGCTTGTTTGAGGACTTAAATTATGTCCTAAAGGCTTTAGCTTTTAAGATCTTAAAAAGTTAAAGGATGCAATGGAATTTATGATTGAATTCTTAAGTGTTTAAATATACAAATATACTGTGAGCAAATGAAGAGATCTTTTATGCTAGAAAATGAGGTAAGATTGAAAATCCATCTTTTTTTTAAACATAATACATTCTGTCTATAGCATTTTAACCAACTGAAAGAAACTATGTAGAGGTGATGGTAGGAAGTAATGAAGAAGATACTCAGTTTGGTAATTTAAAATAGGCCAAAATAATAGGATTTATATAAAAACCTCTAATTATGGTCCTGTCCGTATATGATAAATATCAATAAAACCAGGGACTATAACTTATTTTAGAGGGAAAAATATTAATCTTCAAATATTTAGAGCTTTTAAAGCTCTAAATATTCACTTGCCTAGAGGGGAACAAACTCATTTCTTATAATTGTTGATTGATCCTAACTTCCTATCTGATAGACAAGTTTTTGCCTTATTAATTTTTTAAATTCACAGGTTTAGTTTACTGTGTACAGTTCTACATGCTCGGTTTACAATCTGTGGATCTACTCAGGAGTTAAGTGTTGCTTTCCTACTTTAAGAGTGTTAGTAAAATCAGAAGTTATGGAATTTGTCTCTTCTAGACGGAATTCTATATATCACCCGACCCCATCACCAGTGACCCACCCTTGCCCCTCTTTGGCATCTGTAAGTTATGCATACATGACTTGTAGGTGAGAACAAGACCAGTGTATTTGTGATATAAGGTCTAAATCATACTACTCACAATGTGTAACAGAATTTATCCTTTGGATTGTGGCTGTAATCACCATTTTAGGGATTGAGAACAATTTGCATATAGCTTCTTTATGTATTTTGTGTGGAATACAGAAGACCTTTGCTTAAAGATTTTTCGATTACTACATTATCAGGCTGCTATGATTTCCTGGAGGTTTGGTTTTTAGTGCGCTGTTTGAAGCCATTCTTCAGTACTCTCTTAAAATTATTCTGCTTAGGTTGCTAAGATTCACTCTAATTAAGTTCACTATACAGCAGGCACCCTGCAGTCAGTCATTCCTACAAGACATCCAGCAGAGCAGCTGTACTTCAAGGGATTTTAATTCAATGCTGGTAAACTGGTATTGCTCATGAATCTTATTTTTGGTTTTTCCATTTTATCACTGAAATTAAACATGAATCCACTTTTCAGTTCCCACTACAATTACATCTATTATGTATTTCTGATTTGCTCCATTTATAGTTTCTGGAATTACTTCTCTGGAACACCAGTGTGATCATGTCTTCCCCCTGTCTAAACCTTTCCATAGTTTCCTACTACATAATTGTCAAGTAATCAAATCCCTAGGACCTGGCAACTGTTTACTGCTCTAATCTCATTTCCCACTATTCTCCTTCATATTCCCTACTACCTACTTTTTCCAATGTATCAGATGTTTCTTACCTCGGTGCTTTTGTACATACTATTTCTCATGCCCCCAAACCTTCCTTCTACATTCTATACTCATACTGAGAAACTCTCTTTCTCCTCTTGTAAAAGCCATTCAAATATAATTCCTGCTCCAAGGACTTCTCTGACTCAGGAATTCAATAGCTTTTCTTTTTGTTTTTCCTATAGCATCGTATGCAGATTCATATTCTTCTAACACTTACTCCATAAATCTCAACAGTTGGTCCCCATGTCTTTCATTAGTCAATGTACACCTTGAGATTTGCTTCTTCTAGTCATTCCTCCCTGCATGCCAAGCACAATGTTTGACAGGTGCATGTTTGCTGAATGACTAAATTAATGAATTCTTGACATAATGCCATGCACCAAAAAGTGCTAAATGATGTTAGTGAAAAAGAGAGTGATAAAACTGCTCAAAAGTCAAAAGTATCTAAGATCAACCAAGGGATGATGAATAATCTTGGCTATCTATAGTCCACATACATTTTTACAATCAAAATCTTTACTAATCTTTTATTAGGGATGAGGATTATACTAGATACATAGTACAAAAGTAACAAGGTAGTAAATGACAAGTAAGGTCTTTGCTTGAGAAATATTTAGTGGAAAAAGAGACAAATAGTCTATTCTTACATGTATCTGTTGAATAAATACCATGAAGGAGAGGTTCATGGTACAATGAATCTATAAAGGGTGAAATGGATTCAGTTAGCTGGGACTGCAATGAGGTTTAAATGAGGTTCTAAGGATAAGAGTCAATTATTCATTTAAAAAGGGAAGTAAAGGAGGTTCTGTGGAGAAGATGGACAGTACAGTTGCAACGCACAGAGGAATGGTTAGCATAAAGCAAGGCAAGGTCACAGAAGGGAGCTAGTCTCCTAAGAGTACTCAGTAACAATTTAGGTTTTGAAAACATTTCTCTAGTCACAGAATGAAGCACATCATTAAAAGGACCAAGGCAGATGAGGGAGACTGGTTAGGAAGTTATTAACATCCTAACCTAATTTATTAAGGTACTATCACTTGCCTCCCCCCCCAAAATATACTGGTCTCCTTGATTTAGTTAGTGTTCTATATCCCTTTCAATTCAGGTATCACTGAATAGTACACTTGCCAAGTAGAAAATTTAGCAACTCCATATGACTCTGGGAAAATACCTCTTTGAGAGGGTAAAAATCTGTTCTAAAAATCCAAGAGTAGGCTACAAGAGATCTGTCATGATATGAGGTTGGAGATTACTGAGGAAAGATGTAGAGCTAGACAATTCCTAACTGTACACATGCTAGTAAAGAACTATCAATTTTTAAATGGAATATACAAGTTTGATGATGTCTGTTACTTCTGGGTTGTCACTCTTCATGAGATTCTAGTATTTTTATTCACTGATATGAAGTACTGTAAGTGGAAATGAATTCATTCAAGTTTTAAGAAATGATGCCTTGTATAAAAATATTATCAAGGCATTAGCTTTTTTCAAATAACGGTCTGTTTTCCACTTAATGGCCTTTGTATCTCATTTATATCATCTAACTCTTTTTTAATATAATACTCTCTCTCTGGCCACAGTGTTCTATTTAGAGATCTCAAAACATGCTATGTAGTTCATGTTTTTTTCCTGCTGTTTCCTTGCTTAACAAACACCTACTCATCCTTCAGCATCCAGCTCAAACGTTGCCTGCTCTGTGGAGCTTTGCGCCCAACTCCCATAGCCAGAGCTAATTGCTCCACCTCTGTGTTTCCATAGTAATGTGATGATATTCTTATTATAGCACTCTGCATGGTGGTGAAGAGGGATGCTTACATTCCAGTTTCCCCTGTTAGAGTGTGAGGGCAGGAACTATATCTTCATCTTATTATTCATGTGACTAAGAATAATGCCTGGCACAAATAATATTTACATACTCAGTAAATATTTGATTTGGACAAATAGATATATAAGACAGAAAAGAAATATGCCCCAGGACCCCCCTGTTTATCAGAACATCATATCTTCTGCAACACAACATTATTTTCTCCACTATTACTTTCCTTGTTAACATGGTTGGTTAAAAAGAAATGCATGATTGTTGTTCAGTTAGCAACACAGAGTGATTTGCAGTATATAATACTTCTACCCTGCTTTCTGATTAGGAGATTTTTAGGCTAAAGATAGTCTTCCAAAGATGTTAATTCTCTCATTAACTATATAAACTACAGATATACACACCTGGAAATTTTAAAATTTTTCTTCTTTAGCAAAAGAAGAAAATCCCCAAATTTGGAATTTTAATAATCCTGTTATTCTTACTTTAGTATAAAAAGTTCCTTACTTTTATTAAAATATAATGTGATTTAAACTGGATATTTATACGTTAAGCACCACATAAGTTTTATAACAAAATCTTATGATTGGGGGGAAAAAGAAAGTAGGAACCTTATTTCTGTATCTTTTGTACCTGATGAATGCCTACTACAGTGACAGCATACAGTAATATTCATAAACACTAGCAGCTCGTCATCTGTGACTCACTTTTTAAATTTACTCAATACATCTTACAAATGAACAATTTCCCTCCCATTTAAATATCTTAGCAAGTTAACTTTAAAAGCTCCTCATATAAGTTAATTGGCTCCTATGAAAATTTATCAATAATATGCTCAGATCTATTAGGGTCACTTGAGTAGCTCAGAGTTTGTTTATGGAATGCTTCTAAGGGGTAGGGATGTTTAAAGGCAAAGCCTCTTGTTACTGATAATGAGATAATAATGTGCAATCTAATATTATAAGAACTACTATGGTCTGAGCCCCCTTTTATTCAATTTTTTTAAGACACAGAGAAAAAAATAACCAATACTGTTGCTTACTCATTCTCATTTTTACGTAATGAAAGTTTGTTAGATGTAGCTTCCTAGGCATTTGGACTAAATCTACTACAATTCCTAATGTAATATACATCTGTGAAGGAATCAAACAGCAACACACTTTATGTATTCAAGCAAGACAGTCACATGAACTGATGACTTGACTGTTTCCCATGAAAGAAATTTAGCCTCTTTGATGAAAATGGATATTTTCTTTATATAAATGCAAGAATTCCTAGTGTACTTTTGATTACACAGTAGAAACAGGACTTTCTTTCTTAAGTTAAAGAATTACTAAAAACAATTTTGACATATCAGTTTTACCATTATACACAACTGAAAAATGAAGCCAATCTATATTTAAACAATGACAAAAGTTTTAAATAATTTCATGTATTAAGTTACCATGTTCCAGTCTGTTTCAACTTTTCTGAATATGGATTCCATTTTCCACACACCATTCTCCCATCCAGAAATGGTCTGATTGTTATTTGAAACTCGAACATAATGATCTTTCACAATATTGTAACAAAGGTGGAGTTGTTTAGAAATCTTCTCACTTTCAGAGGGAATGAACAGGGCTTCCTTTCTCTTAAAAAGAAAGCAGAATTAGTTTTTCAACATTAGAGGAGCTACTATGTCTAGAAATAAGAGATTTCTTCAACTTTGAAAAGGAAAAAAAAAAATTGTGCCAATGGAAAATTCAAATTGGTTAAATTTTATAGGTTAAATATGAGTATGATTGCTGATATAACAACAAACATTAATAGAGAAAAAACAATGAGCTCTGCCTTAATTTTTATGATTTGTGATCTAAATTCATTCATTATTCTCCCTTTCCACCTCCAGAACTACCATCTATTACTTGGATCACTCCAAAAGTCTCTGAAAGCTGACTTCTAGCTTTCAACTCTTAACTCTTCTATTCATGCTGAAAGTGATTTTTTAAAAAAAATTATAAACTGGGTTATGTCTCTATTGCTTAACTCACTTCACTGATTTCATGCAGTAGTTAAACTCTAAAAGCTCACCACCAAGACTTATCCATGTGTTCTATCCCTGTCCAACTTCTCCAGTGAAATCTCATATTACTCTTCCTTGTTTCTAGGCTCCCATCACATTACTCTTCCTTTAGTTCCTCAAAAAGGTCTGGCTGTTCTTACCTCAGGGCCTTGGCACATGTAGCTTCCTGTCTAGGCTGATATTCTTTCTCATCCTTTAGGTCTCAACCTAAAGCTACTTCATCAGTTTCCGCTCCTGATACTCTAAGGTAGGAGAATGTCTGAGAGGTAAGGCTTAAAGTAGTCTTTTTCTTTTTTTAAAATATTTTATTTTTTAGTTATAGGTGGGAAAAATATCTTTATTTTATTATTTTATTTTTATGTGGTGCTGAGGATCGAACCCAGTGCCTCACGCATGCTAGGCATGCGCTCTACCACTAAGCCCCAGCCTCAGCCCTAAAGTAGTCTTCTTCATGTGTGAAATTACTATAAAAGTTCAAATTTTACCTTAAAATTACTGGCAATTTGTGTTTTATTCAAAAATAAATCCATGTTTGAATAATTTAAAATAACCCCTGCTTCCTGAAACCACTGAATTAATCTAACATTTCAAAGACAAACAGCATTCTGGGTCAGATATTCTTTGTATCAAGGTCTGTTCTGTGCAGAGCAGGTTGTTAAGCATCCTAGGCGTCTATTCACTAGTTGCCAGTGACAGACATCTCCCTCAAATTGTGACAACTAAAGTGTCTTTAGATAATGCTAAAGGGTCACTAGAAAACAAAATCATCCATTGTTGAGATAATCTATGTCAAAATCTTGCTATAATATTTACTAACTGACCAGGAAAGGAGGCAAGATTTTTTTTCTTTTAAATTCTGGGCACTAGGTATTAAAAAATAGAAAAACATCAAATGTACACAAAACCTGAGCACAATGTAAAAGATCTTAAACACAAGTAGAGAGATATATATCTATTAAACTCTCTATATATATCAACATCACTGTCAGAATTTGAAAACAGTAACATTAAATGTATGAAAGAAAACTCTCTAGTAGAACCTAAATATTGCTGCCATAAAGGTAAACAGGTAGTTTATTATTTGGGGGAATTTATTTTATAATTATGATTTAGTTAGTATACTACATACAAGTCACAATGAGCATGTAACAACACTTTCCAATTTTTTCTTCTTTTCTTTTGCAGTGCTGTAGATTGAACCCAGGGCCTCAAGCATGCAGGGAAGAGCTCTGTCACTGAGCCATATCCCCAGACCCTCTTCTCTTCTTTATAAAATAGATTTCAGGGTGCTGATACAAACCAAATGAAAATAAAATTTAGAAGGACTATCTACTATTTTATAAATTATAATAATCACTAAAGGCAAAAGAAAAATAAATGTATATAACTGAACATAGCTGCATATAGGTACACAACTACTCAAAGCATTGTGGGGTAAAAGTAACACATTTCATAAAATGTTTTTAATCTAAGATTAAACCTTTGCTGCCTGGAAATTTTTCCAAATGATTCTAAGATTTAGTTCCTAAAATGGTTTAGGATTAATATTTTTCTATGCCCTTATAAAACATTTATTTCTAAAGGGGAAAACATTATTATTATTATTATTTTAATCCATGGCACTAAGATGGGTCCTCAGCAATTGAGAAATTCTAAAAACTTTCAAAAGGGAAAACAATCTGGATATATGACACAATTTATACTTTTAAAATTTAATCAACTTAATGTGCCTTTCAAGAAAAAGCACACAGATCCATTAAAAAAAAGAAAAGAAAAAGAAATAGAGACCCAAATAATATCCATGTTTTAAACTGAACACAGCTGTGAATTAAATTAGCTCTTTTTAAGTGGCTTCATTTAGATTTATACTTGTAACTTGCACTGCATCAGCAGTAAATCTGAATTATTTGTTGAGTTTAGTTTTGTAATTCTAGGGCTGAACCAATACTTCTAACTGCCTGCTACAGATGATGGGACAAATTAAAAAGCACACATTAAAAAAAAAAAGCAAAAGCAAACATAAAATTTATTGGGGATGATCACTCCTTTTGGACGTATTCCTTCATTAAAGAATTGTAACAATAGCAAATTTAGAGAAAGTGAGCATAAAACTTTAATTTGTTTAGAACTGTTTATCTTAACATGTGATGGGTTATTTTCCTTTCATATTTTTCATTATGTAGCTTCCTAGATATTTATATTAAATACTCTCCAGTGATTTAACTCCCTATGGCAAGAGATAACCCATTGTACTTTCTTAATATTCATTACAGAATCTAGCACATTGTCTTTCACCTGGTGTATGACTATAGAACCTAACCAATTAAATTTCCATTGTTAATTATTTAATTTTTCAAGATTAATCAAATGATAATAATCCAAAAGTTTGATAATTCAAGTCATTACAGCAACAATAATTTTTTGCTAATACCAGATATATTCAAGCATGTACTAAGAAACATACACTTTCATTATCTGAATTACCCAAATTCTATATTTTCCCCACTGTGCTTTATAAAGCTTTCTTAGGGGAGAAACAAAAAGTAAAACAGGATTCCTTTAAATGCACTACAATATTATTTTAAAAGATTTGAATGGGCATGTCACAAAAGATATCAAGAAATGTGAAGAATTAGCATGCATTTTCATTAATCATCACCAAAATACAAATTAAAACTGCAATGGTACTATATACCATCATAACTGCTAAACTGAATAAGGTAAACAATACCAAGTGTCAGTAAAGATGTGGAAAAAATCTTTCATACTGCTAGTACTTACTAGTTTACATTCAAGTGGCACAACCACTTTGGAAAAATTGGTTAGCAGTATGAACTAAGTATAAGTGTTCACACACTAATACTCTATTACCTAGCAATTCCATTCCTGGTATATATCTAGCAGAAATGCATAAATGTACTCAATGAAAACACTTATATAAATGTTGGCAGCAGAACAATTTTTAACATCCAAGTCCCAAGTCCAAATGCCCATTAGCAGTGAAACAGATAAATTAAAACACACAATGGAATATTATATAGCAATGAGAACGTATACTGTATCACTGTAACATGTATGAATCTTACAGAACAACATAATATTGTGTGGAAAAAGCTATATAGAAAGAGTACATACTACAAGATTCCATTTATATAAAGCACAATAACAGGCAAAACTAAGATATGATGTTACAAGCCAGGATGACAATTACTTTTGGGGGGGAAGTGACTGGGAAAGAATTCATCCTTACTTCTAGGGTTCTGGTATTCTACTACCTATTCTGGTTAGTGGTTACATGGATGCTAAATTTGTAAAGTAGCATAATTTGTACAGTTTTTTCTGTACAAGTTGTCCTGCACTAAAAACATTAAAAAGGTAAACAATAGAAAAATCCTGTTTTAAAATGCTTTGCTTTTTATGTGATTATACAACCTCAATTAGTGGTTTTTGTCAAATGTTGCATTTCTAAATAATTACTCTGCAAAGTTAACTGAAAGGTCATTACCAATCTATTTTGTCTGTAAGCATACTACAGGAAGCAGGAAAGTAAAAAGATTATCATTTTAGAAAAAATTAAATACCTCTAGACCCATTTCACCTCGGGCTACTCTCCAAGCCACTGACCCAGATATTCTTCCACCAAGTTCTCCAGGTTTAGGAGTTTTGGGAGATATAAACTCAACAAGCTCTACAATAATCCTGTGGAGAAGTTCTTTTCTTCTGTTTTCTGATAAAGATAGTTGCCTCTGTAATTAATGTTTAAAAAACAAAGTTAAGATTAGGGAAATGTAGAAGTCCATCTCCAAGCAAGAATATACTTAAAATATTTGCATTTTAAGAGGTCTTGAAAGATGTAACCAATGTTATTTCCATACATATAGTATTTGGAAAATAAAAAGGAAACTGGAAAACTTACTTTTATAAATTTTATGTTGAGAAATCATTTAACACCTACTTCTAACTCACCACAACCTCTGTTAGTTTAGATTTAAAATGGAGGAAGCACCTTCTGCTTCTGGCTGTGATGGATTAGCTTATGTTAAACCAACTGTCTTTCGAAGAAAAGCTAGGGAAACACACTGACACTTACATATAAAACACCTGTTTGGATGCGACAGAAAGCTACCAAGGCAGCCAGAACCTGAGAAATCAAGATCCCAAGGGAAAAAAATGAATTGAGGTGAAGGGAACACACTGCATCTCTTTTCCCTTCAAGACATTTGCCAATTATGAAGTGGCATAAAGAGAAAAGCCTGGAAGTGAAGTACAAAATGGGGACATAAGTGCTGAAGACCAAAGCAAAATTCTCAGCAAAATCAAAGTGCAATGAAGAAAATAAATTGGTGTTCAGAGTCTTCTGAGACAAGGGGCTCTAAAAAATACTCCAAGTTTTCAGGGTAGGATCTCTGAAGGACTACAGAGAATTAAGAGCAAATGGAAAGAGAATTCTTAGAAGATCAAATTAAAAATGGACTGAAACTTAACTGTGAAGGCCAATCAATTAATGGATTAAGGTTATCTGCCCTATTCTAGTTGCTAGCCAGAGCAAATTTATTTATTTTTAAATTATGAGAAAAAACCCAAAATTTAAAATTTCAATACTACCAAAGAGATGAAAGTTCTTCCTCTCCTCAGAAACAGTCATAGTGATTTCCTGGCCTTATTTCAGAAACTTTCGTACATGAATGTATTTATATGTATATACATACATAATTAAACGTTAAGTATAAATTATTATAAAGGCATGCTGCTTTCATAAACAATATATTTTTATGTCAAGTATGACAAATATTAAAATTGTTTCACTGACCTTCACAATTCAATCTAAAAATATAAAACCCATATTTTCAGTGAGTCTTCAAAATTTTCAATGAACAAAAAGACATTTAACATATTAAAATATTCATACTTGCAAAATAATGCTATAATTTTAAACATTGCAGTGGGTTAAAATATGGTTATTCTTGATTACATAAAAAATTTATAATGTTCTTTCAAAAAATGACAAATAACCATCACATACCTGCTTATTAATTCCATTAATAGTTTCTCGAAGTAATTCTTCTTTAATCTCAGTTCTTCTGGAGATCACCTCCTCATGTTTACAAGAATATCTCCAAGTGACATCAACTACCTGAAATAAATTATAGAATATAAATATTTTAAAAGATTATAATCATCTACTTTCATTTAAACATTTAGGATGCATGATTCTTAAATACAATTTTAAAAATACTATCCTTTAATATTTAAAAACCCATGAAAGAAAGTGAAGAGAATATTTTTTTTTCTGTACATGTGTACTTCCAAGAAGTACAGGTTTATTCCAACATAAAAAGATGAAATTTTCAGAATATTAGCCAGGATTTATCTACAAAGCTGATTCCACAATACTAAACAAATTTTCATTTTTATCATATCGAATTTATATTACAAATCAACTGATTTTTGACAAATGTGAAATGACAATTCAAAGGCAAAAAGAAGTCTTTTAACAAATGATATTACAATAATTCACTAATAATAATTATAATTCATTACTACTACTAATAATAATTCATTGCATACTGAAAATGAATATCAACCTATACCTTGGACCATATGCAAAAATTAATTCAAAATGGATCACACACTAAATGCAAAACTATAAATATAAAATTTTTAAAAGAAAATGAGAGAAAATCATGACCTTGAGCTACCTAGGCAAAAATTTCTTAGCCACATCAAAAAGGCAAAATCTATAGGTAGATTGGACTTCACTGATTTCTTCTCATTTTTTTCTTCAAAAGAACATGAAAAGTTACAGACAGAAAAACCTTTGTGAAGCACATCTGATAAAGGACTTATTTAAGAATATATGACAAACTCTCAAAACACAATAGTAAGATCTCATTAATGGAAAACAAATAAGCAAAGGGGACATACAGATGGCAAATAAATACATAAAAAGATGTTAAATAATATTTGTCATTAGAAAAGTATAAGCATAATAATATATTGCTACATGTATCTGCTAAAAGGACTAAAATTAAAAGGTTAAACCATACTAAAAATTAGCAAGGATGTGGAAAACTGGGAATTCTCATATACTGCTGGTAAGCAAGTAAAATGGTGTAATCACTTTGGAAAACAGTCAGCAGTTTTCTAAAAATATATGTATACCTACCATGATTCAGTCATTCCACTCCCAGGCATTAAGCAAAGAGAAAAGTACATGTCCATAAAAAGACTTGTATACATGAGTGTTCTCAGCAGCATAATTTAAAATATCAAAAACTCGAAATTGCCCAAATATCTATCTATAGGTAAATGGATAAACAAATTATGGCGCATCTACACAGTGGAATACTGATTGTAATAATGATTTTTATGGGTGAATACAAATGACAAAAATGTACTAAATTATACACTTTAAATATATGCAGCTGATTATATGACATTAAACTGTCAATATATATATATTTTTTTCTTGAAAAATAATTTTCTCACATGCCCTACCTCATCTTTAGAAAATGCTATGACATAGGAAAGCTTCTTGCCCCATCCTATTTCATAAAGGAGTGGTTTGTCACAGACATCTTCACATGCATCACAGTGCAGCCACCGCTGCTGAGAAGGAGAAAAGACTTCTGTCCAAACATGGTCTACTCAAGTGAGACAAGAGAACAAAAATAAGGAAATAAAATGAAATTTATAAAATCAGAACAACTTCCAGGAACTATATTCAAACTCCTACAAATTATGTAATGAAAATTAATATTCTAAATTTTAGTTATGAATGAGCATACTTGTGTTAATTTCTCTTTCTCTTTAAAATCCTTGAAAACATTGCTGAAATACTCTCATACGGTTTTAGTTTTAATTAAAAATGTGTGTTGTAACTCTAAAGAAGAAAAATGTATTAAACAATAGCATCAAAAACATCTGGCTTAGCTGGGTGCGGTAATGCATGCCTAAAATCCCAGTGACTTGGGAGGCTGATGCAGGATGATCACAATTTAAGTCCAGGTTGGGCATCTTAGGAAGACCCTGTCTCAAAATAAAGAGTAAAAAGTACTGGGAACACACAGCTCAGTGGTAGAGCACTCCTCCTGGGTTCAACCCCCAGTACTAAGAAAAAATTAATACTACTTTTCAATTTGTAGTCTCTCTCTGGACCCTAAGACTCAGAACCAGAAGGTCTAACAGGATCTCCTGATAGTGATGCTCTCTGTATTTGACTGTAAGAGAAGAACCATCAACTGAGGGTTTCACTTGAGTCAAGAAAACAATGGAAACACAAGTAAAACTCTAAACAAAGAAGACAAATTTTTAACATGTAGACAATGAATCATTTCTAAACAAAGACAATACAAATACATGGCTTTTCTTATATTATTTTTGTATACTATAATTTATTTACTAAATCATTTATAGTAATCCCTCTGAAAAAGATTTTTATAGCACATTACTATACAAAAATAGCATTATTATAAATGCTATGGTAAAGTTTTAATAAAATAATATTTAGAGTACAAAGTACATGTCCATATAAAAGACTTGTATACATGCTAAGTATATTACAAAAATCTTGTGATTCCTTTAAAAAAAAAAAAAAAAACTTATAAGGTTGGTATTGCTGTGATTTTACAAAAGGCAAATGGAAGCTCAGAATAACGAGGCCCGAGAGTAAAAAAATGATGGGCTCAGACTGAAAACCTGAAACGTGAATCTACAAAACCCTACTCCACTCTTCTCATACCACAATCTGTACCTGTGTAATCCCAAACATAGCGAGCTTCAAATCCTAAAGCTCGACAGCACAGTGTAAAACAATTGGCCCACTCGCCACACCGTCCACATCTTGTTTCCAAAAGTTTCTCGGGATCGTTATACCTGGTGTAAAACAACAAGAAAGAAAAACAGCTTTGAGTTATCAAAAACCAGGATTTCAAAATAATTTATATTACCTCTATGCTAAACATTAATCATGTTTCTTAATTTCTTATTTTAAAATATTGATTAACGAGCCTAGAGTATATAAGACACTGTGCTAGAATCTTCGGTGAAAAATGATTTAACAGTGATATTTCCTTTAAGGTGTTTACAATCCTAAGAGAAAGAAGAAATTAACATGAATAATTTTATTATACAGCAGAATGTGATAAAAAACATACAAAAGGTCAGACCTGACATTATGGAAGCGTGGTTGTGGAAGAGAGCTTCTATTTGAACTGGGCTAAGAAAGATAAGATTTGTACATGCAGATTCTCTAGGAAATCTGCTTAAGATATTAAACATTACTCTAGCAGGTGATATAATTAGCTTGTTGTGTTTAAAAGGTAAATAGCTACTCAGTGAGGATAGGATTTCAGCTTAGTTTAACTTAAAAAGGTATTTTTCTTTCTAATGATATTGACTATGATGTTACTCTTCTGAAGTATTTAGTATCTTGTTAATTTGAAAGTATTTTTAATTTTAAAAATTTTTAAAGCATTCTTTTAAAAAATTATAAAAGCATAATAAGAATGGTACTTTCAGGGGCTGGGGTTGTGGCTCAGTGGTAGAGTGCTTGTCTAGCAATTGGGAGGCCCCAGGTTCGATCCGCAGCACCACATAAAAATGACAACTACAACTAAAAAATAAATATTAAAAAAAAATGGTACTTTGAGAACATCAAATTTTGCATATTGTATTGAGAAGGAGTTTGAGCTGATGCAGCTAAGCAGGTACAAGTACCCGAGCTGAGCAGAGATGTCAACCATGAGCCTGGGAAGAAAAGGAAACAGTGGCATGAATGGACTGGCTCTGTAATAATAAGTTTATTAAACTGATGCTACATTAAATGAATTTAGAACTTAGGTAATTAAGTAATTGAAATAAAGTATAAATTTACATCAAGGGGTAATAACAGAATTAGAGCATCATATGTCTCCATCTTCTATATACACTACTGCTGCCAAAGTCAAATGGACCAGATTAAGGGCCCTGTGGTAGAGCTCATGCTTAGCAGGCACAAGGCCCTGGGTTCAGTCCCTAGCACCAAAAAGACAAGACTGGCTTTCAATTAATAGTGTTTAGGGCTGAGGATATAGTTCAGTGGCAGAATGCTTGACTAGCATGCTTGAGGTCCTGAGGTTTAATCCCAGCACTGCAAAAACAAAAGCATTTATTATTCAAGCTCTATAAAGACCAGCTAGCATTGAAACAAGCAAAAAATCAGAAAGAAAAATAACACTTTGCATAAATATCTATGCTAGTCTTTGCCATCCCACATACAGCATTATTAATTTAAATCTAACTGCCTAGAAATAGTTTATGAAGAGGATTCAATTACATACACACACACAGACACACACATACATACGTATCACATACATATATATACACATACACACACGTAACTCTACTAATCTCTATAAAGGGGCTATGCAAATAAATGCATGCTAACTGATGAAATAACACTAATTTTAGATAATTATTGGTTATTAGATTCTGATAACATAGAGCTGATTCCAAATTAGATACAGAAATGAGCCCCTAAACTCCCAAAATTCGCTACTTCAAAAACATGGTATCTTTTCTTGCCTGATAATACAACCAAATTTTTTAAATAGTATCAATTAAGAAAGTCTGATATAAGAAAATCTGATACATAAAATATATGTACATTTATATATTAAAGGATGGAAAAAGTTCATGCAACAATAAAACTTCCGTAGTTTAAAATTTAGAGCCATAAGGAGTAGCTGAGGTTGGGTGGAAGAAAATTTCTAATTAAAACAAATTTGTCTTTGTTAAGAAAATATGATCACAATTTATTATATACTTTTACCTTCCATATTATTATTTGATGACTAAGTATAGCATATATAGCATATTATATTTACCATCACAATGATCAGAATTATTAGTATTGTTATTTGATATCAGTATTAGTTATCTGAAAAGTAAAATTATATATTAAAAGTACAAGATTTACAGGATTAAAAATACTTCTTTCACTAACATTCAAAATTCAAAATCTAGAGCAAGATACAACAAACTTCCTATGAAAGGACAGACGGTAGATATTTTGGACTTTGCAGGTCATATATATGGTCTATCATCAATATTCAATTGTTGCAGCCTGAAAACAGACTATAAGTAAATGAATCAGCATGGCTATGTTCTACTAAAACTTTATTTACAAAACCAGGATGTGGGCTAGATTTAGCCTGCAAGTTAGTTTGCAGACCTCTATTCCAGAGAAATATATTTCTAATAATTAATAAAAAGATTAAAAAGTTCATTTAATAAAAATTCACTTCTAACTATTTTATTAAGAGATTATTCTCATTTTATTTTCTAGGTACCCACCTTGGGAATCGATTGCTGAGCTGGCATGTATCACAGTAATGATCTTCTACGTTCTTTGCACCCCATTTCAGTTCATCATCATTGGGCAATAATGATTTATTTCTAGATCTAGTCTGTCCACCACATTTGCTGCACACAATATTATTCACCCAGTGAAAAAATTCCTCCTTGAACCAGTGCAAAAGCTCCAGCAAAAGAAAATCCTCATCGCTTATATTAGTACCTGAGAAGTTAGAGAGAACCAAGACCTAAAGTTGAGAAAATCTAAAAATTTTATGTAAACCCCAATTTATTTTTATAGGTAATTATTTACATGTATGAACACACAAGACATGAACAAGAACATGTTATAAAATAACAGCTGTCATCTATAGAAGAAGAATGGGACCAACTGAGAGTTCCTGTATAATATGAAAGTTTTCCATGAGGAATCTATAAATGAGTTAGTTTCATTAAAAACAAACTTTTAGAAATAGAGTACTGCCATCCTCTTCAGTCTAGTCCCTACATTTAGCAGCCAGAATGAGTACATTAAAAATGTAAGCCAGGGTCAGGGCGTAGCTCAGTGATAGAGCACTTGCCTAGCAAGCTCAAGGTTCTGGATTCCATCTCCAGAACCAGAGTGGGGAGAAAAGCCACATCATGTCACTCAAAAACCAATAAACTGGTTTTCTTCCACTTCATTCAGAATAAAATTCAAAATTTCTATTCTTGTTTTTCCAGCTCACCTTCTGTAGTAGGCTAAAATACAGACCCCCAAAAGATGTCCACATCCTAATCCCTGGAGCCTATATAGTTACTTTATATAGGGGGAAAACTGCAGATGTAATGAAATTAAGGATCTTCACTACAGATATTATCCTGGAACATATGGATGGACCCTAATGCAACCACATATATCCTCATAAGAGGAAAGCAGAAGATTTTACACACAGAAAAGAAAGGCAACGTGAAGATGGGGCAGAGAGCTTTCTGAAGATGCTGGCTATGAATACTGGAGCGATGTAGCCACAAACCAAGGATTACCAGTAGTTACCAGAAGCTGGAAAAGGTAAAGAAAGGATTCTACCTTGTGGAAGGAGCATGGCTCTGCTGACACTGATTTTGCCCTGTGATACCAATTTTTAAACTTCTGGCACCCAGAATTATGAGAATAAATTTGTTTTTTAAAATTCATCAAGTTTCTGGTAATCTGTTGTAGTAAGCCATAGGAAAATTATATACTCTCTCATCTGTCTTGCTCATTCTACAGCCACAATGCCCACCCTCCCTTCTTCCCTTGCCATCTCTCAAATGTGCCAAACTCATTCTCACCTCAGTGGGCTCCTTTGTTACTGCCCTCTCCTGGAAAGGGAAATCACTGCTATTCAGAGAGAATTTCCCTGATAATTCTATACCAAACAGCATTCTTCCTAGTTACTCACTCTCCTTTCTGTTATCCTGACTTATCTTCCCAGCACTCATTACTACCTGAAATACTTAAGTTGTTGGTTTATTTCCCTTTGGCTATCTCTCCCCATGATAGCAGGTCCTTTGTTTCATTCTCTGCTATGTACCCAACACCTAGAACTGTACTTGCTACATGAGATGCTCAGTACATATCTGAATGAACAATGTAACAGAAAAGTCTCAAGATATTATTTAGAATTGACACTGTTCCCCAAATAGGCATTATTAAGACAGGAAAAGAAAAGAAAGAAGACGGTATATTTGTATTTCTGGGAAGTATGATTCCCAAAGTCAGGACCACTTGAGGGTCAGTATTACTTGGTTAGGTTAAATAATATTCTTAATAGCAGCTCTGAAAAATGGATCTACAGAATAATCACTCAGGCATCTAAGAGATAATAAGTATTAAAGGGAGGTCTGACTTAGATGATAAATCCTGTGAAGACATTATTTAGAGAATGGAAAGCTTAAAATACACAACCAAGACTTCAAATTTACAAATTTTGTATCTTCAAAGATTCCATATAAATGTAAATGGATTTCTAGTAACTTCCCAGTAACAAAATTTAACAATTTTAGGACCTAAATTTATCCCCTGAAAACCTATGGAGAAAACAGGTAAAAATCCTCAGTAGACATCCTTCAATATACCTTTAAAGCTAAACACTCTGCACCCCATGTATTCATATTCAATTCAGCAGGCCAACATAAATTTCTCCAAAAAGTATTGCCTGTGTCTGAAGCACTTTATCAAGAGAAGCATTTATTCTACCAGGCTGATTATCAAACCATGCTTCTGAGCCTTAACTACCTCTAGCAGTGTCTCAGTGTATAGGGCAATAAGGACTACACTTCTGCTTCAAATAAGAACATTGGTGCTAGTTCATAAATCCAAGTGAGATTTTGTCTGGAAAGGAACAAAAGAATCCACTGCATAAATGAAAGAACATTACCAACCTGGCCAGTGGAGGCTTTGTCATCATCTCAGCCGAATAGTTAAGTGCTAGGGCAGAAACTGCTAGTTGCCATACTATATACATTTGCTACTTCTTTATTTATACAATTCTAATTTTGAGGACAATGTACCAACTAAAAGACTATAGGTCCCAGCCTCTCTTACACCTAAGAGAGGCCAAATGACTAGGCTTTGTATGACTCCAAAGAAGGGCTACTTCAAGAGGATAGGCTCAGTACAGAGGTATATAAACTTTATTGCCGTTTCTCCTTTCTTATTTCCTAATGTCTGGTCAACAAATGTGATGGCTGGTACTCCACCAGACATTTTAGGCAATGAGGTGATGGGGAGGATGAAAACTGTGTATGCCTGAGCCAAAAAACAGAAGGGCATGTAGGTCTTTGACAACAGCACACCAATAACACCACACTTTCTATCTCAGTAATTTTTGGGGTAGGGGTACAGGGGATTGAACTCAGGGGCACTAGACCACTGAGCCACATCCCCAGTCCTATTTTGTATTTTATTTAGAGACAGGGTCTCACTGAGTTGCTTAGCACCTCACTTTAGCTGAGGCTGGCTTTGAACTCAACGGTCCTCCTGCCTCAGTCTCCCCAGCTGCTGGGATTACAGGTGTGTGCCACTGCACCTATCTCAGTAATTTTTTACATGATAAAATAAATAATCCTTAAGCCACTGGAGTCATTATTACTCACAGCCCAACCAAACCCCACCTAGCTGATACGCTCATTATATCAACAATACCACTTATTTTACTAAATGTTCAAATTTCCTTCACTTGTTACTCTTTCTCCTCCTGTATTCTGTGTTTCTAAAACATTGCCCTCTAACAGAACTTTCAGCAATAATGGAAATATTTCATATTGCACTGTCCCACAGGGTTGCCACTAACAACCTGTAGTTATTGTGTACCTGGAATGTTTTGAATATGACTGAATAATCTAATTTTTAATTTCAGTTAATTTAAACCAATTTAAATGCAAATACCCACAGGAGGCTAAGGCTACAGTGTTTTAAAGAACCTCTGTAATCCTTTTGTTTTCACTCTCAGCAACTTCATTTCCTTTGTGGTTTTACCTACCACATTAAAGTGCCTTTCAAGACTTGACCTCTTATCAAAATCCCAGGCCTGCGTTTTCACTTGGCAATTCAGATGATATGCAATATATATCTTAAACTAGTTGCTTTTTTTCCTTCAAAACCTGCTTTCATTGACTCCTCTCATTTTCTAGATTCAAAATTAGACAGTCATCTTTGACATCCTCATGTATACATAACTCTATTTTTAAAATTTTTTATTTGTAGATAGACACAATACCTTTATTTATGTATTCTTACATGGTGCTGAGGATCAAACCCAGTGCCTCACACATGCCTCTACCACTGAGCTACAACCCCAGCCTCTTGTATCATATTTTCTATCACCAAAACAACTTTCATATCTGCCTTCTCCCCTGCAGTCACCTTGTTCACACTCTTATATAAATTCCATTACTATCATGTTTTAGTTCTTCTCTCCTTTCTCTCTTGATTTTTCTTCATCTTACAAGCTGTTAAAGATGAATCTTCTTTAACCACAGTTCGGAAGCTCCTCATTAAAGCTTCAACAGTTAAGCCTATTGAATCAAGTATTGTGACTTCCTAAGAAACTTTTATTTCCTCTTTTCTGATGAATGAATTATATATCATATCTGCTGTATGCGCAATCACAGAACAATATGGATTAGTTATCTAAGATATGTGCTTCCTCTTAATTTCTTTGGTCCTTATTTTATATTTCAAACTTTATTAGAAATATCATTTGTTTCATTTTTTAACTCCAATTCTTTTTGGAAAAATTAAAGACAAATTCAGTTATCAACTGATCTACTTGAGACTGAAAAACAACCAAAATAAGGTCTCAGCCTACCTGATCTGCCATTATTGTTTTACATACACACTTCCCTACACATGGCCAAACTGTAGTACTGTTCCCAAATAGCCTGTATTCCTCTGCCTTCATGCATGCTGTTCACTACAGTTTCCTACTCTGTTATGTCCTTTGACATCTCAGCTTATAAATCCCACTGATTTTTCTTGGCCCTTAAAGAAAAGCCTAATCTTTTACTGATTTGTCATACTACCCCACTAAACTGATGTGTTCTTTCTTTCTTATGTCAGTTAAAACTTCTTAAGTGTGAAAGAGTATACAGATCTTAGAAGTCATATTCCTATGTGATGAAGTTATGAACTATTTATCTTCACCCTATTTGCCACAAAACAAAACAAAAACACACCCATGCAATTACATTTACAATACTTAAGAGGAAAAAATTCGGAGACAAATGTCAATAGGGACCATCAATAGATTTTATGAGAAATGGACCTAAAATCTAAACTAATGGACTTGAAGGGTTCTCAGTACACTGACACAACCATTCCCATGGTGAGGACAAATGGACCAATACCTCAGGATAACCACACCATTCACCTGATGCTCCTTTTTGCGAATTCTTGTTCCTTGAGCAATTTCCTAAATGTTATTTGCCTAGAGAGAAAGAATGTGCGAACAAAACTAAAGCATTCTGTCTCTGACATATTTCTCACAGCAATTTATTCATTTGGCAACATATTCTTCTTTAAATTCGCACTTCACATGTTACATTTACTGGAACCTGCCTCACACTCAGTTGTTAGCTTATTTTAATTCGTGTTCCCTGTTCAGTTGCTTAAGGAAGGGCTATATTACCATCTCTCTTCAGCATGGCCCAGCCAATGACTCAAACACAGAATGTATACAGTAAGTACCTAATAGGCATTTATATAAGATACATAAAAGATGATGGATAGTACACTGAAGCTCAACAGGACCTTATGATCACACACATGCACTGTTACTTTACATTAGAAAAAAAAGATCTGTTATTATAAGAAGAAAAGAATGGTTTCAAGGTCAGCAGAATGAAAGCAGAATTATGTCTAAGGCTCAGGCCAGTTATCAAAAACATAGAAAATAGAACAATATAACACTAAAATATGAAGACCACCAAAATACAAGGGGCAGCAAATGACATATGGAAAAAGTGATGAAAAAGGCCAAGTATGGTGGTGCATGCCTGTAATCCCAGCGCCTTGGGAGACTGAGACAGGAGGATCCCAAGTTCAAAGCCAGCCTCAGCAAACTCAGTGAGGTCCTAGGTAACTCAGTGAGACCCTGTCTAAAAATAAAAAAGGCTGAGAATGTGACTTAGTAGTTAGCATCCCTGGATTCAATCCCTGATGGGCGGGCGGGGGGGATTTAAAATAGGAAATAAATAAATAAATAAAACCAAACTAACCCTCACAGGCATTTTCAGTTGTTGCTCTGGTTTCTTCCAAGTAGTGTCATCAAACTGAAAATCAACGATTGTTCCTGGAACCAACAGAGAGCTGAAGTCACAGAGCCAATGGTCACCCCCAAATCCTAAGAGACAGGCCAACTCACAGGATCGTGGCCAACATGTGCTTACCTGGATCCATAAACTTCTAAGAACTTCTAACCCCGCCCCCAAGTACTTGGAATTGGTCTCAGGGCCTTCTATATGCTAGGCCAGCACTCTATCATTGAGCTACATTCCCAGACATTTTTAAAACATTTTATTTTGAGACAGGATCTTACTAAGTTGCCCAGGCTGGTCTCAAACTTACAACTCTCCTGCCTCTTGGGTAGCTGAAATTACAGGTATGTGCCACTACCCAGCTTAAATGACAATGTTAAACAAAATGCAGAGTATGTCTAATTTGGGAGTGAGAAATACAGTACTGGAAGAGTTCCCCACACTTCTTTGCATTCTGCTTTTGGGAACCTCAAGGTTCTCATAATAAACAAAAAAGACCCTTATTGCTCTGTGAAAAGAAAAGGGAAGAATAAGAATTGTGAACTATGCCCACAGCTAGGAAAAGCCTTCTACCAGAGCATTATCTGAACTGGGGAGAGGCCATTTCCCTGAATCTAGTTCCTTATAGCCTCCTGTCTTACCTATTGGGGAGAGAAGCTACAACATGTATGAGGGTAACATCCAGGGCTAAAAGCCCACTAAAACACTGAGATTTAGTCCAAACATTATAGAGCCTCCCCTGTACTTTTTTTTAGGTGTTGGGGATTGAACCAAGGATCTTGTGTACCATCCCCATACCTTACCAATACTCCAACAGGTCTCCAGTATGATCCGAGCACCATAGGAATATAAAGCTTGTGACTCCAACAGCCATAACATACATTACACATGGCCTTTGAGCTAAATTAACATAAATCTTTATACAAAAGTCCTGTTTACTTCAGCTCCTAGTACCTAATATATTATGATCAGATTTTAATAAACCTTTCAAAGCATGTAAAATAGGAAGGAAAAGCAGTCTATAGAGACAAAGCAAATATTAGGGCCACTCAGATACAGCATATATTTTGGAATTTAAAATAACCACCTTATATGTTTTATATGTTTACATTATTGATTCGTTTGTATGTTAGGAGCCCTAATGAAAAAGTAGATGACATGTAAGAACAAATAAGTAATATAAGTGGAGAGACAGAAACTCTAACAAGAAAATCTAAAGGAAATGCTAGAAATCAAAAACACTGTATACAAATGAAGAATGACTTTCAGGGGCAGACTGGAAACAGTCAAGAAATCAACGAGCTTGAAGACAGATCAACAGAAACTTCCCAAACTGGAATGCAAAGGGAAAAGACAGAAAAAGAAATAGAACTCTAGAAAAATTTCAAAATTAAACAGAACATCTAAGAACTCTAGCAACTGAAGCACAGAGATAAATGAAGGTAAAATAGAATATATGCTGGCATATCAGAAGGAAGCATAGAATATTTGAAGTAATACCCCAAACCACAGATCCAAGATACTCAGACAACATCAAGCAGGAAAAATACACACAATCTACACCTACGCATATCTTGTTCAAACTGCAGAAAACCAAAGATAAAGAGAAGATCTTGAATGAGGAATAAGACAGAAAATACAATAGACTTTTCATCAGAAATAATGCAAGCAGGAAAAAAAAATAAAATGAAATATTTAAAGTGTTGAAAGAAAAACCCACCAACCTATAATTCTATATCCTGGCGATATTATCCTTCAAAAGTGAGGAAGAAATAAATACTTTCTCAGGTAAACAAAAACTGAGGAACTTCAACTCCAGCAGACCTGCCATGAAAGAAATATAAGAAGTTCTTTAGGGAAAAGGAAAATGATATAGGTCAGAAACTTGGGTCTACATAAAGAAATGAATAACACTAGAGAAGAATTAAGGGAAGGTAAAATTTAAGTTATCTTATTCTTACTTGATCTAAAACAAGACTTTAAATAACAATAGGATTGTGAGTACATGAAATGATGCTCAACCTCATGGCAAATAAAAACTACTGTGAGATACCACCTCACCCTTATTATGGCTACTATAAAGGAAACAAACAAACAATAAAACAAAATAACAGAAAATAGTAAGTGCTGTCGGGATGTAAAGAAACTGAAACCCCTGGACACTGAAGAAAGAAAATGTATAGTTTCTATGGAAAAGAATATGGCAGATCTTCACAAAAATTAAAAACAGAATCACCATATGATCCAGGAATTCCACTTTTGGGTATATACCTCAAATAATTGAAACCAGAGTCTTAAAGAGATATTCGTATACCCATGTTCATGGCAGCATTGTTCATAACAGATAAAATATACAAGCAACCTGAATATCAATACCATGTGAATGGATAAACAAAATGTGGTATATGATCATAATAGAAATCAGCCTTAAAATGGAAGAAAATTCTGCAATGTTACAAAGCAAATAAATCTTGAAGAAATTATACTAAGGAAAATAGGCCAATTCCCCAAAGACAAATACTACATTGATTCCACTTGTATGAGATATTTACAGCAGTCAAAATTATAGAGACATTAAAAAAAAATCATAGAGACAGAAAGTAGAATGGTGATTGCCAAAGACTGGCAGGGAGGATGGAAAATGAGAGTGATCATTTTAATGGACAAAGAACTTCACTTTTATAAGACAAACAGAGTTATGAAGCTAGATGGTGGTCACGGTTTTATTATAACATCATGAATATATTTAACAGCACTAAATTCTATACTTAAAAGTGATTAGAATGGTAGGTGTATTTTACAATATAATAATTTTTAACAAGCTAAGACATATTTATTATAATTATGCTATTATTATACTTAAAAATCTATATATTAGGGGCTGGGGCTGTATGTAGCTCTGTGGCAAAGCACTTGCCTAGCATGTGTGAAGCACTAGGTTCAATCCTCAGCACTGCATAAAAATAAACAAACAAAGGCATGCTGTCCATACACAACTACAAAAAAAGTTTTTTTAAAATCTATATAGTAACAGGTTATTTACAGTGCATTCAGAAAAAGGCACTACTTCAGTATTTATTTAGCAATGATGCATATTTTACGATAAATTCTTATGGAAAGCCACTACCTTTATCCAATTTTCTGGCTCTGGACAACTTTTCTTGTGATTTCCTTTTTAGTTCTTTGACTGGAATGTAAGTTAATGCTTTCTCCTGGAGAACAGGATTTTCATACAGCAGCACATGCTGAATGTTGGACTGAAGAACTTTTAGAATGGTTGATTCAGCAGTAACCTAATAGAAAAAAAAATTGAAATTAGCTTTTCACTATATGCTACAAAAATACAACATAATAAAACCCCTATGGGTCTACGATTTCACAGATAAAGTAAAACATATAGATTCCCTGAGAAACAATAATTATACCCTAAATATAATTACCTTTACAATACTCTTAGAAGATAGCCACATTAGTTCAGAATCTAACATATATCTACTTTTCCCTCTAAATATATTACTGAGGACATACTTAATATGTGGAATTCTTGACCACTGCTTAAATCAAGATAGTGCTCTGAATAATGCATCTGACTTCAAATGCTTGTAATACTAGGAAAGGTGACATGATTTTAAGGGATCAGGAATTATACAAACTTCTAAAAGGAAAGGTAGATATGAATAGAATAAAGGAAAAAACCAAGGCAACATTCACCCCTAGAAGAATGGTGATGAAAGGTCAAAAATGTTTTCAAAATAATTTCAAGGACAAAGAAGCCATAGGTTCCAACAGCAGAATTATGTAGTCATTTTGGCTTTTCCCTCATTGGCATCCAATCAACAAAGAAGTCTGCCTCTGAGCTGTAAGGCTACATGCTTAGGGTCTCAAAAGAAAAGGAATAACCAAGTCATGACCAGATGCTTCTGACACTTTGCACCATGCAGCCTGCCTTGACCCCCTCAAGGTTGCTGGAAACAAATGCAATTATTTACATACAGACAAGCAAGAACTTGTGTATAATGATCTACAAAAGCAACTGTGGAACCAACCTAGATGCCCTTCAGTAGATGAATGAACAAAGAAAATGTGGTATATATACACAATGGAATATTACTCAGCAAGTAAAAGAGAATAAAATCATGGCATTTGCAGGTAAATGGATGGAATTGGAGAATATAATGCTAAGTGAAGTTAGCCAATCCCAAAAAACCAAATGCTCATTGTTTTCTCTGATATAAGGAGGATGATCCATAGTGGGGTTGGAGGGGGAGCATGGGAGGAATAGACAAACTCTAGATAGGGCAGAGGGGAGGAGGGGAAGAGAGGGAGGAAGGGGGTAAAAAGGATGGTGGAATGAGATGGACATCATTACCCTAAGTACATGTATGAAGACATGAATGGTATGACTCTACTTTGTGTACAACCAGAGATATGAAAAATTGTGTTCTATATGTGTAATATGAATTATAAAGCATTCTGTTGTCATATATAACAAATTAGAATAATTTAAAAAAAAACATACCTATATACCTGTTAACTCTGCTTAATAGCTACGTACCCTTGGACAACTTACCAACATGCTCTTTTAATCTCTGATTGTATAAGTATACAATGAAAGTAAATATATATACCTCAAAGGTTTAAAAAAAAAAAAAAGAAAAGAAAGAAAATCAACATATACTGTTAAGAAGAGTCATTAGAATCAATATCAGAAGAACTAATCCTACAGCAATACCAGCAAAAATAAAAGAGACTAGGCTGAGTTTATGACTCAGTGATAGAGTGCTAGCCTAGCACAGGTGAGGCCCTGGGTTCGATCATCAGTACCACATAAAACTAAATAAATAAAATAAAGATATTGTGTCCATCTACAACTAAAAAATAATAAGAAAAAGAAAAAACTAAAAAAAGTATATCTTCAGCAATTTTGAGATTTACTGTGTAAATGCTTCTGGATTTGATAGGATTATGACCTAAAGAACTTACTATTATAAATTAAAAATACCTTAAATTGAAAATGCATTTCATACACCCAACTTACTGAACATAACAGTTTAGCAAGATGGTACTCTGGAGCATAAGTTGTTTACTTGTGATGGCATGGCTGACTGGAATTTGCAGGTCACTGCTATTGCCACTGCCCAGCATCACCTAAGAATCCAGTACTGCACACATCACAGCCCCAAGAAGAGTCAAAATTCAGATTTCCAAGTATGGTTTTCACTGAATATGTATTGTATTTCTTTGTCACCATTAATAAAGCTGGAAAAATCTTTAAGTCAAACTATCTGTATTCAAAGTATCAATTATGGATTGTGGAAATAAAAATTTAAAAACAAAAATGAAAAAAAAATGTAGATGGTACCAAACAGTAGAATAAACAAACAAAAGAATTATCAATCAATCAAAAGCCTTATTTTAGCAAAAGCATTTTCTAAGAATGAGACATAAAGAGAATAGACAGTGAAAATAAATTCCTAAGTTTTCAAATCTGGTTAACAGGAATTGTAGAAAGAGGGTAGAAACAATGTAAGAAAGAAACTTCTCAAAGAATAGAAGCAAATTTCATAAAGCTGAAGAGCCATTATTAATGGAAAACAAAACAAAAACTAGGCATATAAGGGTGCATCTCATCACACGTTAAAAAAGACATTTCTAAAAGCCTTTAAGCAGTCAGAAACATAACATGTAAAGAAGGAAAATTTTTGAAATTCAAAAAAAATGGCTAAAATAGAATTCATACCTAGTTAAATAAATAAAAACACTTTCTGATGTATTACAACACAGAGAAAATATCACTCCAAAAATCTTATCTAAAAGAATTATTAGGTAAATTAGTCAAAAATATCACATACTGGGTTCAATGTCCAGTACCATTAAAAAATATGTAAATATACAGACTAAATAAATAAGTATAAATAAAACAAGACATTCAAGAGTAGGATAAAAATCAATCAAATAAACAAAAAACTGGCAAAACTTAAGTTTTGATTGGTCTAAATACACAATCACAACTGGAAAGTAAAATCTCCAATTTCTTTTCATAAGCAAAGTGACAAAGGAGCAAAATAGAGGTTACTGTCCTTAAAAAAATATAAAATTCAATATTTGAATTAGAAATTTCAGGTCGATAATTAGAAAACCAAAGTTAACTTTCTAATCCTTAGAGTGGCAATAATGGAAAACTTGATTGATCCAAACAAAACAAAAAGAGAAAAAAAAGAAAAAAAAACAGAAAAGCAAGGAAATCAGAAACACAAAAATAAGGTTTGGAAATAAATTCAAGCATATTAACAATTACAATAAATGTAAATTGGTTAAATATACATTTTAAAAGGTAGAGAGAGGCTGATTAAAAAAAAGCAAACCACTGTCAAATACAACTAAGTAAAGCACTGGCATGGGAGGCAAGACAGAAAAAGTATTACATGACAGAACCACTACAGTAATTCAACAAATATTTGTCTGTGAGAATGTGTTAAGTATTGGAAAAATAATGAAGATCAAACTAAAAAGAACATTACCTTCACAGAGCAAGCAATCTATGAATACATACTAATACAACAATGTTCATTTACTCAACTATTTATTGATGCTTTATTTGCTAGGTACTGGGAATACAATGTAAGTTAAATAACTTCATTCACAGATATTTAAGAATTATAAAGCAAATATATAAAGGGCAAAATCAGACTTTACAACTGGGGTTCTATAGAGACGTCCCTGAAGAAATGACATTTGTGGTAAAATATAAAGAAAAAGGAAAAAGACCACTCCTTTGAGAAACTAATAAAAAAAAAATTGAGCAACTAATAAAAAAAATAATAAAATAAAACAACATCTCAAAAAAAGAAGAGAAAAAGACCCCACTCCTGTTAGAAGAATCAAGGGAAGGCAGCTGGAGAGCTTATATGTAGGAGGATATACTTGGCATAGTGTGAAGGCTCAGAGAAATCAAGGCATTCAGTACATATAGTAAGTGGAAAATGGTGAAAAAGTAAAGCTGAGGGTTAGGTTGGGTTGATAAGTGGCTAGATCTCTCTGGTCTCTTTCCATTATAAAGAAAGACATTAAAAAGATTTAAGCAAGGGAATAAAAAGATCAGATCTGTGGTTTTTTTTTTTTTTTGGAATACCACTCTACCTTTTATGTAGAAAAGGAGCCATCAGAAGATCTGAGAGAAGCTTACAGGAGAACTCCAAGAAAGATGGGGTCTTAAACTAGGGAACTCATATAATATTGGTAGAAAAAGTAAATGGATATAAGAAGAACTTAGGAAGTAGAATCAACACGTCTTGGTGACTGACTGTACAGGAGTCAGAAGCAGTTAGAAAAGGAGTGAAATATGTTAGGAATGATCCATGGATTTTTGACATGAGCAACTGGGTCAGTAGTTGAACCACTTACAGTAGCAAAAAGAGCTAAAGATACTAAGTAGTCAAATAAAAATAAACTAAAAAAATACATTAAATTTGGCAACAGTGGAGACTGTTGATCTTTTTTTTAAAAAAAACTTTTTTTGTAGTTGTAGATGGACAGCATGCTTTTATTTTGTTTGTTTATTTATGTGGTGCTAAGGATTTGTTTATTTTATTTATGTATGTATGTATGTATGTAGTACCAAGGATCGAACCTGTATGTATGTATGTATGTATGTAGTACCAAGGATCGAACCCAGTGCCGCACATGTGCTAGGCAAGCGCTCTGCCTCTGAGCTACAGCCTCAGCCTAAGACCATTGATCTTGATAAGTAGTCTTGTAATAGTGTTATTAAGGAAAGAAAGCTATAAGACTGAGTTGTACAAGTGGTGCTTCAAAGTGGATTAAGTACACCATGGTGCTACCAAAGTGGGGGAAAAATTAACCCTTTAGCTTCATTTGCTTTTAGTTGACTTAAAAGTCACTGATTTAGGTCTGGAGATATAGCTCAGTTGGTAGAGTGCTTGCCTCACGTGCACAAGGCCCTGAGTTCAATTCCTAGCATCACAAACAAACAAACAAAAATCACTGATTTGGGAGGTCACACAGCTGGGAAATACATTAGTTTCCCAATATCTTTGCTGTACCAGTACTCCTCTGACGTGTGGGTCATGATGACAGCAGTTGACTAGGTTACTCTTCAGGGACCTGAAGTATGCGTTTACTGTAGTGTTGATGGGTGACTAGAATAGGATGAAAGGCTTAGCACCTCAGTTTTCATACTGTGTCTATCTCCTTTCTAGGCTTAACCTTTGAAGGTCAGATTCTACTCAGCCCTGCATGTAGACATGTTGATCTTTTGAGAAACGTTTTGTCTAAAACTATAATATCACACTAGAGGATTAACTTGACCTAGACTTGCTTCATCACTCTAGATCTATCCCCTCCACCCCCCCTTCCCCAACCCCATTAAAGATAAAGACATCTATCAGTCAGAGTGAATGGAAACATCAAACCTTCATAAAGGGAGTGAAGAAAAAAAGGGGGGCACCTATTCCCAGAAAAAACATGAATATTTCTCTCCTTTATGGCCCCTTCTCCCTCATTAATCCTATCCTATATTATAATCCCTCAACTCCCTAGAGTTGAGAAGGGCAAGGGCTCCCACTTCACTATTCTTTAGTTACTGAATAAAGCCTTTCTTTCTTCTCAACACTTGTCCCCTGGACCTTGGGTTTTCCATGGGATAAGCCTCCTAACCTGGGTCTGGTAACAAATACAAAACAGTTCACTGGGATGTGGGAAAAAAATATTTGAGCTTTTTATATTTTTTGTCCCAGAAGTAAAGCAATTAAGTTATAATAATATTTAATATTTGGACTAATAGTCACTCCCTCACAGATTGGAGAAGCCATTCTGAGGAAGAGAGAAAAATGCTACAAAGTAGAGGGAGTTAAAAGTAACATGCTCTATGGCATGCTCCCTCCTCCTTTTGCAGTTACAAAGTTTTGAACTTCAAAGGTGCCTGGTTAAATGAATTTATAGACTATATGATGTAGTTTTAAGTTCTTTATGATCTATTTAAGCCTAAACTCTGGCTTAAACAGATTATAAAGAACTATGGGATGAGCTGGAAGGGATGGCACATGCCTGTAATCTCAGCAACTCAGGTGGTTGAAGCAGGAGGATCTCAAGTTCAAGGCCAGCCTGGGCACTTTAGCAAGACCTTGTCTCAAAATAAAAACTACAGAATGCACTGGAGATATAACTCAGTGGTAGAACACATGCTCTGGGTTCACTCCCCAGCATGGCAAACAAATACCCCAAACCCCCCAAAATCATCACAAAACCCCTAAAAATGGAAGGGATGAATGCAACTATAGACAGAAGAAATCTGATACAAATTTGGTGATAAGAAATACAGGGAATTCACAATGGAGAAGAATATGCTCCTTTAGCAGAACTGATATAAAACCAGAAAAAAAGTCTCCATTTTTATTCAGAAGAATTCTTATAAAAATGAGACATTTAAAGTGGCATCTTTTTCTTAAATGCAGATTTTCATTTACTGAAAGGGTAAGAACTCATCCAGAGTATTTTTATTTTCAATTTAATCCTTTTCAATCTGGAAATTACCTCATTCATTGTGGTTTTAATGGCATTCAAATGATCTTGAACAATCGTTTATTTTCTTGCCTTATTTCTTTACATATTCATTGGCACAACTCTGAAAACAACTAAGCCATAAAAATAGAAGGTTGCTGATTGCCTGGCGATTACAGCAGCTGGGTAACCATGTACTAATGCTACATAAGGCAGCAGTTAATTGCCTGACAGAATAAAAGTTATTTGGAGTATAAATGATAGTTTTAAACGTGAAATCTGTTTTAGAGACGTTTTCTTCCCTAATCATACTTCCAATTATTTTGGTTTCTGATGTGAGATATATTTAAGCCTTTACAAGAAAAAAAGTTCAATGCATGTGATTCTTTCAAATCATGTGATATCATCAGTGGAAGACAGATTAGCAAATTCACTTCTTTGGTAAAGGATCAAGGCTCCATGGGCCCACTAATGCTCTTTCAACCTTTATGTATCCTTTATTTTTGTGGCTTTTAAATTTAAAGTCTGTTTTAAAACACAAAGGTTCTAATAATACATTTTAAATGACCGTTTAATTAAACTTGGAATTCAATAAACTTATTTCTTACCAAAAAAACTTTTTTCCTATTTATAAAAGTAAGAAATGTTGTTGTAAAAAATTCAGGAATGGCACCAATAATATGAAATAACCCATAACTTCACTACTCAGAGGAAATTATGGTTGAGAATTATAGAAATTACGGTTATGTCCATGTAGTGCTCTTTTTTAATGTTTTGCATATATATATATATATATATATATATATGTTTTTTTATTTTCATCACTTTCTAAAGGGCATAGTAGTGGTTTATTTGGAAAAGTAGATTCATATTCAAGGGAGAATGCATGTTATCTCTAGAGGGAGAAACGTTAAGAGAAATTCATGTGTTACACACATATACACAATTTATGTTGCTTAATTTTAGAATTCTCAGTTTACATTTTTTCCATTTAATAATGCTCTTCTTCTCAAACAGCCAACATCATTTTTAACAGATACCAAATATGCCAATATAAGGACATACTACAATTTAAGTAATCCCCTAATGAAGGGCATATAGGTATTACTTTAAGAGTGGTAGCTTCACGGGCTGGGGTTGTGGGCTCAGCGGTAGAGTGCTTGCCTAGAACGGGCGAGGCCCTGGGTTAGATCCACAGCACCACATAAAAATAAATTAATTAATTAAAGATATTGTGTCCAGCTACAACTAAAAAAATTAATATTTAAAAAAATAAAAATAAAGAGTGGTAGTTTCACATACACGAAATTGAACATTTAAATCTTATGAACAAATAGATTTCTTCTCTTATACAGATTGACTAAAATGTTGCCTTATTATTGATTTATGAGATAAAATTAGTTCAAAACATTAACTAGCTTGGTGGGGACATGGCTCAGAGGAACAGTGCTTGCCTAGCACGTGTTAAGCCCTGAATTCAATCCTCAGCACTGCAAAAACAAACAAAAAACAAAGAAAAACTAGTTCACTTTATTTTTGATCATTATTATCTGTTAGTACTATATTCTTTTAAAAGTTTCAGTAATCACAATTTATTATAATTCTTTTAAATAAATACATATCAAGGGCTGGGGTTGTGGCTCAATGGTAGAGTGCTCACCTGGCACGTATGAGACCCTGGGTTCGATCCTTAGCACCAAATAAAAAATAAACAAATAAAATAAAGGTATTGTGTCCAACTACAACTAAAAAATAAATATTAGTAAAAAATAAAAAATAAATACATATCAATACACACCACGGGCAACAGTAACTAAGAGTTCATGAAAAATTCTTAATTTAATATACATTCTAATAGTAGTCATATGCCAAATAATAGCATACATTTGGACTAGCTGTATAAAACTATTGAATAAGTCATATTTTAAGCAAATCATAATTCACAATGTTTTCAATCTAGACAAAATCATAAAACTGGAAATAATGCATCTAAAATTCTGGAATTCTGTGTCTTTTAAAAATTGTTTTTGCTGTTTTGAGTCTTAAAGGAAAAGCACTAGAGCTATTTCAACAATGACTATCATCTTGACTTATATTTTCAAAATTTTGCTTGATACAGTTGTAAACAAAGAAATATAATACACAAGTTCATCAGGTTTTATCTAGTTTATATACAGGTAAAATGTTTAAATCTCTCTCTTGCTTTGTTCCATTCTAACCTTATTTAGTGTCCTCACTTAAGATGGGCAAAGCAGGAGAAAATAACTATTAAGTTCTATATTGCAGTAACTAATGGTGATTAAAAGTTTAAATAACAAAATATTTTTTTAAAGAATATGTATACTGAACAACAATAAATGCTGGTGAGGTTGTAGGGAAAAATGTATATTTGTACATTGTTGGGGGACTTCAGACTAGTATAACCATTCTGGAAAGCACTATGGAGATTCCCCAAAAAACTAGGGATGAAACCACCATATGATTCAGCTATCCCACTCCTTGGTATTTTCCCTAAGATCTAAAATCAGCATACTACAACAATACAGTCACCTTCATGTGGACAGCAACACAATTCATAATAGCTAAACCATGGAACCAATACAGATGTCTATCAATAGATGAATGAATTAAGAAATTGTGATGCATATATATAATGGAGTTCTAGCATAAAAAAGAATGAAATCATGGCATTTGCTGCTAAATGAATGGAAATGGAGCGTATCATTCTAAGTGAAATAAGCCAAACTCAGAAACTCAAAGGTAGAATGTTTTTTCTCACATGTGGAAGCTAAGGGGGGAGGGAATGATAGGTTAATATAAAAAAAAATCAAATATAAATTAATAGACAAGTGAAAGGAAGTCAAACAGGATAGTGGAAGAAGATGGAAGAGAAGAGAGAGGGAAGAAGGGAAAAGGGATGGGAAAATGGAGTAATCAATAAACTAAAATCAATTTCCATGCATGTATGAGTTTGTTGAGATGAAGCCAACTACTATGTATAATTATAAAGCTCTTAAAGAAAAAAAAAAAAGCAATCTTGTACCTTTAATTCTTATATGTATCATGAATTATTTACATTTCTTATACTGTTCAATTAGTTTTTCCAACAAGCTCTTAAGATCCTTGAAGACTATATAATTATAGTTGTTTTTATGTGCCACACTCCTGCATATAGTGACCTGCTCATTACTTACTTGCTTAATACAAAAAAAATTACAGAGTATAAAAAGTATATTGCATTCCTTGAATCCAACTTGATGGTGACCTATTATTTCTCTAAATAAACTTTATAGATACATTGAAAACAAAGGTATGTTCCAGTGGTCTATGGATAGCCAAGAGCTATCTATAAAAAATAAGATTCATTCAGTTTTTTCCAACTTCTTTAAGAAATACACAAAAAAATATTTTGTTTCCAGGACTAGAGAAGTAAGAGTTGATAAATACTTGATTATTAATAGCATATATATCTTTGAGAAATACTAGATTATTAATAGCATAGATGTTTGAGAAAGTTTATTTTCTTCTAAACTGTAGAATTAGTCTTAGCCATAAAATAAGATTATGTTTTTACATGGTACATCAGGTTAATTGCAAGGGTAAGAAGAAAAAAAAAAAAAAGGAATATTAAAGAAGATTCAGAAAATTCTTTCCTGAGCCAGAATACTAACAAAATACTACTTAGTCCAGCAAAGATATTTTGTAAAATAAAATGTGGTCAAGTTTTTTTTTTTGGGGGGGGGGGGGAGAGAATACTTAATGAGCTCTATCAGAAGAAATTTTTATAAAAAGGATACCTATTTCCTAATAAATGGGATCATTTAGGCTTATATAGAATGTCTGTAAAATACCAAAAATCTATTTCAGTTCTTTGAAGTATATATCTATGTATGCTAATAAGTAAACTTCACTAATTTTCCAGCATCCACTATTAATATATGAATGCATTTTTATTTACCTAAAGCCCAAAGAAGCTAATTTTTCAGTTAAGATGTTGACAGTGGTTGGTCTATTAGAATTAATAATTCTCATGGCAAATAACAGCAGGTAAAATTTAAATTAGAAATGTGAATGTGCTAAGCTGAGTATGATGGCACATACCTGTAACTGCAGCAACTGGGGAGGTTGAAGCAAAAGATCTCAAGTTTGAAGTCAGTGTGGGAAACTTAGTGGCAATGTGTGTTAAAATAAAATAAAATAGGGCTGGGTATCTGACTTGGTGGTAGATTATGTGCCTAGCATGTGTGAGCCACTCTCCAGTACCACCAAATAAAAACATCAGAGAATTAGAGGAAATCTAATTTAATGGTGATACTCCTATTCAGCAAGTCCATTTGTTTTAAGTTAAAAATATATGCTAATTTGTATAACTGATTTAGTCATAAGGCAAGGCAACAGGTACATTTATAAATGATAAAGAAACCCCAGAATCAATAAGCCATAAGTTTCAAAATATAAATAAAAGATAGTCATTTGAAAATTTTAAAACACTGAAGTAATCTGGATATATTCTAAGAACCAAGAATATCTGCACCACAAATTCAGGAATAAATCATAACATAGTCTAAAGCTTTTGCTGTTTCAATACTTTGACAGAATGGTTAAGAAAAGTTTAATGCTAACATTACCTTTGGAGCAGAGGGTAGATTTGATGACAGCCCTTGATGGTTTCCTGCATGTTGGGTTAACCCATTAGCATTTGAAGACTGTGTTGTAGGAAGCGGGGCAGTAGTTGCAGGTTGCTTAGATGATTCTACTTTGTGGCTCTTAATTGATCCATCCAATCTACTACTTCTCTCTATGGCAATCAGGTCACGAATTTTTTGCAGTTGTTCCACTGAAGCTTTTTTAGGAAATATAAGATGTGTTTCTCCCTGGAATGGATAAAATTGGGAAAATTTTTAATCTTTGTTTTATACTAATATATACAACAAAGTCAACTGTAATGGTTTGGATATGAGGTGTCCCTTAAAGCTCTTGTGTTAATGCAGGAATATCCAGAGGTGAAATGTTTAGATTATGAGAGCTATAACCTAATAGATCCATCCTAGTTTAAATGGACTAACTGGGTAATTACTGCAGGGCATGGGCTAGAGGAGGTAGGTCACTATGGGGAAGCCCTGGAAGGATCCATCTTCCCTAAAGTTCATTCCCCCTTCTTTCTCTGCTTCCTGACTACCAGGAGCTGAGCAGTTCTCCTCCAACGTTCCCTTTTGCCTAATACATCAATGAATGCATCATATTTTAACAATTGTGGGTTTTATTTTTACCATAATAACTCTTTTTTTACTACAAAGCTAGATAATGCCTAAACCCAAACTAGAAAATTAAGAAAATTTGTCTTGTTAGAAAATAACACTTGTTTAATAGAGCTCAAAAGACCTTTAGAAAAATATATTATCTTTTGGAATAAGGGTTTCAAAATACATATTCCTATTTTTTCTGCAATAGAGTATGATACTATTATTATCTATGAAATTCCCTATGAAATAATAACAATAGTCATACTAAAGGATCAATAAGAATTTATATAACACAGTAGGATAACTATGGTTGATGACAATTAATTGAATACTCTGACAAACTAGCTAACAGAGGATTTTTTAAAAATATATTTTTTATAATTTATTCTTATGTGGTGCTGAGGATGGAACCCAATGCCTTGCACATGCTAGGTGAACCCTCTACCACTGAGCCACAGTCCCAGCCCGTAACAGAAGATTTTGAATGTTCCCAGCACAAAGAAATAATACATATTTGTCTAAGTGATGGATATGTCAATTACCCTGATGTGATCATTACACCCTGTAAACATATATCAAAATATCACACGGTTCCACGTAAATATGTATAATTGCTATGTGTCAATTAAAATTAAAATATATTTAGAAAGAAAGTTATATAAGAGCCTCTGACTCTTCTAAATAAATCTTTAAAGAATAGCTTTAAAGTATTTTCTGAGAGTCATTTCAAAACTATGGATTTTTTTTTTGCAATGCTGGCAATCAAATGCAGAGCTTTGCATATGTTAGACAAGTGCTGCACTACTGAGCTTATAGCCCATATCTATGGATTATTAACAGTAATAGAAAGGTGGTCTAAACAAAATAAAAATATATTTTTATTCATTTAATAAACATCCACAGTAGAATCAGAAGGCTTTAAGATAAAATAAATATCATAATCAAACATACAATGTAAAATAGTTGGCAAATTATACAACAAGAAAACCAGTAAAATGAAGTTTTACTTTGAAAATCAAGTTTCAAAATGTTAAGAAGCAACAGTGATAAAAAGAAATTATGCCAACTGCAAATGACATACAAGGTTCTTGCATTATGTAGTATAGAAAGACTTGAAGATCGTGAACATTTAAAATAAATTCCACATTTGAGAATGACTTTATTTCCCTGGTGATGGCAGGCCTACAGAAATCAATTGACCAAGATATTATTCAATGATAATATGAAAATCAATTTCAGATGAATCCTTTTAAAAAAGCTAGAAGATGACAGCAAGGGCCATGTGTTATCCACAATAGCTTAAAACAACACAAAACAAAAAACAAAAACAACAAAAAAACACTACAATGTGTTACTATATAGGTACTATGCAAGCATTTTACACAATTTTCACAATCACACTGAAACCACTCTGTTATATTTATCCCCATATTTTATATGAAAATATTAAGGCTCAGAGAAGTTAAATAACCTACCTGATGCTACAGAATAATTAGCAGAGCAAGGATTCAAACTGCATCATCTTTTTTTTGTAGTAATGGGGATTGAACCAGACATGCTCTCACTAAACTACACCCCTGAACCTTTTTATTTTGAGACAGTCTCAACAAGTTGTCCATGCTTGGCTCAAACTGTATGATCTTAGTTGTTTTGCTATAATTGACCCTACTAAAAAGAGGCCAAAACCCACAAGCTTGCACAAACAGTGCAAGAGGTAAAGAACACATCTACAACTGTGATAATCACATATAAAATGACAGGCAAAATTTCAAACACAATGTTCCAAACATTAGAAACCAGGGTGAAGAGATTTAGGAAGAAGATGGCCAATGGTACAATGTTACCATTAGGAAGAATTAAATTCTAATGTTCTATGGCACAGCATGGTGAACATAGTTGATAACAATTCATGTAATATCTAAAATAGTTCATGTACTCACTATATAGAAATAAGAGGTTAAGGTAATGGATATGCTTATTATTCTGATTTAATCATTACCTAATTTACATATCAATCAAGATATGACATGGTACCTTATTAAAATGTACAATTATCATGTATCAAATAAAAAAATAAAATTAATAAAATTGTTTAAAAAAAGAAAACACTTCGCATCTTATGATGAAGCCTGGGAAGAGAGACCAAATATGTGGCTTCCAGATATAGAGACATCTGATCCCATACTTTTAATTTAGCAGCACTCAAAAAGGCAGGCAAATGGGTTATGGAAGGAACCAATGGAGCCAAAATTGAACTCTACTACCAAAAAGAAATTTGGTGGAATTTTGAGTTGAAATATGAAAAACAGCAGGACAGGCATCTGGATCTAGGTCTCAGTCAACACCTAAGATATGGATGCAAGCTCTTGCCTTGCTCCTTTTTTTCCCATCTCTTCATAATCAGTCCTCAAAGAATATATAGATATGGCCAAAAGTTTAATCAAGAGTACCATATTTTCAGAAAAGGTAAAAAATACAGCCCACTTACTGACTTTTAAAAATGTTTTAAATGTTCATATACTTACCTGCCTAATATCCTTACATAAAGAGTATTTAATAGCTAAGTAGTTATAATTGTCCAAAATGTAAGTACTGATTCCTCTTCTGAAACATGCTCTCCAAGAATTCTCCATCTCAATTAGTGGTACTCCAATGCACTTAATTTCACAAACCAAAACCTAAAAGTCCCCATTCCTTCCCTCCCTTATAACTCACATCCAACTCAACAATATCTGTTAACTCCATTACAAAAGAAATCCTATATCCATCTATCTCTCCCCATCTCCACTGCTATTAGTACTTAATTCAACAAATACTTACTGAATGCCTAAGTTTATAAGTCACTAGCACTAGCCCAAGAGTTAACAACACAGGGAACAAAGGAATACTCAAAGTTCTGCCTTCAAGGAACTTATACAAGCCACTACCATCCCTTAGGTGAACTAACAAGCTTTCTAACTGGTCTTCTTGCACCATTCCTTACCTCTACTCCCAAATAGCCAGAATATTCCTTTAAATCACCTAGAATAATCTTTAAAAATATTCTTCCCTGCTTAACACCCTTCCAATGTTCTCCTATCTTGGAATAAAGTCCAAGTGTTTACCATAATCTTCAAACCCTTCCTGCCTGCCTGCCTACCTCAACAGCAACTTGGTGTCACAGCTACTCCTACAAAAAGTCTTTTACTTATATTAACCCTTCTGCCTGAGCTGATTCTTATCACTCAGATCCTGGCTTTATCTTATCAGAGGACTTCAAGACCACTGTTAAGTAGCTGTCAGCCATTCTAGTTGTTTGCATTTCATTATCCTGAACTTTCTTCTTGCACTTCTCTTTGCTCCCATGTCTGCTGTCTAATCTACTAGAATGCAAGCTCATATACAATTAGATTATATTTGCTTACTACTGTTTCATGAGAGCCTGGAATAAAATCTGGGAGAAAAGTACAGACAGGAAGAAAAGTGAATCCTACAGCAGCTCTAACAATTCAGCAGTCAGACTGCTTCAGATATAATCTGGTTCTACTGTTAAGGATATAAACAAAAGAAAATTCATAATCTTTTTTGTTTTTGAGAGTGTGTACCGGGGATTGAATTCTGGGATGCTCATCCACTAAGCCACATCCCCAGCCCTATTTTGTATTTGATTTAGAGACAGGGTCTCACTGAGTTGCTTAGCGCCTTGCTTTTGCTGAGGCTGGCTCAGCCTCCAGAGCTGCTGGGATTACAGGTTTGTGCCACCATACCCAGCTCAAATATTCATCATCTTTATAACTACTTTTATTGCATTATAAAAGTAAACTATGTAAAATTCCAGAAACACCACACACATCTTGTAAAATAAGACAATAAAGCACACTGAGTCTCCTCTCCTGTCACAGAAGAAAATCCTTTTGCGTGGCAAATGAACTTAGATCTTCTGTTTATTTCAGACTCTCCATTTCTTATTGGAGACAGGTGGTTAAATCCAACTAGTATTCATGTGTACTAACAAATCATGTTTTTTGCTAAAAGTCAGAAGTGAATCACATTTAGTCCCTGGGTTTCATGTTTCCTAAAGTATTGAGATTTAAAAGAAATGCACTGTGGAGAGTTGTCATTTTACTCTGACTTTAATATACATTTACTGTAACTTTCAAAATCTAATATGTGAAGAAATAATTAGTTCTACAGATTTTCAAAATGATCAATTAATAAAAATAGACTATCTTATGCAAAAAAATATTTATCAACATTATAATGATTGCTTTGTACATGAAGAGGGGAGAGAAAACCCTTACACATATTTACCTCTTCAAAGCCCATTTCAAATAAACATTCAACAGCTCCTCTGACAGGTAAGAGTCTAGTAGAAAAAGCTGTGTTTCCAATCCGAATAGATCTGTATTTTTCATCATTGGGGTTTCTGAAGAGAAAACAAAAGTTAGATTACATATAACAATTTATACTTTTCACAATGATTTTGTATTCCATTTCACATTTTGTATTGGCTATTCTTCTGCATGATAAATCAGACTCCAACTTTAATGAAAGAGGCAGCAGTCCAGAAAAGTAGCAAAATTTTATGATTCTTACCTAGGTAAGAATATATTTAGTATATATTTAATCATAGGTAATAATATATTTAGTATAACCTCACTTTCCGAATTCACAACTAATAGTACTAATGCCACTATAAAGAAAATTTATGAGATATTTTAATTCTGTGCTATTAGATACTTTTTTTGTTTTTTTTGAGTCTTTTTAGGTTCTCTGAAAAAAAATCCACATTCACTCTAGATAGGGGGTGGAAGATTTTGTCTGTTTTGTTCTGAAGGATTACCCATCGTTTAGTATGATGCCTGACACATAGATGGTGGTTAATATATATTTGTGTTAATTGTGTTAATATATATTTCTTTTATTCAAAAGAAACTAAAAATCTATATAAGCATGAATAGTTTCTCAAAAACTTTATTTCCAACAAACATGAACTTGGATATACCTTTATACTCACCTCATCTTCGTTCTTCCCTAGACTAATTACCATTTTCCATATATATTCTGCTTCAGGAAGTATGGTTATGGAAGGAAAATATTTAAAAAATTATTTTACCATAACTGAGATTTTGAATAGTATACATGGGATGAGTAATCAGTACATGAAAAGGTTTGACATGAGATTTTTAATAATCTCTTAATAACTTTTCTTTAAAAAGACTTTAAAAACCAGAAAGAAAATACAAGATAATCACAGGATTAAACTTAAAAGACCCTTAGAACCCAGTTTAGGATAATATCTACCGCCTTAAAATAGGACTGTATTCCATAAGCACTATGTTAAGATGGATTTTGTGGCTACCTCAGGGGTCCACAGGAAGGAAGGCTAAGGCCATCTGCCCAGAGTATTGAACAGGAGTAAGCAAATGCTAGCAAATGATTTACATCCTAACTACATATGTTCTCTAGATAATCTGATATAAAAACAAAACCAAAAAACAAACTCTTCAGTTGTGCAAGTTTTAACAAAATGAGCATGTCTTCCATCAAATAATTCCCTATTGTCCAATAGTCATAAATACTAAATCAATCATTTTAAACTTTTCTGCTGGTTTCAGAGATTAATTAAGTTTAATACGAAATACTCAGAGACAAAATTCTAAATAGTGTTATTTAAAATGTCACTGATTGGTGCTTGTCTACAAACTCTTTGCTACCCTTCTGTAAGAAATATAGAATTGTTTTCAATAATTTTCATGACAATTTGATATTTTCATTGTGTTTTATAAAAGTTATAGGTCCAAAAGAATTTGAAATTAAAAAAAAAAGTTATTCACCACAAGTAATTTGAGGATCATAGGTAGTTGAGAAACACTAAGAAAAATGTATACTCATGGGTGGGCATGGTGGTGCACGCCTATAATCCCAGTGGCTCAGGAGGCTGAGGCAGAAGGATCAGGAGTTCAAAGTCAGCCTCAGCAAAAGGGAGGTGCTAAGCAACACAGTGAGACCGTGTCTCTAAATAAAATACAAATAGGGCTGGGGATGTGGCTCAGTGGCAGAGTGCCCCCGAGTTCAATCCCTGGTTCCAAAAAGAAAAAAAAAAAGTATCTTCCTCTTTTGCCCCCAACTCTGTATTCAATCTTGACCTACTGACATTTGGGGCCATTACTGTGGTGGGCTTCCCTGTGCATAGCAGAATTTCTTATCAAAGGTTAAACTCTAAAATAGTATAATAGATAATTTAAACAACTTTTCATGATATTGGACACATGCCACAAGGTTAAAAAAAAAAAAAGGTCAGTATCACATGGATGATACATACATATATTATATATATATATTAGTCTTGCTCATATTACAAACAGGATCCAACAATGGCAGTCATGTACAGTTCTACTCATCCCATCTTTTTCTAGTAATGTGTTAAGCAGATAGCATGGTCTTAAGCACAGACTGATAGAAAAAGTTTGCCTCTCAAGTCCTCAAAGACTTGGAGAACTTGGAGTTAGAAACACAAAGACCTCAAATACATCAGATCCTATTTTTTGCCCTTAGAAAAGTGCACTTTTCAGCATCATCTCAGCATGCTATCCACCATCTTTGAGCTCATTACTATACTCTTCATCCTGCACTGTATAAGGTACCCCCTCTAAGGCTCACCTTAATTTTTCCTTGATCTTCATCCATTAACTTAGTTTTCTCAGTTTTGCTGTTTGATGTGTGAGTGTTCTCTCTGTTGTCCATTAATTTATTTCTACCACTAATAATATTTATCTTGCTTGCTAGCAACTACCTTGCATCTTTGCTGGGGATTCTTTTTTTGGGGGGGGGATGGCACCATCACTTTGAATATACTTTGGTGTCTTCTTAGTTGTCTTAATCCCATAGTTACCTACTAAATTATTTAACTATGGTAAAATAATCTTTGTTTTTATAAGAGTGGTGAGAAAGTCATAATTTTCACTTTAAAAGTCAAAATCAAATATATTTCTAAGATTGTAAGACAGTAGACAATAATAGCATCTCAGAAAAAAAAATGTTCATCCTTATTTCAGAATTTCATAAATGCTGAGAACTAAATATATCTGATCATTTATTAGCCATATTTCTCTTTAGAATGCCTAATCTCAGAAAGGGTTCACATAAATAAAAATAGTACATGAGTATATCCAATAATCTGTTTTGTTTTGTTGTTGTTTTTACAAATCACAAAAGCCAGTTTGTAAGTCATTTTAAAACTTTATCTTTAAGGAAAGCTGTTATTCCAAGAGACACCTAAATTTTTCAAAAACATCTGCCTGCCTTAGAACAATCTCTGGTTCTAACTCTACCATTCTCTGTTGCTATAACATTAGACAAAATTTGTTCTCCTTGGTTTCCAGATCACTAAATGATCATCATATATCATCATACAGGCATTTTTCTTTTACAAAAGAGGAAAATGAAACCCAGAAAATAGAAATTACATATGATCATACTCTTAGAAAATAGTAGACTACAATCTAAACTTACAGATGATGAAGTTTACATACTTTCCACCACACAAGCTGCCTACAACTTCACCAATCCTCAAATAACTACTCACTTTCAATTTCTCCAGGTGGCAATATAACTTAGTTTAGAAATCTGAAAATAGTTTTGATTTTGTTTTCCACTCCAATTCCACTCCTTGCATTTGGTCATTGAGAACTGTCAATCCTTATCTACAATATCTTTCTCAATTCCATCTGTATTTGTACTTAAGATTATTCAATAGCTTCCCAACTGGAATCAATGCCTTATATCTTCTTATATTATTACTTCTCATGAAACTTTTCATTATGCCTCTGACTCCAGAAACTATCATTGCTTTCTTTGGACTATCATATCATATATATTCTCTACAACTCCATCAATTGGTCCCACCCTACCAAACCTCTATTCTCAAAAGTATCTAACATCAGGTCTCCCTGTCATCTCCTCACATAAACATGTAAGTCTTTAAATATTGTCTCGGAATTATTTTTAGATTTTTATGTCACAGCTGCTTTCATACCTGTGTCTTTCTCCCCAATATACTTATGCTATTCCAAGAGAAACCTCTTTCTGTTTGACTATTTTCAGTCACACCCAGTGCTGTTCATAATCAATAACTGTGCAGTTTGCAAAATGAATTAGTGGAAAATCAAATTTATATATTTTAAGGAATGAATGGAGCAAGTTAGCTAATAATGAAGTTAGCTCATGTAGAACATCAGTGAAATTACTACAGCTTTTTAAGAAAGTAGCCTTCAGAAAACAGATAATCTAGAAGTGAATGGCATCTTTGCATATAATTTAGCCTATATTTTGTTCTTAATTGAATTAGATTTATAAATCTTAGATGGGAATAAGATAAACGTCATCCAAAGCAGAAATTTAAAATGTAATCAAATATATCATTTTAACTTGAGATTCAGTGTGTATAGCAAGCAACAAGAATTAGTTTCCAAAACAAAAATCTACTGATGAAATTCTCATTTCAACAGTCATTCTATAAAATACTATGTCAAACTGACGTAGGAGCAAGAGATGTAAAGACAATACCCATTTCATTGTACCTCACTTCTATTGCTGGCAGATATCTTAAAATAGAAAGAAACAGAAAATCTCAATTTCTTGACTCTCAAACAAGTTAAATGAGCATGTCCGTAATGGCTGGGGACAAAAAAGGAAGTTTTTTTGTTAAGAAGTTAGGGATTTGGACAAGGAAAAAAGGGTAGCTGCCCCCAAGCCTGAAAAAGTTACTTGAGACAAACTAAAAAGGGTAGTTTTTCATACCATTTTCCAATTGCATGAGTTCCAAACATCTAATTCTTTTTAGGAAAAAAATTCTTTCAAGATCAGAAATGTAAGCCATAATAAAGACTATAACATGAACTAAGAGCAGGCTAAGTTTCTTTTAAAAGTTTAGTAAATGTTCATGATGATTATTATGATGCCAAAAGTCATTTGCAAGCAAAGATATCCTTCCTCAAAACATCGCAATCTCAGTATTTTTGGTTCCTAGGACTGCAAGTAGGAGTCTTCTTTACAAGGCCACCTCCCTTTACCAAATCGTGGTGATTCGAGAGTTCAGTGGCTTTCCAGCAGATTGGACATGGAGAACCCAGCCTGAGTTCATTCATAGTCCATCAGCACCTCTGTACTCTGAAGAGCTGTAAGTTTTCTCAGGGTAGAAAATGTAAGCTGAGGTGTCACAGAGGAGGAAAGTGATCCTCACATAGGTCACAATTATGTAGCTGGGATCAAGCCACATGCCACATCTCTCACAGCATCTAACACACAGCAAGGGCTCAATATGTTCTGTTTTCAATTTACTTCAAAAATCATTAATGTTCCCTAATTTGCCAAGGATTTAAAAACTATACTTAAAACTAGTTGCTCTAAAAATTGGGTCACATGAAATTTACAGCTTTGAGTTTGAGAATTTCCTTTTAGGTTTCATGTCAATATACCATCAATTATTAGGATCAAGGTGCTAAGAGAACCTAGATATCATGGAGGTCTACAGGGGAAATCATTAAAGCACCTGGAGCTCTTTTAACCTCCTGTTCCACTGCCTTCCCCACACGACCACGTCCTTCTTTAAGACATCACATTTGATCTGAGGTGTTAAGATGGGTAATGACTCAAAAGCGAATAATCAAATTTTACCTCCCAATTCCCCAATCTGTCGAGGCCCTTAAAGAATTCTAGCAGAGTAATGCTCATAGAATGAAACAAATGATTCCTTTCCAAGGTGACTGTACTCATTTACAGGGTCATGTTTGAAAAATAGAATCCAGCCATTAATATCAACGTTTGTGACTTTATAGAGTTTCAATAAACAACAACAACGGGCAGAAAAAAAAATGTGAAAATCCACCATTCAGTTGTATTCTGCTTTAGTACTGGGATTTCACAAAATGGGAGGACATCATCACTGTATCAGTGACTAACTTCTGATAAGCGTATGGAAATACAAGCCGCCCAGCTGGGTAAAATCCACGCTGTGGAAAGGAAACGTGTTGCGGATAACGTCTTGACATTTGAGATAGTTAACCAGGAGGGGAGCGGCAGAGACCGGAGTCCGCCCTCCCGCCTCCCCGCCACCGGCCCCACCCGAGGGACTTGCAGTTGGCCCCGCACCCCGACAGCAGTGCCAAGTCACAACTGCAAGGGACTTCCTCTGCTCGGGCGGGGTGGACCTGAAGGCCCGCGGGCCCCTGTCCCTCCTCCGGGCCTCGCTGCGCTCCGGAACCCGGCCGAGCGCCCCCAGGCCGGGCCTCGGTCGCCCGCCGCGCGCACCTGAGGATGTTGTCGGCGTAGGTGAGCAGCAGCTTGGAGGCCTCCAGGAAGGTCTCCGGGGTGTTCTGGCAGAGCTCGGCCACCGCCGGGGACGCCACGCCGGAGCAGCTGCCCAGCGCCGCCGCCGCCGCCGCCGCCATGCCTGAGCGCCCGCGGGCGTCGCCGCCCCTCGCGCGACGCGTCCCGCACTGAGCAGGCGCCTCCTGCGCGGCCAACCCCGCAGCTGGCCGGGAGGGCGGGGCGAGCGGCAGGACGGGAGCACCGCGGAGGAGTCCGGCGCCTAGGGCGGCGGCTGTTTCGGACGCGGGGTGTCTGACCACGGGGGCGGGGCCTTGGACCCGGAGGGGCGGGGCCTGCAGTCAGGCACCGAGCTGGGACGAGAGGACGGGGCTCTAGTGCAATGACAAGACACCTTTTCCCCTTTATTTTAAACAAAAACAGAGAGAATTTCTATATACCAAACACTATAGTGAGAAATGCTCAGGAATTAAAGCGGGGACAGGAACAGTTGGGGCCTAATGGTATCAGCTCAGCCTTCCCCTTGAAAGATAGGATGGGGCCATAGGAAACTACGGTCTGGAAACTAATGTCATAGCATTAGTACTGTAATAAAAATGACAATCCACAAAATCATTGAAAACACCATTTTGTTTTTTAAATTCACTTAAAATTTAAGACCTTACAAATATCTCTTTACCAACAATTCTGGTAACATCTTGGAGTAACAGAAAAAAAGAAAGAAAAGCAAAAGACATGTTCTTGAGTAAAGTATCTTTTGAATACCACCATTTATGAACGAAGTAAGATAATTCATTACATTAAGGGACTTCGTCACACTCTTGTATCTGCTTCTTTCACTTAAGTTGAAGATATTTTGATTCTTCAGTGCCTTTAGAAAGGTTAAAGATGTTAAACTACATTAATCTCTTTATATCCATTATTGCTTCAAACAATGAAAGTATTGGTCTTAAACCAGCTTTGAACTTCTTATTTTTTTATTTGTCAATTCAATATATTTAACTCCCCCCCCAAAAAAAAATCAGCTTTATTGAGTATAAATTTCTTTAGAGTTGAGACACAATGGCATTATTCTCAAATGGAAAAAGAATCCACTAAAATTTCCCCAAAGTCTTTTTTTGTCACACATACTAAAGAAAATGTTGACTCCAATAAAGACCATCAGCAATGAGAGGGGTTGTAGTCCTTCAAGAACTTGGTATCATCAGAATCACCAGAAAACTTGTCAGAAAGACAAATTTTAGAGCCCTATTTTAAAAAAGGAAAGCCCAGCAATCTGTAGTAACAAGTCCTTCAGTTGATCTTGATGCATAGTAAAATTTGAGAAGCGCTAATTCAGAAGAAGGACAATTCATGGAGGTGGGACAATGTGAACAGAGTCCTTAAACAGAAAGATTAAGGAGCTGAGCAGTGGAAAGACTTCCTGTGAGAAAACCCCTCCACACTTAATCAGATCAAGGTCAGTCTCCTAGAAGAGTATCCTTCTCAACATTTCCTGCATCCTCCTCCTTGTCATTGCCTTATTTCAGGGTCTCATCACCTCACATCCAATCTTAATTCTCTCCCCTATGTCCATTCCCACATCCTTTCTATCAGTCCTGTTCACTGCTGTGATTTATTCTAAAACAGACATCTGATCAAAGTAAAAGTTTTGGATGGTTCCTCTTTCCCACATTCTATAGTCAACTGGTATCCAGACCAAATAGGTAATTTAAATTATGAAGAGGCTTTATTCAAGTCAAAAAGGAGTAGGGGAGACACTGGTGAGGGAAATGAGAGTTAACCATGTCCTTCCTAGGGGAATTTAGAATCATTAAAACATTGACACTCAAAATTAAGACCAGGAATGCTGGCATATGATCTCTGACCTATAGGATCAAATCAAAAGTCTCCATATATCACCCACGGCTTTTGTGTTCTGGCCCCTGCCTTACTCTCATGCTTTTATGGTTGCTTTGTTCCACTCCCACTTCTCAATTTTGACATTGGTCATATTGAACCAGTTCACAGTATATGGAAGTTACCCTGACACTATGGCTCCAGGCCTTGGTTCTACTCCTATAAGGAGGCCATTTCCCAAGCATTTATTGGACAAGCATTTATTCATTTCCAAGATATAGTTCAAGCATCACTTTTTTGAAGATTTACCAGATTTTAATGAGGTAGCATTGACTTTATTGTCCCCTTTGTGTTATAGTATGCTAATTTCATGTTTCAATTACAGAGTCAATTTCAGCAGTATGTACATGTTTGTTTCCGTGGCTGTATCCCTCTACTAGACTATGAACTTCTTGAAAACAGGAACCACACCCCTATTAATAATTGTAATCCATCTTCTAGCCCAAGGTTGGGAAATAAATGGATGTTTGTTGAAAATACAAGCACAGGTATAAAAATGAGAAAAATTAGGATCAATGAGTAGATAATGGTTTGGGACTATAGCTCAGTGATTAAGTGCTTGCTTAGAATGCTTGAGGCCCTGGATTTGATGCCTAGGACCAAGAAAAAACAAAATACTGAGAAGGTTAGTTTTCTGGGTCAAAAACTTTTTAACAGAACATGGGAGTTATATTTGTAAAGACAGTTTTGAATCAGAATATAAAGAATTTAAGGCAAACCTAAGAAGTCTTTACAGGAACCTATGATAAGTGGAGCCAATTTGAAGATTTGGTTAAAAAAAAAAGACACCATGGCATTGCAGCAATATGATATTCTAGAAAACAGAGCTACTAGAATATCAGAAAATGTCCCACTTCTTTCCAAATGAAAGTAAAAGTGGCCAGAGGTAAAAATTAAAACGATGGCCTTTTTACTTTTCTATAAAATTTTAATTGATTTGTCATTTCTTGTCCAAGATGATTTTTATGTACTAAAAAGAAAAATATAACAGCATATTAAAACTGTGTTTCATGAGTTTTGCTTCAAAGAAAACATTGAGAGTCTTTTTACATTATTTAAAAGTAGGGCACAGCAATGAAAAAAGAGAATGTAGCTCTCACCCATCAAACTTTATCATATAACTACATGTGTTTTAGTTTTACTCATGTGTTTAAGAGCTCTATTTTCACTGAATAAGGGTCTTACTAAGAACTGACTGGTTAGGCATGATCAGGGATTTTTTCGAGGTCAAACTAGGCTTCCCTAAACTATTTTAGATAAAGTAAATTTCCACTCATTTACATCCAGGTCTAACTAAGAAAAAGATAAGCTTGACCCAAATTATTTTCTAGGGGTGGGAAAGAAAGGAAAGTACTCCACTTGGAAACAATGGCTTCAAGAGCTATTACCCAGAAAGAAACATAAATATGACTAGACGGTTCAGAAACACATTCTATGGTCAGCTCTGTATCAAAAGATCAACAATAAAACATCTGAAACAGCAAATATCAATAAAGGTAAATAAATATCACCTTGCTCACTTTTTATATTTTCAGGTCTGAGCAAATAGTTTATAAATTTTTCCAACACTTAGAAATAAATGTCTCTATTCATCTCTATTCTTGTTTCCATTTCTGTCAGACATTGGATGTGGTATTGTGAGCATTGCCTAGTTAGGGAAACAATTATTAGAAAAGCATTATTTGTTTACTGTAAAAAACAGCCAGGGCTCAGTGGCAGCGCCCATAATCCGAGCGCCACAGAGGAGGTTGAGCAGGAGGAGGTGGTCAAAGCCAGCCTCAGCAAAAGTGCGGGCACTAAGCAACTCAGTGAGACCCTGTCGCTAAATACAATACAAAATAGGGCTGGAGATGTGGCTCAGTGGCTGAGTGCCCCTGAGTTCATTCCCGGGAACCAAAAAAAAAAAAAAAAAAAAGTAAAAAGTCTTAAGAAAAAATAAGGAAAACAACATAATCATTGTACATCCTTGCAGACCTTTAAAAACTATTTTTTAAAAACGGATATGCTGCATACTGTTCTGTAACTCGCATTTAACAGTTTCAACATCTTTGCACATTAATATTCACCTATAGAATTATTTTTAATGGCTTCATAGCATTTGAATGTGCTACAAATTGCACAACTAATTTTCTGATGTTGGCATTTTGGTTAGTCTACTTTTCTGTTACAAATAACTTGGAGCCTATAATAATTTCCTTTCTTAGGATTTTCAGTGATAATGCCCTTTAGGATTTTCAGTGATAACTGAAAATCCTAATCAGTTGTCTACAACATGAGACTAGAAGGGCATTATCACTGAAAATAAAACAACGTTTCTTTGTGACGGGCAAAAACGCTATCTTTCGCGTTATTCGCAGGTCTTTGGCGATCGGCGTATCCCAGAGGTTCGTGACAGAGTCTTTCCACGCAAGCGTTCAAGGGCCCAGCCACCTCGGACCGCCCGGTATCACACAAGGTGACGCGGCGCAAGGTCAACGGACTGAGCGCGCTCCCACGTGACGCACGTGAGCGAGCGCGTACGTATGTACGCGCGTGTACGCGTGCGCATGCTCACGCGAGAGTCAGCGCGGCGGAAGGGCCGTGCGGTTGTCGAAAGCCCTTTAAACAGGTATCAACTGCTTGTTACCCGTGGGTTTCAGTGCCTTCATCCCCAAATCGTGTCGGGGTTGAATTTCCAAAGGGAAGTCCGAGGACCCGCGGCTTAATTTCTTTTCGTGCAGCTGTGCTTTCTTCATAGTGTTTGAGAGGCACTGCAGGGAATGGCCACGCCTCTTTAACCCTCGCCCCTGGCCTTCGTAGTTCTTCGGAAGTGATTGGCTGATCCTATTTTCCTCTTGCAGAGGAGAGGTTTAGAAAGGTGGAGGGACTTGTCCGTCCTCCCGGCATAAGCCTAGGCCTAAAGTGGATTCTCAACCTGAGTGCCTAGATGCTCAATCTAGGACTCCTGGTTCTGGGTGGCCTTTCGAAACTCTTTTTATCCCTAGGTATTGAGGATTGATAAAGCCCATTTACCCGCCTCCAAGGGCCCTGAAATGTGTTTTTGTTCCCTTTAAGCCAGAAATACTATTTAGAGTCCGTTTTTAGCAGTCCTGAACAAAACGCTTTCTGCAGCCCGTATCAGTCTAGGAGTGGCTTCACATTTTTCATTGTACATTCTATTTTATTAAAAAAATAAATCCTTAATTCGTTTGTCTTCGAATGTCTGAAGGTGCTTACAATCTAAAGCACTGCAGTACTCAAGGGAATTAAGTCCAAGCTGATGAATAGATTAAAATGATGTTACATTATTTTCTCTGTGTTTATTAGAAGCTTACATCAAGCATTCAAAAAAAAAACCAAACTTCTGCATTATTAAACTCTTCAGCTCTTTAAACAATGAATACTTCCTGACTGTATTGTGGTCTGTTACAGGAATGTGTTTCTGATCATCTGAATCTCAACCATGTTGTCAAACTCCTTACATTTCCTAAAAATTACAAGCAGTCGTTTTCTATCTTCAAGATTATGCCATCAATTAATAAATGAAAAGAGGTTTTTTGGAACTGTGCCAACATCCAGAAGAGTTGTCATTACAGGAATTGGTTTAGTGACTCCCCTTGGTGTTGGAACTCAATTGGTATGGGAGCGTCTTCTCCGAGGAGAAAGTGGAATTGTTTCACTGCTTGGTGAAGAATATAAGAGTATTCCTTGTAGTGTTGCTGCTTATGTGCCAAGAGGTTTTGATGAAGGTCAGTTTAATGAACAAAACTTTGTGTCCAAATCAGATATTAAGTCCATGTCTTCTCCCACTATCATGGCCATTGGGGCAGCAGAGTTAGCCATGAAAGATTCTGGCTGGCATCCTCAGTCAGAAGCTGATCAAGTGGCTACTGGTGTTGCAATTGGCATGGGAATGGTTCCTCTGGAAGTTGTTTCTGAAACTGCTTTGATGTTTCAGACAAAAGGTTATAATAAAGTCAGCCCATTCTTTGTCCCTAGGATTCTGATTAATATGGCAGCAGGCCAGGTCAGCATTCGACATAATCTCAAGGGCCCCAATCATGCAGTATCAACAGCCTGTACCACAGGAGCTCATGCTGTGGGAGACTCTTTTAGATTTATAGCCCACGGTGATGCTGATGTGATGGTGGCTGGAGGTACAGATTCTTGTATTAGTCCTTTATCTCTTGCTGGGTTTTCCAGAGCCCGGGCTCTGAGCACAAACTCAGATCCTAAGTTAGCATGTCGACCATTTCATCCAAAGAGAGATGGTTTCGTAATGGGAGAAGGTGCAGCTGTGCTGGTGCTGGAAGAATATGAGCATGCTGTTCAAAGAAGGGCCCGGATCTATGCAGAAGTTTTGGGCTATGGACTCTCAGGTGATGCTGGTCACATAACTGCCCCTGATCCTGAAGGAGAAGGTGCATTAAGGTAAAGACCCAGTGTTCAAAATAATTTTTTAACATAAGACACTTTATTATAGTCTCAAATTAGAGAAAATTATATCTGGTCTTGATGCACAGTATCTTCATCGTTTTTCTATTCTGGACTTAAAAGTATTTTTGAATTCTTTACTTGAAGTATTGGAAGTCATGATTGAATCTCCTTACATAAATTGGATTTTAGTCAATGAAGTTGTGAAGATCCTGTGTATTTTGCCAGTTTTCCATGCCTCAGTTTGTGCTTAATAACTATCAGTATGCTCTCTCCTATAATCCTTTGTTCTTCCATTAGACTAGGACAGTAACATGAACCCTTCTAGATGTATCGGGTTGCTTTAGGTTGAGTTCTGTTCTTTTCAGGTCAGTGCTTCTCAGCCTTTTTATCACTCAGGAATCTTACTAAAATGCTGATTCGGACTCAGCAGATCTAGGTAGCACTTTAGATTCTTTATTTTAAACTAACTCCTGGATTGCAGTGATGCTACTGGCCTAAAGGCCACATTTTGAAAATTGAGTTAATTGTGGAAGAGGGTAAGTAATGAATTAAGGTTTTAAAAAGTCTTTGATAATGAATTAGCTAATAGTTTAGCTTTTTTCAATCATAAGTTTTACCCAGTTAAATTAGCTAGGATTTAGCAAACTTTTTCTGTGAAGGGACAAATAATAGATATTTTTGGTATTGTAGGCCATAGAGTTTCTTTTGTAACTGTTTGTGAAAGCATCCTCAGACAGTAGTACCTAAGTGAATGGGTGTGAATGTGTTCTAATGAAAGCACAATTTTTACAAAAGGAGGCATCGGAACAGAGCCATAGTTTACTGACTGCTATATAGTTATCTGTAGGAGAATTCTTTTAGCACACTTAAAATTATACCCTGAACTGTCTGTTAATAAACAGAAATTGCAGCTCAGAGATCAGGAACTAAAAAAAGTGTTGACATCCAGAAGATTTTAAAAGGTTCTTTCAGAGAATTTTAAAAAAAAATTTTTAGATTTACTTTTTGGCTTCACAATTATTTATTTAGGATTCTTATATCCTAAATAAAGAGGATTTTGAGAGTTTATTCAAAGCACTGAAATAGTAGTAGATATGCTAAGTTTTATATTTAAATGTGAAAAAAAATTAAAAGTTTTATTGTTCAATTTTTTTTTTGGCAGTGCTGGACATCAAACTAGGGCCTTGCACATGCTAGGCAATTGCTCTGCCATTGAGCTACATCCCCAGTTCTAAAACATAATTTTAAATCTTTCTCCATATTTTAAATCTCCACCTTGCCCCTTCCCATAAAAAAATTTCTAATAATTGTTTTAGTGTTGCATCAACATGTTTTTTTCCTGAGGAAAAATGCCAGTTCAAATACATGGAATTATATTTTATTTGTGATTGTACAGTCTATGAGTTAGTGTGTTTAATGCGTGGTGATGAAAGAATCTTAAGGTGCTTGTGTGACTCGTTATTCCCAAAGAGATGGCATTCTAACTTACATGATAATGAAAGGTGGTGTTCATCCAGTGTACTCTGATACTTACATTTCTTTCACATAAACCATTCAGGTAAACAGTCTGTCAGCAAGTGCAGTGACATACACCTGTAATTCCAATGACTTGGAAGGCTGAGGCAGGAGGTTTGCAAGTTCAAGGCCAGCCTCAGCAAGGTAGCAAGACCCTGTCTCAAAATAAAAAATAAAAAGGGCTAAGAATGTACAGTTCAGTGGTAGAATATCCTTGGTTCAATCACCAGTACCAGAAAAATAAAACAATAACAAACTATTAAAATTAACTTAGTTTTGATAAGTTTAATTTCCTTTCTTATTAGATGTATGACTGCTGCTATAAAAGATGCAGGGGTTCAACCTGAAGACATATCCTATGTCAATGCACATGCTACTTCCACACCATTGGGAGATGCTGCTGAAAACAAAGCCATCAAACATCTCTTTAAAGACCATGCATATGCCCTTGCAGTGTCCTCAACGAAGGGAGCCACAGGACATCTTCTGGGAGCTGCAGGGGCAGTTGAGGCAGCTTTTACTGCATTAGCTTGTTATTATCGAAAACTACCACCTACTTTAAATCTGGATTGCACAGAACCAGAATTTGATCTGAATTATGTTCCGCTAAAGGCACAGGAATGGAAAACTGATAAACGATGTATTGGACTCACCAATTCTTTTGGTTTTGGGGGTACTAATGCAACACTTTGTATTGCTGGTATATAGTAATTTAATTAAACAGTATTTTTTTAAATGTGGAAATAATATATCCATGCATATGTTTCTATATCAAAATCCAGATACCCTTTATCTCTGTTAGGGTTGCTTAACCTTAACTATTGATATTTGGTGTAGGATAGTTCTTTATTGGGGAAAAAGGACCTGTCCTGTGCATTGTATGATGTTTTACAGCTTCCTGGTCTCTTCCTAGTAAATTACAGTAGCAATTCCTTCCCTAATTTGACAACCAGAAATCTCTAAACATTGCCAGATGTTTTCTGGGGACAAAATAACCCACATCTGAAAACTGCTGATCCATAATTTCCTAATACTCTAGTTCAAACAGCTTTCTGACATTTCATCTTCTGTTCCTTTCAGAGACATTTAAAGAAGAGCTACTTTATACTAGGCAGGGTTGCTGCATGGTACAACTCCAGGTGCACCATCCACATATAGTATATTGAAAGGAATACCAGTATATATCTGGAAGTATGCATCATTGATCAACATTCTTTTGAGTATAGCTCAATCTATTTACCTTTTGCCTATGTAGGTCTGTTCATATCATCCACACTTAATTCAATAAATTAGTGGAATTTCCCTAAACTCCTAAGCTATCAATTCTCTAAAAGAAGAAAGTGAAATTGGTTTGATATTTCATATTCTTTTTGTATTTAATCTGGTACCCAGTGATTAATGGAGATAAGGATATTTGGAGTAGAAATTGTTAGTGACTTAGACAGTATCCCCTCAGCCCATCTTTAACCTCATTGTAGCTGTAATAGTATCCTGGGTTCTCCCAGCTTCCTGCCGCAAGTGCTGGTAGTCCCTTTTTTGCCTTGGGGATTTCTGTAAAGCCAAAGGATCAGGATCTCGTTCATCCCCAGAAGACTGGGGTACAAGTACCCCAGAGACAACACTCAACCAATGAAGGATGACAATTGGTGGGTAAGTGCTTCAGTCTCCTTTCTGAGGGATAGCTATGTTTCTCTACAGTTCCTCAGAGGGGTCCCCAATGAAATGGGGGCCCACAGCATTAACCAACCCAGTAACACTGGTATTTTTCCTCCTAATGCCTTATCCCTGATTTATAATACTATTCCTAGGAGTCATCTTCCAAACAAACCACGTTTTCTCAGGCTCTGCTTTCTGAGTAACTCAAAATTAAGGACATTTTTGTTGTAATGGGAATTTATATATCAACAGAATTGAGTGGAAAGAGGATAAAGGGAATATGTGTATTTCTGCAGAAATAAATAGAGTTTCCCACATCTTAATAGGCTGGCTATATTTCCTACCCACTGACTGTGACTACAGTACTTTATTCCCATATACCTAGCATTCCATTTATGTACTCATAACTATAATCATTTTTAATACATGATAAAATTTATTTGTTTGAGATTTACTAGATGCTAGCATAGACTGATGTTTTACTGGTCACCAGTGATAAAGGAATGGGTCAGGAAGCTGTGTACATATGTGGGTAAAGGTTTCAGGTTAAAGGGGAAGATGCAGAAGGAAAGATGTTCCAGCTAACAGAAATTCAGTGTGGAATGGTCTAGAAGTTAGAACATTTGTTCTGAACATAAATATACTCTGAGATTGGGGGATTAAGAGATAATCCTAGAGGATCTGGTATAGGTCAGGTCACACAGAACCTTACAAATTTTAAGGCAGTAAGAATCCTGTAACTAGTTTTGTGGTTCTGTTTCTGTGACTGAACCCTGACTGATAAATGTGAAGAAGAATGGGGAATATTGGGAGTAACACAATCACCTTTTGTTTAAGAAACATCACTTTGACTATGCAGTGAAGAACAGACTGCGGGGGAAGCATGTTTCCCATAGGAGAATAGAGTCAGAAGGGTTTTGCGAAATCTAGGTAAGGAAAGATGGTGGTCTGGATGAAACAGGATATTTTGACCCAAGTTTCTTCCAAAGTTGAAAATCTCGTCTGTGTTGTTAAATCAATTTTATTATGGCATCATTTGTATACAATAAAATACACTCATTTTAAATGTATAGTTCAGTGATTGATTTTTGAGAACTATACGCCTACACATTTAACTATCACTTCAGTGAAAATAAAGAATGTTTTCATCACCCCAAAATACTTGTGTCCCTTTTCAGTTAGTGTCTCCCTAATGGTACATCATCTCTGAAGAACATTCTGTCTAAAATTTACCTTTTCTCGAATTTCATGTAAAGGGAGATATACAAAAATTAATCTTGCATCTAGCCTCTTCCACAGTGTTTCTGAGGTTCATGCATGTTATTGAGTTTATCAGCAATTAATTCCTCTTATTGCTGAATTTTTTTATTCAATTCATATAGATGGTCAAGACTTTTAAATTATTTTCTGTATCTCATTGTTATTTTTTAAACAAGTATGTATTATCTTTTGAATTTAAGTAAGGCAAGAGACAGGAATGGTGGTATGTGCCTGTAATCCCCGCAACTCGGGAGGCTGAAGCAGGAGGATCCAGAGTTCAAAGCCAGCCTTGGCAACTAAGTGAGTCCCTAAGCAATAGCAAGACCCTGTGTCTTACAAAAAAAAAAAAAGTATTAAAAAGGGTGGGGCGGGGGGAGGGGTGCTTGGGTTGTGGCTCAATGATAGATCCTCAGCACTACTTAAAAATAAATAATTAAAGATATTACACAGGAAAAAGGGCTGGGGATGTGGCTCAGCAGTCGAGCACCCCTGGGTTCAATCCCTGGTACACACACACACCAAAAAAATTAAAATAAAAAAATGAATTTTTAAATTCTCTAGGACAGGGGGCTGGGGATGTAGAGCTCAGTGGTATAGTGATTGCCTAGCATGCTCAAGGCTGTAGGTGTGAGCCCCAGCACTGTTAAAAAAAAAAAAAAACAGAACCAAGAGTGAAGATGGCAGATTAGAGGAAGGGTGTTCATCTCAGCAGTACCTCAGTACCAGCCCTACAAACCAGGAACACTGCTCCTCAACAAGGTAGGTAACTAAGGGAACTCACTGAAACTTACTACTGGACTGTAAAAGAAACCACAGAGAGGGGGATGGGGATGTGGCTCAAGCGGTAGCGCACTGGCCTGGCATGCGTGCGGCCGGGGGTTCGATCCTCAGCACCACATACAAAACAAAAATGTTGTGTCCGCCAAGAACTAAAAAATAAATATTAAAAAATTCTCTCTCTCTCTCTCTTAAAAAAAAAAAAAAAAAAGAAAGAAACCACAGAGATAATATATTAAGTTTGACCATAATATAAGAAATAATATGTGAGGAAACACACCAACTTGGGTGCTAGCAGCAGTAGCAGTGGCTGAGTGGTGGGAAACACAGGCAAGCAAAGAAGACAACTTGGTTTTCAGAGAAAGAAAAAAGAAGAATTTGGCTTTGGGGGAAAACCTGTGGATTAGATGGTAAGTCTGGTCCAAATGGACACATCTATTGGGAAAACTGTTCAGTTACCCCACCCACCCCAAACCATTCACCCCAGTGGCCAATAGTTCCGCAGGAAGCAGGATCCCTGGTGCGGGAATCACCTGTAAGCTCTACACACCAGAAAGCAGAGACAGGCGATCAGGAACTCATAAAGAAAGTTGCCAGCAGTCACTTATCATGACCCCCAGAATGTTTCTGAATCAGAATGACTGAAATAGGCACAAAGAAAATTGTACCTGGCCCATACAAGCTCTGGGTACAAAGAGGGGAAAACTCTGTTTGTTGCTGGTGCCCCATAGAGTTATTGGGAAGATGTCTAGGTTAGCCATAGAGGAGCATCTGCACTCCAGGGTGGATACTGGGTGATTTATATTCATAGAGATGAAAGTGAAGCCTGTAGAGGTTTAGTTCTTACGTTCTAATAGTGAATTTTACCAGAGGCTTTAGAGATCCAGATGTCCTGCAGAGACTAGCATCTCCCCAGCATCAGGGCCATGGACCAACTCTCAAATATACACAGACAGATTTGCAAAGTTCTGCCAAGACTGATCCCCAACTAATGAACTTCCAATTAAGAACTCTGCACTCATCCCCCACTACAGGAATACATAATTTGTCAGTATGCCCCAGACTATCCCACCCTAAACTGGTAGATAAGAAGCTGAGATCTCCTCTGACCAGCTTTTCCTCCTAGCCACAACACCTAGCAGTTAGGTGAGGAGCACAAAGATATTGGTCTTTAAAAACCCCCAGCCTTTGACCCCAGGGTTACGAAGCCAAAAATAAATAAATATAAAGAATGAAAATTTATCCCTGCCAACCATTATGACAACTTCAGTAAACAAGCCCTTTATTTCTCATTAATATTTTTCTTATTTTTTTTCTTTTATGTTCCCCAATTTTTAATATATTGTATTTTTTTACTTTTCTATTTAAAAGATTTTAACTTTTTAAATTTTTTCACATCTCATTATTTTTTATTTTTTTTCCATTTTGCAAGATTGTGTGTGTGTGTGTGTGTGTGTGTGTGTCATGATATGGATAAATTAAAAAATATGTATTCATATAATTTTACTTTCACTTTAATTGCATTCCTCTGCACCTATTTATTATGTAGTCTTGGTTTGACAGGTGGAGTATAATTACATGGGATTGAGTTGTTTTGATCTTATATTTGCTTGTTTGTTTACACCTTGAACAAATCTTATTTCTCTTCTTCAATCACTTCCTCCACTAATAGTGAAATTTTCCTTTTCCCTTTTCCTCTTTCATTTATTACTTTTTGTTAATTTTTATTCCTTCTCATTTACAACCCAAATCTGCTACCTATCTCTGCCTCTCTGTTCACTTTTTAAAAAACAAATTTAAACTCTCTCTTGCCTTTGTACCCTATTTTCTCTTCATGTAAGAAACTATAATTCCACTAAATAATAGAATTATATAATTTACATAATTTCTACCTCATTCATGTTGTGATTATTAATATTATTTTAGGTATCAGGAATTGAACTCCGGGGCACTTGACCATTGAACGACATCCCCAGCCCTAGTTCATATTTTATTTAGAGATAGAACATTTTGATATGAAAGAAGATCTAAGGAATGAATTAAGAAAGCAAATATAGGAGATGAAAGACCATTTCAATAAAGAAACAGAGAAAAGAAACCAGAACTCCTGAAAATGAAAGACACATTGAGTCAAATTAAAACTTCACTTGAAAGCATCACCAACAGATTTAATAATGTAGAAAATAGGACTTCATAAACCTTGAAGTCTGGGTATATGAACTTGAATACTCATTAAGCAATAAAGGAAAACAAAAGAACCATGATTAGAATATACAAGAACTCTGGGGCAGCATCAAGAGAACAAAACTCAGATTCAGGGCTGGAGATGTGGCTCAAGCGGTAACGCACTCGCCTGGCATGAGTGCGGCGCTGGGTTCGATCCTCAGCACCACATACAAATAAAGATGTTGTCTCTGCCGAAAACTAAAAATTAATCTTAAAATTCTCTCTCTCTCTCTCTCTCTCTCTCTCTCTCTCTTTAAAAAAAAACTCAGATTCATAGAAAAATCCCTATATCAAAAGTGAGATGGACATAAACATATGGAAAGTATACAGGACATCAATTAGACAGGATCAGAACAGAAATTTGACAAGACACATCATCATCAAAATGCCTAACAGAGGAACTAAGGAAAGAATATTAAAAGCTTTAATAGCTACCTTGATTCTCTCATGTTTATGAGCATTATAGTTATTCCTGCTAATTGGTTCATTTTGACAAAATCATGCATGCATGGAATTTGATTTCCATACCTGCTCACCCCACTTTCCCTCAAGAAATGAAATTGAAACAACAATTAAAGCCTTTCCATAAGAAAACTTAAGACCTGGTAGATTCTCAGCCATGTTCTACCAGATACTTAAAGAAGAACTAACACTAATCTTTCACAAATTATTCCATAAAATTGAAAAGAAGGGAACACTCCCAAATATATTCTATGAAGCCAGTATAACCCTGATACCAAAACTGGACAAAGACATATCAAGGAAAGAAAACTACAGACCAATATCTCTGATGAATATATATGCAAAATCCTTAGGAAAATATTAGCAAGCTATATTGAAAAACACATAAAGAAGATGATACACCATGATCAAGTGGGTTTCATCATAGGGATGCAAGGTTGGTTCAACATATGCAAATCAATAAATGTAAATCACCACTTAAATTGAATTAAAGGGCAAGAATTATATGATCATCTCACTAGAAGCAGAAAAGGCCTTTGATAAAATTCAGCACCTATTCATTTAAAAAATGCTGGAGAAACTAGGGATGGAAGGAACTTATCTCAATGTCATAAAAGCTAGTATGATAAACCCAAAGCCAACACCATACTAGATGGAGAAATTTTAAAAGCATTTCCTTTAAATTTACGAATTAGACAAGGCTGTTCATTCTCACCACTTCTATTCAATAGTTCTCAAAATTCTAGGCAGAGCAATAAGGCAAGAGAAAGAAATTAAAGGGATACAAATAAGAAAATAAGAAGTCAAACTATCTGTTTGCCAATGACATGATCCTATATGTAGAAGATCAGAAAAACCTCACCAGAAGATATCCAGATAGATGAATTCAGAAAAGCAGCAAGTTACGAGATCAACTCTTTTCTATCCTCCAACAATGATTCTTCTAAGAAATTAGGAAAATCATTCCTTTCACAATACCCTAAAAAAGAATACTCGAGAATTAATCTAACTAAAGAGGTGAAAGATCTCTACAATGAAAATTATAGAACATTGAAGGAAGAGATTGAGATGACTTTAGAAGATGGAAAAAACTTCCCATATTCTTGGATAGGAAGAATTAATATTGTCAAAATGGCCATACTACCAAAAGCAATATACAGATTTAATTAAATCTCCATCAGAATACCAATGACATTCTTCACAGAACTAGGAAAAAAAAAAGTCCTTAAATTCATTTGGAAGAATAAGAAACCCAGAATGGCCAAAGCCATCTTGAGAAAGAAGAGTGATGCAGGATCACAATACCTGATCTCAAATTATACTACAGAGATATAGTAACAAAAATAGCATGGTATTGGTATCAAAATAGCTATGAAGACCAGTGGAATAGAGTTGAAGACACAGTGACAACCCCATACACTTTAAGCTAGCTGATGTTTGACAAAGGTGCCAAAAATATATGTTAGAGAAACAAAGCCTTTTTAACAAATGATGCTGGAAAAACTGGATATCCATATGGGTAAAAGAATGAAATTAGATTTCCATCTCTCATCTTGTACAAAAGACTAATGTAAAAAGATCAAAGACTTAGAAATTAGAACAGAAACATTGCAACTGCTAGAAGAAAACATAGGGTCAATACTTCATCATATAAGTGCAGGCACCAACTTCCTTAAAGAATCCAAAAGCTCAAGAAATAAAACCAAGAATCAATAAGTGGGATGCCATCAAATTAAAACGCTTCTCACATGAAAGGAAACAAAAGGATGAAGAGAGAGCCTACAGAGTGAGAGAAAATCTTTGCCAGTTATTCTTCTGACAGGGGATTAACATCTTAAATGTATAAAGTACTAAAAAAACCTGAATACTAAAAAATAAAATAACCCAATCAATAAATGGTCAAAAGAACTAAACAGACATTTCTAAAAAAATGGCCAATAAATATATGAAAAAATGTTCAACATCTCTAGCAATCAGGGAAACGCAAATTAAAGCTATACTAAGATTTCATTTCCAATCAAAATGGCAATTATCAAGAACACAAATAATAATAAATGCTGGTGAGGATGTCAGTGGAGAGTATACGCATACATTGTTGGTAGCATTGCAAATTAATGCGACCACTCTGGAGAGCAGTGTAGAGGTTCCTCAGAAGGCCTAGGAATGGAACCACCATATGACTCAGCTATTACACTTATAGTATTTATCCAAAGGAACTAAAATCAGCCTATGATAGTGATACAGTCACTTCAATGTTTATAGCAGAATAATTTGTAATAGCCAAATTAAATGCCCATTAATAGATGAATGGATCAAGAAAACATGATGTGTGTGTGTGTGTGTGTGTGTGTGTGTGTGTGTGTGTGTGTGTCAGATATTATAAACACATAGGGAATATCACTGGAGGAGATTGGGAGGGAGAACAGAAGGATAAAGGGGAGTAAATATGAACTGAATTTAACAAAATTATGTTATAAGCATATATAAATATACCACAGGGAATTTTATCTTTGTGTATATGTAAAAAGTATCAATCAAAAATAAATAGATATGGGCTGGGGATGTGGCTCAAGCGGTAGCGCGCTCGCCTGGCATGCGTGCGGCCCGGGTTCGATTCTCAGCACCACATACAAACAAAGATGTTGTGTCCGCCAAATACTAAAAAATAAATGTTAAAAAAACAAAAATAAATAGATAAAGGAATGAAAGGAAGATCAATAAAGTAGAGGAAGGAGAAGGGGGAAAGTGGGGAGAACAGGTATGGAATTCAAATTCCATGTGTGCATGATTTTGTCAAAATGAACCCAATTAGCAGGAATAAGTATAATGCTCTTATAAAAATTATAAAATCAAAATGGATATTAAAGCAAAGAATTCTTCCCCTGAAAATAGCAAATTTGCAAGGATTTAACAGAATTCACATACACAGATATTTATGCAATTTATTGTGATTTACTACAAGCATTGGTAGAAATTTGAGACTTTCTTGTGGGGGTCTAGCACCAAGAGTGTATGACTAGTTTCGAATCCAAATAGCCCACCCCTTACGTGGATATTTACATTTAAAGAAGAAAAAGAATGTAAGAAAATAAAAATGACAATATAATTAGCTCTTACATTAGTTCAGGTCCTTTGGGAAGCTGACAGAATTTTCTTTCCAATAAGTTTATTAGGATAAGATGCATGTAGGATAAAGGAGGAGCTCGCTGAATGCAGAGAGCCCTTCTGACTATGATAAAATTCTGATGCCTGTGAATGACACAGGAATGAAAGAATTAGACAGGCAGGGTTTCAGACTGAAGTGCCATTCTAAGAATGTTTTGGCCAGGCTTTGGGGAGTTGATCCAAAATATTTCATTAAAGGAGTTCTACATTAGACATAGGTATGTACTACTACCCACACTGTGCTTGGCCACTGGTTGGGAGTTGCCCAGGCACAACTGGAGATCTGTATATTTTTCATGGCCATGGTAAGCCGCCCCCTGCACTACAGATATCTATTTCTCCAAGTAGGCTTGATGAGGCAGCTATTTTGTGGTTCCTGTGGGCCTCTCTTTCTAAGAGAAACAATAGCCTGTGTTGTTGCAGTTGGTTCAAGGTCTACAATTGGTACTTATCTTCTCCTGAATCCATGATTCATTCTCAACCTCAGATATCATCTTGGCAGGCCTTGATGGCTTCCCTGGTAGTGTGACCCAGGCTTTCATTCTTGTGGAATATGAGCCCTTGGTTTTCAAACTACATCATTTTCAGAGAGTGTTTGCTGCATGTGTCTGTTGTAAAGCACTGCAATCTTGAGGTAAGGGAATACCAGGAGGTACCCAAAAGACCTCCTGGATTCCATGCATATAATCCCTGTCTTAATTGTGTGAATATAGCATTCCCTTTTCCAGCTGATCAGGGTCAAATATCATAGCCAGTATGTTGACTTTCTGGTTCCTGGGCACCAGGAATCCAAAGTGTTCTAATGGCATATAGCGTGTTGTTCAGTGTCATACCTGCTATGTCCCCTGGCAAGAGTGTGTACCCTTTGCAAGACAGGACTTCAAACGCTGCAGAGTCCAGAGTTGCAAAGGTCAAAAGCACAAAATTCCTGATTGGGTCATTAGGAGTGATGGTAAATGGGGCCACTCCTCTTTCTCAACATCCTTGATTTTTGAACCCATGTGTTTTTACTGGAGACTTAGCCCCATACAGAGGTCTTTGATTTACGCATGTGCTATATCCTGAAGATGGCATCATGTCCACTTGGAATGTTGCATCTGAGCTGGTGATTCATGTGTAGCTTCAGAAGGCTTTTCTAGCTTCTTTGGGACTGGTTGCTTCTAGATGGTGCAATATGTGATACAACCCATGGATCCCATGGGCTGATACAACCCTACTCCCATGAGCTATTCCTTTTGTTGTGCAATAGTCTCCTCTGTCAGATGCTATGTTATAAGGGATTCCATGTCTGTGAGTTAGGTTTCCCATAGGCCTGAAGATAGTGGTACTCGTTGAGGCTCTATGGGAAAGAAAGGTAAACCCATACCGGAAATAGGTTATATAACTGTGAGGATGAAACTTTGGTACTTCCTCTGGAGTAGGATGGACATTGAGAGGCATCAGAAGCTAGATCCATCTTGATAAGTGAGACTCTATATTGTTGGACTCATGTGTAGCCTCCATTTCTACCATTTTTCTTTGTCAGATGCAAGTTTTATGTAATCTTTGTGCAAATTTTGGGACAAAGCCTGGTTCATGTCAGTTGGCAGTCATTTTATCACTTTGATTGTTCAGTCCCTCTACTGTGATAGACGCCTTCTTATGAGCATCCAGAAGTCTTTACCCTTCATAAAAATGCCTATGTCCATCCACATGCCTCTACTCAAAATATTCTTCTGCTCTTTCAGTCCTTGCCCTTCTAGGCTCCTGACCAAACACCAGACCTTTGGACCCTTCCCAGAAATTTTTATATATTCTTGCCGCAGTCTGGCTGGGCACAAAATAACCGAGCCGCCACAAAGCCTTGTAGGTTCAAACAGCAGCTCTTTATTCCCGAACCGGCACTCTATGCACACTTTTCGGGAACACACTCCCTTCACCCGGGCTCTGCTGAGCCAATTCTCTCAGAACCCAAAGTAGCGGGCACCCGAGGCAGCAGGATCCGCCCTAATCCCAGAGCCGCCCTAATCCCAGAGCAGGGTCACCTTTCAACCATTCCCTCTAGCAAAATGCCAAGCGTCATTCTGACTAAACTGTGGCTCTCAACATATTCTTACTTCTTGGGCCACTTCTGTTGTACAAAGTGAGTGACCAGATGTAGTTCTGCCTACTGGAAATGTTTTCCCTCACTTTATCTTTCCAGTCTATCCATGGATATTACTATAATGTAAACTGCCATCCATTTTTAGCTTGAACTCCTGCAAGAAATATTTAGCAGGTAAAACCCAGCAGCATTTAGTAATTGATGGCCTTCAACTTCTTTGCCAAATTCCTTGCTTCTTTTTTTAATATTCCCTATTCTCTTACCCTGGAATGTAAATTCTACCAGAATAGGGACTTTAGCTTAATTCTTTGACTGCTGTCATTTCTTTTGCATAGAACAGTACCACCTGGCACAAAATTGGTCTCAATAAACATGTGTTGAACCAACAAATGGATAAATCTCAGGAAATTGTTCCAGCTGTCACCTTGTGCTCAGATCATAGAGTGGTAAAAGTCATTTTGGATTCATCCCCTTTCCTTTTTCTTTTTCTTAATCATGCAGCACTTCCAGCTGATTATACTTTCAAAATATATTCTGAATTGTCACTACCTTTTGTTTAGTATCTATTTTTAGTTGCAGATGGACATAATACCTTTATTTTATTTATTTTTATGTGGTACCAGGAACTGAACCCAGTGCCTCATGCATGCTAGGCAAGCTTTCTACCACTGAGCCACAATCCCAGCCCTATCACTACTCTTTATTTCTACCAATACTACAGTTTCTTCTCTGAATTGTAAGGGACAACTTTTTGCCCTTCCTGTTTCAACTCCCCGTTACTCCCCAAACACATTCATTCTTGCTATAGCTGACAGATTTTTCTTTCTATGATCAATTACATCATGTTATGTTTCTTCTGAGATCTTTCTAATGCCTTCTCATTTGACTCAGGATGAAATTTGAACCTCTTACCCTGATGTATGTGACCACTCTCTAATCTTACATCCCGCTGTTTGCATGCAAGCCAAGCTTGTGTTCTTTCTGTTCCTCAAACACCAAACTCATTTCTGCTTTTATATTTGCTGTCTCTTGGCCAGAAACACTACTTTTCATTTATGTGAACATTGACTTCCTCTTTTTATTCAGGATTCAGCACAAATGCCTCTGGTTGAGAGAGGCCATCCCTAGCCACCCCAATCTTCCTGCTCAATCCATCTCCATTCTATAGTTGTTTTATTTTTTTTTGTATATCTTACACTATCAGAAATAAGCTTTTCTTAAAAAAATGTATCATTTGATATTTGTAGTTGCTTGTGTTAGAATATAAGTTTCACAGGATTTGCGGGGGGCGGAGAATATTGTGGATTTAGTGAACAAAAACAGTATTGTGTGACGCATACTTGCATACAGATTTATACACATACACAAACGCATCAAATATCAACACAAACAAAACATTTTAGTCCCAGCAGTGACTGAAAGTATCTCTGCTTCAGGAAGGACAGGAAAGAGCAGGAGTTCATCATGATCTTAGAAAACCAAGAGAATTGTTACCATCTAGAGTAAGTACAGGGGATGGGTCTTATAGATATAATTAGAGGAGATCATAGTTCTTTCTCTTCTGTCTAGTTACTTGAGACTCAGCTTTGATCTTTGGTACTAACAAGGAAAGGAGAATAGGCATTAAGATAAAATTTCTTTAGAATTGCTTAGCATGAGAAACATATCTTGAATTATATGAGGCTAAACCTGACATCTTGAACAAAAATGGCTCTAACTCAATATTTAGCCAGTGAGGGTTTTTTTTTTTTTTCTGTAAAGGGTCAAATAGTAAATATTTTTAGCTTGGTGGGCCATATGGTTTCAGTTGCAACTTCTCCATTCTGCCCTTGTAGTGCAAAAGTAGCCATCATGAATGGGCATGGCAGCACTTGGCTGCAGGGGGGCCAGAGTTGGCCAACTGGTTTTAGTTTTACAATTCTCATTCTAACTTGCAAGGAGGCACATTCTCTGAAATGTTTAGCCTGGGTAAGTAGAATATCCAGAAATTTTGCAGTAAAATTCAGTATGAGCTAAATTTCAGTACTGATAACAATAATAAAAACAATAGCTGGTGCTTATGTAGTGTTTACATGTCAGGGATTCTTTTAAGTACCTTTTAAAATATCACTTAATTTAGTCCTCACAATAGCTGTGTTGTACTGGAAATGAGGGGCAGGACACTGAGATCTGGAAGCAACACTTTATTAGTGGTGCCATGGCCCAGAGATCATTCCTAAAGTCTGAGCCCCGAGCATAGCAGGGCTTTTATTTTTATACATAAGCAAGTTTTGGGTATATCAAGGCAAGGGAGTTGGTGCAGTTCTATTTATTGGAGGGTGTATTCTACATTCCCTGTCTGGTATAAGCTTGTCAATAGCCTAGGGACTTTTAGTTCATAGAGCTTAGGAACTTTTTTTTTTTTTTTTAATTTTTTAGGTGTAGTTGGACACAATACCTTTATTTATTTATTTATTTCTATGTGGTGCTGAGGATCGAACCCAGGGTCTTGCACCTTGCATGTGCTAGGTGAGCTCTCTACCACTGAGCTACAACCCCAGTCCAGCTTAGGAACTTTTACTGTACTAAGCCCAAAGGGGGATTATTCTGACTCTGCTACTGCTAGTGCTGTCGTTTTGTTACAGGTTCCTGCTAGCTGCTCAAAGCCCCTAGGCTTAAATGCCAGTAAGCAGAGCTACTGTGTAAAACCACAGCCTGTCAGCTCTTATCTTCAAATGCTGAAGTTTCCATTTTTTTTCTACCACAATGAGATTTAGGTAATATGGTTGTCCCCATTTTATGGACAAGGAATATGAAGTTTAGTGAGGTTAGAACACTGGTACAAAGTCACATAGTCAAACAATGGCAGAGCAGGCACTCAAAAGTGACTTTGGATTCCAAGGAGCAGCAGCAGGCTCTTCACCTCATAAATCCACCCAAGTTGAAGAGCAAATGTTGACTCTTCCCACCAAGGGAAATCTTATAAGGAGGAGAGCTCTTTTGAAACCTGTTTTGGGTTGGTCAAAGGAATAATGTAAAATTTATTGAACATCTTTTGTTTGTCTGGGAAAGATGTGGTCTGTTTTCTTATTGTAGGTACTGAAAAATTAATCTAGCATGTTTCAAGTCTGATAAGCAAACCACAGCCTAATAAACCCCAAATTAAGACGATCCTTAAATGTAAATAATCTGTTTTTCCTCAGGTTTAATACATGTATATCTTTCTTTCTGACTAAAAAAAAATTCATCATAATACCTTAAGGGAAAGATTCATTAATTTACAAGTAAAAACACCAATGATATATGGTATATGCTCCTAAGTCAGCTCTTCCTCCAATTTCTTCACCACTGGCTAGTAACATTTTACTACTTTCCCAGAGAACTGAAATGTGTGTTGTCATTTCATTCTGATCTAACTTCAGCAAATGGCACCTGAGAACTCCATGTTTTCATTGCTTAATTCTACTATGATCAAGCTCTGTAAAAGATGTTCTGGCATTAAACAACCTATCATAAGATCTTCTTGCTATCCAGAATGGTGTGGTGGGATAACTGAGGCTCAGTTTTCTCAGAGGTAAAATGAAGTCTGTCAAACAATGGTTTTGAGTCTCAAATAAGGTTGATTAATATACTAAGGGTCATCCTTTCTACAAAGAGTGGGTATTATCTTAAGAGAAGAATGTGGCCTTTTTCACATTAATGAATTTTCTTAGAGCTTGTTTGCTAAGTCCAGAAGTTGTATTTTTTATATTACTGTTTCATATACCTTATATCAATTTACTATTGTTATACCGTCATCCTTGGAACTTAAAGAAAGAAAAGCTTCATCAAGATAAAAAGCAACCTTTCTCACCTCTAAAATTTTAAAATAAACAGTCCAAAACATTGAATCATTAGCAAAAACGCTTGTGAGATTCTTTAGAAGCAAGGAGAGGTTAGAAATCTTCCTTTCTTGGCTGGCTCTGCCCACCTCTTTTTAGCCATGGGGTGGATCAGATGACCTCTCCAGTTTCCTTCTAGCAGTGGTATGTGTGTGTGTGTGTGTGTGTGTGTGTGTGTGTGTGTCTATTTAAAGATTATGCTAATATTGTTGATGTGAAATCCTTTGTACACATGAATGGTTGAAAACACTGGCTCATGACCTGGATCTATGCCTGCTTGGCTTAAATTGTATACTTGAGATTAATAGGACTCAAATGCTAATGTTCTGTAAAGGGTATTAAATCTTTTTTTCTCCTTAAGATTTTTTTTTTTTAATTGCATTTTGGTCTAAAGCAAGAAAGGGAAGTTTAATAAAAAAATGCATTGAGATACAGAAGGAATTAGACTATTTTAATAGGTAAGCTCCGTTTCATATTGCAGTTCACAAAGATGAATGAATAATAATGTAGAGTGCAGAGATCTAGGAGGTAATCCCCTAGACAAGACATTACTGGAGCAGCATATTAACTAGAAAAGAGCCATTGTTAGGAGAGGGCAGAGAAGAACTCTTCAAATTCATAAGCATCTTGTATCTAATAAGTAACTTGCATAGCACTTTAGGAGATCAGGCCCTGGAGACCGCTTGCCCAGGTTCACATACTAGCTCCACCAATTCTTCGACCTCATCACTTTGTTTAATCTCTTTGCACCTTGTGTTTCTCATCTGTAAAATGGGGATAATAACAGTAGCAATTTTTTAGGGTTGTTGTGAGGATTAAAACGAATTACTACATGTAAAATGGTTAGCATTGTGCTTGGAATATAATGTGTTCAATAATAGTGATTAATTCAAAATATTAGGTATTCTTGTGTTCTACTTTGTTTGCTTTTTGCTTTTGTTGCTTTACTTTTTGTTGTGGAAAATTACCAAAAAAAAAAAAAAAATTGAAAATAGGAAAGTAATATACACCCCATGTGCTCATCAGCAGGTGTCCATTCAGGGCTGATCTTGCTTTTCCTAAATGCCTAGTTGCTACTGCTACTCCTACTCGATTATTTTGATACCAATCTCATACATTATATTATTTCATTTATAGATATTTTAACATGTATCTCTGAAACAAAGGTAAATTATAATACAGTAATTACTTTATAAATAAAGTTTTATTAGAATACAGTGAAGATTCCAGAATACACCATGTAGCATAACAGTTATTTGAAACTGAAAACATTTGGGAATAGTTCCCTCCCACCCCAAGTTCTTTTATCTGCCTGAAAGCAAAACTTCTCAAAAGAGTTTAGTTATTATAAATCCTTTCCCCAGAAGTTTTAGAACCTTGGAGAGAAGTTGGTATCACATCAAAACAGACATTATCACAAAATTATCCTATCTTCTCTTTAGGGCCTATTAATCTTTCCTAAAAGTCCTTTGTTTTTCTGTAAATAACTTTCTTCCTTTCCCATTCCCTCATTAAGATGATATTTAAGCCCCTTAATCTAATGACCACCTCCATTCACATTTTCCTACCTACTCCTCTGTATTATGCAAACAAGTCTGTCTTTTGCTAATCTGTCTTTTGTCAGTTTAATTTGCAGGCCCCAAAATAGATACAGAAGGAGGACAGAGGAAAAGTTATTCTTCCCTGACAGCAGCTACACCCATTCATCCATTATAATTATTGTATATTACTGCTTTCAGGCTATCATGGTGGTGTGGTTAGGCTGCAAAAGAAACAATATGATCATCAAGCCTGAAATATTTACTATCTGGTCCCTTATAAACTTCGCCATTTCTTACTCTAAAAAACAGAGACTCTTTCTTTTAAAAATATAACCACAGTCAATTTTCACATCTAAAAACATTAACAATAATGCATTGATATCATCAAATATATACCTGGTGTTTAAATTTTCTCAACTGTCTCATCCATTTTTTTAAAAAAGCAAATTTGTTAAAACACAGGATTCAAATTGAGGCCAATACTGAAAGATGGAGCCACGGAGTCAAAAGGAGTCAGTCCCTTTGCCTTTATTTTCTTCTTGCAATTTATCTGCTCAAGAAATAGGTCACTTGTCCTGTGGAGTTTTCCATACTGTATTTTATTGGTTGCAAGTCTATGGTGTCTCTCATTGAAGCTCTTTTTCCATCCCTATATTTCCAGTAATATTGGTGGTTAGAACTGGAGACTCAACTTAATCCAAGTTCATAGGAACACTGTTCAAGCGTCATGTGTAACCCTATCAGATGGCACATAATGCCTATCTTTATGTGATGTCAATAGACAGGCAGATTTATTGACTTAATTCTAAATAAAAACCACCATTGAATGTAATGCCTTTGAGTAGGGAAAATACCTGTCCACTATAATACTGGTAAATTATTCAACTATATCATTATTTATCATGGCAACTGTAAATAGCTAGAGAATAGCACAGCTTCCTTTTGTGGGTGGAAGACAGATTTCTATTTAATCACCTTTAAAATATATCTGTGGGCTGGGGATGTGGCTCAAGCAGTAACGCGCTCGCCTAGCGTGTGTGTGGCCTGGGTTCAATCCTCAGCACCACATACAAACAAAGATGTTATGTCTGCCAAAAACTACAAAAATAAATAAATATTAAAAAATTCTCTCTCTCCTCTCTCTCTCTCTTTAAAAAATAAATAAATAAAATATATCTGCAATCCATCTGCTTCTTACACCTCCCGTGCTCTCATGCTTCCTGGTCTGTGCCTCTGCCATCTCCTGTGTACATCACTAGGGTGACCTCTTGACCTTTCTGCACTGGCTTTTCTACTCCATATTTTCAACACAGCAGCCAGAAAATTCCTTTAAAAAAACCCAAGTGATACATGACTCCCCTGCTTACAACCTTCCTAGTGTCCCCATACCATTCAGTGTAAGTATAAAGGTCAATACAAGGGCTTGCCAGGCCCTAAATAATCTGTACCTACTCCTGCTCACTCTACTCCAGCCCTGGTCATCTCTTTTCAGACCCGCAGATGTACCCATCATATTCCTCCCTGAAGTGTGCTGACTCTTCCCTTTGCCTTCAATGTTCTTCTCCCAGACCACCCCAGGATTGATTCCCTCACCTTTTTCAGGCTTGAATGCCATCGTCTGAAAAATCCCAAGCCTGGTCACTCTATTTAAATATTTTACCCCCCATCACCCCACTTCCATACTACTGACCACTCTATTACACTCTACTTTTTAGTTTTCTAAGGCACTAGTCACCTCTTAACATATCTTACAATTTATTCATGTCTGTTATTCATGTCAATTTTCTATTTGGTCATGTGAGAAGGTCAGTTTCTTAATGAGATGACTGTTTATTTCATTCACTAAATTTTGTCTCTAAATCAACATCTTGCACAGACTAATACATAGTTGTCGAATGTGTGACTAAAATGATTTTACCTATCTATAGAGAGAACCCAAATGTATTCTATGAATCAAAGAACCTCTGACTATCCCTCCTAATACTTTGTGTCTTTCTTCTTTCATGGCAATCAACCTGTGTACCAGATGCTGTGTTAAGTAGTTTTCAAGTATTATCTCATTTAATACTTCAAACCACCCAAAGCAAATCAGAACTGTTATCATTTCCATTTCCAGGTGACATAACTTAGGCCTACTAAAGTTTAGCAACTGCCCGATTTTGTGTAGATAGTAAGATGTAAAGTCAGGAATAGAATTCAAATCTCTCTGACCTCTAAATCCTTGCTTTAAACAACATATCTAACCCTTCTACAGTCTGTGGAATTGCTCTAAGTTTAGTCTCTCATAGCAATTTTCTCCATTAATTAATTGATTCATTCATTCATCCATCTAACAAATATTTATTGAGCACTAACTATGTGCTGTGTACTTAAGACATATCAGTGAACCAAAGATCCTGGACCGTACTGAGCTTTCATTACTTTAAACTCTCTCAAAAGATATGATTCAGGGTAATGTAGAAGCAGGACCAGGAAGATTCTTTTAGTTTCCCTAATATATTTTAGTGTCATAGAGAAAGCTCTCCTCATTCCAAATCGCTATTCTTCACCCCAACTTGTCACAATATTCCACCTGAAGATTAATGATACCTTCTGAGAGACTTCAAAGGCTTGCATGAAAGTACATTTTTTTTTTCTGTTTAGATTTGTTGTTACTTTATAGTTGAGGATACCAAGGCTTAGTTTGATTTTTAAGATAGCAAAGTCAGTAAAGGCAGAGCTGCTATTTTTGGCTCCTGATTTTGTGTTCATGATACTACAGCAAACATCAGAAATGAACATGCTGAAGCTGGGTGTGGTGGTGCATGCCTGTAATCCTAGTGGCTTGGGAGGCTGAGGCAGGAGAATCACAAATTCAAAACCAGCTTCAACAATTTAGTGAAGCACCAAGCAACTCAGTGAGACCCTGTCTCTAAATAAAATACAAAATAGGGCTGGGTTTGTGGCTCAGTGGTCGAGGGCCCCTGAGTTTAATCCCTGGTATCCGTCTCGCCCCACAAAAAAAGAAATGAATATGCTGAACTAAGTGGGATGGGGGAGTGTTCTGGGAAGCCAGGTATATGAAGGACATCAGACAGGAGGCAAAAGGGAGCCTGGGAAGCCTGATTTGCCCATACATTTCCCTGGAGCTGGTTAACAGGGGCCTCAGTAGAACAAGAGGAACAAGGGCAAGTTGGTACTTTTGCAGGCCAGTTGGCCAATTAAAATAATTAAGGAAGGGATGAAACCAGGTGCCCTTTTGAATACCTCTGCTTGGAAGCATGAGAATACCTTACCTCAAGTTGATTTTCCGATGGCATAGCCTCAAAGGAACCAAAGAGGGTTGTAGAGAAAGTCACCTTGATCTAGTCCACGGGTACCACCTCTACCTTGCATGGCACTGTTGAACCCAGGGTAACTCAAAGTTACTGTAGGGAACTTCTCCATTTCTGGCTTAAACCAGAAATGTCTCAGGAGTAATTTGCTTACAGTGTGGACATTAGATCCACACTGGAAAAGAAGTGAGACAGAAAGATTAAGCCTTTAGATTTAAAAAGAAGTTTCTTTAGATTTTGGCTTTGTAATTTACTTCCCAATTTCTCTGACTTCCCTTTTTCTCACCTGTAAGAAAGAGTTAATTACCTTACAAGCATTCATTAATTCATGAAGGATTTATTGACATCCACTTTGTATGAAGAACACTACCTGTAGGTGTTGAAATGACATTTTATGTATATATCTGAAGAGCATGACATATAGTGGCTGTTCAACAAGTAGCAGCTATTACTATTGTTACTATAATTACCAGTAAGGACAAGTTGTTCAACAGAAAATGAAAGTGACAGTAGTGCAAATATCACATTAGGTAGCTTTCCAGCCATGATTCGAGAGGCCCAAGCCTAGCATTGTTTTGTAGCTTATTTGATGGGTCTAGAGCATTTTTTCCTTTCTAGCTGGAAGCACCAAATCTTTCTTTAATGGTTATGTGACTTCTGACAATTCTGGTCAACCATATCTCAGAAGGAAATTGATTCAGTTTCACTAAATATCATCCCATTTCATGAGAGTTAATACAGATTTGTTATAATTTTAATCTGGTAAGGAGTCAGTCAGTAGAAAATTAGAAATTTTAATGAAGATTCTTATTAGCTGTTCTACACAAATAATGGGACTATAATCTCACTCAAGATTCTTGGCACAGCAATTCTCATTTCAATTTCACAAATAATTATTATTTCATGTTCATATTGCTTTGTATTTCTTAAATGTTTTCAATTAATTTTTTCCTGTTACTCTGGAAAAATCCCTCCAAAACCAAAAAACAAAACCTTTGAGCTATTTTAGCATGTTAATCTCCATTTCACAGATGGGGGAATATGGGATAGTTTTTTGAGCAAACACCAATGCCTTCTGTTATGCTAATAAAAATAATGCAAAGTTCTCCCCTAATGAGTGGCCACAACCAATACCTATTACTAAATGAAACACACACACACACACACACACACACATACACACTATTGGATCAAAGCTTGTAATGCTCAGTGAAGAAAAAAAAAAGACTGCACAACTTCTTTCAGAAAATTCGTGTGTTGAACTAAATTCAATTAAAGACAGCGATTCCATCTCCTCTCTGCTGAGTCCCTGCCTGTACAACCCACATTCCCCACTGCCTGCCCCTTCCCTCCAACTACTCTTTTTTTTTAAAAAAATATTTTGTTTTAGTTGTAGTTGGACACAATACCTTTATTTTATTTTTGTGCGGTGCTGGGGATTGAACCCAGGGCGCTGCACATGCTAGGCGAGCACTCTGCCACTAAGCTACAACCCCAGCCCCTTCACCTACTCTTTTAATTCAATTTATCAGTCAATTTTTGCTGTGTAGTGGCCACACAATTTCAGTTTTAGTTTGTTTCTGCCTCATGCACCTGTGGATTGGGCCAGGTTGGTTCTGCTTCATGCCAAAGTAGAAGTGTCTACCCAGGGTCTGTTTTTCTCATAGCAATGGCCTAAGTGCACTAGTATAAACTTAAGGCATAAGCACATTTTAATTCTTTTCTGGTGGCACAATCCATTGGTAGAAGCAAAGCACATGGCCTCTTTGAAAGTTGAGGGGCGGGGAAGTTTGCTGCCTAGCAAAGGTTTTGGACATATTATTGGTGGGGGCTGTGAAGCCCAATGATGTCCTGCAGTCGTAGGCAGTATCTTTCTCTTTTATCTTTCCTCATCTTTTTTTCTGACTTGCCAGTTAGAGTGTAACAGCATCTTCAAGTTAAGATACATTTCAGCAAGAACAAGATCCCCAAGTATGTGCCAGGTAGAAAGACATGTAATACCCAGGTAGGCTGACCAGGGATAGCCCAGGGGTGGTAGATTTACAGCTAAAATACTTTCATCTTCTACCTCTACATTTAAGAACTTTGCAATATGACTGAAGATTTCCTTGCCCAGAGGTTGAGTCCATCCCCCAACCTCTGGAATCCGGGCTGACTGGTGACATATTTGACGAATAGCATGCAGTGTACATGATGGCGTGCTAATTCCAATCCTCTTCAGTCATGGAGAGGCCTTGCGTGTGTTCATTCTTTCTGGGGTACCACCATGAGAATAAGCCTGGGCTAGCTGAGGAAAGGTGGGGAGACCATATGGGAAAGAGTTGTCCCTGCTGAAGCCATTACTGACCATCCTGTTCATAGACAACTTAAGGTGATTGACGGCTCACAGGTGTGTATTCAAAATCAAGCAACTGCCCGGCTGACCTATGGGTACATGAGACGTAATACATGATTGTGGTTTTAAGCCACTCTGTATTGGGTGGGTTGTTAGGCAGAAATACTAACTAAAACACCCTGGAACTTCCCATCTTGGGAGGGTTAGATGGAATACCAGATGACGCCCCTCAATCCTCAAACCTGTGGCCCCTCTTTCCAATATCCCCTAACTTTTCTATCATCTGCATGTGTCGTGGCTATTTCTTTAGGAGAGTGATGTGATTCTAATTGATTTTGGAGAACACGATGCTTGATGTAATGAAAAGGAAACAAAGCCCACAGTGGCTTCTGTTGGGGCTGTCAGATGCATTTCCATTTTTGTAACAATTGTAATTAATTTGAGCGAGGTAGAAAATTCATTTTCTTTGAGGAATCGGAACTATAGAGAAATTTGCCAATAAGCAGTGTTTGGAATTTTAGTCCCCATGTAGGAGGCACAATAATTTTACGCTGACAGCTAATATGCAGGGAAACCAACTCAAGATAAAGGAAGAGATTTGCCCGCTATTGTGTGTTTCTGGAAAGATGTGATAATGGGATTGAAAGCAAATGGAAAGGTAAGAAGCCTGATATCAAAGCGCTACTTTTTTTTCTCCCCTATTTTATTTTGTCAGCACTAAGATGCAGTTAAAAAAAAATAAAAGAAGAAAAAAAAAGAAAAGAAAAAGAAACGTAAGGAGATAAGTGTGGTGAACTGCCGTTCAAACTTTTAAAATTCTTGAACTTATTTAAGGGTAAGACCTTTGGGGTCTGTAGAAAATATCACTGTGCAGAATTGCCCATTCTTTCAGTTATACCATAATTCCACTGTAAATTTTCTGTACTTTAGTGTTCTGTTGTCAATATTTTTTTCTGCTCATAACTGAACTCTAATGGGCTACTTTCACATTTGTGGGCACTTGTCACTAGTTTGTTTTTTATGGTGCACTGTTGTAGTTGAACTTTGGTACTGGTTTAAATTATTCTATCAACGCCCTAGGGAATGGATCACCAGTGAAATCTGTATAAAATCAGGGCACAACAGAATGTTCCATGCTGTATTTATGTATCCTGATAAACTTATTAATATACTTTGGCAACACTTCTCGGTGGTGATGGTGGGTTTGCTGAGTTCCATTTATACTTCACCTCGTGTCCCTGTTGGAGGGCAGACACGTTATTATGATATCAGCATTTAGCATGTGTAGCACTGAGTAAATGAATCAATCACTTTGGGGTGAGAAGGGGGTCAGCTTCCAGCAAGTCTCTTTGTGGGGACAATGAGAACATGAAGGAACCAGGACTTCCTTTCCTGCTGACCTTTCCCAAATATATAGCCTTTGCCTGTGTTAGTATTCACAGGATGTTTGGAATTCTTTCCGAGTCCTGGAGCTTGGCAGGGAATTGATCACAAAGGGACTCACCTTGCATGATGACCTCTTTATGAATTAAGAGAAGAAAGTAAATATTTCTAGCAATAATATGAGTGTAGTAATTTTTATGTTTTGTTCATTGCTCTATTGCCAGCACCCTGAAGAGTACCTGGCACATAGTAGGAACTCAATAGATATCTGTTCAAGGAATGAAAAGAAATTTGAGGAGGATAGAGACCAAGATCTAGGTGAATTTTCATACCAACTAAAGAAATCCCTTCACCTTACATTTATCTAAATTTCTTCCTCTCCCACAAACCATACTTCAGGGCTGGGGTCAAGTTTAACCCAAGGTCAGCATCAGATATTTTATGTTTATTCCTCCTGTCTCATGATCTCCCCCTTATCTGAACATGTGGGGTCAGATATCTCTGGGTCATACAACATCTGTCCTGCAAACAGGTGGGGCAATTTTGTATATGTGAATGGAGCTCAAAAGAGAGGACTGGGCCTTAGGTACACATGTGAGAGTCATTGGTACGTGGGTAGTAATGAGAGTCATAGTGGTGAGCACGTTCAGAATAAGGCAATATTCTGAACATAAGCAAATACAAAGCTTCACACTAGAATATGCACACAAAAACCGACTTTCATTGTTTGGGTCAGGCTTTTAGCTTCTGTATAACTGATAGGTTGACAATTCAGATGGTTTTTGACAAATATGCACTGGTCAACCAAGGATCAACTGAATTGTTCCCCTAACAGTAGCAAACAAAGTGTGGATGGTGAATTCAGCTTTCATCTGAACTCAGGTAGAAAAGAAAGACCTGGGTTAGCTATAGCACTGGAACAAGGACTAACATAACAAACAGGAATGGAGAGGGTGCTGAGCTGATTCTCTCTGATTGGAGGTGGACTTCTAGGATTCTTATGGTAGGCTAAGGGAAGGATTCTGATTGGCTCCATTGGATCCTATGCAGATTCCTGAAGCAATCACTGAGGTCTAGAGGATGTGGTATGTGACGACTCAGTTTGGGTCACATGCACCCTCTGTGGTTAGTAGAAAGAGTGTGTTATCCGAAAGCAGAGAGGAAGGCATGAATACTGAGTAGACAAAAATAGTCCCTACAGACTATTATAACTAGAAAGAAGTTGTTACGCCTAAGCTCTTACTTGAAGGTAAGATTAAGCTGTCTTCTGTTTAGTTTGCATGCCTGAGTTTAAGCAGGTTGAAGTTTACCCACGCGAATGTATACTGAGAAGGCCAAATCAGCCTGAATCATAGACTAGACAACTGGAAAATAAAACATATATGCTTTGCCTGAATCTTTTGCTCTGCCTAAAGTCTGTTTTATAGTGTTTGCATGATTTCATTTGGCAAAGGCATAGAAGGTACTTAGCTGTAAAATGGTGAGTAATTATATGCCACAGTAAGTGTCTGAGCCATTACCCACAGTAAGTTAGTGTGCAACCTGTCAGAGGAAAAGAGCCTTTGGATTTATACTGTAATTAGTCCATATTTGCTCTGCTCCAGAAAAAAAAAGTCTCTTGGCCTACTTTCAACATATTTTAAGTAGAATAAAATCTCTGTTATTTAAAATCATGCTGTACAATTGCATGAAAAATACTAGTTTTTAGGATTGGCCAAATAAGGTTCTGAGAGTTCTCTTTGGAAAGAAGATAAGTCTCAAGAATGTGAAATTTAATTGCTTCTGTTCATCAGCAGATTTTTATTTTTTATTTTTTGTGATATTCCTTTCTTTACCTGTTGATTTGGGGATCTGAGGGCATGACCTGTCAGTAATCATTGTGAGACTGCTTTTAGCCTTAACTTGTAATTAAACGACTATTTATAGCCCTTTGCTGCTCTCAATGTTTCTCCATTCGTTACATCATCCCTGTGAGTAAGATCTTGATAGACTCAGAAATGGAGACTCAGACTCATGTTAAGAGGTTTTTCTAATGTCACATAGATAATAAGTCGCAGAGCTAGGACTCAAGCCCATGCCTTCTATGTCAAATAGGATGCTTTTGGATATACCTGACTAATCATGGCTAAAACAGTAAAGAATGTCACATAAAGAGAAGGCCGGAGGCAAGTACGTCCCGGTTAGTTCAAGAAGTAAAGCTGGTGTCTCCTTGATTCCTTCACTCTTCCTCTCAAGGCTGCACGATGCTTGCAGCAGCTTCAAGCATCACATCTTCACATTCAGATTCTAAAACAGGACTGCAGGTAGGAAACCTCTGGACCTTAGTCGCTCCTCTTCTTCACCTAACCCATCTTCTCTTCCTCCCTGTCTTTCTCTCTCCATTTCTGTTTTTTTTTTCTCTTTTACCCTCCTTCTTTGCTTTCTTCTAGCTCTCTTTTCCTCTGCATCTCTCTTTCCTCTCTCATCTTTCATCCCCCTTTCTCTTTGATACTGGGGATATAACCCCACAGGTGCTCTAACAGGGAGCTATACCCCCAACCATTTTAAATTTTATTTTGAAATGGAGACTCATTAAGTTGCTGAGGCTGGTCTCAAACTTTTGATCCCTCTGCCTCAGCCTCCTGAGTAGCTGGGATTACAGGTATGTACTGAGCCTGGCCTTCTCCTGTCTCTTTCATCAAGAAGCATGTCTTTCAAAGAAATAATTTTCCAGAAGTGTCTCCATATTGTCCAGTGTAGGCTAGATTTTTTACTCCTATATGCAAGAAAGGTTGGGAAAGTGAATACCTGACATTTTTAGTCTCCAGGCAAATTTTGCTCTAAAAGATGGCAAACAGTATTGGGAAGTGACTGTGGAGTTGACAGATGTGTCTGCTACATATTTCACTTGATACCCAATATTATTTTATCTCATTGGATTTGTTTTAGAACTAGAAATGAAATGTACTAATTTATTTAGAAATCGCTTATTGAGACTTTGGTCTTCACTAGCAGTGCTGTAGGTGTTCTGTGTCTGCAAATATTCATGGATTCTTTTCTTTCCTTTAAGGAAAGAAAATGATTGAAGAAAGAAGGCAGGACCTTGATGAAACTGCTCTAAATGCAAATTGACATATAAGTGTAATTGTGCTGCAAAATGAACTGCAGGAGTTTAGAGTAAAGAAACAAATATCACTTCTAGCTAGTATTTGGTATTTAAGAACTAGAATGAATGTTACCAATTCAGTATTCCACCAGGAATGTCTGGGTGCAATATGTTACCGGGTAATAATGCAAATCCCCTGCAGTATATAGATAGCTGGGATCCTCATTTTTGGTTAGAAAGTGGAAGGCAATGAAATGAAAATGTGGCAGCTGAAGTTGTGTGCACCGAGGTACAGAGCCAAGACTGAGAGATACACATTAGATTCTTTTGACAACAAACCATTTTCAGGAACTCAAGGAGTCTTTCATATTGGGACACTGGCCAATTTTGGGTCACTGTGCTAGACTTGCTGGTTAATACACAATCATTGTTTTGTTCTTTTTCTTTCATTTATGTTTCTTTTGGGACTTTGTGGCCAATATGCTTGGGGGTATAAAGTTGACTATTAGACTGTGCACAGTTTTTAAGTGTTTTGTTTTTTTTTTTTAATTTTTTATTGTTGGCTGTTCAAAACATTACATAGTTCTTGATATATCATATTTCACAATTGTGCACAGTTTTTAGAGAAAGATTGCAAGCCAATAGAAGGATGGGCCCAGAACACATATGTGGTCATTTCAAACCATTAGTTTTTAACATGATACTCATAGACGAGGTGGATTTTTCCCAAGAATAGCTTGGACAGATATTTTTTGAGGCAAATATTCTTCTATTATTTCCAACTTAAGAGAATATTCTTAAAAATATAAAGTTTATGGATTTTTGAGAATGATTATCTGTCATGAACATTAAAAAAAAACCCTGTTGGTCCTTGATAGAGTGTATTACATATAGTAGGAGTTCAATAAATGTGTATATAGAAGAAGTTCAATAAGTATTTTACTAAATGAATGCTTGTTTCTTCAAGTATTCTAGGAAAGATTTAAAAAATAGCTTCAAATTTGAACATATTCTTTACTGGACATCAAGAGCCTCAAAACTAAATAAAAATTTCGCTTGTAATATAAACATCTTGAGTAATAAAACAATAAGTTTTGTTTAACATTTGGAAATATTTATTATGATATAATTAAGACATACAAAAATAGAAGAAGAGATTGGAGTAGGGGCAACAGAAAGATTCTAGCAAAGTTTTTTTAAAAAAATATTTTTAAAAATTGTTGATAGACCTTTATTTTATTTATGTATTTATACACGGTGCTGAGAATCAAACCCAGTGCTTCACACATGCCAGGCAAGTGTGCTACCACTGAGCCCCAGCCCCAGCCCCTCTAGCAAAGTTTTGAGAATTGTTTTTGCAATTGAGCTTCTGCCACTTCCATGAGAAAAGCATTCTCAGTTAGACTCGACAGTGGCCTAGCTTCATGAACAATGAAGGCAGAACAGTCTCAGCTAAGCCGACTGAATAAAGTTCTGACTAATTCAGAGCCACCAGTTCAACCTACAGACAGTGGAGTAAGCCCATCCAGATCAACAGAGCCACACAGCTGACCCACAGCTACATGGAAATGAAATGTGTATTTGCATATATGTCAAGAAGGACTTGTGGTTTGTTGTCCCTCAACCACAACATGGTGATGGACAACCAATACAGTGGGACTTAACTATTTTTATTGTATACATATGTTGGTTTGTCATTATTTGAGCCTGTGATTACTTCTTCTGGATATTTTTTAAGGAAATGAATGCAATTGTGCTGAACAGAAAATATAGAACCATGATAATTGGATACAAGGGGGAAAAAAATCAAACAAAACCTCCTTGATAATTTCTAGACCTGATTCCTAACTTTTTTTTTTTTGGCATTGATTCTGACTATGATTTTATATGTAAAAATTATTTCAATAGTGAAAAATAAAATGAGTAATTAGTTGTTCACTAACATGAAGAAAATGAAAAAGTTAAGTTATTGAAAAAAGGAAAATTTACCCAAATCATGAGAACGAAATAATGTTTATTTATTTTATTTTGCAGTGCTGGAGATGCAAATTTATTTTTAAAGTTGGCTTAAAAAGTTTGGTTTGAGGGCATTTATTTACTTACATTTTTAGCAGCCTCTTCAACCCTTTCAAATGCTGTGTGTTTTTGTTCCTGACCACAATGAGCATTATTCTTAATAAACAGGGTCATAGCTCTGGATCTTATTTTCAATAATTATTAAAACTCTTATTTGCCTATGCCAGTTCCTTTATAGTTTCTGGCCTCATTTTTCTAGCCGACGGCCATGGGCCCATATTAATATTTATGTGGAACCCATAGAAGTCTGGTTCACTTTAGACTTTAAAGTCACTTTAGACTTTATAAGGAGATAATTAGTTCCCACAAATTAAGCAGGATTGAATTTCATTGCATATTCAATCCAATTATTCTTGAAATCCTCAGATAATCCCCAAACCTCATTTGAGTGATTAGTATCCATGTTTTCTACATCAAGTCTTCCACAAAGAATTGTAATGAAGAAGATGGAGATTTTAAAGTTTTACCTCTTTCCCTACTTCTCAAATCCATATTTTTTTTCCTTTTTACTATCTTAACTCTTTCAGACCTTCAGCTCTGCTTCCTGGTTTATTTACCTTCTCTATCCAATCTGAGCCCCATCCTTATCACCATATTCCTCATGTCTCCCAGTTCCTTCATCTGTCTATCCTTCTGCTATATCTTCCATGCCAGCCCTCAACCCAGGACAGCTCAACCCCACACAGGAGGACCTCATTGCAGTGCATATACACCATTCCCTTGGGCCTTGGCTCTACTTATAGGCCAACTCCAGGATTTCTTCCTCCCACTCTACCCTCGATACTACCATTGGTTTTTTCTTGTAGAGCATGATCAAAAGCAATCAATGAATCTCTCCTGCCTCTAAGTCCTGGGCATGGCATCCAAAGCCTTTGCAATCTAGCAGTCAACAATTTCCTACCTTCATTTTCTGCCTGTCAGTCAGAAAGGAGTGAAAAGTAACTGGAAACCACAAGAAATGGAAGAGTCCATCAGGATAGAACTGGCTCACCCATCGCGTCCAGAAGAGTGCGGCAATTTGGGAAATGACAGGTAGGAATTATGTTCCTGGGGGCTGCACTCTGGAGAAATAACTCACAGTTTGAAAGTATAGAGAGATGCCTTGGGCTTGCTGTTCCTTAGAGCAAAACTTCAGATACAAGCTGTGTGAAGTCAGTTTATTTAGAAATTTAAACTCAGAGAAAAAGATACAGGATAGGGGAATGAAACTGGGAAAGAGGGAAAGCTAACTGAGTTGCCCATTGCTAGAGGTGTCTAATGTTGGATTCAGTGGGACTTTTTGAAGAACCTTACAAAATAAATTTAAGGACTGTTTGAATGAGTCTCCAGCCATACTACCCTGAACTCGCCTGATCTTGTAATAACTGTTTGCTTGGGGGATGCAAGGAGGGATACTTGTCAGCTTCTGTCCTCCATGGTGAAGGGTGGCCTCAACTGATGCTAAGTCTCCTGTACTTTGGGATTGAGAAAGCATAAATTCCAAGTGATTTGGAAGACATCTCGGGACCTGCCTCAAAATAGTCCCTCGGCAGCAAGCAAGAGGTCTTCTAGTGTAGCTTAAGGTGAGATACAATCTAATTGCTCCAGCACATAAGAGATCAAAGACTACATAAGACTAGTAACTGCAGCATTAGCTAAAGTAAGAGGCGGAGCCAAGAGGACTTGGAAGTGTGCATAGGAAGCATTCCATTTGGGAGGTGACATGCTGAACCAGAGTCATTGAGGAAAATCCACTTGAAAAAATAACAAGTCAAGCAGACCATGGTCAAGGCCTCTGCTCCAAACCTTGCTATGGTCCCCATTTTTCTATTATAATAGCCAAGTCTTCTTCACAGTTGTCCACAAGGACACAATGTGGTCTGTTTCCCTCTTTACCTCCCTGATTTCATCTCCTTTTCTTCTCCTCTCCTATCATTCATGTTCTCACCATATTGTTCTCCTTGTTGCTATTTTCACAAACTCCTGATTTAGGATATTTGCACAGGCTCTGCTGGGAGCAAGCACTGTGATTGATATTGGTTCCTTGCCATCGCTGTTCACATGCCACTCTCCCAGAGGCTGACCTTGATCACCCTGTGAAAAATGGCACCTTCTCATATTCCCAGTGCTTCCTTCCTTTTCTCTCTATGTAAAGTTTGCTTTCTCCTTAGGTTTATTCTTTATTTTTCTCTCTCCCTCTCAGAAGGCAAGCTCCGCAAGGGCTGGCATCTTCAGTTGGTTTGTTGTTGAATGTGTCCTAAATACCTGTGACAAAAACAGTACATAGCTGGTACTCCACAAAGTTTTATTTTAAATAAGAAAATGAAACAGCAATCCCATATGGTAGAAACACTGAAGCGAATCCTGCCTTTAGAGGAGGCCTCACAGTTGTTCCCTTTTGTTCGTTTTTGGGCTCAGGCAGTTTGCAATCCAGTCTGTAGGAATACTAGCTGCCTGTTCCTAATTGGAGCAGAAATATAGATGGGCTGGATTTATAACTGTGGCCCTTCTTATATTGAAATTCAATATTGGCCCAAGTATGTTGTTACATTGTGTATTGTGTGCATGTACGAATATGTAACAACAAATACCACCACTATGTGCAACTATAATGTACCAATTAAAAAAAAAAGTGGGGAAAGAAAAAAAATTCAAGGCAGAATAGTGGTGAAACCCAAGAAAGTTGTCATCCTAACAGATCGACATTTGATGAATCACAGTAGAACTTCTTTCAAAGGAAGGTAGAAAGGACCTTTCTGTCCACGAAAGTCAGTAGTCATGATTATGATGCTTCATGTGATGCTTTAATTTACTGTATATCAATTAGGTAGTGTAACAATTGTTTGCAATAGGGATTAAGATTTCTACCTTACAAGCAAATGTTTATGGACATATTTGTACTTCAGAAAAACTGAGGCAGGATTCACATAACATAAAGTATACAACTCAGTGATAGTGCATTCACAAGTATTGATCATTATCTAGACCTAAAAGATTTTTATCATTCCAAAGAGAGATCCCAACCTCATTAAGCAGTTCTTCTTCATTTTCCTTTTCCCAAATCCCTTGGAAGCCACAAGTCTGTTTTCTGTTTCTATAGATTTACTCATTCCTGGTGTCTACAGATGCAGTCAAACATTATGTAAACCTTGTGTCTGATCTCGAATTTAGCATGTTTTCAAGATTCATCTAGGGTGTAGCATGTATCTATACTTCATTTTTATTTATGACCAAGTAACATTCCATTATATGATATACATTTTGTATCTTTGCATTCATCATTTGATGAACATTTGGATTGTTTCCGCCTTTGGCTATTATGATTATTATTACTATGGACATTTGTATACAAGTTGTTGTTTAAACAATATTTTGGGGTATCTATCTGTGAAGTGGAATCTACATTTATTTTTAGACATTCCATTTGGGGAGCGTTATTTCCTGTAAGATACCAGCATTTATTGAAGTGACATTAGATGTATAATCTAAATTGGATATTAGACAACATTAAGAGAATTAGAACTACAAATTATAAAAGAAAATGGAAAATAAGAAAGCAAAAATTCAAATAAAAATATTTAAACCATAGACTCCTCATGTTTCCTACAATTAGACTGAGAATTTGATTAGTAGGTTACCTGGCAGGTGTTGATGGCTTTTCTAAGTTAGAAATGAAACCTAGAAATAAACCCATGAAACCTAAAAGGCTTAGTTGACAACAGAAAAATGGAACACTTCTGTACAAACAAAAGAAAAAGAAGCTAAAAGATGACTAGAAAACTAAGGAGCTATTTGCAACATTGTAACAAAAGATCAACATCCATAGTATGTAAACAGTACAGATAAATCATTTAAATATAAAATGAAATATGCTATATAAATGGATAAATATACTTTTTACAGAATTTTTTTTGGAGGATTCCAATTGGAAAAATTTAAAAAGACAGGTAATATTCGTAATTCATAGTCATGGAGAAGAGGTCAGTATAACACGTTGTCAGTGAACATTTATATTGGTAAACCTTTGTTGGAGGACAAGCTAATAACAGTGTTATATTGGTGAAAGAAAGACACATAAATTGATATAGATCAATGGGACCCTGAAAAGACCTTCACAGATCCTTGACAAAGGAGCAAAAGCAATTCAATAAAGAAAGGATAATCTTTATTGAATTGGTGGTGGAACAATTCTGAATCCATATGCAGAAAAAGGAAACTAGACACAAACCATTCACAAAAACCAGCACATTGAAATGAAATCTCAACTGGAGATAAAAAAAATCCTATCTCATGAAAATTGAAGAGAGATCAGTAGAGGAAAAGGACCCTGCAGGAGGGAGGAAGGTCTTGAAAGGGGAATTAGATATCCCCTTTGATATCAGCCAAATTATATTGTTATATCATGTGCATGTGTAAATATGGAACAACACATCCTACCATTCATATATAATTATAATGCACCAATAAAAAATATGAGAAAAAGAAAATCCTAGGAACTCTCAGTGATAAAACACAGAATATATTCAAAAGACATAATATCAGGCTTTTCATTAACAACACTTGATGCATAAACCCATTGTACAATATACTGAGAATTGGTGGGAAAATTCGACAGATAGAAAGGACACCATTAGAACTTACATTATCTTCCTGTGAGAGGAAAAATTGCATCATGTAGCTTATAACCTTAGACTTAGACAGAAAACTAGGGTTCAGCCAAAGTCTGGGGATATGTATTATCTTAATTCATTTTGAGTTGCTACAACAAAATACCCAAGACTGGGTAATTTTTAAAGAAAAGAGGTTCATTTATGATCATAATTCTGGAGTTTGGGAAGTCCAAGATCAAGGACAATATCTGGATGCTGCTTTACCTCATGGTAGGAAAGCAAGGGAGAGAGGGGACACATGCAAAAGGAGCACATGTACAAGAGTGAGGGGTGGTGCCAGGCTGAGTTTATAATACCTGCTTTTGTGATAAATGACCCACTTTTGCAGGAATTATATTAATTCCTTCATGAAGTTTCCACTTCATGGTCAAATACCTTGCCCTGGGCCTCACCAACCAACACTGCTGCCATGGCAATCAAATTTCCACATGACGGCTGGGGGTGTGGCTCAGTGGCACAGCATGTGCTTAGTATGTACGAGGCCCTGGGTTCATTCCCTAGAAAAATCAAACAAGCAAAAAATTCAGAAAAAGAAAACCAATCAAAATCCAAATCAGCTGGGTGTGGTGGCACAGGCCTATAATCCCAGCAGCTCTAGAGGCTAAGACAGAGTTCAAAGCCAGTCTCAGCAACTTAGCGAGGCCCTGAGAAACTTAGCAAGACTTTGTCTCTAAAAAAAAAAAAATATTTATAAAAAGGATGGGGATGTGGCTTAGTGGTTAAGGACCCCTGGGCTCAATGTCTAGTACCAAAACAAACAAACAAAAAAACCAAAACAAACACAAACAAACAAGCAAATAAATAAAAAGAACCTTAAAACAAGATGAGTTTCAAAGGAGAAAGGTCATATTCAAATTATAGCAGGTTACAAAAACCATTTAAGAGACAGAAATGAAAGCAGGGCATGCTACGGGGGCAAGATGATTAGTGCATTCAGTCTTGGCTAAGCCAATTAAACAATGTGAATCTGGACACCCATAATTTTCTCAACTATGTATCTATTCTCTTTATACCAATTGTGGCACAGCAGTTATCAACAATATTCATTTAATCTCTGCGCTGTATTGTATTTTCTATAGAGCCTCTGGCAGCTGACCAAGTTGACTTTAAAGAAAGCTTTTTGGTCATTGTGATCACTCAGAGCATGACAGCTCCTTCTACCCCAAGACATGATTTGAATGGAAAGCTTTTGCTCAAAAACAATGCAGTTTAGGCTGGTCAGTTAATCAAAAGTATGAGGCTAGGAGATGCCATTTCATCACGTGGAAAACTTTTGATGCATTCTCTCATCTACTCTCCACATGCAGTTTTCCAGTGAAAATCGCCCCATATACCACCAGATGGAATTTTATGCAAGTACACATCGATGTGTGCCAGGAGAGTCAGAGGAGAAATTTCAAAGCACAGCTGCCAGCTCTGCCTAACATAGGACTGAAAGAACCAAATTTATAAGCAGGTGCTTGCCAGACAGCAGACCTCTCAGTTTAGCCAATTATGTAAATGGAGCCTGAAGAAGGATTTGTGCCAGGCTCAGTTTCAGATGAAAGCCTGTCTCTTCTGAAGCCCAGTCCTGGGTCTACACTGTTTTAATGGTTTTTGCGTCCTCTCCAGTTTTGATTTTATCTTTCTAATTTGTGGAGAAACTCTTCCTCTTCAAGCAGCTTTGGACATACAGAGCAAAACTTTCATGAAATTGGTAAATGTAGACATAAAATCATCAACAACAAAAAACCAAAGGAGTTTTAATCACTTATGCTGTGTGTGTGTGTGTGTGTGTGTGTGTGTGTTTTCTTATCCTTTTTCTTTTTCCTTTTGGTACCAAGGGGTGCTCAATCCCTGAGCCACATCCCCAGCCCTTTTTAATGTTTTATTTTGAGACAGGATATTGCTGAGTTGCTTCGGGCCTCACTAAGTTGCTGAGGCTGGCTCTGAATTTGCGATTCTCCTGCCTCAGCTTCTTGGGCTGCTGGGATTACAGGTACCACCATGCCTGGGTCATGCTGTTTTTTAGTTCACGAGGCAAGGATTCTTAAGAATTAAGTGTGTTTTAAAGCAAAGTGTCTCCATGTATCGTATTTTATTTTCTGATTCCTTGAAACCAAACCAAAGCCTATATTGTGATGATCACTGGGAAGTGAGCAGATGCTTTATTTTTGTATCCAAAGTTATCTGGGGGCCCTAGTGCACTTTTATGGCACAAGAGGAATCCAAATCCTAGAAAAGGATGGGGAATAGGAAGAAAAGCGCTTTGGGCTCAATCCTCATCTGGAAGGTAGGGGACATGTAAATATTCTTTTTTAAATTTATTATACTTATTACTATATTTGTGGTTGTGGATTCCTTTGTGCACTGCTTTCTTTGCTTTGGCTTGGGCTCTGTGAGGGGCAGGACCTCCTTTCTTTGCTTTGGGCTCCGTCTTGGTGAAGGGGGCTTTTGCTGTGGATATTTTTTCCCTACAGCAGAAGATGAGTTACAATAGCCCTTTAATCAACTGCATAAATTCTTTTTGAATGGGTGAATTCTACTCATACCAGTTCCAGATTTGGAATATTAGATTGTATCTTACTTTTTGTGTATTGCAAAAAAAATGTTATAAGAACTTGCTCATACATATATCTCTGTATATCCTCACTAGTGCTTAACATCTTTCTACAAGTAGAATTCCTGGCATAAATAGTCCATACATTAGAATTTTGGCAAATACTATCAACTTTGCCTTCCAAGACAGGTTTACTAGTATACACGCCTACTGACACTGTTTTACAGTGCCTTTTCCTCCAATTCCTATTAACAATGAATGTCTTTCTTTTACATATTTTCTCAACCCACTAGAATCAACCCCAAATATAATTCTTTTTGAATTGTTTGCTTACTCTTCAATAGATTGGGTTGTCTTTTAAAAATGATTCATAGGTGCTATTTACATATTATACATAAAGATCTTTTGCTACTTATGTTACAAATACTTGTAGTTGTCTAGTTATCTTTTACTTTTTTGCCCCTTTTGATGTACAGTTGTTCTTCATATTTATGTAGTCACACCTGTTTTATGTTTGGGTTTCATTTCTTATGTAACTGTTTTACTTCTGGGTTTCATTTCATATTTAGAAAAGTCTTTGAAAGCTGAAAAGTGCCCGTAAGTCAAATTTTCCACCATGAAGACACCACATGGAACCCGTAGAACCACTTTATGACTCCAGTGGCTTTTGTTCCCGGTAAGCAGGTCTTGGCTGTGCCTCTCTGGATGTACCTGTCTGTCCAGATTTCAGGTCAGCCATTTACCTTCTACCTTAGTTTCTGGTGCGCCCAAAGAAGCCATTGATTGTCAGTTTGTCAGATTTTTTCTTATTGTAAAATGGAAGTGATGACTTCTAATACTTTTATGTATTTTTTATTTGTTGTTGTAGGATATATATGACAGTAGAGTGCATTTGGACATATTGTACATACATGGAGTACAACCCATTCCAATTAGAATCCAATTCTTGTAGTTGTACATGATGTGGAGTTTCACTGGTCATGTGGTCATATATAAAGTTATATATATATATATATATATATATATATATATATATATATATATATATATATATATATAAGAAAAGTTATATCCAATCTAATCTACTGTCTTTCTTATTCCCACCCCCTGCTTCCCTTCACTTCCCTTTGTCTAATGCAGTGGGCTTCTATTCTTCCCCTCCTTAACCTTCCTTGTTGTGGGTTCACATCCACATATCAGAAAAAAACATTGGCCTTTGTTTTTGGGGGGATTGGCTTATTTCACTTAGCATAATATTCTCTAGTTCCATCCATTTACCAGCAAATTCCATGATTTCATTTGATTTTATGACTGAGTTAATAGTCCATTGTGTATATATACCACATTTTCTTTATCTATTCATCTTTTGAAGGACACCTAGGTTGGTTCCAGAGCTTGGCTATTGTGAGTTGAGCTGCTATAAACATTGATGTGGCTATATCACTATAGTATGCTGATTTTAAGTCCTTTGGGTATAGACCCAGAAATGGAATAACTGAGTCAAATGGCGGTTCCATTCCAAGTTTTTTGAGGAATTTCCAAACTGCTTTCCATAGTGGTTACACCAATTTGCAGTTCCACCAGCAATGTATGAGTGTGCCTTTCCCCACACATCCTTACCAAAATTTGTTGTTACTTGTATTCTTGATAATTGCCATTCTGACAGGAGTGAGATGGAATCTCAGTGTAGTTTTAATATGCATTTTTGTAATTGCTAGAGATGTGAACATTTTTTTCATATATTTTTTTGACCATTCCTATTTCTTCCTCTGTGAATTGCCTGTTGAATTCCTTTACCCATCTATTGATTGGGTTATTTTATTTATTTATTTTTTTCGCTGTTAAGTTTTTTGAGTTCTTTGTATATCCTAGAGATTAATGCTCTGAGGTGCAGGTGGCAAAGATTTTCTCCCATTTTGTAGACTTTTTGTTCACATTCTTAATTGTTTCCTTTGCTATGAAGAAACTTTTAGTTTTATACCATCCCATTTATTGAATCTTGACTTTACTTCTTGCTCATTAAGTTTCTAATGAGAAAGTTGGTTCCTGAACTAGCATGTTGCAGATTTGGGCCTACTTTTTCTTCTTGTAGGTCTCTGGTCTAATGCATAGATCCTTAATCCACTTTGAATCAAATTTTATGCAGGGTGAAAGACAGAGGTTTAATTTCATTTTGCTACACATGGATTTCCAGTTTTCCTAGCATCATTTGTTGAAGAGGCTATCTTTTCTTCAATGTATGTATGAGATAACTGTATTTATGTGGGTTTGTCTCTGTGTCTTCTATTCTGTACCATTGATTTATATGTCTATTTTGTTGCCAATGCCATGCTTTTTTTGTTGCTATGGCTCTGTAGTATAGTTTAAGGTCTGGTATTGTGATGCCTCCTGCTTCACTCTTCTTGCTAAGGATTGTTTTGGCTATTCTGAATCTCTTATTTTTCCAAATGAGTTTCATGATTTCTTTTTCTATGAAGAGCATCATTTGAATTTTAATAAGAATTGCATTAAATCTGTATAGCACTTTTGGTAGTATGGCCATTTTTATAACATTAACTCTGCCTATCCATGAACATGGGGAATCTTTCCATCTTCTAAAATCTTCTTCAATTTCTTTCTTTAATGTTCTATAGTTTTCATTGTAGAGGTCTTTCATCTCTTTGGTTAGATTGATTCCCATGTATTTTTATATGTACTCCCAAGTATTTTATTTTACTTTTTACTCTTACATATTGAGCTGCAATGGGAAGACTTTTACTATAAATAATTTTTACTTAAGTTTTGTGGCATGTATTTACATAGATGCAATTTAGTAATACCAGAAATTCTAGCTGAAGAGCAGGTCTTGCAGTGCAGCATATCAGGAATCAGTGTTGGATGTGTAAAGTTTGAAAACCAAGGAAAGATAGCAAGTAAGAGATCTGATGCACAGGTGTGAATCAGAGGAGCTGGGGCTGAAAATAAAAATTTCTGAGTCAATGTAACTGTGGCATTTAAAATCTGCTAAAGTCATACTCAGCTACAATCTAAATGATCCAGCTCTTACTATAACTTTGATCTCTGCTCTTAGCCTGCCCTCTGTGTTCACTGAGCTTAAACCACACTGATTTCATTCCTCGTTCTTTAGTAGAAGATGTCTGTTCCTGCCTCACAGCCTTTGCACTCGCTGTTTCCTTTGCCAATGGTGATTTTTCCTGCAGGTATCATCTTTCTTCTCTTCTTTCAGGGCTCAGATATCACCTACTCAGTAACACCTTGCTTAAAATTACATATCTGAAACTCAACTCCCTGTCCTGACACCTCATATATAACCTCTTCTCCTTAGCAGATGTCACTGTCTTACATTCTCTGTGTGATATTTGGGGTTTTATGACTTGTTTCACTCTGTACCCAGATTTTAGGTCCATACTAGAAACGTAATAATAAATAAGCAAAAGGAATTTTAATAATATCATGTATTTAAACCTGTTGCATCCAAAACACCATCATTTCAGCATACGATCACATAAAATGATTAATGAGAGGATTCCCACTTTTTATTTTTTAAGTCTTTGGACCCTAAAGCACCCCCGAGACTTGGTTCAAAACTTATTCTGCTATTTTCCCAGAGTAATCTTGCCTGCTCAGGGGACTAATGGGAAATATGGCAATCTGAGTCCCGTCTAGCAAGTCTATTGAGTTTGTTTCTGAGTGAGGACCTTGGAGAAGCCCTGTGATTGGCTTTGGTACCACGGTACCACAATTCTGGAAAAAAAGTCATGTCTGTTTAGGGTCTCACTCAGGGATCTGACAGAAGCATGTTCCAGGACTTGGAAAGAATAGCACACACAGCAGGGATCCTCTACTGGCAGGCTTACAATCTTTAGATTTGACTACAGACACAGAAGTGGTGCTATGAACTGACTCCATTCTTGTTTGGCCATGGTTGGAGTTGGTCCCATCCATCTAGAGACCTGGAAGAAACCATACTTGCCCATACCCTTGGTCACAGGACTGCGACCTTCAGAACTAATTGCAGACCAAGCAACGACCATGTGACTCAGTTCTAACCCCTCTTGATTGTGATCCTGGAGTCAACTCCATTAGTTTGGAGACTAGGCAGGAAAGGCCTCTACTTGCTGAAAACAGTGTCTGTAAAGACAGGAAGAGGTGTTTGCTCCTTCAGGCGCACAGATCTCAATGAAGAGCTGCATGAATTGTGAAGAACCAGAAAAACATGACCCCACCACAGGAAACCAAGAAAGCTCCAAAACCAGCTATAAAGAGATGGAGATCTACACATTTCCTGACAAATAATTTAAAAGAATTGTCTAAAGGAAGCACAGTGAGCTACCAGAGAACACAAGTAGGCAACTGAATGTCTCAGGGAAACAATACTTGAATGAAATGAGAAGTATGTATGCCTTCTTTTGAAAAATGTCTAGCCATCTCCTTAGCATACTTTTACTGTATGTGATTGTGGGGTTTGGCCTCAAGGCCTCATGCATGCTAGGCTAGCACTCCACCACTGAGATACATTCCCAGCCCTTTGCCACATTTTAAATTGGATGATGATGATGATGATGATGATGATGATTTTGTTGTTGAGTTGAGTTCCTCATGTATTCTGGATATTAACCTCTTATCAGTTAGTTTGTATATCTGTCATCCTACCTTTAAATTTTAAATACATTTGAGTTGACTTTTTAAAGTGAGAGATAGAGATCTAGTTTCATTCATCTAGTATGAATGAAAATATCCAGTTTCCTCAGCCCCATTTATTGAAGAGATTGCCCCTTTCCCATTGTGTGTTCTTGGCCACCTTGTCAAAATTTAGTTAGTTGTAAACGTGTGGGGTTATGTCTTGGCACTGTATTCTGTTCCATTGGTGTATATATCAGTTTTGATGCCGATGTCATGCTGTTTTGATTACTCTAACTTTGTAGTATATTTTGAAGTCAGGTATTGTGATACCTTCATTGTTGTTCTTACTCAAGATTGCTTTGGCTCCTTAGGCTCTTTTGTGTGTGTGTTTTTTATATAAATTTCAATATTGATTTTCCTAATTCTATGAAGTATGCCATTGGAATTTTTATTGTGAGTGCATTGAATCTGTAGATCACTTTGGATAATATGGACATTTTGACAACATGACTTCTTCCAATCCACTTGGGATATCTTTCATTTATTTAGTCTTTTTCAATTTATTTCACAGATGTTTCGTAGTTTTCAGTATATAGATCTTTCCCTCCCTTGATTAAATATGTTCCTATGTGTGTTTTTATTCTATAGTAAGTGGGAATATTTTCTTAATTTTAATTAATTAATTAATTAATTAATTATTATTATTATTATTATTATTTTGTGGTACTGGGGATTGAACCCAGGGCCTTGTGCATGCTAGGCAAGCACTCTACCAATTGAGCTATATCCCCACCTTTCAATTTATTTTTTGTAGGTTGGTTTTCTATCCTGAAATTTTACTAAATTTATTCTCTAACAGTTCTAGCAGGTTTTGTTTGTTTGTTTTTTTTGTTAGCCTTCAGTGTTTACTGGATTTAAAATCTGTTGTTCACAAATACAGACAATTAATTTTTTCCTTATTGATTTAGACACCTTTAATTCTTTTCCTGGTCTAATTGTTCTGACTGAGACTTCAGCTACTATGTTGAACAGGAGTAGAGTGAGCATCTTGCCTTGTTTCTGAATTTAGAGGAAACACTTTCAGTTATTTTACCCTTGGGTATGACTTTAGCTGCCATGTCCTGCTGCCATGATGTTCTGCCTCCCCCCAGGCCCACAGCAATGGATCCAGCTAACCATGGACTGAAACCTCTGAAACCATGAATCAAAATAAATCTTTCCTCTTCTATGTTGTTCTTGTTTGGTCAAAGCAATGAAAAATTCACTTACATATGTTTATCATAGATATTATCCTAGAGTTTTCTTGGAGTGTCTTTGTCAATCTTTGGAATGAGTATGTTGGCCTCATAAAACGGTTTGAAATTGTTCTCCTTTTTTCTCTTTCTTTTTATTTGTTTGTTTTTGGAGAGTTTAAGAAGGATTGACATTAATTCCTGTTTAAATATGGAAGTTCCTTGTGAAGCTACCTTATCTTGGCCTTTTCTTTTTGGAGAATTTTTTTCTTTAAATTACTATTTTAATCTTCTTACTTGTTATCAGTCTATTAAGGCTTTCTATTTCTTTTTGAATTGATTATTTATCTGAGATTCTCTTGCATTTTAACAAAGGCATCTGTCACTATATACTTCCCTCTTGATATTGCTATAACTGCATCTTGTGTTACTAGGTTGTTTTCATTTTGTTTGTCTATGGTTTAAATTTTTTTTGATTGACACATAATATTTCTAGATATTTATGATGTACATGTGATGATTGGATTTATGTATTATTCATCTTAGGTAATTAATATATCCATCACTTGATCAGGATAATCTTTTCAATAAACAGCGTTGGGAAGACAGTATCTTCATGCAAAAGAATGAAATTGTGCTTTTATCTTATACCACACAGAAAAATCAACTAAAATGGATTAAATCAATTAAAATGAATTAAAGATTTAAGCAGAAGACTTGAGAGTCTAACACTCCTAGAAGAAAACAGAAGAAAAACATTGGTCTTAGCAATGACATTTTGGGTAGAACACCGAAAGTATAGGTAGCAAAAACACAGGGACTACATCAAACTAAAAAACTGCACAACAAAGAAAGTAATCAATAAAATGAAAGGACAACTTACAGAATGAGTGAAAATATAGGAAAGGCATATATCTTATAAGTGGTTAATATCCAAAATATATAAAGAACCCATATAACTCAATAGAAAAACATAAATAACTCAATTTCAAAATTGGTAGAGGACCCTGACAAATAATAATGGCCAAGAGATATGAAAAGCTGCTCAACATCAATAACCATTAGGGAAGTGCAAATCAACATCACAACAAGCTTTCACTTCACACCTGTTAGGGTGGTTCTGATAGCAAAGTCAAAAGATAACAAGTGTTGTCAAGAATGTGCACAAGAGGGAGCCTTGAGCCACCATCAGAGAGAATGTAAATTGGTGCATCCACATGGAAATCAGTATGGGGTACTTCAAAAATTAAAAGTAGAACTACCATGTGATACAACAATTCCACTGCTTGGTTTATGTCAAAATAAAAGAAAATCACCATCTCAAGGAGATATCTTATTTTCATATTCATTGCAGCATCATTCACAGTAACTAAGGTATGGAAAACACCTAAGCATCTACTGAGGGGCAAGTCAATATTCAGCCTTATGAAAGAAGATAATCCTGCCATTTGTGACAACACAGATAAGCCTGGAGGACATTATGCTAAGGGAAATAAGCAAGGCTTATTTAAATAATTGCATGATCTCACTTTTGTGTAGACTATAGAAAATTGAATTCATAGGAATATAGAATAGAAGGCTAGGGTGAGGGGACAATAGGGAGGTATTAGTAAGGGAGCAATGCCTCAGTTACAAGGGTTTTAGAGAACTCGTGTACAGCATGGTGACTGGAGTTAATCATAATTATTGTACACTTGAAATCGACTAGAAGAGTAGATCTTCAGTGTTTTACACACACACACAGACACACAAAAGTTACTTTGTGAGATGATGGATATGATAATTAGCTTGATTGTGGTAATATTTCAAAATGTGTACATAAAATAAACTGTCACATTGTACAACTTAAATATATACAATTGTTATTTGTCAATCACACCTCAATAAACTTGGAAAAAATTGAAACAAAATAAATGTGAATGACCACATGATGGTGCCAAAACCTTGGGAGTCGATGAGACTTTTCAGGGAAGCTTGAAAATTTCCTCTTCTACCAAAATGCTGCTTTCTTGCCTTAGCTATTTCACTGTAAAAATAAACAAACCTGTTAAGCATAAATGACTTTTGGATGTGCTTTTAAAGTAATGTTTTATTTCTAACCATGCTCTCAAGTCAAAGGGTAGACCTCACTTTGTCGTCATTTTTTATACTTGTACAATTGGAGTCTGCGAAACCTAATGTAGCACTTTCTCAGAGTGGTAAATACAATCCTGTATTTATTTATTAAGAATAAGACAAGTAGAATCTCTGTAAATTAGTATTTTCATTCCTTTGAGATTGCAGAAATTTCTCTATAGTACTTTTGGAAGTACTCACACGTGTAAGCAAGATCTTAAAGCCAAAGAACCTTGACACCAAGATATGACTTTTGACATGATTAGTTAGAAGTTGTTCTGTATTTTACTTACACAAGCTCCTTAGTTTATTATTTGCTGACACAGTGACTGAAAGAATGAATTAATGAAAACCCAAACCAGCTGTTGGTCATAGTCTCTCATTTTGTTTTCCGATAGCGTGAACAGATGTTGTGGAATACAACACATGGAATGTTGAAATTAGTAAACATTAGAGATGTAATTTTTTTATCATGACTTGGAGACCCAAGTAGGACTCATTTATTCAGGTAACAACATTCTTTGAGAGTTTACTATAGACTCAGGGCTATGATTTTAGTCCTAATACTATAAACCCTCATGCTATAAGCTACCACATTCTGGAATTAAAAATGCCACCAGCACTTATAAGCCAGGATCACCAAGCATGCAAAATTACAAAGTGTGGTCAGGGACTAGAATCATGTCTTAGAAAGAAGCCTCCATTTTTGTGTCGGTTCTTTAAGGTTCCAGAAGACACCAGATCCTGGAATCATATGTGCTGTTAAATATTTATCAAGTACTACAAAGTGCCAACATACAACTAGTATCACTGACATCTAGAAAGACAAGTTCTACCAGCTTCTAGGCCAGAAGTTACAAACTACATCCTGCAGACCTAATATCTGCTTTTGTAATTGAATTCTTATTGGGACACAGTCATGTCCATTCAATTTCCCTTTGTTTTTATGCTACAGTAGCAAAGATGAGTAATTCAAATAGAACTTTTGCATGCACAGCCTAAAATCTTTACGGTCAGGCTGTTTAAGAAAAGTTTGCTGACCTCTGCTCTAGACCCTCGGTGTCACCAATCTATATACCACAGTGCCATTAATTCCTAGAAACAGATTTGCCTCAAGTAGTTTAAAGCAAAACCTATTACCAAGCGCAACCAATACCTGGAATACAACTGCTTCATTGAGTAGATGTACCAAAAACTATCTTGGGAGGAGCAACTGCACTTTAGATTTCAGTCAGAATAAGATTTTTAGAATATAGACAAAGGCTATAGGCTTTTCACACTAAAATTCACATATTAATTCTCAATTAAGTTCTCATGTTAATTGTTACCAGCAGTAATTTAAACCTTTCTAAAAGAGAGATTGTTTTGCACGAGAAGAAGACAAAGAAATATATATTTTTTTCATGTATGAATTCTGGTTGAATATTAATTCTCAGGTTTAGGAGTACTGATTTCATTAACCTTGAAATATCAGTGTGGATAAAAGATTATGAATATAAATGAACTCAGAGTTAGAACTTGTCGACATCTATTTTAAATAGCGATATAAATACTGTTAGAAGGAAAGGGGATGTTGTAGCAAGCTTGGTGATGAGGCTGATGTGAGAGCTCAAAGGTATAAATATTATGTCATATAATGTTCACCTGTCCCTTGCTTAATTTACAAAATAAAAGGGAAATGGTTCGATTCTGGATTTGTGTTGTAGGTTAGAGCTCAACCAAGAGGTATCTCAGATCTAAGGAGACAGAGTATCTGATACCTAAAACCTAGAAGTCAGTCTAGAAACAAAATGTCCCTGAGACTTAGCAAGAAACAACAACAACAACAAACCTGGCTATACATTCAAAGTCCCAGGAGATCTTTGAGTGCCATAAAAGATAAACAGCATAAGGTATGAATTAGCAGCAGAGCTGCTCTCCAATTGTGTAGCGTTAGGTAAGACTTAATTGGTTTGAAGTTTGATTCTTCCTAAGTAAATTGAATCTCATAATCCTCATTATCATCTTTATCTTGATCATCACCATCATCACCAGTATTTTTTTTAAATAACTTTTTATTCTATTTATTTATTTTTTTATTTGGTGCTGAGGATCTAACCCAGTGCCTCACACGTGTAAGCAAGCGTTATGCCACTGAGCTACAGCCCCAGCCCTCATCACCAGTATTTGGAAGTTGCTTATTATGAGTTACCACTACATAGATTATCTTCTTTAATCTAACATAAGGTATTTGGTATCTTCTTTATTTGACAGATGAGCAAATTGAAGAAGTGACTTTCTCAAGGTGACATTTGTGTCATTGATGGAGTTGGATGCTCTTTAGCCCACTCTTATCCCTGTGCTAATGAAAATTCTGTTTTGGTATACCCATACATTGCTGGTGGCTTTGATGTGACTTTTTTGAAAGAAATTTCCAAAGCATATTAATAATCAAAGAGTGTTACTGTCCTTTTATCTGGTAATCACACTTCTGGGAATATCATGGGAAATATTCCTATCAAAGTAAACAGAACAAAGACATTTATTCCAGCATTATTTATCATGGTAAATAATAGGACACTTCCTAAGTGCTCAACAAATGAGAAAATAAAAATAATAATATATTGCATAGCATCTTAAATATTCATCTGAGGCTTATTTGGTAAACTACTATTGATCCATCATGTGAAAAACCAAAATATACAACTATAACTATTATGACGCCAATTTTATAAAATTGTGCACTTATGAAAAAGGCAGAAAAGAATATAAAGAAGAATGTCAAATACTATTTCTTGAGGCAGTGATATTTTGGGTGACTTTTTCTTGTTATTGTAATTATAATACATATAAATAATGAACCAATTTGAAGTGTAACATATTACCTGACCCGAGTACCACACAGGGTCAAGAAGATGAGTGAACTGTTAAAATGTAAGATAATTTATGTGCTACCATAAAAGGTCAGGCTTGTCTGGTTAAGAGAGGAGTTTCTGAATTGAGACTGAACAAAACACTAGGTGGGAGACAAGCACATTTGAATTCTCCTCTCATCCACTCTCATGCTCTGGGTCAGAGACTGACAAACTGTGGCTCATGGGCCAAATCCTGCCCACCACCTGCTCCTGTATGGACGGTAAGCTAGAAATCCTCTTTATGTGTCTTCAGTCGTTTAAAAAATAAAACAAAGAATATAATCTTCTGACACATGAAAACCGCATGAAATTCAACTTTCAGTGTGCATTTATAAAGTTTTATTAGAACACAGCAATGCCCATTTACTTACAAATTTGTCTATGGCTGCTTTTGCGCTATAGCAGAAGAGCTGAGTAGTTGTGATAGAGGCCATGTGACCAACAAAGCTTGAAACAGGCACTTTGTGGCCTTTTATCAAAATAGTTTGCTGACCCCTGATGTAGGTTGATTTCAGTTCTCCAAATTGTATGCTGATTTAATAAGAATTTTATTCCAGATATTTTTCTTGCATGTTCTTAAATGGTTAGAAATGCTGCCTTTCCTTAATATTTAGACTTTAAGAAATCTTCTTGAAACAGTAGAAATGGGAGCCATTGTGTGGCCACAACACTGACCAGAGTTGCACTGCAGTAGCTGCTCAGTGGGAGGTATAGGACCTATTTGGGTATCAGGAGATCTAATTTTTTGATCCGCTTAAATTTGATTCAGCTGGTCCTCCCCTCCTTATTCTATAATATTGAAGAGGACTGGACAATTTCTGAGCCCTTTTCTAGTTTCTACAAATGACTCTTGTCATTTTAGTTAGTAGTTCTTTGTGACCATTGGGAACATTTTTTTACTACTTTGATGATTTTCTTGGTCTCTGGGACAGAGAAACAATCAAGTTTAACGCCAGGAATTAAAACTTAAATGTCCAACAGATAAAATAAATGAAGGAACCCACTTTCTATGTTTCAGATGTAGTTGAGTGTGTCCCCCTAAGAGTTCATGTGGTGAGAGCTTTGTCATCAGTGTGGCAGTGTTGACAGGTTTTGGCACCTTTAGGAGGTGGAGCCTAATGGAAGGTGATGATATCATTGGAGGTGCCATACTTACTAGTTGGTTAATTCTTGCAAGAGTGGGTAATTATAAAAAGAGCAAGGTTGACCCTGAATCTCTCTGGCTTTCTGTCTTACTTTCTGTTATCTTCTGTACATATTCCGTTTTGGAGTGCCATTCTACCATGAGGTTCCCATCAGAGGCTGAACAGGTGAGGCCACCTGATCTTGAACTTTCAGCCTCTAAAACTGTGAGCTAAACAAGGCTTTTGCATTACTAAGCTTTCTGTCATTGTAACACACAATCTGAGCCAGTCAACTTACAAAAAGGTTGATTTTTGACTCAAGGTTTGGAGGCTTCAGTCGAAGGTTGGTTGACCTCATTACATTTGGGCCTGTAGTGAGGCAGAACATCATGGTGGGGAGCATGTGGTAGAGCAAAGCTGCTCACTTTATGGCCAGAATGTGAAAGAAATTAGAAGGGGCTGGTGTTCCACTTTCATCTGCAATGATTTGAAGACTTCACTAGACTCCATCTCTTAAAATTTTTTACCACCTCCCAATAGCACCAAGGTAGGGACTAAGTCTTTACCATGTGGGCTTTTGGACATCAGTCTAGATCAAAACTATACCACCTCTTTTCTTTAGAAAGTACCCAGCTTTAAGTATTTTGTTATAGCAATAGAAACTCAGGTAACATCCAAGGTAGTAAAGAGGCCAAAGTAAGCATTATGGCATGCTGTGGAGTATCTGCCCTATCTGAAGGGTTCAGGAGTAATTCAGCTCCAGCTTAGTACTATATATTGCTAGATTTTTCACTTTTCAAGTGATAATACAAAATATGGTTTTTGATATGAAGTGTTCTAATATTTAAATGCAGACAACTAATTCAAAACTTAAAAAGTACAATATAGCCCAGTTCTCCTCCCCAAATTCTTCAATAAGTTGTTGTTCCTTTAAGAAGTCTTACCTATTTGTAGGAAAAATCTTTTATAGAGGAAAGATGGCCGAGTAGAGAAAGGAATCACAGCCCAGGAGCTCCTCAGCACCAGACTGGACCAAGTGGAAAGACTGCGCCTCAGCAAGGTGAGTAACAGAACAACCTCACTGAACTTTAAAACTGAACTGCAAAAACATCATAGAGCTACAGAAAGTCAGTAACTTTAGCATAAGAAATAATACCTCAGAGATGTGCTAGCTCCTACCACCAGTGGAGCGTGTACAAGAGAAGCATGGTCAGTGGATAAAGAAAATCAGCATACTACAGTGACTCAGCCACGTCAATATTTATAACAGCTCAATTCACAATAACTAAACTATGTAACCAACCTAGTTGTCCTTCAGTCGATGAATGGATAAAGAAAATGTGATACATACACACACACACACACACACACACACGCATACACACACAGAGGAAAAATTACTCAGCTTTAAAGAAGAATGAAATTATGTCATTTGCTGGTAAATGGAGTTGGAGAATATTATGCTAAATGTAATAAACCAATCCCCAAAAACCAAAGACCCAATGTTTTCTCTGATATTCAGATGCTAATTTACAATAGGCAGAGGCACTAGGGAATAACAGAGTTGCCTTAGATTAAGGTGGAGGGGTATGGGGATAGGAAGTTTAGTAGAATGAAACACACATTATTACTTTATGCATATATGTGACTGCATGACCAATGTTATTCTACAACATGTACAATGAGAAAAATGAGAAATGATACCCCATCTATGTATTATATATAAAAGTGCATAAATGCATTCTAATGCCATGTATAATTAATTAAAACAAATTTAAAAAATTAAAAAAAAATAAAAAGAAAACATTAACTTATGGAAAACATAAGTCTTCTGTGGTTTACAGAACTTATGTGGTTTATAGAAGGTTGATTTTAATGGACACAGTTGGTAGGGAAGTGTCTTAGTGGGAACAAATCTAGAGGGGTCTGTTGGGGTAGAAGGGGTCCTGGGTTGGGGTGGTGAGCCCTCCCAGGCGTGGTGCGGACAGCGCCCCCAGCCGTCAGCAGAGGGCGCACTGTAGAAAGTCCTTTGTGAGCAGAACATCTGCTGAGAGGTAAGGAAAAGGTTCCCAGGCACAGAAAGCTGTGGCCACTGCTTGTGCAGCTGTGAATCAAGATGGGAGGTGAGGACTGGGAACTCAGAAAGGAAGTTACCTGCAGCCAACGAAAAAATTCCCAGAGGATCCCTGAACCAGAGAGACTGAAACAGGCACAAAGAACATTTTGGGCCACTTAGCCTCTGGATCCAAGGGAGAAAACTCCCATGACAGCTGGCACCCCATAAGAGAGCTACTGTGAAGATGCTCGCTGTGGCCACGAAAGCACATCTGTACTCCAGGGTGGATGCTTGGTAATTCACAGTCATAGTAGTGAAGGAGAATCCTGTGGAGGCCTAGTCTCTATGCTCTTAAAGTGTATTTGTACTGAAACCCCAGAGACGCAGAAGTCTAGCAGAGGTAGACAGCTTCACACCAACGGGAGGTGTGGCCCAAATCTCAAATACCTACCAACAAAGTTCCAAAACCCATCAAAGTCGAAACCACAACAAGTGGAAACTCCAATTTAGAAATCTGTATCACTCCCACTATAGGATTACACAATTCATCAGCACTTCACAGTCTAGGCCACCCAATGCTGAGAGACTGGAAGCTAAGAGCTACTACATTCAATAGTAGCTAGGGAAATAAGGACCGTGGCCAAAAATACAGAGCCAAAATAAATATAAGCTTGAAAATCCTTCCCTTTCAACAGATTTGACCACTGTAGGAGAAAGCCCTCTATCATTAAATTTTTTTTCCTTTCATATTCCCATATTCTTTTTAAATTTTACTGATTTTTGTTTCAAACATCATTTTATTGTATTGTACTATTCTTCACTTTTTGCATTATGTATGATTTTTTTGTGTTGTGAATGTGTGTGTGGTTGTATATACTCTCACTGCATGGATAGGTTTGCATATATATATCATATAACTTGCATATTAATAGCTCTCTCCTGCATGTGTTCATTTTTTAGCCTAGATTAGACTTGGTGGGGTTGTTTTGACCTTACATTTGTGGATTCATTCATACATAGGTTATGGCTCTCTTAGCTTCCTTTCTTTACTTTCTTCCCCCAGTAATAACCATAGTTTTCTGTTCCTTTCTTCTTTCTTGCTTTTTTTCCCCCATTACATTCAGTTAACTTATTACTTCTTCTTTACAGGTGATACTTGTATCTCTATCTCCTGCCTCTTCTCTGATCAACTACAAACACTACAAACTTTCTCTATCTTATTTCCTATCTTATTTTCTCTTACTTAAGAAACTGTAATCCCACTAAATAGTGGAAATTAAATAGACTATGTGATTACTACCCCATTCAAGTTGTTGTGATTATTAATTTAGTGTACAACATAGTAGACACCTGCTGTTAAACTCCTGATCTACTTCTCTTTCTTACTGTGGTTACTGATTTAAATGCTGATTGTACAATTCCTACAAAGGTGGCAATTAGTGTTATTGATGTCAAAGTAGACACTGAACATTTACCTCAAGGCTGTACATCTGTTGCTGACATTAGTGCCATTCCTACCCGCCCCTGCCTCCAGAGGCTGGAAAGATATTGGGACACTTAAAGATCACAGAATAAAGATCTTGCTAATGAGAAATACTCATATGTCAACAAAGAAACAATAAATCTCACCCCACACATTCTAGCCTCATATAAGGCTTAAATTGTTCTAACTCAAAAATTTAGGAGACAAAAACCCTAAACGAAGAAGAAGGACCCCAGTAGGAACAATCAGAGAGGGACCTCAAGTTTCACCCCTTGACATCTACTCATATATCAAAAATAGAAAGAAGTCCTAGAACAAATAAGATAATTACACACAAAAGGAGATGTTTAAAAAAGAGAAAAGGGAATCCGTCTCAATTGATGTGCAGGTCCAAGATCTCTGAAAACATAAGAAAACAGGCAAATAAGTTTCTCCTCCAAATTCATGATCCTCCAACAGATGATCCCACTGATATCGAAGTAGACAAAGTCTCCAGAGAAAAATTATAAAAAACTGATTATTAAAATGTTCAGTGAACTAAAAGAAAATCTAAGGACTGAATTAGACCAGATACAGGAAATGAAAGAACACTTCAATAAATAAATGGAAACAGTGAAAAAAATGAATGAAAACTCCTAGAAAAGAAAGACACAATCAAAATTAAAACATTTACTTAAAAGCACCACCAACAGTCTAGATTACAAAGAAAATAAATTTCAGCCCCCGAAGACAGAACTTTAGGCCTGAAGACATGGTATATGAACTTGAGTACACAGAATGCAATAAAGGGAAAAATGTTAGAACATTATCAGAATATACAAGAACTTGGGGACAACATCAAAAGAACAAACTTGAGAATCATTGGAATAGAAGAGAACATGGAGATACAAACTAAAGTCATTAAGAACATTTTCCATGAGATAGTTACAGAAAACTTTTCCCATATCAGAAATGAGATTGAAGCATCCACATGCAGGAGGCATAAAAGACTCCAAATAGACCTAATAAAATGAGAAGCTTTCCAAGACACATCATAATAAAAATGCCTAACAGAAAATAAGGAAAGGATATTAAAAGCTGCAAGAGAAACATCAGGTCACAATTGGAGGCAAACCAATAAGCCTCATTTATGATTTTTTAATTCAGATCCTAAAAAAGGACAGCCTGGAATGAGATATTCCAAGCTCTAAATAAAACAACTGCCAGCCAAGGCTGCTATATGAAGCAAAGCTAATTTTCAAAATAGAGGGGGACATAAAAACTTTCCATGACAAGAATAAACTAAAAGAATTCATGACCACCAAGCCAGCACTACAAAGAGTACTCAAAGATGAACTGCACATGGAGGAACTAAAAAACAAGTCCCCAAATTCCCACATAGAGGAAGATCAATAAAGTGTAATCAATTAAATGAGAATCAAGACAGTATTACAAATAGCAAAAATTAAAATGTCAGTAACCACAAACATTTCCCTACTAACACTGAATGTTAATGGTCTCAACTTCCCATCAAAAGTCTTAGATTGGTAAAATAGATTAAAAATAGTATCCAACTGTATACTGTTTACAAGAGACTCTTGTGAAAGAAACCCACAGGTTGAAGGTAAAAGGAGAATTTTTTTTTCCAAGCAGCAAACTCCCCAAACAAGCAGGAGTAGCTATTCTCATATCTAACAAAGCAGATTTTAAGCAAAGATAAACAAGAAGGGACAAAGAAGGTCACTACATCCTGGTAAGAAATCCAACAAGAAGATTAAAAAAAATAGGAAATATGTATGCCTTAAATGTCAGCTCACCCAATACAAAATAAAATATTCCAAAATATTAAATCTCAGATGGACCCCAACACAATAATACTGGGTGATTTCAACACATGCTTACCACCAATAGACACATCATCAAAACATAAAATCAATAAAGATATTTAAATTTTTTTTTAGTTGTAGATGAACACAATATCTTTATTTATTTTTTTATGTGGTGCTGACCGTCAAATGTGCTGGGCAAACACTCCACCACTGATCTACAGTCCAGCCCCAATAAAGCTATTTTCAACCTAAATAATGTTACAAATCAAATGTATTTTACAAACATTTACAGAATATTTCACCCCAAACAGCTGAATTAACTTTCTTCTCAGCAGTTCATGGAAACTCTTCCAAAGTAGACCACATTCTAGGTCACAAAGTGAATCTTAGAAAATACAAAAAACAAAAAACAAAACAAAACAAAAAAACCCCACAATATAATCCCATGCATCCTATAAGATTATAATGGAACAAAATCAGAAATCAACAGCAAGAAAAATAATAGAAACCATAAAAACAATGGACATTGAACAATACTCTCTTAAATGAAGAAGAGATTAAAGAAGAAATGAGAGTAGACATCAAGAAATTCTTAGAAATGAAGGAGAACAGAGATATAACATATCAGAATCTCTGGGGAGAGTATGAAAGTATTTCTAAGGAAAATTTATAGCACTGAGTGCCTACATTAAAAAATAGAGCCAAAATAACCTTATACTCCACTTCAAGTCCTTAGAACAAACCAATTCCCAAATCAGAAAAGACAAGACAGAAAATAGTTACGATCAGAGCCAAAATTAATGAAATTGAGAATAAACAACAATACACAGGAGCAACACAACAAAGAGTTGGTTCTTTGAAAAGATAAATAAGATTGATAAACTCTTAGCCAAACTAACCAAAAGAAAGAAGAGTCAAATCAAAAAATTGGAGATAAAAAAGGAGATAAAACCACAGACCCTTCTGAAATCCAGAGAATTATAAGAACCTTTCTATAGAAAATTTCTACTTCAATGAATTAGAAAACCTAGAAGACATTGAGAAATTTCTAGACATATATGACCTGGCCAAATTAAACCAGGAAGGTATAGAAAACCTAAACAGACCAACACCAAGTAATGAAATAGAACAATTAAAAGCTTTTCAACAAAGCAAAACTCAGATGGATTCTCAGTTGAGTTCTACCAGATCTTTACAGAAAGATTAACACCATCTTTTTCAAATTATTCTATGAAATTAAAAGGGAGAGAACACTCCCAAATACATTCTATGAAATAAGTATAACCCTGTTACCAAAATCAGACAAAGATGCATCAAGGAAAGAAAACTATAGACCAATATCCCTAATGAACATAGATGCAAAATTTCTTAATAAAATATTACCAAATTACATAAACACATCAATAAAACATTACATCAATATCAAGTGGGTCTCATTCCAGGGTTTTAAGGTGGTTTCAACATTTGCCAATCAATAAATGTAACTTACCACTTAAACAGAATTAGGAACAAGAATCACATGATCATTTGATTTTTTGATAAAATCAAAGAACCAATTCATTTAAAAAAATGCTAGGATGGAAGGAACTTACCTCAATGTTAGAAAGTCTAATTGTGACAAATCAGCGTCATATTGAATGGAGAAATCTAAAAACATTTCCTCTAAAATCAGGAAAAAGACAAGGATGTCCACTCTCAACAATTCTATTCAATATAGTCCTTGAAACGTTAGCTGTAGTGATCAGACAAGAGAAGAAAATCCAAGAAATACAGATAGGAAAAGAAGTAGTCAAACTATCTCTTTTTGCTGATATCATGATCTTAAAATGGAAGACTCAAAAGTCTTCACCAGAAGACTTGTAGAGCTTATAAATGAATTCACAAAAGTTTAATGGTTTGAGATCAACACTCATAAATTAATAGCTTTCCTATACTGCAACAGTGATTCAACTGGAGAAGAGATCAGAAAAAAACATACTATTCACAAAAGCCTGCCCACCCCCCCCAAAAAAGACAACAAATAAACACCACACAGAACCTTGGGAATTAACCTGATCAAGTAGGTAAAAGAGCTCTATAATGAAAATTATAGAACACTCAAGAAAGAAATTAAAGAAAACCTTAGAAGATGGAAAGACCTCCAATATTCTTGCAATATTTCAGAATCAATATCGCAAATATGGTCATACTACCAAATGCAATATACAGATTCAGCACAATCCCCAACAAAATGTAAATAACATTCTTTCCAGAATTAGAAAAAAAACCAATTCTTAAATTCACTTGGAAGAATAAGAGACCAGAGTAGCTAAAGCAATATAAAGCAAGAAAAGTGCACCAGGAGGGATTATAATATCTGATCTGAAATTGTACTACAGAGCTGTACAAAAACAGCATGGTATTGACATCAAAATAGACGCGAAGACTAATGGAACAGAAAGGAAAGCACAGAGACAAACCCACATACATATAGCCATTTGATACTTGACAATGGTGCCAAAAATATTTGTTGAAGAAAAGACAGCCTTTTTAGCAAATGATGTTGAAAAAACTGGATATTCATAGGTAGAAGAATGAAATTTAGATTTCTATTGGTCACGCTGCACAAAAGTTGAACCAAAATGGATCAAAGACATATGAATTTGACCAGAAACTGTACAACTGATAGAAGAAACTCTGTCTCGTTGGTGCTGGCACCCACATCCTTAACCAGAACTCCAAAGTGCAAATAATAAAACCAAGAATCAATAAGTTGGATTCTATCAAATTAAAAAAAAAAAAAACCCTCTGCACAGCTAAGGAAATGATTAAGACTTTCTTAAAGGAGAAAGTCTGCAGAATGGGAGAAAATCTTTGCAAATTACTCCTCTGATAAGGGATTAATATCTAGAATACATAAAGAACTAAAAAAAAAAACCCCTTAACACCAGAAACCCAAATAACCAATTCATAAATGGGAAAAGAACTAAGAAATTTCATAAAATAAGAAACAAAAATGGAGGGGGGATAGTAGAGGATAGGAAAGGCAGCAGAATACAACAGACACTAGTATGGCAATATGTAAATCAATGGATGTGTAACTGATGTGATTCTGCAATCTGTATACGGGGTAAAAATGGGAGTTCATAACCCACTTGAATCAAAGTGTGAAATATGATATATCAAGAACTATGTAATGTTTTGAACAACCAACAATAAAAAAAAAGAAACAAAAATGGCCAATAAATATATGAAAAATGTTCAACATCTCTAGTTATCAGAGAATTGCAAATTGAAACTGCACTAAGATTTAATTTCACTTCAGTCAGATTGACAATGATCAAGAATATGAACAATAATAAATGCTTGTGAGGATATGGGAAGAAAGGTATATTTGTACATTGTTGGTGAGACCACAGAAGAGTACAACCACTCTGGAAAGCAGTATGGAAATTCCTCATAAAACTAGGGATATGACCCAGCTTTGCACCTCTTATATAATATATTATATATATTGCTGTAGTATACTGATTTACTTGTTTATTTTTCCCAAACAAGTAAATCACTATACTATAGCAATACAGTCACTTTAATGTTAATAGGAGCACAATTCACAATAGCTAAATTATGAAATCAACTTAGGTGCCCATCAATAGATGAATGGATTAAGAAATTGTGGTATACATATACATACTCAGCTATTAAAAAGAATGAAATTATGGCATTGGATGGAAATGGAGAATATTATGCTAAGTGAAATAAGCTAGATTCAGAAACTAGAGAATGTTTTCTCTTATGTGGAAGCTAGAGTAAAATTAAGGAAAGGAGGTGGGAAGGATAGCATATCATAAAGATGTAGGGAAGATCAGCAATGGAGAAGAAGGAGATGGAGAGGGAGAGTGGAGGGATGGGAAAGGGAAGGCAATACAGAATGAATTCATAAAAAAATCATGTTATGTGCAAATATAAATATACTACAGGGAATTTCACCTTTATGTATAAGTTAAATGAGTCAATCAAATATACATCAATATATGAATGAAAGGAAGCCTAGCAGAGTAAAGGAGGGGAAAATGGGGAGTTGGAAAGCAGGAATCATGAACTGAAATTGAATCCATGCAATGCATGTAGATTTTTGTCAGGATAAGCCCAACTACTTGTATAGTTATAAAACTTTAGTAAAAATAAATCACATATCCTTTTCACTGAGGATGGACAGCAAAGTTTAATGGTACCTTTTCCATCAGAAAATCTCTTCAGAGCAAAACACCAAGCTGAGATGTTAGAACATGTGTGTTCAAATGGATTTGAGCCATGCATTCCCTTAGAACTTGCAGAATTTGAATGTCTTTTAGTACTAGGGATCTGACTTTTGAATGCACGCTTTCCAAAGCTTTCAGACAAGTAATCTACCATTCCCACTTCCTATATTTACTTTGAAGTTGATCCTCTCATTGTTTGGCTTCATGTCCTTAGCTAGAACAGGTTATTTGCTCAGTTATAATGGGAGTGAAGAGCCTGGGTCTGCCATATAATAAGTCTGAACACACTATCCTTCCTTCTGTTTTCTGGGTGATGGGTATATGTAGTGGATTTTTTTTTTTAATTCAACTGATATTTACTGAGTGCCTACTAAGTGCCGGAATTGCTGGGGACACAACAGTGAACTAAACGGAATCTTGCTCTCATGGAACTTACATTCCAGAGGGAAAGCTAGGCTAAGGATAGGTAACATATAACGTTAGATAATGATAACTTCTGGAAGCAAAGTTGAAGTCAAGTATAGGGATAGAGAGTGAAGGGGGTATTACTTTAGCTGGTATGGCTATGAATGGCCATTCAAAGGAGGTGACACTTGAGCAGAGATCCAAATTAAGTGAGGTAGTGATTGGAATATTTCTAGGCATAGAACCGTAGATACAGAGGCAATAGCTTCGTGAATCTGAGAGACATCAAGGTGGCCAGTGGAGATGGAGAGCAGCCATCCAGGGGAAGAGTAATAGGAAATGAGACCTAATAGGTAACCAGCTACCGATCATGTCTTTTTATTTAATGTGAGCGTTAGAGCCCAGGACCTCATACTTGCTAGGCAAGTGCTCTACTACTGAACAATACCCCCAGCTCCCTGCCCCCACCACCCTATCGTGTAGGTTTATGGACATGTCAAAAACCTTTGTTTTAAGAAAGTTGACAAACTATTAGAGGGATGATATCATCTGGCCACTGTCACGCTCACCCTGCTGCTGTGGGGGCAAGGGTTTACAGTAGGGATACCTGTTAGTAGGTTGCTGTGATGCTCCAGCAGACGGACACTGGGTGAGGCTTTGAATCATTTTTACAGTGGGTAGAGGTAACTTTGGTTCATTGTTAAAGATAACTCAAAGGCTGTCTTCTCTAAGAGGTATTTCTTGAATACTTCCTCCTTGCCAGTGTGGGTTTCTCCCTTCTGTGATCTCCCAAGCAGTCTGTGCTTACTTCTGCTAGACAGATTGTATTTTATTAAAATGCTTTATTGTATGTGTCTGCCTAATCTGTGTATCTGTCTGTGATATCCAGGGACTATGCCTTATTTTTCTAGTGCTTGGGACTAAGCTTTCACATAACTGATATTTAATTAATGCTTGTTTAATAGGTACATAAATCAATGAAATAATAGGAAACATAGTGGGAAAGAAAGAAACTGATAGGAGATAAGTTAATAGAAGCATTCAGACCATCGGTGATTTGTAATTTTTGGTGGAAAGATCCTCTGAGCCTCCAAGTCTGGGTTTACTTGGTGATCAGATTTATCTTGGTGGTCTTCATTACCTCAAGCAAACAGATTGACTGAAAACTTCCCTCCATATAGATAGTATCTCAAGACAATTTCTATGTCTAGGACTCTATGACATTGCAAATTAAAGAATAGGCAATTTCATAAAATACTTTAAAATTTGCTCTACCTTTTAGAGCAGATAGTAATTTGGGGCTTATTGATGGTGGAGGGATAATTATAGACGTGCCATTTATCTCTTAGCTCCTCTAAGACTGAAGCATTGAAATAATATGCTGTGTGTTTTTACAGCTTTGCATCCCATGTTTCATATTTTCCTCACTTTTGAATAGAAGATTTTAAAAAAAATGTCAAAAATGACATTACTGGAAAAATTATTTTCATTTTTATGAGGTAATGCCCTAAAAAGGAAAACATGGGCATGCTTTTGAAATGAAAAAGGAAAAATAGCCTGAGCAGATTTGGGCCAAGGATTGGGCAGTCAAGAGACCAGACTGCTTTTGAGGACTTATTACTGGTTCACTTTATGGATTTGACCGGGGAATGTGGGGTTAAAATAGTAACAATCACTATCATTCATTCATTCAATCAATCAATTATTAAACAATTGCAAAGATACAGTGTTTGCATCAGGCACAGTAAGCACCAAGTTGGGGAAATCCTTTAAGATAGGGTTTATCTTCCATTGTAAATAATAGAAAACCCAAGGAAAAGTTTAATTTCTCATAGAACAAGAAGGTCAGAGTTAGGCAATTCAGGGCAGTAATGGTTACTCCATGCAATCTCTTCCCGGCTCTCTGTTCTGGCCTCCCTTAAAATGTTGCTTTCCATTTTCATGGTTGCAAGAGGACTGCTTCACCTCCAATACTGCATCTGTATTCCTGCCATTTTTCATGTATCTTCTGGCAACCACAGTATTGGAGGCACTCATGTATTTACTGAAGACACAAATAAATGGTGATTCCATGAAAAATACTAAATTTGTACAAAAGTGAAACCTCAGTGTTCCAAATTATTTAATGAGCAGTCATCATCAGATTTGTTCCAAACAATTTATGTTTGCCTTGTTGTGGGTTGTGTTCGGCACTGAGATGTAGTTTGGAGAGCAAGATATTTATTAGAAATTGGTACCTGTAAAAGGGAAAATGTTGTAAGTAGCATTAACCAGAGGAAAAAGTTGGTATGTGATGGAAACCCAACATATGTACAGGCAGCTCTGGAACAACTATTGTCTGTTAACATTGCCTTACCTACCTTCTGACACATTTGGGTTTCCATATTCCTCAGTTGGTTTTTTTGTTTTGTTTTGTTTTTAGTACCAGGGATTGAATTCAGGGGGCACTCGACCACTGAGACACCCCCAGCCCTATTTTTTTATTTTATTTAGAGACAGGGTCTCACTGAGTTGCTTAGTTCCTCACTGTTCCTGAGGCTGGCTTTGACACTCATGATCCTCCTGCCTCAGCCTCCCTAGCCACTGGGCTCAGTTGGGTTTTGAGAGCCTTAACCCAATCAATGAATTAATCCCACAGTAGAGATTAACAGAGTAGTAACTGAAGGCAGGTAGGGTGTGGCTGATGGAGGTGTGTCACTGAGGGTGTGCTTTGGGTTATATACTTTGTGAACTGAGTTGAGTCTCTCTCTCTCTCTCTGCTTCCTGGTGTGATATCTTGAGCTGTTTTCCTCTACCACGCTCTTCTGCCATTTTGTTCTGCCTCATCTCGAGCCCTGAGAAATGGGGCCTGCTATCTAGTTTGAGACCTTTTAAACCTTGAGCCCTGAAATCAAGTTTTCCTTCTAAAATTGTTCTTGTCAGGTCTTTTTGTCACACAGTGAAAAACCTCACTAAAACACTACTCCTCCCTCCCATTTCCCATCTAGCCTTACAGCCACTCAGCTCAGCCACTTGGTTGGGCTGCTCTGGGGACTCAGGTGGCCCTCTGCAGATAAGACTATGAAGGATTGGCAGCTGAGGCTGCCTAGTGGTTGCACTCGCCCCAGTTGGGCAAGTCCTTTGTTGAAGCATGATCTGAGTGGCAAAACTCTGTATCTGCCATAGCATGATGTTTCATTGCACTTTCCATGATGCAAAACCAAAATGACAAGACCAGTGTGCCAGTAGGTTTGGTTCTTGGTATGTAGACAGCAACCTTCTTGCTATATTCTCACAAGTGAAGAGAAGACTCTTGTTTCATGAGGAATAACATCTGTTCAGATTCTTTCCTCATAGTGTTCCATTTTTACGTTTTCTTTAGTCCCAGTTGATAGCATTCCTGCTGATGTAATCCCACCTCTACTCCTGGCTTCTGTTGAGATGGCTGATTAGGTCTGCAGTTCATACAGTAATCTCCTTTCCAAATGATTGGTCAGTCATATCCTTGCTCTTCTCTTCTGAACACTCTTATCTTTTTTGCCTTATAGAGAGGCTGAGCATTTTTCAGATCTTTAAGTTCTGATTCCTTTTTTTTTTTTAACTAATTCTGTCTTGAAGTCTCCTTTTGCATTTTATTATAAGCAGTCAGAATGAATCCAAACAGTCCTTCAACCCTTTTACTTGGAAATATCCTCAGCTAAATATTCTATTTCATCCTTTGTAAGTTCTACCTTTCAAAAAACACTAGAACATGAACACAATTCAGTCAAATTCTTGGCTCTTTTCTAATAAGGATTCTTACTATCAACAAAACGTTCCTCATTTCCATCTGAGACCTTATCGGAATGAACTTCACCATTCATATTCCTATCCACCTTTTTTTCATGATTATTTATGTATTCTCTAAGTAAAGATGGAGAATTTCTCTCCAGTTAGATTTTTTTCTATTTCCTGAACAGAGTGGGCTTTGGCAATACCTTAACAAGTAAGCCTGGCTTTTCCAGCATTCACCTCAAAACAATTCCAGTGCCTACCCATTACCATGATCCATATTTTTAGATATTTGTTATAGTAGCACTTCACTTCTCTGTACCAATTTCTATCTTAGTCAACTTGGGATGTTATAACAAAATTCCATAGACTGGGTGACTAAAATAACAGACACATGTTTCACAATTCAGGAAGCTGAGAAGTTCAAGATCAAGGTGCTGGCAGCTTCAGTCCTTAGTGAGCACCTACTTTCTTTCTCACAGTTGCCATCTGTCTCTTGATTTGGCTGCTTGCAGCTGTATTCCCACATAGTAGATCCGGGAAGCACTGGTATTTCTTTTCTTAAAAGGATACTAATCTTATTCTGGGATTTCATTCTTAAAACCTCATCATTCACAATAGCTAAACAGTGGAACCAACCTAGATGCCCTTCAATAGATGAATGGATAAAAAAAAAAACTGTGGCATATATACACAATGGAATATTACGCAGCAATAAAAGAGAATAAAATCGTGGCATTTTCAGGTAAATAAAATGGAGTTAGAGAATATAATGCTAAGTGAAGTTAGCCAATCCCCCCAAACCATATGCCAAATGTTTTCTCTGATATAAGGAGGCTGATTCATAGTAGGGTAGGGAGGGGGAACATGGAAGGAATAGATGAACTCTAAATAGGACAGAGGGGTGGGAAGGGAAGAGAGAGGGCATGGGGTTAGAAATGATGGTGGAATGTGATGGACATTATTATCCAAAGTACATGTAAGAAGACACGAATTGGTGTGACTCTACTTTGTGTACAACCAGAGATATGAAAAATTTGTGTTCTATGTGTATAACAAGAATTGTAATGCATTCAACTGTTATATATAAATAACAAAAATTAATTTAAAAACCCCTCATCTAACCCTAATTTCCTTCCAAAGACCCCACATCTTAATACCATCACATTGGTGAGTAGGGATTCAACCCAAGAATCACGTAGGAATACAAACATTCAGTCTATAAAAGAAAACAATGGCTATTGATGCTGACACTTTGCATTGATTTGCCCAGAGAAATTCAGTATCCATAACTCTAAATTTGGCAGACTAGCCAATTATCAGCAAATACCATTCAAAACTGATTTGACAGGAGGATCATGGTTTATATAAGGTATTTATAATGCCAGTTGTTCACTATTTCAACTCTGAGTCTGAAATCAAAGCACAGAGATATCACCAAGAGACCCACCATGTGAGGATGAGAGGAAGCAGCACATCTCAGGGAGTGAGTGGTTTACTTTCTATTATTCCTTAATAGGAGGAAATGAAGTGGATACTTCCTTGAATTTAAAAACATTATTTTTTCCAAGTTTGATTATTTGTGCCATTTCTGTGCACAGATACATAGTTGATGAACAGTGCTTGCTTTTGTGATTCTTTTGCTTTGCCTTTTGCTTCCATACACCCTCTTAAAATGTCCCTGGTATGCAATCTCCTCACAATATCCTCTTTCGTACTCTCAGATGACTGCCACTAATCAAGGACCAAGCTGAATTTGGATCAGAGAGTATTTGCTCTTCATTAATGAATCATTTTGCAATAATGACTTTTGATAAGGTAAATAATCTTCAGGGCCCCAAGGAATGACTCAGTTGTGATATATTTTGGCCACTTTGGCACCAGGTAGGAGAACTATTCAGGAAGGAGAGAAGAACAGGAGGAGAGGGGCCAGGATCTGCTTAAACCTGCACAAGTTGGTACAATGTTTATGGGAACAAAGACATACATCTTTATTAAGGGTAAGCATATAGTCTATATGGTTTATTTCTTTTGAATATTTCCTCTCAGCCATCACATTCTTCTTAGCAGATGACTAAATAAGCACTCCTAGAGATACCCTGACATGATCATGAAGGCACCATTAAGAGGGCACAATAGGTCTTACTGTCCATGACAATCCTAAATCAAAATTATTATTAAAGAAAATAAGTCCTTTTGATGAACGCCTAGGCATTTCTGACAGTAATCCTGTGTTTTTAATGAGATGACTTTGTTTTGATTTTGTATTTTTATCCTTTTTATTGTATGTTTTAGACTGTCTTTATTGTTTGGGTTATTGCTTTTGAAGATTCTGAGTACTGTCTTAATTATTTCGTTAGAAACTCATCATCAAAAGCTAATTGTTCTTATTAGAAATGTGCTTTGCTTTGGGAAAGAATACTTCAAAAGGCTCTGCAAATATGTGAAGACGTTAGAGTTTCCCTCCAGCCGTCTAAAATGTGCTGTCACCTTTGCAATCTCCTCTGACAGGATGAAAACCTTCACACAGGCGAGATAGTTAGAAACGGTGCCTCCTTCTTTGGTGAATTTGCATTTTAATTTTAAAATAATTTTCTGATTATAAAAGAAATGCAATTTAGTTTGTCATAGGTATTGAAAAATAGACAATGTACATATGCAGATAAAAAAAATCTGTAGCCTCTACCCCAAAAAGAACCACAATTATTATTTTGGTATACATCTAGTAAATGTGTGTGTATACATATATCTTTCATTTATATGTATATGTATGTTTTTATAGTTGTATGTAAAATTGTATAGCTAATATAAAAATTCATAAATTGCCATTTTCATTTAATTATTCAGAACATTCATGTTTTGTTATAATATACATTTTTAGTGGATGCAAATATTAAAATTTTAATATATGGATGGCTCAACTTCTGTTCTTCATTTTAATAGATGTCATATAGAATTATTGTTCATAATTTTTGAGGTCTACCTTTGTCTTAGAAGAGACATTCATAGAAGATCTTGGGTCAAAGAGTAGATACATGTTTGAATTTTTCATACATATTGACTAATTATGTTATTAGAAATTGTGTAACATTTTACTTCCTTACAATATTTAAGAAAATACATTTTTCTTAAATTAAAAAGAAAGAGAAAACTCATAATTAGGTAGACAAGTAGTCGGGTAACTAGTACGAAGTTTCATAAGTTTTTCATAAGTTTATTTGGCAAGTGCACTTCTTTTATAGGCCTGTGCCTTTCTTTTATTGGCACATTTAATTTTATTACATGAATTCTTAACTAATGAGAATAGTGACTGTCATATATATTACAAACACGACCCAGTTTCCCTATTTTTGTTATTATTTGTCTATAGGTGGTTATTATTTTTCACTAATGTGATATATCAATTTTTTATTTATCATTCTTTTTTGTCTTTGAGTTTGCATATTTCCATTTTACCTAAAATTTTCCTCTTGGAGATTTTATACTCTAGTCAGGAAACAAGGCAACATTTTCATTTGTTGTTGTTTTTGGTGCTTGGGATCCAATCCAGAGCCTGGTGCATGTTAAGCAGGTGCTGTACCACAGAGCTCCACCCCCAGTCCTAGGGTAACATTTTTGGTGTATGAAGTGCGTGAGTAGAAAAACTTCATGTTTTATCTTTGTATGTTTCATACTATGCTCCAAATGGGTTAGTTTCATCTTCAGACTTTGATGTGGTATTAAACAGCTCAGTCCTCCATGGTTTTACATGAAGCCATTTAAATACTTTCTGGTGTTTTCACTGAGAATTTCATGCAAGTCTCAAAAAATGTAGGGTCATCAGGCGGTGGAGAACATAGACTTTGGAGTCAAGCAGACATACTGGAATTGGAATCTGATTTCTTTCACTAACTAATGGGTGATCTTGGATCATTTATGTAATTTCTAGTCGGTTTCTTTATATGAAAAAATAGGATTGATAATACTTACTTCATGAGGTCGTTATGACCTATTAGGATGTATTATTCCTTCCTCTTTTGCTTTTGTTTCCTTTTCTCTTTTCCCTTCTCTCTGTTGTATTAGTAAATGAGTATCTAATACTTGTGACTTAGAAGTTATTCAATCAAATTCCACCATCCTTGCTAACACCCTGCCCCCTCTCTTCCCCTCCCATCCCTCTGCCCTATCTAGAGTTCATCTTTTCCTCCCATGCTCCCCCTCCCCACCCAACTATGACTCAATTCATGTATGAAGACATGAATTGGTGTGAGCATACTTTATATACAGAGATATGCAAAAATCTGCTCTATATGTATAAAAAGAATTATAATGCATTCTGCTGTCATGTATTTAAAAATTAAATCAATTAAAAAAAGAAGTTATCCAATTAATAAACATTCTCCATTAATCTTTTAGATCATAGAAGTATAACAAGTATTTTTTTATCTATTGGAAATTTTCTTTAGTGGATTCAAGAGCACATTTTTTGATTACTTTAACATGAATGGATTACCTTTTCCTAACACTCATTGAAATCCATTTGTTGGTATTTTATCTCTATCATCTTGGCTTATTTAATTCCCCCAAAGATCTTTGTTAATCTGAAAGTATAGGTTTCATTGATTTTTTTCATATAGTTTATAAAAAATTATATATGGAACCCATTGTGAAGCTTCTAGACATGCTACCTAGGCATTGTCTTTTTTTTTTTTTTTTTCAGTACTGGAGAATGAACCCAGGGGTGCTCTACCACTGAGCTACATTGCCAGCCCTTTTTTTATATTTTGTTTCCAGACACAGTCTCACTAAGTTGCCAAGGCTGGCCTTGAACTTGTGATCTTCCTGCCTCAGCCTCTCAAGTGGCTAGGATTAGATTGTCTTTAATCCAGGGCACACGCTATTTTCCTCTAAATAAATGGAGAAGTATCAGAGCCACTTTCTTGGGCACCTTCTCAGCTCACAAATGACTTGTTAACTGCTTTCTTGACCCACAGTAATGAAATCCCAGCAGCCATGTTTGCACTGTATGATCCTTGTACCGTGGGCCATTGCTGATTAGAAGAGAGTGAGTCAATCAGCATCTTCTGAAATTGAAGAACTAGAGCTAAGGAATTCTAATTTTTCTTAGTCTGTCCTTACAAATGGAGAAAAAATAAAATCAGCGTTGTAAAGTAGCCAACATGCCAATTTTGGGGCCTGAGAAACAAGATGGGAATGCTGGGGGGAGTAGGAGAGGGAGAGGGAGAGAGAGAGAATGCAACACATACTAGGGGAAACTACCAGGGGGTCCTGAAGGCTTTTGAGTCTTTGGTCCCATTCCTTCTAGAGACCAGATTGCATTTTTTCATTTAGAGTTCATGAGTTATCCCTCCATCATTATGACATTCTCATTTTTCTTAATCTAGCTTTAATTAGCTTCCCTCACATGCCACTGAAGAGACCTCTTTTTTCCTTTTCAGCTCAAATACATAAAATGTGGGTAGTATGTGTCTTTCTTCTATTAGCTCTGCATATTTTGTTTCCAGTAAATATTTCCAAATGGAATTTCTCTTCTTTCCATTCACCACAAACTAGTCTCTTCAGTTATAATGATTCTCCAAAAAAACCAATTGAACTATTTGCATACAAAAAAAGAATAATGTTCAATTTGGGTTTGACTTCCACAAGTATTAATCTTAATGACATCCTACATGCATAAAGTTCAACAGAACTATTTCTATTATCTATTTTACAAGAACAGCATACAAAGGTAGGTACAAGTCTCCAGGCCTGACTACATTTAGTTCTTCTTGTATAGATCCTTATTCATGTTTCCTAAGCTCACTTTGCACACCTATAATTTTCATAATCATAGAATTTGTATTTAGATGCATGATCTGATGCCTGCCAAGTCCAGGTTCTGTTCTCTCAGATTTGTCAGGTCCATCTTGAAGCATGCTGCGATGTTATGGTTTAGATATAAAGTGTTCCCACAAGCTCTTGTGTGAAACAATGCAAAAAAGTTCAGAGGTAAAATGATTGGGTTAGGAGAGCTTTAACCTAATCAGTGTGCTAATCTACTTGAATAGATTAACTGGGTGGTAAACATAGGCAGGTAGGCTGGAAGTGGACGGTCACTGGGGGTGTGCCTTTGGGGCCTGTATGTTGTTCTTGTTGTGTGGAGTTCTCTCTTTTTCTCTGCTTTCTGACTGTTATGTCCTGAGCACTTTCCTTCACCATGCCCTAATTGGGCCTAGAGCAATGGATTGAGCTGTCTATGGACTGACACCTTTGAAACTGTGAGCCCCAAATGAACTTTTCCTTCACTAATTTTTCTTCTCAGGTCTTTTGGTCACAGTGCTGAAAAATCTGACTAAAACATATGATTTTGCCCTTCTGGTCACAGGTGTGTTTGGATTTCTCTCCCAAGGATTTAAAATAGGGATACTGGAGATGGGTGTTAAAAATGAAAGATCATATCAAGCAGGGGCTTTACAGATGGGGTACCCATGATGGATGAACATCTTGCAACCAGGAATACCTGTGTGTAGAGAAAGAATATTTATAAAACAGTTCACAGAGAGAAGCTGAATGATCTAGATTGTATGATAAAGAATTTCTGTTACTCATGGTTCTCTTGTATCACCCCTGAGTTTATGCTAACAAAATGACTCAAGATTGACCCTTTAATAACAAGAATCTGGCCACTAGAAAAATGGACTACATGATTAGAAGATTAGAATTTTCAGCTTGTTTGACCACTGAGAGGAGAAGGACTAGAGATGGAATTCAATCACATGGCTAATGATTTAATCAATGATGCTTACGTAATGAAACCCCATCTAAAATTTTGGACACCAAAATTCAGTGGAGGTTCTGAACAGTGGAGGACCCTTCAAGAGCTTATTCTGTGTATCTTTATTTGGCTTTTCCTCTGACCTGTATTCTTTTTAATAAAACTGTGATCACAGGTATAGGATTTTCCTGAGTTTCTTGGGTCAGATGTGTAAGTGACTTAGGAACCCTGATGTTTGGATGGCATCAGAAGTGAGGGTAGTCTTGGGAAGGACCTTCACTTGCGAGGTCTGTGCAAACTGTAAGTGGTTAGTGTCAGAATTAAATTAGAGTGTACCAGTTGGTGCTATAATGAGCTATAATGCAGCCCTAGAGAATCAGAAAAAGTAATTTTAAGCCCTAATGTTCCCATTCCAGTGCTTTCTGAGTTTGGCTGTACATCACGACCTTGGGTTCTATGTGATCTACTGAATTTTTTTTTTCTAATAGACTCTGAGTTATGCCTGAGCCAGTTGAAGTAGGCAGCTATGTCAATAGTCTCTTCTAAAGAATTAAAACAGAGCTTTAGAGGGATGGGATATGATATATAAAGCTGTTTTTGCTATTGTTTTTAAACTTCACATAAATATTGTAATTAACAATATTGCATTCTGTTTGCATCAATGGGAAATTAGTTTCTACAATAAAACCCTCCAAGTAGAGCTTTCTTTCTGAGGAAAACATGATTTTTCTACTCTATGAAATTGTGCACCTTCAATTTATATGGCAGTTCAACTTAACGGGTCTCTAATTTTTCTTCAATTTAGAATTTTGACTTTGATATCCTCGTGGTTCTTTGTTCAAATCCAGATTGCATTAAACTCTTAGAACATAAGTACAAGAATGGACCCAAGGGATCACTTGGTTCATTCCTTTTATTGTCACAAGCAAGGAATCTAGAGAACAGAGAAGTGACATCTGGTCCAAGAGCATATTACTCAGTATCAGTAAAGTCTGAATTTGAATTATTTTTCTTATTTTATGATTCAACAACTTAAAACTTTAATCTCACTTTTTAGTGATAATCCTCCTTACTAAGGATTTAGTTATTATTTTCAGGGTTTTAAGTTGATGCTAATATTGCTGTTACACATTTTTCATAAGTAGATGTGTCTGTGAGTTGACACTGAGTCTTCCCAGGGAAGCTGCTTCCCATGTGAGGCTGCCTTTCTGGTCTTCCTGGGATCTGGTGAGACTTAACTGATTAAAAAAAAAAAGATTCCTATTATGATTTAAAACCACCTTTTCCTTATAACTTTATTTTTTGGGGTGAGTTTATTTCTTTGCAATTTTTAAAATTTTTTTCCATGGGAAAATGTTCATTTTTACATTAGTGGAAAAACCAAAATAAGAGAGATTGAAACATTTTTTTTCTTTTTTAGCATGAGGCATTGAAGTATATTTTACATACAGTAAAATTTACCTTTTCAGGTATTTAGTTTAATGGGTTCTGATAAAAATACTGTTTTGTAACCCCATACAATCCAGTTATAGGATATTTCCATTACCCCTAATAAGTCCTTGGTGCCCTTTGTAGTCTATAATTTCTTCCTATACCCATTTTCAAATAAAAATAGAGTATATTTCAAAATTACCAAAGGAGTGTCTAGGACAGTTTGGAAATCAAGAAATATTAACATATTTATTATTGCTTCTATTTTAAATATCTTTAATGGTTTTTATTATTAATTGATTAATTTATTTTAATTAGGTATATATGACAACAGAATGCAATTTGATCCATTGTACCCAATTGCAGCACAACTTTTCATTTCTCTGGTTGTACACAATGTACAACCATCTGTGCAGTCATATATGTAACTTAGGTAATGATGTCCATCTCATTCCACCATCTTTCCTGCCCTCGTGTCCCCTCCTCACCCCTCCTTCCCCTTTGCTCAAAGTTCCTCCATTTTTCCCATGCCCGCCCACACCCCCCCCCCCCCCCCATTATGGATCAGCATCCACTTTTCATAGAAAACATTTGACCTTTGGTTTTTTGGGATTGGCTTACTTCACTTAGCATGATATTCTCCAACACCATCCTTTTACTTGCAAATACCATAATTTTATTCTCTTTTGATGCTGAGTAATATTCCATTGTATATATATATACCACAGTTTCTTTATCCATTCATCTATTGAAGGGCATCTAGGTTGGTTCCACAGTTTAGCTCTTGTGAATTGAGCTGCTATAAACATTGATGTGTCTATGTTACTATAAGTCCTTTGGGTATAAACTGAGTAGTGGGATAGCTGGATCAAATGGTGGTTCCATTCCAAGATTTTTAAGGAATCTCCATACTGCTTTCCAGATAGATTGGGTGCACCAATTTGCAGTCCCACCAGCAATGTATGGGTGTGCCTTTTCCCCCTTACTTTGTCAACACTTATTGTTGTTTGTATTCTTGATAAATGTCATTCTGACTGGCATGAGATAAAATCTTAGAGTAGTCTTGATTTGCATTTCTCTAATTGCTAGAGATGTTGAACATTTTTTTATATATTTGTTGATTGAATATATATCTTCCTCTGAGAAGTGACTGTTCAGCTCCTTTGTCCATTTATTGATTGGGTTGTTTTTTTTTTTTTTGTGTGTGTATGTTAAGTTTTTTGAGTTCTTTATATATCCTAGAGATTAGTGCTCTGACACGTGCATGTAGCAAAACTTTGCTCCCAAAATGTAGGCGTTCTCTTCTCATTGATCATTTTTTTTTTTTTTTTTTTTGCTGAAAGGAATCTTTTTAGTTTGAGTCCATCCCATTTATTAATTCTTGATTTTATTTCTTGCACTTTAGGAGTCTTGTTAAGGAAGTTGGTGCCTAATCCAAAGTGATGAAGATTTGGGCCTACTTTTTCTTTTATTAGGTACAGGGTCTCTGGTCTAATTCCTATGTCCTTGATCCATTTTGAGTTGAGTTTTGTGCATGGTGAGAAATAGGGGTTTAGTTTCATTTTGCTGCTCATGGATTCCCAATTCTCCCAGCACTGTTTGTTGAAGAGGCTATCTTTTCTTCAACATATGTTTTTGGCACTTTTGTCTAGTATGAGATAACTGTATTTATGTGGGTTTGTCTGTGTCTTCTATTCTGTACATGTCTATTTTGGTTCCAATACCATGCCATTTTTATTATTATAGCTGTGTAGTATAGTTTAAGTTCTGGTATTGTAATGCCTCCAGCTTTACTCTTCTTGCTAAGAATTGTTTTGGCTATTCTGAGTCTCTTATTTTTCCAAATGAATTTCATGATTTCTTTTTATACTTCTATAAGGATTGACATTGGGATTTTTAATTGGAATCACATTGAATCTGTACAGCACTTTGGGTAGTATGGCCATTTTGACAATATTAATTTCTCTATTCAAGAGCATGGGAGATCTTTCCATCTTCTAAGGTCTTTAATTTCTTTCTTTAGTGTTCTGTAGTTTTCATTGTAGAGGTCTTTCACCTCTTTTGTTAAGTTTGCCACATATTTTATTTTATTTTTTGAGGTTATTGTGAATGGAGTAGTTTTCCTAATTTCTCTTTCAGAGGATTCATCACGGATGTTAATACCAATACTTCTCAAATTATTCCATGAAATAGAAAAGGAAGGAACCCTTCCAAACTCATTCTATAAAGCTAGTATTATCCTGATATCAAAACCATGCAGAGACACACCAAGGAAAGAAAATTTCAGACCAACATCCCTGATGAACTTTGATGAAAAAATTCTCAATAAAATTCTGGAAAATTGCATACAAAAACATAAAAATAGTGCACCATGATCAAGTGGGGTTCATCCCAAAGATGCAAGGTTGGTTCAACATATGGAAATCAATAAACATAATTCATCACATCAATAACTTAAAGAGAAAAATCATATGATTATATCAATTGATGCAAAGAAAGCATTTGACAAAAGACAGCACCCTCTCATGTTTGAAACACTAGAAAAACTAGGGATAGTAGGAACATACCTCAACATTTAAAAGGTATCTATGCTAAACCCAAGGCCAACATCATTGTAAATGGAGAAAAATTGGAAGCATTCCCTCTAAAAACTGCAACAAGATAGGGATTCCCTCTTTCACCACTTCTGCTTAACATAGTCCTTGAAACACTAGCCAGACAAAAGAAATTAAAGGGATACAAATAGGAAAAGAAGAACTCAAACTATCCTTATTTGCTGATGACATGATTCTATACTTAGAGGTTTCAAAAAACTCCACCACAAAACTTATAGAATTAATAAATGTGTTTAATAGTTTTAAATACATTTAGATTACAAGCTCAAATAGTTTTATTTTAGGGCTAGGATGCAAATTAGTGCTGGAGTTCTTCCCTTGCATACATGGGGAACTGGGTTTGATACCCAGTATCCTCAAAAACAATAATAACAAAATAACAAAAAACCCACAGAATTTTATTGAGAATTTTTTCATCAAAACTTTAGATTGTAGATTTTCCTCTTTCTTGGTCTTCAGTCTCTTCCTCAAGATGGTTCATGCCCTGAATGCTTTGCTATTTCCCACCATTATTGCTACTGCATTATGTGTCTGAGTAGCCCCTGAGTTGTAAGCATCCTTTCAAAGTGGTGTCATTGATTCCTGTCAGTGCTTTGGATACTTTATGAGTTCCCAGCTCATTTTCTTAAGTTCATTTCTGGGCTTGAAATCTCCACCCCAGGAAGGAAGTATAAAATTTGACACACCCTTGCTTGTGGGGTGAGTCTGTTTCAAAATGTCTTTTGGAAGGCAAGTTTCCTTGTCTCCCATGGGGACACAGTCTAGTTTCCAGTCAGACCTCCCCTACCTAAGAGTAGGTTCTTGTTCTCTGAGGGCATCTTTCTTCTGCCTTCACTCCCAACACCCTGATTCTTATTTGGGCCAAGACATTAAAATCCAAGCTCTCAGCCTCGAGAGCTAATATTTAGGTCCAATACCTCCCTGGCTTGTCAGAGTGTCAGGCAGAGACAATTCTTTGCATTCGTGTCTGGAATTACGATAGTTTGGAATGGGCGGATGGTCCATAGCAGCTGAAACTGCCACGTTGATATGTCTGATAGTTTTTCTTTGATGGATTGTGTTTTCTAAATATTTTTTTCTTGATTTTTCAAACTACTGAATTTTTTACATTTATTTGTCAATATCAAATAATCTACTGTGTTTTACTTGCTTTTATTTGTCTCTGTGGATTGACTATCAGTTTTAATTTCTTTACACTTTTATTTACATTAAAAGAGGGGGGTTAATATTATGCTTCTTCATTTTATCTTACATTTTAGAAATTAAATCTATTTGCTAGAGATTCTCTTTTAATCTTTTTTTTTTTTTTGGTGCCAGTGATTGAGCTCAGGGGTACTTGACCACTGAGCCACATCCTCAGCCCTATTTTGCTTTTTATTTAAAGACAGGGTCTCACTGAGTTGCTTAGTGCCTTGCTTTTGCTGAGGCTGGCTTTGAACTTGTAATCCTCCTGCCTCAGCTGCCCACGCTGCTGGGATTATAAGTGTGCTCCACCGCGCCCGGATCTCTTTTGATCTTTGCTGTGTTTTTCTTCTCCTGTCTGCCTATGCCAAGATTAATGTTACCCCCAATGAATATATTCCTCCAGGATTACTACTAAAGTTAATTTGTGCATTGTCATGGCCTAATCTTTGGCACGGTCTGTGTGCTCTCTCTGACGCTGCATTCCATTGTTACATTTTTATGTGGTGCCGGCAAATGCTCTTATGTTTTCATTATTTAAGAGACTGCAAAATAATTTTCATTTACCTCTCAGTGTTCCCATAAGATTGCCATGCTTCAGAATTAAACTGACTTCTTAATTTAATCCCACTGGTCATCTGAGAACCAGGAAAGTAACACACTACAGAGAGAAGTATCAGCCTAGAGCTGAGGTTCCTTGGTGGAGAGATGGTCACCACCACAAAGATTTTTAATATGAAGAAGTTTCAAGTCTCATTACAGACCATTTGTATTTTTATTCTGTGTTGCATGCGGAATATGAATCAAAATTGACTGGGATCTGTGCATCCATAACAAAAGCTCATATGCAACAAAAATCTATACAGACAGCATGCATGCTTTAATTGATATCACAAAATAGCTCCTTTCAGTTGGAATTGTTAATATGGGGCTATGTTTTCTTCCTATATAGAGGAGGCCCATGCTTTCCAAACTAAACTTGGAATATACTGACTGGCAAAAAGTGTTCTTTTGAGAGCAAGGAGTAAACATTGTCAAAAAATTCTGGGGCATGTACCTTCTGAAATGACCTGTTGTGCTCATTTCTCCTTTCATTCTGTTTTAGTGCATGCTGCTGTTACTACTGCCACTGAACGGCTGCCTGTGTCACCTCTAGGGCTGAATGTTTACCAGGTAGGTGCAACTATGAGCTAAAGAAAATAAATCTGGGTCATTTGAGAAAAGTACATTTCTTTTGAAAACTAAATCACAAGCTGCTGTATATATAAAACACAGATGAACTCTATTTTAGAAGGCCCATTTTAAAAAATACTTTTTTGGTTGTTGATAGACCTTTATTTATTTGTATATGGTGCTGAGAATCGAACCCAGTGCCTCACACATGACAGACAGGTGTGCTACCGCTGAGCCCCAGCCCCAGCCCATTTCATTTTATTATTATTTTTTGTCTAACAACCTCTTTATTCTACCATTACACTTAACTGGTAGTTTGGGTGTAAGAATGCTGGTGGAAACCATTTTGCCCTAGACTTTGGAAAGTTTGGCTTCATTGGCTCAGAGCATTGCTATTGAGAAGTTCAATGCCCCTCTGGTTCTTTTTTTTTTAAAAAAGTTTGTTCTTTTCAGATATACATGACAGTAGATTGTATTTTGACATATCATATATACATGGAGTACAACTTACCAGTCTTGTGGTTGTACATGGTGTGGGGTTACACTAGTCATGTGTACTCATATAAGAAAGTTATGTCTGATTAATTCTACGGCCTTTCCCATTCCCATCTTTCCTTCCTTCCCTCCATTTCCCCTTTCCAATCCATCCAGTGAACCTACAGTTCTCCCTCTCCCGAGCCGATTGTGAGTCAGCACCCACATATCAGAGAGAACATTCAGCCTTAGGATTTTTTGGGATTGACTTATTTCACTTGGCATGATAGCCTCCCGTTCCATCCATTTGCCAGCAAATGCCATAATTTCATTCTTCTTTGTGGCTGGGTAATATTTCATTGTGTACATGTACCACATTTTCTTTATCCATTCATCTGTTGACAGGAACGTAAGTTGGTTCCATAGTTTTGTTATTGTGAATTGAGCTGCTATGGACATTGATGGGATCCTTTCACTATAGTGTGCTGATTTTTAAGTCCTTTGGGTATATGCTCAGAAGTGGGATAATTGAGTCAAATAGTGGTTTCATTCCAAGTTTTCTGAGGAAACTACATACTGCTTTCCAGAATAGTTTCACCAACTTGTCGTCCCACCAGCAATGTACGAGTATACTTCCCCCCCACATATTTGCCAACATTTATTGTTGCTTGTATTCTTGGTAATAATTGCCATTCTGACTGGAGTGAGATGAAATCTCAGTGTAGTTTTAATTTGCATTTCTCCAATTGCTAGTGATGTTGAACATTTTTTTCATATATTTGTTGAAGAAATTTGTATTTCTTCTTATGAGAAGTGTCTGTTCAGTTTCTTTGCCCATTTATTGATTGTGTTGTTTGTTTTTTGGGGGGTTATGTTTTTGATTTCTTTATATATCCTGGAGATTAATGCTCTATCTGAGGTGCAGGTGGCAAAGATTTTCTCCATTCTGTAGGCTCTCTCTTCATGTTCTTGATTGTTTTCTTTGCTGTGAAGAAGTTTTGTAGTTTGACACAATTTCATTTATTAATTCTTGATTTTACTTATTGTGGCTTTAGGAGTCTTGTTGAGAAATTTAGTTCCTACACTGACATGATGGAGATTTTGGCCTACTTTTCTTCTAGTAGGCACAGGGTCTCTGGTCTAATGCCTAGGTCCTTGATCCACTTAGAGTTCAGTTTTGTGTATGGTGAGAGATAGGGGTTTAATTTCATTTTATTACATGTGGATTTCCAGTTTTCCTAGCACCATTTGTTGAAGAGGCTATCTTTTCTCCAATACATGTTTATGGTGCCTTCAACTAGTATGTGATAACTGAATTTATGTGTGTTTGTCTCTGTGTCTTCTATTCTGTACCATTGGTTAGAAGACCCATTTTCATAGAAACATATTACAGTGAAAGTAGTCTGATTCTAAAGTTTTATTTTCTATAAAATAAGGATAATAATACCTTATGGAGTTGCTTTGGGATTAAATTAGATAATTTATATACAGCATGAAAGAAAATCTTTAATACATACTTTTTCTCTTTCCATTTAGCCCAAACCAGTATTTAAAGTTCTACTAGACTGTGCCATAATACCATAAACCTTTGATGTTGAAGAATCAACTGTAAACTGAGAATCATTTTATGTTCTGCATTATGTTCTTGCATTAATAGGACTGAGAAAATGAGAGATGGGAGGTAAGTGAAATAGCCTGGCATGTATCATATTTCAAAAGGAAACACAACAGCATAACAAGCAGCACAGTCTCTGGTATTAATTGTTTGAGAAAGGTATCATCTATCTCTCTGGAAGATTTCTCCCTGAAAATGCCAACGATCACCAGAGTGTGCATTTTGTAAGGTATTCAGTAATTGCTCACTTTTCTCCAGTGCTTCTTCTCCACCCTGGCCTTTAAATACAGACTTTTCAACATTTTCAGTGGTTTTAGGCTTTGGCTTAATCTCAGTTATGTGCAAAACAAGGCATTCTAGAGACAGTGCAAATAAAAATCGCCAAGTAACCCCAATTCGCTTTTTAATAATAAAATTCATCCTTCAGAAATTTTTCTTAGAGTATCAAAAAAAAAAGGTGAAGTGTTGGAGGGAACTGAATACATTTTGGGGTCTGTTGAAAGTAACAACTGTCTATCATGGCCCCAGTAGTAGTAGCCTTGGATAAAGGTAATTTTCAAAAATCATACTTATAGTCCCAGGTACTGATTATTATTTACTATATAAAAAGTGATCCTGAAATATAGCTTAAAACAGCAATTTGTTATTGTATATCACACTTCTGTGGGCTAATGGAGCTTGGTTTGGGGTCTGTCATGTAGTTGAGGTAAAATAGAGGCTCTAGCTGCCTTCAGTTGAAAGCCCAGTGCAGTTGGAATGTCACGTGGCTCACAGTTGATGCTGTTTCCTGGAAGCTCAGCCTGGGCTTCCTACATGAACTTGTGGCTTCTCCATGTAGTAAAGATCCCTTGTAGAATGGCAGCAGGTCTCAGAGGAGCAGCTCAGCAGCGATGCAATGTTCCTTCTTCCAAGAGGAAACTGAAAGATTTCTCATGATTTGGCCTCAGAAATCGCAGTGTCACTTCTTCCACTTTCTAAAGGGTCAGGGAAACTACTAAAGCCAATCCCAGGGTAGGGTGATGAGTGCCACTTCTTGAGGAGGGCACATTGCAGACAAGAACATGGGACAGGAGCTATCTTTGCAAAAGACAATCTGCCACGCCCAGTTCTACTCCAGTTCCAGCTGCCAACAGCTGTTCACCTGTATTCAGAATACTCGGGGGCTCCAGCTAGTTTAATTAATTTCTGCATATACCTGTCAACTCGGAATAATTCACAATTAGTAAAACAGAGGATATCAGAAAGGATCAGTTTTTAGAACCAAATCGTGATTACCTCACAAACCAGACAGTCTTGTGTTCTTCTTGGTGCCAGTGTCTTGCTCCATAATTAGTGCTCATGTCTTGCTCCGATAATTCAGAATTCTGTGTTTATGTCTACCTTGGTCACAAATTTCCTGTTGTCTTCTTCATCTCTGCTTTGACTTTTCAGTGTTTCAAATGCTTGACTTGCTCTGGATCTTTGCAAGATTCATCACCTCTGCGCTTGAAGTTTGGCTTCCAAGCCTTTGGATGATATTTGACACCTGCCAGCTTAGGTTTTGTAGGTTCTGCCTTTGCCTTTTGTCTGATAGCTAGTTTCCTCAGATGTACTAGAAACCTGGATGTCCAGCTCACCTATCTTGGCCCTACTCCTACACAGTTCTCTTCAGGTTTTAATTTTATTAACCTGGACCATTGAGCATGGCAGCAGTCCTCATCACAAGGGAGATACATCTCATCCCAGTAAGCCAGGAAGGAAGTACATCTATACCTACAATTTGAATTTCCCCTCTTCAGTAAAAAATAAAGTAAAATAAAATAAAATAAAGATTCCCTGCTGGGTCCTACTTAGTGTCTGTGCCTCAAGACTTCCCAATGTCTTTGGGTCTTTTGACACTTCCTGCACTACTGAGCTGTTATTTTCTCTAGAGCCTTAATATTCCTGCACTTGAGTAACTTAGGAGATATATTTGCTCTTGTCTCAGTCATTTAGTGTGTTTCTGCAAGGACTCAGCAAAATCTCCAGTTACTCATTTAACACATTGAAGGAAATACATTTAGGAAAGTGCGTAGGGAAAATTCCAAAGGTTTGAATAAGTGTTTTAATGGGCTGAAAATAACTAATACAAATGGAATATAATTGAATAAATGCTCAGAATCAATAAATTGTATAGACTCCTCACAAATCTCTAACCTTGGGATGGGAAAATAGTTAAAATGTATTGGTAATTGGAGGCTAGAGTGTTTTTTACCCCCGGGAATTTTTCCTTGGATGATTTCTAAATTAAATTTCTTTATACGTAAACCACCCGAAGTCTCTGTTTTACATAATGAGAAATGATTGTATAGAATATGTTTTTTCCCCTCATTTGGGAAGGTTAGAAACAGTTCAGCTTATAAGATAACAGTTATCTTGACCTTATTTCAACTCTTAAACTCTATTTGAAAGTTTTCTATGGATCACCTCTAATGTGTTAGGTCACTGTAGGCGTGTGTGACTACGTGGGTGAGGGACATCATTAAGATAAATAGTCTTTGCTCTCAATGATTTTCAGTTCAATAGAAGAGATAACACACTCCCACAAATAGCCAGATACAAGCACAGTATGGGGTTGGTTACTGAGAAGTAGAGTTTTCATGTACCATTTGAGCTGTGTCTTGAGAAATAGGCTGTAGTTTTCAAGGGGTACTTAGGAGTAAAGGGCACTCTAAGTGGAAAGAATAACTTTATTCAAGTTTGAATATTGTTAGGTCCATATGATTTTTTCAGAGAAATGGTAATTGGATTAATTTTGATAGGATAGAAGATATAGGTAAGGAAATATGTGCTATAAGATTAGAGAGATCGTTTTGAATCTTTGGGGGTTGGCTTTGAATGTTTTAAGTGGAAAGATTTATATTATTCTGTAGGCAATAATAGCTACTAAAATATTTTGTGCCATGCTACTCCTGTTATCTAATAAACTAAAAAAAATTCTTCTTGACTGTTCACAATACATTTATGCCAGGGAGTCCAGACTTAGGAAACAATTTAGTGTACTTATGTTGAAAGTTCTGGTTGGCAACAAATAATCGTGGCAGAATAGACTTCCTGGGAATCTTGTAGCATTACAACATGTAGAGTTTGCCTTGTAGGATGCTGGGAGCTTGGGCTAGTCGGAAAGTGCAGGAAGTGGGAAAGGGGGAAGCCTAGGTCTAGGTCAGTTGGTGTGGAAATAGAGTTGTCTCTGAGACAAGGTTCCACAGTCCAAATCTTAGTGGCCAGTGAGAGGTAGCTAATACATGTCTTTGTTTACATGTCTTGGTCCTAGAAAACTTTGGTCCAAAAAACTTCAGGAATAACTATGCCAGGGTGAAGCACCATTTTGTTTCTGGCAGGTGTATCCAGTTAGGAATTCTACCCCAACCAGGCTGAGGATAAGAGGTTGTTTTCAATTATGGGTATAGGGTTCTTTTAAGGGTAGTTCATTAGAAAGATTCCAACTAGAAGGGGGTGTTCTAGGACATGGTGATTAAGTAATGGCATTTTGCAGTAGAGCATTGGCTGTGTACTTTCAAATCAGCTCATACCATTCCCTTTTAAGATCTCTCATGGCACGGGAGAGCCTGGGAACTGCCCTTCCCAGGCTTACTTTCCCCATCTAGATGTTTCCAAGAGAAATCCTTGAGTAAGATTTGTGAAGAAATAAAAGGAAGTTCTTTCCTTTGGAAGCTGATGCAGTTGGAAATGTGTGCCAAGAGATTCCCAGAGCTTTCCAAAGAGTCCTAGAGAATGAACCACTTCAATATTTCAGGAAAGATATCTGGTGATGGCTGCCCCAACCCACTCTCCCTTGCCTCTTCCAACTGTGTGAAAGTCTCTTAAGTTCTTGCATTAAAATTCTTCTATTTGTAACATGTAGAGTAGCTTTTTTTTTTCCTGACTCAACCCCGACAGTAATAACTACCTAACTGGGAACATAGCTCAGTTGGTAGAGTGCTTGCCTAGCATGCACAAGGCCCTGGGTTCAATTATTGTTGTTATTTCTGCTAGGCAGAACTTTTAACTACAGAAGGGGGAATTGGAGAGCAAATTAGCAATCCAGGATGGAGGTTTAGTCATAGGTCAGAGGCTGGAGTGATGGGCCTAAGTTTGGGTTGGCATAGAAATCTTCAGTACTCCTTTCTGCCTGGTACTACAGGAACAGTTATTATACCTTGGGTGTAATTCCCAATGGGTTATAGCTTGGGGAAAACTACAATAGGCATGTCCCAAGGACAGAGGCAAGAGGGGAACTTTTACTGACGACAACGTGAAGTATCTGAAACAAAGAATCAGGCTGAGGCACAAAAGTAAGAACTGGCATGCAGGGAAGAAGGCCAAATTCTGGAGGAAGCTCCATGTAAATGTCAATATTGAAGTACAGAATCAGAAACCTCACAATAGGAATAAGAAGATTGAAAATTGGGGCTGGGAACATAGCTCAGTTGGTAGAGTGCTTGCCTAGCATGTATAAGGCCCTGGGTTCAATTCCCCAAGTACCACCAAAAGAAAAACTTAAAGAAGGCTGGAAACTTTTGTGTTTAGGAGAGTAGAGTTGATATGAACTTTAGAACTCGCTGGATGATGGGTCTTCCATTGGGCTCCTAACCTTGGTTAGAACTAACTCAGTACTGGGTGGGGCTGGGTATGAAGACTGAAGAGCCCTTATGTTTATACCTGGATGGGACAAAGCAGATCCAGGTTTCAAACTTTGTGATGGCCAGCTAGGTGTTCCTTCTGTGGCTGCACTGATGCTGGAACACAGTGTAAAGAACAAGGTGATTTCTACTGCAGGAATATAAAATAAAACCTTGACATTCTGTAGTGATACTTGTCACTTTTTGTAGGTGGCTGTATAAATGTATTAAGTTTCTAAGAAGGTAGTATGACATTTTTTGCTTTATCTCAATATTTTCTAGGTTAATGCATAGAGATTCACCATTATACAGTTTTTGAAGACCAAATTCTATTAATTTATCATAAAACGTTATTTTAAAAATGACACTTGTCCAAAAGTTCTAACAATTCTTATTGCTCCTGTTTGGGAATTAAAAAATTCTGTTTTCTTTTCATCACCTTTTAATAAAATAGCTTTCTTTTGAAGTTGTCTGATACAAATATTTGAGAAAAAAATATTTTATTAGAAAATATTCTTAGACATTTACCAGTACATGACAAAGAGGCCTGTGTGAAAAATTCACTTCTAGTAAATGTTTTCCACATGTGCCGCTGTGCTTTTCTTTTAAGAAATACAACACATGTCCCTCCTTATTCCTACCAGATTTAGGCAATATGTTGATGCGGATCCTTAGCTTTTGTGCAACGTTCTTCACAGACAAATGTAAGTACAGAAAACATTGCCATTTTGTCTGTTTTAAACATATAAAATCAAACTGAATGTGAAATTCTACAATTAGATTTTTTTCTCTCTACTTTCTAGATATATACATATGCTAGCTTTACCACTTGCTTATTCATTTTATTGCCATATAATATTTCCTGGTATCATCAAACAATGATATATGTATTTGTCTATTTTCCATTTATGAATATTTAGATGGTTCTGTCTCAATTTATTGTGCTATTAAAAGCCATAATGCCATGAAGATGTATGTATATTTAGAACAGCTGAATGTTAGGGACCAAATATGGAGTAGATTAACAATTACATGCAGACACACACACACACATTCCTATCTACTTTTCTATCTCTTCTTGTGTATATATAGAAGTTTTAATGCATGTATCTAGAGAGTGGCTTGATAAAGGAAATCACATCTTTAATTACATGTTGTCAAATTACTTTCAAGTCACCCTATCAGTTCCCTTCTACCAGCAGTGAGTGTGAGAATTCTTGTTTTCCCTCTTGCTCTCCAACACCTGGTATTTTCCGACTTGTTAGTTTCTGTCAGTTTGATGGGTGTGAAATGGTCTCTTGTTGGTTTTTGGTTTGTGAGTCTGAGCATCCTTTCAAATATGTGTTGGTTCTTGTAAATTGCTGATCCATATCCTCCGCTGCCTGGGTTGTCTTATTTTTATTGGTCTGGGGGACTAACTTTGATATTCTGGATCTTGATTTTATTTTGGTCACACATTCTCTTCTCCCAATCTCTGGCCCATGTTTTAATATTTTTATGATGCTATTTGAGATACAGATACTTGGTATCAACTTGGTGGACCTATTGTCAATTTTTTCCCTCACGATTTGTACTTTATCCAATATCATAAAAATATTCTTCTGTATTAACTTCTGAAATTTTAAAATGTTATTTCCATTCTGATGTTAAATGTATTTGAAATGCATTTTTGCATATGATATGAAGTATTTAGTATTATTTTTTTTCTGTCATATGGTTAACTAGTTATTTCCATGGTTATTATCCTGGAACATTTGTTAATTAGCCCTGTCTTTCCTCACTAATTTATAGGGATATCTCTGTCATCTACCAAGGTGCAATTTACAGTTGTTTCCTGAGATTTTTTTCCCACTGTTTCATTGGTACATTGTTCATTCCTGGATGAGCATCACATCATTTAATTACTAAAGTTTACTAAGTTCTATATTAACTTATCATTTTGTACATGGGAAGTTATCTGTTCCTTGAAGATTGGGTGTAATGTGTCTGTAAAATGGTGGGGGATTAATGTGCTCTTTTAGTAAAGATTAAAAAAATTTAACTCATTTTCTTTAATGGCTGTTTACACAGAAATTCCATTTTTTCCCCCTCAAGCCAACTTTTAAATTTTTATAGTTTTTAGGAAGTTATTTATTTTTTAAACTTTTAAAGTTATTGGCATAGTCAAAACTGTTACTTCTCCCTCATATCCTCTGTTCTGCTTATTTGACACTATTTTTAAGTATTTGTTGAGCCTCTCTCTCTCTGTTTCTATTCATGCAAATGGAGATATCTTTAAAAATCCCTTCTCTCTGTGCTGCATTCTGAGTGAATTTCTTAGACTGCCTTCAAATGTGTTAACTATTTTGCTCTTTTGGCCCACCTTTATCATGTTTATTTTTTTTTTCAAATTGCAATACTTACAAGTTTAATTATTCTTAATTTTATTCACTATTATCTGCTCTTATTTTATTATGGATTGCCCTGGATTTAGATTTCTTGTTTATCTTTATAAGTGTTATTCCATTTTTATCTCTGACGTGTCAAATAACTTGCTAGGCATAAATCCATATTATGAATAATGTAGTCATGGACTATCTTTCTTAGCTAGAGTTTATTTATGTATTTTGGTCTTAAGGGCTTGCTGGCTTATCATGTTTCAAGGGCCACCTCTTTCTCTGCACTCATTTCTTCAGGATTAGCAATTTTGAGGTTATACACACCTGCCAGCCACCTGACGATTTCTGGGCCTCTGATCCAGGATCATATCTCATATCTGTGGTTCCCACTCTTGTCCCTCAGTGATTATAGGGTTATTGCAGAATCAGTCACCAAGTTGGATGTTTCAATGGTTGGCAGCATTTGTTCTTTTTCCTTTTAAGAGAGGAAGGGTCCAACTCTACCCTATTCACCACAAAAGCCAAATTCTCAGAATCCTCTACCTACTTAGTTGAGCAAAGTACCACAGATCCTTCTTGCATCCTGCACATTATTGGCTTGTTTTTGTGCTGTTCACTCTGGGGTTGCTCATCTCAGTTTTGGATGCAGTCACTTTTTAAATGTTCTCTTAAAATATTTATCATTGTTGTATGTCTGAAACACAAGTCTTCAAACTATAAACACAGAAAACTAACTGTAAAAAACTAAACTCCTTCTAAAATGAGCATAAGGTTAATTCACATTTACTTTGAATAGGAGGTTTTCAGCCTTTCTTTCTTGTCTTTTTCTGTGGTGACGAAGAGGTTGACTAATATTGTAGCTACTTACCCATTTTTTTAGTGTTGGAACTGTACCTGCCCACATAATGTTGTTGAGTGGCTCAAGCATGTAATTGATACACAAGAATAATTTAAACATCATAACTCTGGTCCCAAGGAAATTGTTATTAATTTTATCAAGAAAAAAGAAAAAAAAAACAACTTGTGAAGCCCCTTTTTGTAAATTTAAGGTAGTACTCAGTTCACTCTTAAAGCCACTATCATTTGTATTATTTTTGTTTTAGATTATATAATGGGAAACTTGAATATTCAGCCTATAGCCTACATTGCAACATATTAATAAGAATTAAATAAGGAAAGTTATGTTAAAACACTTTGTAAATTTTAAAGCCCTATGCAAGTGTGAGTCAATTATCTGTTTTATGCAAATTATTCTGATTCAATTTATGCATAATGTCTTTTTAAATAGATTTTGTTCTGTAGAACAAAAACTCTTCTTCCAAGTCATAGAAAAGTATACAAATTATCTTGGTTTGCATTTTAATACTATCATTAAAACTTAATTGACAATTGCTAATGTCTTATTAAACACTGAGGTAGGCTTAAACTCAGGACTGTGGATACTCTTTTTTTTTTTAGAGAGAGAGAGAATTTTAATATTTATTTTTTAGTTTTCGGCGGACACAACATCTTTGTTTGTATGTGGTGCTGAGGATCGAACCCGGGCCGCACGCATGCCAGGCGATCGCCCTACCGCTTGAGCCACATCCCCAGCCCTGTGGATACTCTTAGTTTCAAAATTAATAGTCCAAATTGGAAGAGCTGGATATTTCAACGAATTTTGCAATAATAGAATTGAAATATGCCAAAATTGTGAGGGACCTTGGAGGCTGAGCATTGATCAACTCAATCAGTTCTTCCTTGAGCAGGCCAATCCAAACAGCGTTATTTACCATCAAAATTTAAATTGCTGAAATAGATCCAAAAAACCTGATTTTGTTCTTATCATTCTGATTATTTAGACTCAGCATAACTTGGTTACAGTTTTCTAGACCCTTATTCGAACATTGCTGTTCTTGGGTATTAAATCTGTTTTTTTTTTTCAAGAGAATTAAATCATTTATTGATTACACATGATAATGAATGATATACAAGCTTCATTCCCATCTATTATTTATCTGGTACCATTATTCAATTTAGATATTGCATAGGATATGCCAACAATTATTTTTATACCAAATAATTCCATGACTGCTTGGGTGACCCTTTCAATGGTGAACTTCAGAAGGTCACAACTATACCAAGGTTTCTGAAATCTGGTTTTTAATGAATTACTTTTGGCAATTTCTTAGCTTTTAGGGAGGGATTTGGGATAGACCACTGTAATAAAAATTATCTATTTCTTAAGCTCTCATTGCAGCAAAATTATGGTGCATGACTCAATTTATTTTTTCTTGTGGGAAAGAGACTTAAATACAGACATGGTCTCTGATGCATTTATGAACTAAGTTGAATGATCTCAGCCATGTATTACAGGAGTGTTTGTATTGCTCTTTAAAACAGCCTTCAAATTCCTATGTGTTCTATTGGGGTCAAATTTGTGGACTTTCTTGAATGCTTAAATAATAGTTCTTTGGCTTGTGAAATTCTGAATATTTTCACCAGCAAAAGGAGCAAGACACTTTTCCATGACGTGCTTTGTTATTTAAACCTGTTCCTTACATACTACGATGCCTGTGAGAACATAATGTAATAACTGTGATGACAATTTTATATGCTACTTCTCAACTCAGAAAGTCTGTTTAATTGTATGTATCTAGTATACTTCAGTCACTAGCACTATTTGAGAGTGGGTGAAAAGAGTGGTCTAAAAACTAAGGAACAATTTTTTAAAAATTGTGGTAAAATACACATACCACAAAATGTACCATTTTAATGATTTTTGTATATGAATTCAGTGGTGTTAAATACATTCACAATTTTGTACAATTGTGACAACGGTTACCATTACTTTTCATTTCTAGAACTTTTTAAAAATCCATACCCAATAAAAACTTCATGCCTATGGAATAATAACACCCCACTTCCTTCTCCCCTTAGTCTCTGATAACCTATTTTCTATCTTCATGAATTTGACTGTTCTAAGTACCTTATATAAGTAGAATCACACAGTTTTTTGTCCTTTTGTGTTGGCTCTCTCTTAACATAATGTTTTCAACACATTTTCATCTCTATTGTAGTAGGTATCAAAATTTCATTCCTTTTATCCTGTTGTATGTAGATACCACATTTTGTGTATTCATTCATCTATTGATAGACACTGGGTTGTTTTCATTTTCTGACTATTGTGAATAAAGTTTAAATGAACATAGTTTACAAGGATGTGAGCCTGTGCTTTCAACTAATTTTGGTATATGCGTAGGAAATGCCATTACTGGACAACTTTTTAATTTTTTGAGGAACTCTCAAACTGCTTTCTACAGAGGCTACCTCATTTTACATTTTCCCAACAATAATGTGCAAAGGTACTACTTTTTCCACATTCTTACCAAGACTTATTATTTTCTAATATGTGTTGCAGGACCTCACCCATGCTAAGCAAACACTCTACCACTGAACTACACCCCAATCCCCCCATGCCTTTTAATATTAGCAACATCTCTTTGTGACTTTAATTTTCATTTCCTTAATGACTGCTTATAATTCTTTCTAGAGAATCATTGTGTTTAACACATGATACAATACATGCAGAAATACTGGCATTATATTAAATAGTTTTAATTGCTTACCTGAAGTTTGAAAAATTATTATTATTATTTTTTTTTGTTTCTTTGGAGGTGGGGTTCTGTTAGAAGTCTGGGAAGTCAGATATGTTTCTTGGTAATAGTTGGAGACAATCAACTTAAATTAGACAGTGTCATTTTTTGATCAATTGGCATGCCCACAAATAATTGGATATATTATTTTTTGTTACTATGACTTGATTATTAATTACAGAAGCTTCTCAAAAGTCATATACAATCTTAAGTGGAAAGCATTAACAGATAGTTTGTACTCTAAGGTTCTTTGAATCTCTCACTTTGAAATTCTCCTTCTGTTAGCTTGCTGTTACTATGACAAAATACCTGACATAGTCAACTTATAAGGAGGAAATATTTATTTTTTGTTCATGGTTTCAGAAATTTCAGTTTATAGTTGTGTGATCCTGTTACTTTGGACATGTGGCGAGGCAGCATGTCATGGTAGGGAGCACATGGTGAAACAAAGCTGCTCATCTCATAGTGGTTTGAAGCAAAAAGAGAGGAAGGGGCTGGGGTCCTAATATTCCCTTCAAAGCATGCCTGAAGTGGCCTAACTTCTTACAACTAGAACCTATCTTCTGAAGTTGTCATTACCTTTCAGGAGAACCAGAATTTAGCCTCTGAGCCTTTGGGGACATTTAAGATACAAACCATATGACTCCTTTGCTAGTTCAACAATGGACTATTGCACTGCAATCCTTACCTTGCCCTACTCAAATTTCCACTTGAAAACCCCTCTTTAACCCAAACTTTTAATTCTTACTAAATTCTGACATTGCTTCAAACTGGCTCCCCTTCCTGGTATTGCCAAAGCTCTATAGAAGTGGTTGCCCTCCTTAACATAATGAGCAATAAATTCAGTTTTATCTTGTCAACAGGTTTGCTGATTTCATTGAGAGAGGTAGCATCCTAGAGGGAGGATGAGATGATGAACCAGTTAATCCCAGACAAAAATTACAAAATTATATTTTTTTGCCTGTTATCATGATTACATTCTCATTCTTCCTACAGTTCTATATATTTCCACCACTTAACCAATAGCTTTAGCTCCATACTTGATTACTTTTGTAACTACCTTCATGGGCAAAAAGGTTATTGTGCATGATAACTCTGTCTGTTTAACAGATGCATATGCTACTATCATTTCTCTTGCTGTTTTGCAGGCATATATAACCTGGCAGGGTTTCTTGGTCCCAGTACTGGTGCGAACATTGATCCAATTAAGGGGATGGCAACAGGAAACTTGGTTTCATCCTCAAGCCCAGGCAGTGCTCACTGATCTGGCTTTGATAGCAATAAAGTTGACATTTGGATTCCTGCCTAAGTCCTGTGTCTTTTACTTAATTATTTCAGAATCCATAGAGGAAAGGTATGCGCTTGATAGTTTTGTTGTTTGTTCTTATAGCAACAGATCCAGACTGCTTATAATAGTTATCTCCTATGATTTAGCCTACATGGCATCATTGAATGAATGACACAGAGAAGCTGTAAGTGTCAAAACACATATAGATGCTATTTATTTCCAGCTGAAATGGTTAAGAAAACCTTCATGGAAGAAGTGAATGAATTGACTTGAAGGAATAATTTGTTTACACTGGCAGAAGCTTAAGGAGTATTCATAAGTAAGTTCATTGGCAGTTCAGAAGGACCCTCTTGGAGCAATAGTGAGTTTCTGTAGAAGCCCAGGAATCTTCAGCCTGAAGGAATAGTCCAGTCTAAATGCTGTAGAAGGTTTTTACTTGGGAGTGATGGGGAGTTAAGATAGGAAAAGTGGGTGCAGACTAGATTTAGCTGTGTTAACTTTTAATAATGCAAGGCACAATTTTGAAAGCATAACATATTGATTAATCAAATTGGAAATGATTTCACAGGCCTGCGATGAGGTGACAATCACTGGATAATTATTTCTAGAATCATAGATTGTGTTTTTGTTTGTATTCTTTGGTTGCCTGCTCACAGTAGGGGACACACACACACACACACACACACACACACACTTCCCATTAGACTTTCAGAAGCACTGAGAGCTTTTCATCTGACACTTATTCAATGGCTTTCACACCCAGTAAAACTGAGTTGCTGTTGTCTCCAACAGATCTTTGGAAGATGTGAAAAATAATATAGTAATTACCCTGAAAAACCAAACACTGCTGCTATAAAATTCAGCATCTCATTGAGTATCTAAGTCATGGTCACACCAATAGAATGAATCAAAAGGCTAAGATTATAAAACACTGTTAAGAAATTAATATTTCAACATTTCACAAATTAACCACAGAGTCTTTGTTTTCTTAGCATGCCATCAACTTGCTTATTTTCTATAAACCTTATATAACAAATTATCTTTGCTTAAAGAGTTGAAGTAACTCCCTGAGAAAAAAAATGACTAGGAGTCCTGTTAACTCCTGTTAAAAGATAATTTTCTTTTTTTGAGTATTTATTATTTATTTATTTTTGTAACCAGGAGCACTTAACCCCGACACATATTCCCAGCCCTTTATATTATTTTTTTAAAATTTTTTATTGTTGGCTGTTCAAAACATTACATAGTTCTTGATATATCATATTTCACACTTTGATTCAAGTGGGTTATGAGCTCCCATTTTTACCCCGTATACAGATTGCAGAATCACATCAGTTACACATCCATTGATTTACATATTGCCATACTAGTGTCTGTTGTGTTCTGCTGCCTTTCCTATCCTCTACTATCCCCCCTCCCCTCCCCTCCCCTCCCCTCCCCTCCCCTCTTCTCTCTCTGCCCCCTCTACTGACATTCATTTGTCCCCCTTGTATTATTTTTCCCTTTCCCCTCACTTCCTCTTAAAAATATAAAATCTGACTGTACTCTAGATAGAAAAATTAACTCATGGTCATATGCAAGATCGTGGGTTTCATGCTATAGCCCCCCACAAAAAAATTAATTCAATTTGAAGATTTTATTTTACTCATTTATGACAGAACAAGGGAGATCTTGAATCTAATTCAAGTAAAAAGTAAACAAACAAAAATATCCTTACAAATTTATGTGGAGTAAAGGAGTTTGATTCAAGTTTATATGAATCAAAGGGCATGAAGGTATCTGGTTTTCCTACCAAAAAAAATGTGAGTCAATAGAAAGTCTACATAAAGAGATGGAATTTGCATATCATTAACTCACAGAATTTTAAATGGCTCAAAGCAACAAAAGGCTAGCATCTGAAACACAAATGGTTTTTCTATATGTTAACTCCGTGAGGGTCAGTTTTGTAAACTATCGGGAAGAATGGTATCTCTGAGGAGTGGAGATGCTTGGAGGAGTTTTTGGAATAAAATGATTGTGCAGGTAGAAAGAAACAGGGTCATTGGGAAAGAGCAATGAATCTATGAGGTGGGAGGTTCTAGCCCGGTCTCCTGGAGCAGGCTTGTGTCCTGAGATGTAGGTTTAGCAGTGGTGGATATTTTCCATTTGCCTCTCTAGAGGCTCACCCTCCTCTTCTTCACTCTGGGTCACCTAAGTGGGCTCCCTTGCCTTCTTTTTTTTGGTTGTGGGGAAGACGGTGGTTTGCCAATGAGATTTACTAACAGGTTACTGGAGGGCAAAATTTGGTACCCTCCCTCTCTTCTTATGAATTTTGTTGTAGGTTGGCTGTCTCCTTGAACTGAAGATCACAGCTCTTGTCAAGATCTTTCAGAGTCTCCTCTCTGGCTTCCTGTATCTTCTCCCTTCCCCAGACCTTCAGGCTGAGCGTTGGTAACACCTTCCTACCATTGCTAGTTCTAGCGAATTGTACCCCTCCTGGCATTTCCCTGCACCATGCCTGTACTTCTAAAAACTCCCTTTTAAAAATGGCTGTGTTTCAACATTTTTATCCATTTGACTTTGACAAATAGATTGAGTAAATTTAAAGCTGTCAAACTGGAAGCACCGGCTCCACTGGGCAGGGAGAACCACCTACAATCACATGACCCATCGTAGTACTGACTAGGACGGAGGTGGGAGGATGTTGGAGAAAGAACTGCCTTCCCTTGTATCCAGAGATCCACTGAGACCTGTCAAGGATCTCAACTAGAGACAGTAGAAGGGCAGCTTTCTCTGGGTTATCCAGCTGTCATATTCAATAACATTTTACAGTTTCCAGATTTGTAGCTATTTCTAAACAACTTGCTTCTGATGGCACCAACTTTAAGATGGAACATCTGAGATCTAGTACCTTCAAAAAGGTGGTTGAACAGTGCATTTAGCATTTTAGTTATGAGTAATCATCTAGAGAGTTTTTAGGACTTTTGTGGATAGGAGGTGTGTCCTTGGAGTAGAGGCTAATTTTTGTAAATAGGAAAAAAGAGGGTGTGAGATCTTTCAGTGATTTTTATGTTGTCTATAAAATTAACTTAAAATATTTCAGTATAGGCTGTGATATATATATATATATATATATATATATATATATATATATATATATATATATATAATATATATATATATCATATATAGATGTGATATGTATATCAATAAATTTTAATTTGTACTCTAGGGAAGGTTAAATAGTATTTGAATATATCCTAGCCAGAAATTCAAAGTTGATAGTATTTGAATCTTCACTATACCACTCATTATGTAGTATAAAGGACTGTTAAAAATAGTATTTCATTGGGGCTGGGGGTGTGGCTCAGTGGTAGAGTATTTGCCTAGCATGTGTGAAGAACTGGGTTCAATCCCTGGCACCACATAAAAATAAATAAAAGAATTGTGTCCACCTGTAATTAATATGTATATATTTTAAAAAAGAAATAGTTTTCATTGATTAAATAAATAGTTTTTAATATATGCAGTTGTCTAAAATGATTTCCCAGGCAATTTCTCATTGCATGAAAAGGTCAAATCTGGTTAGCCAGGCTCTTGAATTCAGAACAATTCTCTTGATACAGCATTTAGCTGCCTCACATTGCATATGGAGGACTCCATAAGTTTAGAAGATTAGTTGAGCCGACTGTCATAATGTTACTGCATTTGCTTTAGAGTGAAACTCTCATTCAAAATACTTGTTATATTAAAAAAAGGGGACTTCACTGAGCTTATAACAACCATATTTCAGTCAGGATGACTAGGTCATGCTGCACTAATAATCTATAAATATGCTTTGTAGCTTGAAACAACAAAGTTTATTAATATTTTTTCATGCTATATGTTCACTGAGGATCCAGTTTGCTTTATCATCACTATAAGACCCTTTCTGGAACATTCATTGTCTTGGAAGAAAGAAAAAGGGACATTATTTGAAGGGTCTCTATTGGAAATACATTCTGTCCAGAAGACAGAATCAGAAATATTATTGTTATTCCTGCTTGTTAAAACGTGTTTGTAAGTGTGGCAAAATTTACCCTCATATTTACTTTCATTGTAATCTGCCACCTGGCAGAGAGGATGTGGAAGAAGAAAAGAAAACCTATCTATCAAGTGGAAGCTAGTGGTATTTACCAACAAACGGTTGAACAATTGTTGAATGGACAAGGGGACTTAGGTCAGTTTACTTTAGGTGGACTCCTAAAAGAAGACATGGCTTCCAAGTGAGGAAGAGGGACATACTGGCTAGTCTGTTTCATGAAGTTCATGTCACCTGTACCTTATATGCTTGGCAGTGATGATGGAACACTGGAGCATAAAGGTAACCTGAAGACAATCTAGTGGATTTCTGATAATATTCTAGAGTTCTTTCTCTTTCTCCCCTTTCTTCCTTCCTTCCATACTGTTAGTATTGAGTAAACATTTCAGCATCTATATTCTGCAGAACTTCCTGGCACCAAAAATAAACAGTACAATTCTACTGTTGCCTTGCTTGACTATACAAGCAGGTGGGCTTTAATAAACAATCCCCTTGACTGTTAAGAATTCTATTTGGAAATTCTTTCCTTTAGTTCCCAAAGACATGGAGTATTCCGAGAAACATCTAAATGAGAGTTAATTTCCAGCAAACAATATCCTTGCATTTATAAGCAATTAACTGTAGCCTAGAGCTAAGCAGCTGATTTGGGGTGAACCTTTTTTTTTTTTTTTTTTTTTGCAAAACAGTATACAAAAAGCAATTATAGTGCTTTTTCTCTTATATCCAGTTAAGTGGTGGAGGAAATAGAATTGTTACTTAGTCATCATCACATTCTACTCAACTTCCTTCGTAATTTAATAGGCACAAGACTCATCTAAACCTCAGATTACTCATTAATTCAGCAAATTTGTACCCTAGATAAATCATTCCGCTAGGTAAATCAACTAATTAAAAGAGTGAAGTTAAAATATACCACACATACAGAGAAATTTTATCAGAAATGTTTTCTTTCTATAATGAGTTTTCTGAATGTGAAATAATCATCTTCAAAATTCACTACAGCTGGCCTTACCTTAGCATGCTAAACATAAGGTATTGTTAGAGTATAGCAATCTATAAGCAAAAATGAGTAGTGACCTAAGTGTTACTCTAAATTTTAAAGCAAAGTTGCTGAAGAATTGGTAATGCTATGATTTTTCTACATTGTATATTAACAACTCCTATTGAAACATTTTTCTTCTTGAATCTCAAAAATCAAAACTTTGCCTCTGTAAAAAATGACTTATCCAAAATGTTGCTGATATAAATGAAATATTTTCTATTGTATTTTTACAAAGAAACAATTTTCTAGTCATGCCATAAAAAAACAGGCTATATACTTACATTTAAGATTAAATGGACACCATTAAGAGTCTATTCAATTTTCTTTGTTTTTGACCTTGAAATAAATAGAAACCCAGAGTGACAGAGGAGAATGGAAATGGGATGATCATGAGTGTGTAAGGAGAAGCGATTCTGGGTTGAAGGGAGTTGGGGCCAACCATAAAGTCCCATTAGCTTTATCAATAAGCAAACCATTCAGGTCAGCTTCTCAAAGGTAGGGACTCTTCTAAATTTGGCCACCTTTGTTTGGGGCTTCCCTCTAACACTTCCTTTGCTCTTTTATGGAGCTTCATGTTCCTTATATTTTATATATTTTGACATTTCTCCCTTTAATAAAGTACATGTATCCTTCATTTCATTCCACTAATTTGCAAATTGACAATGATTCCAAAAGATTTTGGATAAAATGTTAGAAAGTTGATAGGTTACCCTGGATGGTGGCATAATGACTCAAATCAGTGAAAATTGTATAGGTCCTATGAAGGTCTCAATATGTCAGAGTCACTGATATTCACCTTTGCTGGACCATGGGTATGAAACTCTAGCACTATACCTGGCACATTGGGGGACATTCAATACTGTTAATTAAAAAAAATGTTTAAAAGTAAATATACTTAGTAGACTAGATCCTTACAATTCTGTTTAAATAATATAGAGATGGCTATCTACATATTGAAAGAGTCGTTTTGCTCTAGAGATAATATGCTATTAAATAATACTCATAATTAGAGTGTTAGAAGGGTATTGGGAAATTTCTCATTCACCAAGGGACTAGTAAAGAGTCCAAGTCTCTATCTCAAACCTATTGGATCAGACTCTTTGGGTAGAATGTCCTAAGAACTTGCATTCCATTATGATTCTATGTACTCTATAGTTTAAGAACGTTCACTGCTCAGTGAATAGAAATTTGCACCAATGTTTACCTTTAGTAGTGGATACATGAAATGGGGTAGCTGAAAGTTTTTTCAAACATCTTTTTTTTTTCAGAATCCATCTTTAATAATTATAGTTCAAATTCCTTTTGAAATAACTTCTTTTTTTTTTAGAGATTTACGCAAGAAGGAAGGTAAAAACTATAAAAAGGAGAATTAAAAGAGTGGTTTTATCTTTATTTCTGTGTCTCCTAAACACATGATTCATATAAAAAACAAGTGATCAATTTGTCAAATACCTAATAAGACATATAGGTATTTACAAATATATTTCTGTTTAGGTCTTAGCCTTGCCATAAGCTGAAAGTGTAGACTAGAGTGATGCAGGTCACTATTCAAAGTGGGGGCTGAACTTTTTTTTTTTTTTGGTACCAATCCCAACCCTATTTTATATTTTATTTAGAGACAGGGTCTCACTGAGTTGCTTAGTGTTTCTTGCTTGCTGAGGCTGGCTTTGAACTTATGATCCTTCTGTCTCAGCAACTGGAGCTGGGATTACAGGCCTGCTCCACTGTACCCCGCCGTGGGGGCTGAACTTGATCACTATTTTCAAACTATGGTCCCTTGAATGAGGTTCCTTCAGTGGCTGCCAAACATGCAAAAGTGAAAAAGCAAGTATACAGGACCCTTGGATCCCATGGTTATCTTGACCAAAACAAACTTACTTTTATGTTTGCTGTTTGGAGATTGTACAAAGAGTACATTTGAAAACACACACACACACACACACACACACACACTGTATTATATGAACTTCAGGTATCAGAATTTTATTTTGAAATATTGTATCTGTGTTCTCATTTACCTCTAAGAATTTTTTAATCTCGATCTCTTTGATGTCTTCTCCAACCCATTATTCATTCAATAGCATATTATTTAGTCTCTAAGTGTTGGAGAAACTTCTATTTTTTATTTTATCATTGATTTTTAATTTAATTCCATATGATCTGATGGAATGCAGGGTAATATCTGTACTTTTTGTATTTGCTACAAGTTGCTTTGTGGCATAATATATGGTCTATTTTAGAGAAGGATCCATGTGCTGCTGAGAAGAAAGTGTATTCACTTGTTGATGGATGAAATATTCTATATATCTTTTTTTTTCTTTAATTTTTATTGTTGGTTGTTCAAAACATTACATAGTTTTTGACAAATCATATTTCACACTTTGATTCAAGTGGGTTATGAACTCCCATTTTTATCCCGGATACAGATTGCAGCATCTCATCGGTTACAAATCCACTGTTTTACATATTGCTATATTAGTGTCTGTTGTATTCTGCAGCCTTTCCTATCCTCTACTATCCCCCATCCCCTCCCCTCCCATCTTCTCTCTCTACCCCATCTACTGTAATTCATTTCTCCCCCTTGTTTTTTTCCCCTTTCCCCTCACTTCCTCTTGTATGTAATTTTGTATAACCATGAGGGTCTCCTTCCATTTCCATGCAATTTCCCTTCTCTTAACTTTTCCCTCCCACCTCTCACCCCTGTTTAATGTTAATCTTCTTCTCATGCTCTTCCTCCCAACTCTGTTCTTAGTTACTCTCCTTATATCAAAGAAAACATTTGGCATTTGTTTTTTAGGGATTGGCTAGCTTCACTTAGCATAATCTGTTCTAATGCCATCCATTTCCCTGCAAATTCTATGATTTTGTCATTTTTAATGCAGAGTAATACTCCATTGTGTATAACTGCCATATTTTTTTTATCCATTCGTCTATTGAAGGGCATCTAGGTTGGTTCCACGTCTTGTTATTGTGAATTGTGCTGCTATGAACATCGATGTAGCAGTGTCCCTGTAGCATGCTCTTTTTAGGTCTTTAGGGAATAGACCGAGAAGGGGAATAGCTGGGTCAAATGGTGGTTCCATTCTCAGCTTTCCAAGAAATCTCCATACTGCTTTCCAAATTGGCTGCACCAATTTGCAGTCCCACCAGCAATGTACAAGTGTACCCTTTTCCCCACATCCTCGCCAGCACTTGTTGTTGTTTGACTTCCTAATGGCTGCCAATCTTACTGGAGTGAGATGGTATCTTAGGGTGGTTTTGATTTGCATTTCTCTGACTGCTAGAGATGGTGAGCATTTTTTCATGTACTTATTGATTGATTGTATGTCCTCCTCTGAGAAGTGTCTGTTCAGATCCTTGGCCCATTTGTTGATTGGGTTATTCATTTTCTTATTGTTTAATTTTTTGAGTTCTTTGTATACTCTGGATATTAGGGCTCTATCTGAAGTGTGAGGAGTAAAGATTTGTTCCCAGGATGTAGGCTCCCTATTTACCTCTCTTATTGTTTCTTTTGCTGAGAAAAAACTTTTTAGTTTGAGTAAGTCCCATTTGTTGATTCTAGTTATTAACTCTTGTGCTATGGGTGTCCTATTGAGGAATTTGGAGCCCGACCCCACAGTATGTAGATCGTAGCCAACTTTTTCTTCTATCAGACGGCGTGTCTCTGATTTGATATCAAGCTCCTTGATCCATTTTGAGTTAACTTTTGTGCATGGCGAGAGAAAGGGATTCAGTTTCATTTTGTAGCATATGGATTTCCAGTTTTCCCAGCACCATTTGTTGAAGATGCTATCCTTCCTCCATTGCATGCTTTTAGACCCTTTATCAAATATAAGATAGTTGTAGTTTTGTGGATTGGTTTCTGTGTCCTCTATTCTGTACCATTGGTCCACCCGCCTGTTTTGGTACCAGTACCATGCTGTTTTTGTTACTATTGCTCTGTAGTATAGTTTGAAGTCTGGTATCGCTATACCTCCTGATTTACACTTCCTGCTTAGCATTGTTTTTGCTATTCTGGGTCTTTTATTTTTCCATATGAATTTCATGATTGCTTTCTCTATTTCTACAAGAAATGCCGTTGGGATTTTGATTGGCATTGCATTAAACCTATAGAGAACTTTTGGTAATATCACCATTTTGATGATGTTAGTTCTGCCTATCCATGAACAGGGTATATTTTTCCATCTTCTAAGATCTTCTTCTATTTCTCTATTTAGGGTTCTGTAGTTTTCATTGTATAAGTCTTTCACCTCTTTTGTTAGGTTGATTCCCAAGTATTTTATTTTTTTTGAGCATATTGTGAATGGAGTGGTTGTCCTCATTTCCATTTCAGAGGATTTGTCACTGATATACAGGAATGCCTTTGATTTATGCGTGTTGATTTTATATCCTGCCACTTTGCTGAATTCATTTATTAGCTCTAATAGTTTCTTTGTAGACCCTTTTGGGTCTGCTAGGTATAGAATCATGTCATCTGCAAATAGTGATAATTTAAGTTCTTCTTTTCCTATTTTTATGCCTTTAATTTCTTTCGTCTGTCTAATTGCTCTGGCCAGTGTTTCGAGAACTATGTTGAACAGAAGTGGTGAGAGAGGGTATCCCTGTCTTGTTCCAGATTTTAGAGGGAATGCCTTCAATTTTTCTCCATTCAGAATGATGCTGCCTGAGGCTTAGCATAGATTGCTTTTACAATATTGAGGTATGTTCCTTTTATCCCTAGTGTTTCTAGAGTTTTGAACATAAAGGGATGCTGTACTTTCCGAATGCTTTTTCCACATCTATCGAGATGATCATTTGGTTCTTATTTTTAAGTCTATTGATGTGGTGAATAACATTTATTGATTTCCGTATATTGAACCAGCCTTGCATCCCAGGGATGAATCCTACTTGGTCATGGTGCACAATTTTTTTGATATGTTTTTGTATCTGATTCGCCAGAATTTTATTGAGGATTTTTGCATCTAGGTTCATTAGAAGTATTGGTCTGTAGTTTTCTTTCTTTGAAGTGTCTTTGTCTGGTTTAGGAATCAGGGTGATGTTGGCCTCGTAGAATGAATTTGGAAGTTCTCCCTCTTTTCTATTTCCTGAAATAGCTTGAAAAGTATTGGTATTAGTTCCTCTTTAAAGGTTTTGTAAAACTCTGCTGTATACCCATCCGGTCCTGGGCTTTTCTTAGTTGGTAGTCTTTTTATGGTTTCTTCTATTTCCTCAATTGATATTGGTCTGTTTAGGTTGTCTATATCCTCCTGACTCAATCTGGGCAGATCATATGACTTAAGAAATTTATCGATGCCTTCACTATCTTCTATTTTATTGGAGTATAAGGATTCAAAATAATTTTTGATTATCTTCTGTATTTCTGAAGTGTCTGTTGTGATATTGCCTTTTTCATCCTGTATGCTAGTAATTTGAGTTCTCTCTCTTCTTCTCTTCATTAGCATGGCTAAGGGTCTGTCAATTTTATCTATTTTTTCAAAGAACCAACTTTTAGTTTTATCAATTTTTTCAATTGTTTCTTTTGTTTCGATTTCATTAATTTCAGCTCTGATTTTAATTATTTCTTGCCTTCTACTTCTTTTGCTGTTGTTTTGCTCTTCTTTTTCTAGGATTTTGAGATGAAGTATGAGATCATTTATTTGTTGGTTTTTTCTTTTTTTAAGGAATGAACTCCAAGCAATGAATTTTCCTCTTAGAACTGCTTTCAATGTGTCCCATAGATTCCGATATGTTGTGTCTGTGTTTTCATTTATCTCTAAGAATTTTTTAATTTCCTCCTTGATGTCTTCTAAAACCCATTGATCATTCAGTAACCTATTGTTCATTCTCCAAGTGATGCATGATTTTTCCTTCCTTTTTTTATCGTTGATTTTCAGTTTCATTCCATTATGATCAGATAAGATACATGGTATTATCTCTACTCCTTTATATTGGCTAAGAGTTGCCCTATGACATAATATATGATCTATTTTTGAGAAGGATCCATGTGCTGCTGAGAAAAAAGTGTAACTGCTTGATGTTGGGTGGTATATTCTATATATGTCGATTAAGTCTAGGTTATTAATTGTGTTATTGAGTTCTATAGTTTCCTTATTCAACTTTTGTTTGGAAGATCTGTCCATTGGTGAGAGAGGTGTGTTGAAGTCTCCCATGATTATTGTATGGTGGTCTATTAGACTCTTGAACTTGAGAAGAGTTTGTTTGATGAACATAGCTGCACCATTGTTTGGCGCATATATATTTATGATTGTTATGTCTTGTTGGTGTATGGTTCCCTTGAGCAGTATGTAGTGTCCCTCTTTATCCCTTTTGATTAACTTGGGCTTGAAATCTATTTTATTTGATATGAGTATGGACACTCCTGCTTGTTTCCGAAGTCCATATGAGTGATATGATTTTTCCCAACCTTTCACCTTCAGTCTATGTATGTCTTTTCCTATCAAATGCGTCTCCTGTAGGCAGCATATTGTTGGGTCTTGTTTTGTGATCCATTCTACTAGCCTGTGTCTCTTAATTGGTGAGTTTAAGCCATTAACATTTAGGGTTATTATTGAGATATGGGTTGTTCTTCCAGCCATATTTGTTTATTTCTGTTACTAAACATGGTTTGTTTTCCTCTTTGATTATTTTCCCCCCTTTACTGTACTACCTCCCACTGTTGGTTTTCATTGTTATTTTCCATTTCCTCTTCCTGTAATGTTTTGCCGAGGATTTTTTGGAGAGATGGTTTTCTAGCTGCAAATTCTTTAAACTTTTGTTTATCGTGGAAGGTTTTAATTTCATCTTCCATCCTGAAGCTTAATTTCGCTGGATACACAATTCTTGGTTGGAACCCATTTTCTTTCAGTGTTTGAAATATGTTATTCCAGGATCTTCTAGCTTTCAGAGTCTGTGTTGAAAGATCAGCTGTTATCCTGATTGGCTTACCCCTAAATGTAATCTGCTTCCTTTCTCTTGTAGCTTTTAAAATTCTCTCCTTATTCTGTATGTTGGGCATCTTCAGTATAATGTGTCTAGGTGTGGATCTCTTATGATTTTGCACATTCGGCGTCCTGTAGGCTTCTAGGATTTGGGATTCTGTCTCATTCTTCAAGTCTGGGAAGTTTTCTCGTATTATTTCATTGAATAGATTGCTCATTCCTTTGGTTTGGACCTCTATACCTTCCTGTATCCTAATGACTCTTAAATTTGGTCTCTTTATGTTATCCCATATTTCTTGGATGTTCTGCTCATGGTTTCTTAACAGTCTTGCTGAGCTGTCTATGTTCTTTTCAAGTTGAAATACTTTGTCTTCATTGTCTGATGTTGTATCTTCTAAGTGTTCTACTCTGCTGGTAGTATTCTCCATTGAGTTTTTAAGTTGGTTTATTGCTTCCTGCATTTCTAGGATTTCTGTTTGTTTGTTTTTTATAACCTCTATCTCCCTGTATAGTTCATCTTTTGCTTCTTGGATTTGTTTATGTAATTCATTGTTGAAGTGATCTTTCATTGTCTGATTTTGCTGTCCAATGTCTTCCTTGAGACTCCAGATCATCTGAAGTATGTATATCCTGAATTCTTTATCTGACATTCCATCTGCTGCAGATATTACCTCTTCTAACGTTGAGTTGACCTGCATTGCTTGTGGTCCTTTCTTTCCTTGTCTCTTCATACTGTTCGCGTTTCTTTCTGCTTGCTGAAACTGTTGTGTTATTGAATTTTCCCCCTATATATTTATATTGCTCTTGTATAGTTGCAAAGTCTCTCTCGCAGGCGCGGGCGGCGGCTCTGCCCGTCCTCCAATTGGGGCAATGTGCCTACCACGCCGGCAGGCCGCTGGGCCTGGGTCAGTAGCAGGTCTGCCTACCTTGCAGGTGCGGGCGGCGGCTCTGCCCCTCCGCGGGCCGCTGGGCCTGTTCTGTCTGTCGGTTGCAGGTGTGTCTACCTTGCAGGTGCTGGTGGCGGCTCTGCCCCTCCCCCAACCGGGGCGATGTGTCTACCACGCTGGCGGCCCGCTGGGCCTGTTCTGCTGGTGGGTCGCAGGTCTACCTACCTTGCAGGCGTGGTTGGCAGCTCTGCCCCTCCGCGGGCCGCTGGGCCTGTTCTGTTGGTGGTCGCAGTTCCGCCTACCTTGTAGGCGCGTGGGGCGGCCCTGCCCCTCTGTGGGTTGCTGGGCCTGACCTGCTGGTGGGTCGCAGGTCTGCCTACCTTGCAGGTGCGGGGGTGGCTCTGCCCCTCCACGGGTTGCTGGGCCTGTTCTGTTGGTGGTCACAGTTCCGCCTACATTGCGGGCGTGGGGGGAGGGGGCGGCCTCTATATATCTTTTAAGTCTAAATTATTGATTGTATTATTGAGTTCTATAGTTTCTTTGTTTAGCTTTTATTTGGAAGATCTATCCAGTGGTGAAAGAGGTGTGTTAAAGTTACTCAGAATTATTTTTCTGTCCTCTATTTGAATATAAGAAGAGTTTGTTTGATGAATATGAATGCTACATTGTTTGGGGCATGTATATTTATAATTGTTATGTCTGTTGATGTATGGTTCCCTTAAGCAGTATGAAATGGTCTTTTTTATCCCTTTTGATTAACTTTGGCTTGAAGTCTAACTTTATTTGATATGAGGATAGAAACCCCTGTTTGTTTCCACAGTTCCTGTGAGTGGTACGTTTTTTCTCAACCTTTCACCTTTAGTCTGTGTATGTCTTTTCCTATGAGATGAGTCTCTTGAAGGCAGTATATTGTTGGGTCTTTTTTTTTTTTTAATCCAATCTGCCAGTCTATGCCATTTGATTGGTGAGTTTGGGCCATTAACATTCAGGGTTATTATTGAGACATGATTTGTATTCCTGGTCATTTTTCTTTATTTTTGGTATTTAACTTGACTTGGTTTCTCCTCTGTTTAGTTTTTCCTTTAGTGTAATACCTCCCTCTGCTGAGTTTCATCATTGTTTTTTATTTTCTCTTCATGGAAAATTTTGCTGAGGATGTTCTGTAGTGCAGGCTTTCTAGTTGTAACTTCTTTTAACTTCTGTTTATCATGTAAGGTTTTTATTTCATCATCAAATCTAAAGCTTAATTTTGTTGTATATAAGATTCTTGGTTGGCATCCATTTTCTTCCAGAGCTTGGTATATGTTGTTCCAGGATCTTCTAGGTTTCACTGTCTGGGTTGAAAAATCTGCGGAGATCCTAACTGGTTTTCCTCTATATGTAATCTGATTCCTTTCTGTTTTTTTTTTTTTTTTGTGTGTGTGTGTGTTCAGTTTTTTTTAAAATTGTAGTTGGACACATTACCTTTATTTTATTTATTTATTTTTATGTGGTGCTAAGGATCGAACCCAGCACCTTGCACATGCTAGGTGAGTGCTCCATCGCTGAGCCCCAACCCCAGCCCCTCTGTTGTGACTTTTAAGATTCCAATCTTATTCTGTATATTAGGCATTTTCATTATAATGTGTCTTGGTGTAGATCTGTTGTAATTTTGACATTTGTTGTCCTGTTAGCCTCTTGTATTTGATTTTCCAATTCATTGTTCATGTTTGGGAAATTTTCTGATATTATTTCATTGAAGAGATTGTGCATTCCTTTGGTTTGGATCTCTGTGCCTTCCTCTATCCCAATAAATCTTAGATTTCATCTTTTGATGTTATCCCATAATTCTTAGATGTTTTGTTCATGGTTTCTTACCATCTTCACTTTGTAGTCAACTTTATTTTCAAGATTGTAATATTTTGTCTTCATTATCTGACATTCTGTCTTCCAAGTGATCTAGACTATTGGGTGATGTTTTCTATTGATTTTTTTTAAAATTTATTGTTTCCTTCATTTCAAGTATTTTTGATTTTTTTTCTTTCTTGAAGTAGTATTTTGCTACCTGTATTTGCTCCCTTGTGTGTCCTTAGTGTGATCAATGGTTGCCTGCATTTGTTCCCTAATCCCTTTGTTGGAGTGATCAATTTTTGCCTGTATTTGCTCACTTACATTATTCTTTAATGCATAGATAATTTTAATTATGACATTCTGAACTCATTCTCTGAAATTTCATCAACTGCACTGTCCATGGATTCTATTATTGTAGTATCTTAGTTTGTTTGGGGCACTTTCCTCCGTTGTTTTTTTCTTATTATCTATGTGTCTTTTTTTCTTGCAGTGAGGATCTGAGGTATTACCATTTCTACCCTATAATATAATCTTATAGGGTCCCTGCAGATTACCTGTACCTCGCCTTGGTGTTAGGCTTCTAGACCCCACAATAAATGCTACTACAACTAAAGGTGGTGGTGGTGGTAGTGGATATAACTCAAGATAGCAGTGGGAGTGTCCCAGGATATTTGCAACCAATTTCAGAGATGGAATGCCTGTCTAGAGATACAGCTGCCTTTAGGTCCTATCTGTTGTCCCAAGGTGGATGCTACCACATGGGGAGGGCTATGGTGATGGCTGCAGTGTCCCAAGATGGAGGTGGGGTAGACTTGGGTTCCAGCATAGGTCTGCCAGTCTGCGGGACTAACTTTGGCCTTGGATCCCACATGAGTTGTGGGGCAGTCCTAAGCCTGAGCCTGGACTCTGGGGAGGATCTTCTGGTTGGCAGGGCAGTCTTAGGTCTGGGGCTGGGCTTTAACGTGGGTCTGCTGGTTGGCTGGGGTTGTGGTTCTGAGCTGGGGCCTGGGCTTCAGCTCCTGTGTAGGTTGGTAGGGGCAGTCTTTGGCTGGGGCCTGGGCCTTGGCTCCTGCATGGGTCTAGGCTATCATCATTTGAAACTGTATTTTTGAGGTTACCACTAGCCTCCAGTGGCCAAACCCAATGGTCCTCATCATCTTACTTGACAAAGTCTCACTTGGTTCTCAACTTACTTGACAAAGTCCATCACTTCCTCATTGAAACACTTTCATTTCTTGCCATTTAGAACACCTCAGCCTCTTGGTTCTCCACCTATCTGGCAGGCTACTCTGGCCTCATTCTCTTTGCTCATTTACCATTTACCATCTCTATTTGGATCTCATAGACATTTCACACTTAACATTCCCACATTAAAACTCTATCTAAACCTCTGCTTCTCCCAGTCTTCCCCATCTATGCTGGTAGCAACGCTATTATTACTGATGCTCTGGCCCTAAACTTTGAAGTCATTCTTGTCTTTTCTTTTTGTTTTACATCCCACATGTGATCAGTAAATCCCATTGGATCCACCTTCAGAATATATCCACTGCTGGTCACTTTTCAGTCCTCTCCTGCCCAAAGCCTACGCTTAACCTTCATCTTTTCTCACGGGGACCCATATAATTAGAACCTATGTTCCTGCTCTCTTCCTAGAAATTTCTTTTTAACATAGCACTCAGAGTAATTCTTAAAAAATAGAAATTAGATCCCATCACTCCTCTGCTAAAATGTCTCTTTCACACTCCCATTTTCCTTAGAATGAAACCCAAACTTCAAAGTCTCTGAACACAATGTACCAGGTCCTACATGGTCTGGCCCCTGCTGTCTCTCCAGTCTGACCTCATCCTATGGTCCTTATGCTTCATTATGATCCAGACACACAGACCTACTTGATTTCTTTCTTTCTTTCTTCTTCTTTTTTTTTTTTTCCAAATAATTCAAGTACATTTTTACTGCAGGGCTTTGGAGAACCTGCAGTCTGGAATGGTCTTCCTTCAGTTTTTCATAAAAGATGTGCTTTATTCAGGTGTCTGCTTAAAGGTCATCTTCTCAGAGAGCTTATCTCTACGACTATGTCAAATAGCACGTTCTTTTGCTTTTATATAACTTTACCTGATTTACTTTTTGCATGGCCCTTAGTATATTACCTGATAGACTCATTTATTTATTCCCTGGATTCCTCCATTAAAATATAATTGTCAGTTGAGTAGGGATATGTCTGTTTTTTTTCCACTCTTGTATTTTCTTTTAAAGATTTTTAAAAGATGGACACATTATCTTTATTTTATTTATTTATTTGGTTATTTATTTATTTATTTATATGTGGTGCTGAGGATCGATCGAACCCAGTGCCTCACAGGTGCAAGGAAAGCTCTCTACCACTGAGCTATAACCCCAGCCCCTCCACTCCTGTATTTCCAATGTGTAGAACCGTGCTTAGCATATAGTAGGTGTTAAATAAATATCCATCAAACAAATGACTTCTCTTAGAGAACAACCTGTAACATAACTTGTAATTCAAGTGGTTATTACCTCAATTTCTTGTGAGATGAGTTACAAGAAATTGAGCCAGTTGTGTTTCATCATAAACTAGCTTCTTTAAAGCTGTTTCCTAACCCTGCCTATACTCTTGGGTGGACTTTTTGGCCTAAGATTCAGGGTGAGGATAAAGAAGAAGCTACAAGAGCCAGAAACTCTGGATCACAGCCTTCCAATCAATTCCCTTTGGAATTTCCATGCTCTCCTCAGATTTTTCTTTCCTCCCAGAAAAGAAGATTCATACAAATCAGAACTGAATTGTTTTAGAAGACTTGGTGCTTCTGGCTTCAAGTATTGAGTTAATTATTCTTTGGCTACAACAATTCAAACATTCTTCTCATTTTCTGGGAATCCATTATGGTCTGGGTCTTGTTGAATAGAGGGTGTTATTTCACATCATAGAAGCCAAAAACATCCAATGTCCTTTCTATCTTGAGGGGTGGGGGAGAATGACTAGAGTGTGGGCATATGATCTAGGCTTGGATAACCCATTGCTCTCAGTGACTGTCAATCTCTGTTGAATGGTACAGAGGCGATAGTGCCAATGTGCAGCAATGGTGGTTGTACAGTGTGGGGCAGGCAGCAGGATCCAGGGTGGTGGCCACACTGTCCTATGGCAGGTTGTATAGCTGCTTCAGATGTGTTGGCTCTTTTACATTTTATTAGCTTAGTATTCTAAGTTTTTGTTGATTTTATGAGCTCTTCACATCCTTCCAGAAAATTATCTTTTGATTAAGTTATCCAGAATCAGTTTCTTTGCTTGTATTCAAGAATTCTAACAGGCTAACAAACTGAACCCCAAAACCAAATACACTTTGTATGATATAGAGTTTATGTTAACTCTAAATCTATCAGTATGCAAAGTATGAATGGGGATATTTGGCATTTCCTACACCTTAATAATTGAGATGGTTGATTTTATGTCAATTTGGCTAGCTATGGTGCCCAGATATTTGGTGTGGTGCAGTTGTTTCTTTGAAAGTACTTTTGTCATTATTATTTTTCTTTATTGGTTCATTTTGATTATATACAATAATGGGATTCATTGTAACATTGTACATGCACATAACATAAATTGATAAATAACAGATTACCTTTGAGTAAAGCCAATTACCTTCCACAATATCAGTGAGTCTCATCTAATTAGTTGAAGGCCTTAAGAAAAAGATTGAAGTCCCCCAGTGATGAGGAAATTTTTTCCAATAGACTGATTTTGGATTTCAAATGCAACTTTTCACTTGGTATATAGACTGTTAGCCCACCCTACTGATTTTGGATTTGCTAATCTTCACAGTCACAATGAGCCAATTCCTCAAAATAAATCTCTTCTCCCTCCACCCCCCCCCCCCCCCCCCAACACACACACATGTACACTCATTCCTTCTTGGATTTAGGCAAAGATTCTTTGGAGAGAAGCTTCTAATACTACAATGAGCAGACTTATTTCCTTCCTAATACCACTTCCCAGAGGGTCTAATAATGGTTTGATTATTATCAGGTCTGGGGATGCCAATTTATATGCAGCCACAAATGTTGTCTTGTAGTTCAGATTTTTAAGGCTGCAAGGTAGGAGCTATACTTGGGAACAACAACTTCATAAGCCAGGATGTCCACCTGGAAATGCTGTTGCCTAGTGGCAAGGATTTCAGGGTGATTATATGTTGGAAGATATCTAACCAGTCTAAGTAAGTCCAATATGATCATTGAATCTTCTTGACTAGTGTTGGAAACAGACTTGGGAAGAGACAGACAAGAAATAGGACTCAAGGAAGAAAATAATGGATCAGGCTATTTCCCTTCCTCACACCTGCCAGAGATGCTTTAGGAATCACAAGTTAAATAGGTGATAAGCAAAGAGCAAGGAGAAAGGGATACCTAATGGAGAGAGATGGTACCTGATGGAAGAGGTGGAAGGAGGGCCTGGATTCCTATGGCATGTGAGACTACTTTTAGGAAATGTGTGTATAAAGACAAGATGGTGCTCTGGTGTTCTGCAGCAGGCCAATGCAATTTGACTTATTTATGTTATAATGTAGTTCTGTAGTTTGCTGTGAGGACCACACAAATGAGATCCTGGTTATGGCTGAAACATCAAAATGCAATTCAATAAAGGGTTTGCAAGAGAAAAACGGTTGAAAATAAAGTTGGCCTGTAAGCTCTCCATTCCATCAGCGTTTTTCCTCTGCCAAGTTTTTTCCCTGTTTTCAGGTACTAGAAAATAAATAATAAGAACAGCTTACCTAGGCAACTGCACCAGTCCCTCCTTTCCAGTAATTCCTGGAGTAATCATTTAAAGCAAATCTGCTCCTATCATTTGCCACCAGTGGAAGACATGGAGATATGCCACCTAGATCCTTTTACAGTGGAAAATTTTGTTTTCTACAGAGGAGAGGATGGTCAACAGATAGCTTCAGCTCTCAGCTCCTTTAGGATCTAACTCAGCTGCAGAACTACACATGCCCCCCACTTCCCTTCACCCCACACAGGTATCACCCTGGGTGGAGGTGAGGGATAAAGGCCCAGAGTTTTCTTCTTGAAATAATACAACTCTGAAGGACCCTTCCTAGGTCAGTCCCCACTGGGTTGATCAAGTATTCTTTGGACCTGAATCTTAGCTTAACTTCTCCCTACATTCATTCATTTGTGCTTCCTTTCTGCCTCTTTCCTTCACAAGTAGTGGTCCCTCCTAAACATCTCATTCCACAAACTGTCTCAGTAACTGTTCCCAGAGAACCCAGATTGCCAGACTGCTATGCTCTCTGTAGTCTTTTGGATTATTACCCATCGTCTTCACAGAGCTTCTCAATTCAAGTACCTTCTTTGCCTGACAGATAGTAGGGGGCCAATAAAGACATGCTGTTGTTGGTATGCAAAGCCAGAGAGCATCATTCTCTTCTTTGCCCTTCTTTCCTGTCAGTTTCTGGAATGTTGGTTTCTCATTGGCAATTTAAAAAAAATGGAAAGATGTTAAACAAACATGGATATTTTATGGACTAGAGAATAAATTAGCATGAATTTTAAAGCTAAAACATATGAATTTCAAACAATTTTAGCCCAACTAGGAAGTTGCTTTAATCTTTAGCTTTAAAATCTGGGGAATATATGTTGATTCTTCTTTGCTGTTAGAAGGAAATTCATAGTAATCAGAGAAGTTCTGATATTCTATATTCTGACCTACATAGTGTAGCATAAAACTAACTTTATTATGTGCTACTATCATCTATGCAGATGGATCTTCTGCTTCTCTGAACCTATATGCTTCACCCTAGCCATGTTGAACCACTGCAGATCCCCAAACTCCCTTGAAGTGGCCATAGGTTTTGGATATGTCCTGGATCTTATTCTCTCATTTATTTTTTCTGATCGTTGCATCTTGAATCTTTATTTTTGTTGAAGGTCCATACCTTCTCCACTTCTTCTCATGGGGTTTGAGTGAAGGTGACTCTACTTTGGTTCCAAAACTGGACCTGTGACTGACCTGGCCAGTGTCACATCTTTTTCACCATAGTAACAGGGAATGGTATGATTCAAATGGACACAAGGCTGAATTTCAGGATGGTAGAACTGTTAGAAAAGAGGAAAGTCTTTCTATTGGAGTCATTGAGAGGCTGATATGTGAGTCTAGAGCTGCTGCCAGCCATCTTGCCACATGAAGGGAAGCCTACCTCAGTATTTAGTCTACAGAGGGGAGCTCAGAGATGAAGAGAGAGGTTAGTTTGTGATCTGTTGAGTGCCTAGATCTTTATACACCTGAAGGCTGGATTTTCCTGGATATTTTACTTATGTGAGATAATACATTTCTGTGACTTTTTGTTTTAAATATTTTTTTTAGTTGTAGATGGATACAATACATTTATTTTATTTATTTATCTTTATGTGGTGCTGAGGATGGAACCCAGAGCCTCACACACACTCAACCACTGAGCTAGAACCTCAGCCCTTTTCTGTGATTTTTTTGAAAAAGCAGTTGAATTGGGGTTTGTTTAGGTATATATGCCACTTTGTCCCTGTCTCCCAATATTGTTGCTAATATTGAGCCACTGCCACTGACTCTTTATTTTTTAAGGGAACAAAATCACTTCCCATATGAATTTGAATTCCTTGGTCAAAGTCCAATTTAGTTCCCCCTTTGGTTTCTTACAGCATCTGGCCTATAGCTTCATTGGGACATGCTCCCTTGGCTATGGTCTTGATCTCCTTATATCTTCTGTTGAATTATATTTACTTTCAATTCAGAGGCTCTGCATTCTTCATTTTCTTATTTCCTATGCATTATAGAGTACCTGGCACAGAGTAGGTACTTACACTTGTATAAATAAATGAAAATAGAGATAAGGGGTGATCTATTATTGAAATATGGTTATTCAGAGATATTGGATACAGATTTTTTTGACTCTACTAATGGGCCTATGTATGTTTTCCATTCTTAAGAAGCTTTATGTATTGGGAAGTATTAGAAATATGATGGTAAAAATATGATTTCCAGTTAGAATTTTTGTTTTCAAGAATGTCTTGTGTATTAACACCTCCGTTCCTATGCTTTTCCAAGGAAATTTCAGGTCCTTGCTTTTGCAATGAGAAGAAGAGAATGTTTTGATTTTGTTGTAAAAAGCAACAGATTCTTAGCAACAATATTGGAAGTTTCTTTTCTTTTTCTATTTTTTCTTTTTTTGGTGGTGCTGGGGATTGAACCCAAGGTCTTGTGCATGGCTAGGCAAGCACTTTATCAACTGAACTGTATCCCCAGCCTGGAAGTTTCTTAATCCCAGCAGAATTTAAAGTAGATCAGAAGATTCAATCTACCATCTCCAAGTCACTTGTGAAGTTTTCATGCATATTGTGAAAAAAACACAACAATTTATTTATTTTTTTTAAATTGGTAGTTGTAGATGGACAGAATGCCTTTATTTGTTTATTTTTATATGTTGCTAAGGATCAAACCCAGTGCCTCACACATGTTAGGCATGCACTCTGCCACTGAACTACAGCCCCAGCTCCCAAACCACAACTGTTTTTCATTAGTTTAGTTGAAAATAAAAACTAGTTAGTCTTTTGAACATTTTAATGAGTTATTTTCTAGGTTGCTTGGGTGAAATATTTCTCTGTGTTTAAGCAAATATATTAGAGGCATGTACAAATCTGTCAAACTTGGTGTGCTGAGTTTACACAGAACTTTTTTATTAATAATTCTTAATAAGCAGCCATGAAAAATCCTCCAGGTTTTGCAATATGAACCCTTCTGATATCAAAGGATGAAGAAAGACAGTAAACCATTCTGTAATCACTGAGGAAGTTGTAGAAGTCTCCCTGGCCTTTATATAGTTTGCAAAATATATCAAAGGGGAGCAATTGGAAATTATAATTGTAAGCAAGGACTTGAAAGTCATGACATAAATGTATTTCTTTTTTTTTTGAGGGAAGTCTTATACAATCACACCATTTGACAGAAATGGTTGGGAATAGTAATAAACATTTTATTACTAAGAAGATTCAATAATACTTGTGTCTTTTAATTTGATGACATGCTGGAAGACCTTTAGACTTTATGTTTTCACTTTTTTTGGAAATATGTGACTTTATTGTATTAGTGTTTCTGGTAGATTTTCTGTATTCTTAAGATCTCAAGATTCTTCAGATGTATACACTAATCATTCTATAAAGAGGGCAGAGAAAACAGCAATTTATTATGATGACTGGATTAAGTACCCTGGCATGGAACAGAGAAAAACAAGCATATCTGCAGATGGGAGCGTGGCCACATAATGTTTTCAGTAACAGATTTCTATGGAGGATTTTTGGCATGAAGGATAAACTCTATTGCTGGATTGCCATATGACTTATATTGGGGATTATTTTAAGATTAACTGGAATCTGTTAATTATCTCTTGGACTCTATGGTTCTGATTTATATTGGAGGATAAGAAAAATATGAGGTGCTGAGATATATATATATATACATTTTTTTTTTTTCTGGAACATTATTAGGCCAGGTGTTCATGGACCTAAAATACTTTGAAAATTTAAAAAAAAAATCTTGTTTAGGATTTCTAAGTTAGAAAGTTGTAGGGAGTCTTGATGATTCAAATGAAGATGTTCTGATTTAGTCAATTTAATTGACAGAAGCAGACTAGAACTCTAAGACAGGATATTTATATCACTTTTGACTTTGCTTGCTGATCCCTAGAACTTCATGAGGAAATGAGATAATAATAATAATATCAATCTCAGCATGTGGCTACTATGGGAAGACCACTTTGTAAATTGTAAAATACCAAATTGGGTCTGCAATTAGTATTCATATTAAAGCACTACTGTTACTTCTAGTAAATTCTTATGATGTGCTGAGCTGCATCCTATTAGCCCACATAGTTTTAGTGCACTGAGGTGAACAATTCCATGGGAGTTACCAGCATCCGTCTTCAAGTGTGGGGTATGGTGTCTCTCTACTTTGCTGCCTGAGAGGGCTCTTTGTGAAGCCATGGAAGACCTGATCATCTGTACATAATCACAACCTGGAAGACTTGGGAAGTGAGTGCCCTTTGGGGCAGAGTTGCTCCAAAGGCTGACCGGAGCCAGTATATGGATGTCTCATGCTTCTTGTCCTCTGGTGAGATAAATCTGAGTGAGTTCTGATCCACATGGCTCCCCAGTGGCTCCCCAGCAAAGGTGAACTCTTGCTGCCCACAGAAGTAACTAGCCTATGAACACACAACTTCATTGCCTTTTCTCACTTCCTATTTCCTGTTCCCTCACTTCTGCCTTCTGGGACCACTTCCCATAAAACCACCTGACCAAACCCTCATCTCCAGCTTTGGGTTCCGAAGGCATCACTCTAACCCAGCCTCCTCTAGACATTAGCAGAGTACTGAAGTACAAAAAGACACCAAGCTACAGCAAAAGGAGATATTTCAGTCAACAGCCTGTGGAGAAAATTCCTGGCAGTGAGTTTTACTACTGTACTGAAGGGATTAAGAGAAGTGCTGTGATGATAGTCAATGTTCTCAGGACTTTCAAAGCCTCAGAGCTGTTGTTGTCTGTGGTTTTCACTCCTTTAATTATAGAAGAAAGTCTCAAATGTGGCGAGTGGGGGCTCCCAATGGGTACTGTTTGAGTCATTGAGGAATACTGGATCAAGTACTCCTGTTATAAAGCATTGTGCATGGGGTGACTAAAGGAAGGAAGAACAAACATCAAAGGAGTGAGAGAGAAGGAAAAAGTAGAAGCCATGCAGATACTTGAATCCTCAAACTTTCCTTCTCCTTGTTTTAGGCTCCCTCCCAATTTAGCCTGTGTCTTATAATGTTGGGTCTCAAGTTCCACTGGGGGGGCTGGGAACTATTGTTCCCACTGTACTCCCTCACACAGCACCTGGAACACAGCAGCTGTTCCATAAGGAATTTTTGAATGAATGGAATGAATTATATGATTGGATATTCCCCTTAGGACCGTGACATGAAGGGGAACCTCAGACTAGAAGGTGGAAGAAAGAGTTGTAGCCTAGGATCTGTCATTAACTTGGGATATCAGCTTGGCACCTCAGCCAAGTTAGTGATGGATGTACCAGGACTTGAATAAATGCCTATAAATGGTCTCAGAGTTCTAAAGAATCTTGTTAAGCAACGGGGCTTTGGGATCCAGAAATGGGAGCGAAACCAAAACATTTAAGATGCGAGTCCTTGCGTAAGTTACTTTTCGGTTCCCAAACTAGAGTTCTGCATCTGTCAAAGGGATAGAATGATACTTTCCTCTCTGGGTTGTGAAGATGCTGACATCTCACATGTATGAAGTTTCTGACATCTAGCAGTTGACCATTTATATTCTCTCTGCTACCTTCTTCTGTCAATGTGTTTTTATGAATCTCCATTTACTGGACAAAGGACCCTCGGCTGAAGGAAATAGAAGAAAAAGAAGAGGACTGAAAATATAAAAATATAAATAATATAAAATATAAAAAAATATAAAAAAGAAGAGGACTGAAAATCCACGACTTGAAAATATACCTTTGAAATAATAAGGGTCTGTTTATTTTTTTTTTTGTTGCTGTATGCTGAACATCATAGAAATGTATTAGGCAAACTGGCATGCATGCCAGAAATTCATTTTCCAGAAAAATGAGTTTTTTAAAAATTTGTTAAAACCCAAGTCATTTTATTTTTGTTCTTCCAGATTTTCTATTGTCTCATTTCCCCCCTTTCATTTTCTCTGTGTTTGCCTTCCCAGATATTCTACTTCCGTCTATCATGAGCTTTTTTCTCCTCCTCCTTTTGCCCTGAGCGCTTTGAACCTCCCTGGGAGCTAGCGGTGCCCTGGCGAGGACCCTGTGGTGTGTATGTTCTTGCATTGACCTTTTCTGCCAGTTCCTCTGTTCTCCAGCCCCCTCCATTAGAAGGAGCCAAGCATTCATTTGTCCATCAAGCGTTTTATTTTTGTAGCTACTGAATCTTCCAGTTCAGTGGATACATTCCAGGCCAGAGGCTGCCTAAATTACTTTTCAACAAATACTGTCCTCCAAACTCTCCTTCCTGGGTGTGAACTGAATGGTTGTTTGATGGGAATGGGAGTGACTGGCAACAGAACTCAGAGGGGAAAACTGGTGATTTTTGGTAAAGTAGAAGCCTGGCTTTATAGATTCATGTGCTTAGATTTGTGACAACCCTTTGGTGTTGGAAAGAATTCTTCTCTTCATTCCAAATCAAACTCCCTAACATTTTTGTTTGGAAGGGCTACTTGTTTCTGTGACAGAGTGCAAAAATAGCTACCATTCTCTAATTCTCCTCTTACTGCTTCTCTTTGCAATAGAAGACTGCAGCTTTTCCATAAAAGGAGTGAAGTCTGTCTGTCCAAATCTTACACCTGAACTTGTCCTGTAACATTCCTTGACAAATGTAATGCAGTGAAGTGACTAGGTATGAGTTCAAGCAGCTGTGTGTGTGTGTGTGTGTGTGTTTCCATCTTCTGTCTGGGTACACTGCCTGAGGCCATGTGAGCAATCCTGTTTGGGCAGCCCGTTTGAGAATAAGACCTGACATGAACTAACTAGGGTCCCAGGAAAGGCCTCTGACCTGTGAATGAGCTTAGCCAGATCAGCACCCTCTAGATGACCTGTAGACTCATCTTAGTAAAGTGTTGTTTTAAACCACTCTATTTTAAGATAGAATTTGGGTTTTATAAATCAACCAATACACATTAAATGGGTTGTTTAAATTCTGGGGAGATGATAACAAGCTTGGATGTGAATGAATAGCAGAGCAGAGATGAGAATAGAGGACAAAAATTCCTGTCTGCAAAGATGTGTTTTTTTCAATGTTATCTTTATCTGATCTCATGAATGGGCCAAAATTCGTGTTCTTCAGTGGCTTTCATAGTATAAAGCCCTTATAATGTCATTGTATTGTTATCAATTACTCTTCTTGCTCAACTGGTCTCAAACTCCTGGGCTCCATCCTCCTCATGGAGGGCTTCCTTGTGCCCTGAGTTATTGAGAAAGGGGGACACAGAGGAGAGATCAGGTGAACACTGAGCTAGCCATCGGGTACTGCTCTTGCATGAGTAAATGAGAAGTTTTTAAAAACAGTTTATGTTATTCTTTATATATTACACTAACTTTTATGGCTTTTAGAAATTATTTTTCAAAATGGCCCTTTTTGTTGTTGTTGTTGCCACACAACTGAAAGGTATAAGTGAAAGATGAAAATGCATGGTCTAGCTCTTATTTACAACATTTAATCTTTTAACACTGAGTCAGAAAAGAATTTAAATAAATTTCCTGTGGTAATTTCTCTCCTGAAATTTAATTTTTCACTCAGTACCTTATTTTCTCTCCACAGACAGTGAATGCTCTCAGGCTCCCTCCTGTTTATGAAGTTTGAAGGGAGCTTTTTCCTTCATCAGGTATCAACATCTAGAGTTTACTGGCTTTCATCAAAAGAGGAGATTTCTCATTACCAGCCAAACCCAAAATACTCAGAGCGGAATTCGAAAAACGCAAGCATAAGTGGCTCCTAGATATTTGAAGATGAATCTGTACTTCTAGGTCTTCCTCCAGAAAGATATTAGAACTCAATTAAATTAATACTGTTTGATCGAAGGCGATGAGCTTTCCCATTTTTTTTAAACAAGATTGCAAAATAATCTTTACTTCGAAAAGAGGCTTGAGATTCGAGAGCGATAGAAGCTAGAGAGAGAAAAATACGGCAGTGAATCACACACTTTGGAAAGGCAAGTGTTCACATTATCACGGTGCTGCCTGCTGTTGGCTGGTTGGCTGTGCCAAAGTGGGTCTGGAACTTTGCCATCAGATTCCTTGGCTTCACTGAGCAGAGTCTTGCTTGTATAGATACTGCAGTAAAATGCTTGCAATTTATTTAAGTCACAAATCAATAGAGAAGTATATACTCTAGGCCTAGAGGACCAGAGAGGAAACTAGTCCTGACCGAATGTAGTAAGCCTAAAGCTCAGCAGCCCATGTTAAAAACTCTTTCCAGATAGAGCATATTCTGACATTCTGCAGTGATTATTATTTGTCAAGAGTCTGGTGTCCAGACTGGATAAAACTCAGAGCCTACTCCCCCCACTGTAATTCCTTGCTGAATGCCATCTCAGGCTGGCTTATTTCTGTCCAGTTGTGCTATGTATTATACTAGCAATCTAAAAGGAGAGGATCAAGTAATGTAAGGTTTGCCTTTTGGAGACTGTATTTATATCTGAAGATAGATGTCAGGTCCCCTTGGAAAATCATTGCTTCTAGACCCTGAACGAGAAGCACCTAGCATGAAGTTCATCTCAAATGGCTACAGGAACCATATTACAGAGAATTGTTGTTGTAGTTTGGATCTTGAATTCTCTCCCAAAGAACTATGTATTAAAACTTTGGTCTCCCATCTGGTGCTATTGGGAGGGAGGTCCTTATGTCATTGGAGATATGCCCTCAAAGGGGATGGTAGCACCCTGGTTCCTTCCTTTTTCTCTCTTTTGCCTTTTGGACATGAGGAAAGTGGTTTTACTCTGCCTTATGCTCCCACCCTGATGTGCTTCCTTTGTCATAAGCCCAAAGCAAAGCAGCTGGAAGCTCCAAAACTGTAAGCCAAAATAACCCTTTTCTCTTTACAAGTTGATTATCTCAAGCATTCTCTTATAATGATGGAAAGCTAACATATGGTTACCCTTCATTCCTGACCTGGTCATTTTAAATTTTGCTTGTAGTCCCAAGTCCCCATTTTTCAGATCTGAGTTTAACAAATTTCTCTCAAAATCAGCCTTTAAATAATTTGTTCTTGATTTAGGCTTCTAATGAGTGATTCAGAGAGTCTGTGAAGTCCGTGAAAGTTTAGTCAGAGATCTGTGTGATGTTTGGAAGTGTATTTTTTTTTTTTTTTAGCAAGAAAAGCCAAATCTCTCATAAGATTCTCATAGGGATGCATCATTCCCCAACCCCCGACAAAATCAGAATAACATCATTCCAAGTGGGCTTCATGATTAAAAATGCATTGAGTCTTATCTTGCCTGCTCAGCTCAGAATGTTTGACTCCACCCATCCTCTTTTACACTCTCTTCCATTATTGCCTACTCACTTCTTTCACTCCAAAGAGATTAATTTCTTTACAATGGCTACATTCTTCCCTGTTCTATCTGATTCTGTTTCTTTGTCTACAAAGCCAGCTGTTCCACACCGAACTTCCATCTAAATCAAAACAGATTTTCAAGGTTCAGCTTAAGACTTGACCATCCCCAGGAGGCTTACCTCATCTTTTGACAACATTAATAACCCTTTTCATTGAGTTGCAATACTCTATGCATCCTTGTAGAGAACATTATTGCTCCATAGATGGAGATGATATGCTCATCAAGGACAAGGATAGAACATTTTTATTTCTTGTAGCCTTCACCGCCCATCGACCATCGTAGCACTGAATACAGATTGGGGATTCAACAAATGCTACTGAATAATACTTCCTTGACATCTTCAGGTAAGGGTCAGATTTTCCTTTTAAAAGTCTTTCTTATAAAGCATTGCTCAGAGCTCTGTTAGTACAGTGGGCTCTAAATACCTGTTTATAACATATCTCCCCTACTAGATAATAAATCCTTGGTATTCTGCAACTATATTCTCTTCACTCTCAAATCTCCAGTATCTTTTCCATTGCTGAGAGCACATAATAGACTTTTAATGTTTTTTTTTAACCAAATGTATGCATAATACATTTGAGGTTAAAGTAACTAGAAATGCTGAATAAAATTCACTAATAAAGTGACATTCCCCTAGCTGCTGGGGAAGACATGCTCAGGAGACCTGAAATTCTAATCAGGAGAGAAGTCTTCTGTATTAAAAAAGGAGACATCATTAGGATAACTAATACAGTTTTAAAAGGTGCATGGTAAGCATATCCATACAAAATATTGTAAAATTGGGGCTATCTTGCAGAGTATGTATTATTTGTAGAGGTAATGAATAAATTGGACATTCATGAGTTAGTTTAAAAATGCTCAGAAATATAGCCATTATCTGATGGTAGGATTATACATTTTTTTACTTATAAAGCACAAGAGAATAGGTGTAATCAGGGGAGTTTGGGATGAGGTTATATCTGAGACTATAAGACATAAGGCCAATTAATGGATAAAAGGGAATAAAAAGATACACTGAGTTTTTTGCCTCTTACTTTATAGGCTGGTGATCTTTACCAAAGCAGGTAAGCCAATAAAGGAAGAGCCCAATGGTCATCAAGCTACATCTGTGGTCTCCTTACGTAATGATCAGATAGAATCCATCTCCCGGTGTTCCCATGGTAAGTGGGTCTGTGAGACTAAATACTGTGATGTGTGCCACCTCTGGGCCAGGGCTTTTAAGAATATGTGCCTCTCCACGCTCTTTTTCTTTATGCCAGGTGGATATCAGGAATAATGATGTCCTAAGGCTTTCTAGAGTCACAGGTAGAAGAAGTCTTGGACCCCTCAGTCACCACAGGGAAGAGTTACAGCCAATCAAAAATATTTACCTTGAAGTTTGTTTATTTGTTCACTTATATTTTGTGAATAAAAATAAACTTCAGTTTTATTTTTGCTGTTGAACATTTTTGGACCTCTTGGTCACAGCTATTTGTTCTAACCCAAATGATACACCCAATGTTTGTGAGCTGATGCAACCTTGTCTGTCGGATTACATTGGACCTGCCACAGAGAACAATTATGATTGCTGTTATGATTTGGATATGAAGTGTCCCCCCAAAGACTCCTGTGTTGAAGGCTTGGTCCCCAACGAAGCAATGTGCAGAGGTCAGACTTTCCGGAAGTGATTGGATCACAGGGGGTATGACATCATTGGTGAATTAATCCACTGAAAGCTGAAATGGACTACTGTGAGATGAAGGAAACTGTAGGTAGGCTGCGCATGGTTGGAGGAAGTAGGTCACTGGATCCATGCCTTTGGGGACTCTGTCTTGTCTCTGGACACTTCTTCCCCCCTCTCTTTCTGCTTCCCTGCCTCGATGAGCTGAGCAGCTTTCCTTTGCCATACCTCAGGCCAAGAATGATGGAACCAGCCAACCATGAAGTGAAACCTCTAAAACCATGAGACAAAATAAATTTTTACTCTGTTATTATTGTCAGGTATTTTGGTTGTCAGTTGCTTTCTTAGGTTAGGGCTGGCTAACTAGAGACTGAAACAGGTTGCTGCCTTGTTACTTACAATAAACAAGGAAAGGGGGAGGGCTTCTCAAGAGTAGTACAGATGGAATGAAGCTTTACCAACAAAGACACGGGTACTGCTACTGGAAAGTCTGCAGGCTAGTGATGGGATCTCTGCTTACAAGGAGATTCCTTGTATAGCTGAAGAAATTTGGTGCGCGCAGATGTTAAGTAGATAGATTCCAAGCACATGCAGATGGATGAGCAATGTTCTTGGGATTCATAAATGTGTTTCCAGTCTAGGCTGCTGCATTAAGGAATGGAAATCACTTTTATAGAAGAAGTAGAATCCTAAGAAAGAGGTGACTAGACAGTATTAGTGGCTTTGAACTTCCCTGGGTCATGGTACAGGGATCAAATATTACCTAAATTTTAAGGGTCCAAGAAACTCAGTAGGTAAGTGCTTTGAATTTGTACCTCCTCATCAGTATTGCCCATTTTATATTCCTAGGACCTAGCCCAGAGAGAAGCACATAGAAACAGTGTATTTATTGAGTAGTTTTTGAATGCTTTTACTTTCTAGTTGTGTTCACAGTGTTCTTAAACGATCTCTCAGAGATCGGCAGGAGCCCAGAATTTGCTTCAAGCTGTTCTTTGGAGTGCTCCAATCATTTCCAAATTCATAGCTGCTTCCCCAGACTCTTCTTGAGTTGTTAGGCTTGCAAATCTAACTGCCTGCTGGATATCACCCACAGGATGTCCCATGGGTCCTTCAAATTCATCACACACAGACGCTCCAGGTTCATATGTTCACTTTATAAATAGCAAAGAGGAAGAGGGATCTTCTTGTCCTCAGCAGTCAATTCTTTAAAAATGACATAGTCTTGATTTGTTCTAAGTTTGGAGAATTCTGTGGCTGGGGATGAGAGATAATCTAATTTGCTCTAAGCAGGTCACGTGACCCACTCTGTGGGAAGGCCAGAAAATCCTAATACCAGGTTCATCAGGGGCTGACATGAATTGGGGGCAGATGCAGTTCCCTGAGGAAAGTGGGGCAGAGGAAAGAACAGAGGCTACCTGGGACAGGAACTCCATAAATATTTGTTAAATTTAATTATATGAGAATCTTTTCAACCAAAAATCATCCTGAACTTCACAAAGGTACTTTTCTGGCCTATCTTTCAGTATGAACTTATTTTGTTGTGCAAGCCTGCTCATCCTTGAGAATGGTCTTGGTCCCGGAAACTGCTTTGCCAAGTAGTAGTTAAGTTCTAGGCAGATTTATAACCTCCCGCATGTTGAAATTATAATGAAAACGCTGATGGCCCCTGAGTTTTGCTGACAGGAGAGGCACAGCTGTGATGAGACTGGAAGAGGAATGAAATATAGTGCCTCATCCTTGTGGAGTTGTTACGAGTTTGGGTCAAAGAGAAGCAAGTCTTTAATTAGTCTAAGGCTGGAAGAAAGGCCCTCCAGCATCGGAGTCCCAAGTTGATTTGGATTCAATTGTCTGGATATTTTTATAAGCCATTTAAAAACATGCCTGAAAGTGTTGAGAAATAGATTCTTGTTTTTTGTTTTGTTTTTTAAAATCATCTCTCCATTGGCTTTATCATCAAAATCAGAGGTCAGCCAATAAGGGCCTATGAGCCAAATGCATCCTACCACAGGTTATTGTAAATAAAGGTTTATTAGAACATGGGGATGCCCAGTCGTTTTCATATTGTCAACTTTTGTACGATGGCAGAGTTAATTGTGACATAGACAATATTGTCCAGAGAGCCCCCAAAATTCACTCTCTGACCTCTTACAGAAAGTGAGTGGACCCCTGATTTAAATAAATGGTTCCCAAGACATTTCACTGTTTATTTGGTTCCGTGATATCATATGTTATCTCCTTGCCCTATATATAATCTTTATAATTATTCTTAGAATATGCAGCGATGTCTTAAAAATAAAGTGAAGTAGACTTGCTTAGAAAATTCCATGATAGTCCTTGAAATTCTTGGAGACATCTGGGTTTCCCAAAATTGAGATGGTGACTTAATTTTTCTAGTAAGAGAGTTGGATGAATTTTTGGCAAAGGTGGAAGGACCCCCAAAATAATTTTTCAGAGTCACTGTCTTCCAGGGAACATAGGGCTAAGAGCAAAATGGAAAGAATTGCAATCAGATAAATTTGAATTACTTAACATTATTGATCTGCCAAGAAAAGTAGACTAAGGCTCTTTTTTTAATATTTGTAATTCTTGTTGCTTATTTCACATGTGGGTAGCACGAGACATAGAAATTCCACAAATGTTTATGGAACTCTTGTTGCATGTTGGACGACACTGATGGGCATTTTCACTTAATTTTCTTGCTATTTAATAACAATAGTTATAGGGGCTAAGTGTTCCTTGTCTCATTGTTCAGTTAAAGCACAGTCTTAGAGATGAAATAATTTCCCCAAGGCTACCCTGAAAGCAATTCATAGTGTTACAATTGAAATCCTGATGTTTTGCTTCTGTCATGCTTTCCTAAAATTTGGGCTTAAGTTTACTAGTTTTACACTGTGATACCAGAGCTGTGGGTTTGATCAATAGCACAAATGTCTTTATGATCACTGGATGTTTGCTTCTTCTCCCTGACAGGGAGGGAGCATAGTGCGTGCAGTGGTTCTGAATGTCTAGCCCTTCCCCTAATATGAGGTCAAACTATTTTCATAACGATATCAGGACACTCTGACTTTTCCTTTATCATTATCTCATGTGTACACAGTGGATTTTTCTGGAAGCTATAGGAAGTGTGGTGACATCATCTCTCTGAGGACTAATGGTTGTGTACTCGTAGATTTGATTTTTTTTTCTCTTTTAATGTCAATATTGTGAATATTTATAAATACAATCCACATAAACAAGAACTCTTTGAAATCCTTACTGAATTTTAAGAGCATAAAAATGTTCTTACAGAGACATTTGGGAACCATAGTGAACTGATTATGTTCCTCACTGCCCCAAGCCAAACCTCCTGGGTTTAAAATTCACGTCCACTACGTGCCATCTTGGACAAGTTATGGTATCTATCAAGTTCTTGGTTTCTTATCGCTGATGTAAGAACAACTCTGGGGCCTACTTTGCAGATTTGTCTAAATACACTGATATTTAATATTAATAACTTTGTTAAGATAAAATAATGAGGACTTCAGTTTTAGGAACTTTGAGACAGTGTTTACTTTATCAAGAGCAATCACCTTTCCTCCCTGTGGTAGTAGGAGCAAATGTGACTCCATTTTGTTTTATGACTTCATCCTGTAAAACAACCATGCCAAGTAGAAGAGTCATAACTGGAGCAGGTTGTTCTTTTCCTTTTGCTATAGAAACCTTTAAGAACACAGAACTACCTAATGGGGCATTGTTTCTGTAACTAGGGTAACGGGGCTCTGTTTCTGTAACTGGGGTGACTGGGATAACTGTGATTGATTAGGCTTCCCTCCGCTTGACTACACTGTCCCGCTTCTGTAACATGGCTTGCTTGCATTGGCTAGACCCCCCAAACATCCCTTTTGCGGTTTTCAGACTTATAAGGAGTGCTCTTGCAATTGTTCTGGGCTGATCAGGGGAACAGCTTTATGTTCTGGTCAGCCGCCACCGGTGTGCTTCAATAAAGGCTTGATTCGATTATACGTGAGTGGTCTGGAAGTCAGTTTATGAAACCCTGAGACAAAGCTTTAACTATAACATCCCTACCCTCTGAACCAAAAATAAGTTAGCTTTTTGTAATTGTTCACAGTTATGGAATAAAATTATCTTAAAGATAAAGTTTGTATTATAGAATAATTTCTGCAGAACATTAATCATTACTCTATAGCTTATTTAGACAAAACAAACTAATTCATGCAACATCCCCATATCAAAATAATAGAATATTAGTGAACTTCAGAAATCTTATTTCCCCATAGCCAGCCACCCTCCCCAACTACTCTTGAAGGACAGTCACCATCCTGTCGCTATTGTGACTTATAACACTACGGACTAGTTTTGTCTGTTTTTGAGCTTCAAGTAACTAAACTCATACAGAATGCAGACTTTGCAATCTGGCTTCTGCAGTCATTATTCTGTTTATAAGATTTATCTATAAACATGGTTATGTATGTAAGTTTATAGGTGAACCTTTATCATTGTTGATACTCTCTCATTGTAAGAATATGCATAATACATTCATCTATCCTACTCTTGGTGGATTCTTGGGTTGTTTTTCAGATTGGCTATCACTTACAGTACCGCTATACACATTATTGTTCACATCTAGATAAAAATCTCTGTTGGGGAAATCCTTAGGGCTGAAATTGTCTGGTTATAGTGCTTACATATGGCTGCCATAGGGGTACATAGTGCTGAGTCATGGGAGGTGTTGTATGATCACCTTTCTAATAGTTTTCTAAGGTGATTGTACCGATTTGCACCCCTACAATCAGAGTATGACCATTCTGTGGCTGATACTGTATTGTCTGAATATTTCATTTTAGGTATTGTTGTTGATTAATATAAATATCTCATTAGATTTTGAGTTTCATTTCCCTGTTGACTAGAGCAGATGAGTATCTATTTCTTATTTGAATAACTTTTTTTTGTGACGTACATGTTCAAAACATCTGTACTCTTTTTCCTGTTGGGTTATCTACTTTTTCATCTTGATTTAAAGGAGTTATTTATATATCCTCTTGATAGTTTTAGGTCCTTAGAGAGTCCTTTTAGCATTCTGCAACCTCAATTATTTAAAATTTTAAATGGTAAAAGAGATTTATTTGTATAGCATCCAATTTCAAATCCATCACCATAAACATTGCTATTATAGATATGCAAATCAGGTGTTGAGGGGAGAACAACAAAAAGGATTTTGCTTCTGTAAGTCAGTGTTCACATTTCAGCTGCTCTGTTCACACACCATTAAATGCATACTCTAGAGTGTGGTAGAACAAGAGGCACAATACTTTACTCAGAAGTTGTCCCTAAGTCATGCTCCATAGCACTTAACAAATGACCCGCAATCAGCTCTGAGTTGGTAGACTCAGAGAATAAGCAGAAATGACCCTGGTTTATAGATATGAACTCACCATTCAGCTAACTAAGGGATGGCTTATGAACAAATGTTCAATCTAATTCCCAGCCTTGCACTCTCTGTTGCGGAGGGCAGTGCTGCAGACCGTTACCAAAGGCCCTTCCTATGCACTGTCCTGGCATTTATGCAGAAAAAAATAATCGAACTGTTCTTGAGTTTGGAATTGAATAGTCTTCCCCAAACTTCTCATAACTAGTTTTAAACCACAATTTCACATTAAAGTCATCTGGGGAATTTCTGAACAATTAAAAAATCTGATGACCATGACCACAGCGGGGAATTTCTCATATAAATTCCTCATTGTAGTCATGACTATATGTACCATGACTACAATGAGGAATTTATATAAGAAATTCCCCACTGTGGTCATGGTCATCAGATTTTTTTTTAAGCTCCCCAGATGATTCTAATTGCAGCCAGGGTTGAGGATCCATGTTCTACAGCATCTAATGAGGTAGTTGGTATACTTTAAGAAAGAAGAAATTGGAGTCTATAACCTATTCCTTACACCTCTTGGCTCTTCCAAGGAGTGGATGTAGCATTGGAGCTTCTTAGAATAGCTCTCCATTTATCCACTTTTTCAGATATGACTAAGTGTTTAATCATTTCTGGCCCTCTGTAGGTTTTCCCTCTTTTCTCTAAGCTCTTAATCTTTTAAAGCCTCTTGTTTTTGTGGGGTGTGGTGGCTCATGCCTATAATCCCAGTGACTCAGGTGGTTGATGCCAGAGGATCACAAGTTTGAGACCAGTCTGGGCAACTTAATGAGATCCTAGCTCAAAACAACAACAACAACAACAAAGGGGGCTAGGGGTGTGGCTCAGTGGTAATGCACTCCTGAGTTCAATCTCCCCATTCTCTTTCCCCTTTCTACATTTCCTGTCCTAGGACCACCTTTTTCTTGTGTTCAGCCTCTGCTGAAATATTTTGGTCATTACCTGAGATTCATTTCTGTTGCTGGAAAGGTCACAGGGTTCTGGATACTGGAGGTGGATTGGAGATGGATGGGGAAGATAGGTCTGTAGCATGACCTTTCTTAAGACAAAGCATAAAAAAGACCTTTCACACTATCAAAATGAACTTACTGACACTTGGTCTTCTGTGTACTATTATGATGAAAGAATTTCTGGCCTTTTATTTTTCTACTAGAGAAAGACTTCTTCTGTCATTCTAGTTTGGGTTTATGTTGGGTCTCAGGAAAGTTTTGATTACTCAGGGTGGCAGGAGACACATTTCTTGACAACAAATATCTCAGAAAAGCAAACGAAACGATAATGAGACACAACTCCCTTTTCCTACATTATATTAACAAAATAATATCCCACCACCATGAGATAGCCTTGTGGACTTCGATGGTCTCCTTTTGAGGGACCCATTTGGCAATTTGTATCTGTAGCCATTAAAGGGGTCATGCAATTATTCTTTTCATAATCTATCTAGGGAAATAATTGAAAAATACTGAAATGACTTCATTTGTAAAGGTGTTCAGTATGTCTGGCTCTACTCACTCACACTGAAAAATTGATAATAGCCTAAGAGTATAACATTAGGAGAATTATGAAGCAATTATGGAACATCCATCGGAAGGAATATTAAGTTATTTTAAAAAATTGATGTTTACAAATTCAGGTTTAAAATATTGTGTAGCTATCAGCCCTTAAAGCACCCTTTCTCACTAAAATATCCATAATGACCACTCCTGAATGCCAAAATCAACAGATAAATTGATGCTAGAAATTTTTAATCTCTTCTACCCAGAGGAAATCTATTCAAGTTTGTCTTGAATATAAAGCCCACCTGGAAACAAAACAAAAACAAAGAAGGGCACTCTTCTCTCTACTGTCTGCTTTGGGGAGCAAACATCCTTTGATTGCAGTGGGTCTCCAAGTGAAGGCACACCCTAGCAGCATCTGTGTTACTTGGAAATTTGTTAGAAGTGAAGAATGCTGACCCTCCCACAGACCCACTGAATCAGACACTCCGGGGACGAAGCCTTAAACAGCGAAAATTTCAGAACCATTGCTCTTCTGTGCAGGTGCTGATTTTTAAGGTAGTGAGATCACACTTTCCACAGTCCCCTTCATCCACCAACTTATTTGAAAGGTCAGAGACAGTCATTCTTAGACACTGACAAATGGCAAGGAAGTTTAGCTTATCTAATAGTGGTCAATGGTGTCCTGGGAATATGGTCTCCAGGAAAAATATGCTGGACAGAGAAAGAAGAAAGTACTGAGTCATGCATTCTGTGCATGGTGAACTTCCTTTATTGGTTCAGAGAACCAGGAAGAAAGGGAACCTTACCTCATAGAGCAGAGGCAGAGAAGTGGAATAAGAAACTTGCACTTGGACTGGACTTTGATCACTACTCCAGTGGACAGAGCGCTGGGTCAACAGCAAGCAATATTTTCCCATTAAGAATGAAGAAAAAGGGGCTGGGGTTGTGGCTCAGTGGTAGAGCGCTTGCCTCGCATGTGTGAAGCACAGGGTTTGATCCTCAGCACCACATAAAAATAAGTAAATTAAATAAAGGTATCGTGTTCATCTACAACTAAAAATATATGTTTTAAAAAAAAAGAACAAAGAAAGAGGAGTATTAAGCTCACAATCAACATGGAGCAAATGGAGAATGCCATGGAATATAGAGAAGAGATTCATAAAATCTTTGAGCAAGATTACATCTTTCTCAAAAATTATTCTAAGAACTGTGAGACTTAAACTGTAAAGAAATGAATATTCTCAATAGTATGCAAGCAGATATGGTCTTGATGGAATAGTAGACAAGAATTTAAAAGAGGGAAAAGGCTCTGATGTAAAGATAAGAGGGTGAAATGAAAAGGGAGATGGATGATAAAAAAGATTTCATGTACATGAAAAATTAAAAAGTAGAGTTAAGGTCTCCATTGGAGGCAAAAAAGTGTTGATTGAGCATTATAGAAAATCAGAACAACAAAGACACACTCTCCCAGAATGCAGAAGTAAAACTAAATTGATAAAAATGACAAGAAAGAAGATAATAAAAACAGATGACAGAGAGTAAGCATTTAACAAATGGGTAATTTGTGTTCATGAGAAGAATGTTGGAACAAAAGAAATAAACATAAATGTAATAATAAATGAGCTAAAAAGGCCAGAAGGCATATTGAAAGATTCCATTATGATCCTAGAAAAATAATTGAAGAGAGGCCCATATTCAAACTTATCCTGGCAAAAAATATTGAACTAAATGACAAAGGAAAACAATCTTAATGTTAAGTATCAAATCAGGGAGAAAAGAAATCTATAAGGGTATAAAAATGAGGTGGTCCCAGAACTGGAGTCATAATATAACTGCTCAGAAGCTGAAGCTGGGATCTCAGGAATGGAGATGCATATCAAGAGATGACTATTGGATGGTTAGGATTAATTTAACAAGGTACTACTAAATAACTTTTGTAAACCTTAATAACGGTTTACTTGTGTTATTTTTTAAAAAAGATGTGCAATGCAAAGATAATAATCTAGATTAAAAAACAATATTTTACAAATTATGTAGTATGTTTAATCACAAGTTAATAAATAATAATGTAACAACAATAATAATCTAGATGAGAGTTTATTGCCAGGTAACATCAATAAAGATTGAAATGTGATTGTGGGGAATAAGTACTCCCTGTGTCTTATAAAAAAAAAGAAATTAAAAAAGATACTCATTTACTCTAGATTTGAGACATTGAGGAATGTAGATCCAGGGATGATTTTGGTTAAAAAAAAAAGAGCTAGCCATTAACAGAATTAAAAATAGGATATTTAACTTTTACATATGAATGTATGGAAAGACAAAGAAAACAAAACAAAAGAGGAAAAAAGAAACAAGAAAGTGTAAAAAATAAAATAAGCAAACCCACTGACAAATAAAATGTATTGGTTAAACTAAGGAACAAAGTATACTAAACTCCATTAAGTGGTTAAAAAACGTGGGGTTCTGTTTTAGTCTCTTGCTAGCTTTAGCTTCTTGGCATTACCATTTAAATTTATTAAACTTCAGTTTTCTTATTTGCTAAGTTGAAATAATAAGACATACTTCTAAGGGTTGCTCAGAGACTAGATTTTATAGAAATAAACATATTGTTATTACTTGAATACTGATTACTCACTGTCTGACTTACTGAAGAGACAGAATAGTTTCCTGGTTTCCCATGTCTACACATTCCCATTTGGAGCTGTTATTTACCAATCACATGACTTAAGGTAAGTCCCTGACCTGTCTTTGCTTAGTTTCCTCATCTGTGAAATAGGGTAAAATAGTGCTTATAGAATTGTCATGAGGAGTAAATGAAATAGTGAACAGAAAACACTTTGGACAATGCTTAGAACAGAGAATTTAGTTATATTCACTATAATTATTAGAGCAAAATAGCAACTTTAAATAAGAAATGCTAAAGTGTCTCTTGATAAAAACTAAGATCATCAGTACAAGAATAATGATATTACACTATACAGCAAACCTAAGCATTCAACAACAGTAAGGGATTGCAGAAATGCATTTAGTAGTTTTCTATGATGAAATAATACATACTTATTATATGTGATAAAATAATATGGTAAATTTTGTAATGAAATATTTCATCCCAGCATCAACAGGAATTAACTCTTGGGAAATATAAAATTTTGTTCTTTATGCTTTTCTATGACAATTTTTCAAGCAGTCTATAATAAACCAATTACTTTTAAATTAATAAAACACATTGTAGTTAAAAAGATATATCTAGAGGGGCTGGGGTTGTGGCTCAGCAGTAGAGTGCTTGCCTCACACAACTGAAGCACTGGGTTTGATACTCAGTACCACATTAAAAAATGAATAAACAAAATAAAGGTATTGTGTTTATCTACAACTAAAAAAAGGATATATCTAGCAAATGTTTGATTACATGGGGAAAAACTTTTAATATATCAGGAGAAAACATGCCAAACTTTTATATGCAGCATTCTTCTAAATCAAGTGGAAGTCTACTTAGAAAAATACTAACAAAGTTGATGTTACAGAAAGTTATGATTTGGACATTGTGTGAGATAGTGTACAGATCAATAAATGTTGGTTTCATTTCCTGTTGGTATTACTTAGCACCATGAAGTCATTAAAAAAATTTCATTAGATAGAGTTGTCTGGAGGAAGACAATGTTTGTTATCATTTAAAAAATTTCACCTTATCATATGTCTTTAAAAAACTCAGTTTTAAAACTTTCACTGCAGGCTTGTAATAGCAATTTTTAACTACATTTTCATATTCTGAGAACTTTTGGTTTAATTCCAAAGGACTACTGTCTAAGTCATGCTCATATTCTGTATTTTAGTTTTGAGTTTATGGGATGTGCTTCTGGAGCCAATGGAGGAGTAGGAGTGTCCTAAGAGAAGAGCTAAAGGCAGAACTTGGTCATAGTGTACACAAGCTTGTGGAATGATAGAATATTGCAGACCACCTTACCTGACAATGCACGGGCTTCCTGTTCTCTGATGCTGCATTTGTTCTCTTTCTCTATACCCTTCTTCTTTTGCATGCATTCCTCAATGGTTTGGTACTGGGAGGTTCTGCTGTTTTGATTCTATATCATCCTCATCCTCTAGACGTTTGAAATACCTTTAAGGAAAGACTGTATATTGAGTTAGATTTTTTTTTTCTTTCATTTATTTTGTTCACTTATAAGAAATTGATAGTAGAAGTCTTCAATAAGGAGTAAATATTTACTTTAAGTCAAGAAATATCCATGCTTCTGGAGGTCAGTGTTAATATTGAGGTTATGATTATCAACCTGGTTTATCCCGTAATTTTACTTATTTGTCTCCTTGGGAAGAATTTCCCAAGACTCATTGTGTATTTGTTTGATGCATAAATGTTACACAAAGATACACTTAAATAACTGCCTTCCTTGATGTTGGGAGAGGGTTGTTTCTTTATTGAAGTAAGAATTTTGTCAACAAGTATTTATAAACATCTGTTTTATACAGGACACTGTGGTAGAAGGAGTTGAGTTCATCAGCTTGCAATGTAAACTGGTGAGTCAGATCAGACATATATTACTGTCTTTCAAAAAGTCAGTTAAGAGTGAAGATGGGGGGCTGAGCTGTGGCTCAGTGGTAGAGCACTTGCCTTGCTCGTGTAAGGCCCTGGGTTCAAAACTCAGCACCACATAAAATAAATGAATAAAATAAAGTTATTGCATCCATGCACAACTAAATATATTTTAAAAAGAGAGTGAAGATGGATTTTTAATTTATTAGAATACAAACCTCACATGGTTTGTAGTATTATTAGCTGACTGATTGTCTGCATAGTAACCAGTTGATGTAAAACAAATAATTCCCAGGTAGGGAAGAGCCAGTTCTTAACATGAACTGCTTTATATAAAATGGGACAGTTGGGGCCATGGGTCAGGGAGTGCTGACCAATGGGTGACAGGTGCTTTTGAAAAGTGTTTGAGAGCAGACTTAGAAAAAGAGTATGAGAAAAGGTTGAAGAATTAATCACTCTATCAAGTACCTGCTATGTGTGAGACATTCTTCTGTATCTGGGGAATGTAAAAAGACTAAAAATAAGTTCTGCCCTGGTGCTTGGAGGTAGAAAGAGATGTATAAACAAATAGTTGGAGGACTGGGGAATGTTGTCAGTGGTTGAACACTTGCCTAGCATGTTCGAGGCCCCAAGTTCCATGTCCAGGACTGAAAAAAAAAATCCAAACAAATAGTTAAGGAACTCTGAGAATTTCTATAATGATGTCTTACTTTCCACATTCTTAATTCCATAGTTAAAAATTTATTTATTTGTTCTTGTTAGATATGCATGGCAGTAGAGTGTATCTTGATATACTACATATACATGGAGTATAACTTATCCTAATTAGGATCCCATTCTTGTGGTTGTACATGATGTGGAGTCATTCCACATTTTTTTTAAAAATCCAAAGTATGGGCACCATTTTCTGGGCAGATTTGGTTGAAAAGAATCTTTTCTGACATCCACCTCCCACCACCACCACCACCACTACTCCAGGGCTTTTGGATTTCTTTTGGGCTTATTTTTTGGTTTTATTGTTTGATTTTATGTGAGCTTGATAAATCATGTTTTTTCCACTGACACAAGACTGAGACTATGTCTCCAGGCACCTTGTGAAACTGAGCGGTTCCTAGGGTCCAATGGCATGCTCTGATGGAGCCAGTGGACAAAGCCCAAAATGCCAGCAGGCATTGCATAAAACTTCATTCTCTGCCAGGTGGTCTAGTGCTGGAACACTGTAGGCATCACCAATTACAGATGCCCAAATTGAAGGAGCAGGACTGGATTCTTTCATTCAAGGTGGTGGGCAATTTGTTCAATCCCAGGGGCATTTGGACTTTGTGATGTAGGCTGAGAGAGCCAGTTATTTGAAATGAAGGTGGTTGGCACAGACAGGCTGAGGGCCCAGCAGGCAGGGAGAGAAGAAGCAGAATGCCTTCCAAGAAGAAGCTGAAAATTGACCTAGTTATTTGGATGGCACGCTCTGTTGCATCTCCCCTTCAGGCCAAGCCCAGGTTGCCTGACATGAAATTGAAGCACTGGAGTGCCAAGGATTTAGAGTTGGGGGATTTTTCACATGTTTTATTTTTCATGTTTTTTTTTTTCAACTTTTTTTTTAATGTTGTTATTGTTCAGTAAGGATGCCCAGCTTATCAAAAAAAAATCTGTCCTTAAGCTGAAAATAGTTATGGTAATTAGGATTATTTGTGTTGAGTCAAGGAGTCCAGAGAGGAGTGGACAGGCAGAGAGCAAGAGGCAAAGCCATCTGGCTTCTGTGCACCACTCCCTACAGGATCTGGTAAGCCTATGGAGACATATGGGAAAGAGCGTGGGTAGAGTGTGGGGGCTGAAGTCATGGAGGCAGGTGCACTCCTGCCCTTTTATTCCCTTGAGCTCTTTGCCAAAAACATATTACTCCTCCCCATTTGGTGATACGAACTGTTTATTTTCCAGTCCTCTACCTCCATATTTCTTTGTGGCCATTTCTTAGGCTTGTAGGCCAAACTATAGGCCAGGCTTTATCCACAGTGGCACTACTGACATTTGGGGCCAGATGATTGTTTATTGGGGTGGTGGAGCTGTTCTGAGCATTGTAGGACATTTGGCAGCATCTCTGACCTTTACCCACTAGATGGGCACCCCTAGCTTTCCCCTCCCTTCATTTGTAACACCCCAAATTGCCGCCAGACACTAGCAAATATCTTCTAGAGGGGAAAATTAGGGTCCTTTGAGAATAAGTGCTAGAGAGCTATGCAGAAATTTACCCTTCTGAAAGACTGAACTTGGAACTTTGCTGAATCTACAGCAGAGAAACACCCAGATTCTTCAGACCCTTAAGGTCATCTGTATGAAGAAATGCTCATAATGCTAGAAAGCTCTAAATATCATTATTTAGTACTATGACTAAGGTCTCAATAGGAAGTACACCCAGTGAATCTGAATAGTTGATTAGTAGTTAACTCTCGACAATTTACCAGCTTATTTATTTCAGATTATTTATTTTGATTCATTTATAGAGTAAATGAAAAGAAATCAAGGTAAATAAGACTGAAAATTCAGACTGTTGCTTGACTCTGAAGAGTCCTGGGTGTCAGGGGAAGAGTTAGAATTTTATTTCATTGACAGTGATAGACATATTGAAGGATCCCCTCCATCTTTCTGCTTGTTACCATTACTCTGCACAAACTTTTCACTTTGGCCAAACTGACCTCCTCAAAGACATGAATGAGCTGTGTTTTTATCTAGTTTGTAGAGAATGGTGTGGTGCACCGCACAAAATCTGTCTCAGGAATCCGCCCCCCCACCCCACCCCCCAACTACTGCAAGCATTGCCTACTGATAGCTCATGGCTGAGTCCCTCTGCAGGAACTGCCCTCAGCTGAAAGGAAGGAATGGCTTCACTCTCGGTTAGGCTTCCTTCTGGAGAACAGCCTGCTCTCAGTGACTGGTCCTTTGAAAGAATAAGTATCTGACCTATTGGGATAATTCTAAAGGGCTATTCTGGATGGAGTGTTCCTAGATCAGCTGAATCCTTGTGGCAATCGCATTGAAATTAAGCTTCTCCCTCTGTTTTAGCCTCCTGTCCTCATTCCATCACAGGTGTTGATCCAAACAGCAAGTCCTGATAAACCTTCTATAAATAAATCTATAAATTTAAATAAATTTTATATATATTTAAATAATATATATAAATCTCCATCTCAGGATTCTAGGGAAGCCTCCAGGCCTTAGCTTTAATGATATCCAACCTGGAAAGACATCTTTCTTCCTTTTTGCTTTCCTATGTGAAGGCCTAACACAAGTCCCACCTCCTTAATAAAATGTCCCCAGGCCATCTGCCTCACGCTGGTATAAAGGGTGACTGAATCAAGGGGTATGCTGAATGTGAATCATTCCCAGAAAACAATGAGCAGGTGACAGATTTCATTTCTGATCTGAGAGTCAGAGCCGGTAGAGAAAGATGTAGATTTATAACCTATATGACTAGGTGTGCTCAGTATCCGTCATGCCTTCTTCTACAGTGGTATAACTCATGTCTACCCAAAACTAAAACCACACACACCTTGAAGATGGATGTGGTAGTGAGTCATGGGTCATAGAGATGAGGGCCAAAGTCTAGAGGAAATCGAGTAACAGGTTTAGAAGTCCACGTGTGGAGTAGTGGAGTAGAATTGGCAATATCATCTCTAAACCATCTGCTTTGGGACTGCTGGTGTGAGAAAGAAAATACATTTCTGTTTTGTTTAAACCATCAAGTCTTGGTCTTATTCCACTGAGCCAAGTCTCATGCTGCAAAGCTAGATGACTCCCAAGTCTTAATAGCTTCTATCTTTCGGATTCGCAAAAGGACCTTCGATCCACAAAGAAGGCATGTTTTAATGTTGTCTTCGGATATATTAAAAAAGATTAATTGAAAAAGATGATTCTTCTAGATGGCAGGGCCAAGAGTTATAGAGACCAGTGGACAGGTGAGCTACTCAGATGCTGTAGGCATAGGGACAAATGAAGGCTTATTCCCAGCACAGGTACTTGACCATAACATTTTCCCAGCAGGACTTCAGGATTACAATGTACCTCTCATCCTTGTTCTTTCTAAATATGAGTTTCTTCTTTCTGAACAATTTTTTTTTTTTTTTTTTTTTTTTTTGTAGTCACTATGCGTGGGAGGGCAGTGAACCTATCCGTTTAGTTCTGGGTTTCTGGATCAAGATTTGCTGCATCTGAATTTCACGTAGCTGTTCTGCGAATCAGCTAGAGATTCTGGATTTTGAAATTGATTTCTTTCTTCCCTCCTTCCTGCCCCCCTCCCTTCATGTCTCCATTCTCTCTTTTTCTCTGTCCTTCCTTCCCATTATGCTGCTTTTCTTTTGTTTGAACAGAGAGATGTCTAGGATGAACAGACTTCTGCGTTTATCTCTAAGGAGGTTACCAGAGATAATTGGCATGTCAAACAGCCAATCTGAGAGGGGAGACCCATCCTGAATGTGGACAGCACTGTTTCCCGGGCTGGGCTGAAGAAGGAGGAGGAAGCCATGGCAGATGCAAGTTTGCTTCTCCTGGAGCAGGTGTTTGATTGATTGCTGCTGCCATTGCCCGAGGACATTAGACTGCAGATCCTTTACTCTTCCAATGTGTATTCTGACCAGCCACTCTCCAGGGAATCCTTAGGCCTTCAGTCTCAGAGGAGGGCTGCATTATTTGTCCCTCTGTTCTGAGGCTCTTCTTGGACTGAGATTCCCAGCCTTCAGGAGGCCATTATGGGACTATTCAGCTGCTGATTGTGTAAACCAATCTAATAAATTCCCTTTTATTATTATACATATACATGTCCTGTTGGTTCTGTTCCTCTAGAGAACCCTGACTAATATAATCTGACTATATTTTTCCCAAACTAGTGTTTCAAAGTTTACCATTGTATTTTAATTACTCTTCCATGGCCTAAGGCTTTGGGGGCTGGGAGATGAGAAGAACCAGTTTTTGGACTAGGTTCATCTGGGTCTATAACCCCACAGATTACTTTTGTCTATATTTGAACTTTATAGGTATGCAATCATATGTATAGGTATATTTTCTTTCGTTTCTGAATTCCCGCCCCCCCCTAACATTAAGTTGTGAAATTCATTCATATTGTTATTTTTAGCGGTAATTTTCATTGCTCTGGTATTTTTTATTTAGAGGAAATTTTTACAGATTATGAGCATTTTTGTACTTTCCTACTTTGACCTATTTTGAATAGTGATGCTAAGAGCACTTTTGTACATACTTTTGGTGAGTATGTATACACATTTCTTTTGGGTATATACCTAGGAGTAAAATTTCTGGGTGATAGATCACTCATAGCATATGCACACTTCCAAATAGATTCAGCATATGATTCTACCAATTTACCTCTCACCAGCAGTGAATGAGAATTCTGATTGGTCCATATTCTTGCCAAAACATTTTTTTTCTCTTACTAACCATTCTATTGGTCATGTTTTGGTATCTCATTGTAGTTTTAGGTTACACTTCTTAATGGAGAGGGAATCTGACGATCTTTACAAACACACACACACACTCATCTTTTGGTGTCCACAGGGAATTGGTTTTAGGACACCGCCTCTTAGAAATCCCCCAATCCTTAGATGCTAAAGCCCTTTAATAAAATAGCCTAACTTTTGCATATTGCCTATGCACTTTCTCCTGAATACCTTAAAGCTTCTCCAGATCATTTACAATACCTGATATAATGTAAGCGATTGGGAGTTGTGGTTATACTGTATTGCTTAGTGAATAATAACAAGAAAGAAATTTTGTATATATTTAGTAGAGATGCAGCTTTTCTCTCCATATATCTTTGATCCATGGTTGGATGAGTCTGTGAACACAGAATCCATAGATACAGGGGACTTTCTGCATATTAATTTGACTTCAAGATCGATCCATTGATCTGTCTTTTAGATATCCTCTTTTGTGAGGTTCCTCTTTTGTGAGGTACCTCTTTGAATTGTGAAAATGCCTTATTTTCTTTTTAAAACAACAAGTTATAATTCAGTTTCCCTTTTTTCTCTATCCTCACCAAAACACATTTTAAAAATTAATTGGGAGATGAAAGGAAGGTAAAGGTTATAAATTATTGACAATAATATTAACTCTACTAATTATAGAGGGAGTATTTTGTGTCAGGTGCCTTCAAGATTCTCTTGATGTTATCCTGTTCTTATTCTTCATACCCCCCAGGAAATGGAAAAAACATTATATATAGTTCATAATTAAATCATCACAACATATGGTATTTCCTGTATCACTTCCATTTTGCAGGTGAGAAATAAAGTCTTAGGGACATGAAAACATTTACCCAAAGATACCCAGATAGTAAGTGGCAGGACTCCAATCTGTATCCAGCTTATCTGATCCAGAGCCCAGCCTCTTAATCTCAAGCATAAAACCCACTATGTGAATTTCAGCTTCAAGACAACTCCATGAAAGCACATTCCAAAAATGTGTAGACTCTTATTAACAATTCATTGGGTTTGTAATAACCTTAGTAATATGATTTTTAAAATTGCTATTTTTAATTGATAAATTGGTGGACATCATAAGGCAGGTATTATGAATACCCTGTGTCTAGTGAATAAAATCAAGCTCTGAGGAGAATAAGTAACTTCCCAAGGACCCACTAGCAGGTGGCAACCTGGTACTGATCTTCAAAAGCTTTCTCCGCGTCCATGCCTCTTGCTCCTGCACTCTGCTGCCTTCCTGTGGTGAATTCTCTAACAAGAACAATTTTCATTTATTTTTGCATCTGAGAGTATGACTGGCATTAATGATGATGAAGTAATCCTTTTAGACTGGTGGTGGAGGGTTGTGGTATTTAGAGGGGGAAGGTACAGATTCTAGTTGGGTCTAGTTGGAGTGTGGTAATAAAATTTGAAAAAAGTGAAAAAATAAACCTGAAAGGGCTGGGGTTGTGATAGAGTGCTTGCCTAGCATGTGTGAGGCACTGGGTTTGATTCTCAGCACTGCATATAAATAAATAAAATAAAGATCCATCAACAACTAATAAAAATATTTTTTTAAAAAAAACAAATTAACCTGAAAAGTATGAGCTCATTTGGTTGAATATAAGAACAATAAGGATTGGATGATAGGAATTCACTGAGGTCAGTATGTTTCATGTGAAATAAGCAACTCATTTGTATCACTGATGGAACTCCTGGACACTGTAATTAGTCAAGAGTTTCCTAATACATTGGCTGTGGACACATGTTATTCTGTGAATTACAGAACAGTACTCTGTAGATCCTTTTCTAATGTGACTTTGGAATCATGGAAGTTTTAAATATTTTTATGTCTCAATTTTTTCCTAAAGTTTGTGACTTTAACTACATCTTGTCTTCAGGGTCTGTTTCTCTTTCTCTTATCTTTATTTCTTCCTATGCATCATCTGACTGAAGTTCTGGTCCTAGGCTTTCTTTGGGCATGAGGTAATGGATGAGCAAACATTCATCTTCAACCTCATTGACTCTCCAGCCTTCTGTGGCACAGTACCACGCCCCTCAGGTGCACATCTAGTGGGGGCTCATCTACCCATGGTTTTATTATGCTCCATGTCCTTTCTTCTCTTCCACCTTGTGCCTACCTATTAATCTTGTTTTCCTTAGCTGTCTTTCTGCCTGAACCATCTTCAAGATTTTCTTAATGACACTCTGTCCTCCTTCTTCTTCTTACTCCTGAAAAATTAGGAAAGAAATGCTCTTACCCTCTTCCTGGATCAAGTTCACATTTGTTTACTTTTAGAGAACCACCCTCAAGTTTGGAGGAGTGGTTAATTTGACAGCCCCAAATCTAATTGTTTGGTCAATAGAAAGTGGTGGCCATGACCAGTTTCTGGGCCCATGCCTTAAGAAATTGTCAGCCACAACTCCCAATCTCTTAGAATACTCACTTTTGAAACCCAACTGACATGCTGTAGTGAAGCTCAAGCAGCGCTCATGAGACACCAACAGGGAGAGGATCCAAGAACCTAGGCCAATAGTTGACTGAGTTCCCAGCCAACAGCTAACAGCAGCAACTTATCACTCACATGAGTGAGCTTATCTGAAAATGGTTCCTCTGCCCCCACTGAAGTCATGTGGAAAAGAGGTATATTCTGCTTGCTGAGCTCTACACAAATTGCACATTAGTGAGTGAAAAAAAATTGATAACTGTAGTTTTAAGCCTTTACAACTTGTGGTAGTTCATCATGTAGTCACAGAAAACCTGAATGAGGGCCATATGGTTCCCAAGGCCGAAAATGAAATTTCAATTAAGCTTTTATTTATGAGCCTTTCATCAAGGGCTGTAGGACACTTGCTCTGCATTTTAGAAATAGGTACACTAGGATGGGAAGATGGCGGCGAGGGGAGTGCATTGTCCCCGTGTGCTGCTTCACTGTGTGGGAGTATGACAAGTCAGGACGGCTAAAGGATATTTTGTTAGGAATTTCCAGCAATAGTGGGGTGCTCCGGAACCTGGAGGAAGGATTTCCATCGCACGAGGATCGGCTACGGGGACTCAAACGCGAGAGGTTTGTCGCACGGAGGGTAACACTGCTTATTCAGCAAATCGCCACACGGCTAAAGTCTGCAGATCGAGCTGGGATAGAGACGCAGGGATACAGCGCTGCAGTTTCTGCCAGCCGCGCAAGCACCGTACTCAGGGCTGAATTCTGGGTTCGAGACGGGGGAAGGAAGCGGTCCATCTCGGTTCTCCACACTGGTCAGACCACAGAGGAGGCCAGCAGCCACCATGTTGGTAAACTGACGTCACCACCCCTGTTTTCGACTGACCGCAGCTCATTCAGCCATAGATCAGGTAATTTCAGGCTGCAATTCGCCTGCGGCTTGCAGACAGATTGCTAGGGTTCAGCGCCTGGGTGCTTCTTAGAACCTGATCCTATCGGAGCGAACACGGAGTGCGGGGCGGCCGAGTTCCGGCTCCCAGAACCGACCCGGAACCGCCCTGGCCCAGGGCTGCGGAACCTGCGGAGGCTGCTTCTTGGACCCTGCGCCTATCAGAGCATACACCAAGCACTAAGCAGCCGAATTCCGGCTCCCGGAACTGAGCCCGCGGGGACTGCTTCTTGGAGCTTACACTTATAGGAGCTTACACAGAGCACGGAGCGGCCGAGTTCCGGCTCCCGGAACCGTCCCGGAACCGCCCTGGCCCAGGGCTGCGGAGCCTGCGGAGGCTGCTTCTTGGACCCTGCACCTATCAGAGCATACACCAAGCACTAAGCAGCCGAATTCCAGCTCCCGGAACTGAGCCCGCGGGGACTGCTTCTTGGAGCTTACACTTATAGGAGCTTACACAGAGCACGGAGCGGCCGAGTTCCGGCTCCCGGAACTTCCCTGGCCCGGGGCTAGGAGCCCGCGGAAACTGCTTCTCGGTCCGGGTCCTGCTGAGGGCCGGTCAGGACTCACCCGTTGCTTTGGTTGCCTGGCAAGGGGAACGAAATGCTGCCATTCGCATAGGATACCAACATGGCAGAGATCTGATGTCAGCAGAAAGCGGCAGAGGAGAGAACTTCATCAATACCAGCGGTGACATAAGCAGTTGGTCTCCTGGTAGGGGGGGTGAGGCACAGTCACCCGAGTCTCCTCAATTTGTCGTCGAGCCAGAGGGGAGGAGCCGGGCCGCCACCAGTGCCCAGAGCAGGCCCAGCGGCTCGCCAGCGTGGTGACCGCGTGACCCCAATTGGAGAGGGGGCGGAGCGGAGACGCCACCCGCACCCGCAAGGTGGGCAGACCCGCGACCCAGTGGTACATGGGCGTGGTAGGAGGGGCAGGGCAGAGCCGCCGTTCGCGCTGGCAAGGTAAACAGACCTGTGACAGCCTGGCGGGTCAGGCCCAGTGGCCTGCCAGTGTGGTACACACGTCACCCCAACTGGAGTAGGGGCAGAGCAGATCCTTCTGCCACGCCCGGATCAGGCCCTGCCGGTGTGGTGGTCACGTGACCCCAATTGGAGTGGGGGCGGAGCGGAACCGCCACCCGTGCCCGCAGGGTGAGCAGACCAGTGATCAACCTGCAGATCAGGCCCAGGGGTCCGCAGGCGTGGTAGGAGGGGCAGGGCAGATCCGCCGCCCGCGCCTCCAAGGTAGGCAGACCTACAACAGACCGGCAGATCAGGCCCAGGAGCCTGCCGGCGTGGTACAAACACCACCCTAATTGGAGTAGTGGCAGAGCAGAGTCGCCGCCTGTGCCAGGAACAGGCCCAGCGTCCTGCAGGCGGGGTAGTCACGACACCCCAAGTGGAGTAGGGGCAGAGCAGAGCCTCCACCCGTGCCCGAAAGGTGGGCAGATCTGCGACCGACCAGCGGGACAGGCCCAGTGGCCTGCCGGTACGACAGACACGTCACCCCATTTGGAGTAGGGGCAGAGTAGAGCCGCCTCCCGCGCCTGCAGGGTAGGCAAACCTGCAACCGACCGGCGGATCAGGCCCGGTGGCCTGCCGGCGTGGTACACTCGTCACCCCAATCGGAGCAGGGGCAGAACAGAGCCGCCGCCAGCTCCCAGAACAGGCCCAGTGACCTGCCGGTGTGGTAGCCACGAAACCCCAATTGGAATAAGGAGAGAGCAGAGCCGCCGCCCGCACCTGCAGGAAAGATACGCAAGCAGTATGAAAAGACAAGGAAAGAAAGGACCACAAGCAATGCAGGTCAACGCAACTTTAGAAGAGGTAACAGCTGCAGCAGATGGAATGTCAGATAAAGAATTCAGGATATACATGCTTCAAATGATCTGGAGTATCAAGGAAGACATTAAACAACAAAATCAGACAATGAAAGATCACTTCGACAACGAATTACGCAAACAAATCCAGGAAGCAAAGGATGAACTATACAGGGAGATAGAGGTTATAAAAAACAAACAAACAGAAATCCTAGAAATGCAGGAAGCAATAAACCAACTTAAAAACTCAATGGAGAATACTACCAGCAGAGTAGAACACTTAGAAGATAGAACATCAGACAATGAAGACAAAGTATTTCAACTGGAAAAGAACATAGACAGCTCAGCAAGACTGTTAAGGAACCATGAGCAGAATATCCAAGAAATATGGGATAACATTAAGAGACCAAACTTAAGAGTCATTGGGATACAGGAAGGTAGAGAGCTCCAAACCAAAGGAATGAGAAGTCTATTCAATGAAATAATACAAGAAAACTTCCCAGACTTGAAGAATGAGACAGAATCCCAAATCCTAGAAGCCTACAGGACGCCGAATGTGCAAAATCATAAGAGATCCACACCTAGACACATTATAATGAAGATGCCCAACATACAGAATAAGGAGAGAATTTTAAAAGCTATAAGAGAAAGGAAGCAGATTACATTTAGGGGTAAGCCAATCAGGATAACAGCTGATCTTTCAACACAGACTCTGAAAGCTAGAAGATCCTGGAATAACATATTTCAAACACTGAAAGAAAATGGGTTCCAACCAAGAATTGTGTATCCAGCGAAATTAAGCTTCAGGATGGAGGATGAAATTAAAACCTTCCACGATAAACAAAAGTTTAAAGAATTCGCAGCTAGAAAACCATCTCTTCAAAACATCCTCGCCAAAGCATTACAGGAAGAGGAAATGGAAAATAACAATGAAAACCAACAGTGGGAGGTAGGACAGTAAAGGGGGGGGGGAAATAATCAAAGAGGAAAACAAACCATGTTTAGTAACAGAAATAAACAAATATGGCTGGAAGAACAACCCATATCTCAATAATAACCCTAAATGTTAATGGCTTAAACTCACCAATTAAGAGACACAGGCTAGTAGAATGGATCACAAAACAAGACCCAACAATATGCTGCCTACAGGAGACGCATTTGATAGGAAAAGACATACATAGGCTGAAGGTGAAAGGTTGGGAAAAATCATATCACTCATATGGACTTCGGAAACAAGCAGGAGTGTCCATACTCATATCAAATAAAATAGATTTCAAGCAAAAGTTAATCAAAAGAGATAAAGAGGGACACTACATACTGCTTAAGGGAACCATACAACAACAAGACATAACAATCATAAATATTTATGCCCCAAAAAATGGTGCAGCTATGTTCGTCAAACAAACTCTTCTCAAGTTCAAGAGTCTAATAGACCACCATACCATAATCATGGGAGACTTCAACACACCTCTCTCGCCACTGGACAGATCTTCCAAACAAAAGTTGAATAAGGAAACTATAGAACTCAATAACACTATTAATAACCTAGACCTAATTGACATATATAGAGTATACCACCCAACATCAAGCAGTTACACTTTTTTCTCAGCAGCACATGGATCCTTCTCAAAAATAGATCATATATTATGTCACAGGGCAACTCTTAGACAATATAAAGGAGTAGAGATAATACCATGCATCTTATCTGATCATAATGGAATGAAACTGAAAATCAACGATAAAAGAAGGAAGGAAAAAGCATACATCACTTGGAGAATGAACAATAGGTTACTGAATGATCAATGGGTTATAGAAGACATCAAGGAGGAAATTAAAAAATTCTTAGAGATTAATGAAAACACAGACACAACATATCGGAATCTATGGGACACATTGAAAGCAGTTCTAAGAGGAAAATTCATTGCTTGGAGTTCATTCCTTAAAAAAAGAAAAAACCAACAAATAAATGATCTCATACTTCATCTCAAAATCCTTGAAAAAGAAGAGCAAAACAACAGCAAAAGAAGTAGAAGGCAAGAAATAATTAAAATCAGAGCTGAAATTAATGAAATTGAAACAAAAGAAACAATTGAAAAAATTGACAAAACTAAAAGTTGGTTCTTTGAAAAAATAAACAAAATCGACAGACCCTTAGCCATGCTAGCGAAGAGAAGAAGAGAGAGAACTCAAATTACTAGCATACGGGATGAAAAAGGCAATATCACAACAGACACTTCAGAAATACAGAAGATAATCAAAAACTATTTTGAATCCTTATACTCCAACAAATTAGAAGATAGTGAAGGCATAGATAAATTTCTTAAGTCATATGATCTGCCCAGATTGAGTCAGGAGGATATAGAAAACCTAAACAGACCAATATCAATTGAGGAAATAGAAGAAACCAGAAAAAGACTACCAACTAAGAAAAGCCCAGGTCCGGATGGGTATACAGCAGAATTTTACAAAACCTTTAAAGAAGAACTAATACCAATACTTTTCAAGCTACTTCAGGAAATAGAAAAGGAGGGAGAACTTCCAAATTCATTCTATGAGGCCAACATCACCCTGATACCTAAACCAGACAAAGACACTTCAAAGAAAGAAAACTACAGACCAATATCTCTAATGAACCTAGATGCAAAAATCCTCAATAAAATTCTGGCGAATCGGATACAAAAACATATCAAAAAAATTGTGCACCATGATCAAGTAGGATTCATCCCTGGGATGCAAGGCTGGTTCAATATACGGAAATCAATAAATGTTATTCACCACATCAATAGACTTAAAAATAAGAACCATATGATCATCTCGATAGATGCGGAAAAAGCATTCGACAAAGTACAGCATCCCTTTATGTTCAAAACTCTAGAAAAACTAGGGATAACAGGAACATACCTCAATATTGTAAAAGCAATCTATGCTAAGCCTCAGGCTAGCATCGTTCTGAATGGAGAAAAACTGAAGGCATTCCCTCTAAAATCTGGAACAAGACAGGGATGCCCTCTCTCTCCACTTCTGTTCAACATAGTTCTCGAAACATTGGCCAGAGCAATTAGACAGACGAAAGAAATTAAAGGCATAAAAATAGGAAAAGAAGAACTTAAATTATCACTATTTGCAGATGATATGATTCTATACCTAGCAGACCCAAAAGGCTGTACAAAGAAACTATTAGAGCTAATAAATGAATTCAGCAAAGTGGCAGGATATAAAATCAACACGCATAAATCAAAGGCATTCCTGTATATCAGCGACAAATCCTCTGAAATGGAAATGAGGACAACCACTCCATTCAAAATATCTTCAAAAAAAATAAAATACTTGGGAATCAACCTAACAAAAGAGGTGAAAGACTTATACAATGAAAACTACAGAACCCTAAAGAGAGAAATAGAAGAAGATCTTAGAAGATGGAAAAATATACCCTGTTCATGGATAGGCAGAACTAACATCATCAAAATGGCGATATTACCAAAAGTTCTCTATAGGTTTAATGCAATGCCAATCAAAATCCCAATGGCATTTCTTGTAGAAATAGAGAAAGCAATCATGAAATTCATATGGAAAAATAAAAGACCCAGAATAGCAAAAACAATGCTAAGCAGGAAGTGTGAATCAGGCGGTATAGCGATACCAGACTTCAAACTATACTACAGAGCAATAGTAACAAAAACAGCATGGTACTGGTACCAAAACAGGCCGGTGGACCAATGGTACAGAATAGAGGACACAGAAACCAATCCACAAAACTACAACTATCTTATATTTGATAAAGGGGCTAAAAGCATGCAATGGAGGAAGGATAGCATCTTCAACAAATGGTGCTGGGAAAACTGGAAATCCATATGCAACAAAATGAAACTGAATCCCTTTCTCTCGCCATGCACAAAAGTGAATTCAAAATGGATCAAGGAGCTTGATATCAAATCAGAGACACGCCGTCTGATAGAAGAAAAAGTTGGCTACGATCTACAGTCGGTGGGGTCGGGCTCCAAATTCCTCAATAGGACACCCATAGCACAAAAGTTAATAACTAGAATCAACAAATGGGACTTAATCAAACTAAAAAGTTTTTTCTCAGCAAAAGAAACAATAAGAGAGGTAAATAGGGAGCCTACACCCTGGGAACAAATCTTTACTCCTCACACTTCAGATAGAGCCCTAATATCCAGAGTATACAAAGAACTCAAAAAATTAGACAATAAGAGAACAAACAACCCAATCAACAAATGGGCCAAGGACCTGAACAGACACTTCTCAGAGGAGGACATACAGTCAATCAACAAGTACATGAAAAAATGCTCAACATCTCTAGCTGTCAGAGAAATGCAAATCAAAACCACCCTAAGATACCATCTCACTCCAGGAAGATTGGCAGCCATTAAGAAGTCAAACAACAACAAGTGCTGGCGAGGATGTGGGGAAAAGGGTACACTTGTACATTGCTGGTGGGACTGCAGATTGGTGCAGCCAATTTGGAAAGCAGTATGGAGATTTCTTGGAAAGCTGGGAATGGAGCCACCATTTGACCCAGCTATTCCCCTTCTTGGTCTATTCCCTGAAGACCTAAAAAGGGCATGCTACAGGGACACTGCTACATCGATGTTCATAGCAGCACAGTTCACAATAGCAAGACTGTGGAAACAACCTAGATGCCCTTCAATAGACGAATGGATAAAAAAAATGTGGCATTTATACACAATGGAGTATTACTCTGCATTAAAAAATGACAAAATCATAGAATTTACAGGGAAATGGATGGCATTAGAGCAGATTATGCTAAGTGAAGCTAGCCAATCCCTAAAAAACAAATGCCAAATGTCTTCTTTGATATAAGGAGAGTAACTAAGAACAGAGTAGGGATGAAGAGCAGGAGAAGAAGATTAACATTTAACAGGGATGAGAGGTGGGAGGGAAAGGGAGAGAGAAGGGAAATTGCATGGTAATGGAAGGAGACCCTCAGGGTTATACAGTGGAGGAGGTAGAGAGAGAGGAGGGGAGGGGAGGGGAGAGGTGGGGAGGGGGGAGGGTGGAGGACGGGAAAGGCAGCGGAGCACAACAGACACTAGTATGGCAATTTGTAAATCAATGGATGTGTAACTGATGTGATTCTGCAATCTGGGTATGGGGTGAAGGTGGGAGTTCATAACCCACTTGAATCAAAGTGTGGAATATGATATGTCAAGAAATTTGTAATGTTTTGAACAACACACAATAAAAAATTAAAAAAAAAAAGAAATAGGTACACTATTTCCATTTGCTTATTGTCTCTTGTGTGTGTAGTTTTCTTAATTAGGAACTCCAAAGTGAGAGGATAATTAAGACTATACAGAATCCCTCAAAAATATCATTGACCAAAAATGTTGGTTGAGATATGCTGCTGGAGATTGGTGAGAGGAAAGAGTATCCAATGCTGGGTCTCAACCTCCATTTCATATTGGAATCACCCAGGAAGCTATATACAATGCTGAGCCTAGGTTCCCTATTTCAGATTCTAGTTGGGTCTAGTTGGAGTGTGGCCAGGTGAGATTTTGAAATCTCCCCAGGTGACTCTCATTTGCAGCACAGTTTGATAACCACCAGTAGGAAACACTGCCCTGGGAAGCTTAGAGGGTCCTGGAGGAGCCCGTGTTTCATACAACAAGGTACGTTCCAGGGTTTGAGATGGATGAACCTGAATGTGAGCTAGACTTTGAAAGGCAAACCATGGTTCCCCTCATTCTGATTTCTTTTTAAAACTAAAATTGTAGTCTATATTATACAATGTATTTCTTAATTAAAACATTTATTTAATTATAAGGCATACATGTTTTTCACAATTTAAGGCTTTTGGAATTAGGTGCATCTTACAATTATTGAAGATATTTAATACGTTGCTTTTGCCTTTAATTATTTATTTTCTAGGAAATCAATGCAGGCTATAGTTAGCAATATCTTAGAACGGAATAAACATAACATAGACTGTCTTTCACTTGTTGCTAGTGTGTGTGTGTGATGTGTTGCCCTCATATTCTACATTAGATTATAAGATTATTGAGGACAGAGATTGAGTGTTTTCTTACTTCTATATTTCCCCTAAACCCCTGGCATAATGCTAACGCTCTATATAGACAGGCCCAGTAAATAGTTGTGTATGATTGGACACACTTTCCTATTTTTTATTACTCAACATTTGGAGATTTATGGGGCCAAGAATTTTACAAACCATATGCAAAATTCCACAGAAGGAAGATTGTAGAGGCTCCTATAATATACTGTTTAAACCATTTAATGTCTAATATCTTAGACCTTGCACCCAATTTCTTTGGACTTTCATTACAAGATCTTTGTTGGGGATCTGATGTTTTCCAGGGGGGTTGCAGAAAACATCTAATCTTTATTTTTACTCGTAATTCCCACATATATACTGGGGAATATAAATGTTATTCCTGAACAGCATTTCAGCATGGCTTGAAAGATTAGGAGTTTTATAAATTTTCTTTATTTAGCATGCTGTATAGTGGAACCCACTAAATCAAGTGCTGCTCTTTCCTTAAACATATTTCTTATGAGTACTACTGGCACAAAATTATATTAATAAATTTAATCAACAAAGCTCTCAATATTCAACATTCAATCAGTGGTTGGTACATGAAGATGATAAATCCTTCACCCAGCATGCCACTCTGTTACTGCTTTCTGATTATATTTGTCTTACTTAGGGTGTTTGAAGAAATAGGGTGTCAGTCCAATATGTCTTTCTTAACTCTGTGTTCACACTCATACTGCAGTTGGCATCAGTGGCATGGATTCTGTGGGGCATTTTTTCACCTATATATTTTACTGGTGCGTTATTTTTATACATAATAGTGAGATTTTTTTTTTTTACATATTTGTAAATGCCCATGATATTATGATACAGTTTGGCTGATATCATTTCCTAGTATCCATGGCACATTTCTAACTTGTTTGCTGGCTTAGGCTTAGAGGGAGCATGTCTCCAATTCAGAATGAGCAGGTATATGTGAGGCTCCCCATTGGCATCATGGAAGTGGGATAAGAAGCCTTCTTTTCTTTTAATGTTGCCACATTTTTTTCTTCTTATTTAATTTAAAAATTCCTGGCCAGAAGTCACCTCTAATTACTCTAGCTCCCTCTCCCTCTTTTTGCAAAAATTCTCCAGCGTCAAATGAAATACATACCTGACTTGGAGTTCATTCTGTTCTCCATCAGTGGTTCATGTTAGGATTTCTATGGATCTGAAAAATACAGGTACTTGGGATATACCCCAGGAGATTCTAGTTCAAACATCTGGATAGTGGGCACTGGCACCTGTGTTTTTAAAGAAATGATTATTGCTTACAAACCTCGTTGAAGGCCATTGTCTGAGACATCTAAAATGAAATTTCTTTAATATATGTTTTTTAGTTGTAGGTGGACACAATACCTTTATTTATTTATTTTTATGTGGTGCTGAGGATAGAACCCAGTGCCTTACGCTTGCTAGGTGAGTGTTCTACCACTGAGCCACAATCCCAGCCCCTAACATGTATTCTTGAATTAAGCTTTTTAATATTCCCTGAACTTTACAGTCATTTCACTGGACATAAAGACCAATGTTGTTCGTTTCTTTTTCATACAATGAAATTTTTATATGTTAGCACGTTAATTTTATTTAGGATTATTTTTCATCTCCCAAGTTGTCCTCTTTTTAAACAAGATCTTTTTTTCCCCCCTTTGTGGTACTGGGGATCAAACCCTGGGCCTCATACATGCCAGGCCAGTGCTCTACTTCTGAGCTATATCTTCAGCTCTGCTTGATTTCTAGTGACAGTTTAATCAGATCTGAGTTTGATGAGATGCTTACTCACTGTAAATGAAAAGATCCTAGGATAAAAGGGATCTCCCTGCTAAACAGCAGACTGCATGGAAAGGGCCATTTCTTGGGATCCTTGCTATGAATCCCTTCCATCTCCTTTCAGCATGTTCATGCTCTCCTGCCCGTTGCTTTGCATATTCTTGGAACACTAATCTTCTCTCTCCATTTAGAGTATGGAATTTAAGGGCCCTTAAAATGCCATTGTTCTTGATGTTTTTATTGAATGTAGCAGTGTTGGTTTTGCCTGTATTCCCTGGTATTCCCCTTGCCAGCTCCTGCTGAGGGCAGCCTATTGAAAGAACCTGCAGCCCTTTGTGGAGGGCTTTCTCTGCCTGTTCAGGGGTGGCTGGAAGGATTGGGAGCTAACACCTGCGCAGCAGAGGATGAAGGAGTATTGAGTGAGACAGTTTTGTTTTATGATGTTCTCTCCCCTGCCCCAGTTCCCAAGCAAGAAGGAACAAGTCAGTGCCCACAGAGGTAAGTGTTGGTAGAGCCTTTCCATCTTGTCTCACTTCCCCATGACTCTACTGTGCTTGCTGAGATTGCTTTCCAAATAAACTACTAGTACTGAGAACTTTGTTTCCACTTTACTTTTTAGGAAACCACGTAAGATGTCGACCATTTGCCCTTATCTGGCATTCAACGGAATCATTTGATTTTCTGTGGTTTCCTTTTTCTTGTTTTCCCAATCAGATCTTAATGATTTTGAGAGCAGAAACTGAGATTTATGAGTTTTTATTTTTTTAAGGGTCACTCTATATAGCGACCAGTATGACATAGGGACAAACTTAGAGAATGGGTATACATCATGATAAAACACTTGGTTGATGAATACTGAAAAGAAAATAAGAGTAAGAAATTTGATTCTTAGGGCTTGTTTGTAAAAGTGGATTGAAGTCTTTGAGGAGAACTGAGTAGCCTGGCAGGTCTTTTTGTACCACAGTTGCAGGGCATTAGTGAGGCCCAGGTAGGAGGAAGATATAGTAATGGGGAAAGAAATCATCTTTTGTTATATCTTTCAAAGTAACTTGTCGTGTATTTCAGGAAAAAACAGCCCATCTCGGAACATCAGAAAGGAGATGTTAATGTAATTCTGAAGTAGGAGTACAGAGAAATTACTCTGGGGTTTCACAAGAAAGGAAATGTGCCTTTATCCTATTCCTTAGTATGGACCCAAAAAATTACTTAGAAAAACTCAGTAGTTTTTAGCAAGTTAGTGTACATGATATGATAAGGAGATACCAACTAATATGACCTTTTCACTAGGGCCAATCAGGAAAACATGAAGCTATTCTAATTTGTCGTCTTCTACTGGCAAGAAGAATTTTAAAAAGCAATGTTTAGGGCAGATTGACAGTAGATCTGATTTCTCTGTGAGCATTAAGAATAGGCAATAATTTTTCTCATGTATTTTGTTTTTCCTCTCTCCTTGATTTACCTTCCAATTCTTACTAGTTACATTTTTAGTTTAGTTTGATCTTCTATTTCTAGTTTCTTGAAGTAGAAGATTACGTTGTTAAATTGAGAACCTATTTTTTGAGAAGTATTTTAATATATAAATTTCCCTCAAAGCACTGCATTAGCCATAATCCCATATATTTTGACATACTGTATTTTTGTTTGAATTCAGTTAAAAGCATTTAAAAATACAGTTTTTTGACTTATGGGTTATTTAGAAGTGTTTTTGTTTAAGTTCAAAAATTTTAGGATGTCCCCAATTCCTTTCTGTTGTGAATTCTTAGTTAATTCTATGTGTCAAGAGAACACACTTTGTCTGATTTTAATACCATGCAATTTGTTGAGATTTGTTTCATGGTACAGCATAGGCTATTTCCTGGAGAATAGTTCAGGTATGCTTGTTCAAGTATTGTACTTTGTTGTTGTTGTTGTTGTTGTTATTGGGTTGTGTATCAGTTGGTGTCCTGATGACAGGAAAAAGTACATTTTCTAGAGATTTCCCATGTTCTTGGATAGGCAGAATTAACATTGTCAAAATGACCATACTACCAAAAGTGCTATACAGATTTAATGCAATTCCTATTAAAATTCCAATGATATTCTTCATAGAAATAGAAAAAGCAGTCATAAAATTCATTTGGAAAAATAAGAGGCCCAGAATAGACAAAGTAATTCTTAGCAAGAAAAATGAAACAGGAAGCATCACAAAACCAGCCCTTAAATTATACTACAGAGCTATAATAACAAAAATGACATGGTATTAGCACCAAAACAGACATATAAACCAATGGTACAGAGTAGAAGACACAGAGACTAATCCACATAAATACAGTTATCTCATCTTAGACAAAGGTGCCAAACACATACATTGGAGAAAAGATATCCTATTCAACAAATGGTGCTGGGAAAACTGGAAATCCATATGTAGCAAAATGAAATGAATTCCCTATCTCTCACCCTGCATAGAGCTCAACATAAAGTAGATCAAGGACCTAGGCATTAGACCAGAGACCTTGCACCTAAGAGAAGAAAATGTAGGCCTAAATCACTATCATGTTGGGTTAGGAACTGACTTCCTTAACAAGACATCTAAAGCACAAAAAGTAAAATCAAAAATCAATAAATGGGTTGGAATCAAACTAAAAAAACTTCTTCATAGCAAAAGAAACAAGTATGTGAAAAGAGAGGTATAGAATGGGGGAAAATCTTTGCCATCTGTACCTCAGACAGAACATTAATCTCTAGGATATATAAAGAAGTAAAAAAATCTTAACACCAGAGGCTGGGGCTGTAGCTCAGTGGCAGAGTGCTTGCCTAGCATGTGTGAGGAACTGGGTTTGATCATTGGCACCAAAAAAACAAAGACAAACAAACAAACAAAAAACAAATAAAATAGAGGTATGCTACAAATACAAAAAAAAAAAAAAAAAAAAGAAAAAAAATTTTAACACCAAAAAAACCCAAATAACCCAATCAATAAATTGGCAAAGGAACCAAACAGACACTTTTCATAAGAAGATATACAACTGGTCAGCAAGTATGTGAAAAAAGTGTTCAAAATCTCTAGCAGTTAGAGAAATGAAAATTAAAACTACATTGAGATTTCATCTCATTTCAGTCAAAATGGCAATTATCAACAATACAAGAAACAATAAATGTTGATGTGGATCCCACTCCTATCTTACTCCTCAGTTTATATTTAAGGACTTAAAATCAGCAATCTCTAAGGACGTGGCCACATCAGTGTTTACAATAGCTCACTTCACAATAGCTAAGCTATGGAACCAGCCTAGGTGCCCTTCATCAAATGAATGAATATGGAAAATGTGGTATGTATATATATATATATATATATATATATATATATATATATACACACACACACAATGGAATATTACTCAGCCATAAAGAGAATTGGAATTGTGGCATTTGCTAGTAAATGGATGGAACTGGAGACTGTCATGCTAAGTGAAATAAGCCAATCCCCAAACACCAAAGGCTGAATGTTTTCTCCAATATGCAGATACTAACTCAAAATAAGGGTGGCAGACAGGGAAGAATAGAAGTGCTTTAGATTAGACAAAGCAGAATGAAGGGAAGGGAGGAGGAATAGGAATAGGAAATACAGAAGAATGAATCAGACATTCCTTTCCTATGTGCATATGTGATTACATGACCTGTGTAATGCTACAACATATACAACCAGAATGAGAAGTTATATTCCATGTATGTATTGTATGTCAAAATACATTCTACCAGCATATATAACTAATAAGAAAAAGAAGTGCATTTCCTAAGTGGAGTAATGGAGTAGATAAAAGAAATATTTGCAAAGATTTGCACAAAGTACAAAATAATGAAAATGGTTCAGTGTCCTAGGACTATCAGGCATTAAAATGTTCTAGTCATATTTGAAGGGGTAAGGAGCGAAGATAACTTTACCTGGAGTGAGAAATGTTATGTAGGAGAAGGCTACTGGAAGGAACTGTGGATTTTGATAGAGAAATGGAGCCAAGTTGTGGCAATCTAGCAGGTTAGTTGCAGGAGGAATAAACACGTTGGCCTCACTCTTCTATGATTTCTGTTTTGATCATTTGCTAGCATCTTGCATTGGTCAAACCTAATGAGAAGCCAGAAGGCAAGGGAGCCATTTAGTGCTGTGATGGGAGTTATCGCTCCTCGGGCAAAGCAGAGCCTGGAGAAGAGCAAAGCGTAGATTTGAAAGATCACATGGGAGAAACTTCGTGCCTGAGCATCTACCATTAATCTCTGGGTTAAAAATCACATGTGTTTCCAACAGAGGAACATACAAAATTCCAACACAAATGTATTATCAAAGGGTCGGTTCAGCTGTACTTCTATCTAAAATCTAAAACATTAGCCATGACCAGTGCTTCTTAGAAGGTAATAGGGTAAGGACTTAACATAAACATAGTGTCTACACCTCTTGGATCTGGTCATACGATTTGGTTTGATAATCATGTCTTTCCACACTTTTCACACCCATTTCTTTTTCTCCTACTCCTTTGTTAGTACCCTGGCTAACCTCTATTTTTTTTTCCTAGAGTGTGACCCAAACTTTTATTCTTGAAGAATTTGAGTCCTTGGTGGTTTAACTTTGATGTGGTTGCTGAAGTTTGAATTGAGAAGTAGCATTGGGCAATGAAATGCTAAAAGGCACCTTAGAGAAGCTCCTGAGTTCCAAACAGAGTCCTTTGTGTCTCTGTTGGGTGGTGGCACTTCAGTTTTACCTTGGTGATTGGAATCCGCCACCTCCGCCTATAGAGTGATCCTTTTTTGCCAGTAAGTTCGGATCCATGTAGCCATTTAGTACTAGGGATCGCAACAGAAGGCACTCTCAGAACATACATGGAAATGATATAGTACCATCTTTTGGTGACTTTGTGGTCTGTTTCCATTTTAATAAAAGGGTTCAGATGAGAAGTACATAAGAAGATGGGAGGTAAGCTTTTGTGAGGCAGCTCCTGGGATCCACAGAACACTAATGGACTTCTACAGGTACATGGGGTACTGCCTCATACAGGTGGGAGAAAGACTTAATGAAATTAACTTTATTATTATCACAATCACTACATTGCCCCAACGGTATGAGGAGCCACAGCATTCTCAGGGTACATTAACTTTAGGAAATAGATCTCTCACATCTTATTATTTCTAAATTAGGTGAGAATTAGGTAGAAACGGGCAGTGAATTTATAAATATGTTTTCAGAAAGAAATTCATCGTGGAATTAATGCTGTACAAATTCTGACACTCAAATCAAAGTGCATTGCCAACTTATGACCCTGAAGACACACTCGGGACCACACTGAAAAGGAAATTTTGATTGATGCCTTCGCCTCCATCATTGACTCTCCTTGATTCAGCTTATACCATGCAACTGTAGGTTATCATCAGGGAGTGCCTTCACCATGCTATTTAAGCACATGACTTTTAAAAATGCACTAACCTGTGCCTCTGTTTTGGAGATTTGGATGAATCAGCATTAGTCATCCTTAGCTCTTCCTACTTCATTATTGTTGGGATAGATTGTTGGCTGCTTATTAAGAGAATGACAGCATGTATTAAATAGTACAGGACTATTTTTTTATTTTAAAGAAACATTAAAATTCAGATCTTGATTGCTATATATCCCAAGTTTAATGGCATAAAACTCAAGCAGCAATGCAATATCTCAATTAGCAATGCCCTAATCCTCTTCATGTAGCATGTATGGATGTTGCTAAAGGCATATGAATTCTGTGAATTTCTCTGACTTTGTGGTTTTGGCATGCAGATTTTTGTAGGGCTGAAGACTCCCTGAATTCTGTGAATTTCTCTGGTTTTGTTTTTAACTTGCATGCAGATTTTTCTATGGCTTCCTGTCATTTGTGGGCTGGACTATGATCACTATTCATTTAAATGATAGTTACTTGAATGTAGCTGAGTGAGTTCTGAATAATTTTAACAAAGTCATATCTCTCCTAAAATAGTGTATTTTAGAACAAAACACAGATTTCTTATTTTGTCCTTGATCTGAATATTATTGGTCATGATGCTGCTGCCACACTGTCACCATATATTCACTCTGAAGAGCTTTAGCACCTGAATGAGGTTGAAAGTAATTGTAGATAAATGTTACTGAAGTAATATGTAATTTCCTTCCTATGAATTATTCATAGCAACACCTATTTCTGCAGCACCAGTGCTGTATAAAGTATAATACGATATGTATGTAAATGTCTTCATCGTATTTTATTTCTATGTACTATTTAGAAGCCATTTGGCAAAAAAAATCCTATTTTAAAACAAACAAAAAACCTCTTTATTCTCCTATAAAAATTTTTCACTCTTAAAAATATTAGTCATTTGAGTAACAGCACATCTATTTTTCATGTTTCTTTCATAATTTTATCATTTTGAATCATTATTAAAAGTTGATTTCCTTCTCACTTTTTACTCACTGAATTATTGAAAGATCATTGTTGCTGTTTCCAGCAGAGACACAGCATTTATTATTAAATTCTTTGTGAATAGGGAGATGCACAAGGTAAATGTCCATGGGACTAATTTTATCTAATCCAAAGAAGACTGTCAGGATGGCATGTTCTTTTCTCTATATTACTTCAGTGCTATTTGGAGTTTAATAGAAATAATAAGACTCCATAGTCAAGAAGTGGTGAGCTTGAATCCAGGATCTGCTGTTTACTAGCTTGTATCCCTAGGTTCCTGTAGTCTCTGTCTTTACCTAACCTCAAATGTCAGTCTTCCGTAGGCCAATCATAGAGAAAAATGAAACCAGAGAGACAATTAGCAGGAGAGAATGCTTTTACTTAACACTGATCTATGCTGAATTTGCTAGGCCCCAGGTCCTAAGGATTTTTGGTTTCCAACCTTGGCATGGATCAGGGATCCCCAGTTTTCTGAGTACATTAGCTGTATAGGGGAAGACTAAAAGAGGAAAAGATGATCATGAAATCATGATCATATTTCAAATTTGAGTCATTTAGAAAATATAATAATCAGTGTTTCAGAATCCACCCAATTGGAGCTGATATTCCTCTTGGTTGGGATGTCCTTTCTGGCCTTGATTCTGAACTTGAGACAGAGGTGGGGAAGTGGTGGGAAAGCAGTAACTAGAAGCCTTAATCTCCTGGAAGCCAAATCCTGCTTCTGGAAATTAGATTGATACAAACTAATCAATGTCAGTTTCATTATTAGAACTCTGAAATTTATATATTCTTATTACTAGAAAGCAGGATTTCTTTCTTCAGAGTGGAACATGTAATTTATAAATAATTTTACAGTGTTCTTTCTGGGGGAGAGAATTAAGAACTTAGTTAACCCATCTATGCATCTCTCCTTTTTCACATACCAGAAATCAAACACCAGAATATTCAAATACTTATGTTCAAAGTCACAGAGGTACTCAGTGACAGACCTGAGAGTAGAAAATAAGTCTTCTGACTTCAAATTTGATACTCTTTCTACTGAGCCACACTTTGCAAATATTTTAACTCTTTATGGGGCATTTATAAGTCAGAACAATGGAAACAGGATCATTTTTCTATTTTTGCTATAGGTTAGTAACCAGTCAGGGAAATAATTCTTCTCAATTATTTGATACTTTCTGACTCATCAGTCTAGCCTTAGAAAGAGTAGATTTGGGGTCCAAGGAAGAATTCAAACAAAGAGAAGCAGAAAAGAGACAATGGATCATTGAGAGTCCTGTGGAAAAAAGACGGTGCACTCTGAAGGGGAAATTATGTGCAGCATTATGCTATGGGTTAAGGGAACCCAGAAAGGAGTATAAAGTAGGTAGGATTGACAACAGTGTTAGCAGAGGCTGGGCCAGGTACCAGTGCCAGAGTTTGAAGAGCCAGAAGCTTACATAATTTGAGAGCTCTCTTTTAGACGAATACAAATTACAAATAAATTATATATGACTCTATGAACATACTGCCAGGGCCTTGGAAGACACCTTTGCCAGTAAATAGTGATCTGATGCTCCATTGCTCTTCAGGAAACCTAGACTTCTTCTAGCCTAAGGTGGGGAGGGGGGACTCTAGAGAATGCTGTCTGTAAAAGACAGCCAGACAGGAGCAGTGGCTTTCAGTAGAGAAATTTTACCACTATTAACCCCCACCCTAGCAGGGAACAAGTGAAGAAAACAAACACCCCAACCTCTTTCTTCTTCCATCCATCATTGGCTCATGTTTGATGTTGGTTGAACCCAATTAAAACCAGAAGGTGAGGGAGTCCATTGGTTCTATATAGGCCAGTCCTTAGGGGTTCAGAGCAGAGGGAGGAGTAGGACATGGATCTAGATGGTAAAATACATAACAAATACAGACGGTGATCAGAGCTGCACAAGAACAGAGCAATACTGCGAACTTTGTGAAGAGAACAACTTCAGAGTGACTGCTTTTTCTGTGCATTCACCTACAGCACCTTGTGTGTGTCAGAAAGCAGAGTGCAGGTGTAAATGGAATAAAAGAAACAATGGAGTAGTTGAAAAACAAGATGTGGAGATGCCATAGTAGTTGTGAGTGAAGACACATGAATGAAAAGTGGATTTAGATCTAAGAAGATTGAATGATGGTCCCTCTGTCACCTCATGCACAATAATAGAGTGTTTGTGGCTCAGAGGAAGCCCATCTAGAGAGGAAATGGTGATCCAATTGGTGTCAACTAAATTAATGGTTCCTAAATTTTGGTGGAGTCTTTTTGAGTTATATATTGTCAATGTGTTTTTGAATTATATATTGTACATTGTGTTCCCTTCTATGAGTAGAAAGTTAGATACTTAAGTCAGTTATCATTATGTTTCTATTATATTATGATGTATACATTTGATACATATACTTGCTTAAACTATATTTGTAAAGGGTGCCTGAAGAAATAGAAATGTGTTTCCTTTTTTCCTCCAAGTTTAGTGTTATTTTTACCTTAGAAAAATTATGACTTAAAAATACAGAAACTATTCTCTGGTAGATAGCAGCCAGTTCTCTGAAAGGGATAACTTTGGTAATCTTACTTACTTATGTGAGGAAAAGGAAATGTTCTAATGTGGGCAGGCCATTATGGGTTGGAAGCATGACTTATTCTTTCTCTAGGATGGAAAAGTCAGTTCAGTTCTCCATCATGATGAATCCTGGGGGCCCATGGAAGGGCTGACCTCAGGTTAACAGGGGACGGAAATTGACCACAGCTACACAGATGGTGATAGTGAGTAGGTAGGGATTTGGTTATCAGGTTTCAGCCCTGGGGCTCTAAGAGAAGTCAGTCTTGGGAATATTTGGAAGAAATGATTAGCAAAGAGCAGAGCAAAGCTGCCTTAGCCATGAACCAGCTAGAGCTTTAGCGCTGGTCACCAGTGGAGGACAGATGTGCACAAACAGTGGTGCAGTCATCTCCCAAAGACAAGGGGCACCAGCACCAACACCATGGAGACAAAACAAGGGCCCACAGTGGAGGAATCCTAGGGTCATGTTCTGACGTGCCCATAAGCAGTAGGCAGAGCCCTCAGCAATAGCAGTGGACACGTAGAGGAAATGTAATAATCACATAGGTGAGAGACTCCCCTTTAATAATTTGCCTATTAAAAGGTATGAATAAAAAAGGAAAATAAAAAAACCTAACTCTATGTTTTCCATCAAAATCTGATGAGGACTTTGATATATTTTGACATTCTTATTAAGTATAAAGAGGAATTATTCACTTATATATTGATTAGAAGGGCAACTACCACAATAGAACTTCATGTTGGAGACAATATTTATTGGCTCAACTTCTGACTCAAGAATTGACTTATAGGATGGCAGTAAGACTCAGAATTACTGGCAGCTAATATATATTATTTCCAACCAAGATACTCTTTGCTATGGCATGGGTTAGGGAGGTGACTGTATAACTGTATCATCCTTCTGTCCACTCAGGTTCTATACTTTCATTTAAAGAGAGCTGATTTCAGGGGTTACCCAGCATAATCTGCAATGTGAATTTGTATGTTGACTCTAGATCTATCACTGACACCTGTCTGTCAAACGTGTGTTGTAACGTTTCTTATCATGATACCATTTAGCAGACTTGAATGTCAGATATCAAATATGCAAAATTATGTGTGATATGTTTAGTCATTACACACATGTTAAAAGAAAAATGACACAGGAGAAAATATCTATAGTTATTTACATTCATTAGTTTGGGAACTTTTGATCTTTTGTGACTCTTCTTCCATAGACAAGTGATCACGTTTGTTCAGTCTGGTAGCTGGTTAGCATTAGAAACCCAACGCAATTTTGTGCAGCACATGGTAGTATATGCTTCTAGGAACTTCATGCATCGCATGCATGGAGGGTGGACATGTATTGAAATGGTATCATCTGTGAAAAATGAATGAGTAGGAAAAGGGAGTGGAGGTGGAGTATGTTTTCTAGTTAGTGTGAGTGGAAGCAATAGCTAAGTGTTAAAAGTACTTTGAAAGTGAGTCTCCTAACAACATTTTAAACTCTATTTTATTATTACAAGTCTTTTTTCATGTTTATTGAGATATCATTTATATTGTACAATTTGCCCTATTTAGTTTTATAGTTATATGAATTTTGACAACACAAATATAAAAATGACTATATATATATATATATATATATATATATATATATATATATATTACTACAGTCAAGATACAGAATATGTTACCTTATTACAAGTCTTTATTTTCATTTGCAGGCACATAAACTAGAGTCTGTTGGAATGTTAGGACAGTTTTCCTTCAGCTTATTCTTTGCCATTTTCATTTTCAATTGCTTTCATCTCTTTTAACTGAGATACAATATGTAAAATTTTGTGTGTGTGTGTGTGTGTGTGTCTGTGTGTTTAGTGTGCCTGTGATTTACCTCCATAATAACAAACAATGTGCTTGGCTTCTATTTTATTTTATTAATCTGAGCAGTATCTATGGCCTTCTTCCAGAAAGTGAGGATTAAATTCTTTCTCTTCCTCCCACCTCATGACACATGTACACTTAATTTGAAATTAAATTAATTACTTACCAGAGGGACTAAGAATAGGCACATTAATTCTTCTTCAGAATTGATATCTTAAACTGTAATAAGTAATGTTTATTAAACATGGCATATAATACACTTCGTTGGAGGATGCGCATCCTTCTTTGAGAATATGATTGCGGATTCATGTGAGTTCCAAGTATGGGAAGTCATTTTTTGGAGCAGGAGTATAAGAATTAATATTTCAATTCAGAGGCAGGAATTGGGAAACTACTGAAGTAATAGTGGTATGGCAGAACTAGTATTTGTTAAGCACCCATGAAATGCCAAAAACTGTTCTGCAAGATTTTAATCGAGGTATACAAGGACTCCTTCAGTCTGAAGGGAGAATATTTGGACTCAAACCACCTTAAGTAAAATGGAATTGGATAAGAATTTTCTTTGGGGGCTCAAACAATGATGCCAGGGCCCTGTTTCCCTTCCTTTCAGCTGTGCCTTTGTGGCTTGTTTTCTTTGCAGGTAGACTCTATCTGTCAAGGTGGCTGCTGGCCTACTCATACCTTCACCCTGTCATTTGAGCAAAGCAGTGAATGAAGAATTTACTTTTTCAGAGTCATTATTTTAACCCCAGGAAAAGTTCTGTTTGGTCCTGCTTGGGTTACAGTCTAAACCTGGTAACTGTTAATATAACGGGGTGATCCGTTAATATCTTACACAACTCCCCCATAAGGAGATAGAAGGAAGGCAGGCTAATTTTTCAAAGGAAAGATTACTTTAGAGAATAGACATCTATTGTAAACTTCATGAAGAAAATATTGTCATTTAAAAAATTTTCCACATAATGAGATGGGTTGAGAGGTTAAATCGTTTGTCCTAGATCACATTGCTCAATAGAACTGGATCTAACATATTTTTAGACACTTTTCCTCCTCTATTTAAAACTATGTGCTGACAGTTGCACAGACATTCACTAGTGTAATACTATGTCTAGGATACTTTGTATTGGCTGGAAATATTTATTCAAAAGGGATTTATATTGGAGGTTGTATGATTTAAACAAGTGGAGAAAGTTCTAATTTTCTATAAATATAATTTTATAGAATAATAGCCATCTTTATGGGGAACCATTTTCTCATCGAGTGAGGGAAGGACACATCAGGCCATGTAAGGAAGGGATGCTGTTGCCTACATCCCTGGGCATACAGCCTTGGTGATTGCTGATCCCATGGCTTCCAACTGGAAATACCTGCTACTCTTTGCTCAAGGTCTTTCTCCAGCTGCTAGAGAAATGTCAGGTATTAACATTTCCTGGAAGGAGTTTTCAACTAACAACAGACAGGAGCTGGTCAATAAAATGCCCCAGCTCCCTCATGCCCAGGAGCTGCATGTTCTACACTACCTCCCAGATTTTCCCAGTGGGATTGATCCATAGTTGCTCACAGCAGTCACCTGCTCCAAAGTGCACCTTATTGACTTCTTCCCCTTTCCTGCCTTATGCACCTGTGTCACCTCTAGTGTTTCCCGGGATCATTTCCTGAGTAGGCTGCTTGCTTGCTCTGATCTGTTTCTGGGGGAACCTACTCTAATAGATACTTGGATATCAGACATGTGGATAAGTCTGGTATTTCAGTCAGCTGAGTTTCTCAATAAATTTATTTTTATATGTTTATTAGGCATAATGGTGAAACACATCAAACTAACTTCTACTATCCATTTATTAGATAACCATTAAGTTCAGACAACATTAATAAAAACATTCAAATTCTTATGAAATTTTGCCTTAACATGGATTTTAAAGATAAGCAGATTGGATTTGAGACCTTTCTAGTTGTGTTTCTTGGCCAACCTTCTTATCTTCATGATGCCTCAGTTTCCTGAGTATATACCTCAATGTTTGCTGAGAGCATTAAGTGAATTAAGATTTGTGATGTGCTCAGAAGAGTGCCTGGCATATAATAAGTGCTATGTAAGTGTTGGTTAAACATTTCCCTAAAAAAAAAATAGGTCTATCGATGGTAAATTTAAGATTATACTTTCCCAAGTAGGCCACAGACCAACCGTTTCATTAAGAAATTTTTTAATTTTAATAATACATTCTCTTTCATATTAATTATACATTTTAAACCAGAGCACAATTATGTTTTAGCTTCGCGAGCTGTTTGTCTTTAATGAGTACTGAGTTAATTAGCCAGACCTGACTTTTCGGGCGCGGCATCTGTTCTGCAGCATTCAGTTCAGCATTCATTATTTTAAGACAGCAATTCCCTTTTTCAAAAAATATTTGGAGAAGGAAATGAATAATTACTCTGCTACACTACATCGCTAAGTTTCAAAACACAAAATATTCAGAAATATGCACGTGAGCAAGGCTGTACCTGAGAATTGACTCCATATTTTATTATGCATAAGGATTACTTTTCTTGCTTATTGAATTGATACAGTTCATTATTTTTTTCTGCTAAGAACCACGTTTAGTCTGTTTTTAGAATGCCTATTTGTGCCTTCCTTTTGTCCTCTGAATGTCAATCTAATTCTTCTACTCTGTGAAGCTGTAAATCATCTAGATTTTCTTCCATTCTAAGAGGTGCCAGTCTTCAGTGTATAAATTAGGTCATGGTTTGTTTAAAGAATTATAACTTCTCCTACTATGACCTTTCATTTTCTTTTTGGTCCTGTATTTTCAGCTGCCAATAGCAGTGGTGACAAACAATGGTCTATGGGCTGACTGTGTCAGAGCCTGCTAATCACACACTCACATGTATATCATTTAAATATGTATCTATATTCTATCATTCTATCTATCTATTTACCTATCTATCTATCTACCTACCTATCTATCATGCATGCACACATAACAACATATACTCCTGGAGATTCTGATATAGTAAGTGAACGGGGATTTAAGAGTTGCAGTCAGGTTTGGAAGTCCTTGGACAATGGCTCACTCAGCTTTTCCTTGTTGTTTCAAATGATCCTGTAACATTGTCAATCTGATCTTTCTTACTCTACTTATGTCATGACAACTCTTCTGAAACTTTGGGTTAGAGCTTTGGAATCATATTTGATTCCACCTGCTGCTTCTTTTCCACTAGCAAATATTAAGCAACCTAGTAGTCTTTTTCTTCTCACCTTCTCTTCCTTTCTAACACCTCATGCTATATCTTACGTTTTTATTTACGCATACATTTTATTTGCTATGTTTGATTATGAACACCTGGAGACATAACTTACCTAATTCATGTTTAAATGTGCCTCAGTTTTGGTATTCAACACAGCATCGTGCATGAAGTAGGCATTTCATAAATGTTTGATGACTATCATTTCAGTCAGTTTCCTTATACCCAAGATGCCATTGCTTCTAAGAGAGACCTATTTTCTATCCACAACCCATATCTTCTGCCTTAGTCTCCTCTTTCATTTACTGTTCATCCCAGGGGGGAAATTATCTTCTTATCCTTTCCTTAAGAAACATTGCATACTTCTTTCCCAGAACTCGTTTTCCAAACTTATTATGGAGTGACGTATTAAATTTTTGAAGAGCAAGATAAGACTCTCTACTTGTTGATGTTTGACAAGGGTATAAGGCAGATCTTGGAGTTGTGTATTTAACAAGTGCCCCACCCCTATGATATCATATGTCTCTCCCACTCTAGATTTGCCATTAATTTAATCATGAAATCATCATGCCTTCTTTTAATACTTTTGTAACCACTCATCCAAAACACGTATACTGAGTGGCTATTGGTTATTACAGACTGCTTCAGGCATTAAGCAAAAGCAGATATCCTTACTCTCATAGAAATCACTTTCTGGTAAGGGGTAATAGCGTATCAACAAATATGTCATAGAGATTATGTCAGATAAGTGCTGTGAAGGAATATACAGAGGAGTCAGGAGAATAGGGAATTGATTGTATCAGATTCAGGGGAAATATCAATTGAGGAGGGGACCATTTAAGAGGTTATCAGAATAATCAAGCAAGAAATGGTGTTGCTGAAATCATGGGAGTGATGTGGAGGAGATGAGAAGTGGGAACATTTTAGATATATTCTGAACTGTAGCTATTAGGATTAGGTGATGGATAATTATAGGATGTAATAAAAGCAAGAAGTCAAAGATGGCTCTGAAGCCTGAGCATCTGGAAGCATGGTGTTACCATTTTCGGAGGGAAGGAAGTTCAGAAGGCATACGTTGAACATGGGCAGGGGAGATTGAGTGGTTTGGTTTTGGACAGACCAGATTTGGTGGGCCAAGTATATATATCCAAGTCTGTTGACTAGGCAGTTAGATATATTAGGCACCCCATCATTTGTGTGTGTGTGTGTGTGGTGGGGTGGGACAAGAGGAAAAATGGAATTTTAGCAATATGAAATTAGATAAAGTCATTTAAAGAAGCAAGTGAAAATGTCTGAGAATTAAGTTTTAGAGCATTTCAACATTAGATAGGAAGCTACCAGCAATGCCCAGTGAGGTAGTAAATAACCAAAAGAAAAGGGTATCCTGGGGTCAAGGGAGGAAAGAATTTCAAGAAAGAAGTGATTGCCTGTGTCCAGTATTGCTAATGGACCAAGCAAGTTGATGACTGAGCTTATCATTGGATTACTGGTTATTTTAATAGTAACCTAATGGAGGACTGTTTTGGTTGAGTAGTAGAAGTCTGATTGGTGTGAGATCTGGAGGGAAAGGCATTGGAGACAGAATAGATATACCTTGGAGGGATTTAGATTTGAAATGGAACAGATGAATGGGGCAGTTGCTGGGGGAAATGGAAGGATTTTTGATTGGAGCTATTTTAGCATGTTGATAGGCTGATAGATATGATCCAGCAGAGAGAAAAAAAAATGATGAAATAGGAAAGTGACTCGTTGCTAGAGGGCTGTCCTTTCATGGGTTAGGTAGTTGCAGACAAATAACAGGGATTAGCCTTAGAAAAGAGCCAGATTGTTCATTCTCGTAACAGGAGAGCTGGCAGAGGGTAAGAGAACTAAAGGGGGTAGATTGGAATGAGTCAGGAGGACGCTGGCAGGAAATTGATAGCATACTCAGATGGGGTAATTGAGAAGCTGTTAATAAAGCAATTACTTACGAAGAAGCGGACAGGTGGGGAAACTAATGAGAGCTGGAGAAGTATCTCATGCAGGCAGTAACAGGGAACTGTTAACCACTGTAGACCTGAGGAGTCAAGAAGAAGGGTTGCTACTGAACCAGCATGAGCTCTGGTTGTAGCTTCAACTGTGGGAGAGGGCCACGTGGCAGGAGCTGACGACTTTGGTGTAGGGAATATAGCAATTGCCAACCCATAACCATCTGATAGCCCTTGAGCAACAGAGGGAATAAAGTCCCAGATCTCACTCTTCTCCCCCACTCGATCCTCTGGTTTTCCTCTGGCTGAGGGGAACATTGCTGGTATGGTAGTCCATAGATGCCTGCTCCCAGGGCACAGAGCAAGGTGGAAAAGAAGAGAGAGTGGGTGGAAGAGGAAAATGGAGGATGTCCAGTTTAGGGTTATGGAAATGGATGGAAGTTACCTTCTGATCATTTCTATTTTCTCTGTGAAATTAAATGGACCATCCCCAGTTGAGAATAAGAACAGGGGAGGTGCTGGAAATTTGAGGAGAAATAAGGCATACAATAATCCTTAAGTAAAGCAGGAAAGTGAAAGAACTTGAGAAAGAGAGAGTCATTATTGAGAGTCAGTTGAGGTCCTTCTTAGGTCAGTGGTCATGAATGTAAAGAGAATAAATAGCCTGCTTTTCAAAACGTCTCCAGCTGTATTCAGCTAGATAGAAGAAATCATAGCTATGTCCAACTGATGGATTTACCCATGGCTGAGTTTTGCAGGCGAATATAAAGAAAGGCAAAGACACAGGGAGTTGAAGACATATGGAAGGACAAGACTGTAATGATAGACCATGAATTATGAGTTAATGTGTAGGGAAGTCTGGGTATAGGGGAATGAGTGAAAAGATGATAGGATCAATGTACCAAGGAAACTTGGACAGCGAATTCTTTTTGGAGTCAGGTGTAGTAAATGGTGTGAGCAGAAAGATGGTAGAGAATGAGGCTATGAGAGTGGAATGAATTTATTGACAAGGTTAATGACTCTGTAGTACATAACTAAGGGAGAGGGTTAAAGTTAAAGAGATGGTCCCAGAGGAAAAGTGGTCATGAAAATGAAGAGCCAGTGATTCGAAAGGATCCACCTCATGGACCTTGAAGTCACCAAAAATTATGACAGTAGTAGAGATGAAATAACAATAATCCAGGAGTTGGAATCCTCAAGGAATTATGTTATGGTTTAGATGTGGTGTCCCCCAAAAGCTCACGCGTGATACAATGCAAGAAGGTTTGGAGGAGAAATGTTTGGCTTGTAGCCTTAACATAATCAGTGAATTAATCCCTGGTGGTATTAATTGAGTGGTAACTGGAGGCAGGTGCGGGGTGGCTGGAGGAAGTGGTTCATTGGGGGCGTGGCTATGGGATAAATATTTGAATCTGGTGCTGGGGGAATCTCTCTTTGCTTTCTAATCATTATGTGAGCTGCTTCCCTCTGCCACACTCTTCCGCCAGGAGCCCCAAGGAATGAAGCCTGCTCCAATGGATTGAGACCTATGAAACTATGAGCACCTAAATAAACCTTTCTTCCTCTACAGTTGTTCCAGTAGGGTCTTTTAGTTGCAGCAGCAAAAACACTGTCTAAAACAAATGGGGAGAGAGATGTGGTAGTCTGTGGATGAATGCTGCAAGGAGCAGTAGTGGGTGGTATGGTTTGATGCATGAAATTCAAATTTAGAGAGGGTGATTGGGAGGAAGGAAGGATAATAGGAAAAAAAGGTGGGATGTGAGGAAGACTTGAGTCTCCTCAGTATGAGGAATGTTGTGGGTAAACAGATACCACCTGGTAAAATTGAGGAAAAGCAGCATCCTCAAGGAGATTCAGGGCTCACTGAGAGCAGGAGGAAGAAAAACAGTTGCTTACTCTGTGCCATGGGTTTACCTAACACTTTTTATACATTAGTTCATTTACATTTCAAAACCAGCTCTCTTGAAGAAGAAATTATTTTACCCCTTTTTTACAGATGGGGAATTTAGAATCTAGGGTTGTTAATACCCTGCTTATGATCACATGAGCAGGGAGTGGGAGAGCAGGCTCTGGACTCATTTGGTCCACTTCAAACCTCAGCATGCACAGCTACTGTATTTTATCACCCAGCATCAAACATTTGGTGAAGAGGATTTTGATGATGCTGTATCATGAGCTCCAGAGAGTGCAGTGGAAGGATTTAGGGCTCGGGAAGAGGTGGATGGGTCAGGTTAGGGTCGACACGGAGCCATATGTAATGAGAGATAAACTGGCATCTTGGCCTTCCTGATATGAAGGAGTGTAGAATTAGTGCTGATGGCCTCCCAAGCAGATAAGCATGGTGAGACTCTTGGTGCTGAGGACAGGATAGAATCCTTGCCAAGAACACAAGCTCTGCATCTCCCTCATCACTCATGATGATGGAGGATGCAAGATGGGAAGAGGCAGAACTATGTGATGTGTGAAGAGATTTGGGACCTCCTCTTCACTCAGCCCACCACCATTATCTTGTTTTATGGTTTAACAAATAATTATTGAAGACATCTAAAAAAGTTCCTGAAAATGAGCACTATTAAAATCATCTCCATTTTTCGTTTTATGAATTACTTTGAAATAGGAACCTTCTCATCAGTTTATTAAAGGGATCCTATTACTTTTACAAGATGACAACTTTTTTCAAATCTTCTTACATCGATTTATGCTTTTTAGTGTGTAAAACACTTTCACATTCACTATCTCATCTCTCTCCTTTGCCAAGTATCTGTGTTTGACCCTGTTTCTGGAAATTTTTTGGCACTAAAAGTTTACATTTGTAGAGGTTAGACAAAGTGAAATATTGAGTTTGGTGTACGGGCATGGAGTGAAAACGCAAGGCATCCAGAAACACTCAAAACTTTCATGAAAGATTTTTTTTCTTCTGATGTTTTTAAAAAGAAAATATTCTTTCATTCTTCAGAAGGTAGGAAAGAGAACAATTAGCATAAAACTTTTGCCAGCAGTTTTTCAATTAGCATTTATTACCCTAATCTGCTGAATTTTAAGTGGCATGGCTTAGACATTCAGCTTTGTACTTGGGAAAGCATACGGTGATTATAGGAGAAATCATTTGAAGTGCCCAATCTGGTCTAACTCTATTTCCACTATTATTGATGAATGAACAAGAAGACCATGTTATGCCTCAGTGTTGTTTATCAAAGTTTGAGCTATTTGTGCAATGGTATTTTCTGTTAATAGAAACCATACAGAAGTTGGAGACAACTGTCAGAGTAATTTTTCTTTTATTGTTAGAACATCAGGGCAAGAAAAAAACAGTTTTTTTTGTATGTGTGTGTGTGTGTGTGTGTGTGTGTGTGTTGGAGTGGGGGAAATAATGGCTTTTTTCTAGTGTAAATATATTCTGCTTATCTGTTCATGATGCTTTTTTCTAAGTAGAAGATACTCTGATGATGTGAGACTTTTTATATTCAATAGTGATTTACTTGATTGGTAGAACTGAAAAAAGTAACTGGGCTTGCCTAACTCGGGTCCACACTTCTTGCTTAAATTGATTTTCATGTTATGTTCTATAATTAAGACTTATCAATTACAAGTTGATAATTTGTAATTATGTGTGTCTTCTTAATTCCCCTTAGCACCTCATTGTCTTAATCCTCTAATTGTTCAAAAGCTGGGACATAATAGTGTTTCTTGTGATCAAGGCATATGATACACAGGAAACCTTCAGGCCTTCTGAAATAGGTTATATCTTCTCCCTTGTGTGTGTATCGTTCCTCGGGCTTTCTCCTGCATAGCTCCTGAGGTACTTTACTTTTGACTTACAGCCTGCTTCTTTGCTAGAATATAAACTCCTGGTAGTGACCAAGTCTGTCTTATTTATCCTGATATTGCTTAGGACCTACCATGGTGCCTGACAAAGAGCAGACCCCCAACTTGTTGAAAGAATGAGTGCATCAAGGGTGAGGTACTGCTTGAGGAAAATATTAAGTTCCTAATTCATGTAGTGGATGAGAAAAAATAAAATGGCTTTGAAATTCTTTACTCAAAAAAAAAAGGGAAGTGAAAAGATAGATAGTAGATGCTGTCCTGACATACTTTAGTTTTGAGTAAGTTTAATGGTAGCCATGGAAAACATGTGTCTTCTTTAATGAGACGTATTTGAACTGAGTTGGGATGCTGTAATTAACTTTACATTTTTGTTTTTTAAATAAGGATCAGTGTTTCACCAAAGAACTACTCTCATCCTGGTATACTGTCAGCTCAGTCTTGCAGACAATGAACATTTCCATATGCTAGTATTTCACATATGAAAATACAGAGATGAAAGCCTGTAACTTAGAAAACACACAGTATGATCCATTGCTCATTAACAATCACATTAAAGCTGATTTTAATCAGACTTTTGAGGATGAATAGATTTAATTGTTTTAGGAAGGTTTTAGCTATTTCTACATGAAGAGAATTGGGGGATGGTAGAAAAGTAGATAATTATTATTATTTAGAAAGAAAGTAATAGAATTTATTTCTCCTTAGAAAACACTGGGTTAAGACTTTGAAATAAAGCTTATAAAATTGCATTCTTCATTCTAGGTTCATTTCTGTTTACAACTTATAAAGCAAGAGTATGAAAACAAGCCCATCTTGGTTTGCAGATAATTCCTTTTGATAAGTGAAAGGATGTGATGTGCGGGTTATCTGTTAGATAATCATAAATCCTCAAAGAGCTGCAGGTGCAAGGGTTCAGATGGTTGGTTCTTGCTTAGGGTCCCCAGTTAGTATGATTACAGTCAGATGGTACATAAGGCTGGAGTCACATGATGGTACCTAGGTAGGGAAGAATGGAATGGCTGCAGGCTGGTTAGCTGTCACTTTTTTCTGTCCTCATCCAAGAAGCTAGCTGCAATAGCAACCTCAGGGGAGTGCTCGATCTTACACAGAACCTGGTCTTTGTGAGACAATGTTCAGAGAGAAGGGGAACAAATCTGCCCGTCACTTACCACCCATATTCAGATATCACTCCTGCCATATTCCCTGGGTGAAGAGAGTTATATGGCTCACCCATTCTCAAGGGGGCAGGAATAGATCTTACCTTTTGATGAAGAAAAATGTGAAAGAACATGAAGCTTTCCTTTACCCACACCTATGCTAATGCCTCCTCAGTAGCAAATTGGTCATGATGGAACAAATGAAAGGAGTTAACATAAAATTAGTTTTTAGAAATTATGTGCACATGGAATGAAGAAATAGTAAATTTGAAATACTTGTCTTTATTGTATGTGTATTATTCATTGATTCTTGTAGACCATTTAAAATTGTAACTTCAAAAGGTAAAAAATCATCAAAGGTAGAGTTGGTGAGATCTAATTTTCTTTGTATCAGTTTATGAAATTAATATGTATTTTAAGGCCATCATTGCTGCTGAAGAGATGGTAGCTAATACTTTTGAAAATTTATTTCTCCATTAAGTCTTTATATTACACACAAGCAAAGGACTTTGATTCCCTCAATGTTTTTTCTTTCTTTCTTTTTTGTCTCTAGAGGAAATAAACTTACATATACTGCTCATTCCTCTCTCAAATACAGGTGTTTAAACAATTAAAGGAGGGATTTGAAAATTCCAAAGCAAAATTAATTTTGATCTTTGTGAAAAAAATGTTGAAATGAACTTTTTTTAAAAAAAATTTTATGTCGATCCTCAGATCGAACCCAGGGTTTCATACATGCTAGGCCAGCACTCTACCACTGAGCCACAACCCCAGCCCCAGAACTTGTTCTGTTTTTATCATCTCATTTTAAATCCAAGAAACCAATGTTTAGTTTCTGTTTTTCCCTATTGGAATAACCTGGAATTCTGTAGCTGTATAAAATCCCAACTTTTCTGGGTGACATGATTCATTATCAATGTTATGATTCCATTGTGTGTGTGTGTCCTGATAAAACAATGATACTTAAATAATAACTAATGTTTTGTCAAGCACAAATTCTATGCTAGGTACTGTGATCAGTGCTTATCTTTGTATGATCTCAGTTAATTGTCTCAATAGTTCTATGAGGAAAGTATTCATATCATCCTCGTTTTTCATGAGAAAATGTCTATTGGGAAGTGTCACTTGCCCAAGTTCACATCTGGAAATTCATACTTAAGTGTTTCTGAGTTCTTAATCACCTTATTATATGCCTTCTAAGCACACAGTGACCCCAGGGTCGGTGCACTCATGAATTTTTTACTGTGGTTCTTATAGGCTGGGATAAATGATGGCAGTACAACCATCAGATCCACTTTCCTGTTGTAAGAGGCCTTATCATAAAGAATTGTAGAGAAACAAAATTAAAAAGTGATGATTTATTTGCTTTTATAATAACTGTGTTTGATTTATGGCAGCATTTAAACCTGTGCATATGTTTTTTATTATGTTACTACTCTGCAAACTGAAATACAGCTTAGTAATTTTACCATATTTACCATAATTACTTTTACCATATTTAAGTAATTCAGATTCATAGACAGTGTATCACTGACAAAATATCCCCTATCACAAAGCCTTGGGGATTTTATTTATATTTGCTTCAGTAATAAGATATGGTTGATTTGTATTTGTGCTTCAATGCAAGACCCTTTAAGTCTAATTACTGAAAAGTGAGAAAAAAAATGTTGATAAATGTGTTCTTTGCAAGAAATGTAAGGTTAATAAAAATAAAAAAAAAATCACAATGATGTAGCTAAGCTAAGTGTAATTGATTAATAAAATGCAAGAAGAGTATAACTAAAAACTATAACCAATTCAAAGCAACATATGTGCAATTAAAAAGGAGGACTTTCTGAATATTGAAGGATTAACCAATTAAGTTAAAAGTATTTAGTGAGGGCCTAGTAGGTGCCGATTTTCCTAGAATAAGCTTTTGGAATAATATATCTCTGAATTAAAAAATAAGCAAAGATAGTTGCTCTTTAGTGCTTATATTCTAGTAGGAAATTCATAAAATAAAAACTAGATAAAATAAGTAAATTATATTACACGCCAATGGGTGACAATAGATATCTAACAAGAAAAATGGAGATTCAAGAAAATTTGGAACTGTTGGGGGAAGAGGATTACTACAATTTTATATTCAGGGAGATAAAAAAAAAAGCAGCTCTCTTTGAGAGGTTGGCATATAAGGATAGACTTCAAGGGCTGGTGGGATTTGCAAAGTGAATTTCTCATAAAAGAGACATCTAGGGAGAGAGAACAGCTCATGTAAAGGATCTAAGCTGGGAGAGTGCCTTGGGGACAAGAAGCAAGGCAGCCTTTGTGACTGGGGTGGAGTGAGCAAAGACCAAAGACATGTCAGAAAGATGGGGTTGGTGGGGGAGATCGGCTTCACGTGTGAGTGAGATGGGATGTTATTGAAGTGTTGAGCAGATCAGCATGGTAGGACTTACTAGCCTGCTATGTTGAAAACAGAGGATAGGGAGGCAAGAATGTAAGCAAGGATTCTAGTTATTACAATGATCCAGGTGACATGAAGGTGTTTTGTACTAGACGCTTAGCAATGACAGGGCTGAGAACAGATCAGATGGTGGATGTGTTTGAAGTAGAGCCCACAGGATTTCCCCAGAGGTTTTATATAGCACATGAAAGTAAGAGAAATATTAAAAATGACTCCAGTGGTTTTTTGTTTTGTTTTGATTTCTAGAGTATTGGCCTAAGCAAGTACAAGGATGGAGTTGCCATCACTTGAGGATGAGTGGGTCTTGGGGAAAGATCAGGAGCTCTGCTTGGGTCATGTCATGTTTCAGGAGTCTATTAGATATCTGAGTGGAGACCATAAGTAGAAAGTTGGTAAACGAGTTTGGAGTTCAGGAAAGAGAAGGCTGAGCTATAGTTTTAAATTTGAAAGTTGTTGACATACTAATGGATGACACTTAAAGTTATGGTACGGAGGATCTAAATAAGAAAGTGTACATGATTATAGGTTAAAAAAATGAAGGACTGCATCAGGTTGCCTTCTAATATTATTAAGTCTATAGAAGGAGGAACCAGTTAAGGAAACCAAAGCAATGATTCATATTCTAGATGTCAAAATGAAATGATCATGGGCAATGTTTGTATCTCTGTTTTCCAATCTGTAAGTAGGGATGACAAAATACCTATCTCCTATGTTCAGTGTGAGAAATAAATGAATTAATACAGGTATTTATTAAAGGACCTAGAAATGAAAAGCAATAAATTCTAGCTATTTTTATTTCCAGTATTAACAGGCATATTGCTAGCAGGTGATAATAATAATAAAGCCTATGGAATTGTGCCTCACTCATCTATAATAACCAAAGAACTTGCAGTTATATATAATTTGGTGGGTTCTTCGGAGGACCTGTGTGGCTCACTGATGGACCACACTTGGAGTCTGTCTACTTTGTTCCAATGAATAAATTGGGCTTTTATAAGAATTCACTCTTACTTGGGATTTGAGATTGTTCTTTTTTTTTTCTTCTTAATTTGGTCACTTTTTCTTTCTCTATTGGCTTCACATTCTTTGGACTTTTGGGAAAAAATGGAAGAAGAAAAACTAGACCAAAAATAAGTCAATGAATAAGAATAAGTGAGAAGGAAATGAAGGAGAAAAGTTGAAGATATTTGCTTCTATTTATTTGTGATCTAGAGTTTAAGAAAAATACATGTTTGGTTTGACCTCTTTATTACCAAGAGTAAATAACAGAGTTGTAGTGGTAATAATTGGATAGAAACACTTCTATCTTTGTAAATTTAGATGTAGTCATACCTCAATGTTTGAGGTCAATTTGCTATGGAGTGTAAATGACATTTGGCTAATGTGAATGTCCATGACCTCTGACTTTTGGGGCATGTATTTGTTTTTCCATCTAGAGATAGTGCACCCAAATAAAGCCTGAAGTCATAATAACACTATAGCTGCCAACCTTCGCAAAATCAATCTTTTGTTTTTGAAGGCAAGTAATGGGGAAGCTATTGGAGAGCAGAAAATTAATCTTTTCCACATATTGTGTTCCTAACTAGCATAATGGCTTATACACTCAATAAAATTTTAATGGATAAATTAATGTGGAAAATAAGTTATAGGTACTAGATATGAAGTGATTCGTCATCAATCCATTGATTGCCCAAGATTTAATAAGTTGATCTAGCTTATTAAGATTTTTTATGTATATAAGGTAGATATGAATATCCCAGACTACAAAATTGAGTTATGCAGAAAATTTAATGTTTCTGTGACTCAATATAATCTTATTCTGAACCTCTCTTCTGGTGAGGGCAATAATAAAGCTTAATCAATTCTGAAAACTCTAACATATAAGATGCTCTGGAGCCTGGTATCACGTCATCGTTGCCTCGCTTCTGAGTTAAGCCTTGGCTGTGTGCACTCTTCCACGTGGGCCTTGACTCACTCCTGTCTTTCAGCCTCTCGTCAGATGTCTATGTGCTGAGTCTCTGATTCCCCCCACCCCCCAGGGGTTCCTCTAAATCCACAAACATTAGCGGGCACTTACTTGGCCTGTAGTGCACATGCAGTTTGGAAGTACAGATTTCACATCTTAAGAGTGTATGATAGTTTTATGTGTCCACTTGCCTGGGCCATGGGAGCCTGAACATTTGGTCAAACATTTTTCTTAGTGTTTCTAAGAAGATATTTTCAGGTAAGATTAACATTTAAATCAGTAGACTGAGCAAAGCAGATTGCCATGCCTGATGTAGATGGGTTTCATCCAGTCAATTGAAAGACTTTTTAGGAGAACTTAAAGCCCCTCTTTCCCCTGAGGAAGAGAGATTTCTTCTTGCATAATGACCTTTGAACTGGCACATCGGATTTTTCCTGCTTTCTGACTTGAGTTGAAACATCAGTTTTTTTCTGGGTCTTGAGCAGCTGGCCTTCAGACAAAGACTACACCTTGGTTCTCCTGATTCCTAGGAATTTAGGACTATGCTGTTGGCTCTTCTGTTTCTTCAGGTTGCCAAAATGGATCACCACCCTTCCTCGCTATGTGAGCCAATCCTTACAAAATCCTCCCTCTCTCCTATATGAGGAAATCCGTTGGCCAGTGGGGAATAGAAGCCTCAGGTGCTCAATACTCAGTTGGACAATTCTCCATGACTCTTGGGTCCCATTGGGTCCCAATGGAGTTGAGCTTCTGTTGCCCAGAATGACTTCTTCCATAATACTCCCTTACATTGGATTTCTCTCCTCCCCAGTCTCATGCTTCTAGTCCCTCAGTCCTTGTGGGTGGACTCCTGCACATGAATCCTTGTTTCAGGCTTTCCTTTGTGGGAAACTCAATCTGAGACACACAGTCATTTTAGATTTAACCTCAATCAATTCAGATATTTCCATCTCTCTTATCATAAATTGAGCTGAATTGTGTCTCCCTCAAATTCTTATGTTGAAACTCAAACTACCACTGTGACTGCATTTGGAGATAGGGCTTATAAAGAAGCAATTAAATCAGTTCATAACTAGGGCACCCCAATACATTAGGATTAGTGTCCTTATAAGAAGAGCTACCCTATAAGATGGCTTACAAGAAGAGATCCCTCCTTTTATTTCTCTCTCCTTTCCCTCCCCATTTCCTTCCCTCTCTCCTTCCCTCTCTGCTTCACTCTCTCCCCTAAGGGAGGGCCCAGTGAGAAGGCAGCCATGTGTAAGTCAGGAAGAAAACTCTCATCAGAAGTTGAATGAGGGGCACCGTGTTCTTGGACTTCCCACCCTACAGATCTGTGAGAAATAAATTTCCATAGTTGACATCATCATGTGTGTGTGTGTGTGTGTGTGTGTGTGTATGAGAGAGAGAGAGGGAGAGAGAGAGAGAGAGAGAGAGAGAGAGAGAGAGAGAGAGAGAGAGAGAGATTGTTGTTGTTATTATAATAGCAGCCCAAGAAGACTGATACCCTGAGAAGCATTTGATTTTAGGGACTGTTGGGAGTATCTGCCTGTAGAGGGAGGAATGTGGAACTCTCTGGCATCTAGTTTTTGCTGCCATGCCCTGCAGTGGTCTCAGCGGTTTGTTCTCTGCCATGGCGACCTTCCACTTTGACTTCTGCTGAGATGTCCACATTCTCATTGACCTTGGCTATCAGTTCATGAACTGTTTCCTTCTCATCATGGCATTGCACCTTTTTAAAAGTCAATTTCTCCTTTTTTTTTTTTTTTTGCATTTTTATATGTACCTGAATTTACTTGTGCATGTCATTTTTCCACTACCCATGTTACTGTTCCTGGCTAGCAAGGCGTAAGGAAACTGACAACCGTTTCCCCTCAAGGGTTCTGTCAGGGACTTGAACACAGGTCCTTACTATTTTTAAATCGATCCCAAAATCTATATTGGTGGATTTGATCACTCTTCCTCACATTAGATTTCCCTGGAGGAGAGGAATGAAGGTCAGGGTTCCTTCTCAAAGAGCCACACCAGTATCTCATGGCCCCATTTCTCCTTTGCTTTGTTCCTTACTGCCTTCCTTTCATATCCAAATACTACAGCAGGTACTTGTGGTGCCCTGCTCCATATATCCTCATTCCCTTGCCCACCTGTGCTGCAGCTAGCCAATTCCTGGCCCACTGTCACATCCATACCTAATAGTCCAGGACTTGTCTTTTTTTGCTTTAGGGATTTTTTTCTGGTATCATGGAAAATCTTGATCATCTGCACAAGTATAGCCCAGAATTACATAATGACATTCCTATGTGTAGCTGTTGGAAGTGAGTGATGGAATTTGGTGTCCCAGCCCCTTTCCCGCAGAAGGAGGATTCAGAGGGATGCCTTCCACTGTTGCTCCGAGTCTTACCAAAGAGAATTAGCTCCATTTAGTTGCCCACAGTGGGTAACCAGCTCATTAACACCCAACTTACTGAACTTCTCCCTTCCCTGTCTGATTTCCTACTGTGCTTTCTGGACACATCTCCTAAATAAACGACTTCACCCAGGTCATTGTTTCAGGTATACAACAGCAAGGTCTTCCAGGTGTGGGGAAAATTCTCTTCCATGTATTCCTTGATGTCTTGCTATGATAGCTGGTCTTAGGCCTTTGAACATTTATTAAAAAGCTAAGTAATTTTTTTTCTCTATTCCTTTTTTGACAACTCAAATGGAAACCAAAAGGCCAAGGGCCATAGATTAAAGCAAGAAAAAGCAAAACTAAACATTCTTCTTGCCAAACATATCTGTCAACCAGGGCAACTTACCTGGAAAACAAACGAACTATTCTTGGTTAAGGGTATCTGTGTAGTCACACCCCACCTGGAACTGCCACTCATGGCATAGCAACCAAGCACCCTGGGGTTTTTAGCCATCTGCCATCCCTTGCCTGGAGGAGCTATTCTCTAGTTTGTCTGCCTATGCAAATAGGCCAACAGCAGGTATCTCTGAGGTACATGGAGACCATCTCCCTGGATGGCTGCTACTGAATGCAGATGTGGGCACTCGAGCAGCCAACAAGCTGCTGTGAGCAGGTGTCAGACCTAACCATTCAGAGAAGATTGATGTTATTATGGGCTCAGTTTATGACTGGGGAATGTGCTTCACTGACCTGCTCTTGATTAAGTCAAAGGGAAGTGCTAAGGATGCTTTCTCGTTGAATGGATGGGGCTTTCTAATAAACAATGAACATCATGCTGAGGAATCAGCCCTTTCTGTGAACAGCCTACACTTTACAGTCATTAACATGTGCCAAGGTCATTCACAACTACTTCAAGTAACTGTTTCAAGAGGGGGAAAAAACCCAGTGTAAATTACAATGAAAGAGAGACAGCACAGCCTAGAGAGACGGGTCGTTCCTTTAAAAATGTTTGTTTTAATTGTAGAAGAGGTGGCTAAAGAAGCTTCTTGGGAATTTTTTGGTTTGGGTCTCCCACAACCAGATCTGAGATAAGGATTTGAATATACATAGTTTATTTAGACTGATAAACAGTGATAAAGTGAGACAAGGAAAGGACTGAATCCAATCAATGGTATGGTATTGAATGAGTTATTATTTTAGGTAACTGGACCTCAATTTAATCAAGAAATTTTGAGAGATGATATAGAATATATCATAGAATTATTGCCTCATCAGCCCCAAACCTAAGAGGTAAGGAAGTTGCAGTATTTAGTTTCCAGCTCTCAATGGTTGAGGCTTGTTCTCTGGCATGTCGTGGAGGACATCATGAGACGCCACCCAGGTTGCCCTGTAAGGAAGGAGCTGTTGCCCAACACCTATGGGTGCTGTCAGTGGACAATTCCATGTGCCAGTCCATTCAGTAATTGCCTCAGCTGCTGAGTGCTTCCTTGCCAAGGTCACATTGAATGATGGCCAGCTTAGACCAACTTGGGGAATTCTACTTTAGCTCTAGAGTACTCCATAGTGTTGGCTGAAGCTATCACTGGGCATGCATTATAACCTGACTTCTCCCTCTGCTTTATCCACCTTCCTTCCAATCTCTTCCATGGGGTGAATCCCAAAGGAATTCTGTAACACACACCCTGATCACTCAACTCCATCTCAAAGTCTGCTTCTGGGAGAACCCAGTGTGGGATGGCATGAATTCTCTGATTTGTGGACTTCTACTGAGATAACATCACAGGTACTTTTCTTCTTCTTTTTCTTCTTCTTCTTCTTCTTCTTCTTCTTCTTCTTCTTCTTCTTCTTCTTTCTTAACATATTGATTCATTCTAGTTATACATGACAGTAGATTCCATTTTGATATAATTGTATAAGCATGCAATATATTTTATTCTAGTTCGGTACTTTTCTGTAGGAGGCTGTGTACCAACACAGGGAGTATTGAGAGCAAAGCATGCAATGACTGCTACAGAGGTACTTGGATGGCAGTTATCTTTTATTTGGATTAATCAGTGGAGGTGAGATCAAATGAGGGAAATGGGAAATAAGGGGTATGCTGTGGTATTAGGATAGAAGACCACTGAGTTTAGCGTCATGTGGCTCAGTGACCATTATAATAGTGGCGGACTCTGAGCAGCAGGACATCAGTGGGAGGGCAGGTGAGCTAGCAGATGGATAGGTGTGTGGGAGGCTGTGATATGAAATTTTTTTTAAAAAGTATGTAATCCAGAACAGTGAAAAGTGAGACAATAGATTATGGGCACTTTGTATAGTTGCTATTATTATTTACTACTCTTTTTATTTCTCTCCATCAGAACTAAGTCACTTAAATCCTGCTAATTCTGTCTTCTGAGTATCCTGAAGACTGTCCCTATGGCTACCCACTTTAATTTCACCTCTTTCATCAGCATCTGATTTTCTGGTGGGCTTCTTTTTGGTGTTGGTCTTCCCACATCTTCTCTCTGCAATGCAGGCAAAATGTCCACTTAAGTGAAAATTGGATCATGACAGTCCTGCCAGTGTATGATGTCTCCTACTGTTCTTGGCCTATGGTTTGCCTGTTCAACATGGCCCCAGGGTCTTACTCAACCTGGTCTCTTTCTGCCTTTCTGTACCATTGCCCTCCATAATGCATGGTCCAGCCATACTGCATTGGTTTCTTTCCTAATATTACATCTTTGCCTGCACTGTCCTGCCTTCAAAATACTTCTCAGGTCTAACTCTAATGTTCCATATCCCAGTGTGCAGCCCACAGCAGGGCCTTGCTGCCTCACACCTGGGATGATCATCAGGTTTCAGAATTCAGAAGGGGCTCTGAGTTCCTCTCTTTGAGCCTCCCATTTCTAATGAAGACACTGAGACCCCGAAGGGTAAAATGGCCGTGTATAGATCACAAGCACTAGTGGCAGAGATGTGAATGGGACTCCTGACCTGGACCTCAGGGCATTCTTTCTACCTTCTCAACTCTAGGTTGCCCTTACTAGTGCCATTCTCTCCCATGTCCATTCTTCATTTCAGGTGGTGTCTGGTCACCTCTTTTATAGATACCACTCCCATAAAGTTACTCCTCTCAAAGTCTCTATGGCTCTCTAATGCTTCTGCTGCCAAGTCTAGAATGTGACTGGATTCCAGTTGTTCCTTGTTCTGCTTCTATCCCTCCTTCATTTCCTGACAAATATCATCAAAGGAGTCACTTTTACATCTCTATTTTGTTGAATCTACGATGCCATCAATTGTTGCAAATAATGAACTGTAACTTTAATATATCATTTAGGTAGAAAAAATAATGCCAACTAACCTCAAATACACCATTGATTAAAACATGGGTAGTGATTTCAGAGATAAAAAGGTGAAAACACATAAATCTTAGAAATAATGCCTGGTGATCTACTTTAAAAACAGTTGGCTCAAATTTCTCCTACTGTATCAAGCTCCCCTAGAGTAATCTTGGCTGTGATTTTTTAAATTCCTTTAATTCAGTCCATTACGCATTTTCAAACTTTGCTAATTTTCTTTTCTTTCCATCCTCCTTGCACAAGTGATTGTTGTGTGCTTTCTGAGTGCCTGGCATGGGGCATAGAGTGATGAAGAGCATCTTGTCCCTGTTCTCATGGTCGTTTTCTAAGGAAGTAAAGTGATGCATGGTAATCACAAGCCACAAAGTGCTGTGGAGAAAATACTGCTGAGGATAGACAATAGAGGAAAGTGCTAGAGAAAAATCTATTTAGGTAGTATTTCTTCCACTTAAACCCCACCCTACCTCCACATATCCACCCCTTCTTCAAAACACAGCAAACATCTTCATCTTCCTATAAATACGTAACTCATTTTTAACCATATGCTTTTAACCTTTATAGCCTCAAAAGTTACTCCCTCTTTTAAACTGTGTCTGTTTTTTTTTTTTTTTCCTTTGAGAGAGGCAGAAAAGCATGATGTTGGTAGCATGTACTCTTAGAGCCAGTCTCCCTAGGTTCAAGTCACTTACTGGCTATACGGCCTTATGGGGGTAACCTAACGTCTCTGTGCCTCATTTTCCCCATGTTTAAAATGAAGATATTACCAGTAAGATTCTCATGGCTTTGTTGTTTGTGGTTAAATGAACTAAAGTATATAAAATATTGAGAATAATGCTGGGCATGAAGGAAGCATTAAAAGTATCGTTGTATCTATCCTGATTATACTGGCTTTTATCCATGTTTTGTCTTCATGTTTAGACTTAAGTTGGGCATGGTTAAGAGCAAGGGACTTAAGGGCCAAACAGAAGAAGATGGCATCCTGGCTTAAACAGCTTTTCCAGGTGTATGGACTGATATACCTAGTCATTTGGAATGTCAGTTTCTTTACAATTCAAATAAGAGCTGTACTATCTACATTTTGGGGTAATTCAGAGAAGTAAATATAAACATGCAACCTGGCTGCTATATCACCAGCTTTTACCGGAGACTACTGTCATTCTTACCTCAACTTAGGAAGGGCAGTCTGTCTTATTTTCTTTGTCTCCTCATATCACTCAGTAGAACTCATTATTTGATTTTGATAATACTAGTTAAGCATTTGATAATAACTGTGTGAAAAAACAAATGAGCAAATAGCAGTGTCCACTAGGGACCTTGTCATGGGGGCTAATATGGTCACTTTCCCAATTCTGCTTCTTTTGCTTCTAGGTACAAATGATGAAGTGTGTGTATGTTTGGAGAGGGGATCTTGTCTTTCTTATTATTCTGTTCTTAGAATTAGTGGGGCTTTTGTGGGGGCATGCAGAAATCTGTTTTTTTTTTCTTATATGGTGTAATTCAAAAATTTCCACTAATGTTGAGAATACAATTATCAAGATCCATGAAAATGTCTTCATCTATCTTTGATTTTTCAAACTGGAACTTCTCCATAACATGATCACAGGAAACCCATGAAATACTATATTTATGATTATAAGCCTTAGAAACACCATCTCTCTCTGTAAAGCTTATCTGCATCCCTGACAATACAGGAAACTTGTATTATTTAATCACAACAACTTGCAACATTTGATCACAGGCCCCTTCAGCTCTTTTGTGTCACCATTATCACACTACTCTGTGATTCCCCACTAAACCTGACATCTGGCTTTCTTGCTTTTATCAAGTACTAATTTATTTTGGACAATTTTCAGGGCTAATCAACCAAAAGTTTATATCCGTATGGCTCTGGGAAAACATTTCGGTCCTCACCTCGCCCACAAGATATCATTTAGAATAAAATGCTTCATTAAGCTAGATCTCAGTGACAGGCATGTGTCACAAGTTATTCCATTTCCAATTCTCCTAAGAGATCAGTATAAGATGAAACTAAAATAAAAATGGGTCAGTTGTGACAATAAGCAAATTCAAATGTATGTCATATAGTTCTTTACGTGACTGTTATTTTCTCCTTCTAGTCATTCTCTTTGACAACATTGCAAAGCAGAAAAAAAGACATAGTACACTAAATACTCGACAGCTCCTTTCTGCATTCTCTGTCCTCCCTCCTTCCTCATGAGTTAGTGCAGAAGATGCAGGGTCTGGCTATCTCCTAAATGCTTCTGAGTTGGTCTTATTCTCTCCATCCTCACAAGTTACCATCTTCTCCCCTGAGCTATTGTAACAGCAGTCTCACTAGTATTTTTACCTTTAGCAGGCTCACATTTTTGTACATTAGATTGATTGCTTTCATGGCTCCAATTTTTTTTTTCATATTCCCCTTGTGACTTTGCAATTCTCACACTAAGCAGAGCAATCAATTTATTTCTTCTCTCCTTAGTTGGATCTGATTTAATGACTTGATTTGGACTGTGGAATGCCGCAGAAGTGAGGGAATGCCACCTTGCAGCCTGGACCTTGAGAGGCCTTGAGATATGCCTTGCTCTCTTGCACCTTGGCTGTCATCATGACAGCAAGGTCAGGCCACCTTGCTGGAGGCTGAGAGACTAAGGAGGTAGAGCACCTTGAAACCAGCCTCGAACCAACCTCCAGCCTGCTGCCAGGTACATGTGAGAGGCAGCCAATGTTAGCAGAGCTGCCCAGTCAAGGCTCGGCAGAGTCTGGATGCATGGGTAGTAACATTTTTTAGGTATGCCACAGAGGTTTCCTGGTTGTTGCTGTGAAGTATTTTGAAGAGAAACTATTACCTTTTCTAAAGTAGAATCTGAATCCTAATCTTGCTTGAAGTGACTATGACAGACATTGCTAATTTCATATCAAATGGCCATTCTGCCATTGTTTTTCCTCTCTTTGTAAATGGATCTGACTTTTTTGGTGACAAGTTTTGTTAGTTACCGCTAATGTTGACTTATGATGTGGTTCTGGTCAATGACATACAGGTAGAAATAACTAGAGAGAAACTTCTTCCTCAAATAAAAAGATAAAAAAACTTCACTAGAAAGATCTAAAAGGGAAAAAAGCATTAAATTGGACTTCAAAAACATTTAAATCTTTTGTACTTCAAAAGACATCAATAAAATAAAATGAAAATGTAAGCCACAAGCTTGTCAAATAATTTAAAAACATGTAGACTGCCTATCTGATAAAGGCCTTACATCTAGAATAAAAAAGAACTTTCACAACTCAATAAGACAAATAATCTAAACGAAAAATAGGCAGAGAATCTAAATAGACATGTAACCAAAGAAGATAAACAAACAAAGAACAAGCATGTAAAAAAGATATATCATGTCATTAGGAAAATGCAAAGGAAACCCACAAATGGGAGATCACTTTCTGTTCACTAGAATGGGCACGTTGAAAAGATAGTCAATTATAAGTGCTGACAGGGATGTAGAAATATAGGGACCCTCATAATTTGGGCAGAATTTAAAATAGTGCATCTTTTGGAAGCATTGTTTGTCAATTTCTTAAAAAGTTTATCAAACATTTACTATATGCCTCAGTTTTCCATGCCTAGGTATCTACCTAAGAGAAATGATAATGTACGTCCACACAAAGACTCATGTGGGAATGTTTCTAGCACATTATTATAATAGCCTACTACTGAAAAGCCCAAATGTCCATTACTACTGAATGAATTAAAAAATGTGATATTTCCATGGAATAGAAGACCAATAAGAAGTAAAAGACTAGTGATATATGCTCAAAAACGTTGATGAAGCTCAAAAACATTGTGTGAAAACAAGGTAACCAGATATAAAAAGAATACATATTATATAATTTTGTTTATATGAAATATCCAGAAAAGGAAAATCCATAGAGACAAAAAGTATATGGTGGTTCCCTGGGACTGGAGAAGGGAATTGTGAAAGAGTGCAGATGGGCATAAGGAATCTTTTTTGGGGTGATAGACATACTCTGACATTGGATTTTAATGTCAGTTCACCCAAAAGGGTATATTTAATTGTATATAAATTATACCTCAGAAAATTGTCCCAAAGTAAGAAGAAAATGAAACATTGAAAATGTTTTAGTAGAATACAAGTGTTTTAGTAGAATACAAGAAAGTAACCCATATTTATAATGATAGCATATAAAAATAAAGCAAAATGAAACATCCTACAGGGAGAAAACTCATTTGTTCTTATCAATCTTTGGCCTTCTTCCTTCTTCCTGACTGGAACCCAGGATTGATACCTGGAGGTGTTGCAACTCTCCTTGAAAAAAAACTTCATTGGAGTAAAATTGATAAAATTGTGTTTAAGTTGTACAATATAGTATCTTACTATGTATCCATGTTGTGAAATGACTGCAATTGAGTTAGTTAACACATGCATCACTTTAGATTGATGCCATTTAACATCTTCTTAGCAAATACTAAGTAGACTATATTTTACTATTAACTATAACCACCATGCTATCTATACATTAGGTCTCCAAAACTTATTCATTTTCCAAATGGAAGTTTGCACTTGGATTGACATGCTCCATTTCTTCCAACCTCAGCCACAACAACAGACCATTCTGCTGCTGCTCAGAATGGTGGTTTTCTGCTGTACCTCCATTCTATGAAATTCTACAGTCTGTTTCTCTGAGTTTTACTCTTAGATTCTGTATACAGCATTGGTCTTTCTCAGTCTGACCTATTTCACTAAGCATCCTGACCTCCACATACATCCATGTTGTTGCAAATAGTAGGACTCCCTTCTTGGTCTTGAATAGTGCATCATTCATATTTTCTTTATCCACGGATGCTCATCACACCTATCTTGCATTTACAGAGATGACAACTACACACTGAGGATAATGAAGCAGGAGACTAGAGACACCCTAGGTCCTTGGTGACATTTTTTAGTCCCTGTACCAGCCCAGAATTTGCCTCCTATAGATTTTTGTAATTTGTGAAGATAATGTATATCTTTAAAGCCTTTTCACAGCTTATAACTAAAGTTAAAACTCATTAATCTGACCTGTTTCTCCTTAATGGTTTAGTCTTGTCTATACCTTCATGAGGTTTATTCCAAGGCCACCACAGCACTGGTGGAAACGGTTCTCCCTCTTCCTTGGTTTCCATATCTCTTCTACTGTCCTCTTTCTTCATTTCCATCTTTCATTCTTCCAGGCCCCACCTCCCAGTCTAGTCCTCCATAATGTGCTCGCTGAGAGAAAAAGCATCATACTGTAGAGAATTTAGATGTCTAGTCTTCAATGGCTACTTGCCATCCTACCTACATTGGTCACCTGGATTCTTTCTCATTCCAACCCCAGGACTATTCTCTTCTGAACAAGAAAAGGTATTTCTGCTAGCCCTTGCTTAGGTCTGACCTGATATTCTCACAAGCATAAGGACATTTCCGTTTTTCTCTTGAGTGTGAACCCAGGGAAAAGCCAGGGTTTTCACCTGGCACCTAGCTTGCCACAGACACCTGACCCACTTTTCCCTCTGTGTTGACCCCGTGCTGTGGTTGTGTATGGGATATTAGTAAGGCAGCCTTATCATGTTTTGGAAACGACAGGTGAGACACAGGTCTCTTGGCTTCAGTATCCCTCCAACCTGTCTAGAAGACTCCATCACTTCTCCCAGTTCTAGGTCTTAGTGAGAGGGAATGGGCATAAAGATGGACCAACACCTGAACATTCATCTCCTCTTTTCTTAGTCCCCAGCTCAGTTAGCTGTGGTCAAGAATCCATTCTGCATGATTGCATATCTGTGGCTCTAGTACTGGATTTGTACTTGGCTTTGACCTTTAAATATTTAAAGGCAAATCATTGAGTGTATTATTGTCTGGGTTTGTTTGAAAATTTCTCAATCCTGGGGATTTGAAGGGGATAATAAGGTCACTCTTAAAGTGCATGAGGAATGAAACTAGTATCCTATCACACCTGGAGTCTGGATCACATTTGCTTTTCTATGTCCTGTTTTAATGGAAAATTTGGAAAGACCCAATCTGGCAATCGGCGTGGATAAGATCTCTGTATTCCCAAATGGCACATCCTATTCTTACTTACACTCAGTTCCTTAGTGATGAATCTAGCTTTATTTTCCTATGTCTCTATTTAAACATGGACCTTTTTTTTTCTTGGATCATCTCCTTCCTGGGATCTGCATTTTTGTTTCTTCTAGAAACCCCATGAGCCCCTCAGTTTGTCCTTCTTCTCAGTCTCAGCACGCCATACAGCTGGTGCAGCTGGGAGATCTATACCATCCCCCTGCTGAGGCATAATTACAGCAATTAAATCCTAGACTAGTATTTCAAGGAAGCAGTATTTTCACATCATACTTAAAACTGGTTTAATTTGCCATGTAGTTTGAGTGGTAAACATTTTCCCCAATGTTTTGAATTTTAAGAACATTCTACTATCAGTACTACAGAAATCTGCAGAGTTTGTAGCTTATGAAAACGCATTTGGTTGTGATACAAACAACCAGAAAGGCTCTGGTTTACTGTACGAAGTGTTTCAGGATGGTTCAGTGTCTTAGGAAAGGGTTTGCAATTTAAGCAGAGCAGTAAGAAATGCTCTTTTATCGGAAGGTCAGTTTAAAAAAAATAAACATAATGGGATAAAAATTGGGAAGAAAAACAGTAACATGCAAACCATAATAATTTCTCTCAAATAACTTAAAGGCAATCAAACTCAAATAGAAGTTTTTTTTTTTGCTCTAATATAATTCAGTCTACCAAAGGTTGAAATTTCTTAGACTATGTATAAAATATTCATGAACTAAATTTCCCCTCAGCTGACCCTTTTCTTCTCCCCATGTTCACAAATTTAATGGAAAAAACCTTATCTGTTAGAATCAGACTGACTCTATACTTTCATGGCCTCTAGCTAATTATGATCCTAAAGAGCTACTGAGTTCCTCAAAAGCACCAAATTTATGAACCATGATAATAGGAAATCTGGAAATAAGTTTTTTTTTTTTCCTCTATCGATACCAACCAGACCAAAAGAAATTCTAAAAAGTAATTTTATCTAAAAGAAGCAGGGAATTTTCTTTTAAGTAGTTTTATGTATTTCTATAATTCATTAAGACAAATGATTACATGGAATCCATTTTCTTTCCCAGAACTTGAGAGTGTTAATAAACTACTAAAAGCAGAATCTAAGAATTCAAGAGTTGAGAAAAATTGGTCAAATTACTTGAAATCGCCTGAAAGTGTAGCTATATGCATTTTCCTTTATTTGATTGAATATTAGTTCTTCAGTAAGAAGTCTCCCAACCCCTTTTTCTAAACACAGCATATGTCAGTCAACCACGGACACAGACATGAGCACAGAATCCAAATAGCACATATAGGTAACCATCCATTTAGTTCACAATCGTGTGGGAGTTAGCCAAGACTAAGCTGGCTGTGTGGCTCAGGTTCATGTGTCTTTCAACCTTCTCTTGCGACTTGAAGATGAGGCTGACCTATCCTTTTCAGGGCAGTACCATAAGAAAAATGAGTGAAAACATTCAAGGCTTTTTCAATCTAGACTTGTAACTGACACTGTCTTACATCTACCTTATTCTATTAGCCAAAGCAAGTTATATAGCCATCTCCAATATTGAGGGATAAGAAAATAAATTTTACTTCTTTAATGTGAAAAATGGCAAAGTCCTATGAGAAGGAGCAAAAAGATTGGGAAAATTCCTATAACATTTTTATAGGAAAAGATGCATAAGGGAGGCCAATCATGCTTTCAAACACCTAATTATTGTGTCATTCAAGCATAAAAAGGTGTAGGAAGAAGATACTTGATAAGTATCAAGGACATAAAATGGAAAAATATATTTATTGATTTATTTATTCATTTATTTTATATCTATTGCTACATAAAAAATATCCTAAGATAGCAGCTAGAAAAATATATATTTATTATCTTATGGTTTCTGTAGATCAAGAATATGGGCACCCTTGCCTGGGTGCTCTAGCCATGGAGTGTCTTTCGAGGCTATGGTCACACCAGGGCTTGGCCAGAAAGAATCTATTCCCAAGCTCACTCTGAAGTGCATTGGCAGAATTTAGTTCACTGTGATTTGTTACACTGAGGTCTTAGATTCTTCCGAGTTGTTGGCTTGTTGAATGGATGTCATTCGCAGTTCCTTGACTTGTGGGCATCTCACAAAATAGTGGCAAGCAAGATGGAAAGAGTGGAGACCAGAGAGAATGAGAGAAAGCAAGATGGGAATCATAGTCCTCTCTAACCCATTCATGGAAGTGATGTCCTGTGCCGTATCATGTTACAAGCAAGTTTTGAGGTACATCCCATGCTCAAGGGGAGGGGATTACACAAAGGGCATAAATATTAGGAGGCCAGGGACCTCAGTAAGCATTTTAGAAGTTGCCTACTACACATAACCACTCTGATTTATGGATACTTTACTGTGTATAAATCCTTATGCTATAAAGGTTCATATACAGAGATAAAGAAACTGTAAATTATGACTTTGATCAAGTGACCTAGTAGATTCAGTGATATGATTAAAACAAAACAAAATCATTAATCCAGGCTCCTAATAACTCCTTGCTTGGATCATCATACCATAGTAAAACCTTCATATTTTTACTGTATTTTGAATCCTTTACTCTTCCATAACGTCCAGAATAAGAATCAATCTCTTTAGATTACGCTCTTTTTGATCCAGCAACTACACATCAAGTCTTTGATTTTCCCCATATTTATTCCCTAGAATAACAATTCTGTGAGTTGTTAGGATTTCATATCATGTTTAGTAAATGATAGTCAAAAAAGTTCAAGCTGGTATAGATATCACAGTATTTCTTGGAAACTTCAGTATTCTAAAATGTGAATATAATGTGCTGTTTCTCAAACTTATTACATATTTATCCACTCAGCCCTTTTGTCGTAAAGCATTTCAAAAAACTTATAATTCTGATGAATATCTTTTGGGAAAGACTACTCTCAATTCAATTTTTATTACTCCATCTCTTCTCTGATCCAGTTTGTCTCTGAAATCATCATGCAATTATGGGTTTGCAAGTGTCCCCACATTCTGGTCTCTCTACCTAAAATGTTCTTTCCCCTTCCATTAGTGTTCTGTGCTGCACTTATGACCTGATGTTGTTAATTGATTTCTTTGTCTCCTCTTCCCTTTTCTCTGAACTGCTATCTTCTTGAGGAATGCCCATGTATAGTTCAAGTTCATAGCAGTCTTAGTGCATATGTAGCACCAGAAACACACTGGCTTTTAAAGGAAAGAATACTTTCTGAATACTATAGCAAATGTCTCAGCTTAGTAGACACATTTCATAACCTCCTTAGCAGTTGGGTTGAGTACATATGATTCATTCTGGCCAAAGGGTTATGGAGATTATGCATCAAGATCATGGGAACACAAATGTGAGCAGACTGGATCTCTTGTGTCTCTGCATGAAAAGCTCTCTTACATTAAAAAAAAATGAATGAAATACAATTGAAGTCAACCTTAGTTAAGTCACTAAAATTTCAGAGTTTAGTCTGTCTTGATTAAGGCATTGCAATAAGACTGGTGGGATTTGACACAGACAAGAGTGTGCAGCATAGAGATGTTTAAAAGTGAACATCCAGGAGATCCAGACAGTGGCCAAGAGTTTGCTTTGAAGTTGCCTGAATTCATTCTTATTTTGGTCTTTAGGAAATTTCTAGGCATATATATCCTTAGGAAAGATGCCTTGGAAAAACTTACAGACATGGTCGTAGTTAATTGCTAGATTTGAACAGAGCTGCCTAGTTTGGCTTATTTTATGTGGAAAAAAAAGGGATAAGGTGAGTGAATAGGAAGAAAATGCAAGGAAATATACCATGGTTTTAAGAAAAAAGAAGCTTCAATAAAGTGAATGACAGATTTGCTGTCTACATTGGCAAATTCAATAGCAAACTGCTCAATTTTACCCTCATTTTGCCTAGGCAGCCTAACTTGAATTTCTAGAAAATTGCTCTTGGATTAATCTGATTATAGCTTTGATGTTAGTCCCATAATTCTAAGAGACAGGAGATTTCTTCTTCATTCCTAGATAAGGTGAAAATTTAAGGCTTTATTTTATAAGGATATAAAGGATATAATTTTCCTTATTTTATAAGGAAAGTGACTGTGAGAAATCCCAAGGGCTTTGTTTTTCTTTCTGAATTGTTAGTAGCCAGTAGCAAAAACTTTGAGTTGAAAAGGGACTTATTAAAAGGATTGTATGGGCCATACATAGATTAGGAAGGCTGGAGAACCAGGCTCTGAAAGTTTGGGGAGACTGCAGACATAATTTGTAAAGATGCCTCATCATTGCATGCTGCTGCAAACTCAAATCCAGAAATGGTGATTCTTGTAGTGAGGCAAAATATAAGTCTCTACCTGTATTGAAAGAGTCCTATGCAATTAGTCTGTTACAAGATAATTATGTGGTTGCCCTGCCTTTACACTAATGAAATGGTTTTATGAATCAGCGTTCAGAGTTGGTTGCTGTTGCGGGCAATTCGAGCATTAACTGATGGTAGTGACCAGCTGACTTTCAAGGGGGAGATTTACTCCGTCTCTGTTGCCATCACTAAGTTCATTGGCTGAAGGCAAGTGCTGACTGACATGCACCAGGTGGAGCTTCTGATTATTAAATTTCCTCACAGTGACACCCTCTGGTGAGGATTCACATGGGTACAGTACCCTTACACCCTCATTCCATTCTGAGTATTCTATGCACATAATTCTTTCCAGCTAAACAATCAGCTGCTCCCTGTGAATTAGTTTTAAACTATACTCTGATTAGTCTTTTTAAAAATTTTCAGTAAAAACAATCGTATGTACTGCTTATGGTAGATTTTACTTTTTAAAAAATTACTATTCACTCTTTCTATGAAATAATTATATAGCCTATTTGTAAAGGGCATTGATTAGGCTTGATCCGGTAACATCTTTGGACAAATGAAATGTGACAAACATGTCCAAGTAAAATACTAAATGGCCATTATGAGCTTTGACTTTGTCTCTTTTCCCTCTGACACAGAATGAAATACCATAGGTAGGGGCTACTCTTTTCATTGTGGATATAAAACAGTCATGAAGTCAAGGAGCCTATAAAACCTGTGGTAATGATCTCAAGCTGCATGTCCTGGAACCCTCACAAATATAATTGTATCTATAAACCCTCTACCCCAAAACATTGTAAGCATAAATTTCTTTACATGGACACAAAGGTTGCACCAACTTGCTGAGGCTCATTGACAGAGGTAAATGGATCTGTGTTCTAAGAGTCTTTGGGTAGGTATGTGTTTGAACAGGAAAGGTGGCTTTATAAAGTTTGGCTTAGGAGGCTGGGAATCATTCACTTTCTTGACAAATAAGCCTGCTTATTTTTCTCAATGGCATTTCTTTTTATCACTGTCAATATTTTGCTCATGGGTCCTTCTATCCTTCTCTGGATTTGATTATTGTAATTCTTCATTTTGTCCACAACCTTTGGGAGCAAACACCTGAGGTAAACTCTTTAACTGCAGCAGATGCTTTTTATTTTAGAAACTGACTGACAAAACAATTTTAGCATAATTATGGAAAAATAAAATATTTATTGCCCCTTTAAAACATTTAATATTGAGCATAGTAAAGTCACTGTGATTTCTGAAAGCCCTGCTTCATGGGATGTCATCAATATTGCTCACAAACATTTTGAGAAAACTTGGTGCTTCTAAAAATTGGGTTTTAATTTATCCTGAGGGACATATTGAATAACTTTTTTGTTCTTTTTCAAGTAATAACTTAAAAAAATCCCTGGGAAATGACCATATTGAAACATTTATCTTATTAGTCAGGCCAGGCTAGCAATTCACAATAATTTAATTTCAATAAACATTTACTAAAAACTTACTATGAGTTATAGTTTGAGGTCATCAGAATCTAATAAAAGGCAAAACAGATTTCAAAAGAAGTATAAGAAAGTTAGGGTCACATAAGTTGCAAATTAAATAGGGTTTGATCAATTAATAGGGGTGGGAGGAGAAAGAATAGAAAACTCATTTGACCTTATTATTCAGAACACTGCTTTTAAAATGGAAAAGAGATAGGAATTTTGCAACCTCAAGGAAGGATACCTTTTTACTTAGCGATGCTGTGAGCAATAGAATAATAACAAGGGAAATACTGAATGTTGTTTTTTTGTATACTTAGGGTTAACTTATAGATGAGTGTGTGATATATAGAAATGTTTCAGAACAATGTAATTACTAACAACAACAATGGAAAGGTAAAAGTATTCCTCGTTAGAGAATGAGAAAGGAGGAGGAAACATGGTGGTGGGAAAATAATGTACTACAGGAATGATCGAACATACAAAGGCGATACGTTGAAAAAAACTAAAAATAATGATATAAGCATCAACGTTTTGGAGAGTTGAGGTAAGGTAATAAAATAAACCTTCATTTGTCATAACAATAAGAAAATTAATGTCTAGACTTCATAAAAGAAGTAGTAGTATAAACTCAAATGTATAGTAACTCCTTTGAAGAGCTCATGATAGACATTGTTCAAAGTATGGCACAGTTTGGATATGAAGTGCCCCCGCCAAAGGCTCATGTGTTGAAGGCTTTGTCCCCAGTAAAATCGTTATTCAGAGGTGGGAACTTTGGGAAGTGATTGGGTCATGAGGACTCTGACCTCAACGGTGGATTAATCCATCGAGGGATTCATAGCTAAATGGATTATTGGGAGGTGGTGGCAACTGCAGGAGATGGAGGGAATAGGTCCCTGAGTGTGTGCCCTGGGGTATCATATCTTGTCCTTGGCCCCTTCTTCTCTCTGCTTCTCAGCTGCCATGAACCCAGAAGCTATGCTCTTCTATACCCATGATGTACTACTTCACCACAGGCGCAGAAACAATGAAGCCAGACTACCACGGACTGAAATTTCTGAAACCCTAAACCCAGATGAACTTTTCATCCTCTAAGTTCGTTTTTCCCAGGTATTTTGTTCCAGCAACGGAAAACTGACTAACACAAAGTATTTCACTCTAATGGTGGAGGCTGTGGAATGTTGCTTCTTTGTCATTAGCCTCTGGAGTGTGTTCACTATTTAAACTTTGCGCATGATTTAATTTGATGGAAAAACTAAAATATTTTAAATGAACAAAGTTCTGAGGAGAGAGAAATGTGTAAGGCAGGCTTCCTGGCCTGGAAAAAGTCACTGGCTATATGACCACTTGCTGCGTGAATCTGGTAATGAAGTATGAACAATGTTATAAGGTCCATACAGAATGAAGAGTAATGCTGAGTGAATTCTTTTATATTAAAGAATATAAAATATTAAAAATAGATATTTTAAATATTTTTAATTATAGATGAACAAAATACCTTTATTTTATTCATTGACTTTAATGTGGTACTGAGGATCAAACCCAGTGTCTCACATGTGCGAGGCAAGTGCTCTACCACTAAGCCATAACCCTGACCCCTGGATTCTTTTACTGATTTGTTTGGAAATGCTTTTCCTTTCAATTTGATTGTGATAGCCTTTTAGTTGTCACAGGATAAGAAAGAGCATGCAACAAGGTACATAATAATGCAAATGTTAAACTCATTGAAAAGTCCTCTTAAAAATTATGGGAGGGAAAAACATCACCAGGAATGACAGAGTGAGAACTTTCAAAAATTCTCTCCCCCATAAAAGTAAGATCATTGGCAAATATTAAAAAAAATCAACTTGCCCCCAAATTCTGGAAATTAACAAAATGATTGCAACAATCCAGCAAGTTTTTACTCTAGAAAAAGTCTGAATCTTAGAAATGGCAACAATCCAGGGAGTGTTTACTCTAGAAAAAGTCTGAATCTTAGAAACGCCAAACTTTGTGAGGTTTTTGTACCATTGGAAATCAATAGCCTCACATTCATGGTAAAATCCATGAGTGTGAACCTACGGAGCTCCTCCAAGCCCAACATCATGTGACTGTCCTTATGTGACTTGCTTGGCTGCTCCTTGGAACACTCACATGCTTGACTTTGGCATGACTCAAAGCTGGTTCAGTGCAAACTGCCTTTTCACAAGGGGCATTTTTCTCAACAAGTGGTAATTAATGAAACATTGCAGCTGCCTGAGGTGGTGGTTGCAATTGAAGCAAACAACATGTTGCCACAAAAGTTTAAAGGAAAATCTGGAAAATTGGATGTACATAGGGAGTTTTCAAACGCTTCAACATATTCTTCAACATATTCCTGGGGAAATAGAAAGACAAACACATATTTAGGGATTTGTAGATGATCAGGGCTATGCCCATGCCCTGGAAAGACTTGAGAAAAATCTACGCTCTCATCTCCTGCTTGAGGCTCTGTACTGGAACAAAGTGAATGTTAAGACAGAGATGTGAACCGCCTGCCTGAGTGTCAAAGATGTGACCCAGTCAGTGCATAGCTGGGAGACTTATTGGTTCCAGTTAAGGACATCTTTATCCAATTATGATATGACCATTAAGGTAGCTGGGTGCCACACACAATAACGAATACAAGTTGAGTTAGAATATAGACTGATCAGCAGAGTTAGCTCAAGAAAGTCACTAAACACACTGTAGCCATAATAAAAACAAAGAGCAACAACAAGAACCTCTGTGGAGTGTTAGGATCTATAAACAAGTCAAGATGGCACCTGGCATTTTGCCAGAGGGAGTGGTTTGAGAAGTAACACCAGCGAGCCATTAAGTGTGGAGATTCCTTATTGGTTGATTGCTGTATCTAGTTTATGTTAATTAAGATAAGCTGTGTGGAATGTATATATACCCCTCTTGTCCTACAATAAATGGCTCCCACTCCTGCTGTATCAATGTACGCAAGTTGCTCATCCCCCCTCCCCCGTTATTTTGCTGCAGCCGTTGCTGCAGCCGGACTGCGGCTGCTGAGAGCCACGGCCCAGTCTGTATGGCCCCTGGCATTTTGCCAACAGTATTGATTGACAGGCGAGGCATTACTATCTGCCTCTGCTGCAACTTTTGAGTTCTCGCACTATTTTGGAGTTCTCGTGGGGATTTCCGGGGATTCCCCGAGAGTTCCCATTGGTTGGGGAATTGCAGGAGGAGGGATTTCCGGGAGAGATATTTCCGCCTGGGGGTTCCTGGACGAGCCGCCTGGCGTTCGGGAGGATTCCCCGGGAGCTGTGTGAAGTGTTTTCCTGCAGTTCAAAAATAAAGTTTGTTCCTGCTTCAGTGGCTCGTGATTTGTGCCCAGCCAGACTGAGGCATGCGGCAGTGGAGGAAGGATCTGATTTCCAGTGTTGCCACTTCATATGATTTAAATTTCAACAAAACTCCAGATATCCAAAGAAATAAAGTACAACACATAGAGCCAATAGAAACTACTATGGAGAAAGCTTGTTCTACATACTAGATGAAGGTTTTATTCATCAACAACCTATTCAAAGAACATATCTGGAAAGAAAATTTAGGAAATTAAACCATATCAAGGGAACTAAAGGAGAGTATAAGGATAATGTTTCACCAAATACAGATTATCCATAAAGATGGAACTAAATAGGAATTCTACAGCTGAAAAACATAACTAGTGGAATGAAAACTCACTAGAGGGGTCCAATGGAAAATCTGAGTTGACAGGATTAAAAAGTGAATTTGAAGATAGGTCAGTATGAGATAGGTCTCAAGAAAAGAATAAAGGATGAAGAAAAGAATAGAATCTTACAGAGTCTGTAGACACTATCGATGTAACAAAACATACATAATAGGAATTCTAGAAGGGGAGAGGAGAAAAATACATACAAAGTATATTTGAAGAATTAATGGTTCTTGTAGGAAAAGTAGGCAAATAAAGAGCATTCAGGCTAGAAAAGAAGAAGCAAAACTTTTTACAGAGATCCTGCAAATAGAAAATCAGAAAATGTGATGAAAAACACGAATCCGTATACCTGGGAGGTTCAATAAACTCTATGTAGTATGAACTCAAAAGAGTTCTACGCTTAAACACATCACAGCCAAAAACCCAAAGCCAAAGATAGAATCTTGAAAATTGAAAAGAAAAAAATGGCCCATCTTGTATAGGGATCCTTCATCAGATTAACAGGCCTCTTCTCATTAGAAGCCACGGACCCAGAGGGCAGTAGTATGATATATACAATGTGTTGAGAGAAAAAGGGTTTCAACTATGCTTTCTATTTCAGCAACACTTTCCTTCAAAAATGAAAGTGACATCAAGACATTCTTAAATAAACACAGATTTTTTTTTTTTTTTTTGCCAGCAGGCATGTTCTACAAGGAATACTGAAATGAAAGGACACGAGATAGTGACTTGAATTCACATGAAGGAATAAAGAACATTAGAAAAGGTAATACGCAGATAAATGTAAAAGTCAGGGTAATTTAATTTTTGTTTGTAACTCCTTTTTTTTCCCCTCCATCTAATTTAAAATACAACTTTTTAAGGCAATAGTTATAAATCTGTGTTGATAGTTATATAATGTGTAAAAATGTACTTTATATAATACTATTACAAAGGAAGGAGAGAACAGTGCTTAAAAGAGCAATATTTTTGAAAATTATTGAAACTTGTGATTAATCTGGATAGTGTTACGATTTAAGATACTAATTATAATCCTCGGAGAACCACTGAGAAAATAACTTAAAAGAGACTAAAGATTAAAAAGGAGTGTCTCATGAAAAGATAAGGGAGATCAGTACAGTAGAAGTGGGGACCAAAAGGGAGGAGGAAGGGATGGGAAGAGGAAAGAACTGGGGATTGAAGTTGACCAACTTATACCAGGTGCATGTATGAGTATACCACAATGTACTCCAATCTTGTATATAATTATAATGCATCAATTAAGAATAGAAATTAATAAATAGATGACCAATCGAATAGAGGAAGAGGATCAGGGGGAGAAGGAGATGAAGGAAGAGGTAGTAATGACGATTGAAATGGAGAAAACTGTTATATACATGTGTGAACATGTCAAAATGGACCCCACTATTACATATAACTGTAATGCACACACACACACACACACACACACACACACACAAACTTGTATAGTAAAAAAAACAGCAGGGAATTAAAATGGTGCTCTATGAAGTATCTATTCAATAGAAAAGAAGATAATAATGGAGGAACAAAGGGATAAAAATCACATAAAATATAGAAAGAAAATGTCATAATGAGACATTCAAATTTTCCCTTATTAGTAATAACATTATATACAAATGGTTAAACATTGTAGGGAGAAAGAGGAGTTAGACAAAATGGATTAAAACTATTTAAGTACAATTTTGTCTACAAGAAATACTCTTTATACTCAAAGACATTAATAACATGAAAGCAAGCCAAAGAATGAAAAACTATATGCTATGTAATCTGCAATCAAGAGAACAAGAGTAGCTATAGTATTAGAAAAAATAGATTTTAAGATTGTTACTAAAGACAAAGAAGCAAGGAAGAAAGGGCACTTTATAAAGACAAGGGTGTAATCCATCAAGGAGACATCAAAATTATAAAAAAAAATTCCATTTATCAACAAAGTCCTTGAATACACAAGGAAAAAAAACCTGATAAAATTATAGGGAGAAATAAACAGTTCAACAATAATGGTTGGATACTTCAACATCCCATTTTCAATAATGGATAGACAAAGTAGACAATAACAAAGAAATAGAAGAGCTTGAGCCCTACATAAACTAACCAGTACAGAACACGTTGCTCAACAGGAGTGAGTATGCACATTCTTCCCAAGTGCTCATGCAACATGCTCCAACCAAATGCAAAAGCATAAACCATGCCTCAATAAATTAAAAAGTTGAGATTATTAAAATTGTTTCTGACCACAATAGATTGAAATCAGAAATAGAAGGAAATTTTTGAGATTTGCAACTATTTGTCAGTCAAATAACATACTCCTAAACGACAAATGGGTCAAGAAGTATTTCCAAAAGAAATTGGAAAATAAAATGAATGGAAATGAAAACATATCAGAACTTTTGGGAAAGAACTAAGAAATGGTGTTTAGAGAGAAGTTTTTAATTATAAATGTTTATATTAAAAAATAGAATAAAGATTTTAATTCAATAATCAAATCTTTCACCTTAAGATGCCAAAAAAAAAAAAAAAAAACCCAAACAAATAACGCCCCCCCCCCCCCAAAAAAAAAAGAATGAGTTGAAGGCTTGGCTTCCTGCTCATGGTGCTATCAGAAGGTGGTAGAACCTTTAGGAGGTGGGGCCTAGTGGAAGGAAATGAAGTCCTTGGGGTGTGGGTCCTTGAGGCAGATATTGGGACCCCAGCTCCTCCTCTCTCCTTTTTCACTTCCTGGGTATCATGAGGTGTGTAGCTTTGTACACCATATACTTCCTGTTATGTACTGCCTCTCTGTAGGCTCAAAAGCAATGGAGTCAACTGGACATGGACTGAAACTTCTGGAACCATGAGCCAAAATAAACCTATCCTCCTCCTAAGTTGATTATCTCAGGTGTTTTGTTCTTGTGAGGGAGAGCTGATAAACACAAAGAGCAAACTAAATCCCAAGCAAGCAGAAGAAAGGAAATGAAAAGTATTAGAAACAAACAAAACAGGTAACAGTGAAAAATCAACAAAAACTGATGTTGGCTCTTTGAAAAGAACATGGTTTTCTAACCTTAGACTGGACTGAGCAAGATGATTAGTAGAGTCAGGAATGAAAGAGGCTATGTTACTACTGATTTTACAGAAGGGAAAAGGCTTATAAATGAATACTATGAAAAACATGCGGCAATAAATTAGATAATCTACACAAAATGAACAGAAGTGCATATTTATTAAAACTGATTAAAGAAACAAAGTCTGTGTAGGCCTGTTAACAAGTGGAGATTGAACTATGACTAAGAAAAAAACTCTCTACAAAGACCAAAACTTGATAGTGAATTCTACCAAATATTTAAAGATCTTTCAAACTTTTCCAAAAATTACAAGAGGAGGGAATACTTGACAACTCATCCTATGAACTCATTATTACTCTCATACCAAAATCAGACAAGGACATCACAAGAAAAATACAGACTAATAATCTTTATGAACATAGGGGTAAAAGTCCCTTAACAAAGTACTGGTGAAATGAACCCAGCAAGACATGAAAATAATCAAACTCCATGAAGAGATGGGATTTATCCCAGGAAGGAAAAATTGTTCAAAATATGAAAATAAATATAAAACACTATAGTAATAGAATAAAGGATTGAAAAATCACATGATTTCTTTTTTTTTTTTGGTACCAGGGATTGACATCAAGGGCCCTCAACCACTGAGCCTCATCCCTAGCCCTATTTTGTACTTTTATTTAGAGACAGGGTCTCACTGAGTTGCTTAGTACCTCACTGTTGCTGAGGCTGGCATTGAGCTTGCCATCCTCCTGCCTCAGCCTCCCTCGCTTCTGGAATTATAGGCATGCACCACTGTGCCCAGCTTCACATGATCTTTTTAAAAATGTTTGTTGTTGTTGTTGATGGCCCTACCTTTATTTTATTTATTTATGTGTGGTGCTGAGAATTGAACCCAGTGCTTCACACATGCCAGGCAAGTTCTCTACCACTGAGCCTCAACCCCAGCCCACTCACATGATCTTGCTAATAAATAAATAACATTTAACACCTTCCAACGCCCTTTCTTGATAACACACTCAACCAGCTAGTAAGAAAAAAGAATATCCTCAACCTGTTAGAAAGTTTCCATGCAAAGCCCAGAGCTAACACCAAGATTAGGAACAATGCAAGATGGCTGTTCTTGCCACTTCTGTTCAATATCGCGCTGGAGGTTCTACCCAGGGCAATTGGGCAAGAAGAAGATATAAAAAGCATCCAGACTGGATCAAAAGAATTAAAGACATCTCTGTTCACAGATGAAAGATCTTTTGTTTAGAAACTCCTAAGGAATGCACATGTGCACTCTATATTATAGCTAATAAACAAACAGCTTATCAAAGTTCAGGATACAGGGTCAGCCTCCCAAAGTCAGTTGAATATCTATATATTAACAATGAACAACCCAAAAATGTAATTAAGAAAGCAATTCCATGGACTATTGCATCCCAAAGAATAAAATGTTTAGAAATAAATTGAACAAGTTCAGAACTTGAAATTGTCAGAACATTTTTTTAAAATTAAAGAAAAACTAAATATATGGAAAGACACCCTTTATTCATGAACTGGAAAACATGATACTGTTAAGATGGTAGTACTTCCAAAATTGATCCATGGATTCAATGTAATTCCTTTCAAAATCTCAGCTGTGTCCTAGTTTGTAGACAGCTGTCCTCAGACTGTCCTCACATGGTAGAAGGGGCAAGAGAGATTTCTGGGTCACTGACCCCTCTCATGAGGGTTCTATCCTCATGACCAAATTATTCCCAAAAGCTCTGTCTCTTAGTACTTTCACATTGGAGGTTAGGATTTCAAGGTGTAAACTTTTGAGGGATGGTGGCACAAACATTCAATATATAACAGTAAATAAAAACTTCTGACCTGGGCCTGAGCTCGGTTGTAAAACACTTGCCTAGCATGTGCAAGGTCCTGTGTTCAAACCCCCAAAATAAAACAAAACCCTCAAACCAATCACACAACAAACAAAACTTTTCTGCTTCAAAGAACACTAGAAAGAAGGTATAAAGACAACCCACATAATGGGAGAAAATACTTGCAAATTAGTATATAAGGAACTAGTATCCAGACTATATAAAGAACTCCTACAATTCAACAATAAAAACAATTATCACTTAGGCAAAACATTTAAGTAGACATTTATATGTTAAGATGGTAGTACTCCCAAAATTGATATAAAGAATATATACATATAGCCATTAAGCACATGGGGAGTTGCTCAACCCCATTCACCTTTAGGGAAAAAATGCAAGTGACAGCCACAATGAGAAGCCACTTTACACACACCAAGAGGTCAACTATGATCAAAAGATGAAAAATAGCAAGAGTTGGTGGGATATGGAGCCACCATATGCGCCACAGGTAGTGTGGATTGACTGGAATGTCTATTTTTTTTAGACATTAAAAGGGAACTCATTATAAAGGGAACTCATCTCCTTTGGGTATGTATGCAATTCAGGATAGAAATGGAGATCCCCAAGGAGGGAATCTACACTTCTGATAATAATGCACATGCAAGTTGAGAGATTATTAAAAGAAGCAAAGAATTTTGTCCACTTTTTACCCCAAGTTGGTGAGTCAGTCATCAGGACAGTGGAGAATAGAGTTGGAAAGTAGAGACAAAAATTCTCTGCTTAGGAAACCTTTGCCTATCAAATGGTACAATAGCATGCATTTCCTGTAGTTCTGATTTCTGGTCTTGATATTTCATCATCAGTTAAGGTAGTGGAGCAGGACCTGGGGAGGGGCCACTTCTCATCTAACTCCCATGTTTCCTAGTTGTTATTCTGTTGCCAAGTTGTTTCAAGAATTTCTCTTGTTAGGGAGTCAAGTATATGCTTTGGGTTCAAGGGAAGCCTGCATAAAAAATACTTTATCTATTCAGTACATTAAGAGCCAGATGAGATTTATGTTTGGGGAAAGTATTCTCTCTCTCCCTCTCTCTCTCTCCCCCCCACACACACACACACTTCCTTTTGACAAACTTCAGACAGTTTGAAACCAGAGGGCTATCACACGACAAAGCTGTCTCAGTCGATTTTCCTCTCCTCTTGGTTGAAAAACATTGCGGCTTTGGGGCTGTGGAGTGTTGCACCTGCTTTTATGGTGCCAGCTGCAATTACAGCAAACTCATCAAGAGCAGAAGGAAATGCCTGACCTTGAGCAAAGACCTCTGATTGTGTCATGAAAAACAATGTTGCATTTTTATCTTTTCTAAAGGCCAGTGATAAGGTCTTTTGTTCTTGTGTTGTTTCTAGAGGTTTTCTGGGAGGGGAATTCATGGCAAGTGCTGTCCTGGGATTATAGGACATTCTAAGGACACAATGATTTCACACAGGCCTGTAAGTGGGTGGTGAAGTTTTTGCACGAATCTTTTCAAGTACTTATAACTATTTTTAAGTCCATTTTTTGATACTGATTTACCCTGGTTCCTTGCCAACTCTAAAATAGTATCAGAAGGAATATGGATCTACGGGAAAGTCTTCACATAATTAAACATTGGGGGAACTTGAAACATTGATTAAAGTGGATTGATCAGTGGTGCTTGATTTTCTCACCATTATTCAATGGAGTTTAATATCTTTAACCTTTACAAAATCCGCTGTGCTACATGTTTTCCTTTGTAGGAAGCTGCAGTTGCTAAATGCTTCGAGGTCATGTACTGTGGTATGAATCTGCTCTAGGGATATGCTCTGCATGAGGAGGGTTGCTTCAGCCGATCATGAAATACGTCAGTTTAAAATAGCTGCACCTAAGGGCTGTCCAAATGACACATAAAAAAGGGAAAAGAAAAGCCAAACACTCTGGGGAACAGAAGTGCTCAACCCAAAGGAGTGTTGAGGGCTATTTTCCCTACCCTTTTCTTCGGTTATTCTGTCAATCTTCACAACTGTATTTATTTTAAAAATCTTATTCTATAAATTGATGCCTTGCTGGTGCCTTTATCCCTCTTCATGTCATCTGTTAAACAGTCAGGCAGTAGATTTTTGTGCATACGAGTAGCCAGCACATTTATTACAGATATTTTTTGTAGTTTGTCCTTCAGATGGTCCAAAAGGCAATTTATGCCAGCAAAATCCAGATTCAAAACAATCCTGTAAGCTACGGCATCTCAACAGGTTCCTTAGCGTCTATGGATCAGGGTGCTGGTCTGTTGTAGCTGTCAGTTATTGGCTGTAGTCTTCCTCCTCCTTCAGATCTAGAAAAAAATTGTTCCAAACCTTAAATACATTCTTAAATAGGTCAGCCTATGGCAATCTCTGGAGCTTGGTGACTTTCCAGAGGCTCTTTTGTTATCTAGAAATCTTGGCTTTCAAAGTTTCCAACCCTCTTTTCATGGACCAGTGCAAGGTCCTACCAGTGCCATTCTCTCAAGCATGTGAACACAGACACAAATCTTTGTGACTTTCTTAATTTCTACAAAGGCTTTTTTTTCACTAGGTGATTTCTCTGCCCAGTAGGTTTAACTGAAGATTTGGGAGTGGAGATCGCGTTGGGGATTCAGAATTGAAGTTTATTTTTTTCAGCAATACAAACAAGTTGAACATCACAAATTAACTTCCCTCTCTTCCTCTTCCCCCTTCCCCTTTTCCTCTTCCTCCTCCTTCTGCTCTTCTTTCTCCCTCCTCCTCTGTTTCCTCTTTTCCTTTCTGTCCCACCCATACAGGATCCAAATAAGCTTCGTTCATGTCTCATGCACCGAAGTCCAGCACCGTGTACCCTGCAAACATTTCTGCTCTCAGGCTTCAAGTGGTCCATTGAACATAAAGACACTCACCTTTTGAAGACGAGTACTTGAATCCACTCTGAGGCCAATGCATTATTTCCCATTTCTGTTTTTCATTTCTGTCACCTGAACAACCAGTTTCTTTGGGGGGGGGGGTCATTCTAAAGGCAATGCACTCAACAGTGATTGCAATTTTGGTGACTATCAAACTGCCTTGGGGAGGTTGTCAAGCATGCAAATGCCAAGGTCCTGGTTGGAGACTCAAAAGGTCCAGATATAATGAAACCCAGCATAATTTCTGAATATCAGGTACAATATAATTTCACTTAAGGCCAAGTGCCAATGAATCCATTATGAGGCCCTCTTACTCACTTGTTTTTTTCACAAGAATATGAAATTATCTGAAAACCAATCCTTTGATCAATTTAATGGATTTTTTTTTTCTTCTGGGAAATGTGTTCTGTCTAAAAAGTGACCTCATGCAGGCATTTTTATTTCCAGTGGATTAAATGGATTGAAGCATCACTTTCTCTCGCAACCAGGTAATATTAGAAAAAATGTAGGAACCATAAATTGATTTATTAATTGGCAGTTTGAAATCATACCAGACTTATTTCTTTGGCCTTGCAAATAAACCAAATACAAATATGGATGTAGATATAGCTACAGCTAGATAGATAGTATAGGCATATGTGTGTGTATGGATATATGTATATGTGTGTATATTATAGCATATATGTATACACTACAGTATAAGTGCATATGTACCTATATGTGTATGTATATATAATGTATATATGTATCTATCCATAGTGCATAGTGTATATATACTATATTTAATATATATATGTACATTTATATGTGTATATGTAGTATACATATATATTTTTGTATATATGTGAGTACCTGTGTGTGTATATTTGTGTGTATAGATGGCTCCCAACTTATGATGGGACATACTATCTACTACTACATGCTATGATGTTTTTATTTCATGGTGGTATAAAAATATACAATCATTCTGTTTTGGCTTTTGGTACAGTATTTAATCAATTTCAAGAGATGTTTGACAGTTTATTGCAAAATTTATCTGTACATTTAATGAGCATCTCTCTGCAATACCTCTCAATTCCTTTTATGTTGTTAGTGTATCTTATAACATAGTTTATTCCTGGAATATAGTGAGCACATTCACGCACCTGTGGGTTTTTGCTCGAACCATTTCAACATGAAATGTCTTTTCAATTGAAATTCAAAATGCCTGTTGGAATTTTGCTTATTCTTCAAAGACCAGTTTAAATGTCTTTTTTTTTTTTTCTGAAGTTACCATTCTGGCAGGTTAGAATTAATTTTCTGTTTCCCTATATTTTGATATGGAATTAAATTTTGACTTTATTATAATTTTTACTAATACTTCTTTGGACATGATGTGTTGCATGTCTTACTCATCCCTATATTATTTTTCCTGGTGCCTTGCATAACATGTGTGTGCATGTGTGTGTGTGTGTGTGTGTGTGAATGCATGCATGTATTGGTGTGTATATAGTATGTGATTGTTACCTAAATACCCCTGCAATGATTTCCTTATTTTGGAATGTTTGATGGGTAAATATTCTCAACATTAATATGAGTATATTGACCTATTGTGTTAATGAACATGTTAGGTCATTTAGTCAAATGACAATCTGAATTACTAATTATCTCTAGTCCCAGAGGATCCAGTTGTCTAAAGAGGAACTTGGGGGAAATCCTTGACTTGTACTTTTCTATCAAACCCTTATCCAAACAGTGTTTAGTTATAATTCTTACATGTCTCCCAAATCTCTCTCTCTATTCACAGTGCCTTATTCAAGCCAATGTAATAATCACTCTTGATTTCTGTAATAGATCTGCCCTGCTTTCTGGCTAGTCTTTCTTCATTTTTTTTTTTTAATTTCCAAGTGGATCTTCCTAAATGCAAATCTGACCATGTCACCCTCATGCTTATAGCCATTTAGTGTGCCCGAATCTCAAGGGTCATTTTGACAATTACTTTCAAGCTGTGCAAACTCTATTAAAAAAAAAAAAATCATTGTTTCCAGATTTTCTTGCTTCATTTTGAGGACAGTGTAGAGTGTTTCTATTTTTCAGTGACAAAGAAATTGAATGATGGAGAGAGAGGAGGGGTGGGGGTAGGGAGAGAGGGAGGAAATGAGACAAGGGGAAAGGGAGAGAGGGAGGAGGAGAGATGTCACTAACACTGTTTGTGTCTGCCCTGCATAATCTGGTCTCTGACAAGGCAATTAGCATGCAGATCAGCTGCACAGGGTCTTGCATGCATTAGCAATTGAATACTAGCTTTCCAAGCCCTTCTCTGCTTCTCTGCAAATTTGCACACCTTCTGGCTGCTCTGACACAGCCCCAGTTCAGAATCCATTAACTGGAGATTTAGGCCATGAACAAAAATGATTGTGCATGCTCATGATTAATGAGAAAGCTACTTCAAAAATCACAAGGCACCATACTGGCTAACCACTATTAATTATTTTTTATCATCATCATATTGAGAAATCATTTCATCATACCAGAAACGATTGTTCAGATTGGCTGACTTGAGTAGAAAAGTATATTGTGTATCATGTTGAAAGGCAAGTGTTTTCTGATCTCTTTGTTTTATGAAGATAATCATAATAAGTATAGTCACTACTGAATGCTTATATTAAGCATCCCACTGTAGTAAGTTATTGGTATGTCTTAATTACTTATTCCACATAGTAACTCTATGAAGGAGTTATGAACACTATCTCTATTTTATAGATAAAAAAAACCTGAGACACACAGGTCAGGTCAAACACAGACTATAAGTAATAGAACCTAGGTTAAAACAAGCAGTTCGCACCAGAGCACACACTGGAGCTCTTACCCTGTGCTCTTAGGAGAGGAGGCTACTTGTTAAGACAGATCTTTGTTGTCATAGTTGGGAATGCCTGGACTATCGGTGTTGATAACCTCTGGTTGTGCAGAGCAGTTGACTGATGTTATACTGTGGAGGGGTGGTAAAAAGAAGCAGAAGGACAATATATCTGATCCTTAGCTCTGACCAGGGTGAAGTCAGAAGTTCATATTATGATCTAAGAGGTTTAGTGAAATCAAGTTGAATCTGGGACTTTTCAAGGGTCTAATCAGAGGGAGAAAGAATGGCAACATGATGGTGGGTCATGAGATCACCAGCAAACAGGTCTCTTTAGGTTGTAGGCCAGAGTGAATTAAAGGGTATCAAAAGCAGGGCCAGAGAAGGACTTGGCTGTGGAAGGAAGAGATTCAGCCTGTTTGGTTTAGCAATCACACAGAATGGTTTCTGGCCCAGACTCAGCCATTTGGACTGTGAAACTGGGCAAGTTTCCTAACCTCTTCAAATGTTAGTTTCTTCATCTGTAAAAAGAAGCTAACGGCTCTACCTGAAAGGGTTATTTATTAAGTAGATTAAATGAGATAAAGTTTTTAAAGCACCCAGTACAGCTAAAAGCAGGAATTAAGCATTTTTCAAATCACGGTGCCTTTTCATGTCCATGAAGAGAATCCTCATGATATAACTCTGTATCCCCAGTTGACTGCTTGGAGGTTCAAGTCTGGATCCCAAACCCCAAAAAGAAGCAGAGTAGGTGCTACAAATAAGGGGTATGGTAGAAAGCTAAGCAGCAAAACCTGTCACACCTAGTGGGCATGGGTTAGGAATGCATGCTCACCTCCCATGGCACCCTAGGATACCAATCCACAACCCATCACCATGGGCAAGATGGCAGACTCTGCAGGTACCAGTTACCACTGGAGATATATTGCCTATGGTATTACCAAGCATTGGCTGGGCCCTATGCTGAGTTATCTTGTTAGATTTACACATTGCTATTTTCTTCTAACCTCTTCTAAGGGTGGGCCAATGTCTCTCAGAATCCATTTTCCTCTACAGTTTTTTTTTTTTTTTCTTTAAGAGATTACCACTGGGAGGAACTGGCAGAGATTTGAAAAGTAGAAGTAAAGGAGACACCATCATTCTTGGGAGATCATGACTACCAGACACAGTGGCTTTGCAGAGCTGTCCATGAGTTCCCTTTTTGAGGTTATGCAGCCAGAGGTAGTGGTTTCTTGGAGTTGCCTGCAGGTTCTGCCTGTTCCACCCACTGTCGTGCTTCAAGCTGAGGTTAGCATGCTGTTTCCCTGGTGTGCTATCTACAGTCTCGTAGCTCCTTCCACCTTTCTGTAAGCCGATTCCTATATCAAACTCTCTAATACCACAAGGTTGCAGTAGGTTTGTTTTTCTGATCAAAGTGAGAATGATTCCACCTATTACTCATTGCTGCCAAGATGGTACTTGATTATCTAGAGGAGGGATTGGAACATTTTTTCCTAAATGATACGAAATATTTTAATTGGGACATTTGATCTCTGTTGAAATCATTTAGCTACTCAACTATGCTGTTATAGTGTGAGAGTGGCCATGCACAACCATGATGAATGCGTGTGGCTGTGATCCAATAAAACTTTATTTATGAACTTTGAAAATTGAATTCCATGTAGTTTTATGTGGCATGAAAGACTATTATTTTTTTCCTACCATTAAAAAAAATCTAAAAGTCATTCTTGGGCCCTATGCTAAGTTATGTTGTTAGATTTACACAAAATCACCACTGTCTTCTAAGGTTGGGCCAATGTCTCCCAGAATCCATTTTCTGTACAAAAACAAGGTTGTAAAAAAATAAGTAGTGGGCTATCGATTACTAAAACCCTAATCTGGAGCAGGGCTGACAGAATTAGCCAGCTCTGAAGGTAAACTTTGCATGCCAATTACTATGTGGTGTTGGGCAATCTATTTACTCTCTCTGAGCCTCATTTAAAAAGGGGAGATTTATATCAGCACTGTAGAATAGGGTGGTTGTAAAGATAAAATAAGAACATAGGTAAAATCTTTTGCTGACTATTGGGCACATGGTTCATGGTCTATCATTTGTCACTGATTCTGTCACTGAGGGGACCTGTCAGTGCTTACATCTGACTCAAGCAATTAGAAGGGAGCTGTATTTACTGGGATTTGAACTGGCTTTTGCACAGGTCAGGTAAAGTCATGTCCAGGCAAACGATTGAGAGAATTCCTAAGGCTTTGAAAATTATCGACCACACTTGAATTAAGTATGAAGACGCTAATACAGAATGCATGTCAGTAATTCTGCCATCGACCACATTGTTACTAATGATTCCTTCTGGTACTACAACTGTGGGGGTTAGGGAGAGAGACAGAGGGATTGGAAAATTGGAAGAGGCATCAGAATGGAGAACTTTGATTTCATTGCTTGATTGTTTTAAAGTGGTGGGATTATGGGTGACATCTAATTTCTTGGTGGGTTCATTTACTGTAATAAAAGTATGCTTTGGGAGCATTTCTATTTTGTTATAATTATTATATTATGATAATACTTTTTATACTATTTAAAAATAGAAATACATCATAGACAATAAATATCATGTTATAAAACCCATATAGCTAAAAGGATAAAAACTTTCTAAAGTATTAAAAAGAATTACTATGTATCTTCCAGGTTCCATCTCAAATGTTGCCTCTCGTAAGAGGATTTTCTTGATCACCCTGTCTAAAATAGCCACCTACCTCATTTACTTTAATGTGCCTCATTACCCTATTTTCTTTTTTCCATAACACTTATTCCCAACATAATGTATCAGTCAGCTTTCTGTTGCTATGACAAAATATCTGAGAAAAATTTCAACTTAAAGGAAGAAAAAGTTTTCAAGGTTTCAGGGGATTCAGTCTGTAGTCACTTGGCTTTGTAGTTTCTTGTTCAGTTGTGAGGCAGAACACCATAGTAGGGAACAAGCATGTGGAGCAAAGCCACTTACTTCTTGATGACTGGAAAACAGGAGAGGAGGGGTGTAAGGAAGGAGTCAGGGACAAACTACTTTAAGGGCATCCTTCAGTGACTTACTTTCTCCATCTCGGTTCCACCTCCTAAAATTTCTACTACCTTCCAATAGCCTATTAAGCTATGAATCTACCAATGGCTTAGTCCATGGATGTCCACTTCTGAACACTGGTGAATTGGGAACCATGCCTTCAACACAAAAGCTTTGGGGTAACAATTCAGATGCGAACAATAACATGTGTTTACCTACTTGTTATTTACCTCTCGTTATCTGTTCACCTGCTTGTTCTCCACCTTTCTCCCACTGGAATGTACATCTGAGGAGGACTGCTGTCCTACCTGTTTCCATGTGATGCAGAATGGCATTCTTTTGACTGAGGGTATAACTCCTCCTCTACCGCAGAGGAAGGAAAGTAGAACATCATGTTTTAGAAGGCCAGTCTCCCAGTTCAGCTGCTGATGGGCCAGATGCCTTCTCTGTGCCTGGTTGTATTCATTCCCCCTCCTCACTCCAACAACTGTTCCGGAGGTGGAAACATCTGGAAAATGGGCCTGACCACGGAAAACAATAATGCACTTACACTCGAGGCAGATGGGACTATCAAGAAACAACATCTGGAGCTGAAAATCCAGCTGACAACAGGGGTAATTGTGAAAACATTTAAAAACTGTCCAAGTTGCTCATTTCAAATTATGCCTTCATTTCTGCTGTGTTTACCATCCAGTCAGCAGATATTATCTTTCCTCTCTGTACATACAGGATCCTTGGATTCCTTCCATCTACTGGAAATGAGAGTTAGGCTTGGTGCTAGACCCTTTTGGTAGGTCTCAAATCAGAGTGTCTGCCTGAAAAGCCTTTTAATTTTTTTTTTTTTTTTAGTTGTAGATGGACACAATGCCTTTATTTTGTTTACTCATTTTTTTTATGTGGTTCTGAGGATCGAACCCAGTGCCTCCTGTGTGCTAGGTAAGCACTCTACCACTGAGCCACAACCCCAGCCCCTGAAAAGCCTTTTTAAGGTGACTGCATTCTTAGAAAGAAAATGCTGTTAAGATATAAGGTTTCAGTGAGGGTCTGCAGCCATGGACTTGCTGGAAGACCTTATCTGCTTTTCTTTCAAAGACATGTGTCTTATTATATTAAAATACCCTGGAAATAAGGCAGAAAGGTCAGAAATGTGAGCCATTTCACTTGGAAGGCTTAGCTTTGCTGACTTTCATATTTGGTTGCTAAATTGGGAGAAGGGAAGGAAGGCAGAATTGGAAGTCTGTCCCAAACTAAGCCCTTTCTCTAGGATAACTTATGGCATCAGATGAGTCCTAGCTGCCTTTCAACAGAAGAAACATTTACTATCTTTGAGCTTCACATGTTCCTAGGCTGTTGATGTTTCTTTGGTTCTATATGCTCATTAGTGTTTTTTTGCTTTGATACAATGAACCTACATTTGATTTGCTGTTTTTCCATCAAATAAGAAATATCTTCCGAAATCTCAAAGCCATTCTTTCCCATGAGGAAGCTGGTCTTCCAGAAAGAGGAAAGTGTGTAGGTAATCTATCCTTTAAGGCTGACCCAAAAGGACACATTTAGACCAGTTTTTACTCTGTGATCAGAGGAAGCAAGACAATAGCTTATAAATGGCGTGGTAATAGTATGTCTTTGAAAGGTATTAATAATGGCAGAAGACTGCAGTCCCCAAAGTTGAGAAAATGATGTTTTCTTCTCTGACTAAATCCAGTTAAATAAGTGGCAGTTTAGGAACAAAAAGTCTGTAGGGGACAGATGGCCTAAAGCAGCTTCATTTTACATGGCTGAATTTTATGATCTGAGTGTCCCCAGAACCTTTCCTGCTGCATTAATAAGTATGACTGAAAAAAAGACTGTATTATTGGTATATGCATTATCCTGAAGGAATTCACCTTCATAGAAGAATCTGAAACTGAATGACTTTTTTTTTTTTTTAACCTTTTTGACTTGGCACATAGAAAGCTGAAAAACTGTGAAACCAATTAGTGTGTAAATTTTCACAGCCCAAAGAGTCTCAAACTTAAATTTTGGAGTTCCTGGCTCCATAGCCCACCAGCTTTCCCTACCTCTCATTCAGCTGCTGGTTTTTAGTCCATCTCCCTGTTTTGTCTGAATACTCCTAGGAATAGAATTTTGCTCAGAAAAAATGTGAAGTCAAACTCTACTTCCTATATTACTATTTCCTGTATTTTTAAAAAGCCTCAATTTTCTAATTTCTGGTTGTACTAGTCATCAAAAATGATTTTTTTCTTTCTTTTAGATGTAAATAATGATGGAGGAATGTTTTTTAAAATGCAAAGATCTCAATAAAGCTTGATAAAAGTGAAGAATTAGAATCCAGAGCATTAGAGCAAGGCTGGGAGTGACTCAAGACTGCTTCATTTATGCCTAAAGAGCAAGGTAGATCTTTCCATCCTCGAAGGTATTCTTTGATTTCTTTCTTTAGGGTTCCATAGTTTTCATTGTATAGATCTTTCACCTCTGTTGTTAAAGTTGATTCCCAAGTATTTTATTTTATTTTTTTGAGGCTATCATAAATGGGGCAGTTTTCCTTGTTTCTCTTTCTGATGATTTGTCACTGCTATACAGAAATGCCTTTGATTTATGGGTGTTGATTTTATATCCGCTACTTTGCTGAATTCATTTACTAGTTCTAGAAGTTTTCTGGTGGAACTTTCAAAGTCTTCTAGGTATAGAATCATATCATCAGCAAATAGTGCTAATTTGAGTTCTTTTTTACCTATCTGTATCCCTTTAATTTCTTTCGTCTGTCTAATTGCTCTGGCCAATGTTTCAATAACTATGTTAAATACAAGTGGTGAAAGAGGGCATCCCTGTCTTGTTCCAGTTTTTAGAGGGAATGCCTTCAATTTTTCTCCATTTAGAATGAGGTTGGCCTGGGGCTTAGCATGGATAGCCTTTACAATGTTGAGATATGTTCCTGTTATCCCTAGTTTTTCTAGTGTTTTGAACATGAAGAGGTGCTGCATTTTGTCAAATGTTTTTTCTGCATCTATTGAGATGATCATATGATTCTTATCTTTGAGTCTATTGATGTGATGAATTACATTTATTGATTTCCGTATGTTGAACCAAACTTGCATTCCTGGGATGAATCCCACTTGATCATGGTGCACTATCTTTTTGATATCTTTTTGTATTCAATTTGCCACAATTTCATTGAGAATTTTTACATCTATGTTCATTAAAGATTTTGGTCTGAAGTTTTCTTTTTTGATGTGTCTTTGCCTGGTTTTGGAATCAGAGTGATATTGGCCTCATAGAATGAGTTTGGAAGTGCTGCCTCTTTTTCTATTTCCTGAAATAAATTGAAGAATATTGATATTAGTTCTTCTTTAAACATCTTGCAGAGTTGGCTGTGTATCCAAGGGCTTTTCTTGGTTGGTAGGCTTCTGATGGCATCTTCTATTTCATTACTTAATATTGGTCTGCTTAAATTGTGTATATCTTCCTGGTTCAACCTAGGCACATTGTATGACTTAAGAAATTTGTCGATGCCTTCAATGTCTTCTATTTCATTGGAGTATAAGTTTTCATGATAATTTCTAATTATCTGCAGTGTCTGTTGTGATATTACCATTTGTGCAGTGGGGAGAGTTAAGTCCACACAATTAACAGCTTGAGGGGTGGTGTGATTAGGAAGTCAGCCAATGCTTGAGACACAGGAGAAATAGAACATAAAGACTTCATCCATTATAGATGTGAGGGCCCAGTGCCCCATTCCTTGTGTGGTGTGGTAATAACTGAATAGCTTATCAAATGGTTAGGGAGTCTGTCGTACAATGGTAGATACAAACAGAAAACTTCAGCACAAACTCATCCTAGCCCAAATTATGTGGAAACCTCTTGGAAAATAACTTCTACTTGAGTGTTTGAATGTTAAAAGTTATGAAGTGCACCCAGTCAAACAAACTGCAAAATTCACACCTCATTAACTACAAGCTCAAGAATAATAAAGCAGATATTACAAACAAAGAATTGATATTCTCAAAAAAATAAAATAATTTGGAAAAAAACAAATGGAAATTTTTAGAAATGGATAATATACACTTTGAAATAACCTCCATGGATAGTTGACATAGAAGACCATCTACAACTCAAAAAAAAAAAAAAAAAGAAAAGAAAAAAGAAAAAGAAAAAGAAATAGAAGGCACCTTGGAAATCATTTGGAAGGTGCATACAGAGAGGTAAATAAATGAAAAATATAAAAATGAAGCTCAGAGATATTAAAGGTAAAATGAGACACTTTTATATGATAACCTCATAAAGACAGTGCATAAAGAATGTGAAACAGACAATATTTGAAGACTTAATAGTACCAGACCTCTCAGAATTGAAAGAAATGAATATTGAGATGAAGGGTACGTAATTCTTGAACTAGAAAATCAAAACAACCTCACTACCAGACATATCATAATGAAAATGCAAAACTTAAAGAACAGAGAAATTTATACAAATTTTGCAAAGAAATCCCCCAAGTTGGCCTAAAAATAAATACTGATCTCCAAAATATATACCATAAAATAACTCCTGAGTTTGAGAGAGAATGCTTGTCTAGAACTCTATACCTAGCTAAATTAACATTTCATATTGATGGCAAATATTTTCTAGCTACAAAGATTGATATGATTACTACTACGAGATCAACATTTTAAGATTTCATGTGTGAGTGAGATCATGCACTTTATATCTTTCTGTACCTGGCTTGCTTTACTTAACATAGTAACCTTTAGTTCCATCTGTGTTGTCAAAAATGACAGGATTTTATCCTTTTTATGGCTGAATAATATTCCATCATGTGTTTGTTTATGTGTATGTGTTAGTATGGGTGTGTATCACCTTTTCTTCATTCATCCATTATTTATCAGCTAATGAATGCTTCAGTTTTTCCATTTCTTGGCTTTTGTAAATAAGGTAATAAAACACATGAGTGCAGATGTGATTTGGTTTCCTTTTAATCCATATTTAGTAGTGGATTAATCATATGGTAATTCTATTTTTAATTTTTCTGAAGAATCTTCATACTATTTTTCATAATGTCCCCCCCAAATCCTTGCTTAATTCAATGTCCTGAAGTGTTTCACTTTGTGTGTATGTGTGTGTGTGTGTGTGTGTTTAAATAGTTTCATAGTTTCTTTAATCTATTTTGAATCAGTTATTGTAGACATGTGAGAGAGGGGTCTAGATTCATTCTTCTGTGTGTGGATATATACAGGAACTGTCCTCTCCCCAGTGCAGGTTCTTAGTATCTTTACTGAAGATTACTTGGCTGTAGATGTGCGAGTTCACTTCTAGGCTTTCAATTCTGTTCCATTGGTCCTCATGTCTGTTTTTATGCCAGTGCCATGCTGTTTTGAATACTGGAGCTTTGTAGTGTATTTTGAATCAGGTAGCATAATGCTTCCTGAATTTTACCTTTGCTCAAGATGGCTTTGGTTACTCAGTTTCCTTTATGGTTCTATGGAAATTTTAGGTTTATTTAGTTCTATGAAGAATGTTATTAGAAACAAAAGGCATATTGATATATCAAATATTAAAGCTTTAAAATGATTTTGTAGTTAAGACAATAAGGTATTGATGACATGCTAATAAAATAGATGAGTGGATGAAACACAAGTTAAGAAACATAAATATACACATATGGGAATTTGAATTTGGTAGTGAGAGAGAAGTTATTGCATGTTACATGCAAAAAAAAAAAAAAAAAAACACCTGTATGCTATATTGTGTGAAGTGAAGCAGATTAATAAATATATTAAGTGATGTTTAAAATGGAGAACATTTTTTTTATTACAATGTTAACAGTAGTTTTTAGACAGAAATTAAAGAAAAGTTGGAAAGGAAAATATTTGCTAAATTTGACTAAACTAAAATAAAAAAAAACCTGTATGACAAAGAACACCCACCGTGAACAAATTTGAGAATGAACACTAGACCAGAAGGAGTGAAAATATATTTGAAAAATGAAACTTCCAGAATGTATAAAAAAATTCTTACAATTAATTAAAAAAGTAAATTCAACCAAACAAAACTTGGCATAAGATGCTAATCTTATGGATAAATTTCAAAATATGGTTTAGAGTTTTAAAAAAGGAAGGTACAGAAAGATACCTTATAATACCATCTATGTAAAATTAAAAATAACTGAAAACCCCAATGTATTGTTTATATGATTAACATATAACTTGAAAGCACAGTGCATGTTTGTAATGGCTACTCATCTACTTCAGAAGAGTGTTATGGTGGGGGAATGGAGAGGGAAGTAAATCTAGATAGAGTCACAGACATAATTCAACTGAATTTGTAAATTTGAATCCTGAAAGATAAAAGAACTGAGAAAATTGAAAACTGGCTTGCTTTCTGAGTTAAGAAAATGTTAATATTTGAGAAGTAACAGCCCAAAGGCAGATTTCAAATCTTTGATTCTGAAGTTAGATCCCAAGTCTCATTTTGAGGCTGCATGTAACCTGCAGGCAACGGGGTGATTATGTCTCATTGGCTTCTTCTTTACCTCTCTGAACTCAGCTTGAGCCTCTCCTCCTTGTTAGGGAAAGCTCCAATTGGATAGTTCTCACAGAAACAATGTGAAAAGTCAGACTTCATCTTCTCTGTAGCCATGAATGTGGGAATCCAGAGAATCTGTATCAATAATATCAAAGAACACTACGTAAATGGCATTGATCAATGCATAGTCAGTGCAACTGTATACTGTGGCATATCTATGAGAGTATGTTAGGTCATATAAGGAAAGAAGGTGCAGATACACACACACATGTATATGGAAAATGTGTGGTGACTGTAGAGAACTGAAGAGCTCACTGTAGATTAGGAAGCAGAAGGTAGAGATGGGAGTTTGGGATGGAGATCTAAACTAGGTCTAAATGTACCTAAATGGCATAGTGGAAGAATTAGAGTCATTTACTGATTGGAGTTCATTCTTTGATGGGAGCTGGGGTCAAAAGTTTTCCAGAGTCTGCTTAATGAAAGGTCTTAAGGAACTTAAAGCATTATTGGGTCTTCTGAAGTTACAGGTCAGTTTTCCGCTCTTGTCCTTCAATTGACCTCTTTTCTGGAACTGGTCATGATAGTCATAAGATTCTAGTACTTTCATGGCTGTCATCTAAACATGGATAGAGACCTACTGCTGGTGTTAGAGATAGAGGTGTTCGTTGAGTAAGGTGAGAACCAAGAAAGAAGGATGAGAGTCAATGGAGGTGAAAGCTATAAGTCTGCCAACTTTTATTACTAAAAATATCTATATACAGCCAGGCAGAGATATGAATGTCCCACGTGGGTATACTCTTTGTAGCCCTGGTTGCCAGGTCCTTTACACCATCACTTGAAGTGTCTGCAGTATTTGGGTATACTCCTCTCTGGGGTCAGGATGTACTCAGGTGTACTGTACTCATTAGAGATGATTTTATTTTGCTTACTTAAGATGGAGGAGACTTGAGCAAGGTAGTTGATGGATTGTGATGGGGAGTGTTTGCCTCAGAGACTCCCTTGATCATCTCATTTTACCAAAGACTAAGGAGCAATCTTAGGTAAAACTGGTCTCTGAGTAAGTGTATGCAGAAGTTGTTGACCTTCCCCTGTAGTTTTCCGTCTAGGTAAGCCTAGACCTCCAGGATGATAGAAATTCCAGAGGAATGGCCCCAGTTCTGGTTGCAGGAACCAAATGAATGTGTTGGTTCCTGTAACCAGAACACTATACACGGTGTTTCTTGCATCTGAAACCAACAAATGGAGGCCAGTAGTCTATAGATGAAAAGTTGTGTAGGACCTGGAAGCTCTTCTGTTCCTAGGTGCAAGGGACCCTTTCCACAACCACATTCACATCTTTCCCATTTGGACATTGTTTGTCTTAGAGCATAAAACTTTTTCAGACCTTCTTCCAAAGGGAAACCATGTGATCTTGCCTTTAAAAGTAACTTCATTTGCATTTTTCCATTTTAATGCCATTTCCATGAAACCAAGATCCAAGTTTATGGCAACTAGAAACAGAACATATATCAAGTCCTTAACACTATCCAATTATTCTCTTGTAGCCAAAGTGTTATCCATTCTCTTCTCTTTTATTTCCCTTCCACCCCAAGGTCTGGTTCACTTAAACAATTTCTCTTCCTTTTGGTAACATAACTCTTTTTTTTTTTTTGGATAACCCAGCATGCCCCTCCCTGGGTTCTCTTTCTGATCAACATTTCACCCTCATGACATCTACCTACCTTTTATAAGTGTTTTCATAAAAGTTTCTTCCATAAGAGGGGTCCCATTCATAATTTTCCACTACTGTATTCCTTATTTCATTTCTGCTTTGTTTGCTGCTTCAACATATTAATATCACAAGAATACCATATGCCCTATTGTTAAAACTCTCCACGTTAGACCATGCAATCCTTTCTTTTTAGGATCGGTTTCTCTTAACTAGGCCCAAGAAATAAATTCCCCCAACTCCTGGAAGAGTTATGACCTCATTCTTCATCCCATCACCGCAAGGGCTGATATGTTACTGTGGTCCTCTGTGATTCACTGATTTCTCTAATTAGTTACAACTGTATGCTATTAGCCAAGGCTAAGGACAGTTCTCCATGTGCCATATCCTTATATTTCTTCCATTAAGAGCCATTTCTCATCTCTTTACTGGGAATATGGATATGGGGACACATCCTGAACGAAATGTCTAGAGCAAGAGAATTTCATATGCGTTTTCAAATGTGTTCCTTTGTGGGTAGTATAAGATCTGTTATCTGAAAATCCCGAAATTTCCAATAGACATACTTGTTTCTTTTCCTTGCCAATGTAAGACACATTAAAACAAATTCCTGATCAATGCTCTCATAACCAGATTGCATTTTATCCCATGAGATCTCTTTCTATTTCCCTATGTTTCTAAGTTGGAGCCCAGACAATCCAGCATATAATCCATTTGAACATGACTCCACAGCTCCTTAAACATCAGTCATTTATAGCTTTTTTTATAGCTTTCCAGATCATGTAGCTGAATTAAGTTATTTCAACAACCAGAATCAGCTTGGAACTATGTTTCAGTGACAGAAAACATAGCAAGAGCTAAACATGTTACCTAGGCCTTAGATGCTTTTTATGCTTTGTATCACTACCATGGATGGAAGCATCCGATTTCAAATTTAAGGCCTAACTGGGTTCAAGATCTGCCCCAAACCAGGAATCTATTAGCTTATTGGTGAAGGCAATCCCCCACTCACTGTCTTGACAGGGTCACAGTGAAAATAAGTGCTGGCAAAGCCGCTCTCCCGCTGTCTTGACAGGGTCACAGTGAGGATGAATGCTGGCAAAGCCACGCTGGTTGGTGGGAAACTGAAACCATGAGACCCTTTTTGATGTAACTGGGACTTTTCATTTTCATGCTTATGTTTCTGACAGGAGGCATGAGCATGTTAAATGCCAAACAAATTAAATTTCAGATGGCTAGAACATAATAGGTAGTTCATGCCTTGAAGGCTGTTCTACTACCCCTCAGAATATCAAGGACAAAGTAGAAGGCTGTTCTTCTATCTCAGTACATTGAGGACAAATCTGATAATGGACAACAATCATCCTCTGAAAGGTCACGAGAATTTTAGGCACCACATTGATTATATCAACTAGAACCCAAGCCCATATTTCCAGCCTCTTAGAAAACCTAATCATTACGCTTATTTTACAAAGCCCACCATATGTAGTCTCATTCTTGATTGAGGAAAGTTATATTATACACTTAGGAAAGTTAAAACATATAAAGATATATTCTTCTCTTTTTATAAGCCCTTTTTTACTTTACATAGGGATTTATGATGACTATAATTAATATTGGCGGAAAGTGGACTGATGTTTCGAACTTACTTTCTATTGAGAAAGATTATAAAGATATGAGAACTAGTGCACCTTGACTGAGAAACAAAGAAACTCTTTGAGAAAGCAGATCAACCAGTTTTATGAGAATAAATTTAGGAATTAATTAAAGTAGCTTTATAAGATATATTTTTAGAATAATGTTAGAAATATTATCCTATTTAGATTTTTGGGTTTAGAAATTCTTAAGTTTCTAGTTGTATGGGTTTCTGATATGTTTTAAGAATGATTTATAAACTTTAGGATATTTTAAGTATAAGATTTAAGGGGACTTTTTTAGATGGGAATTTTAGATTAGAAATAAAGTAAAGGTGTACTTTAAACTTAAAGGTTAATGATAGGTTAGGAGACATAGAGTCTGGTTACGTAGTTTGGCATTAGTTAATAAGAAAATAGCATATCTTGGGGAAAATAGTAAATCTTGGGAAATCTGAAAAATGTAAATTAGTGATGCATTTTATTAATGATTCTGTACTTTTAATAATTAAATAATTAAAGGTCATATCCTGGAAAAATGTAAATTAATGTTACATTTTTTGTACCCCTAATCATGGTTAAGGAAATGTCATGTCTTGGCAAAAGTTTTAAATTGTATAATCAATGACATATTCTGAATCTATAATGATGAGAAAAATTGCAATAAAAGATGACCCAGAGAAAGCTGCAGTAGAGCTCTCTCTTTGGAGATTGCTCCAACGGAATGACTCCTGTCTCATCTTTTCGCCGATGCCACTCATCCTTCAGGACTCCCTGGACCCCGCTAGGGCAGGACCCCGGCAGCTGATAAAGAAATCATTTGTTTTTGGTAGAAATGAATAAATTTTAAAAAATACTAAGTTCACATCTAATCTTGAATCTATAATTTTTCTGTAATTCCCACCAGGTGCAGTGGTGCACGCCCGTAATCCCAGGGGCTCCGGAAGCTGAGGCAGGAAGATTATGAGTTCAAAGCCAGCCTCAGAAAAAGCAAGGAGCTAAGCAACTCAGTGAGACCCTGTCTCTAAATAAAATACAAAATAAGTCTGAGGATGTGGCTCAGTGTTTGAGTGGCCCTGAGTTCAATCTCTGGTACCCAAACCCCACCAAAATAAAAGAAGTATTTCCCTTTTGACTTCCATCCCCAGTCTTTGTTCCTCATCAACTCTCTAATTTTAACTATAGTCACCAATTTGGGGAGGGGCATGTATTTTGAGAAACTGGTCTATACATTTTCATACAAAATCATATTATCCATAGATAATAAATGTTGTTATTCTGCATTTTGATGCTTATTTTCTTTAACTCAGTAACTTACCTTTGCTGATTTCACCATGTTAGTATATAGAGATTATATTTGTTACAATTAGGTTCAGCTAGTAATAGGAAACCTCTTTTTAAAAATTTCAGTATTGGTTCATTATAGCTATACATAACACTGGAGTTTATTTTTGACATAACTACCAATGTTTGGAGTATAGTTTGCACCAATTAAGTCCCCAATACTTACGCTTACCTCCCTCCTCTTCCTTCTCCCTCAAGTAATTCTATAAAGAATATAAAAGTAAATTTATTTCTCCCATTTAGTAATCAAAAGGTAGCCAACCAGGGGCTGGTTTAGCATTATGTGCTGTCACAGACTGAGACTCCCTTGGGCTTGTTGCTCCAGTGCCTGGCAGCCTTTCTCAAGTTCATCTCATGATCCAAGATGGCTCATGATTTAAGACTGGCTGAATTCACAGTCAGCTGGAAAGAGGGTGTCTGGAGCTATTTCCCTGAAATATGGACACCATTATTTCTCGTACCATTGGCTAGAACTTTGACATATTGCATACTTAGCTGCTTGTGAGACTGCACAAAATCATCTTTTAGGTGGGGTAGTCATATCCCTAGCAAAAAATTTTGAACTTCTACTAATGAAAACAAAAACAAACAAAAAAAGGAAGATATACCTAATTTTATGACCACTATTGATTAGGGTGTTTTGTTCCTCTTCTTGGAAAGAAAGAAAAGGGAAATGAATAGCTGGTATTTGTTGTAAATCTCAGAAATTGCTGGATAATTATTAACATGTGTTGTGTCAAATATTCTCCATTTGTTCTTCCAAATCCACTCTCACCTTCTCCTCTCTCCCTACTCTTTGCTAATGAAGACTTGGTTCTATGTTCCCTCCCCTTATCTCTTAGCCTTTTTAAGCCTACAAATACTAGGGCTCTTTTTACCTCTGGGTGTCACAGTGTCCCTTCTGGTTTTCTTACACTTCATCTATACTTGTATAAATTGATAAAAAGAACCCAATTTGAATATACCAAGTGATTCTGGTCAAGGCCTTGAAGAATAAAAGTGCAGAGGTCTGTGGTGGTGGTTCTCTAATAGTGACCTGACTTTGTGCTATGCATACCTTCCACCTGGTTCTTATCAGACATTTTGCAACTTGTTCGACTTCTGTGGAGTTCTATTTGTTCATCTCTAGAGTATCCAAGTGTCTAGATCTGTGGTTCTCAAGTGTGCATATGCATCAATGTCACCAGGAGGGCTTGTTAAAATATATATAGCTGGACTCCACCATCAAAGTTTCTAAATCAGTAGGGCTGGGCTGAGAAATTTATATTTCTAACAAGTTCCCAACCAATGCCAATGTTGCTGCCCAAAGGATCTCACTGGAGAACCACTGATCTAGAAGATAATTTCTATGACTCAATTCACTTCAGTATTCAATGACCTCATTTCAGCATTACAGTGTAGCATAGCTTCATTTAATTTCTCTCTTGGGTGAAATTTTTCTGCTGGTCATCGTTTTAAGTAGCAGTAATCACATACTATGCCATGGCTGTCTGTGTAAGATGGCCTCCATAGTTAACTATTGAGTAAAAGGACAACTTGGTCAAAGGATCCACACTTAAAAAGAATTATAATAAAATTATTCAGTGCTGGATCTGATTTTAGAATGCACATTGAAGGATTTCCTTTGTAATTCCTCAGTTGATTTTAATATTTAGATGTGATAATCTTTCACTCATTTTTATATTTGGCTTGTCTTTGAATTAGTCATTTGGACAAAAGAATCAGAAAGTAAAAGCATGTTTCCAAAACATTCATTTGTTAACCCATAGACTTCCTTGACTCTGGTCAACTTTTCATCACTGTGACCAAAATATATCTGATAAGAATAGTTCAGAGAAGGAAATGTATATTTTGGCTCATAGTTTCATTCTATGATCTGATTCTATGGCTTTGGTCCTAAGGTGAGCATCATGGTGGAATGATGTGGTAGAGGAAAGCTGTTTAGCTCATGGAAATGAAGAAGGGGAGTAGGGGAAGGGGTCAGGGATAAGATATAGTTCCCAAGGGCACATCCCCCAGTGACCTACTTCTAACCATGTTCTACCTGCCTAAGGTTTCCACTTCCTCCCAGTAGTCCATTCAAATGATTAATCTATCAAATGGATTAACCCACCAATGTGGTTAACGTTTTCATGACTCACTTCTCAAAAACCCCACTTCTGGACATTGCTGCATTGTGGACCAAATCTTCAATACATGAGCTTTGGGGGAACATTCCAGATCCAACCATAATGCTACATAAGACAATTCTATCTTTATTTGTGACGGGGAGGCAGTCAAGGGAAATTTAGGAACAGAGCTCAGAAAGGAGAGGGTACAATGAAGTATAATTGTACTGTTTCTTCCACTCTTTCTTTGAGTAATTCAGTGGAACTAAATAAGAAATGTCTTGAGTTTATGTGTATAAAAGGAAGAGGATATACATACATACCAGTCATATAATGAACACAATAATTTTCCCTCACAGTGTTGATCAGCATATAGGAGGTTTAAAAACATGGACCATATATATTTATATATGTGCTTATAAATGCATTTGGAAAGGTATGTATAAAATATATACATATGCATACATATGCATATATATATATATATATATATATATATATATATATACACACACACACATACTTATACATACTGAAATTGTATAGCGGCTAATATGCTACTATTTTAGAACTCCTATAAAAAAACAATAAAAAACAAGCTTAATTCAGGCTATGTGGTTAGGACTGCTGTTATCATTTGTATATGAGGTGTCTCCACAAACCTCCTGGTTAAGGAAGTAATAAGCTCCTCAGGAAAACCTTCAGAGCCCAACTGCCACCACGGGCTTCCCACAAGCCTCCTCACCTCCCCCACTCCTCCTGCTCTTGAGGCCGATTTGCTGGGTCACGTGGCTGGAGCCAAAAAAGTCCCCCAGTGAGCAGCTCCGTGGTCTGAAAGGGCAGGAAAACAGCCCAATGAGCATCACTGCAGAGGAGCCAATCAGTTGGCAGGTAGAAGTTGTTGGGGCCGCTGTGAGCCAATCGTCAGCTGGCAGCTGGAAGTTTGCTGGCAGCTGGAAGTTTGCTGGGGCCCCTTCGGCTGTGGCTCTCAACAGTCCAGAGGTGAAATGATTGGATTTTGAGAGCTATAGCCTAATCAGGCCATCTTTGTTTGAATGGACTGAGTGGTAACTATAGGCAGGTGGAGCATGCCTGGAAGAGGTGAGTCCCTGGGGATGTACCCTGAAAGGGTTAATTTGCCCTATGATCTCTTCCCCTTCTTCTCTGCTTCCCAACTGCCATGAGCAAAGCAACTTTTCTCCACCATGCCCTTCCATCATGATATGGCTCACCCCAGGCTCCAAGCAATGCGTCTGTCTGATCAGGGACTAAACCTCAGCAACTATGAGCTCATAGTAAACTTTTCATCCTTTACTTTGTTCTGGTCAACTATTGTGGTGACAGTGATGAAAGGTGGACTAGCACAACCACCTAACCATCTTACCTGGTTTTATGGTTAACGTAAGAGCCAGTGATTTTTATAGCTAGGATGTGCAAATAAATGTTCCTTAGGGGTGGTATATACACGAGAGCAGTCTGCATAGGGAAGACTACTTTGGGAGCTAAGGGACCATATTATGGGGCCAGCAAACATTGTTTATAGAGGTCATGAAGCAGTGCCTGGACTTAAGCAAAAAAAAAAAAAAAGTGTTAAAATCCACATACAGATGATCAGAAGCAATGGTTAAGATAGCATGATGGGATGTTGAAAAGGAGTTGTCACTCAGCTGTGGATGAAAGCTTTCCTATAGCATTTTTCTCACCTGACATTCTTCACCATGGCTGGGTTCCATGTGGTTTCACTTTGTCCTGGGCTAGGTGCACCTGATTGTTGGTGACCATATCTCAGCCACTTGGTAGATTCTAAGTCTGTAAAATGAGATCTACCCAATTTTTTTCTCTGCCCAACAATTTCTGTTAACGTGCATAGCATATGTTAGGTAATCAATAAACATTAAAGAATAAAACATACACATACTATTCAGGAATTCTTCTCAGGCCAGTTGGATGAACTGTTATAAAGCTAATATTGAGAGAGCAATATTTTATTTTGTTTTAAATGTATTGATGCCATAACCTACAATGAACATTGAGTTATATTCCGTACTTTTTCAATAAGGATGTGATTTTCAGTCAGCTGTGTATTTCAGGTCTGCCGGGGTGTTTGCTAGCTATTCCGTTCCTATGTGTTCTATCCAACCACTGCCAATCTGAGCTCATTAAATGTGAATTTCCTGTTGACATTGAGCTCAACACCAGTCTCTTAGTTTTCTGCTAGTCTTTAACTGCTGGAGCATTTATTTATATTTTTATCTGTTGGTCCATGCAAAGGGGAAGAAAAAAAAAGACATATAACTAAGAGGGATGGAATGATATAACAGCCTGCCTTTTGATTTCTGGTTTTTAAAGTCTGCAGTCTTGGAAAACCAAATAGCATCCAGAATAGTGTTTCATTAAACTGGACTAAATCTGCGTGTGAAGTTTTATGACCTAAACTCAAAATATCTTTAGGTTGGTGACAGAAGAAATTAAAAAAAAAAAGGTACTATTGCAGCACTGCATGGTCTGACATAGTGTTTAAAACCACTGTGAGAGTCGCAAGGAAAATCTTTTTGATGTGGTATTTCCTTATTCCTTACCTCCCTTTCTCTTTTATTCTTCTTAGGTAGGTCTTGTTCAAATTTCTCTACCATCTTGGAATACACAAAAAATTACAATATAAGCTAGTATTTATTGAGTACTTACTCTGTTCCAGGGTTGTATTAAGTGCTTTATAATTATTCTATCACTGAATGGCAATTCTATGCTGAAGATGCACTTTATTTTTTTATTTTTAATTTTTTTAGTTTTAGATGGACAGCATGCATTTATTTTATTTGTTTATTTTTATGTGGTGCTGGGGATTGAACCCAGTGCCTCACACATGCTAGGCAAGTGCTCTGCCACTGAGCCACAACCCCAGCTCCCTGAAGATGCACTTTAAACTTCATATTTTGGAAAAAAAAAAAAAAAAAACCTAAGACTTAGCAAGGATAAATTTGTTTGAAGTTATACTCTTCTATGTTAGCAAACTTTGTCTTTCCTACTTTTTTTATATACAGCTACACAGAAAAATGCACTTCATGCCATTCTTCATTTATTATTATTTTAGCATAATACTTGTTGTGCTAAGAGAAGATGTGTATAATATATAATCCCATTTATGAAACACAAACCCCATAAAATGCATGGGTTCTATTGTGTATATTCTAAAGACAAAGGATCGGAGAACACAGTGAACTAATAGGAGGTGGGAAGAGTTGGGTTTAGGGCTAAAGGTCACTTACAAGTATTTATTTTTTCTTTTTTTTAATTAGGAAGAACTTATTCAAATGTTATATTTATTTAAAATAGGTGTGGAAGAACTTACAAGCTTTGTCAAAGTTTTGTTAATAAGTACATTTACCAGGGAGACATTAGGGCCTATGTTAGCAAGGCTTATTCAAGAATCAGGGCAATGTTTTGAAAGCTATACCAACTTACGTTTCTGGGTTTAAATGGCCAATCAAAGGAAATGAGCGAAAAGTCAGTTTTCCTCTGCCAAACAATATGGATATGTCATTTACGAGCATATGTTCCTCTCCTTGGAGAATCTGTAACCCAACAGAACATATGAGTGTCATTAGGAACTGAGAATTTTCACTCTGACATTCTCTCCCATCAGCGACCTGGCTTGAGACATATGGAAAGACTTATGCACAACTTCTTATTTTTTTATCATGAAAATAAATGTCATTTTAAGAATATTTTCCCTTTAATTTCTGATGACCCATTGGCTCCTCTTTTTGGCTTTGGATCTTTGGTTTTCTCTGGTATTTCTGGGAATTTTTATCTATTTTTTTTTCCTTTGCTCCAATTCACACTTCTCAGTTTATTTTTTGAATTGAGTTTTGCTATGATTTTTTACAGTAGGTTTTCTGATCATACCTGTTAGGAATATTGGCAAATATACTTCACAAAGAATTGCATTAAAAAACCCACCTGATGATTCAAAGCCCCTTTGAAGTAAGTTGGAATCATTAAAAGGCATATAAAACTATCTTGGCATTTTGCACAGCATTTTTCTTAAGTATCCTTTGCATTTTCAAGACCTCAACTCTAGACATGCTTTTGCAGACAAGATCAAACTTGATATTACCTTTGTGCAGGAGGTAGGATGCCGCCTTGGAAGATGCTTCCCCCACAGCCTAGGCAGTGCCATCTCCAGCTGTGAATTTTTGCAAGTGTTTCCCATTTCTGTTTGCAGCACTATCCTTCATTTCATGTTGGCGTCACTGTGTGAAAATCGAAGCAGGCAAACACCACAGGATTCTAATAAGTTTCTCAGTTTTGCAAGCAGTGTGACTTTTCTTACTGTGGAACAAGATAGCAAAACGAAAGTCTAAACAACAAACATGATTTCCACCAACAGAACTGTAAAATTCTGAAATGTAAACTTCAGCTCCAGAGGCCTTAATTTAGCCCACTGGAGAAACTCATCTCCTGCTCTATTTTGGAGAAGACAAATTTATTTATTGGTTGCTAAGACTCTCTTAATCTTTAAGAAGGCTACTGGGTTTTAGGTGAAGAAAAACAGTATGAAAACACAGTGAAAAAAAATTATGTAGGATTGACTCTGTGTATACATTGTGAGAAGATGGGTCTGTACTACACAGATCAGAATCTGAGGAACTGAACATAAAGCTCATTCACAGAAGGTCACTGACTCCCTTTTCCTTCTTAGAATTTACATAACTTATGGAGTTTAGGCAGAAAAATGAGCAAAGAATAAGATAAAGATAGTCCTGGTGAGTTTTCCTCTGAAGGAACCGACTTATCTAAGTATTACCTTATATAAAGAGTGGATTCAGTGATCATTGAATTAGAGCTCAAATAAATGCTATTACATTTGGTAAATGGAAAGAGATGCAGAATATCTTAATGAAGCCAGGTGTGATGTAGATTTTGCAAATTCACACAAAGAGTCTATGGGCCTAAAACTACATAAACAATGTTACCATTTAAGAACAGTGAACTTTCTCCCACTAAGCAATCTCCGCCAGCACATGAAAATGACGGCAATTTAAGAGATAAAAGTGGATAAGAGGATCTGCTAAATGTCATCTACTCAGGAAGGTTTTTTTTTTCTGCTTTCATATGGAGACTATCTTCAGGACAGTTTTGGTATTTTGCACTTACTTTCTTAATATCTCTTTATTGATGATAGTTTTTCTGGATGATTCTATATTTACTCATCTGCTTCTTGTACTGATAGTGTGATGCTTGAGGACTGATAGTCTTCCACATCCTCTTTCTGCTGAGCATTCAACTCTCTCTATAGAGAGTTGAATGCTCAAAACGATTGTTGAATAAATAAATGGAAGATGGCATGGCTTGGTATGAGTAACAGATTCAGGGATCAGGTCTCTGTTACTTAACCCTAAGAAGAAATTTCCTTTTTGTTGGCCTCAGTTTCTATTATCTGTGAAATTCTAAGAGTTGATCATCTGTTGTTTTCAAATTTTTAAATAGTTGAATCCTTTCTTCAACTATGTTAAGCAGATAAAAGTACTACTATAGTTGAACTGGGAATTGAGTTGGAACAAATTGGCTTAGCCTGGTGGAACCCTAATGACCTCAGGCAGGAAAATTGGAAAGCCTTGGATTCCTAAGAACCCCATAGAACCGATCAATGGCTCTCAATTTGCATGTAGAACATTATGTAAATACAAATATATAAATAAAAATGTGTATATTAAACACTGCCTTTGGAGTAACATTGCTGATAAACAAAATCTTATCCTAGAATTTCAATTAAATCCAAATACGAATTCATTGTGGGTAAAAAGGGAGAGATTGCATCATGCAACTCTACAAATAGTGATCATACATAGAACTTGCCCCTCCCCCTTAGACATAAAGGGTGAATGTCACACAGTGAAATGACTATTGTTTGCCCAACAGGAAGAGACAGTGAAAGCTTGAATAATTTTATCCAAAGATGTCAAAAGCCAACAAGGCTAACTTCACGCTTCAAGTTTAGTTTTTGGCTGGAATTTTCTGGTATGGTTCTCAACACAGCAGATGAGCTATCAATTCTTCCATATTGACACATAGGGAAGGGACTTAATTATACAGAGTTCAGTGCTCTGAAAACTTTTTTTCTGTTGGGGAAGTTTAATAAATTCAATAAAAACACACCTATGAACTTGGAGGTCAATTTGTTGAGATCATGTGCAAGATAGTCACTTTTTGATTCTTTTTGCTACTTTAAAGCATGTGTTTTCCCTTTTTATCCCACTGCTTTTATGTTAAATCAGACCTCTGATAATCTTATCTTACTCAGTCCCTCATTCCTTCTGCTCCAGACTCACCAGCCTTCTCATTATTCCCTAAACATCTCAAACTAGATTTGCCTCTGGGTCTTTGCACTGGCTCTTCTGGAATTCAAAATCTCTTCTTCTTGTGTTTTTGAAATATGCATTGTATTATTATTGTAGTCTTCCTGCTGTTCAATAGAACATCCGAAGTTATTTCTCTTATGTAATTATAACCCTAAGCCATGCTAAGATTCGGCTGATGAAGAGAAATAAGGATGACAGTATGATTCACTGTGCCAAGGTGGGAAGGTCTGATGTACTGGAGACCATGAGGGCAAGCTCCTCTGCCCTTGGGTATCTCAGTTGAATGGAAGCAACTGCCTCTTGGTCCACTTCAGAAATACCAACATTTTATTGTGGATCTTGCCATCTGATTTCTACTTCAACTTTTGTGCTTAAGTGAGAGCATTTCTAGTTTGAGACATTATTTGCTCCCGAGCAAAGATACACTACAGGGCTTTCACTTTTCCAGGTTTAGACTAAGCACATTTCTGTCTCAGAAGTGTGAGGTTGGCCTCCATCATCCATATTGACTTTGGAACTTTGTTGCCACTGGAAGGCATAGTGAATGGAAAATAACCACTTTCTTAATTCCTGTCTCTAGGAGGTGATGTGAGAATTAGGTCAGGTGATGATGTCACCCTGTATAGAATGGTGTCTTATTCCATTGGAATGCTGTGACAAAATACCATAAACTGGTGGCCTATAAACAATGGAAATGTATTTCTCTGTTTTGGAGTCTGGAAAGTCCAAGGTCAAAGTGCCAGAGGACTTGGTGTCTGTTGAGGGATTTATTATGGTGCACAAATGGTACACAGATGGGGTAAGGCAACTCTCTGGGGTCTCTTTTATAAGGTCATTGATCTCATTTACAAGGGCCACAGCCTCCCAAGTTCTCACCCCCAACACCTTGGGATGAAGATGTCAACATATGAATTGGGGACATAAACATTCAGATCATCAGCAGATGGGGTGATAGAATATCTTAAAATCAAATTCGTAAGGAAGGGTTTGCTTTTAAGGACCTCTGAGGAGCTCTGCCCTGTCTTTCTGTGCCTCAGAAAGAGCTCTGAAACCAGCTGGATCAGACTTAATTGTCACATGGCTTTTCTGCCTGGAGAATTCAAAGCAATATGTAGCTAGATGTTGCAATTTCTGTGATGAGGTTCTGGGTGACAAATGCTCCTCCATTAAAAAGAAAAAATAGTATGCTCTGCTGTGTTTCATTTTATCAATGAAGCAGGGAGAACAATTATTTTTATTTTTAAAGGAAAATCACTAATCCTGACATTGTCACCTAGACTATAAGTTTGGTGACTGAGGATTAATTTTAGTTCAGGGGCACAGTGTTAGCACCATAAAGTGGATTTTATTCCAGATGTATTGCTTCAAGAGGGAGGTTTACAATACTTGCCACATATCCTCGTTTCCTACTATATATTTATTCATGGAAGCTTTTGTAAATATAATGGCATATTTATTTATTTATAAATTATTCTTTAGAAGTAGTTGGACACAATATCTTTATTTTGTTTATTTATTTTTATGTGGTGCTGAGGATCGAACCCAGGGCCTCGCATGTGCTAGAGGAGCACTCTACCGATGAGCCACAACCCTAGCCCTGGCATTTTTATATCTTGTCTTTTTTTTTTTAATTTTTTATTGTTGGTTGTTCAAAACATTACATAGTTCTTGATATATCATATTTCACACTTTGATTCAAGTGGGTTATGAGCTCCCATTTTTACCCCATATACAGATTGCAGAATCACATCAGTTACACATCCATTGATTTACATATTGCCATACTAGTGTCTGTTGTGTTCTGCTGCCTTTCCTATCCTCTACTATGCCCCCTCCCCTCCCCTCCCCTCTTCTCTCTCTGCCCCCTCTACTGACATTCATTTGTCCCCCTTGTATTATTTTTCCCTTTCCCCTCACTTCCTCTTGTATGTACTTTTGTATAACTCTGAGGATCTCCTTCCATTTCCATGCAATTTCCCTTCTCTCTCCCTTTCCCTCCTACCTCTCATCCCTGTTTAATGTTAATCTTCTTCTCACGCTCTTCGACCCTACTCTGTTCTTGGTTACTCTCCTTATATCAAAGAAGACATTTGGCATTTGTTTTTTAGGGATTGGCTAGCTTCACTTAGCATAATCTGCTCTAATGCCATCCATTTCCCTGTAAATTCTATGATTTTGTCATTTTTTAATGCAGAGTAATACTCCATTGTGTATAAATGCCACATTTTTTTTATCCATTCATCTATTGAAGGGCATCTAGGTTGGTTCCACAGTCTTGCTATTGTGAATTGTGCTGCTATGAACATCTGTGTAGCAGTGTCCCTGTAGCATGCTCTTTTTAGGTCTTTAGGGAATAGACCGAGAAGGGGAATAGCTGGGTCAAATGGTGGCTCCATTCCCAGCTTTCCAAGAAATCTCCATACTGCTTTCCAAATTGGCTGCACCAATTTGCAGTCCCACCAGCAATGTACAAGTGTACCCTTTTCCCCACATCCTCGCCAGCACTTGTTGTTGTTTGACTTCATAATGGCTGCCAATCTAACTGGAGTGAGATGGTATCTTAGGGTGGTTTTGATTTGCATTTCTCTGACTGCTAGAGACAGACGAAAGAAATTAAAGGCATCAAAATAGGAAAAGAAGAACTTAAATTATCACTATTTGCAGATGACATGATTCTATACCTAGCAGACCCAAAAGGGTCTACAAAGAAACTATTAGAGCTAATAAATGAATTCAGCAAAGTGGCAGGATATAAAATCAACACGCATAAATCAAAGGCATTCCTGTATATCAGCGACAAATCCTCTGAAATGGAAATGAGGACAACCACTCCATTCACAATATCTTCAAAAAAAATAAAATACTTGGGAATCAACCTAACAAAAGAGGTGAAAGACTTATACAATGAAAACTACAGAACCCTAAAGAGAGAAATAGAAGAAGATCTTAGAAGATGGAAAAATATACCCTGTTCATGGATAGGCAGAACTAACATCATCAAAATGGCGATATTACCAAAAGTTCTCTGTAGGTTTAATGCAATGCCAATCAAAATCCCAATGGCATTTCTTGTAGAAATAGAGAAAGCAATCATGAAATTCATATGGAAAAATAAACGACCCAGAATAGCAAAAACCATGCTAAGCAGGAAGTGTGAATCAGGCGGTATAGCGATACTAGACTTCAAACTATACTACAGAGCAATAGTAACAAAAACAGCATGGTACTGGTACCAAAACAGGCGGGTGGACCAATGGTACAGAATAGAGGACACAGAAACCAATCCACAAAACCACAACTATCTTATATTTGATAAAGGGGCTAAAAGCATGCAATGGAGGAAGGATAGCGTCTTCAACAAATGGTGCTGGGAAAACTGGAAATCCATATGCAACAAAATGAAACTGAATCCCTTTCTCTCGCCATGCACAAAAGTTAATTCAAAATGGATCAAGGAGCTTGATATCAAATCAGAGACACGCCGTCTGATAGAAGAAAAAGTTGGCTACGATCTACATTCGGTGGGGTCGGGCTCCAAATTCCTCAATAGGACACCCATAGCACAAAAGTTAATAACTAGAATCAACAAATGGGACTTACTCAAACTAAAAAGTTTTTTCTCAGCAAAAGAAACAATAAGAGAGGTAAATAGAGAGCCTACATCCTGGGAACAAATCTTTACTCCTCACACTTCAGATAGAGCCCTAATATCCAGAGTATACAAAGAACTCAAAAAATTAGACAATAAGAAAACAAACAACCCAATCAACAAATGGGCCAAGGACCTGAACAGACACTTCTCAGAGGAGGACATACACTCAATCAACAAGTACATGAAAAAATGCTCACCATCTCTAGCAGTCAGAGAAATATATCCTGTCTTATTTGTGCCTGTTTGGGCCAGGGGAAAGTTGGTGGTTGAAACTACCGTTTTGGCTCTTCACCATGAAATGATATGGGAACTTGCTATGGAGCAAAGGGGAAGGCAGCTAAGATCTAAGAACAGACAGAACTCTCACTGACATCATAGAAAGCTATTACAGAAATTACTTTTGGGGGTAGGGAGAGGCACTCCTAGTCTCGGGGAAGGATGCATGGTTAACTACTGGCATTTCATATTGAGGATAGTTTTTCTTTTCCTCTGAACACTTTCTCCTATATTTTCCACAACATTTTATCTCAGATCACTTCCTCCTCCCTTATCCACTATTCAGCCTTGTCTTCCTTGTCCCTTAAAACTCTGCCATTGGGATATAGGTATGCTCTTCCTGCCCTCTCCCCTAGTTCTCTCTTCTTCTTCTAGGGACTCAACTATCATCTGCATATGAATGAGTCCCTGGACTCCAATCTTCAATCCTTAGATTGTGCTATTTATCATTGGACTCTCAAGTCTGAACTCACACCTTTCTCCCTCTTTTGAGCTTCAGATGAGTTTTGGCTCTGGCTTGTGTGCATCTCTATTGGAGATGTCTTTAGCTTTTCACTCCTGTTAATCCACTGCAGGGGTGATGGTGGGAAGTTGGCTGATTCTGTCTCATCAACATGTTTTGCTCGATGGGCACACTGTTTTCTGATGGCTTGATTTTATACATTGATTTTGAATATGTGTTCCCTAATTCATCAAATTCTCTCAATCCCTGACATTTTATACCTGCCATTTAGCCTCTTTATGTTACATGCCTGTCCCTGAAGACCTTTGAGTTTGTGACCCCAGCCACAGAAATGCTTTAATTTTTTTCTCTCCTTGTCTACTTCACTTCTTCCCTATCACCATCCACCAGGTCCTAAGCTTTGTGCATACCTTTCCTTCGGTGTCCACCAAGTCACTTAATTGCCTGAACATCTGCAATGGGATCCAAATCTGCTCAACTGTGATCAATCCTTTTGCAAGATGCCTAAGATGGTGGCAATTCTCTCATCTAACATCCTAATTTACCTCACATTTTGTCCCAATTAAGTCAACTCTCTTCTTCCTGGCTCACTTGCCTCTCTCGGCTATGATTTGTCTATTTTAGAGTTTATCATGCGTAAGTGTTGGCGGATTGCTCACAGTAACTTGATCCTAACCTCAGCTTTCCTGCTTCTGTATCCCTGCTCTGAGCTTTCCTAACCAGCCCTGTATGTTGACATCCTAATTGTCCTTCAAGGAAGACTCATTTGCACATAGAAGCAGGGTGAACAAATTAAAACAAAGAAGCAGGGTTAAAGGGACACTCACAATTGTGCTTTAAAAAGAAAAAAAATAGTAAAATAGAAAAAATAGTATGCTGAGCTGTGTTTCATTTTATCAATGAAGCAGGGAGAATTATTATTTATTTTTAAGCCAAAATCACCAAACCTGCACATTGTCACCTAGACTATAAGTTTGGTGATTGAGAATTAATTTTAGCTCAATTATTACCAGGTTTGAATGCAGACCCCAAATTTGTGAATCTTTTGATTTTTCCAAGGGGAATCAGAATTCTGGATATTTATGTGCAATGTTCCAAAGTTTTAACCTTGGCAACAAATTTACAGGACATATTTTTAAATATAAGGCAAGCAGAACAAAACCCATGCATGGTTCCCATTTAACCAGCGGGTTGCCCCCTGGCATCTCAGAATCCAGCTATATATGAAACTTTCCCTGATTCCCCCTTATCATGTGTCCTTTTATTACTTTGACAGAGAAAAAAAGTGTCTTGCTGTGTCATTTATCTGCTTTGTATGTGGGTGATTGCTGTGCTGGTTTTGCCTTACCATGCAACCTCCTTGAAAACTGAGATTGGATCTGCTCAATTGTGTCTTAAAGTCTTCCAGAAATTGGAACAATGCTTTGCATACATTAGGCATATTTTAGAAGATACATTTTGAAAGGTAAGCTTGCATCATACATCCCTAATAATTAGCCAGTAACAGGGCAGACTGGACACATTAGGTAATTAAAACATATGTATGCTTCCCAATCCTTGCTCCCCACCTGTATTTTGTACTGGCTTCTCATGCACCCTTATCCTTGGGAATACCCCTCACTGTAAGTAGGAATTCTGTTCCTTAGGGAAATAATTCATACTCATTTCTTTTCAAGTTTCTGCATATTTTCTAGATCATCTGGATTCTGGATTTCTAATAGAAAAATATAGCTTTGAAATGTACCTTTTATAATCTTACCGTTGCAGAGAGAGGTTGCTCTGTCTCTCATAATATATATATATATTTTTTGGTAGGAAAGAAAAAGGTTTAAGGACAGTGTCTTAAATAGCAGTCTTAATATGTTTTTTTTTTTTTTATGGGCTTAGGTTTGTGATTTTTTTTTTTGTTAGCTTTCGATGTTTAATTCATTCTAGAATCCTGAAGCTCAGAACTAGAGGTATTTTTGAGGTGAATCTAATAATCCATTTTCTGCTCCCTTCTCTTTTTCATGAAATGAAAAAATGAGAATAGAAGGTCAAACTTGAGTGCTTTGTATTAACATTAAAATTCAGTAAAATCTCATGTCTTATAAAGCATAGGAAAATAAAAGGGAAGATTTCAGTGGCGAAGGAAAAAATGCAACCGATGAAGAAACAATTCACACGAATGACTGAACACACCTTCTGAGCCCAGCTTTCCACAGGCTCCTAAGGCTCAGAACTGGAAATGCCAGGCAGCCCACATGTGTGCCTGGGCTGTGAGACACCCCACGGTGAGCCCCATGGGAAGAGTACCGGATGAGGGAACACTGAAAATAATGAAATGTGATTGATTACTCTTGGGAAACATAGCAAACTTGTTGAAACTGGTACAAAAATAACATGCAACAAACCCCCAAATAATCATAGTGTTGAGTCCAGGTCACATGGTGTGAAATAACTCAGGTATTTCTGATTAATGTGGTCTCGGGCTGCGTTGGCTAGGGAGTCTTGCTGTTTTCGTGTGTGTGTGCGCCTGTGCACACACTGTGAGTACTTATTAGGAATTCAGTCACTTTGGCTGGCAAGCAGAAACCTCAGTCCTGTAACTGATACATAGAGATTTCTTTCTCTTAATTGGCCAGTCATGGTACAAATTCCATTTTGTGAATGTAAAGGCTTTTGCCTAAACTTCAAGGTACAATGGATCTCTTGGTGAAGGTCAAATTTTGTTCTGTTCCCCAACTCTAATCTCCCAGGGCATTTTACAAAGGTGGAATTTTTAACATCCAGTTCTTTCTTCTTTCTTTCTCTTTTATTTTCTAGATCTGCCGCCTTCTGAACTGAGCTATGCTGGTTAAAGAGGATTAGATGTAGATTTCTTTCAATAAGAGTTCTTCCAGTCATCCTTAGTCATGTTCTTTTCTTTGTACAAGCAATGGTGCTTTGGTTGCCAGCAATAGACACCAATATTAGTTACTTTGAGCAAAAAAAGAAGTTTATTGAAAGGATACAGAGTGTTCTGTAGAATTTGAGCAAAGGCAGAAAAACCAGGCATCAGAGAGGAACTGGAAGCCTTCTGGGCACGGAGGTAGTGAAAACAAACATTTATTTTCAGTTAACACTGACAGGGTCAATGAATTCCAAGTCTTCTATGATTATTTTACAGCACTAGAGGTAAACCCGCAGTGATAGCACGTTTGCACCCACCTTTTATCTTTGCTACTTCTGAAAACCTAAGCTCAGAGTGGCATACAGGACATTTATTTTTCCAGAGCAAATCACATGGCCAAGTCTAGCACTTGGGGGGCTGGGATTTATTTCTGGCATGAATTGTAAAGTCATATGACAAAAGGAATGTATACAGATGGGGGTAAATAGTTGTGACCAACCATTCAATCGACCACAAAGCCATTCCTTATAGAGAATTTGGAGTGGTGGCTTCAAGAAGAGGAAGAGATACCAAGACAAGCAAGTGGATGCCTTCTTTGGTATAATAGTACCATATATCTTTTGTCTTACACCTTGGGGATGCTTGTGAAAACCACTGATGCATAAGATTATGGGTGTGCAAAGAAGTTCTAGGTGCTTTTTGGTGAGTAGAGTCTCCAGCCTGTGCATGAATCTGTGAAATTTCTCAGTGTGGAAGGTAGGAAGTGGTTCTGAAGTTTCCTTCTCCATCTTTGGAAAAGAGAAGAAAGTGGTTGGTTGTTCTTCTGACCATCACATCTGATGTTGCAGAAGGCAGAGGCTCAGAATTGTACATTCAGTCAGTTCTTAGAAAAGTGTCCATGCCATCTGATGCTCATTTGACGCAGCTTTCATTCATCAAGGCTGTTCTTGATATTACTTTAACCCTTCTTTGCAAAAGATGTTGGAATTATAAGGAGGATTATATCACAGATACTCATCTCTCTTATGGGTGCTTGGGTTATCTATTGCTTTTAAAAAATTACCCCAGAATTACTGGCATAGAACAACCATTTATTATGCTCATAGACTCTGTGGTCAATGCTGGTTGATAACTGAGACTTTAAGCTCTGGGTCTATTGGCTGGGACATCTACACACATTCTCTCCATGTAGTCTGGACATTCACACTGTCTGGTGATTGGATTCTCAAGTTTAGCATTCTAACATAGCTAGGTGGAAGCTCTATTGCCTTTTCAAACTCATCCTCTGAAGTTGACTGTACAGATGTCAGTCAACTTCTTTCTAATTATTTAGGTAGGTACAAAGGCCCACCTTGTTTCAAGGAAATGGGAATATATTGTATCTCTCGATGGGAAAGTGGAACGGTAATAGAAGAACATTTAGAATACAAGTCATGGATGCAGATACATTCAGAAATATAATTTACCACACTCCACTATATGGCCATAGCAATGAACATACTATCTAAAACCTACCCTTCCCTCAAAACCCCGAAAGTACCCTCTATTTATGATACCAGACTCAGGCTTTTGGCCCAGCCCAGACCAGGGATGGGAAGAACATAATCAGCAATTTGTCCTGGCCATGACTACTTTTGTGTCCAAATTCAGGGTTGCCTAATAAGATTCATGCATTGATTATTTGACAATTAGAAATACACCAAACCTGGTCTAAACCAAGTATGTGTCTGTCAAAATTCAACATCAAGTGAGCCCATGATCCAGACTCTCTTAGCTGAGAACTAGAATAAAAAGTTGGTACAGGGCAGAAAACCATCAAGGACAGGTTAGAGAGGCCTAAATCATCTGCTTCCATTATTGCCTCAGAGACTTGGGGAACTGCTGGGCATGTAGGGCATAGGAGTATTAGAGACATATTCTAAATGAAATTGGGCCATAGAAGGATTAGGGATGCTGAAAGCCAACCACTATGGGAAATGGCAAAGGCTAAACAAGCAGGTAACCGTGCTTTGCTTAAATTACTATCAGTGATGATTTTATTCTGCTTTGTTTTTTAAGTGGGACTCCTACATGTTATCTTTTCTTTGGTTTGTAATGGAGTTTATTAGGTGAAAAAACATCATAGAGATACCTTTAAAAAGGCATTTTCGGTGTTCCCCTGACTCAGGTTCAAAGATAAAGATGTTATTTCCCCTTTAAATAGGATATGATGCTATCAACATTTTTCTCTTAATAATAATCCTAATAATCTCTTCAAATTACTCATAATCAAATGTTCCAAAACCACTTGTTTAGAACCAAAAAACCTCAGTGGTAGCAGGTATCTGGATGGTCACTGACCTCCAACAGAGGTTGATCACAAGAGTTGCAGTGTTGCACAATGACTGTGTGCATATAAGAGATTTATGATGATTTTGAAATATATAATATATACCAGTCTATGTTCTGATGCTGGGGGAGGTGACTGTCTCTTGCATCCCTCTCGATGTGTTCCATGGGGACTGGGATTAATGCGGAGTCAAGCACAGGAAAGCCTCAGCTTTCTTGGTGAAGTCATTAAGCAAATTCACAAAATGTCACAGCTTTCCTTTAATGTTTAAGCTGTCCAGTTCTATTCCCTGTTTTGTGTCATGTCTACCTAAGCTCCAAGGTTCTTTTATTTCATCCAGGTCCAAACTTTTCCATATTTGTTAATATTGCAATTATAAGCATCAATAGAGGAATTTGTGGTGTCTTTATGGTTTTCCTCAAATCATAGTCTATGAGAAACTTCTACTTGTAGTGTCTGTTTTTCCTCTGCTTTACCCCCTCCCTATCGTATTGAGAAGAGAAAAACAAAGATACTCAAGTTTTCCAGTACAACTGTTTTCACCAATTGTTATGAGGCTCTGGAAATATTTTCATTAAAAAAAGATTATAGGTGTAATGACATGACACTCAATCCACAAATCCAAGTAAGCAAGAAATATTATATTTATTTCATTCCTTTCAATAAACCTGATTGGTTTATTGTATTTAGTTCTGTTGTATTGATTTAGTTCTGTTGTATTATTAGTTGGTACAAGCAAAGTTTTTGTTATGATTTAAATCTAAGAATGTTCCCTGGAAAGCTCATGTGTTAGGCAATATAGAAATGTTCAGAGATGAAAAGATGAGATTATGTCCGTCGTAATCCTGTCAGTGGATTAATCCATATGATGGGTTAATAATTTGAATTGACTAGGGCATGATAACTGTAGGCAGGTGGGCAGGCATGGAGGAGACAGGTCACAGGGGACTATATCTTGTCCTTGGCTCCTCTCTCTGTCCCTTTCTGTTTCTTGGCTGCCATGAACTGAGCAGCTTCCCTCCACCATGCCCTTCCCACCCTGATGTTCTATCTCACTTCAAGTCCGGAGCAATGAAGTTGACCAACCATAGACTGAGACTTCAGAAACTGTGAACCCCCAATAAACTTTTCCTTCTATAAGTTGTTCTTGTCAGGTATTTTCTTCACAGTGACTAACACAGCTTTCAGTCCTGGTTCTGCATGATTGAATTATTGAGTCTAAAACTTTCACCTTAGCTTACTTAGACATAAGCTCCAGAATTAAATTACTCAGGCATTTTATGATTTCCCCAGATTCAGACAATTCATTCCAGGAGAAAGGAGTCATTGGTTACATTTTTACAACTCAGAAAAGCAAAATGAATGCCTGACATGACAAGAAAGAGAACCATAATAGAAATAAAAATATATAGTAACAGGCCAGTTTTAAAACATAAAGCATAAAACCAATATTTATTGTATGTATGCATCAAAGAAAACATTTTTTATTATTGCATGAATCTGTCTCATTTTCTTCAGTGCTATTTGCAGAACATGAAAGATGGCACTAGTTCATTGGTAATTTGTCCACTGTGTGTTTTCCTCTTTTGAATTAAGTCCATGAAAGCAAAGACTGTCTGTCTGGTTCATCACACTGTCCTCATTGTCTGGTAGAGGAGAGCCTGGCTTATAGCACACTCTCACTGAGGGTGTATTGAATAAATAGATGCATGATTCTTGGGTAGTTAAATTATTTTTATGTTAACAAACTTAATAATTGAATGAGCAACTCTTCCATTAGTGAGGATAGTCTTTAAGTAGTAGCTCAGTTTTTGTTGTAGTTTTAAAAAACTTACTTTATTTTTCTGATTTCAATGAGAATTTGTCAAGATATTATGTCCAACGCTCCTAGAGTTACTTATAAAATAGGACACAGATAACTAAGAGCTCAGCCCAAGTTTCCTTTATAATGAAGACTATTCATTGATAGCCCTGCTCTCCAAACTTCTAAAGAAACAGAGTTGATATCAAGCTCAAAAAAGAAGGTATTTCTCTCAAATATTGTGCTTTGAATTAACTTTGAGTTTTTAAATTTTTCTCCAATATAGTAAGAAAGGGCAAGAAGCTGAACAACTTCTATGAATTATGGGACATAGAAATTCTCTAGTTATCCCCTAATTGGATATTTACATAGTGCAGTTATGTCTATCTTTATGTCTATAACAGAATACATACCTTGTGCTCTGATCCTGGTTTAAAGTACATAACTGAAAAATAGTAATGGTCTTTGGGTAATCCAATGTACAGATCCTTCCTACCTATACTTTTCATTATTAAAAGAGAACTGTAGAACTTGTGATGTCTTTGGAAGTTTAAGGAAACACAAGTTTAAGTTCACTGAGTGACACTTCTTCTCTTCTGTGAAGAGTCGTGATACACTCTTAAATTCATAGGAAAAAATAAGTCTTAATTGCTTCCCCAAAGCTCTGTTCTAGGGACAGAAAACAAGATATGATAAGCTCTGAAATGATAATTATAGAATAAAACATTTCACGTGAATTTTGTTTTTGAATTTTTGACAAGACAATGGTAGGTCCTTTGTAAAATTCTATTCTCACCAGTGGAAACATTCAGGTTTTTTTTTTTTTTTATTTGAGAGGGGGTGGTGAAATCTGGGATCTCTCTCATCTTTGTTTATCTCTTAGAAGCTTCCTATTCTTTCAGTGATGAACTAGTTTGAGTTATCCTTCTTGGAGTTTGACCTTGCAAATGACAGAAATGAACTTAGCAGTTTGCTCAGTCTCTTAATCTCATGGCTGAGGTCTCATCTTGAACCTAAATGAATATCAGATTGCTCCAACTCTAGTGATGTATGACCCTCTGAATGCCCTTGGTCACAGGATCAATGAGGCTGACAGAAAAGTTACAGCTCTTCCAGTGGCTTTTTTTTTTTTTTTAAATTTTCCATTTAATCCAAGTAATGATTTAAAGATGAAAAGTCCCCTCCAACAACTCCAGAGTCAAGGAAGCTCTGACAGAGAAATCTCCTATCTTGATAATGGCATCCTCCTTCCAACCCCCAGTTATAGGATCCTTCTTTCTTCTGTCTTTCACTAAAACAGCATGGTCCTTCCCATCAGCTTTTTTCAGTGGGTTCTTACATCCTGAATGAGAAAGAGAGCCATTTTCTTCAAAGGATCATCCAGGACACTGCAATTTGCCTTCTATCCTGCAAAAGAAAAATTCCTTTGTATCTGCCCAGACCCACCTTGATCAGATAGGCCACTTGCTGTCCAGTACCACAGGGCCACGATGACAGTGTCTGGGTTTCTCCAGAAAAGCGGAGCTCAGCTTTTTAATCTCACTCAGATCCTTAAGCAGTGCATGGTTCAGACAGAGAAGCTTCGAGGGTGACAAAGAGGTGCTTGTTCCTCGAAGAAAAAGAGGTAGGGAGAACAGGAGTCAAAAGGACAGCTTCCTGGATTTTTAATACATCTTTTTATTTATTCATACGAGAGTTTATGAAGTTCCTATTCTGTATCCAATGTGGCTCACCTTGTTACTCTAGTTAAAGATTCTTAGATCCTAGAAGTTATTATCGACTGTCCTAAACCTCCCTCCTGCTCTCTCCACAAATGGAGATAAATCTCTGGCTTTGCTGTCAGAAAAGGCTGACTTCAAATCCTGTTTCTGCAGATAGGAATATGGAGTTTTGTACCCTCCTTTCAAATAGCACATGATTTCTTTTTGGGAATCATCTTGTCTCTTTTGTGGCTTCTCTTGTTGGGCTATACATTAGACACAGACTCCCCTCCTAGGATTTGAATCCTGAGTAAGGCCTGTCAGAAATAGTGGAGGCCCTTTATCCCAACAGATGCTTGAATAGTTCCTGATGCTTGGAGTTTTCCTGATTTTTGTCTTATTTTCTGGCTTTCTGTGAATGCAAGAGCCAGTGATAATGTGTTCATGAACAGAACGCCTCCCACCGCCCCCATTTTGCTTAAGTTTTCCAGAGCTGGTTTCTGCAGCTTCCAATCAAACCCTTTCTGAGTCTTAGTGTCTACATTTCTAACATTGTAGAAACAATGCCTACCCGCCTATCTGACATGAGATGGAGACCCACCATAAATGATAGTTACCAGCATGATTAAACCTTTTCATGCTGCCCTGTTTTAAAGCACTGTATTGGGGGTGATCTATTCTGAGTTCCCCCAAGTATATTTTCCTCTTTCAGAGGTGACCTGTTAGCTTGGATTTATTAAGGGAACCCTGACTCAGAATTAAAAGAATAGAAACAGATTTTGATTTTCAAAGGCTGCAAGAAACAGCCATTGAGAAGAGGTGGAAGGAAGCTGTGTATGTTCATCATGAGCACATCTGAGCTACTCTATTTGGGCTTGAATCCCAGTTTTCCCACTAGCTAGCTGCGTAACTTAAGGAAAGCAGTGCGATTCTTTTGGCCTCAGTTTTCTCATCTGTAAAATATGCTGATAATAACAGTACTAGGTTATGGAACTTAGGAGATAAAGCCCTTTGCACAGCATGGCACAGTGAATATACTCAGTAGGATTACATTTGTTGCCATCAACAGAAGTGAGCATTGCTTAACTTAAGGGGGAAAAAAAAAGTTGGAATGGATTGCCTGGGGTACATACAGAATTTAGGACAGAGCTGGTATCTTGGGTTAAAGATGAGGGAATGCAGAGCAGAGCAGGACTTTCAATAGCAAGAGTTCGTGGAAATTCCTTTGGGGCCCTGACAACAAAGTGACCCCTCTACAGGTCTGCTGGGCTTGCTACCCCTTCTGTCAAATGCACAGCATCTTAAATATCAAGTCATGGAAAGAAAAACAGTAAGGCCCCAGATCATATCCCATGGGTCAGAGCGCTACAAGTCCAGATACTGGTTTAGCCTTTTGAAAAATTGTGGGCTTTGCATCCCTTTTACAGCTTATCAAAAATAAAATCCCTGTTGATAAAGGGCAGAGCACAGGAGGAGTCTGGTGAGGCAGAAGCCCTGAAAAGCCCTGGCTGCTTTTAAATCCTTGCTCAAGGTCTAATCCCCATAGAGGGAAGTGATTTTTATTTAGCTCTGAGATTATGATAGGAAAATTCAGAATGCTGTAGATTGTCTTTGATATCAAAGACCTTGTCCAAACAAAAAGTTTTCATGTTCTCTCTCTAATAATGCTAAGCCCATAGTGTCTATTGTTGAAATGCCTTTGTTTTGTTTTATGATGTTTTAAATACAGTAGTACCCTGGATGTTGGAAATTTGAATGATGAGAACAGATTTGTGAAAAAGTTCTGATTCTGAACTTTTTTGGAATATAATAACGAGAATATTCTTTCAGTAGGTAATCTGTGATTATAATTTAGGAACGTTTTGGGGGGACATCTTTTGAAGCAAAGGGCACTGAGGCAACACTTTACTAAATATCACAATTTGTGTCATATTGAGTTAAACACCACTTCCAAAAAGTGCAAAAGGCTCAGCATGGAGAGTGCTGGGGATGATGCTGATAGTGGCTGACACTTATTACACACACACTCTGTGCCCCCCGAGGTGCCTCAGACATAATTTCACCATCTCCTTCCCACCATACTGTGAAGTCCCTGCTATTATTATCTCCATTTTACAGGTAGGGGAACTGAGGCACCGAGAGGTGCTTTAACCCACCCAAGATTACACAGCAAGTAAGTGGCAGAAATAGCTGTAAACTGAAGTAAGGCCAGAGCCTAGACTTCCACCAGAATGGTCCACAGTAGGCTTTAGGCTGGGAATATCAGGTTCCAGTTGGAGAGGAAGTGCCTGAGCAATTACAGAGGCCAATGGAGTGTGTACCATGTACCAGTGGTTACCATGGATACCCCATCCTCTATGTCCTCCTAGCAAGCCTTTGAAGAATACAGCATCATACCCATTTCATAGAGGGCTAAATACAAGTGTCTCAATGTTTCCTAGTTGTTCTCAGTTGTGTGGAAGTAGAGGAGCTGGTATTTGAACCAAGGCATGATAGACTCCATAACTTGTGCTTTCTTCTAAAAAGAACATGTCTTTTCAGTTCTCTGAATAAAAACAAGTGAAATCTTCCTCTATTCAATTTCTACGAATATTCTCCATATGACACTCTGATGTGTTTGCAATGTATAAATAAATTGATACAATAAAAAGAAGACCTTAGGAAGCAGGGTCCCAGTGTTGTGGCCCTTGGACACGTTGTAGGGCAGAGGTCCTGAAATAATAGCTTCTTGCAATGGTTTCAGATTTAACTTCTGAAAATTATTAGTCAAGGATGGTGTGTGGGATTCAATCTACCGGTGGGACCTTTTAGCCTTATCTGCTGAATAAAGAGTTGAAGGCGCTTTCAGTGATAAAAGGAATGGAACTTTCTTCTTGCAAAATATGTATTCTAGAAAATAAGGAAGAGAAATTTCTTATGTGCATATAGATTTGGCAATTTTCTAAAAAAACCCCAAAAGTGAAAACCAAACCAAACATGCTTTTGAAATTGAAAAGGTTACTAATATGTGAATATACAGATGGCTCTGGTACCTATGATGTGAGACCTTCAGACTCATAAAAGTTTTGGCCTTGAGAAAAGAAATCAGTTCTCCCATTCAAAAATGGAACCATAATACTAGCTCATTTTACATGACAAAGATCCCTATAGACATCCTCTTTTGTCTTATTTAATGATGCTTTTGTGTGAACTAAAATTCTACATCAAATAAGAGAGGATTAAATGTGCAAGGGAGGTATTTAGTCTCTAAATCTGTCAGTTCCAATTTAAGTCAACCAAAAGACAATGGGGGAAATTCTAGAAAAAAGAAAAACTCAGGCAAAGCAGTATAGCTAGCTAAAGTAAACAGGGACAGGTAAGGTAGGCTTTGTTTTATCCATTTATTCTTTTATCTATTCATTCCATTCAGGTTCAAAACACATTTATTGAGTGTCTACTTTATCACATGCTAAAAACATCACATATAACATTATAATAAATAAATGCCTGAGTTTTTCTTTTTTTCTAGAATTTCCCCCATTGTCTTTTGGTTGACTTAACCATGCCTAATAAAGTGAGAAATCCAAATGTTCTCCCTGCTTCTACATAGGGAAATGAGGATCAGAGAGGAGAATCTCCTCAGTCAAGGTCACACAGCTAGTACGTGATAAGCCTTGCTTTGCATATTGGACTCTCCAGATTCAAAGCCCATACTTATTCTGCCAGGCTAGTATGTCTCAATCTTTCCAGTGGCAGAATTCTCTGGGGGGAAGGTTTCCTGACTGCAGATTCCAGGGCCCCACCTCTAGATATTTTGACTTGTTTGGTCTGGAGAAGAGGGTAGAAATCTCCATGATTCTGATGCCTATCATTAGCAGATTGCACTTTGATCAACACCACACTGTATTATGATGTCACTTAATAAACAGTAGTTTCTTTCTGAGATCACCCTATGGTCAGCCTCAGTAACTTCACCTAAAACCTAGAATAACAAAACCTACCTTGATCTCTGGTTGGAAGATTGTTTTAAAAAATGCTCTATGGAAAGCAGTGTGTCTGACATGCAGAAACTGCTTTGTAAATGAACCTTCTCTTTCTCACCATAACAGAAAAAATCAGAACATTCAAAATTAAGAGTTTTAAAGAATGATCAACCTATGAGGTGACCTATTGTTTGACCTAAGTCAAGACAAAGGGACAGGAAAAGAGATACTATGATGGAGTTTTCTTAGGCAAGAAATCATGGAAATGGAAGTACAATAATCATAGAAGCCAAATTAATTGAAAAGTCGGGAAGTCTCTTGTTAACTAACGTAGCCCCAAGAAATACGAATGCCGACTCTACCACGGGCCCTTCTGATCAATACAGTGGTTACTTTTCTCAGAACATGACTTCCTTCAGCTATAAAGCTGAGATAATAAAAGCTTCTTCATAAAATTGTGAGCGATAAGTGAAATCACAGTATACAGAGGAGTCAGCATGGATCTAGCAAGTCATCTAGCACAGAGGGCACGTGAAAAGAGTAGCTCTGGGGACTTTGACTGTGTTATGATTAGAATTATTATTACCACATCATTGAACCTGAAGAAGTAGGATAATCCCACGATCCTGTCTGAGCCCTTAATTCCAGACATGTATGAAAATTTCTGGAGTTTGAAAAGGTAATAAGTTACATACACCACTTATTCTATCTCACTTCAGTGACTGGGAGAGCTCCTGTGATCAAACACACTAATATTTCTGCATCAAAATAGGAATATTCACACAAAGTGGTAAAAGTAGACTTTTACCAGCTTTTGCCATCACATACTTTATAAAAAGCTTTTAGATTTTATAGCTTTTAGGATTTCACAATTGAAGATAAGAGATTGTGTATCACATAGCTCCACTAGCATTATTCTCCCTCAATAGTATTTTTTAAATCCATGAAGTGGGTACCACATTAGTAACAATCATAACATGATGTTTACATTAATACTTTTTTACAAAATCAAAAATTTTGAAATGAATTAGAAGATTAGATTTTATTCTTTCTTTCTCCTTTTTTTTGTTTTTACAAATTACAAAAAGTAAAATAACATCAGGGAAAATTTGGAAATCAGAGAGAAACATCATTCCCATTATGCAAGCATCCTAAAATATAGCTACCATTACTTTTTGCACATGTATTTATATCCAAAGACCTTACTGAGATGAATATTTACTCATTCATCCCTTTTTAAAAAACCACTTAGTGTTTCTTAGTGATCCTTGGATAAAATAAAACTAATGTGCATCAGTTCTAATTTTTTTAATTGTAAATAATAAGCAACCTAATTCAAGCTGAGTGCAATAAAAAAAAAAAGGAAATGTTATTTGGTAATCCTATTGCTAATTAGCGTTCAGGTGAAGTCAGGACTATCAGATTTACTGCAGATCTTCTTCCTCTCTCTGCTTTCTCTCTGTTGACTCTTTTTGATGAGCTCTCCTCCTGTGGCCATAACACAGTGACCCACAACTTTGATTAATGGGCAGAAGGGATGAACCCTTAGAGTCTCAATTAAAACCTTCTAATTCACTCTAGCTGGATTGGTGTGGGTCATGTGTTGTTCTCTGAATCAATTACCAAGGCCTGGGGAATAGGATATACTGATTGGCCAAGGACTAGATCATATGATTTACCTAAGTTCCACAGACTATGCAAACTGTATTGTCTGAAAGTAAGCAAATAACAGATACCAACAGAGAAACTGAGGAGTCTGGCTCTAAGAAGGGTAGATATGTCCTCTTAGGCAGGAACTACAATGCTCACAACCATGGGTGCCTATCAGGCTCTACATTGTCTATTTCTCATGCTTCATCAAACACAAAATTTTCCTTTGCTTTTTGTAATTCAGACACATCAATTCTTGTATCAGATACCCATAGCTGCAAAATAAATAACCCCCAAACATAGTACCTTAAAACAGTAACTATTTAGTATTTCTCATTAGAACATGGATCAGCTTGTTGGTTTTGCTGATCTGAGCTGGACTGGACTGACGCTGCCTGGCTGACTCTGTGTCTATGGTCAGATCAGCAGGAGGCTGGCTGATCTAGAAGAGTCTTGGCTGTGATGACATAGCTCTGCTCCATGTGGCCTCTTAACCTTTAGCAGGTTAGCTCAAATTGGCTTTCATAGTAGATTCAGAGGCTGCGAGAGCAAGGAGCACTGTTCAAGATATCCTGAAGCCTATGCTCGGAACTGGTACTTCCTCTGAAAGCAAATCACATGGCCAACACCAGGGTCCATGTGGTGGGATACTTCCAAATTTCATGATCAATATAACTTTCCTCTCTGGGCATTGTTGATTGAGAATTAGTGAATGCCCCTGCACATGTTAACTCATTTGTTCACTTATTTATTCAATAAACACTTATTGAGAACCAACTATTTACCACATTGTATGAAATGTAATGATGAATCCTTATGCACACAAGTGAAATCTCGAAAAGGTTAGTTGACAAAATTCAGGATATGAGTGTATTTGTTGGAATATTAATATATTTCTATTAAACAAAGAGAACCCCTAGAAAAGCATTCTAAAGTATGCCTTCTTAGATGTAAGTTAGGAAGAGGAGGTTAAATCACAGTATCAAAATGAAAAATTAAACCTTCTGTTGAAATATGAAGAGGAATATTTTATCTTGGGAGAAGAGAGAGAAATATGATTCAATGTAAATGACTCTGTCTGCTGCAGTAAAAGATGTATATATATTTCTCCATTCCATGAGTACTTCTATATTTCGGAAGTGATGACCCTTTCATTTCGAATAGGCTCAAGCCTCTGTGAAAGCCAGCCGTAGAATTATGAGAAGATTCAAAATTTATTGAGGGACTGCAGGAAGATCACTTATTGGGTGAAGAGGGGAGACGATAAACTTGAGATGTTCAGTGGCTCTGTCGTGTTGCTACAGACGCTCCTTGAAATTTTGAAGACTTAAAGCTGGCTGGGAGAAGGAAACTGTTCTTCAGTCACCCCAAAGCAGGAAATTGCAATGAAGGTGTCAATTCTTCATCCTTCCCCATCCATACCCTTTGTCATGTTAATATGCAGTTGTATCCCAATGTGGGCAGCATGACCTACCCTGTCCCTTGGCACCAGGGTTGCCTATGGAAGTTGTTTGGCCTAAGGGATATGAGCACCCATTACAAGCAGAAAGGCTTGCAATGAGTTTTCACATGGGGTCTCATTTCTCTCTTGGACCTGTACCATCACCATGACAATAAGCCCAGGTTGCAGGAGAAGTATGAAGGATGTATAGAATAGTGATGAACTGAATCACTTGGGTTCAGCCTATATCTGTCAACAGCTAGCCAAATCCAGAAATGTGGGAGATCCCAACCACAAACTGTGGATTTGCCTAGATCACACCAGATTCTTGAGTGTCGTTGAATGTCACTGATAATTATGCAGTAACAGATAACTTAAACAGGATATGTTGACCCTCCAGACTGTCATTTGGCTGCTTGGTTGACTCTAGAAATGCAGAATAGGGATGGATAAGATATTTAGGAACTGAAGCCTCAAGTACAATATTGTAAGATTGGTGTTTTCACTGAATAAAGGGTTACATGATACACTTTGCAAGGCAGTTAGCTCGTATCTAGAAAACCTAATTCAAGCTCTAACTTTACCCTAGCCATGTTATTATAGTTAGTTCCCTTAACTTCTCTAACTTTGGCTTCCCCATTTCAGAAGTAGATAAAATAGCACTTGTTTCTGACAATTTATGATAATCAATTAGCGTCACACAGGTAAGGTATATGCCTAAAGCAAAATATATGTATTGTGGGCTCAGTTGTATTCCCCAAAGAGATATGTTAATGTCCTAAACCCATGAATGTGACCTTATTTGGAAATAGGGTCATTATAGATGTAATCAAGTTTAGGTGAAGCATAATCCAATAACTCATGTCCTTATAAGTATGGACACACACAGGGAAAAAGTAATTGTGATGGTGGGAATGAGATTGGAGTGGTGCAGCTACAAAGCCAAGAGCCACTAAGGGTTGTTTGCCATCACCAGAAGTAGGGAAGAGGCAAGAATGATTCTTTCCTACAGCCTTCAGAATGACCATGGCTCTGCCAACAACTTTGTTTTAGACTCCCAGCATCCAGGACTGTGAAAGAGAATACATTGCCATTGTTTTAAGGCAGAGAGTGTGTGGTGTTTTGCTATCACAGCCCTGGAGAGCTAATACAATGTGGATGTTAGGTATCATGCTCCATTTTGAAGTTTACAGAGAAGGAGTGAACTTGTTTTGGGTTATATGTCCGTCACCTTTGGAGACTTCAGACATATTAAAGTTCTGAGTTCATGTAGATGAAGTAATTAAGCTTGTGGAATTTGACTATTAGTGTTAATGTGAAATCACTTGTAATCCCCAGAAGAAGAAAGATCAGGGAATTTCTAGTTACTTAGAGGAACAATAATATGAAGAAATATTTCATAATCAGTAATATTTGTCAAGTTCCAAGTACTGTTCTCAATTTTTATGTACAAACTTATTTAAATGTACCAGAAGCACTGTGAGCCATTGGATCACCTGGGGCTAACCAGGTCTGACTAAGAAAATCTGACATAGAATATCTGTAACAGAGGGGATTTAATGCAAGAAGTTGTTTGCATAGGTGCTGAAATTGACGGGAACCCAACATGGGATGTTGAAGCAAATTAGACTTCCAGCACCAGGAAGCTGCTGGCACCCTTAGGCTGGAAGAAAAAGGGGAGTTCATCTATTTCTCCCATGTTCCCTTTCCCTAGGGCAGAGAGGTTGCCGGGGAAGGGAGGAAGCATGGGATCAGAAATGATGGTGGAAATATGATGATCATTATTCTCCCAAGTACATGTATGAAGATACAAATTACTGTGAATATACTTTGTATACAACCAGAGATATGAAAAATTGTGCTCTATATGTGTAGTAAGAATTGTAATGCATTCTGCTGTCATATATAAATAAAAAAAATAAAGACACCTAGGAACAACAACAACAACAAATAAAATGGGGAATGGGGGAGTGAGAAGAGGAAGGAAAGAGGAAATATGGGATTAAATTGGAGCAAATTATATTTGTTTATATACTTATGCCAAAATGAATCCCAATATTATGTATATTTACCATACACTAATAAAAAAGACAGAAAAGAAAAAAAGAACAAGGGGAGGAGGCAGTGTTGCAGAAAGCAAGAGATGAGGTCACTTTTTAAAAAAATTTTAATTTGTTTAAATTAGTTATACATGGCAGTAGAATGCATTTATGCAGTTTGCTATATAATACATAGATGGGATATAATTTCTCAATTTTCTGAGTGTACATGTTGCAGAATCATATTGGTCATGCAGTCACATATATACATACAGTAATAATGTCTGTTTCATTCTACTATATTTCCCCATATGCCCTCCCCTCCCCTCCTATCACTTCCCTCTACCTAATCTAAGGTAAGGCTATTCTTTGCTAGTGCCCCCTGCCTTATTGTGAATTCACATCTGCATATTAGAGAAAACATTCGGCCTCTGGCTTTGTGGGATTGGCTTATTTCGTTTAGCTTGATATTCTCCAGCTCCAACCATTTATGTTCACTTTATTAAGGTTAGAACAATGGAAGGCCTCTCCCCAGAGAACTGAAGCTGTGGAAGAAGTACAGCCACTCCATGGCAGGAGAGCCTGCCTACATCCCCTGCCTGTGTCCTTTCATCACACCCTTCATTCTCCCATTGGTGCCACCCAATGGCTGAACCCTGTTCTGGAAGCTAGTTGATATAGGACCCTGAAGAACACAGCCCAGACAGGAAGCATCCTGGGATACAGAGCAGGAAACCATGCAAACAGTTTCAAGAGCATTTAGTTACGTACTCTTATTACTCCCAGTTTCAAGATGAAAAATACCTAAGGAATAGAAGGGTAAATTAACATGCATAAGGTAACTCAGCTGGAACTGAGATTTGAACCTAGGCATTTGGCTCCAGAGCCTGTGCTCTTAACCACTGCTCATAACCCTGCCCACCAGGGTCAGGAGGAGAGTGGAAATAGGAGGCTTAGTGTGGAGATTATTAATATCATCCACTGGTCCAGAAGTAAGGACCTGGGTTAGATTGGTATCTGCAAAATTGAAAAAAAAAAAAAGATTTCTTGAAGGAAAGAAAAGAATTATTTATTTAAGAAAATGAGAAAGGAAATAGCTTTTGGTTATATAAAAATATTGAAAAGAGAGAGTCAATTTATTTTAACCACAAAAGTGTTCAATTTCAAGTCAGAAAATAAGTTAGACACTATGAAGAGATAAAAAAATCCCATATCCATTATAACAAGTTTCACCTCCACAAACTAAAATGTTTCTGAAAGTATGCATTTGCCTATTGTGAGAATTTTGAAGTTGCCTCTGTTTTCTGGTTCCCTTTTATGATCTGTCTTCAGATACAACCTGGTTATTTTCAATAAATAACAATAAAAAATATTTTTTTGACAACTTGGAACCATGAGCCTAAGATTAAAATCATAAAACTAGAAGCATTGGTTGTAGGTACAATTTACTTTTTAGGCGGCATAGTACAGAATAAAATAAGGAAGAGTTGATTAACTGGACTAGGAAAAAAAAATGTTGCGTTTTCAATTTTTTTAAATGATTTGGTAGCTAAGTTTAATTAAGAAAATCAACAAGTCTGCTAGAAACTGATAGTTACTTGAATAATGGGGTGATATGAATACCTTCTAAAAATATAAGTTGCAAAAGAGGAAAAAACAGCTAGAGTAAGCACAAATGTTCTTTCCAATGAACATGGCATATGGGCAAGAGACTAGATATTCAGATGAAGTTAGAAGCGAGCAGTTATTTCCATTTAACCAAAACAAATGCCGATCTGGATGATGTAGACAACCCCCAATTCCCTTTTACTTCAATAACTGCATTTTTCCATTGACCTGAATTATCCAGAAGATTGCTTTAGCTGTCTTCTTTATTCTGTCTGTGCAGTTAAACATAGGGTATGAGGATTTCCATTTCACACAGGTGAGCTAAAGCAAAACTAGGTGGTAAATGCCAGTTGAGTAGGTCTGAGCTTTTCTGCAGCAGTAGGTATTATTTAATGACTACCTTCTTTGTGCTAGTAATGGAATATTAAAAGGATACCGGTCTTGGGTTTCAGACAGTGGAAAATATTTTGGGTACTCCACAGACATAGTTGAATAAATTATTTAAACTATATCTGTATAGTCAATTTAATGTATTCAGGCATAGTTTGGACAGTCTTTGGTCAAGGCCATTGTGAAGAAAGACCTTACATTAAGGATCTAGTGGGATTAATTAATTGAAGTTCCTTTCAGCACTCTAACTATGTGGATATGTGAAATTTTAAAACTTGGTTTTTCCAAACATGATTAAATGAATTAAATACAGTCACTTGTTGGCCTTGTTTTCTGTGGGTGTGATCAATAAAGTAATCCAGAGGGAAAAAGATATGTCTGTATATCTGGTTCCATTCTATTTTGGTTCCTGATATTATGTATATTTGTATATTTGATGATAATTCTGGATAAGGAGCTTTTTTAAAAACATAATCTGTGTGGAACTTACCTAACAGTAGAGAGTTGAGATGAGAAAGCAAATGGATGTTAATGTAATGAGTATTTACAAACCCAAAACTTCTTCAGAGGCTCATCAGCATAATAATGGGGCCCTGAATTACGTTTGATATCTTGAAAATATTGAAGAAACTTTAAAAATGGAAGTCTAAAGATCAAAATATCTGAATGAAAGATATGTGTCTATACTTAATAAATATCGAAGAATCCAAACTTAAATCAATCTTGATGGCTAAAGGTTTTTAAAATATGGGATTTATGAGAAAATTTTTCTTTACTGTTCAAAGGAGTTGGAATCTCTGATCTTGTCTAATCCCCTTTTTTCCTCAATGAAAACAACACAAAGTAATATATTGGCTTATCTAAGGTCTGATGGACCTATAATGGCAGTGCTAAAATTAGACATAAAATCTAGAGATTTATATTGAATAAAGGCCAGAACTCATATGTTAATGACTTTCTGAAAGAGCAATATCAAATCTCGTGTTCTTTCTGATGCTTACTGATATTTGATTCTATCCAGGACAATTTATATGCATGAAAGTATTTTGTAATAAACAGTTTCCAAATTATCTCTTCTGCTGCTATCAAGACTTGTCTTCAACAGAAAATTACAAAATATAGGCACATTTTACACTTGGAAAATGTGTGCATGTATTCTTTTGTTTGTGGCTACCTTTTATAGATGAAGCCACAAAAAACAATAAAAAAAAACAAATAAAAACTATAAAGAATGCCCAGAAAATAAGGTCCAAATTAAATGTGGACAATTAAAGTAAATATCTATACAAAGTGGCAAAAATCCTGTAATTAAAGATAAATAGATCATTTAGAGTCACTTAACTATGACCAAGGTACTATATTTCATCCAATCTAAGACACCACATTAGTTTTAGGATCCATATAGAAAAACAAAAGCTATGCCAGATATTTTAAATTGAGACAGTTTAACACTGGAAAAATGGTTACATGGATGTTAGAAGTTTGAAAGTACAAAAAGTAGAGGCTGAGGGTACCTAGATACGGAAGCCACAGGAAGTGGCTATCGCAGAAAGGCATAAAAATAGGTAGATTCAGCAATGTAGGGGCTTGGCCCTTTGTGCCTGATACTCAAACCTCTGAGGAGGCTATAGTAGGCCATTTCTCAAGAGGCATAATGTCCAGCTGGTTTTGGAACTGCCAAAAGAATCTAGAGGATGTAATTCAACTGTCTTCTGTTATCTGAGCAATGCTGAAAGAACCAGGCAGCAGCAGAACACAAGTCTTCCTTCTCTCTTTCCAATTTCCAGTCTCCCTGTTAGGTCTTCCATTGGCACAGATGACTGAGAAGACATGAGAAGAAAATGGGGAACTTGGTTTACACACCTGACTTCCAGGTTTGGAGAGTATATAAGAGCAGGGTTGATACTGAGAGGAATAGGTAACCCACACAGATGACCTGATTGTAAGATATCCCGTTATTTAATCTATCACTGGGAAAGGAAAACTGACAAACTACCACATATACATATACATTAGAATTTTCCACAAATCATTGCATACTGGACTGTCCAAGTGTGGTAAGCCGGCTTTGTTAAACATACTTAGCTCTTGTCATTTTGATTCCCTACCCCCAGTTGCAGATACCATTCTGCAAGTTTTGATGCTGCTACTTTTGTGATCTCATCAGAAGATTCCCACTGATGTTTTTCAGACAACAGTTGGTGCTGTGTGTTGAGTTATACCCATCCACTCCCTAATCCATATGTTGGGGGCCCTGATCTGCAGAACCTCACAATGTTTCTTTATTTGGAGATGGGCATTTACAGAGACAATTCCATTAAAGTAAAGCTATTAGTATGTGCCCTAATCCAATCTGACTAGGTTTCTTATAAGAAGAAGAACATTTGGACACAACAGTAGAGAAAAGGGCAACAGAACATTGAAGTTGGCCACTTAAAGGCAGCAGAGAAGCCTCAGGAGAAGCCAATCTTGGCAGCCCCTTGATTTTGGACTTCCAGCCTCCAGAACCGTGATACAATACATTTCTGGTGTTTAGGGCACCTGGTCTATGGTGTTTTGTTATAGAAGCCCTAGCAAGTAAAGACCTTTTAAACAGCATCTAAACACAACACACCAAGGACCATGAAGGGTCAACAATGTGAACATCTGTGATGATGTTCATACCATGCAGGCTCTCAGAACTACATCAGACTGTAACCTGGCCAAGGTAAGGTGAAACAAAGAGGGGGAAATGTGCATTTTAGATTTAATGATATGCAGTCAATTTTTCACCTTTACTGTGCCATAATTCCCTATCATGTCTATTCTTTCCAGATTCTGATCTTTTCCTTTTCTTCAATTTTTTTCTCTCTTTTATTTGCAAACACTAAAATATTTAGTGAATTTTAAACAAATGTTGTTATGTATATTTAAAAGCTACATTCTTTAAGTAGTCATTGGCATGGGAATCCAAATACAATGAAATGGGTAATTTAATATTGAATTGCAAATTCAAAGCAATATGTGTAGGTGCAATTTTAACACAAATCAAGAGTCTTCTTACCATTAAAAAACAAATTAGTCTGTGCAAACAAGTGAATTCTAGTGGTGCCAGGTGAAGGGGAGCCAAGGATGGAGGAGGAAGTAAGGGCAAAAGCCCAATCCACATATGGATCCATTTCTATCTGGGCAGAAAGAGGACTAGAGTGGGGGATTTCAGATCATTCACATACAGCAGCAACTATGTTGTATTATTTTATCTAGATGTTCAAGCCGTAGCATTTAAAACGACCGAGGCAAACATAAGATTTCTGTCATATCCAGAATTGTTTATGAAAATACACACTTCGAGTTTCTTTCATTACACTGACAACTCTTCATCTTCTTGTCCTATCTCATCTCCTCTCTGGCTCCTAGGGGGAAAGAGTGTTTTTCTTCCATTTTTTTTTCTTTTAAATAAGTAAGTCAACAGAATGTTATGGAGTCATCATAGAGAATAATAATCCTCAGTCAAGGGATTTCAGCTTTTACCAACTTGAGGACAATAAGTAATTTTCTCTAATACAGTCCCATTGGGATGAAATGTCCCCCTTTATAAATCCTATGCCCAAATTATAATTAAGCAATTATCTTCTAGCTTCCAGCACTGAATTTTTCCTTTGTTTTCTGAACTCTGCTTGAAGGGGATTATTTTCAGATGCATTCAATCCTCAGTCCTAGTGCCCCAAACTCCACCACCTTTTGACTTTTTCATACACTGAATTCATTTCAGGTGCTGTGTCAGAAACTTCTGGTTTTAAGTAAAAGAAAGAGACAAACTGGCTTTAACAATAAAAGGGATTTATTGTCTCACATTATCAAAAAGTCCAGAAGTGCAGCAGTTCTCAGGCATGGTTTTATTCTGTGTTCTGCTTTCTTTGTGACTTCCTCTTTCCTAGATTAACTTTCTGGGCCCTCCTGCGCACAAGATGGCAATTATTGAACAAAATTGTTGAGTAATGTGCATATAGACTGCCACCATGCAAATCTTTGTCCTATGAAGCACTTTGTTGGTTTATCTAGATATTGACCATTTGTCGAAGGAGTCGGGAATTTCCATGATTGGTTTGCCCAGTCAAATCCTGCTGCATAGCTGGATTTAGGAGAACAGAATAGATATTGAGGAGCTACATCACAGTGTACTGAGTTCAAGATTGTTTACATTTCTGTTTGTATGCTTTTTCTTTTACCCTGCAATCCCCTGACCTCTTGATTTTTTCATGTAATTAACACTTTAAACTTCTCTCTAATTTGCATTCATTAAATTTTTTGCCCCTGGGATATTGGAATGATGAAGAGCACCCTGGCTAGGATTTCTTTATTATAATCAGATGGGATCTGCTGATCTCTAACACTGCTGTTTCAGTCTGGTTTACAGCTTTATGCCTCGGTTTTTCTTGAAGGTAGACTCCTTTTCTTCTAATCAAGTGAACACAAAAGGAATGATAAAGCAAAAACAAGCTTTCATGTTCTTTCTCTTGCTCCCTAAACACAGGGAAAACAGAAGGAGATATGACAAGCATATCCTAGCAGACTGAAAATCCTCCAGGACCAGGCTCTGCCTTACCTGGTCATGGAAATTTCATCAATAGTGGCGAGTAAAAGAGAATATAAACCCAAGGTATCTGGGAGAGAGAGCCAGGGGGTGTTTCCCTTTCATTTCAATTAAAATCAAGTAAAATTGTAAAGAAAAGCTACTCAGAGGCTACTCTGGGGACACAAACATCACACAAAAGTCCTGTCAAGTTGTATTAAGTGTGCTTTATAATCTTAGAATTTAAATACAGCATTCGTTCTTAAACAAAAAATATGGCATGATAATCATACCATGTCAGTCTGGCAGGCTCCAACTAGTTGGGAAACAGATCTGGTGACCATGCTTCTTTTTTCCCATTTTTAAAATTGGTTCAATACTATTGTACATAATGGTGGAATTTGTTGTTACACAGTCACATATATGTACAATATGACAATACAATCTGGCCAATATCATTCTCTAATGTTTCTACTTTCCTTCTCACCCCCACCCCGTCCCTTTCCTCTATCTACTGATCTTCTTTCATAAGAACCCTCAACTACCTTTCTTTTTCTTTTTTACTCTCTAACTTCCACGTATGGGAATATACATATGACCCCCGACTTCCTGAGTTTGGATTATTTATCTTAACATAATGTTCTCAAGTTCCTTCATTTTCCTGCAAACTTACATTATTTCATTCTTCTTTATAGTGGAATAAAACTCAATTTCTTTCTTTGTGTGTGTGTGTATCCCCCATATTTTGGTTATTTATTTCACCATGAATGGATACCTAGGCTGAGTCCATTGTTTGGCTATTGTGCTGCTATGAACATGTATACATTTTTTAGACTTAATACTGAGGAGTGGTATAGTGGATCACATGGTAGTTCCATTCCTAGTTTTTTGAGAAACCTCCATACTGATTTCCATAGTGTTTGTATTAAAGTACAAGACCACCAACAGTGTGAAAGTGTTTATTTTTCTCCATATTCTCTCTAGCACTTATTGTTATTTTTATTCTTGATGGCTGCTATTCTGACTAGAGTGAGATGAAATCTCAGTATAGTTTTGATTTACTTTTCCATAATTGGTAAAGATGGCAAACTTTTTTATATATTTGTTGGCCATTTGTATTTCTTCTTTTGAGAGTATCTATTTAATTCATTTGCTAATTTATTAATTGGGCTGTTGTTTCTTTGACATTAATTTTTTAAAGTTCTTTATATATTCTGGATATTAATCCTCTGTCAACGAGTAGCTAGCAAAGATTTTCTCCAATTTTGTAAGTTCTCTCTTCACATTCTGAATCTCTTGCTTTGCTGTGCAGAAGATTTTTTTTTTAATTTGATGCCATACCATTTGTTAATTCTTAGCATTATTTCAGAGGTCCTATTGAGAAAGTCATAGCCTTCCCCTATGTATTGGAATGTTCTTCTGGGAATTGCATAGTTTCTGGTCTAATTGCTAGGTCTTTGATTTGGAGTTGAAATTTGTGCAAGGTGAAAGATGAAGATGAAGTTGTATTCCCAGTTTTCCTAGCATCATGCGTTAAAAAGGCTGACTTTTCTACAATATTTGTTCTTAGAACCTCTTTCAAGGATCAGATGACTCTATTTGTGTGTGTTTGACTCTGTGTCATCCTTTCTGTACCACTGGTCGATGTGTCTGTTTTTATACCAGAGTCATGAAGTTTTTGTTACTGTAGGGGTGTGTATAACTTGATGTCAGGTATCGTGGTGCCTCCAGTAATACGTTTAGTTATTCTAGGTCTTTTATTCTACCAAATGAATTTTGAATTGACTTTTTTCTTGTTCTGTGAAGAATGGCATTGGTACTTTGTTGGGGATTGCATTGAATTTGTATATTGCTTTGGTTACACGACCATTTTAATAATATTAATTCTGCCTATCTATAAAAATGGGAGATCTTTCCATCTTCTTGTGTCTTCTTCAGTTTCTTTCTTCAGTATTCTATAGTTTTCATTGTAGAGGTCCTTCACTTCCTTGGTTAGATTTATTTCTAGTTTTATGATTTTTTGAAGCTATTATTATTTTCTTTTTAAAGAGTGAGAGAGAGAGAGAGAGAGAGAGAGAGAATTATTTTTTTTTTAATATTTATTCTTTAGTTTTCGGCGGACACAACATCTTTGTTTGTATGTGGTGCTGAGGATCAAACCCGGGCCGCATGCATGCCAGGCGAGTGCGCTACCGCTTGAGCTACATCCCCAGCCCCTGAAGCTATTATTAATAATATGTTTTTCTAATATCTTAGCAGATTCATTGTCGATATATTGGAAATCTATTGACTTTTATATGTTGATTTTATAACCAGTTAATTCCTATCAGGGGATTAATGCACTAATTACGTGAGGGCTCTTATAACATAGTCATTTTAACTCTGAACCCTCTTTCATTATTGCCCACATGAACTTTTGTGGGATACCTAATATCTGAACCATAGCATTCTCCCTCTGCCCCCACCCCAAACTCATGCTCATCTAACAATCAAAATACATTTAGTCTACATCCAAGAGTTCCCATAGTCTTAACAGTTTTAGCATTTCTCAAAAGTCCAAGTCCAAAATCTCCTCTGAGACTCAGGCTGAACTCTAAGTGTAAGCCTCTATAAAAATCAAAAGCAAGTTACATGTATCTAATATACGAAGGTAGAGTAAACATTTCCATTCCACAAGGGAGAAACAGGAACATAGAAAGAACCAAATAGGAGCATAGAAAGGACGAAAGCAACACCAAAATCAGCTGGGCAAACAAGTCCTGTAGTTAGTTCCATGTCCAACATCTCTAGCACATGGCATCCTGATGTTCTCTTCCCTATGGAGGTAGCTCCACCCCTATGGCTTTGTGGTTGCAGCCCATATGATCTCTCTCTCAGCTTGTTTCTACTCCATTTTTCTAGCTTTTCTTGGCAGACATTCCAGGTACTGGCATTTCTTAATCTTTGGGGTCCAACCACAGCTTCAGCTTCCTCTTCACATCCTCATGCATTGCCCTCTAGGAGGCTGTCCACAGGGACTCCAATCTTTCTGTACTTTGCCTGGGCTTCCAGATCTTCCTTTGAAATCTTGGTGGAAGCTCCCATGATCCTCTAACTCCAGCATCCTGAAATCCTGCAGAACCATATGGTTGCTGCCAAGGTCTGCTGCCATCTCAAGCAGCAGCTAAGCCTCCAGGGACCATGGCTGCAGCAGCCTCTGAGTGCTTGGGTGGCTGAGCATGGTGAACCAATTTCCTAGGCCCCTCTGTGCAAGTAGTGTCCTCCCACTGATTTCTTCATAAAAGAACTTTTATACCCTTGAGCCAGAGATGAGTTGTAGTCTTGCCAATTATTGAGAAGCCCTCAAGCTGTCTTTCCTATCTATTGTTTCTGGGTAAAGTATTTATTAGCATACTGTAAATTACTTTTGTAGTTACTTCAGTGGCTATAATGACTTTAACCACTGCACATTCTTTAGCCTCACTTTGACTCAATGTTTTCTGGCTAAATTGCAATTTTTCAAATCCTTCAGCTCTACTTTCTGCTCCTGAGTATTGCAATAATATTGGTTAAAAGCCATCAGCAATACCCTTGCCACCCTTGGAGGCTGTACTGTCTTGAAATTTCCTCCACCAGATTAATTAGTCCATCATCTTTAAACTGAGGCTTATACAAAGTCTCAGGACATGGACAAAGTGTAGACAACTTCTTAACCAGAATGTAACATGTATGACTTTCAGTCCAATTTCCAGTAGAGTTTTTCTCCTCTGAAACCTCATAATACCTAAACCATAATGCTTGCCAAAGTTTTCCAGAGTGATGTAGATGGGGACCTCTCACAGGTATGGTATCCATATACTTCGTGTTGGGTCCCCCTGTTCCTACTTGGGACCTTGTTGTTAGTTTGAGATTTTTTCTCTGTTTTTTTTTTTGTATTAAATCATCACTGAATTTGTATTATGGTTAATTTGCTTATGGAGCAAGGTGTGCTATCCTTTGGTTTGGTTTAGCTCAACAGCAGAGACTCTACCAGTGAACTTGTCATATCCCAGTAGATTCCCACATCTCAGAGGAAAGGAAAAAACAAACAATAGCAAAAAGCAAAGCAAACAGCATAGAGTATTAAAATAAATATCTGATACCTACTATTACATCTGCAAAACTAATTACCACAAAAAACAGGAATGGTGGGTCAGTAATTATCAAAAGCAAAAAACAATAAATAGCCATGAACTCGATCTGACATTAAACAGTGGGCATCAACTATGCCATCCACAGTACTTAGTAATAACTGCAATAACATGAACCATGGGATCAGAAGTTATATAAACCAAATGGTTCTAAAAGAGGATAAAAATAGTTTATTAAGAGAAAAAGTATGATAGGTAAAAGAAAGTTTAGACTGTTCAAAATGTGAACAGAGGGAAAGCAGAAAAGATGTAGCCAGTGATGTCTATAAAGAAGGAGGAGAAAAATTAATTTAAAAATAGAGTAATGAAAAAGAGAAAGAGAAAACAAGAGATTTTGACTGTTAGAGGGATTAAAATCCCCTAAATACAAGTAAAACCTTCAAAATACAAGCAAAAAAAGAAAAAATAAATTAAAAAAGCAAAAATGAGAAAAAAGAAAACTAAATATCTATATGTATATATAGTCACAAACCAGTCAGCACAACAGGAACACTCCTCCTCCACTCCCGCCCAAAAAATAAGAAAAAAAGGAAATAACTGTCTCTAGTTGGAGGTCAAAGGTCAAAACTGTCAATGACAATAGGTGGTCACTGCCTGACTGTCTTTTCCATTTTTTCTTGGGTTTTGGAGACAGAGGGAGAGAGAACAAAGAAGAACTGCCAGCTCGCATGGTCCCAAACCAAAGCTGGTTGAAATATCTTTCAACTTTCCTTCTCATCAGTATAAGGTAGGGCGGAATGGGAAGTACTGTTGATTGGAGTTGTGTCTGGACAGACCCGTATCAATGCACTCTGAGGGTTGGGCTACTGCAGAGTTCTAAGTGGGTAGTTCTGGTGGTAGGGGTTTAGCTCTAATCAGTCCTCAGGGACTTTGTTGAGTGGCATCTAGAAAGATTAGATTAACACACACCTAGGGCTGGGCAGATGCAAATGTCTCCTGGTGAAGTAGTCCCCAAAAGATCTTCCAGAATGAAGCTTCTCCAGGGATCCCTACCATTATTAATCTTCTTGTCAGCAAGTGTATCCACAGGATTTTATAGCAGTTCTGCAGAGAGCTCAATGTGGTTTGAAGCTTTCTCCTTCTCATAAATGCCAGGTTTGCGAACTTATGAAACCTCTGTCTGACCTAAGACTATGGGACAAAGAGTCCCTGCCATGTAACCACCCACTGTTATGTTATCTCCTACCCCCACTGGGTATAAATCTAAAGGAATTTCCTGAGTCCAGAGAATTCCAGGCATTAGCCCCTCTGGACTGCTACAGCTTAAATAAAACCTGCTTCTTGAAAATTCCTTGGGTGCTCACCCTCATCTATCTTACATCACTGGGAGTGTGGATCTTAGGAGTATCCCAAGAATTCTCCTTGTTGGGGCAGGGGAGCCAGCACTTCACGGGCCTCACACATTTCATTGTTCAAGAATGTGACCTTCCCAGGCTCAATCCCTGAGAGTTATCATGCCTACCTGTTCAGTTTCCTGACCCTTTTCAGCCAGTTACATTGTCACAGGGGAGTGGTGATTTGAAGCTCCCAACCTCAGCTGAGTGAAAGTAAAGTAAGTTTCAAGAAAAGGACACTCTCAAAAGAGAGTGGGTCATCTCCAAGTAGAGAATGACGAAGGAAACAATGCTACTTCCAAATTTATTGCTTTTGAGGTTTACCAGGAGAACTGGGAACCACTGTCTGTCTGCAGTCTTCACCAATGAATTATTTAACTCTTCCTTCACATTAGGCAGTGGAGCTATTGATCCTTGGTGGTCTTTTCCAGAACTATCATGGTGACCATCCCATTCAGGAGGCTTCATTTATACATCAATTCCATGTTAATGTAGGTGCTGAGGCAATCTTTATCTTAGTTGGCCTGTGCTATTAATGAAATTCCCCCTTCAAAATATAATGGGAAACCTATGGCCGTAAATCTTAACTTTACAATGATTTCAACCTGTCAGGAGTTATCCCCATTGATCTTTCCTTTGTGACGTATTTCTTAATTGGCTCGCTTTGTTTCCATACTTTTATTGAGTTAGTATACCTGTTGTTGTTCTACAAGTTATTTGATTTTTCTTGCAAAACAATCCAAAGAATCTTTGTGATCCTGCTGTTACTGGTTCACATTTCATTGCTCATTATTAATTACTACTTAACAACATGAGCCACTAGACTCAAAGGGAAAGTGAGCTGCACTCCCCTCTGTATCTTTGACTTGAATTCTCTGTGCTCATTTCACTCATATTCTCCTAGACACACTCTAGGCCACACGATAGGTGCTTGCTGGAGCAGTATGGCAATATTTGCTAAGATCTCCAGGGTTCCCGTAGTAGCAAGATGCAGCATGACCTCCTCAAGATGGCTCCTGGTCTCAGCTCACCACTTGACAATTGAGAAATGCAAAGCACTTTTCAAGTACCAGTTTCTGTGCAGCCTCTGAATCAGCTAAGTTCGGTCTGCTTTTCTGTTCTACAGGTTTTTCCGTGCCAAACTTGTTGACTGTGTTTCTCTGTTTGTGTGATCCCTCCCCCACTGGGGTGAAACCATGCTGCTTCCACTGCTGCAAATAGCTTGGCTCTAATGTACTCTTTATTATTCTTTGTGTATTGCACCTGAATTTGTGAGTCTGCAGAGACTCTGACTTTCTGATATTAAATTTCAGTGCATTCTGTCTTTCACCCACATCACTGAGGAGCAGTACTCATTCTGCTTGAATCTCAAGCCATGGAGCAATTGGAAATGCAGCTTTCTCTAATCTGCCACCTTGAATTTCCTGGGTGATCATGCTTTTGAGGGTATAATACAAGTCATTCAGTGGAGCAAAATGGTCATTTACAAAATAAGTACAAAATACACACTTAATTTGTATTATTAGGTTGCTCTATTTTTTACAAAATCCTACCAGCCATCTGGCTCTTTTTAGGATCAAGACTCAATAGGCCCAAGATTAACACATTTTTAATTTAGTATTTTTAAAATCAGAATAATGTTTGCACATTGTTTTAAAATAAACTAACATAGCAAATTTAATAATAAAGTAATAACCTTCAAATCCATTCTCATCTCTAAATCTCACTGTTATCAACTCTTTTAGATTTCTGTTGGCTATTTGCCTGCATAGTAAATATCATTATACTGCAACTTTTGGATTTTCCATAAGGGAAAGTTTAGTTTGATTGTTCACTTTTCCTAACTTAGACTTAAAATCACCCCTTCCCTCCCTCCACCATCTTTCACATTCTGTCTCCTTGTTTAGCTCTCCCAACACAGTATAGCTAAATCATCACATTTGTGTTAAATCAATATTGTGCTTTCATAATCACAACTAGGTAAATATTACTCCTGGCTGAGCCACATTATGTAAAATGATTTATATATTTACGACACTATTTATTGTTCTTGTCGAGCATACTCCTTTTACTATTTTTGAAAAGTGTATAATAAAACAGAATGCTGTTGTGGCAGCAGCAACCATGTCATCTCCTGTTTTCTGTGCCTCTTATAGGCATCAGTTTCTCTTGTGCTTGATTTAATCTCATGTTCCATTCATCATGGTCTGAGGTACATAAAATCCACTGCTGCTATTTCCAATGAGAGAGGCTACATGGAGTGACTGAACTGGAAACAAAATTAAACATGATTAAGGACTACAACGGTGGAAAATCTGTGATGGTTATTGCTTGCCAGTCAAGCATGGCCCATTCCACCACAGGTATGATCTTGAGCAACGAGGAAAAGTGATGGGAGCTGTTAAATGATCTGCTTCATTGAAGGCAAAACAAACAAAACATTTAAGGATGGTCCAGGTCAGAGATGGTGAAACTTCCCATGACCCAGATTGAAGACCAGATGCAGAGTGTATCCATCCCAAAACAATGATGATCATGGCTAAAACAAAAGTTTATTTACCATGCTGGAAGAAAAAATTCTATACATGACAATGATGTTAAATTTACTGCTAGTTTGGGGTGGATGAAGTGATTCAAGAATTGTTTTACTCATTACATAATGTGGAAAGGAGTAGAGAGTCTGCTGGTACTGATGTGAAGGTAGCTGAAAAATTTCTGGGAACTCTACCTAAGCTGATGGTCGGGGAAGAGTACTTGCCAGAGAAAATCTTCAATAAGGAGAACACCCTGCCCTTCTCTGGAAACAGACGTCTGCAAGGATTTTGATCCATAAGGAGGCCAAGTCAATGCCAAGTTTCAAGACATTTATGGACAGAGAGCAGTCTTTTCTGGGAGCAGTGTTGTAGGCTGCAATCAAAACCCCTTGTTTTCTGTTTCAGGAAGGGAGAAAATCCCAGGATCTTTAAGCATATCCCTAAGCACACAGTGCCAGTGCACTGCAGGAGCAGCAAGAAGTCAGGGATAATCCAGTTCCTCTTGCAAGATGACCTTTTTGAGTTTCCATGACAGTGAAAGGGAGAAGTTCTATTTGGAGAATAACATCTCTTTTGAGATTTTTTTTCATTGTTGATCATGCTTCCCCACATCCTCTTATTGGGATTTCTCCTTCTAAATAGTATCTTTTTGATCCAAGCAATAGAGCTGGATAGGGTAGCACCTTTTAAAGCCTACTGCCCAAAGAGATCTTTGCCCAGGCTATTGCTAGAACTGAGGAAGACACTGACAAGATAGTAATGCAACTGTGGAAAAATTACATCTATGACTGCACATGAACCCTGTTTGGGCCTGAGTGATGTTTTGAAGGAGTATGTAAATGACCTCTAGATGAAGACACTCAGGTTTATCTATGATTTCAAAATATTTGCCAAGAATCAGGAGGTTGCAAAAATCAACAAGGCTGTGGTTGAGATGGTAAACAACTCTGACCTGGGTTTGGATGAGGATGACATTGAGGAGCTCCTAAAGGTGGTTCCTGAGCAATAGTCTAATGAAGAGTTGTTGGGACTGCAGAAAGACTGCATAGCTGAAGAAGAGACAAGGGAAGAGGAAAATCTCCAGGAGAAAAATGCAAGTTCGAGACCAGCCTGGGCAACTTCATGAGACCCTGTTACAAAAGGTGGGGGAGGGGGTTGCTGGTGATATACTTTAGTGATACGGTGCTGTTGGGTTCAATCTCCAGTACCAACAAAAATACAATAAAATATAAATAGGTTTGATTTTTCAGCACATCACTGGATTCTTACCTGTCCATTGACTTGAGGCACTCATAAGAAATTCACCCAATTGAACCTAGGTGATAATAACTGAAACATATATGAGCATATAAATACATAAATATGAAGAAAGAGATGGCCAGGTAAGCATCTACTTTAATGAAGAATTTACTGTGTTCCAGGCACTGTTCTAACTAACCCTACTTCCATTAGCTTGTTAAATAGAATTTCTGAGAGACTGCTAATTTGGACTGAGCTCCTGTACTAGGTTCCAATAAACCCACTCAACATGGAGTCACTCATGCTAAGGTCCCATGCCACAAAAGCAAAATCTAACCTATTTACTTGTAATATCATACTTACCTTCAGAGGAATCAAGAGAGAGAGATGATAATCAAATCCCCAAAGAGGCCAGTTTTCAAAAAAGCAGGAGATTCACAACCATTGATCAAAAGGGTTTCAGTCAACCTGAGCCAGCATAATTTAAAAAAAAAAAAAAAAGGAAAAGAAAAAGAAAAAAGTTCCCTCTGGCTTAACCATAGAAGGAAAAGTAGCTTTGAAATAAACAATCCACTTTTGTTCCTTCTTTCTTCTCTTTTCTGCCTTTTCTCCCTCTAGTCTCCTGCCTTCTGAGAGACTACTAATTTGGACTGAGCTCAAGAGCATCTTTGTTGTGTTTCATAGATGAAGTGTTTTCTAGTTCATTATTGCCCAATAAAAGCCAATTTGAGGTTTAGAACCAAATTTTTTTGGAATGTTATTCTTTGAAAAATTTGGTAATTTCTTATTTATAATCTCATGAAATAGTAGTGATATGACCTCCATTTTAAAGACAGTATAACTGATGCTTAAGTGAGTTGTTCAGGACATAAGCGCTAGTGAAGTGGTAAAGTCAGGTTTTTCTAATTCCCTAATGATAGGAGCCCAGACTCTTATCTGGGGCTCTCAGTACATTACATCACTGAATATGTATTAGAAACATGATAGGACCTTGAAGCTGTTGGTTGGTGAACATATGTGGAGTACTTATTTCCTAGCACCACATTGTAGTTAATATATATACGAATCTTCTTTTATGTATCTGTTGATGAGCATACACATATGACTTTGTTAGTTTATCTGATAGTTAAAATGTTAGGTCATATAATAAGGGTATGTTTAACTTTAATGAACACTATCAAATATTTTAAGAAAATATCAATTTATACTTTTCCCATCAGTAGTGTGTGCAATTTCCAGTGTGCCCAATTCTTGTGAACAATTGATGGTCTTTCCCATTCTAGTATTTTTGGTGGGTGTCAGTGATGTCTCACTGGGGTTTCAATTTGAATTCCCTTGATGTCTAATGAAATTGAGTGCTTTTAAATATATTTATTAGTCGCCTGGATACCTCTTTTTGTGCAGAGTCATGATAGGAATATCCAGTTACCTAGATTATAATTTGGGACCACATTTTTTAAAGCATGAGTAGTGTGACAGTAGTAGGATCAGCAACACTCTAGAAAATGTGGTTCCAAATTATAATCTAGGTAATCGAATATAATCTAGGTAATTGATACTTTCCTGTGTATAGTTGTTACAGTGTATTGAGTATGGCTGTGCATTTCCACAAAACTGACTAGCAGGTGGAAATGTTTCTCCACCTTTCTCCGGAAACTAAAAGCTGTCATAAACAACATATATTTTTAGCAATTGGTATTTAACACTTGACATGTTATTGAGGTATTTTCTTCTATCCCAATGGCCATATGCTCCCAGGTGACAACTCTGAGAACGTGTAACTCTTCGAAAAGGCTGACCTGTCACTGCTTGACATATGGTGAGTGGTAGGTGGATCCTTACTTCCCTATAGGGCATCTTCCCCCACTGCTTTCCTGGCAAGGTCAGCATGTTTGGGGACATGTGTCTATCAGGGTCTTACAACAGTGACACTTCCCTTTCCAGCAGGGCAAGAAGCTGAGCCTGCATTAGTGACTGCAATGAAAATTTCTTTTCAGGGTAGAAATGGGAAAGTGATTTTGTGAAAAGCAGAGGTTTGACTCTTGTTCCATCATTAAAAGGCAGAAGTATAAATAACATAAACATTGGTAGTAAATAGACATGAATTGCCCAGACTCTGCGAAGCTCAGTCTCTTTCTCTGCAAAATGGGAATAAATAAATATACAAGATTCACTTTGCAAGGTTGCTGTGAGGTTACAGCAGTGTAGATAATGCATGCAACGTACCTAATCTGGAGGAGTAGTCCAACTCTGAACAAAGACAAAAAAGTGCCTTGTTTTTGATATCAATCAATTTTGTATTACAAACTGCCCCCAAATTTAGTGGCTTAACATAAAGATCTAATTCTCAGATTCTATGGATTGACTGGACTTGGCTAGACAGCTTCAGCTTTACCCAGTGTAGATTGCAGATGCTCATGCGTCTATATGTAACTGAAGACTTGACTGAGAATGGAGCATCCAGGGATGTCTCTCATTCTTCAGGGCCTGGCTCCACATAAGGACCAGACCCTCTATGCAGTAGACCGAAGTCGTTGTCGTCATCGTCGTTGTCATCGTCATCGTCGTCCTCCTCCTCCTCCTTCTTTTTTTCTTTTTTTTTTTTTACAGTATGGTATCTGAACTTGGCCTTAGCTCTTAGCTATTGCAGGAACATTTTTTTTTTTTACATTCTACTATTCTAAGAAGGTCTACTAGTTTCTATTACTGTGGGACACCTGAGTACAAACTTAGGTGCTTAAAACAATGCTCATTTATCTCATTCTGTGGGGCAGAATTCCAGGGAACCTCAGCTAGTTCCTTGCTTTTAAGGCCTCAAAAGGCTGAAGTTGAAATTTTTTCTTGGCTGGTGTTTACCCAGAGGCTTTGGGGAATAATCTAAGATCGTGTGGGAATCATGGGTTGGTAGTTCCACATTTGAGGGGAAGACACAGGAAGGGTGGTATATATATCTGTGGAACAGGGATTTTGGAAGTCATATTTGTATGTTAAGGCAAGTTGTGACATCAATTAGTAGCTAAGGGTGTTTGGAAGAGTTGTATAGCCAAGTCAAGTGAGAAGCATATCTTCTTTATCATTTTTTTTCTTACTGTTAGCATTGTTTTTATTATGGGGACACTTCAAATGTCTCAACACTCAAATCTTAGCTAGCCTACGTAACTGGAATCATGTACTTACAGCTAAAGTAATAGAATAACATTGTACATAAAAGGAAAAATAAGTCCTTTGCTGATTTGGGTTCAGCAGAAAGATGGGTCTGGATTAGTAATAAGATCTCATTAGACACAGGTAGAGTTATGCTGCTATAACTAGAACTCCTCTAATGGCTTCATGCCAGACACTGGTGCAGAAATTTTTATGACTTTCACAGTATTTTTTTTTTCTATTTCTTTGAAACAGGTGACCCTTAGATAGAAACCATAAGAACAAGGTCTCTATTTGTCCTGTTCACTGCTGCATTCTAAAAATTCTTGCACTGTCTCACCCATGAGCTTTTGGAAGATACTTCATATCCAGACCATAACATTTGTTTTCTGCAAATTCCTTTGGTACCTGCTTTTCAAGTTCAAATTAGAACCAGAACCTTGATCAACCACAGTGACAAATAACTGTAAGCTCATAATTATATAACATGAGATTCATGCTGTTTATAAAAAACACTTCTGGTAGAAGTGAGGTTGAACTTGTTCAATCTAAAGATCATGCCCTTTGTGTTTAGTCTCAGCATTTCTTGTGTTCCTTAGCTCATCTAAGGATTCTTATACATGTAAGTTGTGAAAAACTATCCTTGTCCCAAACCCTTTATAAAATTAATATAGTTCTTGCTAAATATACTATAAGGAGTTGTTATTTCAAAGCAAGGAAAAAAGCAGAAAATAAATGCTTATTTCTTAAGAAACATTGATAGTAACAAAAATAAGTTCCATAATATCAAAGATGGTTGTGATGTGAAGTTGAAGAGTGGGTAAGGAACCATTGATAAGGGGAAAAGCAAAGTTATTTTCACAACTCAGTCTCTGTGTCCTGTGTCTGTCAGAGAATTGTCTAGTAGTGATCACAAGCAATGGTCACAAATCCCTTTCACATATGAAGAATCCATTTGTGACAACCTTGAAACTAAGCTCCAGAGGAGTGAAGAAGTATGTAATCAACCCTTTGATCCCTGTGTAATGGTCCCCTTGTGATTCATTTAGCAGCTGAATCCCTGAGAACATGTTCCTCTGTTTTCTTAGCTAGCTCTTGGGCCAGATATGGGATCTTTTGCCTGTTAAGTTATGTCTGTTTGAAGTAGTTTGCCTGAGATCATACCCCCTACATTTATCCAGCTGTGGCTGCATTAGCATTAGAGCTGAGATGAAGGGGCACACAAAGTTCAGTTTCTGATTAGATATACTATTTTTATAATGCATGTCTCATAGCTCATGTGCTTATTATATTAGTTGTTCTATTCTGTGTTTCAGTAGTGGTTCATTTATATATGTATCCTCAACTCTTAGTTTAGTGACTAACTCATAGGAAATGCTTAATTTATGCTTGTTAAATATAGATTACTTAGACATTCCCTAAGATGAGGTATATGATTGGGGATTAAATCCTGAGGGGTGAGCTAAAATATACACATGAAGGATGAGACTGACCACTCATGAAGCCACATAATCAGAAGCTAAAAATTCTGAGCACGCATAAAGGAAATATGAAAATAGCCCCCAAGGATTCATAGCTTTATCTAGGTCTCTCTTACTGGTGATGTGTTTGTCAGCTATCCATTTATTTTGGATGGGCAAATGGTATTTTATTAACATGTGACCTAGGGAGTAATGAAGTGAGAGAAAGGAAATGAGGTGAAGAGGTCTTGGCAAATATGTTTTGTTTAGTACTGAGGGATGCTTTTTCTTGCCAAATAGAGCTCAATTTTTATAGAAGGTTGACCTTAGGAAAGCATCTATTCTAAATATGTGTTTATCCCCAATTTATATGTATGCAAATACTATATACTATACTATATATTATACTGCTGTGCTATATTTACATGCATGCACACATTTGTAACTTAGTGTTAGTATTGCATCAAGCAATTAACAACTATAACCACATTGGGCATGTAATGGTTAAACCATCATGTCTTTGGCATCCTTTTCTCATGGATGTTCAGTGGTTCAATGGTGTTGCCCCGAGTAGGGAGCCAACATCAGCATGAGAGAGTGCCATGTTGGAAAACATTGAAGAATAAAACAGAAAGACCTTATCCATCTCTGACTCCACAAATAAAGCAGACAGCCAGAATTTTGTTGCAAGTATTAGAGAGGCAAAGACTGAAAACATTACATTGGAAGAGAATGTTGGGTATTGGCCGATGAAGAAACAAAGGATTACTTTCAAATTGTAAGTGATTAGCCTGAAGCAACACAAGAGCCACTGTTCACAGTGCAGCTTCTACTCTGTGCCAAATATTACACGAGCCTCTTGGGTAAATCTTAGCACAATATTGATGCAGGTATCCGTATTTTGAAAAAGAGATGTGAAATGGACTACAGGTTACAGCTCATGACAACAGACAAAACAAAGATTCAAAAGTAGATTCCATAAATCTGAACTATTTGCAGTACACTACCATGCAATGTGTAGTGCAGAATAGATGGAGACAGGGCTTTATCCGTTATGTCAAAGAGGGTCAAGAAGCTTATAAAATGGAAGAGGAATCAGACCAGAATATTATCACACTTAGTTGTTGAGGTCTTCAGTGAGGAGTAACCTGTACTGGTACTGGCATCCACTCACTATCCTTATACTTGTACATGAGTTTTTTTTTGTCATTAAAGAATACATACATTTAAAGGATCCCCTTTAGATCTTATCAGAGATAAGAGCCACCAGAGGATCCAAGACTCTGCCCTCCACAGCAGTCAGAGCCCTTTGATCAGCTGCCCCTGCTTCAGATTGCTCTCTGTAGAAGTATTGGTTGCTCTGCAGACTAAAGTTGCCTCTAACAAACTAAAGTGACTCTCCCCAATGAACTTTCACTCTATGAAAACCAGCCTTAAACTTAGAACTCACCAGACCCCTCTCATTTCCATGTCAACTCCTGCATTTTGTTTCACCAAGAGATTCAAAAACTGCCAATTTACAACAGACATGCAGCTGGTCTTCATGTTGTTTGGGACTTGATGTGATAAGAGATTTCTGTAGTAAAACACTCAGTAAGATTTCTCAGAGGGCTTCACATTTTAACAAATAAAAATAGCACCGATGGTCCCATCAGGAAGACTATAATTTACAAACATTATGAGAGGTGACCATACTGTCTATTTCTGTACATAAACTGCTCACTAGCTAAGAGGAAATCTCTACCTACCATTACTAGGGCAAGATATTCCAAGTTTTCCTTTTATTATGGTTTTCACCTGACTTCAACAGTTAGCAGACCCCACTTTGTGACCTACAGCTTCGTGTCTGTGGGCAGCAGAATATAGAAAGTGTCTGTAATCAAGCTGGGAGGAGCTGTTCCAAGCCTGAATTTACCCGAGGGAATCTTCAGAAAGGGCAGAATGAAAGCCAAGGTATGCAAATAGAGCCAGGCAGGGGGAAAGATTAAATGTTGCTATTTGAATGCATAAACCTCTTCATGTTTAATAAGTACTCACAGATCTGGGAAAGTTACAGAGAAAATAGTTATAAACAGTATCCCATCTGAGCAACTTGCACCTTGGGGCCAGTGATAGGTCTCTTTATTTGTAGCTGTACAATAACCATTGCTTTGGTTGTTTTTCCAGGCATGAGCTGCTAATATACACTGCTTTTACTGACCAATGTCTGTCACCATCCCCCCAGATAGTATTGTATTGAGTCTTTAAAGACCCATTCTGCCTCCCCTCCCCAATGTTAAGATAAGTATTTTGGGTAGAACTCATCCATTCTTTGCTCCCAGATCCAGGAGTGGTGAGTACATGAGTCAGATCTGATCACTCATGCTGGGTCAATTCCCTATCCCTGCTGAGTAAGGCTAGACACATGCCCCAAGATGGCCTTGCAGGACTCAATTGTGAGAATTGCTTTCTGTAGAATTTTTGAGAATGAGGAGCTCTCTTCCTCTTGGGGTTGTTTTCTGGGCTGGTAGGAGGTAAACATGGGAAGGCAAGCACTTTTGTACCATAAGGGATGAGTCATCAACCAGGAAAACAGAGTCTAGCAGTGAAGAGCAACTGAGCCCTGATGACAGTGTTGTAGTTCCTAGAACTTGCCTTAGGTGCTATTTTTTTTAAGTTATTTGTTTTAATTAATTATACATGACAGCAGAATGCATTTGTGCACTTTGATATATCATACATAGATATAATTTCATTTTTCTGCGGGTACATGTTGCAGAATCATATTGGTCATGCAGTCACATATATACATACAGTAATAATGTCTGTTTCATTCTACTATCTTTCCTATCCCCACATTCCCTCCCCTCCCCTCCCATCACTTCCCTCTACCTAATCTAAGGTAAGGCTATTCTTCCCTAGTGTCCCCTGCCTTATTGTGAATTAGCATCTGCATATTAGAGAAAACATTCGGCCTTTAGTTTTGTGGGATTGGTTTATTTTGCTTAGCGTGATATTCTCCAACTCCAACCATTTACTGGCAAATGTCATAATTTCACTCTTCTTTAAAGCTGAGTAATATTCCATTGAGTACATATACCACAATCTTTATCCATATCCATATCCATATCCATAATCTAGCTATTGTGAACTGAACTGTGTCACTATAATATGCTGATTTTAAGTCCTTTGGGTATAAACCAAGGAGTGGGGTAGCAGAGTTAAATGGTGGTTCCATTCCCAGTTTTCTGAGGAATCTCCATACTGCTTTCCATAGGTGCTATTTTAATAGATTATCTTTCATTGCTCAGGCCACTTTGAATTAAGTCACTTTCAACTAATATAATCCTGTTGCATGTGTTTCTCAAGTCATCTTTAGAGTAAGTCCCTGAAGTTCAGTCACTCAGCCTGGGATCCTGCTGTCAGACCCTTTTTGATTCTGAGGATCCTACCTTGTTCCTTTAGGTGGTTCTCAACAAAGGATGGTTTTGTTTCCTAAGGGATTCTTGGAAATATGTAGAGAGATTTTTGGGTTATCATGAATGAAAGTAGGTAGGTATAGACCAGAGATGCTGCTACACAATGCATAGGACAGTCACTTACAACAAAGATCTATGCAGCCAAAATGTCAATAGTGCCATTATTGAGAAATGGGCCTTCAGATATTATAATTGCTTATTTTCCAGGCACTAATTTTTTAGCATTATTAATTTTTATTCAATAATCACACGTTAGAGGCCTCTGGGCTAAAAATTGTAATATGTTTGAGAAGCAGTAATGATTAGGCCATGTCCTGCTATCAGGGAACTTGACCCCAGTGGTCTTATCCTCTTTCTTCTTAACTTGGTTAACCTACCTGAACCTCAGATCCACCTTGAGACTGTCTAGTGTTGGGATATTGGACGTCCTGAACATGGTCCATTCTGCTGCCTCTTGAATTGAATCATGACAAGTAACATTCATCATCCTAAATAGCTACCTGCTTTCAGCATAGTAAAGCGTCCCTTGTAACTGGAGCAGAGAATTTTGCATGGGCTGAAGGAATTGAGCTTTTTTCAGTCGTGTGTGTGTGTGTGTGTGTGTGTATTTTGTATTTTTTTTAAGCTTTCTGAGCTTTATGGAAATCTTTTTCTGGAGAAGTAGCAGACCGTAATTATGTCTTTTTGACTCCATGATGTGGTGAGTTGAAAGGAGACCATTTACAAGAGCAGAGGAAGTGAATGCAAATACGGTGTTCTGTCTAGAGTATTTGTAGTATATAATTTTGGAAAACTGCTTGTTAATGTCTGGTGGGTAACCTCTCAAGGTCTCCCTTCAGCATTCTTATGCTACTGGTGTATTCCAGGCCTCGGAAATTCTATCTAAAGAACTGGATTTTTGTGTGAGAATAAGGGACTGGGAAAGAATTACACGAGTCCATATTTTTCCACCCTAAGTGAATCCGTTGGAAAAAACCAGGTTGCTGTGGCATGCTTTGTGACTGCTATTTTGAAAACCTGGTCATATATTTTTAGCCTACGAAACCTCTGCTCTGACATGCATCCTCCTGGGGCCATGCCACTGCTGCTGAGAGAAGGGAAGCCCAGCTCCACTCCTCACTGCGTCACAGCAGGCCACACAGGAGGCAAGGGAAGCCCTTTCAAGTTCTGGCTGTGATAATCCTAGAATTTACATGGCCATAGACTCCAGTCTCACAAAGTTATTTTTTAATATAAAACCAAGGAGCCCTGGGACCTGGCCTGCTGCTGCTGAGAAAGTGGGAGCAGTGGAGGATGAGGTCAGGGAGGTGGGGAAGCTGTGATCTAAGAAGGGAAGTCAGAGCACCTTTCTTTCAAAGCAGTGTGTTTTTTATAACTCACTATTGGAGATGACTGGAGGAATGTCACCAGTTGGCTCCTTAATTTGTCATCATTAAATAGCTCTGCACTCAAGTCAGAGACACAGTTCACCTTCCATGATTTCTCCAGGATGGTAGGGAAAGGGGTTTTCCTGGGCCTTTATGAGACTAATGTACTACCTACTGAGTGTATGCAGCAACTTCACATTCTCTCTCTCTCTCTCTCTTTTTTCCCCCACTGCTGGAGTGGAACCTGGGGCCTCATGCATGCTCCACAAGTGCTCTACTAGTGAGCTACACTCCCAGCCCTTTCCTAGGCCTTTGAGCCAGATCATTGTCAGTAGAATTGGAATGTGCCCTATTGTTTTCATCATTTATGAACTCTAAGCGATAAAAACCCAGTCTCCTTTCTTTTCTTTTTTTTTTTTACTTTGTGCTTATGCACAGAATATTAAAAGGGAGTCCATTTCCTATTTTTTGAAAATACAACACAATGAAGATGGCTAAGTGGAAGGCATAAACAATGACTAAAAATACATTTCACACTAACCACTGGGCGGCACACACTGTGTTGCATGCTGCTTCTATTATGCAATTTAATCTCTTTGAAGATGATACAGGTATTTTTTTCCCTTTATTGATGTAAATGTCTTTGAGCTAAGTTCAACATTGCATCCCTCCTGGAATAGTGCCATCATGTTGTGGGTGTCCCCTTTACAGGTGTGGAGCAACTGGTAAAACAAATGATGAAATAACCATGGATCAGAGAGTCGAACTATGAAATCTCTGCAACTAACTCTTTGTGAAGGTAGAATACCTTGTTGAAGACACCTGTCAGCTGAGGACAGCTAACTGGGTAAAATATTGAAAACAAAGTCTGTTGGAAGTTAAAGAAGCAGATAGGAACCAAGTCAGTTGTTCCTTAGAGAAGTCAGAGAGAGAAAAACCCTGAGTTGGAATTGATGGCTTCTCTTCCCTTTGAAGCAGGTGACTTCCAAAGCAGCAGCTTAGTTCCTGAGAAGCTTTCGGACATTGGAGAGGGCTAAGGTAAATATCATGTGCCAGACAATGATCTAGGCCTTTTATGTCCTTTATTGTCTCATTAAATCCTTACAAGGTAACTATGAGGTAGATAAATTCCTCCACATTTTTAAGGTGAAAAAAACTGAGACACAATGAGGTTAGGTAAGTTACTTGCTCAGATCTCTCTGGGGGCTAAATATGCCATATTATATCCCAAGGCTCATTACCTTGCTCAGGTATTCACAGAACCTTGCATTGACTGCCAGTCATTCCATGGTCATTATTTCTTGGTCCTCTTGGACTACTCAGTGTGTTAGGAGCCAGGGCATTGAGACTAAAAGAAAACACAACACATGGACTTTTTCCTAGAAAATTCACAGATAAGTGGGGAAACCAAAAGTAAGTGAAAAGCTATAACAGACTCAAGGAAAACTTGTCATCCTGTGAAGTAGTTTGGATTTTATTTGGATGCATTGTGGAAAATAATTTTTGCAAGGAGATAGAGGCTGAGCATTAATTCAGACAAAAGCTGATGGCAATGGTGGTTGTGGCAGTAAGGATGGAGATCAGGTTATAGGCTTGAGAGGGATGTAGAAAGCAGGCCATGGAGTGGGTAGAACAGTGTTTTTTTTTTCCAATAGTGGTATCCCATGGTTGCTGGTGTAGGCAAGTCCTCTGAAAGGCATTTCTTAACACTGGAAAGCCAGTGTGAATTAAAGCAATGTCAAGGAATGCATTTGTAGAATCACAATAACCTTGATTTCTCAAGACGTTTCTCCTTGTTGAGGTGGGCAAGAAGGGCTTTTCTGTGGTTAAAACAACAACAACAACAACAAAACACCAATAGACCTAGTCCAACCATCTGAAAATTTGTAGAGAGTCATTCCACTGAGCAAAAAAATAAATAATAATAATAATAAAAATGAGATCATAGCTGGAAAGACAGTTCTCATTCCTGACCACAGCTTTCCCATCAAAATTTCAAGTAGTTTGAAATTTTCATGTTCCAAATACAGCTGCCAACAACCATCCATGTGTTTCTTATCTTCTTTGTCAGCACCTGGTCAATTCAAGAGATGAGAGATATGCAGATGCTCATGGATTACTGAGAACAGAGAACTTCTGAGAAGGGTCTATATACTGGAAAGTCACTGATGAGCTCCCTTTCATTTTATTTGTTTGTAAGCTCCCTTTTGTTTTACTTGTGGTAGGATTGGGCTGTCTATCCTGTCTGTTTTCAGAGTAAGGCTTCTTTGGGAATACTAGGCCTTTGTCTACTGTGTGATCCAGCTTTCTGTCACTATGACAAATAGCTGAGATGAATAATTTATAAAGAAAAAAGGTTGATTTTGGCTCACAGTTCTGAAGTTTCTAGTCCATGATTGGTTGAGCCTGTTATTCGAAGCTACAGCAAGGTAACACATCATGGAGGGAGTGCACAGCAGTGTGGAAACATTGAATCCTGGCCAAGAGACAAAAAAGAGGAAGAGGAAGGGGTAGAGGTCTGACTCTCCCCTTGAAGGGCACGCTCCCAATGACCTAAAGATCTCCTAGTAGGCAAACCTCCTTAAGGGTCCACTACTTCCCAATAGTGCCACCCTGGGACAGGCCTTAATGGGATTTGGGGGGGACATTAAATATTGAAACTACAGAATCTATGTAGCAAATGGTGCACATTTTAGCTCATCTATAGCAATACTTTATTGACCTTATTCTATAATGTAGTTGTTCTTTAAGAAACTTACCCTGCTTTAAATTTTATTTTCTTTCAATTCTTCCAATTAGAGAGTTTTCTAAAATATTCTGCTTCATTTCTATTTAAAAATCATAGATCAAATTATGGAATTTTTATGGGGGTGTTGAAAATTATTATGATCTTTAGTATTTTTTTTGATAGTACAATACCCTTGTTGAAGTATTTGTTACACAAAATGCTCCTAGTACACAACATTTTAATATGGGTATCTCTGTTCTCCCAGCTTTGTAGATGTGCAATGATCATGATAGTACCTCACTCACTTCTAGACTGATGCCCTGTTGAACCAAACAGGGTCTTGCTTGTGTCTCCTCTGATGAGTGCATGAGATTTTGATAGTTATGGTCATTTCATTTTTTCTGAATGATTACAAAATTTTTTTTTGGTAACACTGAAACCTATCTCAGTAAATTTGAGGGTAAACAGTAACAGAGTAGCAGGTGACCTTTCAAAAGAAAGTATGTGTTTCTGGAGGCATTCTTTATTTAGGTTTGCAGAGAGTCATTCCTCTGCAACTTCTCTTTCAGAGATTTTAGGATTATCCTTAATTTCTGCTTCACTTTTGGGATGTTTGATATCCAGAGTCCAAAAACAATTCTAGTTTTCTTAGGGTAAATGGTGTTTTAAGAATTTTGAATCTATTGTGAACTTTACCTGTCCTTCTTACTCTAATTCCCAAATAAAGTAAAAGAAGTAATCCACTTTCAATAACTGTTCACTCCATAGAGAAATATCTTACCTTTGAGAGTTTGATTTAGTTGATCAACAGAATACAGTTCCCAACTTTCCTTTTGGTTGAGAGGGTGATTTATGGATCCAAGAAAGAAAAAGGACCAGGGGATGGCAGAGCTGAAGGGAAAAAATGGAAAGTATGCCAACATGCCAAGGTGTGTGAGTAGGATGGGTTTGGGGGGTGAAGGAGAGTGGCCAAGCATGGAGGGGCAGAGGCAGATAGGGAAGTCTGTAACCATACAAGAAGAAGCAACTGAACTAGGAAATAAATTAAGTATATATAGAGAGAGTTGGGGGAGAAGGGGAGGATCTTCAGTGGCCACTAAATTGGACACTCTGCTGTAGCTTAAATGTCTCTTATAATAAAGAACTTGTTTCCCAGCTGCTGATAGTGCTGTCAAAAGATGTCCCTCAATTGTCAGTCCACTTTGGGCATGCGAATTCCTCAGTTCATTGTCTGTGTATAAAGTGTATAAAGGCTTCCTCAACTTAGGACCACTTTGAAGGGACTTCCCTGCCCTAGAGGTCTGCATGGAGTTAACTGAGGCTGTCACTGGCACTGTGACAGTTCAACTGCTCCTTCTCTCCAATGCTGCTTCTTTCCTGTTTACAGGTATTGATCTCCAAAGCATTTTGTAATAAATACCCTGCATGCTCATCTTCATCTCAGATGTTGCTTTCCAGAGAACCCAACCAGAAACAACTACCTAGCACTCCTTTTTGAATTTCCAGCTTGCTTTTATAGGCAGTCTGTGGTGAGATGTAAGGATGGGTCACACCAGTTTAATGAAATCAGGTAAGATTCAAGCTACAAGGGTCTCTCATTTCTTTGTATAGCCTACAATGCTGAACATATACAAAAGGAGTCTCTGTGCAAGTGAACTCACACATAGGTAGTACTAGGGACATGCAAAATAAGGTAATCCTGGTAATCCACATCCAACTTCAGAAAAGACAAGAACGGGAGCTCAAACAGATAGTTGATTTTTCAAGCTAAGATGCTAAAGAGATTATTCTCGAGATTGAACTGAGTTCCACGATGAGCAATGCTTTAGAAAGAAGAAGGCACAGAGATAAATAAGTTCTATCCGATGGATCCCTGGACAATGGAGTCCACTGGAGTTAGAGTAGACCTGGTGTTGAAAGGAGCTCAAACAAGACACATTCCATGTGTTCTTTGAAACCCAGAAGTAAGTGATAGACAGAGAGAGAGAGAGAGAGAGAGAGAGAGAGAGAGAGAGAGAGAGAGAGAGAGAGAGATCTTCAGCACCTAGGATTTCTATAGGCTGATGAAGATCTGCAGCTTGCTGCTAAAGATTGACAGGTACAGCTGGTGTCCTGGGCAATCCTAGCAAGAGCACTTTTAAGCCTCAGCAAAGGCAGCATGCTTCACTCTGCTTCCCTTTTTCATGTCTACGAAGGCTGACTCTCCAAGCTCATAGGCACATAGGTGGGACTTTTCAGATCATTTTGGCCCTTAACTCTATAGTATCTATAATTATAGTCAGTGAAATGAAATTCAGTGGGATTGGCACAATGCATTTCTTTTGTTGATTTTTTTTTTTTTTTTCAGAGCAGGATACAGACTTTTAGACCAAATTTGGTACATTGCTCTTGGAAATTATCCCTGTGTCTTAAGTGCTCAGGTCCTACGCTTCTACCCATAATATGCCCTCCCCCTTAAATTCAGCTTTTAAAAAAAATTTGCATGGATTTGTATAGATACGCTCATGATTAATTTAGGATAGGTCGAATGTCCAAAAGTGATAGTGTTGAGGACTAAGATGGTGATTTTAAAAAATGGTACTTCAACATTTTGGAACATGACAGATATTAAATATGAGGATGTTTTCCTAGCACAAAATTCAAAATGACACTAACCAAGACAGACATAAATGTAACACAATCACATTCATAGTACAGCAGCATCTTGCAGCATCTATAAAAACACTCATAGTATCCATTTTGTCCTCCTTTATATAATAGCATAAGGCTATTGCTAAATAGAACTATTTGCTGCCCTGATGTCAGACATTGATACTTTTCATGTTCCAGGAAAAAGGCAGTCCTTATTTTTCTGCCTCTTACCTCAATGTCATGGCCATTGTGCATACGTCCAGAAGAAATAGAAATAATATTTTTTGGCCCAAAATAGCAGGGTGCTGGTGAAAAATTCTTATCGATATACTATATGCAGTGTCTTTGCTATTAGTCTGTAGGAAAATTGACAATTGACTATGAATTCCTATTTTTAACTGGTCTATCTCACATCCGCTCACTGTCCTAATTAGTATTATATTACTCATTTTCACAGATGAAAAAAGGGGAACAAAGAACTAAAATGAGTTCCTGAGCTCTGTTTTTTTTATTAACCAATATTATTTTACATTTAGTAGGTCAAAGCCTAGTAATATGTATATATAGTTTAAAAATTCCATATGTAAGGCAATGTACACAGAACCAGCCCCCCCCCCCTTTTTTTGTTTTGCTTTATTTTGACACTGAATATGACATTTTGAAGCAAGGTCTATTTAGTTCATGTAGTGCCCCTTTATTTTCTTACACAATTGTATAATTTATTGAATCAACCCAATAGAGAGCATCTAGGATGTTTCCACTGAAAACAACACTACAATGAATTTTTGTCTATTAATTTACAGTCTGCAAAATACCTATAAATGTAATCTCTCAACTTCCTCAAGTCCTGTAAAACTTCTCTGGCTCTAAAGGAGACCTTCATGGGTAATGAGGAAAAACTGGGTTGGTAGATGCTGTCTCCCACTCCCATCCAGTTGTAAGCACTGACCTTTGAACTTATTTTCCTTCAATATCTCACTATTTGAGATTCTCCTTCCTGTGTCATGATGAGTCATACCCATATCCTGTTTAACTCTAGGAGTGTTTTTTCTGCATGAACATCTCTGACAAATTGATGCTCATCTTTTTAAACCTATTAACATATCACCACTTGGGGCCACTTTCCTTCCATTTCCAGAGTTAATCATTCCCTTCTTCCAGTGCCTTCTGCTTTGTCCACATTTCTGTTGCTGCCCAAACAGCCCTTTATTATGATTTTGTGTGTACATGTTTGTCTTCCTAATGGACTCAGACCCTGGTGCATTGGGACACTGGCTTATTTGTCTTCCCATACTTAAAGCTAAGTAGATTTATTCTTTCTGATTATTATCTATCCCTGTCCCCGATGGAGCAGATCCTTGACAGATGTTTGTTAATGGGCAAGTGAAAAGATTCTAAGGAACATGTCTGAACATACAAAAGAAAAACATCTGGGGCCTGGAGTCAATAGTTAGTTACAGATCTAGAGGAGACAATGAGGAGCTCCTTTGCTGGGAAAGGCCCCTGGGAGAGATGGTGACCTCAGCTTTCCTTCCTTGTCTACAAATTTTCAGGTTTTTATTTTATTTTCTCAGTCATTTTTCAACTTGTTGCCCTTTTGATTATTTCAGTCAGCTTTCTCACTGCTATGACCAAAAGACCTGACAAGAATAATTTTACAGAAGGGAACTTTATTTGGGGCTCACAGTTTTTTAGCGGTCTCAGTCCTTAGATGGCTAACTCCATTTCCCTGAGCCCACGGTACGTCAGAACATCATGGCAGAAGAGTGTGATGGAGGAAAGCCTCTCAGAAGATGGCCACCAGGAAGTAGAGAGAGACTTCCCTCATCACAGACAAAACAGAGATCTCCAAGGCATGCTCTCAGTGACCCACTTCCTCCAGCCACACCTACCTGCCTAAATTACCACCCAGTTCATCCCTCAGTGAATTGACACATTGATTAGATTAAGGCTCTCATAACCCAATCATTTCACCTCTAAACTTCATATTGAAACCCTAACAGTGATTCTGGATGTTTTGTTATGCTACTGAGAAATTTGTAATTTGTTTCAGGAAAAAATAAATAAAGCTGATTCTATCTAAGTGCAACATTAACACACAAGTTAAAGTCTTGGGCAAGAAAGAGTTACCAGAAAAAGGCTAAACAGACCTGAAAATGTGTTTTTGTATAATAAAGTTTGAAAAGGAACATGTTTCTATATTAAATAATTTGGGAGGACATTCTCGTTGTAAGAATACTATATTACCATTAATTTTATTAAGTATGTGTCAAAGTCGTGTTTTTGATTTTAAGTGTAATCATCCTCTGAATTCCTGTATTCTCAAATAATATTTGAGTGATTTTTTTAAATCTATAGATTAAAGTAAAGCTTCAATAACAACAGCAACAAACACAACAACAAAAATCTACTTTAAAAAGCTAAGCTTGATTTTTTAAAAAATAGCTTTTTCTATGCAAAGAATCAGCTTAAAATTAAATACCTTTTCTTGTAATTATATGAAAATTTCTCTCAAAATATGCCAAAGTCAAACTTGTAGTTATATCGCTATAGTAATAAGCAATAGCTTGTGAAACAATATATTAGACACAATTTATTAGAGTCTGAGTGTCTTTGATTAAAACTCTATACAAATTAAACCTGTTCCTCTCTCTATCAAACCCCAGGTAACCACCATTCTACTTTCTGCTTCTGTGATTTTTATTACTTTAAATACTTCATATAAGTAGAAATTATACAGTATTTGACCTGTGTCATGATTGATTTATTTCACTTAGCACAAAGTCTTCTGGGTTCATATTGTAGCATATGAAAGAATTTTCTTTCTTCTGAAGGCTGAATAATATCCTACCATATGTGTATAGCACATTTTGCTTATCCGTTCATCCATTTGTGGATACTTGGGTGGCTTCCACATTTTAGCTGTTGTGAATGCTGCCACTATGAACATGAATTCACAAATAATTCTTTGAGATTCTGCTTCCAATTTTTTTGAGTCTATACTTAGAAGTGAAATTACTGGATCATAGGGAACAGCCTCTGTTTTTGAGGAATAGCCACATTGTTTTTCAAAGAAGCTATATGAGTATACTTATTATCTGACAGTACACAAGGGTTCCAATTGCTACACATCCTCACCAATACTTGCTATTATTTGTTTTTTAATAGTAGCTAATGGATCTGAGGTGCTATCTCATTGTAGTTTTCATAATGATTAGTAATGTTAAGCATTTTTTCATGTGATTATTGGACATTTGTCTATCTTCTTTGAAGATATGTCTATTCAAGTCCTTTTCACTTTTGAATTGGGTTATTTGGTTTTGTGTTGTTGAGTTTCAGGAGTTTTCTATATATCCTGAATATTAATCTTTTATCAGAAATGTGATTTGCAAATATTTTTATGGATATCATGAGTTTCCTTTTACCCTTTTGGTGGTGTCTTTTGATGCGTAAGAGTTTTTGGTTTGATGAGGTCCATTTTGTCTCTTTTTTCTTCAGTTGTCTGTGCCTTTGATGCTGTATCCAAGAAATCATTGCCAAATCTCATGTCATGACTTTTTTGCTTATAAGTGTTTTATAATTTTAGGATTAACATTTGGGTCTTTGGCCCAGACTGAATTAATTTTTGTACATGGTGTTAGTCGTGGGGTCTGACTTCATTCTTCTGCAAGTGGCCACATAGTTCTCTCAGCAGCATTCACTGAAAAGACTTTGCTTTTCCCACTGAGTGGTCTTGGAACTCTTATGAAAAGAATTTGTCCATGAATGTGATTCTTTATTGTATACTATTTGTCTAGTTGACTATCTTTATGCCATTAGCATACTATTTTGATTATTATAGCTTTGTAGTAAGTTAGTAGTAAGTTTCGAAATCAAGAAGTTTGAGTTCACATGGGCAATTTGTTGTGGTATTATATATTTTTAATTTGTTCTTTTTAGATATTCGTGAAAGCATATTACTATATTTTTAATAGACTTGATATTTTAAAGAGAAGTTTTTGGTTCACAGCAATATTGAGGGGAAGAAAGAGATTTTCCATGTGTCTCTACCTGCTCATGTACACAATCCCCCTCATCCTTAATATCCTTCCTCTTTTATTTGGGGTTGCTTGAAATTCCATGCAAATTTTAGGATGGTTTTTCTCTTTCATTGAAATATTTTATTGTAATTTTGATAGAAATTACATCAAACCTGTAGATCATTTTGGGTAATTTGCCATTTTAGCATTTTCAATTCTTCTAATGCATAAACATGATGGTGTTTCCATTTGTCTATGTCATAAATTTTTTTCCACAATGTTTTTAAGTTTTTATTGTACAAATCTTTCACTTTTTTCATATTTTATTTTTATCCCTTAGTATTTTTGGTGCTATTGTAAATGAAATTATTTTAGTAATTTCCTTTTACAATAGTTCATTGATAGTACAGAGAAATGTAGATGATTTTAGTGTATTGACTTTGTAACCTGCTACTTTGATGAATTCATTTATTAATTCTAACACTTTAATATTTTAAAAGAGATTCATACATATAAAATCATATCATCTGTGAACAGAGATAATTTTAGACCTGTATATTTATATATCTGCGTTAGATTCTACTCATTGGTTATGTTGAAATCTATCTTAGTCTTCAGTTGATGGACTTTTAGGTTGTTTGCAATCTTTTGCTCATAATGAATGTAATGTAAATTCATCACTTGGTGTAAGTAGGAGTATAATTACTGACTCAAGAAACATGTAATGTTAATTTTAGATATATAAAGCCAAATTTTCCCTCATAGAGGAAATAGCAAATGATATTCCTCCCAGTTATAAATAAATATGCCTATTGCCCATGTCATTATTAATTGGGTATGCTACAAACTTTAATTTTAGGAAACCCGAGTTGTAAAAACTCATTATACCTTTAATTTGCATTTGTTTTTTATAAGAAATCAGACATTTTCATCCAAACAGTCATTTCTATTTCTTTTTCATATTATTTACTTCAATAATTTAATACAAATGTGTACAATTTAATTCACTCACCTTTCAAAGCATATTTCTAGTTTGCAATGAATTCCACTATCCAGTTTTAGATTATTTTCAGTACCCCAAAATGTCCTCTCACATCTATTTGCATATAATTTCCTATCTCATATCCAGCCCTAGGAAAACATTGACATTTATTTTGTCATTATAAAATTCATTATATAATTACCTTAACTGCTAATTTTATATAAGTAATGTTTACAATATGTATTTTTGGGGATCAGGTACCTTTCTATCAGTATAATGTTTCTGAGATGTGTCTGTGCTGTACCACATGTCAGTACTTCATCCCTTTTCATTGCTGAATGATATCTATTGTATAAATATACCACATTTTATTTACTCGTTTACCATTTGATGAACATTTTTATGATTTCTAGCTTGGGGCTATTATGAATAATACTTATTTGAACACACCCTTACAGATCTTTGTGTGGACATATATATTCATTTCTTAGGATTCTGAGAAGTAGAATTGCTGGGTCATACAGTGAACTTACATGTAACTTCATGAGGAACTATCAAACTTTTTGCAAAGTGGCTATATCATTTATCTTCCTACCAGCAATAAACAAGAGTTCCAGTTCTTTCACTTATTTGCCTACAGATTGGATTATCTTTCTTTAAGATTATGCATGATTCTAATGCATATTCAGTGGCATCTTGCAATTTTGATTTGCATTTCCCTAATTACTAAGGATGCTGAACATATATTTGTATGTATCATGGCCTTTGTTTATTTTATGTGCGATGATTATTCCAATCTCTTATTATTTCTAGTGGTTTATACTTTCCATCTAGTTTCTCTTATTTATTTGGCATACTCATTTATAAATCCCCTTATAATCTTTTAAATTTTTATTTAGTATAGTGATATTTCCTCTTTCATTTCTGAGCTAAATAACTTGTGTTTTCACTCTCTGCCCAGTCCCCTTGGTTAGTCCAGTTAAAGATTTGAAATGTTCTTGATCTTTTGAATGAAACAACTTTCGGTATTATTGCTTCACCCTATCATTTGTTTTCTAGTTCTCTGATTTCTTACTTTGGAGTTAGTTTGATTTTTTACTACTTCTTTAAGGTAGGTAATGATCTAAGAGCTTTCTTATTTTCTGAGATATCTCTTTAAAGTTATATCTATTTCTTTAATCTGAATTTGGTAACATGCATCTGCTCGCTCTCTCTCTCTCTCTCTCTCTCTCTCTCTCTCTCCCCCCTCCCTCTTTCTCTCTCTTATCGGGTAGGTTTGGTAAAGATTTGTCAATTTTGTTAGTTTTTACAAAGAACTAAGTTCTGGTTTTATTGATTTTTTTTTTTTAAACTTTGATTTAGTCAGCTTTTTCACTGCTGTGACTAAAGATCTGACCAGAACAACTCTAGAAGAGGAAAAGTTTATTTGGAGGCTCACAGTTTTGGAGGACTTTGTCTATAAAGGCTGGCTCCATTTCTCAGGGCTTGAGATGAGGCTGAACATTGAGGTGCAATGTGTGGCAGAGAGAAGCAGCTCACATCATGGTGATCAGTGATAGAGCGCTTACCTGGCAAGTGCGAGGCACTGGATTTGATCCTCAGTCCCACATAAAAATAAATAAATGAATAAATAAATAAACAAACAAAAAAATGAAACAAATAAAGATATTAAAATAAAAAGAAGAAGCAGAGAGTTCTCCACTCACCAGATGCACCTATACATCCCAAAGCCTCACCCCAATTCCCACCTCCTCCAGCAACACGCTACCACTTCAGTGACCACTTAATCCCCTTTCAGGGAATAAATCCACTGATTGGGTTAAGATTCTCACAACCCAATTATTTCTCCTTTGAAACTTCTTGTCTTGTCTCACATGTGAGCTTTTGGGGGACACCTTACATCCAAACCATAACAAACTTGCAAGCTTATTGTTTAATTTCTAACTATTTGAGGAGTTTCCAGATGTCTCTTTGATTGTGTGTTTCTAAATTAATTCCATTGTGATTGAAAGTACACTTTGTATGATTTCAGTCTTCCAAAATTTATCGAGGTTTGTTTTATGGCCTACCATATGGACTCATCTTGGAAAATGTTTCATGTACCCTTGAGAAGATGATGGATTCTGCATTCGTTAAGTGGAATGTTGACATAAATCAGATTTGGTTGGTAGTGTTGTTCAAGTCTACTGATCTTTTAAAATTCTGGTTTTAACAGTAATTGAATCTTGGGTATTAAGATTTCCAACTCTCACTGTTGAGTTGCCTATTTCTTTTATGTTCTTCTGTTCTTTTACTGCCATCTCTTTTTGTTAAGAAAAGAATATTTAGTGTAGCATTTTAATTCTTTGGTTGTTAAAAAAAAACATTTTTGAGTTATTCTGTCAGTGACTGCCCTAGGAATTATAAAGTTCTTCATAATTTACCAGAATTACTGTGCAAGGAAACTAACTTAATTTGGGAAAAATAAAGAAATTTGATCCCAATATAACTCTGTTTTTACCTACTCCTTTGTGATACTATTCTCACATATATTATATCTACATATTTTATTAGGCAATATAATTTTATAATTATTTCTTTATATAATCTTATACCTTTCCAAGATATTAAGAAAATAAATGAAAAAATATTCTTTTGGATGACCTTATATTAATCTACATATTTATCATTTCCAGTGCTCTTCATCTTGTGGATTTGAGTTACCATCTTGTCTTTCAGGTCAAAGGACTTTCTTATAACCTTGTGAAAGTCCCTTTTCTGCTTTCCCAAGAACTCCAAAGAGATGGGCAAGTCCACAAAGAATAGATTTTCCTAGAAAAATAGACAAACTGTTAAGATCTCCCTGTCTTGAGGAGAGCTTGATTATGACCAGATGGGAGAAAATTCAAGTACAAACTAGGAAGTTAAGCAGTAACCTGTTTAGGAATGTTTAATTCAATGTGAATCTTGTCACATGCAAAATGGGTATATTTTTGCTTCCTTAATTTGTTCCAAGGAAAGAAAGAATCTATTGATGACAATTCGGTTTCATATGAACAGACAACCTATGGTATTCTGTCCTGACTTGTATTGCAGATCAGAAATGCAAACCCATGATTAAATTTCTCAACAATTTTGCCAGAGTATTTGATTTAGACATCCAAAGAATCAAAATGGTGTATTTGAGAAATATCCTCTGAAATTATGTCTATGTGAAAGTTTGGACTAAATTACATATTAGCCAGGAGACAAGAAAACAGATTCAACAAAGAAAAGTGAAAACAAAATTTCAGAGTATGCTGCTTCATTTTTTTTTTTGCCTTGTTTACAATAAATAAGGCTAAGAATAAAAAGAAGACAGGACAATTGTCTTGACAAGACATGAAATTGATTTTCCTGTAAGTCTTTACTCTTAAAAAGAAGCATATATCCCAGATTAAATTCTGGCCCCACTAATATGTGACATTATCCACGAATACCTTGCGTGGCACTCACATCCTTTGAGTACTGACTCTATTATTAGTCATTTTGAATATCATTATTACTGTTCCCAAGGCACACAAAAGGTTTGTTTTTTAAGTTTCTGGGATTTTATTTTAAATCTTCAGCACTACGTTTTCCCCGGGTGACATTTTCTTATTTCTTTGAAATTTATATTCGTTTCTGAGAAATGTCATGAAGTATTTTATTTTCGTTAACTTTTCCATGATGTTGGAAAGCTGCAAAGATTTGTGAAACTGGAATGAATTCCTTCTTAATCATTTTAGACATTTCTATTATAATATGTATATGCAATTTCTCATTTCTTTTGATTCATTATACATTAGAAATATTCCTTGAAGGTTAGTAGATGTTAATCTCATTCTGTGATAGGAGAAAAGAGCTACAGAGGAGTTTAACAGTTATTTTAAGACAATGGGCAAAGGTTTTGTGTGTGTGTGTGTGCGTGTGTTGGGGGTTGTGCTTGAAGACAGTTTTTTATGCATCCTGCTGTAGCTTGTGAAGGCAGATTTACCAAACTACCAAGTATGGTAGATAGGAGGTTGACAACTTTTAATAATTGTCAAAGGTTTCAGGATCCACAGGGTTGGGTGGGTAGTTAGTTTTTGAAGGTGAGTATCTTCTAGATCCTGTTAGAGTCTGCACCGTTTCCCAGAGATGAGCACCCATAGAATTAGCAAGTGTGGGAAAACTACCTATTTTCTCCCATTTCAATTTTCCATTACAATTCATGGTAAATAGTTTTATAGATGTCCATGACCTGCAGAACATCTAGTTCTATTACTGTGCCACTTAAAACATGATACTGAGAATCCTGACCCCCATATCCTCCCTCAAAAATTTATATTATTAACACAAAATGTACGTTTAGCAGGGGGCACAAAGTAGGATGCACATGATATATTACTTCTCAGGACTTAATATATATTAATTTGTAGCTTTTTAAATTTATTTTTGCTAAGACAGATGTATCTAGCATGTTGTTGATGACTTCCAATCTGGGAAAATGCCAGACTGTTGATCACTTTTCAAAAAAAAAAAAAAATGAAGTTATGCATTCATTTGACAACCATTTATTGAGCTTCTATTATGTGTGTCAAGCATGATGTTAGATGCCGGGTCTACAATAATAAGCTATACAATTTTAAGAACTGTGAGAGAGACAGATAATAAAATAATTGCACAAATAAAATGTGTGTGCAAAGCAGATATATAAAGTGATATAAGGGCATCAATCCAAGTCTAGTGGTCTGGCAGATAAGGGAAGATGTCATTAACACCACAAGGGGTTTGGAGTGGGAGCAGCTATTTCAGGAAGAAGGAGCAGTGTATGTGCAGGCCTCATGCTGGAAGAATAACTTGTCTGAGGTCCCCCAAATGGTAAAGCAGAAAGGGGCAGAAAGTAAGATACGAGACTAGAATGGCAGGCAGGGACAGGTTATGAAGGGTATCATATTATAAAGGAGATAGATCTTTAGAAGAGACTGTCCCTAAACATTTAAGAGAATGATTATTTCATTTTGATGAAGAACTAGTTAGGCAAATTCTTAGCTCAAGAGTTTTTCAATAATTCGGACTCACTTTCATGAAGGAAAAATAAAATGAATGATTTGTGTGTTACTGCATATGACCAAAGAAATACCACTAATAATCACACCAGGGAAAAAGGAGCACATTTTCCTTTTAGTGTGGCACTATATCATTTCTGGATGTAAAGCTAATTATTTGTAAAATTCAAGTTTGTTATTATCAGCCATAGTATTGCCACTTGTAAATAATCATGTTGGTTTCAGATGGAGTAATAATGGAGAGTACAATTTTTTAAACTTAAAATATCTCTGATAAAGGTAGTTTGGTAGGCTAAAATACTGTTTTTTTTGAAATAGAAATGTAAACAAACAGAGCAGGTAAATCATTTCTTGTTTTTTCTTTGCTGTGTCTATTAGCTAGTAATAATGCTTAAAAAACCTGAACATGTTATATTCTAGTAGAAGTGGTTTCATAATGTCTTGGTCTCCATAAGAAAAAAATCGCATAAATAGATCACTCATTTGTAGAAGGTGTCATTGCTAAGACAATGTCTATGGTTTTTATGTCTGTAAGTAACCTGACAAGTGTGTGTGCGTGTGTGTGTGTGTGTATCAACTTAAGTGCGTCTCATAATATTACATCATTACATGACAATTTTTTCTTATCGATGTTTCCCTTTAATCTTAAGGCAAAATTTATTGTCTTCTATCCCATTAGGAAAATTCAGGAGAAACTTCTTTCCAATTCATCTTTACCCCAAGTGTCAAACTTGGAAGAATAACTTCATTAATGGCAGTGAGCGAAATATGGAATCTTGCACTTTTTGGGAAACTGTTGCTTATTACTCTGGATGGGGGGATGACTTGAGCATTGCATGAACATCCTTTACTGACATTCTATGAGTGGAAAGGACTTCCTTTGTGGAAGACTGCATCCTACTGGTTTTGATTCTGACTGTATAGATTTTTCTGCATTTCTGGATTGGTGTTTTCCTGTTTATCTTTTATGGGTCCTATATCCCTGTTTTAGTCATCTTTGCACCATTGTAACCAAAAGACCTGACAAGAAGAATATATAGGAGGAAAAGTTTATTTTGACTCAAAATTTCAGAGGTCCGTAGATGACTGACTCCGTAGCTCTGGGCCCAGAGTAAGGCAGAATATCATGGTGGAAGGGCATGGTAGAGGAAAACTGCTCAGGACATGACATTCAAGAAACAGAGACAGAGGGAAAGGGGAGGGGAGTGGGGTGGGGAGAGAGAAAGAGAGCGCTCTTTCTTCTTTCCAGGTACGAAATATAAACCCCAAAGCCGTACCCTCAATGACCTACCTCCTTTGGCCATACTGTTACCACTCAGTTAATCCACATCAGTGGATTTTGCCTCTCATAATCTAATCACACCACCTGTAAACACTCTTGCATTGTCTTACACGTGAGCTTTTGGGGGACACTTCATATCTAAACCATAACAGTCTCCTCTAGGAGGTACTTGGAACACTGAAATGATAAAGAGGGACCTTCATAAAAATATAGAAAAGGTAGAAGAATGAATTTCATTTAGCCCGTGTTACCCAGTCCACAGGCTGGACCAGCTCAGCACAAAGAAGAATCCCCTTGATTACAAGTTTCCCTATGGGGAGAAGGAGAGCAAAGATCTCTGGAAGCCTTTGCCACTAAGGATCCCAGCAATCATTACTGCTGCTATGGACCTCTTGACCTTTGCCACCCAGGAGCCCCATTGTCTTTGCTGACCCCAGTTGTTGGAGCCACCTAGAGCCCATGCTGCTGTGTTGTTCTGAAGCTGGAGCTTTTCTGTATTGTCCCCAGTCAAAAATGCAATTCCTTTCTCAGGATTTGGAACATTATAGAAGTCCTAGAAAAGAAAAGTCAAAATGCTTACTTAATAATGCCTGAAAAGTTTCCAAGTCTGGTTACGCAAATAGACATCCAGATTCAAGAAGCTCAAATAATCACAAAGAGGTTGAATATAAACAGGTTTTCACTACGACACTTTATAATTAAATTTTCAAAAGTCAAAGACAATGAGAGAATTTTGAAAGCTGTAAGAGATGAGTGACCCATAAGGTACCAGGGAATCTTCATGAGACAATCAGCAGAGTTCTAATCAGAGTTCTTATCAGAAGGCTTGCAGATAAGGGATGCTGAAATAAAAAAATTGCAACCAAGAATACCATACATGGCAAAACTATCTTTTAAACAACAAAGGAGAGAGAAGTCTTTCCTGGAAAAATAAAAACTGAGGGAGTTCCTTACTACCTGTTATACTGCTTCACAAGTAATGCTGAAAGAAGTTCTCCAAATAGAAATTAAAACTTAAATAGCAACAGGAAAGCATAAGCCCCACTGGTAAATCTATGAACAATTATGGAATAATGCAACATGATAATGATCAGGGATAAGTTACTTTTAGCATTGATATAAAGCTAAAATAAAGTGTTAAGGATAACTATAAAAAATTGTTAATTGAGGGGTGAGGTTGTGGCTCAGTGGTAGAGCAATTGCCTGGCATGGCTGAGGCACTGGGTTCAAACCTCACCACCACATAAAAAATACATCAATAAATAAACAAACAATAAAGATATTGTGTCCATCTATAATTTTAAAAAAATTCTAAAAAATGTGTTAATTGATACACCATAAAAAAGAAGCAAACTCTGAATTTAAAAACACAAAATGTGTGTGAGGAGAGTAAAAATGGAGAGTTTTGTATGTGATTGACATTGCTATCAACCTAATAGATTGTTATAACTTCAATGTTTCATGCAAGCCTCATGGTAATCAAAAGGAAAAAAAAGTCTATCATATATACCCAGAGATAAATAAAAAAAAGTGTCAAAACAAGTAATTACAGAAAATCACTAAGTAGCAAAAAAGAGACAGCAAGAACAAGAACAAAGCAATGGCAAGATGGAAAACAACAAACAAGAGGACGATAGGAAGCTTTTAGCTATCAATAATTACTTTAAGTGGAACTCAGTTGAACTTTCCCTTCAAAAACCATGGGAAGTCTGCCTGGATCAAAAAGCAAAATCCAGTGGTAGCCATATATTAGAGAGCTTTAAAAGTATCTGCATATGCTGAAAGTGGGGGAAAGGAAAAGGTATTCTATGAAAATGGCCATCGAAAGAATTCAGGCGTGGCTATCCTTATATCAGACAAAACAGACCTAACCGAAAACCTTCACAAAGAACATCATTATATAAAGATGAAAGGGACAAGCCAAGTGGAAGATATAACATAGTGAATAGAGCCATGATTTGCTTAACAATAGGGATATATTCTGGTAAATGTATTACTAGGCAATTCTGTTGTGCGAATATCATGGAATGTACTTGTGCAAACATAGATGGTGCACAAATCTACACCTAAGCTGTATGTTGTATTGTCTACTGCTCCTAGGTTTCCAAACCTATATAGCATGTTACTGCAGTAGATACTGTGGGTAATTGAAACACAATGGTATTTGTGCACTTAAATATAGAAAATATACAATAAAATATACGAAAGATAAAAATGTACATCTGTAAAGTGCACTTTTGGATGGAGTTTACAGGCCTGGATGTTCTCTGGGTGAGCCAATGAATGAGTGACCAGTGAGTGCAAAGGTCTAGGACATTACTGTGCACTACCATAGACTCTATAAACAGAGTATGCTCAGGCTACACTGAATTTAGAAAAAAATATATTATTAAGTACATATCATACATAATTGTATATATCATATTTGTATGGCCGGCAGTGCAGTGGGTTTGTTTACACCAGCATTACCATAAGCACTGAAAAAATGAATTGTGCTTTGGTGTTATAATGGTTATAATGTCACTAGGCAATAGGAATTTTTCAGTTCTATTATGGTCTTATGAGATCACTGTTGCATATGTGGCCCATTACTGATTTAAACATTATTATGCAGCACATGACTATATATGTGTGGGGTGTGTGTGTATGTGGGTATATCACTTAATCTCAGAGCACATAAATATATAACATTAACATTGACAGATCTGAAGGGAGAAATTGACAGAAATACTATGACAGAAGGAGACTTCAATACTCCACTTTCAATCATAGATAGACTGTACTGACAGAAAATCTATAAATAAACTGCTGACATGAACAAAACTATTGAGGAAGTGAACCTGACAGAAATCCAGAACTTTCTACCCAACAGCAGAAGGGTATACATGCTTCAAAAGTCCACAGGAACGTTCTTAGATCACAAAACAATTCTTAACACATTTAAGAAGACTGAAACCATACTGAGTGTCTTCTCTGACTACAGTGGAATACAACTAGAAATCAATAACTGTAGGAAAATTAATAAAAACAGAAAATAAATACTCTTGAATAACCATTGGGGTCAAAGAGGAATTTCCCAAAGTACCTCAAAGAACAATGAAAATGAAAATATTATGGGATGCAGCAAAAGCAGTACTAAGAAAGATATTTAGAATGATAAATGCCTACATTTAAAAAGAGGAAATATTTCAAATATACAACTAAATTGGCAAGAATTAGATAGCGTGAACAGACTAAAAACAAACAAGGAGATTGAGTCAGTAATCCAAATCCTCCCAACAAACAAAAGCCCAAGACCAGATGCCTTCATAGCTGAAGTCTATAAAACATTCTAAGAAGAATTAGTAGCAATCATTCTTAAACTCTTCCAAAAAATAGAGAAAGATGGAACACTTCTAAGTTCATTTCATGAGGCCGCCATCATCTTATTACCAAAGCCAGAAAAATGGAACCATACAAAGAGAACACTACAGGCCAATAGTCCTGATGAAACTAGATGTAAAAGTCATCAATAAAATACTCCATATACTGAATTCAGCAGTACAGGAAGAGTATCATACCCAGTGACCAAGTAGGACTTATTCTAGTGATGGAAGGATGTTTCCATATAAGCAAGTCAGGCAATGTGATACACCACATTAACAAAACAATAGATCTTTTAAAATCATACAATCATCTCAGTATATGTAGGAAAAGCTTTTGACAAAATTCAACATTTGTGATAAAGACTCTCAATAAAATAGATATTGATATAACTTACCTAAACATAATAAATACCACATATGAAAGTCTCACAGGTCACATTGTACTCAATGGCAAAAAAATTGAAAAAAAGTTTCTTGTAAGATACAGTAAAAGGCAAGAATACTCACTCTCATCTCTTCCATTCATCATAGTTCTGGAATTTCTAGTCAGAGCAAATAGATAAGAAAGAAAAGAAAAAGAAAGATAACCAAGTTAGAAAGAAGGAAGTAAAATAGTTTCTTTGTAGATGAAAGATCATAAATGTAGAAGACCCTAAAGACTTGACAAAACATGTTAGAAATAAAAAATTAATTACTGAAGTTGCAAGATACAAAATCAACATAAAAAGGAAAGTTACACCCAGGCACAATGGCACACACCTGTAATCCCAGCAGCTTGGGAGGTTGAGGCAGGAGGATCTCAAGTTCAGAGGCAGCCTCAGCAACTTAGTGAGTCTCTGTCACAAAAAAGGGCTGAATAGTTAAGCATTCTTGGTTTCAATCCCTGGTACCAAACACAAAAAGAAGAAGATGAAAAAAGATGAATTGCCTTTGTATACACTAACAGTAAACTATTAGAGACAGAAATTAAGAAAACAATTCTATTCATAATAACATCAACAAGAAAAAAAATGGTTAGTAATAAAATCAACTAAAGTGGTAAAATACTTGAACACCTAAAATTACAAAACACAGATGAAAATTAAAGAAGACATGAATATATGGGAAGATCTTTAATGTTCATGGATTGGTTATAATGACCTTACTACTCAAAGTAATCTGCAGATTCAATGCAATTGCTATCAAAATCATACTAAAATTCTTTACAGAAATACAAAAATAACCCTTAAATTCATATGGAAGCACAAAAGACTTCAAATAGTAAAATAATTTGAATTGAATTGAGAAGAAACAGAAATTGAAATAATTATAACATAGACAACTATCAGGAAAATGGATAAACTTCAAGTATTCTAAATCTTCAATAAAAGTGGGAGGAAGGACAAGAAGAACGAGGAAATGATGATTTACTTTAGAAGTTGGTGAAAATTTTAGAATTGTCTCAAATTATGCAAATATTTATCCAGAACACAGTTCCATTGGAATCCATGAAAGTATCTTGGGACTTAAAAATGGGACATGTTGTTTCCTATACCTTGTATTGAATGTGGAAGCTATTTTTAATAAGATAGAATAATATTGATTCTCACAAAGCTGAACAGGGAATACTCTTATCTAGAAAAAGAGAATATTAGAAATATGCAATAATTACATTTTCATAATGTGAAAGTTTTATGAACTTCTCCTGTTGAGAGATGATTCTTTGTGTATGGTTGGTATTTTGAATAAATGACTAGGTAGTATAAACTATTTTCTGTATATATTGATAAGGGTCAGTATACCAGGGTAAAGAAATAAATTCTCCTTGAATGAAAACTGAAAAAAGAAGCCCTAGAAGCTGTAGAATTCAGCAAGGCCTAGAAGATCAACTTGCGCATGGTGCTAACTTAAAAAACTGTGATTCTCAGGTTACACACATCATGTGTTGAAGGTTCTTTGTAAGTACCATTTGCATATGAAAAGAAAGATACAAACAGAGAGAAACAAATGAGACATTCACTGGTTATTGTGTTTTCATTAAATAAATCCATTTTAAATTTGCAAAAAAAAAAAAAAAAAAAAGAAGCTATAGGAATTAAAACAATATGGTGCCAGGCAAAGTGGCGCACGCCTGTAATCCCAGCAGCTCTGGAGGCTCGGGCGCCTGAGGCAGAAGGATTACAAATTCACAACCTGCCTCAGCAATGCTAATGCACTAAGCAACTCAGTGAGACCTTGTCTCTACATAAAATACAAAATAGGACTGGGGTGTGGCTCAGTGGTTGAATGCCTCTGAGTTCAATCCCTGATACCAACAAAACAAAACAATATGGTAATGGCATAAATATAGACACATAGAACAATGGAACAGAATTAAAAATAGACAAATGAATTATGTCAAAATTAAAAGCTTCTATACAGTAAAGGAAGCAGGTAGCAGAATGAAAAGGCAACTTACCTAAGAAAATATTTATACACCATATTTGATACGAGGTTAATATCCAAAATATTCAAGGGACTCAGCCAACTAAATAGCAACATACTTATCCTTCCCCCCCAAAAAAAAAAAAGAAAAAAGAAAAGAAAAGAAAACCAAAAGTTGAACATACGATTAAAAAAAAGATAAAAATCCCAAATAAACATTTCTCAAGAGAAGATATACAAATGGCCTACAGGTATATGAAAAAGTGTTCAACATCACTAAATATCAGGGAATATATGGACTCTATATTTGAAATATTAGTTGGACTTAAGAATGAAGGAATTCTGCCATTTGTGAGGGAGAGATGAACCTGGAAGATACTATGCCAAATAACATATATAAGGTACAAATACTAATTCGCTTACTTGTAAAATTTAAAATAGGCAGTCTCAGAGATGAACAACCTGACACTTGAAATTTGCTAAAAGTGTAGATAAAAGTGTTTTAGCACATGCATACAGGAACTGGTAACTCAGTGAGGTGTAAGATATGTTAAATAGCTTGAAAGTGGTGATAATTTCACAATGTAGGTATATAATCTACACATCAAGTCATGTATCTTAACTATATACAATTATGAGGTCTCAATAAAGTTATTTTTTAAAACCAGCATCAATCATCTTGGAAGAAGTTCAGGTATAGGAACTTTCCCTGATAGGGTGATAGTATGTTCTAAATGTCCCCCCCCCAAAAAAAAATCATATATCGAATTCTTAATACTCTATGCTAGAGTGTTGTAAAGTGGAACTTTTGGGAGTTGATTAGGTTGTGAGGGAAGAGCCCTGATGAGTAGAATTAGGGCACCTATATAAAGAGACAGGAGAGAGATCCTTTTCCCCTTCTACCACGTCAGGTTAGAGAGAGAATATAGACTCTCATCAGACACCAAATACATTGGTGTCTTAATCTTGAACTTAACCACCCTCTAGAACTGTGAAAAATGAATTTCTGCTATTTATAAAGCACCCTGTCCATGGTATTCTGTTATAGCAGCTTGAATGGACTAAGACAAGTGGTTAAATGGGGCAAGTTGAAGCTCTGAGAAAAAAAAAATGATTGTCACTGTTGCTTGCCTGCTCTGAGTATTACTCCTGTTATCTCCCTAAAGCATTCATCTGTGATTTCAAATATCATTAAGCTGTCCATGGTAAATTAGCTTCCAATTATTTTTGGTCTGTCTGAGGCCACAGCATGTCTGTTCCAACAGGACTACCAGCACCCTTTGATGAGACAAGAAGCAAATGAGCCATTGAAAGGAGCCTGGCTTTGTCTTTCTTGGAAGAATAACACCAAGATGGCGGAGACTGTATATGTTTACATGACTGTGTGCCCCAGAGAGCTATGCTAGGTGATGGGCTTTTTATTGCATTGAGCATTTCTGGGCTGGAAGCTCTCAGCAGTGAAGTCATCTTTTTGATCTGATGGCTGTTCAGAGTCTACACAGTTTTGTGAAGACTCTAAGATGTCTAGGGCCATTGCCTTGTAAGTTTTCTCTGGTTTTTTCAAAGTAACTGAGTGCAGCTTTGCGCCTCCAGCAAAAAGAACCATCAATGAATTTCAGCTTGTTTCATGGGTAACAACAAGAAAGTATCACAACACTCCCCCTAAGACAGCTGTATTGATCTGCATCATTTCACTCAGCTTCCCCACCATGTTTCAGAACATTTAGAGAGCCACGCTACAGGAAACCTACTTCCATTACCGTTCCTCATGTTCTTTATTAAAATAAAGAAAAACTAGTCCAGGATTGCTTGGTGTGGAGCTGGCCCAGATTTTGTATTTCATTACAGGTTTATATGTTCCAGAGAAAGAGTGAATATAAATACATCATAGACAATGAAGCATATTGTTACAAGCAAGAAAAGTGAAAGAGAAAGAAAGAAAAAAAAAGCAACAAGGGTAGGCAGGAAAGAAGAAAGAATAGAATAAGGCACTATGTCAATATGCAATAGAAATAAATGAGCATGGTGCTATAATTATAAAAAATTGTAAACTTACTCTAACAAGTATACTGAACTTAACATTTTTTACCAAAAATCTGTAACACAATTTGGAAATTGCATGTAGTATTAGATGTAAAATTTGTTCCTTTTCTATATTTTTGAAAGCAAACATTATTATGCATACTTTTGGAATATACACTTACATATTTAGAATTTCTAAAGTGTTAGAAGGGCCTGTTCTGAAGTTTTGCTCTTCATCAGGGAATAAATTGGTCCTCTGTTCTGCATATAGGTCCATGATTGCTACAAGATTCCAAGGGAATGGATGTTTCTGTGGGATGATTATAGTGATTGTTCCATCTGTTAGCATCCCTTGTAACAGGATGCTCAAAGTGATGCAGAGAATGGTAAGATTAAAAAAAGAAGAGGGGGTATATATGAACAAACCATTAGGAGGCAGTAGACAGAGGGAGCAATGAAGACCTCTGTCCTGTAAGGGTAGTGTTAATGTAGTGTTATGGTTATTCAAAGAGGAGAAAGGAAACTTAAATATATTAGAAATTTATAGTAGTCTGGCTGCTTTGTGTGTATCTTCTCATTTAACATTATCATCTGACCATGAGAGGTAGCATTTTTTAAAAAATCTCCTTTCAAAGACAAGAAATAAACTCTGTGAGATTATGCAACTTTCCAAGAGTTTGAACAATTAGGAAGACAAAGAGGCAAGATTTAAACTCATGTCCACCCACTTGAATTCAGTTTTTGTGGCAAAGAGTATTTTCCAAAGATGACAACAACATTATCTTGCATCCTGAAGGCTCTTCTACAATGTGACCTTGCCACTCCTCACTTAAGAGGTGGTGTCTACATCCCTTCCCCTGGAATCTGAGATGACCTATGACTTACTCATAGCCAAAAGAATATGGCAGAAATGTCACTCTGATTTCCAAGGTTAGATGAATTCATGGAGCTTCTTCCTAGTTCTCTTGGGACACATGGTCTGTCGGTATCCAGCTACTAGTGTAGAAATCTGACTACTCTGAGACGTTCATGTTGGAAAGATAACATTGGAAGCACCTGTAAACAGTTCTATCAGAATTTAGCCTTTCAGCCAACCCTGACAAGGCAGGAGATGCATATCTAAAGCCATCTTGGATTCTCCAGGCCAGCATACCCACTCCTAAATACCACTATATGACCCCACAAACATTAGAATAGCTTAGCCAAGACCTCCCCATATACCTGATCTGCAATGGAAACCATGAGCTGTAATAGATCTTAGAGAAGTTATATAGCAGTAGTAATTGGAACTTCTTACAACCATATGGTTGCTTTTTGCCCCAAGACAAGGCAAATGGAGAAAAAGAAATGGCGTAAATCTTAGTGTCTGGGGAAACTGTGACAGCATCATCTGCAGCTAATTAGAAACAGGTTGAAAAAGGTTAAAAAAGAATTTTCATGAGGCTGGGTTGAGAGGCACTTGGGCTGAAGACAAGCTAATGGGAAAATCAAGACAAAAATAACTCTACATGTTACATCTTTAAAATGGTTCTGAATCTTGTCTCTATTTCCTTATCCCTTCCAAATAAGGCTTCTCAATTCCATGTGAACACAACGACCTATAATCAGCTCAGTAATTTTACTCTTTACTCTAAAACATTCTACTCATTCATATTCACACTTTTTATTTTGTCAGATCAGTTTGTTAATAGAGTATGAAGGGGTTTAGAGTCAGAGAACTTGAAGATAGTTAATTTTTAACCGGAAAACCTTATTGTGATTATTTTTGTGTGTCCTACTTCTGGTTATGCAGCATAGCATCTACTATGACCAAGATAATGTAAGGAGTGTTTTCTGGGTTAGTACGAATTTTCTGAGAAAGATCTCCTTATGGAACAATAAGTCAGGATGATGCTTTATATATATTCTTGAAATTCTCAGTAAATTTTAATATGGTCACCCTTTCCACATATAATTTAGGATCTGAGATCCCAAACAGTTATTTATAGGATTTGCTCCACCAAAAAGCCATCAGTGAGGTGTCTTTTTGTGAAAATATTAAAGGAAGGGACCTAGATGATTCAGGGTTTTATTTGTCATCTAGGTTCTTGGAGAAGCACATTTCCTAAGCACTTGGAAAACTCTTCAAGCCTGCAAATACTGAGATATAGTCAAGAGTGAGGAATTTTCCTAGGAAAATTTGTTAGTACAGACTTATGATCAATAGGTACTTACCAGGCAGCTGCAGAGTTTGTTAGGGGGCTTCTCATCATTCACCACAGCAGAAAAGTCTGCTATACCTACTGTGATTGATAAGTGGCACTGTTGTTGGCAGAGTGGTGGATACCTCAGTGCTACTCAGCACTTTGAGACTTAACTTTTAGGGTCAAAAGGTGAAGCACCTGTGGTAAAGAAATTGTGGCTTTATCAAAGGCTGGGCTGGGAATGCTCAGCCTTGGAAATTGTTTGAAATATGTGTTCAAGGTTAATATCATAGCTCTTCTCAAGGGACCCTGTCAGAGAATGTTACCCAAGAGAATTTGTTTGGATCTTTGGCTGGTTATTTACATCCCTTCCTCCTCAACGCACATCATCTACAAGTTTGGGTTTCTGATTTATCATCTTCAAGCTTTTAGTCTCTGATTTATTATCCTCATCCATGCTTGAAGTTGGCATCCTTTTAAAATTGACTTATAGGTAGCTTCAGCTCATGTTCTGCTTTTCTCTTTCCATATCCCACATTCTAAGAAAGAGGCCAGCACACCATGACCTGTGAATTTGCTTTGTCTTTGGATTAAGACACATTGATCTCAGTTCAATCTTGGCTTTTGTTGGTCCTGTTAACTTGGGCAGATTATTTTCCCTCTCTGAGCATCATTTTGTATCACCTGAACAGTGGTTTTGATAAATGTACTTGATCAAGGGATTGCTATGGGAATATATATATATATATATATATATATATATATATATATATATATACACACACACACACATAGATATATAATATATAATATGATATAATTTTATATATATATATATATAAAATGTAGCACATATATAATATATAGCCCTCCCTTCCTCATTCTTCCTCCCTTCTTTTTTGTTCTTTCTTCATCCCTCCCCTCTTTAGACTTTTTCTTTCTTATTTTTTGAGAGAGCTAAAAACCATGTGGGGCATCAGAAGTCCTTTCTTAAATACACTCTCTGTTGGTCCCAAACTCAGAATGTCATCAAAACACAATATCAGTCCGGGGATCACAAAACAGTGGATTATTTCAGGGGTAATAGACATTTCAAACCAAAGTGTCACGAGGCTGTGAACATGTGACATAATCTTCTTCAAATAGCCATTGAGAAGCTTGGTTAAAGTCCAGTTTCACAAACATATTTATTTCAGGAGGAGGCATAATTTGGTGATACACCAGACATGCTAGAAACAGGTGGGGAATCACAAACACAGTCCACTAGAATTACAAGAATTACAATAGGAAAAGATCCCTGCAGGGAAATAATACAGATGACATTTTTTTGCTGCCTATATTTAAACCAAAATGAGAGACTCCTCCTGTTTTGCACAGGATATCTGAGGAACTTTTAAAAACAAATAATGCAGTACCTAAGGCATCCTGCCCTGGATATGTTGAGTAGGGTTTTGTTTTGTTTTTTCATTACTTCATCTTTGCAGGAATATTCGAAAATGTGGAATGACTTATGAAGGAAGACTCCTTAATTTTGATTTTTCTAACAAATAATGCACTTTCTCTAGGTGAGTCTGTCCAAATGATATCAGTCTAATCCTGGACCCAGAAAGTGTACCACTTTTCATCTAGAGCACAACTATGGAGAATTGTTGGATGTGTGTTTTCCACATCTTGGTGACTGTTGGCCAGCCCTATCTATCTTTGGGTCACAGTAACTTTACCTATTACTGTCCATACTGTAAAACTTCTTCATTACCACAGATTAGTGGGGAGAGTCATCCTGCTGGTCTTGTCTCAGTGGGTCACAACTATCAAATGTCATTTGGCTAAACAATTTTATTAAAGGGTTCGGTTAGAATTGGACACATTGGGTTTCCGTAGTTGATTTTTCAAATATCTTAGAATGGGTATATTGAGTAAGCTGATGCAGCTTTGTGGTAGAAGCAGCAAGGTTGCTGATAGTATTTATATAATTTATGTTTCTGATTGGAATTATATGTTCAGAGATTCTGAAAGTTTATCATGTCTTAGTATAAACTGAAATGAGCCTGAATCTTATTCTTTGTTATTTCTCTGTCTCCTTGGAGTAGTTGGTACAATGAATCTAGAAGCCTGCCTGAGTATTGTCATCAGCGAACTAAGAGATGTGGAGGCCAAAATCTCTAAGGTACAAACAAACAGAAAAATCCTGTAGAAAACCTGAAGCCTAAAGGTTGAATGGGAAGTCAGGCCTGCAGTTTGATTGAAGCTCAAACTCAGGCTTGGATCCATAGCATGGTATGTCTGTGTTGTACTGTTTGGATTTGAACCTTGCCACTGTGGGATTTCTGAGATAGATTTCTCTCTATCTCAGTTTTCACATTTATGAAGAAAATAACAAAAGATACATTGGCGATATATGTATTGTAATGTATATGCATATGTATTTGAATTTATATGAATATATGTGTTATCTTCTAGTGCTGTTTTATTATCTTCACCATCACCATAAATATCATCACTCTCATTTCTGTACCAAGGGGCCCAAACCAGGGATTTAAAATTAAGTTCTAGCTCTTTATTGCTCATATGTGGTCCATCAATCAGCAGTAGTAGCCAGGAGCTTGTTAGCAATGCAGAATCTCGGGTCACCCTCAAGACCTGTTGGTTTGGGTCTGCATTTTAACAAAACCCTCTGAATGATTTGCGCACATATTAAAGTTTAAAAAGCCCTGGTCTAGGTCAAACAATAGGCAGAAAAGTAGGGAATGAGTGTGGGTGGAGGTTAAAGAATTTAAATCAGCATTCTGAACAAGAACTAATGCTGGTTTATTTTTATGGGCCAGCAGGAGCTGACTGAAGGGATGGTTTGCCTGGTTTTTCCTGCAGGGAGACTAAACACAAGAAATTGTGAAAATAAAAGGAAAATTATGATGTATGAAAGCAACACTAAGAAAGTATTCCAAAATGGGGTCAGGAGGTCACCAAGGGAATGGGACTTATACAAGTCTCAGGCTGCTGCCTGCTTGCCTACAGAAGCTCCCATTTTTTTCCTATCTTATTTGGAACACTCCTGCAGAACCATCTGAACCTGTGAATTGCAATTCCCAAGACCCAAATAAACTCCTTTTACTTTTACAGTCTCAGACCAGATCTTGAATTGATCAGTAAGATGATGAAGGATCTTAGAGGAAAAGACTGGCGCCCAACAACTTGGGTTTTTGTTCAAGTCTCTCACTTATTTGTTGGCATAAGAAGAAAACGAAACTCTCCTATCATCAAACCCTTCAATACTCCCACAGTCACCTGATTGAGACACAGTATGACAGGGTGCCAGAATGATTGCCAAAGTAGATTGATTACCAATCATTCTTGACAATATATCTACTTTGCCTTAAATTATCCTCCTTTTGTACCCTGAATTTCACTAGAGGATTCATAACTAGAAAAGATATGTCCCTATGTAGAAGGATAATCTTTATTGCTGTAAAAATATATTCCTGCCAGAGACAAGAAGAACAAAATGCTGTAGCACTTAATTAAAGAATGTAAAAAGTCACCAGCATTAACTGGACCATGCCTCCCTCTGATAGGAGAGAGTGAGTGGCGGGAACATGGGGTTAAGGGAATAATTCTGTAAACTGGGCCCACTGTACTGATGCCAAAATGCTTTAATTTTTAAAAGTCAACTCATCTTTAGTCTTGTCTGCCTGAAGTCACTAGGATATGTTACATTCCTTAGCAAACTACCTGTTATCTTTAGGAGAATTACAGGCCCCAAACACGGATTATAAGAACATAAGTTACCTGAAGCCAGGGAGTTTTGTGACCCTTATACCTACCAGATCCCAGAACTCAGGGAGATAAAGATAATCACCCCTAACCATGAAATCTGTAAGAACAAGTTCCAATTAGAACCAGTCAGCATGGGCCAAAGTGAAGTAGTAAAGTTGTTATGGCAATGGGGACTTCAAGTATAATGTCATCCTGCTGTCAGTCAAAAGTCAAGAGGTGGACCTGGGTGGGACTTTCTGGAAACTTCTTTGGAATCCCCAAGAAAACTGGAGAGCAGAAGGAGCACCTTGTCCCTATCCTCTCTGAGAGGATGAACCCTCTCCCTTGAGACTGGCCCCATTTCACCTTTTCTAACACTTCTGATAAACTCATGTTTGTTACTCTGAACCATGTGTCTGAAATCCTTATGGTCTCATCCTAAGAATAGAGGTTTGAAGGTGACTGGGGGGCGGGGGGGGGTGTCTCTGTGCTTCTTCAGTTTCCTGAAGGTCCAGATTATAACATCTCTCTCCTTTTTAATGTCAAGATCTCACTAGAAGAGAAGTAACAGTGGGGATTGGCAATCTGAATCTTCCTTTTTCCTCTTAGACTGAGGAAAGACATTGTTCAACAAATTAAACAGGTAAACAAGATTTTAAGGAGAATGTTTAAACTGCTTAATAGAACAAATTGTTTTTTAACACCCATAAGTAGCTGTTAGAGTCATCAATTTGCATACAAATAATGAATATGCTAATTGAAAAAGCTTTCTCTCCTAGTCATTAAAATAGTTCTCCTTGGGGGTTTCTAAAAGGCAGCCTGTTGTTATTCTGGCTGCAGTTACTATATATACTTGGGTACATTCATTTAAAACTATTTACAATGTATATATTTTTCCTAATTGAATCATGTCTTCTGCATTCATGAGTCTGTGAGATTCTAGTACATGTACACATGTCCAAACTTGCAAATAAATGTTAAACTTCATTGTCTTACAAAGTAACTTAACCAGCATAATCTTTCCACATTTACCTTGTTTATCTTAGCTGGGATTTATCCTGTGGGAATGAATATTAGAGGTCCTGAGAATAATAATAGCATTGCTTTGGGCCATAATTTAAATTATTACTGATATCCCTATACTCTTAGAGTGTAATTTATTTTAGGTATAACCAATTTCCTTTGGATCTTGAGCCTATGGGATTTATTAATCTGTAGGGCTAATTTGCATTAATGACTGGGGATACTGATTATTTCTGAATTATTCATCATTTTATGGATGTTAATCTGAGTATGATTGGATCCTTGAAAACATCCTATTGTTTATTTTATGCATGAAGCAATTTATACACTCAAGTATAACAATTAAAAGTCAATTCAGGATGGATTCATAGAAATGAAAATGCTTGCTTGAGCTTAGCAATAAGGTTTTCATGTTTGCTTTCTTTCTTTTTTTAATATCATACATAGATGGGCTATAATTTCTCATTTTTCTGAGTGTGCATGTTACAGAATCATATTGGTCATGTAGTCACATATATACATACAGTAATAATGTCTGTTTCATTCTATTATCTTTCCTATCCCCACATTCCCTTTCCTCCCCTCCCATCACTTCCCTCTACCTAATTTGGTACAGGAGACATCTCAAAAATATAAAACCAAGAGAAAGAAGCAAATGGCAAAATATACTTACAGTAAGATATCATAGATTTAAAATGTTAAAACATTCAAAACAGTAATATATATCGTTTATAGTTGCCAACATATGTATTAAATATTGGGAACACCGTGAAAGAAAATTTTTACATTTCTCGGAAGGGAGAGAAGGCAAAGAGATGATGTGAGATTTTAATTACAGATGTGCCTATTTTTGCAATTAAAAAAAAAAGACTTCTGAAGCCAATGTGGCAAAAATTTCACATTTCAGAGACATTTCATCATCAGTTAAAAAAGCATGTTCCTTTTCCTCTATATTTTTATATTTGGAAATGTTCTCTTGATAAAAAGAATAGACATTGAAAAGACAAGTCAACTCTGGAAAACTTGAGGGAATAGAGGTATAGATGTTAACAGGTACCTATAGTAAGATGGTTATCTCAATTGCATACTGAGTTTGACAGCAAATCCAGTGTTTAAATAAATAAAAAGAAATAATTTTGTCCTATACCATCATATCATTGACCATTTCTAAATCCCGATTTAGCTTTGAGTAAAAACTCTATAAGTGCTAACAATTTCTACTTTAGGAGACTTATCCTGGCCTGATTATTAAAATTCAACCAAGAATGCTATCAAGGGTGACAAGATTCAGAGTCATGACTGGAATGCATGAGTACTTCAGGTGACATCGACTTTGTGGAATGATTTGAAGCAATAATAAGAATTAGTGTACAACATCTAATTATGTATTTATAATTCCAAATATATCTTTAATATAGTGTAGAATAAATAACAGAACTGACTTTATTTTTTTTAAATATTTTTTTAGTTGTAGATGGACATAATATCTTTGTTTTATTTAAGTATTTTTTTATATGGTGCTGAGGATCGAACCCAGTGCCTCACACATGCAAGGTAAGTGCTCAACCATTGAGCTACAACCCCAAGACCAACAGACTGATTTTAAAAGATGAAAGAATAAAAACCAAAATTGTTTCTTACTTCATTTATTTTCAAATTTCTGTCTAAAATTCACTCAATTTCCTTCCAGCCCTTTACAACTGTTAATGAGCTCTCTTGTCACTATTTTTTGGTCAGGGTTAGAGAAGTGTCCAACTGAGTTTTATTTTTCCTTAAACCAATTAAGTGTGGGTCAAGCATACTGTAAAAAGTCCTCATCAATCTTTAATCTGGACATCTATATTTTTCAATTTACTTTTTTTTTTTTTTTTGCTCTTTCTAGATTCCCATTTTTCTGGAGTTTTCTACCATTCCTCCTTATTTAGAAAATGCATTGATTTTCAGAGTTTTCTTAAGTTTCATCAATTAGAGGTATCTTAGTAAAAAGAAAATAAAGAAACTAATTCCTTAAAAATTTTCCTTCTTTCCCTCCCCTTCTTTCCCCACTCTTTCTCTCCTTTTCCCTTTCATTCCCATTCCTTGATTTTTCATTGTTTTGCAAACATATTTAATATAGGGTTCATAGTCACATACATGCACTACTAAAAATGAAAAACTAACATTTAATAATCTGGGCAAGTGTTATATGATATTCATTTAAATGAAACTAAGTATAAAAATAGATCTATCGTGTAGATATAAATATAAGGCATACTGGGGTGACACAGTGGGATATATTTTGATTTATAAATTTGTATAAGATATATAATTATTGTCCAAACTTCCAGTAACCTTAAAAAAACATAGGTTATGCTGTTGACTGTCACTTCAATAGAAACATTTTAAGTGTGGCTGATGGTCTGTTTCAAACTAAGGATGAGATTTGAAAGTTTTGAGGAACCTAGAAGAATAAATCATATGTCTTAAGCAAACATTCAGCAAGATGAAATTCTATTTCACTTTCTTTGTCACATTTTTTATTGGTGCACTATAGTTGCACATAATGGTGGAATTTTTTTTTTACATCTTCATAAGTGCATGCAATGTAACAAGAGAATTTGCCCAGCATTTCCCCTCCCCCTCCCCATTTCCCACCCTTTTGTCGTCCCCTTCCTCTATACTACTGCTCACCCTTTGCTTTCTCTGAGATCACCCCCACCTTTATCTTCCTTTTTCCTCTCTAGCTTGCACATATGAGAGAAAACACATGACCCTTGACCCTCTGAATTTGGCTTATTTCGCTTAACATATTGGTCTGAAGTTCCATTCGTTTTCCCACAGATGACATTATTTCAAATTCTTCTTTATGGCTGAATAAAACTCCATTGTGTATGTATTCCATATTTTCTTCATCCATTCATTTATTGATGGACATCTAGGCTGGTTCCATACTTTGGCTAATGTGAATTGTGCTGCTATGAACATAGGTAAATTATATTAAGGTCTAAAATAAGTTTTTACAGAGTCAAATCAGAGTATTTAATACATCCTAGGATCTCTTCTTAAATCATCAATAGAACATTTTCTTATATTGCTGATAACATGCTAGAATACTTACTTCTATGCATACATACATGTATATTCTGTGTGAATGTGAATGTGAACATACATCAAACCAAAAGTGGTATTTACATGTCCAAATTAATGGGTTAGCCAGGCGCTCTGATGCATACCTATGATCCCAGTGACTTGGGAGGCTGAGACAGGAAGATCCCAAGTTCAAAGCCAGCCTCAGCAACTTAGTAAGGCCCTAAGTAACTTAGTGAGAGCCTGTCTCAAAATAAAGAAGGGCTGGGATGTGGCTCAGTGGTTCAGGACCTCAGGGTTCAATTCCTGGTCCAAAAAAAAAATAAAAATAAAAGAAGTAAGACCAATAATAAACGGGCTAAATAACCATTTTTTGCAACTAAAATGATGAATAAACAAAGTTATGAGAGGAGAAACTATTTCTCCCTTGGAAAACTGAAATTAGTAATTGAAGATTAAGGAGAACAGAAAGACATTTTCCAGAAAGCAGCACGATGTCTAACCCATCCAGGTTTTGATTGTGGTGACATAGTCTTTTTAATCTTCTGTCCTCCATCTCCACCTACAAAATAAACTCCTAGTCTCTGTGTTATGAAAGTCAGCCTGAACACCCTGAGTCTTTTTGACACAATAGTTTTTGTTCTCCATTTCTTCTTTACAAGGGGTCACCAATATGGCAAATAATTATGAATCTCATGGTGAAAAGAGAATATCCACTCACAGCAGAGCATTTTCTACCACAGGGGGTTATTGATTTGTTCAGCGACTTTTGTCCTTGGTAAATCTCAATTTTCCATGGTGTGCAATTTTGTAAATATAAGCCAAACTCCCTGTGTCTTTCTTCAATTAATACATACTTTATTGTAAACCTTATCTTTCTCCATATGACTTCACTGTAGACAAGATGGCATGTTGAAAAACTATACAGAGAAAATAATGTACTAATGTCAAACTAGCTTTTGATTAATCTAAAGTTAGCAATTAGTTTTTTATTAAAATAAGAAACCAGATTTTTATGATGAATGTTCACATAATACCCTAAAACCAGGTTTATGAACCTTGTTACATTTTGGGTTGGTTAATTTTCTAAAATTATTTTCTTTTGTTGGGAGTTATCCTTTGTCCATCATAGAATGTTTAGCAGCCCCTTCATTCTACCCAGGTACCCCATTAACACTTAGCCTTTAGTTGTGACAATCAGAAATGTTTCCAGAGATGGTCAAATATTCCCAGGTGGGCAAAGTCACCTCTCAAGCTGAGAACCACTGTTGTGACCTCCTGCAAGTCACCCAGAAAATCTTGGATTCTTGAGCTGTACATCCTCTTTATCTGTTCCAGGATACCCAACTGGGCAAGATTTTTAAAACTGATTCTCAGTATTTGCATCTTCAGACACCTAAGTACTCCTCAATTCTTCTGGACCAACATCCTGCATGTATGTTTTCTGATGCTAACCTACAGCAGGATAACATGACATTTCCTTCCAGACAACTACCATGTGTCTTTCACCCTTTTGCAGTCTTACTATTTTCTGGTACCCTTCGACCTCCTGCAGCATAAACATGGCTTTCTCACTTTGTATTTCTATTTCTACACCTTCCAATTCTCCCAGTCAGTGTGACCATGGATCACCAATATGTTGGTCAAGATGATGCTAACCACTTTAGTAATAAAACTCCAAATCTTGGTAACCTTCTACAAAAAAAGTTCATTTTCCACATTCATCATAGACATATGCAGATGTCAAGAGTGGGGTACCTCATGTGATCCAGGAACCTAGGTTCCTTCCATTTTGTGTTTCTTCTCATCTCTAGATCCTTGGAGTGCTTATTTTTAAAAGATGAATGAATGGCAAAGAGACCCTGGGGAAGGCACGCTACCCTCTTAACCATCTCAGTTCCAAAGTGGAGCATATCAAACTCATTGTCATTTCGATTTCACAACTCAGTCACTGAGCACATCTAACTGTCAGTCACGTTGAGAAGTGGAGTCAACCTCTGTGGCCACTTGAAAAAAAGAAAAGAGAGAGATTGGTTTTGGTAAAATTCTCTGCCACACTTGACTTTTTCTCATTCATCTAGTTGTGTAGCTTTCTTCTGACTCTGCTTATCTCTTGACTATGCCTGAAAACAAAAGTGGTCTCCATCAAAGCTCTTTTCCTTGATAATCAAGATTCCACTGATCCAAGGGAATATCTTTTGTACTTACTCATCCATTTTTGCTCCTCGAAGCCTGAGTCATCTTCAGGATCTCTTTTGCCCTACTCTCTCTGAGCTGCTGAATAAAGTAATGGATGAGGGAAGTGGTGACTCTCCATTCATTCCACACTCCCCAGTGTCCCCTGGGCTCCTGCTGCTGCCTGATAATGCATCCATTGCTGTTTGTGGTTGGGAAATCTTCTAAGGAGTTTTTGGCATCATTTTTACAATAGTTATTTCTAATGTTCCCTACTCTCATTAAGCCAGAATCCTCTTCGCCTTGTGGCTCTTGAATGATGACCTCACATTCCACTTTACTTTTAAGCCAAAGATCAATGAAAGGAAAAATTTTTTTACTCTTTACTTCAAAGCCTTGCTGAGATCTTTCATCTTCTCTTCCTTTTTTCTTTTTCAGAGGAAGAGGTGCTGCTCTTTCATGAAACCATGTGTTATAAAATTGATATCATCACTGAATACTTGTTGGATCATTTCCTTTCTTGGTTCCCACCTGTGTTTGCTTGTGGATTAAATGAATGGATGCAGGAGTAGCAAACTTTTGGACTAAAAGATCTATTCTGCTGTTTGGTATTTTACTTTTTTTTTTCTCATTACTGACATTTTCTGAAATTGTGATCTTCTTCTAGTTTCATAAAATTGTCCCATTTAAGTTCCCTGGATCTCATAAACAAATAGTGTGTCTTTTCAAGTCTAATGACTTTGCCTCAATTTCCATCCATCTCTCTATTAGCCACCTATTGTTTGTTGAATTCCTCTCTCTCTCTCAACATATCCCCCTCCCATCCTATCTCATCTTCATTGCCTCAATATGGCCCATCATTCCTTGAAAAATGTTTGTGGGAAACCCACTATTTGTGGACCTTCTGTCAGTCTTTGGGGGATCAGAGCTGAAAATGCTTTTCCTTGTCGCGTTTCTCAGGACTAAAACACTCAGGGTCACTCCAGGTGAACTGGGCTGTATGAACTAACCACACAAAGACAGAGATACCTTTTCTTTGGGTCCTGTGAGGGCTCTCTTCTGACCTTAAGGGCCCTCAGAAAGAGAGAGAGAGAGAGAGCACAGTGCTGAACCCATTTATTGAGGAGAAGCCATTCAAATGAGGCAAGGGGTCAGGTTTCAGGGGGTTGAGTCTAGCTTCATGATGCCTGCTGTCAGCAGGTTGACTGGCATGTAGGAAGGCCACACCCAAAGGCAGAGCCAGAGAAGGGGACACACAAGGGGAGTTTCCATGGAACATTCTATCTCAAACAGGGCAAAGGGGTAGTATTACAAAAGAATAGGTGAGTGTAGCTCAACCCCATGGGTGACACACCTATACCTGAAGACACGCCTTCTACTTCCCTGGCTGGGACAATGCCCAAGTCACCAGGAAATGTAGTGATTGGTCAGAGCCTTTTGCTTCAGGACTGGAAGGAGTGGATCATTCAGAGTGGCTCCGCACATTTCCTGATGCATTTGGTTTTCTTCTCTTCTCTAACTTTGGGCATTTTTCAAAAGTTCAGTCACTATCCTCCCCCTGTATTTTTTGCTTTCAAACCTCTCCCCTTGAGAAAAATAATTTTTGTTAGCATCATCTCCTACAAATACCCAACTGTATCTCAGATTTGGAGTTGCCCTTGTTACCAAAGACCAGCATGCCCCACCTTCTACTTATTATCGCCTATTTTCATGGAAAAGAAGCCAATACATAACAAAATTGTGGAACCTACTCTCCTTTCTAATTTCTGTTGTAGTCTCCAATATTAGAATTTTATGCCTTGATAGTTATTTTGTAAAAATAACTTTAATTATAATTTACTAATGTAGTAGAAATATCAGAAAATAAATATTAGAGGAAAAATTATATTCACTTATAATCCCAGATAAACAGAGCTAATGTCAATGTTTTGTGTGGCACCAATAGACATTACCTATGTTCGTCTGGAGATCAAGTTCTGAATATTGTTAATCTGCTTTTTCATTTCTTGTGTTGTGAATATTTCTTCCTTTCCATAGGTTCATTTACATCATTGTTAATGGTTGTGTAATTTTCTAGAACTTAACTAACCATTGTCTAAAGAATAATGCGATTCACAGACAGGTTGGCCAATCCTTGCTCGCATCTTTACTTTTCCCAGAGGACATGTTCTTAGAAGTGGAAGTGCTCAAAGAACCCATAGGTATTTAATGAGTCTGACTAATGAAAATTGCTCACAGGGAATTGTATATCCATTGAGTCAGTCTGCCAGAAGTCCTTTTTATGTGCTAAGCCATGGATTCTTTTTTCTCTAGCTTCTTCTTACTCTGAGACATGTTTCTTTCTACTAAGTTGATCTTTTTTAAACTTTGTCTACATTTGTTACTTCCCCATGTGAAAACCTTCAAAATACACCCAGGACTGATGGCTAATCCTGCCTACCTCGTCCTCACAAGCGTGTGCATCCAGGTTTCAGCCCTCCATTCCTCCCTCCTCCCTTGTGACCCTTCTGTATCTCTCCAGGCTCATTTTCTGTCCTCTTGGCCCCTCTTTATTCCTCTTGGATTCTGTATTTTTTTTTTCATTCCCACCCACCATTCTTTCAAACAGCCAGACTGGCATTACCAATTTCTCCTTCTCCAAAGGCATTCTCTGTCTCAGTGGAATAATTTCTCCTCAAATCCTGGTTTTCCTGTGTTTGTCACTGATTTCTGATTTCCCACCTAATTAACTAACTTAGTGTTATTCTGGAAAGTTTAAGTATACTAAGCTTATTCTGGTTAGGATTGAAATAATTTTTACCTCTTACTCCCCTGAAAGAATGCGATGCATTCTATATTTTTAGCTCATAAAAGTCAGTGACTATTGAGCATCTCGTATGTGCCAGTCACTGTTTTAGGGGTGCAATGATAATTAAGTTAGCCATAATGTCTATCCTCAACACACAGACAATAGAAGAGTCTCCAAAGTTTTAGCTTTGCGGATCTACTCACTTGAATAGACTTAATGAATTTAATGAATAAGCACAGATCAGTTTATTATTTAAAATATTAATATTGTGGGTTTTTTTTCTGGACTATTCAGTGTTATAAATGAAAGTATTCAAAATATTACATGACTAAGGAGCCCAATTTCACAGATTGTCATTACCAAATCTGTGGATATCCACGGGAAGGGTATCTCATTAAAAAAAAAAAATCAAAAACATACAATATCTTCTTATATTCAAAGTTTCTAGTGTTAAATAAATATGTCAATTTTCAAGTCACTGTGACTAATATACCCAACAAGAGCAACTTAGAAGAGAAAAATTTATTTTGGCTCATGGTTTCAGAAGGTTCAGTTCATCATTGGCCAACTATATTGCTCTGGGCCTAAGGTGAGGCAGAATATCATGGCAGAAGGGCATTGCAAAGGAAAGCAACTCAAGGACACGGCTTCCAACAAGCAGAAAGAGCATCGCTCACCAAGGACAAAATAGAAACCCCAAATGCATGGCCTTGGTGTCTTACGTCTTCCATCATACCCTACCTGCCTACACTTACCACCCAGTTAATTCATTCAAATCATTAATCTAGCAAATGAACCAACTCACTGGTTATGTTCTAGCTCTTGTAATCTAATCATGTCACCTCTGAACATTCCTGCGTCGTCTCATACAGGAGCTTTCAGAGGACATCTTATATCTAAACCATAATAACGGAATTCACCAAATGAAAGTAAACACAGAATCATGCAAAAACACATAAATGCAAATGGAACTAGATTATAGCTACAAAGGATGTGTACACCGAACAGGAAAAGCTATGTAAATACGATGGCCTTTATTTCTAACCCACAAAAACTGGAATGAATTCAATTTGTATGGGTGTTTCAGCACTGAAGATTTCTCTGAGAGAGCCTTTTAAGGTACTATTAAATTCTATTTTGCATTGTAAAATATGTGATTTTGTGACAACCTTAAATTGAAGCTTTAAGGGAACATCTTAATGAAGGTGCCAGTTCTGAGGTCTCTCTGGGTCAGTATTTCTTCTGGGTATTAAAATCTTTAAAGACTTGAGCAAGAAATACTGATGTTATAGTTTGATTTTAATAAATAATTCATAGAGAAAGAAAGATATAATCTTACAAATAAAGGGATTAGGCAAAAATCTAACTAGGGATATAGATGATCAACATGTTTCCTTTGGCTAATCTAATAGTAAACTCAAGTCCAATAAATCAGGAGGTAGGGAAAAACCCATGCTGTAAATAGAAGAAGAAAGAAAAGAAACACAAGGATGATTTATTCATAAGTGTCCAGGGACTTAATGAAAAATTTTCTTGGGCATAATGAGATGACTTTTATTTTGCTTATTACTTACATTTTCTTCTCAAGATAATCTAAAAATTATGAGAACAAAATGATTGATGAATGGGTCTCCATTTCAACACATTATATCTGAAATTTTAGATAATAATTTAAACTGGGGAGAGCAGATTTTTAGGGATGGAATTATTGCTTCTCCTTGACTTAATTCACTGGGAAGTCAGAAAATTTGATATTTTAAGCACAAAGGCAACATTTAGTAATAGACGTGATAAAGAATATAAATATATTTATGCAAATATGTATGTTATGCAAAAAAAAAAAAAAGAAAAGAAAGAAATGACTCTAGATTTGTTAGTCAAAAGGAAAACTTTTGGCTGATATAATTTGCTCTGTCTCCAGATCTATTTCCTTCTTTGTCACAAAGTCTAGAATATTCCATAATATTTCTGAAGTTTTCTTTTAGTTTTTATACCTCTTAAGCATCGATTTCACTCTCTCTACACAGCTCACATTTCCAAGATAAGGACAGCCTGGACTTCATGGAAGAATGCACACATATCTTGGCACTGATATGAGTTATCTCCCAATCCTTAGCCAAGATCTGTCCTATGAAATGCAGTGCAAACTTTAGTTTATTTGAGCCTCCTGCCATGCCAATTAACTTTTGTTAGTAAGGTCTTGTTTCAGAATCTTCAGTAGATCCACTCAGCCCTCCATAACACATTTTAATAGGGCAAGTGGGTGCAGCCTTATTTCAGTTGGCAAAGGGAGAAGCTGTTGTGGACAAACGTTTTCTTAACAGGCTAGAGTACTTTGAAGGAGAGGGGACAATACCAGGTTACCTCTCTCCCTGAATGTACATGCAAATTTCCTTTATCCTCTGTCCAAATAAGCATGGTTATAGAGAGGTTGTACTTCGTGTGATATTTCAGGGGGTTGAAACTTAGTAAATATTTCTGCAAACGGAATTACTAACCATATGCACTCAACCACATGTATGTATGCACTTGCGTACACACACACACACAAATACATTATTGTATTTTTAAATAAAAATCTTTTAAAAATATGTTCCATATTTTTTCTGCCTTCTTAACACATAATGTATTGACGAGAAATATAAATTCTTCTCCAGGCTTTGAGACCTCTGGGAATATTTGATCCTACACTAAATGGCCCTAAACAGCAAGGAATTAGAATGAGTATGTCTTTCTTCATGTTTTCTTTGTTCCCTTCTTGTTAATGTTGATTCATCTATCATTAGCAGCCAGTCTTTTCTTCTTCCCCTAAACTGAGAGACACGATGAATAAGCTTTTAAAAAATTGGCTCCAAACCACACAATTCTGCCCGAAAAACTTGGTGCTCCCTTAAAAAAAATTGCATAGGTTTTAATGTTTAGATTTCGTGACAGCTGTTCTGAATGCTCACAGTTCTTCCTTTACTCATGGCTCATCTTTCTCTCTTAGACCGTTGGGTCTGTGAGACGCGTGCCCAAGGGACTGAGTCAGCTTTCACCACGTTTGTTTTTGAAGGAAATACATATTCAGGAACGCTGCTGCTCCCATTATGTTTCTGCTTCCCTTTGATTGGAATTAATTTAACTTGAAGATCCAGATTTTTTTTTTAGTGTCCCTAAATTATTTTTGGTTTACTGAAACAGTCAAGCTGATTTCTGAATATGTCTGAAATTCACTCATGGGAAGCTTTTTGGAAAATTGGTGGTTATAATGTCTTGCTTCTCGTGATACCTAAAAAATACCAACCATAAGAAATCTGTCTTTACTTATTGGCGCAAGACCCTTAGTCCAAACCTGGAATGCATCTCATTGCTTCACTCTTGATACCAGTTGCACTAAATAAATGTCTTTCTGAGATTAAAGGCCTTTTTGATGACTGAGAGGTGGATTTACCTAATGTTGGTATAGCTGATAAGGGTAATGTCAGTGAAACCTAATAGCTGCCTTACTGGAAGGTCCCATAATAGAAAGAATTTTCCTGTATTCAGATCCGTTTTGAATAACATGACTCAATATATCATGTGTCTCCAATGCAAGATAACATATAGTAATTCCTGTGCTTCAATAGATTCATTTAAGTAACATCATTGCCATGTTTTTTAAAATAATGCTCACGTGCATGTTCTCAAGCTCCGGGTCAAACATGTTGATGGAACATGAGAATTGTCAGCATCCCAGTGTCATGCATTATTTTTCCTCTCTATCTTTAGTAAACAAACAGGATTCACATAGCATCCATGTCTCCAACTGTTTTTCCATTTCTTTATCTTGAGTAAACAAATAGGATTCACATAGCATCAATGTCTCCAACTATCTATCTATCTTTCTTTCTTTCTTTCTCTCTCTCTCTCTCTTTCTTTTCATTTGCAAACTATTTGTTGCTGTTCCCTGCTTTGAAGCTCTTACTGATCCTATTACAGAGTGACCTATTGGAATAAAGTTGAGCCTACCTTTCTCCAGTAATTTTCCATAATTCTCATCAGAAAGGAATAAGAGTGGAACTCTATTCTGTTGTTTAAAAAGGAGAAGCCAGGAAGAAACCTATGGCAAGAGTCTGCAATTTATGGTTAATTCAGCAAAAAATGATGGGTACAAAATAATATTATGATCCCATGTTTATACAACATTACATAGGGATAACAATGCAGAAGAATACTGTGGATGCTTTAATCTAAAAACACACAGTAATAACAGTGTCTAGGAATATGTCTGGGAGAAAACCCATCCTGCTTTGAAAGGTGCTGTAATTGAGGAGGAAGCACCAGGAGGGAAGGATTTGATCGATGTATGATTCCACATTGCACACACTGCTTTTTTAATAAAATAATTCCTTTTCTGGGTTACTTTATAGCAAAGATTAAAGGAGCAGCTATGCACTTCTCTAGGAGTATAAAGAAGCATGACCTGAAAAGCATGTTTTCCTGCCTAGTATCATTGATAGATGCATGCTGTATCCATGTTGGCAACACCATGTTCCATAGGCTTAGGACTTAGACTATCTGTGGGTGTTTAAGTCATAGGATTGAAGTATAGACTTTCTGTCACTCTCCAAATCACTGAAAATAATTGGACTGACCCTCTGATTGGCCCAGAAGAAATTCTTACAGAAGTGCATTGACCCAATTCTCTATAGTCATTTTCTGATGGTGGTTGGGTTTGCTTGTATCTAATTGGATTGGAGAGAAAAGGGATTAGAGTTATATAGATTGTGAATCGTATCTGCCTTGAGATGAGCTCCCTCCCTGCATTTGTAGCCTGAAGTCAGCCTCAAAGTGACCACTGGAAAATGATCCAGAGTCATTTTTCTGACATTGTTTTTGAACATCAGGTTTTCAGACTTGAGGTCCCAGATAACCCGAAATTAAAATTCCATAAACTGTTTTTACAGTTTTGAGGACCGAAAAACCCCCTTCTTGTTTAGGAAAGGAAGGGGAGTATCTTACTGTTATAGAGCTGGGGCGTTCTGAGAAACTATGGCAGCATGAAGATTCCTCTTCCACCCTGATTCTTGCCATCAAGTCAGAAAGTTTTTAGACTTTAGTCACTCAGAGTAACAGGAAGGAATTTAATTGAAGGGATAGAAAAGGGGAAAGGGGGAAGTCTCGAGAGAGAGAGAGAGAGAGAGAGAGAGAGAGAGAGAGAGAGAGTCCTGTCAGAGCGGAGAGGGACTGTGTGCCTCCCATATAATACAGTTTTATTGGGGATCCTAGAGAGTCCTGCCCAGGTCCACCTCTTAATTTCTGACTGACAGCAAGATGACATCAAACTTTCAAGTCCCCTCTGCCAAGACAACTCTAGGTCACCTTGGCCCATACAGATTTTCTGGTCAGGAGGAATTATTCTTTTTCCCTGAGTCTTGGGATCTGGTCTATGAAAAGGGTACAAATGTCTCCCCCTTCAGGGTAAACTGATTTCTCTTATCAACATTATTTTAGGACTGCATTTCTTTTGCAGATAATTATTAGTTTTCTGAGGAAGGTGGCATAGCCTGTCTGCTTAAGCCAATCATAGGCAAATTGCTTTTTGGAAAAGAAAACGTGTGGGGGCCAGTGTGCCCATTTTATAGAATTATTCCCTTAACCTTGTATTCCCATCATGCATATCTGTTGGTCTACTAACACTTCCATATCTCTCACCCAAACCTAAATTTCTATTAGTGTTGTAGAGGCCTAGTAATTGGGCTAAAATATGGTGATACCTGATGTTTAGGTAAGTGCAGGTGAAGGGCAAGGAGATTTTGATTCTTCTTTTGCTTTTTTTTCCCCCTCTACCCATCAGACAATGGTAAGATTTCCACAAATGAAACCAACTTTCTATGCCGCAGTCTGGCTGGGCACAAAATCACGAGCCACTCAAGCAGGAACAAACTTTATTATTTTTTGAAACTGCCGCCAATGTTGGGTACGCGCCCGGGAAGATTTTTGATCCACCCACGAGGCCTCCTCCCGGACCCGCAGAGAGTGCCCCTCCCCCGGAACTCCCTCCTACTGTACTTCCCCAACCAATGGGAACTCCTCCCGGACCCGCAGAGAGTGCCCCTCCCCCGGAACTCCCTCCTACTGTACTTCCCCAACCAATGGGAACTCTCCAGGAGTCCCGTAGCCGGCCTAGGTGAACAGCAGGAGTCCAATATCCATATGAATGCAAATCTTAACATAATCATATCATCTCAATGGCTAGCTGGCGTCACCTTTCGACCAAAAATGCCATGCATCATATACTTGGCTCTTAGCATTTCTAGAAAGTTAAATAGCTCTAACCCGGTACCTTTCCCTTCAAAACAACCCCATTTGGAGCCTGAGGTATGTCTACACAGATCTGTTATCTCCTGCTTTCTCTACTTCTCTGTCCTGTAGGCTGTTCTACATGGATTTCATCAACTGTTCTCAGTGTGCTTTGGATTCTTATTGGATTTGATCAATGGGGATGTTCAGTCCCAAGATCAGAGAAAAGGAGAGGGAGAGGCCAAGGTATTAAATCCTTCCATTAAAATAACCTTGGGCCATCTGTGTACTTTAATTGAAGGTCACTCCAAGGGCATCTTTCTTTATAGTATTGCCACTCTCCCATTTCCTTCTTCTGCCATAGGGATGGCAATAACCTGGCTGCTACTGTTCCCAGTTATTGCATCATTTCTTGATGTTGCCCTATCCTTATATCTTTATCATAGCCTCTTAAAATCATCCCACATATATTACTCATTGATTTATTCAATTTTGAGCCTTATATTATTTGCTGTTAGAATGTAAATGACCCATGGAGTATGTATATGATGGGAGATATCATTCCCTTTTCATCCTAAATCTTTAGGAAGGAGAATATCTACCCCTATCCATTCATTCACTTTTTATTAAGTGTTAAGATAAAGATGTTCAACATGTACAACAAAAATATATGCAATTTTGTTCATATTGGAGGTCTTTGATATACTGTGGTAGATAATATGGGGAAGTTCAATAGACTTAATGTAATGTATGATAAGTACCCAAAAGTCTGGGAATGGCTCCAGAAATCTGAAACTTTGATAATCTATTTGGAACATTATAGAACAAGAGATGTCGATAAATTTATAGAGAAGCATTAACGTTTGAAGACAGTTCCCTAAAAGGCAGACATCACCTCACTCCAGCTGGGTGGCTGGAGGAAGCAAGGACCAACTGAGAAGAGCTTAAAGAAGAGCTGGCTGAATGAATTGAGTAGGTCAGAGTCAAACTCCTGAATTTGAACTTGACACAGGGCATCTGCTTCAGTTTTCTATGAGTTTCTATAAAACCAATTAAATTTCGAAAGATGTTGCAAGCCAAATTTATCATTGTTTGCAATTTCAATGGGGTTTTAGAGATGTAGTAAGGAAGCATGTGAGGGCTACAGATGCCTAGTACCTTCTTTATCTAGTTTCTAAATAGGTAGTCTTAGCTTATGAAATTCCTATTTTTTTTAGATAATACCAGGGAAAGAAGGGGATAATATCAGGCCAGAGCCTACATCCTTGTGAGGGGGGAAAAATTCCCTCTCTGAATGTAAAAGATAGATTTGCTCTCTTAGACATATTGCTGACCCACATCAGGTAACCGTTATCATTATTAATAAGAGGAATGATTTGGGGTTAAGCAATCATTATTGCCTGCTACAGACTTCTTCCTTCTGAGGGCTAATCATATTGATAAACATTTTACATAGTCTCTTTTTAAATTTAATACTGGCCTCAACTTAATAAGATTTGTATTAGTAGTTACATTGTGAAGAAATTGAGGCTTAGGGAGACTATATAACTCATCCAGGATCACATAGCTAGCAAGCAGTGGAGTGGAGAAACATGAACTACTCAGACCAGTGTTTAACACTTAATGTATGCAATGAGAATATGAAGAGAGATAAAGGACAACCCCTGTCTCCAAGGTGTTCATAGTGCAGGGGGGAGTTTTGATGAACAAATTAATAATGACACTACATAGGCCATGTGGTGGCTTGTGTAAATGTGCATCAGGTTCATCAATGGTACAAAATAGAGGGTAATTATCTGCATGAGTGGATCTGGAGGGGTTTTCCTATAAAGGTTTTCCAGGAAGCCTGATCATCAGAGGTAGATCCACTAAAGCCCACACAGAAATATGGACCAGAGTAGAAAGGGCACTTGAGGCCAGGAAACTGCATTAGAAAGACATTACTCACCATGGGAAAGAATTTTCCTTTCTATTTGTCAAGGTTTCCACTGTTAATTGGAAATTGTGCCTCTCAGGGAATTAGAGCAGATATAAGATGCAGTGATCCTAAACCAATTTAGAAATGTGCTTCTGCACCGTTGGTGAAATGACTGCTTCCAGACCGAATTAAAGGTAATCTTTGTCATATTCACATAAATTTAAAGAAAGGGGAAATTTCTTTCTTAGACAGAATCTTCAGACTCCAAAATGGCACAAAATTTTACCCTTTCTTCTGGGGAGCAGATTTCCTTGAAGAAGATATTTCTGGAAATTCATTCAAGAGATTTGGTAGACATGTGTTTAGGGAATGGAGAAAAGGTAAAAGATAAGAATTAATTTAGAAAAAAAATCGAAAAGGACATTTTCAACTACAGTAATTTCAAGAGCATTAAATTAATCTCCAGCCGGGCTTAAAAGACCATTGTGTTTCTTGCCTATGAAATAACACTTCCCAGTGATGAAAATCATTTAGTAAAACACTACAGGTTAGTACAAGGAACAATAGCATTTCCCCTTTCACCTTCATGCTCTGCAAAATGTTCCATGTGATAACCTTTGCCTTTTTAATATAAGAGTTAATGACTTCTAAGTGAATGCTATATTACGCTGTCTTCCCGGCCCTTCCTACCATTTTCTCGTCCCAACCCATCCTGTGGATGAGCCAAAAGCCTAGTGCATGTTGGTTGGCAGCTCAAACCTGAGAAATTTGGTCTTCAAGAACAAACTACTGGAAAAATTCAAGCAGAATATGTAAGAGAATAGAGCAAGTGTTGGTTGGGTGGAAAGGGTATCAGAGATTAGAACTCCAATATTTTAAATTAAAATAAAAAAAAAACTTGCTATCCAGTTGTTATTGATTGGCAATTCAGGGTTTTTGTTTTTATTTTTGTTTTTTTTCCTGTTTGCATGGGCTTTTACTTTATTTGCAATCAAATATGCTGGCTAGTGAGACTCAACCTCCTACATCTTTTTTGGGCCTTCTATTCTTAGAGAGATGCCCACTAGTCAAAAAAGGACTGAAGTCATCAACAAAGGAGAACACAGCTAATTTCCTGTATTACTTTTTCTCTCTCAAGGGTCCAGGTGAAACTGACATACTTCAAATGCAAATGGAAAATAACAGTCAAGGAGAAGGGCATACAGTTAACATAAGGTTCAGGGACGAATATGTGAGATGTAGCTTAAATACCTCCCCACTTCATAGCACTAGAAATTATTTAAGATAACATTCATAATTTAACAGCAATGTAGGTGAAGATCCTGAGAAAATGATTTTAATCTGCTTCATTGAAAATGACAATGACATGCTATCAGTTTTTTTTGTTTGTTTGTTTTTGTTTTTCAATCCATTTTAGCACCCTTCCCTTGGAATTATGTTAACTGGTATTTGAGAAGGTTTGTGCCCATTTATCCTGTTATATAATCTGAAGAAAGGTGATGAACTCTGCTGCAATAATGAAGTTAATAATTGTGTGTTTCAATGATGAGTTTTATAGTACTATGACACTATTATGCCTCAATAAACACTGGAATTAGCTTGAGTGAAGATATTAGAATGTGTGTTCCCTTCTCAGAAGTGTTCTGGCCCAACTGGCCTTCTCTAGATAGATGACAAACCTAGGCGTGGAAATGGTTGCAGCACTCCTCTGTTGCTTATGCCACCTTCCCCTGCAGAGTTGAATGCACCCTAAATCAATTGGAGTTTTTTTTGCAATGTGCTGGTCATAGATTTCCTCTGGAAATCCTGTTCATCTAGAACTCCTGTCTCCATTCCTTCTGCTGTTCTTCATTGTAATCCACGAGCATTCAGGCAGCACCAAGACACAAGGACATCCTCATCCTCAGTGAGGCACCATAGGAGACTGAATATCAAAAACTGTTTCCCTGTCCTCATGAAGCCCTGATTCCATACTGCAAACAGAACCTAAAGTAAGAAACACCTAGATACAAAATAACAGACAATCAAGCCTAATACAGGCTGCATAGAACTTTGAGAATTCAGAGAAAGGAGAAATTCATGTAGTTGAGGCAGCCACATGAGCTCTTAAAGAATTCATGGCTTCCTGAAGAAGGTGGTAGTGAATGACACACCTAAAATGATGAGACATAGGAATAGAGAGAGAGTGGAAAATTTATATGGGTAAAAAATTGTAGGGAACAGAAGTGGGGTATGAAAAGACAGATCTTGTGAAGACTGAGCTGAGCATCTGAATCTTAGTACCATACTTCTGTGACTCCACAAAACTCCAGGATATTCACATTCTGCAGGTTGAGTCACCATGAGTCACCTGCTGGCATGCCATCTTTTTGGAGTTGTGGGCATGAGTTCTCTACCTTCCCTCACAGTGTGTTTCTCTGTTGGGATCTGCTTTTCACTCCTCTTCTCTTTTGAAGATGCCACTTCTTGGTTTTTCCCTCCTGTACCTTCATAACCAGAGTTTTCTGATTTATCGAATCCCTCCTGGAGGGATTCAAACATTCTCCCCCACTCCAAATGACAGTAACAACAGAAGCACCCCTAGGCCAGGGGTCCTCCTCTATATCCACATTTCTGGGCTCTTTCTCACACAAAAATGTACTGAGTGGGTTAGCACAGTATTGCCATTGTTTTTTCTCTCCTGCCCAGCCTCCTCAACTGATCATTATTGACTTTCTTTCCCTATCAGTCTTCTGAAGCTGCTCTTTGAAAGACCTGGGTAATCTCTCTATCACCAAACTGATGGTCATTTGCTGTGCTCATCAGTCCTCCACTTTTTGGTAGATTTGGATTTTGGCTCAGCCTGCTATCCTGGAACACTTGGTTTATGCAGTACCATATACTGGGTCTTTTTCCTACTCCAATGGCCCCTATATTTATTTTCTTTTTCTATCTTTTCTTCTTGCACTCTCTTTCGAACGGTTCTGTAGAAGTTAGTTTCCCAGTTACTTGCTTCTATTCTTAAGTGGCCTCACCTAAGCTCACAACTTTGAATATATAAATCTATCACCTATTATATAGTTTATACCTATAATATTTATGATATGTATATTATATAATACATATTATATAATTATATATACATATATATTTTATATATAATTATATATTTATAATTATATTTATAATATAATTATATATTGTATAATATATATAACATATAATATATATAATATAATATAGATACATATATGTATATATATACATATGTGTGTGTATTATATATATATACACACACATATATATAAATAAAGCCTATCTTCTCTTGAGTCCTGGATTCATATATCAACTGCCCATTGAATCTCTGTATCTAATAATAAGCCCCTGAACTTTAGCAAGACTAAGCCAGAATTCTCAATTCTCCTTTCTCTGGCCCTGTCTGGCTGTAGAGTGCTACCATCTGTCTATGTTCAGAAGTCAAAAGCCTGGGAGTCATTTGTTTTTACTTTTTCTCACACTCACAGCCAATGCTAAGCAGTTCCTTGTGGCTCTACCTCCAACACATATTTGAATTTATCTACTTCTTTTCATTTCCTCAGCCACCACCTACAGGTAGCCACCATGACTCTCACTTGGATTACTCCAATTCCTCCTGACTGAGTTCCCTAGGGTTGTTCTTATCTTTCTACAATCAATTCCTATGCAGTAGGGATCTTTTAAAATGTGAAATAGATCATGCACTCTCCTGTTTAAAATGCTCCAAATTAGTCACCAATGGCTCTCAGAATAACAGGGACCTCTGACCATGTCCTGCATGTCACTGGAATCCTCTCCAGTTCCCCAGGGCCCTCTCCTTGCTACCATGTCCCAGACACTGAAGCCTCCCTTCTGCACCCTCAACACTCCAGTCTCACAGCCTTTGACCTGGCTGATGAATATTCCAGACACAGGGCTGGCTCCCTCTTATCATGTGGACATCAGCTCACAAGTTCCCACCTTGCTGAGACCTTCCCAGATGACTGATTTTTAATTACCTCTCTTCTTGTTTCAATTTCCTAATAAACCAGGCACTCTCATGCTACTTATTTTTTTTTTTCTTTAGATGATAGGTGAAACAGGAAGACAAAGAAGATGAGAGAAAAAGAGAACATAAGACTACTCCTGGCTTTCATTTAGTTAATTTGCAGTGTTTGTAACTAAAGATTATAAAAAAAATTTGAGACATAATCAGATAGGTGGTCTCTCAGCTTGAAAACTACATTTTTTTAAAAAAAAGTACCTAGACATCCCTTTCTCTGATTTTCATCAGTAAAATGAGGTTTTCTGCTTACTCTGGGTCACTAGTTGGAAACAAAACATTGTGGTAGCTTAGAGCCTTTTTTTTTTTCAGTGTTAGAAAACGTTCACATCAATCTGCTAGATTTTTCTACAATTAGGGATTGAACCTGTTGTAACGTTGTGAATTCCCAAATGCTGTGTGCTTGATAAAATGGAAATGGTAATGGGTTGGATGCAATGTCACAAAACATTTGTCCTCCTATATATTGGGAAGTAGATTCACAGCTCTTTTGAAAATATGTTTATTTTATCAACCATTTGCCAAAAAACCTTGCCAGGCCACTGTGTGGCAGGTCTCAGACGACATTTTTCTTGGTGGTTGAGTTAGTTCTGACACGGTTCGTGGACTGATGAGGACACATTCTCTGTTTTGAGCAAACATATCCCAAGAGTGGAGTGTCTTCTTGATTGTCAGAACTTAAGTTTGGTTCACAGATTTCTCTGTGTACGTGCCTGTGAATTTGACAGCGTGGTCTGGGCCCCGGCAGCTAGACAAGGTTATTTGATAGATGCTCTTTTCTGCACTTCCTGAATCAGCGGGGAGAGCTGTTTATGATTTTCACTTGGTGCAGCTTAGGATGGAAGAGAAAATGCAGCGAAGACACCAAACAAACAAACTGTTCATGATACTGAAACCACTTTTCTGATACACTCAAAATATACTGGTCCTGGTGCAAAGATGCTAAGATAATTTCCATCAAATGAGAAGAACAGAAAATTCAGAAGCAAGGTAAAGAAAAACTTGGATATAATCCTTCTTGATTTTACAGCATGATTTGGAGTCTTCTTTCTTTTTCCCTCAAGGAATAAAGAAAGAATAAACATATTTTTCTCTTCCATCCAAAGGTAGCTAGGAGCCTGGGAATATAAAACAAGGCTTCTCAAAGCCATCTTCCTCATTCCATTATCAGCAGCAGTTTTCTTCTCCCACTAGAATTTTTCAATTTTACTTCATTATGAGATATTATAGGGGTATCTTTACTACAAAGCTTTGAAGATTATCCCAAGGCCCATGGGCATGAGTGGTCTGAAAGCCAAGTTCTATATAATTCTTTTAGCTGTTTACCCCTTCATTCAATAAATATCTAAAGTTAACAGTCAAAGGCAGAGGAAATATATTTTCAAAATGATGTATAGAAGACTTTATTTTATCAACCATTTGCCGTGAAGTGACATGTCTCCTGTACCATATTAAGTCCTAGGACTCAGTTAACAGGGTTTTGTTGTTGTTTGTTTATTTGTTTTCAGTGCTACAGATGGAACCTAGTGCCTCACTCATGCATGCTAGGCAAACACTTGACCACTGAGTCATATCCCCAGCCCTCAGCTAATAGGTTTTTGCTTTTGTGGTGGTGGTGGTTTTCAAAATTCAATCATCATGACACAATTTTAATTCATCTTTTTTTCAGTTTGAGATATAGAAGGTACACCCTGTTATTAAATCAGTTAACGGCGAGCACAGTTCCTTAACAGTGAGGTTTTGAATTATTGCCAAAACCCAAACGAGGAGCCGGCTACTATGCATGTTCTGCAGACAACAATACACAATCTCTGGCCTCACACACAGTCACAGCAGACAGTCTGAGCAGACTTGGATGCTGCTGCCACGTACTTCAGAAGAGAGGAGAGAGAACACTGGGTGAACAGGGCACAGTCTAACGGTTGTTGGTCTTGAGTGAAATCTGTTCGTTTTAATATTTGGGAGAAGATTGTGTTAAAAAAATTTTACAGACAATGTGGCAAAACATTGTTGCATGTTAAAGGAAGCATGTTTATCAAAATATTACTAGATGTTATAGAACATTCTGATGTACTATCAGTTAAGCTATTTATTATCCAGAATCAGTCTAAAACAGCAAAAGCTTAGCAATAGCATTAGTAATAATGTAAATCTCCACCAGTAAGTAAATGGCTAAATAAATCATTCACTCAGAAGGTTCTATAATTAAATTCTGTTCAGAAGAACATAGAAACATGTAAAATGTGCTATAATTATTATATGAACATAACTTTATAACCCCCTCAATTACACTATGCTCACAAAAATGTAAGAACCATGTATAGAAAAAACTAACTGGGAGAAAACACATTCATTTTCCAACAAAGGTTTATGCAGTGCTGTGTATTGATTTGGGTAGAGCAGGCAGTGGCAAGATCTTCCAAAGTGCCTTATGGCTTCAACACCTGCCCAATGGAGGTGTTTGATTGGAGGAAGGCATTGCTTCACATAATGATCCTCCGTTCCCGAGACCTTGAGAGGTCTCTCATGTCAGTGAAAATTCAGCAGTCCTGCCCAATAGGTACAAGGACATAGGAAGCTGCTCCTTTGCAAAGTCCTTATAGCTGAGATCCCCACTTTTCATCTCAAGGAATTAGGAGCTACTCTGCAAAAGTAGAATCCATTGTGATGATTATTGGATCTGGGCTATACAAGATTGCCTGGTCTCATTAGCAACACTTCAGTATTTCCTGAGAGCCAACATTCAGAACATTCAGAAGGTCCTTCACTCAGGTAGGCAGACTGAGAGAGTGTTTGATTTCGGACTCCAAAGCACAATGGGATTTCTCTTTCATAGACTGAATACTGGGATGAAGGATTTTAGAGGGCTCTTAACTATTTATTTATTTATTTATTTTGCCCAGAGAATCCTCCAGGACAATGCTATTGAAGTCCAGAATTTTAAAAGATCAATTTTATGATTAGGGAAGAAGTTTCAGCAAACGTCTCACATCTCTTCTGGATGTGGGAGATGCTGATAATGATGGTGCTGATGATCCACAGCTACTTTGCCATGGCTCTGATGCTAAAGGTATTTGTATGCATCATTTTATTTGATCTTTGGAAGAATTCTACAAAGTAGAACATCATTTCCATCATCATAGTTATTATCATTTTATAGATTTAGAAACTGAAATTTGGAGAGAGAAGAAGTAATTTGTTCAAGGTCACATGCTTAGTAAATGGAGTCTAACTTGACAGCCTGCATGCTCTTTTGCTAGATCATTTGTCATTTTTAACTTACCAGCATCCATTCTAATTTCTCCTAATACTTGAATTTCTTTAGGAATTTCTGACTTACATCATTTGGAGTGAGGCTGCTCATTTCCCAGTATGAAGCTGAAGGGAGTCAGATTTTCCATTTCTGTCTTGCTCCCTGAATACCTCAATGATACCCAGGTGATCCAATTATAGCCAAATGAATGTTCAATCAGATATTGAATCTGGAGTGGAGGACCCAAGAATGGGGATGGGGGCTATTTAATGGAAACTATGACTGGTAACACTCTTATGGCTTTCCAAATCATGATCCTTTATCATTACCTAGGTTTCTGTCAGTTCCCAAATGTGAATCAGTCCCATGATCCCTCAGATTATCTGTCTAATACATTTCCTTTTGGGTAAGTGAACCAATGTTGGATTCTGTTGTTTGTAATTCAGAACATTATATTATTTTTCTGGATGCTATTGGCTATAAGTAATAGAAAATCCTTATTCAAAATGGTTTAGACCACATTATCTTCAAGCTTTTGGGGTTCCTTCAATCCTGGTAGAATGGCCTAGTTCACTACTGACCAAATACTTGCTGCAAAACTCTTTTTGGATTCCTTAACTTTCTTGTCTTAAGACTCATGGAAATGATAAATTATTGTTGGAGTAGATGTTAAGCATTAAAATTCACTCATAATGTTGAACACATATCATTTTAACAATAAGTTGACTTATATTGTCTTCTGTAATAAGAATAGGCCCTGTAAAACCTGAGTTACATTCTTTTAGTCTTATAAGGAAAAACAGCATTAGGGTTGAGAGTTGGAGATACTTAAAAGAAATGCTATATTATTGCTTTTTCTAAAGCAATGAATTATAAATATTCAGGGCAACAGAATATATTCAAAATGCAGAAAAGAAAAGAAATAGTTCTATAGATTCAGTAAAATAGAAACTCTTAACTTTTTAATTAACCAAATATAGGTAAATGGTTCTCATTTTCCAGATTCTCCCAGCAAGGGGTTTAGGATACCTGCTGTGATCTTTCTCTCCTTTAAGTTACTAAAAAGGCTGACTGCATTCCCTCCTAGGGAGCCTTTCAGCAGGGGGAGGGACTTTTTTCTCTTTCTTTTGTATTAAAGTTTTCTGGTAAAGAAATACTGTAAAATCATATAAGTGAGCGTCATTGCTTTTTCTTTGTTTTTAAAGAGAAATATAAACCAGATTCACTTTTCAAAATAAGAGCCAGAAATATAAATACAAAAGCAAGACCTGCAAAGTTCTCATTTGAAAGTTTAATTAGTTACAAAGAAGTTGCACAGGAAGTAGGGAGTGGAAAGGGCAGGAGAGGGAGGTGCAAGGGTGGGGCTGGGGGGGGTCTTCTATTGGTCTCTTTCCCACAGAAACACACACCAAGAACACCAACTGCAGGGTAGATGTACATAGGCCAAGAGGCACAACTACAGCGACCCAAGTCCAGAGCAAAGTGGTATTCTTTGGAGTAATGCCATCTTGAGCATTTTCAGGCTGCTGCTAATATCTGCTAGGAAATTTGGGTCATATTTCTGTAGTCCTGCATATGCATGGGAACAGATAGCGTGCCAAATTTCGTGCTGTCTCCTTTGCAGATATTTATGTCAAGTCTGGAAGAACGCATTCAAGAAAAATACCCCTTGTTCATCTACTTTTTGATATCAGAATTCAACAAAAAGCCAATAATGTCTCCACTTTATAACTGACAAGCCAATAGGAATGTTGATACACAACTGAGGCTAAAATAGGTCTCAGGGCTCTGCAAAACAAAATTAAAACTTTCTTTTTAAGACTAAATATTCTGATCAAAACTCCAAAATTTCAGCCATTTGATAGTTAGCAATACAGGTCAGTGAGGCAGAGAAGTATAATATTACCTAATATTGGTACTAGATAATCCATTATATTTGATTTGCAAGATAGAGCAATTGACAGCAATTTGTCAATGTATCTTGCTGAAGACACGAGGAAAATCTGTTAGAGAGATTTCACAGGGACACTGAATACTTTTCGGGGCCACATCACCTCTCTGGTAGAGTGGTAGAGAGGTGATGTGGCCCCGAAAAGTATTCAGTGTCCCTGTGAACTAATGCTTTAAAAAAAAATTCTGCCCAAGGTACAAAGTAGGATAATCAGTCCCCAAATAATAAAAACTATAAGCTTCCCATTAGTCTTTCCTTTTCTTGTTTTTCTATTATTTATGCAAACAGATAATTTTTTTTGACAAGTGGCATAGGATGAATCCCTCCCCCCCAACCCCTGCTCTTTTTTAGAAAGAAGATAAAAGTGTACTGTTCCTTAAGCAACAAAATTTCTCTTTTATGAAAAATACAAATTATTTATTTTAGTTCTAAAAATGTTCAGCCATTATCCCTGGATTTGCCCTGCATAAAGCAGGCTTCAATAAAGCAGCATTATATCATTAATTTAGACATGTTGTGGATGTGAATGCTTATAAGCAATCGGTTCTATTCTAACTGACAAAATGGAAAAAAATACCTTAATTAATGGAAGAGGCTCAATGGAGTGACCCGGGTGCTTTAGGCCACAGCAATTGCATGACAAATTGTAATGGGAGCTGTTTTAATGGAAACTTTTAGTTGGCACTGACATTTTATCCAATTATTAGCAGTTGTTTTCCCTGTATTCAGCTCTTCTTCCACTTTTATACTACACTGACCTCTCCATCCACTTAACCCAATAAAAGTAAAAGAATTTTGAAATCCTGACTTCATGATGACATCCCCCAGATTAACAATCATTTTATGAGTTCTAGAATATATTGTCTGAAAGGCATGTGTGATTATTGCACACCATCATCTAAATGAATGTGGTATAACATGATTTGTGGTATCACTGCCCCCCTGAAATGTACTAGAGGGTTAAGGAATTAGAATTGTTTTTAAAAAAAGAGTGCTAAGAAGCTTAGCAAGCTTCACTTATAAGGGGAAGTCTTGGAAGAAGAAGAGTTAGCCCTGCAAATAGAACTCTTGTCTATCTGCTGTTATTTCAGAAGACATTTGAAAAGACAACATCTCTCCCCAATGTCTTCCTATGAATTGGGAATTTCTTGTGCTGTCCATTCTTTCAGATTTTAAAGTTTAATTCTTTTTCAGATATGCCTTATCATAGTAGACATTCTTTATCTAATCATCTTTCCATTAAAAATATTTCCCATACACATCATTTGTTTTTTAAGTACTTTCTCATAAGGTATATTATTTCTACCTCAATTCCCTAGTTGATGAGCATTTCACAACCCTTTTACAGTTGAGAAGACTGATATTCAGAGTGGTTGGGATTTGCTTACAGTCTGAACCCTGGTATAAGAACCTAGGTCTTTGGGCTTCTGGTCCAGGTGTCTTTTGCTACACAGTTATGGTCAAAGCCTCTATAAGGAGACCTGAGTTAGACGCACGAATAAGTGAGAGCAAAAAGCAAAGTAAAAAGGCAGAGGAAATGAAAGCAAATTAAAAACAGAGGTAGGAAGGAAATGAAGATAAACCTCATCGCTTACAACTACTCTTAGTTTGAACATTTTGTAATTATTGTTCATCCAGGAAAAATAATATATTTTTGGCTTTAGTTTATAGTTCTCAATAATAAGTTGAGATGAAATCTCAGTTGAAATCTCAGCTCTTCCACAATGAGTGACCTTGCACAAGTCAAATAATCCTTTCCAGCCTCAATTTCCTCATTAATAAATAGGGATAATAGTAAAAGCTCAGTCACAGTCAATTCAATGAGATAAGGTATATGAAGCAATTTGATGGTATCAAGCGCATGGAACATGGTAATCATTCAAAAAATGCTAACGATCATTAATGTATAATAATAGATGATTGTCAATTTTTTTGTTGCTTAATTCTGAATCCTCTCCATATATTTGGGTATTCAACACATGCTGTCTACCAAACATAACCAACATTACCAACAGTGCTGTCTACCAAATATTACTTTTCCAGGGGCATGGTATAGGATTGTGATTCCCTGCACCACTCCATTCACCATAAATTTGGATGTGGCCTTCTAGGTTGTTTTGGCCACTGAAGTGTGGCCAAAGCAGGAGTGATACATGTCACTTCTGTTTAGAAGCTTTAAGTCCAGTGCATATTTCACTACACTATCCCTTTGCCATGATGACCTTGAGTGTTCCCACCTAGAGACAATTTTCATGGTCTTTATTCTAGAATGAGAAAGAGAGTATAACACAAAGCAGAGCACCCAACTAACTTAGAGATATGAGATGTGACTGAGAAAAAAAAAAAAGAAAGAAAGAAACAAAAGTTTTGTGTTAAGTCACTAAAATTTGGGGGATTCCTTGTTATAACAACATAACTTGTCTTATCCTGACCATTTCCTCCACAGTTATGCACGTTGGCAGAAAGCAGATTCTTTTCCATTTTATAGAAATACAAAAGCTATATAGTTGCTTTATAACTTCCTTTGTAGGCATTTAATCTAAATTAGTTAGTCAATAGATCCACCTAAGTACATAAATTGAAAGCTAGAAATGCAAAGAAGTAGGAATGGTGGGTAACTTATTCCTATTTATTCTGGTGGTAGAAGAAATGGAGGAAATATACATTTCTTGGAAAACAGGGACAGTGGATACAACAATAATCCCTGAGGTCTTCGACCATTGTACTGGGTTTAGGTTTCAGGAAGTTTAGCAGCAGAATTCTCATTGGATGGGTTCTGTGGCATAACCCTGACCCTGGTCAGGGTGTTGTCTAGTCTCCCTGCTCCTGCCCTTTTCCAACCTTTTGGGTGACTCAACTCTGCAAGCAGCTGATATAATTTCAATTCATTCATTTTCTGATTAAATCAGCCAGTGTGTGCTGCTTGCAAATAGATTCCTGAGTAACACAATATATAAGTTAATTTTGAAATTCTCTTTGTTAATGTGCAGAGTTATTTTAGTATATTCCTGGCAGCGAGAATTAGTTGTTCTGAATGCCACTGCCTGTTCATGCCAACAGTTCACTTATTTTAGAGATGCTCGCATTTTGTCAGCAATCTCTTTTCAAGGTATTAATTCCCTTTAAAGGATTCTTAATGGGTTAATCTATGTACAAATTTCACTTTCAATGTTCACATTGTATTAAAAATCTAAGAGTCAAAACTAATTTTTACTTTCTAAAAATTAGAAGTGATTGAATTTTCCTGCGTTAATCCACTGAAATAGCATTGCATCACCAACAGAGAGACTTCTTTGTGTTAAAACCACGTTGCTCTTTTTATTTTGAATTTGGTTCAGTCTAGAAATGAAGATGACCTAGAACACCTCCAAGGTTTCTTTCTATCTCTATGATTTGTAAGACCTTGATGTAGCTGCAAGAATCCAAATTCCCACTGAGAGAGATTCATTTAGTTAGGTGGGTAGGATGATTACTCTTCGAAGGGTTATTAATCTTGATATGACTTGACAACTAAATTGAACTGCAACATGTGCATAGGGGCAGTGGGAAGAGAGATTCATTACGAACGCCCAGCAGAGATGTAAGTTTACATATTTTGGGTTTACTTTTTGAACCTGTTAGGAAAAAAAAATAGGCAGAGTAACTTTACTCCTAGTGGGCACACCAACACTGCAATTTCCTTGCTAAAGATGAAACCCAAGAATAACTCTCATTGGCCTCCCTGCCACCCCTTCAATCTGCAAGTCTAAAAAGGAAATTAAAAACAACAACAAAGATTGGTAATGCAAGCAGCCAGAAAGAACTAGCTCAGATGATCCAAAGTAAAGAGGGGACAAATAATTATACCCTCTATTCTGAGGTGTTAAGTTTCTGGAAAGGTAGGAAAGAAAACAGCAAGGGGAAGAAGAGGTTTTCTCAGAAGGCATTGAGTCCTTTCCATGGAAGGTTTAAACAAGAAAAAGAAACACTTATGAAATTATAAGACCTGGAGCAATAAGGTAAACATAGGTTAGACACAAGTGGGAATAAGGTGATTGCATGATATTAAAAGGATGACTTTTGATTCCTGGAACAATTAGTCAAATGTATTTTATAATTTTCTAACTCATGATGCAAAAGAAACAAAAACAACATCCACAAACAAATACATGGCAGGTAAATGCAGAAATTTAAGGCTGAGAGAAGCTTTAATTGAAGAACAACGTTAAGTTCCATGTGCCAACTGCTAAGACCTGGGTAGACATTGTCAATCTTTACTACAGAGTTTGTTCTACAGATAGGAAGGGGCTGAGTTGTAGATCAACAGATCTTCCTGAAGATCCAAGTGATATCAGAAAAGTCAGGTTTTGTCTTTAGGGGAAGAATCTTTTCTTAATTTATAGACAGACAGAGGCCTGGTGATGTCAAGTGGCTCTCTCAATGCCACACAACTTGTGGAAATAGAATCTAGACTAGTTCTTGGGCTCTGATGATGTCAGAGGTTGGTTTTGGCTTCCTTGGTCCCCTGGTGGATATAAAGGATGCTCTTCAAATTAGCTATGGGGATTCACTCCTCTGCTTGAAGGAATATACAGAGTTGAGCTTTAAGGAATAGGTAAGCCATTTAACAAGCTTCCTAAAACTCAGGCTTATTTAAATGAACAATTTAAAAATAAAATGTGAGAGAGACAACATACTGGGGAATTTAGGCACCTGGCTCTGAATTCAGTTATACCTTGATTTGAGTTAAACTCTGACACTTATTCTCTATGTCATTTTGTTCATGTTAATTAGTGCCCCTAAACTTGGTTTCTTTATTATAAAATGAATTATTATAAAATTCATATAAGTACTGACCTAATATGAATGTTATGAGGAGTTATATGTGCAAAGGAAAAATGGTGAGAAGAGTTGAATAGAGGGGAAAAAAACGAAGTATGAAAAAATAAAGGATGAGTGAAGAAGATGGGTGGGGTGAAACGTATTATAGCTAGACTTCTTAGAGGAAAGAAGCATGGCATGGAGAATAGTATTTTTTTTTTCTCTCTTTTTTTCCCAGCTGGCTTCTTGGACTGGGTTTGAGCCCCTTTGTTCACAGGATGACAGACATCTTAAGGAATTGTTTAATAAAAATCTTTGCTGAATTCTAGGCACAAACAGATTTGTTTTTGAGCCCAGGCGAGGGGTTGGAGTTTCCATAGCCTGACGCCTGTCAATTACTGACTATGAGGTTCCCAAGGGGGGATCTGAGTTTTCAATAACCTGGGTTCAGTCCTTAAAAAAATATTCTGACTGTTGGCACTCAAAGCACCTCAAAGGAAGAGGGACCATGTGCTAACACAATAGAAGGTTATCCCAAGGGATTGGAGTGGAGACTGACATTGCCTCACCTGACAGGGAGACCCTTCAGCAAGTAGATGAAGTCAACTGGAAGGTGGGCATGAATCATTGGAAACTTATTTGACTTTGATGCAACTCATCCTAACAGCCTTTGGAAACTATGTTCATGAATCTCTGAGATGGTGGGGGCTCGCTTATTCAGAATTGTCTCCTGAAGAACCTCTATTTCTTCAGCTCAGCTGTTGTATGGGCTGCCTGACTCATTTACAAAAGCTTGAGATTCTTGTTAATGAGGCTCAACTCAAGGCTCCTCCAGACTGAGGTTAGCAACTAGGCATTTAAATCACCTTGCTATGTTGCCTGATCCTTTCAGGCAGGAGGCCCCAGGGTAGTATGTTTACTGTAGTTTCTTTTCATGCTTATATCCTTTTATCCTGGGTAGCCAGGTGTCCCTTGAAGCAGTAGGCTGGGGATTCAGACACATCCACAATAATGAATTTTGCAGCATCATTTGCATGTTTAACCTTCTTCTGCTTCTCTTATTCTCAAACAGATGCAGGCAAAGCCATTTATGTAGACATTTCCATGTTGCTGAACAAGATGGGGATTTTGGTGAAATAAATAGTTGTTAGGACTGTCTGAGTCTTGCCCCCCTGAGTCTTTTAAGAAGGGCATTTTGAGCAGCTGTGGATAAAGATGTTTTATCAGTGAATATATCCTGGATTTCCACATATGATTCAAGGACCATATCCTGATTGTCTTGCACATTAACAGAGAAGTATTAAAGTTGTGTCTTTCCATTCTGTGGAAACAATAATAGCATGGCATCCAAAGACATAGCCCTTAGTTGTAGCCTCCTTCTGACAAACTAGGTGACTTCCTTTGTGACATAGCTCAGGCTAGTTTTGCTTACTCATCATGGTAATTGTGAGGGTCTAAAGGAGATAAGTCAATTTAGGATTGTTAAGAGCTATACAAATTAAAGAATTTATGGGATATAAAATTACGTGATTTTTTGTTTTACTGGACTACTGTGATCAATATCAGCATGTCCATCTAAAGAGACCACCCTCTGCCTTCTAGGTTGTTTCTGTATTTAGATACAACAAGGCTCAAATTCAGGCTATTTCTTTTGCCAGCTATTTAATTGGTGTCTTACTTTTCACATATTTGCCTTTTAGGATATGGCAAGGATTCTAGCTCTAACTTATATAAATGTCTGGAAGAGTTCTGATGACCCAATTAATACTAATTTATTATCACTTTATTTTCTGATCTGTGCCGACCGTAAGAACTCTTTGGTATGTTGTAAAACAAAGTCTTGTCTGGCAGTGAGTGCCATTACCAAGACAGAAGACTCATTATGGAACTTCTGTCTGTGTTTCAAGTACTCTGACTCCATAAAGAGGTCCTGAGTCTCCTGGAGGAAAAATATCTAACTGGCAAGCCATCATGCCATCACTGATTCTCCAATGCTGATGTATACATATGTAATATTTTTGTGTCAGCAGAGATCTACTTGTAGACACCATAACCCATGTTTATGCCCATCTATGCTCACCAGATCCTGAGCTTCTTGCAGAGTAACTTGCTCCTTCCTAGAGCTGTGAATGACACAACTTTTGCATCAGGGGCTTCAAGGGAAGGGCCCCACTGCCATCTTTCCTGTGATTCCTCCCTTTGGCAACTAAATCTGCATGAGGTTCCTTCCTCCATAACTCATTTTTCCAGTGTTGCCTGACTCAAGCCATCATGATCTGTAACTCAAGTAGCATCGTCCAGTTGTTTCCTCTAGTTGTATAGATCACATGGTGTAGTACCATAAACACATACACAAGTCTTGAGGTTTATGTCTTTTTTGCATCTTAACCTCCCCCAGATACATTGCAAGTATTTTCTGGGTTCAGGCTGTACTTTTTCTACTCCATAGTACTAACATAGAGCTGAAAATCCAGATTGGTACAGAGTAGACATTTGAGATGAGCTTCATATCTGATGGAAAGGCAAATGTGGTTTCTTTAGTAAGGATCTGCCAATTTTATGCAATAGGCAATTTCTAGAATTTCTCAAAAGAAGGATCAACTGCTTTTCTCTACTGATGACTTTTAAGTGTTGAATAATGCCAGTGTTGTGGGAGAGCAGAAGGTACCAGATGAGCATTCATTTACTAAAATTTATTTCAATATTTTCATTTTCAAAGACAGCAGACATGAAAGAGTTCATATGATATTATTTTATTTGTTTAAGCTTCAAATTAACAGCAAAACTATATCCTTACCCCTACCCTGGGAGGCATAGGGATTGGAAAGGTATAGGAGGAATTTTCTGGGATAATTTCATTTTTTTGTTCTTACCTGGAGATTGGTTCAACTTTGTCAAAATTCACCCAAATGATTTTTTTTAATAATCTGTATACTTTTGTTTCTCTGTGTTATTCATTCATAAAAGAAAAACATTCTTGTTTGTGCTCTCTATTTTTATAGAACAAGAGTAAAAGCAATGTCAGTTTGGGCTCAGAAGAAAGATGATGTTCTTGTGACCTTTCTCAAATGCATTCTGCCCTGCAAACCTTGGAAATGAGAAAAATCAACCCATACGGGGTTGTCTCTAGGACTTAGACACAAGGTTTATAGAGAAATGAAAGTCAGCCACCTATTTGAGATGGACAGCATAGAATGTGTCTTGACTAGACACACAGAATGCCTAATAAGAAGAGGCAGGTGACTCTTGTCTATTGTTGGCTGTGAGCACGGCTATCAATGGGATCAGACAGCTCAGGTTCTGGCTTAGGTCTACATAGACATGGCTGTCTCACAGAGCTTGTAAATGGATAGGTATTTGTGGAGAATGTTAGCAAGGCATTGACATATCCATTCAGATATTCATATCTCATAGTTTATCAGGGGATTCAAAATATGTACTTGTAGCCAGTTTTATTTTTGAGAAAAGAAATCCCCCCCTACATGCTCCATATATATGGAACATATATAGGGAATCCTTGCTAACCACTGATTTCTAAGTGACAGGGCCCCAGTATCAGGGTTTTCTCCATTTTTACCCTGGGACATCTGAAATGGTGTTTTTCAACAACGAAACAGACTTAGGGGTGTTGCTTATTAAGAATGTGGATTTGGGGCTGGAGATGTGGTTCAAGCGGTAGTGCGCTCGCCTGGCATGCGCAGGGCGCTGGGTTCGATCCTCAGCACTACATACAAATAAAATAAAGATGTTGTGTTCACCGGAAACTAAAAAATAAATATTAAAAAAATTAATTATCTTTCTCTCTCTCTCTCTCTCTTAAAAAAAAAAAAAGAATGTGGATTCCAAATAGGGAGAGAGAGGAAGGGAAATGCTGAGGAGTGATATTGGCCAAATTGTATTGTGTGCATGTACAAATATGAGACAACAAATCCCATTAATATGTACAACTATAATGCACCAATAAAAAATGAAAAAAAAAATAATGTGAATTCCTGGATGCCAGCCCATACATAGCAAACTCTAGAGGTCTAATCACAAGATGCTACATTTCAAATAAATGGTCATGATTCTCATGCATATTAAATGTTGAAAAACATTGGCAAAGTAGCCACTGGCAGGTATAAAATATACTTTTGGGGTTGACCCAGAAAATTTTACAGGGAAAAATTTGTACCGGGCACTTTTACAAGATTGGGATCATGGCACCACAAAACAGAAAGAGGGTCTTCTGAACTAGGTAGAGAAGGTGTGCAACTCCCTGAGCTTGTTTTCACAGGTGAGGGGAGACAAGAAGCACTTTGTGCACAGAGAGTCTGGCGACCTTTCCCTCCCTGCCTTTTGTACCTCTGTCCTTCTGCTTGGCAGGAATTCTGACTTTTGCATTCACTTTGAATCACAAAATTGTCCTTTTCTGTGCATTCCATTTTGCCACAGCAGGCTATTTCTAAAAGAACATTGTTGCTTTTCTTTTTGTGGATTGTTTTCTTTCTTCCCAAAAGACATTTGAAAGAATCCTCCCCTCTGGGTTTTGTGCACTTGACTTTATTACAAGGACATACCACTAAAGAGTACATCTAGTGATGTTCTAGTTAAAGGAGGGGAGAAGAAAAACTTTGTTAGAAAAGTAGCTAGAAATAGACTATGAGGAATTAAAAAAAATACCACTGGTATATATTAGTGTTTCTTAGAAAATGCTTTCAGGGAACAGCCCAAGGTAAACTGGTTGGTCTCTTCCATTTCCAGAAATTGGTCTGGGTGTTTCAGCTATCTTTGGAACATGAAACATCAGAACATTGGAGGAAGTGAAAACTTTTGAGTATTGTCTCATGAGTTCACTATTTTTATATTCATCTTGCAATTTGAGAAGTTCTGTTCTACCATTTCTTTGGTAGATTAGAAAACGGCGGGTGTGCAAATGGAATAAGAAAGATGTCAGAATTGGGAGACCATTTCTAAGAACTATAGATGTGGGAGTCAGGGTACCCAACAGCAAGGTTGGGGTAGAAAAGATGTACCCCTGGAACCTAGTGGGCAGAGGCCAGAGGCGCTACTAAGCATCCTATGTGTACACATCTGTCCTCTATTCCTCAACAAAGAATGATCTGGTCTCCATGTCAGATGATCAAGGTTGAATTTGAAACCGGTGAATAGTCCTGTCAAGATTAAGAAAATTCCCAGAATTATGATGGCTCAGAAAATTCCCTTTCAGCTATCTTTGGAACATGAAACATCAGAACATTGGAGGAAGTAAATTGTGTGTTACCATGATGGAAAGAGGGGAGAGCTCAACCATTCCAATATTTGTTTCCATTGTCTATAAAAGGAACCACACAAGAACGGAGAAGAAGACAACTAAGAACAGAATAAGATGGCATTGTGGCCTAAGATATATGAAGAGCCAGTAAAAGAAGATCCAATAGATTTAAAATAACTCAATACAGGGGAGTAAAATGAATCATACCTTTAAAATGATATTAGAATTTAGAAATGTGATTTCCCAGTCTGTCATCGTCAGTAACCTCTGAGGACTGGTAAAGACGTTCTAGAAAAATAGAGACAGTCAAATAATTCCCTTCTTCTCACAAAACCAGCCTCTTTTTGACAGAAAGTGGCAAACTTGACATTTATAACCTTACAAAATTCTAAAATAGATCATTAAATTGTTTATATACCTTTAGAAAAGTCAAGACCCATAGCCACTTGTTTGTATTATATATGAAGAGGAAAACTCTGTGGCTGACTTCAGTTCATTTATAGGTGCCTTTAGGAGGTTGATGGATCCAAGGAACTCACCCATTAGAATGTTTGCTTGGGGTCAGCAAAACACTTCATGTTAAGATTTGTGAGTGGTTGGGTGAATCTTTGTCCAGTTAGGCAGAGCTCTCTAGTGGAGTTCCACGGGCCTCAACCATTGGGGTCACCAAATATTTTCTTAAGTCAATGACTGAATGAAATGACTAAAAGAGAGGAAGCAAATGTTGATAACAGCAACAATTCTATGTATCATCTCAACAAATTGCAACGATCAGCCAAAGTCTCCACAAACACATTTAGGAATAGGAAAAATATAGTCCTAAATTTTCCCCCACCAAATTAAACATGGGTATAATAATAAGGAAGAGTTGGTATGACAGCAGTTTCTGAAGGACATCTATGTTTTCGTGTTTATTGTTTCGAAACCTGAACAATATTAGACAGCTGTCAAAAGATAGAAACTAATTAGTGAGATACCATACTGCTTTGTAGGATCTTATAAAAAATAAAATCATATGTGCTAATTGGGTCAAAGGATTCTAAAAGGCATGACCTTTTAAGGAGAAATATTAAATTGAGCTTCTATTAAGATGGATGAGAATATTTGAAGAAATCTGAGGGGAAAAAAAAGCATATCTGATGACAAATCGCCTTCAGATCTAGAAAGTGATTATATAAGATGGGTTGTTCCATCCTAAGGACTCACGTGGGAGTGTAGACAGTATAAGATTTTTGCATTTCATAGAAAGTCCCCGTTGAACATTGTGATGACATGACAGGTGATCCTGGCTGCTTGCTTGAGATCCTTGAAGGGCTCTGAGGAGGCTGAAGCAAGAACATTGAGGAAAGGATTCCTTTATCGGATGGAAGAAGGATTAAATCATAAGGTCCCACGCTTCATTGTTTACGGGAATCACCTGGAGGTTCCTTCTAAAAATACCACTGTCAGGGACCCATCCCAGAGATTCCAAATTGACACACGTGGGGTGGGACCTAAGAATTTAGATTTTTTTTTAACAAAATTCCTCAGATAATTCAGACTACAATCACATTTGAGAACCACAGCAGCCTCTCAGCTCTCTCCTGACACTCAGCTTCTGGCTTTTAAGTAAAGATGAGGACTCTTAGTAGATGTCTCCACGTCATGTACAATCCATTCCTTGGTGCCCCACAATGAATCAGATAGAATGGGCTCTATCTGATGACATGTTGCATAGCGTCATCAAAGTCAGGTGCCTGGGCAACTTGTTTGTACAGATTTAATTCTCCCAACCAATAAAAGGAGGAAGACTTTGTTTTTAGAATCATTTTATGCTGTGGAAATTAAGTTAGATAATTTTTTGTGTGTGTGTGCTGGAGAGTGAACTCACACATACTCGACCACTGAGCCACATCCCCAGCCCTATTTCATATTTTGTTTAGAGACAGGGTCTCACTGAGTTGCTTAGCACCTCGATTTTGCCGAGGCTGGCTTTGAACTTGCAATCCTCCTGTCTCAGCCTCCCCAGCCACTGGGATTTCAGATGTGAGCCACCATGCCCAGATTTAAGTCATATAATTATATACCAGAACCCAGAAAGCCAGTCCAGCATGTCTGAGGCAAAGTTCTATTGACTTCCATGAGGGTAGTTTGAAAACAAAACACCATCAAGTCACATATTGAAAAGGTAGGAAAATGACGAAAGTGTGAAGTACTTCCTGTTTTCCCTTCCTTTTCACCTCCCTCTTCAGATCCATGCCCATTATCCAGGTTCTTTGTGTTTTCCATCTTCCAGCACATCAGTGAAGCATATGTTTCTTTCACTCTTGACAGAGGACGCCTTCATTTATTAAACTGTCAAACCTTCTTAGATCTTTGATATTTTTTTTTGCCCAAATCAATACTAACAATATTTTTGTGATGTATTGAAAGCATTATTTATTTCTGCAGAACTTACCTGAGTGGATAGAAAGGAAAGAAGCAATTTTGAGAAACAGCTGCAGTGGTTATGACCACCATATACCTTTGTCCTCAAAAGCATTCTGATGCAGATGACAAGCCCATAATAGGCCCTATGTGACAAGAATGCAGAATATAAGGGAAGAAGCCCCCAGCCAAGGACCACCATTATGTGAATGTGAATGCTCTTTCCAAAATTCCTCCACTAATTGAGCATGGTGTGCTCAGCTACAGGTCTTTCCACTGAGCTTTAGTCTATAAATGATCTGCATCATCAAGCATTCGTTCACAGAATAATGTGTTTTTTAGCTATAACAATGCCCTGTCTGTCTCTTGCTCTTTCTGTGCACTTGACTTGGTTCATTAAAACACCTGACTTGGGATTTCAATTCCCCCAAACACAACTGCTACAGCAGCAGATATTCTGAAAGTATTTATAATCAATATGCTTTTGAATAAGGCATGAACACAGAGACAAAGCTGCCCAGTATTTGTGGGCTTTCAGCTGACCAGGTTTTGTATAGTTGATGACCTTTGAAACACAAATCACACCATCAGAGGGCTCCTTCATTACAAGCGCGGATTGAACACTGTTTTTGAAACGCCTCTTTTAAAAAAAACAGTAAATTTAAATAAAACCCGCAGGCCGGGTGTTTGGTTGTATCTGACCTTTCTGTAAATATGATGAATGGATTCACCGTAAACACTGAGCCCTGAGAAGTTCCGCATGTGGAATAGCAGTTCTCCCAGCAGAGGCGATTGGTTTTACTGAGCGGTTTCAAAAGGAAGCAGAAAGGTGAGGGCCAACTGTCAAACTGGCGCAGTCTTGCCAGAGCTTTTGAATAACCCATTATTAGGCTGTAGAATTCTTTTCAGGTTTTCAACTCTGTTCCTATTTAACTGATCTCACTCCCTCTTCACAGCTGCTTCTAACGTAACATCCTCAAGCACTTGCTAGAGACAGAGTGAGGTTTGAATTTCATCCAAGCATTGGATTTCCATTAAATTAAACAAGGAGCGCAAAGCAGAAGGGGAAAGGTATATTTGTGGAGATTTGGGCATGCTGTCTGATTTTCATATTCTTTGAGTAATCCTGTTTCTTTCCAGTCACTTAACAAATAGCTGTTGAACAGAGATAGGAAGGAGAATAGTGAATCCCAGAGTCTGGGAGCCCTAACCGTGGGCGGTGGGTTCAGGCAGGCCCCTGCCCTTATCTGGGCATCAGGGGTTTTGTTGTTGGTGTTTTTGTTTTGGGGGTCTGTATAATCGAGATGCTAAATAGGATTTTTTTTTCTTGGCTGCTTTGGTTTCCAAAATACGGGTTAGTATATTTTCTTTATACAGAGCAAGACAGAAAGTATTTTAGGTTTTGTGGGTCACGAAGCAAAATGAAGGATCTAGTCTAGATATCTCTAGAACAAGGGAGAAAAGAAAAATCCATAAATTTTTGAAGTGATTCAATATATTAATGATAGTCTATATATTTTTTGGCAATGCGGGTCTCTTATGAGGAGAATAGATCCTTGTTGTTGGGGGAATAGTGTAGGCAGCCTCTTGTTTAATTAGGATTCAAAATTGGGGTTTTCCATCATCACTGATCACAAATGTTCATCTGTAGAATCCATTCACAGCTGACAGGCCATACAAGAACCAGGAGTGACACAGCTGGGGATATAGCTCAGTTGGTAGAGTGCTTGCCTCACATGCACAGGACCCTGGGTTCAATCCCCAGCACTACACACACACACCAAGAACCAGGAGGGAGTCTGAATTGGTCCATGGGATGTAATGTGTCACCCATTGTCTAATGGTGTACAGAGGCTTTTGAAAGAGAGGAAAGGTAAAACATGAAGAAAGGCATAACAAGAACACACAATAAGCAGCCAGGCCAGAGGGCAGTGGTAACTCCAAAGTAGGGAAGGGCATTTGGCCCTGTCAAATAAGTCCTCAGGTGAATGTCATATGTGAAGTCAGATGCATTCTTTTACAGCCAAGCACTTAAAAGTTATTTTTGCCTCATCTGGTTCCCATTTTCTGACCTTGTCGCTTTCTCTCTAACTACAGTCGTTCTTGTGATTATTTCATTTGTCATTATCCATGACCGATCGACTTTTTTTAGTTGACTTCTGTAGCATATAAAATTCTACATAACCTACTATGTAAATTTAGTCCCTGAGTTCTGATAGATGCGATAAACAAGAAGTCTGGGGGCTCAAAGCACTTCTGAATTTTGATTGGATAAAATCACTGTCTTGTGATTTGTTTAAACATCAGTCAGCCAGCCAGTGATGCACATTGAGGAAGACTTGGATATTGCTTTTGCTGCAAAGTCATGCTGTTTGCTCTCTGGATTTTATATATTATAGGATAGTTTTACATTTTTATAAATATGTATGTACAGTTCAAGGTATTGCATTGTTGATATGTCCCTAAACAAAACCAGATCTTGTGAGATGAAAGCTAGAATGTTTTACATACTGTTTTAGGCTAAGGAAATGTCTGGTGGAGAAGAATATACCTAGAGAGAAAAGTATCCCACATTTCTCTGTGAAATCTGTCATAGTGAAGCTAGAATTAGACAGGCAGTCAGTATAGATAGGTAAATCGAGTCAGGTCGGATCAAGGAGGCCAGTTTGAGTGAGTCCAGGAAGTTGGAGACTGTCCCTTAAAGGATTGAATGTTAATGCCTTCAGAGCCCTTCCTCCACCCTTATTAAGAACCTGCCTCTGCTCTAACCTGTTGCTAAGGTAACCTGTCCCAGGAATTACCCTCTCTACCAGGAGTTATAAAGTTGTTGATGTGTCCTGGGCTGCTCCATCCTGCCCTTCCCCCTTCAGCCCATCAGTTTCCCACCTTTTGGTCATCCCACCGAGCATTTCCTGGGCCTAGTCACATATGCAGGAAGGAGAGAAATAAGGGGAAGAGAGCAGGAGAACAAAAGAAGCCCAGGACAGATAAAAAAAAGCAGAATGCCTCTCTTCTTGGGATACCAGGTTACCAGCTATGGCCTTCTTCTTCCTCCCAGGGGAAGGCTATGTTACCCTTTTTAATTAAGCCCTGCTTTATATGCTTGCCTTGGCATGCTTCTCTAATGTTATACATGTGAGGGGGCAGAACTCATCAGCAATAACCTGTATCAATAGCCTGGGTTCCAAGACAGCAGAGCCCTAGGCAAGGGTGAAGTGCTGAGGTTTTATTTGGGAGATGTAGTCTAGAGCATGAGAGAGAAGAAAGGAAAAAGTAAAGAAAGATGTGAGACAATGTAAAATGCTGCATTACCATACTGGGTCATGTATGAGACAGTGCAAGAAGATTTGGAGGAGAAATAATTGGGGTATAGCCTTAATTTAATCAATGAATTAATCCCTAATGGGATTAACTGAGTGGTAACTGGAGGCAGGTGGGTGTGGCTGGAGGAAGTGGTTCAATGGGGCCATGGCTATGGGGTATATGTTTGTATTTGGTGAGTGGAGTCTCTTTGGTTTCTGATCACCATATGAGCTGCTTCCCTCTGCAACACTCTTCCATCATGATGTCCTGCCTTACTTTGAGCCCCAAAGAATGGAGCCTGCTGCTATGGAAACCTCTGAAACCATGAGCCCCTAATAAATCTTTCCTCCTCTACAATTGTGCCGGTTGAGTCCTTTATTCATAGAAGCGAAAAAGCTGACTAAAAAACAGTAAGTGGGCCATTCCTCATAAAGTGATTATTAATAACAAAGGATACAGACATGAAAATGCTGGGGACCATGAGTGGGCTGATGTGGCTGGAGTGATCTTGAACTTGTCTTCTGTTATGTGATTAGCACTGTTGGTTGTCTACCCAGCCTTCCTGTTCTTCATCTTTATCTTATGAGACCCCTATGATTCAGTTCAATTACATGTCTTCTTCACATGACAGCAAACTTCTTGGAAAGCTGCTCCAATTCCAGCTCTGGAGACTGGGTCTTGATTAGTTCGGATCAATCAAGGAAGTCCTCTGTGTTTTTCTAGGGATAGGTTGAAAGAGTGGGCACATGACTTGATGAATAGATGTCTGTGAGAGCTTCTGAGAGAGTTAATTAGCAAGAGATGTGGGCATATGTCATTAAGTCTGGATGATGCTGTATTAGTTATGGGCATCCTGGGACCATAAGGGAAGCCACAGAGGAGGACAAAGTGAAGAAGAAGTGTTGAGAACTCAGAAGTAAAGAATTTAGGCATTCAATGAGATTTTGTTCATTGTGTCAATCAAAGCAGAGCCTACCTTACCTCTGCATTTCATGTTATATGAGATAATGCCTTTTTCTTACTGTTTTAGAAGGTTTAGATTAGGTCTGGTTATTTGAAACCAATAGAAGATAATTAGAAACTATTTTAAAAATTTATACTCTAATAAAATAGAAACTATCGAAGACATCGCCAAATTTCTAGAGACATATGACCTACCCAGACTGAATGAGGAGGTCGTACATGGTTTAGATAGATCAATTTCAAGTAATGAAATAGAAAACACCATCAAGAGCCTACCAATCAAGAAAAACCCAGAACCAGATGGATAATCAGCCGAGTTCTACAAGACTTTCAAAGAAGAATTAGCACCAATACTCTTCAAAGTATTCCATGAAATAGAAAAAGGAGGGAACCCTTCCAAACTCATTCTATGAGGCTAATATCACCCTGATACCAAAACCAGACAAAGACATACCAAGGAAAGAAAACTTTGGGTAAATATCCCTGATGAACATAGATACACAAATTCTCAATAAAATTCTGGCAATCTCATACAAAAACATATTAAAAAGATAGTCCACCACGGTCAAGTGGAATTCATCCCAGGGATGCAGAGTTGGTTCAACATACATAAATCAATAAACATAATTCATCATATTAATAGACTTAAAAATCAAGAATCATATGATCATCTCAATATATGCAGAAAAAGCATTTGACAGAATATAGCACACCTTCGTGTTCAAAACACTAGAAAAACTAGGGATAGTAGGAACATATCTCAACATTGTAAAAGCAATATATGCTAAACCCAAGGCCAGCATCATTCTAAATGGAAAAAAAATTGAAAGCATTTCTGCTAAAAACTGGAACAAGACAAGGATGTCCTTTTTCACCACTTCTATTCAACACCATCCTTGAAACTCTAGTCAGAGCAATTAGACAAAACAAAGAAATTAAAGGGATACAAATAGGTAAAAATGAACTCACACTATCACTATTTGCTGATGGCATGATTCTATATCTAGAAAATGCAAAAATTTCACCAGAAAACTTCTAGAACTAATAAATGAATTCAACAAAGTAGCAGGATATAAAATCAATACCCATAAATCAAACACATTCCTATACATCAGTGATGAGTCCACTGAAAGAGAAATTAGGAAAACTATTCCATTCACAATAGCCTCATAAAAAGAAAAAATAAATAAAATACCTGATAATCAATATAACAAAAGAGGTGAAAGACTATGATGAAAACTACAGGACACTAAAGAAAGAAATTGAAGAAAACTTCAGAAGATGGAAAGATTATATATCCTAATCTTTAGGATATATAAAGAACTAAAAAACTTAACACCTAAAAAACAAATAACCCAATCCATAAATGGGCTAAGGAACTGAACAGACACTTCACAGAAGAAGAAATACAATTGATCAACAAATATATGAAAAGTGTTCAACATCTCTAGCAATTAGAGAAATGCAAATCAAAACTACTCTGAGATTTCATTTCACTCCTGTCAGAATGGCAATCATCAAGAATACAGGCAACAATAAATGTTGGCGAGGATGTGGGGGAAAAAGGTACACTCATACATTACTAGTGAGACTGCAAAATGGTGCAACCACTATGGAAAGCAGTATGGAGATTCATCAGAAAACTGGGGATGGAACCACCATTTGATCCAGCTATCCCACTCTTTGGTTTATACCCAAAGGACTTAAAATCAGCATACTGTAATGACGCAGCCATATCAGTGTTTATAGCAGCTCAATTCACAATAGCTAGACTATAGAGCCAATCTAGGTGTCCTTAAATAAATAAATGGATAAAGAAAATGTGATATATATACTCAATGGAATTACTCAGCTTTAAAGATGAGTAAAATTGTGGCATTTGCCAGTAAATGGTTGGAGTTGGAGAATATCATGCTAAGCGAAATAAACCAATTCCACAAAACCAAAGGCCAAATGTTTTCTCTAATACGTGGATGCTAATTTACAATAAGGTTGGGGGCACTAGGGAAGAATAGCATTACCTTAGATTAGGTAAAGGGAAGTGATAGGGAGGGACGAGGTGGGGAGATATAGGGATAGAAATGATGGTAGAATAAAACAGATATTGTTACTATATGTATATATGTGACTACATGACCAATATGATTCTACAACATGTACACTCAGAAAAATGAGAAATTATATTCCATCTATGTACGATATATCAAAGTGCATAAATGAATTCTACAATCATGTGTAACTAATTAAAACAAACAAAAAATTAAAAATAACATGATAAAGAATTAAATAACCAACAGATAATAAATCATTTTAAGGGGCAACCAAACTGTATTTTGTTCAAAAAAATACATATAGGCTGTGATGGAATAAATATAGGCCTTTTATCTTACAGGTTAGAAATCTTTCATGATAAACAAAAGTTAAAAGAATTTGCAGCCAGAAAACCAGCATTGCAAAGCATCTTGACCAAACACTACACGAGGAAGAAATGAAAAACAATAACCAAAACCATCAGTGGGAAGTGCCTCAGTAAAGACAGAGGGCGGGGGGGGGGGGGAAGCTAATCAAGGAGAAACAAACTAAATTAAAAAAAAAAAAGATAAATAATCAAACATGGCTGGAAGTACAAACCATATATCAATAGTAACTCTAAACGTTAATGGATTAAACTCTCTAATAAAGCGACATAGGCTGGTAACATGGATTAAAAAAACAAATCCAACAATATGCTGCCTTCAGGAGATACATCTGATTGGAAAAGACATACACAGGCTGAAGGTGAAAGGTTGGGAAAAAATATACCACACACACGGTCCTCGTAAGCAAGCAGGGGTGGCCATCCTCATATCGAATAAAATCGACTTCAAGACTAAGTTAATCAAAAGGGATAAGGAAGGACATTATATACTGTTAAAAGGAACAATTCACCAACAAGATATAACAATTATCAATATTTATGCACCAAATAATGGTGCTGGGACATTCATAAAACAAATTCTCCTCAAGTTCAAGAATCAAATAGACCACAACACAATAATTATGGGTGACTTCAACACACCTCTCTCACCATTGGACAGATCCTCCAAACAAAAGTTGAATAAAGAAACTATAGAACTCAATATCACAATCAATAACCTAGACTTAACTGACATATATAGAATATATCAACCATCATCAAGTGGATATACTTTTTTCTCAGCAGCACATGGATCCTTCTCAAAAATAGACCATATATTATGCCATAGGGCAACCCTCAGTAAATATACAGGGGTGGAGATAATCCCATGCATTTTATCTGATCATAATGGAATGAAACTGGAAATCAATGATAAAAGAAGGAAGGAAAAATCCTACATCACATGGAAAATGAACAATATGTTACTGAATGATCAATGGGTTACAGAAGACATAAAGGAGGAAATCAAAAAATTCTTAGAGATAAATGAAAATACAGACACAACATATCGGAATCTATGGGACACAATGAAAGCAGTTTTAAGAGGGAAATACATTGCCTGGAGGTCATTCCTCAAAAAAAGAAAAAAGCAACAAATAAATGAGCTCACACTTCATGTCAAAGCCCTAGAAAAGGAAGAGCAAAACAACAGCAAATGTAACAGAAGGCAAGAAATAATTAAAATCAGAGCGGAAATCAATGAAATCGAAACTAAAGAAACTATTGAAAAAATTAACAAAACTAAAAGTTTTGAAAAAATTAACAAAACTAAAATTAACAAAACTAAAAATTAACAAAACTAAAATAACAATGAAAACCAACAGTGGGAGGTAGGACAGTAAAGGGGGGGGAAATAATCAAAGAGGAAAACAAACCATGTTTAGTAACAGAAATAAACAAATATGGCTGGAAGAACAACCCATATCTCAATAATAACCCTAAATGTTAATGGCTTAAACTCACCAATTAAGAGACACAGGCTAGTAGAATGGATCACAAAACAAGACCCAACAATATGCTGCCTACAGGAGACGCATTTGATAGGAAAAGACATACATAGGCTGAAGGTGAAAGGTTGGGAAAAATCATACTACTCATATGGACTTCGGAAACAAGCAGGAGTGTCCATACTCATATCAAATAAAATAGATTTCAAGCCAAAGTTAATCAAAAGGGATAAAGAGGGACACTACATACTGCTCAAGGGAACCATACACCAACAAGACATAACAATCATAAATATATATGCCCCAAACAATGGTGCAGCTATGTTCATCAAACAAACTCTTCGCAAGTTCAAGAGTCTAATAGACCACCATACAATAATCATGGGAGACTTCAACACACCTCTCTCGCCACTGGACAGATCTTCCAAACAAAAGTTGAATAAGGAAACTATAGAACTCAATAACACAATTAATAACCTAGACTTAATTGACATATATAGAATATACCACCCAACATCAAGCAGTTACACTTTTTTCTCAGAAGCACATGGATCCTTCTCAAAAATAGATCCTATATTATGTCACAGTGCAACTCTTAGACAATATAAAGGAGTAGAGATAATACCATGCATCTTATCTGATCATAATGGAATGAAACTGAAAATCAACGATAAAAGAAGGAAGGAAAATGCATACATCACTTGGAGAATGAACAATAGGTTACTGAATGATCAATGGGTTATAGAAGACATCAAGGAGGAAATTAAAAAATTCTTAGAGATAAATGAAAACACAGACACAACATATCGGAATCTATGGGACACATTGAAAGCAGTTCTAAGAGAAAAATTCATTGCTTGGAGTTCATTCTTTAAAAAAAGAAAAAACCAACAAATAAATGATCTCATACTTCATCTCAAAATCCTAGAAAAAGAAGAGCAAAACAACAGCAAAAGAAGTAGAAGGCAAGAAATAATTAAAATCAGAGCTGAAATTAATGAAATCGAAACAAAAGAAACAATTGAAAAAATTGACAAACTAAAAGTTGGTTCTTTGAAAAAATAAACAAAATCGACAGACCCTTAGCGATGCTAGCGAAGAGAAGAAGAGAGAGAACTCAAATTACTAGCATACGGGATGAAAAAGGCAATATCACAATAGACACTTCAGAAATACAGAAGATAATCATAAATTATTTTGAATCCTTATACTCCAATAAATTAGAAGATAGTGAAGGCATAGATAAATTTCTTAAGTCATATGATCTGCCCAGATTGAGTCAGGAGGATATAGACAACCTAAACAGACCAATATCAATTGAGGAAATAGAAGAAACCATCAAAAGACTACCAACTAAGAAAAGCCCAGGACCGGATGGGTATACAGCAGAGTTTTACAAAACCTTTAAAGAGGAACTAATACCAATCCTTTTCAAGCTACTTCAGGAAATAGAAAAAGAGGGAGAACTTCCAAATTCATTCTACGAGGCCAACATCACCCTGATACCTAAACCAGACAAAGACACTTCAAAGAAAGAAAACTACAGACCAATATCTCTAATGAACCTAGATTCAAAAATCCTCAATAAAATTCTGGCGAATCGGATACAAAAACACATCAAAAAAATTGTGCACCATGATCAAGTAGGATTCATTCCTGGGATGCAAGGATGGTTCAGTATACGGAAATCAATACGTTATTCACCACATCAATAGACTCAAAGATAAGAACCATATGATCATCTCAATAGATGCAGAAAAAGCATTCGACAAAGTACAGCATCCCTTTATGTTCAAAACATTAGAAAAACTAGGGATAACAGGAACTTGCCTCAACATTGTAAAAGCTATCTATGCTAAGCCGCAGGCTAGCATCATTCTGAATGGAGAAAAATTGAAGGCATTCCCTCTAAAATCTGGAACAAGATAGGGATGCCCTCTCTCACCACTTCTGTACAACATAGTTCTCGAAACACTGGCCAGAGCAATTAGACAGACGAAAGAAATTAAAGGCGTAAAAACAGGAAAAGAAGAACTTAAATTATCACTATTTGCGGATGATATGATTCTATACCTAGCAGACCCAAAAGGGTCTACAAAGAAACTACTAGAACTAATAAATGAATTCAGCAAAGTGGCAGGATATAAAATCAACATGCATAAATCAAAGACATTCCTGTATATCAGCAACAAAACTTCTGAAATGGAAATGAGGAAAACCACTCCATTCACAATATCCTCAAAAAAAAAAAAATACTTGGGAATCAACCTAACAAAAGAGGTGTAAGATTTATACAATGAAAACTACAGAAACCTAAAGAGAGAAATAGAAGAGGATCTTAGAAGATGGAAAAATATACCCTGTTCATGGATAGGCAGAACTAACATCATCAAAATGGCGATATTACCAAAAGTTTATATAACATCCTTAGAACAACAAAAATCAACACTTCTTTTGTCAATAGCATGCATCTTTTTGTTGCTTAAGTTAACAGTAAATTAATGGTTTATACCATGGCAAGAATCTTTTTAAATTTTTTTTTTTAATTTATATATGACAGCAGAATGCATTACAATTCTTATTACATATATAGAGCACAATTTTTCATATCTCTGGTTGTATACATAGTATATTCACACCAATTTGTGTCTTCATACATGTACTTTGGATAGTAATGATCATTACATTCCACCATCATTAATTACCCCATGCCCCATCCTTTCTCTTCCAACCCCTCTGCCCTATCTACAGTTCGTCTATTCCCCCCATGCTCCCGCTCCCTATTCCACTATGAATCACCCTCCTCATATCAAAGAAAACATTTGGCATTGTTTTTTTGGGATTGGCTAACTTTACTTAGCATTATCTTCTCTAACTCCATCCATTTACCTGCAAATGCCATGATTTTATTCTCTTTTATTGATGAGTAATATTCCATTGTGTATATATGCCACATTTTTTTTATCCATTCATCTATTGAAGGTCACCTAGGTTGGTTCCACAGTTTAGCTATTGTGAATTGTGCTGCTATAAACATCCATGTGGCTGTGTCCCTCTAGTATGATGTTCTTAAGTCCTTTGGGTATAGACCGAGATTTTATCTCAATCCAGTCAGAATAGCCATAATTATGCATACAAACGAGTGTTGGCGAGGATGTGGGGGAAAAGGTACACTCATACACTGCTGGTGGGACTGCAAATTGGTGCAGCCAATATGAAAAGCACTACGGAGATTTCTTGGAAAATTGGGAATGGAACCACCATTTGACTCAGCTGTCCCTCTCCTCGGTCTATACCCAAAAGAACTTAAGAAAAGAGTCTTGACTTCTTGTAATTATCCATATGTGAGAATATTTTAGACAAGTCACTAGCTTTACCTGTTTCTGACTGCACTCTATAACCAGTAAAGCACTTTTCAGAAATAAGACTCTACATTTCTGAGACCATTTTAACTATAGTACAGGCATATGTTCAACCATCTGAAATCTATTCATATTTATATAATAGAATTTTTGCCACAGGTATAAATTAGTATCTAGAATATGGATAGCAGCTCTCAGGGGTATTTCTTCTCATTTGGCCAGCCCCATTTCTAAAAGCAGAAAGCCTTTGCAAATGTTAAATTTCTAGCATTAATTATTAGTGATCTTCTCCCATCAAAATAGCTTTTGGTGTTTATTAACTTATGTATGTATGTATGTATGTATGTATGTATGTGATGCCAGGGATCAAACCCAGAGCCTCACGCATGCTAGCCAAGTTCTCTATCACTGACTTATATTCTCCATCCTCTCCCACTAAAATTTAACTGTGGCCACATGAGATGGATAATTTACATAAAACCCACTGGATACTGAGAAGTGTAAATGTTTGAGATAATCTTGGGTTAATAGCCTGGCTGGGTTTATCCCATATCAGATATTACTTCATGAAAAAACTTCATAAGCTAATTCAGTTTAAACTCTGTGCAGCTCATCTCTTTTATGGTGGTCCCTGAAAATTCTCCATTACCATTCTCTCCACAGATTTCCCTAATCCAATGGAAGAGTCCCGTTTGGCTAGACTACTCATCTCTCCACAGGACCTGACTTTGTGTAGGTCAGAATGGGAAGAAGGCCTGTGTCAGATACTGATGGCTATGGATGATAACAAACCATCCAGTAACATACATCTGAAAATAACCTTTATTATTGTCTTCTTATTGCAAAAGTAATATATTGTTATTGTAGGATTTTTAGGAGAAAGCCATTCTGGAGACAATTATTTTAAATATTTGATTGTGTAGCTGTCTAAATTATTCTTTTCTATTTGCATATGCACTAAATAGTTTTATGTAACAGTGGTAACATTGGATCAAAATATTTATGCTATCTCTTATCCTTCTCTTTTCCATTCCTCATGTGTGAATGTCTTTTCACACATGTTTATTTTCAAAGGTGGCATGGTGCTTTATCATCTATACACATCCATAACTTAATTAATCTATTTCTTATTTTCCTATTGATGGAGATTCATATTATTTTCTACTTTTTTTCATTACAAACAATATCAAAATGGAAATGGTGGCACACATATATTGTTTAATGTCCCATAATCAGCTCCCTGGAAACTCTAGAAGAATCAATTGAAAAATGATTAGAAAACATAAAAGTGCTGAACCAGGTGGTCAGTTAAAAAAATGAATATATCAAAATCAATAGCTTTCCTAATGTACCAACAGGAATTGGCTAGAAATTTTAATGGAAAAGAAGGTTCCATTTGCAATACCAACAAAAGCATAAACTATCTAGGAATAAATAATAAAAATTGTGTTGCTCTGATTTCAGTTTGTGCCCTAAAATATTCATATGTTGGAATACCCCAGAGTGGAAATTCTGAGAGGTGGTGTGAAACCTTTAAGAGGGAAGGTCCAGTGGAAGAGCTTGTGCTTTTATGAGGAATTAATACTTTTATTTAGGAATGCATTTTTGCTCCTTGGAAGTTGTGAAAGAGTGGATTATTATAAAGCTAGGCCACTCCACTTTCTTGGCCCCTTCTGCATAAGTTCAGTTCCCTTTAAATTTCCCAGCTGGGTAGGGGCAGCCCAATCTTGAATTTTCAACCTCTAAAACTATGAGCTAAAGAAATCTCTTTTATTTATAAAGTATATAGCCTCAGGAATTTGGTTATAGCAACATGAAGTGGACTAGGTCATGTGGACAGAATTAAAACTATTTATAGAGAATATATATAGAGAGAAAGAAACACCTACTCAGATATTGAAAAAAAATCAGTATTATAAGAATGCAGATGCCCCTTACATTAATCCATTGTGTCAACCTTGTCCCAATGGAAGTTCTAATTAATTTTTATGGAGGAGAGTGCAGGAGGAGACTGAACATAGAGTGCTTCTACAATGTACTACCTGTAGAGAATGAGCTTAGCACACACTGAGAGTGAGCTGCCTCCCATTTCCACTCCAAATTTCTGGAAATGATGCAAAACATAGTATTTAAAAGTAAATCTATATCAATGCTAGAACACCAGAGGGGATCCTCTAGATGGATGTATATTACAAGAAATTCTTGAAATAATCCGTTCAGATTGGTTTGGAATGGACCTCTCAGGAGAGGTTTAGTTAGGAGAGGCTAATAGAGGAGGAGGTAGAGGTTCTGAAATAGCCCTTAGAGTGACTGTGTGAGGTGCCACAGGAGAAGCAAGGAGACTTAGCAACATCCCTTTACCCATATTGTGCCAAGCACAGATAGCAGTATTATCTGTCCCCTATAGAGGCAATAAGTGGGAGCACTGCAGCCTGAAAAATGAGCTGTATCCCAGGTAGCTATTATTACATGGAAAACAGGAACCCAAAGTCAAGGAGACAAACTGTAGGTCTGTCTTGCCAAACCGCACCTCCTCCTCTCCCCGTAATAAACAGTAACAAACACAGTATTTTCAGACAGAAAACCCCCAAACAAAATACACACATCACCAAGAATCACTAAATGCTTTGGAAAAACTAACAGCATGAAAGAAAGCTGCCAGAATCAACAAATAGAACACAAAGGATCAGAATTCATAGAGCAACCAGAAAAAGAATGCACGTAAATTTTAGAATCTTCTTTTAAGGATCGGTTTAACTCTAATTCTTTTTAGTATTCCCATAGTATTCTGGGATATGGCACACCTTTTCAATCATTGCCATATTGATGGACATTTAAGCAATCCTCAGTACTCACCCCCCCAAAAATCGACTTTAAAAGAGAAGACATATAAACCTGTCATCATTTAGATGTGAGGTGTTCTCCAAAAGCTCATGTGTGAGGCAATGCAAGAATTGTCAGAGGCGACATGATTCAATTATGAAAGGTGTAACCTAATCAGCGGATTAAGCTACTGATATGGACTAACTGGGCAGTAACTGGGGGCAGTTAGGGTGTGACTGGAGGAAGTAAGCCACTGAGGATCTACCTTTTAGATTAATATTTCCATTCTCTCCCCCTTTCTACTTCTTAGTGGCTATGTCCTAAGCTGCTTCTCTCTATCATGCCCTTTCACCATAAGATTCTGCCTCACCTCAGGCTAAGAGCTATGGAGTCGACTGACCAGGGACTGAAACTCTAAAAACGTGAGCCAAAATAGATTTTTCTTTCTCTATGTTGTTCTTGTCAGGTTTTTGATCACAGCAATGAGAACAAAACAAAAACAAAAACAAAAACAAAAACAAAAAACTGACTAAAACAGAAACAGGTGCTGAGAAAGTGGGTCATTGCTGTGACTAACCTGACCATGTGGCTCAGAAGCTTTTGGCGCTTTTTGGAGTTTGTGGGAGAAATTTTGAAAAGTTTAGAGATTCAAGCTGGACAGCTTTAGGTTATTGTAAAGAAAGCTTCATGGGCCATTCTGGTGGGAGCTCAGAAGACCAGAAGGCCAAACGGATTGTAGGTAGTAAAAACTGGGATCGTGAGGTTTCAGAAGAAACAGAGGAATGTATTGGAAATTGTACTAAAATCCATTCATGTTATGTTCTGGCAAAGAGGTTGTCTACATTGGCCCATGTACTGAGACTTGTTTTTTGAGGGTGAATTTAATGGTAACATACTAATTAATAGGGCAGAGGAAATTTCAAGGCACAACATTCAGAATGTGGCATGGATATTGTTAGTAGTTTCTATCCAAGTCTCCTGTGGTAATCAGGAGCAGAAAGCAAAGTCTAACAATTTGAAAAACTTGGTGGTTTGGCCAGATAAGTAGGAGTAAAACTGGGGCAAAGGAAGTTGTGCTTGTTCAAGAAATAAAACAACTAGAAATGCTAAGTACTTTTCATAGAAACAACAGGAAAGAGGACTTGACAGCATCTCAGGAATTGGCAAGACCACACCCATTGCCCCCTCAAGGGTGTAGAAGTAAAAATACTTTGAGACTGTGGAGTGCTCTGCTCTTACATGGGAGCGTAGGAAGTTCTTTCACCATGCTCAGTAGCACAGTCACTTGGAGGCTGCTGTAGCTGTGGTCCTTGGCTACTGCTTAAGATAGCGACAACCTTGGTATCAACCACATGGTACTAGTTCTGTGGGAATGCAGGATGCTAGAATTAGAGGGTCATGGAGGCTTCCACTGAGATTGCAAAGGAAGACCTGGGAGTCCAGGCAAAGTATAGTAGAGACAGAATCCCTGCTGACTGTCCCTGAGAGGGTGATGCATGAAGATGTGAGAAGGAAGTCAAAGATGCAGTGGAGACCCCTGAGATTAAGAAAAGACAGTAATGTGGGATGCCTGCTGAGGGAAGCTATAGAAATTGAGCAGAAACAAGTCAAGAGAGAGGCCATATGGGCTACAACAAGCAAGGTCATAGGAGTGGAGCTATAGAACCCTTTGGAGTGAGTATCATGACATCATGTGCCCCAGATGGTGGATGTGGAGCTTCAAGACTTGTTTGTCCAGCCAAATTTCAGCCTTGCTTTGGTACCATTCTTTCTTTCAATGCTCCTATCTCTCTCTTTTGGAATAGAAATGTTTATGCTATACCATTATATACTGTATATATGTTACTTTTGCTCTGTAGTCTCATGGCTAAGAGTTTGTCTTGTATCTCAGGTGAGATTTGGGACTTGGACTATTGGCCAATCCTGGAACTATGAAGACTGTGGAAAATCTTGGAAATGGATGAAATGTATTTTGCATTGTAAGATGGGCATGAGTTTTGGGGGGTCAGGGGCAAAATATTATGGTTTAAATATGAGGTGTCCTTTAAACCTCATGTATGAATGCAAGAAGTTTTAGGGGCAAAATAATGTGATTATGAGAAGTGTAATATAATCAGGGGATTAATCTGCTGATGTGGATTACCTGGGTGGTAACTGTAGGCAGGTTGAGGTGTGGCTAGAGGAGGTGAGTCATGGCAATGTGTGGGGAGGGGGTATGCCATTGAGGTTATATTTTGTCTCTGATGAGTGAAGTTCTCTTTCTCTCTCCTTCCTGGTGGCCATGTCCTGAGCTGCCTTCCACTGCCAATGTTCTTCCACCATAAGGTTCTGCCTCATCTTGGGCCCAGAGCAATGGAGTCAACTGACCTTAGACTGCACCTCTGAAAGCATGAGCCAAAATAAGCTTTTCCTTCTCTGTGTTGTTCTTGTCATGTCTTTTGATCAAAGCAATGAGAAAGCTTACTAAAAAAAATAAAAAATAAAATAAAAAACCCCATTCTATGTTAAAGATATTTTAGGGTGACAGTCTTTAAATTTTGATGATTTATATTACTTAACTAATGTTATATGACAATAACCTAATCAAATAACATTAGGCATTTGAAAACACTTTATTTTCTTGGTGGAATTAGCATAATTCAGATTAGGCATTCTTTATCGAAATCTTATTTTGATTAAGGCAAATGTCTAGTTTCACATGCCTCAAAATTTTTAAAGCAAGGGGTAGTGCATCCATATTCCATAGAATAATCCACATGGATCAGAATTTGGGGCCTCATTCATTTATTCACCTGTGACATAGGATGATCCCAAACCATTTTCTGAAGAAAAGCTCCACTGGCACTGCCTATGAGTTAATGGGAAAAAAAAGTAAACCCTGTAAATGACATAATTCTTCCTGAGCCGTTGATTTGCTTCCTTTCTTATGAACATTGTGAATTGTGTAGCTGACTCGGTTTTCCTTTTCCCATTGGCTGCCAGCCACATTGTGGGTCACAAGTTCACACTATCATGTGCAATTTAAACCTCATTTCTGTTCTCTGATTATGTCCCTTAATGTGTTTTTCTTTTCACTTATTTTTTTTCTTCAATTTTAATTTTCATTCTTTGTTTCCTTTATGTACTGTTTTAAATTCTTTCTGAAACAAAAATGTTATAAAGATGAATAAATAATATGAGAGGTGCCTAAATTGAAAATAAACACATAACACACAGGCCAGAACGTATACTTCCTAATGAGTAGCAAAGCCTTCAATATATTTATCTTGAGAAACTACTAACTTCCTGCAATTGACATTGTCACCAAGGAAATAAGCTTTGAAGTCTCTTTTACAATTTTCTCCTAAGATCTTGCACAGTGTGTAAATATTTTCCATAGTAGTAAGACTTTATGGGTCATTTTCATTTTTGGAAACATTCCAGTATTTCATGGTAAACCTTGCAAATATAAATGGCACATTAAGCTGGGTAATCAGCTTGGCACTTTTATTTTTTCCAAATGTATGCTACAATAGAAAATAATAGATATTTTTTTGTAAATATAGTTAATAAACTGTCATTTGAAAGTGTTTCCCTAGGGCTGGGATATACGTTGGTGTTTTGTATGGGATCTTGGGTTCAATTCCCAATGTTATAAAAAACAAAACAAAATAAAACAAAAAGAAAAAAGTATTTCCCAAGGGATAGTCTAAGAGGAGTTTGGGTGTGTGTGGTATTGTTAGGAGAAGGGCCTGCTCTTTGTGAAAGTCCATTAATCTGGACATATTTGTTCTGATGGATTTTTTCAAAAGCATCTTACCCCATTGCCATACACCCCTCCAATCCAAAAGAATAAAAGAAGGTTTGGTAAAGTGTTAGTCATGGTGATTAATACATCACAAAGAAAGTGTAGATGGGCTCTCACTCATTTTCAGGGAATAGAGAAATTGCTCAGGATCCTAGGCATTTCCCCTCATTCTGTGATTAGCCTACATGCCAAAGAAAAATTGCATTTTATTGTACCTTCTGGGGGAATGGAGCTTCATGTCTGTCTTTTGATTGCTGACAATGGTATCAAGTAGTTGTTTACATGTGGAAAATCTGAAACCAATTTGCCCCTCTTAAAGGACTGTTTTAGAAGTTCCGCATATGATCTAGCCCTTTACTGCTCAGCAAGTCTCTTTTGCTGTATGTATATGTTCACTATCATGGCTGTAGTATCATGACACCATAGAATGTTATCACTGGAAGGACCTTAGGTATGATTTGGGCTACTGGGGCTATGGTAGGTACAGAATTATGGGACACACTAAGACGTGTCATGTAAGGGCTCTGTGCTTTGCCTTGAATTTGTCCGCTTCAGGAACTGAAAAACAAACTGAAAATAATTAATGTTAGAAAACATTGTTTTGGGGGATGGGAATCCCAACTTTGCCCCAGTCTGGCTGGGCACAAATCAGGAGCCACTGAAGCAGGAACAAACTTTATTTCTGAAATTCACCAGCACACTCCACACACTCTCCTGGGAACTCCCCCAATGCCACGCGGCTCCTCCAGGAACCCACAACCGGAAATATCCCTCCTCCGGCACTTCCCCAACCAATGGGAACTCTCCGGGAATCCCCACGAGAGCTGAAGGGGAACTCAATGGGAACTCCGCCAGAACTCAAAAGTCATCATCTTAAGGGCTCGCTAGCATCACCTCTCAACCACTACTTCTGGCAAAAATGCCATGCGTCATCCCGACTGGCCCTCAACACAACTTCATTACAGATAAGCTTAGGGGCTGATGGAAGAAGAGGAAGAAACTGATAGAAGCAGAGAGCTGGCAAAAGTCACAAGATGATGAGCTGTAAAATATGACCCAAGACGATTTCTATGTCCAGGCTGAAGGATAAAAGAAGGTAGTGCAATAAGGAAATTAAGATAGAACCCTGCAGCAGGTCTCTTGGAGAACCATGTTAAATATCAAGGCAGGGAATTATAAGCCATGAAGTACGGGTTCTGCTGGTCCAGATCCTCTTCTTTGCAGATATATTACAAAATCACATATGGAATTTCTTCTGACCAGACTGAATTGGGGTTGCCAAGAGAAGCACTAACGTCCATTCAGATTAAGCTAAGCAGGATCAAGAGATGTCCTTTGGCATCAACACAGCAGTCTCTCAACATAGGCTGTAAGATAAATTAGATTCTAGTGAGCATAAAACCTAATCCACAAATTTTAGAAGTTGAGGAAACCGAGATCAAAGAGATGACTAATTTAAATGAATCCAATTCAAAACCCCCCAAATCGAATTGGAACTGATGGCATTAGTGGAGTCTCCATCAACTCTAATTTCTTCTCAGGGCTTCCTATCCAAAGAACAAAGATCCTCTGTGGAAGCTGTCCTCAGGTTCAAACCTTCCTGGGCTCATGGGGTTGATGAGCTTTCCTAGGGATGATTTTGTTGGGATTACTTTATAATGCTGTGAAACACTTAGGGTTTGCAATTACTTTTTCTAATTTTCTATAAAATAATTCTGCATGTCATAATGCTGATCCCCTGGGCAATATATTTCAGAGCAATTATCTAGCCCACCCTTTGCCCTTCTGCTTCAGAAACATCAACTAAAATGGGCCATAATTGAATGGGAATGAAAGCTGATTAACCCTCGCCTACCCTTTGCAGTGTTTAGTTTTTGAGTTAATTGATTGTTTCTACTTATTAGCAATTTGCCTTTGAAAAATGTCTCAGTGATTTTTTTTCTTTATATCTAAGGAAGGGTGTGTGTGTGTGTGTGTGTGTGTGTGTGTGTGTAGGAATGAGGAGTGGAGTGTAGGTGGGAGGGAAATAAAACTGGAGAAAAGGGAAAAGAAGAACCATGTTTACTTATATTATTTATTTTCTGGTTCTTTAGTGTTGCATCTTGCAAAACCCCTGGTAGCATTCTTGTGGACAAGAGCATCAGTTACAGTATCAGACAGAAATTTTTGAAATCCTACCTTGATCACCTTGGCAAGTCACTTAGGAGGGATAACAACAGAGTTATTTCATGGGACTACCATGAGGACTAAGATAAATGATAGATGCTCAGGTGCTGGAAGTTAATAGGTGCCCAATGAATGCTATTTTTTTTTATTTTATACATTAAATAAATGGACTTCCTGCACAACTTAAAAGTGTGCTTGTTAGGGTAACTATAGCTTACAACAATACACTGTATATTTTATTAAAGACTAGAAGAAAAGAGTTTGAAAGTTCTCAACACAAAGAAATAGTAAATGTTGAAGGAGAGGAAAATGCCAGTTACATTGATTTGATCATTATACATTGTATTCACGTATTGAATTATCACACCCTCCTCCATAAATATGTGCAAGTATTTTATGTCAATAAAAATTTACTTGAAATATCGAGTTTTGGGAAAAAGCAATTGGAATGTAGAAATCATATTCAATGCAATGGAAGAGGTGAGCATTGGCCACAAATAATTCATGAGACTTCATGAGAGTCAGATAAAAAGCTTCTTTGTCTGGCTTCCCTGCTATAATTTGTATGGTTTCGACATGAATTGTGGGAGTGCTCAGTCTGGACTTCCCTAGTTACCATGTCTGTTCTGTGCCTTTCCCCTTTCAATGAATTTTCTTTCCTTCCTCCCTCCCCACTGCCCCACTCTAGCCATGTAGTCTGAATTCAAGTTTGTATCTTCTTACAAGATCCATGTTTTTGACCACCAGGATTGTGGAAGGGTGGATGCTTGAATCAAAGGCTAGTCAGAGTTCTCTCTAAAGCAGTGCTTCTTAACTGGAGGAGCCTTTTCCTCCACGAATTGGGAGACATTTGGCAATACCCACAAGCATTTGTGATTTTTAGAATAAGGGGGTACTATTGGCATTGGTGGGTAGAGGTTAGCAAGTCTTCTAAACATCCTCTAATGTCCAGGACAGACCTCACAGCAAAGAATTATCCAATTTAAAATGTCAATTACAATGCTGTTGAGAAATCCTGCCTGAAAGAATTCTTTACTGAAGCAGGTTGATTGTGGGGGGGTCTTAGACCACAAGACTATAATATTAGAATGATACTCTGGGACCATGCCCTTTACCATGTAGGGAATCAGTGTAGAGAGAAGGAAGACAGGTGACCTCTTCCAAGTCAATGATTCTAGTCACTCTCAAAGCCAGTCTCAATTCTTTCCTCTTAGACTTTGTTTATTGGGATAACAAATTTTCTTATTTTGTTTAAACTAGTTCAGTTTAGGATTTTGTTATTTGTTACTTAGTAACTCTAATATATTGAATATGTGTATTGAGTACAAGTCTGCATCCAAGTAACAGAGAGTAATAAATTTAAATTTGTTGTGTAGGAGCTCTTTCAGTGTGGCCATCCATTAGCTGTGGCCCTTGGGCTATGCTATCCCTCTGAACTTTTTTTTTTATTGAAACTGGGTATATGCCATGTCTACAAATATTGAAATATTTTATCTAAAGTCCTGAGCATATTGGGCCAAATACGTTAGGTATCTATAAAATTTGTCAGCTCTCTTCCTTTGCAAAATTTAAAACTTAAGGAATGATTCATTTTAGGAGAATACTTTGGGGCATTTTTTGATTTCTTATTGTTGGATATTCTTGAAATTTGGGACTTTAGAGGAAGGAAATCTGACTTGAGCTATCAGAAATTGAGATTTAAAAATGGAAAAGGCTAAAAATATATTTGAAATCAGAAAATATAAAAATATACAAAATTTGTATCCAGTTGCAGCTAAACAAATATATATTCTTTTTGTTGTTGTTGTTCAGATGACTACAGTGGAATTTGAGCAAGTTTACTGGGTAGCACCCCCACATGGTTAATATGCTGATAACAACTCTCATTTTCCATGGTGTGTGTAGTTTTTAATATTCTTATAATTGATAAGTTGGTTTCTTTTTGTTTTTGAAGTTGTTTAGCTAACAGGATTCCTATGCAGTTCATATTTAATGAAACCACCACATTTTTCTTTTGAACAGCACAGTCTCTTCCCTAGTGCTTCGTTATGAATACTGTGAGAAAGCAAGATCAAATAAGGCCAAATGGCTTTCCACTGAAGATTCCTGAAGCTTTTAACTGGAATGAAAGATGAATGTCTGGCAAAAAAGTAAGTAGGAGTAATATTTTGGGTGTGGATCTAACGAACTAACCAAGTTGTTAACTATAATGGGTGAGGCCATAAATATATGGAATTCCCATAATGATTTTTTTTTCATGATGAATTTATATGCTCCATACAGCCAGATTAGCTGGGTATATTTATCTTATGTTGTGAAGCAGTGTGTTTCAAAATTTGGGATTTCCAATGGGAAAAAAAAAATGTTCTATTCATTCCGAATGTGGAGTTCACTTCTGTAAAAAACAGTCAATGTTTTGTAGCTATTCTTTTTTAGAAATCTGTTCACTTTGGGGATTTAAAAATTGTCATTCAGGGACCTAAATTGTGATTTGCAGTAAGAGGTAGTTTGAGATAGTAATTTCAGGAATTTTTTTTTCTTCTCAATGTCAACAAAGATTTGTATTTTGAGAGATGTTTTTTTAGTAGACTGATTCATTAATTAATAGTTACATCTCATTATTAAAACCAATTGTTACTAATTTTTCATTTAAACATGCATTGAGACTTAAATCAATGATCCAATTTTATTATAATATGATAAAAATACACAGATCATTCCTTCAGTAATGATGCAAATACATGAGCAAGTTAAGTTACAATGGGCAGTAAATGCCATTTGTTGCTTTGGGTAACTTTATTTGAGTAATTTCTCTACATTTTGGTATGAATGAGCAGGTTCTGGGGTACCTTCTTAACGGTTTCGTGTCAGAGTCAGGTCCACAGATTATATCCCATAAAACCTTGCAATGAGGTGATTTCTTATAGTGTAGCCATTCCTTGAATCTTTTCCGAAATCTTGTGGATCTTTTGAGCAGCCTGAGAGCATCAGCATTTTTCCACACCGAATTTATACAATTTCAGGTAATGACAAAGAAAGTTAAAGTTAAAAATTTGCCTTTTATAGCTAGATTATGAGCAAATTCCCTTTAGATCTTTAAATTACTGAAAGTAATTAGGAAACCTGTATTTTTCCTCATTCACATGCCTGAGACCCTGGGCTGACAAGCACTGAGTTAACAGAAAGAAAAAAAAAAACAACTTTGCAGACTGTGATTTTGAATAAGATGGGTGGTCTATGGCACAATGGTCTATCTCTGAGCAACTTTAGTTCCACATAAGAACACTGGATGACATCACTGGGTCACTCCCAGGTCCAAGAATGTTTTCCTTTTCATAAGATTGTTTTCTAGGACTTTAAATCCAGCCTGAAAACTTTATTTTTTGTTATCATTTTCCAAGAAGAACCTTTCAGAAGTATTTTACTACCTCAAGATTATCCTCATTTATTTCATTGCATTATGAAACATCAAAAAGAGGAATGATATGTCCCAAATTCTATAAAGAACTGAGTGTAGGAGGGGAAATTTCCTCTCTTACAAATAGTGTATCCTGAACTAATCCACTTTTATTTATAATGCTGTTGTTAATCTCTTTAGAAATGCCTATCCACAGAGCTCTCAGTGAGGATCCGTTAAAGTATTTTAAAACATTTTTTTCTGACTTTTAAACAAACAAGAGCATGGTTTATACTGTTTTATTTTTTTCTCAAAATGTAGATCATCTGCCTCAGAATAACCCAGAAAAAACTTTTAAATGCAGTATCTTCAATGTGACGCAATTTGATATTTGGGAATCTTTATTTTCAATGATCCATATTAAAACTACCCAATTTGTATATTGAAACTGGTTTTGGTGTATTCTTAAAAAAATCATTATTTATTATTCAAATAGTTGATACCTATTGGTGCAGCACCCTAGATTATCATACTGAATGGAAAAGAAAAGGTAATTTGGTAATTTTTCTGCCCCTAGTGTAGTAAAAACTTACAATAGCTCATGTTATCTTAGCTACTCTTTATGAAACTTCGTCACTTTTTAAACATCATTCTAGCTGCTCCACTTACACTATCTCTATTTATTTGTCTCAACAATACTAGGGGAATAGGTGCTACTGTTTCCATTTGGCATCTGAAGAGACTGAAGGTTACAGAGTTTACTCAAAGTGATTTGCAAAAATATAACAGCTAGTGAAGTAGTGACGGTTAGGACTTGTTCCTATAATAGTATCCAGACTTGAATCTAGAATTTATATAATTTGCACTCTACTTGTCCATCATGGTGGGAAGACTGATGGTAATCAGATAGTTGTTTCCTTTTACATAGACTCCAAGTTTGGTTTTTGATTAATCATGTGTCCACAGGTGCCACTTCAGAATATCCTGCTATGACCCCAGTGGTTGTTTTTCATGCCGCTTCCACATTGACAGGGCTTAACATGTCATATGGACTTAATGTACATTCCTGACTTCTTTAACCCTACTTTGCATCCCCTATTAGAGTTGTCTGGGATCTGGTCATTTGTTCTTTGAATAGTCCTCTGGAAAATCTTTTGCTGCCTGAGCATACATAGAGGAGGAGAGAATTATAAATGGCTGGCATTTTGAAAACCTGGGCAAAAAAAGTATCGTTTAATTTCTGGCTCAAAGTAAATTCAGTGATCCTGTCAAATCCTGAAAATTCATTTGCAATCTGACTTTCAGGATTGGAAAAAGAAATGTTTTGCTTATCTGTCCTTGGTAAAGCTTTCTATTTATACACCACCAGTTAGTCCTCAAATCTACATCTTTCAAATTTAGAGCCCAGATGTAGTTTCATTGGCATTAGTAATATCTAGGGTAATTTGCTTAGATGAGAGAGATGATTTAATATTTAATGAGAAATTTATAGCATTAATCCTCATCTTAAGCTAAATAAATGAACTTGATTCAGATGAGGCTTTTGCTCTCCATTCATTACCCTGGACTTTGCATAACTGTAACGCCCTGATGCTCTTCTCTTCATAGCAATCCTCCCTTGTGTTTTGTTGACTTTACTGTATGAAATTTTTTTTCTTAATGTTCTTCAGTCTGTTTGTATTTGTAGCAAGATGAATTGTTGTCCCTAGATTTTTGCCCTTTGCTAGTAACTTTATTATCTCTTTCCTTTGACTTTGGACTTGGCATTGTGACTTGCCTTGGCCAATGGGAAGTTAGTCTATATAGCACAAGGAGATGCACTTGGATCATTTTTGCACTTCTGACATCTCTACAGGAAGAAATTTCTCTGCTGAACCTATGATCCTAGGAAGATTAGACAAAGGTAGTAGCCCCCCCCCCAGATGTATAGCCTGAAGCAGAACCATCCCAGCCAACCCAGATATAAGATAGTAAATGATTGTTTTAACACACTGAATTTTGGAGTCATTTGTTACACAGCAATAGCTCTCTGATACAGTATTTTACTAATCTATTTATATGGTACACTCAAGAGAGCACTAGATAAGGAAGCCAGAGTTTTAGATCTTTATCATTGTTCTACCAATATCAGGGTAGCTTTATGCAAGTTACTTACCTTTTTCAATTTCAGTGTATCCTTATCAGTGAGATAGTTGCTCTGAGGCAGAGGTAGAAATCAGCTCTATTCAGCTCAGTTTATCTCTGATGTGGGAATGTTGCCAAATTTGTATTAGGATGAACTTTTAAAATATTTAACTAGTATACATAAATTAATGGAACCTAGCCTCTGATAAAAAGGAATTTGCATTTCCTTTCAGTGGGAAAACAGAAGTGTGTGAAAGATTTGCTGATGTAAAAGGAGGGGTGAATAGCTACTACATTCTCTCTTTTCATTTTGGCAAGTCAGAATCATTGAATGAAATAATAAAAGAAATCTCAAGAAATGGATAGTATTTCTCTTATGCTTTATATCTTTGATTGTTTATGATTTATTGGCTATTAAAATAATCTAAAAAAGATTATCATTTTTAATCACAAATCAGCCAATTCTACATTTCTGTTATCAAAATTTGAATGCTAAAATGATTTAGTTTAATTAGTAAATTAGATTTATGGTTCATTAACTGAAAATCAAGGGGTGGAGTAGCTTTTGGGCATAAACTGAGGTCCTGAATCTATTTCTCTGCAATTTCCTCTGTTTTGCCTACTTATTGTATTGGGTTCATCTCCATGCTGGTTTCCTCATGACCACAAATCAGGGTATGTACTTCTGTGTTTATATTAGAAGTGGAAAGAGCATAGCATAGCATAGAAAAGTATTTATCCTCTCTCAAGATGTAGTGCTCCCAACTTAATCACTCTGGCAAGAGGTATGGATTTTCTTTTTCTTTTTTTTTAACCAATTGGAATACATTTGGGGGGCTTGGGCAGGGTTAGTCCTACCTCAAATAATATTTCTGCTACATAATGCAGAAGGTATGAGATGGATATGAATATTTAACTTAGATCAATGTACAAAATAGCTAAAAATATTTGTTAAAAAAACAATCATTGAAATGGTTAACTGAGCCAAGGCTTCAGATGGAAATGTTTTGTGATCTGAAAGGTGCAAGGGTCCAAATGTGCTGGATTTCCTAGAACTTTATAGTAAAGTTAAACCTTGACACTGATATGACATGATGGACTTGGAAATACAGTAGACCATACAAAATATTGCTAACTTGTTCCACCAAGTGCAGGATAGAGGTTGTCCTCATTTTCCTTTGGCATATTGTTCTCATGGCAGATAAACCATAGAATTTAAAAAAAAAATCAAATACCAGTTTGTTGGAAAGGCAGACATAATTTCCAAAGAGATTTATTTATAGACATGCATACATTACTTACTACTTGCCAGACACACTTCTAAGCACTTAACAAATATTAACTCACAGGTTTCTGTTTCTGTAACTGCATTAGGTTGGATCTAAATTATTAAGTTTCTAAATTTAAAAGGACCTGAGCTAAAAGTATGCCATGCCTGCAGATTAAATATGGCGTCCTGGAATTTTAGAAGTGAGAATTTTGTGTCTCTGAATTCTTATAATTATTTTTACTAGAGGGCCAAATTTTTAGCCATGTTTGAGCCCCGCTGACTCTGTGCAAGTACTTTCCCTGTTAAACATCACTTAGGTGGATGCAAATAGTCATCAGGATGTAACCACTGATATGAACAGAGATGTACTCAGGAAATAAACTTTAAGGGTTTTTTAGAATAGTTCAGTCTACAAAATACTAATATTCTCTCTAAATGTATACTATTCCACATGTACTTATATATAATGTATTCTTTAAATTATTTTGAACTGATTTTGTGCTTTTTGATCCTAATATGTTGATTCTAACACTTTGGACTTGGACATTGGATTAATTAAAATTCTTAAATGATTATCCACTATGGTATTAAAAAACACATATACCTTTTATTTATGTATTTATATTTAATAATATACCTAATATCCACAAAACTGACACTGAAATGAAGAAATGTTTTATTAATAGCATAAATCTACCTATGTGGTCCTTTCAATGACTTTGGTTAACACTGAATCATACAAATGTCCAAAATAAATGTGTTTGTGTAGAAGGACACCTAAAAAGGAATTGCATGTTGCCAAAGTCCAGTTTGCTTGGTTAAAAGGCTCTCTTGGGCTTGCTGGCCCCATTTTAGCATTTATGATAGCAATCAGCATCACCATTATTATCAGCAACATAGCAATTAACTTCTATGCACACAAACTAAATTCTAAATTCTGTCTTAAGATGATTTACTTGCATTTTAATTTAATTCTTCTCTCTTAACCAGAAAAGAATTTACATTCTTGGGAGAACCATTTATTTACTATTGCATATATTTAAGATGAACAACAGGATGCTTTGATGTACATATACTTAGTGAAATGATTGTTATGGTCACATAAATTAACATATCCATCACCTCTCATAGTTGGTTATTGTTGTGGTAAGAGCACCTCAACTCTAAGAAAAGTTTTAGTTACACATTATTAAGTATAGTCCTCATACTATATTTTAAATTTCTACATTTATTTATCCTACATTGCTACAAGTTTTACCCTTTGACTTACATCTCCCAATTTCTTCTCCTCTGCACCTGGCAACTCTACATTTCTATGTATTCAACTTAATTTTTTTTTCAGATTTCATATATAAGTGAGATAACATTTTTATTTCTGCATTTGGCTTATTTTACTTAGTATTATGTCCTTCAGGTTCATCCATGTTGGCATAAATAGCAGTATCTCCTTTTTTAAGCCTAAATAATAACTCATTATGTGTGTGTGTAAGAGAGAATGTATATTTACACCATAATTTCCTTGTCCCTTCACCTATTGATGAACAACACTTAGGCTGATTCCATATCTTGGCCATTGTGAATCATATCACAAAGAACCTGGGCATGCAGATGTCTTTATGAGTTGCTAATTTTCTTTCCTTTAAGAATATGCTTACCAGAGGGATTTCTAATTCATATGATAGTTCTGTTTTTAATGTTTGAGGCAACTCCATACTCTTACCCAGAATGTCTATACCAAAGAACATTCCAACTAGCAGTGTACAAGGGCTCTCTTTCCTTTACATCCTTGACAACACTTGTTATCACTTGTCTTTTGAGAATAGCAGTCCTAACAGGGGTCAGATGATATGATATTATGGTTTTAATTTACATTGACCTAATGATTAGTAATGTTGAACATTGTTTCTGGTATCTGTTGGTTATTTTAATGTCTTTTTTGTAAAAATATTCAGGTCCTTTGCTCAATTTTAATTTCCTTCTAAGCCATTAGCACCTTTCCATTTTGTTGATTGTTTTCTTTTCTGTGTGGAACACTTTGAGTTTGATATAGTCTCAGTTTGAAGTTGACTAATTATAAAAATCATACAACTAATAAATGGAGTATCCCAGATTCAGTCTGACCCAAGAGCTGTTTCTCAGAGAACAGATAAACATGCAGTGGTCTACACAACATCCTAGGAGGCACTTCTTGATTTTCACCCATAAATAAGGACCTTTTGCTAAGAAACCATCCATGTGAATGTCCATCTGTCTTCTGGCTTGGGAAAGGAGCTTAGAAGAGAAAGCTCTAAGCTGTGATTCCGAAATCCTGGATTTTGGCCCCACATCACTAACTGTGTCAGAAGTTCTGGATTTTGATTTCAGGTCAATAATGAGCTTTAGGACTTTGAGCAAGAAACTCAGTTTCTGTATCTTTCAAATAGGATGAAGACATCTGTTCTGTCTACTTTTAATGTAGAGTTATTAGAAACAGTGGCTATGATATGTGAAAGCTGTGTTGTAAAATATAGTGCTCTCTACAAATATTAGGTGTTATTTTGAGAGACTTGAGCTCTTATTTAGGATGAGGGAAGATGTTTTGTGACCTTCCCCACATATCTTGTTTTCTACCCATTTTAGTTGTCATCCCCTCACTTTGTGATTTCTTGTCTTCTATTCCTACCAACCCATAAATTAAGAGATTCTTTCATTTATGTGTGGGTGGGGAAAGTTCTGAGAATATTAACAAGACAGGGAGGAACATAGGCCCTCACTGAGATAATTCATTCAGATCAGAAGGTAGGTTGAAAAGGCGTGTAAAGTGGTCCCACAATCAGCATCTTCAGTGATTTTAGCAAAAAGTGAAGAAACCTGAAGTTCAGAGTGCTTTTTAAGCCCCTCAAATGCCTATCAAGGTTTCCTGCTGTCTTTAAGTCATATCATGTGGTGGTTGGAATTTCAAGTGCTTTTCTGGAACCTCCTACCTTGAAAGCTCTGGGCAGCCCCCTCTTGGCACGGCATCAGAGTAATTTGTATACGCTGATCTCCTGGTGCCTGGGGAGTGAATGATGAAATATTCATGCCAGTGACCATTCATTTTGCCTCCTACTAAAAGCCTCAGCTATCATCCTCTTGAACGGGGGTTATGAAATCTGCCCGCTGCTAAATGTCTGTGCATTCGTGAGAAAACCCAAATAGAGTTTGCAAAATCAGGTTTCCAGTTTGAATCAGCTTGGAGTGGGTCCTAGATAAAACTATGAGAGCCTTTCCTAAAAGCCCCCAGCTGAGAACCCATTTGACTTCCTGTCCCTGGAGCTTCATTGCCATTGGAAAAGTGTCCTTATCTCCCAGGTTAATCGGGGAAACTTAAGTGTGAGACTGATATTGTTATATTTCACTTTCTAATACCACAAGACAATTTGGATATCATTGAGAGATAGCTGTCTAGAGCTTCTAGATCATCCCCCTGGGTAACTCTCATTTAAAATTACAAGATCAAGGTCACAAAAATCAGGAGTCACTTTTAAGTCAGTAAATTCATCACTCAAATTGAAAGCAATCTGTTTTGTCTTCAATGCTGTAAATGCCTTTGTAGTCTCAAGGGAAACTGACTAATGCAGATCTGCTACTTGAAAGTCCAAGGTGGCTGAATGCCATTGCTCTTGAAATGTAGCCTGCTTTCTCAGACAAGCAGGCAAGGCAAGCATACCTACAACTGTGCTGGGCATTGACTGTGAGGACACATCTCAGTTTGGGTTCTTGAGACCAGCATGTAGATTCAGGGAGTTTATTTGGGAGAGGATCCAGGAAACAGGGTTAAGGTAGAGGTAGAATGAAAGAGAGCAAGAGGATAAGCCAACAACAACAGCAATGATAAATGAAGCAAAAAAGTAAAAGAAACCTGAAGTTCAGAGTTCTAACAATATTAGTGACATTGTTGCTACTGTAGCAATTGGGTTTCACATCATGGCAGGACCTCTGAGAACCCTGCCTCTAAAGGACAGGTGCTGAGTCCAGTGTCTTCTGAATCCTCACTCCCATGGTTTCATGGATACCCCCTACTCCCTACTCTGTGCTTTTGCACATTGATCTCTATTTTTGGAAATTTCCCATCAGCCATTTGTACCAATCCTATTTGACCTTCGAAAGTCATGCAACTAGATCCATCCTTGATGCTTCTGCAAAGGGCCCAAATCTGTATCCAGAATAAATTCTCCCTTCCCATCCTCACACACTGGATCCATCCTAGTTTTTATTTATTCAACTATTCATTTGACTACTAATTATTAATTACTTGCAACTGACAAAGAATCATGTATTCAGATTAACTGCATCTTCTTTTAAACATAAAGTAAGGCCTATATTTTAACTGTCTATGACAGAGGTCATACAGCTTCTAGACCAGCAAGATCAGCATTCCCTGGAAGCTTATTAAAAAATATTATTGCTGGATCCCATCCCAGAGCTGATGAATCAGAAATTCTAGAAATGGATTCCAGCATTCTGTGGTTTTTTAACAGGTCTTCCAGATGATCCTAAAGTGACTGGTCATAGTAAGTAATCAATGAATTTTGGTTAAATGAGACTAGATTTAATACTCTGTCAGGGGAATTCTAGTCCAAATTAAGAATAACAAACTCTTCTAAAATGCAGTCTCAAATGAAAAAGGGTCCTTCCACGTAAAATGATGATAATTCACTCATGAGGCGATTGGCATCTGAGGGTTTTCTCAGTTAGTATGCTATATCAACATAGAGACAACAATGAAACACTACTGACCATAGCATGTTTAAGATGCTTCTCCCCCCACTTCCCCTCCCAGAGGTCCCTCGGACCACACATCTGTCATGTGTATGATTGACAAGGTGTCTATGGATCAATGCTTCTATTGAACTCTTATGCCCTGCCAATCATTAGGAGGCAATATCCAATTAATACAAAGAGTGTATTCCCTCAGGGCATTCAAATCTCAATCTAAATTATTCATTATTGGGGGTCAAGCTCTTTAGGCAACTGCATCAAAACTGGTGGTTGAGGATGCAACAGCTGGTCAGTTGGCTCTAGTGAGCCTAGATTTGTACATGGGTTCCTTAAAAGTAAAGCCTAACCCTGCTGGATTGCTTTAGTTTGTATCTCCTCCTTCATCTTTTCTTGTATCTTCTTGCTTCCTTATCCTTTTGCACCAGAAACAGAAATCACACGTACCTTTCACACTGCCATACTATTGTGAACCATTTTTCTAAGTGCACCATAGATGTTTTAAAAACAAGGAGCAACTAGAAGAAATCCCAACAAACTTTTGTAGCTCCATGGAGCAGGGGTTAGGGAAGAAAAGGAGCTTTCTCCTGAGTCACAGCCAGGGAGATACTTTTGCTATAGCAGTATCAGTCTCAGAGTTCAGCATTTGTAGCTACCCTGGAGACATAATAATGCATTTTGGAAAATATACATGAGCCCAGGTGGGAGGAATCCCCTGTGGTTAGGATGCTGCTTTTGGTCACGATTCTTGGCATCTGCCATAAGTATGGAATCCTAGCAATCTGTAATCATTTGCAGAGGCTGTTTCATCCTCTGCCTCAAAGGGAGTTTCCTATCAAATGGCAGTTTCCTGGTAGATGCAAGTGGTAAATCTCACCTTTTCAAAGAAATGGCTGGTGGGATAAGGTCAAAGCTTGATTTTCCTGAGCATTGCACATAGAAAAACACTCAAGCATCCTTCTCAAACACTAATCTCTAGCCTGCCAATTTATCAAGATTTTGTTCTGTGGTTTTCATAATAATATAGATTAATCTTCACCAGGAGATGTGCCCAAATGCAGTATTTTTCAAGTCAATTCAATAAGAATTTATTGAGTCCTGCTAAGTCAGTGGTTTTCAAACGTTAGCATGCAAAAGAAAAGCTTAACCTTGATGTGTAGAAGGAACTAAGTGAAATCTTATTAAAACTGCAAGTGTGATCAACCTACTTCAACTTACTGAAGCTGAATTTTGATGGGGGTGGTGGAGAAACTGAGGAGGAGAGAAACTTGGCTTGACAGGCTGAACTTTAATCCAGGTGATCTTAAAGGAGTCTTTGTACGACATGGTGAGAAACTCTACGAAATGACTGTCATATTTTAATAGTGGTTTTCTGTTTCCAAGAAGACTCTACTTAGCATGGGATTTTTGAACATTGTAGTAGGTAAGTTTGAACCTATAACAATGTCCCTTTTTATTCTTTATATCTGGAAATAATTAGTTTCAGGAAGATAACATACTCCTTGGGTAATGGTCTTATTCTGACATTTACTAATTCTTGGACACGTTGCTTAATTTTTGTGTGTGTGAGAGATTTGATTTCTGTGTCTATCAAATGGTAATGAGATGATTTGAGTAAAATGACTGGCATTCTCCCTGGAAATTGAAGAAGCGTGTACTAGAGAGAAATGAGAGAGTGTGTAGAATCATACTTGCAGATGACAGGTGAAAAGTCACCTAATGTGGCCCATGACACATAGACGTGTCGGGGTTCACAGAAGGCAACCGAAAGACTGAAATGAATTGCAAAACTCCAAAGATGGATTTGAGTTTCTTTCTTATGGTGAAATTTTAATAGAGATAAAGTTAAAGTAAGACTTCATTCATTATTTAACCTCATTAAAACCTGGCAGGTGTAGGCTTTGGTCTTTCTTCAGATTTTTCTTTGAATTGGAAACCCAACCATATGCTGAGAGGAAACAAACAGAAGTACTCTGTTGCTTGGTCACCATAATTTAAACAATTTTCTTGCCACTACTTTAAAGTTTCTTGTCCTCAGTTTTTACATAGCCTTGGGCTGCCAGAACCCCCTACCAGGAAGAGTCTCCTAATGCACCATCTCTGAACCTGGCCCTGAGCACCCCAGTGCTGGTGGGGAAGCCATGGAGCAGTGCAGACTGGTGTTGTTGTTGACCTTTCCTGAGCATCAGCATCAGATGCACCCCCAGTATTAGCTACCATATTTCTAACCAACTTATTCTACAGATTAAAAAATTTCCGACAGATCCCCAAATCTCCACCTCTTCAATCTCTACCCACCCTTCTCAATGAGTGACTTAATCTCCCACAGGCAGAGAAATTTGAAACCACTTTCTGGATGCTCTTTCAATGTCTAGCTGTCATATCTTCAAACCTGCCTACAGCTGTGCTCCTTCTTCCTAATTTTCTCCTGCTACATCAGGGAAGGGAATGCTCATCCTCACTAAATCCATTCTTTCCACCTGGGTTTTGAATCCCTCTTCTTAAAATCCAGATGCCATCAGTGATTCCTTCTTGTGTTTATTCACCCATTCTTCTCCCTACCAGTCAACTGCTATCAACACTGAAGCTTACATAAGACTTTAACATCCTAAAATCAAAATTTCACTGTAAATGCCACTTCTCTCCCACTCAAATTCTGTGTTTCTCCCTCCTTTTCAAAGGCATATTTCTCTAAAGTCTTCTCCATTTTCTCACTTTTTTTTTGTTGAGGGGGGAGAGATATGGGAGATTAAACTCAGGGGCTTTTAACCACTGAGACACATCCCCAACCCTATTTTATATTTTATTTAGAGACAGGGTTTCAGTGAGTGGGTTAGTGCCTTGCTTTTTGCTGAGGCTGGTTTTGAACTTGTGATCGTCCTGCTTCAGCCTCCCAAGACACTGGGATTACAGGTATGTGCCACCGCACCCGGTGCTTTCCACCTACTTCTTAACATGCAGTCTGGCTTCTATGTGGAGGTCATTGATCATTTGAATGGCACTTTATCAAATATGATTTTTTTCAACCTTCATGTTTTTTACTTCATAGCTACTTTTGACTTAATTGTCCTCCTTCAAACCATCTTCTCCAACATTTTTTCAGCCATTAGATCTGACATTCTGCCTATCATTTGGGTCATTCCTATCCAATTAGTCACTTTTAGCTCATCTTCCTCGACTGGTTCAAAGAAGGCAACCGAAAGATTGCCTTTTGATGAAACCTAAATATTAGGTTTCATCAAAGCTGAGTTTTAATACCTATATATTTCTTCTGGGAAATGTCATCAATCCTTATTACATCAATGGTCACCAAAAATCTAACTTTTACGTAGCCACCTCCAGTACAGAATTCTTTGAAACCTAGGTTCTTATAACCTATTTGTCCACTAATTTCTTTGTCTGAATCACTGTAAGGTGATTAATTTAACAAGCCCCAACCAAACCTCATAGTCACCGCTTCTCAAACCCAATCACCTTGCAGAATTTTTTGGCTAAGTTGGTACTTAGCCGCTTACATCAGAAAATGAACAGTCCCTTCTTGACATCTTTCTCTTCATTTGTAACCTCCCTTACCCAACACAACCATTATTCCTTCATGAATTACAGATCTTTTAAACCTCTGGAGAATCTGTTATACATGTCAACATCTCTTTATGTCCATTGTCACTATCCTAGAGAAAGTTGCCATCTTCTCTCACTAGGTACCAGTAGTAGCCTTATAGCCTGATAGGCCTTAATTAACTCTGAGCCTTCTCCTTCAAGCTTTCTCATTGCTCTGATAATAATGACCAAGAGCTTTAACTTGGCCTACAAAACCTGGCATGCTTTCTATCACATAACCTTTGTACAGTCAGTTGCTTCTATCTGCCTTTTACCTCCTGGCTTGGTTAATTCCAGATCATTCCATGAATCTCAGCACAAGTTACTACCTCAGGAAAGCATTTCCTTGTCACCTTCTGGTCTCGGTCAGTTTTCTTCATTGTACACTATAGTAGCACTGCATGCCATTTATTTCATTGCATTAATTAGTCTTAGATCTTGTATCCATTAATGTGATTACTTGCTTCATGTAGGTCTTATCCACTCAACAGTAATCTCCATGGGAACAGGGACCATATCTATTTTTTTTTTTTTTTTGGTGTTGTTCACTGTTATTCCAGTGCCAAGCACATAATAAGTCCACAATGAATAGTTATTGAATGAATGTATGATCATTGGCCTGTAAGCCCATTTTTGTGTTAGAGCAGTGACCCTATTTAATTTTCTCTCTGATCTCCTTGTCACTGATAATTCTATGGTCATTCTGTGGCTAAGAATACAGTGGGCAGACAGAATCTCCTGACTCACTGTCATTTCTTTGTTGCATAGGAATTTAGGGCCATTTATTAAGGAAATTACTTGACAAAGTGAATAGCACTATTTGGAGAGGAAGGAAGAAAGAGGGATAAAAATAGTCACATTGAAATTTTAGTGTCCAGGCCCTGACACTTTGGAAAAGTGTTCAGAGAAAAAGCATGCTTTAACACAATCAACAAAGACCCAAATTAGATGTGGGTTTTTTTTTTTTTCCTGTAAGAAATGAAATGCACAATTACTTGCATTTTTAGACTTTCCTTTTGTCTTAAGGGAAAACAGCATTCTAACGGGGGTAGATTTTTACATGTTTTTGATTCATGGCAGGAGAAATGAAACACAGTTCATATTTACTTATCACATACTATTTTTGAGGTACTGTTCTGTGTTCTTCGAATTGAAAATGATCCTTGATGGTGTTTCAGAAGCTATTTTGGAAAGTCCAATGACCCCTTTTCATTCTCCTGTCTCCAGTAGGCTAAATAGACTAGAGAGAAGTAACCCTCCCCTCAAAAAATTATGGCCATTGCATTGAGAAAATTCAGCAATTTTGCCTCATAATGGATTCATTATAATGTCCATTTGATCCTCTGATCCAGTCCTAGTTTAATCTTCAAGGCTCAAGGGTTAAGTTTTATTTGGTTGTTTTCACTGCTAGCACTCATTTGAGTTTGACGTCTTGGCTTGGTGAATTGGATGGTAGTTTCCAATGGAAAAAGAGTGATTAAGAGCTGTTCAGAGGCTAAATCCAGTGACTTAGTTTGGGTTCTCACCATTCCAGGCTCAGCTGGTATTTAATGACTTTGTGAGTTGTGTTGATATTCTTTCTGCTGGCCACTCTCATCACTTGTTGCAGGATGTATGTGGTCTCAAGAATAGAGCTGGAAATGATACTTTCATCAGAACTTTGCAATAATAACACAGGAACCTATTAATCATTCAATTTTCAGGGAAGCTTTCAATGAGATCATTAATGTTGCATGAAAAACCACAGGTGTCTGGGGAATCTCCTTTTGGTTAGAAGGTACCAGATGGTCTCAAGAAAACACATGAACTGCACTATAACCCTTGAGTGTAATTTTTTTTTCATTTCATCTTCTCTTTGTGGTTTCTTTATATTGAGACAAAAATAACTCCTATTGTGTGTTGCATCAATGTTAAGCATATGGTTTTAGCCAATATTATTAGTACAAATTGTGCTTTCTTTCACAGACTGAGAAAATACCCCAAAGGCTCCAAGAAACCCCAAATGTCATTTAATTTGTTCATCTGCCTTTTAAATTTTTTTCTTTTAATTTAGAGATGAGGTCTGGCTGAGTTGCTTAGAGCCTCACTAAGTTGCTGAGCCTGGCTTTGAACTCACAATCCTTCTGCCTCAGCTTCCCTAGCTGCTGGGCTTACAGGTGTGTGATACTGTGCCCAGCTCTTATCTACCTTTTGATGAAAAATACTGATGCCTTCAAAGAGTGAGGAGTTTGATATTTAAAATTCAATCTATATACTAAGCAAGGTGTTAAATACTTTACATACATTATCTGATTTATAGATGTTTATATATAATATGATTATAAGGATAAAGAAAAAATAAAATTCCTTAAAATTGTACTTGGAGAAGTAGACTTTGGGAAGATCATTCAAAACTTGTTCAATTTTGTAATACCAGCAATAACAATACTAATTAAAAATACTAGCTTGTTAAAACAACATAGACTTCATCTATGATAAAGATAAAGGTAGCTTGGTGGAATGGCATATAAAGAGGGGATGTAGGTGCTTAGATGAGGGACAGTTGCTCAGTAAACACTTTCAAAGTAGACATATGGCAGAACTGAGCCAAGAGGAAGAATGTGGGGTAAACATTCACTACCATATTCCTCTGTGACGTGATGGATTTAGCTGTGTTAATGCATGTAGCATAGCACTCCACTGTAGTTACTCAGTGCTGCAAAACATCATATGATGAGAAAAAAATGCCTGTCAATCAACGTGACTTCTGAATTACACTGCCGTATTTCTCCTATTTAATAACCCCACATAAGTGGAATTCACATATAAAAGCAGTGCAGCAGAACAGACTACTTTTTATGTTAAATATTTTTGGTTGGTGGTACACACACACGCACACATACCTTTTATATAATGGAGGGTTCTTAAGTTTAAAGGGTTTTATTTAAATAACATCCTTAGGGCCATCCAGCTAGTAAAGTGAGGCCTGGGTTTAGAGCCAAGTTTATGTTTTTCTTCCTCCAAGGAATGTCAGGCATTTTAATGTAGAAATTCTATATGCTTCTTGGGAAGGACACAAAATCAACATCTAGCAATGACCTCATACGGGTAAGCAATGAAATATATACACATTCACATGCCAATGTCTTAATCATTTTGAAGTGGATGATTATTCTTTGTGTAGAGAGAGCCTATGTAACTACCCCCAATTGTACTCATACTAAATAGTTGATTTGAAATATGTCAATTTTATAGAGTCTACCCTTTGCCTACTGTACCATTTAGTCCTTCACAGCTATTCAGAGAGAGGGAAGGATAAGTACTTATAGTACTCATAATTTTAGAAAGATATCATTAAACTTCAAGGTCTTTCTTCTTGTGTCCATGTAATATGGTCAAAAATATTGAGTTATTAAGATGTTAAAAGTGAAAGCTCACATTAATGTCAAAGTCTATACTCCTTCAAAATGACCACAAAGATAGCAGGTTATCATAAAGAGCACCCTGTTTCTAGAATCAAAAGACATGTTCTGAACAGACTACTGTCAAGTTGTGCAGTTTTGGGAAACTCAGAACTGATACCGAAATGATAAATGTGAACACTCTTTGTAAACTGTGAACTTTGATTCAAATTTAAAATATTTATCATCATAATTGTTCACCAGTCTGCCACCATTTTGTCTTGGTCTCATTAGATGTGATGGTACCGACTGCTCTCATAGCATCAGTCCTGAAGAGTAAATTGTTTGAGCTGACAGAAATTTTTAAGTGCTTCCATAGAAATTCAGGACTGCAAGGGGCAGCAGCAATTATGGAGTTCAGAGTTTTAGTCTTATAGATGCAGAAACTGAAGCCCCTAATGATGAAGTGTCTTTCCAAAGGTCACCCCACTGCTTGATGATTCCTGAACCAAAGTTTATTCCCAGTTACAAATTATCTTTTACTTCTACCTGAGATAGGACTCCATTCTTAGTCTTGTCAAAGTTATTCTCTATCAAACAAATGAGAATCAAGCAGAATACAATTGACATGTCTCTATCTTGAATCTCACCTTTTGGAATTAGATGTTGAGCCATAAAATTGGTCTAGATCCAGATTAATTATCTGCTTTTAGCTTCAGTTTTTCCAGACAGACTTGAGACTTTTTAGAGCATCCCATGAAGCTGAAACTAGATGAGTACAAGAATTAGCTTCCTACAAAATGATTGGTCTCTAATTTACAGTAGAATTATTCATTTTATTAAACTTGAGAATTCTGAAAGCCAAATATTTAAAATTCTGTGTTATGTAATATTAGACCTTTTGCATAAAAATAAAATATAGAAAATTATCTTAATGCCAAGAACAATAACAAGCAGGCCCTTGATTTCAAGGTAGCATTTTTTCCAGCAAAGCATCTACCAACAATTGTCGGTGAAGCGAGGAAAATGAGGGAACCTCATTTTGAACCCCAATTACTGACTCTCGCCTCTGTTCATCTTTCCTATTGTTTAGGAGACTCAAGGTGACACGAGCTTTCCTAAAACATTGAATTGTGTCACTGGAAATGCCTCCTTCCTCAGATTAATTAGGAAAACTCTTTAGGGATACAAAAAATAGTTCTGCACAAATTAGTTCAAAATGCTGAAACTGAAAATGAAATGGTGAGTACATATGCCTCAGGCACTAATAAGCACTTTCTCTAGGCTTTGGCAATGTCTTTAAGTGATCCCCCACCCTTCTCCCCAGAATAAAACAATACAGTGAAGGTATGAAAAAGAAGCTTTTTAGACATTCTTGACCTTAGAAAACTCATCAGAGAGAGAACTTGAGAGGGGAAATGATGGCTCTTTGAGAATTGGGACATTTTAAAAAAAAGAAAGAAAGTAAAAGAAGAAAAGAAAATCTGAAAGGATTCTCACTAGATATATTTTGTCTTCTTCAGTGGTCAAGCAAGTGTTCTTCAAATTTCCTAAACCACTCTTTCCTATGCTTCTGGAAGGATAGATTTTTACATCTGATATCTAAAAGAGGGATGGTTTGATTACTTAGAAATTGCAGGCAAAAAAAAGGCTCTTTATTACAAAAAGTCTACCACAATAAGCAGAAACAAAGATCAAAATTCATCAAATATGTAATTCATATTTATGGGGATTTTTATTGGTACTTATCTCCTAATGTCATGAAGAGAAATAGACGACTCTTTTACTAACAGGATCTTGGGGGATTTTTTTTAAACTTCCTAATGGTCAATGGATGGCACAAGGCCTCAAGCTTCTTTCTAAGTAGCAGAAACCTTTTCTAGGGTTAAGTAGCTACATATTGTCATATATTCCATTATCTTTTTCAGATTCCACAACCCAAGTGCTGTAAAACCCCAAAATTCTTTAAAAATATAAATAATAGATTGTAGTTCTTAACTCTCATATTACAAGGTCGTGATTTCTCTACAGTCCAAATTCCTAATTGTTCCGAAATAGAGTATTTTTAAAGATCCCAGTTTAATATGACAAATAATGAACACACACATGGTCTGGTGAAAGGATTATAAGAAAAAGTGCAGAGATGAATAATGAGACAGAGACACTCCAAAACATTTACCAAGGGCAGTGAAGATCCATTGTGTAAATCCCAGATCATTTAGTTAACTAGGCAGGTTTCTGCCTGGGGTCTGGAGGGAGAATGAATTAGAGAAGAATTAAAACCTTTGCTTTTCCATGACTATAAATATTTTATCCCTCCCCATTCTCTTAAGAATTGTTTACTTTTGTAAATGATTCCACATTTAAAGCTGCACAAACATTCCAATGACATATGAGCAGACTTCAAGAACAGGTTTTGTCTGGTAACTCAAGTTGCTTTGTCTCAGAGCCCTGAGTACAGGAGTCTATGATTGATGGGTAAGGTATGCAATTAGAAAGAAGGTCGGAAGTTCAGTTATAACTTTTCTATAATGAGTCTCAGCCTAATCTATACCCACCCCTAACCCTATATACAAGAAAAATGCAAATTGCAATGATTAAGAAATGTTAAGAAACTGATTTTCTGGTCAGAATCATACCCCCAAAATAAATCAGGTGTCACTTAGCCACGAGTACTAATTCCAAAGCACAGGAAAGATGGGAAATTCAGGGAGTCACCTCTATTCTATGAGTTATTATTTCATCATCCTTCATCATTGTTTTTCCTTGAAACCATCAAATAAAGTCCCAATCCGAAAATGGAAAATTGTGCTTGAAGCATATGTTGACATGACTGTCAACAAACAAAAACACACTCAAAACTGAATTCTCATTCTGATCAAGATGTATGTGATTTGTCCACTTGAGTTTTTAATACACAGATCACTTTTTGCTCTTTCCTTCTTTATTCTTACAGCTAGTAATTGTTCAAACCTATTCTTAACCCAACATGAAGCTAAGCATGTGGGACAAATATAAATGAGTTAAGATCCTGCCTTCCAAGCATTTTTTGGCCTCAATTACACTAGAAAAATAGCTAGGATTTTTTTTTTTTTAACTTCCTAATGGTCAATAAAAAGCAACCTTTTATTCTTAGCACTGTGCCTGGAACATGGCATGCAGAACTTTGCTTAAGTTTATTGCAACTCTGAATTGTACCTATCATTATCTCAACTTATAACATATAAGAAACTGAAAATTAAGTAACTTGTCCGCAACCAAGTTTTTGTGCGCTACAGCTCTTTGGCTCCAAATGTTGTACATTTTCACCCACTATGCAAACTTCTTTCCTTAATTTATACTCTAGCAGGAGAATCCAGACACATGACCATATGTCAGCAGGCTTTCCAAGCCAATAATTACAGATGTTGTTCCATTAGTATCAATACCTAAATGGTTCTGTGCCACATGTGTTTGGCTGTAACTCCTTTACATCTCAGAGTCAGCAGGGATGCTGCTTTCATCTGTTGACAAATCAGTTCTCCTTGCTGCTGACTAGCTGAGGTAGTGAGTTTGTTGCCCCATTTTCTTAGAGTTCTGTAGCTCACAAACTGGAATCCCTTCTGTCTTGGTCATTAATCTGTTGTAGGTGCCAGGGAGCTAGACGCCCGTATTGCCCAACATTGTTCAAATTGCAACACCAGACCAGTGGTTAATGATATGCATGTTCAGGGACTTAGAGGATAAGTATGCTGATGTCAGCAACTGTGAAACATCAAAACAAAGATATATTAATAGATGGATAGATGGATAGATATATGTTACAGCAAATAAAATGATACGATAATTGCAGAATCTAGGCCATGGACATATGGATTTTTAGTAAATATTCCTTCAACTTTTTTTTTATATTTGGAAGATTTCAAGACAAAAAATGGAGGGAAATTGCAATATCTTCACGGAGATTTAAAGCGTGAAAAACTCGATAGTTTTGCATGATAAAGAGGATAACATTCCTTCTAATTTGTGGCACATTTGGTTTTGGATGGAGGGGAGTGTTTAGTCATCTTTTTCACTGCTGTGACTAGAAGACCCAACCAGGACAATTATAGAGGAGGAGAAGTTTATTTGGGGGCTCATAGTTTCAGAGGTCTCAATCCATAGACAGCCAGTTCCATTCCTGGGGCTTGAAGTGAGAGTGAACATCATGGCAGAGGAGTGTGGCAGAGGGAATCAGCTCACATGATGATCAGAAAGCAGAGACAGGCTCCAGTGGCCAGATATAGAATATATACCCAAAAGGCACATCCCTAGGGACCCACTTCCTCCAGCCACATCCTACCTGCCTTCAGCCACCACTCAATTAATCCCATCAGGAATTCATTCACTAATTGGGTCAAGATTCTCATAACCCAATCATTTCACCTCTAAACCTTCTTGCCTTGTTTACACATGAGCTTTTAGGGGACACCTCATATCCAAACCATAACAGAGAGTCTCACATAGGTTGTTTTCACTCTCAAAGTATTATAACATTAAAATCAATTTCTTTATTTGTCCAGATGCTGCCCCGCTCACCCAGGGCATGGACTTGCCACCAGGTTTAGACTTAGTGCCACCTGACCGTGAATCCATGCTTCTCTTAGACTCATTCTTTGTTCCTGGGTCTTGCTCATTGTACCAGATAGTTTATGGCAGATTATATCATGGAATGTCACTGTCTCTTTTTGAAATTTGCCATCCATGATGTCTACCCAGGTCCCTCAGATGTTTGAATATACTGAATTCTATCAGTGGGGAGGTTTTTGGCAGACTTCTCAGATTCTTTATACATCAGTGGCAGTAAATGAGTAATCAAGAAAGGGAAGTTTTTAGTGGGTACTTGCTATGAAAATTTGAGTTTCAATTCATTCCCAGAGAAGATATCCTATTAACACCAATAGAAAAAAAATGGACAAAACCTTAGCAATTCATATAAATAATATAAAACATAAACATTCTGAATTTTAATTATTATGGTGGGTTTATAGTTACTTCACATTGTGATTTTAATTTTAATTTCTCTAATACCTAAATAATGAAGGACATGGAAAAACTCTAAAGAGGGATGTGATCCATCAGATGTCCCTTGGGGTTGCAATACGATTTGAACATTTACTTCTCAGTCCTTCCCCAGAAGGAAAGTCTTTCAGGGGGAATATGGCTAGTGTCTCATTGGGCGGTCTTCCCAAGAGGAATCCAAGTCACCCTAAATCTTAATATCTCAAATAATTAACAAATAATAAAACTCAAACACTCAGAAATATATTTACAAAAGCGAAGCCCCTGATAGATCTAGTCAATATGGGATTTTGAACTAGACAAAGACAAAATGGCTCTGGTGGTTCATTTAAGGGGGTACATCAAAGGCAGGTGTAAGGTTTCAAGGGCAGAGTCTTGCTTTGTGATGTCTTCCAGTCAGCAGGTTGATTAACATCTTGGCAGGTCACACCCTTGTCAGGTGCTGTGTGGGATCTTAGGCAGAGCTTGAGGGAGAAATTCACCTGCAACAGGTGATCAGTCCCTGTGGGAAGTGCCCCAGGGAGTTCTCAGTGCCAAACTTATCCCCTCAGGAGGCTACAATGAGCAACATAGTCCATACATAGTCCACAGATGGCTAGTGACAAAAGGCAATGTTTCCATTATTAGCAATTATACTTTTAAACACTAAAATTTTAATCCATTCATCAAATATCTATTGGGTGTTAACCATATACCAGGCTCTATTTTGAGTGCTGGGGTATATCAGTGAATATCTGTTGAGTTTGACATGTTTGTTAGACTTGCGTTTTAATGAAGGAATCAGACAATCAACCGGATGCATGGACAATACATAGGGATCCATGGTGACAAGTGATAAGGAGAAAAAAAGTAATTCTAGGAGTGAGTAAGAAACACTAGGGAAGGGGTAGTTTTTTGAGTCAGATCATCAGGTATGGTCTCCTGAGGAGGTGGCAATTGAGCACCTAAAAAGGGTACTATGGGAGAGTAGAAGGAATGGGAAGTGAAAAACAGGGGTGGACAAATACCAGGAGGATCATATGACTAACCAAGAGCAAGGAAGGGGTGCAGCAGGAGATGACAAAAGAATTGGAAGCAGTAACGCTGGCAGTAAAGCCTCTGAGTTCTTCTCTGAGTCCTAGGAGAGAGTCTGGAGCAAAGGGTTGGCAGGACCTGACTGATGTTTTTAGAGGCTTACTCTAGCAGGTCAACTGAGATTCAAGGGGAATAGGGGCAGAAGCCAGGACACTTGCTTTGTCCAGGTGAGAGAGAATGGTGATTTATACCATGGATGCAGGGGAGGTAGTGGAAATCATTCAGATTCTGAAAAGTTTGGAAGGTCAGTGAATAGGGCTTCTTGAACTTGATGAATGGAATAAGCAATAAGATAGGACAAAAATATAGAATTCATGTATTTTAGTCTAAGCAGACTCTGGAAGGACAGAGTCAGCATTACCTAGGATGGGAAGACTGTAGGAAGAACACTTTTGGTTGTTGTTTTTGTTTTTGTAAATAGGAAAAGGAGGAATGGCAAAAATAAATGCTCAATCCTATACATTTCAATTTCAAGGTTTTTGCTACACATACACATGTAGATGTCAAGAAGATCATTGGATATATACTTCTAAAGCTCAGATAACAGATCTGAGTGGAGAAACCAGGGAAGGAGACCAAAAGGAATGGGGACAGGGATACAATGGAATCCTGGAGTTAGCAGTATTCTGAATGTCAAATTAAAGGGTTTCATGAGGAGAAATTGATCACTTATGCCACATGCTGTTACACATCATGTAGTAGAGGACTAAGAATCAATCACAGGCTTTAGCAATGTGGAAGGTCTCTGGCAACATTGACAGGCTTCATTTTGGTGTGAGATATGGTTAAAGGATTTTAGAGGAGGATTCAAGAAAGAATAGAAGATAAATTAGAGACAACTCTTTCAAGTTGTTTTGTTGTGAAAGTAGAGAGATGGGGGGTTGCAGGGTGAGTAAGTAGAAAGAAAAGCTGCTATGTATTTTCTCATGATGCAAGTAGAATAGCAATAAATTAGAAAAACTAATTCTGAAGGGAAGAGGAGATAATTTCTGGAGAAATTGTTTTGTAGATGAGTGGGGATAGAATGTAAGGTTCAGAGAACCTCAGCTAGGAACATGGGATGCACAAGTCAATAGGAACAGAGGAAGTAGATCATGTGGACTCAGGTAGCATAGGAGGTGTGTGTTGTGATTGGAGCTGTAAGTAGAAAAATACTTGGGTCTGGGGCTGTAGCTCAGTGGCAGAGTGCTTGCCTAGCAAGGCACTGGGTTTGTTCCAAGGCACCACATAAAAATAAACAAATAAAATAAAGGTAATGATGTCCATCTACAACTACAAAAAAATTTAAAAAATAAGTAGAAACATACTCAATATATTTAGTATGGTAACTTATGCCAATGTTATGTTTTCTGGGAAATGTTAAAATTTCTGAGAAACGTTAGTCTTATACATTATTCAAAGTGTTTTAATAGTCTTTTGGGAAGGTAATAACCAGTAACTGATTTTAAGGAACTCGGCAAATGTTAGAAGTTTTATAGTGAAACATTTTTCAAAGGTTTTCATTTTTATGCGTAAAGATGTTAAGACATCTTTACATTTAAAAAATCCAGACAACATCCCATAAAATGATAATTTCACAGACTGTATTCTTCACTTTGAGTATAAAGGTCAGTTCTGTGGAAAAATATTTTCCACAGACACTTTGGTGAAAAACACAAAGTGACACATGAAGTTTATATAAATGTTTCCTTACCAAGTTATTTTCTTGTATTTATTATTTTTGCTGATAAAAATCAAACCACACACACTACTAAAATTTCCTCTGCCATTATCCAGTTTCTGGTCCAGTTTCTTGTCTAGTTTCTTCTTCAGAGATAACAATTGTAAAAGGTTTTGCATGTATTCTTCTGGTTATTTGCCTGTGGGCTTGCCCAGTAAATATATATAGGGTGCAAATCTATAAAAATACAGTTTTTATATATAGATTCTCTTTTTTTTAAAATGGTATCATACATTATATATTGTTCTTCAGTTTTGTTCACTTAGCTGAAAAATCCTGTCTTAGAAGTCTTCTTATGTGAATCTATATAGAACAATCCCAATCTCCTGAACAGATTCATAGAATTCCAGAATACCATATTTTCTTTTAACCATAGTCCTTTTGGATATAGCTTGCTTTTATATTTTCCTATTGCAAACAATGCTTATAGTAACTTCATACAGTAGCCTTATATAACCCTCCTTGGGTGTTTGTGCAGGCGTTCTGAGTAGATATGGAAGCATGCCATGGCATGGCCATAAAAAGTGCATGATGGTAACCTAATAGCTCTTGCCAAAATAATGGCTCGGCTTCCACTCTTGACAACAATGTAAATGAAAGCACCAGTTCCTCATGTTGTTGCCAATATTTAACATCATTCTTAGTGTAGATTGTTTTTTTTTTTTTTACTTCCCTAATTACTGTTACCATTGCCTGCATTATTTACTTTGACTTTCCTGCCTCTTTGAGTGGGCTCAGTGTGGGGTTTCCTTTCAGGCAGCAATGGGGCAGTTTTTTTGATCTCTGTGATATGCACATGAATCACCTAAAGATATTGTTAAAAATGCAAATCTTGATTCAGTAGCTCTTGGATGGGACCTGAGAATCTATATTTCCAACAATTGTACTGGTCCATGGATCATACTTTGAGTAGCAAGGAATTACATGACTCTGTATACAGAATATTTTATTTACTTAGAATGAATGGCACTTAGGTTATTCCCTAAAATTCAGGCTTGCTATAGTTTCTTTTACTTGCAAATTCAATTCCATCCCCTTCCACACATTATTCTTTACTTAAGACCCTTAGTCACTATCTTACTATAATAAAATTATTATAATAATATGGTAAAGAGGAATATGAGATGAATAATTTCATCTTGGAGATATCTTTGCCTGAATTGGCCCAGTTATAAAAATTACTTTTGAGGTCAAAATACTGAACTAATTTTGCAGCTTCCTCTTCCTTTTCTTTTTCACCAAGGAATTTCCGTGTAGCAAGTAAACTCCTACAGATATTTCTGGGACAAGGATCTCCTCCTTATTCATGACAAACATCTTTCCATAAGGCAAGTCTTAGCAAAAACAAAATAAAAATGATGTAATCCTATGCATCTTATCAGATCCTAATGGATTTACATTAGAAATTAGCAGCAAGAAAACTTATATAATCATCATAAGCATATGATTTTTTTCTTTAAGCATAATGCTTTTGATAGTCATTCATTTAAGATCATTCTTTTTTATAAATCATAGTGTAATATTTTATTATATGGATATACCACAGTTTGTTTGTCCATACTTCTGATTTTCCATAAGTAAAGCTGCTAAAAACATTTTTGTACCACTCTCTTTAAGAACATATGCTTTCATTTCCCCTAAGTAAATACTTAGAAGTGGAATTTTGGGACATATAGTAAACATACTCTATTAACACTGATGAATCACTTTAATGAATTCTCATATCTATTTTAATTGGAATTCTCTAGTCTTCCATAGGACTGTAATGTAGTCATATAAAATTTTCTAATTGTTTTAAGTCCTGATGGCCTAGACTTAAACAATTAGAAAATATTCATTCTACTGGGTCGAATAGTGGTTCCATTCCAAGTTTTCTGAGGAATCCCCATACTGCTTTCCATAGTGGTTGCACCAATTTGTGGTCCCACGAGCAATGTATGAGTGTAACTTTGAGTTTTAGTTTTCTTTCAGATGACTTTGTAGAGTTGAGTTTCACATGGGTTTTTTTTTTTTTTTGGGGGGGGGGAGGGATGTACATAAATAGCAGCAGATTCCTTCTTTTCCTTCTGGGTAGGTGTGTGACTGAAAGGAGCCACCTAGATCATCTTGAGACTCTTGCTGGAACCATCAGGATATGGGTTTTCGTGTTCCACTGGGGCTGCTAAGTTAAAAGCAAACCAGCCATCTAGGGTTATGTTGCTATGATGGCCACTTGAAGAGATTCTACCTGAAAATAAAGCAACGCATAGAAAAGAGAAATTTATGATGACTTGTTGATACATGGATCAAAACATACCATCAGGATCCTACACAACTTACTTACCTCTAAATTTTCATGGCTCATACCTGTTTGAAATGAGTTTTGTAATTTGTTTTTGCAGTTGTTCTAATACATCATACTTTTATAAGACCAATTCCAAATTAGCCATTTACTGCATTAACAGTGAGACATGATATAACCAAAAGATATTTTCCTTCAATGTATATGTTTTTTGCTGTTAAAAACATATATCTTGTCAATTTGTTTTAGTCTCTACCACATTTCCATATATACGGATTTTACACATATAAAATGAGTATACCAATGTTGTTATTCAAGTATGTTTTTTACTTGAATTTGTCAAATGATCATCTAAATTACTCATTTCTCATTGTTCATAGGATCTTGGACAATTATTTTTGTTTCCTATTTGGATCAGAACATGATCACAAGCTCATGTCAATGTTCGAGTGTTGGTAAGATTCACATAATAAACTTGCATCAGTATTGTGGATGATTTATCATTTGGTTAGTCTGTACTGAGCCAGAACTACTTAATATGAAGAATTTGAGATAGTTTAACTGTATTATTGGGTGGAAAGAGGCTTTCTCAGTTATAATCACATATTGCCATAGTGACAATGGATGGATAGAGGAGGTCTTTAGATGTTTAGTGCTTTCTAGGAAAATTTCCATCAGTTCTGATAACTGTCAATGCTGGGCATCTTCTCAGTCCAAAGGTAAACTGATTCCATTATTAGTTAATATGCCCTGACTGGGAAAGAGCTTAGCCCATTTTATTTGCTGTAGCTATCTTTGTTGCATATTTGAAATCAGAAAAAAAAGAAGCAAAATTAGTCATTTAATGGGAAACGGCATTTTACTTCTTGTCTCCATAGTATTCAGAAAAAAGAGAAATTTCAGGGCCTCCAAATACCCTCATTTGATTTATTCATATTTGAAAAGTATTTGGGGGAACATCTACTCTTATCTTGATCTCCTTTAGTTTTCAACAAAAGCCTGTGAAAACTACTCACACATGCAACAATGCACTTAAATCTCAGAACCATTATGTTATTTAAAGGGAAGCAGAGCCAACTAGGGTAAACTGAATGATTCCACTCATATGAAGCTTAACAACAGGCAATAATCTATAAGGATGGAAATTTATACCTTTCCACAATGTTTTCAACTTGTAAGAAAAAGTGCCATAGGTGACTAAGCATTCTTAGAGATAACTTTCAGTTCAACACTAGCTGTCAGACCTTGGATGAATTTTATCACTTTTCATTTCTAAAATTAAGGGCCCCTCCATCCATTCTTTCCAGGGTAGCACTGGCTGGGAGGGTGCCCAGGGAAATTTATGGGTGATGGACATATTCCATATTTCAACTGATGTGCTTTTTAGACAAATGTATATATTTATTAAAACTCATCATGCTGCACATTCAAAATCTATACATTTTACTGACAGTAAATGAGCAAGAAACTTAAAAAGGAAAACTTTAATGCTTATTCTTCTGACTTACATTTTACTTGTGATACAGTTCAGACTCAGAGAAGTAGAGTGGTGATTTGCCCAAGTTCATTGGTGGGGGTTAGGAGGGGGCATTGGAAACCTATAATTATCTAATGACAGTTGCAATTTTACCTTTTGATAAGTAACAAGATTTTCACCATAACATTAAGGATAAACCTGATGCTTCTATACTTAATAAATTAGGATAAAGCTAAACAAAGATTTTTAAAAATGCATTCTCCATATTCTGCTCTGATTAGGTGCCCATTTTAACATGCAACATGTTAACTAGCAAGGAGCAACTCTTTTCCCCAGGAAAAGCAAAGTTGAGAGGCTGTCCAGTAAGGAAAGTCATAATGAGCCCACTCAGTCAACAGTGTTTTGAGACATCTGCTGCATAGAGAATTCTAATAGGTGTTCTTCTTTAGTGAGGTGAACAATATAACAGCTTCCACAGCCTGTGAAGAAGTTCCTAGACAAGCAATCCCTGATTCGGTCACATGGCATCTTATTCAAAACAGATCTGGACTCAAGGGGTCTGAAGTAAGGCCCACCCATTTACAATTTTAACAAATTTGCAGATTATGCTGATATTGATGGTTCTTGAACCACAATTTGAGTAGTAAAATGAGGTTAATACAGCTGTAATTTATCTAAGTTCACAGACTCAAATAGAAACCAGGATTCATGATTACAAAATGCTCTAGTTTTTTTCACCCATTTAAGTTAAGTAACACAATGAGAAAGTAAGTAAATAAACATAAATGTGTGGGATCAGGGAGAATTTTTTTGTGGACACTGATTATGTAGAATTATCTGAATGTGAGCAATTTATTCCATTTTTACTGCTGTGTTTTTATATACAAAGCTTTAGGTTAATGTGTTCCTAAATTCCAACATGGACGTTACTTTTATAATGAAGGATGCATTTGTAATCTTGAAAATTGTAACATAAAGCAATGCCCCACAGAAGTCTTTAACACACACACACACACACACACACACACACATACACATAGATCCAAAAATGTTATTTGTTGGTATTGTGCTCTCCATCCTTATAGCTGGCCAGCCATAGTCCTCTCCTCCTGATATTCACACTACTATGTAATTGTATTCCACATCAATGGGTGTGATTTGTCAAAACAATGAAATGAAGCGCAAATGTGCTTATCCCAAAGATAGGTCATAAAAGGCTTTCTGTTTTCTGTCTTGTTTGCTTTTGGATTGCTTACTCTGGCGGAAACCAACCACCCACTTTGTGAGGAAGCTCCAGCAGCCCATGTAGAGGACATCTTGACAAGAACTGCAGCCTCCTACCAATAGTCAAGTAAATGAATTATCTTGGGAATGGGTCCTCCAGCTCCAGGCTCTTGCAGTCATAGATAAATTAACATGTTTGAAAAGACATTGTGTTTTGTCAAACACAAAACTTTTGATTTAGAAAGGTATACTCTGCAGTAAGTTCCAAACAAATTATCTAAATATATCACATCTATTTGATTTAATCTTAGTTGTTCTGATTTCATGATTATCAGGTCCCTGTCCCAAAGAGATAGGTGTTCTAGTAGAAGAAACAAGACAAAAATGTAAAATCATAAATTGGAGTAGTTGCATTTCACCTAAAGAATAAAACCAATAAAATATGCTCTCTATTATTAGGTTATTGTTGTACATTCAGGAACATCTAGGTAAGGCCTTCAACTGGGATACTGGCAGAGGAAATAGATATAAATTAATTATTAGATATAAATTAATTATTTTGAATAATTGATAGGACTTTATGATAAATTGATTTGGTATATAAATGGGAAGAAAGAATAGAAGATGTCTTTAAGAATTTTTACCTAACAGATTGAAGGATAATGGCATATGCCACTGAATAAAATAGATTAGTTGGGAAGATAGGCCAGAATTTTGGAGATGGGAAGGAAGACAAAAGACTCTATTTTGAATTGTATTATTTTAGTTAACAAGAAATCCCAACAGAAAAATGCTTGATTGTTCTTATTTTTTACTGTCCCTTTGTACCACTTAATAAAAATGTTTTTTTTTTCATTCTCTAACTTTATTTCTGAAAAATAGAGATAGCCAATATATTTATTTTATTTATGGAAAAAAACCACAACTTAGCAAGCAGGAGATTTAGCAATATGTTCAATACCACAGAGTCAAGAGCTATTTAAAATCCAGTTTTCCCAAGAAAACAAACTATGGTTCTTTTCAACTGGAGCATGCTGTGTTCTCTGAATAGCTTTCTTCTTCATATTGGATATTGTTCTCTTCCCTTTATGACTAAAATTAGCCATTGCTTTGAAATGGGAAATATTTGGCTGGATGATTATGATAGGGTTCTAACAGAGTATCTATCCCTTGATGGGACCTGGTAGGGTTTACTTTTTAGCTTTGAAACATTATGATGATAATCATCATCATGGTTATTATCATCTTGGGGTGATGGAGATTGAACACAGGGCCATGCACATGCTAAACAAATACTCTACCACTGAGCTATATCCCCAGTCCTGCTTTAAGTAAGTAGAAGTCGAGTGCTATAAGTTTACCAAGAACTTGTCAGGTAAAATACAGTGAAACTCAGAAGATTGATTTGTGAAACTAATTACCAAAACATTGATTGACAAGTGAGTGTGCATAATTTTAATAATTCAAACACTCAGGTATCATTTACTGAAATATGCATACCTTTAATATTCATTGCTTTTCCACACTGGATGCTCCAAAGAATGAGTCATACAACAAATATTTTCTAAGGACCTACCATGTTCCAGGCACTGGTCAGGGGGAGAACAACCGCCAAGTGTTCCCCCATGAGAAATTTATACTTTAGTGGACAACCGGTATCTTATTAGTTTCCAAATCTCCTTTATTTGTCATCAGACTCTTCTGTCCCTCTCACTTCCCTTAATGATTTTCAAAATTACAAATTATAGCGTTTCATTATTATAATGCATTTTTACAGTGTCCTTCTGATAAAAATTTAGAAACACAGATTAATATACAGATGACATGTACAAATAACAATTTTGAGTTAGGTTACTTTGGTAAAGATGATTAGATTGGGTTTTGTCCTTCTGTTATAAAGACAGTTTTTTATTATTCCATTTTATTGTGTAGAGTGTGGTTTAGTTTCAACAAGAAAGGAACTTAAATGGAAAAAATATATGGTTAAACAAAGAGCTGAATTACAATTACTCCATAGCATTATGTGTAAACAAATCTATAGTAGATGCTTAACAAATTGGATGAATTTTAATTTGACAATGAACTTCAAGCAATTTACGTGAAAGACATTTGAGGCTAATAGGCTAATTATATGTTGCCTGAAGGGGGAAATATTTTCTTCAGCTGACTTATTGATTTGTTGCCTTTTAACAGAAAATTATGCTGATCTAATTACAAAGAAGGGTTAAAAAGCTAATAACTTCAAACTCAAGGTTGTCCAAAATGGAGCAGAATGATTAATGGTCTAAAAGAAACAACCTCCCATGAACCTTTAGCCAGAGATTTGAAATACCATGCCGCTAATGGAGAAGCTTGAAAATACTCTAAATGATTTTTCTTTCTGTATAAAAAGCAATGTTAAAATCATCTACTAAATTGTACTGTAGTTGGACTTATAGTGTAGCCGTCACTTATGACCAAGTCTCTAGATGTTGTTTGCTTATAGTCTTTAGTATAATTAATTTTTTAAAACAAAATCCCAGCAATGCTAAACCCACCTTATCAATGAAACATGATGTCACAACCTTCTCCACAAACCAGTTTCTTTGAGCCAATACAAGGGTCATGAAAAGGAACATGGTCAATGAATGATTCCAGGAAACCTGGGAAGTCAAGGTAGGTCACCAGGTATCCATGTAAATTTCTCTGTCTCTACCTCATCAGATGTTAGACTTATAAAAGGAATATAGGGGGATATCGTTGGAACCATATAAGTTGGAATTCTGATTTTCAAATTATATCATTTTGATAGGGAAATTCACGCAGCATGAGTAACATTTTAGAGCATGAAACCAGAACAAGTGGGTAAGAGCTTTTTATATTTTTATATTATTTTCTGGCCTAGTTCCATTATTTTCTGGCTGTCACACTCAGACTTGGACTTCTTTGCCCTGGAGAAGAAAAAGCCATGATAGTTGGTTGAGCTGGAGAAGCTCTTGGGTAGTGCTAGATGCCAGGAATAGAGGAGCTTTGGGGTAGTACCAGAGATTCCGTGAACAGTATTGAGACTAGGGAGATACCATCAGCTCTTGGTGACCATGGGTATGGTTGGTGGCAGAGGACAGGGATAGAGAATACTGTAGAGAGCAGCCTGTTTAACCATTGGGAATTTGGAGTAGGACTGAGTAAAATCTGAGACCCAAACATCTTGTTTTGAAGAAATGCTATTTCTATTATCTTTTGTTTAATAAGAAGAAAATAAAGATTTACCTCTTCCAAGATATAATGGCATTATCTATTTTTTAAAATATATTTTTTTCTAAGCTTACTTTTATTTTGTTTGTTTATTGGTTCTTGTTTTCTTCTGCCCTGTAAGAATTTAAAAAGTAAATCTCGAAAGCTAGCCACAGTGACATATACCTGTAGTTTCAGTTCCTCAGGGGGCTGAGGAAAGAGGATGAGCCCAGGAGTCAGGACTAGCCTTGGACAACCAGCAAGACCCTCTCTCAAAAAGCAACAAACGAACAAAATTAAAACGGCATCATGAACTTCTGCCAGGTCACTACTCTTTCTTCTATAATTCAATTTCTAAGTAGTTGCTTAACATTTAATTGTAAGAGCTCACTCTCTTTTAAAAAAAAAATAGTTATAGATGGACAGCATGCCTTTATTTTATTTGTTTATTTTTATATGGTGCTAAGGATTGAACCCAGTGCCTCACACATGCTAGGCAAGTGCTCTCCCACTGAGCTACAGCTACAGTTGTACTGGTTGTTTTAGTCAGTTTTTTTTTATTGTGGTAACCAGAAGACCTAACAAGAACAACATAGAGGAGGAAAAGTTTATTTGGGGCTCACAGTTTCAATATCAAGGTAGAAGGTCATGACAGAGGAAATAGCTTAGGATATGGCCATTGGGAAATAGCTCTCCTCACCAGGGACAATATATGTACCCCAAGGTTATGCCCCCAATGAACTACCTCCTCCAACCAGACCAATCCTACTGCCCAGTGAATCTCTATCAGTGGATTAATGCACTGATTAGGTTAAGGTTCTCATAACCCAATCATTTCACCTCTGAACTTTCTTGCCTTGGCTCACACATGAGCTTTTGGGGCATACCTAATACCTAAACCATAACACTGGTAAGAAAGTTTATTACCAAAAATATTTTCATTATAACCTAGATTCTTTTTTTTATGTTGGGTGAAAATTATGCCCCAAATACTCTCAATTCCAGGACGTAACAGTCTTTACTTTCTAGTCTCTCATTGTTGTATGGGCCAGCAATGACCTTGGGCGGTTTGCTTTTCTCTTAGCCCTCTCTTCTAGACCTGTCTTCCACTTGGTTTAGTGAACTGGCCTCAGTGCTTTAACCAGTTGGCTAATACTGGAGGAAATTTCTTTAAAATATTCTTTAAAATGTCCTCTGGTGATTCAAATGTGCAGTCAAGTTTAAGGACCATGTCCATATGCCTCTTAGACTAGTTCTGTCAGGTTTGAAGTGTTACCAAGTCCACATCTTATCCTTGTTCAAGATTATAGCTTTCTCTTATCAATTCTATTCCATATGCTTCCCATTTTGCAGAAATCTTTATAAAATATTGTTTCATTAGCGGTATGTGTTCCTTTTATTCCCTAGTAGTGTGTATATTTAAATTTTGAGCTTTAATTTCTACCACAAGAAAATACAATCTAGGTAGAATAGTTGCTATGTTGGTTATAGATGGATACTTGTTTTCCTTCACTTTTATCTTTTGCTGTCTTTTCTTCTTTTTGGCATAGCCAGATTCCTCAAAATCTACTATGGCTATACAATTTTTTACCCCCTTGTTCCCAGATTTTGGTCCATCTTTTTTGATTTATCCTCATATCTACTGGCATTACTGAGGACTACACTTAGAACACGAATTCTCAACAGTGGCACCATTGACATTTGGGGTTGGGGGTGGCTGTCTTAGGCTTTGTCAAATGTTTAGTAGCACCCTGGCTTTTATCCACTGAATGCCCATGGCTGTCCTCACCTCCTTCCTCACCACCCAGGGTGAGGCAAAAATGGTTCCAGGCCTTTAAAATGTTACTTAGGGGACAAAATTCACACTGAGTTGAGAACCACTGAGCTATCAGGCTGTCAAGCTTTGCAATAGTTAATAAATACTATAGCAAGTACATATAAAAATATTATTTCACAAGGGAGACAGTCTTCACTAACCTCATGACAGATGTATATGTATTTTTCATTGATTTTGTTCCATCTGTCTTTTGCAATTGTCCTGAGTTTGGGGAATTTTATTCTTTATTATTAGGATCATTCAGTACATACAGAACGAAATGTGACTTAATTGTTAGGAGTTTGTCTTTTCATATGAAGAATTTTACAGATCTAGAGACAGATCAGATTAGATAGATCATAGACCAGGGGTCTCAATATTAGAATAAGGAAAAATGAGCTTGAATGGTCCATGTTAGATAGAATTGTGGCTAAAATCATCTTATCTTGCAAAACAAGACCCCATTTACCAACATGCTCATCCTTTACTTCTGTTCTCAAGGTTAAGTCTATGAGAATTTCATCTTTATTTATAGTTCTTTTGAAATAAAGGTGGTACATATTCAGATGTGCCTGCCAAGTTCTTTTATATTTCTTTTCGTTCATATCAGGGAAACTAGTTAATCAACACTTTCTTAATTATTCATAGCACTAATGAACAAAAGGCCCTCCGTGGACACATTCTGAAAGCAGATCATAGAAGTGTAAACAGTTTCTTGTTTCCTTCCTTACTAGTGGAATTATCTGGAGATTAGATCTGAGGTTTACCATTCCAAGGGCACATACAGTAACATTCATGTAGGTAAAAATCCATTGTTTCCGAGGAGATATTTCATTTAGGTACAAAAATCATATTTCCTTTAGCTACATTACCATGATTCATTCTCACCTTTGAGCTAAAATTTTACTTAAATGTGGCCAAATGTAGCCACAACACTAATAATCTCCCATTCCGTTTAAGAAGGCTGCAGGTAGGCAGGGAGAGAGATTCATGTGGACATTAACGACTGGAAACTGAATTGCCCACATGGAGGGGGCTTTTGTGCAGTGTAGATTAAAGGAGAGTTTTCTGCTTTGCTTTTTATTTCTGAAGCCAACAGCTGAGCAACAGCTTTTTACCCCTTTAAGCATTTGGGGAAAAAAGGAGCCTTCATTTCTAGGACTCTGGCCAGGCTTGCTTCCCAAGGACTGCCCCTTTCCCTGACTTGGGTCAAATTTCCCTGGGCTATGCAGCCTTCAGCAGGGATGCTGCAAGATGCATTAACAAGGGTGTAGCTGAGAGATCTACCTTCAAAATAATGGAGAGAATAAAAAGCTTCCTTTGCCCCATTACAAATAGAGCAAATTAAAAAGGCAAAGTTATTTCATTTTGGGGAATATTTTTTTGTTGCTTTGAATTTGAAAACCACAGATTCTTATGTATTTCATTTCAGTGCAACCTGTTCAGCATCTCTCTCGCATTCATAAACAGTTTTTAAAACTCCAGCAGGGGCTGGGGTTGTGGCTCAGTGGTAGAGCACTTGCTTAGCATGCGAGAGGCACTGGGTTTGATCCTCAGTACCACATACAAATAAAAAAATAAAGGTATTGTGTCCATCTACAACTAAAATATATTAAAAATATAATTTAAAATATTAAAAACAACAACAACAACAAAATACTCCAATAGAAAAGGGGCTTTTCCCTATCATTCGGATTGACATTCTACAAATAAGAAAGGTGGCTTTTCCTGTGGATGGCATTCTGTGACTAATCCGAAAACTTCAGCTAGCATACCTTTACTTCAGCCCCAAATAGCAATTGAGTCAAAAATAGAGTTGGATTTTGAAGCCTCCAGATAATGTCTCTGTCATTCACTGTATTTTTGTTTTGTTTTGCAGATTATATATTACCTAATGCTTAATACAGAGAGGATGAATGGATGCTTCTTAGCTATCTTTAAAGACAGGAAGAGTTAGCCATGATAGGCATCATGATATCTTTGTTCTAAAACAGATGCTTTTCTACGTATTACCATGTATATCCTTTTATCAACCATGATGTATGGCTATGTTAGAGGCAGCGCCTGTCCAACCACCTTCTTAAATCCAACCAGGGACTGTGGCAGATAATATGGGTCTTCACTTCAGGAGTTCTTAAAATGACTGAGCATCAGTGTCAATGCTGATATTCACAACCAGCTTAATGGAGAAGCTCCCTAGGTATCTGTCCCTCTCTCCAACTTTGTTCCCCATAGCAGATACTGACCCCACCCACTTGGCCACATCCCCACTCCCCCCCCCTCTACCCCCCATCCCTAAGCTTTATGTCAGCTCCCCTTCTTAACACTCTTCTCCTGGTGCCAATTTCATTCTTCCTTTACCTGCCTTCTACCCCCCCCACCCCCGGCAGGAAGTATGGTCTACCCTTAGAGTTAACATCCTTCTCCCAACCTGGAGTTCTGGTGGCAGATTCTTCACTTTGTTTCACATACATGAGGAAACGGCGGTACAGTAACTAAAGGAACTTGCCTGAGATCCTCCATTAAACGACAAATCTGTATGTGAAACAGGGTCTTTCTGACTAAAGACTTATAATTCTGTCATCTGTATATGAATCTGTTTATGTCAAGGCTTAATGTCAGTTTTTATATATTTCCAATCAACATAATTTAGGCAGAATGATTACATGGAGCCTCAGCTGGCAACTCCAAGTGTGCCCAGAGGAGTTTTAAATGGGTTGGAAAAACTTGTTAACAGGGTTGTTTATTTTAAAAGGAAATAAAAATCCCTAGGTTCTAAAGTTGGAGGCAGCATAATTAAATAGGTATCCCAAGGTACAGTCTTTAAAAAGTCTTCTAGACTAGAAGATTTCCTCTTCTTCCACCCAGGCCACCATTTCTCTTCTGACTCTTCTTCCCTTAGGGAAATCGATGTAGTCACTCAGCGTCTCAGCATCTAAAGCTGTCACTGACTGAAATCTTTGTTTTGCCTGTACTGAGTGAGGGATGATGAGTGGAAGGGGATTTTGTAGTTGTGGTTGTTGTTGATTTTGTAATGGAACCTCCACTTGACAGATTCCTACAGTTCTACTGCCCACAGCCTGATAGGGATTTTGGGCCCTTAATTATTTCCAGAAACACTGTTTGAAGTCCATGTCTCCCCCTACTAGTTAATGGTTCTCTGCCCTGGCTGCACATTGGTACCATCCAGGGCCTTTTATAAAATGCTGATGCCTAAACCCCATCAATTCTTGATTAAATCAAATCCTAGGGGGTGGGTAGGAAAGAGTCTATTTTTCAACCTCTCTCTTAGATGACCATTATATTTTAAATATTTTTTTTAAAGAGAGACAGAGAAATAGAGAGAGAGAATTTTTTAATATTTATTTTTTAGTTTTCGGTGGACACAACATCTTTATTTTATTTTTATGTGGTGCTTAGGATCAAACCCAGCGCCCCACGCATGCCAGGCAAGCGTGCTACTGCTTGAGCCACATCTCCAGCCCAATGACCATTATATTAAAGTAAGCTCCTAACTTCCTTTTGGGATATGATTATATATATTACAAGGGGTTTGGGAGACTGCTATAGAAATTGAATTTTGATGTTTCAGCAAGGAATTTCTTAACTGCTTGTGATATTCTTGCTTATAAAGGGTAGTATATTAATCAGATTTGCGGCAATGTTATTGAGTGACAGAGCATTCCAAAACTCAGCAGCTTATCTCAAGGACTATGTGTTTCTTGCTTACAGGTTTGTAGGAGGCTATAGGTTGGCTGGGGTAGGCTGTGTGATGTAGTGTGTTTCTGCATCAAGCTCCAGATCAGCAGTAATGTGTTCCAGGTCCCTTTACATGTTTCTCATCTTCCTTGGATTCCATAGAAGGCTTGGCACATATACTTCTCATGGCAGATTCTAGCGTGCAAAAGCCAAGCCTGGTTGTGTTACATTGCCTGCGTATGTCACATCCACTACTGTGCCTTTTGGAAGCAGTTGTTCATGTGCCCCAACCCAACACTAACAGGGTGAGGACATGTACCCTGTCCACATAGAACAGGGAAAGAGAATAGATGTTTTCTGACCAAAAAAAAAAAAAAAAAATATATATATATATATATATATATATATATATATATATATATATATATATATATATATATATAACAACTGAGTAAAGAAGGGCAGGGTTTTTAACTATTCTGTAGATCTAACATTATTCAAATATATATATATAAATATATATACATTTAAATATATATATAATATATATAAGAAATATATATATATTTAAAAAGAAAAAAGAGAGAGCTTCCACGGGGGATATAGTCCTAGTCACTGGCATGATGAAGCTGAGTGAAGAATGTAGCTTAGTGGGAAATGTGTACACAAGACTTAAGCATGAGTCGATTATTGGGGCTATTGGTTGGATTTACTGCTAGCTGTAGGGGTGGAGAGCAGAAAGAAGAGAGCATGACAGATTAAAAGTTGACATGACAGGCTGCAATCAATATGATAAAGTAACACAGATATTAACATAATGTCATACATTTGGCTTAATTAACTCAATTGTTTTATGTATACTAAATAATATTCTATACTACAAAAGGCCCTGGTGTATGATCTATATTTAATTGAATTATTGATATTCAATTTAGTATTAATTAGAATTTCTACACGATTTTGGGCATCCCATGGTAGTATTATTTTGCAAGGTGTGACTATAGCTAAAGTTTCTAGTTGGCCATAGAAAACCTCTGGCTGGGATTGATGCTACTATTAGCAATATGACAGCAGCAGCAGCTGATATTTGTGACATGTTTACTAAGTGCAGTGAAATGCTTTACATGGATTATTTCATTCCTGAAAAATCCCTGCGAGGTCATGCTGTCTCCTTTTTTGCAAATGACAAAACCAAGGAATAGTAAATTCATGTAACAGTCAGTCCTGAGGCCCCACAGTTCTTTAGTGATGTGTCCTAGAGTTCAGTTCAGGGTGTTGATCCTGTGACTTTTGTGTGTGGCCATTACCTTCTTCACATCCGATGTGAACATATACACCATTTCAAATAGGAGCCTGTTCTACTGTATAATAAAGGATGGTCCCTGACACTTCACTATTGTGGCACATTTCTAGGGTTAGCTTGAGAGGCAGCTATGTTCTATGTTAACTAGATCTCTCTTATATTGCTTCATAAGTTTCTGGAGGCCAAAATGTATTCCAAAGTTGTCATAAACAAATTTTCCTTTCTCAAATCTAGTGACCAGCCTCACCATCACCAGGTTCCGTTTGAGAAATACTTCCATTGTTGTGACTCCTTCCCACTTTGCTATTGATTATCTCCTACTTGCCAGAGGAAGCCCTCAGTCAAAGGAAAGACTAGGATTTCCCAATCAATAGCCATTAAAGTTGCATTTATTATGGATGCAGTGACTTGCCAGGAGGGCGGTGGCTTTAACAAGGAGAAAATAAGAGCTTGTTTTAGTAACAAAAAATGTATCCCCCTTCAGGGAGCCCCTTGACTCAACCCAAGAAACACATTTGCAAATGTCTTTTTATTTTTTCTCTCAGGAATTGCCACGTCACATGTAAGTTTATCCCAGGAAATATGTTTCAGGACTGCTCTTACAGAGGTGTGGATTTGGACAGGTGTGTGTGTGTGTGTGTGTGTGTGTATTTGTTTCTTTGCTTTTTGAACTGAATGAAGAAATGCAATCTATCACTTGTATTCACCAAACTTGAATGAGAAATAAAAGACCTACTTGATAGTCAACCTGAAACAAAGAATAGTCCATCCTTTTGGTGAAAACCAATGGACGGCGGGGCAAAAAGGTTACAGAGAAACCCAGGAAAAATAGAATTTCTCAGAATGGGAATAATAATGAACACATTGTGCTTGGCAGAGTGATCTGCTGTGAAAGCAAGTGGTCCCTAAGCAAGCACAGTCTTATTGAAATGTACAGAAATGTGAGAGAGGATTCAGAATGTTAAAGAATGAGGTCACAAACTTGGGCTGTATTGGGATGCATGAGGCAAGAGACCACAAGCTCCTAGGTTATTTTGGCAGCTTAGTACAGAGTTCCTGAAACTGGAAAGATAGATAACTCCACTCAAATCCTTTCCCCCCTCTCCACGATTCATACCTGGGAGTGTGCATGAGTGACTGCCAGACAGTGCTATTCTTGATGGCAATCTCAATAATACCACTTTTTTTCCTTTGACCTCCTCTTATTCTGTGTTTAACATGTAGAAACCCAGACCTTTCAAAGACCTTCTACAGAGCACTTGTTTGGGGCAACTAGAATTTCTATTCTCTCCCTGGGTGGCATCTTCATTTTGGCTCCATAAACTCTTTGTTTCCATACCGTCTGCGTCTCAACTTCCCTTTTAGGCTGAAAAACAATAAGAAAATGAGAGGACACATTTGCACAACTCAAATGACCATGCTCGGTGGAGGAGGAAATGTGGTTTATTCTCAGAAATTTGCATTATTAATTGGTAATAGGAGAATTACTACTGCCAATATGACCCATTTCAAACTACTTATGTGACATCCCTACACCTGGAATTGTGCTCACAATGTGCTCTCACAAACTTGACCAGTGATCTCCACACATCTTCAAGGACCTCACTCCAGGATGTTGCTTAGTAGTAATTACCTTGAATAGGTAAGTAGAGTCAGTTTCTATGGAGAAGACCCCATCTGCTGGTACTGATAAACAGTTCATGAACACAGGCCCTTCTACTGTGCTGTTCCACCACCACAATCATCAGGGCAAAATGAGGGCAATACCTCTTCTCATTGCCACATATACTCCCAGGACCCAGATCTGATGACTTTCCCATTGATAGACATTTAAAAAATGGAAGTCAGAATGTAGATGTGACCTCAGTGCAGGTATCTTCCACTCCTGTCCAAAATTGATTCCTGCTTTCCTTTCCTGGCTCTTGAGACTTGTTCCAACAAATTTTGATATATGCTATGAGTTTATTGCTACTGCCTCTCCCTTCCCCTTCCACACTTTTCACAGGGCTTCCTGTGCTTCTGTCTCTCTCTTCTGCAGAGTCATAGGAGCTACCATGCACTGAGCCAATAATTCCTATGAATAATTTATTTCTATTAATTTCTCAAATTCTCCTAACAATATCTACCTATTAATGCCTATGATTTATAGTTCAGGAAACTGGGTCACAGAGAAGATAAGTATCTTTCTCTAGGTCATACATCCAGTAAGGTAGGAGCATTGGGTTGAACCCAGACAGGTTGGGTCCAGAGTTCCAACTATCAGTGGGGAACAGTGGGGAGTTTTCTCAACATTGCTTCAGCACTTTGAAGAACAGTGTAACAAATCCCACAAACTGTAAGGAAGGTACTTTCCTGATAAAGCAGAAAAACTGAGTTGCTTGGTGAATGGATTGATTCAAGGGGAATATTGGGTCTGCTGTGAGGATGACTATAGATCAGATGTTCCATCTGATAGAGGACCATGGAAATGGAATGATTTTCTCCCACTCACTTAATTTTACCAGCTAAATTCTCACCTGAGTATGGGAGATAGTCTGCTTGATTCATTTCTTTTATTAAGTAGGAAAATAGACTGGCCTTGAGGCTCAGAATTTAAAGGCTTAGATATGTTTCCAAATTTAAACACACATGTAACTGGCCCATTTGTCTTATTAATAAAACATAGATGATCATTAGGAATGTCATTAATCATTATGGCACTGGAAAATATCTAGATTTGGAAACTTAGCTAATATCAAGTTTTTAAGGGTAGCAATTGCTAAGTTCACTGGACAGTACAAACCAGATTGCCAACTCAGTAATTAGTTTATCACTAATGGCTTCTAATTAAAACACCATTTTCTTGTACAGTCATAGAAAGAACAGTGAAATCTGACTTATGTAGAACTCAGTACCCTAGCAATGCCACTTATCTGAAGCTTGTCTGAGAATAATGAGATGAAACTAGTATCTTAGAATTAGGATCAACTGCTTATAAATGAAAATACAACAAAACCGTGGCTTAAGCACATGAGATTCCATGTGCATTTCATACAAATAACTCTGGAGGTAAGCACTTTCAGGTTGGTGTTGGAGGTCCATGTCCTTAGCCTCCCAGGCTCCATCCATATTTCTGCTCCACCATCCTTACCACATGGTCATCTCAAGGATCAACCTACCCATTGGTCCTTCAGCCATCATATCCCAAAACTAGGAAGATCTAAATAGCTAGAGAAGGGCAAAAAAAAGGTACACACTGGGTACCTCTTTCTTTTCTGAAGTCCCTTCCAAAAAGACCCATCCAATGCTTCCACTTCTGCTTCTCACTGGCCAGAATGCAGTCATGTAGCTCCACCTAAACACAAGGCAGGCTGAGAAATGGATTATTCTAGCTGGAAACAATATTGCCTTAAAAAAAGTTTAGGGCGCTGTTGCTTTGGAGAAGAGGAGAATGGGGAGGGGCTTGGAACAAGCAGTCTCCACCACAGCATTGATGACTGAGCTGACATAATAGAAGTGAAATGGCCCAAATACTTTCCTAATTATAGAACCCTAGAGCTCTCATGCAGAAATAACTAAGCTCCTTGCCATATACATATGATTAAGGTACTAGTTTTCTAGTTGCTGAGGTGAAACTAAGACAGTTTTTTTTTTCTTTCTAAATAAGAGGAAATAAATTCACAAAATGCAAGGGGGGAAAAAAAGCAAATTTTGATGCTATCTCCTTCAAGGCCCAAGGAAGGAGAAAGGGTTGATCTTTAAACCAAAGGACTGCATGGAGCTTTGTGGACTAAGACACCAAGAAAGGAAGCAGGTGTTGTTTCCTTGGCCCACAAGTTGTCCAGAAAACTAGGTCTTGCCTCTGGGAGTAAACAGTAATCACCTGTGAATGTCAGTGGGGACAATGGCAAAGGTATGGACATGGTGGGTGTCCTGGTACTCAGTTCTCTAGGAACTTCCTCTAGGGAAAGGATATAGAGCTCTCATTTGAAAGGACTAGCTGGTATAATACTGGATCTCATCCTGCATTGCATAAAAAATAACCTCCCAAACTTTCCAAAAGCTATTTCTAGAAAGCTGATTTATCATTATGTTTCAATTACACATTTGTGCCTAAATTCAAATTTCATGACTATTTGAAGTTATACCAGCTAAATGTTTCATATTTAAGACCTATAGGCGTTAATAAGTTTGATGCATGTTCTGATCTCCAAAAAGGAGTGTTTCATGAAAATTTGACATTCTTGGGAGGGACAGAGGCATTCAAAGGTGCCTGTCCCAGATACTTGTACCATTACACATAGTTGCCTTGTTCAAAAGTCTTGTTGCAGTAAATTTGAATAGAAAATTAAGAGAAGTTGCAGAGTTAAAGCATGATACAAAAGCAAATATGAACACTAGTGCTTGATACCAAATGATAATTGAAAAAGACTGATGAGAATGGCAAATACCTATGTGTTTGAAAAAAGTTCATAATAAACTATTGGAAAATTTGGATAGCCTAGATTAAAATAAATTCTAATTTGGGATAATTTACTGTTGGAGCAAATTGTCAGTAGGCTCTGAATCATCCTAGCATTGATGTTCAGAAAAATCATTTCTATTGATCAACAACAAAAAGTTAAATTACACTCAATACAAACAATTTTAAGCAGAGAAATGTTTTAAATATTAGAAAAAATTCACCCAACGTTATAAAAATACAGCAACAAATCATTGTCTAAAAGAAGATAAATTTGATCTTGGATCATGCACTAAGAGCTATAGTCTCATAAAACTCTCCTGCAACATTGCAGTTATTTTTGAGAAGCACAAAGAAATTTATGAAGCTTTTAGGTCACATTACGCACTTTGTAAACTTTTGGTGAATTATGCTATTACACATCATTATACTTATTTGATGAATGGAAACTATTGACCAAATTGTTAAAGCAACTTTGGCAAAATCTCAGAACACCAGGATGGTAAGAACCAGAAATCACATCCCTTTGAAGGACATGTGGTTATGTTCTTAATTTTCTGACCAACTTGCTTCTGAATAGATACATCTATCTGTATGAATTTTTGAGGTTATATGTCTGAAATCAAAATCATTATTCTCCCTTTTATTTGTTCTTCACACCCAAGCTAGGAACCTAAAATTGTCCCAAAACTCATTTCTCCTCTTCAACCTTGATGCCAATCCCCTACTATCATGTGTGCCACTTGGACAGCTTCTAATGCCAACTCCATGCCTGTCCTCCATCTTTTATCTTTTCTTGCCTTGCCTGCTTCTCTAACTCTTAAGTCCTTTTCAGGCCATCTTTATTTCTTCCCACTCTATTTAATTCTATTTCTTAAATTTTTTATTTATTTTAATTATACGTGACAGTAGAATGCATTAATGTGCTTTGATATATCATACATAGATGGAGTATAATTTCTCATTTTTTCTCATAGTACATGTTGTAGAATCACACTGGTCATGCAGATATATATATATATATATATATATATATATATATATACATAAAGTAATAATGTCTGTTTCATCCTACTATCCTTCCTATCCCCATATTCCCTCCCCTCCTCTCCCCTCCCTTTACTCCTCTCTACCTAATCTAAGGTAACCCTATTCTTCCCTAGTGCCGCTCCCCAAACACACACTTATTGTAAATTAGCATCCACATATTAGAGAAACCATTTGGCCTTTGGTTTTGGGGGATTGGCTTATTTCGCTTAGCATGATATTCTCCAGCAACATCCATTTACCTGCAAATGCCATAATTTTACTCTTGTTGAGTCATATGCAACTGGGAAAAAAATATATATACACACACACATATACACATATATATGTGTATATATACATATGTGTGGTATATATATGTATATCTATATATCTCTATATATCACATTTTCTTTATCCATTCATCTATTGAAGGACACCAGTTTAGCTATTGTGAATTGGGCTGCTATCAACACTGATGTGGCTGTATCACTGTTGTATGCTGACTTTAAGTCCTTTGGGTATAAGCCTAGGAGTGGGATAGTTGGGTCAAATGATGGTTCCATTTTGAGTTTTCTGAGGAATCTCTATACTGCTTTCCAGAGTGGTTGCATCATTTTGCAGTCCAACCAGCAATGTATGAGTACATTTTCCCCACAGCCTCACCAACATTTATTGTTGCCTATATTCTTAATTATTGCCATTGTGACTGGAGTGAGATTAAATCTTAGTGTAATTTTGATTTGCATTTCTCTAATTGCTAGGGATGTTGAACAATTTTTTCATATATTTGTTGATCGATTGCATCTCTTCTTCTGTGAAGTGTCTGTTCATTTCCTTAGCCCATTTATTGATTGAGTTATTCTTTTGGTGTTAAGTTTTTTTGAGTTCTTTACATATCCTAGAGATTAATGCTTTATCAGTGGTACATGTAGTAAAGATTTTCTCCCAATATGTAGGTTCTCTCCTCACATTATTGATATTTAATTTTTTTAACCTTAAACATTATCTCTAGACACAAATCAAGTAACTTTGTTCTCTTGCTTGAAAGTATCCTGGGCTCCTTGTTACCTACAGGACAAAGTCCAAACCTTTTACTCTGACTTAATGAAGCCATTTACCATGTCACACTCAGTATGCCTCTCTGGATTTGTCTCTTTTGTCATCTTTTCAACGGAATGCCTTACATATGGTGCTCTTTTACCCCTCTGTGACTTTGTGCTCATTCTTCTTTCTGCCAGGAATCTTGCCCCATGTCTCTTTTCTACTTGATATGTTCCCATTAGTCTTTAACTCTGACCAAATTTGACCTTTGTGTTAGTCTGCTTACTGTTACTGTAACAAATATCTGAGGCAATCAACTTAAAAGAGAAAGATTTATTCTGGCTCACAGACATAGAGTTTTCCATCAGTGATGGGTTGACTCTATTGCTTTTGGCTTATCATGGCATATGATGCTGGGAGTGCATGGAGGGACAAAAGAGCTCACCTCAGATCCAGGAGCCCAAAAGAAAGAAAGAGGAAAGGAAGAGGTCCCACAGTTCCCTTCCAGAACATTCCCCACAAAGACCTAAAGACCTCCTACTAGGCTCACCTCTTAAAAGTTCCACCACCTCTGTAGTGCCATGACTGGGAACAATGCCTTTAATATAGGGACATTTGACGATCACTTAGGATCCACATTATGACAACCCTGCTCAAGCATATATTCATTTTTAAAGATCTCCCCAAATTCCCCAGGCAATATTAGTTGTGCTGAGATCCTTCAATCCACTGGCTGTCTATCAATCGTCATTTCCTGTATTACCTTTTCAACTCCTTAGAAATATTTCTCTGCCTAGACTTAGGTCTTCATTTGTCTCCATATCTTCAGCACACTAGCACAGCAACTCACACATGGTTGATTTTTAATAAACATCTTTTGAATTTATTCTTTTTCAGTGCTTTTAGATAGTGAAAGAAAATGGTTCCTTTCCCTGAGTGCTTATTTCTGCCTTATAGATTTGCTTTCTTTAGATCCTATGTTGCAATTAAGGGTAAAAGACATCCATTTTCTTCCTTCTGAACTTCCTATTATCAAGCTGATGAAAGTGAGCTGATGTGTCTGCTCTGTAGTTAGCAGTTTCCATATTGCTCAGGATTTTCACATTTTATTAAACAAATTGCTGCACATTTTTCACTAGCATGAATTATTAAATGTCCAGTGTTCACGGATCATATGGGTATGAAAATTATATTTGGAGTGCCTAGAGAAATCAGACTAGGATCTTGAGAAAGTTAGAACAGACTTAGAGTGAGGGGTATTAAAATATGTAAAATATTAGAGTTCATTTCTGGAAAGGAATCTTGAGACTCAAAAATCTCATCAAGTTATACTAAATATAGTGTGTAAATAATATTATTTCTAGGTTTTTAAGTAGCAAGAACAAGGAACAGTAAATGTTTTACAGTAAAAAAAAAAAAAAAAAAAAAACAACTTTTTTTTTTTTTTTGTAGAGACTCTCTCACATGAGTAAAGTAGATTTATTCCAGAAAATTTCTGGTATGGTGACAGGCATATGAAAGAGAACAAAAAGAAATAGAACACATTTGCTGAATCTAAAATGATATAAATACAAGTTTGTTAGATTAGGAAATAATCCATGGTATTACTTTTTAAACTAAGGCATACAGTTACATCATACACATTCAGGAACTTCAAATATCTCTTATTAATCCCTTATATTCTCAATCAAGTATATTTTTATGTAATTCATTGTTATGTTTATTTATAAGATGATTAAAAGGTTAGTTGGATGGACGGACAAAGATGAATATTTTAGATATTTTGATGTGCTGCTCTAAATTGTATCTTTTCTTTTTTTACTTTCAAATTGCTTGTACAAGTATGGCATATTCACGATTTTATTCATAATATCTTCACATTTACATAATGTAGTTTCAAAAAATTATTAACATAATCTGATCTTGCTTAAACACCCAGACTTGTGTGGTTGTCAAAGAAAAATAATAATTTTTAATCCTTTATACTTAAAATTTTGATCTATTAGGCTCATTAAGTTGTCCTTTGAAATGATGCTCTTAACTTTCAGATTTCTGAATCCTAGCTTCTTTCTAAGGTGACTCTGGGGCTATTATAATGGGGAAGTGCAGGTTATGTAACCCCACTAAAAACCCACTGTCAGGATCCTCAAATGTGTGCTCCTCGGACCTCCCAGTTCTCAGTTCTTGAAGGTGATGTCTTTGTTTTCAGCTGCTTGCTGATCCTCCTGTTGGCACTGTCTCCTGACAGTCACAGCTGGAAATTTTAGGGGCTGTTCCTCTCAGTTTAGGGAGGAAAATTGAGAACTCTTTCCAGTGACTAGGTCAACCCCTAGATACTACTTGCTCCCAAATCTGTCCCATATTTACCCCCTCCTCTTATTAGGTCATCTACCTCTCACCATGGTAAATGTCACACCAAAGATGGTAGTTTTCAACCTGACTACCTTCTGATCCTCCTCAAGGGGTAAAGGAAATTCTGGATTCTACTGGTACAACCAGAAATCAGGAAAACATCATGGCTCTGCCTGCCAAGTTTAGTTGGATGGTTATGATGATTAGAGACACTGCTATTGAGGTAGGTTTCCTGATTTCAATTGGGATTGTAAGATTCTGGGGATGAAACCACACAAATCACCTGCAAAATGTTTAAATGGGAATGGTCCCATAATAGAGGCAAAGCTGGACAAAAAATAGAGTCGATTGGCCCTTGGGGAATTTGAAACTGACTAATATATCATGGCATCTCTAAGACCACATTAGAAGTTTCTTCTATTGTACTGTAATCTGATTTCTCTAATCCTTGATGGAGGGAGCATTATTACCATAAGCAACTTCAACAGAAGTAGATACAGTAGCCGTAAATCAGGACTACATCAGTTCTAGAATAAGATGTTCACATTTGAAAGACCTTAGGTGGTTCTCAAGCAAAATCCAAATTGAAATACACTGACTTTTAGTTTTAGCATATCATCTAATGAATTATACTTTCATAAAAATAATGTCATTTTCAGAGACTTTCAGATTAATGTATGTAGCATTGGGACAGCTTATCCCTTAGAATTTCATTTTTCTTTTCTCCATATTTTGTTGTTTTAGCCTTTTAAATATTCATACTTGTTCCTTATTTTATACCTGGACAGCTACATGATAGCTTATTCATTTTGTTTTCTAAAAATATCTATTAATCTCTATTTGTTATAAGCTTATTTATAACTTCTATTTTTTTCTAAGTCATTGTTTTCTAATTTTTATCTTTGTTAAACTGATTTTTCTGTCTTGCTTTCATCTACTTCTCCCCCAAAGTTGTTTAATTCAAATAATAATCAGTTAATTTAAATTATTTCTTATTAATACAACATTTAAGGCTAGGAATTTTTCTCTGAACACTAATGTAGCCATATCTCATATGTACTTATATACAGTAATTTTGTCATTATTTTGTTTAAATTTTGAAATTGTGGTTAATTGGCTCTTAGTAATCTGTCCAGTGGGTTTTAATTAAGAATAATGTTGAATGCTTTATGCATAATGTTTTGTTTTAGGAAAGATACTTCAGGACATTGGAATAGGCAAGGATTTGGGGATCAGACTTGAAACCACAGGAAACAAAATCAAAATAGACAAAAAGGATTATATCAAATTAAAAAAATTCTGCCCAATAAAGGAAAAAATCAGCAGGATGAAGAGACAACCTATAACCTGGAATAAAATATTTGCAAACTGTATATCTGACAAGGGCTTAATATCCAGAATATGTAAATAAAGAAATCCAAAAACCCAACAGTAAGAAAACAACCACAACAAAACTAAACTAAAAAATGGACACTAGACCTAAAGAGACATTTCTGAAAAGAAGGTATACAAATGGCCAACATGTATATGAAAATATACTCAATATCACTAATCATCTGGCAAATGCAAATCAAAACCACAATGAGATACCATCTAGCATCAGTAACATATGACTAATAGAAAAGAGACAAAGATAACACATGCTGATGAGGATGTGGGGGGGAAAGAAAAAGAAAAACCTTGTACACTTTTGGTGGGAATGTAAATTAGTACAGTTATTAAGGAAAACAGTGTGGAGTTTCCTGAAAAATTAAAAACAGAACTACCATATGATTTATCATTTCACTACTGGGTATGTATCTAAAGGAAATGAAATCAGTATGTTGCAGAGATATCTGCACTCCTCTGGTCATTGCAGCTGTATTCATAATAGCCAAGAAAGAGAAACAATCTAGTGTCCATCAGCTGATGAATGGACAAGGAAAATGTGGTCCATGTACACAATGGAATATTATTCAGACATAAAAATATTAAATTCTGTCATTTGGGGGAGCTGGGATTGTGGCTTAGCGGTAGAGCGCTCGCCTAGCACATGTGAGGCCCTGGGTTCGATCCTCAGCACCACATAAAGATAAATAAAAAATAAATAAAGATATTGTGTCCAACTAAAAAAATAATTTTAAAAAACTTCTGTCATTTGGAACAACATGGATGGAACTGGAGATCATTACATTAAGTGAAATAAAACAGGCACAGAAAGACAAGTACCACATAATCTCATTCATATGTGGAATCTAAAAAAGTTGATTTCTTTCAAGTTGAGAATAGAATAATGGTTACCAGAGACAAGGAGACTAGGAGGAGGTAGGTGTGGGGAAAGACTGATTGATAGGTATAATGTTATATTTAGACAGAAGTTATTGTATGTTATTGCACAGTAGGGTAACCATAAAAATGGCCATGTACTATATATTTCAAAGAGCTAGTAGAAAGATTTTTTAATATTTTCTCCATATAGAAGTGGTAAATGTCTGAGGAGATCTGTTTAAACTGATTTAAATATTACACAGTATACTCACGTATCAAAACATTAACATAATGCTAATTCAATTCTTACATTTTCATATATCTGTTAAAATAAACTTTAAAGGCAACGTCTTATGTTAATGGAACTTTTGCTTCTTAAAATGAAACAGTTTTCATAATATTGTGAAACAGAAATTAGTACGTTTTTTGAGTGGAGAAAAAGATCCAGAATGATACTTTCTAAATAGTCAGGGTCTTTATTTTAAGATGCCCTTGGAAAACTTGGTTCAGGCCACCATTTATAATTTCATTGCATAATTTTGGTGTTAATTTCTCATGTGCAACAGGAGTACTGGGAACTAGCCACGGCCACCAAAGTGTTGGATCCTTTCTAGCAAAGTGAGCCTCAGTAGCCTCTGACCATCATAAATTTTTACCTTCAAATAAGTGATAATGATATGGATTTGAATTGACAGTTTTGCTTACCTCTCATTGCTTCTTTGTACTTGTCCCTCCATGATTTATAGATCATGTGAGTTATAGTATATGTGCCTAAAGGAATACAGACTTCTTGGAAATGAAGGAACAGAGGTCACCCAGGGATGTTTGAGCCCCTGAGATTTTGCTTTATTTTCTATTAAGTGTTTTGCCACCATATTTTCCTCACTTTCCTTCTTTCTAACAAGTCTTTCCATGTTTTTAATGATCTAAATTTTCATTAGGTATATATGAGAGCAGAACGCATTTTGATTTATTGTAGACAATTGCAGCATGACTTTACATTTCTAAGGTTGTACATGATGTACCATTGTACCTTATGTGCCGTCATACATGTATCTAGGATAATGATGTCCATCTCATTCCACCATGTTTCCTACCCCCATGCACCCTCCCCACCTCTCCAGCTCCTTTGCCCCATCAAAGTTCCTCCATTTTTCTCATGTCTTCCCCATTATGGATCAGCATCCACTTATCAGAGAGAACTTTCAGCCTTTGTTTTTTTGGGATTGGCTTACTTCTCCAACCATTTACTTGTAAATATCATAATTTTATTCTCCTTTAATGCTGAGTAGTATTCCATTGTGTATATATACCACAGTTTCTTTATCCATTCACCTATTGCAGGGCATCTAGTTTGGTTCCACAGTTTAGCTATTGTGAATTGAGCTTCTATAAACATTGATGTGGCTGCCTTACTATAGTATGCTGATTTTAAGTCCTTAGGCATAGATCAAGGAGTGGGATAGCTGGGTCAAACAGTGGTTTCATTCCAAGTTTTCTAAGGAATTTCCACACTGTTTTTCATAGTGGTTGCACGAATTTGCAGTTCCGCCAGCAATGAATGAGTGTGCCTTGTCTCCCACATCCTTGCCAACATTTATTGTTGTCTGTATTCTTGATAACTGCCATTCTGACTAGTATGAGATGAAATCTCAGAGTAGTTTTGATTTGTATTTCTCTAGTTACTAGAGATGTTTGACATTTTTTCATGTATTTGTTGATCGAATGTATATCTTCTTCTGAGAAGTGTCTATTTAGCTCCTTAGCCCATTGATTGATTGGGTTGTTTTTTTGGTGTTAAGTTTTTTGAGTTCTTTATATATCCTGGAGATTAGTGCTCTATCTGACACATGCATGTGCCAAAATTTGCTCCCAAAATGTAGGCTCTCTGTTCAACATTGATTATTTCTTTTGCTGAGAAGCAGCCTTTTAGTTCGAGTCCATCCCATTTATTAATTCTTGATTTTATTTCTTGCACTTTAGGAGTCTTGTTAAGGAAGTTGGGGCCTAATATAATGTGATGAAGATTTGGGTCTACTTTTTCTTCTATTAGGCACAAGGTCTCTGGTCTAATTCCTAGGTCCTTGATCTACTTTGAGTTGAGTATTGTGCATGGTGAGAAATAGGGGTTTATTTTCATTTTGCTCCATGTGGATTTCCAATTCTCCCAGGGCTATTTGTTGAAGAGGCTCTCTTTTTTCCAATGTATGTTTTTGGCATATTTGTCTATTATGAGAACTGTATTTATGTAGGTTTGTCTCTGTGTCTCTGTTATGTACCATTGGTCTACATGTCTATATAGGTGCCAATAGTATGCTGTTTTTGTTATTATAGCTTTGTAGTATAGTTTAAGGTGTGGTGTTGTGATGCCACCTCCTTCACTCTCAGGATTGTTTTGGCTCTCCTGGGTCCCTGATTTTTCCAAATGAATTTCATGATTGCCTTTTCTATTTCTATAAGAAATAAATAATTTAAAAAATAAATAATTTTTTTAAAAATTTATTTTGTCTTTTTAGTTGTATATGAAAGTAGAATGTATTTTGATATATCATATATATATGGAGTATAACTCCACATTCTTGTGGGAGTGACACTGGTCCTGTATTCATATATGAATGTAGGAAAGTTGTGTCCTATTCATTCTACTTCTGAGAAGTGTCTGTTCAACTCCTTAGCCCATTGATTGACTGGGTTTTTGTTTTTTTGTTTGCTTGTTTGTTTGTTTTTTTGGTGTTAAGTTTTTTGAGTTCTTTATATATCCTGGAGATCAAGGCTCTATCTGATGCATGCATGTGACAAAAATTTTCTTTTCCATTCCCATTCTCCCTCCCTTCCCCCTGTTCCACCCTATCCAATCCAGTGAACCTCCCCTTCTCCCCCTACCCCTATCTATTGACTCACACTGATTTTGATTGATCACATATTAAATAACCTCACTTTTACTATACCACCTGTTGTGGAGGGCATGACATTGAGATAAGGGTAAGGGACAAGCCAGTGACTGGAAATAAAACAAAGGAAGAAATAGCTTTTCACATAGCTTCTTACCCAGGAGAAAAACAAACATATTTGCTACTTTAATGTGATCTAAGGTACATCCATAACTGACATTGGCGTGAAGGACATTTCTGGCTTGTCCCAGGTGATTTCATTTTTGGATACCTGCCAACTGGGGCAATAATTCATCACTTTGACTTTCTAAGCTGTGGTCAGAGCTGTGGTCAGGGCTATCACTAGCAGTGAGCCACAGAAGAGAATCCTTGGAAAAACAAATCTCTGCCTTTCTCTTTTTAAAAGCTATTTGCACATTTAGATACCCTATCTGTCATTACACTAATTCCCAAGGAAATCAAATAAGACAACCATTCAATTTACTCTTTAATTTACTCATCAAGACACTCAAGAAGAGGCTGAAGGGGATCTCTGGGTCTGCAGGGAACAGGGAATCATAGTGTAAAAGAAGCAAAGTGATTCTGTTCCTCAGGAAAGCTGCATTTGCTGTTTCAAGATCAAGTATCAAAAATGAGTCCTGTTGTGAGTTAGAGATTAACATAAGGTCCTATTGATGCAGGAGTCACATCTGGAGCCCTGGAATACCAGCCACCAGCCAGCTGTTTAGTTTCCTTAACAATTTCTTGGCAGAGCAATCCATATTGCATCATATACCATATCTCATGCATTCGGAAATTAAGCACATAGGATTATGACAAGAATAGAGGTGGCTGAAACACCTTATGGTAAACAGAAGAGATTGCCTTTCTACTTCTACAAATATTAAACAAGTAAAAGGGGGTCTAGATGAACCTCCAAATTCTGGCAAAGAGCCTTAATTTAAACTTTGGTTCCATTTCTTCTCTGTCCTTCACATTATGGAAGGTCAGATTTCAGTGAATGAGTGATAAAGACAGAGGTAAAATGTTTTAAGAGGAAAGTATACAGCTAAAGAGTCCTAATCCAGATTATTGGAAGGGAAATCTTTGTTTGCAAGAAATAAAATTTGTTCATGTTTGTCCCCACCCTCTGTCTTTTCCTCTCCGTGCTTTTACCAGACAATAGTTAAAAAATAGGAAATTTCCAAGTTTAGGCAATAAATTTCTAGAGGGCATAGATTGATAAACTGTATTCTTTCTCTGTGCTTCTTACCTCTTTATCATCTTTAGCTCTTTTTCCTTGCCACATTATCATCTTGTGTGAGGTATGAGAAAAAGTGAGTCAATTTTTCAAATGATCATCTAACTTTTAAATCCAAATGAGTTTTTTGACCTTGGATGTTGCTACAGGTAATTTAGTAAATGATGCTCATGCTGAAATCGGTTTGGACTTTGCATTTTATGAACAAGCATGGCTCTTGCAGCAGAATTTTGTAAAATTCTTTAAGGCATCAAAAATCTTTATTGACTCAATGTACATTATAATTTCTATTGTATGTCTGCATCTGTCATGTCTCTAAAATATACATAGGGAAATTATTATGAACTTACGATTATGTGGAAGGCAAGTGTCATCTCTGTTGCTTGCAACCACCCTGAGGAGCCTATATCATGATTTTGCAGTGCATTGGGACTTGTTACTGTGCTAAAGTGGCAGTATTCTTCCCCACAGGCTTGTCCTTAAAGATCTCCAGCAGAAACTTCTATTAACATCTCTATTAACCTGGAATATTGTGTACCATTAATCAAGCATATGATAATACATACATGGTATGGATTCACGGACAACCTCAACATTTGGACAACCATTCTGTTTTTTAATTTATTTATGCCTCCATATCTTAGGATGTGAGCAGTTCCTTTCTGATTTTCCCGAACTCTGTCCATTTTGGTGCGTAAGACATTTTTCAAGCATTTTCTCCCTGAGAGCCTTTGCCTATTCATTTCCTAACAGTGGTCCCTAGCAAACAGTACATGTTTGTTTTGGAAGTCAAACAAAAAAGAAAGACAAAAAACACCCTTAGATTTATCTCAGCTAAACCAACATTGTCTTTACTTTCTGTAAAGTTTTTTTTGTTGTTGTTGTAGTTTGGTTTGGTTTGATTTTTTGTTTATGTTGTTGCTTTGTTTTTTTGTTCTCTCTTTCTCATTGAAATGCCCGAGAAAACTATCTCTTTTTTGTACCAGAGCCAGTTGAAGTTCTAAGTGTTGCTCTGTTCTGGAGTCTAGCCTTGTGAATTCCTCCTTAGTTCTTCTCAGTTACACAAAAACAATGGTGAGATACACTATCTCCCAGCCAACAATCTCTCTAAAATGGACTTGGTTTTTGGAAAATAATCAAAAGCTTTTTAGGGCCGAATCTAGGGAATAATTTAGGTGATCAGGCTGAGTAACTTAATATTTAGGGTTTTTTAAAATATTTAAAAGGCATTTCTTGGTAAGATATTTTTTGGGTCCAGGCTAAATAAAGTATAATAGTCAAATTTGATGTCTATATTTATGGAATTTTTTTTCAGAAGCATTTACATGACCCGAAAGTTACTACTTTCAATGGTTTGTGTTTTCCACATGACAAAAAATCATGTTCAATGTGTTTGTGCCAATCAGTTGTTTATTAAACCAACAGTTATAACACCTTCCAACTCAGTTTGATTTATTCACATTTACCATGATTGAACTATAATTAAAATAAAACAAGGCTCTATTCAAGTAGAACTACTGCTTTGGGATTAGCTATAGCTTTGCAAGCTAATTCTTATGCCAGTTTTCTTCCCCCCCCCCCCCCCCCCCCCCCCGCCCTTTTAATTGTTTTTGCAATTGTTAGTAAGAATGACTTCTGGGAAAACAGGAAGAAGCACAGGATCAATTAAATCTGCATTTGGACATTTGCAAATTGGAGTGATTTACCTGGGCATGTAATTCCTTTTTCATTCACTTGTATTTTCTAAGAAGAAATGAGGAGAGATAAGAGAATATTAGGGGCAATGAGAATTATACTGGATATTCAGAGATATCAATATTCTAACATTTATCAGGATCTGATTTGATGGGTGACCTGAAGTATTTTCAGATTTGGGTCAGTTTGGGTTCTCTGAGAAGTGGCATTGAGTTCTAGGTATAGAAGTTTGTCAGTGGTAACACTTTGTAAACATAAAGTTGGAAAAAACAGGAGGGGCAAGGAGAGTCTAAGACCACAATGCACTTCTAATAAAGAACTAGCCAAGTGAGGGATCCGAGAGCCTGACCTGGGGACAGCACTCTGCATACATCTATGCCCTTGGGATACAGTTGAGAGGCTGAAAATGATCCAGTTTGTACACTGCTCCACAACCCATCAGACTAGGGTAGAAGTCTTCTAAATGCGCTTCCCTAAAGAGCTATATTTTGGTAATTTGGTCATAAAAAAGGGACACTTTTTTCTAATTTGCTCAGTTTCCTTGTAGAGCTATAAGGTACCTGCATTGCTTTCTGCACAAAACCTAATCACAGGGTCTCAGAAACGTCTCCATCCAATCAAGGCCCAGATAAGGAGAGAGTAAATGTCAGGTGCAGTGTTTATGATCATGAACGTGAAGGATCCCATTAGGCTTATAGAATTGGCATGGTGCAGGAAGGTCTAGAATGTTTCCTCCTGAAGTCCAAAGCAGTGCTGAGATGGTACTGAAGCCAGAAGACCCAGAGAGGAATTCCAGTAAAATCAGTAACTTTTCTTGTGAAGAATGAAATGAAGAGCCAAAGAGCATGTGAGAGTTAGTGAATGGCAAGTGGGTAAGTGATGTTGATTCTCAGCTCATTGGGCCCCCTTGGGAGACTCAGCAATAGCTCTGGGAAGGAATGAGATGGACGGATCTTAAATGGATGGAGAATCTCTTATGTAATGAGGCTGCCTGAATTCACTAAGGTTAAATGTTTGCCATCTTGAAGAATAGGGTCCTCAAATAGTTGAACAGTAGGAAAATTAAGGTCTTTGCATTTTTTTCTTGATTTAGTTTTTTACCTGAAAAATGAGAACCTCCTGTACACTAATCTATAAATGAGGTTCCAGGTTGAAGTAAATCTCCCACAGTATCAGAAATAGTTAAGTGAAAGATCAGGACTTGGATTCAGACTTTCAGGCATCAACAATTATTTACCTTGCACCACCCCACTTCTTCTCTGCAACCTGTGAGGAGACTCAGCTAGCACTGTGCAGTGTTTGGCACACAGCAGGTGCTAGATAAATGCATGCTAGTCAATGTTAATTGACTCATTTACTGCAACCCTGAAGGTCGAATTAACTGCAAACACAAGGCCAATAGACTTTAGTCCTGTGTTTTAATAGGCAAAACATTATAAGCCTAAATGCCTTAGAGGAAGGGAGTGAGGTGGTTTAACTGGGAATTTAGATGATCAGAATCGCTGATCTGTTTACATACATGATGCCAGAATCTTGCTGGCGAATATCCCAGAAGAATTTTAACAGCCAAGGTGCTGTGCACAGAGTTAGCACCTTACAATGACAGCTGGAGCTGAATTTACATCTTTTTCTTATGAAGATGGCTCGTACATCTAGCCCAGACAGCAGGCCTCTCTGTTTTGAGAAGATAGGCTCTTGTAGTATATCCTCTCTCTGCTCTCCTACTGTCTACCCAATGATCATGAAGTCTGGGAGCGAGACCAATTTATTCTATATTTAAAAAGCAAATTATTTAAGGTTCCTACATCAATTCACAAAGGAAAGCCCACTTTAACACACACACACAAAGCAAAATGTGCATTTCTTACTTTGTGGATCCATGGTAAGAACTGAACATTTAATTCTTAAAACAAGACTGTACAAAAATAGGGGGCAAAAATCAAGTGTCCATCAACAGGAGAATGGATTAAAAAAAAAAAAAAACTGTTGCATTCATACCTGGAAAGGTACTCAGTAATTAATGTTAAAGAGCAAATGACACCCTTCTACGTACAGTAGCACAGATGAGTCTCTAAATCAGTATGCTGATCAAAAGAAGCCAGGCACACTCACAGGGAATCAAACATTTATATATAATTCTAGAACAGGCAAAGCAAATATTTGGTGAAGAATGACAGAAAAGTGGTTGAGTGTATATTGTCCAGAAAAGGGCATGCAGAAACTTTCCGGATGGTAGAATTATACGGTTAGGATTTGTGAATTTTAATGTATGTTAATTCCATCTCAGTGAAAATAGGTAAATTTCAATTTACCTATTTTTACTGAGATGAAATTTTAATAAGGATCTAAAGAAATGTCTGCAGGCAGAAATACCAGTGGTCACTGCCATTATTTGCATTGTTTGGCGACACTGGACTCCAGTGAAGGAAGGGCTATTTGGTTTTCTAGAGGACAGATACTAGGTACCATGACATTTTGAATATTTTGTCATTGACTATATTGAGAATATTTTACATTGTTTTTGAAAATAGTATATTATGGGCTGGGGTTGTAGTTCGGTGATAGAGTACTGGTACTCAGTGGTAGAGCACTGAGTTCAATCCACAGTACCACATAAAAATAAATAAAGAAAGATATTGTGTTCATCTGCAACTAAAAAAAAATTTAAAATAGCATATATTTTACATAACCTTGAATATCAGCTTAGAACAGTTATATGCCATAAAAATTAGCTATTTAAAAATTACTCTCCACTTTCCTAAAGAACGAGTAAAAGATTTCAACCAAAAGTTGTTATAGTTTAGAGTCTTAAATTATGGTTTATTATTTATCTTTATGACCTTTCATATAATAGTAACTTTCAAGAGTTGGTATAAGGATTAAATCAAGTAACATATATAAAACACACTGTAAATTATGAGGCACTACTTAAATGTGTATTTTAATGTTATTACTATTATCCAAATTAGTTAAAAACAATCAGACTTTTTACCTTAAAGTTATAAGAAGCCTAGGGATTCTGTGATATGTTAAATAGACATACTCTATCCTCCTACAGTGAGTTTCACTGGTCTCATCTAAAAGTTGTAATGCACTGAAAAAGAAATCAAGAAAACATCTAATTTACAATAGCCTCAACAAAACAAAACAACATTTAAGAATAAGTTTAACCAAGGAGGTGAAAGAACCTCTACACTGAAAATTATAGAACACTGAGAAAAAAATAGGAGACCTTAGAAGATGGAAATATCTTCAATATTCATGGATAAACAAAATTAATGTTGTTAAAATCGTCATATCACCAAAAGTGATATACAGATTCAATGCAATCCCTCATCAAAATCCCAATTGCACTCTTCACAGAACTAGGAAAAAAAGTCCTAAAATTTATTTAGAAGAATAAAAGACTCAGATAACTGAAGTAATTCTAAATCATAAAAGCAATGTTAGAAGCATCACAATACCTAACTTCAAATTATACCATACAGCTATAGAACAAAATCTGTGTAGAAAGTATATTCCAAGCTTCTCTAATTATGTCAAAATGAACTTTAATATTCTGTATAACTAAAGCAAACTAATTAAAAAAAAAAAAACCTGCATGCACTGGCATTAAAAAAAAAAACAGGCAGATAGACCAATGGAACAGAATAGAAGACACAGAGACAAACCCACACATCTACAGTCATCTGATCCTTGACAAAGGTGCCAAAACCATACACGGAAGAAAAGACAGCCTTTCCCCAGTGCTGGGGAAACTGGTTATCCACATACAGAAGAATGAAAAGAGATCCCTATATCTCACAAAAATCAACTCAACAAAAATCAACTCAAAAATAGACCAAAGCCCTAAAAATTAAACCAGGCTTTGTAACCGCTAGAAGAAAAAGTAGTGTCTACACTGTAACATAAAGACACAGGGAATAACTTTCTCAAAAGTTCTCCTCAGGTCAAAAAATAATACAAAAATCAATAAATGTGATACCATCAAATTAAAAATCACAGTAAAAGAAACAAGAGCATGAAGAGAATACCTTCAGAATGCTCCACAGAATGCCAGCGACTCTTCTGGCACAGGATTAATATCTGTCAGAAGATACCGTGTGTGTGTGTGTGTGTGTGTGTGTGTGTATCAAGAAATTTTTAAAAACCCACAAATACTCAATAAGTAAATGGGAAAATGAACTCAACAGATACTTTTCTAAAGAAGAAATACCAATGGCCAAAAAAAAAAATGTATCAGGAAACATTCAGCATCTTAAACATTTAGGAAAATGCCAACCAAAACTATCCTGTGATTTCTTCTCACTCCATTTAGAATGACAGGCATAAAGAATCCAAGTAATAACTGGGTTGGGGATGAGACTCAATGGTAGAGCACTTGCCTGGCAGTTGTGAGGCCCTGGATCCCATCCCCAGCACCACAGAGACAAACAAAAAGAACAAAAACAACACTAAATACAAATAATAGTTAAAGGATGCAGAGAAAAAGGAACTCATTTACACTGTTGGTGGGATTATAAATTAGTACAACCACTATGGCAATCATTGTGGAGTTTCCTCAAAAGACTAGGAATAGAACCATGTGAACCCGCTATAGCACTCCTTGGTATTTATCCTAAAGAATTAAAGTCATTATACTATAGTGACACATGCAACCCATGTTTATAGCAGCATGATTCACAATAGCCGAATTATGGAACTAGCCTAAGTGTCCATCAACATTTGAATAAAGAAAATGTGTGTGTGTGGGGGGTGTATGCATGCCATAGAGTCTCATAAAGAAAACTGAAATTATGTCATTTGCAGGAAAATGGGTGAATCTGAGAACATTATGTTAACAAAATAAAAGTCAGAAATCAAGAGCCATCCATTTCCTCTCACACGTAGACACTAGAGAGAAGAAAGGTGGGAGTGGGATATCATGAAACTAGAAGGGAAAGGATGAGAATTGAAAGATAGAAGGAGACCAGTGGGACAGAAGAAGGGAACCAGGCATGGGCAGGAGGAAAGGGAGAATGGGTACTGGGTGGTGAAATTGACCAAATTTATATTGGTGTATTGTGTTCATTAAAAATAGAAAAAAAGGAAGCAAAAATCAAAATGTTATTTATATTTGGCTATGAATATATTTCCCTACCCTTACCTCACACTCCAAATATTTCCTTTCACCTTAATCTTTGGTGATCATCTACAGGAAAACGCCATTTAGTCTTCATTTAACCTATAGTTTGACAGGCACTGGGTGGGCAACATTGGGTGCACATAGGGGTGCAGCACATAGAAGACATGTATGCTGGTTTCTCTTGATCACTGTCTCAGCTTTTCTTGATGAAAAATACCTACAGTTTTCATTTTTTGATGTGATTGCTCATTTGCCTTCTTCCCCCCTACAGTAATTTTCTAATGGCTGCCTTTGCTGCTTGCATTTCACTTTAGCTTTATAGAAGAAGAAATATCAGGTAAATTGAATTTGGTACCATCTGCTTGGAACTTAGTCATGATGTATTGATGCCTTTTCTAAACAATAAAAATTTGGAAATGCTAAGTGCACACTGAAAGCAATATTGCTGTAATTTAATGCACGAGTGTCTAAGATACCGCTGGCCAGATGGACAAGGGATTTACAGGATGGAAGTAATTGCCTAAGGCTTCAGGAAATTAAAGAACCCAGTGAGAGAAGAAGCTCCCCCAGGTGTCTGGCTTTCCATTAGTAATCTACGTGAAGTATCCTAGAGTATGTTTAGTACATATTATTTGTTAAATACTTCTAGGAATTTCAGAATTAATCAAAATGAATGGATTTTTGAAGTCCCACATAAGCTTAGCAGCTTTCATAAGATAAAATAGTGCCCAGACTCAAATGCAGCAGAAATATATGACAGATAATTTGGTGGGAATGTGAAATACAGATTGGCGTAGTGTTTTCAAGTGTGGACTCTGGAATTTGACAGATTTCTCTTCAGATATTTATTTTGTCTTCTTATTTGTATGCAATCTCCAATTAATTTAATGCTCATGAACTTCAGTTTCTATATCTATAAAATGGACATCCAGCATATTGGTAGTAACTATTTCAGTTAGTACTTATTGTAAAACAAAGCACCCCCAAATTGAGTGGCTTAAAAAACAATTTAGTACATGATTCCATGGGCTCTCTTTTCCTCCTTTCTTTATCCTCCCTCCCTCCCTTCCTTCCTCTCTTTCTTCTCCTTCACATAGAATCCGTTTGGGTGCCGGAAATCCTGGAGTCCTTTGGAGGCTAGTCTAGTGACTGGGGGGTCCTTAGTTCTCCTCGTTGTGGCTGCTGGGCTGCTGTATAGTATCTGAGTTCCTAAAAGGAACATTCCAAGAGCGATTATTCCCTAAGGAGAAAGTGGGAGCCTTCAAGGCAAGTTAATAAATAGGCACAGAGTTGGTATTTTCACCCAACCCTATGCATTAACTGCAAAAATAAATGAAGTAAAATTTTTATTTTACATGGATTTTGATTCATAATAAGCCTTTATTCAGCCTGTGCTAATGCTGATATTATGTCATACACTATTATCACTAAGATTGCAGGAGATCGTATTAGGACATCTAGATTAAGGCTTGAGAAAATGAAACATAAATGGGATCATAAATGGAGTCATGTGGTCAACCTATTTCACTTTATAGTTTAATAAAATTGAGACTCTTAAAAGGACATGTCAAAGATACACACTTCATGGTAGAGTTTAAACCTAGACTCCCTGGACTATTGTTCTTTTAGAGCAGGCATATTTCTTATACTCTCTGGGGCCTCAGTTCCTCCATCTGTAAAATGAGTACAGCACTAACACTTTATTTACAGTGTCCCAAGGATTCAGTGAGCCAATGCATGCAAATTGCTTGTTGCAGTGTCTAAAATGTAGTATATGCTCAATAACCAATACCACTCCTACAGAAATCTCTTTCATAGTATTTTCATCATTATCATTACTCTGTGCTGTTTTAGGAGCTTCCCAAGCACATCTTATTTGGATTGATGTTACTCTGGGTTTTGAGTCCAAGTTGTACCTTCTGCAATGTCTCCCTCTGACAAAGTAGGAGTTTTGCATTAGTTAAGGATGAAATAAATTTCATTACACTCAGCACCTTTCCTAACTCGTATCATTTCTTCCTACTTGTGAAGAGACCAGAAGCTATACATTGCACTCAAATCTGTCAATTCATAGTGAGGCTGGTTTGAGTGTTTCCTGCAACCGAGAGACAAGCCATCCCTGTGACCTCCGACATCGTTTACATAAACACCATGTTCTAGATAAATATCCAACTGTCTAGTCAATATCATCCCTAGAATATCTCTAACTTTAAATATCCAAGATTGAACTCATCATGATTTTTCTACTAAAAAGTATTAGGCTTTCCCCACTTTAGTTAATAATAACTCTGTCTTTCCATTTGGTTAGACTTAAAACATTTGAGGCCCCAAAACCTTCATGTTATACTTGACTCCCTTTCTCTCTTAATCCATATGCACTATTTTTAATACCCAGTGTCTCTGTTTCCAGAAAAATACTTAGGTGCTCACTCACTCTCACCACCTTGACAGATGCCATCCTGGCCTAACCCCTCATCATCATCATCATCTCTCTCCAGTATTTCTGTGGCAACTCTCCATCTGGTCGGTTGTTTCACAAAAACTTATTCTCAACACAGACGTAGAATTTCTTCTAAAATGTGTCAGATCATTTCACATCACTACTGAGAACTTTGAGTAGTTCCCTACACTGCCTTCTCCCCTCTCCCCAGTTTGCAACTTCTTCTTCTATAAATCTTCCCCTCATTACTCACTTTCCCCATTTAACCTCTTTTCTTGCTGTTCAGCAGACACAGTAGGATGCTCCCACCTTGGCCTCTTTGCTTGCCTGATCCTTTCACTTGGGATATTCTTCCACCAAATATTCAGTTAGATAACTCTCTTGTTTTCTCTTTCCATGTCTGGGCTTAAATTTCATTTTCTCAACACTCTCCTACTGATCTTTCTCTCTCTTTTTTTGTTAAGATTTCTTTTTAAAAATTTTTTAAATTGATTTTTAAAATACATGACAGCAGAATGCATTACAATTCTTATTACACATATAGAGCACAATTTTTCATATCTCTGGTTGTTTATAAAATATGTTCACACCAATTCGTGTCTTCATACGTGTACTTTGGATAATGATGTCCATCACATTCCACCATCCTTGCTAAACCCTTGCCCCCTCCCTTCCCCTCCTACCCCTCTGCTCTATCTAGATTTCCTCTATTTCTCCCATGCTCCCCCTCCCTATCCCACTATGAGTCAGACTCCTTAGATCAGAGAAAACATTCGGCATTTGTTTTACATGATATACTCCTACCTCACTCTCCCCTACAGTTCTCATCTCCTTCTTTTGTTCTCCTTATTTATTTTCTGCCAGAGGACATATCAACTGCTAGCATACTATAAAAATTACTAAATTCATTGTGTATATTTTTGTCCCCTGCCCCTCAACTTGAATATAAACTCTATTAGGTCAGGGTTATTTAGGCTGCTTTGTTCACTGTTATATGTTCCAATTGTCTAGAAGGGTGCCTAGGGGATAATAGGTACATGATAAATATTTGTTGTCAAATGGACAATTTCCAAAATAAAACTAAGATATGTTGCCATCAAACCAAGAAAGCCACCTCTAAGTCTGTCATGTCTCCTGATGCTCCCATGCACTCACATGGCTTCCATCAAAGGTCTACATCATAACTTTTCAAGCAATTATTTTCAACTTCCATCTCTCCCAACTTTAGCACACATTTTTATATACACACCATATGTATGCACACTACAACTTTAATATACATACAATACATGCAACATTTCCATGTGGATGTCCCAAAGACATTAGTATTTCAATATGGTTACCCTTGAATTCTTTAGTGAATTCTCCTTCTCTCATGTGCACTATGTTAGCGGGGTTATCGACTTCATCAGGGAGATGACAGACATATCAATGGAGAGGGAGATAGTAAGCTGCATGCTAATTATCAGTGGCGCTGAGAGAGTGACTGGAATTTGTAGATAACTTCAAACTTTCATGAACTGAGAAATTATCCTGAACTCCTTAAATCTAGTCACTTTCCAAGATCTATCAATTTCCCTCCAAATAATACTAGAATTCTCTATTTCTCCTCTGATTCTTTCTTAATTTGTATTCATGTAATTTCAAATATAGGTTATAGCAACAGCCTCTTAACTAGTTGTCTAAGCCTCTAAGTGTCCCAGGCAGATTTTTAATTGAGATAATTTAATAGGTGAATAAATATAATTTCTTTCTAATTGATTATAATATAATGTATTGGACCTGTTGATTGTCCATCTATAATCCATTGTCCAAGGTTTTCTTCTAAGAGGAAAAAAATTGTTTTTAGTTTTGTTCAGGTATCCACTCTCTACTCATGGATATAAAGGAAAACTGGAATCACTCCTTGTTGTAAAGAATGCCAGATTCCATGAAGGAAAATGTTTCTAAAAGAGAGTCTCTTGATGTATTTCTTCCTTATGCAGGGCTCTCCATGTATTACTGAACATTTAGCAGCCTGGATACTTTATACTAATATCAATAGAATCATTTAGGGATTATGTCAACTAAAATGCTTCATAGGATTATCTAACTTGTGGACATTAGTCTAAGCATTGGGAGTAGGCATGTGGTCCAATTCTTATTAATAACAAGAGTTTTAGTCACCATTTGGCCCCTGTAACCAAAATACTGAATAACAACAACTTAGAGGAAGAAAAGTTTATTTGGTGCTCATGGTTTCAGAGGTCTCTGTCCATAGGTAGCCTGCTCCATTGCTCTAGGAGTAAGGTGAGGCAGCACATCATGCAGGAAGGGAAAAAATTCAGCGGAAAAAAATCAGCTTAGTTTATGGTGAGGTCAGAAAGCAGAGCGGGCAGGGAAAGGGCCAGAGGGAAGATGCACCCTAATAAGAAATGCCCCCAGTCACCTGCGTCCTCCAGCCATCCCGACTTGCCTACAGTTATCATCTAGTCAATCCAAACTAGGGTGGACTGATTAACTTGCATATCTTATAATGGAATCTACTTGTGAATATTCCCACATCAAAAGGAGTGGGGGGGGGGTCAGCTCATATCCAAACCATAACAAGAAGTAAAGAAAATTTTTACTGATGAACAAGCTAGGAAAATTTTCTTCACATTGTCAAGAAGACCACAATAAGACATGCTGTTTTCCATTGGATTATGTCTATCTTGATCACCTTGAATTGCTGTCTTACTACCATCCTGAATGTGGAACCATCGCCTAGCAAAAAGCAAAGCCCTGGAGGTTCATACCATCTGGGATTTTCTTTAATCTGTGAAAACAAAATTTTTAGCACTTAAGCCCAGTTTGATTTGAAGTTTCTCTTACTTTATAGCTAAAAGGGCCTTAAATAACCTGTATAATATTCTTGGTCCTTAAACATACCAGGAATAAAGGGAAATTTTCAACCAGATAGCATATTGTTTTTGAGAGGTAAAAGTAAATCTGTATTACAAGGCATTTCTCTCTCTTACTCCTCCTAATCCATTCAGAGAATTGATTTAAAAGCAGAGAGAAATCATTTGGAGAAAATAGCATGCATCTTTGTTGGTTCAACCAAATATATATTGATTTCTCTCTTTGCTTGAGGGAAGGAGAAATAATTTCTGTCTCTCACAGCTTATTGGTAGGATCAGTCCTTTGCTATTTCTAGATTGATCTATTATCTTTATTATTATCCCAACTCCATTTTTTTCTTATGATGGAAGAAAACTGCTTTTGGGGGGCGCAACTGAACTCAAGGACCAACCAATGGATCAATTTCAACTTTTTAGGAGACTCACTCAACAGAATAAGTTGAAAGGACCTTTTGATTGCCAGAAAATTTCTATCCAGAGAAAGTGCTCTCTGTATTTATTAGCAGAAGAAAGGGAGCATTAACTGGTTTGTCTTTGAATCTCTAGCCACAGGTAGGGACAATCTGTACAGCAGAAACCAGTGAGAGAGGAGAGAAAATTGGCTGAAAGTAAAGGACTTTTACAAGGTCAGATCTTTCCCCTGAGTAATTCAAGGTGCAACTCACTTGAAAGCACTGATTATAAAGCTAACACGTTGTTTCAGAACTTACACAGAAATAGGAAATGCATGTCTTTGATGTATTCCTTTCGGACAAGCCTTCATCTAGTAGATCACAGTGGACGAAGGTTTTAAGTTCTCCAGGTCTTGACTCTGTCCCTTGAAGAGTTTAGAAAATTGGACTATCAACTTCTTCCTAGAACATGGAGATAGGAGAAAAATCTGCATTCCTTTGAAGACTGTTTGGATATTCATCACGCGTGCTTGAAACTTAGTCACTCTGTTTCAACAGCACTTAGACAATCGAAATTGCCTGACAGGGAGATGAGGAGTAAGCGGATAGGGAAAAGCTGGTTTGGATGGCAGGACACTAGAGGACCTGAAATTGTCCTCCAAGTCTTAACCGACATGGCTTTCGCTCATACAAAGAGCGAGTCAACTCTATTTTTAAAAATTTTATTGTATTTTTGTGTATTATAATTATACATGATAGGTTCATTGTGACATATTCATATATGCCCATAATATAATTTGCTCCATTTTATTTCTCCTTTCCCCTCCTCCTCCTCCCTCCTCTGGTCCCCTTTCTCTCATCTACTCATCTTTCTTCTATTTATTTACTTTGATTAATGAATTATAATTATAATAAAAATGAGATTCATGGAAAGGCTACTCTACTTTTAATCAGCTATCTCTCCCCCTTTCCGGCAAGTTCTATGGGTAATTGAAGCAAACCATACAATATTCCATTACTATGATATGGCAGCCCTCTTGGCCTTTCTCAACTTGCTTCAATATTTATCTGAATAGCAAATTAGAAGTTCTTCATTGTTTTTGTATAAAATGTTATTTATTGTGACTATTGGTAAAATCCTGTAATAGACTTTCTTCTTCTTCTCTCTCTTGTCCCTATCACTTTGTTGATGGGTCTCTCTGCCTTTCTCTCTCTGTCTCTCTAAATTCCCTGTAACTCATCCTTCCTCCCATGATTAGAAGATTCCAGGGATTATTTGTTACTGTAAAAATCTAAAATTGGAGGGCTGGGATTGTGGCTCAGCGGTAGAGTTCATGCCCGGCACGTATGAGGCCCTGGGTTCGATCCTCAGCCCCACATAAAAATACATAAAATAAAGGTATTGTGTCCAACTACAGCTAAAAAATAAATATAAAAAAAAAACTCTTTTAAAAAATCTAAAATTGGAGATTTCTGTCTTCTGTTCAGCCTTTCAGAGAGGACTCAGGTATGTGATATGAGCTTCACCATCAGATGAGCTTTTCTGAATGTAAATTCTGAGACAGTTACAAAAAAGACAGTGAGTTGTACAGAGCTATCTCTTCTGTCCTTCTGTTGGACCCTTGCTCTCCTTGCTCTGGTGTAGCACGGCCAGGAGCAGCAGGTTGTAGCCCATTCCTGCAGGTGAGAGCACTGGGTGGGAGAGGTACCTAGTGTGGAGTACAGCTGCTGCCATGTTCACAGGACTGGCTCTGGGCATGTTTTGGCCTATTAGCCTGACTGCCTAATTTGCCTTATTCCTTTCTGTTTCTGAATCTGATTCTTCAAGCTTCTGCCTGTGCTCAGGTATTTTTCAGCACATTAAAAAAAAGTTAACATCTTCACTGTTTCCTGAATTCAAATTAAACTCATTCCTAGGCTACTATAGCATCTTTAAAGCCATCTTTAACTCAGTGATTCGTTGCTGGGAATGATCTTATCTCATGAGAAACATTTGGCAATGCCTGGAGATATTTTTTAGTTGTATTTTCCACAGAAAAGTGGATGTTATTGGCATCTAATGGTGATGAAGGTGTGCAAAAGATTCCCCCCACCACACACACACACACACACATAACAAAGAAATATCTACACTAAAATTTAATTGCGTTGTGGTTAAGAAGCACTGTTTTAAAGGCAGGTATCTGCAGGTCTATCTCCCTGATCAGTTATTTAGCAATTGTGTGACCTTGGACAAGACATTTAATCTCTATGTGCACTTTCCACATTTATGAAATAGGGATGGTGATTAGAATCATATTAAAATATGCTGAAAGGGTCAGAACCTCACATAGCAGACATGTAATGAGTATTAGCTGCCTTCTCCCTTCTTGGTCTTATGTTATAGAAAGCAGTTTGGAAATTATTCTCAACTTTTCTTTTCATCAGCATCCTTCTTCCTATCTTAATTTCACTATTTTTGTAACTCAGTTTCACTTTCTTAAACATCCCCAGGCGCAATCCCTTTTTATCAGTTCCCTATGAAATAACCAAGCCGGATATATCATACAGCTTAGGTTTTCATTTCACTATCAATTTTATATGTGCACGTCTCCCACTGAATACCAAATTTCCATGAGAGTAGGGTTCCCATCTTAGGACATCATAGGGTCTGTCACTATGCTATAATGACATATGGCAGGTGTTAATACATATTTGCTGATGAATCCATGGAATGGAAGATGTCATTATCCAACCCTAAGTGTAGGTCTGACCTGCTCAGCTATGTAGTTATTCTGGTAAAGGGCCATTGCTTTGAGGGTATTTCCCTGTATACCACCACTTCCCTTCCATCTCATACTCTCTACCAAATCCCACTTTCCAAAGTCCATTTCATTATACCTTATTTTTTCCCAATTAACCCAACAAGCAAAACAATTAAGACAAATGCATGGAATGGGGTAGGACTACTCTCTTTCGTTCCTTCCCTTTGTAAGGCCAGTTAGCTTGTTCTTGGTCCAGATGTAAAGTGCTCATTTTAACAAGAGTTTCCCATTTTTTAAAAAATCCAGAGTGCTGAATATAACATGGTTAGTTTTAGGCCAGTGGAAGGAGAGTAGGTACTTCCATGATCAGTTTGTGTCATGGATGGCTATTGGACACTTAGTTGTGATGCAGGTGACTTATATCTACAGGTGAGTCAATCTGATTCTATTATTATTCTCTGCACAGCTCCAATCTGCAACTCTAGTTCTAGTTCTTCTGATTTCTCTTTTAGATAATTTCCAAATCTCAGTATCTATCATCTATCTATCTATCTATCCATCCATCCATCCTTAAAAATCATTCAGTGGTGTTTCACAGTTTGGGGAAAGATGTGGGGAATAAAGATAAATTTCCTAGAAGGCCTACTGGACTTTTTATCCAATGTTAGTTAAACTAATTCCCCATATTGGGGCTGGGGTTTATGGCTCAGTTGTAGAGTGTCCACCTAGCACGCGTGAGGCACTGGGTTCGATGAGGCACTGGGTTTTATCCTCAGCATCATATAAAAACAAATAAAATAAAGATATTGTGTCCACTTACAACTAAAAAAAAAAGTTAATTCCCCATCTCAGATTTTTCTCTCCAGAAATACAAAGGTACTTCTTACCTTGTGCCTCTCATATATACAATATAAACACATGCACACACACATCATGCTGTTACACAATCAGTGATTTGCACCTGTTACCTTTTATATACCTTTTTTTCCCCTCTTATGAACTCAACTCTTCCCTACCCATTCACATGCCATATGCTCTACTACCACCTCTACCATGGATTTAACTAAGCACCCTACTTCAGTGTTTCTGGTACTGAAATCATTACTTTTTCTGGGGTATTAAAATGAATTCTTTTAGAATGTGGTTTCCCTTGTAGACTATAATGCTATCAAAGGCTCTAAATTTCCCAGGGACCAGTCAATCAGTTTTTGAGTTAAAATGAATGTGCAATAAAAACCAGAGGCCTGTTAGATGCTTGTTGTTCTGCAGTGGGCTCCTTGAACTAACTTGAAGAGGGCAAAGATCTGCTGTCAATGACTGCTTAGAGTGCAGTGTAGAAGAAATATAATGCCATGATTGATTAGTGATGTCTGCTGTGGGCAAAAGTACAAGTAGGAGGTTTGTCAATGATTCCTCCAAATCTTAAATTCCCAAATGCTAGCCTCTTTGAAAGATTTGCTCACTTTGGTCCAAATAAAATTTCTAAGAGCTCTTTTTTTCTTTTTTTTTTTCCAGCCATTAGTGTTGTTATAAAAGTATAGAAGTGGCATTAATGGATACTTTCTTTTTGCAGCCAATGCACCATGTTTTATTTCTCTGGCCTGAAATCCTGTTAAAAATCAAGGACAAATGCTGAAATTTCATTTTCAAAATTGTATGGGAGAAATCTTAGAGAGTAAGCTTTGTGTTTTGAGACTCAGCCTTTGGAGTGGGAAGGACTATGCCAGACGTCAGGTGCTTGAATTTCCACAATAGACCAGATAAGAAAAACTGGTGGCACAGTAGTGAGCCTGTGCCACCATTTTTCTCCTTTCCCTGAAAAGTCTTAAAGAGGCTAGCCTCTACCTCTGCCATCTCCCCACTCCTCAGAGCAGCTGAGTATATGGTAGTTTGTCAGCAGACAAATTACTAGAGCCAGTTATTCCCTACCTTGTATGATAAGAGATAGTTATTTTCATATTTTTGCGTACATTTCCATGAACAATGATATAAATTAGTATGCTACATTCCAAACTTCTAACTCCAAGGACAGAAATATAAAAACATAATTGCTTAGTCTACAATCATATGTTAGTGTATAATATTCAAAACTATGGAAAAAGGTAGGGCTTCAAACCAAAAAGGCTAGACTTTTAATATTTTCTTTTTTTTCTTCCCCACACCTAGAGAGACACTGCATTCAGAAATAGAAAACTTCTCGGCAAATGAAAAGATTCACCTATTACTGAGGTGCAGGAGGCAGAGACTCTAAGGAGGAATGAAACAATCTCTGAACTCATAGTACTTATCTTTTAATGGGGGAGTCGAAACCTATACACAATAGTTGTAAAGTAGACTAGAGTGTATTGTACCAGCAGCACATGTGAAATGCACAGTGAATGGATTGGAGGCCTTCTGTAGGAGGTATTGATTTAATCTTCAATGGGAGAAAATGTGAGAAATGGAATTCTACATTGAAAAAAAATATCAAAATGGATATGGAAGCCATCTGATCAGTTCTCAGACTACTTCCCTATGCCAGGTCTGAGCCACAGCATTGAGTTCCTGGAATTTTCAATATAAATGAAAAATCTCACAGTATGTTTACAGAGAATATTTAGGCTGGTTTGGTGGAAATACTGATATGAAAAATGATTTCTATTCTCTCATGGGGAAACTTTTTCAAAAAGGACAAGTTGACTTTAATGCTTCCACTTATCTTTCATCTGTAAGTAAGACTTTTCCAACTACCTTTGACAGTCATGCTCATCAGCATTTGGGTTTTGGGCTTAATGCAATCAATAGCAGATCTTGGAAACAAACCGTTTCCGAATAAAAAGGATCAGAATATCCTACTACTCCAAGAATCACACACATCTGTATCACGTAAATAATCAGTACCCAATCAAGTCATTTACATTCTAACATTTGGGCATCTTGAAGATAAGAATTAACTCATTCATGTTTGCAACCCCATGGTCTGGCATGCCATTTGGAACAAGATAGATGCTTTAAAAGCAATGATTTGAATTAAATTCACAAAACGAGCAGCATGTCTGATGAACTCACTGAGCTGTTTCCATCAACCAAGGCATAAATAACCGGACAACTCTCTTGTGAATCCCCAACTTGGATTCTCAGAACAATGCCATTGCTCTCGTTATTTCACACAAACAAACCACTACATTGGATAGAGTCAGAGTCTTGGAAAACATTTCTGCAAAGTCTCTCGTTCTTAATTTGAATGTAAATTTCTAAAAACCTTTGCCAAAATAATAAACTCGGTTTTTTATTTTTACCTTTGGGACAATGCTATAGTGGTTGGAAACATATCAAGAATTTCCACTGCCTAAAATTGTGGCTCTGTGATAAAACTGGTATTAGTCAGCAAGAACTGCTAACCTGCTAATAGTCAGTAGCAGTAGGCACTCTGGACAATAATCATCCTCAAAGGTTTTTTTATGGCATTTATTGTTGATCATGGTTACTCTCCAAAGCAAGGGATTGAGTTTTAAAATGATACAATATTTGAAAAGCGAATGTTATAGGACACTCAACAATTAATCAACAGATATTGAGCATCTACTATATCCTTTACTGTTAGGGACTTCAACAGGAATTGATAAATAACATCGAAGTGAGCAGTCTCAATGCAAGGAACAGAGAAGGGCTACGCCTCTCAACTGAGCCATTTGTTCAGCATTTTCTTTTTTTTTTTTTTTTTTTTAATTTTTTATTGTTGGCTGTTCAAAACATTACATAGTTCTTGATATATCATATTTCACAATTTGATTCAAGTGGGTTATGAGCTCCCATTTTTACCCCATATACAGATTGCAGAATCACGTCAGTTACACATCCATTGATTTACATATTGCCATACTAGTGTCTGTTGTATTCTGCTGTCTTTCCTATCCTCTACTATCCCCCCTCCCCTCCCCTCCCCTCCCCTCCCCTCTTCTCTCTCTGCCCCCTTTACTGACATTCGTTTGTCCCCCTTGTATTATTTTTCCCCTTCCCCTCACTTCCTCTTGTATGTACTTTTGTATACCTCTGAGGGTCTCCTTCCATTTCCATGCATTTTCCCTTCTCTCTCCCTTTCCCTCCCACCTCTCATCCCTGTTTAATGTTAATCTTCTTCTCATGCTCTTCGACCCTACTCTGTTCTTAGCTACTCTCCTTATATCAAAGAAGACATTAGACATTTGTTTTTTAGGGATTGGCTAGCTTCACTTAGCATAATCTGCTCTAATGCCATCCATTTCCCTGTAAATTCTATGATTTTGTCATTTTTTAATGCAGAGTAATACTCCATTGTGAGCATTTTCCTCACTTGTACCCTGAAGATAGTTCTTATATTATGGTTCATAGATTGGAAGGCTCTATGATGAATGTTCTGGTTCATTCTCCATTTTCTATATAGTTTTCCTTTGAGGTTTCGATAATTTTAAGTAGAGTGGGAATTGTTCATCTTCTCTGTGTTTGCTGTGAAGGACATATATAATTGCTTTGTGGTGGTTCTCCAGGGGAGGATGTGGCATTAAGTGTCATGCCTGACACTGAGCCATATCGGTGCAGGATCCCCAGTGAGATTCTCAAGGACAGGGATCCTAGGGCTACATGCATAGTGTCTCAGGGATGCAGAGGAGGAAAACTGGGTCCCCTTGTTTTGAATACCCCAAGAATAAATCCCAATAGTCTCTATTCCAATCATTATTCTTATTATTCGGTGAAGATTACTTATGAGTATTTAAGTGATAGAAATTTGTAGAAAGGCAGAGTTGAACAAAGCATGCAGCAAGTGAAAAAAGTAGACTTCTTTCTTTAATTAACTGCCAGGGATTTGATGTAATCTGAAAACAGAATAGACTACCTATTCAGGTTTCTGAATTAAAACTTTTGTTTCTTTCTGGTACATCTAGATAGTTTTAAGGCTTATCTAAGTCCCCATAGTCCTTTTGCTTTTAGCCTTTTAGAGTGCTGAATCAGAATACTTAGTGGTTCCTTGGTATATAAAAAATGAGGCATATTAGAATTATGAAGAAGATTTGCTGATCATAGCTCTGATTGTGGCTCTAATAAGATTAAAATAGTAGACAATTCCTGAAGGTTCGTGATGTTTTGTGTGTCATACAAGACATAACATTTTGGAAAAGATAGATGTCAAATGCCTCCTTCGTCTGGCCCACCACTACACAGCTCTGGGAGGAGGGTAGGGTTTCTGTGATCCATATAAACTGATCCCCAGTGTATTCCTTAAGAGATGAGCTTGAAATGTTACATTACTCTTGCCTTTGATGAGTCCCTTGGCTTTACAGAGGTAGTGTTTTTATCTTAATACTGTATACTGGCATTTTACCAATCGTGATGAGAGGTTGCTGAACTGAGAAAATGTTGAGGAAGCTACAATTCTTAGGATGCTGTCACCCTTCTCTGCTCTAGGGAGACATTTCTCTATTCCATTATTAACTACTTTTTACATTAGGTGGAGCTGCTAAGTGATTGGTAAGCTAAGGCCTTCACTGGGCCACGCTGTATCCGTGGGCCTGGTCAAACCTCAGACTTGGAGATTGCTTTGAGGACATAGATGTAGGAGAGAAGAAAGTCTCAGTTAACTTTGCAAACCTAAATTAAAACTTGAGCAGTGCGTGCCATACAAAACCCCTGGGGGATAGACAGAGGACTTGATTGTGCACATTTGTTTTATCCATAAGAAACTAGTGCTGTTGCTCTAGTATTTACCACCCCATTGGCAGAAGCAAAGAGGAGAAAAGCTATGACTATCAAGTGTAATAAACCAAAATCCTTACAGCAAAGTGGAGAGGAGTTTGTTTCATTTGGGCTGTTATGAATCCTTACCCCTTTAAAGTGTGATGGTAATGATGCTTTGCCAAGCTTTGTGATGCCTGCAGGCATTCTAAGTTCTTTAAAGTTTCTTTAAGATTCAAAAAGTCAGACTAATTTCTATCTTCACAGTGTTATCCCATGACTATTTGGTTGGTTCTATTTCTGGTAAAGTGGACACTTGATTATGTAAACACCAATAGAATAAAGCTCATGTTCAAGATAAATTTAGCATCTATTTGGGGGAAGAAGTCAAAAACATACCATAAGTAGAATACAAGGAAAGGATTTATGAGTTTGTCAGACAAGTTGCAGAGAAACAGTGTTATGATATTTTAATGGAATGGGTAATCTTTATGGACTGGGATGGGAAGAAAGAACTGACTCACAGAGGAGGAGGAATATCGGATGGAATTCAGCTGGGCAACTCATATACAATGTTGGTGGGAGTATAAACTCGTACAGACATTTAGGTGAACAAGTTGGAAAAAAAAAATCTACTAAAATTATAGATGGGCATAGTTTTCTCTCCGGCAATTGCCTTTCTTAGAGACTGCCCTGGGAAATATTTGTATGCTTACAAGGATGCATGTCCAAAGACATCAATTATTAGGAGTCCCTGTAACAGTATGAAGTCTAGTGGGTCCATTTTTAAGAGAATAACATTATAGTCACAGAATCCTGTGCAGGTATGAAAACTAACCAGAAAAACATTCAACACATAATGTTAAATAAAACAAAAGTCCATGCAATCGTGCAGTGTGATACCACGTAAAACATATAAAGCAACAGGCATATCTATACAAATACATAGAAAAAATAGGAGGGATCGCTAAGCTCTTCTCCAGGAAACCATTGCTAGCAGATCATTGCTAGCAGACCCTTTCAGGTCAACTCCTAGGATGGAATAAGTTTAAATAGGACACAACCTTAGCTGTATATGTGTTTATATTACTCACATATTCAAATTTTTATGAAACAAATTTTTAATAAAAAATCCAAACAGACAAAGGAAAAAGCTGAGAAGAGTTTTTCAGGTGCAAGTAGTAAGATCCCTGGAGAATATACAAATGTGCACCCTACCCCCAAGCTGATCCTTAGCTCACTTTTTTGTCACCTTTTTGGCCTGATTTCTTACAAGTCTGCTATTTATTTATTTATTTATTTATTTTTATTTTCAATGAGCATAGTTTACAAGTCTGCTATTTAAAGTGCAGGAAAGAGGACTTGATTGTGTGCATTTGTTTTATCCATAAGAAACTAGTGCTGTTGCAGTGAATTACACTCCTGCTTCAAAAGACTAAGTCCAAATTCCTTAACATGCCATATGATAGCCTTCAAAATCTCCCCTTGCTGTGCATCTCCAGTTTCATCTCACTCCAGTTTACTTCTTGCATCATCAACTGCAGGTGGACTAATTCACTTATAGTGTGTGCCTGCACCACCCTATTTACCCTTTCTAACCTTGCCATTGGAAAGATCTTCTTCACCTCAGCCACCTAGTGATCCTGAAGGCTGTCAAGTCGTGGGGGAAGATTTTCCTGAGAGCATTCCATCTGTCTCTGTGAATTTCCATCCCCTTCCTTTTCATCTACATGGTAGACTGCACATATTGCCATCACTGATGTCACTCTCCTGGACTGACTTTTCCACGCTGATCATCCTTGGACAGTTTCAATTCTTTATGGGTAGGGACTACATTTGGCAAAAATTCATTCATGTATTCACTTTTTCATTCAGCCAACAATGAGGTGCTTGTTACATTCCAGACATGGTGCTGGGTGCTGAAAAAGACATAATCAAGACCAATATGATCCTACAATATGTACACTCAAAAAATAAGAAATTATATCCCATCTATATATGACATATCAAAGTGCATAAATGCATTCTACTGTCAATATAACTAATTTAATTAAAAAATATAATCAAAGAAAACATGTTTCTCATTCTCAAGATTCTTAAAATATGGGGGTGTATCTGGCTTGCCCCAATCCAGCAGCAGGCATATGAACAACAAGATCAGATAACCTCTTCACTCCTTCATTAAAATCTTGCATAGAGGTACATAAAGACATGGTCTTTGGCTGTTACAAAGTGGCAGGAGCAGCCCTAGACTAAGGGAGCCTAATAATTCCTGCAAGTATCCTCAGCTTCCTGCCTTCTCTCTCCTCTGTGAGGAATACTGCATGCTATCCCACTTCCTATTCTGCTGTAATTTCTTGGGGAGTTAGTTTTGCTCAGCTGTAATTCATAGTTCTGACCCCCTGGGTGAGCAGTAGCAGATGCCCCAGAGTGGCCAGGCTCTGAAGCCTGAATCATGGCATTTGGATTCCAAATAGAAGGTCTCTGATGACTTCCCTACTAGGATAAAATGCAGGTTAGGGTTGCTTTATATTCAGACCCCAGGGGTGCAGCCAGCTGGTGGATTATGTGAATGGGAATTACTCATCCCACCATGCCTAACTGCTTCTCTTATGCTTGATTGAATTCTTGAAGACTCCTTGAATACGGAAGTAAAGATTGTAAGAACTAGTCAACTAGTTTCTTCAAGTGGTCATTCATCACTACTATGTAATATGTATTTCTTCCTTCCTTCCTTCCTTCCTTCCTTCCTTCCTTCCTTCCTTCCTTCCTTCCTTCCTTTCTTCCTTCCTTTCTTTCTTACAGCCTGGGGTCAGCAAGCTTGCTTTGTAAGCCTTTCTTATGTGCTTTATGTGCTGTTTCTGCAATTTGTCTTACCTGGGCAAACTCTTCTTTTTAAATTATCTCGTTTATTCACTTTGGCTTGTTTGGGGAACAATTATTAATAAGGCTTTAAAATGCCTCATGAATTTAATGGGATGGGAGAAACCTGGGTTCCCAACCAACTTCATGAAATAAAGATCTTCCCACTCTCCAGGTCTAGCCAGGCCAGAAATTGCTTGAATCAGTCCTCTGGTCTTGCATTTCCTTCTTTGCAGTGATACCTGAGGGTATGACAGAAGCAAGACACTCTTATAAAGAAGTTCAAGTTTAATTAAGACTAAGTTAACTCTAAAAAAACATAAATTAATCACCCACTTCCTTATTAAGTGTAGATAACAGTGAGAATGGAGACACTTTCTTCTGCCACATGAGCTCTGTCCTGCTGCTTATCTCAGAGATGATCCATCAAGGCCAGTCGCTAAGATCTTCTCCAGGAAACCACTTCCAATCCCACTGCCAACTAGGGGCTTTTTCCATCTTCCCTCCAACTCCCAGCACACGCATTTCCTCCACTGATTTGTCAAAGCACGGCCTTTTACTGTGTTGAAGTTAACAGCTCAACTTTGGAGGCAGAGGGACAGACCTGTGTTCAAATTGCTGGCTATGCAGACACAGGCTGTGTAATCTTGGGAAAGTTCACTTCTCTGAATCTCATTTTTATCCTCTGCGAATTGGGTATAGTAACCTTATGAGTGTTCATTTTGGGGATTAAAAGGGAATATAGATTTAAAAATAGATGTTGAGCATGTAGCAATTCAATTATTGATGATTGTTTTCAATGATTATTTCTGTTTTGGTCGTTAATGACATTTATTAGTGCTCTCTTTAGCACATGCCAAAACTATACTATTCTTTTTTATTTGTTTTATACTGCAGGAGAACATATAAAGCTTCATTTTCGTATGTTTTGTTCATCAATGTATCTCCATGCTCCTTTCAAGATCTAGGACTGTTCTTATGATTGCTTTACCCATGAAATACTCTGCTTCTACCATCAGTGACTATGATGTGCCTAATATTGTCCTGAGACACCACTAGAGGGACAGCCAACTATGTCACCAGAGTGGGCAGCACTGCCTGGATTTCTCAACTTGGAAAAAAAAAATGACAGGGTGTTGCTAATAGTTTTACACTAAGTTTTTGTGCCAGTTTTTCTCTATTGGTTTATTATTCTGTCTGAAGTTATTGCTATTTAGGGTCATGAGGCCAAAGCCATTCATTAATGTATGCTGAACACCTAGAACACTTTTGGGAGGGTGTAGAGACTCAGTGTGTATTATTGAATGAACAAATTAAAGATGTATTATCCCAATTGTCTTTTTCAAATAGAAACTTTCTGGATGGCAGAGACTAGCTTATCTTGGTATCCATGGAACCCAATAGTTGTCCAGTAAACACTTGCTGAATGTATTCTGTTAAAATAGAGAGAAGGGATTTGTGACTTAATTACAAAATCGTGATGAGATGAGCTCATTTCTGCTAGACTCTCTATTTTCTGTCCGCCTTGGTTTATTTCTAGTCCCTATTGTAGAACCTGGCATGAGAATCTATCAACAGGCAGGCAAGAGGGATTAACTCAATAAGAACTGAATTACTGTTCCCAGTAAGATTAATAACACCCCTTTCTAATTCCTGCTCAGCCCCACATCTGCCTCATGGCAGGTGGAGAAGCAAATCACATTGTGTTCCTGCTTCTTCGCCCATCCTAAATTTGTCTATGACATGGAAAATGAGCATGAAAGACAGACTAGAAGGAGAAAAGAACTCACTTAGGATAACAGGCAATCACAAAGGGTGAGAAGAAGGAGGGACTGTCTCTAATTGGGAATGGTTGAAGCTGGAGCAGACTGATTGTGTAACATGTGGGTCTCAAGCTCTTTAAAAACCAGTGAGTTTAGTTGCCCTCTTTCCTCCAAAAGATTGCTTTTGATCATGCAGGGGGAAGGAAGGGAGAAGTCTCACACTGAAGAAAGTTAATTGCTCCCTTTCAGGATCTAGGACTGTTCCTCTGATTGCTTTACCCGTGAAATACTCTGCTTCTACCATCAGTGACTATGATGTGCCCAATATTGTCCTGAGACACCACTAGAGGGGCAGCCAACTGTGTCACCAGAGTGGACAGCAGCCAGGACTTCTCAACTTGAAAAAAAATGATTAACTTTCACTCTCATCCCCTTAACAGGTAATATTGTGTAGGGAGTCTGAACAAAACAGGACTTAGCCTTATATAATACTCCCGGTTCTACTAGGATCCTATAATCACTACAAAATGTCTTTACTAGCTGTGTGACATTGCTAAAATCACTAGATTTTTCTGAGTCTTAACAGAAAATATAATGTCATACCTGCCTGAAGGTGCTAGACTTGGCTTGCAATGTAGGTGAATTGAAATGCCCCTGTAAATCTCAGATTGTCATATCATGACTCTACGTTAGGTAGTCCTAGCCCAGACTAGTAGTGGGGTCAAGTAGAAAAATAACAGTGATATTCTCACTGTTAACTAATCCTTTCCAAATTTCTCCAAAGACCTGGGTTATACATGGATGCAAACAAACATCTTGTCAGAACCCCATGTAGGTTGATAAAAACTGGAGAATACAGATGGGTCTCTGGACAGCTCATACTATCAGTGCCCTCCAGGTAGATAATGAAAAGCCTTAAAAATGACATGTGTAGGAATATTCACAGCAGTCTAGTCTTAACAGCCAGCAATTACCAGCAACTCAATGACCAGCTCAACAGGAGATCGGACAGAGAAATTGTGATTGTATTAAGACGACAGAATTCTACATGGTAATGAAAAGGGGAAAAAAAAAAAAACAAAACACTGATCCATGCAGCAACATAGTTCAGTCTCACAGACATAAGGTTGGAAAAGAATCCACATGCAAAAGAGGATGGCCTGTCTCATACAATGTAGGTGAATTGAAAGGACAGACAAAACTAATTGATAGTGATAGAACTTAAAACAGCAGTTACCTGGGTGAGGGATGGTGAATATTAACTGCAAAGGGGTTAAAGATGTGTTGTATCTTCATCTGGTGGTGGGAATTAGAATGTCTGCATAAATCATCAAGCTACATATACTTAAGATCAGAGCATTTTATGCATGCTATCTCCCAATATAATGTGTATGTATTCATATGCATTCATCATTATTTAGTGATTTGTTTTCTTTATCTTGAAAAGAAAAATATAAAGAGGAATAAAGGTTGGTTTTTTTCCCCCCAGCAAATAAATCTCTCAACAGTGTTACTATCAAAAAGAAATGGCCATTGGATTTGGATGCCCAAAGGCTAGATATATTTATGATTGTTAGGAAATTGCTTCTAAGGAGGGCCAACTCCTACTAAATTAATAATCAGTGTTTGGTGGCCCTGAAGGTTGACTATGAGTCAAAAGAAATTTAGTTTGACAGGATCAAATTGTATTGACATCTCGGTAATGATCTCTGTGCCTCATTAGTTAGCACAGGAAATGTTATAGTCAATGATCAACTACTGAAGCTCATTCAAAACCATCTTTTAAAATGGTGCTAAAATCGTAATGAAACTCATTAGTTAAGAGGCACTTTTAAAAAAAAAGTGTTTTGATTTGTCCTTTGACTCATAAATTAAGGGCGACAATGCAGAAGATTATTATCAACAAGAGTTTTTCAAAGCTTTTAAAAATGTATGTAGATGTAGAGCATTCTTTTCCTTTTTACTTCTTTTGTAAAAATGTGGGTAATAAAATACAAAAAAATAAACAGGATAACAAAGGGTTTTAACTTATTAATTTGAAAATATACTGACATATTTCTTAATGATAGGATCAACATGACTGGAAACCCTGTTGGTTTATTTATAAATGATTGAGTTGAGATGGGAATATTCATGTATCTGAATTTTCAATGGCATACTTTTACTCTTCTAAAAATTATTAAATTTTAGCATTTATTTTACACTTGTGTGTTTCAGTTGAGGGGGAAAAAAGGAAAAGAGAATAACAGAAATTCACTTAATAAGGGTCAATTACCAAAAGGCAAGTATTACTAATGGGCAATTTTTTCTCTTCAACATATATTTCCATGGAAGAAAGTATCAGAGACGGTGGAGTGTGATGCTATGTGCATGGGAACCTGAGGATCTGCTGAAATATTATACTGAGTGCAACCCTGAAGCCCATATTTTTATTGAAATGCATAGGGAAACATGTTTCCTTTCCATCTACCTAGCCCTAATAAGATCATGCAAAGGTCATTATGCAGTTTCTCTGGGACTCAAGGATCATGTGAAGGATGAGCATTCCCATTTTCCTTCACTTTCCAAAGAAGCAAAAAAGAGGATGAGAATTATTTTGATCAGGAGAAATACATTGTAGAAATGCTAAGAAAACAGCCACAGCCTCATCCTCAAGAATATTCTCTCCAGTAAAGAAGCCTTTGCTGTTGCCCAGGTCTGTGCTCAAATTGCTGCATGCCCACAAAAAGGGGACCGCATTGGCAGTGAGATGATATTCCCAGGTGCTAATAAAATCATTTTAAAGATAACTTTTCACTATTCTTTGATAGGCAAATCCTTCGGAGAAGATAATATGTCACCATTGTCTCATAGATAAGAAGCTGCAGAGAAGTCCTCACTTTTTTTTAAATTTTTTGTAAAGAGAGAGAGAGAGAGAGAGAGAGAGAGAGAGAGAGAGAGAGCTTTTTAATATTTATTCTTTAGTTTTCGGCGGATACAACATCTTTGTTTGTATGTGGTCTGAGGATCGAACCCGGGCCGCACGCATGCCAGGCCAGCGTGCTACCGCTTGAGCCAAATCCCCAGCCCCAGAAGTCCTCACTTTTCAAGGGCTTTGTGTTATAGTGTTTCTCCTGGATGGGCTCCATCAGCATTCCCTGGAAACTTGTTAGGCATGGGACTTCCCAGCCTTCAACTCACATCTATTGATACAGGGTTCTCACACCTATTGATACAGGGTTCTCAGCAATTGGTACTTTCACAGGATCTCCTGGTAATTCTGGTACATCAAAACTTGAGAACTAAAATCATGAAGTGGTAAGAGAGGAAAAATGTAAGAGCTAGAACCAAATTCTGGCTCTAAATCATATTTTCCTTAATTCTTAATGAAAAGGCTGGAAGTAGAGTCAGAAAGCAGGTCTTGCTCCTTACCAGTCCTGACTTGACCTTAGAAGACGCACCTCACTTATATGACATTAAAGTGGCCTTTGAGGGAAAATGAGCTGTCCATCTTAATAACAATTGAATTGTGGGGAAAAAGCAAAATGAATCAATTTAGCTAACTCCTTTCAGAATTGGAAAATGTGCTTTTATTTTAGCAGTTTCTGGCTGTGTGCTCAATATTTATGAGTATTTTTATGCAACGTATGTGGGCTTCCTCTTGAGATCTCAACTGCTTATTCTGGAGCAATTTATTACGCCTCGCCAATTTTGCTTTATAGGTGTGGTGGTCTTTGGAAGCCTGCAGACCAAACACCTTGTATTCCTTGAGACTCTCAGAGCTCACACATAGGGGTCAGGCAAGCACCTGGAATGTGTGGAAGACAAGCAGCCAAGCTGTTAACAACCAGAAACCACAGGTTATATAAAGGGGTTGGTGCCTTCTCACTTCTGGCCAACTGCTGCTGTATCAGAGTACTGAATCTTCTCATTTTCATAGAAACCGTAAATCTGACTCAAACAATAACAACAACAACAACAGAAACTCTTAGTTTTTAAAAAGTAGCACAAATTCAAATTTTCAAACACTATATGCTGAAAAAAAAGGTGTGTGACCCAGTGGTTTATGACTTCTTTTACATGATACATATTATGAGTTACTAATGGACAGATTGGCCCAGGAGAGCATTATCTACCTGGGATTAAGGCAGGCAGATGTAAACTTTGAAGGCATAGCCTTAGTTGACTAAACTTTTCACCAGAACTCTCCTGGTTGTGGAGAACATGAAGATGTTGTGGTGTAAGGACCTACATAGGTTTCAGGATAGGTCAGACATTATCTTAATCTGTGACTCCTACTCTCCATAGCCAACATTACATTTACAGGGCTTAGGACACTCTCCTTACTTTCTCTGACCATTTCTAATGTTACTATCATAAAACTCTTAAGGTTGTTAGAGCTTAGGGAGGTGAGCCATGCTCCTGGCCAGGTGCCTCACTTTCAGGTAAGGATACAGGTAGAGAAAAATCCAATGACTTGAGTGAGGACAAATAATAATGGGGTAGCAGAAGATGTGGAAACCAGGACCCCTGAGTCTAATTCTTGATTTTTTACAACTGAACAACCCGTATCATCTGCACCGTATGGACTATGGGGCATGCAGAGATGCAGAAGTCTGGGATCCTGATTCAGAACACCTCTACCTCCAGGCCATTTATTCAACTTCTGATGCACAAAGGAAAAAAAAAATTCAGGAATCTCTCCCCACTGGGGTGAGAGAATAACTAAAATGATGCTAGCTTTCCAAAACTAAATGCAATATTTAAATTACTATCCATTCTACTTATTGTCTTCTATGCCATATTCTCAAAAACATAAGTAAATGTCATACATTGGAAGATGCTAAAATCTAGTATCACTTTGTTATTTGAGGAGATATTTTGGTTCCTGTTTATTTCATGGTTGGTGGCCTTTTTATGTACTCAGAGTAATTGGTCTTATATACTTATGTTTCCTAATTGTTACTTTATTATTTTTATTTTTAAAATTAACCTTTGGCTCATGAAATCTTGTCTCTCAGAGTAATCATCTACCTTAGAGTTTTCAGTTCAGTTTTTCAGTTGGGAAAATTCATTCTCCCATTGAAATGTTATGGAATTGCCCAATGTATGAAGACAGCTGACGTGGCAGTGAGGCTTTGGAGTCTCTCTGGCAGTGTCTTCCCCGATGCTCTTTCTTAGACAGTTTTGCTGCATGAAACGCCACATCTTAGGAGTTCATGTCAACAAACATTTGTTTTCCTGAGGTTTGATTGATCTGAGCTGGACTGATCCAGGCAGCTCTCCTTGAGGCTGTCATCTGGGCTGGGCTAAGGACTGTTCCTCCCTGTGTCTCTCTGTGAGTCCCAGGGCAGGGGGCAGGCAACACCAGGGAGAAGCAGTTCCTGTGACAGGTGGTATAGTGTAAGAGGGCAAGTGCCATTGGCAATTCATACAGCCATGCCCAGAGTCAAGGAACAAAGAAGAGCACCCTACTTACCATGAGACTGCTCAAAAGGTGTGTATTTATAAAAGGAAGAATTCAGATCATTATTTCAATCCACCATGCAATCCTACCATATGGTGGTCTCAGAGTTAATTCTGTATAACTTAAACCATGCTTTGAGTCCAATTATCTCACTTTTCAAATGTGTGAAACAGATTGAGAAAGATGAGTGACTTTCTCAGGGCTACACAACTGGAGACAAGTCTGGACCCCTGGTTAAGTATCTCAAAGTTCAGGACTTTAGGAACAACCATAACCACAACAAAAATCCAATGTCCCAGTTCACTTGAATTATATAGAAACATTATGAATGTCAATTTGAAAATCCCAAGCTGTCCTTATTTTACTGGTGGGTTTAGAATTTTTTTTAAATACATAGAACCATGGCTTGGGCACTGTGGATTTAATGGGGACTTCTTCCTCCAAGATCCAGCATGTACTGGCAGGGGATGTTGCAAAAACATTTTCTTCATGAGGCATCTTTTTCTCCCATTTATCAAATAGGGTAATAATGATGCCCTCAGAGGGTTTCTGTGGGAATGAAGTATCGGATGCTCAATAATTCTGACCTCTTTTTTCATTGGCTCATTATTCAGTTGCCAAGAGCTTTGCTTCTTTTTTCTTGGTGTATTATTAGGAAACTGATATCCTGTTTTGAGGAGTGCATCTTCCCTCCTGAAGAAGTCATAAATATTATAGGAAGATGACCAACCAACTCTCCAGGCAGACAAGGCCCATTTTCTCTGCCTGGTCCTTTGGGTTGTTTCTAATAAGGGAATTTCCTATGACATAAAGCAAACTTGAAATGACAAACTTGAAAAGTCAAATCCGAAGATACAGTAGGAGTCTGGTAATTACTGGAGCAGACAGCAAAATTCAAAAGGCTTAAATAATTTATTCTGCAATGGAAATCTCGAAGGCCATTTGGTCAGCGGGGTGCCTATTTGACATGTGGATGGTGTGCTTTCTCATTTTTTTCTTGACGGTCAGATGCCATCATTGGAACTTCTGTGACATGTTTGTCTTACTCGAATGTCTGTCACCTTGCACTGCTCTCTCATCCTGAAACCAGCACTTGTCCTGCCATCCAAATGTCTTACCTATTCATCAGTCTGTCAAAATAGCTATAAACATTTGAGAAGCAAGTACCTAATTTGTGGAAAGAAAATATACTTTAAAAAAATTTTTCCCCATAACTTCATTCTGCAGGGATTTTGATAAATGTAACTGTGTCCGTAGAATATATAAACACCAATTAGACATAGTGATTTGAGTTATCTGGTTATTGAAACATTTTGTGAAAAATCAGTCTGTTGAAAAAAAGGAAATCATGATGGAAATTCTCAAAAATGCCTTTTTTTTCAGAATTTGAATATATGTCTCTATTCTGCAAACAATCATGCATCCTGGCTATTTTTTTGCATCTTCTACCTTGAATTACTTAGTTCAAATAATTCTTCCTCCTCTATCTGGGAATTTTCAGAGGTCCTTTTCTTTTCCTCCAACTCAAATTAAACTTTGTATAATATTGGGTAGAAGGTGATCCAGTTGAGTGGACGAACTGAGTATAGATAATAGTTGCAACTAGATAGACATGTTCCCTGATAGTTTTTGTTATATTATAGGTTGAGGACTACTAGGAAATTAGAAGAAAAGGGAAGGCTTGGGTAAGTTTACAATAACACTTCCTGCACCCACCACATTCTAATGCCCTTTGTATTTCCATTCATTTATTTCTCTTGGTGTATTCTATCCAATTGTGAATAATAAAAAGACTCCCATCTCCCAAGCTGATTTTTTAAATTTAAATTCCCTTGAAGCCAGGCACAGTGACACAAACCTGTAATCGCAGCAACTTGGGAGGCTGAAGCAGGAGGATCACAAGTTCAAGGCCAGCTACAGCAAATTAACAAGGACCTAAGCAACTTAGTAAGACCCTATCTCAAAATTTAATAAAATAAAATAAAATAAACTGGGGATATAACTCAGTGGTAATGTATCCATGAGTTCAATCCCCAGTACAAAAAAGAAAAAAAATTCCATTGATGTGTAGCATACATGTAAAATTTTTTAATAAAATGAATACAGATAAACAACTATCACCTAGATCAAGAAACAAAAAACCAACAACACATCAGAAGCTGACCTCATGCTCTTTCTGGTCGCTACTTCCCAAAAGACAATCACTGTCCTGATGTCTAATCCCACAGAGCAGTTTCATTTCTGAACTTTTTATACATAGACTTACAAAATACATGCTCCTTTGGTTCAATTTTCTTAAAATTTTGTGGATGACATCCATTTATTTTGTTACCCATAACACTGATTTCTGTTTCCATTGGTATCACATGTTTAGCAAATACACAATTTAATTATCCATTCTGTTCTTGATAGACATTTGGACTGTTTCAGTTTATTATTGTTATTATTTTTATTATTCCTTGTGGCTATTGTAAATAGTGTTAAGAATATTTTGGCACAGGATATTAATGAAAACATAAATGAATTTTGGTTATACTTATAGGAATAGAAATGTTATGTCTTGAATTATGAATATAAGCAATTTAAGTAGATACTACTCTGAAGTTTTATTGAGTGGTTACACCAGTTTACTCCTACTCACCCCAACAGGGATAGAGAACTCTAATTTCTCCCCATACTTGTCCACACCTGATACTGTCAGTCTTTCTTTTTCAGGCAATCAGGTAGGAGTGTTTTCTTGATTACTAATGAGGTTGAGACCTCTTCACAAACTTATAAACCAAGTATCTTCTTTGTAAAGCATCCGTTTAAGTCTTTGGCACAGGCTTTATGTTTAGTTGTTTGCCTTATTCTTCTAACTAGTAGGAGTTCCTAACATATTCTGAATATAAATCTTCTGTTGGATATTTGCATCGTGAATCTCTTACTTGGAGGGGTTTGTTTTTAGAAGTTCTTTGTTTTAATATATTTTTCTACACATATTAAATTTCTTTATGATGTTGGAATTTTGTATCATGCTTAGAGAGTCATTACTTCCTCCACCATCTGAATGTCCCCTTTCCCCAGGAGCTATATTATTTGACATTTAGCAGTTATGTCTCCAATCTGTCTGGAATCAATTTTTTATCTAAGTATAGTTATGACTCAATCTTTATTATTTTACAACTGTCTTTCCAATTGACCCCACTATTGTTCTATTTGAGATTTTTGTTCTCAAATCTTAATAAATATAAGAAATTTGTTGTACTATAATTTCTTTTTTTAATTTTAAAAATATCATTGTAATTTTTATTCCTTATGCACATATACATATTATTAAGAGTAATAACAAATCATAAAAATGTGAAAAATTAGGAAATCACTTTTTAAACAAAATATTTGACATAGTTTAGCAATATAAAACATGAGTTACAACTTTTCTGGAAATAGCACTTTGCTACCTCTAACTTAAAAACTTATCCACTGAGCTAGGTCAAAATAGTCTGTCTGAAAGTCTCCTTTGTGTGTGTGTGTATTTGTGAGTTCAGGATTGAACCTAGGGCCTTACCCATGCTAACGTGCTACAATTTCTTTTTAAAAATAAGGCTTGAAAACCAATTGTGGGAGGCCTCTAGCTTTGTTTCTCTTCTTTAAGATTGTCTTGGTCACTTTTTTGCTATTCCAAATTCCAATATATAAATTTAGAATCAGAGATTCAAGAACTATAAAGAAACAAAAGTCTGTCAAGATAATTTTGGGAGTATCCCATCTGCAAATCAGTCTGGAGGATCTTAATTTTTTTAACATTAACTGAGACTTTCAAACCATGTACCAGTGATATTTTTATATTTACTTAAAATTTCTTAAATTTTCTCAGTATTATTTTGCAAGTTTTTGTGTAGAATTTTTACACACATTTCATTAGAATTATTCCCATGGTTTTTGAGTTCTTTTGCATGTACTTTTTAAACATTTTCCTCTTCTATTTATTTTTCAGAAATATAAATACAATTGACTTTGAATAGTGACATTCTATTTGGCCATACTTCTGATCCACTCACAAGATAATTAAGTTTGTAGATGATCGGATTATATGTGCAATCATTTTAATGTGTCATTTTGATTCTTAATTCTTTTCCTATCTTTAGTATGTGGCCTAGCATCTTCTATTGAAAAAAATGTGATAATAGAACAGGTCTTTATCTTTTTAATTTCAAGGAAAAAAATTTACTATCTTATTATTGGTGTTTACATGATGTCTATGTGATTTTTGTAGATGCTCATTATAAGATTAAGTTACCTTCTTATCAATACATGTTTTTTTAACTTAGGTCTCTACTTTTTGACCAGTCTTTGTTTTCAATTCCTAAATATTTACTTTTTCTGTTGGTCTTTATTCTTTCTTGTATTTTCACATTTCCACCTTAGGTCACTTTGCTTGGATGTCTTGGGTATCTGATAACAATGCATTATCTCAATTTTTCCTTAAGTGGGAATTTAGATATTTCCTTTTTACCTTTTTATTTTTCATTTTGAGACAGAGTCTTGCTAAGTTGCATAGGGCCTTGCTAAATTCCTGAGGCTGGCCTCAATGTCAAGTGTAGCTTGGATTACAGGCATGCACCACTGCACCTGGCTAATTTCACTTCTTAAAGAATTCAAGATTGGCAGTAATTTTCCATTGACACTCAAGTATGTCAACCATTGTCTTTTAGTTGATATGATTTTTGTTGAAAAAGAAGCTATAAACTCATTACTTTTTTTAAGCTAATGTGTAAATATGGCTGCTCTTAAATCTTTTTGTTGTTGTTGTTGTTTGTTAGTCTTAGTATGTTGTTATGAGGACTTCAGATTAATTCTGATAGGGGTTTAAATCACTTTTAAAATTTGTAGTATAATGTCTTTCACAGGTTTTCTAAAACTTTTGTACGTCGTCTCTACAAACATTGTACATGCCAGTTCTCCCTGTCCTTCCCTGCAGGTCTTCAGTTACGTAGGTGCTGGTCCTTTGCACTGTTTTTCACATAACATCTATGTTCCTTCCCGGTCACTTTTGTTTCCCATAATTCAGCTGTACCTAGAATTAGCATATGCTCCAGGGAAAAGAGAATCTCATAAAATTGTGGCTTGTCTCTCTGAAATTCTCTTTTCTTTGGGATCTTGACCCCCTCCTCAATTCCTAATGGTCTCACTAGTTGTCTGAATGCAGTCAGACATTTCTTTTCCTGATTTTAGTTTTATTTAACTTTTCTTATTGCTCCCCTTGAGAGTGTTGTACCATTGCAAATGACTTCGTGTTAGCCAGAAGCAGAAGTCCCATGCTCCTTTTAACACAAAAATTCAATCCAGCAGACCTTTATTAAGCTATAAAATTCTACGATTCAATTATTCTAAGTACAAGAAGTTTCTCTCACTGAGATAATGATCTTTCTGCTTTCGTGATACTACACCATTCTCTTAGGGAGGTAAGAATGACCAGGTTATGACTTCAAAGTGAGCAGATGTCCTCATGTTTATTGCCTCTGTCATGGCAGTCAACGTTCAGTGGTGACTCTTTTACCTCATTGGAGACACAAAGGAACTGTTCCTTCTGACTTTTTTTTTCCTGAGTAATAGTAAAAAAATAAATAAATAAAAATAAAAAAGTAAAGTGCATTTCTGGAAATGATTTTGTTTTGTTTTTAGCTAAAAAATGTTAAAACCTACTCGTGTTCTTCTCTTTTGTCATTATATGTAATAATTTTCTGGTTGGTGACACACACAACTTCATGAAACTTGTTTAATAGTCTTTCCCCCAAGACAACGGGGAGGTACATAATAAATTGTCTGCACTGAGGGCTTTTATGGATCATGAAAGGGGTTTTGACTGATCTCTCACAGCTAATGACAAATTTCAAAGTCTGACGTAAGCCTACAGAAAGGATGTTATACAGTGATTCTTACTTTAAACATATATCTTATTTAATTTTCCATCTCCTTGCTTAAAGTATCAGGTCTAGAAATATGTTTTCTTATCTACAAAGGAAAATATCCTTTCTCTTCAGTCAAAATGAAGAAATTAGTTGTCATATTTTAGATATGAGTTATCCCCCAAAAGCTCATGTATGCAAGAAAGTTCAGAGGTGAAATGATTGGCTTATGGGAGTTGTAATCTGATCCGTGAATTTGTCCACTGTGCTATGTGGTAGCTAGGCAAGTAGGGTGTGGCTGGAGGAGGTAGGTCACTGGGGACATGACTTTGTGGTTTATATTTTGTCCCTGGTAAGCAGAGCTGCCTCTGCTTCCTGATTGCCATGTATTAATCTGTTTTCCTCCATCACACTCTTCCACCATGAAGAACCATGAAGTTATCCCTTTATGGACTAAGACATCTGAAACTGTGAGTCAAATAGAATTTTCTTCCTCTAATTGTCCTTGTCAAGTCTGTTGGTCACAGCAATGAAAAAGCTGACTAAAGCAGTATTCTTTTCACACCATTTTACATTTAAAAAAAGTGTGTGTGTGTGTGTGTGTGTCTGTTTGTGTGTGTTATATGAATTATGTAGATTGAAAATTGGGGGAATATTTCTTTTTTAATTACTTCTTTTAAAATTACAATTACTAATCCATACTAAATGTTCAATGAATGGGTTTAACTGTGACATTTTCATACTTTCATATATCATGATTTGATCATGTCCACTCTCCCTTCTACCCTTTCTTGCTTTCCCTTTCCTCCCCATTCCTCACTCTGGTCCCCTTTCCCTTTATTAATAGTTCATTTTCTACTTTCAGAAAATATGAAATACTTGCCTTTCTGTGCATGACTTATTTCACTTAACACAGTGTCCTCCAATTCCATCCATTTTCCTGCAAATGACAATCTGTGTGTGTGTGTGTGTGTTTAAATAATACTGCATTGCATATTTATGTGTTTTATATATATGAATTATGTGGATTGAAATCTGGGAGAAATTTCTAGGGAATTGTCAAGTAATTTATTTTAATGAAAGCAGAGAGATACCTTATGTCTTCTTGTAGTAAGTCCATGCACATAGCATGAAACATCTCCTTTATTGAGAGAGTTCAATTTGATTTTTTAACTATCAGGATGATACATTTACTTTTAATGTATATACCTATTTTTAACTAAATAATGGTTATTTAACTTAAAATTTAAGAGAAAATATGAAAGACTGCATATCACAAATTTGCTCTTATTTTTAATGTATTTTTTTACTCATGAAATATTTCAAATATAGTGAAAAGTACAAAAAAAAACAGTATGATGCCAGTGAGTAAAAAATATGAACATTTTGATATACTTATTTTAAGCATATACTAGAGAAAATATTCCACAGTGGAAAAGACAGAGAGATCCGTGTAGCTGTGAAAAGTGGGAGAAAGCTGAATGGCCCACAGGAGAACTTAAAAACAGTGGAGTAGATCAGCTTTCCTAAAATGTGGGAAAGGAAAGAAAGAAGGAGTGGTGTGGTGGGAATTTGTTTTATCTACAACATTTTCTATTTTTGCCTGATTGATTTTTAAAAGTATAAAATAATAACATTTTTACCTGTCCTCCTGTGACTGGAAATTTGTTTCAATTCTTCATAAACAACTTTGCACATAAATCTTTGTCCTCAAATCATTACTTAGTATAATAAATATCCAAATATATAATGAGTTTGTCAATGGGTGTGAACAGTTTAAGGCTCTCAAGATATATTACAAAATCACCCTTCAGGAAGGTTATAAGGATAAACAATAGCCTTATCACCTGTGTGCATACCCCTTCTACTCATCTTCAGATAACAACGAGCATTTTTAAAAATGAACTTTGTCTATCACATGGATGAGAAATTATGTTCTTATTCATTTGATGAAAAATTAGGCATGCATTGTACCCATAATAAATTGCCACTGGTACATTACAAAGTTAAACAATGTCTTCATTTTGTAAAGGAAAACTTCCTATGTCTCTAGAGAAGAAAGTTTCCTTTTTCCAAGAAAGAGTTGAGCAAATGCCCAACACAGAAACCAAAGAATACTGTCAGCTTGAATTTAGAGGCTCCAAGAGATAGATTTTTCATCATAGTGAGCCCAAATATTGAAGTTACTTTTCCTGCAGAAGCAATGCATTACAATAAAATTGCACTTGCGCCGCCAAAGGATGCTAGAGACTCTCAGGTGAGCATTAGAGATTGTGAAGGGGGTGAGTGACAAGGAGAAGGAACAGACACCTGAACTGTCCAACAAGAAAAGGGAGGGTCATCTCCTGAGAAAAGAGGCATGTCAATCGAATATGTTTCAAGCCAGGAGAAACTCCTAAAGCCCATGCGCACAAAGACAGGAGAGCTCCAAAGCCAGATAAATATGCTTTAAAGGAAATTGGTCATTAAAGTGTAAATTTTGGAGCAATTGCATATTGAACAGGGAGAAAATCAGAATGAATAGATGAAGTACAGAACCCACACCTACTAATGAGTCATGTTATTTTACACATGTTTGTTAAATGGAAATAATACCATTTCATTATATAAGGTTTTAAAATTAAAAACTTCTTTGCAGTGGTATTCATGTATTTATGTATATTCATACTTTTACCTAACACATACATGTGATTATATGCTCATTAAGATAATCTTTTTTCTTTTCTTCTATTTTGGTGGGGAGGGTTTCACTTGACACCCTCCCCTCTTCATCTCGTTATCCCCATCATCCCTCTCCTTCTCCCAAATAGCCCATATTAATGATCTATTGGGTGTCAGTTTTATTTTTCTATTCTATACACACATAAATAATTCTTGGTACTTATTGACGTTAAATGCATGAGATCATATTATGTATACGTCCCTTTATTGTGCTTATCTCATGAAGCTGTACATGATGAGAGGTCTTCAAGCCATATGATGCAGCTCTATTTGACTTTATCAATGACTATGTTATAACACATGGTATGTATAGGCCATGAACATGGGATATTCTGCTATTGATGGTCATTCACCTTGTTCCGTTTTACCAGGCATGTATGTCCCTACCTATTCAAATTATATTTTTATCAGATAGATTCCTAGACACAAAATTGACTGATCAAAGGATCTATCTATTTTGGGTTTTATTGGATATTATCAAATTGTTTTTAAACTGGAGTTAATATTTCCACCAATGTTTTTATTTCTTCATACATGGAAACCTATGTCTATTTGTACATATTTATATTTTACAATTCCTTTGTCTTTTTAGTATACTATAGATTTTTTCACATTTTTAGTTTTTAAAACATTACTTTAGTGGAACACTCTAGTGAGGGATAGCTGAGATGACCATTGACCTCCATTGAATTAGAAGGTATTTGATTTAGGGAAAGCACCACAATTGAGCTGTGGTATACTTGAGTTGGTGCATTTTGTGGGAGGAACAAAGTGACCTTTATTTTTGGACATAAATGCCTCTTGTATTTTAAGGTTTTTCTGTTGCTTGGGAAAGTCTTCCTTTAGGTCAACTGGACACCAGGTTGACTAGAAAGCAAGCTCAGCATTAGAGTGGGGTTTGGGGAAAGAGACCCTGGCAGCAACAAGGATGCCTTCATTTCAAGAGAAAGGGAGTCCTTAGAGGATGAGCTCATCAGGGTAAGAAAAGCAGAGAAAGATTTGTTTCAGAAACTTTACTAGGAATAAGCTCCTTGCCTTCACCTGGAGTGTCCTTGCAACTCCTCTCTACACACCTGGAGTGTTCTTGTGACTCCTCTCTACACACTGGAGTATCCTTTCTACTACTCTCTATAGAAGTGCAGTAGCAGCAATAGCTGGATATCTGAAGATTCTAACCATTGGTTCCTGCCCTGTGCATCCAGTCCTTTAGATGTAACACTGACAGTCTTTAAAAAAATCTTCAAGAATCCATCTGAAGACAATATGATCGACATCTTCAGAGAATTGGTTCCATCTCTTACCACCCAATAAAGATTATAGTGCCACACATCATAGAAATCAGTATAGAGGCCTCACAAAAATATTAAAATTAGAACTCATATGATCCAGCAATACCACTACTGGGTATATATTAAGAAAAGTGAAATCAATATGTCAAAGACACATCTGTATTCCCACAGTCATTCTCTAGCATTATGCACAAAATAGGCAAGATGTAGAATCAACCTAAGTGTCCATCAATGAATGAAGAGATAAAGAAGATGTAGCAAATACATATAATGGAACACTAATTAACCATAAAACTTGAAATGCTGTCATTTGTGAAAACCTGAAAGAATCTAGTAGAATTCATGAAATAAGTCAGGCATAGAAAGATAAATACTGCATAATTTCATTCATGTGAAATCTAAAGATGCTGAACTCAAGGAAGTCAACAGTAGAATAGTGGTTGCCAGGGGACAGAGGAGTGGGTGTGATTGGGGAGATTTTGGTCAAAGTATCCAAAATATAAAAGATAGGGGGAAATAAGTTCAAGAGATTTATTCTACAACATGGTAGCTATACTTAATAACAAGGCACTACATTCTTAAAAATCACTGAAACAGAGTTTAGGTGTTCTTACCACAAGAAAAAAGTATGTGAAGAAATGCCTGTGTTAATTTAACCATCCCAAAATGTGTATGCATTTCACTCCATAATATATACATATGTCAGAACAACATGTTGTACTTAATAAACACATGTAGTTTTTATTTGTTAATTAATTCTTTCTTTAAAAAAACACCATGAAATAAAAACAAACAAAAGATTACAGTGCCAAAAAAGGCAGGATATTTTCATAACCTGTCAGTACATGGCCTATTTTTATTCTAATGTTGAGATCTCCTTTTCGCTAGGGATTTAAATTTTAAAGTTCCTATGGATATTAAAAAATGATCAAGGGGAGAGTAATGATCAAATAAGTGCTGAGTAAGTACAATGTTTAGCTTGAAGTCTGGTTGGTAGGACCATTGATGTGGATTCTCGAATTGCACTTGCTCCTACCTAGCTGCAAAAAACAAAACAAAACAAAACAAAACAAACAAACAAACAAACAAAAAAAACATGGGGCCTCAATTTCCTCAAAGGTAAAATGATGCAATGGGAAGTGATGAGTTCTAAAATCCCCAGTAGTTCTGTTTGAATTTTGAGTTGGATGAACAGTTAGTTGTTCACTGTGATAAGTTCTTCTTCATGTAGAGTCCACTGACTTGTGACCCATAAGCTCAATTGGTCACATAGCATATGTGTCTTGTTTTATGAACCATGGGTTAAGAAATTTGAACCTAGTGTAGCAAGTACATGTCAGATTTCGCATAATTGTCAGATTTATTTATTTTTTAAAAATTAAGAACAGAAAGATTTGATACCACGTGGCTGGAGGAGGGTATGTTTCCCAAAGACTGAGGCAGAACCTCCAGTGTCATTTACCATCACATGTATTCTGTTGTTTTCCTTACATCAAATCTGCTTCTCTCATTTTCATTACCTGCTTTATTTTCCCCCTGTAAAGTTGTAGATTTATGGTTTCTGTCATAATATTTAGTACTTATTATGAAAAAAAAAACTATTTTAAGTATTTTGTGCCCATGTGAATCACATATGTCAAAATCTCTTAACAAATCTGCAAATAATCAGATTATCTAGATGGGATTATAGACAATGGAGGATACACACTGAACAGGGGCAAATATAGAAAGATTGTTCTTAAGAAAATTATCTCAGTTTTGGATTATTTTCTATCTTTTCTTCTCCCTTTCACTGGTTTCCCTAGAAGCTATCTCTAGGGAACACTGCTGTATTTGTGTTCTTCTGTATCACTGTATGTATTTCCTCTTTGGTTCCTAGGAAATATGGGGGTGGAGGAAGGCAAGGAAGAATGGAAAAAGAATGGGCCAAGTCCAACCTTATGGGAATAAATTCGGAGGAGATGGTGCCCTCAGAGTTATCTTCCATGAGAGCATCTTCAATGTCTACAGAAATCTATTTATCAAGAAGAAAATGAAATTTTTCCATTTCTATTCCAGTAATGGTAAATGTCAATTGCCAAGGGCTTCCCAGCACTGTTGCTTTGCTCATGAGAGATTTGCTTTATTTGTTCTCATCCTTTGTGATGAGACTGTGTATTGACCTGACTCTTCAGGTTTGATATGTTTGTCAACTTTTTTTGAACGTTAGAGTTAAGAAAGTGAAATTAGAATTAGGGAACCAACACACCACCTCCTGGAATTGTAAAGCAAGTGGTCTCCTTCAGTTTAGTTCTTACCCTTGTATGTATTTCCTTTTCTAAAATGCAAACACACCCAATTTCCAGTTAAAAAAGTAGAGCTCCAAGGAATATAATCTAGGATTGCTGAAGAGAACTAGCCTTTTGGAAAAAGAGAGTATTAATTGAAACTAGAGTAAGGAGCCAACAACAACCACCACAAATCAAAGAGGACTCTTGGAATAATTTCTGCTTTGTAGTATAATTGGTAAGAATAATTTTACCTATTCTCCTTGAAATAAACTACCAAGTGTTGAAAGTAAAGTTCCCAGGATAAAACCTATTAATTTAGCTTTCAAAAAGTACGTTAAATTTGACTTCTCTCCAGAAAGTTTCTGTAGGGATGTGTAGAAGAGCTAATGTTTGTGCAGTTACACACAGTGTCACTTGTGTTCCTTTGGCAGTTGGCAGGAGCAAATCGACTGGGTGGAATGCTTGGCTCTGGACTCTTTGTCAGCAATATACCCTTGGAAATGACTGAAACTCCTGTCTTCCCCACTCCCCTTTCTTTTCCTTCCATAATTCTCCCAGTATGACATATGTCTGGGAGGAAAACAAGGATTGTCATTATACAAGTTTGACTTACCGTTTAGCTGAGTAGTGTGCAATGGTTGGATTTTGTTCTTGTATTTTTCATTTCTTTTTCCTCAAAACTACAAATTATCTAATGCTCAAACTATTTTTGCTTAGTATTAAAAACATGAGATTTTGTTTTGTTATTTTAGGAGTGTAGAGGAATTAAAAGCATGGACTACATTAAAAGCACAGAGAATAATGGAAGAAACAGGTAGGTGCCTATCTCCTCTAGTTAACAAATGTACAATATGAAAAGTTAAGAATGTGGTGAAAGGAGAGGAAATATGGAAGGTGTATGCCTTGATTTTTTTTTTTTTTTTTGGTATGAATCATCCTCACTATATTACTCAGGCTTTTGCTTATGATACTTCTGTCTGCAAATCTCCAAGGCTAGGAGGTTTCATTGGCCTAAAGATGGCCATTCCTGCCTTGATTCCATGGGTCAGGGATTCAACGTGGCTCCTCTCCATTTCCTAAATACACTTTGGTATTCTGAAAATGGGAACATAACTTTATAATGTGTCCTTCATCCCTCTTGATGTGTTATTAGGTAGACTTAGCCCAAGTTTCCATTAATCTCCAGATTTCCACAAGCCCCTTTTCTAACTGGTGGATCACACAGGTTTTGGGGGTTTCCAGCAATTAGCACAAATTCATAATCAATATCTAAAAACCCCCAAATACTCCATGCTCTTTTCCTTTTACCAGAGAACTGTCACCCTGGTAAACACTCAAACTGTAGGATCCTTCCTCAATTGAGGGTTTAGAGGTCTATGAACTGGGTTGGGTCTGAAATTTCAGATATATTTCTTCCCAAGCAATCAAGAATATTTGTCAGGCAGCACTTTGCTAGAATACCAGTCTATTTCATCTTTCTGGACACCGTGAGCAGCTAGCCATGTCTGCCCTACTACAGAGATGAGGAACCCTTTCAGATCTGTCAAGGAAGCTCTCTTCTCCTGTCCACAGCTTTTCCTTTCTTTCTCTCTCCCCCTCCCCCTCCCCCTCCCCTTCCCTCTTCCTTTTCCCATCTCCCTTCCCCTCCTCCCCTCCCCCTCCCCCTCCCTCTCCTTGTCACTCTTTTATTTTTTTTCTGTTTGTGCTCTATGACTACATGGAGCCAGATGACTTGATATCCTCACAGATCTTATTGTTCTTCATGATTACATATGACAGCCATGTGGTCTCCTGATACTTCACCTTCTTCCTTATTTCTTCTCAATGCTATAGTGATAAATTGAGCATTTTTGTCTCTATGCTGTGCCATGGATGATCTATTTCCTCAAGAAAGGAGTAATCTGCATTCCTTGACTGAGCAACACAATCCTAGAATCTCATGGTTAAGGCTTAATCCTTGATCCCAGTCTTGCTGCCAATCACAGTATCAGGGAAATCTAAGTGAAGCTCTGTGCAGGTGTGGGCAGGTGTAAAGGTGTGTGCAGGTGGGTACATGTACATGTACTCTAGATGACATTTACAGTATGTTGCTATGAGCGCAAACTCAGAAGCAACCAATTTTAAAGCAGAAGAAACTATTGATGCAAAGAAGATTATTATTTTTTTCTTTATTTCCTTAATCTCCAAAGATATCTGAACTATCAATTATCAACAGTAGCCATCAGTGGAAGGAACGGGTTGTGTAGCCTAGAGTATAAATGTGAAGTTGTCATACTACAGTAAATTGTTAAAAAAAAAAAAAAAACACAAAACTTAAAACTTTCTATAGAGAAAATTTTCAAGAAAAACTCCAGAGTCAGCAATTTATTGATCAGCCTATGGCAAAAACAACAATCCTGCAGGCAAAATAGCATAAACATTTCAGCTAGTGCTTCACTCTTTTAATATTTATTATAGCTCAAAGATTTCTGGAATAATTATTCATTTTAGTTTCAGTAAAGAAGCTAGCAAAAATGGAATGCAACCATGCACTCTCTTAGGCAGTGATAAATAAGCTACAAAGTACTGGTAAATGCAGAAGGGCAGGTATATTGGGCTATATGCTTCTAGGCGCCATTGGAAATTGAGAAATGTCACCTCTCAGTTGTTGAAAGCTTTAACACAAGAGATCACAGATTGCAAAATCATAACCAGAATTATCTGCAGGTGCAAGAGCTTGTTCCACTTGGTCTCAGAAAGAACAATGTATAAGTTACTTCTTGTTTTCTTTTTTTTTTCTCCTGGTAAAGTAGCTTTCTGTGGGGCAGACAGTCTGATCAGTAATCACCATGTCACTGAGTGAAATCTGCCCGTGTCTCTCTCCTACACTAAACTAACTCATTGTGTGAGACTTTCTCCTAAAACATTTGCATTTGGAAAATCATAGCCTTTATATAACCCGACTTCCCTGTTCTCATATGAGGAAGGGTGGACAAGCCAGTGCTTCCTGATATTTCTCAAAACTTCACAACTGACTTATGGAAGAATTTATTTATAAATTTGCTTTCTTTTTTAAAAATTACTTAATTTATTTATTTGTTCTAATTTGTTATACATGACAGCAGAATACATTTTAATTCATAGTACACATATGGAGCACAATTTTTTATTTCTATGATTGTTCACAAGATAGAGTCACACCAGTTATTCACGTGCTTTCTTGCACATATGTCCTTGCTCATCATTAATTACATCATTAATTGAGAAAGTAGAAACTGGGGGCTGGCATGTGAAAGCAGCTGACCCATGCTGAGGTGCCACACTAGCTCTGTTCTCACCAAGCCTGCTGCTTAGTATAGTAGAGAGACATGAGCAGATTTCATGCAGTGAGATGGGCTTGGTGATTACTGGTCAGACTGTCTGCCCAACAAGGAAGAAAATGGTATTGTCTTTTTAACCCAGTGCTTATCATGACAAATATTGAATATTTGATAAGCATTGACATTAATAAATGTTTTAATAATGTAAATACAGAATGATAAAGACAGTATAAGATATTAATGAAAATGTGGCAGTGGAATACTTAGACCTGCCTGTGAGGAGTTGGTGAAGGCTGTTGGGGTGTGGACTGTCACCCAGATGGCAACGTGTGTGGATGAAGGTCCAGACATGGAAAGCAGTAGAGGCAGCAGAAGTCACAGAGCAGATGGGAGAGCTCGTGCAAATATCTCAGAAATGTAGCATATAAACGGTCAGCCAGGGAGAGGGAAGCCGGAGAAAGAGGTTCAATAATGGAGGGACTGGTCAGATTGTTAAGAAGCTTATAAGAGATGGAAAGTCACTGCAGGATAAATTGATCAGCCTTTGCTATGTGATGTTGCTTAAAAAAACAACCACAAAACCTCAGTGGCTTACGACAAGTGTTTCTTGCTTGCTTGATTTATCTGTTGATGGTTTTGAGTTAAATGCTGTGGTCCTTCTCCTGGCTCTGAGATTAGATCTGCTCTATATTCTAAGATCTGGATGCAAAGATGCCTCTGTAGCACTTGTCCTTCTCATGACAGAGGCCAGAAAAGCAGCAACCCACACATTTTAAAGCTTCAACTTGTCATAGTTCCCACATCTACCAAAGCACGCCAGAGGGCCAAGCCCAGTTTCAGGGGTGCAGAGCAGAATACTTTTTCCACAAGAATGGCAAGCGTGCTTTAGAATCCTTTCATAGGGGAGTGACAAAGAATTATGCAATCTACTAAGGAGGTTTTCTTTACTTTAAATTGCTGCTACTTTAATAGTCAAAACATAGATTTCAAGGAAACAACAGGACTATAATCAGAGACTTTTTGGATTCAGTCTCTCTCTCTCTATATATATTTGTACCACATAACACTTGGGGTATGTAATGACTGCATGACATGAATGAAAGTAGGATATTTAATTGTGTTACCAAAGAAATAGCAACTGATAGGCAATGTTGCAGGGAAATGGTGAGGGTGAGTCTGTTTCCACCTAAGATCACAATTCAGTAGTGACTGCTTTTGCCAAAAGAAATGTTTTCTTTATTTCTCGTCCTGCTCTCTAGCACAGCATACTGAGGGGTAACAAAATCTGTAGCATGCAGAGGTGGCACAGCCAGCTTAGAGAGATGAAGAGTACCTAGGCCACCGCACAGCACTCAGGTTAGTGAAAAGAAGCCTTTCTGAGGTGAAAAGCAGATCAGAGTTTCAGAGCACATTGGAAAGAAAATCTCTTTCATAGGGAAATAACCCAAAGCCATCAGCCATGCAGTGGCTGTGTTCTTTCATTAATTAATCCCTTTTGCTCTGATGCATAGGGACTAGTTTATGGAACATCCTACATGTCACATAAAGTAGTCTTTATCCTATAGATCATGGGGAGCCATTGAAGAAATACAAATAAAAAAAGATCAGTGAAATCATCCAGGGTATGTACGTATGCTTAGATGCTTACAGACATGTGGCCATGTATGTTGAGTCAGATCACAGACTTTGGAGCCAAAGGCTTGGCTTTACTCTGCACTGGCTACATGGTGCTGGATAAGCTTTTGAAACTACTCTAATCCTCAATTGCTTCATCTTTGATTATTTTGTTTTGAGAGTTTGTTTGTTCAGTGCTAAGGTTGGACACAGGGCATTCATTACACACACTGGGCAAGCACTCTACCACTGAGATGCACTCCCTAGCCCTTTCTTTATCTTTGAAATATGAATAGTACTACTATCTCCACTAATAAGATTATTGAGGATTAAACTTGAAGGTGGAAAAAGGTGGGGTGGCACTGTACTAAGACCAGAATCTTGATTCAGATTGCCAGGTTTTAAACTTGGCTCTACGACTTAGTAAGCTGTGGAACCTACAGCAAATTTCTAAACATCTCTGTGGTCAATTATAATATGCTTGTTATTTACATAAAGTTAATATTTAAGAGTTCTGTTGTGAGTTATTTATACTTCTCAGCCCAGAGTTTGACATTTAATTGGGTTCATTTTTTATGTATGTAACATCAGCTAGGGGCAAATTACTTTTTAAGTGGGTTTAGGAATAGGATGATTGAATTTTGCATTTTTTTTCAATATCTTACTATTATTTAAACATTTTGTGAATTCACCTTGCGCATTTGCCTCTGCAATGGCACTTTTTCAATAACATAAGTTTTTGTTCATTTATTCATCTATCCATTCATTCACTTAGAGACGCCCTAATTCTATTGCTAAGCATGGTACTTAGTTCTGATAAGAAGGCAACAGCATTACCCCATCTTATCATTGAGGAAGTTTTCTTGAGTATCTAATTTTTCAGCAGCAGGAAGATTTTCTGATTCAATTGTATAGACCATGTTCAACTACCAAAGCCTGTCTTCTGTGCATGAATTGGTTCTCCAAAGTATCCAAGTCTATGGATTTCAGAAAACGACTGTGGATTATAGCCAACATAATAATTTGGCAGTCACACATTGCAATCTCTGAGTCATCATTGACTTTGGATATCTCTGAAGGGGAACTGAAGGTCCAAGGCAATGTACATCTCACAGAGCAGACTGCTCATGGTCACCACCCTCAAGATGCTTTTGAGAGCAACACAGCACATTTCCTGGCACTCTATAAATTCTTCTAAACCCATTATGTCAATGCACATTTAGTAACACCGAGAAAGAGGCAAAGTTCCCAGAAAGGAACAGTTTTTAGAGCACTTCTCAGCTATTGGTATTCACCTGACCACTGAATGATACCAAGTCAGCTCCCCAGTGGGAAGGAAAATAGCAAGGAGCAGTGGAGTGTTTGTTCTCAATAGGACTCAGAATGTCGGGACCCTGGGCAAATATTTGAAGCAAGGCATTCAAATCAGCACCGTGTCTCATGAAGCCTTTTTTGAAATGCGAATTTTTGTGTTTTTCTTCCATATTGCATCATTTTCATCCATTTCAATTCCTAAATAGTATTTGGTTTGTTAAAGTTCACCTGCAAGAGCTGTTTCTATTCATTCTTCTGCAAAGATAATTAATGGGAGTATATACATGGGCTCTAGGATTTGATGGCCCTGGTGATATTCTTGTTTGGCCTTTCACTAGCTTTCAACAAATTTCTAAGTGTATTTCTTGAGTTCTTAGTTTCTTCGCCTCTGGATGAGTATTTTTCCTGTGAAAACTCTCACTGATGCACTGAGTTATATTGTTCATATGAGAGAGTCTTGCACAGATGCTAATGGGGTAGTTTCTCAACAGACTGGAGTGGAATCCCACTTCTGCCATTTCTTAACTATACACCCTGGGGAATTTTCCCCAGTTGTGCCTGAGGTTTTCCATCTGTAAAGTGGGTTCCTCCCAGCTTTAGGAAGGATCAAATGAGCCCATATGTGTAAAGTACTTAGAATTGTATACAGCGGGAAGTATTTGTATATTCTAGCAATCAGTATGGGAGAATCTTGACTCCAGATTCTTGAGTTTAGATAAACTTTAACTGAACTCAGGGAAATAATCTTCAGTCTAAGGACCTTAATATGGACATGCTGGTTCAACAGCCCCTGGAAAAGAATTTTGGACAAAAGTAGAATTAACCATGAGTGAGCATTACAAACAACATTCACATTTCTTACTCCATGATAGTTGTTTTCCTTTCCTGCAATAAGTGTCTGTCGTCTGTGACCATACATCACCTAAGGGTCCTCAGCAATCTAGATATAGGGGCTTTAGAGCTGTGCTCAGCTATCAGGGCCTCCTTTAGAAAGGTACATTATTTTAACTGTTGAAGAGACTATGTCTTTTTATGATCTCCTTAGAAAAGGTTGGTTTTCTCTCTCTCTCTCTCTCTCTCTCTCTCTCTCTCTCTCTCTCTCTCTCTCTTCAGGTTTATTCAGCATAATTTGGGCAGGCAACTTGAAAGGAGTGCACATATGCCTCTCTTTGAAGAGGCCCTGGGAAGTGAGAAGTGACAGTTAAATACAAATCCTGCCATTCTTTGGACCCTTTTCATGTTTTGCATAGAATCTGCCACAAGCTGAGAGTTTGTTAATTGCATTAAAAGGCCACCAACTCCCCATGCAAAATGTGTCTGTATGTACCTGGGATACATGCTACCACCTGCCTGCTATGTGAACACCAGTGCTCAACAGTCTATCCTTGATCAAAACACTCATGACTACATGAAGTGAGAGGGCTGATATCCACACCATCCCATCATGTTAAAACTGATCTTCCTTCCCTTCAACCTGCCTTCAAGGTTTGTTTCCCTCTTGGCCCTCGTGCAAAAAGTAATAATATTTTTCCCTTAAATAAAATCATTTACATCTGTGCCAGTTGGCACATGCCTGTATTCCAAGCAACGTGGGTGGCTGAGGTAGGAGAATCACAAGTTCAAGGCTAGCCTGAGCAACTTGGCAAGAAGACCCTGTCTCAAAATTAAAAGGACTGGAGATGTAGTTCAGGGGTAGAGCATCCCTAATACCACACAAAATAAAAATCATTTGCCACTTTTATTCCAGAATCCAGATAGCCTTCCAAATGAGAAAGCATGTGCAAAATATTCACTTTACAGCAAGACACCTGATTTTAGTGTCTTCCTTATAATCTCTTGATCTATAAATCATTACATACCTCCTGTGAGGGGGAAGAGTAGAATAAAAATGAGGAAGCAGTTTCAAGTCTTACTTTGAGAATCTTTTCATGTTTATTTATTTTTCCCCTTAAAAATAGAGCATAAACCAAGTTTAGATAATAAATCTGATTTTAGTCCAAAGTATTTGTTGAAGAAAATGATCATTTTTGTATCTATCAAGAAGATCTAGTGAGAGAATAGTTTGATTGTTTAAGCTTCTCTAAGTAATATAAGGTGATTGAGTCAGTAGTGGTGGTTAAAAGCCCCTGTGTAAGTTTGGATAGGTTATACATTGCTATAATAATAAGCACTATAAACGTCTACATGGTTTGATCTAACAAATGTTTGTTTCTTGTTCTTCAAAATCTTCAGCCATATCTTGGTGAATTCCAGGACAGTGGTCTACTATGCAGTGGATCAATATTCCAGGAGACTAATTTGATGGCACCTTCATTCTTAACATATACTTACATGTTCACTGTAACAGAGAAGAACATGGGAAGACTTAGATTACAACCAAAGCCATAAGCAAGAGCTGGTTATATGAACCCCCCTATTGCAAGGAGGTGAGGTGAAGTAGAATATATCCAGGGAGCAGGGGAGAACTAGATAAACCTGTGAGGTAATATCTACTTTTGGTAAACACATAAACAGTAATTAATAAGAGATGAGTCCATTTCTGCTATTACAGTCTTGGAGTGGATGAGTTCTGCTGGGCAAGAGTGGAGTGAGCACTAGTGGCTCTGAGCCCTGCTTATAGACTTAAGCTATTTCAGTCAGTGTTGCAGCCAAGACATTGGGAGGTCATTCAGAGACAGCCCTACTGGTCCAACAGCTTTGACACAATAGGGAAGAAGCATGATCATCAGGTCTGCCCCAAACTATGTCCAGTCCACCAGGAGACAGGTGGGTACCTGAGGGTCATCCAGTCTGGGGCCAGGGCTAGGGTTCTGGGATGGGAATTAGCTGACTCTTTCTTTTCTCCTCTTTGGCCCCAAACCTACCAGATGGACTTCTTTTTGATCTACATCATTGATATTGAAAAAAAAAGTGAATTCAATTGAACCTAGGTTGGCTAGCACCTAACAAAGTCACACAAAAGTCAATCTTAGCATCAATCCTATTTGGATTTCAAAGAACGACTAATAGGTACAAATCTTTTACCTTTTAATTACAACTCACAGAGCACTGAAACATGTTTTTACTAGTCCCTTTATTGATGGGGAAACAGTGATGAGTTTGACAGTATCTCCCTTTAAAAAGATCTTAGTGTAGGGCAGAGGCAGGCACTCTTAGTACCTGTGATTAGTGCAGCAGAAGGATAAGTATCCCAGGTGCTGGGTGAATGAGGAAAAGTTAATTGTTAACTCTGGTGCTTGGGATGGGGGTGAGATATGGAAAACCTCCACAATAAGGAAAGATTAGACTTGAGTGTGGAAGGGCAGATGGATTTTTGGCAAGGAGGCTGTTATGATTTAGATGTGATGTCCACCCCAAAGCTCACATGTGAGGCAATGCAAGAAGGTTTGGAGGAGAAATGATTGGATTGTAGCTTAACTAATCAGTGAATTAATCCATGATGTTATTAACTGAGTGGTAACTGGAGGCATATGGAGTGTGGCTGGAGGAAATGGTTCATTGGGGGTGTGGCTATGAGGTATATATTTTGTAAATGGAGAGTGGAGAATGTGTCTCTGCTTCTTGATCACCATGGGAGCTGCTTCCCTCTGCCATACTCTTCTGCCATGATGTTCAGCCCCATGGAATAGAGCCAGCCTTCTATGGAGTAAGACCTCTAAAACCATGAGCCCTCTAATAAACTTTTCCTACTCTCTACAGTTGTGCTGGTCGGATCATTTAATCACAACAGCGAAAAAGTGGACTAAAACAAAGGCCCATGCACCATGCTGGGCTACCCATGGAAGACACTTCTCTCAGGTCTCAGAACTAGCATCCAGTTTGTTTTTTATCTTGCAGAAATAATGAAGCTTATAATCAATCAGGTTTCTTTCTTTGATTTTTGCTTGCAGGAGGTATAGGTATAAATCTGAGTCCCCAAAAACAACTGTATATACTTTTGTGGCATGTGTCTTTACTTCTGATTTAATCTTTTATTTCCCCCTTACTGTATCTTTTCTTTTTCTATATGTTTTTCAGGTTCTGTTTTATATTACTCTATGAGTTACTTCCAATGCCTTTTTTAGAAAACTAAAAAAAAAAAGCCCATGATATTTGGAAGAATACTGCATAGCTTGTTTTTGTTTGTTTTGTTTTGTTTTGTTTTTAGTAAGGAAGGATAAAAATGGGAGATGTGGAGAGGTGCCATATTTTAGTCATCAACATAATATGAAGGATGGTTGGAGATGGTGAGATGAGATTCTGGGAAGCAAATTAAAAATTCTTTGTCATTTGTACAGATAATGAAAACCTGTAGGAAAACAGTAGCTCTGGCAAAGGTAAAAGAAAAAACTACATCCAAGAGAGTTTAAAGATGTAATGTGTAAGATGTGAGGACTGCTTAGATATGAACAATGACTTCCAAATTTATGGCTTGAGTTTCTGAGTAAGTGAGAACGATCTACAGGTTGTTGGTAGGTAGAAGTTTGAATAAGTAAGGTGTACTAAGATGATGAGGATACGTCATAGGTGTAAAACAGCAAATGACATGGAATCAAAAGTGGGCACTAGATGTTTGGAAGGCACTTTTTTTTTTCTTTTTCAAATTAGAGTTTGTGAGAGTAGGTCCCAACGGTCCAGACAAAGCAGAAGAAATGGCAATAATCTTCCTGCCTGATGCTTCATATGATTAAGCTATAGACAAATGAAATAGATAAATGAAAGTGTGGCTGGGGCCCAAATGCTGGAGGTATTGGGAACATGGAACTGGAATGAAATCCCCCATGTTGATTATCCCTCTCACTCACAGTAGGCTTATTGTGACTGGCATTCATTTCCATGCTAGTCATGTCCAAAGCCAACATTTGTTGCCATGTAGCCCCAAGAATCACAGCAGTGTGCCAGGCAGTTCATGATGCCTAAGTATAAACACAGAGCACTAATTGAATATGTGGCTACTGGGTAAAAGTAATCTTCAAATCCACATGGATACATAAGACAATAGAGATGAATTTCACTGTTGTGTTTGAAACAAAGTAACTATTAAAGAAATTTTAAAAGTAACTATTAAAGAAACTATTAAAATAGCTATTTAAAGAAATTTTCACCTTTAGGTGGATACTTTGGGCAGCCCTACCATATTAATAGTGGAGATTGTGCTTTCTGCTTTCCCTGGTGAACAGCATGCCGATGAGTTGAAAAGTGTGAACGGCATACTCACATGAGCAGATGACAGAGGCAACTCTCACAGACGTGACAGAAGTTGCACAGTGAGAGAGTTGAGCGTAATGGACAGCTTCCTGAAGTGCCAACATTGAAACATACAGGAATCCTCAGGAGCAGAACTCTAGGAGGTTTGTAGAAGGCATCAAGAGCATTTCTGTAGGTGCTCTCTAGAAATACTTGACAACAGAAGAATTAAACAATAATGGCTCATCTCTATAAGACGACATTATTAAGATGACAAATTATGTGAAAACTACATTAATTTAAAGAGGGTATCTCAGAAGAATATTTTGTATAAAATTCAGTTTTTATACATTATATTTGTCAAGTACATAAGAAAAATTAGAAATATATACAAATATAGAAAGTATATATGCACATATATATGACTTTTCAGAATATTAGGATTTTTATATATGTGTGTATCATTTGATTTTTTTGTTCATCAGTATTTTTTAATTTGTCTGCAACAAATACATATTGCTAGCGTGATAAAGACAACAGTAAAGAGAAAATAAATAATGTCTACAGGGAACTTACCCTGGCTTTGACCCCCCAAAAGCCATTTCAGGAAAACAGAAGTTTGTTTATAGTGGGTGATTTAAATTAGCCATTCTTCTGTTTCTACCTTTTCATAATCCTATCCTATGCACAGGCAGCTTCAAGGTATGTTTTGGCTGTGTAAGTCTAGTATTCCCTTTTGACCATGATCTTACTGTGCACTGCAAAATACGCTAGACTACAATACCTGCTAACCTTTGAAGGTCATGGATAGCATCCTGTTATCTAGTGCAAACTTGGCTTTATGCTCACATGCTGTAATTCTGCTCTGTTTCTGATTTGAGTCTTGAGGGTATGTCTTCAACCCAGCTTTAGAAGGAGCTGCTGCCATTTGTGAATGCAGTTAATTAGAATAACATTTGCTTTTAAATATTCAATATTTGGCACAGTTATCAGACCTAAAGGTTATGTTGTTCCATCAGATAAGCTGGGCTCCAAGGGATGTCTGTTGTCTCCCCAGACTGGTGCTGGCTAAATATAGGAATCTGAGGTGGATAGGACTAATTGCCTTAGATATTAAATCTGCTCATTATAATGAAGCTTAAGTCTTTCGTGGCATTATTGACACTTAGATTTCCTCTGTATCGACAACTGACTTGTTGCTTTAAATTTTTTTACGGCAAGTGAAGGAGGTAAAGTTTGATTCCTTTGAGCATCCTAGGAGGTGTAAGAGGTCCAGGTGGCTGCTCAAGGGGAAGGCAGCCCAAGTGGTTTGGGCAAAGGCCATTTGATTTCTGTCAGGGGCTGGCATGCATTGCTTAGTGTTTGGCAGAATGAACTGTCCAATTAATGGATACATTTCCCATAGATAGCACCAACCCCTCCCCCATCTTAACAATCAACTGAATCTAACTGAACGGCTCCAAGCAACTTTGCCTCTGCTGGGAATAACTTCTCTGTTCTCTTCAAGGACTAGCTGATAAAAACAGCAACTGGCTGATGTGCAGCGACCCAGGCTCTATCTTAACTTCAGTGCCATGGAGCAGATGGGGATGCTGTGGGAAGATAGCATGGAACTCTTTAATATGATCATCTGCTTTGGAGGGGAAAAAGGAGCAATGTGTTTATTTGGTGTGGGCTTGAGAGAAAGGAGTGGGGAAGCCAGTGTGGAAACAGCGCCTCTGCCTTAGGCTGAATATATAAGTTCTTTTCCCCACAAGAAACTAGCATGCTTTGACAGTTTCACTCAGAAACTGTAGTTCACTGTAAGGGATGAGAGGTACATGAATAATATTAGTGATAATGCTCAGTGGGGCTCAGGCTCATGAAAAGTTTTAAGAGGAAACCCTGTTTGCTTTGATGGCTTCATTCATCATGTTCTGGATGAAGACTCCTGGTGTTCTGGGTCCCTTCTGCATCTCATCTTGGGCTTAAATAAACTGACTCTCATGAATTTAGTTTCCTCTCCCTTTTCCTCAGTTCCCAGATGGGGGAGGGCTGAAAGAAAGCTTCAAAATAATTTACTGCTTGAAAATTTGTTTTTCAGTGCCTTTGACAGATGTCAGAATTTCTGAGGCCAAGGATGCCAGATTTTGATTCTCTTGAACATGGCCAGTCACACACTTGCTAAATTGAGCTTCTGTTCTTTGCTGTAGGACTCTTCTTCCCTGCAGGTTGGAAATTTGGAAGTTTGATATTTGTGTTGATTCTGAAAAAAAAAAATATATTGAAACTGCTGTCCTGTAGATCATAGAATGTTATCTAACTCTTTATCTAAACCCTCAAGGAGGTTGCAGGCTGGATACCCTTATGCCCCAAATTCTGACTGCTTTGCCCAGTGCATCCTGTTGATTAAAACAAGTCAATAGACTCAGCCCTGGTTCAAACAGAGGATGACCCAAAACCATGAACATTAAGAAGCACGATTTACTGAAGCCACCATTGTGTCTCAGACTGCTGTTGTGTGAATCAGTGTGGACCATGCTTAGTGGGCAAAATATTCATGCTAAGTTAGGAGCCAACTTATTGGCCATTGTAACAATAGTCTCTTGGCAATAGATAACAATTGATTCTGGCTCCATTTACTGTGACAAATCCAGTGGAGTTATCACCATGAAATCTTCATTACTCATGAAAAGTTTCACATAGGCATTTTTTCCCCCAGTTTGGTATTATTGGTAGCAGGGATTCAGCATTTCATGGGATGCCATAGTAATGACACTGAGTCTAGAAGTCAGCTCTGGTCTGTATCTTAGGGAATACTGGAGTGGTACATCATGGGGATTCAGAGGAAATTAACTGATGCAGAATTTTGTTTTAAAATATGGCCAGGATTTTTCTGGTGGTTGTAGCTCTGGTTGCTGGATTTTCCTGCTTCAGGAAATAAATCAGCAGGGAAGGAATCCTGGCAAAATCCACCAATCCTACTATGAAGACCTCTCCAGACTCACATCAGTTTTACTACGAATAGGCAGAAGTGATGCATATTGATAAGCCAATTAATGTTACTATAACTTAATTTGAAGGACAAGCAAGATCAGATTTGGATATAATCTGGAGCAGCATTCTCCACGTTTTCCATGGTGGTTTAGCTGAAGGATAAGTCCATACCCTTGCCCTAGAATTTCTAGCTCAATGGTTGTGACTCCATCCCTTGCCCCAGAAGTAGAAAAATTAGAATTAAAAAACAAGCAATTAAGATTATAGAAAGAGTAACTCTGCTCTAATCCACAGATTATAAATGCTCAAAGGAGTTGGTGCTAACTCTATGTGCTACAACTAGAGGCAAAAACTGTATCAGTTAGGAGGGCAGACTCCAGAGTCACTATCACTCTATGTGATTTCTTGTTTTGATTATTTAAAACTGTGTTTTCCAGCTTCTGTATGTATAGAAATCCCTGGGGAATGTTGCTAAGCTGCAGAGGCATACACAGCCGATCTCAGGTGGGGCCTAACACTGGACACAGGATGCTGATGGAGAATCACAATAAGAGTAACAAGATTTTACAAATAGCTGTGTTTTGCATTCTCATTCAGAATACTTGTGAAATGGAAGTGGAAAAAGAATGGAGAAAAATCTATGGGAAAACTCAATCCTTAATCTTGGGGTACATGACCTTCTAGAAGGAGAAGAAAAACAATAGAACATAACAGTGATAGATGAAGTATATTAGGAGGTGTTAAATGGGAAAAAGAAAAACATGTGAAACAAAAATAAGCCATTGGGGTCAGTTTTTCTTGCATCTCCATGTTTCTTTACATAGTATTTTGGTCTTCATTCGTTGGCTAAGTACTGGAGACCTCCCAGGGTCAGGGGACATTTTAGTTCCCTAGACTATAAGAGACAACTGAAGGAAACTGGTCCCCACCTCCCAGAGCTTATGCATCTCTTCTTCATCCCCCATCCAACACCACACTAGTCAGAAGTCCATCTGTACATAATGCCCTTTCACACGTGGCTGGCAGCTTCTCAGATGTCCCCCATAGCCCTTGACTCCCTGTATTCACATCCTGTGCAGTCCCCTCCTTTTGACCATGGGCTGAATCTAGTGACTTTACTCCTAATGAATAGAACTCAGCAAAACTAAGAGGATGTTACTTTGAAATTAGGTTATAAAAGACTGTGACCTCTGTCCTGCTCACACGTTCTCACTTTTTCTTTCTATGAAACCCACATGTCCCACAGCTTACAAGAACCTGAATCCTACCAGCATACACCTGAATGAGATTGGAAGTGAATCCTCCCCCACAGCAGCCTTCGGATAACTGCAGCCTTTGCAAACATGTTAATCTCAAATTTGAAAGACCCTGAGCCAGAGAACCCAGCCCTGCGCAGACTCATGACCCACAGTATCTGTGAGATATCCCTCTTTCACTTATTTAACAAGCATTCCTTAATCATCTACTAAATGCTGGGTTCTCTGATTGGTGCTGGGAGGCAATAGAGACAAAACAAATGTGGCCCTCTGCTGACATCCTGGTGGAGGAGGCTGATTGTACCTAAGCTACAAAAAGTTTTATTTAAGGATTATTTAATATTTTACAAACTATGTGAGGTGCTTGGGAAGAAACTCAAGGTGGGCTGAGATATTTTTTTAAATTGTAGTAATGATGGTGGAGGTGAAAGGAATGGAAAGTCTGACAGCTGGATGAGAAGTGGATAACCGTTCAGAGGGTGGAGAGGGAAAGACTTTTGTGCTATTTCTAATACAGGAAGGAGTAGAGTGTTCCACAACTGTAACAAGACCCCAATAGCAGATGCAGAGTGAGAAAAGTAGTCTTGAGGAGTACTTGAAGAGACATGGGGCAAGGTCATGCTAAGTCTTACAAACCATGGAGAAAAATTATGTTGTCATATCAACTACAATGGAAATGACTTTGAAGAGTTTTAGGAAAGAAGACAACACAATAAAATGCATGTGCTGAATAGTTGCCCATTATACTAGGTGAAGAATAGATTTTATAAGACAAACAGGGATATAGGGATATCATTATCAGGCTCTTGGGGCAGTCCAGGCCAAAGACATTTGTGACATGTCCAAGACTTCTGACACTGGAGGTAAAATGAGCTGATGTGTTCTACATTCACACCGCTCTTTCCAACCTGTGCTCATACCCATCCACCCAGGCCAATGGTTAGTTGAGAATCATCTTAGATGATGTCACTTCCAGAAAACTGTTCCAAATATATCAAACTGAATTAAACCAACATCCTTTACGCAATTTAACATAGCATTTAATATAGATATTCTCTTTTCTGTTCCTGTAATAGGTTTCCATAATAGGTCTAAGTTTCTATAATAGATTTTTCTTCAATATATTAACAGTTATTTGGGAGCAGGACCAGAAGTATATCATCACCCTAAGCACTGTAGGTCTGTGCTAGGCACATACATGACATTTCAAATAGCTATGGAACTGCTTTAAGAGACTTTGTAGTTGTCATTGTTGAGACGGTGAATGACTGTCCCTCTTGAGGTAGAAACCTGTTTCTTTCTAAGATGATTATTTAAGTATTCTTCCACTACTGAATTGTGGAGGCTCTGCATTGAGGTTTACTTTTATTGTCTTTATTGGTCATCTTTAAATTTTTAGTTTATCTTCCTTGACATATATACAGAATCACATCCATTTTAGTTGGACAGTTTAGTCAGATTCTATCAACATTCACAAGCAGGGCAGAGTTAAGCAGTTTGAGGGCAAACTTCACTTGGATAAAGAACATGTATATGTTTGTTCATTAAATTTCATGCAGACGATGACACATAAGATGAAGAAAAATTTTGTTCTCTCTCTCCCTTTAAGTCTCAATTTCTGTTTGAAGATTCTCTTTTCCCTTTTTAGACTTGTGAAACTACCTCTCTAAAATAGCCTCAGTGCCATTTCTTGTCCCTGACAAAGCAAAGCCACTTTTATTGGATCAGGTCCACTAAAACTATAGTTCTCAAGACACCAAACTTCACAATGAAATGTTACTCAGCATTAACAGAATAAAGTTATGGCATTTGCAGGTAAATGAATAGAGTTGAAGAATATGATGCTAAGTGAAGTAAGCCAATCCCAAAAAACCAAAGACAGAATGTTCTCTCTGATGAGTGGATGCTGATCCTTAAGGGAGTGGGGGTGGGGGATGAAGGAACTTTAATTGGGCAAAGGGGAGGGAGGGGAGGGGAGAAGCCATGGGGGCAGGAAAGAGGTGGAATGAGATGAACATCATTACCCTAGTTACATGTATGACTGCACATATGGTGCAACTTTACCTCTTGTACAACCAGAGGAATGAAAAGTTGTGCTAAAAAAAAGACACCAAATTTATACTGTATTAAAAAAATCAACAGAAATCTAGTACAACACTTTGGAATGCTTGTTGACCCTTAACTTAGATTCCAGAAGATACTGCCCAGGATTGGGTTATACTGTGAAGTTTTCATTTTCCCTATGCTAACCTAACTAAAGTTGGATATTCTTGCCTAAGCTATATAGATTACTTACCCTTGAGTATATACTGATAATAAATTTCCAGTGTTATACAAGAGTTATTAAGATAAGAATTTGCCACATGGTTAGAGAAAAAAAAAGAAGTTCTACGTATTCAACTGATTTGGACATAATAGCAACAATAACAAAAAGGTGGAAGTATCTCAAAAAAATTTAGACATTTCAATTTTTCCATTTATATTCCATTTAAAATAGCCATAGGGTTATAAGTTACATTTTTCAAAATAAAACTTTGGACAGAGACATACTGTATAATACATTTCACTGGTCGGAGGATTTTTTTTGTTCTTCATTATTAATCCATGAAAAGAAAAATGTGAAACGTAATTGGAAATATATCACATTGAATTTTGCTGTTATCAATTATTAACAGAAGCATGGCAGACTGGTGGAGGAGAGACAAGCCATGACCAGAGGCACAAACACCTTTTCAAAATGTTTTGGGGCTAATGTAAATGGATGTGTAAGGTATTTTGGTTATTTGCTTTCAGGAGTCTTGTTGATTAATGAGTCCTTCAACAGGGATTTCTTGGTGGCGGTCTGCAGGCAGGGAACCTGCAGCATCTCTATACCAGTCCTACAGCCCTAGGGACTTTGCGTGACACATAGGCCAAGGCCTCTCTCCTGTGGCCGCTGCCCATCAGGCCCCATTTCTAGGACCACCTAGATGTATATTCATGTCACTCTAGACATTGCTCTGTTACCATGTTAACTTAATTCTTTTACTAATGACCTTTTTTTTTCTCTAAGATTCCTAATGAAGTCTGCCATAAAAAAGCGTCTGTGACTGAATAAAGACTTGCAAGTAATATCATTTGAATAACAGTCTAAAGACACTTACTAATCATCACAGAAAAGGTATCATTGTCTATCCTTAAACTACAGCTAAAGAAACTAGAGTTTAACGAGACTTCATAACATCAAAACTATATGGTCAGTGCAGGAGAAATCAAGTCTTGGAATCCAGGTCACAGGACACTAAAGGTTGTGCTCATGAGGCCACCATTCTAGGGGATTTTAAGAAAAATTATGTGTGGCATAAATAAACTAATAGAAATTATCTCTAATGATAATGTTTCAGACATTGTGGCAGATGGATATGGAATGATTTCATGGAAAATGGTAGACAGGGAGTATTTAAGTCATGGTATGAAGGCAATTGCTATATCTGTTTGAATGTAATTTTGGAAACAAACACCCCAGAGAAGGAATCAGGCATAGCAACTTTCACCTTCTGTTCTCATACCATTCTCTTCCTCTCTTTCTGGTCCAATATAGGACCTGAATCTGGACCATTGATTGGTTTTCTTTAGCTCAAATAATATTTCTTTTTTTAAAAAATTAAACTAGTTGCCAAGATTTAAACATATGCTCATTAAACCTAATGATTCTTGTCTCCAGTTTCTTAAGAAAATTGAAAGTGTAGCAACACACAGCTTTCCTATTTCATCGTGGCAACGAGAGGCCAGGAATGAGTAATGACTGGGTCTTGAACATGGGGCCTGTCCTCTTCTTAGTCTATCACAGTTCTTCCCTGGACCACTGCCTCTCTTCACAGTATCTGCCCTGCAGGACCTCTGCTACACACACATGTGGAAACCTCCTGTAGGCATGTGAGTCCTCTGATACATCCCTATTAATGAATCCTAAATGAGTTTGGTCCACAGATATAAAATCTTGGCAAGAAGGATTGCATCTCAAATAACAATTCTGTATTTAAGTGGTAATTTTTTTTTAATGCTTAGAACAGTGGCTCTCAGACCCTACCATGCAACAGAAGCAACTGGGGTGGGGGGGCTTATTAGGAAATGAATTGCTGAGCACCCCCTGCTCCAGAGTTTCTGATTCAGTAGGTCTGGGGTTGGGGTGGGCTCTAGAGTTTGCATATCTAAAACTGTCACAGGTAAGGCTCATGCTGCTGATCCCTGGTCCTCACTTGTGAATGACTGCTTCAGGGAAAATACTTTTCTAATTGTGGAATGAATAGTGGTAAAACCAATACCCTGACTTCTAACACTTCTATTTTTTCCTGGATAACCTGTTCCTGCCTTTTCTTGAATATGTGTCCTTCTCCACCAAAATAAAACACTTCTCTTTGTTTTATTTTCCTAGAGTTTCTCTAAGGCCAGTGTGTCAATAGCTGTTCATCCACAACGGTATAGGTGGGTGGATGGTCCTGGTGACACGTGATACATGGACATCTTCTCCTGCCTTGCTTTTGTATTCTTCTTCTAAAATGTTCTGTACCTTGCTGACCACCAACTTGTGGCTTCTGCCCAGCTGATCTCACACAGTCACCAATCTCTGTAGGATTTGAAAATTAAGGGCTTTACCACTTTCAACACTTCACAGCCCATAGCCATATCTTCTGCTAATCTATTTATGTAACACAGATGGCTAGAACCATCCAGAAGAGTCACACTTTGAAATCTGGAGAAGTGAATGTACTGTAAGAAAAAATAGTTTGGCAATTTCATTTTTTTTCTCCTGGCCATTTTCCACTGTGCTTTTTTCCCCCTTCTGTACGTTGACTCTCATATATTTAATGATCATTTTGAAGCTACCTTTCCCCAATGTGTAGCTCATTCTACAAACTTCCCTCTAAATAAGTTGTGCCTTTAGATCTTTCTCAGTTCAGCTCAGTTGAAAGGGGGCAAGAGAGCAGCCACCTTTATAGATCATTAGCTATTTGACTAAAGAGTGGGACATGGAAGAGACTTGATGCTAAAATCATTTGGATTTCAAAAATGAAGAGACAGCATAGAGTAAGTTTCTGGTGATTATTAAAATATTTAGGTTATAAAAGTTGGTTTATGTGCCAATTTTAGATAACTAACTAAGGACACTGAGGACAGATAAGCCAGGTACAGAGTCGACTTCAGGCTTAAGCAGGGAACAGTGGACCATTCTGTGCAGCCTGAATCATTAGTGATAGTTTCCTGTTTTTCTGATTTGCACAGTGGCTATAAACACTCCCTACCCAGCAGTGACCTTTTAAGCCCTCATTGCATTTAATTGATGATTAAAAAAGAAGAAGAAGAAAAGGAGATCTTCAGAACTTGTTTGTTAAAAGCTTCATTTAACAGGACTCCTTAATGAGGTGAAGATGTGCAATGGAAGATTTAAGGATGGTGCACCCATGTGGGGAATTTTTTTTAAAGGTAGTAGCCATTTTTTGTAGACATTTTTTGATCCATAATCTCTCTCCAGGTGCTCTTGGGCATGAGGCATAAGCAGGATCACCTATTCTAGAAAAGATGGGAAACAAAGTACAAACATATATTAAGCAGAGATATGGATTGGAGGGTACTGTTTATTAAGTATCAACCTTGTACCAGGTTCCATATAAATCAGAGGGTTACAGTCCGTCAAAGTACCTTCAATTTCTATTTAATTATAAAGGTGTAGGTTCTTCTAAGAAAACCCATTATGTAACCATAAAATTTTATGAAGCAGAGGATTTGAGTTTTGATTGTTCACTTTGAAAAATGTTTCTGAGTATAAAAATATTCCTATAAATAGAGGGTTCAACCTAGTGCATTCACATTTTTATTTATAGATCATTAGCTATTTGACTAAGGAGTGGGACATGGCAGAGACTTGAAGCTAAAATCATTAGGATTACAAAATGAAGAGACAACCTAGAGTAAGTTTCTGATGAATATTAATTTAGGTTATAAAAGTTGGTTTATGTGCCAATTTCAGATAACCTACTGGCGTATCTGGTTAAGGCCAAAATGTAACTTGAGTTTAAAAGTAAGAAACCACTTAATGTGGCATTATTTTTCAGTGGGCAATGAAAAACATAAGACTTTTCTCTGAGTTTCGTTTTTCCTGTAATACTGTTCCATCACTTGTTAAGTAAGCGAGGATCTACTTTTAGTAATTTGTACTTGAATTTCAGGTCATTATTAACTTCATTTTACTTATGTTAGAAAAAGGCTCAGGATACCTCCACTTCCTTTCTCACAGTCTTTTTTTTTTTTTTTTTTGTAAACAGAACAAGACATATCGAGGAGTTGGTGTCAAGAGAGGAAAAGTTTTTTGATATGTGTTGAATGGTCTTGGTAATGGTTTCCTTTTAACAAAGCTCCAACAATAAGAATTTAGGAGTAGCAGGGGAGTGCAGGGACAAGGGATTTTTACTTAAAATCATCTTTGTTCCCTTTCATACAATGAAGCAATCATGGAAGAAAACGCAATAATGATTCTAAGGATCACTCGGGTTCTCTGCCTTTTTTAAAATCATCATCTAGTGACAATGGTTCTCTCATGATGGCAGTAGGGGCAAATGAGGACAACAGGAAACAAAATGAGCTGACGGCCCATCCATCAATGTACTTCAAAGTCACTTCTCTCCTCACTGGAAGAGACCCCCTCCCACCACCCCACTTTTATTCTTTTCTTTTCCTTTTATTGTTTTAAAACAAAATTCTGTTAGGAAATGCAGTATTTCTTTGAGAACCCAAACTGTTCCCTCAATTTTTGGTCCTTGACATAGTTGGGTTCTATAGTGAACCCAAAGGCAGAAAATTGCAGTGTGTTCCCCAAGATGAGACAAAATAAAACTTCTAGGACATTGGGAAGTTGTGGGTGTGTGGTTTTTGGAGGGTAGATAATTTTGTTAAAGGATTTACAGTGGCATTCATTTTCCTGATGTGGATGAAGGCTCCATTTAATATAAGAAGGACTTATTGAGAGACGCTAATTGCAGTAGATAAAGAGTCCATTGTTTTACCTAAAGAGTTGAGAGGATTTGGAGGCTTTTCATTACCTCCCATCCCATAATTCCAAGACTACCAATTATCCCTACAGTATCAGCCCCAGTCTGTTCAGATAAATTACACTTGTGTTTGATTTCCTGTCACGTCCTCTTGCTCTCATAAAAAAAAAAAAAATTCTGCAGCATAGATTTCTTTTTAAAATAAAGAGAGTTAAAATGAGACCATCACAATATTTGCAAAAATAAATGCGCACAACCAAGAGTGTCTACAAAAGGAAATAGGTTCTTCTTTCTTCCCACATAAAGACGGAGTGTGAATCTGCCTCATTACCTACTTGGACCTTGTTCCTTCTTTCTGGGAAGAGTTAAATGTGTGGTTTATCAGGTTGGCCCATTCTAACTGGCAGCAAATTCATGAATATAGTTCTTCAGATTAATTTTAAGCTTTTCTCACTGACTTTGGCTCGCACTAGTGGCTCATCCTGTAATACTTACAGAGCACTAAAATAGCTGCAGAGATGAGGACTCAAGTGACTTACAATGCACCTGCCCATTGTGGGTGTTAGTCTCAGCATGATCTCCTTGACTAACTGAAATTCAGACAGCTACAATCCCTCACTCATGGTATTCCCAAAATGGAGGGTGTTTCTACAGACAAAAATTGGGCCTCAGTTCTCATATTCTAAGTAAGAGAGAGTTGAAGAGCTCACTTCTGGGTGGATTTGCTTTCCTCCTGTCTTTCTCCTCCCCCACTATTCTTGCTCCATGCCTTGTATAGATGTTAAATTTCTTCATATTGGAAAGAAAAGAAAAACCCTATGGTGGAGTTATAGCTTCTTTATAAGAAAGCAAAAGAATCCTTACCTTGATTTTATTCTCAGCTACCAGTTTAACTCAACTTAGTGTGTTATTTAGCTTTTCATAACTGTGACCAAAATACCTGTTGAGAAGCCCCTAGAGGAGAAAAGATCTATATTGGTTCGTGGTTTCAGAGGATTCAGTACATGGTCAGCCAGTTCCATTGTTCTGGGCCTGAGGTGAGCCAGAATATCATGGCAGAAGGGCACGGTGGAGGGAAGCTGCTCAGCTCATAGCATCCAGGAAGGAGGGAGAAAGAGAGAAAAAGAGAAATAACAGGGGAGGGGAGAGGAAGGGAGAAAAGAGAAGAAAGGAACTCTTCAGAGTTCCCAGTAACCTACTTGGTCTCATCTACCACTAGTTCATCCAGCTATCAATGGATTCATCCATTTAATGAATCAACAAGAAAGCCAGAATCCTCATAATCTAATCATTGCTTTAGAAGCCCACTTCAGAACCTTGCTTCATAAGGAATAATGCTTTCAACACAAAAATTCTGGGGAAACGTTCCAAATCATAAGACTCCATTAAAAAAGGGTCTTAAAGTTTAACTAACAATGAAATACAACTGTGAAATACAGTTTTGTCTTTTTTTTTTTCCTCTGAGTTTTTTTTTTTTTCTCAAGTTATCTCTGTTTAGCTTCTTAGTAAAAGGCAACTATTATATTGTCCTATATTCTGGCCTTTACTATTTGGGGAGGCAGAATAATGGCCTCCTAAAGGTATCTTTGAGTATTTCTAACCCCAGAAACTGAATGAGTTATATTACATGGCAAGAAGTGTTAAAGGTTGCCAATGCAATTAAGGTTTCTAACCAGAAACAGAAATCAGAACCAGAGAGATGAAATTGTGAGAAAGACTTGACTGGCTGGTTCTATGATTGGAAATGGATCAAAGTCACCAGACAAGGAATACAGGAAGACAATGATTGTTAGAAAAGACAAGAAAACAGATTCTGCTCTACCTTCAGAAAGCACAGCCCTGACAACACCTTGATTTTAGCCCAGCAAGACCATGTTAGATTTTAGACTTCCACATTTAAAGGAAAATCTTGGTGTTGTTCTAAGCCACTATGTTTATGATAACTTGTTAAAATGTCAATAGAAAATGAATATAATATGAAGTGCCATCTTAATAGAAGCACTCATCCAAGCTCTCCTTTTTCCATCTCACATGTTCAAGTAGCCTATTCTGAGGTAATGAGCACCAGTTCCTTCTGATTCTAATGTCCTTGACTATCCTTCTTTTCATAGCTCCATTTCCTCTGAGTGGGGTCTCTTTTTTTTTTTCACTTTAGTCAATAAATGACTCAGAGTAAAAGTTAAGAAAGTGAAATATTAACAGGTAGAGAATCCCATCATAGAGTTCAGGGAATAGTTATAATCCAGATTGGGTTAGGTCTTTTTGGTATATGTGTTTGTGTGTGTGCACATGCGCTAGATAAGAAAAATTTATGATAAAAGGCACCATACAATTTCTTTTAAAACGTTATGATTTTAAAACTAAATGTGGAGACATAAACTCCACTATTTTGCCCATCAACCAAAATAAACAAAAAAATAATGGCAAAGTCTATAAAAGTTCCTTTATTCCTAGGACTACTCTAACTAAATCAGTGGACTGTGGCTCAGAGGAAAACCTGAAAATTGCCACCTGATTTCTAGAGCACTGGCCAAAAAAAAAAAAAAAATCTCTTCCCCAATAACTTTGAGTGCGGAACCTCATTTGATATAGCACCCAAAAATGATAGTTAATTAAGTTCTCCTTGTTCAATTGGTAAATATTTCACCCCAGAAAGCCTTGAATCTAAATAGGGAAATGATTATGTGATGAATATAGTATCAATATTTTTACAAATACTTTATTTGTACTATGTGTTGGCTTTTAAATTTTGTAAATATTCTGTTACTTCATGTCAGCTTCATTTATGCAGTTATTTCGTTCATTTGTTTCTTCAGCACTTTATTTTTCAAAAAATTTAACTGATACATAAAAACATAAAATTTGTACATATTAATGGAGTACCATGTAATGCAGATGTTTCTTTTATATTTATTGACTTATTACATGTATAAGTTTGATTGATTTATTTGTTTCATAAATACTTAGGTTTTGTTCATAAACATTGTTTTTCCTTTCAGATATTTGAAGTGTTTGAGAGACTAGGGCGTGTTAAATTGCACATGTGGTTTGAAATGTTTAGGAGAATCTGTTGAACTAAGTATGTAAGTGATTTTAATGCTTCCTAAACACCATTTCTTGAGACCATGCCTGGCTCTAAAATAAGATTTTTAAGCTGACACCAGAGTCTAAAGAAAAATCAAGTTTTGAAATTCGTTATGCTTATAGTGTAATTATATATTGAAAAGATCTAACCACAGACATTTGTCCTCTGAACCATCTCCCTTCCAACAATTAAAAACTCTATTTGGCAATTTGGGAGATTTGAAGGAAGAGAAATGCTATGATGAGCTTCAAACATTTGACATTCATTCTGCATATGTATTGCATGCTTGTCTTGGGTGTTTGCTAGGTGCTGGTGTGCAGAACTTGGAACAGAGCTCTCCATGCAGGACATCTGAGCACTGGCTGTTATTGCTAACAGCAAACTTTGTGGCCCAGGACCTGGCACCTAGTGGGTATAAATGTATGTGTATCTGTCTGTATCTATGCCTGTGTCCATGTCCATGTCCACATCCATCCCTTTTAATCTACCAAGTAATTTGGAAGGAAAAGGGAAAGAAAAGAGGTTATGAAATATAGTGACATTTAAAACACACTTGTAAATTTTCTATAGACCTGCACCTGTGGGTTCATAGCCACATTAAATCTGATGCAAACCTAGAAACAAAACTCTCTCATGTGCAACTAATAATAATAATAATAATAATAATAATAATAATAATAAACACTCATGTTGTGACAGGTCCTTTGGAGTGAAATCTAATAAACCAATCTTCTCTAGGATCAAAGTGTAAAAATTGGGATGGGAAGCTCGCTGCCTATGTATGACAAAAGATTTGAAAAGAAAACGGAGGCCCTGGGAGATGATAGAGCTTTCCTAAACCCCCTTTGGGAATGTTTTCCAGTTTGGAGATTTATCTAGATTCTAGTAAAGAGAACCATACAAGAGACAATCTGCAAAGCTTTTATGTACCTCCCCCCCAAAAAAAAGGTTTCTTTCATCTTTGCTAAGTGGTAGGACCCAGCATCACAGCTGCAGAACTTCTTTCCAGTTTAATTGTCTGTAAGTTGAAGAGGCTCTCTTTGTGCGCAGGATAGCTGGCCACTTGAATTTGAAACAAACACTCTGAGTTTAATGAGTGAAACCCATTATGTCTACAAATAACATCATCATACTCATAAGATACACTTAATTCCTGTCATTGTTTCTACTCTAGCCAATAGTGCCTGTGTCCTCAGTGTACTGTGTTCTTTGAAACCTTCAGAACATCAGCCTCTAATAAGCAGCACACTTACAGCCTTGCGTTCAGCATCAGCAGCAGGATCAAGGAATGCATATGGAAGATGCAGATTTGTTTGCTATTTTGTTAATCCCTAAGGTTATTTGAGCTTAAAATATCCCAGTTCCCTTCCTCATCTTTTCTAGGTCTCTCTTTGTGAAGGTTTTGATCTTCTATGAACCTAAATATTCATACATTATAAGTTTGGGAGTATAATAAATGTGTATGTTCATCACACAATTTCTATTTATTGCCCCACATGCAACTTTCTCACGTTCTAAGTAGTGACCCTATTATTACAGGAATAGTTTGCTTTTCCTTTTTACCAAAAGATGGTCTATTATTAGATCTCTTTCAAACTGTTTCCTTTGCCTGAAATGATTCCACATCCACATTCTTCTGAGTCTCATAGGAGTCACAGAATAGAAAAAGATATTTTTCTTGCAGAGTTAGATCACTCTCTTAGATGCACCTTCATTATTTCTATTTAAGCCACTTTGTTTTCATTCTTAGGAAATGCTTTGAGAAGTTTAAAATTCTTTCACCCCTATAATTTTGGCTCCTTTGTCAGAGTACTGAATAGGATGCATGAAGGTGAACTCACTTTTTTCCTTGTTTGTTTTCTTTTTAAAAATATGTTCTCCCTCCCTTTTTCGTGTTCTATGTTGCATTTCTTCTACTCTACCTTACATTTTGGTATTCTCTTCTTTATCAGTTTTATATCCTTACTGTTTCTGTGTCTTCTTTTTCCTTCTCTTGGTTCTGGTAAAATGTAAATATCACCAACCTATACCTAGAGTCTTTTTCATGTTGTTATGTCTGTAAACCCAGATGGAAAGTTTATAACCCATGAATGATCTCTTGAGTCCCTATCTGGAAAGAAGAATAAAGAGATGGAACATCAGAACATCAGTCTCTAATACGCAGCACACAATTACAATTATAAATGGCTCCTTTTTGCTAAAAAGTTGTGAGTAAATTGGTTTAAAACCTTTTAAATTGGTTTTGTACAATGACAACAAGTCTTGTATTTAACTCAGAAATAGAGTAGTTATTATTTTTAATTTTGATTGCAAGCATCTAATATGTTTGTAATGGAGATATAGACCTAGAAGCAAGAGTGTCAATTAAAATCACGAGAGGCATGTGGATTCATTTTCCTAGGAAAAATTTATCTTTCTAAAGAAAAATTGACATCTGCCATTTAGGATCTGAACTGAAGAGCCATAAATGCTCTTGTAAAAATTGGTGAACCCGATGGGGTGTAAGTGGGAAAATAAAAATAAGATGTTAGACACTGAAAAGGGAAAATCTGTTGAAATCCTATGGAGATACAATCACGAGGAAAGAACAGAATGCTATCTACTTATATATTTTTAAAAATGGATTATAGGAAAGTGCCTTATGACTACTTATGAACCAGAACTAGTAAAAGAAAAGTTAATATGCAAGTGTACACATTCTGTGCAAATTAGAATTACAGAAGATTAGCTTCAAAAGACAAGGAGATGAAATTAGGTGAACTGGTCAGGTATAGGGGGAAAAAATCAGAGGAAAATGATGCTCCTATAACTTGGAACACTTGTTGCTATGATATATATCTTGTGGGGAATGGATGTAAGACACTGAATGTGGAAAAATATTTCTAAGGTCTTGTAAGGGATTAGCATAAATGGTTACAAGGAATATCTCTATCTTAAAGTAATCTTACCTAATGAATTGTTGTTGGCATCTAGGGCATTGTGCTACATGAGGATGTAAGCTTTGGCTTGTGGAATACTTTATGTTTTTCATTGTGCCTTTACATTTTTACCTCACTGGAATCTTACAGCAGCCCCAGAAACAGAGAAGGTGGTTGCTATGTATCAGATGAAAAAATTGATGCTCACAGAGGTTATGTGATGTCTCACAGTCATACAATTAATATGCACTAGTGCTCTTATTAAAATCATAGGCTTAAATTCCCCATCCATGGGCTTTCCACTAACATCCTCTTCTTAGAATAATAATCACTGTGCAAAGATTTAAATTCAAAGACCATGCACAAGAGAGGTAAAGCGTTAAAGAAAGGGCAACATTTCACCATTGTGAGGTCTCAGAGGCTATATTTCTTTCAATTAGGAGTTGACAAACTATGCCCCAGAAGCCAAATATAGCTTACCCCACCTGCTTTTGTAAATAAAGTTTTATTGGAACACAGCTACACCCATGTGTTCATAAATCATCTATAGATACATTTCAGCTACAACAGAAGTTAGTATTTGTGATACATTCTATGATCTGCAATGCCCAAAATACCTGCTCCTGATTGTCACAGAAGAAATTTCTTAGCCTCTGATCCAAATTAGTATGTAAGTAGTGTCTCACCACTTCAAGTGTGTTGTATCCGTTTATATTTACATTTAAAGAAGAGCCCTTCATTTTTTTTTTACTGTAAATCCATAGGAAATATGTTTTTTTTTAATATGGAAAACTTTGAGGTTCCAGTTCTGGAAATTATTATAAAATGCATGATTTATAGTCATAATGAGACAAAGTGACTTAAGGCACAGGCTTTAAAACAAAATTGGTAATTTCTTTGTCTGCTTTGTGCTTCTGTAACAGGATACCACAAACTAGGTATTTTATAAACAATTTTATTTCTCATGGTTCATAATTTATTTCTTGAGATTGGAAAGTACACTATCAAGATGGGGGCTTTCTTGCTGGCTCATCCCATGAAAGAAGGTAGAAGGGCAAAAGAGGGTGAAAGTAAGAACCAGAGACAGAAATTGCAGTTTCGGCTTAGAGATCATTAGTCCAGAGAGTTCTCTGTGAAAAGGTTTAGAGAACAATGGTAATTTAGGATGTTCAGATGAAAACATTCTGTTCTTTTGTTCTTTGCTTGGTCTGTCAATCTTCATTGGCAGCCAAGAATTTCCCACTTTACAGCAATGTGTGTGTATGTGTTTCTTCCCATTTTTTTTTTTCAGCCAGAAAAGAAAACAGTGCTGAAGCGCTTCAGTCCTTCATTTATCTGGATCTCTGAATATGCTGATTTACCCAGATTGGCTTGTTAATATGTAGGTATGTTAGAAGATAATCCCTGTACCCTAAAGACAGCCTGTGAAACTGAAACAGGTAGACTTAGGTATAAGAATTAGAGCCACAGAAGCAATTTGATAAGCATGCAAAATGGGCCTCCTTTGTTCTTTGCCTCTTTTTCCTGGATCCATATCCTCTTTCAATAGTGTTTCTTTCCAACCCCACCTCCAAGTACCCAGAGCTTGTGTGTTTACTCGATATGCTTTGTGTTCCAGGTGAAAGATTGATCTGGAAATCCTCGTCAAAAACAGTGTTAGTTAAATAATGAATTTGATTTCTAAGAAATGTTTTAACAAACCAAGAAAGCTTAGTACATGTCTTTTAAAATATTATGAATATAATCCCTCCAACAAAAAACACTGAATGAATATGAAGTTATGGATTACTAAGAGAATATTTAGGGCACTGCCAACTAGCCAGTGGTGAGAATGTTCTGGGAAAGAATATTTCTGGTTTCCTGTAAATCATATGAACACAGTGATACTCCCTAGGTTTAATTAAGATCTTTCCAGGTCTGGATGGTGGATAGGAAGATATAAAGGACCAAATGGAGGAGACTAGAATTGATTAGGGTCTGGGGTCTAGGTTATAAGAATGAGACTGACTAATGACTAAATATGCTCAAAACAAAGAGTCAATTGTACTTTATAACCAGAGGACAGTATTGAATCTCATTGCTATGGAATCCTATTGATGTGGTAGTTCCCACATATATCCATAAGTACTAGGTAGGTTTTAAATTCTAAGTAGGCAGCCTGTGTCTTAGCATTCTGGGGTTCTATTTGGATCAGGAGAGATGGAAAAGTCACAGTGTAAGAGGTCTACAGGCCTGTGCCTGAGTCTAGTTCATTCAGATGGACCTCCCATAAGGTACCACAGCCATGGCTCCTAATCCTAGAATGAGGCTCTGATTTAATTTATTCAATTTAGTGTGGTTCAATGATTGTTAACAGATAAGGGTTGCAACCACCACAAAACTTCCTGGGGACTGGGGAGTGAAGATCTATGTCCTTATTACTTTACATGGGGTAAAGGGATGTTTCTTTTTAAAAGTGTAATAGCAATATGTGAATATTAGTATAAAATATTTAAAAATATGAATAAGCATAAAATTATTAGAATTACTCATCATTTCACTACCCAAGGAAAGTGGCTATGTATATTATAATATATAAACTTATATTACTTTTTAGCTGTCCATGTACTTAGAAAAATCTATGTGAGTTTATTGTGTATCTGTGTGGGCATTTTTAAAATTATTTTTCTGAATCCATAAGGATGTTATTATCTTCCAGCAATTAATGCCACTGTGTTTTTTTCTGACTTATTAAATGCAGTTTTGCTGGATGTCCTAGTCTGGCATAGGGTTCTGACACCATTTCAAGCAGCTTTAGACCTCTTTATTGGCAGCCTTTGGATACAGTAGAACTTCCTGATATAAGAGGACCTTGTCACAGTCATGAAAGGATAGGAAGGGAAGTTGATTCAGATACATTTGCTGTATAACAAACCATTCAAAAACTTAGTAGCATTAAAAAATCCTTTATTACGCTTATGGACTTTGTGGGTCCAGAATTTAAACAAGGTTGAGTGGGGAAGGCTGACTCTGCCTCCTGATATCTTGGGAAACATGAATATTTGGGGTGACTTGATAGCTTGTGTTTAGAATCTACTGTGGGTATCTTGACTCTTCAACTTGGCACCTATGATAAGGAGACTCAGTAGAAGCTATTGACCAGATCACATGCACATGTCTTTTCCATGTGACCGAGCCTCTGCACAGTAAGGCAGTGTTGGGGTAGTTGGATTATTCTACAGAGGTAGAAAATCTAAAAGAGAATGTTCTTGCAAACAGGGCACGATCTGCATTGCATTGTAGGATGTAGCCTGAGAAGTCACCACCAATGACCAATGTTTTTTCCATATTTCACTGGTTGAGTTAGTCGCAGGCAGCCAAGATTCAAACGGAGAAGGGGAATAACCTCCATCTGTTCATGGAAGGAGAGTCTTAAATGCTCTAACTAAACCTACAATATCCAACTCCTCAAAACTTAGTTCAAACATTGAAAGAGTAAAATTAGCTTAACTATGTTATGGTTTGGGTGTGAGATGTCTCCCAAAAGCATGTGAAACAATGTAAGAAGGTTTGGAGAAGAAATGATGAGGATTATAGCCTTAACCTAATCAGTGAATTGATCCCTGATAGGATTGACTGCGTGGTAACGGGAGGTGGGTGAACCAGGAGCGATGGAAAAGTCACAGTGTAAGAGGTCTACAGGTGTGTGCCTGAGTCTCGTTCATTCAGATGGTAGCTGATGCATGGAAGCTGGAGGAAGTGGTTCATTGGGGACGTGACTGTGGGTATATATTTGTATCTGGAGAGTGGAGACTCTCTCTCTCTGCTTCTTGACTATCCTATGAACTGTCTCCACCATGATGTCCTGCCTCACCTTGAGCCCTGAGGAATGGAGCTGATCATTCATAGACTGAGATCTCTGAAACCATGAGACTCTAAATAAACCTTTTCTCCTCTACAGTTCTGGTTGGGTCTTGTTAGTCACAGTAGCGAAAAAGCTGACTGAAACAAACTATAATGTAAGAAAAAAATTCTTTAAGGTGGTTGGGTCCATTTTTGTGATTTTTTTTTCTTTTTTATTTCTAGGCAAAAATTGTCTCACACAATTCAAACATTGGAGTAAGAAATAAAGAAGACAAAAAAAAATTCCCCCTAGGGCTGCAGCCAAGATAAACCTAAAATATTAAAGAATAGATTATGACCAAGAATAGATAAGAAAAGGAATCTTTTTGCTGACTCACTTTACATCTAGAAAAATGCAGTTTACAAAAAAAAAAAAAAAAAAAAGACAGAGGGAGACCAGAGGGAGGCAGAGAGCTGTGGCTAGAGAAGCTGGCAGGCTGTCAAGGCTGGGGGACTGCGAGAATACAAAGTGGAGCCATCTTCCAGGAGCAGCGTTCATATTGTACATATCACTGGAGCAGCTAACTCACCCCTACCTGAAATGACCCAGAACAGAACTGTGACTTGCTTTCTTTTGGGTTGTTATATTTAAATGAAAACTTCAGATTTCTGGGTCTTGACTCTTACAATTTCTGGTAGCCAAGGTAACATTTTTTTTTCTTTCCCAGAACAGCATATCAGTCTGAAGCATAAATCTGCAATTAATCCTACAAAGCAACTCATGATGATGCACCGTTTGGCATTATCAACTTCTGTTTTCCTGCAGGTGCTAAATACAAATACATAGAGCTCTTACAGTGCCCCCAGGCAATTGAAATGCCATTTTGGAGTATTTCCTTCCAAAGTGGGTTGTCTTCTTTTCTTTTCTTTCTTTCTTTCTTTTTTGCATCAACTTTTTAATGTGTGTGTGTGTGTGTGTGTAGATGAAACTCAGAGCTGGGGCAATTTCACCTTCAGAAATTATATGGGCCCTAGCCTATCAGAAGTGGAGGTTCTTTTCATATATGAGCAGACAAAAATTAATCACATACTCTAAGGTAGAAAAGAAGGAAGGATATGTATGACTGATTAACCATCATTCAGGTGGATACTCCTGTTGCTTCAAGGGAAACATTCAAGACCACATGACCACAAGCATGGTTGGGCTTTTAATTGTAAATGTACAGGATGCCAAAACATAGATTGAGCTACATTTGTGGGAATGGTGGGTGCACACACACAAACCCAAACACACTCATTTGGCTTAGTTCAGTTTATCAGGCTGACATTTATCCACCTGAATCAGGTTCCACAATCTTATTTGGAGACTTCTCTGACATATGGCAAGAATGAACTGAGAACACAAGTATCAGGCTCAGAAAATATCTGCCATCTTAGTTTCTGATATTCCAGCACAGAAAAAAATTTACCAACCATTTTCTGGTGATTGGTGATTGAAGTTGGGAAGAAGAATCACCTTTCTGGGATTTTCTTTATCTCCTCCCATGATGTGCACTCTCCATGTGCCCTGACATGCCTTGAAGGATTTAATATACATTGTCCCCTTTATTTAATACCAAATCCACTACAGAGAAAGCCAAGGCTCAGAGGTTTGCAGAAAATCCTTAAGGTCACACAGTTAGTGTATAGCAAAGTTCAATTTGGGTTCCAAGCTTTCCAAGTCCAGAGTTCCTTAAAGCCATAAGGATTATCTTGTCCATGTTTACCGTTCAAACTTTCATCAGTCTGTTGGGATCTCACAAAGAGGCTTAAATTTTATCCTCTCCCTAAGGTCCTCTTGGTCTCACGCAGTCAATGTTCAGTTTTTCCTTCATTCCTACGGATGTGGGCCTATACCTTTTATCCAGAACATTTCACAGTGTGCATTATCTTTCCTGGTTATTTTTTTTTAACTTTTATGTTTTGGAGAAAATGTAAAAATCAAGAAAAGTTCAGAAAATAATGTGAAAAACACAATTGTACCAAACACTCAGAGTTGATATTTACTTTTTAAAATACCCTATTGAACATTTAAAAAAATACAGGATCTACGATAATAAAGTTGAAGATCTCTTTATACCTACATCCCAGTCCTATTTTACTCCCAGAGCTGTTCAATACCACGAATTCGATCCACATTTTTAACATGTTTTTGTACTTTTGCACCATATTTATTAATCTACAAGCAGCACATCACATAGTGAAAATTTTTAAAAAGTTATATATATACCTTCATGCTGTGTATTTTCTATAATTTGTCTTTTTTACTTTAAGTGATCTTTTAGAGATATGCTGCTATTAATATATAGCAACATAGTTCATTCCTTTAATATAATATCCTATTGTATGAATGTAAATGTTTCATTCATTTCTTCTTTTCCCTAATCACACTAATTTAGGTGGTTTTTCAGTTAGGGGTTGCATAAAACATGTTTGCACATGTCCTCTTATTCTAGTGTGTGAACATTTCCCTGGAGCTTATGCCAAAAACGGAATTGCTGGGATGTAGGATACGATTTTCAGTCCTACCAGATCCTGCCAAGTTGCCCTCTAAAGCAGCGTGCCAATTTATACTCCTCCTAGCAGTACAATGTGGGAGTGTTCATTTTCCCACATGCTAGTCAGCACTTGGTGTTGCCTAATGCTTGCTGCTTTTTAATGAGGATATTTATATCCACAGTCAGTTGTCAGTCTCTTAAGGGAGGCATGCTGTACTTTTATATTTGTTGATATCCTGCAGGTCCTGCATGTGGCTAATTTACATTGTACATGATATTTATGAAGTAACCGGTTGGCTTATTATACCCACTGCCAAAAGGTCCCTCATGGTCTGTTGAAATATGTAAGCAGCATCCATATCTCTCTGAATGGAATTGCTCATATTGTCTCAGAATATCTTAAATGAGGCAGTGTGAAAACACACAGACTAAGGTATGAATTACTTGCTTCAGAGCCAGAAATGAGATAACTCATGGGCTATTACAATCAAATTAAGAACATTTAATCATTGGAACTGATTAGTCAAAAGTTGAGCTCATGTATGCCCGATATTTTTCTGAGTACTTCTTCAATTAGATCAGCAGCAGCTGAGGGTATTTAAATAGAGGCAGTTTCCTTCTTTATTCGAGTTTCCCTGATCCACTCAGTGTTCCCCATCAGTATGTGAAATTGTCCATGTCTTAGCAATATTTTTAAAAAAATTATCCTTCACTTTTGTGCTTCTTTCAGCAGTTTCCCCATATCTTGTCTTGTCTTGGTTCACTACCAGACTTCTCCAAATCATTTCTTCCTCCTTGGTGTACTTCATTCTGGTTGTGATATCCATCCTCTGCTGAATCATCTCTTACTTACTTAATATGGTACCATGCAATGGATATCTCTTTGCAGCATCCTAATTGTTGACCCCTGTTTTAGTCAGCTTTTTTGGTGCTGTAACTAAAGGCCCAACAAGAACAAACTTTTTTAGGGGAGAAAAAGTTTATTTGAGGGCTTGCAGTTTCAGAGGTCTCAATCTATTGATAGCCAGCTCCATTCCTCCGGGATAGAAGAAGTAAGCTGAACATCATAGAGGAAGAGTGTGGCAAAGGGAGGCAGCTCACATGATGATCAGAAAGCAGAGAGGGACTCCACTAGCCAGATAGAAAATATCTACCCCAATGTGCACCGCCAATGACCTACCTCCTCCAGCCACACCATACCCACCTTCAGTTACCACTCAGTTAATCCCATCAGGGGATTGATTCACTGATTGGGTTAAGGCTCTCATGATCATTTCTCCTCTAAACATTCTTTTATTGTCTCACCCTTGAGCTTTTAAGGGACACATCACATACAAATCATAACAACCACTCTCTCCTCTTTTTAAAACCATTGTCCTGGCTAGGCATGGTGGTTCATGCCTGTAATCCCAGCGGCTCAGGAGGCTGAGGCAGGAGGATCTTGAGTTCAAAGCCAGCCTCAGCAACAGCAAGGGGCTCAGCAACTCAGGGAGACCTTGTCTGTAAATAAAGGACAAAATAGGGCTGGAGATGTGGCTTAGTGGTTGAGTGCCCCTGAGATCAATCTCTAGTACCCCTCCAAAAAACAAATCTTTATCCTATGTGGCATTGATTACTATATTCTCTCCCATTGTCTTCTATCTAGCTAATGTAGTTTTTTTTTATTGATTAAAAAAAAATAAAAGGAGGGGTCAGGGGATTAGCAAGGATGGTGGAATGTGATAGACATCATTATCCAAAGTACATGTATGAAGACACAAATTGGTGTCAACATATTTAATGTAGGAATTTTATAAGAAACAGTTGCCTAAGCTCTCTCTTCATTTTACTTTATGGCTTTTGTTCCTAGATTAACTCATTGTGGATCTGATTTTAATGGCCAATGTAGAACTCCAGCCAACATTTCTCTGAACTCTAGACTGGGTGAGTGGTGATCCTCTGGTTAAAGCACCTGCATAAGGCATCTAGAATGCAACACACCCTCATGAAGCTCATGTTCTTCCAGCCTCTCCCATACCTGCTCCACATCCTCTGTTCCAGTGATGTTTATCAGTGATGTCATCTCCATTCATTTGAGAATCGGAAACCAGTAAACTGAAGGTTGTGTTTGCTTCCTCTTTCTTCCCTGACCCTTGCCACATCCACCTTACCCTGTTCCTTTTGTTTCTTTTACATTGCTTACCTCTGTCTACCTCACTCCTTCTCCCCCACCCCTACCCTTATCCATTTTGTCACAGAACACCACAAGAATTTCAAAACTTGCAGCACATGTTAATTGCTCTCCTTGGAATCAGTTCCTATTACTTATGTAATATGTTACCCCAACTTAATGGCATAAAATAACAAAAATTTATTATTGTATCATTCTATTGTTCAGAAGCCTTTCAGACAAGGTGTCAGCAGGCCTGCTTTTCTCCTGGAGCTAAATGTGGGAGTTTCATAGGACACAGCCTAGGCCTTTCCAAGCTTCCAGAAGCCACCTTGTTCCTGGGTCCCTGCCTTGTCAATCCTTCTTCTCACATCTTCTTTGACCCTCATCCTCTGCCTCCGTCTTATGAAAACCCTCATGATTACATTGGGTGCATCGGATGAATCCAGGATACTCTCCTGTCTCGGGATCTTAAATTTAATCATAACTGCCAAGTTCTCTTTGCTTGTAGAGTAAGGGATTCACAGGTTTTTAAGGTAAGTGTGTAGACAGGTTAGGGTCCATTATCCTGTCGACTGCAGGACAAAGCTCCTGTCGATGCAGGAATATTCAGAGGTAAATTATTAGATTATGAGAGCTAGAAGTTAAGCAGTCCATCCTAGTTTGAATGGATGGACAGGGTGGTAACCATAGGCAGGCTGCACCTGGAGGGAGAAGGTAGATGACTGAAAACCCTCCTGGAGGTATTGCTATTCCTGTGGTTCCTTCCTCTACCCTCCTCCCCTGCTTCCTGCCCTTACCATGAGCTGAACAGCTCTCCTCGGGTGGGCCCTTCCCCTACAATGTTCTTTCTGCCTCTCCTTGGGCCCAGACCAATGGAGTCAGCAGTCGATGGCTCAGCTCTGAAATTGTGAGCCTCAAATAAACTGTGAGCTTCAAATAAACTTTTCCTCCTCTAAATTCTTCTTGTTGGATGTTTTGGTCTCAGCAACACAAAAGCTGACTAAAACAGGAATGCTGTTCCCCTCCACTCAACTTTTCCCACAATTTCATAGCCCCCATTGCAGCTTCTGATCTATGGTCAGATCCTTGATCCTATACCCCTCTTTCTCAGAGTCAAGTTTATCTGTTAGAAGTGTACACACCGTTAGTTCATTTGTGTATATTTACTTGACTCGTGTTCCTGCACCCCACCAGTCAGGGGAGTTTATTAAAGGAGGAACCATGTTGGTTTTGCTAACTGATCTGTCTCCATGCCCAGCAGAGTAGCTGGGACGTTGGAGTCTGTGGCTTTCAGAAATCTCTAATTGGTTTTGCAATTTCAATTTGGTTTGTTACAAAAACACAAACATTTTTCTTTTGACTTGAAATAATTATAGACTTATAGAAAAAAAAACCAATCTTTTTGTGAAAGTTGGCATAATTAAGCTGCATTTAGAAAAAAAAAGTACAACCTGTTTGTTCAGAAAGTAATACAGAACATTTCTTCTATATTATGTTTTTCAGAATCCTACTGTTTCCCTCAAGTTTATATAAACTTTATTAAGATAAATGACTAACATTGACAATTCCAAAATTAGTTATTTCAGAAAATATCACTTACCATAAATTGGAATTTTATTCTGTTGCCCATTCAGCTATTAAAAAATGAGATTCCCTCAAGAAAATTATTTTGAATTCTGACCAAAACACCCAATGACATTTAATGTATCTTTGGTGAAAATGTTAGAGTACAACCTGTAAAAAGAGCAAAATTTCCTTTAAGAATAATCAACTGAAAATTAAGAAAACAGATGAAGGAATTGTGTCTGTTTTTTTCCCCTCAGAGGAGAGACTGGGTTTGGGGGATATAATATTCCTTGATCAAAAATTAAGTTCTGTAAATCAAAACCAGATTAGATAAAAGGTACCCCGATACACAGAATAGAAGGAGAAATGTGGAAAGCCTTTGTAGGCATAACATTCGAAACATTTCTTAGGATATAGGAGAATTAGAGGTAAAGGTGCCTATAAAATAAAAGGTTATTTCATCAATTAGTGAGCCATTAACCAAGAGCATCTGGAAGTTTAGAATCTAATTAAGAGTGATTAGCATAATACAAAAAGGCTCTTATATGTGGACACATGGCACATGGGAAAAAATGGGTAATGATATGGAGGCAGAACAATTCAGGGTTGATTGATTGAAAATCAACTATTTTCAAATGTCAGTGGTACCCACCCCCAAAAAAGGTCAGTTTGACTAAACAAACATTTATTGAGTACCTAATACTGTGTGCTGGCCATTCCGTTAGAGCAGATGGATAGAAAACTCAGGCAAAAGCAATTACAGCAAAGACCTGTGAAGCAGGAAACATTAAATTACATGCAAATGTACGCCCATGTTCAGAAATACAGCATAGGCTTTTGCTTTACCATTATGAATCCTCAACACTTAACAAAATGTATAGTTAATAGGCAACAAATAATAACAGGTGCTTTCCCATTTACTTGGACTTTCATATTTTTCTGCTTTTTTCTATTATAAAAATATCTGGGGCTGGGGGGTACAGTTCAATGGTAGAATGCTTGCCTAGCATACCCAGCACCAAAAAGAAAAAGGAAAAGATAGTAAAATAGTAAAAAATAGTAGAAATATTATATATATGAATATATATAAATATCTTTGTACTTAACTATTTTTCTCCAACTATGATGTTTTCAGAGGATATGTTTTAATAAATATAATTACTAGATCAAAGGATAAGACATGCTAACGTATTTAATAAGTATTGGTTAATTTCTTGAGTGCAATACCACATAAAGCCACCAGGATAATACAAGAGTTTTACATTATCTGCCAGACTTTGAGTGATTGCTCCCATATGTGTGTATGTGTGTACATACATTGTTAATTTGAGAGATTAAAAATGGCCTTTCATTTAAAATTCCATTTATATACTGACTATTAATGAGTTGAAAATATTTGAATAGTTAATTAGGTAGTAACTCATGTTTCTTTTGGAACTGCTTATTGTTATTCATTGATTATTTCTGAACTGAGGAAGAAAATGTTTTTCTCTTATTTGTATGACTTCAGATAATAAAGACCTTCCTAATATGCCTTTGGAATAGATAGGGATAATTTTCCAAAATATGGGATTTTGTTTAAATTCCACTATAATTAACAAAGTAGGAGATTGTATTGCGTTGTATTTAAACTCAAATGAGAAACTTAGTTAAAAGTGAAGAACTTGAATTTCACTTATTTCCATAAAAAAATGATATGAGGAATCAAAAGTTTCCTCTGAAGTTTAAAATAAATTATGATATATATGAAGATATTTCAATTCCCACATGTTATTTTTAGATTGTTTGTGCTGAATCCCTGCTTTTAAAATATGAGAAAGGTAGTAAGAAATCTTCTTTACTGCAACTAGGTGTTTGTTAGTCATATTATTATTTTATATCATGAAGGCTTATCCCTATTCTATAAACACAACTTTTGATTATCTAACCTTAATAACATGTTTGAATAATTTATTTTATTATAATTATTTAGTTTCTTCATCGTTTTTTCATCTTCAATCATTTATCCATGTTTAAATGGATATTTGTTTTAGTGAGTTTCATGAATGCTATATTATTTGAATTCCCGCATATTTGAGATCATCTTTCTTTTAAGGACAAGTTAAGTAGTAGTATAATACACTTTGGTCTCATTTTTCTTCTTCTAAACTTTGTAAACAGGACTACATATTTTCATGACATTCAATGAGGCCTTAGGTAAGACTTGCCCACAAATTGTTTGCTCTGCTGGAATTTCTCATTCTGTTAACCATCAAGTTTAACAATCCCACCTTTATCAATAATAATTGATATTATTGATTTTTTAAAATTATTTTTATCAATAATTGTCACTTTTATCTTATAACACAGTAAACAACTTAATTCAGATGATTAAACTTTTATTTAATCTCAAGAAGTTTGTATTATATTCACTGTGTCATATGTTTTCAGTTTGTCTACGTTTTTCAGGAACTTTATTATTTGAATGATTTTTCCCGTACCTTTTATATTTTGTCTTCCTTCTAAGCACTTAGATCTCCTTGATACTTTCTATTTAATTTTGTGGGGTTTTTTTCTCAGACACTGAAACCTAAGACAGACCTTCAATGTGTTTGCTGATATTTTTTCTCTAATTTGTGTTATTATTTCTGGTAGTTTCATGGGTTGGATCTTTTCTCTCTCTCTCTCTCTCTCTCTCTCTCTCTCTCTCTCTCTTTATCTCCTTTAATTTATTTAGCATCTCTTTATGATCTCTTATTTCCTAGAAAGCAAATTGTGTTAATTTTACTTCATCCTATGGAGGCTATAATTTATCTGAATTATTCCTGTGTTTCCTGGCAGTAATTCTACTTCTATTATATTAGCCAACATTCTTTATATTATTATTTATTCCCTCTCTCTCTACCTCCCACCTTCCTGCCCCCTTTCATCGTTCTATTATTCTCTCTGGAATGTGAGATTGTGAAATGATGTTAGCATCACTAGTGTGTATATATAGCCTACATACTCTTTCCTGGGTCACACTAACTTTTGGTAGTGGAAGGTCCAGTCATGCAAGCTTTTAGCTTAAGCATACTATACACAGGGATGAAGACAATTTTCTGCTTCACTTGAGCTCCCCACCCCCAGTACAGCATCTTCCTTGAGATCATGTATCCTCCATATTAGACAGTTTAAAGGTCCATATGGTTTTCCATGAATCCTTTCACACCACAGACTCTTCATATTGTAGTATCAGGTGAGCTGCATCCTTCTACTTTAGGCCATCTCCCTGGATATTTTATTCACCCTGGGAAGTAAAGTCATTAAAAATGATGGTGTGAGTGTGTCTCTCTTCACCTCTGCCTGTCCTGCCATTTCATGATTTTAAATTTGGGTCTCTTTAGTGATGCCCTGTATTTCTAGATTGTCCTGCATCTAAACCTGTCTCTTCTAACAAGCAAAGTTTGCTTGGATGGCCCTTTACTTTCTTAAGATGCCTTTTTTTTTTCTCCCCTGTGTTATGAGAAAGCTAGTGTCAGCCTTTGGCTTCATGCTTCATTATAATTTGAATTTTGCTCTAATTAAGAAGTAACCTATAAATGTGATTTGAGTGTGTGAAAGTTGGTTTGTATTATTTAATATAGAAATCTATTCTCTATTTTTGCTGTTCTTATAATGTTTTTTAGAATAAAAGAACAACAGGTTATTGAAACATCTTAACTTCACCTCCATTAACTAAAAAAAAAAAAAAAAACTTATCAACCTTTTCCTAACCTAATGATCTTGCTGTATCATTTCTTTGATTTAAAAAAAAAATAATTTTAAAATTAAGAAAAAGTTTCCTTGCTCTAATCCTAATTATGACTTGAGGATTAGCCATGAGATAAATTATTGTTCTAGTTAATTGAAAATTCTTCCAAAATGAATTTATGAGTATACCTTAAAATATAAAAAATAAAATAATTAAATCCCAAGAGTTTACTGAACTTTGTTAAAAGGTTATAAAAACTATTGAAGAGACTTTGGAAGATGGCGGCGAGGGGAGTGCATTGCCCCCGTGTGCTGCTTCACTGTGTGGGAGTATGACAAGTCAGGACAGCTAAAGGATATCTTGTTAGGAATTTCCAGCAATAGTGGGGTGCTCCAGAACCTGGAGGAAGGATTTCCATCGCACGAGGATCGGCTACGGGGACTCAAACGTGAGAGGTTTGTCGCACGGAGGGTAACACTGCTTATTCAGCAAATCGCCCCGCAGCTAGAGTCTGCAGCGCGCGCTGGGAAACGAGGAGATAGCGACGCAGGGATACAGCGCTGCAGTTTCTGCCAGCCGTGCAAGCACCGTACTCAGGGCTGAATTCTGGGTTCGAGACGGGGGAAGGAAGCGGTCCATCTCGGTTCTCCACACCGGTCAGACCACAGAGGAGGCCAGCAGCCACCATGTTGGAAAGCTGACGTCATCATCCCTGTTTTCGACTGACCGCAGCTCATTCAGCCATAGAACAGGTAATTTCAGGCTGCCATTCGCCTGCGGCTTGCAGACAGATTGCTAGGGTTCAGTGCATGGGTGCTTCTTAGAACCTGATCTTATCGGAGCGAACACCGAGCACGGGGCCGCCGAGTTCCGGCTCCTGGAACCGCCCTGGCCCAGGGCTGCGGAGCGTGCGGAGGCTGCTTCTTGGACCCTGCTCCTATCAGAGCATACAACAAGCACTAAGCGGCCGAATTCCGGCTCCCGGAACTGAGCCCGCGGGGACTGCTTCTTGGAGCCTACCCTTATAGGAGCTTACACCGAGCCGAGCACGGAGCGGCCAAGTTCCGGCTCCCGGAACTTCCCTGGCCCAGGGCTAGGAGCCCGCGGAAACTGCTTCTCGGTCCGGGTCCTGCCGAGAGCCGGTCAGGACTCACCCGTTGCTTTGGTTGCCCGGCAAGGGGAACGAAATGCTGCCATTCGCATAGGATACCAACATGGCAGAGATCTGATGTCATCAGAAAGCGGCAGAGGAGAGAACTTCATCAATACCAGCAGCGACAGAAACAGTTGGTCTCCTGGTAGGGGGGGTGAGGCACAGACACCCGAGTCTCCTCAATTTGTCGTCGAGCCAGAGGGGAGGAGCCGGGCCGCCGCCAGCGCCCGGAGCAGGCCCAGCGGCTTGCCAGCGTGGTGACCGCGTGACTCCAATTGGAGAGGGGGCGGAGCGGAGCCACCACCCGCACCCGCAAGGTGGGCAGACCCGCGACCCAGTGGTACATGGGCATGGTAGGAGGGGCAGGGCACAGCTGCCGCCCGCGCTTGCAAGGTAAACAGACCTGTCACAGACTGGCGGGTCAGGCCCAGTGGCCTGCCAGTGTGGTATACACGTCACCCCAACTGGAGTAGGGGCAGAGCAGATCCTTCTCCCACGCCCGGATCAGGCCCTCCCGGTGTGGTGGCCACGTGACCCCAATTGGAGTGGGGGCAGAGCGGAACCGCCACCCGTGCCCGCAGGGTGAGCAGACCTGTGACCAACCTGCAGATCAGGCCCAGGGGTCCGCAGGCGTGGTAGGAGGGGCAGGGCAGATCCGCCGCCCGCGACTCCAAGGTAGGCAGACCTGCGACAGACCGGCGGATCAGGCCCAGGAGCCTGCCGGCATGGTACACACACCACCCTAATTGGAATAGGGGCAGAGGTAGTCGCCGCCTGTGCCAGGAACAGGCCCAGCGACCTGCAGGTGGGGTAGTCATGACACCCCAGTTGGAATAAGGAGAGAGCAGAGCCGCCGCCCGCGCCTGCAGGAAAGATACGCAAGCAGTATGAAAAGACAAGGAAAGAAAGGACCACAAGCAATGCAGGTCAACGCAACTTTAGAAGAGGTAACAGCTGCAGCAGATGGAATGTCAGATAAAGAATTCAGGATATACATGCTTCAGATGATCTGGAGTATCAAGGAAGAAATTAGACAGCAAAATCAGACAATGAAAGATCACTTCGACAATGAATTACACAAACAAATCCAGGAAGCAAAGGATCAACTATACAGGGAGATAGAGTTATAAAAAACAAACAAACAGAAATCCTAGAAATGCAGGAAGCAATAAACCAACTTAAAAACTCAATGGAGAATACTACCAGCAGAGTACAACACTTAGAAGATAGAACTGCAGACAATGAAGACAAAGTATTTCAACTTGAAAAGAACATAGACAGCTCAGCAAGACTGTTAAGAAACCATGAGCAGAACATCCAAGAAATATGGGATAACATTAAGAGACCAAACTTAAGAGTCATTGGGATACAGGAAGGTACAGAGCTCCAAACCAAAGGAATGAGCAGTCTATTCAATGAAATAATACGAGAAAACTTCCCAGACTTGAAGAATGAGACAGAATCCCAAATCCTAGAAGCCTACAGGACGCCGAATGTGCAAAATCATAAGAGATCCACACCTAGACACATTATAATGAAGATGCCCAACATACAGAATAAGGAGAGAATTTTAAAAGCTACAAGAGAAAGGAAGCAGATTACATTTAGGGGTAAGCCAATCAGGATAACAGCTGATCTTTCAACACAGACTCTGAAAGCTAGAAGATCCTGGAATAACATATTCAAACACTGAAAGAAAATGGGTTCCAACCAAGAATTGTGTATCCAGTGAAATTAAGCTTCAGGATGGAAGATGAAATTAAAACCTTCCACGATAAACAAAAGTTTAAAGAATTCGCAGCTAGAAAACCATCTCTTCAAAACATCCTCGGCAAAACATTACAGGAAGAGGAAATGGAAAATAACAATGAAAACCAACAGTGGGAGGTAGGACAGTAAAGGGGGGGAAAATAATCAAAGAGGAAAAGAAACCATGTTTAGTAACAGAAATAAACAAATATGGCTGGAAGAACAACCCATATCTCAATAATAACCCTAAATGTTAATGGCTTAAACTCACCAATTAAGAGACACAGGCTAGTAGAATGGATCACAAAACAAGACCCAACAATATGCTGCCTACAGGAGACGCATTTGATAGGAAAAGACATACATAGGCTGAAGGTGAAAGGTTGGGAAAAATCATATCACTCATATGGACTTCGGAAACAAGCAGGAGTGTCCATACTCATATCAAATAAAATAGATTTCAAGCCAAAGTTAATCAAAAGGGATAAAGAGGGACACTACATACTGCTTAAGGGAACCATACACCAACAAGACATAACAATCATAAATATTTATGCCCCAAACAATGGTGCAGCTATGTTCGTCAAACAAACTCTTCTCAAGTTCAAGAGTCTAATAGACCACCATACCATTATCATGGGAGACTTCAACACACCTCTCTCGCCACTGGACAGATCTTCCAAACAAAAGTTGAATAAGGAAACTATAGAACTCAATAACACAATTAATAACCTAGACTTAATTGACATATATAGAGTATACCACCCAACATCAAGCAATTATACTTTTTTCTCAGCAGCACATGGATCCTTCTCAAAAATAGATCATATATTATGTCACAGGGCAACTCTTAGACAATATAAAGGAGTAGAGATAATACCATGCATCTTATCTGATCATAATGGAATGAAACTGAAAATCAATGATAAAAGAAGGAAGGAAAAAGCATACATCACTTGGAGAATGAACAATAGGTTAATGAATGATCAATGGGTTATAGAAGACATCAAGGAGGAAATTAAAAAATTCTTAGAGATAAATGAAAACACAGACACAACATATCGGAATCTATGGGACACATTGAAAGCAGTTCTAAGAGGAAAATTCATTGCTTGGAGTTCATTCCTTAAAAATAGAAAAAAACAACAAATAAATGATCTCATACTTCATCTCAAAATCCTTGAAAAAGAAGAGCAAAACAACAGCAAAAGAAGTAGAAGGCAAGAAATAATTAAAATCAGAGCTGAAATTAATGAAATTGAAACAAAAGAAACAATTGAAAAAATTGACAAAACTAAAAGTTGGTTCTTTGAAAAAATAAACAAAATCGACAGACCCTTAGCGATGCTAGCGAAGAGAAGAAGAGAGAGAACTCAAATTACTAGCATACGGGATGAAAAAGGCAATATCACAACAGACACTTCAGATATACAGAAGATAATCAAAAACTATTTTGAATCCTTATACTCCAATAAATTAGAAGAGAGTGAAGGCATAGATAAATTTCTTAAGTCATATGATCTGCCCAGATTGAGTCAGGAGGATATAGACAACCTAAACAGACCAATATCAATTGAGGAAATAGAAGAAACCATAAAAAGACTACCAACTAAGAAAAGCCCAGGTCCGGATGGGTATACAGCAGAATTTTACAAAACCTTTAAAGAAGAACTAATACCAATACTTTTCAAGCTACTTCAGGAAATAGAAAAAGAGGGAGAACTTCCAAATTCATTCTATGAGGCCAACATCACCCTGATACCTAAACCAGACAAAGACACTTCAAAGAAATAAAACTACAGACCAATATCTCTAATGAACCTAGATGCAAAAATCCTCAATAAAATTCTGGCGAATCGGATACAAAAACATATCAAAAAAATTGTGCACCATGATCAAGTAGGATTCATCCCTGGGATGCAAGGCTGGTTCAATATACGGAAATCAAAAAATGTTATTCACCACATCAATAGACTTAAAAATAAGAACCATATGATCATCTCGATGGATGCGGAAAAAGCATTCGACAAAGTACAGCATCCCTTTATGTTCAAAACTCTAGAAAACCTAGGGATAACAGGAACATACCTCAATATTGTAAAAGCAATCTATGCTAAGCCTCAGGCTAGCATCATTCTGAATGGAGAAAAACTGAAGGCATTCCCTCTAAAATCTGGAACTAGACAGGGATGCCCTCTCTCTCCACTTCTGTTCAACATAGTTCTCGAAACACTGGCCAGAGCAATTAGACAGACGAAAGAAATTAAAGGCATCAAAATAGGAAAAGAAGAACTTAAATTATCACTATTTGCAGATGATATGATTCTATACCTAGCAGACCCAAAAGGCTCTACAAAGAAACTATGAGAGCTCATAAATGAATTCAGCAAAGTGGCAGGATATAAAATCAACACGCATAAATCAAAGGCATTCCTGTATATCAGCAACAAATCCTCTGAAATGGAAATGAGGACAACCACTCCATTCACAATATCTTCAAAAAAAATAAAATACTTGGGAATCAACCTAACAAAAGAGGTGAAAGACTTATACAATGAAAACTACAGAACCCTAAAGAGAGAAATAGAAGAAGATCTTAGAAGATGGAAAAATATACCCTGTTCATTGGATAGGCAGAACTAACATCATCAAAATGGCGATATTACCAAAAGTTCTCTATAGGTTTAATGCAATGCCAATCAAAATCCCAACGGCATTTCTTGTAGAAATAGAGAAAGCAATCATGAAAATCATATGGAAAAATAAACGACCTAGAATAGGAAAAACAATGCTAAGCAGGAAGTGTGAATCAGGCGGTATAGCGATACCAGACTTCAAACTATACTACAGAGCAATAGTAACAAAAACAGCGTGGTACTGGTACCAAAACAGGCAGGTGGACCAATGGTACAGAATAGAGGACACAGAAACCAATCTACAAAACTACAACTATCTTATATTTGATAAAGGGGCTAAAAGCATGCAATGGAGGAAGGATAGCATCTTCAACAAATGGTGCTGGGAAAACTGGAAATCCATATGCAACAAAATGAAACTGAATCCCTTTCTCTCGCCATGCACAAAAGTGAATTCAAAATGGATCAAGGAGCTTGATATCAAATCAGAGACACGCCGTCTGATAGAAGAAAAAGTTGGCTACGATCTACATTCGGTGGGGTCGGGCTCCAAATTCCTCAATAGGACACCCATAGCACAAAAGTTAATAACTAGAATCAACAAATGGGACTTACTCAAACTAAAAAGTTTTTTCTCAGCAAAAGAAACAATAAGAGAGGTAAATAGGGAGCCTACACCCTGGGAACAAATCTTTACTCCTCACACTTCAGATAGAGCCCTAATATCCAGAGTATACAAAGAACTCAAAAAATTAGACAATAAGAGAACAAACAACCCAATCAACAAATGGGCCAAGGACCTGAACAGACACTTCTCAGAGGAGGACATACAGTCAATCAACAAGTACATGAAAAAATGCTCAACATCTCTAGCTGTCAGAGAAATGCAAATCAAAACCACCCTAAGATACCATCTCACTCCAGTAAGATTGGCAGCCATTATGAAGTCAAACAACAACAAGTGCTGGCGAGGATGTGGGGAAAAGGGTACACTTGTACATTGCTGGTGGGACTGCAGATTGGTGCAGCCAATTTGGAAAGCAGTATGGAGATTTCTTGGAAAGCTGGGAATGGAGCCACCATTTGACCCAGCTATTCCCCTTCTTGGTCTATTCCCTAAAGACCTAAAAAGAGCATGCTACAGGGACACTGCTACATCGATGTTCATAGCAGCACAATTCACAATAGCAAGACTGTGGAACCAACCTAGATGCCCTTCAATAGACGAATGGATAAAAAAAATGTGGCATTTATACACAATGGAGTATTACTCTGCATTAAAAAATGACACAATCATAGAATTTGCAGGGAAATGGATGGCATTAGAGCAGATTATGCTAAGTGAAGCTAGCCAATCCCTAAAAAACAAATGCCAAATGTCTTCTTTGATATAAGGAGAGTAACTAAGATCAGAGTAGGGACGAAGAGCAGGAGAAGAAGATTAACATTTAATAGGGATGAGAGGTGGGAGGGAAAGGGAGAGAGAAGGGAAATTGCATGGAAATGGAAGGAGACCCTCAGGGTTATACAGTGGAGGGGGTAGAGAGAGAGGAGGGGAGGGGAGGGGAGAGGTGGGGAGGGGGGAAGGTGGAGGATGGGAAAGGCAGCGGAGCACAACAGACACTAGTATGGCAATATGTAAATCAATGGATGTGTAACTGATGTGATTCTGCAATCTGTGTATGGGGTGAAGGTGGGAGTTCATAACCCACTTGAATCAAAGTGTGGAATATGATATGTCAAGAAATTTGTAATGTTTTGAACAACCAACAATAAAAAATTAAAAAAAAACTATTGAAAATGTAATTGAGAATTATTTTTTGAATAAAGAATGGAAGGCCATTATATAAATGTTTGTATAAAAGGGTTGAGAAAATACTAAATTTTTTCTTTATTAAAATGTAGAATAAAATAGCAATACAAAGTCATGACATGTAAAACAACTAAGAATGCTCCCCTAATGGATTATTGTTTGGGAAATCATTTCCTAATAAAAACATGGTTAGAAATATAATAAAGAACTATTTTAAAACACTGCTATTTCACAAAGTTGCTTGAAGTGATGATTAAACCATTTCTATTACAATGAAAATTATCTTGCAAAGCTTGAATAGACATGTTGGTATTTCATGTGATTCTTATCATAGTTGCTACTTTTATTTTATCATTATTATTGTAAAATCTCAACCTATACAGAGATTAACACAAAAGAGCTGCTTCAGATCACAGTCTTTGGGGTAAATTTTGGAGTCAAAATTTGAAAAATGTCTTGGTGCTTTAGCTCCAAGAGATAGTTCACTTACTAATATGAAATCGTGACCTGTCAGTTAATGTTATTCCTCTGTATTTCTGTGATCAATACAAGAGCTTTCCAAGAAGACAATGTGGGAACTAAAAGAGTTAGCATTAGCCAGAATAACATGAAGGCAACCTACTTTGGCAATTTAGAAGGAAAAGCATTCTCCTCTCTCTTATGGGAAAGCACAAACTTTATGTGTTAGGAAATGAGCATCTCTTCTTTTGCAGTTGCCTGAATATTTGCTGGAATGAGACTGTAAAGAGCTGGATAGCCAGTGCATTCTCTATCCCGCGCCTTTTTTTTTTTTTAAAGAACACCAGTAATTTGATTTTTCAGAAAATTATATGTAAGAACATGAGAACAGAAGAAGAGTGGACTGATTTTTGAGGAAAATAAATTAGATGCCTTGTTTGCATTTTAACATATCCCATGAAACTCATCTGTTTTTAAACAGTCGCTTAAACCACAAAGCAGTTGAAGGTGAGAAGAATTGGAAAAAAGCAACCAAACAGGCAATAAACAGACCTGGAAATTGGACTCTGGTGAGAGGGCTCTAAACAAAGTCAAAAGATGGTTACAAAACATGATAATCTCATGTCGCTTATATGAAGTGCATTATGTGCTCTTCTGAATTATGACAATTATTTTGGTCTGCTGAAAATTGCTATGAATATTGATATATAAGACATATATGTCCCAAATTTTCATAAATAAAATATGGTATCATCAACATCAATGGTGAAATTGACACTTTTTGTTGACTCTGAAAACACCTTGGAACCTCATGTTGCCATTAAATTTAATAATTAATATCTCATTATACTGATGAGGGTACATCAAGATTCCTATTTTACAGAATGTCATATAACATACTTAACGTGTAAGTATGTGTGTTGCCTCTAGTCTTAAAAAAAAAGCTAACAATGCTATCTAATTTAATAATCTCATTTTGCAGGTGTGGAAATTGAGATCCAGGTGTGGTAAGCGACTTTCTCATTCTCTTAACAGCTGGATCTACATATTACTTACTGTGTTATGTTTCTTGCAGGACATTCCCTCTATGTAAGAATAATATTGGAAATACTTGGTTATGTAAACTGGATGCTCTGCTAAGTAAAGGATAACACGTAGTAAAACTTTACTAGGTTAGTTAATGGAGATAAGCGTGCATACACTGCACACTCACAAACATTCATATTATGAGTAAATGACTCATATTCATATTATGAGTAAGTGACTTCAAACTTGAGGTTGTGTGTCATTTGCATTCCTTCCCAGGGCCATCATCTCACCCTGTCACTAGACAATTTCTCTCCATGAGCCTTAAGGTTTGCTTCTTCAATGACTTAGGTAAGGTTCTGAGAGCAGCCATTGTGCTACATGTACACCAAAAGTTAGATAATAAGGACATTTAATTATATCGTATAGCAAGATGATGTTCATTAAACATCAAAAGTGAAAAGGTCAAATGGGCATTTGGATAGTTGAATCTGGAATTACGAGACGAAAATGGAGATCAACATATGGGATGAGATGAGAAGAGATTGTTGTGTGTGAGTGACCAGAGAAGAAAAGGAGGGGTGGTAGAGAGTCCTGGTCACCTTTACATGTGGAGATATAGAAGAGGAGAAAACCAAGAGGAAGAGGATCCTGTGAGCCAGGAAAATATGATGTCGTAGAAGGCATTTACAGAAAGGAGTGGTCTACTGTGTCACCAGGTGTTGAAATATTAAGACAACAGACAGTTAATAAATACTGGTCCTATATTTTGAAAGTAGTTAAACTTAATGAATAATTTTGAATATTGTCCACTTTAGTGACATTCACATTTGAGTAAGTGGAATTTTTTTTATGTGGCATTTTGCATCTCTCAGCTCACATTCCTAAATGACAAATAAATAAATAATCTGACAATAAATGTCAGGTAGAAAAAATTCTTACTTGGCAACACATGGATACGAGACAACAGCTTAGAATCATGTCTACTTTCTGTCAAACTTCTTGACTACTGACAGAAGTTGAATTCATGCATGGCAACTGCTCACAGTCTTAGGATTCTTGATAAATTCAGTGAGTAATGTATTTAGCCAGCAGCACATAACACTCACTGCGAGTCCAGCCACCCATAAAAACTGTAGCATGGAACAGTTTTGTCTCCCAGGGTAGAACATTGCACACATACAACTGAGATATCTGATGATTTTAAGACATGGTAGTCACAAAGGCACATACTTGGCATCTCCACTATGATGCCCATCAACAAAAAGGAAACGAAGCCAAAAGATGTGCCTGTTCTGGGAATTTCATGGTACTTCCCCTTGTTCATTATTTTTTTTTTAATAGGGACAAAGGGAGCCATTGGACATTTGAAGGATCCATTGAAATTTATGAAATCTCACTGTCAAAATATACATGTGCACATGGAGAAATTATTGTCCATATAATTTTCAAAGGTATTGCTTTGCATCTGAAGATCATGCATGGACCTCTAGAGGATTTAGAACTTTGTGTTCTAAAACAATATGATTTTTATACCTGAGAAGATAAGAAGCAACAAGAAGGGAAGGATAACTCCAATCAGATTCTGAATATTGAGATTGTGATATGTGAATGATGGCACTTGTGACTTTGTCAACAGAATGTCCTCTGGTGTCAAAAAAACTTTTGAAGACCAGAGTGAACAGCTGGTCTAATTATGTTGTTCCAGGATAGTTGACCCAGCATTTTGTGCATGTGCCTGTGTGTAATAAACAGCCTACCCTGTCTAAGGTTGTTTATCATTTCCATCACCCAGAGTGAAGCTAGGCAGCCAGTCTTCCTCCTGATGAAAGTGATAAGTGTCTGCTCACAGGGAGCACATTATCCTTCATGAAACATTGACCTGATCAATGAGAAAACAAACTGATGTGTCCTCTTTCTGAATCATACACAACACCCCCAAACACACACACAACTTTCTTTCTTCCTTTCTTGTCACTCAGCTATAATATAAACCCTGATGACAGCCAAAAGAATAGCAGGTGGCTTTGGCCACTTCATTTTGATCCAAGAAACCTGACATAAAAGTCTGATAAACACACACCCATAATAAATTTTTAAAATCATAATCATCAGGCTGCAGGAGGAGATGGATTTTCTGACAATCTGGAAGTTTACAAAGGTATACATTGGCAATATTTGGCATTCTTTGGCTTGGAGAAGCATCTCTGCTTTCATGTTCATGTGACGTTCTCTTTTGCCCAAATATATATATATTTTTTTATCAAGACACCAGTCATATTGGATTAGGACTCACCCTAATAACCTTATCTTAGTTTAACTAATGGTGTCTGTGATGACTTGGTCTCCTAATACCCTCATTGGATGCCTAGGAGTGAATGCTTCCACATGAATCCAGGAGAGTGTGTTTCAATCAGTGATACTAAGTGCCACAGATGGTGCGGAGAAATAGTCCTCTTATAAATGATGGCAAGAGCAAAAAGATAGGTTATTTGTGTAGATGACCATCTTCAACAAGTTACAGAAGCTTTAAAAATGTGTGTACGTTTTGTGCAAGGTAATCTAAGGAATAATGACGAATTTGGTGAAAAGAATATTCATTATGAGAGAATTTATAATAACAAATATTTTTAAAGTTTCTCAATTCCCAAAATAAGGGATTATTTAGAAGTGATGCTATAAAATAATAAAATATTGTTATTGTTTGAGTCTTATATGTCCCCCAAAGGCCTATGTACTAAAAGTTTCAATTACTATCCTAGTGCTATTGAGAGGTCATCGGTTATTGGGGGCATACCCTTACAGGGGAGAGTAGGACCTTAGACCCTTTCTTTCTTTTGCTTCTTGGTCAAGAGCTAAGCAGTTTTTGCTCCACATGTGCTTCCTACTATTACTATTTGGCACCCCATCCAAAGGCCTAAAAGCAGTGATCATGGGTTAAGCCCTCCAAAACCATGAACCCAAATAAACCTTTTCTCTTTATAAGTTGATTATTTCAGGCATTTGTTATAGTAATAGAAAGTTGACTCAGATATATTAAGCAGTTTGTCAAGACATAAATGTGGAATCACATTCATAATATAGACATTTCTCTATGTTGCAAAAAATAATAGATTATGTATTATGAAATTAGAATACTTTTTGCATCTATCATCTACAAATAGTAAAACCTAAAATATATACCCTAAAATGTAACAGTGCTTATTCAAGATAATGAAAATATTATTTTTATATATTCATTTTTGCTCTGGTATGTTCTATTTTTTCTACACTAAGTATACATATTTGTTTTTAAAAAGAATTTTTAAATATCATGTATATTTTTCTTCATTCTTTTTTATTGACAAACTGCTCTGAGATACTCTGGATAGTACCAGTTAAATGTACTTACACTGACGAGAAGAAATATTGAAACACATTCTGTTCTTCTGCTCCATTGAAAAGAGAAGTTTTGACAATTTATGGCCAAGGAGAATAAATACATAAATTGTAGGAATTTAGGTAAGTAATATAAACCTTAAATAAAACATAATAAATATGTTGGGAGCAACACAGTGCCCAGTTTGATAAAAATCAAATTTCCCAAATGACTTTCAATGATGCTTTAATCCAGGCATTGTCTATCTGGCTAGTTTTATCAAACAGAAGTATTTTACGGAAAAATGATTCTCCCTTTAAGATTAGATTGTTCCTATGCCTGTCACCTTATCTACTGTTACTTGGCCACTTGAAACTTTATATGATGCAACTAAGCACAGAATTACTCCTGCAACTGAAGAGCAGACAGAGCGAGAACTTATTTGACCATACTAACAAGATACAGAACTTTCTTCTCATTTCAATAGATTTAAAACCTGCCACAGAATTTGCTATGTTGGCATTATCTGATCCTTAAATAGTTCCATGCAGACTTTAGCTGAAATATGTCAGTTTTTCTTCACAGTAGCCACAAGCATTTGAAGGGGCAGAAAGTCTTTAACCAATAAGAACCTTTGCAGGTGTGATTTTAGAGGATTCTAAATACCCCAAGATGTTCAAAGGAAGATTATTTAGAGTAACCCCAATTCCTGGTGCCAACTTTTCAGCATGCCTCAGGGGAGTATGTTGAACACAGATGTCACAAGGAAAGCTTGTCTTCTTGAATGGCCCCTGGCTTGGTGTCATGTAACAAGATTCAGAGTGTGGATTGTCAGAGTCCTGATGTTCCCACATGTACTCTTGGGAACAAAGAACGTATTAAGGCTTTGTGGAAGACAGAAATGGGAAACACAACTGCTGGTAATATCCAGCTTTTCAAGTGTAGAGCTGAGATTTAAAACAAAACAAAACAGATAAAATGCTCACTTAGAAATTTGTATGGGGTCTGGGGCTATAGCTCAGTTGGTAGAGTGCTTGCTTTGCATGTACAAGGACCTGGGTTTGATCCCCAGTACCATAAAAAAAAAGAAGTTTATATGAAGTACTTCTTTTTTTGGATTTTAGAGTATTTGCTTACTTGTTCACTTCACCATTAAATGTTCAACAAAAGTAATTGGATAAAAACATGATGATATTCTAATCAGTGAATATTTAAACAGCCACATTGTCCCATAATGTCTTTTTGTTTCAAAACATAAAAAAAAAATCAATAAGAGTCATCATTTTCCTATCCAGAGATGGTTATTTGCCACATTTTTATACATTCTAATTTATGTGTCATTATATATAGTAACGCTTTTATAAATTGGGGTCAATTTTTACATACTGCTCTGTAGCCAGAATTTCTGACTTTTCAATTGACGAACTATAAATATTTAAAACATATCCTGAAATATTCTTTGAGAAGAAAAAAATAACTATGCAGTATTTATTAATGTATTCAAGTCCCCTATTCTATAAATATGTGAAGCAAGAAGTGAGATCTACACATTGTGAAGAGACAGGAATTAGTAAGATGCAGGCTCTGATCTCAGTCAGCTTCTATGCTAGCAATAAGGGGCCAGGTAAAGGTAAGCAGAAGTAAAGATGCTGCTCTAAGGCATAATAAGAAGAGAAAAATGCAGGCCACATTCATGTAGTGGAGGGACAAACGGCACCTCTGACTTGGAGGATCAGAAGGGAGCATTACAATAGTCAGCATGATGATGAAAGGCTTCTTGTCCCACAGGGTTAGCACCAAGTTCAAATGAGTTAAAACCTATTAACTACCTAGAATAGGTCCTGGCAGATAGTAAGTGATCAATAAGGCTTCATGGTTGCTGTTATTAATAGTATGAATACATGACGACGTAAGGAACATGTTACTCTAATGTCATCTGTTGAAGGCCTCTCCCCCTTGCACCTCAAAATTCAATGAGTCATGCATGTTTTATAGTAAATGGGCCTCAAGATTCAATCATGGATCCACAGAAATGAAGAACTCGAGATGTTTGCCATGCATCAGGCCCCAATTAAAATTTCCCCTACAATTTCCCAGTTGCCTAAAATGACCCAAAGAGTCATAAACTTGATGAGAGTATTTAATTACTAAAATGAAATAGGCCCATGGTCTTCCATGCTGGTCTAATAACTGCATTTCCATGACTAAACCAATGACACTGATTTTCTTTTGTTATTGTTCCGCCTCTGTTAATATGTGTTTATCTTATTTTAGTCTCTGTGGCCCTGAAACAAGTACTTATTAACCAGAAGCCATTTAAAGGCTGATGTGCAACGTTCTGCATTAAGAAAAGTGAAAGGAATCCAAGCACACATAGGTTCTTTTTGTCTTAATTAAAAGCTGGTTTGTACATATAATTCCTTTCCTGGCATATTATGTGGAGGTATTAAAATTAGATTCAGCGAGGATGGGGTAATTATAGGCATAACAAAAACTTCACTGGAGTCTTGTTTTAGGAACTTTACTCAGCTGCAGATGACAAGTTAATATATTGTGATTGGTAGTTCACTAACGGAGCTCTGCAGATTTGTACAACTAAACCTCCTCATGTAGAAACCGTGGTTTGTTTTTTTTTTTAACCTAACTTGGGTGCTAAGGACCCTGAATCTCACCGCCTTGGAAAACATCTTCAGGTCTGTGACTTGACTTCCTTTTCACCTTCTTGAAGGCTTTGATGTAGTCAGAGATGTGTCGAGTTTTGATCTAATATAAATTCTGCATTGTATGATGGAGTTCGTGGTTGGGGAAAGAGGCTTTATAAAAGACTAGGAAATATCCTGTTAGCACAATGATGTAGGAAGCAGTGCTAGATCTTGTAAATGATAACGTATGTTGGCCTGATCCCCAGATAAGACATTGGTTAAGAGCTTTAAGAATGGAGAAGTGTAAGAATGCTTTACTCTAAGATTCTCAAAGCTGAAGACTTCCATCCTCCTAGCTAATCACTTTGATAGAACAACCTAAAGGGCCTAGGGTACCTTTGGGGACAAATAAGCTGAATGGTTAATGAGGATCTTGGAAACTAGATCATGTGTAAGTCTTAGTGGTGTCTGTGAACCCCATTCTGGGGCCACCCACACACACGTCAATCTTTTAGTCATTGTACTGTGTGTTTTGTGAGAATGAAGCAATTTAGGAAGACACTGAGCAGCTTACAGGGAGCAAGCCAAGGATTCCTATAACACTATACCATGGTCTTTTATGTTGTTACAACTTAGTGTAAGAAGGAATAGATAGCCTCTGTTCCAATCTTCCCGCCCTGCCACTCTGCAGTACTAGGGATTGAACTCAGGAGTACTCTATCACTGAGCTACATCCTCAGCCTTTTTTTAAAATACTTTTTAGTTGTCAATGGACCTTTAATTAATTAATTAATTAATTTATATGTGGTGCTAAGAATCGAACCCAGTGCCTCACACATGCTAGGTGAGTGCTCCAACACTAAGCCACAACCCCAGTCCATCCTCAGCCTTTTTAAAAATTCTTTATTTTGAGACAGGCTCTCACTAAATTTCTGGGGCTAGTGTCAGGAATGAAAAGAGAAACTGTGCCTAGAATTCCTGAGTTGCTGGGATTACGGGTATGTGCCCCTGTGCTCAGCCCCCGAATTTCTATTTTATAAAAAAGGCCCAGAGTAGAGTGACTTGCCCTAGGGCATATAATATTAGTCTCAGATGGAAAATGAACTCAGTTTTACTCATCTCTGGTTCATGACTTTGTCCTTTGCTGATTACAAAACAAAGAATAGTACTCAATAAAGGCATCTTTTTTATCTTTCAAACAACTCTTTACAGTAAGAATCTTTCCTTATGAAAAGAGAGTAGAAAATCCAGGGGGAAATGAGCTAGATGAAATGAGAAGCCCAGGACTCGTTTAGGAAAAGCAAGTGCCTCTTCTATTGCTGAGGTCTACCAAGGTGATGAGCTTCATGATTACAGTTGGTGCTCAAGTCAGACCTCTTAACAAAGGCAATGAGCAATATACAATACTGCTGCATTTGCTCTGTGTTTTTAATGTAAAAGACTTTTTCATGTCCATGCTAATGTAAATTACATGTTATATGACTGAACTCAGAAATGAATTTAGGCTTCATGAAAATTTTTACTCTTTAACATGATTGAAGAATTGGTTGTCTTTGAGGACAACTCAAGAAGTTCAACAGAATCTAATGCTAAAAAAAAAAGAAGAAGAAGAAGAAAAAAGTCAATTTCTAACTAAGTTTCACAGTCAGGAAATGCACTATATAATTTATTTTAAAGAATATAGACTACTTCCCTCTGCGGGGTCTGACTTGTTGTCTGGACATTACACCTATTTAAATATCAGATTTCTTCTCCAAATTTGTAGTCACAGTATGGTGGAGGGGACCACTGAGATAGTATAACTACCTGAAAAATAGACTTGGGGTCAGAACATTAAAATAGCAGGAAGTGTCTTTTTATAAAGTTCAGAATCACAGCAAGAAAATTTTCTCCCCTATCTTATCAAATCCCAGGCACCTGCCCATGAAATTGGCAGCAGAAAAATTTTCTGTGCTGCCAATTACAGGTTTTTGGTCATCTTGCCAACTTGCTTTGTCTCCACAACCTGGCCAAATATAGCTATTGGCAGGAAAGTGAGTATTTGAAAATGATTACAGTATATAATCAGGATTTTTTTTTTTTTGGTTTCATAATGTTTAATTAAGTAATTTAAATACTGTTTTAGCAACAAGAATAGATCTGCTTTGTACTTCGTAATATGCAGCAGGCTCTTGTAATTTAAGCCCTTTGGTCACCAGTGCCTCAAAGAAAGAAATACAATGGGGTATTTAATAGACAGCATCCGTAACAAGGATACTTTAGCAAAACATTAATGACCTCAGTATTTTATAAGTCTGTGGCTGTAACCTTCCCCTACCTAATCAGAGACCTCCAAGTGCCTATTGCACTAGACAAAGCAGGCAAAATACAGAGAGGTGGAGTGTGGCATCAGGAATGAAAAGAGAAACTGTGCCTAGTGAGCTTCTAAAAGAAAGAGTTAATTTTTAGTTGGACCCAAAGATCCTTCAGAAAGACAATTGTCTTCAAAGTCAGACTTTTTTAGAGAGATTTTTTTTAAATGTCTTGAACATATCAGGAACCAGGTCTTCTACCAAGCGCAAAGAATCTCCCTGAAATTTGGCCGGCTGCCTAGGGTAAGGGCATGTTGCATATAGGAGATGGGAAAGCCAAATCCAATTATTCTGTTTTCAAAGAATTGTAAAGGGATGAAAGGATGTGAGGAAGAAGGGTGAAGGATGAGACACAGAAGATGCCCAAAGAGGGCTGGTCTGAGATAATGGAAATGTCCAAGAAGGAGTCTGCTTTTTAAAAAATTCACCTTAGGGAATCAGAAGGTTCTCATCAACTGTGTCAAGCCATAGCAAGATAAAACTGGAAGTACCCCAAGTTTCAGCTTTCCTAAGCTGGGCTTTGTTCTCCTATGGCCTGTGGTTGTTCAAAGGGGACAGCAGAAGCAACAGTTATCAGCTTCACCTGTGAACATGCTAAAAGTGCAAAGTCTTGGACCATAAGGCAGACCCATTGAATCAGAAGGGACACTCTCAGAGTGTAGCCCAGCAACCTGTTTCAACAAGACCTCTGGGTCTTTCTGCTGCACTTTAAAGTTAACGACTACTGACCAAGGGCTTAAATTTTAGATTTGAAAATTTCCATAGGTCCCCAGAGCTGATAATAAGGAGGCTGAGTGAAGTCACACAGCATTGCTTGGAGCCTACCAAGTGAGAGGCAAGGAGCGGGAGGGATGAAACACCTAGGACAATGGCTGCAAAAGAATGACAGCTATTCAGAGGCATTTACAGTGCCAACTATAACAAAGGAGCAGCAGAGCGCATCAAGGCACACCATCAGACCTGGACTTGATACGGAGAGTTCAACCCCACAGCTTTAGGCACAGATGGCAACATGCCACACATCAATCAAGGTACAAGGCCAGAGGGAACAAAAGGCACGCACTAATCCTGGAACTCTCCACTCTCCAGCCGTGCATGAACACCTACTGGTGACACTTTCTCCATCCTACTCCCAAGATAGCCAATACCATCTTGGAAGAGGGCAATGGAAGAAAGACAGAAGATAGAACAAGATCCATCTCATTAGAAAATTCATAGTCTCACTAAAAAAAAAAAAAAAAAAAATTAAACCAGTTAAGAATTTGGAGACCTGGTACAGGATTCAATTTTGAATGAATGTCCTGAAAGGAAACTATTGAACCAGAAGACTCTGGAACTTCCTTTATTGACCCATCTGAATGGTTCCCATTCCTCAGAGGAATGGGTTCAGAGCAGCACTAGAGAATAAATAAACCAGGTGTCTGAAAGCAAGCTGCGTAACTTTGTAACTACGCTGTACCCTTTTGCATCTTGTAGTACAAAGCTTACATTTATTCCAGCCAGAGTGCCCTCTGGAAAGCAAGACAAGACAGTTCAGTAGACAAATGATAGAACAAAATAATTGTAAAGGGATCTTAACACTGTGAGGACTGCGTGTGACATTTTTTTCAGTTTGTCCTTGCAAATTCTCCGCCATCCTCTCTCTCACAGCCGAACCATCAGGCAGATCTGCCAAGAGAGACCTGACAGAGCACTCAGATGGGGGGAGTTTGGTGACATTAGGATGATGGACAAATTGGGAGGGGTCAAGTGGGAATTCCATATTTAGAGACTCATTTTAGCAGAATGAATATAACAGACCTAAAATAAAGGGATACGAACTAAGAGAAAGGGCAAGAAAGCAATGGATTTTTTTTTATTCCTATGACCTATCTGCACTGGATTTTTTTTTTTTTTTAATAGAACATAGTCTTGGAAAATCACACCGATGGACCTTGACTGGAAGGTATTAAAAGCTCTTTAGAAATGTTCCCCGGCAGCATGTTTAAATATTTATGAACAATTTCTATAAATGACTACTAGCCAGTTGTAATAATTAAATGTGTTCGGATGATATAATAATCTTCCCATTGCCTGAAAATGTACTGACTGTAGAACACTCACCCTGAGACAGCCTCTGCTCAGGGGGCTGACCAGATTTTTTGCTTCCTGGAAAGATTGGGCCTTTTATTTTTAGTAACATTTAAAAACAGCTTTATTTTTATGGTCTAAGTAAAAGTCATAGATCTATATACATACATGCATATACCTCTCAGATCAATATATGAAGTATTTCCAGTGTCCCAGGTCACTTGTCCACTTCTAAGGCAAACCAACTACTCCTAAGCCAATTGCTATTATATTATTGCTTTTGGTTGTTTTTCTGTTTTTGGACTGATATAAATGAAATCAAAGAGTAATAATGTTTTTATGACTGATTTCTTTCATTCAAAATTCTGTCTATGAGATCCAGCTTTGCTTTTGCACTTGGCAGTAGTTTGTTTCTTTTCAGTGCTATGCAGTATTCTACTGGATAAATATATCACAATTCTCTTTCGATGGACATTACTAGAATATTGTTAAGTGACCATAGTGAAAAAGGACATCTTTGTCTTCTCCCTAACTTAATTTAGTTTAGTTCACTATTAATCTTAATGATGACATGAGATGCTGAGTTACAATGCTTTTTTAAAAAACATTAATATTAAGGAAATATCTTATTTTCTCTTGTTTGTCTTAAAAATTTATTAGGCACAGATCATTATTTTTATCAAAGACGTATAACATTTTGAGATGCTAATGAGTCCTTCAGTAAGTGAGAAGCTAATTCATATACCTAGAGTGCCAGATACCTAATCATTCATGTATTCAAAGAATAATTCATATAGACTCTAGTTTGGCATGAAGTATTTTTCCTCTCATATACTGTGGGATTGATTTGCTAATGATTGCTTGACAATTTGAGGCTTTAAAAGTAAGACTACAGGTCTGCAGTTTTCTTGTTTGGCAATTTCTTGGGTTTTCCATGAGCTAACGTTACACTAGCTTGGTAAAAAATCTCTCTGGTCATCTCTGTGCTGGTAAATATTTTCAATGGTGGACATTACTATTTACTTCCAATGATGCCTTCATTAAATGGTAGTATATGCCACATATTTCTGGGTATTAGGGAGACAATCAGAAGTAATTTAGACATGTGCCACTTTGAAAAGAATTCACAGTGGAGTCTACTCCTTCAAAGTCTGAAATAAACCAGTCTGGCCTCGTTTGTGGGGAGTTGAAATGGAGTGCGTGCAGTTTTAGACAAACTTTCTCACTTCTTCCATTTTGATGGACATAACCAAATATATTACTTTTATTATCCACATTTTCTTACAAAGTAATTTATCTCAAGGAAAGTTGCATAGTTTTTTTTATCTTTTCCTTCTATGACCATATTCAAGTTCCTAATTTATGTTTCAGAATTTTTTTCTGCCCTTTGATGTGATTGTTACAGTATTTATTTTTTAAATCTGAAGCTAGGAGCCAATTATCCTCCTATCACTACATAGTTTTTGTCACATCATAATGTGACAAGATTGTCTAAGAGGAACTTATGCATACATTGACAATGGTATTTTTTTTTAATTGTGGAAAAAAAAAACAACATAATATGTGACTTTGAGCAAAGAACTCAATTACCTGGGACTCAGTTTCCTACTGTATTATTTGAGGAGCATTTTAATTTCTCAATGCCAGGAATCGTGTTTTCTGAGTCTGCCCCAGACTGGACAGTGACTTGGATGTAGCAGGCTTTCAATAACAAGTCAGTGACTTGAGTTCTCCACTGAAGGGGCAGTTAATTTGATTAGATGATTTCTCCAGATATGTTCTAGCTCTAAGAGCTACAATATTATAATAGAAGAACAATTAAAATGATGAAAAGAAAAGTATTGTTAAAGAAAGACACCCCAGAAGTATGTTGATCTGCCAGGGTTTTCGTTTTTATGAACTACCCAGTAATATCATCACTCATTCTTAGTGTGATCATTTCCCAGTCACACTGTTGGAAAACACTGAACTACTTCATTCTGAACTCTATAAGGCTAATTGTTTTAGTGATAGTTTTATAAGGAAAAATGAAATAGTTTAACTAGTCACACTGGTAACACATTAATAACAAGTAATTTTACACTTATGCTTAAGTCAGTGAGTTTTCTGATATTAGTGCTTTTAGTTAGTTGATTTTTTTCCAAGCTCAGCCAGTAGTATGTGCTAAGTGGATAATTCCTAAGGTGTTAGAAAAGAGATCAAAGAAAAAAAAAATCTCACATTTTAATGCATACTGAGTTCCCTGTTAAGTATTAGCTGGAGAGTAAATTAAGCAAAGTCATGAAATAAATCGTATTTCTGTTATTCTCCCTTAGTAGCACACCAGTCCAGCCCATCTTTGTGTTTTGTTTGTTATCTCTCATGGAACATTTCCTTTCCCACTGAAGTTGTATTTCTAAGAACAAAGCCTAGTGGCTTTGCTTCGGGATTTGCATTTACTTTCATCCTGAGTGGTTAATGTTTTATCTTGCAATCATCTAGAACTATGTATAACCATGTATCAACCTTGGATTTGGAGCAAGTTGTGCCATAACCGACCTTATATAAGCACTTGCCGAAAATTCTATGGAGATATACTCATGTTGAAAAACTGTTAAGCACTAATATAATTTTATAAAGGATATTGGCTCATAAGAGAGAGTGTTTCTTACTTAAGCTTTTTGACTTCAGAGATCTTATAAATCTGTTACATAAACAAATATTAAAATAAGACCATCTCATTTAATTCTTATTGGAGAGTCACATTTTTTAATCTATAAATTAAATAAAACCAATAATGAAATAAATTATGAATACCTAAAATGAATACCTACAGCCTATAAATGACATAAATTATGAATACCTTGATGAATGATATTAATAGAGGCTGTAATATTGAATGGACTCCTACTTTGGACCCAAGCCCACTTTTTCTTGTAAGATAATGGAGTCACTAATGAGCAACCTGCTAATTGTTTTTATACAGTCATCGCCTACCCTAAGATTTTTTGCTGAAGTGAAACAAATAAACATACTCACCTATATGTTCTATTTGATTGAATACAATAAAAACATTCCATAGAACCATTTTTAGGATCCCTTCCTGCAAAAAGAGATATAGAAGCACAGTCTTTGGTTTATTCCAACTTTAGCTTTGGGCAAGGTGGTCACAAAGGGAATTGGGTCAATGTCTTGGGGTAAGGGACTCATCCATCCTTACCTAAGGCCAACCTTATTCCTAATGGCATAGATTTACAAAAGAATTATGCCGAAACCCACTTCAACTCTCAATATCCCACTTTTTTTGAAACTTTCTTATAATTCTTTTTAAGAAAATTTAAATTTGTTTTAATTAGTTACACATGAATACATTTATGTGCTTTGATATATCATACATAAATGGAGTATAATCTCTGATTGTACATGTTGTAGGATCACATTGATCAGGCAGTCACATATGTACATAAGGTAATAATGTCAGTTTCATTCTATTAGCCTTCCTATCCTCATATCCCCTTCCCTCCCTTCAATCTCTTCTACCTAATCTAAAGTAACTATTCTTCCCTAACACCTGTCCCCTGCATTGTGTACTACAGTGATGTGGCCATGTCAATGCTTACAGCAGCTCAATTCACAATAGCTGAACTATGGAACCAACCTAGGTGTCCTTCAATAGATGAATGGATAAAGAAAATGTGATATATATATATATATATATATATATATATATATATATATGACATTCCATGGAATATTACTTAGCTTTAAAGAATGAAATTATGGCATTTGCCAGTAAATGGATTGCATTAGAAAATATAATGATAAGAGAAATAAATCATTCCCCCCTAAAACAAAGGCCAAATGTCTTCTCTGATATGCAGATGCTTATATTCAATATCCCACTCTTCAAAAAAGCCATATTTCCAGGGGTTTCTTATAGTTTAGATATTTAGTGATCCAGGACTTTGTTTCTGTGAGCTCTGATAACTGACACACTTACTTTGAGTGATTGTTGAAAACAAAAAGGATAAACCGTGACCTGAATGACAAGGAGATTTGACTAAAGAGCAATAGGTTGATGGTGCAGTGGATACGTGTCATCATTCAGTGAAGTTTTAGGCTCTTTGGCTTTTGTTCAGAATCGATGGTGAGAAATATTTATGCATGGCAGTGAACTGCAAAGACATAAATTGGAAAGAGCTGACCAACTCTGAGTTGTCTGACTTTCATTAGGTGAAGAAACATGGAAAGTGTTTTTAAAACTGAGTTCTTCAATTCTTGTTTGAATGACAGTACCCATTGATTCTTTAATCATTTTACACGTACCTGGGTTGCTGGAAATTTCATGAGAACACTATGTACAAAAAACTTCCTTCCAGATCCCTGATATCCACCTCCTTTGAATAACTCATATTTTGATGGCACTTTGATATGAAAGTGAGTTTTCCATTTCATTGCTTGCTAAATTGAAACTATTTGATAAACGACATGCATGCCACACAATGGTGCATACAAATGCTCTGATGTTTGGTAGAAAATAATTTTAAAGCTTTTAATTTTTGCATTCCATGGACTTATTTTCCAAGTTATCTTGGGCAAGGGCTGGGACATCAGACCACCTGCACTCTAATGCAGGCTTGAATGTAGATTTCAGATGGAAAAGAGATGTGAGTTTGTGTTCTTATGTACTGCATCCTCCTGTTTGAACCTGATTTGTTTGTGTCTAAAATTTATTTAAAATAGCTGGAGAAATCTGTGTATTAATTGGGTAGTTGATATTAAAGAATTATGATTATTTTCAATTGCAGTTGTATTAAAGAGTTCTTTCCATTACATGACTACAAAAAAAAAAGAAGAAAAGAAAAACCAGCAGCAATACATGTCTGCTACATCCTGGTGGTTTCACTATAAATTTTGAATTTAGAAACAATTTTATTTAAAATCAATTTTGCATATTTAAAAAAAAAAAAACGAACCTGCATCATCCTGCTATCTTTCATGAAATAAGGATGTTTTAGACCATGAAAAAGATTACAGTTTGATGTTGCTTGACTATTATCTTTCAAAAATACAATTTGAAACACCAGCAACTCAAATACATGATGAGAAGTACACAGGCTTCCACCTCATACTCTCACTTCCTTTTCTTACATTCTGGAGATTTTGCTTGTCAGACATAACCTTCCTTAATACCTTGGTAAGAGAAAAATATCTAGTTACTTAAGAAAAATTATAGTAGGTAAAAGATTGATGATGAAAGCCTGTAAATGACAAATAATTGTCATGATTGGTTTCAAGGACGTTAATTTATGCTCCTATAATTTCACTTGCAAATTCAATGACTGTGTCAGACATTTTTTCCCTTTTATTTTCATTCCCTATTTTTAAAAAGGAGAGAATATTTTTAAAGTGTGAAGTCAACAGGAAATACACACACAGAGATGTATAATAATTTTATGAATTTGTGGGAACTTCATGCCAAATTAAAAATCTTTCTTTATTGCTGTTCAGATGTAAAATAAGGCAATGTTGGGCTGTGTAAATTCTCTGAATGCTTTTGGATTGGTATGAAACAGAAAAGCCACAGCTTTTGATGGAGGACCCTGAGCAAGGCATGTACACATGCTGCCATTTTTCTGACAATGTGGAAGGGATATATAATGTACTGAGGTGGGAAGTAAATGGACACAGGAACAAATCACATCTGTGCCACCTTCCACCTCTGCCATTTAGCAGGTGTGGCATTTTGACCAAACTGTTTTGGTCTCCTGGGGCATCAGTCCCTGCCTGTATAAAATTTTTATGAGTATACCTGGTAGGTAGTGTCTTTAACATTAAAAAAACGTAAAGTATTTATGTTGCAGCTGTCTTAGTGAGTGCCCAATAACTATTGCTCTTTTCTCGTCTTCGCTAATTACTATTGCTAGAAAATTCACCAACAGAATTTTTAAGCATTGCCACATACCTGAAGTCTTCCAATAGCTAAAGCTACAGGAAGAGGCAAGGAATTAACCATCTTTGACAGTAAAATTATTCTTTCTTTTTTTGCAGCAGAATACCTGATGACTTAAAAGGTGATTCCATGACAAGTGTGTGCTTTAAAAGCATATATTTGACAATTTATTGACAATTTGTCATCATTAAAGATATGTTAATATGTTAATTTTAGAGAAAGATGCAGAGATAAAAATAATCCTGTTCTAAATTTATCTTCAGTTGCATGCTCCAAAACCATTTTGGCACTCTTTCTTTATCATGCCTTTGTTTTGATTTATCTTCATTTACAGTTTTCTGGGCTGATGGTATAGCTCAGTTGGTAGAGTGTTTGCCTAGCATGCAGAAGGCCCTCAGTTCAATCCCCAGCACCACCACCACCACCCCCCCCAAAAAAAAATAAATAACACCATTTTCCGTCTTCTTGCAATTCTTTCTCTTCTTTAGAAGTGAGTTCCAGATTGAAATAAGATTATTTCTCACTTGGCATACAAGACTTTGACTAGAATATAAATTTTGTGTTGAATAATAGAATAGTAACATTGCTCTCTTATCTGACTTAGTGAGTGATCCAGTACCTTGATTTTCATACTCACAAAAGATGCAGAACTATTGAAGAGTGAGGCTTAATCATTAATTTAAGTGTTGGCCCTGCCAATCGTTATGCATCATCAATAATCAGAATCAAAATTTAAATTTTATTAAAAATCAATGGCGAGAAATATCTATGCATGACAGTGAACTGAAGAGTCATACATCAGAAGGAGCTGCTAGATCCTGAGTTTCCTGAGGAAAATTTTCTGATGGAAAGCCGGCTTTGCCATTACTAAAGGATCTGTGAATCTTAAAAAACTTGTTCAGGGTACAATTTTTAGGTGTATAAGTTGATTATGGTGATCTGTTAAACCCCAAGCCAAATTTTGGAAAGAAGCTTTAAAATTGTTAATACCATCAAGGATTGAATAATTTTTGAATTGAATCAAAATGATTTCTTTAACTAACATTAAAAATAGAATATTTAAACCTATGAATCTTTGCATAGTGATTTTTTTGGGAAACTATAGGTTTTGAATAAAAATTATTTCCTGGTTCCTGTCTATGCAATCAAAATGAAAGAGGGAATAATATTTACTGTATCTTTACCATTTTGTGATTGCTTTTAAAGAATAGCTAATATGTACCTAGAGATCAGTGAAAGATTGTCCATTCCATAATAGTAGCATTTCTTACTTGTTTTTTCACCTTTTCTATTATTAATGCTAGAGTTTAATGAAAATTCATTTGTGTATTTATTTACTTTATCTGATAGAGAACAATACATGCTGATTGTAGAATATGTAGAAAATATGAAAGAAGGAAAATAAAAACAATCACTCAATGTAACAACTATCATTAGCTGATATGTTTCTTTACTTGCATTTTCTATTTTTGATTGTTTCAGATTTTTACATAGTTGTTTTTATACTGGTCTCCAAATTCATAATAGGATATTGTCACTTAGTCTTCACCACATGTATTTCTTCATCTGTTGGAAATGTTTTGAAAATACATAGCTAAGTATGCATTTATAGCATCATGCATATTGAACTATTCCATTATTGAAAAGGTATTAGGTTATTTAATTCTTCTGCTTCTCCTTCTACTTTTTAAAAATATTATAAGAAGTATAGCAATAAGTATTTGTGTACCTGTATTTTTTCTGATTCTCAAATTTCTTCTTTATAATAGATTTCTGAAAACAACTTGGTCAATGATCATAAACACCTTAAGGCAAATTGGACTCCTAGGATAACACCAGTCCACTCACCTGTGAGCACTTTTTCCTCTGCTTGGCTGGCTTTGAGATATATGGTGATTGCTTACCCCTTCCTCAGTTAAAAAGTCTTTGAAAAAATTTTAACCGACTACTTTCCCACCAACTCTTCTTGGTTTTCAAGAAAAGGGATGGTTGAAACCCAAGAAAGGAGGGAGGCACATTAGGACACCCTCCCAGGAACAGTGGAGTGGAGGATAAAGGAAGCTAGGAATCACCAAGTTATAAAAGGTTTTGCCTTTGGAAGGAGGTAAAAATAGGCAGAAGGGTATCATGATGTTGCTAGATAAGAGGGACAAGAAATAAGGACAAAAGAAAAAAATGGGTGAAAGGAGCAGTTGTTTATTTACTTTAAAAACTGGTTTACTTCATTGACTCGTTGGGGAGTAAAATGTCATTTCCTAAAATTCCAAAGGCATTTGGTGGTAGAAAATCTGTCTGTGGTTCAGAAGTTCTCCAGTCAGAAGCATCATCATCTTCTGAGGTCTGGTGCTGAGATCAATCCCCTCTGTGCCCTGTGTCACTCTCTTTTCACACCCCTGTCCTATGTCCAGGCTCATGTCTTTGCAGGTTCCTTTCAGGTTGACACCTCATGGTTACGGGTCAGCTTTTCCCACAATGGACAGGGTCAGTTCTTTAACCAGTGCTGTGTTAATTACCACCATCCCCAAAGCCTCTGTGGTTTGTTTTCTCAGTAACTACCTCTCTGCTAAGGTAACTTCTATCTGGACTTAACACCAGAGAATAAATTCGCTTATTTTAAGCTGTTTTTACAGTATATGTTCTTTGTCTGCCTCTTTCACTCAATGTATCTTTGTCTTCATGTTTTTGCTTTAATAAAATAATTTTGTTCTTATCGCTATATATAGTAGTCCATAATATAACTTACTTATTCTTTCTGTTATGGAAGCGCATTGGGGTATTGGCACTTTGGGATTATGAGGAAGAGTGCTAGTACGAACGTTTTCATTGGTCTTTTGGTGGCCATTTGTGTGTTTTGTGAGATATATGCACAGTAGTGACGTTTCTGGATCCTAGTGAGGTAGGATAGAAGAGATACAGATAGGTAGAAAGGAGAAGGACAGAGGGACTCTAAATCTAAAACTCCATAAATGTCCTTACTTTCACCCCTGACCTGTTTTCCTCCAGGCCTAATAATGTCCAATAAATCTTAGAGGACTATAAATCCAGTTAATTAGTGCCTATACTTTAGTAGTTTATGGGTTATATTTTTTATACAGATTAAAAGAAGCCGAGAGAGAGAGAGAGAGAGAGAGAGAGAGAGAGAGAGAGAGAGAGAGAGAGAGAGATTGTTACCCATGATATAGGCACAGCCCATGCACTAGGTATCTAGATACCATCAACCTGGAGATCCTAAGAAGAACTCTGGCCCACTCTGCGCTCCACAATCAAAAGAACTGAGCTCCTTAGGCTGACACTATCCCCTTAGGTTCCTCATGTTCACCATTTACAAGGTCTTCTTTAGAAGCAGCAGCTCGACACCCCAAAAAAGTGCATCTCACCTCCAAGGCCCATGCTCCCTTCTCCTCTGAGTGTGCATCCCCCTCTATTGCCTTCTTTCCTGAATGAGCTTCACGTGGGCCTCTTTTGATGGACCAATATTCCTTCCTGGGGTGTAAGTCAAGAACCTGTCAGAACTGAGTTGAGGCTCCCTTCTTCCATCTGGGAATCTCCTCAGACTCCATTTGGTGACAATAGCATGACAGAAGTACAGCTTGAGTAGCTATTACCAACCACTTGTCAAAGAGAATTGTTCCAATAGACATTTCCACCTGAAGGCCGCGGGTATGTCTCCTATTCACCAGTACTTGCTTATCACCCGCTTTAATCGAATCATGTGATTGCTAGTGTTAATGATATTAAGGCTGTAATTTCATATTTCTGGCCGAAATATTTAGGTGAGGTGATGCCATTCATTAAGACAGTAATAGCGTTTGGCCATAAAAGTTGAATTTTCAAAAATTTGCTTCTTCTAGACTAAGTGAAGGTGGTTACACTTCCACCTATAACTTGTAAAATTATAAGTCACTCATACTGTCCTGAATAAATTCAAGAGAGCCTTAAAATAGTCAAATAAAAGACTCTTACATTTATCCTCATTCATTTTCAAGGATACCAAAAAAAAGCAAAGAAAGGCAAAAATAATCATTTGCAAACAGAAGCTACTCTATGAACTAAAGAATTACAGAAGTAGCCTGTTCCTTAGCAAATGCTGATTTTCATACTTCAACACATGTCTGGATCACAGCTTTTTTTACTGGTTCTTTTTTAGTTATACATAACAATAGGATTCATTTTGATATAATTATAAAAGCATGGAATATAATTTGTTCTAATTCAGTCCTTAGTATTTCCCCTTTCCCTCCCCACATTCCCCTTCCTCTACTGATCTTTTTCTACTATTATAGTTTTTTAAATAGTACATTATGTACATGATGGTGGGATTTACTGTGGTATATTCACATATGTAAACACAAAAGTTAGGTTAGATTCATCCCACTGTCTTTCCCTAGACCATCCCTCCACCCTTCCCTTTGTCTACTTCATTGATCTTTCTTCTGTTCTTTTTTAGCCATGCCCCATTGTGGATTAGCTCCTGCATATCAAAGAAAACCTTCAATTTTCGACCTTAAAAAAATGCTTATTTCACTTAGCATGATAATCTCCAGTTCCATCCATTTACTGGCAAATGCCATAATTTATTCTTATTTCTGGCTGAGTAATACTCCATTGCATACGTATACCACATTTTCTTTTCATCCATTCATCTGTTGAAGGGCACCTAGATTGGCTCCATAGATTGGCTCCATAGCTTGGCTATTGTGAATTCTGCTCCTACAAACACCAACGTGGTTCACAGCTTTTTTTATGTGTGGTTCCCAAAAAGCCCAGCTCAAAGTTCCTGGGAGGAATGCAATTAAAAATTGAAGCACATTCATCCCTTTCTATTTAGTTGAACCCTAAAGAACTCTCCTCCAAGTGCCCTGCTGTACCTGTCCAGGCATACAGACAGACGCTGTTACATCCACACGTAAACCAGGGAGTAAAACAGTAATTCATTTCCCACTGGTGTGCTGTGAGGTGAAAAGTACATTTGGAAGTGGTGGGCTGAGAGTCATAATAAAATTAATAATCGATGTGTCTACAGTTCATTTAATCTTTGTATCCCGCAGCTAAGTTGTCATATCAAATTATCTAAATTTCAAACAGAAAACCTTCCCACTGATTTTACACATCAAGGTGAAGATGAGGCTTGGTAAAACTTGAGGTGGTTTATTATTCAAATGCATCGTCTACACAGAGCTTCCCAGGCATGCCAAGATTGGATTTCAGGTGTGTGACAAAGGGTTCTTTCCATCAGCTCTTGGGACAGCTAGGTATGGCCTTCAGGCTAATCCCCTCTGATACCAAGCAGTGCCTCTGGGCCTCGAGCAATGTCCACAGGCCAATTCAATAATTCTGCAGCCAGTGAGCCTGAGTCATTTCCAGCATCTGCTGTCTTGCCATTTTATGCCCAATGCCATTAAAGAAGGATCTGCCAACAGCAAAGCACACTGCTGTCCATGGACAAGAGCTCTGTGGTGCTGTTGAATGAGCTCAGGTGTTTTAGGAATGCAGTTGGCATTCCAAAGCCAGGAAGTGGTGGGGAGGTGATGAGGAGAAGAGTCTGGAGGAGAGCTTCTGATTGGCCCAGCTCCAGGCAGCAGCCCTGAATCTCTGGCTTTGATTGTTGTGTCAATTTGTCTTGATGGATGCTTTCAGTAGAATCTAAGCTAGTTTCCAAGTGACGGCTCTAACAATGTGTGTATTTAGAGCTTTGACATTTTCAGAGACTTGATACAAAAAGGGTTGAGCCAAGTCAAAGCATGTGCATTATCATGAAAAAATAATGTTATAATTTGAACAAAAGGAGATGAAGAGCCATGTGATTATTTTAATATATTGTAAACTATTGCCAACTTTGAATGGTTGTAAATGCTGTAATTTTCCTACTATTTACTTGGGGATACTGATTTTCTCTTCAATACAACCTCAAAAATTTAAAGACATTAACAATAAAAAATCTTCATCAAGAACCTGTGAACCATTTTTGCCAAGACATTTGATGTGAAAAATTACGTTCCTGCATGCTGTTGTGAATGGAATTGTGTCCCTCAAGAAGCTATGTTGAAGTCTTCACCCTCAGCATCTGTGAAAATGGCCTTATTTGGGAGTAGCATTTTCACAGAGGGAAGAAATTTAGGATGAAGTCATACTAGATTACAAAGAGCTCTAAACCTAACGACTGGTGTCCTCATAAGTCCAGGGGGATGTGGAGATACAGACACACTGGAAAATGTTATGTGATGACAGAAACAGAAAGCAGATTGACACTTCCACAAGCCAAGGACTGTCAATGATGGCTAGCAATCACTAGAAGTCAGAGAGGCAAAGAACGATTTCTCCACAAAGTGCACACCACTGCTGACATCTTGATTTTCAACTTATGGCCTGTAAAGCCAAGTGAATTTCTACCGTTTTAAACCACCCAGTGTAGTATTTTGTTAGAGAAATCCTAGGATGCAAATATAGACACAGTCTCAAGTTTTTCATTACAATCAAAAGTATGTATTTATTTATGTATTTATATTTATATATAACAGTGGAATGCATTATAATTCTTATTACACATATAGAGCTCAATTTTTCATATCTCTGATTATATACATAGCATACTCACACCAATTCGTGTCTTCATGCATGTACTTTGGATAATAATGATATCTTATTTTAATGTTTTACGTAAATTTTCTATTTATTTTTATCTCTAATTCTTATTCTATTTTTGTTCATTTTTGTATAATACGAAAAACATTTTTTGCCAAGGTCCACATCAATGTCCCCAAATTCCCTCCAGTTTATTAGTAGATGCCAGATAATTATTATCATTTTATATAGATGGAAAATGTGAATTGATAAACATGGTTTATCAATTGCAATTGATAAACATGGTTCTTTGCACCCACAAAGATAGATTCTATAATCATTGTGTAGAGTGTTCTTTATATGTCAATTCAAGATAGCTCATAGTTATACAAGTCTCCTATTTCTTCGCTGATTTTCTGTCTAGTTGGTCCATCCATTTAGTTGGTCATGTTCTTATTTATATCAAGAAGCATCTCAAATAATTAGAGGTATCTTACAAAATTACATATCAAACATTCAACAAAGGTTTACTAAAATAATACTCTCATCATCATTACTATTAGGCTAAGTCTCAATAATAATTGCATTGGCTTTCTTATCACTGTACTATTAGATTTTTGTATCCTTTGCAGCTGAGAGCCTCCAAGAGCTATAATCTGCAAGTGTGCAATATAAAATTTAATTTACATAATAGCTTATTAGGAATAAATGGTAGTGAATTAGTTTCTTTTCTCTTTCTACAACCAAAGACCAATTGCATGCAAGTCAGGGAATGTGAGAAAGCTCTTATAATGTTAACTTGGGAGGCTGATTTTTATGGTGATGCCGTTAGCTGACATAGAGAGAAAATTAGAGAGCTGAGTTTTCGTTCCTGTATTGATTCCAGAAAAAAATAATGCTCATGATAAATAGAAATAGTGACCTTTTTCAAACTTTGGGAGTATTTTGGAGATGGAAGCTTGCTGTAAGATCTACCTAAGTTGACGTCTTACAAAACCCCACTCCTGTTGATTTTGCAACTCCTTGTACCCACAGTTCCCTGGACTCATTGAATTTCAGCCATTTCTGTTGACTGAATGTACCTTACTATCTCTGAATAAGGACTGTGTTATTTTTGTGAGTTGGAATTTTGCAACCCCCTTTTAGAGTTTAGTCCTTCCTTAAATCTAGTCTTTTTAAGCTCCTCTTCTCGTCTATGTCACCTTCCCTGCCCTGAGGACAAATGGTGTTAGCTATTCTGGAAGGGACACCTCTGGAAGTTGAGATTGGGAACTTGGAAGATCATCACTTCCCCAATTAAATGCTAATGTCACACACTTTCTTTCCATGACCATAAATTTTACTATTATACAACAATCCTTCATTTATTTATATCAATTATTTTGTTACCTCCGGGGACAGAAACGCTACAATGACTACTTCTTAAAATTTTTACATTATGCTTGTTTTCATGTTCACTGAGCACATCAATTTAAATAATCACCATCATCAAACTCTCTGATTTTTATGCTATATGTGTAGTCATAAATGATGAGTCTGAAGCTCACAGACAGCTCCTCTATCATAAAGAAATAACATATATATCTCCAACTGATGCATAATAAATGACAAGCTTAGACACTGCAGAAATTAGTTGAGAAATTCCTAAACCAAAAAGTCTAACCTGGCCCAGTCTAACCTGGGCTTGAGAACAGACACTCACTGTGGCCATCAACCACCCACTTTGTGATGACACTCTTTACCCTCACGGAGTAAGCCACTATTTCCAGAGTGCTCTCCTGGATAATCTTCAACCTAACAGTACCAAGTGAGTCTCAGGCTGTGTCAGTCCTCATCATGATTAAAATGAAAGTCAAGATAAGGTTTGGATGTCTACTCCAAGGATCACCTGAGAATTGACAAATATTCATTTGTCTAGTCTTTCAGATAATCATGAAAAATGTCAATCTAAAAAGCCCCCCTGGGTAGAACAGTTTCTGGGACATGTTATTTACAGCGAGTGACCCTATTTCAGAGAGAAGGTAAACCAACCAGCTTAGTTGACTCCATCTTCCCTTTTCATCTCCCACCACAGATAGAACTCTCTCTGCAGTTCTGAACCTATCCTGAAGCCCAGTGAAACTGTTCCATTTTTGTATATCTAATCTCCTTGGGGATCTGAATTTCACCCCACCCCACTGTCTTAAGAAACAGACTTCAACTGGAATCAGTTCGTCTACAGCATCTTCTCTCTGTGTGGTTCTTATTTCTTTTTTCCTTTCTTTCCTCCCTCCCTCCCTCCTCCTACCCTTCCTCCATTCTTTCCTTCTTTCCTTTCTTTCTCTTGAGAATTTAAGCTAGGGCACTTTACCACTGAACCACATCCTCAGCCCATTTAATTTTTTGAGACAAAGTCTCACTAATTTGCTTAGGGCCTTGCTAAGTTGCTGAGGCTAGCCTCAAACTTGTGATCCTCCTTCTTCAACCTCCTGAGTCACTGGAATTAGAGACATGTGCCACCACATACAGCCTCATTTATTTTCAAGCATATATAGTTCTCCCCTACAAAAGAAACATGTACATTCTTTTAATTTCTCCTTTAGCCCATTCAATTATTCTTTTATTTTAATGCAAGTTCTGGGCATATGTACACAATTTTCTTGTAGCCTTCCTGCATGGATGCTGCCCCCAACCCCCATTACTGCAGAAACTACACTCCATAAGGGTGTCAGAATCAGTGTTTGCTCCTATCCAAGGATTACTTCTTGTTTCTTATCATCTATATCCTATTTGACTTGACAGAATTTTGTTGACATTATAGCAGGTAAGCATATGTAACTATCTTTGATAAATTTGATCAGGAAAACATAGATAAAGGGGAGTAGAATTCCATGGAGTTCATTGAGTTGGTATCCATCCCTGGTATATGGGAAAGGCTCACTAGGTATCTATTTACTCTACTTTTGCAGCAATGTGGACCTATACTTTTGTCCTTGGAGTAAGGAGCTAAGACTTGTTTATCAAATTACATGAAGCATATTTTTGTATTTGTTCTAATTAATTATACATGAAAGTAGAATGCATTTTGACACATCATATATATATGGAGTATAACTTCTCCTTCTTCTGCTTGCACATGGTGTGGAACCACACTGGTCATGTAACTATATATGCACACAGGGAAATAATGTCTGATTCATTCCACTATCCTTCCTACCCCATAACACCTCCCCTCCCTTCACTCCCTTCTGCCTAATCCAATGTACCTCTGTTCTTCTGTAGCACCCCCCAGACACACACACACACACACACACACACACACACACTTATTGTGAACGAACATCCACATATCAGACAAGACATTCGGCCTTTGGTTTTTTGGGATTGGCTTATTTCGCTTAGCATGATAGTTAGTCTCCAGCTCTAGATGTAGCATCTTAATTCCGTGACAGGATAACCTCAACATTGACCTCTGCTTCTTGGCTGGAACTCCAGGTCTTCAACTATGTCCCTGGCAGTTTCCCTTATGTGTTCCTGTCCTGAGCCACTTTGTTAGTTTGTTTTTAAGTTCAGTCTCATGCTGGAGGACCCTCCCTCCAGCTCTCATTTGCAGGACTGAGTTGATGAGCAGACTGGGTCACAACAAAGTCCAAGACTTTAAAATGTAAATCAAGTTTGAGTGTGCCCAAGGAAGGGACACTGACATTGTCCTCAGCTGGATGCCGGCTGCACTGCAGACCCTAGCTGTAGGCCTGCTTTGGTGTTACCATTAGACTGAGAACAGCGAAGATACTAAAGGATCCAAATGACAAAGCACACGACTTTTTACCTGTCATCCTTTCCAACATCCTTCTGAACTATTAAATACAAATATAAATTAACCATTACTACCATTAAAAAGACAGCAACCAGAAAAAAAAACCTATTAGCATCTAAGAACCTTGAAGAATTTCTGAAATGCATACATCAGAGAAGATTGAATGGACAGTGAACAAAACACAGGTAAAAGATACCACTTTAAAGAAAAAATGTCTGAACAGATCTGAGTTTATTATTTGAACAATCAAGGCTTAAGATAGAGAGTGAACGTGGATTTCCTTTCATGTGATGAATTAACTAAAAAACACTTGAAAATACCCCAGTATTTTTAATTCAGTTCAAAGTCATAGCATTGGTCCTCCATCTAAAATGAGAGATCTGACTTTGAAGAGAGCCAGACAGAGCCTATGGTCCGTGAGCCAGAACTTTGCCCAGGTAACTTCTAACACCGCGGCAAAATGGGCTATCCACACCTGCAAGGGATACCAGTGCCTTTTCCCTTTCTCCTCTCGGATCATTCTGGTCCATGCCACCTTCCTCCCTGGTCTAAAAAATTGCAAATCCCCCTAACTACTGACCCTGCTTCAGTTCTCTTCTGAACTCTCTTCTCCACAGAACATTCAGTGATTGCCTTAAAACATAAATGAAGTCTTATCACTCTTCTTCCCAGGACTTCACTCAGAGTAAATTCCAAAGTTGTCATTGACAGATGGAAGACCCTGCGCAATCTCACGGCGGGGTTGGAAGGCTAATGGGTTGTGTGTTTTCTCACTCTATCAGAACTTGCTTCAGAGAGTGAGAAGGAAGATAGTCGAGCTCACGTAGGCTAAGGGTTTTCCAGGCAGATAGAAGGGAAGGGAGATCAGGGAATTGACAAGGGTGTGATTAAAAAACTTGATGCTAGAATATAAATTAGATTGGGAAAAATCACAGGAGCTGAGGGACTAGAGTGACAGGGGAGTTGCCTAAAATGATGACATGAGTTAGAGGGAAGAATGACAGTCTCTTGATTAAATAAATAGGGGAATGGCAGCTCTGAGGAAAGGTAGGTGGAGTATGGCAGGAGGACACTGGACTAAAAGAACCCAGGGTTTGTAAAAGGGTGCAAAGTAGTAGTGGTCAGTAGTCAGTAGTAGTCATGTGGAACAAGGTGGGAGGGAGCCCCAACTCTGACATGATTGATATGTAAGAATGGAGAGAGATGATACTTGAGAAGCTGAAGGGTAAACAGCGTTTACAAGGATTACCCTGGCTTCCTTTACATTAAAGAATTGGAGGGGTTGTTTAGAAAAGAGAGCAAAGGCTGGATGTGGTGGGGCACACCTGTAATCCCAGTGGCTCTGGAGACTAAGAAAGGATCGCAAGTTTGAGGACAGCCTCAGCAATTTAGCGAGGTCTTAAGCAACTTAGAGAGACCCTGTCTCAAAAATTAAAAAGGGCTGGGGATGTGACTCAATGGTTAAGCACCTCTGGGTTAAAATCATTAGTACCCAAAATAAAAACCAAAACCAAAACAACAACAAAAGAGAGAGATCAAAGAACACAAATAGATATGTCGAGGAGTACTAATTTTAAAGGGTTTAGAGAAAGGAAATAGATATGTTAATGTAAAAGAAAGTTTCAGAACCCTGTGTGTGTGTGTGTGTGTGTGTGTGTGTGTGTGTGTGTTTGGAAGAACACACAAAAGGAAGTCCTAACAGCAGATACCAGGGTCCCTTTCCTGCTGTTAAATAGCATGCTTTACTGCACTGCTTTTACTTTTTTTTAAATTTAGTAGTCATCATGTATTTCTTTTGTTATCAAAGTAAACAAAATAGAAATTATTAAACCTTATCTGAAACAAATCAGAGCAGATAGGATTGTGCCTCTTAGCAAGAGTGGGGAAAATTCTGTCAGAGAACTTTGAAGAACAGCAGCTAAGACCTTTCCACTTGTAGGGCATTCTTATCTTTGGACATGGAGGTAAGGGATTTAAGGTGAAGTAATTCTTTGGGAGGCAGTAGAGTTTGACACTTTTAATGTAATCTTATTCTCCTCTTAAAAAAAAAAAAAGGCTAAGGCCATCACTCCACTTTCTGAAACATGAATTAGCAGTTATAAGTTCAGGTTTTGTTAAGGGGAAAGTTCTACCAAATCTTTGCTCTATCCTTTACTACTTTTGTGACCACAGGTAAATCACCGATTTTTTAGCCACATGTTCCTATCTGCAAATGTAGATCATAACACCTCCTACACGTTTGTGGTATGAATTAACAAGACAGATTTTGAAGTACTATGCACTGTTAAGCCCTCAATAAATGAAGGCTATTAGCTATTCCTACATGAATCAACCGTGAAAATATCTTCAGTACTGTCAATTCCTTGTGTCACTGTATTACATTTGCAAAATTTGGATTAAAATATAAGCAGAAGAAAGCTATGCAAAAAGCTATGAAGTTTGTCAAGAAAATGATTAGTCAACCTCACTGATCACTGTTATTTAAAATTGAAGAGATCTGGGGGCTGGACGCAATGGCATATGCCTGTCATCCCAGCAGCTCAGGAGGCTGAGGCAGGAGGATCTTTATTTCAAAGCCAGCCCCAGCAACTTAGCAAGGTCCGCCCCAGCAACTTAGCAAGGTCCTAAGCAACTTAGTGAGACCCTGTATCAAAATAAAAATAAAAAGGGTTAGGGATGTGACTCAGTGGTTAAGCATCCCTGGGTTTGATCCTAGGTATCAAAAAGAAAAAGAAAAAAAGTGGTCTTGCAAACATAAAATTGCTCAAATATTATCTTCAATATTCATGCTTGTATGTTCTTTATTAAAATTTATCATCTTCATAACCTTTCTTTATCATAGTCCCAATAATGCTGCAGGTCATTATTGGTGGATTTCTTTCTAAAGACTTTTTAAAAAACCAAAGCAGACACTTTTTCAAATCTGTCATTTTTGCTCAAAACAGACTTTCTTCAAACTAGAAGCTGTAATTCATTGTTTATCATGAGAAAAATTATGAATATTTCAGATCTTTCAAGGAAAAAATAGTGAAATTACATCTCCAAATCTTCAAATATTTCAAAAACAAAACCCTGCTCTTCAGGGGACAAGAAACATTCTAAATATATATCATGGCCATTTTGACAGTCCATTCTTTTTCCAACTTCACCATAAGAACATCACAAAATTATTTATTACTCAGCATCAGACACTATGTCACTGAATTTAAATTTATGCTTTCAGTGAATGTTAGCAAAATTGAATGAAGTTGGGAATGACTGCTAAGATGAAAAAAAAAACATGAAGAAAATATTTGGCAGGCAATACGAATGCAAACCCGAAACTTCAATTTGCCATGAAACTTAATTATATGTGTGTGTATGTGATCATACACATGTCTTATTCAATGTATCTTTGAAAAAAAATTATTATATCTGTCTCTTGGTAATTGTATATTGCTTTGACTTGGCCAATCATCATAGCAAGTATAGAATGCTAATTGCTTAGTTTATACTGCCTACTCATTATTCACTGCTGTAGGGGAGGGCAGATTTGTTGCATTTATCTATTAAGTAAAACTTAGAAGTACAAAAGTTAAGGAACTGAACATTTTGTCATATTAATTAGGAAAAAAAGAAAGGGGGAAAATAAATATGAGATAAGAACAAGATAGATCTCTGTTGGAGAACATACCTGGATTCTAAGGTCATCTTACATAGCAAATAGATTTTCTGTGGATTTTCAACGGAAATGAAGGGATATTGTTGGACTGATGTACTGGTCCCAGAACCCAGCAAGAGAAAGTCAAATGATAAAATGATCAATCAGTTATCACAGACTTAGATTCACAGAAATACCGGCACCAAGAAAGGTGAGCACAGTGATTCCCAAAGTGTGGGTGCTGAAACAGTAGCAGTAAGTAGAGGGATCAGACCCCACTCAAATCTACTGGGCTGGAATCTCTGTAGGGCCTAGAAGTCTGTTTTAATATGGCCTTTGGTGATTCTGGTAATATCAATCATCCGCATATCTAAATTTACATAATCATTCCAAATAGGAATTTCTTGTGTTTCATGGTAGAAGTTTCTCATTATATTTCCCATTTAAGAAATCATTTTATGGCCTTTCAGTTTTCTCATGCCTTGTGTTGTCCATTTCAAATTTAAGGCAATTTTCTTTCAGATGGGATGGATTATGTTAGAATTTGACAGTGGTACCTTCTGGCAAAGTTTGATATTCTAAGCTGATAGACATTTTATATATTCAAAACAGAGGCAACTATGCTTATTGAAAATGACAGAATCTACACAGAGTCAGGGAATCCTAGAAACTAGTGAAGTTCCTGAGATGAAGAGAAATAAATCAATAGCAAAGAGTTTCAAAACACCCAGGAAGTGGTCTTTCCAGTCATTAGGATCCTTGGTTACCTATTACTACATAACAAACTAACCCCACGCATCCAAAGCAACAGCCATTATCCATGCTCAAGACTCCACAGGGCAAAAATTGGGACAGAGCAGAGTGGAAATGGCATTATTTCTGCTCCATGAGATACATACTGCAGCCAGAATACCCAAGATTGTTCCTTTATTTACATGCCTGGACCCTTACCCAGGACAGCCTGACTGGCCAGACACCTACCTCTATAGTCAGGTGCAAAGCCTACCTTGTGGTAAGGAGAAACACTGTCACTTAAAGGACAAGGCCCAAACTTTTACTTGGAAATTGCATTCGGAATGTAATTTGAGTTATATTCCAGGGGTCAGAAAAATAAACCTCACCTTCTGATGTGGGGTATGAGAAAAAATTTGTTGTCATCTTTAATCCAGTATCCCAATGGTTAAATTTTGTCTGATGGAGAATTGTACTAAGTATTTCAAAAAATAAAGTAGCATTTCTTTTGCAGAAATGGCCTTGCTGTCCTAATTCATGCAATATACGCGTTGAACGCTTCAAGGATGACAATTGGGTCATTCTCATGATTGGATTTCCATTAACAATTACAGTGTCTCACACACTGTAAACATTTAATAAATGAGTATTGAGAGAATGAATACATTTTCTAAATGAGGGTGTATTACTGTAGACTAGGTTATGCTGTTGTAAAAACTGCCTCCATGTTGTGATTTCTACTGTTATGATCTCTTTCTAATTTGGTCTTCAGATCTCTCTCTTGAGGGTGGCCATAAGCCAAGATAGTCAATAACTGGGTCATTCTCATGATGGAATTCCTATTACCTAGTGTGGTGTCTGGCACACTGCAAGCATTTAGTAAATCGGTAATGAGAAAATGGATACATTTTCTAAACAAATTGTGTATTTGTGTAGAGAGGCCTCTCTGTACCAGAGGCCTGGTCATAGAGAGGAGGAGGAATTATGTTCAGGGGTGTGTGCCAGGTGAGACACAATGAAGAAGTGAAAACAAAATGCATGAAAATAACTTTACTACTCACAGGTCCCTGAGAGGTTATGGATACAAACAGCAGGATGACTAGATGTCCAGAAGTGGCAAGGAATTCACCAGTGGATGAGAAGGAGACAGCAAGAGGGAGAGGGAAAACACCTGTGGGATTACACCTTTATTAAGTTGCAAGGGTGTCATCCTTTATGCTTTCCTGTGGGAGTTGGGGATTTGCTACTATAAAGAAAACGTGTGCAAAGGAGGGAACTTATTAACACAACTCTGGCATTAACCACTAGGCTTTATCGCCAGCAGCAATCATGTGATGTGCTGAATTTTAGGTCAGAGACAAACAAGCAGGCTATATCTAACAAGCATCCTGGGAGGGAAAGGTTCAACTAGGTCAGAGGTGACAGGACATAACTGGGTTTCAAATAATTATGTGAGGCCTAAAATTAGATGCCAAGCAGCAACTACATTAAGCAAATTTATAACAAACCAAACCTTATAGTCTGTCTGTCTGACTTGGGTGAATTAAAACGCTCATTTAAATTTTCATTACTGTAGGCTCTGGATTGAAAATATAGGCACTCTTTGGGATAGTGCAGACTTTGTAGGAGAGGGAAAAGAGAGGGTAGAAATGCAAATGGCTCCTAAAGATTGCACTGTAAATGATGCCCATCACTTCTGCTCATATTTCTAGGTCAAAACAAGTCGACAATAGAGGCTGATATCAATAAAACAAGGATAGTTCTTCCCACAGGAAGTAGAAATGAATGTTTTGAATAAAAAACATTATTATTCAGAGGATGTCTATAGTAATTATCATTTGTTATTACTGGTTTTATTTTTCCTGGGCAATCACAAGTCTACAGAAACATCATGTTTTGTTCTAATGTTCTACAGCATAGTAGATGACTATTATATATTTTGTAAAGAACCAGAAAAGAGGAGTTCAAAGATTCTCAACACAAAAAAATATGATAAGCATTTAGAGAGACAGAAATGCTAATTATTCTAATTTGATCATTATATATTGAATACCTATATTCAATTATCACACTATGTCTCATAAATATGTACAACTAAAAATAAATTTTAAATGGAAAAAATAAAAATGTCAAAATTCTTAGCATATTCTTTTCATATGGTATAGTTCCAGATATTCTTTATCTCTTTTTTTTTTAATTATTTTTTGCTTCTTTTTAGTTATATATGGCAGTATAATCCATTCTGATGTAATTTTACAAGTATGGAATATTCTAGTTAGGATCTTAGTCTAGTTAGGATCCCATTCTTGTGAGTATATGTGATGGTGGGATTCACTGTGTTGTTTCCATATATGTACATGGGAAAATTAATGAGATGTGCTTCCTTCCTTGGGAGCGACTGTTGACACACAGCATTATCACAGCAAAGTAGGTTTGTTAAGTAAGGACATTAGTAGATAGTGAAATGTTGCTCCTAAGGCAATCTTTCTGTTGAAGCAAATAGAAAATAATACCAAGTCCAATTCAGTAATGTTGTCTGCATTGACAGCTGCTCTGAAACTAAATAGACTTGAAGAGACAGGTTTGCAACCAGGCTGGGCTTGTTAGTATAAACAAGATGGTCTGATTTTTAAGTTTTCTTTGTACGATTCTGGCTTCTATGAATTCCAGCTTCCTTGTGAATGAATCATTCAGAAGCCCGAGAAAATATTATGTATGTTGGTCAGTGACTCCATAGGAGAAGGGGGCTTCTGAAGGGTGCCACATGAAATTGGTCTAAGTTTTACTGAGACCTCCTGTGCTTTCTTTTCAAATGCATGTAGTAGGCCACTCTTGGAGATTTATCTACATATTTCTTCCCCTTGGGTTTGAAAAAGGATTTGACTGGATTCAGACAATATTTTTCAAAGGAATAGACTGAAACGTTGCATAGTGCCTGGGAACATGGTAAATCATTAGTAAATTTCATTCCCTGCCAAAACAATTTACATTCCTGTTCATTTTCTTCCTTTGGTCCAAAGGCCACAATGCCTGCAAAGGAAATAGTCTCTCTAATTGCAGACGCCTGTGCCTGCCCAATCCTGTGATGCTTTCAGAAAGAACTAATGTGGTCTGCCAGTGAGAGAACTGATTACTGCTCTGAAGTTGGTTGGCAGGTTAGTTTACAGATTAACATTTTGTGGATGCATATTTATGGCCCAGAATCCCAAGTACTCACTTTATAATAGAACATGTGAGAGAGAGATGATAAAGTGGCACAACCCAGCACATCATCCCCATGGCAACTGTATCACAATGAAAAGTTAGTGCTGGTATACAAGGCGTGATGCTTTCCTCCATGATGCAAAATATGGCCTTCGAAATCTGCAAACTGGGAAGGGACTCAGAAGAGGGAGAGCAATTTCTTGCTCCAGCTCTTTTCTTGTTTTCAGCTGCTTTCTTGATTCCTCACCTTTTTTACCAACTTCCCTTTTCTCTTTTGTGTAGCCATGAATAGCCAAGGAAAATTGGCATCTTATATTTTCTTAGATTTTTATCACCATCCTTAAGCTTAATAGCTACAAATACAGTTTCAATGATGCAATTATCAGATAGTGAGGAAGCCATCTTGGCACAAGGTGGTTCCTAAATATTAGGGTTTTTAAGAAAATTCCTTCCATAGGGCTATGGTCCTTCAAATAACGTCTTCTGATTAAACACACACAGGAGTGTTGCCTAACAATTGACCTCCAACATTTCTCCAAATGAATCATTCTGAGTCCTAAAAGTGGGAATTTCCAATTCACAGGTATTTTTTTTTTTAAATCTGTGATCAGTCACATGTACCTGGAGAGTTACTAAAAGAACTGGTATCATGAACTGAGTATTATTTATCTTTCACTAGTACAAATTTCTTGTCCTCTGGACAATCTTGAAAGCTTCTTCTTCGATGTGAAAGTATTGCCAGTTTCCCTAAATCAAAAGCTGGAAGTGACCTCTAAAGTTGTCCTATCTCTAACCTTAAAGTTATTTCTTCTTCTAAGTATTTGGTTATTTCCTTCTTTTTGATGTTGGGCATTCAAAATTCCAAATGTTAGATGATATTTTAAATCTATTACCCATCTTCCATATTGGAGAAGAGGGGAGAGAATGCCTTCAGTATTATAATTATATAAATATATACGCAGCAACATACTTATGCACTAATGTCAATACTTGTTGATAATGACCAGTAAAGTCCTGCTCTCTTTACTTTGTCCGATGCATACTTACATTCATAAAATAACATCCAGCAAGCATTAAATACTAGACCAGAAATTCCAAATCAGTGTAATGTTTCCTTCCATGTCTCCAAATTCATTCGGAAGCTTGCTCATCAGGAATGGACTTCTCTCACTGAACACAAATCACAACTTTAGAATTCTTCTCAACCCAGGTCTCTAAGCAGTTATGATCAACTAATCAGGATTGACCTACACATAAAGTCAAATAATATGACGTATTCATTATAAAAAGGCAGTTCAATACTAGATTAAAATAACTGTCAAAAATAAAAATCAATGAACACAAGCTTAGCCACATGAAGAAAATCTAAGACTTTGTTACTACGCACAAATTTAAGGGAGTCAAGAAACACAGGGACAAACAGAGGTGGCTCTCATAGTAGATGGCCTGCTCTTTAACAGTAGGGCACATGAATTATTTATTTTCAGGTTCCCACACTTCCTCCTCAATAACTTGAACTAGTTGGTCTGAATCAATACTTGTTCAACTGAATTGAAATTCCAGAATGTCAAAGAAGAGAGCATGATGTATGGAGTATACAGTCACTGGAGCAAGCAGGTGAACATCAAGATGAACTTTAATCAAGTGCCCTTGATCAAAGCCATTTCTTCAGTTGAGGCATCTGAGATATTCCTTTTCTTGCAACTCAGTCTTTGACAAAAGGATGAACATGTGATCGATTCAGATTAATATTAGAGTCTTATGTTAGGGCCCCAGGGGAAATGCCCAGTGGGTAAGCACAACATCTAAGCAACATCAGAGGCTTCGTTGGGATTTTTCTAACTAGATCATATAAAGAGAATCTCCTTTTCTCCTTTGGTCATTAAGTTGTAAGGACAGGAAGTCTAAACCTTCCAAATGAACACATCCCCTGCTAAGGAGAGGAAACTGGTAAGAGGTGGTAAAGAAGTAGTAACAATAGTAGAGGGTCACAGAGAGCCTTGAGGTCATTTGGGAATATGGTTTTCCTTTTCCTGACTCCAGAAACATTCCTCTCCTTTCCATGTTTGAACCTGCCTGGCTGACGCTTCCTTTTCCCATCATCCAGTTTGGGTTGGAGTTTTATTTCTTGCATCCAGAATAGTTCTAATTAATTCATGTAGTTAACATTGTAGTGCGGGGTGTGTCTTGCAAATGTGTGAAGCACTTTTAATCAAGGAACTTGGGAAGTTAGTAGTATCTGGGGAACTTATTAGGCATGCTAAAAAAATAATAAGATAAGTGGGAAAGCAGGACACAGGGCCCAAACTCCAAACGATAAGAATGAGCAGAGGAGAAAACATCAGTGTTCAAGAGGATGTCCTGAAGCCAGACAGCATCTTGAAAAAAGGCATTTAGATACCATAAGCTGCTCCAGAGGCTTGGGCACATTTCAAAATAGAAATAATTATGTCCTGAGACCTGGACAGCGACGTCAGAGCAGGACTAGAGTAGGAATTGTGGATGTTTTCCTGTTTTGCTATTGACCTCATTGTTTCATTCACTCTCGGGCCCAATAACAAAACTGCACTCAGCCTAGAGTCTAGTCTGACAGGGGATCAAATGGATTTGTTTTTGTTTTTGATTTTTTTTTTGTTTTGTTTTTTTTTTAGAAACCTCATCCCTGCAGCTACAGACTCCTCTGTTAAAATGAGGGCATTGGTTAGGAAGAAATGGGATCCTGAAAATTCTATTTGAAACAAATGGAAAGAACTTGATGAAGTTGAGGAACTTTGTATCAGTCAGCTTTTAGTCGCTATAACCAAAATATCTGACAGGAACAACTTAGATGAGGAAAAGTTTATTTTAACTTCTAGTTTCAGGGGTCTCAGACCATGGTCAGCTGACTCCAATAGTCTAGACCTGAGATAAGATAGAACATCAGGGTGGAAGGGTGAGGTGAAGGAAAACTGTTCATGTCCTGGTAGCCAAAAAGCAGAGAGAGGAAGAAAGGGGAACAAAATTTATGCCCCAAACCAGTAACCTAGTTACTCTAGCCATGCCCACCTGCCTATAGTTATGACCAGGTAGTTCATTCAAAGTATTAATTCATTAAATGGATTAATCCACTTATTATGTTATAGCTCTCATAATCTAACCCTTTTACTTGTGAACATTCCTGTATTAACACAAGAGCTTTTAGTGATATCTCATATCCTAACCAAAAAAAAAAAAAAAAAACCCTTCAATTCTGAAATACTGTGGATATAACAGGAGCATCCCTTCCACTCTGTCTGAGGAACTCTGCCCTCCTTTGCCTAAAGAATCTACAATGATATTCCCTTGCAAGGTCCTCCTCAGGAACACTAGTCCCATGACCCTGTTGGCTTTTAGACATAGAATTAGCCTGAAGTCTCAGGAGGAACTAAGGGATGAGGTACAAAGAGTTACCTACACAACCCAAAGAACTATAAGAGGGTTTTTTCCCCCTTTTTAAATCTGGAGGATACATATAGGAATGAATATTTAGGATATGGGATTATTTGGGGGAAAAATGAAACTGGATCAAGCTGAATTTGTTGATATGGGCCACTAGGTAAATTTCTTGATTAAATATTTTAAACTTAAGGAGCCAGAAACAGCTGTAACATTTTGGGGGTGTGATTGACTAAAACGGTGACCCAATACGAGTCTGCACAAAATACAACCACAGTGCCACACAGTCTTAGTGTACTGTAGAGAAAAATATTCAGTGACTTAGGGTGATTTGATTGTTAGTATAGAATTTGGATGTAAGACAAGATCTTTCGTCTGGAAGGGCATACATTTTCCCATGACTTAGAAATAAATTTGTGAGACACACTTTTAAAAAAACACTACACGGGCTCTTCTCAATATGTCATAAATTACAGTGAGAACCACTATGTTGAGCTGGTATCCCTAAACCCACTGGAGATTATGGGATGTCAGGAGCCAAGGGCAAAGTGAGTGTGGTTACCACAAAGGACAGTAGAGATCAAGTAGTAATTGGAATTGCCTGACTTACAAAGATCGTCCATGGTATTGACCAGCTAATCATGATATTTCTCAAAAAAAAATAAATGGTTTATCCTTGATGGAAATTCCCATAGGCAGAATTTAGAGCATTGCACCTGGTTATTCATTTTTCCTGGAAGGAGGAACAGCCAGAGGTATGAGTCTATTTTAATTTATTCCACCAAGAGTTTGGGTAGATGATCAAGGACTTGTAAGGATTAAAATTAAGAAAATGGTAGTGAAAAGATCTAGGGAAGATATGTGTAGATGGACCTCTACAAGTTGGCATCAAATCACAATGTGAAGATTTTTATGTCTTCTCCTAAGAATATTCACTAAGGGTAGCCTCATAGAGCAGGATTTTAATAAACAAGTAAACAAAGCAGCCCATTCTGTGGATACCAGTCAGCATCTCCCCCTAGTACTCCTGTCATTGCCCAGTGGGCTCCGGAGAAAAGTGGCAGAAATGAAGTTTATGAATGAGCTCAATAATAAGGACTTTCACAGAGTAAGGCCAATATACTAAAGAGTCGAGTTCTCAGTCTGTTAGAAGCAAAACCCAACACTGAGCAGCTCATGTGGCACCATTCCCCATGGTGATCAGCCAGCAAACAAGTAGCAGGTTGATTACATTGGACAATTTCCATCATGGAAAAGGCAGCACGTTTTTCTCACTAAAAAGGCTATCAGAGCATGATTTTGCAATCCTCTGCCAAAACTATTATTAGTGAACTTATAGAATATCTTATCCATCATCATGATATTCTGTACAGTGTTGCTTTTGACTAACGCAAGAAATTCAATAAATTAAGTATAACAGTAGAACCATGTTCATGGAATTCATTGGTTTTACCATGTCTCCCATTATCTTGAAGCCGTTGGCTTGATAGAACAGCCAAGTGGTCTTTTGAAGCATCCATTATGGTTCTAGCTAGGTAACAATACCATGCAGGTGTGGGACAAAGTTATCTAAGAAGCTGCATATGTTCTAAATGAGAGTCCAAGGTGTGGGGCTATTTCTCCCATGGTCAGCATTCAAAGGTTCAGGAACCAAGGATGGAAATGGGAATGGTCTCCATTCACTATGACCCCTAGTGACCCACTAGAAAAATTTGCTTTTCATCTATGACAGCTTGGGCTCTCCTGGCCTCGAGTCTTAGTTGCAAGGAGAGAAATTGATTACAATGTAATGGAAATTGCCCAATGTAATCACCTACCAGTTTCACAGTGTTGTATTGAACTAGAATTTAAAGACTACCCAGCAGTTTTGAGATCGTCATGCCTTTTCATGGGTAAAGAAGAGGGTTAATGAACTTTGTAGGATGATTGTTCTTGACTACCAAGAAGAAACAGAGCTACAAACCCACAATGGAGATAAGAAAGCATATGTCTATAATGTAGTAGACCACACAAGACATCTCAGTACTACAATGCCCAAGAGTAATATCGATGGTAAACTATAACAACTCAATTCAAGTATTTACACTAATGACTTAGACCTTCAGGAGTAAAGATTTGGGATATTCTAGCCAAAGGCAAAGAACTATAACCAGTTAACACACCTGCTAAGGGAAAAGAGAATATAGATTATGAGCAGTAAAGTAATTGCAAACAGCAGTTTTGCCAGCGTTCGTAGATGTAGAAATGAGGACAATCATAATTATAAGTATTTCTTCCATATTTTGGTATGGGCTATGAATATGTTTGTATGCAGTGGACTGAATGTTTGTGTTACCTCCAAATTCATATGTGAAACTATCATAACAATATCATGATATGAGAAGGTGGATCCTTTGAGAGATAAATATATCATGAGGTCAGAGCTCTCAGGAATAGAATTAGTGCCCTTATAAGAAGAGACCAGAGAGATGGCTAGCTCTCTTTCACATGTAGATAGAACAACAAATGGATAGTTTTCAACCCAAAAAAGGACCCTCACCAGAACTTGATTATTCTAGAACCCTGATCTCAGACTTCTACCCTCCAGAACTAAGAAGAATAAATTTCTGTTGTTCTTAAGTCCCCCACCCCCTGGTTTATGGTACCTTGTTCCAGCAGTACAAACTGATCAAGAGAGTAGATAGATAGATAGATTTAAAGATAGAGCTATAAATAAAGATATAAATATATTTTTGTGTATATAGACATGTATATCAAACATTTCCTTTCTTCTTTTATTGCCCTATCATCTAACTTGTGTTAATAATCATCAACTTAAGTAGTTAAGTTACAGATAAAGAAAGGAAGATGAGAAGATTGAATGTCACTGCACAAACTTTGCATTATTTTCAAGGAAAATGATCAAAATGCTTTTGGTATTTGCTGGATACTTGTATCATATAAGGCAGTAATTTGACTTTATTTCCTGTCCTTATATGGACATTAAGACTAGTTTAGAAAGATTGTGTGTAGGGGTCAAGTTGATAAGGGGCAAACTGTGACAGTTTCTTTGATGTGTCAATCTGCCTGGTACACAGCCTTCAGCTATTCAGTCAGCATTAATGTAGGTGTTGCTCTGAATATATTTTGCAAATGTAATTAAAGTTCCTAGACTTCAAGTCATCCTGGATAATCTTGGTTTGCCCTTAAACATTGCACTGAGGCCTACTGGGAATGAGGGAGAGAGAGAATAAATTCCCCCTGTAGACATTAATGGACTATCTGACTTTCCCAGTCATGCTGCTGCTCCTGTCTATGAGTTCCAGCCTGCTATGATCTTCTGTTCCTGAATGTCTGTCTTACACAGCACAGGGTTCGGATTTGGGGCTCGCTTAACCACTGCCCACAGTGATATAAGCTAATTCTTGTAATAAATAAATTTTAAAATGTACACATATGTGTATATTTATGTGTGTGTCTCCTACTGGTTCTGTTTCTCCAGTTAAATCCTGGTGGATACACATGATTTGTCCCAACCCCAGCATCATAGAGCTGAACTTAGAAGAATGCATTTAAGATTGAGAGATGATAAGGTTACACTCAACAAATGGAGCTCTCCCAACAAGGGCAGATCAGTCCCTCCATAACTGTGAAGAAGAATGAGCCTAGAGAGTATAGGGGACTGCTTCCTCCCAGGGAGCAGGGAAAGAATTCCTAGATAAACAATCACAATGGGAAACCCTGCAGCCCAGCCATCTGGAACACCAAAGCAAATAGATAAGGTTGATTTGGGGGTTTATGTGGTCTGCAAGAGAGAGAGAGTTGTGTCTAAAGGGCTGTGGGGTGGGCTGCTGGACCTATGGTAGCCCCATACTTCTTGGGCAAAAACTAGCATATAATATAGCAGAAAAGGGAGACGTCTTGCTCCATCCTGGACCAAAGAGCCATGGGGAGGGAGCTCTGTGTCAGAAGAGACTGACTCTCTTCCTTTCCAGAGTTCTCCAGGACAGACCTTACCCATCTTTCTACTCCTGCCATGATGCTGTCAATGAAGGGGCCAGCAGGAAAAGCAACTCTGTCAGGATTCATGGCAAAGCTCTCTGTAGATATAGTTTTCCAGAGCCCCAGCCTTACCAGCATCAGCGCTACAACGACTGACCAAGAATAGCATGAGGACCTAGATGAGAAAGAAAGAACTGGGGGAATATTCTGGAAGTAGCCTCATGAGACATCCTAGAATTATCATAAACCAATCTTGGTGATCTTAGTATTTTATAGGAAGACAAAACCAGGGCATCAACTCCAAGAACTGGAGGGCAGACCAGTAACAGAAAAGCACAGGAGAACTTTGACAAATCAGAAAGCACATGCTCCATCTACAAGAAGAAAGCTCACACAGCTCTGTTCTACTGATGCCAAGAGGGGTATCGGCCTAATCTTGCCAGATCTTCCGATTTTCTTTTTAAAAGAAACCAAGAAAATAAATTCAAGTTTTAGTGCAACTTTTAATTTTTAAATGCACAGCATTTCTCCCCCTCAACTACTCTGTGGTTCAAAGAAAATACACCACGTGTGGGTACCTGTTTGCAGTGTTAATCCCCATTATGAGTGAAGTTGGTGATCAAGGAGGATTAGCTTAATCTCATTTCCTCCCCATTTTCACTATTTGATTATTTGTGCCCGCCATGTCTGTCTGCTCTGAAGTCCTTTGAATTCTCCTCTAAGGCCATTGTCATTGACTGGCCATCTCAAATCATATTATACAGGAATTTGAAAGAGAAAATATACTTTCTCATTTTAACACTCAGACATGAAACCATACCAGCAAATACTGAGACACCAACACATTTTGTGTAAAAGGATCTAGTGATGAAATCAAATTTTGCTTCAATTTTTAAAAGTGTATGTTGTTGTTTTTTTTTTTTTTTTTTTTTTTTTTGAGGATTATGTGCTCTGTGTGTTTGGTTTTTGTTCTCTGTCTTATGGTCTCTCTCCCAACAGTATCCAGCATCATGCAGACTTAAATCAGCTTTTAAGGGAAGTGCTTAGAATACTCCTGAAAGCAATTATCTGAAAGTGCTTATTTCGATGAGCCTTCTTTGAACACTAATTAAAAACTGGTTTACAGAGAGAGCTGTCAGTCCTCTTTTATCTGAGAACTGTACTACGTGACCCCAGTTATACAAATCTATCCTGGTCTGCAATGAGTACCTTCCTGGATTCCTTCTGATATGCTGCTTTGAAATTGGATCCTGAAGCTATCTGGGTGTAGCACTGATTAAAAGAAGAAAATAAGAATGTTAGGTAAGGCCTTTATCGAGAAGATGAATATCAGTTAAGTTACCTGCTTTTAAAATAGTCTCTCCCAACATGGATTTGAATATTGGCAGATGTTTGAAGAGGATGAGCTATTTCAGACCAAGAGGCACAGAAAATAAATTTACCTCTGTAAATGCTGGCAGAGAATAGAAGTTCTAAATGGATTTTCTAATATGTGCAAAGAATGAAAATGTCTTGTTTTTGTTTTGTGTCTGAATGTTTTCTGTGTAACTAGAATTGAACACAGAGCAGTTTAAAAAGGAATCTGGACATTTCCCTGTGGGAGATTTTTAAAAATGGATCATTGCTTTTACTAAGAAGGAGAAAAAAAAATTAAGTGCCAGACTAAGGGGGTGAATTTTACAAGGCAATGAAATTCAAATCCAAGGAGACTAAGTCACAGAAATGATATTCTCTTTCATGTTTATTAACACATGAATACTTTAATTATAAATATTGATGAAAGCATTTCAATAATTATTTTCAGATTATAGTGTTACTAAAGATATTCATACTTATATTATTTATTAAATATTATAAACACCATGCTTGTAATAAAGGCAAATAAGACTGAGAAAGGAACTATATATCTAGCTGAATCAGACAGAAATTATCTTATTCAGGGAAGGACAGGGTCCCTCAAATCCCTTTCAGTGGTTCTCATTGGTCATGTGCACCAGATAATAGCTCATTTCTTGACTTGAATTTGCCGGTTTCAAACGGTAAACCTATGTGACAAACATGGTAAGTGGCTCATCTACAGATCTTTGTGAGTTCTTTGCACAAAGAATAGGGTCTGTTGCTCCTGCTGGTGGAGATCAGCATTCAGGTATCTGCGTGCACCATAGTTGGTTGCTTTTTATGTCTTCAGTATCCCAGTGGTTCCTGTTACACAGTCTTCAGGTCATCCCAGAATGCTAAGACACAGGTGAGGAACAGCACAGACGGTCTTAATGAGAACAGGAAAGTCAGAGGATTCAAGACATGTTCTCCTATTCACTTCCTCCCCATGTCATTTTTACTTGGACTGTTTACCTGTGAAGAAGCTATAGAAAAAATATAGATATTCTATCCTGGGAAGAGCTTTGGCTTCAGGATAAGAGGATAGTCTTGACTCAGCCATTTATTGGTTGGTTGCTTGAAGCTCATTGACACAATCACTCTACAGTCAGTTTTCTCCTTGTAAAAGGGAATCACTATCCCATATGCTCCAGAATATTGTGAATTGTTCAGTTATGGTTTGGATCTGGAATGGCCTCCAAAGGCTCATGTGTTGAAGGCTTGGTCCCCAACGCAGCCTTGTTCGGAGATGAAACTCTTGGGAAGTGAGTGAATCATGAGTGCTCTGACCTCATCAGTGGATTAATCCATTGAAGGATTCATTTTTGATGGCATTATGGGAGGAGGTGAAAACTGCAAGAAGTAGGTCTAGTTGGAGAAGGAGGTCACTAGGGGAGTAAGCTGGCAAAGTGTATCTTGTCCCAGCCCCTCCCTCTTTCTCTGTTTCTATCATGAGATGGACAACTTTCTTCCACCTTGCCCTTCTGTCAGTGTTTCTGTCATGAGACCAGCTGAATATGGACTGACACCTCTGATACTGTACATCTAATAAAACTTCCTTCTTAAGTTCTTTTTCTTGGTTATTTTGTCACAGCATTGAAAAACTGACTAATACAGCCTGCATAGTGCCTGGCACTTGGCAGGTAGTCAAAAAATAATACTTATTATCATCATTATTAAAACAGGCACCTCATCTCCGTATTTTCATTCTCCTTCCCTGACTACAATACTGTGAAGGATGTGTTTCATATGTAAAGTTCCAGACATTTTCAAGGAGTGTGACATAAAATACTAGTTACATTACTATGTGTTCTCTACTGTCTAAACCGTTTGTAAGTTTAGAAGAGCTTCTATATCTACTACTTCATTTAATTTTCAAAAGTCACATGTCAGGTAGCTTCTGTGACCTGACAAACCATTCCAAACTTAATAGCCAAGCCAACACTATTACAGTCCTTGTGCTCTAGAATTTATGTTGAACTCAGAGGGAGGAAGTTCTTCTCAGATAACCTCAGGATGTTTGAACATAGGTGAGGGCATCACAGAGTTGAAGCCAAGTTCACCTCATTTGCTCACCTGGGCCTTGGTCTTGGCTATCAGAAGGGTGCCTTGGTTCTTCTCCACATGGTCACTCTCTCCGGTGGGACTTCTCTCTCCAGTAGAATAGCCTAGGTCCAAAAGAGCAAAATCAGAGGCTGGCAGGCCTCTTAAGCCCTGGGCTAGAACTGACACAGCACTGCTTAGGCCCAATCCTCTTGGATGAGGTAAGTCATAAGGCCAGATTCATGGGCAGCAGAAAGCAACTCCACCTCTTGGTGTGAAGAATGACGTGTGTGTACAGGGATGTGTGGAATTACCAGCAGCCACCTTTGTGGACAATCTGCCAGGCCTCGTTTTGCATAGGAGGATACTGAGGCCAAGAGAAGTGAGGCCACTTGCTTACTGTCACATAGCCAGTATATGGTTGAAGTAAAATGAAACTCAGATCTTAAGGCCCCGAGTTCAATGGTGATAAAGACATCATGGTGAGAATACTATTTTGGAGAAGAAATAGAGGGAAGGAAATAGCCCTGAATAGACTAGTCATGGTGGGTATTTATATACTTACGAAGATCTTCCATATGTCACTGATTGATGGCGTCAGATTGGAATTGACAATACTGCCCAACAGCTAGGCTAGTGTCCACAATACAGTAACCTGTAGGATTAGGGGGAGCAGTTAATCCTGACTCCTGGATCCTAATCAGCTTGGGCAGCATCAGCAAGCTCCCTCACTGCCAATGCCATTCTAGCAAAGGATTCATTTAAATAATGTACATTTTGGCTCCCAGAGATAGGCAGTGGTGCTTTATTTATCTATATTCAGAAAAGTGAGGGCTTTCTGAGATCCTGCATTATAACTGCTGTATATTCTGGGAAAATATCAGCTTAAGAATGTGCTGAGAATTGCACTGTCCACAGAATTTCAGTCTGGTCATCATGTAGCCATTCCTCTTAATTCTCCCTTCTACTTTATTGAAAACAAACCAATTATTCCTATAGCTAAAGCATATAAGCAGAAAAACAAAACACTGGATTAATTAATGTTCAATAAATTCAAATAGGAATCAGAGGGTGGCGAAGGTCTGAGCCCAGCAGATTTTTTATTATTTTTAATTATTTTGTTTTGTGGTATTAGAGATGGAAGCTTAGGCATACTAGGCAAATTCTCTACCACTGAGTTATAGTTGCAGGCCACTCAGGAGACTTTGAGGGAGGACTACAGGATAATTGAGAATTCTTTCTGAGTTCTGGCTTTACTGGCTACTTACTCAGTCACATGCTGTATAAAGAAAGGTCAATTGAGTATTTTCTCGTGCCACTGTGGTCACTTCTTTGGGGGATTAGATTGAGGATACCATGGCCTTGACTTCTTCAAAGTAAAAATAAAAACCAGTATGGAGATAATAGAAAGACCCAGCTCTTGGGCTGGGGATACAGCTCAGTTGGTAAAGTGCTTGCCTTGCATGCACAAAGCCCTGGGTCCAATCCCCAGCACCACCACCAAAAAAAAAAAAAAAACAGCTCTTTCAACTTTAGAGGATTATATTTCCTTTCCTCTGAAATCACTTCTGATTAAGCAGTCTTGACATGCAAAATCTTAAAGCAGACTCCTAAATAATTTGGAAATGTCTTCCTTTGGCCCCCCATTCCCTTGGCCCCAAGCTAGGACATTCAGACATGTCCCGTATAAGTGGATATAACTGAGAGAAGATGGGGACAGTCAGGGATGTCTCATACTACATCTGGGTTATTGCTGTACCTGTGCCAAAATGACCTGTAGAAGGGGAAGTCAAGAGGTAGATTTGGGCCAGGCACAGTGGTACATGCCTGTAATCCCAGCAGCTCCAGAGGCTGAGACAGGAGCATCGCAAGTTCAAAGCTAGCCTCAGAAAAAGCGAGGCACTAAGCAATTCAGGGAAACCCTGTCTCTAAATAAAATACAAACAAGGGCTGGGGATGTGGCTCAGTGGTTGATTGCCCCTGAGTTCAATCCCTGGTACAAGGAAGGAAGGAAGGAAGGAAGGAAGGAAGGAAGGAAGGAAGGAAGGAAGGGAAAAAGAAAGGAAGAAAAGAAAAGATGTAGAGTTGGATCTCAGTGTATCTTCCAGTCTTTCAGTGATCAGGAAATCTCAGCTGACCCTGCAACCCAGCATGTGATGGGGCAAATCAACTTAATGTGCTTTCTCCTTGGCTCCTTTCCTCTGAACCACAGACTGCCCTCTCAATGGCCTGTCAGATCTAAATGTTCTCCTTCAAAAGCTGAGTCCTACTTCTTTTTATTATAAAAATTTTATTATTTCCAAGAATATAGGTGATAAATGATCATATATTATAATTTTAATAGGAATGTCTCTTAGGTGTAAGGTTAAACATTTTTTTTTCCATATTTTTTAGGACCACTCTCATTTCCTTTTCTATGGCCTATACCCACTTTGCTTTCTATTTTTCTTGTTGGAATTTATATTATTGATTATAATTAGAAAACTGCACAAAGGCTGTCAACAAGCAATTTAGAGAAGAAGAGATACAAATAGGGTATTACATATAAAAAATGCCCAAGCTCACTCATAAATAAATACAAAATAATACTATAAAGTGCTCTCTGGGGCTGGGATTGTGGCTCAACGGTAGAGCGCTCGCCTAGCTCAGGTGGGACCCGGGTTTGATCCTCAGCACCACATAAAAATAAAAGGCATTGTGTTGTGTCCACCTACTCCTAAAAAATAAATAAATAAATAAATAAATAAATGTTTGAAAAAAAAGAGCTCTCATATTTTAATGTAGGGCAGATGAGGCTGAAGCTGCAGTGGTCTATAGGGGCTAATTCCTGAAAATCTCTGGATCTTGAGTCTGAAAATTCTTTAAATTTTATACTCAGTGAGGTGGTTAAATGTCAGTTGGCTGGCGGGCACACAAGTTACTCTTTGTCTCATATTCTCAGGCTAGAGAGGCTTTATAAGTTATCACCAAGAAAACAGAGATGGTATCTTTTGCATAGCAACAAGCTTGATTGCAGACTCTAATTCTATCACACCTATTGTATGCAAACCTGGCACTTACAAGAAAGAGGAAACTTCAAACCACAATGCCCTCGGCAGAAACCTTGCTGATATTTTATTGACACTATTTGTAAAATCTTGGTGACAAGAAGCATAATTATGGGGAGGGTCTTTGGAGGAGCTTAATTATAGCAAGGGTCTCTTGGGTGGGGGTACCTGGCTTGCTTCAACTTCACCTCTCAGATTGGGTATTAGAAAATCTTTTTTCATCATTGCCAGTGTTGATAAGGATATGATAAAATGGGCCCTTTTCATATAGCATTACTAGGAAGGAAGATAAACTGGTAGTATTTTTTAAGGAGGGAATTTGGTAATATCTACAAACAAGATTAAATGCACTTATCCTTGGCCCATCATTTCTAGTACTAAGAAATTATCCAAGAGGTGTACATGTATATTAAATGTGGCACTACTTTTAAGATCAAAGCACTGGAAAACTAGATGTGCATCAACAGAGGAGATGACTAAATAAAAATTGATACAGCTGGCCACAGTGGTACACACCAATAATCCCAGTAACTCGGGAAACTGAGGCAAGAAGACCATAAGTTCATAACCAATCCTCAGATTGCTCCACTAAATGAAGGGTGTTCATACTGGCTCAACGGCTTTACATTTCATTTGGATTTTATTTAATTATCAATTGTACAGGTAACCAAAGATTCCCTCTACTTAACATTTGTCAACAAATACACTGCATTATAATATTTAATACTTAAAGTACAACTTCAAAATTGACTCTTCAGCTCTTCGTAATTCTCACTTTCCATCTTTGTCCCTAAGATCAATAACTTTGTAACTGTTCCTTAAGAAACCCCTAGGCACACTCTAAACCAACTCTGTCCAGGTGCTGTGTGGCAGGGCAAGCCTCAGAATTTAGAATAGGGCTTCTATGGCTAAGGATTGTCTTGTAAAGATTTCAAGGGGGAAGCTCAGAAGACAGTGCCTCAGGGAAGAAATAAGTCCCCTTTACAGAGCATTTCCTACTTGGCAGCCCTCTCTCTGCCTGTGCATGGTACATACATAGTTTCAGTTCATTCCTGCAAATCTGCAACAATCTGTAAGAATATGCCTTCTGTTATGGTTTGGATGTGAGGTGTCCCTCAAAATCTCATGTGTAGAAAATATAAGAAGGTTTAAAGGAGAAATGATGGGTTATGAGAGCTTTAATACCGTCAGTGAATTTACTCCTAATTGGTATTAACTGAGTGGTAAGTGAAGGCAGGCAGGGTGTAGCTAGAGGAGGCGGGCTTTGGGGGCGTATCTTTGGGTGAAAAGAGTTTCTCTATCTACTGTCTGATCATCATGTGAGCTTCTTCCCTCTGCCACACTCTTCTGCCATGATGTTCTGCCTCACCTCAAGCCCCTGGGAATGGAGCTGGCCTTCTATGGACTGAGATCTCTGAAACCGTGAGCCCCCAAATAGACTTTTCCTCCTCTAAAATTGTTCTTGTCAGGTCTTTTAGTCACAGCAGCAAAAAAAAAAAAAAAAAAAAAAAAGCTGACTAAAACATCATTCCCATTTAAAGAAGTAAACTGAGGCTTATTGAGTCCAAAGATCTCTTGCTCCATAAGCAAGTAGAGAGACTGGGATATAAACCCAGTTCAGTCTGCCTATAAAGCATTAAACTGCAACCTAAAAAGAATAAAACAAAAACAGGTAGTTGAGTAGACCCTATAAACTAGTGTTTAGAAAAATAATTGAGCACAAATGAAGAATTTGGCATCAGGAAAAAGTGAAAATGTTAGTAGAAGAGATGAGATAGGACTTAGAATACTTCCCTAGCAAAATTCTTGTATTAGTGTTGAAAGTATTTCTATAGCTGGGTCTGGGACAGGAGACTTAGGACATAATGGGAATTAATAGAACCTATGTGGAAACCCATCAGTGCAAACCACACAGCCTGTCCGGATAAGTCCAGGAGAGCACACTGCAGATGTGTCTTTTAAAGTTACCTTTAAATTCAATTTGTGAATGTAAGTTGAATTGTCCTAAAGACTTAAATAATGATTTAAGATTGATCTTATACTGTTGAATAAGGAACAATGAACTTTAGCTTATTTTCCCCCTTTTCAAGTAATTAATTGTGTAACCTTGAACATACTTCCTTGAGAATGTACCTGAGAGTTCTGGACAATACTCATCTTCTTTTGGGCTTTTCCACAATTAATCTCTGCTTTAAAAAACCTTGGTTTTATAAATTGAAAAAATTACTTGCATATCTTCCTTCATAAAAAAATTGTATTATTTTTGACAAATAACAATTATAAATGTTTATGGGGTACAATGTGTTGTTAAGAAATATACATATGGGGCTGGGTGGTGGCTCAGTGGTAGAGTGCTCATCTAGCATGCATGAGGCACTGGGTTCAATCCTCAGCATCATATAAAAATAAAATAAAGATATTGTGTCTAGCTAAAAACTAAAAAAATAAATATTTTTTTAAAAAGAAACATATATATGTTCTTGAAATTTAAAATTTCACTTGAACAACAACCACAAAGAGGAAAAAAAAAGGATGGGGAATTCTCATGCTACAATGCATTTTTCATTTATAAAAATAAAATTTTATAACATGGTAAAAGACATTGTGATTCTAGAAATAATGGTGATAACATTATGCATTCATCATTGACCATGTAGCAGACATTGTGATCAGCGTTTTATTCTTTTGTGTAATCCAGTGAGGTAGCTGTTGTCCCACTTTACAAGTGAAGAATGTAAAGTTTAATGGTGGGGCCAAATCTATTTTTAATAGTCATCCTCCAGTTAGTGATTAAATTGTGCTTCTGTTAGCAAATATAAATTTCTGTTGGTCTTGTGGTTCAGTTAGGAAGGGGTTCTCCCTGTCTCTCTATATGTCAGTATCAATGGCTCTCAGAAAGTGCCTGGGGTAGAAATATAAGTTACCTGCCATCAAAACATAGCCTGGAAGCTGTTACCTTATTGCTTTTCCTTCCACAGCAGTGACCTCAAATTTCAAGTACATAAAAATCATGTGGGTATTTATTAAAATGCAGATTCTGATTCAGCAGATTTAGAGTGAGGCTTGAGATTCTGCATTTCTAACAAGCTCCCAAGGGACTGGTTTGTTGGCCACACTTTAGCAAGGGTTAGGGATTTACTTCTGTCTCAGTTGACTTAGGCTGCTCATACCTTAGACTGGATAATGTATGAGCAAACAGAAATGTATTGCTCTCAGTTCTGGGGGTTGGGAAGTCTAAAGCTCAAGGTGCTGGCAGATTCTGACAAAGGCCCATTCTTCATAGATGGTGAATTGTAGCCACATCCTTATGCTGGTGGGAAGGCTGAACAGGGTGATTCTCTTATAAGGATACTAACTCCTCCATGAGGGTGAAGCCCCTATGATCTGTCTCCTTCCAAAGGCCCCACCTCCTAATATGATCATATTATATATTATGTTTCCCTATATGCATTTTGGGAAGACATATCATTTAGACCCTAGTAGCTTCCAAGGTTCATATTTGCAGTGTTGGATGAATCTGATATCTCGGAGGGCAGCAACAACACAAGTCATTGGGTAGGTGCCTGGGTGTGCCTGGGTGTTGCACTACAACCTTGTTAAGACATGGGAGTGGGAAGAAGACAGTGTTCTCTGAGTGTATCTATTCACATTCAGAAGGGGAAGATTTACCTGTCCCTGCTCTCCTGTGGCAGATACAGGCTTGGACTACTTTGCTGCTACAAGCTCACATTAGAATGTTTACATCAATACCTGGCCCCAGGGTTATTTATGTTCTATCAGGCTGGTGATTAAATGCTATTGTAAGATTAAGAGTTCACAGCTGCATGGCTGGTATTGGTAAACAAGAGATTTCAGATTATTATTTTTAGCTTTTCCTGGAGGCTAAATACAGACCAGGTGCTTTCTATTAATGTGAGTGGCAGCAAAATTCTGCTCAGTGAATACTTAGTGGGAATGTCTGCTGGCTTCCCCTGTTTTACACAATTGATGGGCTTTTAAAGTTACCTTTAAATTCAATTTGTGAATGTAAGTTTAATTGTCCTAAAGACCTAAATAATGATTTAAGATTGATCTTATATTATTTTATACTGTTGAATAAGGAACAATGAACTTTAACTTATTTTCCCCCTTTTCATGTAATTAATAGTATAACCCGAGAGGATTAGCAACACAGTATTGCACACAGAAAACCACTCAACACTCAATGGTAGGAGAACTCAAAGGTAGGAGATGGTTTCCTTACCTGCCAAATGGTAAGGTCTTTTCCACCTTTATGAATCTGTAAAATTATAATTTTAGACCAATGCTTATTAACTTAATGTGCATAATTCACTGGGGTACTTGTCATAAAGCAGAACATTATTAGATCTTTTATGGCTCAACTGTCTGAATTTCTAACCAAACTTCCAGGCAATGCCAGTGACATTGGTGCATGAACCAAAGCTCCCCTTACTAAATAGGTCAGATTCTCCTCTCCCATCAAAAAGCTAAGAATTTTTTATATAAACCAGGAAAATATATATTTAGGAGAGTTCTTATTTACAGAAGCTCAGATTAATCTTTATAAATGACATAAAATTATTATGTAATGTTTCTGCCTTTAAAATACATAATTTTTACAACTACACATTCATTAGAATGGCTAAAATTAAAGAAAATGTCAGTTCCCATTTCTGGAAAGGATGTGGAGGAATAGGAACTCTCACTTCTGGTGGGAATGCAAGATATAACTACTTTGGAAGATAGTTTGAAATTTTCTTATCATGCTAAAATTAGTCTTATTTTATGACTCAGGAATCACAGTACCAAGTATTTGCTGATCTGAAAACATATACACACAGAATCTAAATGCAATGTTTATAGCAGCTTTATTTATTATCACTCCAAACTGGAAGCAACCAATATGCCCGTCAATATGTAAACTGATAAACAAATCATAATATATCCTTATAATGGAAAGCTATTTTGTGATAAGTAGAAATGATTTATCCAAGCCACACAAAAGCATAAATGATGTTAACTACATATTGCTAAAAAAACTAGTCTGAAAAGGGTACATAATGTACATTTCTGATTATATGACATTCTGGAAAAGAATAAGACAAGGTACATGGACCAGCAATTGCCAGTGTTTCTCAGAGGAAGGATTGAGTAGATGAAGCATAGGATTTTAGGGAAGTACAACTATTCTTTGTCATACTATAATGGTAGGTACATGATACTATGTATTTGTTAGTATCCATAGAATTTTTATGGAATATACAGTGAATGCTAATATATAAAAATTTAAAGTGATTATTTAGGAGGTTGGAGCATCCACATATGAAATGAAGATTTTTTTCAAAAGAATCTACTTGTATTAAAAATGCACAATGCAATCAGAGAAGTGAAAAATTGTGCTCCATTTGTGTATAATGAACCAAAGAGCATTCTGCTGCCATGTATAACTTATTAGAACAAATAAATTTTTAAAAATGCACAATATAACCTCACTATAGAAATTGAGAGGAAAAGATGCTAAACTAAGTAACTTTAGAAATGAATGAAGTCCGTACAACTAAAACCGAAGGAACTGTTGGGAATCATAGTGCTCTAGTTGATAAAGTTGTGCCCGATAGTATATGGGTTAAAAATTAGGGGGTACTACAAGAGATTGTCCAACAGGTACAAAGTTATAATTAGATAGGAGGAAGAAGTTTTGCTGTTCTAATGCACAGTAGTTTGACTACAGTTAAATATCACACATTTCAAAATAACAAGAGAAGAATATTTTGAATACTTTTACTATAAATATGTGATAACTGTGTGAGGTGCTAAAGATTCTAATTTGATCATTATACAATGTAAAAATATATATCACAGCATTATACTATAACCCATAGATATGCACAATTATTATGTGTCAATTAAAATTAAAATGCTGAAGCATATATACATATATACTGGAATTGAACTTCTAAATAAATTAATGGCAGGTTTTTCTCATTATGGAGTGAAATTTTCAGTTAAGTTAGGGAGGAAGGTTAAAATGATCAGTGCAATTATGGATTAGAGTTGGAGATATCACTATTAATGCATATTTAGCTCAGCCTGGATACTGAGGGTTACATACAGAAATATTTATAAATACGCAAACCTTCTAAGGTTGGTACTCACAAAGACATTTCCTTGTTCTGTTGATTGGGCCTAGAAGCAATGAGACCTCAGTAGCAAGAAGTAGACCTAGTGCCCAGACCTTGATTTTAAATATTATTCTCTGATAAAAGGAAAGGGGGGTTCTTGAAGAAATGATTGATTCTAGAACTGGGACAGGAAATGTCAAACATAACCCTGAGAATCTTGTAATGCTAGCAAGTAAGAAAGTATTCAAAACAAAACAAAACAAAAAAACAGCAGCAGAAGCAACAACCACAAAACCCACAGGGATGGGACTGTGTTAAAGAAGCACAAAGGTTAACTGGAGTGCTCTCTAGAGCAAAATCTGGAACACAGCGAGTGAATTAATTCATTAAGTAGTAAATAAGTAGCATTGGATCATAACACTGAGCATAAAATAAGTATCTGTGAGCCCATACTGATATAATAAATGATTGAGCAAATAAGTAAATGAGGAAGAATAGAAAACTATCCCAGGCAGAGGAATTCTAAATAATACATAGAGATATTCCATTCTCAGGGAAGGGGAACTTATCTCCCCATTGTTTAAGTGTGGGCTGCACATAGTTGATTTCCTTCCAAAGTATAAATATGGAAAAAACAAAGGGTAACTCTGCAGTGGAGAAGCCCCAGCCATAGATCAAGGTCAACATCAACAGTGACAAGTCTTGGTAATAGCATGTTGATATGATGTGATGGAAATAGCACTTTACCCGTAACCCTCTGGTCTTCGTCCCAGAATTCTAACACCAGTATAATCATGAGACAAAATGTGGCATAAATCATAATTGAAGGATATTCCTTGAAATACCTCTCCAGTATCCTAAAAGCTCTTAAGGTCATCAAAAATTATCATAGCTAAAACAATTCCCAAAAGACATGATGACTGAATGTAATGTGAGATCCTGGGGGAAAAATAATTAAACAAAATCTAAAGAAATTGACATTCTATATGCACTTACTCTAATAATAGTGTATCAATAACAGTTCATTGGTTGTGACAAATGTACCATATTAATTGGAAGAGTAGGCGTGAGGGACATGGAAACTCTCTGTTTTTACCTTCCAAATTACATCTAATTTTAATATTCGTCATCTGACCCATTACTGTCAGACTTTCCTCCAATGTGGCATCCATGGTTTATAGCTTGTTATCTTTCTGGTTTTAGTTGACTGTACACTGAATTACTCACTTGGCATGAAGCATGTGAAAAAACAGATGAAGAAGTCATTAGGAAGTGAAAACCAAATGCACAAAATAAGTAAATGTGCCATGAAAGAAAAAGACCATATGGCTCATGAAATGAGAAATCAATCTTTGTATTTACCTGAATTCCTAATAATTTTCTTACCAAATTTGCCCTTATATATTTACCACCAAACCTTCTCTGTCTGGAGACATAGGGTTTGATATTTCCATCAAACTCGCCAAAACTAAATGAAGTCATTATGGAGCTGATTTTGATAAATCAGTTTAACTTCATGTTGAATCCTTATCTCTACTCTATTGAGAAGAAATAATAGTTTCCCAAAGACTGAGGCCCTTTGAGCACAAATAGATTTTGCTAATCTATTAGCCAATAACTCTAGAGGTTTAGTAAGCCAGTGGAAACTAAACTCCTTCATCCCCTGGGATAGAGTTTCTTGGTCAGAGAAGAAATTCGTAGAATGCTTTAGATTTGGGAGATGATTGTGTGGCAGTATCTGGTAGCAATGGATTCTTGCTGGTGACTGTTAAATTATCAGTCTTGGGCAAGTGTTCTCATAGAATCACAGGCTTACAGTATATCAAGACTCATTCTTTGTAAGAAAGGGTAAATGATTATGTAAAACTAATATGCATGATTGTCCCCCAGGTCCCTATAACCCTTCCCTGCCTCTTTCTGGAAATGCTAATTCTTAAATGAGAAATTTCAACCAAACAAATGAAACTCTTTGAGGGAACCATCTTTCTTCTTTATTGCAGCATGCTGAGATGTTCTTTATGGAGTAGCTCAAGGAAGCAGAAGGAACATATCAGATACTTTTACTACCCCTGAGACATTCCTTTTCTTCTTTTTCAACTCCCCATGAATCTCCAGTTAATTTACAGGTTTTGATTGGTTCCAACCTGAAATGAAGCGCAGGTAGGCTAGGTGAATAGTCTCACTGGTCCAATTTCCTTTTATTGTACATCGGCAACATCTTTCCTATTAGGAGAGTGTGTTGATCAGGTTTTGTCACTAATGACTCTGACCTGCTGAGAGTCCCTGAAGACAACAATGGTTTTTTAAAGGGGGTTGTAATTGTTAGACTGTGCTCATGCTCCTCGAGATCCTTGTTGTGCACAGCAGTTCTCTAATACTCCCGATATTCCCATAGAATATTAAACCAAAGCCTTCCTATGCCATTTGGTGCATAATATTTTAAATAGAAAACAGAACAAAACCTTCAGTGTAAAGTTGCATTTAAATTATAATTTAACCTAGGAAAGGAGGAAATAGGAGTGATAGGAATGATAATTCATTCATATATATATATATATATATATATATATATATATATAGAGAGAGAGAGAGAGAGAGAGAGAGAGAGATATTTGAATCCAAAACAGTCCTGGTAAGGACATGGGGCTTAAGAAAAAATGTAATCTCTGACTTCAGTTATCCTGGTAAGGACATGGGGCTTGAGAAAAAATGTAATCTCTGACTTCAGTATACTAACAATCTAGAAATTTAGTAGAAAAAAAACAGAAGTATCAAGTATTAACAGTAACATGATCAGAAAATATGCTCAAGTATGTTTATATGAAAGAAGTAAGAGATAAGGCCAATTAGATAGGGCTGATATTTTAGGAGTAAAGGGTAGGACAGAGAGAATTAGGGAGGAAATGTATAAGGGGCCAACATGAGTAGAAGTTTCCCAAGAGAAAAGACCCAGATAGGATATTTAAGGAAGAAGGAATAGAAAAATCAAAGGTGTGGCAGTATGAATAATGCTTATGTGCCAGGGAAAGTTGGATAATATGATAAGGCTAGAAGAGTGCTACTCAAAGTGAGTTCTGTGACCAGGAGCATTGGCATCATCACCTGGTAGCATATTAGAAATGCAAATTATTACACCCCAGTTTATTCTTTTTGAATGAGGGGCCCAGCAATATGGTTTATTTGTTGTAATTAGTTATACATAACAGTAGAATGCATTTTGACACATCATATGTAAATGAAGTGTAACTTCTCATTCTTCTGGTTGAATGTGCTGTAGAATCACACAGGTCATGTAGCCATAGATGTACATAGGGTAATAATGTCCAATTCATTATACTGTCCTTCGGACCTCCATAGCCCCTCCCCTCCCTTCACTCCCCTCTGTCTAGTCCAAAGTACCTCTATTCTTCCCTGGCCACCACCACCCCATTGTGAATTAGCATCTACATATCAGAGAAAATATTTGGCCTTTAGTTTTTTGGGATTGGCTTATTTGTTTAACATGATATTTTCCAGCTCCATTCATTTACTGGCAAATGCTATAATTTAATTATTCTTAAGATTAAGTAATACTCCATTGTGTATATATACCACATTCATCTGTTGAAGGGCAACTAGATTGGTTCCAAATTTTAGGTATTGTGAGTTTAGCTGTTATAAATATTGATAACAGCTGCGCCACTGCAGCATGCTCTTCTTAAGTCCTTTGGGTATAAATCAAGGAGTGAGATAGCTGCATCAAATGGTGGATTCGTTTAAGGTTTTCTGAGGAATCTCCATACTGCTTCCCAGAGTGGTTGCACCAATTTGCAATTCCACCAGCAATGTATGAGTGTGCCTTCCCCCCGCACACATCCTCGCCACCATTTTTTATTTCTTGTATTATTGATAATTGCCATTCTGACTGGAGTGAGATGAAATCTCAAAGTAGTTTTGATTTGTATTTCTCTAATTGCTAGAGATATTGAGCATTTTTTCAAAAATTTGTTGATCAACTGTATCTTTTCTGTAAAGTGTCTGTTCAGTTCCTTAGCCCATCTGTTGATTGGGTTATTTGTTTCTTTGATGTTGAGTTGTTTTTTAGATCTCTATATATCCTGGAGATTAAAGCTCTATCTGGAGTATCTGTAGTAAATACTTTCTCCCATTCTGTAGGTTCTCTCTTCATGATATTGTTTCCTTTGCTGAGAAGAAGCTTTTTAGCTTGAATCCATCTTATTTATTAATTCTTGATTTTATTTCTTGCACTTTAGGAGGCTTGTTAAGGAAGTCAGATCCTAAGCCAACATGGTGAAGATTTGGGCCTGCTTTTTCTTCTATTAGGTACAGTCTGTGTTCTAGAGACTAAGTCTTTGACCCATTTTGAGTTGATTTTTGTGCAGGGTGAGAGATAGGGGTTTAATTTCATTTTGTTACATATGGATTTCCAGTTTTCCCAGCACCATTTGTTGAAGAGGCTATCTTTTCTCCAATGAATTTTTTGGCACCCTTGTCTAGTTTGAGATAACTGTTTTTATATGGGTTGTCTCTGTGTCTTCTATTCTGAACCATTGGTCCACTTGGCTGTCCTGGTGACAGTACCATGCTGTTTTTGTTACTGTTTTTGTATAGTTTAAGGTCTGTTATTGTGATGCCTCCTGCTTCACTCTTCTTGCTAAGGATTGCTTTGTATATTCTGGGTCTTTTATTTTTCCAAGTGAATTTCATGATTGCTTATTCTAGTTCTATGAAGAATGTCATTGGGATTTTATTAGGAATCATATTAAAGCAGCATAACACTTTTGCTAGTATGGCCATTTCGACAATATTAATTATGCCTAGCCAGGAGCATGGGAGATCTTTCCATCTTCTAAGGTCTTCTTTAATTTCTTTCTTAGCATTCTGTAATTTTCATTGTAGAAGTCTTTCACCTCTTTTGTTAGATTGATTCCTAATATTTAATTGTTTTTGAGGTTATTGTGAATGGGGTAATTTTCCTAATTTCTCGTTCTATAGATTCATCACTGATGTATAGGAACACATTTGATTTATGGGTGTTGATTTTATATCCTGCTACTTTGTGAATTCATTTATTAGTTGAATTCATTTGTTAGTTCTAGAAGATTTCTGATAGAATTTTGGGGAGCTTCTAAATATAGAATCATATTATTGGGAAATAATAATAGTTTCAGTTCTCCCTTTCCTATTCATATCCCTTTAATTTCTTTCCTCTAATTTCTCTGCCTACAGTTTCAAGGACAATGTTGAATAGAAGTAGTGAAAGAGGACATCCTTCTCTTATTCCAGAACTTAAAGAACTAATTCTTAAATCAGGGTGCCTTCAAGATTTTCTATTTTATTGGAGTATAAATTTTCAAAATTGTGTTAATTATCTTCTATATTTCAGTAATGTCCATTATGATATTTCTTTTTTTATCATGAATTTTAGTAATTTGAATTTTCTCTTCCTTTTTATTAGCATGGCTAGGGGTTAATTAATTTTGTTTGTTTTTTAAAAAAAACAACTTTTTGTTTTGTCAATTTTTTGAGTGGTTTCTTTTGTTTTAAAGGGAGTGCTTTCAATTTTTCTCCATTTGGAATAATATTGGCCTGGGGCTTAGCATAGATAGCTTTTACAATGTTGAGGTATGTTCCTACTATCCCTAGTTTTTCTAGTGTTTTGAACATGAAGTGGTGCTGTATTTTGTCAAATGCTTTTTCTGCATCTGTTGAGATGATTATATGATTTTTGTCTTTACATCTATTGATGTGATGAATTAAGTTTATTGGTTTCTGTATGATGAAACCCACTTGATCATGGTGCACTATATATTTGTTTTAATGTTTTTAGTTGTAGATGGGCACAATACTATTATTTATTTATTTATTTATTTTTAGGTGGTGCTGAAGATTGAACCCAGTGCCTCACACATGTGAGGCAAGCACTCTGCCACTGAGCCACAATCCCAGCCCTGATGCACTATCTTTTAAATGTTTTTTATGTGATTTGTGAGAAATTTATTGAGAATTTTTGCATCTATTTTCATCAGGGATATTGGTTTGAAGTTTTCTTTCCTTGCTGTATCTTTTGTCTGATTTTGGTATCAAGGTGACACTAGCCTCATAGAATGTGTTTGGAAGGGTCCTCTCCTTTTCTATTTCACGGAATAATTTGAGAAGTATTGGTGTTAATTCTTCTTCGAAGGTCTTAAAGAACTCAGCTGAGAATTCATCTGGTCCTGGGCTTTTCTTGATCCATAGGCTTTTGATGACATCTTCTATTTCATTGCTTGAAATTGACCTGCTTAAGTTGTGTATATCCTCCTGATTCAGTTTGTGTAGGACATATGTCTCTAGAAATTTATCAATGTCTTCAAGATTTTCTATTTTATTGGAGTATAAATTTTCAAGATTGTGTTAATTATCTTCTATATTTCAGTAGTGTCCATTATGATATTTCCTTTTTATCACAAATTTTAGTAATTTGAATTTTACCTTTCTCTTCATTAGCATGGCGAGGGGTTAATCAATTTTGTTTATTTTTTTAAAAAAACAACTTTTTGTTTTGTCAATTTTTTGAGTCGTTTCTTTTGTTTCAATTTCATTGATTTCAGCTCTGAGCAATATGAGTTTTAACCACCTCTCTGGGAGATTGTGATGGTTTTAAGATGCACTAGACTAAAACGCTGACTATGGAGATTTCAGGGAAGAGGGGAAGGGTGGATTGGAGTTCAGACCATGTTTTCATGAATCATTGTTACTAATTAAGCATAGTTTAGCCAACTCAAAGTAGAATGTTTGGAATAAGTAGTCGATTTTGAAAAATAATACTATGTCATCCTAAAATAAATATAGTCCTGGGTTATGAATTGCACAGTGATGGCACACGAACCAGGAACTAACTAGATTTCTCCAGTTCACAAAGACCAGAGCCAAACCAGCCAAAATTAAATGTCATGAGATGGAAATTGTAAAGGAGACTGAAATGTCAATCACAAAAAAATAGTATAAAAGAGACGTGAATTGAAATAAAGCTAGAATTTACCCTTTACTGGCCAAGTTCTCTCAAACATCCCTTTCACTCTGCATGTATAAAACACCTACTATATTCTGGGTGTTTTGATACACACTGACATAGGCCAAATGAGACAGTACCCAGCCTCAAGGATGTTAGGATTTTTCCATAGTGACTATTGCCATTTTTGGAGTATCTACAAGAAACCAATTACTGTTTAACATTAAAAACAATCTCATTCTCCAAGCAACATAAAGTACTTCGGCCAAGTCTGTCTGGTTCTAAGATTTATGGTTTTATTCCCTTCATACTATATTGTCCTTTTGCACATGGCCAGATGAACTTCATTGGTATTAATAATAATTTTACAAAATATATCTCCAAGTAAAATGCAATAAAGTCATTGTACTATTGATAGGCTAAGGATTTTCATGAAGGGCATGCATTTATTCCTGCAAGACTTAGGAACTTATTTTTTCCTCTTTTGGATTTGAAAATCTTGATTCTTCATTTGGGCAGAGAGGTGTAATGTCTTCAACATTTTTGGCTTTGCAGACTGCTGGGTCTCCCCATCATTATGAGAAGTATGTTTTGGCCTCTCTAAAATCCTATTTCTACACCTTTGTTTCCCTCCCTTTACCAACTTAATCTCTCCCAGAACAATGTAGATTTTAAATGTTAAGTAACCAAGCTTGGAAAACTGGACCTAAGGTCGTAGGCAATCAAGCAGAGTTGAGGTGTCCAGTTATTCAACACTCCCATATTGAAAAAAATACTAGCAATTATGTTGGAGCCTACTATTTGTTAGGATTTGACCAGTTTTGGTTAGGTTCACTATATCATGTACTAGCACAAAGCTTGGGGCCAACTCCATCCAATGTGATATATACTGGGGAGAAGAACAAGCCTCATTATATGAAAGATAGTCCCATGGAATAACAGAAAGGGTTGACAGAGGAAATAGGAGCATACAACTGGCGGTGGTTCAAGCAACTACTTGGGGTTAGGGAGTTCCACATGCAGTAGTAGAATGTTCCAAAAGGAAAGGGAGAATCACAGGCACTCATTCAATATCAGGGTATGTACTGATGAGCAAGCCTAAAGAATGAATCGGAGCCTCAGCAAACCAAGTATGGAATAACATCAGAAGTATAGAATAGTACCCAACACAAACATAACATAAAACAGAGCAAACCTCCAGGGTAAGTCTGGGCATCATGCAGGGGAGCCCTGGAACCACAACACACTTCCAGGAGGAAAGGCCAGGAGCTGATGCACAGAAATCTTTAGGACCCTCAAGGACAATACTTGCCAGGGGAGCTGGAGGTCTCCAAGCTATTTCAAAGGTCTTGAAGATGCCTAGCTTCTCTACCTGTGTAATCATTTCCAATCAAATGTTTCCAAGAGAAAGCCAAGGTGCTCTAGAGATAGAGCAACTGTATCAGTGTAAAAATGTTTCAAAGAGACAATTTGCCTGTCTCTAAATCTGACATATTTACTTTTTCAGAAACATATATTTGTGTAGGTACACATAAATATTTACACATATATTTATGCAGCTAGAGATATTGTTTTAACACACTTAAAGTGACCTTTTTCTAATTCTTCATCTGTATTAGTAGCTAATCATATTCAGAGAGAATGTGCCTTGCTTTAGCAATGACCTGTAACTGAACTGGTGAGGATGAGCCTCAGCAAACCAAGTATGGAATAACATTAGGAGTACAGAATTCATGCATTGTTGGTAGAACAGCAAATTAGTACCACCACTCTGGAAGGCAGTGTGGAGATTCCTGAAAACACTAGAAATGGAACCACCATATCACCCAGCTATCCCACTCCTTTGTACTTATCCAAAAGAACTAAAATGAACATACTCTAGTGATATATGTACTCTAGTGTATATAGCACCACAATCCTCAATAGCCAAGCTGTAGAACCAGTGTAAGTACCCGTCAACAGAAGAATGATAAAGAAAATGTGATATAGATATATATATATATATATATATATATATATAGAGAGAGAGAGAGAGAGAGAGAGAGAGAGAGAGAGAAGAGAGAGATAATGAAGTTCTATGCAACCATAAAGAAGATTGAAATAATTTCATTTGCTGATATGAATGGAACTGAGAACATCATGCTAAGTGAAATATGCCACAATCAGAAAATCAGGGTCCAAATGTTTCCTTTCAAATGCAGAAGCTAGAGAGAAAAATGGAATTTTAAAAACTGGGTTCTATGGAAAATACAAGGGAGATCAGTTGAGTAGAGTTAGGAGACTTGGGAATGAGGGAGGGGAAGGTAGGGAAAGGAAAAAGAACTCTCTCTGCTTTCTTGTTGTTGTGTCCTGAGCTGCTTTCCTCCTTGATACCCTTCCACTATGATGCTCTGCCTCATCTTGGGCCAAAAGCAGTGAAGTCAGCCATCTAAGGACTGAGACCTCTGAAACTGAACACCAGATAAACTTCTCTAAAATTGTTCTTGTCAGGTCTTTTGTTAAAAGTGGGAAAAAAGCTGACTAAAACATACCTATTGGCCATTTATCTGTCTTATTTTCAAAGGAATGCCTATTCAAATCTTGTGCCCTTTTTAAAGTGGAGTTATTTATTTACTTTTGTCATTGAGTTGCATGAGTTTCTTATATTTGGGATATTATCTGCCTATCAGATACATGGTGTGCAAACATTTTTCCCACTCCATAAACAATCTTTCATTCTGTTGATAGATTGCCTTACATTCTTGATTAGGACCTAAGAATAAGAAAGATCTAGTAAAATGTAGTGCTGGAGAAAAATATTACAGGAAGGGCAAGTAAATTCTCTGAGGGAAAGAGAAGGTTTGAACTGTTTATGGAATGGAAAGCAGGCCAGTGAGATTGGGGCATAAAGAGAGAGAAAAAAAAATTGAGGCAGAAGCAGCTACTTCTCATAGGGTCTTTTAAGCTATTAAATAAGCTCCAATGTTTATTCTGTAAGCAATAGGATAACGTAGAAGTATGTTAAAGATGCTCCTTTTTTTTTTTGAAGGCTCTTGTGGTGACTGTGTGAAGAACAAGTAATGGTGAAGCAGTCATGGATTGCTGAGAGCGCATGCGGGGACTGTGGTCCTGGATCAGGCAAGACATGATGTTCCGTAGAATTGAGAAGCTTGGAGTGAAGTGAACAAATTACAGATGCATTTTGTAGGTGAGATAGATAGAACTCAGTGATAGATTAGAGAAGGTAGAAGAAGAAGAACAGAATCAAGAATGGCTTGGATTTTATTCATTTGATGAATAAACCAGACTAGAGGAGAAGTTAGGCTTAGGGTAAGGGATGTGGGAATTTTATCTGGAGCTCTTATTTTAGTCAGAGTAAGTTTGAAGAAAACTATTGCAAAACCTACTAGAGGACTGGGGTTATAGCTCAGTGGTGGAGCGCTTGCCTAGCATGTGTGAGGCACTGGGTTCAATTCTCAGCACTGCATATAAATAAATAAATAAATAAAGGTCCATCAACAAATATTTTTTTTTTAATCCTACTAGAATGTCAAGTAAATGCTTAAGAGAAAATTTTAACCTGCATACATGGGGATGAATAAGCATCCACAGGGTATTGCTAAAATAGAGGAGGTTACCAGACCAATGAAACAAGGTCATCCAAAGAGACTGGGGTGATTAAAAAAAAAACCTGTAAGGAAAAGGGGGAGGGAACTGCTTATGAGAGAGAGGAAAATAGCAATATCAAAGAAGAGTGTTTCAAGAAAGAAGTAGAGGTAAACTGTGGTTGCTGCTGAGAACAAGATAAGAGGACAGAGAAGGCATTCATTCTATTTGGTGACATGGGGGATGTTGACAGCATCGACAACAACAGTTCCTTGATTGGAAAGTGATGAATTGTAGAGAGAACCAAGTATGGACAAGACTGTCAAGGAATTTTGGTAAGAAAGGGCGGAAAGCTAACAATAGTGGTAGATAAAGATGAGGCTCAAAGAGGAAGAGTGGTCATTTTTTTTTATTTTATCCATTTATTCATTTCTCAAAATAATACAAATTCTTATTCCAAAAAGTAAATAGTGCTAACAAACTTAATTTTTTAAAAATGTCAGTTTCAACCCTCCAGAAGAGGCAACCACTTTTCATTTATTTTTAGGGGGTTTCTTCTTGTAGTTGCTGTCATATTTCCAAAGTGTTAAATAAACAGAAGACGTTTGGCCCCAGGCTGTCTTTGGAATTTGTTTCCTAAGTAACAAACCACAGCCTCCTAATTCATAAACGAGCTGAATGCCTAATTTAAGGGCATAACAATCAGCTGATTCTTAGCCAATCACAAGTAACCAAACTTCAACCAGTCCCAAGCAGTCAACTGATCAGACCATGCCCAATAGGCAAATGGTCTAGATGTAACAAATCAGGCTATTGGTGTACTTTACTTCATCCATAAATAGTCATTACCCACTTAATATTCTGAACCTCTTCCAATTCTGAGTGCTGCCTGATTTAGGAATGAATGTTCTTTGCACAAATAAACTCTGTTAAATTTAATTTGTCTAAATATTTTTCTTTTCTTTTTCTTTTTTAGTTGAGTTAATAATGTCCTTGTGACATTTTCCCTCATATTCCAGGATATGTGTATATTTTTTTCTTTTTAACAAAACAATATACTTATATTACTATTAATTTATTGAGATATCTTCTCTTTACTATAAAACTATATAGTTTTTTTCTCTTAACTATACAACTATAAAACTCCTAACTATAGGTTTTGAAGGCAAAATGTAACATACCACTTTGAATCATGCCAAGGTTTTTTTTACACTCTTCACATCTCCTCATATCCTTAGCACTATGGCAAGAAAACAGGAACTGTTTGGTTGCCTCCAAGGAACCGCACAATCTATGTGACTGTTCCTGCCCCACTGGGCATGACTCTTATTCATATTCTATACTTAGGTAGAACTAATTTCTCCATCTGGTAATGCAACAAGTAAGCTCAGGTCTCTGTTATAGGTGTATCTGGAGACCTTGGCGCCCTTCTCACCCAGAGCTCAAAAAATAGAGAGAGTCCACATTTTCTATTAATGTCCATGGAACCAAAAAATTCACATGGAGTCTCAAAGTTTCCTCAGGAAACCTGGTTAAAGAAAGATCACATACTATGTTCTTCATGCTCCTACTAATGAGCTATGACTCCTAGAAATGGCTCTGGTTTTGCCATGTCTCCAAATAGCCAGTGGTTCAAGGACAGGATGTTGTCCTTGACAAAATGAATAAGCTGTAAACAGCCTTAAAAATAGACCCTATTAAATTATCCATGCTTCTTTGTGGCCCTCCTTGTTCCTTTTGATGCCAGCATGGCAGAGACAGAATGAGAGCCTCAGTGCCACCACATCAGCCTGACACTAACTGTGATGTATTTAGCAGTGACACGGGTGACTTAAGGCAAACTAGCTGATATCTCACAAAATGTCCATTTCAGTTCTCTGACTTGAGAGGGTACGATGATTTCTGGTTAATATATTTTTTTAAAGACTTTGCTTTCAGAACAGTTTTAGATTTACCACAAAATTGAGCAAAAAGTTGTACAGATTTCCCATATACCTCCTCCCTCCACATGTACACACAGCCTTTCCTATCACAGTGGTGCATATGTTACAATTGTGAGCCTACAGTGACACATCATATTCACCCTAAGTCCATCCTTTATATTAGGGTTCACTCTTGGTGTACTTTTAGAGGTTCAGACAAATGTATAATGGCATATATCCATAGAATATAGGGCAATCTCACAGTTCTAAAAATCCTCTATATTTGCCTATATTTTGTGGTTGCCTTTATAAAATTTACAAATATAATTATTTAATTAAAATGATTCTTAGTCAAAAGATGACATTATTTTCAACATAAATATACTTTCCTGGTTACTCTAAATTTCAATTAATGGTTTATTTAAATAACAGAGAAATTCCACTGTCTTTACAAGAGATGCTTTAAAATATAGAACATAGATCCTTGCATAGATGTGTTGGTATTTTGCTTGATATTGTGTGTCTGTGTATGGGTGTTTCTGTGTGTCTGTGTATATGTAAATCCAACTAGTTTAATTTAAAATGGCTTTACTTTTTGCTCTCCCTTAGAGGAATTTCTATCTTTCATTATCTAGTGACTGGAAGAGTTGACTGGATCTGGGATTTTTCATATCAGCCAGAAACATGGTAGGGAGAGAGACCTGGCATATGACAACTGCTCTGTTTGTCCTTGTTCTAGTTTGTAGTGGTAATAATGACTGAAGTTACAAATTTAAGCTGTACTGGTATTTATCTTGGCTCCACGGAGACTTTCTTGGAGAGCAAAATTGGTTGAGCTCTTCCATTGCTCTGCGGAGTTCCTGTGGATGAGGCTGTTTAGCAAAATGAATTTTCAGCAGGATTACATTAGGCTGGCACTGATGCCCCATGGAGAAAGGCCAGACTGCAAAATGGTGAGAGCAGCCTGGCTAGCCTAGCATCCCAAGTGCCCGTGAGTCAGGAGAACTGTATAGTTCTGGCGGTGGTAGGAATTTGTTCAGGGCTCGCTTTGGAACAGCAAACTCACATCCCATTTTGAACCAGGAAAATTGGCCCTTCAGAGAGAACAACAGGTGTGCAGAACTCAGTGCTCTCAGCAAATCATGTTTTAAGGTGGTAGAGTTGGAGGATGAATTTTCCCTAAAACATCAATTGCTTTCTATTAGACCATTGAATGGAAAGACGAAATCTCAGCAGTGGCATCTCTATAGTCTCCACAGGCTTCCCACCCCACACAATGCGTGCCTCAACATGTTGTCCATTTCTACTCTCCTAGATCTATTTTTGCTGCCCTTCCTGCTTTCCTAATTGAGGTTGACAACAAGAGATGGAACTAGGAGTGAGGCAAGGGACATATCTTCTGCTGGGGTCCCCACTGGAGATCTTGATGATGAGGCTTCATGCAAATAGGTTAAATGTCTGGACCTGGACAGAATGCTGACATAGTCCTCCTGCGCCCTGCAATCTGTTACACTCTCTACCGTGTGTTAGGTATTGTTCAAATACTGGCATATATTATCTCATTTGAATCTCTACTGAAGATGAATATTATTATTCCCTCCATGTTATCTTAAGACAATTAGGCTTAAAGTGATAAATTAACTTGCCCAATGCCACAGTTCCTTGGTTGTAAAGCTAGAATTTGTCCCAAGTTTTGTCTAACCCACCATCATTGACTTCCCAGGTACAAGTCTACCTTTTCAAAAACCACCCTCCAAAACAATCACATTACTTGAGGATTGTCCAAACATCATTCAAAGTTTTCATACCAAGAGATGGTGTCATCTCTTGAATGCCCTTCCTCTTGTGTCTATGAACTCATATTGCTCTTCTTCATCAAAGCCACCTGTCTCCACTGCCAAGTGTGCCCTATGTTTCAGATAGTTTTGTACTTGCACTGCTCTGCCCTCCCAGTGTGCACGCCTATTTGTATGGTGTTAGGATAACATAGACCTTTGTGTTCTCACATCAGACCACAAGCTTCTTGACATCAGGGTCCATCTGTTGTTCTTCTTTGCACATTGGCAATGACTTAGCACTGGAGACACATTAGATGGCTCATAAGTGCTAAATTAGATGATCTATACGTAGTAGGGAAGATCTGTGGCCATCCAACTTCATTCCAATCAGAGGGTCTACTGACAAATATTGGATTCACCGAAGAGAGAACATTTATTCCAGTCAGGATTTGAAGAAGGCTCCAGGAACAGCTTGACATTTGATGGTGAGGTGATGGGGAAAAGAATTTTCAGGAGGAAATTGGCACTATGAGCAAAGGTTATAAAATGCAGAAGTTTACAAAACAGAAAATTTCCTATGTGTCTGAAATACAGGATAAGTTGGAGAAGGCCAGGAAAATGAATGTGTTCCAGCTCAGAGAGGTTTGAATGCTCTGCTAAGTAGAATATTTTTATTTTGTAGACAAGAGATGTTTGAAAGATCTTATTTTTAAAAAAAATATATATATAGTGTTTAAGATAGTGTCCGATACATAGTAAGTTTAAAGCAAAGTTTGAAATAATATCAATATGATTTTGAGCAGAAAAATTTAGCTTAGATGAATGGCATAACAGTGGGTAGGTAGGATTGAGGCTAGAACCTCTATCAATAACTACAATCTCACTCCTATTGTTAGATGATGCTATTAGGCAGCAATGAGGGCCAGTACCATATCCCCTGCGAAGAGAACCCATTCACCACAACCCAAGGATTGCAAAAGGAAAAGAGAAAACTAAAAACAAGGCCAGAGGACACTCATCAGGCAGGTCACTGCATGGACGATGCCCCTGGCTCTAACACAATACTGTGTGATTGGCATACTGCGCATTTATGCATTGATTAATATTTGGATCAACTTTCACGTACCTGACTTGAGCTTGAAACTAGACTTCATAATAACTGGGCTGACTTTGGGATGATCCTTTCAAATTGCATAAAAATGGGATCAAAGAAGATTAGTGGATACCTTTCTTATCTTCTTTTCTAATTGACATGGACATCAAGTTCAGGCAGCACCAGGTCCTACTCCCAAACCCCTACCTGCCAAGTACAGCTTCTCTCCCCAACACCCAGAAGCTCAGCCTCTGTCCTTTATCTCAAATCCAGACTCTTATCAAGTAAGCCAAAGTAGGCTCTACCAAAAAGAAAAGCCAAACTATGAGCTTTGCCCTTTTCTTAGAACACATGCCCTTATATAGCGGATGGGCTCTCATGGACTCCCCAATATCTCTCTTCAACCTTTACCAGTAGGCTTTGATTTCTCAAGCTCTATTGTTAGAAAGGGAGCTACGTCACCCTCTTCTCCCGGTATAGACTTTAGATGGTTTAAACTACCCCACCCCCAAGTCCAACCTTCATCTAGTTCAAGGATGAGCACACGATCGAGGTTAAGCCAATCAAGAACAAGTCTTTTACTTTCTGGAAGCATCAAATCAAGCAGCCTGTCACATCTGAATGCCTGCAGCCATCCCACAGCCACAGAAGGAAAGCAGCCTGTAATAAAAAGAGAGAGGCAGAGTCCTTGACACATTGCTTAAGTTATGGCCACACTTGAAGCCATTTCCACCAATAAGTTTCCACTTGCAGCAGAGAACTCAAGAACAAAACAAGCAAGGTAACCTCCCTCCACCAGGTTACATACTGTTTTCTATTATAACCCGAAAGTCCCAACTCCTGTCTCCCAAGGGCTCCCATTGCCTCAGCTGCTTGCTTAGATAACCTGGAGTTTACTGTTATCCATCCAGCCCCCGCCCTTCCGGAATGAACACAGGCAGTTATGATAGCAAATGCTTGTTTATAGGCAGCTTGGAAGTATCAATTTATGAGTAGGTTATAAATACTGTAACAACAACATTATCCTACACGGTAGGGGACAGTGGCAGCCTTGAGTCATCATCTGCTTTATGTTGAAAGCACTGACAATTTTCTCTTCACAGTGAATGCATCCCGAATGTTCTCTTAACTATGTAAAACATTGTTCTTTTAGGTTTTATTTAAGTTCTTCACTTGAAAGAATGCCGTTTGAATTATTCAAATCTTCAGCATCAACATGAGCAACCTGTAACACAGTAATAATCAGTTTACCCACAAGGCTTTGCTAATCTAACTGTATGATCAGCTCAATTTGATAGGCAAATGCAAACTGCTACCCAAGGGCTTTACCCAAACTTTGTATTTCTCTAAATTTCTATTTGGAAGAAATGATGTTATTACTAATGATTTCTCTCCACTTCTCCACCCTTAAAAACAGAGAGGTCAGGTATGGTGGCACAGATCTGTAATCCCAATGACAGAGGAGGCTGAGGCAAGAGGATCACAAGTTCAAGGTCAGCCTCAGCAACGCAGTGAGACCCTGTCTCAAAATATAAAATGAAAAGGGCTGAGGAGGTAGCTCAGTGGTAGAGTGCCACTGGGTTCAATCCTCAGTATCTGAAGAAAATTTAAAAGTAAAAGAACCAACTTTAAACCAATGTTGAGAAAATAATTCCCAAAAAATGCACAGAAATACAAAAATCCTTGCAATGGGAGGGTTAATCCAATGTTACAATGCTGATGACTGAACAATTTGCCAACATCTCTCATTTTTTACATATATTCTAAGACTATGAGGTACTCTTTTTTTTGTATGGGGGGGTGGTACTGGGGATTGAACTCAGGGATACTCGACCACTGAGCCACATCCCCAGCCCAATTTGTATTTTATTTAGAGACAGGGTCTCATTGAGTTGCTTAGCGCCTCACTTTTGCTGAAGCTAGCTTTGAACTCACAATCCTCCTGCCTCAGCCTACTGGACCACTAGGATTACAGGCTTGCACTACCGTGCCCAGTTTGAAGTGCTCTTTTATAAGAACATTTCTTTCTGGCTCAATTTTAAATGCACAGAACATCAGTTTAACCCCTATCCTGCATCAGGAATATGGAGCTTTATGCCAAGGAAGACACATCAGGATTACACTCCAGAAATAAACTTGGGGGCCAAGAGATTTACTGGATAAATAATTCTTTAACATTATCAAGGAATAATCTCTTGGGGAAATAAAAACATGTCCACAACAATCTAGTAAAGTCCCCCCCCCAGAAAGACAAACAGAAAGAGCATAGTCTAATAGCTAAGTCATGAACTTTCACCTTTTTTGACCCCTTTGGATCTCTTTGGTCACTCTGAGGAGCCCTCTTGGCATAACGTTTCAGAACTCAGAAGGTAAAGTACCTAAGATTACCAAGGAAACCAATTGAATTAAAATATAGTCATTGCAATATTTTTAAATTGTGATTGTTGTTTTGCTCTTTTATTAATGAATCAAGTAACAAGATCTAGAAGGATGTCGGGTAATTACTATAATTTTGAAGTGATGACAAGTGTAAACAGTCTCTCGTGGTGTTTGTAAAAACTCTGAGATGTGAAAGTAGGTATTTTCAATTGTGGCAAAATTACATGGACTGCTAATAGCACTTTGTTTCATAATCTATATTCATCACTGAAGGAGATACTAAATTTCACTCTGAAATGAAACTGAAGTTGTAATATGTTCACTTTTTTCTGTGAAAGTTCATAGACTCTGAATTCCAGGCTCATTCATAGCTTTTCTAACTTCATGAACCCTAATTTTAGGAGCACTTTGATCCCTTAAATAATTGAATTAAAGTTGTGGACACTGTATGCATTGCAAGCCACCTAGCCACACACAGAGAAGCTTTGCATCTAATCCATTGATGGTGGTCTGTGGCATCAGGTTAACAACCCTTGTGCCTGGTAGCTTATTTATTCAACTGTCTAATAAGAACAAGTATTTTCAGATACTTTCCAGATACAAGTATTTCCAGATAATGGTACTGATTAGAGAAAGGATGAAGAAAATGGTAGGGATAACAGGAAGAAAATCTAACAGATTTAAGCCATCAGAAATTAAGTAGAGGGGCTAGGGATGTGGCTCAAGTGGTAGCATGCTCGCCTAGCATGCATGAGGCACTGGGTTCGATTCTCAGCACCACATAAAAATAAAATAAGGATATTGTGTCCACCTAAAACTAAAAAATAAATTTTTTTTAAAAAAGAAATTAAGTAGAATACTCTAGAGGGATTTCTTTCTGAGACTCACGATAGTATGTGTGTTATATATGTAAGATTCACTGCTTTTACCTGCTGGGTATGCATTTCCTGTTCATCTGATGATCGTACCTCAATTTTTCTTTAGGAAAAAAAACCTTCCTCAAAACTCCCTCACATTCTTAATCAAGTTTATTTGAATGGATATTCTCTATCCTCAGCCCCAGAGTTAAGTGTATGCCTTACCAATCAGAGAATTCTTTCTCCTAGGCCATAGTGGTTGGATCAGATGTTAGCTTGCAACCTAAGAGACCAAGACTTTTATTGGAACTTGTGGAGAAGATCTCTTTTGAGTGATACAAATGGGAGCAAAGAATACTGGCCACCACAAGGAACAATCTGCCTGAGAACAAAGAGAAAATGAAGAAAAATAGAGATCAGAGATAAGGAAAAAGTAATGAGTCCTAATGAAATCATCTGAACTCTTGGATCCAACTGTGCCTGAAGAAAGATATACCATGGTCTCAGTCACAACCCAGTGCATTCCATACCATACATTCCCTTCTTTTCCTTTGAGCCATTTTGAGTTTGATGTCTATCCTCCAATAGTTATTCTAACAAGGTACCTATCTGCTGTATTAAACAGCAGACATTTTATAGAATATCTCTGCTGGCCTAAGATTTCCTTTCTATCTCTGTTTTCAGCTTTCCTACCTCCCACCAATCCACAGGATCCAGCATTCTGATATGAGAGGAAAACAAGACACAGAAGGAAAGTATCTCATATAATTGTGTGAATGAGCCTGACTGTGTGCCTCCTGAAGTCAAAATAATTACTTTTTACTATTAATCCACATTATTTCTTTTTTACTGTTAGTTCATACTGTTTATCTATCCAGGGCATAGCCAGCACAGCAACATATGTCACCTACATCTACACATGATCAGAATAACATACTGACCTCAATATTCTTAGAATTTTGTTTTATTTTTAGGATCTCCATATGCAACGAATTTTGAAACAACAGTGATATGGAAGGAAAAAAAAAGTATTCCTGAGATGAATTGAAAACCTTTCTCAAAAGACAGAGGTACCTGGGATCAAACCCAGGGCTTCATGCATGGGAGGCAAGCACTCTAACCCTGAGCTACATCCTCTGTCCTATAAAAAACTTGTAACGCTCAATCAGAGTCACTCTGATATATTAAAGGCCCCTACATAGACCAGCATTAATAGCTGAATAATAAAACTGTTAGGAGCAGTCTTTCACTCCACAGTTATTAATTACCTACCACACGACTATTAATTACCTTCCATATGCCACCCACTATTCTAGGTTGAAGGTAAACAATTAATAGTCCAAGTATCCATTCTCATGGAGCTTCTTACCCTAAATGAGAGGGAAAATAAGTAGGTAATAATAATTTAATAAGAGTATTTTAGATAGGAATGAATGCTATGAATAAAATAAAGACAGACCATGTAATGGAGAGAGAGTTAGTAGAGGGAGTGGTCTTCATGCTGAATGGACAGTGTTGGCTTCTTAATGAATGTGGCTTCTATCATCATACATTCATTTTTACCAGGCAACCAGAATGCATAGGGTTCCTCTTGGGAGTATAAATTGATGCAAACATGTTGCATAATTTAAACAGTTGTATGATTTTGTTGTAAAGATACAGCAATTTTAAAATTTTTCATCTTCTGATTGCGTATGAGACAATGGAGATCTTTCTCAATTATTTTACCTCTTCACTCTCCCTGGGAATGCAACTAGATTATCACATGCAGATTCCGTGTTGGGGACGAGTGTGAGTATGGTGTGGTGTGGAGACAGCAACAACAATTACAACTACAGCATAATCTTAAGAGTCTAAGGTGTCATGCTTATCATGTGCCAAACACTGTTCTAAGAACTTTATCAATATTAATCCATTTAACCCTGTGAGATAAATGAATCAAAACTATGCCATTTTGCATATGACAAAAACAAGGCACAGTGATATATATAAAGCGACTTGCTCAAGTTTTCACAGCCAGTAGGTGACACGGCTATGGAATCTGTCTCCTGAACCTCTAAATCCAAACTCCCAAATTGTTCTACATTATTGTCTTTGCCAAGGTGCTGATGAATGAACAGGATGGACCTATCAAGAAATGAACAGAAGTTCTAAGAAAAAAAATAGATCTATGTTCAAATTCCAATATATATCACTTATGAGTTCGATGACTTTGGGGAAATCTCTTTTTCTTGGTGAAATTTAATTCTAATATAAGAATAGCAATAATCATTGTCCTAGTTTGAGTTCCCCTGAGAACAAAGGTGAGACAAGAATGTGGAGGGAGGTGTTTTATTTTTAACATAATCTCAAAAAGCAGCAATGAAGAAGAGAAGTATGAAAGTATGTTAGTAGGATTGAAATGTGGGCACCAGGAGCTAGATTCCACCTTGACTTTCTTAGAAGAGTATATCGAATGCCTCTCCCAATTGTTCACCCTGCGACCTGTGACTGGAGCATCTATTCACTGATTCCAGGTCCACCGTGGTTGAAGGAAGGTGGCCCTGGGATGTTAACCTCCCTGCACCCCTAGCCTGTACTTGCAGTGCTGGGTGAGTGCCAACTCTTACATCAGAGATGACCCTGAGGTACAATGCACAGTGGGCTGAGGTGGGAGACACAAAGGGCATAAATCTGAGCTGCCCAGAATGTAAGTGCAGAAGCAACTGAAATAGGAGACGGATCAAGGCGATGTGCTGTAAAACACCAAAAACAGCTGCTACAGCTCTTTCCTTCAGGTTAGATTAGAATTAGTGATAACCAAAGCATTTGGCAGAAGATCTGAAAGTAGTAGATGAATGTTACAGCCCCCCATCTTTCAAAGAGTCAAGTTAATTGGTCTACTATGCAGTCACCTCTTTTTTTCTCTATTATTACAGTAATTAAAACATTGCAAACTTCTAAGCACAAAACAAACTTGGATCCATAACTCACAACATACAAAATTTCTCTAATTTTTTTCAGATAGGATACATAAATGTAAGACCCTAATACAGTTTAGATGCAAATTGTCCCCAGAAACTCCTGTGTTGATACAGGAGTTGAAAAGATTAGATTGTGAGACTTATAATCCAGTCTATTCTAATTTTTGAACGGATAACTGGGTGTTAAGTGTAGGTAGGCGGGGTAAGGCTTTGGGGTTTATATTTGGTGCCTCTTTGCTTTCTCTCTCCCCCTCCTCCTCCCCCTCTCCCTCCCCCTCCCTTTTTCCCTCCCCCTCCCCCTTTCCCTCCCCCTTCCCACCCCAACCATGATGTTCTGCCTCACCTCAGGCCCAAAGCAATGGAGTCAGCAGACCGTGGACTGAAGCTCTGAAACTTTGAATCAATAATAAACTCTTCCTCCTCTGAGTTGGTCTTTTTGGGTATTTTGCTCACACTGACAATATAAAGCTGACTAAGACTGACCCCAACTATACCAGTCTAGAATGAAAACAAAGAAGAAAATCTTTAAAGTCTAGGTTTGGACTAAGCATGATTCATAAAAGAAAAAAATGATTAAACCTCATCAACTTTAAGAGCTTTAGCTTTGTTTTTTATTTATTTTTTAAAATTTATTTATTTTGGCAGTGTTAGGGATTGAACCTAGTAATGCTTTACCACTGTACTATATCCCTAAGTCCTTTTTATTTTTTATTTTGAGATAGGATCCCTCAAAGTTGCCTGATTGACCTTGGACTTGCCATTCTCTTGCCTCAGCCTTCCAAGAACCCGAAAATACAGGTGAGCTCCACCAAGCCTGCCTTGGAACTTCGACTATTAAAAAGTCACAATTAAGAGAATGAAAAGACAAAGCAAAGCTGGAGACAAAATTTTTGCAAATCAGATGCTTATAAAGGATTCATATCCAGATTATATGAAGAACTTTTAAAATTCCAAAGATTTGTATAGACATTTCACCAAACAAGATCTGCAAATGGGGAATACACACACACACACACACACACACACACTCACACACACACACTTGACATCATTACTCCCCAGGGAAATGCAAATTAAAATCACAATGAGATACCACTCTGTTCCCACTAACAGTAAAATCTCTGACCACATCAGTGTTTGGCAATGATGCAGAGGATCTGGAACTGTCTGATACTGCTCCTGGGAATGTAAAATGATATGGCCAGTCTGGAAACAGGCGGCTTCTTAAAACAAGCCACATAGCCAGCCATTCCCCTCTCACCCAAGAGAACTGAAAGCTGGGTTCATACAAAGACTTACATGGAAATGTTCAGAATGCTTCAATTGTTAATTGCCAGAAACTGCAAAGAAGTGAAATGTCTAATAGGTGAATGGATAAACAATGATAGTGTATCAATACCATGAAAAATAGCCAGAGAAAGGATAATCTATTAATATAAAATATTATTCATTCAGCCTTTGTTTTGTGGGTGGTATTGGCTAACTTTACTTTAGCATTATCTTCTCCAACGCCATCCATTTACCTGCAAATGCCATGATTTTATTCTCTTTTATTGCTGAGTAAAATTCCATTGTGTATATATTCCACATTTTTTTATCCATTCATCCACTGAAGGGCATATAGTTTGGCTCCACAGTTTAGCTATTACGAATTGTGCTACTATAAACATTGATGTGGCTGTGTCCCTGTAGTATGCTGTTTTTAAATCTTTGGGGTATAAACCGAGGAGAGGGATAGCTGGGTCAAATGGTTGTTTCATTTCCAGATTTCCAAGGAATCTCCATACTGCTTTCCATATTGGCTGCACCAATTTGCAGTCCTACCAGCAATGTGTGAAAATTTGTGCTGTATACATGTACTAAGAATTGTAATGCATTCCACTATCATTTTTTTTAAAAAATCAATAAAAATGAGAAAAAAATAAACAAAATATTATTCAGACTGTTGAAATCCAAAAAAAAAAAAAAAAAGCACATAGTATATTTGTTTTCTTGATTGTGGTGATGCTTTCACAGCTGAATTCATGTATAAAAATATAGTAAATGTAAAGTCTAAACATATGTGATTTATTGTGCATCAATTAAAGCCATTAAAGATATGATGATGATGAAGTTGTCCCTGATGTGCGGATGGGAACTTGCCAGGGCAGTCTGTATCCCCTATGCGTGACTGCTCTCAGAATGGAGGTTGTAAGTGGCGACCTGTGTCATCTGCTCTCAAGGCCACACTTAATGTATCCTCTCCAGATTTCTTATGAAGGGAAAGTCGCTTAGGAGTCTTTAGCCCTGACCTGGGCTTGTCTGTATTTGTGCATTTGCCATTGCACTGGGATTAATGCTTTAACTATCTCTTCTCTTTGGTCATCAATCCCGGGTCCAGATGGCATGATAGAGATTAAATTTTATCCTCGTCTCTTTAGAAGACTGGACAAATGTCTCTGCTCAGCATGCTTCTTTCCAGTGCTCATCAGTTCTCACTAGAAAGGATTTTTAGAATTCTACATTTTAAAAATGAGATAGATGACAAGAAATTTGTGGTAGATATTTTCAAAGCCCCGTGTTGGATCCCAGCCCCAATCTCAGAGCAGCCATGGGGAACAGGCCCATTACTAACTACTAATGTTCCTCGTCACAAGTTTGCCTCTTTTACTTTCCCTGTGTTTTCTTTAGAACCTTGAAACACCCTTACCCCAAAATAAGATGAATTTAATGCCTGTGGGGGCAGCACAGTTAATGCAGTATGGGAGTTGATAGAAAATGCTACCTATCTTCTTTGGAGTTCTTCAAAGAGGAAATTCTGAGACATGTACTAAATTCTCCACCACCTCCACACATCTATGTCAGGGACCAAGATTCCAAAACAGGAAACTTCAGGGGGAAAAACCTATTCATATTCTGTCTTAGTCCATTTTGTGCTGCTATAACAAAATACCTGAGGCTGGGTAGCTTATAAAGTAAAGAGGTTTATTTTTCCTCATAATTCTGGTAGCTAGAGGGTCCAAAGTATATGTGCTGGCATGCCGGTGAGGGTCTCCTTGTAAGGATGGTCCACCTCATGCTTTGAATATAGCCCTTGCTGCTCTGCCATTGAGGCTTATTTTAAAATGGACATGCTTTCTTTTCCTCTTCTCCCTCTCTCCCTCCCTAACCTGGGGGCAGGGATAGAACTACCTTGAGTTATCTGCCTATGAGCACATATCCACCACTGGAACCAAGTAATTCAGACTTCAGGGATGGTCACAGAAGATCTAAGGAATGGCCATCTCCCAAATTGACAGGTGAATCACAGCCCCCCCACAGGAAACACCTGGAAGGAATCAATTCTTTTAAAACCCTCTGTTCTACTAGACTAGACAGCCTGTGGGACAGGAGTCACCTTGCCTCTCCTTTGCTAGGAAAGTAATAATCCTTTGTTTTCCTTTCCCCCAAACAATGTCCTTGTTATTATATTGGCATCAGGGACAAGGACTAAGCTTTTCAGTAACACTCACTCTCTCTGGCAGAGAAGTGGGAAGGGAACCAGCCACCTGCAGAGGTACGTGTACAACAAGGAAACAAGAGCATGGGAAGGGCCAGCTTGTCTCCATTAGAGCAACCACTCTTCAGGAACTAATCCAGTCCCAGGAGACTTGGTTCCTCCCAGGGGACAGCATTAATCCACCCAGGGAAGTGGACCCCCATCCCCACCTCATTACCTTTCCCCAGGCTGTTGCTGAAAGCTTGGCCCTTGTCACTGATGCCAATCCAACAAAGAGGACACGATTTTCAGAAAAAAGAAAAAAGGAGGTTTATTGCTTTGCTTGCAAAGGAGAAACACAGAGGATGCCTATCCCAGAGGCTGTGATTCTGCCCATCAGCAGGAACTGGGGGCTTTTAAAGAGGTGATGCAAAGGTTACATTCACTTGTTAATGTGGAAGATAGTCATTTCTGAGATCTTCTGGTGCCATCCCCTTAATATAATATAAAACCTTAGGCTGGGATAAAATCACTAGGCTGCTGCTTTTATGGGAAGGAAGGAAGGAAGCGAGGGAGGGAGGGAGGGAGGGAGGAAGGAAGGAAGGATTACTTCCTTCCTACAGTGTGGTGATGGGGGGTGTACTCCAGGACAGATAACTCTGCCTAGGATGGAAAAGAAAGGTAATCCTGTTTCCCCTGAGATGGGGAGGGAGGGAGATTAGGGAGGAGCAGGGAGAGAGGAAAAGAAAGTAACATGTCTATTTTAAAAACAAGTTGCAATAGCAGAGCCGCAAGGTCTATATTCAAAGCATAAAGCAGACCACGGTTAAAAGGCCACCTCTTAAAATTTCCACCACCTCCACACACCGCCATGCCAGGGACCAAGATTCCAGACAGGAAACTTCAGGGAGAAGAACATATTCAAACCCTGGCACATCCTCTGGTAGGACTGACTCCAAGGATCCACAGTGGTAAACAACTTACAGTAGTCTCTGTTTGTCAACATTTTCACTATTTGAGGTTTCAATTAGTCATGGTCAACGGTGGTCCAAAAATATGAAATGGGAGATTTCAAGGATAAACCATTTGGAAGTATTCTAATGCCTACTGCTCTTGAGTGGCATGATGAACTCTCTCAACCTCCTGCTGGTGATGTGGATTTTTTTTCCCCCAGTGTATCTGCACTGTGCTGTATATCTTAAGTGCCCGCTAGTCACTCGGTAGTCTTGTGGGCTATCAGATGGGCCTTGCCTGCATTGCACAGCTATGTTCAAGTGAACTTCAGCAACCTAGCACAACACCACAGGGCTACATCAGCCACCTCATTTCTTCTTACCTAGGTGTTGTATCTTTTCACATCATCACAGAAGGTAAGTCACGTATAATTAGATATTTTGAGAGATCAAGAGGGAGAACACATTTGCTTAACTTTTAATACAGTATACTATTATGCTATGATGTGGACATGAGTCCCTCAAAAGCTCGTGTCTAAAGCCTGGTCCCCAATGCAGCAAAACCTAGAAGTGATTTTTGGGGCAATGATTGGATTGGGAGGGCTCTTGTCTCACTGGTGGATTCATTCATTGATAGCTAGAGGAAGTAGGTCAACAGGGGGCGTGCCCCAGAAGGGTATATTCTCTCTCTGGCCCTCCTGGCCCCCACATCCCCTACCTGGCTGCCATGGCTTCCTTCCGCCATGCCCTTCCACCACCATGTTCTGCGTTGGAGCCTGGCCACCAACTAACTCGTGAGCCAAAATAAATCTTTCCTCCTCTTGGTTGTTCTTGTCAGGAATTTTGGTTGCAGCAAAGTAAAGCTGACTAACACATGTTAGACTTGTTCTATTTTATTGTTAAGCAAGGAGAACAAGGAATGATATTTGTATTTAAAATCAGGATTGGTCTTATAAGAGAAGTTCCAATCTGATAGGGCCCTTTGGGCTCATTGTCATTTGACAATCAAGGGTACAGGTGCACGAAAATCTTATCTACATGGAAATCACATTTCCCTGCAGTAAACTGGCATATTATGATGTTAGAATCCTCACCAGATACTACTCTCTCTATTTCTGCCTCACATATTGATTATTTTTTGCCCAGAAGACTTTTGCTGTCATCAGATATGACTTAAAAACTCAAACGTAGATGCCAAATGTTAGTGTAATTTATTATTTAAGATAGAAAACATTTCTGTCATGATACATTTATGATGATCCTTGGTTATGTTTGACAGAAATGGGCCCATAGAAAAACATGAAGCAAAGTCTAACCGCTTCACTTGTAAACCCTTTTATTTGACTATCAAATAAATTGTCATGTCAGAAAATGATGAGAGATAGCCTTATTATGTTCTCTGCGTAACTGATAATTTACACATCAAGCGAACTTTACCCAAGGTAGGCTGGATTGCCATGCTCTTTGGAATTTCATTTGTACACAATTCCCAAATTTTTCTTCTTTTCACAGTGTCATAAGGAAAGTTCTATAAACACAGATGAAGTGAGAAAGATGAACCAAATGAAAGATGTTTATGTCACATGGATGATTGGGGTATGCCGTTGTAGTTCTTTGTTTTCTGACACGGGAAAATTTGTCAGCTGCTTGGGAGTAACAGTATATATTTAACAAAGCTTCAAGACTAGGTATTTTAAGAATGTTTACCCACAGTTCCAGAAATATAATCTAGAAAACATTGATCTGCAATTCACGTGTGTCCTAAAGGAAAGCAAATTATAGTGGTCAAGAGCTGAGGCTTTGGAGCAATACTTAAATTCATATCCCAGCTCTTCAGATTATTAGCTATAGCACATTAGGTAAATTGCTTAAGTCTCAGAGCTTTAGTGTCCTTAGATCTAAAATAGAGTTTATGATATCTGACAGGGACATCAAGAGAATTAAAGGAGTTAAAGTGTACAGCATGCTTCTAAAATGACTGGCAAATAGCACGTGTTCAAACATTCTGCTGCCGACATGAAAGAGTGCCATTACCCGGTTGCTTCTTATGGGTGAGCTACGTTTCCCTTCCCCACACCCCCAAACTCATAGGCTGAAGCACTAACCCCCCAAATCTCAGAATGGGACAGGGTCCTTAAGGAGGGAATTAAGTTAAAATGGGCCGTCCTTCAATATGACTCTTGTCTTAATAATCAGAGAGGATCAGAGGAGATAGCCAAGGAGAGAGAAGACCACATAAAGACACAGGGGAAAGACAGCCATCTACAAGCCAAGGTCAGAAGACTCCAGAGAAAGCAGGTCTGCAGATGCCTTGACCTTGGACTCTAGTCCTCCAGAATTGTGAGAGGATAACTTCCTGTTGTCACCCTGTCCTTGGTGACTTTGCTATGGCAGCCCTAGTACATTAATACACTGCATAATAACTATACATGAGTGAAAAACTGGACACAAATGAAAGGACTGTTCTCAAACACTGTATAAAAGGAAGCAAAAGAAAGTGTTCTCTGCAGGAAGGCGAATTAAAAGAGCTGAGTCCCTTTGTCATCCTGGTTTTCTGCATTTTGAAGAATGCAATGCAGGAGGACACCAGAGTGCACAGTGGTCTCTCTGAGTTCAGAGGTAGAGATCAAGGTCTAGTGGTTTGAAGCGAATATAATTTGCCTGAGCAGAGTACCACTGAAAAAGGACCAATGCAGAGAAAATACTCCAGAAATGTGCAATAGCATCACCTCAAGCATTGGCTGAAGACTGAACTTTGAGCATGTAAGAGAGGACTTCATGAAGCCAAGCAAAAGATCACTAGGAGAGAAAAGAACAGTTCTCGGGAAAGGAACCATTCATTACCAGGCACCCCAGAACCCACATGGGGTGAACCATCCGGATGGGAGAGATCTCATTGAACACCCAGGCATTTGATATAGACACCTATAAAATGCAACTTAGTAAAGGGGTAAACTACCTGTGCAGGAAGACTGTCCTAAGAAGTCCTAACAAATCTCTGTAAGTAGCTTAAAGAAGGACATTCTATAATAAAAGATTCAACTTATTAAGAAGTCATAAATAATTTTTAATGTATATGCTTCTAAGTCAGTTCTTCAGAATATGTTAATAAAAATCTGACAGAAGTCAGAGGAGTAGACAAATCAACAACTATATGTAATGATTTTATTATTTTTCTTTCATTAATTGATAAGAATAAATAGACCCCTAATTAGTAAGTACACAGAAGAGCTGAAAAACCCTAAACCACCAAGTATACATAACTGATATTTAAAACACTGTATCCTCAAGTGGCAGAGTATGCCCTTGATGCACACTTAAAACCTTCACCAAGGAAGATCATAAGTTGGCCCATAAAACCAGTAAGGAAATGTAAGGGGTTTTTTTGGGGGGGAGGGACGGGCAGGGGAGATACTGGGGATTGAACACAGGGACACTCAACCACTGAGCCACATCCCCAGCCCTATTTTGCATTTTATTTAGAGACAAGGTCTCACTGAGTTGCTTAGGGCCTTGCTTTTGCTGAGGCTGGCTTTGAACTCGCAATTCTTCTGTTTCAGCCTCCTGTGTTGCTAGGATTACAGGGGTGTACCACCACACCTGGCAAGAAAAATTTAAGTTTTGTAGAAACAATATATAATTAAGTTCACTAGGAATTAATTTCATTAAGTAATACAATCAATCAAATGAATCAATTAGAAAACAATTTAAAAGAACATTTAGAAAATATCCAAGTATTTGTAAATTAAACTTCACTGTGAAATTGGAATGAATGGTTAAATTAATAACAATGGAAAAAAAACTCCATCATATCTACACGCAGCAATTGTGGAATGCAACCCAAGTGGTACTAGTGAGAACTGGTCAGCTTTAAATTTTTGTATCAGAGAAGAAGAAAAGTATCCTAGGCCTCCCTCTCAAGAAACTGGGAGAAAGAAGAGAAAGCTAAGCCCAGAGAAAGTAAAGAAAAGGAAGAAAGAGTGAGAAGCAAAAGAGAAAACAAGCCAAGAATAAAGAACAACAATAAATCAAAACTGTTTCTTTAATAAAGTCAATAAAATGCAAGAACTTCTAGGTAGGTTAAAAAAAGAAAGAGGGAATTCACACATTATATAAATGAACTTCAGAAATGAATTAGGGTCACAACTACAGATCTTATGTGTATTTAAATTATATATATATATAATTCATAACAAAAGTAATTCATAACTTTATACTAATAAATATAACAACTTAGATAAAAGTAGAAAAATTTCTTAAACAAAAATTATTAATATCAAAAATTATATTATAAAAATAGAAAATATGAGCAGCTGTATAACAGTTAAGTTAATTGATTAAATAGTGGAAATCATTTTTCCAGAGAGATCTCCATGTCCACATGATCTCACAAGGGTATTTTATCATATATTTCAAGAAAACAATACAAACCTAACAAATTATTTTGGAAAACAAAGGAGCTATCATTATATGAAACCAAGATTTAAGATCTGCACTATAAGAAAAGTAAATTTCAGGCTAATAGGCCTGAAGAATATAGACAAAAAGAAATCTTACCAAAATAATTAGCAAGTGGAATTGAACAGGAATTAAAAAAAAGATAACACATCATGAGCAGGGTCTATGCCAGAAATGCAAGATTAATTTGTATTTTGAAACTAAATGGTTTATTACACTAACAGAAGGAACAAAATAAAGTAAAAAGAAATGAAGTCATTCTATCAAACAAAAGATACAGAAAAAACACTTTTTATAAGTTTATCACTTGTCAATGATGAAAAGAAAATAACTCTCAGATAACTAAGCACAAAGTGATTATAGTCTCCAAATTCATAATCTCCATATGTTCCTAATAAAACATCAGATACATCCAGATCATAAAAAATACTTTGCCACCATGCTCCCAAAGTGTCAAGTTCATAAAAGACAAGAAAGTCTGAGAAGTTCATGGATAAGAAGGAACTAAGGAGATATGATGACTCTGTACACTGAGGAATCCTGATCACATGCTAGAAGAAAAAGAGGCATCAGTAAAAAGAAAGTTAAAAATGTTTACATTCTAAAAATGAAATAAATCATAATTAATTCTATAGTTAATAGTATTATACCAATTTTAATATTTTACTTTTGAGTCATGGATGCAAGATGTCACCATCAGAGGAAGATGGGCCAAAGGTAAAAAGGAAAAACAATTTATACAATCCTTGCAACTCTTCTGTAAATCTATAATTATTCAAAAAAATGTTTTGTGGACATACAATTTGGAAAGGCAGATGAAGAATCATTATTCACAGATGACTGTGAAGAAAGTCTTTAAAAATCTATAACATTATAAGAATCAATATGTACATTTAGCAGATTTTCAGGATCAAGAAAACTTTGTATACAATGAGCAAGTTGAAGTTGAAATGTAAAATACCCAAATTTGACAAAAGATATGCAATGCCTATACACTGAAAAAAAATCACTGAAAGAAAATAAACAAGTCATAAATAAATGGTGAGATATAACTTTTTCCTGGACTGAGAAATCCATGTTGTCGATTATCAAATTTATCTAAAGATTTAATGTGATACCAAAAGAGTTCTGATAGACATTCCTATAGAAATGTCTAAGCTGATTACAATATTCATATGGAATGCAAAATACCTAGACCCAAAACAACTTTAAAGACAAAGTTGGAAAGGTTGCACTGCATGATTTTAAGATGTACTGCATAGCTGCAGAAATCAAAAACCTAAATTTATTGGGATAAATATAGATGAGCAGATCAATAAGACAGACTGTAAAGTCTAGAGGTAGAACCAGAAACCAACCGTCGATTAACTTTTGACAAAAGTACAAAAGAAAACAATTCTGTAGAGGAAGGATGAGTTTCTTCAACAAGTGGTGTTTGGATAATTTAGTATCCATGTATACAAAATAGACCACAATTCACAAATTATACAGAAAAGTTAACTCATAGAGGTGATAGACTATATGTAAAATCAATAACCAAAAAACTAATGAAAAGATATACCAGAAAAAAAAAATCTCTCTCATTGGGGCTGGGGATATATAGCTCAGTTGGTTGAGTACTTGCCTCCCATACACAAGGCCCTGGGTTCAATCCCCAGCACCACACACACACACACACACAATCTCTCTGACTTTAGAGATATTTCTTATATGCTGGATCAAGATCACAAAACATAAGAAGGGAGAGGAAAGGGGAAATATTGGGGAATGATATTGCCAATTTATATTGGCATATTGTGTGTATGTATATGAACATGTAACAACAAATCCCACCATTATATATAACTATAATGCACTGATGAAAATATGGGGAAAAAAGAGAGTGAAAAGGTAATTATACATATACATTTGCAAATCTCTTACCCTTGAAAGGACTTTTAACCAGGTATGTAAAGAAACTCTCAAAACTAAGTAATAAAACAAAACATCCAATCAAAACATGAGCAAAAGATTTGAAGATATTAACTACATGGTTAAAAAAAAACACGAAAGGTGTTCACCATGATTAGATGTTAGAAAAAATGCAAATTAAATGAAATACTACTGATATCTCTAAGAATGTCTAAAATTAAAAAGACTTGGCCATACTTAGTATTGGTAAAAGGGTGGGGCAGCTGGAATTTTCACGTAGTCCTAATGAGGATGTAAAATGGTCCAAGCACTTTGGAGAACAGTTGGCAATTTCTTGAAATGATAAACCCACTAGAGGACCCAATCTTTTCTCTACCAGGATTTTACTCAAGAGAATCAGCAGTATATGTTCCTATAAAGACTTTGTATGCAAATGGTCATAGCAGTTTTATTTGTAGTAGTAAAACACTGAAGATAAACTAAATGTCTATCACAGAAGAAAGTAAACAAAATAATTTACATCCCTATAATGGAGCACAGCCCAGCAAGACAAAGAAAGAAGTAAACTATTGCCTGCATGCAACAGAACAAAAAACAAACAAAAAAAAAAAAACTCAAAATAATTATGCTTAATGAAAGGACTCAGACCACAGGAATACATAGCTTATGATTCTAGTTATATAAAATTCCAGAAAACACAAACTATAGTGATAGAAAGTAAATCAGTAGTTGCCTGGAACAGGCAGTTGGGGTTGTTAGAAAAGAAGAATTACCAAAGAGCTTGTGACATGTGAACCATGTGTCAGGTGAACCGTAGTAGTCAGGATGCTGATTTCCCAGGTGTATATTTATGTCAAAACTTACCGAAGTTTATACTTTAAATGTTTCTGTTAGTATGTGTCACGTGTACCTTTAGAGGCTATAAAAATGATCCATAAAAAGCTAGCATAGAAAGAAAGAAAACTGGGGCTGGGATTGTGGCTCAGTGGTAGAGCGCTCCCCTAGCACGGGCAGGAACCAGTTCAATCCTCAGCACCACATAAAAAAATAAATAAAGGCATTGTGTTGTGTCCGTCTACACCTAAAAAATAAATATTTTTTTAAAAAAAGATAGAAAACTATCCTAACTGGATGTGATACAGGACTGTAATCGCAGCAGTTTGGGAGGCTGAGACAGGAGGATTTTCAGTTCAAAGCCAGCCTCGGCAAAAATAAGGTGCTAAGCAACTCGGTGAGACCCTGTCTCTAAAAAAAATATACAAAATAAGGATGGGGATGTGGTTCAGTGGTCGAGTGTCACTGAGTTAATCCCCAGAACCAAAAAAAAAAGGAAAAGAAAAGAAAGATAGAAAACTGTCCTAAGTGGCACCTATCAAATTATACACTACTACCTAAAACCATGCATCTTACATTTGTATCATTCAAAACAGATAAATTTTTGGATATAAAATCACAGGATAATTGAGCTTAATTTTAGCATTAATCATTTTATTATTTCCCAGAAGTGGGAAATGAAAGAATTAAAGTAACTTGTGAGAAGGAGACTAGACATTTTTTTTCTTTTTATGGTTTCACCACTAGCCCTGTATTCAGAGAGGACAAATGAGTCTAGGAGAATTAATATCAGAGCTTCCAAATTCTCAGATCTGATCACACTCTTGAGTTTTCACAATATTGTACTGGGCTCTGCTGGCTATGATCATCATCCTCACCCAAATAAAAGGCATTAAGTGTCTATCTGTGCAGAGTAGACACTGAACACAGCATCTTGAGCACTGCACAAAATTTTCCTTGTCCTCTAGGAATTTATTGTTTCTGAGAACACATATAAAGCAAAAATGGAATGGTCTTGTCAAAATAACATAGAGCACTGACTATGTGGCCATGACTTTTTCCTGGCACCATTAGGTCAATGGGGGGCATCAGTTTTAAGACAAATCTACTGGTTCTTGACAAAATGATGTTTTTAATGTGCATTTGGATAGACAGTCTGCTTTCAACATTTTTTTTCTTTTTTGGTTGGGCTTTTAGCTAAATGGACAAATAGCTTTCCCAACTAGCTTTGCACTTTCTTTCTTTCCCCAAATTCCCTCCCCAATAACCTTTGGTAAGTACCATTCTGCTCTCTGTGTCTATGAATTTGACTTTTTTAGAGTCCATAAATTAGATTCTGCAGTATTTGTCTTTCTGGGTCTGGCTTATTTTATTTATAATGTCTTCCAGTCTCATCCATGTTCTAACAAATGGCAGCATCTCCATATTTTTCAAGGATAATAATATTCCATTGTCTGTGTATACCACATTTTCTTTATCCATTCATCCATTGATAGATGACTGGCTTTATTCCATATCCTGGATATTATGAGCAACATTTTAACGAACATGGAAAGCAGATTTTTATTTCTTTTGGATACATAATTATAGTGGGATTTTTGGATCATATGGAATACTCTATGAATATTAATATCAGTAGAAGATGAGCCTGAGACAAACCTAAGAATTTATAGAAATCTGCAGACTATGAATGGAGCACCTAGAAGGGCTAGAACAATATCTATATCTCTAGCAGTTAGCACATCTGTGTTTCCAGTACCACTGACAAATGATGAGTACTAAATGGATAATCTAATGAATGAATGAAATAAGGACATGTATTTTTTCTTTGGAAAATATGTTTCTGCTTTGGAGAGAGATCGCTAGATAGATAAAAATAGATCTGGAACATGTTGGTGGTTTATCATGGATATTCATTATCTAACACAGCATTAAAAAGATTATTACCAATTAGCAGCTCAAAACAGAAATAATATTCATTATTTCTCATAATTTCTGTGGGTCAGAAATTTAAAAGAGGCATACCTAAGCTATTTGGCTTGGAGTTTCTCACTAGAATTTGCAGTCAAAATGCCAGCTAAAGCTATCATCAGATGAAGGCTTGACTCACATGAATGTGAGTTATGGCAGTTGGCAGGAGGCCCCAGTTTCTCACCATGTGGACCACTTTATTACCATTGCATGAATTCTTCATAACAGAACATCTGGCTTTCCCAAAAGTGGTTGGTCCCAGAGAACAAGGTTGAGCTACAATGATTTTTGTGGTCTAACCTCATAAGTTAAACTCCACCATATCTGCAATCTGTTATTTGATAGGCCTGGAGAGGAATTCAAGGCTGGAGAGGAATCTACAAAGCCACACGTAGTAGAAGGGGATAGTTATTATGGGCTATCTTGGAGTCAGGCTAGGACACCATGCTTGGGAGGATTCTTTAGTGTTGGGTAGCTATTATAGTCATGACACATATATTCCCTAAACTTTGTCAAAAGCACGATGCTCATCACCATGATTCTGTGCTTTCAGTTTAACTGTCTATGTTAACTAAAGGTTCTTCCAGTAACCAGCCAACTAAAGGAACCAAGGCAGCTTCATTTGAAGGATAATGAGTCTGTGTAGCTGATACTATGGTTATCTCACTCAAATCTCTTCTGACCCTCATTCCTTATAGCTTCTCTATACATTCATCCCAGGTTTCTGTTTGCTTTTGCTTCTGACTGCCTGCACCTACAACTGTCTTTGGAAGACCTCCCTTAGACTATGAGAGCCAATTTACCTGCATGCACAGAAAGCTGTAAGTGCCTAGGGTTGTATATCCTCTTGGGGAAAGTTTTTAACCAGTGATTGATGGTATGAAATCTAAGCTCACTCTTTGGGTGAAAGACAAATTATATATGGTTTACTAAAGGGTCCCTTTTAGAATAAGTCTGAAACTCTTCATCTGACACCATGCCTCTGTTAGCTTCTTTCTCTTCCCATTCCTGCTTTCCACATTCCCTTGTCTCTCCTAGGATTCTTGTTTAAAGAAAATATTTGCATCTTATCTCCGTGTTTGATTCTGGAAAAATCTGACCCAAGACAAACTAGGTGTTTACAGGCACAAGGAATGCCAAATTCAACTCAATGGACTTAATAAAAGAGATTTATTAACTCAGATAATTAGAAATACCCTGCCACAGGGAATGTCTTAATGATTTGTGATGACATAAAGGATAGGGTTTCATTATGTCTCTGCCCTCCATATGTTCCATCCTCAAGTTGCCTTCTCTTATGGTGAAAAAATGGCTGCCGCATTTCCAGCCTTCACTCCTGGAAAACATTACTCCTGAGAAGAGAAATCATAGCTTATTATATTTTCTTTTTGAAAACTAGAATGACTCCCCTACATTTTCTCTCAAAAAAAAGTATCTCTTTATATAGTTTTGGTCTGAATTGAGTCATGTGCCCAACACTTAATCAATCTTTGTGACCCAGGAAATGATCTGCTCTGGGTTACCTAAACCCATCACTGTGACAGAGAAATCAGGTGAACTGATTGTGTTGGTTTTACCAGTGTCCTCTTCTAATAAGTGTGGGGTCATCTTTTATACAGGACAGATCCTGAATAATCAAGCTGTGCCCTATGAGAAAGAAGATATTGGGAGACAGTTGCAAACCAGGCAACTGTGAATGTCTACTCTGCCTTGCAGTCAGTAACTCTGATGTTCACCACCTGTATCAGATGCTTATTCACTATGGTCAAAGGGGCAGGATCATCCAGGGAAGATGGTACTCCGGAAGATGGTACTCCTGCAGCTTTGCTCACACATCCTGGGATCAATCCTGAAAAAGGCAGATTGGCTGTTGGAAAGGCAACTTCTCTGGAGGTAGCTGTAAGCATGTATTGCCCTTAGGAAATTAACTGAGCTTCGATTGGATTAATCTTCCTCCTACATCTAATGATGTATTAACATTATTACATATTAACATTATTAGAAGCCCAGAGCTCTGGTTACCATGATTCCACAATATAATTCCAGATGAAAACAATTCTTACCAACATGTTGACAGAGGATGTTTGGTAAAATTGTGTTATTCTTCATGATCATAGTCTCAGTGCTTTTTTTTTCCTGCATAGTACTCTAAAGTTTCACCTTTAGTGCCGTCATGAAGCTTACTATGCAATTCAGAATCAAAATCAAGGAATACAGTAAATGAAAGGCAGTCTAAGTAGAAAGACGCAGGAAATACAAAATGCAGCCTCACCTGTTGAGGCTATTCATGGACACTGCTGATGACCCACCCCCATTTTGTCAGTTCTCACAGTTCCCTACACACCAAGGTCTTCCTGCCACCAGCATCTGCAGCTCTAGGGCTGAGGACTTTCTTTGTCCAAAAAAAGTATGGTTGGCCTTTGCACATTAGGGAGTTAATGTCCCAGGGGGCAATCCCCAGTCACTGAGGGATCTGAAGAAGGATAAATACTCCAGTTTTCATATGGGGCAACTCTTATGATTTGGATATGAGGTATCCCCAAAAGCTCATGTGTGAGACAATGCAAGAAGGTTCAGAGGTGAAATGCTTAGATTGACAGGGGTAGTTCTAATCAGTGGGTTTATATTTTGCCCCTGGTGAACAGAGCTCTCTCTCGCTCGCTCGCTCTCTCTCTCTCTCTCTCTCTCTCTCTCTCTCCCCCCTTCCTTGTTGCCATGTTCTGAGCTGTTTTCCTCTGCCATCCCCTTCTGCCATCTTGTTCTGCATCATCCTGGGTCCAGGTATGGAGCCAGCTGACTGTGGACTGAATCTCTGAAACTATGATCCCAAAATAATTTTTTTCTCCTCTAAGATCTTGTGAGGACTTTTGGTCACAGCAATGACTATGCTCACCAAAACAACAATTCAGCAATTCAAAACGATCTCCCAGAGTCTCCCAGCAGAATTGAGCCTCATTTGGCCACATTGTGTTCTTCCCTTCCCCTGACTCACCTCTTCTCTTTGGATGCTTCTAGAAGTCATCACCCAAATGAACTTACTAACAGTCATATCATTATCTCAGGATTCTGTGGGAGCCCAATCAGAGACAAACTCCAAGCCACGGTGATAACCAAGGGGAGGCTGCTGCCTGGCCACCTTGAAGGCTCACAGATCAGTTTCCTAGACAAATAGATAAGTTTAGTCTTGGAAAAAACAAAACAAAACAAAACAAAATCTAGACAGTCTCAGTTCACTGGCATGATCAGTGTGCTAGTGTTAAACGTCTCTTAACTAGGCATCACTGATGTTGGAAATTCCAGGAGCCATGTCATACAGTAAGGTATGGCTTGTTCAAGGAATCTGTATGCTTTGCTTTTCTGTACCTAGTGCTCCCATCCAGGTGCCTGAAGCCCAATGAACAATCACAGCATGTTGGGTGGCATTAATTTCAGACAAAAGGAAATGGGTATTTGTGGAGTTAACTTACCCAGGCCATGGTAAGGGCTGACAAACTTTCCCTGCCTCACAATAGAACCCTCTGTTACTGATGCTATGAATTCTTCCACCCCCTAGATGTAGGGATTCTCTCTGTAGCAATGGTGAACTGTCAGGCTGGCCTTTTTGAGTCTATTGTGGGAAGCCAAGTTACACCTCTTAAATGAAATATTCCTTTCCTACATGAAATAACCAATCTGTGTTTATAACCTTTGGGACACAGTCTTTCTTCTATGATGTGGCCTCTCTTGATTTTCAACCATGAAGGACAAGTGTTTTCACTCCCTCCTTCCAAGTACCAAGTGAATCTCTCACTATTGCCTACAAATGATGTTTCTGAACATTTTTATACCTCACTGCCTTCCCCAAACCAAAGTAGCTTATGATAATGCATAAAATTCTACAAGAAGATATAAATGAGAAAAAGTGAAGGGGAAATATAGGTCAAATCAAAGATAAAGTGTCACAAAATAGAGCCAAGAATAATATTCAAACCAATATGACATGCCATTTTAACTCTAAGTGTTCTTAACACTGTAAGGAATTACATCTATGAATATAAACCCACTAATGGAAAGAAGTGCCAGGGTTCCTGGCTCCCAGAAGCTGGCATTTATTCTCTATCTGGGACACAAGGCCTTTTGCCCAGCCACACGGGAGTCTCCATTAAATCCAAGGTAGTGCATATTCAAAGGCCTTACAAGCTTCCTTGCCACCTCAAATCAAAAACTGCAATAACCAAAGTTATTGTTCTCCTTCCCTTCTGAGATTCCTGCCTGCCAAGAAGAAACGGAATCAGAGAGGTGCCATGAAAATAAATAGACTTGGTGTTATCTATTTATTTCCAAAGCCTCCACCTTTGACAAATAGCAGCCAGAGCCTTTGTCATTTGAAAAGATTTAAGCTGAAAATATGAATGGCCTCGCTGCTGTTCTAACCAATGCAGCACTGTCACCTCTGTCCCTCCTCGCACCCCCTTCCCCATTTATTTTTATGGTGACAATTTCAGAGCTTTTCTCTTTGATTTTCTTGTAATGAAATTCACTAAGAGGAGAACAGAGAGGTTTGGGGGGAGCATGACAGACTATGGCTATTTAAACTATTTTAATGACGTTCTAAATGCTTTAAGAGAACACAGCCATCCAACAACAATACCAAAGAAACACAAGAAGGGCCTCAACTTTCCTGTCAGCTAAATAAAACGAAGTAACACCACTCTGTCCAATATGAATATGTCTTTATTTCTCATGCTGGTCTCATAGTGGGCATGGCTGGCCTGGTAGGTTTTTGTTACGTGGCCTGTGACCGAGATCCAGGAATCAGCCTTCTCTTCCATTCTCAGGTCTCCAAGATGAGGTCTTTGCAGGCTGTCTTCAGCTTTCCTTTGTTGTTGGGAAAGAGAAATGAATTCCAGAGATGCACAGAAATCTCACTTTGCAGGCCAAGCTGAAAGCTTCCTGGGTCCATTTGATGTCCACCACTCAACTTGCTCATGGACTAATGTGACCAAGGGGTTACTCTCTAGCATGAAATTTAATTTTAACCTTGTTCTGCTAAAGTAGCAATTATCAAAATTATGTTCAATCTCTAAGTTCCTCTTCTGTTTAAGTAAAGGATTGAATTTTATTCTGAATGATTCATTGAGAAAGACCAAAGCCATTCTGAGGCATTTTAAAACGGAGGAAAATAATTTTTTAATAAGCTTCAGTTTTCATAATAATCTTCAGTTTTCTGAATCTCTGAAGAAGTGGTAAGACCAGTACCTACTACATAAGACTGGTGTTTAGGTGATGGTTTAGATGTGTGGTATTTCCCAAACGCTCACCTGTTTGGAGGAGAAATGATTGGGTCATAGTCTTAATCCAATCAATGAACTGATGCCTAATGGGATTAACTGAGTGATAACTGGAAGCAGGTGGGTGTGGCTAGAGGAAGTGGTTCACTGGGGGCGTGGCTTTGGGGTTTATACTTGCACCTGGCAAGTGGAGACCTCTCCCTCTGCTTCCTGATCACTGTGTGAGCTCCTTCCCTCTGCCACACTCTTCCACCTGCCTCTCCTTGAGCTCTGAGGAATGGAGCCAGCTTTCTATGAACTAAGACCTCTGAAACTGTGAGACCTCAGAATAAACGTTTTCTCCTCTGCAATTGTTCTGATCCGGTCTTTCAGTCGCAGCAGCGAAAAAGCTGACTAAAACAACTGGTATGAGAATTAAAAGAAAATGAATGTAAAATGCTTTGTACAAAGTCTGATGTATAGTAAGCACTCATTTCATTATTGTTATTAATGAATTTTCTGTTTTTTAAATAATCACACAATTTTGTTATTTGAATCTGGAATGTCCCCCAAAGGCTCATGTGTTGAAGGATTGGTCTCAATACAACAATAATCAGAGGTAAGGCTTTCAGGAAACGGTTGGATCATGAAGGCTCTGACCTTGTCAGTGGATTAATCCACTAATGGATTCATCATTGGATTGGACTTTTGGCAGGTGGTGGAAACTGTAGGAGGTGGGACCTAGTTGAAGAGATGATGCCTTGGGGGCATGCTCTTTAGAACTATATCTTGTCCTCTCTCTCTCTCTCTCTCTCTCTCTCTCTCTCTCTCTCTCTCTCTCTCTCACTCTGTCTTTTTGCTTCCCAGCTGCTATGAGCTAAGCAACTTTGCCATGATGTTCTACCTCTCCTCAGGACCAGAACAATGAAGTCAGCTGACCATGGATTGAAATCTTTGAAGCCATGAGCCAAAATAAATCTTTCCTTCTCTAAATTGTTTTTGTCATGGCGACAAAAAGCTGACTACCACACACATGAAGCACAAGTTCTGTGTAAGGCAGCATAATAAATCCCAGCTACTATAGTTAAGTTAATTGTCTGTTACTTATCTGTTACCCTCACAAAATTTGGATCCATAAAATTTCCCTTTTTCTGATTGTAGTGTAATATGTGTTCTTCATAGAAAATTTGGGAAATGAAGAGAAATGTAATAGGAAAGAAATCATCTATTATGTTACCACCCAGAATCAATCACCCCTAAATCTCTCAGTGTATTTTGTCCCAATTCCCTATACCTATATACGTAATTGAAACAAATATATATATATATATATATATATATATATATATATATATATATATATATATATCACAAAGTTGGACTCAAGCTGCAAATAAATGTGACTATTTTTATTCAATTAACTTTATAGCATGAGTCTTTTCCCAGGTCATTGAATATTTTTTAAATAAATTGGCTAGTGTGTATGCCACTGAGAGAAAGTGTAATCATTTATTTAATGTTCTGCAAGGTAGCTATTGTTCCCAATTTGTAGCTGGAGAAACTGAAGCTAGGAAATCTGGGTGATACGCTGAGCAGTATAATTTATGGGAAGAAGACATAGGATTCAAAAATCCAAGTGTGTTTGGGTCTAAAACAGATGCTCTGTGCCCCTCCTATATGCCCTTGGCCATCTCTGGAGATCACCAGCAAAATTCCTGGGTACACCATGGCTTCCTGCCACTGTCTGAAAGTGCTGTCTAGCGAGAGGGGATGTGCATGGCCTGGTAGTCTCCAGAATAATGTTGCGGCTCCAGGAATAAACTTTCCAAGGTGGGATGGGAGTTGGCATCTAACATACTGACTTCCTCATCCCCTCAGTGGGCAGTTCCTAGAAGTATCCCCTGGAGTCCTTCAGAGGATCCCTGGAGGCATGGGCCTCTACTGCCTGCTCTCTTTTCAACCCTTCTCTCCCTCATCCCTTCCCTACCTCCTCGCAGTGGTTCCCAAATAAACAACATGAGCATAAACCTTTGCTTTAGTGTCCCTTTGGAGAATCCTCATGCTAAGACAATCTCAGTGGTCACATCCATATTCAGCATCTCTTAGTTGCTTGGTAATCTGATCCCCAAGTCCTCTCTGTCTCTCTTGCACTATCCTTAATAGAAGTGACCATGACACTTCCAGCCGTGATGACTTCCTTGTCTGTACGTTTAAAGTCTCAGAAAATTCTTTCATGTGTATTTATGATTTTTAGTTTTAGTCTTAGAAAAACCCGTTAGGTGAGTCAGTCAGCTCTGGTTAGGACTATTTTATAGATGAGGTAAAATTGGTGCAGCTCAGTTAATTATCTTCCTCAGGGTCTCAGGGAGAGTTAATGACTGTTTTCTATAATTTCCTGTGGAATTGTATTGCATATAGATTCTCTGCTAAGCACTCCTAAATTGTTCTATATTTCCTAGTCTGGAATAATATGCAGTTAGAACTGATTGCCAATTGGAGAAAAATAATAATTAGTTAATTTAAAATAACTGCATGCAATGGTAACATCTATAATCCCAGCTACTATAGAAGCTGAGGAAGAAAGATGGGAAATTTGAGCCCAACCTCCTCTACAACCTAGAAAGACCCTGCTTCAAAATTTAAAACAAGTTTTAAAAGGTGGGGGTTAGGAATGTAGCTCAATGTTACTACTGGGTTAATCCCCGGTACTGCTGAAAAAAAACGTGGTTATATTGTCTAATATTGTTAAGGTTTTTTCAGTGAATACAATGAATCAGCATTACAGTTTAAACAGCAAGGAGTTTAACCTTATCTACTAAAAATATGAATAAAATATGAAAAATGAAGGGTCACGGTTTTAAAGGTAACTAACTCTCCCCTTTTGGTAGACATTTTCCCTTTGACAAAACTTCCTGTGAGAGCTAATTGGTCAGCAAAGAGAAATGTACAAAAGAAATTTCATTCTGGGGAGAAGATTTTTGAATTGGCAGCATATATAAGATGGAGTTGCTTTGGGCAAAAGTCTGAGATTTCAATCTCACTGAAGCTACAAAGGAGTCATTAACACATACAGATAACTACAAGCCCATCTCTCTTGTGCATGCAGAACTCATGGATGGTTTCTTCTCTTAAGGCTGCTCCCCAGACTCTAAACAGCTTTGTCTTTCTTAGGTTCTCAGTCTTGGAGAATCCATCATTCCGACGCTTCAAACCACTTTCCTTGTGGATCTTTCTTAATCTAAAACTCAAGATAGCATCTTTTATTCAGACTCCAGCCTCTTATCTATAGTTGCCAGCTGGGGATTTATTATTATTATTATTATTTAGATGTCCTAGTAGGGCTTTAACTCAACACATCTCAAAAGCAACAACCCTGCCTATGTCCATTATATTCATTTATCCTAAAAATATTACATCTTGTTTGATTCATTTCTCTTTGTTCTTCATTCCCAAAGGCTAATTCCCATCATCTTTCCTGTTCAAAGTGGGATCCCATTGCCACATCAGGCCATCACATCTGCCTGAATTATACCAACAGCTTCCTTCCATCCACTCAGCCCTTTCTTGTCCCCTATTGTCACTGTTGCTTCTTAGATCAGGACATTCCTCTGCAACAAATTCTCCAATAAATCCCTGCATGAAGTGTAATTTTCTCCACTGGATTCTCAAGACCCTTCCTAATATTTTCACATCTTTCTCCAATTCTATTCTCTTCTGCTTGTGAACTTTTAGTTTTAGTCAATGTTCAATGTCCCAGACACCTCTGATCTTTCAACTCAATGTTTGTTTGTTTGTTTTTATATTTTACACAGATGCATAAAATAGAATGCTCTCTGAAGACAGGATTTAGTTCCTTTTCACTGTTCATCAAAAGAACCTAATAAAGTGTTAAGCACAAGAAGAAACATTTCAATAACTGTTCATTAACGGTTAAAACCTGATTTTTTTTTTTTTTTTAAGAGTGCAAATTGCAGGCAGGAATAAACAAAGCCAGTATCCTGGGTAACCTAGCTGAAGCATTTCCTTAGGGCTTGTGGGAGGGGCCCCTGTGACCCGCTTGCCAGACAGAAAGCACATGGTTGGTTGCCCAAGCCAAAGGCAAAGAGTCCAGGTGACTCTGTATCTAGTGAATCATCTCCTCAGTCTCTGCTCATATCCCAGTGGATTCCATCAGATGGTGCTGGTTTAGCCTGGAGAGGAGATGGAAACTCACTGGTCCCATCAAGGACAGTAAGGGGGACATCTTGCCTTTTTATTCCAATCAATCCAAACCCCATCCTTGCTCACTCCAGGTCTGTTCTCCTAACTGTAGAAGAGGAGAAAAAATCATCTTGTATCTGCAAAGAGGAAAACAAATACCACATCAGGGTTCATTTTTACAAGTTGCACCTTTAAAATGTGTCAAGTATAGCTTGAATGTGACCTTAGAAACAAACTCTCAACACTAGAGGTAAGTTTGAATTCCAAGTCAGTGATCTTCAGTCCAGAATGCTCATCAGGGTTTTAGTGGAGGGGGTTACACTTGGGAGATATTGATGGCTGGCCCCAAGAAACCATTGTTATATTGTTCTGATAGCTCAGGTTGGGAGACCCAGGCAATGTTTATAAGCTCTCCAGGGAACCCTGATGAGTATCCAAAGTTCAAAGCCATCGTTCTACATGCAGCTGTTCTGAATATAGCAGGACGTGGTGATGCATGGTCACATTCCTTTTCTGTCATAGAAGTCTTTTTGTGATTTGAATGAATAAACCAACTGCTGAGTCAAAGAAGGTGCTTCTAGGCTAGCAAAACATTGAGGGATATGTTCTTCATCCATTTTGACCTTTCCACCTGGAAGACTGTAATGCAATTATATGTGTAATCTGCTCTCTTGCCAAAGGTTAAAGGAAATAGACCTGTTGGTCCACGTGGTCTTTAAGGATTCTGAATGCCCGCAACTTGACACATCTATTGACCTCCCATCTTAGAGCTCAGAAGTATTTTAAGTCTAATTAAAAACATCCTCTTCAATCTTTTCAAGTAGTTAAAGTTCAACATTGAATCAACAAGCAGGGGAGGTTCAGGTAGAAATTTGTCAACAAGGACAAATTCAAATGACATCTAGTTAAAGGAAATTGACATATTTATAATGAGGGGAAAAGAAACTTCTACTTTCTCAATTGTTTTGAGAAAAAAAAAATAACTCCTTAGTTTTTCTAGAATTCCTGGAAGGACCATCATTTTCTTCTACATTCCCTTTCATATTTTTTATTCCAGTGTGTTTGAATTTCTATATGAAATGTCAGCACAAAGTTACATGGAAACATTGTGATCTTCCACGAAGAGCCTTTATACATTCTTGCCATCTCAGTGTGTTTTCAATTTGAAGAATCTAGAAATGAGTTTTTGCTTTGAAACAGATGTGCTCATTCTTAGAAATAAAAGAAAGCATTTGTTTGAGAAGCTCACTATCGACTAAACTTGAAAGGACACTGCCCTGTCACATGGTGGCATGTCCTTTATAGACCACTCTCCCCAAGTCCATGGAGCCTTGGAGCCTTGGTGCCTCTTGCTTTAGGGTAGCCTCACAGGACTGAAAAGATGTGCTTTCCACTTTGAAATGAAGCCCCAAGGATCTGCAACTCCACACCTGATTCATTCCTTTGGATTTATTTGATGGTGGAGTTTGTAGTTAACCTGTTCATAGACATTTAGACCATAGTAAGCTAGTTCATTAACCACTTTCTGCTGTAATTGTCATCTGGATCAGTGAAAATAAAACAGGTAGAATGATTCCCAGGACGCCTTTCCTTGAGGAAAGGGTAGCAATTCTACTGCAACAATTAAAGGCTGTCTCTCTGAATAGTGAAGCAGGACCACCTGGGGTCAGGGAACTAGTTTTTCCAGCAGTACAAAGGAATGATGTGAGATGCAAATGCCTGCTCTTAATTCCCCACATTCACTTAGCTACTAAGTGAAAAAAAAGAAAGTCCTGGGCATTGGACTCCATGCATCTCCATCTGGATTCCTGGGCAAATTTTGAAGTTCTTGTTTCCCTGTGTTTGCCCTTCCTTTTGAAAAGTTTTCAACTGTATATAGCGATTGTGTGAGGGGAGAGGGGGAGAGAGAGAGAGAGTGTGTGTCTCTGTGTAGTGATCTGTCTTCAACCCACCACCTACCTTGACTTTAGTGGGTCTAGAGTGTAGCCTCTTTCCCAGGTCTGACTTGGCCACCCTGGAGGTCTGAGCAACTTGAAAGAAGGAGAATGAGATGGACACCTATGGTGTGATGCTACATCATATACAACCAGAGAAACGAAAAGGTTGTGCTGTATTTGTGTACAATGAATCAAAATGTATTCTGCTGCCATATATACCTAACTAGAATAAATAAATAAATTGGAGTGGGGATGTGGCTCAGTGGTAGCTTGCCTAGCACATGTGAGGCACTGGGTTTGATCCTCAGCACCACATTGATTAATTAATTTATTAATTAAAAAAGAAAAAAAAAGAAGCATATGGAGCCTAGGAGCCTAGGAGACTGTGATTAGATACATGAGCCTAGGAGACTGTGATTAGATATGTAGAGAAAAGAGAAGTAGGTTCATCACTTGTGGAATTCCTCCTTCCAGTCATCCATGTGGACCTTGGAAGGCTCTTACATTCCTTCTTTGCACAATCACCAAGAACAACCCATATTCCAGGAATATTCCATCACAGCTTCTTTCCTCCCCACATGACAGAACTTCTCTTCAATCAGACCTTCGCCACCTTTCACCTGGGCTGCAGCAGCTTCCTCTCATCTCCCTGCAATGTCTGTCCCCATACATTCACACCCCACATGATAGCTAGAAAAATATTCTTAAAGTACAAATCTCCTTCCCTGGGGCCTTTCAAAGATCCTTCTTCCATCACCCCAAGAGGGTTTCTCTAATACTGGGACATTGGTCCCTGGGAACCCTGAGGATGCTGCTAAGGCTCACAATGACAGCACCACCTCATGTCATGTCCTATAACTGCTTCCTGTCCCATCTCTCTCCATCCTTCTAAGAGTGAGCTGCAGGTGTGCTTTATAACCATCACACTCATGGGAAACCTCTTCATTTCCCTTTTTAGCTGAGAAACAGTAGGCTCAGTTCAGAGGTTTTAGCAGGCAAAGCAGACACCAAGGATTTAATAATATTTTGGTTTTAACTTTGTTTCATTAACTTATATTTATGTACAATAGTAAGAGTTTCCTTATAAAGTAAGGATATTAGATTAAGAAAAAAGGTGAGTCAATTTAAAAAAAGACAGCAAGAAATGAAGTAAGAGATACCTCGTTACTCAGTTTTGGCCAAAATTGTGAAGTTGATACTGATTGAAGTTTGGAACGTTCTCACCCCAAGAGTTACACCCCAAGTTACCTCAGATGTCATTCAAGACCTGCAGCATCTGTTCCCACCTCCCTCTCCAGCCACATCAGTGACTGCCTTGTCCTCTTTCTTATCATTGTGCCAGAACTAGACTCCTGCCTCCTCCTCACCTGGCAATGGCTCTGAGTTCTTTACATATTAACTCAGTTTTCTATTCCTCCAAGTTCTCCTCACATGCCTGATTCCTGTATCTATAGACTGTGAAAGCTGGTCTTCCTGGGTTCATTTCTTCTTAATCTAGCATGAGCCAGGCAACCTGGTACTACTGTGTGAGAATCAGCTCCAACTTGCCATGGGATTGAAGAAAAAGAGCAGACAGATCTAGAATTGCACAGAATACCATTTATTGGGAGATTTACTGATGGAAATATGGCCCTCAGCAGCATCAAAGCCAGTTGATACCTATAATTTAGGTCCCAAGAGGAACATATTTGTGGGTTAGAACAAAAGTGACTTTATCCTAACTGGAATATACTTGGTTTATCTCAAGCCAATATCAAACTCAGCACATCCCTGAAGTTAGAGACCCATTGCAAAACTCAACATACCACTCTAATGGTTTTATCTATTTATAGTTTACTGGGAAACTGATCAGGAAAAATCATCGAGGGTTTCTCTGGGGCAGTCATGGCAGCTACAACTCAAGATGGCTGGAGTCCTATCAAGCTGAATTCATACCCAGGCTTATCTCCCACTCCCCATTATTTCCGTGCAACATTCAGTATGATAGAATTGAGTCTCAAGTAGAGGAATGATTGCAATATAGTGCAGTAATCCCAATGCTAATGGTAGCTGATGTTTATTGAGTGCTTATTATGTGCTGCTTTCCTCATATAGAATATCGAAGTAATCTTCACAATAATAGTACTACAAAAGAGATCCCATTATTATCCCAGATTTAGGAGCACTGACACACAGAGATTAAATAACTTTCTCAAGGCCACAGAACTATAAATGTATAGCAGCTGACCAAGCCAGTGGAGGGAAGCAGTGGGAGAGATACTTTCAGATCTGTACTGTTCGTTCAAGGCACACTTAAATGCAAATAAATGTACCTGGGTGTCACCATCTCAAGTGATTGCCAGCTCACAGAGGGATGTAGAAGTGATCAGAGACCTTGCCTGAAGCAGGAGCCAGCAGTGCCTGAAATTCTCCCATCTGCCTGCCAGGCAGTGATGTCAGAATCTCTGTACACTATTCTTATCCCTGAGAGAAAACGACTGTTGTACTTGTGGGGACCTAACAGCACAGGCTGGGAAAACAGTGCGAGGTGCATTGCTACTGGACAGCTTGGGGAGCGTGCTAGTAAAAATGATTCCATTTCCCTCATATTCCAAAATAACTTCATTATCTCTCATGCAGCCTAAATGTCCACTGTACAATAGCAGCGAGTTTCATTCCTGTTATCTCATTTCTGCACATAACCACCCTGGGATAGCTGGCCTTTCCTTATAAAGTAAGGTATGTTTTCTTAGCCCTATTTTATAGTTAAGGGAACTGAAGCTCAGAGAGGCTAAGCATTCTGTCCAAGATCACACAACTACTTCATTCTGAGAGTTGGGGCTTGACTCTGAAGTGCTGGTTCCAAAAATCAATGATTTTTCTTTCCTTAATGCCATACCTGTTCCCATAAGGAAGAATTCAGGGTTTTGTTGCTTTGAAATCACATTATTTCTAAAAACGATATGCCAGCTGATTGGGAATTATTTCTAGGATGGTATGGGAAAAGAATAAGATCATTAACAAAAAAATGCGGGACTTAATAACTTTTTCAACCACAGCTCAGCAAAACATTGGCTGCTGTGGGAAGGCTGTGTCCAGATGGGTATTGCTGGGGGATCATCAGTGCTGTCACAAGGAAGCAGAGGAGACTCCCCCCTGGCATGGCATGGTACCCCCCGTGCTCTGAGATGCGTTGGGCTGGTGGCCAAGGTGCAGAAACCTACGTGGTTTCTCTCTGCGGATTGTTTCCCACTATGAAGCCCAGTCCAGAGTGCTGGGCACTAGCAGTGTCTAGAGTCCCAAAGGCTGGGCTGTGCCATCATCTTCAGATGGTGATGAAGAAACTGAGCAGTACCCATGGGCACAAGCCTGGTGGAGATATAATGTCACTGATTGTCATCCTAGGACCTGGAGCCACTCCCTCAACTCCCGGACCCCAACCCTAAGGGAGGTTCATTGTTTCCACTTGATTGAGGAAATAGACAACCAGCCTTGAACTTGCCCAGATCCAGCTGTGTCTCCTACCTCTTCCCCATGGTTTGACCTCACCAAACTCTTCCACATTTTCTAGGAGGTTCATGACTTTCAAGCCTGCAAAACCTTTAGTATTTCTTTCTTTTTTTAAAATATATTTTTGGTTGTCAATGGACTTTTATTTTTATTAATTTATACATGGTGTGAGAATCGAACTCAGTACCCCACACATGCTAGGCAAGCACTCTACCACTGAGCCACAATCCCAGCTCAACCATTAATATTTCTTAATCTAGAATGACCTGACTTATCTTTTCTATATTGAAAGTCCCTTTCTATGTTTAATGCTCAATTCAAGTACCATCTCTCTCTATCTGGGCCAAGTTCACCGTTTCCTCCTCTGTTCATACTCTGAAATACCATGATGCCTTAGCTTTGACAGCCCATATCAGAGGAGTCATGAGCACATGCCTTAGAGTCATATTGATCGAGGCTCCAAGCCCAGTTCCTCCATTTACGAATAATAACACCGAGGAACTTAATAATTGCTCTGAATGTTTCTTTACTCATCTTAAAATGGTAATCATAATAGCTTCCCCCCAGAAAGCTGATTTAGAGTTAAATGACATGGAATAATAACACATATCTAGCCTGATGCCACAATGCAGACAAAACACTAGGCCAATTAGTTCTACGTCTTTAGAAACAAGTAAGATGTGTCCCACCCCATACGTTGCAGAGCCGTTCCTTGGACATATGTCATTCTCTTTTTGCAGCCTCGGTTTCCCTAATGGGTTCCAGCTCTGGGCCTCTCAAAGGGGAGAAATAGAACATGAAAAGGGGAGCAAGCATGGGCATCGATTTGCCATTTTCTGCTCAGCATAAGGCTGCTGTAGACTTATCCTTCTTTCTTTCATGTCAATCTTGCTTTGCCTCAATCCTGACTGTGGTGGAGAATGGGCAATATTTTCATTGTCTTTACCATGCCCATGCCCAGCACGAGGCCTGACCCAGCAATGTTGAATGAATGAGTAAATCATTGAGGCTCTATCGGTTTGTTAAATCTATTAACAGACTGACAGAATGCATGTGTCCTGAGAGGTAGCTACCCTTGACTTATCACATGCAACCAAAGTTATTCAAGGTACTGTGAAAGATGCAAAAATCACTTATGTAGGCCTCTTTCTCTCTTACATAGTTGATGTTACAGAGAAGCCATCCTCTATGTTCAGCGTGCTGATATGGAGCTGGTGAGGAGACCTGGACCCAAGGAATCTATTCTCTCTTTTCTGGAAAGCAGGGCCTCTGCTTTGTATATTTTTATATCCCTCCCCCAAGGCTTAGTAGCTCTTTCATAAAGAAGGTTCCCTATCTGCTAGTTGAAGGAGTGAATGAATAAACCAGCTTTTCAGGAACCCCTTTGTAAAATTTGCCCCTGCCTCTTCTTTGCCCTGAGTCTGTCTAATGCTTTAGCCCCACAGGCTTCTTCTCTGTGGCTTGTTCATATTTAAACATGAAGATGACACTCTACTGTCTTAAAACACTTGAGACTCCAGCTTCTCTTTTCAAAAGCGACAAGTTACCATCGTGGTTACGGATCTATGTGAGGAGCAGCAGGAGTTTATGATTCGTTGGTGCTGTGGAATAATTCCAACATTTATGGTTCATTTCTCTTTTTCCTCTCCCCATTGGGTTTTCTCCGTTCCCAAACTAGATAATGCCCTGCCATGTTGTGAGAAAATAATAATAATAAATCTGTTGGTGAATCTGTGTTCAGGGAGTCTGCAAATGCTTTTCCTCTCTCTCTCCTCATCAAAAAAATGGCAGAGCCAGAAAGCATGTGTCCTGAGAGGTAGCTATCCTCGACTTACCACATGCAACCCAAGTTATTCAAGGTACTGTGAAGGATGCAAAAAATCACTTATGTAGGCCTATTTCTCTCTTACATAGTCCATGTTACAGAGAAGCCATCCTCTATGTTCAGCGTGCTGATATGCAGCTGGTGAGGAGACCTGGAATATGTTAGGTCCTTTCCAAGTAATAACATAAACTCCAGTAGAAAATTGTAGCCAATCTCAAGGGTGTCCTACAGTCATCTCTGCCCCACCCCACCCCCGATATTCACATGGTTGTACATTTTCTCCCATATTACACTAAGGTTGGTCTCTCTGACCAAGAGCATAGGGCAGAAAAGATGTCAAGGGACATCCAAGGTTAGGTTATATATAAACTCCTCTTGTGACTTCTATCTTGGTCTTGCCCTCCTCCACTCTCTCTTTCTCAGATGGGTCACTCTGGTGAAGCCAGTGGTCTCATTGAAAGTAGCCCTAAGGGCAGGCCGAGGGGGTGAGAAGCTGAAGCTTCCTAATAGCAATCAAGTAAGTAGGCAGGGAGCTTCTAGCTCAGTAAAGGTGCCTATGGTCCTGGATAACATTTTGTTGCAACTTGAAGAGACACCCTCGATATGAACCATCTTTTTTTTTTTTAATTTTTTATTGTGGGTTGTTCAAAACATTACAAATTTCTTGACATATCATATTCCACATTTGATTCAAGTGGGTTATGAACTCCCACCTTCACCCCATACACAGATTGCAGAATCACATCAGTTACACATCCATTGATTTACATATTGCCATACTAGAGTCTGTTGTGCTCCGCTGCCTTTCCCATCCTCCCCCCTCCCCCCTCCCCACCTCTCCCCTCCCCTCCCCTCCTCTCTCTCTACCCCCTCCACTGTATAACCTTGAGGGTCTCCTTCCATTACCATGCAAGTTCCCTTCTCTCTCCCTTTCCCTCCCACCTCTCATCCCTGTTAAATGTTAATCTTCTTCTCCTGCTCTTCATCCCTACTCTGATCTTAGTTACTCTCCTTATATCAAAGAAGACATTTGGCATTTGTTTTTTAGGGATTGGCTAGCTTCACTTAGCATAATCTGCTCTAATGCCATCCATTTCCCTGTAAATTCTATGATTTTGTCATTTTTTAATGCAGAGTAATACTCCATTGTGTATAAATGCCACATTTTTTTTATCCATTCGTCTATTGAAGGGCATCTAGGTTGGTTCCACAGTCTTGCTATTGTGAATTGTGCTGCTATGAACATCGATGTAGCAGTGTCCCTGTAGCATGCTCTTTTTAGGTCTTTAGGGAATAGACCAAGAAGGGGAATAGCTGGGTCAAATGGTGGCTCCATTCCCAGCTTTCCAAGAAATCTCCATACTGCTTTCCAAATTGGCTGCACCAATCTGCAGTCCCACCAGCAATGTACAAGTGTACCCTTTTCCCCACATCCTCGCCAGCACTTGTTGTTGTTTGACTTCATAATGGCTGCCAATCTTACTGGAGTGAGATGGTATCTTAGGGTGGTTTTGATTTGCATTTCTCTGACAGCTAGAGATGTTGAGCATTTTTTCATGTATTTGTTGATTGACTGTATGTCCTCCTCTGAGAAGTGTCTGTTCAGGTCCTTGGCCCATTTGTTGATTGGGTTGTTTGTTCTCTTATTGTCTAATTTTTTGAGTTCTTTGTATACTCTGGATATTAGGGCCCTATCTGAAGTGTGAGGAGTAAAGATTTGTTCCCAGGATGTAGGCTCCCTATTTACCTCTCTTATTGTTTCTTTTGCTGAGAAAAAACTTTTTAGTTTGAGTAAGTCCCATTTGTTGATTCTAGTTATTAACTTTTGTGCTATGGGTGTCCTATTGAGGAATTTGGAGCCCGACCCCACCGACTGTAGATCGTAGCCAACATTTTCTTCTATCAGACGGCGTGTCTCTGATTTGATATCAAGCTCCTTGATCCATTTTGAATTAACTTTTGTGCATGGCGAGAGAAAGGGATTCAGTTTCATTTTGTTGCATATGGATTTCCAGTTTTCCCAGCACCATTTGTTGAAGATGCTATCCTTCCTCCATTGCATGCTTTTAGCCCCTTTATCAAATATAAGGTAGTTGTAGTTTTGTGGATTGGTTTCTGTGTCCTCTATTCTGTACCATTGGTCCACCCCCCTGTTTTGGTACCAGTACCATGCTGTTTTTGTTACTATTGCTCTGTAGTATAGTTTGAAGTCTGGTATCGCTATACCGCCTGATTCACACTTCCTGCTTAGCATTGTTTTTGCTATTCTGGGTCTTTTATTTTTCCATATGAATTTCATGATTGCTTTCTCTATTTCTACAAGAAATGCCGTTGGGATTTTGATTGGCATTGCATTAAACCTATAGAGAACTTTTGGTAATATCGCCATTTTGATGATGTTAGTTCTGCCTATCCATGAACAGGGTATATTTTTCCATCTTCTAAGATCTTCTTCTATTTCTCTCTTTAGGGTTCTGTAGTTTTCATTGTATAAGTCTTTCACCTCTTTTGTTAGGTTGATTCCCAAGTATTTTATTTTTTTTTGAAGATATTTTGAATGGAGTGGTTGTCCTCATTTCCATTTCAGAGGATTTGTCGCTGATATACAGGAATGCCTTTGATTTATGCGTGTTGATTTTATATCCTGCCACTTTGCTGAATTCATTTATTAGCTCTAATAGTTTCTTTGTAGAGCCTTTTGGGTCTGCTAGGTATAGAATCATATCATCTGCAAATAGTGATAATTTAAGTTCTTCTTTTCCTATTTTTATGCCTTTAATTTCTTTCGTCTGTCTAATTGCTTTGGCCAGTGTTTCGAGAACTATGTTGAACAGAAGTGGAGAGAGAGGGCATCCCTGTCTTGTTCCAGATTTTAGAGGGAATGCCTTCAGTTTTTCTCCATTCAGAATGATGCTAGCCTGAGGCTTAGCATAGATTGCTTTTACAATATTGAGGTATGTTCCTGTTATCCCTAGTTTTTCTAGAGTTTTGAACATAAAGGGATGCTGTACTTTGTCGAATGCTTTTTCCACATCTATCGAGATGATCATATGGTTCTTATTTTTAAGTCTATTGATGTGGTGAATAACATTTATTGATTTCCGTATATTGAACCAGCCTTGCATCCCAGGGATGAATCCTACTTGATCATGGTGTACAATTTTTTTGATATGTTTTTGTATCTGATTCGCCAGAATTTTATTGAGGATTTTTGCATCTAGGTTCATTAGAGATATTGGTCTGTAGTTTTCTTTCTTTGAAGTGTCTTTGTCTGGTTTAGGTATCAGGGTGATGTTGGCCTCATAGAATGAATTTGGAAGTTCTCCCTCTTTTTCTATTTCTTGAAGTAGCTTCAAAAGTATTGGTATTAGTTCTTCTTTAAAGGTTTTGTAAAATTCTGCTGTATACCCATCCGGTCCTGGGCTTTTCTTAGTTGGTAGTCTTTTTATGGTTTCTTCTATTTCCTCAATTGATATTGGTCTGTTTAGGTTATCTATATCCTCCTGACTCAATCTGGGCAGATCATATGACTTAAGAAATTTATCTATGCCTTCACTATCTTCTAATTTATTGGAGTATAAGGATTCAAAATAGTTTTTGATTATCTTCTGTATTTCTGAAGTGTCTGTTGTGATATTGCCTTTTTCATCCCGTATGCTAGTAATTTGAGTTCTCTCTCTTCTTCTCTTCACTAGCATAGCTAAGGGTCTGTCAATTTTGTTTATTTTTTCAAAGAACCAACTTTTAGTTTTGTCAATTTTTTCAATTGTTTCTTTTGTTTCGATTTCATTAATTTCAGCTCTGATTTTAATTATTTCTTGCCTTCTACTTCTTTTGCTGTTGTTTTGCTCTTCTTTTTCAAGGATTTTGAGATGAAGTATGAGATCATTTATTTGTTGGTTTTTTCTTTTTTTAAGGAATGAACTCCAAGCAATGAATTTTCCTCTTAGAACTGCTTTCAATGTGTCCCACAGATTCCGATATGTTGTGTCTGTGTTTTCATTTATCTCTAAGAATTTTTTAATTTCCTCCTTGATGTCTTCTATAACCCATTGATCATTCAGTAACCTATTGTTCATTCTCCAAGTGATGTATGCTTTTTCCTTCCTTCTTTTATTGTTGATTTTCCGTTTCATTCCATTATGATCAGATAAGATGCATGGTATTATCTCTACTCCTTTATATTGTCTAAGAGTTGCCCTGTGACATAATATATGATCTATTTTTGAGAAGGATCCATGTGCTGCTGAGAAAAAAGTGTAACTGCTTGATGTTGGGTGGTATACCCTATATATGTCAATTAGGTCTAGGTTATTAATAGTGTTATTGAGTTCTATAGTTTCCTTATTCAACTTTTGTTTGGAAGATCTGTCCAGTGGCGAGAGAGGTGTGTTGAAGTCTCCCATGATTATGGTATGGTGGTCTATTAGACTCTTGAACTTGAGAAGAGTTTGTTTGACGAACATAGCAACACCATTGTTTGGGGCATAAATATTTGTGATTGTTATGTCTTGTTGGTGTATGGTTCCCTTAAGCAGTATGTAGTGTCCCTCTTTATCCCTTTTGATTAACTTTGGCTTGAAATCTATTTTATTTGATATGAGTATGGACACTCCTGCTTGTTTCCGAAGTCCATATGAGTGATATGATTTTTCCCAACCTTTCACCTTCAGCCTATGTATGTCTTTTCCTATCAAATGCGTCTCCTGTAGGCAGCATATTGTTGGGTCTTATTTTGTGATCCATTCTACTAGCCTGTGTCTCTTAATTGGTGAGTTTAAGCCATTAACATTTAGGGTTATTATTGAGATATGGGTTGTTCTTCCAGCCATATTTGTTTATTTCTGTTACTAAACATGGTTTGTTTTCCTCTTTGATTATTTTCCCCCTCTTTACTGTCCTACCTCCCACTGTTGGTTTTCATTGTTATTTTCCATTTCCTCTTCCTGTAATGCTTTGGCGAGGATGTTTTGAAGAGATGGTTTTCTAGCTGCAAATTCTTTAAACTTTTGTTTATCGTGGAAGGTTTTAATTTCATCTTCCATCCTGAAGCTTAATTTTGCTGGATACACAATTCTTGGTTGGAACCCATTTTCTTTCAGTGTTTGAAATATGTTATTCCAGGATCTTCTAGCTTTCAGGGTCTTTGTTGAAAGATCAGCTGTTATCCTGATTGGCTTACCCCTAAATGTAATCTGCTTCCTTTCTCTTGTAGCTTTTAAAATTCTCTCCTTATTCTGTATGTTGGGCATCTTCATTATAATGTGTCTAGGTGTGGATCTCTTATGATTTTGCACATTCGGCGTCCTGTAGGCTTCTAGGATTTGGGATTCTGTCTCATTCTTCAAGTCTGGGAAGTTTTTTCATATTATTTCATTGAATAGACTTCTCATTCCTTTGGTTTGGAGCTCTGTACCTTCCTGTATCCCAATGGCTCTTAAGTTTGGTCTCTTAATGTTATCCCATATTTCTTGGATGTTCTGCTCATGGTTTCTTAACAGTCTTGCTGAGCTGTCTATGTTCTTTTCCAGTTGAAATACTTTGTCTTCATTGTCTGATGTTCTATCTTCTAAGTGTTCTACTCTGCTGGTAGTATTCTCCATTGAGTTTTTAAGTTGGTTTATTGCTTCCTGCATTTCTAGGATTTCTGTTTGTTTGTTTTTTATAACCTCTATCTCCCTATATAGTTGATCCTTTGCTTCCTGGATTTGTTTGCGTAATTCATTGTTGAAGTGATCTTTCATTGTCTGATTTTGCTGTCTGATGTCTTCCTTGAGACTCCAGATCATCTGAAGCATGTATATCCTGAATTCTTTATCTGACATTCCATCTGCTGCAGCTATTACCTCTTCTAAAGTTGCGTTGATCTGCATTGCTTGTGGTCCTTTCTTTCCTTGTCTTTTCATACTGCTTGCGTATCTTTCCTGCAGGTGGGGGCGGCAGCTCTGCTCTCTCCTTATTCCAATTGGGGTGTCGTGGCTACCATGCCGGCAGGTCACTGGGCCTGTTCTGGGCTCTGGCGGCGGCTCTGTTCTGCCCCTACTCCAATTGGGGTGACGAGTGTACCACGCCGGCAGGCCACCGGGCCTGATCCGCTGGTCGGTTGCAGGTTTGCCTACCCTGCAGGCGCGGGCGGCGGCTCTACTCTGCCCCTACTCCAAATGGGGTGACATGTCTGTCGTACCGGCAGGCCATTGGGCCTGTCCCGCTGGTCGGTTGCAGATCTGCCCACCTTTTAGGCACAGTTGGAGGCTCTGCTCTGCCCCTACTCCAATTGGGGTGTTGTGACTACCCCGCCTGCAGGACGCTGGGCCTGTTCCTGGCACGGGCGGCGACTCTGCTCTGTCCCTACTCCAATTAGGGTGGTGTGTGTACCACGCCGGCAGGCTCCTGGGCCAGATCCGCCGGTCTGTCGCAGGTCTGCCTACCTTGGAGGCGCGGGCGGCGGATCTGCCCTGCCCCTCCTACCACGCCTGCGGACCCCTGGGCCTGATCTGCAGGTTGGTCACAGGTCTGCTCACCCTGCAGGCACGGGTGGCGGTTCCGCTCCGCCCCCACTCCAATTGGGGTCACGTGGCCACCACACCGGCAGGGCCTGATCCGGGCGTGGGAGAAGGATCTGCTCTGCCCCTACTCCAGTTGGGGTGACATGTGTACCACACTGGCAGGCCACTGGGCCTGACCCGCCAGGCTGTCACAGGTCTGTTTACCTTGCAAGCGCGAACGGCGGCTCTGCCCTGCCCCTCCTACCACGCCCATGTACCACTGGGTCGCGGGTCTGCCCACCTTGCGGGTGCGGGTGGCGGCTCCGCTCCACCCCCTCTCCAATTGGAGTCACGCGGTCACCACGCTGGCGAGCCGCTGGCCCGGCTCCTCCCCTCTGGCTCCACGACAAATTGAGGAGACTCGGGTGTCTGTGCCTCACCCCCCCTACCAGGAGACCAACTGTTTATGTTGCCGCTGGTATTGATGAAGTTCTCTCCTCTGCCGCTTTCTGATGACATCAGATCTCTGCCATGTTGTTATCCTATGCAAATGGCAGCATTTCGTTCCCCTTGCCGGGCAACCAAAGCAACGGGTGAGTCCTGACCGGCCCTCAGCAGGACCCAGACCGAGAAGCAGTTTCCGCAGGCTCCGCAGCCCTGGGCCAGGGCGGTTCCGGGAGCCGGAACTCGGCCGCCCTGCGCTCGGTGTTCGCTCCGATAAGATCAGGTTCTAAGAAGCCCCCAGGCACTGAACCCTAGCAATCTGTCTGCAAGCCGCAGGCAAATGGCAGCCTGAAATTACCTGTTCTATGGCTGAATGAGCTGCGGTCAGTCGAAAACAGGGATGGTGACGTCAGCTTTCCAACATGGTGGCTGCTGGCCTCCTCTGTGGTCTGACCGGTGTGGAGAACTGAGATGGACCGCTTCCTTCCCCCGTCTCGAACCCAGAATTCAGCCCTGAGTGCGGTGCTTGCACGGCTGGCAGAAACTGCAGCGCTGTATCCCTGCGTCGCTATCTCCTCGTTTCCCAGCGCGCGCTGCAGACTCTAGCCGCGGGGCGATTTGCTGAATAAGCAGTGTTACCCTCCGAGCGACAAACCTCTCGCGTTTGAGTCCCCGTAGCGGATCCTCGTGGGATGGAAATCCTTCCTCCAGGTTCCGGAGCACCCCACTATTGCTGGAAATTCCTAACAAGATAGCCTTTAGCCATCCTGACTTGTCATACTCCCACACAGTGAAGCAGCACACGGGGGCAATGCACTCCCCTCGCCGCCATCTTCCCTCTGTCTGAACCATCTTTTTTAAAAAAGAAAATACTTTTTAGTTTTTGTTGGATATGATTTATTTATTTATTTATTTATTTTTATGTGGTGGTGCTGAGGTTCGAACCCAATGCCTCTCAAGTACTAGGCATACACTCTACTGCTGAGCCACAACCCCAGCCCCAACATGAACCATCTTGAACCATTTAGCTAAGATGTGCTTGGATTCCTGAGCCTTCAGAAGCTGGGTGAAGTCATCACTTTTTGTTATTTTAGGCTACTAAATTTTAGGATAATTTTTTTATGCATCACTGGTTAGCTAATACCGCTTTATGGTTAATGCAGGGAATTGAAATCAAACAGGCTGGGGGTGGCATTGCCACTTTTTAGTTGTGCAACCTCTGTATGTTCTTTATAGCGCCAAACCCCAGGATTGTCACCTAGTAATAGTGACTTAATGCTATAATATCCATCTCACAGAAATATGATTAAGATAGAGAAAAATGCATGTGAACACTTAGTACTGGGGCTGCCACCTAGTTTAGTACTTATTAATTCAAAATTAATTTGCAGAGGACTGGAGTTGTAGCTCAGTGGTAGAGTGCTTGCCTACCACATGCAAGGCACTGGGTTCAATCCTCAGCAACATTTATTTATTTAAAAATATATAAATAAAATAAAGGTATTGTGTTCGTCTACAACTAAGAAAATTTAAAAAAACAAATAATTTACAGAAACAACCATAACAAATTTAAACATTTTTTAAAAATCTCTTTTATCTTCATTTAGTGAATAGCTCATTCTAGTTAAAGTGGTAGAGAAAACACACTTAAAGAATCCAAGGAGCATAGTACAACCACTATGGAAAATAATAAGGAGATTCTTCAAAAAATTAAAACTAGATCTACTATAGGATCCAGCAATTCTACTGCTGGGCATACATCCAAGGGAAGTAAAATCGGTATGTTGAAGAGACATCTGCACTCTGTTCAATGCAGCACGATTCACAGTAGCCAAGAAATGAAAACAACCTAAGTGTCTATCAACTGATGAATGAATAAAGAAAATATGGTATGTGTATGTAATGGAATACTATTCAGCCATAAAAAAGAATGAAATCTTGTCAATTGCGACAACATGAATGGAACTGCAGATCATTATGTTAAGTGCAATAAGTCAGGCACAGGGGGATAAGTACTACATTTTCTCACTCATACTTGGAATCTAATGAAGGAACTTTGGATTGTGCAGAAGAAAGCAAGGGGAGGAGGGGGGTAGGGGAATGGGAAGGATGGTGGAAGGAGATGGACATTATTACCCTATATACATGTATGATTACACTGCTAGTGTGACTCTGCATCATGTTCAGCCAGAGGAAGGAGAAGTTGTGCTCCATTTGGGTACAATGTGTCAAAATGCATTCTACTGTCATGTATAACTAATTAAAACAATCAAAAAAAGAGTAGAATGGTGGTTATCAGAAACTGAGGATGACAGAATGGGGGAGGGATGAGGAAACATTGATCCAAAGGTACTAAGTTAAAGTTAGAGAGGAGCAAGAAGCTCTGGGGTGCTATTGCCCAAGTGCGGTGACTGTCAGTAGCAGTTATATATTGTACATTTCAAAGCTAAGAGAAAGGATTTTGAAAGTTTTCACCACAAATAACAAATGTATGAGGACATCAATATGTTTAACCTGATTTAAACATTACAAAATGTATATATATATATATATATATATATATATATATATATATATATATAATCAAATATTACATGGTGCCCCGCTAATATATACAGCTGTCATGTGTTTGTGTGTCTGTGTTAATTTTTTAAAAAATAATCCAATCAGCAGTATTGATGAGATGGACAGGAAGCAGGCAAATAGTTGGCTGTCTGGTGATCTAGAAGGGAGCCTATGGCTGTACATTCACAAAAGTTCCCACAGAGAGATTTCCAGCTCACCCACAGAACTTTGAAATTATTTGCATGACAACCCGAACCCTGGTGAGATGTCCTGATTCTAGAGACTTCAATAGCATCTTCTTCTTTTTATCCTTGAGAATGGTTTGTCCTCAGAAAAATCCCCATGAGAGATGATGACATAGTCTCCTACTGCACAGACAGGAACACTGGAACTCGGAACATTTAGCCTCCTTCCTGAGGTCCCTGGATGGACATAGGTAGGAATAGAACCCTGATCTTGTGCTCTGTCCTGGATCCTCTCACCTCATCTCTAAACTAAAAAGCTACATCCCAGGGCAGCTGAGACGCAGTCTATGTCTTCTGTCGCTTTGCTAAAAGAAGAGTGACCTTCCATCACGTGTAGTGACTTAAACCTGACACTTACTGAGTTAAACTTAAGCCAGACGTATTGCCTGGGAATTCTGTTCCATGCCCTGGTTTTTGTTCTCTGCATTCAGGATGCAGAGTATGCAGAGCTTTAGCAGTGACAAACATTCTCTAATTGCACCCCAGGTGGTCCAGATGTACCCTGGCCAACTTTAGGCAGGTTTCATCTTAATGGGGTCATTGCCGACACCCTAGTGCTTCTAAGCTATTGGAGATGCTGTTGGTGCTGGGATGCTGCTAAGTGCCTCACAGTGCCTCTAAAGCACCAGGAAGCAGCTTTTGCTGAAAAACAAAGCCTCCCTGTGCAGATAGCCATGGGGAGGACTGGCCAGCTCCGTGCTCCCCATGCACCTGAAGGTCCCCTCATGACAGCCCTAATATTAACGCAAGAGTCTGCAGTGGCTGCTGGCTTTGCAGAATAATTTTCTCAAGTTGCCAATTTCATGCAAACTTTTTGGGCTGTTTTCCCAGGTTTCTCAAACTGGTGCACCAGATATGAGAATTTATTAGATCACAAGTAGTGGGGACAACTGAGATAGTTTTTCCTCTTTCCTGGACTGAGCCATTTTGCTTATTGCAAAAGGCCTCAGCCATGGAGTTCATCAGGAGGGTGCAGTAGAGCTGGGCTGGACACTGGCAGTGCTTACCAAAGTGGTTCGTGCGTTTTGGGGTATTTCTTTGTGTTCTGCACTGTCACCTCTTCTAGTCTCCCTGCCCCCGCCAGCTTTATTGAGGTATTATTAACAAACAAACATTGGATGTATTTGTCATGATTTTTCCTCAGAGCTATGACTTTTTTCCATGTTTTTTTAAAATTTGGTGCTTTATAGTTGTACATATTGATGGGATTTGTTGTTACACATTTGTACATGCACACAATAGGCCAATATCACTCCTCATATTTCCTTCCTCCCTCCCTCCCCACCTTCCACTCTTTCATCCTTTTCCTCTAGTGATCTCCTTTTGACTTTCTTTTTTCTTTTGATACTGGGGATTGAACTCAGAGGCACTCAACCACTGAGCCACATCCCCAGCACTATTTTGTATTTTATTTAGAGACAGGGTCTCACTGAGGTTTTTAGAGCCTCACTTTTTGCTGAGGCTGGCTTTAAACTCACGATCCTCTTGCCTCAGCCTCCCAAGCCACAAGATTACAGACCTGTGCCACCAGGCTCAGCTCCTTTTGACTTTTAAGAGATCCACCCCTACCTATGTTTTCCTTTTTCCTCTCTAGCTTCCTCATATGAGAGAAAACATATGACCCTTAACTTTCTGAGTTTGACTTATTTTACTTAACATGATGCTCTTGAGTTCCACCGTTTTCCTGGAAATGCCATAATTTCATTTTTATTTATGTCTTCTGTTGCTTTGCTAAAAGGAGAGTGACTTTCCATCACCTGTAGTGACTTATACCTGACACTTATTGGGTTAAACTCAGGTCAGAAGTATTGCCTGGGAATTCTGTTCCATGCCCTGGTTTTTGTTCTCTGCATTCAGAATTCAGTGTACGCAGAGCTTTAGCAGTGACAAACGTTCTCAGTCTAATTGCGCCTCAGGTGGTCCAGATGTACCCTGGCCAACTTTAGGCAGGTTTCATCATAATGGGGTCATTGTCCATATTTATAGCAAAATAAAACTCTATTGTGTTTATTTACTGCAGTTTCTTTATTCATTCATCTGTTGATAGACACCTAGGCTGGTTCATTAGTTTGGCTACTGTGAATTGTGTGGGTATGTGAGTATCACTGTATTAAGATGGTTTTGATTCTTCAGGATTAATAACCAAGAAGTGGTATAGCCGAATTATGTGGTGGTTCTATGTTTAGTCTTTTGAGAAGCTTCCATACTGATTTCCATAGTGGTCGTACTAATTTACAGTTCCCACCAATAGTGCAAAGTTGTTCCTTTTTCTCAACATCCTTTCCAGCATTTATTATTGATTCTATTCTTGATGATGGCCATTCTGACCAATGTTGAGATGAAATCTCCATGTAGTTTTGACTTGCATTTCCCTAACTGCTAATAATGTTGAACATTTTTTCCATGGATTTGTTGGCTACCTGTTTTTTTTTTTTTTTTTTTCTATTAAGAATTGTCTGTTTAACTCATTTGCCCATTTATTTATTGGGTAATTTGATTTTTTTTTTTTGGTATAAAGTTCTTTTTAGCTTTTTATATATTCTAGATAATAATCCTCTGTCAAAAAAAAAAGTAGGTAGCAAAAATTTTTCCCACTCTTTAAGTTCTCTCTTCATATTTTTAATTTTTTTCCTTTGCTGTGCAGAAGTTTTTTAAATTGATGCCATCACATTTCTTAATTGATGTCATGGCATTATTTTCTGAGCTTTATGGTCCTACTGAGCAAGTCATTGCCTGTGCCTACAAGGTGGTGTGTTGACCCTACATTTTCTTCTAAAAGTTGCATAGTTTCTGGACTAATTCCAAGATTTTTGATCCATTTTGAGTTGATTTTGTGCAGGCTGGGAGATAAGGATCTAGTTGGATTCTTCTAAATGTAGATAACCAGTTTTTCATGCACCATTTGTTTAAAAAAAAAAAAAAAAACTATCTTTTTTCCAAGGTATGTTCTTGGCACCTATGTCAAGAATCAGATGACTACAGATATGTGGGTTTCTTTCTTTGTCTTCTATTCTGTTCCATTGACCAATGTGTCTGTTTTTACGGCAGTACCATGCAGTTTTCGTCAAGATATTTTGATATATGAATATACTGTGAAAAGATTTCCCCTATCAAGATAATTAATCATCAAGTCTATCACCTTGGACTTTTACCTCTTTGGTTGGCAAGTTTATTTTTTTCCCATTCCATAGGCTTCCTTTTCATTTTACTTACTGTTTCCTTTGCTGCCCAGAAACAGTTGAGTTCGATGGAATCTCGCTTGTTGATTATTTTGCTTTTGTTGCCTGTGCTTTTGGTGTTATAGCCCAAAATTCATTGCCAGTGCTAATGTTAGGAGATGCTCCCTTATGTTCTCCTCCAGGATGTTTACAGCTTCAGGGCTTATGTGTAAGTCTTTAATCTATTTTGAGTTGATCACCTCTTCAAGGGTTTATCCAGATACCACCTGCTCAGTGAGGCCTCTCCTAATTCTAATTCTATCTAAAGTATAACTCTTCCCTCCAATACCTTTCCTTAATTTCTCCCCACCACCTTAGGACTTAACGCTCCTTAGCCAACTAAAGAGTACACTTATTTGTTTAAACCAGAACTCTCAGTGGCGAATTCTATTTGTTTACTTACTCTGTGTTCCCAGGACTTAAAACAGTATCTGGTACTCTGCATATACTCAGTAAATATTTATTCCACTAGTTAATATAGGCAGAATTAAGAGACAGGACACAGCCTCCTTTGCAAAGTTTCAATACCATGAACATGTTATAGCATTTTAATATTCACAAAATACTTCCTATGCCTCGCCCCATTTTGATCCTCACATGGGGTTGGCAGAACCAGGACCATTCCTATCCTCGCTTTGTGGTGAAGTGTGGCACAATTTTGTGGTGACTGGTGGCACAATTTCCTAAATTTGTGCAACTCAGAAGTTGCATAGCTCCGGATTGAACCAGACGTCCAGCTGCAATGTGCTGTGACTCTTGGGTGTTTTCTTCTTACACATGTGACTTAGAGGTAGCTCAGTAAAGAATTCTAAAAACCAAAGGTTCTAATGTTTTCTTAATGCCCAAACCTTTTTCTCCTGCCACACCCACAACAATAATAAATTCATAATCATCACTAAAATGGCACCAGTTTTGTTGTTGTTATCTGCCAAACATATAAAGCTAGACCTTCTTTGTTTTCTTTGTTAAGCAGTTTCACACATTGGAAAACATCCAGGTAAAAGCATTGGACGGTTTCAGGTTATATGGTGACTTGGAGAGATGGACCCCACCTATTCTCTACCAGGATTCACATCCCTCTCACCATGGGATTGTGGGTGGGAATGAGCCAAGCTACCGGTGGATGGGGCTCCATGAGATCTGGCCAAGCTTATTCTTCCAGAAAACCTAGTAGGAGGCTGAATCCATTCAGGCCTCCAGAAAAATGTTCGCTAATTAAAGCAGGAAAAATGCACTGACTACAAACAGACATGAGTTCTGATCTAGCCTCTTTCCTTGATGCCTGTGGGAACCTTCGACTAGTTAATTAAACTTTCTGAGTCTTGATTCCTCACAGTGTCGATTCTAGTGCCATACTGCCTGACCTAGAATCCAGACTCCTCTCTTAGCTCACTGAGCAACTGTGGAGCCTTGGGCAGGACTAAGACTGTGAATGATCTCTGCTATGCTTTCTTTACCTATAAATGGGCATAAGAACCTTCATTATTACAGTGATATGAGAACTAAGTGAGTTAATAAGGGCAAAGTACTTAGAAGAATGGATAAGCATGGCCATTGTTAGATTATCTGACTCAGTTGTTCATTATTAGCACCAAATGAAACATATGTGCTGTCTTGTGTCAGCTTCTCCCAAAAGCAGATGCTGTAACAAAGAACTGGATGCAAATAGTTTGTCTGGGAGTGGGTGTCAGGAGGGACTAGCAGGGGGCCAAGGAAGTGAGCTGCTCACAGAGTGTGTTAATGGTCAGGGCACTGCTCTGGGCATAGAAGACTCTATCCTGCTGAGGATCTCTGGGAAACAGGAACAGCATGCTGAGAGCTACTTCTCCAAAAGGTGAGGAACTTACCAGCTCACCCAGTGGTTGCCATTTACCATTGATTGAAAGCTGCTTCAAGAATATTCATTCTACCTCAGCTCTGAGTTGTCCAGCTTTCAGGCAGAGTATGCTTTTGAGGCCAGAGAAGCCAGGCCTTGGGTAGGGAGTGTGGAGAATATGTGGTGAATGGCTTCAGTGTGCATGGACGTGTGCTAACAGGAGGTAGAAGGGGTGACTCTAGTCCTGCCACAGGGCAAAAGAAAGGTAGCCAACCTGCTTCCTAATAGGTTTGCAATAAATGTCTGAAACGGTCCCTCTACCTTTTCTTAGAAGTTCCACAATCAGATTCTACTCTTTCAGTCTACTCCGGCTATGCTAAGCAATTCCCTCAAAAAAAAAAAAAAAAAAAAAAAAAAAAAAAAAAAAGTGGGATGGGGATTTTAAGGCAAATGGCACAGGAACTGAGACAGGGTGGGGAAGGCAGCCAGTAGAGGGTGTGTTATTCTTGATCAAGGTCATGCGGTGGGCAACAGGAGCTCTTCAGGGGACTCTGGGGACAGTGCAGGGCACACTCAGAGTCATTTCCACAAAGTAGCAAGGATTCTGCAGTGACACTGATCTCCCAGGTCCCTGCCAGTCACTGGATGATGGCTGTTGCAGAGCTTTATCTCACCAGTGTCAGGGAGAAATATGGCTAATCCTACTTCTTGCTGTCATATTTCAGTGCTGGGTTACCAACTGGTAAAGCCCTGCTTTTCCTAGATTAAGAATTAGAAGTTAATGAATTTTTCCAGTTCTTAAGCATCTATCCTGCTGTATCAAAAGAAATTTGATCAAGTTCTGAAAAGGATAGTACACTTGGGCCATTACCAACCATTTTCTTGTCTCTCCTTCCCCTTTAAGGCAACACTGCCCTAAGCCTATTGCTTCCCGATGTGTGAAACAGACACATGTCAGTCCGACCCTACCCTGACACCTATGTGATGGAGAAGAGCCTCTCCAGGCTCTCAGGAATAACAGCCTGTCATTAGTTGGTTTCTCCCATGTGCTATTTGCAAACCACACCCATGTGACAAGTGCATCCCAGAGAATTGAGACTCCAGTGGCTAATGCCAAACATATTTTCAAGATTGCTTTGAAGTTGAATCACACTGAATGAAACCCAGGATCATATTTCTGGTGGGCTCAGTCCATCCAGGTTGGACACTGTTTCTTTTGAAACAGCATCAAACATTTGGGAGCAAACAGAGCAGGTAACTCTGCTAGTTTGAGGCTGCTCTCCAGGCTGGGGTACACTCACCAGAATGGGGGAAATAGTCCACAGAGTGAGTCCAGTGCCATCATCCTCTGGGTTCTCCTTATCACAGGATGATCTTGGGGCAATGGCTTTGAAAAGAGTTAGGTAGGACACCAACTTATTTGTATGTACTTTTCCAGAAATATATTTTTAAAATAATTCCTAGCTCCTCCTTTTCTACTCTTGCACCTTGTGCTACAAGCGACTCTGGTTTATTGCCTACTCATGAAGAGTCATCAGCACACATCCCACTTTGAACTTTGGCCCCTGTCATGCCTCCACCTGGAATGACACTTGTCCCCAAGCATTGCTCAGTCTGAATGCAAATGTGTTTCTTATCTCTACAACCACTCCTGGCACTACCCAACTGTAGTGGAAACAGTTGATCTTTCATTCATGTTTTCAATGGACTCAATACATTAAAAAAATTGAGCATTTTAACTATTGCATCTGTATATGCATCTGCTTCTCCCAGGTTGACCATGAACTACTTGAGTGCAGGGACTCTGTAGTGTCCTCATCTTTTATGTGCTGCAGAACAAGGCACATTTCAAGGAATTATAAATTTATTTGAGAAGATGAGTGTCAACAGATAACAAATATCTAGTGATTCTCTGTAGTATATGATTAGTGCCCAAAAAAATGACATAAATAAAATCCCAGGATGCTAAGGAGATAGAAGATCTTCAGATGATAGCCACCAAGGATAGCCACCATTATAAAGTGAGGCCAAAACTGAGTCTTGAGGAATGAGAGGGATTTAAGTAGGTGGAGAAGAACCTGAGAAAGAAGAGAAAATGTGTGCACTTGCAGAATCCCCACCACCATAGAGCAAGCCTGCATTCCTCAGTCTGTCAGCGAGAATCTTTTATACCCAAATGTACTACCAGTTCCTGCCTATGGTGATGCATCCATTGAATCAGCACTTCTCAGCACTTACTATGCACAGGCATTATTTTGTGCACTGCAGATACAACAGTAAACCAGACAGAGAGGGAACTCACATCCTGGTGACGTAGACAGGCAATCAAAATGAAAATGATATTAATCAGAGTGGTCCATTTTGCTCCTGGTTGTTGGGAAAGTTTTCCCCAACATTAGTGCTGCAACTTGAATGATGAGGTGATAGTCCTCCCGGGAAAAGGGGGGAGAACTCCAGGCAGAGGAATGGCAAGGGTAAAAACCAAGAGGTGGCGACAATTTTTGATTTGTTCGAAGGTCATCAAGGACCTTTGTGATGGAGATGAGCGATATGGTTAATGCAGATGTATGATAGTGAAGTCAAGATAGTGCAAAGCCCTGCAGGCCAGAGAATGGGTTTGCATTTTACTCTAAGAAAAGTGAGGACAATTGAGGGATTTTTAAGTATATAATGTGACTTATACTTTGGCCGATATGTGGAAAAAAAATTTTAATCCATGGGATCAGGAAAAAGGCAGAAGCAAAGAGCACCCACAGGTAATCTTTGTAATATTCCATATGAGTGAAGGTGTCATCCCGGGCTGGGGCTATAAAGGTGAAGATAGAAATGAATGGATGGACTCCAATGGCTGGACACCCTCACCCCAACATAAACCATCAGTAATGCATGTTTCATCCCAGGTCCTCCCTGATGCCACATCCCAGCCACAACAGACAATGCTGACCTTTCCCAATCTCTCCAATTACCAGCCACACACCAACCCTTGTGATGGTCCCAAAATACAGCTTAACTTGTAACTGCCTCTCTAGGCTCTTCCCTTCCTCAGGGCCAGTCAGATGTGATCTCCCCAATGGCCTCCAAAATCCTTCCTTGGAATTTATCTCTTTTCCTACACTCCCTTTGTGCTTTATTTATAGCCATCATGACAATCTGTTTTAAAGTAGAGATATTAATACACACTGTTTTTTAGGCTGGAGGTTATATTCAACTGAGTGTCTCCTTTGGTACTACTTTGGATGCAGTAGGCACTCAATAAGTGTCACTTACAGTGAATTAAAGTAACTGAGATAAAGGGTAAAAGTCCAGTTTTTCAGCTTGGGGAAGCTCTTCTAGAATGAAGAAATCTTGACGATGACAATAATGATGGTGATGGCATTGACAGCCATGAGAGTGATATTGATTATAACGGTCACTTATCAAACACACATGCTGGAGACTGTGCTGAACACTTTATACATTTTGCCCCCACAACAATCCATGACATAAGATTTCTTTTTGTGCCCATTTTCTCCACGAGGAAGCTGAGGTGTTATCTAAAGATTATATAGATAGTGGTCAAGGTAAGGACCTAAATTCTAGGTCTTTGCTCTGGAAAACTTGCTCCCTGAAAGATCTCTATTTTAGTTGTGTGGAAGATCAGGCAAAGGTAAATAGGAATGGAGATAGAAAAATCAAGTAGGTAACAGAACTTTCTTCTACATTTCAGAAATGCACTTGTAAGATTTCTTACAATAGAATATTCTGGTACCCTATGAGCACTGTACACAGGGTGATTCAAAGTAAGATCTGTGCCTGACAGTTGAAAACACTGTCAATCCCAATATTCTTTTTATGAATGCAAGCCTCTCTCACTTCAGGAATGTTCTGGATACATCTGTTTCACTACTATTCTTATAAGATTGTTCACAGTAAGTCATACTAGAACCTTATGAGTACAATTCATAGGGTGATTGAAAAGAATCTGAGCCTGGTAATTCAAAAGCTCACCATCCATAATAGTCCTTCTATGAATTCAAACTTTTCCCAGCTTAGGTACCTCCCGCATACTTCTGTTTCAGAACTGTTTTTATAAGCTGCCTTATGATAGCCCACACTGACTTTATTGAGCATTATACACAGGATGGTTGCAAAGAAGAACTTGAGATTGATAGCTGAAAACTTCACATTCCTGATATGCTTTCATAGAACATAAGCCTGTGGCATGTTCGAAGCCTTCTGCCTACTTGTGTTCAAAAATTATTGTTATGGGGCTGGGAATGTGGCTCAAGCAGTAACGTGCCCGCCTGGCATGCATGGGGCACTGGGTTTGATCCTCAGCACCACATAAAAATAAAATAAATATGTTGTGTCCACCGAAAACTGAAAAATAAATATTAAAAATTCTCTCTCTCTTTAAAAAAAATTACTGTTATGAGTTTTCTGACAATAGCACATATTGGCACCTTACGAGCATTGTACACAGAGTGGTTGAAAAAAATGAATCCCCTTGGAAAAATATGGTAAGTTTGAATGAGAATAGTTCCCCGAGTGGAGAAGAGAGGAGGAATCTGAAACACATTTATGAACTAGCAGTAAGAGCAATTGATGATATGACGAAAACAGTTGAAGACCATGTCAAGGTTTCTGTATGGGGCACCTGAGCAGCTATTGATGGCATTCATTGACTTTGGGGAGAAAGCAAGACTTTGCAGAGATCATATTATGGATAAAATATGTAGATACTGCTAAGCAGTGGGCATGTTATGGTTTGATATGATGACATTGAAAGGCTGGGAGACATCAGTTCTACTCTTAATAAGCCTTGAATTTGACCCAATGATCTTAATACGTTAAAGAATAATTTGTGCATAACAATAATTCTGCATTTGCTTATGTGTTATTTTTAAGCAAAAGAAATAGTAGATGAATGCAGGAAATGACACCCAACTGATCCAAGTCATACAGGCACTTAATCACAACATACATGTGTGAAACATCTACCGATATCACAATTAGGAACCACACCTATGCACCTCTGATGTTACAACTTTCTGATTGATTTCATATAATCACTTTACAACTAAACACAATATACAATCATTCCAAAGTACATGCAGATGTCTACAAGCGAATCTCAGGTTCTTCATGGTGAGGTGCCATATTTATTATAATATTTGTAAGCTGGGCATGGTGGTGCATGCCTGTAATCCTAGAGGCTCAGGAGGCTGAGGCAGGAGGATTGCAAGTTCAAAGCCAGCCTCAGCAAAAGCGAGGTGCTAAGCAACTCAGTGAGACCCTATCCCTAAATAAAATGCAAAATAGGGCTGGGGATGTGGCTCAGTGATCAAGTGCCCTTGAGTTCAATCCCTGGTACCCCTGCTCCAAAAAAACGTTGAGTATTTATTTACTACTTAACATGTGCAAAATTGTGATTTTTTTTATTAGCTTCCTATTTGTTTTCTGTCGAAGGTTTTCTGACTTATTCCATTTGGGTTACTATAACAAAATCATGTATATAGGGCAGCTTATATTCAAGAAGAATTTACTTCTCCCTGTTGTGTAAGCTGGGCAGTCCAAGATCAAGCCACCTGCAAATATCCTGTGTTTGGCAAGGTGCTGATTCACCATAACTAGGCTTCTCCTCAGTGTAACCTCATGGTAGAAGAAGTAAGGGATAACTCTGTAGTCTCTTTCATAAGGACACAAATTCTACTCACAAGAACCTTTCTGATCTAATCACTTCCCCAAAGCCTTGCCTCCAGATACCATCACCTTAGGGGTTAAGGTTTCAACCTGTGAATTTGGGGTGTACACATTCAGTCCATTGCAGTTACTGATAGAGTTTGTGATTATTTTCCCTCTAATTCCATCTTCCCCGTAACTCCTGTTGTATTTTAAATGAAATTAAGAATGGACTCCTGTGAAAGGAAAAGGAACCCAGAAACTACAAGGGAAGGAAACGGTGAGAAGGAAAGGATGGTTATAAAAGGAAAAGATCAAATGAAGTACATGTGTCAAGAAAGTAAGAGATAAGAAGTAGACAGTGGTATAGCTCAGTGGGTAGAATACTTGCCTCACATGCACAAGGCCCTGGGTTCAATTCCAGCCACACACAAAAATAAATAAATAAAAAATAAAGAAAGAAATGGATTTAGTTATTTAATTATTGATCCTTCTTTTTAGCCACAACCAGATAAAGAGGCCCTTTACTCCAAAGAGCAGAGATATCAGAGCCATTTCACACTAAACTCAGAGATGCAAAGTGAACAAGAATGATGTTTTATTCAAACCAAGGGAAACAGGATTAGAGGAAAGAGGTAAAATGGTACAGGGTAGAGGACCAGAACAGGGCTCAGGAGCACGCTTCTATTTTTGGATCTGTCACTGAATAGTTTCATGACCTTAAATACTTTATCCAGGCACCATTATCCAGAAATACTTCCTTCCACTACAATCCATCTTTATTAAGTGTGTAAGTTCTAAATCTGACTGAAGCATTCATTGTGTTTTTCCATTTTTTATAAAGAATTGTTTATTTGGCATATGTGATAGGGGAACCACTTCTAGGGAAGCCAGGCCTTTTGGATCTTAAGGCCAAAAATGAAGCATCACCTACTTGGGAGAAATATCATCTAATTGTAGGTAAAGTGTTGGGTTGAAAACATTAGAGAATTGATAGTGAAATAAACACACAGAAGACAAGACTCTTGATCTGAAGTCAGAAAACTGTGGCCCAAGGGCCAAATCTTGCCCATCATCTATTTTTACAAATACAATGTATTGGAACACAGATCTACCAGATTGTCCATGACTGCTTTTGAACTATAGTGGCAGAATTGAGTAGCTGTGATAGGAATCTCATAGCCCACAAAGCCTAAATAGATTTATTGCCTGGCCTATTCAGACAAAGTCTACTGGAACCTTCTCTAAATAAGGAACATGAGGATGCCTGACCAAGGTTAGGAGAATAAAGGCATGTTTTCCAATTCAAGGTCATGAACCCTTCATTTCAAGGTCAAGGTCACTGATTGGGAAGGGGCATGGTAGCACACCTGTAATTCCAGCTGCTCAGGAGCCTGAGGCAGAAGGATCATGAGTTCAAAGCAAGCTTCAGCAACTTAATGAGACTGTCTTAAAATAAAATATTTTTTAAAAGGGTCTAGGGTTGTGGGTCAGAGGTTAAGTTCCCCCAGTACAAAAACAAACAAACAAACAAAAAAATCACCGATTCAATATCAAGAAACTTTCAGGAGATTGAAAAGAACTCAGACTTACCATCACTGTATACCCAATATACAAGCCAAACAGGAGAAAATATATTTGAACAAATATAATATTTGTTATTTCATAAAAATCAAGATATTCATAATGAGAAAAACAGAACTTCCTTGGGTTTTTTTTAAATTTACGTGTTTTTTTGTTTTTTAGTGTCTTCATTTGAACTATATTTGGTGTTATGGTTTGAATGTGCAGTGTCCCCCAAAGCTCATGTATGAGACAATGCCAAGAAGGTCTGGAGGTAAAATGATTGGGTTTGAAAGCCTTAACCCAATCGGTGAATTAATCCTCTCATAGGGATTAACTGAGTGATAACTGTAGGTGAGTAGGGTATAGCTGGAGAAGGTGGGTTCCTGGGAGCATGCCTTTGGGGTTGATGTTTTGTCGTTGTTAAGCAGGGCTCTCTCTCTGCTTCCTGTTAATGTCCTGAGTTGCTTTCCTCCACCACACTCTTTTGGCATGATGTTCTGCCTCACCTTGAGCTCCAAGAAATGGTGCCAGTATTCAACATTTATCTGAGACCTCTGAAATTGTGAGTTCCCAGATAAACTTTTCTTCTTCTAGTTGTTCTTGTAAGGTGTTTTTGTTGCAGCAACAACAACAAAAAAGCTATCTAAAACATGTGGCACATGGCCATAGAGAGGCAACTTCAGCTCTTCCATGCTTAGGGTCTCTAAAGTCTTAATGCAAAGAAGAAATTTATCTCCAGGACTAGATGGTAGTAGCAGACTGACAGACAACTGGCCATTCATTGTGGCTGCTTCTTGTCATGTATTTTTCTTGCCAAAACACCAACTATCTTTGTAGATATTGACATACATTGCTCTCCAACTTTCCAATAGACTACAGGTATAATTTCCAGTCCCACTATTTCCTACTATTTTGGGTAAATTACTTAAGCTCTCTCTGCCTCCTGCTTGTCATCTATAAATTGGGAATAGTAGTATCTACTCAGGAGATAACCCACACAGCAAAGAATGTAACATGTATTTGAGCATTCAGAAAATGTTAGTTATTTTAAATGCCCAAGTTACTTCCCTCAAACAATATTGAGTAAAAATTGGAAAGGAAAAAATGGAAGTGACATCTTTTCCAATTAGAAGGAATTACTTTATTCTCTATCAATAGCATTTCTTTGATGTTAAGCCATGTATCATATCCTAACTTGTATAAAAGACAAGTTTTCACTTTTCTATCTGTAAGAATATGAAACACTTTTGATAGTATTTTAGTCCAAGAGAAAAAGTTAGACTTGACAAATGTGTCAGATACTATGCTATACAATGTTGTCTACTTAAATCATTAGAATGGTCCCATGAATTCCCATTTCACAGATGAGTAAACAAAGTCTTAGCATAACTTTGTAGTTTACTCCAAACACACAATTAGTGAATGGCTCTGCTATGATTCCAAAGCTTGTCCTGGATTCCTTTAGCTCTCTCAGTGGTTTTCAACCAGAGGTAATTTTGCCCTCCAGGAACATTTGGCAGTGTAAGGAGGAAGAGCTGGGGTAGGCCACTACCATTTATTGAGTAGACACCATGGATTCTACTAACTATCCTAACAATGCACAGGATAGCTCCAAATTATCTGGCCTAAAATGTGTATAGTACTGAGGTTGATAAAACCCGAGGCTGTATCACATTGCTTCAAAAGACGTAAATAAAAATAAATGGAAAGAATATACATGCAAATAGGATTTCTAGAGGGCTTGCTGAAATGGTTTCATTTAATTATTATTCTAAGTTGCTAATAAAATGGACTCTTTTTAATATTTACCTCGGATGTTTTAACATTTATTCTTAACCTCATCCATTGTTCTCTGAGACTTGCTCAAATGGCTCTTTGTGAAATGCTTGGAGAATTTCAAAGAGAGAAGAAGATGTTATTTGGCATTGCAAATACCATGTGGACATTGCCCTGCATTAGCAGAATTCCCTTAGAAGAAACTCAGGATGCCAGACATGATTCTCAAGGCCACAAAGACTGGAGCTGGTGCCAAGCAGTGATACTTAGAGAGAGTGTTTGGGGGTTTAAAAAAAAAATCAAAAAGCTAATTGTACCTGTGATTTATGAATCTTTGAGACTCTGGCAGACATGAGGCAAATGCTGTTGGTGCTTCATCCAAATCTCTTTCATAGCAGAGGGACACCTCCTCAGCCACCACACACATACACACACACACACACACACACACACACACAGGCAGACTCACTCACACAGCTGATGAGAATGTTGGTTGCTAAGGTCTCCCTTCCACTCCACACCAGGGAGGTCAGATCCAATTCTCCTGAACAGTCAAAGGCCCTGGGCTGATAAAAGATGGCCCCCTTGCCTTCAGGTGAACCAATTCTGTGGTATGTGTCGAATTCCAGAACTCACCATGGGTTCAGGCTGAAGCTAGACTCCAGTTAAGACTCCATCTTTGTTTAGATTTCTTCCCCCATCCGATTCTGCTTTCTATACCTGCCTTCTGCCAAGAGAAACCCCTGATAAATCACTTTCTCAAAAATACCCACTGCAGACTCTGGGTCTCCAGAAGCTGTCCCCAAATATGTGAGGTCCACAGATCCAGATGAGGATGGGCAAGAGCTTCCTCCTGCATCACAACACTTGCCCTGCTCTGCTTTATCTCCACTGTTTAGCCAGGGAGCTAGAGGACGCATGGGGACAATCAGAGCTCAGAGAATTTTAGACAGGAATGACACCATGTTCTGCTTGCTGATCAAAGGACTGTTGGGAGTCTGTCTCGCCAGACTGAAACATTTCCCTGAGAGGAGAAATTGTTTCCTTGGCCTGAGACCAGACCCCTAGGCAACGGCAGTTTTGTCAGACACCAAGCTCCCATCAAAGTTAATGGGGAGGAATTTTCCTTACTTCGCCATTCCTATTGAATGTACACATCTAACGTGGTCATCACAAAACAGTCCATGAAATTTTATATGCTTTAATAATATCTTAGGTAAGTAGACCTAATGGAATGTGTTCCCCTTTTGTCCATAATTCCTGAAGTACTTTGAGAAATATCTTGGCTTATTTATAATACCCAGTCCACAAAGATAGATAAGCTCATCCAATAATTAAAATAACAATTAGGACTATCCCCTCTCCCCCACCCTGCCCTACACTTTACCACTGAACCACATCTCCACTCCTTTTTTATTTGTTTATTTTGAAAAAAGATCTCTAAAAGTTGCTGAGGCTGGCTGTGAACTTGCCATCCTCTTGCCTCAGACTTCTGAGTAGCCGAGTAGCCAAGATCATAGGCATATCTACTTGGAGTATTTCTTAACTATAATTTTGCAAGCAGGTCTTGGTGCATTTGGGAATTTTTGTAATGTTAGGCTTTTTAAATGTATGGTCACCAAGTTAGAAGGGAATATATTACTCTCTCTCTACTCTGGCCACACATTTCTGGAGAGCCTTTTTTCTAAGCCAAAGTTTATGTTCCTTTGTTCATCCCTCACATATTCTTTGTGCTGGGAGCTGTTCTTAGTACTAAACCGACAAAGAGGAGCAAGTGAAGTTCCTGCCCTCATGTAGGTCCCCTTCTGATGGGGAGACAGATAATAAACAGAATACACTTATATGTTATGATATCAGATATTGATAAGTGAAACAAAGAAATAGCAGAATAATCCCTCTCCTAAATGAAGTAAATATAATTTAGTTAAGATTGTAAGCCGATGTTTCCCTAATGAGATGCCAAAGCAAATGAGACCCGAATGAGGTCAAGGAGATAGACATAGAATATTTATTGAAGAAGGGTCAACTAGTTCCATGGCTCTGAGATTGAAACATGATTGGCAGGTTCTAGGAATTGCAAATCAATGACTAGAACACAGAGTTCTCTGTGTGACAGCAGAGGAGGAAAAGTAGTTTCTGCATCTATCAGAAGTGCTAAATAGCTTGGGCAAGGCAGTTCTTCACAGCTCCTCTTGTTGCAGAAAAATTATCTTTTTTTGCCTGCAGGCACTAAATGCCTATAATGCCCCATTTGTTGTGACAGCCCAAAATTTGTCCCACACATTTTCTGCTGCATTGGGATATGATATTAGTCCCAGTGGATGACGAAGTTTTACAACAAGAAAGTGTCATGATCAAAATTATATCATCAGGCCATTGTGGTTGCTGAGTAGAAAATAGAGTGCATTGGGAGAGAGTTGAAGAAGATAAACCATTTAGGATTCTAATGCAATGGTCCATGCTAAAGATAATTATGGCCTAGGCTAACAGGTATCAGGGGACATGGTTCTAAGCAGTTGGTTTGGAGACATAGTTTGAAGTAGAGCAGGAAGTATGTGCTGACATGGGGAAGTGAAGTAAGAGTGAAAGATTAGAGTCAGAGAAATCTCTGAGGCTAGCTGTTGCTATAAAGTTCTTGATTGTATATGACCAAGTCATAAAAAGCCTCTTCTGTTCATCTTTGAATTCGTGTGTGTATGTGTGAGTGTGTGTGTAAATGCCCTTACCTTTGAAAATAGCTTCAGTTTCTGGTTTTCTTAATCACGGCACCACATTTTGGGGATACATTGTGGGATATTTACCAGTATCCTCACCTTCAACCTTGTTCTAACAACAAACATGGTCTCTAGACGTTGTATAATGTTACCTGGGGGCAGAATGGATGGCAGTGGGGAATCACTGCTCTAAGCAAAAGCAGCCATGAATCTGTGGACTTGGTTTTACCTGTCAACGAGTGAGTTTTGGCAAGCCATTGAAGCCTCTGGGGACTTCATTTCTTCCTCTGTGTTTTTTCGTCGTAAAAGTAAGTCATCTGTTAACCCAAGTTGGAAACTACAAATTGGTTAACAAAGTCTGTCTTCCTGGGAATGGAACTAACTTCCACAGAATTATAAATTAATAGTGCCTCAAAAATGTCTTACTAATAGAACATAAAGTTAGTTTTTTTTCTGGGAATAAAAAACAATGTCCTACCAATTAAATGACTGATTTTCTTAATGTGAAACATAATTCGAACAGGCAAAATTTGCTATTAGGTCTCCTTAGATTCTGAAATCTCTTCTGAAATTTCCTATCTTTCAAAGGACAGTTGGGGATAATGTAGCCACAGCTGTCCGTATGTGCTTTTTGTGTGTGAGCCTTGCTTGTTGAGCATTTGGTCCAGCAAAGTTTGTCTTTTGGTTGACAATATTAAATTGTTTGTAGGCCCTGCTAGGGATTATTTTACTACATCATGCCTGTGTATTTGCCCAATGAGAACTACCCATGCAAACATATAAAATTGTTATAACAGACAGATTTAGAAGCAACCTCTTTTGAATTATGTCACGTAGCTCTCAAGAATTTTTTTGAAACTATTTTCTCTTTTAAATTGCATGCTTTTTCTTATTTGCTCCAAAATTTGAGGTGGAGGGGTATTCATGATCAAAAGGATGGTTCTTATTTGAACACACTAAGACTGATTTGGGGTCACTTCCCATCTCTCGTCAGAGTGGAGTTATGACTAAAGCTTCTCTTTGGGTCTGGAACTTGCTTTATTTACCCCACATCTGCAATGTTGGTTGCATTGCCAGGTATTGAGGAAGCAGGCCAGCATACAGATTTACAGGATGGCCTGTGAAGGTTTATTTACAAAGTCATGGATATAGTAGAAAGTCAAATGCAATTTCTGTATCTTTTTGCGTGTATTATAAGATGACTAAGAGCTATTCTCTGTGTATGGGATGTGTGTGTGTGTGTGTCCTCTATTTGGATGACCTATATGCAGGGTTTCTACTTTATTAAATCTATAGATGCTTTTTATTAAATGAAAAAAAAGTTAAATCAATTTTCTATATTTATACTAGCATTCTAGCTTCTCTAAGCTTGGCCACTGCCAGAGTCTTTTAAGGAAGGCACAGTCAGCTGGAATGTGCCTGTTACATTTTGTTTTTTCCTAAATTCTAGGAGGACAGGGATTTCCTCTCTGGTCTTATTCAGTGGTCACTGCTTGATGCTAAATAGTGGATTGATTTCTGGAATTGATTACTTTAAATAAACCACCTATGGGTATAGAGTGATCCCAAGGGGCCTGAAGCTGGTCACTGTGACAAAGACAGCCTTAAGATGACTTTCATTATTCCAAGGACAGTAAGGCAATTAAGCTCTAGGAAGAGAGTAGTGATGTGGTCCACCAGAGAGAAGGCCCAAGTTTCACTGAACATCTTGACTCTGAAGAACTCTGTGGAATAAGGCTCTGCCTGGGAAAGTGGTTGCATGAGAAAACAGAATACGTTTATAGCCCCATGAAGATCATGCTTTGGAGTCATTTTGCATAAGTCTTGAAGGTTCTAAAATTTTTCACTGGCCAAAGGAATGACCAAGAAATGATCATTTCTTTTACCTTTTCATTTGACAAATATTTGAATGCCTACTCTTTTACAAAGAGCTTCCTTCTAAGTTGCAAGGGTGAATATTAAAAAGAATAGGAGATAGAGCCTACGCTTAAGGAATTTATAGAGTTGCATGGGTCAAGATGATTCCTGCTGTACTACTTATATATGACAAAATAAAATGCATTTGGTGTTAGAGGAATGGTCAAGTATTGTTGAATAACAAAAGAAAGTGAAAATTCTATTTAGAAGAGGATCTGTGCATATTGTGAATATTAATTAGGATGCTTCCAACTTCAAGCAAAAGATTACCCAATTAAAAGTGGCTTTGATTTGTGCTGGAGACCTGGTTAAAGGGCAGATTCTGGTTCAGTATTTCTGGGATAATGTTCAAGATTCTGCAGTTTTTAACAAGTTTCTAGTGATATTGATACTATCGGTCTGCTAACCACCCTTTGAGTAACAAAGAACTTTTAAAATAAGGTTTTTCATTCTTATATTGTGAAAGTCCTGATGTAGGTGGTTATAAGGCTGATTTTTCTTTTTTTTTTTTTGGTACCGATATTGAGCTCAGGGGCACTGTACCACTGAGCCACATCCCAAGCCCTATTTTGTATTTTATTTAGAGACAGGGTCTCACTGAGTTGCTTAGCACCTCACTTTTGCTGAGGCTGGCTTTGAACTCGTGATTCTCCTGCCTCAGCCTCCCGATCCACTAGGATTACAGGTATGCACCACCATGCCTGGCTAGGGCTGATTTAATAGCTCAGCCACAGCCGAAGGGGCCCCAGCAAACTTTCAGCTGCCAGCAAACTTCCAGCTGCCAGCTGATGATTGGCTCACAGCGGCTCCAGCAACATCTAGCTGATTGGCTCCTCTGCGGTGATGCTCATTGGGCTGTTTCCCTGCCCTTTCAGACCATGGAGCTGCTCACTGGGGGACTTTTTTGGCTCCGCCCAGGCGACCCAGCCAATCGGCCTCAAGAGCAGGAGGATTGTGGGAGAGGGAGAGGCTGGTGGTGGTGAGAGAGGCTTGTGGGAAGCTAGTGGTGGCAGTTGGGCTCTGAGGGTTTTTCCTGAGGAGCTGTTTTGTTTGGCTTGTGTGGTTCTAAAAATAAAGTTCGTTTCTTTTGACAAGTGGCTCCTGAATTGTGCCCAGCCAGACTGCGGCAGGACATCAATAAAGACCCAAGCTTTTTTCTGTTTTTCCACTTCTCCATCTTCAAGCTGACTTTTGTCTTCAGGGATTTTCCCTCATGGTCTCAAGATGCCTGCACTGATTCTAGACATCACACCTAAATATGGCAAAGCAGTGACCAGTAGAAGAAGGATATCACTCATCTTGTGGGAGAAAAGCTTTTACTAGAAGACCTCCCAGCAAGCTTCCCTTTAGATTCTATTGACTATAATCTTGTCTGACGTCCATCTTTCACCACAAGGGCAGCTACTGATATAGATTTTCAGCCTCTGTGATGAGACATGGGCTCTGTGGGAAGAAGGTTGGGAAGACAATAGTCATTGGATGGACAACCAAGTGTGTCTGCCGCAGTAGAGCTGGGATCCTTTTGGTCATGGGAATCTTGAAGGGTGAGGAATGCCTCACTAACTCCACACATGGACAGGATAATGGAATCTATCATAGCATGAGTCAGTTGCATGATTTATCTTCAAATCATCACCCTTATTTTTCCATGCCTCACCATTCCCGCTCCCACTGTCTTGATTCAGAACACTAAATTTTCTCACCTAGATGACTATCTCAAATGACATCCTTCTCCCTCCAATCCATTTTACAAACAGCACTTCTGAATGGCAAATGTGACTGTGACATACCTTGTTCCAAATTCGATAATGGCCTCCATATCCTTCATGATATAGTACTAACTCCACAGGACACTCTTCAAGACCCATTATAATTTCCTGTCTGCTCTTTGTCCCACCTCACCTCCCAACACTCCCCACTAGGAGTCAACGTCAAAAATCTTTGATATATAAGAGAATTAGAGAAAACTTTTGCTATAACCTATGACTAAATTATACGGTATAAAGTATCTATTTGAGAATTCTGTTTAATATTTCTGCAGCTCATGAAGAGTGATTACAGGACTTCCCCTGATTTGTGATATCTACACTTTCCAATCTACTCCATACACCAGATGCTGAACATCAAGGTCATCCTCAAACATGCCAGGTGGCTTTAATAGTGAGAATCCCAGGGCCTTTCCTCTCTCTTCAGTAATGAGAGGCATTTGGAGTCAAAGTTCTAATTTCCTTAGTATCACCCTTAGTTTTCCTTCTCTTCCATGATTTATTAAATTCTACTCAATACTCCAGAACTTTATGGTATATTGACTTTTTAATATACATGATTTTTATTATTAATATATCTTATCCTCCTCTCATTACTTTTATTATTCTATTACTCTTCCAGATACAACTCATAGACTATTTATTTTCCCTTCTTTCCTCCCATCCCCAAATGCAAGAGCTTTAGTAAAAAAATCACAAGCATGCAGCCTGACATATCTTATGTGCTTCATAAATATTCTTTCCAGTCTCTTCCTTTGGCATTTACTGAGCAGTTCTTCTGTAGTTTAATGCTAAGGAGAGGAAGATCCAACACTCTGTCTTGGCCTTAATGTCATTGCAACTGAGTTCAGCCTGACAATTCCTGCCATATTGGAAATGTGTAGATGGAACATTGAGAAAGGGAGGAAATGGTCCTTAGGTTGCCTTGCGAGTTAAGCAAGCCAACTCTAGAGGATGTTGGTGAGAGATACCTAAAAGTTAAGGAGAAACCACCCATGTGAGTTAGAGAAACCAGAAAGTATTCCAGACAGAGGACAAAAATGTAGCCAATCGGGGGGAATGGTGAGCATCTAAATTTGGCTGGATCATAAAACAAGGGAGAATGGCAGGGGATGAAACTGTTAAAATAGGCAGACAAGATTATAATGATACTCACTGACTCTGTAATGAAGTTAAAATTTTATTTTATTTATTTATTTATTTATTTTATTATTGGTTGTTCAAAACATTACAGAGCTCTTGACATATCATATTTCATACATTAGATTCAAGTGGGTTATGAACTCCCATTTTTACCCCAAATACAGATTGCAGAATCACATCGGTTACACATCCACATTTTTACATAATGCCATATTAGTGACTGTTGTATTCTGCTACCTTTCCTATCCTCAGGAACCACTAAAGAATGTCTAGCGAGGAATGTCACAATCACTTTGGAGGCTAGACACTCCTGGCTAGAGAAAGGAAGGGGGTTGGAGAGAGGAGGTCTGGGGATTACAAGGCCTTTTAGCAGTATATTATAGAACATGGGTGAGGAATGATAGTGTTTTGAATCAAGGCAGCAGCAGGGGAGAGGAGAGGAACACAGCACTGTGTGGACCATTAAAAGATATCTAGCAGGTAAAATTGGTTTCATTGGTTGATGCATATGGAAGATAAGGAGGCTATAACCTAAAAGTAAATGGAATGTGAAGCAAATACTGTAACTTCAAAGTGCCTTCATTTTGAAAAGATCCCCTTTGCTGAAATTGTTGCACGGCTCCTTGTGTGTAGAGTGTAGGCCAGTCACACCCAGCAACCTGTTAACCTAGCACCATCTTGATCCTGATAAGACTCTCCACAGGTGCCTCTCCTCTTCCCTCTTGAGGAACTGAGTACAGTGGCTGATAGAAGCAGAACACTGGACGCATGTGAGTGTTGTGCTTTTTCTCTTGGGTACCATCTCTATTTTTATTGAACAACTGTCAGTAGGGCCATGCAGCATTGCCAACAACACACTGAAAATAGAATGAAGGCAATTACCTCAGCAAAGATTAACGCAGCAAGTAAAATTGCACTTATGTAATACTCATCTTCTAGGCACTGAGACCAGCCTGCTGTTGGTTTCTCTGACTCTGTGTCAGCATCCTAATACAGTGATAGCATCCACTCCCAGATGGGAGGTGTCCACCTTCTGCATCTCTCCCTCTTCCTGCATTCCCCACAGCTCTCCTCAGAGCAGACATCCGACCACCACTGAACTGCTCCCAGTGATGATTTCCCAGCAAGAAGCTGCAAACAGATGAGAGATAATATTAGCTAACAACATATCAGCACTCCTCTGGTGTTTGGCAACTGTGTGTCAGTAAGCTTCAGGAAAATGCTTGCATCTTAGAGAATGTCAAGACTGATGAGGAACTTTAGAGATGATTTTGGCCAATCCTCTCATTTATAGAAGAAAACACTGAAGCCAGGGAGGATTGGATAGCTCATCGGTGGCTTCCTTTGTCCCTAAAGTGTTGAGAAAGACTGAAACCCCAGGCTCTACTCCTGCAAGGGGACTTGCCTCACATGATTGGATTCTTACCATGAAATGGGGAACAGTCAGGAAAGTTTCCTTGTCAAATCTCTAAAACAACACCCTACTACAAAAGAGGAAAACCAACCCCCTAATTAGATACAAAGCTGACTCCAGACCCAGCTAACAGAAATATTGTGCTGATTTCCATGAGTGCCACAGAAGGAGGAACAGAAAGTGAGCTTTCATCAACTTGTAGCTGACATGCAGGCTGATGGTTGGTACCATTTTCATAATATGCAAATAGTAATGAAAATAGCTAGAATGGATTGCAAAAAAAAATAAGAATAATTAGTTGCTGCAGAGGGCCACTTTGTCATCAGTTGTTGATACCACCTGTTGTTTTTTTTTTTCTCTTTTCTTGCAAACCTCTACAATTACAAACTGAGTTGGCTCATTTTATCGAGTAGTAGGAATATTAATTCCACTCCTGAATTTCTGACAACACCATGTCTGGCCAAATCTGATGTCTGAAAAGTAGCAGGAAGACAGACATGAAGGATAATGGAGATCTGAGGAAGAAATGGGATGTCCTATGCACCTGGGTCCCTATTTTAATTAGTTCTCCAGAGAGAAGGAAGATGAGGAAAGAGTTGAAAAAAATAATATAGCATTCGTGTGTATCTTTCACTCAGCTTTCCTTATTGTTAACATTTTTCACCATCGTGTGGGCCTAACTTTAATAGTTTTATTGACAGATAACTCACATACTATATAATTCACCTATTTAAAATATACATTTCAATGGATTTTAGCATATTCACAGATATGAGCAACCACCAATTGAGACGATTTTAGAACATTTTTGTCACCACAAAAAGAAAGCCCACACACTTTGACATATCTCCCCTACCCCAGCCCCAGCCTCAGCCCCAGTCTCAGCCCCAGCCCCAGCCCCAGCCCCAGCCCGATCCCTAGCCCCAGCCCCAGCCCCAGCCAACCATAATCTACTTTCTCTGTAGATCTCCTGTTATGGCAATTCCATATGAATAGAGGAGTATCTTATGTAATCTTGGGGAACTGGCTTCTTTCACCAACTACAATGTTTTCTAAGTTCATCTGCACTGTAGCATATGTCAGTACTTTATTCACCTTTTAAAAATATATTCTATTTTTAATTGATGCATAATAATTGCATAATCTTGGGTAAAGTATGACATTTTAATACATGTGTATAATATGTAATGGTCAGATCAGTGTAACCAGTGTATCTCAGACATTTGTCATTTCTTTGGGTTTAGAACATTAAAAACCCTCTCTAATAGAAGTTTTAAAATATTGAATGAATGTCAACACTTTTTATTGCCAAACAATATTTCATGGATATACCCATATTTTGTTTGCCAGTGGAGGATATTTGAGTTATTTCCACTTTTTGTCCATTATGAATCATGTGTATCTAATATAGATGTAGGTCAAAAAGTCCCATGTATTATTTACAAAACTTATTGGAAAACTCAATTTTCGATCTACAAGGACCTAGAGATGTCCCGATAAATCATTTCTGAATTAAACTCACTGGTTCATTCATTCAGTCAGATCTTCCCAGGAGGACAAGCCTGGTACATGACAGAGGGCAGCCTGAACTTCTTGTATGTTTTATAAACTTGCTATCTCCAAACAAGAAGAATGCAATGGACAATGGCTCAGTTTCTTCTTTTAAACATTTTTCTCTTTTAAACTCACCAAGGTAATTTGGCCCTTTCCTTTAAGAATCAGGAGCAAATGGGCTGGACAGATGTCTTAGCTTGGGTTATTCCAGAAGCACATCCTTGGGATAAGCGTATGGACTCAAGTAGCTTATTTGGAAAGTTCTGATAGAGGTTTAAGGCACATGGGACAAGAATGGGAAGGAAATCAATAAAGGGTTCACTTTTGAGCAAGTTAGTTTTGTGGCTTGGTTATACTGAGGACCTCCAGGAGACAGTGTAGAATATGCCTCAGAGTCCTATCGACAGAGGAGGAGGGTGTGTGTGGGATGTTTATCAATCAATTCCTTTACCCAACATTTCCCAGGTCATCCTCAAGGGATCAGGCATCTAGTTAGAGCCTGCAGGCACCTGGGGGTTGAGAATGGTGATACCAAGGGGCTTTGTGGAGTGCCAATGGCTACAAAGGAGTAAGGTATTAAGAAGAAATGGCAAAGGAAAGGAGTTAGCTTACATCTTTCTTTTTTTGGTGGTGGTGGTGGTGCTGGGGATTGAACCCAGGCCCTTGTGCATGCAAGGCAAGCACTCTACCAACTAAGCTATATCCCCAGCCATTAGCTTACATCTTGATAATGAGATCTGTCAGATAGATACTGCCTGCTGAACACTGAAAGGTGCACCATCGACTTCTGCTTTCATCCATACGAAGGGACTAATTCTGTGTTCATTAAACGCCTGATATTCAAAGATAAACTCACATATGAAATCCAACTCTACCCCTTTTCAACTAACTACCCAGAAGAAATTTCTGCCATATAGAAAAACATGTTATCGTGTGATTATGGCATGGTAGAGAGAATACACATTTTGGAGATAGATGATCCTGAGTCTAAATCCTGACTGCAACATCTAGAACCTGTGTGCCCTTAAACAAACTGTTTAATCTGATGGCAACAAGTCTTCTCAATCCTTAGTTGCTCCCTGCATACACCCCCAGGTCTGGTAAGAAATTAAATGAGATTTTTGATGACACTTTAGCACAGTGACTGGTTTAGAGAGTAACTTCAAAAATAACTGCTTTTCATATTTCTACTGAAAGGAAGGAAGAGGTACAACAAAAAATGCATTAACTTATTAAACAGATATGTATTGACCTCCGACTAAATGCAGAAATTCTATTCTAGTTGCCAGAGCATAGTGATAAACGACCCATATCTCTGCTCTTATGAGGCATATATTCTAGGAAATCACAAACACTGGGATCCTGTTTTTACAGTTAAGGTACTACTTTTATTGTCTGAAAAATAAGATTCGGTATATGTTGTTTACCGGGCTTTTAACTTCAAAAGGTATAAAAGCCTCTTATCAAAGCATCCTCATGTGCTCTCTCTCTCCAATCTTTAATCAAACATTTTCTAGGAAGCATTTCTCAAATCTTTCTTCAATTCCGCATTAGTCGGAAGGAAATCTTTTGGTCCCAAACGACAGAAACCAAATTTCAACTACTTTAAACAGAAAGGCAAATTTATGGAAACAAGAAAACGAATAAAAAGGTGTAGAAAACCAGAGACATGGCTGGACCTGTAAGTAGTGGGTACCAGTGATGCAGACCTTACAGGGAACTACTGTCATTAACATCATCCTTGTGTGGCAGCTTTATCACCTACACTGCAGTGTGGTTTTCTTCACATGGCAGACAATACACAAGCTCATAGTTCCTGTGATTTATGTCTTGCAGCTTTAGTCACCAGTGAGATTAACCCAATCCTCCCAGTTATCTTGTACAAAATTCCTAGGGAAGAGATTCAGAGAGTTCCAGCTTTGGAAGAGGATTCTCCATTAGACCATGAAGTTAGTAGATACATGACGGTAAGTAGTGCTGAGGCACTGCTAAAATCCTGTTGATATCCACACTACCTATTAAGACCCAGACCCCTAGAAGGCTGATCCTCATGTCATGGTCACTGTTCTTGTAAGAAGCATGTATAAGTCACAGTTTTAAAAGCTAGAGAAATGAGCAAACAATAGAACTAGAAGAGATCATGTAGTATTCAGTCCACATGAGGTGTCCATTAGTAAAACTGAGCCCCCAATACATTGCTCTCTGCAAATTTGTCAAGTGTATTCAAAACAAACACATTAAAAAGGGATTACTCACCATTTATGTGTCAGGGAAGTAATAATAATGTCTTTATTGCACATATTAATGTTCTTGAGTGCTTCTAAAGTACTGTGGAACTTCAAAATATTTTCTAGTTTCAGAGAATTAATTAGCTCCCCTGTGGAGTGGCTCACGAGTAATATTGCCATTTTGGAGATGGAACGATTGGCTTGGAAAGGCAAGGGGTGTTGAATTATTCATCTTTTCAATAAGTATGTATCAAACACATACTCCATGCATGGCTACGAGCTGAGAGTTAAAGGGACATAAACCAACTGATGAAAAGCTATAGGAAGTTTTGATATAAGACTGAGAAGAGGGCTAAATTGCACAGTTTTTTTTTTTTTAAATCATGATAAGGAATTCAGACTTCACTATGTGGATTTATCACTAAAATTTCAAAAGATATATAGAAAACAGTGATTATTTATCGAATTGACTAGTTCTTCAATTCTTAATGAAATTATACCCACAAATGAAAGAAAAAAAAATCAATTTGCCTAAAGCATTTAAATGATTGTGTAGTTCATTTTGCCTGGTAAGTTCTGGATTAAACTTTGTAATATTGTATAAAGAATGGATGAACCAATAAAATTGACACTGTTAAACCGTTTGTTATCCAAGGAAGGTCTGATTGCTACTGGGGCTATCTTTGTGAACCTAACCACCATGTAATGAGGAAGACTATGAGAACCTGGAAGATACACATGGAGATCTCTGCCTGGAGAGAAACCAAGGTCCTTGTCCCTGAGCTCCTGTTGAGCTTCTGAATAATGACCAGTACAGCCTGCCAGGCTGGCGAGTGAGCCATTTGGGAAGTGTGTGCTTCAATTCTGAGTCAAAGGCTCCTAGGGGACACAGAGTGGGGCAGAGGTGAGCCTTCCTCAGTGAGCCTTATCCAAACTCCAGATTCAGGCTGAATAAATGATTGTTGTTATCTTAAGTCAAGAAGCTTCAGAATGGTTTTCTATTAACTGGACCACCTTCCACAAAGGATTGATGGTAATGGCATCTTCATGTCTCCATCCCTTTCACTCATTAGTTGGCAGGACCTCAGGCACCCCATCCATTCAGATTTCAGAAACTCAATTCCTGGGTGGTGAGAAGACTACATTTCTATTTCTGTAGAGTGTTTCAAAGAAAGAATATAATTCAAAAATTAAGGGATTTTCTTTAATGCAAGATTATCTAGAACACATTGATTTTATAACAATGCATTTTTATTTCTAAATGAAGTTAAACAGAAAACATCAATCCCCTGTAATCCAGTGGCTTGGGAGGCTGAGGCAGGAGGATGGCGAGTTTAAAGCCAGCCTCAGCAAAAGCAAGGCGCTAAGCAACTCAGGGACCCTGTCCCTAAATAAAATACAAAAAGAGGCTGGGAATGTGGCTCAATGGTCAAGTGCTCCTGAATTCAATCTCCAGTACCAAAACAAACAAACAAAAAATCAATAAATCATATTTCCTATATATTTATGTAATGTTTCTAATATGCATAGACAGCTTATACAAAAGATCCACCTCTGACCCAGAGAGGCCACTGCTATAGATATGAAGGTCACTGACTCTTATGATTCTTCAATGCAGACTTAATTCTCTTGTTCACTAATCCAAAGTTAAAAATGCAGCTTCTGATGCTTCTTTTCTTCTTTTTCATTTCTTTTAATTGGCTGTCAAGACAAGGAAGAGGTAAGAACCAATCAGCTCTTCATATTAAACACCATATTTTGCTGAGCTGGGCATGACTTCTCGTTGCTACAAAACAAATCTAAGTTTATATCAGAGGTGACAAACTCCATGCCCTGTCATTTATCCTTTTTATAGCATGGGTGACACCAACAGTCAGCTAGTCATTTTGATGACTTGTTGATGAAATCAACTTAAAAAGCAGAAAGTCACCAATGTAGAGGTTTCCTGTATCAATAGTTATAAATATTGTTTAAAGATTTAATTAAAATATAACTGCATTAAAAACAAATTCCATTAGGTTTTACTATATGATTTTTATTTTATATTTACTATAAAAATGTTTTGAAAATCTTAGTACCAAAAAGGATAATCACTGTTAAAACTGAAATATATTTAATGTAGAGCTAAGCCTCTTTTTATATTTTTAACAGAAAATATATTATAATTTAAGCTTACTTATAAACATTTAATGATTGCCAATGAAAATCACCATGTAGAGATTTGAATAGGTGCTTTACAAATACCATCAATCCATTTATGCAGCTCAGGTTCAAGTCAAAGATCCTGTAGCCAGCAAATAGAAATGTCTGGTTTTAAACCATATCTGTTAACTCCAAATCATAATTTTTATTATTCTATGTGTCAACTTGTGCATCTGAAGTTTTTCATCTAAAATGATACCCATCATCCTTGACAATATTCATCTATTTACCTAAAACAACAGCTTAATTTCCTATTAACATTTTATTGAATAGATTAATAAAATATTTCACCATTCTGCCCTGTTTGGTTTCAATCTTCCACTTGTATAAACAACACAGCAACAAATATCTTTGCAGATAAATCTTGTTGTATATCCTCAAATATTTCCTGAAGAGGAATTTTTAGAAGTATAGTCACTGAGGCAATGAGATGCAAAAATAAAAATAAAAATAAAAACATTATCATTTCAATAATAATACCAAATTTCCCTTCAAAACAATTATGCCAAATTGCATACCTGCTATCCATATGCACTTACATCTGGGTCCTAAAATCTCATTTTTAAAAATACAAAAATGTAGGAAATAAAAATTCACACCATAACCTTTCAAATCACAGTATTTTAAAATTGTAGAAGATATCTTAAGAATAGTTTAGTCTAATATCCTATCCTATATCATGAATCTTTTTCATAGGGCATCTGTGTATCCATTCAGTAATGGAAGTGGGAAAGAAAACAAATAATGACTTAAAATATACCTAAACTACCAAGCACATCTCTTCACCTCTCAGCATTGAAACTTTGCTTAGCTTATTCTAAAATGCATCCAGAATAAGAGAGGTTCATTGGAAATGAGGAAGCTTTGGCAGACTTTCAACATACTTGACATAGGTCACAAAATGATAAAGATTTTTTGGTCATTCTCCACCTGGAATGGGTTTGCTCTGGGTGCTGGCAGTTGAGTGTGTAACTCTTGCTCTCTGCGGTTGCTCAACAGTGGTTTTCTTTTGCCTTTGGGAATCCAGCAAATAGAAGTCAGATGGTCAAGGGGAGAAGATTAACTGAAAACACAAATGCGTGAAATAGCAAAGGGGCTATGAATATATTTAGATATGTTCTCTCCTTCAGAAATTCTTAAAGGCTTTATCATGTGCGTCCCTTTAATTCTACATACACCAGATTTTAGCTGTTTTTGAAGGAGAAAATGACCTTCAACTGGATAAGCATTCCTTGAGTAGCCATTAGATACAGAACACTGTTGGATGTTGCAGTGGGAACCAAAAAGAAGGGGAAACTCAAGGGTGAGTGAAGAAATACAAATCTATCAATATGTAGGTTCCGCAAGCCCTCGACACATGCAATTCTGTGACGGCAAAAATAAGAGAAAAAGATTAATTCTGCCTGGGATGGGGGGTAGAAGTGAGTGGGAAAGGGTTTTAGAAAGAAGGTGGTATTTGTTGAGTCTGGGGAGACAGATTTCTCTGTCCTAAATTGGGTCTGGCACAGATCTGATATATAATTAAAATCATAAAATAAGAACATCACTAAAACCAGTAATTTCCCTTATTCTTAACACACACACACACACACACACACACACACACACACATCTTAAAGAAGCTATACATTCCATTTCTGCTGCACATTCAAAGCTATCCCTGGAAGAGGAAGGGAAAAATTGAAACCTAACACCTCCTCCTTTGGGGAAGCTGGATTGGTTGGGGGTGGGGATTAAGGGCCACCTTAACTCCTAAACTTTGGACTTCAGTAACTGCAGAGAAAATTCATCCTGGGATCTCCTGGGCACAAGAGGTCGGAGTTGTGTGTGTGTATAGAGCGGGGTACTACCGTATTCTTCCCCGCCCCCCCTCCCCCCCCCCCCCCCCAAAAAAAAAAAAAAAACCCTAGCACAGTAGTTGGCACTCAGTAGGAAATAATTTGTAGAATTGATTTTGAACATTTGCTTTGTCCCCATTGAGGATAATCGACCCATCGCCTCGTTCAGCTTCTTCTTCCAGTTTAATTCAGCTTTGGTCTCAGTAGTTAGAAAAACGGGAAAAAGAATGGGGCCATAGCATAGCATCCTGCAAGTGGAGCTATGCAAGGTGAGGACAGAGGTGAGTGCAGCGGAGGGAGCTATTATTCCTACCGCCGCTCAACTCCTGCAGCAAACACTCAAGTCTCACCTTCTCTTTTCTTTCGGGACCCCCCAACTAGCAGAGAGAGCGATGCCGGCGGAGAGGCGACAGCATAACTCTGCCACATTCATTCCCTGCTGCTTTTCTAGTCCCTAGCAGCCTCGCCCCTCCTCCCCCATCCCCAGCCCGGGTCTGGAGGCGATTCCCCTCTAGTGACTGAGCCCACTGCATTTGGGCGAGTGGCTTTTTGCATCCCTCACGCCTTTGTCTCCTCCTCCTGCGGGGCTCTGGAGCCCGGCGCAGGGTCTGCAGCGGCCGCCGCAGCAGCGAGAGCCAAGTCGTGCCCCAAACGGCCGCCCGGGGCCGCACCCTCGCTCAGTGGCGGCGCCTAAAGACGCCAGCCGCGCCACGCACTGCCTGCGTCCCGCGCCCCAGCCACCGCGCATCAACGCCGCGGCCGCGGTAGCCGGGGAGCCGAGCCCGGCCGGCCGGGCAGGTCAGGGGTGAGCAGCCCAGCTTGCAGCCGTTGGAGGTGGCGGGCCACTGCAGCTCTGGCAGCTAGAACACTCCTAGGCATATACACCAAACGCCTCCTCCCTGCGCCACGAGGATGGAGCAGCCATCCCAAGCCCGGACTGGCGCAAGGTAAGGTGCAGCCGCCTGTTGCTTTTCGCAGAGCGCGGGATTGTCTCTCTGCACGGGTGCTTAGGCCGTCCCTCCCGGAACAAGTAGAGGAGAACTGTCACCCAGTTCTGAGCCATTTCTGTCCAACCCCCCTGGACTCTTTGACACAGACCCTTGGAGAGAACCCGCCTGGCCATGAGGAGTCGACCCTCCTTACTCGTGTGCAGCCGACTGCCATGCAAATAGTCTGCAAACTTTTGTGTGACCCCCCACACCCCTGTGCGGTGCTCACCCCGCGCGGAGCAAATAGCACGTTTAGTACTCGCGTGCGCCCTTCCCCCAGCTCCCCTTGCCATATGCATGTGCCCATTTCTCTCTGTATGCTCTTGCTAGTCGACTTTTCAATTCCTGCAGCTCCCGCTCCAGAGCGAGGGTTTGGGACCCATCGGTGCTTATTTTGCCCATAGAAACTAGATAGCAGCAGACGGAGGTGGGACGTGGGGGAAGGCTGTGGCCACCGCTGAAGCTCTATCCATAGTGGGGGTCAGTCCTCCCTTGCGCACGCCACCCCCAACTCGGTAATAAAATCCTTGGAGTGGCTTTCGGTTGTGCACCGTGGGAACTGCAAGTGCAGATCTGGGTGGGTGAAGTAAGTGATTCCGGGAGGAAAAATTTGCTGGTGGGGGCGCAGGAGGAAGCTGGAGGCGGTGGGGGGAGTAGGACTGCCCAAGGGTGAAGGGGATGAAATGGCTCTGGTAATGTAGGCAAGGGGCTATACCTGAGTGGTCATTGGAGGAGGGGGAAAGACGTTTAAGTCGGGGGGTGGGTGCTGCTGACCCTGGTGTGTAAATACAGATGGGGGAGGGGTTGGATACCTGGGGGCGGGGGTGCGCAGAGGTGGAACAGAGCCTGGAATTCCAGGGCTCTGGGGGGATTTGGGGAGGCAGACTGCCGGGTTCCTGGGGAGGAGCGATCTCCCTCCCCAGGAACAAACAAACCTCCCCGCTGTAATCTGAATGCGTTGGCATCTTGGGCGGTGACTGAATGGTCAGATCTTGAACCGGGGAAGCTTTTCCTGGCTCTAAGAGGACCACAGTCTCCTCCCTTCTCCAGCACCGCTTGCTTTTACACCCCTTCATCTCCGCAGCCGGGTTGGTAGACCCACGCCCACCTCCCCTGCCGGCACATGGGCGTCCAGGATGTCTCCACAGTTCCAGGGTGAGAAGGGGACTCCTGGCCTTTAGTTGGAGCTGCGTGTGCGGGAGGTAGGGAGTGGGAGTCCCCAGTGCTTAGTAAGTAGGCAGGGGTCCGAACCGGTTGGAGGACAGCGCAGGGGCGGAGGCTGCAGTGGGAGCCACCTTCTTTCTCCCCGCTGCTCCACAAATCGCACCTGGGCGGAGCAAGGGAGTGGGGGAGCCCTGTGCTGCACCTGGGAAGATCCGGAGCGCAGAGCTGGAGGGCGTGTGGGGAAACGCAGAGCGAGGGGTGTGCTCATCGGATGAGGGGAGCCCCAATTCCCAGACTCCGGGCCCGGGCAGAGGTGGGTCTACGCAAATTGCAGCCCCCAGGTAGATCCCTCTGGTTGTTTCAGTTGCTTTGGAGGATTCAGGAAGGCAAGACTCTTTGGTTCTTTGCACTTCAACAATCTGGTGTGCAAGACTAATTGCGGGAGGGGATCTTGTCTGTTGTTGCAAAGAAGAGGCAGCATTATCTTCTTTAGCCTCCTCCCCCCAAGTCCCTCTTTTCCGGGTGGGGAACACACTGGGATGCAAAGGCTGGGAAGCACCTCACTTAACCCTTCTCTCCCTCAAGAGGTGCACGCCCCTCTCCAAGCGGTGCCTTTGCCTGAGAGTCGGGTCTCTGGTTTCTACTGATTCTATAAGGAAAGCTTTTGGAAGCTGTGCAGATCTGGGGCCGCGTGCAACTTTCAGGTTCTCCCTGTCCAGACTCTCACGTGCAACCTTTTAGGAGCACAGTCTTCTCTACCTTACCCTGTAGACGCGGCTTTTTCTCCTGTAGCAGCTGAGAGAAAGCAGAATTTAGGCAGAGTCCCTTTTCTGGGCCCTTTGGTCAGATCCTTCCAGAAGAGATTTCGACTCATCAGGGCTCCCGGGAGGAATCCCGGTGTTGGTGTGGGTCCTTTGAGTTCCAGGGCACCCCTGGAGCAACTAGCTCCCTGCCTCTCTGTAGCAAGCTCCAGAGCCTCAAGGAGCGGGAAAAGGGATTCCCTCCGCGCAGGCTCCTGGTGCATGCAGTTCCTGGGCACAAAGACCACACCCTCACAGGCCTGGCCTGGCTGGTGATAACGTTGGCTTCTTCTGATTTACCTGGATACCTGAGGTAGGATCCCAGACTTTTAAACCCCTCATTCCCCCCACTTTGTTTCTGCCACCCCAAGGCCTGTTTCTTTCTGGGTGCTTGTTACCTGGATTTGTGTTCTGGCTCCTTTCTTTGCAGAAAAACAGATTAGAATATATCTCTTGGGAACTTAAGGGAAGGCTCCAAATCCACATCTAGGTGGGTTTTTTTTTTTTTTTCAGGTTGTCAAGCTATTCTGGGGAGACTAGTAGTAATTAGAATCAATGTTGCTTAGTATTTATTGAGTTTATACTATGTGCCAAGCATTATCCTAGATATTTTATGTCCTTGCATTAGTTTTAACTGGTACAGAAACTATGAAGGTTATTTTTACCATTTTATGGGTAGGAAAACCCAACTACAGAGAAATTACATTATTTGTTCACTGTCATTTAGCCAGCAAATGGCGGGTTTGCTTCTTCTTGTGGGCAGAGAACCCTGGTTGTTTCCCATTCTTCCCATCCTGTTTGGACTGTCCACAAGAAAGCATGAGGCCCTTTCCCTTTTTCTCCAAACCCCAATATATACTATAAGTGCCAGTCCTTACCTGTGAGCCCCTGTGGTTAGAGTATGGGGAGACTGACCTTGCACATCACCTGCCTCAGGGTCTCATGGGGTACACATTGGTAGGATGGGATGCTAGTACTGAAAGCTGATTTTGGTAATTGACTACTGGTGTTGGGATTCTCTTCTGAATCTTTAGCAGACATTCCCTTTTTAAATGAAAGGAGAAATGGAGAGGGAGATTTAAATGTGAACAGAGATTTGCTTTGTGGTCAAAAACCAGAGGCAGTTTTAGGTAGCAACTGTATTCTGCATATGAGGGCCTTTCTGGAGATTGAATCACAGAATGTTAGAGCTAAAGGGGATCTCAGACAGCATCCCTCCCAATGCAGGCTCAAGGAGGAGAGTCTGTGCAGGCCACTCAGTGTATCAGTAGCATTACTAATGCTAGAGCCACTGTCTTTTGACTCTTAGACAAACAAATTATGTTTATCTGTAAATAGATTATGTTCACTCCTTCTGGTTTTCAGCATTTTAAAAATTAATTACGGAAGAAGTCTTGTCTATTTTTTAAAAGACTGTTTTGCTCATTTTTCCACAAATGCTTTTTTAATCAGTGTAATGGGAAAAAGTCAGTACCATGTAATGGAGAAGCCACCACAGATATGCCTTTTTTTTTTGCAAAGAATTGCATCAAATTATTGATGAGCCTTCAAATCAACAAAAAGTAACCAATTATGCAACCCTTTAATGATTCTAAATAAGACTAAACGGATTCCCAACCGTTTTAGCAAAGTCTTTCTATCAGGACTAAATAGCTCAGTCCTGCCTCACTACCAGGTATTTATGAAAATAAGGGAAAATGTAGTATATCAGAGAGTCAAATCCTTTGGATGCAATGAAATTGACTTCTCCTGGATTCCTGACACTTGAGTTTAACTTTTATGCTGATATAATTCTGACGTAAAACAGTGTATTCCTAATAGATATACCCGAGACTCAGAAAGAGAAGAAATTTTTCTTTGCAACTTCCTCCCCTACTGAGCCCTTCCATAGAGGGAACTTCTACCAGTCATTTAGAAATTTTGTAGACTTCTAGGGGTTCCTGTGAGATGGAATTCTGGTTTCTAGGAACACCCTATGTCTTTTCTCTGAAGCCATAGTCCTGTCTGCTATTCTTCCCTTGGAGACAAACCAAGAAAAAGTCAGCTGGAGGGAACAGGGCCAGAAGGGGGAAAAGCCTGTTTTTCAGAATTGCATCTGGGCAGCAAGGGTTATAGGCAGACAGTGGAAACCTAGAGGCATTTGTATCACCTGTAATAGGATTTCCATCCCTAATGCTGTGACGTACCAGGATAGCTGCCCTTGGCAATGACTGGTGTGGAGGAGGAGGTGAGAATGAGGTAACCGTGTCCTTAGAGGAGGTGAGATTTGGCTCTTGAGGGGCCCTGGTGTGACGGAAATGCCCGTGGTGAGTGAGTGTGTGTGTGCCAGGGGTACCTCCTCCTCCCCTTCCTTCCTACCGCTACCTCAGCTTGCCATCTGTGCCAGGTTGACTGATCGAATCCCAGAGCCCCCAATTTCTCAAGGGAAGCATTCACTTTCTAGAAAAGTCATGAGAAATGAATCTTGTTCTTACATAAGTAGGAAAACATTCCACACCTGCTGCTCTCTTCAGAGAGAACCACAGAAAATCAGATTACCCCGAAGGTTAACCTGGAGGTGAAGACACTGGTTTGGTTGGATTATAGCAGTTAAAAAAAAAAAAATGGAACTTTGAAATCTACTGTGACAAAAGCCTATGAAATGGTCTCTGGGGATGCAGAGAAAGGAGAATTTATTTGAATAAGGGCGACATCCTGGTTTCCAGTTGCTAGATCTTCCAGGGGAGGTGGTGGAGCTAGCTGTAGCCTCATCTGACCTTATTTGATTCTTAGGGTCCACAACTCCACTTCCTCTTATATTGTGGCTCATGTGTGGTGTAGTGTCAAGTGGCCCACATAACACTTCTGTTGGCATAATTCTTGGAGCATGTGTTTATTTTCAGTCATGTAAATAAGTTTGTTGACATTTAGAATATCAGTTACTATTAAGCAACATCCTTAGAGACAAAGGAAATTAAAAATGAAAAAAAATTCATCCTGAACATATTGAATAAATAGGCTTATGTAATACATAGTGTAAGAATTTTTAAGTTAGACATTTAAAATAAAATATAATTAAGATCTAGAGCATCTGATAGACTATTTTTTTTGTTTTTTTTTTCTTTTTTCAATTTTTTAATTTCCTGACCTAGACTATTTTTTAATAACAAAAGAAACCAAGTGATAAGATTCTGTGGAGTTTGAAGGAAAAATTGGAAATAATTTTTTTTTAAATGCCAAAGTAGAGCCTGAGTAGGTTTACCCACATGGATTTATGTTAAATAAATATATATCTTAATTCACATTTAGATTTGAAATAACCTATAAGACTAAGAAATTTAGTACAGTATTCATTTCCTCTGTAGATTATAACTTTGGTGAAGTTTGACAAATGGCTTGGGACCAGGATAGAAGCTCTTCTGTGACACTAGTAAATATATATTTTATAAAATATTAGTGAATCAATAAATCTCGATACAGCATATGAAACAGGCTTTTCATATGAGAATGAAATTTGGAATCTTCTCATGAGCTGATAGTCTTCCTCCAAATAGTAAAAAAAACCATATAATTCTTTAAAAATAAATGAATAAACAATGAAAAAAGAACCTCCCCCCATAAAGGAGATTTTATTCTTTAAGAGGATAAATGAACAGATTAGGAAAGGTTATGAAATTTATGATTTCATTTGATCCTAAGCTCTCTGAGCTACATTTTTATGTTAATACTTGTCCAGTGCAAATGTCACTATAATTTAAGATGTTTTTTTTTTTTCAAGAGTGTTTGGTGGCTTTTATTAAAAGTAGAATGGAGACAAATATTATAAAAGCTATGTCAAGGCATGCAGCAACATTTAACCAAATAACATGCTTCCAAATATAGGTTAGTTTCATGGTTTTTTTTTTTTTTTTTTTTTTTTTGCTATTTTTCTCTCCCTCCTTCTCTCATCTTTCCTTCTTTCTACTCCTTCCTTCCTTCTTCCCTTCCTCCCTTTCTTCCTTCTTCTGTCCCTTTTCTCTATTCCTTCCTTCCTTGTATTTTTTAGGTCATTGATGGACCTTAAGTATTTCAGTATTCAGTACCTTATTGCAAGAGATTGCTTTTTCAGAATAATGATGTCCCCTGGCTAGGACAGAGATGAAGGCACAGTGCACCTGTGTATTTGTCCAAAGCTAAAGCAGGGAAATCACAGGGTCTCTCATTGGCTCTCCCCTTAGTGCTGTAACCTCGGCTCTAATTTGGAGGAACAGTCATGGTCCAGGCCTGCTTATGATGGCTCCCCTGTTAGCCATGACTAATCAGTGTGCTTTCCATGTGCTACACTCGGAATGTGTGCTTGGAGGAAAGTCCTGGTGCAGACTGCTGATCTTCCTTAGACATTTGGCCCTCATGGATTATCTTCCAACCTTTCCACGAATTATATTTATGCTTGGGTTTACAAAGCTTTGATCTTTCTGTTGTGGTATACTGTGTGGTCATGTATTGGGGTAGTCAGCCTGTGTTTCCAAGGGTGTCTCAGAAATACCTCCTTTAAATAAAGTAAACATTAAGACTGAAAGGAAAGTTTAATGTAGATGATGAGTGCCCAGAGCCTGTGCCACAGAACCTGTGAAGGATGGCCAGCTAGGTCAAGAGAGCCCAGAGAGACAACAGAAAAGGAACAGAGAAGAAGAAGGTGGTAAGAGAGAAAGAGGAGACAAGAGACTTGGCCACAAGGGAAAGAAGTCACTCAAAGGAGGAGAATCCAGTAATTACGAGATATAGAGACCCAGTACATCTTATCCCAAGGATAAAAAGGAAAAGACATAAAAGTAAGAGTAGATTAAAGAAAGAGATGAGATTAGTAAGACCGGAAAAGAAGAGGTATGCAGATAAAATGAATGTTCTAAATAATTCCTAATTGTCTAGATCAACTTAGAACAGGCTAAGTCCTCAGCCAGAGCACATGGCCCTTCTCACATTAATATAGCTTCTCAGTCACCAGGCCAATGACAATGACTCTTACTCTCATCTGTGTCATAGTGCCCTTTGATGAAGCATAGGAACCCCATAAAGATGTTTAAAATAAAATAAATAGTATTATAAACAAACTAATTTTAATAAAATAGGTATTTATCTAGCTATGAAAGAAACTATTGTTACTAATGCACATACCCCATGTAATGCATGTACAACAAGCTCTAGAGGGGTACTAATGGCTTCGTCATTTCAAGGCAAGGTTGAACATAAATACTTCTGTGAGATACTTGTAGCAACTATATCATGATATAAAATCCCCAATTTATATCAATGACAAAATCACTGGTTCTGCTACTTCATCGGAGGCTCATGGGTGCTTCCTCTTGAATGTTAATGAACAAAGTTGTAACTTGTTTTCATTCAAGTTCATGGATGGATCTGTTGGATTCTATTGGGAGATGTCATGGATGCCCATGACCAGAGCACTCTATAGATTAGGGCCATTAAAATTTACCACTTATCACAGGGATACTTTGGAAAAATGAAAGGGATCTTAGTTTTTCTTCAAGATGGTAGATGTAAATTGGGGTGGCCCTGGGGAAGTTCATCATAGCTATCATAGGGCCCTCCTATTATAAAGCTGATTTCACTCTCAGCTTTTATCCCAAACCAATTTTCACCTCTTTGGCCCAAGGAACGTATATTCTCTTTTTTCTAGGGATCAGGGCATTGAGAAATGGAGAAGACCTTAAGTGGGAAAAAAGTCCCTTATCAGGCTTACTGCTACGCTGTGGAATGCCTTAGAAAGAAAGTGAGAACAGGCTTCTAGGAGGAGCCTAGGCTTTACAGATCCTGGCTCCATGAACATTGGCTTGCATTTTGGCTCCCAATGGCCCTTTTTGGCTAGGTTCCCTGTTGCCATGGCCAATATCACCTGAAGGGAGGGAGAATTATCAGCCTATATTGCACTTAAGCCAAAAGTTTCAAATTCCCTTCAGACCTATTTTTTCTTTCAGCTGAGCTGCCCCTGTGGTTTCTGAAGGTTCACTTCCTTTCCCTGCCTACTTCCTAACGATCGGAAATGGCCTCTGTGGAAGCAGGTGGATGGAGACCCTTGGGGAAAGACCAGGATCTGAAGAATTCTTAAACTGAGGATGGAAAGGGACTGTGATCATGGAGTATTTCCTAAACAGATGGCTCATATTGTCCAGTGTTGCAGGAAGATGACAGAAGGTCTCTGCTCCCGGAGATTAACATGTTTTTGTAGTGATTGGTGAAATGAAACCTGCATAGTAAATTAAAAAAAAAATAATAAACTTTCCTAAGAAATAAATTGACTTAGCAGGAGGAGGCAACATCTCAGAAAACATCCTGTGCACACAGCCTCTTGGGGAACTAGGTAACCTGGTGCTAGTTTCAGCTTTGGCTCTAACCAGCTCCATGGCATCTGGCTGGTTATATCAATGGCCCTGGATGCTATTTTCCCAGTGAGACATTATGGGAAGTAAATGCTTCCAACACCCCTCTCCAGCTCTGTGGTGTACAATGTCAAGGGTGTGTCTGGCACTGTTTTCCTATACTCCATGGTGGTTTCCCTGTTGAAACTGATTCAGGCTCTCACCTTTGTTTAGGCACCTTAGCCCCTTTCATGCCACACATCCGACAGTGACAGAAGGACAGTGTATAGTTCTGAGGGCTGGTGATACCTGAGGCGCTTCTGGGACACTAGGATAAGAGAGTGACAGTAGAAGGATTCAAGGGGAAGAAGAGCTGACCACAAGGGTCAGGTTAGGAAAGAGATGAAACAATTGAGGACATGGCTTTGTTGCAACAGTCATGCAGGCAAGATGGAGAGAAGATGGAAGAAGGATTCCTGCAATGTTGACAGTGTTATCTAGTGTCCAACTCATGAGAGCCATGTGATTATACCATTCTCTACTGAAATTCTCTGAGTTAGTACTAGTTGTATGTAGGAGGATTATATCCTTGGAATGGTCTCATAAGACCTTCTTTGCCTGATGGCTCCCTTTCTCTTCATCTGTCCTTTTCCTTGACATGCTTCAAGTCCTGATATGTTAGAATGACCCATACTGAGTGGTCCACAACTCCTCTCTCCAACTCTCTGTTGGTGGCTTGAAATCAGCCATGGTGGGAGTATCTACCACACAGACTCTGCAAGGCAGGACATCCCCTCTGAAATCTGATTGTAAAATATATCTGCGCACATGTCTGCCTCCGCCCTACTGAAAAACTCTTTCAACCTCTCTATACAGGTCTTCCCTTCCTCCCTCCCTCCTTGGGTCTTTCTCTGTTCTTTCTCCCTTTTGCCTACTTGCTTAGTGATCTACCCATCCATCCAGAGGTAGCCAGACTAATTCCTTTTTCTGCCATTTAATAGCTGAAAGTGGGAACATTTCTTAACCTTTAATATGCTTCAGTTTTCTCTATGTGAAATTTCCATAATAATAGGTGGTTGTAAGGCATTAAATTAATTAACATGTATAAGGTGCTTTTAACAGTGCCTGGCACATGACAAATAACTACTTAAGTTATTGTCATTAGTATTGATCAAAACACTATTGATCACTTACAGTGTATTCAGCACCTGAAAAATGCACTTAGGAAAAGAGTTTCATAAAAAAAGTATAAGAATATGTTCAAGAGCCCAGAGCAAAGCCTGGTTAGTTATTGCAGGGTTAACAAAAATTGACTTCATGGAGCTGAGGGCATTTGGACTGACTCCAGAGGGATGATTGCATGTACCCACCAAACTGAAATAATGGGGACATCTCAGGAGAAGGGACATCACCTAAGTACAGACACCACAGAGGGACCAGAATGAATGACCTGTGTAAGGGTTTTGTGTCTCTGAGCATGAAACCTCAGAGAGAGAAGGGATCTTTGATCAGCCTTGGATTATGGCAAGATTCTCCAAGAAGTCAGCTGTAAACTTCTTTTAGTTCAGATTTTCTGTTGCCTGCACCAGAAAACTGAGCTTTGGTTTTACAAAAAAAAAAAAAGTCAGAAATCCAGATTTTATGTGAAAGCTCCCGATGTTTAATGATAGGACTAATTCAACCAAAAGCAAAACAAAACAGAACACATCTACAGGCAATATTCAGCCTCCCACAGAAGACTGGAGTTCTAGGTTCCCAAGAGCTTGTTTAAAAATGCTAAGATGAGCAATTAAAGTTTCTGATTTTGAAAATGGCTCTTCCATTAAACTGTGTGACACAGGTGAGAGTCCCTTAAGCTCTCGGAGCCTCGATTTTCTGCCAAATGTCTGTCGTCTGTCGTCTTTTTGTCCTCTGTGTCTTGCTGTGAGAAGACTTTTGGACAATGGAAATCAACACTTTTGCAATGAATCAGACAAGGGTTAGAATTATCCAGAGACCCGATGTGCCCCTGGCAGAGCTATACACATAGTACAGCCCCAAGTGTAGTTTAAGTTACCCAAAGACACCCGAATGTCCTCACGTGCCACACTCATTTTAACAGTTGATGGGGGAAGAGAATCGTAGGTGTATCCCCCCCCCCACTTCATTCTGTTAATGTCACAAGGAACTTGACATTCCATTTTGGAAGTCTGTATGTCAGAGATCCAGCTAAGAGTTGTTGATTGATTCTTCATGGGTTCAGGTGACAGGGAAAAGGTGCACTCCACCTTTCTGTGGTGTACTGTGATTGATTCCCTGAGATGGAGGGAGGGATCTCTGTAAAGGAAGCCGCTGCACTAAGTGTTACTCAGGGTTATGTCAAAATCTGCTGTTGCGTTTGTGTTATTTCCCCTCTTTTGATCCCTTTCCATTCCAGGCTGGTTTTGATCATGCAAGCTTTTAAGGAAATGATCAAACCCTCAAACAGTCAAATTATTTCTGGTTGAGGGGATAAGCTTGGTGGATGTTGGCTTTGACACTGACAAGGGATGGATATGCCCAGCCTGGTTCCTCAGGCCTGCTTAAAAGCACTCTGTAGCCCCAGCTTTGTGAAAACTTGGGGCTTATTGTAATCCCATGAACCATGGCGTTGTCTGATTGGTGGGATCTTTATTTGTTTTGTTGTGCTGCCTGATTGAACTTGATCATAGGAAGTTTCAAAGATACAGGCAGACCTTGAAACAGGGATGCCTGATTTACACGGGCACGTTGGCTACAGATTCTGGCTTTGCTGCAGGGGTTTGACCCCACTGCTTCGGGAGCTGATCTGAGCCTCAGAGTCTTTCCCACTCACTTCTAAGTGCTGAGCCATTTGGGTCCTCGGGACTGAGATGTCTGATGTCACCATAGCTCTTTCCCCTTGCTGTGTCTGGGGGCCCTGTCCCCCTGACCGCTGTAGGAACCGAGCTCCCGAAGAGCCAAGTTCCCACTCCTCTGAGGTGGTCTATCCAATTAACATTATAGATGAAATAGCACATTTTATATTAAGGAAGAGGAAGACAGGACCTTTGGGAGGTAATTAGGTTGAAATGGAGTTATGCAGGTGGGCCTCATTATGCGGTTGTACTCTTAAAGAAGAGACACCTGAGAGCTTTCTTACTTCCTCTCTCCACACACACACACACCAAGGAAAAGCCACAGGAGGACACAGTGAGAAGGCCTTGTCTGTCATACAAGGAGAGTCCACACCAGATACCGGCTCTGCTGTCATCTTCTCCAGAATTATGAGAAATAAATTCCCATTATTCAAGGCACCTAACCTGGGGTACTTCATTATGGCAGCCCCTCAAGAAGTTACTGCAGCTTAACTTGGGCTTGTGAAACATCTCTTTGGATGGAGATGTTCTGTATCTGGTATACACTACCGGCCTGGTATATAGTAGTCACACAGTAACTACCTGCTGAATCAACAAATGAACTCTAATGGATGGAGTGAAAAATATCTAATTTCGATAGTTTAAGGACTTTCCTGAAATCATGAAATTATAGTGTGAGATGAAGGAAAAAGGAAAGTTATTTTTGGAACGTGTGTGTATATATTTATGCATATAAGTGTATATGTGTATATACATGTGTGTATATACACACATTCATATATCAAGATGTTAACAGCCTCTACTTTCCTTACTGGCTCGCCCCGTGGAGGCATAATGATAGTAAAATAAATACAGTCAGCATGCTTTCCTATTTGCCCAGCATGCAAGCAAGTGACTGCTTCTAAGCATTTGCAATTTCATCAAGGTCTTCTTGAACTATTCTCAATAAAGAGATGCTGAGTTGGGACGCTGACCTGCCGAAGCCTAATTAACTTGAGTTTAGTAAAGGAAAAAAGAAAAGTCCTTCATTCATAAAAAAAAAAAAAAAAAAAAAAAAAATCTAGAATCTTGATGTTGGCAGGGACTTCCGAGGTCCTTTTGATTTGAAAACTCCAGTGGGCAGACTACAATAGAAAGGTAAGGTTTTTCCAACAAAAAAAATGGTAGCTTTAGAATTCTTTCTTGCTCTAAGAAATGCCTCAGACGCCATGAGGTGTTTCCTTCATAGCTTTTGCTGCTTGAGAATGGAAAGGCAATTTTCTCAAGATGCTATTGATCTTTTTTTCATATCTGGATGCAAATGAGTTCAGAATGTGGGGGTGTGGGGTTTGAAGCGTCTGAAGTGCCTAGGTAACAGTTGGCATGCCAGTTGGGTGATGAAGAGTATGCACTGACAATATTAAATTGTGGGCTGAATCTCATTTTTTTGGTGGCTAAGAAAGAAAGAAAGAAAGAAAAGAACACATTTTTCTAAAAGCAACAGCATGGCTTTTATGCCAGGGGTGTTTCTAACTGTTGGGCAACAGTGCTGAGAAATATGGGCGTCCAATATGTGACACTTTCTTCTCCTCAGCCTGGGCTTACTGAGTACACCCCACGGAGCTTCCTTTTTAACTGGAGGGTGCGGTTGTGTTTCTAAACATACATTCGTATTGTACTCAAGTAACTGAGGGGAATAGTTTCAGTAATAACAGGAAGATGAATTCACTCTTCCTATTCAGGGTGGAAGAGCCAGCTGGTTTCTAGAAACATAGTGGTAATTTGTAGAGATTAAAAAACAAACAAACAACAACAACAACAAAAAACCTGCTCTTTGCTTCCCAACCTCCAATACCATAAAGTGGCCATGAACATCTAGGCCTTTTCCTCAGATGAAATTGTATGCCATTTCTTCTTTTAAAGAGTCATATTCCTTTCTCTACCTTTTCTTTGTAGCAGTAGCAATAGTGAGGTCTTCTCCCTGCTGGATTGTGAGTGGAGTGGGCAGTGTGAGCATGACGGGTGGCCAGGGTTGGGCACTGTGTGTGGATTCCATGTAGAGCAGGGATGTCCAGAAATAATACATGGATACTCAGGATCCTGGATTGGTTGTAGAATAGGGAGAGCAGGGATTTTAGGCATTTTTCCTACTATGGATTCCTTTGGCAGTCTGATGAAACCTGTGCTCACCTTCTCAGGCTAAGTTTTACTTTTAAATGTAAAAGATGGGATTGTAAGAACAAAACAACACAAAACAGATTTTTGCAGAACTTGCATTATATATGACCTAGATCCTTGCCTAATATGTCATCAAATAATAAAAAAATTTACCTTAAATAGCACACCTAAGTAATGGTAGTTTGCTCTACCATCAGATTGTGTTTGAACTTGCCTGGGCTAGACTTGTAGCCAAGATGTATAGCATATTTCACAAGACAGTGGTGACTCGTGAAGAATTAAAAATTCTCATTTGAACTGTCCGTTTTGAAAACTCTAACAATTAATTTAAATGACTTCCTTTCATGTATTGATGAAGAACAAAGAAGGATAGATAAGACCATAAGGCATTGCAGATATCTGGGTATCTGGTCACAAAGGTAGAAGATGCATCTTCTGCCCCTTGTGGCTGAATGACCATCAGGTGAAGCATTGACCAATTATTGCCTCTATGTACTATGAGGACTATGGTCAGGAGGAATGAATTGTTTTGATTTTAAAATTGTGATATTCATAAATGATATTTCAGGATTTCTGGAAGAACTACGTTTCCATAGGAAAAAAAGAAATCGTTCATTTTATCGGTGATGCCACAGAACTTATAATGATAATGCAGTCTGTTTCCTGTCTTTAAAATTGAAGGAAATGTCAAACTGCAGTTGAAGATCAATGGAGGAAACTCAGAAAAGCTCCTACACAATTATGGATTGCCTCCATTCTAATGATAGCCTCATTGAGGAACTAAGGACTCCAAATTAAAAATTTCTGTCTCAAGAATTGAATCAGTACTCAGTGACATGGAGAAAAGTAGTTCTTAGATAGATGACACTTGTGGATGGATTCTAACAGAATTTCATTTTTTTGTTTTCAATTTTATTTTTAACAAGCATGCCAGAATTTAACCTAAAGATTGTGCTTAGCTTCATAATTGGTCCCTTTGGAGAGAGATGCTATTGCTTTTAATCAAGACAGCATAAAAAAGACAGCATTGGTTGGTCATCTTTGAGAATAAGTGGTAGGAGGTTTTGAATAACCTCCTCAGAAAGATTTAATTTTAATTTTTCAGTGTTTGTGGTGCTGAGGATTGAGCGCATGCTGGGCAAGTGCTCTCTACCTCTGAGTAGAGCTATACCCCCAACTCTAAATCTTCACTCTTAAATTGCTTTGAGGGTAGGTCTGGTGCTTGGGAAAGTCATTTAAAGTAAGGCTATTGAATGTAGAGGGTGATCAAGGTATGTGGACACAAGATTGGGACTTGAAAGTCCTAAGGCTTCTTTTCAGAAGGGCTCATCAGCTATCTTGAAGACTGCTCCATAGCAGGTGGAGGCAGAGTAGCGTGAGATCCAGAAAGGGCTCCATTTCCAAAATTATAGTATCCCTGGCATCAGCTCGTAGTCCCTGGGAACAGGGCGGGGGCGATTACTTTAAAGAAGGACACTTGCTTCCCCCTTTAAAGTAATGTTCTCATATAGATTCCAAATACTTTAACAGCATTTTAATAGTCACATTATATACAGTCTTGAGTAGTAACAGCACTATTCAGTAAAAATACAATGCTCGGCCCTTATATAATTAAAACTTTTTCCAGTAGCTACATTAAGCTACTGAAAAGAGAAAAAGTAAAATCAATTTCAATAATATTTGTATCCCCACGTATTCAAAATTATAGCAGCATGTAATCAAATTAAGATTTATTGAGTTTTACTCACCCTAAGTCTTTGAGATCTGGTATGTGTTTTATACTTATACGGTATTGCATTTTGGACATTGAATTTTCATCAGAAATACTTGACCTATATTTAGATTTCATAAAACTTACAGTTGACAAAAACCAGGTTTACATATCCAAGTTGTTCCCAGCATATTTAAATGTTTTCCAATAATGGAATTGAGTATTAGTTTTTCAATTTAAATTTAAATTAATCACCGTTGAATAAAATAGAATATTTAGTTCTTCATTCACTCTAGCCACATTGCACGGGCTCAAAAGCCACATATGATTAGTGAACAGTGCAGTATAAATTTTACAGGGAAATAATCAGGTAAGGGGGTTCATTGTGGACACTTACAACTCTCTGGGACAGTTAGGGACTTGCTTGTCCTTCTGTTTTGGTGGTCCTTTCTATGAATTATTTCTTTTTTAAAAATATTTTTTAGTTGTAGATGGACACAATATCTTTATTTATCATTATGTGGTGCTGAGGATCGAACTCAGGGCCTCACACATGTTAGGCGAGCGCTCTACCACTGAGCCACAACCTCAGCCCCATGAATCATTTCTTTCAATCTTCTTTGTTAATTTAGTATTTTTCCAGAACCTCACTATCTCCTTAGAATCCCCCAGAAGGGCCTTTCCTTATGAGTACTCATTATGTACATCTGGAGGCACCATGGGATCTCTGTTTCATTGACAGAAGGTTTGAGGATGAGTTTAGATGACTTAAGGAAGGCAGGAAGTTAATGCTCCTATCCCTGTTATCATGACTAAGCACTTCCACCACAGTGGTGAATTTCCCTGCTGAGTCCCACTGGAGGTTCACCATTTTGGAAGCACATCTGATTCTGATTCTGAAGGTGTGGGTGGAATCCAGAAAACTGCATTTTTGCCCGTCTCCCTTGTTCTCCACACCATCTGCATTAAGGGGTTTAGAAGAGCTCAGTTTGAGGACCCTTACCTTATCAGAAGCCACCCTCCTCTCACTTTTTTTTGGGTACTAAGGATTGAACTCAGGGGTGCTTAACCATTGAGCCACATCTCCAGCCCTTATTTTTATATTTTATTTAAAGACAGGGTCTTGCTAAGTTGGTTAGGGTCTTGCTAAGTTGCTGAGGCTGGCTTTGAACTTGCAATCCTCCTGCCTCACCGCTTGAGCCACTGGAATTACAGGCATGTGCTAACGTGCCTAGCTTTCACCATGTTCTTAAATACCGGTGGTCCCCTTCATGAGAATATCCTCTCTTCTTAAACCAAGGAGTTCTAGGCCCTGCCCAAAACCTGCTAAATCAGAATACCTGAAAATGTGGTACTAGTAATCTGCATTTTGAACAAGTTCCCTAAATAATTCTCATGCCTAATAAACTTAAGAAAAAAATTGCTTAGTGTGGACTCCCACCCTAGGAATGTGGAATTCTTTAATCCTACCTTTTCTCATTCAGACACTTTCCCCATTCCCGACATTTAGAAATCCACAATGTCATATTTGTTCTGCTGCCTCTTTGTTCAGGTCATATAACCAAGGGACAGGGGATACAAAGAGAGCATGAGGTCCTGTCTCTGATCTCAGAGAGCTTGCAGACATAGAAGGGAGAGCCAGGCATTGTAGATGGAGGGCTGCAGGGGCATGCTGCTGTAGTGAGGGGGTGAAGAAGGTGAAGAAGGTGAACATCGTATCCCATTGGGTAGTGAGTTGATAAAAAGGCTTAAAGGGGGCTATAGGGTCTCTGAGTTGATTCAGGAAAGAAAAAAATTGGTGTTCTGTCAAACAGTCAGGAAAGGACTCTGGAGACTTAGTATGAATTAAGGTGTGAACAGGGAAGCAGAGACACTGTGAATAACATGGAATAATGGATTTGTTGCCAGATCATACGTTGCACAGTTGTGGGAGATGCTCAGGATGCAAAGGGCTGGCCAGGCACAGGTGGAGGAGAAGGGAAGTTGCTGAGTGGGGACCAACAGGGAATCGGTGAGAGATCTGCGGAGGGTATTGCTTGTACTGCTGGTAGTGGTCCTGAAGTTGCTCTGGGCCATCAGAGCTTAGAGCAAATTAGAACCTGTGAGCAAAGGCGAACTAGAACCTCTACCCACAAACTGGGAGCTGCTCCAGCAGCTCAGGTGACATGAAGAAACTGGTGTGCTTTGCTCTGGAGTTGCACCCACAGACTCAGAAACCAAAGGTGGAGACTGGTGGGAATTCCAAGATCTGTGGGTCCACCTCTGCCCTCACTTGTGAAGCAAGCTAGTGGATCAACGACAATATGCATCTGCTGGGACGGTGCCTTTCAAGTTAATGCAGATTTCAGGCAGCTTTCTCTCAACCAGAATCCCACAGGAATGGAATTCTGGGAAACACAGTCCCTGTAGCTAAGTCCACATGATGCAGCAGCACTGCAGCTGGCTTAGGAGGCCTGCATTGGGGTGGTGAGTAGAGCAGGGAGCACACTGTGGGAGGGGGTAGGTAGGAAGGCAGGTGTTAGCCGGTGGGAAGAGGCCACGTTGCAGTGGATGGCCTTGAGCCCTGTTAGATATGATGGACATTAGCTTCTGGATGCCAATGGATTAAAATATAGGGTTACCTTGATAAAATGAGTTTTCTCTTTAAAAATCCCACTGATAACCATGTCAGGAATAGTGGTCAACCTTTTTGGTGTCAGAAATCTTTTAGACACTCAACAATTACAGAGGATCCCTAAAACGTTTTTGTTTGTGTGGATTATATTTATCCATATTAACCGTATTAGAAATTAAAACTGAAAATTTTAAGAAAGTTTATTAATTCATTATAAATAACAAAAATAGGGCTGGGGTTGTAGCTTAGTGGTGGAGCGCTTGCCTAGCACTTGCCTAGCATGTGTGAGGCACTGGGTTCAATCCTTGGAATGAAAAATAAATAAATAAATAATATCAAGGTATTTTTTAAAAAAATAAATAGTAAAAAATGCTCATATCTAATAAAAATATTTTTTGTGAAATATAATTTTATTTTCAAACAAATAATTTAGTGGAAGCGTGGCTACACTTTTGCACATCTCTTTCACATCTGGCATAACAGAAGACATGTGGACTCTAACCTCTGCTTCTGCATTCTCTTTTGCTAGTCCATGTGTCCGAGGCTTTGGGCAAACTCCTCTACATGCTTGCAAGAAAATAGGCTTAGAATAGGCAAATTTTGCTTCAGGAGCATTATGGAAACAGTCTCATCCTGAAAGGGTCTTAGAGACCTGCCCTCATTCACCCTTTGAGCCACTGGTATGGTGTAGAGGTGGCTCAGCAGGCAGGCAGCATGGCAGGGATGGATACCATGAAGGAGACTTTGTAACAGACAGATGAAGGCATGCACCAAGGTGTATTCACAGCCCAAGAAAAGAAGATGAATGGAAGTAGAGCTAAAAAGACAGAAGAATTTCATAACCGGTAGAATGTGGAATGGAGGAGAGGGAGGAATCCCTGACAATATCCTGGCCAGTGGAGAACTGGAGAGCTGCCAGCTACTGGCATAGGTGTGGGGGTGTTCTTCAACCGTCGATGGGTCAAGCCAGGGCTCTGCCCCTCCAGGCATTGACCTGGAATGGAAGGGAGTTGAGAGGTCCAACCTTAGAACCATATTTACTTGTTATACATATTTTTAATGATATAATCACATATAGGCAAGAGTTAGGATGGGTAGAGTTACTAGAAGCATTCAAGTGTAGCTGGCCCAGGTTGTATGGTTCATATATACAGGGACAAGGGTTGAGATTTATAGAAAGCCATTCTCCTTGGAACTAAACACATTTGTGGTTATAAGAGCACATCGGAGGGACTTAGGAAGCCAGATTGGTCATGTGGGTTAATATGCATGTATATCTATGTATATACACAGCTATGTATGTGTTGGTTTTGTACATGTCTATAAAACCATATATACATACATATGGACATATAGGTACACATATATTTTATGTTTGTATATGTACATGGTGTAGCTGTAGAGATGGTTTTATATACACATGGCTTCATCAGTCCAGGCCTTAGTATGCGGTGGTGAAATGACCAGTCATGGATACAGCTCCTGGTTTGCCAGTCCCACTGGCTATGTGATCTTTGACAACACATCCAGGATCTCTGGGCCTCCACCTCCATGTCTGCGGAGCGTGGAGGGTGTGAAATGTCAGGAATCCTGTGACCCGATATGCATTTTGTACAGGCCAGAAAGACTGATCTTCTGGAGGACACAGGGATTCCATCACTGTCAGAGTTTGCCAGAGTAGCACTTTCCTGAGCCTCTTTTCAGTCTTGCCACTTGAATGATGTGGAAATGAATGAGGAAGTCATCAATCTGATGTCAGACGGCTATAGATAGCCGCTGGGAGTCTTGGGAGTTGTAGGTCTTGTCATTGGTTCGGATGTTGTCCCCAGTTTGGCCTGACAGCCTTGGCATCTGCTTTTGCCCTCACACCTTGAGAAGGCCCTCCTTGCCAGTGAGGTCCCAGTGAGGTCTGCACACCCACCCACACTCCTGTGCATTGCACCCCTCCCCCGCCTCCAGAGAAAGCCGACACACTCTGCCCTGCTCAGCGTCTCTCCCCTGTGCACCATTGCATCGTGGAAAGTAGTCTCAGATGAGTACACACATTTTTTGTGTTTATATATTTGGTAGGTCTTAGAAAAATAGAGCAAGCATAGCAAAACCATTTATATAGATCATATTTTTAGGATAAGAATAGTTTTAGATAAGTAAATTGACTTTAAGAAAGATATTGCCTAAATATTAATACAGGTAAAACTTGATATAGCAAAAATCTTGAAGATAGTATGTTGGAAACATTGACTAAATCATGTGATAAGGCTTTTGTTTTAAAAATTAAAGAGAAGAACCTGTAATCCTAGTAGCTCAGGAGGTTGAGGCAGGAGGATTTCAAGTTCAAAACTAGCCTCAGCAAAAGCAAGGCGTTAAGCAACTCAGTTAGACCCTGTCTCTAAATAAAATACAAAATAAGGCTGGGGAAGTGGCTCAGTGGTCGAGTGCTCCTGAGTTTGATCACTGGTACCCTCTCCCCCCTCAAAAAATTAAAGAGACTCTCTTACCCAGTGATACCTTATACCTGCCAGAAGCCTTTTTGTTCTTCATTGGTTTGATGATTCACCCTAAAAATCCCGTTTGGGTACTTGAATTATTTCAGATCTACTTCCTATGGGTTATGTTTGGTACTTTAGAATATTAGACTTTAACCTGGATATAATTAGGCTGAACAATTAGGCAAAATAAAATGAAAGGATATCATGCAGAAAAACTGGCTCTGAACTTTACAAAAATATCACTGTCATCAAAGTTAAAAACAAACAAACATGGTGGGAACCTTTCTAAATTAAAGGAGACTGAAGAGACACAGTAACAAAACACAATACATGACCCTTGATGGCACCTGGATTAAAAAAAAATTAAAAAGCAAATTTTGGGTTATCTAAGGAAAGTTGAGAAGTGAATTGTTTATTGGAAAATAGTATAGTTATCAATTTTAAATTTCATGAATGTGATAATTGCAGCATATGATAATATTCTTGCTTTTAGAGGATTCTATACTGAAGTATTTAAGATTGAAGCACATCAGTGTACAACTAAACATTTGAATAGTTTAGCCAAAATATACATACAGGCATATACTCACATTTAATGACCATATATTCATACATGCACAGATAATGCACATACATGCGCACACAAGGCATACACACAAATATAGACCCATACACACATACATTTGCATGCACACATACACATGCATGCATACAGTGTACCTACTCACATACTCAGTCGCAGACACATACATGCATACTGAAAGGCATGTAGAGAGTAAGCAAAGGTCGATGTATAAGCAGTTGGTCAATCTAGTGTTCATTTGCAATTATTGCAATCTATCTGTATAGACTTAGAATAATTCAAAATAAAATGTTGCAAAAAATATTTTTTTTTTGCATTAGACAAGGCTCAAAGATAAATCTAAAATTTTTATTATGAGGTATTGAGAAGATGGCTACTATTTTTCTTAATCCTACTAAAGAGTGGGTTTACACATTGTGCAAAGACCTGCAATGGCTTCCTAGCTATTTCGCAGATGAAGTTCCTGCTGCAAGGAACCGGTTAGGCATACAGCCAGTCTCTGGTCAGAACTGACAATTCAATGTTGACTGCCAGATTCTAGCCTGCATAGGCTTTACTATAACAGCTAATCAAACAATGTTCTTACACACAGAATGGCCCTGGGATGGTATATATGTTTTTTGTGAATTTGATATTCCTTTGATATGTATTTATTGAGTGCCTACTATGCTCCAGGAATTGCTCCTTAGGGCTGGTGGTAAGACTGCCAAGATTCAATTTCCCATGGAGATTACCTTCTGGAATGTAAGGGACAGACAGTAGCCGAACAAGTAATTAAATGAATAGAGAGACCAAATATCACGACGTCTTAAAAAAAAATGATGATGAGGGTAGTGTGATCAAAGATGACCCTAAGCAGATTTCCCAGGAGAGGACCAGCCATTAGGATCAGGAGGAAGAGTGGTGGTTTTCAGGTCTCCGTTCTTTGTTCCTTATTCCTCATTTATTTCATGTCAAGGTCAAGGAGCTTCCAGACCTGATTGTTCTTGCTGCTCCATTGCAAGGTCTGTTCTGGTTGTGGTCCATGCCAAGTGACCACAGTGTGGGGCCAACCAAGGCCTCTTGTTTCCTATTCTATGATTGATGGTTCCGATGTTGACCCTAAGTGTGCACCATTCCCAGTGCAGATACTCTCATCTTTGTGATGGGCTTTTAGAGATATTTAATCCAAACCCCACAGAAACCCCATCATTCATAGCAACACACTGTTGAAAGCAAGTTTAGAGCCCCTGAATAATGCCACAAGAAGCCTTCCAACCAGCAGTTTTCAACAATGGCACTCTGGCACCCCTCTGAATTACTATCTGCTTTGGCTAATTCAATATGACAGGTTTCTAAAGCAATTTGAGTTCATGTAGAAACGGTGAGAGAAAGACAGTATTCAAATTCTCTTAAAGAAGAATGGGAAAGCACTGATATTACATTCTCCTTACAAATACCCATCAAGATCCATTTGGATTCATTCCCTAGAGGTATTAAGCATGTTTTATCTTTTCTTCTCCGGTCACCTTTTCGGTTTCCTCTGATAATTATATTCTACCTGCAGTGCGTGAGTTTACCCCAGAGTGTAGAACCAGCCAACGGAATCTTCAGCCCAGAGGCCACCAAGGATAGGCAGGAAAGACAATATTCCTTAGTATTTGGGGGAAATTCCATGTTTTAAAATTCAGGCAAAAAAAAAAATATGCTGCTCATGTGAAAATCAGATAGTCCATCAGATAAACAGGATCTAAGGTTGGGTTTGGAATATCAGCGCTCCTTTTTCTCTGCCAGCTTCACCTCTTGAGGTTGGCCTTGAGGTTGGCCTTGAGATGGTAAAGCCGTTTGAGGAACATGGAGTAGTAGAGGGGCACATGGAGAGGTACAGGACTGTTGGTTGGACTCCAGTACCAGCACTTACGACTTAGGCTCCAGCCGTAGTACCTGCCTGGTGGATGTGACCCCTACTTGATCCTTCTCCGTCTTGATTCCCCGCTCTCAAGTAGATAAGCCCTTTCCCACCTCTGCAACCCATCTCTTACGGTTCTCTCCCTCAGCTCCAGCCATGTTGGCCTTCTTTCTGTTTGCAGAGCACATTGTTGGATTTCTCCCCCATTACCAGCACCTGGCATACATTAGTTGCTCAATAAATATTGGTTATATGGAAGTTACTTGGAGCTCCATAGGAAATGGAACAGCCTCAGGGTGCTGTTCTGAGGATCAGATAACACAAAGTTCCTGAGAGTACCGTGGATGTTATAAAACACTATTCAGATAATACATTACTAAGGTTTTGGGCCACCTTGTCCATGAAAACCCTCTTTTTTTTTTTTTTTTTTGTTCCAGCCTCAGATATTCTCTTCCTATTTTTACAGTATTATGCATTACTGTAAAGATTTGATGTTTTGACACATGATCTTGTCTCCCGATACAGCTCATTGGTGGGAGTTACAAATGAAATTTGCAGGAAGAGGAAAAAATCCTCTAGCTTGGAATTTGCTACTTGACAAACAGTTTACAGATATTAGCTTGAATGCTACAGAGTACACAGAACATACAGGATTTGAACAATATCCAGTGTCAGAGGGAGACTGCATTTGGATTTGAAGCTACATACAGCTTCCTGCACCAAGTTTGGCCTTAAGAAAGGGGCAGCATAGCTCTGATTTGGAGGAGGCTGGAAGTACATGCAGGGTTGAGCTCAGAGGCAAGCACAAGGGTATCACTGCCCGTTTCTGTTTATTGTGTCCCTTCAAGACAATAGCACGGTGATGAAGGACAGTGCTGCTGACAAACACACCTTGCCCGTCTGTAGTTTAAGTAGTTTTTATTCATCTGCTTACCTTTGTGGAAAATTTTCAACCTTTACTATTTATAACCTTTTGCAGACTTCAATCAATATGTAGCATGTTGGCTTTGAAAGAGCTTGATTTAAATTGTGGAGGGAAATGAAGGGGGTTTTAGAAATCTCAATCCATTATTCATGATGTTTAGAAAGATGGGTTTTTTTAGAAGTGTGAAAATCACCCTGATGGAGACTGAATCAGGCAACCATCGGCACTGATTTCAGATGGTGGAAACCCCGCCTTCCCTGACACCTTGTAGATAAGGTATGCAATGGGGCTGTGTCCCCCCAACTCCCCTTATTTTTACAAGAAATGAAAAGAGATTTTTGTTTGTTTCCGTGGAAATTAAAATCTCCAGGTCAAGAAAATAAAAACAAATCTCAAATCTGGGAAAAAAAAATTGCTACACAAAAAGATGGATGTCCTCCCCATCTCTTGAAGTGTCAAGGTTTTTCATCTAGTTAGGTTTTCTGTTCTCCCCTCCCCAGAGAACCCAAATCCTGCCTGTCCTGCCTAGAATGTGGGGTCTCTTTGCTAAACTCCTGAGAGAAGCCTCACACAGATGCTCGGGTGAGCAAGAATTTGGAAGCTATATTCATAATATTTTAACTATAGCATTTATTATTATTATTATCATCATTATCATCTTTTGGTACCAGGGATTGAAACCAGGGGCTTTTAAGTACTGAGCCACGTCCCCAGCCCTTATTATATTTTGTTTAGAGATAGGGTCTTGCTAAGTTGCTTAGGGCCTCACTAAGTTTGTTGATGCTAGCTTTGAACTTGCGATCCTCCTGCCTCAGCCTCCCAAGCTGCTGGGATTACAGGTGTTCACCACAGTGCCTGGATAGCGTTAATTTTTAATTTGAGTGAATTGGAGAATGAACAAATTACAACTCCAAATTTGTTACATGAACTATGCCTGAAAATAACCATTAAAGACCATAAATATAACGGCTGCCTCTCAAAACCTGTACTTTTCCCTTAATGCAGCTCATGAAAAAAGAACAGGGCGTTTCTCTGATTTGGAGAGAGCTGTAGGGTTTTTCTGGGGAGTGCTGTTTAAAGTGAAGAGTGGATGAAGTAGCACAGAAGTCACCAATAGAATGAGGCCCTGAAGTACAGCACACTCAGAGGGTGAACTAAAATACAGCTTTTTAAATGTGTCTATGATAAAATCTACTTCTATTTTCAAGAAAAAGAGTTAGAAATCGAGGCGAGTTCTTAAATTCCTAAAAGGGTCATTTCATTCTGTATCATCTGACTGAACACCAGGCTGTCCAGGTAGGGCAAACTGCTGGAAAGGAAATGGTAGGAGACCCTCAATGTTACACAAAATTACATATAAGAAGTTGTGAGGGGAAAGGGGGAGGGAAACAAGGGAGAGAATTGAACAACAGCAGATGAGGTAGAGAGGGAAGATGGGAGGGGAGGGGAGGGGGGATAGTAGGGGATAGGAAAGGTAGCAGAATACAACAGTCACTAATATGCCATTATGTAAAAATGTGAATGTGTAACCGATGTGATTCTGCAATTCGTATTTGGGGTAAAAATGGGAGTTCATAACCCAATTGAGTCAAATGTATGAAAGATGATATATCATGAGCTTTGTAATGTTTTGAACAACCAATAAAAAAAGAATATTCTTAGAACATTGTGTAAAGAATTGTTTGCTTTTTTGTGAGGTTGGGTACTTTACTTTTTTTTTAATTGCAGATGGACACAATTCTTTTATTTTATTTATTTATTTTTATGCAGTGCTGAGGATCAAACCCAGTGCCTCACATGTGCTAGGCAAGCGCTCCACCACGGAGCCACAACCCCAGCCCCATTTTACTGCTTTTTATGGAGAAATCATGATTCATAGAGAATGCTTTACCCATGTCTTATTTACCCATGTCTGTCTTATTTCTTTAGGAATCTTTAGTACAGAATATTTAATATGAAACAATGCATTAACAAACAGAAGAGAACTTTCCTAGATGCCAGTTGTGTGGCTATTTTTTCCAGACCCTTCTCTTCATATTCCTGATATATTTTTTTTAAAGAGAGATTTTTTTTTTAATATTTATTTTTTAGTTTTCGGCGGACACAACATCTTTGTTTGTAGGTGGTGCTGAGGATCGAACCCGGGCCGCATGCATGCCAGGCGAGTGCACTACCGCTTGAGCCGCATCCCCAGCCCCATATTCCTGATATTAAAAATAAATTCACACTGGGAGTTTGAACTTTGTAGCATTTGAGCCCTTGTCCAATCTCGTGCGTTTCCATTATATGTGAAGGTGAATCTCCTCAATCCAGGTCTTTATCTTCTTATGCTTATGTCCTCATTTGCTCCTCCTTTGCCTTCTCCCCTTACCTCATCCTTTAGATGACCACCAGGTTCATCTTCCCAAAAAATACCTCTTTAATTTGATCACCTCCTTGTGTAAAATACTCGATGACTCCCAACTACCTAAATGCCCCATTCTTTCATCTGGTATGTGAGGTCACCTTCTGGGTCCATTCTACTTCTAGTGTTTTTGTCTTCATGATGAACATCATCCAGAATGTTGATTGACTTCACAACACGTTCTGCCTTCCCTACACTCCTGACATCAACTCCACTTGGAGATTTCTCCTCCTCATCTTCTTTCCTCATCCCATGGTATTTCATCCTTTTGAGACCCAGGGCAAAAGCAAGACAGAAGTTTTTATTGGTCATCCCTGATGAAAATAATCCCTCTGTTTGATAATCTTCTATCTCTTGAATTTACTTTCTCTGTGTTTCTAGGTTTAAGCTGTGTATATCTTTCTGTTTTGTCTCTCAACCCTGATTACAAAACTCTTATGGTTCAAGACCATGCCCTGTACTTTGAGTGTCTCCCTCATTCTCTAGCTTGTCATCACACATATTATGGGTGCTCAGAAAACATCTGTTATCTGCTCTCAAAACTAAGGTGCTGCTCTTGCTAACAAACCTGAAGGCCAAGAGGCTCCAGTTTCTAGAGGTGTGAGATAATTTTTTCCTGAGTTACAGCATCTGGGTCACATTGCTTTACTTCTAGGATCTGGGTTACTGTACCCCAGGGTCTGAAGGGTCCATGAGTGACAGCGGGAAATGTGTTTGGAAGAAGGGTCCTGCTGTATGTGGAAATGAGGAGGGGTCACCAGCTCCCCTAATCGGAGACACACTCAGTGCAGGGCAGTAGAAAAACACACCCTGGATACAGGCAGGAAGCAAGCACATAGAAAACTTGAAACTATTGTAAAACCAGCTAAGAGGTATTCTGCTTTTTATGATAGCCAAACCCTGGCATTTCCAAAGGATGTCAGCGATAAAATACTTTTTCTCCCTCAAAATATGTTGCAGCGATGGTTTCTGTTAATTTTCAAGGATATACATATAAACTCAAAATTAGCACATTTTTGTTGTTTAATAGACACTATATTCTACATGGAAGCTAATTCTGAGAGGTCCAAGTTATGCCTACGGATGCAGGGTCTCAGCTATAAACTCATTCGATGTTAACAATTCCAGATCCTTCTCTTGCTTCGGGTGGGTACAGCTCTCTTCTCCAGCCAATGTTGGTATCATGTGTTTCCACATTTGAAAGTTGATTTTAAATAACCAGTGGAGGCAGAGTGATTGTAAAATTGAAGAAATGACCCTTGAGTTACAATAGTTATGTCATTTTCTATTAAGTCTTGTGGGTCTTTTGTTTATGCTTAACATTTAGGTACCACAAAGAACATTTGCTCGGTGAGTGCACAGTTTATATATGAATAAAACTTGTTTCACTTCATGACTATGATTGTAAATCATGTTGTCACATGGAGAAGGGATGTGTGAAAAAAATGATTTTCCCTGAATGTCATGCATATTAGGAATTCCTGAGCATTAGATTGGCTTTTGCTTTATGGAAGAACACTTTTCTGGGAGGTCTCCAGAGAAGGCTCTACCCAAACATCTCCCTAGCAAAGAGATTTTTCTGTGACCAGTCATGTGAAATGTGTAAATGATTCCCTCCCTTTCTCTGCCTCATTCTTTATCATTTTAACTCATTTGCTTTTCTTCACATAACTTGTAACACCTGAACCATTATAAAAAAGGAGCAAGTATATGTGTGTGTGTGTGTGTGTGCAAGTGTGTACCTGTTTAATATTTGTTTTCTAGACTCTAAGTTCCATGGGGTAAGGAAATCTGCTTTCTCAAAGCTGTCTCCTGAGCTCCTACAAAAGTCAGTGTTGGCATACAAGTCAAGTGCTCAATAAATATTTCTTGAGTGCATGAATGAAAGAATGAGGAGATGCATCATATTCTATCCTAAAGAGATGTTTCCTGTCTTCTGTCCGGAGCTCATTTTGCAGTGGGAAGGAGGAAGCTGAACTTCCGGTGGATTACAGAAGTACCTTTTCTTCTCCCTAACCTAAAGAATGTGGCCCTCTGGGAGCAGATGAAAAACTGCCTCTCCTTTCTTATTTGTCACTTCAGCTTGCAAACCTAACACAGAGGGTGACTTGGTAATAAAAACTCAAGTATTGAGCTTACTATACTTAGATCCTTTAATATGTGTTATCTCAATGAGTTCTTAAGAATAGACATTTCATAGATAAGAAAATGACAAATTGTCACACTACAACTTGTCCAGGTCCTGATACTATCAAGGACCAGAGTTTGGTTTTGCAAAGGTGTAGCTGCAGAGCCTGGCTCTTAACTATTAAGGGCTGCACCATGTTTTTACTGGGTAACAGCAAGGGGAGTGAAGGGCATGAACACAGCACTTGCCCTGGAAGAAAAGCTGAGCCGTTTCAACCAGCTCAGGGGACACTTGCTTTCTGCAGCTCCCCCAAATGCTGTTTATGCATGTGAGAATAACACCAGTACAATCAACAGGGGCTGCCCTGTCCCTGAGACCCAGAGGAAAGGACAGCCGGGGCATGTGAGGCAGAGCCTGGTCCTTTGTGGGATTCTCTTCCTTTCTAGCAGTCTCCGCTGCTTTGGCACCTGCTCCTGCCAGCATATGCTGCTGGGAAGTGTTAGATGTCACCTCCCAGCTGTGAAGTGGGGCGGAAGGGAGAAACCAAAGGAGTGGCACAAAAGAGCTGGGGAAGTAAATGCAAGGCTGAAGGGGGTGGGAGAACTGTGTCAGCTCAGATGGAGAGGACATGATCCTCAGGGAAGGATGTAGCCCAGTCCCCACAGTCAACTGTGCCTAACTGGGTGGGCCGTGTCCTCTGTCCAGATGCTAAGCATTCTTCTACCAAGGTTCTATTTTCTTTCCCACTCTTTGGATGACCTACTCTCAAAATACACTTCAGGTTTCTTTAAAATAATAATAATAATAATTAATAATAGCTTTCATGTGTTTTAGATACTTTGAATCAGCTTTTTTAAAAGTGCAAAAATTTTTGTTTAAAATTATACTAACAAAGTTATAATGGCATTCAGAAAAGTAAACAAAGCGCCTCCCCAAATCTCTCCATGCTAAGAATGTTTTCACTTCTTTTTCTGGATTCTTCCCTGTATGGGTCTTGATCACATCCATGCACATTTTTTTTACCGTGGCAGAAGCTCAGATCTTTTAATGTGCTGAAATCTATATCTGAAAGGCCTTGTCTCCACTGCCACTAGCAACCGGCATTGCCTGGGATGAAGAGGAGGTGACAGGGATGATGGTGCCCCTGGGAGATTCACCCTTGAAGAGAGAGGTGGCCTCAAAACCTGAAGTGGAGTTTGTAGGATAAAAAAAAGAAAGAAAAAAAAAGAATGAAAAATCAAGAGCTGAGCCAAGGATGAGGGAATGAAGGTACCTAAAAGCCCAGATGAAAAACCTGAATAGACATAGGTGTGGAAAGGGGAAAAAATGTGAAGGAGAGGAAGATGATAATAATGAGGAGGGACGAAAGGAGAATCACTTGCACCTCCCTGCCTTTCAGTTCCCTGCCAGGCCCCGTAAGTTAACTCTCTCTCCATGAAGCCTAGACTTTGTCACTTTTCTACAATCGGAGGAATGAAGATGGCAGGAAAAAGTACATGTGAGTTCAGACGCTGCAGAAATCGGTCTGTCGTTAATAATGGTTTAGGAGAAGCTGGCGTGCCATTTCTCACTGATAGAAGCCTCTGGGGGCGCTGAGAGAGATGGAGTCTAGAACAAAACGTGTAAACTGTCACCGGGAAAAACTCAAGAGAAGAAAGCTGATGGTATCCTTTAAGCATCAGTAAGATAGTCTAACCCGAGACAGAATTCTTGATCATGCTGGGTGTTTTAGACGCTTAAATCATGTCTCTGATGACAGCTCAGGGCCGGGTATTAGATTTTTACCATGAATTATAATGGTACCCATTTAAACTCACGGTGAACTGTTTGGTTTTGAGAACAGACCATACCCATGTGTGTATCCCGAAGTTTTTCACATGACCCACGGTGAAAGACGCAGGATGGTAGGCAGCTGTCTGTCTGATCCATGGCAAGTTGATGAAGAAGTGAAGTGTATTACATGGAGGAGAAGTTTCTAGTGTCCATACCTGGTGGCAGCAGATGGTTCCTTTTTCCATGACTAATTAACAACTGAAAATAGCCTGCATGATACATTTCCTAGATGGGGGAAGCAGTCCAAAGCTTGGCTGAGTTGCTGTGATGCTTTCCTGTTCCTGGTGGTCTGTTTCTAATAACCTGCACAATCATGTAATAGAATCCTGATTTAAAATCTGTCAGAGATTCGTGTCCTGGAATAAGACCAGGGTGGATTTAGATGCTGGAGTATTTCTCCACTGCCGTTCCATCTATACCAAGTCGAGCAAACTTGAGAAACTGACTGTCCAATAGCAAGGGCTTGCAGCAGATCATGAGTGTCCGTGGCAGTGAGTGGTTCTCAAACATTGCTGTACACTAGACTCCTCTAGTGAGTTCTGAGAAGCATCCAAGTCCCAGGCTTCACTGTACATACAGAAAGCTAGAAATTCCAAGCTAGGGATAAGGCATCAGTAGTTTTAAAAAAATTCCTAGGTGGTTCTTACACACGGCTATGAAATAAGGCATGGTACCACAAATACTAAGGAGAAATACCTATGTGCTCTAGGAGTACTTCAGAGGAAAGAGTAATAGCAAAGATCTGTGTGGCAGGAAAGACGGAGGATGCTCTACCCAGAGAGAATAGCAGAAGCCAAACCGAGATGGGAAAGCACAGAGTGGACCAGATCAAAATTCTTTCTGGCAATAACTTGAAGGCAGGAGAGACAGCAGTAGAGAATAACAGAGGGCATCAGAATGTGCTGGAAAGGAGCTTGGAATCCAGGCTGATGCTGTCTTATATGTAGTTTCATAGGCAAAGGTAATCACTGGAGAAAGAAAGCGTTTGTGTGTTTGTTTTTAATTTTCAATACCTTCATTCTTATTTATTTATTTTTATGTGGTGCTGAGGATCAAACCCAGTGCCTCAGCCACACTTGGCGAGTGCTCTATTGCTGAGCCACAAACCCAGCCTTTTTGCAGTTCTTTTCTTTATTTTTAATGAACGCAGGGCCAGTGAGTAAAAAAAAGTGCCTGGAAGAAGGCATAAATATAAACCTGTACCACAGTAGGATGCTGATTGCTTTAAAATAGCATTTCCTAACTTTAGTTATTACTTTGCCATCTTCATGATGTTTGTGCAGAATTTCCTCATAGCTTTATTGAAATGGACTTACTTATTTTAACTTAAATATATCTATAACAGATTATCTATCAGCCCACCTATATTACCTACCCATCACATATTTATATAAATTCCTCAATGGAAATCCAGTATACCTTTTCATCAGTAGAAGTTTAACCTTAGAACCCAATCCCATAAAAACAAATAAAGCGGTTTCTTTTATTAGTGCATTATAGTTATATACAACACCGGGGCTGATTTTGACATAATTATAGAAGCATGGAATGTAATTTCCTCTGATTTCGTTCCCAGTACTTCCCTTACCCTCCCCTCCTCCTTTCCCCATGTTTTTCTCTATGTATACTCTAAAGTGATTTCTTAAAGACTCTCACTTGCTCTCATTCTGAGTTTGAGGCCTGGTCCCTTTGTTGAAAGGAGATTCACAAATGATGTTGACAAAGCAGCACTAAGCAGGATGGTCACCCTAAGGATGGAGAAGAGAGAACGGAAATGAGATAGCCCAGAAGCAGATGTGCCCAGCTTTTGTCCAGGGACTCTTTGGGGCTCTGCTGAGGGTGATGGGCATTTTGTCAGCATTGCTCCTGAGAATGCAACCAAAGTCTGCCACATGTCAGCTTGAACGCTAAACTGCCTACAAGGGAGGTAGCTAAGAAACAGTAAAAAAAAAAAAAATAATAATAATCACAGTACCTCACCTTTGAAGGTGCTTTCAGATCTAATCATCCCCTCTTTTTCTTCCTGTAGAAAGGGCAGCTCCTGTTGGTTTGATAATCCCAGGAGTTTGCTCTCAAGGTAAATTAAACTCAACAATCTGTCCATTTTACAGATGAGCAAACCAAGACACAGAGAGGCTAAGAAACTGGCCATATTTTGCACAATTAATAGGCGATACAGTTGGACATCAAATTGAGGTTTGTTTGACTGCAAAGCCTGACCTCATCTTCTTCTTCACCCTGCCCCCAAATGACTGTGCCTGGTTATTCACTTCCCCAGATGATTTTGGCTTAATGATTTATGAGTGCCCTGAAGAATCCCTGCAGGGATGGAACTGATCGTCTCTGTAAAGCAGAACAAGAGGCATGTTGCTGCTGTTGCTGCTGCTGCTGCTGAGGTCCAGATGAGCTGGTATGCAGGGCTGGCTGTCTGTTATGGCTAAGAGAGTCTAATGATAAGTTAACCCAGACATGTGATGACTCAACATAACACGAGGTCATTTCTTGATGTCCAGGGCAGTTTGAGATTGGTGACAAAATGGGAAGTGAAGGTGACTTTGCTTCATTTAGTCATTCAGAGAACTAGGCCAACTGTGGCTCAGTTATCTTCCAGTTCTTGCCTTCTAAGGCTGCCATTGTTATCTGTTCTTCAGTCAGCCAAAAGGCAAAACAGCTTAGAGGAATATGCATGGGATGAGTTTATAGTCTGAGCCACGGAAGAGGTTTGCATGCCTTGCATTCCCATTGCATTGGCCAGAATTCAGACACTTCACTGCACCTAATGGCAAGGAAGTTTGTGATGGATAGTCAAGCCAAGAAGAGGAGGAAATGGATTTCAGAGAGCACTCATACCAAGGGAGCAGAAGAAAGTGCCCAAGACTAGAAGTCCGAAGATCAGGGCTTTCAATCCTGATGACCCCATTGCTAGATCCACTTGACAAGGTGATTTTCAGAATAAAGTGGTCCCTGTTGCTTTTTAACCTACAGGGAAATTTAAGATCAAAATGGAAATGAAATGTGATATGCAGGTATTCTTCACAAAGAAACTTAGAGCTTAGCATAGGAGAATGACAAAGACCTTGGTGGCAAATGGAATCAAAGTTCAGATTCTTTTTTCTGCCACTGCATAGCTGTGCTAGTATCACTCATTCATTCAAGCTCTCTCCGTGGCAAAATGCTTTCTGTTAATGTAGGAATAAAAGCACTTACCTCACTTTCTCTTTCTTCTTTTTTAAATAGAGTCCAAAGTATAGAAGAAGACAGTAGCCTGTAGAAAATCTTTGAAAACTACAAAAGGTCAAAGAGAGATTCAGGTTGTAGTTTTAGTACCATGATGACCTTGTGCTTCAGGGTCTATTGTTGGATAGTTGCTCCCAGTTTAAACATCCTCTCCTGGAGGAAGAACAGTACATTTTGTTAAAGGAAATGCTCACTCCCAATGCTCATCGCGACTGTAAACTGGGAGGGAACAGCCTGGCCAACTCCATGTTTGAATTACTAGCATACCGGGTACTGTGTATGGTTTGTGTCTGGTTGATAATTGGATGGAGTTCAACTTTAAAATATTCTTTCTGGCCAATGGCAGAATTGTGCAAGTGACTGCCACTGCAATAGTGACTAACTCCCCAGGGAGGGCCACAGAACTCTAACAGCTCCTGTGTCTCTCTTTGGGGGTGAGTTTTCTCCCAAGTGATCATCCCTCTCCACCTTTTGTATTTGCTAAGTGACTATTCTGAATTGATGGTGTTAGTCATTTAAACAGAGTCATGCCAGCTCTCATGCCTTAGCAGTTCCTGAATTAAAGTGATTCATTAAGTTATTTTCCTTTGCTCCCCCCCCCACCCTTGTTGGAGTCTCTTGAAACTTCTTAATTCTAGCCAAAGTGCTCATTACCTTCTAGGTTGCCTTCTGAGTTGAATTTTACAGAGGGGTGATTGCCTAACCTGGGCTTTTCATTCATTTCTGGGCTCACCCAGCTATGAATCGGCAGGCATAGACTGTTCTTCTCATAGTGGAATGAGGATGACTCACTCTTTTATTTTCCTGGGTTGCTGCAGGTAAGGCCGCATCTGCCTTTGTAAGCTTTAATAAGTAAATAGCAAGGGTGATGAGAGAAAATCAGAAAGAATCCAGCTACCATTAGCTCCAGAATGGAGGCTGCATTGTATCATATTACTATCTGTTTTATTCAGCCTTTTCACTGCTGTGACCAAAAAAACCTGACAAGAATAATTAGAGGAGGAAAAGTTTGTTTGGGGAGCTCATGGCTTCAGAGGTCTCAGATGGCCAACTCTATTGTTCTGGGCTGGAGGAGAGGGCAGAGCATCAAGGTGGAAGACTGGGGTGGAAGAAAGCAGTGCAGGACATGGCACCAGACATCAGAGAGAGAGAGAGTGAGAGCAAATGTACTTCCCCAGTATCCCCCCTCCTCCAGCCACACCCTACCTGCCTACAGTTACCACCCAGTTAATCCCCTGATGCACTAATTAGGGTAAAGCTTTCATACCCTCTAAACTTTCTTGCAGTATCTCACACATGAGCTTTTGGAGGACATCCCGTATCTTAACCATAACACTATCAAATTTGATGATCTTGACTTTGCCACCATTAAAGAACTTGCAGAGTATCATTCTTTACATGTCCCTTCCAATGAAACAGAATTTGTCAATAAAATAGCTGCAGAGAGTCATCCCTGTGTTTCTCAAAGTTTCATGTGCATAGGAATCACCCAAGATCGTCTTAAAATAAAATTCTAATGCAGGAGATCTAGGATGGCATCAGGCATTTGGAATTTCTCTCCAGTTTCTAAGGGATGCTGCTCATCCAGCTACTACACTTTGAGGAGGAGGAAACAGATGATGAAGCAGGCCCCAATCTTACCAAGGCCTCATTCTTTATACTAAACATTTTCAAATGATGTGGTCTCTATGAAAGGAGTAAGAAACAGGTTGCACTTATGATAATAAAGAAAGAAATTGCAATCAAGGGGACAGTAGGATCTTTTATGTTTTCCATAGTACTTTTACAAAGTGCCTCCTTTAGTTTTTTTTTTTTTTTTTTTTTTTTTGTGTGTGTGTGTGTGTGTGTGTGAGTTTGCAAAATTTAGGCAGCTCCACATCTAAGATTCCATCTATGCTGACAGTGAAAGGAAAATAATAGCCTATTCCTTCTGAGTAGTGGTGTGGGCATAGCTACAACAAATTACCTGACAAAAGGGATGGTTAACTATAAGGGTAGGTGTGGCTGGGGATTCATAGACAATTAAGAATCTGTGTTGGGATCAGATGCCAACTTACTAATGATTTTGTACCTTGGAAGCTTTAATATTTAGGATGTCAAACTATAACTATTGGGAACATAACTTTGCAAATATATTCTTCTATTAAAGAGAAGAGGTGGAACCTCTGAAAATATCTGAATGCATATTAAGAATTACAGCCATATGCATGGTGATTACTGATTGCCAAGCTTTGGGCAAATATCAGTTCCTTTACTCTTCACAATGATCCTATGAAGTTGGTACTATTATTGTCTCCACCTTGTAGGTAAAGAAACTGAGTAACAAAAAGGTTAAGTACATTGCCCAAATCAACATAGCTCAATTTTTAAATCTGGGCTCGCTGGCTGCCAAGTCTATTCTCACTGACATGTTTTTCCTGATCTCACATAGGAAATTCACATACTTACATACATATGATTTAAGTTCACATCCTTCTTCTTCTCCCCTCCAAAAATCTTTAATTTCTGTCATTCTACCAACTATGAGATGACCCTAACAATACCCTGGCAACCTCTGAAGATGATTAGGAAATTGAAAAAAAATAACCCATGTGAAATTATATAAACAATGTACAGAAGACTCAAGGATTGAATGGAAGTACAGAAACAGTGTGTTTGATTGCTAGTGAGGTCCTTTGCCTAGTATTATCTCAGTATCCAACTTGTGTTTCTTTAATCTCTATTTCTGTATATTTGCTACTTCTTCAGGAAGAATTAGTTTGGCATAGACCTGTAAATTAAAAACAAAAAGATTATTTTTGGATTTTCTTTGTTTAGGTTTTCTTAAAATAGAATGCTCTATAGAGGCTAAATACTAATAAAAGATCCATCCGCAGATTTCATTCATTCATACATTGAAAGATTATTCCCTATGGATTCTTCTCTGAAGTGTTAGCCCATCTGGGTGGAAATGATTCTCCCACACCTCCTGTATTTAGCTCTTAGGTGTTTTGTGATGGAAGCAATTTCACCATAGAATTTTGCACTCAAATTTAGCCCATGCTTTTTCTTGTTGCTTTGTCTCATCCCAGCAAATTTGTCATTCTGCAAAAGCCCTAACTTTTTAGTGTATCAGTCTTCCAGCTGCACATGTTTTTCTTCTTTCAAATTTTAGTAGGAGATAATATAGCAGTCCCCACCTAATTGTATTACCCTGTTCCATCCAAGAGGTCAGGGCACCTGAGAATATGGATTTATGATAAGGAAGGACCAGAGGTTTTGCTGTGTTGCATTGTCTCAGGTTCCGATGCATGTGGTGAAGTTGTATAGAAAAATTCTTTTTTTCTATCAGAAAGCCCCAAAAGAAAAAAGGAAGCAAATTTTCAACCATAACTAGCTACATGAAATAAAATAGAATCCAGATTAGAATTCATTTCCTTTTAGGCCAAGATCATGACATATCTTTTAGAGTAAATGTTAGAGTTAGATATGATTTGTTAAAATATCACATTCAAAAGAGAACCAAGATGAAGTAAATTGTGTGTGTGTGTGTGTGTGTGTGTGTGTGTGAGAGAGAGAGAGAGAGAGAGAGAGAGAGAGAGAGAGAGAGAGAGAATAGGTAAGATTTTAAAGCTGATTGAATAAGAAGAGAACCATCAGATAATCCCATCATGATTTGCTTTAACTGTGGCTTCTGTAATTATGTTCGTTTAGGGTTTTGACGTGGCCAGTAGTTAATGAAAGTCTGTGTCTTTTAGAGCATTGCTTGCCTTCTGTGGTATTGCTCTAGAGCAACTTTTGACAAAGGAAGGTAGTCTATGTGAACTACTAGCTTCTGATGTATCTAGGTGCATATTTTTGATGTAAAAGGTGCAGCCAATGTGGTCTAGTGGTCAATGATGCAGACCTTAAATTCCTAGTGCTCAGTTCAAATCTTGCCCTTTCCAGTTCTCAGCTACATGACCTTGAGTGAGTTACCTCTTTTGCCCAGCTCTCTTTCTTTGTCCTTGCAATGAAAATAATAATAGTATCCAATTGAGGGAGTTGTGGTAGAGATTATGCAAACATAGTGTGTAAATATCTTTAAAAATAATAAGTATTGATGCTGAGCCTGGTGGTGCATGCCTGTAATCCTAGTGGCTCTGGAGGCCGAGACAGGAGGATCATGAGTTCAAAGCCAGCCTCAGCAAAAGCAAGGTGCTAAGCAACTCAGTGAGACCCTGTTTCTAAATGAAATACAAAATACAGCTGGGGATTTGGCTGAGTGGTTGAGTGTTCCTGAGTTCAATCCCTAATAATAATAATAATAATGATAATAATAATGGACAATATAAGGCTTAATGTTTAGATAATTTTTATCCTTTAGCCACTATTAATCCATGTGGTGACATAAGCACTCTAATATTTATTCTTGGATACTTGGCAATTTGAAAAACATCCATTCAAATCAGTTAATACTAATGCTGACCCCAGGGATGTGTGTATCATTGACTAAAATCCCTTCACTGCACACACACGTGTGTACACATACACAAGGCCTAAAGGAATGCAGCTTATGGCTCTCCATATGAACCTAGAGTGATTCCGCTCTTCAGATCACAGCTACTACCTACAGAAATCTGCATGTTGTAAGTGCCCACGCTTCATCCTAAGCCCACTATTATTTTCAGCTTATTGTGTTTCTATGTATTTATTTAAAGTAAGTTGAAAAAAATGCTAATAAATCAGAGGATGAAGAAATGCCACTCAAAATATCATTCCTTATGCCTAGTTGATATTTTGGTGATTGTTACATCTTCGGGTGTTTTGTTATTAGTTGTGATCATGTTGTACGACATAATTTTATATCTCCCCTTTTCACTACATTTAACAATGTTTTCAAGCATTATTACAAGACCTTTATAAACATCACTGTAATGGCTGCATAATAGCACATTCAGTGGGTATGTTGTAGTTAGTCTAACACACTTAGTGGTATGAACCATTTATGTTTCTCTGGTTCTTTGCTGTTATAAATACTGTTGCCACAAACATCTCTGTACACACTAATGTTACAGTGTTTATGACAGTGGTCACGCCCATGCTGGCATATGCCAAATCTGTATGTAAGCCATCAGAGTTGGAATTTGGTTGATGTCCTTGCCTTTGATTTCTCCCACTGCATTTCTTGATTTACTTACAATTTCTCTAGCTCAAGTTCAATGTCCAAAGTTCATTTCTGACATTTCTTTGCCTTTCAAAGTTGAAAGTTCAGGAAATCCCAGAATGGTCTAGAATGAAGAAAAGTTACTCGGAAAACTTGCACAGAAACTGCATTCTCAAAATTGCAGGTTCTGATCTCTCAGAAAACTCCTAGAAGCCTCCTGGGGCTGGAACATCCTAAAGCTATTCTGAGAAATGTCATTTTCCTGGACATATTTCCCCAGCATTCACTTATCTCCTCCAAAAAAATTAGTCCTATTAAACTCACCATAAAAAAAATACGAATCTTGTACCTTTTAGTGAGAGGCCTCTGTATCCTTCTCTTGAGTTAGATAATTGAGTAATTTTTTTCTAGCTATTAATGCTAGCAGGCTCTATCTTTTTCCCCCTAAACCATTATCATCAGTTAAATTCATTTACTCTCCTTAGACTCTCTGCCAAGCCCCTCTTGTGTTCCTCATACCGGAATTTGTACAGTTCAATACAAGAAAAATATTCTTGTTTGCTTGGACTCATTCATCTGATATGCAGTTGTTGAAATTTGAAATTTAATAACACTGATTAATATTTTTTGCCACTCTATCCCCCGTAAAGGGCCCCAATTCACCCCTTAACTTCTTTCTACTCCTAATTTCCCCAGCAGCCTCAGCCCCTCCAACTCTATGATCCAACTCTTCCCCCCTGCTGAAGTTATAGCATGGTTAGTTCTGATTGTTTGCAGTCCATGCCAATAGATAGAGATGATAGATGACAGACAGGCATGTGGTGTGAACATGCACCTCTGCCTCCTTCAAACTAGGATTTGAGTTTGTAACTTGGAAGTAATTTTCTTGAAAGGAGCATGGCTTCTTTGGAGCTGGGGATATCTTTTGGTTCCTACCACTGCCTCTGCCTGTTACTGACCCAACCTGCTTCTTTAGCAGATAGGACATCTTTTCTCAGGTGGATGGAGAGATGATAAACCCAATTGACATCTCATCGTTTGGGAAAGCCTGACATGGGCCTGTTTCTCTGTTGCTGCTTCTTATTTCGGGTATCAAGAACTTGAAGTCAAATGGGGCAGAAGCAGAGAAGGAACATGAGGTTGTGTGCATCTCTGCTACTCAAGGGATCCCTCTAAGAATCAAGAGATGGAGCAGTAGATCAGAATGGAACTGAGTTTCTGTGCTGGCTTGGCCACTCTGTCACTTTTGCTCCCAATGCGTCTGTTTCAAGAGGTAAGGGATTTCTGGGTTGTGCATGAGGCTCTCCCAGGCACAGTGATAGCCGTGCAAACCTCTTCCAAGTTATTTTCACAGACTTCTGCCTTACAGCCAGCCAGCTTTTGGCTTGACTGAGTTCTGTCTTTGAGAAACATGCATATTTAAAGGTAATGTTTATAAACCAAGGGGTGGTATTGTGTTGGCTCTGTCCATGTAGAGATTTTTGAGATTCATTTTAAAGTTTACCTTTTTGAAAGCTTACCTAAGTTTTTACTCCTCTACCCCAACACAAATACATCTTCATTTTACTGTTGGCACATCTAGCAAATTTTTGAATATCTCTGTCTAATTCTCTTGAAACTTAGAATTTTATTAATTACTCAAGTATTATTAGAAAAAAAAATCTCATAAACTTTTCATTTACAGTAATCATGAATAAATTGTGTTTAGGTGAAAGGGCTATGTATTAATTGTGCCTGGTGTTTTTGTTGATTAGGCAATTCTGTAATAGTGCTAATCAGAGCTGCCTCCTGTCTATCAGCACTGACGAGCTTTTCCATTGACTGTGCTGATTTAGAATATTAGTTGTATCTAGCTTTCCCAAGGTAGGGGAGCCATTCTCAGCATGACTGTTTTCATCCTCGCGCTGAATTGGCAAAATGAAAATGATTATGAAGCTAATTGCATAGCTCAAGCCAGAATCCTGGATTTCTCTTTGCCTCGTTCCTCCCTGTCATTCAATACTACATTTGTTCAGTCAAAGTCTTGCCAGTTTGAGTTCTTAGCTATTTCCTGAGTTCCATATTCCCTTCTGGGTCAGGCCCTACCATGTCTTTGTTTTTTTTTTTGTACCACGGATTGAACCCAGGGGAGCTTAACCATTGAGCCACATCCCCATCCCTTTTCATATTTTATCTAGAGACAGGATCTGGTTGAGTTGATTCGGGTTTTGCTAAGTTTCTCAGGCTGGCTTTGAACTTGTGATTCTTCTGCCTCAGCCTTTCTAGCTTCTAGGATTATAGGCATGTGCCACTGCACCCAGCCCTGCCATGTCTTGTTTGGACTATCACCATAGCTTTTGACTTCCTCTCCCTGACAATAGAATTTCCCAGCATAATGTTGCCAGAGGATTTTCCCAAGAGCACATTCAAACATGTAACTGTCTCCTTTAAAACTTGTCAGCAGATGCCCATTACCCACTGCATAAAGCCCATGCTGCAGAGAAGGACAGACACGTCTTGTGCTTCAGAATCTTCCCTTTCATTTCAACTTAATCACCTCTCGCTCTCCAATTTAAATTGACACCCTATCAACACCACCTGACTCAGGATTCTCCTCATTCCTTTCAGCCATGTTTGGTCCATGGTTTTTACTGGACTATTTTGTTACCATTTTGCATCCTGACTAATCTAGCCTACACCTCAGCAGTTAACTGGACCTCTTGCCTCTTCTGGGAATTTTGGGGAGGATGCTCTTCTACCACTGTGCAGAATCTCAGTATCTGTTCGTGTTTCTGCACCCTACTACAACTGCCACTAGCCCTCCGTTCTCTGAGGGCAGAGAAAGTCCCTTTTCTCTTGTTATTCCCAGTGTCTAGTGTTGAACCTAGAGTTTAGTAACTGTTGATGATGTTATGCTGGGTCATCAGGTCATGGCCGATAAGGTTGAAGTTTTTACCAAAGGAGGCATTTTTGGTTTCAGTCTCTAGAAGTAAACCCTGAGTGGAAGATCCATGAGAAACTGATTCACTGGGAAGTGGTTCTATGAAACAGTGCTAGGGGACTAGGGAAGTGAGACAGGGAAGAGAAGGGAAGGGAAGGGAAGGGGTGGGGTCAAGCAAAATCATGCCATCAAGAGAGTCCCGCAGAGGATAACTGTGGCTCAGTTTTGCAGGGAGTTGTGGAAACAGTTTAGGTGCTACCTCTGATTTGTCATACCAGGGATAAGTAGCTGGGTTTTGAGAGTTTCAGATCCATCAACATTGGCTAAGGGCTGGTTGCCTTCCCTCCAAAATATAAACTCTCAGTCACTTGACTTTCCATGTGGATATGGAAACAGGTCAGAAGGACCACAGGTCTTAAAAGTAAGCACATGCCAGAATCACCTACAGAACTTAATAAAATGCAGATTGTTCAGCCCCATTCCTAAAGTTTAGGATCCAATAGCTCTGGAGTAGGAGCCATAAATTTGCATTTCCAGTAAATTCTTGGGTAATACCCCTGTTGCTGGTCTGCAGTTTATACCTTTAGAAGCATTGATTTAAGCAAAACATTTTATGGCTGCCCAAGGGCCATACTTCAATGAAGACATGGGTGCCAACCACTGGGAGTGAAAACTTAACCAGACTGGTAGATTTGGAAATCATTGAGGGACCAACCCAAAGGGTATAAGTAGAGCATGAACAGCATCTGCTGGTCCCATTTCTAATCTAACCACCTTCCAATGGGAAGGATGAGATTATCTCCAGATTTAACTTCTTAATCAAACTTCACTTTGTGGAGATTGAAAATCATGTGCACTCAACTATTTCTTCCTGTCATCTTTGTTCTCTTCGCATCTTCCTCATTCCATTTTGATAAAAATATTTCCTGCAGGCACCCCTGCTTTGTCTTGTGGATATGTTTTTCTCCCCAGCTGACTTCTTTATGTGTTCTCTTTTATTAAAATCTGCCAAAACAAACTTCAGAATGCTGTTATCTTAGCAGGAAGGAGCAGATTTCAGTATTGACAAGTAGAGAAGAGAGAACTGAGGCAATGCATCTTAGAAATATACTACAAGGAATAAATTGCCAGGTACTAAAATCAGCCAAATGAGTGGAAAAAGGACCTGGAATGAAGATTTATTTTGTGGTTGTACAAGGTATTCTTTGCAAATAAGGGAAGAAATTTTTGGCAATCATGGGGATTCCAGAAAACCCTTAGGTGTGCTTTTACTTTTCCAAAAGAGAATTTCCTTCACTGTATTCGTATGGGTTGTTTCAAAAAGTTCCTGGAGCTCCCCCAAGGCCTCTGATGCTCACCAGAGTAGCTCATGCACTGGAAAATCCGTCTAACTTAGAGCTTTGAAATAAATACGAGAGAGTTGAAAGTTTATTATTGTAATTAAATCTGACATCAAGCGGGAATGATTGCAAAGGCGATAAATCATTCAAGAATTATGAAACAGTCCTTTTACTATACTCCTTGTTTAATTCAATATCAACAGAAACACACCAAGTACCTACATTATGTAAAACAGGGAAGGGATAGGAGGAGGGAGAGGGAGCTGTGGGAAAAAGAGGGACTTTTTTCCTGAAGAAACTTGCTGTGAGATGCCTTTGTGGGAATATGAGAATTATTTGGGCCCCCAATTTGGTCAAATATGTTGAATTTAAGAAGACTACAGAGAGAAAATTCTTCAAGGAAGAAAGAAGGGTAGCCATGAGGAAAAGTTGAAAACAAATAGATTATTGGTGGTGGAGAAGAACTGGAGAGGAAAACATAACCATCTTCAAATTTATGGACATCTGTTAAAAGACAGTGGGTTTTCCAGCCATGCTGTGACATAAGCACATGGCAGAGAATTTACCCAACAGAAAATTCTGGGAGTTGGTGGGATGTTAAGGGTGTCTTTGGAAGGAAGTATGTTACCATTTATTGGATTTCTACCATAATCCAGAGATCTATAATTATCATATCCTCCCAACTACTTGGCAATAGAATAAACTTTATCATTTAGAATTAACAAGATGGGCAGGACAGTTGTAAAGATGGAGCAGAGTTTCTGAACACTCTCACCCACTTTCCCCTATTGATCCTATCATAGGCAGTCTGGCACAGGGGTATGTTCCCATCAGCTGACCATTCAATATTATTTAGATATGACCAATTTCCCCCTCTAATGTGTTTGACTCTTCAAAAATCCAGTTCAGGATCTACATGACATTTAGCTGTGGTCCTCTCTCAACTCCACATCCTGTCTACTCTGGTCCCATGACAGTTTTTCCATCTTTCCTTTTTATATGATTTTGAAAGTTTTGAATAATGCTGGTCAGGTATTTTGTGAAGTGGAAATAGCTACTTTGATAGAAATACATCAGGTACAGCGTCTTCATCAAAGTTAAGGAGTGGGGTTGAAAAGAGAGAGATCACTAAACACTTTCACCAGTGATGACAGTTAAAACTAAGAATTCACTTGTTCCATAGTGATGCTTGAACTCCTTGAATTCTGTTAAATTTTCTCTCTGTGATTATTTTCACTGTTATTAAAGGTTCACTTGAAGAAAACACCTCCCTTGACCCTGGTATACCTAACCACATGGCCTCTCATCCTTGAGAGATCTAATGAAGATGCTACTTTCTACTTGAATTCTTAAGGCTCACTACCACTTGATACTCATGTACTAGACGTAGGGCATTACTGAGTTTATTGTGAGTTCTAATTCTGTATTCTACTAAATGTCTGGTTATATATGTATATAAGAGCGCTTGCCTCACATACACAAGGCTCTGTGTTCAATCCCCAGCACCACAAAAAAGCAACTAAATAAATAAATAAATAAAATTTCATTGCACTATTATATATGTTTATTTGACTTAGCATTGTTTGGACCTAACCTTAATTTTTGCACAAATAGTATTTTAGACATATATTTTTAAAATTATTAGACAATGAGAACATATCTGAGTTGCAGTTAAATATTGAAAATAAATAAATGGACATCCTCTTTTTAGAATCCATGTTGGGGATACAGAGAGTATTAAGTTTTTGTTTTGTTTTGTTTTCCCCCCAGCATAAATAAGCCCTGTTAAGAGAATTGGAAAGCATTTGTTCCACAGTGTGGGCTCTGAGAAATGACTAGACTCTTCTGAGAAGTTGAAAACTCAGTGGCCGTGAAGACTACGACAGAGCCAGAAGAGTTTGCTAAAGCAAGTGGTTGGGCATGAGGCTAGAGAGGTTAGTAACCCTCTAGGGTCAGGAATCTTTTGAGGCCATGAAATTGCCCTATAGCTCACTAAGGGATCCATGGAAAGACTTCAAGGAGGGTTATAAAGTGGCATTTACTTTAATGTCATTTACCAGAAACTTTGCTTTAATGGAGTCCCATGGTACTAGAATGCACATTTAGGTTCCATAATTTCCTATGTCACTCTGTAGGAATGGGGCCCCAGGAAAAGTGGAATCCGCTATTAGGGATATTTTAAGTTTACAGAGGATTGCTATTGTCTTCCTAACGTAGTGGCCTTGAAGCCTTTTGTTTGTTGTTGTTTGTCTTTACAACAAAATGAGTAAATAATGTGGTTGAACATTTGGAAAACACAGAAAAGTGAATAAATCACTCTATTATAGGCAGCTATGAACAGTTATCATTTTATTGTATGACCCTCTGACTCCTTTTCAGTGCATACAGATTGCAAAGTTTTACAGGATAATGTCTGAAAGGACTTCCAAAAGTCTATTTTATACCATGTAGTCTTTAGTAGAAAAGTTTCAATGTTTTCCATCTGGCAGCTAAAGAACCCTGAGGAGCCATGGATTACTTACAAATGTCCTCAAATCCACGTGCATATCACACATCCACAGGCTGAACAAACTAATATCACACCCATGTTCAACTATTGGGTAAGTGTGCGAAGATGCTGTTCCTTGGGATCAATGAATGCCAATTCATTCAAAAATCCTACTGAATTTGGAGTCACTTGCTGCCATTTTTTTTCTTCAGTCAATGAACTTTGCATAAGTTCAACTATTTTACGTTAAGCGCAAATGTGCTGATGTTCCAAAGGGTCCTTTGTGTGATGGCAAAAGAAAAATGGGATGAGAGCGTGACTTGTGGAGTCACTGCTGTTTCTGCATCACACTTGAGAGCCTCCTTTCCCTTAGAGTTTTCTTTTTAGCTCCTTTTCTTAAAGAGAAGCAAACTGCTGACACTGTTGGGTGGTCCTTCTTCTTATTGAATCAACAAACCTGAACTGCCTTCCCTACATCCAAGAAATGACATTTCAATTCCTCAAGCGAAAAGCATTCTCAAAATGTATGAGTGTCTGTAAAATAAGTTGATGATGATGACTACCTTTTCACCCGAGGACTCCAAGAGTCCATATTCACTAATTGCTTGATTCTTATTGTTTACTCTCTTAGTATGTGTGTGTGTGTGTGTGTGTATGTATAAAAGAAATATATATATATATATATATATATATAAAGAAATCTATCCTTGTGAAGAGAGTCAACCAAAAACTTGGAAAATAAAACAGATTTCCTATTTGCGATTATAAAAAATAAAACTATTTCACACTTCATTACTTTCTCTCCCCAAAGCTGAATCTTCTCTCAGTCATTCAGTTGCTGGTGAAAGGGATTTCTTGGATTTTTCTGTCAGTGGGATGTGCTGGCAGATAACCCTTCCATGCTGATTATTTCCTTTTAGATTATTTTGATTTGGTTTGTTTTGATTTTGGTTTGCTTCCTTGGGGCTGGGGGAACTGCCCCCCAGGTGAAAGATCAAAGCCTCCTCATTCATTTCATCAGTTTCCAGTTTTAATCACATTTGCTTGAGCTGACTAAATGTGCTTCCTCCTCTCCGTCCTGGTTTGCTTTTTTCTTCTTAAGTAATTTGAATTGATACTCCTAATGCTTTCTGGTCCTGATTGAGTTTACTATCAGTTAAAGCTCCGCATTCTGATCATTTCTCTCCTTTGTTCTGTTTGTTTTTATCCTGCGTGTGCTGCTAATGAATCTGCACTTTTTCATCACAGAAAAAGATGAGAGGGTGATTTAGGAAAGGTACATCTCCTGGTGGATGCTCAGTTACAAAGAGAAGCAGTCTCCTAGAACAGGGGCACACTTAGTGGTGTGTTTCCCAGAATGACTGAGAGGTTTGGTTTTCAGTGCTGACCCCTTCCTCCTCCCCTACTGTTTGCTGGGTTAGTGATACAGTACAACCTTCATTGCAGTATGATTCTAGACTCGAGATCATATCCACTCTGCCACTTGCATCCCTGGAAAAATTCTTTCTTTCTTTCTTCCTTCCTTCCTTCCTTCCTTCCTTTCTTTCTTTCTTTCTTTCTTTCTTTCTTCCTTTCATTCTTCTCCTTCTCCTTCTCCTTCTTCTTGCCTTGGGTTTTTAAAAATCTATAAAGTAGAGCAAATTATCTGCCCAGGTTGTTTGGGAATCCCATGAAAGACTTCATGTGCTATAAAAAAATGTCAAGAATTATTATTGTATCAAAGGTTTTATTAACAAGCCGAAGGCAAAAGTCATTTCTTCCTTCATTATAGAGAACAATGGTGAGTCCAGATAGGAATCTCCAGTTCTAAGAACTGTGTGACCTTGAGCAAGTTACTTGACTTCCATGTGTCTCAATTGCCCCAAGCACAATGCAAAGATAATCATAATTATGCCACTAGCAAGTTAGGAGAATGAAAAGCAATACTCTACATAGAAATTTCATGGAGTATTGGGCACCTAGTAAAAATCCGAGAACCATTAAGGGCTTTATTATTACATATAAAGAAATCAAGAAGAATTTTGATGTTTTAGTTCTTTCATTCAAAGTAAGTTCACTGCATGTTATACCAGTGGCATGACACTGTGCTCAGCATTGGGAGAGGTAGGCACCATCATCTTCTTAGGTATCTTACAAAAATAATTTTATATATAGAGTGATCAAGATTAGCTTCATTTTGCAGATGATTTTGAAGCTCAGAACATGAAACATGCTCAGAATATAAGGCCAATGATTTTAACCAGACCAACACTCAAGGCCTTCAGATTTCTCTGCTAGAGTACTTCCTTTTATGTTTGCAGATTTGATGTTGATGGCCTTCCTTGATAGAAAACTCCCAGAAAGGACAAGAATTAAAATGTTACAGATTTTAAACACAGTATCTATGAAGCTGATAGAAAATTGAAAACATACGAAGTAACAAGGACTCATTGCTAAACTCATTTTAAACACATTTCCACATTTCAAACACCATGATATTCTGTGCACCTCCTTTTCACCCCCAGCTCAGGCCTCAACCAGTGGAAACAGACTTGAAACAGTAGTAGGCATTCGTCCTCCAAAACACCTGCTTTGGGTTAAGCAATTCAGTCATTCTTCATGTTTCAATTAAAAGGAAAAATATTGAATATATAAATATCAAATATGTACATATAAATATGTCTATATATACCTATTACATATTATAAATATTGACTTCGTATATACATACATGTTTGTATGTGGGTGGGTGTGTATCCTAAGGCAATATTGGTCTTTTAAAATGTAATTCTTAAGATTAAAATTGAGTCCTTTTTTGGGGGGGGGAGATGAAATGCATTTAAAAGATAATTTTGATTTTTCAAAAGGCAAAACAGAAGACATCAAGAAGAGAAATCCAGCATTTAATTATGTAATATTCTAGAACTCATAGATTTGGGGGTGGGGGTAGGAGAAGTGGAGATAAATAGCTTACAATAGGCCACCACTCTTTCCAACCTGATTTGTTATTATTTTCATCTGAGTTGTTAGTTCAGTTCTTAATTATTTGATAAGAGCTGGTTATGATACAAGATATGGACATTTCCTCCAATAATTTCAAGTTAATTTTAGTGAATCAAGAAAAGTAGACTTTTCACTTGGGTGATAATACTGGGAAAAGAACCTGCCTTTTGAGGAAGATTATTAGGTGCATACTACACCTCCCAGAAGTTCATACTCAGTTTCTGCTCTTATTCAGCCTAAGGATACTACCATTTCTATTATTAAACGTAAAATCCCAAATTTATTATCTATTGTTCATCAACAACTTTAACCTAAGGCCCAAATCTACTGCTAAATTAGAATAGCTAAGTAACTGCTCAAGATTTTTAAATTCACTATTGTTTCTTTTCCCCTAGAAGACATTTCTAATAGACTGTATTCACATCTTTCTGGAACATCTTTATTCTGAAATATTTCTGTAGCATGCTTTTTTGTGGGGACCACATTTTGGAGAGTAGCAATATTTTTAGCACTCTGCCGGAGCGGCTGTACAAAATGACCGTTTGAGATCAGCAAGGCCTCACATGAGATGAGGAGGCCGGGTGGCCAGCTAGTTTAACCATTGTTCACTAGTCCATTCAGTAGCATCTGGGGATTCAAATGATAGCCTTGGCAAATGCCAGTATGGCCATATGAAATGAATCTTAGTGATTGCTCTTGAGTAATCCAAACAAAGGTCTGCAGCAGTAGAAAGCAATCACTTTTTTTTTTTTTTTGCACAACTGTCAAATCAAGAAAAATCAAAGTGTCCATAGATTGCTTTTATTTTCTTCTACGAATCATGTTCTTTTAGAAAGAGAGCATGTAATATCCAAACTGAGCTTATGCAGACTTTATTTTTCATATCCTAAGTTTTTCAGTTCAAGCTCCACTGATCATAGTGCTTCACCTTAAAAAGAGATATTTTATGTGAGATGAAAACCCAATGACTGAAGAAGGAAGATATGGGAGATGTGTAGATAGGAAGAAAAAATGGCATCAGAGGTGAGTCACAGAGCAATGAGAACTTATTTCTAATAGGTTTTCTCTGCTGCTTGGGAGAGGTTAAGGAACAGATTTACAAGTAGGACATTGCAATCAGATAGGGTAGACACAAATACCTACAGTGAGGGCTTGCCTGTCCCACACCCATTTTCAGTCTATAAAATTGAAGAGAATATTCCAATGGTCCAGTCCCCTGGCATAGGATGGAGTAGAAATGGCGACTTCAGTCTTGCTTCCTGGTACAGGTCTGCTTGGCTACCCTTCATTCTCCTATAAGATCCCTGGGAGGTCCAGCTGCCACCTCAAATGACCTCCACCCCTCCATTCAGAGGTCTGAATGAAATCAGCCAGCTTCTAGGAGCACTTACCAGGGTAGCCACAGGAATTGGTGAGAGATACTCACCCTTTCCACTTTAGTCTTGAGTTTATTGTTCCTGAAGTTGGTCCCTGAGGTGCAGACTACACTAGAAAGCTAAGCAGGCTCCAGGAGGCCCAATCTCATCCCCTGACCTAGCGTAGAATGAAAATAACAAATAATAAATAAATACCATGGAGACAAATAGGTCTGGTGATGGTGAGATTGGAACTAAGTCAATCCCATGATCTAACAGAAGTCATTTAAACCAAGCATTCTCTGCATTTTACAGGAGAGTGGTGTGAGGTTAGTTTTGGATTAATCATGCAGCACAATCAGAAAAGTGGAGATGACTTGCATCACCTTCCAGAGCTAATTCGTGGAGAAGAGCCTTGTGAAGTCTGTGGGAGGTCATGCAATCTCCAATTCAACAGGTTAATTATAATATTCGGCAAATATTTTTGGTCATGCTGTCATAGGACAAAAGCAAAACATGTACTTATGCATGTGAAAAGCATTAAAATGAAATTAAATGAACTAAAATAAAACGTTAGCTTTGCTAATTTAGCCAGATCAAAATAAAGCAAAATATTGGCATTATGCAAATGACTTAGTACTTGGCTTCTAATCTTGTTTTCTTATAAAAATGAAAGATGTTCTTTAAAATTTCCAAATGGATTATACATTTCAAAACAACTTTTCTCAAAGAATAAAAACATTCTATTAGTTCCCCTTCAAATTGTTACTGTAAAAAATCTTAAGTTCTTCCTGGAAGCAGGGCCCATGTTATTTTTTTAGCCTTAGCACCTAGCAGAGGGCTTGACATTCAGTAAATATAAAATAATAAATGTTTTTAGATGACTAAATGGATTTGTAAATACCTATTAAACATCACAACCTGGAAATTCTACAAGTAACTAAATCTGAGCATACAAAAAAATGAACTTGGCCTTGCCCTTTCCTTACCTGTTCCAACCCACAACCTACTCCTTCTACCATCTTTTCTTTCTCAGTGAAGAGTCACCCAGCCAAACACCTGGGTGTCAAGGTGATGTCTCTCCTGAATATTTCTCAAATAGCAGGTTCTACACATGAATAAAAAAATGAATTCAAAGTGGTTTTTTTTTTTTTTTTTTTTTTTTTTTTACATTAGACTATTTTGCTGATGTTCTGTGACTTGACTTGAAATGATTGGAAACAGCAGGAGGTAGATAGCACAAGCAGAAAGGACAAAGAATCCTTCTCCCAAGATTTCCTAGTCTTTGGCCTTTGTTTTCTGTGTACCTTAGCACTGTCTTCCCTGGGTGATTCTTACCACCTGACTTCTACAGCACAGTAAGTAGATACCTGTACAGATAAGCAGGTGTCAGTTGTAGAAGATTTTGTCTCTTTCCTAAAATAAAATGGATACCATGTGCACAAAGCCAGTGATTTCTTAAAATCAGGTCTGCATGACAGTCAGTGTCTGAGATACCTTGATCAGATAACTTCCAACTAGAAGGATGAGTCAGTCCCATGCCATCAGCCTTGGGTCTTAGCAGTAGCTCTAGGAGCCACATCCCCCTTCCTGCAGGGCTTGCTACCTTCAGGCAGACACTCAATCTGCCAACTACCCACTGTCTTCCTGATGCTCCAGAGAAAGAGAGGGTGGGAAAAGAGGCTGGTGGCATGGAAACAATTAATTCTCAACTTCTTTCAGTTTGCTCAGAATATTCCAAGCTGTGTGAAGAAGCCCCAGCAAGTGTTGTTTCCATTTTTGCCAAACAGTGTGTGAAACTGGATGTTTGACAATGGTATTGTTAAAAAAAAAATTAATTGGAATATTTGTTTTTTCTTGCATTGTTGAATATGTGTGTGCGTGTATGTAGTTGAATATATGCAACATAGATATACACACAGATGACAAGATAACACACTTGTACCAAATAATCACATAAAAATCATAGTTAATAGAACATATTTTGGGATTTTATATTTCTAAGAGAAGATGATATAAAATGTTTTAATGTTTGTTTCTTGAGGGAAAACTAGCGGCTATTTTAAGATGTGTCCTTTCCTATTATTAGTGGTGAAACAAGTCACTGCTCTTATGAGATAATGGAAATAGTTAGCAAATATAAGGTGGCAGCCCTAGATCAGCCCTTGGTTTATTTCATCTCTAAACTTTGTGTGTCTGCCCAGCATGGTTTGGAAAATGGAAGTCCAAGCTTCATTGCAGATACACCGTGGGTGGATGTAAAAGATGGAGGTGTTTGTGCTTCAAAATCACAATGTAAAGCAGGAGTTGGGTGATGTGTCACTGTCAAACTGGAACAGCGCTAGTCTGAGGGTAGATATCAGCCTAGAGAAAGCATGCATTCTCATTCTGGCTTCATCATTCACTAGATGTAAAGGCAAGTCATCAATGTCCTCATCTGCAAAATGGAAATAACGTTCCTCCTTCATCACCAGGACGTTGAGTAATCCAAAAAAAAAATAATATGTATGAAGTACTGTGCAAGTCGTATTTTATGTTAAAAAATACACTAATCATCAAGGAAGCCATGTTTTCCTCCAGGGAGTGGAAATGAGGAGTAACATTGAATACACGTAACTTCTGGTGCTATGTGATGCACTGTGCTCTTCCCATAAACTTCCCCATAAGTGGGAATCTGAGGGAGGTCCGGCCAGCGATGGGCAGTGGTCACAAGGCGGGATAAGAGGCATTTTATGAAGCAGGCATTTTGTGAAGCAGCATTTTGGCAGCTAACCCAGCTGCCAGGGACGAGGTCTTCCAGCCTAGTCCTGGCCCAGTCTGGAAGGGTGGCAGGGTATATGTGAGGAAGACGTGGGCTGTATGAGTCAAAGTAGAGTGGCCAGTGGGCCAGTTGTTGGGGGATACTGGGAACACCCTGGTGCCAATGCAATAGACACTTGAAGGATATTTAGGTCATATGAGGATGATAATGTCAAAATTCCAAAGAAGCATACTGTGTGCATGTAACACATTAATAGCCAAAGTTGAGCTGCCAATATGGCAAGTAGCCACATTGGGATTTTTAAGTCATTTTAGGTATATATAAAAAATCTAAGAGCCTTCTTGGTGAAACTTGTAAACATCTGGCAGAGGTAGTAAAGTTCTTGGTCCTTGTCCATGCCAGAGGAATCAGATTTTGCACCCTGGGGAGTGTCCACACCCAGAGCCAGGGACTACTGAAGTCATATGAGAAACATGATATTGGCATTTGAAGATTTCCCTGGAAGAAGGATTAGAAAATCACCACAATTGGGGGACATAAAATCGTAGATGCATAGGACCAGACATAAAAATGAGTTAGGAGGATATCCAATACCCAATTCATATTCTGTTGAAGGTTATTACAAAGCCTTTGAGAGGAAGCAGGAAATAAAGGCTCTCTGTGAGGAAGAGTTATGAGTTTTTCCCCATGAGAAAAATATGTTCTTTTCCTGTTGTTTCTTATTGGGAAAAAAAGAAAGTGAAAACTGGAATTACTCTAAGGAGATCAGGTCTTCCTATAATATTTGGGTGGACTCTGTTTGACAACAAGCCTGCTATTACTAAAACAAATCCAAACACATTTGATGACAAACTTGCTCAATGAATGTAGCATAGTATTATTGGCATTGGGTAGCTGTCACCTGGGCAACTAGAACCATTCATTCACTCATCCATTTGGTTATTTATTCAGTTATCCAAATGTTTGAACAGGGAGGTACAAAATCCTCAAGGTAGGAAATTCTGTCACTGTAGGAGCTTCTTTAGGAAAGGAGATGGCAACCAGAGTGGTCTTTTCAGCATGTATATCAATTTCATTTCACTTCTCTGACCAAAACCCAGTGGTTTCTCATCATGTTTAGAATAAAATCTCAACCCTCTCTCATGGTCTTTGAGGATCTCCGTGACTTAGCCACTGCTGATCTCTCTCCACACCTGTCTTTCCCACGGTGTGCCTGCCCACTGTGCTTCAGTCCCAATAGACTTTTGTCTCTTCTTCAAAAAAGTGGAAGGTCCTCAGGGTCTTGGCACATGCTGTTCCTTCTGTTCCCCTCCCTGTCTTCATAGACTGTGTGCTCACTTTTCTCACTTCTCTGCTCACATTACCACTTCAGAGATGCTCCTAGTAACCCTTTTATCTGAAATACCACCATCCTCACACCACCACATGCTCCATCTTCTCCACTATTCTACTTTGCAGTTGTTGTGTTCTGATATTTATTGATTTATGTGTTTGTATCCTGTCTCCCCTTCCCTCTTCCACCAGAATATAAAGCTTTATGAGGGCAGGGACCCACACTGTCGTGATCACTGCTATGTGGGGAATAGTACCTAGCACACAGAAGGCTCAGAAGAAAATATCTGTCACTTGAGCAAATGAATGAAGGAGCAAGGGGTTGAGGTGGGGAAAGCAAACATGAAGGAGACTGTGGAATCTCTAAGCTTCAGTTTGTCCATCAGCCACCACCCCATCCTCTGTAGAGCTCATTTGCATTTTTACTTCAATCTGCAAAGGAAGATGTGAATCAGTGCAGTAGGGCTGGGCTGGAGCCTGAGATTCTGCACTTCTAAGAGTCACTGAAGCGAAGCTGATGCTGCTGGTCCTCAGGCCAGGGGAGGAGAGGAGCAACACAGCCCACCCCATGCACAGAGCACTTCCCAGCCCCCCACCCCTCACCTCCCCCCCTCATCTTTGGGTCTCAGGTGAGTATGAGTCAGTGAAAGGAAAGCCTGGCTGAGGGGAGAGTGTAGCATGAATCACCTGTCCCCAGGGCAGCTAAGAAGGATTCACCCCGAGTTAGCTCTCCTAAGCATGCATTTCATGCTGTTAGGATTTTAACAGTTACTGAAGGTCACAGAAGCTATAAAACAGCAAAACTCAGACTACTTGGAATTCTGGGATTTGCATTTTTTGACTGAATTCATTTTAAAAAATAAAAACCTGCCTTTTCCAGGTTTTATTTTACATTCCAAGAGGAAAAGAAAACACTTGTCCTGGTTCCTCCAACAACCTCTTAAAGTTACATAGTCTCAGTTCCCGAGTCGTCTTTACTAAAGAGTCAAATGACCTAAGAGCTTTTTTATTCGGATAGCTCCTTGATGGATTTTGATGTCAATTCATAAGGAGTTATTTATTATCCTTTTCACTCTGTTTCTACCAAGAGTGGAAAAAAAGACAATCCCTTTGACAGTCTGGTGATGTATTATCACCAGTGCTAGTAACAGGGTTGGCGAATTTCTTAAACAGCTCAAAATTGCAGAGTACCCACCGGGATGTAATGGTGGGAAGTCTTTTCCAGTATAAATTAAGAACTGTGTCAGATAGCATTAGGTATCCTGTGCCATCTTTTCACAGAACAAGAAAGTAGCTTCTCTCTGTGTTTGACTTATAAATAGCAGGTGAAGACTATAGAAAACACAGGAAAGAGCACATGGTCTTGCTTTCATTCCGTAGATGAGTTCACAGAAGCCCAGAGCAGTTGGGTCATCTGCCCATCATCATACTGCAGAACTAAGACTGCTGGTCAGTGAGCCTCAAGCCTTCTCTTTTATTGTCACTAATATTTATTTATTTATTCATTCACTTATTTATTATTGCTAATATTTAGAAACAGGAATTCCCTGTCACATGAGCAGGTGGGGGCCACCTTCCTATCTGATGTCTAGTCTCTGTTATGAAGGCAGGGGCTCTCTGTTGCATTTATTTCTGCATCCACCACTCCTTATTCAGTACCTGGCATATAGTAGGTTCCAAATAAATGTTTTATTAGTGAATGAATGTCATTGCTATTTGCTAAGAGGAGTATTACAGTTTCTGCTTTCGTTGACATTTTCTTGTACGTTTAAACATAGTTAGCATCATGTCAGTCTCTTTCAATCACACTATAAACTGTATTAACAAACATAATTGTGGGTATAGATTATGTGGGGGAAAACTTGTAGTTGTAACAGAGAAATTGATTAGAAAACTAAGGTTAAATTAAATTTACTTATTAAACTTATTAGTACATACGAAATCCCTCTTCCTTGCAGTATGATGAAGAGGAATAGACATAAACCCCACAATTTCTTCTCAGCAGGAAGCATTTGTCCTTAATACTTAGGAGCTCAGTCTCTGGTGTTGGCAAACCTAGATCAAAATCTAAGTTTTTCCAACTAATTTAAGCAAGCTTCTCTGAACCTTGATTTTCTCATCTGTGAAAGGGGATGTCAACGGTTGATAGTTTTCAGGGTAGCTCTGAAAGTACAGTGGAGGATGAGCTGTGTTTACAGCACCGTGTCCAAAGTAAGGGCTAAGTAAGTGTCAGCCATTCCCATCACAATCATTGTTCTCATCACTACATCATCATTAAAGTCCATCACTGTGCGGGAGGAGCCACCAGCTGTTGATGGACCTTGGATATAAACACAAGCATTTCTGAAATAATTAAAGGCTCTTGAATTCAATGTTTAAACAAAATAATTCATTTACTAAGTCAGGATATGCAATGTGTTTACCAGATTTGGTAGTTAACTGGATCCATTTTACACTGTAGCCAAGTTAAACAGTTGACCCCTAATCCCTTCTCAGACAGGACTTGGCAGTAGCTTTGAAGCCAACCCCTCCTCTAGTGCTACTCTGGCATTTCATTTTCCTTTTGCTCTCCTTACACAGAACCCAGGATTGAGAGCTTCTCCATATGTAGCTTGCATGTCATTATTGCCACCATCTCCCCAGCAAACTCTCCATTCACCCTCTTTCCCCTTTCTTTGCTTCCTCTCCCCTCCACCACCCCCACTCCCGGGCACACACATGTTGTCACCTGCACAAGAAAACTTCTTTGGTTGCTTTTTGTCAAGTGGCCTGGTTTACTGAGAAACCACCTTCCCTTTTGCTTTTGTTCCTGGTGGGAAAAGCTCTTTCTTTTCCTCCAGGAAGTCCTGTCATTGAGACCGTATAATATGTTTCCTGGCCAAGTGCCACAAGGAAGATAGTCCCTAGCCCCAAACCACAAGCTCCCTTTAGAGGTGGCTATTGTTCACTTTGAAGCCCACCAGACCTCCCCACAGCTTCAAGGTCTGCTCACATAGTGGGTGGCATTGCCCCAGCAGGATCCCTCTACCCCTTCCCACTGTGTATGTGGAAGTTCAGCCCCAGCACATTAAGTGTCAAAAGATTGCTGTTTTTCTTCCCTCTGCTCCAATTAGCTTTCTAGTTCCTGTTTCACTCTTCCCTTGTGTTTGCTCAAAACAATGCAAGATCTGAGATTTCCTAATTTACACTGTGTTTCTCTACTTGGGCATTCTACAGCATGTGAGAATAACAGACAAAAACAATCCCATCTCCATTTTTATACCAGTTCCACCCTGGCAGCTCAACTCTGAGTCCTTTGTATTCTAGCCATGTTTAGTGGCAGTACATGCTGGGACTTCCAGGACACCATTTAACAGTAGAGGTTCAGAAAGGACAGGACCAGGGAAAGGGAGATCAGAGGCTATATGGGAGACATAGTAAACATGGTAAACACTGGCTCTCTACAGGATGCCATTTTAACACCACTTTTGTCTGATCTGTAGGGAACACTGTAGCAGCAGGAACTGGAATCTCCAGATGTTGCCAAAGCGAGATTTGACGTTCAGCTGGCACAGGATAGTTCCTGGGGGCCCATCAGTTTAAGTCAAGCAGAAGCCCCAGAAAGGTCTATGGAAATGAAAAAGGGGATCAGAGGTTCATCTGTAAGGGATAGTGAGTGCATCAGAAATGAAAGCTATTTTCAAAGTCCTGGTGCAGTGCAGAAATGGAAGCATTGTGGCTGGGTGGACTCAGGGTACAACCTATTGGAGCAATGAAATCAATTCCAGACTCCATTCCTAAAATGGTACTTACTCAAAGCAGGACTGCTTCACCTCTCCATCCTGGCTGGCTTTGGTGGTGGACCTCCAGATTTCCATTTCTCCCAGCCTTGCTTGTTTATGCAGAACTGGGCTGCCCACTTCTACTGTGATATCTGCAGAACTTCTCAGGAATAAACCTGTGCTCTCACTTTACAGCACTTTGCTAGACAAATCTTGGTGCCAGCTCTATGAGCTTTGCTCCTGAGCATCTTGGTGTCTGATAGAGTCTGATCCTGAGACCATAGGGCTTGTTAAGATTTTCATGGGATCCTTCTGTCAGTCGTCTACTGTGGATTTGTCCCATTTCTGCTAGTGAATCAGCCAATTTAGACGATTGACTCAAGTTACCATCTAAATAACAATTTAGATGAACAATTTTTCATCTAAACAATTTCTTGAAAGCTCCCCATTTTCCCCTTTTGAAAAACAAAGCTTAGAACAGTCTACCCCTCTCTGTAAAGATTTTGCATTTTGTGATGGTGTCTGTTGATCCAAGGGTGAAAACAGATCATATGGAACTGGTCAGTCCCACTGGTTCCCATGAAATCAGGTCAGTCTTGATCTATGTGGCATTTAAAGGATGAAGAAGCATTAAGAATTAGGCAGGTTAGTCTGAAAATCTTGACAGATCCTGACTTTGACAGTGGTATCTGCTACCTGTGATGCTTACTTTTTTCTATCTCTTGTCTGACAATTCTGGTCCATTATTTTAACCCACTTGTAAACTATCTTAGTAAATGGACTTAGTATTTCATTTTGTGCTGTTGTATCAGAATACCTGGGCAATTTATAACAAACAGAAATTTATTGCTCATAATCCTGGGGCCTGAGAAATCCAAAATCAAGGTGCTGATCTCTAGAGATAGTCTTCCAGATACATCATCAGATGGTGGAAGGCAGAAGGGCAAATAGATAAAAGGGGACCACAGTCTTCCTTTTAAATGACATCAATTTTACCCGTGAGGGCCAAGCCCTGTGGCCTAATCACATCTCACAGGTTCATCATAACAACACTGTTACAATGGCAATTAAATTTCAGCATAGGTTTTGGAGGCTATAGACATTTAAACCATAGCACCGACTTTCTGCAAACATTTAACAAGTTAATAATGAGCTCATTATTTACGTGGCATTCAGACCCCAAGTTCACCAGGAGAGCCTCTCTGTTACTCTATTTCCACACATATTAGAACATTTACAGTAGTCAGATGTACCATAGAAAAAGCCTTACATTTTTCTGAATCTTCTTTTCTTTAACCTGTGGAAGACTCTCAAGCTGTAACAGTGAGGATGGGCTCATATTGCAGTAATAACAAATAAGCCCCAAATCTCAGAGGTCTTAAAGGACAAAAGTTTATATCTCATTCATGTACTGTGTGCAGCATGGGTCAGTGATGGAATCTGCTTTTCCTAGTTACTCATTGACCCAGGAAGTAACTGAGAGGAGGGGGTAAGTCTAAAGGGAGGCTTAAAACTCACTTAAGTTCTGCTCAGAATTCATTAGCCAAAGTGATGATGAAGCCACACCTAACTTCAAAGAGAGTAGGTGTGTTTGGTTTTTGTCACTGGTACAAAATATGGGGAGAATCAACTTAGAGGAGAAAAGATTATTTTGGCTCTCAGTTTCAGATGGTCAGTCCATGGTCAGCTGGTTCTAGTCCTTTGGCCCTGAAGGAAGGTGAATGTCATGGCAGAAGGGCTGAAAAGCAGCTCATTTCATGGAGGGCAGGAAGAAGAGAGAGAGAAAGAGGAAGAGACCAGGGATGAGATAAACCCTTCCAGGGTACACCACCTGCTCCCTCCAGCTAGGCCACAAATTCCGCCGTTTCCACCTCCCAATAATGCTATGGATTCATCCATTAGTGAGGGCAGAGCTCTCATGGTCCAGTCACTATACAAAACCCCACCTCTGGATATTGCTGCACCAGGGACATGAGCCCATGAGCCTTTGGGGGACACTGTAGATCCAAATCATAACAGTGGGGAAGGGCAGTCCTCTGTTTTCCATAACAAATGACGCTGAAAATTTTGTAAAGCACTGTAATGACAATTCTACCCCTGGAAACATGCATGATAAACCCTACGACCCTATGACACTATTCACACACAAGGTGGTGTTATTTCCTTTTTGAAAGAGCCAGGGCAAGGTCAGTATGGTGATGGATATATATGTACATATATATCACACCAGCTTTGTGCTGTTCTATTTTATGGCTATTCCTTAATTCTCTAAGTCACTTCAATTGATGGAAATTCCCTGTAATTCAAAAAGATCTTGGCTTCATGCATCTTCATTCACTGAGTACTTTCCTAGTTTATTCCTCTCAGACCTGGGGTCTAAATGCTGCATCTGTCTAATGCCATTCGGTGATTCTGTAATGGACTCTGTGCAGATATGCTCTGTCAGTAACTGAGTCCAGTCTTGCTGTGCCTTTTATCTGATGACACACATTCTCTATGTTTTTATTACCAACAGTTCCCCCAGATAGAAAACACCATGTTCTTAGGTTTAGCCAAAAGTTGCTCATTAATAGACCCAGTCCTGGTATGGTATATTTCCAGATTATATCCCTTACATTGCCCAAGTAAACTCCTTGTCTATTTCCTTTACTCCTCTTTTCCAGTGCCATGATGTTTTCTTCTTTTCCACTTGTGGAACTAATTTGGGTGCCATAAATATTTTAGAAATATGGAGTCATTACATCTTAGTGATCGGCTCCTTATGATAACTTCAACACTGCTTCTTTTAATATTTAATTTAAAACCTAGTATTTTTATTCAGTTTCCATTTGGATCATGCATGCCCTTTTTCTCTCCTGCGTTTTCCACCTCCTGGATTTGCATTTCTTCTCTGATGCATTACTTAGCCTCTCTTCTTAAGGTGTGCACCAACCTCACATGCAAAAGTAAATCTTAATCTTAAAGAAAAATAAAATAACAGCTTGTATGTCCCAAACAGAGTGAGCAAAAAAAGTTGTGACCACAAACTATTGCAAGTTGAGACACCAGGGCAGAACACTCTGATTTGACCTGCAAAAGGTTTATTGAGTACTCTTGGTTTTAATGTTTGTGGATAGGAGGGAAGGACTAGAGAGAGAGAGACCCAGCAAGAGCCTTGGCCTAACCCACAGGCAGCTCAGGATCTAGAATGACCCTCCAGATGTGCCCCAAATTGGGTTGCCATAGCCAGAGCTTTTTCCTCCCCCACTGATCAGTCATGGGATGAGGGCTATTTCTAAAAAGTGGCAGTCCCCACAGGCAATCCCCAAAGGGGCTGAAACCTGAAAGCTCTCTGCTACCAGCACTTCCAGCAGCTAAGTCAAGCCCTTCAATGCAGGGGTCACTGGGTGGTGCCTCACAGTGTCTGCCACAAATAGAGCAGATTAGGAGACTGGTAGCTATAGTCCAACTCCTCCCTATCTCATAAACTCAGAGTGAAGAAGGAAATTCTGCCTAGCCCAGGGATCTGTCCTCTCCCCGCCATTCACCCATGTTGCTGACAATGGACTTGAAGGTCTTAATGCAGTTTTTGTTGCTTTCCATTATCCTTTGGTGTTTCAGTACAGATCCTGCTTCCTTCTGCTTTGGCTGTCCTTGGCACTGTCTTTTAAGGAGATCTCCTCATCATTTTCTTTTTCGCTGCTATGACAATCAGTGCATCCTTTGCATTATAATTGCTCTAAATATGGCCTCACATTCCTCTTCTCTACTTCAGATGGGATAGTATGCTTCCAAACCTGAGTTTGCTTAGTAAAATTTGGGCTACTCCGTGTGGCAAGCTGCTGAGCATATGATTCCTTTGCCTTTTTCTTTGAAAAAAGCTACTGCTGGAGAGAGCTCCCCACCCTTTCTTCTTTCATCCCACAGATCATTTCCATACATCCCACTCGATATTGCCTGGCAGCATGGGGACAAGAATAGCATGGAGCCTTGAAACCCACAGAAGAACTGCAGCCTCCCCCCACTCCCTTGTATACTTGTGAGCTGAGCTGCTAACAAGTGGCACAATCAACTCATTTGAATTTCATCTCCCTTCATTTCCTCTGCCTTCCCCCTGGTGCTGGTGATAATGAGCAGACCCAAGGAGGCAGATGGAAAGGGAAGAGAAGCAGGGGTTGAGATAATCCGCCAGTTTAAATAGTCAGGAATTAGCCTGGACTCCCCCACCCTCCCACAGCTTTGTGCCATCCCACAGTGGCTGCTGGATGGAACCACCAACCAAGGAGATATTTCATAAGTAGCCTCCGGAAAAAAAAAAAGTTTTTTTTCTCAGATTCTTTCTTGCTTTGGTACTCTAGAGATATCTCATTGAAGCAACCATCTTGGTCATCTCAGAAGGAGGCTCAGGTATCCGTGCATGCCTGGGAAGATGTAAGATGGAAGTTTTAAGATAGCAGATTAATCTTAAAGGGATAAGTGTTTAAAAATATGCCCATAGCTCTTTTAAGCCAGTGTGGCATCTGCCGTTTTCTGGTAGCAGAGAATGCTTCCCTACAGAGGGGAGCAGGGACACATTTTAAATAAGGTATCACTGAAAGAGTAATGTTGCTTCTTTGTGCCAAGGGAAGGAGTTCAGTGTAGCCAGGGAATATTTGCCAGCACAATAGAGAATAATGACTGTCCTACCAACCCCCATGGCTGCCTGGAATAGACTTTTTAACCTCTCCCTGCCTGTAGACCAGCAAGCACGGCCTCTGCTGTCAATAATTGTTGGTCGGCTGTGAACAGATCAGCTGGGATCTCCAAACATACAAAAATCTACTACCTAGAAAGGAAAAAAAAAATGTACCACTTTACATGACCCAGGCCTCAGTTTCTCCATTACAGAATGAGCACCCCCTGCTTCAGCTGGAGAGAGGCCAGGGTCTGCAGCCCCAGCGTTCACCTGGACTCCAGGGAGTCCCACCAGCTGAGCACAGGAGTCCTTGCAGCTGCTCCATCTCCATAAGGATGGATAATGATATCTTTCCTTCTAACCAGAATCAAAACAGAGGCACAGAGGGAAATGCTGACACATGGAAATGAAAAATCCACCAGGATAGATTCAATCTCTCCTTGCCTCACCCCCCATAAATATCTCACCTTCTCATTTTGACTCTGTGTGTGTTTGTTTTGGCAGGGGGGGACAGGCCAGTGCCACAGGCTTGCTGGCAGTGTATCTTAGACACCAGGACCCTGTCTGACATGCTAAATAAGAGCATCTATCTCCTCACAGAGCCTGTCCTCCTGCTGACCAGGGACATCTCTGGGTGATTTGGGGTGAGCAGAGATGTCATTCTCAGGATCAGGCCCGATGTCAGTGTTCATGAATTGGAGGCTGTTTTCTCCATTTTTCCAGTGAGAGAGGTTCTGTGTTTTATTTGAAATTTAATTGCATGAAGAGAAGCTCACAATTAGTAGCTCTCCCTCCTCCTCCTCCTTCTCCTCCTCCTCCTCCTCCTTCATTTCCACATGGACTGCATACAGATGAGAGATAGCCAAGTCTGCCCTGGGGAAGGAGGAGCCCAGCTCTCTCCTCATCAGAGTGTTAAGTTTGTGAGAAACTCCACCATGTTTTCAGCTACTCAGCCCTTCATTGAGCAAACATGTCCAGAGCCCACACTGTCACCAGCCCACAGGTAACCCTGGGGACACCCACAGATGTGATGTTCAGATGGTCCACAGGCCCAACCGATGCAGGGATGCTTTTGCTCTGCTCTGTCCAATCCTTCCATATGTGACTTTAGGGATTGCTGAGTTGGCAACAGAAAGAGAAGGGAGCACTCGGGTGAGCTATATTCCTGGCTAGACTGAGTGTTACTAAGTCCGAGAATCAGGGAGACCATGCCAGGCTCGTTCTCTTCATATGCTCATAAACTGTGACTATATAATGCAAAAAACAACCACCAGTGGAGTTGTTAGCACTTGACCGAATACATGTTTGAGCTGACTATGTATAAAAATTGCTTTGATACACTAGCTGTTTGGTCACAATTTCTGTCTTTCGGGCAAGGAAATTTATGACTGCATGTTAATATGATGGTGATCTACTTTTTAGAAGTTAGGCAAGCCTTTAACAGGAGGTAAGATGAAGATTTACACTATCTTATTCTGGGAACAGCTATCTTTCTCCTGCTTAACTTGCTTGGCTTTTTAGCCTGGATGGATTCCTACCATTTTTACTTATCTTACCTGCCAGTTGGTTCACTGAGATAGAGTAAATTCACTGAGAGAGAGTAAATGCAAGGATAGAGAATACCAATTCAGATTTACTTCAACTGGCCTGTTACATCTGAGCAAGGAGATAGGAGAAGTCTCACTGCATCGCATAGACAATTAAATGGGCTTGGAAAGTTTTATTTGGTTTGTTGTTGACAAAAGTTAAGTCCCTGGGTAGCTGTTAATTTTTCCGGGTGGTTCCCAGCGGAAAATCAAGCCAACTTGGGTTCATGAATTTCCCAATAGGGATTTGTTGAGCTGCATGGTATGGAAAAGATAGGCCATAATCTCAGTTCTGATTTCCGTTTTTTTTGTTTTGGTTTTTTTTTGGGGGCGGGGGGGGGGATTTCTTTCCTGTGAAAGGAAGATTTCTCTTGGTTGGAAAAACACATGACTATCTGAGAAGATAAAGAACCCAATTGGAGCCGGGCATGGTGGTGCATGCCTATAATCCCTGAGGCTTGGGAGGCTGAGGCAGGAAGATCATAAATTCAAAGCCAGCCTCAGCAATAGTGAGTCACTAAGCAACTTAGTGAGACCCTGTCTCTGAATAAAATACAAAATAGGGCTGGGGATGTAGCTCTGTGGTTGAATAGTGTCCCTGAATTCAATCTCCAGTACCTACCGCCCCCAATAAAACAAGAACCCAATTGGAGAATAGAGCAATAAGGATGTTTCTAAATTAAATCCAAGCCATTGATCTAAAAGGAGCTGCCTTGTTGATTCACTGGCATAATTAGGTAAACAGGAGGCAGCCTGTCTGGTGATCCCACTGTGAGAATTAAATTGTACTCAGGCACTTTCTATGTTTGATCTTGTTTTGGTTGGTATTACATTTTGTCTTCTTCTGCAAGGAGGACCTCAGTTTCTTTGAACAATATATGTCACAGGATAACATAAATGAGCAAAATGTTGACCTTGTATGATCTCCCATGAGATCCTTGGAAAGGTGGCTTTAGAATGTAGGTTAAGGTGCTTAATAGAATGAAAACCCTAAATCTAGGGCAAATCACATGAAGGTTGGGGATGCTTTGCACACCACTGGGTTTCTGCCAACAGGTTGCAGGGCAGCAATGCTACTTGGCTTGATGGGCAGTGGTTCTGAAAGAAAACATGATGAGATTCAAAATAGCTGTTCTGGTTATGAGCTGATTCCCGGCTACCTGGCTTCCCATTTCATACATTATCTGTGCAATCTGTCTCAACTCTAGGCCTCTTATCCACTTCACTGACTCTGTAGCCAGATTTTGAATTCCTGATTAGGAAAAACACTGGATGGAAGGAGAAACCGAGTGCAAATGATGTCTCTATTCCTCTCTAATTGAAATCAGGATGCAGGCGTCAGTCTCAGGCCATCGGCTTGGGTGATTTAGGGAGAATTTGTGTGAGGCCACAGTTCTGGACAAGGCTTGCTGGGGGGTAAATGGCCTAAGTAAAGTGGGGAACAGATCTCCCGGGGCTCTGCACTTCAGGCTGGCTAATGGATAGCAGGCTCCATTTCATGGAAGCCCTTTGCAGATGAAACGTGCAATGAGAACCTTATACTATCCACGTGCTTGCGGTGACTCTTGAATTAATAAAATGTTATATATTTCAGTTCTGGATGCTCAGGATTCCCAAGACATAACATTTAAATTCTTCATTGGATCTTTGGAACCTTTGCTTCCTTTGTAGTCAGCTCTTTGATGTTTGTCTTGGGTGTTTGCAGGATAGCTTCTGAGACCTGGGGAGAAGTAGCAAGTGCACACACAGACACTTGGAATTACCATCTGGGTCCTGTTTCCATGAGTAATTTTTTTGGGGGGGTACTGGGGATTGATCTCCGGCCCTCGCCCACTGAGCCACATCCCCAGCCCTATTTTGTATTTTATTTAGAGACAGGGTCTCACTGAGGTGCTTAGCACCTCGCCATTGTTGAGGCTGGCTTTGAACTCGCCATCCTCCTGCCTCAGCCTCCCAAGCTGCTGGAATTACAGGCATGCACCACCACGCCCAGCTCCATGAGTAATGTTTAAAACAAAAACTATTCAAAAATGAACACTAGCTTACATTTATTGTGCACTGACTGTGTGCCGGGTTTTGTTCTAAGTACTTTACCAAAATAATCTCACTTTATCCTTCGTATGAATAGAAAAAATAAGGACTACTGTTTTGCTCGTTTTATGGATGAGGAAAGCAAGGTTATTGAAGGAACTGAGGTTTAGAGTCAGACAGCTTAAAGTCTGAGTCCTTGCTCCTAACCACTAAACTACCCTGCTAGAGGGCACTGACTGCACAGAACACACTGTGCTGGATACCAGGGATATGTAAGCAAACAATATTTAAATTTGTTGTTCAGATCTGACCTTATAATTGCATAAATACCTTTCATCTGTGTATCAGTTTTTCTGGGCTACTCAGAGGTTACCATAACAACTTGGAACATTATTGACTGTGATGGTCAGCAGATAGAATTAGGTAATTTGGTTTCTAATGACAGTGGGATGGCTGATATCCTTCAACATGGAGCAATTATAATATTTTTGAATGAGTTCCTTAGTATGCTTTTCTTAAGAAGCATATTCTTTCATTAATTGTCATTGTATAGGTGTTAAATATCAATCAGACCTTGTGAAAATAAATACATATTTTCATGTGCTAAAATATTCATGTGTATCAATTAGCTTTAGCTACATTTTAAGTACCCCTAAATTTAGTGTCACTTATTATTATTCACAAATCTGTGAGTAGCATGGTGGGCTACTGGGCTTAGCTGGGCTCGTTCATTGGTGTGTTTCTCAGCATGAGCTTGGAGAGTTGGCTTTGGGGATCTGGGCTGGGCTTTCTTGTGTTGGAGTGTGTTTGGCACTGAATTGAGACAGCTGGCTTCTTTGATGTTGTCTCAGACCTCTCAGCAAGCTAGCCAGCTCTGGTTAACATGGAGACTGGACAGAGTTCCAAGGGCAAAAGCAGAAGCACACAAGGTCTGTTGGAAGGGCCTAAGATCAGAACTGGCACAGGGGCCCTTCAACCTCAGGGTATAGTCAAAGCAAATCCCAAGCCAGCCTAGATTCAAAGTGTGGGAAAAATAGACTCCAACTCTCAATGGGGGATGATTTGGGATCCCTTTGCCAAAAAAGCATGGATAATACAGAATAAAGAGCAAGTAAAAGCCTTTTGTGGAAACAATCTACCAAACCATGTGAAATAGGTATCATCATGCTCATTTTACAGATGAAAACATTGTGTCCAATGTTAAGTAACATGCATTAAAAATCATAAAACTAAGCCAGGCCTGGTGGTTCATGCCTGTAATCCTAGCAACCCGGGAGGCTGAGACAGAAAATCATGAGTTCAAAGCCAGACTCAGCAAAAGCAAGGTGCAGAACAACTCAGTGAGACCCTGTCTGTAAAGAAAATACAAATAGGGCTGGGGATGTGGCTCAATGTCAAGTGCCCCTGAGTTCAATCCCAGGTACCTACCCCTTCCAAAAAAAAAAAAAAAAAAAAATCACAAGACTAATAAGTAGCAAATTATTAGCAATAAATAGTAAGTGGTTGAACAACAAAGTAAATAAACTTAAATATGTCTAACTCCAAACCTCTTTTTAAAAATGCCATTTGTAAGATTTTATGGGCCTTTAAGAATTATATTTTTAAATAGTATTTTCACCAAAAAAGTGGTGACTGAAGATGAAGAAATAGCAAAAGATAAAATTCAAACATGATAATAGCCCATTTGTTTTAATTTACTTATAGGCATGAGTAGTTTTAATCAAGGGACATTAATTAAACAAAAAAAAAATGACCCTTAGCGATAGCTGTGAATTATTAATTTTTTCATCTTTGCCTACACATATAGTAATTGGTGTTGGGTATTTCTCCATGTTAATACTATGCAGCTTGATAATGATCAAGTGCAATTAGAATTCTCATTTGCAAAACTCACCGCTTTATACTCCTACGGAGCATTTTGGTAAAGTGAGGGGATATAGCCAGTAGTAGAGGTAGTCTTAGATGTTGCTCAGTTAGGTTTGAATTTAGCAAATGTCTTATTCTGTGGATGGTTACACTGTAAAAATAAAGAGATGAGGATAGGGGCTTTGGCAGGGGGCCACATCTATTTGGGAAATTCTGGGTTAGTAGATACTTAAATGCAAATTATCAGAAACTTTAACAGATTGCTATCCATTGACTTCAGGATATTTACTTGGTAGAACCTTCAGATGCCTAGCCTTTTATATAACCCCTGGAAAAGCCAAACTCAGTTCTGATCCCTTTGCAAGTGTATTGGAGTCAGTAATATTTATCAAACATCTACTATGAGACAGGTATTAGCAAAACCATATCAGAAATCAATGAAATGGGTATTATTCTCACTTATACTCAAGGAAACAGACTCCCGTCGGCTGCTATCAGAACTGAGAGTTTTATTGTAGTAAAGGTAGTTTTATTTAGCTTGTTTAAGTGACTGTCCAGGGGGGCTGATCAGGAAGAAATACCATGTTTCAGATACTTTGTATATTTGATAGCCCTTAACAGATTAGGTTATCAGTCAGTGCCCACTGGCCAATCCCCTTTATTGTCTAGTTAATTATATGATAGCACTCATGGCAAAAAAATTACAACAGTAGAAAATGGTGTAAGATAAAAAATATAAATTCACCTCTATACATCCGGAACCATTTCTAGAGGTAAGATTTTTATCAGTTTTTTTCATAATTCTTCCATAACATTTTAAAGCTCTTGTGTATATATGTGTATATGTGTCTTTCTGTTTTGCATAGATGAGAATCACACATAAAAATTTTGCCTGTGATATGTCATTGACTTTTTTTTTATAATCTGGACGTGCAGATGACCTCATTCTTTTCATTGATGTAACCATATTTATTTAATCAATCTGTGTGTGGTGAGTAGATTTATTCTAGTTTTTAAATCCTTTTTCTTTTTCTTCTTCTTTTTTTTTCTCTAGCAAACAATGCCTCAAAGAAAAAGCCACCTTATCCATATATCTTTGCTTAGCTATGTTTTTCAATGAAAATACATAAAGGGATCATTTCCCCCCAGTGACTCTTCTTGGGAAAAACAGTGGACTATAGCCAAGAAAATGTTGCAGTAGCTGTAAAATAAAAAGGCTTTTTTAATATAAAGTTTTGACCAAAAAAAAAGGGACCCTGTCTTTTGATCTGCTCTTTTCTAACCAGGAAGCATAAGGACTGAGACAATGAAAATGGTCCCCATCATTGTGCACCAGGGTCCACAATGGCCAAAATGAGGAGAGGGCAATTCAGCCTCCCCAAGTTGCTGCCTTCCCATGGAACAGCCCAGCTCTGCGCAGTTCACTTTTGATGCTCTTGACTCAGGTTCTATACAAACTGGATGATGTAACCAACTCTCCATGAAGTCATTGTCCATTATGTTATCCAGTGGTTCTTTGAGTGATGGGGACCTTATATGGAATTATTTTAATTCTACCTTATTTATGGTAGCAAAAGGTAGGAGGCAACCTAGATATCTAATAAAAGACTAAGGCCTAAATAGTGTATTTAACCCCATTTCCTGAAGACTCTGATAATTTTGGCCTCATGTCCAGAAGTTTTGAGTTTACAATGACACGTGTCCGGCACAGATGTCTGTTTTATTCTCAGTCAGGGATCAACATATTCTTTTCAAGTGACAGCCTGTGAGCTTGGCCAGACTTTCACCTAATTCTTAAGGATGCTGTCTGTGAGACCATCCTGTGTCTTATTGGGCCTGGACAGTTTCTGCTAGAATAGCTGCTCTAGCACAGTTGTCCCCAGCTGCTTTTCATTGTCACAAGTGACTTTGTTTGTAAATAAACCCCTCACATGTTAACCATTCTGTGCCACCACACTTTTTATCCCCTCCTCATTTTATCCCGCATTTCTAATAAACATTATCCATAGATAATAGTTTATCTTTCCAGGGCTCAGAGAGTCTTTCACAGATCAATGACTTCATTTTATGCCTAAGGCCAAAAAAAAGACTATATCCACACCGTTGGTGAAAATTTACAGACATTGTCCATTAATGTTGTGTCATAGTCCTTTTCCAGGATCTTTTAAAAATTCTGACACTTGAAAATGTGTATCTCTGTTAAGAGCTAATCATCTTTTGCTGAGTGAGATAACACAAGTTTTGTCATTTGACTTTTTTGTTTTCTTCCTTTGGCTGCCAGGAAACTCAAGCTAAGTTGGGTACTTAATTACCCATAGAAAGGGGAGTCAGGAAGAAACACTCAAGTTCTATTCTGTGTTTACTGTGTAAGTTTACCACAAATGCTTTAACAAATTTCCACAACCCAATTAGCTGAAACAAAACACATCAAATCTCTTGAGAGTTCTAAGGGCAGACATCTTAAATCAGTTTCAATGGACAAAAATCCATTTGTTGGAGGTCCACGTTTTCTCCAAACAGTGAAAAGGAGAATCCATTTCTTGCTATTTTCAGTTTCTAGTGGTTCCAGCATTTCTTGATTTGGACTCACATCACTCCAATCTCTACCTTAGTAGTTTTGTTGCCTTCTTTCCTTTCGTGTTATATTTCCCTCTGCCTTTCTTTTATAAGGATGCTTAAAATTACATTTATGGTCTATCTGAATAATCTAGAATCACTCAAGATGCCTAACTTAATCACATCCACCAAGTTTCCTTTTCCATAAAAAGTAACATTCATAGGTTCTGGAGACCGGATCTAAATATTTTAGGGTCCATTTTTTGGTCTACCCTCTAGCCCCCAAAGATCGATACTCATCCTCTATATGAACACATGCCAACAACCCCAACATCTCAATGCATTATCAGTCCAAACGTCCATAATCTCATCATATAAATCAGATATGGGGAGACTCAAAAAATATGGCCATCCTGGGGCACAATTTGTCTCCATCTCTAGTGTTTGGTCCAGTGTCTTGTACATAGGAGGTGCCCACAAAATGTTAGGGGACAATCAGAATCAACTGCTCATCCTTTTGTTCATCATATGCTATAGTTTCTTTACCATTCCATTCCATGTAAATAATCTTTGAACATGGACCATCAGTTCCTCCTTGGAACAATATGAAAAAGTTAATGATAAGTGAAAAACAAAATTATTCTTTAGAAAACATAGGAGAATGGTCTATCAGACTGGGGGCAAAGTGGAGTGGTTGTCCTCTATAGGCTCCATATTGTCATAGCAGAGAGGAGACAGTGTGAGATGATGGTGATGGTGATGAGAAGGACCTTGAAGATGATGGAGTAGTATGACGTACGGTGGTAGTAACTCTTACTAAGAGTTATTATATGTTTCATGCATGTTATCTCAATTAATTCTGACCACACTCTTGTGATATGGGAGTTATTTTTACCCCATGTTCAGATGAGAAAACTGTAGGATAGACAGGTTACACAATTAGCAAGCAGCCACACTGTACTCTGTGTTCTCCAATTAAAGCCACGTACACCCTGCAAAAGTCACACATAGCAATGTATAGTCCTTCTATTTTATTCCTGGAGTTCATGGAATGCTATTTCAGAGAATTGTTGCTTATTGCACTTGGGGTTTCCATTTTGTGTAACTATAAAGGGATCATCCATATGCTAACTAGGATTCCTAAGGATCTCCTGCTTCACCAAAAGAGGATTTCTTCTCCTCTGGAAGTTCTTTTTATAAGACAGAGCAGCTTCCCTATCCCCAAATTTTCTTCAGAAAAAAAAATTAAAACTTTCAGACAAGTTGGAAAGAATGTGACAGTGAACTACATATCCATCAGTTTTTCCTGAACCAATTGTTAATTGTTTTCCACTTCTATCGCCATTTCTACATTATAGACAGAATTTGTATTTGCCGAACACTTTGAAAGTTAAAGTTTTATAACAATGTACCCCCCAATACTTCAGCATGTATCTCCTAAGAATAAGGATTGTGTCTATCCTTCTATATCAAGATAAGCTGAGAACTTAAACTTGATCAAATAACATTTAACACACAGTCTACATTTGAATTTCCCCAGTTCTTCCCACGTTGTCCATTTTTACCATCTTTTTAAAAATCTAGTTCATCTTTTGCATGCCTTTAGTTTGACATCTTTTTCCTGTAATCTACAAATTCTGTAGTCTGTTTTGAAGATGTCTTTTCATTTAATTTTGTCTTGTATTTTTGTTTTTCTTTGTTTCATTTTCTTTTAAGCTTTTCAAAGAGGCTATTATCTGAAAATGCCTCAAATTCTGGATTGGTCTGGCATTTTCCTGTCGACTAGGTTCAGGTTAGATATATGTGTTTTGGTGTGAACACTACACAGGTGATATGAGAATTATTTCCTACTTGATTCGGTTTAAAAGAAATATGAGGTTCCCTAAACAAAATGATCTGACATTTTAGGCAAACAACTAAATGTTAGAATCTATGATAGAGCATCTCTTTGGCCACTGAAAGTTTCTGAAACACCTCTCACATATATTTATGTCAGTTTATCCTTGTAGCCATGAGACCACTGAGGTAGATATTATTGATGTTTTGATTTATTACTGGTATATTGAGTTGATACGAGGGCCACCAAAGCGTAGAAGTGTAAGTAATTTGCTAAATTACTAAAGTTCATTCCTTGAGAAGTTGAGGATTAAATCCAGTTTCTAGACCTTTGTTTTGAAAGATAATCTTGTGGGGCTGGAGATGTGGCTCAAGCGGTAGCGCGCTCACCTGGCATGCGTGCGGCCCGGGTTCGATCCTCAGCACCACATACAAACAAAGATGTTGTGTCCGCCAAGAACTAAAAAATAAATATTAATAAATTATCTCTCTCTCTTTTAAAAAAAAGAAAGATAATCTTGTGCTTTCCCACCAAGCTGGTAACTATTATCACAGTATCTAGTATAAAAAGAAAAATTCAGGGTTAAGCAGGATAAATATTTTTAAAAACAATTGATAACACTCATTCATCCTACACAGAAGTACAGCTGAATTCTGCCAAAATTAAGGCTTTCTACAGGCAACTTTCAAGCTATCCTGGACTATGCTGAATATTCAGATCTAAACTTACATAGATTTATTTTAAAAATTTGCAAAGCTCTTACTGTTGTAAATGTCATAGACAAAATGCTAGGAAATAATAATAGAGAACCCAAAAGAAGCCACCATGGACAATTCCCCTTTAATCTCCCTATAAATTTGCAGTGTGTTGCATAATAATTATGGATGTTAGCCAAGACATAATGGTATCTTTACTTCTATGCTCAGTACCCAAAGAGAGATGAATGCTGGGTTTTTTAAAAAGTAAATTTTAAAAAATCTATTTGTTTGTTTTTCCAGTGAATTCATGGGTAGGAAGAACTTTGAAATCCACCCTGGAAATCTATGAGCACCAGATCATTTAGGAAGGAGACAATGTGTTCAGAAGCCTCTGTCTTTTTCCAGTATATCGGGTGTTTAAACATTTATTTTGTGAAATTGTTTTCAAAGAGGAAAAGGAGTGCCAACACTGACTGAGATCTGGAACAAATGGGTTTCGTGCCATTTTGACAACAGTTTTATATCAGAGTGGACTTTAAGAGAGTCTCGGAGGCTGGGGATGCAGCTCAATGGTGGAGTGCTTGCCTACCATGCAGGAGATCTTAGGTTCAGCACCCAGTAATGCCATAGGAAGAGGTCAACAGAGAGCTTGTTTGGCATTTGAAACTAAGCACTTGTGTTAACAGACTCTCCATATAAAAAAGTAAGCAGTAAAAGAGGTTCAAACTGATGCATGTTGGACAGGAACTGTTCTGGGGAACATCTGGAATCTCAGCTCTGGCCCTCTGCTAGCCAGTTGTGTGACTTTGAGGAGTCTCTGTTCTATGAGTTCCTCCAGGGTACAGGATGCATGCTGTCCAGCATGTGTATCTGACAAGGCTGCTTAGAGATCATCAAATAAGAACATATGCAAGAACCTGCCTCACAAGCATCTACAGTAGTTCACAAATGTCGGGCAAATGTCTACTCTTAGAAATCTGGATTTAAATGCTCTTCAGCCTTTCTTCCTCCCTCATTTTACACCACACAACTTTCTTTACAATGTGCAATATAAAATCCATCTTGGTCCTTGTTCCTTATTTCAGTAGAGTCAGTTGAGAAGAAGAAAAAGAAATACTACCGTTTAGCTGTACAATGTTGTATGGTGCCACATGAGACCACACATGCTTTGGAGGACAAGGGCCTTCAGATCTTGCTTCTGAGCTAAGTGTGGTGATGTATGCCTGTAATACCAGCTACTCAGGAGGCTAAGGCAGGAGGATCACAAGATTAAGGCCAATCTGGGGCAATGTAATGTGATCAAAGAAAGAAAAAAAATGGAGAGGGGGGGGAGAGGGAGGATCTTAGTTCTGTCACTTAGCAACTGTTCTTATAGACAGGTTACATAACCTCCTTAAACCTTCATTTGTTCATCTGTACAGTGAAGGGTCTTAATTGCTCCCTTTTTTAAAAAAAAAATAGTTTTTTAGATGTGTGAACCTTTATTTTATTTATTTATTTTATGTGGTGCTGAGAATCAAACCCAGTGCCTCACACATGCTAGGCAAGTACTACCACTGAGTCACAGCCACAGCCCTTAATTAATTGCTCCCTTTTATGCTGTGAGGATTCTGCAAGGTGATCTATATGTAACAGGAATAAAATGCACTTTACTTTTTTCTTCCACTGTTTCTGTCATTTCTGTTCCATTGATCGTCCTCCTCTAGTTCCTGAATGAGAAGTTCATTCAGCCCCGTAATTCTGTGCCTATAGTATGTTACCTTAGACTGTCCTATCGTTATTGGAATTCACAAACTCAGTAAATTTAAATCAAAGTAAAAATTAAATATGATCTTTTCAATGGCTAGTCCAAAAGATTAACCAAAATGCTGAAATTTATATAATATTCAACTATTCTCCACTTCTTTTTGTTTCAAGCTCAAAGGAAAAGGGGGAGCCATGGACTGCTTGATTTCTCCTCTCTGCCCCACCCCACCCCCAGGTCAGCATATCTTGGTGCAACTGCTCAGGGATGGGGAAGAATGGGGTGGGAGGCTGCATGATCCCTGGGCCTGGTGCTTCTCACCTGAGACTCTCATGGCACAGCCCCCTTGATATGGCTCCCTGATTCTGGTAGTGGCTGCATTCTTGGTGGTCACTTCTCCAAATCTAAGCACATACCTTTCAGGGGTTTGTTTTTGTTTTTGTTGTTTGTTTGTTTGTTTCTGGGTTCCCTCTGCACTACCAAGAAGTTGCATGAGACAGTGAGACAAGAACCAAGATGCTGTCAACCTTGGGACGCTCTTTGCCCTTAGGGTTCATTGGTGACCCATAGGAAATTGTTTCTCATCCCTTATTGACGACTTTGGAGGTGTAGGCTTACTCCATCAAAACCTGACTCCACCTCCAGTTACATAACAGGTTGACCTGGTTCTACATCTAGGAAACTCTGCCCCCAAGCTCCGGGGGTCATGTAATAAACTCATTTCTTGGTGAGGTGGCAAGATAGCTACCTCTTGACTCTTTTTACATTTAAAGTAGGGAAGGAGATGTTAGACTCACAGAACTTGTGTCAGTCAAGCACCATATGATAACTTAATTCCCCACTAACATCCATTTCACTAGGAACCTAGCCAAAACTTCAGTTTCACCATCCTGTTCTAGATGAGCTCATCACTTTTTGTAGCTATGTTTTTTAATTTGTTGTTTTTAGAAATACATGACAGTAGAGTGTATTTTGACATATTATACATACGTGGAATGCAATCCATTTCAATTAGGATCCCATATTTGTGGTTGTACACGATGTGGAGTTGGATATAGTACACTGGTTGTGTATTCATATATGAACATAGGAAAGTTATAATACCTGACATATAACAAATTTCAAGTAAATTACAGCTGTATTTTTTTGATGAAATGAGAATGGATCCTAATTCATTTTGATAAATGTTTGTTAAATTCTTACCATAGGCAATGTGAAAACATAAAAGGGAGTAAGATACTGACCCTGCCCTTGGAGCCCGTAGGGTTTATTAATAAAGAAGATAAATTAGTGTCTTTAAGAAAGAAAATGATAAATGACATCATAAAGACAAGGATATTAAAGAAGGGAGAGTTTGTAGATTTCAGCAGCTCCCTGCATTGAACCATTCTGAATCGGCAACCAAATTCTATTTCCTTTAAATAGAAGGATGCTGTATTCCTCCTGCATCTATATATACTATCTCAGTTCATATCCTTGACTAAAGGATGGCAGCTGCTGTTATTAATGGGCCACCTAAATGACACATGGGCCACATCTTCATAATTGCATTTGGAATCAGGAAAGATGGTCCACATGGTAGGGATCATCCACCGGGATGGTGTCTGATAAATTTCATATTTGTGGGACATGGTGCCCTCTTTATCACTTTTTTTGCTCACTATTTGTGCTTATTGAGCTCAGGTTTCTGGTCTACTCAAGGAAGCATGGAGAGAGATCTGATTGGAAAGGAGGTTGTTATGAACAACAGTGGGCTATTAGAGCTTGTAGATCAAATGAAAATCAAATGCTACTTTAACCTGATGATGGACAGTGAAAGCAGAGCAAAACTGGCCAGAGGCAGTCCAGAAAGAGGGCTTGTTCTCTTTTTAAGAACAAGATGGTGGTTTGAGTGATGAATGAGGCAGTGGGAAGGCTTTGCAAAGTAGAGGTAGAAGAGAGAATGCCAATGAAAACTTCCCAGGAAATCAGAAGGGAAGAACAGGTGGTTGAAGGTAGACTGGGGAGGTCCCTGTAGGGAGCGGAAAGTAAAATTGTGATTTTGCTTTTAGGTATGCCTTGATGGAAATGTAGAGCAAAAATTTAAGGCAAGACTCAGCGCTCAAGATGTGAATGAAGGAGAGGTAACACGATCCCAAAGAGCAGCAGTGGAAGAAATCACCTGTGCAACTCATTCACCTGAATTATTTAGACACCAACTCGATTTTCCTGATTTTTTTTTTCTCCTGGGGATGGAAAGGGTCAGGATTACACAGATTAATAGGTTATGCAGCCTATACTTAGTTTATAGGAAATCTAATCATATACTTAAATCTGTGTATGATTTCTATGCTAGGTATATAGTTACTTTTGGAGATACTGTCTTGAAGATATCAGATACTCAAACTTTAGCTTTGATGAGTGAAGACCACTCAGATGAGAATGAGCAAATATTCTTTATTCAGAGTTTCTAAGCTGGGGAGTCAGCCACCATCCCTTGCATCTGGCAAAGACTGAAAGGCAGGCAGAGAACAGTGGGAACTTTTCGGTAAAACAAAAGAAAGCTTCAGGTAAGCCCCAGTTGGAGGTTGCTCACCTGGGGAGGCTGAAGGCAAGCTAACTAAAGGAGAGCATCCTATGTCACTGGCTAGGGGTACACCTTTGGCTCTCTCTGCTTGGTCCAAAATCGGAAGCAGCAACAATATTTAGGGAGTCTGTCATTTATTGATCAAGTCTTGGCTAATTTGGGCTGGTTGCCACAGAGGCTGAGGTTGGCTTCCTGAACTGAAGGCTGCCGGTTGTGGGTCAAGCTTCTATTTTTATATGTCATCCATTTATATATTTAGTATCTTGAAACATGCTCTGCTTTTCAAAATTCATCATCTTCTCATTGCCTTTGCTACCTGGGACACCACTGTCCAGCTCTTTCATATGCTGAGTCCTTACTTTCTGAGGCATTAAATTTGGGTTAGTTTTTCAGCTGATTTCTGGTGCTTTTGGGTTATCATCTTTTAATTTTTTTTAATGAAATAAAACACACGTTTATTACAAAAATTTGAGATAATATAGAAGTATAGAGTACGCATTCTTCTCCTCAATAGCGCCACAGTTCCACTACTCACTCAGAATTAACCATTATTAAATGTTTCTTTCTTTTTTTTCAGGGAGCCAGGGTTGTAACTAGGGATTGAACAGAGAGGTGCTGAATCACTAAGCCACATCCTCTTCTTATATTTTATCTTTGAGGCAGGGTCTCACTAATTTGCTTAGGGCCTCACTAAGATGGCTGAGGCTGGCTTTGAACTTGTTATCCTCCTGCCTCAGCCTCCCAAACCACTGGGATTACAAGGACTGTACCACCAAGCCTAGACATTATTAAAAGTTTCTGATGTAATCTTTTGGAAACGATCTATACATATGTGATCATATTTCATACACCTATATTTGCTTATTCTTTTTTAAAAAAATTTATACAGGGGCTGAGGTTGTGGCTCAGTGGTGGAGTGCTTGTCTAGCACGTGTGAGGCACTGCGTTTGATCTTCAGCACCATGTAAAAATAAATAAATAAAATAAAGGTTGCGTGTCCATCTACAACTACAAAACTATTTTTTTTAATGCTATACAAATGTGCTTATATTATACATGCCATTTTTTTTTCAGATGCTTTTTGGGATCATATTTGGACTTCTTTACTTCAATACAAGTTAAACATTTAAGCTTCTTTGTAAATTTTAAATTTTTGGTATTTATAAATTGCTCATAAAAAGAGTACACCATATCTATTTGCTCATCAAGTGTTTGAGAATGCTTTGTTCTTCACATGTTCATTGACTTTAAATAGTCTTCCTAATTTTAAACATAATGATAGATGCTTTAACTTAAACTTATTTTACTGTCAATGAGATCAAGGATCTTTTTATATTGTTTGTTTTATCTACATCATCAAAGTTATATATATTGTCATTTGTATATCCCGGGGTTTTTTTTTGGGGGGTCTATTAAAAAATAAAATCAGTTTTTTTTTTTTTTGTCATTTGTCCCTTGACTTTGGATCACCTCACATTTTTTTTTTTTTTTTGCCATGCAGAGGGTTTAAATTTATATAATTAAGTGTATTTTCCCCCACTGATTTGAATTCTGTGTTGTGAGTCAAAAGGCGTCTCTGTTTTGCTATTTTTTTGCCTTTTAATCAAGTCCTCCCATTTAATAGTAGAGTTGCACAGAATGTAATTGAAAGGAATTGGTGTATCTGATATATCTTTCTGAATTTGGTGCACTCTGTTGCCTCAGAAGGGTTAATAACACTTTTGAGTTAGAATCCCTAAGTGGTCCTGAGTATTCCTTAATAATGAGAAGAACAAAATAGAAAACAAGAAGGAGTTGTTAGTCAGCCACTGAATGAACTGTCTTCTCACCGAATGAAGAATCTGCTAAATGCACCTCTTTTTCCTTCTGGAAATCATATGTGAAGCTTGCCACCCAATTCCAGTATTAACCGCTATAGCTCAGACACCTATGTGCAGGAAAATGTAAGCAAGGCATGAGTTTGGGAATAAAATGCTCCTCTTTGGAGGCACAGACCATACCGGGGCATTAATTAGAAATGGTATGGCCTCCTGGTTGACACACTTGAAAGGAATGAGTGGGTAGGGAGGAGGTTGTCCAGTAGATTGAGAATTGCAGAGAAGGAGTTGGAAGGCAGAAAAGGCACTGTAGTTTTGCTGGTCTCTTTAGTGAGTCTTGTTCTTTGGGGGGGGCAGGCAGTGACCGTGGTTACTGTTTTTTCCTTCACCCATGTAGCCTCAGGGTCTTCCTTATATCTACTCACTCATTCTGAAGTTAGGAAGTCGACACCCTTCCCAGGAGCACATCTTGTTTGCTGCTTTGGGTATTTGTGTACAAACTTGATCCAAAGCAACGTGGGAGGGAGTTTGAGGTTTCCAAGCTTCTGTTTAGCATTGTTCTCTGCTAGATGCTAACCAGTCCAGAAGAATACCCACCGTTTTTGTCTGCAAGATCCATCTCTTCATGTCTTCCTTTTCCAGCAGCTACTGTTGATCTGTCTAGTAACTTAAGACCGTGTCAAGCTGACCTCCTTGGAAACTAGTGGTCCAGCATTGTGGAGTGAGCGGAAGTTGCTCTTCCATCCCTGCTGTGAGGATGACCTTAACCCCACATTTTTAACCTTGCTATCTATCTCTTGGACATCTGCCCTTATCTAGTTGTGCTATTAAAACAATAGAAATTTATTTATCACAGCTCTGAAACCTGAAAAGTCAAGGTTCCAGATTGGTGTCTGGTGAGGGTCAGGTTCCAGTTCAAAGATGTCCATCTTTTCTCTGTGACTTCACATGGCAGAAGGAGCAAAGGAATTTCTCTAGGGACTCTCTTATAAGGATACTAATACCATTCATGAGAGCTCCACTCCCACGACCTATTCAACTCCCCAAAGTCCATCTTCCAAACACCCTTACAATGGGAATTAGATTTCAATATGGGGACACAAATATTCAGACCATCACAACATCCAAGGACTCAGCTTGCTACATCCTTCATCTGTTGTCATTTTATCCTGGCAGAGGGTGGACACCAGGCACTTGTCCCAGCAATCTAGCCAACCTCAGAAGGTTTTATTCTTCTTTTATCAAACATTGAAGAAAATTAAATACTTAGTTTTAGTCTAACATTTTTTAATGTAAGAGACTCTCTGTATTTGCACATCTCACAAACATTTCATCCAGAGTCCAAGTGGCCCTCCAGGAGCATGAGAGATTCCATCTCAAGAAGGATTGATCCTAAGACCTCAACGTGTCGTGTCTCCTCACCATTTCTTGTCTGTGACTGTGGCCATTGGCATGATCATTCTGGAGAAACCATGACAAAGCCTATAGGAGTCTGATGAGAAAGAGCTTTACTCTTCCCTTTGTTTCTCAGGTGCCTGTACTTAATGCTTCCAAAGTCCACCACATTGGCGTTTAAAACTGGTAAACATTTGATGAGCCATTGTTTATGTTATAATAGTCACCATAATGGAGAAAAAGCACAGATAGACTTTTTAGTATTGCATTGCTTCATTTACATAACAGATATTTATTTAGCCCTTACAGTATGCCAAGCACTATGGTGTCAGGCATGTATCTGGGAATAATACAAGTGACCACAACTGACAAGCACTGAGCTCTTTCTACTTCATGAGGCACTGTGCTGAGTGCTTTATGTGGATTATCTTATGTAATTCTCTAGCCAACCTTGTAACTAATATGTTTAAAGTCTCTGTAAAAAGATAAGGAAAATAAGGTTTTGAGAGATTGACCAACCTAGCCAACAGCATCTTGCTAACAAAGATTAAAGCTGGTACACAACCCAGTATATTTCCTAATCGGAACCTGTTTACTCTTATTTTTACATGAGGCACAAACAAGTCCTTGCCTTCATAGAATTTTTAGTCTGAATTAAATAGAAAACGTTTATACAGAAAAACTCTTTTAAATAAACTCAGAGGAGGTTTCCCACCTTTGTAGAGATTTTAGGCAGGTTCACGCTCCATTAATGAAAGTTGCTTGGTTGACACAGCCTTCTTTTTTTTTTTCCTCCTATCAAATTCACTCTCTCTCTTGTGTCTGTCTCTAGTCTTCCTTCTAGCATCTCTGCCTTGTCCTTCTGCTCCTCTTTCTTTTCTGAGTGCCCTGCCTTCCATATCTGTTTATTTTGCCTCTCTCCCAACTAGATAATTACTAGAGTCCCCAAATGTCATGCAATGCAGTTTGGGAGGAAAATATGGAAGGGAGGGACACTTCACTGCAAATGACAGGAGCTGTTGATGGATGGCTTAGCCAGCCTAGGGGTCCTTCTTTTGCACTTTCTGGCATTTAAGTGATACAGGATTCCAAAAGCACATCCACTCCATTTGGCTGCTGTTAATCTCATTTTTCCATGATTAACAACCCAGTTCATTATGTTTTCAGCTCACATTAATCATCTCTTCTGCAAGTTTGGTAACATTTGGAGTCATTTCCCTCTGTATTTATCCATCTGGGATCTTTATAAAGGATAAGTTTGCAGAAAGTCATTTGTTGCTTATGCAGAAAGACTTTTGATGCTCACTGCTGTAAGAGGAGTGAATGCTTTTTCCTTATTTCTCAGATCCTGGAAGAGAAAATTCTGAAAGCATGCATGGATTTTTCTCTACCATGCAGAGGGTCTCCTCAACACAGCCCCATGTGATTCTCAACTTGGAGCAAGATCCACAGAGTGTACAATTAAGCTACAACATAATTGCATCAGAAATCACAAACACAAAAAAAGCAATGCTTGCTGGATCCTGAGTATTGTCATAGAGCAGATGGGATTGGAAGAGAGCTGTGGGGGTAGTGGAAAGAGTAGTGAGATTAATGAGTCAGAACAAAACTTTGGCTGCAGTTCTATCTCTACACCTACAAGCTGTTTGACCTTGGGCAAGTCATATTATTTCCATCCACTAGTCTTGGTGAACTGGTCCCAAAGCTATGTCTGTCCTCTCTTTATCAGAGGGTAGCTTTGAAGGTTAACTTTGTATACTTATCTCTGCTTGTTGCTTTAATTAAACTTGAGAATATTGCTTTTATTAATTTTGTAATTTCTATGGCTCTTTCTAGTGCTAATATGGAAAGAAAAGGTAGCCTACTGGACAAGTTTTAGAGGCTAGTATTTCTTAATTCTCTTCTTTACTAAAAAGTTTTGTAGGTATGTGTCATATTTGAAGATCCCTTGGGGAGGGGATATGTTGTTTAGAAGACAGAAAGAGAATCGTTTGGAAATTCAGTTAGAAGCATCCTCTCAGGTATAATATAATCTCAGGAGGTCACAAGGGAAGCAACTCTTCTAAAAGTTCCTGTTTGGCTACCCCCAACAATATTTTGTTGTGAGGGTTAGAAGGCATTTATTCGTTTCTTAATTCAAGAATTAATTTCTTTAGAGACAATATTCCACATTGGGCATCTATTCAAAAGCCATGACACCTATTCCTGACTCTGGCCATTAACTGTGAAATATTGGTATTATTTCTCATGGCTGCCCAGATTAAGGGCTAAATTGCATTAATGCATCTGTTACTATAGGAAGGTTGAAAGACATAATTCAATTTCACTGCTGTAGAACTTAGAAGGGGTCCAGGAGAGAAGTAAAGATCAGAGAAATGGGGACTGTTTGCTCTAATTCTGCCCAGCTGAACACAAGGAAACAGAATTTGAAAATGTTGTCATTTATTGACGGTCTTCTCCCCAACTCGTGGGATTTGAGCAGGAGATTCCCATTACACAGATAATTCCCAGTGGCGTTAGTGGAAATTATCTGCATAACTAACCTTCCTGCCCACGTAGAATGCCAGACGCCTGAGAGCACTTTTAATTGCAGTGTTCCTCCCTTTGCAAAAGGGCTAATTGCATCTGCTTCCCTTTCCTTTAGGTTCCCAGGCAAGGGCAGGAATAATGAAGAGATGCACATGTTAGCTGCAGCCTTTTGAGCCACACAAGGAGGAAATCAACGGTGTGGACAGAGCTGGAACCATTGCCACAGTTGTTGGAGTCAATGAGGAATGGACTTGTGATTATGCTGACATTCCAGCATGAATCTGGTAGACCTGTGGTTAACCCGTTCTCTCTCCATGTGTCTCCTTCTACAGAGTTTTGTTCTTATGATACTGTGCTTCCATTCTGCCAGTATGTGTCCCAAGGGCTGTCTTTGTTCTTCCTCCGGGGGCTTAAATGTCACCTGTAGCAATGCAAATCTCAAGGAAATACCTAGAGATCTTCCTCCCGAAACAGTTTTACTGTATCTGGACTCCAATCAGATCACATCTATCCCCAATGAGATTTTTAAAGACCTGCATCAACTGAGAGTTCTCAACCTGTCCAAAAACGGCATCGAGTTTATTGATGAGCACGCCTTCAAAGGAGTAGCTGAAACCTTGCAGACTCTGGACTTGTCCGACAACCGGATTCAAAGCGTGCATAAAAATGCCTTCAATAACCTGAAGGCCAGGGCCAGAATCGCCAACAACCCCTGGCACTGTGACTGTACTTTGCAGCAGGTTCTGAGGAGCATGGCGTCCAATCATGAGACTGCCCACAATGTGATCTGCAAGACCTCCGTGTTGGACGAACATGCCGGAAGACCATTCCTCAATGCTGCCAATGATGCTGACCTTTGTAACCTCCCTAAAAAAACTACCGATTATGCCATGCTGGTCACCATGTTTGGCTGGTTCACCATGGTGATCTCGTATGTGGTATATTACGTGAGGCAAAATCAAGAGGATGCCCGGAGACACCTCGAATACTTGAAATCCCTGCCAAGCAGGCAAAAGAAAGCAGACGAACCTGATGATATTAGCACTGTGGTATAATGTCCAAACTGACTGGCATTGAGAAAGAAAGTAGTTGGAGATTGCAGTAGAATAAGTGGTTTAATTCTCCCATCCATTGTAAACATCTAAAACTTTGTATTTCAGTTTCTTTGAATTATGCCACTGTTGAACTTTTAACAAACACTATGACATAACAAATAATTTTAGTTTAGGTAATGGATTCCCTTAATTGTACCCCTGGTGGTATATTCCTGAGTAAGCTACTATCTGAACATTAGTTAGACCCATCTCACTATTTAATAACGAAATTTATTTTTTTAATTTAAAACCAAATAAAAGCTTAACTTTGAACCATGGAAAACAGAGTGACTTTTTGGTCCAAAATAAACAAACAAACAAAAGTCCAGTATAGTCATTCTACTTGTTTTGAAGAAAAACAGACCACCCTGTAATCCTAAAGAACCATCACAAGGAAGGATGTCTTATTAAGCCCTACTGTGCACTAGGGAGACATAGCTGAATTATTGACCAACTTGAGTATCAGATTTTGAGATACTGAGTTTTAGCAAACCCAGGTGGTTATCCAAGTATGGCATCCTGCAGGTATCTTTTGGCATTTGCCCTTCAAAATAGGTATGTAAATACCTGCTGTGCATTTACTCTGTACTAGACACAATGAACAAGAAAAAGATATGGCACATATTCTGTCCTCGAGATTACCTTCTGATGGACAGGAATGTGTAAGAAATATAGAAATAACAATGCTAGAGAGGAAATTCTTAATAATCCTATAGCTTCAATGGCATGAGGCATTTTGATACTATGATCGTCTCTAAACACTCATTACAAGAAAAGAAAGTGGCTGTTGCCTTATTTATGTAAGAGAACCAGCAAGTGAAAGAGACTCAATGATTTTTCAGGTAGACAGTATTTGAACTTGAATTTGAAGCAGATCTTTCTGTCTCCAAATATTAGGTTTTCTCATTGTGTTCCTACTGAGTTGGTTTATAGAAGTGTAGTTTATATAGTAAAAAAGAAAATCACCCACATTAGCTCTACAGTTCTGTGAAATTTGAAAAACAAATATATATACCTGTGCATCTGTCACACACCTAGATATTGGGTCCCTATCATGGGTCTGAGGTGGGAGAAAGCACATTTGGTTCTTGGAATTATGGATTACGGGTTTCTTTTTGGTTTTAGGATGGCATTACTGATAATCCTTGAGTCTTGGGTGGGATCTCATGAGGTTTCAATGTAAGCAAAAAAAGACATCTGCAGAAGGAGCAAAGGGACAAAGGCACAGGGAGGTATTTAGGATGAAGGAGCCTCTGTAGAGAAGTGAGAGACAAAGCTGAAATCATATGGCAGTTATTTTGAGTCCAGTCTAAGGAATAATAGTAATTTGCTTTCAAATATCATCTATGGAACACTTACTGTGCACCAAGTACTTTTTGGATTGTCTTAATCCTCACAATTCATATATGAAATGGTCTTTTGTGGGTCAGAAATCAAAGACACAGAAGTTAAGATAATGATTCAGGATTCTAGAGCTCAGAGGTAAGCAGATGTTGAAATGTGGTCAATCAGCTCTAGAATCTATGGACCTCTGAACCACTGTACTATATTAACTTATAGTCATAGACTTTACTACATAACTTTGCTAGTTCCTCAGACTCTTGGGTTTGCTCATTCCTACTTGGTGGTTTCCTTTGAAAATAGCAGCACGAATTATGCTTTATAAGGTTTGGGTAGGAAAGAAGGATCCTCTGCCATTTTGAGACATGTAGCTTTCTCCAACTCATATAAAGTTATCTCTGAGCTCCAAAAATCACATTTCTACCCCGAGGAAGCCCTAGCGTTCTGATCTGTAGCAATACTCTATTTAAAGGCTTACTAGAGGGGTAAGACAATTAAAGACCTTTAGGGAGACACTCAGAGCAAGGTGACTCAGAGCAACATTAGGTTCAAGACACACACTCCAGGGCCATTGTTTTCACACCCAGATTAAGCATAATAAAAAGTGTTAGGTCTAATATAAAAGGTTGAGATGGGAAAGTCAGAATATGGGTCCTAGAACTCCTGCATCCCAGTGAGAAGAAAGCAGAATTATTTGCTTCTGTTAAGTGGATTTGAGAGCCTACCATTAAGAGTTTTGCTGAAGATTTAACGCCCCCTGCAGGCCAACTCTATAATAGATCTCTATAAGTACTACCACAGAAAGATGACTGAATAGAAATCACATTTCCTCCCCAAAAGAACAGGAAAACCAACCAAGCCTTTCCTCAGACAGTTATTTACAATTTAAATAAATTAGTTGTGTGTATTTGAGTATATGAGTGTATTCATTTTAGAATAGCTTTCACAAATTAGATAATCCATTCCAAGTTGCTCCTTCAAAATAATACTGTACCTTACTAAAAAAAAAAAAAAAAAAAAAAGCTTATTTTCCTAATGGCCAATTGCATTAGTCAAGCGAAAATACTTGTAAAGGAAAAATCTCTGAGGCATGTTGTAAGTATAGTCATCTCTTTGCTCAGATTCCGGAAAGCTAAATACTCACATATTTTATTTATCCACGTGGAAAGGGCTGAGAGGTGTGTCATAGGTTAACAATTCCTCTTCCTGAATACAGGCAGATTATCAGTTAACCGTGCCCTTGGTGCTTTACAAAAACAAATGATTAGTTAGGTTGCTATAATTGCACATAAACCATTAAAAAGGCTTACTAGAGGGATAAGACAATTGAAGGCTTACTAGAGGGGTAAGACAAATAAAAAACAAATAAAATAAAGATTGTTGGGCCTCTCTGTGACCAGAACTAAATGGAAATGATCTTTCTGTCAATTTGAAGGGATGTTCTACCCCACTAGGCCAGAGGTAAGTGGAAAGGACTTATTGAGACTTACATATGTACAGAAAAAACGCCCAAACTGCAGGCTCCAGCCTTGAACCCAGCTTGCTTCTTGATTTTCCAAAATCTTACAGATGTTCATATTTATGGTGAGCTATTTTAGAAGTGGAAGGTTTTTTCAATTAACCATCATCTCATTATCTGAGGCACATACCACAGTGCCTCCAAAATATAAATAACAGTGTCTTCCTCAAATTTCTCCACAGGCATTATTCTCTTAACCTCAAAGTTTAAAATTCAAAAATACCTGGGAATTTTAGTCTAATCTTTGAGAATGCTCTTATCTCTGAAGCAAGGAAAAATCATAAAACATGCTAACTCAACTGGAACATTATTAAGAAAGTGATAAAAAAAAAGTTATGTAATGGAAGATTTAACTTTCAAGAACACTTTGGCAAATTCTTATGTGCTAATGTACAAAACATGCCAGGTTTGCGTTTGTTCTTTTTTATGTCCTCCCCTTGATTTTACACTAATTCTTGTTCTGACATCAGCAAGAATAAGGCAGTCTGGGATGTGGGTAAGTTTTCCTTATTGGATCAAAATTTTCAATTCATATAGTAAGGTCTCTCATCTCTTTGGCAATTGGGAAATGGAAAATTCTGCTTAATGAAATGTTCAGGTTCCTGAAGATAAGGGAACTTTCAGAGTCTCAGGGCGAGAAGATGCCTAGGTATGACCTCATCCACTTATTTTACAGCTGTTGAAATCAACCTTGCAGTCTTGGTGATTACCGCCTATTTCTCCACGTTACCCATACAATGTCCCTTAAAGGACAAGTTGCCTCTCCTAAAAATTGTTTCCCCATCATCAAAGAAACAGAATAACGTAATAATATACATCATGGAAATGTCACAGGCCGTCAGCCAGTTTCTCTGAGGACTGGAAAGGCAAGGAAGTCTCCTAAATTGCCAAGGTATGATAAGGGAGATCTGTTTGCTTTACAAATGTCTCCCTCACCCCACACACAGAAAAAAATAACTCATCCAGTGCTATGTATAACCTGGCTTCCCAGAAACAAGATGGGGAAACTGATGCTGGATCAACTTCCAAGACAGGGATCCATATTTGTTTCCTTGAGCAACAACATAAACCATGAGTGGGTGAGCACAGCCCTACTGGTATAAGGAGAGGAACTGCCCGTGAGCTCTTGTCAGTCTGGCTTCCTTAAGTAGTATTACTGATTCATCCATTCAGCTGGGTTTGCCCTGGAGAAAGCAAACCAGTTGCAAGTGCGATGACCACACATTTGTGGTAAGTTGCGGCTTTCCCTCATTCTTTCCCAAATCCACATAAATCAATCAGAATTCAGGAAAAAGGATGGCTTGAATTCCTTGTCCCATGTTTGCCCACACTAGTAATATGGATGGTCTAGAATACACCCAATGGACCTCAGAGTGGCTAGGGCAGTCTTTGAGATCCATGACTTTTACCTTCCAATATGTGTTTGAGACCACAAGATGGACACACAGTCCCATGGTTTCATGAGTGGTGACAGTTAAAAGGAAAGTCATCCATTTTTGTAGCTGGAATTCTTCAACATTAAAAGAATCAGAGGCTGGTGTGAATCACTTAAGAAATATACAAACACACACACACGTGTGTGTATGTGTGTGTGTTTGTGTGTGTGGTCACTTATTTATTGGGGTAATATGGGTAACAGAGTTCTGAAAGCATCAGAAAAAAAGTTAGTGGGAACACTGAAAACAAAGTGTACCCTAAGCCAGTAATTTGGTTTAGGGATGGCCCGAGTTTTAGATTTCCAAGGAAATTAGTAGTTGTATTTTTCAGGCTGTACCCAAGCTCAGTGAAAATATTTCCACTTGTCAGTTAAGAGCAGCTCAACTGATCAACTTCATGAGCTGTTTCTTCTGAGGCTGACAGATGTCCTTCATGTTGCTCAGTACTTTAAAAAAAAAAAAAAAAAAGAATCAATGCATTCATTTTATTTCTCTGTAGGTATCCAGGCATGTAAATGACAGAATTCTCTGAATTTGACCTTAGAAGCAGGGCCTGAAGTCAGTACCTTGTGGGTCTCTCTGAAGCTGGGAACAAAACCTCATTGTTTTTCTTTCTTTCTTTTCTTTTCTTTTTTTTTTTTCTGTTATATTTTTCTTTCAGAGAAGATATGGCAAAATGGAAGGCCATCTGAAATCAGGCCGATGTTCTCAGGATTAACAAGCTCTCCACTGAGCTAATAGCATTGATTGTTGAATAGATCTTAAAAATGGCCCACAGGAGATAAGACGGGGTTGACTTACACAAATCCAGCTTCCTTGCGATGTTCTACCTCTCCTGTGAAGGAAAATATCTGAAAGATGTGGATCTTTTCTCTGAGTCTTTCATCCTCACAGACAACCTTGCCAATTACCAGGGCCCTCTGAGGAGCCAACTTCAGTGACAAGACAAGAATATGAAATGAGGAACAAAGAAAATCTTGGGAATGTGCTACCTGAAGGAAAGGAGTGAGAACAAACAAGATTGACTTACACAGACATGGCTATCACTTACCACAGCCAAGATCTTCTGCCTTCCCCTATGAACTGCATGATCTCTATGTATAAGTCACAAAGAATTTATATCAACTAATCCCACCTTTTACTTTGTACACTGCAAATCCCTCCCTTCCCTGATTCTCACCTTCCTTACGAAGTAGAGATGACCATTTTTCCCATTTTACGGATGAAACTAAAGCCCAGCCCAAGGCCATATAGCTAGTGTGCAGTAGTAGAGCCAAATCTAAGCCATCCACAGTGGCCCTTTGCTCCACCCATGTCTGATTTCCTACTTGTGCATTACTCTTTAATTTTATGAAGTCTCATCTGAAGACCATGATAATAAGTTGGAGAGGATAAGGAAAGAGATGTCTGTTAATCTCTTACAAAAGGAAAGCAAGGTGCTGAGGAGCAAAGCAAGCCTAAGCTCCCTCAGTTGGTTAGCAGGACCCGGTGTTTGGGTGCTGCGGAGATCTGTCCTTTTTACATCCATCCCCCTATGCCCAGCTCTGAATCCCACTATATCAAAAACAAACCAGCTCTTGGGTGGGAAGATGTGTTTATATCTCTCAACCATAAAAATGAGCTCCAGAGTTGCTCTGGGGATGGTAGTGAGGGTGGCATCCGTGCACTGCTTTGTGGCAGTCACATTGGTCCTCACTCCTACCATTTCCATGTGCACCGGCCAAATTCCAATTGGTGTGCATTTGACCGCATGCCTATGCCCCAATATGTCCAGCCGTCACAGCATATTTTGCCACTTACACAGGAAATTGGGGATACCAGGGCATTGCCATCCTCCAAGGGCAAGCTTAACTGACGACAACTGAGAACTTGGCATATAAGCACCCTCTGTCGTGGTAACAGGCTCAGTGAGGCACGTTTATGCTGTCTTTTTCTTTGTCTCCACTCTCTACTCCTTCACCTTTCAAATAAACTCTTTGCACCCAAATCCTTATCTCGGTGTTTACTGGAGGAACTCAAACGAAGGTACCTGAATATCTTATCCCACATCATTGCTTTCCAAATCTACCTAATGATCAGATACATTGGGATTAGATGTAATATAGATATATGTATGGCTTACCTACAACTACTACACTAGAATCTGGAGAGTGGACTCAGCCTGTTTTAGTCAGCTTTTTCACTGTTGTGACCAAAAGAACTTACAAGAACAACTGTAGAGGAGGAAAAGTTTATTTGGGGCTCACAGTTTCGAAGGTTTCAGTGCATGGATGGCTGATTCCATTGCTCTGAGCCTAAGTTAAGGTAGAACATGGCAGAGGGCTATAATGGGGGTGGAGAGCAGCTCAGAAGGAAGCAGAGAGAGACTAAACTCAGATCACCAGGGACAAAACATGTACCCAAAGGCATGCCCCCAGCAAGCCACCTCCTCCATTCATACTCTTTCTGCTTACAATCATCATCTAGTTGATCCATTCAAGTGGATTAATGCACCGATTAGGTTAAGGCTCTCATAACCCAAACGTTTCACCTCTAAACTTTCTTGAATTGTCTCTCCAGATTCTATTAGGTATTCCCCAAAAGCTCCCATATGAGCTTTTGGGGAATACCTAATATATGAACCAAAACACTGTGCTTGAAAAATTCTGCTGCCTTATTTAAAAAAAAAAATGAATTCTGTCCTCTCATGGAGAATGTCTTGTGAATTAATAAGATTCCCCTTTCTGCCTCATATAATGGGAAATTCAGAAAAAGAAAAATCTGTGCTTCAAATTGAGTAACTGTACGTAATCTTATAGGCCATGAAACTCCAGTCTGTTTTCTTCTGATTTTCACCATTACATGTAAGTCATCAGTTTTTTGGATTGTTTTTAAGTTATTGTTTTCATTTTTCTATTCTAAATATTTCTCAACCTGTCACATAATCAAATAGGGAAAATACAGTTTATTTGCCAACTTTTAAATTTTCCCCAAACTTATACATTGTTCTCAGACTCATTTCATATTTTATATTATACAAGTTCTGAATGCTTATCCTTTGTTTGCTCAGACAATGCTTTTGTGTTCCAAAAATGCCTGATATGCTATGAGACTATGCCAGAATCACAGAGATTCAAGATCAAGCACGTATTCAAGTCCCTTAGTTCCACAGCCATTGTGCCTAATCCCACTTCCATGATTTTTGCTGATGTTTTTTCCCACACACCTTGCAAGGAAAGAAGCAGAGTAAGTAAGAGCATTCTTTTCCAAATAAGAAACTGAGACCCAGAGAGGTGAAGTGACTCACTCTAAGTGTCCCCAGGTCATGAGTGAGACAGCTGGGACTTGCAAGAATCTGGCTAGACACCAAAGCTCATGCTCTGTCCACTTCTCATTTATGAAGCATGGAATCCTTCAGGGAGAACTTAGGAAATGGCAAGAAGAAGGGTGACACTCTGAGGGATGAGTAAATCCCATATTCATCTCTTTATCCAGAGTTGGCAGATTGTGTTGACATGGTTTCTGATATTATAAGACAACAGGCATTATTTTAGTTGCTTTGCCATTTTATTATCTCAATTGACTCTTTACAACTCATGCCATATGTTATGGACTGAATATGACCCTCAAGAGTTATAGATTGAAGGCCTAACCCGAATGTCTCAGAAGGCAGTTATATTTGAAGACAGGACCTTTAAAGAGATAATTAAGTTAAAATGAGGCTCTTAAGCTGGGCCCGAATCCAATCTGATCCATGCCCTTATAAGAAGAGATTAGAACATTCAGAGAGACACCAGGATCGACATGCACAGCGGAGAGATCATATAGGGACACAGTACCATCTGCAAGGAGAGATACCTCAGAAGAAACCAAACCTACCCAACACCTTAATCTTATGGGCTTCTAGGCTCCTGAGCTGTGAGAAAATGAATTTCTGTTTCAAATACACAGTGTGTGATATTTTGCTATTGCAGGCCCAGCAAGTCAATATTCAAGATCTCTGGGGAGTATTTTGGAATATTTGCTTGGGAGACAATCAGGGAAAATTTTAGAAAGTATAATTCATCATTTAATACCACCACACTTTAGGTACTCTGTCCGGATCTTTCTGTGGTGCCCTAAGTTTTCAACTTTGCTTGTGAGATGGACCTAACTGCATCTTCTGGAAATGATTCGTGCTGGGAAATAAGTAGAGTAACTGAGAAATGAGGACATTTGTGTAGACAGATGACAGTATAAGAGACAAAATGAATAAGTGACCACATTACGATGGCTTCATTTCCAGATAACTATTTTAAAGGGGACAGTGGCCATAGGTAATAAAACATCTTAACTGGAAGAATTATACAATTATCTGCATTTCCCATATTTGATTTACTTGCATCCAAATTCTTTCTTCAACCTCTGTCCCAGATTCATTAGGAATTTTCCTCTGATCTAAACATCCCAATAACCCCATTAAAATAGTTATCTTTGAGGAAAAAAAAAACTGGGGCTTTAAAATGAAAAGAAGCTTTTTATCAATTTCCTCGCAGCAATTTTCACAATAGATTGGTTCAGTTTACAACTCCAATGATCACCTCTCTGATTAGGGGCTTTAAAAACTCTGTCCAGGATTGTAAATAGGGCTCTTGTCTCTCACCTCTCAAAGAGCAACAAAAACACTGTAATTAGGATTGGCTTGCCATTTGGTCAGTGATGCACACAGGTGGCTCTGCTCAGCTAGCAGCAGCTAGGGTTCTGCTAGTAAAAGACTCCAAAGATTTCTGTAGACAGGAGCTTGGAAGCCAGAGACAATGGAAAGCCTTGGAGAACACAGTCATTTTGCCATAGGTTCAGCTATGTTGGGACCCACAAGTACAGAGAAGCCCGGCACCGGGTGTTTTAGTGTCCTTTGTGGTGTGATTAAACAAGGCCACAGGACTTGTTTTTCTTTGGTTGCAAAATGAAAATTACTGCAATGTTTAAAACTCAGAGGGTACAGAATCCTCCAGAAAGTGAAAGCAATCTGAAGGAACACAAAGGATAAATTGCAAATTACTCCAAAGCTCAACACCCAGAAAGAATTGCTCTTACTATTTTTAACTTTCTTTTAACTTTCTTCCAGATCTTTCTGTCTGTATTTGTAAAATTTCATATAAAAATGATGCGCTATACATACTTTATATTTTTAAATTTTTTCTTTTAAATTTTTCACTTATTTTTAACTGATTCATAAAACTTGTACCTAATGCGTCATGTGATATTTCTATGCATTGTATAACTGTTTAAATCATGGTAAACAGACCTCTTCAAACATTGATCATTTCTTTATAGTGAAAATATTCAAAATAATTTATTTCAACTTTCTGAAATATGAAGTACATTACTATTTTCTATAGTCACCCTGCTGTGCAAGCACCCCCATCTGACTATAACTTAGTACCCATGAATCAACCTCTCCCCATGTCTACCTCCTCTATACACTCCCCAGCTTCTGGTAACCACTCTACTCCCAACTTCTATGAGATCAACCTCTTTGTACAATTTTACATATGTGTGACATCATGTGATACTTGTCTTTCTGTGCCTGGCTCAATATGACAATTTCTGGTTCAATCCATGTTGTTATAAATGGCAGGATTTTTTTTCTTTTTATGGCTGAGTAGTATTCCATTGTGTTATATGTGCTCTATTTTCTTTATCCATTCATCAGTTGATAAGATAGATGCTCAGTTTGTTTCCATTTCTAGGTTATTGTGAATAGTCTCAATACAGTTGGGGACTGGTAACCTGGTCTTTCCTGATCAAATCTGTCCAATTTCTAGAATGAGCTCTTGTCTTAGGAAGGAATTTTTAGAAACAACACCTTTCCCTACCCTTCGTGATCCTGTGAAGAATTCCAAGCTGGGATGGAAGTGTGGTCAGTTTTCCATTTCTGAACTCTAACCGGAAACAGTATTCAGAGTGGATTACCCGGTGGGATAAAGCTTGGAGGTGAGGAGCTCAGCTTTTGGATGCACTAATCCCACATGAAAATAGGTAGTGACCTAGACTAGAGTATGACAGTGGAGACCGAAAGCAGGTAAAAATTGAGAGGTGCAACCAGTCATGTGTTAAATGTTATCAATCCTCCTCCTCCTCACCATTTCGTAGCTGTTATGGTTGCTGGGCTCTGGTCCTTAAGTTTAATGATTATGAGGTTGATGATGAAAATACAAGGTATCAACGAGGCTTCAGAAACCCAGCTTAATTATTCTAGTCAAGCAACATGGTTTCACTGTCAAGTTCAACCCGATCCGGCCAAAAATAGGTTTGATATAAATTGCATCATAGATCAAATGGTGTTAAATCTCTTTTTGTGGTTGTCAGAAAAGGATGGAGTTAATTTTATTTGAAGACCTCTTTTAATGAAGGCCTTAATTATAACTGCCTGTCACCTTGAAGAAAAATGACTAAGCTCATGTTAAATGTAGTTTATTAAATTTTTTGTCTAATCCTTGACCTGAGCATTGTCATCAGCTAGAGTGCCTCCCTTTTGAGCTCCTCCTCCATGTCCTCACATGCATGAAGCTGTTTCTTAAAGAGCCTGGGTAACCTTCATTTTTTTGTACAAGAAATTAGGGTTTGGGGGGGCTGTGTCTGGAATTCATCAAAAAAGATGATGTTCTTTAAGAATGGATGGAATATTCGTACTAAGCCACTCAGGTACCATCACATGAAGTCTGAAAAACCAATTTAAAATGTTATAAAGGATTAATGTCTGGTTGTCAAAATAAGATGGAGTACATTGTTTCAAAGACTCAATATAATAAAATGCTCTGTGGGATCCTTTTGCGCAAATTAACACACTTTGCAAAATAACAAAATAGTAATTTTAGCTGATAACATTTATTAAATAATTACTGTGTGCCAGGCACATACTGAGCCCTTGTCTTTATTATACTGTTACAATACACATCCTTAGAGTTGAGTCAGCTGAAGCTCACAGAGGATAACAGACTCACCCAATCTTCTTCCTGTGGTAGGACATAAATGTCAGTTCAGTCTGACTCTAGAAGCCACCTCACCAACCATGGCTTCCCAGTGCTGCTCCTTGCTGCAGAACACAGGTCCACATGGTTTTCTTTATCATGATAATTAACACTAGGTTAGTTAATTTTAAGCCTCAAAACACACATATGAACCTGTAAGTCCCTCTAAACTCCCAAATCTTCAGTGTCTCACCAGGTTCTCCAAGATAGTAAGGCAGAAGATGACCCCAAGCTCAGTCTCCTGAGGTGTGGTGTGCTGTGCTGCCCCTCTCCATGGGTCAATATCCCATGATCTCAAGTCTATGCTATCAGTCCTGAATTTAGTGACTGCTTATCATAGGTAAGAGCAGTTGGTGAGCACCTTATGAATCAAAGGACATTGGACACCATCAAAGTTAATCACGTTATATTTTTAACAAGCTACTAAGTATTTTTTTTTATTTTTTGCTTTTACTTATTTATTTAAATTCATTGCTTTGACCTAACTATGTGATTTTTTTATTAGTTATAATCAGTTATACATGACAGTAGAGAGCTCTTCGATTCATTGTACACAAATGAGCAGAATTTTTCACTTCTCTGGTTGTACATCAAGTAGTCACACCATTCGTGCAATCATACACGTACCTAGAGTAATGATGTCCCTCTCATTCCACCTTCTTTCCTACCCCATTTCCTCATCCCTTTGTCCCATCCAAAGTTCCTGCACTCATCCCATTACCCCCCACCCCCCATTATAGATCAGCATCCACTTATCAGAGAGAACACTCGGCCTTTGATTTTTGGGACTGGCTTACTTCACTTAGCATGATATTCTCCAACTCCATCCATTTATCTGCAAATGCCATAGTTCTAGTCTCTTTTAATGCTGAGAATATTCCATTGTGTATATATACCACATTCATCTATTGAAGGGCATCTTAGTTGGTTCCACAGTTTAGCTATTGTGAATTAAGCTGCTATAAACATTGACATGGCTGCGTCACTGTAGTATGATGATTTTAAGTCCTTTGTGTATAGACCAAGGAGTGGTATAGCTGGATCAAATGGTGGTTCCATCCCAAGTTTTCTAAGGAATCTCCATACTGCTTTCCAGATTGGTTGCACCAATTTGCAGTCCCACCAGCAGTGTATGAGTGTGCCTTCCCCCCAAATCATCACCTACATTTATTGTTGCTCAACACAGTACTGAGTTTTGATAAACTTTTGTTCTCCATAAGTTATAGACTAAACCATTTAATAACCACATACAAGGTTGATTTTCACCCATATGGATTTCATCCATTCTTGCCAGCCCCAAGAATCTACCAACCATCTTAATAATAATAGCTATGTTCAAGATAAAAAGTCTTACTTAAGACAATAAATTAAAACGCTTCACTTTATGGGTACATTCTGAGACCCAACTCGTGTGCTCTTCTCTATGACAAATGGGGTGCTTTAACCCTAACACACTCACTGTTCTTTGAGAAAGTATGTAATAAATTTAGTTTCCAATTTTTCCTGAACCAGGGAGATAGCTCTAAACATGTCTTTTTGATTCATCCTGAAAAAGAAATTCAAAGTAAGAAAAACAGAAGCTTTGGGGATGAAGTAAGCCCTGTATAATTTTAATCTTTTTCCTAAGGTTTAGTCTTTCCTAAATTAAATGACATTTTTAAAGTAGATTTTCATCTAGCTATTTACTGTGATTTTATATAAAGTGCATAGTGATAAAGAAAGGAATCGGGGACAAAGTTTAAAGAGCCAATAATAGGAAAACTAACACCAGTACTTCCCCCAAGACAGAAGTAACACTGTCAATTTCAGAATCCATGATCATGCAGTGTCAAATGCTTCCCCTTGCTCTCCTGTGCTCCTGCTATTTGTTATGAAAGCATACCACATGTAGCCTCTGCTCAAAGGAGAAGCCCATACAGCAGACTTCCTGAATTCCCTGAAATGAACCATTTGGCAGTGTGAAGGAGTCAGCCTTGCTAACTTACAGAACAGTGACCATGAAAGTTTTTGACCATGAAAAATAACTGCTTCCTCCTTGAAGGCACTGAGATGTTGAGGTTTTTTTGTTATGTGGCCTTATGTCTGTGGAAGCTGACGACTACAACCCATAAAGAATAACCCTAAAAATATCTCTAGAGGTAAAGGAATGAAGCAAAGAGAGTTCTCAGGCATTCTGCCTGCTGGTATAAGGAATGACCCCCAAAATTAGTAAGGAGAAGTTGGGTCATTGCTACTGCATTATGAGCCTGAAGGGTACAATCACTTTAAGAGGAAATAAATCATGTTGCTATATTCATAGAAATAATCACATTCTTCCTTGTAAAATTCTTTGGGCAAACTCTTCATCAACATCAATATGCCCCTTTTGTGTGTTCAGTCTTATTCTGACATAAAAGATAAATGACAACAGGTATGAATATCAGTTAACATTTAGCTTACTTTGGAAAATGACCATTGATTTGTTCGATTAGAACTATTCCAAGTTATGGGTCTACATTTTAATTCAAAATCCCTCCCTCATATTAGCCTAACATCTTTATAAAACTCCAGGGAATCATAACCCATGGGAAATGGAATTTGTCAAGATTTTGTAAGATCATGATTACCTAAGGACGAATACATTCACTATACCCAAAGGCTTCCCATCAGTTGAGTTGTAGCTCCCTGAAAACATATTAAGTAGGTGGCATAGCATCAAGTAGTTCCATCCATTTTCTTCTCCTCCTTCCCTTCTCTTCCTTTTTTTTGACAGATTCTTGTGTCAAAATGCACTATTAATTGGAAGTGTGGCCATAATTCACAAGAATTCCTCACAATCTGTATCATTGTACATGTCACAACTAGAGTGACATAGATTCAGGTTTGAATCTTGGATTTTCCATGTACTAAGAAGTGACCTGAGATGACTTAAATTCTATGACTTTGGTTCCCTTGCCTAGAAAAGGAGAAGTAGTAATAACTCTCTAGTGGGGTTATTGGGAAGGTTAAAGGAAATAATGCATATAAAGTGCATAGTAAAGTACCGGGAGGTAAGTAACACCTCAAGTTAGTGCTCAGTATGACGTGTGTTGCCTTGACATCTGGTGAAACTGATGTCAATGAGGTGAATGAGATGGCCTAACTGCAAATTCCCCACCCCTGCTCCTATGCATAAGCTCTTCTGGCTAGACAACCCTCCTGGTTATGGGGACCAGGCCCAATCCTTCCTCATACCTTGGTAGTGAGACTTAGTTCCCTACTAGTTTGCAGAATTATTCAGAAGACCCAATCACACCTCCTATGGTAACCGGGGACACCTCATCCTCTTGGTACTGCAAAGCCTGCCTCGCACAGCCACAGATTGTTTACCCTGTTCCTGGAGCATAGCTCCATGTAACCCTGCAGGGTGTGTGGTATTCTCTTCCCCTGGGATGTAAGTATATGTGACCAATAATGGTTGCTAATTTTTTTCTGTCCCATATAAGGTGTTGAGTGATTGGCATCCCCACCAACACTGAGAAAGGAATCGCTCTCTTAACAACATGGTGGAGAGGGGATGATCCCTACAAACACCCAACACATTGTGAGTCATAAATGGTAAATGGTGTTATACTTTTCAAAAAAAATAAACCCTAATTTTTGTCTTCAGACTCCTCCAAACCCCATGAGAGTTGCTTTTTCCCATAGCACAGAAATTGCCAGCTGCTGTCTTAGGTTTGGAAGTTGATATTTGGAACCAGAACTAAATGAGACGATTCAGGGACACAACTGTGGAAAAACCAAGGGATATTTGGCCTCTACAATTCCTGCTTAGTGTGGCCAACAAAGTAAAGGAAACAGGAATCATAGACCGTCAGGCCTAGTAGTAACCAACTCACCATATAGGATCTTTCATCCTACTGAGATCCTAAGGGACCATCCCAGAGATACATCAGAGTTATTGGCTATGTGTCAGTACCCTGGAAGCTTTCTGGCCTGTGAGTCTGGATGTGTACTCCCCTGAGTAGATGACAAAAAGTTTAAGGTCAAAGGAGGAATCTAAGGGTGGAGGTAGCAGTCCTCGGCTGTTGGTCTCTATTACCTTCTTAAGAACACATCTTTCTCAGAGTTCCACCATTACACTAAATCAGATATAGTGACTGTTTTATTCTCTGTGTCTTCACAGCACCTAGTATGAGGCCTCATATTTGGAGGAGTCTCATAAACATGAATTGAATGAATGACTGGCTGGATGAATGTAAATTTAAAATTCTTTTTATTTGTTCTGCTTTAGATATACATGACAGTAAAGTGTATTTTGACAAGTTATACATACATGGAGTATAACTTATTCTAATTAGGATCCCATTCTTGTGGTTGAGCCTGATGTGCAGTTACATGGGCCATTTATTCATATGTGAACACAGAATAGTGATGTCCAACTCATTCTGCTGTCTTTCCCATTCCCATCCCCCCTCCCTTCCCTTCATTCCCCTTTGTCTAATCCAATGAACTTCTACACTTCCCTCCCCATCTCTTTATGTGTTAGTATCCACGTGTCAGAAAGAAAATGAATGTAAATTTATAAAATGAACAAATTACTATGCGTGTAGTCCAATACGAGTATAAAATTCTAGAACTGCTCCTGAAATGTAAGGAAACTATATTATTGCGAGGATACAAAAACCAAAAGACATGGAGAACAAAGGAGAACTCACTGTGTCAAAGAAGAGTGGTTGGTGGCTCCCCGGAAAAGGTGGAGAATTTATCTGAGTCTGAGAAGACAAGAATGAGAACAAGACAAGCAGTCAGCTGGGGTGGGAATGCATGAATAAATCGCCTGTGTTTTCCCACTGCAGAATACCTTACATGTTCCTTGCATTATATTCCAAGAAGAAGGAAGCTAATCTGGAGCTGAAGAGGTGCATGCCAGCTTGCAGGAAATGCTTGTGAGCCTTTCAAATAAATTTTCTTCAATGCAAATTAAATCAAAGGATTTCTAGTGAAAAGAGACAGCAATTTTGTCCCACTTAGCTCTCTTTTGAGCAGCAATATTATCAATTTTGAATGTTCTCATCTATGAAATGTAGTGGAGCCAGTGTGATACTGAAATATTGTTGATACAAAGTAAATGAATTCCTAGGGCAGAAATAAACTCATGAAAAGTGTCAGTTTTCCCTCTATGGTCTTGTTCATTATAAGCAGAATAAAAGGAGAGCCAGAGTGCAATGAAGAGGTGACAAAGCAATATGGAGGTGACAAATATTTGAGGCATAGAAGTGGAAATGTGACATAAAATATGATCACTAGAGGAAAATAGTGGTACCTTTCAAGCTTTATAAAAAAAAAAATCCCCATTATAGAAATAGGAAATCAAGAGTCATGCTTTTGGGAAAAGACATGAAGCCAAATTCTATCTCTCTCTCTCCTACAGTGGGGGTGGCTCTATGTCAAAATATTGAACTTGAAGTTGAAATATAATCTTAAAATTCTGGATTAATGGACAAAATCACATTAGCAACCTAGAAAGAGTTGCTAACCTTCAGAATAAAATGAATTGCTGTATTTTGAGAAATTATCCCAACTCCATTGTGAATAGGAATGATATTGGGTATTTCTAGTGTTCTGAAGGTTGTTTAATATTTATGGATGATGTAAATAGTTTCTAGGTACCAATTTTTAACACTTGTGCACACATGCATTCTCATGAGTACACACACATACACACATACACACACACAGTTTCCTAGTTATCATTTTAAAATAACTAGGTATCACACTGGGTACACTACATTTCATAGATGAGAACATTCATTTCTAGACCAAATGAGCAATATTATTTACTCATATCTGATTAATTCCTCTCAATATCAACCATCAAAAAATATATGAAAAAGGTAAAGCTTCTCTTTAGTTAGAAAGTCAAGGTTCTATTGTGTGTTGTAGAGGAGACTTTTCCAGGGATTAAGGATTTGTGATTTGTATCTGAGAGTCTTTGTCAGAGTAATTTGAAATGCCTTTGAATTAATTCAGAGAACATGGTGAATGCTTTCTTGGTCATTAAAAGTCTGCACTATTAATTCACAAGAAAGAAATGAAAAATCAAATTAATATGAAGAATAGTTTAGGGTTTTTTTTCCAAGTTGTCCAGACTTTTGGATCCAGCAAGAAAATTAAATGTCATGATACCATGATGTGATTGAATTCACATATTCCTGGAGGAAACCTCAAACTGCTTAGATAAGAACCTCTTTCTCATTCTTCCCCTCTGTGTTCCCCATTTCCACATTCCGAGTGCAGTAGGACTAAGCCAAGTCTCCTCATTGGAAAAGTTTTGACATTGAGATGACTGGTATCAACTGGACAGAGGATAAAAAGCATTGCCCACCAATGCCCAGGACATAAGAAGGGATGGATGGATTAAGATTTGATTATATTCTTGATAAATCTGGTGGTTCCCAAATAAAAAAAAATAAACAGTGAGGATATTTAGTGAAGAAGATTTAAAGGAGTTTAGGGGGTTGGAGAAAAATTAAAAAGCAACAAGGATGCTCTATCCATGGTTGACACTCCTTTCAGGGGTCTACAGGGTGCTGATACTTATTTTACATGCATTACCTAGAACAGATAATTACCTAGAACCTGACCACAAGTGCCCCAGTCTCCAGCTACCTACTTCTCTGGAGTAGTCCCCAAGTGCCTCTGGTTAAGGATTCTTAAAGCCTTTTTTGGGATCCACAAAATAGAGAAGATACTCATTCCCTTACTTTCTGATCTTTGGTGGGCATAAATAGTACCCCCAAAACAAACTGCTGGAAAGGAAGGAGCTTCTGAGATGCATTGCATACTTGGAAACACAGGAAAGATGATCTCCAATCTTCCAAATTCCTCGCTGAGGGAACCAACCTGGGAGTAGGAAAAAATGTTGGGGGAGATTTTTGTTTGATTACTATGTTTCAGTTATGTTTTTCAGTTACTGAACTATGTTCATATAAAAAAAATAGAGAAAATCAATTTAAAGCTGAGGTACAGGATGAACAAGTCAAATGCCAATAGTAAACCTTGCCCACGAAGCTCTCATCTTACATCAGGCCCCTTGAAGAAAGGGTCTGCACAGCTGCACCACCTATTAGGCTTAAGATCCTGGAATGGGGCCAAAGCCTCTGCAGTTGTTTCTCCATTCAGGTCAGCCCCCAAAGAAATTTGATAGGAGTATGAATGGAGAAGTGGTCTAGGGAAAATGGTGTGAGCTCCATGGCCTTCAGAATCTAGTCCAGTTAGTTTCAATGTTGGCCACACAACAGTATCCCCTGGAAGAATTTTGAAAGTCCTGATGCTCATGTCCCCCCCTAGATCACTTAACTCAGTATATTGATGGGTAAGATCCAGGATCAGTAATGCATTAAACTCTCCAGTTGTCTCCAATGTGCATCCAAGATTGTGAATCACTATTTGTCTATTTCCAGGTCAAGAAACTATCAAGAAGCACAAATTGAATTCTGCAGCTACATCCAGAGTCTTCAGAAGCCAAAACTTGTAACATAAATATCTTCAGAAGCTATGCAATGGGTCACTATTTAAGGTTAAGTACCAGCTGGGCATGGTGGCACACACCTGTAATCCCAGCAGCCCAGGAGGCTGAAGCAAGAGGATCATGAATTCAAAGCCAGCCTTAGCAAAAAAAGAGGTGCTGAGCAACTCAGTGAGACCCTGTCCCTAAATAAAATACAGGGCTGAGGATGTGCTCAGTGGTCAAGTGCTCTGAGTTCAATCCCTGGTATCCATCCCCAAAATATACAAATAAAAAAGGACCATATCATATTTATCTGATATGCTATTCCATTTTATTTCTACATTATTATCACACGTGGGTCTCTAGTGATACTAAGAACCATTTGAAAAAATTTACTTTCTTTAGAACTGTTGTAAAACGATTCCAGAAACAATCCCATACCCATTAGAATTAATAAAAAACCTCTTATCCTTCCCACAAGCCCTTGTCTCCTTCTTAATAGAGCCCAGTTTTTGAGTTCTAGCCATTGAATTCTTCTCCTTAAATCACCAGTCAACAAGTTTTATGTGAACATTCTAGGCTTTGGGCTTAAATATTAGGTTTAATAAAAAAAATCAGAATAAAAGAAGAAACCATTCCTTGGCTCAGCAAGTTAATCTGGATAATCCTACTGCAAATCCTCCTGTTAGGGGCAGATTTGCAAAGCCTCAGTCAGCACAAATGGGACCTTTCATAAAGCCGCTACCTGCCACATAATGTTTTGCTCCCTTGTTCTCAAAAAGCAGGCCTTTCCCACAGGATACCCCAGCACACTATATTACTTAAAGTTTTTTTTTTTATCCTTAATGTTTTGCCATCTTAAAAAATAACACCAAGGAATTGGAGATGTCACAATAATAAGATGTACATAGAATTTGCAAAATTATCTTATCCCTGTAATTTCCTGTTGTACCCTATTATTTTCTTTCTTACTGCTTATAATGATCTTTTTCTCTTATTTCCAATTGGTATTCTTTGCTCTCTCTTTCAGCCCTCTCTTTCTCTTCTCCTTTTGCTGTCCAGTGCAGAGCTACCCAGAATATATACTCCGTATGAAATTTTCTAGAGAATATGTTTTTTTCCCCTGAACTTTCAAAGAGACAGTTTCCTTTCATGCAATCCTATCTCCTTTGCAACGGAATGTGGCATTTGGCTTATAGGATGCTTCAAGACTTCTCAGCTTCTTTGGAGCTGGAGATGAAGGGAAGAATGGGAACTTGTGACTGGCAGGAAGTTTTCTATTTTTATCTGCGAAGTTTCCAGTCGACAGTTCTGCTTGTAGGTGATTTTTATCACTTTAAAAAGTTGAAGGAGGACAAAGATGGAATCATTTCCTTTCTAAAGAAGAAGAAGGAAAAAAAAACCCAGCATTTGTGATAATCTCATACAAATAGTATCCTGCCAAGGATAACCTGCTTTCCTTTCTGAGTTTTCTGGAATTCTATAGCACTCTTCTGGGAAAAATTACCTGGTGTCCAAAGATGGGGATTGTTATAAGTCAGTTGGAGGTTACCCATCCAGGAAAAGAACAAGTATCCAGGAAAGATCATCATGGTGGAATCTGATATTTGTGAACAACCACCAAAGAGCCAAGAACTGAAGCTCAGCTGCAGGTCACCAACACCCAACCTCCTTTGTGTGCAGAAAATCTAGGAAACAATCACTCTGGTCAACTACATATGTAAGCTGGTTGTTCTAAATGCTTTGCCTTAATTCTATCCCAGTACTTATCCCATTGTTCTGTGAGATTTACTCTATGTTGATCTCTTCTTCAAATAGCTGTTCACTATTTAAAGTCAAGGACCATGTCATATTTATCTTTCTCCATCTATACTCTGTATGTAGGAGACACAGGCAGGAGTTAAATATTTTTTTAAATGTGACAAGTAATGAGTTATACAACTCAAACGGACTTAAATAGTAAAGTAAATCTGAACAATCTGGAGGTAAGTCTACTTTCAGGTGAAGTTTGATCCAGAAGTAATAAAGATGTCAAGTGCCTGGTTTCTTTCTGTTTTTTTTCACTCAGTCTCTCGTGATATCAGCATACAGTACCAGGTACATGTCCGTCCCTGCACATCCAGTGAATAGTTTATGGGGGTGCATGTCAAAGAGGAAAATCAAATACTATGATGCCCACTGTAGATTGTGTAACTCGATCCAGATTCTGGCTTGACTTCCTGAACTGAAGAGTCGGTCAAGCTGAAAATAATATGAAGCTAAAATCCACGGTGGAACTGTTTTACCACAAAGACACACCATCCCACAGGTTTTTGAGGGGGAGAGGAGAAATTAAAGCAGTGCCCCATAAGAAGAAACAATTTTTGTCAAGCAAGCGTCTGGTACTCTGGACCACAGGGAACACTGTGAGGTTCAGGTCATGGTATCATCTTGCTGCACACTGGGTGGGATCCACGGTGATGCTTCTGGTAGAGAGCTCCAAGGTATGGTTTATTCCACTCGGCTGCATTGTTCTTCGCCAAGTAGCATCTAAGCCTGAATTCCTGTGAACTGCTTAAAGGCACCTCATATCTCTTTCTGATTAATAGCTGTAACAGCTTCTATTGTCAGTGACTAAGAACCTTGACCAAGGGTACTCCATCAAGACATCCTTATGAGAATGAAAAAGAACCACTAAATTCAGACTAAACCAAACATTGGAAAAGGTTCAAAAGAGGCATTCTTTTAAAAAAATATATAATATTGTAATATTCTGCACTCAGAAATAACTAGAGTTCTCATCCTCACGATTACGGTCAATTTGGCGCTATATGTGTACTTTGACGATATAGTCAAAAAGTTGGGTTTTTTTGTTACTTTCTTGTAAAGTCCGTTTTTCCTCTTTAGTATTTCCAAACCTTTCCTCCAGATCTGCTTTTTTTTTTCCTCTCAAATTAAGAACAGCAGTTTCCTGCCAAAAGTTAATAAGAATATTTTAATTAAGGTTAGGGAAGCCTCTTAATTCGCAAACACAGATATTTTTAAAATTATGATTTGTAAAATCCACAGTGGTAAACATAGTTCACGCTTCTGGGAATATTCTGCTATAGGATTCTGGGTGTTTCATGTCCACGACCTTGAGGCACTATGTATCAACCAAGGCTTGTGGTTTGAAAGAAATTTGAGAAGCAGAGAATCTTGTCCTTACTTTAGACAAGAAAGCCAACCAAAGATCATCTAGCAACAGGCTCTGCCTGTTCTCTTTCATGTTAAAAGCCCTCACATGACTTGCTTGTTCCCCAACTGGACATTTGTCCTGCTTCTTCCAAGTTGAAGCCCAGTTTCAATCTTGTTTGTAATTCTCAGACTGCATTTCTTCTTTAAAAGAATAAACTAAGATAAACTAAAGAATAAACTAAGATAAACTAAAGAATTGTGATCTGGAGAAGTCATTTCCACCTCTTTTTTTGCCATTCAGATAGTTCTTAATATAGTGTAGGTGTTTCATAAACTTACTAATTGTATTATGCATTAGTCGGGGTAGGATAACTGCTGCATAACAAACACACCTAAAATTTCCTTGGCTTAACACATTAGTTATTATAGTGTTCTTAGACACCTTTCTGCCTTCTTCAGGGAAACCTCCTAAGAGTTATTATTAATACTAAATTAAGTATTAATTAGTACCTCCTTAATACTAATTAAGCCTATTGCCTATATGGTGGTAGTGGTGTGTAAAGAAAAATGTGAAACATAGTTACTAACTTGGTTAATAATAATAATAGATTAGTGATTCACTTTAGAAGTAAAAATAGTACATCTATTAATAGCTACATCTATTAATGTAAAAATAACTACATCTATTAATCAAAATATTCTTTTTTTATTTTAATTTTTTATTGTTGGTTGTTCAAAACATTACAAATTTCTTGATATATCATATTTCACACTTTGATTCAAGTGGGTTATGAACTCCCATTTTTACCCCGTATACAGATTGCAGAATCACATCAGTTACACATCCATTGATTTACATATTGCCATACTAGTGTCTGTTGTATTCTGCTGCCTTTCCTATCCTCTACTATCCCCCCTCCCTCCCCTCCCCTCCCCTCTTCTCTCTCTACCCCCTCTACTGTCATTCATTTCTCCCCCTTGTATTATTTTTCCCTTTCCACTCACTTCCTCTTGTATGTAATTTTGTATAACCCTGAGGGTCTCCTTCCATTTCCATGCAATTTCCCTCCTCTCTCCCTTTCCCTCCCACCTCTCATCCCTGTTTAATGTTAATCTTCTTCTCATGCTCTTCGTCCCTACTCTGTTCTTAGTCACTCTCCTTATATCAAAGAAGACATTTGGCATTTGTTTTTTAGGGATTGGCTAGCTTCACTTAGCATAATCTGCTCTAATGCCATCCATTTCCCTGCAAATTCTATGACTTTGTCATTTTTTGAAGCAGAGTAATACTCCATTGTGTATAAATGCCACATTTTTTTATCCATTCGTCTATTGAAGGGCATCTAGGTTGGTTCCACAGTCTTGTTATTGTGAATTGTGCTGGTATGAACATCGATGTAGCAGTGTCCCTGTAGCATGCTCTTTTTAGATCTTTAGGGAATAGACCAAGAAGGGGAATAGCTGGGTCAAATGGTGGCTCCATTCCCAGCTTTCCAAGAAATCTCCATACTGCTTTCCACATTGGCTGCACCAATCTGCAGTCCCACCAGCAATGTACAAGTGTACCCTTTTCCCCACATCCTCGCCAGCACTTGTTGTTGTTTGACTTCATAATGGCTGCCAATCTTACTGGAGTGAGATGGTATCTTAGGGTGGTTTTGATTTGCATTTCTCTGACTGCTAGAGATGGTGAGCATTTTTTCATGTACTTGTTGATTGAGTGTATGTCCTCCTCTGAGAAGTGTCTGTTGAGGTCCTTGGCCCATTTGTTGATTGGGTTGTTTGTTATTTTATTGTCTAATTTTTTTGAGTTCTTTGTATACTCTGGATATTAGGGCTCTATCTGAAGTGTGAGGAGTAAAGATTTGTTCCCAGGATGTAGGCTCCCTATTTACCTCTCTTATTGTTTCTTTTGCTGAGAAAAAACTTTTTAGTTTGAGTAAGTCCCATTTGTTGATTCTAGTTATTAACTTTTGTGCTATGGGTGTCCTATTGAGGAATTTGGAGCCCGACCCCACAGTATGTAGATCGTAGCCAACTTTTTCTTCTATCAGACGGCGTGTCTCTGATTTGATATCAAGCTCCTTGATCCATTTTGAATTAACTTTTGTGCATGGCGAGAGAAAGGGATTCAGTTTCATTTTGTTGCATATGGATTTCCAGTTTTCCCAGCACCATTTGTTGAAGATGCTATCCTTCCTCCATTGCATGCTTTTAGCCCCTTTATCAAATATAAGATAGTTGTAGTTTTGTGGATTGGTTTCTGTGTCCTCTATTCTGTACCATTGGTCCACCCCCCTGTTTTGGTACCAGTACCATGCTGTTTTTGTTACTATTGCTCTGTAGTATAGTTTGAAGTCTGGTATCGCTATACCTCCTGATTTACACTTCCTGCTTAGCATTGTTTTTGCTATTCTGGGTCTTTTATTTTTCCATATGAATTTCATGATTGCTTTCTCTATTTCTACAAGAAATGCCGTTGGGATTTTGATTGGCATTGCATTAAACCTATAGAGAACTTTTGGTAATATCGCCATTTTGATGATGTTAGTTCTGCCTATCCATGAACAGGGTATATTTTTCCATCTTCTAAGATCTTCTTCTATTTCTCTCTTTAGGGTTCTGTAGTTTTCATTGTATAAGTCTTTCACCTCTTTTGTTAGGTTGATTCCCAAGTATTTTATTTTTTTTTGAAGATATTGTGAATGGAGTGGTTGTCCTCATTTCCATTTCAGAGGATTTGTCGCTGATATACAGGAATGCCTTTGATTTATGCGTGTTGATTTTATATCCTGCCACTTTGCTGAATTCATTTATTAGCTCTAATAGTTTCTTTGTAGACCCTTTTGGGTCTGCTAGGTATAGAATCATGTCACCTGCAAATAGTGATAATTTAAGTTCTTCTTTTCCTATTTTTAGGCCTTTAATTTCTTTCGTCTGTCTAATTGCTCTGGCCAGTGTTTCGAGAACTATGTTGAACAGAAGTGGTGAGAGAGGGCATCCTTGTCTTGTTCCAGATTTTAGAGGGAATGCCTTCAATTTTTCTCCATTCAGAATGATGCTAGCCTGAGGCTTTGCATAGATTGCTTTTACAATATTGAGGTATGTTCCTGTTATCCCTAGTTTTTCTAGAGTTTTGAATATAAAGGGATGCTGTACTTTGTCGAATGCTTTTTCCGCATCTATCGAGATGATCATATGGTTCTTATTTTTAAGTCTATTGATGTGGTGAACAACATTTATTGATTTCCGTATATTGAACCATCCTTGCATCCCAGGGATGAATCCTACTTGATCATGGTGCACAATTTTTTTGATATGTTTTTGTATCCGATTCGCCAGAATTTTATTGAGGATTTTTGCATCTAGGTTCATTAGAGATATTGGTCTGTAGTTTTCTTTCTTTGAAGTGTCTTTGTCTGGTTTAGGTATCAGGGTGATGTTGGCCTCGTAGAATGAATTTGGAAGTTCTCCCTCTTTTTCTATTTCCTGAAGTAGCTTGAAAAGGATTGGTATTAGTTCCTCTTTAAAGGTTTTGTAAAACTCTGCTGTATACCCATCCGGTCCTGGGCTTTTCTTAGTCGGTAGTCTTTTGATGGTTTCTTCTATTTCCTCAATTGATATTGGTCTGTTTAGGTTGTCTATATCTTCCTGACTCAATCTGGGCAGATCATATGACTTAAGAAATTTATGTATGCCTTCACTATCTTCTAATTTATTGGAGTATAAGGATTCAAAATAATTTTTGATTATCTTCTGTATTTCTGAAGTGTCTGTTGTGATATTGCCTTTTTCATCCCGTATGCTAGTAATTTGAGTTCTCTCTCTTCTTCTCTTTGCTAGCATGGCTGAGGGTCTGTCGATTTTGTTTATTTTTTCAAAGAACCAACATTTAGTTTTATCAATTCTTTCAATTGTTTCTTTTGTTTTGATTTCATTAATTTCAGCTCTGATTTTCATTATTCCTTGCCTTCTACTTCTTTTGCTGTTGTTTTGCTCTTCTTTTTCTAGGATTTTGAGATGAAGTATGAGATCATTTATTTGTTGGTTTTTTTCTGTTTTTAAGGAATGAACTCCACGCAATGAATTTTCCTCTTAGAACTGCTTTCAATGTGTCCCATAGATTCCGATATGTTGTGTCTGTGTTTTCATTTATCTCTAAGAATTTTTTAATTTCCTCCTTGATGTCTTCTATAACCCATTGATCATTCAGTAACCTATTGTTCATTCTCCAAGTGATGTATGCTTTTTCCTTCCTTCTTTTATCATTGATTTTCAGTTTCATTCCATTATGATCAGATAAGATGCATGGTATTATCTCTACTCCTTTATATTGTCTAAGAGTTGCCCTGTGACATAATATATGATCTATTTTTGAGAAGGATCCATGTGCTGCTGAGAAAAAAGTGTAACTGCTTGATGTTGGTATACTCTATATATGTCAATTAGGTCTAGGTTATTAATTGTGTTATTGAGTTCTATAGTTTCCTTATTCAACTTTTGTTTGGAAGATCTGTCCATTGGTGAGAGAGGTGTGTTGAAGTCTCCCATGATTATTGTATGGTGGTCTATTAGACTCTTGAACTTGAGAAGAGTTTGTTTGACGAACATAGCTGCACCATTGTTAGGGGCCTATATATTTATGATTGTTATTCTTGTTGGTGTATGGTTCCCTTGAGCTGTATGTAGTGTCCCTCTTTACCCCTTTTGATTAACTTGGGCTTGAAATCTATTTTATTTGATATGAGTATGGACACACCTGCTTGTTTCCGAAGTCCATATGAGTGATATGATTTTTCCCAACCTTTCACCTTCAGCCTATGTATGTCTTTTCCTATCAAATGCGTCTCCTGTAGGCAGCATATTGTTGGGTCTTGTTTTGTGATCCATTCTACTAGCCTGTGTCTCTTAATTGGTGAGTTTAAGCCATTAACATTTAGGGTTATTATTGAGATATGGGTTGTTCTTCCAGCCATATTTGTTTATTTATGTTACTAAACATGGTTTGTTTTCCTCTTTGATTATTTTCCCCCCTTTACTGTCCTACCTCCCACTGTTGGTTTTCATTGTTATTTTCCATTTCCTCCTCCTGTAATGTTTTGCCGAGGATGTTTTGAAGAGATGGTTTTCTAGCTGCAAATTCTTTTAACTTTTTTTTATCGGGGAAGGTTTTAATTTCATATTCCATCCTGAAGCTTAATTTCGCTGGATACACAATTCTTGGTTGGAACCCATTTTCTTTCAGTGTTTGAAATATGTTATTCCAGGATCTTCTAGCTTTCAGAGTCTGTGTTGAAAGATCAGCTGTTATCCTGATTGGCTTACCCCTAAATGTAATCTGCTTCCTTTCTCTTGTAGCTTTTAAAATTCTCTCCTTATTCTGTATGTTGGGCATCTTCATTATAATGTGTTTAGGTGTGGATCTCTTATGATTTTGCACATTCGGCGTCCTGTAGGCTTCTAGGATTTGGGATTCTGTCTCATTCTTCAAGTCTGGGAAGTTTTCTCGTATTATTTCATTGAATCGATTGCTCATTCCTTTGGTTTGAAACTCTGTCCCTTCCTGTATCCCAATGACTCTTAAATTTGGTCTCTTGATGTTATCCCATATTTCTTGGATGTTCTGCTCATGGTTTCTTAACAGTCTTGCTGAGCTGTCTATATTCTTTTCAAGTTGAAATACTTTATCTTCATTGTCTGATGTTCTATCTTCTAAGTGTTCTACTCTGCTGGTAGTATTCTCCATTGAGTTTTTAAGTTGGTTTATTGCTTCCTGCATTTCTAGGATTTCTGTTTGTTTGTTTTTTATAACCTGTATCTCCCTGTATAGTTGATCTTTTGCTTTTTGGATTTGTTTATGTAATTCATTGTTGAAGTGATCTTTCATTGTCTGATTTTGCTGTCTGATGTCTTCCTTGAGACTCCAGATCATCTGAAGCATGTATATCCTGAATTCTTTATCTGACATTCCATCTGCTGCAGCTATTACCTCTTCTAACGTTGAGTTGACATGCATTGCATGTGGTCCTTTCTTTCCTTGTCTCTTCATACTGTTCGCATTTCTTTCTACTTGGTGAAACTGTTGTGCTATTGAATTTTCCCCCTGTATATTTATATTGGTCTTGTATAGTTGCAAAGTCTCCCTCGCAGGCGCGGGCGGCGGCTCTGCCCCTCCTCCAATTGGGGCAATGTGCCTACCACGCTGGCAGGCCGCTGGGCCTGTTCTGCCGGTCGGTAGCAAGTCCGCCTACCTTGCAGGCGCGTGCGGTGGCTCTGTTCCTCTGCGGGCCGCTAGGCTTGTTCTGTCGGTGGTCGCAGTTCTGCCTACTTTGCAGGCGCAGGCAGCGGCACTGCCCCTCTGCAGGCCTCTGGGGCTGTTCTGCCGGTGGGTCGCAGGTCCGCCTACCTTGCAGGCGCGGGGGGGGGGGGGCGGTGTACCCTTCCGCAGGCCACTGGGCCTGTTCTGTCAGTGGTTGCAGGTCTGGCCTGTTCTGTTGGTGCTCACAGTTCCGCCTACCTTGCAGGCGCGGGGGGGCCGGCTCTGCCTCTCAGCAGGCCGCTGCTCCTGTTCTGCCTGTGGGTCGCAGGCCCGCCTACCTTGCAGGAGTGGTTGGCAGCTCTGCCCCTCCGCGGGCCACTGGGCCTTTTCTGTTGGTGGTCACAGTTCCGCCTACCTGGCAGGCGCTGGGGGGGTTGGGGTAGGGGGCGGCTCTGCCCCTCAGCAGGCCGCTGGGCCTGTTCTGTGGGTGGTCACAATTCCGTCTACCTTGCAGGCACGAGGGGAGGGGGCGGCTCTGTCTCTCAGCAGGCCGCTGCGCCTGTTCTGCTGGTGGGTCGCAGGCCCGCCTACCTTGCAGGAGTGGTTGGCAGCTCTGCCCCTCCGCGGGCCACTGGGCCTGTTCTGTGGGTGGTCACAGTTCCGTCTCTCAAAATATTCTAACTTTATAACAACCTGAGAATCTGAGTGTTTTGACACAATAAAGATTTTTCCCCCTCTCATCCTGAAAAGTCCTCTGTGGGGTGAAGCTCTTTTGGATAACTCTCATGTGATGGCTAATACAGAGATACATTTCTTTTTTTCTTGTAGCTCCAAGCCAAAAGTGAAGAAGGCATGAGGAATGTACACAGGTATGCTTCACCACCTAGGACCAAGGGTAGCACACATCGCTCCCATTCAGAAGCCTCCAGCCTGAATGAGTCACATGACCCCATCTAGATGCAGGGGAGCTGGGAAATGTAGTTTCTGGAGAATAATCACTTCCCATCAATCACTGTGGAAGAGGAGCCTCCACTGTGTATGGTTACTTAGTTATGTCTGCCAGTGACCAGTTGGCAGCCACTTTATGAACATTTTGCCATTTGATCTCAAAGAAACAACTTGAGTAGGTTATCATTATTTCTTCTAATTTAAATATACATATAGATATCTATCTATCTATCTCAGGAAGATTGACAAACAAGGTCATGCAGACACTATATGGACAAAGCCAGGATTCAAGGAAGTTTCCAGACTTATATCCTAAGAAATTACACAATACAATATAGCAAAACCTAAAAATCAAGGAAAGAGAGAAGAAGAAGAAGAAGGGGAGGGAGAAGGAGAAGAAGAAGAAGAAGAAAAGAGGTTTGCACCTAACTCTTGTTACAAAGATAGGTTGCACCTTATCTTCAGAAAGGGGTGTTTACAGAGTCTTAGGCAACAGGAATTACTGAAACAAGACTGCTCAAACGTTTTCTTTGCAGGAGTAGGAAATTGATACTTCCTTCACCTCCATTACACACAGGGAACACATCCCTTCCTAACACTACCATTCTTCAATGTTGGGGAAGCTCTGTCTGTAACTTAACCTTCCACCGTGTGTTTACATTGTCTATGTGCTCCCAGGGAATTTAAAATATGAGAAAGTTCTAATGCTGAAAATAAACATCTGTCTCAGGGTAGGCAGTTCCTTAGCGTTTTTGTTTCTGCTCCAACTTGCCCCACCGTAGAACTGGAAGATCATTTGGCTTCCCAGAGGATTTCCCTCTTGCTATTGCCCTGGTGGAGAAATCAAAATAATTCCAGATTTTGCTTTTGGGTTCCTTGCACTGAGCAATGAGCTTGAATTCTAACCTCATGGCCAAGGAAATTGTATGCAGTTCTGTACAAACGAAATATGAAATATATCACCTGAATTCTATGGTTGGGAAGCCCAAAGATGACGAGGAGGAGGAAGAGGATAATACCAGAAGCCTTAGGAGAATGTTTCTCATTAACATTTCAAGAACTACTGAGCACAACAGCTGCACACTGATTTCACAGAGCACAGCTACAAGATCATCAGCTCAGGGTCAAAGCCAAAGCAGCAAGGAGCTAGTCCAGGTTGGGAGTTGCGTGGGTGGTGAGCTGTGGGATGCTCAGTGTCCAGCTGCAGAGCTGGGGAAGGCTTTCTGCATCCCAGAATCTCCCTCTCAGGGAAGCCTTCAGTAGTCCTCACAAGCAGAAGTCATTTTAATCTGTATGTAATTGCAGTGGGCCTCTGTGATCGGCTATGTCCTGGCTCCATGGTTAGGGCCAGGCCAGAGTTGCAATTGGAAATTTTTAAATCTAGACTCAATGTATAAAGTGGCTTCTGGGACAGTGGCAATAGTATTAGCAGCTTTTCCTTTCTTTTACAGCTGTCTGTGTTGACTGCACAGTCTGGCTAGTGTAGTGAGAACAGGAAGAAAATGGCAAGTTCAAAATTAGTTAATAAAGAGGAGCTTAAGGAGGGAGTAAAGAGGAGACTCAATCCTATTTAGAAATGCATATCAGCCGGGCGCGGTGGTGCACACCTGTAATCCCAGTGGCTTGAGGGTCTGAGGCAGGAGGATCACAAGTTCAAAGGCAGCCTCAGCAACAGCAAGGCACTATGCAACTCAGTGAGACCCTGTCTCTAAATAAAATACAAAATAGGGCTGGAGATGTGGCTCAGTGGTCGAGTGCCCCTGAATTCAATCCCTACTAAACCCCCAAAAACAGAAAAGAAAAGAAATACATATTTCTAGAGTAGCAAGAGTTTTGCATGTTGCCGCAGTCTGGCTGGGCACACAATCACGAGCCACCACACAGCTTGTAGATTCAAACAGCAACTCTTTATTCCCGAACTCACACCAGCCGTCTACAATCACGTTCTGGGGAAATCCACGTTCTCTGCCCAAATCCACGTTCTCTGCCCAAATCCACCTCCACTGGGCTTCTATCTCCAAAATATATACTGTCTGAATCCCGTGAGAACTCAAGGGGAACTCAGGCAGCAGGATACGCCCTATTCCCAGCAGGAATAATCTTAAACCTTAAACCTGGAACCTAAACCGGGAACGCCCTAAACCCGATTATTTTAAACCGGGAACGCCCTAATCCGCCTTGGTCCTTGAGCAAGGTCACCTACATTCAATGTCACTGCAACATGGGGTACGCTGGCAAGGAAATTGTCATACCTACTTGGCTAATGGCTCCCAGCATCTCCCCCCTTCTGATCAATTAAACAACAAGCAATGTGGCTTAAGGACCGTGCCTGGTAGGTTGTCCAATTCAACATATGGTTCTTACCCGTCATCGGAAAACTGACCTTTAGGCGTCAGCCTCCTGTCTTAGGTTGATACCACTGCAATTGAATCATACCTGTCACTGACTACCGGTCCAGCATACAGCCATACTTGTGGATAGGTCTATGCACCAGTGGGGGGGTGAGGTTCTTTGCCTCACCTCTGTTGGCCCCCAAATTTGGCCTTGGTGCCAGTGGGGGAGTGAGGTTAATGTGGCTTAAGGACCGTGCCTGGTAGGTTGTCCAATTCAACATATGGTTCTTACCTGTCATCGGAAAACTGACCTTTAGGCGTCAGCCTCCTGTCTTAGGTTGATACCACTGCAATTGGATCATACCCGTCACTGACTACCGGTCCAGCATAAGCCATTGGCCCCCAAATTTTAGACCATCACTAGCAGAAGGGAGGAGGATACAGAAATGCCACGACACCAAGCCAATTGATGGCTCCTTGGGAAAAATTGCATCACTGGTGACACCATCAGCAAAGATATGTCAGCACTACCACAATTAACATGGGGTGTGCTGGCAAGGAAATAAAAATTGCATCACTAGTGACACCATCAGCAAAGATATGCCAGCATTACCACAATTCGCTGCACCAAACGATAGTTACATAGTCCAGGCAAGTTCTGCAAGCAGTTCAAAGCAGAGGAATCTATCAATATGTCCATTTCCTCCCAAAATCCGTTTCCTCCCAAAGTAAGTTAACTCCTTGATTGAGCATTACTTGTTGAGTTATATTCATTGATGCATCAGTTTATACAATTTACTGTGATAGCTATCCTAGAAGCTGTAGTTTGGTTTTATCTTTGTCTTCACTGGCACTGGGATGAAGATAGGAATTTTGGCAATGATGCTAAAAAGACATTATCCTGAAAAGAATTATTAAATATAATGAAAAGGAAAGGTGAAAGTAAACAAACAGATCTGTTAACCTACTTTAAAAACAATCCTTAACAGCTTTTTACCTAATTTAAATTAGTAAACAAACAGATCTGTTAACTACCTTTAAAAACAATCCTTAACAGCTGTTTACCTAATTTAAATTAAACCATTTAAATCACGTGAATAAAAAATAATAATAATAATAATTCGGATCCATTTTTTCATGAGCGCTCCTCATATAAGAAATATGGACATACGCACATATAGACATACAACACAAAACACAAATGCGCACACAAATGTACAACACATAAGAAAATAGTAAAGGCCTTGTAGCTTTACCTAGGTGAAATCTCCATTGCAATTTTTAAAAACTCCACAGTCAAAAAATAAAACTGATCAGAAAAACATTAACCTAGGTTTGTATGAGCTCAAAAAATAAAAATAGAACCTTATGATGTGGAAAAATGCAATAATAAAATAGATATTGAAAAAAGCATCCTGGTTAATCACTGTCGCAGATGTAAGAATGGCCAAGCTGGAGTTCTGGATATCAGCTGTTATGGATTTGAGTCAAATCATCTTCTTTTCGATCTGTAGAAATTGTTTTAGTTAATCTCTCTGGAATCCAAATCGGCTGCTGTTCTCCCTGTGGAAAAACACAAACAGACCCCCGACTCCAGACAATCACTGGGTCAGGACCTTTCCATTGTCCTGTTAGAATATCTTTCCAAAGTACTTTAGGCTTATGTACATTTTTTGGATACATATGTCTTTCCGCAGCACTAAGTCCTGATGAATCCAAATTTAAAAAGTTTAGAGTAAAAAGCGTTATTTTAAGTTTATCTTTGGGGGATATATACCCCTTTCCAATTCCCTCTTTTTGCTTTAATAAGTATGTTTTAATAGTTTGATGAGCTCTTTCAACTATGCCTTGTCCATGTGGATTGTATGGGATTCCTGTTATATGAGTAATACCAAATGATGAGCAAAATTGTTTAAAAGAGGTAGAGGTATAGCCAGGACCATTATCGGTTTTTAACTGTTTAGGAATGCCCACAGTGGCAAAATTTTGTAAGCAATGAGCTATAACATCTTTAGTTTTTTCTCCGGCATGAAGGGAGCCCATCAAAAATCCAGAAGAAGTATCGACTGTAACGTGTAAATATTTTAATTTTCCAAATTCTGGCAAGTGTGTGACGTCCATCTGCCAAATATGGTTAGGTATCAGTCCTCTAGGATTGACTCCAAGATTAACTTGTGGTAAAAATGTCACACAATTTTGACATTGTTTTATTATATGTCTGGCTTGTTCCTTAGTTATTTTAAAACGCTTTTGTAAAGTATTAGCATTAACATGAAACCTTTTATGAAAATTTGTAGCTTCTTCAAATGTAGAGAAAATATGTATGTCATGTGTAGTTTTATCTGCTAAATCATTGCCTAAACTAAGGGCTCCAGGCAATCCTGTATGTGCCCTAATATGTCCTATGAAGAATGGATCTTTTCTGTCCCAGATTAGACTTTGTATAGTGGAAAACAAAGAGAAAACAGTAGAAGAAGGGGAAATCCTACCAGCATCTTCAAGAGATACTATAGCATTAACTACAAGGATCTTCTCTGGGACCAAGAAAAGTTGTTCTGAGGTACATAACTTGTTTTTCTTGGACTATTCAAAACACTAACAGAAAGACTCTTTTTTTAAAAAACTGTGTTTACTTGGACTTGGGGAGGGGAGGCAATTAGGAGTCTACCTGAAGGATGATAGCCCTTGAGGATCTCAGGTGAGAGGTGAAGTGCATATTAAGGTTCTCCAGAGAAACAAAATGGGGTGGTTAAGGAATTGGCTCAACTGACTATATATTCTCTTTGCCTCCATATATGACAAATGTCATAAATTGCTCTCTAGAGAAATGAGAAAGCTATTTCAGTATTTTGTCTGTTCTGGATGCATGAGATTTGCTTTCATATTTCTCATAATTTAGAATATTCTTTCAACCTCTTGACATGTTTTTTGGTAATGCCACATCTGTGATTTTTTTTTCCTGTTTGTTATTGTTGTTAAGAGGTACTTCTTGCCCAGAGCATCCGTGAATACCTCTAGCATTTGGTGTCCCTTGGCATTTACCCCTCAAGACCAATCAGCAGCTGGCCCCACTCAGCCATGTTTTCATTGCCCCCCGCCCCACCACCTGCTAGCTCCTCATTTCTGCATGGGTGATCCTGGGGTGCAAGGTGTCCATGAAGCCCAAGTCACAAGTCCCTAGCGAATCAGCATCTTCCTCAGGTCTTTCTCTTTGCATTAAGGTAGAGCCCTGATCCTTAACACTTGCATCAGACACAAAACGTTAACGTGGCTGGGAGGATGTACAGGGAATGCTGGCAGCCCGGGATCACCTCCAGGGCACAGAGGTGACCCATGGGGGCAGATGGCTCAAGCTTCTGCCTGTACCTTCAGCCTCAGTGATAAGTAGGCTAAGGTCAGAATGGGTCCATACAAGAGCAAGGCCCTAAAGCTCAAGCATCATTAGCACTACATTTATTAACTTTAGAAATATGTTTATACTGACTTCAGTCTCCTCATGTGGAAAATAGGGGTGATGATAATAATACTATCATAAAGGTTACGATGGTCAAGAGAATTAAGGATATGTGAAGTACTGCATAGGATGCCTGGACCACAGTAAATGCTGAATTCTGGTGCTTACAGGACACACCCCGACCCATGCCACCTGCTGTTTCCAGCCAGTCTCTGTCTTGAGCCTCCAATGTGTATTTAACATACTAGCATCATACATAGATCCACTGGAAGCCCCAGTAAAAACTTCAAAGACAATACATCAAATTTACAACACTCAGTCATCCCTCCAGAATTTCCCTCCCATCATTTCTACTTTGACGAGGAACAACACAGTCCCTGAGTTACCCAAGACAGACATCCCATCTTTTTAGATCAGTGCTGTCCATTACAAATATAACATGAGCCACACAGGACCTTTTAAAATTTCTGGTAGTCACAGTAAAACAATACAAAGAAACACATAACGTTAATTTTGATAATATACTTAATTTGATCCTATATAGCCACAATATTATCACTTCAGCAAGTAACCAATATAAAAAATTATTAAGGAAATATTTTACCTTTCTTTATCTCACTAAGTCTCAAAATTAGATGTGTGTTTTGTACTTGTGCAAATGTCGAGTTAGACTAGTCCTGTTTCCAGGGTTCTTTAGCCACACCATGGCTTGTGGTTGCTCTGTTGGATAGCTGAGCTCCAGACCTTGCACCCCACACATCCAACTGATTGCCCGTTTTTAGAGATGCTCTCTTCTTGTTGCCTTCACAGTCTCTTACCCTCTGCTTTCAGCTGTAGTAGATGAGAATCTGGTCTCCTGATTGCAGCTGTCCATCTTCTAGCCAGTTTCCCTGTCTGTGAGCTGACTCCCTTCACTGTCTCCTTGGGCTTCTGTGAGTGAGTCTCTGGTTAGAGAATATTCAAGGGAAATGCTAAGGCTTTAGCTCATCACACGGGGTCCATCAGATATTGACCTAAGAGTTCCTCAGTTATATCTCCTTCGCTGACACACTCTGACTTCTAACCTTAAGGAACATTCGAAATCCTTCCAATAAATATCTATTGCTCAAAACAGAATCCTGAATGGGCTCTGCTGCATCTCCACATATATGCACATGTAGTTAGTTCCCTCTCTGACAGTTTCTGCCCCCCAGTCCCTGACAGGCTCTGATTCCCTGCAAAACTCAACTTCGGCAACACTTCTCTCTAGTAGAGTTCATTCTCTACACCCCATTTATCAGGATACCCAGCCCTGTGTTTCTATATTACTTTCTTTTTTAAAATTTTTAAAATTTGTTTTAATTAGTTATACTTGACAGTAGAATGCATTTATGCACTTTAATATATCATACATAGATGGGATTCAATTTCTCATTTTTCTGAGTGTACATGTTGCAGAATCATATTGGTCATGTAGTCACATATATACATACAGTAATAATGTCTGTATAACTCTACTATCTTTTCTATCCCCTCATCCCCTCCTCTCCCCTCCCCTCCCTCCCACATCCCTCTACCTAATCTTAGGTAACACTATTCTTCCCTAGTGTCCCCTGCCTTATTGTGAATTAGCATCCATATATTAGAGAAAACATTTTGCCTTTGGTTTTATGGGATTGGCTTATTTCACTTAGCATGATATTCTCCAACTCCAACCATTTATTCGCAAATGCCATAATTTCACTCTTCTTTAGAGCTGAGTAATATTTCATTGAGTTATATACTACATTTTCTTTATTCATTCATCTACTGAAGGACACCCAGGTTGATTCCATAGTCCAGCTATTGTAAATTGAGCTGATATAAACATTGATGTGGCTGCATCACTATAGAATGCTGATTTTAAGTCCTTTGTGTATAAACCAAGGAATGGAATAGCTGGGTCAAATGGTGATTCCATTCTCAGTTTTCTGAGGAATCTCCATACTGCTTTCCATAGTGGTTGCACCATTTTGAAGTCCCACCAGCAATATATGAGTGTACCTTTTCACTACATCCTCACCAACATTTATTATTGCCTGAATTCTTGATGATTGCCATTATGACAGGGGTGAGATGAAATCTTAAAATAGTTTTGATTTGCATTTCTCTAATTGCCAGAGATGTTGAACACTTTTTCATATATTTGTTGATAAGTTGTATTTCTTCTTCTGTGAAGTGTCTGTTCAGTTCCTTGGCCCATTTATTGGGTGGGTTATTTGTTTTTCTTGGTGTTAAGTTTTTTGAGTTCTTTATATATCTTAGAGATTAATGCTTTGTTGGAGGTGCATGTGGTAAAGATTTTCTCCCAATCTGTAGGCTCTCTCCTCACATTATTAATTGTTTCCTTTGCTGAGAAGAAGCTTTTAATTTGAAACCATCTCACTTATTGATTCTTGATTTTACTTCTTGCATTTTAGGAGTCTTTTTAAGGAAGTCAGATCCTAGGCCGAAGAGGTGAAGATTTGGGCCTATCTTTCCTTCTATTAGGTGCAGAGTCTCTGTTTAGCGCCTAAGTCTTTGATCCATTTTGAGTTAATTTTTGTGAAGGGTGAAAGATAGAGGTTTAATTTCATTTTGCTACATATGGATTTCCAATTTTGCCAGCACCATTTGTTGAATAGGCTATCTTTTCTCCAGTGAATGTTTTTGGCACCCTTGTCTAGTATGAGATAACTGCATTTATGTGGATTTGTCTCTGCATCATCTATTCTGTACCATGGGTCTACCAGTCTATTTTGGTACCAATCCCATGATCTGTAGTATAGTTTAAGGTCTGGTATAGTGATGCCACCTGCTTCACTCTTCTTGCTAAGGATTGCTTTAACTATTCTGAGTCTCTTATTTTTCCAAATAAATTTTATGATTGCTTTTTCTATTTCTATGAAGAATGTCATTGGGATTTTAATAGGAATTGCATTAAATCTGTATAATGCTATTGGTTGTATGATCATTTTGAAAATATTAATTCTGCCTATCCAGGAGCATGGGAGATCTTTCCATCTGCTGAGGTTTTCTTCAATTTCTTTCTGTAGTGTTCTGTAGTTTTCATTGTAGAGGTCTTTCACCTCTCTTGTTAGATTGATTTCAAGGTATTTTTTTTCTTTGAGGCTATTGTGAAGAGAGTAGTTTTCCTAATTTCTCTTTCAGGGATTCATCGCTGATGTATAGGAATAGGTTTGATTTATGTGTGTTGATTTTATATTCTGCTACTTTGCTCAATTCATTTATTAGTTCTAGAAGTTTTATGGTGGAATTTTTTTGATCTTCTAGATCCAAAATCATGTCACCAGCAAATAGTGACAGTTTGAGTTCTTCTTAACCAATATGTATCCTTTTAATTCTTTTTTTTTTTTTTGTCTTATTGCTCTGGCTAGGGTTTCAAGGATGATGTTGAATAGAAGTAGTGAAAGAGGACATCCTTGTCTTGTTCCAGTTTTTAGAGGAAATGCTTTCAAATTTTCTCCATTTAGAATGATGCTGGCCTCGGGTTTAGCATATATAGCTTTTACAATGTTGAGGTATATTCCTAGTATCCCTAGTTTTTCTAGTGTTTTGAACATGAAGGTGTGCTGTATTTTGTCAAATGCTTGAAACAACCCTGCATCCCTGGGATGAATCCCACTTGATCGTGGTGCACTATCTTCTTAATGTTTTATATGCAATTTGCTAGAATTTTATGGAAAATTTTTGCATCTATGTTCATCAGGGATTTTGGTCTTAAGTTTTCTTTCCTTGCTGTATCTTTGTCTGGTTTTGGTATCAGGGTGATCTTAGCCTCATAGAATGAGTTTGGAAGGGTTCCTTCCTTTTCCATTTCATAGAATACTTTGAGGAGTATTAGTGTTAATTCTTCTTGTAGAACTCAGCTGAGAATCCATCTGGTCCTGGGCTTTTCTTGGTTGGTAGGCTTTTGATGGTTTTCTATTTCATTATTTGAAACTGATCTATGTAAATCATGTATGACCTCCTCATTCAGTTTGGGTAGGTCATACGCCTCTAGAAATTTATTCATGTCTTTGATATTTTCTATTTTATTAGAGTATAAATTTTCAAAATAGTTTCTCATTATCTTCTGTATCTCATACGTGTCCATTGTGACATTTCCTTATTCATCTTATATTTTAGTAATTTGAGTTTTCTCTCTTTTTCTCTTCATTAGCATGGCCAGAGGTTTATCTATTTTATTTATGTTTTCAAAGAACCAACTTTTTGCTTTGTCAATTTTTTCAGTTCTTTGTTTTGTTTTGATTTCAGCTCTGATTTTTAATTATTTCCTGTCTTCTACTGCTTTGGGTGTTGATTTGTTCTTATTTTGCTAGGTCTTTGAGATGTAGTGTTAGGTCATTTATTTGTTGACTTTTTATTCCTTTAATGAATGAAATCAATGCAATAAATTTTCCTGTTAGTGCTGCCTTCATAGTGTCCCAGAAATTTTGATAAGTTGTATCAGTGTTCTCATTTACCTCTAAGAATTTTGTTATTTCATCCTGGATTTCTTCTACTATCCATTCATCATTCAATTGTGTATTATTTAGCCTCTACTTGTTATAGTAGCTTTTATTTTTTATTTTATCATTAATTTCTAATTTCATGCCATTGTGGTCTTATAGAATGCAGGGTATTATCTCTGGGGTTTTTTGTTTGTTTGTTTTTGGGGTATTTTTTTTTATTTACTAAGAGTTGTTTTGTGGCATATGATCTATTTTTAGAGAAGGAGCCATTTGCTGCTGAGAAAAAAGTATATTTGCTCATTGATGGATGAAATATTCTATTAAATATTTCTATTTCATGTATATTAAATATTTCATGTCTATTAAATCTAAATTATTGATTGCATTATTTAGTTCTATAGTTCCTTATTTAGTTTTTTTTTCTTTTTTGGGGGGGGGGATTTGTCTAGTAGTGAGAGAGGTGTGTTAAAGAAACTCAGTATTATTGTATTGTGATCTTTTGACTGTTGAAATTGAGAAGGGTTTGTTTTATGTACATAGATGCTCCATTGTTTGGGGGCATAAATATCTATAATTGTTATGTCCTGCTTATATATATATATTTCCCTTAAGAAGTATGAAGTGTCCTTCTTTGTCTCTTCTGATTAACTTTGGTTTGAAGTCTACTTTATCTGAGATGAGAATGGAAACCCCTGCTTGTTTACACAATTCATATGAGTGATAAGTTTTTTCCCATCCTTTCACCTTCAGCCTGTGGATGTCTTTGCCCATGAGGTGAGTCTCTTGAAGACAGCATATTGTTGGGTTTTGCCTTTTAATCCAATCTGCCAGTCTGTGTCTTCTGATTGATGAGTTTAGGCCATTAACATTCAAGGTTATTATTGAGATATGATTTATATTCTATGTCATTTTGATTTATTTCTGGTTTTTGATTTGTCTTAGCTTCTCATTTGGTTGAATGTCCTTTTAGTGCAGATCCTCCCTTTGCTGGTTTTCACTTTTTTTTCCAGCACTTTTATTTTTTTTTACTTCATCCTCATGGAATATTCTGTTAAGAATGCTCTGTAGTGTAGGCTTTCTATTTATAAATTTTTTAAATTTTGGTTTATCATGGAATGTTTTAATTTCATCTTGAAATCTGAAACTTAATTTTGGCTGGATATAAAATTCTTGGTTGGCATACATTTTCTTTCAGAGCTTGAAATATATTATTCCAGGACCTCCCAGCTTTGAGGGTCTGGGTTGAGATATCAGTTGAGACCTGAATTTGTTTCCCCTTATACGTGATTTGATTTTTTTTCTCTCACAGCCTTTAATATTTTATCTTTATTCTGTGTGTTAGTCATTCTCATTATAATGTTTCTTGGTGTGAGTCTGCTGTAATTTTGTACATTTGGGGTCCTGTAGGCCTCTTGTATTTGATTTTTCATTCCATTCTTTAGTTTTGGGAAATTTTCTGCTATTATATAATTGAAAAGACTGTGCATTTCTTTAATTTGTATTTCTGCTCCTTCATCTAGTCTGATAACTCTTCAATTTGGCCTTTTCATGTTATCCCATAATTTTGGGATGTTCTGTTCATGGTTTCTTACCATCTTCTTCACATATTAAATTCTACTTTCAAGATTATATATTTTGTCTTCATTGTCTGATGTTCTGTCTTGAAAGTAATCTAGTCTGTTGATGATGCTTACTATTGAATTTATAATTTGGTTTACTAATTCCTTCATTTCCAGGATTTCTGCCTAGTTTTATTTCTCGATCTCTAACTCTTTATTAAAGTGGTCTTTCACTTCCTGTATTTTTTCTTTGACTTCTCTCCTTATACTATCCTTTAATTCACATATCAATTTAATTATATACAATCTGAACTCCTTCTTGGACATTTCTTCTATTATGTTATCAGTGGCTTCTGTTGTCAAAGCATCTTGGTTTGCTTAGGGTACTTTATCCCCTTGTTTTTTCATGTAGTTAGTGTGTTTTCCCATCTAAAAGTATAGCTATAAGGCAGTATAAATTCGACCCTGTAGACCTATAGTGTCCCTGAAGGTTTCCAGTGCTTCACCTTTACTGGTGGGACCAATATCAGTAGCACCCAGTGTACAAAATATATAGCCTTAAACCTAGTAGCCCCCATTAAAGCATCTACTGCTTTCTCCCATTAAACCAAAATGATGAGTTCAATAACTATCTATAGTACAAACAAAATATTTGTTAAAACGTTTTACGATTTCAAATGGTGGATGAGAAAACAGAGGTAGTGCAGTATGCAATACTCACAAAAGAGAAATAAAAAATCTAAAAGTAAAAATTCACAGGAAGAATGGAAGAGGAGCTGGCAGAGGTTGGCTAATGATTGGAAAAAAAGCTGGAAAGAAAATACAAGAGAGAGGAAAAATATGAACAAAGAGAGAAAATTAAAGACATAAGAATACAAAAAAGATGCTAAACAATATTCATATGTCATTGTCCTCCACACACTGATGTATAAAAAAATATTGTCCCAAATATGGTAGAGAGATTAGTGAATCAAAACATAAAATAAATCTTGCTGGAAAGTCAAACTGTCTCTGTCAATATTCAACAATTTCTCAGCCCTGTCTTGGATGTCTCTCAGGATCACCAAACCCAGATCAGCCCTTGCAAACCCAGTCTCTATCCCACCGATCTGGGCTTCAGATACCTCAGGCTCCACCATGCTGCAGACCCAAGATCTCAGTGCTGCTCCCACTTGCAGAGAGACCACCAGGGATACACTCATGCAAAGGAGCAACCCTAAGATGTAGCAGCAAGACAAGGGCCACCAGCATGCTCGGTAGGAAGATCCCAGGCTCCTCCAAACCCGCAGGCATCCCCACACTAGACCTGCAGGTCCCAGCTGGAGTCTCCAGACAGAGGTTCTTGTGGTGGTAAACCTGCTGGCACCCAGGCCCCAGGCCCTGGCTGGTGTCCCAAAATGGGTACAACCATGCAACCAAACCTGGAGTCTCCCCGTCTAGGCCATGGTAGTAGCAATAGTGGTGGTGGTGGTTAGTAGCAGGCAGTGGGTCAGCAGTAGCTGAGGCTGCAGCGACAGCTGCAACTGCAGCTGTGGGGGCAGCATCACCAGGTGATCTCTGGGGGTCAGTAGCAGTGTCGGTTCAGTTGCCTCCAGGGCAGCAGTTTCTTCTGTGATAGCAGCACCCAGAAAGAAGACCTCCAGGCGATCTCAGGCTGGCAGCAAGGAATCAGAGGTAGCAGCAATCTCTATATTACTTTCTTAATAGAACCATTAAAAGATTCATTACACTGTTCAGTGCTTGAATTTCTCATCTGTCTGTAATACTTAACTCTACGTATGCATTGGAAATTAAAAAAAAAAAAAAAAAAAAAATCCCTGCTCCAGCACTTGGCAGAAGGCCTGGCAGATCACAGTCCTAAAGAATGCTTTCTCAGCCCACAAGTGAAACCAGACCAGAAACAGCAACCCTGAGTCCTACTGAGTTTGCGTTTCATCAATAAAACCTAATGTTCATATTTTAAAAGGCGAAATAAGTCATTTCCTCCCACTGTTTAGCAAAAAGGACATTTCCCAGGCTCATTTGAGAAGGTTCCTGAAAAAACCGTGGGAGAGCTTTTAACATGTTTTCAAAGACCATGCTCCATATAAAAGGCATCCCAAAAGAAGACAAATAAGCATTTACATTAGAAAATATGACAATGGTATATTTATGTGGGAGTGTGCAGGGTTCCCAAGGATTCCAGCCAAGAAAAATACTAGCTTGTGCTCTTGTCTCAATTTTGTTGTTTCAATAAAAAGTTTCACTTTTACATCAGTTTTGTAGCACGTTGCATGAACAGCAGTGAAGTGAGCAGATGTACTCCTCTTTCAGTCAACAGATTTATACAAGGTCTGGCTCATTGAAAAAAAAAAAAATCACATTTTAAAAAAAAATTTCACTTTATGAAAAGATTTACCTAACATGTCTCCCCATTTAGCACTGGCATTATGTTTAATGCGATTTGCTTTATTAAAAATGTACACACATGAGAATTTTTCAGAAACATTTTAAATTATTTTGATACTTAAAAAAAATACTTTTCAAAAATGCTTTGCCAATTAGTATACCATTTTATTTTCACATGATTCTTGGAAGTTTGTAAACCAGTAATCATTCTCCAAATAGTGATAACAACAATAACAGCACTAGCAATAAATAACAATAATTAATAATGATGGTGATAATGATGACTATTTATCAGCCATTTACCATATGCCAGATAATGTTTTAATGCTTTCTACATCATTGACTCTAATCCTCCCAGTACATGAGGTAGGTTACCAAGTGTAATCCCCACTTAATAGGCAAGGTATTGAGTCGTGCTCTACTGAATTCCTTTTAATTCCTCATATAGGCTGTAGAGGTTTGAATAGTGTTTTCAAAAACAATATGTCTAAGTCTTAACCCTCAGTATCTGTGAATGTGATTTAATTTAGAAATAGGATCTTTGCAGATATAACTAGGTTAAGGATCCCAGGATGAAATCATCCTAGATTCAAAGTGAGCCTTAAGGTCCCACTTTAATCCCACAGTGATTTGTGTCCTTATGAGAAAAGGGAGAGGAGGTTTGAGGTATAGAGATATGGGGAAGCAGCCCATGGGGAAACAAAGGCAGAGTGTGGAAATTATGCTACCAGAAGCCTTAGAATACCAGGGGCCACCAGAAAACAGAAGTTACATGCAATAAGTATTCCCAAAAGCTGGGGCATAGTGGTTCACGCCTGCAATTCCAGCAACTCAGGAGGCTAGGCAAGAGGACTGCATCCTCAAGACCAGCCTCAGCAACTTATCAGGGCCCTGTCTCAAAATTTAAAAAAAATAGAAAGGACTGTAGCTCAGTGATAAAACAACCCTGAGTTCAATCCCTGGTACCAAAAAAGAAAGAAGAAAATAATTATCCCCAAGAGCCTTTGAAAAGAGTATGGCCCTGCTAAAATTCTGATTTGGGACTTCTGGCCTCCAGAACTTCATGGAAAAATAAATTTCTGCTGTTTTAAGTCACCTAGTTATGATCATTTGTTATGCACCCCTAAGAAACTAATCCATTAACTATGCTGTCTTTTGCTACACAGGGTATAGATTTTTATATGTGCTCTTCTTCAAAGCCTCTGCATAAAATGTGGTAAGAAACAGAGTTCCTACATCAGTCAGCTCTTAACAACAATGCTATATAAATACTGCAGAATTTCAGTGGTTTATCCAAAGATAACCTCCTATCGCTCACATGACTGCAAGCTGGCTAAGACAGTTTTGTTGACCTCATCTGGGCTCATTCATAAAGTAAGCCAGTTGTGGCTCAGCTGATTGTTTGATGGGCTGAGGAACACTGCTTCAAGGTGTGAGGCCAGTAAACTTGGCTGTGCCTGGAGGTTTGGGCTCAGGTCATCTCCACATGCCACTCATCTTCCTTGGGCCATCAACACTGGCTGGAGTGAACTCTTATGGTTATTGTACAGAAGTAAGAAAGTGCACGGGGAACCAAGTGAAGTCTTCCTACACCAAGGCATTGAACTTACACATTGTCTTTTCTGACCACATCCCATTGACTAAAAGAAATTGCACAGAATCGCCAGGCAGGGAGCCCATATCTGTAATCCCAGTGGCTCAGGCAGGAGGATTGTGAGTTCAAAGCCAGCCTCAGCAAAAGTGAGGCACTAAGCAACTCAGTGAGACCCTGTCTCTAAATAAAAAACAAAATAGGGCTGGGGATGTGTCCCTGAGTTCAATCCCACCCCAGCAAAAAAAAAAAAGAAAAGAAATTGAACAGGATCAAGGGAAGGCATGTCCATTCTGCCCACAGAAGTAGGAGTGAGGGAAGGAATAATATTTTTTTGTAGTTGTAGATGGACAGAATGCCTTTATTTATTTTTATGTGGTGCTGATGATCAACCCCAGTGTCTCACACATATTAGGCAAGCACTCTGACACTGAGCTACAGATTCAGCCCAGGAGTGAATATTTTTGAGTAAAAAATTTACTCCTTTTCTTTCTATCTCATTCCCTGTCCCCTTGCCTCTATCTTCTGTCTCCATTTCAAGCAGCAATATGGATGTCATCTCCAGAAGGACTATAATCCAAATCTGAGTTAGGAATTCTGCCCATTCTCTATAACCCCCTTCATATTACCACTATATCAGATAACCAATATTTATTTTCCTTGTAGATAGGCTGTTAGATTTCAGAAGGTGTGACCTAAATATCTGTTTCTCAGCCATTTTTCTACTAATTTCCTATAATCTTATCCAAATTGATCTTTACACATTACTGTTGAATAAAAAATAAATTTAAGCTATTGACCTACAGGTTCCTTCTGGTTACCATCAGAATCCCCCTAACTGAATGCCCTTACTTCAGAAACGGGAAACTAGAAATACTATATGATTTTCCTCAGGTTATCAACATAGAGGGGGAGTCAGGTTTTCTGTATCCAAAAAACACCTTTAACTTCAACAGCCTTGCCATATGTTTTCTATCCATTTCTATTCCTGGTGAGGTCTTGGATCAGGGTCAAAAAGTAAAATTCTATCAAACTAATAAATTAAGGTTAAACAGTAAATAGTCATATAGATCCTGTTGATGATAGCACTCCTTGAAATCCAGAGGAGGGGAGATCATTTTTTAGTTGTTTTATCCTTTTAGATCACAAGCATGTTAGAATTCTGATAGAAAACAAGGTTCATGGCAGATGGCTTGAATGGACTTTAGGATTTATGGGCAGAATTGCAGAAAAGCCACCTGAGAACAGCCACAGTGTGGGTCCATAACTTCCTGAAGTCATGACTGCATTGTATTAAAGGCTTCAATTCGTTTACCCTGCTATTTTGTCAGCCCATCCCATGCAGACTCCAGACCAGTCATAAGACTTGACTGCTCCAATGGGACAGTGACCTACGTAAATGTAATCCAAATCTTGGAAATGAGTTTGCCCATTTCTTTCTTTCTCTACTGGAAACCTGCCTTTAGTATGAGAACAAGACTGGGTAGTCTGCTGGAGGATGAGAGATTATGTGGAGCAAAGCAGAGCCACCTGAGCATGATCATGATGTTCAGCTAACCGACATTTCACCTTGGGGTGGGGGGAATCAGTAGCCCTAGCTACATCATGTGAGTCTAAAGTAGAGGGAGGAAGGTTCTTCAGGGGAAACTCAGGTATTGTTTCCATATTAGGGAGAGTTGCATTGCTAGGACAGGATCCTTTTTAATCCCTAGTCCCCAGGTCTTTCAAAACTCCAAGGATTGTCATACACAAATATCTTGGCTTTGGAGTCAACCCAATCCTACTTGAATGGTGGTTCACTACTTCAGAGCTGTTTGACCTTGGGAAAGTTACTGAATTTCTCTCAGCCTTAGGTGTTTTTCACTTCTAAAAATAGATTTATCAAGAATGGCTACCATGTTGACACTCCCAGAAATCAAGTTTGCAAAATGGCTACAAAATGAGCCACCCATAGTTGCTATGCAAAAAAAAAAAAAAAAAAGTAAGTTCCTTTGTTCCTTCCATTCTTTCCCATGATATTCTGTACCTAAAATCCCACATGACAGATATATAGAATCCAATAACGGAGAGCTCTGTTGAACAGAGGAGGTCACAATGACTTTTCACCTACCTGGTAACAGGATGAATTGGAGATGTTAACTTTTAATGGATGGATATGAGAAATGAAAATTAAAATGCAAAAAGCTCATACTTTAAATTTCTTACTGGCAAGAAGGGATTGAAGGCTGTGATTTCAAGGTCAGTGGTTGGTGCCAGTTACTCCTGAAGAACTTATAATCATTGAGCACAAGAGGCCAGGGAATAGCAGTTGGGAGAAAGATGTCAGGGAAGCTTCACTGTAGGCTTTTCTAGAAGCAGAATGCCCACTTTTGTGATCTTTTGAAGTCCTTTACAGTCTTACAGAACCATTATTATCAAATTTTATTACTTGGTCCTAGAAATAAATAACCTGGCACCCTTCCAAGAGGATTGGTGAAGAAGTTAATTATCACGTAAGTGTTCTACAAACATATAGCACTCTGCAAAGGTTAAATAATAACACTGGGGATGAACTGTCTCCAAACTTTAGCTGTTTTCCATCAGTGCTTATGCATAATTATAAGTAAAACATCAGAAAGGAGAAAGAGTCAATAGTTCAAAGGAGATTAAAGGAGATTTGGCATGTTGATAGAAAGTATGGGAAAGAAAAGAATGTGTAGTGAACAGATAGAGTTAGGGATGGAATATTATTTGTTCCAGGATTTTTAAAGAGCTGCCAGGGAGAATTAGTGAGATATGATTGATCATTTCTGGCAAATCATCAAGAACAGGTAAGGGTCTGCATGTGTTTAATTGAAATTAAAGCATATGCACAAGTCCTCATTTTTCTGATCTCACCTGGAAAAATAGATCAAGATGAAGATGGTCAGTACTTGATCAGAAGATGACCCTGGAACTTGAAGATGTCTTAGCTGTTGGGGACCACGTGCTATAAAAGAAGGAGCTAAGCCTAAGAGTCAGGATCCTAGTAAGCCTTGCCTCAAATATTAACAGTATGACCTTGGAAGGAAACTTTGCTCTCTTCTCATCTGGGAAATTGGATGGTTCAGATTAAATAATGTGAAAGATCCTTCTAACACATGTATATGGCAATCCAATGAAGAAAATGGCCCATGAGGGACTCATCCTCCATCACTCTACCCAACTGTCTTCTTCCTGGTTTCTCTATTTGGGGTGTTTCTGACAAATTCCCATAGCAGATTGTGCCTTCTGCCCTTGCAGAAGTTTGTAAGTCAGCAATATTTAACCTACCTTAGAATAATTATAGCATATCTTATTTCTCCAACAAAACTAGTTTTCTCTTCAGAGAGAAAACATCATCCCTGACTGATGCATATTTGGACTCTAACTCTGTACTAAGCCCAGCACTTAATGGACACTCAGTAAGCAATGCAGAAAATCGAGTAGAACATTTCCTTTTGTCCTAGAATCAGCAACAAACTCCCCAAACTGGAGACAAAGAGACTCTAAGCACCAAAATTCTGCTATCTTTGATTAAAAATGGGCACAGCCCTCCTTCAGAAAATGAGTAGAAGAGAACAGGAATATGGGGAAATGCAATAATTAAAATTAGAAATTGAAGGGATGGGGTTGTGGCTCAGTGGTAGAGCACTTTCCTAGCACATGTGAGGCACTGGATTTGATCCTTGGGATCAAATAAATTATTTAATTAATTAATCAATTAAAGTCATTATGTTCATCTACAACTAAAAAAAAAATAGAAATTAACCTAGTGGGGAGTTGTGTGGATGGTCCCCCTACCTTGAAAACAAGTGATAGATAGGGGTAAGGAGAGAACAGGGGCAATACAGGGGAGGGTGGAGGACTGACTGCGGTTAGGCTCATGGATTCCAGAGTCAAATACTCCATCAGAATTTCATTTCTAGCAATCACTTAACCTCTTCGCACCATAGTTTCCTTATCTGTATGACAAAGATAGCAATATAAAGCCTACCTCATAATGTGTTGTAAAATTAAATAAGCTATTATATCCAAAGTGTTTAGATAAGGCCTATGACATTACAAGCATCATATAAATGTTTGCTATTATTATAACTCTGTATATGAAGATATGTCTTAAATAAGAGAAATAATTTTACTTTTAATTATTAAATAAAATTGTTTTTTTTAAAATAAAATATAACAAAACCCTTCAGTGCCTCCCCAATACAAAAGGTATCATCTGGGGGTTTGAATCCTAGTGAGGTCACTTATTAAATTCTACTGAGAGCCAACCTGTTTGCCAGAGGAACATTTTTGCAAATGGCTAAACACTTATTATCTATATTGGTGGCAAAGAACAAAACATATGTTTCAAAAGTTCCATAAAGCTCAGGGAGACAGCTAGGCAGCACAGCATACAGGTCTGTTGAGAAGAGAGCACCTGGATTCTGATTCCAGTTCTGCCACGAGTTACCTGTGCAATTGTGGGTTGATTACTCCATTTGCATCCTTGAAATTAAAATGAGATGATGAAGACTACCTTGTACCAAGTTAGTGAAGATTAAAATGGAAAAATGGATGAGTGCTACTAAATACAGTGCCTAGCATGCAAGGAACCTTCAATAACCATCAGTTTTTATTGCTATTACTGTGCTGATTATAGTAATGAGAAAGAAAGCAGGGCAAAAATAAAGTTTGGATGAAGAAAGAGAGGGTGAATCAATACAGCATGTATTGATAAGCTTCAACTGAGTTTTCTGAAGCATAAGATAGATGATTTGGCTCTGGATGTGCAAAATCATAGAGGGTGGAGATGTGGGAATCAGACAGACCTTTGTAGGCGGGTGGGAGTAAGTGGAAAAGCCCTTTTTGGGCAGAATTTGGCACAAGAATGAAAGAGGTAGGAACAGCTTAGAGAAAGAGAGAGGGGACTCTTGAATAGTACATAAAGCCCCAACTCATCCCTGAGGTCTTGCTGGAAGTGTCACTGTGGCATTTTCAGGGCTTTTCATGTTCTCCTATATGTTTCAGAAATGTGAAGTTGGAATCTTCTAGCGGGCATTGCCCTTTGCTCAAGAGACTTGGGAGGCATAAAAACACTAATCATGAAAACCACAGAAACTTAAGCAAAGAGTTATTTAAAGTGCCCCACAGTTTAGCAAACCAAACTGGCAGCACACCTGGTTGCATCTTCTCAAAGCCTGTTCTGAATGTGCCTTTATGGGGATGTATTTACCCAAGACATGAGTCAGGACAGTACTGGCCTCCACTCTCGGTGAGGAGAGGCCAGCAAGAGGTTCTGGGTTGCTGCCACAAGGGTTCAGACTTGACTGTGTCCCAAGTAGTACTACCTCCAATTCAACACCCATGGTGCCCCAGGCTTTCATATATATTGAACAATTTTCCTATTTTATGGATAAAGTTTCAAGATTTTATGAACTTGCCCAAAGACACTTATTACTCTAATAAAGGTCTAAGACTAGAGCCGAGCATGGTACAGAGTTGCAGTACCATATCATAAATGCAGTAATGGAGGGACAACCAGAATTTTAGATCAGTGGGAATTAATACCTTAGTGCCTGCCTATGCACCACTAAGTGAAATCATATAATCAAAATTGTCAAATATATTTCAAACTATTAACCAACTTATACCCAACCTTCAAGATCACCAGGTGAAGACAACCTATCTGGCAATTCGTATTCATTTTATGTCTTTACACCATTCATTTCCATATGTTGGACTCTTCTGATCCCTACTAATTGACTACAAAGTTCTAGAAGCATTGAGAATGCTTACTAAATACCTCTCAAAGTGAACAAAATTAAATGTGGATTCATGTTTCAAAGAAAGGCTTTTTGAAAAACATGTTCCTGCTATTATAGGTGGAACTTGAGAAGAGCATAATGAGATTCCTTTTGTTTAACCTCCTCTCTAGCTAGTGACCAGAAAAAGGAAGCTCCTGTCAGGTGTGAAATGGAGAAATGAGAACAGAAGAAAGGACAGCACTGGAGGAATTGGAATAGTGACTGGGAGAGGTTTTTATTTACCCTTTGGTAGCCTCTGCAGAGCCTAGATAATTGCATCTCCCCTAAAAGCTTTGATAACCCAACCATTCTGCTTGGCCCTGATGCCAGAGAAGGAGGTCATCAATCTTATACCTGCTAACAATTTACTAGCAGCAAAGCTAGCCCTGAAGCCTGCAGTCTGGTAGCTGTGCCAGCCATAGAGGAAGCACTGGCCTTGAGGTGCCATAGAGGCTGTAAAAGAGCCAGGGTTGTCTAGTCTCCACGTTTTTTAATGTTGCCATTAACAGTACAGCCTTGGGTACAAGCTCTGCTCCTGGCTAAGAAAATGACACTATCATTGGTACCAAGCTTTGTCCTATAATATACAGATTGTGCTGGTGTGAAATCCTCTCATCTATAATTTTCTCTATTTCCAGAGGGCTGGGCTGAAATTTATCCTTTCACTGTGGATCAATTCCATGGATGAAAGAGTTTGCTGAGCAAATGAGTAAAGTAAACATGGGCAGTGTTTATCTGCCTTAAGGGTGAAGGCCAGCAAATTAATTTCAATCTCTTTAGCAGCTGCCTTAGCATTCCCCAAACGAGAGTGATAGCTACAAATGTCTCTTATTCATCAGTTAAAGCATTTCTTTTAAAGTCTTGTTCCCATTGATGAGGTAGCAGTTCCCTGTTAATTCCTCCATTATACTAGTTATTAACCTACCATTTATTTATCACCTACCACATACCAGACACTCTAATGAGCACTTTCTTTATCCATTTTATTTAATCCTCTTGTATGAAAAATTTCCACATTCAACATCAGTTTGGGGTGCTTTTTTAAAAAAAAATATTTTTTTTTAGTTGTCAATGGACCTTTATTTTATTTATTTATATATAGTGCTGAGAATCGAACCCAGTGCCTCACACATGCTAGGCAAGTGCTCTACCACTGAGCCACAACTCCAGCCCCTGGAGTTAACTTAACTTACTTAACTTAACCCCAAACTTCAGGAGCCATTACCTCCACAGTCATAGCTCTCCCAGGGTCTTTGGGACTTCTTTTAGGCTTCCAAATGTTCTGAAATGTGTCACAGAAGAAGTTCTCATAGAGTAGCTCAAAACTGAGGCCATTAGTGGTGCAAAACATGAGCACAGAGCTTAGATAATTGCATCTTCCCTAAGGCCATTTTCCCTGGTCTTACATTATGATTCAAGAGGAAGCTTTGGGGGTCTCTGGGTGTGGGATGGACAGAGAGTCATTCTGGGTGAATTTCATTCAAAAGGGAATGTCAGGGTGATGAATTCCCTCACACTTCCAGTCAGGAAAATAGCAGGTCTTTCTCTGTCTACATTTCTCAGCACTTTCCACATTTCTTGAGTCTGGGCCTCAAAGTTTCCATAGTCTCCTGTGATTACATTTTCAGTTTGCACTACTGTATTTATTCCTTAGTGACACAGTTGCTAAATTCTAAGATTATTTTTTATATACCTGAAGAATTCATACCACTGAAGACTTACAATTTAATATAGCAATATCACTACCCACAATCCTCCTAGTGACACAGTAACTAGTCTCTTGAGATTCTCAGTATGCTTCTGGGTTCCCATCCTGTGATTTAGGTAGCAGATACAAACCAGGGTTGGAAACACCTGCACACATTCGTCACTTCTGATGGCTCTCACTCAGTTAATGTAATGCTTTCTCTTTCCTATTAGCCAAGACCAACACTTCTTAGAATCAAGGTCAACACAGCCAGATAAAGGCAGTGGAGAACAGCTGTTGGGAGTGTCTGATGATTTCTCTTTATGTGTTTATTGATTAAATCAATGCTGAGTGCCAACTGTGAGTTAGACACTGGGCTGGGTCTTAGGTTGTTCGTTTGGTTGACTGAGGAAATTTCTTAGCTGCACTGGAGACTGTGAACAGCAGTGTAAAAGCACAATAGATAACACAGTTGGGAAAAAGGAACCATACATGGAAAAGTGTGGCTGCTAAGGAAACAGAAAAGTGTGATTGCAGGTCTTAAGTCAAAGGCAGATGAAGACACAAAAGCTAATGAACAATACAATCAGACACTGTGTTTTTACTTTGTAAAAAATCAAACATGTATGTACCACACATAGGAAGGTATACCTATAATAGTTGTATAGGGCCATGAATTGTTGTAAGCAGTACATTTATGTAAACAAAACTCAGATCAAAAAAAGAGAGAATATGACTAGCACCCTGAAAAGTGTCCTTTCTACTTCTTTCTCCCATAATAACAATTATTTTAGTTTTTAACCTTATAGATGAATTTTGCCCATTTCATTACTTTATATGTGGGGCACCATCCAGGATGTACTCTTTCAGGTGTAGCTCCATTTGCTCAATATTATATTAGTGAGATTCACTCACCTTGCTGCTCGAAATTATCATTTCTTCTCATTGCTCTGTGGTTTTCCATGTGTTACTATTTCATAATTTCCTTATTCATTCTTCTTTTGATGGTTAACGGTTAGGTAGTTTCCAGTTGAATGTCATTGAAAAAAATATGCAAAAAGTTGTGTACTTGTAATGATTAATTTGAATTGTCAACTTGATTGGATTAAGAGATGACCACGATGAAGAGGTTTATGGGTGTGTCAATGAGGGTGTATCTAGTAATGATTGGCATGTGGGATAGCCAACTGAAATGGAGACCTTCCTTAAGCATGGGCAGCACTGTCCAATAGGATGATGGCTTGGATGGAATAAAAGCTGGAAGAACAAGGAAGCAGCAGCAGATGCAAGCTTGATTCTTCTTGAATGGGTTCTTGATTGCTGCTATGATTGTCTGAGGATATTGGACTCTCACTTCTTCACTCTTCCAAAGCAGACTCTGACAGTGATTCTCCAGAAGACTTTGGTCTTGGACTAGGGTAGCACCGTTTATCTCTCTTGTTCTGGGACTTTAGTCTCTTGGACTGTGCAGCTACTGGTTCTTCTAGCTCTCCAGCCTGCAGACGGCCATTGTGGACTATCCAGCCACTGGTTGTATAAGCCAACCTGATAAATCCCCTTTTATAATTATACTCCCTTTACTTATCTTTGATATGTTTGTGTGAGTGTTTCTGCTGGGTATACATACCTAGGAGTGAATTTTCTGGGCCATAACACCAGTGATATTTAGTTGTAAGAGATACTGCCGACAATTTCCCCAATTTTATTCTACAAATTTATAATTTCAGCAGCTATGTCTGACAGTTCCAGCTACTTGGCATTCCTGCCAGATGATTTCTATTATTTTTAATTTAGCTACTATGGTAAGTTTGTAGTAAGATCTCATTGTATGTGTGTTTATATTAACGTTCTTCAGTGAAATGTAATTTAAATATAGTGGAATTGCACAACCCTCAAGTTTTGTGATTTTTTTTATAAATGTGTACATATAACCAGCATTCAGATAATGATATAGAATATTTCCATTGCCACAAAATTTCCTTCATACCATGTTGCAGTCATTCACTACTGACTCCTGAGATATTCTTATACTTGCTGATACCATAGATTAGTTTCAAACTGTATTTTAATCTCTTACAAATTGGAACCATATAATATACTCTTGTATCTACCTCCTTTGCCTCAATGTATTCACACATGTGTGTTAGTAGTCTGCTATTTCTTAGTGCAGGACAGTATTGAATGGTACTTTTTTAAAGAAGTAAAGCCAGGCCTGCCTATTTTAGTCTGGTTTTTCACTGTTGTGACCAAAAGGACCTGTCAAGAACAATGTTGAGCTATGGGCGTCCTATTAAGGAATTTGGAGCCTGACCCGACAGTATGTAGATCATAGCCAACTTTTTCTTCTATCAGATGGCGTGACTCTGATTTGATATCTAGCTCCTTGATCCATTTTGAGTTAACTTTTGTGCATGGCGAGAGAAAGGGATTCAGTTTCATTTTATTGCATATGGATTTCCAATTTTCCCAGCACCATTTGTTGAAGATGCTATCCTTCCTCCATTGCATGCTTTTAGCCCCTTTATCAAATATAAGAAAGTTGTAATTTTGTGGATTGGTTTCTGTGTCCTCTATTTTGTACCATTGGTCCACCTGCCTGTTTTGGTACCAGTACCATGCTGTTTTTGTTACTATTGCTTTGTAGTACAGTTTGAACTCTGGTATCGCTATACCTCCAGATTCACACTTCCTGCTTAGAATTGCTTTTGCTATTCTGGGTCTTTTGTTTTTCCATATGAATTTCATGATTGCTTTATCTATTTCTACAAGAAATGCTGTTGGGATTTTAATTGGCATCGCATTGAACCTGTAAAGAACTTTGGGTAATATCGCCGTTTTGAGGATGTTAGTTCTGCCTATCCATGAACAGGGTACATTTTTCCATCTTCTAAGATCTTCTTCTATCTCTCTCTTTAGGATTCTGTAGTTTTCATTGTATAAATCTTTCACCTCTTTTGTTAGGTTGATTCCCAAGTATTTTATTTTCTTTGCGGATATTGTGAATGGGAGCCTACATCCTGGGAACAAATTTTTACCCCTCACACTTCAGATAGAGCCCTAATATCCAGAATATACAAAGAACACAAAAAATTAAACAATAAGATAACAAATAACCTAATCAACAAATGGGCCAAGGACCTGAACAGACACTTCACAGAGGAGGACATACAATCAATCAACAAGTACATGAAAAAATGCTCACCATCTCTAGCAGTCAGAGAAATGCAAATCAAAACCACCCTAAGATACCATCTCACTCCAGTAAGATTGGCAGCCATTATGAAGTCAAACAATAAGTGTTGGCGAGGATGTGGGGAAAAGGGTACACTAGTACACTGCTGGTGGGACTGCAAATTGGTAAGGCCAATTTGGAAAGCAGTATGGAGATACCTGGGAAAGCTGGGAATGGATCCACCATTTGACCCAGCTATTGCCCTCCTCGGACTATTCCCTGAGGATCTTAAAAGAGCGTACTACAGGGATACTGCCACATCAATGATCATAGCGGCACAATTCACAATAGCTAGACTGTGGAACCAACCTAGATGCCCTTCAATAGATGAATGGATAAAAAAAAAAAATGTGGCATCTATACACAATGGAGTACTACACAGCAATAAAAAATGACAAAATCATAGAATTTGCAGGGAAATGGATGGCATTAGAGCAGATTATGCTAAGCGAAGCTAGCCAATCCTTAAAAAACAAATGCCAAATGTCTTCTTTGACATAAAGAGAGCAACTAAGAACAAAACAGGGAGGAAGAGCATGAGGAAAAGATTAACATTAAACAAAGACGAGTGGGGAGAGAGAAGGGAAAGCATATGGAAATGGTAGGAGACCCTCAATGTTACACAAAATTACATAGAAGAGGATGTGAGGGGAAAAGGGGGGGGGAACAAGGGAGAGAATTGAACAACAGCAGATGAGGTAGAGAGGGATGATGGGAGGGGAGGGGAGGGGGATAGTAGGGGAAAGGAAAGGTAGCAGAATACAACAGTCACTAATATGCCATTATGTAAAAATGTGAGTGTGTAACCGATGTGATTCTGCAATTTGTATTTGGGGTAAAAATGGGAGTTCATAACCCAATTGAGTCAAATGTATGAAAGATGATATATCATGAGCTTTGTAATGTTTTGAACAACCAATAAAAAAATTAAAAATTAAAAAAAATAAAGTAAAAAAAAAAGAACAATGTTGAGAAGAGGAAGTTTGTTTGGGACCCACAGTTTCAGAGGTCTCAGTCCATAGATGACTGGCTTCATTGCTCTGGGTCCAAGATGAGGCAGAACATCATGGTGGATAGGTGTGGAAGAGGAAAGCATCTCAGGACTGGCAATCAGAAAGCAGAGAGACAAGGAGAGCTCTGTTCACCAGGAAAATATAAACCCCAAAGACATATCCTCAGTGACCTACTTCAGCCACACCCTACCTGCCTGTGATTATCACCCAGTTTTTAATCTGCCTCAGTGGATTATTTTAACATTGATTATTTCACCTCTGAATGAAGTTGCATTCTCACACACGAGTTTTGAGGAACACCTCCTAACTAAACCATAACACTGCCCAACCTTAACCTAGCTATTGCCCCAGAGACCTGGGAGTCTACACCACTACTAACACCAGACTTTGTCAAATCATAACCTTTTGGTAGAGTGTGTGGGCTGACTTACTCTTGCCTAGTTTTTTAAAATCATTTTTCTCCAGGGCAATTTTATTTTTGTGGAAGTAGCTTGACATAACCCATTAATATCAGAATGCCTATTCTATTCTCTGATTCTTGGCTTCCTATTTTCACATTTTTCCTCCTACACACATTTCAGTTTCTTTCCATTGGATTTATAAATCAAAGCATAACATTTAAGTAAGAAAGTCCATTGAAAATTGCTGGTGTCCCATAAGTCTTCTAGAAGTTTGACCCAAGTGCACTTTTTAAGTCTCTAGAATTACAGCTACTCCATGACTCCCCCAACATCCCACTGGGGCAACCCAGCAGGCCATACATTGGTACATCATTCAAACTGATGTTTTTTTAATGCTTGTAAGTGAGGAGCTAAGTGTTCTTTAATAAAAGTGTATACCCCATTCTATATATTCAAACTAAGCCATTTATTATATGTACTATGCAATGCAATGCTGCAATTTACTTGGAATTGCCTTTTATGTCATATCATTTTGGCAGTCATAACCGGTTACAGATGGTCATTTTCAGTCATTATGGACAGAAGCAACTTGTATGCATAAAGGCACAAAATATCTTCCCAAATACTTTCATTATAAGTTCAATGCTTAAAAACTTGCCATTTTTTTCTGTAGTTCCCATTTTACCTTCAGCTTCCCTCTTCCTTCAACTTTATTTTTAATGGCACATAATCCATGCATCCACTTACAGGGTACAGTCTGATGTTTTGATACATGTGCACATTGTGTAATGATCAAATCATAATATCTAGCATCGCCATCAGCTCCAATGAGTACCATTTTTTTTTTTAGAAGAGCACATTCAGAATGCCCTCTTCAAATTGTTTTGAAGTATCCACTGCAGGATTGTTACCCATGGCAGTGGTCATGGAGGGGCTTGATCTTTAGCCACTCAGACCCACGGCTCCCCATCCCCTGACTGGGAAGATACTTCGCAGTCATGCTTTGGTTTGTCCTGCTAAAGTGACCTCAGGCTCAGCTTATCCGACTGGCTCACTCCACTTCAGGGTTGGTGGCTTTTGTTTTGTTCCACTTGTCCACTGCTGTTGCTTTGTGTTACTCTTTTCTTTTTTCCCATTTCTTAGTTTTTTCCCCTCATCACCTTCCTTTATGTACCTCATGATGGTGGACACTGTATGCTTCTGTGGGAGAAAAGTACACCCACGCTTTTTTTTTCCTACTACAGTTTCTCATGGGAACCAAACATGCCTGGAGTCATTTTTCTGATATATTTCAATACAGGTTCAGAGCCACACAGTTTGGGACCTTTAACAGCTACCATCCTACTTCTTAATCCATGTCTGGGAGATTAAGCAAAAAAGATGAAAAAGCAAGGTATAGTGAAGTATTAAAGCAAGATTTCTGGTTCCGTGGGAAGATGTTAAGGAATAGAAAAGAAGATTATCCAGATGTTTAATTTAAATAGTAACATTTAATTTATTAAAATTAATTTAACATATCTAGTTTTTATTAAAGTTCTACTTATAAATCTTTTGTTATACTGATAAATTGGCAAAACATACATTGGTTTTAAAAGGGACTCCAACAAATGTTTTGTTCTATTTAAAATTTTAAATTTTAAATATTTCAATTTATAAATTAGTATATTAAGCTTCCTTTTTAAGAATTACAAATAACTGCCAAACCAAAAATAAAAAATCTTTCTAAGTGCACTGAAATCATTTTCAAATGTATAAATTAAACTTATGAAAATGGAAGTGTTAAATCTGTATTAACAGCTCATATATATATAGAGAGAGAAATTATATATATATATATATATATATATATATATATATATATATATATATATGAAATTTTTTGTATAAAAAATTTCAACCTCAAAAATTCCAACCTTACATGTCTAAATCAAATAAACACATTTCATGTTGGTTTCATAAAGTTATTCTCATAGGCAAAATTATTTTAAACATTAAACTCTTAAAATTTTCAAGCATATTGGGCTGGGAATATAGCTCAGTTGGTAGAGTGCTTGCCTCACATGCACAAGACCCTGTAAATTCAATCCCCAGTACCCCCTCCCCCCCACACACAAAGCATATATTTAAAATAAAACATTAATATCATAATTTCCTTAAAAGTGCCTACATTTATTTCCTAATTTTCCCAAGGTTAAAAGAGCCTTATTCTTTAATGAGACAGTTACATTATTTTAGATGATTTTAACATGATCTTTTCGGCTAGTGAAGATTATGCAGAACTAGATATCGTGGAGGGCATTGGTGAATGTTTACTTTCAGCCTTGTGGTGGTCACTGTGGCAGGGACTGTAAAACTTAAACAGGGTGATGGCCCACCATCTCAAGTTGAGAGTCCTGTGACTATCAGATTCTTCTGTCTATTCAAGGAACGCTTTAGTTCATGCTGCCTTACCTTTTGATTAGATTTAACTGCCTGGTTCCATTCTAAATTATCTTCATTAGCTTCCTAACTCTCAAGGATACATGGCTCATAGCTCTGTTTGAGTCTATCTATCAGTAGATTCAGACTTGTCATTTTGACATTATGAAGGAAAAAAGATCAAGGTGTGCACTTAGTAAAAGATGATATAAGGACTTAGGAAAGCTCATGACAACAATCTATGTGCCCAGTGTGCTCAGAACATGTTTTTATTGTGTTAAGTTCAGATCCATTGCTACCCACCAAAAACCCATCCTTATTCAATCATTATCTTATTCAATATCTCCTTTATGCTAAATTTAATAAGGATTTATTTGTATCTTCTGTTGTACAATCACTGGGGCTAAAAAAAAAAAAGAATAGTTAAAAGAAACTGATTATTTAAATATTTTTTAAGAGCCAGTATTTTAACTATACTGTAAGCTCCATGAAGCAGGAACTTCCAGTTTTATTTTACAGATGAGGAAAATAAGTTGCACAGGGAATAAGAAAATTATCAATTTTTTTATATCAGTGAAACCAGCAAGTGGCAATAACTAGATACAAATCTAGTAATGACTGGATCTAAAATGTATATACTTTGAGATGTAAATACTAAAGTCATCATTTCGGATATGGAAGATGGCAGTGGGTTGTAAAAAAATAAAAGAAAGGAATGGGAATAATACACTGGAAAGTGAAATTTTTAATACTTATGACCTTGCTACTAGAACTCAGGTCGAGGTGTGTGTGCATCTGATAAAGTAGCTATAAATTCAAAATGAATGGGAGAGAGGTTGCCACATCCGCCCTCAGATAAACTAAAAATATTTAAGTTGCTACTTATCATATCCCTCAATGTCATATTGTAAGTGCTGAATTCTGTCATATTACTGCTTTGTAAGAGAGGGTTCTTTTATTGGCAAATTGCAGTAGGTCTGTGATTGTGCATTAACCTCTTGGCCTTCTTGGACATCAGGGTCACACTGGCTACTCATTAGCATATTTTTTAACCATGGGAAGGTAGCTCTCCAAATTACAGGCATCAGGGCAGAAGAAGTGATTAGTCCCTTACTGCATTTCTTGTTAGAGTTAACCCTCCTTAACAATGACAAGCATTGTGAGTTTGAGCTTGTCCTGATGTGAGCCCCTCTCACGTCTCATACACTCACAATGTCTTGTTTTCCTAATTCTCTTTTTTTATGTCTACCCTCCTAGTTATATCCTTCCTTCTAGCTCCATGTTCATTGACCTTTCAGGGTAAGGAAACAAAAAGTCCAGTTAGTTAATGTTGCATTAGCTAAGAGCCTCCTGCAAAAATGTGTTTGGCATTTTGGTTTGCATGACCACTGTGGTCTTAACTAATTGGGTCCCCACAGGGCCAACCCATCTCACTGGTTTTTAACAAAGTCACTGTGCTCTTTCTGTCTTGTTTTCTCTTGTGTGTTAACCTTAAAACTGCAACTTTTGTATGCATTCTGTCATTCACAAGGTGGATCTCAGGTTAAACTCTATTTCATTTGAATAAGATAGTATGAAATCATGGTGAAGTGTGGAAATTCTAGAGCACAAGAATTCCTAAGCACAGAATCCGTTTCTACCATTTGCTAGCTGTATGAGTTTGTGCAAAAGAATAATACCACCTAACCCATAAGTCAACTGCAAGGACGAAATGATCAAATACATCTAAAGCATCTGGAAGCATGTCAATTGCATAACAAATACTAGATAAAATGATTGCAATCAGTCTTATTTTACTAGAGAAAGGGCCAAAATAGATATAAAAAGTAAGTCTGGAGATGAAAGAGTACTGCAGTGGGTTTTCTATCAGCCCAGCTTTCCAGACCCCAAGGGCATGATTAAATTAGTCATCCGTGGATTTAATTGCAATGCATTAGAATGAACAACATGACAGATTTCCCTTTGGCCTGTATACCATTATCCTTCCAACAATGCCCCTCCTTTCTCCTCAGAGCTCTCTTTGAATCAAGAATTGAAGAACCACCCCCAAACCAGAAGTCAGCAAATACTAGAAGCTATATAAACATGGGTTTGGTTCTGTGAGCACCATGTTCTCAGGCAAAGGAAGATGATAACTGTGGTTTACATGTTCTTTATGGACTTGCCAGGAAAGTGAATCCATGGAACTAACTTCTCCAGAGGCAGGATATTTCTGGCATTCCGCTCTTATTGGCATTCACTGGGTTCCAGATTGTGAGTCATCTTGAGCCAAAAAATTACAAGTGAGTAAACAATAAAGGCCCTTAATGTCTGAGAACTGGGTCTACTATTTCTGCTCCTTTTCAGAAGTTCAATCAAGTGGGAGTTTGGGGATATGAGAAACTAGGGAGTGCCATCTGTCCATCCAGCTCTCTCCTCTTTTGTGGGGTTTTCCATTGTATTCCTTATTGCATCTGCTTGGTGGGTGATCACTGATCCCAGCCAATGTCTTCCCACTCTTGTACAGATGCCACCCTCATTATTGTGTTTAGAAAACAAGGGTTACTGTTCTAGGGCCAGAAGTCCATGCCTTATAATCCTGGCTACCACAGATGGTGTGTGGGCAGGGATTCAGGATTTTTGAGTTAGAAAAAGATCAAACACATTATCTGTACCAGCATTATCCAATAGGACCTTTTGTGATGACGCAATGGTGTATAATCTGCCATCAATTCAGTAACCGCTAGCCCCATGTGGCCCTTGAAATTGCACTAGTGTGACTAAGAGAGAGAATTTTCATTTAGTGTAATTTTATTCAAATGTGGCCAGGGGCTATCACATTGGACAGCTTGGAATTCTTTGTTTATTTTACAAAAGATAAAGCTAAGATCCAAAGAGAGGAGAAGTAACAGGGTTGGTATATAACAGACCTGAGGTTGAACACTGGGTACATAAATCCCATTGACACTAGTGAGGCACCAAAGTCCCCTATTGGGGATATCCAGTTTCCACAAGGTAGGCCCCCACTCTGCTTCCTCGGTGACCATCAGGGGTGAGGAGATGGCTTGACTGGACAGAACTCTTGGTGACCTCATCAGCAGTCTGGCAGACTATCCTTCTTCAAAGATCCTTTGTGTCCCTCTGGAGAACTCTGGATGGTGAGATGCAGCTGTTTCCTATAACACTCTCCTCACAGTCTCTTCTGGGATTTGTCGACAGCCCCATGATGAATAGGATCTGCATGTTTGGCACATTTCAAAGCAAATTTCTTCTTGTCAGGGGTTTACTGGCCTCTGGGTGGTTTCTTATAAGAACATTAGTATTCATGGAAAGTTTCATTTTAAAACACTAGTAATTGGCACTCAAGTGGAGTGTGGCTAAGGGCTTTAATCCAAGTTTCAGCTGCTGAGTGGACAGGTGCAAAGAAAAAAAAAAAGGAAAAGAAAAACCTTTTCCTGAGATTGGGTACACAGATACATCCCTCATGAAGTGGAATATTTCAGAGTTATCTAGCTCTTCGAGATCCTAAAACCATTATTCAGGGCCTCGATTCAGAAATACATTGTCCTGAATTGCACTGAAAAGTTGACCAGAATTGGAAGACACTGGATCAATCTATACTTGTCCCCACTTTTCTTCTTCATTTTTTTAAAAGTACAGGGGTACTTAAACACTGAGCCACATCCCCAACTTTTTATATTTTGTTTAGATACAGGGTCTCTCTGAGTTGCTTAAGGCCTTACTAGGTTGCTGAGGTTGGCTTTGAACCTGTGATCCTCCTGCCTCAGCCTCCTGAACTGCTGGGATTACAAGTATGCACCACTACACCTGGCATTTCTTGTTCTTTTCATGATAGTTTGGAGGATACCTATAGCAAAATTTTCAACCATTTGCCCACATTTTCTGTTTTGCTCACATATTTTTTCCTTACTGGAAACAATGTAGAGTCAATCCTATTTCCCCCCCTGGCATACAGTAAGCATTTAGTAATGTATTTTTTAATATTAAACTTCTATGATTATTTTACATGTTTTTCGTCTCTTTGAGGGAGATTACTGGTGCATGGGAAACAGCAAGCACTGTGGAGTTTCTTTCTCAAAAAGTTCCTTAGCTCCATGGGAGACTTCTGAGGGGATTCCCAAGTCATCCAAACCCAAAAGCCATGTCTTGCTCAGGCCATGCTAACCAAGAATCTCTCAAGAATGAGTCAAAGCAGGGACCAGGAGGTTAAATGGAAACAATTTTTCTTTGTATTTGAAAAGGTACAACATATTTCTGTCAGTCTTAGATGTGAGGAGTAGAAATCTCTGTGGCAAAGGCACCTTGTTTATGTGGGTGGAATCTATGCTTCTTCTTTGGAAGATCAGGGCAGGGATTTTCTTCTACTTATAATAATCCCAGATTATGATTTAGATACAAAGATTCAGCAATTGATGTAGGGTTAAAATGATATCACAAAATCCGCCCCGTGAAGACTCAAGAATTCTCTACAGTCCAAGAAAAAGTTGATGAAAGAGATTCAGTTTTGAATTTGTCCATGAAATGTTATGGAAATACTGTGCACACATACAGTGAACCAGAAGCCTGAATTTGTTCTAGATAATTTCTGCATGGATGAGAAGTGGAGATAATCATAGAGCAAGGAGTTTGTGGTGTCTATATTATGACTGGTGTGGGCTACACAGCAGGTCCAAAGATCACTGCAGCAGGTAGGAATCTGCAAGCCCAGGTTTGATTTGAATAAACCCTGTGTAGTTCTGGGCAATCTGCTTATTTTCCTAAGTTGCTGTTATCCAGTCTTTAAATTTTAGCAAATTATATTCAATTAGAAGGTTTCTTATGAGGATACACACACACACACACACACACACACACACACACATTTATGCAAAAAAAAAAAAAAAAATATATATATATATATATATATATATATATATATATATATATACACATATATATGTATAATTCCTGGTATATTCCATATATATTCCTTTTATATTATGTGTATATGCATGACCATGTATATACATAACCTTACACACATACATACATATATCTATAATATGTACATATAGTGTGTATATATATATATATATATATATATATATATATGTACCTTTATATGTATACATAGATATAGATACCTTGAATATTCCTTATACATAAATCAGAGAACCTGACATGTCACCATCAAATATGGGTCATTGTCACAAGGTGGCAATATCTACATTTTCCTAAAATTAATAATTATCTTGCATTAAAACTGTCATGACATTTCTTCAAAATCTGGAACTCATTTCCTACTTTCCCAGAAATTCCCAGGCTGAAGGTAAAATGTGGAAAAAGAGAAGTGCATTCAAATTCTTCAAGTTCTTGCCTTGTTTCTTAAATCCTTCTGATAAAGGCTCACCTGTGCTCCTGAACAGTCTGCACCCCCCCGCCAGCCATTTTCTGGAATCTGTCATTACACCAGGCCCAGGTGCATCTGGAATAACATGACTGACATTGCGTAACAAAGTTCAAACTTTATGCAATTTGTGGATAAAAATAATAGCTCACCTCCCATCCAAAATGAATTGACTATCTGATCATTTTCCATCCATTCAGAATGGCTGGAAAACGATCAGATAGTCAATTCATTTTGGAATATGGTTTACATACTGATGCATGCCTTTCCTCATCTGATGCCCCTTCTTGGGAGGTAATCCCTGTCCTCAGGGGATTTATAGTCTCATGAGGAATGTAGAATGAATAAAGAATACAGAATTGATGAATTAATAACATAAAATTGACCTAGTAACTGTTTAAAACTCAAAAGAAGCAAATAGTTCCTATTAAAATATATGCAACAGGCTACATGTTCCTATTCGTCTTCCTAGTTATATTTAGAAGTTACATTGGGTGTATGACTAGAAGGATGACCAGAAGTTTACAAGGCAACTGGGGAACAAAGAATAGTTTTTCACATGAAGGACAAGCATATTCCCTGTGGTTGGAAAGGAATGGAAATAGGTAAGGAATGTATCACAGATGACCTTAAATACCACATGAAAAAGAAATATTTCACTTTTCCAATAAATGCCTACCCTTTCCTCCTGAGCTCAAGCACAGATTCACAATTAAGTGTATCCATCTCAGTAGGTCTGGGCTAATGTAGTGCATATGGGAGTTGATAAATATCCTCTCCAGGCCTGGCCCAAAAAGCTTCCCACTTGAACTCTACTCTCTGTAGGCCATTCTCCAAAACCCTAAGGGATGGTGGAGTCTCAGTTCGGTACCTGGTACCTGAATGACTGCATGGAGCAGATCAATTTTCTGCATGCATCTTTGGATTGGAAACTAAGCATAACATAGACCTTTGTTAGATTAAACTACTGATGCATTTAGGGCTGTTACAGCAATTAGCTTAACCTGACTCTAACACATTTATCCCAAGAGCTATAAGAAAGTGTTGGAGAGTTTTCAGTGAATGAAGTCCTAGTTTTATAATCCTGGGAGAGAATCTCCCAGGAATGATTTTTCTTGCCTGGTGCAGTAACCTATTTATAGATCAATCAACTATGGCCAGGAATCACAATTTTGGAGCACAGCATAGGCTCCATAAGACTTCAATGTTGCATAATTGGAAACTATTCCTGGAGGTGAGAGAAGATTTGTGTGCCAAGTGATTACCCCAAGGGCTCTCTCCTATAACATACAATCCCAGGTGTTAAAAAGATTTCAAGATGAGGGTTCAAGAGGAGGGAGAGATTATGACTCAAGCATAAGCAAGATATGTTTCCTTGAGGAAAATGGTCCTCAAAATATGATTCACACCAGCATTAAATCCTAATTGGAAAAATGCAGATCATCAGGTGTTCTCCATGTGATTGCTGACAGGACATCCAGCAATCCACACACTGGTTTAACAAGCCTTCTGGGTGATTCTAAATGCATGGTATAATTTGAGAACTTCATGTACTAAGCTAATAATAAAAAATGATGGGCATGTGGCGGGGGGGGATATGTGAGAAGTTTCAGTTTACCAAAGCATTTTCACATACATTTCCACATTTTAATATCATAAAGTACTCTGGTGGCTTTCCTGACATTTTTTTTTTAATTTCTTCTCTGCTCTTCCAGTGGGATTATAAACTATTTTCTGGAAGATAAAATTGAGGTAAAAACAAGTTAGGAAATTGACTTCCGGAATCCTTAAGCAAAATGGACAGGTCTTTCCAGAACAAAACTGGAGCAACTTTTCAGATGAGAAATAAGGTTTTTGTAGGTCCTCCCAACTCAAAAGACTTGAGCCTCAGGGGGCCACGGCCTTGCCCTGCTTGCCTGCCCCCATGCCCCATCCAGTTCCCACAGCTTCCTTCACTCAATTGCAACCAGACAACAAAACTAAGTTCTTGTCTTTTCATTTTCTCTTTTGAGAGATGACAACATAGATATCGGTTACCTATCCCATCTTGTTATTTATGTCATATTATCCTAATCCATCATTGTATTTTTGAAGCAGATAACTGGAGTCCTGCAGGTCATAAGTTCACAGATGGAGAGAAATTGTAAGCCAGGATAACATATATCCAGAGTCTCATTCATATCTAATTCAGACAATTTCTGTAATTAGATTTGGGGCTTTTGAGCTTGTGAGAGTTAGATGAGATTTTCAACTTGAGTTAATGCTGTATGGGTTGGGAACCTGGGAATGAGGTGAATTTATTTAGTCTGTGAGTTAGACATAAATCACTGTTACAATGCAAAAGGAAACTAATACACTGAATTACTAAAATAGTCACAAAAACCCTGTAATTTTTTTTTTTTTTTTTTTTTTTTTTTGCTGTTGTTGGTTTGTTTTTTGCTGCTTTTCATGAAAACTCTTTGAAATTGAACATGGATAGTTCAGGAATAAATTCCTTTTTTCCTTCATTATTCTCTTAATTGAAAGTAAACTGTGGACTAAAATATGTACATAATTTTTTTCCATGTAGAGGTGTGTTTGTGTGTGAATGTGTGCGTGTGTGCATGTGTGTGTGTGTGTGTGTCTGTCAAAGGCAGATGTTTATTCTGATTATATGTAGTATTGTCAGAAAATTTATGTATTGGAAAAGATAATCTCTGACAAATCATTGCCAAGATTCCTGACGTGCTTTTATTTACTTCTTTGTTTATTTATTTAATCAATAACATTTCTCCTTAGCTGGGTATCCCAGTTACATACACTGAATAGTAGCTTAAATTGTTTTTTTGGGTTCACTAATTATCATAAATCCTCATAGCTAGATCACATCTTGACACAACGGACCCTTTCAGGAAATGTCAGCGCTGTTGATTTTATGTTGAGAAAATTAAACCCAGTGGAGGCTTCTCTTGGTTAGTGAGGGAATAGTTCTATTGCTGAGAAATAAAAGTTCTCTTGATGAAAAAGTTCACTGCTGAGATGTTACTGATTTTAAAAAATATATACTTATAAAATAAAACTCTGTTCAATAAGTGAGGGCTGCCAATTCCATACTCCAGATTTCAAAATTCTATTCACTACTTTGTTGTAACTTATTGTAAGTTACTCAAGTAACATATAGAAAACATTGAGGGCCTTTCTAAGAGCTATATTAATGACAATAGGCACATATTATTTAATTCCAAGAAACTAGTTCTCATTGAATTGTTTAATCTTGTAGAGAACTTAATGCAAATTTGTTGAATAGCAAGTTATTGCAATCAGAGGAAAAATGATAAATTGACCAATTCGTGTCAACTAGCTAAAACAACAAATTAAAAGTATTTTGTTTTAATTGTTCATCCAGAAGTTATGGATGTTTGTAGAGACAAAATTATGTTTGGTCAGCTGAGAAAAAAGAGTCCCTCTCTTTAGGTTCCCAAAGCCTTAGAATCCCACACTTCCTAATGGCTGGCTGGTGAATAAGAAACCCTCTTCAGGAAATTTAAAAGAAGAGGAATGTATTTTTTTTCAGTCACTGGAGATCCTATTTGTGCAAAAACAGAAAAGCATCTAAAATATATTTTATTATTTTTCTTAATGCAGCTCATCTTTGTGAGAGAGCAGACCACGGCCGCAGTCTGGCTGGGCACAAAATCACGAGCCACTCAAGCAGGAACAAACTTTATTTCTGAAACTCCCGCCAATGCCACACATGCTCCCGGGAAATATGCCAAACCACACACATGGCGTTCTCCCGGGCCACACTACCCCAACAGGAAATCCCTCCTCCGGAATTCCCTCCTACCACACTTCCCCAACCAATGGGAACTCTCTGCGAGTCCCGCTAGAGCTCCAAAGTAGCAGGCTGAGGCGGACAGCAGGGGTCTTATATCCAATTGAATGCAGATCTTAACATAATCATATCATCTCAATGGCTTGCTGGTGTCACCTTTCAACCAAAAATGCCATGCATCATTCCTACTTGGCTATGGCTCTCAGCATCTCCCCCCTTCTGTTTAATTAAGCAACAAGCAATGTGGCTTAGGGACCGTGCCTGTTAGGTTGTCCAACACAACATATGGTTCTTACCTGTCATCGGATGAGCTGACCTCTAGGCGTCAGCCTCCTGTCTTAGGTTGGTACCCCTGCAATTGGATCATACCCGCCACTGACTACCGGTCCAGCATACAGCCATACTTGTGGATAGGCCTATGCACCAGTGTGGGGTTGAGGTTCTTTGCCTCACCTCTGTTGGCCCCCAAATTTTAGACCATCACTAGTAGAAGGGAGGAGGATACAGAAATGCCACGACACCAAGCCAATTGACGGCTCCTTTGGAAAAATTGTATCACTGGTGACACCATCAGCAAAGATACGCCAGCAATACCACAATTTGCTGCACCAACAGATAGTTCACAATGCATACAAGTGATACATAGTCCAGGAAAGTTCTGCTAGCAGTTCAAAGCGGAGGATTCTATCAATATGTCCATTTCCTCCCAAAATAAATCAACTCCTTGACTGAGCATTACTTGTTGAGTTATTATTCATTGATACATCAGTTTATACAGTTTACTGTGATAGCTATCAAAGAAGCTGTAGTTTGGTTTTATCTTTGTCTTCACCGGCACTGGGATGAAGGTAGGAATTCTGACAATGATGGCTAAAAAAAAATTATGTAACATTCCAACAGGCACTAAGAAAACAATTTTCTGAACAATTTACATTATTCTGAACAGAATTATTAAATATAATGAAAAGGAAAGGTGAAAGTAAACAAACTGATCTGTTAACCTCCTTATTTGTACACATAATAAAACAATCCTCAACAGCTGTTTACCCAATTTAAATTAAACTATTAAAATAACGTGAATAATAAAAAATTCGGATCCATTTATTCATGAGTGCTCCTCATATATGATATATAGACATACGCACATACAGACATACAACACAAAACAGAAGTGTGCACACCTAACATACAACACATAAGACATTAGTAAAGGCCTTGTAGCTTTACATAGGTGAAATCTCCATTGCAATGTTTAAAAACTCCACAGTCAAAAAATAAAACTGATCAGAAAAACATTAACCTAGGTCTGTATGAGCTCAAAAAATTAAATAGACATTTATGATGTGGGAAAAGGCAATAATAAAATAGATATTGAAAAAAGCATCCTGGTTAATTACTGTCGCAGATGTAAGAATAGCCAAGCTGGAGCTCTGGATATCAGCTGTTATGGATTTGAGTCAAATCATCTTCTTTTTGGTCTGTAGAAATCACTTTGGTTAGTCTCTCTGGAATTCAAATCGGCTGCTATTCTCCCTGTGGAAACACACAAACACAACCCCGACTCCAGACAATCACTGGGTCAGGACCTTTCCATTGTCCTGTTAGAATATCCTTCCAAAGTAACTTAGGCTTATGTACATTTTTTGGATACATATGTCTTTCCGCAGCACTAAGTCCTGATGAATCCAAATTTAAAAAGTTTAGAGTAAAAAGTGTTATTTTAAGTTTATCTTTGGGGGATATATACCCCTTTCCAATTCCTTCTTTTTGCTTTAATAAGTACATTTTAATAGTTTGATGAGCTCTTTCAACTATGCCTTGTCCCTGTGGATTGTATGGGATTCCTGTTATATGAGTAATGCCAAATGATGAGCAAAATTGTTTAAAAGAGGTAGAAGTATAACCAGGACCATTATCTGTTTTTAGGTGTTTTGGAACGCCCACAGTGGCAAAATTTTGTAAGCAATGAGCTATAATATCTTTAGTTTTCTCTCCGGCATGAAGGAGCCCATCAAAAATCTGGAAGAAGTATCAACTGTAACATGCAAATATTTTAATTTTCCAAATTCTGGCAAGTGTGTGACATCCATCTGCCAAATATGGTTAGGTATCAATCCTCTAGGATTGACTCCAAGATTAACTTGTGGCAAAAAGGTCACACAATTTTGACAATGTTTTATTATATGTCTGGCTTGTTCCTTAGTTATTTTAAAATGCTTTTGTAAAGTATTAGCATTGACATGGAACCTTTTATGAAAATTTATAGCTTCTTCTATTGTGGAGAAAATATGTATGTCATGTGTAGATTTATCTGCTAAATCATTGCCCAAACTAAGGGCTCCAGGCAATCCTGTATGTGCCCTGATATGTCCTATAAAGAATGGATCTTTTCTGTCCCAGATTAGACTTTGTATAGTGGAAAACAAAGAGAAAACAGTAGAGGAAGGGGAAATCCTACCAGCATCTTCAAGGGATACTATAGCATTAACTACATACTGACTATCAGAAAATAAATTAAATACAGAATCTTTAAACATCACAAAAGCTTGTAATACTGCATTAAGCTCTACCTTTTGAGCTGATTGTTTGGGTACTAAAAATGTAAAAGTTTGATCAGGGGTAACTACTGCTGCTGTACCATTATTTGACCCATCAGTGAATATATTTGGAGCATTCATGATAGGTGTTTTTCTTGTCATTTTTGGAAAAACTACAGGATGTGAGGACCAAAAAGACAGCAAAGGATTAGATGGTAAGTGATTATCAAATGAAATATTAGATTTACACATGATTATTGCCCAAGTATTTAACTCATTAGCTAACTCATCAATTTGATTCATAGTATATGGAGTAATAATTTTATTTGGAGAAATTCCAAACACTCCCTTTGCTGCTTTTATTCCTTTGAGTATTAATTGTCCTACAGCCTCAGGATACCTAGTAAGAATAGTGTTAGGAGAATAAGATAAATGGATCCACAATAATGGACCTTCTTGCAAAAATACTCCTATAGGAATATTCTTTGTTGGTAGTACAATAAATAATAAAGGCAAACTTATATCAATTCTATCCATATGCATATTTTCCATATATGTTTCAATGAATTTTAATGTATTTCTTTCTTCAGGCGTTAACATGCGGGGTGAATTTGGATCTGATGGACCTTTTAGGATATCAAATAAAGGTCCCAACTCTCCTGTTGGTATGCCTAGATAAGGCCTTATCCAATTTATGTCTCCCAATAACTTTTGAAAGTCATTAAGTGATTTGAGTTGATCTACTCATATTTGAATTTTAGGTGGACGGACCATGGTTGAGGATAATAGAACTCCTAAATAATTAATTGGAAGATTTAATTGTACTTTATCTATTGCTATCTCTAGATTATAATTTTTTAATAAATTTGTAAGTGTGGCATAACATTCTAGCAATGTGTTTTTATCTTTATGTGCCAATAATACATCATCCATATAGTGAAATATTTGTAGTTCAGGATTTTGATTTCTAAGTGGCTGGATTGCTTTGTTAACATAAATTTGACACATAGTTGGGATGTTAGCCATCCTTTGAGGGAGTACTTTCCATTCATATCTCTGATCAGGACCTTCATGATTCAGTGCAGGGATAGTAAATGCAAAACGTGGACTATCCTCAGGATGAATTGGAATTGGAAAAAAATATCTTTAATATCTATTGCTAAAGCATACCAGGTTTTTGGCAAAGCAGACAATTGGGGAATCCCCGATTGAGCAGGTCCCATAATAACCATCTCATTATTAATGGCTCTTAAATCTTGCAATAATCTCCATTTACCAGATTTCTTTTTAATAACAAAAATGGGAGTATTATGGGGAGATACGGAAGGTTGTATATGTCCCTCTGCTAATTGTTGTTTGACCAGGTCGTGGGCTACTTGTATCTTTTCTTTAGTCAGGGGCCACTGAGGAACCCATACTGGTCTTTCTGATTTCCAAGTAATTTTGATTGTCTCAGTGGCCCCTTCTGAAAACCCAATCCATGTCTATTTATTCCTTGATCTATTTGAATTGGTGCTGCTATACCTTGTTCTTGTTCTCCTAATCTTTTTTCTTTCCTAAAACCCTGTCTAGCCCTAGTAGTGGGCACGTTAGGATTGATGTTATTTGTTAATGTCGAACCTAATTGATCTAGGACATCTCATCCCCATAAATTTATAGGAAGATGATCCAATACATATGGCTGTATAGTTCCTTCACATCCTTCAGGATCCTTCCAATATAATACCATTGCACTTCTATGGGGATTAGTTGCCACTCCTAGGCCTCGAAGCGTTTGAGTGGCTTGTTGTAATGGCCAATGTTTTGGCCATTCTTGACGAGATATGATGCTAAGGTCAGCACCTGTGTCTAGTAGCCCATTAAATTCATGTCCTTGAATATTTAGTTTTAGCATTGGGCGAGAATCTAAATTTAAAGACAGCATAGCCCAATCCACACCTGTGGAGCCTAATCCCCTGGAACCTCTTTCTACAGTACGACTGGAAAATTTATCATGTAGGCTGGGTATTATTAATAACTTTGCTATTCTATCTCCTGGTGAAATTACTGATACACCTCTTGGAGAACTAGCTATAATTTTTATTTCACCTTCATAATCGGGATCAATTACCCCAGGACTTATCATAAGTCCTTTTAGTGTAGAAGAGCTGCATCCCAATAATAAGCCTACTGTTCCTTGGGGAAGAGGTCCTTTTACTCCTGTGGGAATGATTTGAACTTCCATCTCTGGAGTTAGTACTGCTCTGGCGGAGGCGCAGATGTCCAACCTTGCGCTCCCTCTGGTTTGTCTGATGAGGGATTTAATGGATAATGTGTCCGCACAACTACCCTGATGGTGTTGCTGGGTTCCTCCATTGCCCCGTATACTTGTGGTTGTGGGCCCCAGAGCATTGGACCCCCCAGTCCATTTTTTGGCAATGGAACCTGATGCCTTTCTCCACGATATCGTGGGTAAACACTTGGTCCTTGTCCGTTTTTTGATAACGGAGTACCCTCTATGGTGGTTTGAGAATGGCATTCATTAGCCCAATGACTCCCTCTACGGCATCGTGGGCAAATACCCGGTATTCTATTCCTTTGATACCTAGCTTTGTTAAACCCTGCTCCTATGGGGAAACTCCTTTTAAAATGTCCTGTTTGTTCACAATTGTAGCATGTTTTTGGCCTGGCATCTAAAGTCTGTTGTACTGCAGCTGCCAAGACTTGCCCTTGTTCATTAATGTCTCTACATAATTTAATATATGTGTTTAAATCTTCATGTCTCCATGGTCTAATGACCTCTCTGCAGTAATGATTTGCTTGGTCATAAGCCAGTTGTTTTATTAATGGCATTGCTTGTTCTGTATCTCCCAAAATTCTGGCAGCTGTTTGAATAAGCCTATCTACAAATTCAGCGTAAGGTTCATTAGCTCTCTGTATTACTTTAGATAATTGACCTTGTAAATCTCCATGTCTTTGTAAAGTCTTCCATGCCCTAACTGCGTCTCCAGCAATTTGTGCATATATAGCAGGATCATATTCAATTTGTTGCCATTGACCTTCATAAGGTCCTTTTCCTAACAACATATCTAGATTTCTTTGAGGGTAACCAGCTGCTGCATTTCGCCTAGCTGTCTCCGTGCAAAATTCCTTATTGGCAACCTTCCATAACAAATACTGTCCTCCATTTAGCACAGATTTACACATGTTAGCCCAATCTGCTGGCGTCATGTCCAAGTTGGTAATGGATTCGACCACGCTTACAGTGAAGGGTGTTTGGGGACCATAGGTTGTTACAGCCTCCTTTAATAGCTTCACTGTTTTGAAATCTAAAGCACGGTGAATTCGTTGCCCTCCTGCCTGCTCAAGTACAGGGCATGCTAATCTTTGAGGTCCTGCCTCAGGATTCCATCTATCAACTACGGGGGTTGAGGGCCACTCAGCTGTCTCTATAGATGGAGCTGTTGGTTGAATTACGCCCTCTGGTGATAGAACGGAGTTAGTATCAGCCTCCTGTTGTAGCTTCCCCCCCCCCGCCCCGATAGCTGTTTGTCGTCTAAGCTTTCTTCCTTTAAATTTTCTTCCTCTACCTGACTAACTCGAGAGACCTTCTTTTTTGCTTGATCTAACATGTTTTCTACCTTAGTCTGGACCTCTAACAATTTACTTAACACTCTTTCAGTTTGTTTTTTACTAATTTCTAATCTACTATAAAGATAACACAACCCAATAAGATAACATAAAACAAAACCGAAACAGAATGAAACAAAAATGGAACAAAAAATCGTTGTATCAATTTTCTCTTCCTCATGGCCGAACAACTTCAAACCTTGAGCCAACCATTTTTCCCAGTTTGCCTGAGAAAGTTCTAGGGATAGGCAGCTTGAAACAAAAACAAAATAAATCAAAACAAGAACACATTGTTTTTTGAAATGGTCACCCATTCTTTCGCCTTCCCTCAGGGGCGAGCAATTTTACTTACCTCTGAGCTTCAGGCGTCCCCTGCACGGGCCACCAAATGCTGCAGTCTGGCTGGGCACAAAATCACGAGCCACTCAAGCAGGAACAAACTTTATTTCTGAAACTCCCGCCAATGCCATGCACGCTCCCGGGAAATATGCCGAACCACACACGCGGCGTTCTCCCAGGCCACACTACACCAACAGGAAATCCCTCCTCCGGAATTCCCTCCTACCACACTTCCCCAACCAATGGGAACTCTCTGCGAGTCCCGCTAGAGCTCCAAAGTAGCTGGCCTAGGCGGACAGCAGGGGTCTAATATCCAATTGAATGCAGATCTTAACATAATCATATCATCTCAATGGCTTGCTGGCATCACCTTTCAACCAAAAATGCCATGCATCATTCCTACTTGGCTATGGCTCTCAGCAGACCACCACCAAGAAAGGAGTTTAATATTCTACGATAGGTATACATAGAATTGTGACCATCTAAGAGAGGGAAAAAAATCATTATGCTTTCATTAGGGCATTTTCCTCTTCTGGATTCCAAATTCTTTCAAAAAGGGAGAAGAGCTAAGGCCACAGTCGTCTTCTCACCCATTGCCTCTTGTTCCTACTAGGACAGTCTGTAGTTTAAATTCTAGCTAGACACAGAATGCTCCAAAGTGCAATTGCTAGTCATGCCATTCTATGGAACTGACCCAACTATGACAAGATTCACCTGACTCCTATGCAAATTGTACAGATTAAACAGACCAAAATCTGATATTGCCCTTTTTTTTTTCCTTTTCCCCTAAAAACCTACCCAGCTCTGCAGTTTGCCATTGTGGTGAACATTATCTGCATCCAGTTACCCAAACCAGAAGCCTGGACATCAGTCAACTCTTCCTCCTCCCTCGCTCCTCACACCTCACTCTCCGCTGAACTCTGTTCATTCCCCATATGCAGGAAGTCTTAAATCTGTGCTTCTTCTTCCATTCCCCATGTCACTGCTGATTGCAAGCCCCAAAGTCCCTCCTGTGAATTTCACTATAGCTGAAAGATTTTTATTGACCTGGTTTCATCATTTCTAGTCCATCTTTCACGCTGCCACCAAAAGTTATATTTTATTTTTTAATTAGAATTGGGAGGAAGTAAATACAATTTAAATATATATATATATATATATATATATATATATATATATATATATATCATTAAAAATATATTTCTCTCTTTCACACATACACATGCATGTACACACACATGCAAGTAAATAAAATCTCTTATGTCCCCACCCTTCATTTTCAGCCTCAAAAGTAGCTATAATCAATGTATCAATGAAGGTCCTCGCAGAACTTTTACTGTGCATTCATGTAAATATGCATTTATATATGCAATCATTTGTTCAAACCTAAGTGGGATTATATGTCTAGATTTATAATTTAGTATGACAACAATATCTTGAAGATCATTTCAGCTGTTTAAAGACTGACAGAAGAAAAAAATATAACACATAAACAGTGTTATAGATGAAAGGAAACATAACTATGCATACAAAAAGGATGTAAAAGAAACTAAAATGATATATATGAATTGTAAGATAAAAGGCCAATTTAGATTTCTACATACTAACAATAAACAAACAAAATATTGTTATGTACAATAACATAAAAATCAACTATGCATGGTTGGGGATGTAGCTCAGTGGGATAGTGCTTGCCCAGCATGTATGAGGTCCTTGATCGAATCCCCAGGATTTAAAAAAAAAATCAACTGTGTAAATAACAAGTTGCATACTAAAAACTACAAAACACCATTGTGGGAAATTTTTTTAAAAACCTAAATAAATAGAAGGATATATTATGCTCCTTCTGGAGATTGAATTAGATTTATCTTTAGCCAATATCTAAAAGCATAAAAATTTTGCACATATTAACAGGAGTGCTAAAAGGTTTTTAATATTGGAAAAAAATGAAATCCTCCACAAATGAATCTGCAGAATGATACACTTCCAACTAAAATCCCAGAGGTGTTTGCATGTATGTGTGTGCATGGAAATTGACAAGAGAATTCTAAAGTTTGTATATAAATGCAAAGGGACAGGAAGAGGCAAGACAAAACTGAAGAAGACTAATACTGGAGAACACTTCTAGTCAAATATCACATTTGTTTTAAAGGAACAGGAACTAAGAGGGTATGCAAACAAAACAGATGTCACAGAATAAAGAGCTCAGCAACAGACCCACAAGAGTATAGTCACTTGATTTATTAAAAAAATCCACTGCAGGGGAAGTGGGAGCAGATGGCTGCTTCAATAAATGGTGTTGGAACAATTGAGCACCACAGGAAAAGATGACATTTTGGTAATACAGCATTCTTTATATGTACACGTTCACACAAGCCATCCCAAAGGCATTTCAGATATCAAAATTAAAAATGCACAATTAAGTTTATCTTTAAAGCCGTGTGTTAGACCAAGACCATTTAAGCAAGCCATAAGAGCAGAAAAAAAACATAAAGGAGAAAATTATCAATAAATTAAAATGAAGAAGAAATTCTGCTCCTTAGAAGACACCACTTAAAACAGGCAAAAGGTGAACCTTAGAGTGGGGCGAGAGATTTTCTGTGTGTGTGTGTGTGTGTGTGTGTGTGAGAGAGAGAGAGAGAGAGAGAGAGAGAGAGAGAGAGAGAGATACAAGTTTCACACCAAGTACATATATTTTAAAACAATATGAAAAAGGCTTAAACACACATCACAAAAGACATTCATATAGCCAACAAACACATACATAGGGCTCAATATCATTAGTCTTTTTTTTTACATATAAACAGTTTAGTTTTTTTCCTCATAATCAAATGAACCAGTACCATATACATTATTTTGTCAATATCATTAATCTTTAGTAAATGAATATTTAAACCATAGTGAGGTACTACACACACCACTAAAATGACTAAGTACTAAGTATTTGATGAAGAGGTTTATGGGTGTGTCAATGAGGGTATATCTAATAATGATTGGCATGTGGGATAGCCAACTGAAATGGAGACCTTCCTTAAGTATGGGCAGCACTGTCCAATAGGATGACGGCTTGTATGGAATAAAAAAATGTTCTGCAACTGTGATGATGAATTCCAACTTGGGACAACCTATTTAGAAAAATGTATTTGTAAGCTTATAGCTGGTAACTTGGCAATTTCATTTCAAAAATGTATATATTGGAATCTTCTGGTACAATTTCTATCAGGTAGAAAAAGTATGAGTTTTTAAAAATCGGGTGAACTCATCTCAAAACATTGTCTGAACCTAATGTCTATTTATGATAAATATGTGAGTCTCCTTTTCGCTTTAGTATGAATGGATGTTATCAAAAAAGCTAAGGTAACAAGTGCTGGTGAAGATGTGGAGAAAAGGGAAGCTTTCCCTGCTGTTGATTGGGATTTAAATTAGTATGGCCATTTGACATTCCTCAGAAAATTAAAAAAGTAACTGCCTTGTGATCCAGCAATCCCACTACTGGATATTTATTTCCAAAGACAATGGAAGCTGTATGTCAAAAGCACATCAGGAGTTCCTATGTTTATTGCAGCACTATTTAAATAACTAAGAAATATAAACAACCTAAGCATCGATCTACTGATGGTAAGAGAATGTGGTACATGTACACAATGGAATACTATTCAGCCATAAATAGTAAGAAATCTGCCATTGTGACAATGTGGTTGGAGTGAGAAATCATTAAGTGAAGTAAGCCAGACACAGAAAGACACACCTCCTGGCTTCACTCATATGAGAAATATAAAAAGTTGGTCTCATAGAAGTTTGCAGTAGAATGGTGCTGACCAGAAGATGGGGAAAGAAGGAGTACAGGGGGAAGGTTGGTTAATGGTCACTGAATTACTGTTAGGACTCAGAAGTTCTGTTGTGCTAATGCTTAGTAGAGAGACTAAAGAAAACAGCAATGCACTATGTAATTTGAAAAGCTAGGAGAACATATTTTGAAATCTGCCCATGAAGATTTCACTTTTCAGGGAGTGACGGGGAAGGTCAAATGGTGGAACAATAATACTTTGATAGGATGGAAAGTAACAGAGAGAGTCCCCCAAACAATGTGTAAAATGATTCTGCCACATCATTTTTTTAAAGTTTTTATTAATGTTTTAAAGTTAGAAAATTCTGATTCATTTTTTAAAAATATTTTTGGGTTATAGATGGATACAATATTTTATTTATTTATTTTTATGTAGTGCTGAGGATCAAACTCAGTGCCTCACACATGCTAGGCAAGCGCTCTACCACTGAGCCACAACCTCAGCCACTGATTCAAATTTTCATGAGAAATTGCAACAGCAATTGTGTGTTCTATTAGTTGACATGGGTCTGATGCAATAAATGTGCACTGTTACATGAATCCAAAGTCAGAAAAAAAGTGAGAAGGAAGTGTTAGAAATTACCAGAAGGATTCTGAACTGAAATTGGAATTGAGATGAATCAATGTACAGGGAGACACAGCAGATGTCAAGACCACATTCATGCACCCAGTTCTTACCACATTAGTTGGTACCATGTAGCTACTCTATGTGTCCTAAATTGAATTACTGCTTAGAAACTGAGTGCTATAGAGCATTTCATCCTCTCACAGTGACTAGTGGATGCTGAACCCAAATGATAGAATGAACAAATGAACCATCATCTTGCAAGATCAGAAATTTGCTAGATATGCACTTAAGCACAGCAAAGGGTTCTCCTAACCAAGTGACCCAAAACCCAGAGAGTACCCTCAATATATCAGGATCTAACAAAGAGAAAAGAATCTTGGAGAGAGGATAATAAAGTTGGGTTTATCATTAAGAATTAAAAGATTCTGCTCTGGCTTGGATGAGTGTAAAAATATTCTCTCTCCTAGATATATTCTCAGGGTAACTTTTGACCTCTGTTTTCTTCTACTTGACTATTTTTATGTCTATTAACTTATCTAACTAGTCCCAAACATCAGAGAGTGCCACTGACCATCAAGTAAGGCACGTAAGTATTAAAGTGTGTATTTATTGCTCATCCTTTGGTTTACTCCGGAGATGATGTCATAGAAAATAGTTCTATAAAAATACTGCCTCTTTTATTTATTTATTTTTCTAATGACAGGCTTTCTGTCATGTGCATTTGTGGATGAAAAAAATGTCCTCTTTTTGGCTTCAATCTCCAATTTTAATCTTATAATTAAATTAGTCTCTGATTATTTTTCTCCCCCCCAAAATTATAAGCCAAGCTATCCAAAGTTGAAACTAGTATTTTTATTTGCTGTTCTTCAGAAATTTTAAGTTTTTTACAGATGGCCTCACTTGACATCCTGTATTTTTATGTGTAGTCTAAGTACCTGTTCCTATAATGGAATCTCTTTGCTCTTATTGCTACCCAGAGTTAGAAAGGAAAGAGAAGAGCTCATAGGCATGGATTAGGAAGGACACCCAGGCATGGCTGTTATTGAAATGTGATGACATCAGCTGCTCACAAGTCTTACAGGATGGCACCTGCCTGTCATTCTCATGAACTCCTTCTTGATTCCCACACTTAGAACCAATATTCAACAGATTGGACATTATATTTGATACAGGAAATATCTAGATAAAAATATGCCCAGGGGTATCCTGGTATTGTATACAGCAGTTAAACTCACTTTCTTATTCTGTTAGAGAACATTAACAATCAGGTCTCTGTGTTGGTCCATCCTGCTGGCTACATATGAAGCCACCAATATATTACAGCCTCTGTCAATCACATTGTAATCTAAACACAGATCATAACTAAGCAGAATGATGAAAAGTTGAACTTGCTGGGTAGTTAAAACTTTAAGGCAGAACGAAATGATGGTTTAATAAAGGCAAATGATAAATGACCTGGAAAATTTAAATAAGTCACCACTGATTAATAAATAAACAGCTCAGGCTCATGTTAGCTTATCTCTTTTCTTGCTATAATGTGACTTTTACTCTTATTTTCATCAAGAAATGATACTATATTATAAAGTTATTTGTTGGTCACAGAAATAAATTCTTTACTTTCTAGTTTTTAAGGAAATTTTGCCATCTTAGAAATCTTCCAGAAACTAATCACCCCTTAAAATGACAAATATCATGGTTTGGGATATGAGATACCCCCCCCACACACACACACACACTAGGACTCACATGGTGATGAGGAATGTTCAGAGGTGAAATGATTAAATATGAGAGCTATGACCTGATCAGCGGACTAATCCATTTGATGGATTAATAATTTGGAAGGACTACTGCACTGGGTGGTACCTGGAGGCAGGCAGAGTGTAGCTGCAGGAAGCAGGTCACTAGGACATGGCTTTGGGATCTGTATTTGTCGTCCCCCTGCCCCCTTCAAGGCTGCCATTAGCTGAAGACTTTCTCCCCGCCATGCCCTTATGCCATGGTCCTACCTCATCTCAGGCCAAGAAATGATGGGTTCAGCCAACCAAAGACTGAGACCTCTGCAAAATAAATTTTTCCTCCTCTAAGTGCTTCTTTTCACGTATTTTGGACACAGTGATGAAAAGCCAACTAACACAACAAGTATTAGAGAACAAGATGCCATTGGCTCACAAGACGCAAGAAAAGCATTTGTATGACATCTGACATCTGAGAGAACAAAAGCTCCTGGGCCACCTTCTGTCCTGATAATGGCCCTCCCAATACTTGGGTTAGTATTGTTTGAAGAGAGGTCAAAGAATGGGAGTAAGGGTAAAAATCTTGTTGGTGAAGTGCATTTTCTATTATATGATTTGCTTTAAGAATATGTTTCAGGACTGGCTTCCCCCCCTGAACACACACACACACTAAGGATGAATTATAAAATAATAAGATCTATCCAAGTTATTGTACAGCATTCCATGTATGAATTTGTCAGTTTGTTTAAACATTCAGTCTTTGAAGGACATTTGGGTTGTTTCAAGATTCAGGCTATTATGGAAAAACTGCTATCAATTTTTTTTTAAACCCAGATGCTGCTAGAATGTCTATTAGGACAATGTTAAATCCATGTCTCCTAGGATTCTGTGTGCCAAGTGTTATGGTTTAGATGTGAGGTGTCCCCCAAAATCTCATGAATGAGACAATGGAAGGACATTCAGAGGTGAAATGATTGAATTACAAGAGCCTTAACCCAATCACTGAATGAATCTCCTGATAGGAATTAACTGAGTGGTAACTGAAAGCAGGTAAGGTATGGCTGGCAGAGGTGGGCATTGGAGGTGTGCCTTTGGGGTATATATTTTGTATGTGGCAGGTGGAGTCTCTCTCTCTCTCTCTCTCTCTCTCTCTCTCTCTCTCTCTCTCTCTCCTTGCTGGCACTATGTTCCCAGCTACTTTCCTCTGCCACACGCTTCTGCCATGACATCCTCTCTCACCTTGAGCCCCAAGGAATCCAGGGACTGAGACCCCTGAAACTGCGAGACCCCAAATAAACGTTTCCTCCTCTAATTGTTCTTCCCAAGTCCTTAGGTGACAGTAAGGAAAAAGGTGACTGAAATACCAAGTAACCCTTTAACATATCTCAGCTCTGAAAAGTGAGAGTTAGGGTACCAATATTGGTCCCTATGGCAAACACCATACAAAGTTACTATTGACTTAAAAGAGAGAAGCATGAAAGAATATGGGATAATGTAATCAACATAGGTCAATGACTGTTTCTTGCTCACTGTTATATATCAAGCATGAGGCACATGTGGAGAACATGGTGGGTGTTAAATTACCATTTGTGAAAAGATAGACAAATGAATAAGTAAGTGAATGAATAAAATTATTACAAATCCAGGAGGCACATTCACAATTATGAAATTTAGGCCGTGAGACTCACAAAACCCATATTCCTAAGTGTGAGGGTGGTTGGAGGAGGGCACAGAAAAGAAATGCATGTTGAAAGCTTCAGCTCTAAAATAAAATGAAGCATGATTAATTTTTCATAAATATCAATGCATATATATTATGTCCTTAATATGTACTAAGGAAATATTAAAATAAACTGGATGCCAAATAAAAAAATATTAAAACCCTGAAATAAACATATTGAAATAAAATTATGAAGGAAAATAGTTAATGCAATAAGATTTCATCTAAGTAAAATGGAAGAACTTCTGTAAAAAATCTGAGAAAGTCAAAAACCTTATCATATATAGTGGCAATAATTTTAAGTAAGTGCTGGACTGTCCTAGCCCAATGCCAGTGTTCCAATGAAGGAACCATTAGTGAAAGTAGAATCGTTATCTACTCATCTGTCATTCATTGGGATACACTAGGCAGTGGGTGGATGCTAGCCAAATAAGAAGCAAAGTTCTGTGCCACCAACAAATTATATTCAGCAAATTCTGCTGAGAATCTCCAAAATGAAATTAACCTAAAGTCAAATATGTTTTCAAATTAGATTTTTAAAGGCTGGGGACCTTCCATTTCCAAAAAGAATGAGGGAAGTGACAAGTTACCATTGTTTCCATCCTAACAAAAATAACTGAATACAATACAAACTTATAGTTTCTCAAATCAGAGACCATAGGATGCAAACAAACCTACATCCACTAATTTCCAGAACATGACAATTCATCCCAAGGAGTAAAGCAAAACAGGGACATTTTTATCCCTTGAAAAGCAGTGAAGAGAAGAAGGAATCTACCCAGAACAAGGATAAAGAGAAACAAGGAAAAATATTAGCAAACTTTTAGCAGTTGCAGATAGGATAATGTGTTAAATCAGAATCCTAAGGAGTCCAGCCACAGGGCAAATCTGTACTCATCTGCCAAATGTTCCCCCTGGGCATCCACTGAATATGTAGGGAATGTTGCTGAAGGACTACAATACTCCATAGGTAAAATGACAGTTCTTCACAAATTGATCTGTAGATTGAATGAAATCCCATTTAAATCCCACAAAGCTTTTTAAAAGTTGTCAGAATGAATCTAAAAGTTGTAAGAGCAATGGAGTAAAATAACCAAATTTTCTTGAAAGAAGAAAGAAAAGAACAAAGTTGATAGACTTGAACTATCAAATTTCAAGACTTGCTAGAAATATCAATTGAACAATAAACTGTGGGTCTGGACATAATGACAGAAAAACTCGGTGAAATAGAGAAGACCACAAATAAATACCCATATACTGTCAGCTAATTTTTGTTGTTGTTGTTATTAATCAAGACACCAAATCAATTCAATAGGAAAATCGTTTCCAACAAATGGTATAGAACAAACCAGATATGTGTCTTAAAAAACAAATTAAATTTTCACCTCATATTACCATACACAAGAATTAATTTGTGATAGATCATAGACTTAAATGTAAGCGATAGAAAGAATAATAAATCATCTAGAAAAAAAGATTGAAGAATATCTTGTGATTTAGGGCTAGATAAAAAATTCTTAGATAAGACACAAAAGCCGCCAATGATAAAAAGTTAAATTATACTTCATCATATCTTAATTTTTTTTTTTGGTACTGGGGATTGAACTCAGGGACACTCATCCACTGAGCTACATCCCCAGCCCTATTTTGTATTTTATTTAGAAACAGGGTCTCACTGAGTTGCTTAATGCCTCACTTTTGCTGAGGCTGGCTTTGAACTCGTGATCCTCCAATCCAGCCTCCTGAGCTGCTGGGATTTCCAGGCATGTGCTGCTTCATTTGGCTCATATCTTAAAATTTTTGATTACAAAAACTATTAAGGAAGGGGTAAAATACTTGTAATACAAATATACAGTATAAAAATAAGTAAAAATATAATTACAAATTTTTAAAATAAGTATACCTGACAAGGAATTTATATATGAAATATATATTTGAAATGCCTCCATATCAATGATAAAAGGCAAATAACCCAGTAAAAATGAGGAAAAAATTAACACAAATACATTAAGTACATGCGAAAGATATTCAATATCAATTTATCATCAGAAAATTCAAACTAAAAGCACAATCATTTATAACTTATTAAAATATATAAAATAAAAAAACTCAACAATGTCAAATGTTGTCATGGACATGGAGCAACTGGAACTCTCACACAATCCAAGTGGCAGTATCAAATGACACAACCATCTTAGTGGCATGGCAGCTTCCTTTCAAGTCAAAGATGCATAGAATCTATGGATCATTTCTCTTCTAGATATTTAGACAGGAGAAATAAAACAGGTTTCTGCAAGAATTTATAGCAGCCTTATCAACAAAAGCCAAAAACTAGAGACATCACATATGTCTATTAACTGGAGGACAAATAAATTACAGTCTGTTAATAGAGTTAGGTACTACACAGCAGTAAAAAGAAAAGCGACTTCATTTACATGAAACAATATGGAAAAATCTCAAGTTCATTTGTTTAATGAAAGACAGTGAACCCAAAAGAACACCTACTATGTGTATCCAATTACATGAGTATATGTGAAATTAAACTATGGTGGAAGAAATTAGAGTGGTCACCTGTGTACAGTTGTTGGGGTAATGAAAAGGGTATCTTTAGGAGGAACTTTTTGGGATGATGAAAATGGTCCATACCTTGTTTTGAGGAGTGGCTACGTGATGTTTTGTTTGTTTTTTGATTGATATTTGAACACAAGGAACTACATATTTAGAATTTGTGTGTTCTAGTATATACAAAAATTGCCTTAATACAATATATAATTAAATTGTACTGACAGACTATTCCAACTTCCAAAATAAAATACCCATAGACTGGGTGACTTAGAAATATATAAATTTTTTTCTTAAAGTTTTGGAGACTAGAACTCCAATCTCAGGTTCCACCAAGACTGGTAACCACGGAAGGCTCTCACATTGATTTCAGATGTCTGCCTTCTCTGTATGCTCACCTTTCCTTAGTGCAAGTGCTTGGAGAGAGAGTGAGCGAGTCCTCTGGTGTCTCGTATAGTCAGGATGCTAATCCAATTGGATCAGGGTGCTACATCATTTAACTCTACTTCCATAAAGGCTTAATCTCCAAATATGTTTACATTGGGGTTACAGCTTTGACATGTAAATGTGGGGGCACAAATATTCAGCCTTTATTAAATACTAGGGAATATTTTCTTTAAAAAATAAGAACTGTGTATATTAGAACAAAGTTGTTTTTGTTAATTTTGTGGTGTTTTTTGTTTGTTTGTTTGTTTGTTTGTTTTTTCCAGGGACTCCCTTTCATAGAAAATGAAATTAGTTCAAAGAAAGAGGTTTAAAAAAAAAGTGTAATTCTACAACTGGTAAAGTGTCGGGAATGTGCTAAGAGAAGTTTATTTTTTGAAGTAATTCTCCCACTACAAAATAGACAACAACTAACTTAGCAAATACTAAAGGTTATACAGCAGTCATCCAATTATGAAGATGTGAAGAACTCCAAACATTTGTAACACTTTAAAGCATTTCATGAAGTAACGTTCTAAAATCCTGTCTCAAAGAAATACGAACAAAACCGAGCCAACCACCAACTATATTAAATGATAAATTTCATTTTGAGAAATATGGAAAAACTGCATGGCTATAATGAAAAATAATGACTTAATCAGATGTTGTATTGAAAAGGTTCAGAGAAATAACTGCATGGGAAGAATGTTTTGGAAGAAAAATTAATTTGAAGGTACATACAGGCTGTTTCTCACTCCTAAAATAGATCTCAATTTGAAGAGGAAAATAGCCTCTTCAACCAGGATTGTATCTAAGACATTCCGGCCACACACTACAAGACTGAAAATATGACAAAGGGTCTTGGCACCTAACCTTGCATACCTTCCCCAGGAAATGTTTTCTGCTGGTAGGTGACAAAAAGTAAAGACAACTTGCATACATTGGAAATAACCAATGAAAATAAATAAATGTAGGTATGTGTGGTGAAAATAAGTACTGCTTTCAGATAAAAATTTGGTGTGTTTTCTGTGTGGATAGGCCATAATAAATCAGTATCTTTTCTACAAAAGTGATTGCCTCTCAGCCTCAAAAAGCAGCAAAAAGTTTAAGCTGATTCTTTTTCTGTGATTTTATGACCCAGTATTAGTGAGGTTCATTCCTTTTCTCCTCTAATTTGATTTGACTCTTAGAACCTGCTTCTACTCATAAGATGCGTTTCTGGGGTTTTACTTTATAACAAATTCAATTTGGCAATCAGCACCATCACCGATCTTAAGTATTTTTTTTTTCCCTGAAAATAAGGATGGGATCCAGTCAGGAGAAGAGAAGTTTTACTATTAGGTTATTTAAAATCCATTTTCAAATGGACAAAAAATCTCAGGGAAAATCATTGAAATCAGCACCTCTCACCCCCTTGAAACTTGAATAGACATTATAATTCCTTTGTAAAGCTTATCTATTTAGTTTTTAAATAAACAATATAAAGAAGTTTAACATGTGTCATTATGGTCTTTAACCATCTGTAAAGCCCAAGTATATTATAATCCAGGCAGCATATATGAGCAAATGAGTAATTCATTATGTATAGCAGATGCTTTTGGTGCCCCACACAAGTTCCCTAGCTCTACCAACTGAGTGCACTTCTTACAGACCTCCACCTGTGTCCCTGCTTTACTTGAAATCTTTCCCCAGCTTCTGGAGCTCACTTTACCACCTAAATCTGAGGCCCTCACCAATGAAAGATCTGAATCTGCACATTAATACTCCAGTTCCCTCACAACTCAAGAGGAATGACCCTGAGATGTGCTCTACACCGGATCCCGTGATGCCCACAATCAATTGGCTCCAGGAACCCATGGTGGTGATTTGATGGACACGGAGCCCTTTACTGGCTGCTTTTCTCCCCTCTCTGTTTCCTTACTCTTCTTCTAGTGTTCCCTGGGATCACTTCCCAAATATCCTTCTTATTCTTTAATCTCCCTCTCAAGGTTGGCCTCTGGGGAACCCAAAGACATTATGAGATCATTGCTCATCTATTCTGCAAACGTTCAGAAATTTATTTCTCAGAAATGCATCAATCAGCACTTCTCGACTTTTGTTATAAAACTGACACTTTTAAAGGCTGAGCCAAAATCCTGAACCCAAGAGACCATCTTACAAAAGGTCTATAACAAAGTTGATGTCATGCAGATTTAGCCTACCATGCACAAATAACTTTTTAATTATTGCACTTCAGATGCTTTCATCTATAGGTCTTAATTGGGAGGACACATTAACCTAAAGAGTAGTTCTATCAAGAGATGGACATCATTTCCCTAGGTACATGTATGACTGCACATGTGTGATGCTACATCATATACAACCATAGAAATGCAAAGTTGTGCTGCAATTGTATACGATGAATCAAAATGCATTCTGCAGTCATATATACCTAATTAAAATTTTAAAAAATACATTTTAAAAAAGGAATAATTCTATCAACTCCTTCTTGGACAATCATAAGCCTTGGTACTAACATCCTGGGGATTGAAAAGAGGGTCACTGAGGATCTCATGATGAATGTAATCATGTTCCTGGTTTGATTCTGGTACTTCACCTTTGACTTCACCTATTGTTTTGTGCCCCAGAACCTTAAAATTCTGTTTCTGTTTTTCCTCACAATAACTATCTATTGTTGTTGTTGTTGTTTCAATCAGACATAAGAGGAAGAGGTAAATGCTTGCAAATGGTGAGACTGATAAATACCTGACATATTAATTTCACTAATATTCCTCTTTTCAGCCTTCATTGATATTTTATTGGTTCCCCTATTTCCGGAACTTTCTGGGAAAAGCAAGGCACTTTGGCTTCTCCTTAGCAGGTCCTGTTTCACTTTCCTGTGTCAGTCACCACTCTTCCAGCCGAGGCTGTGCTTCACTGGCTGCTCTTCTCATTTCCAGTTCTCTCCATCCTTGTAGACCGATTCCTTCATTATTTATTCCTTTTATAAGACAGGGATTTCAAGATGGAACAAAGAAAATCACTTGGATTAAAGTCATCGACTAACAAAAGCTAGAATTTGTTTATTTCAAAATAACATTGGCCAAGTTATCAAGACCATAATGAGTCCTAATGTTGTTCCAATTCTGAAAGGAGCATAATCTGAGAGTGTCAGAAGGGCTAAGCATATGCTCTGCAGAGACGTTTCATTATAAGAGAGAGGAATAAAGACTTCAAGGAAAGAGCCTGATTTACCTGCTGAAAATCACATTCAAGATATAAAAGGCCTTTACATTTCTGAGGAAGCCGTTCTTTGTTAAACATGATTTAACAAAGCAGTTACTATGTACTTTCATTTAATCTGCATGCATCCAGCATGTTTGGTGCCCAAATGGTATATTTTAACTTAATGAAAAAATAAAAACATTAAATATCTGAATATCTACTCAAACAATGGGTCCAGAAACAGTCACACAGAATCAGGACTAGGTCAATTATACCATTTTAAAAGTCAAAAATTTACCTGAGTTTAGTGGCACACACCTATAATCCTACTGACTTGGGAGGTTGAGGCAGGAGGATCGTGAGTTCAAAGCTAGCCTCAGCAATAGCAAGATGCTATGCAACTCAGCCAGACCCTGTCTCTAAATAAAATATTTAAAAAGGGCTGGGGATGTGGTTCAATAGTTAAGCACCCCTGGATTCAATCCCTGGTAGCAAAAAGAAAAAAAAAGTCAAAACTATAAAAACCATTGACAGCTGAGAAGAACTGAAATTTTCTATTATTAACAAATTAATGTAGTTCCATAGCAATTACATTGAATCTAATAAAACATAAACCTATGAAAGAAAAAAATTGCCTTGTAGGTAGGGAACGTGTGTGTGTGTGTGTGTGTGTGTGTGTGTGTGTGAGTGTGTGTGTATCCAGTCCTGTGTGTATTATGTGTAACCAGAAACAGCCCTGGCTCTCATCATAAGCAATACTTTGATGTCCTTCCTCACTACTAAAATTAAAGTATAATTTGTTTTTAACTGAGAATCTCAATAAAAAAATGTGACTTCATTCTATATAAGCTATATTTGTACAGATTTGGCCTGTCAAAAATGGAATTGTGGGCTGGCGTTATGGCTCAGTGGCAGAGCACTTGCCTAGCATGTGTGAGGCACCAGGTTCGATTCTCAGCACCATGTATTAATAAATAAAATAAAGGTCTATTGGCAACTAAAAAAATGTATTTTTTTAAAGTGGCATTGTTTCCCTTGACAGAAACATAATAGATTTGCAAAAGGTGTAAATATTGAAAGGTAGTTAACATTAGGATTTCAATTGAGAAAAATAACTTTCATCACCATATACAGAAATACTTAGTTATTTATCACATTTAATTCTTGCTGAAAATATTATAAATAATCATCAAATTTTAAGAGTTTTTGCTGGTGTTTGGACTTTGTGGCAGGGGTAACCTTGGAAAAGTGGTTCCTTATGTCACATCTGAGAAGGGAAAAAGGTTTAGTCTCAGTGTGCCTATTTTCCTTTTGATTTCTAATTTTGGGAACTTATCGGTAGAGTGGGGCTGGGGCTGTGGTTCAATGGCAGAGTGTTTGCCTAGCACATGTGTGGCACTGGGTGTGGTCCTTAGCATCACACAAAAATAAATAAAAGTATTCTGTCCATCTACAAAAAAAATTTTAAAAATTTTTAAAAGAACTTGTAGAGTATCTGGAAATAATACAAAGTAATTAGTGTATATATGTACATTACTCATGTTTTAACAGCAATACAGTTAAAATATGCAAGAAAATATTAGGCTTGGCATACCATAACTTCTCCCTTCAACTGCCCAAATTAAAACTGCAAAGTCAGAGAAGCAAACAGAAAATGCTGCATTTTACATCTCACATTAAAAGTCTTAGAAAAAGAGCAAAATTCAATTATTTTACAGCATTATCCAATTATAGAATAATGTGGCATTTAACATCAGGGAGAAGTATGAGCCAGCCAGAGAGAGAGAGAAGGAGATGCTTCTTACAGTTGATAAACGAATGCTCTTTAAAAATCTCAGAATTTAAACAGAGAACTAGTTTAGGAAAAGTGCAAGAAAGGAAAGGCTCCTATTGAGTCCAATTTAGTGAATACTTAAAAATAAACTGTGGCATATGGTAACATTAAATGATGGTTTTATTAAGAAAGAAGTTTGACACATGTGATTTATACCTTGAATTCTTCTGTAAGGCTTTGGGGAAAAAAATTAAAAAGAATTAGATTTGCTAACTATGATCAAGGACCATCTGGTAATTAAACAAACCAATGGAAGGAATATACACCAAGGAAGGATTCTCACCATCCCTGTGGCCTGTTAGGAGATGTCTCCTCTAAAAAGCCCACATGACAATATCCAGAATTATGTAGCAGATGCATGTATATTAGGAGAGAGTTTCAAAAGAAGGCTTTCTCTGTGATCTCAAAGTTCATCTTGTAAACATAATGCATCTATATCACAAAAACAAAACATCAACTAAAACCCACTTCATGGAACAAATTTAGCAAATATAGTAAATATCAAATGTCAAATTCTCTATATTTCTGTTGTTAATGCTAATCATTTTAAAGAGAAAAACTGACTCTTTAGTGAAAATTGCTATTATCCAAGAGAAAATTAAGACACCTTTAAATTAAATGGGTTTTGGATATGTGCATACATTTTCCATCTGAATTTCAAAACAAGACATTCAAATTTGATTAGAACTTCCCTTTGTTTATAATCAGTGTTTAAGTTAATTAACAGTTAATGCATAAAGCAAACCCCAGTTCATGAATCTTACATTATATACCCCTAAGGAAAATCTATTTTCTACTGCTGGATTGTTATATCCTTCCTTGGCTTCCCATTGCAATTATAATAAATTCCAGATCCTTACCAAAGCTGAGAAGACCCTACATTGCCTGTCTTTGCTTATGACATATTTGTACTTCACTGCCCCGTGACAGTCAGAATTCTAAGATGTCCACCAAGATTCTTGCACATAGTACAATCTTCCCTTGAATGTGAACAGATACAATCTTCCCTTGAATGTGAACAGAACCCGTGAATATAACAGGATAGTCACACTCTCAAGTAGGTTATGTAGCACAATAAAGATGTGATGACTCTGTTAGGTTGTAGCTATCAATAAGTAGTGAGATGCATAAGTGTTCTTTAAATTATTGAGGGTCTTCTTTAAACTACTTCCAAAGTAGATGAGAAAGCAAAGGATGGTAGTTAATTTGTAATAAATAAATAAATAAATAAACAAACAAACAGAAGCAGGGGAGCTAATTGGAAGTCATGTCAAGGGAAAAGGAATAATGGGACTACCTCTTGACAGGCTCCATTGATGTTAATGTAAAGCTAGAAATTATGGCTATAAGTGTCTCCAATTGTCTGGAAAGGAAGATTCCTTTAGTAGTGCAGGTACACTAAAGTAACTTCTAACCAGCAACTGACCCCAGTGCCCACATTAACATGAGATTGAGTTGTAGATGCAGCCCCCCATGTAGGATGGCCACCATGACAGTTCCAGAGAGAACCAACTAAGTAAAAAACTCCAGTGCCCTATGTGAAGGAGGAGTTGAACACCTGATTGGCAAAGAGTACAGAGGTGGTCCCCAGCTCTCCTGGTAAGTATCAAACGGTAATACATTTGGAGACAGCATTGTCTCCTTTGTTCTCTGCTTGGAGACGGCCCACTCTCTCCCTTGAGAGTACTCTCGGCTTGAGCCTCACTTTGCTTTTACTTTACTTTCACTTATAATAAAGTTCTCCTGCATAAGTTTCTGGTGGCTGACTTTACATTTTCTTTGGTTGGAAAACAAGAACTGAGGTTTAGGGCTTCAGCTCCCTGCTTTCCCATGACAGCTCCATCTTATCTGACTAAAGACAGACTTCTTTCTGTCCCTAAAGAAGTAGGCCACCATGCCATAAGAGAAGCATGTGACTAGGAACTAAGGCAGCTCCTGGAAGTTAAAGAACCCTGTGACATCCAGCAAGAGAACAGAGCAGTTTTCCTACCACAGGAACTGAATCCTGCCAAGTACCCAGAGGATAGAACCCTAAGCTCTGATAAAAATGCTGCCCAGCAATAATGATTCAGGCCTGACCCTAAGCAGAGGACTTAGGTAAAATAGGATAGAATTTTGACCCAGAGAAAGTGTGAGATAATAAACATGTGTTGTGTTGTTTTAAGCCAGGAAGTTGGTGGAAATGTTAAGCAGTAACAGAAAATTAACTCATTTCCCTTCCTTCACACTTCAAACATGGTTAAGTTCATTCCCACTGGCAGAGCTGATTCCTTATGATTCAACCCCGGCTCAAAAGACACATCCTTTTCCAAGCTCTGACTGCCAAGCACTTCCGAAGTTCTACCCACGTACGTACCCAGTTCATCCCTGAAGCCTGCTTTCTTCATGACCACACTTATCACTACCAACTAGGATCTTTTTGCTGTTTACATTTTCTAAAATAATTTTTAAGTAGCTCATGAACAAAGTTAAAAACACAAATGATACTAGAATGCTTAGACCAACAACAATCAATACACTCCTGCCGAGCACACGCACTCCAGGATGAGTGTGTACAAGTCCTGTGGCGCCATTGTCTTTGATATGATCTGCTTTTGGAAATTAATGTAACAATTCCTTTTAGTTTAAAAGAAAGAATGGCACAGACATTTTCAGATAAACAAAAATGGGAGAATGAGATCTCTACTACAGGTAACACTGAAGTGATGATCCCAAGATTCAGGTAATATGGCCACCGTGCTACAGGTATGTTCTCTTAACCTCCCCAGGTTCTCTGCTCAACTCACCTTTCTTTCCAGAAATGTTTGTTTTGTAGGTCACCTTTTCATGGAAGCACTAAATATTTTCCAATTTCTACCTTGATTTCTCCATTAATACATGAGTTATTTTTAAATGTATCTCATATATATGTGGATTTTCTAGACTGAAATCTAACTTAATTGCACTGTTGCTTCAGAACCTTAAATTCCTTGGGAGTTGACTTGTAGAACAGTATAGTTAATTTTTTGTAAATTCTCAAATTTTGCTTAAATAGAGTGAGTATTTTGCCAATGTTGAATTCAGAGTTTTATATACTCTGTCTGCTAGGACAATTTTATTGACAGTCCCAATGGACTAAATTCTTACTAACTTGTCTACTTGTTTAATCCATTTTTAAAAGTTCTTTAAAATATCTTCCAGTTGAATATGAATTTATCCTCCTTAGAGTTCTGCTCATTTTTGTGTTATATATCTTGAAGCCATGATATTACATGCCTAAATATTTATATCTTCCTACTAAACTAAAGATTTTATTATTGTAAAATCTCTCTCTTTATATTTAGAAATATTATTTTCCATAAAATATGTTTTTAACATTAAAACCAAATACAGGGGTACTAGAAAATCCACATATACTTGAAATACATTTTAAAAGAACCATTCTGCTTTTGTTACTATTGCTCTGTGGTATAGTTTAAGGTCTGGTATAGTGATGCCACTTGCTTCACTCTTCCTGCTAAGGATTGCTTTAGCTATTCTGGGTCTCTTATTTTTCCAGATGAATTTCATGATTGCTTTTACTGTTTTTATGAGGAATGCCATTGGGATTTTTATTAGAATTGCATTAAATCTGTATAGTGCTTTTGGTAGTATGGTCATTTTGATAATATTAATTTTGCCTATACAAGAGCAAGGTGGATCTTTGCATCTTCTAAAGTCTTCTTTGATTTCTTTCTTTAGGGTTCTATAATTTTCATTGGTTAGATCATTCACCTCTTTAAGTTGATTCTCAAGTATTTTGGGGGGTAGGGGCTATTGTAAATGGGGAAGTTTTCCTCATTTCCCTTTCAGAGGATTTGTCCCTGATATACAGAAATGCCTTTGATTTATGGGTGTTGATTTTATATCCTGCTACTTTGCTGAATTCATTTACTAGTTCTAGAAGTTTTCTCAGAATGGCAGCTGATATGAATACAAACAACAATAAGTATTGGCGAGGACTGGGGAAAATGTACACTCATACATTAACGGTGGAACTGCAAATTGGAGCAGCCAATATGGAAATCAGTATGGAGATTCCTTGGTACACTGGGAATGGAACCACCATTTGACCCAGCCATCCCTCTCCTTGGACTATACTTAAAGGACTTAAAAACAGCATACTACAGGGACACAGCCACATCAATGTTTATACCAACACAATTCACAATAGCTAAACTATGGAACCAACCTAGATGCCCTTTAGTAGATGAATGGATAAAAAATGTGGCATATATACACAATGAAATATTACTCAGCAATAAAAGAGAATAAAATCATGGCATTTGCAGGTAAATGAATGGAGTTGGAGAAAATAATGCTAAGTAAAGTTAGCCAATCACCCCAAAACAAATGCAAATGTTTTCTCTGATATAAGGAGGCTGATTCATAGTAGGGTAAGGAGGGAGAGCATGGGAGGAATAGATGAACTCTAGATAGGGCAGAGAGGTGGAAGGGGTAGGGCGTTAGCAATGACGGTGAAATGTGATGGGTATCATTATCCAAAGTACATGTATGAAGACACAAATTGGTGTGAATATGCTTTAAATACAATGAGAGATATGAAAAATTGTGCTCTATATGTGTAATATGAATTGTAATGCATTCCACTCTCATTTATTTTTTAAAAAATCAATAAAACCGTCCACCTGAAAAGAAAAGAATCATTCACTAAAACTCAGTTGCCAGTACAAACATAACTCCTCAGCACAATTGGTGACTCTTTTTTTCTCTATCTAACTTTAAGATTTTTCCTCTTATTTTTAATTTTCTTCATTTTTTTGTGTTGTTTCTATGTTTAGATTTGTTTTCATTTGTCCTGCTTGGGTTTAATTGCTCATCTCAAATCAGTAGACAAATGTCTTTCATAAATTCTAGACAATTCCTAGCCATTATACCCTTGAATGTTTCCTCTGACCTTCTTCCCACTTCCCATCTTCCCTACTTTAAGATAACAGTTAATCGTCAGTTAGAACTTCTTATTACAATCAGCATAACTTACACTCTCTCCAGTATTTCAAATCTTTAACTCCCTTCTTTATTGTAGTAACTTTTTAAAATTTATCTTCAAGATCATCAGTTCTCTCTTTAGCTATGCTTAATCTTTTTTTAATATTTTTTGGTTGTCAATGGACCTTTATTTTTTTTTTTACTTATATGTGGTGCTGAGAATTGAACCCAGTATCTCATACATGCTAGGCAAGCTCTCTACCACTGAGCCACAACCCTACCCTGCTACGTTTAATCTCAATCCAGCTTCAGAGTTCTTCATTTTAGTAACTATTTTTTTAATTCTTCAATTAGGTTATTTTTTAACTTCCAATGTCATATTTATAGTCTCTGCCATTTTTAAGTATACAAACATAGTAAGCATAGCTATTTTATATTTTATTTGACAATCATAATTGGTAGAGCACTATGGTTTTGTGTCTGTTGCCTAGTCTTTCTGTTTCACCTTGCTCATGTTGTCTTAGGTCTATGTTATAAATGAGGAGGGGGAAGGCAAAAGGACAGTCATGGTAGGCAATGAATGATTGGGTTAGGAAGATGGGGCTGGTTCAAAAGGAAATAAAATTCTAATACCTCCAGAGCACTTCCCCTCCTCCAACCTGTTGCCAAGGTTACCTGCCTCCAGAGAATTTTTCCTCCCCAAAAGAAGTTGTTAATGAAGTACCTGCTAGAGGGCTCCCTTCCTGCCCTCCTGGGCAGACTAGGAGAGGCGCCCCGAAGGCTCCTTTCCCATCTTTTGACCATGTAGGCAAGATAAAGGGAAGAAGGGGCATAAGAAGAAAGGATAAAAGGGGCAGGACACCCTGACTCTCTTGGGCAACAAGTTGGATCCCCTCCTCTGTGGAAAAGTCTGTGTTCTCATTAATATTCATTCTCTCTCTCTCTCTCTCTCTCTCTCTCTCTCTCTCTCTTCTATTCTTTAAATAAAACTTTTTGCTCTTGCCTCAGCGTTTCTTGGGTGTTCAGTCTTCAACAATGGGGAACAGGACTTGAACCTGATTCTCAACACTGGTGTCATCTTTGGAGGTCCCACCGAGATAGTCACTGAGGTAAGCTCTTTTGCACGTACTGCACAACTTTCTGAGGTGTGTCTTTCTGTCCCTTTCTTTCTATAGGACAATAATGGGCACCTGTTGGCTAATTAAATGCAGTTAGTACAAGCCACCATTCTAAAAGATTTGGGTGACAGGACTCATGGCCTAGGCGGCTCCCAATCACCTATCCTGTGGGTCAGGCATGTTGGGTTCTGCCATAGCCATTTCTCACTATCCTACCCAGGCTCTCAGTGCATTTGGCATGAGTATACAGTCTCTCTAATCCTGGTCTGCTTTTGGATGCATGGAAACGGATAGGGGTTGAAACAACTTTGAGGTTCAGGCTGGGGCCACTCCCCAGTGAACCTCAAAGTTTTTTCCCTTAACTCCTCTCCTGACAGCCCTTATGTGAACTCATGTGGCAACTGGTCAGTCAAGTGGCACTGAGCAAAAGCCTGAAAAACACTTGTACCTCCAAATGAGCTATTCTGCATTTTCCTGCTCTCCCTTCTGAGCACTCCCCTCCTCTGGCAGATCAGACTCTAGCTGTTCGGACTCTAGCTGTTCAGATTCTAGCATTGAGAGAAAGACATGGAATGGTTCCTAAGGAAAGGCCTGGGTTCCCTTTGTTTGCATCTTAAGGCTTTACAAACCTGTAGGTATTCTCCCCATTGCTGTGTCTGTGCTCCTGTGTGCTCTGCTACCTTGTTTCAATGCAAAAATGGAGACTTATATCCACAGCCCTCCAAAGATTCCTTCAGTCCACTGTGAACTAAAGGTTATTCCAACCTTTACCCCTAGTGTTCTTCTGCTGCTAAACATGGTCTCCATGCCAATCTCGATATGATAGAGAATCATGACCATCAAAGAGAAATATATATTTTAGTACCATTCTACAGCTCAGGCTGTTATATAAAAAGGAAGGAAATAGTCCAAAGTTCTATGTGGAGGCCTAAGGACTTCTCAGACTTTGTTTAAAAAATAAAAACCCAAACTGCACCAAAAATGTAACTTAGACTCAGCTATGATCCTCCATTCTAACTGAGGCCCAATCCCCTGCCCCCAAAGTTCATTAACTAATGGTTCCTCAACACAGACAGATCAAGATTCATTACAAAAAGGGGTCCCATGTTCTCCCAGAGATTATAAGTCACATGGTAAGCATGGATAATCTGGAGGGTTGCATCTTTTTCATAGCCACCCACAAAAAAAGCACATAGATTATGACCACACTGGTAAGGCAGCAGTTACATCCAGAGGTCATGCATGGAAAGAGAAATAAACTGCTGGCTGCCAGAGGCTCCAGGAGCTAGAGGCTCCAGCAACTGGGAGAAGTTCCCTGCCAAAGTGACAGTACTCAGTACAGGCATCTATGGATTCTTATCTCCTTCATTTGTTCCTTTCATGTTCTTCAGAGGGGAGCCTTTTCCTCATATATTGATGGGAGATGATGTCTCATAATTTTCTGCATCCAAACCTTGTCTGATTACCAACTGGGGAAATGAAAATGAAAGGTTAAAATTCCCTATGCATGAGGTTTTGCTCAAAACAGTAGCTTCCCTTACTTCTTAGCTTCTGCCAGATCTCTATCTCTCCAAGGCATGCATTTGAAATGTAAATTACAGAGGTTTACAGGGCTTACAGAGCTTGCAAGACTTACAAGGCTTGCAGAGAACCAGTTGAGACTAAAGTGGGAGGGAGGGGAGTATCACTTTTAAATTCAAGCCACTTGGGGGACCTCAATGGCTGGGTATCTTATCTGCTTTTGCACTTTACCCCTCTGCTTTCTTGTTTTGGGTCCTGGGCATTGAACTCAAGGGCACTGGACCACTGAGCCACATTCCCAGCCTTATTTTGTATTTATTTAGAGACAGGTCTCACTGAGTTGCTTAGTGCTTTGCCTTTGCTGAGCCTGGCTTTGAACTCTTGATCCTCCTGCTCAGCCTCCTGAGCCACTGGGATTACAGGCATGCACTACCATGCCTGGCTCTACCCTGCTTTCTTAACAAGTTCCTCTCTAATGCTACAGCACAGGAAGGAAAAATGGAATGATCTCATATATACAAATCTTCTTTTCTTTGAGAATCTTTACCTAAGAACTTCAGGGCTCTCACATTTTTAAAATATCTGAACTGTCTCTCATCTGAGCTAAAAAGTGAATTCTGATATGATAAAGATGTTCCGCATGCTCCTTTTCTAGAGTGATTTTGGCCATGTCATCTTCTTTAGTACTCTTTTTTTTAATTGTATTTTTGAACTCATAGTTTATGGTGAATTCATATTTAATACTGCATGCCTAAATTAAAATATTTTTCTGATCAGCCTATTTTATTTAACTATACACTGTTTTGATCATTGGCCATTTTTCAAGGGTTAACTCTCAAACACATTTGAAAATCTCCTTCACAAAATCCTAAAAAGCGCATAGACATGATGATGTTGGGAATAAATCTGATAGCCATCTACTGAACTTTTGATTTCACAGTCTACCATACTGTCAGATATTGCATGTAGCATTTCCAACTGTACAGGACTGCCCTATATTTCAGTCATAATGTAAAAGTCTAATAGGCTCTATTTTAATTTCTAACAAGTTCAATCTAATAGAGGCTTTAATAAAATCTGTAGCATTACCTCTACATGTGGAGAGCTGCCTACAAATGGCTACCAGATCTTTGTTTCCCATCTGTTTTATGTATGTGCACATACCTTTATATTGTATTGTTGTGTCTACATATGTGCATGTGTCCATGTATCATGGATATAGTATTAAAACTGAAATGTAGCTAGATGAGCACTAATAAATTAAAATTTTTTATTTGTTCTTTTTAGTTATACATGACAATAGAGTGTATTTTGACATACGTACATACATGGAGTATAACTCCCCATTCTTGTGGTTGTACCTGATGTGGAGTGACACTGGTTGTGTACTAATATGTGATTATAAATTAAAATTTAAATGATAAATGGATCCAAATACCTTTTATGTGACTTAAAAAGTGTTCAATTTAAAGACAGATGAGAATAGAGATGTCTTTAAAATTACTCACAAGTTTTTTTCTTGGTTGCTTTCTATAAAATGTTTAGAGTGTAATATTCATTGCTTGTAGGAATTTTCTTTAACAGAAAAGAGATGGCTAGTACTGTTTACTACATTTGCCTGATATCTTGATTTTTTATAATTAAAAATGAGTAAATTAGACTTAACATCAATGGGATTAATCATAATTATTTTTGTTAGAGGAGACATCTAATTAATTTCCAAAGTTAGAGTGCTAAAACATCAACTGCTAAATATAAAATCAAGTACTCTTGACTTCTTAAATTCTATAAGGTAATCTATTTAAATATTATGTGTGTTTTCCTAAATAGGTAAATGAAAAAAGATTTGAGATATATTTATGTCTGTGTCTTCATTAAAACAAAGTTACTAAGAATTAAGATTCTATCAGGTGTAATTATATGCAAAGAGTATAAAACGTTTTAGTTGAGTTTCAATTAAAGCACTATAAAAAAGTATTTCATCTTATTAAAATGGTGTAATTTGTCTCAATTCATAAACCTTATGAAAATTGTTTCAGAATATGAATTTAAACAGGGTCAACAGTTAGACAAGAGATATAAAAAGCTTCTAGGTATGAAAATATGTTTTGTCATGGAAAAAAGAAGGAAAAATAAATGTTTCTGGATGAGAAAGTCTTTGTGTAATAAAGTAAAAGTTATAAAATGTCTAAATTGCAGAAGGTATGTGGAGGGTAAATATCAAAAAGTTTTGGTGCAACTAAATTGGTTATATATAAGCAGAACAATCAGTCAAAACTATTTAAGGCTTTTCTCAAGGACAAATATTAATGTACTGATATATACCAAAGTTTAATCTATGTGTTGAAGTAACAAGGATTTCTTAAAGCATTAATCTTCTCTTATTTGTCTATATAATCTCTTATGTCTGTTATGTGTTATTATTTAGAGAAACTAGTCTTATAGGAATTAGGGTTTGTACAACTCTGGTTAAACAACAACTGTTATTTTAGAGTAGTACACTGCATTACAGATGCTGAATGTTTTTTTATAAACTAAACTTGCTTAATATAAGAACATCAGTGTAACTATGGTACTGTTACTGGCTTCCTTACATAGTAGATGCATTCATATCTTCTAAGCATACAATGCTTTAAAGTATAAGGTTTAGAACATTTTACCAAGCTGGTGTTCTTCAAATTAAAGTTTCAAGTAAAGGTTTGGGATTATAAAAATTATGTTTCTTGATTCATAGTTATTATAAAAATTCAATGTTTTTATTCTCGTTAATTTCAGTTCACATTTTTCTTGTAAACTTTGTAACTGTTATCTAATAGCGCCTTACAGAAGTACAACTTCTAATATAACAACCTAAGTTGAGATAATAGACCACTGATGTAAGGCTGACTTCCAGTATTAATACTGACCACCATTAAATAAAAGGTGTAACTTCTATTCAATTAAATAGAAGATATAAAATAACCAAAAACTTGACCAAAACTTGGAGATTAAAATTAAGGAAGTAAAAGGGCCAAGAAAGAAAAAATAGCAATTATTTAGCTCTTTTGTCCTCTGAGGTCAGCTCAAACCCAGGGAATAAGGGGACTTCTCTAAGGGCTTGACAACTCTGGGCCACATAACTTCCCTATCAGGGGGACCAATGAGACACTGGAAAACAGGAAGCTATCCATTGCACATGCTGCAAAGAGGAGGGTCATTGAAGAGAAAAATGTCCCTGACATTTCTAAGGGAAGCCATGTGATCAAAAGACACTGACTCATCCTGGCAGATGGCACTAAAGGAGCTAAGAGGCTGCTCTGAAGCTCCCAGGAGTAACCTCCTAAATGAACTCAGCTGACTCTTAACGATATATAGGAACAAGGTCAATTTGACTAGCTTGGTCTTAAATACCTTGCAAAACAAGTTATAACCAAAATGTAGCCATACCTGGACATTTAAAGAAAAAGAGAATAGTTTTTTGGTGTAACTTAAAATATATACTTGTGTTAGCCCCATTGAGAGTGAGCAAGACAGGTGGCTACAAAAGAGGGATTCTTAAACAGGAGTGCCTGATAACTATCAAAAAACTATCAGAGTCAGGATTTTTTTAGCCAATTTAGGGCCTACAAATCTTCTTAACCTCCTACATAGACAGACTTGATCTGTTTATGATTATCTAGCTTTAAATAACAAAAATAAATGGATCTCTACTAAATACAGAGGTTATGCCACAAAAAGGTATATTATTAAAATCATATGACATTATTTATCTTAACTACATCTTATGAGGGCATCTGTGACATTATAAAAACTAGATGTTGTATTTACATTCTTTAACTCTGGCAATGTAACTAATATTCTTAAAGATTTACATTCCCAAATAGAGGCCATGTCCTCACTGGCCTTGTTATGGGAATAATTTCTTAGCTCTCCTGGTGAGAGATTATTGGTTTCTATCATCATTGCAATATTCATTAACATGATCCAGATACTGAGAACTTTATTTTGTATTAATCTTATTACAATACTCATGTTGTTTTGTTTCTCTCATAGAAGTATCCACCTCTCAGATGACTTTACAACCTGTTCTTTCTGAACCAGACTTTTACCACAGACCCCTTAACTGGCCCAAAACATTACTAAAGAGGAAACCCAGATTTTGAGGAAGATGGCGGCGAGGGGAGTGCATTGTCCCCGTGTGCTGCTTCACTGTGTGGGAGTATGACAAGTCAGGACGGCTAAAGGATATTTTGTTAGGAATTTACAGCAATAGTGGGGTACTCCGGAACCTGGAGGAAGGATTTCCATCGCACGAGGATCGGCTACGGGGACGCAAACGCGAGAGGTTTGTCGCACGGAGGGTATCACTGCTTATTCAGCAAATCGCCCCGCGGCTAAAGTCTGGGATAGAGACGCAGGGTTACAGCGCTGCAGTTTCTGCCAGCCGCGCAAGCACCATACTCAGGGCTGAATTCTGGGTTCGAGACGGGGGAAGGAAGCGGTCCATCTCGGTTCTCCACACCGGTCAGACCACAGAGGAGGCCAGCAGCCACCATGTTGGTAAACTGACGTCACCACCCCTGTTTTTGACTGACCGCAGCTCATTCAGCCATAGAACAGGTAATTTCAGGCTGCAATTCGCCTGCGGCTTGCAGACAGATTGCTAGGGCTCAGCGCCTGGGTGCTTCTTAGAACCTGATCTTATCAGAGTGAATACTGAGCGCGGGGCGGCCGAGTTCCGGCTCCCGGAACTGAGCCCGCGGGGACTGCTTCTTGGAGCTTACATTTATAGGAGCTTACACCGAGCACGGAGTGGCCGAGTTCCGGCTCCCGGAACTTCCCTGGCCCGGGGCTAGGAGCCCGCGGAAACTGCTTCTCGGTCCGGGTCCTGCTGAGGGCCGGGCAGGACTCACCCGGTGCTTTGGTTGCCCGGCAAGGGGAACGAAATGCTGCCATTCGCATAGGATACCAACATGGCAGAGATCTGATGTCTGCAGAAAGCGGCGGAGGAGGGAACTTCATCAATACCAGTGGTGACATAAGCAGTTGGTCTCCTGGTAGGGGGGGTGAGGCACAGTCACCCGAGTCTCCTCAATTTGTCGTCGAGCCAGAGGGAAGGAGCCGGGCCGCCGCCAGCGCCCGGAGCAGGCCCAGCGGCTCGCCAGCGTGGTGACCGCGTGACCCCAATTGGAGAGGGGGCGGAGCGGAGCCGCCAGCCGCAACCGCAAGGTGGGCAGACCCGCGACCCAGTGGTACATGGGCGTGGTAGGAGGGGCAGGGCAGAGCCGCAGTTCGCGCTTGCAAGGTAAACAGACCTGTGTCAGCCTGGCGGGTCAGGCCCAGTGGCCTGCCAGTGTGGTACACACGTCACCCCAACTGGAGTAGGGGCAGAGCAGATCCTTCTCCCACGCCCGGATCAGGCCCTGCCGGTGTGGTGGTCACGTGACCCCAATTGGAGTGGGGGCGGAGCGGAACTGCCACCCGTGCCCGCAGGGTGAGCAGATCAGTGATCAACCTGCAGATCAGGCCCAGGGGTCCGCAGGCGTGGTAGGAGGGGCAGGGCAGATCCGCCGCCCGCGCCTCCAAGGTAGGCAGACCTACAACAGACCGGCAGATCAGGCCCAGGAGCCTGCCGGCGTGGTACAAACACCACCCTAATTGGAGTAGTGGCAGAGCAGAGTCGCTGCCCGTGCCAGGAACAGGCCCAGCATCCTGCAGGCGGGGTAGCCATGACACCCTAATTGGAGTAGGGGCAGAGCAGAGCCTCCACCCGTGCCCGAAAGGTGGGCAGATCTGCGACCGACCAGCGGGACAGGCCCAGTGGCCTGCCGGTACGACAGACACGTCACCCCATTTGCAGTAGGGGCAGAGTAGAGCCGCCTCCCGCGCCTGCAGGGTAGGCAAACCTGCAACCGACCGGCGGATCAGGCCCGGTGGCCTGCCGGCGTGGTACACTCGTCACCCCAATTGGAGTAGGGGCAGAACAGAGCCGCCGCCAGCTCCCAGAACAGGCCCAGTGACCTGCCGGCGTGGTAGCCACGACACCCCAATTGGAATAAGGAGAGAGCACAGCCGCCGCCCGCACCTGCAGGAAAGATACGCAAGCAGTATGAAAAGACAAGGAAAGAAAGGACCACAAGCAATGCAGGTCAACGCAACTTTAGAAGAGGTAACAGCTGCAGCAGATGGAATGTCAGATAAAGAATTCAGGATTTACATGCTTCAGATGATCTGGAGTATCAAGGAAGACATTAAACAGCAAAATCAGACAATGAAAGATCACTTCGACAACGAATTACGCAAACAAATCCAGGAAGCAAAGGATCAACTATACAGGGAGATAGAGGTTATAAAAAACAAACAAACAGAAATCCTAGAAATGCAGGAAGCAATAAACCAACTTAAAAACTCAATGGAGAATACTACCAGCAGAGTAGAACACTTAGAAGATAGAACATCAGACAATGAAGACAAAGTATTTCAACTGGAAAAGAACATAGACAGCTCAGCAAGACTGTTAAGAAACCATGAGCAGAACATCCAAGAAATATGGGATAACATTAAGAGACCAAACTTAAGAGTCATTGGGATACAGGAAGGTACAGAGCTCCAAACCAAAGGAATGAGAAGTCTATTCAATGAAATAATACAAGAAAACTTCCCAGACTTGAAGAATGAGACAGAACCCCAAATCCTAGAAGCCTATAGGACGCCGAATGTGCAAAATCATAAGAGATCCACACCTAGACACATCATAATGAAGATGCCCAACATACAGAATAAGGAGAGAATTTTAAAAGCTACAAGAGAAAGGAAGCAGATTACATTTAGGGGTAAGCCAATCAGGATAACAGCTGATCTGTCAACACAGACTCTGAAATAACTCTGGAATAACATATTTCAAACACTGAAAGAAAATGGGTTCCAACCAAGAATTGTGTATCCAGCGAAATTAAGCTTCAGGATGGAGGATGAAATTAAAACCTTCCACGATAAACAAAAGTTTAAAGAATTCGCAGCTAGAAAACCATCTCTTCAAAACATCCTCGCCAAAGCATTACAGGAAGAGGAAATGGAAAATAACAATGAAAACCAACAGTGGGAGGTAGGACAGTAAAGGGGGGGGGGAATAATCAAAGAGGAAAACAAACCATGTTTAGTAACAGAAATAAACAAATATGGCTGGAAGAACAACCCATATCTCAATAATAACCCTAAATGTTAATGGCTTAAACTCACCAATTAAGAGACACAGGCTAGTAGAATGGATCACAAAACAAGACCCAACAATATGCTGCCTGCAGGAGACGCATTTGATAGGAAAAGACATATATAGGCTGAAGGTGAAAGGTTGGGAAAAATCATATCACTCATATGGACTTCGGAAACAAGCAGGAGTGTCCATACTCATATCAAATAAAATAGATTTCAAGCCAAAGTTAATCAAAAGAGATAAAGAGGGACACTACATACTGCTTAAGGGAACCATACAACAACAAGACATAACAATCATAAATATTTATGCCCCAAACAATGGTGCAGCTATGTTCGTCAAACAAACTCTTCTCAAGTTCAAGAGTCTAATAGATCACCATACCATAATCATGGGAGACTTCAACACACCTCTCTCGCCACTGGACAGATCTTCCAAACAAAAGTTGAATAAGGAAACTATAGAACTCAATAACACTATTAATAACCTAGACCTAATTGACATATATAGAATATACCACCCAACATCAAGCAGTTACACTTTTTTCTCAGCAGCACATGGATCCTTCTCAAAAATAGATCATATATTATGTCACAGGGCAACTCTTAGACAATATAAAGGAGTAGAGATAATACCATGCATCTTATCTGATCATAATGGAATGAAACTGAAAATCAACGATAAAAGAAGGAAGGAAAAAGCATACATCACTTGGAGAATGAACAATAGGTTACTGAATGATCAATGGGTTATAGAAGACATCAAGAAGGAAATTAAAAAATTCTTAGAGATAAATGAAAACACAGACACAACATATCGGAATCTATGGGACACATTGAAAGCAGTTCTAAGAGGAAAATTCATTGCTTGGAGTTCATTCCTTAAAAAAAGAAAAAACCAACAAATAAATGATCTCATACTTCATCTCAAAATCCTTGAAAAAGAAGAGCAAAACAACAGCAAAAGAAGTAGAAGGCAAGAAATAATTAAAATCAGAGCTGAAATTAATGAAATCGAAACAAAAGAAACAATTGAAAAAATTGACAAAACTAAAAGTTGGTTCTTTGAAAAAATAAACAAAATCGACAGACCCTTAGCGATGCTAGCGAAGAGAAGAAGAGAGAGAACTCAAATTACTAGCATACGGGATGAAAAAGGCAATATCACAACAGACACTTCAGAAATACAGAAGATAATCAAAAACTATTTTGAATCCTTATACTCCAACAAATTAGAAGATAGTGAAGGCATAGATAAATTTCTTAAGTCATATGATCTGCCCAGATTGAGTCAGGAGGATATAGAAAACCTAAACAGACCAATATCAATTGAGGAAATAGAAGAAACCATAAAAAGACTTCCAACTAAGAAAAGCCCAGGTCCAGATGGGTATACAGCAGAATTTTACAAAACCTTTAAAGAAGAACTAATACCAATACTTTTCAAGCTACTTCAGGAAATAGAAAAGGAGGGAGAACTTCCAAATTCATTCTATGAGGCCAACATCACCCTGATACCTAAACCAGACAAAGACACTTCAAAGAAAGAAAACTACAGACCAATATCTCTAATGAACCTAGATGCAAAAATCCTCAATAAAATTCTGGCGAATCGGATACAAAAACATATCAAAAAAATTGTACACCATGATCAAGTAGGATTCATCCCAGGGATGCAAGGCTGGTTCAATATACGGAAATCAATAAATGTTATTCACCACATCAATAGACTTAAAAATAAGAACCATATGATCATCTCGATAGATGCGGAAAAAGCATTTGACAAAGTACAGCATCCCTTTATGTTCAAAACTCTAGAAAAACTAGGGATAACAGGAACATACCTCAATATTGTAAAAGCAATCTATGCTAAGCCTCAGGCTAGCATCATTCTGAATGGAGAAAAACTGAAGGCATTCCCTCTAAAATCTGGAACTAGACAGGGATGCCCTCTCTCTCCACTTCTGTTCAACATAGTTCTCGAAACACTGGCCAGAGCAATTAGACAGACGAAAGAAATTAAAGGCATAAAAATAGGAAAAGAAGAACTTAAATTATCACTATTTGCAGATGATATGATTCTATACCTAGCAGACCCAAAAGGCTCTACAAAGAAACTATTAGAGCTAATAAATGAATTCAGCAAAGTGGCAGGATATAAAATCAACACGCATAAATCAAAGGCATTCCTGTATATCAGCGACAAATCCTCTGAAATGGAAATGAGGACAACCACTCCATTCAAAATATCTTCAAAAAAAATAAAATACTTGGGAATCAACCTAACAAAAGAGGTGAAAGACTTATACAATGAAAACTACAGAACCCTAAAGAGAGAAATAGAAGAAGATCTTAGAAGATGGAAAAATATACCCTGTTCATGGATAGGCAGAACTAACATCATCAAAATGGCGATATTACCAAAAGTTCTCTATAGGTTTAATGCAATGCCAATCAAAATCCCAATGGCATTTCTTGTAGAAATAGAGAAAGCAATCATGAAATTCATATGGAAAAATAAAAGACCCAGAATAGCAAAAACAATGCTAAGCAGGAAGTGTGAATCAGGCGGTATAGCGATACCAGACTTCAAACTATACTACAGAGCAATAGTAACAAAAACAGCATGGTACTGGTACCAAAACAGGCAGGTGGACCAATGGTACAGAATAGAGGACACAGAAACCAATCCACAAAACTACAACTATCTTATATTTGATAAAGGGTCTAAAAGCATGCAATGGAGGAAGGATAGCATCTTCAACAAATGGTGCTGGGAAAACTGGAAATCCATATGCAACAAAATGAAACTGAATCCCTTTCTCTCGCCATGCACAAAAGTGAATTCAAAATGGATCAAGGAGCTTGATATCAAATCAGAGACACGGCGTCTGATAGAAGAAAAAGTTGGCTACGATCTACATACTGTGGGGTCGGGCTCCAAATTCCTCAATAGGACACCCATAGCACAAAAGTTAATAACTAGAATCAACAAATGGGACTTACTCAAACTAAAAAGTTTTTTCTCAGCAAAAGAAACAATAAGAGAGGTAAATAGGGAGCCTACACCCTGGGAACAAATCTTTCCTCCTCACACTTCAGATAGAGCCCTAATATCCAGAGTATACAAAGAACTCAAAAAATTAGACAATAAGAAAACAAACAACCCAATCAACAAATGGGCCAAGGACCTGAACAGACACTTCTCAGAGGAGGACATACAGTCAATCAACAAGTACATGAAAAAATGCTCAACATCTCTAGCTGTCAGAGAAATGCAAATCAAAACCACCCTAAGATACCATCTCACTCCAGTAAGATTGGCAGCCATTAGGAAGTCAAACAACAACAAGTGCTGGCGAGGATGTGGGGAAAAGGGTACACTTGTACATTGCTGGTGGGACTGCAGATTGGTGCAGCCAATTTGGAAAGCAGTATGGAGATTTCTTGGAAAGCTGGGAATGGAGCCACCATTTGACCCAGCTATTCCCCTTCTTGGTCTATTCCCTAAAGACCTAAAAAGAGCATGCTACAGGGACACTGCTACATCGATGTTCATAGCAGCACAGTTCACAATAGCAAGACTGTGGAACCAACCTAGATGCCCTTCAATAGACGAATGGATAAAAAAAATGTGGCATTTATACACAATGGAGTATTACTCTGCATTAAAAAATGACAAAATCATAGAATTTACAGGGAAATGGATGGCATTAGAGCAGATTATTCTAAGTGAAGCTAGCCAATCCCTAAAAAACAAATGCCAAATGTCTTCTTTGATATAAGGAGAGTAACTAAGAACAGAGTAGGGTCGAAGAGCATGAGAAGAAGATTAACATTAAACAGGGATGAGAGGTGGGAGGGAAAGGGAGAGAGAAGGGAAATTGCATGGTAATGGAAGGAGACCCTCAGGGTTATACAGTGGAGGAGGTAGAGAGAGAGGAGGGGAGGGGAGGGGAGAGGTGGGGAGGGGGGAGGGTGGAGGATGGGAAAGGCAGCGGAGCACAACAGACACTAGTATGGCAATTTGTAAATCAATGGATGTGTAACTGATGTGATTCTGCAATCTGTGTATGGGGTGAAGGTGGGAGTTCATAACCCACTTGAATCAAAGTGTGGAATATGATATGTCAAGAAATTTGTAATGTTTTGAACAACCCACAATAAAAATTAAAAAAAAAAAAAAAAAAAAGAGGAAACCCAAACTGTTTGCCCATGGCATCCCCTCCCAGGTCAAAGCAGCCAGAGCAGTCATCATCCATTTTCCCTTATAGCAATAAGGGTTCCCTTCTCAGAGAGAGAATCAAGACCAGGGGGCAAAAGAATAGTCAGTGTAGGTAGTAAATGATTGAGTTAGGAAGATGAGCACTGATTCAAAAGGAAATAAAATGCTAATACCTCTAGAACATTTCCCTTCCTTCAACCTGTTGCCAAGGTTATCTGTCTCCAGGGAATTGTTCCTTCCAACAAGTTGTTAATGAAGAACCTCTTGGGTGACTCCTTTCCTGCCACTGTGAAAAGACATGGAGAGGCACCCTTAGAAGGCTCCTTTCTTATCTTTTGGGCATGTAGGCAAGATACATGGAAGAGGGAGCATGAGAAGAAAGGATAAAAGGGGCAAGCCCCCCCCCCCCCACTCCCTTGGGCACCAACTTGGACCCCCCTCTGGGAAGAGTCTTTCTCCCTCTTTCTCTGTTCTATACTTTAAATACTGATTTTTGCTCTTGCTTCAGTGTTTCTTGGGTGTTCAATCTTTAATACTGGGAGAATGGGACTCAGCACTGGTATCATAACTTCTTAATTACTTTTTGCACATCTTATTAAATAATATCTTTAGAAATAATTGTAGATCTGAGTTATTTTTTCTTTTCTTGTAGGGGGAATTTTTGTTACCTGTTTCTAAGAACTTGAGGCTATAGCAATCCAGGACCAAGGGTTATTGTAGACCACCTAGATAACTTGCTTGAGTACAGTCCACATACCCACTTCCACACTGAAGTTCTCTTGGGTCTCAGACCAGAGCAAAGTTCTGCTGTCAATGGCAAGTGTCCACAGATGACATCAGGAAAAAAGCACGTCTTTGGAATACCCACCTTGGAATCAGGGACATAAAATGTGTTTGTATGACCATAAAACCATAGGACTTTGATCTCTGTACTATTTTAAATTAAAATGGCTTTGTCTCTTATATCCTTCTGAAGTATTGGTTGTTAGTGTTTTACATATGAACCCAGGATGAAGCATTTCTGGCTTACCTCTTGGAACTTAATCATATCCCTATTCTAGCCCTAGTAACTTTTCACTATCTTATTGAGTCTCAGTGCTTTTTGAAGATGATTTTTCTTTTTTTACCCAGCTGATTCAAGCAAAGAGTTGAAATAAAACAACTAGCAATATTTCTTTTTATTTTTCCAGACCTTAGATTTCCTGTTATAGACATTATTGCTCTCTGAATTTCTCATTTTATATAAGTGATCATTTTATAGATTAATAACCATTCCTACAGGTCACTGAACAACGGGTGCAGAGTAATGATCCTGCATTCCAGCTACCAACCCTGAGCTAAAATGCCTCTTATGAAAGGAAGGAAGAAATTCATGTTATTGTCTTTTTCTTCATCTCAGTCTCTCTTCCACCCTCAAGGTAGCTGATATGCTTGATGGATATCATTAATATATCACTTCTTCCCTATAAGTCCCATTGTGGCTTTCATTCTTTACCAGTTTTTTTTTCCATTTTTACAGAATTTGAAGGATGTATGTAAATGAAATCTTGCCTACAATAGACATTATCTCAGAAAGATAAAATTTAGAATCACAATTTCAGGGAATTTGGGGGAGGTGTCTTTGGCATTGTTTCAAAGATGAGTTCACTGCAGACCAAACTTCCAAAAGTACATACAACTACTTACTAGTGGAAATGAATAGAACCCAGGCCTCATAGGGCACATCAGAATTATTCAAATCCTTCTAAAATTCTACCCACATGACACTAAAGCAGACAGTTGAAAACTGAGAGTGCTCTGATCAACCAGTACTTTTGTCTGCACCATATGTAAACAAAGTGGCTGTGAGTTGCAATGCCATCTGTCACAGACGTTACCTGTGAAGTCTGGTTGTTTCTTCTAGGCAGACAATTGGTGGTGGGAATTACAACTTTCTACCTCTCATTCTGTTACTAAGGAATGCATAAGAAACTCTATGACATAAACCTATTACAAATCTCAGAGTCCTATTATAGCTACTTTGTCCATTATCTTCAACCTCATATAAAATAAAATTATCAACATCTGCTTCAACTTCAGCTTTCTCAGTTCTGGCACTTCTATCAGATTCACCAGATTGTAGAAGTGGAAGACATTTTAGAAATCCTTTCCTTCCACATTGATAGAAGAAGAAATAGGAGCATACAGAGGTAATGTGACTACATGAGATGTCACATGATTTACAGGAGATCATTGACTAGGATAAAGATGCTTTGATTCATACTCCAAGACCTTTTACCACTGCTGGGACAGGGAAAAAAGTGGAGAGGAGCTAGTTATTTTTTCTATTTTTAATTCATGTGCCAGTCCTTCCAAAGGCAATAACTCTAATCAGGAATGCTCACAACACACACACACACACACACACACACACACACACACACACACACCCCATTCCTTTTATTCAATCATTGGGCAAGAGGCATGTGCTGTTATAGGTGATGGGGATATAAATCTCCTCCCTTTATGGAATCTGAATTTAATAAGGTAGTGATAGTAAAATGGGTGGAGTCAGATAGTCTAAAGAAAGTAATTAAATGAGCCAAATAAGTTCACATAGTGTTATGTCTTAAGAAGACAATAAGAGAATGAAAGTGAGGCAGTGACCTGTGGATTGATTAAAGGTCTTTCTGAGGCTTAGACTCTTGCACTAGAAGCTCCATGAGAACAAGGAGTCAGCCAGCAGAGGTCTTCAAAAGATCCTTCTAGATAGTGGAGGCAAAAGCCAGAACATAACTGACAAAACAACCTAGGAAGAGAAAGATCAGTGAGGCCAGAATAGAACCACTGGAGGAGACAGTGGGAGACAATGAGGTAAAAAATCTGTAATAACCCTATCATGTCCATGAAAAGACAATGGGATTTTATTGTAAGGATAAAGGGACTGCTCTAAAGCCTTTATAAATGGGAATATCATTCCTTGATGGATTCTTTGTTTTGTAAAGATCATCATGACTGCATATGTGGAGAATAAGTTATAGTGTTTTATTGTAATTTGATCTATATATTGTGATGTGCAACACAGTAAAATCAATCTAAGTAGATAAGGAAAGGAAAAAATAATATGAATTATTCAATCATTATTTTGCCAAACCAGTTGGGGAGAGAAAACTCACATACACACAAAACAGCTGAAACTGGAAACCTATTATATATGGGTTTCCAGTTTTGTTATATATTTTATATATAACAAAGGCAGGATCTTGGTATACAATGATACTCAACAGAGTTTAAAATCCAAGAATTTCAAAGATTGATTCTCAATCTTGTTTTCCACATTCATCTCTCATAACTGTGATAATTTATTCTAATTTTTCATGATCTGTCATTGAGGGAATGGAGATGCTACAAAGCCATTTGCCCCATTCCCTGAGATCAAAGCACTTACTTGTCAAAGTGCCTTTGAATGGGTAATCTGATTCTCATATGTAAAAGGACTACAGAGATAAATAAATATTATTTGCCAATATAGCACCATGTTGTTAGTGTTTTACATATGCATTCTAGTGTAAGAACAGCATAAGGTAGGTATTCTTTTGGCCATTTTTTCCAAGTGAAACAAAAAAAAAACTTTAAAGCTTAAAATATTTCATAAACTGTTCAGGCTGAAAGGGCCCATAAATGACAGAGTAAAGATTTTATACCCAGGGAAGTATGTCCCCCCAAACCAAGGGCTTCTCCTTGGAGTAGTTCAGAAGGAGTTCTTAATCCTGTAAGAGAACTTCTGATAGGTTGGGTAAATTCTGCCTGACCTCCCTGTAGACCTTGTGGGACCTGGATCACTAATCACCTTCTCATCACTGGCAGGAGTATTGTCACATATTTTTAAAGACTTCAGTTATAATTAATTGAACATTATGGTGATCCAGAAAATTAGGACTAGTGTTACATTTTAATAGCCTTAGGAAATTAGGATTTTATAGCATTATAATGGATTTAAAGTTATCTTTTATAAAACAACTTTTATAAAGGTTGGATTTCATGTAAAACTCCTCCCCCTCTCCCATTACAACTCAATCATAAAAATTGTTTTTCTTTTTGTGGTAATTTAATGCTCCCCTGAACTGGCTCTCTTGATTTCAGATGCTGGCCTTGAACAGTCATGCTCACTGATAACAGGCTCTGAGCAATGAGAAATTCATTTTCTGCTTGATTTTGTAAGTGAAATTATACTCCAACACCATTCCTTCCTGTTGCCACTGCAAGGTTTTAATGAAACACAGCTCCAGAAATTTATTTGCAAGGTTGTCTTCTTGATCTGAAAATGCCATTTTAGATCTATGTGATAAGGGGTGCGGGGGGGGGGGGGGACTCTTGGTAAGGCCAGAAAATCACATAAATTGTTTAGTCTGTAGATTGAGAAGCCAACATTTTTCACAGAGATCTTAATATCAGTTGTAAAAGAAAACCGTTCTCAGATAAAAACTATAACAGTTGTGGTTCGCTATTGGATCTCAAGCCTCAGGTGGTTTTTTAAATAAAATGTTTCTTATTATCTATTGAAATCAGAAATTACTGGAGAACCGTTCACCCTTCAGAAAGGAAAGTTATCTAAATAATGAAACTTGTTGTTCATTGTGTGGTTTCAGAAGCAAGATGTTTAATATCAAGAAGTTCCTTGGAGGTTTACCCTGTGGACTGACTCCTTGTTCTTCTCCCCACTCTGAAAGAACCAACTCCCCCTAAAGAGGTGTGTGTGTGTGTGTGTGTGTGTGTGTGTGTGTGTGTACACACCAGGGATTGAACACAGGGTCTCTTAATCATTGAGCCACATCCCCAACACCTTTTATTTTTAATTTTGAGACAGGGTCTTCCTAAGTTGCTCAGGGCCTCACTAAGCTGCTGAGACTGACTTTGAACTTGCAATACTCTGGTCTCAGCCTCCTGAGCAGCTGGGATTATAGGTGCGAACTACCATGCATAGCTATACTGAGGGACAATAGGGACAGACATGTGAGCAGCAGCCTGCTCAAGTAGCACTGATCAGAAGACTCTGACATCTTTTCTGTATCCTTGCCAACTCACTATGATTTGTTGATTGCATTGACCTGACCAGGGTCAGCCAGTTCTCTATCCAATCTGAACCCAAGGCTATCAGCCATGCTCCTGACTTACCATCTTGTGCTAAATATACAGATACAAAGCAAGAGACCTATGCCCACCTCCTTGTGTCACAATGTTAACACAATGCGGTGAGTTTGGTTATCCTGACTAATCTTACTTTTCATTTTTTGGTCATTACTCTATCTCCATCAAAAACCACCCAGTACACAGTAGACACACAAAAAACTTTGTTGAACAAATACACAAATAACTGTAAGGAAGTTGTTTTGCTTCTAAAATTATCCAAACCATATTAATATTCTCTAGAATCAAAATTATAGAAAGAACCAGTTCTTCATTTCCATGACATTTCTAAGTATTGTTGGTTATGAGTTAATCTAATTTTTACTGTCCTTGTACTTTTGATTTTGTTATTTGGTAGAAGACATATTTCCCATAAATTGTTGACCATTTTTCAAACACTATTTGACCTTGCACATGGACATACACTTATTCTTTGCAAGACTTGATAAGTGTTTAACATTAATTTTTACCAATGACTAAGTCAGGTAGGCCAACCTATGATAGTCCCTTAAAAATCATGGTTTCTCTGGAATCTTTGAGAAGCCATTGTTTTCCCAGTAAGTCTGACAAAACTTCTTCCAATTTATTTCCTTCCTTCACTAACTTAGAAGGTCCTTTCCTAGCTTTAAAACCATCCCTTATCATGGTAGTTATTACCCTCTCAAATAATTATCAGACCCTTTCCATGCTGAACTATATGCATTTTAAAAGTCTGTGATCCATTTATCTGTTTTTCTATATAACTAAGCACAGTGAGTAACATAGCAAACCCAGTTTGTTTGATGAATAAATGGAGCAGAAACAAGAAAAAATAGAGAGTGGGGGTAGATGAATGGATGGATAGATAGATGATAGATAGATAGAAGTTTTCTATAAAAACAAGCAGGGCTCTTTCTGGGTTCAGGCATAAACCCCCAACAGACATCCTCTGTGAATAAACATGCTGGAATCTACATTATTAAAAGTGATATCCATCAGTCAGGGACAATGTGATATAGAAAGCAGGAACCTGACTTTACCAACTTCTCATATACTAAAATATTTTTCTCTAAATTCAAAATCCCACAGGCCTTTTGTCCAAGTTGTTAAAATGGAAACATCCCAGGTAAACTGCATCCCTCTGTGTGGAACTGTAGGAGAGTTGGATGGAGTTTTTAAATTTGCCCTGGTTTTTTAAAACACCTCCTATCATGGGGTTCTGTAGACAGCAATTACCCAGAACTTCCTTCATGCTCATATAGAAACCAGCTCTGTGCTAGAATGAAGAAAGCAGTCAAGTGCTGGACAGTTATTGCAAGAATCATGGGAGAAAGAAATAGCATTTTTTCCCTGTATCCCCAGTATCAAATCTCGGTTCTACTGCCTGGAGATCATTACTATTAATAATGTCAGGCCCTGGGCTAAAGAAGACTGGCATACATTAACACATTGGATGCTCATAACAACCCTGTGGACTATAGGGCTGGTCACATTTTATGTCAATTGGAATCATGCAAGTTTTAATTATGCAAGTCTGAAATGGTTTAATATAACATATTAAGACACTCTCATTTTATTTACAAAATTTCAAATACAGTAAATGTCTACCAGTTTAAAACAATTACGGAGAATTGCCTAATTTAAAAGATAAACCTAGAGCCGGGTGCGGTGACACATGCCTGTAATCCCAGTGGCTCGGGAGGCTGAGGCAGGAGCACCGTGAGTTCAAAGCCAGCCTCAGCAATGGCGAGGTGCTTAGTAACTCAGAGAGACCCTGTCTCTAAATAAAGATTCAAATAGGGCTGGGGATGTAGCTCAGTGGTTGAGTGCCCCTGAGTTCAATCCCCAGTACCAAAAAAGAAAAAAAGGTAAACCTAGAGAGTTTTCTATAGTATTTATGCCTTGCTCCTGAGAGAGTGTGCCACTTTTGTTGGAAAATAATAACTGTTATAGTTAAAGTTGATACTTATGAATACTAAGCACTTCATGAATTAAAAAACAAAAAAACTATGATGTAGAACTACACTAACCCCATTTTGCAGAGAAAGAAAGGGTGGTGTGCAGCAAATGAGTAAGAGATGGAGAATTTGAGTAGGAGAGGTAGAATTTTAACTCATGTATCCTGGCTCCATGCTTAATCAATGCTTGACTTCGGTGTTAGGGGTTAGTCCTGAATGGTGTATATTTTAATTAAATAAATCCTTCAAGAACTCCTTCTTCATATAAAATATACTTGCCTTGTATGTACTATATTCTCACCTCTAAAACCAAAGCTTTACAATGGTTAAATAAGTTGTCCAAGGCCTCAAAGCTAACAGCAGCCAAACTCATCTGACAGAGACATTAGCTATTAGGTCTAAAGTTAACAAACACAGCGGGAAGATCCGTTGGAGACTCTGAGTCCTCCTGTTGTCTTCATTGACTCTCAGCTATTTGCATAATTTAGGTAAGCTTGGTCCACATAGCCCTCATATTGAATCCTTTCACTTCCTTTCCTCCCACAACTACTCAGATCCTAACCTTCTCCTGAAAAAAATACACATGGACCAAATGTCTGACTAACCCTATCTTATTCCTCCAATTAAAGTCTAGACACAAAATCCTCAGGGCACCTTCTCTAAGTGCCTGCACTCCTCCCAACGTCTGTTCTCTAACACCATCATGTCACACAGCAACCGGAATCAATAAATGTTTGACCAGGTCAAATATCAGGGGACATGGGAAGTGTTCGTCACTTAGAACCCCACTGCACATTCTTCTTGTCAAATTCTGGTCGATTTGTGCAGTGCATGCCCAACCCAATTGTAAATAGAAGATGTATTTTTTCCAGGTTGGCAACAGAATCAACAAAAGCTGAATTGTAACTTGAGGAAATTAAAAAGGAGGACATGTCCTTTTACTATTCTCAAAACCGACCTCCCCAGCAGATAAAGCAAAGCCAATTTCATAACCATGTGTTGGACAGGATAACAACAGGTGATTTGTTGCACAGGAGATGCTGAAGTTTTCTGCCTTTTGTGCTGTTGATCAATTTGGCCTTATTTAGTTCAGATCTGCGGATGGATGTGTGTCCATGCCCACATGCTGTGCACAGCACGTGAGCAACACAGAATGGTAAGAAAGGAACACAGCTTTCTCAGGCAAGGTGACTGACCACAGCCTGACTGTGAATCGTCTTTGGCGCAAAATAAATTGCTTTGCTTGTAAGAACGAAAGATCTTGAAAATAGGAAAGATCCTAGCAATCCATGGCTCTGTTTTCCCTGTCCCCTGATTAAGTGTGGGGCACTGAACATTAAGCAGTTGTTTTCTAGGACAACTAAAGTATTACTGGAATGAATAGATTTAAATTAATATGTATGTATGTACTCAAATATTAGTTTAGAGTATAATAAATACCAATTTATATATTATACGTATGAATTATATTCCTTTATCTTATCATATTTGTATATAAGTAAAATATACAATAAGTACATTTAAATATTATTATATATTTCATATAACAGGATATTTAAATGGATAAATCAATAATTTTTTTAAAATACAGATATGGTTCTTCAAACTAAATACACAGCTCAGGATCTTCTTTCTTACAACCATAAGCATCATTTTTTGACATTTAAATTTTTCTGGCTAGCTCCCCCACTAGCTCTGAATGGAAACCCGACCACTGACAGCACTTAATCTGGGAAGTGCTTAATTTATGACACTTCTAGTTGTGACTCAAGAAACTTGTGAGTTCTGCTTACAGATACAGAAGAGGGACAGTGAGAGGTAACATCACTTGTTCATGGTCATATGGTGATGGATCTAAACCTGGAACCAATAGCTATTGGTGCTCTGTCATAACTCCAGCTCTTCTTTGATTGAATGCAGTAAGTTACCAAGATTTCAGATTTCTCCAGATCTCTGCTTGATGATCTCTGCTTTTTGACTGCTGTCCTTCCTCCTGGGCATTTTCAAGACCAGGATGCCCACATAGAAAAGGACACAGGACCATTTGCTCAGAAGAGCCCCTGCAGCATATGGAAGTAAGGAAGAATCAAGACAGACAGCAGGTGTGGTGGGTGGGGTGGCAGCCCTGCCCTGTCCTTCTCAGGATGCCTGAGTCTGCAGGGAACCTGGGTCTTTGAGGAAATGTCAGGGAAATGAGCTATTTGTTAAAGGTCAAGGCTGAATCATTTTAGCTTAATGTAAAGGAGAGTAGTTGCAATTGTGTAATGACAAAAAGGAGATGGGAAATGAGGCTGGGGAATTCAGAGGCACCAGGACATCATTGCAGCCTGAGTAACAAGACCTTGATAAGGGTCTCAGGGCAGACTCTCATTAGCTCTGAATGGAAACTCAACCACTGAAACTCTCAGCCTTTTAGGAAGAGACTTTGGCCCAGTTTGGGTCATGTGAAGAAACTGAGGTCAGGTCTCTTAGTTATAGCCCCAAGATAAAATAGATGACTAGCAGCCCCCAAAATAATAAATAACTACTTCAGAATATTTTAAAATGCACTTTCAATTTGTTTTAAAAGCTATTATTGTAATCACTTCCAAAAAACTAAAAAAAAAAAAAAACGTAGATATTGGTATTTCCACTCTTAAGATGACAAAATTAAGGGCCAGGGATGCTAAAAAATATGGTTAAAGCCATACAGATTTGGATTCTGGTGGTAATGTCTTAAGTCAAAGTATTTCAATTGTATCTTAGACAACCACCTCACTCCATTACACATTATATCAATGGTGGCTGTCATGTCATGGAAATAAAAATGGAATGAGGTCACACCCAGGTAAACTAGTTAAGTGTATTTGAGAAAAGACCTGTGCATTGGTATTTTTTTTAACTGCCCCAGAAAACTCTCATGGGTAGAGTTGAGAGCCAGCATTCTCAAAACAAATCATTTGAATGTCAGAGACAAAAATGAGGTCCTCAAAATGTGTAATGAAGCATTAAAGGTATGGTCATATTTTAATGGTATTTTCTGTTTAAATGTTGTTCTGGAACATGGATTTATAACTGCCAACTCTGCAAAAGACAATAGTTTGAGTAGAAGTTTAGGTTGCCAGGGGCAATCCAATGTGCCAAGGAAACTAGCTGAGCACTGGAAGGACATGGAGTGAGCAGCCCACAGCTAGAATGCTCTCTGTAGAAGGGCATGCTCTCTTTGTTTCTTTAAGAGGAAATTGGAACATTATCTCCTTACCACTGGAAAAAGAGCATTTTGCTTGATGCATTTTGTAACTAAGACTTTATTTTTTGCCTCTGCCACAAAGAATAGTATAGTCCCTGGAGAAAGGTAGAAGCCAGAAATGAGAGGTCATCTTTTTTTTTTTTTTCTTTTTTTTACTTTTCCCTGGTGTCTCTTAACCCATGGAGCATTTAGCTCTTTTTACTTAAGAAAAGGTGTGTATATCACAGAGAATTTCCTCAGGGAACTGAACTTGTCTAAGATTCAGATGACAGATCTGTTCTCAGCAGCAATGGAAGATGCCATTTCTAGTGAAATGCTGAAATGAGTGGGCAAGAGAAGATCCAGTGGGTTTCCTTATATGCAAAACAGTTAAGGTGAAGAATTCAATTAGAGCAAATAATTTGTTTTTGTTTTTTTTTTTTTGCTACTTAGTTTTTGGTTTCTTTATAATCTTACTCTAAATGCATATTACACTATTTATATATTTGCTTATCCAGTGTTGGCTGTTTGTTGTTTAGTAATGAATAATTATTAATAAATGTTAATAAGTTGGAAAGATTCAGGAAATCTATGGTTTTGGTCTGACTCTTATCTTCTAATGTATGCTTTAGACCACATACCTGCAGTTCCAGATAACACAAGTCACAATATGTGAGAGAAATAAGAACTTCTTGAATGATAGTCTTGGGAATCTAAGCCAAATAAAGACAAAGGTCCATTTTGTAAACTACTATCTTAGAAATGAATTAATGTCAGTCTTTCATCTGTGTAAATATCACAATTCAAGAGATTTAAATATAATGCCTTTTATTTGTTTTTATTTCTGTATTTGTAGGTGTCAAAACTATTGCTCTAGCTTTGTATAATGATGGACAGTAATAACTTGCTTTATGTCCTACAGTAAATCTAAGTCAGGCTATGTAAGCAATGTCTGTCTTTTGTCTGTCTAGCTCCTGGTCAATATTTGGGTATCAGTTGAGTCTCATCTACTCCCAGCTGTCTTCACTGACAACGCACTCCCATTGTGAGTTGCAAATTCTTCCCCTGTGCTAACCTTTCCATAGCATGATTACACTGCACAGAAATTTCCAGGTTAGACTGCAAGTTTTTTGATGCAGATGTTAGTTTCATATATTCATTTTCTCAAAATATAGGCCTACTTTGTGCCAGGCACTGACCCAGCTCCTCAAGAGACAGGGAAGAGAAAAATCTCTACCCCCTGTGATGCTTACATTTTGGGAAAGATGGAGGAAGACATGAGATTTCCTCCATCTAAAATGGAATTTGAAATGGGGTATTCAGGGAAGACCTTCCTGAGAAGGTGACATTTGAGGAACACCTCAAGAAGGTGGTTATGAGGTGAGCAAAATGAGATTCTGAGGAAAGAGGGAAAGGGTTCAAGGAAAATGCATATCTGGCATGTTCAAGGAACAGCACAAGGGTTGCTCAGCAACTTTGAAGCACAGGGAGAGAGAAGAGTAGATCATCTATTCATCTAGAAATTGAAGGTTCTAAGTAGCTTTTTATCAAATGATTAAAAATAATAAGGTTAATAACAAAGTTGGCAGAAACTTCTACAACTCACAAATTTTTATCCTCAATTAATCCAGCATACTTTCTAGCAAAAGAAATACTCAGTTGTTTCCTCTGAAGATATGAACATAATCTCACTCATGTTTCTGAAAAATTTGGGGGTTTGTGCACCAAACTGTCTGAAAATAGGTGGACTGCTTTCAATGATAATTAAGTTCACCAAATTTTCTTTGATCAAGGTGGCCTTGAGTGCTACAGTGAATGTTATCTTTACTATTTTAGTTTTCTCCCCATAACTCTCATCTCCTGTGCTTTTGGGTAAGCCCTGGTTTCTCTTGATTATCCCCGGTGCATTTTCTCAGAACTCCAAAGATATTTTCTTATGGTTTGTTTTCTTCAAATTACTTTTTTTCCTGCAACCTCTTTCCAAAGCAACAAGTTAGAGAATGAGTTCCTGGCCACATCATGATGGAATCAAGAAATGCGAAAAAAATTCTGCCTCAACATGTTAGCAGCTCTGACAAATCCAACTAGAAGAGAAAAATGTATTTTTTCCCTTGTTTCTAAGGAACTGTTTGAATGGACATGAAGCTAGGAGGGGATGCTATCATTTACATGTGTATTTTTTATACATTGAAAGCTTGGCACCAACATGGCAATGGTAAGAGGTGGTAGGGCCTTTAAAGGGTGGAGCCTACTAGGAGGTCATTCAAAAGGATTAAGGTAGTTCTCATGGATTTGTTGGTTAGTTTTTTCATGAGGATTGTTATAAAAAAAAAGTGAGCCTTTTCACTCTCTGGTGTCTTATTTCACAATGTAACCTCTCCATCTCACCAGTGTTTCCACCATTTTGTTGCTATCTGCCATGAAGTGATGCAGCCAAGGGGGCCCTCAACAGAGCTGATCCAATGCTTGCACCATTCCCTGAGCCTACAGAACTGTGAGCTATATAAACCTCTTTCGTGTATGAAGTATTCAATCTCAGGTATTTCCTTATAGTAACAAAAACCACAGTAATATGGGGGGTGCAGATGATATACTTCCAAAGAACTACAAATGAAGGAACAAAATAGAGCCCCCCCCCATTTTTTTTATTAACTAATACACATGATAGTACAATGATCTTGACCTATCATACATTCTGATCCCTACAACTGGGTTGTACTATTGGGAAAACAATCTGGTAAGAAATTAGGATTTAAATCCTAATTTATAGCTTTAATAGCTAGGAAATCTTGAATCTGATTTTATTTTCTCTGAAGAACTCAGCTGCTTTTACAAGAAGTGGAATACATACATATATAAATGCATTAAGAAAATAATGAAGGGTTATTTTTAAAAAGTAATATTTTGTGGACTTAAACGGAAATTAATACAGAAAATAAAGCCAATGGTTGAGAAAAAAATCTGGCAAATATTTTCCTTAAAAGTCCTTTCCATATTGTTTAAATAAAACAAAAAGGAATTATTCTTCTTGGCTAACTGCAATTCTCTGGATGTTGACTGCTGTCACCTCTATTTCCAGAACCTGTCTTCCACCTGTCCACCATCCCTCCTTCCCAATCCTACACAAGCCAGCATCACAGGGCCCTGCAATAGCCTTTGAACTATTACTTCTGACTCCCTTCCTGCCCTAATCCTTTTTCCCATGAAGCAACTGAAGTGATCTTTTAAGCAGGAAATCAGATCATGACACTCTTCTCTTTCAGATCCTCCCATGGTTTATGATCACACATAAAATCCAAGTAGTTATGCACTGAAGATGCTCTCTGGCCCCTGAGTTCTATCCACTACTTAGACCGCCCTCTCTCATAATGTTTTCTCCTGATGCTTTTTTCCTGTTCTTTGAACACACCATGGCTGCACCTGCCTTAGGACTTCATATTCCTGTTTCCTCTGCCTGGAAGACTCTTTTCCCATCTTTATTTAAATGGTTTCCTTCCTTCTAGTCTCAACTCAAAAGAATGTCCTCTGTGGCTGCCTTATCTAATGTCACCTCCCCTTCCCCAGGGTCCATCAAATACCATCCCAAGATGTCCCCTCATACAATCACTCCATGACTCTATGTTTCTTCATAACACCTAGAAATTATGATACTATTTCATTTATATCCTAATGTCCGTGTCCCTCTGTTGAATTTGAGCTCCATGAAAGCAGTGGCCTTATTGACCTATTTTATCTCCAGATCCTCTGATAATAAGATTTTTACCTTGAAAACAAAAGTAATTGCTGAGTATTTGCTGAATTAATGAGTTAAAGAAACTGGAAGTCTTAGGACTGGCTATTAAATGCCATTTGAAACCATGAGATTTCGGAACTTTGGGAAGAAATGATGATTTAGCATGAACATACTTTCTGCTCTCCTTGGAAGGTGAGAATTAGGAGACTGTGCTAGGGATAATGAGGCTTTGTTTTCCACATGTGTGTGGCATACCAGTTAGAAGTGAGCCAGAAACTTTAGCCAGCTCTTTACAAATCTGAAATGTCTACCCTGACTTGTCACCAGTCATAATAATGAAGGCTGACAACAAAATTGGAACCGTGTGTGTCTTTATTACAACTTCAATTTCAGAGAAAATACATATCCATCCACCACCTCTGGGTTGGCACAGTGAGAATTCCAACCAATTATAAGAATATTAAAAAATATTTTTAAAAAATTCCATTAGGGGACCTTTATAGTAAAATCTATGTCACAGCACTCAAACAGGAATTAGGAGTTCTTTTCAATCATTTTGTGAATTAACATGACATTATTAAAAAAAAAAAAAAACCAGGAAAAGAAACAAAACGAATGAATACTTTAAAAGTAGTTTCAGACTTTGGAAACCTGGATTGTGTAGACAGAGGCACCCTCCCGTTCAATTATACATGAAACATAAGGAACTAAGAATATCACTCCATAATTGGCCACATGCCAGGATCCATTTTTATTAATCCAACATAGATGGAGGCAGTCATGATTCCACAGTGCCAAGTGACATAGATGACTTCAAATAGCCAGGCATTAATTCACCATCCAGAATTTTGCAGTCCAGTAAACAAAAATAGAATTTGTTCAATCTGGTAGAGTGACCATCGACTATTAAATCATGGAAATTTGTTTGGGTCACTGACAATATCGGTTTTCTACTTCAAGATCTTGGGAAAGAAATCTGAAAAATGAAAATAAAATAAGCTAAACAATGTGTGAGAGCAGGAAGCATCCATACTCTGGTTTTTGACAGATGCCAAACTTGAAAAGATTTCATTCATTCAAGATTGAATGAATAGCCTTCCAGAAATAATGTAAGAAAACAAATCAATGCCTGTTCAGTGCTTAGACCAAGGATTGTTGCCTTTTTATTTCCACAGAGTTGTGGCTATTATTGATATACAATTTAAAAAACATTAACTACGAGATGATGATAGGTAAAATGTTCTAAGAACCCTGAATGAGGTACCTATCCTTAAGATAAGAAGATTCACATTTTAAAAAGTACTACAAGAAACTAATATAAAAATTTTAAGCAATGAGCTTCTTAAATGTCAATGAAATTTGATAAATTGTGGGGCTCTAGAAATGAGAAGTAAAAAAGGAGCTAATTGTGATATAGGAAAAGATGGAAAATGAAAATTTATGAGACCAGGAAATAGTTTCTACTTTTGATACAGATTTTAATTTTGCTTTACACATGATAAAAAGGAGGAACGTTATTGCAGCAAATCAAACCAAGATGCTGAGGACAAAAGAAAAGGGAAAGAATAAAAGAAGATATTAATTGAGAAGATGATAAATTAGGGGACAGAAATTAGAAATTCGTTTCATGTTGTTGATGGAGAAAGACAAGAACATATGGAATAAACAATAGAAGACAGGAAATGTAAAAAAAAAAAAAAGTAACCAAGAGCACATTTAATACCAAGGTTAACTGATAGGAAGCCCATGTATAGACACCTAATATTGAATTAATATATTTTAAGTTTTAATTTTTTTTAATTTTTTACTTGTTCTTTTTAGTTACACATGACAGTAGAATGTATTTTGACATATCTTACATACATGGAGTATAATTTCCCATTCTTGTGGTTGTACATGATGTGGAATTACACTGGTCATATATGAACATAAGAAAGTCATGTCTGATTCATTCAACTGTCTTTCCCATTCCCACCCCCACTGTTTCCTTCATTCTTCTTTGTCTAATCCAATGAACTTCTATTGTCCATCACCCCTTATTTTATGTTAGTATCCATATATCAGAGAGAACATTCGGCCTTTGGGTTTTGGGGATTGGCTTACTTCACTTAGCATGATATTCTCCAGCTCCATCCATTAACCTGAAAATGTCATAATTTTATTTTCTTTTAATGCTGAGTAATATTCCATTGTGTATATATACCACCGTTTCTTTATCCATTCACCTGTTGAAGGGCATCTAGGTTGGTTCCACAGTTCAGCTATTGTGAGTGGAGCTTCTATAAACACTGAAGTGGCTGTGTCACTCTAGTATGCCGATTTTAAGTCCTGTGGGCATATATTGAGGAATGGGATAAGTGAATTAATATTTTTAATAAAACAAAAAGTTATTTCATGCATCCAAGAGAAGAAAATGTTATCAAAAGAAGTCAATACATACTTCCTCCAGGATTAATTCAAGTCCTCTATTGAATGCATCAAGGAATTATGAGATGATCCAGATTGGCTGGTGGAGACATGCCCTGCCCCTGGCACTGAGTGGGCATCAAGTACTGTCTTTTTTTTTTTTTTGTACCAGGGATGAAACTCAGAGTCATTCCGCCATTGAGCCACATCCCCAGACCTATTTTGTATTTTATTTAGAGACAGAGTCTCACTGAGTTGTTTAGCACCTCACTGTTGCTGAGGCTGGCTTTGAACTTGTGATCCTCCTGCTTCAGCCTCCTGAGCCACTGGGATAAGGTGGTTAATTCCCCAAGCCCAAGGAGTGTTCTCACGCATATACACTGATCCTCATCTACAGAAAACAGGGATTCCTGGCAAATCTCCAAAATTGTCCTTCTGTGCATCTTTCTCCTGTGTGGTTCCTTGTCCTGTGAGCACTGCCTGTCCTCTTTCCCCAAATTCCCAGCTCTGTCTGTCAAATAAAGTCCACTGGGTTCTTTGTCCCTGACTCACAGCCTGAAAACTTGCAAGGCATGAAGGCTGCTCAATCAGAGGGCACACATTTTTGTTTCCCATCTCTCTTTAGGGATCACTGTCCTTTCTCATTTATCTTACGCCCCTTGTTTTGAAAGCTGATCTTTTGGGTATTTTTCTCAGATTTTTTTATTGTCACAATCAGGAGATTAACTTTTATTGCCTGGAAGAAGGAATCCTAAAGACCTCTTATTCTTGATGTCAATGACCATATACCTATGGATTCAGCAATATCTTTTGAAATTTTAAATAAAACCACTTGTCAAAATAAAAACACCAGAAAAAGAATCATTTGAGAACAAAAGTGAAATTTTGATAGCAATTGACAACAGAAGAAAAAAAAAACAAATGGAAAATTATGACAGAAATAAAACTGAATATAATCTACCAATTAACCCAACTATACCACTCCTTGGTATTTATCCTAAAGAATTAAAGCCATCTTCCTACAGTGAGACATCCATGCCCATGTTTATAGCAGCACAACTTACCATAGCCAGACTATGGGAACCAGCCTAGGTGTCCATCAATGGATGAATGGATAAAGAAAATCTGGTATATATACAAAGTGGAGTTTTATTCAACCATAAGGAAATCTGAAATCATGTCATTTGCAGGAAAATGGAGCTAGAGACCATCATGTTCAGCAAAATAAGTCAAACTCAGAAGGTCAAGGGTCATATGTTGTCTCTCACATGTGGAAGCTAGAGAAGAAGAAAGGGAAAAAAAGATGGGGTCAGACCTCATGAAAATCAAAGGGAGATCAGTAGAGGAAAGGGAACAAGAGGTGGGAGACAAGGAGGTAGGGGGGAATATTTTTTTGGCAATGAAGTTGATTTGGAAAGTAATACTCTTCCTTCTTTACAATTTTCTGAATTTATAAATTTTAAGTTTCCTAACAAAAACTTATTGCTTTTATATTCAGGAAACATGTCTTATATAGGTTTCTCCTGCCTGCATTGTTTCCTGTATATTTTCTTTTACCTGGTTATCTCTTTATCCCTTGTGTAATCACTGTTACTCTTGACACCTTGCTTGGTAGTTTCCTCAAGGCATTTCTAAACTGGGATAAGCTGAATTGAAAATACTTATGCAAGAGAAACTATATACATCCTGAAGAAAAAGCGTTACCCTCAACAACATGGGTTTAGAAGTCAGAAGGGTCCCACACATCTCAGACTGAGTTCTGCCCAACTTGCCATCGAAACAAAACAAACAAAAAAATTTACTCAAGATAACTATTATCTTAATGCAATATTTTTAGATGGTATTTCTCTTAAGTACCCAGGTTTTTTTTGGAGCCCCCCATAATTTTGAATCTAAAGCAAGGGTCTAGTCACCTCTCCCTAGTCCTAACCCTTCCACTCATTGCCAGAAAAAAATATATAACTTGTTCATTTGTTTTCAGAAGGATTTACTGGCATAAAAACACTCCTCTGCCTACAGTCAATAGAGTGGGTGGAAACAAATTGCTCAGAGACATCCATTCCATTTGTGCTACAACATGAGCAATCTGGCATGACCAGAAAGAGGGACCTGCCATCCTGTGCCTTTCCTTCTCTGCCACCTTCTTCAATGTACTCTCTGCCAAAAGCCCACTTTCACTGCTGCCAGTTAGAAACAACCTTGCTGACAAAATACAGCCTGTGGCAGGTGGAAAGAATCCAATGAGAGGGAATTGCCTGGAAATCTCTTTCCATTTCAATGTGGTTTTTGGCAAAATTGGATCAAGGATGGAGAGTGAACAGGGAAATGTACTTCCGCAGGTTCTCATTTACTTTATCAGCAAGAAATGCAAAGAACGTAGGTCATAGTAGGTTGATCCTTCACGAGAGACTGAACTAAAATCAGGAGGCAGAAAACCATACAACTTTGGTCAGGATATACACTAGATTTTTTCAAGTCTTTTAACTCCCAAGTCAATTATGTATTTTTTTTTTTTTACTGTTTATAACTAATCAATAGAACAACAAATTAGGCAGACCTGAAGATCTATTAACCTAGAGAAAAACTTCATGTTATTGCTGTTATAACTAAATAACTGTTAAATTGATCACCCTTGTATTATGACATCCTGTGTACAGGCAGAATGTTAGCAACTTTATTATTCTAAAAATACATAACTTTATAGAGTCATCTTGCATTTCTAAACTATAATGCAATGGTGTGACAGATACCTAGGGACATGCTGGCTTCTTGTGCTTGGGTATTGGGAGAGATCACCATCTGGCCACAACAACTCTCACCCACCAAGTCTTCTGCAATCACAGAAATCTTTGTACAAGTCCCAGAGCATGAAGAGGGAGGAGGCATGGGGGTAGGAAAGACGGCAGAATGACTTGGACATCATAACCCTAAGTATGTGTGTGAAGACACAGATGGTGTAAAAATACTTTGTGTACAACCAGAGACTTGAAAAATTGTGCACTGTATGTGTAATATGAAATGAATTGCATTCTGCCATCATATATAACAAAAGAGAATAATTTAAATAATTTAATTTTAAAAAAGAGCCAGAGCAGCCACCTGACAAATCTCCCTGAAATCTAACTTGTTCCCTCTAATTTCAGTTATGAAGTTAAAATAAACATACTAATGCTCTTTACTAAAGGGCAATGTATACACAGAAGAGTATACAAGTCATGAGTGTATTGCTGGAAGTATTCCCCAAATTCCAGCACCCACATTAAGAAAAAACCTCACTCCCAAAGCCCCTGGTCTGGTCAGGGGTGACCTGTCTTGTGTGTCAACTTGGCTGGGCTAAACACTCAGTAGTACTCAAACACTAATTGAGGTGTCACTGTCATGGTGTTTTGTAGATGGGGCTAACATCTACGCTCAGTTGAGTGTAAGTAAAGATTATCCTGCGTGGTGTGTGTAGGCCTCATCCAATAAGTTAAGAAACTTTAGAGCAAAACTCTTGATTTCCCTCTGGAGGAAGAAATTTTGCCTCAAGACTGCAACAGCAACTCCTGCTTGATGGTTTCTAGCTTGAGCCAATTCCTGCAAATATATTTCTGTGTGTGTGTGTTTCTGTTTCTCTGGAGAACCTTGAAATTTATATACAGTCATTTCTTTCCGGAGGGTAACCTCTTTCCTGACTTCTAACAGCATAGATTCACTTTATTAAACAATATTTAAAAGCACAATTAAAAGCCAATGTATAATAAACCTTAGAGGTGATGATACCATTTATTTATCACACAGTTTCAGCACACTGCTCTGGATCTTCTCAGTCCTTAGGGAAATATTGTGATTCATACCTGCTTTTTTTTTCTCTTAATTTTCCAGACCCCCCCCCCCTGCAAAAAAAAGATCCATCAGGGAGGTTTAGATTTTCCTAGGTTCTCACAGTCAATCATTGCCTATGATGCCTCTTGTCCAATATTAAACAGTTATATCTGCTGTTTTATCATTGCTGTGACCAAAAAAAATCCAACAAGAACAACTTAGAAGAGAAAAAAAATTTTTTTCAAATATTTTTTATAGTAGATGGACACAATACCTTTATTTTCTTTTTATGTGGTACTGAGGATCGAACCCAGTGCCTCATATGTGCTAGGCAAGCGCTCTACCAAATGAGCCACAATCCCAGCCCTAGAAGAAGAAATTTTAATTTTGGTTCATGGTTTCAGAGGTTCAGTCCATAATCAGCTGACTCCATAGCCCTGGGGCCAAGGCGAGGAAGAGTATCACAGCAGAGATGCGTAATGGAGGGAAAGAGGTCAAGACTTATCAGCCAGGAAATAGAAAGGGCTTTGCTCCCCAGGAACTAAACAAAAACCCCAAAGGCTTGTTCACAGTGACCTAATTCCTCCAGCCACACCCTATCTGCCTGTGGTTACCACCCAATTTATCCATTCAAGCGGATTAATCCACTGATTGACTGCTCTCATAATCTAATCATTTCACATCTGAACATCCTTTCATTGTCTCACACGTGAGCTTTTGACGTTGACCACATATCAATATGTGGTTATATATACCATAACAAAAACTTTCTGTGAAAAACGAAAAAATGGTTCTCATGACCAACAAATTGGTCCCAACATTGCATTGAACTACATTTTACTCGCAATTATAAAATGTAAATTTAAGTAAAATTAACCAAGTCTTCTCTACTATCTCCACAGCTTAAGCTTAACATTTAAAGATGGGGCAAGGATTTTCGAATGCATGTTCTATTTCACAACAATAACAAAAGGACATACAAAAGTAAAAGAGAAACAGAAAGGGGGGAAGAAAGTTCTGTCAGTGATCAATATTGTCCTAAGGTCCTGGAAATTTCAAGATAATAAATTGCAAATAGGGTGACACCCAATTCATATAAGTATTGAAATATGACAACTGGAAAGAAAATGCAAATTATTTCACCCAATTTTCTTTCTATGCTTCATCATCCAATATATTACTACATTGTAAGATGAAGAGAAAGGAACTAACATACTTACCAGATAACAAGTACTATACAAGGAGCTGTTCAGATGTTAATTCTAATTCAGTGCTCATGTCAGCCCTGACATTTTTCATAAAGTACAGTTAAAGATTTAAATGCAATCTACCTACCAAGCCTTGCAATGCTTGCCATTATCATTGCCATTCTCATTCCTTTCTAAGTTGGTCCCAGCTACTAGTTCACTCAGCATGGGTGGCTCCTGTCTCAGAATCTAAGTCTAAATTTCACCCTAGTTAAGCAGCATAGAATCTATTTTTTTCTGAAACAATAATGGCACCCAGAGCAATGGACTGTGCTGATTGGCTGAAATTAATCACCTGGACAGGGGCAAGGAAATACACAGTGTGGAAATTGTAGCTAATCATCCAAGGCCTTTAAATAAGTTAGATACCCTGGAAAGCAGAAGGAAAGAATAGAAATTGGATCCTGATGTCACTGAATCAAATCAACCATGATTGGTAACTAGTTCCTGAACTTTATACTGAATTAGCCAATTAATCCCCCCTTAATGTCTGTACAATTTACACTTAGTGAGTTTTCTGTCAGTACCAATGGATAGCAGCAATCATTTGGGGATCTTATAGGGGAAAGTTGCAGCTCTCTGGTTCCAAAACAAGTACATCTTCCACAACAAAATCCTGCCTTTAGGAATATTTTAAGTGGAAGGAAATGTTCATCTTATAATATTGTTCAGTCCATTAGAATCCATAAAACATGCATGAGTGAGTACATGCTCTCCTTAGGGGACTTTCACTTGTGATATTCTGACTCTGCATCACCTTGAACAATTCCCCTCATCTATTTCATCTTCTCTTTCTCTCATCGCATCTCCTGACTACAAATCTTGAATTCTCAGCTCTGTCTCCTTTGAACTTGCTTTTAAATGAAGGCACAGAGGAATGCAGTGCCAGGATTGAAATACAAGGAACAGGTCATGCTGAGCATTCAAGACTGAGACTTGTGGTGGATGTTTTGTAGGGTGGGAAATAGGTGACCACGGGCGGTGTTACCATGGTTACTGACCTGAAGATAATTCCACAGAATGACTGAGATCCTCCAAGATGTGCACTCCATTTGGTGAGGAGGTAGCTACTGCATTCAATCCTGCTTCAGGGTTTGTGGCCAGTCTCCATGCCCACTGCCCAAAAGGTTGCAACGCAAATCATACCATTGATTAAGGAGCCATTCCCTATCTTAACCAGGTTAATGTTTTAGAGAAGGAAGAACTGAGAGTGCTGTTTTGAAGCATTAACTGACTTTAGAAAGTATCTGGACATAGATAACTTGATTCTGGTCTGAGCCTGAAGTTCCAGTTTTATTGGTCTTCTCAACCGGGTCTTGGTGACTCTGCCACCACCTCGTTTCTTTATGTTCTAATATACTCTTCCATACTTTCTCCAAAGGTAGCTTGGTCTTCTGTGTCACTGATTGTATCAGATGCAAATATCTTTTCTAGATCCAACTTGCAAAGATAGTGGTCTAGGTACTATTTCTCTCCCCCACACCCGACCATCTCTAAAAGACAAGTGACCTCTTTTTTGGGAAGGGGGTTCCAGAGATTGAACTCGGGGGCACTCAATCACTGAGCCACATCCCCAGCCCTATTTTGTATTTTATTTAGAGACAGGGTCTCACTAAATTGCTTAATGCTCTGCTTTTGCTGAGGCTGGCTTTGACCTCATGCTCCTCCTGCTTCAGCCTCCTGAGCCACTGGGATTACAGGCGTGCACCACTGTGTCAGGCTAAGTGACCTCTTTTTTATCTAAGCCTTTTCTACATACCTCTCTAATGAATCCCAGAATTACTTCATCCCAAAAGCCTTACCTGCATTCTTTAAAGAGAGTATAACTAAACTTACCTACCTCAATTTAACCCAACAAAGAGTTAATAAACAAAGTCATGTATGGAAAACTTTTCTGGCCACATCAGTTGAGATATACTAATGCAAAAGGTTATTCTTAATATATTAAAATAATATGTTTACCATGACCTAGAAAAAGACTCCAAGTAGAATAGACAAAAATTTTCAAAAAATATTCCATTCCATAGACATAATGGTTTATATCTTTTTTTTTTTTTTTCGCTAATATCTATTACAAGTTTCTTGTCCTGAGAAGTATTGAAAATAACATTGTCATTTACACCAACCATCTTCCAGGTGTTTTATTTTCTCCACTTTTAAATTCTGCATATTAAGGCTCCCAAAGGGTGACAGATAGTTATTTTATATAAGAAAATGCTCAAATCTGCAGCATGACTCCTCTGAGAAACATATTTGCCTAATAGTCATTTGGGACTATCAGGCTCTCACAGTAAAAGGAATGACATCATTTCCAAGTATGAAGCTTTTATGCCCTATTACGGAGAGAAGTAACTCAGCTCCTCTGAAAACTTCTCTAAATGATTAGCCTCAGAAATATATTCACACACATATATGAGTACTGTTTGCAATAATGACAATCATAAAACTTTTAAATGAAAGGGTTTTTTCCGCATTCGGTTATCTGGAGGAAAAACTTACTTCATAGTAGGTTTTATTTTTTTTTAATTTGTTCTTTTTAGATAGACATGACAGCAGAATATATTTTGACATATTGTACATACATGGAGTATAACTTATTCTAATTAGGATCCCATTCTTGTGATTGTACAAGATTTGGAGTTACCCTGGTCGGGTATTCATATATAAGGATACTGGTTTTCCTATTCCCATCCTTTATTGCCCTTTGTCTAATCCAATGAATTTCAAATCTTCCCTTCCCTATTCTCACTTATTGTAGGTTAGCATACACATATCAGAGAGAACATATGGCCTTTGATTTTGGGGGACTGGCTTATTTCACTTAGCATGATAGTCTCTCTACTTACCAGCAAATGCCATAATTTCATTCTTCTTTATGGCTGAGTAATATCCCATTGTGTATAAATACCATATTTTCTTTATCCATTCATTTATTATAGACCACCTAGGTAGTTTCCATACTTGGCTATTGTGATTTTAGCTGCTATAAACACTGTAGCACACTGATTTTAAGTCCTTTGGTATAAACTGAGGAGTGGAATAACTGGGTCAAATGGTGGTTGCATTCCAAGTTTTCTGAGGAATCTCCATACTGCTTTCTAGAGTGGTTGAACCAATTTGCAGGCCCACCAAAAATTTATCAGTGAACCGTTTTCCCCTCATCCTCATTAACATTTATTGTTAACATTTATTGTTAATGTTATTGTCAACAATTACCATTCTGATTAGAGATCGAATCTCAGTGTACTTCAATTTGTATTTCTCAAATTGCTAGAGATGTTGAAAATTTTTTCATATGTTTGTTGACCATTCATATTTCTTCTTCCATGAAATGCCTGCTCAGTTCCCTTGCCAATTTAGTGATTGGGTTTGGTGTTAAGTTTTTTGATTCCTTTATATATCCTGAAGATCAATGCTCTCTATCTGAGGAGCAGGTGGCAAAGATTTTCTACCATTATGTAGGCTCTCTGTTCACATTCCTGATTGTTTCCTTTGCTATGAAGAAGCTTTTTTAATTTGATACCATCCCATTTATTGATTTTTGACTTTATTTCTTGAGCTAATTTAGGAGCCTTATTGAAGAAGTCAGTTTCTAAGCTAACATGGTGGAGAGTTGGCCTTATTTTTCTTCTGGTCTAATGCCTAGGTCATTGAGCCACTTTGAGTTGAGTTTTGTGCAAGGTGAAAGACAGGTTCAATTTCATTCTACTATGTCTGGATTTCCAGTTTTCCCAGCACCTTTTACTGAAGACATTATCTTTTCTCCAATGTATCACAGCAGGTTTTATATGTATTAAATAGTTTAGAATATCTCCCATAGAGTGAAAAGCAATAATATTTAAAAAACTGTGATGTTTAACAAATGACAGTAATATATGGTGGAAAGAACAGAAGAGAAAAGAAGGTTACAGTTTCACCCACCCCAGTTTCTGTGTTTGACCTGGGCTATGGCACTTCCCTGAGCATCTCTTTAAGAAGCATGAACTATGGCAGTGATGGGCAATCCATCCACCACAGGCTGCCTTGCAGATGTTTTTCAACATGGCCTCTAGTTGTATCTATCATACACTGGATAAATATTTACTGAGCACCCTTTCATGGACTTAGCATATTGTTTTGTGATTGAACACTCCCAATTCTGTGATGCAGTCAAAATTATCCCAATTTCACAGATGAGGAATTTGAGGCTCAGGAAGAGGAAGAAGCCACTGATGGATAATTTTAAGTGAATATTTCCTCTGTTGCATGAAACACCTCAAAGGAGAAATTTTAAACTTCAGTAGAGGATAATTGCATAGGAAGTGATAAAATATTAGAAGGCAGATATGAAACTTTGGCCAAACATGCCTACGTGGACAATAAGAGTTGGGTTTTCACATTCTATGATAAAACACAGGTATGCCTTAAAGGAACACACCTAAGAGGTCTCAGTAGAGGGGCAGGTGCCCATCAAATACCAATGTCCTCTTTCCTTTGAGCATTTTCCCTTCCTTTAGCACACTATAGAGCGTAGCTTGAAAAGTCTGATACCAATCTAATTAAGGAAAACTTAGACACTCTAACTTTGCAAGATACTAATAAATACTTCAAATGGCTAGAGGGCCTCGGGTATGATTTTTCCAAAAAAAAAAAAAAAAAAAAAAAAAAAAATATATATATATATATATATATATATATATATATATATATCAACAAAGAAACCCCTGAACACTCATGCGATTGCTAAATTGCTAAAAGAAAAAAGTCCTTCTAGAGTAAATTTAGTGCTGGCAGGAAGGTGGATGTTCTGAGGACTCTCTGGGGCCTTCAGTGCTGCCCCCGTTATGATAGATAATGAGCTGATTTCTCTGTGGGAGAAACTAGAAAAAGCAATGAAGTCAAGACTCTTTGGTGTTTAGAAATAGATCCGAGGCCACCTTATTAGTAGTGGCATCTATCTTGGGAAGGGAGGACGATTGATTTACTTTGCTACATGCCACCGAAATAAGAAGACATAAATCATATCCACTGGATAGAAAGTATTAGAGTCTGAGAAAGTTTTGCTGTGCTGTGTGTTTTACTGGGGTTAGATAGACTGCCACCCACCTGTACTAAGGTAGTTTTTCATGGCCAAGGCAAAGTCAGGAACTGGGAAATCTTAAGGCAGCAATGTAATGATAATGTAATTCAGCTCTAGGCATGAAAGAAATGAACAGCACTTTCCTTGAGTGAGGACCAGCCAGATAGCTGACCCAGAAAGAGGTTATAAAAGGAGAGAATAGATTTGGGAAGATTTCTTTGGGGGAGAGAGGTGATCCGAAATTTACAACTTCCCAATTAGGAAGGGGCTGTGGAACTTACTAACTCCATGCATTGTGAGGGATTTGAACTTAATCCTGGGAAGGCTTTAAATGTGTCCTTGAAATTGGACAGCAGACGACTAGGACTGAAGGCTAAGGAAATCATGGCAGCTAGACTAAGGGTTGCATCTGACAACTAATCCAGTCTCCCCATTCATAGATGAGATGTGCCTAATAGGGATCAGACAAGGAATGCCATAAGAGAATATAAGGTTGAAATGGTATTAAAAAGAATCTTGATATTGAGAACCTTGTATTTTTCTTTTAGTGCCTTCTTTTCCCATCTGCCCACTTAGTATTCCCCCTTTCATTCTCCAGATAATTTTTCAGAAAACTAGATCTCATTTAAAGCCTCCACCCAAGAGGTATACCCCAGTGGCCACCATCCCAAATTCAGGTAGTGACCAAGAGAAAACAGGGAAGACAACTGATTAGCTAGGAGAAGTCACCAGGAGGAAGGACAGGCTATTCCACTCCAGAGAATTCAGAGATGAGGATCTTGGTGATTTAACTCTTCTAGTTATTTCCCTGTCTTCTGCCTCTCCTTCTTCTGGGTTTCAGGAGAATGTGTTTATAATTTTATATCCAATTTGTTTTTCCTCCTAGTCTGTCCTGTGCTCTGTGCTTTCTTTTACAGTGTTCTGTGCTACTAGGCCACTTGGGAACCTTCCTTCCTTTTTTGACCTCTGTCCCACATTGGGCTCCTTTGTCCCCGTGACTCAGGGAAAAGGAAGAAAGAAACAGGTCTGGACCCTTTTGAGTTTCAGAAAGGCTCTTCCTATCTCCATCTTCCTTTACTCACAACAACCAAGCCACGTGTCAAGAACAACAGCTGATCATAATGAAAGGAGCTCACACCACTTATGAAGGGAACAAACTTAGAGGGGAAAAGCCCTGGTACTCTCCACCATCTTTCTGTATTATCTCACCTCTTTGCTTTGCTACTGCCCTTTTTTGTCCTATCCTTGGTTTTACCTATTTCTATCTTCACCTTGCTATATTGTGGTGAATTTAACACTCAGTTTTTTGCATACTGGGAGTATGACAATACCCAGGAGACAGAAATCAACAGAATTACCCAAGAAAGTGACCTGGCAGGGAAAGAAAGTTTACAGCAATAGGAATAGGTACTGACCTATGAGAAGGCAGAAGTTGAACAGAGCCAAGGAATAGCCAGCAGGAGAGATCCCACTAAATAATCAAGAGAATGAGTGTCAGGGAGCCTCAGAGAGGGAGTCTCCTAAGAATCCAGCAGAGTACCAATGTGAAGAGTCAAATTTACACAGCCTACAGGGTCAGGGAGCTCAAGGCTAACCTTGGACTCTGGCAGTCAGGTGAATGTTCTCCATCCTTCCCTCCCTTCTCATCTACCCCAGCTAGTGGTAGGATCAGAATCTGTAGCTATAAATGCAAAAGAAGATATAGTTAGAAAGAGAAAGACTGTACACTTCACCTCAGTCTGAGTGACGGGGAGGGAAGATATCTAACATTCAATCAAGTTCTGTATTTGATTATTGTTTAGAACAGATCATTTTCAGTTGCTAAAATGCAATCACGACTGTGGTTTAATATGACCATGAAATTCTACTACCTAAGAATGTCTAGAAAAATTCTAGAGTTTTTTTTTTCCGTAAGTTTTGACTGTTTCCATCCATAACTGGAGCAAGGACCACTCCCATCAAGTAACTTTTAAAGAGTGAATGAGAAAAAAAAAATGCATTTTTCTGATCTTTTGAATCTTCCTTGTTCAATGCACTGGCCACACGATTCCTGGGCATGAGTTTAACCTGGGTATTACCTTCAGAAACCTTTTTCCTCCCTTTTGCATTTGGTTGGTTCGGATGGCTGATGTGGGAGTGGGCTTCATTTGAAAACTAGCTCTGGTGGATCCCATTAAGCTTATTTTAACAGAGTGTAAATTTGGCCCCTCACAAATACACAGAGTTCTGCAGCTGGTGAATGTTATGGGAGTTTCCTCAAAATGGCTCTGCCCACACAGCTTGGCCTATAAATGAGCTTCCTCCCACCATCCCCTTCCCTCCTGCCATACACAATATGTGCACATGCTTCCAGGCATGGAGCATTTCATTTACTCACATGCCCACAGCTTGGACCCCAGAAGAGCTCCCAGTTTTGCAGGCATAATTATTTAGGTACTTATTTAGGTATTTACCCACTCATTTCCTGGAACACTGGTAACCACAAAATCTGCACAGGCTATGTCTAAACTAAAACAAAATTTCAGTTCACTTTTGTTCACATTTCAATCATTTTTGGCATATTTAGGGATCCATTTCTAAATAAAAAAGTTCTTATTCTCCATAAGAATACCCATAATAATAATAATAATACCTACTTTTTTGGGTAATTCTGTCGATTTCTGCAATAAAATACTTCACTCTTCCTTTCTCCACTAACATACACATACTTTGACCCCCCCCCCCAAAAGAAGAGACTCTATTATAAGATACAAATAAAATGTAGTATAGTATCAAGTTTACAAAACAGGGCTGCCATGAAAAAGAATGGAACACTGTGTTTTGTTGTATATGAAGGAGAAATAAAGGTATTCTAAACAGAACAAAATGTAACTACCATTCTCTCTTTTCTTTTTTTAAGAAGTATTTGATTTGTACACTTTCTCTACTCTCCCATGAGGCTGATAAGATAGGGTAGTTTAAGGGAGTCTCTAGTGGCAGATGCATCTACCTACACCTACCCGCCATAGGTCAAAAGAACAAAGTAGTACTCCAGAATACAGGGAACACAGACATGCCAGTAGGGACCTTATCCCAAATAAAGGCCTTGGAGATTTGCCTCTCAAAGTTAAGCTCAATCAGCAAGGTAAGACTCAGATGAAGATCTGAGATTGAAGCAATAAGGAGTAAAAGTTTTTCTAGAATTTTCTAATTGCATGTGTTCCCCAGCAGGGTAACAATGTCCTTGATAGGTGCTGGTCTAGCATTCAGAGTTGGGATTCTAGCTGGATTATTATGCAGAACATAGCTGTCTATATTCTCATTTATTACCACAATGAAGTGGTCATATATAATTGAAACTCAAGACTGTTGAGGGTTATTTTTAGGAGGAAGAGCAGTCATCTGAGTGAGTTTCATGGCAAGAAACAAAACAAGCATGTACCACACAGCTACTATGTGATTCCACAGGGCTAGCAGATTTGAAATAGAATCTCATTTAATCCTCAGAGCAGTGATTATGATCAGATCCCACTGATGTCTCGGTACATGGTGAACTAATATGCAGGTCAGTTGTTATTACTTTCATTTCTCAGTCAAAATTAAAATTCAGAAAGTGTGACTTATATGAGGCTCTACTTTAATATCCTCATAAACTTGGCCAGATGAGTTTGTTATAGGAGAAATTCAGTCTTCACATGAATTGCTTACTCAACAATTTATCCAATGTATTGGTCCAGGTATAGAGTAAACTGCCAATTAAAAGTTTCCTTATGTAATCTGTATTTATATATAAAAGCAATGTATTTATATATATATTTTTTTATATAAAAGCAATGACTTGTATACCAAAGATACAATAAATATGTAATTATTATTCTTAGTAATAGATAATACATCTACTAATAATTGTGCTACTATTACTACTGCTACTGATATTTATCCATCTGTAAGACATGAAGAGTCCTCTCACATTAACAATACTCATAATTCCAAGGTTCTCTCTGCATTCTGCATCATGAACATTTGAACTGCTTTCTCAGGTGACTGAGCCTTGAGTTCAAAGCTTGTCAATTTAACTTTGAAAGAAAAAAAAAAAACTAACATACACCAGCATTAAAAACTATTACCTAACAAGATGGTACATTATTTTTTTTCTTAATATAGTTTATAACATATTTCCTTTCTTCATGATCTTAAAAAATTTTTCTTTCATGGACATTTTTCATCTTTATGGTGTATTCACTTTTAGGGCTCAGGAGAATGATAATCAGCTCGATGGACTTTAAGTAGATGGATATTGAAAAAGACATTTTCCATGAGAAGAGAAATTTATAATTTCTTCCTTTCCTGGACCTTAGTCATAATTATATGTTAGTTGTCATGAGTGGCACAAGTCATGGTAGAAGTGGATGCACACCAGCAATGAATTCATTAAGTCAAAACGAGATGCAGCTGGGTGCAGTGGTGCATACCTCTAATCCCAAAGACTCAGAAGACTGAGACTGGAGGATCTTGAGTTCAAAGCCAGCCTCATCAAAAGCAAGGCACTAAGCAACTCTAAATAAAATACTGTCTCTAAATAAAATACAAAATAGGTCCAGGGATTTGACTCAGTGGTTGAGTGTCCCTGAGTCTAATCCTTGTATCCCCCCACAAAACAAAACAAAACAAAAAACCAAGATGGCACAGACTATCCTGAAATACAAGGATATGAGTCTGAAGAATTTGTAAACATTTTGTACATATTGCCCAAGACATTTTTCCAATCTTTTATCTCACATGTCTCTCTCTCTGCAAATTAACAAAACTTCATTATATGTGTTTTATACTCTATAATTTACAAGATATTTTTCATATGTAATTACTGAATTTGTTATTAAAGCTAGTGAAACATTGACTGTTCCATCCTGCTATTTTATAAACAAAAGCACTAAAACTCAAACAGGTTATATCTTCTCCAAATTACAGAGTTGGGAAACTCTGAGTCTAGAAGTTGCCTTTAGGTTGTGCTAGCCTGATGACCTGTCCAGGAAAGCAATATCTAAACATGATTCTGATATCAGAGATGTCATCTCTTGTCTTTTAGCATACTTCTATACCCACATCAAGAAACTAGCAAAGGTACCACACATTTATTAAAATTGTACTGAACATACAGTATACTCATTTCTAAGGAACAAGACACAAAGTAAAGGGAAAAATGTGGTACATGCCCTGAAGACACTAATCAATAAAGAGAAATTCTACCCACAAGTCTCTTTATGTATCCAACAACCTCAGGAAGCCCTGCAGAATGGTTACCAATGTTCAGTTTTTGTTGTTGCTGGATATTTTTGGTTTGGTTTGGTTCACCTTTTTTTTTTTTTTTTTTTTTTTTTTTTTTTTTTTTTTGCATTGTCACTAATAGCTCTTTATTTAAACATTCCAAAGATACCCAAACCATATGAAATAGATTCCCAACCCCACTTGGAAATAAAAACTGAATAAAAGCACACAAAGCCCCATAATTGGTATTCCAACTCACAACACAGCACTTACTCTGAAAAGTTATTCGTCCTCAGTACAAAAACACAGAAGTCATCTGAGGCCCTGATACAAAAACCCCACACACATTACCATCCCACTGCTGACAGCAACTCGACACTGTTTTAAAAGCAGATGGCAGTTCCCAAGATTTCGTAAGGAGCTATAAATTCTTCCCATAAATAATTTGAGAGACTGGACTTTAAGACCAATGTCAGCTAACAAAGTGTCCTGAACCTTCAGGAGCAGCAGTTTTCTTTCTTTCACTTGAAGGTGAAAGCCTGGTATAGCCATAGACATGCTCGACCCAACTCTGCCACAGAACACTGTGCAATGAGCAATTTCTAAGGGCTAAAAATTACTTTTTCATAAGCTCTTCATACCCATCCTCCCAGACTGCTCCATCAGCTCACCAGGTTTCAGTTTTTAAAAACACATACTTCATAGTTCAGAAGTTCTGGATTTGGTCTCTTTCAAAGGACCATCAGAGAGCAGGCCAGTGGTGTGTCGGGTATCCTCCCCAGAGTGGACTGGGTGTGGTGGGGTCACAGCCTGGACTGGCTGCCAGAAGGCCAGCTTCCTCTGCCCTTCAGCTCCTTACCCCCCTGGTCCTCTGGCAGTCCAGAGCTGGCTGTGCTGTCATTGGTCAGAATGATCTCTTCTTTCTTCTCTCCAGCACCATCATCCAAAGATAATGAAGCTGTTCATTCTTGAATCCAGGCCTTTCCCCTGCCATCTGTACAACACAGTGGGGCTCCGCAGCATACCTGGATTTGCAGAATCCAGGTTATACTTAAGAATGACGCTTCCTTTTGCCAGGTCTCGGTTAGACTGTACTTTTTGTTATTTGAATTTTCTAAAAAAAGAAAAAAATGGATTTTCCAGGGTCAACCATGTCTTCATTATTACATTATTATTATTCCATTATTACAGTAATAATTCTTGAATTACAAAATGGATATAATGGATACAATCTCTCCTGTGTCAACTGGAAGATGATCGAATTCTTCACCATTGTTATTTTGACAGCAGGTTTTTGTGTCCGTGTGTTAATAACCTTCTTCTTCCTCTTTTCACTGTTATTCAGCAGCACTCTCCTTGGCTTCTTAGTAACCATATAGAGTTGACTTTTCTTCCCTTCCATAGTTTAAGTTAACAAATTCATCCTTGGGAATGAAGGACCCAAAGCATGAAATCTCTCAATAGGTGGGAATAAAGGGTCATCTTCAGGAAGGGAGGCAAACCAATCTTTAAATCTAAATAACTTCATTTTCGTTGATAGAGGAGGACCACACATAACACCTTTTTTAATTTTCATTACTCTAAATTCTAAGTGTTCGAGTTATTTCTGTACCACCAATTCCAGTGACCAACTGACTTTCAGGCTCTAAGATGTCTATCTACCAGTGTCCAACCCTGTGGAAGTTTCAGGGTTTAATCTGTGGTTTCACTGGTCTGCAGATTTACCCTGGACCAGGAGATCATGTTGACATTCTCTCCACAGCATTAAAGATTTTTTTTTAATAATACAGCCACAAAGTACCCTTCAGTATTTTGATGATTTAATATTCTAACACATGACTCTAGGTGCATGGCCTGTAACTTTCCCAGGTCCTTTGGAAGGAACATGATAGGTCGAATTTGGGTATGCCTGTGGTGGGGAACACATGCCCAGTCTGTAAACCACTGCCCATCCCTAGTCCTGACCATCCACTGTGTAACTCTTGGCACTTGCTTCAGTCCTGGTGATTTAGCAGATACATCAGCAAGCTCAGGAGCACTCTTTACTTTTCTCCAGGAGATGCTATGACTGTTTCATCCTCCACACAGTTTAGAGAACATGTACAATAATCACCCCATACCCTCTACTAACTGCTCAGCTCCTAAAGTGGTGATTGGTAGCTGTAAGCCACCAATTTAAGGTGGTCCACTTCTTCCAAACATCAATATTTTTTTTCATAGTGCTGTCTCTGCTGCAAGAGATATCACATATAATTTGGTCATAGAAGAGAACCTCTTTTCTTCCACCCATGTGTATGGTGAGTGAGGTATGCTGGATGTCTCATGGCTTACCACCATGATGGAGGGACAGCTTAACCCTTTGGTTTAATGAAACAGCAAAGAGCAGACTGGTGTTGTGGCTCAGCTCAAATGTGAGGCACTGGATTTGATCCTTAGAACCACATAAAAAGTAAACAAAATGAAGATATTGTGTCCATGTGTAACTAAAAAAAAATATTTAAAAAAAAGAAAGAGCAAAGAGCAATGCTTCTTGTCCATGTCATTAGCAATCACAAATCCCTCTGGAAAGGGGAGGTTCGTGTCTGCATACAGCCTTTCAATCAACTGTGTGGTCTTCTATCCAGGTCTCCACATATATTTCTAAGATCTTATGAAGTGGCTGAACTTAGGCAGGAGCAGCAGATCATGCTGACAGTTTCCTGAAGACCGAGGTTTCCAGATTTGATTTCACTAACCAGGGACTGACAAATGTTTCCAACTATAGAGACTTTCTCAAGACTTAAATTTCTGGGCCAGGCAAGTTATTCAGGATACCAACTCAATGGCTGGGGAATTTCAACTTTCTAACTGTTCACGTCTAGGTCCTCTGATTCCTTGAAATTCTAGTTCTTCAAGCAATGAAGAATCTCTTTTCCATGGCCTTAGTAGCCAGTAATTCTCAAAGGGGCTGGGAGGGTGTCCCAGAGTGCTTTCATGAACTGGCCCAACTGGCCCTCAGACATGATCTAGAGTTCCTGAGAGTAGTGCTTGAATAGCCTGTTTTTCTGAATGATCTTGGGGTCTCCACCTTACCAGCCCACCTGGCTACACTTTATAAAGCCCTCAGTGCAGACCTCTGAATGTTCAAGTTGCTGCTACCAATGGGAGCCACCTGTCCAGAGCTCACCACCCCATGACCCACATGGCTACGCATGTTGTGCTCAGACACTAGCGAGCCACCATCACAAATGCCACAGTAGACTTTCAGTTTTAAGACTCCTGACTCTTACAATGAGGGATTATTAGGCATTCCAGCACTTAAGCATAAGTATAGAAACCCATTAACCTTAGAATGCATTACCAAAAAACAGCCATAATCTTATATTTCCAGCAAAGTTTTTATGTCTAAATGTAAGCTACTATAATTGATTTTTCATTAACCTATTTCATATTTAAGGGCTATAAAGGGATTTTCTGATGACTAAAAGGAGAAAGGTATATTACAAAATGAGGGATAGAAAGGGGATGACCCTGAAGAGTGGGCCAGAAGGCTGTATGATAGCATAAGAAAATGAGAGCCAAGTGATCATCAGTGGTTATTCCCATCCAAGCCCTAAATGCCAAACGCTTTATATAAATGTCTTTGAGGACCATTTTTCCTTAGTTATCCACAAATTATGAGAACCTTTTGCATCAACAATGACTTACAGTTTCCAGTTTCCAGTAACTAAAATATAATTTTTTTAACTGAATGCCATTTACAGCATTCATTATGGGGGAAAGGTGAACACTATATTGCCTTGCATAATTGCTTAGAAAGAGAAGTAACTAAAAATAGTATGTCCACAAATACAACTGTTTACTCACTTAAGCATGTCCTAATTGTCCTAGATATTTGTAATATATTGAAAGAAGAATGGTTTTACACCCTGAGAAATGAGAATGTTCTTTTCCTTTAAGCAATAGGATGCTACTTCAGAGCTTCTTAAAAGGTCTGACTGTAACCCATCAATTCTCCTTTTCTCTACCTCACAAGCAGAAGGGAGCTTCTAGGGCTTGCAAATGAACTCAGCCTTTTCCTTCTGCAAGTCTGCACTGCCAACATAGCTGCTAGAGGGAAATGTAACTTCAGAGAACATGACATTACTTCCATTTCTTTTTCATCAGTTGAGGGAGTCTGAAACCATACCAAAATCCTCCTTTGGGAGTCCCCAGAGAAAATAAGAGCCTGAAGAATAAAGATTATATTAGGTTCTATTTTGGTTATCCAGAGAAAGACTATACCAATCACAGTTCAATTCAGCAAAATCACTCTAAATGTTTTAAATAGAGAGAATTTAACTCCCAAGTGATAGAACAGCTGGGTGAAAACAGGGGATGAAGTTAGGGTGGTGGATAAGCCCCTTTCACCTGCAGGAGATGGGTGGACAGTGGTAACAACAGGGGCCAAGGTTGGTTTGTCCGACTATGGAGGTGGAGCCATGGGGGAGCCATAGCAGAGAGAAAGGTAGAGTATTTCCCTGGATGCATTTTTCTTCCACCTCCTAGTTTCTAGGAAATATGCCCTAGGGGTCCACTGGAAGTACATGCAATGGATTTCAGGGTCAACATACTCAGATCAGCCAAAGACCCCACAAACATGACTGTTTGATTGTAATGTGTTTTGTCCCTTACCTACTAGAATTGAGCTGCACGAGAAGCAGATTTCAGTGTTAGCCCAACAAGGTAGAGTGCCATCCATGAGCCCAGGCTAGCCTTTCCCTAGGCTGAAAAGCAGGTAGAGGCCAGCAGTGCAAATATATGTGAGAATTGGTTTCTGATCTCATATTTGACACCTGCAACATCCTCTCCCCAAAAAGGATCCCAGAAATCTCTGGAATATACAGGGGAAAGGAAGAGGGCATGCTAAATGTCCCATTGTAATCAGGAAGACAAAGTCAGTACATCTTCAATTATTATCTCTAGACTGATGATACCTGAAAAAAATCAGATTATTCATGCTTATAAGGTCACTAAAAAATCTATCAGTAGTGATTACCATGCCTCTATTTTCAGATATTTCTGCAATGAGTAAATATTATTTTCATTGCTAAGGTTTTTAAAAAGGTACCACAATTCATTCTGTTTCGAATACGTGATGCTTCCTGTTATCCTGGTTGGACTTTGACTTACATAGACCTGTCTGGATAGTGGGCATCCTAGTGTGCATCTCAAGGCAGCTCAGCACGGGCCCATCAGGCCGAGTGCTGCTTGCTGCAATCAGATTTAATTGGCCTGCTTGTCAAACCAAGCACCCAGTTCTGACTCTTGGGCTCCTCTAAAAACGCTTAACCAAAGAAAAGCTCTGGCCAAAATAGTCTTAATATTCCCTCTGTTTGCCTGAAATTGAGATAGGGAAAAGTTTCTTCCTGACTTCAGGCCTCTGACCTCCTTTTCTTAAAGCAATTTACTTTACAAAACTTATAATTGCAAATTCGTTCTTTGTCCCATTTGAAATAAATCCCCTTAGAAGACCAGACAATTTGAAGACCGAGGGAATATCTTTCTCAGTGGCCCTGGAACCGTGTCTTTGGCATGTCAACCCTGAAAGATGTAGCCTCTGCTATCCAATCCCTGTTAAAACTAGAAGGAACCTAATGTCCCAAGCTACCCCCTTTCATGAAGAGACAGGTTTCCTTTTCCTTTATGTAAGTCAATTAGTAGACACAGATAGCCAATACTTCCCTCACTCCAGCCCTTAAAAATACCTCCAATGAGAAATATTTGTGACTTCGTGAAGACATATGAAGTCACAAATATTTGTGACATAAATATTTGTCATAAATATTTGTGACTCCCCCCCATGGCAATAGACTGAATAGTCTTCTCACCTGTTAAATTTTTTCCCCATGTAATTCTTACTTTGACATCTTCCAACTTCCTCCTGGACTCATCCTGTATTTATGAATTAGCAATGTTTTCTTTCTTTCATTTTTTTTTAACAGAGAAATAGAATTTTCAGTTGACTTTCTTATCTCTCTAGGAAGCTTGGGGAGATTACTTAGGTTTATGCTCAAATGGATCTTTGTCTAAAGCAAATCACTCTTGGTAAAAAAAAGTTTCCTTAATTCCCCAAAGGGCTCCAATTAGAAAAAAAATGGTTTGGATTCCATTCTCTCCTCTCTTCTATCTTCTTTGTTTATGCACACACAAACACACACACACACACACACACACACACACACACCCCTCTATCTCATTTATTTAAGAAAGACACTCCAGGCCTGGGATGCACGCCAACACCAGCTCCCCCTGAAGTGAAGAACTCATCACTTAGCTGCTGGGAGGGATGCTGGGGGCCATCCTTCAGCAATCACTTCCCTGCAGGAAGTGCCTTGCCCAAGACCCCTTATCCATCAGGTGCATTGCAACCTCACTCAGTGACTGCCAGGTGCAGGCATATAAACACCTGGAGCTCTTGGCCCAACTCATGACAACTTTTCCTCAGGCCATTCTCATTCCATTGCCCCCTGCAGTTGACCGTGGGGTCATAGTTCAACTTCTGCTTCTGCTGCATTTTCCTTCCTTCCTCCTCTTCAGTAGGTGCTGATCCCTGCTCACTAACCTGTCTCACAATCTGCTTCCAAGAAAATGCAAGCTGCAATGGCTGATTTGAGAATCAAATCAAATGTACGTAAAAGTCCTGCAGAAGCTCTAAAGGAGTAACCTTCTGAAAGGTAAAAATAATGATGACATTTGATTAAAATGCTGGGTACTTTGATAAATATTATTTAACTCTATCCCCCCAAAAGCCACATAGATATTTTTATTTCTCATTGTTTTTTAGTTGAAAAGACTACACTCAGAGAGGTCTAATTTTGTTTCATTTTTTAAATCAACGTCACGCATCTAAATAGTTTCAAATTTGACTGAGGCTTGTGACACCCTGCTTTATCCTACTTCTTCATGATCTACCACAACATCATATTAGTTGATACAGCTTCTTGGTTGAATGCCATTCATAGAGCAGAAAGCTATAATTTTAAGAAAAAAGGCAGAATATAAAAGAGGCTTCAGGTGAGCACAGTGCACTTGAGAACAACCAGTGGAAAGTTCAGCTACCTCCTCCATAACTGGTCCAGGACATGCTCCCTGCTGAGAACAGGGAAAGGTTGTCAGGTCTATTAACCTCAGCCAGTACAAATGGGGACCCAGATGTTCTCGTCTAAAATGAAATCCTTCCCAACAGATGGTCAGGTTTAACAAGTTGGTTCTAAGACTGAAGCTTCCAAACAGCTCTCTGTATACGAGTAGAATCAGATAGAACCAAAAAACTTCAGCCAACATGGGGCTTAGATACTAATCCCAACAGTGACCAGCAGCTAAAAGTAGCACCTCTCACCAATGCCAGAATCTATCTGGCAGGACTGATTGCTTTATTATATGATCAAAAAGGCCTTATTTGGATTAGGAGTTTTTGAATACCTACTGAAAAATGTAAACTGCTATAATATGAATAAGCATTATTATATGTACTTTGTGAAGCATCACAATACTATGTAACATGATGCTCTGTTAGCTTCCATTAATGCAATCAAAATACATGACAAGAACAACTCAGAGGAAGAAAATTTTATTTTGGCTCATGGTTTTAAGTCCATGTTTGGCAAACTCCATTGTTCTGGACTTGAGGTGAGCCAGGACATCATGATGAAAGGGCTTTTCTCATGGTGGCCAGAAAGTGGGAGAGGGGAGAAGGGGTCACAAGAAGGATGAGCCCTTTCAGGACACACCCCTAATAAGCCACTTCCTCTAGCCATGCCCCTAACTGCCTACAGGTACATCCAATTAGCACTTCAACTAGGATGGACTGATTAGGTTATAACTTTTATAATCTAATCTTTGTACCTCTGAATATTCCTGTGATAACACAGGAACTTTGGGGGAACACCTTATATCCAAACCACAGCACAGTCATTTAACAGATATCTATTGAGCTTCTAATTACATGTCAGGCTTGGTTCTAGGTTTCAGGATTATTGTGACCAGGATGACAGTGCTGCCTTGTTACTAACAAGGTTTATACCTAATATTAGAAGCCCTCAGCATCAGAACAGAGAGTATTCCACTCAGGGTAGAACACTTAAATCAGCTTGGGAGGTAGGTAGACCCTACCCTGCCAGTTAAAACTCATTATCTAGGGGAGGTACACAAACATTAGTATTTCCTAAAATCTGGATCATTCCAATATGTGCAGCTACATTTAAGAACCAGTGGATGAGTGTATTCGTTCTCAAACTGTAACTGCATTAAAGTCACTGGGATGGCTTCTTAAATCACAGATTGCTGGGCCCCATTCCTAGGCTTCTTCATTCAATAGGTCTGAGGAGGCCCAAAGATCTCTCTTTCTAATAAGTTGAGAGGTGATATGGATGCTACTGGTTCAGACTTTCACAATTGGTATACTACCATATGGGAACTTATCTGAATTTATATATCTCACCAGAAAAGATGCTTTCCTAATAGTAATCTACACATTAATGATAAATTTATTATAATTGAGTGACAGATTCCCACTTGTACAACCTTCCAAGAAAGGAATGAGAACAAGAACTTAAAAGAGCTGTTGTTTGTTCCTTGAGCCACCTTTGCCCATACAATTCACAAACAGGAGAAGGCCATGGTGCATGGTCTATGTGTCCTGGCTGCATAGTGCAAAGGTTAACAGCAAGAACTCAGAAGCCATTAGGGGCCTATCTCTGCCACCTACCAGCTGTGTGATCTCTAATAAGAGATCAGTTTCTTATTAAAACATGAGGGTTGAAAACAACATGGCAAAATGCTTAATTAGTTCACAGCCTGGCATATGAAAAGAGTGAGTAAATGAGCATTGGCTATTTGTACTCTCCTAAAATCAGCCCAGTACTCTTCCTGTTCAGTTTGTAAAAATATTCCAAACTGCATTCTCCTTTCTTTTATGACGCTCTGTGTTTCAGACCTCAACCTGGTCTTGGGAAGATTATACCAACCTGACAATAAGTATTATGAAGAAAACAAATTCATGTTGAATACAATGCTAGTATGCTAATAACCTTCCAAGGGGTTCCCAAGGAGGGAGTTATACGGATGAATAAGACATAGTATCTATTCCCAAGGAACTTAACATCTAATAAAACAGAGAAGATAGATTTGCAAATAATCTTATTCCAAAGCAGTCTCTAGGAGGACATTAAGAAAAATGAAAACAAAGACTTATAGATCAGAGAGGGGAGAGTGGACATCTGGTTGTGTTGATAACAACTTATGGCTATGGCTTCAAGGAGAAAATGGCACTTGATTTGGGTCAGAGAGGATGACTAAGAGCCTGACACACAGAGAAGGTAATGGGAACAGTATTCCAAGAAGGGACGGCATGTACCAAAAAAAAATAAGCCAAAACCACAACACTCAGGTTAGCTCAGAAAAACAAACAGGACATGCAGGAAGAGCTAGAATCAGTCTCAAAGTATTTCCTTTACCCCTTCCAGCCTGTGAAACCAGCCCTGCCTGTGTTTCTTTCTTAGCAGGTAAATAAGTTTCCTTAATAAGAAGATACTGCTGTAGATTGATCAATGAAAGATGAAAACAACAACAAAAATGCTCAGTTGCACTATCCTAGAAGTCAGCTTCAAGGTGTTTTATTTTTTTCATAAATGTTTTCTGGCACTTTTCAAAAAAAAAAAAAAATCTTATTTGGTTTTCACTTCTCCTAATTATATATTTAACATATTGACAACAAACACCTAGGCAGAATTGAATTAAATCATGGGACTTTTAAAGTTTTAGCCATTTAGACATAGTCACACAGTGAAGATAAAAGTGATGATGGTCTAAGACACTGTTTTTCCTGGTGACATACAGCCCCATTGGATTGAACAGCTGGTGAAGTACTAGCTGTGTGGGGTAAAATGAGGGCTGGGCATAGGGTAAAGTATCATGAAACTTCTAAGTTGGACTGGAATTTGGACCAGAGTTTTATAGATCCTTAAAATAGGTCACAGTTCATGGGGAAGGTGAAAGGTGGCAGTGGTTGGAGGAAGGACTGAAGAATAGTCAAGAAGGGCAAGAAGTTCTAGGTCCAGACCTAAACAAAAGCCAAGGTCTCCCAGGGTATATAATTTCTGAAACATGAAAAGGGCTCCCAGCCTAGAAATATCCTTTCTTACCTGTCAGTGAGGCCTAAAATTTTACTCTTTGGAATTCTAACACTTTGGTGGCTTGGGGAAATAGCCACATTGCATTGTTCTGTTATTCATTAACGCTTCAACATGAATTCATTTACCAGTGTTTAAGTCAGTAAGCATTAACTGGTTTTCTCCATCATAAATGATTTTTAAACATGTACCACATTCCAGGCATTTTGGTGAAGGCAGGGAGACTGAAGAGGTGCTCCTACCTTCACTGAGGTGAGAACATAGCAGAGCACAGAAATCCAGCTTCAGATTCATGCTGGGGAATGAGAAAGAAGGAACCCTCTGCATACCAGGAGGACAACTTCTTTTTTCTCCCTCAGCTTCTCTTCAGAACACTTACTTAAATGATTATCTTGCAACGTCTAACACTTTTCAACCTTCTAGTTATTCATATGTTAGATTTAACTCGTTGACTAAGAGTTCAAATTCCTTGATGTAGAACAAAATAATTATACAAGTATATGACCTGTATATACGTATTTAGTATGGCTTCTTCACCCCAAGTTTTGCACAAAAGGCAAATCAAGGCTTATGCTAGCCAGTGACCTGCTCAAGATTACAGTGTGGTCAACTTTTCTAGATTCATCTCCAAGGTGTTTTCTTGCTCAAGCTCCTCTGCAGGCAAGAAAACAGATTTACTCTGGGTGTAGCCATTCTTTGTACCCAAACCATATTCTATTAACCTTTCTATGGTGGTTTTAGCTTGTGTCTGCAAATTATGCCACACCCCTCCCTTGCAAAAGTGGGAACAAATTCCCATACGTGTGAGTATGGGCTATACTTAGTGGCTCACTTCTACAGGAGAAAATATAACAGGAATGGTAGCACATGGCTTCCAAGGCTAGATCACAGAACATGTTGCTGCTTCCCCTTCTTCTCCTTCATCATCTACTCTAAGAGAAACCAGCTTCCATTTTGTAAGGGTGCTCAACAGTACTATGGAGAGATCCACTTGTGGTGAACTGAACCCTCCTGCCAACAGCCATGTGAATAAGCCACCATGAAAGTGGGTCATGAAACCTCAGTCAAGTCTGCAGATGAATGCTGCCCTGGCTAATAGGTTGACCATGACCTGTGAAAAATCTCAAGCCAGAATCACCCCACTAAACCACTTCCCAGATTCCTGACCCATTCAAAATATATGAAAAAATAAACTTAATATCCTTTAAGTTTGAGGCATAATTGTTACTCAGAGATAGATGACTAATACTCTCACAACAAATCTGACTCTTTTGTTACTGTAGAAGAAGGTGCCATTAACAGACACATTCATGTTGCTGAGTTCTTGTAGGCTAAAATCATTATTTCACCATTTAAAAGCAGTAGTGTTACTTTTCTTTTACTAATTACTTCTTTTACCACCGTGTACTCACCATAATTCTGATCCCTAGTAATATTTATTCCCAAGGTTTAACAATATATGACCAAATGGCCATAGAAGCCCCCAGTACAAATACCACAGATACTCATTGCTATATTCTCAGCTACTTCCCTCTTCAGGGGAATGAAAGGTGGAAAATCCTTGTCCCCTAGACCAAAGCCTGAGGTTTCTTTCTCCTTCCTATTTCAGAAAGTCACTTCAGCCTGCACAAATCAGCCTGCAAAATAAAGATACACAGGCACACACACACACTTATAATCAGATGCACAACCATATTAATGCAATGATGAGATCAATGGTTCAGGGAAAGACTATGGATCCAGTTTTTACAACCATGGGATTAACTACTCCCTTTTCCTCTGAAGATTCTTGGCTAGTCCATGTTTAAATCTTTGCTTCAAAGTAGGCCTTGGATTCTTAAAGTTTGTTTTCAGAAATCATAAGATCTGTATATATACCATGGTTTCTGGTTAAAAATTCTCCCCTAAAGTGACTCACTCTGCATTTCTGATTCTTTGAGATTAATCCAGGGTGTGGAGTTGCTAATACTTTGTAGAAGCTATGATAGCTCCTCACAAATGCCATTTATAATCTTCTGTTGGAACTTGGCTCTTCAGACAGGAGACCTATTCCTCCCATACATACTCCCAACTTGCACCTAACTCCCATTGTGGCTACAGATGCTCCAACCACTGATCTCAACTGCTGCTCTTTGTCATCAGTCCTCCCAGTTCTGAGTGCCAAGTGATGTAGATTTCAGAGTTCATCTAAAAATAAAAATTGTCATTTTTTATTCTAATTAATACAATCATTACCCTTGATCATCCTTGCAGGTTTATTCACAATCCACATGACAGAAAAAGCAACTTTCCAGAAGAGCCTTCTACCCAAAGGAGAGAATCCAGAGAACAACAGAGCAGGGAAGTAGAGGCCACCCTTCTCCATAGAAATCAAGTAACTGAAGGGCCCTGCTAGATACACCACGGGTTTCATGCTGGACCACATTAATCCTCCTTAGACATAACTTGAAAATTTAAACACATTTGGTCAATGACGGAAATATGTTCCCACTTCATTCAATTGTATTTGATTTGAGTTAGTGTCAAGAATATAAAAGTGCTCTCTTAAACAGCTTTATTGAAGTATAATTTCCACACAATAAAATATACTCATTTGAAGTGGACAGTTTGAAGGATTTGGACCGATGTCTACATTCATGTAAACATTGTCACAACTGAAACTTGGACTATTTCCTTTACCCTAAAAAGTTGCTTTTTTGCTTTTTATATATTTTGATACTGGGGATTGAACCCAGGGGTGCTCTACCACTGAGTCATATCCCCAGCCTTTTTATTTTTTATCTTGAGACAGGCGATCCTCCTGCCTCAGCCTCCCAAGCAACTAGAATGACAGATGTGTGCCAGTGCATTTTGCTTCCTCTTTGCAGTCAATCTCCACCCCAGTCCAGACCCTAGACAGTCACTGATCTGTCTCCTTCTACTGTGTGTGTTATTTGTGTATTGCTGTATAATTGTTGCCCCCAAAACTTAGCAGTTTAAAACAAGAAACATGTCATCTCACCCAGAAGTAGGGCTGGAAGTGTGGCTGGAAGTTGCGGCTCAGTTACTTCCGTGAGGTTGCATCAAGCAGGAAAGCAGTTTGTTCAGACTCACCTGGGGCTTAATGATTCATTTTCAAGTAGGCTCACTGGCATGGCCGTTGGCATGGGCTCTGCACATGGCTTCCTGGGTGTTCTCATGACAGGGCAACTGGCTTCCTGCAGAGTGACTGGTCTGAGAGAGAACAAGAAAGTCGAAAGCTGTGTGTCTTTGATGATCTGGTCTCCCAGGGAGCACACGGCCACTTTCACTTCATTCTGTTTGTTAAAAACAAGTCACCAGGTTCAGCCCACATTCACGTTAGAGGAAATTCGACTCTATTTCTTGAAAAGAAGAGTATCAAAGAACTTGTGTACATTGGAAATACAACATACTAAGTGTTACCTTTTAAAGAATTTCATATAAATGGAATCATGTATTACATTACCTTTTATTGTATGTCTTCCTTTGCTTAGCATATTTTTGAGATCCATGTATATTTTTGCACGTTATCAATGACCTATAGCCTTTTATTATTTGGATAGTATTCAGTTGTACATCTGTGGCACATTTTATCTATTTACTAAAGCATGTTTATATTTTCAGGCCAATTTAGGAGACATGGAGTTTTTCTGTCTGCATGAATGGAGTCTATTGAATTGCATGTTTTCAAACATTAACTTTTTTTAAAAAAAAAGAAGAGTTTTTGTTATAAATGAATAAAATTTACAAAACATAACTTTACTACAAGGGCAATTACCTCTGTTTACATGTTCTGGATTGTGTAACATAATCGATGTTTAGGCAATCAGATGATTGAAAAGAAAAACTCCACCTAACCAGAAATTGGAGTTCCTTTATTATATGCTGATCACATATACACAGATTACCCCCAAATAGCAATCATAATATTTGACATTGATTTTTATCCTCAGCATCATGTATTGGAATAAAAGGAGAGTTTTTGAGGTAAACATTTTTCACAGTATACAGAGATGGGAGTACCTCAGGTCATATTAAAATTTGATTTCTATCACAAAATGTCCGGTTTTGCTAAAAGAATGGGCCTTCTGTACAAACCATATCTCTTATCAGAATTTAACTTTATGTCTCTAAAGAATATGAAGCATGAAGCTTTTCAGGAGGAGCATGAATAGAGTTTGGAAGGTTGTTTTGGGATAGGAAATACTGTTATTAATACCTGTCAGGGGAATGAGTCAAACAGTCAAAGGCATTCGCACATCTGTAATGCTTAATCTCCTGCAACCAGGCTTTTCCTTCCTGATCAAGGGTCAGTCAAGGGTGGCAAGCTGAAGGCTATCACAGTTATCAATGCAAGCAGCAGGAGGAGGGACAGGACAAAGCCACAGCCCAGGGCTCAGGAGAACAGTCTTTAGCTGAGTCCCAGTGATTTCTGGCTCTCCTTCTAGAATTTAGCATGGGTCAGGACTTCATAATGAATAAATGATTATATTTGGAATAAATAAATAATTATCTTTGCAGATGTATTCATAAAGCATCCATCACAAAGTTGAATAAATTACTGCTCTGAATAAAATGTGGAAAACTTGGGAAAGTTACCTTTCTGCATTTTGTAGGGTTTTTTAGCCTCCAGACCATGAAATCCAGGACGGGAGAGGAAGGTGTGCAAGCTAGTTATATTAGCGATGCAGGAAGAGGGTCCAAATTCCTTGGTGAGATCACACAAGCTGCACAGGGCTGCCCATCCCCAAATTTATATGTGAGCACCTTGACGGTTGAAGATGACTTCACATAGAGTCAGTTTCATCAACAAGGAAGTCTTTTACATTTTACATGCATTGGGGGTAGGGCAAGTAGGACCATGGGCCTCTTTTGCAAAATTCCTTTGATTTATATTTAGTCATTATTTATTTCATTTTTAAGTGTCAACTAATATAAAGGCATGTTCCATTTAATAAAAATGACTAATGAAAAAGATTTAATAATAAGAGAAGAGCTCTGGGAAGGTGGTGGGAGAAGTGAAAAAATATTAACTAGGAATATTAGAGAATCAGAAATGGGAGAACTTGTTTTGATCTCAGATGCTAATCCAGAAATTATCTTTCCTTCCCTAAGAAATAAAAGGTAGCCCTCCACCACCACCACTGCCTTACCCCACCTCTGCACACGCACACACACACACACAAACATGTAGCAAACATGCATTTTCCTTTTGTTGCCTTGTTTAAATTTTTCTTGGGGCAGGAGCTTCCTTCAAATATCCCAGTTTAGAGGGTAAAGGGAAGTTCTCTTTTATACATACCTGTGCATTCATTGCTCTTTCTTTCCTAGCTCCCCCTTCCAGGAGAGTTGTCCTCCTGCCCCTTGCCTCAGGACTCATACCTGTGAGTAATAAATTTTTGTTCCAACAAAAGAATTGCTCTCATGAGTATGGCATCCAAACACAAATTTGGGAGGGAACTTCCCCATGTTACAGTGAGGTTTCTGTAACACCCCCTCTTCCTTTATATTAATAAGGGAATTGGCTGAACAAATACTTGTTAAGTGTATATAAAATGTCAGGCATAGTCAGAAGCATCAGGGTTGCAGAAAATACATTAAAAATAAGACCCTGCTAGGGTTTGGATTCATATAGAAATTGGTATTGAGAGTGGGGTCATTGCTGTGACCGTGTGGTTCAGAAGACTTGGGCATGGGTTTGTGGGAGGAGTTTGAAAAAAATTAGAGATACGTGCTGAAGAAGACTTAGAATGTCGTCAGCAGACCTTAATGTGCAATTCTGCTGGGAATTCAAAAGACTAGAATGGCAAGAGGAACACTGACAGTGCTCGTGAGATTTTAGAGGGAAATGGAGACTCTACTGGAAATTGGACTATAGGTCATTCATGTTACTATCTGGCAAAGAATTTATCTATATTTTGCCATGTCCTAACACTTTGTCTGAGGCTGAATTTAAAGACGATGGGCTAATTAATCTGGCAAATTTCAAGGTAGCACAAAATTCAGGCTGTGGCATGGATTTTGCTGGCAGCTTTTAGCCAGGATTACTGTGAGAACTGGGAGCAGAAACCAGAGCAGGATTTTAAAAACTTGCAGTTTGATCAGAAAAGTGTGTTTAAAATTGGGGCCAAGGAATGTGTGTTCATTGACGAGATCACAACAGCTAAAGAGACGTTAAGTACTTTGCACAGAGAAAATAGGATCTCAGGAATTGAAAAGATCATACCCATCACAGGTTCAAGGGTGTAAAAGTAAAAATTTCCTTTGAGAAAAGACCTTGAGGGAACATTTACTTTGGTTTGCACAGAGTGGCCTAGGAGGTTTCTCCATGCTCAGCCACCCAGGCACTCAGAAGATTCTGGAAACACGGACTATGGGGACCCAGCTACTGCTCAAACTGGCAGTATGCATAGTGAGTGTGGTGCTGGTTCTGCAGGACTACAGGATGCTGGAGTTAGGGTATCCTGGAGGCTCCCACCAAGATTTCAAAGTAAGGCCTAGGATGCCAGGCGAATTGCAGCAGGGTTAGAATCCCTGCAGTCTGCCCCTGAGAGTTCAATGCATAAAGCTGTGAAGGTGAAGTCAGTACTGGAATGGAGACTACAGGAATTAAGAGACGCCATTAATGTTGGACTGTCTGCCAAGGAAAGCCGCCGCTGGCTTCAGCGAGGCCCTGATATTCTGTAGATCTATATCCATATTTGCGCCATATGGATCCCCCTAATGACCACTGCCACCTTATGAGTTTTGCACACATTATTTGGCCCTCGCTTTCTATTTCACTAATGGCCAAGTGTAATTCACACATACAGACCAAGAATCAACACACTGGTATAGAGCAGCTCTTTGTGCTATGTGCTCAGTACCAACTGACGTGCAACCAACTTTATTCTCTGGAGCCAGCTGCAGAATACTTCCTAACAGGTTTGGGTCTCTCTCTCTCTCTCTTTCTCTCTCTCTCTCTCTCTCTCTCTCTCTCTCTCTCTCATAATATCTTAAGTTTCCAGAACACATATGTATCCAATATTTAAGAAGTGTTTTTCCATACTTATTATTTTTAAGGGAAATTCTAAGACACTGAGAAAGTAGTTGGGGATTAAGAAATTTCCTACTAGAGATGGTTGGAAGCACAGAAATTCAAAGAACTGATCAAACTATTAGGGAATTCAAGATTTAGATACCAAAAGATGTGGTCTAATTGCTGGAACCAGGGACCTAGGGTAAGATTCAGAGTCAGGAAAAAAAAAATATAGGGAGGATTGAGCTTCAATGAGAACAACTTACAATAAATTAGGTATAGGAAGAAAGTACCTTGATACAATAAAGTCCACATGTGACAAACCCGCAACTAACACCATACTCAATAGGAGGAGATGGAAACATTTTCCTTGGGATCTGGAAGAGAGCAAGAATGTTATCTTTCACCACTTCTATTTTTAAAAAATTAGGCAAGAGAAATGCAAGGCATCCAGTATTTTCCATATTTGCGGATGAAGTATTCACATATATAAAAAATTCTAAAGACTTTAACCAAAAAAAAAATGACAGAATTAATACATGAATTTAGTAAAGTTGCAAGAAACAAAATCAACTTACAAGAATCAGTATCATTTCCACATGACAATAATGAACTATCTGAAAAAGAAACTGAAGAAGCAATCCCACTTGCAGTAGCTAAAACATTAAATGCCTCAGAATAAGCTTAACCAAGGAGATTAAGATTTCTACAATAAAAACTGTAAAACATTGATGAAAAAATGAGGATAAGACACAAATAAATGGAAAGTTATTCTGATTCATGGATCAGAATAAGTAAGCTTGTTAAAATGTTCATACCACCCCAAACAATCTATAGATGTAATTCAATCCCTATCAAAATACCAATGTCACATAGCACCAAAATAGAAAAAAATAATCCTAAAATTTGTATGGGACCCTAAGAGATGCCAAGTAACCAAAGTAATGTTGAATAAAAGGAACAAAGATTGAAGCATCACACTGCCCGACTTCAAATTAGTTTACTATAAAAGGTATAGTAAACAAAGCAGTATTGCACTAATGAAAAATAAACATGGAGATCAATGAAACAGAATTGAACATCCAGAGATCAACCCACACACCACCAAATTATTTTCAACAAAAACCTCAAGGACACACATATGGGCAAGGACACTCTTCAATAAATGGTGATGGGAAAACTGCATGTCCAGGTGTAGAAGAATGAGACAATATTCTCTCTCCATATACAAAAACCAAATAAACATAAGTCTCCAAATTATGAATCTATTAGGGAAAAAAGAAGGGGGACACTTTAGGACATTGGTCTGTGTAAGAAGTTTATGGCCAAAAATATGAATGTACAGGCAACAAAAGAAAAAATAGAAAAGCAGGATTACATCAAACTAAAACAAACTTCTGCACAGCAAAAGAAATAAGCAACAGAGTGAAGAGATAACCTATAGACTAGGAGGAAATATTTGCAAAGAATAGATAAGGAACATAAAAATCTAACAGCAAAGAAACAAATAATTTTATTTAAAAGTAGGCAAATGATCTGAATAGACATTTCTCAAAAGAGGAATATGTAAAGGCCAACACGTGTATGAATAATCATTAGGGAAATCTAAATGAAGATCACAAGGAGATATCATCTCTCCCTAGTTAAAATGGCTATAATAAAAAAAAAATGAAAGTGGCAACACTTGTGAAGATGTAGAGAAAAGGGAATTTTTATACACTGTTGGAGAGAATGTAAATTAGTACAATTACAATGAAAAAAAAATGTAAGGAAGTTTCTCAAAAAAATAAATGAAAATAGACCTTCCTCCTATATGATCCAGTGATCCCATCGCTGGATATTCACCCTAAGAAATGAAATCAATATATAAGGGACATGCCAGCATTCCCTTGTTTATTGTAGCAATATTCACAACTAGCCAAGATATGGAATCAACTGAAGTGTCCATGGATGGATGAGTGGATATGGAAATGTGTTACTCATTCAAAATATTATTCAGCCATCAAAAGACAAAAATCTTGTTGTTTGCAGCAACCTGGACGGAACTGTAGATTATAATGTTAAGTAAAACAAGCCATCCACAGAAGGACAAATGCTACATAACTTCACTCACAGTGTGGAATCTAAAAAGTTGAGTTTACAGAACTAATGAGCAGAATAGGAGTACCAAAGACTTGGAAGAGGAAAAACAGGTAAATGAAATCACAGCCAGATCAGAAGAACAAGTGGTGACCTTTCATTACACAGAGGGCAATTAGAGTTACCAATATTGCAAGAAGAAAAGATTTTTAAATGTTCTCATCACAAAGAATTGATGGATGTTTGAGATGATAGATAATTATCTTAATTTGATCAATACACAATGTATACAAATATTCCAACACATTCATCACACTGTGTCCCATAAAGATGTACTATTATCTGTCAATAAAAATTAAAATGAAATGAAATAAATGAGAGCAAGTTATTATTAAATAAGGACAGTTGCTATTCTAAGGTCATTTCCCTGAGCGCTGGTGGCTTTACAATCAATTATGTATACCTTTTAAAAGACTAAGGTAGAAAAGATACTACCTCAAAGTGAGTTTTCTTTTTTTTTTTTTTTTATAAACCTCAGACTCTCTCTGTTCCTGTTTCTCATGGCCAAGTCCAATATAAATTTAACATCTGAGCTGAAATAATTCTCCATAGCTATGCCAAATGTCTTTACTACCCAAGGTCTCTACAAAACAATAGCAGACTTAGGAGCGAGATGCAGTAACATGTCCTCAAATGAGCCAAACAAAGTTGTTGAAGTGAAAAATGACCTAGAAGCCTCCAGTATTTTAAGGAGTAGAAGAGGGACCTTGGAGAGAGATGAACAGGAGTGGGGGCACTATAAATGTCACTGTTACATTTCAACCAGTTAATTCTTGATCAAAATCAAATGATTTGAATTAAATACAGGATTTGTTAATTGTGGGCTGGGGACAGTAATATTTGAGCCACTGGGAGAATGTGTGCCACCCATTTATTCTGCTCACATCTCTCTCTTGTGTATCCGGTGACTGCATTCTCTATGTAGCAAAGACAGTGGTGGAATGGACACATATTTACACATGCATGGACTGCAATGGGCACTCATTCTCAGGGAAGCATTCAGTTGCATCACAGAGCATCAGAGAGAAGAGATGAGAAAGAAGCAAATGCTGTTGACATGTTGAAGAAGAAAAAAAACTGCAAAAGATATATCCAGCAATTTTGTCTCTGCAAATCACTGATGCTCTAGATAATACTCTCCAAGGCAGGAATGCACAAAGTTATTCTGTCTCCTCTCCCAAAGGAAATCAGCATCCTCCAATATTCCAAGACCAAGACTATATACTTGAGCTTCTTAAATCAAGTAGGAACACAGTGTTGTGCTTATTAATACCTACAGTTTACAATCCTTCATGGTTTAACAGGTACATTCACATGTGCATTCCTCTTTTTTAATTCTCACAGTCCATTAGTAGAGGTCCACATTTTATTCATCATATAAGAGATCTGAATCTCAGAGAGGTTAACTGAATTACTAAAGTTCAAACTTTGTTGTTTGAGATTCATACCCAGCTGTCTATGGGCAGACCGAAACCCAGTCTTTTATTTAAAATTATCATTTTCATTATTTCAGTCTATTTTTAATTTCAAAAAAAAATTAGTTGGGGCTGGGGTTGTGGCTCAGCAGTAGAGCCCTCGCCTAGCACGGGCGGGACCTGGGTTTGATCCTCAGCACCACATAAAAATAAAGACATTGTGTTGTGTCCATCTACACCTAAAAAATAAACAAATATTTTAAAAAATTAGTGTATACTGCATATAACAATATCTATCTAAGGAAAATTGTCCTTAATATTTTTGTGTTAATGATGACTTTTTAAAATCAAACTTGAGTTTCAGGAGCACATGAAATGATCCACTTGTTCCATACAACTCAGTGGTGATACCTAAACATATCCATTGGCTGTGTGATGAAAACAAGAATTTCCATGAGGGTGTCATCCAGGATGGTGTTAGTGGTTTGGTTTATAACTTTGGTTATTTTTTATATTAACTTTATTTTATTAATCATCTAATTTTAAAATTGACCTGTTATCTGTTCACTTTAGTTTTTCTTATTTTCATATTTATTTCTAAAAATTTTTCTCGGTGTTATTTATCTATTATGATTTTTTTCTGTGGCCCAAAAACTGGTTAGAAGTTTCTAATGCCAAGTGGTTTGGCTTCTATTTTTGTTTAATTTATGCAATTTAGTGTTATGCCAATGAAGAAGGTAAATGATTGTCCTCACTGTGGATTTCACATTTAATCAGTTACATTTAATGCAACCTCAGTTTGCACACATTTTTTGAAGGTTTAAATTGCAAACTTTATCTTCTTCAATTGGCATTTTGGTTTATCCTTTAATTTTGAACATCCTGGTACCACTATTTTTCCTCATATACATTTTATAAACACCAAATAAAAATCTGTTTTTTTATGTAATCCAAGTATTTTCTTCTTAACAGTTGAATATATCATTTAAATATATTGTCTTAATAAAAATGGCTGTCCTCATTTCTGATTACATCATTGTGTAACTTTCTTTTCTACCTCCCCTATAAAACACGTTTTTATCCTCCTTTTCACAATTTCTAGTAGAAGCAGCTTTAACAAGTTTATATTGCCTCACTCAATATTCTTTCTTTATGACAATTGTTTTGATGTTAGCATTGGAAGTAACATCAGGAATCAGTACATTCAATCTTCCCTACAAAACAATTCAGTAAAATAACAAAGTTGGAGACTTGCATTAGCTGATTTCAAGGCTTAATATAAAGTTACAGTAAATAACAGTCTATGGTATTGGCATAACCACAGACATAGAGATCAATGAAAAAGAATAGAAGCCAGAAATAAACCAATAAACCCCGTGTGTGTGTGTGTGTGTGTGTGTGTGTGTCCCCTGTTAGTTTATTTTCAGCAAAGACACCAAGATAATTCAATGGAGAAATTATTATCTTTTCAACAAATATGCTATAACAACAGAGAAAATGAATGTTGAATTTTATTTCACACGATATATAATAATTAGCTGGAAATAGAGCAAAACTTTTAATATAAAAGTAACAAATATGAATGTGTTAGAGAAAATAAGTGAAAATCTATGTAACCTGAGGAAGGCAAAGATTTCTTAAAGAGGGCACAAAGAGCACATAACTCATTCAAAAAATTCTAAATTCTACTTCATTAAAGTTTAACACGTGTTCTCTGAGAAAATGAAAAGTAAATCAGATGTAGAGGGACCATTTGCAGTACATATTTAACCAACAATTTTTATCCAGAATATATAAAGAACTCTTCCAACTCAATAATAACTGGACAAACAACATGATAAAAAGAGACAGGCAAAAATCTTTACAGACAACTTCACAAAAGAGGCTATGGAAAGAACAAATATACACATGGGATGTTTAATATCATTAGTCATCAGGAAAATGCAGAATAAAACCAAAATGAGGTACAATTTCAGCTCTACTAGAATGGTATGATTAAAACAATCACATGAAACCAATGTAATTCATAATGTGGAACTACTGAAATTCTCCTAGAGTGATGCTGGGGAATATAAAGTAGTAGAGTTACTTCAGAAAACAGTTTGGCAGTTTCTTTTAGAAACTCAATATGCATTTACCAAAAGACTCAGAAATTTCATTCCTAAGTATTTATGCAGGAGAAATGAAAAGCTCATTTTCTCTAAAAGGCTTATCATAAAAGAATATTCAAAACAGTGTTGGCCATGAAAGCCAAAAATCTAGAAATGGCTTCAATATTCTTCAACTGGTGAGTGGATAAGTGACTTATATTCTATCTGTACAACAGGGTAGTATTCAGCAAACAAAAAAAATGGAAGGAGCCACTGACGTGCAATGACACAAATGAATCTCAAGAATACTATGCTGAGTAAAGGAAGCTATATTCATGTTAATACATACTGTGACTCCTTTTATATGAAATTCTATGCCCATAGAACTGATCCACATTGACAGTGAAGTCAGTGGTTACCAGGACCAGACACCAGGATTAGCAAATGACATCAAAGAGGCACAAAGGAAATTTCTAAAGTTATGAAAATGTTTTAAATCTTGATTCTAGGGATGATGACAGATATATATATATGAGTATAAACATGCACATATATATGTATGTGTATATATATGTGTATATATATTTCAAAATCATTGAACATAAAAATTTGTTTAAACACCCTTAAAATTTGTGAATAATGACATGCAAATTATAGCTCACTCAGTTTAATTGATAAAGAAAAAAAGGTATGGGTAACATTATAAACAATACTAATATTTTAATGAGAATTTTAATGATATATTTATAACATGTTTACATAAAGAACTTCATGTGAGACAATAATTCTGTAAGGCAGGCATCTTTCATATTACCATTTCTATTTCACAGATTACATAACTGAAATTTGAAGAGTTTTAAGTAATTTGCTAATAATGGCACAGCTAGAAAAAAATAAATTAAGATTTGAACCCAAATTTTTCCCACCCAAATTCTTGAAGAAGACACAGCATAAAATTGAACCCCTTTCCAAATGTTTCTCAAATGGAACTTCTTATGCAAACATAGTAAAGATAGACAACACAATAAAAAGCTAATTTTAAATAAATGTATATGTTATTAGGAAAGGTTATGCATGTGAAAAGAACAAATAGAATAAAAATCAATAAAAATAGGAAAAGTTTTATGTAAAAGCACTCAAGCTAGCATTTTTAAACTATACTAAAAAAAAAATACTTGAAAAACAACCAATTCCTCTTAAGTTATCAGGACTGTGGTTTTGCAATTTTGCTTGTCATGTTTAAGGACTGGCCAGAGGCACAGTTGTTTAGATGCCAACTTGCTTCCATTTGTAAACTATGTCCCTCCTCTTGTACGGGACATGGTCCTCAAGTTCACCCACACTTCTACTGCTCTACCACTCCATGCCAGGATTCTCATAACACATGCTTGGATCAAATTAGCTGTCACTCTGCTTCAAAATATCTCCTTCCCACAGAGACTTATCTAAACTAAGTATCCTAGAAAAGTAATATAATATAACCCATCCATTCTAAAATCTTAATTGCTGATGGTGTGTTTACTCTCTAGGGAACTTACATTTTAAGGATGACCATATTAAAACTAATAAATCTTTAATTGATATAGCTTCAAGGAATGTGACAGAGCTGAAGGCACCAAAAACACTGTTTTCACTATAATTTTCTTTTTTTTACTCCAAAAGGATCCGGTTTTCATATTTTACAACATGGTATCCATGCCTTCTAAACATCAATATCAAATAATTCTGCTTCTGGGCAAACAGGAGGCTTCCTCCCCGCTCCTACAGTTAGGCAACAGGCCTACCTACCTACCTTGGCCAACAAAGTATGGACATGACAGGTGTCAATCCTGACCTTTAATTGCCAGTGCTGACCTAACCAAGGGGTTCTGGTAATGAAATCTCCATTAGCCTGGATCTCTGAGTGAAATAAAGGAAAACCCCCATCAATACACAAAGTAAATGTGGCCTGTGTGTAAACTAAAGCTTTGTTCTTTATTTGTTTTAAACCTATGGCATCTTTGGCGGGGGAGGAGAGATTTGTTATGACCACATAATCTAACCTTTCCTAAATAGTACAATTAAATTACAAACTGTATTTTTTTTCTTCAAACCTTATTAAATGTTTCCTAAATTTGAACAGGGATAAAACATTGATTTAAACATGGCTTGTGCCTCACCTACCTCCCTAAAGAAGTTACTAAACTGATGGTACAACCTATAACCCATGGTATTACAGAAATTGGAGAAAGAACCTATACATTGTCACTTCCTTTGTTTGGAAGACTCTTCCATTTCCTTCGTTCAAATACAAGCTCTTTGTGTTCATGCTCCAAGATCTTCTTACACTGGAAGCCCTCAAGAATTCAGATCTTCCCCATACATTTCTACCTTACTGCCCCTAGTATGACCCTCTAATATTAATTTAAAGATGCATATTGTAGTCTACATAGAGGAAGTTAGATTTTTCCTCCTATTCATGTCTATACATTTATCCATTATTAAATGCCACACGTGGTTAAAAGAAGATATTTTCCCCCTGAGAAAAGATTTAGCATTTGGTCTGTAGGTAAGCCCACTTGTTTCAAACCTTACAAAAATTTACGTGCCCCATGTTTATTCCATCTCTTCATCTACATTACCTGTTCTTCACAGACAGATTATCTTGGGAATTCCAATAGTCTTCTGAAGTGCTCTATATTAGTCAAATAGATATCTCAGAAAATGTCTGTCCAAGCTATACTTACGTTAAAGATCCATCTCATCTATGAGTATCATAGTACTCTTGGAACATTGAGAGATATATTCTGTACACAGGGTCTTATGTAGGCACAACTGATGGTGTCTTGACATTTTTCTTACCTCCGCCTTGTCCTTTTTCTCACCTTTTCTGTTATTCTTTTGTCCATTATCTCACATATATCATTTTTTCTCACAAACAACAACAACAAAGAAACTAAATTTCATGTTTCTTATTTTAAATGGTAGTATCTGCCTCTCACATTTGATAACACATCTCCTTCCTCATTCATGCAAAGTATCTGGGTAATAATCTTTGTAATAATGGGACCCTTCCTCTACAAACCAAAAGCCCCTTTAAAGACAATGTGTGCATTCATATGATTTTTTGTATACCAGAAGTGCTCTTTTTATATTTGCTGTTATGGTGAAAATTCTGATAATAAGATGTGTCTCTTGTCAACAGATGCATGTGTCACCCGGATAGAAAACCAAGATTTGAGCAAATGGTATCATAGTGGCTCAGATTAACTAGCACACCATTTCCTTCTACCACCATGATTAGAGTAATGCCAACAAATTGTCAACATTTAGAACTTCTGTGAAATAACCTTATTCATATTCCCAGCTGATAAAATGGGTGAAAGCTACATTTTTTTTAAACTTAAATACTAATAAATTGTCAATATACTTCCTCAGAAGTTGACTAGTTATTTTACTTCCAGATGGATATGGGTACTTCTCTCAGGCCCTATGCCTATTTTCACAGGTTTGGTTTCGTGTTATCAAAAGCCCCAAGAGACCTGATTTCACTCAGCAGAGTCCCTTGGCCATAGAAAAGGAACATATATCTGAAAGCATAACTAATTTCCCCTGAGTCCCAAAAACCTCTAAAAAAAAACCCCAATGAATTAGAAATTCTACCAGCTACTTCAGACAGTCATAAAACAATATAATGAAAAATAAAGAAAGGATCTTTAAATTATTTGCTTTAATAATATGTCATGGTTATTTCAGCCTACATGTGTGCTTCTGTTACAGAGAATAAGAAAATATTACCTTCTATACAGGATAGCAGACAAGCTCATAGTCAGCTAGAGGGAATGGAAATTGGCAAAATCTTCCTTTGGCAATCATCCAATTCATACAAATAAGCCTGAAAATAATTACATGTTCTACTTTTAGAAATTCATCCCAACAAACTTTTGAAACGAGGCCACAAATATTTCATTGTGTTAATTTTCATAATTTATTAATTATGCATGAATTTATTCTTTTATATATAATATGCACTGTATACCTAATATTTGCCATGTTCTAATCTGGGTGATTTTTACCAAATTTATATTAAGGAAAGCAAAATATAGAGATATAATTAAAATATCTATTTTATTGATTAAGTAAATTAAGGTACATACCTCTAATGAATCATTTTAAAAATATTTATTGATACACAATAATGAATCTCAGCTAACATTTAATAAGCACATGCTACATAGTAGCTACTGATCTGACCTTGTATTTTACATTTCTTGTTTAATACAACTCTTTATAGCAGATAGTTTTGTTCTGTCCACTTTACAATTAAGAAAAACAAAGCTCAGAAATGCTAAATTCAATGTTATCAGTGATTAAGATGTGTTCAAACCCAGCCATGGTCTGTTTTGTTTTTTTAATAACAGCTTTAGTAAGATATGGTTCACTTATCTGTATAACTCACCCATTTAAGATGCACAATCTAATGGTATTAGTATATTTATGAAGTCACATATCCTTTACCAAAATCAATTTCAGATCATTTCATCACTCCCAGAAGAAACAACATACCTATTAAGGTCCATTCTCTCTCTCTCTCTCTCTCTCTCTCTCTCTCTCTCTCTCTCTCTCTCTCTCTCTCAACATTTTTAGATGTAAATGGACACGATACCTTTATTTATTTATTTTCATGTGGCTGAGGATCAAACCCAGTACCTCATAGCAAGTGCTCTGCCACTGAGCCACAACTCCAGCCCCAAGGTCCAATCTCTATTTCCCCCTAACTCTACACTGAACCCCTGTATCCATGGATCCACTCTCTGGTTTTATGGATTTGCCTATTCTGCACATCTCACACAAATGGATTCACAGAAGATGCAGAACTATCTTCTTTCACCTAACACAATGTTTCCAAGTTCACCCCATATCATTTCAAGTATCATTACTTTTTGTAGCCAAATGACATTCCATATTCTTCAAAGCAATACTATTTGTGTGCTCGGTGTTTATGTATGGTTATCTAGGTATCCATTCCTCAGTTGATAGACATTTGGACTGTTTCTACCTTGGGGCTATCATAAATAATGCATCTGTGGACATTTTTGTACAACATCTTGTATGGACACACATTTTCATCCTCTTACACTCATAAAAGAAGTGAAATTATTGAGTTTCAGTATCTTGGTTACTTCATGTTTGTCCTTTTGAAGAACTGCAGAACTATTTTCCAAATTGGCTTCATAATTCTACACTGACACTTGTAGTATATGAGGGTTGCTATTTCTCTACCTCCTTGTCAACACTTATTATTATTAGTCTTTATTTGAGCCATCGTAATGGATATGACATCGTACCTCAATGACATTTTGATTCGCATTTCCCTGATGGATGGTGATGTGCAATGTCTTGTCATATGCTTATCAACCAATGGTAATCTTTGGTGGAATGTCTATTCAGATCTTTTGCCCATTTTTATTTGAGTTATTTTGTCTTCTTCTTGATTTGCAAGAATTCTTGAGGAATTCTGAATATAAGACCCTTACTAGATATGTGAGTTTCGGATATATTCTCCCTTTCTGTAAGTTGTCTTTTCACTTTCTTAATGGTGTCCTTAAGGGCAAACATCTTAAATTTTAAATGAGTTCAATTTACCTACTTTCTCTTTTATCATTTATGTTTTTCACCATATGTAAAAGAAATTTGCCTAATCCAAGGTCATAAAGATTTATGCCTATGTTTTATTTTAAAAATTTAATAGTTTTATGATAAATGCTGGTGAGGATGTGGGAGAAAATGTACACTCATGCAATCCTGATGGAACTGCAAATTAGTACAACCACTTTGGAAAGCAGTATGGAGATTCCTCAAAGGACTAGAAATGGAGCCACCATCTGACCTAGCTATTTCACTCCTTAGTATTTATCCAAAATATCTAAAAACAGCATATTTAGTGATACATGCATACCAATGTTTATAGCAGTGAAATTCACAATAGATAAGTTATGGAACCAATTTAGATGTCCCTCATTACATGAGTGGATAAAGTAAATGTGGTATATACACATAATGAAGTTCTACTTAGCCATAAAGAAGAATGAAATTATGTCATTTTCTGGTAAGTGGATGGAACTACAGAATAGCATGCTAAGTGAAATAAGCCAATTCTAAAAAACCAAAGGTTGAATGTTCTCTACAATATAAGGACACTAACACACCATAAGAAATGGGAAATAGAAGTTTATTGGACCAGACAAAGGGGAATGAAGGGAAGGGAGTGGGAGATAGGAATACGAAAGACAGTAGAATGAATCAGGAGTAACTTTCCTATCTTCATATATGAACACATGACCAGGGTAACTCCACATCATGTCCAACCACAAGAATGGGATCCTAATTAGAATAAGTTGTACTCCATGTATGTATATCAAAATACATTCTACTGTCATGTATATCTAAAAAGAATTTTTTAAAATATTACATTAGTTATTTGGGGGTTTATGGTTCCATAGGAATCACAGGGTTATTTTTATTGCTCTGAAAATGTCACTGAAATTTTGATACAGATTGTATTGGACCTGCAAATTGCTTTGGGTAGTATGGATATTTTAGCAGTATTGGTTCTTCTAGCACGATGACAGTTTTTTCTTCCATTTATTTGTGTCTTCTATAACTTCTTTCATCAATGTTATTTTTTAAGTATACAGATTTTAATTATTTTATATTATTATAAATGGGATTGTTTTCTTGATTTTTTACTGATATCTTGATGTCAGTGTATAGAAACATAAAACTGATTTCATATGTTCCTTTGTATTCTAAAACTTTACTGAATTCGTTTATTCTAATAGTTTTGTGGTAGAGTCTAGAATTTTCTATATGTAAGATTATGTCATCTTCACAAAAGGACAAATTAACATCTTCCTTTCTAGTTTGCCTGTTTTTCCTTCTCTTTCCTGATTGTTCTACTTAAGACTTCCAGTGTTAATATTGAATGGAACTGGCAATCTCTTTATCCTCATCTTTTTCCTGTTCATAAAGGGAAAGTTTCAATTTTACCATTCAATGTCAGCTGTGGGCTTTTGATATATAGTCTTTATTGTATTGAGTTGCATTCCTTCTATCCTAATTTTTATAGTTTTTATCACAAAAGGATGTTGAATTCTGTCAGTATTTTTCTACATCTATGGATATGAACATACGGTATAACATATTGTAAGATATGATATATCTTATGAAGGTTATATGTTTTTAGGTATTTATCCATTTCCTCTAGGTTATCAATTTATTGGCGAACAATTGTTGATAGCTGTCTGTTATGATTCTTTGCTCCCTGTGTTATAAGTTGGAATGTTTCCTCTTTCATTCCTGATTTTTATTTGTCTTTTTTTCTCTTATTATGAGTTCATCTAACTAAATTCATCAGTTATATTTTTTTAAAAAGTAGATTTGTTGATCTTTATTATACTTTTTCTATTCTCTATTTGATTTATGCTCTAATCTCTTTTTCTAAAAAAAAAAAAAAAAAATTCCTTCCTTCTGAAAAAGTTGAACTCATAGAAACAGAGCAGAACAGCAGTTAACAGGACCTGGAAGTGGAGAAAATGTTGATTAAAATGTACAAATGTATGTTTTTAAGATGAAAAGTTCTGGAGACCTAGTGTGCAATTTGGTGACTATAGTCAGTAATAGCATATTATATACTTGAAATTTGATGGGAGCAGATCTAAAGTGTTCTCACCACGCAAAAAGTAACTATGTTAGATGATTGATATGTTAGTAGTAAACATTTTACTCTATTATATAGCTATACATGTGTGTATGTGTATAAAACATCATGCTGTTCACTTTAAATATAGATCATTTGTCAATCATACCTCAACAAACCTGGGGAAATTTAAAGCATATAAAGATAAAACATGAATATACTTCCCTAGGGACAGAAATATAAATGCTTTTTTTTTTACATACCTTAATTTTCTTCTTTTCATCTCTTTTTTTTCCTATCATAAAAAAGAACCCTTAATATCTAAACCACTCATCTGGTTATTAAACTAATTGCAACTAGAAAAGATATTTTCCTACTAAAGGAAAGGACTACTTAAAAATGTTCTCTCATCAGCCTTCTGGTGATAGCAACATCAAGTTTATAGAAAAGATCAAGTAGCAATATGAACCCTGACTGCTATCACCAAACTCACTCCCTTTTGATAAGGAGAGAGGACTAGTGAACACTGGTGAGCCTTAGAGAGGGATGACAGGGGCCTTCTTAAATCTCCAGTGGTCTGGGTGGTTTGACAGGAGCACTAAAACCATTGACTCTAATGACTCCACACTGAGGAAAGGAAGGGTCATGTTCCCCAGTCTTCCCAGATTAGGGGGTTGTTAAACATTGCCTCTGAGCTAATTGTTCATTTCTGGGAACATAAACCATTAGGGCCTACCTATAGAGAGGGGGTTTATAGGAATTATCATAAGTGGAGTTTTAACCTGAGTTTGTCTCCCAGTAGAACTACATAGTTAGAAAATATACCTACAAACTGACAAATCCCACAATGGTTTCCTGTCCTGTAGAGTGAGCATTCTTATGTGGGAAGTACTAAGCTCCTCTATACCAAGAGCAGGAAATGAGATCAATGCTGCATATGGAAAGTAGGGCCACCACAAAAAATTTGGAAGTTGCAGGAGTATTAATTCATTTAACATACCCAGGTAATATACTATTTGATCTGTGCCAAAGACAGACAGATGAACCATTTTATCTAATTGATCACAGACAACACCAACAGTGGTAAATCATGGGGGTTAATTATATCTTTGATAGGATATGATGAGAGTGGCTTTTCACTTTTGGGGTTCTCCTCCCCAAACCCACAGCCCCCAGTCTAACCATGAGACAAACATCAGACAAATCCAAATTGAGATATTGAAAAAAATACCTGACCAGTAGTTCTTAAAACTGTCAAGGTCATTTGAAAAAAAGAAGAAGGAAAAGGAGGAGGAGGAGGAGGGGAAGGGGGGAGGAGGAGGAGGAGGAGGAGGAGAGTTAGAAACACTGTAAGAAATAGGAATCTAAGGAGATCTGATAACTGAACATAATGCACTATCCTGGACAGGGTACTGGAACAAAGGGCTTTAATCAAAAACTAAGAAAATCCAAATAAAGCGTGGACTCTAGCTAATGATGATGTATGAATATTGTTCAAATGTGACAGATTACATAATAATATATTAGAAATGGGGAATGTATGCATAGGGTAAATGTGAATACTTACACTATTTGTGCAATTTTTCTCTAAAACTGTTCTTAAACCAAATATTTGTTTAAAAAAGATGATTTTATGAACATGATTTATCATCACTTAATTAGGTGATGTCTCCAATTATCACTGCTGTTCCAATATAGTCACCTTCCTGGAGCAAATTACCATTATTTCTGGCAATTGAGAATGTGATTTTTTTCCCCCGTACACCAATAAGCAGTTGTTGTTTTGAAGGTTACATGTGCAAAGAGAGCTCACATGGATATCAAAGTAACGAACATAGAAGGTAGGTGGACTCAACATCTTTTTCTGCAGTATAGGAGCCATGTATCTATTTTTAGGTAAAAAAAAAATACTACATTATTTTATATTAAAAATATATTTTAAAAACAAGGATATGTATAATATAAAGCTCTAATTAAAAACAGACAAAAGTTTAAATAAATAATAAATGATGTTCTGAAAATTCAATAATATAAAATGAAATTGCATTTGTAAAAGATTATGTTGAGGTTGATCGTTCCAGATACTATACAAGTTTCACTAATAAGATGCATCTTTCTTATTTGAATTTAGAAATCTCCTAGGTAGAGAGGGAATGCTGGCATGCAAAATATTTGCAGTACTAATGTGTGTCTATCTAATAAATGTGGGTTCTCTCTGAACTGGTCACATACACCTTACCCCTGGAATTCAGCTAGGATTGTGTGTATCTGCAGTCACCTGGCAACTGCTTCCTGATTTCCAGATCTCAGAACTATACAGCATGTTCATCCTGAGTGTAGCAGAGATACAGCCAACCCCTGTGGCCATATAGCTCTGTGCTGTTCACTGAGAGTCAATCCTGGAGACCTGGTCTCTTAGATCAACAGTAATTTTCTAAACACCAAATTCCCTATATTAAGTCACTTCCTTTGTAAAATGCCAGAGAAGTTTCTAAAGAAGTTTCTGTTATCATCAACTGAGCTATGATTAATATAAAGGGCCAAAAAAGGAGCTATAAATAAGAGACTGGGACCTCACGGCTGCGTATTAAATACTTAAGAATATTTTTCACTTCTAAAAATAATATGGTCTCTACAAAGGTTTTAAATAGAGCACGTTCTTGATCTATCTTTTGTTTTTCTTCTTTAATAAGTATAATGTAGAATTATTTCTCTACCATGAAGCTAAAAAACATAACATCTGAGAGTTGGCCTCAGTTCAGGGTATGTGTAGACTGTAGAGAACTCAAAATAGAATTCTGAGATGCTCTGATAGGAGAGGGCACAGGAGAGGAAGTAGGCGAGTTGATAGAAAAGTAGTTCCCACACCACATCACACAGCACAAAGTCCTTCTCAGTGATGGTTTCTTAGGCCCACTGGTAGGCTCCTTCCATATCACAAGTGACTATGACATTACCTTGCCTAATGTAGAAGAGCAGAATTCATAAACTGATGTCCTGCAGGCTGCAGCCATGCCTCATAATCATTTCATTTGGTCAAAATCATGTCTAAGAAACTTGAGCCCACATTACAGAATGAGAGTACATCTAAAAATATAAATTTCCAGTTCTGCTTGCAACATTAGCTCTGACACCACTGGAATACCTTCCCACTGGGCACTGAGCAAGTGGAGCTGAATCCAAGCTGTGAGCTCTCTTTGACCCAATTCTCATCTTTATTGCACACCTTGTACTGAGCTGTGACTGTCTCTGCTCACTTTTCTATCCTCACCAGATTGTGGGGGAGATGATGCTTCTTTTATACCTGTATCCCCTCCACTCAGCCTTTACATATTATGTGCCCTGATAAAGTGTTAAATATCTGTCAAGTATGTGAATAAATAAATGTAGTGAGTCAAGCTATTCAATTCACTTTGTTTTATTGAAATAACATTTATTAAATTCCTACTCTGTATAGGACACTGACCTGGGATCTATTCAAGTACCCTACATTCATGTAGCAAACATCATGGTACAAAGTAGTTGAGGTAACCAAAAGGAAGAATGTTACCATCATGATACTTCTTCATAAATGATATGAGATTTTAGCTGATAATGTAAAGGAACAGTAAGATTCTAACAGACAAGATGTCCATAGGGCAGAATAGTACTTTAGAGAGAACAATATGGCCTTGTTACTAGGCATACTGGAAGAACAAACCCATTGCTATAATGAAGAATTCAAGGGAAATAAGACTGGAGAAAAATGTAAGGACTAAATGTTGAAGTATAGGCCTGGCTCAAAAGTTTAGATCTGATCATATATACCCTGGCTACAATTTAAGCAGACAACAGAGAAAGTGGAATAGAAAAACTAGATAACCACAAATTGCACAAAGGATTTCAAACGGAAAATGTTGTGGCCTGTAAAAGTGGATGGTTTTCAAAGAATATTCATAAGTCAAGACTAGTCAAGTTGTACACTTTAAAGTACCTGATTATACTTACTATACTTCAATAAATCTTAACAGAAAGTAAGTGAACCTATATATATACACACACACATACACACACACTTTACACACACAATTTATATTTTCAAAGGCAGTATGTTAGAGATCTTTAAAGAAATAGAACCAATAGGATAGATAGAGATGAGAGGAGATTTACTATAGGAATTGACTGATGCAATTGCAGAGACCAAGAAGTCCCATGGACTGCAAGCTGGAGAATCAAGAAAACCAGTAGAATGAATCCCAAGTCCAAATGCCTGAAAATGATGGGCCGATGGTGTATGTCATGGTCTGATCCAAAAGCCAAGGAACCAGGAGTGCCAATATCTAGACAGAAGACGGGTGTCTCAGCTCAAAAGAGCAAGTTTACCCTTCCTCTGCTTTTCTTTTTTTTCCCCCTCTATTTTAGTTCTCAACAGATTAGATGTTACCCATTCACATGGTGGAAGGCCATCTGCTTTTATTCATTTCCCTAAATGAAATGCTATTCTCTTATAAAAATACAGACACACCCAGAAATAATATAAGTAATCTGGGTATCTCAGCCCAGTCAAGTAAACACATATTCACCATAGGCAGCAATGTCAAGGGAGTGGGGGGGAAGAAATGAGTTAATGAGTTCGTGGTTATTAAAAACCTACTATGGATAAAACACCATGCTAGGAGCTTTATGCAAGCTATCTCAATTAGTCGGTAAAGCACCCTAAAAGTGATGTGTTCTCACAGAAATCAAGACTCACATATCAGCTACAATCATCATATAATTATTAAGAGAGAGAGAGTTTAGATTTGAACAAAGATCTATCATGTGGGTCTACATACCTACACCTCCCATAGAACTTAGAACTAGATTCATTCTCTACACTGATGACAAGTACCAGGCAAACTGAAGGAAGCATATGCATAAGCCAAATTAATGACAAAGAAAACTTTACTCCAAAAACCTGTTTCACATTTTCATAGAGTTCACATTTTAAAAAATTCTTAAACTGACTGCAAACTTAGTGAGAAAAAGAAAGAAGGAAAAGAGGAAGAGAGGGAAAATGGAGGCAGAGTGAAAAAGGGAGGGAAGAATGGAGGAAATTCCGGAGAAAAAAGTAAGGGAAAGAGAAAAAAGAAAAGATCATGTTCTCCATACATTTTAAGACCCGATTCACATAATATGGAGAATCAGTTAAATGTTTTCCCCAATTCAAGTGTCACAAATACCATCAATTTCACCAATGAAAGCTCATTTACAACACACATTATGCTAATTAGTAACCCTGCCGTTTCACTGGTGGAAATCCATTTCCAACAGTTAATGATGCACCTAGTGTCAATCAGAAGTAAAGACAGTAGAACTCCTAAGTTTGTATTTTCTAATAAAAATGCTACAGCCCTCTTAGAGTAGAATTTCTCTTTATGTAACTTACAGTATTGAAATATATGCATAATATCTGACTATCCATCCTGAAATATTTTAAAATAATAAAAATTGTTCAGTACAATTTTGGATTATCTAAATTAGAAGGTTTCATAATAAAAATGTGAAACACATAAATTGAATAACCCTGAGTATCAACATACTACTTTTGCATTACAGAAGTTAATTAGGCAGAAAGTCACTTTAATTATGTAGCTATGGTGTTGTTTTTAATTTTAAGCTTATTCTTTCATTCCCCAGATTGCCATCAAGTGACTCAGACTGCTATAGTTCATTTGTGGTTGATCTGCCTATATATTACTGGCTTCTTGAGTCTTGCATTAGGGAATTTTTTTATGATTTCAGTTTGGCACTATCCTCCCAGAATTTTTCTCTCCTAAACTTCAACTTCGTTGGAGCAAATGAGAAATGTGTAATGGTGTTGAAAATAATTCTTAATTTGGATGTACTTATGCTATCATTAATCAAGTATTATGTGCTCCAGAATTATCATTTATTTCTCAATTATCTCTTTAAATCAGTATGTACTCCTTCCTATGATAGAGATAATAATCATTGCTACATTAGCATCAAAGAAAATGAAGCATAGCTATATGCAGTGATACCATTTTCTCCACTAAAAACTGGAGGAATGAACATTGTAGTCTAATCTGGAATGTCACATCATGTACACAGTTTTATCAAACATTAAAATGAGGACTGAGACTATCTTAGAAATGTTAGTACATAGCAATTTCTTCTCCCTCATTCCCCATGTTTAAGAGTCAATATCCTGTACTTAATAATTGAAGGTCCAGGAAGTGTCAGAAAAGATTAAGATAATTCATCTCAGAAACTTTCCCTTCTAATCCATGGAGCTAGAGTATTTCTTTGTCACAGGTGTAATAAAAGGGAGAGGGAATAAGTTATCATAGTAAGCTACATTTATAACAGGTTTGTTATACCCTCATTCAAAATCAGTTTCTCTTACAACATTCTAAAATACAGAGGAAATGATAATGCGACAAACTATTTTTTCTCTCTAAAGACACTATTTTAGAGGTCCAAGACCATCATAAGTTTGCAAAGAATTTGCATATTTAATTTTAAATTAGCATCTTTTCATGAAAAAAGGATATGTTCATTTCCATTATCATTGTTGAAAATAAGTTATCAAGAATAAAAAAGAGTGGACAGAAGCTGATAACTATAGTTGAACAATGGTCTAATTCCGAAACTATTAAATAATTGATCATGATATGTCCTTATTACAGGCCAGTGTCAAAAATAACTTCCAGAAATGTGATGAGAATATTGGTCAGAATTGAATTGATTTCTCAAAGAAAGAAGAACACTATTTTGCCGATGTAATTTTATTTTCTCATAAAACCTTTATTGCAGTAAAATACGTGTATCATTGCTAATGTTCAACTTTTGCCCAAGAGTTGAATAGATAATTCACATTTTATGCAATTATTCCTATGTAGGATGTCCTGAGCAACTTGTCAACGTGCTGTAAATTTATCTTTCTCTACATTTTTACCACAATAAAAATTATGTATATTCTGGGCTAATGTTCACTACTTGACTGAAAACTGCAAAAATATTTTCCAAATTATGCAACTGTTCCATTTCAGAGAGTTATTTGTAACTCAAAGTTTGCAAGGTCAAAAAAATTATATTTTATATACTCAAGGTACATAATAATCCTGATATGTACAGTAAAACCTAAGAAAAAGTGAGTTGGAGATAAATGCTCCAGAGATTCTGCAGAAGCTCAAAGAATTTCAGGAGGAGCCTCAAACCTGATCACCACCTTTTCTTTTAACAAGGAGAAGGGGATTGTTCCTCATCATGGAGAGAAACCATAGGATCTGAATGCTATCCTCACTTAAACTGCCCTTGACTTCCCTCTTAATTTGCAGCCAAGTACCATCTCCACAGTCCTAGACTTGAAAAATCACCAATGATTGGCAACGTAATGCCTTCTTGTGATATCTACCTTTCACTTGCAATCTCACTTTAAGGCCTTGATTCATGAGCCTGACAACTTTAATTTTCTCTACATAATGCAGCATTGTCTGCCTCTAAAAAATAATAAACCCTGTGGAATAAATGAGGTAAAATTTAATTCCTATATATCAAGAGTTTCATAACCAGGGAGCATCCATTTAACCTTCAGAATAATAAATACATCTCAAAACACACACACACACACACACACACACACAATAACACATAGCACTCTTAGTTTTATATGTATATATGATATATTTCTTATAATTATATTTGGTGGATTTCTCAAATCAGTCTCTACAAAATAATAAAAGAAAAACATTTTTAAAAGCTATGTGGATCATTTAAACTGTTGATCTTTGGCAGCAGCAATATACATAATGTTTAACAAGTAGCAAATATTTATCAAGAAAATATCTTTTGAACATTAGACCAACTAAAATTTGTTGAATTTAAAATTATTTTCATTTGTCAGCCTAACCAAGGAAGGCAAACATAATTAAACATGCTCCTGTCTCAGCTGAGTGTTTATTCCAAACACTGAATTTATCCAGTCTTTTTTATGAAAATAAACAATGATTTATAAAAAATATGACAACAATTGAACACCCTATTCAGTCTCTATGTTGGGAATATATGTTTGTCAAATTTTTATGCCATTTTCATCTTCACCCATGTAGAATAATATTCTAAACCATTGTTGTTCACTTCTCATATAATATCAATCCACAGTATCAGGATTCACACTTGTCAGTCATTTCTTTGAGAAATACAAATTCATATACATCTCCACTTGACTGAAAATGTTTAGAAAGGTACTAAAAAGGGGGTATGCCTACAATATGAACACTAATACCAACTCCAGGACCAATTTTAATACCAACACTGACTCGAAGTCTAATACTGACACATGATGCATATGAAGCAGCTAGGTATATTGATTGACTCATGTTTCTCTTTCCTATGGGAAATTGCCAATACCATTTTGTTTCTCATAAGAATAAACTAAAATGAATAGTCCAAGTTCTCATAAGCACTAGAAGTGAAAGCTGATTTTTAATCCATATCTATCTGACTACAAAAAAAAATATACACTTTCTATTATATCTCAGATAAAAACTTAGCAATCATTAGTTTTTACTTTCTGCTAGATAGTATTAGAAATATCAACATTACTTGATTTTCATATGAACATATTTCCTTAAACTTTTTTTTTGCAATATTCTATTTATGTCAAGATTTTTCTAGTTTAAAATATTTCTAATCTTTAAAAAAAATTCATAATAGTCATTCTATTCTATAAAATTATACTGGTTTATATTTCCTGTTTTGTTCCCTTGATATGCACTCAAGATCTTTTCTTCTCTCCTCTTTCTTGCTATCCGCTTGATGATACCTTTTCTGGGACACTCTCTGAGTGTTATTCTGCCTTCCCCACTTACCAACTGGCCCCATTTCAGAGCTACCAATTGCCCACATGGAACTTAGAGCTACTGTGTACTTAGGAAGGACTAGGGCAAACAAGCCCTCTTCTTATTTCCTTTCTGCTCTTTTATGCTTCATGAGTTTATTCAAGCAATAAAACCCCTATACTGAAGAGATTAAACAATTTCATAAAAGTTAAAAACATAATTGCTTCAATATTTAAAGTTGAAACCATTTTTAATTTCTTTTGGGGTCCCCAGGACAAAGAGATTTCCCCAAGTGGTTTGGGCCAACATAAGCCATAACCCCAAATTTAAATCCTTATTTCAAGTCCTTTGTACTAAAAACTCCAGTTCCCTCCATCAAAAAAAAAATGTCCTACATGAAAAAATCCACATCATGTGTTAATAGGAAAATGCAAATAAAACAGAAATGAGATGCATTCAGCACATGTAATACAATGACCAAAATCTGGCAACACCAAATACTGGGGAAGATGTGGAACAACAGGGACTCTCACATTTATTCCTAGTGAAAATGCAAAATAGTACAGTCACTTTGGAAAACAGTATGACATTCTCTCACAAAACTACATATAACCTTACCACACAATCCAGTAATCACACTCTTTGGTATTTACCCGATTGAGAAGAAAACTCAAGTCTACAAAAAAGCTACACATGGATATTTATGTCAGCTTTACTCATAATTGCCAGAACTTGGAATCAGTCAAGATATCATTCCACAGGTGAATGGATCAACTGGGATATCTCCAGACCTTAGCATATTATTTGACACTGAAAATAACTATCAAGCCATGAAAATATGTGAGGAAACCTAAATGGAAGGAATACCATTCAAGAACAAATATGATGTTTTTTCTCAGACATATTCCACTAAAAGCCCATAATGAGGGAAAGTTACTTTATCTATTAGCAGATCATTACCTGCTTTTTCATTCAAAGAGTCTCTATCATTTTGATTTTTAGGACTTCTGATTTCTTTTCTTCTCTAACTGAAGTCTTGATAACCTCAGTTAGCCTCAGATGTTTGATCTTTGGACACTTTTGGAAGGGTCTTTGTTGGGGTTAAGGTCCTCTCATTCTGAGATCTTCTTATGATGGGAGTTGAGAATCAGCAATATTTCCTGCCCTGCCTTACATTTTCAAACTAGATTTAATACAATCTTTTCTGTAAAAGTTGGCTTAATTTTATTCTTTTCTTATTTAATAGTAGCAACATGGAAAGAGGTACTACATTCAGTTTTCAATCATTTTCTTTATACTACAAAAGAAGTTTTATCAAAAAATTCAATGTTTGCTTAGAATACATGAGAATGTCAGTCTACAAATTTATGATAGCACAGTATTAAAATTATAAGACAAAATAATAAAAGTTGAATATAAGAGGTTCAAGGCCAAGCAAAGACTATTTCTTGTTTGATATTAATATCCACAACCTGCCATTTTAATAGAAATCAAATTTCATTTACTAGAATTTGCTTTTTCAATAAAAACATGATTATTAGCTATGGCTGCTAGTGGTGACAGTAAGAGAAGGTCAAGAACCTAATTTAGATAGAGGAGAAAAGAAAAACAGAAGCCAGAAGATAAATTTATAATGTAGTTTACATTAAGTACCTAAATGTAAAATGTTTCTAGGGAATTTTTTCATATCAAAAGAGAGAAACTATATTGTATGTGTATAAGTCTTTCAATTGTTCAGTAAGTCAGTCATTTCATAAATATTTGTCACCAACATTTTGTTGGGTTGGGAGAGATACAAAAATGTTTAAGACCTAATCCACATCATCTTAGATGATTTATCCGATGGATATTTATCCATAAGGCAAATGCACATACAATTTGCTCCAAGTCAATTAATATACAAGTGGTAGAGTCAATGCTCTAGCCTGAAGCACTACTACCCACAGTGGAATTTGCAGATATGGCTGGACTGGGCACCATTTATTGCTTGTCCACAATGGGGAAAACCCAATTTGAGGGTAACTGTGTAGGGACTTTGAATCATCTAGCATTGCTGTAACATCCATAAGATATAAGGTCTTGAATAATGAATATAATAGTGAAATTCAGAGTTTAATATTGTGCAAGCCCTTTTATTTCATTTTATTTGTGCTCTATTTTTATTGTAATTTACAGACTATCAGTTTGCAATGGATTAGGGGAAAAATACTGGTTATTCATTGATATTTTTAAAAACACCACATAACTCCTGTTAAAATGGCAGCCATCATGAAAACAAACAATAATAAAGGCTGGAGAGGAAGTGGAGGAAAAGGAACACTTTTACACTGCTGGTGGAACTGTAGATTAGTACAACCACTATGGAAATCAGTAGGGAGGTTGCTCAAAAGATTAGGCATGGAATCACCATATGACCCAGGTATACTACTCCTTGGTACTTATCCTAAAAAATCAAAGTCATTATACTATAGCATTATATCCATATTTACAGAAGCACAGTTCACAATAGCCAAACTATGGAACCAGTCTAGGTATCCATTAAAGGAAGAATGAATAAAGAAAATGTAGTATGTGTACAAATATTACATTTATTTAGCCATAAAGAAAAGTGAAATTATACACATTTGCAGGAAAATGGATGAAACTTGAGACCATCATGTTAAGCAAAATAAACCAAACTCAGATGGTCAAGAGTCTTATGTTTCCCCTCATATTTGGAAGCTGGAAAAGAAAGGTAGCAAGGGGAATCTCATGAAAATTGATGGGAAATCAGTATAATACAGGAAATGGAACAGGGGGAAGAAGGAGGGAAGGGATAGGAATACACAGGAGGAATGAGATTGGCCAAATTATATTGTTATACTGTGTGCATGTATGCATGTAACAACAAATCCCACCATTATGTACTACTAAACTGAACCAAAAAATGAAAAACAAAATATCCAAGTCATATAATATGAAAAACTAAAAACATATCACACACACACACACACACACACACACACACACACAAAAAAAATCTTAAAAGTTCAGAGGCTAGGGAGAATAACTCTACTCCAAGGTGAAAATAAAGACCAGTGAAGAAACTTGCCATTTAAAGGTTCTTGGAGGATAGCTAGATTTTTTAAAGGTGGTTATCCAGCTATGAGGTATATTTTAGGAAAGAAATATAGTTTGAATGTAAAGAATGCTCAAAAACCAGCAAGTAAATGAATTTGGCAGCAAAGGCACCATTATAGAAGCAAAAAGAAAAAAAAATGTTGAGGGTTTTAAGCTAGAATAAATGGAAAGTTCAGAAACGATCAGCATTTTTTCTTAAACTTTTTAATGTGTTGTCTAGGTAGTAGAGTATGATAAGAGTTGCATCTTTCAGTGGTGTGCAAAATGTAAGTAAGCAGTAAGAGAACTACTTAATAGCATGGAAGTGAGGAGCAAGGCTTGGTGGGGCTGGTATGGAGAACACACAGTCCATGAATGCAGGCCTTCTGGGGAGGCCTGATGATGGCTAGTTCCATCCAGTACAGGGCTCAGCACTTGAGCCACCGAAGGCATCCACTGCTGCGGCTTTGTTGAGCTGGAGAGAAGTGTTAGAATTTTAATAAAGATCAGGGCTTGAGAAAAAGAAGGACCAAAAGTGATCCTGAACTTCTGAGTGTGGTTAACTAGAAGGACTTTTAGAAATCAGAACAGTTTCTGTTCTGGAAAGAAATCAAGACAGACTCTATTTTTGACATAATTGAAGTCACACCTATGTGAAATGCAGTCTTAAGAGAAAGATCTAGATGGAAATACCAAGAGGTCAACTGTAGATGTTTCAGTGTTCAGGATATAACATCTCCAAGGGGAAAACTGGAGGACAGAATGCCAACCAGAGAGGAAAGAGGACAGGGGCTCTTCACAGAGAAGTCTGGGGTAGTTATGCAGAAAGGCAGGAATCCCAGAGGGAAACTTTCAGGGGCCAATGTCCACCATGTTTTCTAAGACCATGAAGCTCCTGGTGTGCGGGGGGTGGGCACCAGAGGGGCAGGTAGTCAGGAGTTCACTGTGGAATCTTGAGGGAGACGTTTTCTCAGTCATAATGAAAATAACCAAAAGCTAAAGGTCATGATTTTTTTAAAAGATTATTAAGAAAATGAGGTAGAAATATAAATGGGTAGAGAAGGTGACAGGATTGTAAAAAGTTTGAGGGAATGGAAATAGTAAAGTAGGGAATGGGAGCTATTTGAAAGAGAAGCTAATGAGGGAACAAAAATTTAGAAGAAAAAAAAAGGGAAAGATTCAGGAAATGGGTAGAAACTGGGAAGGAAGAATCAGCCATGTGTCTTCTGAGGAGGGAAGGACAGAAGAGACAAGTGGCCTTCTTTACCTGGAAAATACAGAGGAAAACAGGAGAATTCACAAATTTTTGTCCAAAAATTTGTTTTTTTAAAAGAAAATTAAGTGCTTCCATAGAGGTAAAAGTTTGATTCTGCTGATACACATCTGGCTGGCCAGCTGACAGGACACTGCCCAGCTGGCACTGGGTCAGGGTTTTATAGACCAGGAAGGGGACATTTGTGTGGTTGTCCTTGAAGTATAGGCATCATTCGAAGTTTTTTTCTTTAACCAAAACTTAGGACTTAGGGGAATTATTTCTGGTTTTTATGGTCCGTGAGGAAGCTCCCCCAAACATGAGACAATATTTTACAAGAACTGTTTTTACAAGTCTCACAGTTCATCAACCAATCAGACTTCATGGAATGAGGGAGCTGGGTAAAAAAAGATAGGAGGCACAGTTAGGAAGCAGAGGGACAATCAGGGGACTCTGTCATGTCTGCTGAAAATCTTTTACATTTTCATCTCTTGAACTTCTTCTCTCAACCACTAACTTTATCCTTTATGATTGACATAAAAATAAGTAAAGTCCTTCTTTCCTTGAACAACCTCCAATCTCCCTTATCACCTCTCCCTGCTGGTCAGGCAGCATGCGACCTTGGGTGAGCTCCCCGCAACTGACAAGCCCCAGTTAACCTTTTTTTCTCTTTCTGCTCTCCTTTCAGTGATAGAAAATCCCCATCCTTTTCTAGCCCAGTGATACCCTTACAACCCCTTATGAAGGATAGTATAATAAAAACTGTATTCATTATCCACTGCCTTTGGAGTCAAACCAAACAGAGCTTTAAAGCCAGGCTCTACCCCTTATACATCGTATGACTTTGAACTAGTAAATTAATATTTCTGAGATTCAGCTTTTTCATCTTCAAGGTGAGGAAAATAATGCCTTTCTTAAATGTATTGTGAAGATTAGATTAAATTAAATAACACCAGTAAATCCCTTGTTTCACTGTCGGAAGGACTGGGGACATGACAGCCATTCTGATTAGTGTGGGTATGTGGCTTCTTCACACACAATTGACTTCCTGTTGCAGAACTACCATAGTGTCCTAAAACGTTCCCTGGACACAGATAGGCACAGGCCAGCATTTGGACTCAACTAGAGACAAGCCTAATAGGCTACTAGTAGCCTCCTCTTCACTAGAGGTAGAACCTAGTAAGAACTGAGCACTGTCTTCACGGTATCTCACCACCTGGAGGTGCACAGTCCATAGGAGTGTCTGTCTCACTATGCACAGACACCTCTCAACATTCCTGTAGCCCCCAGGACATGGCTGCCTGATTTCTCAAAGTGAGTCCTACTCCCTCCCAGGACAGACATTAGTCTTTTTCTTTCAATGTTTCTTCCTTTTCCTAGATGTGTTTTCCTGTTCCTGGTCTCACATGGAATCCTTTATGATCAACCACATTGCAGCTGATGAACTTGGTAGCAGATCCTCAAAGACAATTATTAGGCACCCTCTATATGCTTTCCCCCTTGTTAGTACCTCAAGACTTCCTTTTGAAAAGTTGAAGTCATTCTTTACCGCTCATATCACTTCCTCTAGTCCCTTCCGTTAGTCCCCTGTATTATTCAAATGTATTCTTGTTTCCTTTGGGGGATTCTGCTGTACATGGCACACACTGAGACACACACCCTACAAAGCAACACACACAAATTGTCTTCATCAGAGAGATATCCTGCAAATGGAGACACACAACAGCACCCACTCATTTCCACCGCAGGGGCCTCAGGTTGGGATGGTTAAGCCCAGATGTGCACATAAGGAAATTTCCTCTTCTATTCTCCTCTGGGGGAGGTTGAGACACAAAAATCACTGGTACCTGAGGGTGTGGAGACTCAAGCTCAGTAGCATGTGCCCTCTCTTATTCTCATCCCTTTCTCTTCTTGGAATTCTTCCCTTATTCACATGCTTGAGCGCAGAGGTTGCAAATTAAATTGGCGGCTCAGAGGTTGAATCTAGTCAGCAGTTGGCCAGAAGGGTGTAATAATGTGTTTTGGATTCATTGCTAAGATGAGGGAGATAAAACATAAAAACCTGAACTTCCAGATTCCCTCCTCAGTCATTTCAACCTGACTAGGCCCTGGATCCCCTGGACCTTGAGGATGGTGAAACCCTGGTGTTAGGCCAGGCTACCTCTCAAAGAGAGCCACTCCTATTCATGCATCCTCACTGGGTTGGGGTGCTGGGAATACCCAAACAAAGCTCCTAGCCAGAAAGCCTTTTCATGGCAGAGTCTTCTCAGGCTGACAAACTCAGTGAAAAGCATTGGTCACACAAATCCCCACTTTCCCAAGTCTCACAGATCTCACAGTCTCACAGAGTGGAGCTTTTTGTCAGAGCATGACAAAGAGGGCAAGAAGCAGCCACCCTGGGTTTTACAGGAAGCAAGAGCCAGAGGGAGCCAGGTCTCCTTGCACCAAACTGCTTCATTAAATAATTCATTGAACAACTTCTGCCAAGACCCTGTTGCTGCTTAATTACTTGCTTGCTTTCTTCTTCTCTCTCTTTTCAACTTTCTTTTAATTGAAAATCCAAGCTCCGGCTTGTCACAGCCTGGGAAGTCGGATCGCTTGGAAACATCTTCTGACTCTGTCTCATTAGGTGTCCAGCCACTGAAAAATGTATGACAGTTGGAGAAGAGGATGTAGGAGTAAACAAATGCCAAAAAAAAAAAGAGCAGATTTACCAACGATGTCTAATGAGAAAAACAATACTTGGGAACACAGCTCGGTTTTCTATTTAACAAGCAAAGAAATAAACTGCAGTCATACAAATGTACTAGGAGCCTTAGAATAATTTCTGGTAAATGAGAATTGGACTACTTGATGGAGTCAGTAATAGGGAGGACAAACAGCAGGGTGTAGGCACAGCCGGTAAATCATTACCTTAAGGAAATGTCAAACCAAATGGGGAGTCTGGAATTTGTGACTTAAGATCAGGGAACAGGGACCCATCTGAGCAATTTAAGTCAGAAACAGGAATTTAGTGCTGTGATGGAAAGAATGCTTTGAATTATCTAAACACATGTTCTCTAGATGCCAGGGTAAGTGAGGATGCCCAGAAGTGGCCAAAACAGACGGATGCCACAGCCTTATGTTATGTGTACACTCGCATAAAAATACATTAAATTTTTTTTTCTTCAAAATAAAAACATTTGGAAATACAAGCTGTTTGAATATAAATCATCTGGAATCAAGATGGCCTGGTTCTTGGCCCCTAGCTAAACTTTATTTTTTTTAATCATAAAACCCTACATATTATTACACAAGTGACTCCGTTCTCTGGTGCACTTTCTTCAGTTGTGAAATGAAGGGTTGGGAGAAGCTGCAAGGTACAAAGGGATGTGTCTCTCCAAGAGGCCACTAAGGTGTCTGGTTGAGCAGAAGTTCTATCCTTTTCTGGTGTTCAAAGCTTATGACATTCTAGCTTCCAAATCAAAACTTTCACAATGAATAAGAAATACAGATTGATTTTTTTTCTTGGCAATGCTGGGGATTGAACCCAGGGCCTCACACATGATAGGCAAGTGGTCTACCATTGAGATACATCACCAGCCCCAAACAGGTTTATGAACTGAAAGGCTATTATCTTTGGGCTGAGAACTAAGGATGGAGAATGGAAAGATTCATGGTAGCAGACTCATTATGTTGCTGTGGAAATGAAGGATGGTGGAGACCCTCTGCAGAGATCTCCCCACCCGCCACAGCACCATTGAGTTGCACAACTAGCAGTACTCGAAGCCCAAGGTGAGTGCTGGGCAACTGGTCAAAACCAGAATGACCCTCACAAGAGTTTAACATGAATGAATTTTAGAAGCAACCCAGAGTGCACAGAGTTTAAAAATGAAGCAGAGCAGAATGGCTGGTAATCAAAGCAACAATCTCGTTCTCAGGCCTTCCCTCTCTCTCACTTACCTCTTTCTGGTTTTGTTTTTGTTTTGGTGATTGTCACTGTAGTGCTTTTAAGTATATTTTTAATAGCTTTGTTCTGATCTCTCAGCTTATCATTTTTGACTCCTTGCTATAAAAAAATAAGATTTTGGTGCATCCCAAACCCCCCTCTTTCTTTTCCATAATTTTATTATAACCACTGCATGAGTTTATTTTTGGAAGTCAACAAATAGTGCCCAGAGTGGATGGATTCCCTTCTAGGTAAGCTATTGTGACTGGTACTCTTAAAAAATAAACAAACTTGGAAGTCACAGCCAAACCCAACTGTCCATAAGCATATAACAAAGTCATCCTGATGTTCTGGAAACACTCGTTCTAATCATAAACACAACTCAAAACATATGCTTTACCATCTTGTTAGCAGAATTTAGAGAAACCAAACCAACCAGGTATAAGCAAATCCACCTAAATAGTTCTGCTTTGCTCTAAAAGAATGTTAATGGAAAACAGCCAATCATAAAACAAGTCAAAAGACCTCCTCTTTAACACTTTGTAAACTGTGCTCTAAATGCTGAAAGTGGCTTGCCCCTGGCTCAAGGTCTCCTAATTGTTAAAGTGTTCTTTTATGTGCACAATAAACAATTTAACTCCAACTGATTTTCTTGAAATGCCTTCATCTTCCTCTCTGATGCAGGCTTTTTCCCTCTAACTTCCATCATCCAACTTACACATCAGCTTTTATATTGTAACAGAAATACTCCATGCTATCATCGTAATTTATTCTTCCAAGCACTGCCCAGAGGTTGGATGTTAGAATTAAAACTAACAAACAAAGCTTACAGTACTATGTCTTGGTTAAGTTATGAGCTGAAGCTAGTTGCCTCCAAGTTCCATGTTACAATTCTTATTCAATTGGAAGGAGCATGCTCTTCCTGTGAAGACCTAACGGATCCAATTCCTCCTGCTCATCAGTTTGCAGAAAATCATGCCACATCTTCCTTTTCTTCATAGTCCCACTATGACCTTCTATTGTGTGTGTGTATGTGTGTGTGTATGTGTGTGTGTGTGTGTGCGCGCGCACGTGTGCATGCAGTTTCTAGAGTGTCCGTGTCCTTAAATTTCCTCCTCTGGAAAAGAAGCATCCTCCCACATCAGAGCAAGGCGTTTTTGCACTTTGCATCAGTTATTTGGGATCCATTCCAGTCTTCCTCTTTGAAGATAAGCTACTTAAGCATGGTCCCTCTTCTAGTTTAGAGGCATGTCACACAGCTGTGTCTTGGGATGTCCATTAAGGGGACTTCTGGCTCCATTCTGTATTTTTGTTCCCCGTGACTTTCTCTTTGGGGAGGTTTCCACCCTATGTTTATTGAAATACATCTCCATCCAGCTTCCTTGGAAAGGATGTAAACTATCTGAGCTGTTATCATATCTAAAAAAAAAAAAAGTCTTTAATGTTTTCATGCTTATTTGACAAAACAGCTGGTAGGAATTTGAGATTCTCTGTAACTTTGAATGCATAGTTTCATTCTCTCTTCTATCTGGAAGTACAGAGAAGCTTGCATATATGTTTCTTACCAGAGCTCTATAGGCATCAGCTTCCTGTTTCATTTTATTATTTTTACAATTTCTATAATTTCAGTAAACTCTATTTCTCCATGAGATCTTCTGCTTTCATGAGTGATGATTCTTTTTTAGGCTCCAGAAACTTTCTATCCATTAGTGCTTAGAAAAATTCCTTCTTTCCAAACTCTCCTTTCATGAAATTCTACTAATCAGAAGTTGAACCTTTTGGAGTCACCTCGCTAGCAATTATGTCCGATAGAAATATAAAATGAGCCATAAATGTGTACTACTTATGCAACTTTAGTTTTTCTAGCTACCACATTAATAATGTAAAATGAGAGCAGTAAAAATAATTTTAATAACATTTTATGCAATTATATTTTATGTATTTTTATCCAAAATATTATTTCAGCATTTAACCAATATAAAGCTATTACTGAAATGTTTTATATTCTTTATATTAAGACTTCAAAATCTGGGATGTACATTTAATTAGTATAGCACACCTCACTTCAGACTAGCCATGCCTTGAGCACTTAGACTATTTGTGGCACTCAGTGTGGCAAATGGCTACCATATATGACAGTAGAGATGTATATTATACATCCTTCATAATTTCTCTTTACCCTTTCACTCTACATTATGGCAGAACACCTAAATTTTGTCTTCCAATATTCCCATTGATTGTTTTATCTTTGCAACCACTTGGACTTTCTCAAAACATTTTTGTTCTATTATTATTTTTAAATGAAACAAAAAGATAGATGCCGCCAAGTTTTTGCTTAATAGGATCAATATCTTCTCCCATTCCAATTCTTTTCTTTCTTCCTTTCTTTTTTTCTGGAGTCAGTTATTGTGATTATTTACTTTGGCCTTCATATACCTGTTGATCTTGGTGTGTTCATATTTAAATGTAAAGGATCCAGTTGACTAATCTAGGCAGGTATATGGATTTCTTCTATTTGTGGTGGGCAGGGAGTTGACTGTTGGCTAGTCTGAAATATCTGAAGGAGTTTTATAAGACCAGCTCTAGCATGGCCATTGACAACCCCTACTTCTTTACAGAATTTTGTGTTTGTTTAAGGATAGATCATATGGTTTTTGGCTGGGACAAATGTGAATATACCTAACACGCATGGTGGAGCGTATGTGCTGGGAAGGGGGACATACTAATACTTTTCTAAATTTGATCTTTCTATTAATCCTACCTTATCTCCATATCTCACTCCTTTCCCACCAATATTGAGCCCCAGAATCTATTCCTGTACTGGCTTCCATACCACTTTATTTATCAATAAGCTTTCTGTTTCTAAGAAATGTATTAGAAACTGTCACCCAAAAGTAACTTTAACAGCCATGCCCCTCGCACATTGTCTTATTCACTTTTATGGGTTGTCTTGGTTTGAGATCCCTAGAAGAAGTACTTGAGATGGGAATTCTAATGCGAGCAACTTATTAGGAGAGAGGTCTATGGAGAAAGGAAGCTGGGTAGCAGGTCAGGGCAGGAGAAGGAGCTGAGCAGGCTATAGTCTCAGCTACTTGTTTTGCTCTCGTTAAATTACCTAATTGTTCAGCATGTGAAATTTTACTACTTGAAAACAGATAGTTCATAGGTTATTTAGGGAATTAAATAAAAGATTATATTTAAATGCACAGCACAGGAATTGTGCTCCAGCCTGACCCCCTGGGAAGCACTAAAACAGAAAATGCCCATAGCAGTTATGAACTTTGAATATATTCACAGCAACTGGGTTAAGAGTCCACCTCTGAAACATCCTACTGAATCTAGAAGGGTCACCAACAGCTCTCACAGTATGGGGTTACTTCATTTATGAAAATCCTTGTCTATTATTTTAATGTAGAAAGATAATGTATACAGTCACTATTCATCCTGAACCAGTGGTTCCTTTATATTGTTTTGGAAAACTCTGTCCTTACCAAGAAAAGAATATTTCCTTGAATAGTGTCTATAAGTCTGATATCCAGAGAAAAAAAGATCTAAATTAGAAAATATCCAAATTATTCTAGAAGTGGCTGCAGTACAGAATCAACAAAAATTTATCGACTACTTTTTGAAGCATTGGCTCTTTTACAATATCTGATGTCATTTAATCCCATACCACTATTTTTATTTATTAACAGATTCAGTATGAAGTTCCTTGCTCAAGATTTTGGGAGAACAGAGTAGAACATAGTGTACTGGGACTTAACTCTTTATCTTTTATCCTTTTTGACACCATCCATCAGCCTTTGTGAAATAAGCAGCAGCACCCTGATTTAGAAGCAGTTGTGGGAACTAAAATTCTGATAAAAGAGAAGCTATTTCTCTGACCAAAGAATTACATACCTCCATGATCCTACCTCATTTTAAAAGGAAAACAGAAAGAATCCTCATCCCAATTCCGGTGCAGTGCATTTAAATATAATCTTCTATTTAATTCCCTAAATAACCTATGAACTATCTGTTTTCAAGTAGTAAAATTTCACATGCTGAACAATTATGTAATTTAACCAGAGCAAAACAAGTAGCAAATATCGGCGCCAGAATTTAAATACCAGGCTTAAAATTCCAAACTCATGCTGTTCACTAATGATCAGGTAGACATCAGTTCAAGGGTTTGAAAGCCCCTTTGGTGTTCCTTGGATCTAATTAGGCCCAGACACAACACCAAGTTTAATCAGTTCATTGAATTTGTTTATTTCAGGTTGTAATTGATAGAATAATACCCAATCACTATAGTGCTGCAGTCTAAGCAATTTAATGATTCATACTTTTCATGACAGTTAGTTAGAGTTTATTAACAAAGCAAAAATAAACCCAACCACTATCATCCATCTTCCAGGAGATCAACAATGGGAAAAATAATAATATTTTCATTTATTTTCTGCATCTATTTGCCTACTAGTAAACATAATTTATCTATCCCCGAGATATTTTTATCAGTACCGTATTAATCAGTCCATCAGACCCTCATATTACTCTCTCATTAACCCTGAGAATATTTGGCCATCAGTAGGTGTTACAAGACTGTTTCTAAGATAGTCTTCTTTGGGACATCCCTCTGATACCATTTTTTTTTTTTTTTTAGGAATTACCTGGATTCATGGTTATCTAAACCCTCTCATTTGCACCTGACCCCAAAATAAATTTAAATCAAAACATGAGCAAGTAAAAGCCTTTTGCATCTTTCCAGAGTTTATATTTGAAACACTTTAGAATTAATCAATAACCCTTTCACAAGCCCATGAGAGTCTACCCTTTTCTCATTCTTAATGTGTTTGCTGTAGGATCAAGTGTCTAAATGATTTTTAAGTCCTAGAGTAAGATAAAAAAAAACTCCTAAAAATCACATAATAGTTTTTGGGTTTTAGTAGGCCAGGACTTTTTTTTTTCCTAGAGAATGACATCAAAATGATAAAGGATACCTCTCTGCAAGTTTCACTAATGGCATTGGGAGAAGAACAAGAACTGGCTTAAGCTCTTGGGCTGCTAAGTGCAATTTGATCTAATTGAAAGATTGTTACTTTTACCCAGTAAATTTAGGAATCAAAGTGGGCTCCACATTTCAATAGCACAAGATGGTAATGTCTGCACTAAGACTTGTTTGGGGGTTTCCAAAGGTTCTTCTCATCATTTCCTTTCATGGGAAAGTTCCAAGAACAGAAATGAACAATGCTAGTGAGTTTAGTGAATGGAAAAGATATCAAAGGCAAACTGCAGTCAGAACAGATAGTACAATCACAGAGTACTATTCTCATTGAGCACCCTTCCACTTCCTACAGAGACTTCTTCTATAGCTGTGTTCACTTCACATACTAAAAGTGAGACCTAGATGATAATAAGTGACGTTTTGTACCGAGAGAGAGAGAGAGAGATGACAACTGAAACCATCATAATTCCATACTTCCATGTAAACAACACTAGAACTGAGCAGTCACCAAAGGGAGTCCCCTAGAGGAAAGGCATTCAATAGAGGAAGGGGATCAGGCGTGGGAGGGGGTGTGCTGGGGAATAAAGTTGATCAAATTATGTTATCTGCATGTACAAATATATCACAATAAATCCCACTGTTACGTATGATTATTACATACCAATAATTTTTTCAAACATCCCCATGTAACTATTAACACCCATCTCAAACAACTATGTCATAAATTTTGCTCAGCCCTAACCAGTTCCTGTCTTACAAGGACCTCAAAGTCACACATCTACCCCCAAGGCCCTAAAACCCTATAAACACTATGCCTTCATTTTTCAAAACACTTTCAAGGCCTTATCCTTCACTATATATTAAATCTGATGAATTTAGCTTTTCTGACCAGAAGATTTTTCTGGTGCTCAGTAATCAACAACAGTTTTGGCTCAGTTGATTGGCAGTTGACAATGTGCCTAGGTTGATGCTAAGTGGTTTACATACATTGTTGCTGGTTTTTGCAATAATTCTCTAGGTAATGCTGTTGTTTTTAATGTATAAAGAGGAAATTGAAACTCAGAATGGTTGGTAAACTGCTCCAGCTAAACAAATAAGAGCCAGCAAAATCCAGATGTCAACCTGAGTTTGGTCCCCAAAAGTTTTGACTCACCAGTTAGCTCTCAATTTGAGAACATAGCATAGACATTTCTAACTCTTTCTCTTCCTTACACTCATGATAAAAAAATAGAAAATTATTGTATGATTCCATCTATCCATTAGATTTTGTTTACCTAAAATCATCATTATTTATAATTTTAATGGTAACTGCAGATAATGAGATAATGTATTTTTGACCTACTAAAGTCTTATATCATGTATACTTTCCAATTTCCAAGAAAAACCGAAACTTCAGAAATCTTCAACTCTACTTCCCATTACTTTATGAATAATTATTGTCATGAATTTTAATCCTACAAAAAAGCTTAAGCTATATTTGTAATGTTTTTACTGTTATATTACTCAATATTTGTTTTTGTTGACCCACATGTTTAACCTCATCAGTAATCTTTCTTTTCTGCAATTTTGAGATTCTATATGGGATAATTTTCCTTCTGCTTAAGAAAACCCTTTGGTGCTTTCATTTCTGTCAAGTCTTCTGGTAACATATCTTCTCAGGGGTTGCACTTGAAAATTCCCTTATTTCATCAAATATGTGAAGGAAATTTCATTTGAGTTACTAATCAAGGTTAGTATCTATATTCTTTCATTAACTTAAAGACATGATTTCATAATTTTTTTTCCGTAGAGAAGTCAGCAGAAATCAGAAGTCAGTCTTGCTTCTGAAGAAAATCTACCCTTTTCTTCTATTTGGAACACATTTTTTGCTTTCATTTCCAAAGGTCTTACCATAAATATGTTTTGTGTTTTATTTTGCATGAGTTTCACTGTTATTCTTTAATCTGTTGCCTGATGTGTCCCTTTGGCTTGGGGAGATTCTGACCATTACCATGTCGGTGATTGTTCCTAATCTATTCTCTCTGTTCCTTTTGCTATTCTAACTGTGTATCCTGAGTCTCTCCTGCCCTTGTTTAAACTTTCTACTCTTTTGCTTCTTGGTAATTTAGCTTGGATCTCTTCTTTTGGCTTATCTCCCACTGAATGAATATTTTTTGCTAGCCGTGAATCATACATTAAAACCATCATTTAAGGTTGTCATTTCCATGATTGCAATCTTTATTTCTAGAATTTATTTTTACTCTTTTTATAGTTTCCAATTTTCTGCTAAGAACTATCTTTTCACTCTGTGAACTTATTGATGGTAGATATTTTAAAGTTCACATATGTCAGTGCTATTATCTGAGTCACTTGTAGTTCCATTTCTATTTCCTTTATTTTCTCTTGGAGATTTTGGTCAAATCTTTTCTCCCGACATATCTGATTATTATTTTCATTGAGTTCTGGACTATATAATAAATGTGTAGAGAAAATGAGAAACTATAAATATTATCTTCCTCTAGGGAGAATTTCGTTTCTATTTTGGCAACTAAGAGAAGATGGCCTTAATCAGTAACTAATTTGATTGGTTTCAGTCCTTGTGTAGCATAGTCTGTGACAGGTCATCCTTACTCCTCGCCTGGAACTTTATGAATCCCGAATAATCTGTTGGGTGTTATTGGTGTGTTTCATCTCATCCTTGCTAGGCCCTGAAATTCTACTTTTCATACCTTCATCTCTGAAAAACTGTCAAACTGTTCAGCTTAGCTTTTTTCACAATCACCGTGAGGGCTGTGAAATACTAGGTCTATCTCTTTCTTGACTCTCAGAATTTTTAGTCGCTCTCATCCTGAGGACTGTTGCAAGAGAACCTAGCTCAGCATTTTTGTAAAAACTTTCTTCTTTTTTATAAAACGAAATTAACTTCCTCCTTGTTTTTTTTTTTTTTTCCACATAAAATGAAGACCAGGTTTTAAGGAAGTCAAAAATTCTTAAATATTAAAAAAGTAAATTCTTAGGAGATAAAAAGTAAATCTAAAATAGTATCTATAGGATACCATACATGTTTCCTAGGTAAAACAGAAATCTAAAATAGTATCTATAGGAGACCATACATGTTTCCTAGGTAAAACAGAAATCTCCCAGCAAGTTTGATTCATTTTCTAATAATACACATCCAAGCATGAACCTGACTGTGTTTCTGCAGGCCGTGCATCTACTGTAAGTAGCACACTCATTTACCTTTTCTTTGATGACAGTCCCCTTTCTCCACCTCCCATCAGGTCACCTAGGAAAAAAAGCAGATGTGAGAGAGAATTCGCTACATAAGACAAGGGAAACTGGTAGAGAATTGTTTTGTTGTTGTTATTTTTCGAAACAGGTTCAAACCCATTGGCTTGAGATCACTTACATGGCAATAATTTCAAGTTATTGATTTAAATGGATGAAATTCATTTAGAATGCTAAGAGTAGGTCCAAGTCCAGGCTAACAACTGAAATGTGATTTTGAAGACATCGCACATTTTCTTTGTGTTATTCCCACTGTCACAGGTCCCCTGAACTGTCTGAAGTTCCAGTCTCTCAGGGGTTCACCTTTATCTGTACATCCCCAAGTGATGTTAGCTAATCATGTTCCCTTGGCCCAGTGAGACTCATAAATGCTACAAATGCTCAAGCCTGAAAATGATGGAATTCCAGTGACCTTGGCCCATTCATAGGATTAGTCTTGGGAGGTGACATCCCTCCCTACTTTGGCACCTCACACAACATACAAGCAGCTGTCTACAGTGCTTCATCACTTAAGGGATCTTGGTGATTACATTTAATTGACTAGCCAGATTCACTAGTGGATCGTGTCTGGATGTGCTCTCCTTTTCACAATGACTGGCTGGTGAACTCTTAAACATGCCTTTGCTGTCAGGAGGGTCTGGGAAAGAAACAAGAGTACCAGGCATTAGAGCAAAGGTCTTTGTCTTTTTCATTTCATTTCATTTTATTCTGACAAACGATATGAAAGATAGGCATTGGGCTTTCAATTTTCAACTTAAGAAATTGAGACTCAATTGAGTAACCAGATCAAAACTAAATCAGAAAATCATGGAACCGGTATTTCAACCATGGCTAGATTCTGAGGACTTACCACAAAGATTTTCTGATTCACAATGTGCCATTTGTCTACTGAATTCTGTCTTTGAATATAAAAGTAACAGTGAAATATTCTGCTGGTATTTATTTTTTATTATAAAAAGGAAAATATTTGTATGTTATATATTTATTACTTCATTATTATCAGGTACTTTATTATTATCAGGTAAAGTTCATCGAGGAGGGTTTAACCACTGAGCCACATGCCCAGCCCTTTTTATTTTGATACAGAGTCTCACTAAGTTGCTCAGGGCCTCACTAGTTGGTGAGGGCTGGCTTTGAACTTGGAATCATCCTGTCCTGTCGCAGCCTCCCAAGTTACAGGGACTACAGGCATGCACCACCATGCCAGCCTATGTATTTATTTTGCAGTGCTGGGGATTAAACCCAGGGCCTCATGCATGCTATGCAAGTGCTCCATCAATGAGCTATATCTCCAGTCCAAGAAAACAAGTTTTAAAGATAAGTTTGATGATCATTAATATGAATGATTAAATAAACAATTAGATACAAGTAAAAATAGTGACAACGATCATAGCAAACAGCTGTACAGCAGACACGCACAGTGGGAGATGCAGAAGTTAGGTTTTATGTTAATTGATATTTAAGGATTTATTTTATGTTTTTATCTCCTAAAATTAAATGGCTGTAGTTATGTTCTCATTATTCAAATTATACATGCTCATTGTGTAAAGTAAAATTAAGCAATATAAAAGCATATAAAGTTCTCAAAAATCTCACTATTCCAACATAATCATTCCTCTACTTTGAAGAACAATTTTGGACAAAACGTGATGTAAATATGCATACTTCTGGAAAACTAGACTATGCAACATGTGCTACATTTATAATATGCTTTTGGCACTCAACAATATAAACATTTTTTCATTATCGTGGAACAACCTATTGTGTATGAGTATGGATTTCTTTGCTCTCTTCTACTGATTGTTATGGTGTGGATATGGAATGTTCTCCACAGGCTCATGTGTTGGAGACTTGGTCGCAGTGCAGCAATGTTCAGAGGGGGGAATTAGGGGAAGTGATTGGATCATGAGGGTCCTGACCTCATTGATGGGTTAATCCATTGAGGGATTCATTCATACCTTGATGTCATTATTGGAGGTTGTGGAAGCTTTAGGAGGTAGTCCTAGTTGGAGAAGTAGGTCTCTGGGGGTGTACCCTGGAGGGGTATATCTTCTCTCCAGCCCCTTGCTTGACCCTCTTCCTGGATGCCCTGAGGTGAAAAGCTTTCCTCTACCACACTCTCCCCCCATGATGCTCTGCCTCATCACAAGCACAGAAACAATGGAGCCAGTGGATCATGGACTGACACCTCTTAAACCCTGAGCCAAAACAAATATTTTCTCCTTTAAAGTTGTTTACCAGATTTCAAACTATACTACAGAGCAATAGTAACAAAAACAGCATGGTACTGGTACCAAAACAGGCGGGTAGACCAATGGTACAGAATAGAGGACACAGAGACCAATCCACAAAATTACAACTACCTTATATTAGACAAAGGTGCTAAAAGCATGCAATGGAGGAAGGATAGCATCTTCAACAAATGGTGCTGGGAAAACTGGAAATCCATATGCAACAAAATGAAACTGAATCCCTTTCTCTCGCCATGCACAAAATTTAACTCAAAATGGATCAAGGAGCTTGATATCAAAACAGAGACTCTGTATCTAATAGAAGAAAAAGTTGGCCCTAATCTCCATCTCGTGGGGTCGGGCTCCATATTCCTTAATAGGACACCTATACCACAAGAGTTAAAACCAAGAATCAACAAATGGGACGTATTCAAACTAAAAAGTTTTTTCTCAGCAAGAGAAATAATAAGTGAGGTAAATAGGGAGCCTACATCCTGGGAACAAATATTTACCCCTCACACTTCAGATAGAGCCCTAATATCTAGAGTACACAAAGAACTCAAAAAATTAAACAATAAGAAAACAAATAACCCAATCAACAAATGGGCTAAAGATCTAAACAGACACTTCACAGAGGAGGACATACAATCAATCAATAAGTACATGAAAAAATGCTCACCATCTCTAGCTATCAGAGAAATGCAAATTAAAACCACTCTAAGATACCATCTCACTCCAGTAAGAAAGGCAGCCATTATGAAGTCAAACAATAACCAAGTGCTGGTGAGGATGTGGGGAAAAAGGTACATTGCTGGTGGGACTGCAAATTGGTGCAGCCAATTTGGAAAGTAGTATGGAGATTCCTTGGAAAGCTGGGAATGGAACCACCATTTGACCCAGCTATTCCCCTTCTTGGACTATACCCAAAAGACCTAAAAAGAGCATACTACAGGGACACAGCTATATCAATGTTTATAGCAGCACAATTCACAATAGCTAGACTGTGGAACCAACCCAGATGCCCTTCAACAGATGAATGGATAAAAAAAATGTGGCATTTATACACAATGGAATATTACTCAGCACTAAAAAATTAAAAAATCATGGCATTTGCAGCGAAATGGATGGCATTAGAGCAGATTATGCTAAGTGAAGTTAGCCAATCCCTAAAAAACAAATGCCAAATGTCTTCTCTGATATAAGGGAGGTGACTCAAAACAGAATAGGAAGGAAGAGCATGAGAAGAAGATTACCATGAAACAAGGAAAAGAGGTGGGAGGGAAAGGGAGGGAGAAGGGGAATTGCACAGAAGACAGAAGGAGACCCTCATGGGTCCACAAAATGCATATACGATGGTGTGAGGGGGAAGGGAAGAAAAAAAAGAGAGAGAGATAAGTGTCACAGTAGAATGGGTAGAGAATAGTGATGGGAGGGGAGGGGAGGGGAGGAGGGATAGGGAGGGCAGCAGAATACTACTGACACTAGGATTGCTGTATATATACACATGGATGTATAACCAATGTGATCCTGCAATCTGTACACGTGGAAAAATGAGAATTCATACCCTATTTGAATCAAATGTATGATGTGTCAAGATCATTGTATTGTCTTGAGCAACTAATAAAAAAAAAGTTGTTTATTTCAGGTTTTTTTTTTGTCACGATGACAGAATACAAGCTAACACACTGATGGATATTGTTTCTAATTTATTACGATGACAAATAATACTGCAATTAACATTTTGTGCACTCTTGCCCTTTTCCTACTTACAACAACTTCCTCGAATGAGACCTAGGGGTAGCAAAAGATATTTGCATTTAAATTCCATATGCATATTAGCCAACTAACTTTCATAATGATCTATGTAAATTTACATGCAAGCCAATTGTTTGAGTTAGAATATTTCTTTCTCTCCCCTGATATTTTCCTCCAGTTTGAAGGAACTCAATTAGCATAACATTTTTGGCTTCTCTCTCCTCTGTTGTACTCTATCCAGGGCAGGCAGAAGGAAATGGAGTAAATTATCTGACTGATAAATTTGAGAAGAATCAAACATGCATGCTCATATTTACTCTACCTTTTTCATCTTGGAAGTCAGCCTGTTCATAGAGAAGCATGCATTTTCCCCTTGCTTCTCCATCGTACGGTTCGCATACCCTGGTCAAGTACTTCATTTGTCAAGGTGATCAGTCTTTAGTCGAAGTCTGCTTAGGTCTGAGGTTTAGAATTAGGAAGACCATTTTGTTTCCTCTACTATGATACATCCTCTAACTTAAAATTTTTAGAAACAGAAGTGACATTTTAATCTTCACATCATTTACTTTTATTTTTCAATTTGTTCTGAACCTGCTTGAGAAGATAGGTGCTATTTATTATAACTCCTTAAAAAACCCCAGCATTATAGAGTCCAATTTCATACTTTACCAAGCCAGATTATTATAAATACTTTTAATTTTTAGTTGAACTAATCTCCTTATGTTAATATACTACTCTGACGACTAGTGTAACCTCCCATGTTGTCAAATACTAATTGGGTACTTTTAAATACTCTCTCATGTAATTTTTCAATGTTCTATGGAGATATGCATCTTCTTTCGTTATTGATTTACAAAAATTCTCTATGATTAAAACAGTGAATGCTCTCGGATATTATCATTATAGTCAAGATTTCTAGATTCTCTTGAGAAATGGATGATCAGTTTATTTCATCTCTTTTCAGGCTATCTAAAAATGCCAGCCATGATTGAGGAATGTTGCAATTGGTATTATATTAGTTCTTTCAAGAGGATGCCCTTAGACTATCCTATTCTTTATCATTCCTGGTATAAGAGATTGGGCCATGATTCTAAAGGTTTTATTGACAACACACTTTCTGTAATTCCCAATTACCACAAAGAGAAAATACTGGCTTCTAAATATATCCAACCCACATACTGAAAGTATGGAAGAGAGATGGAAGTACAGGTAAATATTTTCATTTATTTATTCACACCATCAAAGTGAAAAGAACTCTCTCTTTTATAAAACCTTGACAAAAAGCATGCTCCAATTCATTGAAATTGTTGACAGGATAGAAAAAATTTATTTCTAGGTTGTCCTAGTACATATGCTGAGAAGTGAACAAAATCATGTGTATTAGTTCATTTTAAGTTTCTATAACAAAATATTTGAGGCTGGATACTTTACAAAGATAAGAGGTTGCCAGGCACTGTGGCACTCACCTGTAATCTCAGCAGTTCAGAAGGCTGAGACAGGAGGATCATGAGTTCAAAGCCAGCTTCAACAACTTAGGGAGGCCTAAGCAACTTAGCAAGAAAACCTGTCTCAAAATTAAAAAAAAAAAAAAAAAAAATTAAGGGCTGGGAATGTGGCTCAGTCTTTAAGCACCCCTGGGTTCAAACCCTGGTACCAAAAAAAAGGGGGGGGGGTTATTAAAGTCACAGTTCAGGAGGTTTAAAACCCAAGATTTGATGGCTTCATCTGTCTGGCCTCTGGTGAGGGCTTCCTTGGCTGGGTCAAAACATGATAGAGAAACCCAAAGGAAAACAGCTGTGTGCAGAACAAATGAAGTACGTGGGGTGGCCTCACTTTCCAACAACACTCTCTAAGGAGAACTCACTCTGTGAGACCAGCATTAATCCACTGGTATCCCCAGTGACCTAATGACCCTCCATGGATCCCCACCTTTGAAAGCTTTCCCCACCTCTCACTGTCATTATACCAGGGGCCAAGCTTCCACCACATGCACTCACTCTTGGGGACATACTCAAATGACATCCAAACCACAGCAATAAACAAATACATCAGTAAATTTTCACAAGGTAAGAACATCTGTGTAACTAGTGCCAAAATTTAACATCAGACAATGTTTTCAGTAGCAAAAGTCTACGTGTGGGATCTTCTATTCATTCTCCCCAATAGTAACCACAATCCTGATCCCCCATGATAAGTTAATTATTTCATTTTTACACTTTATATAAAGAGAAGACTGGGAAATTATATGATTATATATTATATAAATTATAATATACTCATATAATTTAATTATATATAAATTATATGATTATATTATTATATATTTATATGTATATACATATAAATATATAAATCATAAATATATATAAATCATATATATGCATCTGACTTGTTTTTCTCCATATTTTATTAGCATTTCAGTGTCAGCTGTGACCTAACTCAGTGTGCATGAAGCTTCATTATTTTTTTCACATCCACACACCACTGGTTCTATTATTTAATGTTTTTTCCTTTGAAATGATCCACTCTTTAAAACACAACCTCATTCTAAATTCCAAAATCTAGCAAACAGTGAGGTTTCCAGTGGTAGTTTAAATTTTTCTAATACATTTCAAACATGCACTATTCAAGTAAAATAAATAAATGAAAATGCATGGGAGCACCTATAGTAAATCCCATACCATACCTGTGTAAACTGGCCAAGAGGACTGGCTGCAATGAATTTCTACAAAAATTCAGTATCTTCCAAGGCTGATTGTTTGCCTGGCTTAGAAACTCACAAATCCGTATTTTGTCAGCATCTCCCTGTTAAATCCCAGGAAGCTTAATCAAACTGACAACATAACCGTAGAAAATGAGAAGGACAATTTCAGAAAAGGCAGTGAAACTCTCAGCAGCCCGCCTGCCTGGGAATTTGCCAGTGTGTCCAGAGCATGCTCTTCCTATAGACCAGCCACCCCTGAAGCTGACTAAAGACACACAGTTTCCTCCTGGTGGTTAAGCTCAGTGATGGTATTAAGACCTACTGGCCTGGAAGCATCAACTCTTTCTAGCTGAGTTCAACATACATAAAATTGTGTGACTCCATGCCCACCTCCGCTGCCAAAAGACTTCTCTCACTTCCAAGTGTAAAGGTGGGGCCAGGGAAGAAATGCCTTATTATTAAGTTCATTCATTTGGGGGAGAAAAACTGACACACACAAGAAATTCATTAATTAAACCCTAATAAATAGTGGGGCCATAGATCCCACTCTGAAGCATGTGGGTATTGGTGTTTCCATTACATCACGTGACTGCACGAGCTAAAACATCTTCAATCTGCTTCCGCTTTCTGGAATTCAGTTTCTAAAAGCTCTAAAAATATGCTGACTTTTGACTTTATATTTTTACTTGCAGCCACACTTGCTTAGGAGATGAAAATCTGAATCTTTGAGAAGTGCCAGTTTCAATATATACACACGAGCTCATTTTAGTCTATCTCACCTGCTGCTTAAAGCTAAAAGTTGCGGCTAAAACATCTCAAAACTACCCAAGAATCCTGAAAAATAAGTGAAATCAGATTAAAGGTATCGGAATTTAGACAAGTGACTGCATGGGGTGAGTTGCCCTGGTATTTCTTTAATACTGCTTAACTCTACAAGTGAACTGGTATAATACTTTCATTAAAAACCCATATTTATAGCCAGAGAAACCAGAAAAAAACAAGTAAGGCAATATCAAAACATCTAATTTAAGAGTCATTACAATCCCAGAAGAGGGAGAGAAAGAAATTATGTAAAGAAAATATTTGGAAAGAAGATGTCAGAAAACTTCCCAAATTAGCTGAAAGAGAATATAAATTTACAAATTTAAGCAGCTCTGTGATCCAAACTAGGACAAGCCAAGAAAAATCACAGACAAATCATGATCAAACTGCTGTAAAATTAAAAATGAAGATAAAGAAAACATGAAGATAGTTATAGAAAAATGACACATCCTATACAGAAAAACAATAGTTTAAGTGTGTGATTCTCATCAGAAAAGCAAGAATTCAACAGAATAATGTCACAAAAGTGCTAAAAGAAAAGAACTTTCAACTCCCAATCTATGTCCAAGGAAAATGCTTCTCAGGAAGGAAGGTGAAATAAAGGTGGTCAAGGTGAAGAGAGAACACCAAGAGAATTTGTGACCAGCCAAGTTACTGCAACAGAAATACAAAAGGAAGTTCTTGGGACTCAAGGGAACTGATACCAAAGGAAACCCTAGCCTTCAAAAATAAAGGAAAAGAAACAGAAATGTAACAGCCTGGGTAAACAGAAACATAAAGCATGAAATATACGTGGCTGTCGAAAGCAAAAATCCTAGCATAGATCTTTCATTGAATATATATATTATATATGGCAACTAAAACATTAATTGTGGAGTGGGAAATGGGCCTATATTTTACTTAAATAGTGCCATACTAACTCTGTGTAGACTCTAAAACTTTTAGTATGGGTATAGGATACTGAAGAAAAAGAAAAAGATCCTGTCTCAAAATAAAAATAAAAAGAGCTAGAAATGTTATCTCAATGATGAAGTGCCCCATATGCAATCCCCAATATAAAAAAAAAAAAATTTAAAACGTAGGTCTAAATGTTTAAGCACTTCAAAAGATCTTCAGAATACTGGATCAGAAACTAGCAGTCTACAACTATAATTGAAAGTGTCAATATTCTTCTCTCAACAATCATTATAACTCATACTACTCTGCTTAAAAAAAAGTGTATTTTGCATTTTGGGTGTGACCTGTTACAAAAATATCAATCTGGTTAAGTTGGTTGCTAGTTCAAGTTCTCAGTCATCTTCACTGATTTTTTCTCATTTTCTGACTTTACTGCTCTTATCAATCCAGTATAGTGTGTACCGTTATTATCCCTGTTTTACAGGTAGGGATATTGAGACACAAATAGGTCCAATAATTGCTGAGGGTTGCACAGAAAACAAATGAACAAACTGGGGTTGGAAACTAGGTAGTCTTGATCTAAAATTCATGCTGATAACCGCTTTAATTATACAGCATACTCTCGGGTCGCATGAATGACTAAACTGAATATCATTTAAATATCTGCAAAGTGTGTCATTGAAGAATTTAGATGGAATTTACAGGAGAACAATGACATTAGCTGAGTCCATTCAAGTGGCAGGGCAACTCTCACAAGGAGATACAAGGAAGAGGTAACATGAAAACTGAGTCCAGCAGATGCAGGCTGTGAAATGAGACAGGGTACTGAAGGGGCCACGTAAAACATGGCTTAGTCTGGCAGTTGTGAGCTGTAAGCAGGAGTCTCCTGAGCATCCCAGAGAGAAGCCTCTCTTAGCCAGCCGAGAATGTAACCTCAAGGAACATTTGAAAGGTTACCCCAAATATTTTGGTTTAGCATAATTGTTTCATTAGCTGGTAACATCTTTCAACAACAGGGAAGATTTAGAATTAAATATAGAAATACTTAAGAGAATCTGAGTCATAATATTAATATTTTGTCTTAAATTATGCATATTTGGTGTGTTTTGGGAATCTACAATGAAAAGGATTTGGTATATTAAAGAAATAGCTTATCTTGTAATTATGATTCAAAATTTTATAGGTAATTGAGTTGTTGGCTTGTACTTTTTATCTTTTTAGAACTTCAATCATACCTTTAAAAGTATAAAAGAAATATTTTAACAAATAATTAACATTCTCACAATTTTTCTCTTTATTCCCTACAAATTTTTCTTTCTTTTGGGGGAAATTTTGTTAAGATTTTTTTTATTTACTCATAGATTTATGATTTTAAATTGAAAACTTACTATTCTGAACAGTATTAAAACACTAAATAACACTTGAAATTCACCATTCATATTAATTTAAGCTATTGAATTCATAAGAATAACTTAAATAATTAAGGTACTTAAAAAGAAATAAAATATATTAATTTATAGATGCAATTTAAAATATTTAAATGAGTTTAATTAACAAATTTGCAAATAAGCTCAAATAATAATTACAGTGAAGTCATGTTGTGCTTACTATATTGTTTCTTATTCTTGCACATTCAGGAAAAACATAATTATATTTCCCAGCCCTATTAATAGTTAGATTGGGATCTTTTAATTGGATTCTTGCCAGTGGAAATGTGTCACTTTGGTCTCAGATGGCTAAGGGCAGGAGTGAGTGGAAGCAAGGTACACTACAAAAATATTGCAAAAGGAAGTAGCCCAGATCCTTGAGTCACCTTTTAAGCAGACATGTCCAGGAAAATCACCTGACCTATATCAGGCTATGACTAGAGTGAGCAATGCATCTGTGGTACAATTAAGTACCTGAAATTTGGGGGTTATTTGTTACTGCTGTATAACTGAGCTCATTCTGACTAAAATAATAATCAAAGTCTTCTTTATAGCAGATTACTGAAATCTAGTGCATTTACCAATAAAATTAGATTATAAAACTGAATTTATCACATCGGTTACACATCCACATTTTTACATAATACCATATTAATGACTGTTGTATTCTGCTACCTTTCCTATCCCCTACTATCCCCCCTCCCCTTCCCTCTCATCTTCCCTCACTACCCCATCTGCTGTTGTTTAATTCTCTCCCTTGTTTTGTTTTTTTTTTTTTCCCCTTCCGATGTGATTCTGCAACTTGTATTTGGGGTAAAATGGGAGTTCATAACCCACTTGAATCAAATGTATGGAAGATGATATGTCATGAGCTTTGTAATGTTTTGAACAACCAATAAAAAAAACTGAATTTATCATGTTAAAGAATAACTAGGTATTTAAATATGTAACTTTAATAAATTTAGCTCTAACTATTCACCTCTCAGTGTTATGAAAATGTTCAAGTCTATAGAAAAGTTGAAAAATATTACAATAAATACCTAAGCCCTTCACCAAGAATCAACAGTTAAGATTTAATGTTTGTTCCATCAAACATCTGTCCTTATCTTTATCTATTAATCAACCTTCCATCTTATTTTTTGATACATTTCATAGCAAGTGACAAAAATCAGAGCATTTCCCCAAAAATGCCCAGCACATGCTAATTACATTAACTATAATTCAATATTTAACATTTTGAGTTAAAATTTATATACAACGAAACACATATTTTAAGTGAAAAGAGAGCACTTATGCAACCCCAAACCTTACTAAGATTCAGAATATGTCCAATATCACAAAACGTCTCCTCAGGCCTCTTCTCAGACTACCTCCACATACACATCCAGAGGCAACTATTGTTCTCAATTTTGCTACTGTGGGTTTTGCCTGCCTTTCTACAGCTTCATGTAAATTGGATCACATGGCATTTTAAACATTTGTGTAAGACTTCTTTCATTCAGCAGAATGCTTTTCAGATTCAACCGTGTTGTTGTGTGTCTCAGAAGTTTCTTTCTATGCTTGCTGAATAATTATACAATAGTTTATGTGAGTTCTAGTGAAAAAGATTCCTAGTTTGTTTCTAGGTTTGGATTATTACAAATAAAACTGATAGGAATTTGTCATACAAGTCTTATGGCATGTTTTAATTAGTCTTGGGAAAATATGTAGGAATGGAGTTATTGGGTCATAGGAAGAGTGCAAGTTTATTCAGTTCTATATAGAGCTCATTATAAAACAACTTTTCCTAAAGTGGTTGCACCATTTTGTGTACTCACTAAAAATGTATAAAAGTACTATTTATGCTACATATTCATGAATGTTTTTATCAAACATTTTATTTTACCATACTAATAGATTCCTAGTAGAATCTCATGGTTTTAATTTTCATTCCTATGGTGACTAATTATATTGAATATTTTCCTTTGTGAAGTATCCATTCAAATATTTTGTCCATTTTTCTATGGGATTGTTAGTCTTTTTGTTATTAAGTTGTAGGAGTTTCTAAAATACCCAGGATATCAACTCCTTTGTCAGATATATATATAAATATATTGCAAGTATATATTTATATTGCAAGTATATATATATATATATATATATATATATATATATATATATATATATATATATATTGCAAGTATATATATATATATATATATATATATATATATATATATTGCAAGTATTTCCTCCCAAACCATGGCTTACCTACTCATTTTTGTAACATTCCTTGATGAGCATATGTTGATTTTTTAGTAAGTCTCATCAATCAATTTTCTTATGGTTATCATTTTCTATATTCGAGGAGATCTTTCTCTACTCTAGATCATGAAGATAATCTAATATTTTCCTCTAAGTGCTTTGTAATTCTTTTGTGTTTAGCTTGTGACCCATCTCTAATTAACTTTGCATTTAAGTGTGAGACAGCCACTGAGGTTAATTACTTTCCCATATAGAAATCCATACAATCCAGTGTCATTTCATTTCCCCATTGGATTGCATTGGCACCACTGGCAAATAGCAAATGACTGTGAATATTAAATTGTAAAGCCAAAGTATTTTGTATATGAAAGATGGTCTCAAGGACACCATAAAATGTACAATAAAGAAGTGGTTAAAAAAAAGGAAATTATTGAGTGGGATCCAGCAAAAAATTACCTTGGTCCCCATTTTGGGGGAAAGCATAGAGGAAGGCAGGAATGCGGTAGAGAAGAAATAACCACAGGCTCCAAAGAGCAGTACAACAATGAAAAAGCACATCAGTTTCCTGTGGCTGGGCATAGCACAAAGGCCCAAGGATGAGTCCCATGCACCCCATCATGGCACAGGAGCAGTAAGCTGTCTCCTGATTGACAGAACCATCAAGGTGGGAAGGAAGGACCTAAGACTAACCTGCCCATAATGGTAACCAAGAGCATTCCAGGGAATACTAGCAAGAAAACATGCTATCGAGAATGACAGGGAATGTTCTGTTACCACATACCCTTAGTTCTTGTTGCCAAATAAGATGAGGAACTTAAACAAACGCAGGCAATCCAAATTGAACAAAATAGAAACTTTCACCACATCAATGGGCAAGACACTTGAAGTAGAAATGAACTGGGGTTGGATTTCCCATACACATATTTATAGGCTAAGAATTGAATCCATCATGCATTCATTATTTAGGTGCTGTTTTTGGAACATCAATGTTTATGGGGCAAGTTAGAAAGAATAATATCATGAGAATCTGAATTAGGGTGAGGAGAAAACCACAAACAGGGGCAAAATACAAGAGAGATTGTGTCTTCTTGATGGCTCTGTCAATAGGGATGGGGTGTTTTTACCACCTAGGGACTTAGAATGAAAAGAGACGAGATCACAGAGCCCATCGAGGTGCATGACTTCTGCCAAGTGCCTAGGACTAAGAGCTATCTCATAATCTATCCTTCCTTTTCTGTGTGATCTGTACCACTGAATAATTAAATAGCTGATAAGAGAATAAAGCTTCTTTATGGAAGAATTTCAGGTAATTAATGTCAAAGGACCAATGAATTAGAATATCCCTATTTTACATCTTCTATGAATATAATGGTTTGGGATGGTCATTAATGATTGACCAAACCATAAAGTATAAAACTTATGGAAACTTTATATAAGAAGAAATCATCGAGCAGATAACAGTTTAAACCACTAGTTAAGATTGATATTACAAGAGGAATAGCCAGAAGACATATGCCTTCTGAAATGATGTAATAGGAAGTAAAACCCATGATCTATTTTTTTTTTTTTTGGTACCAGGGATTAAACCCGGGGCACTTAACCACTGAACCACATCCCCAGCTCTTTTTTATATTTTATTTAGGCACAGGGTTTCCCCAAGTTGCTTAGGGCCTCACTAAGTTGCTATGGCTGGCTTTGAACTCATGATCCTACTACCTCAGCCTACCTAGCCACTGGGATTATAGTCATGCAAACTGTGCCTGGTTCCAGGACCTATTCTTGACAATGAAAATATAGGAAATAAATTTAGCCTGAATCAAAGCATCCTTTAGAACCAAGGACAAGTTCTTAAAAAGTAGAAACAGAAGAAAATGAAATATGTTAAACAATGTCATAGGCAATTGGTAAAATCTAGAAAATAAGAAATTCTATAGAAAAAAGACAATCAAGTTAACTTCACAAATGGAAAAATGAAAAGAGAGTGAGGGCCCCACAGATTTCTTTAAAGACTAAAAGATCCATCAACCTAATTCAATGTATGGACCTTTTTTGACAAGAAGGAAAGGAAGAAAGAAAGGAAGGGAGAGATGAAGGAAGGGAAGAAGGGTGGGGGGAAGGGAGGAAGGAAGAAATGAAGTAAGAAAGAGAGAAAGAAAGAAAAGGAAAGAATCAGGAGAGAATCAAAAGTTTGCATGTTGATTAGTAATGTAATATTAAGGAATCTTGACAAGTTTTTTGGTGTTCAAAGATGTTGTGGTAACATTTTAAGAATTTTTTATATTAGTGATGTGTACTAAAGTATTTATGAATAAAAGCAAATGATGGGGCTGGGGATAGCTCAGTTGGTAGAGTGCTTGCCTCACTTGCACAAAGTCCTGGGTTCAATCCCCAGTACCACAACACACACACACACACACACACACACACACACACACACACTTATACCCCCCCCCCAAAAAAAAAAAACTGGATTTCTTCAAAATAATCTAGTGGTGGGAAGTGGGAAGAGTGAGAAGGTATAGAAGTAAGATTTACCATATGTATTAACTGTGGAAATCATGGAATGGGCTAATAGAGATTCATCATCCTTTTTCTATCTGTATTTGTTTCTGTTTTACAATAAAAATTTAAAATGGGAAAGAAAGAAAAGGAAAGAAGAAGGAAAAATTATAGAATTTTATGTTTGAAATAGTAAAATCCTATAATTGAACATTCCCAAGTTGTCTTCCACAAGATGTCTTTGGAAGAGAAAATGGAAAATCATGCACTCAAGTAAATTTACAATTCTTAACCAAACTAACATAAGAAGGTCCTATTTATCCCAGGCTTTCTTAGGCATATGTAATATGCCCAATAAATTGCTAAAATAGTATTTTATTAGTTTTATTAATAGTTCTTACTGTTAAAGAGCAAAATAATATATGAAAACCATTCATTCTAATTCAGTCCCTCTTTCAGAGATGATGAGACCAAGGACAAGGGAGACTTCAGGTCTTTTCCAAGGACACAGATCAAAACCACCTTAGGTGTAAAGTCCCTCTCCATGCCATGAATGCTTTCTCAGAGGATTTTCCATTACTTGGTGCTAATGTCATAATAATAACTGACAGAAAAATATTCTTAAGTTTCTGCATTGTTCATTGGTGCTCAGCCTCACTTTAGCTCTGAATTTTAGAGGACCGGTCATTTTGTCTCTTCTTAGAGGTAAGGAAAAGGAAGCCAGAGAGAGTAAAATCATCCTCATAGGTATCCAGATATTTTGGTGAACACCAAGGTAAAGGTAAGACTTGGTTTATCAAGAGTCATCACTCACAGGAAGGTTCTGAACACATAATAAAATGACAATTTATTTCTTTACACCTATGACTAGCTCATGTGGGAGGATTCTTCTCATGGGTGCCCTGTTAATGCAAGAAAATTAAAATAATCCTCTGGTTCCAGATCCTGCATTCACTAGTTGTGTGTGACCTTGGGCACACTGTGTAACTTTGCTGAGCCTGCAGAATGGATAGTACTCACAGGGTTGCTGTGAGAATTAGATGAGCTTATATACCTGAAGTTGAGAAAATCCTGGCACAGAGTAATCACTGTGTTTGCTACATTCAGGCACAAAACTATAGCATTAATCAGAAAGAGCCAAGCCTCAATTTGCCATGTGATGCTCCAAAACACAAAATGAGAAGACCATTCCCATCTAATTATGCATAATAGGCAGCATTAACTAAAGGGACTGTAGAAAATGAGTACAAGCTTGCAGAAGAGAGAACTGTCTTAGAAATGCAATAGTCACGGAAGTCAACTATCTGTGGATAATCAGAATGAATCTGTCTCACAGATCTTTAGGCTTATATTTGAAGCTCAGTTTTAATTTTGGGCAGAACTTTCTTTTTTATTATCTCAAAGCTCTCTAATTACAATCCTCCAGGTTCTCACTGGATCAATATTTCAACCAGGAAGTTTTTACTTATGCTAGCTATCAAACAGAACAATGCAGAAATTACCTGGAGGTTTGAGAGGAATCATTCTGTCAAGAAGAGTTTGGCTATGTAACTAAATAAGGAGGAAAAAAAAAGCCTGGTCTTTCATGTTTCTGTATCCATTTCCAGTATGTATGAAAAACAAATGAGAAGGAAAAACTACATCAGAAATGGGAATCAAAGCTGAGAATGGTGGTGCACAACTATAATTCCAGCAACTAGGGAGGCTGAGGCAGGAGGAATAGAAGTTCAAGGCCAAACTCAGCAACTGATTCAGTCAGCTTTTTCACCTTTGTGACTAAAAGACCTGATCAGAACAATTTTAGAGGAGGAAAAGTTTATTTAGGGGCTCACAGTTTCCGGCTCCATTCCTCAGAACATCATGACAAATGAGTATGGAGGAGGGAAGCAGCTCACATGATGATCAGAAAGCAGAGATGTCTCCACTTGTCAGACACAAATATATACCCCAAAGCCATGCCCCCAATGCCCCACCTCCTTCAGCCACACCCCACCAGCCTTCAGTTACCACTCAATTAATCCCATCCAGGGATTAATTCACTGATTGGGTTTAGACTCTCAAATCCCAATCACTTCTCCTCTGAACCTTCTTGCATTGTCTCACATGTGAGCTTTTGGGGAACATCCAAACCATATAACAAACTTAGCAATACTCTGTCTCAAATAAAATTTAAAAAGAGATGGGGATATACTTCAGGGGTAGAACCACACTGGGTTCCATTCCCAGTACAATAAACAAACAAAAATAAATAAATAAATAAACTAGAGAATCACCAAGTAGAGTGATTTCCAAACTTGAACATCACACCATTCCCCATAAATATATACAATTAAAATGGTAACTTTAAAAAAATGAAAAGGGGTACCTAAATATCTGTTAAAATGCAGAACCCAGGCCTCAACTCCAATCATTCTGACTTAGAAGGGTCAGGGTTGCAATTTTGGGATCTGCATTTGATTTTTTTCAAGTAATCTCCCCCAGTAATGATTCTGAGCCAAATGTTGAGAAATACTGATATCATCTCTAGGTCCCTGTAAGTCAAAGGCCATGCATAAGCCATGCAAAGTGGGTCAATGTCTAGCTTTGAGTACCAATCCAATATTCTTGATACTCAAGTCAATACTCTTCCCATCACTATGGCCTGGACTTGAGGAGTGTTTAAGAAGACAAAAGGCTCTTGAACTCTACTTTCAGCAAAACCAGTTGCACATGATGATTGGATAAGCTGAATCTGCTTAAGATCTTGAAACAAAGATCTGCATGGCGAGAGCACACTCAGGTAAGCCCTGTCACTCCATATAATAGTACTGGCTTGGAAAGAGTTGCTTCTGTGTACATTCAGTGATGGTCATGGGTGGGAAGGATACTTCTATTTTTAAGTTCTGCTTGACTATATTACAAGTGTGCCATCTCTGTTTTGCTTTATCTTCTCCCAAATTCTTTGTGGAGAGGGACAAAATATAACCCAAATATCACCACTAGAGTTGAAACTTGAACTAAATATGTCAATTATGTTTCTACCCTCCCTAAGCTCTTATAAAGGGATAGGTCTTGGTAACCACCTTGGATTCCAAGTATCCTATTTTCCTATCCAAATAATTTTTTTTTAATCAGACCAGGGATGAGATCCTGGTCCAAAAGCAACCAAAGCCTCTCAGCTTATAAGATCACTTGGAATGAAAGGTTTCTCTAAATCAAGATCAGTTTGACCAATCAGACTCTCATTGCCAAGAATTAAATTGAGAATTAATGAGAAAATCAAGCAGTTGGCAGTAAAACTGAATTTAAAAGAATGTGTACAACAGTGGCCACAGGGGGAACATGTGAGATTAGGTTATAAGTAAACAAGTTAAAATATCAAAAGTTATCAGAAGCAAGAAGCTATAGGTACAGAAAAGGCACAGAAGAAACGTGAAGATCCCACCTTGCACAGTGTCTAGCTGAGAAGGCAGACCAGATAGAAATCCAGTTTGCATCTCTCCCTCCAAACAGTGTTCACTTAGGCGTGGCTGTGCCCATCAGAAGAAGGTGAATGTACTCTCTTGGTCAAATGCACTGAGGAAAAAAAGAAAGGCTGAATTAAGTCCTATTGTTATGGTGAGAAAGTAATAAATCACCGAGTCAATTTTAAAGCAGGATAAATAAATGAAACATTATTCACCAGCCAGTGGTCTGGATACACCAGCTGGTAGGCCAAGGGGCAGGCTGCAAGTCTATACCCTTCAACCCCCTCCAAGGGTTAGAGTACATCTTTATAGTCAAAAGCCACATTAATCATAAATGGCTGTTGCTATGATTCAAAACCATAAATAAACATCATGAGATCTAAAATCATAAGCAGAAGGCGGGGTCCAAAAGGTCCCTAATTGAATAACAAGTTAAAGAATGGTTACTAATGTCTAGACAATCATTGTTTGACAAGGTACATTGTCCAAGAAAAATGGGAACCAAAAGGAGACCAATTTTACAATGTATAAGAATTGCCATTTTGTGTTGCCAAACATGATATGCTAAGTAATTGTTGATGGGTACAGAAGTAGGGTTCCCATGAGAGAAGCATTTCTTACATACATGGAGTCTCGGGGTAAAATGAAGTCTGTTTGGTCACTGTCCCTATAGCCTGGCCCATAACACTATAAATGTTACACAGATCAATTCCAGGGAAGACCCCACGTCTGTCCTGTTTGCTGGATGATCTTCCAGTTCCATGTGATGTGATGCTTCCCCGAAAGCCCGAACATTTAGCTTTTACTGGGTTTCCATGAAGCTTGGCTGAGACTCCTGCTTTCTTTATTCTTATATATATGCTTAAAATAAGTCACCAAACTTTATATTGTGAGCTAGCCTATTCATTCAAATCACAGAGTATCTCAAATTAAATATAAATGGGAACTGGTTTGCCCATCACTCAGTCTAAGTTTTTTTTTTTCCCCTCCATAATGCTTTAGAATAATATGCTGATAGGAATAAATTCCTTCCGAGGTTGCAGTTGTTTTTGTACTGCTACCTTAACAAATTGCCACAAAGTGGCTTTAAACACCACAAATTTATTACATATCAGATCTGCAGGTAAGAAATCTGACAAAGGTTTCTTCCGTGAGCTAAATTCAAGGTATCAGCAGGGCTGTGTTCCTTCTGCAGGCTCTAGGGGAGAATCCATTTCACTGTTCCAGAGGTTTCCTTTACTCCTGCCCCTCCCTTTTCCTGTCTTCCAAGCCAACAGCTGCTACTCCAAATTCCGCTTCTGTCATCTTCTCTAGTTCTGAATCTCTTGCCTTCCTCTTTCACATACAAGGACCCTTTTGATTCCCTACATAATTCAGGATAATCTTCCCCACCTCAAGATCCTGAATTTAATCACATCCACAATGTTCTTTTGCCATGAAAGGTAACATTCACAGATTTTGTGGCTTAAGACATGAATAGCTTTGAGAGACCATTATTTGGCCTACCACAGACATAAAGTAAAGCCCTTGTCTAACGGTTCACTTTCTCAAATACCTTCAGGTAGATTATCCATCGATTGTCTCTGCATAAAGAATTGTGACAGGGACCAAAGGATGACATATAAATTTATCTGCCACTGAGGTTTTCAGTGGAACTAGAGGATATCCCAAGTGTGAGAATAGTTTTTCCTCAACATTATTTTTTACGAGAACTTTGAAACAGAAAAGTTGGATCATACTCTAAATACTTTAATACCAAATATTTTGATTCTATTAACATTTTTCTGTTTGATTTAATCACATAGCTATGTATCTGCCCAGATATCCATCCATCATTTTATCTTGTTTTTAATGAATTTCAAAGTAAATTGCAGACATCATATACATCATCCCTAAATAATTCAGTATATATAACACTAACTATATGTTAATATTGTTTTATGATACTTTTTAAAGAAGAGATGTATAGACAGTGAAGTATGCAAATCTTAACTGCACCAATAAATAAGTTTTGAGATTTCCATAACCATCTAAGAGAAAAACTCACCAAGTGAAATGTTGTCTATGATATTCTTATCATGAAATCTAATGAGCTAGACATTTTTAGCCATGATGTTCAAACCTGGGTTTCCTTTGTCTTCTGCCCTTGAGGAAAGAGAATGCATGGCAAGCATCACCTGTAGCACATAGTCAAGGACTCAGCCCAAACATTTGTGAACTACCATTTTTTTAAGCAGTCTATTCTATTGGTGCTATTACCAAACAGCTATGGAATCAAAGAAGTCTCTGAGACTCTCAAACCAGTTTCAATGTCTGTCCAAAGGAACAAGATTGTGCACTAAAAATTTCGACTTATTTCCATCCACATGTGTAACAGTCCACTTTAGTATCCTATATCACATGTCCTGAGGCCACCTCTGATTTGAGTTGCCACTGTGATAGACAGTTCTGTGTACTCTGATCACAAGAGCATTCCATCACAAGAGCAATCTGTCTCTTTTTCACCTGAAATCCTTTTCCAAAGCTATGGACTTCTACTCAGTCCAGAAATATAAGGGAATTAATGTTCCAAGGACAGTCTCCAACAAATGATGAAAGAAGCTTCAAAGCATCAACCTCTAGGTGTTTGGGTGGACAACTGTAAGTAAGAAGCACTCTACTCTCAGAAGATTTACAACCCCTCTCCCCCCCATCCCTCTCTCTCCCCTTCCCCCCACCCTCTCCCCCTTCCCCCTCCTCCTTCTCCCCACCCTCTTTCTCTCCCTCTCCTCCCCTTCCCTCTCTCACCACCACTCTGGGTCACATCACAGCATCTCTTGCTAAGAATACAGCAATGACCTCCAAATGGATTCTCCTCTTTGACCTCAAATTTATTATCCACCCAGCACTCAAAAGGGGCATATCACTGATCTATTTAAAACGCTTCAATTGTGTCTTTCTAGACCTAAAACAAGACCAAATTCCTTGCCATGGCCTATAAAATCTTTGACGTTCTAGTCCCAGGCCTCAACCACTCCCCAATCTTCACCATGCACCAGTTACTACACTGTTTTTGCAATGAACATATAGAAAATAATTGCACTCCATGCCTTTACACTTCCTTGTCTCCTCACCTAGAATCCTCATCTACCAGATATTTGAATAATGAGTTCTTTACATGACTGGCTCTTTTCACATTTATAGGTCCCAACTAAAACTTCTTAAACTTCTTTCCAGAAAAGATTCTCCAGCCACCTTAAATAAAATACTCAGAAATCCTATGAATTTTCTTCATGTACCTTATGATGATGCCAAGCATTTATTTGTTTATTAATTTTCCTTCTCTTTCCACTGGGATGAACATTTGTTATAAGCAAATATTTCTCATTTTCCACTGCATCTTGCAATGCATTGCTTGGTACCGGAAATTTTCACAAATAATAAAAAAGATTAAAATGGATAGGAATAGAAAATTCACAAGAACTAAAAACCCACAAAGGCATTTCTCTTCTAAGTAACCAAAGATGTAATTTAAAACAATGAACTATTTTATATAAATCTAGATGAAAATGTTCCATTCTTAATAAAGCTAGCAAGAGTACAGTAATTCTTTGTAAACAGGTGCAAATCTTCTAGACAGAAATTCGGTAAATTGTATCAACAATAATAAAAATATTCTCACTCTTTGACATAGTCATATTACATTTGAAAATTTATTCCAAGGCAATGATATAAATAAATACATGGAAAAGCTCTATGCATAGGATTTTTATTAAGGTTCTATTTGCACAAGCACATATTGAGAACAAATAACTTATACTATATTTACTTGTATGAAAAGGATTAAAAACAGTGCTTCTTATACAGACAAAATATCAGCAAGCAAATATAACCATGTTATAATTGAATTGCAAAGGTATGCTATGTTGCAGAATGCACATATGCTATAATTGCAAAACATAAAAAGAATATTGAAAATAAAATATACAAATATAGAACAGAGAAAGTAGTGACACTAAAATTGACTTTACTTTTCCAAATATTTTGTGTTTTATTATTTCCATAAAATAATAATCTGTCCTGCCTGTCTGAAAAGATTGTTTTAAAATGAAATAAGACTTCATTTATTCACTCTTTGAACATTCAGTTCTGACTTATGCCAGTAAATGCTAAATCCTGTGCATTGATGAGCCCATTTCTCTTAAAGACCTTCATCTTGTGAAGAGAAAAGATATACCTAATTGCAATCCATAGTAAAATTTAATGAGTGCTATGAAGATAGTATAAAGTACAAAGGTATCTATATGAAGAATAAACAATGTCTTGTCCCCCATCATAGGATATACTGTTGCTTTCAATAGGTAATTCCTATTATGAAGAATATCAGTGTATCACATGCCACCAAGTCTCAAAAGACCAATGCAGATGTTTCTGCCTAGGTGACTCTTTCAGGCACCTCTTCTGTAAACAATGATTCCAAGGGTTTCCGATTTTGCAATGATGGCATCCCCCATGTTCTCTCAAAGAGAGAACAAGATCCAGGGAAAAGCTTACCAGAAGCTCATCCAGTTTTGCCTAGAATGATACATCTTTTTTTAATATTTATTTTTTAGTTGTAGTTGGACACGATACCTTTATTTTATTTATTTTTATGTGATGCTGAGGATTGAACCCAGGGTCTCACACTGTATCACTGAGCTATAACCCCAACCCCTAAAATGATACATCTTATCCACTGACATTCCATCCCTAAATAACTCAGTATACTTAACACTAATTTAACATTAATATCGGTTTATGATACATCATAGCCACTTGCATTATTTCAATGAGTGATTGGCTCCCACCTCTAGAAGAAAGGTGGCCACAAATTGTGGTTGGTGCCTAAGCAGCCAACTCCCAGAACAACCAGTCTATGCTGTGGAAGCGTGGGGACACGTGCATGGCAGGCTGCTAGCCATCTCTGGCCCAGGGGGTAAGTGAGCTCAGGTTGCACCTCTGGATTCAAATCTCTGCAGACAAGTAAAAATCAAACGGAGACTTCCAGAGGGAGAGACTCTAGTCTAAAAGGTTATCACAAGAGGGAGGGAAGGAACTGTAGCACAGGGAGGCTCTGACATGAGGGTGAAAAGTGCCTCCAAGGTCAGCAGAAAGGGGCTTTTCTGGGGAGGAGGTGTTAGGAAGCACCTCTGTGGGAAAATGGGATGAATGTGAGAGGGTGAGGGGGACTGTGGCCCCCACAGGCAGCACATGTTTACCCCAAGTCCAGCCTATTCTCAGGAAGGGCTGTTAAACCTGGGTTATAAACCGGCTAAGACTGAGGGTTGGCCAAGATTCAGAAATCTTGGAGAAAGGCAGAAACAATCTACATTAGGTAACAAGCATTTTTCTCTGATCAATCAGTGGAGACAGTTCAGCTCATTTTTTAGCTGAAGAACGTGAGTTTGGAGTCTGTGAAGGGCCTTGTCACAGGTGAACTAGGGCACCTGAGAGTCTTACCTAAGTCATGGGAGGAAGGGTGTTTCTCTCCAGTAGGCCCCTTCCCAGAACACAGAGGAAGTGGGGACTTCTCACCTGCCACTGCTCTCCGGGTGCCAAGTACTTAGGTAAAACTGAGCATTGTCACTGCCCTCTTAATGACAGTCTTGATCTGTTCAGTAGGCTGTGACAAATGTGACAGATCATGCAACTTATTAACAGGAAAGGTTCACTTCTCACAGTTCTGGAGGCTGGGAAGTCCAAGATCAAGACACTGGCAGGCTTGGGGTCTGGCAAGAGCCTTCTGCCTGGCTCATAAGCTACCAACATCTTGCTGCATGCTCACAGGGAGGAACTTTCCAGGGATCTCTCTGGGATGGTTCATGAGAGTTCCACCCACATGACCTAATCACTTCCCAGAGGTCCCACCTCTTAAGACCCTTACAGTGGGGATTAGATTTCAAAGAGGTTCACGGGGACACACTCAGCCCAAAACACCAGCAGAACACCCTTGTGGCAAAGACATCTAAATTTTTACCAAAGTAATTTTCTCCTTGGTACAAACAAGTATTTCATAGTCAGATAACTAGACTTTTTTTTTTTTTTTGTACTGGGGATTAAACTCAGGGGTGTTCAGTGGCAACGTACCACTAAGGCGCATGCCCAGCCCTTATTTATTTATTTATTTAGAGACAGGGTCTCACTAAGTTGCTGCCGTTAGACTCAAACTTGCGATCCTGCTGTCTCAGCCTCCTGAGCTGCTGGGATTACAGATGTGTGCTACCACACTCAGCTTAATGACTAAACTTTAGGTAACAGAATAGGAGTGTAAATGCATGAAATACATGACATTTCTAGGACTAGCCCATAAGAGCATCCACATGTGATCACTTATCCTTTATCTCCAAGACAGCAAGCTTAGAAAGTGCTTATTAAAGATGGCAGAGCCACAAGATGGAAAGGGCCAAGTCCCTAAATCCCCATGTGTCTGCTCATCAGAAACACTTATTTAGACTTCACATACATGAGGAGTAAGTTTCAACTCTGTGGAGTCACTGAGATTATTTTGTTTTGTTTTGTTTTTTGTTAGAGAAGCCAACATTGCTTAATCTTTCCAATCCTTGAAAGCTTTTGGCATAAATATTTGCCAAAAACTTCTTAACCACTGTGCCTGGTACATTACAAGCCTTCAAAAAATGTTAGCTGTCATTATAAATATCATTCTATGTTAGGACAGAAAGTCTTGGCAGAGAAAAGGGCATTTGAGTTCTTCTTTGAAGGAATGGTAGGATTTCAACAGGCTAGAAGTCTCAGGAACATTTCAAATGGGATTTATGATGTGCAAAAGGCTAGAGAGAAGGAAAGGTTCAGGAAATGGCATGGTCCAGTTACACTGGACATTCAAGAAAAATAGAAATAATGGGGGAAAAGGCTGGAAGGTTGATTACTGCCCAATATTGGTAAGTCCTGGGTTAAAATCTGGACTTGTGTAACATCCAAGCATAGCCCCCCTGCAAAGAACAATTTGCATATTAAGAGCCCTGAGTGATTTTTTTCCAGTTCTTGGAAGGAAGCCAGAGAGACCTACTGATAATGTTGAATGCATTGAAGACACTTAGATTGTCCTCAAATCTAATCAATGACAGTGAAGCAGATGGAGCAAGTGGAGACTGTGAAAACACATTGTCATCATACAAGTCAGTCAAGGTGGTGGCAGCACCTCGGACAGTGGTTCGTCATTTGGGTCTCAGACTTGTTTGAGAATATGATAGAAGTTAAGGATCCCCTTTCAAAAGAGCAAATATGAATCTAAATGCTTAGTCCTGAGTCCATCATGGAACCCAGGTTAAAAATCCTTGAGTCAGAGGAACTCAGAGGAGAGAAGCAACCTGGTTCATGCTCAAGGTAGGGTCTCTGGCTAAAAAGTGACAGCTGAGTGTGTCCTTCTATTCCTAGGTATGGAGTTACCATGCTGCTGGCAAGCTAATGTGCTGATAGTGACACTAAGACGTGGACATCATGGCACAAGCTGCACTGTGGTTTCCAGTACTGCTACCCATGCATCCTTGATCAAGTTAGTATAGCACTCTGAGACTGTTTCCTCATCTGTAAAATAGAGTTCCTCAGATGATATTTATGAAAGTGCTTTCTAAAGTCCTAAACAGTTCATTACAATGTAAAATAATGATGGTTATTTAATAAATTACATGTAGCTTTCTACTTTGCTTACTCAAGGGCTAAAATGTTGCCTGTCTCTCATTCTCGTGATTATGTGTTGAGATAAATGAACCAAACTATATCCTAGGTTGCTAGGGAGGAAATAGCAAATAAGATCCTGTCTCCCCTCAAGAGCACCATATGCAGATGATTGTTCTTCCCTGGGCTTAATTCTACTGTCTCAGGTTGGGTTCCTCCAGAAGCAGACCCTGAACCAAGGATTCAAGTGTAAGCAATTCATCTGGGAGATCCAGGAAGCATCTGCAAGGGAAAGGAGACCTGCAAGGGGAGTGTAGACTTCATGCCAAAGACAAGCTCTTGAAGTGGCTCTACAAACATTTCCTTTGTGAAGTCCATGCATTTGTTTGGTCCCAAGGTTTTGTGCACAGGGAAAGTTGAAAGGAAAAGGTAAACCATGAAAATAATAGCTAGGATATGTTGGATCCTTGCTAGAAGTCAAATATTGGGTTGATTTATTTATTTGTCCTGTTATCCTACAACAGCACCACTAGTGAGGTATTAAGACTTCCTTGATTAGGCAAAGAAACTAAGGCATGAAAAGGTTCAGTGACTGGCAGCCCAGAGATTTTAATTCAGTCAGTTATATAACCAGAAAACATCCACTATCTCTGTGTTAGATTGAGCTTGTTGGAAAGAGCTGGACTTCTCAATTCAGTCATGTTCTCTTTGCATAATGCTCATTAAATAGTACAGGCTACCCTTCTGGGCTGTCAGTTCCTGGGGAACACAGGCTCAGAAACTTGGTGTAACAGAGACCAGAGCAGGAAGGAGGGAGGGAACATCGGGTGCTTCCTGAAGAAGCCCCTTGGAAGAGAGGTTTTTCTGTTCCACCTGGCCCCTGCTCTGAGTCCTGGCACCTGAGATGTGGCTTCAATATCCTGGCAACCTCAGGAGCCTGGGACATTTCTCTGAGAGCCACAGAGGAATTAGCAAACTAGCAGTATCATCTGCACTTTCTTTGTAGGGTGAGCTCCAACTGATCTTTCTGCTGTGAGGCAGCCGGCTCCCTAAGGAAGCCCAACATCATCTGCCTCCTTCCTCCTTCTTCACCTTTCTCCATCTTTTCATTCTTCAGGTGAATGTCGAACAATAATTCTTATCTCCCAGGAGGACCTTAGACAAACAACTATGACTGAACTCTCCCAGAGCCCCAAACTGACATTTTCCTCAAAAATGAATGGAGAAGAGACAGTCATGGCTATGGAGCACTGCTTATGTGCCCAGCTGTTGAGAGTCATCTTCGTGTTGTTTCATCAACTCCCTACAACAGCCCAATGAGGTTCTCTAAATCCCAGTTTTCAGATGCAGCACATGGGCTTTTGCTAACCATGAGGTTTGAGTTTGCTTGTTTTTATTTTTTTATTGGTATTTTTTTTTTTTTTGGAAACTTTGCTAAGACTACTCACAAAATACCCATGTAAGGCCACGAATATAGTTTCCATGGCCTCTCCCATCAGACTGGCAAAGGATGATCTGATCTTCGGTAAAGAGAAATAAGAATGTGCAATATCCTGGATAAAAATATAAACTTTATAAATCCCTCTGCCTGTGAAAATGGATCAGAGATGGAAGTCCTGAGTGTGTTTCTAGGCTAATTGCTTTAATTTTAGGCAGGTATATTTAGATGGCTTCATCTGGCTTCCTCCCTTAAAGGGGGTATGTGTTTAGATAATCAATCAAATTTGCATTACATTAGAAGAGCATCTAAATCCTTTAAGAAGAAGCAATGAGAGGGGACCCTGAGGAGAGGTGTGCCCCATATGGGGTCCCAAATGTTGTTCTCTGAGAACCTAAAATACACAAAGAAATTGAGAAGTCCTCCTTTTCCCCTGAGGGCTCCTGCCTTTTCCCCAAAAAAGCATAAGACTGTTTCATTTCCCACAGTGGTAGAAGGGCAGTCTAGACTCAGATTATTGCTCACAGCAGCCACTTAACCTCAAAAAAAAAAAAAAGTCTGAAATGAACATACCCCAGGTAATTTAGCTCCTCCTGACATTAAAATGAAAACAGTGTCCCTTTCTGGCTTCTTGACATTTCCAAATAGAAGTATCTAAGACTCTTGTTAACTATCACTGTGCCTGATGCATAATTAATACCTAATGATGAAGAAAGACTTGGATAGATGGGTGGATTCATGAATTAATAGAAATATGAATGAAGGAGTGAACAAATAAACAAAGCCCTCCTCCTCTTCATAAAATCCTGCATAAAGCACTCAAATACCACATCCTAGATTCTAACCTACAAATCTTAGCACCTTGGAATAGCCCACAGATGGTTCTGGAATATTTCAGTTGACTGAACAAATACAGAATGACAATACTTGTCATGATTCAGGCGGCATCATGAAACCCGATTAAACAGACTGAGCTATGATGGAAAATGTCAGTCCACGCAGGGGAAAGGTCTCAGATGTTTGCCCAGGAGTCTCGCAGTATGAAACAACTGGCTGTGTTTCACTGTAATTTGCCCCTAAATTCAATACCCCATGAAAATTCTTTCCAACAATTGCTGGGACCTCTACTGATAAAGAATCAGCCAGTTAATTAATTTAGATAACAATTAAATTCATACACAATACATTTAGAGACTGATTTTCCAAGACTGTACCCAGCTTCCTAAATCATAGTACAACAAAAGTTTGGTGTCCCAAATCCACTAAACCATGACCACCAAGATTTAGGTTGAGTTCAGCCACTCATGCCCTTGTGTGCTTTGGAGTTTGAAATTCCTAAAGGGTTTTACGTTTTCTTAATGTATTTACTGGGGCCAGCAAGAAAAGCTGCATCCTATTGCTCTTGGCTTCAAGTGAAGAGTATGTTAAGAGTTAGAAGAGACCTTAGAGATGATCCAGTCTATCATCTAGATTGTTGCCAATTCAGACAACATTAATACAGAAATGTGACTGGTTTGCTTCTTTCTTTTCTCCCCAGAATAGAAGGCTCATGTTTTCCCATACCTCCAAGGAAAGTTTGAAAAGTAAGCCCCTAAGAATAGAGAACACTAAACTGTTCAGCTATGGTGAATCTAGGACTCAGTTAAATATGCTATTAAGCTTTATTGGACAAGAAGGGGGAGTTTCCAAGGAAGTGTTCATAGCAGGAGATGCCAGTTGCACAGGAAGAGCCTGGTGAGTGGAATTCAAGTTCATTTGCATTGTTCCAGAGTTCAGGGACTACACTGGAACTATCTCCAACTACCAAGCCTCCCAGGTGAAAGTTTTCACCTGGTGGTAAATATTTTAATAGATTGGGGAGCCTCTGCCAACTGGGCCTCCTTGTGGATACCCAGTAGAGACTTAATTTTGTCAGTATGCATCACTTCCCCCAAGAACTGGCCAACAGGGGTGACAATTTGATCTTGAACCACAGTTTGTTTCTGATTACCCACTACAGATAGCTCGAGAAGTGCAGTAGTAACCCAAAAGAAGGAAATGGAAATATATGATTGTAATATGCTGAATGAAAATCTCAAGGCCTCTTAAGATGTGCGAAAAGTACTACTACAATAGTGTTTCGCTTTTCATATAAGGTTATGAGAATTCAGAGAGGGCCTTCGGGTTTGCCTAGGTCACAGAATATGGTCAAGACAGAGCCAAACCTGGTATCCAAGTTGTTTGGGTCTGCATTCAAGATATCATTCATCAAACATGGATAATACACACAGAATTACTATAACTTGTAGGACTGATCCTAAAAAAAGTTTAATAAGTATAACCTAAAATAACCTAAAAAGGTCAGGATAGGTACTCCCAGAATCTGTTACAATGACATGTTGGTAGACAGACTCTCTAGAAATAATTGACCCTATGTGAAAACCTAGGTGAATCCTCTTTCTTCACATGAACCAGGAACCTGGTTTCCTAGGTCCCTCAAACTTTAGTCTCAGACTCTACAAACAGATTATCTACTTCTCCTAACAAGATCTCCCTGCTGATAAATAACCCAAATCCTGCCTATCTGTAAATTTTAAGTTGGAACCTGCAGTTCCAAAGCTGGGTACCAGGCTCAAATGGGGAGTTCCTTCTCCTAGTGACTTCTGCTTTATGTTGTGATGTCTGTTCCTGTTCCTACCTTCTTTCTGATGATTTCAATTGCACCCCTAATTTGTCCAGGTAGTGTCATTCTTGCTCCAAAACCATGTTCTTTTCTTCTACCCTTTCTCTTTCATTCTACTGTGGGTTTGGGAACTGCTTTCTCCTTTGGTGACTATTAATTAACAGAATAACAGTATTTACTTAAACATCTTCCCACAGTGGAAATATCCAGAGAAGAGCCCCTCAAAGCTAGGAGTCAACCTAACCCCTTTCCCTGGGTTCAATAGACAGAGAGGAGTGCAGGCCGTTAACAAATTTGGATCTCTGCAGTTGATGTCATGCATCTTTCTCACTTGAAGGGCATATGCTTGATGCTTTTTCTATTACCAGAGGTACATAACACATCCTCTATTCTTTTCCTCCAACATCTTGATAGAACCAGTGACAACACTGATAGGCAAAAGTCATAGAGCATGGTGATGAGGAAGAATGCACTCAACCAGTCCAGAAAGAGAACCAACCAATGAATCTGAAAGGCCAAGAAGGTTGACATTAAATATGAAACTAGTTCTGGCAATAGAACTCATTTATTACCTTATCCTCATAACTGGTAGTTGGAGAGGTGCTAGTCTCACTTCCATTCTTTTCAGGTTTATAAACAGAAAGTTAAAAAAAGGATTTATGCATACATATGCATAAATAAATATATGCATAAATATATATGCATAAATACATAATGAAGATTCCATATGTATGCATAAATATATATAAAATGGAGACTCCATAAATATATATGCATAAATACATATATAATGGAGACTCCACACATATGTACATAAATATATATATAATGGAGACTCCATAAATTTATGTATATGGAGTCTCCATTATGTACCAGGCATTAAGGATGCAATATCAACAAAACAGATTGTTGCTGTTTCATAAGCCTTGCTGTCTGCTCTCTATTGAGTAAATAGATAACAAACAGGTAAACCAAATAAAAATTAATTATATAAGGCAAAATAACCTCTGAGTGCATCATTCATGAATAGTGTAGGCAGTTTTCCAGTCCATGTTTCTGATCCAGAGCCTAGGTTCTGTCCTTGATAGCACCATGCACTTTAATCTAAGGGATTGAACTAAACAGTCTCAAACTATACATCACTATGAAAATAAGGATGGATGTGAGATGATGTAGTATCTGGTTTGACCACCTTGCATGCTTATTTAACTACGGGGCTTTCTCTGTCAGTGAGAACTCCCTGCAGATTTGAGTTTAATCCTCCTTCTCTTATGTCACTCAGGTTGTCTTCCGAGGCTACTGTTCAAGATTGAAAGGAAATTGGCTCAAGATGCACGTCACGTAGCATGTGGAAAGCTGAGAGTCCTCTCCAAGATAAATTCCTGCTCCTGCTTTTTCCTTGGCCTCATTTTCCCTTGCCTTCCTGTGACTAAATGACTCACATCATTTTTACTCCAAGTTTACCTAGACAGGGACTTGGTTCCCTTCCTTTTATTTTACTCAAAATCTGGTTTGCATATTTCACACAACCTGAAAGCAATGCCAGGTGTTTTAAATTACAGGGGAGAGGAAGGAAGGGACAGAATAAAGAAGGGAGGAAGGATTAAAATCAAACATTATACCTCAGATCTTGAGCCCCCTTCAAGCACTCATTGGCTCCCAAATTCCTTCCAACTGCTATTCCTACATATTGCCTGGTTTTCTCTTTCCCTCCCTGTGCCTTTCCCAAATTCCTGTTTATTTCTTCTGCAAAATATTTACATAAGAGCTTTTTCCTTTATAATACTGTTACCTTCTTAGTCATTTCCCCAGGCTCTATCCTCCACACCCTAAGTGTTTTATCAACACACTTGTCTAAACTCATATTTGTTCTTTCCTAAGAGACACTCTGATGCCAGCTAATCCAACAATGCTATTTTTCACCCTGCTACACTTGTTTGGGCACTCAAAATATAGTGCCAAATGTAAGAAAAGAATTCAGCAACAGAATTCGAAGTTACTTCGTATTTAAATAGCATAAGAAAACAAAGTCACATTTGACTCCTCCTCCGAACATACAAAATTCAAGCTCTGTGTATGTCTGTGGAGGAACCTAATTAAAATATTGCCTCCTCCTATCTCCCTCACAGGTGTCAAAGCTCACAATCACACTGTGGACAGAGCAGAAGGCAGGACAAATGGCATTCGCACCTTCACACCTCTTAATTGGTGTCATTCCACCCTTGCCCCTGGGGAGAAGCAACAGCAGCTGAGAACTGGTTCTCAGCCTGGCACTGTCCTCTCAGGGCCACATCAGAAGAGAGAACAGAAGGCACTGAATGGCTGCATAGAAAGCATCATCCTTCCATGAAAATAGACTTCCCACTGCTTCTCCAATTTTTTGGATCCACTATGCAGATTGAGCTGCTTAGCTGTGGATGTTGGCATCTCATTGCACACTTTATGTCATCCACTGGGAAGACACAATAACTATCTATCCTACTTCAGTTCACCTGATAAATTAGGAAGTCTCTAGTCTATAAGTGATCCAAGGCACAAATTCACAAAGAAGAAAAGCCACTCTAGTAGTACGGATGGTTGGAAATATCATTTGGAGGCAGCTGTCTGGCTCAAGTACAGCACTGAGAGCGTCTGTCTCATTGAATATCTCATGGCCTCCTGAAACACAGAGAAATCAGCTGGGATTCTTAAATGCATCACACACATTTTCCCAGGTTTGGTCAAACGGTTACATACATAGACTCTGGAATCAGATTGTTTAAGTAAGGGTCCTATGCAATTGCACCATAATTACAACAACTACCACATAGACATAGAGTTCTTGTGAATACTGGTATCAAACCGAGGGCCCAGTCTGGTACACAGTGACCTCATGATCATTAAAATGCAAATGTCATCAGATCATTCTACTGCTTGGAATTCTTTAGTAGCTCTCCATCATCTAAATACCTTAGTCGCAAAGGCAATCAGCATGAAAGGGTGGCTAACTGGTCTCCAAAACTAATGTTTTCTTTGGCATCAGAGTTTTAGCTTGGAAGCAGATGTCCAAGAGGAAATTGACTTTGTAGATTGCCTTCTTTCTAGGTATGGTTTATGGAAAGTGAGCAAAAATGATAGATGCCTCTTGGTCCATAGCAGCCTCCTTGCTTTCTTCTACCTTCCAACAACTGGATGCAAATCACAGGGCCTGACAGATGGTAGAGCTACCAAGTGAAAGGGGCCTGAGTCCCTCAATCACCACATGGAGGCAAACTGCCGACTGAACAGGAACACCTGTTCAGAAATGAGCTATATGTGATGAAGAGCATTTGATCTACACTAGCAAATGCAAAGGATCTGCCTCCTCTTATCTTTCAATTATTCCTTATTTCCAAATTTTCACTTTACATTAAAAAAATACCAAACTATCTTCAGTTCTCTTAAGGCAACCCATTTTTTTTTTTACCACCAATGCATATTGACTCACATATTTTCTATTTCCTGAAATAAAAATAATATAAGTACCACTTGCATATCAGATGTGCTGGCCATGGAAATGCAACATCTATAGGCATCAACTCTAGAGACATCATCTGTGGGCCCCAGATACTGCCCTCTGAAACCCAGGGCACTGAGCTCTTGCTTCCCACAATTTTCCCACGGTAACAACAGTACAAAGAGAAGACTGTGCAGTGGAGAAATAGAACTCTAACAGCCAACTTTGACTCAAGATGACAGCCTTATTGAACCTTTTTTAGCCTGCAGGAAGTCTAGGACTCTTCCATCTAAGACATTTCACCTAATAAGGTCCTTGCATGCTTAATTTTGTCTTTGTGCCTGCTTCTTATAGAACCTGAATTTAAAAACAAGACATAACGGTATCTTGTATGAACAAATAATTCTCACATCTTCTGATGTACATACTGTACTTTACAAATACAGATTTACAAATGTTTTTATTTGTAATTTACAAATACAAATGATGTACACACTGTGCTCTAACTAGAGAGACAGAGCTTTGGGGATTCTCAGCAACTTTCTCATCTCACATCTTCACCTCTCCTTCTGCTCAATAAACTCCCTTCCTGCTTCAAAACTCAACTCAGGGGCAAATACTTCCTTCACTTCCTGTCAAAGGAAGGGAAAAAAACACCTTTTTCTCTATGCATAAACTTATTTGCTTCTTCTATATGTTTTTACATGACTGTCTTTCCTATTAAATTGTGAACACCTTGGTGTGAGGGTTTATATATTTCCATATTTACATCAGCAGTGTTAGCACAAATACCTGCGATAAATAGATGATTCATTTGAATTGCATGGAGTTTAGCTGAATTGATTCTAAGTGAGATGATATAGCTCCATGTGGGGAAAATGAATTTTTGGTGGGCGGACTGAATTCAAAGAAGAGAATTTTAAAATTGAAATCTCAACTAGGCATCAACATTTCGATAAATGTGAAATTACAAAGCAAGTTGCCAAATGAGCACTTAAAGAATTTGTAAAATAATTCTAAGAACCAGTTCTGTAATTCTTAGCCCACTCAGCCAGACCAAGGAGTTATGGAGTACGGAAGAGAAATATTTGCAATGAGATTTCTTTGAAGAGAATTATTACTCTGCTGTGGTTATACCACCTCCTAGGGGGAAGAATGACGAGTGCTACAGTCTGGTAAAAGAAGACTCTATAAGATCACTTGGAAAAGTGATTCAATCTTTTCTAGTGAGAGAACTAGTGGACTGAGGTTTTCCTTCCACTCGGCTCCCCAGGAAAATTTTATCAAATGAGAGCTAATTTAACTAACTTCCTTAGTGGTACCAGAAGACCACTTGCTTGGAATTGTTACAAAATCTCAGAGTCCAAAGGGTCAGGGAATGCATGGATTCTCCCTGTGATAAAGAATAGGGTTGAGTGGGGAAAGAGAGACAGCCATAGAGTTACTGGGAGTTCTTTCCATCAGAATCTTCTCAGGGATGAGGGTCTCTTCAGAGATCAAGGTACCCAGCAACAAGAATAGAGAGACCAATCGGCCAATTCCTGAAAAGGTTAAAACTGCCTGTAATAGAGATGTGTCCACCTAGGTCAAGGCAACCATGAAAAAGTAGAACCCAGCAAAAATCTCCATTGAGTTAGCAAAAGGGTCACACAGACACTTAAACATTTGCTTATCCCCAAAGCATCAAGTCAGCTATTGAAGAAACTAGTTCAAGTAACAGCATCCCATCCTCCTCATCTCCTCCTACCCCACTTCCTCCCCGCCCCATCCTCCTCACTGGAATCTCAAAGTCACTGGTGAAGAAAAGGCAGAAGTGCTAGTTGTAGTTATAATACCTTGACTTCTCCCCCACACGCTTGCTACTGGAAGCAGACCAAAGCTTGATTTGAAAGCCTCTATTAAATTCATCACAGGGGTTTGAAGGGTATTTTCTATTGAACCCTTTAGCTACTAAAAGCAAACAAGTGAACCGGGGTGGGTGGGTGTATATATGTGTGTGTGTGTGTGTGTGTGTGTTTGTTTGTTTTAACTTGTTGACTAGTAAAAATAAACAGAAACATCATAGGCCTGCCAGAGTTTTCATTTGGAAGAGAAAAATATCTCCCTGGAAAAAAATATTTTTATAAACAAGTGGGAAATGAAAATAAGTCAGTACTTTGATTTGTGAACTTAAACCTCACAAGTTCTGCATATTCCATATACCAATTTTACCACTATCAGAAACACTAAGAAACTCCTCCAGGGGTAGACAGAGGAGAAATAGGTTTCCCAAAATATATTAAAATGCAGGCAGGAATATCATGCCTCACCTAGGCACAACTGTGTTTTCTCTTCCAAGACAAAGAGCTAATCTTTATGGATACTAAGTATGGCCCAAGAGGCCCTATATTTTTTATTATTCTCTTCCATGGAAATGACAAAGATTTTAGTTATGGGACAATAACTTTCAAAGTGTGACCTTTGTAGAAACAGCATAAACATTACCTCAGAACCAGTTAGGAAAGCGAGATTCCTAGGTCACACCCAGGCCTACTAAATCACCTACCACACCCCCATTCTATGTTTAACAAGACTGTCAAATTATACTATTGCAACTAAAATTTGAGAACAGTGTAGAATATTCCAGAATATTGACACCAAACACTATATTAAAAGTCTGCAATATGATAAAAATTTTAGCTTATTTTTAAAATTCAGGTAGTGAACAAGATATCGCCTGAGCTAGGAGAAGATTGGATCAAAATTCAGATGGAAATCATGTGGATTGTCAGACACAAATTCATTTATTCACATGTCACATAACTACCATGACCATGACTATTTTGCAAGTACACTTGCTTTTAAAACTTAAATTATTCACTAGACATTTCAGAGTCCAAGTAATTCTCATAGAGTTTTCTATATATAAGTCATATAATTGCACTACTTATTAAATGAGCTGGAAGCTTGTAGCTTCTTACATGAATGAGTAGTGGAATTTCTCTCTCTCTCTCTCTCTATCTATCTATCTCTCTCTCTCTCTCTCATACACACACACACACACACACACACACACACACACACGCGCACCTATTTAACAAAAGCTATATCAGTATATAAATAAAAGCAAAGAGGAAAACTACAGCTACAGATCCACACAATGGTATGAAAGAAGTCAAGATTCCTGGGTTTTTAAAAACAAGTCTACCCAATATCATTCATTTGTTCAGCCTGAATTTGTTGGATACCTAGCTACTTTCACCGGTATCATAATAACATTCATAGCTAGCATACAATATCCCTTTTAACATGTCAGACACAACATGTTCATAGGAATTTTCTCATTTAATTCTCATCACACATCAAAGTGAGAGTTCTATTACTCTTCCCATTTGAGAGAAGAAATGGACATTAATTAGCACCTAAATTCACCTAGCTGGGAAATATAGAACCATGTTGTTAACTGAGGTAGGATATTGTCCCTTCTTTTAACCACTATGCTATAATGCTTCCTATGACAACTGAGAGAGAATTTTATGTATTAATCTATAATAATATATAGTCTGTTGCACATAGATTATTCATTTTCTGTCTAAAATGTGTTAAGCACTGGCTCTTCCATTTACTATTTTATGGGAACCTGAATAAGTTATCGAATCTCACTGAGCCAAAGTTTTCTTCTATAGAAGAAAGCTATAGCTTATAGGACCAATCTGAAGCTAATGAAAGGTATTTATGGCACCTGGTACATTGGAAGAGGAGAAAGCCATCTCCATAGACACATAAAACTCAACACAGAAATACAAAAACTATGAAAAAACAAGGTAACATGATGCTGCCTAAAGCTCATAATTCATCGAAGCACTCCAAAGATATTAAATGAATGAAATAACAGAAAAAGAATTAGAAAGAATGATTTAAAATGATCAATGATCATCAAAAGAACACAGAAAAACAACTGAATGATTTAAGGAAGTTGGTTCAGAATACAAATGATAAATTCAATAAGGAGGTAGAGATTTTGAAAAAGAACCAAACAGAAATCTTGGAAATAAAAGACATAAATAAAATATTCAGCTCAAAGTCTCTCTAATAGATTAGACCATGCTGAAGACAGAATCTCAGAACCGGAAGACAGAGTGCCAACCTTGAGCATTCAGACAGCATCAAAGAAAACGTAATCGTAAAGATGACCAGAATATACAAGAATTCTTGGACAACATTAAAAGACCAAATTTAAAATTGGAATCAAAGATGATTATAATTTGAATACTAAGGTATGGATAACCTTTTCAGGGCAATAATGACAGAAAATTTTCCAAAACTTAAGGAGATGGACACCCAGATACAGTATGCAATCCATGTGCATGAACAAATATGTGACAATGAATCCCACCATTATGTACAACTATAATGCACTAATAAAACATATGAACAACGTACTAGGAATATTAATATGCCCCAAATCACATGAAAGTACCTACCAAAGCCAGAGAGCTACACACTACTGGTGACCAGCTCAGGTATTTAGCCAGTCCTTGTACAGGGCACTTATTTACATTACCTTATTTAACCTCCATGACAGTGAGTTTGATGTCATTGATGTCTCATCACATTCTAGATGAAACAAAGCATAGAGAGGTTACTCGTCTTGCCATGTCACACATTGGTAGACCTGACACTCAAATCCAAATTAGCCAGAGTGTAAGTATGTGTCCAGTATGTGATCTGACTCCTTTATATAAAGACACGTTGGGTATCATTTAAGAAGCAAACTTCAAAATTCTACTCTTCACCATTAATATAAATGATCACTATCTATAAATATCAATATTTCCTTAAGTTTCCTCTACAAGCTATGTTGTCATAAAATAAAATGAGCTCTTTTTTACTGAGTCAATGACTCTTCACCCATGTAGGACTAGATCAGTGTTTCCCAGTTTTTTTTCTTTCTTTTTTTTTGCAACCAACTTCATGGATGCTACCTTCTTGATTTTTGCTATTTCTTCCTGGTGAAACCTTCAAGGGATCACCGTTATTACTTGCCCATAAATAAAAGGCATCCATAGAAATAAATACATGTTAACCTAAACAATGATATTAAATTCTGTCTAGATACATTCCCCCTCCTTTTGTGAAAAATGATGGAAATTACCCAGCATTTGAGGAGCCATAAATACATAGTAGTATCAACATGAAACTTTCTATGGAACATAATCAGAATGATTCATAGTATCAGGCAGGGAACATTATTTAGTATGAAATTAATTATTATTTACTGTCTTATTCAGACATCAACTAAAACGACCTCATACCCAATGCCACTGAAAAACATATCTTCTAGCCACAGTGGTAACTCTATTTCACTTGAACAACTAACAAAAATATTTTCAGGGTCCCTTCTGGTCAGAGGACCAGAATATTTTATGAAAATATTCCTGCCTATGCTTTTGGCAATGCACCTAGTACCTAAATTAAGGTAGATTCAGGCAGCACTCGACAATGTGTGGGAGTGTTCTACACATGGGTAATGGATAAACAATATATCCTTCGCCCCCATTCGAAGGTACAATCATGATCCAAATACAAGAAAGCAAGTTGTCCAATTCACCTGTAACTTTAACCGTTCCCTGAAGCTGAATGTCTCCAGTGACTAGGAACAAACAGTATCAGGAAAAAAAAAAATCTGCCTGTCAAAACAGAACACACCTCACATCAGTTCAAAATAGCAGGAGGAAATTGTCCTGGCTATTCTCTTCCTAGTAAAGTGCACTATCAATTCACATCTGGAGTTTATCTGTAATTGCCTTCCAAATGTTCCTTTCAGACGCCTCAAAATATTTTATTTATATAAAAGAGATAAGATGGACAACTCCCAGGAAGAAGGAAGAAGCTGTACCCTGCTGGCTTTCCCAAACTGTAAATGTTAAAACAATGAATAATGGATGGGAGAAATAACAATGGAATGGCAAGTCAGACTACTTGATAAGAGTCCTGAAGAACTGTTCTCTGCTGATTGGACTCACTACAGTCAGGAAAAAGCTACCAGCTATGCAAATACTGGTGGTTTTCAAATAAAAATATCCCTTTCATTTGAAAAATTCATTAGATATAATTATCATCTCCATAAATTTTGATGTCCCTTTCATATACTTGAGAATCGGTATGCAATTTAGTAAAACAAGTGACAACATGTCATGCATAGTTTTAAATTACATCTGAAGAAACCATGCCAAAGAGCCAGAAGAAAAATCAGGAGAAAATCCTTGAAAGGGAGTCCGTCATGTCTATTGTGACTATATATCATCCAGACGGGGACTGATTTATAAAATGAAGACAGATTGCATCAGTTAGATAGTGCTATGTAACAAACAACCCCCATAAGCTCATTAGCTTAAAAGAACAATTTTTTAAATTATTATTTCTTTTGAGTATTTGCATTGGTTGTAGTTGACTGATCTACTCTGTGTTTGAGAATACCTCTGCACCACGTGTCTCTCGTCTTCTCCGTGGAACCAACAGGCTGGTTTGGGCAGATCATTCTCATAGCCAAAGCAAAGATTAAGAAGTGCAAACCTAATACACTCATACGTTGCTGGTGGGACTGCAACTCAGTGCAACTATTAGGGACAGCAGTATGGAGATTCCTAAGAAAACTTGGAATGGAACTACTATTTGACCCAGTCACCCCAACTCCTAGGTTTGTACCCCAAATCAGCATATTACAGTGATGCAGCCACATCAATGTTTATAGCAGCTCAATTCACAATAGCTAAAAAATGGAACCAACCTAGGTGACTTTCAACAGATGAATGGATATGGAAACTGTGAGATATATATATATATATATATACACACACACACACACACACACACACACACACACAATGGAATATTAATCAGCCTTAAAGAAGAATAAAATTATGGCATTTGCCTGTAAATGGACAGAACTGGAGAACATTATGCTAAGGGAAATAAGCCAATCCCAAAGAACCAAAAGCCAAATGCTTTCTCTGATATGCAGATGCTAATTCACAATAAACTGTGGGGGTGGGAAGAATAGTGGTATTTTGGACTAAACAGAAGGGAATGAAGAGAGGGGAGGGGAATGGGGGTAGGAATGATAGAATGAATTGGACATTATTACCCTATGAGCATATATGATTACATGACCTGTGTAACTCTACATCATGTACAACCAGAAGAATCAGAAGTTATACTCCATTTATGTATAATGTGTCAAAATGCATTCTACTGTCATAACTAATTAGAACAAACTAAAAAGAAAAAGGAAAAAAAAAGAAGTACAAACCTAATTGCACAAGGGCTTTTTAAAGCCTCTATTGAATTAGTTCTGCTAACCTCCCAGTGGCCCAAAGCAAGTTGTGCAGCTGAATCCAGAATCAAAACACAAAGACATGCACCTCCCTTCTTGTTGGTCAGAACTGAAGAGCCATATATGCCAAAGAATGTGGATGAATGCACTGATGGTCCCAGTTCCTCATGAGGAGAAGCACTGTTGACATGAACGTAATCTCAGGACAGCATTAATAAACCAATTCATCCTAAACACTCAGCCTCCCAACATGAGTACCTGTTAGAGTAGCCAAAGATCCCCTCAGATGAAGTTACCTAGTTAGAAAACCAAAAGATGAGTCATGGTCATAAACATGACATCAGACTTTACAAGAAATGCTCCTGCCACCCCATCCCACCCCAACCCTCCAAAACCCCTGCAAGCTGCAAGTGATGCTACTTTCAGTAATGTGGGTTTGTTTATATGACATGGTCTTTGGTCAAGAACCAATATTTATTTATATATATCAGAAGAAAAAAAGAAACTCACACTGAAGAAGCACATTCTATATACCAACACTTCCCATCTCAAGGCATTTTAAATCTGCATGGAGTTCCTCATTTTACAGAGGGCCAAATGAGACTAAGACTATTTAATTAATTTACTCAAGTATTTGTATCTAGTAACTAGGAAGGAAAATATCCAAATCTACTTGTTGGAAAAGCCTCTTTGGGCTCCATTTTCTTACACTGTCTTAACCTGACTGACAGGTTATAAATATCTCTAAAGACTATACTTAGAGAGCCAGATTTTCAAATATTTATTGTTCCTTTTCAGGAAAATATAATCTCACTAATGGTATTTCTGAGACAGATTTCTTCCTCTAGGAGGAAACACTTTCATTTAGTATATATTTTGAGTGTTATTTATATTTCATCAGTAAGGGGCTTTTAACATATATTGAAATGTTTTTGTGTGATTTTAATTTAAAATTTCACAGGTCACTTATCCCATGGCTATTTCCTTACTGGCGGAGATCAACTCACACTATGAGATTTTCTAAGCCTCTCTTCCAACTAAAGGATGTCCATGTGACCAAAACTCAATAAAAAAAAAGATGCAAAAGGCAGGCATGATCATGCATGCCTGTAATCCCAGAGAATCAGGAGGCTGAGGCAAGAGAATTATAAATTCAAAGCCAGCCTCAGAAAATTAGATAGACCCTAAGAAACTTAGTAAGACTCCATCTCAAAATAAAAAGGGGTGGGGATGAAGCACAGTGGTTAAGTACCTCTGGGTTCAAATCCCCAGTACCAAAAAGAAAGAAAAAGACAAGACACAAGGGTATAATCCCAGCTACCAGGGAGATGGGAGGCTCAGGCAGGAGGATCACAAGTTTGAGGCCAGCCTGAGAAACTTAGTGAGACTCTATTCAAAAAAATAAAATGGGCTAGAAGCTGGGATGTAGCTCAGTGGTAGACCACTTGCCTAGCATGTGCAAAGCCCTGGGTTCAAACACACAGAGAAGGAAAAGTCCACCCAAGAGAAGGTGTACCCTTAAGACTTTCAAAGATTTTCAAACTATGAGATGAATGTGTGAAGATAAGTCTCTGGCTCTCTCTAACCCTCTCCCTTCATCCAGCTACTCTTGTCTTTGGACTCGGTTGTTCGAACTGTAGTAGCCATTTTGTACCAACAAGGCAACAAAACCATATACTCAGAGTGAAGGAATGGGAAAATGATAAGTCTTAAAAAGTCAATCATGAAAATACTTTTTCCTAACTTTGTAAGAAATAATAAAAAATCTTGCTTGTTTATGCTCTGGTTTTTTTTTTTACACTATTACTTAGAGCCCAAAACAAACTATATAATATGATTATATAGTATCATATTACAATCACAGATAATAAATTAGCCTTATATTTTGTATGAACATGAACCACTCAGAAAACTTGCTAAAATGCAGATTTCTGATATAGTAGACCTGGAATGAGTCCTAAAATTCTTCATTAATAATAAGCAGGTGAGATGGACATTTCTGCTATGCACATCTACGCTTTGAACAGCAAGTTTCCAAGTCACGTTTGGCCATTGTATGACACTGGCCAAGTCACATCATTTCTCTAAGTCTCGATATTCTCCTAGAATCCTACATCTTCTGATTCTAAGTCTTATCAGAAGGAAACACGTTCAGCTCCTCTACAAAAAAAGATACACATGAAAAGTGAATTGAGGAAGCATAGATGCTGTCATTTACTTCAAACCTCCTGCCAAGTAGCCATTCATCTCATTACTTGGTAAAAATTGCACCCAGGACCAGGGTGCACAGACTCGTAGTGCCAATTACTCCCATCTACATAGAAACATCATGGGAACAGAATGTTAAACGAGGCTGAATTTGCAGCTGCTCCTTGGAACCTTGTTATGCAATACATGTGCTAATCAGAAATTCAATTAATAAAGATCTGAAAAGATTTAGAGCAATTCATCCTCTTCTCCATGTCTTCCTCTTTCAATGGGAGTGAAGAATGAATGTGGCTATTTTAATAACAAAAAGCCATCTGCCTGCTAGGATGATTGCAGCTCGGTACCCTCTGCCCCAGGTGCCAGGCAGCCCACCAACATCCTGCGCACTGGCTGCTTTCACATCTGAGTGTTCTTTTCCTTCTGCCACGACTGCTCTTTAGTCATACAACTGATGGAAAATAACCTGCAATCCCTTAGGACACATTGAAACCCATTTCCCATACCCCCAACAAGTCTGGTGCCAGGGAGAAATGGAGCATGACAGCTTTGCTCTTCCACGAATAGGATGATGAGAAAGATCCTTTAGGGTTTTTTTTCCTTATCTTATTTCTTTTAAAGAGATTTTATTTCTTGGAATGGTTTTGGTATATGGAAAATTGAGTAGTAAAGTTCCCATATATCCCACATTCAATTTCCTCTATTATGAACATCTAATATGGATATCATAATTTATCACAAATAATAAAATAGCTGAGTGCTGTGGCATATGCCTGTAATCCCAGCAGCTCAGGAGGCTGAGGCAAGAGGATCATGAGTTCAAAGCCAGTCTCAGCAAAAGTGAGGTGCTAAGCAACTCAGTGAGACCCTGTCTCTAAATAAAATACAAAATAGGGCTGGGGAATGTGGCTCAGTGGTCAAGTGCCCCTGAGTTCAATCCCCTGTACCCAAAATAATAATAATAATAATAAATTAACTAAAGTCCACTGTTCATTTAAATTTACCTAGTGTTTAGCTGGTATCCTTTTCATGCTCTTAGATTCTCCATTACTTTTAGGAATTTTATGTCCTTTGACTGCTCCTCAGACATTGCTCCTGATGACCTTAAGAGTTTTGGGGAACAATGATCAGGTATTTGGCAACATGGCTCTGCTCTTAGAATTTGGTGTTATGGAGAGGAAGACCACAGAGGTAAAAAGGTGCCAGTTTCATAATATGCTATCAAGGACACTTCCTGCTGAACTGATTCAAGTTCACTGCTATTGGCTTTGCCTATAGCAGTAATGTCAGTTATCTTCACTGTGAAGTTTTTCTTTTCATCCCCTATCTATGCTGCACACCTTAAAGGAAGTCAGTATAGGGAGCCTTTGTCTCAGGAAAGGGAATTTATACTCTACATCCTTCAGGATGGAATAGCTATATAAATATTTGGGATCCTTCTGCATGGTAGACTCATCCATTCTTCCCCCATTTACCAATTTTTTCAATCATTGGTGTCAGTACAGACTCATGTCTTTTCTTAAGATTTTCCAGCTTTAGCCATTGGAAGCTCTTACAGTGAGCTTCTATTTCCCTTTAACAGATCCCTATCACTGTGCTTCTTTTTTTAAGTACTTTCTTACTTTCTGATGCTAAAAGATAAATCAGACTCATTTTGTGGAGTTCCTCTCGGAGTCCTATGATGAGTCATTTTTTCCAAGTGTCCTGGTTCACTGAAGAATGACGTTAGAACCTAAGATCTGGGTACTCGGTGAGGTTACTGCTATTACAGTTATTTCCTACAGACCCTCTCAGCTATCAGAGCAAAAACACACGTGCCTATACTAACCCAGGTATATATTAATGTCTATAAAGAGTTAATATGTAAACATAGGTGTCTATATTAAGCTAATCATGATTCCTTCTGCTGCCTTCCAACTCGAAACTATTACTGCATAGATCAATAAAGCTTCCCCCTTTGCCATCTCTAAACTCCTATTCCAACAATGAGAAAACTGGCTCTTCACATATGCTATCCATTTAGTCAATGCCTCCATTCTTGTCTAGCTGTGTAGCAGCATTAGAACTGTTAAGCCAGACCCCTCTTGAGAAACCAGTGTTATCCACTGAAGCACAGGGCTTACGTACAGCTCTGTGTGTCTTCAATCCTGCAGATGCCACTCGGGCCGAAAGACACTTGGGTCAACACCTTTTCCCCTCATCCTCTTCAGTGAGGTTGTTTCACACATTTGTAATGCCATTAAATTGAATTGCTACCATTTCTATTCCTTATTGAGACCCAAAAATTTATTTATGCTTTCACATACTTAGAGATAAAGTTCAAAGATTTGGCTCATTAGAGATAGAAGCAGGAATTGGATTCAGTTCTCTTGATTCTCACCCCCAAAGCTGTCTCTTTACACCACCTAAAACGTATGGAAAAGAGCGCTACCTGTAAAAAATGTGAATCCCTTGTTTAATTCTGATGGTCCTAGGTTCCCAAATCCCAGCGGCTTTATACTCATATGCAACCTTGGATTTGCCAAGCTTTGGCCTTTTACATTGTACTTTCAAGTCAATGGATGACTTCCCCAGTCCCTTAAGAACTCTCATGGCTATGCAGGCAGAGTTTGGTCACCACATCCAGGGTAGCTTCTAACTGTTTCTCATGGAACTTTTATTTCTGTGCCATCTTGTGAAAGAGAAATGTGAAAAAGTGGGGATCTCTACTGGATCAACAACAATCAAATATCTTTCATCCTGATTGTTTCGTAGTTCTAGATCCAGTATTACCTCTTCCTAGAGCCTTCCCTGATTCATTTCTCTTTGTCCCAGGATCCCATTTCTCAGTGTTTCTACATTTGTCACACTGAACTCTGTCACTAGATTGTGAGCTCTTGGGTCTGGGACCATGTCATTTATCTCAATTCCTTCAACAACTGCCTGTGTATGTGACAAGTAAGATCCATTCAATTCATATTTGTGTAAGTAATGGATAAAGAATGAATGAAGATGTTAGAAATTCCATGAAAAAGTTAGAAACATGAATAAGGTGGGGGAAAAAAAAAAAGAGAAAGCTGTTCCTAGCAATGAGAAGAACAATATGATCATAAAACAATAATAGGGTTAGGGTTGCCATAGTAACTAGAGGGCCCAGAGAAGAAAAAAAAAAGATTGAGTCTACCCAGGGAAGAGGCCCTATGATTTTCAAACAGCATAAAATATGTGACAACAGTGAATGTACATTCTTTCCAGAATATAGCCCACTGTTATGGTTGGATCTAAAGATGTCCCCCAGAGAGCTCATGTGTTAGGCAATATAACAGTGTGCAGAAGTGAAGAGATGATATACGGGAGTTGTAACCTCATCAGTGGATTAATCCATTTGTTGGACTAATTATTTGAATGAACTACTGGATGGTAACTATAGGCAGGGTGGGTATAGCTAGAGGAAGAAGGTCACTGGGGCATGCCCTTTGAGACATTGTCTTGTCCCTAGCTCCTGGTTTTCTTGCTTTCTCTCTCTTTGCTTCCTGGATGTCATGAACTGACAAACTTTCCTCCAACACAACCGTCCAACATGATGTTCTGCCCGATCTAATATTCAAAGCCAAAGGAGTCAGCCAACCATGGACTGAGACCTCTGACCACGAGGAAAATAACCTTTCCTCCTCTGAGTTGTTCTAGTCAGGTATTTTGGTCACAGTGATGAAAAGCAAACCAACACACTCATGATAACGAACATCCTTATGAGTCTCTTAAGACAGAGAAAGATCACAGACTCTTGGTCTTTGGAAGAACTCTAAAAATAATCTCATCTAGTTTCTGCTGATCTAGTTCTCTGATTCAAACTGCCATAGCACTGCACATGGAAGTCAGAGCATCAAAAGGGCACAGCAGTCCATGAGAGAGGACCCAAGGCATGAATGACAAAACCTCTATGCCCTTTCTACTCCAAGAAACCTGATCTTTGGGTTCAAAGTCAACAAACCCCCCAAATACTTCCAAGACAGTACTTAATGCCTTCAGAAGGGTGTGAGGTGGATGACACATGATTGAATGCTGGATAAGGCTCAGGAGAAAATGATGAAAGAATAAACCTAAAATTTTTAATACTGAATTCTGGGGCAAGAAAAGATTGAGCTGAAAACTGAAAGAGAGTACTATGGCTTCAGGAAAAATAAATAAATAAAAGCAATATAGGATGACCAAGAGTATTTACAGAATCATCTAGACTAGGTGCCAATCTGACCCCTCATGCCTACTTACGGGGTAACCATGGGTGTGTTACTAGATATTCATTGTAAAATGGGAATAATGGTGTTCATCTGGCAGATTATTGTGAATATGAAATAAAAAACATGTAAGATGTATAGAACAGGACCTGAAATAGAAAGAAGTCATTAACTTTATCACTATCTTCATCACTGTTATTAAATCAACAATCACTAAAGTTTATAGTTTAGTATTAAAACACTGTGCTAGATATGCTACAAGTCAGTTTATTATCAGTATCATTATTAGACAGTAACACCCGAAGTTATGGAAGTTCCTTCTTAGAACATTGTCAAGCCTGAATAGGCTTTCTTCTACCTTGAAGAATTTATAGCAAGCAATCTAAAGGCAGGAAAATGGTAAATAATTCTCCCCCAGTTTTTTGCATTCTACAATTAATAAGGTGAGACCGCAAAAGCAATGTTTATTATAAGACGGGGGAAAAAAAGACTACAACTACGTAATCTTCTGAGAGACATCACTTAGTCTTCAATGTCTAGCACCCTACCTCAGCCCCAATAGATGGTTACATAAACTGTTTCTTCTCAGCTGCAGGCAGTGGCTACTGAGTATCTCTTTAGAGTTCAGAATGTATTTTTCAGTAACTGGTAACTTTCTTTTAATGAAGAGAGGAACAAATTGCCATTTTAAAAAAAATCCCTGGGCTGGGGTTGTGGCTCAGTGGTAGAGTGATCACCTAGAATGCATGAGGCACTGGGTTCGATCCTTAGGATCACATAAAAATAAACAAAATAAAGATATTACGTCCATCCACTACTAAAAAAAAAAAAATTAAAGAAACAATTATTACCTCTAAAAAAAATCCCTGAGTAAATTGGAGGAGCATTAATCACTATGGCCCTTGGGCTCTTGAGAATTCAGTCTTTCCATAGTGATCATCATGATTATATAGTATTTCATTGTATATTCTGGTCTCTACAGAAATCACAGCATGTTTCAGCTTAGCTAGAAGTTTTTAGTCAGGATGAGTTTTACATATTCACTCTCTTATTCTAGATCAACCTTAACATGCTTATATTCATGGTGACATCCTTGGGCTTTTCAGTGAGAAATTTTGGATAGATTACCTCTCTTGTCACCATCTGAAAAATCCTTGTGGGATCATCTGTTCTAGGTCATGACCTTTAGCACTAGACTAATTCAGTGAAGGAATAACAAAGAACCCAAGTGAGAGCCTTCTCCATCACTAGGCTGGAATAATTTGAAGATACTTCAAGACTCCCAGTGGCTTCCATTATGTTAGAACATATAGAAAGATTCTGTTGGTCAAGTAAAGGGGCAGGTTTTCAGGATTGCTCCTGAAAAATCTAGAAGCCAGGAGAATCTAACATCCAGGGATTGGGTGGTTCTACACTCCCTTCAAAATGGAAATCCAGGTTGCATAAGCCAAATGAGAAGCAATGGAATATAGCAAGTTCTTGCATCTGTAAGGATTTCTTTCCTTCTCTACTAACTGAAACTTTTTTTGGGGGGGTAGGTAATGGGGATTTAACTCAGGGGTACTCGACCCCTGAGCCACATCCCCAACCCTATTTTATATTTTATTTAGAGACAGGGTCTCACTCAGTTGCTTAGCCTTGTTTTTTGCTGAGGCTGGCTTTGAACTTACAATCCTTCTTCCTCAGCCTCCTGAGCCACTGAGATTACAGGCATGTGCCACGGCACCTGGTCTGACTGAAACTTTGTACACAAAACTCAGAGAACATTAGGGTTGAATGACAAGATTCTAAGATAGTACAGACTAAGTGAATGGCCAGGGATAGTAATGAACTCATTGAAATAAAAGGCCTAATCAAATCCAGAAAAAGACCTTGTCCTTTTTGTAACTAGATCAGGACCCTATGGCCCATGAGTTGAGAGAATTTGCCCTTTCAGATAGATGTATGGTATCTTACCAAAGAGCTCATCCATCTTTCTAAATGACACAGCCCACGTTACCATTTCATCCATGTCAGAAATGAATAACATCTTACATAAGCATCAAATTATGTCTGGTTAAAGACACAATAGAAAATACATGTCCACCAAACACCAGGGATTGTTTTTATACCAACTTTCCAAAAATAAGTGAGTTTTATTTACGCATTTATTCTTAAAGCTGGAGACAGCAAATTCTGTCTGGGAGATCCATGTTGGTACTAAATTGTCAATACAGCAACAGAGAGAATTTGACCAGGCTTTCAGCAAATCTATCTACCAATTAGGGATTTTATGCCCTTGAAGGATAAAATGCCAAATTGGAAATGTGAAGGACTCTACAAGGCAACATATATTTGTCCAGTATTCGAAGGTATGGCCTCAGCCAGGAGACCAGGGTCTCATCCTACTCCTGCCACTGGCTGAACAGTGCACTTCAAGAAGACCACCCCACCTGGGCTTCAAGTCCCTCATCCCTGAAATAGATATTTGTAATGTATCAGTGTTTTTAAACACTGTTTATATTTGCAGCACTTTAGAAGACCTTTTAAAAATGTGATACCCCAGGCCTTACTCTAAACAAATTAAATCAGATTCCCTATGGGTAGAACTATTAAAGTTTCTCAGGTGATCCTAGTGTGTAGCCAGGGCTGAGACCCATGATGTGGGGTCATTCCCGAGTTCACACCTGTGTCAACATGCTGTCACTTTCAGTTTGACATAACCAACTATGTTCATCCTCACTAAATTTATTCTCCTTGAGAAAGCAGAAAGCTAACATGACCCTGTGAGTTGTGACCTTGTATGAAGCCCCTCTGATGCAGGCAGAACTTGCTTCCAGACAAGAGAAACGATTATGGTGACAAGACTATAACCCCCACACCTTTGTCATAGGATATAGAGCAGACTGATGTGAGAGACTCTACTGGCTTTAAAGAAGCAAACTGCTGTGTTGTGTGAGGGTTTCTGTTATGGACTGAATGTTTGTGTTCCTCCAAACTCAAATGCTGATATTGAGTTCCACAATAATGGCATTAGAAGGTGGGGCTCTGCAAGGCAATTAGGATGTGAGTGGAGACTTCATGAATGGAATCAGTGCCCCTGTAAGAAGAGGTTGTAGAGTGAGTCCACTCTCCGCCATGCAAAGATGAACCTGGAAGTCAACAGTCTGAACCCAGAAGACGGTTCTTACCACAATGCAATAAGCGTAGGTCTCCTCCTTGAAAAACTAGTTGGGTAGAGAAATTCCCTTCCAACTGGAAAAGTGCTATGATCCTAAACTGGTTCCATGGTACTAACATCAGTATAATGATGAAGAGTGTATGGTTTGAAGTGAGTCTGATCTGAGTTTAAATACTGGCTCTACTGATCTTTGGCGAACTGATTGATTAACCCCCATAAGCCTTCATTTCCTCATATAAAAATGGGTATAATATTACTTTCCAATCTTCTAAGATGTGAGGATGGGTATAAGAATCAATGGGGCAGAGGGCTTAATAATCAGAGGACTTAACACCTAGTACTGACTCAAAAATCCTACTGGTCATGGTTGTTACAAGTTCTTTGCTTGACTGTTTTAGGGACAACTTGTTTATTTTTACAACCTATCATGACACTACCTAGGAGATTATTCAGAAAACCTGAAAGGTCTACTAGGCACAACTGGAAATGCAGAGCAGGGTCCTGCTCCAGGTCTAGCAGGTAGCACCAATCTCCTCTAGGTCCTGCCCTCTGTTTTCATGAAGTTGCAAGAGCAAGATGGCCAACGCCAAGAGAGTGGACATGACAGGGCTTAATGATGCATTCCTCTCAGTTTATTGAAATTAGAGAACAAAATCATGGACTTTCTCCCATTTTTCAATTTGTCCCTACTCTATTCTTTACACTTTGTCTAGTAAAGCTAGTCTTTTTCAGGCACTATTCCAAACTACTTTCTGAGACTAGTTGTAACATTTTGAAGTCAAAAGTTGGGAGACAGCTTGACAGCCTTAAAGCATCTTCAAAAACTATTGCATTTGAGCTGCATTATCCAGTAAGACTCAAAAAAAAAAAAAAAAAAAAAAGACTCTGCTCAAGCAGAGCTGTTTTAAAAAAATAAATAAAAAAGTTCTGAAGTTTGCTTTTGAGATCCTCTCACTAAATGGGGAAAGAAAACTATAAAGCTGGGTCCCAGGAGAGACTTTCCTATTTGGCTGAGAAAGCTTTCAAGAAAGTTGCCTAACAACAGTCCACAGCACTCACATTTACCTGGCAAGGAATGTGCAGCTTCTCAAATGAGAGAGGTAATGAAACTAAAAGATAACTTCCTGTTCATAAAAAAAGAAAAGTCCTTCAAAAGAAAAAAACAAAGTTGTTCAAGGATATATAAAAGAAAGACTAAATCGTATTGAAGGATAAAAGTAGGAATATAGCAAATTCATTACCAAAAATTTGGTATGAACTAAACTAAAAACAAAGAGGTTTAGATAAATTTATGAATATGAGAACCATAAGGAATCATCAACTTCAAATTAGAAGCCTTGGAAATATTCAGAATTTGAAATACATGTTACAATCATCAAGCACACAGAAAGGTCTCCTGGCAATGCTACTGGAAAACTAATTCAACACAGGTTGGTTTCTCTGTTATAATTTTCTTTCTAGGACAAAGGAATAAGAGAGAAGAAAGGTGGGACTTTTTTTCAAAATGCTTTTGTCTAAAGCAGAACTACTTTTACTACTATCTTTATTTGAGGGGCAATGTGCATTAAATGTACTCTTGTGGAGTATCTATAATCACTGCAGATTTTATGATTAAGATCAGAAGCAAATGTCCCATGTGAACATTGTTCAAATATACAATTGGCCCTTGTTCACACAACATAGTAAATGACTGTTGGTCTCCAGAGATTTCCCTTGTTCACAAATGCAAGGCTGAAAATAGAGTTGTCTAGAAGGTTAAGGAGGAAACAAATAATGGAAAATAATTTGAAAGTTTTGCTCAAAACAGCCTCCTTGTTTCAGCCCCTAGTGCAAGGAGACTTTGGGAGAAGAAATAAATTCTAGGACCTAGCACACACACTACGGATCCCACTGGAGAGGTCTCTTCATACTTGGAAATGAAGGCATGAATCCTAAGAGCTGAATAAGCACTCCAGATATATAGCAAGTTATGAAAAATCTCAAGTGTTCTGGATGCCCTCATGGAAATCATGGACCACACTGACCCTTTTTTCAACATTTTTTTTTTTTTTTGGTGGAGTAGTCTGATGGTTCTCCAGGTAGTTAGAAAATCATTAAACCCTGATCATGTCTTGTGCCCAAACTGAATTTAGAAGAACAACACTACAGGGAGAGGAGAAAATGTGGAGTTACTAATTTATGGGCATACAGTTTATCTAGCAAAATGAAAAAGTTCTAGAGGTTTCCTGTATAGACACTACATCTATCATCAGCAATAATGTATGAAACATTTAGATTTCTAATAGGGTAGAGCTCATGTTAAGTGTTCTTACCACAATAGCTTAATACTTTTAAATTTAAAAATAATACTAAGCATCTTCTTTCCTTTCTACATTGCAAAGGATTTGAGTGTAGGAACTGTGGCTTATACACATTGGATTTCCATCATTGAGCCAAATGTGTGTTCAACAAGTAAGTTGGGAATGTTTTTATTTCTCTGTTCAACCAGGTCAAATGAGAGTTGAGCATAAATTTCAAAACTGGAAGCCAATAAATGTGATTTTATAGCTACATGATGGTACATAGTAGTTAAAAATATTTTAAATATTTTATGAATAGGCAAGTCACAGGGTATGAAGCCCAATGACAAAAATACATGCAAAAATTATTTAGCTTCATGTATAATCAAAGAAATATAAAGTAAAACATTAGAGTGGCATCATTCTTATGAAAATACCAATGATGGTAAAGATAATAGAAAATTGACATATCCATATACTGATAAGATTATAAAGTGGTACAATATTTTGGGGAGTAGAGACTTGACAATATTTATCAAATAATCTTAAATTTTACTTACCATTTTAACATAAAATTCCACTTTCGAGGACATATCCTAAGAAAATATTTAAGATATGTGCAAGCATTCAGCTTCAAGAATATTCAGCATGGTATTTTTTTACAATAGTGTCAAAGGATAACCTAAATTTTAAATTTATGTCAGTAAAGTGAATTACTGTGTATTGGAATACCATTGATATTGCACTGAAGATTTTTTTTGATTGAAATAAAGAGAGAGTTGCAGCACATTTTTGGTGAAAAGGAAATCACATTATTTTGATAAAAACAAAGTATGAAAGGTGAAAATGTGAAGAGAGTTTTAATGATATTAAGTATAGGGGGAACAGGAAACTCGGGAATGCCTGGCTTTTGTCCTATCAAGTTTTCTATTTCTTTTGGCTTTACAAAGAAGAGAAATGCAAGGGTGAAACTCCCCATAGTAAAGAGAGAACCAGTTTATTGGCTGAGCAAGTACCTGAGATATCCATAAAGACTTCTCAGTTAAAGGGGCGCTGGGAACACTTTTGGGAACTATGCCTCCCTAGCATAACCAAAAACCAGGGTTTCCACCTAGGAGAACATACAGAGAAAGAAAAGAGAGACAACACTGACTTGGCTTATTGATCTCACTGCATGGAATGAGGAGAGCCAATGTAAGTAAACTACCTGGACACAGCCTTTAGATGACAGTGACCTGGCTGACGAGTCAATGCCCCATGAATACCATAGACTTCTATCAATAATATTAGCAACTTTCCTTCCCTACAATGGCAGGAGAGTAGAGAGAGGAAGAACGGAAAGAAGTGGGATGAGAGCCTCAACAATATGCTGCTGTGGAATTAAATCACCCCACAAACTCAATGGCTTAACCTCATGAAGACATCATTTTCAAGACTCCTGGGTTGACTGGGCTCTGACATACAGCTCTGCCCCATGTGCTGAGGTTGCATGTGCAACTGCATTCAGGTAGGAACTGGGCTGGTGTAGAGTTGGGTTCTCCTCCTCCTGGGTCTCACTCACCATGTGACAGTGTAACCTGAACTTCTTCATGCATGGAGACTGCCCTTAAATAGGGGGTATTCTAAGAAAATAATCCCTAGCCTAATTTATACTCACAGAAGCCTAGAGACAGGAGACACGGGACCTCATTCAGGGCCACATGGGAAAGCATTAAGAAGAACATGGGCCAGAGGCTTTAAAGGGATTTTTTTTTTTTTGTCTATTTGTTTGTTCTTATTTTTTGTATTTTTATTAGTTCTTTTTAGTTATACATGACATTAGGATTCATTTTGATGTAATTATAAAAGCATGGAATATAATTTTAAAGGGGTTTTCATGGAAAAGAATGGGGAAAGCAAAGTGAGTATACTGAGAAATTTTAGGGTTGCAGAGTTTGAAGTTTCAAAGGGGTAAACCCTAGTTGTCTGGTACCTGGCCCTGCGGTGATCTCAGGCAGAAGGAATATTGACCAGGTATGTGAGTTGTTAGATAAAAGACATGATTAGGCGGGTGTAGGCTCTGGATTAGTCAACTTGTATAATGAAGACATGATTCACTGGGGAGTCATTTGCTATCACTAAGAATTTAGCCAGTCCTGGGAGGGGCAATTTTTCTAGGATCAAGACCCCAAATGCCAAAGCATCAAGAACATAACAATTAAGATAATCAGGTCAACATAAGGCCTGATGTGCAAGCTCTTGCCAAGCCTCTGCTAGCAGGATGATGCTTGCTAGAATCCCATTGATAAAAGCAAATCACATGATCAAAGAAAGAAACAAAAGGGGAGGTGAGACTAAACAAGGACAGGAATGTGGGAGATACAGTCCCTGAAGGGCCATCAGTGTTGCAGTTACTACATAAATATTTCTGAATGAAAAGATACTTGCTAAGGCAACAATGATCGCTTCTGGAGCTAGAGGTTATTTATTTTGTGCTTTTATCATACTTGGCTTTTCTTTCTCATTTTCAACTATGCATATGCATTATATTAAGAACAAAGCCAACCCCAACAAAATAAATAGTACAATCTTAGATCAGGTTCCCAAGAAGCAGAAAATCTAAGATGAGAATTTTTATGCAAGTGTTTTAGTGCCCCAGGAGAAAACCAACCAGGAGGGAGTGAGAGGAGCAGGATAGGGCAGGCAAAGAAGCTGAGGGAGCTGTGATCTCAGCCAAGGCCTAGCCTCAGCCTGAGTCCACAAGGAGCTCTGGAGGATGAACAGCACTGTGGGGTTTTCTCCACTAGGCAGTGGGGTCGGGATTTTGTGCACCATTCAGTCAGTTGTCAGCCCAGGTACCCCCACAAGAAGGAGGACATAAGCTCTCAGGGATCCTCTGGAAATGCAGTTGTCATGGTAGAGGGCAAGTCTCTGGGGAAACAGGCGGCTTTTTGCTCTTAGTCTGTTCAGGTTGATATAACAAAATACCAGAGACTAAGTAATTTATAAACAACAGAAATGCATTGTTCTAAGAGTCTAAGATCAAGGCACCAGAAATTTGGGTATCTGGTAAGGGCCTATTTCCTCTTTGATGGTATTGTCCTTCCATGGAAAAGGGGGCAAATAAGCTCAAGTTCCTTCAGACCTCCTTCTTAAGGGCACCCATCCCATTTATGAGGATGGAGCCCTTGTGACCTAATTATCTTCCAGAAACTCCATCTCTTAATATCACCACATGGGGGATTAGGCTCAACATGTATATTTTAGGACACAAACATTCAGACCACAGCAATCCTTTATCAGACAACACCTAAAGCAGCTGAGGTTAGATGCACCTACTTTATGGGGCCAATGTTGTCTGCAATAGCCACTCTAGCTTGCACAGAGGACCATCTCTGCAATGTCCCACACGAGTACCTCTTACATGCACTATAGAGTCCAAATATGCCCTCTACACAGAAAATAGGCATCAAGTTATATAGGTCGGATGAATGAATGTTAACTATGTGAACTCAGAACTTCTCCAGCTCTTTTATGAATATCCCATGAACCCTTAAAAATTACTTTGGGAATGTAACTCTAAGGAGTATGTCAGGATATAAGGGATAAAACATCAATCTTTTCAAATAGCTTTGTAACTGTGATGATAAGGCATATTTTGCTAAACTTTCCAAAAAGGAAAAAAAATCCTCCTCTGGGCTAAAATCATGCATGCAAAATTTCAAAGGGGAAGGCTCATTTTTTCTAAAGGTTGCAGGCCTAAATTATAAACCCGAGTCAATACGTTAGACGTCTAAAAGTTCTAAAAATAGGGGCGGATAATAAGAGTGCTTTCTCAACCAAAACCACAACCTTCCCTCTGCTGCACTCAGAGAAAGCAGCAGAAACTAATCTTTCTCCTCAAGTGGAAAAATGGGTAATAGAAATCTACCAGATGCCTTGGATTCTGTGCACTGACAATGTATTTCCATCAATCTCATTTATTTTTGTCTGAAGTCTTATTTTCAGGCCATTACATTCAAATACCAAATCAGGCCATATTTACCAAGATGCTCTTGGAAAAAAATGAAAATAAAAATGAAATGCCTTTTATTAGCAGACACACTTATTTTCTGTTTTTTTTACCATCCATGATGACAATGTTGCACCAATGGAGCTGAGATAATGGCTCACTGAATTTTAGGTAAACTATTTGATAGAAGTTCTTGGAAACATGGAGAAGTCTGGAGGTCTCTCTTAGGTTAACTGTGAACAAGACAGAGAGAGAGTAAGGAATGGTAAGAAATGATAAGACCAACCTTCCATGGTCCTAGTGAGATAGGATGGGAGTTCAAAGTTTTACCCACCAAGATTCTTCCCTCACCCCACTGTCTTCAAGAATGAGGCCATATGACTAGGTCACTCTGTGATTTAAATATCTGAGGTCAGAAAGAAGGAAAAGAGGCACACAGCTATATGAATAACTACAGAGAATCAAAACTGCTATTAAGAAGTGCAATGATTTTTCTAAATCATTGCCTAATCATTAACTAAGCCCAATTTTATCCTTTTCAATTCAGGTAAATTTTACACATTTTTAGGATTTTTTCCCATAGAAATAAATCTGAAGAACAATATATCAATATTTTAACAGATTATGTTTCTTGTTTAGGATTTGGGCAATTTAGCACACCTCATTTTTCCCATGGAAGATTTGTATGGAGGCATACATACAGGTTTTTTAGAAAACTTGCTTTTGTTCCTGAACTTGAGTTCCAATGCTCTCAATGTCTCCTCCCCCCATCCTTTCACTCTCTCTTTCCATCTTCCATAGTTTTCTCTCCCTTCCATAGAGTTTGACAGATCAGTCCCCTCCCCTTCTCACAGGATCTCACCACAGGCCATCTGGTCTTGTGATTCTCAGGGGACATCTGGTGACATCTCTGAAGACTCTACAGGACAGCAGCAATCCTTTGAAGATGCCAGCTGCCCTTCCTCTCCTTGGAAAGTTAAAGAAGACAGCACCACATGCCCAGGTTTCCTGCCCTAAGAAGCTAGCTTTAGAAGAGGAGCTAGTTCAGCAGGGGTCTTCCGATGTTGGCCCAAAAGCTGATGCCCACAGGCAGGGGATGAGGAAAAATATGCATTCCTTCCTGTGGGTTCCTCCTGGATGTTGCCCATCTCTGAGCTGGCAGAGTTCAGCTGCTTCCTGTGGACAAAAGGAAGGGTAGCCTAGATTTCATTCCAAAATCAGAAGTTTTGAGCTAGTTTAGTTAATCTCACTTAGAATAATAGAGTAGGTGAACTCACACACAATTGTCATATTTGGCTGCTTTGACCTACAAAAGTAGTCAAAGTTAATTTCATATGGTTCAACCTAATCAGTGCAGTCTTATGTCTCTTTGTGTGACAAAACAATCATGAAAGAAAAAGAAAACATTGGGGGGCAGGGGAGGAAGCTGCATTTGTCACAATGACTACATCAATCTTATGCTTAAACATATTCAGTGGAAGGGCTGGGGTTGTGGCTCAGTGGTAGAGCACTTGTCTAGCACATGTGAGGATCTGGGTTTGATCCTTAGCACCACATAAAAATAAATAAATAAATAAAATAAAGGCATTCTGTGCCTCTACAACTAAATGTATGTGTGTGTGTGTGTGTGTGTGTGTGTGTGTGTGTGTGTGTGTGATTTATATATATATAAATATAACGGTGGATTTCTATTAACCCCACAATAATGTTTACATCAATCAGGGTACCAAAAAAAATAAAAAGCCTTCCCTTCTATAAACTCTTCAACCTCTCAATAGTATTCATCCCTACTTTCTAGAACCCCACTCATCTTAGCTTCCCAACCTTCCCAAACTTTTTCTCCCTCCATTCTTAGGTTCAGAGTAAGTCACAAGAGTTTGCAAAATTTTCCAACTTTCCTCCAATCCATTTATTTTTTTTTTCTAAAAGCAAAGAGTAACAGAAATAAGAACTACAATCAAAGTATGACAAAGAAGTTGACATTCTTTTTCAGATCCTGAATATTGATTTAAAACTGACAAACTTGCAAACTTCACTGCTTTATCTCAGGTGTTTTGTCACCGTGATGAAAAGTTAACACATTCATATTAACATATAATGATTTTATTATTGTTATGGATATAATAAACTGGTGATAAATCTTTTAAAGTGTTTTAGTTTTAACTTCTACAATAGTAGCCCTAAAGAGCTACATGTCATATATATATTCAAACCCCTTAAGGTTTGTAAAAATTTTTTTAAATATAAAGGGTTCTGAAACAAAAAAGCTTGAAAACTGCTATAATAGAGGCTTTAATATTAGAAGTTTATTTATTTATTTATTATTTGAAAAAATTAATAATTTTATTTATGTATTTTTTTATTTATTGTTGTTTAGGCAGCTGACCTTCATTCATTGTATAATTTGTATAATTGTATAATACAGAATTGATGGTATCAACCTACTGTGGGGTTGGACTGGAACAGTAACATTCCATAAAATAAGAATACATGCTCTTTAAACTAGCAAATAACAGAGAAATTTACTGTAAGATTCCCTGACTTGTTTCCCTCATATTTTTGTGACTTTGGGAAACCATCCAAATTACTTTTGACTTTTTGTATAATCCCAGAATCCAGTTAAAACTCTTTGGGCAAATATGCCAAAGCTTGTGCCATGGCAGAGATTTTCTTTCCTGCGTATGATTCTCAGATAAGAATCAAGAAAAACCAGATGCAGTATCTGAACCTCATGATCCTCAAAAAGAATGCAGGTTCCTTAATTCTAAAAGGGACTCCATCACACTCCATGCTGAAATGCTCATCTTACCCCCATCTCTGAGGCACCCTACAAGAGAGCCCACTTGGACCCTGACACTCAGGAGGCAGCTTCTGAATGTTGGTCCAGTGCTGACCATTGTGTATGCACCGTATCATTTCCTAGAATAAAAATCCCTGGGGTAGGAAGATGAGACACAAGCATGAAGATTTCTCATCCTTTCCTCATGGAAGAACAGAATTTATATTTGTTTACTCATCTGTGTTATCACCAGAGAAGACAAGTCACACCAGCTCCTAGTAGGAAGGCATGAATCCCATGACTAAATCCTGTAGATGTGTTCTCAAGAAAGCCTAAAATATGGATATAGGTGGCTCCAGAGAATTGTTGTAGTGACCTGATAACTCTATGAAGGGAGATAGACAACAGAAGGGAGGCTTGAACCTCCCTAACTATGCACATCCGCAAAATTCCTATTTCCAAACAATAGATTTGCTCTAGTTTTTCTAAACCTTGCATTATCTTTCATTTGATTAGAGGTGCCCCACATCGGAATTTAGTGGTCTTGATAATGAACACTGTGATAATTACTGGTAATAATAATGACAATAATAATGTGGTTGTTGATTATGATGATATACTTATTGAGCCAAGACATATTGTATTTTGTTTCCATTTCCTTATCCTATAACAACATTCCTAGACAATTCCATGATGTGATGCTCACTTTCCATTAAACATATCTAGGATGATTCAGTGTATTCAGCTTCATCAGACATCAAATCCACTTCCCCTTTAGTAGGCACCCAAACCTTTATGAAATATTCTCTTGATGCCATCCCCTGTTTGGGAGAGAAGTATGCATCCCTTTCTCATTCTATAGAGAAAAACTATAGTACACTCTAGTAGGCTGAAGATTTGCTTAAAAACTGAAGCTTCCTTTGCCCCACTGTCATTTGATATTTCTGCATCTGATTTATTCACTGCTGAATTCCAGGCACATAACACAACACCAATCAGAGAATAGGTACTCAACAGATATTTGTGGGATCTGTGACTGACAGAATGTCTTTGACTGGAGAAGGGTTCTCCAGAGAATACAGGTGGTTAGCAGGACCAGCCTAGGTAAATAGGGAGATTTATTCTGTCTCATTGCATTGTTGGAGAATGCAACCAAAAACAAGAAATAAAAAAGCAAGGGAGAGATCATCACCCATTAAGAATGTACACATTGTCTTGAGAATTAAAATACAAACATATGCATAGGTAGATACTATTAGATCCTTGCTTTAGCATCTGGATGCTAAGCAAGGACCTTATAGCCCTTGCTTAAAGATCCCTAGAAGGAATGTCACGCCTGTAATTCTCTTCAGCTTTATTGGGATTATAGGGCTGGTTCCCCATATCATATTATTTTAAATCCCTTTATCCTCAGTCTTTGATTCTACTTCTGTGACATCAGGAAAGTCAGGCTAAATATCATGCTCATTTGATTGCTGAATAATGCAGTAAAAACAATGACTACTTGTTCAACCCAAACCCTGCCCTAAGCACCATGCATACATTACTTGATTTCTTACCATCCCCTGAACCATAAGGATTATAGTCTCAATTTTCAAATAAAGCAACTAATCCATAGAGAGTTTAGGGAATGTGTTAGCATGGGAGGTTAGAAGTTCAAAAGAGTCATGTCTCAACTTTTGGTATATTGTTGATTCTCAAAGTTACTATATATGAAAATGAAAATGATCACAAAAATTAGTGAATAGCCTGAAATATGTATCTTCATATATTCTTTGAGTTTTGTTACCCCTTTCTGCTTGGCCTCATGAACCATCTCGCTTGCTTTACGTAAAATGATACTAAATAAATTAATGACTAAGTATAAGCTTCAATGCCTTTGAGACACAATGGCTACATTCATATTTTTTTCTCTCTATCCTGACCTTGCAACCTTTGTTCTTCCCTCTCTCCTTCTCTTAGTTGAGAAGAATTAGTTTAAACATAATCTATAGTTCATGAAACAAGATAGGCACTAATCTTCCCATGGACCTCTTTTATATATTAAATTCAAGCAATTATTTTCATACAACATAACACCTATGAACCCATCATGAAATAAGGCAAGAACCAGAAGAGTATCTAACTGGTATCTGAAAGGAAAGTGAGGAATTGGGAGACAGGTGAGCGAGAAATAAAATATGGAGACCAGGCAGAGATACACACCAGAGTTTATTTGTCAGAGCTGATAAATAAAGGCACATCTCTCCATAGACAGAGAGAGGCAAAACAGGCTTGAGTTCTGGGACTTTTATGGGGCAGGCTCAGAGATTAGAGCCGGGTGAAGGGTTGGGTTGGTATAAGGGAGTGGTAAGTCTTTCTCAGAAAGGCCCTTGGGCCGGAAAGCAAAACTTTTTCTTAAGATGGTAGCTGTCACTTAAAATGGCCATCAGATGCTAAGCAAGGACCTTACAGTATCTACCTATGCATATGTTCGTATTTTGATTCTCATGACATTGTGTACATTCTTAATGGGTGATGATCTCTCCCTTGCTTTTCTATTTCTTGTTTTGGGTCGCATTCTCCAACAATGCAATGAGACAGAATAAATCTTCCTATTTACCTAGTTAGTATATTAATGAATTCATTGGCTAGTAAATATTTCCATTTTTTATCTGAAATCAATATTTAAAAATCACCAAATCTTAAAATATCTAATTAATCTTCCATTTAAAAAAAAGTCAAAACGACATGGACTTGAAATCTGAAAGTCCTCTCTGACTCCATCCTAGAAAACGTTTACAGTCCTGACTTGAAGCAACATAACTTGGATCTATTATCTGATTGATTTCCTGAGAGATTTTTTAACCTCAGGATTATTACCCATTCCCTAGGTAAATCTGAGACTACAAAGACACAGGTTTAGGTAAAGAACAGCACAAAGCTGCTTGGTTTTCAGGAGCCAGAACTTTCTAAAGGGGCACATCATGAACTGTACAGGACCATAAGAACAATGTGACCTTCAATGCTGCCAGGGCAGTTGATGTTACCATAGCAACCATACTTAAAGATCAGACTCTTTCAAGATCATGTAGACAAGACCCAGTGTGGTTCTCCCTATGATGTCACAGAAGTATGCAGTTTGCTAGACTAAGAGAAGTTGTTGCAAAGCCTATCCAAATAATAATAGTACACACAGGACTAACAGCAATCCTTTTCAGAATCTTGGGGTAATACGTTCAATGTTTTAATACCTACTCAAGGGAAACTAACAGGATTGGAAATGAGTCACCTTTAGTGATGAAGCATTAAAAAAGATTTAAAGTCTTTCTAGGTGGTGGAGTATGGGGCTGAGCAGAGCTCTTGAAGGTTGACACTCATTTTCAGATACATGTGGGTCTTAGGTCAGTTTCCCTAAGCAGAATCTGAGAGGGCTATTCAGCTGCAAATGATTAATGGAGGGCGTATTCTTTTTTTAATATTTATTTTTTAGTTGTAGTTGGACTCAATATCTTTATTTATTTTTATTTGGTGCTGAGGATCGAACCCAGGGTTCGTGCTAGGCGAGCGCTCTACAGCTGAGGCACAACCTCAGCATGGAGGGAGTGTTCTTAAGAGAAAAATTAGGAGAGAGAAGAACAGAATAGGGAAAGAAACAGACTTGAGCCAGGGTCTCAGGTAAACTTGAACTTTGGACTGACCTCCACTCCCACCTACAGGAAGGGGTGGGCTCTAGCTTAGAACATTCATAACAGCTCAATGGTATCCCACCTAAGGAAAGGAGATGGGATTTTATATCCCCAAAGACTCCATTACTGACCACTTTTATGGGTTGGGAATGGGGTCCTACCTCTAAGCCTTTCCAAGTAAGGGGCCTTACTCAGCCCAGAGCACCTGGCCAGAGGATGTCACAGGTGAAGCCCTCAGCTGCAGCCCTGGCGGGGAGCAACAGGACTTGGGAGAGGAACCCACAGTGTCTCTACCATGCTGATACTCGCAAACCTAACACTCTAATACCTTCAGCTCCAGTACCTTAGATGCTCACTGCTTTTTCCCCCTACCAACTCACCCTTCTCTCAACAGAGTCAAGAACAACAAAAAAAGAGCCCAAGACTTTAGACAGTGATATAGTACATTGAATCCAACAGTGAATCTGAACTTGACTTCCTGAACAGTAATAAATTCCATGTACCCACTAATAGGATTTGACTAGAAAGACACTTTACCTCTGTGATTTTCTTTCCAAAAAAGCCATAACCCCTGACTAATTATGAGAACATATCAGAAAAAAAAATCTAGACTGGGAACAGTGGACAGAATTCCTAGCCAATACTCCTCAAGATTATAAAAGAAAAGAAAAACAAGGAGAGCCACAGAAACTGTCACAGACCAGTGAAGACTGGGGAGACAAGACAACTCAATGTAATTTGATACCCTGAATTAGATCCTGGAACAGAAGGAGGGAGTTAATGGAAAAATCAGTGAAATGAAAATAAAGTCTGCCACTTGGTTAATTGTAATCTGTAATGTTGGCTTCTAAGTTTTGACAAATGTACCCTAGTAAATTAAGGTGTTAGATGTTAACAATAGTGAAACTGATGTAGGGTGTACAGAAATTCTGTCCAATCTTTGTGACTTTTCTCTGAAACAAAAATTTTGCCAAAATGAGAAATTTTTAACACTCAAATAAAAGTCACCGCCACTAGCAGCAGCCAACCGAGCAGCTGCCCTATGGTTGTCTTCTCATTGCGTCGGCCTTGGTATTATTTTAATTAAGGAACATCAGAGTCACACCATATTTGAATCATCCTTCCTTCCCCCACTTTGGCCTCTGACTCAATTGGGAGAAAAAGAGAGAAATGAGAGCAGAAGAGACAGGAGAGAAAATGTTAACCCCAAGAGAATTATGCAAATTGGCTCTGGTAGCTAGTTAAGATGGTGGCAAGAGCAAAATGGGTCCCCATAGTTTCAGAGAACTGTTCCCATGATCCCAAATCAGCACTCATATCACCCCACTCAGGCCTTTATCACTTCACATCTAAACTGTTGAGGGCCACAGCCAGTCGGGATGACACCTGGCATTTTGCCAGAAGTAATGGTTGAGAGGCGAGCCATTAAGATGAAGCTGGATTGATTCAATTGTATATAGACTCCTGCTATCCACCTCGGACACCCCGCTACTTTGGAGTTCTCGGGGGATTCCTGGGGAGTTCGCGTTGGGGGGGGGGGGGGGGAGTTCGCAAAATAAAGTTTGTTCCTGCTTGAGTGGCTCCTGATTTGTGCCCAGCCAGACTGCGGCACTAAACCACTACGCTGGCCCTCAGTCCTGGCACCTGAAACTCTCCACCATTGCAAACACCAACTCAAGTCTTGTACTCTTTCATTTAGGATTCTCTCTTACTCTCATGATGTTGAGTTACTCTACCTGCATAGAGCCTGTGATTTCTCAGCTCTTATAAGTGTGTTCTCTTATTGTAAGGCTCTCCCGCACAATATTTACTCATTAAATTCTGTCTTGTTCAAAAGTCCCTTGTGGTTCCAGGAAATCTGCCATGATCTGCAGAGATGAAAGGGATTCCTCCCTCCTTTAATCTTCTTGAACACCTGTCATTATCGTGGTATTTGCCTTATCTGCCTTACAAGATTGTAAACTATTTGAAGACAAGTCCACACTTTCTCATTTTCCTATTTCTCACAACATTTCTGTGGAATTAAGCTTTGCATTCGGTAAGGCATTAGAGAGATTTATTGCTTGATATGGCCCCAATTCAATTCAGCTCAGCAAATGTTTTTGAATGCCTAATCTATGTAGATACTTAAGACTTGTTCTCTTTCTAGGTTACCTTAGTTTTATTTTCAGTATTTTTTCTTAGTTCACATAATATTATCTAACAGTTTTAAACACTTTCTCTGTGGCAGGCCAAATGCTATATACTTTATATAAATTATCTTATTTAATTTTCACACAACCCTACAATGTAGATTCTGTTATTAGCTACATTTGTAATATGAGGTTACTAAAAACAAGGCAGATTAAAACTTAGCCAAAGTCATTTAAGTTGGAGTTTAATTGTCCCCATTATGATATACTGTCAAGTTCTGAATGCTGACAACTCTGCAATGTTCTCATCAGATCTAAGCCTCAATGATTCCATCCTAGCTGAATGCTAGTTTCCCTGCATAATATTAATAGTGAAATGAATGGAATCAATTTTATTAGATGATAAATACTAAATTCCACCTACCGTGAATGATTATAGCCATCCTTTCATTGAAATTATTTAAAAACAGAGCCAACTTCCCTGCTTTCCCTGCTATTGGGGAATATGAGTTGACATAACCTTTCCAGAAAGCAATTTGGCAATACATTGGATGACACTGTTTTAAGAGTGCGTGACCTTTGATCCAACATTTCTAGTTCTCAGAATTTTCCTTTAAAAACCAATTGAGGATGTGTGCAAAGATTTAAAGACTAGGTTTGCACATTAGCACTATTTAAAATGGCAAGAACTTGAGAAAATCTAAATGCCAAACAAGATGAGATATTATTAACTAAATTATAGTCCATCCATACAAAAGAACACTAAGTAGGCATTAAATGTTATTGAGTAATATTCATTGGCACGGAGGAATGATATTATAGGTTAATTTTTTAAAGCAAATTATGAAAGGATATGTATAATATTTTTCTAAAAGATATACATATTATACAATAAATAATATATTTAAGCTGGGGATGATGGTAATGCATGCCTCTAATGCTAGCCACTTACTAGGCTAAGGCAGAGAATTCCAAGTTCAAAGCCAGTCTCCGCAATTTAGTAAGACTCTGTCTCAAAATAAAAACTAAAAAAGAAGGGTTTGGGATATAGCTCAGTGGTTTAGCACCCATGGATATCCATAGTACCACAGTAAATATAATAACAATATGCCATACTATATATACTTCATGAATATAATATATAATGCTAGATCAGACACCTGGATAGATCAACAGTTCAGTAAACAGATGGCAAGTTACAGAGCCTGGAAGGAAACAGAGCAAAATGATACCTGTGATATTTTCTTGGATGCTAAAATTATATATGATATTAATCTTCACATTTTTGCTTATCTATGCTTTATGAAATGAACTTGTTTTACTTTAATTACATAAAAATTTAGCCCAAATAAGGTAGACCTATCAAATGTAATTGCTCATAAAAGGTTTGCCATGTGCTATCACTGATCCCAGACTCCCAACTAGCTTGGGCTGCCCCAGACTGCTAATGTCTGTGTGCAGATACAACTTATATGTCTTTATTCCCCTCTGAGTCATTACTTCCAGATCTTGGCGCTTCAGTAATATCTCATAACTTCCCTACTCTCATCTTCATTTATATGTGCAAGGATTGTTCTAACCAAGTAGCCCCCAGGTCCATTTTTTTTTTTCAATTTGCTACACTGTCCTCACATGCCAAGATACTTGCACAAAAGTACAACTTCAGAACTTGTAAAAGTATCAGTACCCTCACCTGAAAAATTCATGTAATAGATAATACATTTTCCTACCAGGTCCCTCTTTCACTGGTTTCTCTATTAAACCCCACGTATTTACATTTCCAAACGGTTCTATGTCGTAGGAAGTGCACTATCATAATTTGGTAGGCAGTAGTCCCAATAGGAAGCATTAACTCATAATGGACTTGCAGCATATACAAAAGATGCAAAGAAAAAGGTTTGGTTTGGTTTCATAAAAATATCAATGCTATCATGATATCATCATCTATTTTCTTCAAACTATTAACAAGTGAATGATGTCATTGGATTTGAAAGCATCAAATTATTCTGGCATTCATGAAATAAAATCCATATGGTCATGATGCAGCACTAATTCCATTTACAGTTATTTTATTAGAATTTTCAAGTCAATATTTATAAGTGAGATTGGTCTTTCTTTTTCTTCTGCTGCTCACCTCTTCCTCAAGAGATTTTTCCCCCCTTTTGTTTTGTTTAATCAGTGATCAAATTGTAGGGAAAAAAAATGTAGAGCTTCTTTTGTAGGTTATAGAAGAAAAACTTGAAACAGGAGTTCTGTACGAGTGATTTGTTGAGGGATTTCTTAAAAAAAAAAAAAAAAACAGAAAGGCATGTGTTAGTCAGCTTTACATCACTGTGACCAAAACACCTAACAATAACAACTTAGAGGAGTTTACTTTAGCTCATAGTTTCTGAAGTTTAGTCTGTGCTCAGCTGAGCCCTTTGCTCTGGGACTAAGGTGAAGAAGAATATTTTGGTAAAAGGGTGTGGCAGAGGAGAGTACTCCCTTCATGATGGCCAGGAAGCAGAGGGAGCAGGGAAAAGGGCTTCAGGGAAGAAGGACACTTCAAGAACATGCCCCCAGTGAGCCAGCCCCTACAACCATGCCCCACCTGCCTACAATGACCAAGCAGTTAGTACATTCAAACTAGGATGGACTGATTAGGTAATAGTTCTCATAATCTAATCTTTTTACCTCTGAATAGTCCTGCATTAACACAGAAGCTTTAAGGTGTACCTCATATCCAAACTGTAACAGGCAGGAATGTAGGACAAGGAAAGGAAAGAAGCTGTGCCAAGACCTGGTTTGAGCTGCCACCTAAACTCTACTTAATCCCACAAGGAACACTGGCATATAACTACTATACAAAGAGGTCCTACCTTAAGTTGGGTGCTGGGTTTGCGTACCTTCACTACAGTTGATCATTTGCTGTGGGCTGCTCCAGGGGAGTAGGCGTAACTTCACAGGTCTTTCCAGGTGAGGTGGACCCATGAGGTCAGAGGCAATTCCCCTGAGAAGGACCCAGATGTGAGCTGTTTGCAGCCAACATTCACAGCAACTCAGGGATGGGTACTCTGGGGCAGTAAGGCAGTTTTAGATAGAGCACCAACAACATGTCTTCATTTTTCTGCACTCTGGGACAGTTTCAATATAGCCAGAAAAATCTATCACTTAAGGGACTTAAGGATTTACTCATGAAAAAGTTATGAGATGGGTATTTACTGAGTAGGGAACTCTTTGACATCACTCCCAATTATGTCCTTAATTACTTGGTCTACTTAGATTTTCTATTTCTTCCAAGGTCAACTTTTATGGTTCATATTTCTTTTAGATCACCATTTACTTCAGTCAAGTTTTCAAAAATTTGATCATCAAATTATTGATTACCATAATTCCTTTTAATTATTCTTTCACTTGGTTCTAGCATTAAGCTGTGGCTGCTGCTCTGTGCCCCCTCTCCTTTTGGCAACTTCTTTCTATTGAATTAGTGGTGTTGCTCCAAATGGGAAAATTTGGAATTTATTTACAAGTCTATTTGGTTTTCTCTATCTATTCCCTTCGTGGCATACTTACTGTGTTCAGTTTGGAATAAATTGAGCAGAGAAGAAATGCCCTCTGCTGTAAGCTAGATTAGCAGGATGCTTTCATGTTGCTATGAAAGGAAATAATTCATTGTTTCGTTATTCCTTTATTATTCCCTCTTTTGCAAGGCCTTTGTTAGAGTGAGATTGAGTCCAATCATTCCCTTTGGCTGTTCAGAAGCTCCGAGTCTTTAATAATGAGAGTGATATCTTTTTTCCCCCACCTGGGGCAATTTATCTAAGCTAGCATGACATCGCCCCTATGTACAAAACACCCTTTCTTACATGGATTTAGATTAAAGTTGGAAACAGAGGAAATTACTTGAGTTTTAAAAGATGGAAGTATATACATGGCAATTTTGTTAGGTTCTGAAAGAAGGTGTGGGGCCATACACTGTCACTGATCTGCTGGCTCCCCTGGCTCAAGAGGAGCATCAGTTGGTTATCAGCTCTTTCAGCTCCTACCATTTCTTTTCCTTCAGTTTCTGCTAATACTAAGCAAATATGTTTTCAACTCCATGGGAAAGGACATTAATGACTTCTTCAGGTCACTCTTGTCATTGGAATTATATAAAGTTCAGAACAGACATGGATTCCAGCCCATCCAGCAGGTTTCAGGGTGCCCTTGACCTCTGACACTTCATTTCATCTTCTCTTTCCAACTCTCAGCCCTGCAGACACAAAGATGCCAGTCTTACAGAGACTGCTTGATGGGTTTCCAAGACTGTGTAAGATATACTCCCTCAGAATTCAAAGTGGTTCTTTTTATTTTCTGATTAATTTCTCACTGATAAATAAGCAAGTTTATCAAGTTTGGCTCCTTTTTACCAAAAAAAAAAAAATAGACTTCTGTATGGAAAGTTCCATGTAGCCCCTGAAAATATACTTCTTTTGGGCCAACCCATAAATTTGTCAGATGCTGAAACCCTCAGTGAATCTAGTCTAGGCTATCACTGATATCCTCTTACTATGTATATTGTTTCAACTGAAACTGATAATGCTGTAATTCAAGTATTATTCCTCTAATATTATAGTTATTAAAAAAGAAACAAACAGCTTGCCAGGCACAGTAGCACACACCTGTAATCCCAGCAGTTAGGGAGGCTGAGGCAGAAGGATCAGAAGTTCAAAGCCAGCCTCAGCAAAAGTGAGGCACTAAGCAACTCGGTGAGACCCTGTCTCTAAATAAAATACAAAATAGGGCTGGGGATGTGGCTTAGTGATCAAGGGCCCCTGAGTTCAATCCCTGGTTCAAAAAAAAATTATATATATAAAGGTTAAATGGTTTTCTTAAAATGACACAGTTAATAAGGGACCACATCCAGGTCTCTCAATCTGGGTAGGCGCTATATTTGGTATGTCAAAGCACGGCAATCAATAGGAACAACCCAAAAGCTCATAGGCCAGAGATTTTTACCAATCACTTGCTTCTTTGAGGCTCCAGACTCTTCTATCTTGTCTTCCCTCCCAGTCCCTAATGCATCCCATTCAGTGGGGTGAGCCTCCAGCCTAATTTACAGGGCAGGCAATTAGAGTTTGGGATATGTGGTCCGAGAGTTTAGGACATTTCTTTTCCCAGAACGGTACTAACTGGAGATTCTCTTTACTGTCCCTCAACTCCAATCAAGCTCCAGTTGTTTCCTTGGTTCTTGTCCATGTTTCTAAAATTGTACCTGACCTTTTGAGCATCACACAGTCTTAATGCAAAAGGTGATGATTTGAGATAATTTCATTAAAAGGCTCCTCTTATAGATGAGAACACTGAACTTAGGGGAAGTGAGTCTTTCAAGGTCACATCTGTGACTTGTGGTCAATATGGAGGGAACCCATTGTCTGCTTATACTCAGAAGCTGAGCAAAGTGGCAAAGAGTACAGCTGTGAAAGTGTCCTGAGTTTAGTACACTAACAGGTCACCCTACTAAGTTTGAGAAGCACATCATATATTGGCAGATCTATTACATGGTGCAAAACATTTTGATGTTACCATCCTTGGTTTAATCCCTTTGCCTCTAATATCCCTAAGCAGTCATTTTTATTTTCCAGTGTCACAGCCAGCTGTGTTCTAACATTTCAGCAAATTAAAAAGTAATTACATCAATAATGGATTAGTGACTGAGTTTAATCACTCTGAAAAAGTACTTGGATTTTCTATGTATGGAATTATATAATGTTTCATTTATATGTGGCCCATCTTTTAGAGGTCCCTAAAAGTATCACACCTTTGCTGATAGACTCACATTAACAATAGAAAACAAGTGGATGGGTGGTTCCAGAGTTTTACCACAGGGAAAGAAGGCTGGTGACGTACAAGGAGTTGATTCTACAATTACCTAGGTAAGGGGTAATAACACAGAAAGCAAATCCAACACTGCATGTATTTCTTTAATAGAATTGAATGAACAGACTATAAGCCATATTTTTATGAATCAAAGCCTCACCCTTTTCCTATCCACAATGTTTTATCCAACTTCTCAATTTCAGCCTAACTCTCGTGAAATTCTCCACCAGTTCTATTGATTTCCACCACTGGCAAAAATGACAGTTTTTCCACCTATGCCCACTCTGCATAGGATTCCTTACACTGTATTTAGAAAGCTTATAAGATTAAACTTCAAGTTATCTACAGGTGAGATGTTGGCAGATATATCCATGAACCAGGATCACAACAATGCTGTGAATAGATTCCCCCCCCCCAAAATCTAAGCCAATATTGTTGGCTCTGAACAATAATCATGTGTTCTTTCCTGTGCACATATGAATTGGCTGGGCTTGCTCACTCATTCTGCAGCTCTTTGGGGGCTAACCAATCTAGGTTGTATCAGGTCTGCTTCACACATCTTGTATCCTTTTCTTGGGGTCAGTAGCTAGCTTACACATGTTCTTAAATAAATGGCAAAGACAGAGAAGCAAAACCAAAACAAATTTTCTAGAGATTAAGTCCTGGTTTGAACATGATCACTTCTATCTCATTCCACTGACCAAAGCACGTCACATAGTTAAAATCAAAGTCAAGAAGCAGAAAAGCACTTCTTGTCAACATTGGGAGAGCACTGGACGGTCACGTGGCAAAGTACATGGATTAAAAAAAGGACAAAAAGTAGGTCCAATCTACCACAGCAGGGTTACGAGGGCGCCATTCTAGAATATTTTCCATTCTGTTTCTGATACTTAGAGATGCAAAGGTCTCATTCTTACTCCTACTCTAATGACTTTTCAGGTTATTTTTAGTTTCTATTCTATCTTGTCTCTCCCCTTTTCCCAAAGCAATCTTATCTATGTCTTCCTGGGGAATGAGGTGGGGGGGTGGCAGGGGCAGCGGGTACAGCCTCATAGGTCTGCCTTTGGAAATTCAAGTTGGAAGTATCTTGAGGCCTCATGTTTGTCTTATGAAATAGGAAGAATGCATCTATCTTTCAGTCCAGATGGATCCAGGCTTTGCATCTCTCTTTATTTTACCAGCTCTATTTCTCTCTGCATAGCTTTATGCCTTAGAAAGGGTCATATATAGTAGGCAAGATGGCCACCAGGAGATCCAAATTAACACCCTTCAAACCCAGAATTCCCTCTCCAGATGTACACATGAATGCTAGCAACATCTCTGATTAGCTCAGCTTGGGTCCCCTGCCCAGACCTATACCAATCACTAGGGCGAAGATAAAGGAATGATCCTAGCCAGTCTAGATCATGCATCTACTCTTGTGAAGGGTGGTAGGGGCTCTGTAGGATAGCAATAGGACTGACTGGCATAGGAGAGTAACTACTCAAATGATTCAAAAGGAGGATCTAAGAAATCAGATGAGCAGATGAAAATTATACTGTAGAACATTAAAACTAAAAGCTTCCAAGGCCTCATTATGATCTGCATAATATTCATTCTAAATATGATGGGTCCTGTTAACACCCTGCCCAATATCAAAGTTGGAGACCAGCAGATAGGGATATTGGGAGATATGGAAGGAGAATTAATGAAAAAAGTAAACAATAAGTAAGAAGGATAAATAAAAGTTTGTTCCCCACTGGTTCCTTTCCATTGACTTTCTGGTTCCTCTGGTGAAAGGGATCATTGAAAGAGAAGTGAACCAAAGTGTATTTTTAACACTCTAGGTCAAAAAAGAAGTTCCTTGGTGCCCATTGGAAGTGGACACCAATTTGGAAAGGAAATTCATCTACTCATCTTTTTGTCTGACAAAGTACCATCTTTGGCATTCCAAAAATGAAAAGTAATGGAAGCATCAGGAGTCATAGCCACCCATATTTTTGCTGTGTTGGCAGGAGGCTTCTCTAACTATTAATTAGGCACCAGTAGTAGGCAAGTAGAAGCAAGAGTAAGATCAAGGAATACTTACAAGACCCTCTTAAGAACTAAAGAAGGTAAAAATCCAGTATGAAGAATTATTCATAAATTAAACTAAGCCATTATTAAAATCTTTAAGTTAAAGGAGAAAAGTAGGATAAGCAAAATAATAACAATATCTGTTATAAAGTATATAAAGGGAAATTTAATAACTGTTACACACATGATCCAGATAATCCCAAATATCTTATTCTAAAGTTGGGTCATTGAGAAAATGAAAATGTGTACACTTGAAAAAGAGATGAGATATTTTTCCTACATATTTCTTCTCCCATTCACTGGTTAACATCACAGATTGCATTTTTATATTAACATTTCCCTATATCAAGTGGTAATATTGGATATAAAGAGAGCCATGATAAAGGCTGAGTAGCTATTGTTCTTCTCATATTCCCACCAAGAAAAGGAGTAACTGGGCATCCATATTCAAAACCATAAATAATATTTTTAAGGTATCCCATCAAACAAGTTTCTACCATTGCAAAGACAATCCCAGTATCAAGAAATAACACTAGCACTTAGATTATGACCCTGACCAGGAATCTCCCACAAGACAGCAAAGAAGTTTTCAAAAGACAGTAAATTCATGCAGAAATGGATTTATGAGCCAACTCAATAAGTATCCCACAGGCCAAATTTTAGACAGTTTTGAGTTTCCAAAATGAACTGTAAACTCATTAAATATTTTAAAACCATGAATTAATAATGATAGAAAAATGACCATCTTTACAGAATTACAGAAAACAAATTTATTGTTTTAAAAACTGGCAAATAAAGGGGAAAAATCAGGCATTGATTCTGTCTTTTTTATGTGAAACATACCACAGTATAAATAGTATATGAGGAAAAGTATCTCTTTATAGAATGGTTGCAACTAATAAGAGAAAATTAAAGGAAGGAATATCACAGTTTTACAACCTCTAAATAATTAATGGATCTAAACATTAACTCAAAAAGAAAGTGTATAAACCAGATATTCTATACCTCCTGATTTAAAAAAAAATTTCCTAATATCTAACCATAAGAAGTGGAGCTCAAAGCCAAGCATAGTGGCATATGCAATTTGGGAAATAGAGGCAGTAGGGTGTCAATTTCAAGGCCAGCTTCCACAACTTAGTGAGACCCTGTCTCAAAATAAAAAATAAATAAATAAAAAGGGCTGGGGATGCAGCTCAATGGTAAAGCACCCTTGGGTTCAATATCCAGTACCAAAAATCCAAAAAATAAAAAGGAAAAGGACTGGTATGAAGTCTGATATATAACTTCCCTCTACTTTAAATTTGCAGGAATTAGAGAACATGGTTGAACTGGACCATGATTATGCCATCCATGAAATCCAGACTGTGCAAAACTCTACAGGTCCAATGGCACAGGTTTGTTTTTTTCTTTTTTGTTTTTGTTTGTTTTTTTAGCAAGTTGTAAAGAAATGAAAAAAACAGATGGCAAATCTAAAGACATAAAAAGAGATATAAGGGTATTTTTTTAGCTTAATGGACAGATTTAAACTATTACATTAAGCAGTGACACTGGGAGATGAAACTACAAAGGAATGCAAGGAAATTATTATGCAAAAGTTAATATCAGGTAGAGTGTAACTCACTCATAGAGTGCAGGCTTAGGCTTCGCATGTATCAAACCTTGGGTTCGATCCCCAGCACCAAAAAAAGAAAAAAAAAGAAGAAAAATGATGAAAGATAAGGGGTGGGGAGGGGGAGTGGGGGGGAGCTTGCTTTTGGAAGAGGACCTACCAAGGGGCAAGACACACAGAAGCTTTCTGAGGTACTGACAAAATGTCCTTTGTTGACCTGAGTGGTGGTTTAATGGGAATTCACCTTATAATATTTCATTGAGCTTGTACATTTGTTTTCTGTGATTGCTCTTATCTCCATTTTCTTTTATAACAAAAGCATGGCTCAATTACAAAAATAATGTAGTAAGGTCACCTAAATTCAAGGACATCTTTTAATTGGAAGACCAAGAGCTAGGGAAGAGCTCAGTTGTATAGCCTAGCATATGAGGCCCTAGGTTCAATCCCCCAGCACTGTGGAAAGACAGAGAGAGAGACAGACAGACAGACAGAGGGAGATGGGGAGAAAGGGAAGGGGAAAGGAAGAGGAAAGGGAAAATGAAAGGAAAGGAAAGAGGGAGGGAGGGAAAGAGAGATAAGGATGGGCAAGATGACCAGCCAAAATCAACAATCTTAAAAGAAGAGCAAAAGGAAAGGAGGAGACAATTGTCAGACTTTGGCAAGACAGACCCCCAGAGAGAGCAAAGTGTCAAAGCGGAGGCTTCCCTTGAGAATCTATCACTTCTGGCAGACAAAACACTCTGATATTTCAATCACAAATACAGAGAAAGTTCAAGGACTTCTCCCTTACTGTACATATCAATATTCATAAAATGGGAAATAAAACCCACTAAGTAGAAATGTCCTTTGTCACCAACTTCTCTGGAGTAACTATGTTGTGGGAAGCCTGAATTTCATTCTGTCAACCCTCTTACAGATGCCTATCACATTTTGTAATAAGGCATTTCCCTGTAATATACAATACTGACTCCATTTAGGCCAAGTAACAAAAATCAGCAGTTCGATTTGTCCATCCTGTGGCCCTCCAGGGTAGAAAGGATTGATACATCATCCTTTATTGAAGTAAGCTGCTCTTCAGGACAAATCAGTCGAAATGAATGACAGTGAGTCCTTGCTCCATTGGTATAAATTTTTTATCCAGTCTTTCTAACAATTCACTTCTAAAAGCATGAGATGAGAAGATGGTGAGAGACCATGCTAATTGCTCTAGATTGAATTAATGAAGCCATCCTAGTGTCCATACTCTTTAACATCTAACTGGGCAGTTCTTCCCACCAGAGCATGATGCACTTGTCCTCCCTCTTCATGTCAGTCATGGCCATGAGAATGACCAAGAGTACAACATGGGCAGGAGCATCAGTGGACTGAGCCTAATGCTAGGCTTATAAAAATTACATTTTTCCTTTCCCCTTTTACATTTCTGCCTTCAACAAGAGAAAAGTTTCCTCCAAGTGACAGCTGCCCACAGAGCCAGGGCCCCCCAAATAAGTGTATATGAAAGAGACTCAGCCCCAGGATGCAGTGAGAAGCAAAGACCAGTGACACTAAGAATCTGAAGCAGAGCTGCCAGCCAAGTCCAATTTCAAACAATTAACCAAGTGACATGTGAACAGAATGCACCATTGCTGCATTAAGCCCCCTAAATTTAGGGTGATCTGATACATCACTGATACACCAACTGTGCCAGGGCAGCCTATGAACCATCACTGCTCCCCTACAGTTGCAAGCTGGGCCTGACTTGCTCTGTAACTAAAAGCCAAAAGTGTGCCTTTTACCACATCCCCTGGACCTCCTATTTTAACCTGTCCCTCAACTCCCTATTGCAAACTCAAAGATAAGATAATGCAAACCAGGCTCCTGCAATACACACCAAAGATATTCATTTCAGTCTTCATCCCTGGCCTCACCCTTTATTAATTGTGTGCTTTTTTTTTTTTTTTTTATCTCATTCCTCATGTGACCTACTTGGCTTTTTTTGCATCTCTTCCTTGGATTGGAAGTAGAGTTGAGGAAAGAGGGGGGGGAAAGGAAGCCTTGTTATCTATCATTCATGTTCCATTTTAAACTATCTCACCTACATCCCATTTTGTCACTTCTGAACCATCACTTTTACCTATGATTCATTTTTGCATGTTTCGTCATTCCCAATTTTGCAGTTTCAAGACACCGCAAGGAAATATGCTAGGTAATAAAGAAGATTCACATAAGGAGAAAACTAATCCTGTCATCCCCATCCAGACACAATTCAAGGAAGTGAAATTTCTAGCATTCTTCCTGGAGACAAACATAGTGCTACAAAAAGACATCCACCCAGGACTTCCTCACTCTCAGATGCCTATACAGTCCCCTTCATCCTGGGACCATGGGAGTGTTCCTCAGGGGGAAGCCTCTGTCTCCAGAGGGCTGGACCGCCCAGCATCACCACCCAGAGAGTGGCCTTGGTAATTGGACCTATGAACCATCACTGCCCCCCTACAGTTGCAAGTATTGTGTCTGCAATAGGGAGTTGAGGGACAGGATAAGATAGGAGGTCCAAAGGATGTGGTAAAAGCACACTTTTGGCTTTTAGTTACAGAGCCACTTTCTCCCAGCAAATTGTCTCTTCACCCTCCTCCTGCCTGATTTACTTAGCAGCTGGCTAGACTCCACACTCCTGGTTCTCCAGGGAAATCTCAGGTGTAGAATATCCCATTTCCTTGATTTATGAAATTCTTTGGATGATCACAAGGATTCAACAAAAAAATTTTCTGACTATATCACCATATCAGAGCATATCCAAGCACTCTTTTAAGTCAATGTCCTTAAATCTGTTTCTGAAAGCTCAGTCCTTGTCCCTGATACCAATCCAATAATGAGTACATGGTTTTGAGAAAAAGGAAAAAGAAGGTTTACTGCTTTGCTAGCAAAGGAGAAACACAGGGGACTCCTGTCCCAGAGGCTGTGATTCTGCCCATCAGCAAGAACAGGGGGCTTTTAAAGAGGTGATTCAAAGGCTGTTCTCTGTCCTTGTTGTAATTCACTTGTTAACTTGGGAGATAGTCATTTCTGAGATATTTTGGAACCATCCCCAAAATCTGGATTACTTTATTCCTATGGTGGATGTATACTCAAGGACAGATAAATCAGCCTAAAATGGGGAAGAAAGGTAATCTCCTTTCCCCTGAGATTACGGATCGGGAGAGATTAAGGAGGATCAGGGAGAGAAGAGGAAGAAACATGTCCATTTTAAAAATAAGTTGCCATGGCAGAGCAGCAAGGGCTATATTCAAAACATAAAGTGGACCACTGTTACAAATCTACCAATTACCTCAGAAATATTTACTGTAAAAAGGAAACAACATTAATTGGCTGTCTACTATTTGTCAAGTACTTTGTATACCCTATTTCATGTAGTTCTTGTAACACCCGTGTACAATGTGTATTTTCATTCCCATTCTACTAATGAGGAGAACTGAAGTTCAGGAATATTCATTTAAACTATACAGCTAATAGAAGGTGAAACTGCTCCATGGGATATAATGCCAGATTCGTGAGACCCCAATAGACCTCCAGGAGCCAAATCCGATGCAATCACACAAGAGTCTTTATTGCAAGCTTTAGCCTGGACTCACAACTGTCTCTGACGCAGCGGTCCCGAGGAGTGACTCCTGGCCCTTAGATCAGTGAGGATTTATAGGTTTTGGGGGGATACTCTATGTGTCACAACATCACACAGCAAATCATTTCACACCACAGGAAAATCAAACAACAACTCTTAACACTGATTGGCGGGAACAAGTCAGGTAAGGGTGATTGGTTAGTTCAAGTGGTAAATTCTTTTGAACTGATTTGGTTTAGGCCGCAAGGCTTTGCAAGACGGTATATGCTAAACTGCAGGGTTTCCTAATCATGTTATCAATCACCAAAACTACTGGGAGAGTCACCTGGCATTTTAGGTATTCCCCCTCCTCATGCTGATTGGTAGTTTCTAGGGGGTTGCTATGGGTCTTCAGGGTCAGGCATTAGGCCCCCAAACATTCTTAGCATAACTGATTCAGGGGTACCTGGTGCTACAGATTTCTCCTGTTATTTACAAACAGACGACTCAGCAGGGTGGGTATGTATGTGCCTCTTAGTGCTCTGTGGGTTTTTCCAAGGACAAGGGTCAAGCCCCTCCCTCTGGACAGGCCTTAAGGAAGAAGCTGGTTTCTCAAAAATGGAGTCACATCAGTTTCTCAGGGGGAATCAGGACATTTCACCAATGTCACAGAGCTAGCTGTTGCAAGGAGAAGATACATTATTCAATTTGACATCATCTGATACTTAGGTGTACAACAGTGCTCCTGTCCTCCCCATCTCCCACTCTTGCTCCCTCAACATTCCTTCCTTCCTTTCTTTCTACAAAGGTATTTAAACCTAATACCGCCTCTGTCAGAGACTGGGCCAAACATCCAGAGACTCTGCCCTAAAGAGAGATAAAAAGGTTTACTCTCAGATTTTATACAATATGGTCAGTCCCCTTGATTAATATGAGATTAACCCTCAATGCTGACAGTATCACCTATCAAACCATGATAGCACTCAGATCTCCTCCCAGAAAGAGTGCCAAGCCCAGCTTTCTTTCCTCAGGCCTTAACAAGTTGTTATTTTCCCTAGGGAGAAGTTGTCTGTGTGCCTGGCAGGAGGATAGGTGGAATCCAATCAAGGTCTCCAGTCATCAGTTCATTATGTCATATTGACATGGAAATTGTTTAATTTGAATTCACCTCATGTCTGCAATAATGATGAGGGTTGCAATCAAGGCAGATAGGAGCTCGAATCAGGGGCTTGTCAACTTCCTAATTAGCTCATTGTGGTTGCTGTGCATATAAAAGGCAGACCCTAATGACAATCATTTAAACTTCACTTTGTCTCACTTGAAATTATTTGGGTCTTTGTATTTTCCACTCCAGTGCAAACTCGGCTGAATCCCAGCATGGCCACTCGATCAGAAGGCAGATGTTAGCTACTCAGGTTATGCTACCAGTGTCCTGCAAATGCAGGATCCCTACTGTAATGGTTAATTTGAATGTTCAACTTGATTGGATGAAGAGACGCCAATGATTAAGGAGCTTATTGATGTGTCAGTGAGGGTGTGTCTAGGAATGATTGGCATGTGGCCTAGCCAACTGAAATGGAGACCCTCCCATGGGCAGCACCATCCAACAGGATGATGGCTCAAATGGAATAAAAGTTGGAAGAATAAGGAAGCAGCAGCAGATGCAAACTTGATTCTTCTTGAATGGGTTCTTGATTGCTGCTGTGATCAATATCGGACTCTTGCTTCTTCACTCTTCCAAAGCAGACTCTGCCAGTGATTCTCCAGAAGCCTTTGGTCTTGTACTAGGGTAACACTTGGATCCCTCTTGCCCCGGGGCTTTAGCCTCTTGGACTGAGCAGCTATTGGTTCTTCTATCCTGCAGACTACCATTGTAGACTATCCAGCTTCTGGTTGTGTAAGCCAGCCTAATAAGTCCCCTTTTTTATAATTATACTTCCTGTTGATTCTTTTCCTCTAAAGAATGCTAATACACCTACCCTCCTCCCAGACGAGAGTGAGGGTACCATTCACTTTTCCTTCCCACACTCAGACCCAAAACTACTTTGCTACCACCTCAGGCCCATACCAACCACCATTTATTCATTTAGTAAGTCTTTACAGTGTATCCAGCTTCTGCTCTGGACCAAAAGCTATGGGCACAGAGAGGACACATCCATGCCCTGAAGGAATCCTCATATTGTTAAGGAAGACAAAGGTCCCCAGGGCCTTGCATACCATGTGACAAAAACTACACTAGGGAAAGGAAAGGTACAACAGGACCATGCAGGAGAGGAGCTCCACCCAATTCAGGGAGAGTAGAGTGGCCCTTCCTGAAGAAGTGATGTCATGATCCTATACCTGAAAGACAATTCAGGGTTAACTAGACAAAATGAGTGTGCTTGGAGAAGAGGGGCTTGAGTAAAAATGGAGAATGGGGAGAATGTGTGGGCAAAAGCCTCAAAAGTGAAAGAGAATGGTGCTTTTTTTTTTTTTTTTTTAAATAGATGTATGCAGATCTCCTTGCACCATGTGAAAGAATTTGGACTTCACTAGGAGCCAGCACTAGTGCTAGAGTGACATTTGGAAGGCTGGGTCATCACACTCTGTCCAAGCCAGTTTAGACAGCATAGATTATTTTTAAAGATCCCAACTGAGGTCTTTATCACTTCTCTCTGGTAATATTATGCAGCAGAATAACGGGGGGGGGGGGGGGGGGGGGGTGACGAATAACTTGTGTACGTTGATACAGCAGGAGTGGAAGCCGTTTATTGTAGGACAGGAGCGGTATTTATACATTCCACACAGCTTATCTAATTAGCATAAACTAGATACATCAGTCAACCAATAAGGAATCTCCACACTTAATGGCTCGCTGGTGTTACTTCACAAACCACTCCCTCTGGCATTTTGCCAGGCACCATCCAGACTTGTTTACAGACTCTAACATTTCTCTGGCAAAATGCCAGGCACCATCCTGACTTGTTTACAGACTCTAACATTGACTGCAGCAATATTATAACTGTTATCCTTGCCTTCATCATCTCAAAAAAAAAAATATTTCTCAAAAAAGCTATATGGTCTGGTGGGGTGGATTAAATATGCATACTGTGTTATTCTATGAACTCACACATTCAGTCTCAGGGTGATGAACAGCAGGATGAAACAGAGAGTAAAACAACTGGAATAACTATTAATGAAACTGAGATTTCTTAAGCACTGAAATAGTTTCCAAAGAAAAACTTATTAAATGTTCCCCATCTTTACTCCCCACTTATCCTCCACATGATCTGTGAGGATAAGCTGATCTGGCACTTCCTTCTTTAAATATTACCCTCACATCTTTCTGCCAGCCCTGATTTTTAAGGTTTTCTTCTCCAAGAAAAAAAAATTCCCCAGATCTAGCCCACATGCCTCTTGTCCTCTGTACCCTTCCATCTTTTCCTGTTTCTTTGTTTTAGCTGTGTATCAATTTGAATGCTTTGGGGTGTAACAGGGAAAAAACAAAAACTTAAAGTGACTTAAACCTAAGTATACTTATTTTCTCTAGCAGAGATCACTAGCTTTCTACCAAAAATTTTTCCCATTTTTGGTTCACAGATAGACTATGTCACCTAGCCTCCCTTGCAGATGGAGTTGTCTGTAAATTTTTAAGTTCTCTCCAATTGAATATGCATGTAAGTGATGTGTCCCTTCCTGACCTAGGCCATAAAAACTTTCTGTGTATACTTTCCATACTCTCTCTTTTTCCAGTGTCTTGATGCAAAGGAAAAAGCAGGGCTACATGATAGAAAAAGCCTTGGTCAATAAAAGACCATGTGGGAAAGAACCATCTCCATTGGCTTGAGCACCTATCTAGTATCATTTCATGAGAAAGAAATTTTAAAATTACTTTAAGTTGCTGTAGACAGGGTGATGGTTTAGATATGAGGTGTCCCTCAAAGGCTTATGTGTGAGACAACACAAAAATTTTCAGAAGTGAAACGATTAGATTATGAGAGTTTTAACCTAATAAATTAATCCACTAGTGTGGATTAACTGGGCAGTAACTGTAGGCAGGTAGGGCATGGCTGGAGGAAGTAGCTCACTGGGGGTGTGATTATGGGGTTTATATTTTGTCCCTGCTCTGTGTGTGTGTGTGTGTGTGTGTGTGTGTCTGTCTGTCTGTCTCTCTCTCTCTCTTCTTCCTCTCCCCCTCCCTCCTCCCCACCCCCCTCCCTCTCCCTCCCTCCCTTTCCTGTTTGCCATGTCCTGAACTGATTTCCTCTGCCACACCTTTCTGTCCTGATGTTCTGTCTCACTCAGGCTCAGAGCAATGGAATTAACTGACCATGGACTGAACCTCTGAAATTGTGAGTCAAAAATATACTTTTCCTTGTGCAAAATTGTTCTTGTCAGGTTTTTTTTTGTTTTTGTTTTTGATCACAGTGATGAAAAGCTGACTAAAACATATAGGAAGTATATTTTTATAGAAATTTAGTTCACTCTATTATTTCACTGTATAAAGAAAAGAGACAGCTAGCACCAGGGTTAAGTTAGTACATCAATGATAGGATCAAGAACTCAAACTCTTTCTGCTTTTTCTGCTCTGCTCAGTGTCCTGGCAAAATTTCCTACCATGACTCTGGGTTATCTACTACTGCATCCTCACATCCTTACCCAAACCATACAAAAGGAAATTTGAAAGAAATGTAAATATATATCCAGCCATGTACCACATAATGACATTTCAGTCAGCCACACACCACATACACAATGGTGATTCCCTAAGATTATAATGCAGCTGAAAAAATTCTATTGCCTACTGAGACGCTGTGGCTATGATAGCATTATGATAACAATGCATTATTCATGTTTGTGATGATGCTGGTATAAACAATTCAGTTATGGTGCCAGTTACATAGCATGTATAATTATGTATAGTACATAATATATATAATTTATAATGATACTAAGTGACTGATGCTAGCTTAAATAAAATTTCTACGCTATGCTTTTTATACTTTTTAACAGCAATCTCATACATATCATGTGTTCTCAGGATGAAATTGTATCAGGAGGCCAAGTCGAGTAATTGACCTATCTAGGTTTGTGTAAGTGCACTCTGGTATTCACACAACAATGAAATCACCTAATAACACATTTCCCAGAACTTCTCCTGTCTTCAGCCCTTGACTGTACATATCTTTTTCAGGAAATAAACCATTCTCTAGAATTCCTTAGCAGACTCCAACTCATTCTCCTTGTTCTCAGTGGCCAGAACTGGGTCACATACTACCCTTTAGTCATTAGCAAAAGAATCAAGAACACCATGATTAGATGAACCTAACTTTGATTTATTCCCTAAGACTAAAGAGGGCCCTCTTAGTTATAAGCCCTAATACCTGACCCAAATGGAGTTATGTTAGCAAATAAAGAAGAAACTGGTGGTGTATAGGAAACCAATAGTGTGGTCAAGGCCTGTTGCTTACATGCCTCCAACGTCCACATTACAAAGGCCAGGTGAAGTCATCAATCAATGATATGGACCTATTAGGAATTAGAACATGTAGGCAGGTAAAGTCAAAGCCTCTTTAGCAGAATAAGAAAGGGGCTGGGAACTCCAAGAATTTCAAAATATTTGTTGAGTTACAAATTATAATGCAGGGCATATAGTGCTGAATTGTATGATGAAAAATGTAAAGGATAACATAAGATTTGAAGCAGAAGAGAATCTATAATTGTACCTATTGGAGGAGCTATTTGGATCAGGCCTTAAAAGTGGACTAAAATACTGGAGGGAAATATAGGAATGAAAATCAAATGAAAGGAAGACCATAATCTAGTGCCCAGAAGAGGAAATTCTGTGATGAGGAGAGAATCAAGTGGCAGAGAGCTCCAATTTTATGTGTACCAGGAAGATTGAGAGAGTGAGCATACAGACAGCCCTAAAAAGGAGATTTTTCAAATGCAATATGTACCCTGCGGTCGTCCTTCATATACCCAAAGCACTGTCTCCAGGATATTGCAAAGCTATGGTACCTGACTTTGTCAAAATTCTGTCAGTGAACTCAACTCATGGGACTTCACCAGTCAGATGTTCCTTTTTTAAAAAATAATTTTTAGTTGTAGATGGACACAATACCTTTATTTTATTTGTTTATTTTTATGTGGTGCCAGGGATCGAACCCAGTGCCTCACACATGCTAGGCAAGCACTCTACCACTGAGCCACAACCCCGGCCCTCAGATGTTCTTTGATAACAACAAACCCACTTCCCATCCACTTCCAACCTAAATGATGTTAATTGTTTATAGATTTACTTTGTATTAAACCCCAACCCAGTGCCAGTATTTTACCAAGATCTCTAGATGGACTTTGTCATTTCATCTTCATCATAATCTTCTGAGATAACTAATAACTCCATTTTACAAATACGCTATTTAGACTCAACAAAGGTAAATAATTGGCCCATAATCACAAAAATTAATATGTGGTCAAGTCAGAATTCAAGCCAGATATGTCTCACTCTGAGGTCAATAATTTTCCATAACTCCACACTCCTATGTGAAGATGATGACCATTCTACTACATTTCCTATGAGGTTTTCTTTTTCTCTAATGTTATTCAAAATTTTCAAAGCAGTTCCTATAATGTCAGAAGTCCCAGCAAGCAGTAAGTCATAGAACACTTTCAAAGCAGAGAAGAAATAATTAAAAATGGAATTAAACAGTGTCTAAGGCTAGGATGATAAAGACACAAAGAAGAGAAATCCATTTAAAGAAACTTAATGAAGAATCTCAAGAATACAACTGGACTCTGGGAATTGGACTGTCGCCTGGTAGCAGGTTAGTCCCTCTGTTCCTGTCTTCCTGGCCCCTCGTGGTTTCTAGCTCCAGGTTTGCATTGCCTGTATGCCTCATTCTTTCTGTAGAAAAACTTGGAGACTCACTCATATACAGCCCAAGATGGCAGCCTCACTTCACCCTATTGTGGATCTGATTTTTAAAGCCTACTCCTTAAAAATAATAGACTCTCATCCCTTTTTCAAAGTCCACGCAAAGAAAAATTTACTAGACCTTCTTGGTGAGGTGTTCTTCCCTAGGCTGTTTTATTGGGAATCATGAAGACACTCTTCTAAAACACCAAGCAATGCAGGTTCTCTAAGAGGTAGGAATGATGGTGGGTGTGTGAAGTGGTAGGGACAAGTCATAGCCATGGAAGGAATCACTGTGATACCTTAGACTTTACAGAGGGCTACCACACTACAGACAAGATCAAGGATGGTGAGGAATATGAAAGGGATTTTAGGCAGCTAATTGCAGCATAAAATGTAAGGTATTGTTAGAGATGGCTGTTTGACATCTCAGCCAATTTCTAACTACATTTAACTTCAAAGCCTCAGTAGGGCCCTATATGGTGGCAAAATCCATTCCTACCATATCACTTATGAAGCCTGGTTCCAATGAGAAGAGAACACATGTTGGTAGGATGCTCCCTCTATGCTACTACCTCTAAATCTTAAATTCTCATGACCACTCTGTGAAGAAGGTATCAGTATCTGCATTTTACAGGTAAAGAAACAAAAGTTAAATATGTTTCTTAGTTTCCCTAGGATGACTACTCATCCCAGTTCATCTAGAACTTTCTGGTCTTGGCAATGAAAACCCCAAGTCATGAAACACCACAACGGGTAGTCATTCTGAGGATGAGTAAATGATCTAGGCTTAAAAATTCAGTGTTAATTGTATACACCTGGTAACCTAACTAGCTCACCTGTCACACGCTCAACTGCCCATCATATCATGATGTCTATGTTGGATAGAGGTGAGCAGTGACCAAGAAACTGTTCACCCAAGCAATGGATTTTGCAGCCCTTAATGTAAAAGCGTTTTGCTCACAAATGTTTACAACACACAGGCAGCAGGGCACAGCCAGATCAAGCCCTGCATATTTTCCTTCTATTATCACTGGTCCAAGTGGTAGACAGATTAGCCCTCCTACCACTTGCTGATATCCCTCAAGCAAAAATCTAGGGTGCTATTACAAGGTCGACAGAAATGACTGGCCATAAACAGAGTGCTGGGTAGCATCAAATCATGAAATAAATTCAGTTTTGCTCTGGCCATTTTGCTCCCAGGTCCATTCACTTCCCACCAACTCTAGGGCATCATGCTTTCCATTTTTCCTGATGAAAACATTCTCCTAAGTATGAAGTTAATAATGATCACACTGAGGTAGCAAGTACACCCAAAATTCTAAATATTACCTCTGGAAGAAACCTAAGCTGCTAGGTTCTAGCCCAAATCCATCATTTGAAAAATGAGAACACAACAGACCGTGGTAAATAAGAGATTTTGCAATGTAACTATCTCTCATAACCAGCACCTCCAGCCCAGACCATAACCCTGAAGTCCAGACTCACATAACCAGCTACTTAGCAGACATCTCTATCCAAATGTCTAATGACCATCTCAAACTTCGCTTGTTCACAGTCAAATTCTCAGTTTTTCCTTGCACATTGATGTGGGGGTCCCCAAGATCACCCTCGAGCTCTATGATTTATCAGAAGCACTCGCAGGACTCAGAGCAACAGTTATACCCAGGCTATGGTTTATTACCATGAATGGATACAGGTTACACTCAGCAAAGGGAAAAGGTATATGAGTATAGTCCAGGAGAAAACAGACACAAGCTTCTAGGAGTGATATTACATTTAACCCAGTGGAGTCCTATGGGACTTAATCCATTCAGTAATGATGTACAATAAGACATGCAGATTGCCAATCAGGGAAGCCCATCTAAGCCTAAATGTTCAGAGATTTTTGTTTTGTCAGTCATGTAAATGTGTAACAACCATAAGATTGACCTGAGTTGCTCAAACTCCAGGCCCACAGATCAAAAATAAGAATTCACCACAAATGTGGGGCACAGTGGTACACGCCTATAATCCCAGCAGCCCAGGAAGCTGAGGCAGGAGGATCATGAGTTCAAAGCCAGCCTCAGCAAAAGCGAGGTGCTAAGCAACTCAGTGAGACCCTGTCTCTACATAAAATACAAAATAGGGCTGGCTCAGTGGTACCTGAGTTCAATTCACCACAAATAGCTTTGTTATCACAACCAGTATATCTGGTTGCCTTGGCACAGAAGGTCCTCAAACACAGAATCACATTTATAAGACCTATTGTCCAAGTTCAGAGGTCATCACCCAGGAGCTAGCCAAGGGCTAGTCCTGAAGACAAATCTGTGTCCAGAGTATACAAGATTTGAGCATCTCAGTCCTGCTGGGTTGACTTTCTCCACATCTTCCCTGTGTGAGCCAATAACACCTCATCTTTCCAGAAATCCGAGCTATCTTGAGAGTGATTCTTGACTTCTCTTTTTTCTCCCTTATTTCACATCAAATATTCCATCTGTAAATCTATTTACATAATTATTCAGATTTTTGACCATTTCTCCCCAACTTGGTCCAAGCTAATGTGTACCACCTAGATTGCAATGGCCTCTGACCTAATCGCCCACTTCCATTCCTCACTCTACTACAGAGCACTCCCAGCACAGCAGCCAGAGTAAAACTTTTATAATGGAAGTTAGATCTGATTCCCCTCTGAAGGAGCTCCCTACTGACTTCACATTTAAATGACCATTTCAATGTCATGGAGGTGTTACCTTCCCCCAACTGCATTTCTGACCTCACCTCTTCCTACTCTCTCCCATGACCACTCTTCATCTAGCTATAGTAACCTCTTCACTGTTCTTCAAATGCATATCACACACTCCTGTCTCAGGACCTTTGAACTTGCTGTTTTACTTGTCTAGAATGCTCATTCCCACATATCTCCTTCAGGTTAGTGACAATATACTGAAGCTTTCTACACCTATCATTGTATGTAGCAAAATAGTCCCGCAATGACTTGAGGCCGCCTTTTAAAACCTGCTGAAATTTATTTTATTTTACTTTTCATGCTATGTACTTATTTTACTGAATATTTATGGGTTTATGTGTTTATTCCTTTATCTTTCAATTAGATATACACTTCATGAGAATAAGAACCTTTTTTGTTCACTTCTGGGATCCAAGTCTAGAGAAGTGTCATGCATGTGGTTTTATAAATGTCCACATAGTGAATGAATGTGGTCTCTAGGCCAGCAGCATCACTATCACCAGGGAAGTAGCTAAAAATACAAATTCTAAACCTCCATCTCAGACTGGGTTGGAAACTCTGGGGCAAGGCTAACCAATCTATATTGTTAGACCTGTTGATTTTTTTAAAAAAAAGAATTTTTTAAAAATTTATTTGTTCTAATTAGTTATACATGAAAGAATGTCTTTCAACTCATTGTACACAAATGGAGTACAACTTCTCATTTCTCTGGCTGTACCCGATGCATTCACACCATTGATTTTGATGCAAATAAAGTCTGAGTACTACTACTTACCCTTACATATAGATAATAAAGTTGGGAGAGGCTTAAATGACATCTGGGGTGACACACATGGATCATTACCACAAGAGTTACTATTTCCTGAGGCTGCCCACTCAACCAAAAATCTCTGACGACTGCACTTGAAATTATTTTCCTCTCAGAGAAATGTTCATATTTTCCTCATTGGAGGTAGGCTACCTGCATAATTTCCTACTCTGGAGGCCCAGCATCCTCTTCCAAGCAATTGCCAGAATGAGACAATGTCTTAAGATTTGTCAGAAGCTATCTCTTGGGAAGCACAGTTGTCTTTTGGAATTCATGTTGCCCAATAAGACATATTCTGCACTTTAAATCCAGCCAGCCGAAAATCCCCACCCACAAATTCTGCTAGGACACCTATTGCAGCTGCCTTCATCACCAACCAAGCGTGTCCACCACCACAGCCTGGAAATTGATTGTTAAGAGAAACAAATAACCTGAGCTCTATGGTTGTGGAAGACCTTGATGATAAAGCAGACCCTCAGCCTAGACTGTCACATCCTGTCTCACCTGAAATGCTAACTGCTGGTCTAGGAGGGGAAAGCCACTGCTGAGACCACTTGTAAAACTGCTTTTGGAAATCATGAAAGCATCTTCACTGTGTTGTCTGGCCTCCCAGTTGTCAAAAGTTAGCATGCCACATCTTTTTAAGGTGCTTCTGATTGCTTAGTACTCCATCAATTTTCACCCACTTCCCTCCCCAATCTTTCCAACTCCTCCACACTCTCTTGGTGAATGTGGGGTATCCTAGTAGGAAGAGGAGTCTAATTGGTATAGCCTCTCCCTCAAGAGTCAATGACCAGGGAAACAAAGTTAATGTTCTACATGTTTCTCTCCCACAAACCAACTGTTTCATTTCCTCCTTAAAATTCAGCCTCACTTAGACTGTTTTCTGTCACATCAGGCAATCTCCTGAGTTGTAGAAATGACAAGAGGAAATTGGCTGCACAGACCCAGAAACCTAATCCCTTATTTATCTAAATGCTAATGACCACAGTCCAGCAGACCAAGAAAGGAGAAGGCAGGTGGGGAGGACTGACCTCTGCAGGCCTCAGCTGGAAGTGGGAGGAGTGGAGGGGTGGAAGGCTGGAGGGAGACAAAAGTATCTGCTTTTCAGCAGTGAGCAACATGATGACCAACTCAGTACCTGTTCCCAAGGGTGTGTATTGGTCAGCTTTTCATTACTATAACAAAATACCTGTGGTGAAGTAACTTTATAAATAAAAAAAATATTTAGCTCACAGTTCTGGAGATTCAAGGGGTCATACCTAGAGATGACTTTCTTGCTGGTAGAATCCTAAAGTGGCACAGGATATATGGCAAGAAACAAGAAGTGCCCATGTGTGAATGTGTATGTGTTGGTCTCATTATCATTATAATGATAATTCACCAAGATTCAATCACAAGGCTCTACCCTGATGATTTTATCTAAACTTAATCATCTCCCCCAAACCCCATCTCTAAATACCATATTGGATTAGGTTTCCAATTTCTTAATACCTTACAATGGAAAATGAATTTCAACATATAAACCCTTGGAAGACACACTCAAACCATATCCAAACTATACAGAGTATATCCACATGGAAAACTTACAAGAGGCTGCTGAATATAAAGTCAGGCTCCTGGGGGCATGTAGGAAAACACCCACTGCTCCAAGAACATGCAACCACTGAGTCCCAACCACAGAAAGAGCCACAACTGCCTTTTTACCATGGCATCTTTTCTAGAAAATCAGCCACATACGATATGGAACGGAATGGAATGAAATCAGAGTTAACATAAATACTGTGCTAAGCACTTTAAGTACATTAGTTCTAATGTGATGCCCTCCACTTTCTCCAGAGGCTGAGATGTGCAGGTAAAAGAGCATGAAGCTTGGATGTTAGCAGATTTGCATTCAAATGTTGCCTCTAAACATACTCGTGGCGACCAGAATCCAATGTGCAAAAGAGGTTGCTATTATGAGCAATGGTTGTCATCCTGGTTGCACATTGGGATGCCCTTAGAAGGTCATAAAATACTGAGGATTTGGTCTGGGATGTAGCCTGGTCACTAGAATTTATTGAAAATTTTCCTGGGTAATTCTAATATGCAGTGCCGTACCAGAACCACTGATTGTAAGATGGGAATGATAGTATCAATGTCAAGCTCTGATGACAGCTTAATAAATGCTTCCACAACCTTTGTGTACTTTGTATCATCCCATCCATCAGGGATAGAGCCCAGAATGAGAGAGAGGATACATTTTAATTGTCTGAACATCTCATGTGCAATTTATTCACATCTAGGCAAAAACATTGAGGGTAAAACAACTGGCCAAGTGGATTTTGAAGATTATCTGTAGATTTACATTTTTTCTAGGTCATCCATAATAGCCATGACAGACAACTAGCAGCAACAATCTTTAGTAATTGAGGATGTTATTGCACTTCGAGGTAGTGTCAGTGAGATAAATATAAAGGATGATGTTCGTGGAAGGAATTATTATTTGACCTAGCAAGGAATTAGAGCAGTGTGTTTTCCCCTGTGAGAATACTGCAGATACATGCCTCTAAAATTAAAACTGAATTAGCTTAAGAAATAAGAAGTTTAAATCCAGTCATGATAACTACTTACTTAACCCATCTCCCAGCTGGTATCACCCAATTACAGTATTCTTAAGGTTGGGATAACTGCTCCCTAATTACAGAAACCTAATAGAGTTTAAGGTAGTATTCCTGCTCTGACACATGAAATTCTTCATTTTCTGTTTCAGCCTATACCAATTCTCAATTTCTGGTTTCTCAGTTTCTCCATAAAGTATATTTATTTTGAAAAACAAAAACAAAAAATACAGCATAAACATCATGGCATCCTGGTCACCTGAGGACTTCCTAACCTTGTGGTTCTTAAGCAGAAACATAAAGAAAATGGCAAAGATAACCTGGAGTGACAATGGATTTCAGACCCTTCAAAACCCAGCTATGAATAGACTATGCATAAGACAGGATTACTCATAAGGTAATTTGAAAATGCAGCATGTCACTTATACTATACTTTCCTAATATTCAATGTATTTGTCTTTTTTTAAAAGCTGGATGAACTAGTCTGTGCTCAAAAATTCTAAGTACTTATACATTTCAGTTCACATGACAAAATATCTGTATTACAGATGCCTCAGGTGGTGCACTTCACAGACCTTAGCCCAGGGCTGTGTGTCCATATGGTGATGGAAAAAGAAAAATGGATACAAAGGGAACATAGGTATAAGATGCATCTTGATACTCATGGGAGAAAAGCTAAGGGACTTCCAGGTGGTTCCATGAACCAGGATGATGGAAAACATATCCAATTGAGCAGCAGACCCAGAGCAAAAGCAAGGAAGGGCACAAGACAATAAATGGGAATCCAGATGGGTCCTAAGATCCATAAATGAATTGCAACTGAAAAAAAACAGGTGGAAAAATCCTAAAAGAAATAATAGCAGTATGGGTTTTATATACAAGAGCTCAAAATAAATTCTACCCAGTGCCTAGCAGAATTAAGTCAAGGAATGAATCACATCTTTCTGTCCCACTCAATCTATGCACAAGTGTCTCTGAGGATAACCTCTAATTGTTCCTCTGGATATAGAGGTGCCCATTCTTGAAGCAAAAGTGGAAGGCTCACTATTCCTAAAGTGCATGGCTCTAGGGAGAAAGGATAGGGACAAGAACAAAGCTGAAGTCCATTTGGAAAGAAAATGAATGAATGGATGCTGGGTAGGGGACAAACCATGTCCACTACATGCCAACTGTTGTTATTCTCTGAAAAGGAAAAAAAGAAATCTAATAATATCCCTTCCCAAGGCCACACAGATATCAAGGGGCATAACCAGGATGTATTTTTTTTTCTCTGGAAGCTTTACTTCAAAGCCTACCATTTAGGTCCTTGACCATGCTCTTATGAGAGGATAGTCAAAACCAAAGGAAACTACCCATGATTATCTGGCAGTAGACAGGCAAGGTGAGGGTCAAAGTTCTAGAATTTTTCCAGCTTTTGATCCCTTGTCATCCGGACTCTAGACAGTAGCTGTGACAAAGGATGCAAAATCCCACCTTTTTTCAAATAATTAGGCCAAAATTTAAGCACGGCATTAGGATTCCAGATGTGCACACACCAGCCATAAGCTCAACAAGTAAGAGGACCTAGTATATGAGCCCAGGTGACTAACTCTTGGCCCCAGCAGAACAGAAGGTGGCCTTACGCAGGCAGGAGATGAGGATGAGGTGATGGTCAATGAGCCTGGAGAAGCCAGGAGCTGGCTGGGGAAATCATGGGCTATCTCTGGTCATAAAGTTTCTGTCAATTTTAAAACCAATAGAATGGGGAAATCTTACAGGACCAAAAAATGATCCTAAAAAGACCTCAAAATTCCCTTTGGAGTTGCTCAAATCTAGTATAAGCACCAAGCACTCAACTCCCACCATCACAAGACTCCAATCAGAAATGAACTAATATAGATAAAACATCTACAGATAGGGCTAGGGGTTTAGCTCAGTAGCAGAGCACTTGCCTAGCATGTGTGAGGCATTGGGTTTGATCCTTAGCACCTCATAAAAATAAACAAGTAAACTAAAGGCATTCTGTCCATCTACAACAACAACAAAAAAATTAGAAATGTTAAAAAAATCTACAATTAGAATATTAAAAGCACAAATTCAAATAAAAATGAGGTCAGTATAGGGTTTTTTTTGTTTTTGTTTTTTTTGGTAAGGGGGTTGAGAATTACTTGTACTCTATCTAATATCTAAAAGAAAGTCACAAAGAAGTTTCCCTCCAAGGACATATTTGGTAGCAAATTACTACAACCATCCCTGAAAACTCACAGACAATATATCTACCTCAGATCCCATTGGTTTCTAAATATGCTCTCTTCCCATTGCTTCTCTCAGCCACAAGAACCCTCCTCAGATTGTATCTGTTCTTAGAAGGAAGACACCTGAACTTATCAGAAAGAACATTCGGCCTTTGGTTTTTGGGGACTGACTTACTTCGCTTAGCATGATATTCTCCAACTCCATCCATTTACCTGCAAATGCCATAATTTTGTTCTCTTTTAATGCTGAGTAATGTTTCATTGTGTATATATATCACAGTTTCTTTATCCATTCATCTAATGAAGGGTATCTACGTTGGTTCCACAGTGTAGCTACTGTGAATTGAGCTGCTATAAACATTGATGTGGCTGTGTCACTATAATATACTGATTTTAAGTTCTTAAGGAGAGGGATAGCTGGGTCAAATGGTATTTCCATTCCAAGTTTTCTAAGGAATATCCAGACTGCTTTCCAGAGTGGTTGCACCAATGTGCAGTCCTACCAGCAATGTATGAGTGTGCCTTTTTCCCACATCCTTGCCAACACTTACTGTTTCCTGTATTCTTGATAACTGCCATTCTGACTGGCATGAGATGAAATTTAGAGTAGTTTTGATTTGCATTTCTCTAATTACTAGAGATACTGAACATTTTTTCATATATTTGTTGATCGTTGTATATCTTCTTCTGAGAAGTGTCTGTTCAGCTCCTTAGCCCATTGATTGATTGGGTTGTTTTTTGGGTGTTAAGTTTTTTGAGTTAAAATGTTCTCTCTGATAAGTGGCTGCTGATCCATTATGGCAGGGTAGGGGGCGCAGGTATTGGGAAAATGGAGGAACTGTGATTGAGCAAAGAGGAAGGAAGGGAGGGAGGGAGACGGCATGGGCACATGAAAGATGGTGGAATGAGATGGACATCATTACCCTAGGTACATGCACCTAGGGTATGATGCTACATCATGTACAACCAGAGAAATGAAAAGTTGTACTGCAATTGTGTACCAAGAGTCAATCTGGAGAGTTTGTAAATCTCAGGATTGGAGAGGAAGTGATCTAAATTCTGGGTAACAAGATAAAAAGTTTTAAATTAACCTGTATATTGTTCTTCTGGAATTTCTTTCACTCTTGTCCCCACATCGACAAAGCAACATGGACTTTCTGTTTTATACACTGCCCTTGGGGTTGGGTTATTATAGCAAAAATGCATTAAGAAAGACAGTGGATGCATAACCTCAGATTTGAAAATACACTTTTTTTTTTTTTTTTTTTTTTTTTTTTTGGTACTAGGGATTGAACCCAGGGATGTTCAACCACTAAGCCACAGTCCTTTTTATTTATTATTATTTTTTTTTAATTTTAAGACAGGGTCTCACTAAGTTGGTTGGGGCCTCACTAAGTTGCTGAGGCTGGCCTTAAATTTGCAATCCTTCTGCCTCAGCCTCCCAAGCCACTAGGATTATAGGCATGTGCCACAGTTCCCAATTTCAAAATACTTCTGAAGCCCAGTTGTTTTTAAGAGAAAAGGCATTCTCTATAAGAGCCTGGGCATTTCAAGTAGCAAAGGAAAATATTTATGATCAAAAATAGATTTGGGGTTGAGGAGCTATCTACATTGCTTTCCTAACATAGTGGGAAAGAATAGACCAGGAAGAGAAGGAGGTGGTGCAGAGGCTGGAAGAGAACACGTAGCTAGTTGTAGTTAGTGTCGGAAGGCTCCTTGGAGACCACTTAGGTAGGGAGTCAGTTGGCAGCATCTAGCCACTACAGGAAGCTGAGCCATTGGAGGGTGTTCCAAACTGTGGTTTCTACTTTACCAGCTGTGTTTTCAGGCCATGGACAAACATGCAGGAGCCAGTGATGAGCCTGTGGGTCATCCAGCAGGAGAGACATCATTTATCACCTTCCCAAATATGCTCAGTGGTATCTGAATTATTCCATGAGTCAAATGACCCTTGCCAATGTCCCAAGGCAATCAGGAAGCCCCATAATCCTGAAGACAGGAGACTGAAGGCCTAGTAAGTTGCTGGTGTCAGATGGGAAACACTGTTATAGAATGGGTGAACAGTCTTGTTTGAGATCTCCCTCTTAAGGCTCGCCAGTAGTGAAAGTGACGCCATTCCTTCCTCTATATTATTGGCTTATAACATTGGCCTATCTAGACCAAGTCCACAAAACCAGTTGTAAACTTGAAAAATGTTCATGCTTCCTCAAATATACTCTAATTTCCTACAGCTACAAGTACTCACATGATTTTACCTGTGGTTTGGATATGGAGTGTCCCCCAAATTCTCTTACGTTTCCAATGCAGCAATGTCTAAAGGTGGACCTGTGGGGAAGTGATTGAATCATGAGGGCTCTGACCTCCTCAGTGGATTCATCCATTGATGGCTGATTGGACTACTAGGAGATAGAATGGAGCTGAAAGAAATACATCACTACAGGTGTGCCCTGGAAGGGTCTACCTTCTCCCTGTCCCTTCTTCTATTTCTCTTTGCTTCCCTGCTGCTGAGAGATGATCCCATTTCCTCCACCACTCCCTTCTGCCATCATGTTCTGCCTCACCTCAAGCCCAAAGCATTGGAGCTGGCCAACTTTAAACTAAATCCTCTTAAAACATGAGCCAAAATAAACCTTTCCCCCTCTAAGTTGTTTTGGTTGGGTATTTTGGTCACAGTGATGAGAAGCTGACTAACACAAAGACCAAGGGTCCTTCTCTTCCAACTCAAATAGCAATATGGAGACCAAACCTTTCAACTGAATCCCTCCAAATACCACAGACTTGGAAGATTCTTGTGAACTTCCAAAGCTTGCCTGACACTGAAACAATGACTTGACCCCACCGAACTCAGTTTCCTTATCTATAAAATGAAGGAGGTGGGCCAGATGGGTTTTTTTTTTTTTTTTATAATAACTGAGTCCACAAATTTCCAGACTCTTTGGCTGGTCTCCAGTAGAAATCTTTCATTTTGATTTATTCCTGTCTCGAGGATTAAAAACTGTGAAACTAATTGGCAATCATCAGAAAGACTGAAAAAAAAATGCAGAGGGAAAGAAAGCCACATCCATTCAAACTACCTGATTGCTCCATCTGTCACCAATGACACAGCTGGAGTTCCCTTGACATTGAGTACCCCTACTGCTCTGGAGGCCTGGCCACCCAACACCTGATGGGTGGGCTCTGTGAGAAACAGAAAACAGGAATATAAGCTAGAGGGAACATTCCTTGTCAAGTTGTCACTGCAGGGTTGACTGAAGGGACTTGCTGAATGTAGGCCATGCCTCAGTTCTCCTGTCTGACTCTAGTTTGGGGCTCATCTATGATGCCTTAATGACTCTTGCAGGTGATGGGAGAACCTGAAGAAACCTGGGGTCATAAAGACGCTTCCATAAGCCATGTTAGGCCTGTAAACATGCTTTATTTAGTCCATCCAGGGTCTTAATACTTTTTAAATCAGTCATCAAAATTTGCTAAGGAGAGAAAGGCCTAGCAATTCTATTTATCTCAGTAGCAAAGAACGGAGGCCTCCATTCTTCTCGGGTTCCACCTGTTTGCTGGACCTTCCACAGTCCCTGCCTGCACCTGTTGACATCTGAGTTTGTAAACGCTTTGTTAAAACACATATATAGAATAAAACCCATGTCCTTCAGAGGCCTGTGAGGTTACAGACACTCACAAAGCAACATGTTTTTGAATTTCCTGAATTGTCGACATCTTCTACATGGTTGAGAAATACTATTTCACTTAAACAGGACTGGAAGCTCTTCACACAAGAATAGTTGGTAATTGATGATGAGATTTCTCAGGATGTCAACATACATTGAGAGATCAATGGAGATCAAAGCCAAGCTTCCAAAGGAAAAGTCACTAGTCACCGTAAGAAGATCTTACAATGTCTCACACGCCTTCCCTCTATTGTTGACCCCTCCCTCCAACAGACCACAGATGATAGGCCTAATTATATCATATTCTAATTACTTGACTAAAAATCAATCGACTTTTGAGTCTGTGGTTGTGGCTCAGTGGTAGAGTGCTTGCCTAGCAAGTGAGGCACTGGGTTCCTTTCTCAGCACCGCATATAAATAAATGAATAAAAATAAAGGGTCCATACATCTAAAAAATATTTTTTTAAATCAATCAACTTTTATTACCTGGGGGCATCTCCAGGGGAAAAAAGAAAATACAGCATCTATAAATCACTAGCACAGATTTTGCATATGGTTAAGTGCTCAGTAGTTCGATTCTCAAACTGTCTGAGAGCTGCTTAGATAATTGCCACATCCCTCACCAAGCCCTCAGGGGGTGCCCAGGATGAAACCTTGAGCACAGTCCAGCTGCAAGCTGGGGCCCTGAGAGCAGCTCTTCCAGGCAGCACCTTCCCAAGCTTCCATGTTAGTGGCAGTCCCAGTTTGGCGCTCCCTTTCCCCAACATCAGTCTGTCCGGTTGCCCTCAGGCTTACCAACTTCTACAGCTGACATATCACCTATGAGATACAATTCAGATCGCTAGGCAAACATTTACGGACTTTACTATCTCACATCACCCACCCACCTCTCCAATCTCCTGCCCCCATTCCCCCTATTTTCTCCCTCTACTCCCCATCCTTAGGAATATGCAACATTTCAACAACTCAGAGTGGGTGCCAGGTTCTCCAGAAGAGCCATGTTTCCACTCTGCTATGTCTTTTCCCCTGTAGTTTGCTCCCATCTGGTGCCAGCAGAACATGTGGCTAGGGCCAGCCTCCCTGGCACAGTATCTGGGTTGTGGAAGCAGTGCCTGAACAGGTTGGCATATGCCTGCAAGAAGATACGTGCTGAGAACCCAAGAGTGAGTGCCTACTGTGGCTTAGGCAGTGAAATTAAGGGCTACACGGGCCATCAAAACAGCATTGGGCAGGGATGTCTCTGATGGCATTAACAGGAAGAGTGAAAGCCAAGCGCAGGTTTGTTAGCACCTGACCAGACTACTTACTTTTTTTCTTTCTAGTGTTTGAAATCAATACTGAAACACTATTGATGTAGGTGACCCTTCAAAGTTCTAGAAACATCCATCTATAAACAGAGTGTAATGAGAAAATTATAGATGAATGTACTTACTGATTCCTACTACTATGGGAAAGTAAAAGCTTCAGTGATAAATATGTAAAATTAACCACCTTTAGCTAGATGTGTAGCCCAGCCTGAGAAAGCAGGTGGCACTCCATACGAATGTTCTCTCCCTATAGATCAGGCCTCCCCCTTGTCTCATCCTGGAAAGGAAACTTAGGTAGCAGTAAGTATTCCAGCCAGACAGTGGATACCCTATCTGTGATGCAGAGGCTGGGAAATTCCATTAAAAAGTGAAGCTCATATTTTAGACCATTTATTATGTGCTAGGAAGCTTGCTAAGAATATTACAAGCATTATCTCATTTCATTTAAAGCTCACAAAACAGCATAAATCATGGCTGTTCTGACAGAGGCTGCAGAGATCTCTCACATCTGTGACCTGGAGATCCTTCTTTGAGTTGCAGGAAGCTATAAACAGTGTGAAGACACACAATACAGCTCTAGGACATGGCTATTATTCTCTTTATTTTATTTTTTTTATTTTTGGCCTGCGTAAGCCTTTTAAAAGAGAGCAGGGTTAGACTCTGAGGTCATGTTACAGCTACCAATTAAAAACCTGAAACCAAAGGCTGCATCTGGGCCCAGGGCAGCATTTTAGTATTTTAGCTAAAGGGAATTGTCAGAGGAAAGACATGAAGGTCACAGGTCCTTTCCAAGAGGACTTTCAGGATGCTCAAACTGTGATGTAGACCTGATTTGCCCTTAAACATACAGTCTTCAGTCATGTGTTTAACAACCCAAGACGAGACGTCTCTCTGCTCAGTTTTGCTTGACAGCTTTGCAATCTATAAACTGGAAAAAGATAAGCAGGAAAGAAGAAAAATCATGTTTTTCGAGCGTAGCATTTGCCAAGTATTGCAGAAGGCATCACCAATTCATTTATCTTGATTGATCTCACAACTCTACCAGGCATACAGTATTATACACATTTCTAAGGATGAACAAACTGAGTCCAAGAGAGGTTCTGTTCTCCCCCTGCTCTAGGACTCTCAGGAGCTGAGTTTCCATCTGTTCACTCAAGACCAGCTGGGAAAAGGACAGACTTATGTGGTCCCGAGGTGATCTGGCTAGAGGACCAGATGATTCATTCTGATGTGAATCATCAATACAGCAAAATTATCTATCACTTACAAAGCACTATTTTAGGTACTTGAATATAATGCAAACAAAACAGACATAAATCCCTGCCCCAGTAGCGCTTCCATTCTTTACCTTGGACCATCTTAGAGAAGCCCCTTTGGAGGTCATCATTCAAGATAAGCAATAACTTTCCTCCTGGTACCTACTTTTGTGCCACATCAGCATTTGAAAAGACACATCCAGCCTCCTGGACTACAGACACCTAAGAGGAAGAGCTTTCTGAAGGAAGCCCCAGCCAACTCCCTCCTGCAGATCTATTTGCCTCAAGTTCACACAGCCTTGCTCTTGGTCTCTGACCTTGTACTTCCTCCAGGAGAGTAGCGCCAGCCATTTTCCTTCACTCCTGCTCTCTCCCAAGTGGGAATCCCATGCTTTATGTTGTACCACCTGTAGGTGATGTACACCAAGTTCTTGGAGGAAGACCCTTGCAACCTGTCGCTCTGCCTAAGTCCTGTGTGTGTGTGTGTGTGGGGGGGGGGTGTCAGAGGCCAATGCCATAGCCATCCACTTTCTCCAGAGAAATTCTCCTTTCCATGACTTTTCCACTTTTACCTTTTCATACATTATATATCTACACTGACCAATTCTAAGCACGCATGGCTTTTTTAAAAGCACTGAAAATGTGTCTAGGTCAAAATAGAGATGTTCTGTAAGTATAAAACACAAACCAGATTTCAAAGACCTGGTGCAAAACCCCCCCAAAAGTAAAATATATCTTTAATAACTTTTATATTGACTACATGTTGCAATTATCATATTTTTTCCTATATTAGACAAAATAAAATATACTATTAAAATTGCCAGGCATGGTGGTACCCGCCTGGAAGCCCATCAACTGGGGAAGCTGAGACAGGAATATTGCAAATTCAAGGCCAACCTCAGCAACGAACCAAAGCCCTAAGCAACTTAATGAGCCCCTGTCTCAAAATAGAAATAAATAAATTAAAAGAGGCTGGGACTGTAGCTCAGTGGTAAAGCACCCTTGGGTTCAATCCCAAGTACCAAAACAAACAAAGAAATGAATGCGTTATTAAAATCTTTCTTTCTTTTTTCCTTTTTTTTTTTTGAGAAGAACTACCACTAGAAAACTTAAAAGTTACCCATGTGTCTCCTGTATTTGGGTAGGTTTATGGATAAGGTTTCACAGCCTCTCCTACACTTATGGCCTGGCAACCTAACTGAGATGTGCAGAAATAGACACCTACTATATTGTTCTAGATTTTTGTGGGGCTCAGTCTTGAAAGAAAATTGTCTAATTGCATCATTTTACATATGTATTTCTCTGGAGAGAACTGAAATCGCTTTTATCAGATTTTTGAGGGTTTGTCATCCCCTCTCCAAAAAAAAAAGAATTCTTATTTAGTATGGCCCTAGTGTATCTTAGGGTTAAAGTATCAGTGAGCATTAAAACAGGGGGAAAAGAAACACAGCAGGTCTTTGTCTGCCATCCCAGTAATATTTCCAAGTGTTTTAAGAAATGCAACTAGCTGCAGTCTGCCATCCAGATATGAAACTCCAGGATTAGAACTCAATTTTTTCCCCCTCTCATTTGGTAACAGAGTTTTACTGTCTTTAGATACTAGATTTCATTTCTTTTTTATTATATTTGTTATGGTTTCTTCCCACTACAAAGGTAATATAACTATATCATCCAAAAGAGGAACAAAGATAACAAGAGAGAGAAGTAGAAAAAGAAATATGGTGTAATTATTTATGGGCTTAGGATAAGTGAATCTGGGTTCATTTGGGGGGAATCTTCCTTTTGGTTTCTGTGTACACTTTGGGCAAAACACTTGACCTCTAGGCCTGTTTGCTTTTCTGTGAAATCTAGATAATCATGCTACCTCAGAGAATTTTTTGAGAACCAAGAGAAATAACTGGAAGAATTTTTTTAAAATATCATTTCCATTTCTCTGATCTCATCAACCAAATACAAACACTGGTTATATTTTTACTTTCTTTTAAATATTTTTCCAGTGAATAAAAATGTGATAGTAGTGAACAGGGAGGATATAGACATGACTTTTAGCATGCTTTTAAAAATTTCTACTTGGAAACAATTTTAGATCTGCAAAGAAGCTGCAAAAATAGAATTCCTGTATATCATGCATATCTAATTTCCACAATTGTAACAACTTATATAATCATAGTACAATTACCCCAAACTGAGAAATTAACATTTATCCAATACTTTTACCTAAACTTAAACCATAGACTTTATTTGGATTTTATCAGGCATTCAACTAATGCCTTTACAACTGATAAATGTCTTGGGGGAGATAGTTTGAGGGTGTTCAAATATTCTGTTTTTCTTGAACTTAATCCATTAATTTTAGCATGATTCAGTGCCTCTTGCCTTGCCATACAATTGTTACTAACGCATTCTAGCAAGGATTTTCTATTTCCTTCTTACCTCTACATTTATTCATTGGGATTGTTCTATGAAGAAGAGCTGCTCCTTCTTCCCCAGTTATTCATTCAAAGATTATTATATCATTGTGATATAATTTTATTATCCACTCTTGTTAATTATTTTGTTGCTAAGATTGTTCCAGTTGGGGGCTGTTGGGGGTTTTCTCAGGAGTTTTGGTGGGTTTAGAAGAGAATCCACCAAAACCCTCCATGAGGACACAAAGGCTCTCTGTGCCTACAGTTCTTAGATGTCTCATCCTGTCCCACCAGCCCACACATGGGCTTCACCAATTCACCAACCTGTTCTAGTGCCACTCTTCTTTTTTTTTTAATTTTTTTATTGTTGGTTGTTCAAAACATTACATAGTTCTTGATATATCATATTTCACACTTTGATTCAAGTGGGTTATGAACTCCCATTTTTACCCCGTATACAAATTGCAGAATCACATCAGTTACACATCCATTGATTTACATATTGCCATACTAGTGTCTGTTGTATTCTGCTGCCTTTCCTATCCTCTACTATCCCCCCGCCACTCTTCTTGTTAGTTCTAGCACTAAGCACCCTGCAGGTGCCCACCTATTCCCAGATTTGTGGTGAGTTGGTTGCTATGTAACTTTAGCTATCCCGTGACTTCAAAACAAAAGCTAAGTCCTCATATTCTGTGTCTTTATTTTATTCTAAGGGTTAGAGTGATGTCCTCTCCAACTCCATATTGCAAGTGGAACTCAAGAGACCCAGCGTCACTTAGAAACTTACATCCGCTCATCTTGGAAAATTTCCTGCCCCCCTGGGTCATGGGCCCAATCCTCATTAGCCCAGCCTTCCTGCTTAGTAATCATCCTACAAACATTCACAACTCCCCAAGTACTGTTGGGCCGAACTTTTTATAATTACAAATTTGGTTAACCTTTGGACCTCTCTAATTCTTCAATAGCTATTCCTTATTATGCTGGTCCAAGTCCAGGGAATCTTAGAATAACATCACTAGCTCTCAGTGAAAATGCTGGCGCAATAGGTGCTAGGGGAAAATGGTTAATGTATCCCAGCCCTGCCAAAATACAGCAAGCACTGCTCAGAGAAGGGGAAGGAAATCCAAAATATTTACTCTCGATGGGTGTTGAGTGCCTACTACGTGGCAGGTACACAGTAGGCGAGGGGGCTACTCGGATTGAAATGACATGAGTTTTGTTTCCACTATCTTGCATAAAAAAATGATTACAATAAATTATGATAAATGCTATCGCAGAGGTATGTTCTAATGCTATACGAAAATATGTAGGTAAGCGAGTATTTTTCCTGGGGAGTTCTCAAAACTCAGAAAGGAGGAAAAGCAGACCCTAAGATAAGGATTTGAGGGCAAGTAATTTATTTTGGAAGTGATTCCCAAGAAACACCAGTAGGAATACAAGAAGAGAGACTAGGAAAGAAAGGAAACTAATAAGAACTTGTTATCAAGGGAGCAATCCTGTTGGAGTACCTAGGAGCCAGTGTCCAACCTTAGAGTTATTCAGCCCAAAAGCCATTCTGCTGATTATTGGTGAGGACTGCTGAGACCAGGGAGAGGGACAATAAGGGAATTCCCCTGTGTTTGCAACCTTGCTTAGACAGAATGGATTCTGCAGCCATAAAGTGCTCTACAGCATAGATATTAGCTCTCACAGACACTAGCAGTTGGAAATCAGGCTGATGCACAGGAAAAGGTGCCTGGTGATACATCTGAGATGCAGACATCATCAACTACAAGGCGAGACATGTGAATTGTGCCTTCCTTGAAGGACAAATAGTAGGAATTGGGAAGACATCAGGTAGAGCATAAGAGACAACTATATTACATTGTGCTCAAGAAAATGTGCACAATTAGAGGTGATATGTTATGATTTAGATTGAGTTTCATTGTGTCCCCCAAGTGTTCATGTGCTGAAAATTTGGCCCCCAATCTGGCAATGTAGGAGATAGTAGAACCCTTAAGAGGTAGGATCTAGAGGTAGGTAATTAGGTCATTGGGGGCATGCCCTCAGAAGGCATGAATATAATCCTGGCCACTGAATCTGGCTTCCTGTCTCACCATATGACCTCTTTTGCATATATTCCCACCATTGTGATACCATCTGCCATGAGGCCTTCACAAGAAGATGGGGCTGTCCAATTTTGGATCTCCAGCTTCCAAAACAATGAGCTAAATAAACCTCTTTTCTTTATTTAGTATCCAGCCTTGGATATTTTGTTATAGCAGCAGAAAACAGAATAATAGAATTAATTATTGGAGATATGGTAGGAAAAGCAGTTTGTGGAGGACTTGATAGTTACTCAGTAAGAAAGAGTAACTCTCAGAAAAGAGTAAAGAAATAGGGAAAGAGAGCTGAAGGGGGAGTATAGTCAAGAATATGTTGTAATGATTTTTTTCTCTCTCTCTCGCTCCACCTCATACACCCAAGTCTACTTCCACATACATTTTCAGAATGCCTCTATGTTGTATCTTACCTCATACTAAGACTTGGATTTCAAAGGAAAATAAAGCAAGGTCTCATCCTTGAAGGCCTGATATGACTGAGGTTTCCTCTATTCCAACTTCAAAGAAAAGACCGTCTCATTCTTTTCTTTACTCTCAGAGAGCCTACAGCATGCCCGGCTCAGGGTAGATCCTCAATGTGCACTTGTAAAGGAATACATTAAAATAAGTCCTCATCCCGCAGAAATTAAAGCAGAAAAGAAAAAAAAAAAAAAAACATTAAGAAGACCCAAACTCCAGTTCTAGCTCTGGCATAATTATTTCTGGGAAAGTTGGCTTTCTCTTCTATAAAATAGAATAATAAAGCCAGCCCTGCAGCAAAATTATGAAGGATAATAACAACTAACATTAATGAAGTATTTCTGCATATACAAAGAACTGTTTTGAGAATTTTACAAACATTAAAAGAATTGAAACTCAAAACCTCCTAGGAGTAAGATGTTGTTGTCATTCTTGTCTTACAGATTTGGAAACCGAGGCACAGAGACGTTTAGTGCCTCATGTAAGTGACAGAACTGATCCTCCAAACACACCCATTACTGCTAACCGCTCTGCATCTCTAACCAATAGCACACAGTATGTGACAATCACTTTATCCTGAGGCGAACTGTCAAACAAACATACTGTCTGGTCAGACCCCAGCTTCCCACAGTCCTTCCCCCACCCAGCTGTTCTCTCAGCATAGCGTCCCAGGTCTTAGTGCTACACCTGAACAATCTTGTCAAAATCCATCTGCCTTGGCTGCTATCCCTTAAGATGCTACTTTCTAAGATAGTTGATTTACTAAATTACCTCTGATTCTTCTCCACAAGCTAATGGAGACACTGTTCAGACATTCATGATTGTATCTAGAAAGGACCTTAGTGGCTGCATGAAACAAAACTTTCATTTTACAAACAAGAAAATGGAAGCTTAGAAAAGTTGAGTGATTTACCAAAAGTCACACAGCAGATATACAATTATTGGAACTAACCCATTTTTCTTCCTGATTTTCTTTCCTAAGATCAAAATGCTCTCCCTCCTGGGCGTGATGGCTCAGGCCTGTAATTCCAACAGCTCAGGAGGCTGAGGCAGGAGGATCACAAGTTCAAAGCCAGCCTCAGCAAAAAACAAGGCACTAAGCAACTCAATGAGATGCTCTCTCTGAATAAAATACAAAATAGGGCTGGGGATGTAGCTCAGTGGTCGAGTACCCCTGAGTTCAATACCTGATACCAAAAAAAAAAAAAAAAGCTCTTCCTTACTTTCTCTTCCTATGCAGATCCTCCTCCTCTCTGAGGTCCAGCTCAGTTCCTACTACCTTCTTCATGAATGTCTTCTCCAGCGCCCATCAAAATTCATTGTCTTGGCTGGGTTTGGTGGCACAGACCTATAATCCCAGTGACTCAAGAGGAGAGGCAGGAGGACTGCAGGTTTGAGGCCAGCCTCGGCAACTTAGTGAGGCCCTAAGCAAATTAGCAAGACTCTGTCTCAAAATAAAATATAAAAAGGGCTGGGAGGCAGAAGCAATGGGACACTCCTGTAATCCCAGTGGCTCAGGAGGCTGAGGCAAGAGGAACATGAGTTCAAAGCCAGCCTCAGCAAAAGCCAGGCACTAAGCAACTCGGTAAGACCCTGTGTCTAAATAAAATACAAAAACAGGGCTGGGAATGTGGCCCAAGCACCCCTGGGTTCAATCCCCAGTGCCAAATAAATAAGTAAATAAATATATATGTATGTATGTGTATGTATGTGTATGTATGTGTATGTATATATATATATATATATATATATATATATATATATATATATATATATATATATATATATTTTAGATTTTCCTTTCTTGTGCTCCCACATTGCAGCATTCCCACAGCACTGAGGCTGCGTAGCAGTCCCTCTGTTCATGGCAAGATGCTGACTTGCTGCTCTGCTACTGGTGCTGGAACTTCAGAGTGGGTGTTGTTAGCTGGGTAGTCTGAGAAGGCCCCACTGCTATTGTGATGCTAAAAAGAGATGAAGGAATGAGCAGAAATCCTGGGCAAGAGCATTCCAGGCAGGGGGACTGTATATGGAAAGGACATAGAAAAGACCTAATGGAGCAAGTGCAATGCATAATAAGGAGGCCAAGGTGGGTGGGGTGGAGTTAGCCAGGAAGGAGAGAGCTAGAGATTAGGGAAAGAGGAGTTCTCATCACGTAGGAACCTTTAAAGATTTTTGGCCTTTACTCTGAAAGAGATAGAAATCTTGGGGGGATTTTAAGCAGATAAGCGACATGGCCCAACTCACCTCTTATTTGAAATTGTGGCATGCGTCGATAAATGGATGGAGCTGGAGAATATCATGCTAAGCAAAAGGAGCCAATCCCAAAAAACCAAAGGCAGAATGTTTTCTCTGATACGAGGATGCCAATTCACAACAAGGGGTGGAGGGCTAGGGAAGAAGAGAGTTACTTTGGATTGGGTAGAGGGTAGTGAAGGGAGGGGAGGAGTATGAGGGTAGGAAGGATAGTCAAATGACTCTGACATTCTTACACTATATACATACAGAACTACACGAACGTGTGATTCTACATCATGTACAACCAAGAGAACAGAATTATACTCCATTTATGAATGTGTCAAAATTTTTTTTAAATCTCATTATAGTTTATATTGATTTTTGTTGACATATAATATTAAACAAAATGTTATTGGAATTAACAAAAAAGAATACTGTGACTGCTGTGTGGAAACTATGGTGCATCCACCCTACAGTGGCAGTAGAAGGTGAGGAAGAAGTCAAAAACCAGTTAGGAAGCCATTGTGATAATTCTAGAGAGATATAGCGGTGTCTGGAGCTAGCGGAATAAAGGCGGACATGATAATATGGCATGAGACTCTGCATATATTTTGAAGGCACAGCCAGCAGAATTTGTGGAGGATGTGAGGGACTTTGAGATGTGAGGAAAAGAGAAGCCTAGGATGACTAAAAAATTTTAGTTTGGGAAACTGAATGGAGTTGACATTCACAGAGTTGTGAAAGTCTTCAGGAGGAGATTTAAGAAACAGAAAAGCAAGATAACTAAGGAACATGGAATACCTGAGATGCCCACTAGACACTGACATGGAGTTACTCAGTTATATAGAAGAGTCCTGCACTCAAAGGGGAACATGGGTTAATTATAACGTTGGTACTCATCAGTACACAGGCTATGGGTGGTATATAATGGAGGATATGAACACAGGCAAGAAAAGTTGCTGGAGCCCCTAGATTATCTGATATTTTTAGGTCATAAGAAGAAAGAAAAACCAGCTAATAATATGAATAAAAGTAAACAAGCAGGGAGGAAGAAAATCAGATCATAGAATCCAAGTGAAAGGGTTATTTCAAGCATGGAAGAGTGATCCACATATACTTGGAGTTTGGAACTAGAATGTCTCCCAAAGCCTCAAGTGTTAAAAAGTTGGTCCCCAGGTGGCACTCTTGAGATCTGGTGGAAACTTTGAGATTGGGCCTAGTAAGAGGTGCTCTCGAAGGGTATTATGGAACTACAGTCTCTTCCTCTTTCACTCTGTCAAACCTAGTCATAGGCAAACGGCCCTCCTCAGCCATATGTGGCTGATATGATGTTCTGTGCTGTCACAGTCCCAAAGCAACAGGACCAATTAGTCATGGCCTGAACCCTTAAAAACTAGGAGCTAAAATAAATCTTCCATCTTTATAAGTTGATTATCTCAGGTATTTTGTTCCAGTCATGGAAAGCTGACCAACACAACATGAGGCACTGGATTTAGTAGCATGGAGATCTCTGGTGACCTTGACAAGAAAAGTTTGGATGGTATGAAAGAGGTGAGAACCCAAGTAGGTTTAAGAAATAATGGGAGGAGAGGAAGTAAGATAGTAATCGTAGATGATTTCCCCAAGAAATTTTGCTACCAGAGAAACAGAAAAATGCTTTGGTAGCTGCATTCTAAGTGGAATTAAAAGACATTTTTTAACAAGTCCTTTTTATGATGGAAGAAATCAGCATGTTTATATGCATGGAAATGACCTTGAAGAAAGGGAAAACTAATAATGAAAGAGAGGGAGAGAAGACAGTTTCCTGGAGCAGTTTTCTGTGAATATATGAAAAGAGACAGATCTAGTTGATAAAGAGGAAATTGCCTATAAAAGGAAGAACAGTCTAGAACAGCCTGGGCCCTGGGAATAGAAGGGGAGATGAAGTGATGGACACGGACACAAGACTTTGGGTAGATATGGCAATGAAAGCAGGTGAAAGTCCCCTTCTGGCTGTTGGTCGCTGCTTAATGAAGGAGGAAGCAAAGTCGCTGCAGAGATCCAGGATGGGAAGAAGCTGCTGAGAGGCTGAGAAGTGTGAAAATCAGTGGTAATTAATAAAAGTGGCATAAGTAAAAAATAACAAAGAACACTAAAAGGCCTAGATTAGTGTAGTGGTGGTACTGCTGGACAGCACTAAGGACCCATCTGAGTTTGGTAAAACCAGCTAGCATAGTGAGGTGGTGTGCTTTTCTCTGACCAGGTTCAGCTCCATTGGTGCAAGTGTGGGATTGAGTGACAGCTTGATGTAATTAAGATAGAGGTTTGCCAGGTAATAATGCTGAGCATGAATCAGGGTAGCAATTACAGTGATGAACCATAGGATCGGTGCTGGATGTGAAGGGAAACATGGTATCTGGGTTAGTGAAGGAACACTAGATTGTAAGAACAGGTAATTGTTGATAATGGGGTGTGTTTAACACCACCCCACTATTCAGTGGCTTAAAACAACAGTAATATTTTCACTTATATGGCTGTAGTTAAACTGAGATCCAACTAACTTAGGCTGGGCTTGGCTAAACCTCCTTCAAGCTGCAGATTAAACCAGAATTCCTCCTGTCTCCCTCATTCCTCGTGGGCCAGCAGGGTAGTCAGGGTGTTCCCCCCCACACACACAAGGAAATGTTAAAGGGGCAAAGGACAAGTTCCTCCACCCAAATACATACAAAACCACTGCTTGCAACATATCCAATGAATGTCCATTGGCCAAAGTCACATGATAGAACCCAAAGCAATGAGGTGAGAGAACTGCAAGCAACGAGCAGGACCCCATGATTCAGAACATCCCTCCAAATTGGGAGTCTTAGGAAGTCACCCATGTTATTTTTGCATAGACTCACCTTGCCCTTAGGATGAATGTTGGAGAGGAAAATGTTTCCCATGGAAACAAGGCCAAGCTTGAGAACTCCCAGACACTTTTCTCCTCCCTTCTCTAGGCAAAATGTAGTGAGTCCCCTGCACAATAAGAAATACCAGATTACAAATGTAGAATATTATTTATAGAATGGAGGGAAGAAAGGGCAATAGGACCCTGGAACCCAAATCCAGAACATGATATCATGGTCAAAAGGGAATGTGTGCAGAATAGCAGTACATGGTCATCCAGGTGAGGCACTGCATGCCCCAAGAGGTGCCACTCACAGAAAGCACCATATGATGGAGCCTCTGAGGAGGATGCACTCACAGTGGCCTTGAATATGAGTGGGTATAAGAGGAGGAGATGCTAGGAGAAGTGAACATGAATTGCAGCCTCTTCCCATTTCCTATGAAACCGCCTCATGATAACCTACATAATGCTCTACAATGACAGTCACCATGATAATGACAGACACTGGTAGGTCACTTCAAGTTGACATAAAGATTTCCAATTTATTGCAATTTTCCTAACAACCCATTTTAGTGATGAAAAAAAAAAAGAATTGGGTCTAGAGAGGTGGGAAACAAAGCAAATACCAGGCAGATCTGGGATTCATTCAGGTCTGCCAATTGCCAAAGCCCAGGCACTTCACAATACACCATAGTCTCTTCTTCAGCTTCCCCATTTTATTTTTTTGTTTCTGGAGATTGAATTCAGGGACTCATATGTTAAGGTTGTGACCCACCATTGAGCTATACTTACATCTTAGTGCTGATTCACCAACAAACTCTTACATCTCAACCAGCAAGCCAATAGGCCAAATGCTCTAGGTTAGCCCCCATCTCAAGGCCCAGCAATAGTGAAGCTCAGACATGGAGTCACCTTCATAACTTTCCTATCTGCTTACCTATCTGTCTTTCCTGGAAATGGACTCAGGCCAACAACTGCATTTGCAGAAACAACCTCAGGTCAATCCAGCAACAGGTGTTGTAATGCACTCTCAGCTCCTCAGAACTCAACATTCTTAACAGACTATTTGTCTGCAGATTTTGATGAGGAGTATTTTTGTGCTTTGGATAAATAAAGGGTTTTTTTTTTTTATACAAAAGCAAGAAATGAAATAACTCTCACACAGTTTCTAATGAAATAAGACTTTTCTCTCTGTATGTGGTTAAAAAAAAATTCTCTCCAGTCTAAATAAAACTTTACAGCTTCCCAGGAGTAACTGCCTCCTGTTGAATAAACAGAGAACATGGAAATTACATCTCTGAGTTCTCTTAGTATTTTTAACTAAAAATGAAAAACAATTTTGATATCATGATGCAATCCTTGGTTTTACAGCAGCCCTTCTCCACCCACCACCCACCTCTAGAAATTGGTAGAAGTAAAAGATAGGACTTAGTTGATCTAAAGTAGCATTTTTAAAACTTTAAAATGCCCTAGAATTTTTTAGAATTATCTTAAAATGCATTTTCATTCTGATTCCATAGATTTGGAGCAAGGTCCCAAATTCTGTATTTCTAACAAGCTCAGGTGGTGCCATTACTGCTGTTCCATGGGTCACACTGTGAGTGCAGTGATCTAAAATTTAGACTTGCAATTTTAGCACAGCTATTCCCCAAAATGAGTCCTTGTCTCTTGCTTCTCTATTTCTCCAATCTCACTGAACAAGTCCATGCAAGTTACCAGTTTCTTCCCTCACCAACACACCAACAATTTCAAACTCTTAATAACCAGTCCAAAACTTGGACCCTCCACCTGAACAACTCCCCATTGAATATCCCCAAAATTGTTCTCCTATACCTCCCAACCACCTTCCATATTCGCTCCTCTCCTGTGATATTTTTTCATGTCCAGGGGCACCATAGCCCACTCAAATATTCCAAGCAAACACTCATAAGTCAATCGATACTCTTTTTGTTTTAATCTCCATGTATCTGGTGTGGTATAAAAAAAAACTTTATTAAGGTATAACTTACACAAAACAAAAATCACCTATTTGAAGAGTACAATTCATTATGTTTTAACAAACACGTACATTTGTATTATCACTAGCACAATCTAAACAGAAGATATCCACCTAAAAACTCACCTCCTGCCCCTTTGCAATCACACTCCATTCGTGTCCTCTCACAAAACCGGATCTGTTTCCTATCACTATTTTAGAATTCCCTATAAATGGACTCATGGTGGCATAGGCTCATTTTCACCTGGCTTTTTTCACTTAGCACAATGCTTTTTACATTCATTCATATTATTGCATATATTGCATATATGGGTATTTTGGTCATTTATGTTGCACTCCTTTGTACAAATTCTGTAAGTTCTATTAGTAGCCCTTAAATGGTTGAGAATCCATTATTTCTATTGATCCAGAAAAGAACAGTGGAGCTGGTCACTCCAAGATTAAATGTTGCACAAGGTTATCCTACACACAGAAAAGAAAACCAAAATCACATATAAAATCAAATGATCTTTTCAAGTAAGACCTTCGAAATTATCAATGTTGGGTTGGGGTGTGGATGTGTGTGTGTGTGTGTGTGTGTGTGTGTGTGTGTGTACAGTGTATACTTCTCCACATGTTTTTAGGATACAGTTGAGAAATGAAGAGATGGGAGAGATGTTCTCACTCATTTCGGCTTTACATTTTAGCCTTCCTCCCTGCATCATGGGAAGAGATGGAAGTTACTTTAATATATGCCCCACATATATTAGGTTATAAATGAGGTTCTGAGGAACTTAAGGCTTGGATCCAATGCTAGGCAAGATCAGAGCAGATGGCTTCAGATCCTGACTAAAAAGGGACCTAAGATAGAACACAACATGTGAGACTCCACACATTATGGCCTCCATCACCCCAGGAGAGGTATCTGAAGTGGTAGCCTTTAAACTCTAAAAGGCTACCACTAATGCCACTAATGATTCACCATTGGTATAACAAACTCATTAAATACTTAACACCAACCACCCAATCAAACCACACTGGTCATCTCTTAACTGCCTCCACAAGCTGGTGGGTTTTTTTGTTTGTTTATTTGTTTGTTTTGGGTATTGGAGATTGAACTCAGGGGTATTTGGTCACTGAGCCACATCCCCAGCCCTATTTTGTATTTTATTTAGAGACAGGGTCTCACTGAGTTGCTTAGCACCTCAACTTTTGCTGAGGCCGGCTTTGAACTCTCAATCCTTTTGAGCCACTGGGATTAATAGGTGTGCGCCACCGCACCCAGCTACAAACTGGCAATTTGAATAAAGTTTTTTTATGAAGACTATGGTGTTAGCTGAACTACAGGACAAAATTATGGGGGCATAGAACACCTCTCAGTCTCTGTGTCTGGCAACTGCCAAGGCTACCGATTTGGAGCTCAGTAATGCCCCACTGCCATGTTCTAGAAGGTGGCCTCCATGGTTTTGAATTCTCCTGCTGTCGAAGTATAGTTTTGTAGATAATAAGTAAGAGAAACTACAGGAGGAGCAAGCCTTCTGCTTCAGCTCTTAGTATAATGAGATGGGGGAAAATGTAGCAATGGTTACCAAAATCTCTTTAGGAAAAAAAAGGGTGAAAATAAATCCCTTAGCCCCAGTAAATTCTAATCCTTGGACTGTCTTCTAAAGAAATGTAAAGATCTAATCAAAGATAAGGATGTTCAAGTCAGGTTTTTCTTGTAATGGGAAACAATGTAAATGTAGTTTTAAACAGACAGCATCTTAAATGTCCCTCAGAAGGCACTGACAATAAATAATGATATGATATGCTGCAATTAAATGTTGCTCAAATGCTAGACATGATGGTGCCCATTACATCCCAGAAAACTCTCTAAATGTCAAAAATAGTAAACAGCTTTGCCTTCAGGGGTCAGGTTGTCTCTGTTACAGCAATTCAGCTTTGCCGTTGTAATTCAAAAAACAGCCAAAGGCAATACATGAATGAAGGGGCCGGGCTGCATTCAAATAAAACTTTATTTTCCAAAACAGATTGGGCACGATTTGGCCTTGGGCCAGTTTGTGGAAACCTTGTGTTCATCAAGACATATAAAGATGTCCACATTGGGTGGACAAGCTGGGGGAAAAAAATCAGGTTAGAAAGCATGTATCTTTAAAGAATCATAAGAATATATAAGCCTAGAATCAGTTCTGAATTGCAAGACTGTAAATGTTTTCCTTCTTTGTTTATATTTGTATACTCTTTTTCCTCCTGAAGAAGGGAAATAAAAAAACAGAAATAGGTGCATTATCATTAAAAAGTTATATTCTAGAGAGGAATTATTTTATGATGGATAGATAATGATGGCATTCTTAGAATCTTCTAGTTTTGGAACACTGTTATCCAAATCAGAACATGCTGCATGGTTACCAACTATTGTGAAATGCTAAAATGCTTTCAAGAAACAATCCCAGCCCAAACCATTGCCAATTCAGTATGATTTTTCCAATATCTCCTCCCCCCCCCCCCCCCAGTCTGTGTTCTTCTAAAGTTTGAAATTATGTGACCTCGGACAAGTTTGTGCTCCTGCAGAATGGAGCTTTAGAAGGCTTCCCTCTGAGAACTTCCTGCAATAAAAGTCCATGATGGGGTGACTCTAAGTCATGGGGACATCAGTCTCTTACAGGGAGCAGAGTCTGCCCTCGGATGCCTATTAAAGCTGGAATGGTTAACAGGACATTGAAACTCTGTAGCCAGCTGCTGCCTATTCAAAAAGTTGTTGAGTATCCTTGGTTTGTTGCCTAAAGCCTGCTACACTGCAGCCATGGGACATGGCTTTTTCCATTTGCAACCTCCCCCAAGCTTAAGTTTATGGTGGCTTAAATTGAAAATGGTAAGCCAGCTGAACGGGAACCACAATTTTTCACCTGCTATTTAAGTTGGAAAGAGCTCAATCCACAGAGAAGAGATGAAATTTAATTTATATAATTTATGGTGGGGCTGCATATAAGAACAAGGCTAAAGATGCTTTCTGTGATGTTCCTTTCCATTTAGTTCTACTTTCAAAAACGAGTGTCCTGATCAACATATCTGAGAAACCAGAGGTCTCCATAATTTCTATTAGTTAGCTTTCCATTGTTGTAACAAAATACCTGAGGAAAATAACCTTTAAAAAAAATTATATAAATTCGCTCACAGTTTCAGAAGTCTCTTGGTCCAACTGCAACAGGCAGAACATCATGGCAAGAGCATATGGTGGAGAAGAGCCACGCACCTCAGAGCTGCTGGGGAAAAAGAGTGAAAGGGAGAGAGAGAGAGGGAGGAGCCAGGAACTTGATATCCTCTTCACGGACACGCCCCCAGTGACCTAATTCCTCTAACTAAGCCCCACCTCTTAAAGTTCCACGACCTTGCCTTCAACACGTGGACCTTTGAGGGACATTCGGGTCTGCACTGTAGCAGGGGCTCTGATGTCTGTGGTCTAAGATGGGAATACAGCAAAGGCAGGTAGGTGCTGGGTCAGAAGGAAGGCGACTGCATCGTTCCCAGGGAGTTTCAGTGAAAGGCAAGGTGTTCATTAAGTGGCCAGCCTGAGCTCTGAAATAGGAATGACAGCCCTAACATTTTCACCACACATCATTATCCCCCTCTCCCGATTCCAGCCTCTTCTTGGGCCTCTTGGGCCCTTCTAATGAGCCCTCCACGAGGCAAGATTACTATTATCAACAGAGAATGGGCTCCCAGCCGACCTCTGTGAAAAAGCTTACCTTTTATTGGTGTGGTGCCTGTGTTCCTTCTTCAGAGAGCAGACCCTACCACACAATGCTCTGTGAGCTGAAAGGGGAACTGTCTAAGGTACAAAAGAGTGCTGGCATTGTCCAGCTAAGAAATCCATGTTGGCCAAGAGATTCAGCCAGAACTGCAAGAGGGAAGAAAATTAAGGAGCCGTCGCAGGAGAGGCCTTGTCTCCAGTGGGATATTCTAGTACTTTCCTTTTTCCACCTGTTTTGAGTTTCTGTGGGGTTATGGTGAATCTAGATGGACATGAAATGCCATAAAAAATCTCATTTTCTAGTAGGGTTGGGGAATCCAGGTTATTTGATATACCAAATATACCAGTAAGTGGGCATTGTGTGTGTGCATACATGCCTGTGTGTGTGTGTGTGTGTGTGTGAGAGAGAGAGAGAGAGAGAGAGAGAGAGAGAGAGAACAAAGCAGTGTTTATACAAGAAATATTGCAAAATTTGGTTATGGTTCAGAAAGAACGGCTTAAAAAGTCAAACAGTTGAAATATTAGCCTGAAGTTGGCTCTGATTTCCTTAGCAAGAAACCAGGGACATGAGTCAAAGGCCAACACGTAGATAATTGGGAAGACTCAACTGCCAAAGGCTAAAGAGTTTGACTCATCTAAACTGAAACTTTTATTCAAAACTTTGATTCATGTTTTCATTCCTTTAACATTCAACAAATATTTTTTGAATTCCTATGTTCCTTGCTACTCAAAGTCTAGTTTATAAAACATCAGCACGCACGGCAAATGGATGCTTGTTTAAAAAGCAGAATCTCAGGTCCCATCCCAGCCCTACTGAATTGGATCCTGCATCTTAATGAGAGCCACAGGTAATCAGTATGCATGCTAAACTTTCAGAAGCACTGGACTATGTGATGAACATTTGTTGTATGAATAAATAAAGGAGGGAATGAATGCTCTTGGCTCACTAGAGGATCCCAGACAGGACAGTCCCACTTTGCTGTGTTTGCATCAAAATTCCCACCCCAGCTGGACCACTTCCCCCAAAGCCATACTCATGGAAGCAGGCTCAGTCCCGCCACACACTGACAAGCTGGAGATACATTCGGACAGAATTGGAGCAGTGACTAGGAAAGGTGGCCCTCTGGGGATTGAGAGGGGACAAATTTCACATTGCAAACATGATGTGAGTGAACCATTATCCAAGGGGGAATGGAGAGGGTACAGTCTGTAATTTCGCTACCAGGAGGTAAGTTTGTTTAGGATTCAGTCAAATGGGAGTCAACGGTCAACTCAGGGCCTGGGAGTCAGGCTAATAACACCTGAAAGGTTAGATGGAGGGCTGGCAGAGGGAGCCACATGAGTGTCAAGGGCTCAGGCTGACACACCTGACCTGGGCCAGCAGGAGTAAAGCTGATCCCAACAGCTGCAGATGGGGAAGAGTTTTCACTGGGCTCTAAACTTGTCAATAATACACTGGCTGCCCTAATAAGGTCAGGTTCAAGGCTTGGGGGCCTCAACCTGTAGGTTAACAATCAATGGTACAGACTGCAGGGCAGAATTTGGGAGAAATTCTGAATCTGGGTTATGCTCTGGCTCCAATGAAGGGGGTTAGTGAAGAGAAACAAGAATAGTATCTCTCTCACCATGTGTGGTGGCGCACACCTGTAATCCCAGTGGCTTGGGAGGCTGAGGCAGGAGGATCAAGAGTTCAAAGCCAATCTCAGCAACTTAGTGAGGCTCTAAGTAACTCAGTGACTCTGTCTCTAAATAAAATACAAAAAAAGGGCTGGGATGTGGCTCAGTGGTTTAGTGCCCCTGGATGTGCTCCCCAATGGGAAAAAAATAAAATAAAAAATACTGTCTGCACAGAAACCAAAATGTCCCCGTGAGCTGAGTGTTGAAGACTCTAAAGGAATGGATTAACAAGTATTCGTGCAGAAAAGCTGGGGACCAACCACAGAGATGAATGTATCCATTCTTACAGCTTGTTTGGTGTGGCTGCTTGGTCCACCCTTATCCAGTCGGCTCTCTGACAAAGGAAACACAAGAGCTCTGTAGACAATTGTCTCCCAGTCGCCTTGACTTGCTCTCATTATGTTTCTTCCCTGCTAAAGGGATGATTGATCTAAGCATTTCTAAGCAAACCGAAGTGATGGAATAATGAGGCAGGAACAATTTGGTCAGGAATCCTTGCCAATGGTCAGATACAAGTGCTTCCTTAGAAGACTAAGCCAAGTTCATAAGCGTCTCCTGTGTGTCTGCCCAAAACCCAGCTCCTCGTTATTCTTAGATTCATCATTTCCCCCACTGTCATCCTTGGAGAAGAGTTGCTTTTTTCACTCTCAAAACATGGTGTTCTGTGATCTCCTCTACTTTGGGCTCCAAGAAGTTCATCTCTTGTCCCTGGCCCTGGTGACTGGCTTAGAGTTGGGCATGTGACCCATGTCCAACCCAATCAGCCTCTTCTCCCAGCCTAAATGATAAGTCCATCAACCAAGGTGGTCCATGAGGCAGAGACAGAGAGAGACAGGGAGGAGTGGGGCTTCAGCTGGTACTTTCTGAGCCCCTGAAGTTAGCAATGCTTCAAACCTATCCTAACCTGAACATGTTAATTATGTGGGCTTAAAAAATTCCCTTTGCTTTTTATTTTTTTTATTTTTTATTTTTTTCCCTTTGCTTTTTAAACTACTTAGTATTTTATCACTTGTAACCAAGAGTTGAAGAGATGCTGGGTACCAGCAGTCCTCTTGCACCTGAGCAGTCATCGTCACAGTTGGACATTCTCAACAAAGGAGGACGTGGCAGCTGGACCATTTCAAAAATGAGGAAACCCAGACTCAAGCAAGTCATCAAGGACACCCCTTTCTCCTTTGGGAAATTAGGGGTTAAAATTAATCATTTCTCTTTACTTACTGCTTCCTCGTCCTCACGTTGAACTATTGATTTCTCAAGCATGCATTACCACCTTTAATCTTTATGATAATACAATGAGAAAAGCACTGTTATCTCAAAAACTGAGGTTCAGAGTGATTAAGTCACAGGTAACCTTAGGTCACACAGCTAATATATTGCGTTCACTTTGTCTCTGAATGGAAATACTTCATTCAATCCGACAACCTTTTGGTTAAGTCCATTTTACTTTTAGAATCAAACTACCCGAATGGTCCTTAAACTATCTAGTTAGAAATATTACTTGACCTCTTACTATATGTTTGAGATTTTATGTTAATTTGTATCCTAAAGAAAACATTTTTAAAATGGGCTGGGTTTTGAGTATTCTGGGGAGACTGAGGCTCTGGAAGTTACTGAAATGTTAGTGTGCTTTGAAAAGAATGAACAGAACATTTTTCCCCTACCACTATTTAAGTTATCATCAGTAATATATTTTAAAAAACAGCTGCTAAGATTTAGGTGCAAGATGATACCATATGCAATTTAAAAATAAGAGGATTTTTATATCATAATTTTAGTTGTCTTATCTCTATAATATAAGCAAATAGTTTTTTTGCCCCATGGGAGTGAAAAATCATGGGTATTGGTGCCATACAGAATCTAGGCTTTCTTCATGCTGACATTTTTGGATTTTTACCACTAGCTAATGTCTGCTGTTCAGTGCCTCTGGACCTGTTTTTTCACCTCTACAACAGTGTTAGTTATCACCTCTCACAGTGGCTGCTATGGTGTGACTAATGGAAAGTGGCTTACACAGTACCTACCAGGGCAGCCATTCCACACACCTCTCCCTCCCCTGTGGAAAGCGAGATGGCTGATTCTCAGGTGAGAATTCTGCAAGTTATCCTCATGAACCTGCTGTTCCCTATAGATCTAGAACTTCCCTAAATCTATCTGATTAACCTTTAAGTGAACAAGAGGCCTCCTGATTCAAATAATATTTGTCTACCTCCTGTGTGTGTGTGTGTTTTTAAACCCAGATATCTCTGTGAAGCTCGTAAAGGAGAAACACTAGTTTAAAATGAGGTCAGATCTTTGTTTCAAAGCTAGCAACTCACCTCTGTTGTTTCTCAGGGGAAAAAATAAAACTATTGCCCTATAAATACGCTGGAGGCTGTGTTATGGAGCCAACAGGATAAAGGAGGGAAACAAGCTTTCATATTAAGTAACATAAAAAATATTGATTCTCAAGGTGACTGTGTCACATAGATAAGATGCTTTTTCTATTAGACACAGAGTTGGTCAAAGAGAGCATAGGAACAAGCATGCCAAATTCTAGAATTTTATAAAATGGAGAAAGAAATGAAAGAATTGAGTAAGTATTTGTAACTGTGGCCAAAATAAAGCTTCAGTCTAACTCACTGAGCAATGAAAATGGTAACCAGTAGGAAAGGGATTGGGAAGATTTTGTTCATCTCCCTAGAAAAGTGAAGTAAATGTGTGTGTGTGTGTGTGTGTGTGTGTGTGTGTGTGTCTGTGTGAGTGTGTGTGTGTTGCATTACACAGGGGCAGGCAGAGGACAAGTAGACAGAGTAGAAGGAGCCAAGGGTTTCCAGTGGTAATTCCATTGATTCATGTTAGGAGCAAAAACATGGCTTGGAATGAGAGCTGTTCCCCCTGACTCATGGCACCTTAGGAGCAAGCAAATTGATACCAACTGTATTAATCAGCTTTCTGCCACTGTGACAAAATATCTGAGAAAATAAACCTAAAGGAGGACAGATTTATTTTGGCTTGTGTGGTTTCAGTGCCTGAAATTAGCTCCATTGGTTCTGAGGTTGGGGTAAGACAGAGCATCATGGTGGGGATCATGTGGCAGAGCAGAACTGCTCACCTTGTGGCAGTTAGGAAGTAGAGACAGAGAGGGCGGGTGGGGGGGAAGAGGAAGGGGCTGGGGACAAAATATCCCCTCCAAAGGCAAGCCCTGAGTGACCTGCTTTCTCCAACTGGGTTCCACCTCCTAGTTTTATAGCATAATGGGAGGGTCAGAACCCTTGTGATCCAATCACTTCCCAAAGCCCCTACCTTAACATTGCTACACTGGGGACCAAGCCTTCAATTCACAAGCTACTGGGGGACACTTAAGGTCCAACCCATAGTACCACCAGTCCCTGCCTTTCTGCACTACTGACTTTAGAATCCTCTTTCCAAAGTGGAACACTGATAGGACACTAATGGCCCTACTGATAAGGCCCAACCAGGCAGGGAATGAGAGAAAGAAAGTGAGATAGTTGTTATGAAAAATATTTCAATGAAAATAGTTCCTAATGCATAACTGACCAAAGATGCTGATAAGCATGCGAATAGAATTAATAGTCATTTGTTATGCACTTCACACTGAAAGTTTGTCATGAGAATTCATTTCCTGGAAAGGCCTATGATACAATCACCTAAAAAGTTCACAGTGGGATTAATAAACATAATTCAAAAGCATTTTTAAAGTAAATTAGCAGGCCCCAAATGCTTATTACTTTACCTGAGGTTATTTGAAAGAAACATACTCTCTCATGGGAGAACTGGTCAAGGACATATGAGGAAACCATTCCCTCTCTTTGGAGTCTAAGTAAGAGTGACCAGCCTTTGTCTCCATCCCAGATAGCAGGGAGGTCTCTCCCAAGCTGAGACTGTTGGTTTTTCCTGGTGAACTGAGACAAAGGAAGACTATTTCCTCCCTCTTTAAGGAGTCTCCCACTCCCACGTCCTGTGACATCCTCTAGTTTCATTGGAATTTTGACCCCACTTGATTTAAAATTTAATAGTAAAATTACAGAGGCAGGCTATCCTCCAGGATAGGAAGAAATGTCCCCCACTCCACTGGCATTTGAAGAGGCTGGGAGGCACCTGGAGTAGAAATTTTTCCTGTCTTTATGCTAGTAGCTGGTCTCTGCCACTCCACTGACAGCACACCCCATGCCAAGGGTGTGCTCCCAACGAACATATCATCTTGCCTATTTTCAGTCCTGCTTGTTGGGGATGCCATACTAGGATGCAGCACAGTGGTCCCAGTCAATGAATCATCTGCTTGGGTGGTGTATCATTAAAAGATGGCACTCCTTGTCATGGACATTTTAATCTAATATTGATTTGGCCATGTATGTTAGTGCCCTAGGAGGTTCCCTGGAAGTATGTTCCAGGATGGATTTTTTTTTTAGGCAGTGTTGCCAGAAAAACTGATAAGCCAATGAGAAGATAGGGATAGGGAGGGAGACAGGCTAGGTAGGATGCCTTACAACACAGTCCCATGAATGACGACTGACTCAGGGATGCAGGGGAACTGAGGCATGGAAGGACACAGCTCCTAGCTGTCCCAATTAGGGATGAGAGTGCTGGAGCATTTGTTCCCGTGTACCTGTTCCTGGTTAAGGGCTGCCTCTGTGACAGACATATCCATGTATTATTGATGACAGCATTCAAAGACAGTTCCAGCAACCTGAGGACCATGCCCATCAAATAGACAGATGCCTAGTGCTGGGAGAGAAAGTGCAATCAGATGCCAGTGCAGAGAGGTAATCAAAGGACCTGGGAGACCTGATGGAGCCCTGGGCACAGTCTGCTATAGGCTGACATTGAACTGAACTCAACTTTTACTGCAGTGTTTAATTCTTCCATCAAACCAGACCCATCATAGTCTTTTAAAGTGAAATCTACTATGATGTTCATGACACAAATGTGAAAGCTAAGCCAAGATGAAAATCTTGGTCTGAGGTTCAACAAGTAGAAAATCAGGGAGCTGGAGTTTGAATCCAAGTCTAGGAACCCACTGGCCCAAACTCTATTAATTATTTTTACTTATTATACTATGTACAAATAAATTTAGGAAATTCTAGGTTTTAAGTTATCTGCCCCTTGAATCTTGAACAATTCACCAGATGAATTCCCATATTTTCATGAAAACGACAACTGTTTTCCTGGGTTATGTAACAACTTTTTGCACATACCCAAGGTGACTAAATGTCTGTAGCCACGTTGCATGGCTCTAGAGAGAAAAGTGGTATATGCACAAAATAAATTCATGACCTTTTAGTCTTTATAGTGTGACAACAAATTAAATTTGCATTATAGAGGTATCTTCATATAAAAAGCAAAATGAATATGAAATTACATGCTCAATCTTAAGAGGGATAGAATCTTTAAATTTGGGAGGCATCTTTATTTATTGCTTATGAGGTATATGTATATTTTTTTAAGATTGTGGCCAGTAGCTATCAATCTATACTCTATAATTCATTTAATTCCTGTTTTCTGACATATAAACATAATTACTGAGAGCAGTCAATTTGTTCCCATTTCATAAGCAGCTAAAATAAGAATAGCAGATTGCACCACCTGAGTTTTAAAGACATGAAAGATGTTTACTATGGTGCTACCAAAAGCTCCTCTGGCTTCTAGAAGAAGAATCACTTCCGTTCCTGCTTCTCATGCCAGCGACTGAGCTTTGTCTGTTTGCTGGGCTGGATTTGGTTTTCAAACAGGCTGCTGCAAACATCTGACAGAATCCTGGTATGGAAACTAGAAATGTTCTGGAATTCAGGTCCTGCCACATGAGGTCACTCACAGGAGACTACCTAGCACAATTCCTTCTCCACTGGAGCACCGTGGGCAGAGTCCTCCATCAGGGCTGTGGTAATGTGATATTGTAGTTGGTATTTCAATTTTTCAAGTATACTTGTATCTGTGTCCTTTGCTATTGCACCCTGGGGCAGACACATCCTAAGGTGATCTTAATGACCCATGCCCTTGTGTAACATCTTAGGTCTAGTGTTGGGAGAGACTTGCTTATAACCATTAGAATATGGCAAGGATGATGGCTGTCACTCACTTGGTTCCATTGTAAGACTCTATCTTAGCAGACTGGAGAGAAAGAGACTGCTCTATGGGCCTTGAAGCAGTGAGCTGCCTCCATATGAATTTCCTATGGACAGGGCCAAACACCAAAGGAAGAGGATCTCAGTCCTACAAACTGATACTGGCCTTAGATCAGGTTCATGTTCTCATTTCCCCAGTGTTGAAGATTAAACACCCAAGACAGAAAGCAAGTTTTATTTAAGAAAAAGAAGTGGGACCCAGAGCTGTGTGCCCAAGGGAAGGGATGTGTCTTGCTCTTTTATAGACTTCCTGAATCCCTCACCTTCTCTTTCTTCTCCCAGTACATGCCTAAGGCCAGGAAGGAGCCCCACAGGGGGTAATTGATCCAGATGCAGAGGTCTTAGCAACCTGTTGAGCTGGGAAGTGCAATCCCAGAGGTTGGCTGTTAGCAACCTAGTGAAAACCAGCCATCCTCCTCTCTGGACCCTCATCATTCATTACCTACACTGACCAGCAGGCCTTCAACCCCCTGACTCAGTTTGTTCAGAAATGTGACATTTCCTGTCCCCCCCAGGGCCTTACACAGACACAGGAACTAACCTCAGAAGTCAAATCCAAGTTGAGATGAGACCCAGCTCCTGCCAACATTTTGATTGCAGCCTGTGAGGCCCTGAGCAGGGAACTAACCCAACTGCTCAAACTCCCAGCTTAACAGCAATCATGATAATGTGGGTTGTTTCCAACTGCTCAGTTTATAGCAATTTTTTACCCAAGAATAAAAACCTGTTAACATCTTCCCACACTAATGCTGGGTTTCACCATGTGATTTACTGTGGTCAATGGGAATGGGGAGAACCAGGAACCCAAGCCATGGCTTGACAGAGTAGTTCTGCATTCTCTTTTCAACTCTTGAAACTGCCACAAAAACACATCTGGGGTAGGTTGCTGGAGGGATGTGAGGAATGTTGGGAGGAGGAGAGATGTGAGAGACATTTGTCTGCTCTGGCTCCATTTTGGATCCGTCAGACTCCAGCCATCCTGCAAGCTGACCACAGACACACAAGGGATCCTACCAGGTATCAGCAAAGCCAAGATCAGATGGGCAGAATAGCCAGACAACCCACAGACTATAAATAGTAAGTGTTGTCACTTTGCCACTAAGTTTTGAGGTGCTTTGTTATGGAACATTTTTAGCAATAGATAATTACTACCAGAACCCATCAATTAAAGCTGAGGGACACATTCAGAGTTTACATGCATATATGATTGCCTATTCGATTTTTTTTTTAAATCAAAGGCTTAAAAACATAGCAGGTATGATGTTTCCCCCTTGAAGTCCCAGCAGCTCAGGAGGCTGAGGCACGAGGATTGCAAGTTCAAAGCCAGCTTCAACAACTTAGACCCTAAGCAATTTAGCGAGACCCTATCTCAAAAATAAAATATAAAAAGGGCTGAAGGTGTGGCTCAGTGGTTAAGTACCCCTGGATTCAATCCCTGGTTCCCCTGCCCATCTCTCCTCCCCCCCAAAAAGACTTAAAAACATAATAAGAGAGATTGGGGAAGACATTGAGAGAAAGGAGAGGAGCATTACTATAAACTCTTGATAAAAGAGGAATTATTTTCCAGTAACTTGAAAATACATTTTTAATTTTCTTTAGCATTTACAGAGCATATTTAAGGAATAGCAAAAATAACAGTTGCTTGCATCTTTTGCATCCTTATATAGAGGCATTTCCTTTCTTTTCTCTTCAGGGTCTCCAACTCTGGTCAAGTTAAAATCAACTGTTCAAGTAGGAGAGTCGGGAGGTTTGATACGATCAGGAATCCTGTGCAGAGGAGTATATCACCCCCTGCCTTCCATGCCCACGCACACCATTATAGAATTACAAACACACCATCTGAAAACACACAGGTGACCTGTAGGAAACATAATTAATAGTCTGTTCCTTAGATGGGAGTGGGGTTGAGGGTTTGCAGGACAGGAGGGATCTGGCTAGGAGGTGCTGGTGCAACAACAACAATAACAACAAAAATACCATCTTAGAGACTAAAGTGGAGAAAGGCACATTGAGAGTGTCTTTGCATTCTGCAGGGACAAGTCTTTTTGTCTTGGACCCAGGGCCATCCAGAAAACAGATGCTGCTCTGGGCAACATGAGATTAGGGGCTTTGCTTCCTCTCAGAGGATGGCTCCATTCTTTTTGATCCTCACCAACAGCCCACTGGGAACAACAAAGTACAGGAAGCAGTATAATTCAGTCTTGATCCACTAAATGTCAGTAAGCAAAATGCCCTCAAAAGATTTTTCTTTTATGTGTTTTTTGTTTCCCAGTTTGGAAGAGTAAAATGATGAAATTTTTCCATGGCCTAATTATCAACGGGTGTACTAATTATCAACTGGTGTACCTTGCAGTGTTTCTTTTTTAATCTAGCTTAATGCAAGCATATTCAAATCTGCCTGCATTTGTCCATTTAAATTTCACATATATTTCTTATAAAATTTCCATTGTCAGACAAAATAAGCCTGAGGCTATGGTTGCAAGACTGAGAAGAAAACAGCCCCCAGGGAAGACCCACATTTACTTAAAGGCAGATAAGACTGCACTTGGCAGGTGGGGGAGCTGGAGGATTAGGTTAGTGGAAGACCATGTACTTAGCATGCTCCATGCCCTGGCTTCAATCCCCAGCACTGAAACAAACAAAACAGTAACAACTGCTTCTTGGAGGTATGTGATGTTTTTAGAATGCCTCAGAGGACCCTGTCTTAAGCCTTCCACCAACATGTTCCTGGGGAGTCTTGGGGGTGCTTCTGCTATTGTTCTAAGTGGTCAACTTGCTAGGATCTGGCCAGCTGCTTCCAGGAGACCCAGCAGCAGGAATCACCCAAGTTTCTGGAACTACCCAGAAACTAACTTGACCTTGCCAATTGCTCCTCTCAGTGAATGGCTTGCTGGGCATTGCTAGACCTGGTGGAATCACTTCAAAGCACAGTTTTTATTTGGGATTTATCCCATTTCCTTGGAAGATCTTTTTTCTTTAACAACTTGGGATTTTCTTTCTGAGTCCTAATGTTTATTCACTTCCCTCAGTGTCAAAGTAATGCTGTGCTCATACAAACAAACACTTTACATGTTCTCTCATGACACAAGGAACCCTACGCCAGCTCCATTTCCTCCCAATTCACTAGAGTATGGAGTAAACACAGAGAACAGGGAGAAGAGGGTTTTTGCTAAACCTTAACAGCCATTCACAAGCCTTATGTTCTTTTTTAGAATCCTGACTCTAATGGAACTTGAAAAGTAGGAACTAAATCATGGGTTAAGAATATCATTTTATAAGTAACCTTCATAGTCTGATTTAAAAGTATTGTGGCCTTAAAGCATTTCTTCCTCTCAGTTTGTTATTTCTGGTACACACCTGTCTCTATTTACTTTGCAGAACAGTTCTTCACATATCTGCAAAAGTTTCAAGCCTCCACCCAGACTTCTTCGTTGTTTGTCAAAATGGCAAGTTAGCCACAATTTTCTATAAAGATAAAGCTTCTGTCTTTGTTCAGGGGAAACAAAGGTAAGCTATCTCCAAATAACAATATTTAAACAGTTGAATAATTGCTACAGCATGCTTTTGTTATTTTAAACATAGTAGCTGGATACAACGCAAAGAAAGCTTCACATTATAATAATAAAGAAAAAGGGCAGCTTCTCACTCGTTAGAGGAGTCACATTCAGATTCCATTACAGTGGAGTTCATCTACTTTCAGGATACAATCAATGGACTATACATATTTAAGAATTTTTTATGTGATTAGTCAAATGCTGCATATGTATAGTGAAAAAAAACCACCTAGTACATCCTCATCTACTGTGACTTTAGGGTGTGTGATTTTCATTTTTAACAACCACCACTGCCCATGGACCCACAGGACATGTACGTTGGCAATATCCATCCGTCACCCCATCAAAATCATAAAATCCTTCCTGTCCCTCCGGCAAATCTTGAAGTAACATCATAGCAGGACTGTGATCAACCATAACAGTCATTTTTTACAATGTGCAATTTAACTGTAATGACACACATAAGAATGACTTCATCACAAAGTTGTTTCCCTGAGACATTTGTGTCTTCCCATCAATATGAAAAACAGCATTCAAGGGTAAGCATACATCAGCAGCACATTTCAATATTGGAAAAATAATCTGTCCAAAATTATCTCACTTTCCATCACAGGATAATTAATACAATCTGAACAATATCATAAAGGTATACACAAAATACACTTATTATCACATTTAGTTGTTGAACAGGAAGCATTTCATGTTTGGACAGAATTCTACCTAGAAGACAAGTCCTAAGCTTTCCTTGCTTAGGAGCCCCTTGTAGCTGTATCTCTAGGGTACTGGGAAGCTATTTCAGCCCAGTTTGCTTTGTGTTGCCTGTCCAGTTGATCCGATGCTCGTGAATACCACCACCATACAAACAAACAAACAGAAAAACAAAGGTAAACAATGAAAGTTCCTTTAGAAAAAATTTTCCTGCCTTCAGACAAAAGCTGAAGGCATTCCTATAGGAACCCAGCATATTTACTGTGCCTGATTCTTCATCATTCTCCCAACATATCCTCCAGAAAGAGAGAAAAAGCAATAAACAAATTTTGCAACTTAGCAAATCAAAAAGAGCAATGTGGGTGCTATGCATATTAACACTGATAGAATTGACTGACCAATAAACATTATTGTCTTCACATATCTTAAATATGACTGGCAATTAATTGATGGCATTGCAGGAATTGTACATAATCTACCAGTCCTGTGTTGCTTGTGAATATCAAAATTTCATAGTATTTAATGAGTTAGAGATGGTACTATTTGGAAGACCTTAACTCTTAATTAATTATATCATTTGAGTATATTTTATAACAGCATTTCTTAATTAAGCTCTGTTTTAGAATGCCCACACTGGGCACACTGCCCAGTGCCACACCAGCAGCATTTCTCCCGGTTTCTTGACATTCATCCACAGGCAGTGGGCCCAAGTGTCCATGTCACTCAGTATTCCTGAGATCTCCATTTAAGGACTACACATGTGGAACAAGACAAAGTTAGAAACCAGCAAGCATATATCCTGCTGCAGGCAGTTCCCTGAGAACGGAACATTTTGCTTTTAAAAAGCAAATTAAGGTTTCAAGCACAGACAATCAGATAGAGCTGGTGGATCAAAACATAATTAACAGAAGCACTTGCGTATCAAAACTTATCTGAAGAGACTGATTCAAATTCTATCCCCTGCAAGTATTTGGTCATTGGGAATTAGAGAGATTTGATGAATTCACAGGGATTTCACTGCACAACAAATCATTAAAAATTATATGAGAGGAAAAAAAAAATAAATGCAATCAAGAAAAGATTATGAAGCCTATTAAGTAAGCTCAAGTAACAACTTCTTTGCACCAGAAGACCGTTTTGTGGATCAAAGGAAATGACCATTCTTGCTTTATTATGAAGGGAGATGCTTCTTGGCTGAAGGTTGGAACGTGAGGATGTGGCTCCATGTGCAAATGGTCCCCTTGCCAGTGCCCAATATTCTTAGAGACCTGGTCATGCAACTGGGAAAATGTGAATGCAGTCATTGTGGTAGCTTAAGGGAAAATTCAAACAGAGCACATTCATTATTTTAGCAAAACAGTACATCTATCAGCATGGTTGATGAGCCCGAAACCCTGTTGAAAAAGACATTTATTCGCTTATTTGTGTTAACTCTGACAGGCTTCTAGCATAATAAATGGAATACCTGTGGCCTAAAAGAAACATATTGCTCCCTTTCTAATCAATAAGGTCAACTGCATGCATTTTAAAACACCTTAAATGAATCATGTGTTTCTCTCACCAGGGTCTGATTTCTGAATACTATTCTTTTCTAAACTGTGTTTGCATATATTGCCATTCAAGTAAGAACCTGATTGCTTAAACTTTGACCCCACAGCTTCTGTGACAATTAGAATTTATGCCCCTCTAGGCCTGTGCCTCCTGTAAAATGAAATGTGCCCCTTCCCACATATTAAAAAATAAAAAGAATGATAATAAAGGGTCACATTAAGTTGAAACATATACAAATTTGCCTGGGCAAATCATTAAAATTTGTGTTTTCCATGTGTATTTCACATATGGATGGAATTAGTTTGAAAGCTGAAAGTGAAAGTTTTTGTTACCGTATTTTTATCTACTATTTAAAAATTAGTGTTTTAGTTATTAATTTGGCTTGACAAAAAAAGATTTTGTTGGAAATTTTCAAAGGCACTGCCGCATGATTAAAAGGCATTTGAACATAATTTAAGTGTTAAACATACTAATTGAAAAATAGTATAGATTTCCATTAGGCGATTTTACATATCCAAAAGGTCAGATTAGGTTTCAACAACTGTAAATACATTGAACAATCATACTAAATCATACTATTCAATCATACTAAAAATATATCAGTGCAGTTAAAGAGAACAGAACTCAAGTAAATAAAAAGTACAATTTCAGCTTCCAGATTACTAATTATATAGAATGGATTGTACTTTAAGTAGGTAGAAGTGCAATTTGATTTGGCAATATGGGATTTCTTGATATTACAACAAAATTTTAAGCCAGCTGCAGAGAAGGAGTTTTAACTCAATAAGATTAAACTCTCATCATAAATTCTTCCTACATAGAGATGGGACACTGTTTGGCATTCTGATTTTTCTTTCTTTGGGCAGTTTCAAGGAGTAGAGAAGGAATTTGTGTTTATTATATAACTTGTTTTCATTTCAAATTATCAAACAATAAACATTTATTTAAAATGCAGATAATTTTAGTAAAAGGGACTTAGAAATATTGCATCTGCTTCATAGATTCTATGAACTCCTCAAAGTGCTCTAAAAACACTATAAGTTTGATTAGCAGCAAAGCATTAGTCTAATCAAAACCTCCCTCCCTCCCTCCCCTAGATCTATATACATATGCACACACCATACATCCACGTATTCTATTACTCTAACTGAAATCTGACAATTTGCATTATGTCCAGGTGCTGTGCAAGGTTTTTAAATACTGTCTACACTGTGTCATGGCTCAAGATCACTAGCACCCAAGTGGTTAAGAGAAAACAAATTCTTTCATTAAAAAAAAATCACATATTTTAAATTTCTTTTTTAAGATTAAAAAAAATTAGAGGATACCATGAATCAATCACCCAATATATCATTCTAGGTCCTATAGTTTTGTTTATCTAAAATTATTTTTTATATATGAAAGGCTAGATGCCTTTCAACATAGTTTCAGCCATCCTGAGTATAAAATGTTCCTTTGAAAAATATGTCATTTTTTTTTTCCAACTCAGAGGAAAGTTCTGTCTGTGACAGGGGGTTCCCCCACACAGATGACTTTTGCAGCATTTTCTCCCAGGAGCAACATTGACAGCCCTGTCATCTTGTATATAATATGTACTGGGAATGGAGCCCCCCACCCAAGAGCTATAGCTATCATACATCCCACACAGGCCCTGCAGAAGAAAGGTGCTCCTGGCCCCATGGCATTTTGGTCTCTCCCCTTCCACACCCTTCTAGCAAAATCCAGTCCTCAGCATCTTGTTGTAGTGGCTGATGTCCAGAACTTGAACTTTACTGGGAAAAGCAAGTTCATTCAAAGTGCAACATTTTCATCTTTTGGTTGGGTGATTCTTCGTCCCCCAAGGATAGGAGTGATACCTAGAAGATTCCCAAATAGAAAGAGTTCTCTGTAAACACAAATATTTTAGTTCACACATTCAGTTTCAAAAGCTATGGCTCAGGCACATAAGTAAATAAATCACAATAAATTTTAAAAAGTATATTATCAGGATGGGAACATTTATAAAAAGCTGTCTTTTACTGAAGCTCAGTGCTAGCAGGGTCTTTCTCAAATTATGAATTCAGTAGGAATTAAAAATACTCTAGAGTGGAAAAATAAACGCCAATTCCAAGTAGCTTGTACATTTGAATGCTGTGTGCATTCAAATGACTATTTTACATGTTCATCAGTCATGAAGAAATAAAGAAATGTAAGCCGATTCAATGTAGATTTTTTTTCTCTTGAATGTATTTCCCAATGCAATATTTCTTATTTAAAAAACATAATGTCAGTATGCATCTAAGTATATTTAAAAAGAAGAGAGGCTTGCCATCTAGTCAATCACAGAACTCACAGTTTTACAAACAAGGGTGAAATTGAGGCCTACTAGTGAGAATGAGGCAAAGGACAGGTCGCTGATTTTCAAGGAAAAAGAAATGGGGTGATGGCACTTCCCCATCAGTGGGTGGGTGGCTAACACCTCTGGGGAGGGGAAGGATCACACTTGCCAACACAAGCAATCACTCCCTGAGAAGCTCTTTTCCTGCCTTTTGGTCATGTAGGCAAGATAAGAGGAAGAGGGGGCATGAGAAAAAAGGAAACCTAAATCTGTAAAGGGGAAATGCATCCCCACTCCCATACACAAACACCAGCTCTGGGTCCCCTCTTCTCTGGAATAGTCTCCCCCTCCCCCATTTCTGTCTCTTAAAATTTTGCTTTCTACCCTTGCCTCGGCATTTCTCAGGTGTTTAATATTCAACACAGGAGGGGAGGAGGACCTGATTCTGATTTTCAAAGCCGGTATCACTAAGAGTGATATATTTGTTGTTTTTTGTTATTACAAAAAAGACAGTGTTTAAAGGAGCAAATAAGAGCTCTTATAAGAGCTTCCTTAAATTTACACACCTAGTTTTTCATTAGTATTTAGTTGATTTTCTGCAAAAATATGAGGACATTTCTTGCCCTTGATCTGAGTCGCTGAGGAAATGCAGATAAAATGACAACAGTCACCTTTACCCCACTACAAGCCAAGGGCACTTGAAATAATAAGATGCTGAGTGTTGGAAAACAGAGACTTTCATGTTATCCACAGAAGACTGGATAAAGTCTGCCCTCCAGCAGAAAGGGAAAATCCAGAAACCTCTCCAGGGGTGTTGGAAGAAGAGTGATTGCAGAGATGGTAATTTCTATTAACAATAAATCTTTGGAAGATGAGAATTACTCATCATTTCTCTGTAGTTACAAATCACAACAGAACTAAATTTACGAAGGGTGTATTTTGGAAATATATTATCGAGCTAAAAGAGCAAGTAGTTGAATAATCTCATGTGTGATTCATAAGAAAACCTCACTGAAATGAGAGAAGAAAAATAAATACTGGTGACTGAACTAACCTCAAAGAAAATCTAATTTCCTGGTAATTACTGTAACCAGATGTTCTGGGGCCCTCTTTCTCTTATCATGGTTACTAGTTATCTTTAAGGGAAACTTCTAAAATAATTTAGATACCACAAATAATTTAGATACCACTAAATAGCTTTACTAGCCAGCACAGTGGCCCACACCTGTAATCCCAGCTTCTTGGGAGGCTGAGGCAGGAGGATCCCAAGTTCAAGGTCAGCCTGGGCAACTTAGTGAGACCCTGTCTCAAAATTTTAAAAAAAGGACTGGGGATGTACTTCTGTGATAAAGCACCCCTGGTATCAAAGGACAGTGCCTCATAAAACAACACTGAGCCACTTGGGCTGTGTGTGTGGATGCTTGTGATCAATCTGATGATTCAGCTATGGGCAGGTCCTTGAAAAGTCAAGAGACAGCTCAGTAGGGTAGATATTGTCACTGTCCATACCCTCTCATCCATGCCACTTCAAAACATACTGGCTGAATCCCTAGTGGCCAGTACCTGATTCCTCTCCTTGAGGATTTCTCTGGCCTCTACACCTTTCTTTGACCACCTTTAAAAAGGCCAGAAACACCAGGGGATCAACACTTCCTGGGAAAGGCCTCAAATAATGACTGGTGGAAACTGGAGAATAAATACCCCAACTCCCTCACCCTGGGAGTGGGAAAACTCTGACATCTGTTCTCTTTCTGCATTGGCTCTCAGATTTCTTCCATGGGATTGAGCACCAGCCGATGAAAACCTGCTTGATAATGACACCTGTATTAAATAACTTCTTTATCCCATACTAGTGGGATGGGATAAATGAATGAAAACCTGCTTGATAATGACACCTGTATTAAATAACTTCTTTATCCCATACTAGGGTTCCCGGAATCACCTCTCAAATAAACTAACTGTACCCAAATTGTTGCACCAACGCTGTGCCTAATAGTAAAACTACAGGAATTCAGGACTATATTTAAATTGATATAATGGAGTGTATTTTAAGAGAACAGATAATGATTATATTAAGATAATATGCAGTCCCTTTCTGGTGGAGGACAGTCCCAGTAAACTGACGTCTCTTATTTAGATCGAGCAAATGGTAAAACAAAACACAGAGGGACTGCATTTAAACCCATCTTAAATGTACCTGAAGGGATTCCTTATTTAGTTGCATTTCCCACACCTAGTCTTCTATGCAAATAATGGTAGATTTCAAAATGATGGAAACTCAGGTTTCTAGCTCTTCCATAGAATGAGACAAATATTAATTTTAAAAATCTAGAAATGCTTTTCCACTCAATTATATTTGTTATTCTTATATAAGTCATTTACTAGGAAGATCACTTTTTGATTCAAAAGAGAACACAGGAGCTGTGTCCATACAGAAGATATGTAACATGTATTTTACCTGTGTAGGTATTTAGTCTTGGCAAAGATATTTTATACAAATATCTAAAATAGAGGTTCAAAAAGAAAAAAAAAAAACTTCTGAAATGAAGGCTAGAGAAAACCCACATCTAATATCTGATGATCTCATTTCATCTTTCACATTTGAAATCAAACTCTAGATCTCACCTGTTAGATGTAAAATTGTAATAGCCACTTTCCTCTAGGACTTCTTCAATCACACTCTAAAATTGAAAAAAAAAATCAGGTTAGTATCAAATTAAAAGGAACAAAATAAAATCATTCAGAGGCACTGCAAAAACCTCACCTGCATCTGCTCATACGTTATTCCTTCCTCCAAATCAGAGCTGGTGGGTGGACCTGAAATAGATGAATTATAGGAAGTCTGATATTTGGTCTAATTTTCTCAGTCACACTTTATTGGCAATTATGACTTCAAGCGCAGTGAAAATAGGTCAATTTCTTAATGATAAAAATGAGACTTAAAAGTAAATTCCTAAGTGTCTAGGTTTTTGATAGATGCTCTGCTTCTTGTAATAACTGGCTGCTTTGCGTATGGCCATACTGAGATTCAGGAGCATTGCTTACAGCGCAAACTGGCTGGTGAGGTCAGGGCTGTGTTTGTCCATGTTCATGAGTCCAAACATGAACTACCTGATGGATGAGTTTTCTGATTGAGAGACTCCAATCATCCATAAGGCAAGAAGAGTACATATGTGCTGGCAAGAAAAATAAATTCTTATAGGGAGGCAGAATTAGTGAAAGACCACAAAGACCTGACTATGGCATGTGGCTGCCTGTATGAAAATAACATTAGAGCGGAGGACCTGTATTGATGGTTGTTATGAATATACCAGCAGCACCTTAACCTACCCCATGCTGCCAAGAGCACGGCTGACCAGTTTCTACTTGAATGTATCAACCTATGTGGAGACCTGGGAGTTCCCTGCCCCTCTGGAGGGAGAAAAGAGATCAGGCTGCAGTTGAAGGGGAGGCCTGAAGGTGTGAGTCCTTGCAGTTCATTTTCAAAGCCAAGTTTAAAGGTGCTCCCTGTTCCCTCCCCACAGCACCACAGCTCTGCTGCCTTTGCTCTTGCCAAGCCTGCTGTGACAAGGGTCACGCCTGCTCAGCTCTGGGGTGGAGCGACGGGCTGCCCTGGGAGGAGTCCTCAACTCAGTGTCAAGCTTCTGAGAGACTTCCACCAGAGTTCACCCCATCACAGTTGCTAATGGAAGGAGAAGTTTGGCCTGTACATGAACTTACCTGTCCTGGGAGAGGCTTTTAGAAGCAAATGACTCCGCACATTTTTTATCTTGATCTTATGAGCTTCTCAGAAACCATTTTAAATGAAATTCTACCTGCATGGGGATTAGCTTTATCCCAGGAGACTAAGACTAAGGGAAAGTCTGATAATTGATACAGGAAATAATTTGCTCAGGTAACAACATAAGCACAACTAAAGTGAGCATTTTTCCAAATGGAAGAGATGTCAAGTCTCATTTAACTGTAAGAGCTTTAACTTTTGTTCATCTTACTGAGTGACAGAACTATGATTTATTTAGATTCAAAAATTATTCAGGAGTTCTGAAACCTCAGGGTAGCCAGAACTCTTCTTCTAATATGACAAGAATTTACTTATGCTGAGCTCCTACTAATGGCCAGATACTTTTTTAATTTAACTTGATCCTCACTATAACTCCATGACACAGGTATTACTTAAATTTGATATATTTTATTATTTTTATATTATTATTATATTCATCCCCATTTTACAGGAAAGGATACTGAGGTTCAAAGAGCTTCCATAACTTGTTTGAGGTCAGCTTCTAAATAGTGAGGCTGAGATTTGAATCTAGGCATCCAGGTTTGCAGAATCTGTGCCTATGTCATATTACCTCCCTATGTGAAATTTCTGCTAAAAAGGGGAAAAAAATTGAATATTTTTGATGTAGATTGTTCAAGTAAGCTTCAACTTTTTCACCATTTTGAATATTTAAGCTTTCACTTTCTACTTTTTATCTCCCTCGATGCTTTGGGGGCATTTTATTTCCCATCATCAGATAAGCAAGAAGAAACAGAAAGAATTCTGAATAACAATTCACCCACACAGATTCTGCTGTTTGTTCATGGTATTAATAAATGATCAAGGAAGCTGCCACACTGGGTAAGATAAATCTCAGGGAATTTCTTGATTCCTACTATATGTCAACTATTATGATAGATAACAAAATAGGCTTTATTTTTTCTTTTCAGTTGAAGGTGATACTTTAGGTTTAGCTGCTGATCCAAATGACATGACTTATGTGTGTGGGTGAAATCCAGATTACCCATGTTGATGACCATTACCTGTCAGGTCATTTGAGGACAGGCTGTTTCCACCCAATGAATGACGTAATAAATGGTAATCTGCCGTAAAGAAGTTTGGCTCAATTGGTTCTGGAGATCCCTGAGATAACTGAAACAGAAAAAAAAAGCAAACCTACGTCTTATTTTACATTCAGAAGCAAATGACAGGAGACCTCTGTGTGGTGTTTTCCATTTCCCCATGTCTCTGTGTAGAAAATTTAGTGCTCTGTGGATTTCAATCCCTTGAAAAGAGATAAACATCTTCCTTCCAATAGAACTTATAAATTGGAAGCAGCGGGCACATTACAGTGAAAGCAAGTTAGACAATTCCCTGGTCACATGAAAAAAAAATGCACTTTATAGCTTTATGAGAGCAAAAATAAAAATGGATAGAAAAATAATGGCTTGGGCCTGGGACATCAAGATGTTATTTTTAATCAAGTGTAGGAGGAATAAACTCCAATTATTCAACAGAACAGTATGTTTAGTCCAGATCCCAGCCCTTTCTCATGTTTCTGCTTTGAACAGTGCCTTCTTGTTTGACCAAGACAAACAAGTTTCTTATTACGTTTTGCTAAATTACTATTAATTAAGGTTAATCTCCAAACATTAGTTCCTAACACTCTGAAGAAAAGAGTAATTCACCAAAGACAGAATTTATTAGAGCTCCAACGACTTAATGTCTTCCTATAAAGCTGCATTTTAAAAATGGAATTTTAAGCTATTGATGTTTTTCAACTCCTTTCACCTTTAATTTCAACCAGCACTTGGGATGGCCCAATTTTAATACCTGAGTTGAAATATTTTTAAAAGGTCAAATATCAATAAATTAGAGACAAATGGCATAATTTGGACTAAACAATAGTAGTCACTCTGAATTCATACACTCTGTTTGCCAATTAAAATACATTCTTGTTCAATCACTTGAGAAACCTGACAGTATATGGGACGATTAAACAACGCACACCAACCCTACAACCCAGTGATTTCACCCTTAAGGATTTACATAAGAGAAATCAGTACATATATCCGTCAAAAGACAAGGGAAAGGATGTTCATAGTGCCTTATTAATAATAACTAAAAACTGGAAAAAAAATCCCAAAGTCCATGGATAGAAGAACAGATATTTCATAATGTGCTCATACAATGGAATTCTGCAAAGCAATAACAAAGAACAAACTATGAATTCTCAAAACAAGGATGAGTGTTGAACGAAAGAAACCAGAAACAAAAGAATACATAGCACCTGGCTTCAGTTATATACATTTTCATAATCAGGTAAAACTAATCAATGGTGAAAGAAATCAGGATAAAGATTACGTTGTGGCAAGGGAAGGGGCTTAACCAGCAGGAGGCCTCTGTGGGGTAGGAAATGTTCTATATGTTGATGTGGGTTCTATATGGTCACCTGGGCGAACATATATAAACATGGATTCATATAAATGTCTACAAACTTATGGTGCTGGCTGTATATGTACATCATTGTATGCATCATGCATTTTATGCCTTAATGAAAATATTTTATATAAGCAAGTGATAACTAATTATTCCATCATTGTACTTTGGATACTGCAAATACAAATCATTTATGTGTTTTCTTTTTGTTTTTTAAAGAGAGAGAGAGAGATTGTTTTTTTTTAATATTTATTTTTTAGTTTTTGGCGGACACAACATCTTTGTTTGTATGTGGTGCTGAGGATCGAACCCGGGCCGCACGCATGCCAGGCGAGCACTTGAGCCACATCCCCAGCCCCAATTTATGTGTTTTCCAGTCTCCATATTACCAAACATCTACAACACTAGAAGAAAAAATAATTCCAGCCTTTTTTATTCTTGAAATTTTATTTTCCTTACTTTAGTTAATAACCTATTTGTAATATGACAAGACTGTAAGATTGTAGCACACTGTAATGCAGGAGGATCTGACAGTCACATACTGACAAACTTTCTCATCATGCTGTAGGGTGCCTGGAGGTCAGCCCTAAGCATTCTGTGTTTTCCCTACCCGGCGAGCAGGTCATTCCAGCTAAGCCTCTTAATATGTATTATGATGCTGAAAATAATTTCCTGGCATTACCTTTCAAATGACCATAGGGATATTTCTCCTGTGCTTGGCACAGGAGTAATTTGGCTGCCTTGAAATGTTCCCCTTCATTACAGAAAGCTTGTTCAATTTAATTAAGAAGTTTATATCTTGAAATCCTAAAGATTTCACACCCAAAAAGCCCCAGAGAAAAGTATATAAAGGGTGGGTGACCTAGAGAGATCAAGGCTGCTATTGTATAAAAAAAAAAAAAACAAGTTTTATTCATTGATTTTTAAAGCTTAAAGAAAACGTTTTTTGAGGTTTCCAGTCTTATGTCACATTAGCTATCTCCTTTAGCTTTGGAACCTCAAAGAAATGGGCCCATAGATGAAGGCAAGGACTAAAAGCCACTGGCCTTGCATTTGAACCCATGTATGTTTATTTTTATGCGAAGAGCTTCTTATGAACTTCTATTTGTGCTTCAGATTCTAGATACATGTATTCTTGCAGCAAACATTTTGCTCCTTCCTGTGTGTTGGTCAGCATGTTCTATATGATATGAGCAGGCTGCAGGCATGATCTGCCTTCTACAAGACCTGTATCTTGACTAGAAGAATAGGTTAACATCTGTGAAATGGTGATACAAGAAATCATGAAGTATGAGACGGTGCGTTCTAGACTTTAAAAGAGGAGGCCACCAGGGTTTGCAGAGGTTCTGTAGAAGGAACATGGAAACCAAGCCTGGATGTGGGTGGGTGGAATGAAGGAAGCAAAGCTGGCAATCCAGGTGAGGGGAGTTTGGGGTAACAGTCAGGCACTGCAGACTGAAGACACAACAATGAGAGGAAAACTACATGAGTCCATTGTTATGGAGTTACAAGGATTCAGAATGAAGGGGGAAGTGACATTCATTAGTTCAGTGAATTTTTAAAATCAACTACTATGTGCCAAACACCGATCCAAAGAATGAAATAACTCAGTGACGATCAAGTTATCCTCTGGGAGCTTGCTGCCTACTTAGGGGGGAGGTGTGCCTGTAAAATATTTAGTTGGACACGTGTAAAATTGCAACTGTGCTGAATGCCTTGAAGGGCAGGTCTGTGGCTCTAGGAGGTGATGATAGATTTGTTTTATCCAGGAAAGGCTTTCCCAAGGTACCACTTATGCCAAGCACTGAGGTAATAAGTAAGAATGAGTGAAGGATCGGGTGGAAAGAGCATTACAGCCGGGGGAAAGCATGATCAAAGACTGGCGGGACAGCATGGCAGATAAGCAAACTATAGAAAAGGGCTCGTGGCTGCTCTGGAGACAGCAAGGGGCAAGAGATGTGATGGCAAGTGATGGAGAGATAAGCAGGGTTTGGACCAAATGGGAGTGGAAATAACATGGAGAGGATTTTTGTATTCTATTAAATGATCCTCCAAAGGGTTTTCTGTGATGTGTGTGTGTGTGTGTGTGTGTGTGTGTGTGTGTGTGTGAAAGAGAGAGAGAGAGAGAGTATGTGAGAGAGAAAGAGGTGGGGGAGATGGTCTGCTTTGAAAGAATCACCCTTGATGCAATGCAATGAGCATAGTGGTTGGATTGGGGCTGGGAGAGCAGGGTGAATGCAGACACACCAGGAGGAGTATGAGGAGGCTCAACTAAATAAATCAGTGACTTATTACTAAGTAACTCATCTAGTCTGGAAAGCTGGATCCCAGAGTTGAGATGATGGATTCAGAAACTACTAACATTTTTTAGTATGATAATAAAAAGCAAGTGTTAAAGAACTAACTTTAAGTCTAATAGTCTGGGAATCAAGGAGATCTGCAAAGCAGCTGTGGCGCTGATGAAAGAGGGAAGGGCCAAGAACCTGGACCAGGTGACAAAGGAAGGAAGGATGTGGAAGAGCCAGCATTAATAACAACAGTAGCACCCACTGTCAGCTAGGGATGCTTGTGACACTCTAGTCATATTTAATAATATATTTGGTTCTTATAACTATCCCCTAAAGTAAATATCATCCCCACTTTACAGGTGAGGAAACAGGGAGATAAACTAATTTTCCCAAAGAGCATAGCTATTAAGTGGTAGAACCAGGGCCGGAACCCAGGGCTGCCTACCACCAAAGGTCAAGCAGAACCATCCATCCTGCCACCAGTCCCAACTGCTAATAACTTGGGGAACACAAAAAATACTCGGTGGCAGAGAAATTACCTAGTCTGTGTGAGGCCCTGGGTTCACTCCCCATTACTGCAGAGAAATAAGTGTCTGAAAAATGAAGTGAAGCAGTTGAAAGAGACGCTAAGATTTAAAGACAGAGCAGAAGGCAAACTTACGTTGCCAGTGTTACTGGGGTGGACAGAGGAGGGGAGAACAAGGTGGCAAGTCTAATCCTGGGTGTGCCAGATGGTAAAGTAAATGTTCCCCAGGAGGCGGAAATAGGGAAGACACAGCAGGACACCTTTAAAGCAGTGGCCCTCACAGCAAGCCAGTGGATCAGCAGTCCTGGGCCAGCATGCCCAAGTCCTCAGTGCACTGTGAACCTTCCACTGACAGGTGTACCTCCTGTGTGTGGCACACATGCTATTTGGAAACATGTATAAGACCTTCTTCTGAACTGAAATAAGAGGGCTCTCCTGCTCTGAACAGACATTACAGTTCTGAAGAACAAACAATAGTCCATGCTATTTGGTGGGGGAACTGGGGATTGAACTGAGTTATATACCCACAGCCCTTTTTCCTTTTTATTTTGAGACAGGGTCTTGCTAAGTTACACAGTCTGATTTTGAACCTGGAATCCTTCTGCCTCAACCTCTAGAATCTCTGGGGTTATGGGCATTCCCCAGCCTGCCCAGTTGATACACACTTTTGAACTAAGCAAGTCAAATAAATACATTCCAGAGAACAGGCTGCATATCCCTATTCCCACTCCTCCTCCTCCTCCTCCTCCCCAAACACCATTGATTTTGAACAGGTATTATGCAATTTGAGCACTTACTGGTCAATAGAATATAGTACTTTTTAGACAGAACCTAAAACAGAAGAAAACAATGAGAAACTACAAATGTAATCACTACTAAATTTCCCAAACAACATTTTCTTTCCCATATCATAAAATAAGGCTATCTGCTGCAGAACAACTACACAAATTATGTGGGATCTAATGCAACTGAGGTAGGACTCTGGAAGAAATTGAGCCAAACATAAATGAAATGAGGTACCAGCAGTGAGAAAATTCACAACATGTTCCATCACTCTGCACTTGCTGGTCTCTGGTCTCATTTCCTTTTGGATTTCCTTGTCCTCTTTGACTGAACTGCATCATTATAAGACATAACTTATTTCCTAATTTTGCATCTTTTCTAACCTACAGCTCCTATTAGCTTTTTATTAGCTTTTTATAGGCCACTTTGTTAACAAAAGTGTCCAGTCTTTATTTTTTTTTTGTTTTCTTACACACACACACACACACACACACATACACACACATCTGCACATGCACCCACATATGCTTGTCCATCATCAGCCCCCCAACACTCTCAAAGTCCCCACTGCTAATGAAAAGTAGCCCTGCTATGTAGGGCCTTACATTCCCATCAAGAATTTTTGTCTACCTAGCAAAACTAAAAGACTGGAAATCTACCATTAATTACCCAGAAGATTTGTCTTCTGCAGACCCTGAATCGGACACTGATGGTGGGGTCAAGGCAAAGAGGGAATGGTGGCCTGAGTCTGCCAGGCAGGAGAGCCCTGCTATAGGTCCTCCTCCACTTGGTCTAAACAGGTTCGTGCTGCACCTGCTGATTTATGATGTCTCCAAGGGCCCTGGCAAGGACTAGGCAAATATAAACCATGATGATTATATGCATAAAGGACCATTTAATTAATTAATTAAGTCCAGGATGCTGAGCAATCTGCCTGCCTGCAAAAGAGCTGAAAAGCTGGAGTAAGGAAGCAAAGAATGTGCCAGCTGTTAAATAATGGAAACTTGACCTGCTGATCTGCACTCAAGTGCACACCAGATTGGAAACGGAAGAGAAGAACCAGGGAGGCACACGCCTAGAGGAAGAAGTTCTGGGCCATCTACCCCACACCACTGGAAGACCATCACAGGGTTTTCTCTAGGCCTTCCCATCAAAGGGTGCTCCCTAGAATGGCAGCAGCAGCAGCACTGGAGGAGCTGGGTAAAATGCAGAAATGGAGGCCCAGGATGCGATTGTATCTAGATAACTTTTTTGCCCTACTAGACAGACCATCTTTCTAACAAAAAGTCTTTGGATACACCAGATGTTCCTAGTGGATAGACACTATGTTCTATACAGCTCAGCTACTCAAAGCATGCCCCTAGACGGGCACAGCACAATCTCCCCTCCTCACCAGACCTACTGAATCACAACCCACATTAATAACTCAGGTGACAGATATGCACAATAAGATATGAAAAATGTTGACCTTACCAGACTAATGATTTTCAATCTTGTCTGTACAAAGAAATCACCTGAGATTTAAAAACAAACCAATACCTGGATCCAATCTCTGGAGTTCCATTTCCGTGGGGGGATTAAGTGATGGAAGGGACATTCGGCCTGTTATGTTTAAGAGCTCTAGGTAATTCTAGTAAGCACCAAAATTTGAGAACTCCTGGCCATGGCTCAATGCTTAAATCATTAGCTGCTTCTCACCTGGGTATAGATTGTTTTGTTTGTATTCATTCTTGGTCCAAATGATGTTTGTAACTTATAACATAATGGTTCTCAGCCCTCGCTACCTGCTAGAATCACATGGCTCCAGTGCCCATTGTGCTTTTGTACAAATTTTAAAAAGCCACCTTCTTACCCCAGAGGATGCAGCCCAGTAAACCCTTCATCCAGGTGCTTTTGGATAGGACAGAACCACTACAGTTCTATGTGGCAGCTTTGCTAGGTGAGCTGTTTTCAAAACACTCATGCCCAGACACTGGTCTGGGAGGGATCTGGCATCAACACTCAAACTAAATGCATGATTGTTTTTATTATTAAAAAAATTTCTGACATTTAACAAAACTAGAGAGGATAACACGATGAACTCCGTTAACCCACCAACCAGCTTAAACAGGTTGCCTCATTTATATCTCCTCCACATCCTGTCCTACCTATGCAAGTTCTACATACAGAAACTGGAAAAGGAACCCTTTAAACACACTAGGCCACCCATAAAATCTCAACGTGGCACTAGAAAAAATGTGGATTTATTTTTTTAAATAATCAGAATACAGCTATCCCAACAGAAATGACTAATTCCTTAATAAAACAAAATTTACAACCAATGTTTACATTTTCCTGATTATCTAAAAAAAAATACGTGTTTTGAACTTTGCTTTTCAAGTTTTTTTTTTAAGTTAGTAAGGAGTAAGTCCATATATTGCAAGTGGTTGATATTTTCCCTAAAATGTTTTAAACTTTATAGGCAATCCCTCTCTTCCTTTCTCTTCTCTCCCCTCCTTTTCTCTTCCTTTCTCTTTCTCCACTCCTCCTAACAATATATTTATTGGGAAAAAAAAAACAGGTCAGTTTTCCTGCAGAATTTCCATGTATGGGTTTTAATCCAATTACTCCAATACTCCAATTATCCACAATTATCCTCATGCTATCAATTAATATGTTCTCTTTCTCTCCTGAATTTGCTGCAAGTGGTAAGCTTGATCCAGAGCAGGGATTGGCAAATAATTTTCTTAAAACAGTTAGATAGTAAAGGTTTTGGGTTTATAGGCCATATGGCCTCTGTCTCAGCTACACTATTCTGCTTGGAATGCAAAAGTAGCCATAGACAATATATAAGTGAATGCATAGGATTGTGTAAATAAAACTTTTTGCAAAACCAGGTGGCAACCACATTGATCTGAGGGCTCTAACTATACAAAGTCTGGTTGACTTTGTATTTAGAGGCTTGATCAGATGTAGAAGCAAGCTTTTAGCAAGAAGAAGACTTAGTGTTGTTCATTTCCATCAGGGGGCATAGCATGCCAGGTTGTCCCTGTTCTTGTGATGTTAGTAGCCATTGGAGGATCATATCTAGATCCACTCTTTCACCAGGGGCTGCATAACTATAATATTCTTTACTCCTTTGGCAGTTATTAGTAAGTCCTTCCATAATGAGAAACTTCCCCTCACCAACCATTTAGTTACCCCAAGATAGAGTTAATAAAGGACAGACAGAATACATTTGCAAACAATTTTTAAAATAATGAACTGAGTATTCTTGAGAAGTAACCAATGAGAGATTTTCTTCAGTATCATTATGAACACTTGGATTTAAACATTATTTAATGCTTTCAATTATCCATTTTGGTTCTTACTCTCATGGGTACTCCAATTATCCCACAGATAGGCAGTGGGAGCCTTTGCAGGTTATGCCCCCAGCTGTCCTCGATGACACACATGCTATGTCAAGATACTCCAACCTAGTCCTGTGTCCTTGCTGCTCCAAGCCCATCAGCTATCTCCGAGGAACCATGGATAGATAGAGGAGCTCATTGCTGCTTAGTTAGTTCCTAAACCATTTTAGTTTAGGTATTAGAAAACGTGTATTTTTTTTTAAGATTTGTCATGAATTTATATTCCTTCATAGTGATACTGCCAATGCTAATTTGAATTGACCTCTCGCTTCTGTTTCTTCTTTTTCCCATGATGAAAATCTTAGTTCCCAAAGACACCGATATAGTCACTCGGTTGCCTTATTGTCCCTGCAGTTCCAGGCAAGACAGAGCAGGCTGTACTGAAGACCACCTTAGGTGAATTATAAATAAGGACCTTAATTTCCTAGGAAAGGGCTCATCCATTTTCGACTTCTCTATATATCCTGCTGTGTCTAATTTCTTAATAAGTAGACACAATCAGCCCTAATTTTGCTCTCAACCTGGAGACATGGGGTCTCTAGTTTCAGGAGAGAGAGAGAGAGAGAGAGAGAGAGAGAGAGAGAGAGAGAGAGGAGAATCAAGGGTATTTTATGTGCAGCCCTGTTGTGGGGCAACTGGATCAGTCAAAGGCTAATTGGCCAATCCTTTAGGACTATACACGGAGTGAAAAACCTACTTCTGGAAAAAAATTATTGCAAGCAAAAGATTATACCAGAAAGGCGGGAAACAGCTCACAATTTTCTCACTTAGATTTAGATGGGGGCTGGAGATCTTTCAACATTCATATGGAAATATAGGAATATGTTACATCATTATATATTTTAATCAAGAATTGAGTACACCGAGAGTATCTCATACAGAATATATAAATGATACATTCTATAATCAATAATTATACATCAAGGACCTGCTACATGCCAGGCACTACATAAAACCCTTCAAAATGGATCAGAAACACTGCCTGTGGGGAAAACAGAACTGTAAGTCAGAAGAAAAAATACTTTAAACATAAGAGTAAAAAAGTGATCCAGTCATAAAGAAAGGGGAGATTAACCCTGAACAGGAAAAATTAAAGGAAGCCTTTATGGAGGAGCTGACTTCTCAGTTCAGTGGTGAAGAACAGGAAGGATGTCAACATCTGGGCAAGGTTTCCTTAACACACAGGGGTCAAGGCTGCCTCTGCAAGGGACAGAGCAAGAAGGCATACACCATAATGCTCTAAGCATTATGGCTCCAGCCTGGGAGCCTATAGAGCTTCTAATAAGTAGACACAACCTACTTATTAGTAGATTGTGACAGAGCCCTGGATGGAGCTGAGCATTCCTCTTTCCCAGCCCAAAGGTCCACACAGGGTGTCCCATAGACTTCCATGAGCTTATAGAATCAGAGAAGGGGACCCCTGTGATCTTCACAGGAGAGTTGAATCTGCTTTTAAATGAAGTTGAAAATTAGGATATATCTATCCCCCCAGGACACTTATACCACCTGTTAATCTCCATTTTTTTTTCCTCCCTAGACCAGAAGGGAGAGAAATTAACTGCACTAGTAAGAGATGCTACCGTGGTGCAGAGGAGGAAAGCGCAGGTCTGCAGGGGGAGGTGCAATTCAACAAAAAGAAATCTCCTTGCCTTCAGGGGAAGAGAGAAAGACAGCAAGGCAAGGATGCAGAACCAGAAGTCTGAGTAATAAAAAATGAAAATGATTTGCTTTAAGGACACACACACTGTTGGAAAATCACTGAGTAAGGAAGAGTCAGAGCCACCTTTGTGTATATCAGTTTGTAGTAGAAGCTTTCACCTTTAAAACTAGGATTTCTGGTAAAATAAGTTTATGTACAAAATGGATTATTGGGAATATCACTTTAATAAGAATAGAGAAACCAAGCAATAGGTAATCTTTTGTGGGAAATATGAGCTTCTGTCTTTTAAAAATATATTTACTAGTCTTCAGGATACAGAGTGTAAGTATCATTAAATAAATATGGGAGGTCTCTGTTTCTGTTTCCATCTCCTCTGGTTTCGTTTCTTGGCCTTATTTGCCAACACAATGCATGAAAGAAATCTCCCTCTCTAATCCTCTGATGAGACAGGGTTTGTGCTTTCTTTACCTACAACCTGAGTACCCTCCCCATCTCCTTTTAGTGTGTACAGGCACTAATGGTGCAGGCATGGAAGATGGAAGGCAGCGGAGCAAATGTTCTATTAGCCTTTCTTATTGAAGAGCCTATCATATTCCCTGAATAATTCCCAATCCATGTTTAAGACCAGATACATTATAGGGAAAAGAAAGTCAAAGGGAAAGTTCATTGGTGGTATGTCCATGCCAAGGTTAACAATGTTAAAAAAGAAAGAAAGAAAGAAAAAAAAATTTTAAATATAAAATTGAAAGGGGACCAAGCATCTTTACCTGGGTTTGCTGAATGACCTGTGTTTTGGGCCTTTCAGGGACAAGAAAACTGAGTTTATGGCTACTTCTAAGACAGAGGGATTTACTGCCACCAAGTTGTGCTAATGAGAGAATAAACAATTAAACAATCACTAATAGTTAATTTAGTGATTTAGTCACTAAATGTGAATGTATGAATAAAAATATTTTTTAGCATCTCAAGTTTAGGAGATTGCTGAATATGGGAAAAAAAAAAACATTAGAAATAGTTCATGTAGCCCTCTCACAAATCATCAAAATCATGGTCTCAGAGCATCAACTGCCTTTTTAAAAGGGCAAAGTTCAACTTGGGGGTCCCCTGTAGACTCCTTCTAATAAAATATTGGGGTGGAATCTTCTAAAATATGTGAAATATACACACATTAAGTTAGATATATAATAACATTTATTCTTGGGCTGGGGATATATATCTCAATTCATAGAGTGTGTGCCTCAGATGCACAAGGCCCTGGGTTCAACCCCCAGCACCACAAATAAATAAATAATAACATTTATTCTTAGGAAAATACATAATAATGCTGAAAGAACTCTCTATTAGCATCTGAAAATAATGGCTAAAGAAACAAAGGCTCTCACCTTTGGGAGAGGCAAAGACTTACACTTTATTTGGTATTTTAAGCAGTGATAAAACCCTTTAATAAAGGATAGAGCTCAAAGCACAAAGTAAAGGAAGAATAAGATGTAACTGATGTGTTTTATCAGCTAAAGAATTCCTATATATAGAATACCATACCTTTTTAATTTCAGATTTCAAATTACAAGGGTTACTCTGCTGGCTGAAGAGGGATTTCTTGAATCTCTCTATAACTCTTCTTTTCAAATTGTGGTGCAAAGCCGGAGGAAGCTGTATGAAATCAGAAAATAATCATTAAAACCAAATACTCAACACTGCATTGCTGACCACAGGCAGCATTTACAGGGGGCCAATGGAACAATGTGCAGCCAATGGAGCTATCGTTTAAATTTTATTCCAAATTAGTATGACTCTGTGCTATGATTTTTTTTTAATCTTATGACGCCAAAGTAGTAAAATAAATCACTGCCTTTCAAAAGGTCTGCTTTCATTTATCTTATCCTTGTTATACTCATTGATATTACTTTTCATATAACAACTAAACCATTTACTAGTTGCACACATATTGAATTTTGTAAAGAACAGCCTTGAAAAAGTAGGGTACATTTGATAATGTTTAGGTGGGTATAGCACACTCAGAACCATCCATGGTAAACACCCTGGCAGTGGCCCTTGTCATAAAGGATCTGATACTTTAGACCAGAAAATGCATGTCTGCCACAGTTCACAGTCACCTGCCTGGGAGTGCCCCCTGAAAATTCAGCTGGAGAGAGATCGGATTTTAGGAACTGCTTGTATTCAGAAGACAGACAAAACAGATTAGTATATATTAGGGCCCGGCCAGGATGAGTGAGACTTAACACATATGTAGAAAGTCATTGTGGAATCTTAGAAAATATGGTAACTAGATGAAAACAAGGAATTTAAAAAAAATGATTTGCAGTGCTTTGCAGGTTGGATTTACACAGGAAGTTAAAGATCCCAAGAAGCACAGAGAGATGAAGTGAAGTCTGGGAGACGGATAACAGAAAAGACCCAGGGTCAGCATTATAAGCAGTCTCAGGGTTGACAAAGTGTTCCATTTTGTATATTGGGAGATCTTGAAAGGGGAAGAGGAACAGATAAGAAAACAGATAGCTCAATGGGAAGAGACCCAGGATATAAGTAAAAGCTCAGATCAAATGAAAGAATGACATGGAGAGACAGTTGGGATTTTCTAGGCTTCCTTCCAGTTCCGGTTGGTGTCACGTGGCTATCTTTGGCCAATAAGATGGTGTGTATCACTCTAAGGATGAAGGGATGCTCCTCCTTTACACAACCAGGGTGCTCCTTCCATCTCTATCCTCCCCTACTGCAGCCCAGAGTCCACCTCTTCTACATGGCATGGCCTCGACATGGTCAGCCTGAGTGAGAAATCACCTTCTATGGTGTCAAGGCAAGGGATTTGAGGGAGTACTGTTTAGTGGCATACAACTTATCCTATTCTGAATAACACAAAGAACATCTATTCATTCAAATTCATGTAAAAGGTAATAGAAGAGCAAAGCATAGGGTCTTTGGGGTTTGCAATGACTGATTTTGTAGCCAAAGAAAAATTGTTCATAATCCCAAACCTGATACAATGCAGGACCCATTATGAAGTTTTATACTTACACAACACAGAAACACCGGGCAACTGAAAAGACTATGGGGGGAGGGGAGGGAGGGAGAGAGAGAGAGAGAGAGAGAGAGAGAGAGAGACTAGCAAGAAGCACTCTACCACTGAGCTACATCCCCAGACCCCCCAAAATGCTTTTAAATGTACCTGTAATCCTTGTGCTTGAGCTAAAGTAGGCTTAACTAGGGGGAAATGGATTATTCTGGAGATACTGAGCCCTTCTGAGTGCTTTGAAGGATTTAATCATCTGGCAGCACTAAGACTTCACTGATCTCTTTTGATGTCACTATTATAGCTATCTCTTCCCTTGATCCCAACTTGATTCCTCCCCATACCCGCAGCAAATGGTCATAATTATTACAGTCCTTTCACATGAGATGGAAGGGGGAAATCATGTAAGATAAAGGAGTGATATTTCTGAGCATTAATGAGCAAATAGTGGGAAGACAGACAATGGAAATGAGCATAAAAGATAGATGTGTGCAGGAAAGAATAGCAAAAGAAGAATGGATTTAATATGCAATAGAAACAGACAATGAAGGGGAGAGGCACACACACACACACACACACACACACACACACACACTTTCCTGGCGAAGGTTTGGGTTGAGCAAGAAGGGGATGGGAAAAGTCCATGGAGAGGCATGGGGTTTGGTGGATTCTCTATTGTTGCACACCAGAAGTTGCCACCTCACTGAATCAAACACCAGAGGGCAGTGTCGGCCCAGGACTATATGTCTGTGGCCCAGTGTGATTGCAGCACAGCTGTCCAAGAGAAAGGCAGCAAGTACTGTCTGTACTATAAACTCTTGAAGGTGTTAAGCACCCAGTGGGCTCATAGTTTCTTCAAAGGAACCTCAGCCCAGTACTCTGGCAGCTATATGTATCGAATTAATTCAGATACTCTGAAAAATCTTGCTGTTTATTTAACTTGATAAGTCTCTATATAACTTAGAACTAATTGCACTTACTGCTCTAGATGACCTGCATAAATTGTATAAAACTCATTCGAATGAGCTAACATTCAGTCAACTTAAAGATTCATACACTGGGAAGTATTAGAAAGCTATTGTATCTTATTGGAATAATGATCTCCATAGACAGCATCTCATTGTTAAAGTTTTTATGGAAGAATTTTAAATTTTAGAGTGATGACTCATGCTTAGCTAAACTGCAGATGATGTGAGTATAATGATATATTATGCACAAGAACTATCATACCAGTAATAGAAAATCAATACCTATGATTCATATGTGCTAGGCACCATGATCACTCTTTTATGGGCATGATCATACTTTTTACCCACAACAAACTCATAAAGCAGCACTTATTTTATGGGCGAGGAAATCAGAACTTAAAGACCTTATATAACATGCAATACACTTTCTGAAGTAGTAAGTGTTCTAGCACAATCGCTACCCTAAAGCAAATACCAACAGTACTAGTCACTGCAGGACAGCACTTTATAGTTTATTAATATTTTCATATACTTTGTTTCCTTCAAGGCTCATGGCAATCCCAGAAGATCTCCCATTTTATGAGCAAAGAAACTAATTCTAGAAAAGGTAATGACTTTCTCAAAAGCCAAAGATTTGACAGCTTATATTTTGTTTGCTTTACTACACCTTACAAAGTAACAAAAGAAAAATTATGAAATCTGACCTGTACATTTTCTAGTAGGTTTTTTCAAACTTGTAAAAAAGAATGTATACATTCTTTCTAAAGAACCAAATTCTCTGTCCAAAAATACATCAGCAGACCACTAGCAGTCCATAGGGCTCCATCTGATAAATAGTTACCTAAACCAGTATCTGATTCTATTTCTGAAAAAGTTATTTTGACATGTTATTGCTTAAGAGGAAATTTTCCTAAATGCTAGATGAGATATTCAAAGACAATCATCCAAACATACACACAAAAATGTAACACTTCTCTTAGAATTTACAGACCCTGAAAACATATGTTGATTTGAGTAACACAGATTTACCCTAAATATCCTGTTCTGGTTAATCTCTGTCACCTTGCCATTAGTAAGCAGGTGATCCAGGTGAGTGAGTATGAATTGTTAAATTCTTATCAATCATTTGCTACAAAACACTGCACGCGGGGCCAGGTTTGTGGCTCAGTGGTACAGCGCTCACCTAGCATGTGTGAGGCACTGGGTTGGATTCTTAGCATCACATTAAAAAATAAAAAATAAAAAAGGTATTGTGTCTATTTACAACTAAAAAAAAATTCTTAATTAAAAAAAAAAAAAACTGCATGTTTCCCTGATGACAGCCAGTAAGATCATTTTCATTTGAGGACAGCACATTACTGTGCATTTTTTTTTCCTGTTAGTAATGATTGTGGCTGTTAAGATGAGCAGTCATGAAGATCTACAACCAGAACTGTCTGCCTGGTCTCTTGGAGATAGATGTTTAGTTTTTAAAAGTTGATAAATGCTGATTTTCGACACATTTATTTAAGAAGACAAAACACAGAATAGACTTAAACTCCAGCCTTAATTTGGCTGTGCAGCTCTTACCTAAGCAATAATACATAAAAACTCATACTAAAAGGTCACCTGTGTACTTGTAGTCACCTTATAGGCCAAAGATCGATTTTGGTTTCTGGCAATGAAAACGAACCCACAGATTTTTCATTCTTAGCTTCCTGGTCTTAAGATTACCATTTGAGTTTTGACAGAAACAGATGTCAAATCACTGAAGGCAGAAGTAAGGATTTTAACATCCTGCCTTGTAAAATAGTTGCTTTTAAGTGATTTTCACAGGTCTGTCTCCATGGCAACTGGACAGGAAAGGCCACCACCAGCCAAAGGCAAGAAGTTTGCCCTGCAAGTTCATCTTTTGGTTTTCAGGAAGTATGTGGCCCTCAGGTCAGGGCAGCCACCAAGCTTAAGTACATAAACATGAGAGAAAGAAGGGTTTGTTTGGTTGGTTGATTTGTTTCTCAATTCAACCTTGCTTTCTCCAAGTTTCCTTTGCAATTAGCAGAAAGAGAAAACTGACTTGGTCTCTAACTTACATCACATATCCTAGTATAATGATTAGGCCTGTATTTTTTGATTTGTGTCAAAAGCATCGACTTTGTTTAGCACTGTAGGTTAAAGTTCCCCAGAGGGGAATCATTGCTTACTATGTGCAATGCCATGAACTTTCCAGCATTCTGAAACACATTTGAAAAACCATGATAGTTATATCTTCACTTGGAGTAAGGAAAGCCATTCTGCCAAAAAAAAATGCGAACTCATTTGTCACACTGGCAGTTTAAAAGCATAATAATCAGATATTTACAATAGTTTTATTCTTGCTTTAAAAATACTTTGAAATTCAATAAAGAAATGGAATATACCCGTTAAAAACTTTTTTCATTTTTTACATCAAAATTACTGAGACAGGCATATGGAAGCTGAACTTAAATTTCAAAGGATATTTCTCTTAATTTAATAGTTATTAGTTGAGGTAACTGAAAAGTCATCTAAACTATTTCTATAACACTAGAGTTAAGAATAGTCTCCCATGTTTCCATATCAATGGTTAAATGGAGATGCATTTTTAATACAATACTTTATAAGAGAGAGCAGATCACAATTTTTATTTATTAACCAGGCTTCCCTCCTCCCCATACACACATATTTCCTTGTACTCCTTCACTCCCTTTTTCATTTACTTGGAAAGGTTTTTGTGGTTACCTAAGAAAAAGGATGGCAGAAAAAAAGAGGAAAAAGTAATCCATTTTGGCTTTTGCATCTAAAAGAGCAGACATCAGGGTGACCAAAAAGAACAATAGATTTTGGGACAAAATTTGACATAAGAACCAGACTGCTCAACCCTACGCATGAAAGAGGCTCCTCAGTCTAGAGGCAGAAATCAGAGGGGGTGTGGGTGGTGCCAGAGAGTTGCTTGCCTAGTCCCCAGGCTGTGGGCCACTGATCAGTGCCCGTCGGCTCCAAGTCCGCCCTTGACTGACCTGCCTGTGAAACCAACACTGCTCTCCTTCACCAGCTGTCTGGATGCCAACCTCGCCCATAGGAAGGCCCTGGAAGGACCCTGAAGGAGGATGGAGCTCATCTTTCTGGTCCAGCGATGCTGTTGCCTTGCTCCAGTGGTACACGGTGACACCCCAGTGGTAAGAGGTCACCCCAAGTCACATTCAGTAGCACTGACTCTGTAGGTGGCTTTCCAGAGACTTCTATGAAATAACACCTACTTCTGGGTAGTCTCCCCTGATTCCATGGAGAGTATACACCAACACCATCCAGTGCTGATTTCCCAACGACTTCCACAGCATGGTACCTCATGTGATGTCTTGCTCTGGTCCCCAGAGGGAGGCTTCTGATCAACTTTCCCCAGCATGACACTTTTGCAAATTTCTCTGACCTTTCCAGTGATGTCTGGACCTCAATCCAGAGTAAGCGGTGTTCGTATTTGTTTCCTTGTTAGGTGCTCTGCCTCAGTCCTAGAGCTTATGACTTCTCTATCTGCTATTCCTATGTGCTTTGGATTTCTTTCCTCATCATCAGTAGATAAAATTCTGTTATCGTTAATAATTTATTATATTAATCTCATTCCTTGTTGAAATTACTGTTGTGGCTTGGATCTGGAATGTCCCCCAAGGGCCCAGGTGTTCATAGCATGATTCCAGGGAGGCACGACTGAGAGGTAGTGGAACCTTTAATAGGTGGGGCCTAGTGGGAGGTCTTCAGGTCATTGACGACCTGCACTTGAAGGAGACAGTGAGACCCCAGCACCTTCCTTTTCCTCTCTTTTACTCTTCAGACACAAGGTGAGAGGATTTGCACCACCATGTTCTTTTACCATGATATACTGCCTTGATATAGGCCTGTCAAGGGCCAACTCATCATGGACTGGAATCTCAAAAATGATGAGCCACAATAAATCCCTAAAACTTTTCTCTTTATAAGTTGATTGTCTTGGGTATTTGTGACAGTGAGGGAAAGCTGACTAACACAGTTGTGTGGTTTCTGACTGGACCCTCACTGATACCAGATAAAGGTTCCAGGAATGTCCAAGGAGCTTGACCCCCAAAGACAGGATTTGGGGAGTGGTATGATTGTGTCCTTGGATCAGTGCTGAATTTGGTTGGTTGGTTTGTCACCAACAGGACAATATCCAATAGGATCCAGTAACTTATTTCATTTAGTGGCACCACAACTGATCAGCTCATCACCTCGATGCAGTGCTGACTAAAGCCCAAATGGCCACTGCACTTGACTGTCAGGCAACAACAAAGACCACAAGGACTGTGGTATGGAATGGACTTTTTTGAGTGCACTGGAGCACTGATAAAGTAACAAGTGTGGATCTTTTAACTGTCTGTTCAAGTCATGATCTGAGACCCAGGAAGATTCCAGCAGCTCCAAAATAACCTGTTATTTTGTGCTGTCAAAGCACTGATATGGCTGATAATCAAATGCTGAATTTAATTGGAAAGGCTGATAAATTACAATGTCAGTTGAATTCACACTTCATCAAGTTTTTCATGTGAATGTTAGAAAAAAAAGAAAAGGATACTAAAAATTAGAATAGGGATTTCTCGCTGAGCCCAGATCATGCTGACAGTCTTAAAACCCAAGTCACTCTGGGCCTTCATTGTTAATGCAAGAAGCTTGTTGCTCTGTGTCTAAGAAAACAAGCCTCCCTTTGCTTGAAAACTGGATGATAAAATCAATGGGAACAGATGTCTTTAAAAGAAATACTCATTCTTCATAAGATCCACAACAATGAGGACCAAATCCATAGCCAGAGACGTATCTCACTATGATCTAGGGGAATTAGTATCCACCACCACTCTGGAGGAAATAACCTATCCTCGAAAAGAATTGCAAGATTTTGCTACTATATATTAGCAACCAGCCAGAGAACATGTGCAGAAGTGGATTCTAAGGATGTTAGGCCAGGAAGGATAAAATATAGCACAAGACCAGACTGAATTCATCAATGTGGGTGCACACAGTAGAGATTTAATGTGTTAGTTCAGCAGATGGAGGTGCAGCTTAACTATTTGGTGGACTGAAACTGATTTTCAATGGTGGCCTGTGTTTCGTGATGGTAAAGTGCCAGAACTTCTCTGGCACGTGGAGGAGGGAATCCAAAGGCTCAGAGAAACAGGAACATTGCAGTGGATTTACTAGATGTGATCTGCACGTCCACTCCCCCACCGCTTTCAGACAGAACACCCAAAAGGCTCTTCTTTTAGTAAGGCACTGAGAAATACTCGGAGAGGGGAGCCTCTGCATCCTTGGAAGGCCCCAGGGTTGCTCTCCTTTGTAAGCCAGCTATAACACTGAAGGACACAGTATTCCAATGTATCCAATGGGCAGAGAGAGGCCATTTGAAAGCATGTGACAAGTGGTGAGCGTTCATGACAAGGTAGCGGCAACATGCTGTTAGTTAGAAAGCCTTTCACTGCAGACATCTTTGGTGGTAATTAATTAACTAGGGTGTTCCTGGAAAGAAAATCAGTAGTCAGCCTACTAGGTAGGACATTTCTGAGCCCAAGAAACAGAAGAGAAGCTCCAGATCTGGCAGACAAGATCCTGACCGGAGTTGCCACTGCCACTGTTATAGTTTCCAATATAGTTTCCAGACCTAAGTCAACTCAAGGGCCCAGAGCCCCTTGGATCATACGGAAGCTGGGATGCGATGAGGAGGCAGGTCCTGAAACATACTATAACATTTCCTCCAAGCCTTCCCACAGAGATCTGCAGCCATTTACTGAAGTGATTGTACACTGGGGAAAAGGAGGCACAGGTTTTTTGGGAATAATAGACACTGGTTAAAAACCAATAAGCAAATTCCTAGAGTCTTAAAATGCCACTGTGTTGCACCAATCAAAAAGTATTTTGCTGTATATTTTTGCAGGAAGGGTATTCGGTGATAAATGAAATATCAGCCCAAGTTTGCACTTATAATGATCCCAGCTGGTCCACTGATCTTTAGATATTTCTCTGCAGGACTTGAATGGAAAATTGGAATTGCCAAAGTTGGCTACTAACAGCAACCCAAGGCAGAATTTTTTAATCTTATTTATTTATTTATTTATTTGGTACTGGGGATTGAACACAGGGGTGCTTCACCACCAAGTTACATCCCCAGTTCTTTTTTTGAGGCTGGTCTTGAACTTGTGATCCTCCTACCTCAGTCTCCTGAGTCACTGGTGCACACTAGATCCTGCTTGGATCTTTGAATCTTACAGTGAGGAAGTGTTTATGCTTTGGTCACTGATAGATCCAAATACCTGGAATTGTGTTTGGCTCAGGGCAGGCATTTAGTCATCACATATCCAGTGAGCAAATATATCAATAAGCTACATATAACACACAGTCATAAACTTCAACATAATACTGACTTTCTTGCCCAAATGGTTACAGTTCTTATTGAATATTTTAAGTTGTTTTCACTAGACAGGTTTCTGTCCATCATTAATAGATACTTTTCAATACTGATTCTTTTTCCTCAGTGCCTAAGTCTCTGAGATTTACAAATAGAAAATCTTAATAATCCTGGATTTTGTGTGGTTTTTGGCTTTCATATTTCTGAGCCTTCCTAGTGTCAACCGAGCATCCTCAAGATTAAGGATGGTGGTGGGAGCACTATTTCCTGTGGTAAAGCTGTTTATGGGAAAAGAAGCCCCGCTCTATTCCCACCCCCACCCCCCCACACACACACACACACACAAGGAAGGGCCATTTGTGTGGAAGTCTGCTTCTGGCTGGGCTGCTGGGAGCCATTAGCCAAGTAGGTATGACAATTTCCTTGCCAGCTACCCCATGTTGCAGTGACATTGAATGTAGGTGACCTTGCTCAAGGACCAAGGCGGATTAGGGTGTTCCCGGTTTAAGATAATCGGGTTTAGGGCGTTCCTGGTTTAGGTTCCAGGTTTAAGGTTTAAGATTATTCCTGCTGGGAATAGGGCGTATCCTGCTGCCTGAGTTCCCCTTGAGTTCTCACGGGATTCAGACAGTATTCTTGGGGAGATAGAAGCCCAGTGGAGGTGGATTTGGGCAGAGAACGTGGATTTCCCCAGAACGTGTTTGTAGACGGCTGGTGTGAGTTCGGGAATAAAGAGTTGCTGTTTGAATCTACAAGCTGTGTGGTGGCTCGTGATTGTGTGCCCAGCCAGACTGCGGCATTTGTGCCCAGCCAGACTGCGGCACTGGGCAGGAAGAAATCACAAGGAAACCCCGACCTATTTGCTTTTTTACCCTGTTGCCCTCCCAGCTTGGTTGCCAAGAAGTATCCCTACACGTGTGTCCTGGGAGGAAATAAAAACAAGTGTTCACTCAGCTGGAAGTCCTACAAGGTAGTTCTTCAGTGGTATTAGTACCCAACTTGTGTTTCAGATGGAAAAGAAATAGAAGGCTGGAACACTGACCTGTGTGATATAGATGACTTTGTGCAGCTGGATTAGTATTTGCTGGATGGGATCACTGATCTGACGCACCTTCCTCTGGGACACAGCAATTCCTGCAGATGCTGTGGGTGAAAAATTCCACAGTTAGTCAAGTTCTCTTTCAAAGACGATATTAATAAAAAAAATGGGATAATTTTCTGAAAAAAAAATTTAAAGGAAAGACCTCACCTTATAAATGAGACAATATGAAGAAACCCTGTAATATTTTATGATTTGGAATAAACAATTCCTTCCCTTTACTTCTCAAGCTTCTAAGTAACATAATGGTTGTACCTGTCATTTGCAAGACCAATTGTCTACTAGATATTTCTCCTGCAGTTTCAGCAAGGAGGAAGTGGTGCTTTGTGGCCACTGAAAAGCCCAGCTTCAGATACACTTAAGTGGCTATAATGATTTTAAATTTTAAATTCATTATATCCTCCATAAAATATTTTAAAACCAATTTTGTCCCAACTAATAAACACAAACACCAAATAGGCAATGTTACAGAGAAACAAAACTTCTCTTAGCTAGAATTAAGTACTTTTTAAATCCTTGGTTATTATGAATTATAATTTTCACCTGAATTTCATCCTAGGTCTAAGCTGGGCACATTTATATTTTTCCTGACTTTTCCTTATAAAGCTATATCAGCCACTCATACACAACTTGACACCTGTTAGTCTGATATCAGGCTATTTAAAGGGATGACCTTGATCCCTATGATGGCCACCAGACCAACTCGACCTCCTCTTACCTCTAACTTCCCATGGGAGGACATGGAAAAGGGACTTCAGATATGTGCCTTATGATATTCTTTCTCTCCCTGCCCTTAGCTTTCAGCATGCTTTTAGTAACCCTTAATAATTCCATTTAAAAAAAATAGTTTCTATGATCCACTTTTCTTCTTTCCATACAACATCAAACCTATATGAAATTAAACTTGAATATAATCACTGCTTTAGCAATCATTAAGATTTTTTTCAAAATGATTCTAATACAAGTGCTTTCTGAGAAAGCTTGCATATTTGCCATAAATTCTTTGTTTTCAAAACATTTAAAGAGAAAATGTAGTGTAGTTGTTTAAGAGTTAACATGTGTTATTATAAGCATATTAAAATTTATATTTAAGACATATAAAAGAATAAAATATAAACATCCTCTTTACTAGGTATCTTTAGTTGAAATATTAGCACAAGAAATAATCAGATTCTATGTCATCTGCAGTCAACATCTTGCTTAAATATTTGGAAGTTAAAGGATTTATCTCCCCTGAATACTCTGTCTAACTCTTTTTAAGCATTAATTATTTGATCATTAAAATGAGGTTTAATAAATTACCCTTAGGGTAAATATATGAAGGTAAATCAGAAAGCACTAATGTAACTGTAAAATAGAAAATGGGAATTGTCTGCTCCAGCTTGTAGAGATGGCCAAGTGTACACCTGCCACATTTTCTACAGTGATAGTCCTTGCAGGAACAATGCTCATAATGCAACCCTTTCTTTGTTCAGATCCATAGCAAAAAATGGAGACCAGGTGATGTGGCCAAGCTGATGCTACTACAGAAACATTAACTATGCATTTTCTGAAAATGGGGGCGGGGCTTGGGTTTTTAGCATTTCACATTGACTACTTTGTATTTTTTATTGGTAGACATGACAGCCATAGGTAACAAGTTAAAATCTCACGGCATTGGCAGAGAGCTCTTAGGCTTGTGATGACATTTGGGGTGGGATATCACACAGGTTTGACTCTACCTTGCCACAAGCATGTGCTCATCTGTGGCCCTAAATACAAAAACAGAGAGAGTTAGCTAGGTTGTCTACTTTGGGAACTGATCAATTATGCAAATTAACTTGAAAATTATTTCCCTTAAGACCACTACCCTCTTAATCCCAGTAAATTCTTGACTTTCAAAAATAGTTTTGATGGCTTATTCAAAAAACTAAATTTCAGATGTTTAATTATGTTTGATCCTTATAAAACAGCAAATGATCAAAATATAAGTATTACAGATGGTGCTCAGGCTCCCTAGAAACCACCCCACACTCCCACACCTACCCAGATAATCCCTAATATCAACTTGGTATATTGCCTTTTGGTCTTTTTCTATCCATTTGTGTATGTGTGTGTGTGTGTGTGTGTGTGTGTGTGTATCTCCAGAACACTACTTTCCAAACTATGGTTGAGTCCTGAAATCAATTTAATGTGTTGTAATTCGATTCATTCCATTTTGACAAATGGAACAAAGCAAATTAGAACAGGAAAGAACAATTTCAGAGTACATCTCATGTAGTAAGGGTCCACTCCATCAAGACATGATGGGTGTATCTTATTGAGGGTTATTTCCAAAAGACATTGAAAGTCACTACTATAGAAAGTCTCTAGTATTATTTCCTCCTTTTCTATCCTTCTGTCCTTCTTCCTTCTTCAGTCCCTCCCTCCCTTCTTCCCTCCTTTGCCTTTTAAATGAATGGTGACACATCACATCTTATAGACTATTTCACAATTTGTTTTCTCAGCCTCTCATGGAGATCCTTTTCTTCCCCCAACACACCCAGTTCTAGCTCATTCCATATAACTGCTGATAGTTTCACATGTTCTGGAAGCACTATGGTTTACTTGGCCACTTCTGCCTTGCTGGGCACTGAGTTGCATTTCGATTCTCATGATTTTAAGTGATGCTGCACTGTGTATACATGTGCATGCCTCATTGTGTGTTAAGTACAAGAGCTTTTTCAAAGCTGATATGGAGAAATTAAATAGCTGGTCCCTAGAATATACACATTTCTTACAGTGACAAATTATTTGAGGGGCAAGGATTGAACCCAGGTCCTCACACATGCTAGGTGAGCTTTATGCCAACTGAACCACATCTTCAGCCCCCTGTAATAAATGCATTTTTAAATGGCTAAGTCACCTTATACTCTGACAGAAGAGAAACTATTTTCCTATACCTTAATCAACACTACATATTATCAAATTTTCAATTGTGCCAATCTGATTTTTTTCTGTTGTATTTTTTGAATGCAAGTGAGGTTACTATACTTTGCTGTATTTTTTCTTGCTAATTTGTAAATATTCTTACTTATTCTGAATACTGATCCTTTTATTGTACTTTGCATTTAAAAGCATTTTCACCTAATCTGTACTTCTTTTGAATTTAAAGGGTCTTTCCCACCCTGCCACCTGAACTAAAATTAATGTTTAGTCTCAGGTACTGCCAAATCTCTCAGGTACATGCTGTCACTGTATCACAGCAAGCTGGGGTCCCATCATCTGCTTAGAGCCATGGGGGATTCTTGCAGGATTACTAAACTGGGATATGAGTTAGGACTGGGGAGACAAAGGAAACTTCAGACTGGGAATGATGTGTAAGAAGTCTACCTGAATATTTGCAAAATCTTGATTTCCCTGGACAAGTGTAGCTGATTCTGGGTTTTTCATCTGATCGAATTCTCACATTTTTAGTATCCTCCTTCCCTCGAATGAAGATTAATTTATCCCTTAATAATTTCAGGAAAACAAAACATTTTTTGAAAATCCAAATAAATATATTCCCTTATTTTTATTCTTCATCTACTGATGAACAACCACCAAGTTCACGGCAAATATTAGCCTTATCATTGAATCTAGTTTTAAAGCATTTTCTCTCAATCTTTCAAATTAGCTCATTAATAATACTACACTTCCTAACTATTCACAAAAAAAGCAGATTATATTTATATGAACAATTTTATCCCCCCCCCCCAAAATTTTTTACTAAAATAATTTTCCCTTAAAAAGAAATCAATGAGTGCTCAAAGCTCTGGGTTCAATCCCCAACACAAAAAAGAAGGGAGTCGGGGAGGGGGGAGTAAAAGAAAAAAAATGATATCAATGAGGTTGATTGTAACAATGTCAGTGAGATATAACATGCTCAAGATTCATATCTATATGGTACTTCTTACTGTGGCATTAATACCATATTTGGTCTCCTTAAAATTTAATACTGTAGGAAAAAAATTGTTTTTAACAAAATTAGAGTTTAGACTATTAGAACACTTTGTATTCTTTCATAGTTTTTATTAAAACAATTTAGTATTTTAAAACAAAGAAGTACAAAATTCCTCATAAGAGGCAATTTACTTTCAAGAATCAAAACTAATCCTACTTGCTTCCTTACTCTGAGGCAAGGATGGAATCAAACTGCTCTTTTCCCCTCTGGAGTGTTAGTTAAGAGCATCTGGGGGGAAGAATGGTGCTTTCTTGGCACAGATGGGGCAAGACAGTGGGAAGCCCTTCACTCACTGATTCTCTCACACACAATCACACTGAAGGGTGACTGTTTTGCCCCCATTTTACAGATGAGCAAATTGAGTAGTGTAGTCTGAATCCTTCTTATTCCCCCAAACTCAGATGTTGAAATCCTGAACCCCAAGTTGACAGTATTAGGAAGCAAGGGATGGTGACAAGGTCATGGGGGCAGAGCCCTCGTAAATGGGATCAGTGCCCTTAGAAAAGAGGCCCAAGGGAGCTCTGCTATTCTTGCCACCATGTGAAGACACAGCTAGAAAGAGCCTAGTGTGAGCCAGGAAGCAGGTTCTCACCAGACACAGAATTTGCCAGCACCTTGATCTTGGACCTCTAGTCTGCAGAACTATGAAAAATAAATTTCTGTTGTTTATTTGCTGCTCAGTGGATGGGATTTTTCCAGTAGCCTAAACTAAAACACTGAGCCTTAGTGGAATCAGCAAATTGCCCAACGAAGATCACAGTGCAAGTGAACGCTGGGACATGAAAGGGGGCAGGCCCTGCATGTTACTGCCCGGACTCAGGCTAGACGGGTGTGAGGGGGCCCCCAGTTCTCCCGAACCCTCTCTAGGAGGCCATGTCACCACAGGCAATCCTTCTGGTTACCACAAAAATAAAATAATACTGAGACTTCTTTCCAGCCTGAAGTACTATTTTTCTTATTATGAGGGCTGTTATTCTGAACACAATGTTCTACCCATATCTTCAAGATTTCAATGTAAATATTTTTGTAAAGCACCCGTGTGTAATGAGTTGGAAGTGACAAGTCTTTGAATCTTGCACAGCATCCTGTGTTTTGATTTATTATCTCAGAGTCCACCAAAATATCCAAGAAAGTTGCTGGTCTCTTGTGCTTTATACTTGACTTATGCTATATAGCCACTCTATTGAAACTGTAATTCATAACCTGACTTATAACCCTGAATCTGTTAGTACAAATTGCATGCACACATATGTGGGTACGCACACCACACACACACAGACTGCACTGCATCCCCCCACCTGACCAAGACATAGTATCAACCGATGATTTTTCTGAATTCTGTCTGCTAAGAATCAGGAAGTTTTGGACAGGTGGAGAGAAGAAAGGTAAAAGAGGAGAAGAAGTGGTGAAAATATTCTTTCCTTAATGACTGGGGCCAACACACACATAAGCTAATCCAGTCTGGACCAAGAGTCCTGATGAAAGACGGTACTGATTCACTCTCACCCTCTGTCCTCATTCACAAGGGTTTTGTGGGAGATCCACCCAGTGACAAAAGGTGCAAAGGTTCCACTTGAGAAGACCAGGAGGAATCAGTAGGTCTTTGATTGGTACATGGCTTCGGTGTGAGGAAGGGTCTATTTGAGTGGTGGCTTCTGAATACAAGGAAAGGTTCCAGAAAATAACAGTCAGTCAAATTAAGAGAGGGTGGCACCTGGAGAGTAGCAGTGTGAGGTGCTGTGTGTGTGGTGTCATGAAAAGTCACGGCATGTGCAGAGCTGGAGGCCACCAGACACCATGCAGGAGGGTGAGGAGTCACCAGGTGCCTATATTTCAGGAAAGACCCTCTCATGAGGAGAGGCCTAAAGCCATGCTAAGGTCCTGGATTGAACATGCTCTCTCCTCTAGGTACTAGCAGCACGGTTTCAGAGAACTCACAAATTCTTTGGGCCTTGATGTCATCATCTGTAATGGGCACGTGGTGAAAAGTGGAACTGGGTTAGGCTTGTCTATGCATTGGTGAAGATCTACAATGTGGTCGCCATCTGTGGAAATCAGGAGCCCCCAAGGCTGCTGAATCCTGGGCCTCTGTGGTTAAGAGAGTGACATCTGCTATGGTTTCAATCTGGTTTGTTCCCCCAGATTTATGCAGGAGTTCAATCACTGAAGGCATGTAACACTGTTAAGAGGGTACAGACATAATCCGCTTATGGTGTTCAGAATTGGGCCTCCGGGAAGTTACTAAGTTTAGATAAGGCCATTAGGGTGGATTCCTCCATGACTGAATACTGGAAACTTTACTAGAAGGAGGAGAGAGACCAATGATACAGACACAGACAGCCATGCTTTCTGTCTCCTGTTTGTGACTCCACATACTGCCTAGTGACTGCCGCAAGAAAGATACCACCAGAACTGAACCAGTACCAGCACATTGCTCTTGAACCTCCAAATCTATGAGCTAAATAAGCCTCTTTTCTTTATAAAGTTAGTCTGCCTCAGGTAATTCATTATAGTCATGAAGAGTTAACTAATATAACATTTCATTAAAAAAAAAAAAAGGAAAGTGACAGAGAAGATGCTGATTAGGGGGCTTGGGCATGGGAGAATTCCTGATGCAGACCAACAGACAGTTGTACAATCTGTTGGCAGGAACTGTTAGAAAGGGACTTGACAGTCTGGGCCTTGTTCCTCTGCTACCCTTAGCCCTGGTGCAATTTCCCACAGGATGGCAGAAAGCTGTGTCAAAATATCAGCTCCCCTTTTGCCCTCTGGGTGATCAGGAACAAACTCTTTTCATTTGAAACTTCAGAAACAAGAGGTTTAAAGGCCACAGAAGCAAGACTGCTTTGAAGTCCTTCCCTCTTAAATTCTAGCTGAGGCTTTTCTGTAATGCATCTTTCATCCTGTTCTGACTTAACAATTTTGTATGTTTGAGGGGAAGGGTCCCCCAGTTCAAAAACTACCATCTCTTCAGTTATTCTTCCATAATATAAAATACCACCTCAGGGATTTTAAAGTTGAAATTCCTAGAGATGGCCACATAGAACAGGGCCAGCACTGTTTGTTTGCACAATGCACGCAGCTGCATTACCTCTCACTCTTGATCCCACCAACATCCCCAGTCCAGCAGCAGAGCATGAGGCAGAATTTGCCCAAGATGGCACGAAAGGGAGGAGCCAGGGAACTGAGAGTGAGTTCCTGGGCTTTAAAAAACAATAGTCTAGGGGCTGAGGCTGTGGCTCAGCAGTAGCACGCTTGTCTGGAATGTATGAGGCACTGGGTTTGATCCTCAGCATCATATATAAATAAATAAATAAAGGTCCATTGACAAATAAAGAAAAATTTTTTTAAAAAGCAATAGTCTAAACAAAAGGCAGAAAGATTCAAAAGAACTGTCGCTGAACAAACTCTTCTTCCTGCCCCCTCAAGGTGCAATAAAGCTTCTCAGAGGAGGGACTTGTTGAGACAAGAAGAAGAGTAAGGCTCAGGAGGCACCCACAGTCCAACTCCCTCTGGGCAAAGTCTGGTGTTGAGGCAGGAAGGAGGGGAACGGTTGGACGACAGAACTCAGACTTTGGGGATCCGAGCATGCAAGGTGTGTGCTCCTTCCCACTATGGTATGGGGGAGCAAGTGGGAAGCAGTAGAGAGAGCTTCATGGGACATCAGAGCAGAGAAATTCTGAGTCGCCAAGTCTCCATGCCTGGACGATGGGGAAGAATAGGCTGCCCTCCCCATGTCCCTGAGAAGACTGGAAGTCGGAGCAGGCCAGCTTGCCCTGTAGAGATCTTGCTTTCTTGTCAAGGGGACACAGCCATGGGTGGAAACACAGACAGAATCTAGAAGTAAGGCAGCCACCATAGTGCCACTACTAAGGCCCCAATGTGGAAGGGTAACCACACTCACTCAAATCAGTGTCGGCACAGCAGTCTCAAAGCCCCAGTACTAAAATGCAACAAAGCCCTGGGAACAAAAAATTCCACCCTGGGAAAGAGAGAGAAGAGCGATTGTCAATTTGCCGAATATCATTCTAATTTAATAAAGAAATCAGCAACACATTGAAATTTACCTGTAGGAAAACGGATTATGTCTTTTGATAATGGCAGAGGTAGATATTGAGTTTGGAGGAAATATCAGAAGTCACATTTTTATTCCTGAATTTGTGGCCTAAAAATTGCACATGCATTTGGCCTAGTCCATAGAGCCTGGTTCTTCTCTGCTATCTCAGTTATTCCTCACGCTATGCTGCAATTACTAAACACTGACTTCCTTTATTCCTACTAGAGAGAATTTTTTTTTTCCTGAAAAAACTAGTGATCCAGTTGATCTAAAAAGAATGGAAAGTAAAGGAGAGGTTTGCCCCCTTCACTCCTCATCAAGCTAGAAAATTTTCTAATAACCATACTTGGTCCTAATCCGATACTCTTAGGATAAGTCAAAGATTATTTAACTAACAATCTGCACCAATAAATGTACATGCTGATAATAACCCTGTAGTATTAGAAGTTAACCTACAGAAATCGGCATGTTGGTATTACTTTAATTCTGAACAAGACGTTGGTATGGTTTTATCACGCTGTAGAACTTTCAAAAGTTTTATACTTAATTAAGCAATCTTTTTTAAAATTATTTTTTATTTTTAGTTGTGGAAACAATACCTTTATTTTATTTATTTATTTATATGTGGTGCTGAAGATCAAACCCAGGGCCTCATATGTGCTAGGCAAGTGCTCTACCACTGAGCCTCAACCCCATCCCCTAATTATGCAATTTTCTTTCTGCTTTTCCTTCTTGCTAACTATATACATCCCTGTCCTTCTAATGCACATAGAATCAACTCTTTTGACCTCCTCCTGGTCCTATCATTAATAGGTTAAAATTTGGACACTTGCTAAAGAAGAACTTTCAACAACTGTGCTTTTACACTCCAATACAATAAAAAAAAAACTTTGTTATATAAATAAAAATGTTAACTGATACACTAACTAAAACATCCCCAACAATCTGTTGAGCACATAGGAAAGAGTATCAATTAAGAATAAGCTGGGAGTGGGGTGTGTTGGCACATGCCTGTAATCCCAGTGGCTCAGGAGGCTGAGGCAGGAGTTCAAAGCCAGCCTCAGCAAAAGTGAGGTGCAACTCAATAAGACTCTGTCTCTAAATAAAATACCAAATAAGGCCGGGGATGTGGCTCAATGGTTGAGTGCCCTGAGTTCAATCCCTGATATCAAAATAAAAGAATGAGCTGGTCTTCCCTATAAAGGACAGGCAAGTGGCCTGGATAGAAGAAAGGGGCCTCTTGCTGGCAGGAGAGTGATTCCTACAGCAGCCACTGGAAGCAGCCTAACTTAGTTGTTTCATCATTTTTCTTAAAGAAAGGAAACTAACAAAAACTTAACAACTGGTTCAATGATTAATATTCTCTTGTGGGTTAAACATATGTTAAGGTCCTAAGGAACCGAACAACTCCTCAAACAGAAGCCAATGCATGAATGGATTCTTGGCTGTTGGTACTGAACATTTCTGCATTTGTAAAATTGCATGGTTCATGTGCAAAGACTTCACATGAACCCAAGGTTCTTGACCTTCAGGTTTCTCATTACTATTGACCCATCCGTCACCCTCTTCAATATTTAAATTGGTCTATGTGACAAACCAGTTTGAATGACTTTGGGAAAACTCTGAACTATTTTTTAAATCCATTAAGAAAAAAAAACATTAACAATACAATTTGGAATTTGAGAGCCATGCTTTTCTCCATTAATTCAATTATTTTGTATACTATGCTACACTCATTACCCAAGTCACAGTGACCTCCCTTCATTCCTGCCAGAGAGTGGTGTGCCTTTCAACCCTTCCTTTCTTTAGCCTTTGCTCCCAGGCAGAAACCCTGAGGGCAGCAGTGTGAGCTGCCATTTTACAGCAGATTCCAGCTGGCACTTGTCTCAGATTGAGGCCATCAATAATTTCTGTCAGACTGAGCATCTCATTAAAATGACACGGCCCTGCAAAGATCACGAAAAAAATCTGCATCTCCAGGAAGCATCCTGGTGGGACCTGGTGTGCATTTCCTCAGTGCCTTCGTTGGCATAAAGAATTAGGAAGCAAAGCATCATTGATAAAGGAAATTTGTACCTTCTACTCCTACTTCAATCTAAAGTCTAATATTAAAAAAAAAAAACATAATACAGGTTGAATAGCCTTTATTTGAAATGCTTGGAAAGAGAAGTGTTTTGAATTTCAGATTGCTTCACAATTTGGTATATTTGCATATACATCATGAGACATCTTGGAGAAGAGATCCAAGTCCTAAACCAAAATTCATTTATGTTTTATATATGCCTTATGCCCATAGCATGAAGGTAATACTACACGATATTTTTAATGCATGGATATTGTGATTGCAACTCATCACATGAACTCATGTGTGAATTTTTCACATGTCAGCACTTTAAAAATTTCAGTTTGGGGATTATTTCAGATTTTGGATTTTCAGATTAAAGATGATCAGCATGTATTTAAAAGTTCGATGTAAAAAAATAATGTTCTTTCAAACTACTTATGCAGTTGGTCTCAATAAAATAGCAAGGATAAACAAGGGCTAAATACATGCTGGATCTGTATCAGTTACCGAATAAGTACTTTTCAAGGGCCTGACCTCAGAGAACCCACTTAAGGCGTGTATCAAGATATCAAAACACACACACACACACACACACACACACACACACCACTATTTATGTATGTAAAATTTTACTGAAGATGCCCATAATCTAGTTGGGAAACATATATAACATACTATAAATCAAACAAAAATATAAACATAATTGTACACCAAGTTATATAGCATAGACTAGTATTATAAGAGATTTGACTAAGATCTAGTGAGCTAATTTTTACATGCTAAAAATGTTTCTGTGAGATAAAATAAGGTAAAACATGGATTCAAAATCACACTGGCAATTGTGAAAATCCCTTTTACATACTGTGTGTCAATGAAAGCAAGCTACTAAGGGTTGCTTGTATAAAGACAACTAGAATATTAGCTGTGCTCTCTAGAATATTTGGATGAAATGTTGACTACTTTATTTATATCTGACCTTTATGAACAAAAGACAAGTGTAAAAATAGATTCATAGTTATCTAGGGGGAAAAAAATTAAGAGCTCAGAAATCGTGATGTGACAGTTTCTATTCATAAGAATCTCCATACATCAGTTCAATGTCTGGGTGTCAGATACTGTCTAAATGAAAAACTGAGCAAGAGAGGAAAAACTGCCAGTGTTAATCCAGTCAAATTAGGCCACACTCTTGACATTACATTTGCACTTTAAAATTTGGGTTTGATACACACACCCCAGAATTTACATTTAACTTATGCTAAACATATCCATAACATTACAGTGTGCCCCAAGTACATGACAAAGAATACATTTCCTGAGTTGTTTTGACATTATTAAATTTTCACAAATATGTCATTTCCTTTGCTTCAAGAGAAAACTTTTTTGAATAAAGACAACAGACCCTGGACTTTTTGGCTGTGCAAAATGTTCAGTAATAGATAGTGGTTTGATTAATTGCTTTGACTCTAGAAATAAAAGAATCAATCTGTTTTTAAAGAACTGAATTCCCTAAGCCATCAGGAACTAATATTAGGTATATCAAATTTGAAATAAATGTAGTTAAAAAGGTATATCTTTTCCCATTTTTTTCTTTCCACTGATTATATCAAGGTTTAAGTTTTAGTATGGTATAACTCTATCCTCATCATTCTTAAATATTAGCTAATGCTCTTTCATAACAAAGACCATAGACCAAAAGATAAGGACATAACAATATCTAATTAGAATTTAATGTTGTTTTTCTTGGATCTTTATTTATGTTTAGAACTTCCATTTATTTACGGCAAGTGTATCTTCCTGGTTTCTCATTTACAGAAATAATATCAACTTCCCCTGTAAGTAAGTTTGAGAAAGTGAGTCAGTTTAAGAACAATATTCAGAAAATAGTAACACACATGGTACTCAGATAAGGCTAACTGTGTCCAATGGTAATTCACAAGTGACAAAGATTAGGGAAACAGAGCTAAAATAAACATATTAAATATATTTATCTGGGGCTGGGGATATAGCTCACTTGGTAGAGTGCCTGCCTTGCATGCATAAGGCCCTGGATTGAATCTACAAAACCACCCCCGCCAAAAAAATATATGTATATATATATATATATAGATATATAGATATATAGATAGATAGATAGATAGATAGATATATAGATATATATCCATTCATTGAGTCCACGTTAATAACGTTAATATTTTCAATGATGCAATATGGAATTCCTAAATTTTCATTTCTGTTGGCAGGGAACTGCAACCTAGTATTTAACCCCCCAAATGTGTATAAATTATTGATACAATTTGTTTGTATTAGAAGATAGAACAAGAGGACTTTTAATAAAAGTAACTTGAAATAGTTTCATATTATGTTCCACAGAGGTTTGGAGGTAATTTTAAATACTGCTGTATCATCACACTATGAACCTAAAAATCCATAAGTTCCATACGGGAAAGACCATATTATAACACAGCCCACTTGGAACTCTAAAATAATGCTTCTTACCTGTGGTTCTGCCATAGCACATGGAAAATAATGTTCACATACTAGAAAAATCAATATCACACTCATACAAAATTCTCCCTTCCTGCCTTTTTTTTTTAATTAGGCAAAATAACATCTACAGGGTTGTAGATGTTGATTATGTTCCTTTCCATCCAAGAAAACTAAATGAAATGGTAAATAAAAATTTAAAAACACACCAATATAATGTGCCTTAAAAAAAACAAATAAAACATTAACACATCAGTGCTTTACCCACTCTTAGTAACAAGTTGTTAAGGTGACTCACAAGTGATCTCCTGACACCTTGGTCCAGACTCACTTCCCTGTTGTTAGAGTACAGTGTCAATGTCCCCTCTTTACACTCTGAGGCCAGAAGTACCCAGGGAATGACTAGAAAAAAGCATGACTTGCAGATAAGGTGACCCAAGTCAATGGGGCTGGTACCAGTTATTAGAAAATTTGATAAAAACAGCTAATAGGGGCTGGGGATGTGGCTCAAGCGGTAGCGCGCTCGCCTGGCATGCGTGTAGCCCGGGTTCGATCCTCAGCACCACATACAAACAAAGATGTTGTGTCCGCTGAAAACTAAAAAATAAATATTAAAAAAATTCTCTCTCTCTCTCTCTCTCTCTCTCTCTCTCTCTCTCTCCTCTCTCTTCTCAAAAAAAAAAAAAACAACTAATAGTTTGAATTTACCTACAACACTTTAAAAAGTACGACTTTAGTAATATACAGAAAAATAATTCTGTATTAAGATGGAGAAAAATGAAGGTCTAGTGTTTGACTCAAAAATGTGAATACTCACAAAATCTGAGTGGCAACCCAAATTTTCTCCAGTGCAATAATGTGCTCAACAATATTGGAAAAACTGTTAACTTGTTTTATAGGTCAGAGGTAGCATTCACTGGCACTGAAGATGCCAGTTGATTTAGTGTTTTCTGATTCATATTTTAAAATATATAAATTAGTGACTTTTTTAAAATTAGAAGGTACAACAAAGTGGAAGAATAAAGGATATATGTAAACTGTGCCATAATATAAATAGTTTGCTAAAGATCCAGAGATCTGATCAATATCACTGACATAAAATCAAGCCTTACACTGGTCCAACTCAATATGCCCTTTAATAAAAAGAATTCCTATTATTAATTAGAAGAGAACCATGAAGTGTTAACACATATGTGTGTCTCACACTTGCCACTATAGAATCAGTCAACAACAATCATTTTAGCTTCATGATTACATTATTAACTTACCTTTGCCAACACATCAGGAACAGAGCCATGGTCAACATGGTAGTTTAGGCATCTCAATAATAAAGCCATCTTGTTTTGCATCTATGCTGACACTGTAATGACCTCACACTGTCAATCACTCTTTCAAGGAAAATTTAACAAATGTCTACTAAGCATGGTCCAAGATTACAGTGAATCCATTCACATCATCTATGTTCACCATACACATCAACTGCACAAAATATTGTGAATCAAAAAGAAGCTAAAGTGAGCACAGCATTAAACAATAATCTCACAAAATAGTCAAATAGAACTTTATACTCAAGAGTCGAACATTCACAAATATTAAACCACAATCACTAGGGATTTTTTTTTCTGAATTGTCCAGGGTTAGCTAATAATTTTACTGTTACTGTTGGACTCTGTGTCTCCCAAAGAAATTAGAAACAGATTAATTAACACATCCATTCCTTCCCAAACCAACATTATAAACTTTTATGTTTAAGGATCCATACTTTACAAATTAGAGAAATAATATAATAAAATATCATTTTAATCAAATACAAAGAAAATAATTTTATGAACCAGAGTAAAAAAAAAAAAAGAAAGAAAGAAAAAAAAGTATTCACTCTTTGGATCATGTAAGCATAGAGTTTACAGAAATACCTACATGAAACACAGTTACTATTTTTTGTTAGTAGGTACACACTTAAGCATCAATAGCTTAACTGGTTAACATTCCCACCAAGGTAGAAATGCAAATTTTGGAAAAAGAGCCTATAATATTTTAGTCAATAAGTGAACACAGAAAGCATTTTGTTAACATCAAATTGCAATAATGGTGGAAAACCAAACAGAATTCTCCTGCTATTTGTATTAAAATTACCCCTCAAATGTCCACCAGAGGTTTCAGGCCCAACTATAATTCTGTGTTCACCCATTCTGTACTTAACATTAATGTGTTCTAAGGAGTACTACCATGATCTTTGAGATTTCGAAGAATCACAGCAGGAAGGCTGTGGGACTGCCACCCTGTCCCTAACTTGGCCTCTAGTTCCTTAACGTGGGCCCTGAGCATGAGGGGTGGCACTTTCAGAAGCAGGTCAAGAGGCAGCAAAGCTGAAGAAATAAAAGGGGGAAAGGTATGAAACTGTAACATAAATCACACTGAATTTCAGGAAGGTATGTTGCATTCTATTGCTACCAACACTAAGTTACCTGGTCTTGGTCTTGATCCTATTCCTCCAATGAAGTCCCTGGAAACCAAAGTAGAGGCCATTAGAATGACTCTTTCGACTTGGACTTGACAAACATTTGCTGTTGGCCTACTCTGCTGTGGTCTACATTATAAATCTAAGTGCATGCTTTTCTCCTTGAAGACACTCTCAAGAGGTTAAGGGAAATAAACAAATTCTAAAGCAGAACAGAATGGACATGCAAACAGGTAGAGATGGAAGAACTCTTGTCTTACCAGGGCTGCTTATAAGTTTTAAGTACAATTAAGAATATAAATCTTCATGCCCTGTGTGATTTTCTTATTACACTTAAAATCAAAACTCTAAAAAATATTTAAATGTTATATGTTGGATTTTCCATTATTGGTTTCTGTAGTCTTCGAAGGAAAAAAAGAAAAGAAACCTATAAGTCTTCCGTTGACATGAGATGATTTTTTTCATTTAAAAGGGTTACATTTTTCTTAGAGTTTCCAGTGCTGTTCATATCCCTTGATTTTCTTGCCTCTAAATTCTAGACTGCCTGATCATTTTGAAATTTGGTGTCAGGCCTTCCTCCTAATCTCCAGTCTTATATTTTCCCACTATAACCTACAGCCAGTTTCATAATTGTTTTTTGTAATGAAATGAGAAACATCTGTGCCCTGACAAGCTACAAGAACTATACTTTGATGTAATGCAATCCAATAAAAAAATATATTGAACATCTATGAGGCACAGGAAGGTATTTTCTCAATAGGAGTGAATATTAGGATTCAAATACAAGCAAACATGACTGATAATTCTCTTGCCCCAATTCTTTCATTTTAATCATCAAATTTTCTATACCTGTATGCAACTTATGCCTAAATTTTTAACAAAATTTCACTCATACCACTTGAGTACTAGAACAATACCAAATTCTTTGTATCCACCTCTGAGTTCCTTCTCTATCCCTTTCTACCCCCTTGACTCTCACCAAGCCAGCCCCTCTCTTGATCTTATATATATATATATATATATATATATATATATATATATATATTTTTTTTTCTTTTTCTTTTTTTCCTGTTCCCAGCCCAAGTTTCCAGAGCCTTGAAATATAATGAAACTCGCCAGTTTGGGAGTGTTAATATATTTTCCATAGACCTCTGATAAGAAATATGTTTAAAGAGAGAAAGGAATGGACAAGCTCTCTGAGAGTTCAAAAGAGGGAGGTTCACAGGAGCGCCCCCATGTGGGTGGGTAGCCTCGGGGCTGGGCTAAAGAGTTGAGCATTTGCTTTGGCTTCCTCACATCCTTGAACACGCAACAGAGCCCAGAAAATGCTTTTGGGTTACCATTATCTCCTAGCCTTCTGGATGGGTCCAGCACTGCCCAATAAAAATATAATGTAAGCCACAAACATAATTTAAATTTTTTTCTGGTAGCCACATTATTAAAAAGTAAAATAAATAAATAAAGTGAAATTGATTTTACAATTTTATTTAATCAAATATTTCCCAGAATATTATCATTTTAACATGTAAAAATAAATGACCTTTTACATGGTTTTACATTTAAAATAATATTAAGTGAAACTAGAAAATTTAGTTCCTTGGTTATGCCAGCCACATTTCAACTGTTCAAGAGTCAGTCACAGGTGCCCAGCACTCTCCATATTTAACACTGATGCTTCCATAGAATGAAGTCCTTATATACACATTACAGTCAGGCCATATAGTTGCTAACCCTACAGTAGTAGCCCAAAACAGGCCTCATCATCTTAAAAGGTGAATAAAAAATCCAACTTATGGAGAACTTTTATCCAAGTTTATGGGTGTTCCTGAAAAGCTGGTAACCACTCACATACTGAGGTAGATGACTATTGTTGTTGTCCTGAAGAATTCAATATTTCATATACTTGCACATATTGAAAAATATAATACATAGTAGGATATGTGAACGAGGCCCTCCTGGCAACACCAGGTTGTATCACCCTTGTTACTCCTTTATATAATTCTAAATTCCTCCTTAATTAACTTTGGTGAATGTTTACAAAGAAATATCACACATTTACTCATTTATTCGAATATTCACTAAATAGTTATTGACTTCCTACTCCAAGTAGGCACTGTGCTAGACACTAGAGAGGGGATGGCAAAAAGAACCAGTCTCCATAGTCTTAGAACTTAAGAGATTATTAAGTATAACCGGAAAAAAATACATTGATTTCTCTGGAAACTATATCATTAACCATAAGAAAATAGTCATCTGAAACTTCAAAACAGAACGGATTCATTGTGATCAGTGGTGACAGCTTCTACTGTGCAATTGTTTTTGCCCACAGATGGACAAATGACTGAAATTATGCAGAGCCTGAGGGAAGTCGGCCTCTCTCTAGATTGGAAGCATGTGGAGTGTTTATGTCCACTGGAACATTATGGCCACAGAGGATGGCGTTCCCATAATAGCTCAAGCTGGAAAACACAAAGGAAACATTCCAGACATTTTTTTTTTTTTTGGTGAAAAGGCCCAAACATATTGAAGAATGTGACCTCTGAAAGTTTTAACATGAGTGCTAGCCAGTAGCACTTCAGACTGACCAAAGGATTTCAGGGCCTCGGAGGTTGAAAGGATTCCAAAAGGCCATCACCTGCAGGACTCTTCAGATCTGCTGTGACCTTGTCAGAATTCATAAGTCAAAAGAGAACCTGGAGATGTCAAAAATGAGCATAAGCCTACAACTTCCACCCCAAATCACTAATGGGTAAGGTGGAGAACACAGACATGAGTTGTCGTTATTGTTTTTTTGTTGTTGTTGTTTTTAATTTTCGATAGACTATTCACTGAATTAATTCAAACAGAGCATGAATTATTGGGCCAATTATTTTGTCACCAGAGTCCTGGCTATGAAGGAAATAAAGCTCTAGACTTGTCTCTCCCATAAGAATTTCTTTAAATATATCTCTGAGTGAAGAAAATATTTTCACGTGGATTTTAGTGTATCACATAACTAAATTGTGAAAAGTAGTCAACACTGCTTGATGTTGACAATAATTTAAAAAGTTTTAACCTTTTAAAATGAGAAGCTTGGCTTACAATATTAAGAATATGCCTTCCGAGGCTCTAGCAACTACACCAGAGGAGCTAACTAGGATTTTACAGCTGAAAGTCTCTTCTGGGCAGTGACATTCATAAGCATGTCTTGTGTTAATAAGTGACATTAGGTAGGGTTGAGCTCTCATATTCAATAAGGGCCCTCATCTGTCTATAAAGTTAATAGAGCTGCTATCAGGACCAGGAAGTGTATGATGCTCCTGTGCCCTGCACTCATATTGCAGTGACAGCCAGAAACAGATGAGCAATATGCCAGCAGAGTGTAGAACTGTTGCAGGAAAGGAATCAAGTGGGGCATTGTTTTGTTTCCATTTTATTTGTTTTGTTTTGCTTGGAAGACGGCTGGACTATGATATTGGCAGGTAGGCCAGGTTGATTCTAGCAAGTCATGATCAAGAAGAATCCATTTCATCAAAGGAAAACTAGATACAGATTATGAAAAAGGGCTGAGGAGAAAATAGCCACAAGTAAAAATAAGCAAGACATCTGTTAAAGGTGGGAATAATCACAGGTTCTAGGATGGCACAGGGGTCTTTCAGGTCGCATCTTTGATGCCTTATGATCACAAAGACCATAATCATCTCTATATACAAATATTAGAGTCAGAAGCATACTCTCAAACACAAATATGCATCACCAATTTATCAAAGAAGTTGTGAACCACAGGCATCTCTGGTACTGCAAACATCTGATGTCTCAAACCAGCTTGCCAACTGTACCCTGGGTTGCCTTGGCAACAGGAGGCAAGCAGGCATGGAAAAATCTTGTTGCCTGAGCAACCGAATCTTAAAAAAAAAAAAAAAAAATGGGCCTTAAGCTCTGACTATGTCAAAAGCTGTAGATCCAAGCCAGTAAAGAAGATTTCAGTTCTTTACAGTTAAAGATGGTGGACTCAATCAGACATAACTTTCCTATGTACATATACGAATACACCACAGTTAATATCTACATAGTGTATCACCACAAGACTGGGATTCTAATTAGAATAAGAGGCATTCCATGTTTGTGTAAATACATCAAAATATATTCTATTGTTGTGTATTACTAAAAAGAACAAAAAACCTCACAGTAATTTATCTATTAACTAACAAATATTTGTGGACTGGTACCTATATGCAAGATACTGTGTTCAGGAATGCAAAGATAAACTACACATAGTTTGGAGCATGCTTGATACATAGTAATAAATATCACTTTAATAAGTAAATAAATATTTTTTGATGGAGTCTCACTGTGTTGTCAAAGTTGGTCTTGAACTCATGGACTCAAGCAATCCTCCCATCTCAGTCTCTCAAAGTAGCTGAGACTATAGGCATGCACCAACCACCATGTCCAGTTCAGATGAATATTCTTAAGAAGGCAATTTTTACAATGACCAGACATTACTAGGATTTTAGTTTAATAGAGGTTGAAATTCTTATGTGCCTTATCAAATTTCACTCTACAGAATGATTTAAGTTAAATAAAATGTGACTTACTGGAGAACTGGCATACATATATATAGAATCAACCTATAAAGCTATACATAAAAGCTCATACTCAAAACCGTTAAGCCCATTTGTAATCTTTCCTGGCAAATAGTAATGCAGGCAGAAGATTTTTTAATAAAATTGTTAAATGACTGAAGTTAGAAATTTCAAAGAAATTGGGGAGTGATCATCTCTTGGTCTTACTGTTAATTATATTCCCGAAAAAGTTTGGGTACCTTCCAATTCTAATATTGAGTTTGCCTTTTCTAGCCTTCAAACTTCTGTATTTCCTTCATGAGGCAGAAGCTGTCTTTTCTAGTTCCATTTGCTCAGGTTTTACCCTGTTGGCCTGACTCATTTGCAAAATAAAGCCTATCCCAAGTTATTAGGGAGTTATTTTAGCTCTTAATTGGTTTAAGTTTAGCTCCTGCTATCTGGAGTGACCAAAGTCAAGAATTTATGCCCAAGCGCTCTCTCTGTACTATTTAGCCAGGGCCAAGTCTGAGTTGTGCTCAGATCAGGTATATACTTTCCTGTGACATCTGTTCACTGGGACCAACTCCCTTTTTTTATGAGCCAGTAAGAGTCTGCAAGAGGGAGAGCTGCCCAAAGTCTCATTATGTTACACTATTTGCTACATGGCACAAAATAGACAAGGAAAAAACCTCTACAGGCTCGATTTTCTATTTATTTATTTTTTTACTCTATTCTGTAGCTTTAGTATCTTCTTTTATATTTGAGTTTATCATTTTGCTTCTAAATGTTTTGTAGGATGAGTTCACATTAATAAAACAAGAAAATTCCAAGCAAATTAGACTGAAAATTAATTTAGCTCTATTTAATGTTTTTCTTAAAATTATAAATACATTTTAGAGATCTCTACTTTTAATTCAGAGAAGACTTAAGAATCACCTGGAAGTCAAAAAATTATTAATTTTCTGCCCTCTCCCCTGACATGAGGTACAGGCTGTCTTTTGTCATAAGCTCTCCTACAGCCTTGCCCTTGTCTGGCATTACACTGTGAGTTCCTTGAGGGAAGAGAGCTTGTCTTAAACTAGCCTGTGTTTCCTGATGTCATGTCATAGCACAAGTGCCCTTACATGGCAGAGCTATGCAAATGTTACATCATGTTTTATCTACCTCAGAACATAGTTTCCAAAGTCTCAACCTCAGGGTACAGGCCATTTTCCATTTGTTAACATGTTCATAAACCCAAGTTAAAGCTCACTCTGTAATACTGAAGCCAAGACCTTATTCAGGGCATGCTGGAACACAGGCAGTGAACATGGGTCATGTATGCAGAGCCTGTCATGCTGGCATGGGCCTGAGGAGTAGGGTGCCAAACCCCTCTCTCTACCTCTCCCCGCACATCCCAGCCTGGGGGTATGAGCTGCAAAACAGAAATGGGGGCAGGTCTGAATGGAGGAAAATTCAGCTCAATTGTTAACCAGTAGCAAGAGTACTTTCCAAGACCTAATTAGCATAAATTTGGACCAATACCACTGGTACTTTTCCAAAACCTGATTATCATAAACTTGAAACAATTGCATTGACCCAAGAGCTACATAAACCTCTACACTAGTACACTCAAGTGGCAACCTGCTATCAGGTCCCCTTTTACCCTTTGAGAGTTCTGTCTCTCTGTTCTTTCTACTTGAATAAATCCTACTTCTTTTCACTCTTGCCTTCCATTGACCATAAATTTAGTCTTTTATTTGCAAGACAAGAACCCAGCAAAAAGAAATTGACAGTGAGCTGCTGGTGTCTGCTGTGACACTAGTAGGCATATCCTGCCATTGAGAGCTGCAACATGCCACTCAATAGTAGTGAAGAAGAATCCAGCTTTGCCAACTGTAACCCTCAGAGCTGACACCAGTAGACATCCCCTGCCATGATTGGCTGCTAGTAGCACTAAAAGGCCCTTTCTCAGTTGTAGAGGCCTGCAGCTCATACAAACCCCACCTGCAAGTAGAAACAAAGAACCTAGTTTTATCTCAAACTGGTCTCAATATCTCTACTACAGACAGAACTTCTCCTACCTGCTGATTTCAGTTTACCCATTTTTTTTTACAAAATGTTTAATGACTAGCTTTTTAAAAACCATCTCAAATCTAAATATATGGTACATATATTCCTTTTTATTTCTTTCTTCTTCTTCTTTTTTTAATAAGGTAGTTTTCCCTGGGTCCCTTTAGAAAATAAGAGTAGAATTATTTGGTGCTGCCAAGATCTCTGAATTCATCTGATTGGAAATCTCCATTTTAATATAAAAGTCTCTTACTTGGGAAGTAGAGCCATATGTCATAATTTTCTTTTGTAATGCCCCAGCTCTAACAGTCCCTCTACCTAGCTCTACTCAGCTCTATGTTGGTTGTTCCTGGTGGACCAGACTCCTGAAATCTAGACACTCCTCTCTGCAGAGGCCTAGAACATCCTCTAACAGATAGACACCTCTTTTCTAGTTCTGCAGCTTAACTGTATCTCTCTCTCTCTCTCTCTCTCTCTCTCTCTCTCTCTCTCTCTCTCTCTCTCCAGACAAAGAGAAATCTAAATGCCTGCCCTCTCTCCCCTCTGTGTTTTTCAGGCCCACTCTTTGGACCCCAAGCTACTCTGTAACCATACACTGTTAATCTCTTTCCCATTTGAATATCTCTTCTTCATTGGTTTCTTCTGCACAGTTCCAAATACCCTGAGGTTACCTTGATTGTAGGAAGTCCTGTTTCATCAAACATCACCCACAAACTTCTCCAGCTTACTCCTCACTCTCTTCAACTGCCTCTACTTCCTGCTGCTGCAACTTTAAGACTACCAACAATCCATCCTCCTCCTTACCCCATGCCACTGAGACTGTTCTCAAGGTTATCAGGGACTTGCAAAAGCCCAAATCTAATAGTTTTATTTCAGTCCTTACTCCAAAAGACAACTGTTAACTGACACAACTAATTTTCCTGAAATAATTTCTTTCTCTAAAAAAAGAATATCCCAAGTATATTCTATCATCCCTTGCAGCTAGATGTGGTAAAAAAAAGAAAATTCTGGCCAAAATTATGTGTGAACAGTCATGGGCACAACAACTGATCATATTCTTAAAAAGAAAGGATGTGCCCCCAATTCCTTTTTCCTTTTCATGGCCACACTTGCCGTGAGGATGAGATGTATACCTTGGGGATGTAGAGGAACCAGATAAAAAGAGCCAGGGTCCCAGACGGCCTCATGGAACTCAACTGTCCCACCCCTGAACTCACAATGAGCTCAGGGAGACTAAGTGACTGAAGGTCACAAAGCTAGAAAAAGGAAGAGCTGGACTAAAATCCAAGTGCAAGCCTAGTACTCTTCCCAGCATGCTCCTTGGTAAGCTGGGAGGGTTGGTTCTGGGAGGTCAGGCTCTGACAGTTTCCATTTTTGTAAGTCCATAGTATCTTCTGGCAATCAGTTTCAATGTAACCACCAATCACTCAGCTCTATAAAGTTTAAAAATACTTCTGGGAGCTCAGCTTGTACATACCTCATTTGGGATTGTCTTTCTCCCCCAGAAGCACTAAAACTTCTCTTTAAAATGCCTGAAACAAGAGAATAAAAATAACTTATGTCCTCTGCAATTTTTTTTCAATGCTGCATTTCTGTTATCTGAGCAATTATACATACTGTAAAGATGCTCTTTGTTCATGAAAGCATCAACTAAAATATAATGTTACAAATTACTATCTATTTGACAGGTTGGTTTAGGGGCCTTTCTCCAAAGAGTAGATGCTAAACAACAACAACAAAAAATGTTATTAATAGTTAGCAAAATACAATAGCATGTCTGTGTCATAGTCATCCCCCTAAGGCCTTTGCCAAGACAGCTACACATTACCATATACAAATTTAATATACAAATTCTTCCTGCCTCCCTATGCCCTTCCCCACCCAATCACTGTCACCAGGGATAAACAGCACTGACCTCTTAGAACAGAACTGAATTGCCTCTAGAATGTACTATGCATGTTTATATAGATAAAAAGTTTCTCTCATGTAATATTCATGATTTTCCCAATTGCAAATCAAAACATTTTATCTATCAGGTAGGAACTTACAGGGGAAATAGGAACAAGGTTTGGAAATTGTGATTGTACCAAAAAATCTGGAAGATCTAGTCATCATTTTGATGGACCAATGAAGTTTTAAAAAGACAAAGGATGTAATTAACTCCTTAGAGTTCCACTTTCATCCTTAGACTATTTTAAACCTTCTTTATTGAGACTCTCATAGTAGAGTCACAGAGGAGAAAGAATTATTTACTCTTAATTTACTTTGGAGGATTTCTATGTATAATTTCTATATTCTATCAACTTACTATTTTGAGAGAATTATATTTTTTCTCCGACTTCCATTTTAATATGGTTTTAATATTAAAACCATATTAAAATGGAAGTCTTTCCGTTTCAGGTTTGTAGAGTGTATTTGATCCTATCTCTTTTTTAAAAAAAATTTTTTTAGTTGTAGATGGACACAATACCTTTATTTTATTTATTTATTTTCATGTGGTGTTGAGGATCGAACCCAGGGCCTCACACATGCTAGGCAAACACTGTTACCATTGAGCTACAACCCCAGCCCCTGATCCTATCTTTTCTTATCTTTAAATTCTATCTAAATATATATTTTCCTTTTCCGTTTTATTCCTCAGTATGACTATTTTCTTTCCTGTTTCCAATTAGGACTAACAACATTGGATGAATTTATATATCATATTTTTTTCATAGTTCTAAAAACATTTTGTTTTACATTAGTGTTCTTAAATATAATATATCCTGTCACATTAACGTAAGTAAAATTGTACAAAAATGAGTCCACACCAAGGCTAATTTCTTCCACAGGTTTCTGGTCCCTCTGACCAACAAATCATAAAAGGCCATTGCTGTGGTTCTCGTGGTTAGTTCTCATGAAATTGGTTACCTCAGTTCCCCAGTTAAAACCTGCAATTTGCTGGCAGAAATAATGAAACCATCCCTTTGACAGCGGAGGAAATGTAAACCACAGTGCTGGCTGGCCTCTGGGCTCTGTCAGAGACAGATGCGCCTGTCCTCATTAGCAAGACACCTGGAAAACAAACCCAGGCTATGCATTGGGTCTAACTCCCAAACCAATACCTGTTGGGATCCCACAAATAGCAAACTTGTACAGAAAACTTACTGAAGGTCGACTCTTTCAAAGGGCTCCAACTGGAGCTGCTGGAGTTATCCGAAACATCCAACTCATCATCCAGCTCTGAATATATATCTGCACATCAGTAAAAATAAAAAAAAAAAAAAAGCAAATGAACCTTGAACCAGAAAGAAGTCAAGAGTGTAATTCATGCTGACACACTGGCCTCAGAAGCACCTTTCTCAATATGCTCCAGGTTGAAGGTATCATCTGACAGGATTTCATCACAAGCCCTGTCCTCGTCCTTCCCACAGGGGGCCTGGAAGCCTTCAGGGGGCAGGTCTGCACTTTCAGAGAGCTCACTTTTCAGGCTGGCTGCGCCACTGCTGCTGCTACTCAAACTGGCCTTCTCAAAGGTTTCCTGGGAAGAAGAATTCAATTTTTAATGCCCATTTCCTCTCTCTCTCCCTCTGCCGCACCTAAAGCCTGTTAGAACATATTTTGAAATGCGTAAAATGGCATTATAAATATTTAATGCAGAAGTAACATCAGTAGTTCCAGCTGTACACCTGCTATGGGATCCATTCAGTCCACAAATACAAAAAAGAAAAAGAAAGAAGAAGGAGTAGGTCTACAAGCTACCATTGGATAAAAAGGACTCGAGATAGCAAGAATGCTCTGTAACTAAGACCTAAACAATCTGCTGGGAGAAAAAAAATTGCACCTCTAAGGAATATAGCATGTACCAATTTAGCAAAAATTTCTCTAAGTTTTTTCCTAAAATATTTGCTATCGAAGTCTCTCAGCACCATTGTAGGTGCAAGGAAAACTGGTATTAGACAAAGCCACACCACGGAGAGAGAGAGATGAAGTCCCCTTAATGATGAAGAATGGCAGTCCACTCAGGACTCCATCCATGTTCCCACCTGCCTCACCCTCTGGAACTAGGCACAAGCTCTTTTAGGATCCTCCAAAGGCATGGGGGAGCATTTCCATTATGATACCTCCCACAGGTCATCAATCCAATCGTGAATTATTAGACACTATGAAAAGTATGCCTAAGATTCAATCTAAATAAAGAAGAAAGATTAATGCCATCAAATGTTTGAAGTGCCTATTTTTGTAAGGAAAGACACTAGGGACGCAACTACATATGATTCAGGAGAAAAGTGCCCCTTTTTCCTTAACCCAAATAATTCTCTGTGTGGGACTGTTTGCAGCAAACATGAAGGAACTTCTGTGGGGCTGAGCAGCGCCAATAAACCGAAGGCATAGATCACGGAGACCAAAAGGACAATGGAAGAAAAGTCATGGAAGAGGAGAGGTGAACAGCTAGAGAGTGTGAGAAGAAAGCAAAAGTCTGCAGTCATTGAAAGGGGGAGAATTTCTTTCATGAATTGTGTCAAAGATTGATTAGCTACAAGTCAACCACCCTTTCTTTGCTAAAAGATTCCAATGATGAACGAAGCCCACCTGAGACAGCAGTTTGTGTTTATCGATTTATTTATTTCATATATTCTTTTTTCCTACAATTAAAGTGACACCCACATCCTCAAGGGGCCAATATCCAAAGAGCTCCATGGTGATATGATGTGCAGATGAAGAAAAGACCCTATGGGTAAGTGGAGTCAGAAGTAAACCTATAAATGCTTTCAAGATGAAAAAAGAAAAAAAATATATAAAACATTTTGTGTGTTGTAAACAGTCCATTCAATTACTGTTTACTATCTCTTTTCCCCAAGAATCTTTTCAGTTTCATTCTTCAAAGTTTCATCAAGTTTCTTGTTTCACTGAAGTTAATATGCACCTGAAAGAGCACTTTTACTCCAATTTTCTAGGGCTCGTCTTCCCAATATTCAAAGTGGGGTTTTATGACTCAGAATTCTTCACTCCTGCTTCTTGGATCCACCCTGGTCCTCTAACTTAGAACCTGAGATGGGAAATGCTTTGGACCCTTTTGAGAGAGCTGAATGTGTCCTGCGTAGAAATGTCTCCAGTGCCTAAAGGGAGTAAGGGGCTTCTAATTCCAGCTTCAGCCCTGCCCATACCTAGCTCCTGATACCAAACCCAGGAGCTTCAGGCCTAAAACTTTACCATGAAATTCATTCAGTATTTTCCAAGCCCACCTCTTTTTCTAACCCAATCCATAGAATTCTGATTCCTCTATTCTCAACTGAAGTCATTAAAAATTTACCTAGAAATAACACCCAATTTAAGCACTTCTCCTTATGGTCCTCCTTAAATCTAAACAAGTTATCTCGTGCCCTATTCTAAAGATCATAATTGGCATTTCCAACCCTCTATGGACTAAACACTCAAGGTGTGTCAATGCTATCAATGTTGAAAAAAGATGAGAGAGAAATTTTTAGTTGAGAAAACTTTATTGTGCAAATGCAATTAGATGCAAGAATTCATATATTTCTAAAACTACCCAAGATTTAGTAAAAAAAGAAAAAAAAAGATTTCTTTCTCAAGAATACACATGTATAAGAAATCAGAGGAAGTCAATTTTCTTCACACAACTCAGGAGTGAGGAGAAGCTGTAAGTCAAGCAATTCCAGACTTAAGGCCAGACTTGCCACCAATACCCAAGAATCAGTTGGGCTGTAAATCAGCCATCACTTGCAACTGCCAAAATTGCATCTATGTAGGGCTGGGGTTGTAGCTCAACAGTAGAGCACTTGCCTAGCACGTGCGAAGCTCTGGGTTTGATCCTTAGCACCACATAAAAATAAATAAATAAAATAGAGGTATTTATTTTTTAAATTGCATCCATGCACAGTTGGGTATTTGTATAAATTCTGATAAAGTGGAATTTACGATCTGAAGGAAGTGCTTTTCTAGACTTTATAAGCATGGAAAGTATAGTAAGAATGTGTAGTTGTTTTGGTTTTAAAAACCTATACGTCTGTAATGATATCTTGTAGCAGCTCTTGCTTTGAAAAATCAATAAAGATTTGTCTTTGCTATAAGCCATAGGCCACTGTGGGCACATTCTTCCTAATGTGATTTCCGGAAGTTTTCATTTATATTCTTTCCTTTTAATCCCTCAGCATCTTGCACAATATTTGTGTGTGTGTGTGTGTGTGTGTTTGTGTAATGCTAGGAACTGAACCCAGGACCTATCAGATGCTAGGCAGGCACTCTACCACTGAGCTACGTCCTTAGCTCCCTGTACAATGTCCTAAATACAGCAAATATTCAGTAAATAGTCCCGAGTTGAGATCAAAGGGAAAGGACCAGAAAAGCAGTCGAAGTTCCTTATAGAATGAATGTGTTTGTAACTTTCATGCTTTTTGATCTCGCCCAGAAGCCTACGTCATGAAGTACCCTTAAGGGCTGAAGGGATGATCTGGTGATGCACCTGTGAGTAGGAGAAGACTTCTCCCTTCCTATTTGCCATCTGTACTTCTGAGAAGTAGTAAAGCTCATCTGTCTTCCAGGTGGCCACTTTAGCAATGACAATATGCCCTTATAACCCAGCAGGCACTGGCCAAAGGCAGAGGATGATTGAATGCTTTTGCTCTAAACATTGAGGCCACAAAGATGTGCTCATAAGATACCTCTAACAAGTACATAAGCTTATAAAGGGATTTAGGTTAAGGAAGGAAGGAAGGAAGGAAGGAAGGAAGGAAGGAAGGAAGGAAGGAGCAACTTTGTGGGATAGAATTTGGCTGCTATTACTTTTTTTACTTTAAAATTACTTAAGACTTTTCAAGGAATAAGTAAGAAAGAAAGGAAGTTAACTATTTTTTTTTTTGCATCTGCATCTCCTAGGAATGGATGGACACATTCTGTGCATCAATATGGCAGCAAGGAGAATACAATGCAATCAGACAATAGAATTATCACTGATATGGAAATCACCACTGTTATGAGACACTTCCTGTCACAGTTCTGGTATAGGCACAATTATGTTTAGCTCAGTTTTGCTCATTATAATGTAATTTTTATGTGTGCAGCAGATCATAATACATTTTTAGTTGAATAGCAATTCTCACAGTAACAGACTGATTTTGTCCAAATTAACTGTGACAGTGTGGGAAAGAATAAAGAGCCCATTTTATTAAAACTAGTGCATTTTTAAAAAATTGCCCAGAATGCTAGTTTTATAAGAGGGGAAGAAAAGCCAGAAATAAATATAAAGCATAATATCAGCTGGAGCCTATAGATGTTTTACTTTAGAATCATAAAAAATAAACTGTTTCTTGGCTTGCAACATGGCTTGGTGGTAAAGCACTTGCCTGGCACGAGTGGGCATAGTGGTACACACCTATAATCCCAGTCACTGGGGAGGCTAAGGCAGGAGGCTCACAAGTTTGAGGCCAGACTCAGCAACTTAGCAAGGCCCTGCTTTAAAATAAAAGATAAAAAGGGCTGGGGATGTAGCCATCACAGTCTTTGTCCTAGGTAAGGAACTGTGCAGAAGTAAGGAAATTTTGTAGGTGACATAAATGTTCTGAATCTCGTTTTGGGTGAGGATTACGCATGGGTCAAAAGCCACTGAACTAAGCACTCAAAGATTTGTCCATTTTGCTGCATATAAATTACATGTTAATTTAAAAAGGGAAGATGGAGAGTGGGTACCAGAGTTGCGTCCCTGCGTGGGACCCTATCAGGCACTGCTGTAGCTTCTCAAAACATAACAAGTATAGAATATTCCCAAACCAAGTCATGATTTTTCCTGATACTTCTTTCTCTGAGTCATTACTTGTTGCATTTTCACAGCCTTGGGGGAAATTCAGTCAACAATTAACCAGACAATAAAAACAAAGATGTTCACAAAAATATTGTCCTTTTAGAACACATCATTTTCTACATGGCTTAATTTAATCTCTTAGCAGAGGACTGCAGACGCATGCCTTTGGTAGTGTGCTCAGCAATTGCAATTGGCATCTGGTATAATAAAAAAATAAAGCAACTCAGACAAATAAATGTTTTTTAAAAATGTGCACTAAGAAAATGAGCATTGGGATATCTGCATATCTGTTCAATTATGTGGTCAGCAATAAAGATATCTGAGAATTTAGGAAAGATATCAAATACCTGTCATAGAGTTTGCTAAGAACACAAGACAGGTAATACCAGAGAACTGCAGTAAGAATCCCACAATGAACTGAATTTCTGAAGAGTTCATGGTTTTAAAAAATAATCTTTGCTGGTGAGTGCTTTGTTCTCTAGGGTAGAGGGAATTTAAAATCACACTTGTATGCGCTACATTTCAACTGCTTGACAATATTAGGTTATCACAGAAATCTTTTTTTTTAACTCTCCCAAAGCTTAGAAAAAATTTCTAGAACTTACTATGTGAAGATTTATTCATCATCTCAAGTATGGGATAATTTACCAAGATAGAATCAGGTGTGCAGTTTTGTTTTGGTTGGCTTTGTTGAAAGGCAATTTAGGTAGACCTGTGGAGTATGGCAGAGAGAGATAATCCTAGATAATCTGGGTGGATCTGATTTGATCCGTTGGCAGGTCTTTAAAGCAGAGCTGAGGGTTCTCTGAGATGAAGAAATCCCACCTGTGCCCTAGATTCCCAGGCTGCTCCTCCCCTTGGCCCTCCCCCAAGGATCTCTGGAGTTGCCTCTCCAGCCCCGACAATCATGGAAGCCAGTTCTTTGCAATATATCTATTGATATGTATCTCCTACTGGAGCTGCTTTGCACATTTTCTGCAGGCCTGTTCTGCACGTGGCATAATATTAGCATAATTGGCTACTGCCTCTTAAACACCACAGCATTCAAAGTCACAGGGATAAACAACAGTGATACCCCACCACCCCTGACACGTACATTTCCTAAAGAGCCCTGGTGGGCAGTGCAGAGATGGCAAACGGACTGTATCACCAGTAGAGGGGAGGGATTGACTAGAGGCAAGAATGTTGGACATGGTAATGATTTACTGTGAGATAATGAGAATGAGAACTGAAAGGTTAAGATGGATTTGTTATTAGCATGTCTGAGGCTAATAACAAATTCAATCCCCAGAGGTTTAAAAACAGAAGATGTCAGATATTTCAAAGATAGACTTGGTAGCACTTGATCAAAAAAGGGAGGTAGTATTTGAGGGAGCATGAATTGAAGAAGTTAACATCCCAAGGTAATCGGGGATAGAACAGGAGTCCATTAGGGGAAGAGAATCCATTTGCTGTGGAACTTGCCGAGTGTGAGCACCTGTTAGACATGCAGGCAAACAGCAGTTTGAAATTAGGACCTAGTACCTAGGATCAGAGAGGCAGCTCTGGAGAGTCAGAGAATGGGTGTGGAACTTGTGCCATGAAACACATGCTGGTGGGCTTTGCAGGCTTAAGAAGTTCTGTACATTTCTCCTCCCAGTGCTCTTCCTCCATTGAGACAACGCTGAGGTTTACAGATCCAAAAGAGGGCACTGGAATGTAGCTTAGAGGGAATGCTTGCCCAGCATATGTAAGACCCTGAGTTCCATCCCCAAACAGCGACAGAAAGGGGGTGGGAGGCAGGCCCAAGAGAAGACAGGGTGAATATGGAGGGGCAGTTTATGAGAGGGTGGGAACTAAAAAGTTTGTCGGAAGCTCAAGGAAGAAATCTGATAGGAGGCTAAGAAAAAATGAGGACATATGAAAGTGTTCTTGTTTTTTCCTCACATCCACTGCAGAAATGGATGTGGTGCTGGAAGGCCACCACCATACTGGGGCCAGAGAATAGACTGCTTCAGCAAGGCTCTACCAAGGTAGTCACCACAGGGCCTCAAAGAAGAACAAGAATAGTGACCCCATGGTGGGAGAGGGTTGGGGCATCCTGGGTCATTCAGTGGGTTTAAACCACGATAAGAAAACAGACCCTGAGTTACTGCTGCCATAAACATTTAACATGAACACAGGTCGGTGTTCCAAATCCACCCAAGGGCAGCAGAGGCCAAGAGAGGAAGGCAGCACACTGAGCCCTTCCCCGTCTCCCATGGACAGAGGGACACTCACCCTTCTTCCTGTACCCAGCTGCCATCTGGTGAAGAGGAGATGGAAAAGAGAAACTTTGGAACAGGAAAGGAACTTTTAAACCAAAAGAGATTGATGTCATCGGTCTGATATAATTAATACTGGCTTTATCTTCCTGCTATCAGCAGGAACAGTGGTTCAAACCAAAATGATATATGATTACAGAAAATGAAGTTCCCATTTTGCACAACTGATTTTGCCCAAATTCATATGAAATGAAAAACTATGGAGCTTAATCAAGGCTAGTGCAAAAAAGAAAAGCAGAATGTCTCATGTTAAGAGGACTGGACTGGAAGAGAAAAATAAGAGTTTTTAGATAGATAAGATAAAAAGAAGGATGGAGAGTTTATTGGAAATCATCAAACGAAAAAATCAAGAAGGGGATATGTACCATCAACAAGAATTAGCCTGTAATTTGGCGACTTGTTTGTTAGGTACTTTGAAGAAATTCAAGGATTTAGTCCACAACATCCAAACTCCCCAACAAGATATTCGCAAACTTCTACCATGTAGAACTCAGACTTTTCAAACTATAAATATAAAAAGATGCACTGTAAATCAGCAAATCCAAGTTTCAGTCCTGGAGTTGTCAGTAATGAGCCAGATGACCTTGGACAAGTCTCTTAACGTCTCCTGGTGTTCCTTTCCTTACCATTTAAAGCATCAAGACACTTTAATCCCTGGTCTTAAATGAGCCAGAGTGGAATATCTGGAGTTTCTGCACTTTTATTTTTCTTTCCCATCCAGGAGTGACTTTCATTTCCAGTGACGAAGGCCCAGTCTTCCCTGTTTGCTCAGGGAGCCTCCCTGTGGTATCCTCACATACCTCATTTGTTATCTACCCAAACTGTCCTGAATCATTAGCAGTTTCCTCCCAAATATGTTTATCTGTCTGGTCTTCCCAAGTATATTATAAGCCACTTCACTACTGGGGTCATTGTTTGTAATTTTTTATAACCTTCATAATACTGAGCATAATGATTTACATTCAGAAGACATTAAACAAATCTTTGTTCTTTCATTATTAATTTAAGACAGCAAGCATTTTTCATTTTTCTCTGTCACTCCCTGATAGTCGATTATGGATGTAAAAGCAGTTTTCCAAACTCAGTGAACTTGCCAAACTAGTGAAAAGAAATCATCATTTGGCTTTAAAACAGGGGTGGTGAAGATGAACCACGGGGAGAGAAGCAGCCCCTTGAAGATCAGGCCCTGCAGACACACGCTTTGCTCATGATTTCTACTCACGGTCTCCCTGGAACATTTAACTCAACTCCACTTATACGTGTAAACAGATGATTTGTTACTCCTGCAAATATCCGTTTAAAGTTGAATCCCCCAAATCCCCAAAGTTGGGACAGAATGAAAATTTTCATGATTCTCCAGGTTTTTTGTGATCAAATTTTTCTGATGCTGATCCTTCTATTTGCAATATCCTCTTTAGAAATGTCTGTAACTGATTTTTTTTCTCCTCTCATGTAGAATAATACACCCAAGGTAAGGATTTTGTGTGTTCAACACATAGTGGCAAAACACGAGTCATGGTTTGGCCACAATGCCCTCTCCATTATGAGGCCTTTTAATTATTGGACGAGAATTATTCTATTCTTGGTTAATTCTTATCATTCTCAACTCTGTGTTCTCCTTATGATCTCTTATTTTGTTTTTGTTTTTTATTTGTTCAAATTAGTTATACATGACAGTACATTGTACATTAATGGAGTATAACTTCTCATTCATCTGGTTGAACATGATGATGAGTTACACAGGTCATGTAATCACATATGCACACAGGGTAATAGTGTCCTATTCATTTTACTATCATTCCTATCCCCATACCCCCTCCTCTCCCATCATTCCCCTTTGTCTAATCTAAACTACTTCTATTCTCTATTCTTCCCCCCACCCTGTCCCCTGTTGCCCTTATTGTGAATTAGCATCTGCATATCAGAGAAACATTTGGCCTTCCATTCTTTGGGATTGGATTATTTCACTTAGCATAATATTCTCCAGTTCCATCCATTTATCAGTGAAAAATGCCATAATTTCATTCTTCTTTAAGCCTGAGTGATATTCCATCCTAAGAAAACCTGGAGTGGAACCACCATTTGACCTAGTCATCCCACTCCTAGGTTTATACTTAAAATCAGCATACTACAGTGATGCAACCACATCAATGTTTACAGCTGCTTGATTCACAATAGCTAAACTATGGAACCAACCTAGGTAGCCTTCAACAGATGATCTCTTATTTTGAATTACAAAAATTAAAAAGGTTAACTAATGTTCTTCAAAAGGAAAAAGTCTTGCTTCACTTTCTCAGTGGGTAAACTGCAGCACATTGGAGAGAACATCATTAGTGAAGATGTCTCTGCCCTTTTGAAATACGTATTTGTTCTTGTCTTTACTGGCCTATTAAGAAAATTGCCATAATTAAGAATAAGCTAAAATGTGAGAGTAAATAGCATACTCACCCATGAGACTGGAGCCTTTAATGTTCTTATCAATTGTTTGCTTACCCACTGGTTTGTAAAATTTCAGTAATTCACAGATGGATCCTCTTATTGGTGCTGGGAATTCATAAAGTTCCACTGAGCCCACTAATTTCTGTTCCCTTTCACTACCATTCATCATTGGATTGTGTAACTCCATTTTTGACATTAACAGCTCTGGGAGAACATTCTACTATACTTGAAATGAAACAATCATAATACTGCTTAAGAAAAAAAGATATAACACTTTGTACCCATAATTCTGCCAGCAATGGTGTGAAAGTAAATTTTTAAAAATAATAATTGGTACCCAGAGGACAATGCCAATTAACTGCATACTTTCGTTTGATGAAAAGCAATATTTCCTCCTTGGTTCTTTAATCAAGTTGTCTTTTGTTTTTGTTTTTGTTTTTTTTCCTTTTAGTTAACGTCTGGTTAATCTTGAAAGAAAAAATTGTCAGCATACTTAAAAATAGTACAAGGGGAGAAGATATTTTGACTCTTTAAAGTAGTAATAAAAACTGTGTTTTAAAGTAAAGCATTTCTTTATGGTCCAAAAAAGACTGAGTGTGCTCCCTTGCAGGTACTCTGTGAGGCTGGCTAACAGTAGATGCTCAAAAAATGTGTATTAACCGCATGATTGACAAACACATTTATTGTTAATGACCACTTGGACAAGATAGCATTCACTTTTACAGCAATGAACTATTCCTCTGGCATATGCTTTACTCATTCTACAAAATTGATGCTACCTTAAAATTTTTTGCCACTTTTTGAAGCTGTATAGTATATTCAAACACAATAATTTCCTTAATCCTAATACCCTAGAAAGTAGGTAGAATTTTCCCCTAATCCACAGATGAGGATATAACCTGAAGAACCTCACAGCCTCTCCCTTGACTCTGGAGCTTTCCCTTTGCCTTACCTGGCCACGGTCCAAGAGTTAAATTTCTACCATTAAACTGTCTCTCATCAATCAAAATATTGAAGGATGAAAAAAATATGGTATCTTGGATTTGCTTCAAAATAATCTGGGAAAGTCAGGGAGTAAGAAGTTCATGGGGATAGAAAAGACGGAAGATTTACATCAAGTAGCTAATGGTTGAAGCTGAGTGGGCTTTGCTTCTATGTTTGAAAGTTTCCATAACACAGAATTTTCTTAAATAACTGAGAACCGAAAATAAAGAAATATATGAAATAGTCCTTCTCAAGGTGTTTTGCTCAAGATAAGAGGATTTTTTTTTTACTGTTTGATTTTAAACTAACTCCACCCACCCCCATGTCAGCCACACAAACCTAATGTTAAGTGACTCTTTCACATCCCACTGGAAGTTGGTTTAAGTAGCTTTGCAGAGTGGAACTTAATAGAAGGCTCCAGATACTTAAGACTTATAAAAATAGCTAACTCTCTTGCAATCTAGTCTACTATTAGGAAAGCATCGTGGCACACATAGAGCAATGTATTTCTTATTGTTGCCTGGCTTTTAGAGTCAGGCAGTAAAATAACAAGCCATAGTAAGCTCCCAGTCCCCGTGTATGAGATTTAACTGTGTTCATTCAGAGAAATAACTGCAAGTTATATGCTCCTAAACATAAGCTGAGGCCTTCGAAAATCATCATGGATTGTTCTATGAAGTTACATTAAGGTGGCTCAGCATTTAAAGCAATGGAGGTAAGAGTTCCCTCCAAAAGAAAACTACATTGAATCTTCAACTTCTGGAATCCAAACACCTCAAGAGAAACCCATGAAACAGTAGTGCTCTCCTTCTTTTTAGAAAGAAATTCACTGGAATTACTGTTATTCAAGAAGACAGAACTTCTTTGAGCTCAATGTCTTGTAAAATTTTACCAGCTGAAGTACAACAAGTCTTCTGGTCCTGGGAAGGAATTTAATGATCAGGTACCTTGACCAAGAATTAGTTTTATGATCCTTCTTCCTTGGGCACCACTTTGAGGACAGAGGAAAAGAACACTTGGTCCGAAGGATCCCTTCCATGGTCCCTGCTGGGGGAGACCCAGAGCACAAGCAAACCACAGATCCTGGGTCAAGGTTAAAACAAAGGCACATAGGTGGGGAAAGAAGGCAGCAACAAGAGCATGACTGAGACCCCTGCTGGCACATGTGGAAATCCACAGCTTTAGCAGCGTTTCTTCAAGCCATGTTCAGAAACATGGTAAATATCAAAATAATCTACAGGTTACTAGCAAAAAATTAAAAATACATTCTGATTTGAAGCATTGTAACTTTTTCACTACCACAAAGAGCAATGGCAGCAATAACAGAGAGACCAGTAAAAAAATTTTAAAGACAAAAGTTATTTCCATCTCTGAATTAACTCCCATTTCATACATGTTCCCAAAGGTAGAGATTGCTAAAGAAATTAAATATAAGCATCCACAGCTGTTTCCACAAAGACCATAATTTAAACTTGAAGAACTGCCGGGATAACTTTTTGACCTCTGATTTTGTAAAAATGTACAATGAGGTATGGATTAATTGTTTTGGAAGGCCAGTCATATTGAGTTATTTATATCTTTAAAATACAAAAGGGATATAATCTGTAACTACATAATACTGAAATATTTCATGTAACAAATATTTTCCTAACTTTGAATTTTCCTCAAAACAAGCCAGAATATCTTTAGACAGTCTAGTAGGTCGAAAGACAAGCACTCACGTGAGATAGCAGAGCCAGCTCATGGTGACATGTGACAGCGTTCCTGTTGGCTTCCATAAAATATCTCTGTGTGCGCCTCCGTTCCCGTTCCAGTTTCTTCTCCAAGGCCAGCTGGGATGTCGATAAGTTGTCTAAATACTTCATCATGACATCTGATATCATCGAACTGACTTCTACAATGTCGGGACGGATTTCTGCATCAGGAGTCAGGCACCTGAGACAAGGGATGAGCCAATTACAACACTGAATGAATGTCAGGATCAGACCTGGGATGTGGAAGGTCAAGATTAAACTATGCTACAGAGTCCACCATGGTATCTGCACCCAAGAAAACCCGGATAAGATAGGAATCAAACATAAGTTTGAATCCAACACTTCCCAAAGGGTATTTAGAGAGCCGGGGGGAGAGAGAGGGAGGCAGGACTATTTCTTAGCATGTAGGCAGGTAGGCAAGGGCCACAGGTTGGGTGTGAAGCATAGGCAGAGGGGCTCATCATCTCCTGTGTGGGTCAACTGCCTTCTGAAGTTATTCTCAGCTCACTGGTCAGTAGAACAAAGAGGGACCCCAATACACAGTCCCTGATGATCACCTTTGATGCACCAAAAGGAAGGACAGTTTTGGTGGGGGGAGGGCGGGGTGTAGGGTCACAACTTATTGGCCTTTTCCAGCTGAATGTTGTCATTATTAACACACTTTGATGATTCAGTCTTACAAAACAAAACACAAAGTCATAAATATAAAATATAATCCTATTACTTAGAGGTTGAAGATGTCTATCATAGGGTCAAAATAAAACTGGATCAACTTTTTAAATTATGGAACTTCGCTGGGCATACAAAAGAGCAGTCCCCCAAACCAGGAGGTCTGAACTGAGAACGAGAGGCCTGCCTGGCAGCACAGTCTGTAGAACATAAATGAGGAAGTATCTGAACCTTTTTTTGTGACTGGCTGTTACATGTCATTCTTTTTAAAGCAACTGGGAGTGTTTAAGTTGATTCGACTGTGGAGGATTGGTTTGATTTCACTGAATCATGCTGACAAGGATATGAAGTTTATATTTTGCATTTTGTTTATGATAGGAGATAGAATTTCAGGGAAATCGTGGTGATTGAAGTTTTGGATGAGCAGTTATAGACAGTCTGCCATAGGGCACCTTCAAACTGTCATCTTCAATTTTATTTGTCTTTAACAAAAGTAATTTAAAGTAACTAATTTGACACATTGCACGCTAATATTTCCTGTGATTTTGGAAGTATATCACTCAGTATAGTAAAGGGAGTATTGTTCATGTTACAGAAGCCAAATACCCAGATCATTCAATTCCTTCTGGTATCTACAATAGAATGTTATCTATTTTTTAATTCAAATTCTCCAATTGTACTGAATGATGCATACTTTTCAATCAAATTTAACTTGAATTTTGAGGAAAATACTAACTTTCACATCAGTATTTGACTTAGCAACACATCCTCACTCAATCTATCTTTTGCCTGCACTGCTTTCTCCATCAGTCCACAAATATTCTTCACAACAGAAGTCAAAATGAGACTCAAAATGATAATTTGCCAATGATTCCCTCTTATTGAGTTTATTAATCATGACTAAATCACATAAGAGTCTTAATCAGATTCTAAGACACTATCATTTTCTGATCTGTGTTCATGCTTTTTCTTTTTCAATTCTAAGGCAGTGGGCTCGCACTATGGTTATAACAGGCACTTTGCACATCTGCTGAATTCATATTTAACAAAGTTCACTCTGTGCATTTGTTATGTACAAATATAGGCAAGAGACTGTGGGAATAGGGCCAGCTACATAGTCTGTGGGTGTCCCCTGCAAATGAAAGCAGGGAGCTCCAGTAGGAACTGGAGAAGTCAAACTGCCCTTCTTACAGTTCAGCATCCCAACTGATGTTAGATGAGCAAACCTCAAGAGATTACAATCTCTATGCAGGTGGGATGCACCTGGAACACAGACCAGGGGTGGGAAGAGGCTACCCCTGAGTTGTCCACCAAGTGTGCCATGATGTTGCCAGCCTAGTCAGGAGATGTCTTTTCTTTGCTTCCCAAGATGTGGCAGGGCACTTGCTCCATCCTGACATGCATGGGGTTATTAATGATGGTGGGATGTGATGATCATTATTATCCAAAGTACAGGTATGAAGACATGAATTGGTGTGAATATACTATGTATACAACCAGAGGTATGAAAAATTGTGCTCTATATGCGTAATAAGAATTGTAATGCATTTCACTGTCATATATAAATTTAAAAAAAAAAAAGAATTTCAGGACCTTATATAAAAAGTCTTAAACCTCAAACTCAGGACCATTTGAGCACAGGGGATTGCACTAGTCACAGGCACATAAAGCCAATTCTGTGCTATGCTATGATGTCATATTTGTAAAGTTTCTTGCTTTTGCTCATAATCACAAAAGAAGCTAAGTTGTTGAAATTTGCCTTTTAATTAAATCAGATTCTTCATCTGCTTTCACTTAATTAGCCAAAAAGATTAAAGCTGCTAAAATTCTAGGTTGCCCTAGTGTTATTTTGACTACCTTGTGAGAAAAAAAAAAAAACCAACCCTGCATCTAGACCTTTTGTTAGCACAAATATTATAAATTTTCAGATTGCAAATATTTAAAATAATTCAAGAGGACATTAGCAGGTAAATTGTTAGCTGAGTTTTTTTTAACAAAAAGCAGCATAAGTTTGTTTCAGAAATCATGTGGTTATTTTAAAATATTATGGTAAATGGGAAGAGAAATTACCTCCCTCTCCTGGCATTTAGCTATCTCCTCCTCTCCCAAGGCTCCTCCCCACCCTATATTTGGCCTCATTAGAAAAGGTACCAGCAGGGAGATGTAGTTTAGCATCATAATTAGTATGAAGGGCCTGGGTCAGATTGAAATTTCCTCAATAGCTTCCAAGTCCAGTAAGATAAAATTAAAATTCCCAGAATGCCATGTAAGGTCCCAGTTGATCTGGTACTTTATCTCCCTCCTCTCTTTCCCATCTCCCAGCAACACATCAAATGCTCCCACCTGCACTTTTCCAAACAGTCCAGGGCTCTCCTATGCCACATATTTCTTTGCTTATTTTAGACCATCTGCTTGATTTTTCTTCTTGATAGTACCCTGAGCTTTCCCAGATACCATCCCTTATCTTCCTGCCCAAATCCCCATTTTTAAGTCTCCATTAGGAAGACTATTTGGACTGCTTTCAGAAAGACTTACTGTTCCTCTTTTATATGTTCTCAATGCACTGTGTGCATTTGAAGTACTTAAAACTATCATGATTATTGTCTTGCAATGGCCTGATTCACCGCTGGAGGGGAAACTTCTTGAGGGGCAAGAAGTGTTTCCACCGCCATTATGATCTTCTCAGCGTGTGAAATGGAATCTGGGTGCTGACAGGTATCCAGCAATGAGTGAATGAATGAAGCAAACTCAGCACCAACATCTAAAGAACTGACCTATCCATAGCCCAAATGGATTGGCCACAGCCTTGTGGCCTCCCAGGAACATCTCCAATCAGAAGTTTCAGTCTAGCCTCATTGCTCTGAAATAACTCCCAGCTTCGGTTATTTCAGAGTATTTCCACTGAGTGAGTGAATCAAAGTCATAACACACACTGGAGACTGATAGAATATCTTCAGCCTGTATGATGCTCCAATGATTCCCTAATCAGATAAGCATCAAGTCTTGTTCTGAAAAAAATATGGGATGTTCCCCTCTCCCCACCCACTTTGTCCCCACAACACTCTGAGAGATGAGCTGGGGAAAAAAAGTAAGAGGGATACAATGTTCAATTGTATTCATTTCATGTTTTATGAAACAGAGTTGAAGGTGGGGTAAGAAATGTAAAGATCCACTTGTCCTTAGAGCTCACGGCTAGCATTAGCTTCTTTAGTCGTTATGACTGCCTCTGAAACAAAGCGCCAGACAGCTTATGCAACCAGGCGCAGAGAGAGAAAAATAAGGCAATTGGAATATTTTGTGCATAAAAGGAAATGTTCTTCCTTTTAAAAAAGAAAATAGACAATACTCTCCTAAGAGTGTACTGGAAGGTAAAAATAGTCATGCTGGTACTGAGCAGAGCAACAAGATGTATTTATTTTCTACCCCAAACTCCAGAGCTGCTAAGTTATTCTCTTAATTTAAAAGCTTGCTAGAAAAGAAAAGTTTCGTTAACAAAATGTGCTTATATGCCACATCAACAAACAGGAAAAAGGAAAGATCCTGCACATTAGAGATGCAAATTGTGTGAGCTCTACTTGACAAGAATGAGATGATAGTAAAGTGGAAGAAAGAAGATAGACGTGACTGGAAGCAATGAACAGTTTAAGAATGATTACAGTAAACTTTCCCCTCTCTTCAAAGCCTCTGTCAAGCTACAGTGATTGGCTCTGAACCTAATAATTTGCTGAGATTTTAATTGCATATGTCCCTTGCATTGTTCCTTGAAGAAAACGGGAGGCTAAGAAAATAGGAAATTTGAAACTGTTCCCTAATTCTTTTGGAACTTCACTTTTAAATACTAAAAATCCAAAGCAAATTAAACATGCAATCGCATGTAACTCACAACTGATTTTGGTTTTATGTCAAATTTCCTAAAGATAAAACTTTGCGATTGTGAACCCAGACAATGAGGAGTCTTGAATAGCTTGAAATGAAAATAATGTCTGTTACAGAATGCACCCTGCAATCTTAATTTACAGTCAGTTACAAAATTAAATTGTCAGTTCTAACTTATTATGGCATCTTAGTATTTTAAATGGAAAGCACCTTCAAAAACATTTCATCTGGAATCCCCTAATAGGTGATCATTCACCCTCTGGTGACAGTGAGCTCACAACCCACCAGTGGCCTCCTGTACTGTGGATGCCTCTAATTCTGGCCTACACTTTGTCATGGTGAGCTGACCTTATCCTGCTTGTAACTGTTACCCCCTTTAGGTCTTTGCTCCTTATTCTGAAGCTCTATGGAATAAAGCCCATTCTTCTCGTATTTTCAAAATCATTCCACTTTCCCACTTAATCAAAGTATTTTGAATCTTCTTAGGATCATGCCCTCAAAGATGCAGACAACATCCACCCTGTGGTGGTAACGATCCCACCTCTCTCCTCCTCCTCCACCACCACTCCATCAGTCACCATCAACTGTGATCTCCTCTTCCATTCTCATGCCCTCCCTCTGCTCCCCGTAGAGCAAGCCAACATGGTCTTTGCTAATAAGACATTTCACCATGGGTCAGTCTGCTGAAAACCCGTCAGTCCTCCCTACAGTGCTCCAGTTAAAGATCCAGAATCCACAACACAGTCCACAGCACCTACAGCCTCTGGCCCTTGTTGCCCTCCCTGCCCCAAATCATTTGCTGGCTCCTTCTTCCTTACTTGAGATGCTTCATCTCCACTTTCTTCCCATTCCTCAAATGAACCAGTGAAGCTTTCACAGATGCTGGTCCAGGAAATGCTTTCTCTGCCCTGTTCACCATTTGAGAATTATGGGTTATTCAGGTCTCAGGTTACATGTCCCTTCTTCAGAAAAACAGTCCCCAAATCCTCGTACTAAGCCAGGTTCTTCTACCATCTCTCAAGGCCCTCTTTACTGCCCTTCATCACATTTATAATTTGTTTTTTTTTTACTTAATTCTGCAAATAATATCATATACTTTCATGGTAGTATCCTATTTCAGTTGTCATTTCACATAATAATGTTATTAATAACACTATCTAACTTTATAGAGGTTTTACAACATGCAAAGTGTGTCAGCAGCATTATCTTAGTTAAGCTTCAGAACAAAGCCCACGCAGTAGTTAATATTGCTAGCCACATAGCACAGACGAGAAAATGAAGCTCAGACAAGTTAAAATGAGTGGCAGAAGAGGGTTTAGAAGCCAATGCAATCTAGAACCTAATGATGCTCTAAATTTTTGCACTGTATGTTGCTATCTGACTCCCCTCAGCCCCCCCCCCCCCCCCACACACACACACTGGTCTACTGATCCTAAAAAATGTGTTGATGGCCAGGGAACCTGTCAAAAGGGACTGACAGTCCTGCAGCTCAGTTGCACAAAGTCAGACTGCTGCCTCTGGACCTTTTTCTCTGGTATCTCTCTCTCCCCTTCCCTCTATGGCACTCAACTACCCATGAAAAGGATAAATTAAATGAGCAAATACGGTATCTTCATCTTGCCATCTCCAGAGACTTCTTCAATATATAAGGTACTTTCCAGAAAACAAATAACAGAGAAGAGGAATGAATCATAGAAATAAATTGTCTGGATTCATTGGCAACAAGGCATGACTGAGAATATGTGAAACTCAGATGATTTAGGAAGAGCTTCCAGCCCGTTTCCCATAACATTAACAGTGATAACTGCCAAAAGTGTGCAAGTATTTGCCATTTCCTCAACCCTATGCCAAGTGGTTTGCTTATGCTACTTTGCATAATTGTCACATGGACCTGATGAGGTTGGTACTATTACATTACAATCACCATTTTACTAGATGAGGAAACACAGATGCAGAAACCCTTGGCCACCATCTGCAATTCATAGCAAGCGATCTGCCCCTGCTAGACCTGGCTCCACAGCCTGAGACTCGTAAGACTGTAGGTCAGCATTATGCCAAACAAGAAAGGTTCAAGAAATAATCCTAAAATAGAGTAGGGGTAATTATTAGTAGGAAACATGGACCCGGAGGGGAGAAGCCAAAGGGAAAGGGGACTGACTAGCTTTAGTAACATGACCATTATGGTCCATCAGAGACAGAAGCCAAAGCAAGGTTTAAAATACTTGGGAAGGGGATGGAAAAGATTCCCTTTGGACTGACTCTAGGATTTCTACAGTCCAAGATGAGGATCTGGTACAGCTCAATGGAGCACAGAAATCACATTGGGCTGACTCGACTACCTAAGATGGTCTGGAAATAGCAATCAGCCAAACCAAAGTGATCCATTCACACATCCAGGGTCTACTCTATGCCGAGCACTGTTCTGGGGACTAAACTGGTAAGAAGCAAGATGACAGAGTTCTTGCTCTTGAGTTTACTTTGTGGTGGGGAAGAGACAGACAATCAACAAACAAGGGTTTATGCATGTGTATATTTCAGGGGTGATGGGGCTGAGTTTTATGAAGCAGGTAAGGGGGCTAGAGAGCACTGAGAGGCAGTGGGGTGGGCAGAGTGGGTTCCAGTAGAAAGCCAAGTGGAGTGAGGGCCTATATCATGCATACATCGGAGGGAAGAGTCTAGAAATAAAGTAAAAGCAAGGACAAAGGAGTAGGAGGAGATAGCTGGAGCCTAGGGAGCAGGAGAAATGAGCAGAAGGGGCCAGGTGAGAGATGAGTGGGGACAGCCTCATGGGGCCAGAGCTTCTGATTTTCCTTGACAACTTACTATAAAGGACAATATTGCCAATTGAAGAATTAGACATGAAAAGGTATCTACAATTTTATCCTCGGACACGACCTTCTTCAGTTTCCTGTGTTCTCCTCCTGGCTTTTTTCCATATTTGTGCAGACTTTTATGCTTCTTGTCATATTTCCAGTTTCATACCCTATTTTCTTCACTTAGTTTCGTGTCACATGTGTTTTACAAGTTGATAAGAAGCCTTCCAAATAATCATTCTAGTGTTTGCATGATATTTTCTACTATGTCCTCTAGGATATTCCAATGGCTTCCAGAGGTTCACTACTACTAGTGATACACAAACATCTTTCCAGGTTTGGATTAGGTGGGGACCCTTCCCCTCCACCTAAATAGTGAATGTTTATAGATGTGAGGTACTTCTTGATGGTCCCTATATGTTGGAAGTTGTGAGATTAATTACCTGCTGATGGTATCTGTCACCTTCTCAGAGTAGATGCCTTCTGGCACTGGTTCATATACCGCCTCCACTATCTGCAAAACAAACAGACTGCAGTGGTAGATGTGATGGGGCTGTTGGCATCTTAGAGCAATGATGCTTAGCCACAACATGAAGTGCATGCACAAAATTTAATCAGAGATAAAAACATCCCAACCAAATAAAAAATTAACATCAATTAAACAATTCTAGAACACTGAATTATATTCCCCATGCTGGGCTACAGTTAACCTTAGATTCATAATAAAAAGATGCATGGGGTAATACCATATGCTGGGTTGTGGGCAGTCCAAACTGCAATTAAAAATAAGAGACCAGGGGCTTGGGCTGTAGCTTAGTGGCAGAGCACTTGCCTAGCACATGTGAGGTACTGGGTTCTATCCTTAGCACCATATAAAAATAAACAAATAAAGGCATGGTGTCCATATATAACTATAAAAAAATTTTAAATAATAATAAGAGACCAAAAGTAACTTGATATATTCATATTTTATAAATTTCTATGATGAATGAATAAATGCAGTTGGATATAGAAATGTGCATAGCATGGGGCCTATATTTAGAAGAAAGGAGAAAAAATAAGTCGGATCGTGCAGTTAATAAAGCAATGTTGTTTTCAATCAACATTTGAATAAAAATCACATAATTTCTGTTAGGAAGTAAATGAATGGCCTGTTAAGAGCAACATGAGACCTTTTGTCTTCCAACTTTCCTTACTTTTGTAGCCAAGGAGAGCATGTTGGTGCTGCAGAAGGGAGGACTCAGGGTGGCCATCTGATACAGGATGCAGCCTGCCGCCCAGACGTCAGCCTTCTCCCCGTAAGGCTCGCTCTTCAGCACCTCTGGGCTGAAATAAGTGTAGGATGTTAATAGATACCTAGTAAGGGGGGGGGGGGGCATCAGCACAGAAAGAAGATCCAGTTTCCCAACTGTTATTGGAGATATCTTTGAAAAGGACTTGCAACTCCTAATCAAAATTTCAAGTAAACATATTAAAAGGTATCTTGGAAACCTCCCAGCCTCAGATGAATCAAGAAGCACAACCAAGCAATTCAGATTAAGCACTAAATATCAATAAACCATAGAAAACATGACCTGGTATGTGTCTGAGGAGGTTTATTTCTGTAAAGAACAACCCCTCTGTGGTAGATGAAATTTTCCGCCCTAGTTCTTTCTTGCTCTAGAGAACTTGCTGGGCATAGTTCGTTTACTGACTCCTGCCTTCGGTTTTGACTGTGTTTTCTTGCTTTGGCCAATAAAATGGGGGAAGTGACAGTGTGCCAGATCAGCGTCTCAGTCTTAACAGGTATTGAGTGTTTCCTCTTGTCCTGCTAGGAGCTTCTGTCCACTACCAGGAGAAGAAGGTGTCTGTCCCAGGTAGCTGCTACCTTCACAGCATAGCCTATAAACCTGCAGACCCTATGAGGCTAAGAAGAAATGCTTATCATTGGATGTCACTGAGATTTTGTGGTGATTAATAGTGTAGCATTAGTATTGGGGGAAAAAAAACTGATATGGCTTCCTCACTCTGCTAATCAACTCTAGGTTATAACGTGAGAGAAGAGCATATTTAAGTATGTTTCTGGAAACAACACTAGCTACCATGTTCACCTCTTCTGAAGTGGCCACACAGTTTAAACGAGTTTCCAGTTGAAGTTAATCTATGAGGGTTTATGGATCTGTCACTTATAATTTAATGTGGAAAGAAATATTGTTTCCTTGGATGTTTCTAATAGAATTTTTTTTTTCATGTTTATAGAATAAAGCTCAAGTAAAAACTAAAAGCTTTCAACAAAACACGCCCTGCTAAGGTTTGGGTCTACCGCAAAGGGACATGTGTAGCTTCATTACCAGCCTGTGGTGCTATCGAGAGGTTGTAGAACTTTAGGGAGGCAGGACCTAGTCAGGAAGTTAGGTCACTGGGGACATGCCTATATGGGGATGTCCCAGCACCTTCCTGTCTCTCTCTCTGTTTCCCAGATACCATGAGGTGAGCAGCTGCAATGCTCCCCTGATGAGGTGCAGCCTCACCACAGTCCTAAAAGCAATGGGACCAACTGGTCGTGGACTAAAACCTCCAAAATCATGAGAAAAAATAAACCCTTCCTCTTTTGAAATTGATTATCTCTGGTGTTTTGTTGCAATAATGGAAACACATACACAAATGTACTCTCAAATTAAGTAGTTTGATAATCCAATTCTATAATATACATTTAGGTCAGGGCTCAGCTCTCTAAATTAATGGAGTGGAAATTAAGAGTTGGCTTTGACAGTGGGTTAAGGCATAAAGAAGCTTGTAAATCAAGATCAGAATAATTAGGGTAGGTATAAGTCAGAATTGGTTAGAGAGAATAAACAAGGAGCGAGCCACAATGGCATACCCCCGTAATCCCAGCAGCTTGGGAGACTGAGGCAGGAGGATTGCAAGTTCAAACCCAGCCTCAGTAACTTAGCAAGACCATAAGCAACTCAGTGGGACCCTGTCTCTAAATTTAAGAAAATATATTTTAAAAAGGGCTGGGGATGTTGCTCAGTGGTCAAGCACCACAGGGTTCAATCCCAGTATCAAATTAAATAAATAAATAACAAGGATTTGCCATTCTTGTGAGAAAACAAGACTAATTCCAAATTTAAGATTTACAGTAAGAATTTCAGGGAAATGTGTTACTTCTAGGTCTCTCAGTTAACCATTTTCAAATTTAGCATATTTTTTTTAGTTCAATAATATGGCAATGGGGCAAAATTTTCCAGGATGCTGCTGGGTCTAGGAGTCTGGGCATTTCCCATTATCCCTTCATGAGCTACTTATATTTAAAAATGCCTTAAGAAGAAATAGCATCCTCATCAGAAAAAAATACCTTTGACTCCCTACAGACCAATTTCCCACGTTGTCATCTCTGAGAACTCAGGAGATTTGTTTCATGTTTCAAGGCTCATGAAGCAGATGCTCCACCATGTCCCCCCAATCCTCGTTCCACTTCCTGTTCCTTTTGTGCTCCAGCCAGCATTTGCACTTTTTTAGACAACAAACTTCAATTTTTTTTAATCAAAAGACAATTTTTGAATATAGGAGAAAGCACCTGTCAGAATACAGTTTACCTGTTTATTTTTCTCATCTTTATATCTCCCTCTTTTTCTCACTAGAGACCACAAAAATCTTCCCATCTCTCTTTTGCAATGTGGCTTTGTAGTTTCTCCAGTCCTTGATTCTGTGCTGGGTTATATGACTAACTTTGGCCAATGAGATAATAGCAAAAGTGATGCAAGAAAAGACTTAGAAAGCTCTCTGGCGCTTGTTGTTTCCTGCTCTTGACATCACTTTGATCAGTACCACATGATTAGAAATAGGCACACCTGCTGACTGATCAGCAACACATGACCCAGTTCCTCCAATGGGCCTGCCCACAGCCAGCTGGCCTCAAGACACAAGTGACAGGCATTGAAAACTAAGGGACCACACAAGTAATAAAGGCCAGTCCCATACAATGATCAATCAGCAACTCCCCTGGAGCCAGCCCAGTTACCAGCATCCAGTACATTGGGGGGGAGAAAAAGGCTATTGTATTAAGACTAGATGTTTTAAGGTAGTTTGTCAAAACAAAGTTAACTTTCATCAGAGTCACCTTTCATCAGATTCTCAAAAGTTGTCGATGTGCCCCTGAAAAAGACTGAGATATCACTTCTCTGGAAGATAATAGGAATGGAAAGTAAGAGATACAGTTGCCAACCATCACACTGTTTCTGGGATAAAACTTTAAAATTCTCTAAGGTCAAAGAGCTTCGTAATTACTTCTAAACGTAATGACACAGTCTAATTTCTACCAGTCATAACAAAAGTTTCTGTGATGACTTAAATTCTACCCCATCTCCAAAACTCATAGGTTGAAACTCCAACCAATTCCTCAAAATGTATCCATTATTTAGAGATAATATCTTTAAAGAAATTATTAAGTTAAAAGGATGTTTCGGGGGTCAGATTGAATTCAATGTGACTTAAGTACTTAAAAAAAGAGGAAGGAACATAAGGAGTATACAGGCACAGAGAGACAATCTCAGTGAGAGACAGCAAAAGGAAGCTGTCTGCAGGCCAAGGACACAGGCTTCAGACAGATCTGTTTCTCATACCAACAAATTGGTGCTATTTTGTGACAGTAGCCCTAGCGTGCACATGCACATTCTGTGAGAAAATCTACTCATGTGTTTTTCATCCTCAGAAAGAAACTGGCCTTTGGAAATATAATTAGGTCATATTTGACCAATATTTGCAAACATATCATCTGGTTTGTGTGTGAGAATGGTTACTGTTTAGAAAATCGTTGTATAGCAATTCACTGCCATGTGTGATAATTTCCAAGTTCCCCGCTTAAGGCGAACCTAACCATATTTAGAGAAATAAAGAGTTATAACTAGAAGAGTGTTGTTTCTTTCTTTGTTTTTATAGTATTGGGGATTGAACTCAGGGGCGCTCTACCACTGAGCTATAACCCTAGCTGTTTTTTATTTTTTTTATTTTGACACAAGGACTTACTAAGTTGCCCAGGCTGCCCTTGAACTTGAGATCCTCCTGCATTAGCCTCCCAAGTCTCTCAGTTTACAGACATGCACTGCCACTCCCAGCTAGCAATAGTTTTAAGAGTAAGAAGTTAAATAGTACATACACAAAAATGTATACACTAATACCCACAAGCCATATAGAATTTAAAATAGGATTTTCTTCTAAAGAAAACCAAATTTTTTTTTGTTTGTTTTTGCTTTAAAGTTATCCCTGTGATTAGATCATTTGAAATATTTTTGGTAATAGAGCATATCTTATGTGATATTTAACAAAAATAGGGGCTCTCTGGAAACGATTAAAGCACTTACAATTAAGTGTATAAAAATTATAGTCATTATATGTTATACTCCAGTAAAAAAAAAATAAGCAAATCCAAGGATAACAGGAACTGAGTGGATGGCAAGAAACCATGTATGTCTACCATAAGTAAACTTAACCCATAATACACTGCCTGTGAGAGATATATGGACTCAACTTTATATAAACATTATTTCTGTTTTCAAAAGAGATTCACTTTGGTGTGCTGATTTTAAGTCCTTTGGGTGTAAACCAAGGAGTGGGACAGCTGGGTCAAATAGTGGTTCCACTACAAGTTTTCTGAGGAATCTCCATACTGCTTCACGATAAGTAAACTATGGCATCAACCAACGAGCCCTTCAACAGATGAAAATGGATAAAGAAAATGTAGTACATTAACACAATGGAATATTACTCAGCCTTAACGAAGAATGAAATGATGGCATTTGCAGGTAAATGGATGGAGCTGGAGAATATGTGCTAAGTGAAAGAAGCCAAACCCCCAAAACAAAAGGCCAGATGTTTTCTCTGATAAGCGGATGCTGATCTGTAATAGGGGTAGGAAAGGAAAGAATGAAGAACTTTGGATTCTGCAGAGTGGAGTGAGGGGAGGGAATGTGGGGGTGGGTGGGATGGTGAAATGAGAAAGACGTTACTGCCCTATGTACATGTATGATTACAGGACCAGTGTGACTCTGCACCAGGTACAGCCAGAGGAATGAGAAGCTGTGCTCTATTGTGTACAGTGTGTCAAAATGCATTCTACTGCTATGTATAAGTAATTAGAACAAATTTTAAAATAAATAATTAGTTATTAATTAATTAATAATTCACAAATTGATAATAAAAACACAGTGGGACAGCTGGGGCTATAGCTCAGCAGCAGAGCACCTGCCTAGCGTGCGTGAGGCAGTGGGTTCGATTCTCAGCACCACATAAAAATAAACAAATAAAATAAAAGCACTGTGTCCATCTACAACTACAAAAAATAAAAATTAAAAAAAAAAGGTGGGAGAAAAACGAGAGAGGAAGGATGCCTAATCTAATTAAAGGGAAAACGATAAACTGTTTTGATTTTAAAATTTCATTAGTTCTCCCTCACTAATACATAAGTAGTTAAGCTGCTAATTGCCAATGATTCTTGTTTATTCACTAAATGAGGGTAAACAAGAAAACTATTGAAACGAGGTGTATTTCAAAGCATTCTAAAACATGCACTCTTTGATACTTCTTAAATAATTCATTAATATGACAATTTACACATAACTGAGGCAAAATTTCTTTCTTTTAAATGGAACAAAGTACATGAGATGACATAGGTTAAAAGGCCTCATGTGTGGACGAGTATATTCTTCTTTCCCACAGCTATAATACTGTCATCTTGGCTAAAACTTTATCCTGCTCACTTCAGTCAACTAAAACTCAATATAGGAAATGGAGAATAACCTCCCATTTCTTAAGTTTGAACACACAGAGTAATTTTCTACCAAAGATTAAGTTATGGAAAGGGAGGAGAATATTGACAAGCACTACCTCAACTCAAGGAATCAAGATTAACATAACGGGTGATCAATCATTTTGATAATATGTAACTCTGATAAGATAGGATGGGAATAACATTTTGCATCTATAACTTTCCTCCAAAAAACACATTTTTCTGGCATGCCAATGAGAAAAATATGAGACAGATCCCATTTAAGAGAAATTCTCTTCAATACCTAACCAATGGTCCTCAAAACTTTCAAAGACAATTAATAACTAGGATAATTAATAACAAAAACATTAATAACAAGACAATTAATTACAAATCATTAATACCAAAGACAATTTGAAAAACTGTCACAACCAATAAGAGCTCAAGGAGACATGGCTTCTAAATGTAATGTGGTACCCTTGATGAGTTCCTGGAACTCATGGATGTTTGGGGCAAAGTATATACTGCAGCTAATAAGAGTATACCAATTCCGGTCCATTAATTAAGGCAAATGTACCAAACATACTATTGCAAAATGTTGATAAGAGGGGAAATTGTGTGAAGTATACAGAACACTCTGTACTGTCTTTACAATAATTCTGTAAATCTGATACTGTGGTAAGCTTAAAGGCTTATTGTTAATGCTTCATTTAATGGATTTTTTAAGTGCTTCTTCTTCTATACTGAACTCTCAGAAATGGTTCCTATCTCTCTTTTTCCTCCCCCTGCAAATAACGTAGCCAGCACCTTCTCTGTGCCAGGTACTGTGACGGGTGCAGAAATGCAGCATTTGTACAGCTTATGTCTAAATCAGCAAGAGATGACAACTAAAACACACACAAACACACAACATACACACACACTCACACATGCATGCATACACACACATACATGCAGACATATCTACAGGGTTCTTGAAGAGAGCACATGGGAGGCAGCACAGTGGGGAGTCAGCCATTGGAGCAGGGAAGTCTTCCCTGGGAAAGTGACATTTGAAGCCGAGGTAAGAAGGAAGAAGCACAGCCACTGGCCAGGAAGAGTGTTCTCCAGGCAAGGATGCAACATGGGCAAGCAGGTAGCTGGAGATGCTCTTCATGGAAATGGGAACTAAAGATGAGAGAGGAATCAATGAGGGAGATGGAGTGTCTGCCTTTCCATGGGGTGATTTTAAGGTTTCTCCATGTGGAGACACTGAGACAGTGACTGAGCTCTAGATCTAGAGCTCATAAGAAGAGATCTGGGCTCAACATGAAACAGCTGGGGGTCCTCAGGAGAAAGAGGCACTTGCGGTCCCGGGGGTCACTGAGATGGCCTGGAGAGAAGGCACAGATCAGCCTCACAGGACTGATCCTGGAGGACTTCCAATATTTTAAGAGTCAGATGGAGGAGAGAGGGATAGACCCTGGAAAAGGAAGTGGGAGGAAGACTATCCTAAGAGGGAGAAAGGGAGTCTTTCAAAGAGAACACCATAATGGGCAGCAGCTTCCAGGAAGCCAAATGCCCTCAGGATTTACAAAAAGGAGTTCACTGCTGGTCTTAGCAAGAGCATTTTCAATGTAATGATGGGTTATGGGAGTTGAGGAGGCTCTAACTATATATGACAATGTTGAATTTTTTCTGAGCCCTGTGGTCCTGAAACCCAGCAGTAGTTAAGGAATCTTTCTCCCTCATCCATCTACCCAGTCTTTTATGTTTTAGGAAATGGTTTACTATAAAGAAATTCCCTTCCCAAAATGACTTAGGTAAGATGCGCATATGTACTTTGTTAACCTGTGATAAAGCCAAAGACCTTCCAAACTCCTATCCTTTGCCTCATAAAGGATAGCTAAACCATTTTGTCTTCTGCTATAGTTTGGCTCTTAAATGTTCCCAAAGGCTAGGCTCCCAGCTTGATGCTATTGGGAGGTGGTGGAAATTTTAAGAGGTGGGGCCTAGTGGGAGATCTTAGGTCATTGGGGGAATGTCCTTAAAGAGGATTGTGGGACTGAGGTCTCTTCACTTTTCTTTTTTTGTATCCCAGCCATGAGGTGAGCAGCTTTGCTCCCTCACTCTTCCACAAGCATGTGATAAGTTCGAAACAATGAGGTGAACTGATTGATTCTGGATTGAAATCTTTAAAAGTCAAGATAAACCTTTCCTCTTTATAAATTGATGATCTCAGGTCTTTATTACAGTAACAGAAAACTGACTAACAAACTCCCCACCACCACCACCTCCAGAAGTTACAGCAAATTGCTTGTTAACCAAACTTTAGTTCAATTTCTCTCCTTTCCCCAAGTTCCTAAACTTTGGCCCATCTTCAGTCTGAGCTATCGCATAACCCATTTTAGCCCCTACTGAGAACAGGGTGGCCTGACAATACAAGACACTCAGTCTACTCTCAGATCAGAGCCACCACCACCTTCTCTCTATTGCAACAGTCCTCCTCCATTTCTTCTAATAATCCTTTCAAATAAAGTCTCCCCTTACCTAAGTCTGGATTTGGTCTTTGACAGTTTAGAAACTCATTTGAGAACGTGGCTATGAAAAAGGGCAGAGATAGAGAAGTAGCTGAAAGAAGGAAAATGGGGACTTGAGTTGGCTTTCAAGACAATGATTCTACAAGATGTCTGAATGCCCAAGAAAAGATGCCCACAGAGGAGGAAGTTGGAGATGTGGAAGAAAGAGGAAAAACAATACTCCCCCTTCCTCCCTCTCAGATCCCACAGAAGGATGCTTCAGTGGCTTCTTTCCTTCATCCACACGTGAAATGGTGCTTTTCTTTCTTCTCACTTTTCCCTCTCACTTTGGAGAGTCTCATTCACATCCGTGGTTTCCATTAAAATCACGTGCTGATAATTCTCAGACCATCTCCATTCCTCATGCCCCTCAGGCACACACAGGGAAGCCTCAGACTCTGCGCAATTTGTCACAAGTCACTGATTCTTAGTTGGGGTGAAAGCTTGGTCTCAGTGAAGGATTTGGCTCTGATATAAGTTGGAGCAGAGAACCACCTCTTCCATACCAACAACGTTCTTGGTTTCCTGAATTTCAGGGACTGTTTCTGAGATGCACAATGTGGGTAGGGGCATCTCTACAGGGCACAGGCTGAGCTGCTGCTCCAGAGAGATAATCAGCTCCCAGGAGGTGCCTTCATGAATCCTGGTGGACCTGTAGCTGTCTTTCCCTGACATTACCTCCGAGGCAAACATTTCCACTTGTTTTCCTAACCTCTATCTCAGCTGCCACTTGCACTTCAAATGGGTCACTCCAAGCAATGCTTTGACTTTTAAATATGTGTGGGCCACAAGGGAGCTTTTTCCTAATCTGAAGAACTCAGGGCTGTCACCCCTGCATCCCACTGAACCCTTCTAATGCCAAGACTCAATGTTTCCACATTAACTGCTGCTTCAGATCTGTTCTTAATTCCTGGTGTATCTGTCCGTCAGCACTACTAGTGACTCACCTTACACGTAACCTTCCAAATGCCATTCTTTCCACAAAAGATAAAATCATAATATTTGACAGAGAGGAGTTCATAAGACCTGGCCTATACTCTGAAAGAAATACCAGAGCAGAGGCAGATTTATTATTTGAAAGGTATGTGAAATTGAAGAAGAAATTAAAACTTTGAAAGAAATAGGAAAACTATCATTTAAAAGTATCTGATTGACAATATAATGATGTAGCATCTTGAAAGTGGTGTTTGGAGACATCATAAAAGAAAGTGTTCCCTTAACAAGTGTTGGAAATACTAATAAAAGAATCTTGAGGAGTTTGGGACATGGTGAGGGCTAAATGTTTGGAGACAGGTGTCTTTATTGAAGTAATTTACCCAATAATATTTGCTTCTCTAGGAAAAAGATAGAAAAGGGATTTCTGCATCCCACTGGAATGTATTAATTCTGAATCTATTAAAAAGTACATTTAGCTCTCAGGTATCAGCTATCACATTTTCATCTCCCTAAACTGCCCTTTAAAAAAGAGAGAGGGGGAAAAAAAAGAGAGAAAACTAACTTATCATTGCTAACTCAGAAGGAAATAAAAAACATAAATTTTAAAGAAACATGGACCATCTTTCTGAGAACACAACATCGCCTATTTGGGTAATCAAAAAATAAGATGCCATCTGAATTCATGCGAATAAAAAAATCTAACCTGGGTGACCTAAATTATATCAATATGTCAATAACTACTATTTATTTAGACTGAAAAGCAAATTATGCAGAAGTCAGGATGATTCAATGCAGAACATTTAGCAATGCAGGGAGAGTGCATGTGCATGTATGTGTGTGTAAATGTGCGCATTTCTGTGGTTGTTTATGTTTGCTAGAGGCAGATAAAATGTGCTGAGAAAGGGCTCAAAAAACAATCACAATGGAGGGATAAGAGTTGATAATTAATGAGGATGAGGGAAGTTGGGAGAACCCAGAGGGAATCAGAGTCTCAGTCATTTTCTATTAAGAGTATGAAACACGGTACTCAGATATTTCATGAGATAGTGGAACTTAGCAAAAAGAACTCTGGGTAAAATCGTGAATGGAGAGATATCCACCTATGTCTTAATGCTTTTCTGTGAGGCCTCATTTATCATAAGTATCTAAAGGAGGTGAAGTATGCTCTGGTCCCACTGGAGTCATAAAAGTTAAGGGGTATTCTGGCCAGCCTCAAGTGTCCTCCACTATGGAGGCATGAAGAAATTGAGCTGGGAAAGAGATGGGAAGGTTGGGCAATAACCAATGCAGTGGCAAAGAAATGAGAAGAGAAAATCCATGGGACCTCCAAACAGGTTGGATGTTGGGAGGAAGCAAGGGGAGGGAAGAGGCACTCCTCCTCCAGGTTCTCCAGGATCAGGTTTGGGTGGCTAGTGGGGTAGCAGTGCCAGGAGTAGATGTGGAGGAAGAAACTAGATGGATTTGGAGTATATTAGTTCATGTCTGCAAAACCGACAGTTAGGGATACCCAGCAAGTAATACTAATCTGGATGTCAGCAGTCTCTTAAGATCCTCACCCTCTGAATGTCCCTGTCCTGAGCCAGGCATCGAGGGAGTGTGCTCAGCTCACAAATGCCTGCTGCCACCGAGCAGATAGTGAGGACTTGACAGCTAAACAGCTCCAAGACTGAACACAAGCTTCTCAAAGAATGAAAGGAAAATCAGATGACATGTTCAGGAGCTATGGAGTAGCATGCTAAGCCACTGAAAGAAATTGGCACCACTTCAACAAAGATCTTAGAACTTTCCTGCTCCTAGGCTACATCTAGGGTTGGCAGCTTTACCCAGTAAAAATAGAGGGCACCCAGTTAAACTTGAATTACTAAAAAAAAACAATACTTGAGATATATTTATATAAGAAATGGTATTGGGGATATAAACTAAAAAAAAATCTGTATTACTTATCTGAAATTCAAATTTCTTTGGGCATTCTATTTTCTCTGGCCATCCCAGTTATAATATTATGTACTCTCCTTTTTTAGGGCCCAAACCATCCTTATTTAGGAAAAGCACAAAAGGACTATTTAAACCTTAAATATGGTTTTCTGCAAGTTGGAAAAATAATGAAGCAAAGAATTTATATGGAGCATTTGGTATATTTCTCTGAAGCATTACACATCTTTCATGTAACATGATGTACACTAATATCAGTGAAATCACCTATTTAATGAACTCTAGATAGGGCAAAGGGAAAAGGGGGAGGGAGGGAAAGGGAGGAGGTAGGTTAAATGGTGCAATGCAATGGTCATCATTACCCTAAGTACATGTAAGAAGACATGAAGGATGTGACTCTACTATGGTGTACAATCAGAGATATGAAAAATTGTGTTCTATGTATGTAATATGAATTGTAATGCATTCTGTTGTCATATATAACAAATAAAAATTTAAAAAAATAAATATAAGCAGTGTCTTAAAATAGAAAATATACTTGAATATACTTGAATATTTAATGTTTAATAAATGTTAAATCTAGGCCCAGTTTTTACAAATGCTTTTACAAAAGTTTCTGTAAACATTTAAGCTAAATACTAAACAAACTGGAGTGTATGTCATCAGAATATCCTCCTTAGACACACAGGGAAAGGTGACCATTACTAGTTTCCAGATGCCAAACCCTCCTACCTGCACCACTTACTTCCAGTAGTCAGGATTTAGGGAGATGCATGATTCAGACACGTAAGTAACATTTAACAAACCCAAGGGGCTAGGCACTCTACTTGGAAGACTTATCAACTGGCACTTTCTATGAATGAGTGGTAGATGACTGTCCCAACTAAAACTGACCTGTTGTTTCATAGATTATGCAATACTTCTTTTAAGCTAGAGAAGCACTTTCATGTAACATCTATAAAACTGATGACATTAAAAAGCAGAATCACCAGGATGGGTGATTATCAGTGTGACTCTGGACCTGCTTGTAATTGGTTTACTGCTTTCACTAAAAAACTGAAGATTCAAACTAGACTCATTTTTCATCTCCCCACTAGGATCAGTGGTAACTGTCCATATGACGCAATTGATTTCAAATAGTTTTATGTGACACTGCAATTAATTTAGAATTTTTTCATGTTTGTGCAAGTGCCACAAAAAATACTAGTGCTGTACAAAAGCAAAGTAGCATTGTTGTTGTTATGATTATTTTATTGAGAGAGATCTGCCATATTTCATGGGGACTTTAATAATGAAGAGGCTAAAAAAATAGTTGGGTAAATGTGGTGGTAAAGATGGACTTCATATTCCTGAATTCTGAAAAGGGCTGTGTGGACAACAAAATGTTTAACCTTTGGTCTATTCAAGTCAAAGTCAGATGGATTGAGGACTTTTACTATCACAAGTTAAAAAGTTGGAACTGGTGACAATGGGGGAAGGCTGAACTTTCTTACAAGGCCAGTTTGGGAAAAGTATGTCTGATCTCAAAACACCAGTGGCATCCTACTCTCACCAGGTCCTTCCCGATCTTTGCCTTTACTTCATGGTAATACCTATCTGGTACACTCATCCCCTAGCAATACCAACTTTGGACACCTAGATCAAGATCTGCCTGTTGGTTAAAACCTTCTATTACTATGTAAATTCATAGAGATCTTCTAATAACAAATTCTAAAAGCATCCATGGCTTGTATTGCTCCACAGACAGTTAGATGTTCATTTATTTGACAAACAAACATGTATTGAGCTGTACTGAGCAACTAAGATGTGCCAGGTACGACAGTATGGGCTGGTGATAAAACACACACGCAAAAACACCTGGTCTCATGGAGTTCATATTCTCATAAAGAAGTAAATTAATATACAAGTAAATAAAAGTTAAGCGCTATGAAGAAAATAGACTACTTTTTGAAAATAAAGCTTATCTCATGAATTGGCATTTAACTGTTCTGTGACCTCTGTAGGCTCCCTGGCCTTGAAAATAGTGCTAGGGGTGAATATTAATTTCCTCATGGCTATAAGAAAGAGACATGCTTTGTAATATCTATTCCTATTCCAAAATGCTGTGTCCATTAATTCAAGTTTAAAACTACCTTAATGATAGCTATGTACCCAGTTTTAAGATAAAGATTAAATCTGCTTTCAATGTGACTTAAACATTGAAGAGGGAGCCTACCTTATTTTAAAAATTGAATTTTACCCTAATCAAAACCAAATTTGTAAAAAGAAATTTTTTTTTGGTGGTGTACTAGTTAAAATAATGCATTTTTATTCCAGAAAATAGCTAACATTCATCTCAAAGTCACTTTTAAGAATCGTCAATGTCTTATGCTGAATCACCACTATATTAGCTCATTAAATGCTGGAAGAATAGATCCCAAATCTGCAATCTTCTGTGGCTGAGAAAAGAAATGCATTCCTCTTTCATCACTGAAGAAGTTCCATCACTCTGAATATATAAAAACAAATCTTGAGCTGTACCCTGTGGCAGCCTTCTCATGGCTGATTTCATTCTGTCTCCCTATTTCCCATTAGCAAACCATTTGCTCAGCCAACACAAGGAAACACACAGATGAGGTATGATTTAAGAAGTATGGAGGTGTTTTCGTCAACCAAAGCATCTTCTTCGAGACCATAGTCTGAGTTGTCAGAGTTAATGATCTATTCTTTTATGACGTATACTGCAGCTATTTCTTGAAAGTTGATAAGGAGAATATGGGGAAGAAGGATTAAAACCTGGAAATCCAGGGCCAGCATACGTAAGTTGGATAAGGGCTATTGGTTGGTGATAAGCTTACCAGCAAGAGCCTGATATCATGTTGAGCTCGGGGCCACACGTACGGCATCTTTATATTAGTTTCCCTAATATTAGACTATATGTGGATGGGGGGGCAATAAACAAGGAAGAGCTTTCAGAGAGCAAGGGAAGAGGGGTTTTGAGTCACATTTTATTAAACAGCTCCTTGCTGTCTATAACTGATGTGGCAAGAAGCTGCTTCTCTTGGTTCTCCACATTGCTGACACTCCAATTTGCCATAATTGGTTATTATTTCTACTAGCCTGATTAAAAATTAAAGTCCAAAAAGTAAGCAACTGTCTAACATGACTCTGAGGTTTCTAGGTAAAGGTTAAAGAACGAGAATTCACTTTTATTACCTTTTTACCAATACTGAATTTGCTAATTCCCCAAAGCAAGGAATTGAGTAGTCCTCTCTAACTCCCCTTTACTTATTCAGGTCACTGAAATGCAAGGCAGGCAGGTTTTACTTTCTTTAAGAGCATCATCCTTGAAAACTTCCATATTCACAGTTTCTTATACCACTGAAATTATTTTTAACCTGTGAACATTCACAAAAATAATCCCTTCTCTCTTTCAGCACAATAATTACAAATTTTTAAAATAGGAGGAAATAAAGTATTTTATTCAGTTCCAAATAACTGTGTTTCATTTAGAAATAAGAAATTAACTGCTATCTGGGTAGTCCATGGGATGTCAACTCCATGCAAAGAGAACAAATCAATTTAGCAACGACCCTGGTGTAGCTGAACGAATAACACCTGGGCACTGTACAGCTGTGGCACACTAGAGACCTTCTCCATGCTTTGGTTTCCCTTCATAAACAATAGAACAACAACCTGTCAGTGTGTTACAAGAATTGTTTAGTGCAACACTTTCAAAAATAAAAAGCACAGAATACTTTTATATTTCTTCAAATAATTTTCATTCCTCCTCTTTCATTGGATGTTTAAAACGAGACAGAGTGTAAAAGAAAAAAAAAATTAAAAAGCAAAATAATGATTGTACTTTGTTTTGTTTAACACATTTGGAGATGGTCACCTTAATTAAGTTCAACCCTAAAACTCTTGGGGCTGGGGTTATAGCTCAGCGGTAGAGTGCTTGCCTCGCACATGTGAGGCACTAGGTTTGATCCTCAGCACTACATAAAAATAAATAAAGTAAAGATATTGTGTCCATCTTTAAAAAAATCTTTAAAAAAGTGTGTATATATATATACACATACATATATATGTTTAAATTCATATATATGTACATACATGCATGTGTATCTATTTTTAAAACTTCCCCTACTTTTTCAAATTATGAGAAGTATGAATGAGCAAGCTTTGTGAAGGGAGTCACTGTATGAGAAAAAAAAGAGACTGAAAGATAAGAGCCCCTGCTCAAGAGGAAAATCTTTCGTTTTCAACAAAAAGACAATTCCAGACAGGGTCGTTACAAATTCAACACAAGAAGAAAAAATAAAAATGACTAAGGAGAGCAATGAAAATGAAAATTGACCATACTAATAAAAAGTAAAGAGCATTTGGGACAAGAAACAAAGTATTCAACACAATAACAGCCACTTGTATCCAGTGATATGAACAATTAAAAATAAAGATTTATAATCCTTAACAAATTTATTTTAAACTACATAAAAATAAAGGAAGCAGAAACTATTACACATATTAAGACCACTAAATTTTTAAAATACACAATAGCAGTGGGAGATTTTTATTCATAGATTTATCATTGACATAAATGAAGATATGAAAGATCTGAATAATTTGCCAATAAATATACATGGATAAGCATATATTGATCACTGTAGTCTAAAAACAAAACATATTCTCTTCAAGCAATTTATAAATTTTACTCCATATCAGGCATGGAAGACTATTAGTTTCGTCACCTGCGGAGAAATCAACTGTACTGGCATGTTTACTTTTGACATTATTTCTAGGGTTGTTCCTTCAGATACTATTTCTAGGTTTGGCCATGTCTTTAGTCAGTGGAAATGAGCACACATGACACTAACATATAAGCTTGGTGAGTACCTGTATATGTAGGCTACATTTTTGGAACTGTAACTCTTGGGACACTCTCTTGGAACCCAGCCACCATATTTCGAAGCCCAGTCTAACCATGGAAGAGAAAACAGGAAAGTAAACCAAAGGTCCAGTCAATAGCTCCTATGAACTCCCAGTCAATATTCAGTACCAATCATCCTTCTTGGAGGGGATTCTTCCCATCCCATTTGAGTTGCCCCAGTTGATTATGCATCGAACAAAGACAAGCTGTCCTCACGAAGTCTGTCCAAATTGCAAAGCTTGAGCAAACGTCTGATTACTGTTTTATCAATCTGAAAACGTGGAGATAAACTGCTATGCAATGATTATCTGAATTATCAAAATACAAAGAATTTCTCAATTTATTTTGAAAAACTGGAATTACATGAAATACATTCTATAATAAAAGCATATAAAAATAATCTTCCAAAAGAAAAAAATAAAAACATTGAGATATGAAAAACCATCTTATAAATCACTTATGAATGTGAGAAAAATTTTAATGATAAAACTATTTAAAAAAATAGATACAATAAGAATGGCATATAGAAAGATTAATGGAATCATTAAGTTTAGAAGGACTGAAATCATATAAAGTACATTCTTTGACCACAATGAAATTAAATTAGAAATCGTTAACAGGAAAAAATTTAGGGAATTCACAAACCTTTGAAAATTAACTAAGACATTCTTAAGTAAACAAAGGATCAAAGAAGAAATTAAAAGGATAATTGGAAAATCCTTTGAGACAAATGGAAACAAAAGCACAAAATTTATGAAACATAACTAATGCAGTCCTTGTATGGGAGTTTATGATTGTAAATGCATATGTAAAAAAAAAAAAAAAAGAAGAAAAATCCTAAATTAATTAACTAACCTACTTTAGAGGCTAGAAAAAGAAGAGCAAATTAAATCCAAAGTAAGCAGAGGAAAGTAAAATGGGGAAATAAATGAAATAGGAAATAGAAAAGTCATAGTGAAAAGCAACTCAAAGAGATGTTGGTTGGCTCTTTTGAAAAATCAATAAAATGACCAACATTTAGCTACATTGATTTAAAAAATGATTCAGACTCAAAATATTAAAACCAAGAAGGAAGGAGAAAACATTAATAATGACTTTACAAAAATAAAAGAATTTTAAGAAAATACTATGAACAAATATGTGTTACCAAATTATATGTCATATGTGAAATGAACATATTATTAGAAATAGATAATATGACTGAAAAAAGTAAAACAACATCTGCATAGAAGTATAACTGAGATCAAATTAATAATCACAAAACTTCCCAGAAAGAAATCCCCAGGGCCAATTGGCTTTTAATGGTAAATTCTACCAAATGTTGAAAAGACAACACCAATCCTTCACAAACTGTTCCAAGAGGCTGAAGGGGATGTAACCCTTCCCAACTCACTCTGAGACGCTGCTCCCAAAATTAAGAGACAGAAAACTACAGACCAATAACCCTTAAGAGTATAGACACAGAAATCCTCAGTAAAATACTAGCAAACTGAACTCAGGAACATATAAAAAGAAGTATCTTCCAAGACCAAGCAGGAGTTAAATCAGGAATGCAAGGTTGGCTCAAAATATGAAAATCAATCAGTACACTACACCATGTTCACATAATAAAGGGGGAAAATGACCATCTCAGTAGATGCAGAAAAAAACCCAATTCTCTTTCATGATGAAAGCACTCCATAAACTAAGGAGAGGAGAGAACATCCTCAGCCTGATACAGACACGCACTCGATTCTCAGGTAACATTGTACTCAATGGTAAAAGATAGAAAACTCTTACTCTTGAGGGTAAATAATATGAATTATAGGGAAAACCCGATTTTCCCTCATGTAAGAAGGGAGATTTTTTTTTGAAATGTAATCATCAAAGAAAACAGAGCACCTACCTCCCAGTTTCCACCTGGCTCCAACTTACAAATCTACCTTCCATCTCAAAGATGTGAGAAATCTGGTTTTCTTTTGGATAAAGTCAATTAACAACACAAGGCTACCCCAGTTATCAAGAAACTAGGATGTGATGTGTGTGACAGATGGTATTGCCACATCTTCTTAAGACTAGTTATTATTTATGATGTCAGCTGCAGCTGCTTGGCTGTATCAAAGGATGAGATTGCTTTATGTTTTTGCGGTCTCTTTTAATGGATTGCCTGTGACAAAGTTCATATTCTGATTTCATGATTTTTCAATAATAAAACTTTTTTTTTTGTCTTCTATTTTTGTTGAGAACTCGCCTGGATTGGCAAGAGATTTTGTTTTTAGGTTATATTTCCCTAATACCTTCTAAAATTACGAACAACACAAGGAAGTATGTTCTTTCTACTCAAGGCAATGAGAGAGGAAAAAGAAATAAAAGGCATCCAGATGAAGAAGAAAAAAGTAAAATCATTTATATTTACAAATGAGAATATGACCTTTGATATAGAAAATCATGAAATTCAAAAGAGCCACAATTATGGCTAATGTACATATATGAGTTTAGTAAGGTTATAGGATATAAGGTCAATATATGAAAAGCATTTATATTTCTACGAACTAGCAATGAGCTAACCAAGGGTGAATTTTTTTTTAAAGAGAGAGAGAGAGAGAGAATATTTTAATATTTATTTATTTATTAGTTATTGACAGACACAACGTCCTTGTTTGTATGTGGTGCTAAGGATCGAACCCGGGCCGCACGCATGCCAGGCGAGCGCGCTACCGATTGAGCCACATCCACAGCCCCAAGGGTGAAATTTTTTTAAAAATCATTTAAAATAGCATCAAAAAAGAGTAAAATATTTAGGAATCGATTTAACAAAAGAAGTGTATGACTTGCACACTAAAAACTATATGACATCATTGAAAGAAAGTTAAAACAGTACCTAAATAAATGAAAAGACATGTCGTGTTCAAAAATTGGAGGAGTTGCTATGGTTTAAATGACTACATTCATTTCCTCCTGATGCTGTGACAGGTTACCACAAATTTAGTGACTAAATACAGAAATGTTACAGTTCTGGATGATTCTAAAACAGTTTTGCTAGATTAAAATCAAGGTTTGGTAGGACTGTGTGTCTTTTCCAAGGCTCTGGGGAAGAAACCATTTTCTTGCTTTTTGTGGCTTCCAGTCACTACCTGCATTCCTTGGCCATGGTCCCCTCCTGACTGTAGTCAGCAGTGGCAAGGCAAGTCCTCTGCATAGCACATCACATGGACACTTCTCTTCTGCCTGCTTTGCCCTGTTTTAAGGCCCTTGTCACTACATTAGGCCCAGCAACCTCAAGTCCACTGCTGCCTTAATCGTCCTCAATGTGCAATGTAACATATTCACAGGTTCCAGCGATCCTATTAGGATATGGACATCTTGAGGAGCAAGGTCATTTTCTAGCCTGTCACCGTAGGAATATTGCCCAAATTGATCTAAAGCTTTAATGCAAGGACTCCTTTGAAAGAAGCTGGCAAGCTGATTCTAAAATTCATATAAACACACACGGAACATAAACTAATGAAAACCATCTTGAAAAATAAGAGCAAAGTGGGAAGGCTCATGCTTCCTGATTTCAAAACTTACTATGGACCTACAGTAATCCATACCGTGTGGTACTGACATAAGGGTACCCATACAGATTGATAAGATAAAACTGAGAGTCCAGAGATAAATCCTTATGCTGATTGATGGTCAACTGATTTTTGATAATGACACCAAGACAAATCAATAGGGAAAAAATAGTTCTTTCAACAGATGTTGCTGAGAGAACGGGATATACACAAGGAAAAGGATGAAGTTGGAATCCTAACTCATACCATGTATAAAAATTAACTTTTAGGTGTAAACCTAAATGTAAGAGTTAAAACTGAAATTATTACATGTAAACCTAAATATAAGGGTTAAAACTAAAAAGCTCATTGAAAAAAACATAGGTGTAAGTCTCGTGATTTCTGGATTAGCCAATGATTTCTTGAAATGATGTAGCCAAACAACCAAATCATAAAGTTGGACTTCATCAAAATTAAACTCTTGTGCTTCAATGAACACTATCAAGAAATGAGACGAGAATCCACCACATGGGGGAATACATTTACAAGTCATATATCTGTTAAGAGTCCAACAATTCAGATTAAGTTAAAAAAAAAAACTAATATTACACTCAACAACACACACACACTTTTTTTTAAATGTGCAAAAAAAATTCACTGAGCTTCATTAGTCATAGGGAAATGCCAATCAAAAGCACAGTGAGTTGCCATGTCACACTAGCATGGATATGATCACAAAAACAGGTAATGATAGCTGAGGGTAAAGACGCAGGAGACTGAAACCTCTACCCATCACCAGGGGGGAATGTACAATGCTGCAGCCACTTTGGAAGGCAATTTGGCAGTTTCTCAAAGAATTAAACAGAGTTACCATGCAGAAGAGCAGAGATCCAGGCCAAACTCCTCTGTATGATCTTTCAGGCAGGACCCAAGAGTTACTAGGCTCTCCTAGAAGACTCCAAGGAGGGAGGCTGTCATCTCAAAACCAGACCCAAATGCACAGCCAGTATGTTCCAGTTTCTGGAGGGACTTGTAATCAAGAGCTCACCCCTACACACACCTTTCCCAACTCCAACAGGCCACACTCATAGGTGGGGTTTGCTTTGCTTTTGGGGGGCACCCCCATTCCAAGACTTCAGCTCAGCCCTTTTCTCAGAGCTCTAGCAAGACCTCCCTCTGAAGAGGACTATTCTTAAGACACTTCTGCATACAGACTATAAATAGTTATACACTGTAAAAGGATGAAAACAGTGAAGGAACACTCTTCACCAAGTTACAGAGAGTGGTTACTTTGGGGGAGCAAAGATAAAAGGGAATGGATAAGGCTTCATTTGAATCCATAACATTTATTTCTTTGGAAAAAATTTTAAATAAATATAATAAAGCAGTTTGTATTGAAACTCAGTGTGCATAAATGTATTTTTTATATTTATGAAATATTTCATAATACAAAAGAATGAAAAACATTGAAATAATGGTTAGTTCTGGGTGATGGAATTACATGTGATTTTAGTATTTTTTATATGTTTATGTATTTTTCAAATTCTTCCAACCAACATGAATTTTTTTTTATAATAAGGTACAATACATGAGATTTTCTGAAAGGTATCACTACCAGTAATTTTGCTTATGCAGAGAATTATAAAAATATATTTTTATTAAACTGCAATCTATGCTCTAAAAACTGAACCAGTATTACAATCTGTTTGGTGCAAAATCTCCATGGTATTTTTAATAATTCAATACTGAGAAATGTTTTTTTTCCTCCTCAAATGCAAGCCAAAATTCAAAAGCTAAAATTTACACATATCCAAATTATAAAAGCTAGTCGGGAATTGAAATGCAAATAATTACAGCTTTAATAGCAATTCCTGTCGGTTAAGGTCCTTTTGAAAACATGACCTTAAATAACCCAAAATTGTCTGAATGTGTTCATTCAAGCTACTACTGTAAATTACTCTGTGTAGAGCTATATTTAATGATTAATAGGGTTTTTTTAGGGCCAGAATAGCTAATTCAACAGTTTCCAAAGATGTCTCAGAACTCTCTCTCTTCATATTAAATGAAGTGCAGAAGCTCAGCATACAGAAATCAAAAAAGCTCTTTGTTTGAAGTCGGGACTGCATCCTGAATCCTGGCTTGCTCCTTCTCACTCCTTCGACCTCTCTGTCCTCAATGTCTGAAGGCAAACAAACTTAAGACCCCTGGTTCCATTCAGCACCCCTACTCTCATGTTTCTTCATTCAACAATTTCCTCTGTTGGCTGGTGTCATGCCATCTTGCTTCAGCCCTCACACTCCTCTGAAACCTCTCCAGACAATCATTTCCTATCTAAAATTCAAGGGACATCCTCCAATCCCTTTCATCAAACCACAGGAAATCACACATAGGTAAATCTGCCACTCTGCAATACTATGAGCTGCTAACCTGAGAAAAACATTGTGTTCCTCCTTGGAAGCTTTCTGTTATCTTGTCTAATGCTACTTTCTCCTAGTTATATCCTTTTTGTCTCCCTCCCTTCTTCCTGTCTATTAACTCCAAATCTATCCCAAGACTTCCTCCCTCTCTCTCCCTTTCTCCCCCCCCTTAAATATCATGGCTCCCCAAGGTTTTTAGCATATGTGCATTTTACAGAAACATCAAACAGATGCTAATGACCTTCTGTCTCCTCACCAGCCAGTAACTCTCTGAAGCTCCAGAAATATAATTGGGTTGCTCATTGGACATAATAGCCTTTCTATCTCTAAATCAATTCAATCTCAAAATACTGAAAATGAAATTATTTACTTCCCTTCCTCTGGGAGTCCTACCTATGTCTCTTCTAGTCACTTAGATGGTGCTGTGGGTTAAAGCGTGTTCCCTGAGAATATAGGTTGAAGCCCTAACTCCCCAGAACCTGTGAATGTGGCCTTCTTTGGAAAGAAGGTCTTTACAGATGTAACTAAGATGAGATCGTACTTGATGAGGGTGAGTCCTAATCCAACATGACTATTGTCCTCATAAGAAGAGAAAACAGAGATTCATAGGCATAGACACACAGAAAGAAGGCCATGAGACCACAGGGGCAAAGACTGGAGTCATGTCTACAGGTTACCCTTCCCCTGGTCTGTCATTTCCCACCTGCCCCCTCCCAGACTTCAGGAGCTTGTTCAGTGAAGAGCCCCCCAGTTCCTAACACTTCCAGCACTTCAGCTCCCTAGAGTGAGGACTGGCCTCCAGCACAGATTTCCTCCCAAGAGTCATGGCCAGAGCACAGCAGCTTCCGCACCCAGGTCTCTGCCAACTGCTCTGACGGGCTTCTAGGTCTGCCCCCATGCTAACTTGATAACACATCACATTGTCCTTCCTTCCCTTTTTTCTCGTTTCCCCCTTACTCTCACTACCCTAGGATTACTAACCCCATTCTCCAGTTAAGAGGAAGCATGTAAGCTCCATTTTCTGCGGCATCCAAGCTAAAAACAGCATGTTGTTCAAACGTTATTTTTCCTACCTGAAAGTACAGATAATGGTGGTTCTTATTATAAAACCCACCCAAAGTATCCTATGGAACAATGTCTGGAAATAATGAGTGCTCAGAAAATGTTATTTGTTACTATTAATAATAAAGACACAAAGATCCATAGCCATTTTTGCATTCTTCTCTCAGTCTGGTGAGGGAAGAAGGAATTAGTATGTTATATACAATGTCCTCTCTTTTCATCCTTATTGTGTTATATTAATAATCATCACCACTGTAACTTGTACCACAGAACTAAACGTCATTTACACAGGAACAGCATTTGTTGAAGGTTGTTAGGAGGCTTGCACAGCCTCTGGGAAGACCCAAGAATTGAGATTGGAGGCTATACAATGAGGAATAACAGTCTAGTCAAGATTATATTGGCCCAGGCACAGCTCACACCAAAGCTAGAAATTGAACACCAGGGCCTCAGGACTGCTGTCTTCCACCACTGCTCTCGCCCCCTCCCCACACCAAACTGGACTCTGTCCTATGTGCTTTCTCCCATTTCTCCCATGCAAGTCCAAGTCTTGTTGAGGTTATTATCTGATGGTTGGAGTCCGAGTCACATAGCTGCAAGGAAAGCTGAGAAAATACACCTTTCTGGTGACTCCTTGGAGGAAAGAATATCTAGGAGATGAGAAATTCCCCTAAACATAGGAAATGTGTCCAGAAGTTCAGCTGAACAGCCAGAAAATGTGACTCATGTCTACTGTGTATAAATTTGGGAAAATGTCCCAAACCAAATAAAATATGGTTTCAAATTAAAAAAAAAAAAAGAGTGAGAGAGAAAGGAAAGCAGGAAATAATCTGTTAGAGAATTCTTGCAAAATATTGTGTCTAGGCAGCCTATAATGCTCAGAATCTGTGCAGCCAATCCATGAGTGAACCTAACCCAAGCCACTGAGGTTGCAGTAGCATTCTGGGATGCCCAGGCAAAGGTTAATGCTTCCAACTGTGGGTCATCTCTGTAGCGCTCTTGGTCAACTCTAAGGAGTAATCAAAACCCTAAGTGAGGGCTGGGGCTGCAGCTCAGTGGTAGAGCGCTTGCCTACCAGGTGTGAGGCACTGGGCTCGATCCTCAGCACCACATAAAAATAAATAAATAAAATAAAGGCGTTTTGTCCATCTACAACTACAAAAAAAAATTTTAAAAAACAACTCTAAGTGAATAGAAGTGAATTCCACATGGGCTCATTGTTAATGGTCTACCATTAGTTACAAATCCCAAAAGAGAACATCACCTGAAAAAAATGGAGATGAAATTACTTGAAGGGGAAAACAAACTGCTCCTATCACATATATACCCGTAAGTTGTATCACCAGTGAATCTTCTTGTCAAACACAGGATCCTAGAATTACAGGTTACTTCTTCTCTCTCCTGTGTTACATATGTATATAAATCACTGAGGATTTTTAATTGTTCCTTCAAGGCTATACCCAACCTCCTTTTCTTTTTTACTCTTATTACCAGCAGGTCTAAATCAGCCCAAATCTAAACTATTACAAAAATAATAGTTTAGTTTATTAACTTAGTTCCTATGTTCATTCCTCCATTTAACAAGGGCTCCCTGAGCACCTACTACATGTCAGGTCTTCTCTTTTACAGAATTTGTTTGAAGAATAAGAAAAATGACAAGATAGAAGTTAATTAGTTGGAATGAAGTAAAGGAAGCAGAGAAATTTATTCAGAAGCTAGAGGTGAGCTGTGCTAGAGCCATGTCCTTGAGGAAACCTTCACCAAAACCATGGAAGTGGTCACATAAGAGAAGGTCAATTGCAGGGACATTAGTGTGGGTAAGTGGGAAGATGTGGAGGCAGGGACTTGGGAAATTCTCTTCTGATAGCTTTTCATTTCCCAGTGAATTAGGGAAAAGGGTCATTACCATAAAGGTTGAAGTCAAAACTCCCTCGTGCTATGTCCTCCTAATCCAATTCTTGCTTCCTGTCAAACACCACCTCCTCCAGAGCCTTGGTACACACTGATTTCCCAGATCCATGATCTGTAGCCCCTTGACCACCAGTTTGCCTTCCAGGTACACAGTAAACACTTGATTCCATCAGAATACAGATTATGTGACATTAATTCAGTTGCACAAAACTTGAAATTCAGTAGCACTAGATAGTGATGATGCCTATAACCAAGGAAAGATTATCTTACTCGTATGACTGGAACATGCATAGGGAACAATGAAAATCGTTTTCTAATTATATATAACTGGGTTGGGAGGAAGGGCCTTGCTGATCTGAGAAGTGCCATGGGCAGGTTACTTGACCAGTAGCCCTTGGACACTCTTGATTGGTACAATCGTGGAGGGGACAGACCCCAAACTATCAGTCAAAACTTGGCATTCCAAGACAGATCTACTTTAAACTCAGACACCGACACAAATAAGGCCACAAAACTTCAAACTAGCTATTATCATTTTAATGGTCAAGGGAGAGATTTCTCTGAGAAAATTAGAACTTGATCACTGATGACTATCCGCAGAAACTGGATTTTCCACAGAATGGTAATTGTTTTGCTATTACAAAAAATAAAAAATAAAAAAACTCATTTATCTTTTTTTTCTGCTTTAGTGTCAAACAAATCCAAATTTGAATCTTTGCTACCCAAGTAACTACCTTTGTGGTTACTTAAAAAAAAATTAAACCAAACTCTACTTTTTACATCTCTCACTGATTTCATGTCCTCATGGTGACTAGGAAGGGTGCCTCCCTATGCATCTGGAATTGATTTCATTTTCTCATGGTGACTAGGAAGGGTGCCTCTCTATGCATCTGGAATTCCCGCTTTCATTCTTTTCCAGGCCCTCCTGCTATCATCCCATGTTATAGAGAAACACTCTGGCTTCATTTTCTCAGTGGTCTAAAGCAATCCCAGCAAATAGTGCTAGCTAGAGGATGGCATCTTCTCCCTGGTAATTAGCACTTCCTGCTTTCTTCCACCATGACACCTTCTTCTTGGCAATTCCTGGCAGCTGGATAAAGAGGCCTCATACAGGACAGGCTCTTAGAGGTAGGAACTGAGTGGAAACAATATGTTCCACATCAGAAACCAGAGGGTGTCAAATCATGAAGCCATCCTCTTGTAACCCGCTGTGATACAGAATATTGAACAAGCAGGGAACATGTCACCAACAACACAACAGGCCTTCCCCACACACAGACCTTCTTCGGTTTAGTCAAGAGAAAATTACTGCACGGTACACAGCAGAAATATCTGAAATAATAAGGCCAAAAATATTTTTTTTTATTTATAAGTTCTCAGATGAGTGTAATTTTGGGCTTTTATTCTTGGTGGTAAGAGACGATGATGTGCTAAAAGTTACTATGCCACAAAGGACTTTGTCTTTTTATTTCTAATTTATTTTTAGCCAATGATTCATGCCGTATGTTATGTGAACTAGGGAAAAGCTTGAAAAGATGTAAACGTCTAAAAAAGGGTAATGATTGAATAAATTATTATTTATCCAGATAATAGAGTATGATACAAACATTAAAACTGAAGCTATGGGAAAGCTCTGGTTTACATCAGTGTGTGTGTGTGTGTGTGTGTGTGTGTGTGTGTGTGTGTGTGTCTAGAAAAAGATCTGAAATTGGGGCACCAAGCTATTTTCTGTGTGTTTTGTTTCCACCCTCTTTTGAGTTAGTAGAATTCTGAGTGCTCCTAAATGGAATGCTTTTCCTTATTTTCTGCACTGAGAACATACTGCTTTTGTAAGAAGGAAATAATACAAGACACTTCAGTCAACAAGTTATGAACTTTTTCAGATTTGGAATTCTGGGTTTCTGTTTACTTAACTATAATTGTGGTCCCTTGATTTCTAGCTCACTTTTAGTCCATGATGCATGCTGGATTTGGTAATATTTTCAAGTATTTCTGTTTTTATAGGATCATAAAATACATACTACTGGTAATCTCTCTTTCCACTCAATATTGAGGAAATGCCCTTTTCACCAAAATGGCACCAAATGTGAAGAAGCAAGTTCATACCCATTCCAAAGCTGAAGCTGAAACAAAGGCTTCCAAGGCCACGAAGGCAGTGTTTAAAGGGCAACCACAGCCACCAAAAGAAGATCTGCACATCACCTGTCTTCTGCAGCCCGAGATGTTGCTGTTCCAGAGGCAACCCAAACATTCTCAGAGGAGCGCCTCCTGGAGAAACAGGCGTGGCCACTATGCCATCACCAAATGCCCCCTGACCACTGAGTCAGCCATGAAGACTGAAGACAACAGCACACTTGTGCTCAGTGTGGACGCCAAACCCATCAAGCCCCAATGCAAACACGCTACAACAGAAGCTCTATGGCATTGATATGGCCAAGGTCAACACCCTGATCAAGCCTGATGGAGAGAAGGCATACATGTTTGACTATCTCCTGATTACGATGCTTTGGACATTGTCAAAACACTGGAGTCATCTAAACAAAGTCCAGCTGGCCAAGTATAAATATACATTTTTGCAACTTAAAAAAAAAAATACTGCAGGTATGCTCCTGGGTCAGTTTTGAGGTAAATAAGTATGTTTAAGTTTAAAAATGCAGCATTGAAATCATTTTTTTGAAAAGGGACTTGTATTCCTCCTCACCAGATAAATTCCCATGACTTTCCCAAGACAGAAGGTTTCAGATGAGATTTTTCTTCTGCAATATCTAGAAGTCTGAATTAAAGGGTTAGATGAACTATGAGGAATGAGGAAAGAAACTTAGAAGAAAAAACTTAGAATATTATCTTTCAGAATTTCAGTATTGGTTAGTGACCAGCAGCTTTGTGCAGCCACTAAAATCCCAAAAGGAATTTCAAGTCATAAAAGAAGAGTTTCAATTAGACAAAAGAATGCTTTGTGGTGGTGGTTGTTTTTGTTGTTGTTTTCCTTCCTGGCTATAAAAACATTCATGGGCCCAAAACAGTAAAAAAGAATTTATAAATCTCCTTCCTCAGAGACTTCTTCTCCTTAACCTGTCATGAAGACTGTGAAAAATGAAACAGATGAGCACTTGTTAGGTCTTGGCCTCAAGAAAAGACTCAATTTTCATTTTCAGGTTTCTCTAATCCTACTGCTTTATGGTCTCTATTAAGAAGACCTAAATGGGAACCAATTAACTGTAAGTACAGTGAGGAGTTAGGGCAATTAAACAAATGGGTTACATTCACCCAGTGATTATACTCCAGCCATCAAACGATTATCAGGCGCAGCCTACTTTGAGGTAAAAACACAAATTAAATTCAGATCCAACAGACTCAAAATTTCTCATTATACATCAACTGCCACTTGCTTGTCTTTGATGGTAGATCTTTAGGATAAACAGAACTAGCATTAGAGAGTGACATCATTCATTTTAAAAATTTGTATTCAAGCCAAATACCGCCAGCTTTCAAAATTCAAGTAACAAAGTAATTATGGGGTTTCACAAACAAGGATAATACAATCTCTCAGTTACAATAGAGATAATTATACGGATGCCTTTCTCGAAATATGAAGTCACCTCACCTTACAGGCAAAGACATCCACAGACTGAAGGTGAATGGATGGGAAAAGACATACCTACCATTCAAATGCTACTTGTAAATAAGCAGGGGTAGCTGTTCTCATATCAGATAAAGTGGACTTAAAGCCAAAATTAATCTGAAGAGACAAAGAAGGTCACTTCATACTCCGTAAGGGAATAATACAACAACAAGATATAATGATTGTAAATATTTATGCCCCAAACAATGGTGTGTCTACATACATTTAAAAAAAAAAAACTTCTCAATATTAAGAATTAGACCACAAGGCAATAATTCTGGGTGACTTTAACACACCTCTCTCACCACTGGATAGATCATTCAGACATAAACTGAGATTCTACACAACTAAAAACTACTGATAATAATAAGGACTTAATAGACATCTATAGACTATTTCATCCATGCAAGACCGAACTCACCTTCTTCACAGCAGCACATGAAACATTTTCTAAAATAGACCATATTTTAGGTCACAAAGCAAATGTCAGCAAATAAAAAAAATTGGAGATAATACCTTGCATTCTATCAGATCATAATAGAATGAAGTCAGAAATAATTGATAAGATAAAAAATAGAAACCACTCCAAGACCTGGAGATTAAATAATACACTTTTGAATGAGGAATGCATAGCAAAAGAAGTCAGGGGAGAAATAAAAAAGAAATCCTTAGAAGTAAGTGAAAAATTGAAACAACTATCAAAATCTCTGGGACAGAGAAAAATTTATAGCATTGAGTTCATACATCAAAAGAACAGAAAGATACCAAATAAATAATCTAACATAATGTCTCAAGACCCTAGAAAAAGAACAAAAAAATACCATAATTGGTAAAAGATAGAAAATAATTAAAATCAGACCCAGAATCAATTAAAAAAAACAATAGAAAAGATCAAAGAAACTAAGCGTTGATTTTTTGAAAGGATAAACAAGATTGATAAATCCTTAGTCAAACAAACCAAAAGAAAAAGGGAAAACACTCAAATTAACAAATTTCAAAATGTAAAAGAAAATATCACCACAGCACTACTGAAATCTACAGGATTGTCAGAAACTATTTTTAAAATTTTATCTCTAATAAGCTAAAAAATCTTTAAGATATTGACAGATTCCTAGAGATATATGATCTACTCAAATTGAACCCTGAGGATATAGAAAACTTAAACAGATCAATATCAAGTAATGAAATCAAATCTGTTATCGAGAAAATCTTCCAACAAAGACAAAACCCAGGACCAACTGGATTCTCCACCAAGTTCAACTAGAACTTCAAAGAAGAATTAATAACAATGCTGAAAGGGGGTCGAGATGGTGGAGTACAGAAGGTTACTCTCTCAGTGTAACCTTACTGTTACTTTTCGGGGCCTAGGACCAGAAAAATGGGCAAACGACTTCTCTTTGAGGCCGGTAAACAAAAAGAGATCCTACTGTGATTTAATTCTTGCCTCTCAGAATGGCCTAGGGACTCAGAAGTTTGGATAGAATCAAATTAAAAAAGAAAAGAAAAAATTAGAAAAACCCACCTCCAGCCCCTGCGGCTGCCCATACAGATCCACCTTCTTTTCCCGATGTGCTGTGGCAGCCGGCAGGTGTGGGTGCAAAGCCAGGCACCCAGACTTGTGTAATTCCAGCTGGGTTTGGAAGCCTGACCTGGCAGAGGCTCATGGTACTACCCAGAACGTGATTAGAAAACCAGGTGAAATTCAGGCACGGAAAGTGTTGCACCCAGGGGAACTGGAGACAATCAGAACAGAGAGGTCCTGTGTGTCTCTCACACTTTGAATCTCTTGGTTCGCAGGACCAGCAGGGACTTGATTTGGGTTGGGGAGGAATGAATGTGCACTTTGGGACTGAGCTCAGATGACCGAGATATGTGGACAGAGTAGAGCAAAACAGATTCCTCTGTTGCTCAAGCGGAACCCAGGGGAGATTCAAGCTGTACAGATGCCCAGAGCAGACTGGAAGCAGATGTGCTCTGGAGGTGTGGTGATTTAAAAGGTTCACCAAAACATCACTCCACAAAACACCAGGAGTCTAGCCAGACCCAAACCCAGCTTCTAGGAGCTCTGCCTCTGGGAACCCCTGTCACAGAACTCTACAGCGATGACACCTTACTGGGCATGGAGTAGATAACACCCTCCAACCTGTCCCACCTCATGCTGCTGAGAAAGGAAGCTGAGAACACACAACCTGATTAGCCTCCCAAAAAGAAGGAACTGACATCCCCCGACTCCTCCTCTTACACACAATACATACTCAGTAAAAATCGTAAAGAAAGATAATTGGGAACTGACAACTAACATGTAACATTTTAGGCAATTTTTTTGACCATTGCAACAGAAAAAATTCCTTAATCTTCCATCAAGAGCCTTTAAAAAAAAAAAAAAAAACTTTTATGTGCTGAATGGTCCGTGGACATTTTTAAATATACATATTTGACTCATTCTTCTTCTTTCTAGCATTTCTTGAAGATAAGTTATTTTCTTGACTCTGTCTTTTGAGGACCGGTGTCATTGATTAGAATAACTTGGTTTTGGTTTATATTTTTGCTGTTGTTGTTCTGTATTGTTTTTCTCCTGTCATTTCCCTTGATTCTCTTCCCCTCTTTTCTTTTGTGAACAGCCAAATTCGATTGTTCTCTTTTTCACTCTTCCTTTAACTCCTTACCAACACTCTCTCTCCTTCTCCCTCTCAATTATTACTCCTACATCTCCTCTGCATTCTCCCTTTTCACCTTTTTGAAATAGCAAACTCTTTTATAAACATAATATTTCTACTATTGGCAACTGCCTATCATACCATTTTTGTTTATAGTGACAAATAACAGTGTGGATGCCAAAATAGGAACTAAGTACTCAGTTTAGGGCTGAATATTGATTGCATTGGTGGTTGTTGTTATTAGTCTCCCCCTAAAACATGAGGTACTGAAATCTTCAGGAACACTATAAATCCACAGGATCGAAGCTCTGCCATCTCAGATTCTTACTGATAAATGGGTATGTCTTGTATGTCTTATACAAACAATATGAAAAAGCAAGGGAACAAACCATCCCAAACAAATCAAAATACCTCCATAACAGAATCCAATGATATCCCAGTGGAGGAGATATCAGAGAAGGAATTCAGAAAGTTCAGAGTTAAGCTGATCTGTGAGGTAAAACTACAATGTAAGGATGGAAATCAGAGAGAAAATCCATGAAATGAAAGACTATTTCAATAAGTAGATAAAATTCCCAAAGAAAAATCAATTGAAAATTCTCAAAATAAAGGAATCAATAAAACAAATTAAAACTCAATGGAAAGCATCACCAGCAGACTAGACCACTGGGAAGAGTTTCAGGAAACAAAGACAAAATATGTAATATGGAAAATAAAGTTGACCATGGAGAAAAGATGATAAGAGGACATGAACAGAACTTTCAAGAAATATGAGATAACATGAAAAGACCAAATCTGAGATTCATCGGGATGGATGAAGGCTTGGAGATTCAAACCAAAGGAATGTACAGTCTTTTCAATGAAATTATATCAGAAAATTTCCCAAACCCTAGTAATGAAATGGAAAATCAAATACAGGAGGCTTACAGGACTCCAGATATACAAAATCACAACAGACCTATACCAAAGCACATCGGTAAGAAAATGCCCAACATACAGAATAGGATACATTTTAAAGGCTATTAGAGAGAACAATTCTGATATTTAAAAAAAAAAAGTTTTCTGCTATTGGTTGTGCTACTGCTTCCAGTATTATGGTCAGTCTCATATGCTAAGATTAAAATAAATTTAAATTTTAAAATTAATAATAGTATAGAATTCCAATATTAGCTCAATAAGTAGGAGATACATTGATGTAAAAGGATATATAATTGGTAAGCTCATTTGGAATAAGATGAGTTAAATGCAGCCCCACAAAATAACTAAAATATTTCTTGTAATTCCTTTACCTCTCATGTTTCCCTGTTGTCTTCATATTTCCCTGTTGTCTAGCTTAGCTAACTCCCCACTCTTTCCGTTCTATTTTCCTTCCTTATGCTGCTATTTTATTCTCCTCTGATCTCCTGTTACCTTTTCACATAGTCAGACCCACTTCTCAGCACACACTGGCATGACCTCTGCATCTGAAGAAAACCATGTCCCTTTGCACAATCCTTATGTAATACATCAGATATGGCACAATTATCACACAGAAAAGCTTAGCACCCATCCCACCCTTTCTCTCATCTCTTCTGTGAGTTCTCCAGCACACACAGGTCTTTGTTCTGCCCATGGCCTTCTGTGTTATTCTGGGTGTCTGGATGGGACTTTCATTATGAACCTGATGGACCCTCATTATAAGGATCATGAGATTTTCTAACCCTTCATCCTTCAAATGCTTGACGGTTTCATATTCTCTCTCTCTCTCTCTCTCTCTCTCTCTCTCTCTCTCTCTCTCTGTGTGTGTGTGTGTGTGTGTGTCCAAACTAAACTGAATTTTCATCATAGGGAAGGACTGAGTCACTTTTTTCCTAACAAGAGCAGGCTACTTAAGGAACAAGCAAAATGATGAACACACACATCTCTCTTTTCCTTCCCTTTCTCCAGTCTCATTTTGCAGGTCTTCTGAAAAGCGGCACTTCTATTAAGTGACTGTCAGGCTGAGAGATGCCCAGTGGCTCCACAGTGCCAAGAGGAAAATTCCTGGTCTCCCACCATCACACCATAAATCTCACCCCAGACAAACCATACCTCCTACTCTTCCCTAAATATGCTGAGCCTGTTCAGAATTGAACAGGAGAAAGATTTGATTTTTACCATTCAAAAGACACTCTGGCTGGCCCAGCAGCCCGCGAAGGGGCAGAGCTGCCCCCGCACCTGCAAGGTAGGCGGACCTGCGACCCACCGGCAGAAAAGGCCCAGCGGCCTGCTGAGGGGCAGAGCCGCCCCCTCCCCCTGCGCCTGCAAGGTAGGCGGAACTGTGACCACCGACAGAACAGGCCCAGCCGCCCACGGAGGGGCAGAGCCACCAACCGCGCCTGCAAGGTAGGCGGACCTGCAACCCACCGGAAGAACAGGCCCAGAAACCCACAGAGGGGCAGAGCTGCCCCACGCGCCTGCAAGGTAGGCGGACCTGCTACCGACCGGCAGAACAGGCCCAGTGGCCTGCCGGTGGGTAGGCACATTGCCCCAATTGGAGGAGGGGCAGAGCCACCTCCCGTGCCTGCGAGGGAGACTTTGCAACTATACAAGAGCAATATAAATATATACGGGGAAAATTCAATAACACAACAGTTTCACCAAGCAGAAAGAAACGCGAACAGTATGAAGAGACAAGGAAAGAAAGGACCACAAGCAATGCAGGTCAACTCAACATTAGAAGAGGTAATATCTGCAGCAGATGGAATGTCAGATAAAGAATTCAGGATATACATGCTTCAGATGATCTGGAGTCTCAAGGAAGACATTAGACAGCAAAATCAGACAATGAAAGATCACTTCAACAATGAATTACATAAACAAATCCAAGAATCAAAAGATCAACTATACAGGGAGATAGAGGTTATAAAAAACAAACAGAAATCCTAGAAATGCAGGAAGCAATAAACCAACTTAAAAACTCAATTGAGAATACTACCAGCAGAGTAGAACACTTAGAAGATAGAACATCAGACAATGAAGACAAAGTATTTCAACTTGAAAAGAACATAGACAGCTCAGCAAGACTGTTGAGAAACCATGAGCAGAACATCCAAGAAATATGGGATAACATAAAGAGACCAAACTTAAGAGTCATTGGGATACAGGAAGGTATAGAGGTCCAAACCAATGGAATGAGCAATCTATTCAATGAAATAATAGAGAAAACTTCCCAGACTTGAAGAATGAGACAGAATCCCAAATCCTAGAAGCCTACAGGACGCCAAATGTGCAAAATCATAAGAGATCCACACCTAGACACATTATAATGAAGATGCCCAACATACAGAATAAGGAGAGAATTTTAAAAGCTACAAGAGAAAGGAAGCAGATTACATTTAGGGGTAAACCAATCAGGATAACAGCTGATCTTTCAACACAGACTCTGAAAGCTAGAAGATCCTGGAATAACATATTTGAAACACTGAAAGAAAATGGGTTCCAACCAAGAATTGTGTATCCAGCTAAATTAAGCTTCAGGATGGAAGATGAAATTTAAACCTTCCACAATAAACAAAAGTTAAAAGAATTTGCAGCTAGAAAACCATCTCTTCAAAACATCCTTGGCAAAACATTACAGGAAGAGGAAATGGAAAATAACAATGAAAACCAACAGTGGGAGGTAGTACAGTAAAGGGGGGAAAAATAATCAAAGAGGAAAACAAACCATGTTTAGTAACATAAATAAACAAATATGGCTGGAAGAACAACCCATATCTCAATAATAACCCTAAATGTTAATGGCTTAAACTCACCAATTAAGAGACACAGGCTAGTAGAATGGATCACAAAACAAGACCCAACAATATGCTGCCTACAGGAGACGCATTTGATAGGAAAAGACATACATAGACTGAAGGTGAAAGGTTGGGAAAAATCATATCACTCATATGGACTTCGGAAACAAGCAGAAGTGTCCATACTCACATCAAATAAAATAGATTTCAAGCCAAAGTTAATCAAAAGGGATAAAGAGGGACACTACATACTGCTCAAGGGAACCATACACCAACAAGACATAACAATCATAAATATATAGGCCCCAAACAATGGTGCAGCTATGTTCATCAAACAAACTCTTCTCAAGTTCAAGAGTCTAATAGACCACCATACAATAATCATGGGAGACTTCAACACACCTCTCTCACCACTGGACAGATCTTCCAAACAAAAGTTGAATAAGGAAACTATAGAACTCAATAACACAATTAATAACCTAGACTTAATTGACATATATAGAATATACCACCCAACATCAAGCAGTTACACTTTTTTCTCAGCAGCACATGGATCCTTCTCAAAAATAGATCATATATTATGTCACAGGGCAACTCTTAGACAATATAAAGGAGTAGAGATAATGCCATGCATCTTATCTGATCATAATGGAATGAAACTGAAAATCAATGATAAAAGAAGGAAGGAAAACTCATGCATCACTTGGAGAATGAACAATAGGTTACTGAATGATCAATGGGTTATAGAAGACATCAAGGAGGAAATTAAAAAATTCTTAGAGATAAATGAAAACACAGACACAACATATCAGAATCTATGGGACACATTGAAAGCAGTTCTAAGAGGAAAATTCATTGCTTGGAGTTCATTCCTTAAAAAAAGAAAAAACCAACAAATAAATGATCTCATACTTCATCTCAAAATCCTAGAAAAAGAAGGGCAAAACAATAGCAAAAGAAGTAGAAGGCAAGAAATAATTAAAATCAGAGCTGAAATTAATGAAATCGAAACAAAAGAAACAATTGAAAAAATTGACAAAACTAAAAGTTGGTTCTTTGAAAAAATAAATAAAATCGACAGACCCTTAGCCATGTTAACGAAGAGAAGAAGAGAGAGAACTCAAATTACTAGCATACGGGATGAAAAAGGCAATATCACAACAGACACTTCAGAAATACAGAAGATAATCAGAAATTATTTTGAATCCTTATACTCCAATAAAATAGAAGATAGTGAAGGCATCAATAAATTTCTTAAGTCATATGATCTGCCCAGATTGAGTCAGGAGGATATAGACAACCTAAACAGACCAATATCAATTGAGGAAATAGAAGAAACCATCAAAAGACTACCAACTAAGAAAAGCCCAGGACCGGATGGGTATACAGCAGAGTTTTACAAAACCTTTAAAGAGGAACTAATACCAATACTTTTCAAGCTATTTCAGGAAATAGAAAAAGAGGGAGAACTTCCAAATTCATTCTACGAGGCCAATATCACCCTGATTCCTAAACCAGACAAAGACACTTCAAAGAAAGAAAACTACAGACCAATATCTCTAATGAACCTAGATGCAAAAATCCTCAATAAAATTCTGGCGAATCAGATACAAAAACATATCAAAAAAATTGTGCACCATGATCAAGTAGGATTCATCCCTGGGATGCAAGGCTGGTTCAATATACGGAAATCGATAAATGTTATTCACCACATCAATAGACTTAAAAATAAGAACCATATGATCATCTCGATAGATGCAGAAAAAGCATTCGACAAAGTACAGCATCCCTTTATGTTCAAAACTCTAGAAAAACTAGGGATAACAGAAACATACCTCAATATTGTAAAAGCAATCTACACTAAGCCTCAGGCTAGCATCATTCTGAATGGAGAAAAATTGAAGGCATTCCCTCTAAAATCTGGAACAAGACAGGGATGCCCTCTCTCACCACTTCTGTTCAACATAGTTCTCGAAACACTGGCCAGAGCAATTAGACAGACAAAAGAAATTAAAGGCATAAAAATAGGAAAAGAAGAACTTAAATTATCACTATTTGTAGATGACATGATTATATACCTAGCAGACCCAAAAGGCTCTACAAAGAAACTATTAGAGCTAATAAATGAATTCGACAAAGTGGCAGGATATAAAATCAACACGCATAAATCAAAGGCATTCCTATATATCAGCGACAAATCCTCTGAAATGGAAATGAGGACAACCACTCCATTCACAATATCTTCAAAAAAAAATAAAATACTTGGGAATCAACCTAACAAAAGAGGTGAAAGACTTATACAATGAAAACTACAGAACCCTAAAGAGAGAAATAGAAGAAGATCTTAGAAGATGGAAAAATATACCCTGTTCATGGATAGGCAGAACTAACATCATCAAAATGGCAATATTACCAAAAGTTCTCTATAGGTTTAATGCAATGCCAATCAAAATCCCAATGGCATTTCTTGTAGAAATAGATAAAGCAATCATGAAATTCATATGGAAAAATAAAAGACCCAGAATAGCAAAAACAACTCTAAGCAGGAAGTGTGAATCAGGCGGTATAGCGATACCAGACCTCAAACTATACTACAGAGCAATAGTAACAAAAACAGCATGGTACTGGTACCAAAACAGGCGGGTGGACCAATGGTACAGAATAGAGGACACAGAAACCAATCCACAAAACTACAACTATCTTATATTTGATAAAGGGGCTAAAAGCATGAAATGGAGGAAGGATAGCATCTTCAACAAATGGTGCTGGGAAAACTGGAAATCCATATGCAACAAAATGAAACTGAATCCCTTTCTCTCGCCATGCACAAAAGTTAACTCAAAATGGATCGAGGAGCTTGATATCAAATCAGAGACACTGTCATGTATATCTAAAGAGAACAAATAAAAAAATTTAAAAAAAAAAGACACTCTGGAGATGGACCAGTGCTAGAGGCATTGGGGTAGGGGGACATTGTTCAGAGGACATAAAGGCCTTGAACATGCCACAGCAGTGCTGCAGCCCTATTCCACTCGCCCCCACCCCCCATCCAGGGGCATGAGTGGTCAAATCTGAAGTGACTTAATGTGTTACTTGTCAGTTGATTGCCTCTTAGCTCCCAACACAACCTTCAAGAAACAATGGAATCCTTCTCTAAAGTGAGTGTGATGTTAAGGTTTCTCTGTAGATGGTGCTAGTGAGGCCCTCAAGGAGGAAAGGCTTCCTGCAGTTTCTGGCATGGGCCCCAATGGTGGGCAGTACAGACACGGAGTACAGCATGCTCCAGCCACAGGCCCAGACCACTCTCTCCATATAACCTGAAGCCTCAGCTGGTGACTCTCTTAATGTTATCCTCTCAACACAAAAACCAGAGCCCCTTCACAGCCTGAACCCAAGAAAAGCCTCCAGCTCATGCATGCCTATATTCATTCATCCTACCCTCTTCATCTTCCAACTCTTTGGTGACATGGCAGCTGGACTCCCACTGCATGCCACGCCACCCACAGGGCATGATTACTTAATCCTGCACATGTGCTACAGAGTGTTGCTCCCTGCTGACCCAGGAGCTACAGATCAGCTCTCACCTGGCCCACACAGCCAGCTTTTCTGCTGACTATTGGGGTACCACACCCTCTCCAATGAGGTCTGAACCCCTCCAAGTTCATCCTTCCTTGGTACTCTCCCTCAGCCCTGGGACACCAATTAGAGCTTCCTTGTATCTTATTGCTATTCCTATATCACAGTTAATCATTCTTTAAACTTCCTCTATTTAGACCACATTTCTATCTCCTGGTTAGAACCAGCTGCACCACTGCATTCTGAGAAGACTTCAGGACTACGTGACAACTGTTAGTGTTTAAAATAGACTTCTTTATTTCTCAGGTTTTTTTTTTTTTTTTTTTTTTTTGGTATCAGGGATTAAACTCGAGGTTACTCGACCACTGAGCCACACCCCCAGTCCTATTTTGTATTTTATTTAGAGGTAGGGTCTCAGTGAGTTGCTTAGCACCATGCTTTGGCTGAGGCTGGCTTTGAACTCGCGATCCTCCTCCCTCAGTCTCTCCAGCCTCTGGGATTACAGGCGTGGGCCACTGCACCTGGCTTTTTTCACAGGTCTTGACTTGGGAAGCCGTTATGTGGATGGTGCTTCTTTTTGAATCAGCTACAGTGTGGCTTATTGAATATGGCCACAAATTCTGTGCACCTCCTTTCTTCTAGAGGTAAATAGACTTCTCCATCTCTTGAACTGGATTGGCCTTAACTTGTTTTGAACAAGAGACTGCAGCAGGAGGGAGTTACATTCAAGGAGAGCCCTTCAGAGGCCTTGGGCTAACATTCTGCCTTCTTGGAATTTCTGCTCCAACACTGTCACGTCAATGAAGGCCACCTGGAGGAGATGCAGAACCAAGGGAGACCTACCAATGCATCAACACCACCTGCCTGATTAGGAGGACATCTTGGATCTGACAGCTGAGCCAGCCATTCAACTACATGTGTCTGAATCAGCCTGCTTAAAGGGAAGCCAACAGAAATGCATAGCAAACCCACACAAACTGCTGTTGTTCTGTAAGTTTCAGGGTGAATGGTTATATTGCAATAGATAACCAAAATGTATATCTCCCCCATTCATCAAATAATTCTCCTAATTTCTTAATTATTCAATAAATTGATAATTCATGAGAATATTACTTTTGACCCAATCCCACCACCCCCAGAAAATCATGCTAACAGAAGACACTGTGTTCCCTTTCACAGCCCTTTCCAGTGGGAAATGTGAAATTGCTGACATAGCGAATGGAGTATCAACCAACATATCCACATTTAAAATGCAAAGTAGAGAAATAAAAAAAATATGAAGAAGGACATCCAATATTTACAGACTCAGGTTTACTTAAAAAATAAATAAAGACATGAAAAGGAAAGGAAAATAAGATGTAGAAACTGAAGGTAAGTGATTTTAAATTACTAATCAATAAAAAGAAGCAACGGCCTCCACTGACAGAATCCATCATCAAAGAGCCGCTGTCCTTGCTTTTCGTGCTGCTAAGCAGCAAAGAACAAATCAGACTGAAAAAATCCATAAGGCATGTGGCAGGATACATCTTTATCCAGACTTTTAGTCTGAGCTAACACCAGAGATCAGCATTGTTGGGGATGCACAAAATGAAAACGAGACTGAACAATATTCTGTAAGATGTTTGCCATTCATATACTTTCTGTGGTGTCAATATGCTCAGAGACACTAAAACACCTAGAATTATACTATAAATGTTCTTAACTTGGAATTTTTTTTTTCTTTTTTTTTTTAATTTAATTTTTTTGACTTATAAATGGATGGCATGACTTTACTTTATTTGTTTATTTTTGTATGCGGTGCTAAGGTTCAAACCCAGGGCCTCACATGTGCTAGGCAAGCACTCTGCCACTGAGCCACAGCCATAGCCCCTCCTTTTCTAGAAACTCTATAACTTCTCATATTAAATTCAAAAAGTGACTCTGAAATCATCATCAAAGCTTATCTAAAAATTTTTAAAAGTGTAGGAAAAGCCAGGCATGGTGGTACATGCCTATAATCCCAGTGGTTTGGGAAGCTGAGTCAAGAGGATTACAAATTCAAGGACAGCCTCAGCAATCCAGTGAGTCCCTAAGCAACTCAGTGAGACCCTGCCTCTAAATAAAAATATTTTTAAAAGATCTGGGGATGTGTCTCAGTGGTTAAGCACCTCTGGGTTTAATCCCCAGTAACAAAAACAAAAAACAAAAAAAGTGTTGAACAATGAGAAAACCATGAAAATTAGGAAAATTTTAAATCAAAGATTTTTAGTTGAATAAAAGTAAAAATTGAGAAGTAAGAAATGTATTGGTGAAGGCTATCTGGAATGTATACCTTCTAAAGAACACATCTCAAAACCCCAAAGAACACATCCGTTAATTTTAATTCTTGACACATGAGTCCACCAATTAGCAGCCAGTGTAGTCCAGTGGGTAGAGCACACACTGTGGAATCAGGCCAAATAGTTACGAATCCAGCTTCTTCCACTTACTAGCTATGTGATGTTGGTTAAGATTACTTAACCTCCCTTAAGATGACTTAATGGCCACATCTAACAAGGAGCTCTGAGGATTAAATAACCAGAAGGTGCATTTATCAGTGCCTCTCACTTAGCAAGCTTTCTGTAAGTTGTTTGACAAATAAAAATAAACAAACCTGTGTGGTTAACAACATAAGGTTAGACATGGTGTGGTGGGACCGCCTTAATATATGCTCTCTAGTAGTTTCTATTTAGCAACTTCTATTTAAATTCATGAGCGCATGTGACCTATTCCACAGAGTCTTTAAGATGTATTTAGAATTCAATTTGTACAATTAAATCCTGAGTTCACTCAAAATTCCCTCCTATCTAACCTTAGCAGATAACATAACAACTGCATGTTGTGTGTGTGCCTTCTGCAAGAGACTGGGGATACTGAGGGAAACCCAAATCCTATCCTGCCCAGGCCACAGAGAAACCATAACAGAGGCATTAACAGGCAAAAGCACCAGCCTACCCACTTGCTCAAAGCACCATTATTGAAACTTCAGAGCCTGTAGGCCTCCTGTCTTTGCATGCCAGGAGCATCTCCCTTCCCTTTTATAGTTCTCGGCTGCTTGGGCCTGGCTGCTAGGAAAAAATCTTCTTCCCTACCATGAACAAAGCAGTGACCCAGGAACCCAAAAGAGAGACTGGGAAAGAAAAGGATCTAGAAATAACCAGAACATAACAAATTCTTCTCTACTGTACCTATTAAGCCACAAACCTGATTCTGAAGCACAATGCAATCTATACATTCAAAGGGGTACTCTCCTTTCAAACGTTAAACCAACAGCACCACGTGACAATCACTCTTATCAGGGCATGCTCACCATATGCGAGCTCAGCACCACGTGACAATCCCTCTTATCAGGGCATGCTCACCATATGCCAGCTCAGCACTAGATATGCATCACCTCACTTAAGCTCATAATGATCTAGGAGAGGGACACTTTTGTTATACCCAGGTTGCAGATGGGGAAACTGAGGCACGGAGTTTTGTCATTTGTAACGCCCAACAGCGGACCTAGAATTTAAACCCAGGCAGTATGATTCCAGGCTTTGTCTTCTTTGGAACGACCTACCAATCTATCTATCAATACTATATTTTTATTCCTATTATGCTCTTATTTTTAAAATTCCTCTCTTGCAATTTCCCTCCGGGCCAATTTATCAGTCATAGAAGAATGCTTCTCTCAATAATTAATAAGCATCCCATGCCTCATTGTTTCAAAAATGATAATATCCTACTTGATCTCATTATTCACTGTCCCAGTAACTAGAGAAGATTTAAAAATAAAATAAGTAAATGGAAAAAAGCAATAAAACAGATCTTCTCGTCAAGGTACTTACTATCCCAAGTTCAAAGTAGTCACGTCAGCCTTCAGTGAGGCAAAAGCAAGGAAAGTTCAAAGATATGTTAGTTAATACCTTTGAGCCCAATAAAAACGCACATTGATTTTTTTATATTCTATTAAAATGCAGAATGGCTTATTTTCACTTAGTTATTCAAAATATTAAGATTTGCCATTCTGTGCCTCTAGGTCCTGGGGAAACCGTGGTGAGCAGAGGAAGCCAAAGTTCTGTTTCCACGGAGCCTGTGATGCACCAAGAGGTATGCAGGCACTCCTCAACGGGCCCTGGGATATGTCAGGATGGGCCCATCGCATATTGAGGACATCATAAGTCGAGGATGTGTTTGATGTGACAAACCTATCAAGGTCACGGCTCACTCACACAGTACAGAAGAGCCTCTGTTGTTTACCTTTGGGATTGAGTGGCTGATAGAGCTGTGGCTCACTGCTGCTGCCCAACATTTCAGGCGTATCTTACACACACATTAGACCCGGAAAAAATCCACATTTAATGTGCAGTTTCTAGTGAATGCATGCTGCATTCACACCGTCGTGAAGTCAAAACATTGTAAGTCAAGCCATCCTAAGTCAGGGGCCCTCTGTACAGTACAAGGTCAGACAGAAGCAGGGGCTACAGAAACCTAAAGCAAGATCCAGGAATTGAATCCAAACAGAGGTTGCTATTTGGGGACGGTGGTCAGGAAAAACATTTAAGCAGGGACCAAAAGGAAGTAAAAGAGTAGATTTTGCAACTATCTGGAGGAGGAGCATTCGAGGGAGGAGCATTTTGGAGATCTGAAGGAACAGGAAGGGGAAGGATGTGAACCAATGAAAAAGTTCTTACAATAAAAAGGATTACGGTTTTCCTTATAGCACGTTATTTTGGGCATTGTTCAAAATCATGCAAATATGGCATCACTTGTGAAGCAATTATTTCTCACGAGTCTATGAAGTACCAGACTCTGGGCTCAGTGCTGGGAATGGTGGTTAACAAAATCATCATGAACTATCGAAAATAAATGAAAAATTCAACTGTGTGAAGAAAAAGTGTAGGGAATGTACAGACCAGAGGAAATGTGCCTTGTCGATTGGGTTCTGAGGAAAGCAACATTCCAGTTGAGAGCTGAAGAATGGGTAAAAGTTCAAAGCAGGACAAGTGAGAAAAGCATTTTCTAGGTAAAGAATGCTGTGTGCACAACACAGGCCCTGTGATCAGAGAGAGCCCAGATGGAATTATCAGAGTAAAGTCCGGTTTGAGGTAAAGCAGAAGAAGGTGGCTGAGGCCAGAGCATGCAGAGATGAATTCCTGCAGTCATACTAAGAACTTAGTCTTTACATAAACAATCAGAAGTTACAGAAGTGTTTTAAGCATTTAAGATTCTCTGAGTGTATAATTTAAGATTTCTGAGTGCATAATAGCTTCCTTAAGAACTTGAGAGTTTACAGATGGTTTGGGACTGCTGCACTTTGTCTCTACTTGCTTGGGTTTACCTACAGGCTTATTTCAATCCACCCAGTAAACACTTCACCAGCTTCTCTGCTAATTATCTAACTTCATAATGGGACCAGAATCATAAAGAACAGCAGAACTTTTAAGAATTCCCATTCCAGAAAAAATCCCATTGTTATTACATCATACCTGATTATTAAATTCCAAATCTGTGTTCCACAAAGAATGAGCATGAAATGATTCCCAGAGCCCAAAACTCTTTTAAAATCTGCTGTGAAAATGTAGTTGAAAATGGAATACAACTTTTGTTCTTTGGAGTTGGAGTAAGAAATAGAGAGAGGAAATGGAAATCAGGGCCATATCTGGAGATTATTTTTCCTTGAGAAGCATAACCAAGGCTTGCCTAATAAAGAATCAAATTAGATAAAGAAAAGGAGATTTTTTAGGGAGCTTCTATTCTAGTATAGCCAGTCCAGCAATGTGCCTTCAAACCATTTATCTAGCAGCTGCAAAAAGAATAAAGAATGCTCCAAGGAGCTTCCTATGGGAGTTGATCAAAAGAACCTTCTCCCACATCTGCCGAAACAGAAGCAAAGGGAAAGGGCGAAATGACATGAGAATGTCAGGTTCACCCGACTTGGACAGCCTGGGACAGCAGTTCCCCTGGATCTCAGGTCCATGTTTATAGGCTCAGAAAAGCTCAGAAGGATTATAAAAAAAAAAAATTAAAGGGTAAAGGGACAATTTGAGAAAAGGCAGGAGGCATGAGACTCTGACCCTTGACGGTGAGATTTTTTTTTCCAATTCATAAAAATCAGAGAAAAATCCCCAAACGACTATATGGAAAATTCAAAAGAAACTGGACATGCCAAACAACTTATTGGGATCCATCCTAAATCTGAAACCATTAAGACTTGAGAAACTGTACTGCTGACACCGCTGGGTCCCCTCGCACTCACATCTCAGGGCACGTCCAGGGCAGCCTATGTCCAACAGTATAAGATCCTGCTGAGGCTTTTCCCAGCCTGTGACGAAGGCTCCCACTTGTGATTGGGGAACAGAACGCCTCTCACCCAACACACAGGACAACTCTAAAAGCTCCCTACATCACCGTCCCCAGTAACACTCCCTGGCCCCGATGATTGTGGTTCACACTACTAGCTGCTTCCACGTCGTCTCTTCCCATCTCCCCCACCCCAGTGCTTCCTGGGACCCCCTCTCACACAAACCATTTCACTTAGCCTTTGTTTCGCAGGCTGCTCCTGGACCCAAACTAAGAACACGAGAGAACAGCATCTTTTGACTTTGTGTGCAGGTGAAGTTACCAAAAGCCAGGAAAACAGATAGCACTGAGTCCAACTTCATAGTAAAACCCAGAAAACAGAGCATTTCTAACAAATGGAGGAGGCGAGAGGAAAGAGGAGAAAGAAAAATGTTAAAGGAATTTAAAGGACCAAAGGGCTCGATGGGAAGATGAATGGTGATAAGATACACTGCACTCGTTATTAAAACAATCACAATACTATATAAAATAATAGCTTGTCTATACTAGTAGGCCCAGCAAAACTAACACTTTTGTTTATTTAAAAAATTAAAGGAAATTTGTGAATCTATCTTTGGGATAAGAAAGCAAAAGAGTTATCATGCTCCGGATTTCTTCCTAAACACTCTATAAATTTTCTGACACAAACGCACACAAAGACAAATTGATACTATCAGATTAGCAATTCCGAACTTAATTCAGAGGCTTGGTAACAAAAATCTGCTTATGCCAAATATGATCAACTGAAATTTAAGTTTGTATCTTATTTGTTCTGCAACTTTAACAATGGAATCTGTCCAGGAACATAGGATTAGTTAACATTTTGTGATAAAATTTTCATTATTTCTGAAAAAAAGTTCAAAGCAAAGCAAAAACAAAACAAAGCAAAAAAAAATTATTCTTCTAGCAACAAGCAATGAATGGTTCAGCTTTGTGGTTAAGAGGTTAAGTATATAGATAAGCTTGCAGTTTTTGAGGAATATTAACCTGGCTACTACCAATCTTTTTGCATCTTCTCATGGGACTTGTTTCAAAAATAAAATATAAGGAAATTCCAGTAAAATAAACGAAAAATCACCCTGTACAATTAGCCTCAATAACCATGTCATACAAGGATTTTGTAAAATGGGGCTGTTGTTTCCAGACATTTCCAACCTCCTTCAAGAAGATGCATTTTCAGTTCTGTCACCAGGACTCAATTTACGACAATCGGTTAGATTTTATAAAGAAAACGTAAGTGTCTTGACTGATTGACCTGTTGGATCAGATTTAGGAAGAGTTCTCTGAAATTGGCTCTTCTACTGACTTTTGTATCTGTTTGCTCATCTCAACAGACTCAGATAAACCATACATGATTAGCAAGAGTCTCACTTCGTATAAGTGGCTTGCAAGAGAACCCTCAAAGTGTGCATTAAGAGCTAGAAGTGTCTCAATTTGTCAAAATATAAACATTCACTTGCCCAAAACACAACTGACTTTGTACACATATGTCTAAGTATATATGTCATCATTTATTCATGCAGGCAATAAAATTTATTGAATACCTATTTTTCCCCCCAGGTAGAAGAATATATAGTAGCACACAGAAACTCTTTCCCTGCCCTTGAGTGTTTATAGGTAGGAAAGGTAAAAGTAGGTGCATGAAGACAGCACAGAGACATGCTATCTGAGAAGGAAGATCACTTTTGCGGCTGTTGTTTTATACACGCAGAATTCTGATCCACGATTCTTTTTAGGTGTATTACCTGGGTAAAGGAAGAAAACTAATGGCTTCCTTTCCTGAAATTCCCTTTGCTTTGCAAGCCAAGGATAGAAATGAAAGCCCAAGCTAGCGAAGTAGTGCTATGGAGAGCCGGAAGATAATCATCCTTACCAAGAATACAGGATGGTTCCAACGACGGACGTGAGCTTACTGTTTTCTTGTTTTTGCTTTGCCAGGCCAAAGTCAGCTACAATTCACAAAACAAAGCAATAGGTTACTGGGCTTTTCCAGCATTCACATTGTCCCCTAGCTTTCCACATTCTGCAAGGTCACTACCACACTTCCCAGTAGGAGGCTTGTCTTTTTGTTTGTTTTAATTTATATATGACAGAGGAATGCATTACAATTCTTATTACACATATAGAGCACTGTTTTTCATATCTCTGGTTGTACACAAAGTATATTCACACCAACTCATGTCTTCATACCTGTACTTTGGATAATAATGATCATCACGTTACCCTCTGTCAAAATGCCTCCTGTGCCCGTCTTTACACCACTCCTGGTTCTGATGAAGGGTACACATGATGCTTTAGGTTAGACCATACTGCTTTGGATTTTGGCATGATGAGGTGTGTCAGTTTTTAAGACCCTAACATGACCTAAACGGGGTCATGTCCTTGTTGAGCTTGTGATTTACCTTTTTAGGTTATCCTTTATCATTTTCAAACTAAATTAAATGACACTTAACATTTTGGCGTATGGAGTCATTACTGCATCTAGTCAAAAGAAAAGTAAGGTAGGCCTGAACGTCATGAAATTAAACGGCTTCTATTTGTACCGAGTCACACTCTCTGTAAAATGGGAATTGACATCGTATAGGAGAGTGCTAAACAGTATAATAGTAACATTTGAATAATTTAATATATGAAAAGGTCATATATTCTAAAGAGATGTACACAGTATAATATTGAGCAACTGATGTGTATTTTTTCATTTAAAATGGCACATGTTTATTTTCATTTTTTTTTAACTTTTAATTGACACAATGATTGTACATATTTATGGAGCCCAGTGTGACAGTTCAATAAATGTATGTAATTCATCATGATCAAATCAGGGCCATTAGCATTTCTCTCTCTCCTTTTTTAATTTAAATTCATTTTTAACTGTTACCTTAAAACATTAAAAATTATGTATATGAATGAGGTAATGTGATGTTTTGATACTTGTATGTATTGTGTAATGTTGACATCAGGTTAAGCATATCTCCTCAAACATTTATCCTTCTTTTTTGGTGAAAATATTCAAAATCCTCTTTTTTGCTTGTTGATGGGGTACATAACAGTTTTCTACAGTCATCCTGCTCTGCAACAGCACACAAGAACTTCTTACTCTTTTCCCACTGCAACACAGTACCCATTCGTCAACCTTTTCTCCTCCTTCCATCCTTTCTGACTTCCCAGCCTCTGGTAACTACCAGGCTACTCCAAACAACTAGGAGATTGACATTTTTACTTTCCACTTATGAGTGAGATAATATGGCATCTTTTTGTGCCTGGCTCGTTAAACTTAACACAATGATCTCCAGTTCCTGCCATGTCACAGATGACAGGATTTCGTTCCTTTTTACGGCTGAAAAATATTCTATTTTGTATGTGTACCATGTTCTTTATCCATTCGTCATCTGATAGACACTTAGGTTATTTCCATGTTTTGGCTCTTGGGAATGGTGCTGCAACAAACATGGGCGTGCCGATATCTCAAGTGCACCGATTTCCTTTCCTCTCAGTATATACTCAGGAAGGGAATCGCTGTATCATATGGTAGTTCTATTTTCAATGTTTTGAGAAACCTCCATACTGTTTCCCATAATGGCTGTACTACTTCACACTTCCACCAACACCATGGAAGGGCTGCCTTTTCTCCAGATCCTACTCAGAATTTTTATTTTTTTAGTCTTTTTTATAACAGCCATTCCTCCTAAGATGAAGTGATATTTCATTGTGGGTTTAATAGTAACCCCCAGATGATTAATGATATTCATCATTTTTCATATATCTATTGGCATATTTTGTTCATATACCTGCGTTTCATATACCTATTTGCATGTCTTCTTTTCAGAAATGTCTATTTAGTTCTACTGCCCTTTGATGTGGGTTGTCTGGTTTGTTGCAATGAGTTTTAATTAAGCAAGATCCATGAGACAGAACTTGATATTGCTTATCACTGTAGATGATAAATACATGTCTTTTGATGCATGTATATGTGCACATATATGAATAAATATATATATTTATACCTGCATACCTGTAGCTGTATTTGGTTCTCCTATGTTCAGTACCACCAGTGAAAAATTAGACATATTAGAAGGCTGATTTATATAAGGTATTTTTAACAAGTGAAGTGGCTTACTACAACCTTTCCCTTCCTCTATTCTGTATTAGAGAAAGCTCATTGTGATTTAAAAATCAAGCAACCACTACACAGAAGAAATGCAATAGCATTTCAATATTTTTAGGGAGCTCACTATAATTTTAGCACACATAAGCCTTGACCAACTTAAAATAATACTTTGAGTCCCAACACTACCTAAAAATGAGCTTATTTTTTTATAAAAAGTGAATTGATTTTGAAAAGCAAATACTAAGGATGGTTACGGTGATTTTATTTACTCCAGTTAATTTAGATAATGACAGAAACGTGGACAGATGTCTATAAAAAAACACAGATGGTTGAGAAGTAACCTTTAAGAGAGCCAAAGCTAATACTGTTAGGCCATTTGGAAGATTTTTGTAATAGCAGGAAATATTTCTATTACTTTTTCCTCATTGGTGATCATATTTGGAGTGGAAGAAAATGTTTTATTTCAGAAACTGTGGTAATAAAAGCATTCATGTGCTGTAATACGAATTCAACAAGGACAACAGAAAACATTTCACATACAGCATATTATGAGAAAAAGATTATCATTATTATTTTTTAAAGCTCTCCTTTGATAGAACAATCGACACAGGAAACATTAACAACGACTGGCCAGCTACGTGGTACGCCACAGCCCGCAGCTGTCAGCCCTCACATACAAAAGTCATCTGGTCTCTGGTTGAGCCCCTAGATTCTTGCTTTGTCATTTACTGTCTCTGTGACACTGGACACACCACTCTGCTTACTCTGATCTTTCAAAAATGTCCTCTGAAACTCAAGGGGGGTTTGCTCCAAAAGAAACAGGACATGAGAAGGCCTTGGAAATACTGCACGGATGCAGACATTCTCCTCCCTCTCCACAGGGGACTCCGCTGTGCAAAAGCGTCTGCCCATCACCTGCGTGTGTCAGGGACTCCCAAGTTCACAGCCCAGCCACACGAAGGGCCAGTCTTTGTCTCAGGTTTCTCCTCCAGCCCTATAAAGCACCTGCCACTTCCTGCTCAGGACTTCCTGCTTTTCATATACCTATTTGCATGTCTTCTTTTCACTGTTCACAGTGGTCTGTCATTAAAGCAGAGGACATCTCATCGTCCCCATTTCCTGGGCTTGAAATCTCTGCCTCTTCTCTCTGGCTCCTCTGTTCATTGCCTCACCAGCTCTTGTAGGTGAAACTTTGATTTCTGTGACCATGGTTTAAAGGTGCCGGGAGCCCAGGGTCCCTCTCTCTGCCTGCAACAACCTGGGTGTGTGCTTCATTAGAAGGCTTTTTCTTCTAATCCAGTCCACAAATCCCCTGGAATCCACCAAAGCCCTGTCTTCGGTACAGCTGGTCCCTAGATAAGTATCAGAAGCTCTACTGCTTGTTATTTTTTTTTTTAAATAAAATCTCCAGCTACCTTATCTGGCCTTCAAAATTGTCCAATCACTCATCAGTTCTCTCAGTTGTACAACACTGATGACCCATGTTGCAGGTACTGGGCTAGTTTCAAAGATCATAACCAGGTCAGAAACCACCAATGTTGACACAGACCTGAAGAACCAGTGGCGGAGATCTATGTTAAATAAAGAATCACACGTAGAAGTGACATAAAGGTATCTTTATACTTTGACAAAATCGGGACAGGTAAGATATATGGTGTTAAGAGACTCGTGTACGAGGCCAATGCCTCTAATCCCAGCGGCTCGGGAGGCTGAGACAGGAGGATCATGAGTTCAAAGCCAGCCTCAGCAAAAATCCAAGGTGCTAAGCAACTCAGTGAGACCCTGTCTCTAAAGAAAGTACAAAAATGGGCTTGGGGCATGACGCAGTGGTCAAGTGCCCCTGAATTCAATCCCTGGTACCTCCCCCTCCAAAAAAAGAGCTAAAGAGAAAGAGATTCTTATAGGGGAAACAATTGATCAGGAAATTCTCTGTGACAAAATGGCAACCGAGTTAACATCTCAGGAAATTCCTTAATTTAGAGGAGGGGTCTGGTGAACCAGAAGCCCTTTCACCATGCCACCTCCTATCGTCCCACAATTTCCCTCCCTAATGTAGACCCTGACCTGAATGAGGCAGAGGGAAGGTGTTTCTCTCAACAGCATCGTTACCTCCTAATTTTGCTGACAGGGAGCTTCTGAGTAAAGGTTTTAATACCTGATACAAGAATGCTTTCTGAGTTCTGGGTAATTCTACATCTCTGGAACTCAAACAGGATATCTACCAGCAGAAGAAGATTCTTGGGAAAACTAATGTCCTTATTATATGTGGGTCTTCTAAATCATTTTCCAGTGTGGGCTTTGTTATCAGTTACTATCATTTGGAATAATGGAACTTAACGCAGTTCCCTTATTAAGTAGAAATGCTAAGGGCCAGATTGTTGTAAGAAAGAACAGGAGGTCAAGGGCAGTCTTGTGTTCTCTGCGTACTCCATACACACACAGCATGATGCCATTCCTTTTGCCCTTGGACATTTCAGAACTCCAAATTCTTTGGCCTTGAACTGGGGGTTCACCTTCGGCTTCCCTGGCTGAGGCTTCTGGACTTGGACTGAGACATGGTAACAACTTTTCTGTTCTTTTCCACTTGCCAATGACTTACCATGGAACCTCCCAGTTTCCAAAAATCACATGAGCTCATTCCCCTAATAAATGCCCCAATGGTTCTATCTCTCTGTAAAACCCCACTACACCCACCGAAGGTGTGAGAATCTTCCAAATATTTCAAAAACTGGATCTGACTGAATTTTTCTTCAACATTCCCTCCTTATTTTATAAGACACAATAACAATACAAGGTAACTGTGATGAACTGAATACAATATATTCTTATTTTCTCAGTAACATGAGGACAATATGCTGATTGAGAAAAGTCCTGCGGCCATCCTTCCCACAACAGATGTGTGAGGGTAGACAACCAAGTGACTCGAGATTCTGTAAGTCTTTTTTTTCCGCCCCCTTTGACCCAAAGACACTGTCCAAGCTCCTCGCCCACCGAGGTCCCTATTCTCTTGCCACACCGGACATCTTGGTAGCACCCAAGGGCACTGTATTTCTTCTTGTCCACAATCTGGCATTTGCCATGCCTCAGCCACAACTGCTCCTACTTTCCCTGCTTAACTCCTCACCCAAAGCTGCCTCAGGCAGAGTTGGTCACACTTTGCCCTGTGTGTGACAGTTGGGGTGGACTACGTCATGGCTCACCAGTATGTTCTCAGGACAAATGCAACCTCACACCATTAATCTGACTTTCTTTGACCCATAAAATCTGAGCAGAAGTGGACGTGACACTCATCTGCAGAAGTGCTAGAGCCGAGGTATGTTGGCCATGTTTTCTCTTCTGTGCCCCTGCAACGTGGAAGCAGGAATAAAGGCAGGTGTGGGCGGTCTGGGTCTCTGAGCATGGCCCCCTGACTGACCCACAATGGACACACTGCACAAGTAGGAGAGAAGCCTTGTTGTTCTGGGGGTGGACACACTTTGTCTGTGAAGAGCCAACAGTAAACATTTCAGACTTTGTGGGCCACACATAGTCTTTGTTACCATGTTCTGCTTTTTAACAACCCCTTAAAAATATAAAAACCTTTCTTAGCTCACAAAACATATAAAAACAGGCCATGCCTGGATTTTCCCCACGGGCTGTAGTTTGTGGCTGTTCTCATCTGCTGGGGTTTCCAGTACAGCATGCCCTGGCCTGACTCACAGAAGAGTACCGTGCACCTGCGCTCTAGACCTTCTCACCCTGTAGTGTCACCCTGAGTTTCATGAAGGTAGAGCCATGCCTACTGTGTTTTTCCTTACTCCTGCAAGATGTGACAGTTCACAAAACAGCTGCTGAGTGAATAACTGGAGTCTTCCCACCAGGCTGTGAGCTGAGGGGGCAGAAAGCATGGTCTTTCATCTTATTTCCATCCTCACAGTACCTGATATATAATGCCATTTGAGGAGCACTGAAGCCTTTGGTAAATGCTACAACTGAATCAAGGCTGGCCTTGTTGTTACCATCAGCAGCCATCAAATATCACTTGAGAAATAAAAACACGTGCAGCCCGTTTGCTTGCAGAATGAGCAATGCAAACTCCCGAGTCAGGTACTCAAGGCATGTCTGAAACGGCTAACTATAATTGAGTGAGTTCTGTGCTTGCTTTTCCTGTCTTTCTTTCTTTTGTTAATATTTTTAGATGGACAGAATGTCTGTATTTTATTCGTTTATTTTTAGGTGGTGCTGAGGATCGAACTCAGGGCCTCACACACACGCGAGGCAAGTGCTCTACCACTGAGCCACAACCCCAGGCCTCATTTCTTTTATGTCTGGAAGCAGAAGGTGCAAGGGACATGAAAGATTTACATGAAATTGTGGAAAGGCCATGAAGTGTGAAATAGCAGGTTTGAGGGTAAGTTCATGTTATCCCACTTCCCACCAGAGTCATTCTGCACTGTGATGATACGAGGTGGATGTTATACTTGGCAGGGACAACACTTTGAGCAGACTTTGTGTTTTCCCAGTGTGCTGCTGAGTCAGAGTTTGTTCCCTCATGTGGCCTCAAATGCTTCAAATAAATGCAGGAGCGAGAGTTGGATGTGTGTCATGGCACATGTCGTTAAAAGGTTTTGGGGCTGGGGGTGTAGCTCAGTGGTAGGACGCTTGCCTGTTATGCATGAGACCCTGGGTTCTATCCCCAGCACCACAAAAACAAAACATACAAAAGATCGTCTTTTGAGTGGAAATATATTTATACATTAAAAGTAAATGACGTTCGTAAAAAAAAAAAAATGCATACTAAATACGTTAGTACTTTTCGCTCTGCTTTCTCATAACAGCAGGTGCCAGCCAGCATGCTTACTATAAATTATTGCAAACTAATCTCAATCTTAAAACATTTATCTCACCTATATTGAGAAAACAGAGAATAAATTTTTAGCTTTCTTAAAGCCTTATTTTTTGTTTATCCTGTTCACATTTTCAATGTACTTGGTCCTGTGCAGCTCAAACATCATTTGGCAATTCTGTGCTTCTTTTCTGGAAGCACATAAACCTTCCAGCACAGGAAGAGAGAAAAATAAAACAGGACAAGGCTGCCCCCTGGTGGTGGTGAAATGCTCTCTCATCCATGGCAGCTAGCCTGTTTTCATGTGTTTTATGCATTGCAACTATGTATGCTTCAACCTCCCCAAATATGGGAATTTGGAATACTTAGTTTCAAATTAACATTGTAAGATTTTAATGTAACCATAAGCCTTCTTAAGTATAAAAGTCTAGTGGCCATATTTTTATCAATAGTGATAGACACTGAACAAAATATCAACATGATTCTATTTAAAATATTTTTTTAATTTTTTTATTCTAATTTGTTATATGTGACAGTAGAATGCATTACACTTCATATTACACATGTAGAGCACAAGTTTTCATATCTCTGGTTGTATACAAAGTATTTAAAATATTTCTAAATGAAAGTTTTGTGAATTCTTTTTAGTCATAAAATCATTTTATGCTCATTGAAAATAATGGTGGTACATAAAATCCCTGGCCATACAATTGGCTTAGCAGAGAAAAATTGGACTAACCTGTATTTACCACTGCTTCTTTACTTGAAAGTAGGACAATACTGCCTCACTAAAAAGCCTTAAATATTGAAAATAAATTTTAATTCAATAACCTCTAAATAGAAGTCTGAAAATATTAGTAAGAATAAGATTGAGCAGAATGCAATTAAGGGTCAAGCTAAAAAAAATTAAAAGTTTTCTTACTTTTATAACCTAAAGTAACTTTTTGTAGGGAGCCCCATATGACTTGAGGACAGACAGAATTAAAAAGTTGGACAGTCAATATAAAATGGTTCATTTTATTAAGCCTAAGAGATTTAATGCATCTAGTCTGTCTTTTGGGTTAAAAGGTGAATTGAACATTTATGTGTTTACCTCTTCAAAATCTCAAAACCTTGCTAAAATAAAGGAAGGGGTTTACTTGGAAGTCTCACTTTACAGAAGGACAATGAGAATGAGCTTGACAGTAGCAGAGGATAAAATAATCCAATGAAGTTTTGGAAGATGGAAAGTAGTGGGGGCAGGAAAGTGACAGACTCAGCAAAGCAGAAGTCCTGGTCTATGGGTCTGGGAACAAGAATGCCAAAATGCGAGTTCATCCACCCTACAGAGCCCAGGGACACCAGGGAGGAGGAAAAAAAAGCAAAGAGCCCAGGCTATGGAATGGAGATCAAGTCCTCAGGGGGCCCCTTCCACACCCACACAGTCAGGAAATTAGGTACCCTCTGCTCCTGACAGAAAACAGATTTACTTTTCCAAACAAGCTGAACTAGCAAGGTACCAAGCAGCATAAGGCTGGACCCACAGGAGTTCACTGAAAGTCAGCTGAATATGGTTCCCTTAAACCCCCTTTGTCCACACTGCTCCCAGAAGGACAGCAGTCACACATCTATTCCTCTGCATGGGGCAATATGTATGCTAGAGGACCATTCTCTGGAAGCTTAGATAATGATTTGGGGTCTCCAGAGGAAGATTTCCATCATGCTATGATGAAGTTTACCAGGCCTCAACTGGAATTCAGGCCTGACAATAGCCTTTTCATGCCACTCTCATGATTATTAAAGGCCAGCTCAGGATCACCAGACAGCTGAGAAGTATGTCTTCTAGGAGGAGAAAGAGCTCAGACTGAGGATGGAGAGGAGGGATAAAGAGAGAGACAAAGGCTCAGATAATACAGAAACAATAGAAAGCCTCGAGGGGAAAAAATTTTTTACATATATATAGATATCTATAGATATACATATATAGATATCTATATGTATAATATAGATATATAGAGATAGATATAGATATATAGATATCTATATAGATAGATATAGATTATATCTATATAGATCAATATAGATATATATCTATTTAGATATCTACATAGATGTCTATCTATCTATAGATGTAGATATATAGATAGATATCTACATCTATCTATCTGTCTATCTATATCTATCTATCTATCTAGATATCTCCTGTACTAAGAGAATGAAAGCAGAATTCCATGGAAATGGGACAAAGAACAGATAAATTTTTGGAAAGTAAAAATGTGATTTTAAAACATTAAGTACTCAATAGAACAAAAACTAAAGTTAAAGAAATAATTCTAAAGTTCAATAAAGAGATAAAGAAATATAAACTAAGAGAAGAACTGTCTTAAAAATAAGGAGATCATTTAGTACAAATTATACCAAAGGACAATGGGAGTTCTAGAAAATGAGACAGAAGAAAAGCAGGATGAAAGTAGTAAAGAGATAATACAGGAAAAATTCCCAGGGTGGAAGTTTTTACATTTCCAGATTGAAGAGCACTCCTGGTTCCAGAGGCATTGAAAAACAAGATTCACCCACAGCAGTGGGAAGAGGGAGCATCCTGAAAGTCTCCAGAGAGATGAAATGGGAAGTGGGACAGCACTGGATTTCCAGCAAAACCATATACGAGAACACGGAAGGAATGTCTCAGAGTCTGGAAAGATAATAATGTCCACCTGAGAATGAGGGTCAAGTGTGAAGGGCTCATAAAAATAGTCTGTGGCACGAACATCCAAAAAATATGACTCAAAGCACTCTTCCTTAGGAAAATGTTAGAAGATACATTTTAGAAACAGAAGAGTTTAAAAGAGAGAGAGAGAGACAGAGACAGAGACAGAGATAGAGACAGAGACAGAGAGACAGACAGACACAGGACGTAAGAAACAGAGACACCAACCGGAGAAAGAGCAAACTAAAGTTCTAGGACAATGGCTGTCATGGAAGTCACTGTCAAGCTTGAACTACAAGGACATAATACACAGAGGGCTTTTGTAATCCTCTTGGAAGATACTGGAAGAAGTAACACTAGGTACACGGAAGACTAGGAACACAAACAAGAAAGAAGGCCATTATAAACTCAAAGAAAAACAAAAAGGCCTATGGGAAAGTTTATTAACACCGAACAATAATTATACAGTAGTAGTAAACATGGAAAATGAGCTTACACAAAATTGTGCTATAACTGTATTGTCAGGATACATTGGCAGGGAAGAATAGGAAAAAAGAAAATTATATCCTAAACTGTCACAATAAGAAGTCGAATACCATAGAGCTAAAAAACAAAAACAAACAAATAAAACAAAACACAAAAAACAATAACTAAAAAGATTGCAAACTTTTAGGGGATTTTTTTTTTTTTTTTTGGAGGAACAGAACTAGAAGTTGCAAAGGGGTGGGGCAAGAATCTTGTCTTTCTTACCTATTTTATTTTGTAAACTATTTTACTATTTGTAAACTACTAAATAAAGTTAACATAAATATAAAAACTAATTAAAGTTAAGTTTAGAAAGACATCAGGCTACTGAAATAAAGATTAAATAGTATATTTAAATGTAACCAGAGGAGAGGATTATAACTAATCTGAGTAAAAAAGTGAAATAGGTAGCTATTACTCAAAAAAATTCACCTGAATACCCATTTAAGAGAATTAAACAGATTTGTTCTATGATTCTCTCTCTCTCTCTCTCTGTCTCTCTCTCTCTCTCTCTCTCTCTCACACACACACACACACACACACACACACACTTGCTATCAAATTCAAATACACAATTTATAATAATCCTTATTAACTTAAAAATTAAGATCCTTTCATGTAAATAAATTATAAAAACTCTTAAGGAAAAAAAAGATCCAATTTGTAAAAAGAGAAAAATTTAAAAACTCATAGTCAACAAAATTATAATTAATTTCAGATGATTTAGCAGATGTGTGTCCAAAATGAGGATTCACAATTACTTGATCTCTCTTTTTTTACTTCACAATGGACTGGCTTGGAAATATTTCCAAGTAACTTTGCATAAAGGGTTATCCATAGTTTCTATTTGGGGTAGGATTTTTAAATTTTTTAACTAATATAGGATATTCCACTTATAAAAATCTGGACACTTAGTCATTATTCATGAAGACATGGTTATGGGAAAATGTGTACATTTAGAATGACCTTCTTGAGTTATTAGTTTCTTGTAAAAGTAAAGAACCCAGTTTTAGATGTCATGTCTGTCACCTCAACTTTGGGCATAGTTTCCAAACTGGGTGCGTAAGGCAATCCATGGAGGAGAAAGGATGAGGAAAATTATTGAAACTTATAATTTTATTTTTAAATGCAACCCATTATATTTTATTTATGTAGAAGTTTTTATGTACTATAGAATCTTTGTACAGCAATATATGTTTAGAATTTATTAATAAGCTGACATAGATGGACATGGGTCTCCCTACTTGTTGTCCATGAGGGTAACACAAGTGAAGAAAAGAGAAGAAAGTTCATATGCTACTGTACACTAAAAAAAAAAAAAAAAAATTAAGCTGTGATTCAGAATCAAACAAATGTGAAGATGAAAAAACCTTCTAATTTGTAAAATGGTATCCAACATTAGTCCCAGTGGCTACATATTTTTAAAATATTTTGGGGAAAAATTGTTGAAGAATACAAATGGCTGGATTTTTTTTTTTTTTTTTGGCAGCCCTTAATATGTACATTTGTTACTCATGAGACACAAACTATGGTGAAATGGTTTAAAACAAACCACATTGTGATCACATGCTCACAAAAACTTTTGTTGATGTAGTAGTGTTATAAGGAAAAGAAAAGAACCTGGAAACCATTGATTTGGGAATCAAATTCTCAAGTATCCTAAAAGTACTTCGTTCTTTCATATGAGTAAAATACAATACAACCATTTGGAACTAAATTAGTCACTATCCAATATGGTAGCCACTACTTACACATGGATATATAAAGTAACTAAAATGCAATGAAATTCCTTTCCTTGTCCATGCTAGCGACGTTCTAAGTACCGAAAAGACACATGTGGCTAATGGACACAGACAGCAGATATACAAAATATGTCTATCCATGCCCAAAGTACCATTGGACACTACTCTACTACTCTGGAATAATATTCTACTTTAGAATAACACTCCGAAATTCTTTAGTGAAAAATTTTAAGATTTTTATACTTACTAACTGTTACTTTGTCCTTATCCCCCAACATAATGTTATTTGGCGTCAGATCTCTATGGACAATCCTCTTCTCCTTGTGTAAGTACCGAAGAGCTAAGCATAACTTGAAATAAGAATAAAAACAAATTTTATTTCCCCTAGTATATGTATAACCAATGATGACTACTGCATGTCTCTAAGAAATCAGTTTGAAACTTTACTACATTATGAAAAAATGAATGAAGATAAAGGCATACCTGTATAAATATTTTCCATAATCTTTCTTCAGTGAAATGGTGTTGTTTTTCCTTCAAAGAACTGAAATGCTCACCAAGTGGGGCTCCTTCTATAAGTTCCATAACAATATACAACCTATCATCTATATCAAAAATATGAAATATGTCATAAAAAATTGAATTCAACATAGAAGCTTTAAAAAGACTTACAAATTAGAATCAGAGCTTCCTAGTGGGTGGGCAGAGGACAACACTAAAGAATTAGAGATATGCTAACATGAGGCTCCATCCAGCCCTGGACTGAGTTGAGGCACAGGGTTCTTGGGGCCAGTAAAGCTCAGCATCAATCTCTTCCAGCTACAGGCAACCCCCTAGAGTAAGTTCACCCTGGAAAACATTATCATTTTCTATGTATGCCCAGATGTGCAATGCTTGGAAGGTACCAAGAAGAACAAGCAAATGACCCCCAAGTCATAGAGGGCTAAGAATAGGTGAATCCATCTTTCCTCTCAATGGTCTGATTTACCCTCATTTCAAACCAGACATTCAGGAAGCTGCACATTAAAGGGCATCATTTTGTCATCTCATAGACTCACCTTACAGAAATCTACACTGGGATGGTGCCATGGTCTTACAGTGACAGCTGAAACCACCACCCATGGTAGAAACATCTACTGTGTCCCTCAAGAGCAAAGACAGCTAGACTTCTCCTGGTTTTGTCTTCTGAACACTCTAAACCACATTAACTGATTGTGTTTATCTCTTTGCTTTCAATGTCAAGAAATATCCACTTCCTTCTCTAAAACTAATATGCTTGAGATGTGTCTTTTGAGACTTTTGTATGTATACAAAATAGGTATGTAAGCAATATTTACAAAAATGGTGAAATCCTACATGCATGTTCTGCAACTTAAACTCTTCTCCACTAAATAGCATTTTATTTCAGTGTTCACAAATACATGCCATTTTTTCTCTTGGTTGCCATAGTATTGCACAATACAGCTAAATCATAATATATTTAATCATATTCTACACATACTTTTTTATTGTTTCAAATTTTTCTAAATTCGAAAAAAAATTGTTTTATGTACTAAACCTACTTCTAGTTGTTTTTTTTAAAATACTTTTAGTTGTAAATGGACACAATACCTTTATTTTATTTATTTTTATGTGGTACTGAGGATCGAACCCAGTGCCTTACATATGCCAGGCAAGTACTCTACTACTGAGCCACAACCCCAGCACCTCCTACCTCTAGTTTTATTTTTCATGCTCTCACCTCATATTTCCCCTTATGGCAATTTCCTAATCTGTTGCATATATTATGTATTTTAAGTTACCTCTGATTCATTCTGGAAGTTGCCAGTTTAAAAGAGTTTTATTTTCTTTATATAATAAGACAAGTTGTGTCAGTTTAGTACAAAGCAGAAGCCAACCTTCATCTCTTTTTGAGCGAGTATGTGCTAAATTATGGGCAGTTACTCCAATATCAAGAACTAATGGTGCCAGGCACAATGGCGCACGCCTATAATCCCAACAGCTCAGGAGGCAGAGGCAGGAGGATCATGAGTTCAAAGCCGGCCTCAGTAACTTAATAAGGCACTAAGCAAATTAGTGAGACCTATTCCTAAATAAAATATAAAAAAGGACTGAGGATTTGGCTCAGTGGCTGAGCTTCCTGGGGTTCAATCCTGGGTACTGAAAGAAAGAGAGAGAGAGAGAGAGAGAGAGAGAGAGAGAAAGAGAACTAATAGCTAAGAAGGAGGCAGAGGTTTGAGGTTTCAGCACTGAGCTCTTCTGAGTAATCTCAGGGAGGAAGATAGTTAAATTCATAACAAATGCCAAAGTACACAAAAGACGTTGTTATTTTCTTAAATAACAATAACATTGATAAAAAGGTGGTGAGAAAGCCTAAAAAAAATGTTGCCTTGGACTTCTTTAAATCTTTCTTCAAGTGGAGATTTATCTTGAAATTTTATATGTGTCACAGATCATTAAGTTTCATCAATACTTCTATTATTTCAGCCAGCAGTCTTATTTTTTAATAAAACAAGTGAGGGAGTTTGGATTTGTGCCCTTCTACTTGCAGAGCCTGGCTGCCTGTGGAATCGCCAATGCTCTATCGCCACCTGGTGGCACTTACTTGAACTTCATGCAAAAGAAATCACTCCAATAAATTTTCACTCCCATTTATTTGGGGGGTGGAAAATGTCATCTGATTCATACACAAACTGCTATTGATTTTACATAATCACCATCTGATACTTAAGTGCTTTTTGGGGTATAAAAATGGCAGTAATGATCATTTTGGTTTGTTAATGTAGTACCTTTCCCTGTACGGAGCTAAGTATTTTATAGCTATCATCAGGTCATCCAGTGTCATATTAGTGGCAATAAAGTAAAAAAAAAAAAAAAAAAAAAAAATGGTTGGGAGAGTTTGTTTTGTGACATTCCAATATAAAAATGTGTAATTAACACAGATGTTTCATTAAGTAGAAATACCACAAAAACTCATACTTACTTTCCAGAAATGTTTTGTAATAACGTACAATATTGGGATGATAAAGCTATAAGAAAATAAATAACAAACATTTATTATACCACTTTAAAACACAAACTTTTCTTTAGACTATTTAGTTTGATTTCACAAAGAAATTATTATATTTATATTTATTTATAAAACTAAGCATTTAAAGATGCCACTTGAGATTTTCATGATTTTTAAAAATTTGTTGCATACAAAGTTAATCTGATAATACCAATCTCCTGTATAGCTCTACAAACAAAACTGAGAGCTGCTTTATTACCTAACTTAATTAAAAGAAAGAATTAAAAAAAAACTAGAAGGAAACTTAAAATTCATACTGTACTCCCTGGGCCAACACCACACATAGACTGCATAAAGGAGAAAAACTGAAATGAAGACATTTATGTTGAATATAAATATATATTGCTCTTTACCTTTATCCACTACCCAAGTATTTATATACATCGATTGTGTGTACTTGAACTGTTTCTTTCTATGTTCTCTAAGATGACTAGTATGAAATAACCTAAGTGACCTAAGTTTAAATCATAATAATAGTTTGCAAATCTCGATCCTTAATCAAACTAGAGTCAGGCTCCTTTGAACTCTCTTCCTGGCTAGGCCCTGCTCTGTTTTAGCAAGAACCCTGCTAAGCCAGTTTATCAAGAATCCCTCTGTCCTGGATATTCAATCATGTACCCAGTCCCCTGCCCTTGACACCCTTAAATGCCAAGTTCCTTTTCGTCATTTTCTATCCAATGACCTCCTCACCTGCCGGTTGGCTATAATCCCCAACTGTCCTTGTTAAAGTCAGAATTGGCTTCAGTCTGTGTCCTCCATTGTGACTGTTTGACCACTATTACAGTAGGACTGAATAAATTCATCCTTATTATTTTTAAAAAGTGGCCTATGCAATTTCTCCTTGAAGTGAGTTGGCTGAAGAGTGTGAATGGAAATTCTACTTTTTAAAAATTAAATGAAAGACCATTTTCTATGAGAATACTAAAAGTTTTGCAGTCTTTTTATTTGAAATTTGTTTCCAGGTAAATAGAAAGTTGTCTTCTCTCAGAAGGGTTCCCATTATATGGGAATGGTTTGCACCTCTTTCTGACCTTCCTGCATGCCTTTTTGAGGGTGAGACTGCTAACTGTCCACCATCAACCTACTGCCCCACTCCACTGCAAGTGAGTTGCAGCTGGACATGGCTTCCCAGTCAACAGTGTCTCTCAACCTCTCCTGCAACCCCAGTTAGCCTATCACTCAGTTCTCACTAGTGTGTGCCCTGTGTCTGAGCTCCATGCTCTTCCTCTACCCGACCTTGGGCACACGTATAGCAGCTTCAACCACGCAGGTGAAGACCATACCCCAGAGGCTGCAGAGTCCCCAGATGACTGCGCAAAGCAGAGAATATTAACAACATGGTCTATTCACTTTGGGGCTGTCACATGAAAGAGAAAAAAACCCGTTGTATTGTGAGTCCTCTTCGTCTTAATCCCCTGAATTTTGGAGCCTCTGAGTTACTGCAGTTTAATCTTTATCTTAACAGATACAGTCTCCTATTTCAGTCCCATTTCTGCTGCTTCTTTCTGCCACTGCCTCCTCCTTAAGATCTCAAGACTATTACCTTTTCCACTGGTTTGATCCTCTAGTGAGAAGGCTACTGTACAATTTTGAGAGACCTTGAAGTCCACACAGATCCCTCCCAGTGCTTTCTTGTTTTAGAAAATGTACTAAAATAAATCATCTGTTGTATCAGCTAGCAAGTAGCCAGCGGCTTTTAAACAATATGGGACCAGGCACACAACCAGAACTATCCTTTGGATCTAACTCATTGGAAAGGATTCTGTCTAGATTTGCATCGGATTAAGATATTATATCTGCCTGGGTCAAAAGCCATGTTCTAGCCTCGTGCTACAATAAAATAGAGGCTAGATTATCCTAATTCTGAGAAAATCGTCAACTTTTTAGTTCGAATCTATTACCAAATAAAATTCAACTATAAAATATGCTATTAATGATAAAACTTACTCTAGTTTACAACTTGATGTAAAATGCAGATTTCAGTGACTAAAGACCATATTTATGATATTTTTTATGTTCCAGAGCAGACGCTACACAAATACAACAGAGAATAAAGAGCAGAGGAGCTGGTAACTCCACAGGAGTTACAAATGCAGTGTCTGTAATGAATGTGCAAATAAGGAGTCTGAAAAAAGAAACACATGTCTCCTTGTATCACATAAAGAAATCCCATTTCTCTTCTGATAGGTTTATTCTTTCTTCCCAAACCTCCATAATGATAGTTAATTGAGCTATTAAATTATATCAGATTATTCTGTTCATGCCAATAAATAAACAAATAATCCATCCTGAAAATTCACATTTTAGATTGAATAAGCAAAATGATTTGACTTGACAATAACTTGACAGGGAACTCTTGGTCATATTCCTATGAGTGCAACTAGGTCACCAAATACTCCACAATTGAATGAGTGGGACTGTCTATGCTTATAACAAAGAGAGAAGGATTTCTCTCCCATGTGACAGCCTTTGTGCCGTAGGCCCAGTTGTTTTGCATCCTGATGTAAACTCCAGAAAGTGTTTCTATGGTTGGGTGTCAAGCCTTAGGAGAAAAGTTGGTGACAACATCACTGCCTCCTGGTTCATTATATCACAGACCAAGTTCATGACCAGCACAGAGGAGAATAGCACAAGCACTCTATTTCAATGATACTGATTTAAGGAAAACATCTTCAGAAACAAGAAAAACATTTACCTGCTCTTTAATGATTGTTAATTCAGAAACAATATTCTTTACGCTGCTGTCTCGATCTTTTTTATCCTTCCCAAATGCCGGGTTATGTAAATTGACCTCTTTCATTGCTAAAAGATTTTGACCACTACGTTTTCTAACCTAAAAAGAAGGGGGGGGGGGGAATGAAGTGAGAGTTGAATAGATAAGAAAGACATCTCATGCCAGTCAGAATGGGTAGCCAGCAAGAATACAAACATAATAAATACTGGAGAGGATATGGAGAAAAAGGAACACTTTTGCACTGTTGGTGGGACTGTAAATTAGTAGAGCCACTATGGAAATCAATGTGGAGGTTCTTCTAAAGACTAGGAACCACCATATGACCCAGCTGTGCCTCTCCTCAGTATTTATCCTAAAGAATTAAAGTCAGCATACGACAGTGATACATGCCTCCCCATGTTTATAGCAGCCCAATTCAAAACAGTCAAACTGTGGAACTAGCCTAGGTATCCATCAATAGATGAATGGATAAAGAAAATGTGGTGTAGATACACAATGGAGTTTTATTCAGCCATAAAGAAGAATAAATTATATCATTTGCAGAAAAATGAATGGAACTTGAGAATATCATGTTAAGCAAAATAAGCCAAACTCAGAAAAATCAAGGGTCATATGTTTCCACACATATTTGGAAACTAGAGATGAAAAAGGAAAAGAAAAGGGGAGGGGACCTCATGAATGGGAGACCAGGAAGAAAGAGATGGAGCAGAGGAAGAAATGGAAAGGGAAAATACTGGGGAATGATATTGGCCAAGTTATATTGTTATATTATGAGCATGTACACATATTTAACAATAAATTCCGCTATTATGTGCATTTATAGTATAACAATATAAAACATGAAAGGAGAAAAAAAAGGTAAGAAAGGGATAGCTTAACAAAGTCACATGGTTATTCAAGTCATCTAAATAAGTAATAGAATGTTTAAAACTCTAGATGTATTTATACTAAGCCCAGCCCCCAAAAGTGGTCTACTCTGGGCCAGTCTCAACATTCAGCAGGATTTTACTGTACAAACGCAGAAGCAATGGTGTAAATTTAGAGAATGTGTCATGGACTGGGATGAGTTAATAATGTCTTTCTAGAATCAGTGGCCAATTGCTAGAGCTGAGAGCTAAGATGTCTGCGCAGCTAACTCTGCCTGTTAACAAAAATAATCATCCTCATTTTCTATGTCTTTCTTCACTGTTTTTCAGTGACAAGGACTCCAACTAAGTAGGGGTATGGGATGCAAGTGTAACATCTGGTTTGATCAGGAATATTACAAAGGCAGTTCCCCAAGGGCAAAGTCACCTTGTACACACAGCCAAAGGCTCCACTTCCAAGATGATCCAAAATCGCATAGTTGCCTATGTATTTTGAAGGAGCTTTGTTTTGATTAATGCTCTCAATATTTTCAGCTATTTGCTTCAGTTCATCCTCCTAACCAAAAAAAAAAAAAAGGAAATGGGTGTCGCGGTGACAAATTCTATCCTGACCACAGAGCAGCTTTCAAAAATATTTAAAACTCGGGGGACTCACCACTAATAAATTCAACTTTGATACCAATTCTCCGTAAGCACTGATGTCACGAACATAATGTCCTATGTCAATGAACATCTCAAACAAGTCGGTGGGGAAAAGTCTACAGGGAAAACACACACACACACACATAAGCTTAACACAGAAAGGGGGAACTGTTTGTCAGGCCGTCCTTTTTGGATGTGCTCACTCACAGATTAACCATGTGAAACACACGTAACTTCCTTAGGCTGTCAAAGTTGAGGGAATAACACTCCCCAACTTATCTCACAAAATTACACTAGATAGGCTGTATTATTCAAAGATTAAGAGAAAACATAGAAAAGATTTAGAGATCTGCTGTACAACATCATGCTTATAGTTAACAATACAGGACTATACACTTAAATTTTTATTAAGAGGGCAGATGTCACATTACAAAATTTTACAGAAATTTTAAAAAATAGACATGATACACATAATACTGTATAATATATTTGGGGTACAGATATAAACCATACTAGAAAGTAATATTTATTGGGTGTTTATTAAGTGCTGAGCACTTTCATGAATGCCATTTGATTCAGCCCTCATATTAACTCTAGGAGGTAAACACTAGCTTAATTCTTTTTTATGAAAATAAAAAGACCAGTAAACAAAAAAACAAAACAAAAAAAAACATGGAGAAAATTATGCATGGTTTCCAAAACACTGGTTTCAAGGGCTTCTTAAAATGTTTTTTATGTTCACTAAAAGGGGTGGTTTGTTGGAAAGGTTAAGTGGAAAGTTATAATAAATAACTAATTTTACTTCCTTTTCCTCTAAATGCAAATATGATGGGGAAATAGAGTAGCAACATAAAAATGTGCCGTGATTTCTGATCTACATTAACTCACGGCTTATCAACAAAATTCTAGTGAGAATGTGGGTTCCTGATTCTGGCTAATCCATCTAAATAAATGGTATGTAGACCACACATGTAGGTAACAGGTGTTTGCCTCCCAAGACAGGGGTTTTGGTCTCACCAGCACAGCCTCCCAGGTCCCAGGCATCCAGCCCCCTCTCCTCCAAATGAGCTCCTATCCTATCGAGGATACCCGGACAAATGATTGGCTGGTCTATCGATGGAGGGGGAATTATCAGACTAACTTGAGAATTTCTGACAGGGCAAGAACAAGTACATGTTTGTTTACGCCATCTGTTTAAGATATTAATATCTTTAATTTTAAAAAGCCTAAAACCACGAGAGCCACACGTGATTAAGAGGAGTGGCAATGATACAGGGCTGTTTGGTATGAATCATCAGCATGGAGATATTCCCACAGTGGCTCAGGGGTATCTCTGAAGTCTAAGAAATCTGAAGACCCGTGGCTGGCACACAGCTCCGTGCTTCTCTGACTGCTGCATCTGAATCAGGCATGTGGAAACACTCCCGTTCAACAGTCTCTTAAACCTGGTGATGGCTTACACGTCTCCAAGCTCATACCTTTTAAAGAGTGGTCTGTTTCTTTCCATACTGAAGAGAAACCTCAAGGCTCTGAAAGCATAACACTAGGGGGAGAAAAAAGGGAATGTGATTCTTAAAGGGCATTGCAACAAATCAAAACATTGTCAGGACAGAACTATCCAGAAGGAAACCAGAGAGAGGGGCCCAAGTGAAGGGCCCACGCTTATGACTGAAAACAAGCCACCCACCCTGGGGCCCTTCTCCTGTTTAAAGAGTGTTGCTGTTTCACTACTCTAGGGATCCTGGTCTTGTTTTACCCAGTAGTTGCCAATAATTTCTTTCTTAAAAGTACAAAACGAGCTCAGAGACGAGAAATACAGTTCCTATGCTGAGAAAACCAAACATCCAGAGATTTCCAGGAGCGCGAGGTTTATTTTGTTTCTAGCCTGCTACGAATGCCTCAATATTTATATGGTTTCTGTGAGAAAATAAACACTAGAAATGATGACATATAAAAATAGCCACAGGCACACTGGACTCAGACTTGACAAATTGGTCTCTGGAGTAAAAGAGTCTTAAGCGTTCCCCAAATAGAACAATCAGCAGCAACTCCCTAGAACACTCAGAAAGAGGCCTGCAAGGGTTTCACTAAGAAAAATAAACATCGGACATTTTGCAGTGCTGAGAAAAAAAGAGAGGGGCCCCCCAGCCTGCGGTGCACCTGCGGGACAGGCCACCGCTGGAGTGACCGGGGCTGCCCAAGGGGGTCTGGGATGGCTTCATAAAATTACAGATCTGAATAGACAGGGGGTCAAATGAAACCACCCTGAGGCGCCAAGTGGACAGCAAAAAAATGACCTGAAGGACCCAGGGAGAGGGTTGTAGGGATGTAAGAAAGGGGAGAAACACGTGCTCCTGGAAACCAACTCCAAAGCTGGAATTTCCAAAACCCTCTTCTGGTTTAACAAAACACATCTGCAGAATATGGATTTGACTTTGTGTATTTTCCAGGACACTGTCATACATCTGTGGTGCACTGAAAAAATCAAGTCCCTACATCCGTGAGTTCTCGTTGCCAGCTCTCCAAAAACCCCTCCAGGCCAGCCACACAGATGCCACCAGGGTCTCTGCTGGGTTTGGCCATCTTTCTCGATGAGATGGTTGGGAGCATTTCTTTTTTAATATTTTTATTTTGTTTTTCCTGATTCACATAACCATGAAAATTGTACATATCTGTGGGGTACCATGTGATGTGGCAACACATGTATACATTGCTCATGTTTAAATCAGTTAAACATATCTCCTCAAATATGTATCATTGAGGTTGATTCTACTTTCTTCCTATTTTTATTTATTTATTTACTTATTTATTTTTATCATAATGGGGACCAAACCCAGGGATACTTTTCCACTTAGCTACGTCCCCAGCCTTTTTTATTTTGGAACAGGTTCTCATTAAGTTGAATAGGTCCTCACTAAGTTGCTGATGCTGGCCTTGAACTTGTGATCCCCCTGCATCGGCCTGCTGAGTTGCTGGTGTTATAAGCAAATGCCACCATGCTTGGCCTCCCTTTTTCAATGACTAGAAAAAAAAAATATGAGCTGTAACTACTGCAAAGGCTAACCTTAAATCTGATTTCTATCATTCCTGTGTCATTCAGGGACACTTCCTCCAGGTGCCCACTCTTCAGAAAAGCACATAGGGCCCTGCATAAATGTGCCCTATTCTCACCATTGAGTCCTCAACTCCTGGGGCATTCTGCATCTCAAGTACTCAGTAGTCCACTCTTCCCCAAGCACTGTCTAAGCTCCTGGGATTTCCTGATTTGCTCCTTCTGTTCCTCTGCATGCAGTGCCCTTCCATGCAGTAGTAGATGCCACTGAAGCCCCAACCAGTATGTATTTCTTATCCACTTGGTGAGTCTTTCTCATCTATCACAAGCCCTTTTACAGGCTTTCCTTTTTAAAGATGAAATGTTAATGACTCAGATCCATGTTTAAAGTTGACAAATAATTTTCCTCTGTTGCTATGTTCTGATATATAAGCAATGAATTTTAAAAAAAAATAGCACTTACTCATTAGCAAAGAAACACTTAAATAAACCTTCTAGTTCTCCCACACAGAGAAACCACGGCTAAGCCTTTTACATTGTTTTGCTGTTACTGGTTTCCATGCCAGCCTCTGACATCAGATATTTTTCCTCACAGTAATGGGGCTAGCATTAACTTTAAAAGTCCTAAAAATCATAGATTATTTCATTAAAGTTTTCCCAGATCCAATAATGATGTTAAAAACAATAGATACGTTGCTTACCTGTAACAGATTAGTTTTTGCTGCATTCTTTTGCTTGTTTGGTAAAATTAATTTTGCTATTGTATAAACACCATTTTCCTGCAGATATAAAAGGGTCATGTTATCAGTGACCACTGGCAATGCCACCGAAATACAAAGCTTAAAGAAGCAATCTCTCAAAACTTAATATTTAAAAAAAGTAATGTTAGTATAATTTCAGAACTTTCAAAAAATATCAGAGAACAATACTAAAAATGTCAATGTGATACTGTACTTTTAAAAACAAAAGGCTATAAAAATACAATCTTAAATGTTCAACTGTCTGTAAAGAGTCGAGATTGTGATTTACAAAATGTCTAGATTTTAAGTAATTGACATATTTTTAAAACAAAGAATGGGGGGATTTAAAAGGGACAGGATAAAGGGATCCAACCATCTTTACAACTTGAATTTTAAATACCTAACTATGAACTATGATTTTTCCCTTTAGAGTTTTGATCAGAAAAGAATATGTATAAGTGAAAAAACACTTTTAAATAAAGAGAAAAAAATCAAAGAAGCAAGAATAACAGATTTTTACAAAGAAAACAAAAGTTAGCTATGAAAACACAGTTATCATCTTTCTAGACTTGGTCTAATACAAGCATATACATGGAGGGATGAACAAAAAGTATTCACCTATTGCTAGTTTTTGGTTATCTACTAGCTATATAATTTGGTGATTTTTTACTAAGTATGGGCATTTATAACTGTGAAGAGCTTTACCTGCAACACTAATCTTATAGCTATTCTGTAAGTTCTTCTATAATGTCCCTGTATTATACATGAGAAAACCAAAACTTGAGTGAAGTCATTTTTTCCAGGAGCCAAGCCAGCAAGTAATGATGCCAGGAACTGAACCCCAACCCGGCCAACTCCAAATGCCCTGCTCCACCAACTTCCCTGGATTCACTGAGCTTCCCTTGGGAACTTTAATCTGACCCCTTAGTGACTTTTTATATTTTGAAGTTGAAGTTGGACATGTTGGTATTGACTTCCCCCTGTTCCAAAAATGTTTCCTCTTTAAAATTTAATAGGAGGTAACTTTCAAAATAAAAATGCACATCCAGGTTGAACACAGAGTGGAGTGTATTTGTGTATATATTTGCTTATTGACTTATTGACACACACTCATATAACTGTATGTGTAATGGATTAATTATTGTATTCTACTTTGTGAAATCAGCTTACTGACAGTAAATATTGTTTGGTGTGTCTCAATCAGCTTTAACTGAATAACCTGATGCATTCTTACTTAAAACAAGTGTTATCCTTAACTCAGAGTATCCCGTGTGCCCATATTTAAAGCAATGCAAAATCATTTTTTTTAAAAAAAAAAAAAAAGGGAAAATGAAAAGGACATCACCTAACATAGGAAGAAACAACGTCAATTGATCGCATGGCAGTCCTTCTGTGTTCAACTGAGTTAAAGGAGGAAGAAGAGAAATGCAAAAGAGAATTCTACAAGAAATATTAAAGCATTTAAAATCATATAACCTATGTCCCAGGGTACAAACTGCAGCAGAACGTGGGTTGATGTGACATGGGAAGCAATGCTCTCACCTGGACCACCTGGTGGGCGTTGGTGTCATTGAGGGCCAACTCAGTGAGGGCAGCACAGCAGGCTGGAACGAGAGGAAGCAGACCACAGTGCACGTCACCATGATGAACACAGAGCCATCAGTACCCTGACTGGCAGGGGCTCTGATAGCCAAGTCACTCCTCAAGAAACACTAATTCTCGTTCTGGCACAGCTCTGGAAGAAGGAAGTCAGCTCAGTGGCTTCTAGCTCTCCCCTCCTGTTATTCATGTACACATACGTCCCACAGCAGCCTTTTATTGAACACCTACTGTATACAAGAAGGCAGGGGTTGCATCTGTCTGGTTCATTATGATCCTAGCACTCAACATGTGCCTGGCCCTTTAACAGGTACTCAATAAATACAGTATAGTGGATGATAAATGAATGAATGCTTTAAATGGATTATCCAAACTGATCCTTATAATCTGGATATGTACAATGATCACCAGTCTTATGAATGGGAAAACTGGTTCAGAGAGGTTAGTAGACTAGAATGCACAACCAGCAAATGGAAGGGGCCAGGGGTCTGGTTCCCATCAGTCAGATGCTAACCCCCAGGCGCTGAGCAGTACACTTCCTGCCTCCCTGCAGCCTCTGTGGCAGCTGCTGGTGGCATTCTCCACTGAGATACTTGTCCTCCCAGAGGTCTCCTGGACTCCACTGATGGAGAATACCATTGTAGCGAGCCCTTGGCGTTGGTCCAGCACTGTGCTAAAGACTTCACCTATGTCCTTATACCATTCTCAAAAAAGTCTGCATTTTACAAGAGCTAAACTAAAGTCTGGGGAGGTTAAGGAAACTGCCCGAGGCCACCGAGGCCACATGGCCATAAAAGTGGGTGCAGTGAAAACTCAGACTCTACTCTTAATGGCTTGCTTTTCATTTTTATTTAGTTTTTCCTTTTATATTTCAGCATAAAATAAGCTCTGTAAAGTAAACATGTAGCTTAATGAGATATGACATACCTACATACCCTGTTCTGCCCCAATGAATACACAGGCTATTTCTAGCCCCCAGAAGCCCCCCTGTGCTCCTTCCTAGAAGTTAACCCTCCTATGATCCCATACATAGGTAACCACTCTTCTAACTTCCACCACCACTGACCTCACCCACTCTTCCAGAGAAATCCCCAACACATACACACATACACAAGAGCTCTTGCATTGAGACAGGCCTTTTAGATTAAGCAGAAATAGCAAGTGGAAGTGGACTCTTACTTCCCTGTCTTCACATTCCTGTAAGGAAATATTTCCATTCTCTAGAAGGAAACTGTAGGAAACAAAGACAGTCTGCAGGCTCCCTCCTGCCCCATCACCCTCCTTCCACCCTCGGCCACCTCTGCTCTTCTGCTCCTAGGCTCTCTCCACCCTCTTGATAAAACACATCGGGCCTCACTGCTCCCTTCCTGTGGGCTGATTTGAAGCCCATTCATCCCAAAGGCCAGGCACCCCTCTGCAGGGCAGAGACCATGACTCTCCAAGGTGGCACTACCAGGATGTGTCCCTGCACTGCTGCTCCTGCTTTCATGTGGAAATCCCACCCAGAGCAGCATCTTTCTCTGTCTGTCAGAGCTCATGATGTGGAAGGAAACACTCCCTTGCACTTGGTGTGACAGGTGTGTGCAATGTAGAGTCTCCTCTTAGGTAGAGCGTGTCAAGATCTAGAAAATTACAGGAAGTTTTGCTTTCTGGCCACAGATCAAGCTGCACTCTTTTATTCAGTTTTACAAGTAATGAAGCTAGTATTCTCTGTATCTTTAACTTCTATATTTTCTTCTCATTGAGTTCAGACTGTGGAAGCGAGAGGAAAGTTTGTTTTATCATTAATCTGCAAGTCCAACACCAGTACCAAGAAGTTTCTGGCATCCTCATGGATTTAACGTCACGAGTTTGTAAACTTATAAACGGTGTCCAATGAACACCATCACACTAATTTACAACAGGGAAGAAGAATGCAACGGAACAAATTACACAGTGTCAAATAATAAAACAAAGGACTATAACATATATACCTGCTTGAAGAGAGAAAGTATTTTCCTGTATTTCCCTAGGACTCAAATCTTCTGACAGATGAAGCTGCTGGATTCGGCCCGCGGCATTTGCACTAGACAGGCTCCCAATGGAGGAACGATCAGAAACAAAATTTCTGTCTCTGAAAAAGAAATGATATGTTGGCGAGGATGTGTAGGAAAAGGGACACCCAGACACTGCTGGTGAGACTGCAAATTGGTGCAACCGCTTTGGAAAGCAGTATGGAGATTTCTCAGAAAACTCAGAATGGAATCACCATTTGACCCAGCTATCCCCCTCCTCAGTTTATATCCAAAGGACTTAAAAATCAGCATATTATAGTAACGCAGCCATGTCAATGTTTATAGCAGCTCAATTCACAATAGCTAAACTATGGAACCAACCTAGGTGTCCTTCAATAGATGAATGGATAAAGAAAATGTGGTATATATACTCAATGAAATATTATTCAGCTTTAAAGAAGAATGAAATTATGGTATTTGGCAGAAAATGGATGGAGCTGGTGAGTATCATTCTAAGAGAAATAAGCCAATCCCAAAAAACCAAAGGACAAATGTTTTCTCTGACATGCAGACACTAATTCACAATAAGGTGTGGGCAATAGAGAAGATAGAGGTACATTTGATTAGGTAGAGGGGAGAAAAGGGAAGGGAGGGGATATGGGGATAGGAAAGATAGTAGAATGAAACAGACATGATTACCTTATGTACATATATGACTGTATAACCAATGTTTTCTTTTTCATGTTGTAGAAACAACATGTATCATAAGAAAAATGATAAATTATACCCCATCTATGTATGATATATCAAAGTGCATAAATGCATTTTACTGTCATGTATAACTAATTATAACAAATTTTTTAAAATTTTAAGTAAAGAAATGTTAATGCATAGACTGTTGGCCAATTTTCCTCCATGGTCAGCCCTTTCCTTATCCTGTTTAAAAATATAGTTTCCCCCAGGTCATGAAGTTTTCTCCTGTTCATCGTTATTCATTCACTTTCCAATCTATGATGACTGTCTTCTGTGTACAGTGTGAGGTGAGACTAACTAACTTCCTGCCTCCTCTCCCTCCTCTTCCACCTCTTCCTTTTTCCCTTCCTCTCCACTCCCTCCCTTTCTTGCTACTCAACAGACTCCACACTACCTACTGAAGAGACTGTCCTTTCCCCCTGCTCCAAGTGGCTCTCTGGAACTCTCCATTCTGCTGCAGACAACTCACTTGACTGCCTCTCGGTCATAATTATCCTGAGTTTTCTTTTTCAGTGAACTTCCAGTCCTTCTTTATTTTAGGAAAGTTCTCTTCTGTTATATCTTTGAACTTTTTTTTCCTCTATTTTACTCTCAACTTCAGGGAACTCAATTACCCACGTGTTGGACCCCCATCTTCTGCTGGCAATACCGTTCTCTGCTGCTTTGGCTCCCATGTCTTTCTCCTCTGATTGACAAGTGACTTCTTCAAGCTTGGCTTCCATTTTACTACTCCCAGTTTTTTCTGGCACTTTATTTAATTGCTCAGTCCTGTGACGGTTATTCAGCCCTTGTTTTCTTTCCCAGCTCAGTAATCCCTTCCCTGTCTCCCTGTCCTTTCATCTCTTCTTTAATCTCATTTCATAAATTTATGCTCCACTTATGGCCTCTGATAAGGTAAACCATCTGTTTTTCTATTTACTTATCCCTGACTTCCACAACAGATTGCCTGTCTTTTGTCAGCTTTGATCCCATTTGTTTTATATGATCAGCACATTTTTTTTTTCTCATTCATTTATTTGTGAATGGCAGCAGCTCTCTCTGGACTTCCATGTGCCCAGAGATAACGTGGATGGAGTCTCCTCGACTCCTTCCCATGCCATCTGAGTCCACGTGTGTCCTTCCTTCAGTGGACATGGGGAAGAGGGTGGGGCTGTGTGGAGGGACAGCCAAACTTGGTGATCTTATTTGTTGACATGATTATCTTAAAATTCAAATTATAGGAATTGCTCTACCTGACCAAGAACACACCTCAGAGTCTAAGATTGCAGGTAAAGGGATGAATGGGTTTCCTGAAAGCTGCTCTCATAACAAAGCCTGTTCCTGCTCAGGCCTCCAACACCTGGCAGCCTCCTCCCCTCCTACCAGCTCAGGCAGCCCAGGGGCTGGCACCGCTCTGGAAGGCTATTATTTATCCAGCTGGGATAATAAATTCTCCCAGAGCACCCGAGGCACATTAAATGTAGAATAAGAGTGAACATATATCATCTTCCCAGGGAAGAGTTTTCTAACACTGCATCATCAACACAGGCTGGAAAACGACTCTTTAGACATGAAAGAATCCTTTTCTATCGAGGATAGTTATGACTTGAGCAAATGCAGAAAACAGTGCCCTGCAATACACTCCACTCTGTGTAAGAAAAAGGCAGATTTTTGTCTTTGAAGCGAAGCCCAGTTTCATTATTATGGAATTTCATTTTATCACTAAGAAAATAGCTGCTCTCCAAGAACCACCCACAACTGCTGTAATAGGTTGACTAACCAATAGTAAATAAGAATATACCATTACCATCTTACGAACCCAAACAAAAAATGTCCTTGGCAATTGTTATTATTTTGGCCAATTATAATTATTTATAAACTTATCATTACACTTTAAGGTAATTAAAGTTTTATGTGATATTCATGAAAGGAAGCAGATTGTCAAGTTTATGATTTTTTCCCTTTATTTTGGTAATAACAGAAATCATTAACAAAGCTACTGCTTGCATCTCTGCCGTCTGTCTCTATGCTTTAGGAAGTTCCCTCAGAGAAAACAAAGTTGGTAAGGCAAAGTTCCACAGTATCCCTCAAGGAATGACATGTCCAACGTCCAAATACATTGATTTGACAATATCTAATTATATTAAAATTAGCCAAGTCATTCTGCTTTGGTTAGAATGGGCTCTGTTTACTTGCACCACATCATATCCATGCTTATTTTTAACTTTAATTCAGCCCTCATGGGGCTGAATTATGCTATATAATAATATTAGGTAATAAAATTTTCCAGTGGATGGTATGAAAGCATATTATTACTCAGTACTTCAACAAATTTAATTCATAAAATACAATAGTTACATTACAACAAACAATTTAAAACTATTTTAACAAACCATCCCTTCCCTATGCTCATGGCTTAGAATGTCACTACATTTTTTTATTTGTTTGTTTGTTTATTTGTTTGCATTATTGGGGATCAATCCCAGGGCCTTGCACATGCTAAACAGGCTCCCTACCACTGAGCTACACTCTAACCCTGAAAGACAGATGATATATATATATATATATATATATATATATATATATATATATATGCACGCACAAACATTTTAATAAAATATTAGTAATTTCTGTATTGGTTGGCACTACAAAGTACTTATACTGATTCAAGAAAAAGGTGGCTAGACAAAGGTTTCCCTTCGATTATTAGACTTCCACCCAACCCACCTCTGCAGACTGATGCATTCTGGGTGCACACTGGAGGCTGCTGATGGCAAGATAAATAGCACCAGAGTTCCCAAGGAACTGAAAAGATGAGTGTCCCTGACACCGATTTAGGGGATTCTTGTGACAACTATAAGTGACTCTGAAGACAAGAAATGACCAAAGAAACTCCAGAGCAGAAGGGAGCAAGGTGAGCATATGCCCGACAGTCATCTTGTCACAGGGTCTGCGGGCCTTCAACCATTAGGACAAAAGAAGCCAAAGCCCTCGCTCACCCTCGTAAAATATGAAGAAGCTGCTTGATGCCGCCCCAGGTGCGAATTTCCACACTGGTCTCGGGGTCTTCACAGACCTGGACCAGAATCCAGACAACACTCCAGAGTAGCTTCAGGTGGTCAGAGTGGAGCAGACTGAGGAGAACAGGTATCCCCTCATAGAGCTTCACCTGCTCCTTCACCTGGGGTTCAGCACAAAGGAGGCGAAGTAACTCTGCAGTTAGTCTGAAAAGCGGGTGGGGAAGAGGGGATCACAGCATCATGAGTTAAAAACTACATTCGACTATAGGTTATCATCTCATCACCACACAGAATATACTCTTACTTTTTTTTTTTTTGGTACCAGGGATTGAACCCAGGGCCCAGGAGTGCTTAACCACTGAGCCACATCCCAGTTCTTTTTTTACTTTAAATTTTAAGACAGGGAATTACTAAGTTGCTCAGGGCCTCACTGAGTTGCTGAAGACTGGCTTTAAACTTGTGATCCTCCTGCCTCAGCCTCCTCAGGTGCTGGGATTACAGGCATGTGCCATCACATACAGCTACTCTTACATTTGCTAAGTTATAGCTCAACACCCATTTCGGCCAGATCAAAGTCAAGTACTTTCAGCTTTTCCAGCCATGCCATGTCTGTCATAACTACTCTGCTATGCCAAGACAGCATGAAAGCAGCCATAGACAACACATAAAAGTGAATGGGCATGCCTGTGGTACAATAAATCTTTATTCACAAAAGTAAGCAGCAGGCCAAAAATAGCCTGCAGGTCAGAGCTGATGACCACTCTTTCATTTTAAGAAGATACAATTAACCTCACTGGTCTAGCTACACATCTTTGGCAGAAGTAGGTGCTGAGTAGAAACAATGTGACCTATATTGTGCTAAAGGGAAATGAAATAGAAAGAGCCTTATTCTATCCCAGCAACTCAGGAGACTAAGATAGAAGGAATGACAAGTCTGAGGCCAGCCTCAGCAACTTCATAAGACCGTAAGAAACGCAGCAAGACTCTGTGTCAAAATAAAAAGTAAAAAGGAAATTAGCTCAGTAGTAAAGTATCCCTGGGTTAAATCCCCAGTGCCAAAAATAATACATACAAAATATAGCTTTAATTCTAGTCTTTAGAAACTTACTAAAAGTTATAAAAATAAGACATTGAAAGAAAATGTCAAAAATCAACAGTGCAGATAAGTTAGGTACAAAGTCCTCCGTGATTATCTGGAGAATCAAATAAAATGATGGTAAAGATAAAAGGTTCAGCTGAGTCACAAAAACATTATCATGATAGATGTTCATGGAATTATCCACAGTCCTGCAATCTCACATTCTACACACTGTACCTGGATGACATCATTCATTCCCAGGATTACAAACACTCCCCATACACTGACATCTAGCCCAGGCATTGCTTGTATGGCCCAAAAGTCTTAGCACACAAGTGTTCTGCAAGTAAGTACCACACTATGTCTAAAGTCAAAATCATTATCCTCTCTAAATCTCTTCTTCCTCTTCTGTTCTTGATCTGGACTCACAGTACCAGAATCTTTTCAGTTTTCCAACCCAATAGACCTCTCCTTCTACACCCTGCCATTGCTGATCAAAAGCTTTTGGTGTCCCCTATTTCCTGGACTATTGTGGGATTAATTCTCTAGAAAGTCAGGCCAACTAGATAATTCTAATGTTTCTCCCATCCTTGGGATCTTTGACAATGCTCAAGACCTAAGTGCCTCTGTCATCTACCTATTCTCCTTCCCATACTGTTCCAATTACTTTCCCCCAAACCAATTTTCCAAGGCTCCTCTTCCACCCAAAATTTTTTGCTATGATGTTAAGAACATATGTTCTTTGATAAACAGTATTCTTTACCTTCTCAAACTTTCTGCACCAGACATTCTCTCCTTGTTATAAGTGGCTCTCAATGTGCCATGTATATTCCACACTCCACCCTACCTCCACATGCATAGCTGTCAAAGAAATCTTTCAAAAAATTAATGTGATCACACTTAAAATCTTTCTGGGAGTCCCTATGATGTTCACACTAAAATCCACATCTTTATTCAGCACACAACGCCCATCGCGACCTGAATAAACATGTCATGTTGCCTCATCTATGAAATATGGGAAATAACAGGTTTATTGTGTGGATCAAATGAGCTGACACACAAAAGTGCCCAGAGCACAGCCTGGCATATAGAAAGCTCTGATCAAAAACCAACTGCATTCTTTACTCATTATTAACTGTCTGTTCAAGTTTTCTGGCACTTTCCTTCCTTTGCTCCAGTTCATGCACCGAATTTCATGCCTCCATGTTGGAGCACATTCTATTTTCATTGGCTCTCTCCCTCTGCCTAGATATCTCCTATTCCCTCCAGAAAACCTGGCATGGACCTTCAGTCTCACTGGGACATCTCTGCTATAGCATCCCAAAATACCCAATGCATCCAGCTGCAATGAATCTAGTGATTTGTCCATCAGCCCCCGCCCCTCCCCTCTATTATGCACGTGTATCCTATTCATCTTTGGTTTTCCAATACCTGGAACGGAGTCTGACACCATTTTTGCTGAGTGAGAAAGTTGAGATGTCCAACTTTGTAAGCATATAAACTCTTATCTATATTTAATGCTTTTGTAAAATAAAATATTCAATCAGATTTGAAGCAGAAATTTTAAAAAAAAATACTATGAGTTAAGTGTCAGGACTTCATTACCTGGGATTTCGGTTATCTATCTTGGTTCTTTAGAAAATTATGACCTATTCAACTAAATATAAAATGATACAGATTGCAACTCAGTTTAAACACAGACTTATCTGCTCTCTGGATAGAGAAATCCTTTAGAACAAAATGCAGCTCAGGTGAAAATAAACCCCTTTTATTCAAGACTGAGTTATAACAAGTGATCCCAAAACAAATTAGTTGGTATCTCAATTGACTCTACTTGCCTTAAGCAAAATGGCTTTTAGCAGTCTAATAATTTATTCCACTAAAAAATAGAGCCATCTTGGAATTTCTTTCCCTTAAAAAGTATGTAAATAAGTATAAGAAACTAGAGTATTAAATATATACTCGTAAGACCATATAATTGTATTCTATGCCCAGATCTAGAAGTAACACAAGATGAAAGATTAAATCACCCTAACTTTTTGCACTATTTTCTTTTATATAAGCTTAAACAGAAAAGCGATGGCCAAGCTGACTCAGGATATTCAGTTAAAATGCACCTATTATGACATAATAATCACAAGCATTTGAAACAAATATAAAAGATTAATTTTTCCAACTATTAGCAAGCCTACCTTTTGGAAAGCAAGTCATATTCATGCAAAATCATCAATAGGTTTTCAACAACATTGAGTTCACTTATCTTCTCCCTACATTCTGGACTACAGATTTAAAAATATTAGTAACTATTAAAAACAAACTTTACTACATCCACTGATTTAATAGTCTAGTTCTCATATTATCTTAGAAAGAGAGAATAGAGAAAAAGAAGAAATCATACGTTGTTCAAAAAAAGGCCACTGATCTACTTACTGGCATAAAAGTGTATTTAAAGCTCTTTTATTTAAAACAATGACATCAGTAGGAGAACAGGTGTTCTTAAAAAAATTTAAGGTCAAGAATTTTTGAAAGTGAGCTGTACGTTAAAATGAATGAATGCACGGGTGAGAATAAAGAGAGAAAGAAGGTCGGGGAGATTCAACTAGCAAAGAAATACGGTAATTTTGAGAGTAAAGTAACTGAGGTTGAATGAAAAGATGTGGCCAGTAGCTAAGGAAGAAATTGAAAGATTTAAAAAGCAATTTGCCTTTCCAACTTAAGTTTTAAAATGATGTTTTCCATCCTCTTCAATATATAAAAGTTTCATGATTACTTTTCAGAAATTGTAACTAAGCAGGCGACAAAGCAATTGATTCATTTTGCATTGCTCTCATTTAACTCACTCCAACAGCAGAACTGGGAAGGATATTAGAATATGCTTACCTTTCTGCTAAGCTTGCCAGGGCCAGAAGAGCACCCAGTAGGACATTAGTGTCCCGGGCACCAAGTAAATTTACTAATGTCTGAAAAGTTAAAAAAAAAAGTATATATAAGGTTTAATGGTTTAACTATAGAAATTCTACAAGCTCTTGAACACTCTAGTACTTCCTTGGATCACAGAGGCTTACATTATTTTTAGTGTTTATTTTTTGCTCAGTTTTTAAAAATATGTGCATACTCAATTGAGTGAAACTGTCCATGCAATTTTATAGCATTTCCTTCTTAATCCACTAAACTTTTTCCATAAAATTGTCTTTATAAACAATTTTTTGTTAGTAGAATAAAATTACTTTTTGTAATAGCTTTACTTAGACAATAATGAAAAATGCTTTTCCCTAGCAAACTATTCTTTTAGTTTTTAACTTTTTATTTTAGGGCTTAACCTTAAAGGGAGTTTTGCTAAACATTTAAAATATCCAGTTCTGTCCAGGCATGGTGGTACGTGCCTATAATCCCAGTGACTCAGGAGGCTGAGGCTGAAGGATTGCAAATTCAAAGCCAGCCTCAGCAATCTAGTGAGGCCCTAAACAACCTACCAAGACCTTGTCTCTAATTAAAATATAAAAAATGTCTGGGAATGTGGCTCAGTGGTTTAGCCTTCCTCAGTACCAAAACACATAACAAAGCAAAAAATAAATAAATAAATAAAAGGGCTAGGGATAGAGTGGTTAAGTAGCCCTGGGTTCAATCTCCAGAACTTAAAAAAAAAAAATTTTTTTTTTTTTCATCTCCTTACCAGCAACTCTTGGGAGTAGCTCCTTGTATATCAAATTCCTTGCACAGAAAATGCAAGGGACCAAGTTAGGTGACTGGCTGATTCTCATACTTCCTCTATTTTCATGTGCCTAGCATTTTGCTCAGCACCACTGTCCCCTCCTCTGGGAGAAGTGAAAATGAGAATACTGGTTGCAGTCAGATGTGGAGAAGTCACTCTGAGCCACACATGGCGCTAGGCACTTTTCAAATTATGGAACTATTTTTCAGCAGAAATGTTGAAACTTTTCATCCTCCAGCAAACCAAACAAAAAGTATTAATCCTACCCATTTCGTGTCAGATTTCTAACCAATGTTGAAATGGCATCACTCATACTCTCAGGCATTATCTTAAGTAACATGGCTTAGCTGGAAGCCTTCTGAATCCTGCCAACTGTCTTCCCTCAATGCTCACTAATACAGATTCTTCTATCTTCTCTCTACAATTTCAGAATTCAGAGCCCCCACCCCCAAAAAAATTTACGCCCCACACATATTCCAGGAGAGAGCTACAATTTGTGCAATGACTACAAGAATGATTTTTTAGCTTCCATTATGCAGATTTCTCCCTTTATAATTTCTTTTTTTAAATGAAACTATTGTTATTTCTATGATCCCTTCTCTTTTCTTCTCTCATTTCTTCTGTCTCTAACATGTTTCCCAAAGTTCAATCCCAGAGATATCGTTTTCACAATTTTTGGCATGCCCACTTAATAACCTTAATGCTAACTCAAAAATTTTATTCAAATCCTAAATAGAATAAAATTTAGTAGAATAAAATTACTTTTTGTTATAGTTTTACTTAGACAATAACGAAAAATGCCAGATGGGTATTGAAATAAAAAATGTTGGGCTGGGGATATAGCTCAGTTGGTAGAGTGAGTGCTTGCCTCACATGCACATGGCCCTGGGTTCAATCCCCAGCACCACAAAAAATAAAATAAAATAAAAATGTTGACCTAATACGATCTAGAATCATCCCTAGACCATAAGCTGCATGTGCTGACACATTTTAGACAAGCTAAGCAGATTATTCAAACCGGGCTCTAGGCTACTACCATCCAAAGAGTTTTGTTACAAATGTAAATTTAATTTGTTTTGATTAAACCTGCATTCACCTATCTTAAAATGTGTATCTATGTTATCCTGTGCTTGTAATACAATACCATCTTAGGAGGTTGCACAAAATTGCCTGTATTCATGCATTGACCTATGGACAATGGTAAATTCATAAGGTTCAAACTAATAAAAACCTATGTGACATACAGAATTTATTTATAAATATGCACATGTACATACATTTTATCATTTTATTTGCTTATTTTTGTTCAATTATTTATAGATACACACTAAGGAGCTATTTATATATGGCCAGATTTTTTTCAAGTAACATTTAAATCAAGCAAAAAATTTTAAGCAACAGTTAAATTAAGCCACAAATTTTGTTATTAAAGAGGTCTAGAAAAAGAGAAAAGAACAAGAGAATATGGAGAAATCTTCATTACTGTGTCTACATTTACTCCTTAGACTGGTAAAGACTACAAAAGGGTTGGCAGAAAGTCAGAGTTTTAGGCTGGGTTAACAGGTTCATAAATTATGAGTCATGAATTGTGAATGATGTGAGACTTGACCACAAAGGCTCTGGACTTGGCCATGTGAACTGCTGTCACATACAGAGCCAAAGCATTAACTCCTTCAGGACCCACATACCTTGTGAGCTCCGCTTGTGGTGACCCATTCTCTTTGATCTTTGACGGCTGCGAGTTTTTGAAAAATATCTGGGAAGGAAAGAAATAATTTTTCAAAAGCTAAGAGAGATCTGGAACTTAAAGGAGGCAATACTCAGAGTACTCAATACTCAGAACTCATGTCTGCAGTACCGGGGATGAGCAGAGAAAGAGCAAATGCGAACACAGGTGCAAAAAGAAACAGGAGAAAAAAAAGGAAGGAGAGGCACGGTTCTTTTTTAACCCCAAGAATTACCTGTCAAGCTCAACAGGATTTATTTTCTAATAATATGGTAAAAATGAAATATAGAAATTCCAAAAAAAGGCAAACCTCTCTTACTGCTTAAGATCGATGGAGTTCTTTAACATCATTACAAGTTCAATGCAATTCCTGTGTTCCAGAGATCTACTTGGAGAGATGTCAACTTATGAAGAGGGGAGGGGAGGCCAGCAAAGTGATAGGCCTGGTGAGGTTCCTCAGCTGAGGGAAACAGCTGTCCTCAAAGAAACTTTCTGGTGGTTGGGGCTTGCCACAGACCCATCTCCCCTGCACCTGCCAGTCAGTATGCCATCTGCAAACAAGCAGAACCAGCCTGCTCACCCAGAGAAGAATGGGCCAGCATCCTCAACTGCAGGAAGGCCTGCCGCTGGCCAAACCTGGATGGGAGGGAGGTGGAGCAGGGGATGGCCTCGGCAGAGAGAAGACTGAGTGATGAGTGAACACCTCACACAGACCAACATCCTCATATCACTGTCCTCATATCATTGTCTTTTATAGATTAAAAACTGAAGTCTCTTGACATTTTAAAAGAAATCAAAAAGGCAAAAAGATTTTTACTAAAAATTTGCTTCTATGGAAGCCTCTTTACATGAAATAAATGATGCTTTCCAACATAAAAGTTACAGCTCAAAGTCTTCCCTCTGGGTATATTTTGCCTCTGAATATAACAGTGGACGTGGACTTTTCAACACCCTAACTGTGAATGAAAACATTCGTAAGTGCTCAGGGTTATGTATTTCTCTTGCTACAAATGACACACAGCTTATAACAGCAAGTCCATAAAGTTGACGTGTCCCTGACAACAACACTTACACGTCATGTTGACCAGCTTGTCCACACTGTGCTGCTCTTCTCCGTAGCCCAGATACTCGTTGGCAACCATCTCCATGTACTGCAGGAAAGAACCCACACAGTGAGGGACCAGACACGCAGTTCTCAAAATGACCTCTAGGTGGCACAACAGATTCACCAAATACTACTGGGTACTCCTAGGCCTGTTTCACTCAAGGTCAAAAAGTGGTTGTGTTTCTGGATTCTTAGTCTTTTCTTGCATGTCCTAAAGTTGAAGGAGGAACCATCTAAAGATACTGAAAACTCTCAAAAGTTGAAAATGACTTGTAACTGAATAAGTTCATGGTGTAATTTAGTATCCAAATACAAGATACATATAAGACACATAAGATATGAAACATAGAAATTTAATTATTTTATGTACTTTTAATTTAATTTTTATAATACACTGCATATATTTCATTAACTTTATGTTTTATAATGTCCTAAATTATATCTATCCAGAATACAGGCAGATATCAATAGTAAGAATAAGATGAGATAGTCTGATAATTGTTCACTGTCAATAACTGATAATAAGAAGATCCCTTACAACATAATCTTATGAAAGATTGTTTCATTAAATGAGGTAGACATCTAGTCAATTATAATTCTTAAAAGCAAATATTAAACAAGAATCAAACTTCCCAGGGATGAGAATATAAAATAAAATAAATTTAATTCTATATTGCCATTAAACTTAATTTTCCATTAGCAATTCAGAATGAGTTTGCAGGGCGTCGGGTTTATTATAAAAATTATTCTTTCTGCACCCACTACAGGTTTTAGGAGACTGGACTGTTCCAACTCAATGATGTGCTTAGAAATTGTATTTATTAATTTGTTTATTAATTCACTGAATTTCTCAGCATATATTCATCTGCTTACCCCCCTTGGTAGTTATCAAAGCAGAAAAATAACAAAGTCAAGATCATTTTCCTTATTTCATTGTTTATCTGTTAACATTTAATGAGCACAGGGATTATGTTTGTGGGTGAAAGAGTTTTGAACATCTTGATGTTTTCTCCCATTCTGTGGTGTGTACAGTACTGAGGCTGTTAGCTTGCCGGCCAGCACCTATTTCTTGTCATTACTAACTACAGATAGGTGACCTGGATTCTCAGTCTTTTCTGGCATGTCTTAAAGTTGAGGGAGGAACCATCTAAAGATTCTGAAAATTCTCAAAGTTTTAAAATGACTTGTAACTGAGAAAGTTCATGTAATTTAGTATCCAAATATGATATATAAAAGACACATAAGATAGGCAAAATAGAAATTTTAATTTTTTGATGTACTTTTTAGTAGAATTTTTATACTCCTACTAATTTTTAGACAATTTTTCTTTCAACAAGCTGGGTAAAATTAGCCCTATCAACAGAACCACATGCATGTGTCCCTCCCTGTCCCGCAAGTATCACGCCTCAGGCACATGCTCATCCACCCCACCTGCTCTTCTGACAGGCAGCGTAATATAGGAAAATCATTTTCTGTCACACACTTATTTGGTGCTTGCCTAGAGCAGGGCACAGAGTGAAAAGACAAGAGCAACCTTACCTGAGCTAGGTTTTCAATCCCACCCAGGTTATGGAGTATTTCCTAATAAAATAAAAATGAGAGAACACATGTACAGGATGAGGGTGGTGGGGAAGTATATCTTACATGTAACTTTTTTACTAAGTCCTAAGATCTACCGTTATTTCTTGAAGTTCCACAACCTAACGTAAATACAGAAAATTTAGTGTTTGCCATTCATAATTCATTAAAGACAAATTGTTAATAAGTACAAAAGTTGGGTTGTAGATTAAAGGGAAGAATATACATTCAGAACTGCCAGCTGCCTCCCCATTCTTTGCCATCATCTTAGGTCAAAAAACACGAGACTGGGGAAGAGCTTTAGGCAAGCTGTTGAGCTGTTTGTTCAACCCTCCCACGTTACAGATAGGAAAATAAGGCTCAGAGAGGTAAACTACTTTGCTAACTGACAGAACTGGAAGAGCATGAGTAAGACCTACTTCACTGAGCTTTAGACAAGATGAAGTAGGTGTACAAACAGCTAGAAGTTACAAGAAAGTTACACATGAAGGATCATGGTGGCCCAGAGGAGACTGTCTCCTACAGAAAGGACGGAGGAAAAGACTTGCTAAGAATGGTGGTGTCCATTCTTAGACTTGTTGAATAGAGAGGGAGGAAGGAAGAAAGATAAAGGAGACTCCAAGCAAAGAGAACAGTAAGTTCAAAGGTGCAAAGGAGTTGTGTAGAAAAGACATTAAGAACAACTCCATCAGGTTCTCCCTCACCCTGCAGGAGTTTTGTCTCTTTTCTTCTCACTTGAATAAAGCCAACTCTTCTATGTTCACTTTTCCTGAAATTCACAAGACAAGAACTGGGGGGGGGGGGGGGGGGGGGGAAGGTGGACTTAGAGGCACATGCCTGTAATCCCAGCAACTCAGGAGGCTGAGGGAAGAGGATCACAAGTTCAAAGCCAGCCTTAGCAACTTAGTGAGATCCTGTTTCAAAATACAAATAAAAAAAAAAAAAAAATGGGGAGGGTGGTGGCTGAGGATGTGGCTCAGTGGTTAAAAACCCTGGGCTCATTCCCTGTACAAGAAAAAAAAAAAAATGGAAAGAAGACACAGGAAGGCAGCTCGGGTCTACTGCAAAACTACAGAAGAAGAGGCTGAAAATCTGGTTTTCTCCTTTGGGGGTTTATCTGGGATCCTATGGAAGGCATGATCCATACCCTATGTACACCTCACCCAGTCACCCACCAACTGCTACCAGAGACCTCTGGAACTGGCCTGATGCACAAAACATCCAAGCTACAAATGGCCATGCAGATGAAACCCATTATGAAATCCCCATCTACGGGGGCCCTTAGATAGGCCTCCATAGGAGGCCCCTGACTGTGGTCTCCTTTCAACACCTTTTTTCAGCTTAAAGTAGGCAGAGTGGTCATCGCTCCTTTACATAATGGCAGAAGTGTCAGGGCCACTTCTTTATGAGGTGACAGGAATAAGATAGGATAGATAGTAAAACAGAGAGACAATTAAGGAAATGGGCCCCACCACCACCAAAGAGAGAATAGGCTTCTCTAAATGAACAGGCTACTCCATGAACATTCCAAATATAACCTTCAGAAACAATTCCAAATATACCTGCCAACTCTTTTTCCTAGAGAGGCAGAACAGACCTGAGTGAAGAATACAGACTCATCAAGGGCTAACCAATATCTTTGGTACTTTTCCAATACCTAATTAGCAGGGCTTTTGATCAATAGCCTTGGAACTTTTCCAACACCTGATCAGCATAGACATTGATCAGTGCATCTACTCAGTAGCTATATAAGCCCCTAGACTAGTACACTTAAGTGGCAACCTATTAGGTCCTCTCTCACACCAAAGGAACTCTGGCTCCTTTCTTCTCACTTGAATATCATTATACTCTTTTACACTAAAAAAAAAAAAAGGAACAAGTTTAAACATCAAGATGTTCCATAACTCTGATAGAATCGGTTCCTTCACTCTGTAACAGGTTTGCTGGAGGAAATGTTAGAAAATCAGGGTGGGATCAAATTGTGAGAAGTTCTAGATAATGAGCCCATGTTTCAACATTTTCATAAAAGACCATGAGACCCAGTGAAAGTGTGTGAGAAAAAGACCTGCAAGAGACAGCTCTAGGGTTGGGACGGTGGCTGAGTTGGTAGAGCATTCGCCTTGCATGTATTAGGCCCTGGGTTTGACCCTCAGCACCACATAAAAACAAATAAATAAAGGTATTGATTCCGTCTACAACTAAATATATATATATATATTTTTTTTTTTTTTTTTTTTTTTTAACAAATAAATAAAAGAACCAACCCTAAGCTCTTCCCTCTAGTCTTGAGACAAACTGGAGAGGGAGCAAGTGTTGACTGGGAGCCTGCCCTGGAGTCAGGAGCAGTGGAATGACAGAAGCAGGAATGGTCTTTGAAGTGATGTAACCACCTGAACACAGACTGGAAGAACAGGAGTGAGGTAGAAGATATCATCCTACTTGAGCATGGGTGACTAGGGACAATAACATGACTCACAGACACACAGAGGGAGGGAACAGAAAGCAGAGAAGAAAATAGTGTTGGGAATGCTGAGGAGCTCTCCAGATGAAAAAAGTACAGCAAGCCGTGGAAAGTGAGGTGGGGGCCAAGGGTTGACAGGTGGGAGTCATTCATATGAAGGAGATGCAAATCCAAAGGCTGGACATCACCAAGGGAGAGGATAACAACGTCGGAATGATTGGTCATGATCACTGTCGGTTTTTGAACATTTACCAGGACAAGATATTTACGCACCGAATCCCATTACCAGGATGGGACCGAGTCAGTGTGTCCCAAACAATATCTTGGAAATAGTCATTTCATTTTGCGAAGTTGAGGAATTAGGTGTTTAGGAAAGAAGGAAGGCAGGTAGGTAGATAGGTAAGGAGATTTATAGGGAAATTAGCTGGGGAAATGCCAGGCTGAACAAAGTTGAATGAAATTTTTGTCTCAGGATTCCCCAAGCCTTTCCTATGCTCCCGTGCCCTGTAAGCCTCCAAGGGAAGGGCTGGTGTTTAGTTTTCCATAACCACAGGACACTTCTTTTCACACAACTCATTACTCCTGTAGAACACAGTCTGGGAATTGCTGCTCTGAAGTACCCAAAGGGGAAAGAGGCTTTCTCTCTTAGAGAATTATGTTGTGTAACTTGAGGATTTATCTAGTTCTTCATCTAATGAAATGGGCCCTTTTCCTCCATGCTCCCACAGAGAGTGAAGCAAGACCAGGGTCCTCCTTGGGTTCCATCTGGTTACACCAATGGAGTATGTGAACCTGAGGGTGTAAACTGGAGAGAACCATGACTACAAAATACATGTACCTTGGGCTTAACAGTTCTGGTGACTGATCGGAAAAGCAAACACGCCTGTCTGCTTAGATTACAGCAGCAACTTCTGTGTGTCCTTTCAGAGCTAAACATCTCTCACCACCACAGGCCACAGGTCAGAAGAGCAGATTCTGTTCCTCTGAGCCTATTGACTTGGAGGAAGTCCTGGGTCAATGTGAACCATCCTTACTCTACTTACTTCCTTTTATTTAAAATAGATTCAATAACACCATAATGGCAAATAGCACGTTTTAAAAAAAAATAGAGCACATGGTACCAATATGGGCATTGTTAGCACCGCTATTTAACCATGTGAGAAAGGCTGTTTTCCATTAGGTGCTCTCATCCTAGGCTGCCCAGCAACCAGGCCAATGAATGCTGAGCACACTGCAGTGAGCCTCTGACCCCGAGTCAGCACATGACCATTTTGCTCCTCCATTCAAAACCACTGCCTATTCCTTGGTCTTGATTTTAATACCTGAGTCCCCCAGTTTGCTGGCCCTTGCTTCTCTCTCCAGATGTGACAGTGAACACTCTTTTTGAAAGGCCTAGTAAATTACAATTTTAGGGAGGGGGAACAAAAGGAAATATATGGGATGTTTCTTAAGTGTCCTGCCCTGGAAGGACTCAGTGTAAGGAAAGATGGTGGCATTTAAAGAATCAGAAATGTATTCTGAAGGTTCAAGGAGAAGCAGAAGAATTGGAGAGTTTCATTTTTAAAAGCTATTGAGTATACTTGGGTATAGCAGTGGTTCTCAAACTTTGTTCTCAGAATCTTTGTGTACTTTTAACAATTTCTGAGGACCCCACAGAGATCACAGGGATGTTGTTCATATGGATTATATCTATTTATATTTACCACTTTGGAAATTAAAAAGAAGTTTTTAAATTCCAAACTTGCTCAAGCACAGGCTCCATCAGCCATCAGAGCCACGACATCACCACATGCTGTATACCCTCTGGAAAATTCCACAGCACTCTTGTAGGAGAGTGAAAGTGAAAAGGCAGATAACATCACAGCATCATTTGGAAGAGAGTTTTGACCTGGTATAACCTCTGAAAGGGTCTCAAGAGACCCATGAGCTGTCCACAGACCACAGTGTGAGGACCACTCTGCTATGGTGCCACTGAGGTGGACCAACAAAACTCTGGAAATGTGGGACTTCATGGAAAAAGTATAAGACTAAAAATATAGGATTATGGGCAGAGAATAACAATAAAAAGGATATCTAAAGTCAAAAGCTTAGAAGATGTGGATAAAGATGATAAAGAAGAGAACATTTTGTGAAAAGTTAACATTTATAAAGATTTAAAATAGGAGTGAGTAGCTGGGCAGGTGGCACACCCCTGAAATCCCAGTGGCATGGGAGGCTGAGGTAGGAGGATCACAAGTTCAAAGCCAGCCTTAGTCTCTCAGCAAGGCCCTAAGCAAGTTAGTGAGACGCTATCTCAAAATAAAACATAAAAATGGCTAGAGATGTGGCTTGGTGGTTAAGCGCCCTTGGGTTCAGAAAATAAAAATAAAATAAAATAGGAGCAAGTAAATAATAACCCCCCAAAAAAATGTGAAATAAGAACTAGAGGATCTCAAGCAAACAGTAAATGTGGTAAAGGTATCTCCTGCTAAAAAGAGGTCAGGGAATGTCTGGGCTGAAAGAAGGCTACTCATTCTGACTATCTTGTTATTTCCAATGCAATTGAAGTTTGGGAACTTTTTAAGATTTTTCTTCTCATCTTTGAAAAAGCAATATGCTATAACTTCACTATAATGAACATAATTGAACGTTTATCCTGCTTGGGTCTCCAACTGTGCTTGAAATCTGGGTACCTATGAGTATATTTGGGTATAGCAGTGGTTCTATACCCAAATATACTCTATTATATCTTCAAAAATGGCTTCTCTGTCATTCTTTCCTGTCTTTTTTGATTGGAATGTCCACTAAACATAGATGGAAACCCCTGGGTACTAGCAGGCAAGATCCAGTCTACAAACTGCCAGTTTGCAGTCTCTCAGCCAGGAGTTAAGCACTGAAGCATAGCACACTGTGGGCTATTTAAATGGCTTCTAGAGTGCTGAAAGGGAAAAGGGGGTAGATCTCATGAAAATCAAAGGGAGATCAATAGAGGAAAAGGACCTGGGGGGGGGGGGGAGGTGGAGAGGGAGGAGAGAAATAGTGAGGGGTGATATTGGCAAATTATATTGTTATATTATGTGCATGTACAAATTTGTAACAACAAATCCCATCATTTTGTACAACTATAATGCACCAATTAAAAAAAAATTATGGGAAGAAAAAAAAAGATATGAAATTAAATGGCTTCCAAAGAGAGACCTGTACACAGGATTCAAAGTGCAAGTTAAGAACCACATCAGCCCTGGTAGAAGGGAAGTGTTTTCAGGGAATATGACCTGATGTTTTAATAAACGTAGTAATAAGGGGAAGAAAAAGACCTGAATGGATAGCTGGGTAAAGAAAAGGATATTTTTAAAATAAGGGAAAAATAGAATGGGAGTCACTGATGCCATAAAAAAGAAAAGAGGTGGAAGGATCAACCTCAGCAAGGATGGGGAATATTGTTTCTGAAATAAGGAGGAAGAAAAGTTGCATGATGATCCATAAATTTCAAACAACATGAAGGAGAAAATAAAGAGAGCTTCCAGTGGGATGGCTTCAGGCTTCTCTGCAAAACTGATGACAATGTCACTGTATAAGAATGATAGGACATCTGGGAACAGTGGCGCATGCTTGTAATCCCAGCAGCTCAGGAGGCTGAGGCAGGAGGATCACGAGTTCAAAGCCAGCCTCAGCAAAAGCAAGGTGCTAGCAACTCAGGGAGACCCTGTCTCTAAATAAAATGCAAAATAGGGCTGGGTTGTGGTTCAGTGGGCAAGGGTCCCTGAGTTCAATCCCCGGTACCAAAAAAAAAAAAAAAAAAGGAATTAAAGAATGACAAGGCAGGAAAGGGTTTAAGCATGAGAAGTAAAGACAAGATGGTTTGGAACAGCCACTATGGAGCCCATAATCCTGATTCAACAGGGAGGAAAGGAATATATAGCAATGGCACAGGCTTGCTGAGAGTCACCAGCATAAGTCATAGTAAACCCCAGCATAGCTTTATGACTTTCGCCAACAGTTCTTGGCAACTCAAGATGTTACACAACTGCCTGAACACGTGCTCTTCTGTGTGGGAAGAGTGCCAGGCTGGAGAGGCTCAGAGTCCCCTTCTATGGGAAGACTGGCAATCCGGAATGCTAGTATAATATGTATTTGGTAACAAAATCTCATAAACAAAGCAGTTACTGCATACTTTCCTTTAGAGAGTAGTGCAATCAACTCTCTTCTAATCCATCAAGGACTAGATAAAGAAAGGCGACACTTCAGAGGGGAGATCAGCAGAGTGTGACTCCAGTGTCACCAATTTCCTTAACAAGCAGAATATCTCTAAGGTAAATATTTTGCCAACTTCCACAACTCCGAAAACTGGATCTTCCTTCTTGAATACTTTCACTAGTATTACCCACAGAGTGTTTTCATCCAAACTGAGACACCTGAGACACGTCAGAGAGTAAAACTATAAGAGTGCTATTATTCATTAACTGGGAGCAATGAGCACATACTGAGACTGATCCAGGCAAAATGGAACAAATGTTGGGTTGGGGATGTAGCTCGGGGTTGAACAGGTGTTTAGCATGCTCAAGGCCCCATTTTTAATCCTTAGCAATAAAAAATAAAAGGGACAATGGAACAAATGGTCGGTTGTTATACAAATATAAACCACACAGAATTGCAAAAGGCAGCTTGGATCCACATGGAACAGCCAGTTCTGTGTGGCTGGTTATGGGGGGAAAGGATGCTACCTACCCATAAAATTATGAGCAACAAGGACAGAAACCATTTGGAGGATGCTGAGCCACATATCAAGGGGTTGTGATTAGCTACACCATAACAGCACAAGGTCAGGTTAGAATTCCGCATGAGGAATGAGGTTATTGCTCTAAAGGAAAGATGACCATGAATTCCAGAAGACTCATATCAGAACAGGCTCTGTAGCTCCTTGGTACCAAAACACTTTTATTAAAAACCAATTTGGGGAAAAGTGATTACTAGGGTAATGAAAGAAAATATATTCTGATTTAAATAAGAATTCATTAATAAAATTGAATCCACAATAAAAGCTCTGAGTAATCTGAGCTTCCTAGTAGCTTATGAGGATGGGGCATGAAAAGATACTTTTTTGGGGAGAAAAAAAATTTATGAATAGTACATAAACACATGAATAACAAAAATGCTCCTGAGATATTTAACATTGGCAAGAAGAAACAATGATTAATAAAGCAATCTTGAGGCTTTTTTCAAACTGTGGTGCCCTGACCAGCAGCCTCATCAGCACCTGGGAACTTATAAAAATGCATATTGTCAGACCCTGACCCAAGCTTACTGAATCAGAAACCATGAGTGATAAAAAGGAAAGATGCAGGACCTCAGAACCCTCCTGAGACCAGTGGGGGGAGCCCCATGCTCACCTCTAGTTCAGAGTCCCAGACTGGAGGGGGGAGGGGGGCAATCTCTGCCGCTGCCACTGAAGCTGCAGTCCTGTTTTCCCATGGTATCTCTGCAGCCACATGAGAAGCTCCTACTTGTCACCACTGACTTGGGCCTAGTGAGCTGCCCGGCCTTGAACATGCTTGAAAGGTATGGCTAAATATATACCTCCTTGAGCTGGTAATGGTTTAATATGCCAGGTAGCAATGAAAACAGAGTTCCATCCATTTAACCTCACAGATTATACAGCAGAAAAATATAGATTTTCATGTCCCCATTAAATCAATTCTTTTAAACCTTTGTAAAGAGCAGGTCAGATACTTCCCGTATTTGGAAGCCAGTGAGTTATGAGAGATGAAAATGAATAAATAGAGAGATAGACAGATAAATAAGTTAACATAGAATATTTCAAAGAAAAGCCCACTCATTTTTCATTTCACCTTTATAACAAGTAGAACATATTTTTATTTTTTCCAACCCACCTGATAACATGGATCCCTCATTAGTAGCCTCAGACAAATTAACACTCTCAGAAAATGAATAGATGGGGCTCGATTAACCCACTCTCTGAAAGAAGAAAACAAAAGAGGACATGTTGATGTTTAAAACCCCAAATGACAGTTCATAACAACACACAGCTATGATGGAAAATAAGGAATACATTAAAGGTGAGAGAAACACACTCTTAGTTTTCAGTGGAGACTGTTATTTGATGCTTGCACTCTTGTCCCAAATTTATGCAAAATACATGTAAAGCACCTTTGTCACTAGGAAACAGAAAACCCCAATACGGACTCATACTGACTCAACAATGCATGGTACCTCTCAGCCAAAATAAATAGCTAACACTTCCAGGAATTAGTTAGGTGCAACTTAATTAGAATTTGTGTCCTAACAGTGTCCATTTGAAAAAAAAATACACATACATTAAGAGAACATTTATTCTTATTTTTAATAACCACATTTACATATCAACAGGGTATGTGCACCAAAGAACCTCTCAAGCCTTGGATCTGGACTGGACACTATCATGTTCATTTTCTCTTCCATCTGAGTTCCATAAGGCACTTGCTTTTATCATAGCACCCACTGGAAACCCAGCCTCAGAAAAACATGGCACCATCTAAAAGAAGGCAGTACGTACAATCTGATGTTAAAATCATAAGCTACCTGGAGAAGTTCCTGATGTACGTGATGGATGTTGAATAACACTGCGTTTTTCTTGAAATTCTTTAAAAAATCCCATGGTGTCCCTGGGAGTTCTCTATAGCCCCAGGGCACTTGGATGCTAAGTTTGAAAACACAGTGGTAAGGTGTTTTTTTTAAATTGGTTTCCCCAGAAACAGACCCTGAGATGAAGATTGATTGGTGTATGCAAATGAATGGTTAAGGATATGCTCACAAGAGAGATCAGTAAGAGAGTGGGGGGAACAGGAAGGGGAAGGGGAGAGAGCCAAACAAGGATGCAAGAATCTCCCACAAACCTCCCCTCACCCTGTTGGGGTCAGTTACCACCACTCCCCACCCCACTTCACCCCACCCCAGTTATCTGCACTAAGTAAGGTAAGGGTGCTGGGCTTTCTTTCTTACTGCCAAAGCTGTTGCCATTGGCCGAGGGCTGGGAGGGACCTAGGGAACAAATTCTCAGGCACTCCTCACCTTCTGAGCCTGCAGGCGAAGCAGACTCAACAGAGCTTGAGGGTGGTGCCTGTGCTGTTGGACAGGAAGCACCCAGGCCAAAAGGACAAGGACCTAAAGGTTCTGGGCAAAGCACCAACATCATCCCACATTTCTACAGTGAGACTCATCAGAACCCCTTGAAATTAAAGTAACAGTCACTGGAGAGTCACATGATGACAGGAACAGAAGGTACAATTACTAAAAGCCAAGCATAGAGATAAGTAATAAAACTGGGCCTGTTGGGGAGGGTGGGGAGGAATCTGTACTTTTGCTTTAAAAAGTAAAACTGCATTCAGTATCTAAAATACCATCAGCAGTTTTCCAAAGAACTATTTAACCCAAAATATCTCTTCCTTGCCATCAAATTCTGCAAGTACCCACTGAAGTGAATGTTGAGGGGCTTCCCAATTATTTCTTTGGCAAAAATGATTTAGTCATGTCCCTTTAAGGGTCTTTAAGGACAGTTGCAATTTTGCTACATCATTGAAAAAGCCAGGCATTACCCTAGTTCAGAAGTCACAGGGCCCTGTACCTAGCAGCTGCTCAAATATGCACAAACTGACAAATTCCCTGACTTAACCCAGTGTTACCAAGGCAAGCACCTATGGTCTCAGTATAGATACCTTTCACTTAATTAACTTAAACCCAAGGGAATCACAGAGTCATTATGGAGTCTTTCATTTCCACACCTTTATAAACTTTGTGGTTAGCTCAGAAGTGGGAAGACCAGGTGTGGGTAGCCTATGCCCTTCCTGGTCCTGCCTGGCCACCATGAGCAATTTCTTTCATCACTCAGATATATTGTGGCCCAGATAGTACTGGTAGAAAATGTAGTTAAAATGTTAAAACTTTTTAGTTGATTCCCAATGTTGCTGCTTCAGAGTGTGCAGAATGCGAGGTACCTTGTGTTCTGGTCAAGGACACTTGTTTCCAATGTACTGTAGCAACAGAGCCCAGACTGAGATGAGCACCTGCAGCTTCCTGAATCTCCGTTTGATTGTTAGCATGCCTGACACTGACTTTGTGAGCTCCTCCTTCTAGTCTTCCAAATGACCAGACCAAAACCCTTGGGGTTTTTCTTGCTTTCCCTCTTTCCCTCCATCCTTCATCCAATTCTTGAGCAAATCTCCTTTGCTCTACAATCTGACCACTTCTCACCACCTGCCCAACCACCAACCCAGTTCAAGCCATCATACCCTCCTGCTTCACTTATTGCAAAAGCCATCTACCTGGGATGCTACCTTTGACCCCTATGTTATTTTTTTTCCATCTGCCAAGGTGATCCTTACAAACTCCAAGTCACACCACTCCTCTGCCTAAACCCGCCTCTAACTCCCATCTCACTCAGAATAAAAACCAAAGTCCATACCACCCACAAGGCCCCACAGAATCTAGCATTCCCACGACACCCTCTAACCCTGTCGCCTTCCGCAGATCTTTGCTCACTCATTCCCAGTCACGTTGACCCTCCTCCTATCACATGGACCACAAGACATTGCCTAAAGTACTTCCCATGACAGCCTTTTGTGGCCTTTCAACACTGGAACCCCAGAAACAATTAAAAGGATGTTCTCCAAAGTGACAGGAGGCCAGTCGTGTGCAACCGTCGTGTTTGCTTGGAGCAGAAGTGGCCTCCCGGCACAGTCTACTCCTGAGGTGAGGAGGTCAGACTGGCAGGCTGGGCTCTGCACACAGTGGAACCTGCTGCTGTTGAGTGCTGCCCAGCATCACCCATGGGTGGCACGCTCAGCCGGTGACACTTGTCTTGTGCTGCCCTCCAAACTAGTCCACGGTGGCAATGAAAAATTGGGAGAGATAACAAAAAGTGACCTCAGACTAGTCTATTTCCTCCACTTTCTCCCACCTCCACAGTGGAGCTGGTTTGCATCCAGAGAGGTTACAGTCCTTTAAAGACCTGCCCCCAGTCACATGGAATCTTTGCTTGAGCTGTAGACACCAACCTTCACCTGGCTTGTCCTGTATCTATCCTTAGTCACCAGTAACAGAATTTAGCTTTGTCTCCTCTGTAGTCCTGAGACATTCAACTCTTCCCTCAAGCCTACACATCTAACACCTGAGTGGATGAGATACCCCACCCCCAACCCCACCTGGAAAACAGGAGGAAAATCTGTGGTTACAGTGGCACCACCCCATGCCACTGCATTTACCAAGCCACCACCACTTCTTCTGCTTCCTGGGAAGGAAGTTGGTTGAGGGGCTTTTCCCATGGCCTTATCTTCCCAAGAATGTTTGAGCCTTCCTGTTTTTCCCCCAGGAGAAACCTGACACAGGGCAAGAGGTTCCTACCATCACCTAGGCTCCTGGCAAGAGCTGTCCCCCACAGCTGCCATTAATGCCCTAGCCTCCTCTGGCCCAGGAACCTTGTCAATGACCCTTCTGCCATGGAGGCAAAGCCCAGTGTCTTTGGAAAACAGAGGCAGGACTCAATCAACCCCAGGGCCACCAGGAGGCAAAATTATCCAGGGTAACACAGATAACTGCACTACGGTTTATCCTGACTTCAGACCAGGCACACCCTGCATTGGGGAAAATGTGGCAAATGTGAAATGCATTTTGGAATTAAAACAATCATCAATGGGAGGACTTGTAAAAATATGGTTATTCAGAGGCTCCTATTACAAAGAGAATAACTTTCATCTTTATAAATAGGGAGGTGCTGTGGCTAGCTAAAGGTGGCATGTAGCCCAAACTGTAGTGCAAAGATCCTACATCCCAAAGATCTAACAGAAAGAATGATCGAGTTGCAACAGCTGCTGGTGATGACCTAATGAGGTTGAATGCTGATGGCTTTTCATTATTTAAGAGGAAAAGCCATGGGACATTTTAAGAGATGATACATGCTACAAATACGTGTATACTTGGTACTTTTCCTGTTAGCTATAGACAATTTTCATGAAGAAAGTTCATGACCTTTCCTATGTTTTATTCTTATTACAATAAATATTAAAAGGGTTTTTCCCCCTATTTCCTCCCTATCACACAAGAAAAAACAATTCCAGAATTTTTTTTTAACTGCTAAAGGAGTGTAAATAAATGAAGATTCCAGAATAATTTTCCAGAATAGTTTCAGAGTTGAAAGTTCGGTTCCAAGCAGATGACTTTTTTGTTTTGTTTTGTTTTGCAATTTTGGGACTGAAGCCCAAAGCTATTAATATTGCTACGTGGTTCTGGCCTCTGCTGTTGTAAATGTAAATAGGATTCCTGGTGTCTGAGTCTCTGGCTTCTCCCCTCTGTGCACCGACCTCTGAAGGAGCAGTTGCTCCTTCCTTGGCTCCCAGCCGTTAACCCTCAACAAGGAGCTGGTGCTGTGGGATGGAGCGCTGCTTCCCTTCAAGGGGAACTGTGTGTAAGATGATATATACATCTGCTTGCCAAGAGTTGGGGGACTAGGAAACACACAATTCGGGGCAACTAGAGAATGATACAAAATACTGTGACAGGTTGTAAGATAGGTGTCTTCCTTTCACAAGAGTCAGCCCCTGGCACAGCCACGAGAATGACCAGGGCTGCATCTAAGTAACAGAGCTGGGAGCCTGACTCCCAGTCCACACTCCTGGCCTCCTGCCCCTCCACCTGGGTCCCACACAGGAGCATAAAAGAAGAGAGAGTCTCCACGCACATTTAATATGGGAACAGACACTTTCAGCAAAGTGGCCTGCGGGGGTCCTTTGAGGCAGCCCTGAAAAACTCATCTGCCTGCAAAGATAGTGTTTCCCTGGAGGACGTGTCTCAAGATAGCAGCCACACGGGAGCAAATTCATGAGCGGGCAAATATTTATCCCCTCTTGTGACTGAACTTATGCCACTGCTTTCACAGGACTATTAATACATGGCAGCGTGATCAGCTCCCCACTGCCCTTGACCAGGAAGGACCACCTGGCATTTCCCTGTCAACGTCGGATGCCACTTTTGGCTATCAATATAAAAAGAGAAGGGAGAAGGTCACTATGGATGTAGCATTTGAAAAGAGAAAGTCTACAGGGTTTCTCTTCCTGGCACAGTGGAAGAAACCACTATGTGACAAGGGAGTTCCACAGGAAACTCCGTCCTGAGGCTGTAGCATTCATTATACAGTAAAGTTGCAGCTACTGAGATGAACAAGAACCCCAAGTGACCAGAGGTTAACTGAGTCCCTGTGCTGATGGAACTGATGGGAAACGGCAGAGGTTCCCATCCCCATTCGCATTGTTAACATGCTTCTCTTTGGCCCCTTACACAGAATAAACACCCTTTTCATGTTGTGGTACTATTTTTGTTAATGTGTGCATATGCAAACAACCTGCCACCTTTGACTCAGTGTTTAAAGGTAGGGGAACCCAAGCGTGTTTTAAAATAAATCTCACCTCAACTTCATAAGACTGAGTCCTATCAGTTGTTTGTTTTTGTTCGGGGTAACTGAAAAAGTAAGAGTCACATCAAACTTAACATGCAAACTTAACAGAAGCAAGAATGTGTAGGAGGAACTTCATCACAGATGATTACTTAAAGAATCCTCAGACTTGTTTCACTAATTCTCAATGGTCTCTTGGTCCTTGCACTGTGTTTCCCACTAAACCAAGCCCTGAATGTGCCCCACCCAATGAGAAACCCATCCAGTGGACCACCCGGTCCCTGAAATCGCAAGGATTCTGAGCAGAAGGCACTGAACTCTAGGTCCCTTCTTCTGCATGACTGATGAAGATGTCAAGGAGCCTGTGTGTGTTTATTTACTCACCTGCTATCAGCCAAGCACTGTGATAGCCCAGGAGTCCAGCCCAGGACATGTGGCTGCACTCCCCAAGACCAATAACAAATAGAAACAAGAATGTGCGTTGGGTGGTGACTGGAGGAACAACAAAGGTTAAAGTTGCATCAAGTACTGTGGGTTCTATTTCAGGATACTCAAGAGAGGGTTCTCTGGTAAGTTTAGCATCTGCATTGAGGAAGAGAGCCTTGTGAAAGTTTTGTTCAGAAGAGCAGAACTGTTAAATACACAGCCCCTGAGGCCGACGCACTGGAGATTGTGCAAAGAATAGCAAGGAAGTTGGTGAGACTGGAGCAGAGTGAACAAAAATAGAGTTGAGGTCAGAGAGATGCAGGGGCCAGAGCACGAAGGGTCTCGTAGAATGGGAGCTGGGACTTGGAATTTTTTTTATTCTGGGAAGTTACTGAAAGGCCTTGAGCAGAAGACTCACATGATCTGATAGATTTTAAAAGGATCTTTCTAGATGCACTGTTGAGAAAAGAGTCTAAGAGAGCCAAGCATCAAAGGCAGAGAACCCAGTTAGCCTACTGCAATGGTCCAAGCAAGAGATGATGGGCAGCATGGACCAGGTTGATAGGTGGGGAGCACTGAAGCTCAGGTTTTCTCATGAGTCAAGAGAAAAATCAAATAGTCCTGATTTAGCTGTTATTGTTGAGATGCCCAACCAGGAAAGAGTCTTCCAATCAATATGTGAAACACAGGATGCATTTAGAAAGGAAGAGTGCCCTTCTATAGAAGGCTCAGCTTCTCTGAGTGAACTGACGGGGAGTTGAGTGACAGGCGAACTTTCCCAGGGTCTTTAGACAACACTTGATTTTTCAGCTGTGGAACTGAAGTTCCTGGAATGTGACTGTCACTCACTGCCTGTCTCTCAGAAGCTTGCATACTGATGGCAAACTGTGATTTATTCCTTTGGCCAAGTTTGTAACTGGCTCTGGTGGTCCAAGAACAAGCAGTTCTTTTCTGGGAAGGTGGGAACATTTTAATTTCATGCCTATTAGACATCAAAGTAGATGAGTTTTGTAAGAAGCAGCAGCAAGCAGTAGTAAAGAATGAACATGAACATGACTACCAAAGGGATACTTTTCCCTAGTGCAAACTCAAAAAAAAACTTTTTCAAATGTGCTTTGATTAGTGTATCACAACTTTCATTATATAGAAATATTCTAATTAAGAGGGCTTTTGATGATTAACTACACAATTAAAATTGTTTGCACAGAAAAAAAAAAAAAGAAACCAGGGAATCAGAAAGGCATAGGAATAAAGAATATTGGCCAAGATTTTGCCCTAGGATCTTGGACTTAAATTCTTAGCTCCTTCATCTACCCAATGAGACAGACTGGATTTCTTCAAAGTCCGTCCCACCTCTATAAATGGGGTTTTTTTGTTTTATTTTGTTTTGATTTGGGCTTTGTGTGTGTGTGTGTGTGTGTGTGTGTGTGTGTGGTGTGCTGGGGATCGAACCCAGGGCCTTGTGCATATGAGGCAAGCACTCTACAAACTGAGCTATATCCCCAGCCCCAAATTGAGTTTTTTGCACACATGTATGCACATGCATGTGTGTGTGCACTTTAAATGCAGGACAGACTCTAAATAACATTTATAAGAAATAAAATTTAAGAACTAGGCTTTTGCTCCAAGTTCGCTTACAAAAGAGGCATCATTATTTGCTCAAGGACTACATGAGATTCTAGGTTCTTAAAGCTAATTTTCTTCATCTCTACATTTAAAGTGGTAAAGCTTAGAGCAAAAGACAGGGAAACCGAAAAGGCCTCTCCTAATCTTGGTTATTTTAAACAGATTCTTAATGTCCCATCTTGTCATCGTCCTTATTAATGCCCTCTTCTTTGATTATCAGGTGACCTAACTCCGCCGGGGCCTCACTTGTCGGATTCTGTCAGTTAGGCACCATCATTTTCAATAACTTCATGAAACCCTACGTCCTTAGCCAGATGTGCAAGTTCACTTCACAAGTTAAATTGTATTTGCCTGGTATCACAGAATCTGCCTTCAGCAAAGAATAAACCAAGGAAGAGAGAGCACAGAGAAAGAGATACATAGAAGAGCTATTCATACGGAGGTCAATTTTCTAAGTGGCCAGTGAACAGAGAATATGTCAATGTTGTGACAACTTTTACTTCCCCTATGCAACCTCATAACAACCTGGTCCTGGAGCCCAGGCACCCTTTATATTTTCTTGTTCAAGCAGATGAGAGGGGAAAAGTGTGAACATATCTATTAACAACAGGTTGCACTATAGACAAATGATGTTACCGCAGAAAGAAAGGTTAGAAGAGGAAAATTTCTTCCCATGTCCTGCCATGCATTGAGGCTAGCTAGCTGGCATTGTGCAACCTCAGGTTCACGGGCGGGACTTTCTCTTGCCCTTTCAGATTTACCATGAGGCATTTGCACTGTTACCTTATCTGACTCTGGATTAACAAGTCCTGTCTCGTTTCAAATGCCACTTGGCAGGTTCATTTCTGAGAATGGGTGAGTAATTACCGGTCAATCTGAGGAAAAGAACCTAGAAAGGAAGGGTCCATGGGTGTGGGGGAGGGGAGGGAAGGACTGTAGGTGGGGAGAATGAAATAGAAGAGAAACACCACCACCATCAATTGGGTAGAAATTGAGGGAAGGATTGGAAGGGGGGGGTCACATTGTGCTGAGGAGTCTATATTTCCAATCAGTCATAAGTTCAGGGTAAGACTGTGTAGTGTTAACATCCTAAATATGCCCAGTCTTGTCCACAACCAGAACTGGACAGAGGACTGAAGTTCCCACTCCCAATCTCATCCAGCCTTTAGTGCTTAATAAAAATGGTGTATATTTACCAATTTTCCCTTGTTTTGGGATAGTGGGTAATTTCTGACCAGAGTAGATTTTGAGTCCCTGGGAAGGGAGAGACCACATGTCTATTCATCTTTATATAGTCACCCTTTCTTCCTTCACCATTCTTCCCTCTCTTACAGACAGTAATTTGTGATAGCATCAGTTTGTTTGATTAATCAAATCTAAGCCTTCTATCCAAAACGAACACAATACTAAACTGGATGTTCACAAAGGAAGGAAATAGGAAGCCATATCAGAAAAAGCCCTGAGATGTAAGTCTAAAGTTAGAGGGGAGGGAAAAAAAAAATAAAAAGATGGTCCTGGCCATCTTAGCAAGGTTGCATGAGGTGAGGGACAATGGAAGACCTTTGTACTTAAGCCATCTTTTACCCAATCCTGCTTTTAGAACAGAACTGAACACAGCAATCTTTCAGCAGCCAAAGGATGACATAAAAGGATGCTCTTGATGTTCCACATTCCTAAATTCCTTCTCGTACTATGAAAGCAAAGAGACTCACAATTATCTCTTCCTAGTTTGAAGACTTCCAGGGACTGCTCATATTACAATAAAGTAATCCATCCAACCTAACATGCCCCATTAATCACTAAGAATAAGACATCTCTTGACTTCAGAACGGTTAGGATCTTTTTTAATTGGCGGATGCTCTCCCTTGCCCAATTATTTCCCCTAACGATTTCTGCATCTACTGCCTTCCCCCAAAGTACAGATCTGACAAATGGTTTATGGACTTCCCTTGGAAAGTCCATCCATTTGGCAGTCACTGTGCAGTAATTTCATATGCAACACTAAATGACCCCATCCAAAATATCAAGTCACGAGGCCATCACTTAGTCACATATTTAGTAGCTGGCTCTCCATGGAGGATGCATCAGGACACCGTTCTCCTTAAAATCAGCTACTGCATGGGGCAAAGTCAAAGTGTTATTTTGATCCAGGCATTAAATTATTAATACTCCTATTTTTATTTTTCATGATAGGAGTAGTTTTTCTCCTTCTCACTAAGAAAGAACTCAGATATCTCAAAGTCCCATTGAAGAAGATTTAAGTTTCTTCATCAGCATCTTTTTACTTGATCTTCTGGGAAGGGTAAAGGGCAGGTCCAACCATGACAGGATGTTGGGAGCCTTCTTCATGTGCATCAGCAGCATAACCAGCTCTCCTGTGAAGCACCTCAGAATGATAAAAAATTCAATCCTGACAGCACTCTAGCGCCAGCTGATGGCTACCTGAATGCCCTGATATTTGTGAGACAGAATCTAGAGTATGTATCAACTGATCCTTCCTCTAAGTCCCAGTTGCCACACCTGTGTTAGGATAGGTCTAAGAACAAAGGGGGCAGCATTTGGTTTGGTCCTGAGAAGCAATGTCTTCACGGGGCTGTGACTGGATGTTGCACATTCATCCTTTCTTTCTTCAAGGTCAAGGCTGGGGCAGTTCCTTTAGTCAGTCATTGTATGAACTGCAAAAGTGTACCTGAAGGATGTCATCCATGGTGTAACCCAACATGTCTTTCATCAGGACCCCACAATAAACTCCTCCTTGAGTATCCAAATTCAAAATAAGGAAAACAATGTGACTTGAGTGTCTTCCCGCTTTACCTTACCTGTCACCAAACTCAGCTAGATTCAGGACATAACCAGAGTGATATTAATGAGATTAAATGCAACACCTACTTATTTGCCTCCTTCTAAATGGCCTTTGCTCTTTTTCATCCTCTTATTACATGTTCTTGTAAGTTGCTTCAAATCACATTCTGTGTACAAGATTTTTGAAATATGCCTTTCTTGGGTAACAGTCTACCTTTCCAAGGACAGTCTTACCTGCATATGAGTCTATTTTTCACCAAGGCTGTAAAGATCTCCTGAAATAACACATGCTGGGGATGTTTGCTGAAATTCCTTTCATTCTTGTAGTTTATACTGAGATGAAACAAACAGAAGAGCATTTTGTAATAAAAATTACTTAGGATACCTCAAAAAGTTACCAATGCAACACAAATACCTTGTATACTCAAGGCAACTATTGAAGGATTCTTGAGGTTTAACCCTGCTAAAGGCAAGATTGGAACTTGAAATTCAATGTAAAGTTAACAATGAAGACTATAGTCAAGCAAATGCCTTTCATCTTACCATATTAATTAAATTGTTCCCTAAAAACACTTAACAGCTAAAATTGGTCAGAGGGTAAAAAATGGAATATGGAGAGAAAAAAATGTCTGGGGCCATTATCTAGATGGATTGCACCAGGCAAACAAGAATCCTTTCCATCCTCTTTCTACCCACCCTCAACCCCCACCAGCCACTTTAGCTGTCAATACCAATGGTGGTCACAAATATTTGTTTGTAGATAACAGGAATTTATTAACAGTCTACACTCCATCAGCCATAGTGACTGCTTGATTGTTATTGTTTATGTTTCATGTATATGTGTTTTTAATACAATTTTGGAAATATTCAGATTCCAGGTTCTTTTTGCTGATGTAAGAGCCTATCAAAGAGGTTAAAAATAGCCTCATTGCATTCCACTTTAATCCTAGAAGAGGATAAAAGACAATGCACATAAGGGTCATGTTGCTGTGGTATGTGTAATATTTTGGTGCATGTTAAAATAGGCTAGTTTTGAGATCTAGGCCAAATAAGCTGGAATTACATGAATATACCCTCTTGAAGGCAAGTTCTATAACCTTGTGTCATCATTTGTAACGATCTGCCTTTGAAGCCTTTTAGATGTCATTAGCCTGCATGTAAGTCCCCACCCTAGCTAGGGGAGGGCTGTCCTGATTTCTTAGTACATGGACACGGGCAAACTGGATATGTAACAATAACCATTTATTGTTCCTCACTGAAGACATATTTTAAAACTATGAACCCACGTTATATCATGTGGATTATTGGACTAATTAAATTAATCGAGTGATAGGAAAAACAATCGAGGCCCAATAAATAAATGGTCATTCTAGAATATTCATATCAATATTTCATGCCATTCATTATTTACATGGCACTTAGTGCCAAATGACCTAAGCACATTGTAGAACTGAGAGAACCAGCTCCTGGAAGGGGAGTGGCCCATGAGAATGCACAGCTTCCCGGAGGTCTACATGGCAACAGAAATCAACACAGGCTGACACTTGCAGTGTTGCAGGTGAGGTGCTCTCCCTGCAACTGAAAACCTGGTTGCTTTGACTACCACATTTTTTTTTAGCCACCACATCTGTTCACAGCAACCGATTCTTTTATTTCTTCTCATTACTGGAAAGATGTAGATTGACCAAAGACTCAGCAAAGCTCAGAATCAGCCTGGCCAGGTCACAACCTGGAACCACTTCCTCGTTGAGCAAATGCCAACTGTAAGTCAGCACAGTGTCCTGAAAGTCCCAGGTCAGTTCCACCTGTGACCATTAAGCCTGTTATTTATGCATTATTTCTGGGAATGGTTGAAGCTCTTAACTAAAAAGATTAAACCGAGGATCTCCTTGGGAAATTTTGAAAACAGATTTGAAATGGTAGCTCCTGTCATACACATTAAGAAGCTATGGAGAACAGGTTGCTGGGGGCACAGGAGATTTCTTACCTAAAATTTTCAAGTTCAACAGCTTCTGTGGACTCATGCCACTGACCTCGAGCTCTGTGTCCACCCGCCTTGATGGCGGGCTCAGACTTCGTCATGCTATTTTGGGCACTATCAAAGTTAATGGCTGGAAGCTACAGAAATAGAAGCACAGAGTACGTGCGTGAGGATCACAATTCAGCACAGGATAAAGAAAGTAACAAAATGGGGGGAGGCAGAGGGGAGGCCAAAGAGCACAAGGATTTTCCAGGTCAATAAGTAAGATGACAGCCCTGTTAACTGGAGGGGTTTTCTGAGAGTTGAGCATCTTTGACTTAAAACATTTACTCTCTACCTTACACTATTTTTAATTCATAGCTTACAATACTACTTGTCATATCTTATGGTTACTTATTATTTTCAGTCTCCCTTGCTTATCTTTTTTTGGAGGGGCAGAGGTGGGGGCGGGGAGGATGCCAGGGATTGAACTCAGGGGTGCTCAACCACTGTAGCACATCCCCAGCTCAATTTTGTGTTTTATTTAGAAACAGGGTCTCAATGAGTTGCTTAGCGCCTCGCCATTGCTCAGGCTGACTTTGAACTCGTGATCCTCCTTCCTCAGCCTCCTGAGCTGCTAGGATTACAGGCATAAACTACCGCCCCTGGCATTCCCTTGCTTATAATATCAGGAAACTTGTCCATTTTGGTTCAATGCTGTTTACCCAGCACTTGGTGCAATGCTGGGGACACAGGTCTGAGATGAGGCCTAGGCATCAGGGGATTTTGAAGCTTCTTGTGTGTTTTAGCGGTGGACCTGGAGAGTTTCTGGGTCCAGGGAGACCACTCTGGCATAGTGTGGTGTGCCCAGACTGAGAAGGAGTCATCACACACTCATTCCATCTTCCACATTATCCAAGTATACACACGGCTTACCAGGTAGTGGGATATGTTGATAAGTGAGAATCTATCACTTTTAATCAGTCTGAACATCCAATAGTATTTATGAACGTCATTAAAATACTTATAAAAGTTCATCATAAGAAAAATAAAATTTAGCCAGGTGCAGTGACACCCAGCAACTTAGGAGGCTGAGGCAGGAGGATCGAAAATTCAAAGCCAGCCTCAGTAACTTAGCAAGACCCTGTATCAAACTTTAAAAACTTTAAAAAGGACTGGGGATGTTGCTCAGTGGTAAAGCACCCTGGGTTAAAAACTTAGTATAAAAGAAAAAGAAAGAAAATTTGTTTAAATTAACCACAATAGCATGTCTCCATTTACCATATGAATTGGAGAGTGACTCATATAATAAGTTGTCAAGTTATCATTATTCAAATAGTTTCTCTTACCAATACTTACTATATCTGAGATAACCTGAGATTTATTTCTGATACCACATAAAATTAAAAATGGTATGGATAAATATCTTATCTTTTCCAAAGTACAAGTGAAGAGTGTTGTATAATTAATTATTACAAATGAGGTAAACAGAGGGTAATAGAACAAAAGAAAAGACACATTTTTCAATAAATGATTATATTCTATATAATTACAAAATAAAGCACTTGTTGTCTTATTCCACTGAGATAGTTGATAGAAATCAACATGGAAACATTATTTCCATATCCAAAGAGAATATTCCTGACTCCCCAAAAGGTGCTCATCTTCTAGAAAAATACATTCTAAAAAGGACATTGTTTTATAGATCACCAAAAAAAACAAAAAAATCCTTCCTCATACACCAACCACAGTTGAATTTTCAAAATATTAATAAAAAGGGCTAGAGTGTGGCTCAGTGGTAGAGCACTTGTTTATCATTCAAGAAGCTCTGGGTTCAATCCCTGGCACTACACACACAAACATATCAAACATTCCATCAGGTAAAACTTACCTTTCTATTTCAGTTCAGTCAGTGAAAGTACAATAGGCCATGGATACTGGAGGCAGCACACAAACTCTCTGATCAGCTCTGTGGGTGTCAATCCCCCATGAGCTAGCTGTATGATTTGGGGAAATTTACTTTATCTCTCTGTGCCTTAGTTTTTACATCATTAAAATGGAAATGATAATAGTAGTAATAGGACTGGGGCTGGGGCTCCGTGATAGAGCGCTTGCCTTGCATGTGTGAGGCACTGGGTTCAATCCTTAACACCACATAAAAATAAATAAATAAAGATATTAAAATATAAATAAATATATATATATATATATATATATATATATATATATATATATATAATATATATATTAAAAAATAGTAGTAGTACTAGTAGCAGAAGTACTATGCATGTATGTCAGAGTCATCGTGAAAGTTAAATGAATTACATTTATAAGGCACTTGCTATGTGCCAGGTATACTTCTACCTCTTTGCCAATACTCTTTCAATCTTCATAATTATTCCCATTGTTCAGATGAATTTGCCAAATAAATCAAATGCGTCATTAGGTGATTTTTCAGATCTGAACTGATGACCCAAATGATATTAGACACAAAGCCACAGCAACAAGCAAATTTTCCTGTGTTAACACGAAATGTTACAACAGAGAGAAAATAGGAAGCAGGTTTTCCAGGTCCAAGGAATTTCAGATCCCCTTGCCACTGGCACGATTCCTAGAATACTGTTTGCAAGAGAGAAAAGTAGCCAAGACAGAGAAAGCAAACTCAAGCCACCAAAGGAGAGGGCAGAAAGTTTCCATGTCCAGCAGTCATCGCCCTGGTGGGCAAAGCAGGCAGCCAGTGTTGGGAATCAACTCATGGAGCTTCAGTGGATAAGATGAACTTGGCATCCATAGGTGCAACTTACACTTTTATGTTGAACCCGGAACTCAGTGCTATTGTTAATACTAGCACATATCAATTGTACAAATTAATGGGTTTCATTGTGATATTTCCATACACGCATATAATGTGCTTTGATCATATTCACCCTTTCTATGACCCTCTCTTACCCCCCTCCTCCTGGAAAGACCACAGCTTAACAATAGGAACCTTGAAACAACCCATCCACTTCAGATGAAAGCAACGTGAGTTCTGAACCCTGGAGCATGTTCCCTTGGCTCCTCAGTGCCTCAGACCTGCTGGTTATCTGACCTGTGGGTATCTGACCTCTCCATGCCTGGGCATGTGCAGCCTGTAACTGATCACGTTCCAGGGCTCAGTTCAAACAGCCTCCTGGTGAGCACTTATCCATGCCTTCCTCCGGAGAGCTTACCTCTCCTCTTACAGCACTTATCACAGTCTAGTACAATGTCCAGTTTACACATCAGCGTTCTGGCTTTGAATTCAGTCACCCTGTAGGGAGCGTCACCTCTAACAAAGCCTGGCATATAGTAGATACTCAAATAGGAAGCAGCTGAATGAATGCCCATTTCGTTCCCAGACAACTAACTCATCTGAAACCACCTCCAGATGAGTTCACCCAGTCAGCACACTTGTTGCAGACACTTAGTGTGCCAGACATTGTATGAGAATCTGGATATACAGTCATCAGAACAGCCATGGTCTCTGCCTTCAAGGACCTTATAGTCCCCAGGTGGTGAGGAATTGCAGACAGTAAGCAGGCTTGAGAAACAAGCTGCAGAATTAGTGAACAGGGGTTTGTCGAGGTGGAAAATAAAGGAGGAAGCTCAGGCACCATGGACCAGAATGGAAGGTAGAAAAGAACAGCGAATACATGCTCAGCTGGAAGGTACCTGTGTAGCTAACGTGGAGAGCAAGCTCTGCAGACACAGGGAGCACACGGTCAGGACAAAGAGCAAAGGCAGAGCCCCATAACACAACGAAACAATGAGGGACATGGCCTGGCTCATCAAAGATCCAGCTAGAGAAGCATTCAGTTCTCTACAACTCTGCCTGAACCCACAGGGTAGATTTCCTCTGTAACCAGCAATTGGTCATCTTGACCCATTTGCAAAAAGAAAGAAAGGGGGGAAAAAAAACCCAGGCCATATCATATCTTATTACAGCATAAATTCAGGTGAATGGGACTTAACCTCAAATTTTCTTTCCAAATTGACTGCTAAAAACCTCAGAGCCAAATGTGAGAACTACTCACATATTTTATTGAGCATTTCTGCCTTATCCCAACTCTACTGTGCTCCCAGCCCTTGTTTTACTTTTATTGTTGGTCCTGTTTTTAATTTAATTTAGGGTAACCCATCATACTTCATGCATATTGGACAGAAGGATCATGTGAGCCAGCAGGGCTCACCATTGGATGGCTCTTCTTGAGGGATGGGGAAGTTAGTCTTTGGAGCCGGGGAGACTCCCAACACTTACAGACTCCTTACATTCTTTCTGGAACAAGCAAAGGTGTAAATAAATTCTCGAGTTACCTTCTCCAGAATATTCCTTCTGCTATAAATCTTTCCACACTATTTTATGAAATAAGAATAGGTACTCAGAATAACACTTATTAGTTCAGAATTACAAATGTGTGAAAGTTTTATAAACAGAATTAGGCATAAATCTTGTGAGCCTTGGGAACCTTCATCCAATTGAAGACAGTTATTTTCATTTTTTTTTCCTTAGAGCTATCTACTTTCTGAATAATTCAAGCATTACAAATATGCATTTCTGTTTGTGTGAAATATTTAACAAAAAGATATGCCATGCGAATGTGTCAGACAACGGATTGCCAATTCCAAAGTTGGCTAAAAGGGAGAAATCGTTAAATTAACTTTAATTAAGCCTTTCAGGTGTCAAGAAGGAAGTGTAGAACGGGGACAAAATAGAACTATTAAGGATGAACTTCAAAGTTAATCCTTTGAGCTAAAAAACCAACAAGAACCAAGACACCACCGTCATATTTCTTTTGCCTGGACCAGGGGCTTGTACATATTCATGGGGTGTCACAATTCCGTTAGGAAAAAAAATAACCCAAAACTCACTGAATTAGAGGATACAGTGAACCAGAGAGAGAAGTCAATTTTACTGGCACTGGGAAATTTCCATCTTGTTAGGAAATAAGATACGTAGACAAGACTTTCCAAAGTGCGAGGAAAAATAATGCTTTTCTGGTGAGAGAGCTGCCTTGGGAAGAGAGTGGTCTCTTTAGGCATGGCAGATATGCGGAGGTGGTATCATGAGATGTGGGTTTGGGAAATAGGTTAGAACTCATAGGGAAGAAATCTGGGAGAAGAGAATAGTAAAAACAAAGAGTAGAAGTCTTCCGTATTAGGATTACATCACAGAAAGCTCAATGGGAATCAATGAGAGCAACCAAAACAAAAATGTCCCACCAAAGTCTTAAAATTCTCTCCAAAAAGCATGGGTTTGTGAGCAGAGAACCAGGAAGATTATTTTGGCAGTACAAAGACAGACAAAGGGCAGAGTGACTGCTGAAATAGGTAGACAAGAAGAAAGTTTTCCCCAGGCTGTAGCATTAATAACAGAGAAGAATGGGCTCACAGAGTAAAGGTATTTTTTTTTACTTCAAATCAATGCGCATCCCACAATTGTTTTAACTATAATTTTATTTTTCAACACATTTTAAAGATATCTCAATGGTTAAAGACACCTGTTGCAAAATGGGAGTGCCTGAGTCCAGAACTATGACCTTTGGAAATCATTTAATGTCTCTGTGCCTCAGTTTCCTCATCTGTAAAAAGGGGATTTGTAAATTATTAAGCAAGATAATGCAGGTAGAGCACAGGTACATAGTAAGTGTTCCCTAACTATATCATTATTCGGCCTTCATATGCCATCAAATCATTAGAAAGTCAGTCTATAGTATAAATAGATACATAAAAATGCTATAGTTCTCTGGTAAGTTTGGTTGATGAAACAAAAACCCTTAAGGTTGGCATTATTAACCACATGGGCTCTTAAAGAAATTGACCTAAATATATATAATTTAATAGCCTCTGGAGCCAGAAGACTAGGGTTGAAGTTCCATCCCTGCCATTTACTAGTTGTGAGCGCTACATAGCTGTTATCGTTGTTATTAGCATTGCTACATTGTTCCCAAACCCCCTTGAACAGCTTCTAATATCTCATGACTTTCCAAAGTCTTCATAGAAGCAAAACCAAAAAGAAAAATTTCGAGATAAATTAAAGTGGGAGTACCATTCCTTCCTTTGCTGTTCAAAATAACCCAAGCTCACTCCTTTCTCCTTTTTGGTGGGATATGATTAGCCCCAAGCCCCAAGAGCTGCATCATAACAGCAAGGGCAGGAGCAGACGGAGGAGGAGGAGGAGAACCAGGTAACCGTGCTTTGGAAAAACCAATTTCCATGAAGCTCTGAAGAGGCCGATTTGGGCATTCGATAAAAGAGTTTGCTGATTATAGAGTGAAGAGTAAAAGCTTTGCTAGAGAGGATCCGTGGGGATGAGCAGAGGAGAAAGGCAAGGTGCCCGCAGGAGAGGAGGATGAAAAAGCTGTGGATGCCAAGTCTTGGCAGGGCCTGAACCAGGAACGAGAGAAACAGCCAGATGAAGCAAGAGAAGACACGCGAAGAACAAAGAAACTGGACATATCGTGCTTGTAAAGATGTTAAATGGATCCCTTTGGAAACATGTGATTCTCTTTTATTAAATCATGCACATTCTTTGGAAAAAAAAAAACAAAACTACCTGTTGTTTGCTTGATTGAACGTTCAAAAGGCACCGGAGCCTTTTAAGATCTGAATAGTCCCTAGGAGAGAAAATACCACAATGTCAACCAACAGAAAGCTCCAGGTGAATGGGGTCATGTTACCCACTGGTGAAACTGCTACTTGCAGGCCTGCTTTATAGACCACCACGGACGCACCCACCATTTTTCCCTTGGAACTCGACAAAGGGTCAAATGTTTCAGTGGGCACTGTAACCGCAGTAGCAGTTGTTAGGAGTCTACACTATTTCTCAAAAAGCTATTCAATCTGCTCAATAGTCACTGCCTCGGTTAATAATTAGTAAAGAGCATATGGGGTTACCTGCTGGCGACTCCTTGCTGTTTTTTATCAGTTGACTTTTCTGTGGTCTTCACCTTTTTGTCTGGATCAGGCATTGTAAACCATCAATGCCCCAGAATTAACATCGCATTCCTTTCAAAGTAAAACAGAGGGAAAAACTTGAGTTGGGTTGGGTGAATCAGAACGTTTTCGCTTAATACAGACAAGATTCACTTACAACATCTATTTTAACATGCAAACACTCATATCTATTTCTAATACAAGAACAAAAGTGTTCACATGGATACCCTCTCTCTTCAAAGAGCTTTGGATACATTTAGGGCATAGGTTATAGTGGCCCCCTGAGCCTGTATTTTCTGGGTGTTCTTGATTTCAAGGATTCTGACCTAGTGCACCACAGGTGTTGTTCTGCATGTCAGAAAACGTATGCCCACTCTGGGTTTCCAAAATGTACGTCTTTGAACAAATACCTAAAGCTCAATCGATGCTTTTATGCTGTCTCACTTACCTTTCTCAACAAGAATCCTTAATTATATGCTGCCAATCATAGGGTTCCTTTGTCATCATGGGTCATGTCCCTAATAGTCTCAGAGAAAGTCCCACCCACTCATAAATAACTGCTCAGAGTCAAGAGTAACATTCAGAAACCTGGTGTATTTCCAAAATTCCTAAAGTTACCTGAAGAGCTTCACACGCCCTTCTGGAAAGCCTGGGCCAGTCCTACACTGTCCCTGCACTCACCCAAGCATCTGGCTGGGGGCTGGCCAGCCTAGAAAGACAGTCCAATAGCCATTTCAATCTTCTGAATTAAACTTTTTATGACTGCCATGGTCACTTTTCCTAGAATTAATTTTAATACTACTTCTCATCCCAACTCCAAAAAGTAAGTATGCGTTCATCAACAGAGAACAATTTGCTTTTTTTTCCTTTTTAACTAATTTCTATGGTCAATTGTTTTCATTTCCAGAGTAGAAATCTAAAGATACAATACTTCTTATAATATAGCAAAATACCAAACTCGATATTATGTTGGTTTCATCCAATTAGATGCAAAAAAAAAAAATTCAATTGTGTTTCAATGCCACAGTTTAACTTCGATATGTTGTTCAGGCATGAAAAAGCATGCATTATTGTCTTATAATTGCATGCCTCAATGTATTGTGAAATCTATGGTCAAACTCCAAGTGTTTCAGAGGTATTCAGAAGCAAAGGAATGTGCCGAGGGGTGTTTCACTGCAACAGAATCTAGTGAAATTTAATTTTCTGAAATGCACAAAGACACTTTAAGGATTTAAAAAGGATTTCCCCAATGTAGTCATACTTGTGACAAATCATTAACCAGAATTAAAGAGTTGGGAACCAAGATTCTCATCACTGGTGCAAAACAAAGCACAGTATTGATATTTTAAGATTGTGCCGAGGATATAAAACCACAGACCCATTCATTCAACAAATAACTTATTGAATATTTACTATGCCTAATTTCAGACTGAGGCTGCTAAAGGTAAAGGAGGCTATCACAGGTATGCAACTCTATCACTAGCAAAAGAAAAACCCCACTTAGGAACTCTAGGACACGTTTTGTGAGTAGTTCAAGTAGAAAGTTGATTTAGCATCTTCTTTACCCTTAAAGAAAGAGAGAAGAAACGAAAGGAAGAGGGAGGGCAGACAGTGGGAAAATGGAGAGAATCTGTCAATTGATGTTTAAAAGCAAAAGACCCCAGTGGTTTTTGTTTGTAGATATGAAAGTGTCCCCCCAAAGTCTTAAAATCAATGGAAATCCAGTCAAAATGAGTAGAATCTAATTTTGGTTTTTCCTCAAGGAAAGAAAGAAAATGTCACCAGGATATCCCAGCGGCTATTGGGCTTCCGGTTCCTGCTCAGCCCACAGCTACAGGCTGTTTGAGGAGTTGGAAATGGAGGACGCAACACTGTGTGCTTGAGAAGGTGTGGGAAGCTCACGGCCTCCCATTGGAGGGCGATCACGTTTACCACTATCAAACCCTGTTAAACATCCTGTCTTATTCTTGCTTAATCTCCATAATTTTATTGACTGGGTGTGTGAACAGGAAATAATCACCTAATAGTTTTATCTCTTTGAGATTTGCAAGTACTCTGTGAGCTGGAAGAGTGAATACAGATAATTCTCTGGAAAATGTTTCACTTAATTAAACAAGAAACAAATTCACCAGAATCAGTAGAAACAGACAATTGCCTTTAGGATCAAAAGCAAAATCCTTTCCACTTGATGGCTGCTAAAACGGAAACTATTCCCGCTCCGCCTCCCCCCCAAAAAAAAACCACATTTTTTTTTCAGAAGTTGGGAATGCTTTAAAATATTTAATTAAATTCCATTTTAATTTTTTTAAAAATTATGACACCCTGGGGCCTACCAGCAGAATTAGCCCTGCACCCTCTTCTCTGTCTAGCCTCTCTCCTTACCCATCTCTTGCAATTTCAAGGTTTTGCATACCATCCATAATTTTAAATTTATATGTCCAGCCCTAGGCCTTCCCTGACTGCCTGGATTTGCAAAGTCACCATCTGGATGTCTAATAGGCACCCCAAATATAACATGTTCCAAACAGAACTCTGACGCCCACTCCTAGCACCAAAAATACTTAATGCTCGCCATTACAGAAAATGGCACCACACCACCTGGATACTCTAGGCAGAAGTTCAGAGGCCATTCTGGATCCTTCCCTTTCCTCTACTTCTTACATTTAGTCCAACCAGCAAAACTAGCCTGCATTCCCTGCTCCCCACTGCCATCGCCCCAATCCAGGCTGCCATTTTCTCTCACTGGATATTGCCAAAGCCCCCTTTTGTCTCGTTGTTACTATCCTTGCCTTTCTAGCCACAGGAACCCAAAGGATTCTTTCTGCGTAAATCAGATCGTACTCTTCTGTGGCTCACAGTCTCTCTAGGCCCTTTTACAGTACTTGGCTTCTTATCCTGACTTCCACCTCTCTGGTCTCTCCTGTCCTCTCCCTATTTCTTACTCCACTTCAGCCATGCTGACTTTCTAAGGAGAAACATGAGCCCATAAACATGGCAACTGCTATGGCTGAACATTTGTTCCCTCCAAAATTCATGTGGAAACTTAATTGCCACTCTAACAGAGTTAAGAGGTGGGACCTAGGAGAGGTGGGTTTAGTGCCTTCGAAAAGGGGATTCTGGAGTGGCTCTTCCTCTCTCTGCCCTTCCTCTCCCCTGCCATGTCAAGAACAGAGCCCACGATGGATTCAAGGCATCATCTTGGAAAAGTAAAAGAATGGGCCTTCACCAGAATGGCACCTTGATCTTGGACTTCCTAGCCTTCAGAACCGTGAGAAACTAACTTTCTCTTCCTTATGTATTACCTGGTCTGTGCTGTTCTGCTATCGCAGCACAGAATGGACGGGGGCAGTTTGTACCCAGGGACATGCCAACCTTCATACTTGTGCTTGCTCATCCCTTCCCATGTTCTCAGCTGTCTCCTCTAGGTCCTCTGAATTTGAGCTCAGGGTCCCCTCCTAAGAGATGGCCCCTCTGATGAACTTCAGCAACATGTTCCTCCTTGCACACTCAAACTCACCAAGGACCCTGCTTCATGTCACCTAGGGGTTCATCAACATTGGCACCCTCTCGGCTGTGCATGTGTTTCCTTGAACTAGGTCATGACAGAGACTGTCTGTTTCACCCATAAGTGTATCCTCATATACAGAATAGTACATAGCATCATAGGAGCACAGCGTAAGCAGTCAAAAAAGATCTGTGTCATAATCTGTAAGGAGTGTACTGAGTTATTTTTACCATTTGTGAATTATTAGCTTTCCAACAACTCCTTAGTTTTAGACTTAGAGACTCTTCTGACCTCTCAAGCCTGCTGCTCCTCCCTGATGCCCCCTGAGCAGCCTGCCCTCCCTGCATTGCAAACTTAAGCATTCCACATTGCAAAAGCCTCATTACCTCATAAGGCAGGGACTGGGCTGCTCTTACTCACAGACACATGATCGGCAACAATGAAAATGTACTCAATCAAAGACCTAATAAAGGGATGAACAGATAAAAGGACTATTTTAAAATAGTAGTGTCACTACTCTTTTAGTTCAACGAATATCTCATAAAGCCCTTTATAAATCAAATTAATTGGTGTTTGTTGTACTACTGAATGCATTCAGGAATCATGTTGTTCGGTGGTTAGAAAGAAAATTAGAATTCCATACAACAGTGCTTCAGAAACTATCCATGGTGGGTAACTTTTTATTTAAACTGCCAATCTATTACAGAATGATAAGTTTTGTTTCAAATCCTGTTCAGTAAGAAGTCCACTGATCATGTGTTTGGATGTCACAATAGCATCAAATTTCTGTAGAACTTCTATAATCATCTCTTAGTGAACCAGTAACCCTAAAGACAACCTGAATAGTAATGATCTAGTTCTGAAACCTATCTTCTCAAATAAGCAGGCTGTTTTCACAGTAACCCTAGATGATTCTCTGATGGAGATCCTGGGTCCTAAGTATAGAGCATGAGAGGACTAACCCAGTAACTGTCAATTCTAAGACAACCAGGAGGGGGCGGGCATGAGCCCAGTACGCTGGGAGAACTGTGGCCAAGCAGTTGAGGTTGACCATGAACCCCTCACTAAGATGGAAGCTCTTCCTTCTCTGCAGCTCTGGGTACCATTTATCAGAGAAAAAGATTCCACTGCTAAAAATAAAAACAGAAAACCACTGATTCTCTAACACTTATTTTGCAGACGAGATGAGGCTGAGGAAATTACAACACATAACACTTGTACCAACATGGATTTTCTTTCCATTCCAATGGGAAAACCAAAATTTAGCTTTTGGGGTTTTTTTTAACATTTATTTTTTAGTTGTAGGTAGACACAATACCTCTCTTTTATTTTTATGTGGTGCTGAGGATCGAACCCAGGGCCTCACGCACTCTAGGTGAGAGCTGTTCCTCTGAGCCCCAACCCCAACCCCAGCTTTTGGGTTTTTTTCACCTGAGGGAGTGGGGCCTCCTAGGAAAAGCAAATGCAGTTACTTTACAAACAGAAACACTAAGGATCTTTGCTTTGTCCACCTCAGTAATGGGACCCAAATACTATCTCCATTGGGAAAGAAAAGATCACCATACTCAAGGGCTAGCGGGGTGGGGTCATGTTTGCAGATGTGGCCATTTTGAGAAAAAAAAAAAAAATCTCTCAGAAGTAATTCCTATCTTCTATTGTCATTTATAATGTAGGTTAAAGCTAAAGAAGTCCCTGGAGATACCTTGTTGGCTTGTGATCTCTTGTTAATTGCAGGGTAAACACCTTGACAGAGAAAGAAATCCATGCCACAGTAAAATCACCTAAATGACTGTAATTAATCTAGATTGTGCAATATAAATCCACTAACTAAAAAACATAGTATTAGTAATATGGTTTTCAGATCCTTCCTCCGAAAATCCTTTTATTCCAGTAGTTGCGCTAACTACTCAAAAGATCGTTAAGTGGCCCCATCCTTAGTAAATATAAAGCAGAAAATCATTCGAGTCATTATGAGAAATAACTTCAAATCCCCAAATGCCTTTTTTTTCCTATCAACATTTAGGTTGCCTCTTTCTATATGTTCCATTTATTACATTGACCAGTGGTTAAAAAAAAAATAGGACTTGTTAAGTAATAACAGTAAAAAGTTCAGCATGACTAACATTAATCACTTTGGCTATAACAGATTTATTATTTTTTAAAAAGCACTAAAATAAACTGCTCTGAAACGTACCACAAAAGGAAGTTAGGACTTCCTTGTGGGGGTATAGCCCATTAGTAGAGCACTTGCGTCACATGAGCACAAGGCCTAGACTCAATCCACAGCAGCCAGAAAGATCTTCCTTGTATCCACAGTGAGGGGTCTCTATTCTTTCTGATGAACTATGGTTAGCTTTTCTCATTAGGGATAAAACTGCAGTTCTGTCTGAACTCAGGTGGACAGACTGAAGAATTTATAGAACATGCATCCCCATAACTTACTAGCAATGCAAAATTAAATTTTTTTCCAATTTCCTTACTGTATTTTTTCTTTAAATTTCTCTATCAATGTACTGGTCTTAAAAAAAAAAAAAGTAGTAAAAATAGGCTGGGCCCAGTGGCCCACATCTGTAACCCCAGCAGCTCAGGAGGCTAAGGCAAGAGGATCACAATATGAGGCTAGCCTCAGAAACTTAGTGAGGCCCTAAGTAACTTAGCAAGACCCTGTCTCAAAATAAAAAAATAAAAAGGGCTGGGAATGTGGTTCAGTGGTAAAGCGCTAATGGGTTCAATCCCTGGTACTAAAAAAAAAAAAAAAAAGTAGTAAAAATAAGATAAAATTCATATAGAGCAGCCAGAAATAAAACAAACATGCTAAAATGCATTGATTAATTATCAACTTCTTAATTTTGATGACCATACCATGGTGATGCAAGATGTTAACAGAGGAAATGGAGTGAAGGGTAAGTGTATTATTTTTGCAGTTTTTACGTAAGTCCAGAACTCTTCCAAAACCAACGCTTAAAAATGCATCAGTCACTTGGGCAGTTTATTTAATTAAAGTGCTTTGAGAATACAGTCTTCTTTTTACAAAGAATATTTGCACTTTAAAGATCCATGATGCTTGGTCTTTCCAAATTGTTTGTGTTTTAGAACTGTATATCCTCTGGAGAAACTGTTGAGTTAAATTGATCAAATTGCTGGAAAATAACACACACACACACACACACACACACACACACACATTTTCAAAGTAAGGTGAGCCAAGAGTTGAGGAAATCCGAAAAGAAATATGACTGGCATTCCCACTGCAGCTCAAAAAGTGAGGCTCTCTAATCTACACAGTAGTTTACACCATGTTCTATGGTGCTATGGTGTTTTATGCCACATTGCAATTTTTTTCCAATGGGAAATGTGTGCAGAATTAGCAGAACATAGATGGTTACTGCAAGAAAGAACCTTCGAGGGCATGCAGTGTCAGGGGCCTAACACCTCTAGGCTCAGGAACAGAATGTCAGTGAGTGAAGGCGAGTGACGAGTAGATGACAGATTGGTGGCACTGAGTCAAACCTGAAAAAGGGAGACATACCCTCCCCAAAGGGATTCCAAATTGCACTAAAAACTTAAGTAAAACAAGACAAAGCACTCCCACCAGATAATAAAACAGATTTACTAGTCATCACTTACAAATCATGATTCGGCTCCTTTCATTTTCCAGATGAGGAAACTAAGGCCCAGAGAGGTAGAATGTGTTCAAAGTCACATAGCACTTTTAGGACAAGAAGAGAACAGAATCTAGTTCACCTTTAGGGTCTAAGACTTCATAGACAACTCTAGGGTGATGGGAAAGAGAGCTTACTGATATTGGCCCTTAGTCAAGGGCAAAGGGTAATACAATAACAATGGATGTATGTAGAAGTTCACCTCCTGGACTCTGAGCTGCTTACAAACATCCATTCATTTATCCTGGATCCTTCGTGTGAAATACGTAGGTGGTGAATTTTCATATCATATGGGGAAGAACAAAGACGTAGCTGGTACAGAACCTTCAGCATCAGGAATGTGTAGCCAGCTAAGGCAAGTATTATCACGGTCTCCCTCCTCCTTTATTACTCTTGACACCTTTCTTGTGCAAACACTTCATACTTTAAGCAATTTCAATTTTATATTAAAACAAGCACTTGGGGATAAAAAGAACCAAAAGTTTCTCTAGTAGAAATGGGACCCTCTCCCATTCATTCCTCCAGATAGGTACTGACTATGTACTGTGATGATAGATACTGTTTTAAGCACTGGTCTTCATTTGCTTGGCCAATACTAACCCAACTGGGTCTGAATGCTGCTCCAGAATTAACTGGAATATGTGAACAGATACCACTATAATCTCCTTATTTTCATGGTTTATTTCCATTCAAATCCAATGGGAAATATTTGCATATAGATTCTGGAGATCCTCTCAACTCTCATTTAATAATATTTTCAATATTCTATATTTGTGGCTGCTAATCTGAGTCTACCTGCAACACACCTTATAATGGAACTATGTCAGAACAGATGAACCCAAGACCCACATGTTAAGAAGCAGTATTGGGAAGAGGGAAAAGGAAAATTAGATGATGTGACGGAAGAATTTACATTAACCAGTCAATAACAATAAGTAAGGTAGCATACTATGTTTCTTTTTTATCATTAGTCCCAGAATTAATGTAGAATTATAGAATATAATAAGATTACTTCCTATTCCCCATTTTTATAAGAAAGAGAAAGGTGACATTCATTCTTCCAATAAATATTCAGTGGTTTCCTAGCAAATACACCAGGCACTGAGGATACAGCACTGAATAAGACATGGTCAAAACTAAATTCCAGAAAAAACAGTCAAACATCATCATATTAAGTCATAAAGTAAATACAAACCAAACTCCTAGAACTTCCACAGTAGTCAAAGAATGGATATTCATAACATTTGGTGACACTGCAAAGACTAGAAGTACTTCCTGAACTATAAAATAAAACTAAATCGCATCCAACAATATTACATTTTAACTTCACGTTATTATTTACTTTGCTCTGTCTATGCACAAAATACCACCGGGCACTACAAAACAAAAATCTATGCTCACAACTTCATGTGTGGGGAAGTCATTAGAAAGACAGGCTAACCCATAGGAAACTGCTGATAAGAACTCTTTCAAAAGGAACAGTTTTTATGGCTCAGGCTACTGTGAGAAGTTACATAAGAATAATAGAAATGTCAAAAAGCAGAAAAAAATAATTTCCAATTGACATTATAAATTAAATGAAATCAAAGGGAAGAAAGAAGAAAAGGAGAATGAACCAGGGACTTGAAGATAGTCCCTGAGGATGAACCCTGAGGTGGGTGGACAACATTCCAGAGGGGTGAGCAAAGGGATGGAGGCAAGATCCAGAACTTGGTGCTGGGAGACAGGGAGTAGATGAGCTGAGCGGAAGCTGAGGAACTTGGCATGAGGTGAAGGTTGGGGAAATGGATACGGGGTGGCTTTCCACCAACTTACGGAACTTCTAATAAATGAGGAGTTTGGAAGCATTGGTATTCTTCTCTGAAATTAAAAAAAAAAAATCTACATGTGGATCATTCAATTTATTGTCACATTCCATTAACCTTTGGCCAATTCATTTGATAAAGAGGAATTTAACCAAAGTAATGATAAAACCTTGATGGAATTCAGATGAACTGCACTTAGAAGCAGAAAGACTGAGGTCATTATATTAGGCAAGAAGAACAATATTACAGTGTCAAATAAGATAGTCTAACTAGAACAGAGCCCTTTGGCATGGACCTCAGAAAAAGGACACCTTCCTCTTCTTTACCCCCCATCTGACAGTCTTGGCTGTTTTTCTACTAAAGACAGTTCTTGTCTGTAAAGATAATGAAAGAAATCAAGAAGTGAGGACTTTGCCCCAGCCGAGCACCAGTAACTACAGAACGTTGGTTTGAAAAAAAAAAAAAATCTCTTTATAAATGCAATAAAGAACAGGGCACAATGGCGTACATCTATCATCCTAGTCTCAGGAGGCTGAGGCAGGGGGATCACAAGTTCAAAGCCAGCCTCAGCAACTTAGTGAGGTCCTAAGCAAGTTAGTGAGATCCTATCTCAAAATAAAATATAAAAAGGGCTAGGGATGTGGTCCAGTGTTTAAGCACCCATGGGTTCAATCCCTGATACAAAAATAAATAAATAAATAAATAAATAAATATAAGGAAGCCACAGAGAATACAGACCACCTCAAGTGTCCTAAATAGGATAATAAAATTTCCTAAGAGAAGTATTCATGTTATCTCAAGTGTAGCATACACATGAATATACATTTGAATGGCCTACTCTCCACTGATATGAGTTTGTACATTTGGGAATATGAATTCTTATGGTTGGACCACTGGGATATGGTCAGAAGGAGCAACAGCACAGAAAAGACCTGGTTTCCACTTGTCTACTGGGTGGCCTTGGGAATGTCCCCAGACCTCTCTGGTTATTAGTTTCCTCATTTACAAAAAGTTAAAAATAACAATATCCCTATGGCAAGCTGATAGTTGGGATTAAATACAGCAAAGCCCCTTTTAAAATTATCAATGGATATGGAAACTTAAGTTGTTATTATTATGATTCCTGGTATACATATTTTCATTATATTACCACTTCAATTTGTTTATGTTAAATCATGTCTCTCTTCATTCTTTGAATCACTTATGAAAAATACTAGGCAGAAAATAAAGAATAAGTTTTGATTTCAATGTCAAATTCGTCATTTCCATTTTTAAGCCTATCAAGGCTTATTCTTTTAAAAAAATTTTTTTAGATGTTGATGGACCTTTATTCTATTCATTTATTTATATGCAGTGCCTCACACATGCTAAGCAAGCAGCTATACCCTTGAGCCACAACCCTAACCCCTAAGAAGGCTTATTCTTAGCCTTTTTAGAACTTTTTAGTTAATCCTCAAAACAGCCCTATGAGGTAGGTAGTACAGTATCTCTAAACTTACAGATGAAGAAACTGAGGCATTAAAAATGTAAGCAAGTTGGCCAAGATCTCATATCTAGCAATAACAACCATAAAAGCAAACCCTTTCCTGGTGGTTACCCTAGGTAGCACCATTCTGAGGGCTTTCCATGCATTATCTAATACAGTAGTCCTAATACATCTGTAAGGTGGATACCATTACCATACCCGCTTGACAAACGAGGAAAATACAGTGCAGAGAAATTAAGTCATTTGTCCAGATCACACAACTGGTACGTGGCAGAGATTTGAAGCCAAGCAGAGCTCTCCCTGTTCTTCTAATGCTACGCCAACCCTCTTTCATTGGTGGTATTTATCCAGCACTCTGTGTGTCTAAGTGAATTTTCTAGATAAATGTTAACTTCCTTAATACATACAGATACATACTTCTTTCAAATTAATTAACTTCCAATCTTTTGGCAAAATACACTAAATACTGTGTGTAACTTTCTCCTGAAGGCTTAGGGTCAATGTTCCAGTTGCTGAGCCTTATCTATTCTATTATCTATTATTTTTAATTTGTATAGAAGGTTTTTTTTTACAGTCTCTTTTCTTGATACAAACCAGCCAGTTATTGTTTTGTCACTCTGACCCTGCTGACTACTTTGAAACTAGAATATGCTATGTCGAATAAAAATAATCTGAATATGAGATTTAATAAGCTGAGTACATGACCTTTATTATAATAACTGTTATACTTTTAGCTGAGGAGAAAACATAAAAATATGAGCAATTGTTTTGCTAAATGAGAAATAATGCTAATACTGCTCATATTCACGTTTTGGGTTTATTTTTTTTTTTAATCTTGATACCTGTCAGGTATATCATGAGGTCACTTTCCTCTGAAAGGTTGAATCTTCCAAAACTGGAAGACTCATTCCCAAGTCCAAGCCACACACACCATCCTCAAGCTAACATTTTCTATTCTCTCCTTCTGCTTTATTTTTCCCTGATTACTTATTTCTTTCCCCTAAGTAGAACATACTACAAATAGTTAACTTTTACGTGAGACATCCTCTGTACCCACTAGTGTTCTAAGAATCCTATCTGTGTTAATTCATCCAGTGTTCACAACCACTACATTTTTACAGGTGAGGAAACAGGTGCAAAAATTAAGGAACTCATCTGAGGTCTCCACTTTATAATAGTGGAGGAGCTAGAATTTGAACCCAGGCACTCTGGCTAAAGAATCTGGGCCCTGTGAACTCTGCTCCAATTCCCTGAGAACAGTGGCGAGAAAGATGCCTTTGTTCTGTTCATAAATGAAAACCCAAGTGCTAATTTATTAACTGTCTACAAGAACTTCTAGCTCCTCTCTGCTACCCAAGTGCTCAATTCAGTTCACTATGCCTTCAGCCTCAAAGTTTGGCTCCAACAGGCAGACTAACTTCCAGACCCTTCTTTCACTTTCTAAATTACTCTACTGGTTACACTTTCTTTTGACCTACCAGCTGAGGAGCTGGCATGAAGCCCTGGACCCACCATATGGTCAATATATACTTACTGAATGAATGAGTATCTTACCTATATCAGAGCAGTTGCCATATACAAAAGTTCTTGGTCAAGTGGTATAATGACATGATGTGGTCCGAGAAATTGCTCTTGACAGAATCAAAAGATTTCTACCTTTTGTGAACTGACCATGGAATTAGCACAAATTCCAATAAGGTACTATGCACCTGGTATAGATTATTCACATTTCATCTTTAAAACAATCCTATGAGGTAGGTGCTATGATTGGCCCATTGTACTCATGAAAAAGATGACTAGAAACTAAGTAACTTGTTATGGGCCACAGAGCTAAAATATGGGAGCTAGGACTCAAACCATTGTAGTATTGACTCCAAAACACAGGTCTTGGAAAGCATACTGCACTGTCATTCTCTCTTTAATAATCTTATGGGATGTATGATGGAATCTTACAGCTACCATCACATATGGCATGAAACTGTAGACTGTGAATTGAAATAGTTTCCACCTACCAAGGGACTTGAAATTAGAGTAAAACCTATAAACAGAACATTCTTCTTTTGTAAGCAAAAGTTTCATTGGCCAGAAGTGATCCTGATTTTTCTGAAACTACCTGTCATGAGAAAACAACTCCTCGTTTTTTGGAGATTCATTCATTTAGTGACTATTTATGGAGTACCTGTCACTTGCCTGGTGATACAACGATGGCAAGTAAGACAAACAGTTCTGCCTTCACAGACACGGCTCAAAGGAAGAAGCAGAAAAGTAATTAGGCGACACACAGAAAATGCTTGGGGGATGAGAGCAGTAGCGCGGGGACTTGGGGGTCTGTTTCAGGCTGCTTGAATGACAGGTTAAAAAATGAGGCAGGAGAAAACATGGCACATTCTGGCAACAACCAAGCTAAAGGAAGGTCTGAGAACTAGATTTAGGGTAATGGGGAATAACTGCATGACTTCAAGCAGGGAAGGGAGACACCCTGATTTTTTTGTTTTGCTTTTTGGTGCTGGGGATTGAACCCTGGGCCTTGTGCATGCAAGGCAAGCACTCAACCAACTGAGCTACATCCTCAGCTCCTGATAACCTGATTTTTAAAATATCAGTCTAATGACGGGAAGAAAAATGAATTAGATAGGGACACACTAAAATCGGGGGAGACAGTTGTCAAATACTGTAACCAATGGATTAGTGGAATTTGTTAGATAGGAAGAATGGAGATGCAGGAACTGATTCAACATCTATTAAGAAGGTATATCCTTAATTAAAAAAATTGAGAGAGATGTCGAAGAAGAGGCATTGTCACAGATGCTGCCCAGGATGTGGTTTTAGGGAACTGAGCAGATGATGGGGTCAAAGATAGGGAATCCCAGGGCAGTAGCAGGCTGGTGGGGGGTGGGCCGAGATGCCATGTAGGTTGGTGGAGCTAACTGGCAGTCGGATCTTGGAGTCTGGGGCATAGGAGAGCAGGCTAGGCTGGAGGCAGAGGCTTTCTAGTCATCAGCAGAGAGATGGTGCCTGAAAACACAGCAAGTGGAAGGGCTCACCCAGACTGAGCAAAAAAGCCCAGGGGCAAAGAGCAGCAGCATGTGAAGGGAAGGCAGAAAAGGAATGTTCATAAAGGAGATCAGACTGAGCTTCCAGAGGCATGGGAGCAGAGTGAAACAGACACACTCAGACTCCATTTAACCAGAGTAACTCCTTGATCCAACGTTGTGGATGGCTCTTTCTGCCCGTCCATCCGTCCAACACAAACCCATCTGCTTTGAGGAAACTGGCTATCGTGACTCCCCTTCCCAAGCCAGCCCGCATTCTCTTCCCCGCCCCCCGTGGAGTGAAGCTGGCTCCCGAGGCTGCGGGCCGCTCCACCCGGACCTGAGTGACTCCCTGGAGACCCTGCTACAAACCGCACGCCGGCACAGCGGAGCACCTGCTCCCGCCCCACTCACCACGCGGGAGGGACGGTCCCTCCTTCAGGACAATCTCCAAACCGTCGTCATCTTTGATACTGCTGCTACCCGCTGCTTCGGGTCCCACCCTCCCCCTAGCTCTCTCCGGGTCCCCTCAACCTCTGGAGCACCTCAGCCCGCTGCACCGTTGGTTTTTCAATCAAATCCTCCTTCTTGCCACCAACCGGCGCTGGCTGAACCAATGCCGAGGCATCTTCCTTCACCTTGCCGAGCGCCTCAGCCAATCTGGAAGGGCCATGCTGCAACGTGCAGAGCGCCATAGCGACGGGTGACGCCTGCCAGAGTTGCCCTAGCAGCCAAAGAACGCTCAGGATCCAGCCCCAAGCTGCAGGCACAAGGTGGCAAGAATTGCTTAGCACTCTACTGCAGTCTTTGCCTGGACATTGAACAATCTATGAACAGGTCTCCCAATCTGTGCAGATTTTCCTAGACTTCTGATGCCTAATCTTTAGGAACTGAAATAAAATGGGTAGGAAAGAGCAATCTGGGGGTATTTCGGGAAATGCTGTGGACTCAAAATCAAATTGATTCTCTCCCAAAGCAAAGATCTAATTTGAAAAGGAAATCAATGCAACATGCTACTCATATGGCACAAAAACATTCTCAGTTGAGCATGCTGCATCTCGGGCAATGAGAAAATGGTGCTGTGAAAATAAATGACCTAGGATTCAAGAGGTCTTTATGTTACAACTACCACTAGTTCATCTTATGTCCTTGGGCAAGTCACTTCGCCTTGTGATATCTACAGATTCTTAAAGAAAAATTCAACTGCATTAAATAAAGCAATAAAAGGATACAAACAGCATGGAGCTTTAAGTATCAAATTTATTGAGTGCTAAATTTTGTCCCAGATATATTCCAAGTTATTTCCTCATATTATTTCACCCACTCGTCATATCCTTTTTCATCCTAGAACTGTAAACAAATTGCCTGAAGAGCCCAAAGTGACAGAGCTAGTAAGTGATGGAGACAGTAGAACCTATGCTGTGACTGTCTAGAGTCCTGTCTTAACCACAAGGATGCTCCCTTGACAATTTATTCAGGTATAGCCCTACCTCAATCCTACCTTAACATCCCTCAAAATGAACATTAAGTGTATCAGCACTTGACAAAATCTCCCAACCTTGATTTAAAATGAATATGGTGCACCCTTACCTAATATTTCTCTGATTTTAATAATAAGTGAACCCAAAGATACATCAGTACTTCAGGTTGTGTATTGTGAAAGTATTCTTATTAAAGAAAATAAAAAGAAAAACAAAAGGGAAAAATCCTATTTCAGGAACATAGAAAAGGGATGAAAGCCAAATCCAGGTGAATATACCAGAATTCAGCTTCAGGGGACATAAAACAATCAGGATTAATGCTGCTCTTCAAAAATGGATACACTATTTATTTCAGTGTCTTTTCTGATTCTGCTTTTTCTCTTCATCTAAAGTATACTGGGAGGTAAGAGGCAGAAACCCCTTATTTTCCTTCCTCTCCTACCCCATGTATCAAGCTGAGAAAGCTATGCCACTCTTGGAGTACAAAGTCAAGACAATAACCAACAACTAATTAAGTAGACTTTTATTGCTCTTTCAACTTCAGTAACATCTACAAAAAAATAGTTTTCTTCTAACAATTATGAAACAAATTTGAAAGGCAGGATCATTCACATTATAGACTTGGGTAGAGACTTGTACTTCATAAAAATGAAATATAACAGTTCTACAATTTAATGTTTAATTTACTTTGGATTTTATTATAAAAGAAAATATCACTGTAATTATAAAAGTCATAAAAATTGTTAACTGTACTGTGAAATTACACCAAGGTATCAAATATTACACAAATGAACAATAAAATTCAATTTTTAAATGTAGTAAACACTGGAAGATGCCCTCCCTTCTGCAAAAACAAAAACTTTGATAAAGCAACAAAAGCCACAGCACAAAAACCAATCAATGTGCAAAAAATTATGATTAAAAAAAACCTGGGGCTTAACAAGTACTCTAAATATGAGCTAATTAAACTTAATTTTAAAGATAATCTTTAGATGATTCCATTTCCAACTGTTTTCCTGTAATTGACACTTATTTTACTTTCTAAAGTTGGAAAAGAGACTTTCCATTAAAATTGCCAAATCTTAAAATTTGAACACCACTTTAAACCTTGAATGTCTTTAAAGTCTTTTTAAATTTACTTTCTAAAAATAAATAATTGTTGGAATAAACAACAGGGCATTTCACATATTTGCACTGCATAAGATAACAATGATGTGATCTACATAAATAAATTTAAAATATTGCTATTTAATATAAACATTTTGAATTACAATGTTATATCCATGACTTACATATCCAAAATCTGAGCACTTTAAAAACAGGATTCACCAACTGTTGAGCACATTTACAGAACTCATGTACATGACATAATCCTCTAACTAGCAAGCTCTGGTGGTATACCTCAATTTCAGAGACCATTTTTCTTCTTACAGAATTTTGAACCTGCCTTTGTGAAAGGAAAAAGTTAGAAAGCTATTTTATTCACACAGAGTATGTGGAAGAAACAGAAATGTTTTTTGGATGTAGAAAACAAAAGTTATTAAGTCTGAGTGGTAAACAAATCTTTATAAATACATGCATTAGCACATAAAAATTATATCCTACATGTTTTACAGAAGACTTGGCAAATATGAACATTGGTACGCCATATCTTTAAACAACCTAAGAGATTTAAGATTGATAATATCACACACATACACACACAACACACTCACTCAATACACTTTTGAAAGACTGTGCTTCATTTCGACATACCTAGTATTATTAAAAAATATATAGAATCATCCTTTTATCATAAGGAAGTTTAGTTCATTGTTTTCTCAAAAGCTGCTATTTTAGATTGAAACAGCCATCAGAAGAAAGTAAATTTCAAATGGTCAACATCAGAATTTATTATAGTCTTTGTAAACAGACATCTATAAATAAATAAAAATATGGTGGAGAAAAGAATATCCTGAGGCGGCTCTATGGCCAGGGTATTCAGTAGCACTAAGCTCTATTCTGAAAATCAAGGCATCTAAGAAAGTGCAGGGCTGTTTATTTGAATTTATTTTGTAAATGGAATATGTACAGGTTTAACTATTTTGCACCTTGAGGTAAATCAGTACATAGCAATTAGCACTGCTCATATACACCTATTTAAGGCAACATTTAAAAATCAATATATATAGTAAATTATATCTTTCACTGTCTTACAATGAATGCTATCCATGATTGTAATTTTCAAAAAGTGGAAGAAATACCATAACCACTTAAAACAAGCAGTCAATTACTTAAACATGAGTTTACCTTCGATCTTCAATGGAGGAGTAGTCATATCATATCATTTTGCAAGTCAAGTAGTCAAAAGCAAGCAGAAACCAATAAGGAATCAGAAACACCTTAAAATATTTTGAACACAGAGAATTTTGCAAGTCATGGTTTTTCTGGCACTGGACAATTACTATACATAATTAAATAAAATCACAGAAACACTATATCCCAGGTAGTTTTCAGTTTAAATTTTAAAATCACTTCCTGTAAAATAAGTACAGTTGCTAACCCTTTGATGTCCAAACACAAGGAAATGATGTGAGGAAATCCTCTAGTTTAGATACATCAGGGTATTTTTAAAAATAGCAGCAGATACCGGGACTTTGGAAATGACTATGCTGCTATGAATGGAAAGGAACCACTGAAATGGAAGCTCATAACAATAATCAGCACCATGGGTAATACTCTCCATCAATTGCCAAGAGTCTAAAACTCTTTTTAGGCAGTACCAAATGATGCCATCTACAATTTCTAAAGAAAAAGCAGCTAGATTTCCAACATCTCATCTGAGGCAGAAGTTGAATCTATTATAAACTCTGACAAAACAGTCTCAGATGGGGAAATTACAATAGTTATTATTTAGTTCAGAATGGATCTAAACACCTCAGAATTGCTAAAATACCAGCTTTTGGCATTTCTCATGATCTTCTATAAGATCAATTACTCATACTTTTATACTTTCATTATAAATGAATAAAGGGAACATTGGAATTACATTAAATTTTTCATCCTAATATTCATGTCACCATCTTCAGTATTTCTATGGCTTCTCAATATTTACTTGGATTTTGTAAATTATTCTCTTGCCAAATCAGTTTCACAACCCCATTCATCCAGTCCTACAGGCTTCACAAGAAAAACATTTATTTATTTTGTGTGGAGCTAAGAGTATATAAAAGATAGCTAAAACAACTTTCTAGAAGTTAAAAAGGCAGCTCAGAAAAACTAAGTAACAAACACTAACACAAAATAGGAAGAATGCCATCAATCTGAGCTATACATAAAATGTCTAATTTCCTTTTAAAATAGAAATATGGCAGTGCTTTATATCAAAGATGTAAAATCTGTCAACTGTTTTTAGATAATAAACATAAATGCAAGTGAGCACCAAGTATTTACATTAATGATTTACTCTCTATGTATTACCTTTTCAAATGTTTTTATAATATTTAAGTATCGTATCAATTAAAATAAATAAAATATTTTTAAATGAAATTGTGTTTAACCACCTATTAAATACAATCTATGCAATAGAAAGAATAACAGAAAGTAAAAGGTCAGCCTTAATAATTAATACTGATCACAAACCCATTCCAGAGAATTCTGACTCCTGATTATTTAATCATACTACTTATAAGCAAGAACTTGAACCTGATACAAACTAAACTACTTTAAGAGAGCAATGGTAAAGAATAGAGTGGAAATTGTGAATTTTTAAAAAGTACAGCTATTCAGAAAATAATTTCTACAAAGGTAGCAAAATTTAATTACTGCAAACTGGTATTTTATAGTTTCTAAAATTCATGAAGTTACCAATGGTGCAGGTGCTATTACAAATCATTTGCAATTTTACTTGACTGTCAGAAAGGAACCCTAGATATTAAATTTTAAGCTTTAAAAAAAATTCCTAAAATATAAAGGTTAAAAACTATAGTTTCCTTTCTAGAAAGTTCCCGCTTGACCTCTATGGTCAAGAAAATTCCATCACTTGTGATACATGATGGACTCTACATAAATGAAATGCACGGAGAAGCCATGGCACAGTACTTTATCATAGCATGGGCATACACCCTGTTCTTCCTATAAAGCACTAACAAAAGTGAAATAGTCTGAAAATTTTTAGAAACTCAAGTAAAAATTATAAATATATGGACTAAGTACGTATCACTTGAGGTTGATATGAATTGCTGCTGTGAACAAAGAGATTTAAGAAAAGCAGATTGAATGCATTTCCCCACGTCTTTCTATTGCGGAACAGAAAAACTTTCCCCCAACAGAATAAATATTTGAATAAGAACCATGTACCTCACTTCCAAGAGACCATTTCATTATTACACACAATATCCATGGTGCCTATTACAAACTTCAGATTCCACTTCAAAAAACCCAATGGTCATGCATAAATAGCATGACATACAATATTGTTATATATAGTGACATGACATACACACACACACACACACACACACACATTATATATAGAGATATATATATATCTATATATAATTCCTGTTGGTTTAATTCTATAACGAAGTTTCAGCATCCATGTATTTCTTTGACGGTTCATCTTCAAAATTTATTGTCACACTCACAGGTTTTTCTGGACTGTTTAAAACAAAGAATGAGAAAAAATGATTACTGAAAGAACAAAGACTGGATGTTGAAAACATCCAACAATAAGTATCTGTAGTAAACCTTTTGAGATGCTCATTAACACTACTAATTTATGACTTCCTATTATAATTTTACTTTTTTTTTACTGTCAGTAAGTTTAATTTAAAAAACACAGTAAAAATCCTCAAGTTTTTAAAAATTGCATGTTTTTGCTTGCAATTCATATTTTTCTTATAACTAAAGAGAAGTTATTTAAAGTGAGTCTGTGACTACATTTGATTTATGTTTTACTTCATGTGTGAACACAGTTGTAGTACTGACATTTACTTCACTGACAAATCCAGCAATATATAAATCTTTGTTAATATAAGCATCAGTTTCTTACAATAGGTAACAAATTGACAAAACTGTTGCCCCTAAATTTGGTTTACAAATACAAGACCAACACGCCTACTTATATGCATAAATATATGCTTTTTGTTTGTTTGTTTTGGGTACCGGGGATTAAACTCAGGGGTACTTAACCACTGAGCCACATCCCTAGCCTTTTTTTATATTTTACTTAGAGACAGAATGTCTCTGAGTTGCTTAGGGCCTCTCTAAGTTGTTGAGGCTGGCTTTGAACTCATGATCCTCCTGCTTCAGCCTCCAGAGCTGGACGGAATTATAGGCATGTGCCACCATGCCTACATGGCTTATGTGTTCAAGTTAACATCAAACGCTCTGAGACTCCACGTATATGGATTTAAATGATTGATTTTTATTCTAAGACAGGAATATCAGGATTCTGAAAAAAATTTTACTGAAAAGTACAGAAATACACTATGGGTTGCTGCCTTATTCAAAAAGTCTGAAGGAAAGGAGGGCTCCCAAAGATTTTTCTGTTAAATGACATAGCCAAGACATTCTTTATTTTCATGAAGGGAGGAGCAATCCAAATGAAAGGTAAAAGTATAAAAGATATGTTAATATTATTATAAGGCCTTTACGTTTATCATAAAAAAATTGCAATCTGGCCCAAAGGTGCTGACAGGATATAAAAAATAAGTGTCAGTAAAAAGAATATGAGTTCGGGATGATCCAAAATGACAAAGAATTTAACTTTAAAATTTTACAAAAGAAAGAAACAGCTCAGCTTAGAAAGATAGGACTTGAGAAACAATGACTGAAAAGAAAGACATAAGAGAGATAATTACAACAAAGGTTCTAAAGAGAATAGAGAAAGAATGAGAAAAAGCTAATTAATTTTTATCACAAGACAAGAGTTCAGAAAGATAGCAACTAACCAGAAATAGCTACACTGCTTGCATGCCTGGAAATGTTTTGATCTGAAGCCCAGGCAGAATATTCCAACACCCAACACAGCAAGTTATACAAGAGAGACTTTCTGAATATGAGTAGGACAACCTTGTAGGACAATGCCTCATTTCTCCAGAGACCTGAAGAATTCCTGAGGTCTCAGGCCTCCAAGTGAGAGCAAAAAGAGAAAAAAGTGTTCCATAACAAGAAACAACATCAAGGATTCTCTGAGTTTCAATACATGGTCCATTATGAAACTAAATGCTTTTATATCAATGAATTAATTTTCTTTCCAAATATCTTTAGGGAAAACATTTACCTCACCCGAAGAAATGATACACTTAAAAAAAAAAAAAAAAACCAGCAGAGCAAAACAAAATGAAATCGTTTTTCTTTATTCTTGGACCATCACAAAACATGACTCAGGTGGTATTCAATTGGAATGTTTAATCTCTTGTAATTATCTTTCTTTATATAGTTTTGACCTACATATTTTTCCATATTTTACTATAAAATAGCTCAAATTAATTTCAAATGATACAACTATAAATTTAAAAATGAAATTACAAAACACAATCATTATCTACATCTGATTATTGTCACAACAAAATGATGGATGAAAGCAAGAAGGGAGAGAAGTAAAAAGGAAAGAAGAGTGGTTTTGATAAGCAAGAATATAAATTAGGTTAAATGTAATGGTTTTACTGCATCAATATCAGCACGTTAAGTTGAAAACTGCCAAGTTTGAAAAGGCATAAATAATTATAACTACCTCGTGTTAGATCTGGTTACTTTGGCATTCTCAGTATTCATGGAAAGTGCCTTCCACTGTGCAGTTTTGGCCATTTCATCTGATATATTAACAACTGAGGGATCAACACTGAAGAACAAACACACTTTTCGGTTAGTATATGCAAAAGCATTAATACTGTCTTTCTTTTTTATCTATGTCATTATTTGCTTTCATCAACTTAAAATTGAGAAAATCCTTGCCATGCACTTAAACCAAGGCCTACAAAGATATCAGAATTTGGAGGTTCTATTACAAAGTTCCCATGGAGAATTACATCTTCCTTTATAATCAAAATGAAGAGTAAGATGAACTTGGCCTCACAATTTGATTTGGGGCATCAGTAGTACTCCTGCAATGATGCCCTGCAAACATCTTGGTCACAAGTAAATTATTGAAATAATATAAAAGGATATATTAATGTGCTTAGGAGTTAAAAAAAACATAAAATCAATTAGAAAGCCTTTATAATTGGCACAAATTTTAATATCAAATAAATATTACAATATGTAAGGAAAATAATTTTTAAAAACCCTTGTTTTTCATAGCCTTTACAAATCATTAAAAAAAAATTAGAAAAGGTGACACTTCACAATTAAAAATAAACCTCTGAAAATATTTTGACAAAGAAAAACAACTTTATAAATATCACTTTTAGCTGGCATTTACATTTTTGTGTCAAAAGTGTTGTTTTATCAAATGTATCGAAAAAAGAATGCCCATTCATTATAAGGGACAAATGTAATCACATTCTATGGTTCTATGAGTTACTGCAAAAATGACTTCCCGAACCCAAATCCAATGATGATGATATCCATAAATAATTAATTTGAGGCTCAAGGGTATCAGCACAAGTAATATGAAAGTATCATGAATCGTGAAGTTATCAGAAATATATTTGCAAGTCCTTTTTTAATGAAAAGAAATGTTTCATGCAAAAAAAAAAGCTAGAAATGCAAATGTGAAATTAGATCATGTTAAATTAACAATGTGATGGCAGCTGGGTTACAAAAATAATAAATAGTAGTCACTTAAAAGGTGTTATCTTTGTTTATACTTTAAATCAGAAAGTTGTTTCAAATTCAAGATTACAGAAAGTGTGACATGGTCACTGAGAAGTCTCTAGGAATGGCGGCTGTACTTTTTACCAAGACTTCTTTTTCAGAAGTACATAAAATTTAAGCGCCCAGTCACAATGGCAGAGCCATCCAATCTGAAACTTTTGCCTACGCTGAGCAAACAATTTATTCACTTGGTTGTGAATTTCAAATAATGAAAGAAAGGAATTCCTGAAGAAGTTTCCTCCTTCAAGTAAGAACTTTCCCATTAGAAGAAATCAATCTTTTTCAATATAGCATACATTTTACTGAGCCTCAAAATAAAACTAAATGGAAAATTTTTTCTATAAATTTATTGTTATATATTTACATTGTTATATAAATTATTTTCATATTTTATAAGGCTTTAGGTTTTCCAAATGCTTTCATATATTATCTCATTTGATCTTCATGGCAAGTAATCCAGAACTATTTAAGATGTAAAACTCTGGCAAATAAACAGATTAGCCATTTCTTGGCATTCTCAAGGTTCAATTTTTAAGCAAAGCAGAATTATGGTTCATCACTTAAAAGACAAAAGGAAAAACTCAGATATCCATTCTTTTGGTTAAATATCAGACAGTTAAAAATAAAAAAAAAATTTTGAAGCAGGCTAATCAACTGGTCAGAGAGAAACCAATGTGCATTCTAAAACTGAATTCTCTATAAATAGCTTATCAGAAATGGAATAGATATATGGGAAAAGGTATCAATGTGTACATATATACTATAGGTTTTTAATCTTTTAAAACTCCCCCCCCCAAAAAAGTACAAGTTTGCATTTCCCAAACTCTGCATCTTTTGTCCTTAAATTTAAATAAAAAATGGTTCATCAAAATAAAAACTGATGAATTATACAAAAAAAATCTATTAATATGTTTTCCATAATATGAGCCCTCAGACCTTTGAAAACTAGAGAGTGCTATAGGGTCTCTAAACATAGGTATATCTGGAGGGTTACCATATGGATTACAATCGTTTTATTTTCCAGTGCACACTGACTCCATTCCTGATAAAGGGTAGAAAGGAAAAAGCAAAGCTACCAAGAAAATGGAAATAGTCTGAAACTTGTGTACTGATTTAAAATTTCACCAGGATAGAAAGAATAATAGAAGACAAGTAAAATATATTAGCTTGACATGAGCTTTCATGTAAGGCTCTGGTCCAAGTCCAGCTTTTTCTTCGTTTCTGCCTGTAACCTGGTTGGGCAAGGACCAAGAGATTTCCTTTTCAAACTACAGGAAGCTTCCCTTTAGTTGATAAGATACAGATTTTATCATCTTTTTAAAAACAGATATCACTACTTTAAAGAAGCACTACATGACTTACTCATGCACCTGACATGTGTATATAATAACTTTTACAAAACAAAAGTTCCACCTCACCTGTATTTTAGGGCCTTGACTGGAATTTGCAGGAGACTTCCTCCTTCAAATGGAAGGTGCACAGTGTCATCATCATCCTGAAGCATTCGTTCAGCTTCCTTAGAGCACACAAGAAGGGGTTACTTCTCCCAGAATACTCCCAGAAGGGGCAGCTACTAAAGAACACCTTAAAGACTTGGAAACCCAAGCTGAAAACATTATTTAAATACATCAACTGTAACTAAAGACTTCATTTTATAATTATGAACACATACTTGTAGAATAAAGATTAATTTTCAACGGTATAACTTTCATTTCTGAAAGTGAATCACTAATACTATTTGAAAATCACTTTAACTACTTAAGTTTGAGTGCCAGCTATTATATGGTTACATGATGAGTTAAAATTTTGTGAAATCTCATGTCTCTTATCATATTATGAGGTGAATAAAGCCTCATTTGTATAAGGAAGGGTTTTTTAATCTCAGCAATACAGACATTTGAGGCCTAATAATAATAATATTTTTCTTATGGCAGGGGAGATAGGGGTGGGGAGATCTGTATCATATATTTTTCAGTCTCCTAGGCATCATCTACCCATTAGATGGCAGTTTGCAGCCCCTTCAGTTGTGACAACAGAGTATTACAAACACTGATAAATGTCTTCTGGAGGGGAAGCCATTCCAGGGTGAGAACCACCTGCACAGCACACATGGCATCAAATTATGGCATGCTAATAATGGAGGCAGGGGATAAGGCAGCAGGAGAGACTGAAAAAGCATTTATATTCTTCTTCCTTACACAGAAACCCCACTTATTTGGAGGTGGCAATATGCCCTGATTTTTAAAATGAAACAAAGAACTCCTACATTTAACTTCCCAGTAACTCAATGGGGCCACATAGTATAAGTAGGACTTACTGAATGAAATTTTTGGAAAGATTCCTTCCTTAAAACACAATTCCAGGGTAAAGTCTCTACTTTGCCTTTGGTCTTTCCTTCTTCCTGCTGCCTCTAATGCTAACATGACAGCTAGAGTTTAGGAGCCATATTGACCCATGAAGAAAACCTGAGGATGGAAACTACATGATGAGGATGAGAGGAAAGTAACAAGGAATCCCTAATAACTGTGGAGCCATCACACTAGTTTGAGAGTTTTACGTGGGAGAATAAATCCTTGTTTTGTTTTATTTTCCCTATTTTGTGCCACTGGGCCTTATTCTAACTGAACAAAAGTAATAAACAGGCAATTTGACCTAAGTATTTTATAAATAAATTATATAACATTTGGGGAAAAAAAATCACCAAAAGTTAATACATACTTATATATATATAACTTTAAAGAAAATAACTCTTAATTTTAAAATTTTGGAGCCTCATTCAAAGTAATATCCTACTTATAATTCTTGTTGAAAAGTAAACAAAACCAGTAATTTTTCTAATTCTACTTAAGAAAGAGTAACATTTAAAAAATGTATATCTTTCTTATCTTTGCTTCTCAAAATTCTAAAAGGGAAAACTGAGCAAGAAATTAGAATCAACAAAGCTATATGTTCTACATATACAGTCTCTACTTCTTTTTATTAAAGTGACGACCACATTAATAAAAAATAAAACTCAGATTATTAATATTTAAATCTTAGTATACAAATCAACTAGTGGTACATAATAGTACATAGATAAACCTTTAGCTGGATGTGATGGCATATGCCTATAATCCCAGCTACTTGGGAGGCTGGATCCCTTGAGCCCACAAGTTCTCAACCTGGATAACATAGCTGGGCACTACCTTAAACAAAAAAAGACTAAAACTTTATTAAAGTTTTTTAACAAAAAGATATTTATTTAAATCCCCTTTGCTATGTCAGATTATTAAATGCCTTTAAACCTAAAATGTATGCTAAAAATAATATAGTTCATGTATTTAAGGTTAAATCAGATGATAGAGTGATATAGTATTATTTTCTGTTGTCTATGTTTCAATATTGCTAAAAATTCTAATTTTGCTTTTGTAAAATGCACACAGTATGTAACTTTTTAAAAGTATCCATATGTCAGAACAATGAGGGGCAAGAGGGTGAAATGAGTAAGAGCTAGCATTTGGGACACATTACTTAACTTCTCCTGCCTCAGTTTCGTTATTTACAAAATGGGGATGATAACAGTCCCTACTTTATAAGGTTCTTATGAGGATTAAAGATGTTGATTCAAGTAAATAGAGCTCACTGTATGGTACAAAATATTAAAGAAGGGAATGACGTAAATCTATAATTATTGTTTTTTACCTCTTTTTCTTTTTTCTTTTTGTCATCTTCTTTCTTTTTCTTACTTTCTGGCATGAGATCATCAAGCCAACTAAGTTCTCTCTTTGTGAAACACAGGTCCATGAGCTTGCGTACAAACACCAATGCCAGAACCTTAAAAAAGTGGGGAGGAGAGAAAATAGTAACATATAATATGAATTATATAATTTAGAGAGGAAAGAAGTATTTAATAAATCTTCTAAATGACAAGAAATATATTTTGTTTAAGATTATTTCATACATTGTCTTATTGCAAAGAAACTGAGTCATATATATACACATACACACACACACACACACACACACACACCTTTTTGAACTGTCTGCTCAAAATTTAAAAAGTACAAAGGAAGAAAAAAAATTGACATTCTCCTGAGTCACTTGCACTCTGCATAGAACTTATAAAGGTTAGTAAGCATTGTGAATATCATAATAAAAAGATGATTTTTATGACTTTACATGATATTAAGTATTAAAAAAAAAAAAAAAAACTCGCAGTACAGTGCAGCATGCCTGTAATCCCAGAGACTGAGGCCAAGGCAAGGGACTGCAAGTTCAATGTCAGCCTCTGCACCTTAGCAAGACCCTATATCAAAATAAAAATAAAAAGCAAAAAGGGCTGGGGATGAAGCTCAGTGGTAAAGCACCCTTGGGTTCCATCCCCAGTACAGAAGAATCAAAAAAAAAAAAAAAAAAAAACCACCTCCTAAGCAACATGATGGTTAGAGTACCTATTGCCAGCACTAGGTTTTAATTTTTCAAACACATTGCAAAAAAGGACATAAAATTGCTTTTCTTTGACTGTAATAAGCATTTAAACCGCTTGGGTTTCCTCTTCTCTCACTTGTTATCTCCTTTCTTTTGCCTGTATTTTCCTATTGGTTTTTATACCTTCTGTTTATGAATTCATGAGTTCTGTGTAACTGGGATTCAAATCCTCTACCTGCCTTGTGTTACATATATTTCTCCCAGTTCACAATATCATTTTCTTGTTAATCATGCCTTTTATGATATAAAAAAACAATTATCTTCTAGGTATACAAAAATACTCTACTATAATTTTATTTTTTACCATTTAAATCCTGAATTCATTTATATACATGACAGAGTACAAACAAACGTACTTCCAAGAATATAGTTAACTCTTCCAACACCATATACTAAATTTCACCTCTGAAATAATCTGCTTATGATACTCAAGTGATAGCACTGCCATATATTCAGGTAAATTTGTAGATGTGTTAGTTATTAAGTATTCAAAACAAAGAACATGCTATACCTATTGGTTCAGGTCTTATTCTATATCCTTAAATAATGTTGTGAATTGAATTTTGTCCCATACTAAACAAGTTGAAATAATTCCAACTACTTGGGAGTCTGAAGCAGAAGAATTGCAAGTTTGAGGCCAACCTTGCCAATTTTTTGAGAGTCTCTTTCAAAATTAAAGGGGAAAAAATGGGCCAGGGACGTAATTCAATTGTATAGTATTTGCCTAGCCTGTGCAAGGCCCTGGGTTTAATCTCCCTATCCCCACCCCCTGAAAAGGCAAGCTGAAGTCCTAAACCCCGTATCACAGAATATGACCTTATTTAGAAATAGGAATATTGCTTATGTGAGTAAGCTAAGGTCATACTGAAGTAAAGTGGGCTTCTAATACAATCTGAGTGGTGTCCTTGTAAGACAGTCGAGGGACAACGCAGACACACAGGAAGAACCATGACACAACAAAGGCAGACAGGAGTTAATGTGGTTGCAAAATGAGGAATGCCAAAGACTGCCTGCAAACCACCAAAAGCCAGTTAATAGGCAGGTACCAACTCCCCTGGGCTTCCAGAAGGAGTAGGTACTGCCCACACCCTGGACTCAGACAGCTAGTCTCCAGAATTGTGAGACAATACATTTTCGTTTTGAGCTATACAATTTGTAATACATTGTTCCAGTGTCCTGAGGAAACTAATATAAACACTATTGCAAAGCTTCTTTTCTTTAAATTTCTTTTTTTCATTTTAGTTTATTCTTAAATATTTCATGGATTTTAGTTATTATTATGAATAAGATGTTTTCTATTTTTAGCCCTACTACAGAGATAGAAAATATCAATTCATTTTTGTCTTTTTAATTCTAGCCACCTTAACACAATTCTCATTAATTTTATTAAGGGTTTTTAGTCTTTTTAAATTCAATTTAAACCTGCTTATATTTATTTTACATCTTCTTGAATAATAAAAGCAATGCAGGGTACACATCTTCCTTTGAATATAACAAACTATGGTCAAAGTTTTAGAGACACATTGTTATAAAGGTCTCTCTTTTGTTACGTTATATAGATTTTTAGCTCAATTTTCTATCCAAGGTCAAATTTCCAAATATGTAAGGTTATATTAATGCCTTTTAAACATGCAATATAATTGCAATCAGGAAATATTACCTGGATAATTTCTACGGTTTAGTTTTTATAAGGATGTTCATAGCCATGTACATAACCAATTTTTACATGGTATTTATATAAGTCATCTATAGTCTTTATAACTTTTAAACTTCTACATCTGTCAATTTCTGAAAAAGATACATTGAAATATCTTATTAAGGACTCATTCAGGGATGTAGCTCAGTGGCAGTATGGGAGGAGACCCTAGGTTCAATATCCAGCCAGGAAAAAAAAAAAAAAATTTGTTTTAAAGGCATCTGTCAGGCAAGATGGTACATGCTCTAAATCCCAATCAATTGAGAAGCTGAGCCTGCAGGATCATGGGTTCAAGCCCAACCTTGAAGACCTTGCCAAAAAGGGAGAGGGGGAGAGGCAAAGAGAGAAAACCTGTTGTTTTGAATGCTTTGCTTTTTACATCTGTCTATCTCATTTGTTCAACAAAAATGTTCTAAATTCTGAAATTGTTAAAAAAAATACCAAAACAGAGCTCTACAGTACAGAGACTTTAAAAAGTCATTTTTTTAACTGACCAGAAAATTCGCATTGGAAAACATAGCTAGAAACAGTTAGTCCACATTGTCAAACACCCAAGAAACATTAAATGGGCTATTCCTTTTTCCAATAGCAATTATAAATATAAAGAGAATTACAATGAAAATATACATAAACAATCATGTTATTAGATAGTGACCAAAAAAGTCTGGAAAAAACTTACCATCATGGGAAAAACTACCGCGGCAGCTGAAGCCTTTATCACCCATAAAAGAACCAGACAAGTAAGCTGAATGACTGTGAAAATATGGACCTTCCAGAGAGGCACATAGCGGAGGTAGATCAAATCAGGCTGATGCTTGGCAGGCATTCCAAATAACTTTATACGGTCAAAAAACTACATAGAGAATGGAGAAGAAAAAAGAAAGTTTAAACAAAATATCGTTTCTGCTATTTAGGAAAAGAAATTCTACCCAATCTTAGGGTTTTCTGTATTAAATTTAAATGGTATGTTCTGATAATACCAGAGATTACTTTCTTTAACCAAAAATCTCTGGATCCAAGTAGAGAGAAAAATAAATAAATAAAGGCACTCACTTCAACTACTACAATTAACTTAATCAGAAAATTCAAAGCAAAACATTTTAATTTGGGGGGATTAAAATAGTTAGATCAATTCACTGGTCATTTCATCTCTTTAACCTTGTTTTCTAATATGTATGATTAAAACAACAATCTGAATGACTTTTAAGGATCTTTCCATGTATAACAAGGCTTATTTTATAAAAACAACTCAAAGCAACAAGTACTAAATCTTCATTCACTGAAAATGAAACTTTGAGCAAATTCGTTGGTCTTTTTAAGCTTTAAATTCCTTAATCATAAATTGGAAATAAAATGAGTCCTACCACCTCAGAAAACTGTTGTGAAAATCAAGTGAGATAATTAGATTCTTTCTTGACCAATGGGGAGAAGACCCAGGCTAAATTAAAAAAAAAAATGAAGCTGGTGTCTTTGAGAAGTCTTGCCAGCCACCAGTTGGCACCTTAGAACACAGCCTTGGCATGAGAAGAGGTGATCAGGTGAGGCTAACTATGCTGATCTAAATGTTTTCCATTATCATCTGTGCAAACCTGAGTAAGTTTTATGAGCTTGTTCTCCAGGAATTGTTATAAATAAGACAAGAGAAGGGAAATCACTGGCTAAACCTCCTACTTCCTCAGTCCCTCTATTTCTGTTACCTGAATTATGAAATTAGGATGTCTTCCTTTCTCCTTCACAACTATCATTTTGAGGATCACAGGAAATATTTTTTTGTGCCAGGTCTTCAAATCACATTGTGCCATACAAATGGCAGGCTTCACCATTTTTATAGGGAAATTAATACCTACCTTTTCTCCTTAAGTACTGAAAGTGCCATTTTACATGTTAGAAACAACATTTCCCCCCCATTCCAATTCTTTTGATCCTCCCTCTCACTATAGTAGTCTTTAGTGAGTTTAATTAAAGATAGGTGAGGATCACATCAATTCCTGATACTATTCTTTACAGAAAAAAAAAAAAAAATGCGCTGTAAGCAATAATCACTTGGCAAATGTGGATTCGAAGTCATCAGTTAGAAAAATAATCAGCTCTTAAAATACCAAAGAGTTGAGAATAAGTCAGTACCATAATGAAAACAGTCTCTTCAAATTTAATATAGGTTTAACTTTTTCTACAAATTCACTAAATACTTAAGACTTGCCTGAATTCCTTTCAATGAGGAAACTCCCATATAAAGGAAAACACCATATAGAACAGGCATTGGAATAAACTGTAAGTAAAAGGACCACAATTAGAACTCATGCTACAAAAACCATTTCACAGCAATGAATACATGGTGACAGAAGTAAAAGATCAGTGATAAGGATTAGACAAACTTCACATTTTTATATGTAAGAAAATGCTAATAATCAACAGATCCTTGGAAAATTGCTCATCTTCTACAAAGGAATAGGTTCAGTAGTTTAAAAGTACGATAGAATACTTGGCTTAAAAGCCTAGATAATTTTTAAACAAAATCTTTCTGTAGTGTACTTTCTACATCAGATTGCTGTGAAAATTAAATTACTTCATATACATTTAAAAAACTTGAAAAGCACCTGAAACTCAAAGAGCATTTATATTACTATGAATACCTCCCCTTCATTGCCAATACTGTACATAGCATTTACTAACTACAATAATTGAAATCCACCTCTGGAATAAAATACTCATTACTCTGGTAGTTAGAGAGATCCCAAATCACCTATCTGGCCCATACCTAGGCATTTTGTAGTGAAGCCTGGCTATTAACAGTCCCCATCAATTTACTCAAAAGCATAATGACCCAAGGGAGAGGCCTGTAAGAAAAAAAAGACTCAGCAACTACAAAGGAAATTCATATATACCTCAACTCACCAACCTAGTATGTTTTTTTCTAAGGAGACCCTGGAAGAAAAAGCAGTAATTCATCACCCTTAGAAAAGACCAACTAGGTTGGTTAATTGAGGTGTAGATAACCAACTCCCCCAGGGAACTTTTAAAAAATATTTATCCAAAAAGTAACTTCAGAATGATAAGGAATGGGAATGACCAGAATGAATAATTCCTAGAAATTGTTTAAAGATATGATTATTCAAGTAATTAAAAACAATTCTGTAATAATAATTTTAATAAGACTAAAAATCAGTGTAATGATATAGAAAATGGTAGAAATACTCTCTAATAGTGAGATGTGAGGGAATCAAAATGTAAGAATAACTTCAGAAGGTCTGGGATCTGTTTAGCTTGGGTGGGGCGTGGGGTGGAAAGGCACAAGTACCTGAAGATACTAAAACCAAACAGATACATAAAACTGGCCTCTAGAAAACAGTGAAACAATGACATTGAGGGAGGGAAGAAGGAAGGGAGGAAGGGAAGGAATGAATAAATTTATTTGGTTTTGATGCCTGCACTGTTATTTTTTATGCAGTAGGATTTAGTAAAATAAGGTGGAGTTCCTGGCCAAAGCACTGCTTAGTCCTCAGTAAATATTTTTATCATCATAATAGTGATTATGAGTTTCCAGAAGATTTACTTTTTTATGATTTCACTTACTGTAATGCATGGAACGCCTAATTATAATGACAGCACAAAATGTTAGTACCTTTACAATAAAACTAGAAGTATAAACCACGCAAGGCAGGCGTTAGGAGGGAGTGTGGAAATGGAGGATAAACACAAGCATGCTAAACTCATCCCGAAAGATAGGCTTAGATTAAAGGTTCTCAAAGATTTTGATGTCAGAACCCCTTTATACTCTTAAAAATCCTGAGGACTCCTCCCACCCACATCTCCAAACACTTCTGTGTGAATGTGTTAGAAATATAAGATATTCATCATGCTAGAATTTAATTTTAAATTGCCCCTCCCCTTTTATTTTGATACCACAGACTGAACCAAGGAGCGCTTAATCACTGAGCCACATCCCAGCCCTTTTTATTATTACTATTATTTTGAGACAATGGCTCACTAAGTGGCTTAGGGCCTCACTAAATTGCTGGGGCTGGCTTTACACTTGCAATCCTCCTGCCTAGGTCTCCCAGGGCCCTGGGATTACGGGCACGTAATTTGCTATTTTTAAATTAATTTGATAATAACAATACTAAGCCCATGATAAGTTAATATAAGGAACATATTTTTATAAAAAATTATAATTTCCAAGCCAGGCTCAGTAGTGCATGCCTGTAATCTCATTTTTACTTATTTTCTAATGAGTGTTTGTTACCTTTGTTTCATAGAGTGCATCAGACAGAATGCATTAACTTCAAAAACAGCATTATATTTTTAAAAACTGGTCAAATAATTTTCATCTACCTTTCAATATAACTTCCTCTAATATTTATAAAAAATTCTGAGAATATTCTCTCCTTTTAAATCATAACTAAGCATTGATCAACTCCTCCCAAATCTAGTCTTTAATACTACCCTTTTACATTACTTTTAAAATGGACACACCTATCACTGAAATGTTTACTATGCTAAAAACCTTACCAAATATTATTTCCAAAGTAAATTATAGGACATGAAACTGATGTTTTAGATACTGATTTCAATGTCTCATTTTCATACAACTAAGTATAAATGTTATGATAAATAAGATTTTTAAATGCTACCAGAGACTTTACCTTTAGTACTGAAGTCATGAACACAGAGAGGCCCATTAGAATAAAAATCATTAGTCCTGTAACTCGCTGTTCACGAATTCCCAAAAACTTGGGTTGTTCCCCTGGAGCAGAACATTCAGATTCAACTTTCAAGCTGTTGACATGACTTATTGACAACACCGTTGCAGCCACAAACCATGGAAGTCCCATGACAGAGCAAACTCCCAACATAACACCAACCATGAGCAAATCAAGGTGGTAGCCAGCTCCTTTCTGAAAAGTGAAATAAACAGGAATATCTATTAGTCTAAACTGGTCTTTCAGGTTAAAATTCTATATTAGTTATACAAAGGGAAGAAACTACTTTCCATCTTCCATCTTTTAATGTTCTAATTTGGGAACACCATAAACCTTTGAAGAAATCACAACACTTAAGGCAAAAGTTGGAAATCACCTTCAATTTGTGCTCCTTTCTGTTTATGATGACAGCTGTAATTTGTTGATCCATAAAGATGAGAATGGTACAGAGCAGGGCTGGAATAGCAGCTATTAATAAGGTCCACCAAGGATTATCTCCCAATGGGCTTATGATCCAGCCCCTATTTGGATCAGTAGGCTGTTAAAAAATTAAAGAAAAAAAAAAAAAAAAAGAGTTTCATTTCTCTACTGCACTAAATCTCCACAGCATAGACAGGGTCTATTCCAAGAAATACTAAGGGATAAAAAAGAACTGAACTAAATCTTGGGATGTGTACTCAGTTATTTGTAAAGAGTGCCAAAGGACTTCTTCCCGTTTTTACAAGCATGCCCCTTGCCATGTAACTTAGCCACTCTATATCTAGAGGCAGAATTTATTTCCCTTCCCCTTGAACCTGGGATGACCTTAAAACTTTAACCCATGAAATAAGGCCAAAGTGACACCGACTTCCAAGTCTTGACCTCAAGAAAACCTGCAGCTTCTTCTCTTAATGCTCTCAGAACCCTAAGATGATTATGCTGTTGAATAAGCCTAGATAAACTAAGCTTCTTGAAGACAAGAAGCAATGTGGTGGGGGAGCCAGGCAGGAGGGGTGGGGCAGACTACAACCACTCCCTCTACTTTGACCATCAGAGCTGAAGCCCCAGATTAGTGAATGCAGCCACGCTGACATCAGGAAACCATCAGATGACTGCAGCCACGTGAAAGGTCCCAGGTGAGATCCAGAAACCAGGCTACTACTCAGCTAAGCCCAGTCCCTACTGGCACATAACTACGAACAAACAAAGAGCTGTTGTTTAGAGATCATATTTTCAGGAGGTTTGTTAAGCAGCAACAGGACAAGCAAACCAGAAATCAATCTACCTACTTGATCAACTCCCAAATTAAAACTGCTATACAGATCCTGTGCTAGTGATCTTAGCAGGATGGTACTGAATCTGAATCAGCCCTTTGGATAGTATTTTTCCAAAACAACTACTGACAAAAAGCTGGAATCAGATATTAACACATTTTAATGATGTTAACACGAAACTTATTTTTGTAACAAAAAATTTTAAAAGACTGTAACAGAGTTTACGGCTCTTGGAGGATACTGGATGTATTGAAACTTAAATATATTTTTATTACCTAGATTTAATATTCAGGCTATTTTTCATGAAAGCATTTGACAGTACAAAAGGGAAACTTAATACTTTCAATGTTCAGGTATTCCAATCTTCCTACAGCTATATATAAAACTGCTTCATACTTCTATATCTGAATAAAAATATTTTATTTACACAATGCTTTCATTCTTAACTATTTCTTGATTTGTCTCCCCAAATACATTTGATGCTTCTCAAAATTGAGACTGCTATCTGAATAAAGAAATAAAGGAATAACAGAAATATATTTAGGAACCAGAATTATAGAAAATTATGTCAATATTTTAAATCAACATTAATTTAGCTTCATTTTCTTATATACTCTTATAATAAGACTTGGTAAAAACAGTGACTTTCCTATCCTAGCCATTTCTTAACAACCTAGTGGCACAATGTCTACATTTTTAAACAGAAATCTCCAAATTTAGAAACAAAAAATTAAAAATAAACTGTACCAAACTGCTCTATACTCACTCATATACTATATTACTATACCTGTAACAAAGATTAATTTTTCTTATTTTTAAATTTAATATTGTTGGTAGATTATTTTACATCCATGCACATGTACTTTGGAAACCACTGGTTTTTAAAATACTGTTAATTTTTTGATCACAATGAAAGATAAAGCATACTAAAATTATTTCCATTATATACCTTGTTTCAGATCCCCTTAAGCCACCTTCTTCCAAAAGAAGTCACATAATTTACTCAAGGCAAAAATAAATGTAACCAGTAACACAACTTAAAAGTTGCTTCCTCTTATACATCACAAACAGAGGGAGGAATAAAAAATTACAGACCAGAAAAAAAATACAGAACAGACGATTATCCAATATCTGGGGAGGGTTGGTTGGGGCACCAATCTCCTTGTGGTCAAAAATTCCAGTTGTAACTTTTTTTGTGGGGAGTGGGGGACAAAACTTGAACCAGGGGTATTTTTAACAGTGAGCCACATTCCCAGCCCTTTTATTTTTTTTTTTTATTTTGAGATAGGGTCTGACCAAATTGCTTAGGGCCTCACTAAGTTGCTGAGGTTGGCAACAGTAGGTACTATAGTAGATTTCAAAATTATGATTTAATACCCCATTCTTTACATTTATTTATACCTCTCTATGAATGATAGCATATATAGTCTGTCTGCATATGTTTTGATAAATTTTTATTTTTTACAATAAATTTTTGTGTTACTTTACGGTAATGAGTAATAAACCATTCTGTAAATATACATTATGCATTCATGGCATAACTTTTTCTTAATTTTTTCAATATTTCTAGGTCTTTGTGAGTCCTTTGAAAGTGCCCCCCACTAAATTGCAGCAAGCCACCACCCTACACCCCAAATCAGCATCTAAACTGCACAGTTCCAACCCAGGCTGTTCAATAGGATACAAGTTTGCCAATGAAAGTAAACAATTCAAATGGAGGCTTGCATTAAATATTTTTCTTATAGAAAACATTTTATTTTTTCCTGATTTTGCTGGAAAATGTTACATGGAGCTTTCCAATTACTGTCAGATACATGGCCCTTCTAGAAATTTAACTAGGGTCCCACTGTCATTTTTCTAAATTCAAGTTTAGGTTACTTCTTTGAAGGATGTTTCTCTTCCCCTGGAAAACACACTAAGAGAGAGATCCAACTAGGAAAGCAGAGTCCATTTTTTAAATGGCTCCCAACTCTTCACCATGGATGTTTTCATTTGCTTTGATATATGAGCTATATACTTTTCCTAAATAGGTTCTCTCATCTCTTTTTTTATTTCATTTTTTCATATGTGAGAAATACACATATAATTTTTCCTGTCAAAGCATCAGCTCTTCAAAGAGACTACACATACTAAGGGAGGAGTGTCTCATTTTTAAAGTAGTTGTAAAGTAGTTTGACATTCCCAAGGAAGAAAAAAAGCCACTTGTTTCAATCCTTACCTCAAATTTTTCAGGAACATGAAGTTTAGGAGATGGAACTCCTACAAGGTAGTCAACTGCAACCATTATTACTATTGTGAGAAATACGGCAAAGTCACTGATTGTCGATCGCACCTATGTTAAAGGCATTATGTTAATATAAACAAAAAGTATGTCCCCTTTCTAAATAATTCATCTCTTTCACAGGCAAAACATCACTAAAAAGTATGAACGGAATTTTTAATTACTGATAATGGCAGTGACATACATTTATACCTAATTCTTTCCAAATGATTACATAATTCACAACTAACCTTTGCTTTCTTGGTATCAGTATCTTCCCACTGTGAGCTCAGACATATACCATACATTTTTAGTATAAGTAATTTATAATTACTTGGCAAAGTATTAACCTTAAATGATATACTGCTATTTTGAAATAAACCAAGAAAATGAAAACCAAAAACATGATAACCAGAATTCCCAAAATTACATCCCAGTTACCTTGGTAGGAAAATAACGCTTGGTCTTAAATTGCTTGAGGAATGAAGACAGAAAAAATGTTGTGAAAAATAAGATGACACACCAAAAGAGCACATCTGGAATATAAGGTCCATGAGGACTACAAGCTGATCCTACAAATGCACCATGAAAGGTTTTACATTCCTGGAAAAAAGGGGGGAGGAAAAAAGAAAATAGAGGAAGTTTTCAAACATCCAATAAAATTAATAAACTTCATTGACTCTAAGATGCAAATTTTATGTTTCACTTTGCAAGAAAAGGGGCACTGCAAAGTCAACTGTATATAACACATCATCGATGAACTGTAAGACAGCACCTAAGTTCAGAGATGCTGTGACTTGTCTAAGTCAATGAAATAAGACTATTTCACTTATGTCCTCCTTTCCTTCAATTATATATTCCCTTTAGTAAAAGGACTATAATGAGTATTATTTATGAAATGTTTCACCTGCATTCTTGTTGGTCCACAATTTACTGTCTTTCCTGTATTTTTGAATAGGTGGCTTATACCAAAGCAGCAGACAGAAAATCAGTCTTATGCCCTGTTACAATGCTGAATAGAGATGGCTGCAGTAACAAACTGAAATCAGTAACAAAATCTGTGGCTGGATTTTCTGATTCAAACTCAAGATCTTAGAATTGAAACCATGGTCTTTCATGAGGAAGTAAAGTAATCATTAAGATAATATATCCTTTGACAAAATTGATAACATAATACAAAATATATCATATTTGATAGAAGTCCATTGACTTAATTTTCCTTTAGAAGAAAATTTAGAGATTAGAGGAAGTGCCCCAAATATAACTCATTTTAAACAACAATAACGAAAAAAAAACTATCACAAGAAAATTTTAAAGATTCCATTATTTTTAATTCCAATCCATGAAATTAAAGGCTATAAAAAAAAAAAAAAGAATGCCACCACCAACATGGCAAAATGAATATCAAAAAATATACTGGAGCCTGGCGCAGTGACACACACCTATAATCCCAGTTGCTTGGGAGGCTGAGGCAGAGGGATCACGAGTTCAAAGCCAGCCTCAGCAAAAATGAGGCCCTAAGCAACTCAGTGAGTCCCTGTCTCTAAAAAAAATACAAAATAGAGCTGGGGATGTGGTTCAGTGGCTGATTGCACATGAGTTCAATCTCTGGTACCAAACAAAAAACAAAAAAAACAACATATACTGGAAAGACCTGTGTCTCTAATGTCAAGACAGGATGCCCATCAGGAATCAGAAATCAAATTCTTTTTTTATTTTTTTAAACATTTATTTTTTTAGTTGTAGTTAGACACAATACATTTATTTGGTTTATTTATTTATTTTTTTAATGTGGTGCTGAGGATCGAACCCAGAGCTTCCCACATACTAGGCAAGTGCTCTACCACTGAGCCATAATCCCAGCCCCAAAGCAAATTCTTTTTAACAAGTCACTTTTGACTACTTCAATCAGCTATACCTCTTCCACAACAAAAAATAATTTGCTAATTACAAAACAGTAAAACATGTCTCTAAGTTGCTATGAATAGTACTGATTCATAAGAGAATTCCTGTGATGGAAATGTTATATATCTGCACTGTTTAATACAGAAGCCAAAAGTTTTATGAAGTGACTGTGGCTAGTCAACTCAGAAACTGAACTTTTTATTAATTTTATTTAAACTTAGACACATGTTAAGGCTACTGTTTGGATGGCACAGCCTTAAATTACCAATAGGATAAAATTTCAGATATTTTTTTCAAATTATTTAGTTAGGGGCTAACTATCACCTTTAGTGAGAAAGGATGGATTCAGTTACTTATATAATCCCCCTATTTAAAAAACAAACAAAAAAAAAAAAAAAAAAAAACTTCTAGAGAATTTCAGGGGATCTTTGTTTTAATTCTGACTGCTGGCTTCACTTAATATGTTTATGCCTAGCTCATAAGCAACACACCATGGATATTACAGAGCAAGGACAACATTTCCCAACATAATACAAGTGCCTATAATAGTATTCAGTATATAGCAGATGCTTATAACACATTTTGCCCTTTTTCCTTCCTGTTTTCTTAAGAGCTTGAATCAGACTAGACTCTTGAGTTAAACAAAGTTCACAAGTATGTTCACATCTTTTTAATAACTTTTAAAAAAATCTGAGAAGTGCAGTATAGTCTTTTTATCTCCCTAACCTTCATTCTTTTTAGCCTATAATTTCTAGTGCATGATACACAAAAAAGTGGGACCTCCTATTTGGTTAAAACACTATATTTTGAAAACATACCATAAATCCATTGATCAAGAAGAAAATAAGAATAATCTGAAAAAACTAAAGAATTTATTTAATACAATATTTATAGCATCCTCCATTTTGTAATATACTTACAGAAACAGTGAGATTTCCCCAGGAAATACTGTGTGCTGTTATATTCTCTTTCTTCCATAGCTCTAGAGTTTCATTACTAGGGTCAGGAGGTTCAATACATACACATCTGAAAAATCACAGTAGGTGAAATTTTTATTTATTTAATTAATTATTTAGTACCAGGTATTGAACCTGGTCAATGAAATAAGACTATTTCATTCCACTGAGCCACATCCCCAGCCCTTTTTATTTTTTATTTATAGACAGGGTCTCACTAAGTTGCTTAGAGCCTCATTAAGTTGCTGAGGCTGGCTTTGAACTTGTTATGCTCCTACCTCAGCCTCTCCAGCCACTGGTATTACAGGCACTGCACCCAACATGGTAGGTGAATTAAAAGTCACGCATTTCATGCTTACATTTTACTCAATCAACTGCACGGTGTGGTAGCTTTTAATTTCTTAATTTTTTTTCCATGTTGCAAAGCATGGAGACTAGAAACGACACATATCAAACAACAGAATGGAATAAGACTGGTATGATATTAATAAAATTAGTTCACATAAAATATTTACTTTATAAAATTGGTTAAATATATCCCTTGGGGGGAACATGTTTGTTTGTTTAATCTAAGAGGACAAAAAAATATTTTTAAAATAATTAAAAATTTTAAGATACCACCGTGTTTGGCAAGATTATTCTCCATTAAATCCTATCTCCTCAATCATCACAGCAGTCACTGTTGTCTCTTCCTATCCCTGCAATACAACATGTATTTATTCCCAATAAAAGTTACACTGCTATTGATTTTTTTGTGCTCGCACTAGACCTAATACTCATATTCACCCTTTAATGAATTTAAGATTCACTCTCAAATAAATAAAAATTTTCATCAGGACAATACTAAGAAAAATAAGATCAGAGTTCAGTTCATATTTAGAACTATCTCAACTGCCTAAATAAGCTAGAAACACTTAGCAAATGAACCTCTAAATATAAATTTAAAAAATAAAAACAAACATGATTACTCCCAAATTAGATAATGAACTGTTTGAGAAAAGATGAGAAGATGGATCTGGAGTCCACCCAGGTGTTGTTACTTACTAGCTGTTCAATCTAAGGCAAGTTTTAACCTCCAAGAGCTTCAGTGTCTTCAGACAAGAAAGGGGCTATGGTATAAACACCGTTCACTAGTATATTCACAAGAATTAAGAAACGAGCTTCAGTGTCTTCAGACAAGAAAGGGGCTATGGTATTAACACCGTTCACTAGTATATTCACAAGAATTAAGAAACACTCTGAACACAATGCTCAACGCTCATAAGCTATATGGTGAGTAGATGCTGTTCACATGCAGCTACTCAGTTAATCAAAAGGAAACATTATTCTAAGGCTGGTACTAACAATAAAAGTCATCATTCAGAGGTCAAAGGAAAAAGTGCACAGAAAGAGAGAAAATGAAAAAAAAAGTAAAGTAAAGCATGTAAGAACAAAGAAGACAGCATATCACAAATTTAAAATCAAAGTATCTCTAATGTTTTCAAATAGGTCAGTACTTATACAGAATTTCATACCCTTCCCTACTTTATCTATCAAAATTGAGGATATACTAGGAAGACAAAGAAGGAAAAAAAGTAACAAAAGTATGAAAAAAGGGGAAGATACAGGATCTCAGGTCAGGCTTAGGTGGAGAGAAGGAAAAAGGTGTGCACCCTTTCTACTTTAGATGACTACATATCCCTATATGTGTCAATCAAATGAAACACCACATTTATACCAAACAAGATTGTGAAAGACAACAAATAGAGACACTTCTTTGATATGTCTAGTTTTAACAGTCTGCTTTACTTTTATCTAAATATATTCACCAATCTTTTGTAACTATTATATGTCACTTTTCAAATCCTATTTTATTCTAGAGTTTTAGATTATGTTCATTTCATTCCTTCTTCTAATCTTTTTTTTTTTTGTCATCTTGATGGTTGAATAATACTTTTCTTATTCGCAAGGAAAACACTCCATTAAACACAAAATATACTAAAATAAAAATATACTAAAATTCTACCACAAAACTTCAATATATGATAACAAGTTTCAAAACTATTAATTAAGACACAAAATGTGAGGAATATACAAATACAAAAAATAATCCCACATCCTACTATACATGTAGGATGTGGTTATGTAGTTAAAGAATTAAAATCTAATATTATTGCCTAAAGCAAATATATGGTAGGCTAATTGCCAAACAAATTTAAATAGACCAATATAATTCAAACAGAAGACTGAAAATACACACATATAATTTATTTCAGTGAACAAAATGAATGAACTTGATGAACTACATTTATGTCCTCTGAAAGCTTTGGTAAAATCTCACCTGAAACAAATATATCAACTACTAGATGGCTGGTAGTTGTTGCTAGATACAGTGGGCATTATATTGTCAAAAAGAAAACACAAAAGGCATTTTCTTAGGCTCTGACATCTTGACAAAAATACTTTTTAATATTAGTGAGAAACAGCACTTACGAGTAGCTGGTCAGTTTATTTAAGTTGTTGTGCATATTAAATGCATATATTTCTCCTAAATGAAAAAGCTTCTCCAAAGCTTCATAGATGAATATGATGCAAATGAGAGCTGCAAAAGCCTCTTCTGTAAACCGAGTGATGTAACACACAAGGCTGCTCGCATCTGTTGCAACCAAAACAATGCACAAGAAAGAAGTCCACAGACCAATACTGGTTCTTAAAGACAGATAGGAAAGGTGATAATCTCTGTTCAGAAATAAAAATGTGAACATAATCAACATATATATAGGGAATAGTACTTGTACCTTAAAATTTTCATAATAAACAATAAGAACAAAACATGATTCCTAAAAAAAAGAGAGAGAAGGAATTATAGAATAACAAAATAATGATTAGATAATGCTCTACTTTTCTACTTCAACTGAATGAAGACTTACTGGTTATTACATTTATATAAAAGATTCATAGTACATATCTATTAGGCAATAAATATTTCAAAATTAATAGACCTCATTTTAGGAATCAATTATGAGAAGTAAATGACAGATTAAAAAAAAAAAGAATTGTATTTGACTCCCTCTGAAGACCAGGAAGCTACACATCAATACAGTAAAAACAGCTCCAATGTCTTGCCATCACCACCGCCACCTCCTCTCCCACCATTATAACCAGAGAAAGGTGATTTCTTTTTTTAAATTTCAAACAAGCAGCTACTATATTTCAAGTCATGAAAGATTAGAATCACAGTCAGCTTGTTTAGTGGGTACAAAATCAGAACAAGAGTTAGATGAACCAATTATTTAAAAGCATCAAGTTGTTTCAGGCTAAAATGTTCAACTGCATTTATGTCATAAAAAGACAGTATTGGCCCTGTTGAATTCAAAGCATACCAAGTCCAATCCCCTGTATTACCTCCACACCATAAATAACCTAGTCAGTGGAAACTGACACTTCTCTCTGATTGCTTCAGTCTCATATCTGTTAAACAGGACTGACTGGTAAAGTTACCTCTTTCTAAACTTCCTGTATAACAACAACGTATTGTTTAACAAATAGTTCAGATGAATATCTTCTTATCGGTTGAAATTTGCTAGAACAAAGGATTTTTATGATCTGTTTATCAGTACTCAAAATACATTGATTTTGCATTGATGGGCAATCTTATTTTCCTCATCTCTAAGTTACTGAGGTTGGGATGGTGGTAGAAGCCTTGATGGGGCCAACCACAGTGCAGCCCAAAAAATTAAAAATGCAGATATTGATCAGAACTTTTCAGTTGCTAATAAACAATAATATATAATTGTACATATATGCAAATACACATGATGAATAGAGAACTATTACTTACCTGCAGAATTTAAATAAAATTTTTTCAAACACTAGAACTGGACCTGTGCTCCCCAGTATTGTTAGAGGTTGCCCAGCAAACAATGAATAGGCAATCCCAGTTAATGATGCTCCAAAGAGAGACTCTATTGCACTCTGTTCAAGGAAAAAAGAAATGAATAGAAGCAATACATCATAAACACATTTCTTACCTAATATAATACATGTTAGACAGCTGTAAAATAAAAATACAAGCCAAGTAGTTACAAATATAATGGAAGCACAAACTTATGGCTCTTAAAATTAAAATTTCATTACATAAAACTACAAATACATTCCAAATACACAGAGAAAACTGATTTGTTTTGGTATATTTAAAAGTAAATTTTTTGTAATCATCCTTAATTCAAGGCAATACTGTGAGATGCAAATAGTAAATGGAGGAGACATATATCAGGGATTCAACTCTATCTAAAGATGTGTGTTATTTTTAATATCTCTGGCATGTCTGAAATAGTTCATTAAAAAACACATTTAAATGCTCAATACAGAGGTACAAAAAAGAATCTTTCAAATAGATAAGGAATTAACATTTGACCCTATTTTTCAAGCAGATTTCATATATAAACTACTGATAAACCTAATCAATTGATATCAAAAATGACATACTTAACATAAACAAAATCTCCATAAAAAATTCATACCAACCATAATAGAGAAAGTATCTTATCATTAAAATTTGACAAAATAAAAAAAAAAGATGAGAAAAATGTACCACCACCACTATAACATCCCAACTAATTAGGTTATGAGATGATAAGGGGTGATGATACACCATACTACTAGACAAAGGGAAGGGGTCAGAAAGAAAGAATAGTTTACCATTCACAAACACCACAGCCAAGTGGAATGTACTACCCAGAGCGGGAAAGCCCATAGTTGGTAAAGACAAGAAAAGGAAGTTTTCAAGACAACACTCCTGAAATGAGAGGCAGTAGGCAAAGAGAGTAGGGCTTCAGGACCAGATCCAAAGTGGAAGACTGGTTAGTGCCATGCACTGAGCTCTGGCTATATCACAACCTTTGAAAGCCAAAGCTTTCTCATTTTTAAATGGGAGGAGATTACAACTAGGAGACCTTAAGTGGTATTTGTAGAAACACCCAGCAAGCACAGTATATGGCACCTGGAATGTATTTAATAAATAATAGCAGTTCTCATTATCAACTGTAACAAGTATCTTCCAAAATCAGAGCATTCACAAAGTAACAAAGACAACAAAAGTATAATTCAACTATCAGAATAAAAACAGGATGAAACACATACAAATTTGTCTCTTGGCAACATAATGGAGAAGCATCCATATTAATAATACATTTGTTAACTGTATGAGATAATTTATTTTCTTGCCTATGGGAAACCAGTTTGTGCTAGAAGACACTGGTAAGCCACCACAAAATATTTAGGAATGAATTTTGGTTAAGCTTAAGGGAAAAAAGTGTAAATGATATTGAGGGGGAAAGAAACTGAGAAGAGGAGAGTATAACAGATGAAAAAAAAAGTTAACAGGAGCAGATGGGCACAAAATTAAGGTTCCCCTCCCTCAACCTTGGTTTAAAAAACAAATGGTGCCACTGAAAACCCTTCCTCACAGCCTCTCCTCTTCCTTACTGCCATAGCTACAAAAGCAAAACATTCCCTTATCCAGATCTATTTTTCCCCTTACCCAGACTATTTTTTTCTAAGTTTTGCTCAACTTGTAGTTCATTCCCAAACTAAAACCTGTCTTTCCCTTAGAAAATCACAGCCCCATTGCAATGTCTTCTCTACCACACTCTACAGTTATAAGTTTCCATTTTGCCTATCAAAAGCCCTCTTCACACCTCCCTACTGTTCTCCTTTACGACTGTACTAAATCACTGAACACCTCCTTCTAATTATTCCTCCTCAAAACTTCTAGTTGGCTTCTGCAAAATTACACCATCCTCAATTCTCTTCTAGGGCTCTGGCTATACCTGTGTCCAATCTATTGGGTCATTTTCATTTTCCACCCTGCCCCTCTACCCCATCTCTCCTCCATTCCATAAATCTAGGTTACTTACCACTTTTCCTTCTCCTTCTCTCCCTATAAATTATCTTCCTTGTTAACCTCCACTATTTTCAGTTTCAAATCTCATTTATGGTTTCCCAATCTGTACATTTCCCCCTTTATCACTCTATAAACTCTGAAACTGTACCTCCTAGTACGTCCATTTCTACCTAAAGTTCAGCAAAGCAAATGAAAACAAATACATGATACTTCTGCTTTTTTTATTTATCTTACTCCAATTCCCACCACTCACGTGGCACAGCAAACCACAGTGTAGGAACCATGTATATATTATCATTCTCTTTCACTTAGGTTAGCATCCTTGAGGACAGGAGACACGTGCTCTTATACTAGTCTGCCCTCCTCCAGTGCCTAACACACATCACATGCACATGGTATCAAACAGCAGAAGGAGACGGGCAGGTAGTGACAGTCCACAAGAAAGAAGGAGCACTTTCATGAAAGTAACAGATAAAACACATTTCCACAAGGACCAGCAGTTACATGTACAATTTGTGACAGCATTTATAGCAACTTACTAAAAATATCTGCTTTTGATATATTGAATACAGAATAAGGTAAGAAGAATCTAAATAATCAAAAATAAATTCAGAGTTGCATGAAAATTTTTGTTTTCAGATTTATCTTGTGTTCAGGTCATTAAATACTTCAAATGAATAATTATCATTACTTAGCTTTGGATATTTTTTTAACTTTTATCTATAAAAATATAAATTTTAACTCAAGAGTAAATATTATTAGGTAAAAATACACTTACAAATTATAAATCATCTCATTTAAAGGTCATTAAAATACATGAGCCCCGCCCCCCAAAAAAATATTTTTCAAAATTTTACAAAGTACCATAACTCCTAATACAGTAATACATTAAAAATTTCATTTTAGTCATATCAAAAGAAAGAGGCAATTTTCAATTATATTTTCCAAATAAAAGCCTTTGCTACTTTCACACAGATTTATTAGTAGCAAAATTAAAGTAAATATCACTTCAAAAATCCATCATCTCCACAATTATGTTCTATTCTTCCAAATAGTCTAGCTTGGGCCTACCAGCCAGGGCTGATGGATTCATATTAATCATATGATTCTAACTAATCCTATGATACCTCACAGGGTGAAATAGCCCCACTGATGAATTCCCCCACCCACAATCCCCCACAATCCACCCACCCACCAGGAGACAATGCAAGCCTTTTACTCAATTATAAAACCATTCCATCCAGCAAGGCAGGATAAGTTTTTGTTGTTGGTTTTTTGTTTTTGTTTTTTACCTCAACTGTGCATCTTCTCCTGTTCAAATGGCTTCCCCATGTTTTCCACAGCAATTACCTTTGGGGGAAGTCTGCTTTGGGACAGGTTAATCTTGCTGTGGGTAGACTCTTCAAATAAAAGTACCAATAGTGAGACAAATGCATACAGACACTTGCCTCTGAAGAGCTAAGAGCCTGGCCACTACCAATCTTGGTACTCACTATTCTGCCTTCTGTAGCTTCTCCAAGCAGCCCTCCAAAAGTGATTACAGGAGACATACAGGCACAGTATAGGAAAAGAATCGAGGCCAGGCACTGCAGGCTTAATGCATCCTTGAAGTCACTCAAGAAAAAAGGTGCTTTCCTTTTGATGTCAAGTATCAAACCACCAAAAAGCCTAAATAGGTGAGATGAAACTCGTCAAACTGTACACTAGAGGATTCTAGCTAGTTCACACTAAAACTATGGGCTACATAAAACTGCTGGTGCCTAGCGTTTTCTCAACAAAAATTTAAATCCAACTTAAAACAACAGTATAATTTATAGAAGATACACTCATTTAATCTACTGATGATAGAGGAAAGATCTCATTAAGCTAAAAGAGACAAACACATTTTTTTATAGACTATATACTGACAAGACTGCAGGCAATGATTTTATATGAGTAAATGTAACTTTGGACACAAATGTGCAAAGAAATATACAATAAACAAAACCTAGCCATTCATGAAAATATGCATAAGCAATTCTACTCATTATTGTCTACATTATATATCTTAAAGGCACTGTTAGAAATACAAAGAATGCAATTATAATCAAAGTATCCTTTAAAATGAATGTAGTATGCTGTACTTAGTTGCACAAATAGTTATTAAATAATTTTAATAACTTTAAAAAATTTGTGCTTCAATTATATAATTATTTCTGTCTAGGAACAAAACCTAAAAAGCTATGTCGGTATACTTAGTTTATTACATATGTAGTCAAATTAGTACATATATTAATAAACCTATGAGATTAAAATCTATATTATATTTATAAATGCAAAGGGGTGAGGATGTAGCCTAGTGGTAGAGCAGCTCTGGGTTCAACCTCCACACTACAAAAAAACGAAAAAAAAAATTCAGACTTTTAGATACATCTAACTTGAAAATTTCCCCAAAATATATAAGCTCCATAAAAGGAGTTTAGTAACCTATCTCCATTGTCTAAAATACTACTTGGGGGATAGTAGGTACACTCAATAGATGCCAGTGACTCAATCCATAATTCAAAAAAGTTCTGTGTCATAAAATAGGTAATAATTCAAATATCAATTGCAAGAATTTTTTTACAATTAATTAAGAAATTAATTGTAAACTTTCAAATGCTTTGGATGTTCTGAGCTTTCTCATTCTATTTATTTTAAAGCTAATAGTGAAATACATCCTAAACATACCTTTACAAGTGTTGGAAGTTATTCTATAAATAATCTGATATCAAGGGAAATCAGCTTACAATAAAAAGATGCCAATGTATCTATAACATCAAATCAATAACTAGTTATTTAAAAGATGGCTTATAGAGGCTCTAAGGTGACTGTGAGATTAGTGGGGGGTCTAATTCAGAGAATAACTCTATCTCCATATAAAGTTCAAAGAAATGATAGCTAATAGACCAGCACTGTCTACACAGCAATGGTATTTTATTCTTTTATATTCATAGAAACTAATACATTAGTCAATGAGTCACATTGTGAGTTTAATTTATACCCAGTATGCCCATTGTTATTTTTCTTATACATAGGACCCTTTAAGACATGTCATCAAAATCCCTAATACAGTGTCTATATATGGTATCCTAGTTTTATAAGCAAAGATTTTAAGATTCACGATTTTTGAGTTCCATACTGCTCCCCAGTAGACAAAACAGCATCAATACCCATATATATGGAAACACCACAGCATTTATCTACTTCTACAAAACATTTTAAAACATTGTAAAGATGTTTATACCTGGCAACAATTCTATTCTTTACTCCAAAAGTTAACTTTTTACTTTTTCTAAAAAGGTTTCCACAGAGAATATTACAATTTAATCATGCTTGTCCATGTAATTCTATAGTATCTCATGATATTTTACATATATGTGTGTGTGCATAAAATATTATATATAAATCTATACGTAATACAAAATCATTCATTATAATTCCTCTTCCCAAAATTTGATATGATGAACTCTATAAGGACTCTAACCCTTCATTAAAAACCTTAGTAGAGGCAATGAAAATTAACCTATATACCAAATAACTGCAATTTTTAAATATATGGTCCATTATTTCCATTTTAAACTAAAGTTTGGTATGTACTATTAAAATTACTTTTAAATGCATATAAAATTTTCTCAGAACTATAGAACTTATACAATAATATATATTTTTAAAAACACAAAAGAAAGACTGTATAATATTAGGTTCCAAATACTTGGAAAGAAAAACAAAATGTTCATGCTTTTTTCATCAAATCAAACCCTGGTTTCAAAAAGATGTCAGTATCTGGGTACCCACCGTCCAGTCCTCTGCAGCTCAGGCCCAGCATGATGAGCAGCCTCCTTAGGAGTCTCACCAGATACAGGGGCAGATCCATTGGGAAACACTGGAATCTTTCTCTTTTCCTGAATTTCATAAAAATACATTTTCAGAAATCTGTTTTTTAAAAAACTGAAGTGGTACCTTTGATTGAAGGTAACATCAGACCTTATATGGATTATATATCTAATCAGTGATCTAGAAAAATGCTTCCTAAAGTAAACTTCTCATTAAATAAATTACACTGTGAAAAAATAAATTAATTACACTATGAACAGAATCTAATGTATTCTGAATTTATGATTAGCTTTTTGTATCATATATTCTAAACATGTAAACATACAATTTCATTTACTCTTCAGCAATAGTTATGAATAGTCTCCAAAAAAAACCTCTCTCTCACCAGAAATCTTTATAAATACTGTTCATATCAACTACTGAGAAATGTACACTAATTTTGAAAATGCTGTTTTTCTTTCACTAAAATACTTCCCTTTAAAAAGTAGCACAAGAATTGTTTATTAAACATGTTTTAATGAAAATCAGTTTCCTGCTATATTTCATTTTAAAGAGTACCATTGCCATGACATAGGAGAGTCTCTCTCACAGTGAAGACAAAGGATTGAGCTTTTAATTTGTTACCTCAAGAGGTAACTAAACTAAAAGACTATGTACATGTTTGCATACATATGCACATATATGTAAGGGGAAGGAGGGAAGCAAGGGAGAAAGGAAGGAGACAGAAAATGAGGCAGAGTAAATGTGGTCCCAGGAAGTCACCTGAAGTCAAAGGCTCTGGCTCAACCACAGACTTATATGGCCTGGTTTACATATCCAATATTTATAAAATTACAAGACTCATCTGTAAATATAAGGTTACCATTTGAAAATGTCAAAATTAAAACCACCCTAGGGTAAAGAGGAACCAAATTTATAGAATTCCTAGAAAACAAAAACAATGGAAAACTCTACATAGCATTTATGTATATAAAAAATTAAGCACTCATATTACAAAAAAAAAAAATTAAAATGAATCAAATGTAAAAGGTAGCAAATGTAAAAACAAAAGTCTTTCCTAAAAAAAAAAAAAAAGTGAAATGAAATCAAACAACTAAAATCAGAAACTGAGGTAGGAAAAAAAATTCTTTAAAAAAAAAGGTAAACTGACATTATTACCCTATGTGCATATGATTACATGACCTGTGTACGAGACGAATGAAAAGTTATACTCCATTTATGTATGACGTGTCAAAATACATTCTGTTGTCATATATATTTTTTAAAAGCTGCTGTTTAAATATGATAGATGATTAGCCGCTAGCTAAACAACAAGGAGACAAAAACTTCACAAACTGAGGAAAAATATATAGAGCAAGATGCACAACTGTTTTCAAATAAATTAAAAACTTGGATGAAACAGATAATATACCAGAAAAGCATGATTTATAAAAACAAACCCCAGGAAAAAAATGGAAATTACAGAAACCAAATTCCACAAAAGAAATAAGTAAGATGTTAAACTCTATCATATGACAAAAGATGCAAGATCAAACTATTTTACAAAGTAATTCTTCCAAACTTTTGAAACCAAAATATTCCATACCATTTAAACTGTTTAAGAACAACAGAAAAAAGAAAACTAATGTTTTTATGAAACAAATGGAATAATGATATCAACACATGAAGATAGCACAAAAATCTATAGACCACTCTACTTACAATGGCGCAAACATCTTAAATAGAATAGGGACACAGTCTACTAGCACTTTAAAGTCCAAGCTGCACTCACTCTAACAATACTAGTGTTTTACATTAAGAAATCTACTAATAAAATTTACCAAACAGGTGACAAATAAAATTAATATAATTCATTGCCACAGATGCTAGAAAGGCATTTGATAAAAATTCAACATCCATTTATACTAAAAATTTCAATAAAATAATAACTGGTACTTTCTTAACATGATAAAATGTACATTTTGGCCCCAATATCAGTATCTTATTTAATAAGGGAAACACTAGAGACACTGACAAGAGTTAGAAGCAAGATAAGGAATGCCCTTATTTTAAAGCCACTGCTAGTTAATACTCGTCAGTTAACACAATTAGACAAGAAAAATATTACAGGTAAAAGATCTAAAAATGTAGGGAAAAACCTCTCTCTTATTACAAACAGTATGACTGAAAAAACTACCATATATAGGTGTGTCTCCCTCTGAAGACAGTCTACATTCTACCTTCAATGTGTATTCCTTGTTTTATCCCAAAGGCCTCTCACTCTTGAGATAGGCCGTATTCTGCCTTGAATATGCCTCTGCTTTCCTAAATAAACCTTCTTGTTTCTGAAAACAATAAAACCAACACATACAATTAAAAAAAAAAAAAAAAACTAAGAAGGGTTTTAGGACAAAAAACACATACATGTAAAAACAGTTCACACACACACACACTTACACACACACACACACACACAAATGAAACTAAGACCTCATTTACACTAGAAACAAAGTATTCTATGAATATGCTCTCCAAGAAGCAGGCAAAGTATAGATAAAGAAAACTTTGACATTCTTTGATGCAAAAACTAATGTGAAACAGAAAATTGATTGGGGATAGACATATCATGTTCTTGGAAAAAAAAAAAGATTCAGTGTCAGAAAGATGTCAATTCTTCCTCAGTTCACTGGGAAATTAACTGTAATCGTAACTCTAAAAACCAGAAGGTTTTATTTCTGGACAAAGAAAGCTGATCTTAAAGTTTATATAGAAAACTAAACATGCAAAGACGGTCGAGAGAACTGAGGAGGAAAGGAAAAAGAAAAAAAAATAGGCAAAAACAAGTCTGGACCTGCCAGATATTAATATATACCAAAAAGCCACAAAAAAATTAAGTAGTATAGAATTAATTCATGAATAAACAGAATATAAAAGAAATTCAAGAATCAGACTCAAATGTAGATGGAAATTTAATTAATGTGAAGGCCACATCATTAATCAAAGGTGTAATGCTTAATGTTTTAATGACCTGGGATAACCAGGCAACAAGGTACAAAAAAAAGATAAAGTCTGATGTATAATCTCATATGACACACCATGACAAACTCCAAAGGATCAATGAATGATTTTCAATGGTCAAAAAAAGGTGGTAAAGGGCAATGAACAAAACAATAATCAATGTACACTCAGAAAAATGAGAAATTATATCCCATCCATGTATGATATATCAAAGTACATAAATGCATTCTACTGTCATGTATAACTAAGACAAATTAAAAAATTAAAGACAATAATTATGAATATTCAACCCCACTCATTAAAGAAATGCATATTAAGACCTCATTAAAAGATAATCAGCAAGATAAACATACCAATCAGACTGAGAAATACTTGAAAGTTTATTAGTGAGGATGCAGGGAAACAGGCAGTCCTCTAACTGAGAGTTTTAAAACAGTTCAAGATGACAGGGGATTCTGGTAATATCTACTCAGATTATAAATGACTCCCCCTTTGAACCAGCAACCTATTTCTGGAGACCTATCCTAAAGATATATTTATATGAGGCTAAAATGGCCTGTGAGTACCATGGTACAGTTTGTAATAGCAAAAGACTGAAAATAACCAGAGCTCAGGAATAGGATAAACAATGGTACATCCATAAATGGAACAGAATGTAGCTATAGAAAAAAGAATAAGGAATAGCTCCATCATTACTTATGAACACATCTCCAGGATATACTATTATACAGGTTAGTATTCCTTATCCAAAATACTTGGAACTAAAAATATTTCAGTTTTTTAAATTTAAACATATTTGCACAGATTCTACTAGTTCAGGATTCAAAATCTGAAACATTTTAAGCTTCATGTCAGAATTCAAAATGTTTCAGATTTTAGAGAATTTTGGATTTCAGATTAGAAATGTTCATCCTCTATAAAAAAAGATACACAATATTATATATAGTATGAAAACCTTTGGTAAGACAGAGGAATAAATAAGACTGTATTATGGGGCTGGGATTGTGGCTCAGTAGAATAGTGCTTGCCTGGCACGCAAAGGCCTTGGGTTCAACTCCCAACATTACAAAAGGGAAAAAAAAAAAAGAAAGACTATATTACACGTGCATACTTCCATGTTCTGAATTAAACTAAACACAACAAATCGTCACCCAGAGAGGTGGGCATAAGGGTAAGAAGATAAAGGAGACAAGGTGAATGTAGCTCTGCCACCTACCAACTGAGCTGAGGACCTCACACACTAAACAGTGGTAAATGCTCTCCCACAGAGCAATGTCCCAATACTTTTAAGACTTTTTAATCATAGCAATGTATATTCTGAAATTTTATCTAGTTGTTTTTTTTTTTTTTTTTTTAAATTAAAAAAGTAACTCATGGAAGAAGACCTCTGGATGCTTACCTGAGAAGGAACACTTTTGGGTGGCTCTATACGTATGGAAGGATCCCATTCTCCTGGAGGCAAAACAGTTACTTGATCTAAAAATTCATCAATTCCAGATAAGAGGTCATTTCTGTCTTTTGCTTTATAAGCTACATCATGAAAAATCTAAAAAGAAAAACAAATTGGGTATAAGAATTTTAAAATGGTAAATTCACTTTAGATATCATAAATAAGTTACCCACCCTGGGCAACAATCATAAAAGATAACTGAATGAGGCCTGATCTCATAATAAAAAAATAAAAAGGATTGGGGATATAAATTTAGAAATTTCTTGAAATCTAAGCTAGGAAACCTTTCAAACCTCAAAGAAAGTAGTCAAAAATTTCAAATGTTTAAAAATAAGAATTAAAAAATATCAATACTCACCGATCCTTACCAAAGACAAATATTTGAAAAGTAAATATAAAATAGTAGAGACATTAAAGACAATTTTATAAGCTGTACTATGAAAGAGAAGACTATAATTTAATCCCATAGTAACTGTGTATTTCAAAGGTATTTAACTGTTATTTCAGTACCTCATCTGTCATGAGAGTGGCTATCGATCTGCCAATTTCATGGTACTGTGGTGCCTTGCCTGCTGGACCCAGTAACAAAAACAAAAACCTAAGGGAAGATTGAAATACATAAATTTAAAAACAAAAAGCATACACATGAATCTATACAAACTTGTGTTGAAAAGATCATTCAAATGCAAACACAGAATCAACATTCAAACCTCTTTTTCAATCCCCTACAAGAACAACTAAAACAATGGCAACTCAAAGTAAAGCAGATCACAGAGCTAAGCAAAGGCCTTCAAAATTAACTATCTGTGCAGCAGTCAGATCACATCACCCTTGGGGCCAAATAGGAATGAAGAATGTGTTTTTCATTTAATCCCCATCTTCTTTAGGATTAAACAAATCTGGTCTGAATTAACAACAAAAATAAATTAGTATATACAATGAATATCAATCCTATTAAATATCTGTGAGTTCTGTCAAATAAGTAGTTAGGAGTATACACAAAAAAAAAAAACAAAATTTGTAAAGAAGGGAAGAACAGAGGGAAAGGAAGGAAAAACAAACAAGCGTGTACACAAAAAAAAATATGTAATTCTTCAAATCTGCAGTTCTCAACAAAAACACTTAATATTATAAATATGTGATTTTAGTCAACAATTCCCTTTGAAGGGAAAAATAATTTTTACTTATACTCCAAATTTAACAGAAAAACTCTATTTTTCTAGTGACTAAATAAAAAGTATTTCATTTTCTCTTTGGTTATAACTTTGCTAACACTACAGTAAAATATTAATATTCACACTTGTTCAAACTTGGAAGTATTCACCCTCCCATTTTATGAGAATTTACATATGAATCCTCAGAGTTATTTTTCTCACTTATCTCAATACTTGCAACATTAATGAAAACTGAAGGCTGAGGTACAGCTCAGTGGCAGAGAACTTGCCTAGCATGTGGGAGGCACTAGGTTCAATCCACAACACAGAAAGGGAGAGAAAGAAAAAAAAAACCCTCAGTAAAACAAATTGAAAATAAGTATATTTCCATCAAGTTCCTATTAATTCTTCATATTCATTTATAAAAAAATATATATTTTAGAAATGAGATTCATCTAAAATTAAGCTCCTAAAGCTAACAAACTATAGAACTGTCTCTTGCATAGCTAACAGACTGATTAACACAACACACAACTTGCAAATTTTTCTTATAGATATTACCCTCCTCCCCACCCTCATTTACTTATGATGTTCACTGAACAGAAAATTTTTACTAGGACAGAACAAAGCATTTTGTCTAATTCAAAGGTATTATTACATTTAACCAACCATGAGGTGTCCTCACTTCATAAATGAAATAGAAAATTTAAGTAAGGCTTGACCCCACTTCCATAAAAAGAAGGGACAGAGAAAGAATTCAACTCCATTTTCTCTGATTACAATGTTTTGCATTACATTAAATAATATGTCTCCAATGCTTAACTGGGCATGGGAACATAGCTCAATGGTACAATAGATACTTAGGAGACACCAAGGCCCTGGGTTCAATTCCCAGCACCAAAATAAGTAAACAAATAAAAAATAAAATGGCTCACTGTTTTCAAACTGAAGATTCTAAGATGCCAAACTTCTTATAAAGATACACATGCAAATTTTTTTAAAAGAATGATGTTATTTTATTTTTTAGCTCTAAAAGAAAGATAACTGTTATGCTCTAATACTCAAAGAATTTTGGTACACAGAATGAATATTAATAATTAAAAAACTTTCATTACACAAAGCAAGATGCTTGTTCTTTCAGTGAATAAAAATTTTTAGGTTGGAACATGCTCAGAGAATGTTAATTGGAACCAATTTTTACCTCGTAGGAACAGGGACCTCAGTCAACCCTGAGAGAAGGACGGCGGGAGCTAGTCTCACAAAGGCAATTATAGGTCTTTCCAAAAAGTCTACTTCTCCCACCAGGACATTGGATGCCTCAGCTCCCGTAGGAATTTTCCTCATGAAATTCATGTCAACCTATTGACAAATTCATGATAATTAAAAATAAAGTTTGCATGATATTTATAAGATTAACTAGAGGGAAACAGGTAAGAAAATTGCTTTTCAAGAATACTATTTTCTAATCAAAACTTGTGATCTAAAAGATGTATAAATGCCAAAACTTTCACAAGAATAGAGAATGAAGTGGACGAAAAATGCAAAAGCAAGCAAAATACATTTATCAGTATTACTATTTAAACTCTCACAATCTTTACTAATTAAAAATCTATATCAAACACATAAACTTAAGAAAATTTTCAATGAATATAGCACTATTCATTAAAAACTATTAAGGACATGTAGTTCACAAACTAACAATGGTTCATGAAATTATACACAGTGCTAAAATATTCAATATTTTCTATTATTTAGTCTTAGAAATGATTATTTCCTTTATATTTTTATGTTTCCCTTAAAAAAAAAAAACTGTAACATTGCCCAGTATTTTCATTAAATGGGAGGAAATTGTCATTTATAACTAAAATCTATAGTCTTTATTGGTTCAGATTTAGCATAATGCCATAATAAGTGAAATTTAGTTGTTGCCTGTGTATAATTACAAGGAAAAGGTTACAAACATGATACTAAAGTATGTGAGCTTCTTTATTTATACAGTTTCACACAAGTCACTAAACGACCACTTACAGGGCTATCTATTAAAAATAAAACCAGCACTTACAGCGGGCCTCTTGAGTCCCACACCCAGTGTGCCACAACTACAGTGCCAGGAGGCAGACTCCTGCCCAACAGGAGACAAGGAGGTGTACACAAGGATAGGCCAAGTAAAAAAAGGTAAAACTGTGACAGAGGAACAAAAATAAACGGCAACTGCCATGTCTAGAGGAGATCTATACTGTAAATCACATTCATTTAACAAGAATAAAATGCAATTTAGTTATGAACACTTTTCACTGAGCTGAAATAATATAGCACCAGTAAAAATAAGAATAAGTTAGCATATATTAAAAGTACAACAGACATTCTGTATAGCTAATCTCTCTAATCCAGGCTTTCTATAATTTTAGAGTCTGACTCTCAGCAAAGTTACAATGCAAATCATGTAGACTTCTTTTCTGTAAAATGTGACTTGCAGACTTTGCATGACAGAATAAAAGGCTTTAAAAAAAATGGATCTTGCTTGACATAATCACATTTAATAAAAAGCCTTACATTGAATGCAAAAATATTACAGTATCATGAGCATCCTGTAGCAAATTAATCATAAGAAAAGACCAATGCCTACATGTAATCAAGCATTTATAAAAAGGATTCATGAAGTATACTTTAAATTCAATTGTTGTCTGAGTTGTTTTTTGCCCTGTGCTTTCTAAATGTCTTCCCCCATTTCAATCTAGCAAAATAAAAAAGCACAGTTAAGAGATATATATTATACACATATATTTTTTAAATCCATGCCTTTTAAATCCATGCCACAAAGAAGCACCAATATTTTTCCCAGTGGCATTCCAAAGAGCAATAACACCATGAGACAGTAATTCTGGGATGGCCCAGGAAAGGCTGGATCATTAGTACCCTAACATCAGTCCCAGAATTGACCTGCCTAGTGGTGGTAGCTCCAGAACAAAGCTGAAGTTCAAAACGTACAGAAGTGTCACATCTATGGGTAGGTATAGATGGAAATACTGTATTACTTTCATATTATTCTTTCAGAATTGTTAAAACTAATAAGCATGTATTTATTCAAACTCTTGAATTTAGCCTTTCTCACAATTTCTGTTCTTAAGTGAACATATCACATGTATCACAAGTAGGTATGTAAGCACCAAGTCTGCCAAAATATTTTATAAGCAATGCTAATGAAGCTACAAATGGCTAGTTATTTTCTCAGAATGATTATGAAAATTTAAAGGTGATAAATGGCAGAATTACCTTGCTGAAGTCAACAGTACTATTTTCTCTGCTTCCTCCACTTCCATTACCTTTAATTTCTCCACTTTTACTATTGTCCAAGTTTCCAGGAGCTGACTGTGGAGAGGCCAAAATGCCTATTTTTAAGAAAAAACACAATTCCAATTAGTAAGGGGAAAATTCACTTCATAGCCTAACTCTGTTCATATACTGAAAGTGGTGGTTTTATTATAAAAGCAAATGTGCAAAGTTTAAAAAAACAAAGTGCCAGGTGTTAGTACATATCAGCAAAACTAGAATGACATTTTAAGCAATGAAACTGCACATCTTAGTATTTAAAATAATATAAATGGTGGCCTTTCCAAAAAAAGAAAACAGTGAGTCAGTGTGGAACCAAAGATGAAAGAAGACCTGAGTCTGATCACCACTACAAATACATGTGAATGGCATCAGGCCTAGTGATGGCTAACTACACTTAGCATGCTCACGCTAGTAACAATATAAAGTCTCTCAAAGTTTAGGAGCTACTAAATGTATGTTGAATTTATCACTATCTTTCATAATCTTAACAATTTGCTTAAGAATTTTCATTTTCCTGTAATAGTTTTATTATGTACAAAGACTACTGTAATTTTTCCTAAGAAAAATAACTTTAAAGATGATAAGCAAAATTTTTACTTTCCCAGTGCAAAGGTTAGAGGTTTCATATCAAAGAAATCTGTATTAAAATAAATACTACCATGGGTTGTGGAGGCACAAGCCTGTAATCCCAGCAGCTTGGGAAGCTGAGGCAGGAGGATCGTGAAAAGCCAGCCTCAGCAAAAGCAAGGTGCTAAGAAATTCAGTGAGACCCTGTCTCTAAATAAAATACGAGATAGTGATGGGGATGTACTCAGTGGTCAAGTGCTCACAAATTCAATCCCTGGTACCCCAAAATAAATAAATAGATAGATGGACAGATAGATACTACCACTTTTAGCCATGTGATTAAATAATTTACTCAATCTCTTGATTCAGATAAGCCTATCAAATTAGTTTTAGATTAAAAATGATAGTTGTTTGGATTACATGATAGAAATATATGTTCAAGCAACAATATATTCAAGTGACACATTGAACAGCAACATTTCACAAGAACAAAACAACTAAAAAACACCACGTAGTATGAAAACCCAGCTTACCATTACAAGTTTGGCAAAAAGTTCAAATATCAAAAATTTCAAATTCAAGTGGATTGCACAGAATTCTACAATTAAATGCACCTCACTTTTTTCAAAACACCAAAGATTTTCTAGTCAAAGAATATGAACTATATTAAAAACACTGAATATCATAGAGGAAAGGGCATTGAAATACAACAAATACTACCTTTAGTTTTAATAGTGCCACTTAGTTCATGATCCATAAAAATTAGCTTAAAATTTATTTTATGCTTAGATCTTTGAGATTCATATTGGTAGTCAGGTTCATGAACTTTAAGCACAAGAGATGTACTAAATGCAACCAAGAGTTTTTATTTTCATAGCACTTTAAAAAATTAATTAATATTGAAATTAAATCTTTAGGGTTCATCACCTAAACTCAGTGACCTCTGTGATATCCACATCTGTTAAATACATAAGTGAGGATATCATGGTGACTTAAAAATCTTAGTACAGGGACAAAGATTGTGGCTCAGAGGTAGAGCACTCACCTAGCATGCATGAGGCACTGGGTTTGATCCTCAGCACCACATAAAAATAAAATATTGTGTCCACCTATAACTAAAAAATGAATATTAAAAAAAAGAATCTTAGTACAAAAAGTAAGCACACTCTATTCAGCTCATTCTCTGGAAAAAATAAACAATTCTGAAATAAAAATTACTTCCTAAGACAACTCATCCTTCATGTTAGGTTAACATGGATATGCCGTTAAGATTCCTCTGCTTTAACCTTTGTCCCTAAACTTCCAGAACAGTGTCTCTCCTTTGCCCAGGGAGGGAAGAAAAGTTTTCCAGCATTCCTCAGTGGTTTCCACCTATCTCACATTTAAAAAATCAAGGAGAGTCTAAATAAGGCCCTAGGGGTAACTGCTACTATTACAGACTTTTAAGTGGTAAACTGTATTTAATCTGTGGATATACAAGCAAAAGACTGTTTAAGACATAGTTTTCCAGAATAATTCTAGCCACCAGATTTGGGAGAAAGAAGCAGAATGACAGGGCTGTGGAGGAAAGTGAAGACACAAGAAAAAATGATGCAGAACTCAAATGAGGGGAAGACAAAAATGATGTGGAACTCAATGGTGACAAAGCTAGAGGATATGACCTGAAGTGACTTGGCTAGCCTCATTCTTCTTTCAGAATTAGCATGGCAGGTGTACATTAGAGCTTTCCACCTTAATCCTCCTGGGTAGTTCTTCCAAACCTCAGCTAAGTTAAAGCTGTTGTCTTAATCCATAAAGCAAATCTCCCTCCTCCTACAATGAATTCCTAGGGGTCAGAATTAAGTCACCAAAAAATAAAGCTCTCAACCATTTGCACAAATAACTCAGAAAGACTGTATTTATTTGCTTAAAAGAGACTCTGAGGAAAGAATAAGGTGTCTATCAATGGGGTCCACATCTTAGATGTCAGAAAGGGAATTTTCAGATCCTTTCTTCTACAACCTAGCTGCTCAAGTTAGCAAATATTCACTTCATCTTCTTAATAACATTCCTTCTCTTTAAAAAGAAAACAAGAAAGTCAGGCATAGTGTCTACAATCCCAGTGACTCGGGAGGCTGAGGCAGGAAGATCACAAGTTCAAGGCCAGTCTTAGTAACTTAGCAGCTCTCTGTCTCAAAATAAAAAATAACATGGACAGGGAACACAGTTCGGTGGTAAAGCACCTCTGGTTTCAACTCCCAGTATAGGAAGGAAAGGGGGAAGGAACAAAGGAAAGGAGGGAGGGCCGGAGAGAGGGAAGGAGGGAGGGAAGGAAAGAATGAAGGGATTATATAAATAAAATCAGCAATGGTTTTTAAATCATACTCTTGTAAATCTATTTCACATATTTTTTTTTTCAAATAGCAAGTCTAACAGAGAAAGATAACTCAAAGGTATCAGTTTTCTGTTATTACAAACTTGAAAGAAGAAATAAAGCAGGGGCTATCAACTCGGGAAAACTATGCCCCAAGAGACATCTAGCAATATTTAGACATAGTTGGTTTTCAATGGGGGGTGATACTGGCAACTGGTACACAGCGGCCAGAGGCTGCTGAGCATCCTACAAAACACACGTCTACCTCCTCCCACCTAACCATCCAGGGAAGAATTACTCAGTCAGAATGTCAACAATGCAAGGCTGAGAAATACTGAGTTTGGAAAAATACTTACTAAATATGTCTCTTGCAAATAATTATTCTCCCAAGAATAACTGATAGAAAACTACCTCCTTTTTTATTATGGATATGCACAAATCATGACTTCATGACACACAAGTCTACCACATTAGCCTTTCCAATACGATGCTGGGGCCACTCTCCTCCTCGAAGGTGGTATCAGACATCAAGGAAATTCCACTAGAGTTTCCAGGTGCGTTAAGCACCAAACTTGATAAAACAGGAAATAACGTATAGCAGTTTTTGTTATTTTTCTTCAGTCAATACCAACCTTCTACAGATGTCTTCTTAATAGTAATTATGAGTTTCTTTTTGCCTTTAGAAATTCCCCCTTCCCTCCATTTTAATTTCTTCTCTTCAGAAAAGCTGATAAAATCACTGCCAAAAATTCATAGCATGGTTGGACAACACCTGTGATTCTCAATTCTCAGCTAATTGCTTCTTTTATTTCTGTAGGATGGCATAACACAACACTGTAAACCCTTATGCCTCCTCCTTTTTACCCAAAATTTCAGAGACCCTTATTTCATAACAAAGGAGCTGATAAAACAAGAAACATTCAGAATTACCAATCAATTTGACACAGGTAAAAATAAATGAAAGTTGAAAATCATTTCTGACCCAGAAAAAGGAGAAAATTTTCCTAGCTCTTTTTAGTTAAGAGTACTGATTATTTCTAAGTAATTGTTTCTAGGTGTTTTTTGTCTCCTTTATGTCCAGTTACCTCATTGTTAATCTACACTTTTCATGAAGGAGTAAAAGTCACAATGAAATATAACACAATAGATTTTGTTTTAAGTAGAGCCAAGTTCAAACCCCTGCTTTGGTCATTTACAATATGATACTGACAGTTCTGTTTTTCCTTCATTTGTAAAATGGAGATAATACCAAACTTAAGATACTATTACAAAAATTTAGAAATATGATATCTGAAAAATACCTAGGTACTTACTATCAAGCAATCGCAATTATGACTACAATCATAATTAATATTACAACTATTTAGCCACAAAACTTCATTGGTACTTCTAAATGTGTGCATAAATTCTTTCTGCAACTAGAATAACCTTTGATTAAATGTACTTGGTATATCTAGATAAAGCCAATAGGGGGAAAGAGTTTTTTTGTAAAGTGGTAGGAAACAATGATTAGTAGAATTTAGGCTTCCACTTACTAGCTGTGTGTAGTAAGACTCAGAGAAGTTAAACTAACTTTACTTGAGTTTTTTAAAACGGGTGTACATACCCAACTTACACAAATCTGTATATTGAATAGGGTAACTGAATCACTGTACTGCCACTGAAGTGTTTAAAACCACAATTAGGCCAGGTGTGATGGCAAAAGCCTATAATCCCAGCTACTTAGGAGAAAGAGGCAGGAGGATCACAAGTTGGAGGCCAGCCTCAGCAACTTAAGGAGACCCTGTCTCAAAATATAATTTAAAAATGGAACTGGGGATATAACTCAAATGATAGAGCACTTGCCTATAATACATGAGGCCCTAAGTTCAATCCCCAGTACTGAAAAAAAACATTAGTTAGTATTAGTATATATCATTGATGCTTGTCTAAAATGTTTTTTAAAAAAAAAAAAAAGTTACTAAAAGCACTTTCTTTTTTTTTTTACTAAAAGTACTTTCTAAATACAAATTACATTTAAAAAACTATGAGAATAAATGTTTATATAACCAATGTACAAGAAAGAACCAAAGTTACCATATCTATAGTCCTTAAATAAGCTGTAACTCTTTTTGCCCATTAAGAAATAATTCCTAATTTACACATAAATATTTATATATGTCCTAGACATAATTGTAGGAACTCTGGTGCTGCAAATCTTACAGATACTTTAGATTAAAGTTAAATATGACATTCAACAAGGAACAACTAAACTTTGTTACAAAATATAACAGCAGCTTTGAAATTAGAATTCCAGAAGTCAGTTATCAGAGAACCTCAAACTTCTCAGAGGCAAAATGAGAAAAAAGAATATAAGATCCTGTCTTTATTTTAAAAGCCTCAAATAAATAAAAGGCACATCATCTCATTGTCTATATACGTATATGTTCATTTGCCTTATGAGTGAACTGCACAAGAAAAGCCACCATTCTTTAAAAAAAAAAAAAAAAATTAAAATCTTGACTGCCTTGACCTCTAAAATTTCAGTGAAAAACTTTGAGGGCTTAAATTATGTGTAGTCTTCTTTGAATTCTTTTTAATAACATAAATATTTAACAATTCTACTCTTTTCTACAATAAAGAAAAAACATGCAGAAGTCAAGATAAATAATTAGCATTATCTACATATGCTGCTCAAGTTATGTGCTGAAAGGCATTCCAAGTGCAAGTGATCCAGAGGCAGAAAGCACCACACATGGAGATTTGGGATAGTTGCCTGGAGTTAAGTCAACATTTTCCTCATTCTTCTGTTCCTGGCCTTTCAGTGCTTCTAAGTCTTCCTCGGGCGGATGAATAACTACTGTGGGAATATCATCACTGGCAGGTGAAACCAGTAGTTCTGGGGCCTGAAGCTGACTCTGTTGGGAACTTCTGGAGGTCAGGCGACTGATGCTAGGGCTGGAAGGAGGACTGTTTTGAGGGGTGGGAACTGGGGTTGTACACCTTGAGCCTGCAGGGGTTCCACCTCTTGAAGAAGGAAGAAGATGACTGAGAAGAAGAGATAAAGGCGATTCTCCTCGCAATGAAAGGTTTGAGGCAGAGAGACCTGTTCGCAAAGAATGGCGGGAGGCTGAAAGGCCTTCCCCTGAGATAAAACAAATAAATGAAAAATGATGAAGTTCACTGCAGACGGCATATGTAGACACAAAAATCAATTTACACCATAAATCACAAGCTTTAAAGGCCCAATATTTCAAATTCATGCTGTGAGGGTTAGCAAATCAATCAGATTTTAAATGTTAGAAAATCACTGAAAAATTATTTAAATGGCAATTAATTCCCTGAACATAGATTTAAAAAAAAAAATGTTAATGACAGATTGTAGGGGACAATATTCTGTCACAAATTAGATGACCAATACCCTGTCATTTTTACAAGAAACAAAAATCAATATGAAGTTACTGCTTAAATAATAAATGGCAATTGAGAATACAAAAATAATATAAAAAATAGAATCCAAACAAAAACTTACTAGAACTAATAATTTATATTTAGTGCATTTTTCCTACATTATATAAAACAGCTGCAGATGTCTTAAAACAAAAGCCCACATTAATATTACCTAAAAATTCTAACCTAAAATTTCTAATCTAAAAATTTCTAACCTAAAAAATTTCTAACCTAATATTAATTATTTATAACATTGAGCCAAGGGCTTGGTAGTGCTCAAGTTAAGTTAATATGTAAGATGTATCAATTATTTTAAAAAGAAAATTAGGTCAATTTGAAAGGATACTAATTATTGAACTCTCTAAAGATATTTATTAATAAATGTCCTAAAGTGTTTGTTTTAACATAGGCACGTTTAACCATATACAATCTTTTAAATTAACTAGAAAAAAAAAGCAGTTTACCCACAATGTAATAAGATAGTAAGTCTATAATATTTCGAAATGTCATGCAGACTTAAACATCCTATATTTCTATTAAGGTACGTCTTATGGTATATTTAAGCACAGCTTAAAAGAATACCATTCTTTTTTAGGAAAAACATGAGAAATACAACAATCAATCCCATATGACCAAAATGATCAAAGCTGCATGCTCAAGAAACCCAGAAATATTAAAAGATTAACCTTTGATCCATAAACAACAACCATTTAGTTAAGGAAAATAAGCTACATGCAGAAAAACTGTTAAATTACAAATACAACAAAATAACATGATGAAAGAGCATTTACAAGAAAACAGCTATTATCTTGTGATTAAAAGGAATCAAATTACAAATGGGAGGATAATCAGAAACCATTGCATAAGGGGAATAAAGATATAATAGGGTGCCTCAGGGTAAATGAATTCATTTTGCCAAACGTGAGAACATATACTATATGAAAGGTGAAAAAGAAAGGTAAATGGTCCCATACAGCTTGCTTTTAATTAAACCTAAGTTTTTTACCCTACTCTAAACTTTTTTATCCCATTCTAAAGGTTCCTTGAATGAACCAAGGCATAATTTTCAACAGATTTAAAGGAGTCAGATTAAGTATAATACACTGAGCTGCAAAAGATGATTACTGTCAACCTGACATATATTAAACTCATGGCTATTTGCCCATATAACACTTAAAAGTCATACTATTATTTCAGGTCAGAAAAGATGAACAGACACTGTATGCCACACTCCACTCACCATGACTGTAGTCCTCATAAGTTTTGGGTAACAGTAGCAGTTAGAGGCAATAATGACCCTCCCTAAGCCACTCTAATCCTCATACCTGGGTCTTCCAGATTCGCTGTTATCAAAGTTCTCCTTGAGAACCAAAATAGAACCCCAGTGATGTATTCTTCTACTTTAGACACAAGAAAATAAGGAAAGGCGACCCTTCCAATGTGCCAGCCTTAAGACACGAACAGAGGAAATGGATATAAAAACGCTGTTTCCACATCCCACATGACCTGCTACCAGCCCAGAAAAGAGGGTGGAGAGCTGAGGCATGTGCACCTGGGCCTGAGCCATTCTCGGTATCCTGAAAGACACCAATAGGTCACCCTTGGTGTAAGACAGGCCTTGTCATAAAAACCTTCCACAAACTCTATAAAGAAAGAGCAGTGAAATCAGAAACACCAAGCCAACAACACTTGTTTTATGCCCAGCGAATATAATATATTCAGGTGGGGGAAAAATTTTCAGGAACAAAATCTCATACAGGTATAAAGGTTCAACAAGATTTAGAATTTCTAAAAAATTGAACTAAAATTATAGAACAAAATGTATGCCTCTTTAATCAAGTATACAACAAGTCACCTTGAATAGAAACAAAAAAGCAGAAGGAGAAGTAATTCAGGGTAAGGAATCAGTGGTACCATTTAAGTATTACTTAAAGGAAATTAGTTTGTTTCATTTTAACAGAGTGAAGGCTTAATTGTTCGTATCCAAGTGATTTCTAGAGATGATTCTATCATGTTGTTAAAAAAAAAAAAAGACATTTCTAATAGGCACAATAACAAATTATACTAAAAATTATAAAATGACCTATATAATTCTCTGGAAATGTCATCCTTCTTTTCCCAAATGTTAACTGTAACATACTGGAATGCTGTTAGAAGTGTTAGCGAAAACTGGATGCCACAACTTATCTCACCATTCCTTTCAAGCAAGTGAGGGTCAGAATGTTTCTTGCCTATATCTGCAAAAGATCGAACAAGAGGAATCCGACTGGTGAATCTTTTCTCATTCTGGTGATGATGCCTCTTCAGGAGAGCTTCTCTGACATTCTCTCTTATGGACTCATCTAACTGGCCAGAAGCGATCATGTTGTCTAACACCATGTCTATTCAAAGGAAAAACAACAGTTATTGTGGCTAAGCAAACCCTGAAATGCCTGTAACAAAGGAAAAAACAAATTCCAAAGTGAAATCTCAACAAAAATGAGAACCTTAGATTGCTCCAAGAAGTATTACTCTCTCCTAATAGTGGATAATATGCATAAAGATAAATATGAACATTACCCATTCAGTAAAAATGAATAAATTACCGCGACCCTTATTTCACTAAAAACCATTACATTTACAGAGAAGTTACTGTTTTACACTAATAGCCTTCCTAAGGTGGAAAGTGCTTTTCTGTATGGATGCAATGAATTCTACCAAGCTGAGTATTTCATAATATTGACTTCCCAAGACGACAATATTATTAATATTATTAACAATAATATTAAAATATCTCATATTTCTCCTGCAAATTGTTCCAGTAGATGAATAGCTGGACACATTCACTCAGTAACTATTTACTAAGTGCTCACAATGTGCGGGGAACACAGAAGTTTACAATAAAAAGCAAAGTAAGTTTTTGCTCTCATTCTTTCAGAGGTATAAAAACCAATGAGGAAATAAGTAGATAAAACGTCATGAAGCAATAACTCCTAGGAGGAGGAATAACCAGGCTCTGACAGGGATGTGAAAAACGAAGACTGATGGCAATGCCACCTTAAACATCACCGTGGTAACTGGGCTATTTTTACTTTACAAAGTATGCATAAATATTTTCAAACAGTGGCACTAATTTGAGATTTTTTTAAACAGTCAAATTATCACAACTATAATGATGACTCTGAAAGAAAACTGGAGGAACCAACCTAGAAGGTAACCTATAACAATAACACAATGACAACAGTTTACCATACAAGTAAACGCTGAACTATACTATATTTACATTGTATTACATGTTCAGTGGGAAACCAAAGTAAGACCCATATGTATACATTCAATATTCCTAATCCTAACTCAATTTTTGACCATTTGTACAAGACAAAATAAGAACTTCTACAATTTAAAGATTTCTAGCACATGGTTAAATCTAATGATCAAGTAACCTTGAAATATTCTAGTCTGAAAAATTCCAGTTAGTTTATAATTTCCTTGAAGATCAAATGCTTAAAAAAAAAAAAAAAAAAAAAAAGATCAAATGTGAAAGCCAAACTATCAAATTTACTATCTCTGAACTTCATTTTCATTTTTAGGAATTTTAGTTAAGTGACCAAATAGCTATATCCTAACCATCCTTTTCTACTTCTACTTCCACATTATCCTCTAAATCTCTCTTTCATTTGCATTGCAATACCTTCCACAGCTGACCAACAGAATTGTTTCTAGCTTAGTCTATCCCTAGAGAATAAAAGGATGACTGACTTCTGTTCTAACCTCTTCCTAATCTAAAGCTACCCTGCACTATTGCCAGAACTCCTTGAGCATCCCTCTGGATTTCACTGCCCTCAAACTTAAATACCACTATGATCACCAAAATACCTACACCTGATAAAACCCAACTGTCTTCCCCCAATAATTCAAAATTCATCACAATCTATCTTTATTTTCCCAATATAGCTCCCACTACTTAAGATATGGAATTGGCTTTTCTGGGATTCACACCTATCTATCTATACTTCCCTAGACTTTTCCTCCTGCTGCCTCTTCCTTTGGAACACTTTTTCTCTTGTAGTCCCTGTTCTTTATTCCCATGTACTCAAATTCTATGAATAAATTGTACAATTAATATTCTCTGTGGATCTTCTCTAGACACCTTGATCCAAAACACAAAGGAAAAAAAAAATTCATTCCTCTGAATTTGCAGAGACTCCATACTTGCTTATGGTATTAGTCACTCTCTTCTTGATACTACAGTCATGTCTGTCCATTTTAACATTCTAATCTCAAAACTTCTTAGAGACCCAAAAAAAGTATCTTTATTTATATGTCTATTCCTCCTACTGCCTCTGAGAAGAACAGAAGTTCAACAGAATAGTTACATAAATGTATAAAATGCCACTTTATTTTCTTAATGCTATTATTTCTCTTTTTATACCCTTTCAATACCTGCTATTTCATCTAGAGTGCTTGCTCTCATGTCTAGCATGACTGTTCCATTTAGGATGCAACTCCTCAGTTCAAAAAGACTGTGCAAAGAGAGAGTTGCCACATAAGGTTTACTCCATCGGTCACCACCATCTTCAACATCCTCTTCAAATTTTAGCCATCTAAAAGAATAATACATAAAAATACTTTATAAATAATGACTATTCCATTTTTTGAACTTTAATAAACATACAATTTCATTTATAAAAAGAAAAAAGTAACCAAAAAAACCCATCCCCAGAACAACATTTTCACTACAAACACATTTTCACAAATTAGGCCAATGGTTCACAATGTTTCTTTTTTAGTTATCATAAGTCAGCCTACAAAAAAAAAAAACTTTAGAGTTTCATATTTTCCACTTCTAATCTTATTTTAAACTTAAAAGAATAAAGGACTAGGGCTGGGGTTCTGGCTCAGAGGTAGAGTGGTCTCTTAGCATGGTGTGAGGCACTGGGTTCAGTCCTCAACACCACAAAAAAATAAAATAAAGGGATACTTACTGAATAAATAAATAAATAGATGAAGGGTTAGTTAAGGAAACAGATTTGAAAATAAGGAGAAAAATTAAAGATAAATTTCCAGACACTGACAAGGAAATTCTCTGTTAACTAATTTAAAGCACTTGATATATTCCATAATTTCAACTTAATATATTTATTATCAAAAGAAACCAAGTCAAGTCAATTTTTAACAATCTATCCAACATATAAGAATCAGCAGCATTACCTGGCAGTTTCTTTCCATTCATATTCTTCTCCATCTCTGTAACATAGTTCATCCATTTCCGTGAAGAGATCGTGGGGAATGTGTTCTTCATCGTCATCTTCAGTACCAAGGATGAACTGAACTCTCTGGGAGGGTGTATCTTGACAAAATAAAATTTAAATACAAAGTTTTCCTCCACTCACTCAAATATATATTCACAGTTTTCAAAGTGAAATAGTTGCTATAAACAAATATATTTCATCAAAATTTTCTTTTGATTATTAAAATATTATAATTTTAGAAGAAAACTAGGACCAACAATTCAGACCCCCCCCCCCAAAAAAAAAGTTATCACAAGATCACCATTACAAAGAAGAAATAATATGTTTAAAAAAGTCAAACTAATGTATAACTAATCTAAAACAAACAAAAATAAGCAACATCCAAAACATGGAGTGCTACACTCAAAGTCAGGAATTTTTTCTCATCAAAAACCCATGGGAGGGCAGAGGCTGGGGCTCAGTGGTAGAACGCTTACCTCACATGTGTGAGGCACTGGGGTCGATCCTCAGCTCCATATACACAAATAAATAAAGATATTGTGTGTCTATCACAAGTAAAAAAATATTTTTTAAAAAATTCCTGGAAAGGCTGGGGTTTTAGCTCAGTGGTAGAGCGCTTGCCTAGCAAGTGTGGGTTCAATTCTCAGTACCACATATAAATAAGTGGATAAAATAAAGGTCCATCAACAAACAACAACAACAACAAAATGGGAGCCAAGTGCAGTGGCATACATCTATAATCCCAGTGACTCGGGAGGCTGGGGCAAGAGGACCAGGAGTTCAAAGACAGCTTCAGAAACTTAGCAAGGCCCTAAGCAACTTAGTGAAACTCTCTCAAAATAAAAATTTAAAAAGGCTTGGGATGTGGCTTAGTGTTTAAGTGCCCCTGGATTCAAAGCATGGTACCAAAAACAATTAAAATGAATAGAAATGTTAGACAAGATAGAACATTTAAATATAGCTAAAGTCAAGAATAATATAAAATATAGCTAAGTTCAAGAGAAAAAAAAAAAAAAAGAAAATCTCCTAGTGTAAAAAAACAATGAAAAACTCAAAGTTACAAGTATACAGGAACTAACTTTTCTAACTGTCCCTACTGCCATGGGAAAACAAAGCTATGAGCTAGGGGTTGAGAGGTAGGACAGGTCACTGCAAGAAGCAGATATCCAACTGACAACATCTAGAAATAGACAATGTGTGTAGTACAGGATCCCTAAAGACAGAAACTTGCATAAATATTAGTTTGGGACAGTTAAGGGGCCTAAGGCTTTCAATGTGAAAAAAAAAAAAAATCAAACTGCTGAATATGAGAAATGAGTTCACACTGAACATTTAAGCCTAAGTAAATGTCCTCCAGGTATTTGTAGATGTAATAAACAGGACATGACAACAGGTTAAGGAGCAGATCAGAGAGAATTGTTAAAGGAAAAGACGAATCTGAGAAAATTTTACAGAATGAGAAACAAAGATGGAAAACACAAAAGGTTAAGCAATATGGAACAGAATATAAAGGTCTAACAAGAAGAGCTCCAGAAAGAGGAAAATATAAGGAGAAAGGTGAGAGGCAATCTGAAAAATTTCCAGTATGTATATGACATGGTCTTCATACTGAAGGAATACCCTGGGACCTATACAGAAGAAATGAAAACATATGACTAAATTTTTCTACTGTTTTGAACTTTCCAGCATTTAGATCTTGCACATTTGTTGCCAGTTATTCTTAAAGAATATTACCAGTGCCCATAAATGGCACTGTACCCAGAGGGAAAAAGAACTGATTTTATAGACTGCAATCTTGCTAAACTCACTTATTACTTCCTTCCACATTTTGGGAGGCTGTTTTGGATTTGCTACCTGTATGATCCTGTATCTGTAATAAAGACAATTCAAATTCTTCCATAGCAATCTGTACGCCCTTTAGGTGCTCAAGTACAATACGATATAAAAGTGGTCAAAGAGAACATCTTGCCTTTTTCCTAATCATAGGGGAAAAGCACTAATCTTTCACCATTAAAAGTGATATTGAAAGCACACACCTGAGGATGAGGTAGGAGGATCACAAGTTTGAGTCCAGCCTCAGAAATTTAGCAAGGCTCTAAGCATCTTAGTGAGACCTTATCTCAAAATAAAAATAAAAAGGGCCAGGGCCAGGCATGGTGGCACATATCTACAATCCCAGCAACTCAGGAGGCTAAGGCAAGAGGATTTCAAGTTCCAGGCCAGCCTTAACAACTTAGTGAGGACCTAAGCAACTTAGTGAGACCCTGTCTCAAAATGAAAAATAAAAAGGACTGAGACTATAGCTCAGTGGTAAATACACCCCTGGGTTCAATCCCCAGTACTGGTCTTATTTTTTATCAGCTTGACATAGTTTCTGTCTATTTCTAGTTTGCTTAATTAAAGTTTTATCATAAAAGGGAGCTGAATTTTGTTAAAGGTTTATTTTAGATGTATTAAAATTATTATATAAGTTTTCTCCTTTGTACTACTTATTTACACTGATAGATGCTTAAATTTTAAACCAACCTTACACTCCCAGTTGGTTATCAAATTAGTGTCATATTTTTGCCGTAACAAATTACCAAAAACTTGGTGGCTTACACAACACAATTTTATTCTCTTACTAGTGTTCTGCAGACCAGAGGTCCAAAATGAGTGTTACAAAGCTAAAATCACAGTGCTGGTGGGGCTGGTTCCTTCCAGAGGATCTAGGGGAAAACCTGTCTCTTAACTTTTTCCAAATCTGAATACTACAACCACTTTTTTCTTTCCTCACATCTATTCCCAGTCTGATATGCTGACCTCCTCTATTACCAAAGACACCTATGATTATATCAGGCTTACCTGCGTAATACAGAATAACATCCCCATTTCAAAATCCTTAACTGCGTCTGCAAAGTCCCTTTTGCCATCTCAGGCAGCACGTACATGTTCCAGAGATTAACATATAGATATCTTGGAGGCATTATTCAGCCTAGGTCTGTCTATTATGACATATTATTCTTTTTAAATATTGCAGGATAAGATCTGTTTTTATTTTGTTCAGGATTTCTGAATCTACAATCACAGGAAGTATTTTGTCTGTAGTTTCACCTTCTTGCAACATCTGTCTAGTTTTGATATTAGGGTAATGCTGAATTCATAACATGAAATTACAAAGTGTTCCCTTCTCTTAAATTTTCCAGCAAAGACTATTAGTTCTTTTTTTACATGTTTGTTTGAAATCGTTCCTGAAATCATCTGGCAGTAAATTTATTGTGACAATATTTTTCGACTATACAAACTCAATATCTTTAATAAGTTTATACACTTCAGCTTGGTCATTTATATCCTCTTTCGTTTCCTCCCTCCCTTCCTTAGTCCCTCCTCTCTTTCTTTTCTTGAAGTGGTGGGGAATCAAACCCAAGGACTCATGTATACTCAACAGGCACTCTACCACCAAGTTGCAACCCCAGCCCTGTGGTTTATATTCATAAAGGATTGTGCCCATTTCATCTAAACTATCCATTTTGCTGGCACAAAGACATTCATAATGATTCCTTATTAGCCTTTCAGTGGTGTCAGTACAGAAAATTTTTATTCCCCCTCACTTGATCAGAATGTTTATTAATTTTACTGATCTTTCCAAAGAATCAAACTTTGGCCCAAATGAATCTTGATGTGGGGAAAAGGGTATACTTGTACATTGCTGGTGGGACTGCAAATTGGTGCCGCCAATTTGGGAATGGAACCACCATTTGACCCAGCTATTGCCCTTCTCGGACTATTCCCTGAAGACCTTAAAAGAGCGTACTACAGGGATACTGCCACATCGATGTTCATAGCAGCACAATTCACAATAGCTAGACTGTGGAACCAACCCAGATGCCCTTCAATAGATGAATGGATAAAAAAAATGTGGCATTTATACACCATGGAGTATTACACAGCACTAAAAAAATGACAAAATCATGGAATTTGCAGGGAAATGGATGGCACTAGAGCAGATTATGCTTAGTGAAGCTAGCCAATCCCTAAAACACAAATACCAAATGTCTTCTTTGATATAATGAGAGCAACTAAGAACAGAGCAGGGAGGAAGAGCAGGAAGAAGAGATTAACATTAAACAGAGACATGAGGTGGGAGGGAAAGGGAGAGAAAAGGGAAATTGCATGGAAATGGAGGGAGACCCTCATTGTTATACAAAATTACATATAAGAGGTTGTGAGGGGAATGGAAAAATAAACAAGGAGAGAAATGAATTACAGTAGATGGGGTAGAGGGAGAAGATGGGAGGGGAGGGGAGGGGGGATAGTAGAGGATAGGAAAGGTAGCAGAATACAACAGTTACTAATAGGGCATTATGTAAAAATGTGGATGTGTAACCGATATGATTCTGCAATCTGTATTTGGGGTAAAAATGGGAGTTCATAACCCACTTGAATCTAATGTATGAAATATGATACGTCAAGAGCTTTGTAATGTTTTGAACAACCAATAAAAAAAAAAAGCTTAAATCACTTTCATCTTCCTTTTCTGATGAAAGGATTAAGTGGCACAATTTTGCCTCCAAGCACTGCTTCAGGTGCATCTTCCAGTTCTCACTTTGCACAGTGCCATGCTGAAAGAAACATACATACATCAGAATCACATCCCCTCTGGAGAAGACTCTACATCAGTTACTTGCCTATACTGTGTTTTTATTTCAGTGAGTTCAAAATTGTCTCTACTTCTGTTACGATGGCTTCTTTAACCCATGACTACTAAGAGTTTGCTAGGTTCCATGCAGGTCCCCCTCCCCGTGTTGTGGCCTGGAAACTATGTTTAGGCAATAAACTCAGGCAATCTCATTTGCTTCTTTTAGCTATCACAGTCCTGTGCTGCCTGTTATCCAACATCTGGAACTATAACTTGTTTCCTATATTATATAACTATAACTTGTTTCATATATTATATCCAGTTTTCTATCTATTTAAAATGAAAGGTCAGGTATAATTCCGGTTACAAGAATATTAAATTCTGGGGACCTAATATACAATATGGTGACTACAGTTAATAAAACTGAATTGAATATTTGAAGTCTACTAAGAAAGTAGACCTTAAATGTCCTCACCACACACAAAAAAGCAACTATGTGACATGAGAATATACTAATTAACTTGACTGTGGTAATCATTTGACAAGGTATCCATATATCTTAAATACATATAATTTGTATTTGTCAATTATACCTCATTAAAGCTGGTGAGGGGTACACTCATACATTGCTGGTGGAACTGCAAATTGGTATAACCACTATGGAAAGCAGTATGGAAATTCTTTAGAAAACCTGGAATGGAATCACCATTTGACCCAGATATCCCCCTTGTAGCTTTACACCTACAGGACTTAAAATCAGCCTACTACAGTGAGGCAGCCACATCAATGTTTACAGCAGCTCAATTCACAACAGCCAAACTATGGAACCAACCTAGATGCCCGTCAACAGAAGAATGGATAAAGAAATTGTGGTATATATACACAATGAAATACTACTCAGACTTAAAGAAGAATGAAATTATGACATTTCTGGTAAGTGGATGGAACTGGAGAATAACATGCTAAGCAAAAAAAGTCAATCCCAAAAACCCAAAGGATGAATGTTTTCTCTGATATGCAGATGCTAATTCACAATGGGGACATGGAGAACAGAGGTACTTTGGATTAGATAGAGAGAAATAAAAGGAGGGGAAATATGGGGGTAGAAAATAGAATAGAAGCAATTAGACATCACTACCCTGTGTGAATATATGATCACATGACCAGTGTAACTCTACATTATAAATAACCAGAAGAACGAGAAGTTATACTCCATTTATGTATGATGTGTCAAAATGCATTCTACTGTCATGTATAAAACTAATTAGAATATTTTAAAATGTTCCTTTAAAAAAAGTAAAAATAAAAACTAAAGCTAGTGGCAGAAGAACCAGTGGGAAAATAACAAAAAGGATAAAGTACAAAATAAAATGGAAGAGAAAAGTCAGTCCTTTTTATTCCATTATATCTACAATCAAAAGTCCTGTGTAAGAGGGGGCAGAGAGAGAAGAGGGGAGGGGAGGGGAGGGGAGGGGGGATAGTAGAGAATAGGAAAGGCAGCAGAACACAACAGACACTAGTATGGCAATATGTAAATCAATGGATGTGTAACTGATGTGATTCTGCAATCTGTATATGGGGTAAAAATGGGAGCTCATAACCCACTTGAATCAAAGTGTGAAATATGATATATCAAGAACTATGTAATGTTTTGAACAACCAACAATAAAAAATTAAAAAAAAAAAAAAAGTCCTGTGTAATCTTTTTTTAGAAATAAGAAAGAAGGGACATCATTCATAGCACTTTAAAAGAGGACACAAATTGGTAGTTAATAATTAAATCCACTTCAGGGACATATATCTTTTCTAGGAATAATTACTATTAAAAAAAGTCAAAAACTTCCAACATCATAATTTATTTTTCAAACCACTATACTTAGACATTTAATCCCATATCATTGCTTGAAAAATCAAGTTACCAACCTTAGTGAACATGTAAACACAGTTTAGTAAAAAAGTATTTCCATTCATAAAAATATTATGTGCCTTTTATTCAGTATGAATTGTAGAAGTTTACTGATCCTCTCCCAGATGACACTAAGATATCCTAAACTGGACAGGTACATCATATGGAACAGTGAAATATTTCTAAAATTACTTCATATTAAAGTTCACAAGCCATTTTTTTTAATTGGTATCCATTTTCCCTTTGCCAGTTACATGGCCTTTGCTGATTACAAGACCATTTAATATTTTATTAGGTCATCACTGTCTCTTAAGAGGTTCTAAAGAGATGCCTGTCATTTAGCCTCTCTAAAGTTTCCTAATCTATAAAATGCATAATATCTTTAGCCTCTCTAAAGTTTCCTAATCTATAAAATGCATAATATCTATCTTTTAAAACTGATGAGAAAGGTCTGAAGGTGTAGTTCAGTGGTAGAGTGCTTACCTAGCAAGTATGAAGCCCTGAATTAGATCCCTGGCACCACAAAATGACAACAAAAAACAACTCTATTGCAAAAATTAAATAATAGCACATGTCAAAGGATAGGTGGAATGTTTGCAACTGAATTTTTTTTTAAATACATGACAATAGTGGAATGCATTACACTCATTACTACCCATATACAGCACAATTTTTCGTAACTGTTTATAAAGTATGTTCACGCCAAATTATGCCATTATTTTACTAGGCCATCAGTATTTGTCTCATGTTCATGTCGTAGCTATATTATACATGGTAACTTTTTCATTTTATGGTTCTTCACAAAAACCTTGCTTTAGCATAGCACACAAGTGCCTGTAAGGGTACAGCTCACATAGCTTTACTAGAAAGCACTCACTGAGACTATAGTGTAGACATGGCCACATGGGCCCATAACAGCCTACAAACTGCACAGTTATTGCTTTGGGGCTCTTCTTTCCCACTGAGCCTCAGGGCCACTTAAATTACCACATTCAATCCCTATGACATTAGAGATTAACATTCTCTTTCCTTTACATCTATATCTATATCTGATTTCTGTTAGTATTTGCATAATTCTCTGCTTTTATGTAACAAATGAATCCCTATTCTTCTACATAGACAATACTGTCGAATGAGAGCACTCTTTTCGGAGCAGATAATCAAGTAATGTAGCCTCATGAATAAAAGCTTCTAGCCAAAAATTATGGTTTAAAAGGACTTAAGGTTCCTGTAAGGAACCTTGGTATTCCAGATGTCTGTTCAATACATATGCAAGTAATTAAATATATGGCAGAGAAAAGGATATAAAATCCTCCTAAATTGAAAGTTAAATGACAAAGCCCACCTTTTATTATGCCAAGGCTGAAAAACAATGAAGAAAACAAAGCCCTCCACCTTTAATTTTTTCATTTATACCAAGATCTTCACCTATTAACCAAATATCTTTCTTGTTCAAAGAAAATTCTGTAATTGGTATCTCTAATGTACATAATGTGGCTAAATTACTACAGATAAACAATTTTTAAAAGAATGGGTTCAATTAAAAAGTTAAGATACTTTCCAGGATAAGAATTCAAACTGTTAATAGATCAACTGTTTTCTCTTACCATAAGGAGGAGATTCCCGTCCATCTTCCTTATCTGATTCTTTATCTTTCCTTCTCCGGTGGTGATGTTTGTGCCCACGATGCCTGTGCCGCCGCCGACTCTCCTTACTAAATGGGACGTGAACTCCAATATACACAGCTCGGTGACCTATTAAAAGATTCAAAAACAAACTGATGGTTTCCAAAAGAGAAAAGTGCTGGCATTCATAAAAGTGCATCAAAATTTACTGTTAACAAAGAATTATTTAAAAGTTCATAAAACTAACAATGAGAGTCTTCGTTACCCCTCTTATTTTACAGAGTACTACACAAAATGCTATGCCCAAGGGGTAATACCACTAATTATTATAAGATATATAGATGATCTATGTAAATAAGCATTATTTTGTACCTCTAAAAAGATACTTTGAGAAAGAAGAGCTAAGCTCATATGAAATAATATTATACAAACATAAGTTTATTCGACATTTAAAGCTAACCTAATTAATAGAGGTCTTTGAAGGGTACATTTATTGATTATTAAATACTTTTCAATACATTTGACATGTTAATAATTATAAATATTAACTTATTTTAGATGTTTTGGATAAAGATCCAAATTACTAAGGATTGTATCAAAGGTAAATGATCCAAACACTCCAACTAAAGGGTAGAAACTGTCGGATAAAAAGCAATGCAGTTACTGTATACTGTTAAGACAGAAAAAGCTACTACTAATATTGTATGATCCTGATTACACTTTAACCAAGAAAACCAAGTTATGAAAGGCAGTATCTGCTTTCACTCACTAAAAGAAACTGAATCAGGGAACAAAAGAGCAAGTAGCAGTATGTCAACTGTTGAGAGAAAAGGATATGACTTCTTTGAAAAGTTTAATAAGAGAGGTTCCTATCTAAGTTGTGTTGAGTAAAGAGGGACAAGGTTCAGGTTCCGTGGCTCACAGTGACTCAGAAAGTTGAGCCAGGGCACCCACAAGATGAAGGCCATCCTCAAGAACTTAGACCCTTTCGTTTAAAAAAGGATGGGGGGAGCTGGGGATACAGCTCAGTAGTAGAACCCCTAGGTTCAAACCCCATCCCTTTCCCCTAAAATGAGGGACACAAACAACAAGTTGAACTAATGAGTCACAAAAAACATCTGATATAGTTACTTTTTGCCTTTATATACAAAATTTTAAATATGCTGAAATAATAAATTTAATGATATTCTTCTCCTAACAAATTCCATTAAGATGATGAAGAAATAAGTATTTATCAGTCATTCATTCTATATTTGTAAATTTGATGACTAAAATTTCCTTGGAACCCCAAAATCAATACTTATAGAGATACTGAGTTCATCTGTGGACACACACAGAGTAGCAAAAAGTTTGGGTAGTTGCCTAAGGTTCATGTTTCCAGCCAAGGCAAAAAAGGCGACATTCTTTTTCAGTTGGCAATACATTAATGTCAATAAAGTGCATAAGCAGTCAAGCATAGTGGTGTGCACCTGTAATCCCAGCTATTCAGGAAGCTGAGCCAGCACTTTCCCTAGCACATAGTAATAAGCATCTGATAAATCTGTATAGAAATTAAATCTCAAATTATTAAAAATAAAATTTTATCAGAAATTTCTGAATTTCAAAATTATTTATATAGGACTTCTTTGGGGAATGACAGAAATTTCCTGGAACCAAAGCAGTGACAGCTGCACAACACAGTGGATATTAACAATGAAGAGCATACTTTAAAGGGGTAAATTCCACTTCATAAGAATTATACCTCAGCAAAGAAACAATGGCAAAATTCAGTGACTTCACCATTTTATTTCAGTGAAAATAAATATTTCCTTCTGAATACCAAGAAGAATAGAAATTAAAGAGTAAAATTCCTATCCCTATGCACTGGGAATTATAAAGTTGTTACTCCAATTAGTACTAATGGGTCTTGGCACACAAGCCACAATGCACCAAGATAAAAATAAATTCTACGAGTTTGCAGTTCAGAAAGGCCAGATAAACCAGATAAGAATACTCCGAAATCCAAAGATTAGAAGATTGGGCCTTATTGCTTTTTCTGCTTTCGTTTTGTCTTCAGTTACAGATTGTCTCCTTCTTCACAGAAGCCCTACTAAACCTAGACTTTTAAAGTTATTTGAAAATAAATAAATCTCAGGGTGTAAATGAGAACTCTTGTTTGTCTCTTTCCACCTCCTTCTTAAAAGCAACAGATTAACAGTCTGTATACAACCAGCTCTCAGATTTTAACATGCAATTCCTAAAGAGATCCCAAAAATGTCTATCAAAACATTTTCTATGAACAGCGACTTAATCTTAAGTTCAACATTGACATCATCAATAAGTCATGTTGCTGCAATGCTCACAGACATGATGCACGGAGATGGGCACATTCCTTCTACAGTACATTATCCATGTCAGTCTATTCATGTGACAACATCAGACAAACCAAAACTGAAGATCATTGTTCAAAATATTTTACCACTCCTTTTCAAAAGTGTTATAGTCATGAAAGACAAGGAAAGAAGAAAAACTGTTAAGAGACTAAGGAGACATAACAACTAAATGTATGGTTGAATCCTGAACTGGATGTTGGAACAGAGAGGAAAAAAAAAATTATGGGAAAAAAATTGATGAATTCTAAATAAAATCTATGGTTTAGTTAATAGTAAACTAGCAGTTAACCAATTACTAATTAAGTTAGTAATTAACCTAGTTCATTTCTATACTTTCACTAATGTACACTGAATATGCAAAAATCAACACTCCTGATACTGGGAGAACCCAGGTGAAGTGCTTATAGAAGTGGCCTGTACTATCTTGGCAGCTGCTCTGTGTATCTAAAATTATTTCTTCCTGCCTAGAGAAAGTGGCTGGACCAGTAACTCCCTTGCTCAACAATTTTGCACAGGGGTTACTATAGCATTTTAAGAGGCTGATGTAACAGACCTATAAAATAAGCATGTAGATGACAACTAATAATAACTGTGGCTTATTAGTTGGGCACTCCAGCATGCTCATAATTCAAATTACCCAGTCAGTCAGAAATGAGACAATAGAATTAACTGATTTTATATCTGTGGCCATTCAGTTTTCCAAGTAATAATAATGATCGGTGAGGTCTGAGATGCTCTCTGAAATCCATCTTATGCCATGATAGAGTCTGTCTAGCAAATAAATAATCAGGGAATGTTCCATTTCTACACACAGATGGTGGCTGCATGGGTGTTTGCTACACTGTTACTCTACACATTATACTGAAAATGTGTCCAGCCCTCTTCTAAATGTATGCTCTCCCCCACAAGAGTAAAGAAAAGTGTCTCAAGAAACAGTAGGTAAAACTTAAAGAACAAACAATCAGTAATTTCAGCTGCTAATAAGCATATTATTTTAACAAACTTACTTTCTAGTTCTTCTTTTTCAAACTTGGTGTTTACAGTTGAGCTAGTTTTGCCAAGATCCACAACAGCTTCTTCATCAGGACCCTAAAAACAAATCATTATTATTGTGAAACAGATATATACTGAGAACATACTGTGTATATCATTCAAAGTGGGCAAAAAATTTTAAAACAAGACTATTTTCTCTCAAAGAAAAGAATTCTTAGAGCTAACTATAATCCTTATAAAGTATACTTTGTTTTTTTTAAGTCCACAGACCATTCAAAATCTCATAGTAAGAACAGAGGTGGCAAAGATTTTTAAATGGTCTTCTGCGGAAGTTACTTTATCCTCAATAGAAAGAACTTCCAGGGTCAGAGATTCATGAAAGCCTGTTGTGAGGGGAACACTTTCATGTTAATATGGAAGGCTTTCTTGATTTTTTGCTCTTACACCTTCTAACAGCAATATTCGATTGGATTACACTTAGACCCAAAATATAGTACCATTTTCACTTATAAATTAACTAAATCAATGAAAGCTAGGGTTTTTTTTATTATTATTATTATTTTCCCACAAAAGAAAAGGTGTGCCAAGTTGGGCATGATGACACATGCCTATAATCCCAGAGGTTCAAGAGGCTGAGACAGGAGGATCTCAAGTTCAAAACCAGCCTCAGCAATCTATCAAGGCAAATCTGATACCAAAACAAAAGAAAGAAAAGCTATACCAAAATTTTAAACTCTAGGGAAATTCTACCTTTCAGGTGTGAAAATTCATCTTTATCAATCTTTTTATTTTGTTCCATTCTTTAATACAACAAAAAAAAGCATGCTTTTGTAATATCTATTGTAAATTTTGTGTTGTTGTTTTGTTTTGTTTAGTGTGTGGTCCTGTGGATTGAACACAGAAGCACTTACTTTACAATTAAGTTACATTCCCAACCCCTTTTATTTTATAGGGCCTTGCTAGATTGCTGAGGTTAGCCTCAAACCTACAATCCTCCTCCCTCAGCCTCCAGAGTTGCTGGGATTATAGGCATTGCACCACCACACCCAGCTACACAGACTATTTTTTAAAGAATAGAATTTCAGTTTTAACTTCCTTGTCAAATTCTAAAAACTTTGAAAAGAATATTATAATCATCATTAACTACATATTATGAACTTAGCACACATGACTGTGTGTCACAGATGAACAAAGTCCCTTCTCTCAAAAAGTTCAATTCTAGGTTCAGATAGGATCAGCTGTAGCTGGCTCTGGATCAGTGTTTAGCATGAGCTGTTGGAGGAGTCCTATAAGGGAACACCTGCCCCAAACTTAACAGTGCTAAACCTTCAGCTTGAAGCCTTCTTTAAGCATATACAAAGTAATCTTATACACAATTTTCCTTCACTATCCAAATTTTATTTTTTTTAATTTATATTAATACTATTACTATTAATCAGGAATTGAACTCAGGGGTGCTTAACCACTGAGCCACTTCTCCAGGCCTTTTTTTATTTTGAAACATTGTCTCCCTAAGTTGCTTAGGGCCTCACTAAATTGCTGAGGCTGACTTTAAACTTGGAATCCTCCTGCCTCAGCCTCACCACCTGAACCATGAGGATTAAAAGAGTGTACCACCACACCTGGCTCACTATCCAAACTTTTAATGTCTAAATTCACACTATCTAAACTCAAACTGAATTGATTTGCTAAATTTTTCAAGTAAATTCCCTGCTGTCCAAACTCCACTGTTTGTTACCCAAAACTCAGAACCAGGCACAGTATATTAAGACCTTCTAATATCCAAAAAAAAAAAAAAAAAGAGAGAGATCTGGATATCAAGAGATACTTGTACATGATTCTGAAAAACTGATATTTGATTTATACAGGAAAGTGGGAGAAGTTATGACTTGCTAAGGCTCCACATTTAAAGGAGGGGAAACAGGCTGAAAAGAATAGCAATTTCATGTAATGGACTATGAAGGAAGGCAGACAACAGTATATATGTTTAATCAAATGGCTTCATAGTTCTTCACACTTCCTTAGAAATAAGGAAAGGCCAAGCAGGAAACCAAACCTAATGCCAAAAGCCCAAGAATGAGTAGCTATTAATTACCAACTACTAACGAAGTCACACTCTAAATAAAACCATTAGCTAGCCTTCAACAACAGCATGTCATCCGATTCCTAAGCACATATAGGTACAAAAGACAAATTCTCTCCTAGAGACAGAAATTGTATCCTGAGAGGCAGCATACTGTCTATTTCAAAAGGAATTAACGGTTCCCGTTTTAAACTTTCATTTAGCCAGCACAACTGCCAGGATAGGAAGCAAAACAATACAATTAACTCTCACCTTCAGACAAACAAATCATTTATTTCTCTGCAACCATACTTACATATTGAGATCTACTAACAACCCTACTTAGTTAACACTGAAAATAGTTTGTTAGGCAATCTATTATTTATTTTATAATAAATTCACATTTTATCACTACCTTATGTTTAGTTTTAAAAAAAATACCCTTTGACCTTTAAACATCTATCATAGAAAAATATTTCCATATGTGCAAAAACTGGAATGTAAAAACAGGGTGCTCATCAACATCTCTCATGCTCTACCCAGCTTGCTCCCACTAGACACTGTGAAGCCTGGGGCAAGTCATTCAACCTCTCTGAACTCTTTATTTTCATTGTAGCAGATGCCTAATAATGAAAAACATGGAACAAAAATGTGTCAATAAAAGGAAGATACACTAAGGAACACATAGTACACATAGTGTACTAAGGAACACTATGACATTTTGAAAAACAGACCTTAAAAAAAAGTAAGTAGATCTAAATGTACCAATACAAAAAGATCAAGGGTACAGATTCAGTGAAACAATAAATTATAGAGAAATAAGATCACATGTTAAAAACTCACAGTACTAAACCAAAATTTTATTTCTATATGTTCATGTCTCCATACATATTTACTTATATTAAAGAAAAAAGGAAAAGATCTAAAAAGACCCATACCAAATTGTTAACTACTTGTTTGTGGAAAAGGAACTGGGTTTGAAAGACAATCAAGTTACAATGTTATTTTATTGTTATCTTTAGTTTTCAATTATAACATTTTCATGTTTAACTTGCCTTACAAACTAAAACTAAAATTTTTAAAGCCTAAAAATCTTACAGCACTAACATTGAAAAAAAGGGGGGGGAGTGTTACACATGCCTTTCTTCCCTCCTTTAAAGCATCACCCAGTTTTTTGACTGTGAAAATGAATAGGAAAGGCAACATCTCCTATAAATGCCAGCATCAAGCGGGCTACACACACTGGCCATGGCTGGGAGTGGGGCACGAGGGCGGGGTGCGGGGAGGGTGGGGGGTCTTTACAGGATATTGAACCCAGGGGTGCTTAACCACTGGGCCACATCCCCTATTTAGAGACAGGGTCTCGCTCAGTTGGTTACGGCCTTGCTAAGTTGCTGAGGTTGGCTTTGAACTTGCAATCCTCCTGCCTCAGCCTCCTAAGCCCTTTGGATTACAGGCATGTGCCACCATGCCTGGCCACAATGGCCTTCTTGATACAGGGTAAGGAATCCAAAAGTCTGAAGGTTATATATGGCTACATACTGAAATCCCTGAGTAGAGTAGTGGGGTATTTCAAAGGGTCAGTGCTTTTCTAAAAGAAGCATGTGTATCTTAAATCCTATAATTTTAGGGAAATACTTTATATGTCATATTTCTTAATAGAGAATAAGTTAATACTCCATGTAGAGTACAATTTTGTGTTCTTTTTAAAAAGTTTACAAAAACTGTATTTACATATTAAACATCTGTAAAGGAAAACCTGGAACTGCTAAAATCATCTCACTCTGGTAAAAAGGACTAAAGTGCAAAGACAATCACAGTGTTTCACTTTTTATTACATCAAACATTTTTTTTTTAATTCAAATTTCCATCCCCTACTATCATCTTAAAATTTGGATCTAGAAAAGACTTTTCTTTCTCTTTTTGCTTCCAAAAATATAGTAGAAAACTAAAAATGGTGACCGTAAAAGCAACCCTTGACATCAAAATGTTTCATTTTAAACCCAGCTAAGTCTCAAAGGTCATTACTTATAAAGCCTACCTAGAAAGAAAGCAAGCCATGGCACTAGGAATGTTCAAAAACACAGAAGAATAAAGACATCCACATTATACCAAGGTAGGATAGAATCCTCCTAAAGGAAATTATTTAGACTTGTTTTCAATTTTGTATTTATACAATAAGGTAATAATGTTACCACTGCACTTTAACATAAAGAACAGCATATTAATTAAATATTAAATATCACACACACAAAAAAAGTTTTAAATCTCTCTATTCGAAATGCACTACTACAACAGTACTTGTGATATAGGAAAACCCTGGAAATAACCTTAATAGAGGAATGGCTAAATAAGCTATGATACATGACCCAGAACACAAGCTACTCAATCATTTTATAAATAAAATTTTGAAACCAAGGCTAAATAATTTCTTTGGTATTAGAGTGAGTCAATCCTGCATATTAACATATTTCGGATATCTTTTTATTCTTTCAGATATTTGAGTTTTTCTAGTGCCATGGCTTTGAATTGAAATTTGAATTTCAATTAGACAATCTGAATTTGAAGAAAGTTTCAAAGGACAGGGGGGGAAAAGCAAAAAGCAGTAATAGCCTCCAATAACAAAGAGGATCCATGCAGTCTAGAGACTGTTACAGAATATAAGAGTCACAGACAACTAGAGACCTCCTCAGTGTTCTACCTGAAATTATAAAACAAATACTTGTCACACTACTTCCATGAGGAGATGCAGACACTCCAAGTGTTAATCAGTAGATACACACCAAGATACACACAGAAATCCCATAAGGGTTATCAAGTATGTATATATTCATTGGCAAAAATGATCTCTTTCCAAAGATGGTTACTTTATAATTCCCTCTTAACTTTTTTTAATAATTAAAATGTAAAGAAAAGCAAACATTCTGCATAGAATCAGAAAATTTTTTTTTTCAGAAGAAGTAATTCTGCCAAGATCATTCTGAAATGTTTTGCCAAGGTCCCCCATCTTCTATCAGCTTGGGGTTACCATTAGCTGGGTATCCTTAAGGTTCTACTATAATCTTTCTGCTGAAGCCCAACAGGAGAGGAAGTGAGGAAATCTCTCAGTAATATGGTCTTTTGTTTATCTGTGCTTCCCCTTGATAATACCTCTGTTCCCAAGGAATCCTGAACAGTGAAAGAAGTCTTACTTCCTTAAAGCACAGGAACTAAAGAACACAACCATTCATTCAACAAAATTTATTACTCCACATACTACAGATACCTCAGTGAATGAAAAACTGTCATATAATCAAATGTCCAGCTTAGCACTTAATTTACAACTAAGAAGTGACTCTCCATAAAAAATCCAGAGGTAATGAGTTATCTTTGTTATTCTTAATGAATAAACAAGATCTCATAGACTCATAGATATAAAATGGGCTTTATTTTTTCCAGTTCAATTTTCTTTCTTTTTTTTAATCTAGAAAAATGAAAGATATACACAAAGTCTACATGACTTGAATAAGATCACACTTTCAGTGAAAGAATTAAAATTAAAATCCAGGTCTCTAGAGTGCCAGTTACATGAGTTATTAATCCACTACACTACAGAACAAGGTCATTATAATATATGCCAAGAACATATAGCATTTTTCTTTATTAACTTATAATTACAAATTTATGAAACAACTTTCTTAACTATCTCCCAGGCCCACCCAATAAGTTACAAGAAAGGAGGAACCTTGCCTGTCATGGTCACCACTACATTTCCAGACTCAAGCAGTATTTGTCTGCCATTAGTCCTTTAATAAATATGCATTAAACAATATGTTTCAAAGGTCAAGACTGCAAAAAACTTGTATTGTATCCACTCAAAAATTCCTTGTGGACACAATTAAAGCTCAAATATAAACAGGCACTCAATATTTTAATATTTAATAAATCAGCTTATAATTTTTTAAAAGTTCAACATCAACCTATGATGAAACAAAATTCAATTCCCAAATAACTAAATGACACATTTTACAATTTAATTCCTTATAGTCATTTATCTTGCCTGAAAACAAATTCCATAATTTTTATACTTTGTATAAACTCTATACTTTTTGTTGGTTAAATTACAAAAAAAAAAAAAAAGACTTAGCATACTAAAGCCAAAGAATTAAGGAAAAAAAATGTTAATAGACTATTTTAAAATATTGCATTAATCTAGTATAATACCCTCTTTGACACCCTGAGGTTTACAAAATCATTATTAGAACAGTCATCAGAGATCCCTACCACAAACTAATTTTTCTATTATATAAGACATATGGCTATCACCCAAAACTAACATCTCCCATAAATTATGATTATCATGACTATTAATCATGTAATTTCACAGCTATCAAAATTTCAGCTTCAAAACATACTTAACCACTAAGATGAAGTGATTTCTTTTCTAATATCTTAGCCAAGCAATTTTTAAAGCTTCGTTCAAGTAATTTTAACTATGGCAAAAACTAATCTTACAGAAGAATAAAGATGCTACAAACATTTCTAACTTTACACAGGATTTACTCTTCAGCAGATGACTTCCACGGCCAAGGGCACAAAGGATGATACTATTCTAAGCCAGTGCTAATCAAGTCTGACATTTCTCCAAGCTTCACTATTAAACTTTGAAAAATTCAAGTTTGCTTGTAAATAAAATATTAGACCTTAGCTAGATACATACAGGTAACTTCTCTTTCAGACGAAACCACTCCATAGCAACACAGGAAACGCCTTGCTTTTGATAATATAATGCAGTAGTCCCCTGAAGTCCAGGGACAGTGAGTACCTATCTGATTTAGGTCACTGTGCTTTGCAGAGATGAATTCTTCTAAGTTACTTTTATGGTACAGCCAATCACTGTCTCCCAAGTTGCCTAATCTTCCAAGCTAATAACTACAACTTACGTGGGTCACAGCATAACAGATTTGGAAAGTAAAAGGCCACTTAGAAATACTGAAAGAAGAAAGCAGCAATCAGTTTTCAAGGGAAATCTTTATATAAATAATCAGTCTATGGGCATACTCTAAGGATATATGTGCACGGGTGGGTGTGTGTGTTGGGGGGGGGGGGGGGAGAAAAATAGATTTTCAACAATATGATGGGCTTAATGTACCCTTGTCACTTAATTTCAGAAAAGACCCCAAAATGAAGAGAGCTCTGCCTTTTTCAGTAGTTCTCAATTTTTACTACCTAATAGGTTACTAATAATAATAATATTAACAAATCATATGGTTTACAGTATCATTTCAACCAAAAATTAAATATTCATATGGATAATGGTTGGAAATGAAAGAGGAAATGAGTAGCACCCCTCTAACTTTTGGTCTCGGGATACCTCTCTACTCAAAAAATTACTGAAGACCTCAAAGGACTTTTTTTGATGAGTTAGGTCTATATTTATCATATAGAAATAACACTGATAAAACTTTGAAGTATTTATTTAGAATAATTTTAAAGATAATAAAAACATTGCCTGGTAATATATAATATTTTAACAAAAAAATAACTAATTTCAAAAATAAAACAATTTAGTGAGAGTGACTTTGTTTTATATTTCTACAAATCTCGTTATATGTCTGATTTAACCAGATGTGATAGCATAAGTCTGTAACTCCAGTGACTTGGGAGGCTAAAACAGGAGGATCATAAGTTCAAAGCCAGCTTCAACAACTTAAGGACCCTAAGCAACTTAGCAAGACCCTGCGCAAAAACAACAAATAAAAAAGGATGGGTAGATGGCTCAGTGGTTAAGCACTCCTGGGTTCACACCAGCTCCAAAAAAAAAAAAAAATCTGATTTAAAAGAAAACAGCTGGATTCTCATCTCTACTTCTACAGTCAATCTGATGTGATTCATGATTTGGCTGAAGAATATTTGAAAATCCAGTTTCACACCAACACAAATAGAAAAAGAAGGCATGTTTCACTATTCTTTTCAGTAATTGTAGATATTCCTTTTTGATTCTACAAATTCAACTAGTATTCATTTCTTAAATTAGCTGCAATGTGGAATCTGAAAGTATTTTAAATGAACACACTGTAAATTGTTACAACAAAATCCACTGGTCTTTGTTATACTGGGTTTCTAGAAAACAATACATTTATTGACTATCTATCAAGTTCAAACACTATGCCAAATACCATCATATATGTTCTGTCATACAGGTTAAACCTTCAAATATTTCATTTTATAGTCAATTTTGACTAAAGGTCAGAGAGTTTAAACAACTTATGCAAGGTCCCAGAGCTATTGCACAGTGGGTTTAGGATTCAAGCCCAGTCTCCCTCAGAACGTGGTTTTTCCTCTAATTTCCAACTACATTTAGTGAAATTTAATAAAATTATATTTCTAACTATAGGGTTAAGACTGGGGGGGTACAGCACAGTGGTAAAGCACCCCTGTATTTAATGCCCCGTACCAAAAAAAAAAATTTTTTTTCAATGTAAATTAAACTAAAAATATGCTGTTTGTATTTGCTCACACAGATTTGCTCCTCTGTACCATCAAATTCTATATCTTAACAAAGCAAATAAAGGACACTTATTTCCTACAGAAATAATCTTATCTAATTCCACACACCCCCAGTTGGAATTAGAGGAAAAACCACATTCTGAGGGAGACTGGGCTTGAATTCTAAACCCACTGTGTACCAAGATCAGAATTTAGGCATACAGAGAGAACATTGAGTTTCAAAAAAGAAATTCATAAACCACTGGAATAACGAACAACTCCTGAGAAATCCAGCCCATATCCTTACACCTGAATCCTTGCCCAGTTTTATCAAAACTCAAGACGGCCACAGACATCTAGGAATACACACATTAAAGACTCTGGTAACCAAGAAATGACTTTACTTTCATTATAGCAGCAAGAGGCAGGTGACTAAAGATGCTAATGAGACCTGCAAGATAGGAAGAACATGATTAGAAGAGGTGGGAGCAAAAAAAAGCACAAGAACTCTGGGGTGGAACTCCATACCCCAGCCCTGACGCCAGCTCCAGTTCAGGCCCCTTGCTACTGTCCCCCTGCAGATGTTAAAAATCCAGACCAAGAGGAGGCAACTCACCAAGATGGCTCACACCCCACTTTCAAGTGTGTACTACTTTTCCTTCATAATAAATCCTCTTGCTCTACTACTCATACCTGACACATTCTTAAATTCTGTGTCATGTCAACAACCTTCCACCATGTTTTGCCTTGGAGCCAACAGATCATGTCTTGAATCCTTTGAAATCAGAAGCCAAAATAAATCTTTCCTCCTCGTAGTTGTTCTTTTCAGGGATTTTGGTCATAGCAATGAAAAGGTGACTAACACTGTAACATAAAGGGTTATTATTCAAACCCAGGTTCTCTGAGTTCAAAGCCCATGGTGTTCCAAAAGGTCAAATTCTCTGTCCTAAATTAAACTACACAAAATCTTATTTGCTTGAATAAAATTTTATTTATTCACATGTCTTATTGGGAGACTTATAAGTAAAACATTAATTATTCAATCACAAAAATATTCACTAAATTATTTTTAAATATTTTAAATCCACTAGCCATCAGTAACACATAATAAAATTAAAATTATTACCATAAATGTTAACACAGTAAGCCAGCATAAATATAATAAACACGAAGATATTATCTTAATTTGATTTCCACAGATAAATTTGAAGCAGTCAAGAAAAGAAATACCCTCGTAAAATAAATGGAAACCTGCCTCATTTTACAATCTATGTTTCTGTGAGGAACACTGCCAGCCCACATAGTTAAATATCCCTTACATAGTTAAATATCACTGTTGAGTTCACATTGCTTAATTTGGGCAACCATTTCAGCTTTCACCACCACTAAAATTTAGACTCCACCATGTAAGACCACCACCTAGTGGCTATTAGGAAAATGAAATTTTTTTCTCTCATGCTGTATATAGGGTGAACACCTGCTCCAAGCCAAGAAATTCTAAGTTTCAAAAAGCTCTGCAGCAGCTGCTGTAACAAATGTGGACATTTAATTTCATCCAGAAAAAACTTAATCATCACAAAGGCAAAGTTCTATTAAATGTTTCAATTATCTACAAATGGAATTCAGGATACAGTAGATTATATATATATATATATATACAATATTTTTTAAGAGAGAGAGAGAAAGAGAAAGAGAGAATTTTTTAATATTTATTTTTTAGTTTTCGGTGGACACAACATCTTTATTTTTATTATGTGCTGAGGATCGAACCCAGCGCCACTCGCATGCCAGGCGAACGCACTACTGCTTGAGCCACATCCCCAGCCCGAGCTATATTTTTTAACATGAGCTTTTTATATGTAACACTGAATAATCAATATGTTACAATGAAGAAGATTTACAGCAATTTCTAAAAGTTGTTTCACATGCCCACAGCACTTAAATAATTTTGTTTTGAACCACATTTCAAAATACAGCTATAATTTGATGTGCATTAAATAGTTGAAAAATCTAGTCCACAAATAGTTTACATAAGGCAAAAAATGTCTGCCTTAACAAAAATGCCCCAGTAACAAGTATACTTTGCAAAGTATCTGTTTTAGTTGTTGTTGTTTGTTTGTTTGTTTGTTTGTTTTGGTGCTGGGTACTGAACCCAGGACCAAACACATGGTATTGAAACATTCTACCTCTGAGCTAAACCCCCAGTCCCTCTATTTTTCTTAAGAATAATATTTCAGAGGCTCAGTGGTAGAGTATTTGAATAGCAAATGTAGAGAGGCCCTGGGTTCAATCCCCAGTACTACAATGATGAAGATGATGATAATGCAGTAATAATAAAGACTTCATACTTAAATACTAGAGACAGATGACACAGTTCGATTTACATTTCCATTGAGAAAATGCTTATTAACTTAGAGTACTCATACCAGTTTACTATAAAGGTGTAGGTGTCACCTTGGGCTACAATTTGTTAGAAAATTTTATCTAAGAAATTACAAAATAATCTGGAAAAAACAAATTGAAATTGGTTTAAATATGCCATTACCAAAGTCAAAATATGGTTTAATATTGTAAACTCATATATAAATAAATTCAGGCTTTCAATAGAAATGAGCTCTCTCACTTCCTCTAAGGCGTTCAAGCCAGTGAAGAGTGTCTAACTTTAAAAACTTATTCATTGTGTTCTTTATTTTAAAATTTTTGCTCTTTTTGCTCTATGATTCTTGATTCTAATCCCTCAGAACAAGAGTTCTCAGATCTCAACACTACTGACATTTTGAACTAGGCACTTCTTGGTTGTAGGGGCTGTAGGATAGGATACCTTGTAGGATAATCCAAATCCTTGTAGGATGTTGGGCACCATATCTGGTCTCTATTCACTAGAGGACAGTAACACACACACAACACACACACACATCCCATTATGATAAACAAAACTGTCTCCAGATATTACCAAAAATGTCCCTTAAGGGGCAAATGTCCCCCTGTCCCTGTCCATACACACCCATTGAGAATCAACAATTTAGAAACAAGTAGGAGATACTATCAATTTCCAGCACTTATTTTCCTGAGGAAAAATTTAAAACTACCAGGTTCTTACCCAAATGCCAGTATGAACTTACACATTAACTAAAGCCTTCATGCATCTTTTTTATGAAAGCTTAACTATGCAGGCTGAAATATATCTTAAACTTGCATATAAGAGTTTTACTGAAAATACCTGTTCTCTATGTACAGCAATCTCAATGACGTCATATGAATAATTTTACTCTATAAAATACTTGTACTGCAGTTTTAATAAAACACTTTAGACATAATAAAAGCAGGTTAGAAATCCATTTTTAAATGCAATTTTTGAAAACATTACAAAATAAGTCTTCTGGCCTTATTTATTTCCTAAACTTTCACATTACAAAGTGGCAAAGTACTTCTACATTAATTCATGTATGCCTCCTGAACACAACAGAAAAATACTTGGCCAGGTATTTTATTTAACATTTTCCCAAGTTGGGATAATCCAAAACTTTCCCAATATTCTCCATATTTGTTCTCAAGCAACAGGTATTAGTTTTATGTAATGAGTGATGTTGCCTAACAATAATAAACAAATTGATGCTTAAAGAAGTCAGGCAAGTTTAAAAATAAAACCATTAGAGGTCATCCAGTTCAACATCAAAGATTTGGGTATGAGTTTCTCTTCCCTTCACAATACTTACTAACATGATACCAAAGTAATTTTAACAGGATAAATTGACAAGGATAAATAATAGGAGAGAAGATTATAAATGAGGAACTTCATAAAATCTTTGGAAGATATAAAGTTAATGTAGAACAGCTATTGAACTCGGAAAATCAATGACAACTTTAAAAGCTAGTGGCTTTTTCTACAAAGAAATGAAGTAAAATTCCAAAAAGCAAAACCCCTGTGACAAAATAACTGAGATTAAAAAAAAAAAAGGCCAGGTATGGTGGCACACACCTGTAATCCCAGCTACTTGGGACAATAGGCAGGAAGATCACAAGTACTGAGTCTGACCTGGCAATTTAGCAAGATCCTTTCTCAAAATTTAAAATAAAAGCTGGGGATGTAGCTTTGTGGTTGAGGACCTCTGGGTTCAATCACCAGAACCATCAAAAACAAATAAACACCTTACAATGTGGAAAGGTTTATTTTGGTTCAAGATATTCAATCATTGTGGACCTGTGGTGAGGAAGAAGATCACCATTGGGAGCTCTCACCTTGGGGTAGCGAGGAGGAGGAGGCAAGGATGGGAAGGAGCCAGTATACCATTTCTCCTTCAAGGGCACACCTCCAGTGACCTATTTCCTCCAACTAAGCTTCCCAACAGCACCTCAGGCTGGCCAAACCATTTTACATGGCCTTTGGTGGACATTTCAGATTCAAATCAAAACATCATGTTTAAAAATACAGCACTGCATAAATTTAAGTGATTACAATAATATATGTATTTAAAGAATAGTTTCTAATTATAACCCAGAAAATATCTCCACAAATTATATTAGGGAAAAAAAAAAGAAATTATAAATGGAACAAATTGAGAAGACCCTACCTGTATGGTTTGACACTTTTAAATTAATGTTTTTCAGAGTTAATATCAAAAGGTTTTCATACAAGATTAAAGTCTGTTTTTTAAAAAAATTATATTAGCCTAAAATTAAGACTACATACTATAAAATTATACGTATGCATATCTAGTTCAATTTGTCGACCAGTTTATTTTGGCTGCAGATAAAATATTATGTTCTAGAACCAGAATGACTAAATTCAAATCCTGGCTCTTGCATTCACTAGCTAGGTAGACCACTTAACCTCACTGGATCTCAGATTGTTTACTATCTGTAGAGAGTAACAATAATTGCAACCGATTGCCTATAAAATCAATAAGATATTGAACACAACAAGTTTAGAAAAGTTCCAGGCAAAAAAATAAGCATTTTATTAAAACCAAATATTAGTACCATTCTACTATTTTTTTCATTTTTACTGCTCATATTAGGTTTATATTTTATATTTAAATGAAATAATTTATTCTATACATATTCACTTCCATTTCCCAACTCATTTAGAAGTTTCATATGCAAGATTTTAGCAATTCTGTCTGTATATAATAGATGCTTCGTGATGCCTGTATGTGATGATAAAAGCAAAACACAATATTCCATGCTAGAAATACTTGAATGATCAAGGCAAGTCACATATAGCTTCTTTGGGGGTTAGGAGGGACGTATTTACTGGGAACTAAACCTAGGTGCTTTACAACTGAGCTACAGTTCCAGTCTTTCTTCTTTCCTTCCTTCCTTCCTTCCTTCCTTTATTTGGGATCAGGTACTACTGAATTACTAAGCGTCTTGTGAAGTTGCTGAGGCTAGCCTCAAACTTGGGATCTTCCTGCCTCCGCCTTCCAAGTTGATGGAATTAGAGGCACACATCACCATACCTAGCCAAGTATAACTTTTATTTGCCCTAATTTGAAGAACTGTGTCTTCAAATCTTCGGTATCAAGAAAGGAAAAACAAAAAAAAACACCAATTCAATCATAGACAGGACACTATTGTCACTTGCCTTTCATGTGTAACTCCCAGCAACATGGAGAGAAGAAGAATATACAGCTGTGAAATATAATCAAAACCTGAATATAAAGATTTAGCACCAATCCCACCCCCCACCCCCCAGCCCCCCGACACCAGGTGATTACAAGGTGAATGCCACAGTACCCAGTTAGCACCAAAGTCACAGGCTTATTCAATACAAATGTTTTCCTAGTTAATTTATACAACTGTGTTACTAAAATTATAATATGTATTATTTTAAATATCCATGTTGTTTTTGCATTATCAGCCAATTCTTCAATTAGACAAAACATTTAAGTGCAATTTATTACTACTTGAATCATTTGCATATTTGTGTGTTGAGATATATTTATATATTTCAGAGATTTTTTTTTAAACTAGCCTTCTACAAGACACTTACATTTATTCTCTTATTTACTCAGTCATCCAACAATATTTATCAAGTGCCAAGGACACAGTATTCCAGAAATGAGAAAAAGTCCAGTATGTTCAAATAACTAGTAAAATAAGTTGGGTATAATTGCAATGTAGAACAGGAGGGAAAAGCAGTACCACAGAAAGAGGTGGAGAAGGGAGACAGTGCAGGCTCATCCCGAGAGCAATGGACTGCAGACAGGGGAATGACACGCAGCACTGTGTTTCTGCAAGGCACCGCTGTAGGTAATTATGTGTGGAAGCTGGAGGCCAAGGAGAAAGTTACTGCAGTATTTCAGGAAAAAAGAGTAAGAAAATTAGGCCTAACCTATATGGTCAAAGGACGTGAAGAGAGGCAGACTGACTCAACATGGTTAGGATGCTGAATATACTGGATTTGGAGTTTGGATGAAGGGAGAGAAAAAAATCAAGGATGCTGCTCACATTTCAACCACTGAGCAACCAAGTGAGTAGTGGTTTTATTCACCAAGGAAGGAAATGCAAAAGGAAGGAAAGGTTTGATAAGTTCTGTTGAAGATAGGCTGAGGTATCCAGGACAGTGGTAGAGAACCTTTCTGAGTTTCTCCTGATTCTAAAGCAGGCAAAATACTGAAGTAGGTGAAATATTTACCAGGATTGAGGAGTAAAGGGAAGCAGCCTGAAGAGAGCAGAAACATTTAATGTAGAAAACAGGAGATTAGAAAAACACAGGAGTAACCGTGTTTGTGTTGTGGCCAGATAAAAACATGAATTTATAGAGTCATACTATGACACTATGTATGACTTAATTTTTTCAGCTGTTTTGAGCAATCCTCCCTCACAAACCTAATTATTAAGGATTAGGGACTTAGTAAAATGTTGAATACAGATAAGCACAATAATTACTGACCTTAAATAACAAAAGAAAGACAGAAGATAAGGACTATGGATTCTGAGCTAGACAAGAAAGTAAGTGGAGGCAGCAGACAGGAAAAATAAGGGTGCAGTCCTACCTAAATAGGTTCTAAGAAACAGGATTATGGTAATAGTAGAGAAAGAGGGATGAAGGGGAAAAGTAGAGTGTAGTGAGACCTGGATATCTAAATTTAGGAACAGGGATAGAGAGGCACTCCCAGGAGATAAGACCATGACAGTACAGAATGAAAATGTCCTAAGAGGTGAGAAAAATCAACAAACGGAAAGGATGTGATGGTAAATAAGGTAGATCACTCACAAGCACTCTTAAATAACCCAAGATAGTAACAGGCCTTAGCCTGGCAAATCTACAAAAGACTGAGAATCAGATGTTGACATCCATGATCAGGAGTGAACAGAGGAAGTGAGAAATACATACATCGTCCTAATACTAGGTTCCATTGAAAACTTCTCCCACAGTCATCAAAAACTCAAACATACTAATTACACTTGAAAACCTCTCAAAGGAGCCAGATGCAATGGCACATACCTGTAATCCCAGCAACTTGGGAGGCTAAGGCGGGAGGATCACAAGTTAGAGGCCTCAGCAATTTAGCAAGACCCTAGTTCAAACTAAAAACTAAAAAGGACTGGGGATGGGCTGTGGCTATGGCTCAGTGGTAGCATGCTTACCATGTGTGAGGCACTGGGGTCCATCCTCAGCACCACATAAAAATAAATAAATAAAATAAAGGTATTGTGTCCATCTACAAGTAAAAAAATAAATTCAAAAAACAAAAAAGAACTGGGATATAACTCAGTAGCAAAGTAGCCCTGGGTTCAATTCCTAGGACTACATACATAAAGCTGAAAATGTTATTATTTTTTATAAAAATTTTCTCAATGAACAAATTTACTCCTCTACTCAGATTATTCTATTTACTGTAGATGTGGAGAGAAGCAGCCATCTCTAATCACCTGAAACTCACCGCCAACAAAATACAATCTCAAATAACTCCTATTTGAAGTTCACAATCATAATAGAAAAGCAATGGCATATAAAATAATCCCTTAAGGCTAATACATCCAATATTCATTACATAAGCTTTTAAAGCAATTTATTGCTAAGTCAGTGCCATTAGCAGATGGTAGTGAAACAAGTTAACATATAAAAATTGAACCAATGACCAGGAATGGTGGTGCACACCTATAATCCCAGAGACTCAGCAGGCTGAGTCAGGAGGATCCCAAGTTCAAGGCCAGCCTCAGCAACTTAGTAAGGCCCTAAGCAATTCAGACCCTTTCTCAAAACAAAACCAAAAAAAAAAAAAGGGGGGGGGGGGGCTGGGGATGTGACTCAGTGTTAAGTGCACCTAGATTTAATCTCCAGTATAAAAAAAATTAAACCAATGATGTAAAATATGCAACTCACAAATAAGATGAAACTATGAACCTTTTTCAAAGTATAATTTATCATGATCATTCCTCAACAGAACAACAAGGAACTATCTTATGCCTACTCTGCCAAGCACTCTGCTAAGCTCTTCTGTCCTGCAATACCCTGTACACTAATTTTGAAGGCTCAACAGTATTTAAAAAGGTCCAGTAAGATCTCATCAACAGAATTAAGCTCTCTAGCAATCTCAGATATCAGAAAGCCTAGACTCAGAAGGCAGTCTGAGGAAGTAAATATTGTGTCCAGAGGGTATGTAGGGGAGCTAATAGATAACCCTTCTCCCATCCTCGATTAATAACTATATGGTTTGACTTATCTATAACAAATCTATAGCAGATACATTCAATTAAGAGAAAAAAGGTTAAAACAGATAAATTGTTTAAAACAGCCTAAAGCTAGTTATAGTACGTTGTATTTTCAAAAGGAAAGACATCACATTTTAAATATTTTAAAGGAAAATAACTATATTATGTTTTAGGCTTCTAAACAATTTATCAAATTGTAATGATATTCTTTAACATCTGATGCTTAAAGGCAGAGTAAGTTCAGTGGTAGAATACTTTGCCTAGTATGAGCAAAGCCCTAGGTTCAATTCCTAGTACCACAAAAAAAAAAAAAAAAAAAAAAAGAAAGAAAGAAAAGAAAAAAGAAAGAAATGCTTAAAGCAATAAACCAATTTCTAATTCATGCTCACACAGCCTTCCAAAGAATATTCCAACACCAAGGTTTAAAAACAGTCAGGACTTTCTATTCTGTATTTCCTCAATCAATCTGTACACTAATTCCTTTAGAATGTTGCTTAATGTCCTTTAGAATGTAAGAGCACAGGATGATTATTAATATCAAGTTCCAAGAGAGACATACAGCATTTGATACACATTATTTTCCCTGATCACTGGAAAAAAATCTGAAGAGATTAAGTAAAATAATTCTCATTGTACAGATGAGAAAAGTGAGGTTAAAGATGTCAGCAGCGCAAGGCCACCTGGTGGCAGAGTGGAGGTAAGGAACTCAGGTGTCTCTGAAACCCAACATGGGCTTTGTACACCTAAGCTGTGCTACCTCCAGATTTTACCCTGCTTTGAAAATAAGGGTCTGGGTTTGTGTGGTTATTGACTCTCCCATTACTAACCAAAAATGACTTAACTAAATAAAATGAAAGACCAAATGAAGGCCAATTTTTAGTTTGAATGAATCCATTATTGCTTTGCTAACAAAAGGAAGACCAATTTGCCCGGAAACAAAAACTCATAACAGAAATTTATCCTGAGGACGCTGCTAATGGCAGTGTAAAAATGGATAAGGAAGCTCCTTGTGGACAAGTTATAAGGTCATTTGGGAACTATTATCCACAGCACAAAAATAAGTACTCAATATTATTGAACAGAGCCTACTAGTCAGTGCATTTGGCTAGTTCTAGCACCTGTACAAACACACATGGACAGGGAAATTAGGGAGCAAACTCCAAGAAGAATAAGGGCCCACAAACCTAAAATCACATGACTTAAACGCATGAGAAAAAAGAAAGTTCCATTATATAATGATTCTAAATAATACTATAGCACAATTTCAATATAGTAGCTGATAACTGATCTGGGACTTCAAATCCCTCTTTTTGTCATTATGATTATGTACATTAAAAGTCACTGCTAGGGCTAGGGTTGTGGCTCAGTGATAGGGTGCTTGTCTAGCACATATGGGACACTAAGTTCCATCCTCGGCACCATAAATAAATAAATAAATAAATTTTAAAAAGGCATTGTTAAATGGATTCTACTGCCATGTATAACTAAAAGAAAAATAAGAAGTCACTGCTTCACATAAAGCAAAAGTTATATAAGGATTTATACAGAAATAGTTTTCCAACAACCTAATTAAATGTATCTAAAAACTTATAAATATATTTCATAAAATTTTCATTTTACTGGTACTCAACACTCACTTGCCTAAAATCTTGGTTTAAAAAATTTATATATATATATATATATATATATATATATATATATATATATATATATATATTAGCTGGAGCATAATCCCAAGGTCGTGGGAGACTAAGGCAGAAGGATCACAAGTTTGAGGCCAGTTTCAGCCAACTGAACAAGGCCCTAAGCAACTTAATGAGACCTCGTTTCAAAATAAAATACAGAAAAGGGCTGGGATATATCTCAGTGGTAAAGTGCCCCTGGGTTCAATTCTGAGTACGCCCCCCCCCCCAAAAAAAAAAAAAAGTTAAACACTCTTACACTGGGGACTAGGGATACAGCTCACAGGTAGAATGCTTGCATAACATGCTTGAGGCTCTGGGTTCAACCCTCAGCACAGCACCAAAAAAATAAATAAAAGAAAACTTATTTGGAATCGATCCAAATTGCAAATTCACTATTTACTCAATACTCCCAGCTCAATGGAATGAAGGCAATGAAGATTTTCTTCTACAAGCAGTTCTATCAAGCAAAGTAAGATATTTTTCTCAATGATTAAAATTAAAATTAAACCTTTAACTTATTTTTAGTTGATTAAACAATTAATGAGTCTATGATACCATCCTAACATTCATTCACTGAACAAGTATTATTTTTTCCTGAGAATTAAGCAATGACCCAAAAAAGTTTTATCACCAGTCCTGAGGGAATCTGGAGGCAAGACAGGAAATTTTCACTCAGCTATTAAATGTAATATTAGCAACTTAATTCACAAAACTTACAGTAATAAACACTTTTAAATATAAAGAGAAACACCTATAGTAAGCTTCGAATTAACTGAGGCAAACAGAGCTTTCTAGTATCATACTAGTAAAATTATCTAATATGGTTAAATATTTGATACTGACAAATAAGGATCTTCGATTAGTCTACACTAAGGAGAAATGGAAGGCCAGGGGAACAACAGTGGTTTGGCACTGACCGTAAGGTTCAAGGCCTGGAAATTTTCAGAAAATGCCTCTGTTGGTGCATTCACATTTGTAACATAGGGATGATAACTGTCTGAGATACCTAATAAAATGCATGGCTCAGAGCTGGCTTTCTCTAAAAAGTTAGTTACCTGTTCTCCACTGTTTTACACTGCAGCAAAGAACAAAACCATAAATCCTAGATTAAGTTCTGCATCAATATGAGAAATATGACATTCCTCCCGCCCAGTATGGAATAAGAAAAGGAGTGTGGTAGGGTTAACTATTTCATCAAAGAAGCTGTAAATGCAGGACACAGTGAACCACAATCATAATCCCAACTATTCAGGAGTCTGAGGCAGGAGAATCAGTAGTTCCAGACCAATCTGGGTAATATAGCAAGACCTGATCTCAAAAAAAAAAAAAAAGTTTCCCCAAGAGGCTGTAATTTGAATTTAACTGAGGTTTATATTCAAACTTAAACACAAAAATATTTTCAAGAAGTGGGGGGAAATCATCTAATATTTCCCCCAAATATTGGCTTCTAAAAATTGGCTAAATAGAAACTATATCTAGGGCTTATTTCTAACATCTTTGAAGTGATGGACATTACACATGGTACCTACATAACATCATAAAGAATGTATGATTTCAATGATGTCTTCCCACAGTACTACTCAGGGCTACAACCATTCCCATGAACTCAACTCCAGGGGTACCCTTGGAGCAAAAACAGGACAACCACGTGAATGGTGCCCCGTAAAAATGGGCCATAGTAATTTCAGCCAATGTAATAATATGGGTACATTCATGATCAAAAAGAAGTACAAAGACCACAAAGGAAAACTCTAGGTTGAAAAAAGTCTGAGAATAACCAAGCAGCTATTTCCTTATACTGAGGGACCACATTTGTAACAACACCACCCCAGTTTCTTCCCACATCCTGCCTTCCCTTTATATGTCACTAATCTAAACAAACCCCTGGATAGGAAAGTGTTGAAAGAGAGGAGGATCAGGACATCAGTAACATACAAACTCAACATTTCCAAGGGACTCATGCATTCACTATATAATTTAGTGAGACAAATAGCATGTGATTTTACTAACGGGTATGTATTAACGACCTTAGTATTTATGGGATAACTTGGATAACATGAAAAATTAGGTAGATAATAAACATTAGAACATACTAACAGTCATCCGTATATCTTTTTGTGGAATAGTTGGTATGCCAACCCACAGCATAAAACAATGTAAGAAATTATCCTATTTTACTTAATAGCTAACATTTTCATGGCTCAAAACTGAAAATAGTGTACAATAAAGCTTTGCTCCCACTCTTGTCTCAATCCCTACTCTCATGAACCCTTTATGGCAACATTTTAGTTTCCTATTATCTCCCTAGTGTATTGACACAAATACTAAAAAATACAAATACATACTTATGTTCCCATTAGAGAAAAGAAGTGTATAATACAAACTCACATCTTGCTTTTTGTTGTTGTTGTTATCAGTTCAGCATCCTCCATAACAGTACATCCTCATTCTTCACAAGCTATAGTATCACACAATGTGAATAGACCATACTCATTCAACCAGTGCTCTATCAGGTTGCTCCCAAAGCACCTTAAGTGATAAATTTTTCAAATCTATACTGTAACAAAATGAGTTCTAATTATAGAGAAAAAACTGAATCTTCAAATAGATTTAGTCAGTAACACAGGAGTTGCTTTCTTAGACCCCTAACAATACAACATATTAATGACCTACTGTTTTACATATTTTCTAAGAACCACCCAGAAATACTAACTCACATGGTTGCATTCTCTTTTCAAAGTTAATCAATATGGGGGTAGAGAGAGAAAATGGGAGGGGAGGGGAGGGGAGGGGAGGGGATGGGGGATAGTAGAGGATAGGAGAGGTAGCAGAATACAACAGTCACTAGTATGGCACTATGTAAAAACATGGATGTGTAACCGATGTGATTCTGCAATCTGTATACGGGGTAAAAATGGGAGTTCATAACCCACCTGAATCAAATGTATGAATATGATATGTCAAAAACTATGTAATGTTTTGAACAACCAATAATAAAAAAAAGAAAAAAAAGTTAATCAATATGTTATGTTCATTATAGGACTTCTCGGAGCCTTTAATATACTATTATGCATTGTGACATACTCCACATTTATTTGGCTACAAAACAGATTTTTAGCAGAATCACCCATAGATCTAGTTAGCATTCTGTGAAACAAACTAATGAAATGTGAGGTCAATGCTATTTCAGTAAAATATAAAACTATGAACTTTTAAAAAAGACATGAAGCCAAACTGAGTTAGTCTTTAGAATACATTCTTTGTCGGGTGGTGGCATGCCTATAATCCCAGCAACTCAAGGGGCTGAGGCAGGAGAATCACAAGTTGAAGGCAATTCTCAGCAATTCAGCATGACCCTAAGCAACTTAATGAGACCATGTCTCAAATTAAAAAATATAAAGTAGCTGGGTGCAGTGGCACACGCCTGTAATCCCAGCAGCTTGGGACGCTGAGGCAGGAGTATTGCAAGTTCAAAGCCACCCTCAGAAACTCAGTAGGCCCTCAGCAACTTAGCAAGACCCTGTCTCTAACTAATATAAAAAGGGGTGGGGATGTGGTTAAGTGCCCCTGGGATAAAATCCACAGTACAAAAAAAGAAAATTACATTCTGTAGCTGGTTTTTTGGATTATAAACCTCTTCAAAACTGAATGTAAAGCTATTTGGCCCTCTTGCAGAAAAAATGCACACAAACAGAAAATTTTTCAGTTTCTGGGGATTCATGGACCCTTGAGGCCCATCCACAGAATTCAAGGTCATCTATTTTTTAAAAGGAATTTTAACTAGATAGTGCCATATTATCTATAGCACCATTAATACTCCAAATACAAGGATACAACCCAGAGCACTTCTCATGCAAAGTTAATGAAAAAACAGAATTCATTATAAGATTTACTGTGGTACAAAGCAAAGCATACTCACAAGGATCATATTTAACAATCATCAAGCAAAAAAAAAAAAAAATCTATAAGAACTGTTACAAGGGATTGTAGTCTAATTTTTACGATACACCTCATATTTCAAATAAATTAAGATTTTTACAGGCTGAAGAAAATTGACTTTTAATTCATTCTAGACAATATGAAAATAAGCATTTTTTTTTTCTTTTTTTGACTCAGGACCTCACCATGTTGCACAGGCTGGCCCTGAATGCCTGAGCTCAAGCAGTCCTCCTGCCTCAGCTTGCCTAGTAGCTGGGCACCATTCTCACCACCATGCCCAACTTCAAAAAAATTTTTTAGAGCGCAATGTATTTCATATTCAACAACAGCAGCTACTAAAAAATAATCTTGTGCACACCTGTGATCCCAGCGACTTGGGAGGCTAAGACAGGAGGACTGCAAGTTCAAGGCCAACCTCAGCAACTTAGGGAGACCCTGTCTCAAAATAAAAAGGATTGGGGTATGTAGCTCAGTGGGGAAGGGCTCCTGGGTTAGAGCCTCAGTAACCACCTACCCCCTAAAAAATACTGCTACAAATTTTAATGTGGCAGCCCTGCATGTTGGTGTACTACTTAATCCTGTTACTAGGGAGGATACGGCAGGAGGTCACAAGTTCAAGGCTAGCCTTAGCAACTTAGCAAGATCCTGTCTCAAAATAAAACAAAAAGGGCTGGAGATGTAACTCAATGCTTGCCTAGCATGTGCAAGGATCTCAGTTCAATCCCCAGCACTGTAAAATAAAATTAAAACTTTTCAATCCCCAGCACAGAACAACAAAATTGAATTGAAGGTGGCAATATGAATGCCCAGACGCAATAAGGAAAAAAAAAAAAAAAAAAACTGGGAGTTTTAAATGTAAATCAAAGAAATCCCAGGCATGATTACAACTCACATCTGGTCTTGACAATAGTAAAAGAGGAAGGCCAGTGAGAGCTGAAACTCAACCCAGGCTCCTCTCATCAAGCTTCATGCTACCTTGCACTGCCTAAAGAAGGCATCCATAGAATTCATACTCTCCAATTCACCTCTCCTTTTCTGCACTTCCTGACACAACTTTCTCCCTCCACCTAACCAAGCTCCACCCACTCATAGCAAATAGGGTGGGTTGAGACAGGGTCTCACTGATTTTACAATGTTCTCAAATTGTAAAAACTCAAGCAGGAGGATCTCAAGTTGTAGGCCAGACTGGGCAATTCAGTGAGACCCTGTCTCAAAATTAAATTTAAAATATGCATGATAGAATACAAATCTTGCCGGACATGGTAACACACGTCTGTAATCCCAGCAATTTGGGAGTTTGAGGCAGGAGGATTACAAGTTCAAGTCCAGCCGCAGCAATTTAGCCAAACTCTGTCACAAAATAAAACGTTAACAACAACAACAACAACAAAAAAGGCTGGGTATGTGGCTCAGTGGTAGAGCACCTATGGGTTCAATCCCCAATACAAAAAAAAACAAAAACACACACACAAATCTGTATCATAACCACATCATTTTCCTACTCTCAAGTACTGAAGGAAGTACTTGGCCACTCTCATAGCAGTCATTTGAAGATATGTAGTCCATGGAAGAAAAGAATCATTAATTCAGTCAACATGGCTCTATCCTCGTCAGCTAGCCCTCTGCCTTCCAGAAGAATGTTAAAGGCAACACTACTAGACCTGTAACACAATGTCAACCATAGGCTCCTTGGTGGTTTACCACATGCATAATTACAAGTAATCCTCAATGTTCTCAAATTGTAAAAACTCAACAAAATGTGCAAAAAAAAAAAAAGGAGGCAAATCTCCATGTAAACTAGAACGGTGGAATGACTTTATTATCATACATGCTCATCACAAAACTGAAAATAGTGCATGAACAAAAAAAATAGGAACTGCTGAAGCAACCATAATCACCAAGAGGAAACTACAATATAAGTCAAAATGATGCTTGGTATGGTGGTGCATGCCTGTAACTCCAGTGGCTTGGGAGGCTGAGGCAGCTGGATCACAAGTTCAAAGCCAGCCTCAGCAACTCAGGGAGGCCCTAAGCAACTTAGCTAGCCTCTGGCTCAAAATAAAATGTATAAAGGACTGGGGATGTGGCTCAGTGGTTAAGCATCTCTGGGTTCAATCCCCAATACCAAAAAAAAAAAAAAAAAAAATCACAATCAAAATGACATTGATCCATGACTAACCTGTAACATTCCCCTCATGAAACACCTGAATGCTCCTTTATAAAAATGACCCATTTTGTCAGCTGCAGATCTGATCTACTTTAAGATATTTGTGGTAAGACACAATAAGAAAGGGGAGGGAAAGAGGAAGAAAAACAACCCTTTACCGGATGTTGACAAGTATAACTACCAAGGTTTTAGAATATATTGGTTAGCACACCACATACCACTAAAATAATATACCAGTTTCCTCCAGTGCCAGGTTATTTTGGCTTTCAATTTTAACCTACTCAACTAACAGGAGTTTAGTGTAACAAAACTAAAATACACCCTAAGCTCTCTTGAAAGAAAACCTGTCTAACTCCCAGTTCCAATTACCTGACAAAACAATTCTTCAATCCAACTTAACTGTTCTACAGTTTCATTTGGAGAGATGACAGATTTGTTGTCTCTCCCTTTCCTACAACTCCATGAACTGTGGCCCAAAGATACCAAGAATAATGCAAAAAGGTAATAACTATAATGGTAATGCCTGGGGTGCCATGTCTCTAGAGCTATCAACCAGTATCCCAAAGAAAATGCTTACTTGCAGGTACACATAAACCTTTCATTTTAGCCATCACCAATAAATCCAAACTGAGTTAATATCTTTCATCTATTCTAACGACTTTAAGTATTTCTAATAAACTCAAGAAATGTTTTAACTGGTACTTATAAATGACATGTAAATGCTATCACTGTGTTCACTCCAAATGCCAAAATAAATTCATTGAAGGAAGGACCTTTCCTATCTTGTTTATTTCCCTAGCATCTGGCACCCATGAGATACTTAATATCCACAAAATGAAAGAAATAACAACAAATTCCATGGTACAGTCCCAAAATTTCAGTGGTAACAGAATTACATTAAATCATGTACACCTTAAAAGATTATTTGCTAAAACTTAGCAATCTTTTAAATAGTTATCTATTATAACAGAATTTAACCTGTACTAGAAAATAAGACTGACATCAATTGTGACAGCTACAATGATGAGTTTTCTACCAAAGCAAACAAAACTTGCATGTTTGTAAGATAAATGCCTTTCTTCCCCATTGCCATGAGTGAAACCAAAGAATGCAGAAGAAACCTTAGAGCCTAAATTATGGAACAGATGGGCTCCACTTTGAGTAATATAAACTGCCATCAATTTATTCAAATTATTTGCATAATTACAAAGATGACTTTTTATTAATATAAATTTATTCCTATTTTTTAGCTATGCTAAGCAGTCTATGAGTTAAGTTATGACTGACAAATATCATAATCTCACTAATGACTTTCATTTACCAGGAAAAAATGAGTAAGGAAAGATTAAAGTTGTGGTTTTGTTTTGTTTGTTTGTTGGTACTGGGGATAGAAACCAGGAGCACTTTACCATTGAGCTACTTAACCAGTCCTTTTTTATAAGGAGCCAGGATCTTGCTAAGTTGCCAAGGATGTCCTTGAACTTGGGATCCTCCTGCCTCAGCCTTTCTAGTTGCTTGGATTATTGATTGTGTGCCAGCATACCAATATTCCTCTCCAGTTTTCAAATCATACTATTTCTTGTTCCTCTGTTCCATTTTTAGGCTGATAGCTTGCTATATTTGAGTTCCATTATTGATTTGTATAGATCACTATAGCCAAGTCTTACTTTCCACAAGATTTAAGAGGTACATCTTCCAACTCTCCTCCCTGCCACAACATCAACAGCTATTGAGAATTCATTTGCCATTTGCTGCATACACAAACCACACATACACACACACCTCCCTTGAATATAACTTCTATGAGAGAGAAGAAGCTGGTTCTGTTTTGTTGGACACTACAGAATAGGTCCTAAATAACTGCTTTACATTGAATGAATGAATGATTTGGAGGGCAACGGTCTTACATGCTGCTTCTGCTAAGCAGGTAATATGTGAGAACACATCAATTTCTGTCCAGTTTTATAAAAACTCAGATGCAAATAATAAGGCTAAGAACATGCAATACTGTATTTGATACACACCTTTAGAACAGGTGCTATACAACAGTTTATTCAAAGACTACAGAAAGAATTACAGCAAATTCCATAGGAGCTTCCACTTTTCCATTACTATCAACGGGAAGGATCTTCCCAACAACCACTGCTATATGACTTCCCTGTCTGGAAACAGTTTTCCGCTACATTTAGAAATATGAACATTCTGAAATAACGAATGACTCCTTCCCCAGGCCTTGACAATAATCTTAAAATTAAAGGAGGGAGGAAACAGGTTTAAGGAAAACTCAAATAAAAACACGTGAAAAGCGATTTTCCTGTTAGTTGTGAAAGACTGGAAAATTTTTCGTGCAACTTTCTCTCCTTGGCTGGTCAAAGTAATTGGAAGCAGGAAAATTTCTAACATGTCCCTTGAGTCACTAACTAGGAAGAGAAAAGAATCACAACTGTGGGGGCACATGTGCTCCACTTAAAAGCAGGAAGTGAGTCTCTTTCTTGAGGATGGGCCACTCGTCCATCATCCCAATGAGAGGTATAACCTTTTGGAAATTCGCCCCCACTCCCCCCTAACCCTAAATTCAAAGCCAGCCTCACTGGGACACGCGATTTTCCCAGGCTCATGAAGCGGAGCAGCACAAGGGGCTCGGAACACTGTCACCCTTCTCTTTCTACTTGGCCTGCGACAGGAGGATACTCCTCCAATTCTTGCCAGAAAAGGAGGAGGCAGACCTGGCAGTCAACAGGGAAAAGAAGCCTTGGCCGCGAAGGAAGACGACTTGTCCACGCGGCCAGAGAACTCACCGAACAAAGCACACCATGGACCGGGTGGGGAAGCTCAGAAAAAGGAGGAAAGATTCACACCAGTTCTTCCCACTGCCTGGGACAAGAGACAGGTGAAGTCGGGGTCCTCCTTAGGAAAAGATGGGTTTTCCAGGGGCTAATCTGAACTCCAGCGCCAAAGCAACCTGAACCGCGACCCCGACTAGAGAGAACACCGGAAAATAGGGGAGATGAGCGTGCGGAGAGAAAGGATGGAGTGGTCGCGGTCACCGCGGGCCCCGCGGGTGGCTGGGTCTCGCTGGAACCGGGCGTAGGATGCCCTTAGCGAGGATGCCGGTGGCGCGCAGCCCGCCGCCCCGACTGGGCCTCCCAGGCGCCGCCGCCCGCCCCCTCGCACCCGCGCCCCGGGCGGCCACACAAAGGGGATGGCGAGGCGCGCCAGCCGCCGGGAGTCGGAGGGGCCCGGGACCAAGTGGCCGTACCGCGACGCTTGCCGCACCCCCGCCTTTGTCTGCCTCGCTCAGCACCCTGCCCCCGCCGGGGAGCCCCGCCGCCCGCGGCGCCCTCACCCTGCTTGTTACCCGGGTGAGTAGCGGTCTCATCTGTTCGCCGGCCCCATCCGCCTCCATGGCCGGCCCGCCAGCCCGCGGCGGCCGCTACAGTGCTGCCCCGCGCGGTCCGCCAGCCGCAGCCACTGCCGAATCCCCGGCGCGCGAGAGGGAACGAACGTGCGTCCGTGCGCGAGGCGCGCTCCGGGAGAGCCGGGCGCTGGGCTAGGAAGCCGCAAGGCGCGTGTATCCGCGCGGCGGCCGCGGGGTGGCTAGGGCAGGGGAGTGAGGCCACGGCGCGGAACGTGGAGCTAGAACTGAGCGAGCGCAGGACGGAGCGAGGAGGAGGAGGTAGCGCGTAGGGCTGGGGGCGGGGCCGGAGGCAGTGACGCGCTCGGCGCCGGGGACGCCCCGGCACGCCCCCGCGGCACGCCCCCTGCCAGTTTGGCACCGCCAGCCTGCTCTGCGCGCCCGCGGGCCCGCCGGGAGGCCACCCGGAGGTGGGGCGGGGGTGAGACAGATGGACATTTGTCTTAGCCAATCGGAGGCTCGCAGGGATCCGCACCCCCCCAACACCCCCCCACGCACACACACACACACACACGCACACCGCCCCCCCCAGGCCCCGCCCCTCTTTGTAAAAACTTAATTGACCGAGGCCTAGAGTCTAACTAGTTTTTCGGGTCGGAAGCTCCCCTGACATTCGGAAGTGGGGTGGGGGTCACTACCTCCCCTGGTTCTGACCACATGTTTTACAGGAAGGCGGAAAGCGGAGCCCCCTCCCCTTCCCTTTCAAGGAACTTATGGGTCTTCACGACTCCTGCAAATTTTTTTTCTGTCTGTACTGTAGGCATAAACTCCAACTCTGTGTCTGTGAAGGAAGGGTACACTTAGCCAGGTATCTTCATGCGTTTTCCCTGCTCAAGTGCAACACTACAGCTCCCGCACTCTTGAGTCCTCCCCATAGGGCACCTCTCAAGTTATCCATATCTGTACCTGGAGATGATCAAGGAAACTTCCACACAGCATCATTGAAGAATTAAGTGACTATCTATCATGAATGTGCTTGCCACATAGCATGCTTATTATTGTCATTGTTAACAGAGTTCTCTTCTTTTTTAGTTAAATAAAGATAATAAAAGTTTTAGTTGAGAAGAGCTGAATCCAGTTACGGAAGGAAACAAATATGCATACCAGAGGATCTGGACCTCACATCATGTCCATCTCTAACAAGATAATTAGTAAAGCCCTTTGTCATCAGTAGTTAACTAAGTTTATTGGATGGCCCATTGCTGGTTTGGGTCCTAGATCTCTTTTGTTCTAAATTTCCCAGAGACTTACAGTTAGGCTGTCATATATTGTTCAATAACTATACAAAAAGTAGTTATGCTTCTATTAGTACTAGCTACCATTTAAAGGTATATTTAAAGGCCTACAATTAGGGACTGTGACATTTTGCAAGCATGTTTCATCTCTAATCCTCACAATACCACAAAATATGTTTGCTCTGGTTTGAATGTGTCTCCAGAAAGCATATTTTGGAAACTTAATCCCAAATGCAACCATGTTGAGAGGTGGAGCCTAAGGAAAGGTGTTTAGCTCACAAGGGCTCCAACTTCAAGGGTGGATTAGTGATGATTATAAAAGGGCTTGAGGCTGCAAATTCTGTTTCTCTCTCATACATGCTCTTCTGCCCTTCTGCTTTCAGAAACGGGAAGCCACAGGAAGAAGACTCTCATCAGATATAGCCCTTCGACCTTAAACTTCCCAGCCTCTAGAAATGTGAAAGAATAAATTTCTTTATAAATTACCCAGTCTGTGTTATTATGTAATACCAACACAAAATGGACTAAGACGAAGTTGCATCCCCATTTTACTGACAAAGAAGCTAATGCTCACAGAAATAACAGGTTTTAGTTTCTATCAAGTAGAACTTTCTATCATACCATTTTAATGCCTTGCTAAATAAAGTGGAACAGCTGGACATGATGTCACATGCCTGTAATCCCAGCAGCTCAGGAGATTGAGGCAGAAGGATTGTGAGTTCAAAACCAGCCTCAGCAATTTAGCAAGGCCCTAAACATCTCAGGAAGATCCTCTAAGTAAAATATTTAAAAAGGAGCTGGGGATGTGGCTCAGTGGTTTAGTGCTCCTGAGTTCAATCCCCCGTAATGAAGGAAGGAAGGAAGGAAGATGAACAACCTTAAAGAAAAAGAAATGATGGTGCAGGCATGGTGGTGCATGCTTGTTATCTCAGCTACTCAGCAGACTAAGGTAAGAGGATCACAAGTTCAAGCCAGCCTGGACAATTTAGCAAGACCCTGTCTCAAAATGAAAATAGCTGGTGAGGTGGCTTAGTAGTAGAGTACCTCTATGTTCAATCCACAGTACCATGCACACACAAAAAAGAAACAACAATGAAAAAGCATAAGAAAGAGAAAGAAAAGAGAGACATGGGAGCAGGAATATCTCCTAAAGCTTTTTAAGGCATCAGTCATTTGTGACTATACCATTATTCTCAAAGTGAGTATAATTTATTGAAGAATGTGGTTTGGTCTCTGATACAAAGCAATATCTTCCCATAAAACCATAATTAGTATATACAGAACAACCTCTGTTCCCTTTTCTCTGCTTGATTTTTTTTTTTTTTTTGCATAGCACTTATCTCCTCATAACATTCTATGATTTTATGCTTTATTTGGCTTATCATCCATCTACACACACATACACAGAGAGAGAGAGAGAGAGAGAGAGAGAGACTAATGAGTGCTCCAAAGTTTTGTGTGGGCAGCAATTAATTGTTTTGTTATCATATCCTTAATGCCTACAAGAATGTTCAGCCCTTATAAACTCTCAGTACATGGGGTCATTGAGCAAATATACAGGTGGGGCACAACCTTCATTCTTCCTAAAACCCTAAGAGCATCATGGATGATGGTTGAGCCTGTGGTCAAGAACAATACAGGAGCCAAGACCCTGGCTACCAGAGTACAAAGTAATAAACAGTCAACTTGAAATAAAAATATGTGCTCCTCAGATCTTGCTAAATAATGAGGGTTTCTCTTCATCCATCTTGTAAAATGGAAAAGAAATGAATTCTTGGTTTATTGAATCTACAAATAGTTTTGAATTACTTCTGTAGTGCCATATACTTTTTTTACTCTTCATTTCATCCCAACTGCTAGAGGAAGAAGGTAGTAAAGGTCTGAATTATAAAATTTATTAATCTCAGTTACCCAGTTCGTCCAAGCTCAGCCAAAATTCATCCTGAGGTGATGGTATAGTGAGTAAAGAAGACATTGAGGCCAGGTGTGGTGACACATACCTGTAATTCCAGCAATTTGGGAAGCCAAGGCAGAAGAGGTCATAAGTTCCAAGTCAGCCTCAGCAACTTAGCAAAGCCCTAAGTAACTTAGTGAGACCCTGTCTCAATATAAAATATTAAAAGCTCTGGGGATGTGCCTCCGTGGTTAAGCATCCATGAGTTCAATCGTCAGTACAAAAAAAAAAAAAAAGATAAAATTGCTTTATGCAAATGTAGATGGCTATTGTGTTTCAAGGTGCTGAAAGGCAAATTGTTCTCCTAAGCATTTTAAATATTTTTTTTCTGAAATGTAGCACAGGGGAATATTTGCTAAATAGATGTGAACGTGAACCCAAATTCATCATTAAAAATGAGCTAGTGCCAGGTGCAGTGGTACACATCTGTAATTCCAGTGACTCGGGAGACTGAGGCAGGAAGATTGGAAATTGGAGGCCAGCCTCAGCAACTTAGTAAGACCCTGTCTCAAAATAAAAAATAGAAAGGGCTGGCATGTAACTCAATGGTAGAGCACCCCCGGATTCAATCTCCAGTACCATTAGAAAAAGAAAAATTTGAGCTGGTAGTAACTAAAATCAATGAGTTTTAATTGCATCCTAAATTCAGGACACTTCCTGAGTTTCTGGAATAGTAGGTAATCCTAGCAGGGACTTGGCAAGATCTTCAGCCTGAGAATTGAACCATCTTCCTGCAACACAGTTCTCCAGGAGCCAACACAAAGACAAATAGCAGTTTCTTTGTCATTTTGAAAAGCCTGAAACCATCTTTTTTTAAAAAAATTTTTTTAGTTGTAGATGGATACAATATCTATATTTATTTGTTTGTTTATTTTTATGTGGGAGGATTGATAGGATTGATCCAAGGTTTCACACCTGCGAGGCAAGTGCTCTACCACTGAGCTATAACCCCAGTCCCTGAAACCATCTTTCATCTTTAACAGGAGATCCTTTGATAACTATCTTCCTTGCTTCTTCATATAATTTAAATGTTCCTAGTCATCTGATCCTACAAGGTGCTGGGGGAAGAGAAAAAATCGACAGCAGAAATAAATCGACAGCAGACAGATTTACAAGAGAAAATATAATTTTAATTACACACATATGCATGGGAATCCCACAAAACATGAGACTCAAAAGAGCCACATGATTGAAGTTTACATAGCATCCAGAGGTACAGAAAGGAAGAGGACTTAGGGTTAATAGGAGGGTGATGGGAGGAAATGTTTAGTGAAGAATGTTTGTCTTGTTATGCAAATAGCCTCTCAGGTTAATAAAAGTAGCCATGGAGCAGACTTGGAGAGAATAGGTAATAGTTTGCATGTCTTCTATCTGCCTTCAGTGTCTTCTGTGAAGCAGCTAATCTTCTCTAGTTGATGAGATTCCAGGAAGAGGATTCATGACAAATGAATTCATTCTGGGAGAATCTACCTTTAGGCAGATAAGGGAACTTTAAAAAAAGCCCCTCTCTGCTTTTGGAGGGAGAAAGAGAGAGGGCTGGGATTGTGGCTTAGTGGCAAAGCACTGTATGGGGCGCTGGGTTCAATCCTCAGCACCACATGAAAATAAATAAATTTATAAATAAATAAATAAAATAAAGGTATTTTTCTACAACTGAAAAAATGTTAAAAAGGGAAAAAGAAAAAGAGAGAGAGAGAGAGACAAGAGAAAGGCAGAGACCTTGGTGCTGAGGCTGCTTTTGAGATCTTCAGTGTCCTTCAGTTCAAAACTCAGTGTGGGCCAAGCACAGTGGTGCACACCCATAATCCCAGCGGCTCAGGGCAGCTAGGGAGACTGAGACTGGAGGACTGCAAATTCAAAGCCAGCCTCAGCAACAACAAGGTGCTAAGCAACTCACTAAGACCCTGTCTCTAAATAAAGTATAAAATAGGACTGGGGATGTGGCTCAGTGGTTTAGTTTCCCTGAGTTCAATCCCATTATGGAACAACAACAACAACAAAAAAAAAAAACTCAGTGTGAGCACATCCCTGTGATCTCAGCAATTCCACTCGTAAGGCTGAAAAAGATTGCATGTTCGAGGCCAGCCTCAGCAATTTAGAGAGGCCCTGTCTCAAAATAAAAACTTCTAAAAAAAGGTTGGGGAATATAGCGCAGTGATAAAGCACCCCTGAGTTCAATTCCCAGTTATGATAAATAAGTATTCAGCATGCCAAAGTGCCATATTTGGGGGGGATCATTTTCTGAAACCAACAAAGGAAGACTAAAGTCCTTGGAATAGTGATTTCAAGAATAGCCTGTGCATCGTCAATAGGGGAAAGACAAATGTGTAAGACTGGAAAATGCCGCACCACACGACACAGATTACCAAAGAGGTTTCCGCTTTATTACAAAAGGCTGTGTGTTTATATAGGTCTAAGAGAGGTAGCAGGGGCTGAGGTAGATAACAGGTTGCCCGTTTATTGGCAAGCTCTTCCATATGTCAGTTCTGGAGCCCAAGAAGTTAATTCTAATTAGGGCTAAGGCTTCCCACTGGCAGGGTTTGAACATTGACACCGGCTGGAACGTTTCACGCCAGTGAAAGAAACAAAGAGGGTAAAGAGGGTCGTTAGACACCATGTTGGGGTTTTTTTCTGGGGTGCTGCGCCATTATATGTTTTCCCAACAAAATGGAAAAATGTGTAAGTAATCATTGTTCTTTATTTCATAGGCTAGGCATATAGATAAATTTTCCCCAAAAAATAAATAATAATAATAATAATAAAAACCTAGTCCCTAATCTGATGGAATTCAGAGTGGAAGAGATGGATAAGGTACACTAATATCAACAATGTATGTAATGGGATAAGTTTTGCTGGCTGCGGAAGATGTATATCAAAGTGTTTGGAAAAACTACAGAGAAATACAATAGATTTAAATTGATTCATGATGGATGATGGTATATGTGATATAACATGGAATATATTTGGTCTTTGTTCCTGCTTCCTGTCACAGAGCTTTGTAAAGCCTTTAGAATTTCTTGAGAGATGCTACTGTTTTTTTGTTATTTAAAACAAACCACTTTGATAATGCCTGAGCTTATGATCCTGAGCTCACCTAGGGTGGAGCTCAAGATGGTCTCAGAATAGGGTCAAGTCACCAAAAAAAAAAAAAAAAAAAAAAAAAACAAGTGATTGGAGAATCAAAGGGCTAGCATTTTCATCCTCACTCACTACCTCTGGAAGGGGTGGTGGGCTAGATCAAACTCTGTAACCTTCACAATTTAGTAAGACTCTGTCTCAAAATAAAAAATAAAAAGGACTGGGGATGTAGCTCAGTAGTACAGCACCCTGGACTCAATCTTAAGTACCTACCGGAAGGAAGAAAGGAAGGAAGGAAAGAAGAAGAAGGAAAGAAGGAATAAAACCTCTGAAGCAATAAGGTTTGATGAATTTCCACATTGCTGAATATGTGGAGGTTCTCCAAGAAGACATGAAATCTCCAGGTTCCAACCCTGATACCTTGCACTATTCATCTCTATCTGGCTGTCTAACTGTATCCTTTGTAATACCTTTTACAGCAAACTGGTAAATTGGGTGTTCCCTGAGTTATATGAGTCATCCTTACAAAACATTATCAAACTCAAAGAAGTGGTCACAGGAACCCTTGTTTGTAGACATTTGATCAGAAGTATATGTGACAACTTACTGCTAACATGACCAGTCTCTGAAGTGGGAGCCGTCTCTTGGAACTGAGCCCTCAGCCTCCAGGTAGACAGAACTGAGTAGATTAGATAGAAGGTAACTAGTTGGTGTCCTCCAGAGATTCTTGGCATGTGGGGAAACACCCCCACACATTTAGTCTCAGAAGTCTTCTATGTTGAGTGTGAGAGTAAAGAAAAAAATTGGATTTTTTGTGTGAGTGTCCTTTTAAGCTATAATTTCATTAATTAAGTGAGAGTGGAAGAGGCTGAAAGGGGCATTACAGGCAGAGATGACAGCAAGATCAATGGCATTGAGCTGAGGGGCAGGGTGACTCTGATGAAGTCAAGTCACACTCCAAGCTGATTCCCTTTGTGCCTGTAGTTTTATCTTTAGGCAAGTCTCCTCACCTTGATGACCTTTATGGAAGTTGTTTTAGGAATAAAAGTGACATCCTCCTCACAAGATTGCAATAAAGATTACAGGAGAGCCCCCAAGCACAGCACCTACCTGTAAGAAACACTCAGTAATGTTTATTGTCAGGATCTGTTTGAGCACCATAGGTAGAAAAAAGGTGGACTGCCATCAGGGAAAGGGCCTATAATCCAGGATCCTGAGAAGCTGATATTTCTATCAGAATGAAAACTCCAATGCAGGGACTGTGGACTGTATCCACCTTGTTACTGCAGTCATCCCAGAGTGCTTAGCCCGTAGGAGCCATCCAAAAAATTTTTTGGTACCAAGGATTGAATTCAGGGGCAATTAACCACTGAGCCATATCTCAGCCCTTTTATTTTTTATTTTGAGACAGGGTCTCATTGAGTTGCTTAGGGCCTTACTAACTTGCTGAGGCTAGCTTTGAACTTGCAACCCTCCTGACTCACTCAGTCTTCCAAGTTGCTGAGATTACAGGCTTGTGTCACTAAGTCTGTCTCTCTTTTGATGCTTTGATGTGTCTACTGGAAATTTTTAAAAAATATTTATTTTTTAGTTTTAGGTGGACACAATATCTTTATTTTAATGTGGTGTTGAGGATCGAACCCATCGCCCTGCGCGTGCCAGGTGAGCGCGCTACCACTTGAGCCACATCCCCAGCCCCCTACTAGAAAATTTAAAATTATATATATGTGGCTGCCGCCACCACCACCACCATCATCATCATCATCATCATCACCACCACCATCATCATCATCAGATTGAACCAAGCACCTTGTGCATGCAAGGCAAGCACTCTACCAACTGAGCTATATCCTCAGCCCACATTATATTTTAATTGGATGGCACTGGGTTACAAACCATGGTCAAAGGCAATGATAAAGGAAATGGAAAATATAAAAGTATGGAAGTCAAATTGATAGAACCTAATGATTCGTTAGATATAGAAAATGCAGAACAATCAAAGGCTACACAAAACCATGAACATATTGCATTTGATATCCCTGGAAAGATGGGAAAACAGTCCTGGAGCTGAAACAGAGCTCTGGGCTGGAGAGATATAGTTCAAGAAACTTATTTGTATCAACTGAAGAGACAAAATTCCTAGGCTAGTATACTTCCCAGACATCTTTGAGGGCTGTCGTTGTCTAAAGTCATCCAGAGCTGGATACAGTGTAATCCCAGCAGGTCTGGTAGCTGTGGCAGAAGGATCATGAGTTCAAAACCAACCTCAGCAACTTAGTCTCTGAATAAATGTTTTTAAAAGGGCTAGGGATGTGGCTCAGTGGTAAAGTGTCCCTGGGTCCAATCGTTGGTACCAAAAAAAAAAAAAAAAAATCCAGAGAGACAGAAGGACAAAGATGGCTACGATTAAGTGACATATGACATGGAATGTATGTTAGACATACAATTTATGTAAAGTGTAACACCATAATTTCTTAAGATACTTTTTCCACTTTCAAACTTATACAAATTTTTTTCATCTGTTTTCACTTATCAAAAACTGTGGGTGGAATATGCATCATTCAAATATGTTCACTGAAACATTCCTGGTAGGAAAAAACTGGTAATCATTAACATGTCCATCCATAAGACAGATTGGTTAAATATCTTTTAGTACTCCAAATGTTAAAATGCAATTCACTCTCAAAAAGAATGAATTGCCACAGAAGCAGAAAACAAATCACTTTTTTTTGCCAGAGGTTAAGGATGGGGAATGGTAACTGAACACAATGGGACATAAGGAACATTTTTGGGGTGAAGGAACTATTCTATTTTTTGATCATGATGCTGGTTACACAACTTTAGGCAAAACTTTATATACAACTTTATGTCAAAACTCATAGTACTGTACACTAAAATGAAACTTATTATAAGTAAATAAAACCTCAATAAACCTGACTTAAAACAAAAAGAAACATATAAACACCAGCAATGGTGGCACCCATCTGTAATCCCTGCAACTCAGAAAGCTGATACAAGAGGTTCACCAAGTTTGAGTCCAGCCTCCGCAATTTAGCAACGCCCTAAGCAATGACAGGGGATTTTGCTCTTTAAACACCCAGTACCAAAAAAAGAAAGAAAGAAATATATAGACAATTGATGTATACATTGTATCATCTGGAATTGATGGATTGTTTTACATTCACTTGAGTTTTACATATTTGTGATTCTACAGTGGTTCAATGTTGCTGTGCTTTAAAGAGTTTATCGCTGCATACCTTTTGTTTTAATACTGGGAATCAAATCCAGGGCCTTGTACATGCTAGACATTCTCTCTACCACCAAGCTACACCTCCAGCCCTTATTATTTTATTTTGAGATAGGGCCTTACTAAGTTGTCCAGGCTGGCCTCAAACTTGTTATCCTCCTACCTAAGCCTCTTGAATATCTGGGGTTATAGGTATGTGCCACTGTGCTGGCCTCAGCCTCTTTAATAAAATCATTACTATAGAATTTCTTTTCTTTTCCTTCCTTCCTTCCTTCCCCCTCCTCCCCCGCCCTTTGGCGCTTGGGATTGAACCCAGGGGTGCTTTACCACTGAGCTACATCCCCAGTCCTTTTTATTTTTTTTTATTTTGAGACAGGCTGTCACTAAGTCCCTGAGGTTCTCAGGAAGTTGCTGAGGTTGACTTAAAACTTGCAATCCTGATGCCTCAGCATCCCAATTGCTGGAATTACAAGCATATGCCACCATGTCCTGCTTTTACTTTAGAATTTCAATCATTTTGTTTTTTTGCTAATATATACAAAACAATATGCATGCCTGTTTCTCATTTCCTTTATGCACATTTGTATTCAGAAGGAATTACATTTATTCAAACTAAAGACTAGAAGCACTACCATGGTTAAATAACACAGGGAGTTAGGAAGGGTCCTAGAACTGAGCCATACATAGGCTAACACTCAACTCATTGTTTGTTTTGCAATGTTGAGTTTTTTCAAGTCAGTTCAAAGTCACTGAGCATGTAGCTTTGTCAGATATCAGGTTCATATGCTGTGATCTACCATTTGGGTAACAGGTGGCCAGTATAGAATAGTGTACATTGGCACTCCAAGATGTGCCAGCTAATTTCTTCTAAATATTGTTACAAGTTTTGATTTAGGTAGTGTTCTTTAAAAGTCAGAGTCCACCTAAGTACACCTGGGTGTGGTTTATGTTTCAATCGCTTTCAGAAGACTGTTCTTCTTGGGCTAGAGAAGCATTAGACAGATCCCTGTTGCTCATGTTATATCAAGAGAACCACTCTTTACATTTGGTTAAATTATAATAAATACCCCTTTTATGAAAGTCCTTCAACTAAGTCCATGAATATGGCTGCTACAGATTTGGAAAGGAATACACCTAAACCCAAGAGGAAATCAAAATCCCAATATCCCATTTTGGAAAACACACAAAAAAGTACAATAGAATAGGAAGCCAGAAATGGAAGAAAAGATTTCTTGCCATGGAATCAAATCAATCAAAACAAAGTGTCATCATGAATTCATGTCGAGATCACTGTTTAAATTGGTTTGGATCATCTTGTCATGTTGGTTCCACATAATATTGTACCTGCCTCTGCACTTCCCTTTCCTCTTCCAAGAAATGGGAATAATCTAGACCACAAGCCCTTCTCTATTGCAAGATCCACACAGCTCTGAAAAGATGAATGATTTTTGTTTTGTTTTGTGATGCTGGGAATTGAAGCCCCCAGGGCTTCATGCATTCTAGACTAAGGCTCTTATCACCACACCAACCTAACCCCAGCCCAGATTAATGTTTTTTCATAACACATTTGGCTGCCCAAACTTAACCAAACTGACATAAGGCTGTTAATAATCTTTCTTTCCTTTTATTATGAATATCCATAGATCTCCCTGCAGAAATATTAATCTAATAACAGGATATTGTCCCTGACTTTTTTTTTTTAATAACATAACTGGCTTTATAGTGTTTATCTAAAATATGAAAAAGATATGAAATCTAAAAATATTTGGCCCAGGGCTGGGGTTGTGGCTCAGTGGTAGAGTGCTTGCCTCACATGTGTGAGGCACTGGGTTCAATCCTCAGGACTAAATTAATTAATTAATTAAAAAAAAAAAAACTAAAAACAATTAGGTGCAGGGGCCCATGCCTGGAATCCTAACTATTCAGGAGGTTGAAGAAGATGATCACAACTTCAAGGCCTGGGAAATTTAAGAGACCCTCTCTCCAAATAAAAAATAAAAAGGGCTGGGGATGTAGCTCAGTTGTAGGTCTCTGGATTCAATCCCTGGTATTATACAATAGATAAATAAACAAAATATATATATATATATATATATATATATATATATAGCCTTAGGGTTTCAAATTAAGGACTGTCAATGTATTAACTCTTCTTCTGTTTATCCAAAGATGTCACAAAGGCTAATAAGGTAACAGATAAGAAAATACTTGGCAGAGTTAAAGGTAATGTGCCTACCATAGGGAATCCTGGGGATCCAAGTTTCTAGAATTCCTCCGCTGGTAGGGAGACCCTCTCCTGCAGTTTTCATCGTCTACCTGCCCTATGTCTTCTTTTTTAAAATGTATTCTTTATAGGTTTTTTGGTTTCACAAGTTTCTACAACGAATAAATTACTTTTATATTGAAAAAAGAACATAAACATTATTTTTAGAACAAACTAATCTAAAATACTAGTGGAAAACTTTGTGCATTATAATAAGAACATCTCAAACTACTACTTCTAAAAAGCCAAACACATTAATAGTAACAGAAACTAAAAACAGAGATTGGGGAGGCAGCTCAGTGGTAAGGCACTTGCCTAGCGTCCCTGAGGCCCTGGGTTCCATACACAGTACTGCAGTGTGGGAGGCCACCCTGCCTATGAGCTGAGCAACCTCTCTCAGCCTTGAGTAAGGGAGGTGTTTGATCTGGCATCACACGCCACGTGCTGGGCTAAGCAAGTGGCCTCCACCTTCGTTCAGCCAAGAAGTTTGCTCTAGGCCTGGGCTTGGGCGTTACCCATTGGGATTGGACAACCTCCTTTGAAACCTTATCCCCTGCCTTATGGTGAAGAACATTCCATCAAAAATCCTTTGTGTGTCCCCCTCTATAAAATAAAGAGATTCTGGGTGCATGCTCTCTTTTTCCAGCACCTTCCAGCATGGAAGCTGATCCTTAGGGTCCCAGAGCAGTCCCACCCTCCATCTGAGAAATTCTTGTCCCTGTGTTGGGTGCTTTCTTCACCGTTATCTTAGTTTAATGTTGCAGCCAGCTCCTTTGAATCCAGCTCATCTCATCAACACAGGTTGTTGGTAAGACTGAAATAAGAAAAAAAAATTTTTTTTGAAAAGTGTAATTGTAGTATAAAGATATTCAAAATCTGTTCATGAGAACCCCTTCTCTATTTACACCCAGTCAGAAACCAAATGGGTTAAACTTGGGCCTTCCAGGGGATCTGTTGAGTATGGGAGTCCAAAGGAAGAATGTGAAGTTGTTAGAGTGGATATTCTCCATGGCATCTTTTCTGGATAAGGGAAACAAAAAGAATATTTGAACAAAGAGAAAGAAAACTGCAGGAGTTTCAGAAAGTCTTACACCTAGGAAACAAAACCCAGTTGGTAGAGTTGCCCATTGCTTAGCAACCTAATGAGGGTTTCATAAAGTAGCATTTAAGTCCATAGGTCACCAGCATCAGCAAACAGAAATTTAAGTTGGAGGTTTTCTGCCAATTATTATAACAAATCTTCAAAGACCTTTCAAATAATCCTTCTTTAGAATGGAAGCTTCTAATATTACTGCTTGCTTGGAAACGAGAATTTCTATTTTTTGTTTTAAATTCTTTTAGACCAGGATTTCCCAAATTTACTGGGACTTGGGGTATAGGTCAGTGGTAGAGCACTTGCTTATCCTGCATGAGGCCCTGGGTTTGATCCCCAGCACTATGAAAAATTAAAAATAAATAAATTTTAAGTATTTTCTGGGTTACTTGTGAAAGATATGGATTTCCTGAAATATTATGATTCATTAGGTGTGGAATAGGGCCAAAAAATCTATCATTTTAATGAGTTTTACATGATTCTTGTGACCAGTAAATTTGAAAAAACATTCTTGTAAACATTCATTTCCATTCTAGTATTTCTTGCTACTTGTTAATTACAAGCTGTCCTTATTTTTTAGATGACTTATTAATGTCTGTCCATTCTATCAAACAGTAAGTTCCATGAAAGTGGGGACAGTGTCTATTCACTGTTGTATTCCCAAGGAGTAGTATGGTATCCAGCATTTATCTGCATACAAACTGTATTAGAGCATGGAATACTGTGATATAATAATATTTGGTCTCTGACCCCCAATTCCTGGCACAAAGCTCTCCAAACTCATGTCATCTCCTAAGTGATAGGGTGAGAGGTGCATCTTTTCTGATATTTGAACTAATTTCTTGGAATTTCCTAGGTGAAAGGAACATCTTTTGTTCAAATGAGGTGATTCCGGGTGGACTTCTAGATAAGGACTGGTCAACAGAAGACCAAGACATGATAAGAAGTTTGATATTTTCAGCCCTATCTCTATTCTCCAGAGAGGGGAGAGGGGCTGGAAATTGATTTACTAATAGATCACTTTTATAGGATAATACCAAGTGCTTCCATAAAATTCCTGCATTAATGAGTTCAGAGAGCTTCTGGGTAGGTTAAGTTATCTATGTGCTGGGAAGATGGCATACACCCACTCCACAGAGTCAGAAACTCCTGGGTCTAGGACCCTTCCTTCCTACATATCTCTTTATCTGGCTCTTCATTAATATCCTTTATCATATCTGTTATTAATACAAGGTCATCCCTCAATATCCATGGACCTTCACAAATGCCTGTATGCATGATTGTTTGAGTCCTTCATATGAAATGGCAAAGTACAGGGCTGGGGATATAACTCAGTAATAGAATTCTTGCCCCACATATAACAAGGCCTTACGTTTGATCCCCAGTACTACAAACAATAAAGAAATGAAATAAAATGGCATGGTATTTTTGCATGTAACCTATGAACATCCTCCTTTGTATTTCAAATCATCTCTAATTACTTGTAATACCTAATACAATGTAAATGCTATAGAATCATTGTTATACTGTATTGTTTAGGGAATAATAACAAGAGAATTCAACTGTATGTGTTCAGTACAGATGCAATTCTTTTTTCTAATATTTTTGATCTGTGGTTGATTGAATCTATGGATGCTGAGAGCTGACTAGACTATAATAATCTGGTTGATAACAGTGTTTCTCTGAGAACTGAGGGACTCTAGCAAATTTATCTAAGAGGATTATAGGGCTCTCTAGCCTGAAATCACATAGGGTAAAGCTGAGAACCTCTAGTTACAATTGGTGGTTAAAGTGTGGGGCAATTTTGTAGGACTGAGCCCTTAAATTCTAGAGGATCTGTAGTAACTCCAGTTAGTATAAGAATTGAACTCAATTGTCGGACACCTAGTTGGTGTCCCCTGGAGAATTGCTTGGTGTGTGGGGTTCACATACATCTCCTGTCTAAAGTGTGGTGTTGAGTGTGTAAGGGTAGAAGGAAAAAGCAGTTCAGTTTTTTATTTTTATTTTTTTGGAACCAGGGATTAAACACAGGGGTGCTTAACCACTGAGCCATATATCCAGCCTTTTAAAAAATATTTTACTTAGAGACAGGGTCTCCCTAAATTGCTTAGGGCCTTGCTAAGTTGCTGAGCTGGCTATGAACTCATGATCCTCCTGCCTCAGCCTCCCAAGCTGCTAGGATTACAGAGTACGCCACTGTGCCTGGCCATTTTTTTTTCTTTATTAGAGTCAAATATTACTATTTATGAATGATCAGCTGAAGGTAACATATGAAAAACTTAATAATAAAATGTTGGAAAGGAAATAGTCTAAAATGATAACATCAACACCTTTGTAGGGGTGGGTACTGGGGATCAAACACAGGGCCTCCAACAAGCTAAGCAAGTACTCTACACTGAGCTACATCCTCAGTCTTTTTATTTATTTATTTTTAAATTTGAGACAGAGTCTCAATAAATAGCCCAGACTGGCCTCCAACTTTCAATCCTCCTGCCTCAGTTCCCAAGTAGCTGGGATTACAGACATGTGCAGCCCCCATGCCTGGTTGACATTGACATATTTCTTTAATCAAGCAATGAATTAAAATTTCTTTTGTCATCTCTTCCTCAGGATGGAAGGAAAAGTTCTACCTTTGGAAAGCACAATGTGAATGTAGAATACCTTGTACTCAGGCAGGGAGTTTTTGCTTTCTTAAGAAGTGTGCTGTGCAAAACTGGAAGAGGATTGCAAAAGAGAGCATGCTGACTGCCAGGTGCGTGGAGACATCATATTCATAGAGCCAACAAACACCCCATCCATATCTATTTATCCATCTTTTACTTAGGCAAGAATATTGCATGCTGATCTGATATGAAGAAAAGGGGGGAAAAAAAGATACATCTTAACTTCCTGGCTCCTCTGAGGCCAGACCTGTGGGAAGTGATTGCCAAACAGGTCAGGGGCCAGTATAACTGTGTGGTTCAAGTTTCTGCTAATATTTAGACTCACCAAAAACTGAAAGAGCAAAAAATTTTACAGAAATCTGGGGTCTGCTGTAGGTGGTGCACACCTGTATTTCCAGAGACTCTGGAGACGGAGACAGGAGGATTGCAAGTCTGAGGCCAGCTTGAGTAGTTTAGTGAGGTCCTTCCTCAAAATAAAATTGAAAAAAGGGCTTGGGGCTATAGCTCTGTGGTAGAACACTTAGTGTGTGTAAAGACCTGGGTTCAGTCCTCTGTACCACCACCAAAAGAAAGAAAGAAAGAATCAATTTGGATCTGTAACCTCCAAAAGAAACTTTCTGTGGTCCTCTCCAGGGCCTCAAAATGCCAGGAAAGTCTTTTATCACTGAGCCACATCCCCAATATCTTTCTGTAGTTTTTAAAAGATTAAATTAGAGACGACTACTGACTATTAGCTGGTTGAAATATGGTCCTTGTATGGATATACAGGGTATACAGTAGGCCTACTACGGATCTATCATTAGGCTTTGCATACACAGGCCCTAGTAGATGTTCATACAGTGTTCCCTGAATCAATTTGTCAGGACAAAATGAATTCTAGAAAGTGAAATACGTAGAGTTATCGTCTGTTCTCCAGTTGCAGCCTGCCTCTATGACTCCACCAGCCACACTGGGGATGCTAGCTGTGCCCTCGCTTTTGGCCTTAATATCTATAGATACCTAAGAGTACTGTGTCCTGGGTTTCTGATGACCAAGGTTGCTGTTTCTCCCCACTCTTTTTTATTTTATTTTTTTGGTGGGGGGACCGGGGATTGAACTCAGGGACACTTGACCACTGAGTCACATCCTCAGCCCTATTTTGTATTTTATTTAGAGACAGGGTCTCACTGAGTTGCTCAGTGCTTCACTGTTGCTGAAGCTGGCTTTGAACTCGTGATCCTCCTGTCTCAGCCTCCTGAACCACTAGGATTAAGGCATGCACCACCTCACCTAGCTTTTCCCAATCTTGACTCCTGGTGAAGGCTTCAGCACCATCCACATGCAAAACCACATGTAAAATGACTAGCCTGTGGGCCTCAAACAATAGCTCACAGGCCACATCTGATCACCTGCTTTTATAAATAAATTTCGGTCCGAACACAGCCATGCTCATGCGTTAGGTATTGTCTAGGCTGTGTTTGGTGTCACAATGGCAAAGTTGAGTAGAGTAGATATCATCTGACCCACAAACCTAAAATATCTACCTCTTGTTCATTTAGAGAAATTTTGCCTATCCTAAGCTATCCAGAGGGCCAAGTAATAATAATTACTATAATAAAATTTTTTTAAAAAATATTGATTGATTGATTGGTGCGAGACATGAAACCCAGGACTCCACACATGCTAAGCATATACTCTACTGCTGAGCTACATTCTCAGCCATATAAAAAGATTTTATACACTGAAATTAATAGACAAATTATGAAACAATTATGACTACTATTATTAAAGAAATAAGAATTACAGAAGACCTCAGAAGATGGAAAGACCTGCCATGTTCATGGATAGGCAGAACAAACATTATCAAACATTGCTATACTACCAAAAACAATGTACAGATTCAATGCAATTCTTATAATAAAATTCTTATGTAGCATTCATCACATGCCAGGTAATATCCTAAGTTCTTTGCATATGTTAATTCTTTAGTTTCACAACAATGCTATGAGGTTAAGATAACACAGCTAGTAAGTGGCTAGCATAAAAGAAAAGTATTGCAAAATACAAAAAAAAAAAAAAAAAAAAAAAACCCAAAAGTTTTAAAAATTATTTTTATTTATTTATATTGCTGTGCTGGAGGTTGAAGCCAAGGCCTCAAGGCCTCATGCATGTTAAGCAAGCACTTTATCATTGAGCTACACACTATCACACTACCACAAAGATATTTTAAATGATGAGTAAAATCATAATTTGGAAGCTGTACCAGAGCAATGAACAAATCATGAGGGAAAATATGAGAATCATGTGATTGTAGAAACAGGTTATTACTAATAATAACCTTCTGATCAGCTGCAGACTTCTTTTCTGTATGGGATTAGATGAAAAAGTAATGTATAAGAAAAAGAAGATAGAAATGACATAAAAGTGCTTTATAAAAAAATGTATTAGCTGGGTACAGTGAAGTATGTTGTAATCTCAGGGACTCAGGAGGCTGTGGCAGAAGGACTGCATGTTTGAAGTCAATCTCAGAAATTTAGCAAGACCATGTCTCAAAATAAAAAGTACTGGGGATGAAGCTCAGTGGTAGAGTGCTTGCCTCGCATGTGCGAGGTCCTGAGTTCAATTCCCCATACCTAAATAAATAATTAAAAATTTAAAAATGTATTTATTTTAGAACTTCTGCTATTTAAATTGTCATTTCTGCTTTTAGGTAGTAGTCACCTTAGAATAGTCTTTATTCGATTTTTAAAAAAATTTTTTTTCTTAGCTGCTGATAGATCTTTATTTTATTTATTTATACATGGTGCTGAGAATTGAACCCAGTGCCTCACACATGCCAGGCAAGTGCGCTACTGCTAAGCCACAGTCCCAGCTATTAAGTTTTTTTTTTTTTTTAATATTTAAAAAACTTGGGCTGGGGATATCGCTCAGTTGGTAGAGTGCTTGCCTCACATGTACAAGGCCCTAGATTCAATCCCCAGCACCACAAGAAAAAAAAATTATACATATATATATATATATGTGTGTGTGTGTGCGCGCATTTATATATATATATATATATATATATATATATATATATATATATATATATATATATATTAAACTTACATTTGGAAATTACTTTAAGATTCTCATAAGAACCCCAACATTTTTAACTTATAGCTCCATAGTTATTAAGTTTTAGTTTCAAGTCATATTACTTATATTATTTAGCTTTATGGTTCACTTTATGCATGAGGTATGGCCCCCCCAGAGACTTTTGACTTCTTTCAAAAAGTAAATTCACTCCAAAGTAATTCCAAGAATAGATTTTCCATTGTCTTGCCTGAATAGTTTCGCTATTATACATCTGAACGTAGCACATAGGAAGTACTCAAGAAATCATTGTTAAATAAGTTTCTCACCTTGCGTGTGTGTGTGTGTGTGTGTGTGTGTGTTGTATGTGTGTGTTTTGCTGGGGATCTAACCTAGAAGCATTCAATCACTAAGTCACATCCCCACATCCCACATCTCATTTAGAGAGAGTCTCACTAAATTGCCCAGGTTGGCCTTGAACTTGCCATCTTCCTGCTTCAGCCTCCTGAGTCTTGACTCCATACCTAACTGAGTTACTTTTTGAAAAAGAAGTTTGAGGAAGTCTGGGGAAATGGTAACACTGTCAGAAAACCTCTGCAGGTGACTACTTTGAAAGAACAACATGAATTCTGCTCTTTAGATGACATGGATTCACTTCAACAAATGTTCTTCGAGGGCCCAAGCTAGCTATGTCATTTGTAGAATCCAGTACAGAATGAAAATGCAGGGCCCTTGGTTCAGAAAGCAGGGAAAAGTTGTTTTCCTTCCTTCTGCAGCGTCCTTTTCAACCTGATGTTGTGTTTTTGTATTTGCTATTTAACTTCAGGCTCCCTCAGGCATGTGAACACTCTCAGGGAGAGCACAGACCCTTGCAGATACTGCAGACCCTGAACATTATTCCACAGCTGGGCACAGATCCTCCTCATTTGCCCACATGGATCAGGAGGGCAGCAGTGGTCACTATGTTCATGTGGATGAGTATCCCAGAGGGACAGGATCAGGTGGAAGTCTAGACTTCAGGACACTGAAGGCATGTTGCACTGTGCCCTTGGACCTCACTTACAAAACACAAATTCAAAGATTACTAATGAGTACAAGATGATAACTTCCAAGCATTAAACTGCAGGTGTGCTCATGAAGAGGCCCTACCAATAAATGACTGTGTACTAGGTCCTCAGGGTACTCTGTGATCAAGACAAAGATGGTGCTTGTCTGGTGAATCTTTCTGCCTGACAGGGAGAGTAGACCAGAAAGTAAGAAAAGTACTCTGCAGTATAAAAGAGATGGATGAGAGGGAAGGCAAAGCCCTGCAGCCTCAGTCCTGACGTGAAGGAGGGTGTCCCAGACACACAGCCTGCTAGGTGAGACCTAAGGCCTATGGAGGAATAAAAGCAGTTGCAGACAGAGGAAACAGCACTTGAAGAACCAGGGGTAGAGAGCATAGGGCATTTCAGGAACAAAAGAGGCCGACTAAAGGGGAAACATACATTTCAGGGGTGGCAGATGAAAGACAGCAGCTTTCTGCATCATGTGAGTTCAAAATGTTGTTTTGAGGTCCATGGGGAGCCCTTTAGAGGGTTTTAAGACTCTAGGACTTGATCAGACTTGTGTTCGTGTTAAGATCACTCAAGGTGCACAGGAAGAAGTTCCAAAGGACAAGGCGGGAAAGTCTGAAAAGAAGAGCTGTCGTGGGGGAAAGGAGAGGAAGAAAAGATCAGCTTGGAAATGTGCAGGATGCACCAGATAATGAGAGGAGCTCCCACCGGGGTCTTTCTTCTAAGAAAGACCTAAGATATGGAAGATAAAGTCATGTAGAATTCATTGCCATGTTCAACTACTAAATGGGGACCAGACATGCCCAAGAGAGCAGGCTATGCCTGATTGGTAGTGCTTCTTTTGGAGGTCTAGGTCAGATTAACAACAAACCCTCACCACCCATTGTCCTAGAATTATTATACAGCAGTGAGGCTTAACTGCTGTTCTATAGCACGTGGTCAGCATTCAGTTTCATACCCTTCTTTTTTTTTAATATATATACTTTTTTAGTTGTAGATGGACACAATACCTTTATTTTATTTTTTCATGGTGCCGAGGATCAAACCCAGTGGCTTCCACATGAGAGGCAAGCACTCAACCACTGAGCTACAACCTTAGCTCCTTCACATCCTTCTTGACAAAAGAACTTACTCTACAAAGCAAATTCAATAACCTTGAGGAAATGTGACCTGAGAAATTTTTGTAGAGGCAAAATATAAAGATACATGTTTCATTCTTTTTTTTTTTTGAAAGCAGAAGATATGTGCTTATGTGTTTTCAAATGCTATTTCCTCAGATAGGAGGTTAATACACAAAATTTAGCAAATGACTCAACCACTTTAGGCTTGAACACATAGAATAGCATCAAGAAGTGGTAAATGTTGGGGTGACAGTATCTTAACATTCAATGTGCCCTACAACTTTGTGATCACCTGGCTACTTACCACATTGTAAGAATTCTCTAGCTAGTTTTCCGAGTGCCAATGATAGTTTTAAAAAAATAATTTTACAATCATGAATCTTCAGGTATTTGTTGAACTGTGCGACAAGAACTATAGGGAACAAAAGAGATTGTTAGAGGAACAGCAGTCTTAGCATCTGAGGATCTTGGTGGACATGCAGAATCGTGCGTAATTGTACACTTGAAGTTTGGGAAACACTACTCCGAAGATTTCCTTCCTTGACTTAAATATATTCTCAATGGACTTGGGAAAGCCTCAGGAAACTGTTGAGGGCAGAATTTAAAAACTGCTAAATGATGTGATGTGAAATGTAAGGGCTGAATTATTTAATGAAGGATGGCTATCAGCACTATTGATTTTCTCAACAGATATCAGAATATTATTTCCATTTTGTGTTATAATTAATTGCGTCCTGCCTTATGTGTTGAACATTAATAAATTCTGTAAGGGTCAGGAACATGGCATACACATCTTTGCATTCTTCTTGGCACTCTGTATAATATACATAAACACATAAAGATTTGTTAAATAAATCAATTGAACATCTTCCTTTTTAGTGATATGATCCTGCATGTTTTTTGTTTGTTTTGTTTTTTTTTGTCCTTAGTAAAAACCTAAGAGACTGTTCAAGGTCAGGACAGTGCTTGCTTCAGTCTTTTCCATGTTTTTGGTTCCCTAACATTGCTCCTCAGCCAGCTGTCTTCCCACAGAGGGAAGAGAGAGCAAAGCTTGTCCCTTGACCACACACCGGTAATTTGAGTCAAGAAGAGGAAACAAGCCCTTCGGGAAGTGAGCCGATTAAAATGCTATTTCCTCAGATATGAGGCTCATAAATAAAATTTAGCAAAAAGAGTCAAAACACGTTAGATACTTATATTCCCTAAAATGGTAGGAATAATTGATGTCCTGTGATAAAACAAATTGAAAACTATGGGAAACTTCTTTCTTCCCCCATGGTGACCTTTCATCTTTCACACCTTGTGCACAATGTGATCTGAAAATCAGCAAAAGAGCTTTTTTCTTTCCCCTTTTGTTGGGTAGTAAATACCAGCTGGAGCATTATGAGCGGTGAGTAATACACCTGGCATGAAACCAAGGTAACTGCCACCTGAAAACTTTCCACTCCATTATCCTCTAGCTCAGTGTCTCATGGTCCAAATGAATGAATGAATAAGCGAAGAAACTACTTCTATGGTTCTCCTATGTAGGACTTTTCCCACAGCTTTGAGTGCCTAGTGAAGCTACTGTCAACTTTATTTCCCAAGTTTATTCCAGGCCCAAATGTTTAATCTCAGAATGGTCCCTCAGCATACAGATAGGTTCTTTCCTGGCCACAATTTAGGATGTTTTCAGTGAATAGGAACTGATTCTAAACTGTGCACAGTGGTACAGGCCTGTAATCCCAGCTACTCAGGAGGCAGAGGGAGGAGGATTACAAAATTGAGGCCAGCCTTGGCAATTGGCAATTGTCAAAATTAAAAATTTTTAAAAAGGACAGGATGTTAAAATTAAAAATGTTAAAATTAAAAATTTTTAAAAAGGACAGGGAGAATCACTTGCCTAGAAAGTACAAAGTTCTTGGGTTCAGTCTCCAGTACCAGACTCTCTCTCTCTCTGTCTCTCTCTCTCTCTCTCTCTCTCACACACACACACACACACACAAACACACACACACAGAGGAAAAAATAGGAAGAAACCAATTCTAATATGGTAATAAGCAAAATATGTTTTGGAATCTCATTTTTCAACAACAAGCTTCCAAATGTTATCTGCCTCTCCATCCCTGAGATCACTTCTTAAAGCTCAGGGAGACTTGGCTACCTATGCACAAAGCAGGCTTGAAGTTTAAGAGAATCAACACATGCAGGAGCAGCCATTACCAAGGACCAATAAAAGCCGGTGATTGATAATCCATTTTTCTTACCCCTGAGTCTGGATCATTCTGAAGTGTGTATTCTAAGCTTTGCAGTGGGGTTGAGCTCCTAACAAACCTTGGATTGGCTGCATTTCCTATTGCTGTATCATGCACTTCTCTACATACCAACGTTTCATACGACTCCCCAATGAACAACTGTCCCTTGAATTTTTGTCTCAGGGGGAACTCAAACCAAGATGTCAAGGGGCTACCAAAAAAAATTTTATAATGGATTCCAAAGCCAAGTCTATAATCCAGAGGATGATTAAAAGTTGGCAATACATAGATACACCATGCCTAAATTTGCTACACCTATTTCTTCACTCACAGAATCAATATTCATCATATTATTTCCTCCAGATCTGAAGGTGTTCTTCTTACTGGATGACTTCTGCTGGTAAATACTTTCGCAGAATGAATTTCCAATCACTTTAATGTGCTTTGAAGGTTACAGTGCAAACCTCTGAATCATGATTCACAGGTGTTTTCTGAAACTCTGATTCTGATGTACTTGGTGACCTTGGCCATTTTAATGCCTGTGTTGGACTAGAATGCCCTGGGTTGTGAAGCCGTAATCTATATGTACTAGATCAAAATAAATTTTATTTTTCAGACTCTTAGATCAAGGAACTCACTCCCTCACCTGCTGAATATTGGCTGCTGATAGCTTACAACTCAGTTCCTTTCCAAGAGTGGCCCTGGGCCAACGGAAGTTACATTGCGCAAGGTTACATAACTCCCTGGGGACAGCCAGCATCCCAAAAGACCCAGACCCTTTGCCTCAATTTGGAACAATTCTGAAGGGCCATCCCAGATCTAAAACTCTGTGTAGGATCAGCTGAGGCCTCTTTTGCAATTATGTTGGGGTTCGTGTCCCCTTTTGCCCAGTCCTGCTTTTCTTCTTCTTCATAAGTGCTATTCCTGAGAGCACACCCCAATTAACCTACATAGGAAAATCTCAGACTCTGAGTCTGTTTCCTGGAACTTCTCACTAAAATTACACAATGAAGAAAGGTGAGAATGGCTGGGGAGTTTAATTCAGAGGTAGAGTGCTTGCCTAGCATGTGTACAGGTCCTGGGTTCAATCCCCAGCACTGCCAAAAAAGGGGCGGTCGTGGTTATTTTTGGTAGAAACAGAACTCAGTGGTAGAGCACATGCTTAGCATGTATGAGAACCCGAGTTTGAGTCTCAGTAACACACCACACACACACACACACACACACACACACAAGAAGTATTCATTTTAATCTACTATCAGCTGTGCACATTGCTAATGGTATATGTAACTTGAGGTCACAGAAACCTACAAGACACAAGTATGCATTTGTCTATTTTACTTATAAAAATGCATGGGAAAAATAAAGTGGATAGGTAGGGCTTGGCTATAGCTTAGTGGCAGAGCAGTTGCCTAGCATGTGTGAGGCACTGGATTCGATCCTTAGCACTACGTAAAAATAAAGGCACTCTGTCCATACACAACTACCAAAAATAAAAATAAATAAATAAATAAATAAATAAATAAAATGCATAGATTTGGTTAAATTGTAGAAAACAAAAGTGTAATAGCACCTAACCTATAAAAGGGACTCAATAAATATTTCCTGAATTTTTAACTTTGCTCTCTTACAATAAAATATGACTTACACTTGTCTCATAATTCAGTATTTTAAAAACTATATCTTTAAGCAATTTTTAAAGCTTCATATTTTTATCTGCATGGGGTAAATAAACTAATTTAGCCAGGTGCAGTGGCACATCTATAATCCCAGTAACTCAGGATACTGAGGCAGGAGAATCACTTGAGACCAACCTAAGTGTCTCAAAGTAAAAAAATAAAGGGGAGTGGGCAGCGGGCCTTATAGCTAAGTGGTAGAGTATCCTTGCGTTCAATCCCCAGTACTGAAAAAAGAAACCATTGTAGAAATTATCAGATCAACTTTATCTTCTTTATTTTCTCTTTCTTTCTTTCTTTCTTTCTCTCTCTCTTTCTCTCTTTCTTTCTTTCTTTCTATAGCAGAGATTGAACCCAGGGGCACTTAACCACTGAGTCACATCCTTAGTCCTTCTTATTTTTTATTTGAGACAAGTTCTAGGTAAGTTGCTTAGCATCTTGCTAAATTGCTGAGGCTTGCTTTGAATGTGTGATCCTCTTGCCTCAGCCTCTGGAGCTGCTGGGATTACAGGACTGCACCTGGCTGGATCAGTTTTTTTTGAGTTTTGTTTTTTAACCTGAATCCTCCCTGAGTGATGGAACATTACCACATTTCATAAAATCAAAATGCCCAAGAGTCATCAAGGAAAAAAGACTTAACAAATAAGATAGCTCATGCTATCTAGCTTGCTATTAATGTCATAACTACATCTCCTTTAAAATTTTTTTTCTTAGTTGTTGATAGACCTTTTATTATTTATACACGGTGCTGAGAATCAACCCAGTGCCTCACATATGCCAGGCAAGTGAGCTACAGCTGAGCCCCAGCCCCTACAACTCCTTTTGACAACTGAAAACATAGAAATGTAAACAATGTTCCTTTTCTTGAATGACAATTTCAACACTCAGCATACCTGAGATTAACCCACCATTGTCCCTAATGGACTCTTGCTTTTTTCTCAATGTCACAGTGATAGAAACAATTCAAACACCTCCTGCTCCTCAGGGCCTTCTGCTTATCACTGGGTGTCTCACCAAATTCCCAGTGCCATACCCACTTTTGTCCCTGGAGAATTTATGTAAATCTTTTCCTGATAATATTTCTCCAAACTCAGTCAAATTTGGTGTGTGGGAGATGAGGGACAAATTTTGAAGAAGAAACAATGTTACCAATAAGTATATTAATTAGAACATAAAAATAGGAATCCAATGATAAAGTAAAAATGGTAAATGAAAGGAAGAAAAGGTAGAAGGGCATTTATTATGCTTTTGGTGCAGGCACATCTGTGGGCACCACTTCCTCTAATTGCTAGCTACTCCAGCGGTTTAGGAGTTAGGGAGCTTTGGTGGGAATTCTTGCACTCTTCCCTGCCCCCAAGTTCATTTGCTAAAATCCTAACTCAAAGTGGTGGGCTAGGAAGTGGGTCCTCTGGGAGATGATTAGGTCAGGGGGCAGAACTCTTATGAATGGGACAAGTGAGAGAGTCCTGAGAGGATTCCCACCAGGTGAGCTTTAGGCCCTCACCAGACACTGAATTAGTTAATCTTGGACTTCCAGCCTCCTGGACTGTGAGAAGTAAGTTTCTCTTATATCTCCCAGTCTATGGTGATCTGCAGTAGCAGCCCAAATAGACTGGGGCATAGTATCATACTAGCAGCAGTAATAAATAGACATCCAAATATATAATACTGAAACATATTAAAAGTTTATTTCTTACTTAAGTAGTGCTAGTTTCTGGCCGGTGGGTGGCATTCCCCAGACATCAGGCCCCTTTGTGTTATGTTAATTTTATTGAGTAATTCTGCCTTCCCCCAAGGCCTCCCTGTCATCCGCATCCAGCCAGCAAAGGAAGAAACAGAGCAAAGGAGGAGACATGCCTATTTCTTAAAAGCCTTGGCCCAGAAATGTCACAAGCTGCTGCGCATGTTCCATTGGTTAGAATTCAGTTGTATGATAGGCTCAACTACCTGCAAGGCAAACTGGCAAACAGTCTCCTTGTCTGTCCAGGAAATCGGAAACTCATTTTTGGTAAACAGTTCACAGACTCAGACACAGAGGCCTGGTGTAACATCACAAGCAAACACCAAGTTTTTCAAACCCTACTTGAAGGATCTTAAAAGATGCCAGATGGCTGACTGCTGGAATCGTCAGTGGCAGAGAGGCTGATGGGAGTCCACCTCCTTAGCTGTCCTCTGAATGACTAACACTTAATATCCCAAAGTAACTCTAAATCCTACAACGACAGTCTTTTGCCAATACACCATGGAAGGCCCCAGAGTAAAGCACTTTGCTGCAAGGCAGGATAGATGGCTTCTTAGGAATGGACTGAGGAATTAAGTCAGCCTTCTCCCCCTCCCCCTTCTAATGAAATAGCCACATTGTTTGGGAAAGTTTCTGAGATCATTATCCGGATGCCTCATTGCACTGACACTACTACTTAGGGAGCTAGAATTTCAATCATAAAGACTAGTGAAACTTAACCAGTTCCTTTTCTGAATGTTTTGTCAGCAAATGGCATTAACTCTTCTTGTAAAAGGACAGATAAGGAAGAAAAAAGAAATCATTTCTCTTGACTCACTCACATAAGAAAACAGTGAATCTTTCACCATTCAAGCCAGAGACCAGCATTTTGTTTGAAGAAGATGACAACTTTGAGGTTAATGGTATTCTTTTTGTACTTACTCACTCTTAGAGATCAAAGACAGAGAATCATTCACCATTCTCAAGATGGCTTCACAAGAGAGGAATCTGCAACCCATACTGTATTTTTTTTTTTTTTTCAGTTTGAAAAGAACATTCCTGAGGGAAAATATGCTCAGGATTATATGAGTCAAGTGAAACTTCCTTTGTAGGAGGCTTTTGCTTCGTGGTCTAAATGGTTAACTGAGGCATGTCTACACACAGAACAGCCTGATAATTAAAACTGTCAGTGAACACCACCACACTAGATATTATCAGTGTTTACCAGCACCGTCAGCTCATATTTACAAATCACTTTATAATGTTCACGAAAGTATCTTGACTCAATTATTTATTTCTATCTAGTCACATAGTGTGGGTGGATAATCTTTTTTTTGTTTGTTTGTTTAAAAATGCTGTTTACATCCCCCTACAGCAAAACCAACCATGTAATTAATTTAGAGTTGTTTTTCCTTAAAGAAACATTAAACATGAGAATCACTTTCTTTTCACCTAAGCGAAGAAAGGAAAAAGCGCAGAGTTCTTATAAAAATACTTAAAAATATAGTTTATTTCTGCATGATGGTCAGTTGAGAAAGGAGAAAAATAGAACATTATAAGGAAGAGGTGGGAGGGAAGGGAAGGAAGTAGAAACGATGATTAAGGGAAGAGCAGATATAAAAAGAGAAAGGAAAATAGGGATGACCCAAGAAAGAGAGCAGAGGAAAAATAAAAACAGGAGAGAATGTGAATGAAAATGAAGCTAAAGGAATAGTGGTAGAATTTTTTCTTGAGAGAAGTGGGGTACATTTGGGTAAAGAGCAGAGCCCACTTACTAGGGAAAGGAATTGAGGGAAAGGTTTTCTGGGGTACTCCAGTCACTATGATCAGAAGAAGGCTAAGGAGGAATGAGTCTAACACAGGTCTACTGTGGGTTTGGTTTCCTACCCTTACTTTGGACTCTATAAAGAGCCATGTCTCCCCAGGTGCAGTGGCTCATGCCTATCATTCCAGAGATTCAGAGACTGAGGCAGGAGGACTGCAAGTTTGAGGCCAGCTGGGGCACCTTAGCAGGACCTTGTTTCAAAATCAAAGAAAAAGGATTGGGGATGCAATTTAGTGGCAGAGTGTGTGTTGAGCATGCTGGAAGCCCTGAGTTCAATTCCTAACAAAACAAAACAAAGAAACCCAACATAGAGTTCTTATAGCTCCTCATTCTCAGACATATACTCAAGAAAATTGAAAATATGCATTTACACCAAAACTTGTACAGGAGTATTCAGGGCAATATTATTCATTATAACCCAAAAGTAGAAACAATGCAAAGGTCCATTAACTGATAAATGAATAAATGAAATGTGATATATACATACAACAGAATACTATTCAGCTAATACATGGATAAACCTTAAAATCTTCTAAGTGAAAGAAGAGAGACACAAAAGGCCACATATTTTATGATTCCATTTACATGAAATTTCCAGAATATGCAAACCTATAAAGACAGAAAAGAGGTGATTGATATTTTCAGGGGCTGGTAGGAGTAGGGAATAAGGAGCTACTGCTAATTATGTGATTTCTATTACGAGTGATGAAAATTTTCCTGAATTAGATAGTAGTGATGATTATGTAACTTTATGAATTGACAAAAAAAACCCTCAAAGTTATTTTAAAATTATGAATTTATCATATGCAAATTATATATCTTTTTTTTTTTTTAAAGAATCTACAAAATGCTTAAAGAAGTGAGTTGAGAGGAGTCTCATAAGTGTCTCTGTAGCTGGTTTTGTTTGTTTGTTGTTGTACTGAGGATTAAGGTCAGGGTCACTCTACTACTGAGTTATATCCCCAGCCCTTTTTTTTTTTTTTTTAAAGAGAGAGAGAGAAATTTTTTTTTAATATTTATTTTTCAGTTTTTGGCGGACACAACATCTTTGTTTGTATGTGGTGCTGAGGATCGAACCCGGGCTGCACGCATGCCAGGCGAGCGCGCTACCGCTTGAGCCACATCCCCAGCCCCATCCCCAGTCCTTTTTATTTTTTATTTTGAGACAGGATCTCACTAAATTGCTAAAGCTGATCTCAAATTTGTGACCCTTCTGACTCAGCCTCTTGAGTTGCCGGGATTACAGGTAAGCACTACAGTGTGTGGCTGTCTGCTATTTCTTATTTGCCTTCAGCTCAGAATAATGCTTATGCCCAAATAGCATAATTTGGGGTGGTGTATTCTGATCCCCTTCAGCCTTTTTTTGGGTATATGATTTGCAAATATTTTCTCACATTTTATGGGTTTTCTTTTTAACTTTCTTTACTTTCCTTTTTTTAAAATTATTTATTTATTAATTTTGCAATGCTGGGGGTCAAACCCAGACCTTAGGCCTGCTAAGCAAGTGCTCTACCACTGAGATACACCCCAAGCCCCTGACTGATTTCACGTTTCTTCCCCTCCCCCTCCCTCTCTTTCTCTCTCTTTTGCTTTCTTTCCTTTTTGTTTTGTTTTGGGTACTGGGGATTTAATCCAGGGGCAATTTTCTACTGATATGCATCCCCAGCCTTTTTAAAAAATTTTTTGAGACAGTGTTTCCTTAAGTTGCTAAGGGCCTTGCTTGGTTTTACTTTAAAAAAATATTATTGGTTCTTTTTAGTTATACATGACAGTAGAATCCACTTTGATAAAATTATGCAAGCATGGAATATCTTATTCTAATTAGGACCCCAGTCTTGTAGGTGGGCATGATGGTGGGATTCACTTTGGTGCTTTCACGTGTGTACATGGGAAAATTATGTTAGATTCTACTGTCTTTCCTATTCCTATTCCCCCTCCCTTCTTTTCATTCCCCTTTGTCTAATCAACTGAATTTCTCTTCTTCCCTTCCTGATTTCACTTTCTGGATGCACAGAAGTTTTTAATTTTCATGAAATCCAATTTCAGAAGGAGGGGATTTTGCTTTAGGTATTAAATCTTAGAAACCATTGCTAATCCAAAAATCATAAAGATTTATGCATTCTTTAAGAGTTTTATAGACTTAGTTCTTACACTTAGGTATTTGAGGCATTTTGAGTGAAATTTTATGTCATGAAGTAGGTGTTCCTGTGAACACCATTTGTGCCAACACCATTTGCACTAGCCTATTCTTTCCCCATTGAATCTGCTTGTCAAATAATTAACTATTAATTTTATTCTGCACTCTAAATTCTGTTCTTGTTTGTACCAAACATTTTGTTTCTGTGCTAGGAATTGAACGCAGGGGTGCTCTACCACTGTCACAGTCCCAGCCCTTCTGTGACCATTTTGTTTAAGTTATCTTTGTTGGAATACGATTGTTCAATTTTTCATAGTATCCTCTTATAACACTTTTCTCCTTTTTTTTTTTTTTTTGGTAAGATTGGTAGTACTACCTCTTTCATTCCCATTTCGAATTTCCCCTCTTCTATTTTTTTTGTCAGTCCAGTTAACTGTTGTCAATTTTGTTAATCTTTTCCAAGAATCAACTTCTGGTTTTGCTGATTTTCTCCATTTTTCCTCTTTAGGCCTTTGAAATGGCAAGTTTTTGTTTTTTTTTTTTTTTTCTGGACAAGAACTCCAAAGCACAGGAAACAACCAGAAAAACAGACACATGGGACTACACTAAAATGCTTCTGCACCGCAAAGGAAACAGTCATCACAAAGAAGACAGTACATGTGAAATGACAGAAGATATTTGCAAACTGTATATCTGACAAGGGTTAATGTCCAGAATGTACAAGGGACTCAAAATACTCAATAGCAACAAAGAAATAACCCATTTAAAAAGCTGGACAAGTGGGCTGGGGATGTGGCTCAAGCGGTAGCGCGCTTGCCTGGCATGCGTGCGGCCCGGGTTCAATCCTCAGCACCACATACAAACAAAGATGTTGTGTCCGCCGAAAACTAAAAAAAATAAAAATAAATAAATATTAAAAAAGATTCTCTCTCTCTCTTAAAAAAATTAAAAAAAAATGGACAAGAGATGTAAATAAATTTCTCCAAAGAAGACATACAAATGACTAACAGGTATATGAAAAAAAAATGTTTAACATCTGTTTATCAGAGAAATGCAAATCAAAGCCACAGTGGGATATCACCTTACTCCAATAAGAATGGCTGTTATCAAAATGGCAAGAATGACAATATGGACAAAAGGGAACACTTGCACATTGTTGGTTGGAATGTAAATTAGTATACCATTATGTAAAACAGTATGGTAGCTCCTCAAACAACTAAACTACCATATGATCCAGCTATATCATTTCTGGGTTTATATCCAAAGGAAATGAATTGGTGTGTTGAAGAGACACCTGCATTCCCATGTTTACTACAGCACTAGCCACTGTAGCCAATGGAAACAACCTAAGTGTCATCACCTGATGAATGGGTTAAGAACATGGACATAGGGGCTGGGGCTGGGGCTGGGGCTGGGGCTGGGGCTATAGCCCAGTGTAGACCCTGTAGACAGGGTCCTACTAAGTTGAAGTGCTTGCCTCACATGTGTGAGGCACTTGGTTCGATCCTCAGCACCACAAAAAAAATAAAGATACTGTGTTCATCTACAACTAAAAACGTATTTTTAAAAAAGAACATGTACATATACACCATGGGATACTATTCAGCCACACACACACAAAAAGAATGAAATCCTGTCATTTGTGACATGAGTGGAACTGGAGATCTTTATGTTAAGTGAAACAAGCCAAACACAGAAAGACAAGTATCACATCATCTCACTCATATGTGGCATATACAAAATTGATTTCATATAAAGAGTGGAACTGTGGTTACTAGAGGCTGGAGAGTAGGGGAGAGAGGGAAGGGTGGGGAAAGGCAGATCATCCAGTACTAAGTTATAGTCAGATAGGAGTAAGCAGTTCTGGTGTGTTACTACTGCACAGTAGAGTGACTATAGATGGTGATTGTGTACAAGCTAGAAGAAAGGACTTTGGTTTGTTTGTTTATTTATTTATTTATACATACCAAGAATTGAAACCAGGGATGCTTAACCACTCAGTCACATCTCCACATTGCTTATTTTTTATTTTAAGACAGGGTCCTACTAAGTTGATTAGGGCTGTGCTAAGTTGCTGAGGCTGGCCTTGAACTTGAGATCCTCCTGCCTTAGCTCCAGAGTTGCTGGGATTATAGGCATGTGCCACCACTCCTGGCCAGAAGAAAAGACGGAATGTTTTTACCAAAAAGAAATGATAAATATTAGAGGAGACAGATATGTTTAACCTGATTATACAATGTGCATGCATACAGAAACATCACATAGTACTCTAGTAATATGTACAATTTTTGTGTTTTAGGTAGCAGATTAAAAATAAATTCAACTTACGAGTAAAAATAAAATAATCAGATAAGTATATTCTAAACTACATAGAGAGATAAGGACCATAAGAGATAAGGACCTGCCGAAAATAAGGCAGGGTAAAGATCTAGAGTGTACTAGAGTGGGTATTGTAGACTCGAGGCCTCAGAGAAGTGCTCTTTGAGGAAATGACATTTTCATAGACACCTAAATGCAGAGAAGATTCAAACCGTAAAGATCTGGGCTAGGGAATGTAGTTCAGTGGCAGAGCGCTTGCTTAATATGCACTGAACCCTGGGTTCAATCCCCAGTCCTGGAAGGGAAGGGAAAATAAGAGGGAAAGAGACAGAAAACAAGCAAAAAGTCATATCGATCTGCTGGAATAAAGTGAGGAAGAGAAAATAGCAGATGCATAGACCCTCAGGCAAAAACTGTACTTGTCATGTTTGCAGAAGAGCAAGTATTCTCATGTGACTGGGGAAGAATGAGCAACGAGAAGACTGGTGAAAAACAAAGCAAGCAAGGGATTCAGTGATCCTGTATTCATGATCTTATAGGCCTTTCAGGTTTTGTGAGTGAAAGAATGAAATTGTTGGTTTTATATTTATTTATTAATTGTACTGGGGATCCACTGAACCCAGGGAAGACTTTTTAGATTTTTTTATTTATCTATATTTATTTATTTGGTACCAGGGATTGAACCCTGGGATGCTCTACCATTGAGCCACATCCCCAACCCTTTTTATTTTTTAATTTTGAGACAAGATATCACTAAATTGCTGAGGCTGGCCTCAAACTTCTGATCCTTCTTTCTCAGATTCCCGAGCCTCTGGGATTACAAGTGTACCCCACCACACCAGCTAATTTTACATTTTGAAAAGGTCACTCTGAGCAAGGTATCAGAAATGACACTGTGGGAAAGCATGAGTGAAGTTGGGAACCCAATGTGGTGGGCAGACCCTGACTTGGCCTCCAATGCATCAGGCTCTTGAACAGAACTGTATCCTAAGTACAGGCAGAAACTGCGACCTGCTTCTTAGCAACAGAAGAGAACAAAGATGAGGGGCTGTCATTCTCCTGATTAGGTTATGTTACCTAAGATTTCATTTCAGCGGATTGGAATCAGATTTTTATTACACTGAAGAAGTAAAGACCATGGTGTGAACTACCTGTAGAGAGGGCACTATCCAGGGAACTTTGAGAGCCCTCTGGGATCTATGGGTCACCCCTAGCCAACAGCCAGCAAGATGATGAACTTTCAGCTATGTAAACACAAGGGACTGAATTTTACTAACAATCAGAATGAGCTCAAAGGTGGTTTCTTCCCTAGTTGAACCTCTGGATAAGAATGCAGCCTGGCAACATCTTGAGTGCGTGAGACTCTGGGTGGGACATCTTGCTAAGCCTTCCCAGGCTCCCGACCAATGGAAACTGTGGAATCATACGTGTGCATGGCTTTAAGGCATTAAGTTTGTGATAATTTGTTTCATAGCAACAGAAAACCAATACAACCAATTGAGATGTTTTTGTGGCAATCCAGTCAAAAACTGATGGTGACTTGGATTAGGGTAGTCGCCATGGAGATGGGGAGAAGTGTTCCAATTTGGAGTGTGTTTTGAACACAAAGTCAATACATTTTGCCAATAGCTTTTGCTGAAAGTTTGCTTATGGAACATGCAAAAAAAAAAGAGGAATCAAAGATGACACCAAGACTAGTCCCATACATACAAACACCCAGTTTATAAAATTCAGTTGACTTACAACTGTCCATTTTGGAAATCAAATTCAATCAATCAAGACATGCTGTGGCACCACTTCCAGGAATGCACTTGACCCTTTTCTAAGCCATCCACCTCTACTCATATATCAAGGTTTGACTGAGATGTTTCTTTCCCTGGAAACCTCTTTCATGCAGTACATTTGCTTACTTCTTGTTTCGTTAGCACATTGCTAAAACATTCTTATAGCATTTGCTTCATGAACCGTAATTTATATGCTCGGTCTCCTCCACAACCTTGTGTTTTTCATCTGCACATTCCCAGAGCCTAGAATAGAGTCTGGAACATGTAGGAAATATCCACAATTTTAATGAATGAATACTTGCAGTCTTTCCAAAAACACTGAAATCATCAGATTAACTGCATGTTACCTGATTCTGCCCTCTCAGATCAACACAGCTCATCTCGCTGTGTGATCGATTAAAGCATACAAGCGGTGTGTTCAAATATTACCTGTGTTGTAAATAAGCTGCAATATGTGCTCATTTCACAGTGCTAACTTCATAAATAACATCATTCATAATATACACACGGTGTACTTGTGTGAGAGAGGGAGAGAGAGGATTCCATAAGCTGAAAGAAAATTTTTTAGCTAATTTAAGTTGCAGATCCAGCATTTGCCCTCTTGATTTATCGCTTTCTAGTCTTGTAAGAGGATAAAAGTAAAGTTTTTTTAAAAAGACTTTTGAAACTGACACTTAACTGTGATAGGACATGAAAAAAGGGACAAAATAGATTCTTGGGTCCCTTTAAGAAGGGAAAGGAATGTTCCAATATAAAAAATATGGTATTCATGGGCAACAGCTAATTCAAACACACCAGAGTGACTTTCCAGGCTCCAGTCCAATTGTATGATGCATTCAGAAGCCCTGTGCCTACTCCTAAAATGTCTCAGATGAAAGACTTTGAAAACTGTTCATGAGCATTACTGGTACTGAACACTGCAATGCTGGCCGTTTAATTTTGTGACCAGAAGGAGGAACTTCTATTCAATATTGAACTCAGCACTGACTATAGACCACTGACTATAGTTTTGCTAATTCCAGAGGACAATACCCACATATACCCACCCACAAACACACCCACACACATGCACATACACCTCCTATTTGGGGCAGGTAGCCTCAAACAACTGGGTGTGTCTGATCAGTTCACCATTTGCCTTAAAATCTTTTTTCCAGTGGCTCTGGAGGCTGAGGCAGGAGGATCGCAAGTTCAAAGCCAGCCTCAGCAATTAAGCAAGACCAGAAGCAACTTAGTGAGATCTTGTCTCAAAATTTTTTTATTTATATTTTTTTTAGAGAGAGAGAGAGAGAGAGAGAGAGAGAGAGAGAGAGAGAGAGAATTTTCTAATATTTATTTTTTAGTTTTAGGCGGACACAACATCTTTGTTTATATGTGGTGCTGAGGATCGAACCCGGGCCGCACACATGCCAGGCGAGCGCGCTATCCCTTGAGCCACATCCCCAGCCCTCAAAATTTTTTTAAAAAGGGTGGGGGAGCTGCTGGGGATGTAGCTTAGTGGTTAAGTGCCTCTAGGTTCAATATCTGGTACCAAAAAATATTCATTTTCCTACACATATCATTCAGATTATTATCTCCTAATAATCACAAATACATAATTGCTATCCCTTGGGAAATTTTTTGGCAATAAGATTTATGATCTGAAGCATGACTGAATTTCTGTCTTTCTGGTTAAAAAAGATTCTCAAAGCAGTCCATTCCTTTGGTTATAGTTGTTCACATGTTAGAATCAAATCTAAAATGGCAAGCCCAGAAGAAAGCCAGGCCTAAAAACAATCAAAAATGTAATTCTGCAACCTGTACACTCAGAAAAATGAGAAATTATATCCCATCTGATTCAAATGTATGATACGTCAAGATCATTGTACTGTCATGTGTAACTAGTTTTAAAAAAATGAGAAAAAAAAGTGTTCTCCAAGGACAAAATTGAAAAGCAGAAGAAATCTACATTGCTCAAAAGATTACTTAATCTAAACTTAGTTTTCAAACAAGGATAGAAATACCATTTGATAATGACTGACCTGTATTTATTAGTATGACTTAAAGTCATACAAGAAACTCTATCAAATGCCAAGTCTCAACATTTGACCTGTCACCTTATAAAAATTCAGGGAGCTGTCATTGTTGAACACGAGTAGGAATTAGGATCTACTTTTAGAAAACATTTATTATATTTAATAAGCCTTTCAGAGTTCTATCAGTGGCTCTGTTAAGGAGGTCAAAGAAACCTATCAAGAATGCCATTTAAAATATATATGCTTATGAAATGGAACATAGGGAGGTAAAGAAATATTTGTTCTATGGTTATGAAACAGTATTTCAGAGCCAGAAAAAAAGTGTATAAAAGCTTTCTTTTGGAGAAAATAAGGTAATTTTCAGATTAAAATAAATAAATAAATACAAAATCTAAACATCCAGCAATATAAATTAGTAACTCAACATGGTTTAACTAGTGAATAATGCTAAGTTTTGCCAGAAGTTTCCATGAAAATGTTCATACATGGAAAGGAGAAATTTCAAAAATGTTTTCACGTTGATTCTCTAAATAGGAAATCAGACCAATTGCTTAGCAAATTTTCTAACATAGCCTGGCTCCAAATTTAATAAATTTAAAATAATGTAAGATGTACAAGCTTATTATCTCTTTCTTTCTTTCTTTTTTATTTGGGGGGGGGTGGTGTGGTGCTGAAGATTGAACCCAGGGGTTCTCTACCACAGAGCTATATCACCAGCTCATTTTTATTTTATTTTGAGACAAGATCTCACTAAATCGATGAGGCTGGCCTTGAACTTGCAATCTCCTGCCTCAGCCTCCTGAGTTGCTGGTCTTAGAGGCATGTACCAGGTAGGCCTGGCAAGTTTCTGATCCTTTAATGTTCTTGAGATAATTTCTTGTAGCCTTTGGGAGAGGTAGTATAAGTAAGAAATGACTGTTTAGTAATTCTGAGATTAAGAAATACAATGCTTTGATAGAGTTTTGAGAGTATATTCTTTTAGGTGTTTCAATTTTATTTAAGGAAATTATTTAGGGATACATAGTTCTCAGTTTTCAAACTAAAATAAAACTTTTACTTTTTTCATAACTTTACTGATTTTTCTTGCTTTATATTCATCTCATCACTACATAATTTCTTTGGTTCTAATGTAATTAAACTGACATGACAAAGTTTTTCCTTCATATTTTAACTCTAAAAAGTGAAAGGAATAATTAGAAAGAACAATGGATTTGGACTCAAAAGTTCTAGGTTTGAATCTTACACTACCTGCAATTTAATGCATTTTTCTCATCTGTAAAATGGGGATAATAATTTTTACAACCTCTCAAGTCATGGTGAGGAATGAGACTCTAACGGCTTTGTCTGTGAAGATGGTAGACTGACCACATTCTTCCTAAAGCCTGACTGCAGCCTCAATAATTTCCAAAGGTATAAGTCCACAGTAAGGATTGGAGCAAAGAAGGAAGCTACAGGAACATAACTTTGGAGATAAGAAGACAAAACAGACAAGGAGCTATCAACTGGCAACCCTAAGAAAGCTAAACAAAACAATAGTGGAAAGTGATAATTTTTAAGACTCGCTAAACAGTTAAGGAATTGGTGAGACCTTCCAGAAACAAGGGATAAAAGGAGTGTTGAGAGCTTGGAGGTGTAGCTCAGTTGTTGAGTATGGGCCTTGCATGTGCGAGGCCCTGGATTTATCCTCAGCAAACCACCCCGCCCCCAGGATTGGTACAAAGAGTACTGGTTCAAAGAGTACAATATTGGTATAAAGAGTACTGATTCAAAGCTGTTTAAGAAGCAATGAAGTTCCTATATCCCCCTCTCCATTCCATTTCATTGGACAAGCTGCCTATCCCTCACTCTGGCAGAAGTCTGAAAGTTTATTCTATGGATAACAGATAAAACAGGGTCACTGAATTTTGGGAACACCTAAACAGTCAAGGAGACACTGTCATGATAAAAACAAAAGATTAAGTGCAGGAATTCAACAGTATTATAAGATATTTCCCATCCACCCATCCAATCCTCTCTTGCATGAACATTTGCAGTCAAGACTTTATCTCTCTCTGGGCAGGAGACTGAGTCATCTTTTATGAGGATATCTGATCAACCTAATAGGAAAGACCTAAATACTGACCTCAGGGGTTCTTTAACCCAGAGCCAATGCAGTTTGCCCCATATATGCAAAGCTTCCAATCAACTTTACAGTAGATTAATAAACACAAATGAAACCAAACAAAATAAAACCAATGGCCACCAACATTCAAGGAAATTTTCCCATGTAAAACAGGGAGAACCACAATAACAGAAGAAGGGGGAAAAATAGCCACTTTGAGAAAACAACTATGTAGGAAGGAAAAATAAATCTTCAAATTAATATTGTCAAGATCCTTAGAGATAAGAAAGCATATTATTGAGAAAGCATATCTAAGAGAAAAAGCAAACAGAAAGAAAAGAGTTTTGGGGGAAATAAAAACATCATAGCATAAATGAAAAAACCCAACTGAAGAGTTAAATGATAAAATTCACACAAAGGAAAATTCCCAGAAAGAAGAATTAAAATTCAAACAGAAAATAAACGTTAAAAAATAGGACTAGTCACGGACATCCAACAACTAAATAATAGAAGTTCCAGAAAGAGAGAACATGGAAAACAGAGGGGAGGAAATTATATTCAGGAATACTACCAGAAGGATTAGACACTTTTTTTCCAGACTAAGGATCCCACCAAAAGCCAGGAAAATAAATGAAAAACAAACTTGTGCTAAAGTATATTACCATGAAATCTCATAGTAGTGAGATTAAAGAGAAGATCCTAAAATCTCTTAGAATATAAAAATAGGTAACATGGAAAGGGCTGATTATCAGAATGAGAGTGGGTTTTGCAACAAAACCCTAGAATCTAGTATATACTGGGACAATGTCTTAAAAATTGTCAAAGAAAATGAATTCCAATATGGAATTCTATACCCAGCCAAACTATTCATCAACTATGAAGTTAAAATAAAGATATTTCTGAATATACAAAGTCTAAAATAATTTCTCTCCCATACAACGTTGCTCAAGAAGCTACTGGAGGATATGCTCTACCAAAATGAGAGAGTAAACTAAGAAGGAGGAATATGTGAGATGCAAGAAATCAGCTTATTCCTGAGAAGACAATCAAGGGAAATTCTAGGACATCAGCTATCTCAAGTCTAGAGTAAATCAGTTGAGATTAGAGCAGACACAAGAGGACTCCAGTTCAATCTTTCTTTTAAAAAACACTGAATTTGATAGAGTATTTGGTGCACTTAATCACATTCACAGAATATGTATTCTGGAAGAGAATTTAAAGATTGATTACTTTAAGAGACACAGAAAAATTGAACAAATAAGAATGAAATCATTATTAAATATAGAGCCAACACAAGAAGCAAAATGTAATCGGTGGTAGAGCATTTTTCTAGAATGTTTGAGGCCCTGGAACTACAAAAAAAAAAAAAAAAAAAAAAAAGAAAAATAAAGAAATTAGCATACTACATTGCCCAGTTGTGACTAATATTACATAATTTACTGCATATTGATCTAATAAAAGACTGCGCCTAATTTAGAATGTCAGAAAGTATTTGTGTGATAGAGGTAGAGTAACAGAGTTAATTTTTTACTTTTCATGTTAGGAAGCCAACACATTTTGTGGGGAGGGTACTAGGGATTGAATCCAGAGATGCTTTACCATATATAGCCTCAGCCCTTTTTATTATTTATTTTCAAACAGGGTCTTGCTAAATAGTTTATGGCCTTGCTATGTTACTGGGGTTGGCCTTGAACCTGTGATCCTCCTGCCTCAGTCTCCCAAGTTACTGGGATTATAGGCCCATAGCCAACAGATTGTTTCCAAAAATGGGAAAAAAAATCACAAAACTGCAGGGTAAGCCCATAATCTATAAATATAGTGGCAGATATCAGAGGAATACCTTAAGGGATAAATGTAGTTGCCTTTGAGGAATGGAAATTGGGGAAGAAGAAGGATAAAAGCAAATTGCTATTTTTCTGAAGCAAACTTAATTTAACTTTTAAAGCATGAACAATTTTGATAAAAAGGACACAATTTTGATAAAAAAATAACTTATCAGAGTGCTTAGTTGCAATAAAGAGCTAATGATGATTATTTTCTACTGCTTTTAACAGGAAAATAGCAAAGTTAGGTGTTTGCTGTGATCTCTTTGCAGAAGAGGAAGGCAGTGCCCTAGAACATGGAATCTAAGAGCACACTGTTCCAGAGAGCATGATATCACATCACTTGAGATTATGTGGACTGCATTGGGTAGTAAGTCAGAGATAGCAAGGGACAATGACATATTTGTCCTATATTGACCCAGCAAATGTATTAAAAATCAGACCTGGGAAGCAATTTGAGTAGACACCTTATGTGCCATGCATGTGTTGTAAATGCATTCACTTGGCCCAAAGAGGAATATGAGAAATATGTGGTAGATCAGAATTATGGGACAAAGCTCCCTTGAAACAACAGCTCCCTCTAAAAAAGATGCTAGCAAGATTCACCAAGAAATGGATCAGATTCTTGCTCTCAAACCCAATCTAGAATGTTTTTCAGTCCCCGCTACACAATAAATTAATTTGGGAAGCTTCTAAAACACCTGTTCATCCGGGCACACCAGTGGTACACACCAGTAATCCCAGTCACTTGGGAGGCTGAAGCAGTTCAAAGCCTCACTAGTTCAAAGCCAGCCTAAGCAAAAACAAAGGACTAAGCAACTCAGTGAAAGCCTGTCTCTAAATAAAATACAAAATAGGGCTGGGGATGTGGCACAGTGGTCGAGTGCCCCAGAAATCAATCCTCAGTCATCCCCCCAAAAAAAGTCCTGCTCAAAGGCAGGTGTGTAGGTATGCACCTATAATCACAGTGACTCCGGAGGATGGTGCAGGAGGATCACCAAATTTGTGGCCAGCCTTGGCAATTTGGTGAGATCCTTTCAAAAGAAAAAAGAAAAAATGCCTGGGTATAAAGCTTAGTGGTAGAGCACTCCCGGGTTCAATCCTTAGTAGAGGAAAAAGAAATTCTGTTTGGCCACATCCTACACCAAATAAATCAGAATCTAATTTTCACATGATTCGATTGAATAGATCTGATGGTATTAAGGAAAAAAAAACTCTAACTCAGTTTTTCCAGCTATACTGATACAAATCACTTCTGACGCCAAATGTGTGCAGGATTTTCCCTACACACCATGCAAACCATCAATTCTGCATCAGATACCAGCTGGGTGTTCCCGAATTCAATTTGATTCTGATTCTGTCTGGAAAGAGTATTTGATCTCACAGGTTCAGTTGGCCAATTTGCAAGAGTGGCTCACAGAACTCAGGGAAACACATGTATCAGTTTATTACAAAGGATATTATAAAGAATATAGATGAAGAGATGCAGAGGGCAGGGGAGGCGGGAGGGGAGGTGTAGCTTCCATGCCCTCTGTAGGTTCACCACCCTCCAGGTACCTCACATGTTTGGCTGTCCAGAAGTTCTGCTCTTTTGGGTTTTCATGGAGACTTTTTCGCACGGGCATGATTTAAGTACTAATAACAGTGTAAAAGTCTGATAGGACAAAAATGCTAATTTTTGATCTGATGCTCATAGACTGAGGGGGTGGGAAATCTAACAAGGTCCGTCTAATGCTTTTTGGCCTCTACACAACCTTCCTTCCTTCCAGGTAGGGCAGGATCCCTAGTGAAATGGGTGCCTTATGATCTATTATCAGATAAGGTGGGTTAAAGAATCCTTTCTTCTCCTCCTTTTCTGTTTATTATTATTATTATTATTATTATTATTATTATTATTATTATTATTATTACTGTTATTTTACTGTGGATTGAACCCAGGAGTATTCTGCCTCTGAGCTATATCCCCATCCTTTATTTTGGGACAGGGTCTTGCTAAGTTACCCAGCCTGGCCTTAATTTTGAGATCCACCTGCCTCAGTCTCCCAGATCACTTGGATTACAGGTGTGCACCACTGTACCCAAGTAACAAATTTCTTTATGACCAGCTCTATTTTCTATGGTCTATTTTAGAGAGAAAAGGGAGCAGGAGAAAGGAGAAAAATGAAGGTCCAGAGGGAGATTCTGTTTTCTAAAGCCTCCTTCTGAGGCCTAAATCACCCTAATGTGATTCTATTGAATTAGGAATTAATAAGAGCTATGACAATTATGAAGCAGAAATCATAGTTGAAAAAAACAAAACAAAACAAAATACATATCATAAGTCACAGTAGCCAAAAGAGAGGCAAAGCTGTAAGGTGTAAGTTCATGAGACTTGGCTATCTGTCATTTCCCAGGTCTCCTCAGAGGCCAGGGGAAGAAGCACACCTCGCGGGGACAGAATTTGAGCATCCCTCCTACACTTGATCCTACAGGCTTTACTAATGCAGCCCTGCCCTCAACTATACAATTAGATCAATGTGCTCTCTGGGAAATCTCAGGGCTTGCTTTCTTAAAAGGGGCTCATCTGACCCTATCCCATCCTTACCAAAGAGAATTCTGATTGCTCAAAATCAAGACACTAATAGGGCGACATTTGGGGATTATCTCTAGAAAACAGGCTTCTTCAGGTGGATGCTAGGAATGAAGGGGAAAGTAGTGGCCATATGCCTTGCAGTGGTGGGCTCAGGAACACTGGCCCTGCTTTTCAGCATCTCTGGAAACTGAGCTCTTCCAGTGAGAAGCTCTTCAAGTGAGAACAGAACACTTTTTGGCCCTGCCTCCAAAGGAGCCTTCCACAGATGATCAGGCTTTGGGCTGGCCTTTCATAAATGAAAGGGCATTCTGTTTGCCAGGGTGTCACTGATTATCGTGTGTGTTTTCTCTTGGTTTAGAACCTCAAGGAAAGTGAACAAGAGAGAGAAATTAGAGCTCTAAATCCTCTCCTAGAGACACTCAGATACAGTTTGTAAAGAAGCCCCAGGTTGGTCTCCCACTACCTTGACAGCCTAAAAAAAAAAGCAGCTTGATTTCTTATTCACAGATTTAGATTTTTAAGTTATATTTTATATTTCTGAATTTGTATGCCTAAGACAACTTTTACTTTATGAACTATTGGTAACCAGAGGTGGTCATATTTTACTGACAAATAAAGTATTTAGAAGTGGAAATATGAACTGTTCAAATGTACCTAAATGGAAGCAATCGTTGGAACAAAAAATTAATATTTTTTTTCACATCTGCTTGCCAAGTTCGATAAATGGATATTGTTTTTTTTTTAAAGCAGCTAGAAATTTTCATTCTCCTGCCCCAATCAATTAGAATATGCATTTCAAATACTCTGCATAATATGCATATTAACATATGCAGAAAATGCTAAAAGTTTATGATCTAAGAAGGAAGGCTTTCTTGTGTCTCACAGAGAGGTGAAATTTGAAAATATTTGATAGTGTGGTAGAGACCTGGGCAATAGTTATTTACAAATCACACTACAGGAATATTTCAATATTTTAGCAACATGCAAGGTTGTACTAGTGTGTTCCAGCTAAGCGTTGCCCGAATCACTTGTGAGTGGTTTGCTATGTGTGCACTCATGGGCTCATATGATGAGAGCTCTTGAAAGATATGGAGGCCCATGCCACACACCTCATTTTTCCTTTTTCAACACAACCTTTGAATTTCTCTACAGAAGGGACTGAGTCCACCTAGGGAAGGCAAGCCTGGGAGCTTAGGGTCTGGGATGAGGGAAAAAGGAGGGTGACAGGCCTGAATCCGCCTTTCCTATGGCTCAGGAAATAAGAGAAGTGAAAGAAAAAAAAAAAAAGGTCCTTGGATTCCACTGGAGACAGGGATGGTCACAAGCTGAATGAAGAGGAGGCTCTTAAGTTGGACCGCCTCAAATTACATTTGTCCACACATGCATGCAAAATGCTGCTTAAAAAATAAATGAGGTTAATTTCTCTTTACGGGTTCCCTTTCATCTCAGGGTTTCAAAGCTTTTTACCACAAAAGATTCTCATCTTTACCACTTGTTTTATTATTATTTAAATGTAAATGGAGGACCCTGAGGTTTAAAGTTTGGTAAAACTCTTTAAACTTTTGAAAGCAAAACTGCTGACATACATACATTACATACATACATACATACATACATACATAAATAAATGGATTCTTTTATCATTATACAATTCAAATGGACAATCAAGGACCACACAGCCAGAAAACCTCTGCTTAGATGAAAGGCCACGCCTCTGCTCAGATGACCTGCTTGCTAATTAAAATCACAATTAAAACGATGAGTGGGGGTATGAGAGTGGTGTGTAAGACAGCCTTATCCCAGATGCAGCTACACTCACAGCTGACTCACACAGGATATGTCGGATTTTCTGCAGCACGCATTTGGAAAAAAAAGAAGAGAAATTCAAATCCCAGCCGCCCTCCAACTACTGACCCAGTAAACTCCATCTCTGAGTCGGTGACACATCTCTGACTCGCAGCCACCTCAGCACAGCCCCGGTGCTGGAAGAGCCAGCTTGGCCTCCCATGGATGGGAATGTTGTTTGCATTTGCATTTTTTTTTTTCCAGCAAAGGAAAGACTCAGAATCTCCCCAGCTCTCGACCGACCGTGAGTCATTAGTGGGTGTTTGTTTTTTGGGCTCTGGGTTTGAGTCACCACCCTTCCTGCTGTGGGCTTTCTCAATCCAGGCGTAATGACTAAAAAAGAGATGAACAGAAATGTCTGTGATGCTTACACGCGGGCACCTGGACATGGCTCAGTTGGCAACTGTATCAGCAGTTAATTATGAAGTTCGTTCCTTTCTCAGTAAACACGCATATAACATTTATAAATAACAGTGGGAAAGAGGAAGGGGGAAGGGAGAGAATAAATCTACAAAGGATGTGACTGAGGTAAACGGAAGTAGAGTCTAGTTCAAGTAAAAATAGACAACTGCCTGTTTGTCAGCTAGAGGAGGAAGAGGTCTGCTGAAGTCAAATGATCTCTGCGAGTGGACGCTCACCTGAGGCAGGGCTCAGGCACATTTCCTCATTGGTCCGGGGTAGGGGCGGGGAGGGGTGGGACTGGAGGTGGAGCTACTGCTATTACTAAGCAACTGTAGAATCTGAAAGGAGATCTTGACTTTGAGGGACTTCCTCCTGAGGTTGTTTCCATGGGTGCTATGCCTTGCACCATTTATTACTGCGAAAGGATCTCTAGACGACCCAGAATTCTACACCCGAGAACATTCTATAAAGTCCTAGGCCATGCCAGGATCAGGTGTCCAAAACCACCAGCTTGAAAATAATGATCTGAACATTTGGGTTACACCAACAGCTGCTTTTTATTTCAGTTTCATTGGCCAATAAAGTGAAGTCATTTAAGACGACTGGTTCAAGTCAAGTGCCCACAGAATAACAAATCAGTAAATAAAAAAGCATATATATACATGTTTTTTTTAGTCCATGGAGAACACAATTTAGACTTGACCTAGAGAAGACATTTGACCACAGGCATTCCCGTTTCCCTTTTAGAAAGCAGATAGATTGCAAATGAAAAGAGTTACAATTTTTCTGCTCTGTTGAGTGTAGAAGTCAAAGCTAGGTCTTTCCTTTGCAGTAGGAGGCTGGATACTTGTCATTTCTAAGATATATAAAATTAAAAGATATCTGTATGCCGGTATGTTGTCACTATATTGGGTACTTTACAAAGGTCAGCAAACAGACCTTCTGCCCTCTTGCCATTCCAATCACTCTTGGCCCGGTCACAAAAGAAAGAAATATTATTTGACTCCACACATTTTCATTTGTGGGAGGAAAACTAAAATGTACATCATTACCAAATTGAAAACAGAGATTGTAAACTTTGAGTTATTTTTCTGGGACCTAGACATTTTAAAATAAAAGCCTTCAGTGTTTGCAGAATATTTTTTTTACATTAATGTCTCAGTTTCTTGTTTTCAAAGATGATTATCTTTGGATATTACAAAAGAACTGTCTGAACGACCCATTTGCTTGTGGGCCCATAAATTTCAAAGACACTTGAGGCCTGTTCCAAAACAAAGCAAGACAATTAATGCACACACCTACCCATGGCTTTATGCTTAACTAGCCTAATGTGCTTAACAAAGCTTTAAAAATCCTCTCAAAAAAGCAAAGAACGGGGATCTCATTCTGGCAGAGTTATTAAATTTTTTCAAAAGAATTCTTCCCTTGTTTCACTTAATCTTAGGTATATTTTCTCAGAAAAGTGACCATTGAGATATTTTCAAATCTTATGACAGTTTATCATTTTGCTTCCATGCCCAGGTCAAGATATCAAAGAAGCTGGGCCCAGAGGCACATGCCTATAATCATAGGTACTGGGGAAGCTGAGGCAAGAGGATTGCAAGTTCCAGGCCAGCATGGGCAACTTAGTGAGACCCTATCTCAAAATTAAGAGGCTGGGATGTAACTCAGTGGTAGAGTACTTGCCTAACACATATGAGGGCCTAGGTTCAATCTCCAGTAACACACACACACACACACACACACACACACGAGATTCACACAATAAGCTCTAAGGGTCATGTCTTTGATGCTACCCTAGTTCTTTAGCCATCAATTTTTAGGATAGGGTTAGATACCTGATCCAAGCCAGGCCAAATGGACTGCCGCCTTTGAATTTTTCCAATTAAAGCTTGGCAGAGAACCCTGTGCTTTCTTGTGTAAAGGATAGGGTGTAAAATTGGGAGGTATGGAGGAAGCCAATTTTCAGAGAAAAAGAAATGATCTCGCATACCAAGAGAGATGGCAGAAAAAGTGCTGGCTGCATTTGATTTTTTTATTTCATTTGTCCCTGAGGATATCCCACTCACCACTTATAGCAGAATCCTTTTCAAAAAATTGTCACCATTACCTTCCCTACCTCCCAAGGTGCTTCGGGTTGGGTTTCTAACAGAAGAAAGAGTATTGACTCACTGTACTGATGTGTTTGATTGCAAAACAATGTATCAATGTTGCCCCCAATTTTTTTCTTAAAAATTGAGTGATATTTATTGACATTGTTAAGAATCTCAACAAACATCTGGGAGCACCCGTGTGGAATGTCACCCCTGCCTTTCTAGGAGCTTAAAATCATGTTGGAGATATAATTAAGTTTGTTTCCATAAGAACTAATGTGTCTTCTTTACTGCGAATTCCCCATCCCCTACTAGAATGTGAGCTCCACAAAGCAGGAATATTGGGTTTTGTTCATTGTTGTACTGAGACATCTAGAACAAAGCTCTGCCCATAGTGGGACCTCAAGAAAAATTTACCAAATGGATGAAGGAATATTTATCTGTTTCCTGTTCCTATTATATATATATATATATATATATATCAGCTTTTTCATATACACCAGGTTTAGACACAGAAGACATAATGAAATCAAAAGACAGGAAGATGGACATTAAGGTACTTGGGACAAAGAGCATACTTAAAAGTCCAAAGAAAAAACTATCTTTATTATTATTATTTTTTTAATTTTAATTTTTTTGCAGCACTGGGGAATCCAACTTAGGGTTTCCAGCATGCTAGGCAAGCGTTCAACCACTGAGCTACATCTTCAGCCTGAAAAATTCTTTTTATTTTGTATCAGGGATTAAACCCAGGGGCACTTGATCACTGAGTTACATCCCTCTTATTCTTTATTTTGAGACAGAATCTTGCTAAGTTTTTATGGCCTTGCTAAGTTATTGAGGCTGGCCTGGAACTTGTGATCCTCCTGCCTCAGCCTCCTGAGTTGCTGGGATTAGAGGTGTGTGACACTGTTTGCATCTTGAGAAATATTTCTAAATTTGGAAAATTTTGCTAACTCTTAAGTTTCAGTAACTGATCAATAAATGAAGCAAGAGTATAGGCCTGAGTCATTGAACAATGGGGATAAGTTCAGAGAAAGGCATCCTCAGGCAATTTCATCATGTGGGAACTTCATAAAGTGTACTTACACAAACCTAGATGTTGTAGCCTACTACACACTGAGGCTATAGAGCATAACCTATTGTTCCTAGGCGATAACGTACATGGCATGTTATTGTGCTGAATACTGTAGGCAATTGCAACACAATGGTAAATATTTGTAATATCTATATTTATCTAAACATTTAAAAAAGGGCAGTAAAAATACATTATAAAAGATTTTAAAATGGCACACCTATATAGGACACTTAGTGTGGGTGGAACTTACTGGACTGGACGTTGCGCTGGGGGAGTCAGTTGGTAAGTGTGACCGAAGACATTACTATGCGCTACTCTGTATTTTATAAACACTGTGCACTTAGATTACACTAAATTTATTTTAAAAATCATTTTCTTTCTTCAACAATAAATTAACCTTAATGTACTAGAAGTATTTTTTTAGTTGTAGGCTTATTTTATTTTATTAATTTAATTAATTTTATTAGTTTATTTTTTTAATTTTTTTAAAGATAATTGGCTTTTTTTTAAAAGAGAGAGAGAGAGCGAGAGAGAGAGAGAATTTTTTAATATTTATTTTTTAGTTTTCAGCGGACACAACATCTTTGTTTGTATGTGGTGCTAAGGATCGAACCCTGGGCTGCACGCATGCCAGGGGAGCGCGCAGCCGCTTGAGCCACATCCCCAGCCCATTATTAGTTTATTTTTATGTTGTGCTGGGGATTGAACCAGTGCTTCACACATGCTAGACAAGTGCTCTACCACTGAGCTACAACTCCAGCACCTAGAACTGTTTAACTTTATACATTTTTGGATCCTTTTCTCATCACACTTAGCTTAAAACACAAACATATTTATAGGAGCTGTGCAAAAATGTTTTCTTCCTTTATAGTCTCATACTATAAGCATTTTTTTTTCTATTTTAAAAATTTTTATTTATTTTTTCATTAAATTTTGTTGTTGTTAAAAACTCAGACACACACACACTAGCCTTGGCCTACCCAGAGTCAGGATCATCAATATCACTGTCGTCTACCTCTGCATATTGGACCCACTGGGAGGTTTCAGGTGCAGTAACACAGATGGAGCAGATGTAAATAAACATCTCCTGTGTTAACCACGGCTGCTTCTGGACGCTCTCTTGAGGGATCTGCCTCAGGCTGTTCTATAGTTACCTTTCTTTTTATAAGTAGGACTATACTTTAAAATAACAAAATATAGTAAGTACATAATCCATGACATAGTCACTTATTAAGTATAGTGTACTGCACATAATTGTATGAATTATACTCTTTATATGACTGGAAGCACAGCAGGTTTGTTTACACCTACACATCTTGTCTCCCTAGAATGTTTTCAGGAGAGTCACATGCATGGAGCTGTCATCTGTGATAACAAGGTCTTCTCCTGGAACCCCCTTCTCAAGGCCTGCCTGAGGCTGTTTTATAGTTATTTTGTTTTATAGGCAAGATACATTCTAAAATTATAATTAAAAAGTACAGCATAGTAAACACATAAGCTGGTGACATAGTTATCATCACCAAGTATTATGCACTATGCATAATTGTATGTGCTATACTATTATATTATATGATCATCACAGCAGTAGGTTTGTTTACTCCAGCATCACCACAACCATGGGAGTAATGCACTGTGCTATGACATTCTGATAACCACAATGTCACTATGTTTTCAGCTCCATTATAATGAAAAATGTGTTCAGCTCCATTATGACCTTGTGGAACTACCACCCTGTAGAGCTTCTATTGTTGACTGAAACATTGTCATATGATATACAACTCTCCATCTCTCTATTTCTCTCTCCATGTCATTTTCATTTGATTTCTTTTTTACTTACTGCCAGATATACTCCATTACACATTCTTTCCTTTCTTTTGTAATCAGATTTGTAAAATGCTTCAGTTTAGCTAAGAAAATGATGACCCAGGCGAGACTATATTTTCCAACCTCCTTTGCAGCCAGGTAAGGCCATGTGACTGGGCATCCTCCCATAGGATCTTAGCGAGAGTGATGTGGTTCACTTTTAAATCATGCCTTTAGCAGACCTGAGTGGCACTGATGAAATAGTTCCATGGTAGAGCTTAGTGTGTGCAAGACCCTGGGTTCAATCTTCAATGAATAAATAAGCAAATAAAGACATGAGCATGCCTACTCTTTACCCTTTTTTCTTCCTGCCAACTCTGATGTAAATGTGATGGCAGAACCTCCACTAGACACTTGGAGTGAATAATGGAAGCTGCACTTCAAGAAGGGCAAAATAAGAAGATAAAAGGAGGTAAGTCTGGGATAATGTACAGCTGCCATATTAACCCTGTATAACTTATATATGACCAGTTAACATGCAAGTAAAATAAACTTCTATCTTCAAACACTGTTATGTTATTTTTGATACAAACAAAAATGATCTTTTATCTTGGGGAGTACTATGGATTGAACTCGGGCACTCGAGCACTGAGCCATATGCCCAGCCCTATTTTGTATTTTATTTAGTGACAGGGTCTCACTGAGTTGCTTAGTACCTCATTTTTTGTTTTTAATATTTACTTTTTAGTTTGTAGTTGGACACAATACCTTTATTTTATTTATTTTTATGTAGTGGTGAGGATTGAACCCAGGGCCTTGCATGCACTAGGCGAACGCTCTACCACTGAGCCACAACCCCAGCCTCTTAGTACCTCACTTTTGCTGAGGCTCACTGTGAACTTGTGATCCTCCTGCCTCAGCCTCCCTAGCTTCTGGGATTGCAGGCATGCATCACTGCGTCCAGCTATTAACAAATTTTTGTAACAAGCACGGTTTGTTATTACAGCTAAAACTGTGTATTCACAATGTGTCAGTACACATGGACATTATGAAGAAGTGATCTGGACTGTAAATTTATTGTCTTCAATTGGTTCAGGTCATGATCATACCCTTCAGGCTTTTGACAACTTTATTTTATGCATCCTATTCATATGTCTACCCTATATTATTATGAGTTCTTGCTCCTCATTCTTCTTGTGGGTTCCCAAGCAGCCTTAAAATATAGTTGGAATGATTGGAACTGGTTGCTTGAGTCTTGTAAATTCTAAACCCTGTTGCCCACTCATTCTGAGTCAATAGCTTGCAGTGCCGCATAAACTTGCTCTCTAATTATTTCTGGAGCGATTGGTCTCTAGAGCAAGATGACACTTGCTTGAGGAAAGAGATTGGCTCTACGTTTTCAAACCCCACCAGGCAGAGCTTAGCATAAGGTTGAGCAATTATTAAGTACCGCCTAAATGCTCTAAATCTCTGTAATTATTATTATCTTCATAATTTATCTGAAACTTACATACTGCCACAAATTACTAGGTATCATTTTGTTGTATGGTCTATCATAATAATCAATTTTAATATGTGAAGATAACCAACAAGACAAAGTAGTCTGTACTAAATGCCAGAAAGAGTGACAGAGAAGAGAGCATTATGGGAATTTACCAGAGGGAGGGGATTGGTTTGTCAGCACTTGGTCCTGTCAGACAGAAAATTCTCACTGGAAGCAACAGAAGAATGAGCTATGACTTTATGGTCTAAAAAGACTACCCCACTCACTCCATAAGCTGGTGCCAAGGGCGATGGAAAAGAGTATCAAAGGACAGAGAGTATCAGTCCTCAAACTCCAGGCATCAGGGAAACTCATTTCTGTCAAAACAGATGGTATGGGTTGAACTGTCAATAGAAATTAAACCTCATCTAAGAGTGGGGGCTGAAGCTGCCAACTGGCTCTTGCTTTGTTGAGGCCTACATCTTTGAGGCCTGGGTTGTACCTGTTAGTAGATAAAGCCCAGGGAGTGAGAAAGAAGGGGTTCCTTTTTAAGAAGAGGTGAGTATCACTTTGTAAAAATTTAGATCTGTTTTTAAAGGCAACAAGATGAGCCATTTTAATTGGGAAGCTGTTGTGGTGGTATAATATGGAAAGAGCACACACAAGTTCAACTTCCTTGTCACTTCCTGGTGATGTGACCACATGTAAATTCCGAGCCAGTTTTCTTATCTGCAAAATTTGAGTAATTCTGTGTACTTTGCTGGGGGGTGGTGGTGTTTTGAGGTATAAATTAAATCATGCATTAAGCATCTAATACAATGGTTGACACCCATTAGGAATGTCAACCCTTCTGAGAGTGAGGATGGTGGGATAATGGTAAAAGAAGAAGAGGAGAAGGGGGAAGGGCAGAGGAAGAGGCTGTAGAAAAGGAGGGGGAGCGAAGGAGAAGGAGAAGATTAGGAGACCTATTCCTAGAGTAGGCTGAGTGGAAGTAACAGGAAGTGGTGGAATAGGTTGAATGGAGTAGTAGGAGTAGAAGTGGGTAAGGAAGGGTTGATAGGGACTGTGGCAAACATTAACAGGAACGTTTGTCATCTGGAAATTGGAAGTAAGGTGTAGGAAAAAGTTAGTTCTAATTCAGGTCAAAGTATTTGTTGAATTAATTTATGATTGAGCTTTTTCATCATTGGTCTCCATACCACCCCAAATTGGAAAACCAACAATAATGAAAAGTAACTGTGGTGGGGAAAGGAGGAGAAGCTAAAGATTTCACTCAGTAATCCTTCTATATGGTGCCAGCTATATAATTTGTGGAACCTCCTGAAAAGTGAAAATGCAGGGTCTCTTGTTTAAAAAAAAATCAGGAAAACAATTTTCCTTTCTTCTGTGGTCTATATTTTTATCTGTCATGATGTATTTTGTTGCGATTATTTGTTGTTTGATGTCATGCTACTGCAAACATAGGGATACTTACCACTTGAGTGCAAACCCTCAGGTGTCTGGGCCCTGCTCTGTGTCTCACAAGGTGCACATGCCCAACTCTGATCTTACCATATGTGTGCCTAAGACTCATGCCAGGAGCAGAGGGCAGCAGTGTACACTGGGCAGAGGTGGAGGAATAGGTAGCCAACGACTGACTCCAGGAGTCAGAGGAGTATGGGAGTTGAGATTGTGTGAAAGCTAAGGTTCCAAGATGCCAGGCTGTATTCCAGTGGACAACTAGAAAATACAAGTTCAAGCCAAGGGCAGAGGCACACACCAGTAATTCCGCTGTTCAGGAGGCTGAGGCAGGAGAATTGCAAATTCAAGACCAGCCTGGGCAACTAAACAAGACCCTGTTTCAGAATTAAAATTATTAAAGTGGGAAGCAGGGATGCTGGGAATATAGCCTAAAGAGTTCTTGGGTTTGATTCCCTATACTACATAATAAATAAATAAGTAGATCAATAGATAAATAAATAAATAAATGATAAAGGAGGCGGGGAGAGAGAAAGGAAGAAAGAAGAAGAAAGTAAAAAGAAGAAGATATGAATTTTAACTGGGCATGGTAGGGCATGACTATACTCCCAGCTACTTGGGAAGCTGAGGCAAATTGTGAGTTTAAGGACAGCCAGGGCAATTTAGCAACATCCTTTCTCAAAATAAATTAATAAAATAAAATAAAATAAAAAGCTTAGAATATAGCTCAATGGTAGAGCACTTGTCAAATATGTGTGAGGCACTGGGTTCAATCCCCAGTATTGAAAGAAATAAAAAAGAAAGGAAGGAAGGGAGGGAGGGAAGGAAGTAGGGAGGGAAAAAGGAAGGAAGGAAGAAAATAAAAATTCAAAGATAAGACTATTAAAAATGTTTGGACAGTGGCTACAGATCATTAAACCCCAACTCTGTGGTCCCCTTCTGTGATGGTTAATTTTATGTATCAACTTGACTGGGCCACAGTGTGCCCAGATATTTGGGCATCTTTCTAGATTTTTCCTGGATAAGATAAATATTTAAATTATTAGACTGAAAAACATATTGCTTCCCCTGTTGTAGATAGGCCTCATCCAATCAGTTGAAGACCTGACTAAAACAGAAAGACTGGCCATCCCTTAAATAAGAGGGGTTTTCCTGACTTCAGATTCAAACTGAAACCTCACCTCTTCTTGGGTCTTGAGTCTACTGGCTTTTGTACTAGAACTGCATCATTGCCCTCCTGGGTCTGCAGCTTACCAACTCACCCTGCAGAACTTGGCACTTGCCAGCCTCTATAATAGCAGGAGCTGATTCCTTATGCAATTGTTACACACACATTTACATTCTGTTGGTTGTGTTTCTCTGAAGTACCCCTACTAATACACCGTTTAAGTGCCAGGCCTCTTGTAACTATACTGGTCACAAATCCATGAAGCCAACCCTGTTTCTATTTTTCCCATTTGCCAATACACACACACACACACACACACACACAGAGAGAGAGAGAGAGAGAGAGAGAGAGAGATTGAGATTAATGGGCAGAACAAACAACCTTGATTTTTATGAGCTATCAATCTCTAGATGTCATTATAAAGCATTCATATATTTCTCTTTAGAGTAAACAAAAGTCTAGCTTCATAAGGTAACTTACAAGTTTCCAGTGACCTGAGATCATATGTTGAAACCTATTGACTTAGAAAAATATAAATTTTATCTGCTAAAATGTGCGAGTGCAGATATCAGGGGGACCGCAGTCTTTGGCTGGTAGTTAGCTCTTCATTCGTCCTTCCATCAATGCAGCATTGTGTTCTGCAGGACCATAGGGCTTTATCCAAAACCCAGGGGCCAGATGTCAGAATTTACCATTATCTTGGTTTTTTAGAAGAGTAATACAGTATGTGTACTGTATATTATTTACTTTCCCAGCAGACTCTGGCATAGCATTCTGTACTAAAATACATTACTATTTCTGTGGTAAAACATGCAACTATTTGGGCTAGTTAGCCAAAGACTATAAATAGCTCATGTCAGTGGAGGTAAGATTTTACTTTCAAATGAGTTCAGGTGAGGTCAGATTTTGCTGCCAAATGAGTTATAAAAACTTAGTTGATAGAACTTTGTGGAGTTTGAGAGTTAGTGGGCTTGTAGTTCCTGTTTCCATTGCTTGTCTCCCCCAACCATATACATTCATATTCTGATTACAGCTAACTCAGGAGAACAAAATGAAGGAGGTAAGCTTGCTGGGAGGGCATCCCCTGATACATCAAAAAAGCCACAGTAAGGTTAAGGATTTACCCTATCACTCCCTTCCACACCCTTCGGCCCAGAAAACTGAAAACTACATAAGACAATGAATCAGAACCAAGGAGCAGGAAACAAAAATCCCCACAGCAACTCCTCTCCAGGAGTTGCTCCTTCATGTTCTGCAGCACACCCATGGAAACTTCCTCCTAGTCATCCTGGTGGTGGCTGCTAGCAGTCTGGGCTCTGAGCTGGGAAAAAATCCTCTAGCTTCCTAAGAAGTCCTCACATCTGTCAAGTAAGGGACTATCTGTATTTAATCTTAGGGAAGGCGCTTCAAGAGACTGATTACAACATTCAGCCACACAGGAAATATTTGAAATTAATTAATTAATTAATCAATATGCTAAATATGATTATATGTGACTATCACACAGATAACTGACCCTCCCATGTTTTCTTAGAATAACTTGAGTCATGGATTTAAAATATATCTAGAGGTCTTACCAGCATTTTGTGACACCATCTTGGAACTTCTCAGTTGTGTGGCGATTGTATTAAATGTTGTTCAAGGTCTTCTTTAGAGGATGTCACTTTTATGTGATTGACAACTGCTGCTATTAAAGGGATGAGGGCTTTGTCCAGAGAGATGCAGGTACATTGCTTTCCACTCTCATCCATCTTGGAATCGTTCCCACCCTTAGAGGCACAGAACGAATGCCACCTCCCCTAAAAACATCAGGAACAAAGACTTCTCTGTATGATGGTTTAGAGGTGAGGTGTCCCCCGGAAGCTCACGTGTGAGACAATACAAGAAAGTTTCAAGGAGAAATGATTTTTGGGCTATGATGAGGGTTTTAACCTAATCAGTACATTGATCTCCTCACAGGAATTAACAGATGGTAACTGTAGGCAGGTAGGGTGTGGCTGGAGGAAGGGGGTCCCTGGGGTCTGCCCTTGGAGTATATATTTTGTCCTTATTGAGCCCAAATTCTTTCTTTCTCTGCTTCCTGGTACCATTCCCTAGCTACTTTCCTGTGCCACACACTTCTGCCATGATGTTTTGCCTCACATCAGGTCCCAAGGAATGGAGTCAGCCCCCTATGAATTGAGACCTCTGAAACATTAAATAAACTTTTCCTCCTCTAAAATTGTTCTTTTTCAGGTCTTTTGGTCACAGCAGCAAAAAAGCTAACTAAAACACCCTCTTTCCTGCAGTTGAAAGGGATCTCTTACAGCTTTAGAAACTCAGAACTTTTTCTGTACCTCTTGTGTAGTGTCAGTTACTTTATAGCTTTCCAAATGACATCACACCCCTAAGTAAGACTGCTTTTGCTGGAAGGCATTCTTTTTACATCTGGAACTAGCCCCAAGCTAAAACATTAAATGGAGGTAGACACTAAATAATGTTCTTAATAAATGAATAATTTTGGACTTATTTTTGTGTGTGTGTGAAAATTTAGGTTAAAAATTCTTACTGATATAGTAATTTTTGTGTTTTCTAGCCGATGTTCAACAAATATATTAAATTGTGGAACCAGTTGTGTATTGAAGAGTTTTCTCTTCTTTATTACCAATATCTTGTTACAGTATTGTTTGTTGATAGGAATAATTGTGCACTTAACTTTTTAGTTTACTGAGAAAATGAGGTTGATCTTAAAAAGTTTCTCTGATAAGTTGTTGGTGAAACTGAATTAGAGAGATATATTGTATTTTAAAAAGGAAATCAGATTACTCATTAATTACTCAACATCAGTCACTACGGATTGTGCAATAATGAAAGTAAAATTTAAAAGCAGGAAACTCCAAAAGGAGTCAGCAAATTAGACTATGAATGGAATGTGATAAAGATTAGGACTTAGCAGTTTTAAGGGTCATAGCTATTCCTAGGAACTTAACCAACCACAGTGTTCAGAATAATAGAGTATGTAAAGGAATGCATGTCAGATTGGATCACATAAAGCCAGGGCTTTGAAAGCTGAAATTCTAGCAAGGAGCCTACACAATCCCACATGTTAGAAAAAAAAATAGAAAGAGAGAAAAGCTATTTATTAAATTCCAGTAATATGATACCTCCCTGTATTGAAATGCCAAGTCAGTAAATAATCTGGGTTTGTTGAAATTAGTACATGTATTCATGAGACATGCAGAGGGAGGTATTTAATTTACAAGTCAATTTGCCAGAGAAAATGCAGGCCTCCCAGTTAAACTTGAATTTCAGATAAATGACACATACTTTGGTAGCATGAGAATGTTCCAAATATTTTTTATTGTTATCTCAATTCTGATTTTTAGTCTCTCTGGAATATCATGGTTCATTCATTCACTTACTAGTTCAACATGGATTTATTGAAGGCCTTACACTATGTCAGTGTGGTGGGTAGTGTTGACTACATAGTTACGAATACACAGAGTGCCCCTGCATTAGGAGACTGTGCCATACAAGTAAAGTCAATCACCATAGGGTGATAAATGCCATGATTCTAAGTTTATTCATTAGAAAGGAAGTTAACCCAGACTGGGATTAGAAAAAAGCCTCCCAGAGAAAGCAATATTTATATTAGGTCAAAAGCAAAGAGATTGAGCAGACGAGGGAGAGTCTAGTTAGGAAAACTTTCCGTGGAGGACAAAGTCTGGGAGACAAAGAATATTGATAGGAAATACACAGACATGAGCACTGGGAACCCAAGGTTAAGGGAACACTTCTATAAACTGGGCCCACTGTGCTGACCTCCATATGCTTTCTTTTAAAAAATAATTTACCTGCCTGGCTTAAGTCAATAGGATATATTACACTCCTCAGCAAACAACCTGTTATCTGCAGGAGAAATGCAGGTCTGAAACGCCAATAAGAACATAAGTTATGCTGGGGAGAGGTGGTTGGGGACTTTTGTGACTTTTACAAAGATCAAACCCCAGAAGTCATGGATATAAGGATAATTCCCACTAACCATATAATCTATAAGAACCAGTTAGCATGGGCCAAAATAACCTAAAGTTGTCATAAGCAGTGAGGACTTTAAAGTTTGATGTCATCTTGCTGTCAGCCAAAAGTCAAGAGATAGACCTGGGCAGGAGTGTCTGGAAACTTCCCTGGGATCTATCAATATAACTGGAGGGCAGGAATGCTGTCTCTCTCCTCTTGAAAGGACCCACACTCTCTCTTGAGAGCATCCCTTTTCTCTTTTCCTATCCCTTCAATAAATTTATGCTGGATATTCTGAGCGACACATCTGAAATCTTTCTAGGGTGATCACAAGCAGTTTCCCACCTTTGAGAAACTGAAGGCTCCAATAAAGTATGTATGTACCAATAAAGTAGGCTACATACAAAGCTGTGATTGGCAGTAACAGGGATGTGACTGGAAGGGTATGCATGGTCTGATGATGCACAGGCTTGCATGGAAGTCCCCCCTGGATTATCTGTCAGCAAAGTCACATTAACATATTTACAAATAGCAAGCGCTCTCTGGCAGTAGAGGAAAGAATGGATTGGAAGTGGACTTGGGAATGAATGTGGAGAGAAGCAGATAGATGCAAGGGCTATTTAGAAGGTACATCCAAAACTGCCTTAATCCTTGGATGGGTGCAAACTCTGCAGGCCTCTCTCTGCCCTTGCACTAACGGTGACTATTTCATAACAAGGTGTTTGTTAATGCCTTAGTTTTTCCGAGCAGTTTTGCCCCAGCCATTACCACTACGCTATCTCAACTGGAAAGAAGTGAATGTCTAATAAGGGATGGTAAACCAGATGTGTATCATTACTTATATTAATGTATTTAATAAAGTGCACATAATCTACCCCTAGTGTAGTTTTGGTTTATCTGGAGTTACTGGAGACCCTGCCCGGAAATGGGCACTTGACCAGGACGGAGGGCAGAAATAGGCCTTGTTTGACAGGCTGATTAAGAAGGTCATCAACTATAGAAACTATCTGTGCAGACAGATCTTATTGGTAGAGAAATATGTTTTAGCTTTTTCATGAAGATGAATCATGTATGGTCATGATGAAAACAATAATCCAAAAGGAAGCCAGAGAAAGTCAATGCGGTGTGAAGAAATCAAGACCAGTGAAAAGCAAGGGTAAATGGAAAAGGCAAAGAAACCATGTGATCAACCAAAAACAAATAATCAAACAGCCACAGTGACTCTGTGTGTGTGTGTGTGTGTGTGTGTGTGTGTCTGTGTGTGCGTGTGTGTGTGTTACTAAGGATTAAACCCAGCACTTTGTGCTTGTTAGGCAAGTTATCCTGTGCTACACCCTCAGAACTTTGTATTTCTTATTTTGAGACAGCATCTCATTAAATTGCCTAGGCTGGCTTTGAACTTGTAATCCTCTTGTTTTAGTCTCCCAAATCCCTGGGATTACAGATGTGGACCATTGCACCTAGCTATAGTTACTCCTTCTTGAAAGTTTACCATGTGCCCTGCCCTATTTTAGGACAGCATATGCATTATCTCTTTTAATTCTCACAAATGTACCAAGGAATTCACCATTTTTCCCCATTTTGCAGATGAGGAAATTTGTGGTTCGGCATGTTAAAGAATTCTGCCCAGCCTACATAGTTTACAAGTGCAGAGCTGGTCTTTGCCTCCTGATTTTCCACCTCTGAAGGATAATTGTGCTGCTCAGATTCTCTGGGGTAGCATAAAAGACCACATGCCTTTCTCATGAAGGGTCAATCTGGTATTTTTGAAGCAACACCTTTCTAAACTGCAGGACAACAAAGATAATTCATAGGCACCATTAAGTTCTTGGAATGATGGGACCTTTCTCATGGGAGATGTAAAAGCCTGCATGCATAGATCTAGCAAGGGTAATAGAGACAGGTTTTATAATTTGTAGAGAAGCTATTCAAGATTCAGCACACCCTCCCTATTCTTAGTTCTACCGATTCAAATAAGGACAGAAGATTCATCTAAGAAATTACTGATGGTTGTTTTATGACTACGTAGAAAGCAGTCACATTCATGGGAATCAGCAACATTCAGGAGTCCATTCACCAAGAACAAGTCATGTTGGATCAATCTCATATTTGTCTACACCTCTACCATTCCACTGGACAAGAAGACTGGGGAAACACCTTAGAAATAAATACTCCATTTTTTTTAAAAATTTCATCAAGGTTCTTAGAACAATGCTTCATCATAGCATTGTGAACCAGTTTGAGAATGGCAAGCTGAAAATTAATTCAACTGAATAGAACTGTAGTAACTTAAACCATCACTCGCTGAGAGGATCAATGTTGATTTGGGGGTTTCTAGTGATACTCCATAAGTAATTGATCGTAGACTTGTCTTTTTTTGGATATATTTTTGATGACTTGGATACTGTGATCTGTCTTCTGACCTTCTGATTCACCATGAAATGATTGCTGAAAATTTTAATTGTATGCTCAAATTAACTCACTCTCACGAGTCCCGAACTGAACTCATCCTTTTTCTTGGACTTGCTTCTGACTATCAATTCCCAACCTAACAAATGGACTGCCAAATTCGTCAAGATTCTCAGTTGCAAGTGTCTGAACTCAACTTGAACAAGTTTAGGCAACAGACGGAGTATTTTGAAATCCAAGAAAATGCTGTACAATCAAATTGTAGGAGGGCAGGGACACAGATGGGCACCAGGAAACATCTGGAGCCAGGTATCAAATATTAACAGGATTCTCCTCTGTGTTTCTCCTTGCCTGTTGGCTCATTTTCTTTTACTTTGGAATTACTTCTTCTACATGATGGAAAACATAGCTGCCAAACCTCATTATTTTATACATTGCAGCTTGTGTCCCCCAAAGAAGACTAACCTCAGCTCTCTCTTTTTCCAAGTTCAAAATTCTGGAAAGGACTCTGATTTGGTTTAGAATCAGTTGCCTTCTCCCAAATACATTACCTACTGCTGGAGGGTTTGGCTAAGGGGTAGTGGACAGGCGGGAGGGCCCTTTATGATTGACACAGGTGAGGCATTTTTCTCTAACAGTTGGGACCATGAGGACAAAACTATAGGGAAAACAATGACAATTCTGGAGTTAAGCAGTTTTTGGAAGAAAAAAAAAATGTGATTTTTTTTTCAGTAAAAAATTCAAAGGGATATGTTCAGTACATAAAACCATAGTTTCTGAATATAATCATAACAAATCCATCCACCCAAATGAGCCAGACTCCTTTCCTTCTTGAACTCCTTCAGCACACCAGCCAACAAATTCCCCAAGGGATCAGATTGGTTGTTTCCCATTTTTTTTCCATCTATGTTCCATTTTTCTACTTTATTTTTGTTTTGTTGTTGTTGTTGATGCTGGGGATCAAACCCAGGGCTTTGAGCATGCTAAGCATGTACTCTACCACTGAGCTGCACCTATTATTATTAATATTATTAGGTACCAGGGATTGAACTCAGGGGCACTTGACCACTAAGCCAGTTACCCAGCCCTATTTTGTATTTTATTTAGAGACAGGGTCTCACTAAATTACTTAGCACCTCACTTTTGCTGAGGCTGGCTTTGAACTAGTGATCCTCCTGCCTCAGCCTCCCCTGCCTCTGGAATTACCGGTGTGCACCACCGCACTTGGCTATCTGCACCCATTATTATCGGAACAGTTGTTGGTGGTTTTGCCTGGTAGCACTGTCTTCTGTTTTTACCACCCTTAGTGTTACCTTTAGAATGAGCTTCCTACAACATGGTCACATTTAAGATCTTTCTCCATTACCCCAACGAATAGTTGTAAAGCTAACATACAACTCGAAGTCGTCTCTAACAAACCATGGAGCCACTTCTCCCATCTCCTCTCCACTGAATCCTCCTGTATTCATATTCCATGACTTCAAATTGCTTCTTCGGAAATTTACTCAGATGTCTCATCCAGCAAACACAAACACCTGCTTACCTATTGGTCTATAGAAGGTAGCAAAGTAATTCTAAAGACCTCCTTCTTCATTGATTAATGGAGGACCCCATCTTGCGCAGGATTTAAGTGGAAGTCATCAGAGAGACAGTCTAGTTGACCCCTGCTTTATTTTATTTTATTTTCATTTTTAAAATTTTAATTTGTTATATATGACAGCAGAAATGCATTACAATTCATATTACACATATAGAGCACAATTTTTCATGTCTCTAGTTGTACACAAAGTAGAGTCACACCATTCATGTCTTTATACATGTACTTAGGGTAATGATGTCCATCTCATTCCACTGTCTTTCCTACCCCTATCCCCTTCCCTCCCCCTTTTCTCTTTACTCTATCTAGAGTTCATGTAATCTTCCTATGCCCCTGCCCCGTACATTGTAAGTCAGCATCCTCAAATCAGAGAAAACATTCAGCATTTGTTTTTTGGGGATTGGCTTACTTCACTTAGCATTATATTCTCCAACTCCATCCATTTACCTGCAAATGCCATGATTTTGTTCTTGACCCCTGCTTTATTTTTTACACATGAGGTGTTGAGTTGCAGCAGAATAAAATTACTTTATCCGTGTAATGGTGTGCAGCAGCCTAGGCCTATTGATTTCTGTTTCAGTGTTCAAATTTGGTGAGAAGTGAGACCAGACCTTGTAAACACAGGAGTCAAGAAAGGAGGAAGGGTACATAACCACAGGGAGAAAAGATTCAGAAAGAGTCAGATGTACCTTCATTTCCCTATGTCAGCCTCCACTCTGAAGTGTAAAATTAAATTTAAAAAGCATGAAAAGGCTGGGAAGAGAGGGACTCACCACTACAAAGGGGATAGGGAGACATGAAAAGGAGCAACAACAGGAAGCTTAGGAAATCATCTGGGAAGAGGGAAGAGTCCAGGGCACCCAGATGGTTTTAATGTCCAACTCTGCCTCATTCCTTTCATCTGCCTGCAGCAGGATTGTCACCAGGGAAGGCCACATCCTGTCAGTGGCCTGCCCTATGGGCTCTCACTGGTGCCTTGGATGTTTCTCTCTGAGGTCAGATACTTTCCCATTCCCCAAACCTCACACCAAGGAACCTGATTCCCACTCCCAGGACAAAGCCAGTATTCAGGACTATGTCAGAATTTATTAAGTGAATAATTCTCAGTCTTGGAAGTATTTTGGTCCTGTCCATCATTTACTTTAAAATGTAACTGCACATTGGAATATGATTTCAGGACTACCTCAATCTCCTTGAAAAAGCAAAGACTCGTTAGCATTTGTGGAAATACAAAAAGATAAACCCACGTGTGTTCAAAAAGAATATTTTGAATACATGCAACTCTCAGGAAAATGATTGGTAAAATGCACTTTGAATTAATGAATACCCTTTTTCCTTGTTGATTTCCTCTTTCAATCAATGGTTGAATTCTTAAGAGATCTTAGTGTAACCATCTACAAATAATGAAATATTCATAAAAATGTTGCCCCCAAGAAGTCACTCCACGAGCTCTAAAGTCATTGTTGGCCTTTAATTGACCCACCCAAATGCTTTTCCAACACTTGCGTTAATACCAGCATCATGAGATCCCAGACAGTGTTCTTCTTTTTGTTAGTTTGGAAAGAATGACTAATCCCTGTATACTATTCTTGGAAACTGTTATTTTGGCTAACTTAAGAAGAAAGGACTAATACTAATAATATCTAACATTTATAGTGTGTTCACAGTTTACAAAGCCTTTTTCCATTTAATCCTCACAGCAATTCCCACACAAAATGACTTGCTGTGGCTCAACCGTAGCACATTGGCAGAGACAGGGTGTAAACACAGGTCTTTTCTGAATCCAGCTTTTAGTTTTAGCCATACACTGACAAGGTAAGAAATGGTAGCTGCTGTAACCAATACCCTCCATATTTCGGTAGTATAGTGCAGTAAAGTGTATTTTGTGTTCTTGTAACAGCAGTTGGGGTGGTGGCCCTGAGGGTTTTGTTCTATGTAGTCATATAGAACTACATAGCTATGTTCCTTCTACCTGTGTATCCATATCTGCTACACATGGCCTCCAAATCCACTAGAGAATGGAAAGAGCAGAGAATGGGCTGAACCTGGTAATGACTCACGTCACTTCTGACCATGTTCTTTTGGCCAGAATGTAATCTCAGCAAGGGAGGCCAACATGTCACTCAGAAATTTGTTCAGATTCACAAGGCTTGGGAAAGAGGATGTTAGAGTTTTGTCCCTTAGTCCTTGGTTTAACAGGCTTCGGGTTTAGCAGAAATCCCTTCTGCTAGAGAGGGCATGCTAAATAGTCTCTGAAAGTCCTTTCCCCCCATCCCTCCAGCTTTCTTTTATAGCTATTAACTTCTAGGTCCCAAGTTCATTGATCCTACTTCCACCCTTTCTCAGAGGCAATTTTGAGATCTATAATGTTCTTTTCTTATTTTTCCTTAATTTGTCTCCTGGGTATTTATCTTCCCCATTATGTGGCATGAGCTTTCTTTAAAACTAACAAACAAAAAAATGTATCTACTATCACAATACTGGGAGTTACATTCTCTCAACCCTCTCCTTTCATCCAAATCAACGCAATTCTGCCAGCACTGATGGAACCTTATTATGTACAAAGTTCTGTGCCTGGTACCCTTGGGGGGAATGGGTCTTGAAAATGAGGCTAAATGTGGGAAGTCTCAATCAAGAATGCAGAAATACAGTGCTCAGGAAACATAGTGAGAAGAGGTTGATTCTGAATGGAGGGGAAGGGGTCTGGAAAAGACTTCACAGGAGAAATAATAATAAAATGTCCACTCTATGCCAGGCAGTGCATTAGCGTGTTTAACACATATCATCCCATGTTGTTCTCAAAACAACCTTAGGAGATGGCACTATTATTGTTCCTTTTAACCAGATGGGAGCAGACGCAAGGGGAGTTTTTTTTTTCCTATCAAGGACATTTACTGGAACAATCAGTGAAATGTGATATCATGTGAATGCAAAAATTTCTTGATTTCAAGATTTGTTTTGTGGTTCTATGAGACTCTCCTTGTTCATAAGAAATTCACCCTGAAGTGTGATATCCTTAAACTTATTCTCAGATATTTCAGAAAATAGCAATAAGTGTGTGTGTGTGTGTGTGTGTGTGTGTGTGTGTGTAAGAAAGAGAGAGAGAGAGAGAGAGAGAGAGAATGAGAAAGCAAATGTGAAATTGTGAAATGCTAACAGCTTGTGGATATTCAGCAGCTTGAGCTGACACCATGCAATATCGTGGACTGGATGGCTTCAACATCAGATGTTTATTTTACACAATTTTGAAGGATGGACATTGGAGCTAAAGATGTCACCATGACCACGTTCTGGTAAGGGCTGTCTCCCTGGCTGGCAGATGGATGCCTTGTCACTGTGTTCACACATGGTCACATTTGTAGCAAGCTTTCTGGTGTCTTCTTATTAGGGCACTAAACCCATCATCAGGGAACCGCCCTCATGACCTCATCTAAATTGAATTATTCCAGGCTTCCTTGGAGAAAATAATCATATTGAAAGTAGCTAATAGACACTACTCCAAATACCATCCTAATGAGGGCTATGGTTTCAATATATGAATTTTAGTGGTGAATACCATTGGGTCTGCAGTGGTAAGTGACAGCTATACTGGAGGTTTTATACTACTCTGGAAACTTTCTGAAAGTTCGGAATTATTTCAAAATGAGAAGGTAAAAGAAAACAGAAAATTGGCACAGAGGGATTAGGTGAATTGCTGGTGAGTGGGAGGAAATGGTCTTCTCATACAGTCCCCGGAACCTTAACTGCTAGATAGACACAGATGTAGTGTAACTCCCTGTCTTTGGGCACTGTCTACCTCCTTGATCATACTCAACTGACAAGTACTAAGTCAGCTTTTCATCACTATGATCAAAATATCTGACCAGAACAATTTAGAGGAGGAAAAGTTTATTTTGGACTCAGGGTTTCAGAGGTTCAGTTCATGGTCAGTTGACTCCATTGCTCTTGATCTGAAATAAGACAGAACATCATGGTGGAAGGTCATGATGGAGGAAAGCTGCTTAGTTCATGGTAGCCAGGAAAGAGAGAGAGAGAGAGAGAGAGAGAGAGAGAGAGAGAGAGAGAGAGAGAAACCACAGACAAGATACAGTCCAAGATACAGTCCACACTCAGTGACCTACTTCCTCCAGCCATGCTCTACCCGTATACAGTTACCGCCCAGTAGTACATTCAAATTCTTAATCCATCAAACGTATTACTCTATTGATGAGCTCACAACTCTCATAGTCTAATCATTGTACCTCTGATTATTCCTGAATTTCCTAACACATAAACTTTTGGGGGAACACCTCAGAGCCAAACCATAACAAAGACCAATGAAGCCTTTCCTCAGGACTGGTGTCCTGTGCCTGGATCAAGCAGATACTCTTTCAGAATGCCCACCTTCTCCCACTTCTTCTGGATTTGGATAAAGCTCCCTGTGGCATGGCATAGGATCAAAGAGGAGAAAGCAAGGGCAGGACTGGGGATCTAGCTCTGGGGTAGAGCACTTGCCAAACATGCACAAGACCCTAGGTTCAATCCCCAGCACTGGAAAAGTAAAAAGCAAGAGAAAGGAAGACAGATGCAACCAGGAGTGCAGTGTAGTTGCTGCAGATTGGCCTACGAGGCAAACTTAAACCAACTGGAAGCCCAGGCAGGCTTTCCCTCTCTTTTCATCTGGACTGCCTCTGTGTGAGAGCAGTTCTGTGTGCTGAGCAGACGCCTACATGGCCACTGGTTTCCACATAAAGCAGCTCTTCATATTGCTCCACGCCTTTCCTTTTTTTGGTGGTGGTGGGGGATGGTACCAGAGATTGAAGTAGAATCAAAGAACTTGGGACCTAGGAGTTAAGAGCTGTGGAAGGAAGCTGGAGGGAAGAAGGGAAAAGGACTTTCAGAGACTATTTAGCATGCCCTCTCTAGCAGAAGGGATTTCTGCTAAACCCAAAGCCTGTTAAATCAAGGACTAAGGAACAAAACTCTAACATCCTCTTTCCCAAGCCTTGTGAATCTGAACAAATTTCTGAGTGACATGTTGGCCTCCCTTGCTGAGATGACATTCTGACCAAAAGAACATGGTCAGAAGTAATGGGAGTCATTACCAGGTTCAGCCCATTAGTTTCCCACTTATGATTGATTGAAGTTACCCTCAACCACTGAGCCACATCCCCAGCCCTATTTTGTATGTTATTTAGAGACAGGCTCTCACTGAGTTGCTTAGCACCTTGCTTTTGCTGAGGCTGGCTTTGAACTCCTGCCTCAGCCTCCTGAGCCGCTGGGATTATAGGCATGTGCCACCACCCCAGGCTCACTTTACTTTTTCCCTATCATCTCAGCCTCCCTGGGTTTGCACTTCCCAAATAAAGCATCTGCACTTTAGACCTTGCCTCAAGTTCTGTTCCCTGTAGAATACAAGCCGGGGAAAAGACTGTGTTATCCTTCCTCTGATTTCAGTTGGGTTCTAAAGATAGGTAATATTTTGACAGCCAGAGACTTGGGAGAAAGGCTCTTCAAGAAGCAATGACTTTAGGTAAAACATGAAGTACTGGAAATAGCTTGATCAGGTTGTAATATGGGGCAGGTGGGAAGTAATGGAGATATAGAGAATGAAATTAAGATGTGACAAAGACAATTGGATTGAATGTCTGTCATGGCCTTTAAGCATCATTCTGTAAGCAGTAGTGAGCCACGAGGACTTTACAAGGAAGAACAAGATGATGATATGGTAGTGTTAGAAATAATATTTATTAAGAACTTATTATTTGATGACCTGTGCATATGCATTTCTCATGTTAATTTAATTTTAAGAAGATCCTGTGAAATGGGTACTATGATTATTCCTAAGGCTTACAAGGGCTAATAAAGTTGTTCGAGGTCACATAGATTTTGATCCCAAGAGTTTCATGCTCTTTGCTGCTGGAGATTTAGGAAAATACTTTTAGGATAATTGTGAAGGACTGATTAATGGTTAAAAATGCTGGAAGTATGCTGCTCATAGTCAAAGACTTTGCCAGTTTAAAAAAAAAAAGAAGAAGAAGAAGTTATAGCATGATGGGAACCCTAAAGTTGGGGACCAGGAGGGAATAAAACAGATTTTTCTATCCTTATTGAACTTACAGATTAATGGGGAAGATAGAAATTAATCAAAATTTACCAATATGTCAAGTACAGTGAGTGACTAAGGCATAAACTTGGGAAAATTTTAGGCCAACATGGAACCCATTTCAGAGAATAATCCCTGTACTGAGAATCTAGGTAGCTAAGAAAAATGGCCAACCAGCCAAGCACGGTGCTACAAGCTTGTCATCCCAGTGACTCCAAAGGCTGAAACAGGAGGATCTCAAGTTTGAGGCCAACCTCTGCAACTTAGCAAGACCCTGTTGCAAAATAAAAAGCAAAAAGGGCTGGGGATGTGGCTCAGTGGTTGAGTGCCCCTGAGTTCAGTCTCTAGTACTATAAAAAGAGAGAGAGGGAGAGAGAGAGAGAGAGAGAGAGAGAGAGAGAGAGAGAGAAATGGCAAGCCCATGGGAACATAGCATGTACTGTTTTCTTTTGGAACTTAGCAAGTTCATAATTAAGCTCCTGATTGCTTCTCTGCACCCAAATCTTCTTGCCTAACAGTTCTCATCTCAGTTAATAGAAACATCATTTTCTCAATTGTCTCAGCAAAAAATATTGTGGTTATCTCCAAACTCCTCTCTTTCTTTCATTATCTAGATGGCCAATACTGCTGGTTTCATCTTCAAAATATATGCAGTGTCCCTTCATTTCCTACCACCACTACTGCTACCACCCAGGTGACCATCATCTCTTGGTCGGCTACTGTAGTAGCCTTCTTAACTGACCTTCTTGCTTCTGTTGTGGTTCCTACATCTATATCAACAGTGATCTTGTTAGAATGTAAATCAAATTATGTCACCTTTGTCCTCTGAACTCTCCAATAGTTCCCCATCTCATTCAGAGTAAAATCTTAAGCCTTACAATGATCAAGCCCCTGTGTGACCCAAAGGCCCTTCTCTAACCTCTATGCTTACTTTTGGGTCTCTTCTGCAAGAATTCTTTCCCTATTTTATTCTCCTCCAGTCATATTGGCCTGTTTGCTGTCCCTTAAAACACCCTAGACTCAGTCTCACCTCAGGACCTTGGTACTTGCTATTCCACCTGCTTGGAAATCCCCACCCTTACCCTTGCCCCCAGCTAGCACTCACCAGCCTCCTTTCCTATCCCACAGTAATCTCCACAGTCTTAGTTTGGGCTGCTCTAACAATATAGCATACATAAACTGAGTGACTTATAACAACAGAAATTTTTTATAACTCTGAAGTCTGAGAAGTTCAAGATCAAGGCTTTGGCAGATTAGGCATCTGGTGAGAGCCTATTTTCTGGTTCATAGATAGCCACTTTCCCACTGTGTCACCATACCAAGGGAGGACCAAGGGAACTATCTGCAAGTCACTATCATAAGAGCACAAATCTTACTGTTGAGAACCATACCCTCCTGTCCTAATCATCTCTCCAAAGGACCCATCCCTCAATAACCTTGGGGGCTATGATTTCAGCATATGAATTTGGTAGGGAGTGGGCACAGACATTTGGGCCATAACATTCCCGTCTAACATATTGAATCTTCTATGGGTTCTTCTGTTTATGATCTGTCTGCCACCTCCATCCACTACAATGTGAGCTCTATGGTGTTCACTGCTGTGATGTTAGTATCCAGAACAGAGCATGTCACATGGTAGAATCTCAGTGAGAGGTTGTTAAATAAATTAACTTTTTTAGAGGTTTGTTCTATAAGGCAATTTGCTACTGCATTTCAGAATGAAAAAGCCAGATCCTAGCTTGGCACGGTGGCATACGCCTGTAATCCCACCAGTTTAGGAGGCTGAGGCAGGAGGATCATGAGTTCAATTCCAGCCTCAGCAATTTAGTGAGGTGCTAAGCAACTCAGTGAAACCCTGTCTCTAAACAAAATACAGAATAGGGGTGGAGATGTGGCTCAGTGGCTGAGTACGCCTGAGTTTAATCCCTGATACTACTTCCCGCCCCTCCAAAAAAAGAGAGATCCTAAAAGGCCAGGACCCCAAGGGTCTCTTATGTAACAGAAAGGACTTATATGCCTTAACTGTAAGGTGAACATTGCCTGCTAGCTCGGATGACCCTTCACAATAGAGATCTTATTCGCTTGGCTGATTGCCTCCATTTAAGTGAGCTGCTCATCCAGTGTCACACCTCTTCCCAGAGCAGTCAGAGTGATTGATAGATGTGAAATACAGAGGCACTGTCCTTGCCCAGTTCTAGACAACTCTGAAGGATCCTTCCATCTTCACAACTCCCTTTGGGTTGAGCTTCAGCTCAAATTGGCCCCACATAGTGGCCCTATCTGCTCTCTTAGGTTTGGTTCCTTCCTTTCCAAAGGTGTGGATGACAGGAGTACTCCCAGAAGGCCTCTGTCTCGACATGCCTCCCAAGGAACCCAACCAGTGACAATCCCCAAAGTCGAGATACATCTTTTTTTGATATCGAGACTCATACTAACCTCGTGTCCTAAGAGGCAAAGACAGACTGTCTAGTAGAAAAGACAATTGGCTTCTGCTCTGGTTTGGATATGGCTTGAGTGTGTGCTCCAAGAGTCGTGTGTTGAAATTTAGTCTCCATTGTGGGGTCTTAAGGGGTGGAAACTTAATCCAAGATAGTCTTGGGGCATGTGGGAGGTGATTAAGATTAGATAAAGTCATCAGGGTGGAGCACCCATGATTGAATCCTCATGGCTTTATAAGAAGAAAGAGAATGGAGGTATATGTGCACACACACACACACACACACACACACACTTGTGTTCCCTGTCTTTTGCCACATAATGCTCTGTACCATCTCAGGACTCCTCTAGCAAGAAGGTCATCCCCAGATGCAGGTCCTTGAAACTCCAGATCTGTGAGCTAAATAAACCTCTTTTCTTCACAACTTATTCTGCTGCAAGGATCTTGTTGTAGTAATGAAAAACAGAACTAATGCAGCTTCATAAGGGCCAAGAGGTCTTTTGCCTCAGAATTCATAAAATCAATGTCATACCATTAAGGAGGAAACATAAAGCACAACCAAGCAGTTAGAGAGAAAGGAGTTGTTATCTCTGGGACTTTGGGAATTTTTGTGTCACACCCAGGTAACATACATGCTTTTATCTCAGGCTTCCTAAAGATGGTTCATGCGCCTTTATGAGAATGCTGGGAAGGCTGTGGTCTTCTTCTGTACCTTGACATCCAAAAATAATCGGGGTTAATGGAGTCTAACTTTCCAGAAGGCTGGGGCAGCGAGAGGTGAAGTGGGGAAATTACTGGCTTTTATATATACTTTGGTGTGGTTTCAACTTCTCAGGAGACAATATTGAGGTTCATTTTTCCAAAACAAATGAACCAGAAAAAAAAATGTAAAGACTATAAAATCAAATATACACCTTCTTAAAGTTGGAAAATCTGGAAGACGCAGGAGTGCACCCATCCAAGAGGTGACCCATGTTCTCATCCCAGTCCTTGTTCTCTGCTGCTCCCTACAAAACAAACCTCAGCAGGTCTTGAGCCATCTTAGATGCTGCTGTTAGATAACACAGAGCAAACATGATACCAAATGCCTTTCACAATCAAACCACAACCAGAAACCGGGTTCCATCTGATCCTTGGAATATTTTCCCTCCTCCGTGCCCTGGTCTTTCAGAGCCACTTCCTGTTCCCTAAAGAAACTGGGTCCATCCCAGCTCTTTATTTTTGCATTTGCTAATTTCCCTTCTCTCTTCCTCTATCCTCCTATCCCCGCTGCCCTCTCATTTCAAGTTCACCTGTCTACAAGCCTTAGGGTTCCCCGCCCCCTCCACTCCAGGAACAATTCGTTGATTGCTTCCACCTTCATTTTTATGTGCAACTTTTATGTATCACTTTTCTTCTGACTTTAAGCATTTTTAATTGCAATATTAGTAAATGCTTATGTTTAAAAAAAGATGTAAAGAGGATATAAGATGACAAGTATGAACATTTTCATTCATGTTTTGATTCAACTACTGGTTGGGGGGGTTGGGAGAAAGTACACAGGTGTTCGTTTTGTTATGGCTATGTGCATTTTTTATATCTGGTATTATATTATTAAAAAGTGACAGCCTGTTTCGGTATCTCAGGAGGCTGAGGCAGGAGGTATGTGAGTTCAAATCTAGCCTCAACAACTTGTGAGGCCCTAAGCAACTCATTGAGATCCTGTCTCTAAATAAAACATAGAAAAGAGTTAGATTTGTTGCTCAGTGGTTAAGTACCTAAGTTCAATCCCTGGTACCCAACGCCCCCCCCCCCAAAAAAGTGACAGCCTTTTCTTTTCTTTACTACTCATCCTCTTTGCCACAAAGACAACTAACATTTTATTGTGTATCCATTGTTTAACTATTTTCTATGTTTTCAAATCTATAAACACATATATAACATATATGTGCAGTTATTTATAATACCAATAAAACAACACTGTACCTATTGCTCTCTAATTTTTAAAAATTACATGCTTTATTTCTTATAGCAGTTTTAAATGTAGACAAAACTGAGCCCCTAGTAGAGTTCCCATAGACCTTTTTCCCTTCATACTTTGCCCTATGATTAACATCTTGCTTTAGGGTGGTACCTTGGTTAGAGTTGATGAACCAATATCAGTTTATTCTTTGTGCTATATTTCCTGTGGTTTTTGCCAAATGCAGCCATGTATCTATCATTTCAATATCACAGAATAGTTTTACTACCCTAAAAATCCTCTGTTCTCACATTCATCCCTCCCCTCCTCTTTGTCCCTGGCAACCGCTGATCTTTTTACTGTCTGTACTTTGACCTTTTCCTGAATGTCATATAGTAAGGATCACATGGTATATGTAGCCTTTTCAGACTGGCTTCTTTAATTTAGCAATTTGTATTTAAATCTCCTTCATATCTTTTCCACAGATAATTTATTTAAAAATTAGATTTAGACATTTTCCATGTCCTTACATAGAGATCATAGAGATCTACTTTCTTTTTAGTGGTTACTTAAGCATTTCATAGCTTGAATGTACAAATGTCTTTATCCTTTTTCCTTCATGATGGGCCCACGGGTTTTTCAAGTTTTTAAACTGTCTGTTCATATATCTTTCTCTCCTTCTAAACTTTGTACCCCTTAGCTTTAAAACATGATATCTAATAAAAAAGTTATTGTTTCTGTCCACAAAGACGTGTTTACATAAGCAAGAACAAATCGAATCAAGAAGAGGGAAGAGTCAGTCCTCTATAGATGGCAGAGGAGTTTAGAGGAGGAAAGAGTAGCAGCCAGGAAAAAAGGTGACCAGGAAGGACTTTGAGGACATGGGCTTTTAAGCTAAGACTTGAAAGTGTGTGTAAAGATTAAGAGAACTGGGAATTTTGGTCCTTTTCATTTCTAAAATAAAGACGCCACCTCAGAGTTCTGGATCTTGGCAGATACAGAAGGCTTGGGAATGTGCCCACCCGACTGCTCTAAGGACTTCCCCACCTCCCCACTGCAGCCCAGAGGAGCATGTCAAGGGAGGGAAGACTCACTATTAAACAGGGCTTCCACAGAACACAGATGAACATGCACGTGGGACTCCCAGGACAGGCCCTGGACACAAAAGGCAAAGAGGCCTGGCCTCTAGGAATTCGACCTCCAAAAATATTCTTTTGCTTGTAGAAACCAAGTCAATGCCAAGCGGCTCATGGGGTGATTGCCTGACTGCTTCGGGGCTGGGGCTGTATCTCATAACATTTCTCACCCTGTCTGTCATGGAAAATGGTCTGGTGCAAATCATCTTGCCCTCCTACAGACTGCCCTCTTACTCAGAGCCACATCTCAGGACCTTAACTTCTCCTGTAGGATCTGCCATCCAGAGTAAGACATGAATGACTAAATCAAAAAGAGTGCTGGAAGACACCTCTTAAATACAGCCCCCTCAGAAAGCATACCCCGAAGCAAGTAGTTTATTTAGAATGTGAACCCAGGTACACCAGTAGGGAAGAGAGGATGTGAGATGGGGAAGGGAAGGGAAGGCAGATGATCAAACAGTGTTACTAAGCAAGTTGTCTCAGTGGGCAGTGGGAGCCCTAATCTCCCAGGGAAACTCTGGGAAATAGTACAAAACAAGTCTCAGAATTCCCCACCCTGGGGTGAGGAGGCTGAGATATTTATATGCTGAGTCCTGAGAGTCATTGGTTCAGAGCTGCTCCCCGGGGTATAATAATTTCCCAGCCCTTTAAACCTGACGCACACAGGAGGATGGGGCAGCCTTCTATGGCTCCAGAAAAATCCCTCTGATGCAGATGCTGGAAGGTGGAAGTTGGCCAGAGCACACAGAGAGGGCATGTCTGAAGGCTGTGGGTGAGGCTCACAGCAGCCCTACACCACCTTTCAGGAAAAATGCCCACGGGAGACCTGAGTCCTGTCCACAGCATCTGGGATGAGTGCTCATTCCCATCCCACACCTGGAGAAGAAACTCATCAAGTTTCAGGGGAGGTGACTCCATTGTTAGCAACTTCAAGTGTTAGGAATGCTTTCCCATTTATCCTAAAATCTCCCTGTCTCTGAATTCCCCAGTGGCTGCTAGAGTTACTGGAGCTACTCAAAACACCCAGTGCTTATTCTACATGTCAGCCTTCTTGTAACTGAGATAGTCACAGTAGTCTCTCTGCAATCCCCCCCGCCTCTGTATTTTACACTGAACCTAGGGGCACTATACCACTGAGCTCTATCCTCAACCCTTTTTATTTTTTATTTTGAGACACTAAGCTGCTTAGCACCTTGTTAGATTGCTGGGGCTGCTCTCGAACTTGCAACCTTCTTGCCTCAGACTTCTGGGTCACGGAGATTGTAGGCATGAGCTACCATACCCTGCTTCATGGTTCTCTTTTGAACATTTTTGATTCTTTCAATATATTCCTCACATGATATGGTTTGAGTTCTTAGCCATTGAAAACAGCTTTTTTCACTGCTGTGACTAAAAGTCCTGACCAGAACAATTTTAGAGGAGGACACTTTAATTGGGGGCTCATAGTTTCAGAGGTCTGAATTCACAGACAACAGCTCTGGGCTCAAGGTGAAGCAGAACTTCATGGTGGAAGAGTGCGGTGGAGGAAAGTGGCTTATATGATGAACAGGAAGTAGAGAGAAGGATTAAGCTCAGTTCACCAAATATATACCCAAAGGCATGCCCCCAGTGACCCACCTCCTCTAGCCACACCCTACCCACCTTCAGTTACCACTCAGTCCTTATCAGGGGATTAATTTACTCATTAGGTTAAAGCTCTCATAACCCAATCATTTATCCTCTAAACCTTCTTGCATACAAGTCTCAGAACTTCACACATGAGCCTTTGGGGAACCCCTCACATCCAAACCATAACAGCCATCCTTCATGCACCTGGTTAAGGGGGGAAAAAAGGACCATGTGTGGTTACTTTTAAATGCTGGTATACCTTCATTCCATATTCTTTAAGTATGTGGTAACTGCATAGTGGGAGAAGAGCTGAGGCTACCTTAGGGAGATGGATGGAAATGAAGGTTGAGCCCTGGCTCAGTACCCGCACCTGCACTGACCTGTGCAATTCAGCCCTGGGTACAAACCTACAACAGAGAAAGCCTGAACAGGTAACTGTTACACCCCCTCCAAAAGGATGATTAAGGTCTCATATTCCCATTCCCTATTCTCACCTAATTTGTTTATGAACCTCTTCCTTGCATATCGTTCTCTTCTTGAGTGGATTGGGAAAATGCATTTTCCTCCATCTTATTGTATTTCTAGTATTGTTTTATTGACTCTGTCTTCCCTTATAAAAATATTCTTTTCTTAGCAGTTTTTTTGTTGGCAGGGACAGAGGGGGGATTGAACCCAAGGGTGTTTCAACATGGAATTCCATCCCATATCCCCGATTCTTTATAATTTTTGAGATAGGGCCCACTAGATTGCTGACCTCAAACTTGTGATCCTCCTGCTTCAGCCTCCTGAGTCACTGGGATTATAGGCTTGTGCCACCAGTGCCTGGCTGCTTGTCTTTCTTGACAATGTTTATAGCATTCCATCATTCCATAACCCTTGGGAGACAGGATGATTCTTCTTATACTATAGAAGGAGAAACTGAGGTTCAGAGAAGTTAAGATATTTATCCAAGACTACACAAGGTTAGGATTGGGACCTTGGCCTGCCTGATTCTAAGCTACCTCTGTGATATTTTCCCTGTGCAGGATCCATTCCTCCTTCTTCTGATAATAGTGCCCACATTCATTTTTTTGGAAACCATTCCTTCCTCCTCGGTCCTTACTTCTTGGCTAAAAATGTCTTCACCCTCAGTTTTGGACTCATCCCCTCAATCTGGGTACAAGCTGATCACTATATGTTCTCTCACCACCAGTAACTGGCTCAGAGATGTATCTATGCCAAAAAGTGAGCCCTATATTTCAATTAGATGAAAGAAGGAACTAGAAGTACTTTAAAAAAATGGGGACTGGAAGGTTTAGAGATGAAGTGAGCCTGAATCTACCAGGAGCCGCAGTCTAAAAACACAGCCATCAAAGAGGACAACTGAATTGAGGAGGAGCGAGGAGACCCAGGTGACATCACCTGAATCCCTATATCCAGCTGAACCTGATGCCCATTTATCTCTGGACTTCTCAGTTACAGGAATAGTAAGTCAAAATCATCTCTCAATCTCTTTCTTTCTCTGTTCTAAGTGAATTTAAATCAGGATTCATTATTTGCAATGGAACAACCAAATGAATCCTGACAAATAAATTCTCCTTTTCCCAAAGTTTTCCATAATATTACACAACCTACATTTTGGTAGAGATACCCATAAACGTACACATCTATACTAGTATTTATTTTTATAGAGCACTTTTTAAAGACCATTCAGGCCCGTATGCTCTCACAGTCCTGACAGGGGTCAAGTAAGTATTAAATTGCTACAGCCATTTTTATAAATAAGGAAATAGATGCAGAGAGACTAAATAACTTATCCAAGGTCACACAGCTGGTCAATGAGCAATAGATCTGATAGAAGAACTCGGATAGCCTGGGTGTTAGGCCAATGCTCTTTCCATTATATCATGCTGGATTCTTCAGAGTTATGACACATCTTGATCAGCAGGCTGTGTTATCTTCCAAATCATTAATGTCCTCTCTGGACATTAATTCACCTATGATTTCTAGGCCAAACTCACATTCTGGAGGTCTGTGATTTTGCTTCCTAACTGTGCCTACAAGGAACCAGGTTGACTCTTATCAAAGGACCCTGCTAGGAGACTGCCCATCAGTCTGAAACTCAGTGTTACACACACACACACACACACACACACACACACACCACTCATGCACATTACCTGAATGATGTCATTAAAATTTCCGGTGTTACTGTTCTGAGAAGGAGCAAACATTGGTAACAACCCAAAAGTAATAAAATAATTGTGTAGACTCCCTGTACCCCATCTGTTCTATTCCTATGTAAAAAAAAAAAAGTGCCATATGCCATAATCATTTTGTATTTCAGTCCTCAAACCAAATAAAATAAAGCCGTCTTCATGCTGCTACATTATCCCTGACACTGGGGGATCAAGCTCCGCACCCACTCTGAGTGGTTCAGGATGGAGGGGTGGAAGGGAGGGGGAGGGGAAAAGCCTGTCTCCTCTGCTCCTAGGTGTGGATTCAAGGCTCAGAGGTGCTGCGGCCATCCATGGGGCCGAGAAGCCAATGCTTCTCAAAATCTCAAACAGGGAAGCCACGTGGCCACCCACTAATGTATTCATGAGAATTTAAAATCCTATCAAAGTACCTACTTGTTGTGGGTAACTCCATGGCTTTCCTTTATTTTGCAGATTCTCTTAATCATTCTTGGAGTTTTCTTCCTCCTGGATGTTGCTTTAAAAAGGGTTTCTAGAAGCTGGAGTTGTGGCTCAGTGGTAGAGCGCTTGCCTAGCACATGTGAGGCACTGGGTTCAATCCTCAGCACCACATATAAGCAATTAAATAAAGGTCCATCAATAACTAATAAAAATATTTAAAAATAAAAAGGGATTTTAAAACAAATGGAGCCTCAAAGGGTTATTTACCTTGCTATATTTTGCCAGATCCCAATGCAGTCCTCTGTGATGACTGCAACCAAGCAACTTGGGAGAAAGTCAGGATCTTTATCAACCAAAGGACATTTCTTCAGGGTTGCTGCACAACCCCCCACATGCAAAGCTTGCTCCCGATCACTGTTCCAGCTGCTTCACTGGTAAGAGAGACATGGTGTCCTGACCAGTTAGTTCATGTTCTGTATTTTGTCTGTTCTTTGGAAAATTAATATTACACAGTCATGTGATCAACTTTTAGAATCCCAGATGTTTTTTTTTTTTTTTTCCTGAATTCAAAATTAGTTTTGGTTAGTGGGATTTTTAAACTTTTGCTGGCATGGGAGGGTAGATGAACGCAAAGGAGGGCAGAGGCATTGTCTTCCGAAACGAAGCAGAACAATAGCAAAGCCTCAGCTCATTGCTTAATTTATAGTGAGGCGGGACACAACAACACAGTGCTCTGCGTGAAGAAAGGAAGGCACTTGCTGGGGTTCTGGACTTCCTCAGAATTCAGTGGTTTCCAGATTGGCCTATTATTTATGCCCAAATTCCTTCTGTCAGAACCTTGATGAGAGTTCCTTATCTTGTGCAATATGTATATCTTATGACATCTAGAACACAGTCACAAACTCCCAAGATAGATTCCCTGCTGCACACACACTGACAAAATTCTTCTTCTGTTTATAAGATCTACCATAAAACATTGAAGTGTCATTTCTATAAGAAAAACACCTCGGTCACAGCATCCATCTGAAGAAACCCTATCCTGTATCTTCAACTTTTGATCCTCTGGTTAGATACGGGGCAAGACTTTGTTGCTTTTGTTTTTTGGCTACTGGGGCTTGAACCCAGAGCTTCATGCATGCTAAGCACAGTCTGTATCACTGGGCTACCCCCACAGTTCCCAGGGCAATTCCTTGATATGAACATAAGATACCTAATTCTTGGACCACTGGGGAGGCAAAGACCAAGAATACTCATGGAACTAAGCCTCCTGTTAAATTCTAGGTAAGCACAATAGCAGTTTGCTATTTCCTGGTCAGGCAAAGACCCAAATTTGTTCCTCAAGTCTCCCCAAATAACTCCCTGGTCTAGTTCAACGCTGCCAATCCCTTAAGGGCCAGCTCAAACTCCATCACCAACTCTTCCATAAAGACATTTCCAATTACCTCTGTCTAACCACCACCCATAGCTTTAAGCTGTGCTACTTCCTCTTCTCAGCTAGAATCCAATTCAAACTCCCTACCCCCCAACCTCATTCTGGCCTATGTTGAAAAATTCTCGACTTTTCCTTTTTCCTCACTCATTTCTGATCTCTGGGGCACTCACATTCTCTGTATCACATTCCTTGTGTATAGCCTCAGACTTGTCCCTTGTGTTAATATGACTTCTCTGGAAATGACCAGAGCTTCCTTCTTGGGCCTCAATATTGGTACTTAATTTTTGAATTTTGTTGGCTCCTAAAGGATCTGGATACTTTCTCTGAGTCATTTCAGTTCCTAGAACCAAACCCAGTGCTACCCCCCTGTCATCTAATTTCTGGTCCTATCCAAAGGAAACTGAACAACCATAGCAAGTACTGTCATTTTCCTTATGAGTAAATACCTTAGCCAGGTAAGCCATGTAATAACTCCCCTGAGCTGGGACCCTAAGTTGTAGAGGAGACAAGCCCAACCCTCGAAATTTTTTGTTTTTACAGAACTGGGGATTGAGCCCAATGACAATCTACCACTGAGCTATGTGCCCTCCCCCGACATACCATTTTTAATTTCTTATTTTGAGATGGGGGTCTCGCTAAATTGTTGAGATTAACCTTGAACTTTCGATCCTCCAGGTTCAGCTTTCTGAGTAGCTGGGATATATAGGTTTGCACCACTGTGCCTGACTATTCATAGGTTTTGAAGTCAGATGTACCCCCAATTCAATTTCCAGTTGGTTGTGGACCTCATTTACTTCTATGTGACTTGGGCAAGTAATGAGCCTTTTGAACCTCAGTTTTCTCATATGTTAAATGGAATTAATAATAATAGTACATGGAATTAATGTAAAGATTAATGAGCAGTAGGATAAAACTTTGAAACACTAATTAAATCCTTTTGCACTAGTATGAACTCTTATGCCTGGTCCCAGGAAGGTGTGGGAGTGTGTATCTCTGTGTGTTTATGTGTAATTGAGGAATACTCTTCTGAGAACTCTGGAGATCTCTGTATCAACATACCACCCAGTACACAGAAAGCACCCTAATAAATATAAGCTTAAAAAAGAAAAACAATAAAGAATTAAAAATCAACAAATGGATCATCACCAATTCTTCCAGGTCATAAAAATCGGCTGGGGCAAAGGGTAGTTGCTTACACTTGCTTCACAGGTTTTTCCATGGCTTAAACCTGCTATGGAAATTCAGATTTCCAGAGGGAAAGATGGCCCATTGCATGTGACCAGAGGCCTGTCTTCTGGATGGCCTATATGTGTCTTAATCCTGGGACATTTCATCTTTAGAGTTATCATTCTTCCATATCCAATGTTTCCCAGAGGTTTGAGCAGAGATCCTAACCATGGAACTCAGACTACCTAAAGATCATGCTTTATATCAGTGGTCAGCAAATAAGGCCTGCAGGCTAAATTGGCAGCCCCCGCTGTTTTTATAAATAAAATTTTATTAGAATATACAAATGTTCGTTCTTTTATACATTGCCCATGGCTGTTCTCTCAACATAAATGGCGGAGTTAGTGGTCAGGACAGAAATCACACAGCCTGCAAAGCCTAAAATATTGACTATCTGACCCTTAAAAAATGTTTGCTAACCCCTCTATCATGCATGTTAGGGCCTCCAAAATGTCCATTTATAAATGACATATTCTCTTGTATGTTTTATCATAAGTTTTATCTCTGTTTAGAGTATGACTGTGAGGGCTACTACCAGTTATCCATTTCTACTGTATCTCTCACAGGTATTTTTTTTTTCACGAGACACTCAAGGCCTCTTCAGTCGGGTACTGACAACTTCCACAGCCTCAATTCACTTCATTCTTCTTCTTTCCTAGTCTAGGTCAGTCAGTCCATCTTCTTAACTTTGCCTAAGAACATCTCTCTCTATCCAGCCTCTAGGTATTTTCCAAGAGAAAGAAGAGTTTATTCCTCTTTAAACTCTTTATTAAATAATATTTTTATTAATGGTGCTGACTTTTCCAGTACCAGCTGAAGCCCCAAGTCACCCACGATGCCTTTCCGGATACCCTCGCCAAAAGGTATCAGCCAGTTCCCTTTTGTGAACTCACTCAGTGACTTTTGTCTATGCTTCCTGAATGTCATAGAAGCTACTTCCTTCTTTAGATTTTGCATCTCCCCAAACAGGTAGTTAGAACCTGTGTCTCGTGGTGTCTATGGCCTCCTCCCTTCCCCTCTTCATAAACTTCTTTAATTGGCTTCTTAGTAGATGTGGTTGTGAAGGAGGATAGGTCTTGGCTGGCCATGGCATACATTTAGGCTTATCTGGGCATGTAAAAGCAGAGCATCCAAGAATCAGTTTGAGTGTTGCTGCTTTGCATGAGAGGTAGAAACATTTACGAGGAAGTCTAATACATGATGATTGAGAGGATGGCAAAGTCTTTGTTACCATGGCTGGGTCCAGAGACTTCATCTGGGCTCTAGGGAGAGAAGGAGCTGATACAAAAGCAGAAGGAGCAGATTCCTTAGGCATTTTGTAGCTTGTAGCATTCCAGCTATTGCACTGTGGGCCATGTGATGGTATGGCATGAGTTGGGGTCCTTCTCATCATCTCTGTACAAATGCCATGTGGTCCTTTCACAGGAGAAATAAAGCATATATGGCATTGCTCCACCATAATTCGGGGTTTTCAGCTTTGGGAGAGCTGATAAATAGCAACCCAGTTTACATCAAAAGTCTTATTTTTTAAAGTAGGTTTATTTATTATTCAGATATAGTGAGGACAACAGATCAGGAGACAGTTGTCATTGGAAAGAGAGTTGCCAAGATGAAGGGGCAAGCCATGCTATGCAGGGCTACATGGGGGGAGCACCAGCATTACCTCCAGTTAGGAGGCAGAGGCAAAAGGGGAAGATGTGTGTCCGAACTTTTGTGATTTCCATGGGAAGGAATGGGTGAGACAAGGTAAACCCACTTAGGATTGGCTAGCTAGATGAACTTCAGCTGGTCTTGGGGTGTAAGGGTTATCTATTATTGTCTGGTATCTGGCCTGAGGGTGTTTGGGGGCAGGGAGATGGGGCCCTGAATATGAGACGTCCAATGAAGGAGATGGCTGAGGTGTGAGCTCTGGGTTGGAGGGTTCACATGGGAGAGGTATGCCTGTAGCTGAATCCTTTACTGTCTCTAGAAATTGACCAGTGAAGTGGTGGTGGTAGGGTAGTCCCTCCAGAACCAGCGAGGCCCCTGGTGTCTAAGCATCAGAAACACATGGTTAATTTACCAGCTATGGTCATGGTCAGGGGTCATACTGCAGTAGCAAAATACTACGATCAGATGGTTTAAGCACTGTGAGGAATTTATTTTCTCGTGGTTCTGGAGACTGGAAGTCCAAGATCAACATCCCAGCAGAGTTGATTTGGCCCTGAGGCCTCGCTCCTGGACTGGCAGATTGCCAGCTTCTGGTGTGTCCTTACATGTCTTTTTCTTTGTGCAGGAACATTCCCTGGTGTCTCTTTGTGTGTCCAAGTTTTCTTTTCTTAATGGATACCAGTCAAATGGGATTAGAACCCATTCTAATAGTATTATTTTAGCCTCTTTAAAGGTTTTAACTCTGAATATAGTCACATTCTGAGGTCTTAAGGGGTTAGGACTGCAACATATGATATTTGAGGACACATCTCATGGGTCACCTGAAATAAGGGCTTAGATTTGGTAGAGGGCAAGAGATAAAGGTGAGAGCTATGAGTTAGTAAGATTTGGGTAGCATGTTAATATGACGACATTCTATCTACAAGCTTTGGGTACCTTGGCAAGTACAGAGATATTTGCTCATTATAAGAGGTTATTAATAAATCCATAGTGAATCAGCATTCCATCAATACCAGAAGCCAACGCCCACAATCCCAGGAGGATCAGACTCCTTTTTAAAAGCACACCAATCATATTTACTTGCATTAATAGTTAATACCCTGACGATGCAGATGCCGACTTGGGGGTTCTCTCTTTGACAATAAATGTTCATTTAAATTTTGCAGGCAAAGATGAGGTCAATGAATGTGAATGTCTCAAAGAAAGTACAGGATGCCCAGATTTAAAAGTTCAGGGGACTAACAAATTGGTTATTCACTTCTTTCTCATATGACCTGCCCAGGAGAGTCTGGAACAGAATATCTTGCTCTCTACCCCAGTACACACACACAGATGCACAAGTACATGCACACCCCTTTCTTCCTCACATCCTCAGCACCCAACTATTGCAGCCGACCAAATTTTTCCCCACCCTTATTACCATGTAGGACTTTGGAGAACTCCTTTCATGCCCTCTATTCTCTGCTTGAAGAGGTGTTTGAAAACAGCTTCCTCCTTAACACCAGGAAGTATAAAAGCTTTATTACCAACAGACTCTCTTTATCTTTAAAAAAAAAAAAAAAAAAGGATCATGCCAGGAACTTTGGCCCCAGCTCTTCTTAGGAAGTCCGGCTTCCTTTTGGGCTCAGTGGTACATGCCTGTAATCCCAGCAACTTGGGAGGCTGAGGCAGGAGGATTGAAAGTTCAAAGCCAGCCTCAGCAAATTAACAAGGCCCTAAGCAACTTAGTGAGACCCTGTCGCAAATTTAAAAAATTAAAATGTGGCTCAGTGGTTAAACACTCTTGGGTTCAATCCCCAGTACCAAAACAAAACAAAACAAAAACAAACAAACAAAAAAAACTTCAAGTTTCTGGATTTGTCAATAAACATGGCATTTCTAGTAGAAGTAAAATTAGCCAAACCTGTAGCACTGGTGTAGGCAGAGTTAGACGAAGTACTCTGAAAGGCTTTGTATCAAAGTTATTGGTGGAAGGCCAGAAAACAAACTCTGAATAACTTAAGCAAAAAGAGGATTTCCTGGAATGATGTTAGGGGGCCGTTCACGGAATCAGTCAGGGCCTTGGGCACTCCTAGGAAATGGCGGGGGGGCTTCAGAAATTATGCAAAGAAAAATCTAGCTCGTTATGTTACTGACTGCCAACACACTGCTGTGTACAACCACCAAACAAGGCCACCAGTGAATTCTATTGAAACCATGCAAGTGCACAACAGAGGTCTCAATGATTTTGCTTATATTCTGCCAATTCAAAATGCCAAGAGGGATCATCTGATTGACAGGTCAATCTAGTTTCCTTGCTGAGTTCTTACTGCTGAGGGCAAGAGAAAGAGAGAATAGCTCCCCTCAGTCTTGGGAAGATGGACGAAACTGCATCCAATTGAAATAGGCACATTGATTGACTTCTCCAAAATAAGAAAGAACACAGACTGTTGGAAATGCATAAAAATTCAATTGATCAATCAAGATTCACCACAACTATATTATAACCTTGGATTTGAAAGCTACATCAGATAAAAGGATATTAAGTCTAGAATTTTATATGTGCTGCAGCCCTTGGTTGGTGAAGCAGAAATAATCAGATGTCCTCCAGAAATTTGTGCTCTTCCTTTCAAAGTATAGATTGGTCAAGGGGACGTGGTTTCCAAGTGAGAGGCTACATTTTCTGGCACTCTTCACAGTGAGGTGCAGTCAAGTGACAAGGTTATAATGAATGGAATGCACAAAGAATAAATTTCCACTTCCAGGCTTGGCTTACAAAAATTTTCTCTGTTTACTCTTCCATGATCTTTTCTTCTCTGGCTATCTAGAATAGATGGTATTCAAGGTGACATTAGAAACTATTATCAGAGACTCTGACAATCTGGCCTTTAAATGGCTACATGGAGGAAGGTCCCTTATTGATCACTTTACCTGCCCAGTAATCCTATCTAAGCAAGAAATAATTTCCTTTTAGGTTATGGGCATCATTAGGTCATTTATTACTAACATACTTAGCTTGCTTTGAGTTTTGTCTTGTGTTTTGTTTTGTTGTGAGTTGGGTGTAGTAGAATTAACACAGGCTTTAAAATGAGACAGACCTGGGTTCAAAACCATCTCCACTGCCTAATTCCTATATGTTCTTTCTTAGTCTTTACTTTGAAAAAATGAAATTAATCATATCTACCAAGAAAGGGAGACATAAGGATCAAACGAAATAATGAATGTAAAACACTTTGTATGATGTGTGGCACACAGTAGGTGCTAACTGAATGGTAAACTGCTGGCAGAACATGTTGTGTATAGTTGGAAGAGCAGTATAAGGTGGGAACTAGGAGATGGGGGTCCTTAGTGCAGGATTGCTACTCCCTGTATATCCATAAAGAAATCCCTCTGCCTCTTCCAACATTGCTTTTATTTTTTTTTCTGCCTAAGCTCCAGGCTCTGCACAATTCCTCAAGTAACCCTGCAAGGAGCTGAACTGAACCACACAAACTCTGATCACCATCTCCTTTCCAAGCAGAGAAGCCTCAGTGTGGCTTGTTTCACATGCTGGGACTCCAGAAGAGTGTTTGTTTGAAGAAGAGATAATGCTGCTTTTTTTAAAAAAAATTAAATATTTGTGTACTTCAAGATCTTAATTTTTCCCCAAAATTCCCAAAAATTCTGGAACTATCTGAGCAAAGATGGATTAGTTTAGCACTTCATTTTGGGAAAAGTTTTCTCTTTCCTCCCCCACTTGACCTGTGTGCAAGAAGCCAAGGGTATCTTGTGATTCCCAAGACTGACCAGGCATAAAAGTCAGGTGGGGCAGAACCATGACTATGAATAAGAACTACAAATGCAGCCAACAGATAGAGTCCCTGGCATGGGGACACGAGGAAAGGACAGGTGTGTGCTGTTCTGGGACATTACTGGGCAACCTCCATCTGACCAGTAAAGTAAGGACAAGAAAGCAGCCAGGATCCCAGGCTTACAGAACTGTTGCTAAGGATAAAGTAGCAGGCTCCCCGTGAGGATCTTGTCATTCCAATGTGGCTTTCTACCATATTGTGTGGCCTTATAACACACAGATGTCACAGAAAGGGAGTTTACCAAAGCTTACATATTTTGCTAGTATCACAACATTTCATTTATCTGTCTGCGCATATTTATTACAGTAAGTGTGCTAAACACTCTTTCGGATGCTGAGGACGCTATATGTCCAGTAGCAATAGCTATTAAATAATGGTGACAAGAACAGTGCTCTTTTAGAGACATCCTTCAGGAGGATTCTGCTGAGAGGCTGACATTCATGCAGAGACCTGAAAGCAACAAGGGTCCAGGCAGAGGGTCGAGTAAGCATGAATTCCCCAAAGACATGGAACAGAGTGGAATGAGCCAAGGAAGAGTAACAGAAGCTGAGACTTGGAAATTGGTGAGGGTTTACCCTATTTAGAGCCATACAGGCCATGGTAAGGAATTTGGAATTTATTCTGCTTAGGACGGGAAGGATTGTGAGGAGAGAATTTCTCTTTGAAAAGGCTTAACCTGGGCTGATGTGTAAAAGCATAGAGGGGTAAAGACAGAAGGAGGGTGACCGGTTAAGAGGTGAATGGAATCATTTAGGCAAGAGATGGTGGTGGTTTTGGCTGCAGTAGTAGCAGCAGAGGTAGCCAGTGGTCAGATCCTGGATGGAGGTGACCAATTCAGTTGATGGTCTAAGTCATGGCCAGTGTTGTTGTTTTTACACACCCTCTTTCTCTATCCTACCCTCGCCTCCTCCTGGAACAAGGGGTTTGCTCTGAGCAGAGAAGTGTGGGGAGGTAAACAAAGGCAAGAGATAGAAAACAGGTGGATACGAGTAAGAGAACCAAAAGGAGATATAAATGTAGCAGAATAAACGTAGAAGATGCAGGAAAGGAATGTGAGCCAGAGAAGAAACAAGAACGAGAAAGCTGGAAATGCTCCTCAGCCTCTGGGCCTTCTCATCTCTTTTTTAACATAAAAATAGAAAGAGAGGTTGATTTTTCCCTATTGGCAAAAGACATCTTGAAAAATACTGGTAACTTTTGTTTTTAACATATACAACCACAATCCCAACTTGAAGGACAGAGAAATATATCCTGTAAAGCAAATTGAAACCCCGTGTTGGAGGGGGAGCGACCTGCTTAGAGGTCTAAATTCAATCCAGCATCCCTTTGGATAAAGCCCAAGTCTCCCTGTACAGTAGTGGGTATTGGGCTAGAATATTTCCCCTCTCATCTTTCATAAGAGAAAAATCTGATTTCCAAAGGAAGAGAAATCCACCATCTCTCCTGGGTCCCCCTTCAACAACTACTGAGCTGGTTTACTGAATTGATGCTTCATGAAGTCACAGGATCTGTGGGGGAGCCAGAAACCATTGTTTTCACAAAGCGGGGGCGGGGGGGGGGGGGTGTGTGAAAAAACCCGGAAGTCACAACTTCCACTGGAGAACATAATCATATCCCTTGCTAGTGTGGCTGAGAACATTCCCTGGCCACTGTAGCTTTTTGATACTGTCAGTGAAGGAAATGTTGGTAATAAATTTTGATGAAAGATTACAGGAGTCATTTCCGCCTTGGAGAATTGCAATGTGCTCAAGTGTTTAACATAATCTTAAAATGTAATAGGAACCTTCCTCTAATTTAACCTTCAGTCTTTAGTTGTTAACACAGATGCATTGAGTTGGTTGATGGTAAAAGGAAAAAAAATAATAAAGAAGTGGTTGTGCAGAGACCAAAGATACTTTCACTTCCTCTGGAGCTTGGTTTAATCAACAGTTCCCAAGAGTCACATGGCAGTCTGTTTGTATACAATTTTGCCAGAAAGATGTAAGTGGGAAAAGTATTTTTCCTTCAGAACTTGCAACATTCCACCTGGGACTTTTGCAGAGTAGTTTCACCTCTCTACTAGGAATATGCAACCTGTTTATGAAGTGCTTCAACAAATTTAAAAAAAAAATGTCAGGGAAAATCCAACATTATCAAGATTCATTTTCTCTCAAGAAGTTTTCTAAACTCTCTCTTTGTTCCTTATTGTCTTCATACCCTTCTCCTTTCCTGTCCCTCAAAAACCCGAAGTAGCAAATAGCAAAGGCATTTTGAGGTTGAGCCATGAAAGATAATCACTTTAACACCCACAGGGCCAGGCCCTAGCTCACCTTCCATCAAAACTTAACTTTAATAATAACTCTTTTCTGGAATCTTGCCTTAAATTTTCTTGCCTTTACCTCCCCAGCAGGACAGGATGTTAATGCATGGTCTATTAGAATAAGCTGTTCCCTAGGCTTTGGGGTAGACTTTTGAAAGAAGACCAATAGCCTCCATCAAGTCCAGAAAAGAGATACCATTCCAGCCAAGTGTTCTCTGTCTTCTCTAAAACACTTGAACTCATACACAGTGAATGTCTCTCTTTTACACACGTGTGCAGGCACATATACACACATATGCCCATTGTGTACTGGGAGAAAGCCTTTGGTCTTTATCATTCATTTTGACTCTGGAAGCTAAGCAACCATATCGTTTGGCAGGGGTACCCTGAGGAGTTGAAGGTCAACTTCCTCTGCAGCTGGCTGACGCTCATAAAGTAAATATTCTAGTATCTTCTCATTTTTATCTCTTCCAGAAGTGGAATCTAGCTGAGTACATTGGATCTAAGAACAAAGCACAGCAGTCACAGACTTGGAACCATTACTGCCCACGCACACCACTCTGATATCTCAGAAAACCTGAGGGTGATAGGCATGAAGCTCTGGGAGGCCCATAAATCATTGACTAATGATGTCAGAAGAAAGGGCTCTGGGTAGAATGCCAACATTAGAAGAATAGCACCATTTACACCCTCTTTAATTACACTACAAATTAAATTGTGTTTAATTACATTAATTCATGTAATGAGTAATACTGGATTCCCATAGGTTTTATAATTTTTTTTAAAAAATCCATACCCTTTCTTATCCTTTTTTCTTCATTTCTTTCCCAGGGCATCCCTCAGGGATAAGAACATTTAAGGAACATTTAGAGAAGTGGAAATCTCAAATGACAAGAAAGATGGACATACTGAAAAATTGAAATTCCATTTGAATGGACAACAGTGTAAGATTGTTTTGATGGGATTATCATTTAGATGTGGTTTCTTCAACAGTATGAAAATCATACAAGCTTGCTCCAAAGTGAGGACAGATCTCTTCACTGAAAAGCTGGTTCACATTTGGAAGCAGCCACTAAATATTATGTGTTTTTATTAATAATAAGTATAATAATGCTGGGGGGAAATGTGGTTTCTTGCTTTCTTAGAAGAATTATTTATTATTCACCCACATTTCAAATACATATTGCTAATATGGTTAGATGAAATGTATTAAACATATCCTTCGTAGAAAAGGAAACAATCAAGAATATGGAAAAGAAAGCCTCCAGAATGAGAGAAAATCTTTGCCACCTGTACCTCAGATAGAGCATTAATCTCTGGAATATATAAAGAACTGAAAAAACTTAACACAAAAAATACCCCAAGTAACCCAATCAATAAATGGGCAAAGGAACTGAACAGACACTTCACAGAAGAAATATGATCCATCAACAAATGAATCAACATCTCTAGCAGTTAGAGAAATGCAAATTAAAACTACACTGAGATTTCATCTCATTCCAGTCAGAATGGGGATTATCAAGAACACAAGCAACAATAAATGTTGGTCAGGATGTGGGGGAAAAGGTTCACTCATACATTGCTGGTGGGACTGCAAATTGGTACAAGCACTCTGGGAAGCAGTATGGAGACTCCTAAGAAAACTTGGAATGGAACCACCATTTGATCCAGTCATCCTACTTCCAGGTTTATACCCAAAGGATTTAAAATCAGTATACTATAGTGACGCAGCCACATCAATGTTTATAGCAGCTCAATGCATGATAGCTAAGCTATGGAACCAACGTAGGTTCCCTTCAACTGATGAAGGGGTAAGGAAACTGTGGTCTATATACACAATGAAATATTACTCAACCATAAAAATGAATGACTTTATGACTTTTGCCAGTAAATGGATGGAACTGAAGACCATCATGCTAAGTGAAATAAGCCAATCCCCAAAAACCAAAGGCCGAATATTCTGATAGGCAGATGCTAACACCACAGTAAGTGGGGGAGGAAGAAAGAATAGAAGTTTGTTGAATTAGACAAAGGGGAATGGTGGGAAGGGAGAGGGGTTAGAAATAGGAAAGCCAATAGAATAAACTGGACATAACTTTCCTATGTTCATATATGAATACCGACCAGTGTAACTCCACATCATGTACAACCACAAGACTGGGAAATTATATTCTATGTATGTATAATATGTCAAAATATATTCTACTGTCATGTATAACTAAAAAGAACAAATAAAAAAATTGTTTTAAAAAGCTGATATATCCAGGGGCCTGGGGTTGTAGCTCAGTAGCAGAATGCTTGCCTCGTGCTTGTGAGGCACTGGGTTTGATCCTCAGCATCACATAAAAATAAATAAATAAACAAAATAAAGATATTGTATCCACGTAGAACTAAAAAATATTTTAAAAAACAAAGCTGATATATCTAATCAATATTATAAATTTCTCCTATGAGAAATAGAAATAAATTCATAGTACATTAACATAACCATAAATACATAGTATAATATGTATTCTATTACACATAAGCATATAAAATGATAAATATACAATTTTACACAATCCCACAAAGAGTCTAAAATTGGTACTTCTTTTGATCTACAAAGTTATCACCAGTAACATTCTGTATTTTTACCAATTCAAGTATTTTCATGAGACCTCTGGCAGATACAGCTCACTGGCTAACCCCACACTCATGCTCACTCCCTTTCCTGTCACCATCTTGTCATGAGATACTTGACTTCCCTTGCTGTTGGAAAGGCCAAGAGGTCAATTTCTAATCAGAAGGAAGTATCTGCTGGGAATCCCTATGGAAGCTTTTGCTTTTTCAACAACAGGTGTTTATGATGTTAGCATTTCAAATATTTATTTGAAAAAAATGAAAACATAGATGTATTATTGTATTATACAAAGATAGGCCTTAATGCCATTATACAATGCTCTTAAAGGAAATGAAATCCAGTGACTCCCTGACCTTGGAGGGAAGGCTTTCAGTATAAAATGAAATCCACTTATAAGAACTATTTTAATGGAAATTTGGGGACAAGGGTAAAAATAGAAGAACAAACCTAGTCCAGTCCCTGCAAACCCAATTTTTCTCAAAACCAATCTTTTCCCTCTTCCTTGAATGCGAGTGTGATGCTATGAAACACAGCAGCCACCTTGTCCCCATAGAGTGATAAACTCCAGGAAAGGAAGGTGACATCCTAGGGATGACGTAAACAAAGAAAAGAGGAGAGGAGAAGTGTCCTCAGGCTGCCAGAGCTACCTTTGCCTGTGGGCACAGAGGGCTGGCAGAGCCTGGGAATTGATGCACTTCTGGGATAGCTTTTACCTATTGATTTGTGGGCACAGAGTATAAACACTTCAAATCTTCCACCTGTGTTGGGGACACTGCCTTCTTCAGAGTTCCCTTGGTGGGATGGTGCTTGAAGCTGCCTTCTTGACTGGATCCCTTCTGCTGCCCAATCAACTTCCGCAGGGCCCTATCAGTTCAACCTGAGAACTCTTCCTAATAAGGCTCTTTAACATAATCTTGGTCACTGGGTCCGTTTCTGGTCAATTCTGTCTGGGACTCCTTTTCTCTAGACTGGAAATAAAACTGCTCATCCAAGAATAAAAGCAAAAGAAGTTAAATGGACAGTGAATTCAAAAGAGTAATGGATTTTCCAAAGGCCAAAAATATAAGCTGTGTTTCTTTGGGCCGTCCACTCTGGCCTGATTGTTGATAGAGTGAAACAACATTTCTCACAAGAGTGTGGGCTACATTTGATATCTTACTAACCCCAAGCCATTTGTAATACTTGAATATCAAATCTAATATTGCTTATCATTAGTCACTAAGGGTTAACAAATAAGGGGCAACAGAATTATTAATACAGCTCTACTGTCAAGGGTTCCAAAGTCCAATCCTGGCCTTCTTCTGTGAGGTGCAGATAGAAAAAGCAGAGCTCTTTTTATTTATTCATGAATCTTACCAACCCAAATGGGTGACCTGATGTAAGGCTGAGTGAAGCGTTGTTATTTCTTGTTAAGGAACCAATCTCCAGTGAGCTCAGACTCCATGCTCCTAACAACAGGAAAACCAGACCATGGCTCAGAAAAACCTGGTGATTCATATGTCTTAATGTCTGGTCCCACTGGCTTAGCTGGAAAATTCCATGTCAGTCATCATGGCACCAACTTCGTGTATCAAACACCCAGTGGATCAGTCTCTGAGGCCCTGGGAAGACTAGGTTGAGGTAAAGGCTGGAGTATTTTTTTGTGTATGTTTGATGCTGGGGATTGAACCCAGGACCTTGTGCATGTGAGGCAAGCATTCTACCAACTGAGCTATTTCCCCAACCCCTTTTTCTTTTTCAATAAGAAAGAATATAGGATTTGACATGGCAAGAGAGAAGGAGATCTATACATATGAATATGGATGTGACTAAAAGATTCATTTGTGATTTACTCTAGAAAGAAAATATTTTGCTTGACACAAAAATATCCTAGACATTGGGCTGGGGTTGTGGCTCAGTGGTAAAGCACTTGCCTTGCATGCAGGAGGCACTAGGTTCGAACCACATAAATAAATAAATAAAATAAAGATATTGTGTCTATCTACAACTAAAAAAAAAAATTTAAAAACCCAAAAAAACAAAAACCAAAAATACCATAGACAATTTTAGCCTCAAAGTGAACAAATAACACCTTTAGTAACTCAAAATACTAATTGAACAGGTACTACCTAAATTCAAAAGACATTCTCAAATTCATTGCTATTCCCATGGGTAAAATAGAAACCAGGGGCTGGGGCTGTAGCTCAGTGGCAGAATGCTTGCCTGGCATGTGTGTGGCACTGGGTTCAAGTCTTAGCACCACATACAATAAATAAATAAAGGTATTATGTCCATCTACAACTAAAATTTTTTTAAAAAGATAGAAACCATATTTAATATTTTTTAAAACATGAGTGGGAGTTTTCATCAAAAGAGATGAACTGTGGACTATTACTCATGGTTTTATCAAGTGTACTTTTAGTCTAAATGGGTGACCATTTGTGATTAATCTACGAGACAAATTAATTTTAAAGTTGGCCATTTAAGAAGATAAGAGTTGAGTTAGGTCAAAAGTTTACTTTTTATGATCATAATAGGTCACTCTGTATTTTATATTTTTATGCTTTTATTGAAGTATAACTAATATAGAGTAACATGCATTGATTTTAAGTTTGCTGTTTGATGACTTTTGACTAATGTATATGTTTATTAAACCTTTACCAAAATCATGATGGAGAACAGGAGAACATTTTCTATGCTAGGTCAACTTCTTTATGCTCTTATCCATTCACCTTCTTGTCTCCCAGAGTGAGCCACTCTTTTCTTTCTTTCTTTTTTGGTACCAGGGATTGAACCCAGGGGCACTTAACCACTGAGACATAACCCTAGCCCCTTTTTAAAATATTTTATTAGAGACAGGGTCTTGCTGAGTTGCTCAGGGCTTCACTAATTTGCTGAGGCTGGGTTTGAACTCAAGATCCTCCTGCCTCAGCCTCCCAAGTCGCTGGGATTACAGACATGTGCCACTGCACCTGGCTCCAAAATCAACCACTCTTGATTTCTATCACTTATTTTCAGTCTGCATATAAATGATATCAACCAGCATGTACTCTTGTGGCTGCCTTGGGTTCAGCATGTTACTGATATTCGTATACACTGTACTGTGTATCATTATTTATTTTTGTTACCCAGTCATATTTGCTTGTATAAGTATGCCACAATTTACTTATCTATTCACTTGTTGGTGGACATTTGTTGTTGTTTCTAGTTCTTGGTTATTACGAATAAGTTACAAATGTGTCTGTGCAGGTTTTGGGTGGACATGTTTTCATGTAGAATTTTGGGTCCTAGGGCCAAATACCTCTTCCCAAGTGGTTGTACCATTTCCACTTCTGGCACCAAGATGGAAAAGTACCAGTTGCTTACATCCTTGCCAACAATTGGTGGTGTCACTCTTTCTACTTTTAGCTAGAGAATGGGTTGTTATGGATGGGAATGATTTTAAAATAAGAAAATAGACTCAAATTGCATTTTATTCTTACCCTTTGTAGTTTATATTCTGACATCACTTCATTTACACTAGTTATTTGATCTCTGGGCCAAGAATAAGTTGCTTTGAGAGGCCATGAAATACACTGTTCTAAAACAAGTGTTCTTGAGAGCTTCTATTGTCTTGCATCATTTCTACCTCTGCTTTCCGTCATTATCACTGAAGTAGAAAGGGTGTCAGATTGTGTTACTGAGCACAAATTCTCATGTTAATACCTCACCTCAAAACAATAAAAAAAATATTTAAATGGAAGAAGTTAATTTTCAAGTGGCATAAATACATAAATGAGTCGGGTGTAATGGCACACACCTGTAATCCAGTGGCTCAGGAGGATGAGGCAGGAGGATCCTAAGTTCAAGACCAGCCTCAGTAACTTAGCAAGGCCCTAAGCAACTTAGCTAGACCCTGTCTCAAAATAAAAAGTAAAAAGATTGGGGACGTGGCTCAGTGGTTAAGCCATCCCTGGATTCAACCCCTGGTGCCAAATAAATAAATAAATAGATGATAAACTTCTATCCCTACCAATTCCTTGAGAATTCTAACAGGTAGGAAAGTGGTTTTACAAACCCATTCTCATTGACATAGCTCTTATGCAACCACAATTTTCTCACATTTAAACCATGTAGAATGAGTCACTGTGCAAGAAAAAACAAACAATTTTCCTTCTGCTCTCACACCCAAAACTCAAAACAGAAGACGTTTGTGACCCCCAAAGGTGTGGAAATTTCTCTCCACCAGCAAGCAAGCAATTAATTCTGTAGCAGACGCTACCTGAGCATCCACTAATCCAATCACGTTCAGGCCCTATCTGGTGATAGCATCAGATCTCAGGGATTGAAGCTTCATTCAGTTTTCCAGACTCAAGAATACCCCTCTGCAACCCCAATTACAGATGCCAATCACAAGCTCCAAGTTGTTTTACCTGTGCTTCTGCCTGACAGGTTCTAAATTGGGTTTATTTAAAAGATAGTACAAAAGACTCAGATGAAGAGATGCATAGGGTAAGGTAAGGGGCAAGGGGTTCAGAGTGGTACACCCTCTCTGAGCCATTTTCCATGGGTTCTGCAGTCCAGAGAATCTCCAGACCCTATCCTTTGGGCTTTTGGACACTTTACTGCAGGGTCATGATTGAAGCATGGACAACTGTGCAGACGGATGATTGGAAAAAAAGGGTCTGATTGAATAGTAATAGACTGAATGGGGAGGCCCTGTTGGTTTAGATTCTTCTACCTAGATAGCTATGTGCAGGTGATGGTTTGGCAATACATATGCCAGGTATTGGTGACTCTGACTGGGGCACTTGGAACTGTATTTGTTTTCTGTGAAAGCACATATCTGAGATGGAACCATGCTTATCTGCCTTTTAAACCAAAGATTGTACATTGGGGCCTGTGAATCAAATCTAGGCATGGGCTGCATGAATTTTGAATGTCTCTGGATGGCGGAAACATGCCTCCATTTCACATTCATTACATTTTATATTCATTATCATGCATTTTCCCATCCATACTTTTTATTGCCTGAATACAGGCATTTCTGCTTGTGGTCCCTATATTAAGCAAATAATGTCTATCTAACACAATGAATGGCACAGAGTCTACGATCAAAAAAGATTTCCCAAATGGACTGGACAAAGAAACAAATAAATGAACATTTCTGCACTTCTTTGCCTTTCACTATATATTTATTTTCCCTTTCTACAGACTGGACATATATATTAGCTTCTAGATAGATCTTACCCAGGGAGAAGCAAAGCCCAGCAGATGCTATACATGCAAATAGTGTTTAATTCTTGTTGAAGTGAATTGAGTTCTACTTCTTATAACCAACAATGGATTTCTCTGATAAATAGATGAGTAATATAATCTATTACATGATAATTGGTAAGAATAGTTGGATCTGGATGGAAATAGGTTTGTGCTTCAGCTCTGTCATTTACTAGCTTTGTATATAAATAAATCAACTGATGTCTTAGTTTTCTTATAGTCAAATGGAAGCCATAATTCTTACCACAAAAGAAGTCATAACACTTGAATAAGCTAATCTATGTAAAACATATGGGGCACACAAGTATGGTAGTTCCTTCTTTCTTCACTCTCTGAAATTGTCAAAAACTAAAATTGGTGAAAGGGTAGCAGAATGGATATTATTTGTTGTTTTTTCTCCCACTGGGTAGCAGCTGCGTCCTTTGACATGGAAAGCAATTGACTCTACTCCAGCTCCGTGGTTGAATTATATTTATTTAATCCAACCCCATCCTCCTTGCTATAGTGATCGGTTTTGGGTTTGGATTCACACCAATCAATGCTCACCATGTCCCCATTGCAGAAAACGACTCAGGAACTTGCATGTGGCCAAATTATGAATAATGATACATAAAACATTGATTTTGGGGGGGAGCTTTTAGGAAATGAAGTTCCTGGCTCTTGTGAAGAGCTCCCAGAATCCAGTGTTTTCTCTTTCTCCTAATGTAGAAGTCAGGAAGCATGAAAGATGGGTGGGAGCCATAAAAAGGAACTGACAAAAGCTTAATGAAAATAAGTTGAGACCCTGATACCACTGCTCAGCCAGAGAGAAACCAGCCCTGAAACCTGGATTATGTCTAGACTCTTTGCTTCAGTGAGTCTTGATATCACCTGTAGTGTTTAAGGTCCTTTGATCTCAAACCCTAAGAATGTCTGTGATCTCATTCAGGAACCAATATGGAAGCCAAGGTTAGATTCCATTGGTAGAGCTGATTCAGGACCAATCTGTAAATTCTGTTAAGTTTGCTTCTAGGCTTCCTGAGATGTCCCCTACCTTGTAGCTGGCTCTCTAATGAAACCCTCTCTATGTTTCCCCACTCTATCATCCCTCCAATTCTGCTCTCATTTTCTTGATCTGTTTATTCCTCTCATCAATTTATATTTTTTTAAAAAGACCAAACATGCCTTTGGTACTTTTTAGTGGAGAAAAAAAAGAATCTTGGTTCACATTAAAACTTTGGCAATTGGTGTATTTCCCATGTAACAGGAGCAAAGCTGTAGTACAGTCCAATGATCTTGGTAATGGTTAGGGGTTTCTGATGGAATCTAGCAAATCGGTGGACAATGATGTTTTTGAAGCCTCTCACTTTAGACTCTGAAAGCAGCCACCATTTACAGCTCCATAGCTAATGTGTATACCACTCTACCTCCCCTGTTTTTTATTTCTCTCGGGCAGCCTTTGGAATAAGGCCACAGCACCCCCATCCTATTGAGATCATGGGGACTATAAATAAAAAGGAAGTAAACAACCAGAAGGTATCCTATCATTAAATGTTCAAAAGTCAGAGGATATCTAATCATGCCGTATCAAAAAGTCTCTGCCCTTTAGAAGTCAGTAGGATCTGAGCTGGGTGTGCCAGAGGGATGAGATAGACAACTGTAACCCTTACTTCTTACTTTTGAACTCATCGATTCTCCTGGAGGATCCTGATACATTAGCTAGAATGGCTGCAGATTTTAACTGCCTGACTCTCTGAAAGGTCCCTCATCGTCACATATTGACCTCACCAGTCCCAGAACCCGCTTTCCTTATTCTCTTTTTGCCTAGAGTCTAATTCCTTGGTCAGACACAGATTTTTACTCTCTAGCCATGAATTCTTGTCTCAGACAAATGCATAAAATATAATGCTTCCCCAGGCATGGTGGCACACGCCTGTGATCCCAGTGGCTCGGGAGGCTGAAACAGGAGGATTGCAAGTTCAAAGCCAGCCTCAGCAATGGTGAGGCGCTAAGCAACTCAGTGAGATCTTGTCTCTAATAAAGTACAAAATAAGGCTCAGTGGTTGAGTGCCCCTGAATTCAATCCCTGGTACCCCCCTAAAATAATTCCTGAAGCTTACATACCCTCTAAGGGTATGAATCCCAGTGAAAACACCATATTTAGGGTGTTTAGGACAAAGTCATACTCATTTCTTTAGACTAGGTCTCCTGTGTTGACCATATCCTCTCAATTCTGTCTATCCGTTTTGGTTAGGTTCCTAAATCCTACCAAGTGAACCCCTAAGAGGTTCTTTTCTACATCAATCTTATACCCACAAGGCATGAGATCCCAACATGTCTTCATTGGCATCTAATAATGACTACTTTGGAGAAGAAATTTATTTTTTTCCATGCTGTGTGCTTTGCATAGGCAGTGGAACTAAGACTACATGTCTTTGAGCCAGGGTTATTTGGCTATCTTCCTGGTCAGGAAACCTTTCTTACAGCGAGCTGAAATCTCTCTTGCTATGCCTCGAGACCGATTTCCATTTTGACTGTCCTCCACCAGCCCCTTACAGTGACACAGCGTGAGCCAGTGGGGGCTGTGGTTCACCACAACCTTGCAGGGAAAGCAGCAGACGCACCTGCAGGATGCTGCAGGATCTATTTGATAATGGAAAATCCAGATCCGGGCAGATGGATGTTATATTTGGAGGAAATGCTGTCACATGACCAGAGTTCCTGCTCCAAGGAGAGAACATACAGATGTTCAAATACCAGAGAAGTCATCATGCTTCCAAAAGAATAAAGGAATACTTCATTATTTCCCATACTTCATAATTGTAAAGCCATAGAAAAAACTCAGGCAATATTAGGGCTCTGAATCAAAAGGAAACAAGTCTCTGTAGTAAGAAAACAAGCTTTATTTGTATCCTAAATGGCAATCCATTTCCTTTCTCTACTCATTTTACATCCTTAGGGCAGGGGGAGACGGGTGTGCATTTGGTTCTCGTTAATGATGACTTTTATCTTTAGATGAGGCAAACATGGCCCCATGCCATTTTGACCTTATTGTAGTCTCAACAGAGCACATCACACCTTCTAAAATGTCCTGATACAAAAAACATATTTGAGCAAACAAGCCCAGTATTCTCCCCTTTCTGTGTTCCTTCATTCTTTCCTTTCTTTCTTCTGTCCTTCCTTTTTCCCTTCTGTCCTTCCTTTTTCCCTTCCTTCCATCCTCAACCAATCATCTTTAGGTGGCACAAGACCTAGTGTGATTCTATGGAGATTAAATTTAACAAGTATGCGTTGGGCTCCTCCTCTGTATGGAGGCAGGTCTTCTGCACACAGAAGGATGAACTAAATAGACATCTTTCCTAAAGAAGCTTGAAGTTTTGGAGTTAGGGATGTAGGTCAGAAGCAAAACACTTGCCCAATACATGTAAGGCTCTGGGTTGAATTTCCAGCACACACACACACACAAAAAAAAAAAAACTGGAAAGTTGAAGCTTAAGAAATATAAAAACAAGTTGATTACAAATGACTAATCTATAAAAATAGCAGTAAAGCCAGGTGCCATGGTGCCTGCCTATAATTCCAGTGACTGGGGAGCCTGAATCAGGAGGATCACAAGTTCAAGGCCAGCCTCAGCAACTTAGTGAGGCTCTAAGCAACTTATCAAAACCCTGTCTCAAAATAAAAAATAAGAAAAAGAGGGGTCTGGGGATGTGGATCAGTGGTTAAGCATCCCTAGGTTTAGTCTCTGCTACCAAAAAAAAAAAAAAAAAGCAATAAAAATGTAACCATAATAGTATGGGCACTCAAAGATGGGAGAATATCATGTAGATCTTGAAGGACGATAAGGATTTTAGATCAACAGTGGTATGGAGCAGAGTTAGGTTCCAGAGTTTTAAATGGATCCTCTGGGTCAACTCCAGACATCCTTGGAACTGTTGTTGAATTTGGCTATTCATGGGTGGTAGCAAATATTGGACATAAGCTTCTAACCTGAGAAGTTAATTCTTCTCATATTTCACAAGGAAGAAACTGTGTAATTTTTGAGGGAATTATATATTTTTTTTTGGCGGGGGAGGTGGTGGGGGACTGCCTGGGATTGAACTCAACCACTGAGCCACATCCCTCGCCCTATTTTATTTTTTATTTATTTATTTATTTAATTTTTAAAGAACAATACATTGTCTTTATTTTATTTTATTTTTTTTAAAGAGAGAGAGAGACAGAATTTTTTAATATTTATTTTTTAGTTTTCAGCAGACACAACATCTTTGTTTGTATGTGGTGCTAAGGATCGAACCCAGGCCGCATGCATGCCAGGCAAGCGCGCTACTGCTTGAGCCACATCCCCAGCCCCCCTCGCCCTATTTTATATTTTATTTTGAGACAGGGTCTCACTGAGTTGCTTAGTACCTCACCATTGCTGAGGCTAGCTTTGAACTCATGAACCTCCTGCCTCAGCCTCCCAAGCTGCTGGGATTAAAGGCGTGTGCTATCACACCTGGTTTGAGGGAAGAATCCCGAGGTTCTTCAGACCCCCTCAGAAACTTTGCTTGTGTTCTTGGCAACAGGCATTTTCTTGGCCTATTTTTAGAGCCCAACCCTGGAAACCTGATGGGAAGTGACAGTATAGAGACAAGCCATCATGGCAGTATGACGGATCAAATTTGTTTGCTATGCTTGGCCTGTAATTTGAAAAAAGAACAAGAGCAGGCTTGTGTGGCTGTGAACATAAATATTTTGATCCAGCTTCATAAAACTCTTTTTGGCTAGAAGGATCATATCTTTTAAAATGAAAAAGTTTCATCACTAGGAAACCTGTATTCTTTTTCCATCACCAATTCTCTCTGACATGTCAAAATGATTCAATTCGAATTCCTCCTACTTCACTTTCCTCACTATTTTCTGCATCATGGAAAGGAAGCAAACTTGTTAAAGGAAAGTGATGAGAATGTGCGGATGGGTCACAGTCTCTTTTCTGCCTAATTTCATTGTCTCCTCCGCCTATCTAATATTGGCAGAAAAATTAGGCCCAAGCTAGCTGTGAAGCTAATGAGGACCACTCCAGGTTCAGAAATGCAATCAATGGACATAAACTTGAGAATCGGAAACCGGTTTCTGGGAGACAAGAATAGATGGGGGATTGCTAGAACGATTTGAAAAACATCAGGAACCAAAGCTAGTCAACCTCAGACATACCAGCAAAACAGAAACCAAGAAGGGAGATTGTAAGACAGATAGTGAACGGTGGGAATGAACCCAGAAGGCACACCACCAGATGTCCTTTCTCTGTTATGTCTTCTCTGAGTTGTAGTTCTCAACTGGGGCAGTTTTCCTTGCTAGAGAACATTTGGAGATATTTTTGGTTATTATAACTTGTAAGGGGCTGCTACTGTTATCTAGTGAGTAGAGGCAAGGATTCCTGACAAACATCCTACCATTTTCAGGACAGAAAACCAAGACTTGTTTGTTCTAAAATGTCAATAATGGCAAAGTTGAGAAATCCTATTGGAGAGTACACAGTTACCAACATCACTGCTTTATCGTTTATTGTTGTTTGTTTGGTTATAAAAAGTAATCAGTAACACATACAAAGCAATACTTGTTGAATCTGGAATATTTTATCAATATATTAAATAAAGTTTTATCATGATGCCGAGAAGTTCATAGTCTATTCCTCTCAGGGTCAGAAGTTGTGAAATCAAATTGCCAAATGAATGAACCTCAGCTGCTGCCTAACACCAACCAATGCACATTTTACAGCTGCTTAGGACAGAATATGAAGTTCATACGTTTTTCTTTCTCTAATTGCTTAACCCAACAGGAAGAACTTGGACATTATTTTTGAAGAAACAAATAATCATGGCCAAAGTCTTTCCAGGAAAAGAGTGATTTAGCATGTTGAAGAGAGAGCCATTTCTTGAAATCTTAAAATGAAATGCATTTCAAATGAAAAGCTGGGGTCTTGAGAGACTGCACCTGGTACCTAAGCCCAGCACCCACGGCAGAGCTATGAATGTACCATAATCAGTGGCAAAATCTGGAGAGCCATTGAGGGAAAATTACAGGAATTAGGGGCAGATAGGAACTAAATGCAAGTTGATTGCACTATGGGGATGGAGGCTGAGAGAAGTCAGCATGGCAGAGAACCTCGTACAGGAAGGAACAATTTGGTTTGTTCTAGTGTGTTTCCAGATGTCCGTCACAAACCAACATGTCAACATTGTGTCTTAAAAAAAGAGTCTGGTGTAGTTAGGAGAGTTGTCTGATAGGGTGCTGGGTCCAAGGGCACAAAGAAGTGGGGTCACCTAGGTTGGAATTTTTACTTTCCACCTACTGGTTATTTGACCAGGCAGATTATTTAGGCTTCTGTGCCTCATCTGCTAACTGGATTTTGTTGTGCTCATTGTCATGTGGCTTTTTAGTCTACCATGCTGGTGTTCTGACCAGATATTTCATCAGCCCTTGAACACTTTTTGTGTGTCTCTTCTTGGGCATGTCTGTACTTTTTGTTTCCATCAGCCCATTACTCCATAGGACACAGAGGTGCACGTGCCTGGGGATTTACCTTATCCTGGTCCTTAGCCAAGGATGGAGGGGGCCTGAATCTGAAAGCTTCAGTGTACTAGGCCTCTCCTCCTAAGGTTCTGCCACTTCACTATAGTGCCAAGAGGTACGACCAAGCCTTTAACACTTGGGCCTTTGGAGGGTATATGAGAGCCCAACTATGACAGGTGGATTTATACATGCTGATAACAACCTGTCTGGTTGAACTGATTCTCCCTTTACACAGGTGAGAAAAAAAAAAAAAAAAAAAAGTCCCAGAAGGCAAAGCTACTCAACAAGGGCTCTGATTTCTGACAATGTTTTTCCATTCCATTTTCCCCATTTTTTTTAATCTTACCCTGAGCATATGGTAGGTAAAGACTGGATGATGCTAACATCCCTAGATAGAGGTAAAAGGAACATACAGCATAAGCAAGGGGGTGGAGGACATCCTCAGAAACCCACAGCCAAACATCTGTATCTCCCAAGCCTGCCTGCTGCATAAGGACATGTGGCAATTATGTAGGGCCTGATATCATTTTGTACCTTTTCCTGCTTTCATGTCATGTCTTTACAATGAGATGGCCTCTTCTTTAGGAGAAGGGAGTGAATTTTATTCTAAGCTTCTTTGAAACCCCTCCTCCATAGTACTTAACCCTGGCTCTTCTATATAGTGGGTACCCACCAGTATATAACTAATTTATTTCTCACTGCAGGGGTTATCCTATAGAAATATGAATGTAATGCTCCTAGGAAGACATAGAACATATTAAACTATATATGTATTATATGTATACATATTAAATATAGATATATACATATATTAAACTCCAAAAGCTCACATTAGCTTCATATATATCTGTAATGGATATAAAACTAACGTGAGCTGTTGGTATTTAACTACAATGTGATAAGGTGAAAACTGTATTTCACCATCTGGATCCTCAGCTCCTATTTCCTTAACTCTTTCTCTCCTTCAGAGTCTTTCTTTCTTTGGTGGTTTGGGGATTGAATCCAGGGCCTCGCCCATGCTGGGTAAGTGCTCCTCCACTGTGCTACCTCCCCACTCCCTTCTTGTTATTCAAAACAGGATGTTGCATACTTTTCCTCAGCCTATTGGCATTGTTGATGGACCAGGACAACAAAGCAGCTGCATCTCTCCACTTCCCCAGCTCCCACCTTACTATCCTGAGTAAATATGTCAAAGGCCATTTACCTGGAGATAAATAAGTGAAAACAGGATGTATCAGGAAAAAAAAAAAAAAGCACTGATCTGGCAGTGAGTGTTTTCTAATCTTTGCCCTGCTCTCACAAGCCCAGGGATCTTGTGTGGGTCACTGATGGCCCTGCAACTCATCTGTAAATGAAGACATTGGACTTGATCTTATCTACCCGATAGATAACATTAGCCACATATAGGCTATTTACATTTATATTAATTAAACTCTAAAAAATTAAAAATTCTGTTTCTTAGTCATGCTAGCCACATTTGAAAGGATCAATAGCTACTTGTCTCCTTCCAAGTGGATCTGTTAGCACCAGACTGATCTTTCCAGACTTGAAGACTCAAAGATAAGAAAATGGGATCATCCTAAACTAGAAAAGTTATTCATCTCGGCATGATGTAACATAACTATAGAGAGAAAACAATCGTGTGTTAGTAAGAAGTCTGAACACACTCAACAGAACAAATCTATGATATCCTTGCGATTTGAAGTTTTATTCTGGCTGGAATGACCTTGAAAGCAAGAACATTGAGCTCCACGTGTCAATGTCAACACCCTGGCTGGGTACCAATGAGATACAATATTTCTTGTCTGCATTGGGTCATCTTTGCTGCTTTTTTAGGCCATTATATCTACACAACTGTAGCCAGTTTATCAGTGTATCCCTCACTGGCTATTGCTGGAGATAGGAACTTCTCTGAGGCAGACCCTGTTCAAGACCAGGCATGGTGCAGACCGGAAAGTCAACTCCAATTCTTTGAAGTTGCGTATTTCCTCCGTTGTCTGCAGCAGAGATTCTTTAAATAGAGTATGGCAATAAGGGCTTTGTCATGATTGTTTGTGGGGACTGTTGGCAGTGTGTTACTACAGTAAAGTATCAATGCTTACATACTATTTACATTGTTGTTAGTATTATTTATTAATTGAAAATCCCCATTTATTGAGCGTTTATGATGTCCCAGAGACTGTGCTCAATAGCATATATCTCATAACTCATTCATTTCCTAAAACAATCCTATAAATGGATGTGGTTATATTTTGCCTTGCCCTGGTCCCTAGGAAGATGTACATCCTATCAAAAGTTCTCTGCATCTCTCTAAACCCTCCTAGTGTCTATACCCTCAACCTCCATTGGAAGAGAAAATGCTTGTGAGTGTTGTAGTCAAAGTGAGATATGTTCCATGAGCACTGCACATGTGTTGAGCCAAATAGACTCCACTTATGCTGGATCAGTGGGCAAATAATTGCATCCAGGTTGGCTGCAGAGGAAGGGCTGTTCCATATATCAACAGGCAGGACAGCTAGCAGAGCTCCTTAGCACAAGCAAAACTTCTCACTGGAATGGAAGCTAGCAGCTGATAACACTGATCAGCACAGTTTCCTGGTGCCAACAGCAGATGATGCTCATGCTCAACTACCTTGTACCAACAGCTAGTGGACGCTGGTGGACTATGGAGCAGAACATGGACCACCTAGATCTGATTCCTCCAACCCCTCCCCTCCTCCTCCTCTCCCACTCCCCTCTCCTCCTTCAAGCCAGAGCAGTGGTAAAACATACCCCTGCAAAATCTAACTACATAGGGTTGATTTGAGGATGAATAAGAAATGAAATATATCATACTTAGCACATTTTGACACATAGAAGACACCCAATGCAAGGCAACTGTTATTATAATCATTGTTGTTGTTAAATCTACATGTAGTTATATGTAGTCACAATAGTATTGATAATGCAAATGTTGGTACATACATGTTAGTAACCAATTCTCTGCAACTTCAGAATCTGATTTTGTCTGTGTCTATGGGTGCTCTACCTCCAAACATAAATATTTTTAAATTTTTTTAGTTGTAGTTGAACACACAATACCTGTATTTTATTTATTTATTTTTATGTGGTACCAAGGATTAAACCCAGTGCCTCACATGTGCTAGGCAAGCACTCTACCACTGAGCCACAACCCCAGCCCCTAAATATTTCAATTATATTTTACAGTTGTGGAAACAGATTGAGAAAGATGTCCAAGTGGATCCTCTGATAACATTTCCCTCATGCTTTGCATATATATGTATATATAAATATGTTGTGGTTGTTGTTGTTTGGTAACAGGGATTGAACCCAGGTCAAACCCTGAGCCACCTCCCCAGCCCTTTTAAAAATTTTTCACTTTTGAGACAGAGCCTTGCTCAGTTGCTGAGGCTGGCTTTGAACTTGCAATGCTCCTGCCTCAGCCTCCTGAGCTGCTGGAATTACAGACATGCACCATCACACCTGGCTCTCATTCTTACATACATTCTTAAAGGGAGCAAAAGGGATGAGAGCAACCCCTAGCAATGACACACTATCTGAGGACTACTCAAGGAGACTGTTGGACATATGCATTTCATCAGTCCTGAGTGTCACAGCTGTAAAATAAGATTTCTGGAAATGGTAATGTGTCACTATCAAGAATGGCTCACAGGGGATGATGTTGTGGAGTCACTGCTGGCTGAGGGACAAAAAATACAATCAACTAGCCAGTCATAGAGTCCGGAAAGACAATGACATAAGATCAGTGTGGCTCATCTCTGGAATTCAGTTATTTGTTTTCACTGAATAAAACTGCTTCGAAAGCCCCTACCAGACAGAATTCACTTAATGGTGAGAGGAAAGTGCAGTTAGGATTTTTAACAATTATCTGACAACTGCCCCCTCAGGCTAGAAGGCTATTCTGGACCTTGGGTTTCCGTGGTTCTCCAAGAACCTTGGATCAGCTCCAAAATTTCCTGAGCACAGGCCTGGCCCCTGGGACCTGTTCTTCCTTCTGCCATTTTCTCTAAGCTGATTGTATCACTTTTCTTCATGAATTGGCCCAAGGGCTATTTTCACTGTCAGTAAGACCAGGGTGAGAAGGCTCAGCCTCCATATTCATAAAGTGTTTATTTCTTATAAGGGAAAAAATGTGCTATATGTAGGGTGTGGTTTCCTCAAGATATATTAGAAATGAAAAACTTAAATTCCTGGGTCAGCAAACCAGGGTGTGAACCCAATGCTGTTGCATCTCAGCTGTGTGACATGGAACAGTTCACTTAATTTCCCTAAGCCTCAATTTCCCCATCTATCCAGATATAACAAGAATATCTATCTTGGAGGGTGCTGGGAGGATTCAATGAACCCAAGCACTTAATTTGTTTGGCACGGTGCCCGGCATGCAGTAAAGCATAGTTGACATTGGCGGTCCTCAAATATCCAAATAGCTAGTTGTCACAGTATTTAACAATGAAACTGTGGAGCCATGGACCAATCAAAATGGACTCTGGGATAGCCAGTGTCCAGTCTGATTGGTTGATACCTGTGTTGTTTCAGTTGTTCAATATTTTGAATATTGTTCTTGTATACTCATTCAATAAATGCCAACTCAATTATTATTGCAGTTCTCACAAGGAAGAGAATCAGGAACTCAGAGGACAGGTTGTCCTGTACAATTTGTACCTGTACATTATATGCTGTGTTCCTGAGTCCTTCATGCTCACCTGCTTCCTGAAGCTAGGAAGAAATAGTGTCACCATAGCAAATGGCACCCATGTATCATCTATCAAAGGAAGGACTTCACCTCCAGTGAAGCAAATGAGATGAATTCCTGATTGCTTCCAAGAGGACAGAATATCATTACCAAAAATGACTGTCTATCTTCATCAGATAGGTTCTTTTTCTCTGCCCCTTTCTTGCTCAGAAGATATTGGATAAGATCAAGAAAATAGAAGACAGAATGAACAAGTGAGGAGGCAGAGATGAACAGGATGTATACTCTCAACTGTTAGAACAAAAGCATAGATAAGCAGGGCCACCTTCCTCTGCAAAAACTATTATAGCCTTACAATGATCAGGCCTGGTGTGGGAGACAAGATTGTTTCCTTCATCATTTGCATTAAAAAAAATGTGGTTTCACATTTTTTCACATGGGTTGTCTGATTTACAAGAGTACTGAAACAATTGCTTTGGTACTGTCATTCTCTGAAATACACACAAGCACAAATAGTTTGCAAACACACAGCTGTATAGAAAATCTCATTTTTCCCACGGACATGAAAATGTTTCACTTCATATTTTTCTCTGTGAGGTTAGGATTAGTAGAGACACCCAAACCCATTTCACAGAGAAACATTAAAATAACTTCATTGTAAGAGGATTTTCAAGTTCACAATGTCAGATTTTTACATGGAATTATGTATTCTGCAGTAGTATTTGATTTTACCTGAAAATGGAGCTTAAAGAATCATCATTGATAATCTATCAACAGAAACTCTTTTATCTTAAGAAAGAAGCAGTTGTAAATTTTGGTCAACAAACCCTAGTGTGGCCTCAGGTTCATACTCTGTGTGGTTTTCTCCTCTTGAGTAGGGGAGAATGTGGCCAAGCCAGGTGCAGTGGTGCCTATCTGTAATTCCTACGACTTGAGAAGCTAAGGCAGGAGGATCACAGGTTCAAAGCCAGCCTCAGCAATTTAGGGAGGCTCTTAGCAATTTAGCAAGACCCTGTTTCAAAACTAATAAATTTAAAAGGGCTGGAGATGTGGCTTAGTGGTAAAGCACTTCTGGGTTAAATTATGGCATATATATATATATATATATATATATATATATATATATATATATATATGATATAAATATATATGTGTGTATATATATGTACGTATGTGTATATATACATATATATATGTAAATATATAAAATATGGCTAATGTTGCTGGCATGCATCAGCTCTCTGTTGCTGGCTGGAGTAGGCTTCTGTGATGCAAGAGAGCCTATGGAGAGGGCTGTGAGGCAAGGAACTGTGGTGGCCTCTTGAAGCTGAGAGCAGCCCCTGGCTGGAAAAATGGGGTCCTCAGTTCTACAAATAAATTCTGCCAACACAACAACCCGATGGAGCTTGGAAGTGGATCTTTTCCAAATTGAATCTTTGATGAGACAATAGCTTTGGCCAACATCTGGATTGTAGAGTGGTGAAGACCCTGTAAAAGGGAACCAGCTGAGTTGTGTCCCACCTTCTGACCTACAGTAACTAATGTGTTGTTTTAAGCCACTAAGTGTATTGCAATTTGTTACATAGCAATGGAAAGTTAACTCATAGACTTTGATGGGTCGGCAGATATCAGATTATCTCCTCTGTGCCTAACATTATGGCAGAATGGCATGGTGGTTATGAATTTCTCTGATTCTCCAGTATGGAAAGACGGAACAGTTAGGTTACCAAAACCCAAATACCCATAGGCTATATCTACAATAAAAGTACATAGCAAGGTATCCTATCAAATCCCAAACTGCCCAAATAGTCCAGATCCAGCTGTGATAAGAAACTACATGGAATGAAACAGGGAAAGTGACAGGGTTTCAAGAGCCATGAGAAAAGGAACCCCTAAATCAGCAGCAAATGCTCATGAAAAAACCTGGTGGGCCAATCTGAGAAAAGCCACTAAAGTGGTAGGAGATTCTACAAGGTCCAGTTGGGTGTGCAACAAGGAGATGACAGTGCTGGAGTCACCTGTCCTGAAAACTCTGGAAACTGACAGACAGGAGCTCTCTTCCAAGATAAAGCTCTGCAGTGAAGGAACACAGCTGAACCCAATCCAAACTGAGCAGGGCCAGGACAATCTGGGCAAAGAGAGAGAAAGTCCAGATATGAGCACATCTCCGGAAGTTCGAGACCACACACACACACACACACACACACACACTCACTCACGAGTTCCTTATCGCTTTGAGTAAACAGTATAAGAGTTCTTGAGCCCTGAAGCTAGTAAAACTATCTTGGCCACCTGAAAAGTTGCAAAAAAAAAAAAAAAAAAAAAAAAAGTTAGAATCTTATAGTTATTAAAAGAAAAAAAGAGGGCTTGGGATGTAATCAGTGGTAGAGTACTTGCAGGCATGAAGCCTTGGGTTTAATCCCCAATACCCAGACAACAACAATAACCCCACTAAGGAACAGAATTAATGCACTATGGACAACGAAATTATATCAGATAGACAGGTTTACAAAATAGACAAAAATTAATGTTGCAAAATGAGCTAAAATAATGTAAAAACATAATAGAAACTATAAAGGGAAAGCAAAAATTGGAATGTGAAAAAAATATATAAGTGATTGAAGAAAAAGAGAAGTGATACAACTTGGGAAATATTGAGAAATACAAGAAAAAAAATCATTTCCTAAATGAAGACTAAACTAAAAGTTACACATGCATAAATAGGTACCAGGGATAACACCCAAAGAGGAGGAGAGGATGAAAATGAGAACAAAATAAAAAAATAAATACATAAAATAAAAAAATAAATGAAGGAGGTTGACTCAAAGTGGGGTAGGGAGGGAGAGCATGGGAGGAAGATTATTTCTAGATAGGGAAGGGGGGAGGGAAAGGGAAGGGGGAGGGGATTAGCAAGGATGGTGGAATGTGATGGTCATCATTATACAAAATACATGTATGAAGATTTGAATTTGGTGTCAACATATCTTATATACAAACAGAGATATGAAAAATTTTGGCATATATGTGTATTAAGAATTATAATGCAAAAAATATAGTACATGTATAATGGCATAATTTGGCGTGAACATACTTTATATACAGAGTCACGAAAAATTGTGCTGTATATGGGAATAATGATTGTAATGCATTCCACTATTGTCATGTATTTAATAAAGAAAGAAAGAAAGAAAGAAGAAAAGAAAAGAAAAATAAATAAATGAAGAGATTTCTGTTTCTTGCTATGATAGAGTAACTTGAACTCTACTGACTCTTCCATCAGGAACAATCAAAACTGAACAAAATAAACGAGGCAGCTGTTTCCAGGCATTAGACAATAAGCAATGTCATCTTGGAAGAAAAAGAAGCTCATGACACAAGCCCTATAAAAAGAATATCATGAACCAACTAGGTTTTATCCCAAGAATACAAGGTTGAGTTGACATCTAAACATCAATCAATGTCATTTATGAAATTGCATAAAGGAGAAAAATCATATAAACATTTTAGTAGATGCAGAAAAAAATATCTGAAGAAACACCTCAATACCCACTCATGTTCAAGCCTCTCAGCAAACTAGAAGCTGAAGACAACTACCTGAATCCCTTAAATAGCTTATGTAGCCCAGCACAATGGCACATGCCTGTAATCCCAGCAGTGTGGGAGGCTGAGGCAGGAGGATTACAAGTTCAAAGCCAGCCTCAGCAACTTAGTGAGGCCCTAGGCAACTTAATGAGACTGTACCACTAAATTAAAAAATAAAAAAGGACTGGGGATGTGGCTTCAGTGGTTAAGCACCCCTGGGTTCAATCCCTGGTATAAAAAAATTGACTAAAGTGGCCTGTGTAAAAAGCCCAGGGGCTGGGATTGTGGCTCAGCGGTAGAGCGCTCGCCTAGCATGGGCGGGACCCGGGTTTGATTCTCAGCACCACATAAAAATAAAGGCATTGTGTTGTCTCCATCTACACCTAAAAAATAAAATTAAAAAAAAATTTTTAAAAGCTTATAGCTAACATTATGCTTGAGATGTAAGTATAAGGGCTTTCCCTTTAAGACTGGAAACAAAGTAATAATGTTGTCTGTTTATCATTTCTAGTCAACATGGAATAGGACCTTATAGCCAGAATAGGACTTTCTAGTCAAGAAATAAAAAAAGAAAATTAAAGGCATAAGTTTCAAAGAAGAAGTAAACCTCGAATTATAGACAACATTGAACATCCTAAGGCATCAATAAAAATATTAGAATTAGTGACTCCCAAAAAGAAGTTGAGTGGTCTTAAATTCTCACATTTAAAAATATTTCTCATCATGGGATGTCCCCTCAATGATTTCATGTTGAGCAACAGATTATTAATGAGGAAGAGTATATTAACCTGAAACCAAGTCAATCAATACCAGTTGAGATATTAATAAATGTCAAGTGATGAAATTGGCTTATTTAATAAAAATTTAAGAGTGATATGGAGATTTAACAAAGATGTGGTAATTATTCTGAAGTCTGTGGCCTCTGGGTTGCAAATTCTGGCTATAATTATAAGAAAGATGGTTTAAAACAGGATCATTTTCTATAAAGCAATTTAGTGATTACAGTGAGAATATCACAAATAAAAGCAAAAAGTCTTATTAGTATTTGAATAGATACATCTTGGGAGACATTCTTTTAGCAGCACCTCTACAGGATTTCAAAAGGACTGATTTGGAAGCCAAGAACTTAGCAGCAAAGTGAAGATGATGTCATCTGGACCCTGCATCTGATGACTCAAAATGTGGGTCTAGTGGTGACTAAGAACTCCAGTTGCAATGAGAAGTTAAATAAAACCATCGCACGGAATGTGAGATAAGACCAATGGCTGTATTTCTAAATCAAGATGTGATTTTATATACATTTCTATTTTTAAAACTTTCGCATATTTAAATTCAAGTTTAAATTTGTCTATTTCATTTGTAGCATTGAAGTTTAGAAATTTAAATTGGCCAAATCTCTTTCTTTTGGTGGAGATGGTTTCTCACTAGAAAAATGGGAGATGGCTTCCTATCCAAGCTTGTATTGGCATGTATGATGCTTAAAGTTATTGCAGGAGGGAAGAAAAAATCAATGTGGGCAGTTGAAAAGGTGGGATTTAAATGGGTAGGTTTTGTGTTAGTAGGGATGGAAGCTTTCCAACTGTGGGAAAAGAAATGAATCAGGACGCATTAAAAAGAACAGCTTGACCTGGGCCTCTCCCTCAAATAATAGTTGGAGAAAGACTGGCTTTGACTATCAGTGAACACTGGAACAGAGGAAAATTAGGACTCATTGTGCATGTGTGATGAGGTCAGGTTGTGAAAGACCTGGTCAGCCAAAGGGCCTTGGATAAATTCATTCTCTGAGACAGTGACCCTCCAATTACAGTCGAGGTGCATTATGACATTTATGTGTACTGGGCATTTTTACCTCTATAAACATCTTCTTCATAAAAATATTAAAAATTATAAGACTAAAAATAAATACAAAAATAAATATAATCCAGTCTTCAGTTATTATTATATTTATATTATTATATGTACTTTTTCTTTCAATTAAAAAAATTTTTTATGGTGCTGGAGAATCAAACTCAGAGCCTCTGACTGGCTGAGCAAGTGTTCTACCACTGAGACATATCCCCAATCCCTCTTTCAATTTTAAAAGAAATTAAAACTTGCCAGGTGAAGTGGCACACATCTGTAATCCCAGCAACTTGGGAGACTGAGACAGGAGGATTGCAAGTTTGAGGCCAGTCTCAGCAAGTGAGTGAGACCTCAACAACTTAGTGAGATCCTGTCTCTAAAAAAATAAAAAGACTGAGCATGTAGCTCAGTGGTAAAGCACCCCTGGGTCCAATCCCCAGAACAAACAAAACAAAAACTTTATATTTTCTTGAGTCCATAAAAGCACTCTGGTCCTTGCTCGCTGCCAGCTACATCTAGTGGTGACTCAGTCCTGGTTAGACTGATGATTGCATTTTATATGTGACAAGCATTTTGTGGTTAAGGAGTTGTTAGGGTCATTTTATATATGTGGACAACACCATATTTCTGCATATGAAGAGACAAATATTTCCTGGGTCATAAAATGTTTACGTGTAGGCAAAGTTGGACCAGGAAGGGTGAGATTTTTTTTTTTTTTTTTGGTCTGATATTTGGCCATGGCCATGAAAAACCATCTGGAAAGCAGAATTCAGTGGAAGAATACAGGTTGTCTAAAAGGCTTATGTCTGGGTCTAGTTTTTGGAAAACAGCTTCCAGAACACTGGAAATAAGATGGTGCCCTTCACAATGGAAAGGAAAGACACTTCAGTGGCCATATATTACCTAAGATCACATACCTGAATGTGATCTTGATGTCCTTAAAATAGTCCCATAGAGGGGGAACATGGGAGGAAAAGATGAACTCTAGATAGGACAGAGGGGTGGGAGGGGAAGAGAGGGAGCAGGGGGTTAGCAAGGAAGGTGGAATGTGATGGACATCATCATCCAAAGTACATGTATGAAGACACAAATTGTTGTCAACATACTTTATAAACAACCAGAGATATGAAAAATTGTGCTCTATATGTGTAATAAGAATTATAATGCATTCTGCTGTCATTTATTTTTTTTTAAAATCAATAAAAAACATTAAAAAATAGTCCCATAATGTCCTTAAAAATTTCTGTCACTAATTCTTGTGTGTGTGTGTGTGTGTGTGTGTGTGTGTGTTTATTTTACTGGAGATTGAACCCAGAGGCCCTCTACCACTGAACCTATCCCTAGCCCCTTTTTATTTTTTGAGACAGGTTCTTGCTAAATTGCCCAGGCTGGCCTTGAACTTGTGACCTTCCTGTCTCAGTCTTCCCTTTAGGTGTTAATTATAATCAATGGGCTTTGGATCATTCCCAGATGAAGATATTAAAGTGGTGACAAAGAGAAAAATCTCTTGGGACTCGTATGCTATTGGTAACAACTAGAAAAAGACTGTACGGAGAATGGGAAATGTGGTAGTAGTGTTGGGTTTCCTCCATTAGCAGGCCTTTCCCCAGAGGGTCATCTAGACAATGCCTCCCTCTTCAATCCTTGGAGTGCCCTGAGTCTCTTTCCCACTGAGGTTGATCCTTTGCTGAAACTACCAGGACTTAGGAAATATTTATCTTCTAGTGGGATACTAGAAGGGCTGAAAAAGAGAGGCTTCTTGTAAGGCAGACCAGTAGAATAAATTCGAGAGTAGGGTAGGGAGGAGACTATAGTTAGAAGCACAAGCGGTGGTCTTGCCATTCAAAAGTGTGGTTCCAGGACCGGCAAAATTGGTACCAATATATACTTTAGCAAAATCCCCAGGAAATGTGTCAATGTGATTAACATTTGGGAAACACTGGGCTAGAGTATTAGCTGAGAGGCTTGGGAGGGAAGGTGAGATTGGCAAGGCAGATCAAAAGTTACAATTAGCAAGCTTTGGTATCTTCATATTTTGGAATGCCTGAAAGATGACTTAGAGAATACAAATTTCGGAGACTGAAAGTAAACAAGTAATTTTCCAATACTCATTTGCCTATCAGTAATTGATAGTCTAATTTTAAAATAATGTCTATTAGTTAAAACATTCGATCCCTGCTCAGGTAACATGATTTCTGTTTGCCAAATTTGCTGTACCTTCTGGCATTATTTTTACATACTTGGAAACAACTCAATTGCCCTTTTCTGCCTGGATAAGATAAACCCCTGGCTGTACTTATTCATATTTGGTTTTCTCCTCATTATTTAATCAAGATTCTCTTCCTATGCATTTTTTATGTAACTTTGGACATTGTTAATTATTAGTGCCATCACAAGTAAGGAGCCATCTTTTGCAGTGTGTAATCTATTCAGTTATAATTAGATAGCATGAGATTACATATGTGCTCTAAATATTAGCAATTTTGCTTAGTTTAGGGAACCAGTAAGAATGGACTGATATCCTGGGACCATGAAAAGGATAAAATAACTTCCATGGGTGTCTTATTCATGGTCGAAAAATACTAAATATCTCTGGATTTCTTTGCTGGTTAAAAGAATAAAAAAAGAAGTTAAAGTTATTGCAAGAATTAGTGGAAACAGCATCTCTGCAGGGCTCCTATGCCATGTACGTGTACAAGAACTGACTGTTTCAAGGACTCATCCAGACGTTTTGCCTGCATGATATCAGCATCATGGATATTTGCAAACACAGGTATAGCTGAACATCTCCTTCAATTTTCTTGCAACTGTGTAGACACAGTAATGCTTTTGGTCCTCTTTTCCCCAGCTGCAGGGGGAAAAGCACATACAATTCACCCCTCTTGCCCTTTCTTTATCACCTAGCTACTTCCAAATTAAAATTTCTAGTTTGAACTACGGAAAATGATGTTCTCAGAATTTTTTCCTCCTGAAACCAAATGAAAGCCTACATTTTTTTTTCTGCCTGCTATAGCTTGGAGACAAAGAAGCTATGAACATTTTTTTTTCATAATAAGTGTGATTTATTCCTCAAGATAAAGAAGTAACTCAGATCACTTCCAAAGGTCGACTGCCAAAGGTTCTGGCTCTTCTCTCAGATGGCAGTAGGAAAGTGAATTCATCAGGCTATTGCTTACCTTAAAACTCTGGATGCCTCTGGGCTTACCAGTATTATCACTTTCCATCACAGGTTCCAGACTGGTAGCCTGGAGTCTGGCCTAAAGACATGTTTTGTTTGGAATACCCGGTGTTTTCATAATATTTAAATCAAAATTTCAAAATAGGGATAATTCAGGATTACTTGAACTTTGTAAAATATGAGAATATATGCTGGGCATGGTGATACATGCCTGTAATCGCAGCAGTTTGGGAGGCTAAGCAGGAGGATTGCAAGTTCAAAGTCAGACTCAGCAATCTAGCAAGGCCCTTAGCAAGGCCCTAAGGCTCTGTCTCAAAATAAAAAATAAAAAGGACTGGGGTGTGGCTCAGTGGTAAAGTAGCCCTGAGCACAATGCCAAGTACCAAAAAAGAAAGAAAGAAAGAAAGGAGAAAGAAAGAAAGAAAGGAAGGAAGGAAGGAAGGAAGGAAGGAAGGAAGGAAGGAAGGAAGGAAGGAAGGAAGAAAATGAGAATATATGACAAGACTGGCCTTTAATTCATTGTATGCCAGTGATCAGCAGGAGCTGACTAGTGACTTCCCCGGATGCCCCATTGCCTAGCATTCTCTGCCATTCCCCTGACTTTGGTCCTGAATACCAGCTTCACTTACTCATCTCTAGACTTGCTATTATTTGACTTTTGTAGTTGAGAAATATTTATCAGGGACTGTGTCTTTATCAAGAATGAGATACCTAAGATAAAATAATAATTATATTTCAAGGAAAAGAGAGGTGTACAAATTTCTTCTTGGACTTGTGAAATATTCTTACATAGATTGAATGTATGACCTTACTTCTCCTCCTATATTTGGAAAGGAGTGGAGTGCCCAAATTGTCAGTGACAAAAATGCAGATAAGTTTGCAAAACCACATGATATATATGTGTGTGAGCTATTTGGACAGAAATGCACCTGGGATCAGGGAAGCTAAGTTGCTGTTCAGTGATGAGATAGAGGCTGTGTTTTTTTAGCATTCATGTTTCTACCTTCCTCGAAAAATGTGCTGTTCCTTAGATTTCAACCAGGAAATAATTTCATGTCGAGATAGCAGAATTAAAAAGTCTTTCCCATCCTCCACAGACCCACAACCCAGCACATTGAGGGAGGTCACCAGCCTCCACCCAGGTGAGAAAGCTGCCCGGCAGCATCACACAAACAGAAGACAAATTGACCTGATGAGTGTAACGCCTGCCCACATGTACAGAGCACATCTATAGCTTCCCATCTGGGAGGTGGGGGTGAAGAATAAAAATTGAGCTTAAGTAAAGTGCATTCAGCAGACCTAAGAATTGGGGCTATGGCAGGGCAGACAGAAGACAATTAGAAGAACCTTGAAGAAGAAAAATTCAGACCATAGCAGAACAGACATGACTGAATCCCTCAGCTAATACCCTCTGTCTGCTCCCCTACTCCCCATAGTTCTTGAACAGAAAGGATCAGAAACTGCTGTAGGCTATTTCTAATGGGTGTCTGGTGGATCAAAGACTATATTCTTCCTTTCTGTTATTTTGGCAAGTAGTAAGAGCAGGGCAGTAGAAATGGCCAGGGTTTCTCTGTCGGCCTTCCGAGGTCAAAGGCAGCTGCATCCATTAAGCATCCATTATTCTGAACCCTCACCTCTTACAGAGCTGTTCTCTGAGGGAGCATTAGGAACCTTTTGTAGGGGTGAAGGACCCTTCTAGAGTGGCAGGGATTGAGAACCCCCAACTCCTACTCTTTTGAAATTTCAGCACTGCGAGAATGTCTTTTGGATTGAGGTAGATCTGCTAATGACTGCTGATAGGAAAAAAACTTAGATGAGGAACTTGCAATAAAGGAAGGGAACATGGGGGCTGGTAGGTCAAGTTAGCACAAAGAGAAGTGAGAGAGAGGGTGTGGGGAGGGTTTGTTCTGTCTCAGCTTACAGCTGTTGCCATGAATAGTACTGCACCTTGGGAACTCCATGAAGCACATGAAAACAGTTGTCACCTTGGATCCATCCCAAGTTGGGACACTGTTGGTCCAGGCGTTGTTTTAAGGTCTCACTGCAGTGGTGGACACATGTTCTATAGACAGTGTGGCATCCATCTTCAACAGTTAAATCCAAAATCAAAGCTAGGGTGGTATGGGGCCGATGCGCTACTTTCAGTTCTCTCTTCTTCTGGTTTTAGTAAGGCTCTCGTGTTCTTACACAGTTTTAAGAAATGCTGAGTTGGTCCTGGAGAGATGACTGTGCTTCTTGATAAGAATAGTAGGTTTGATTCCATTTGAACTGATCGAGTGGACCCTAAGAGTCACATGGTCAAAGTTAAAAGTACAGAATAAGTGCATGCCATCATCAGCCCCATCAAATGAATTAAGTCTTTATTTACAAATCCCTGGTTGTCTCTCTGTGACTGAATAAAAGAAAAAAAAAAAGAGAGATTCCTGGACAAGGAGGAACCTACCGGACTGTTGCTGATAAGACTCTTGGACTTGGTGTGGTTAATCTGGTGATTAGCCCTATCTTACTAAATACTGCCTTAATAAAGTTTATTTCCATCTGAATATACAGCATGGTTCACTTGCTCGTGTGATGAGGTGGGGGTGGGGAGAGGACTGAAGGTGGGTCACAAAGGGAAAGAAATATGTTTACCTTCCATAAGATAAGTGGTCACATGGCTGCCAGAGGTGGGAGCAATACATTGCCTGCACCTATCCAAGGTAGGTCCTAAGCTGTGTGATGGGAAGGGGAGCAGGTTAGCCCCCTGAGTTATAGTTACCCCGCCACCGGTGAAGCCACTACAGGAGTGGGGACTGACTCTTCTCAACCTGCACTGGGTTGTTCAGCTGAACCTTGGGAGGTTTCAGCATGTTCCAAGGTATAACAATCGAGTTAGCACATACCAGTACAGCTTGAAATGGCAGATAATGAGCATTAATCTCCCTAATAAATTCATTAGTCAGCTTTATAGTCTTGAAAGTGGTTTGTACACTCAGATCGTAAATTAAGCCCTGGTTAGACATTAACCTTCTCTGACTTCACTCAGCAAATCTCCCAGTAGCACTAATGGGATCAAAAGTTCTTCAGCCTTCCATAAGACCTGAATTTTTCCTTTGCCTAATTATACTGACACAAAGCTTCCCAGAACATTTTTATAGTGTAGTTAAAAAGAAAGTAATGTCTAATTTAACTTCTTTGGGCATATTTACTTAAAAAAAATGACTAACAATGTGTAAGTCATTCAGGATCCTGCATTCTGGGGGACAGATACTTCCCAGGCCACCTTTGTAGGGAGATCAGAAGAGCCGTCTATCACTCGCATGGCATTTCTTTCAGGGTGGACTCCCTTAAAGCTGGGTCCATGTACAAGGTCAGCCCTCTGTGTAGTTGTTTCTCTCTGGCTGTTCCAAAATATGCTCCTGAAGCATGGTGCAATATTTCCCTTCTAGGGAATTATAAACATAATTACATTCTATTCAACGGTTTGCATTTCCTGTATCCAGAGTTCTGTGGACTTGCAAAGCTTAGAGAGATACCAGAAATGCCAGACTAGTGTCTTCAAGATGCTGTCCATTATTCCTCACCCTCAGTCTTGTCTTATTTTCCTTTCCTCTTTTGCCTTCTGCTGCCAAGTGAACTGAGAGGCTCGCTTTCTGTCCTCAGTGCTCCACTGTGAATCCTGCAAACAAGATCAGATTGTTCACCTCTTATGTTTCCCCCACATTTCAGTCCCTAATCCCCTCCTTCAAAGTAATTTACTAAAACTTCTCCAGATGGTCCCTTGTACTTTATCATTCCATGTCTACTTTCTCATCAGAGCACCCGCACATATAGGATCTCTGCAAAACTGAAGCTGGTTTTGAAATATCTGACTTTAAATCTTCTAGGCAGTTGAATGTCTTTGTGATGGGCCCGATTCTAGCACCTGGGGATATAGAGAGACGAAATAGCAAATATCCCTACCTGCTTGAGCTGAGGTCCTAGTAATACTTTTTTTTTTCTTTTTCCGCAGTGCTGGGAATTAAACCTGGAGCCTTCTACTTGCTAGGCAAATTCTCTACCACTGAATCAGCCCTTGAAGTTCCTTGAGAGTAATGCAGCAAGACTTTGTATTTATAAACATATTTAAAAAGAGAGAGTTTTTTTAAAAAATGTGTTTTGATGTAATTCTAATGAGAACACAACATGTACAGAAATTCTATTGAAAATGCAAATGTCAACACATGTTTAGATCATTAATGGTATCCTGCTGATGATTTGCCTTCCCCATGAATTTTTAATATAAGTTTCCTTTCATCTGGAAATTATTTTATTTTGCATAGACAAATACATTTATCCGTGTGCTTATTGTTGTCTTAAATTTTTCAAATGCATTTATTTTTCCAAATTACTAACATAAAATCTGAATTTTAAAGACAGAGGACAGAAGAGAAAGTGGGTGTATTTTGAAGCTTTTTGTCTGTTTGTTGTGTGAACTCAGAGTTGATAGGTGTGTGAACTCTGAAGTCTCTCTCTGACACACATGTACACACATAAACACACACACACACACACACACACACACACACACAGAGCCAGGCCCTAACTGTACAGAATAAGTTTGGCTTTATAGGCATGCACCAGTTGAACATAAGATCCTGAGTGATTTCAGGCAACCATCTATCTCATTTAAAAGGAAGTTATATTGAGTATTCACAAATATATTTATATCTATATAGTAGTCTGTGGATAAATGTGATCCTCCAAGTTTTTTTGTCTTTTGCCTTTGGCAGCCCAGTATTATGGGCAGGGTGCCACAGGCCTCACCAGTCTCTACTGCTGCCATAGGTCTTGGATATGGTCTGAGCATGTTCCCAGTGGTTCTTGTGCTGAAGAATTGATCGCATGGTCCTCCCATATAGTGGGGTTTAGGTGGTGGAGCTTTTAAGAGATAGGGCCTTGTGGAAGATGGTTTATTCACTGGGAGTGCTGCCGTTGGAAGGGATTAAGGTAGTTCTCGGGGGACCTCAGTTAATTTCCCACAAGAGAGAATTATTATAAAAAGGACTAGCCTGACCACTGAATGGCTTCCTGTCTCACCATTTGATCTCTCCCTCTCACACACTCTTTAAACATGATGCCATCTAGTTTGTTATAAGGTAACTGGATACCCTCATCAGAGGCTGAACTGATGGCACATCTGATCCTGGACTTTCAGCTTCCAAATCTATGAAGTTAAACAAACCTCTTTTCTTCATAAGTACTTAAAATATTTTGTTATAGCAACAGAAAACTGATTAATACAATCACACCCTCTGTGTTTCCACAATTGCTTTACATATGTTTTTATAACCAATCATGATACTTCCTTGGCCCAAGAATGCATCTGAGTTTGCATTTCCTGAACTGGAAGCTTTTCTGGGTCCCCCTTTCACCTCTGATATATCTGGTTTTGGTTCTTTCGAACTACCCTCAGGGTGTTGTGTTGTTTGACCAGGACTTAGAAAATGCCATGGGAGGCAAGAGCATTGAAATTATATTACTTTTAGATGTCTTGTAAGTTTTATCCTCTCTCTGCTCCACAATTTGGGTTCTGAGTTTGGTATGGTTTTATCAGTGGGAAGTGGGAAGAAACAGTGATGTAATTTTAGATGAGTTTGGAAGGAAAAATCTAGGAAGGGAAGTAAGGACACAGAGACTTCTCCCTTCTCCATGTTAATCCTAGAGAATGTTAACCTCCTGTGCTCATTGACTCCAGCTGTTTCCAGATGGCTGCAGGAACTTATTGAATTACTGATCTGGGTACGCTCACTTCTTGGGGTATAATTGGGGGGCGGGGGCAGGGATGAAAAAGGAAAGGGGAAAACATCCAGGTTTATCTCAATTAGAACTCTGGCTGGGTGCAGAGGCACATACCTGTAATCCCAGTGACTCGAAAGGCTAAGGCAAGAGGATTGTAGGTTTGAGGCCACCCTTAGCAACTTAGTGAGGCCAACTCTCAAAATAAAAATATATAAAAAGGGCTGGGGATCTAGCTCAGCGGTAGAGTGCTACTGGGTTTAATCCTAAATAAATAAATAAATAAATACATAAAAGTCGAACTGATTCTTTTTTTTTTTTTTTAACCTGAGCCTCCACATCAGGGCCGCCAAAGGACAACCTCGAATTAAAACAATGTTTCTCAAAGTGTGTTCCCTGGACCACCGTGACAGCATATTAAAAAGCAAATTCCTCTTAGTACTCCACCCTAAATCCCTATGACCTACCTCTCCTAGTTTGCTTGCAGTTATGAGAGATGATTCACTTGCATGAATCTCTCCCCTATTGCCTGAGGGTTATTCTCTGGCTTCAAAAGAGCTTATAAATACCAGGGGAATTCATGGTCAGCAAGATGACCCCCAACAAATAAGGAAAAGGAGTTGGTGAGTGACTATCCCAGCTTGTCTTGTCTTCAGTAAGGTAATTTTAAGGCATGGTCTTCGTAGTTCTTTAGAGCATCCCCAGAAGAACTGGGCTTCATTGACCCCCATCAACAACCTATCCATTCACACACACTTTTCCTGCCTCACCTGCTCCATCCCTCATGGTGCTTCTGAGCCCATTGTTTCAATAAACCACTTACATCCACATCTTTAGTTTAGGGTGTCCTTTTTGAGAACTCAAACTAAGGACCCTCACCCTAGACAAGAGGAGGTAGAATTGGGGTGACTAAGAGACTTTGGAGTCAACTGCCTAGGTACACATCCAGGCTCCACCACTAATTAGCTGATAACTAGCTAACTAGTTATTAACCATTCTGAACTTCAGTATCCTCTATAAAATGGGAATGGTAATAGCAGCTACCTTATGGAATTTTTTTTTTTTTTGAGGACTAAATGAGTTCATACATGTAAAGTGCTTATAATAGTGCCTGACACATAGAAAATGTATAATAAATGTCTGCCATTATTATTAACTGATAAATCAAAGTCTCTTGTGTGGGCCCCAGAAACATGCTCTGTATAAGCTCCCCAAGTGATTCTCATGCACAATAAAATTTGAGAACTATTGAAGTAGAGATGTGACCCTGGGCTTTCCTGTTCACAAAGAAAACACTTCAGGAAGCCTGTTCTACCCCAGCAGATAGGAAGACAAACATCTTTTTCACAGGAAGCCTTGGGGGTCAAATAAAAAAAGTTGTGTCACTGCTGAGAGTAGGAGGGTGGGGGTGGGAGGGATAGGACAGGTAATCCTATCCTTGGAGCTCACCAGGGGGCTGAATTCACCCCCTGATTTTAGCTTTATTCCAACATTAGGTAAAAGAAGTCCTAAAATACTTCAGCCCTTCTGAACCAATGGTCCTCAAAGTGTGGTCAGGCTGGCAACATGGACACCACCTGGGAGCTTCATAGAAATACAGTTCTTAGGTTCTACCCAGACATACTGCATTCGAGGCTGGCAATCTGTGTTTTAACCAGTCTGCTGAGTGCTACTGATCCAGCCCCAATTTTGAGAACCACTTTCCTGAACCAAAGAAATTCTCTAAAGCTTTAGTTACCAATGGGATCCCTAAACCAGAGTTTTCCCAGAAGTATTCTTTTCAATCAGATAACCATTGATATGTTTAAAGAAAGAAAGAAATCTCAACTCTGCTTAGTAATGATCATAATGAATGGGACCTAAATGTAAAGCATCCCAGGGTTACATATGTAGCCTCACAGGAACACCCTGGTTGTACAATACTAATATTAAAATATAATTGTTTTTCCATAATTAAGTCCTCCATATTTCTTACATCCACCTGGGCAGGTCAACTCACAGGTGACTTTATGGAATTTGAGTCCTGCTGACCCCACAGATACATATATATTTTTTAATGGAAAAAATGAAGCAATTCAGGAAACTTTTTTTGGGGGGGTGGGGGGGGGGACAGAGAATTGAACCATTCAACCACTGAGCCACATCTCCACCCTAAATAAAGACAGGGTCTCACTGAGCTGCTTGGTGTCTTGCCATTACTGAGGCTGGCTTTGTACTTGCAATCCTCCTGCCTCAGCCTCCTGAGCTGCTGGGATTACAGGTGTGCACCATCACATCTAGCCAATTTAGAAAACATTTTTAACATTAATGAAGAAAAATTATCTCAAGTTATAAAGAGTAGAAGGATTTTTTGTTTTAACTGAATTAGTTTTCCTCTGATATCCCTTAGGACATAATGATCACGGGTACATTTTATCTCTTTTTATTCATCTCAGACTTGTTGGCCCATTTTCTGACTTACTGCTAGAAGAATTCCTGGCAGAAACTCATTCTTTTCAGGTTATTTCTTGAGCTTTTTGAAAAATCTCTGTCATTGCAATTATTTAAAATTTATCAAATGCAAAAATGTTCTGTATGTATGTTATCTGATTTAATCCTCAACATTCTTATGATGTTTTGTTATTTCAGTTTTTAACAGATGAAGAAACTAAGGCACCGAGAGGTTAAATATCTTAACTGTGATTACATATAAGTAGCCTAGCCAAGCTGCAACTCAGACCCAAACAATCTGATTCTTCACTAACACTCCTGCCCAATACCACGAACCATAAGATAATGGTTATTAGATCATTTCTGTTAATGAATAGTACACCTGTCCTGTAAAATACTAGGATAGATTTAAGATAGCTTTTACATTTACAGAATAATTATACTTTTTCTTTTTTTGAGTCAGGGTTCCACTATGTTATTCAGATTAGCTTCAAATTCAGTGATACTCCTGCCCAGCCTCCCTAGTAGCTGGGATTACAAGTGTGAGCCACCACAGAATAATTATAGATTTACAGAAACTTTGAAATAATAGCACAGAGTCAGCAGCATACCTTTCAATGAGCTTCTTCCATTGTTATCATATGTAACCATAAACATTTATGAAAAATAAGAAATTAACATTGGTATACCACCGTTAATTATCACTGACTTTACTCCAATTTTACCAGTTTTTGCATTAAAACTCTTTCTGTTGCAATATCCAACTCAGGTTACTTGTTGCGTTTAGTTGTTGTGTCTCTTTAGTCTCCTCTAACTCATGACAGTTTCTCATCTTTTCTTTTTATAACCTGGACAGTTTCTTTGCTTTTTGTTTCTTGGGGTTCTCAGAATTGAAACCAGGGCCTTGTGCCTGCTAGGCATGTGTTCTATCCCTGATCCACTTTCTCAGCCCTTTTAATTTTTTCCTTTATTTTGAGACAGAGTCTTGCTAAGTTGCCCAGGCTGCCCTCAAACTTTGGATCCTCCTGAGTAGCTGAGATCACAGACATGCGCCACCACACCCTGCCCTGTTTATTTATTTTTTAAAGATAGGATCTTATTAAGTTGCTGAGGCTGGCCTTGAACTTGGGATCCTCCTACCTTAGCCTCCCAAGCAGCTAGGATGACAGGTGTGTGCCACTGCCCCTGTTGAATCTGGATAGTTTTGAAGAGTACTGGTCAGGTGCTTTGTAGAGTTCCCCTCAGTTTGGATTTGTCTGACTAGTTTTCTCATGTGAGATTGTGAAACTGGATTTGAGGGAAGAAAACCACAAGGTGAAGTGGCTTTTCAGTGTGTACACGTCATCAGACCTCAATTACCACCCCCAGTGATGTCGACCTCCATCACTCAGGCCAGGTGTTGTAAATCAGGTCTCCCCACTGCGATGCTATGATTTTTCCCTTTCCATACTCTATCCATTGAAAATGAGTCACTGCTAAATTCTGCATGCACTCAGGGAATGGAGGAAAAAAAGTTTCATTTTCTGGAGAGTAAAGTATCAACATTTATTAACTAGAGCTCTTCTGCATAGAAGACATGTCCCTTCTCTATTTTTTCATTTTTTTTTACTCAATATGTACTTGGGGGGTGCTGGGGATGTGGCTCATGCGGTAGCACGCTCGACTGGCAGGTGTGGGGCGCTGGGTTCGATCCTCAGCACCACATAAAAATAAAATAAAGATGTCGTGTCCACCGAAAACTAAAATAAATAAATAAATATTAAAAAATATGTACTTGGGTATCTTTAGTTTATTCTTTGGCTTACAATCCAATATTATGGTTATTTACTTTCTTGCTTACACTGTTCTAGCTTTGGCCATTGGGAACGGTTTCAGGTTGGGCCCTGTGTCCTTTTGACATGCCCCATGCTTGTTTTCCCTGTGCCCAGCCTTTCCTTCAAGTACCCCTTTTTCTTTTATTGGAGAATGGCACTTAGAAAGCAAGACCTGGATGCTAGTTGTGTTTACTGATGCTGAATGTGATGGCTTCCAGGCCCTGTCAGCTGACCCAGCAAGAAATAAATTTGTATATGTAACCCTTATATAAATACATATCTACATTTATTTCTTTATCTAATTATCTGAATGTATATTTACTAAAATATATTAATATAAAAATAAGCATAAGTTCATCCTGATTTCTCCCACTCTAATCCAGAAGCACAGGGGCCAATCTAGCCTGCTCTCCTTCCATATTTCTTTCTTTTTTTTTTTTTCTTCTATTTGATTGATTGGTTGATTGCAGGGATTGAACCCAGGGGCTCTTTACCACAGAGCCACATCTCAAGCCCTTTATTTATTTCAAGGATCTCACTGAGTTGCTTAAGACCTCACTAATTGCTGAGTCTGGCTTTGAATTCATGATCCTCCTGCCTCAGCTTCCCACTCCTAGCATATTTCTAACTTCTTTCTCTGACATGTATTTGCTTATTTGTTTGAGTCTACACTGCTGGCTCCAAGACCTGTAAGAAACAATTCACCAAGTAGGGTAAGGTGTTTAGATAGAATTCCATTTCTTTATTTATTTTTTGTCTTTAGTCTTACAGTATCCAGTCAAAATACCTATTTCCCAAGTTACTTAGGTAAGCTTCTTTTTCCCACCCCTTTCAGTGAGATTCTAGCATATAGTTAGATTAGGGTAAGGTGTTTAGATAGAATTCCATTTCTTTATTTATTTTTTGTCTTTAGTCTTACAGTATCCAGTCAAAATACCTATTTCCCAAGTTACTTAGGTAAGCTTCTTTTTCCCACCCCTTTCAGTGAGATTCTAGCATATAGTTAGATTCATTTGTCATAGTCAGACAGCCATTCTGGGATGGGACAGATCTTTCTAGTCCATTTGCACAAGGTTTTATTGAATATCAGGACTCCTAGCAACCATATATATTTTCAGTAGATTTTTTTGTATCTATATCTATATATCCAGAATATTATTCAAAGCATATGTGTTCACTGGAGAAAAATATCCAAAAATACAGGAAAAGAAAATAAGTCACTAGGAAGCCAATTGCTTTGAAATAACCATGATCAAAATTTTAGGATTTTTATTTCCTTCTGGACTCCCTTAGATGAATGAAAATATCATTTTACATTTCATGTTATTCTGAATGTATTTTTTTACATTTACTATATGAGAAACATAAAATTGTCTTTTAGTATTCAAAAACACAAATTTTCCAAAATCTTTTCTTCCCTCCTCCTCAGGGATTTCAGATTAGTAATCAGAGAGGCTCAGCAAATGTTAATACATCCATACCAATAAACAACTGGGACTTTTTCTGGCAAAGGGAACTGATTAATACAATGTGTGCAAACATTAATTGATGGTGTAAATTAAGAATCGAGTCCCCGGTTTTAAAGATGTTATACATGCATTGCAATCACGGAAAGCATTTAACCAAATTTCTTCTTGCATGCCATTGTGTGTTGTTGAATAGCTAATTTATAATTGCATTAGTCTGTAAAATAATCTATTAATAAAATTGGAGAAAATGGGGCATAGATTCATTATCTCAGTCAGTTGTGGCTGCTCACTGAAGAACACTTTCCCTGCAAATGAGGTGGAGACCTCATTATCATGCTCACTAGGCTGGGAAGCACATATCTGTCCTTGATTCATCTAGTGCTGAGTAATGTTCCAGCAACTCAACTAATTCATTAAAGTTAGTGGAAAACTTGATTGTATGCTTAATCTTTTTTGGTGTTAATTAATGTTGTCTTTGGTCTTAAAATGTTTCATAATTTACTGAATTGAAAAATCAATTGTGTATTGGCTTTGAAGGTACATGTGCTTTCTGCTAGTTGCTCCTGGCCTTTCTGGGGGAAAAGCTGGGTTCCAAATTCATAATTTTTTTCCCCAGACATTTTTTTTCTCACCATTGTTTGGACTCATTAAAGGACAGGGTAGAAAATACACAGAGGGCTGGGGATGTGGCTCAAGCGGTAGCGCGCTCGCCTGGCATGCGTGCGGCCCGGGTTCGATCCTCAACACTACATACAAACAAAGATGTTGTGTCCACCTAAAAAACTAAAAAATAAATATTAAAATTTCTCTCTCTCTTTCTCTCTCCTCTATCTCTCTCTCTCTCTTAAAAAAAAATAAAAATAAAATACACAGAGAAGAGTACCAGGGACGACTGTCAAAATTACTGTCAGAGAAAGCTAGGAAACCTACAACTCAATGGGTGAGCATAAAGAGCCTGTAGTGAAATATTCATCCATTCAATCTTTATACAATCAATCAACAGTCATTGCTGAAATACCAAAAATATGCCAGGCACCAGGAAAGGCATTTCACATGCAGAAAAATTCAAGATTTGGTCTGGGACTGACAAAGATATTGGAAACTGAGCACTTGAGCTTTACCATTGTTGGTGAAGCAAGTTACTATGCCTTTTCAGGAGGTGAGGGTAGAAATGTGACAGTATCTACTAGCTGTTGATGTGTGTATCTTCTATTACTCAACAAATCCACTTTGCAGAATATATATCCTATGGAAATATGGTTTATGCTCATTATTTGCAAGTTCTCTTGCTCATTAAAATTTATTTGTAACTCCAAAATAAATGCAGAATTTTCAGTCTTTTATGAACATGTGCAGAACAGAGAAAAATTTGGTCCAATGCACATATTCCCAGCTTAGGTCAAACAAGGTGACCCTCTGCTGCCTTGCTTCAGATCCCACATGATAAACAAGGATTCTATTTGTAGTCTGTTTAGTGCCATGTTTTCCACATTTTGCTTCTTTTTGTTGGTAATTTTTCTGATTAAAGGGGGCGTAGAGCATAGTGCTGAAGCCCTGTCTGGTATTTCTAAGTTCAAGAACAATGTGATGAGCTTTAAGGAGAAAATGCAATTAGATAAACTTCCTTCAGGCATGAGCTACAATGCTGTTGCCTCTGAATTAAATGTTGATGAGTCAACAATTTATATTAAAGTGTCTTGCTGGGCGTGGTGGTGCATGCCTGTAACCCCAGCAACTCAGGAGGCTGAGGCAGGAGGATCATGAGTTCAAAGCCAGCCTTAGCAATTTAGTGAGATCCTGTCTCTAAATAAAATATTAAAAACGGCTTGGGGATGTGGCTCAGTGGGTAAGTGCCCCTGGGTTCAATCTCTGTTTAAAGATACAAAAAAGTGTCTTTAAACAGAAACATACATGAACTGGAATGTTTGTTTCCCCCGGAATGTGTTTGTTGAAGCCCTCCCTGACCCTGAATGCAATGGTATTTGGAGAAGGGCCTTTGGGAGATCATTTTGGGTAGATGAGGTCCTGAGGATGGAGCAATCATGTGGAATTAGGAACCTTATAAGAAGAGGCACCAGGGAGCTTTTTCCTGCATCATGTGAGAAAGAAGAAAGCTACCTAAAAGGCAGGAAGACAGTGCTAGCATGCACATTCAAGGGAACACTCTGCAGACATCAAAAGTGATGTGGCTGCAGGGCAGGCATGGTGGCGCATGTCTAAAATCCCAGTGACCGGTGAGGCCGAAGGAAGTAGGAAGATTGCAAATTCAAGGTTAGCCTGCAAATTTGAGATGAGCCTGAGCAATTCAGTGAGACCTTCAGCAACTTAGGGAGACCCTGTCTCAAAATAAAAAATAAAAGGTCTGGAAATGTAGCTCAGTGATAAAATGCTCCTGGGTTCAATCCCCAGTACGGAGGTGAAGGAGGAGGAGGAAGAGGAGGAGGAAGAGGAGGAGGAGGAGGAGGAGGAGGAGGAGGAGGAGGAGGAGGAGGAGGAAGAGACTGCTGGTGATCAGCTGCTGGTGATCCTTTTGCTAACATGCAACCTTATGACAGGCTGCTCCCTTCAATATTCTATATTAAGCCTGTCATCCAGTTTTGTCATGTTTGCACACTCATCATGGCGGGCTGGGCTTCTGGGTCCCTAATTTTGTGGACCTGAGAAAGCTGCCATAGTGGCCCTCTCTATAAGGTCCATAGTGAAAATCTACTTTTTCTTTTTCTAATACTGTACTCAAAGTACAAAATTCAAATAAAAATGTAAAAGTAGTCCCATATGCTATTGCAAATCTGCAGTGTCAATACCTTCGAGGGTTTACATGATTTACCTGCTAATATTTTCCAGGAGTTCTCCTGCCCTGGATATTTCCAGGTTCTCTAGGAAAAATTGTCCTTCAGGGAATCCTTATTGTGCTGGTCCTTTCCTTCCTATTATTGAGAAGGAACTATCTCCATATGTCCAAGAACTTCCACAGGTGTCACCTTCTCACTCATCCTATACCCACTATTCCCCACACCCCAGAAGGCGAGGCTCCCATCAAGCTATGGCCACAGGCTGACCATAGCCTCTTCAAGAGCTCCCACCCTGGGCATGAAAACCAGACATCGGTTACTGCCACTTCCTGCGCCCCCACAACCTAGGAAGGGGCAGTTCAGCTCCCAGTGTACTTCAGTGTTAGAAAATAGATATGAGGGAGATTATGTTCCCGTCCCCCAGCCAGCAAATCCAAGCCTCTAATGCAAATAGCTGAGTTGGGGGAAGGTCATTGTCTGTTTGCAGCACCAGTTGACAATGACTTCTGCTACATTTGTGATAACTGAGGGGAAGTGGATATGTAGGCTTGGTCCCATAGAGGTTATTGGTAATCTTTTTAGCTGCTCCTTAAAGACTCATCTTTTCCTACTTCCGTGTGTGGGTGTGGGGGTGTGTGTTTAGTGCTACTCAGCTCAATCACTTTTCCAATCATGAAGCAAGGACTTTGTTTAAAAAGCTGGATTGGCTGGGGTTGTGGCTTAGTGGTAGTGTGCTTGCCTTACATGTGTGAGGCAATGGGTTTGATCCTCAGCACCACATAAATAAATAAAATAAAGGTATTGTGTCCATCTACAACTATTAAAAAAAAAAAAAGAGCTGGGCCGTGTCCGTAGTGTGAATCCATTCTCAAGAACAGCTAGTAAGCAAACAGCCAGAAATACTCCCATCTGTTTGGTTTTTTGTTTTGTTTTTGTTACCAGAGTATTGAACTCAGGGGTGCTTAATCAATGAGCCACATCCCCAGCCCTTTTTATTTTTATTTTGAGACAGACTCTCATCAAGCTGCTGAGGCTGGCTTTGAACTTGTGATTCTCTTGCCTCAGCCTCCCAAGCCACTGGGATTACAGGCACGTGCCACTGCACCCAGCTCATATCCATTTGGAGTGCACTGTGCTTAAAATGTCTGTTCAGTTATTAGGCAAGATTGACATGTCAGCCTTTAAAATCCATGTCTGGAGACATGTTTGTGCTATTTTTTGACTCCGAGATAGAGCTCTGAGGGGGCACATTGCCGCTCATGTTATTTGTAGAGCATGGACATCTAGTCTTCATGCTTCATCTCAGACAAATGCTTTCCTCCCCAGCCCTCTCAATCCCCCATGTCCTAGGTCCAATACCAAATTTCTGAGGATTCTTGAGCACTGGTCCTCAAACTTGGCTTGTAATTATCCAGGGTACTTTTAAAAAACATTAAGACCTTTGTCCCTTCTCAAGAGAATCTAATTAAACTGCTCTGAGAAGCAGCGTGTGCATCTAGATTTTTAAAAACCCCCAAGTGACTATAAGATGCAGCAAAGTTTGAGAACCACCGTCTTAGGCAGCACATTGATTGGCCAGATTGTACGCAGGGGGTCACATTGTCTTCTCAGAGGACTAACCAAGTTTCAACCTTATTGCAAATCTCTTCTTCAGAGAAGAAGCTATCTTAATAGCTTCCCCAAGCTGATCTTGGCAGAGATCGGCAGACCACAAGGAATGTAGAAGACAGAGGAGCAACAGCTGGGTCACCCTTCACCTTATACCAGGTACTCCCAAGTGTGCATCTGACAGGGAACTCGACCTTTTATCACACTTAGAAAGAACATCCAAGGCAAAAACATCCTGGGGAGTGTTTTCATTGATGAATCATACAAAATGGCAGCTAGCTCCAATTACAGTGTTAGAATAATCAGAAAGAAGGCATTTGTGCTCTCTAACCCTCATGCATTATTATTATTATTTTTTAATCACAACTGATGCTTTTGGTTGCAATGGAGCTGCAGTGATCCCCAAACATGGTGGGTGGAATTCAGGCCAAGAAGCGTGTGCCCATGAAAGGTAGACCTCACTTTCATCATGTCACCCAAGAGTCCTTCCACACTCCCTCTTCAGCTGAGGCACCTAAGGACAGCAGCTGTCTGTTCTCATTAGCAGATACCCACATCTATCTGAAGCTGTATTTGCCCTGATGTCAAAGACTCACATACAGATTTCCAAATGCAACTGTCACCTTAGGCAGGGGGCCATTTTGTTCCCTTTTCAAAAGCATTTTCCTGAGGGCTGGGAAGGCCAGGCATTGACTTTCTCCTCCACAGTTGGCCCATCCCTCATCGATTCAAGCTGATGCAACAATTAGCTTTGCTACAGCTTAATCTTGTTTCAAACACTCCGCCCAACAAGTCATTAATCATCCTGGCTGCCTAAATCAGCAATAAGGCACAAAGGTTTTCCCAAACTGGCATCCTCTGTCCCCTAAAAAGGCAGTCTCAGATTGGATACCATATCCGCGAGGCTCCACACAGGGCCTACGCGTAGTTCAAGGGTTACAAAGGAGAGAAGCGTAAACCTCAGACATAGCTTCTGAGTACTCTGAGGCTACAGTGGAAACAAGGTCAACTTTAATGGAGTTTTGGCTCCAAGGAGAAGCCCTTGAATATATTCCTCATTCTAGTTGCTACTTCTTTTTCCTCCCACATTTTCCTTAAAAGGACATACAGGCTGAGTATTTGAGTTTTACCCTTAGAATACTCTTTCAGGTATAGTTCCCTTTGCTTATAACTCTGTCTCTAGAGATCACTGATTTTAGGCAGATCTTTTCCTCAGAGCTCATCCACAAGCCCCCTTTGACCCTGCAAGGCTACATGGAATCAATTTAGAACAATGAATAATGTTAGAAATTTCCTCAATCCCCAGAACATCCCCAGGCTTCTAAAACCTCTCTGTCAGCTTCTGTTAAATAGCTTCAGGGAATAAGGCCCCTGGCCTTAGGTCACCGTTTGGCAAATATGTCAAGATCATTGTATTGTCATGAGCAACTAATTAAAAAAAAAAAAAAAAAGAATGAAGTCTTCATTTGTCCAACTGTTTTTTCCTTATCTCTTCTGCTGATTTCTGGCAAGGACAGAGAAGGGACAATTTTGGGAGGGGACATCTTTTGGGAGGGGCCACCAAGCCTGGTTTTTAATCAACCAGATCTAAAGGTGGGAAGGATTCAATCCCCAAAGGACCGGAGATTTCTAGAATGTGAGACAAGCGAGTGGGATACACAGGATGCCACAGGCCTCTGCTTTGATCAGTTAAAGACGTTGCTGAAAATGAGGGAGGTATGACACTAATCCTGCCTAACCACCCTCAGCTCCTCCTCCTCCAACCCAGGAATTTATTTTTCCTCTCACAGCAGACCAATATGAGCTGTATCACATCTGAACGCATCAGAAGAAACTAGACTCATGTTCAAAGTTAAAGGCTTCATCATCCTCTGGCAGCTGAGTGTGTATAAAATATCTTAACCCACTGAAAATATTGGGAGCCACCAGGAGGCTGGATTTGTCTTTTAACTTTTGACACAAAACAACTTCAAGGCACAAATTCAAAATTCTTGGTTTCATTCTTTGTGTGTTGCTGTCTAGGCCACATGGGACATACCAGATCTCCTTATTTTAGAATATTATCATGGTTCCCAGGACCCCTTAGAGGAAGAGAGGAGAGCTGGGTTCAGGTTATTCTAACACTGATTGGGCAGCTGGCGGCACTAGATGTCATCCATCCCCTCCATCTCCAGTCACACCTAGCAGATGCCCTCAGGTGCTTCAGGGATACCAGTTCAGCTGCAAGGTCATGGGATGCCCAGAATTTGGCTTCTTAGGGTCAACCCAAAATGCAGAACTGTAAAAAGTGAGAGCTGGGGCCTTCTTTAAGGATATCCAGTCTGCACTTTTGCTGGACTGATGAGTAAAGAGGCCCAGAGCAGTTTAGTGACTGGGTGAGGCAATTTCACAAAGCTATTGCTGGTGCCAAGACACGAACCCCAATTCCCTGACTTCTGGACCAGAAGGCCCAGGTGTCCTTTGGTTTTCTTTATAGGAGATCCCCATTGGCATTAATGAACAGTGCACCCCAGTCTGGTTATGTTCTTCTTGACCCACCCAAATGCTCCCTTGCTGTTTTTTATCTAGTAATTTTCTACTTGTCCTCCAAGATCCAACTTAAGTATCAGCTCTGTTCCCTGGTATGAGATAGGGGACCTCTTCTACAGGCATTCTTAGTACTCACAACTTGCACTGGAGTCCCTGTCCCAACTAACCTGCAAGAGCACAGATTATGGACCCCATGAATATAGACAAAATGCTGCTCAACGCAATGTGAGACAGGTCATTCATTTGTTTTTGGTATATGACGATATGAACAGCATTATCATCAATGCATTATATGCCCCCAGATATGTCGTCAGTGATAATAAGCTCTACATTGTTGTGCATCCTTTGGAATCTTACAGTCTACAATGACAATAGTCATGTAAGAAAAAAATCCCACAGAGTGTATTAAGCAAAGATCTGGTGTTGAATAAGCCCATTTCCAAGATAAGGAAGGGAAGAGAAAGCCCACAGAGTGAGCTAAGATGGCACACAGCTGGGAGCCACGACCTGGATTTCAAGTGCCTGTAGCAGCCCATGCTCTTGCCACTCAATTTGCCACCTTTTTATCACTTTGGCAAGAAAGATCTTACCGGTAGAGTCTTTCATCCTCTGTCCCCTAAAAAGGCAGCCGAGAATAATATGGGTTTCACATATTCTGTCCTTAACGTCCTGCTGTCTCAGCTGGCCGGGGTTAAAGTACAACCAAACAGACAAGACTTCGTAGGCACTTATCACTGGAGTCATCAGCTTTGAAGGCAGAAATGGGCCCAAAGACTGCCTGGACATGAGGCCTGTGAGTCATGCTGAACCCATTAGAGTTACGTCAGGTGATGGATGGAAAGGAGGGTGCCTTACCTCCCTGGCTGGGATCGGGAGGACTTACTGGCCTCTTCAGCTCTCTACCTCTCCATTGGTAAGTGGAAGTTAACTGTGTCAGGCAACTGGAAAATAAATGTTGTCTAGATTAGAACCAAAGTGTTCTAAGAGTAGAAGTCATTGTTGTTAGTATTAATGAAAACATGTTAATCATGTAATCGTTAATACTAAGAGTAATTATTATTCATTACTAGAATCTACATCTGACCTAGACCGAGGATGAAGAATGAGGTTTGGAAAGAATAGTGCTCACCTCACTAAGCTCTCAGGATGGATGGACGCCCTCTGCTTGTTTCTGCCAGTTCTGCATCCTAGGGGCCTAAACCTAGGAGGTCACTAAAAGCCCCCTGCTGGCCAAAGCTGCAGTGACATCTCCAAACCTCCCTGGAAGGAAGGCCCACTCCATCAAAATTCAGAGAGAGAATCACAGAGTTAGCAGCGGGAGAGAAAGTGGCTTAATAGAGCTCACACCCCCTGTTACAGTCAGAAATTGAAACAGACCCAGGCAGGTGCTCCTGGAATCTCCTGAAGCCCAGCCAACAAATATTGAGTGGAAGACTACTGTATGTACCTGTGTATGCTGTTGGAAGCTGTCTCTGAGATCAAGATGACTATACTAAGCAGCTTCAAGATGTAGAATTTATCTTAAAAATGTATCAATTCCTAACACACTACTTCCTTTTATTATTTTTTTCAAAATAAAATGTCTTGTTTCATTTACAAGCAAAGTGTAATAAAAATTTCACTTGAGTGGTGATAGCTTGTGTAGGAATATTACTCATCCAAAGTAGACGTGGGGGAAGGTGAGTAGAAAGAATCCTAGACATTTTGTTTAAATACAGGAAACGTTATTAAATTCTCACTCAGGGTTTAATTGATTCAAAAAAGTCTTCACTGTTTGATTTTCTAGTCCTCCACAGATCGGAAAAGGGAATTTGCAAATAAAATGTTCATATTATTAGAATTAGGAATACAGCCATTGTAAAAAGGAGAATAATGACAAAATCTTCTAAAACAACAAAATCAACCCAATAACTATAGTACAACCAAACTGGATTGTAAAATGCCCAAGATAACTCTTTAGCCCTAGAAAAAAGGGTAGATCCAGGTTTTGTAGAAGCTGAAGCTTATAGAATTTAAGGACACTTTTTTAAAAAATATATTTTTAGTTGTTGATAGACCTTTATTTTATGTATTTCTTTATATGTGGTGCTGAAAATCAAACCCAGTGCCTCACACGTGCTAGGCAAACGCTCTACCACTGAGCTACAATTCAAGCCCTCGAGGATACTTTTTAAGAAAAAGAATATATGTATATGAAAACAAAATTAAGCACTAAAGTGGATATTTATTTGTGATGGGAAAATATAGACTGAATTGCTAGAATTCTGACCCTTTCTTCTGAGGTCTTTCTGCAATTTACTGGAAGTTCATGAAAAAGGAAAGAATTCCTTACTGCAGCCTGCTTCCCTTCCCCACCGAGACTGTGTAACAGACAACTTCCTTCTATAGTCAGTACTCATCAGCCTGTGCAGGTGAGGGGTCCTGCTCCTTGAACTTCCTCAGATTCCCTGTAAAACTGCCTCTACCCCAGAGAAAATCCAATATTGTTCTGCTCATCCAGTGAATGTTCCAAACCTCACAAAAGGGGTAAAATCATGCAGCAAACCTCATCGAAAAAGTCTGAGAACTGCTAGGGTGTGGCTCAGTGGCAGAGCACCTGCCTAGCATATATGAAGCCCTAGATTGGATCATCAACATAAATATATATTATGTATTTATGAATATATAAATAAATAATACAGGCTAGGAAGTAAATATTTTGACATTTTACTTTTTTGGGGGGTGGGTGGGTACTAGGGATTGAATCCAGGGGTGCTTAACTACTGAGCTATATCCCTAACCCTTTTTTATATTTTATTTAGAAACAGGGACTCACTGAGTTGCTTAGGGCCTCACTAAATTGCTGGGGCTTTGAACTTGCAATCCTCCTCCTGCCTCAGCCTCCTGAGCTGCTGGGATTACAGGTGTGCACCAACATGCCTGGAGACATTTTTTCAAATGTTTCATTTTTAAAATGATCATGCAGTAAAATTGAATGGAGGCAATGCATAGTTTTGAGGATTTTAACCTGTGTGTATTTTTGTGTAACTATTACCACAATCAGGATATGGGGTACACCTGTAGGTCTATTGGTCCCCCCAAATATCTCTCAGGCAAAATTTAAGGATTTTGTTTTGTTTTTTGGTGCCAGAAATGAAACCAAGGGTGCTTAATCACTGAGCCATTTCCCCAGCCCTTTTTTATTTTAAGACAGGGTCTCAGGAAGTTGCTTAGGGCCTTACTAAGTTACTGAGGCTGGCTTGGACCTTGACATCCTGCTGTCTCACTCTCCCAAACCGTTGGGATTACAGGCGTACACCACCATGCCCAGCAAAAGTTTACAAATTTTAAAACAATATCCAGGGGGCTGGGGATGTGGCTCCAGCGCTAGCGCGCTTGCCTGGTATGCGTGCGGCCCGGGTTCGATCCTCAGCACCACATACAAACAAAGATGTTGTGTCCGCCGAGAACTAAAAAATAAATATTAAAAAATTCTCTCTCTCTCTCTCTCTCTCTCTCTCTCTCTCTCTCTCTCTCTCTCCCACACACACACTCTTTCTTTAAAAAAAAAAAAATATCCAGAAAGGCAATTTTCATTAGCTGTGGCATTCATATTATGGGATATTTCATTTCCCCCAGCTGATGACCCAAAGAGGTGCTGCTATAACACAGACCCATAAGACAAATAGTAAACGTGTTTCAGGACCAGTTGAATAGATTAATTTCTGGATTCTCCTTTCTACCTGGTCAAAACTCAACCAGGGTTAGAAGATGAGAACCACAGCCTTGCCCAAGACTTCTCCAGCATGGGTAAAAGGTGCTGCCATGGGAGGGAAGAGGGAGGCACTGGGGAATAAACTTTACCAAATTACCTTATATGAATGTATAAATATATATAATGATGAATCCTTCTATTATGCATACTTATAATATAGCAATAAAAATAAAAAGTACTGCCATGATCTGGGGCTTTACACCTAAAGTGACAGTTTCCCCAGGGACCACTCATGCCTTAGAGAACGGTTAGGGTGGCCCCTTGTCAGTAGAATCCCTGAGAGTTCACAGAAAAGATAGAAGCTATAGGATGACACTGTTCCCATTTCATTTCTGGCCAGGAGACCCCTAAGTCTGGTCCTACTGGTGGTGGTGAGGGTTTAGAATGATTGAGAAGAAGGGAAAAATCATTGGCATAAAAAGATGAGAGTGAAGTTTTAAACAAACAAGACCGAGTTTTAAAACTAAAATGAGTCATTTCATGAATGAAAGGAAAGACTATATACTGTTAGGTGGGGGACATAACCCATCACAGTCAGTGGAAATTATGAGGAAAATATGTCACTACTGAGATTCTTCAATCTACCAGGGTGTACTTATATTATCCTCCTCTCATCACCAGTTACTAAGAAGATAATTTCTAATAAGCTCCACAGCTTCAAAAAAGGCTGAAAAAATGATTATAAAAATATATTTCAATCAACCTGCTCACTGAAGAAAATGGAAGTTGGAACAGAATACATAGCTCAGAACTTCCTAGAGCTATAGGCCATGCACTGTCCATGGGGGTGGGAGGCACGGTTCATGAAGAAAAATAAACTTTTTTTCCAGCTCCGAGTTCTCAGAATTTATCATCAGACTCTTGTTTATTGTAATGAGGGTTTTCCACAGCTGTTTTTACAGGAAATGCAAAGATATTTCTCATGTGATTTGGTGAAAGACCCAGTAAACATGGGTCCTAAAAGCACAAGGCCTCAGGAACAAAGCTTTCCTGGCCCGATCCTCCAACAAGGACCGAGTACAACATACGTGGAGCTCATTTCTCATTCAACAATAATGATATTTTCCTTCCAAAGCAGCTCTAAGGACTAAGCAGGGCTTCCTCTCACTAATCCCCAAAACACGGCTTAGGAATATTTTATATGTATGTCTATTTGTGCACTCATCCTGTTATGGCTAATCCAGGGAAAGGATTCATCATTATATATTGACACATGCATATAGCGTAATTTGGTAAAGTTTATTTCCCAGGAACGGGACTTCAAGTGGAGGGAGAGTCCTCCTAATTGAAAAAAACATTTAAAAAGATGTCTTGGGTTCACTCTCTTCCGTGCCCCTCCCTTGTATCACCACAAATGTGAAGAAAACAATACCCCTACAGAAAAGCAAGCTGTATGCCTCTCAACAGCTGAAAAGAGGGGGCGACAGGGCACAGCACAAACTGTAATGTAGAAATGCTACTGGGCGTCCCTCTGCTGCCAGCCACAGCCAGGCAGGGTGCCAAGGCTTGAAGAGACTAGTAGCACCGGCTGCTACTTTTTTTGTGGATGGTTGCCATGGGAACATGCCTCCCTGCTAGAATGCTGAGCATCTTTCAGCAGTCACATCCTTATGTTCTCCTGGCCCAGGGGGGAAATATTAGAAAGAAGATGGCATGAAAAGGAAGGGTCAGCAGATATGTTGGAGGGTCAGGTAAGATGCACAGGAGGACTCCAGAAAGAGGTGGAAGATGGGTGTGCTCTAGCCGTAGGTTGTACCCTATTTCCTGCAGAAAATCCATTCATTCATTCATTCATCAACTTGCTCATTCTTGCATTGCATTAATTTTTTGGAGCATCAACTATGTTCCAGACACTATACTAGGTGTTGTCATTGTAAAGATGAATAAGATACTATGCCCATCCTCAGGGAGATCACATTTCACATGTGAGATATGTACACACACTTTCCCTTGATTAACCATAACAGGATAAATGCACAAATAGATATAAATATAAAATATTTTAAATTTTGGTATTGAAAACCAAGGGCTGTTAATTCTTAAGATTGTGTGTAAGGAACTGGCAAGGGAAAGTTGCATAGGAAAATTAATATTTTAATGGGGTGTCTTTTTTTGCAGGGGGGAGCGGGTACCAGGGATTGAACCCAGAGGTGATTAACCACCAAGCAACATCCCAAGCCCCCAGGCCCCTCCCCACGTTTTTAAAAATTTTGAGACAGGGTCTCACTAAGTTGCTTAAGGCCTCACTAAGTTGCTGAGGCTGGCTTTGAACTTCTCCTGCCTCAGCCTACCAAGCCACTGGGATTACTGGCATTTGTCCCTGCACGTGGTGAGTGGGATATCTTGAAGGAGTTTGTTAAATGGACACAGGGTGATACTGTCCAGGCAGGATACAACACAAACACACAGGATATGTTCCATATGTGGTATATTTTAAAAAAACACTAATAATAACACTAGCACTTACATTGCACCTAGCTACTATTCTATGTGCTTTATATAGGCATATTATCTCACTTAATCTTCGGAGTGACTTTATGGATGAGATATAGCTTTAGGGCTGGGGATGTGGCTCAAGCGGTAGCGCGATTGCCTGGCATGCGTGCGGCCCGGGTTCGATCCTCAGCACCACATGCAAAACAAAGATGTTGTGTCCGCTGAGAACTAAGAAATAAACATTAAAATTTTTAAAAAAAGAGAGCTATAGCTTTAATATTTTACAGATAGGGAAACTGAGGCACAGAAAGTAAAATAACTTGCCCAAGGCTCCATTGGTATTTGGAATTGAGTGGCAAAGCCAGGCTTCTGCCTCCAAAGACAGTGCTCTTGACATCAGGATAATGCTCATCCCATTGCTCTGGAAAGGTCAGATCATAGGTAACCATTCCCTGTGAGTTTTTTTTTTTTTTTCTCTCTAAGAAGATGTAGATATTTTCAGTGGCAGGAAACTAGTATTTCAGGTGCTTGGATTTTACTATTTGGGTGAAGTCCAGAAAATTTTCCAGTCTGATAAGCTTTTGTAGAAAGTTCATTGTATCATTCAAAGTTGAAATCTGGGGACTCCAAAAAGCAGCATTTACATATAGTTCAAGTAGTCATGCCAATCTTAGTGGTGCACGCCTGTAATGCCAGCAGCTCAGGAGGCTGGGGCAGATTGCAAGTTCAAAGCCAGTCTCAGCAACTTAGCAAGATCCTATGCGACTTAGTGAGACCCTGTTTCAAAATTAAGGGTTGAGGGTATGGTACAGTGGGTAAGCACCCCTGGGTTTAATCCCTGGTACCAAAAAAATACTGGTGTTCTCCTGTAATCCCAGTTATTCAGGAGGCTGAGGCAGTAGGGTTGCAAGTTGGAAGCTAACCTGGGCAACTTAGCAAGGCATTGCTCAAAATTAGATCAAAAAGGCTTAGGATGTAGCTTAGTGGAAGAATAATTGCCTAGCATGTAGAAAGGGGAAAAAAGACTACTACCAAAATTAACATCATAGCACCCAAACTCAGATCTTATATCTGAAAATTTACACAGTACCTAGAATAGTCCTTAAAGAGTCTAAACAGAAAACCAGAGACTAGCTTGAGATTTCCCACCTCCTTCCTGGCTAATCATGAAGTACCCATCTGAGAAGAAACCCTCCCACCCTACTCCCTCACTGCCTATTCCCACCAGATCTCGTTTATCCAAACTTTCCATCCCAATTGCATTCTGTGACAATAGGTCTTCCTCTATTCTCCAGCTTGAACAGACAGACACGAATGATTCCCAAACTCAGGATGCAATTGTGTCTGCTCCAGGGGGGATCAAAAGAAAGGAGGCTGCAGAAACTATTCTATTTTGGAAAAACCGTGAGTTTTGTTTTAAAGCACGCCTCTGAGGCTGCCACAGAGACTGATGTCACGGCTATGTGGCCAGGGCTTACTGAAGTGCACGGTGTTAGAATAATGTAGTATTGAGTACCTCAGAATGCATGATGTTGTCAAGGCATGTTTCAGACCTAAGAATACCTTGCAAATGTAACTCTCCTAGGCAACTTGTTTGTCAATGACAGAATGCTCAACCGGTAGCACTCCTGCTGAATGGAGTCACATGGGAGCTTCAGAGCCCAGGGGAAGAGAGGATGGTCCTACTGGCATTGCTGTCTTGAGTCATTGCTTGCCTCCTTTGACAAACTGTGAAATATCCTCTAACAGCCTTATATGGAGTCAAAAATACAGTCGACATCTAAATAAACCCAAGTGGACTCATTTAACAAGTTAGTATCAAATTTAAACCCGTCAATATAGAGGTAATTGAGAATCATGTGAAGCCCAGAGTGCAAGTACAAATTCGTCCACCTTCAAGACACATCACTTTGCAGACATTGCCTCATGTTCTCTCACTCCCAGGAGAGGGGACAGTTCTGGCAAGTTATGAATGTTTCCTGCCCCTGGGTGGAATGGAAAAGCATGGCTGATGTTGGAAAGCCTAGCTTTTGAAAAGCAAAGCAGGAGTATTCAAAGCACCAAGAACCATTCAACTAACGTGCTCGGAGGGACAAAGAAGGAGTTATCATGAGACTCCACGTGCCTTTGAGAGCAGACTGGGAGAGACAGCCAGTTACACAGCAGAGTATCAAATTAGACTCCTTAAGCCTGGCAAGGCACATCAAAGAGAACTTCAGACGGGGCACTGACTCCCCAGAGGCAGCTCAAGTGTGGTCCAGGGTGGCCCCGTCCTCCCTGAGGCTGCAAATACCAATGGGATGATGGTGGAAGGTGGGGTTAGCCATCCGTCAGTGACTTCAAAGGCCTCTGGAGCAAAGCTGTGGTGTTCTGTCCAGGTGTGCACAGAGAGTGCTGTTCAGATCCGCAGCCAGAGCATGGTGTAGACCTTGAAGATAACTAGTGACTGAGCAAGTCAACCAGTTATAAATGGGTGAGTGAGTACTATGATCTCTCCAGTAAATGCTCTACCACTAATACTTATTTATTTTCAAACAGATAAAAGAAATAAAGGAGACGATGTAGGAGATGGATAAAAGTAGTTAAGAATCAGACTTCCAGGCTCTGTCAATTATTATCCTTGTAATGATGGGCAAGTGATGATTCTAAGCCTCGGTTTCCTCACCTGTAAAAGTCAGGATTTTACAGGAAACTTGCATGGATTAAATAAGACAATAGATGCAAAGAACTTAATAAATGGGGTTATGGCCATTATAGTAATAAAACACAGATGTGTAAAAGTAAAACTGATATGGGAAATTAAAATTAATTGTGTGTGTGTGTGTGTGTGTGTGTAAGCATATGTGTGTGTTTCACTGTTGGTAAATGATAGTTATAATGTTACTCCAATTAAGCAAATATGGTTACTTTGAGTATTATATTTATCTCTGAGCTTTCTGAAATTTAAGGAAACAAGAGAATCATCATAGGCAAAATTTTTCATGTTCTATTTAAATACATCATTGATGCATGTTTCCTTCACAGTCAACTTTTGAGGAACACAGGAATAATTGCTGCTTCATATAAAATACTCTCAGTCAGGTGTCTTACTCTTCTATCCCCTGCCCACTGCCCAACCTTATCCTTAAGTCATACTGAAAACTACTCAAAGGTCATTCTGTTTGTATGGAATCACAAATAAAAGCCATTCAATCTTTAAATTTGTAATTTTGTCTTTTGACACTGCCGTAACAAATTAGGAAAACTAACCAAGAAAAGAGAGAGACACTCAGGGCTAGGGTTGTAATTTAGTGGTGGAGTGCTTGCCTGGCACATGTGAGGCCCTGGGTTCGATCTTCAGCAATACATAAAATAAATAAAATAAAGGTATTCTGTCCATCTACAACTAAAATAAATAAATAAGAGAGGAAATTTGCCAGGCATGGTAGCACATGCCTTTAATCCCTGGGCCTTTCGAAGCTGAGGCAGGAGGATCTTGAGTTCAAAGCCAGCCTCAGCAAAAGCGAGGCCCTAAGATACTCAGTGAGACCCTGTCTCTAAATAAAATACTAAAAAAAAAAAAAAAAAAAATGGGCTTGGGATGTGGCTCAGTAGTCAAGTGACCCTGAACAGGCACTCACGTACTGAGCCACATCCCCATTACCAGAGAAAGAGAGAGGACAGAGAGAGAGAGAGACTCAAATTATTGAGATCAAGAATAAAAGGAGACATAACCAACTACCTACAGAACTACAGAAATTAAAAAAAAAAAAGTTATAAAGGAATGATACCAACACACTGGAAGACTTAGATGAACTAGACAAATTCCTACAGGGATAAATGACCAAATCTGCCTCAAGAAGAAATGGGGAAACAGATCTATAACAACGAATGAATTTGAGTGAGTAATTTAAAAACTTGTGATCAACAAAGGCTCAGGTTTGGATGGTTTCACTGGTCAATTCTACCCAACCTTGAAAGAAGAATTAATGCGGATCCTCCCCCACACACCCTGATTCTCTCTCCTTCCTTCTTCTCATGTAACTACACCTTATAATCACCTTGGGCTTTGCTCCCAGGGGACCTGACCTAAGGCATTTCTGTACCCGGGAGCCCTGACTCACTCTAGAATCATCTCACCAATGCTGGTTAAGACTTGTTAATTTTTTGCCACAATATCTTTGAGATTTCTCATGAGCGAATTTTAGATGAGCATATGTAGCCTCAGTGCCACTATTTATAATAGCGCAAAAAAAAAAATTGCAATCTGCTGAATTTTAAAAATCTGAAGTCTAGACAAGAGATCTGAATTTCAGAATTTCATTTTCGCAAGATAAATTTTATTTTCTTCATGTGTATCTCTAGTAATTTCCGTGAGAACATAAACCCTTCTTATTGTGTATGTACTTGCAAAGAAGAGCTTATCTATGTGAATTTTAAGTAAACCAGTTACACAGCAGTTTTAGGGGCAAAAACAGATACAAAACTTTCCCATGAACAATTGTGGAGAGAGGCGTTTTCAGTTGTCCACTTGTAATGAACACTGTTGTCATCGTGGGTCAGCGTGTCCCGTGATGTCTCCTTAACCCTACAAGATTCCTGTTGGGGAGAATTACAGAAGTTCAACAAGTGGAAGTAAGAGATAAAATTGGGGGTCAAGTTCAGAAGAAAGTAATTGATAGCAGGAGCAGAGTTTGTTGTCATTGTGCCAAGAACTAAGAAAGTTACTGTCCGTTTGAAAGAAACTGATCATTTAGAATTTGAATAATTGATTTTGCCTACTAAAAGATGCCTGTGTGGCTCAAAAGAAAAAGTTGTGGTCCCCAAATGAGTATGTGACTCCATTTTTACCACTCTTTATTCTTCGGATCTTTTTTTGTGGGGTGGGATTGAACTCAGAGTCACTCGACCACTGAGCCAGATCCCCAGCCCTATTTCTATTTTATTTAGAGACAGGGTCTCACCGAGTTGCTTAGTGCCTCACTTTTGCTGAGGCTGGCTTTGAACGTGTAATCTTCCCACCTCAACCTCCCCAGCCGCTGGGATTACAGGCATGTGCCACTGCTCCTGGCTATTCTTCAAATCTTTATTGAAGTTGCTCATCCATTTCTGGCAGGAGTAGAAATTTGTAGAATCGAATGCAGAATAAAATAAAATTTGTAGAATCGAATAAAATAAAATTGGTAGAATCAAATTTGTAAAGAGCTATTAAAAGCATAGAATTTGATATGCATATTGATCCCAGCAATTCTAACTCTAGGCGTACATTGTATGGGTGACTTAACAAAAGTACACAGGTATTCCAAACAAGTTTGGTTATAATTGGGAAGAAACAGTGATACAAGAAGAATTCTGAGATGTTCTAAGTTACAGGCCAGAGGATAGAGGGAGGAAAGAGATAAGAGAAGTTTATTTTAACTGATAGCTTCAAGCTAAACCAACAAAGAAAAAGAAAAGCTGTTTCACATTCTTCCACTATTTGTTGAGGACCAGCCATCAAGACAACATCGCATTCTGCTTTTAGAATCAACTGAGCAACCATTTAAGAATCCTCAAAAACTTCTCTTTATGGACTGTTCTCCTGTTCCAGGACTTTGGCCATTCTGAGTTGTCCTGCCTCTCTTATCTATAGTCTGTGTAGGTTCAGTGTAGACAATGATGTTTTCTTTTCCCCAGATTTTCATTATAAAACAGCCTGGCCCCTTAGATCTGTTGGACATTTTTTTTCCCATTGCTATCTGGCCATGCTGTTGATAGCTTAGGGAATTTGTCCTATGACCAGTTCTTTTATTTTTGACTAGCATCTGGAACAGCTTAATAAACCTTTATTCAGACACTTGTTGGTTTCAAAAGTTTGATTTAATAATAGGAAACAGTTCAAATATTCATCTGGGAAAAAGTGGTCAAATAGATTTATACAAAGAAATACCATGCAGCTATTAAATGAAAAAGATGAGAAAACTTTCAATAAACTGTCTTTTTGTTACCAGGGATTGAACTCAGGGGCACTTAACCACTGAGCCACATCCTCAGCCTTTTTTTCCTTTTTCTTTCTATTTATTTATTTATTTAGATACAGGGTCTCACTAAGTTGCTTAGGCCCTTGCTAAATTGCTGAGGTTGCCTTTGAACTTGCAATCCTCCTGCTTCCTCCTCCCAAGGTGCTGGGATTACAAGTGTGTGTCATTGTGCCTGGCTATAGATGTATTTTTAAGACAATACTAAATCTCAAAAGCAAAATATAGCTACTAGAAAAAAAATATGCATATTTTATTTCATTTCTGGAAATTAGAAATTAATGAGAGTCATTTTCTTATTTCAGGTTAGGGAGGAAATTAGGCAGAGGGACTGCTTTATAGTTTGCACCTCAAATGTCCCCCAAAGGGCCATATATGTAAAATGCTTTGGTGGAGCTACTGGGAAGGAACAGAACCTTTAAGAAGTGGGGACTCATGGGAGGAAGTTAGGTCATTGGAAGGATGCCCTTGAAGGGGATATTGGAACCCCTGTTTCTTCCTCTTCCTCTTCCTGGCCATGAGGTGAACAATTTGATCCACCATGTACTACCGTGATAAAGTACTGCCTTGCCACAAACCCAAAAGCAATGAGGCCAACCATTCATGGACTGTTATTCCAAAACTGTGAGTGAAAATAAATCTTTTCTCTTGTTAAGTTTATTTATTTAGGTATCTGTTAGAGTAACAGAAAACTGACTAACTCATGAGCATACTGGTGGAACAGAGACTTCTCTGAAAACACTTTGTATACTATTGATTTTTAAACCATGTTTAATGTTATTTCTATTTAAAGACTTAAATATGTAAATGTAATTTAAAATAATCTTTTAGGCTATCAATGTGTGTAGAAGGCTTTGGTCAACACACAATTATTCTTTCAATGAGATTCCAACCCAGTTGATGAGGTGAGATTCATATCAGTAGTAACAGTGATAAAAATATTATCTCACTGATATAGTTTTCTTTTTTTTATTTTATTTTTTAGTTTTAGGTGGACACAATGTATTTTTTTAAAGAGAGAGAGAGAGAGAGAGAGAGAGAGAGAGAGAGAGAGAGAGAGAGAGAATTTTAATATTTATTTTTTAGTTTTTGGCGGACACAACATCCTTGTTTGTATGTGGTGCTGAGGATCGAACCCGGGCCTCACGCATGCCAGGCAAGTGCGCCACCGCTTGAGCCACATCCCTAGCCCATCACTGATATAGTTTTCTTAATCAAGAACATTATTAATTTTTTAAAATACCTTTGTTTTATTTATTTATATTTTATGGTGCTGAGGATCGAACCCAGGGCCTCGCACGTGCTAGGTAAGCGCTCTACCGCTGAGTCACAACCCCAGCCCCAAGAAAATTATTAATTTTAAACCCTGGCATTATAGAACAATGCTTTTTTCTCATTTAGAATGGTCATTTTTTACTTACTGAAAGATTTCTCATTGAAACTCATTTATTTAGATATAGGTTTTTATAATGTATCACTCTTGTGTGACCTATGATATTGTAGAAGGCAAAGTAGAATAAAATAATTTAGCTTAAAAATTCTTATTTTTTTTCCTCATTATAGTTTGACTCTCCTGAATCATTTTAAAACTCAGAACCAGCCAGGCATGGTGATGCATGCCTGTAATACTAGCAGCTCAAGAGGCTGAGGCAGGAGGATCACAGGTTCAAATCCAGCCTCAGCAACTTAGTGAGGCCATAAGCAACTTAGTAAGACCATCTCAAAATAAAAAATAAAAAGGGCTGGAGATGTGGTTCAGTGGTCAAGTGCCCTTGGGTTCAATCTCCAGTACAAACAATAACAACAACAAAAACCCAACTCAGAATCATCAGTGTCCCTGTGTTTTCACCCTGTTATGCTCGAATTCGGGACCCCCAAAAGACCACCAGAGACCGAGATCGATGTAAACAGCAAAGAGGTGTTTATTTGGAGCTAGCTCGGTCCTCCACGCGCACACAGCAACTGGTGACGCTGAGAGGCCCTGAGCCCAGGGTTTGCAGCAGTTTTATACATTCTTTGGAGAAGGCAGGGACTTCACATACATCATAGCATCTCTTAGCAAATCATCACACACCGCGGGAAAATCAAATAACAACTCCAAAACATGATTAGCACATTCACTGGCGGGAACAAGTTGGGTAGGGGTGATTGGTCAGTACAAAAGGGGTATTCATTTGAACTGATTGGTTTAAGCCAAGAGGGGTGTTCGTGCTGAACTACATGGTTTCCCAACACCATAAACTACTGGGAGGGTCATCTGGCATCCCAGGTATTTCCCTGTCTCATGCTGATTGGTGACTGCTAGGGGGTTGCTATGGATCCCCACCTAGCCTAACTGAGTCAGGGACACCTGGCGCAGCAGATCTCTCCTGTTATTTGTAGATAAACAACTTAGCAGTGTGGGAATGTGCCAAGGACAAAGGTGATGTCCCTTCCTTGGACAGGCTTTGCTCTGAGGTAGAGGCTGGTTTTTCAACCCAGCATTGTCTTCTGTGCTGTGGGAAACGTTGTTGATGCAGAGTGTCCACTATTGGTTCCAGGGTTTTCTTTCATGCTGCTGAAACCTTGTCTGCAGCCAGTCTACTATGCACATGCACAACACTCAGGCCCACGTACAACTGTTCCATGACTGTTACGTGTCCAGTAGTGATTGTTACATGAATCCAAATTCCAAGTATCTTGAAATGTAAAAAGTAAATATGCTTCTTTTGGAGCTTAAATGTGGGAGATGATCCATTCCAAGACAGAAGAGCTGTTATATTGTAGAATACTCCAGAGTGAGACAGAATGGTCTGGACTATTATTATTATTATTATCATCATCATCATCATCATTATCATCATCATCTGTTGAGAGCCATAGCTGAGTCGGAATGTCCCCTGGTATTTTACCAGAAGGAGTGGTTGAGAGGTGAGGCCAGCGAGCCATTAAGATGATGATAATTCAGTTAAGCTGTGTATAATTGCTGTGACTGGATGATGCTGGATTGAAACAGGCTGTGTATTCAGTTGTATATGCTGTCCGGCAATAGGGCGGCTCCTGCTGCCTCGGGCGCCCTTGGAAGAGCCGCGTGGGGTTTGGGGGAGTTCGGAAATAAAGTTTGTTCCTGCTTCAGTGGCTCATGATTTGTGCCCAGCCAGACTGCGGCAATCATCATCATCATTAGTACTGGAGATTGGACCCAGGGTGCTGTACCTCTCCAGCCCTTCTTATTTCATTTTGAGATAGGGTCTTGCTAAGTTGTCCAGGCTGACTTTGAACTCGAGATCCTCCTGCCTCAGCCTTCCCCGTTGCTGGGATTACAGGCATATGCCACTGAGCGTGGCTGAGGCTGAATCAGAAGGATTTGGGAGACAAGAGACAAGAGATGAGCAGGATATATGAGTCTATATAAAACATATAAAACAACAACTACCTGCCCAAGGGAGTGGAAATGATATTTGGAGAGAGAGAAAAGACCATGTGACCTGGAAGGAAGGGCTTATGAAAGGAAGACATGGAGGCAGTGGGGAATGGGAACCAGGTGTAGTGCTAAGAGGTTCTGACCTTATCCTATTGGGAACTAGGGAGCCAGCATACACCTCGTGATGCTAGCATTTGGAAGAGGTGTCAAAACCGGAGATTTGAAAGCACCAGAAACAAACATGTTGAAGAATGAAGGGAACCAACACATTTGGCATGAAAATAATAGAGAAGGAAAGCGGAAGAGAGAGCCTTGTGCTGCATCATAGAACCACCAGTACTATGAGAAATGATCTAGTTCTTGTTTTCCTTTGTACAGATGAAGAAACGGAATTTCAGAGCCGGTCTACTATGCTTGGAATCAACTGGACTCATGACTTTCTGAGCAAGTGCTCTTCTGGGTAGAGCACCTCAGCAAACAGCAAAGGAGACAGTTTCAAGGAGGCCCAGTAGGTGACAGTGGAAAGAGGCAGCCACCGGTAGTAATGGATTTGACCACTACAGACTCTATTGTGTTTATGTGTGTGTGTGTGTGGTACTACTGAGTTACATCCTCAGCCCTTTTGATTGTTCATTTTGAGACTGGGTCTCAATAAATTGCCAAGGGTCTCACTAAGTTGCTGAGGCTGGTCTCAAACTTGGGATCCTCCTGCCTCAGTCTCTCGAGTTGCTGGGATTATAAGTATGAGCCATTGTACCCGGCTCTATAGACTCCCTCTTTTTTTTTTTTTTTTTTGTTACCAGGGATTGAACTCAAGGGCACTCAACTACTGAGCCATATCCACAGCCCTATTTTGTATTTCATTAGAGACAGGGTCTCAATGAGTTGCTTAGTGCCTTGCTTTTTGCTGAGGCTGGCTTTGAACGCACGATCCTCCTGCCTCGGTCTCTGGAGCCTCCTCAGCCACCACACTGGCTCTATAGACTCTTGGTGACCTTTAAATAACTGTTTTTGGAAGTGGTCTGGTAGAAACAGGACTGTGAAAAGTTAAAAAGGTAGATGTTTTGAATTACACATGCTATTGGTGGAAAGGTTGCTATTTTCCAATGTTTTCTTCCAAGGAGCTCAGTATATTTCACAAAGGATTCTGTAGATTCAATATTGTCATTGCCTGGAAATTCTTCAAAATAATGGGACATCTTTTCCCTAGAGGAAGACAGAAAATTATTTGCAAGTGGCAGCCACTCAGGTTTTCAAATCTAGCCTTTCAACACTCTTTTGAAGAAACCATGGTTTTCATATAAATAGAAATAGACCACAAAGGACATTAGTCCATAAGTCTTGCCTATGAGCTTCCAGATTGCTTCTTTATGGAATTTTATTCTTTTAAAAAGTTATTTATTACCAAATATCGCTTTTTTGCACATTTGTGATACTAAACACAGTTATCTAAGAGCCTAGATTAGGTTTCTCTTAGGTGACTGAGAAATCACATCTATCAATGAAAATTATTTTACTGGCCTGGCCACTTTGGGCATCATAGAAAACCACTTAATGTCTTGGTGTGATGGTTTTATCTTAGAAACAACATCACTGAAAATTCAGGAAATTCAAATTAAAACAAATGAGATGGGATTTCACATTGACAAAACACATATTTCATTGACCAGAATGTGAAATGTTGACATTATCCAGAGAATTGAGACTGATGGTAGTATAAATTAGCATAGTTACTTTTTATGAAAATTTATTTGTGTCTTTAACTAATAAGGAGCACTCACTCCCTATGACCTATCAGTTTCACTTCTCAGTATCTACCTGCAGAATCATTTACACAAAACATATGTCCAAGGATAATGGAGACAAAACAAAAACAGTTTACTTCTGTAAATTGGGGACTAAGTGTGTTATGTGTACGATCACCAATAGATCTGTAAGACATGCTGTTGCATTTTTAGAAGCAAATTGTTGGTAGATGTGTTTAGTATAGTCAATTGTGTAAATACATACTGAATAATATTCTAAATTTTTCTATGGGTATTGGTGTATGTGCATGTGTGGGGAGGAACATATATGAAAACTGGTTATAGTTTATCTAGGGGAAGCTGGAGTAAAACTCCAGGATTTGGAGTTAGAGAGTTAGCAGTTGGAGACATAGGAAGATAATTTTTAGCTTTATCTCTTTCAAGGTACACATTTTTAAAAGGAAAATGTACATGTAGATTGTTAACTTTAAATTGTTTTTTATAAAAGCTTATGAAAATCTCAAGTTCATTTAAGGAATGAAAATTTGTTAATTTTATATAGTTATGATATCTTTAGTCTATTTTCTGTTGCTGTATCAGAATACCTGAGACTGAGTAATTTATAAAGAAAAAAAGTTTTTTGTTTTTTAAATTTTAACTCACTTTTCTGGAGGCGGGAAGTTTGAAATTGGGTGGCTACTTCTGGTGAAGGCCTCATGCTGCTTCATAATATGGCTGATGGCATCACATGACAGAACATGTGCAGGAATGGTGAGCAGTGCTTATGGAAAAGAAGCAAAAGAGCTGAGAAAGCTGAACTCATTGTATAGCAACCCAATCTCTGGTAACTAATTCAGTTCCATGAGAGCAAGAACCCTGGGAGCCTATTAATCTACTCAGGAGGGTAGAGCCCCATGACCTAATGCAGGTCTCAGTACTGCTACACTGGTAATAAAATTTCCAGCATGAGCTTTGGTGGGGACAAACCATATCCAAATCATAGCATGTGGCCTTGGATTAAAATGAACCTCATAGGGCTGGGGATGTGGCTCAAGCGGTAGCGCGCTCACCTGGCATGCGTGCAGCCCGGGTTCGATCCTCAGCACCACATACAAAGATGTTGTGTTCGCCAAAAAACTACGAAATAAAATAAATAAATAAAAAATGAACCTTTAAAGCCAGGTGCAGTGGTGCACGCCTGTAAATCCCAGCAACTGAGGAGGCTGAGGCAGGAGGATCACAAGTTCAAAGCCAGCCTCAGTAATTTAGCAAGGCCCTAAGTAACTTAGCAAGACCCTGTCTCAAAATATGAAAATAGAAAGATGTGTGGATGTGGCTCAGTGGTTAAACACTCCTGGGTTTAATCCCTGGTACCAAAAAAGAAAAACCAAAACAAAACTTTTTTCTTACATTGGGCTGTGCGTAGCATCCGTCACTATCTGAGCTGAATGATAAAGACTTTTAAGATAATACTATATTAAAAATAAAGATTAAAAGGAAGTAAAAAAATGCAAAACAAACATAAGTTTCCTTTTAATGCTGGAAGTGTTTTGGATCTATAGGATACACATCACTTCAATGAGAGGCTTGAGTGTAATGTCTAGAGGAACAAATTGCCTTGCAATTTAAAACAACAGACGAGTACATATATGCCTGGTTTCCAAGACCCTAATGATGCAGATGCCGAGTGAAGCTTTCGGCGTGTTCCAATGCCAAGTGCTCAGAATGGAAAAGAACATGGCTCATTGCCGAATTCATTTGCCAAGTCCCAATTTGCAAGCTCAATTCAGCTTATTTGCACTTCTACCTTGATCATGAGTGCTGGTCTATTAAGAAATAATAGAACGATGACATGGTTACTTGGGTGGAGATAGCCATGACCTTGGTTACTCTCACCCCCAGGGAACAAAAACACCCCAAATATATTTAAATTCCCATTTGCTATTGAATTGAGTGCTCCTATCAGGTCCATCCGGAAAGAGGGTTTCCCCACTGGAATAAGCCGTAAGCATCGCAGTACTATTCTGCCTCAATATTTTAATCAAACAACTATCTATGGCTAAAGGAAAAGAGTTCAGTCCTGATTTTCATCTTTCAATAAGTGAGGAGTTGCTAATGCTTATTTCTCTGAGGACCTGAGTTAATCATCCAATCCATTTCCTTTCAATAAAAGTGGATTAGGGGCTGGGGCTATAGCTCAGTGGCAGAGCACTTGCCTAGCACGTGTGAGAGACTGAGTTCAATCCTTAGCGCCACATAAAAATGAAACAAAATAAAGGCATGCTGTCCATCTACAACTACAATTCTTTTAAAATATAATGCACTCTTAGTAATTGAGATTTATTTATTTATTTATTTAGTTAGTTAGTTGTAGATGGACATAATATCTTTATTTTGTTTATTTTTATGTGGTGCTGAGGATCAAACCCAGAGCCTCACACATGCTCGGCCAGCGCTCTACCACTAAACCGCAACCCCAGCCCTCTGACTGAGACTTAAAGTCTAATGTTGGAGATGATGTGTTCAGAAGCCTCTGGTATTTGTACAAAAGAATCACAAAACTCAGGAAAGAAGATATTGTGAGCTCTTGCCAACAGATTGCTGATAGAAGGGATGACAGTGGACCACTTGTTTTTCCCGTCTGCTAGCAATCAAAGCCTTTCTTCTGGTGTAGTGTCCTGAGTTCCTGTGTGGAACTGCCCCTTTCCCACATGTAGTTTATAAGATTCATGTTGGACTGTCACCATGAGGAAGACTGAGAGGACCTCTCCAGAGGTGGAGAAGAGACCTCTACTCAGAATTCTCAGTCTTCTGACATATTGCAGGAAAGAAATTTTGTGGGGGAGGAAGGGGTACTGGGGATTGAACCCAGAGGTGCTTAACCACTGAGCCCTTTTTAATATTTTATTTAGAGATAGGGTCTGGCTGAGTTGCTTAGGGCATCACTAAATTGTTAAGGCTGGCTTTGAACTCAGGAGCCTCCTGCCTCAGCCTTCCAAGCTGCTGGGATTCCAGGCATGTGCCACCCACCGCACCCAACTGCAGGAAAGAATTTAAGGACACATCAGGTTTTAGCAAAGAGTGGGAACTTTCACTTTAGAAGGTAAAAGGCGAAGATACACGTGCTCAGAGCAGAATGTGGGCCATCTCCACACTGAGAAGTGCTTCTGGTCAACCACTGTTCTTTTAAAGGAACTGTGTGAGGAGTGGGCATGGGAAGGTATGTGCTCCCCAGAGGGTCCTTGGTAGTCTGGCTGTTCTCAGGGTCTTTCGGTCAACGTCATCTCCTCGAGCTTATCAACAGCTAATGTTGCCAATGTGCCCTGTATTATAGGTTTCTTATAATGTCCTCTCTCCCTTGGTTTAATCTAGTCTAAAAAATACATGTCTTAGTTGCATAGACCAATGAATAGCACACAGGACAATTTTCTTAAGTGACTACATTTACAGTAATTCAAAGATTTACAGGCATCTCAAGAATTTGGGAGTAATGGGCCTGGGAGAGAAACCCAGCCTGGAGAAAAATGTTACCAGAAACTTCAGCACAATCTTTTCAGATTAAAGTTAAAAGTTACCCTTCCTTCTCCTTTGTCTCCTTTCTACTTTTTATTTATTTATTTTGTACTAGGGATTGAACCCAGGAGTATTTAACCACTGAGCCACATCCCCAGGACTAGACTGAATTTTATTTAGAGACAGGATCTCGCTGAGTTACTAAGGGCCTTGTTAAACCGCCGAGGCTGGCTTTGAACACGTGATCCTCCTTGCCTCGGCCTCCTGAGCCACTGGGATTACAGGTGTGTGCCCCCCACACTGGATTTCTGCCTTTTATTTCTTTTCTGCCCTACCTCAGGGCTATTTTCACCACCTGCCTTTAGGAGTGGGCATGTGACTCAGATTTGGCCAGTAGATAATTCTATACTGCTGGTTGCAGTGGTAGGTTTATGCATGACTATTTTGTAACAGTGGTTACCATTTCATGCTTTGAAGATAGCCCTTGCTGCTCTGTCCCTGACTTATTTTTAAAACTGACATGTTTCTTTCTCTTCCTCTTTCCTTCCTCCTTCCTAACTCTCCCTTCCCTAATCTCTGGGATGAGGGGGGCAGGATTACCTTTCTTCCCCATCCTAGACCAAGTTATCTGTCCTTGAGCACACACCCACCTCAGGAATGAAGTAATTCAGACTTTGGGGATGGTTCCAGACATCTAAGAAATGACCATCTCCCAAATTAACAAGTGAATTACAACTCCAGACAGGGACCACCTGGAATGTAGCCTTCAAATCACTTCTTTTAAAAACCCTGTCCCCATGATGGGCAGAATCATAGCCTCTGAGACAGGAGTCCCCGTGTTTCTCCATTCCTTTTTCTCAAAATGGTGTCCTTGTTATTGGATTAGCATCATTGGGGGACAAGGATGGAGCTTTTTTTAACAACTTGAAGCTGAGTTCAAAGCCACACCAATTTAATGAGAATCCAGGAAGTATTGTTGGCACTGCTGGGGTAAAAGGTGCACACCTTGTGCTGATAGACTAATTCTAGAGCCAGACCTGGTGGTGCCCGCCTGTAATCCCAGCAACTCAGGAGGCTGAGGTAGGAGGACTGCAGGTTTCAAGCCAGCCTCAGCCACTTGGCGAGGCCACAGTGATAGAATTGCTTGGTTTCTTTGCCTTATCCCAGCTGAAATGAAAAGGAATGGTAATGACACCCTAAAACCAAATAACCCAATTAATATACAGGCAAATGAACTAAACAGACACCTCTCAAAATAAGAAATATAAATGGCCAACAAATGTATGGAAAATAAATATTCAACATCATTAGCGGTTAGGGACATGCAAATCAAAACTACATTGAGATTTTAACTCACTCCAATTAGAACTGCAGCCTTCAAGAATCTAACAATGATCCAGTGGGGTGGCATACACTTGTAATCCCAGCAGCTCAGGAGGCTGAGGCAGGAGGAGTTCAAGTTCAAAGTCAGCCCAAGCAATTTAGCAAGGACCTAAGCAACTCAGTAGATCCTTTCTCTTAATAGAAAATAAAAAGGATTAGAGATGTGGCTTGGTGGTTAAGTGCCCCTAGGTTCAAGTCCCAGTACCAACCAACCAACAAACAATAATAAATCCTGGAGAGAGTGTGGAGAAAGGGAACACTTTTACACTGTTGGTGGAATTGTACATCAGTACAACTAGTATGCAAATCAGCATGGAGTTTCCTCAAAAGACGAGGCATGGACTCAGCATATGACCCAGCTGTCTCATTCCTCAGTATTTATCCTAAAGGATTAAAGTCAGCATATTATAGTTATATATGCATATCCATGTTTATAGAAGTACAATTCACAATAGGCAAACTAGGGAACCAGCCTAGGTGTCCCACTAACAGATGAATGGATTAAAGGAAAGGTGGCATATATGCACAATGAACTTTAATTCAGCCACAAAGAATAAAAAAGTATATTATTTGTGCAAAAATGGATGGAACTTGAAAATATTATGTTAAGCCACATCAGACAAGCACTGAAAGTCAAGGTTCATATATTTCTTCTCATATGTGGAAGCTAGAGACAAGAAAGGAAAATTGGGAGGAATCAGTAGAGGAAAGGGAATAGGAAAGGGGAGGAGAGGAGGGGAAAGGGAGTTTTATTGACCAAATTGTATTTCTATATTGTGTGCATGTGTATGTATATATATATATATATATATATATATATATATATATATATATATACAGCAATGAATCCCACCATTATGTACGACTGTAATGCACCGATAAAAAAAATGGGAAAAAGAAAAGAAATGATAAGGAGCCATGCTGAGGAGAGAGGCGATTCTGGATGAGTAATACCCAAATAAAATGAGGCCTGCACTGCTAATAGCTCCAAGATGAAAACAGTGAAATGAATTTCTGCTGCATCATGAGTGCATGTTAGAGCAAACGCACAGGTTCACCCAGGCACAGGCCCCGAAATAAACCATGGAGGATTTGGAAGGAGCAGGATCTGGGCGGGTGAGAATTTTAATAGTAATGAAAATATGACGCAGGCCTTGGCTCTCCCCCCAGGCATTTCCAACTCTCCGACCTCAGACCTCAGTTTCATCACGACTTTCATGCAGGGAACTGTGGAAAGGGCAGAGAAAGTGGAGACCCAGGGAGCCAAGTATTTCCCTTCCCTTTCTTCCAGCTGGTCCAGTGGAGTGGGGGTGAAAAGTTATATAAGGCAAAGTCTATCAGACTGAAGAACAGAACCCTTCATGGAAAGAAAAATGAGTTTTTGAAAAGTTTCAGCATAAACAACAAACAAGGGGGAACACTCAGGCTGTAGAAGTCACTCTGTGTGTTGAGGGCAGCAGGGGTGGTGGGGTGTTTCAGCAGCTGCTGCCATCACAGTGAGTATCCAAGAGACTCTGCTCAGTAGAATTTCATGGTGGAATTTCTCGGGCCATAACAGAGCTTCCAGTCTTGCCCGAGTTCCAAACATGCTGAGCTACAGTAGCAGTGTAGCCTGCCTGTCCTCACTCAACCCTTCCCCCATTTGTGGGTAGGTTGTCTCAACCCTTTGATTTTATAGATGGGGAAACTGAGGCTTACAGAGGGCAAGCATCTGGGGTTTTTTTTGTTTGTTTGTTTGTGTAATATTGGGGATTAGACCCTGGGGTGCTTAACCACTGAGACACATTCCCAACATTTTAATTTTTTACTTTGGGACAGGGTCTTGCTAAATTGCCCAGGCTGGCCTTAAATTTGTGATCCTCCTGCCTCAGCCTCCCAAATCACTGGGATTATAGGTGTGCATCACACGCCCAGCTAGTATCTGTTTGTATATTGCACAGCTGGTACCAAAAAAAAAAAAAAAATACAAAATAGGGCTGGGGAAAAAAAAGAAAAAGACTACTGTACATGGCACAGCTAGTGTGCAGTAAAAGTAGTCCTAAAACTCAGGATCTTTCTACAGCAGCCTTTGAATTTCTCCATAATATTTACTGTCTATGAAATAAAAGGTACCAGGAAAAATAGCTTTTCTCCTTTCTTGGCAGAAAACCTTACCATGAAGAGACAAAAATCAAAGTCCCTCTCTAACTGGGCACAGTGGCTCATGCCTGTAATCCCAGCGACTCAGGAGGCTGAGGTAGGAGGATCATGAGTTCAAACCCAGCAACTTAGTGAGGCCCTAAGCAACTCAGCAATACCCTGTCTTTAATAAAAAAATATAAAAAAGGGCTGGGGATATGACTTGGTGGTCAAGCAACCCAGGTTCAATTCCTGGTACAAAATTTTTTTTAAAAAAATAGTCCCTCTCTGTTTCTAAGGACTCCAAGTGTCCAAAGTGCAAACAAGCATCTTTGAGTGACTTTTACAGATCAGGAGAAATTCTCAGCTCCCAGTGTGTATTCCCCTGGGCTTCCTCCTCACTTTATGTGGAATTCGCTCAGAATAACTTGTTTCCACTGATAACTTTTATATTAAAACAGATGAGGGTGTGGAACAGGCCATCGGACATCAAGAACTGAGTTCTGAGAAGTAGGGTACTTGGATTCTATTCCAATAGAATCAAAACAATGTCATAGACATTCAAACAGACGCATCTGAGGTCCACAGCCTATGCATGCTGCAAATGGGATTTTGCAGGAGAGTGGAGCTCAGCAAGAGGGGACCATTCCTTCCACCTAGGTATACAGATGTTTAGTCCCGAGGGACTTGTTTTCCTTTTATTTTTCTTCAACTATCTCTACATCCAGTTCCAGAGAGAATTTTGGTTTTTACTCTATCCCTACTGCACCTAGAGACCTTGTGATCCAGTTCAGCTAGAAGCCACTTAAACAGGTTATGGGAGCTAGAAGCTTTGGGGCTTCCAGCGTATTCAGAAAGGCAGCTCATATAACTGGAGTCATCTCCTTTTTCCTCTCCCATCCCCTCTGCTGACTCCCAGTAGTTTTTTTTTTTTTTTTTTGTACCGGGAATGAACTCAGAGGCATTCAACCTATGAGCCACATCCCCAGCCCTATTTTGTATTTTATTTAGAAACAGGGTCTCAGTGGGTTGCTTAGCGCCTCGATTTTGCTGAGGATGGCTTTGAACTTGCGATCCTCCTGCCTCAGCCTCCTGAGCTGCTGGGATTCCAGGCATGTGCCACTGCACCCGGGCTCCCAGTAGTTTTTAGTAGGAATCAGGGCTTGTCAGGCTGACCGTGATGGGGGAAATGGGAACTTGCTTCTCCCCTGTGGGGCTCATCAGGGAGGGTCGGTCACCTGAGCATGCTTAGCAAACCAGAGTGTGGATGTCTGTCCCACAGTTCTCTGGAACTCTTCTACAAGCAGATTGTATTTGTGAACACTTGAACACAGAGACACAATTAGAGCCGCACATGGTCTCATTACCCTTAGCACAGAGCTTGAGAATGCCAAGCCAACAGAAGGACTCATCAGTCCCCAGGCCTTTTGTTGCCAGCTCCGAGTCCGGCATGTCCTGGCCCTTAAACCAAGAGATTGGGGATTTCAGAAAGAATAGAGGAAACAATGTGTCCCTGAATCAGCATCTCCCTCCTCCTTTCTACAGAGATGACAGCATGTGAGAAACAGAGGATAAGGTGTTCTAAGGAGCCCAGGAAGTTTTTTTTATGACCTTCAATCCAATCACTTGCCTACCAAGGAGGTAAGACCATTTGCACTTTAATTATCAAGGAAATGTCTGGCGTCAGCTTGTGGTTCTTCTTGCTTGACTGGGTGTCCTCATTTTTCTCTCGGAGACTCAAGTGGTAACTCAAGTCTGTCCCCTAGTGGTCAAGAAAAAGAATTTAAAGCACACAAAAAAAGACTGATCCCCAGAAAAATAGGATGATTTTGATGTTGCTACATTTCCTATAACTACAACGACTAAAATTTTACCAGTACTGCTCAGACGGAACAGGCAGTTCATATTTACAAAAAGTTGATTTTTTTTTCTTGATAACTATAATGACCAGTGGAAGAAAAAGTTAACAAAAAGTGGGGAAATCACTGGGTGTGCAGTCAGCCATACTTGACATCGAAGAGTCATGTGACTTTGGGTTGCTGTGCTCTTCAGCTATCTCCCGTATCAAACTAGGATAATATGTATATCATAAGAGTGTGGTGAGAATCAAGGACATTTTGGAACACCTTATTTATGCTAAGATCACCCTTCACGAACCTAGGACACATAGCACAGAGTTTAAGCACAGAGATTCAGCAGCCCTACATCCTGGGTTGAAATCCATTTCTGCTCCTTACTAGATATATGACCCAAGACAGGTTTTCTTTCTTTCTTTCTTTTTTTTCCTACAGGGGATTAAACCCAGGTGTGTTCATCCACTGAGTCACCACATCCCCAGCCCTTTTCTTATTTTTTTTTTTTTTTAATTTAGAAACAGGGTCTTGCTGAGTTGCTTAGTGCCTCACTAAGTTTCTGAGGTTGGCTTTGAACTCGTGATCCTCCTGCCTCAGCCTCCTAAACTGTAGGAATTACAGGCATGCGCCACCACAGCCGGCCCAGGACAGGTTTTCTGACTCTGTGTTTGCTGTGTTCCTCTCCTATAACCTGGAGATAATGTATCTGTCTCTTAGGTTTGTTATAAGCAATAAGTGAATCAATGTTCGCAAAATGCTCAGAAGACATAGGGCACATAATTGTCAAAAATTCATCTAATCTAAAAAGTATGCTTTTTTATTAAATGCTTTGCAAAAGTTAAAAGCACAAAATTGTTTATAACCTAGAAAGGGAATATTAGTAAAAAAAAATAGTTAAGATTTAGGAGCACATAGAAGTATTTCCTTGTTTAATATTAAATAACTCACAAGTGTTGCTAATTAAATTTTTAACAACCCATAAAATGAAGGCTATTCTTATCCCTGTCACCTTTTCTATAGCTATTGTGTCCCTAATTTTAACTGCTTTATTCCTTTCCTGATTTAGATTTCATAATCTATTATCAATCACTTTCTTACCCATACACTAAACTACCCTCTCCTCTCTGCCCCCTCCAATCTTATATAAACTTCCTAAGAGTGTAGGGATTTTGATTCACTGCAGTATTCCCAATGCCTAGAACAGTGCTGCCATATAGTAGGTGCTTAATAAATATGTAATGAACGATTGAGTTCTTCTTTTGCAGAAGTGGAAAACAAGACACAGAGCAGTCAGATCATTTGCCCACAGTCAACACGGTAGTAAGTCATTAAGATGAGATTTACACCTGGATCTGTGCCTTTGAAATATAACTGCTAAATCCTAGGTGCTGTAGGAGTTAAGCAAGACAGATGGTCAAGGAGGGCTGGAATATATACCAGGAGGAGATATATGGAAGGACGAAGGGTCCCAGGGAAAGAGAAGGCGGGAGATAATCTTTAATGAGAGGAGAGTAACATAAAATAAAGGCACAGACAGGACTAAAACAAGGGCAGAGACGGAAGCCCAACTGCACCCATGTAAAATCTTCCCACCAAAATTTTAATTCACTGTGGTTCCTTGTCTAGCTTGGCTTTAATACAATATCTGTATTTCAGCATTTGAAATCTAGAGGAAAACATGATTGACCTTGGGTGTCTGGCACATCAGTGAGAATTTCTTTTAAGCCTTCATATATGACCGTGCCCTGAGATTCCATTGCCAATGAAATCAGTCCACCGCAATATAAACTGTTGCCTAAAATTCCTTTAAAAGCTTTTAATTCATACAATACAATAAAAATTCCTCCACCTTTGTGAATCTGAAACTTGCTTAAAAAGAAAACTGAAGTACCCAGGGATGGTGGTGCAAGCCTGTAATCCCAGCAGCTGGAGGATGAGGCGGGAGGATCCCAAGTTCAAAGCCAGCCTCAACAATTTAGTGAGGCCCTAGGCAACTCAGTGAGACCTTGTCTCAAAATGAAAACTAAAAAGGGCTCAGCAAGAAAGCACCCGGAGTTCAATCCCAAATACCAAACAACAACAACAACAATAACAAAACCCCCCGAAGTTGGATCAATAAGAACTATTTTTTTCTAGCTACAATTTCCAAGGATTAAAAACTCAACACAATAAAAAAAAACTAGTGATATGTATTATTAATAGATAAAAAGCAACTACTCCCGTGTACCTTTAAACCATCAAAGTAGTTTTCTAAACTACAGAAGAGGATGTAAATTCTAAGAAAGTTGTCCATCTTTCTGGTTTCAATTGCCAGTATTTAAAAATGATACTAGAGTTTAATCTTCCATAACTATTTTTTCAATATTATTTAAATTTGACTTATTAGGAGAACCCCAGGACAAGCATTGAATACTTAATCATTCTCTAATTCATTTACTAGGACATGTTAAAGCTCTGTACACAAGATAATACTAGTCATTTCTTGGTTCCTATAGCTTAAACTTGATATTTCAATTAATAACTTGATATTTCAATAAATTAGTAAAATGAGAATATTTACCATAAGACTATAAAATTCTTCAGGAAGAGAACACTATTGCATTTTAAGAGTTTGCTTCAAAAAATTATAAAAACAAATGAAGGGGCACCATTCCAAAAGCACTAAAAATACATTAAACTTAAAGGAATACATTCTGAGCACTTTTCTTTCTTTTTCCAAGCACTTTTAATAATGTGACTACAAGACAAATCTATTCTCACAGAAAGTTCCAGGATCTCTGGAGTGATTTCTAGAGACACAATCAGCGATGTTCTTATGACAGGAAATACAATTAATTATACTTACTTTAGTGGGGTGGACAATATTTGTTTTAACTCAATTTTTAAATTACATATACATTTATTGCTTCATATAACAATATTTTACAGGAGAAAAAAATTAAAGTCGAATAAATATGGGAAGCGCCAAAAGCCCATTTATGCAACACAAATTCAAATTCATAATAAGAGCAACTTGTATTCAATTGGTGACACTAAGTGAGGAGAAGATTGTATTCATATACATTCTTTTAACTTTCAGTGAGATGAGAATTTTAAAAATTATAAGGAAAAGAGGGTGATTAAAACCAGGAATAGGATAAGCACACCTGCTTTCACTATTCTTTTAAACATTATTCTGGAGGTCCTAGTCAGTGGAAGAAAGAAGGAGGAAGGATTAGAAAGGAAGAACCAAATGTTATTATTCATAGATGATGTAATTTTTTTTTATAGAGAGAGAATTTTAATATTTATATTTTTAGTTTTCGGCGGACACAACATCTTTGTTTGTATGTGGTGCTGAGGATCATGGCCGCATGCATGCCAGGCGAGTGCGCTACCGCTTGAGCCACATCCCTAGCCCCAATTTTTATTTGTTTATATATTTTTGGTACTAGGGATTAAATCCAGGGGTGCTTAACCACTGAGCCACAATCCTAGTCCTTTTTCTTTTTCTTTTTTTTTTTTTTTAAATTTTGAGACCGGGTCTTGCTAAATTGCTGGGATTACAGGTGTGTACCACATGCCTGGATCTTATCCCTTTAATTTTTTTTTTTTTAATTATGACACAGGATTTCCTTAAATTGCCAAGGCTGGCCTCAAACTCATGTAATCCTCCTGCTTCAGCCTCCTGAGTCACTGGGATTATACATATGTGTGGCACCCCCAGCTTCTTTTGCAGGTTTTAGAGCATGTTTTCCACATAATTTGTCAAGTCTGTAATCTAAGCATTTCATTTTTTGGATGCTATTATAAATCGTATTTTCGTTTTTTCTTTCTTTCTTTTTTGGTACTGGGGATTGAACTCAGGGGCACTCAACCACTGAGCCACATCCCTAGTTCTTTTTTGTATTTTACTCCATGAGACAGGTTTTCACTGAGTTGCTTAAGGCTTCACTTCTGCTAAGGCTGGCTTTGAACTCACAATCCTCCTGCCTCAGCCTCCCCAGCCACTGGGATTACAGGCGTGTGCCACTGTACCCAGCTCTATTTCAATTTTTGATCGCCTGTTGCTTGTGTATAAAAATACAACTAACTTTTGTATATTGATCCTGTATCATGCAACCTGACTAAAATTACTTATTAGTAATGTCCTGTTTATAGGATTGCCTCTGTAAATAGATGATCATGTTGCTGCAAATGAAGACAGTTTTACTGCAAACTTTCTAATCAGGAAGCCCTTTATTGTCACCTCTTGCCTTACTGCGCTGGCTAGAACCTTTAGTATAAATGTTGAGTAGAAAGCAGTGAAAAGAGACATCCTCACCTTGTTCTTGATTTGGAAAAAGCAGTCCATATTTCACCATTAAATATTATGTGAGCTGTAGGCTTTTCACAGATACAGTTAGGTCCTACTTTTTAGTCCTACATGATAATCTGTGTTTTAATTGAGATGTATAAATTAATGTGATTATTGATATGGTTAGATTTAAATTTACCATACTATCCATTTTGTTTCTCCAATCTGTTCTTTATTTCCTCTGACTTCTTTTTGTGCCTACTTATTTTATTTAAATTTTGTTGTTGACGTTGTTACTAGGGATTGAACTCAGGGATGCTTAAACACGGAACCACATCCCCAGCCCTTTTTTGTTTTTTATTTTGAGACAGGGTCTTGGCTAAGTTGCTTAGGGCCTCACTAAGTTGCTGAGACTGGCTTTGAATTTGCAATCCTCCTGCCTCAGCCTCCTGAGCTGCTGGGATTCCAAATGTGCACCACCATGCCCAGCGAGAAGCCATTTGGCGGCGGGGGGTGGGGGAGTGTTTTTTCAATATTTTATTTTTTTTTTAGTTCATGAAATACAAATCAAAATAACTTTTGCTTACATATCACTTGAACAAGCTTGATATTCTTTTCAGTACATGGTGAACCAATACAGGTACTTAAGCATTTCCTTTTTAAATATAATACATCTTGTTTTGGAGCAAAACAGCTTATCAGAAAGAGTCAGGGCATACCCACCAACTTAAAATTTGGTCCACTAAAATATATCAGTATTCCTCCTATATCAAAAATAAAGTAACGCTCATAGTTGGAAAAAACCAGAAATATTTGGCATAGGCCTCTGAGTAATCTTGAAAAACAAGCTAAGATGTATTTCAACTCTATAGAGGAACACAAAAAATCCACCTAGAAACATCTGACAGAGAAACTGGTCTGTTTGCTGTTGGGATTCTTCTGCTTCAGAGGGGAAGAGAAGGTACACCAGAGGGTGATGAAGACCCACCACAGCCTTAGAACCACTTCCTGAGAATTAATAAAAATTTAATGCAGAGTAACATAGGACAACAGTACAACAATCTCAACAGTTATTCAAACGCCTGGAAAGCAAATTGTAAGCTTAGAACAGGTAACCCCATCAGGAACAATACAACACATTTATCCAGTTTTTGAAGGTGAGAAAACATCATTCATATGTGAGACTTGGTGTAACAAGTACCTTAGGTTCTAGGATCCTGGGGACAACAAAACATCCAAAGTAAGAATATATCCAAGCTGCTTAACCTTCAACCATTGTCTTGAGTATTAAACCCAGGCCACCTCTGTACCCTTGCAGTGGTGTCTTTTCTTCCTCATTCTCAATGTATATACTTGCTCCCTGGGACCCTAGCAGCTTTGCTTCTTCTACTCTCTCACAGGCTAAGTGTAGAGGAGTGTTACCCTCCGTGTCTTGGATGTTTGTGGATGCCTTGTAGTACAGAAGGCTATGAATCGTCTTCAGGTTACCCTTGGCTGCTTCCTCGTGCATTGCTGTAGCCTCATAATGAGCATCTGGATTAGGCCCACCTTCTAGGAACACAGCAGCAATCTCACGCCTGTTTTTGGAAGCAGCACAATGTAGGGGAATATAGCCATTTTGATTGGTGGCATTTACATGCGCACCTTTTCCCAGGAGAGCTTTTATGATTTCATCCCGGCCAGCAGAAGCTGCAATATTTAGAGGAGACCGGCCTGCATCTTCTTTATCATTTACTGGCACTCCAAGATGCAGCAAGAACTCAACAATTTCAGTATGTCCTGCTGAAATCGGAAATAGTCAGGGCATACCCATCAACTTAAAATTTGGTCCACTAAAATATATCAGTATAATATACCAGTCCAGTAAAATATACCAGTGCAATGCGGTTCTGCTATCCTGGCCAGTTCTAGTAGCCAGTGATTTATAGGCCGGATGCGCTCCTTGAATTCCTCTAGCTTTTCACTGTAGGCCGGGTTGCAGACCAACCAGTTAGACACACACACCTATGTGTCACTTTTCCAGGATCTCCAGGAAGCGCAACCAACTCCCACCTCATATCCCAGGCTCTAGAAGCTGTTTTTAAGAAGTGTACTTTGTTTTCAGTTTAGTTTAGTTCCCCCGCCCCAACACACCCCTGCAGGCAGAAATGTAGTTCATATTCCTGAAACTCCAGAAGTCCTGCTTTTAACTTGCCCCCACCCCCAGCCAGGGGTTCACTATGCTGCCCAGGCTTGTCACAGCTGGTAAAGGGCTCAAGTGATCCTCCTATCTCAGCCTCTTCAGTAGTTAAGACTAGAGGTGCCTACCAAGCACCTGGCTTTTGCTTTTAACGTTTTTGAGATTCATTTAAAGTCTTATCATTGACATAGATCAATGGTCGAAAGCTAGTTATCCATAGCCAAATCTTCCTCACAAGTGTGTTTTTTGGTTATTTAATTTGTTCAAGTAATTTTCCAGGACGGAAAAGTTAAGGGAAATTTCTAGCTATTGTTGAAACATCTCCTTTGGTGATACCTTAAAAAAAAAAAAAAAATCTGCGGAGTATTCAGGAAGCTAACATTCAGAAATCAAAGCAGTGGAGGGTGTTGGTTAGGCTGGATTTCTTCCTGATTGTGTGACACCCACCCCGCTCCTTATATTCTCCATTCTTCTCCATCCTGCCTGCCCAGTGCTTAGAGACTGCCCTCCATGACATCAACAGATTTCCCAGCCCTTTAAATTCTCACTGGATTCAGCCAAACTGGGGCATGGGTAGGGAAATCAGAGGGTGGGAGGAAAGCCCCAACTCCCTGCAGGTTTATCAGAAGTTGGATACTTTCTTCCTAAGAATGCAGCTTTTGTCATCTGGCCTCACCCATGCTGCCCTCTTTTTTGGAATCCAGTGACCCTTCCCCAGTGCAAAGTAGCTAGGAATCAGAGAAACCAAATGGAAACTTGCTAGACCCTACTGTCCTAAACCACAGTCTCCTACAGCAACCTTACTTCCTGGTTACCAGGCTAAAAATGTGACACATACTTTTTTTTCCCCTAAAACTCAAGGGGAAAGAGGACATTTCAGGACTTGAAAATACTTGTCTTTTCCCAATGGATTTCTTTTTGCTGAGGGGGAAAGAAGAATGAGAGGGTGTTATTTTGAGATATCGGCCTCTGGATTAAAATGCAATTGTATTCCTGGAGATACTCTTCTGTTTACATTCTGTGTTTAGAAAGAGTGTTTCATCAATATCTTTAAGATCTCCTCCTACAGTGTAGTCTGTTTACACAATGTTTTGACAGTTCTCAGCAGAAAGATCTCTAAAGGAAATATTAGGTACCACTTTATCATTTTATTCTAATTATTTGCTGCATTCTGTGATCTCAGCTCAATGATGTTCAACTCTAGAACACAAAAATACACTCCCACATACAAATATGCATATATATATATATATATATCTATATCTTTGCATACTACCTCATGCTTCTCTGTGTTTTTATACAACAGCAAAGTAGTTTCTACCTGCAGTCTTCTAAATATTTAGTCGTGAGTACAGGTAATTTGGTTAATTAGATCAACAATAATCTTTTTTGTTGTTGTTGTTTTTTTAGCAGAGGATCTAAAATCTTGGAAGAAAATGTACCAAAGAATTTTCTTGGATTTTGGATTTATAAGATAAAGACAAAACTTGCCTGCTAAGATTAAGAAAATCAGCATATACGTTGTATGCTTCACTACCCCAGAGCTGAGTATAGGTCAGAGTGCATGGTGAAGCAGATGCTACTACATTACAGGCTTATACTTCAGGAAAAAAAGATGTTTCGATCCATCATTTAGATCTCAAATATTACTCAACACCTGGAAAACAACACAAATAATGAAAACTATATTTTAGAACTTAATGTTTCATTTAAATTTCAAATATTACTCAATGCCTGGACAACAACACAAATAATGAACACTATATTTTAGAACTTAATTTTTCTATAAGTAAATATTTTCCAGGTCTCTGAAAATTTCATGTCTCCTGTGTAAGGTCCAACCCATGGTATATGGCAGAGCTAATGGGTTATCATGGGGTTTGGCAAACCAGATAACCACTGTGGCACTGGTTATCTGGTGTCATATCCTGCCTCTCTGTAGTGGGGTGGGCAGAGCTGGAGAAGTCTCTAAGGTGCTTCCCAGATCTCCAATTCAGTGACTGGGCAATGCTGACTGGTTTGGGAACTGAGTAAGAAGTTTTATTCAATAGAAGGCTCTGCTCTTATGGCATTAATATTAGGACATTTCAAGAAATAGTGATGATTAAAGGGCACTGCAGCAAACATTCTGATTTTCTGGTGGTCTGGGGAATAGTCTTTAGAGGCAACAATTTGGTGTTAGAGATGGGGAACGGGTCAGACTCCAAGCAATGGAAACTGCAGGATACAATCTACCCTTCCTGCTGGGTGTGGTGGTGCACACCTGTAATCCCAGAAGCTCTGGAGGCTGAGGCAGGAGAATCACAAGTTCAAAGCCAGCCTCAGACACTTAGCAAGGCCCTAAGCAACTCAGTGAGACCCTGTCTCTAAATAAAATACAAAAAGGGCTTGGATGTGACTCGGTAGTTGAGTGCCCCTGAATTCAACCACTGGTATAAATAAATAAATAAATATTTTTTAAAAACTACCCTTCTTATTATTAGAATCACAACAATAGTCTCAGTCATTAATTATATCCCAAATCTAGAAGCTCTGGGCTCTCAGTTGTGGGCAGTAACTTAGACTTTTCTCTCTTAGATTCCCCCTCAAACTCTTCCCTCATTCCAAACCAAGTGGGAGAAAATCACCTCTTGCTTACATTTAAAGGAATTTGGGGATTGATAATTTGCCCTGGGAGTTGAAAAGCAAATAGAGACCTATTTTATTACTTTGTCATGCTCTGGTTTAATGTGATTCCCTAGCAATTCTGTGACTATCTGACTGTTTCAATAAATGTATAAATTTCAACAATTAACTGTACTTTGTCCATTTTATCATTAAGTTTCCTATGTCTCCAAGTTCCCCAGAGGGTCATGGCTCTTTTCCTGTGATAATAAAGAAAGAACAGAAATCTTGGATTTTGGTTAACTCTGTTTAGATGTCATATTACCCATTAAATATACATATACATACATACATATATATATATATATATATATATATATATATATAACCCATTATATATTTAATTATATATATAATTGACTAATATATGCATAACTTTAATGAACCAGCAACTCCCAACACACACACACATACACACACACGCACACACATATATATAATGGGTAATAATAGCTGTAATAAAATTTACCTCATGAGTCCCTTAATGAAATCATGGATCTAATTAACAATCATCAATGGACAATGACATGTCCCAAAGAGAGACAACTGACCATCACGAGTGTCCTGGTGGAATATTTATCACTTGTGAAATATTATTATTAAAAAAACAGAATCAGATCAAATCGAGCCTTCCTATCCAAATACCACTTCATTGGGAAAACAAAGGCCAGAGGATCATGTTAAGACCATAGGAATGCAATCAACAAAATCCAGTACCTGTAAAACTAGACAGAACAAATGCCTAGATTTTTTTTCAATAAATTGCAAAGGAAAAAACCCCAAAGAGAAAAATTGGTGGGGCGTGATCCTCTAGAGTAAGAGAATTAAATGACACATAACCATGAGTGAGACTTGTATAGAAGCAGATTAAAACACACTCTAAGAAACAAAAAGAATACCAGCAACAACTTTTTGAGACAATCAGAGAAACACATCTGGATATTTCATGGTATTAAAAATTATTGCTGCTTCTATACATGTGATAATGTTTTGTCAATTATATATATTTTAAAAAGAGGCCTTTAGGGTTGGGGCTGTGGCTCAGAGGTAGAGTGCTCACCTACCATGCTGAGGCACTGGGTTCTATCCCCAGCACCACATAAAAATAAACATATTGTGTCCACCTATAACTAAAAAATAAATATTTGAAAGAAGAGAGGCCTTAAGGCTATGTATAGAAATTATTGTGGATTAGATGACAGGAGTTCTGGGATTTGTGATGAATGAGGATGGGAATTATAAGACCAAAAAGGAGATTATAAATTGATAGTTATTGTAGCTGGGAGATATATGGGGGGGTGGTGTTCCACTGCTCTCTACTTTTACATATAATCTGATTTTTTTTCAAAATTATTATAATTATTTTTTTTCCTTTGCTAAAGCATCTAATAATAAGTGAATTTTACAATAAAATGGGGAGGGGCGTGGGGAGAATGGAGGAACTTTGGGCAAAGGGGAGGAAGAGGGGGGAGGAAGATGGAATGGTGGCAGGAAAGATGGTGGAATGAGATGAACAACATTACCCTAGGTGCATGTATAACTGTACGAATGGTATAGCTCTACATCGTGATGTACATCGTGTACAACCAGAGAAATGAAACGTTGTGCTCCATTTTTGTACAATGAATCGAAATGCATTCTGCTGTCATGCATAACCAATTAGAACAAATGAAAAAAATTAGTGGTTAATAATACCTGCTAATATAGCTCAACAGTTTAGAAAGCAGTTAGTTTTATAATCTCATTTCTTTCTCGGCTCTACTTGCCTATGTAGGTTCTGCTCTTGAAAGTCCGGGCTCCTTTCCCTATACTTAAAAGCTTTTAAAGGGGGTAAAGAAGGGGTACGAGTGGGACAGAGAGAAGACGCGTGCCCCCGCGCCCTCCCTCCCCCAGCCCCCGCCAGTTGACAAAAGCAGCGACCTGCGTGATAATTGTAGGAAAAAAAAAAAAAAAAACCCTATTCGGCTGGGAAGAGCTTTACTCCCAATGGCCACCAGATGGCGAAGGCTGTCCGCGGCTTAGAGGAAAGCCGCGTTAGCATCCCTGCTGGGAAACAGCCTCGGGACCTGGAGGGAAAGGGCAAGGTGCAGGGTGCTCTTCCTCGCTAATTGGAAAAGCTGGGTCGAACTTTAAGTTACAAAAGTTACTGTGAGAGTTCTGCTGCCTCCACAAGGACTTACAGATGAAGGCTTGGGACTTTTTAAGAAAACAGGAGGAGGGTTTAAGGTGTGTGTTGGGGGGTGAGGGGTGGAGGTGGGGGTGCTGCCTAAAATAAGCAGTGACCCGCACTCCAGCTGCAGTCAGAGATGCATTTGACGCGGGGACACTTTGGGAACCACTGCTGAGGTTTTGTTCAGTGTTTGGCACAGCTAAATCTTTCCCCTGGAAAATTCCATACGCGTCCTTGGTAGAAGAAGAGCTATCTGTGTCGCCAAGACAAGTTTACTTCTAAACCTAATAAGAAGAAATTCGGTGGCCAAGATCAGAGTCCTATCCTCTAAAGAATGAAAATAATAATAATAGTAATAATAATGATGATGAATTGCCTATCAGCGTGAGTCCCTGGCCTCTATCCCCAGCACCGCTAAATTAATTAATTAATTAGGTAATAAATGAAGGGGGGAAGAAAAGAAGAGAAAGGGTGCTTATACTTCAAGCTGTTGACAATCGCTCAGTTTGTGCGCTCTGGGAGGAAATTCAACCCACGTGGGTAGCGCCGGAAGCCCTGCAGACCCCCAGGGGTGCACTGGGCCCTGGCCTCTGCAAGTGGCGAGAGAGAATCTGGCCCCCCACAAAGATAGGCGCAGGGGATGGATTCCTTGGATTGGAGTAGCCTTAAACTGGATTTGCCGGGCTAGCGTATTTGAAAGTCAAATCACCAGAATGATAGGTGAGGGTATTGATAGGGGATGGGTATTTCATAGAGGGGGACTCAATGGGGCTCACCAACACGTTTTTACAAATTGCTCTTACCAAGAATTCCCGGGTGATCTCGGAGTCTACACAGGATGAAAGCTTGGAGTCGGCCAGCACCGGGCCGGGGAAACACCCTGGCGCGAGCCGGGGAGGGGAGTGGCTCAGCGTCCAGGCGAGTAGGAAAAGAATGATTTTAAAATTTTGTCCCCACTGGCGGCTGAATGTTGATAAAAACCAACAGTATGTGGGAATGTTCCCCCCCCGCCCGGCGGGTTTCCGCAACACTTGCAGCGATTAAAAATAAAATCGCATCCCTCCTCCTCCACCTCCCCCCACGTTTGATTGGGAAAGGGTGGGGGAAGGAGAGAGACTGTAGAGGATAAAGAAGACAGTGGGTCTGCCTTCAGCCCGGTTTAAAGCTTATTCGAAGGTGTCTAGAAAGGAGGGAAACTAGGGCCAACAGCAGATTTGGAGCCTCTAAACTCCACCGATGGGTTGGGAGATATGTTGCTGGGCTAAGCCGGCTCCTAACCGGGGCCCAAACGCAGGCTGTAAATACAAACGACGAGCTAGTCTGCAGTTTCTCCACCTGCCCAAGTTCTTTTGATTCTTCCCGCCTTTCCCAGGTTTTCTTCCAGGCGTTGGTGGCCCCTCACCCACCCCCAGGACAGCCACTCAATAACTCAGCAACTCTTGGCTTCTGCACGAAGGAGGAATCCTGAAACCACCCGGAGCGAACCCGAGCAGCGGCAGCGTCTGGGTGGGAGGGCGGTTCATGCCCCGAATCCTCCCAAACCAGGAAAAATAATATTAACAATTCCAGGGATTGTGCATGGATTGCTTTTCCTCCTTTTCCCTTTTTACCCCAAACGAAAAACCAAAATTGGCTTGTGAAGGATACGTGTGGAAAGAATGGTAAATAATAGTATTTTCAACTCTGAGTTGGATCTTCTTTGCACCGCTTTCCCCCTCTTCCGTTGGAGTTTGTTTTTGTTTGGAGCAAGAATAGAAGCGAACCCCACCGAACCAGCAGACCCCCAAGCCAGCGTCTCAGCCCAGCGCAGGGAAGGCAGCCTGCACCCGGCGCAAATGCGGGGACCCTGGTAGAGATTGTAAACAAATCGGGAGCCGAGCCCTTGATCTTTATTTAAATAGAGTCTTGTTTATCGGTGTCATCCTAGGAGGATTAATTAGATACATCTCTTCACAATTTGGTGTCTGACACTCCATCTTAGGAATGCCTTATCACAAGGTGTTAATTGGGGCCACTCAGCCACTTACGTTTCTATTAAACACTGTGAGGGACTTTTCACAAGTACCAGGTTCTTTTTACTGTACGGTGCAAAAATATACAGGACTTGAAATAGACTAGGGCTCGAGTAGGCTTTATCTCGAATGTGATTAGCGTTTTCGGGCTTTCTAGAGGGCAGAAACAGAAGAGCACCGTTTTGAAATTCCATCGCATCTCCGCAGACGCTAGGCTTGCGCGCGGGTGTAACGCGGGGGGGTTGGGGGGGGGGAGGTTGCTGGCCAGGTTAGGCGGGCTATGCATGCTCCACTCCCTGAGTCCAGATCTGGCATCCATAATAAACAAATATTAAAAAGCATATGGTCAAATCGTTCTCCCTCTGTTTCCCGGTGAGATTCGGGGCGGCTTTGCGCAAGAGTTTTGAGCGGACACCGTAAGAGACGCAGAGCTGGAGTTTGAGCCTCTCACGTCATTGGCGGTGGAAGAGCTCGAGCCCCGGAAGGATGAAGGGGATGGGAGCACACGGACAGTCCAGGTACAAGCTCCCGACGGCCTTAATTGGGCGCCGAAGGATAGGAGGTCCTTGCTGATTGCTCGCCTGCTCGCCTCCCAGAAGCTAATCCTCTTAGCAGCTGCATTTCCGCGCGCGGCGCAGTTAGCAGAATGACCCTCCCAGCCAGACCTTTACCCCGGGGTGAGAAGGGGGCTGGAAAGATTTGCAAACTGGGCTTGAAGCCGTCTGCCGATAAGCCTGGCGGGACGTCTGTCGGGAGGGACAAAGGGCCCTCCGTACCACTCCTTGGTTTAACTCAGGGTTAAACCGCGCCCTGCGTTCAGCCAAGGGATGGGGTGTCCTTAGTTCTCCCAGGGACTGTGAGCCAACCAAATGGAGCTAGGTGGGAGGTGAACCGCGGCCCACACACAATTTTGCAGAGCGGGTGTAATCGGGGACAACTGCAATGCTCGTTTGTAAGTGCTGCAGCCGCCCCCAGTCCTCGCCGCAGCTCCGGAGTCCCTAACCAAGTTTGGCTGAACGCAAAGGATGGTGGCCAGCAGCTATAGTGGTGTGTAGCCAGCAAGTCTCCGTTCAGAAAAAGCCCTGATTGGGAGCAATAGGTGGGAGCAAAAGCCAGGCGGTAGGCGGCCCAAGCACCCCACTGTGCCACAGAGACCCGGAACTCGTAGGCGCTAAAAGGGCGGTGGGGGGTTCCCAGAGAGCCTACGCTGATCCAGAATTGGTGGCCTCAAATAAGCCTCCGAAGAGGCTCAGAACTGAGTGACTAAGGGCCAGGGGAGGAGGTTTTTCGAGGTTTAGATTAAGTCTGAAGTGGGCAGTCTTGCATCTCGGTGGCAAACATTCCCTTCCCACCCTCAACTAATACCCATTGTCCAGACTTCCCAGTGGGACAAAGAAATAGATCCATTAATCTTAAAGGGGAAAAGAAGATAAACAAAAGCATCCCCACCCCACCCCCTCATGACTACAGTGTCCAGTTAAAATATTGTAGAGCCCGTTTGTGGAGGGGACTGGTGAGGTAGGGCTCACACTAGAAAAAGAGTGCAGGAAGGAGAAAAATGAGATTTTTAAAGCAAAGAATAAGACCCACAGTACAGAAGAAACAGCTATGCCTGTTCCCTAGTTGAACCACATTTATTAAAAATGACTAAGACTGTACATAAAAATCCAAGATCTCTAAAAAGCCTATAGGAGCTGTGGCATTAGATTGTAGTTTCTTCACATTACCAAGGTGGGGAGTGGGGGATGGTGGAGGAAGAGGATGAAATAGGATTTTTCCTTAAACACGTTTCAAGTTAGTACAGAGTAGCTGAGTACATTCTGAACTATCTAAAAAGTAAATAGAATATTCCCAAAGATCATGGGAATGATGAAACTCTTCCCTTGCCCCTGAAGCCGTTAGGTAACTTGCGAATTCTTTTACAAAGCCAAAGCACCAATTTTACATGATCTCAGACACCTATGTAGCCTATTTGTACAATATATTCCACATTATTCTACAGTGTATCTAAACACACACAACTGTACATTTTAAAATTCTTTTTTTTTTTTTTTCCTTTTTTGGCGGCTCCCTCCCTTACCCCACTACACAATACAGGCCTAGCAAGTCTCAAGAGAGGCAATCCTGGACAAGGGCAAAAATGGCTTGTTCCAAAGGCCTGGGAGGAATCAGAGTCAGATAAAACCAGCAGTTTCACAAAAGTTTTTCTTGACTCCCAGGCCTAACATCTTTTGCCCCTGGCACAAGGTTAACACCAAAAGGTCCCCAATTGAAGTTTAAGGCCCGGTCCTTCTCTTCCAGAAGCTAAACACCTTAACATTCTGGGCTTCTATTTGCTTAAAGACTTACAAATAGAAATAAGAAAGAAAGGTTTTAACCCATTTGATAGTGCTGGGCACTCACTCTTCTCGGCCTGCTTCTCTGCATGTTTAGTGTCTCCAATAAATAAATCCAGAACCTTGAATTACCTTCAACTTTTAAAACACGTTTTAAAGTCCTCCATTACCTGTATTTTACAAAGGGGGAAAAAATGCTAGGTTTGTTTCAGTTACCTGCAGCAATCAAAAAGCTTTGGCACCTTCTTATAGAGAATTGCACAAAACGGGATGCATCAAGGTGGAAGGCAAACGTCTTTTTGGCAACCTAGGCAAAGAAGACAACAAAAAACACCAAGTCCATCTGCCAAAAATTAGCTAATTTTTACGAAGTGAAAATAACTTTTAGGGAGTTGTATAAAAAGCGTAATACCCCCCCATGCCTTTTGAGGTGTCTTTACTGTACTCTTCAGTATTAATGTCTTCACACTTTATGGAGGGGGAATTGTCATTACTGGAGGTGCTAGGAGACAGCCGCCTTCGCTTACAAGCACTGGTGTATACCCCTGAATCATTGGAATCTAGAGACTTGATGGAAGGAGGTGTTTCTATCCAAGAAGAGCCAATTTCTTCTTTGACTTTCTCCTTGGAGAGCTGATCTTCAGAGAATACAGGAGGGCTGGTTCTGGAGGCCCACGGTAGTCCAGCTGCCATCTTCCTCTGGTAAGAGCCTCGACCTCCCCACCCTGCCATTGCAGGGAAGGTTGGGTCAGGGTAATACCCCAGGGCATGGGATGTCTGGAGGGGCAAGGATTTAATACCATATGGGAGCAAGGTACTGGAAGTATATTCAGATTCATAGGAACCGATGTCTAGTTTGTTGGTCCCAGGTTGCTGGACAGGCGTGACAAGCCATCGCTGGGGAGGGTTGGCCACCTCTTCGCTCTGTTGGGGTGAAAGGAGGCCGTTGGTCTGTGGCACGGTTCTCTCGCCATTATAATATCGGGCTTGAGGTAAAGTGTTGACAAAGGGCTCCGGGAAGAAGGACTGAACGCCGTACCGACCTCCAGGGACAATCTGGTGGGATCTAGGAGAATCCGTGGGAGATGGAGTTAACCTGTCATTTTCTGAAGCGGTGTACATGCTACAATATAAAGAGAAACACTTAAAAAAAAAAAAAAACTAATATTGTTCCCAAACAAACCACCTCCCAGAAGTGAAAGGGGCTTAGGGGCAGTCAGTCCTCTTTACTGAGAATGCTGGTGTTTTAGACAATTTAGGAAGGAGGCAGGAGATGCCCTGGCCAATTTTAGTTGCATTCTTGGCTCATGGAGAAAATTTTCCACCATTAAAAAAAAAAAAAAAAAAAAAAGTTTCCTTCCAGGCATTGGATATTTGAACTATAGAAAATATGCCTTTGCAAGGCCTCAAACATGAAGAACTCAGAGCAATCCTCCCTTTTCAAGGAGATGGAATGAATGCTGCCGGTGGTATTAGAAGACAGAGACTTTTAAATGGCAGGACTTGCTTTTGATGTTGTGAAAAATATATTTTCCTAGTTCCAGGCTTTTCTTATGTCAAAAAGAGGGTAGCCAGGTGTGGTGGTGCATGCCTGTAATCTGAGTGGCTCAGGAGGCTGATCACAAGTTCAAAGTCAGCCTTAGCAATGGTGAGACCCTGTCTCTAAATAAAATACAAAATAGGGCTGGGGATGTGGCTCAGTGGTTGAGTGCCTCTGAGTTCAATCCCCAGCATTAAAAAAAAAAAAAAAGGTGGGGGGGAGTAATAATACCTGCTTCTATGAGGATAAAAATCTTGAAACAAATGAAAAGGGAAGTTACATAAGTAATGCAAATTCTTAAAATAGCTGCTTAGATGTTAAAAAACAAAAAGGTGCTTCATGTTTAAGACCTTAATATTTCTTTAGAAATGAAAACTCTTCTGTGCAAATTCTAAAACAAAATTAGTTAAGGCTGAAAATACACAAAGATAAAAATCCCCCCAAAGAAAGCCCTCCCTAGAGTATGTCCCCAGCAATGTCATGATGTGTGTCCTGTTCAAAGGAAGCCAGGAAAATATGAATGAAGCTGCACTTACGAATCATAGTTGTCCCTGAAGCCTTTTGCAAAGGGGTTATGATCAATCTTTAGTTGAGTAATCTAGATAGGGGAGAAAAATAGTCACTGAGTGCTTTATCACACTGGATAAGCATTAGAGATTCTTGGGAAGTTTAGGGCACTCACATCAGTGTTTTGATACGCAGTCACTGCAATGAACTGTGTTTCTGAGAAGGTAAAGGTTTGGGTCTTCGAGGGCTCATTCAAGTCCTCCACACCATCCTCTGTCACTTCCACAATGTGCAGTCGTGGTTGGTATTTGTGTAAAGACTGTAAGACTATCATCTGGAAATGGTACAAAAAAAAAAAAAAAAAAAGAGTTGCCGAATCTAAAAAGTCTCTTAAAGCATCAAAAGTAGATTTTAACAAATTATTTACCTTCAGATGGGACTCCTACTTGCTCCCCAACAACTTTCTTTATTTTACTGATATGTTTAAGATCTTATCATTGCCACTTTTGAAAAACTTAAAACATAGTACACCTGTAATCTCAGTGGCTCAGGAGGCTGAGGCAGGAGGATGGCAAGTTCAAAGCCAACCTCAGCAAAAGCAAGGCGCTAAGCAACTCAGTGAGACCCTGTCTCTAAATAAAATACAATATAGGGAGGGGACGTGGCTCAGTGGTCAAGTGCCCCTGAGTTCAAGCTCCAGTACCCACCCCACCCCACCCTCCAAAAAACAAATAATGTAGCTAATATGTGTTTGATAAACACTCTTTTCCTCTTGGTTTCCTAAATCCCCCAAAATATTTCTGTTCCTAATAGTCAATACACTGTTATTTAAATCCATTAAGAAAAAGAAAATAAGAAAGTTTTTTTAAAAAATCAGAAGTATGTGAGCAAACAGTTCACAACTGCAAATATTATAAACACAGTGAAAAGTATGGACTCTTATTAGAAAAGAGACCAATAGCCAGAAGACACCCCCTCCTCCTCTGTCACTCTACCTGGGTGTTGTTGTTATTTGCTCCTTTGTTATTGGTGAGTTTTAATTTCCCAAAGGAAATTTCCTGTCTCATCCAGTGGGAGCCAGTATTAGGAGACTCTGGGTGAACATACATTTTGTTTCCTAAGAGAAAATGAAACAAAACACAAAACCCAAGCATATAAGGATGTTTGCAAATGGGACTAGGGAAGAGAGGTCTGTTAGCTATGGGCAAAATATAAGAGCTGGACTTGCAGCACAAGTCGCCCAGAGGCAGAAGCTTAGGAAACCAGTAGGAGAATTCCATTGACACCCCTCCCAGGACCCCTTGGACCAGGCACTCAATGGTATCTCAAAACTTAAAAAACTTGCAACAGAGGATGAGCTTAAATGTTATCTTGGGCCTTCTAAAGCTGGAAGTGCAATATATAATGGCAGGTGGTTGGACTTTTATGGTTAAACTTAACCTTGGCTTTCTCCAGTTAAGGTTAGAATGCCAGGAGTGCTTCCCTCCCAGAAGCCTCAGACTATTAGTTTCCCTCACATAGGGACTGGGGATGGGGTGAGGCCACAGTTAAAGGTACTATGTATCCATATAATGGAAGGTAAGAAATATGACTTAGCCGTTCTCCACTCTTTCAAAATAACCAACACAAGGAAAGAAACTCAAATTAACACCTAGGCCCCAGACTGGGGAGGAGTGGAGGGGAGGGGAACAGTGCTAGATTTAAATGTGAGGTGTCCAGAGGCAAAGGTTTCGATTTCTCCCCAGCAAAGGCTTCCTCTCTCCTCACCCTGCATGTTATTGTCGGCTTTGCCGCAGGTCACCCACTTGCCCCCCTGGAAGCGCCAGTGGTTAGGGTCCGCCAGAACCACCTCTACGAACACGTTGTAGTGGGCAGTGGGATTGAGTCCGTTTATGTTGAAGCTCAAGAAAGGAAACATGCGCCTGTGCAAAGGAACAGAACCAGGATAAACAATTTAAATCGGAAGTCCCCACACGGCCCCGGTTCCCCAGACACCTGGGATAGGGTCAGAGGAGGTACTCAGAAGTCTGCAATGAGCAGAAAACTGGTGAAGTGTCTTGAAACTATGAAAATATTTTTGAACTGACAACTCCCGAAACATCTATCTTCCGAAATAAAATTGCCCTAACATCAGTATTTTCCTAATTCATGGGCTTTTGATACCTCTTCTGATTCAAGCTCTCAACTCTTTCAGATGCTTATTAATTTTCCTCGCAGAATTTTAAAAATCATTACATTACAATGTGCAAGTGTCAGAAGATAGAGAGCGCGCGCGTAGGAGTGCTCTTTTTAGGCTACAAGTCCCCTTTGAGTGCCCCTCTTCCGCCCACTCCTCATTTCCTCCAGAAGTAACCACAGTTAGCAGCTGGGTGTGTGTCAGAACTTCTTGCATTCCGAACCCGATCCACATTTGGTTCTAGGGCCTGCCGTTAACCACCTACCCCACCCAAACTGGCCTTCCCAGGTTGCGCCCTAGCCCTCACCCGGATCTCCCCGAGGCGCCCCGTGGAGACCCTGGCGCCTAAAACTGCAGGAACCCATCTACTGCGCCGGGGCCGCAGCGGGCTTTTGCATTCCCCCCCCCCCCACACCCGCCGCACCACCACCACCCGGCTTCTTGCCCTTAGGCAAGAACCTGCATACTGAAGCCGGAGAATCCCGTGAATCCAGCTCTGTGGGCAAGCCTAAATTTCCATTTCCGCCTCCTCCTTGTCAGTTCAGGTGAGGATGACGAGCGAGGGGAGGGAAGAGTGCAGCACATTAGCACTCTACACAAGCAGCCCGTGTGCGGAGAGGGTCACCGCATTGTAGATGCGATGTTTCCCAAACCGCGAGCGGAAAAACAATCCGAGAACAGCGAACGGCAAGTGGGCACAGCTCCCTCATCCCACCCGCCTTCCCCAGGACCACACACTCTCACTTTATCCCCGCACCCAGGGCCCCTCCGCGCTGCGCTCACCTGCCCTGTTTCGTAATGATCATCTCAGTTTGGTGACGATGGAATTTAAGCCACAGAGGCCGGTTGCACAGGTAGACGTGGGCGCGGAAGCCTGAACCGGGAACCCCCAGGCCCCCCAATCCTCCGCAAGAGCCGGCCGCTGCTGCTCCAGGGTACGGCCCGTAGAGCGGGGCCCCCTGGCTATACTGATAGGCACCGGGGCCGCCGCCCCCGCCGCCGCTGCTGCCTGCACCACTGCCCGCGCCGGCTCCAGGACCGAATTGTGCCCTCCCAGGTGGGCACACAGCTGCGGGGAATCCACCGGGGGGCAGCATGGAGCCATAGGGGTAACGCGCGCCGTTGGGAGCCGGGTAAACAGATCCATGAGGCGCCCCGGCCGCTGCCTGGTACGGGAAGAGAGAGCAGGGCGCAGCCAGCTCAGAGCCTTGAGGCCCGGGAGACTGAAGATAGTAGCGCTCCGAGCTCAGGCTGTCCATGGAGTAGCGCGCGGTGGCTGCGGCGGCGGCGGCGGCGGCGGCGGCGGCAGCGGCAGAAGGCAGCTCCTCCTCTCCGCAGGGGGAGCCCTTGCGGCCGTCCGGGGGTCCTGGCTTGGTCACTGTAGAGGCGCTGGCAAAGGTGTCCCCGGCGTCGGCGTCACTGAGCATGGCCACGGGGGCCCCCGCGCTGGCGTCAGTTTCCCCGTTCCCCGCCTCGCACGAGAGGCTGCTGGAGAACTTCTTGGGTGCTTTGTCTAAGTCCAGCCTCTGGGGCGAGGGGGCAGCCCCAGGAAGGTGGCTGGTGCTCCCTCCGCCGCCGCCGCCTCGCGCACTCTCCAACGGGTAGAAGTGCGCACTGGGTAGGTTCACAGAGCTCACCAAGAGCTGCTCGCCTAACTGCATGCTTTGCAAAGCGCAGACGGCAGCTGGCTGCTTCCTCTCCTCCTGTGGCCTTATTATAAAGGCAGGATGGGGGAGCCAGCGCCCTCTTCCGAAGGGAAGGTAACTTCCCCTTCCTCCCGCGCCCGGGCTACCCACCTGCGGACTCCCAGCCCGCTACAAAGCGCACCGATGCACCCTGAATCCAGCGTCCTTTCCGCAAGGAAAGCTCACTGAATTTGTAGGCAGATGGTGGAAAATGACCGACAAGCACCCTCCTTTTCCTTCCCTGTCCCTCTTGCCTCTCAGGACCCTCACTAAATCCCGGGAAGAAGAGGACTTAGATCTTTGTTCCCATCCACCCACTAGCCCGCGCCTTTCTGCGCTCTGCCTATTGCCAAATCGTGGGTCTAGTTGACCACTTAGAAACTTGCAGACGGTCACTGGCTGCTTTATATATGTGCGGCCAGGGAGGGGCTTCGCAGCCCCACAGCCCGGGGTCCCTCCTATTGGCTGATGGAGGTGACACTAATTCAATTAGGCATTTACTAATTGGATCAAGTCGCCCAAGACTTGCTTTTCCTTTAGCCTGTTTTTTTTTTTTTTTTTTTTTTTTAATTTCTTTTTAAGACTGTCCCGCTGTGAGAATCTATCGGAGTGTCCACATTTCCCCAAAGTTTAGGGGAACCGGGTTTGAGGTCTCCGTAATGGGGGGCCATCCATGGCACAGAGTCTCATCCTCGTGCTCTTGGATGGTAATGCGGAGCAGGTATTAGAGGCCAGAGGGAGAAAGTTTCTGCAAGCTGACTGCAGGAATGCGCCGGTCCCCAAGGGTGCAGACCTGGGACGCGTTGGAGAGAGAGACTCACGCGAAGTCTCTCCTCGTCAGAAACTGTAACTTCAAGTTTCTTCTTCTGATGGAGGACTCCCTGGCCTTCCACACATTTTGTGCAGTCCCATCTTTTTAGCCAGTGGGAAGGAAGGGAGAGACCTCCGGCTCAGCTTTTGAGATTCCGGGGACGGCGAGAGCTCAGAGCCATCCTCAAGGATCTAAGCTCTCAGCTTCTAAATCAGAAGCCTGAATGAAGTGGGGTACTAAGGACCGAAACCAAAGTGGAAACTAAACGAGCCAACCATTTACCTTCATACCCACGCCAACAAACCTGCTTTTGGGGAGGCAATCACTTTTACTGCCCACAATTTGAAATCCACGCTGCTCAGTTTTGCTGGCTCCCGGATGCTTCCTACGCCCCCAACGTCATCTTCCGTGGGGCCTGTCACCAAGAAACAAAGGTTTTCCTATCAGCCGCGCGGTTAAGATTCCCTGCGCCTCTCCTCTGCGGCACAAGACAGAAGGTAGAATAATTAGTGAAATAATCAGTTAGATATTGAATTAAGCTCCTTTGCCCCAGCTGCCTGTTTCTTCCCTGCATTTCCGCAAACAGTCAAGAATGGTGCGGTCATATTTTATTGTTTCAGTATTACAGTAGGGGTGCACGTTTCGCTGCGGATAAGAAGACTGGATATTCGCTGTTAATAAGCAATTACGGATGTGGCCAGTAATCGCTCCGGGAGCGCATTTTCCGGCTGGCTGAGATGTCCGGACTCTGCTTTCCCAACCGAATGAGATCACACGGGAAACTTTTCGCCTACAACAGATGAGGTGGCCGCAGGATTTGCTGAGCGCGCACACGCCAGTTGTAGAACAGTGCGAAGCTTTCCAATCAGGGTTCAAACCACAGCAGCATCAACATCCGCACATGTGGGTTAGAAAGCGAACCGGTCCTTAATGCATTCGGACACTCTAGGGCGTTTATCACAGTATTATTGTGTGGTGGTAAAAGCCTTGAGCGCGCAAAGATTTTCAGGGTCAAGGCACAGCCTAGGGGCAAAGGAGCAAGGGGGCAGCTTAGGACGAGTGGGCTGGGGCGATGGTCTTGTAAGTTTTGGCCAGAGCTACCCGGGAGCAAATCCCTGGAAAGCTGACATCGTGCGCGCTCATCCCTCAGCTCCCCTGCATTTCGTCCCGTCAGTTCAGTTCGCTTATGGCATGGCTGTCTGCTCCGAACACTTTGCTGTTCACTTCTATCTTCCTCGTTTTAATTTTATTTTGACCCAGGGAATTCTTGAAGATTGATTTTTCAAATAATACAGTGCTTTTGTGGACGTAATGATTTTCAACCTGGAGATTTCGTGAGCGACGTGAGCGCAGGGACTGAGGAGCTTTGCGGAGTTGGAGACATAGCCCTGGGCTAACCGGTGCCGGTTATAGGTCGCGTTCTTCTTCACATTAGTCTTGATAAGAGCTTCAGGATGTTTAAGGGAAAAGTAGGTGTGAGATCGAATCCTAACATCATTTGGGGATAGGTTGGTCTAGAGCATCCGGCAGTTTTCCAATTTAACACAGCGAGAAGCGGGCCTTGGTGTTCCTTCAAAATGCTTTCGAAGCGACCAGGGAAACGCTGCGCATGGCAAAGTGCCATAGCAGGCAACAGGCATCGTTCCGACCCACTCTGGCGCAAATAACACGGGCCAGCTGTCCCCCGCGCCACATCAGAAAGGGCTGATTCTCTTCCATTCCCAAGCGAGCTCATGGAAGCGCGTGGGTTCATTTCGAGTGCCACCAAATTATTGAATATATGTATGGAATATGTAATTAGTATTTGTATTACTTCTTGGAGGGAGAGTTATAGTTTATATTTCCCCCACCTCCCCAGTTAATCTATTATTTTACCCACAATCTAAGGCATTTTACAAATAGAGAAACAATGACAAATTCAGAGAATCAAAATAGGAGTTTTGCAAAACTATCCTGGGACCTAAGTTTTTGGAACATGAGAAATATGCAATAATATTATTATATTACATTACATTTATAAGCACATATATTTACAAATTCCTCTTTAAGATAATAAAAAAGTGATTACAACTACACATAATATTTTCTGGTTGCATGAAAGATATGCAATAGTATTATGTTACATTTATAAGCACATATATTTACAAATTCCTCTTTAAAATAATAAAAAAGCGATTACAACTACAGATAATAGTTTCTGGTTGCATAGAGACAAATCTCATTTAATGGTTCTGTTAATTAACTAATTACTTTTTTTTAACATATGGAATATACTAGCCCAATATTCTTGGAGAGTTATAGATTAACAAATCTGTGATTTCCTACTTGGAATGAACTTTCCTTTTGCTGGTTCAATAATACTTATAACTGGGGAAAGAAACGTTAAAAAAAATGTTTTCCTGAGTCTCAGCCACACTTTAAAAATCCTTTCTAGAAAATAGAACCAGAAAAGAAAACCAAAGATATGGCCTCAGCAAACATGTCAAACAGCACTCTGCTTAGATTGGGTGGGCAAATAACAGGAGCCTTCCAGCCTGTTTGCTGTTTGATTTCAATTACACCCCAAGCTTCATGAAATCCAAATGAGACATTTATTGAAAGGTGCCTGGTTTTATGTGGCTCAACTGACAGTGTATTGGAATACGTGGAAGAAAAACATCAACACTGGGGAGGAAACATGGAGACCCCTTGGAACCCCAGATCCAAATGCTGGCTGGATTAACTCAAATCTTTCACCTTCCAGCCTGAGAAGGAGCAAGCAGGAAACTTTGAGGGCTACAAGGAAGCCAGGGCCAGGATCTCATTCTCTATTGTTCCAAGCAATAACATCAACTCCATGGCCACCAACTTATTCTAATAACACACGAAGTTTTTGCCGACTTGACCAGCTGACCTCTTTCTACCTTTCTCCTCTTGAAAGGTAACCACTATAAAAGCATGTGTCTTTTAAAAGCAGAACTGAGAAGCAGTTGGTTGAAGGAAGACCATTATGCATCAAATACATACACCCATGTATGAATAAATTACATAGGTGGGTTAACAGATGAGGGTAATGATATGAGGTTTGCCTCCCATCCACCCCTGCCCCACTCCCACACAACCAAGGGGGCCCATATAAAGTCCCAATAAATTCTATTATTTTCAACCCCACTAAAAAGTGTTATCAAAACACTGTCCGTGTTATTCAAACACTTTGTAAACTCCGAACAGACTTGCTGCCGGTTCTCCTTTTAACCCTAGGAAAACATTCCAACATTAACCGGTCACCAGTGTTTCGCCTGGACTCTGGGAAAACGTCAATGGGTTTTTTGTGGCAACTTGGTCCTTTTACTATTTATCTATGGCCCTTTCTTTGTTGATGTTACATTTTATTTCAACGTCTCAGGTTCACTCTTTGGCCCTTTGTTCTCTGATGGCCAGATCTGCCACCTCTGTTTTGCTTTCCAAAAGGGGAAGGGACTTTCATCATAGTAAGGTTGTTCAAGTTTCTTTCTTTTCTTTCTTTCAGACCCACCTACCTACTTATCCCCCCACGCTATAAGACAAAACATTTTGGCAAGAACAAGTAGTTTTGATTCTGCTGACAACAGCAAGATCTTCTCACCAATACAGTTTCACTTTTGTAAGAATTTAGAGAACTTATGTTTCAATGTGACACCAAAATATACTTGATTGCTTGCTTAAAAAAATAAAATAAAATCACCAGACCCACAAATGTGTAAGGCAAAAGGATTATCTTAAATTTATTGTATTTTTCAAACAAAATGACCAAGTTAAAGTATTACCTTGGTTATCAGTCCATATATTTAAATTGCTAAGTGTGATTGTTATTCACTATTAAAATATGAAAAGGAGAAGTAATCCTGGAATATAAATTAGTAAATATACTGAAAGTGTTGCTTATTACAAAAAAAAAAATATTGTCTTTTCATGAACACTAAATCAAGAGTCTTTGGCAGCAGCCCATAATTTGGATTACTTTTTTTTTTAAATGAAAGTATTTAAACTGCAAGTGTATATCTGGATTTAACTGCCATTTTGTCATCATTTTATTCTTCATTACATTTTTGGAAACACATGTATTCATACAAATAATAAGAAACCTAACAGGAGGTAAAAAAGTAAAATGATCTCAAAAGGTATATTATGGAAATATTTGGTTAATTATTGCTACACTCAAGCATGAAAGTTACATTGGGGCTCCATCTGTCTTGCTTACTTTTCGATCTTGAACTACCTGGCACTTAGTAGGTGTTCATCTGTTGGTTGAATGAAAGGGGTTACTGTATCTCTGTGTTATGACAGCCAGCTCAAGGACAGTGTCAGGGTTTATGCTTTATAACCATGAAGACAAGGGGAAAATCCTTATTGTTCCCTTAAAAGAAAAAGAAAATACAGATCCTTTTAAATTAATGATCTGGCATTTTCATCTTTTCTAGACTTTCCTACCCCAACAACCATTATTGCACAGCTTTTTGGGGGGCATAGGAAAATAGAAAAGAATGAGAAAAAATTGTGCCAGAATTTCAGCACAATGGTTAAGGGGAACAGCCACCACATATCCAAGAAGAAATAGTACCCTGAATATAAATCAATTGCACATCACTAACAGGGTTGGCAGAGTCTATGAAAATTAATGTTTCAACAGAAGGCACCCCTATTATACAGGTGTGCAGGATGTCTACACAACAGGTGGGCAGAATCCAATCCTGTTGAACCAAGGCTTCAATATGACAGGGGCAGCGGGAATCTTTATCCAGGCCCTATGTGAGAAATGGGGAGAGGGAAAGTCCGGGTTGAGAGAATTGCTTGGCAGAAATAACTAAGTCCTTCAGATAACCAGAGGAGAGGAGGTAGGATGGACTACAGTATAGAAAGCCCAAAGAGATTATTCCTTTAACGTTTCCATTTTCAGACTCTTTAAGAGAAAAGCAGAATATTGTACTCAAGAATCACAGGCTTTTGTGGCTTTTCCTTTTATTACCTTTGTGAGTCTGGGCCAGCTCCTTAACCCCTCTCCCCGTAATAATAATAGCTCACCTAGTTCAAAGCAAATAGAATAGCATCTAGTACATGGGAAGGTGTAAGGTTTTCCTATTACACTTTTTGCCCTTCTTGCTAAGAGATGGGGCAGCGATTCCCTGACCGATGGGCAATCATATCAAAAACAACGTGAACCAGAAGCAAACCAGTCAAAAACAACGTGAACCACAAGTAGGAAGCAGTAATAAGTCAGAAACTGAGAATACTCAGTTGTTGTATCAGCTCTTTTCTGTTCCCCCGGGAGGTGGAGGTGGTGATGGTGGAGGAGGCATCAGGTGCCCTTCCAGTGAGCCGGATTGGAAAGGTGCACTTCAAAGGCAGGCGGTGGGGGCTCCCTAACCCCTGCAGCACCTTCCGCCCCCTCAGGCTGGCATTAGCATTCTGTTTTTCCCATCGCCTCGCTGGCTCTGCTCACGCTCCCCCGCCGGGATTTTGCCGTTCTGGCGGAAGAAAATAGGGTGTTTGCTCGGGTTTTGTTCTCTACCACCTCGGTTTAACACCCGACCACGAAGGAGTTAAGTGGGTATTTAGAAGCCTCGGGCGGGTTCTTACTCCAGGAGAAGGTATCTCGAACTGGAAGTCCAGAAAAAGACACCATCTGGGTCACCTTGCTGTGGGTGTCCACTGAGGCCCTTGGTGACAGCATCTGCAAATCGAGAGGACAAGTGCAGAGCAAGATCCACCACGGAGGGAAGTCTAAAGGAAGCCTCCAAGCCCCACAAACCTGGGTGGCTTAACCATGAGTCAAGGTTAAGAAGGATCCACAGGAAAGGAGTATCTAGGGAGCAAAGAGCAGCTTGGAATCATTTTTCTATCCTTTGGAGCTGAATTTTGAAGAACGCAGTTTATTCTCAAATCCACAACCCAAAGAGGAAAACAAAAGAAAAGTTGCTGACCATAGTTTAGGCCCTCTGTTTCGCTTTTACAATCAACCTCCACCTCCCTCCGCTAAAATGTTATCATTCCACTTTATACAAGAGTAAAGGGATGCTTGGAGAGGTGAAGGCCCTTGTGCAAAGCGCACAGCTAAAAAATGGTAGCCCGGAATTTGAATCCAGGAGGTCTAGTTGCAAAGCTCCCAGTGGAAGGGTCAAGTATGCTTGAGTGTGGTCGGGTGTGGATTGTTATTTTTTTTTGGGGGGGGGCGGGGGGGTAGGCTCAGAGGTAGGCGATGGGAAGAACACTCTGTGTGGCTTTGGGCTTTGGAGGAGGCAAGTGGACGGCATTCAGTGCCCATGCCTTAGAATGAATCTCTTTGGAGAAAGCCAGGCCTCATAAGTGCACTCTAAACCTCAATATTGGGGTTGAGTCTGTCATCCTTGCTTGGGATAACTATAGTGTGGGTGGACCACTGTCTACAAGCAAGTGCTGGGCCAAGTCCTTGGCATTCCTTATCCCATTTAAGCTCTCATTCCCACCTCTCAAGGCAGGTGCTTTCATCGTCTCCATTGTAGAGAAGAAAACCCATTTTATAGATTTTTTAAAAACATGAAGCTGGGTAAGATATATTAACTTGCTGGAGGATTACAATGTGTGAGTAACATGTCCAGACAGACCCGGAAGCGGGGGAGGTGTCCCTCTCTCCTGGGAACTCCGAAACCTTTAACAGGAAAAATGAGATCTCTGGGCCCCAAGTTTAGGGGCGATCTGCAGAGTAAGTCCCAGCGAAGCAAGAGCCGGTTCTTCTCCACACTACCCTCGCTTCACTCCTCCCATTCCTGGCCTGGGGTCTCGGTGGCCTCGCCTCCGACGCAAAGGCTCACTCTGGGGCTGGGGGGACAATGGGGATGCTTCTTGCCTTCCCCGCAGCCGCGAGAAGCCTTTGAATTATGCACCGACGGGGAAATAAGAAGGTTTCTCAGTTCTCTTCTTCGTTTATTCTAGGGCCCTTCGCAGTTTTACTAATCTCGCATTATGCAGCCCTGGGACCTAGCATTTGAAATTAGAGAGACCAAAAACTCCGCAAAGGAATCTCGTTTAAGACTCTGAGCACCTGGCAAACGCACCGCTACGACGCACAATCGCTCCCAGCCATTCTCTGGTGGACGCTGCCCAAGAGGGGAAAAATGCCAGTTTTAGGCTGGGGCTTGAACCCAGGCGTTCGGTGCCCAACGCTGAGTTCCTGGCGCTTACCCTTAGGCGCAGAATGGTGGCGAGGGTGTCTACCCCCCACCTCTGCGCCCATGGTGGCTTATTTCTCCAAATGCACTCGGGTTGTTGAGCATCACTTTCCCTTGTCACGGTCCCCATAAACACCAACTATTCCGGGTTGTCTTGAGTGAAGGACATGGGAGAAAGGATTCTAAATATTCTCTCTCTCTCTCTCTCTCTCTCTCTCTCTCTCTCTCTCTCTCCCTCCCTCCCTTTTTGCCTTTCACGCTGATTGTCTTTTGTATCTCATGTCAATCTCCAGGACAATGACTATTTAGATGCCCTTGACTACACCAACTAGCGAACATATCACAATAGATCATATTGTATGTAACATACATTATGTAATTAAAACCAGTATATACTTAAAAATATACTTGCATAAGTCAATTTGTTTAAGTCACGAGGTCACAACGTCTCACGCATCCCAATTCTCTGACATTAAGGCAAACACGATCAGTTTCTAATGGTGTCTTTCTGGTGCTATTACATGTTTGCACCAGTAAGTACATATTTGCACCTGAACGCTTTATCCGTCTCCCTCTCATTTGCATGCTTTTGTACACTCTATTAAACACTTTTTTTTCCCACTTAAAATACATCTTGAAGTTATTTCGTGGAGGTGTCGGAGTTGTGGCTACCTCAGCACATCCCGGGCACATGATTGGCGGGAAACGCTTTTAAAATTTTACATAGGTTTGGTGATTTGGGGGCTTTCCTTGCAGCAGCGCGCGCGCCAACGCAGACCCACATTGCAGTCCTCTGGCAAGTCTGCAGCCGGCTCTTCCGAGCCTCCGGAAACGCGCCCCCGGAGCCGCGGCAGGCGCAGCGCCCCCTTGCTCTGTGTGTGCTGAACCCCACCTGGGTCTCGCTGTAGGAGTTTCCCTTTCTCTGAGATCCCTCATAGTTTGTCTTCTGAGACACCAGAAGCGGGTAAACAAGCTCTTGGACCCTGCCCGGTGCTCCAATGGTTAGTGGGCGGGGGAGTGATCTGCTAGACAGTCCCAAAGCTGCCAGAGGTCAGATCAAAGAGGAGGATCTAGAGGGGATCATCAGCCCCATTAACATCCCGCTTGGCCTGGCTGTAGGGGGCGGAGATGGGGATAGCCAGATGCGGGCCAGGATATCGCGGCTGCCAAAGATTCAGGGAAATCTGGATCATCCTGATTTCCCCTTGTCCCCAATGGCAACTCTTGAACATGCTGACCTTCCCAATGCTTCTCCTTAGAAACTACGCATTAAGCCTCGCTCAGTTCCTTCAACACTATCAAATACTAATAAATGTTAGCCATTGTGCGGGATGCTGGGGCGCAGAACTGCAAGGTGCTGGGGACACGTTGGCACGTCCTAGTAGTAGATAGCATCAGGTCAGCGAAAAAGAAAACATCAGAAAGTAATTAAACCGGTAATGCTGTGGTTTCCAGTTTGAGCTGTATATTAAAATCATCTGGGGAGTTCTTGAAAATATGATGACCAGGGTTGAGAATGGTGCTCAGTGGTAGAGCATTTGCCTAGCATGTACAAGGCCTTGAGTTTAATCCCCAATACTGAGTGGGGGAGGGGGCAGCAGTGGGGCGGAGTATGGGAGGAATCCTGATGCCCAGGTATCACCCTAGAACAATTAAATCAGAATTTCTGGGGATGGGATCCAAGTTGGAGAATAATTGATCTTATGAGTTTAGTGGTTGGTGATCCTTTTCTGAAGTTAGCAGAGACAGCAATAGGGAAGTAGTAGCCAGGAGAAGGCCTGGGCAATACCCTATGCCCAGTTCTGTGCCTCCGGTACTCTGGGAGTGACAGTAGGAAGAGAGGAAGAACACATTCCTAGAAGGAAGCATGGGATGAGGAAGCATTTGATCCCTGTGCTCTGCATCTCTGGAAAGTGTCTTGGTTGCCCAATTCCTAGGGAAGCTTTAAACATCACAGAAAAGTACCTAGTTGAAAATTGGCCATTTAAAAATATAATTTGAAAGTCAAATAGTGCATGGAAATGCTTTTGAAATAAAATAGTGCTAGAAAACTGAAGTTTTTTTTTTTCTGAAGACATTTCATCAATTCTAAAATGCCACTTATTGATTCAAACCTTTGTATTTACCATGAAATTTTGTTTTTAAAAAAGCTGCCTCTAGAAATTTAATTTTATGTTTATTGAAAGACCTGCTTACTTAGGCAAAGTGTTATTTTTCATACTTCACTCATGCACATATCGAGAGGAAAATAGAAGTTATAGGCACAGGCAGGGACATCTATGGACAACTGCTGCCTGATCAATAGTGATCATAGGACACTACAGATTGTAGAATGCACCCGGATTTCCAAGAAGTAAAAGGTTTGCCATAGAATTGGTGCAGTCCTTGTCATCCAGTGAGCTCACTACTCTCAGTGCTTGAAGTCTTTTGGCTGATTTAATCCTCATCATGACCCTCTGATGCAGGAACTATTATTTACAAATATTTACAGATGAGAAAACTGAGACACTGAAAGGCAAATTACTTGAAGTTAGACTACTACCAAGTTGCAGAGATGGAGCACAAATCCACTGCAGGCTTAATTATCACACTAAGTGGGGCGGGGGTGGGGGGGGTGGGGGGGGGAGAATAGTCCAGATGAGTGAATTGAGACTCAGAAGGGTTGAAAGGAGGAATATGGGATGAGAAGTGAGAGAAAGGGCTTGTGGAGCTGAATTAAATAGTAGATTGGGAACTGGGTTGTTTTTTTTTTTTTGTTGTTGTTGTTTGTTTTTTTAATTCTACCTCAGCTTTGTAACAGGGAATTAAAGAGGTCCCATGATAAGACAATAACAGCCAAAAGTATTCATGTCATCCATTAAGAGAACTTAAAAAACTTTATGTGTATTTTCTGATCATGATTTGAGTAAATCTTAAAAATTGAAATATAATACTCACAGAAAGTGCATATATCCTAAATATATCCATTTTCCAAATGGAACACATTTGTATATCCAACATCTGTGTTAAGAAATCCAGTATTGCCTAAGCCCCAGAAGCTCCCCATCCCCCTCCTGGTCACTGCCTCCCAAGGTAAACACATTTTGGCTTCTATCACCATGGATTAGTTTTCCTTATTTTTGAGTTGTCCCAGCCCCAGTGCCTGGGGGACAGTTGATCTAGTCTAAGCCAGCCAGTATGTGTCATTTCTTTGGGGATGCTACTGGCCCAGTGAGACAGAAAGGAAAGATTTAATTAGAGTCAATGATTGGGAGGGAAGTTTTGCTTTCACATTTCTAGAATAAGGAAGCAAATAGCCTGATTGTCTCTGACACCATCCTGGGACCATATGGGAAATTTTCTTAGGGAACCCAGTGCTCAAGCAACAGGCCAGAGAGAGAAGAATCTGGACTTCTGAGGACTTGTTTGAGCTGCTGATGGTTGAACTTGCCCTACCACTGGAGATAATAATTTTAAACTAATTTGAATGAACACCTTAACTATATTTTTGTATAACTTTCTTGACATACTTGCGCATAAACTTACACATACACACAAAAAATATATTTACATGCATGTCATGTAACATGTTATATATAACATGTACAATATATACATATGTAAAATATAAATTTATAAATGTCAGTTCAATTTTCCTGTTGTAAGTGACACCACAATGAACACCATTGCATAAACATCTTTTTTTTTAATAAGTATTATCATTTTTTAAAAATTTTTATTTATTTATTTGTATGTGGTGCTGACAATTGAACCTGGTGCTTCACACATGCTAGGCAAGCACTCTACCCCTGAGCCACAATCCCAGCCTGCATAAACATCTTTATGTACTTTGGCCCATTATTTCCTTGGAACAAATCTCTAGAACTCAAGTTGTTAGACTGAAACACATTTGTGTTTAAGTTTGATTCTTGATTTGAAATGTTCTAAAAAATATGTATCATACCTCCATATATACTCTTTTTTTTGTACCAGGTATTGAACTCAGGGGCCCTGAGCCACATCCCCAGCCCTATTTTGTATTTTATTTAGAGACAGAGTCTCACTGAGTTTCTTAGCATCTGGCTTTTGCTAAGACTGGCTTTGAACTCATGATCCTCCTGCCTCAGCCTCCCAAGCAGCTGGGATTACAAGCATGCACCACTGTGCCTGGCTAAGTCAAGTTTATTATGATAAACTTTTCATACAGTAAAAATTTACCCTTTTTAGGTGTGCATTTGATGAATTATGACCAGCATATACATTTATATAGCTAATAGCACAATTGAGATACAGAACATTTCCATAATTCTAAAAAAATCCCCTAGGTGACCCTTTGTTTCCTACCCCCAGCTCTGTACCCCCTACTTTCTAAAGATAATAGTATAATATTCACAATTTAATCCATCATTATTGTGAATTTTACTAACAGATTCTCTAATGTTTAATTCCCTTACATTTCTGAAGTAAATTCTCTATGGCCATATAATATGTGCAAATTGCATTGTTGAATTCTCCATGCTAATCTATTATTTAGGAGTTGTACATCAATTGTTCCCCACCCCACCCCATTCCCTGAATGGGGAGGGAAATCAGGGGCACTTAACCACTAAGCTACCATTCCATCTCTTTTTATTTTTTATTTTGAGACAGGGTCTTGCTACATTGCCCAGGCTTGCCGCAGTCTGGCTGGGCACAAATCATGAGCCACTTAAGCAGGAACAAATTTTATTTCTGAACTCCCCCCCCCCCCCCAACGCCACCCATGAGGAGGCCCTCTCAGGGACACCACACCCCAACCGGAATTCCCTCCAGGGCACTTCACCAACCAAGGAGAACTCCCTAGGAATTCCTGATGAGAACTCCAAAGTAGGGACCTCCCCCCCAGGCAGACAGCAGGGGTCTATATACAATTGAATACACAGCTTAACTTAACCATCATCATCTCAATGGCTTGCTGGCATCACCTCTCAACCACTCCCTATAGCAAAATGCCAGGTGCCACCCGACTCAACTCGACTGTGGCCCTCAACATCTCCCCCCTTCTGTTTAATTAAATGACAAGCATGTGGCTTAGGGACCTTGCCTCTCTTAGGTTGTCCAGTACTACATATGGTCTTTACCCGTCATCGGATGAGCTGACCTTCAAGGCATCAGCCTCCTGTCTTAGGTTGGTACCATTGCAATTGGATCTTACCCATCATTGACTATTGGTCCAGCATACAGCCATACTACCAGTCCAGCATACAGCCATACATAGGCCTTTGCACCAGTGGGGGGGGTGAGGTTCTTTGCCTCACCTCTGTTGGCCCCCAAATTTTAGACCATCACAAGCAGAAGGGAGGAGGATGCAAAAATGCCATGACACCAAGCCAAATGACGGCACTTTTGGAAAAATTGTACCACCGATGACACCATCAGCAAAGATACTCCAGCACTACCACAATTCGCTGCACCAACAGATAGTTCATAATGCATACAAGTGATACATAGTCCAGGCAAGTTCTTCAAGCAGTTCAAAGCAGAGGAATCTATTAATATGTCCATTTCCTCCCAAAGTAAATCGACTCCTTGATTGAGCATCCCTTGTTGAGTTACATTATTCATTGATGCATCAGTTTATACAGTTTGTTGTGATAGCTATCACAGAAGCTGTAGTTTGGTTTTATCTTTGTCTTCTCTGGCACTGGGATGAAGATAGGAATTCTGGCAATGATGGCTAAAAAAAAAAAAAATTATGTAACATTCCAGCAGGCACTAATAGAAAGCAATTTTCTAAACAATTTAGTATCCTGAAAAGAATTAGATATAATGAAAAGGAAAGGTGAAAGTAAACAAACAGATCTGTTAACCTCCTTTTCTGTTCACATATTAAAACAATCCTCAACAGCTGTTTACCCAATTTAAATGAAACCATTTAAATCATGTGAATAAAAAAAAAATTTGGATCCATTTTTTCATGAGCGCTCCTCATATATGATATATGGACATACGCACATACAGACATACAACACAAAACACAAGTGTGCACACATAATTCAATACATACAGCACATAACATAATAGCAAAGGCCTTGTAGCTTTTCACAGGTGAAATCTCCATTGTAATGTTTAAAAACTCCACAGTCAAAAAATAGAACTGATCAGAAAAATATTAACCTAGGTCTGTATGAGCTCAAAAAATAAAATAGAACTTCATGATGTGGGAAAGGGCAATAATAAAATAGATACTGAAAAAAGTATCCTGGTTACCACCTAGGTTTGACTCTTCTTTTGATATTCCATCCTTCTTCCTGTAACTTGCATAATGGGTCTGAAGGTATTCCCACAAGCAAGCCCCAAGGTTTTTTGTTTTTACATTTGAAATAGGCTTTAATGGTGTTCATTATCCATTAGCCTCCAGGTGAGGGAGAACCACTGTCGCAGATGTAAGGATATCAGCTGTATGGATTTGAGCCAAGTCATTCTCTTTTTGGTCTGTAGAAATCGCTTTAGTTCCATTGTCCTGTTAGAATATCCTTCCAAAGTACCTTGGGCTTATGTACATTTTTTGGACACATATGCCTTTCCGCAGCACTAAGCCCTGATGAATCCAAATTTAAAAAGTTTAGAGTAAAAAGGGTTAAGTTTATCTTTGGGAGATATATACCCCTTCCCAATTTCCTCTTTTTGCTTTAATAAGTACATTTTAATAGTTTGATGAGCTCTTTCAACTATGCCTTGTCCCTGTGGATTGTATGGGATTCCTGTTATATGAGTAATGCCAAATGATGAGCAAAATTGTTTAAAAGAGGTAGAAGTATAGCCAGGACCATTATCTGTTTTTAACTGTTTTGGAATGCCCACAGTGGCAAAATTTTGTAAGCAATGAGCTATAATATCTTTAGTTTTTTCTCCGGCATGAAGGGAGCCCATCAAAAATCCGGAAGAAGTATCAACTATAACATGCAAATATTTTAATTTTCCAAATTCTGGCAAGTGTGTGACCTCCATCTGCCAAATATGGTTAGGTATCAGTCCTCTAGGATTGACTCCAAGACTAACTTGTGGTAAAAAAGTCACACAATTTTGACATTTTTTATTATTTGTCTAGCTTGTTCCTTAGTTATTTTAAAATGCTTTTTTAAAGTATTTGCATTGACATGGAAGGATTTATGAAAATTTGTAGCTTCTTCTAGCGTAGAAAAAATATGTATGTCATGTGTAGTTTTATCTGCTAAATCATTGCCCAAACTAAGGGCTCCAGGCAATCCTGTATGTGCCCTGATATGTCCTATAAAGAATGGATCTTTTCTGTCCCAGATTAGACTTTGTATAGTGGAAAACAGTAGAGGAAGGAGAAATCCTACCAGCATCTTCAAGGGATACTATAGCATTAACTATATACTGACTATCAGAAAATAAATTAAATACAGAATCATCTTTAAACATCACAAAAGCTTGTAATACTGCATTAAGCTCTACCTTTTGAGCTGATTGTTTGGGTACTAAAAACGTAAAAGTTTGGTCAGGGGTAACTACTGCTGCTGTACCATTATTTGACCCATCAGTGAATATATTTGGAGCATTCATGATAGTTGTTTTTCTTGTCATTTTTGGAAAAACTACAGGATGCGAAGACCAAAAAGACTACAAAGGGTTAGATGGGAAGTGGTTATCAAATGAAACATTAGATTTGCACATGATTATTGCCCAAGTATTTAACTCATTAGCTAACTCATCAATTTGATCCATTGTATATGGAGTAATAATTTTATTGGGAGAAATTCCAAACACTCCCTTTGCTGCTTTTATTCCTTTGAGTATTAATTGTCCTACAGCCTCAGGATACCTAGTAAGAATAGTATTAGGAGAATAAGATAAATGTATCCATAATAATGGACCTTCTTGACAAAATACTCCTGTAGGAATATTTTTTGTTGGTAGTACAATAAACAATAAAGACAAACTTATATCAATTCTATCCAAATGCATATTTTCCATATATGTTTCAATGATTTTTAATGCCTTTCTTGCTTCAGGCGTTAACATGAGGGGTGAATTTGGATCTGATGGACCTTTTAGGATATCAAATAAAGGTCCCAACTCTCCTGTTGGTATGCCTAGATAAGGCCTTATCCAATTTATGTCTCCTAATAACTTTTGAAAGTCGTTAAGTGATTTGAGTTGATCTACTCGTATTTGGATTTTTGGTGGACGGACCACGGTTGAGGATAATAGAACTCCTAAATAATTAATTGGAAAATTTAATTGTACTTTATCTATTGCTATCTCTAGATTATAATTTTTTAATAAATTTGTAAGTGTGGCATAATATTCTAGCAATGTGTTTTTATCTTTGTGTGCTAATAATACATCATCCATATAGTGAAATATTTGTAGTTCAGGATTTTGATTTCTAAGTGGCTGGATTGTTTTGTTAAGATAAATTTGACACATAGTTGGGCTGTTAGCTATCCCTTGACGGAGTACTTTCCATTCATATCTCTGATCAGGACCTTCATGATTTAGTGCAGGGATAGTAAATGCAAAACATGGACTATCCTCAGGATGAATTGGAATTGAAAAAAAACAATCTTTAATATCTATAGCTAAAACATACCAGGTTTTTGGCAAAGCAGACAATTGGGGAATCCCTGATTGAGCAGGTCCCATAATAACCATCTCATTATTAATGGCTCTTAAATCTTGCAATAATCACCATTTACCAGATTTCTTTTTGATGAAAAAAATGGGAGTATTATGGGGAGACATGGAAGGTTGTATATGTCCCTCCGCTAATTGTTGTTTGACCAGGTCATGGGCTGCTTGTATCTTTTCTTTAGTCAGGGGCCACTGAGGAACCCGTACTGGCCTTTCTGATTTCCAAGTAATTTTTATTGTCTCAGTGACCCCTCCTGAAAACCCAATCCATGTCTGTTTGTTCCTTGATCTATTTGTATTGGTGCTGCTATACCTTGTTCTTGTTTTCCTAATCTTTTTCCTTTCCTAAAACCTTGTCTAGCCATAATAGTGGGCACATTTGGATTGATGTTATTTGTTAATGTCAAACCTAATTGATTTAGGACATCTCGTCCCCATAAATTTATAGGAAGATGATCCAATACATATGGTTGTATAGTTCCTTCACATCCTTCAGGATCCTTCCAATCTAATACTTGCACTTCTATGGGGATTAGTCGCCACTCCTAGGCCTCAAAGCATTTGAGTGGCTTGTTGTAATGGCCAATGTTTTGGCCATTCTTGACAAGAGATGATGCTAAGGTCTGCACCTGTATCAAGTAGGCCATTAAATTCATGTCCTTGAATATTTAGTTTTAGCATTGGGCGAGAATCTAAATTTAAAGACAGCATAGCCCAATCTACACCTGTGGAGCCTAATCCCCTGGAACCTCTTTCTATAGTACGGCTGGAAAATTTATCATGTAGGCTGGTATTATTAATAACTGTGCTATTCTATCTCCTGGTGAAATTACTAATATACCTCTTGGAGAGCTAGCTATAATTTTTGTTTCACCTTCATAATCAGGATCAATTACCCCAGGACTTATCATAAGTCTTTTTAGAGTAGAAGAACTGCGTCCCAATAATAAGCCTACTGTTCCTTGGGGAAGAGGTCCTTTTACTCCTGTGGGAATGATTTGAACTCCCATCTGTGGAGTTAGTACTGTTCTGGCAGAGGCGCAGATGTCCAACCTTGTGCTTCCTCTGGTTTGTCTGATGAGGGATCTAATGGATAATGTGTACTGGGCACTACCCTGATGGTGTTGCTGGGTTCCTCCAGTTCCCCGTATATTTGAGGTCGTGGGCCCCGGAGCATTGGGCCCCCCTGTCCGTTTTTTGGTGATGGAGTCCAATGTTTTTCTCCACGGTATGGGGGGGGTAAACACCTGGTCCTTGTCTGTTTTTTGATAACGGAGTACCCTCTATGGTGGTTTGAGAACAGCATTCATTAGCCCAATATCTCCTTCTATGGCATCATGGGAAATATCCGGTATTCTACCCCTTTGATACCTAGTTTTGTTAAACCCTCCTCCTATGGGGCAACTCCTTTTTAAATGTCCTGTTTGTTCACAATTGTAGCATATTTTTGGCCTGGCATCTAAAGCCTGTTGTACTGCAGCTGCCAAGACTTGCCCTTGTTCATTAATGTCTTTACATATATGTGTTTAAATCTTCATGTTTCCATGGTCTAATGGCCTCCTTGCACCAACGATATGCTTGTTCAAAGGCTAGCTGTTTAATTAATGGCATTGCTTGTTCTGTGTCTCCAAAAACTCTGGTAGCTGTTTGAATAAGCCTATCTACAAATTCAGTGTAAGGTTCATTAGTTCCTTGTTACCTTAGATAATTGGCCTTGTAAATCTCCATGTCCTTGTACAGTCTACCATGCCCTAACTGCATCTGCAGCAATTTGTGAGTATATAGCAGGATCATATGCAATTTGTTGCAGCCTACCCTCATAAGGTCCTTTTCCTAACAACATAGCTAGATTTCTCTGAGGATAACTGGCTGCGGCATTTCGCCTAGCCTTCTCTGTGAAAAATTCCTCATTGGCAACCTTCCATAACAGGTACTGTCCTCCATTTACCACAGCTTTACAAATGCTAGCCCAATCTGCTGGCGTCATGTCCAAGTTGGTAATGGATTCGACCATGCTTACAGTGAAGGGTGCTTGGGGACCATAGGTTGTTACAGCCTCCTTTAACTGCTTCACTTTTTTGAAATCTAAAGCACGGTGAATTCGCTGCCCTCCTGTCTGCTCAAGTACAGGGCATGCTAATCTTTGAGGGCCTGTCTCAGGATCCCATCTATCAACTACGGGGGTTGGGGGCCCCCCAGCATATGTTGTCTCCATAGATGGAGCTGGTGATAGAAAGGTGTTAGTAGCAGTCTCCTGTTGTAACTTTCCCCCTGATAGCCCTTCCTCCTTTAAATTTTCTTCCTCTGTCTGACTAGCTCGAGAGACCTTCTCTTTTACTTGATCTTCTACTATAGTCTGAACTGAAGGTTTTGGACTAGGCAAACAAAATCGTACCAACATCCATAACGGTAATGTGCCAACTGTTCTTGATTTTACTGGGGTGCCTCCTTCCTCTAACAATTTACTTAACATTCTTTCGGTTTGGTTTTTGCTAATTTCTGACCCCATATTTCTGCTAAAGGATAACGCAACGCAACAAGATAACACAAAACAAAACTGAAACAGAATGAAACAAAAAACGGAACAAAAAAATCATTGTATCAATTTTCCTATTTTCTTGACATATGCATTTGTGGTCTATCTCTATCTCTTCCTCAGGGGCGAACAACTTCAAACCTTGAGCCAACTATTTTTCCCAGTTTGCCTGAGAAAGTTCTAGGGACAGGCAGCTTGAAACAAAAACAAAACAAATCAAAACAAGAACACATTGTTTTTTGAAATGGTTACCCATTCTCTTGCCTTCCCTCAGGGGTGAGCAATTTCACTTACCCCCAAGCTTCAGGCATTCCCCACACGGGCCACCAAATACCGCAGTCTGGCTGGGCACAAATCACGAGCCACTCAAGCAGGAACAAACTTTATTTCTGAACTCCCCTGAACGCCACCCACAGGGCCCTCTCAGGGACACCACACCCCAACCGGAACTCCCTCCACCAACACTTCACCAACCAATGCGAACTCCCTAGGAATCCCTGCAAGAACTCCAAAGTAGCGGATGCCTGAGGTGGACAGCAGCGGTCTATATACAATTGAATACACAGCTTAACTTAACCATCATCATCTCAATGGCTCACTGGCGTCACCTCTCAACCACTCCCTCTGGCAAAATGCCAGGTGCCACCCCGACTTGGCTGTGGCCCTCAACACAGGCTAGCCTGGAACTTGCATTCCTGCCTTAGCCTCCCTAGTTGCTAGGATTACAGGCATATGTCATTGTGACAAACTCTCTCAGTTTGTTTTTGACAGCAATGGTGTACTAATTTAGTAAAAATAATTTGAGAACTTTGCCTTATTCTCTATGAAACAACTTAAGTACAAGATCACTTTAATGAGGATTGATATTTCAAATGCATAGGGCCTAGAAATATTCCTAACATTTTTTTTGCCCTATTTTTATTGGTCTGCTTAAATCTTAGGTTTTCAAATATTTTTTTCAGAGAGTTAGACCAAATGATATAGTTCTTGATGCAGTACTCTATTTTAAATGGTGATATAGTCATATTATGTTTGGTCTTGATTCTGCCATCTGTTTTTACTTTTTCCGTATTGTTCTTTTTATGGTTTTAAACAATATGAGTTTGATTCTTCTTCTTCTTTTTTTTTTTTAATAAAAATATTTCCTGCCTGACAAACAGCATCTGTAGATTTTCCATTGTGAAGGACTTGAATCACAGATGGTGAGCATTAAAATGGAGTGGATATTGTCACCTACCTCATTCACTACTGTGTCCTCAGCACCTAGCATTGGGTGCAGATACAGCAAGTAATTGATTAATATAACTTGACTAGCTAAATAAATTAGTGTACTTCACTGACTCCTACCTTTGCATTTGGGGGGGTGGGTGGGTACCGGGAATTGAACCCAGGGGTGATAAACCACTGAGTCACATCCCCAACCCTTCCTTATTTTCTATTTTGAGACAGGGTCTCACTAACTTGCTTAGGGCCTCACTAAGTTGCTAAGGCTGGCTTTGAATTTGTAATCCTGTCACCTGAAATGCTGAGACACCTGAAATGCTGAGATTACAGGTGTATGCCATGGCACCTGGCCTACTTTTGAATTTTTTTGGGGGGACAGTGGGTACTGGGGATTGAATTCAGGGACATTCAACCACTGAGCCACATCCCCAGTCTCATTTTGTATTTTATTTGAAGATAGGGTCTCACTGAGTTGCTTAGCGCCTTGCTTTTTGCTGATGCTGGCTTTGAACCTGCAATCCTCCTGCCTCAGCCTCCTGAGCCACTGGGATTACAGGCGTGCACCACTGCGCCCAGCCTATCTTTGAATTTTTGACAACAGTTTTTGAGATTGAGTTACCAGTCCATTATATTTTACTGATGTTCTTATAAGTTTCACATTCCATTGTGTTTCTTTTGAAAAATAAGAACATTAAAGATCCGTTATATAACCATAACCACTGAAATGATTTGCCATGATTTATAATTAAATGCATTCCGAGTTTACAGTCAGTCTTTCTGCACACTACCCTCTGCCTCTCCAACCTCTTTTGCATGGCTGGATTATATTCTTTTTCAAATTTTTCTGGTAAAGATTGTAGGTGCTATTTTTTATTCTTTTATCTTCTGTATCGGTCAGGGTTCTTCAGAGAAAAAGAACCAAGTGTGTGTGTGTGTGTGTGTGTGTCTGTGTGTGTGTGTAAGATTTATTATAGGAATTGTCTCATGATTATGGGAGATGAGAAGTCTTCTGAAGTTTCATTTGTTGGCTGCAGAATTAGAGAAGCCTGTGGTGTAATTCAGTCAGAGTCCTGGGGTCTGAGAACCAGAGGGGATATGGAGGCAGATGTGCAAGTTTTAGGTCAAGGCTTAAGAGGTGGGAGGCCTAATATCCAAAGCCGGAGAACTAGAGTGTCCCAACTCAGATGGAGTGATTTTTTTTTGGTGGTGCTGGGGATTGAACCTAGGGACTTGTGCATGCTAGACAGGCACTCTAACCACTGAGCCATATCCCCAGCAAATGGAGTGAATTTGCCTATCTTCCACCTTTTTCATTCTATTCAGACCCTCAATACATTCGATGAAGCCTGCCCACATTGACAAGAGTTTTTTTTCTTTACTCAAGCTACTGATTCAAACGCTAATCTCTTTCATATATACTCAGAAATAACATTTTACCCACTATCTGAGCGTCTCTTAGCCCAGTCAAGTAGGCGCAAAACTGACCGTCACATCTTTCTTTCCTTTCTTCCTTTATTTTTCCTTTCCTTCTTCCCTCCCTTCCTCTTTCTTTCTTCACTTTTTAAAAAATTTTTCTAATATTTATCTATTTTTACAATAATAAATCCACATGTTACAACATTCAAGAATAAAAAAAATGTATACAATGAAAATCTTGTTTCTTCTCCTTTCTTAAACATTCAGTTCCCTTCCTAGACACAGCCAATGTTATCGGTTTCTCATGGATGTTTCTAGAAATATTATATGTAAATATGCCGCAGTCTGGCTGGGCACAAATCATGAGCCACTCAAGCAATTTCAAAACCCCCCCCCCCACCGCCCCAACGCCACCCACCCGGCCCTTCCAGGGACACCACACACCAACCGGAACTCCCTCCACCAGAACTTCACCAACCAGCGAACCCCCTAGGAATCCCCAGGAGAACTCCAAAGTAGCGGGCACCTGAGGCGGACAGCAGGGGTATATATACAATTGAATACACAGCCTGTTTCAATCCAGCATCATCCAGTCACAGCAATTATAGACAGCTTAACTTAATTATCATCATCTTAATGGCTGGCCTCTCAACCAGTACTTCTGGCAAAATGCCAGGGGCCATTCCGACTTGGTTGTGGCTCTCAGCATAAATAGAGGCACATTTATAATTTTTTCCAATGGCAGCATATTACAACATTGTCCTACAATGTGTATTTTTCCTCTTTTTTAAAAATATTTTTAATTGTAGATGAATATAATACCTTTATTTTATTTATTTTTCAACTTGAGGAAAAGATCTAATTGTTATTGTGTTTTTGTTGACGATTTTCAAATGTCATGGAGTGTGACAACTATGAGAACGGCGCCACTTTTTTCCTCAGAAGCACTATTAAACTCTAATTTCTTTTCTCTTTAAAAATATTTGATAGCGGGCTGGGGATGTGGCTCAAGCAGTAGCATCGCGCTCGCCTGGCATGCATGCGGCCCGGGTTCGATCTTCAGCACCACATACAAACAAAGATGTTATGTCCGCCGAAAACTAAAAAATAAATATTAAAAAAAAACTTTAAAAAAATATTTGATAGGAGCAAGGCAGAAAGCAACTTAGTGAGACCCTGTCTCAAAATAAAACATAAAAAATGCCCCTGGGTTCAATCTCTGAATTCCTAGTAAACCCCACCCCTCACCAAGACAAGGCATAGAGGAAGAAATAGAGAGTAAATACTTAGCTTTTATTCTTATCCTCATGATAAACAATGGGTAAAATATAACTACTGGATGATATAAATTTTTAAAAAATATTTAGTTTTTAGTTTTAGGTGGACACAATATCTTTATTTTACATTTATGTGGTGCTGAGGATCAAACCCAGTGCCTTGTGTATGCTTGGGGAGCAGTCTACCACTGAACCACATCCCAGCCCCTGGATGATAGAAATTTAAATTAGTATTTACTTTTAAAGATATGGTCTTTCTAATAATATATAACAGATGGGCAGTCCTTTTCAAAGATCTAATGATGTTTTATAAAAATTGCTCATATAATCATCCATAAAGAAAGCCTCAAATATCTCTTTCCTGTGTATTATAGTTGAAGATGAGCTAGGCAAGGTGGTGCATGTTTATAATCCCAGCTACTTTGGAGGCTGCGACACGAGAATTGCAAATTCAAGGCCAGCCTGGGCAATTTAGTGAGACCCTGTTGGGGATGTAGCTCAGTGGTAGAGTGCCCTGGGTTCAATTCCCAGTATCACTGAAGAAATAAATAGTTGAAGATGTAAGATTATAGAATTTGATTATTGGGAAAAGTGAAATGAGCAGTGAAAATATGATTATTCCAATCTATAACCACTTGGAAATGTATAAAAAGCAAACCAATTACTATTCTATAACATTATTGAGTTTAAAAGAGAAAACTATAATACAATCAAAGTATGCTTAAAAGTAATGAAAACATAAACGGCACATAGTCAAACTATTGGGTTTTAGCCAAAACTGTAACTCTAGTTCCTTTGCATTTTCATTTGCATTTTAGAATCAGTGTGCCAATATTATAAAGATGCAGCTTTAAATGAGTTTATAACACAAAGGAAGAAAGAGGAAATTAAAAATTGGCTTTTTAAATTAATATTTTTCAAAAAGGAAAATATACATTTTCATTAAACATTAATTATTTCTTCATTTTTAAAGCCTCCTAGGACTTTGATTGGGATCATGTTGAGTTTAATTCACATCTTCTTGATTTTATAGAAAATGACTGAGTCTTCCCCAGAAGCCGCTAGCTTCTCCTCCAGTCTCAGAGACTGATGGGTTTTCTGCCCATTCTCAACTCTACCTAGAGAAATGGGGGCCTCCAGGATTGAGGACAGCTCACAAATAGCCCAATGTGGGGGTTGTAAGGTTGAAAAGGGTCACAGAGAAACAAGCAGAGCACAGGAGTGGTTGCCTTGCTGAACTAACCAAACCTGAAATTTCCACTTCCAATTTCCCTTTTATATGAACTTAAAGGGTACTAAATGAAACTCTGCCTTTCTCAGATTCAGTTAAGGCATGAAAACAATTTTGAAAGTTCTCCTTACAAGATTTTTATTTATTTATTTGTTTGTTTGTTTATTCTTTTGGTACTTAGGATTGAACCCAGAGTTATTTTACCACTGAGCTACATCCCCAGTCCTTTTTATTTTTTATTTCATGGCAGGGTCTCATTAAGTTGGTTAGGGCCTCACTAAATTGCTAAGGCTGCCTGTCTCTGAACTTGCAATCCTTCTCTCTCTTAGCCTTCTGAGCAGCTGGGATTATAGGCAAATGCGAGGCTCTCCTGGCAAGATCTTGAGACTCTTATTATCATCAATATGCAAGGATTGGTGAGACATAATCCCTAAAGGGAAGGGGTCAGTATTGCTTCCTCTTTTTTCCTCAAGTAAACAGGAAGGGTTTTTAAGGAGACCTTGCTGTGTGCTGCCTGCAGTGAGGGGAACCAGAGGGGCAGCACTTCTGCCTGGACAACTGAAGATTTGAGAGGTGGGGAGCAAGGGAAGAGTGGTCCCAGTTGGTATAGGCCTACGATCACAGAGACTGTGGAGCAAAAGGAAGAGTCAGATTTTCCCAAGTGCTATAACCTGAATATGTGTCCTCCAAATTCACATATTAAACCTACACCCCCCCCTCCCGCCCCCCAAAGGTGATGGTATTAAGAGATGAGGCCTTTGTAAGGTGATTAGGTTACCAGAGCTGAGCCTTTATGAATGGGATTGATACTTTGTAAAAGAAGTCTGAAGGAGGTTGATTGTCTCTTCCAGAAGTAAAGCCAGCAGTGAGAATGTACCATTTCTAAGGAATGACCCCTCCCAGGATGTTAAATCTGCTAATGCCAATTGTGGTTGTGCACAGCTGAGAATCGAACCCAGTACCTCACACATGCTAGGCAAGTACTCTACCACTGAAGCACAAACCCCAGCCCTAAAGCATTTCTTTAAATGATATTGGCCAATGCAGGCTTGATATTGTTCTTCCATTCCCAATATAATCACCATGGATCCCAGGAGGTTAAGGCAGGAGGATCACAAGTTCAAAGCCAGCCTCAGCAACTTAGTCCCTAAGCAACTTGGCAAGACCCTCTCTCAAAATATAAAATAAATAGGGCTGGAGATATCACTCAGTGGTTAAGCACCCCTGGGTTTAATCCCTGATATTACCCCCCTAAAAAGAAAAAAAAAATCTGCCAGATCTTGATTTGGGATGTTCTGGTCTCCAGAACCAGAGAAAAAATTTCTGTTATTTATAAGCCACCTAGCCTATGGTATGTTTTTATTGCAGCCTCCTGAACTAATTCACCAAGGATTAAATGTAGGTTAGCTGGGAAGGGTAGCTTAGGTGGTTATAGAAGGCTGGGGTGGTTAAATCCTGTCTAAGGGCGAATCACCAAAAGAGAAGGGGCCTCAACTGAGAGAGGCTGAGTGAGGTGGATGATGAAGAAGTAGAATAGCAGAGGCAGGAATGGTCAGAAAGAGAGAAAGTGCTGCACTTTTGAATGGGAAGTACAGGTCCCTGCTTCTGGACTCTGCACAAACCACAGAAGGTCTGAGACCAAGACACAGCTCCCATCATTGACAGGGTCATGTGTTATCACAGTACAGTGACAATACCAGCCACTTGAGAATTTCTCTGCTTCCCTTTACCATCTTCTCTGCAGGATGCTTTCGTCTTGGAAAGAGTCAGCAAACAGATCATTGGGGGGAAGAAGGAGAGTGGAGATGAAAGTTTCAGGAGAGAGCAGACTCATGTCTTCCCGTATCCCCTGCCTTTAGAAGCCCTCAGGTTAGGAGGGGAGAATGTTGGGTCTGCTTTGCTTTGTTTTTTTGAGAAAAGTCTTGCTATGTTGCCCAGATTGGCCTTGAACTCCTATACAGAAGGGATCCTCCTGCCTCAGCCTCCTGAATTAGGGAGACTATTTTAACTTAAAACTTCATTGAAAGATGTGACAATCGCATGGGACTGGAAACACATAATGATGAAATTTAGGCAAGTTTTAGAACTTAAAATGACTGTAAGCTATTTCTTTCTTTCTTTCTATCTGTCTCTCATGTGCTCTTTTTCTTTATATATAACTATTTATCTATCTTGCTTGAGAGTTGTTAGCACGATCATGGAACTGCCCGAATTTCTGAGTTTTCAGAGATAAAAACTTCCGCATTCAATATATTTTAATGAGAGACCAGGAAACCTAGGTAAAGGTTCTGAGTAGAGGCCATATGCTCTCCTTGTTCAGTCTACTGGTTATATTCTTATGCCATATTTATGTACACCATGTTTACAAGTACACCTTGGAGTTCTGTGGTTTGCAGCTAAAAGCATAGTAACCGGTATATTAATTTTCGCATGCATGTTCCGTAAAGACAAAAATCATGTTACAGGCCATGTTATTGCTTTTTTGTTTCTACCATTCCATAATTATTTAACAATAATTGACTCATGTTAAGAAAGCAGAAATATACATTTATCAAAGCATTTTAATTTTAATAGTCCTATGAAGAAAGAAGTCGGATATGTAGGAGAATATAAAATGCTAAATGATATTGAGAAAGAAGAATGAAGATTATGGAAGACACCTCTGCCTAACAGGATCATGCATGTAAAGTATATTATCCACATTCACACTATGTATTTTAGTTTGGTGTCATTTCTAGTTTTGAAGGATTTATAATTGACAGATGGTACCTAATGCAGATTTCACCCCCTCACCTATTGTGAAGAGGAGACCTTTGCCAAGAATTCACAATATGAAAATTGCTCCCGTTTCCTAAAGGGCAAAAATGAATCACTTTCTTTTTGGATTAAGAACAAGTTCAGGATGGCCCAGAAATACATTGACAGTGTTTACTTGCCAGAGTGCTGACATTCAATACTGTATATATATTTTTAGAGCTCTCTGGTTTGTCACTATAGGATGAAAAGTTACTAATGTGTTAAAATTGGAGTCAAAGCATTTTAGATATTTTCATATGAAGTAAAGAAAATTTAAAGCGTTTCTTTTTCGAAAAAATTTTTTTAGATGTTGATGGACCTTTATTTTATTCATTTATTTATATGCGGTGCTGAGAATCGAACCCAGTACCTCACACATGCTAGGCAAGTGCTCTACCACTGAAGCACAAACCCCAGTCCTAAAGCATTTCTTTAAATGATATTGGCCAATGCAGGCTTGATATTGTTCTTCCATTCCCAATATAGTCACCATGGTCATTGGTGAAAGAGATAGTTTAATGAAAGATCAAAACACAGCTCTGTTTATTCTTATCTCAATTCAAATTATCTCTTAAGACCCCTACAAAGTACCATTTCTTCTAGAACTTTTTACTTTTAGTAATCCATTTTGTTTTGGTATTTGACTTTTATATTTTTCTCTAATTAATTTTGTTCTCTCCTTGTTTTATTTACATTGCCTTCTGAGCATGTTCATGCACATCGTAGTTCAGACAGCTAACTATGATAAGGTATGTGGTATGATATAGATATCTATGTTTACATTATGCTATCTATCCCTGCAAGTATATATCCTCTACTGCCACTAATCTTTCTTCTGTTTTGATGGAATCCTCTCCCCCGCCCCACCCTTTTCTTTACTTTTTCTTATTTAGGACTAGCTTCTGCATATCAGAGAATTTGACTTTCTGGGTCTGGATTATTTCACTTAGCATGATGGTCTCCAATTCCTTCCCTTTATCACAATCGCCCATTTTTTAATTGTTTTATTTGTATTTTTGGCATTAAGTTTTTTGAGTTCTTTCTATATTTTAGATGTTAATACCCTATCAGAGAGTAGCCAGCAAAGATTTTCTTCCATTCTGTATGTTCTTTCTTCATATATTTAGTTGTTTCCTTTGCTATGCAGAAGCTTTTTAACTTGATGCCATCTCATTTATTAATTCTTGGTCATGTCCCCTTTCAATCCACCCTCCACATGGATGCCAGAGTCCCCCCTTTTTTTTTTTCTTTTTTAACTGAAGACCTAATTATGCCACTTCTCTTCCTCAAGTTCTCCACTCTCATTTTAGAGTAGAAACTAAAATTTAAGAACCCCAATTTCTCCAACACAAGGCTCTATCGATATATGAATCACGGTTCTAATGCTGTTTCTTAATACAAATTAGTGGAGAATCCAGAACCAGCATGGGATAGCTGAGAGTTTTCTGTTGTTCCTCTGTTGGCCTCAGGAAATTCACTGTGGACCCAGTAGAAAAGGAAAATGGAGAAGAGTGGAAGGATCGCATTTGTGTCATAAGCAAATCCTTTATGAATCACCAAGAGACTGCATAGATGGCCACAAAGAGATTTTTGTCAAGGGTTTTATACAACTAAAATCAATTCATCCACTTTATCTGTTTTGAACATACTGGGGATGCAACTAGAGATGTCACTAAGAGTTAGAGCTGCTTGGAAACCTTTAAGGTGTCAATTGACCACATTTTTAGGTGCAGAAATGTTACATGGACACACCACAGATTCACCAGTGATTTACTTTTTTTAAATCTGCAACAAATGGACCCAGGAATCTACCAGGGAATAAAAATATCATGAGAGTAAAGCTGAGTTGAAGCAGGGTAACTCAAAATCAATATTTTGCTTTTAAACTCTTAAGGGGAGACCCAGGAGGGCTGCACTCATTTTGTCCTCCCTACTTATTATCCTCAGAGGATGGGGTAAAAAGTGACAAGCCTGTTCCATACTTCAGCCAGGACATTCTTCACTAACAAGCCACTTGTTAGAATTCTTAGCTTCAATGTCCTGCTGAGTGGCTTTTTAATAGCTATGCTATCCGATGCTATTTAAAAATTGCACTTACTTTCCATATTATGTTGGTGGGGTTTTGCATTTGGGGAAGCAGGCAAGGAACACTAGCAATCTTGACAGAGCAAAGGGGATCCTGTTGTTAGCCATACCTGTGCAACAAAGAGTGAAAACACCCCGTACCACAGCTCCACCGAGCTTTTGCTAATAATTAGAATTCCCTGTTAGGTCAGACTATTTTATGTCCTTGCACATGGGCAAATGAAAATGCATTGTCACTACTTTACTGTGTCTTCAGTTGGTGCAAACAGTAAATCCAGGAGTGTGTGGGAAGGATTTTCTTTTCTTTTTTTTTTTTTTTTAGTTCTGGAGATTCAACCCAGGGGTGCTTAACCACTAAGCCACATCTCCAGCCTTTTGTTGATGTTGTTGTTGTTGTTGTTTGGTACCGAAGATTGAATTCCGGGGCACTCAATCACTGAGCCACATCCCCAGCCCTTTTTATATTTTATTTAGAGAGGGTCTCACTGAGTTGCTTAGGGCCTCACTAAATTGCTAAGGCTGGCTTTGAACTTGAGATCCTCCTGTGTCAGCCTCCCAAGCCGCTGGGATTTGAGACAGGGTTTCACCAAGTTGCTAGGGCCTTGTTAAATGGCTGAGGCTGGACTTGAACTTGCAGACCTTCTATCTCAGTTTCCCAAATCGCGGGGAATACAGGCATGCACCACCACACCCCATGGGAGGATATTCCTGCCTTTTTTTGTGTGTGTGTTGGTGGGGGTGGGGCGAGGATTTTCTTTAAGAAATAAACAAACAGCATAGGTTTTGTTTCAAGTGCACGACATTATTAAATTTTTTTTTTCCCGAAAGAGAGTATTTTGAAAAACAAGACCAAGATGGGCATACATATGCCTGTAATCCCAGTTACTAAGGAAAATTGCAAGTTCCATGCTAGCCTCCGTAACATATTGATATCCCTTTTATTTTACTCCAAATAGAAACTAAAAAGGGCTGGGGATAGACCTCTGTGGTATAATGATTGCCTAGCATGCACGAAGCCCTGGGTTCAAGTCCCAGTACCTCAAAACCAAACCCAACCCACATTAGGTGATTTCCAGAAATATTTAGCAATTGAAGATCTGAGTGTGAAGCATCCCTTCAGCCCCATCACTCCTTAGTTCAGTATTTTGCATTTAGCACTTGCTCCATAAGCACTGTTAGCTTCACTAGTTTCCTTCCCACAAGAGACAGGAAGAGGTGACCTCAATGGCTCACATTTTCCCCTTTCCAAGAAAGATGGGGAGATTTTAGAGCAAAATAAGTAAGAGACAGATCAAACTAAACTCAACCACTTGTGACAGTATTACGTGGTGTGCTAGTCAGGGTTCAAACAGGAAAACAGAAACTACAACAGTTATGTCAATGGAGATCATTTAATAGGGACAATTAGTTTCAGAGTTTGGTAAGGCTGAAAAAATAGAAAGTAATTGCCAAGGTATTCCAATAGTTGTCACTCTGGGAAGCAGTAGTGACTCACAGGACTGGAGAAACACAGATGGATTTAGGATTTTGGGAACAGAAAGTGGGAAAAGAGGCCCTATGATGTAGAAACTCGGACCTTCATGGAGCATGGGTGTATGTGGTGGGGCTGGTGGAGGAGGTCTGGGATGACTGGTGTTGGTGGCTCAGGAACTTAAAGGAAGGGCTTCTTCGAGTTGGAACCTCTGCGGGGCGCGGGGGGGGCGGGGGGACTGCTCAGCTGGTGTATCTCAGAGGGGACAAGATGGGGCTGCTCTTAGGAGTGCTGCAGCAAAGCTGAGATCAGACTCATTTGCCAAAGTCAGAGTAATGAATTTTTTCTGATAGAGCTAACAGAAAAGAAGGCAAACAGGAAGAAACAGCCACCTACCCTTGACCACTACCACCATCTTGTCTTCCAGTATCATGCCATATGGATGGAACTGAACAAAGAGACAACTGGGAAAGGAGAAATGAGATTTGCAGAATCTCCTGGCCCAGTACCACAAAGCACAGTAGAGAAGAGAGGGTTTACAGCTAAGGCAATTGCTTGATAATTGGCCTCTTGATTCACAGTCTCTAATCCCTCAGAACAGACAAGTTACACTGTGTTAAACTCCTGGACCTCAAAAGCATAAAACAACAAGGGCTTACTTTTCATGATACCACTGCAGTTTGACTGGGGCTCTGCTCAGCATTATCTTAATTCCTGGCCACAGTCAATGCAGCTTCCACCATCAGATATTGGTGGTTACTCTGCAGAGGGAAAGAGAAGTGGTGAATCGTACACTGATTCTCAAAGCTCCTGCTCAGAAGCGACACAGGTCGCTGTGTTTTATGTTGCTTTGTAGCAATCAAGATTGAAGAGGAGGAGCACAATCGCACCAGTTGGGAGAAAACTCAACTATTTGACAGATAAGGAAAATGCATTTCAAGAAACAATTTGACATGTTGACTTATAAGATCAGAAAGGCAAGGTCAAGCAATAATGTAATTCTTCCTTTTGCATCTAAGGTTGTTTTATGGTAAATTTTCATCCAGGATAGAAATTAATACAAATACAATACACATACAAATGTACAATATAAATATAGGCAACTTCCTGTTCAGTCTATGGCAGTTGTGTCATGTCTATATTTTTCTCCAAATCACTGTATTTCCATTTCATGTCCCTTGAAAAGTGTTTCATGTTGGTGATCGAGATCTATTTTAATCTTTTGCTTAGTAATATTACTCTAGATATGCCATGAACATTGCAAGGTGTTATGGAAGTTCATAGGCACCCAGAAGCTCACCTGTGTGGTTAGGAAGAATTTTAGCAGGAGTAGGAAGAGCAGGGAGTAAGTAGGTTGGCCCAGAAGTGGCAGAAACTAAAGTGACCTGGAATTCCTACTGTGACCCACTGGAAGGACCTTAGGTTGCTGGGATGGAAGGAATGGGAAAAAGAAAGAAAAACTATGTTCAATGCCCCACTCAGGATTTGAACTGCTTTCTGAGTTAGCCAACAATTTCTATTATACTAAAGAATAATTTCACTGAAAGGCTAAGTAACATTCACTACATCATATTGCTAAAATGTGCATATAAATAAAAATATCTGAAGATAGGAAATGTTATGCAAAATATGACAGAAACAGAAAAATCAAATTGGACTTTGGGAAAGAAAATTTTTTCCAGCTGTGAGATCAAAGTGCATATATAAGCACAATCCATATTTATAGCTTGATTCTGCAAGAAAATGATTTGTCTAATTCTTTTAAATTATATATGATGAGTGAATTTGTTTTTGTAAAACCATAAACAGTACATGCTAATTTTTTTTTTTTTTTTTGCAGTGCTAGGGATCAAACACAGGTTTGTGCATGCACGTGCTAGAAAAGCAACCAACCTCTGATTTAAACTCCCATCCCCAAACTGAAGCTCTTTAAACACCCCACATCAAAATATCCTATTCAATGTTTTGCACAACTTTCCACATTTTTTATTGGTTGTACATAATGATGGGGAAATCCCCCATCTTGATGTAAACACTGTTATGAATTTTCTCTCTCTAGACTTTTTTTCTATGCACTGATATACACATATAGGGGCCTGTAGAAAAAACAGAATTATAACATGTTCCTTATGTAAAATGTAAGTTGCATCACATTTTCTGTGTTTTATCCAACTCACTGCTTTCCCATTTAACATTATTTCTTGGAGAGTATTTCACGTTAGTGATCTAGATCCATTTTATTTCATTTTTTACCTTTATTTTATTTTTTTAATGTGGTCTAACAGTGTCTCACACATGTTAGGTGAGCCAGCCCTGATCTAGATCCATTTTAATCATTTCAATTGTGGAACAATTTTCCAGCTAAGGGTTAAGGAAATGAGCTTAATCATTTCCTCAATAAATGTATGAAAAAATGTTCTTATAATCCCAATGACTTGGGAGTTTGAGGGTGGAAGATTGCAATTTTGAGGCCAGTCTCAGCAATTTATTGAGACCCTATCTCAAAATAAAAGTAAAATGAGGCCTGAGGTTGAAGCTTGGTACCTCTGAGTTCAATCACCAGTATAAATAAATAGTGAAACAGTCTTCCAACTGTGAGTATGTCATCATTTATACCAGTCTCCTACTCATAGAAGTCTAGATTATTTCCATTTTTTAAAGCAGTTACAAATGATATTGTAATACAGAAAATTCTGTTCTCATGGACTTCAGGTTCTATTTGAGAAAGAGATGATAAGATGACAGGCAGAAATACATAGGATATTAGATAACTGTAAGTTTTCAGAAAAAAATTATAGGGGAATATGGTATGTCAAATTTCAGGGGGAAGAGAATGCAGTTGCATTCAGGTAAGAAAAAGCTTACCTGAGAGATTTCTGGTCAGACTTGAAGGAAGTGGGGAACAGCATCTAGGAAGGCTAGATGTCTTCCCTATTTAGTTGAGAATCCTCAGACTCTTTTCAATCTCACCAGCCTCACTAAAATTATTTGTACAAGATAAAAATAAGGGGAAAGCTAAATAGTTTTAGTACTACTCTTTTATGATAAATAAGTATGGTCGTAATCTTTACCAAATTTTTATTTTTTATGACTCTCAAGTTTTGCATTTTCTGCTTTGGTTAACCACCATTTGTCAGCTTACCTGATTATTTATTTATTCATTCGTTTGCTACATAGCTATACCTCACCAATTTTGCTAAGTGTAATGAACTTCTGGATTTTCAGCTGAGTCTTTATCTAGCGCTTTCACTTCATAGCTTTTTCTACATATTAGAAGTTGGCCAGACTAGCTGGGTGTAGTATGCAAGCCTGGAATCCCAGAGACTTGGGAGGCTGAGGGAGGAGGATTGCAAGTTCAAAGCTAGCCTCAGCAATTTAGTGAGGCTCTGTCTCAAAACAAAAAGGGCTGAGGATGTGGTTCAATAGTTAAGTACCCCTGGGTTCATCCCTGGTAACAACAACAAAAACAAACAAATAATAATAATTAAAAAAACAACAGTTGACCAGACTAATTGAATTATATATTAGTAACATATATATTCTATTATTTTCTCCAGGTTGGGTCTTGACATATAGGGTTACAGACTCTATCAAAATCTGATGAAAATGATGGGTCATATCGCTAAAAAATATACATATGCATCCTCATCAAGTTTTTGCAATTGAAGTCAGTGGTTTAGGGATATTTAGAAGTCCACACATCAGTAAAAGGGCTAAGGAAATGAGCTTAATCATTTCCTCAACAAATATATGATCAATAAATATATGAAAAAAAATGTTCAATATCTCTAGCAATTAGAGAAATGTAAATCAAAACTACTCTAAGATTTCATCTCACTCCAGTCAGATGGCAATTATTAAGAATTCAAGCAACAATAAGTACTGGCAAAGATGTGGGGGAAAAGGCACACTCATTCATTACTGGTGCAACCACTTTGGAAAGCAGTATGGAGTTTCCTTAGAAAACTTGGAATGGAACCACCATTTGACTCAGCTATCCCACTCCCCAAAGGACTTAAAATCAGCATACTATAGTGATGCAGCCATCTCAATGTTTATAGCAGTTCAATTCATAATAGCTCAACTGTGGAACAAACCTAGATGCCTTTCAACAGATGAATGGATAAAGAAAATGTGGTATATACACACAATGGAATATTACTCAGCCTTAAAGAAGAATGGAATTATGACACAGGTAAGTGGACAGAGTTGGAGAATATCATGCTAAGCGAAGTATGCCAATACCAAAAAAACAAAAAACAAACAAACAAAAAACACACAGGCCAAATGTTTTCTCTGATAAGTGGAAGATGATCCATAATGGGGGTGGGCAAGGGAAGAATGTAGAAACTTTGGATTGGGCAGAAAGGAGGGAGAGGAGTGGAGGGAAGGATGAGATGAAGGATGGAAATGAGACAGACATTATTACCCTATGTACAGGTATGCTTGCACAAATTGTGTGACTCTACATCATGTACAACCAGAGAAATAAAAAGTTGTGCTCCATTTGTGTAAAAAAAAAAAAAAAAGATCAGGGTCCAAGGACCCTATGTTAAAAACCAAACCAAGCTGGGCACAGTGGCTCATGCCTGTAATCCCAGCAGCTTGGGAGGCTCAGACAGGAGAATTGCAAGTTCAAAGCCAGCAAACGCGAGGTGTTAAGCAACTCAGTGAGACCCTGTCTCTAAATCAAATACAAAATAGGGCTGGGGATGTGGCTCAGAGTTTCCCTGAGTTCATTCTCTGGTACCAGAAACCCACCAACCAACCATCCAAATCAGACAAAATAGAAAACCTTTCTGAAATTCTAAAATATATTCTCAATAATATAAAAGTGACTAATAGATAACTTTACAGCTGAATCACACACATATCAGGGAGCTCCTGATGGTCTAATAATACATGTACTTTAACATAAAGATAGAGGCCTAAATGAGGAGTAAGATTAAAAGAAAAATTTAGAAAGCTTTCTGTTGCTTGTTACGATGTTTACTATAGGTTTACTTAATTCATATTTTTATTGTTAAGGTTCATGGGAGAAATTTCTTTTCCTGGCCTCAAAGTCAGAAAAAACCATGATAGTTTTCTGGAATAACAGATTTGTTTGTGCAGTAGCTACACTGTACTTACAATCTTTTTTTTTTTTTTTTTTTTGTATTCTTTGAAAAAAAAATTTTTTTGTATTCTTTTTAAATTTTTTTTAAAAATTTTTATTTGTTCTAATTAGTTACACATGACAGCAGATTATATTTCGATTCGTTGTACACAAACGGAGCACAACTTTTCATTTCTCTGGTTGTACACGATGTAGATAGAGTCACACCATTCAGGCAAACATACATGTATCCAGGGTAATGATGTCTGTCTCCTTCCACCATCTTTCCTAACTCCATGCCCTCTCCCTTCTCCTCACTCCCCTCTGCTCAACCCAAATTCCTCCATTCTTCCTGTGGCGCCTCCCCATCCCCCACCCTTACGGTCCTGGTCCTTACAATTATAATAGCTGCTAGAAAGCTGAGACCCAATAGAGGGGACCCCTTCAGCATGGGAGTGACTTACAACAGGGACCCTCATTTGTTTGTTAAGTGCTGCTTGATAGACATTGTGATACATCCTTGGTGGGAATTTTCTCATGTGTTCCTCCTAACAGGGTTATGGCAGAAGGGCTCTTTTAAATTTCCATTTAAAAAAGGGGAAAACTGAGCTTAGATAGGTAAAGTGAATTTGTCCAAGGTCTCAGAACAATAATAGAGCAGGAACACAAGCACATTTTTCTTTTTTTTTTTTTTTTGAACTGACATTTAAATGCTCTTACTAACTCTGTATCACTTTCTCTCGTGACCATGTTTTAGACTTGAACTTTCCTTCCCCGTGTTACTAGCCTACCTTTATTCTCAGTCTTATTTTCCTTGTTTTATGTTTTCTTTATCTCAGTGTATCTTATATTTTATTTTTCTTATTAAAGAATCACTGTTATTTTACTTATCATTAAAATTAATTTTCTTGTAAGTTGTCTTTTTTAGCAAATGGAAAGCACACATAAATTGTAGATATTTTCAAATATTTTTAAATTGTGTACTCAGTAGACTTAGGTAAAAGTTTACAACCATTCTCTCTGTACCTCTTTCTCTCTTTTTCTTTCTCTCCTCATTTGTTTTCCCCTGCCTCCAAGTGCTATTAGTAATCAGATATTCTCAAAATCTAATCTAATTTAGATACTGGCTATTTTATATCTGAAAAAATTCCAGGACTCATTTTTTTCTTTCTTTTCCAGAAGACATAATTCTTGCCACTACCTGTTCCCCTCCAGATGTTGTGCCTCTCTTCTGATGTATTTTCCCTAAGCCTGCATCCCCACCTGTCCTCAGTCATCCCGGAAGAATCAGGAGAGATTCCACTGAGCTAATGAGCCCTTCTTTACATAAAGATGGTCCTGTTAGAAGGACATTGCAATGTAAAATGTTGGCTCTTCAGCATTTCTTGGAAGTTCACTGATCTATCAAGTGTATTTGTGGAAGATCCTTAATGTCTCAGGGTCTCAGCTTTGACATCTGGTGAGAGGATGATAATGACATTCACCCTATTTTCCTCCAAGGGAAATAGTGGTTAAAGATCAATGGGACTTTCTGAATGGGCAGGAAGAGGCCGATGGGCACCCAGGGGAGTGGAGCTCAGTGCTGTCCCAGGAAGATCAAAGAGCTGTCTGTCTCCTCAAGCCCCTCCTTCCTTCTGTTATTGCACAGACCTGAGTAGAGGCCATGGGTGGTGTGAGAAGGAGCAGTGGTGGAGGTGCTGGGGGAGGGCAAGAAGCTGAAGTTTGTGTGTTTTCAAAGAGAAAGGAGTTGGGGGGAAGAAGAGCATAGAAATGTGGTACCTCTCAGTTATAACCAGAATGTGGTACCTCTCAGTTATAACCAGTTATAACCCCAGAGATCTTTGGGGTCCTGGGCACTTGCAGCATGGTCTAAAAGAATCTGGTGAACACTCCTCTTTTCCCACAGACTGCCTGCCTGGTGGGAGGCATCTGGTTAAAGAAAACTGACAAGATCTTCCAAAGGGATGCATCTCAAATTATATGTGGTCCAGAATCATTTCTAATGGTTATTAGAAATAATATGTAGTTGGGAGCAGTAATGCACACCTCTAATCCCAGCAACTCCGGAGGCTGAGGCAGGAGGATCATAAGTTCAAAGCCAGCTTCAGCAATTTAGCAAAGCTCTGAGCAACTCGGGGAGACCCTGTGTCTATATTAGACACAAAAAAAGGACTGGGGATGTGGCTCAGTGGTTAAAGCACCCCTGGGTTCAACTCCCTGAATGAAAAGAAAAGAAATAATATATAGTATTGTGGGCCAATAATTTTGTAAAACTTAAAATCACTTGCTTGAATGTTGTGATAATGTCAAGTTGTTACAAAGCCTTCTGCGGGCCCATTGATTACTTCTTATATTTCCACAGAGGCAGACAGGTGACGAACAACTCCTGGACCAGCCCTAGTCTGTGGGACACACTTCCAGGAGCCCAGCTCTAACTTGGAGGCCCAGATCAGCAGGGCCTCTTGCTTGACTTCAGGGTGGGTACTGACACCTGATATTCTAGTATAAACTCCTCTTTCCCATTTTATAAAGGGGAAAACTAAGCTTAGATAGGTAAAGTGAATTTGTCCAAGGTCTCAGAATAATAATAGAGCAGGAACACAAACACATGTTTTTTTTTTTTTTTAACTAACATTTAAATGCTCTTACTCTGTATCACTTTCTCTCATGACCGTGTTTAAACCTATATGGGTTCTATTATTCCAAATAAAATAATACGATAATTTATGTGGAAGCTAACCAGTGCTCTGTTTTATTTTAAAGGGCTCACAAAGGTCCCCTCTCTTTGTACCTCATGCATTCCTGAACTCAGTCACTCTTACCAGCTGATATGTTTGCACGCTATTGTTTCAGAGAGTTAAAATATACCATAATTTCCTTGATTTCACTTCACCTTTTAGGCACAGTTTTTCATAAGAGAGTTCTAGAAGCTCTTACATTCTTTCATTTGTACTCCTTAAAAACAGTTTCCCAATAAGCTGAAATCTCTCAGCATCTCATTAAAGGTAAAGCCATTCTGTTTTTGAGATGCTAAAAGGTTAATCCTTTGGGGGCTGCGGATGTCCAGTAGTGACTGGTATGCACAGGGCCCTAGATTCAATCTCCAGTACTGATAAAAAAAGAAAAAACAAAACAAAACAACAACAACAACAACAAAACCTTCAGGTTTAATCTTTCTATCAATTGAATTAATTTGTAATGTTTACACCTACGTATTAACTGAATTAATTTGTGATACTTATGCTACATACAAGTAGTGCCAGCAAGCTTATTTTTTAAATAATATCATTCATCTCTTAAGTGTTTCTTCAGCAGTGTATGAGAGTCCATGTTCAGTATGTACATACACAAATATATATACATTATTTATCCATCTATTGAGTTAGCAGTGTGGATATACAATGTTCAAAAATGTGAGGATGTTCAAAAGCTGAATGTGTGAAATTTCACAACAGTGGCTAATCAGAAAAAAAGTTAAAAAATAAAAACAGGGCAAGTAAAATTACTTTAGAATTTGCTGCTGCATACATAAAATATAATAATGTATGTCTATGTAAATAAGTCAAAGTTTTTTATTCAATTACTTAAGTCTATTATTTACTTGAAATAGTTGTTCTAGAAACACATTCCACTTTTGTTTTTCTTCCCTCTCCCAATTCCATCTTCTTTCTTCTCCTAACTCTCCTCTTGCCAACCCTCTTTTCATTTCTTTATTCTTTCCAAAATTATCTACTAAGTGTCTAATTCTGACTTTGCATATTGCTGGGTATAGATAGCGCAAAGTACAGCAAAAGGCCCTTGCCCTTTGCAGTCAGCAGGGGAGATCACACATGCAGCTCTAAAGAAGTAAGTAGCTCCACATGAGTTGAAAATCCAGATCAGGTCTTTGTAGTAGAGATAGCTGATAGTGGAGCATAAAATGAGGAGCCCCAGAAAAGTGCTCCTAGTAGGGCCTATACATTCAGAGGAGGGAAAAAAAATTCTCTAAGGACTTGAATAGCCAGGGAAAGCCTCCTTAAGAAAGCAAATCTTGAGCTGAACCTACCAGGATTGCTAAGAATTGGAGTAGCAAAGAATATGGACAAGAGATTTAAGAGGATAACACTGCCAAAGCAGGCTGATGTTCCAGGGGTTGAGCATAGGAAATTTGGTTACAGCAGGCAAAGAGTGGAGAGAGGAGGTGATGGATAGGGCTGAGAATCAAGACTGGGTGTGTGCTGAGAACCCATTGATTCACAATTTAATGATCTTTTGTACAAGATTCTTAAGCTATAACTTGTTTGAGGCTCTCCAAGTCCACATCCAGTGCTGTGCCCATATCTCCTGGCATCCACCTGTACCCACGAAAAGCTGTTGGCACCTGCAACTTTCTGCCTATGGGTTTCCCCCACCTGCTTTAGCATAGGAGTGGGTTTGCCTGGTGCAGAGGACAGGCTAGAAGTTTCAGAGAGTTAAGATGCTCCACCAGTGATGGATGGTGACTCAGTGGACATTTATTCCAACTTTTTCATGTTGAGATAACACCATGGCTTGTTTTTCACTGTCCCATAGAATTCCCAGTAAGGAATGAGCTCCAGTTTCCCACAATGGACCCTGTATCAGTGATGCACCATGTTATCAGCTGCCTGCATTTCCCCATCTCATTTTCCTACCCTCTTTCAGGTATTTCCTGGTGCTGATTAACAGGCGAACTATTTGCACTTGATCTGTCAGAGTCTGCTTTTGGAAATTGGAATCAAGATACCAAGTCACCTCCTTCTTTGCATATCAGTTCTATTCATTGAATGATTGATTTATATGAAAGAACCTCCATGATATATAATTTTCGGGTCAAATAGAAACTGATGTATTAGAGTCTAATGCTACATGTTTTAATAGATAGACAAAGTTTTTAGATAAATAAATAAAGCTTATTCTTTTCTCATGTAACAGTGAGATTTCTTCCAAAGTCAAACAGGGATTTACTGTGCCATTGTCATTGTCAGTGCCATGTGATTCCAGGGTTTTCCTGAAGGTCATCTCCACTTTGGTTGCTGGGAAGGAAGAAAGAGCATGTAGGAAAAGTGCTCATCAGTGGATTTATTTGTTTTTTTTGTTTGTTTTGTTCAGACCGAGGAGTGGCACACATCACTTCCACTCACATTATATTCCATTCAAATTTAATCACATGGTCAAATTCAAGTGCAAGGGAGGCTGGAACATGTAGACCAGGGTACAGGAAGAAGAGGAAATGGATTTTTTTTCCCCTTTTGGTAATAGGGATTGAACCCAGGGGCACTTTACCAGGGAGCCACATCCCCAGCCCTTTTTATATATTATTTTGGGACAGGGTCTCACTAAGTTGCTGATTTAGAACTTGCAGTCCTCCTGCCTCAGCCTCCCCAGTGGCTGGGATTACAGGCATGCACCACCACACCTGGCTGTGGAAATGGATTTGGAAGTACAACAGCCTTTGCCAAAAATGACAGATGAATTGAATCCATGAGCAAAAGTAAATGCAAAAGCAAACTAAATATTCCAGGAGATCAGGGAGTGGTGTCTGCAAGGGACCCACAATTGTATGCTCAGCTGCTTTCACAGTGCTTGACACATGCAAGGCAATAAATATTTGTTGAGTGAATACCATGTCTTATCAGTTCCTCCCTGGGGGTTTGCTGTGGGTCACTACCTACCACTGACTTCCAAGGATCCTCCTGATGTTTACCTTGGAGTCTTGATTCACGATTAGTGTAGCAATGGATTGGAAGTTCATACTATTTCTGCACTGGGGAAGTTTTCAGATTCTTCTTTCTAAAAGAAGAAAGCCTTTCTTTCTTTTTCACAATTTAGAATTTTAAATAGGCTTCTCATTTAAATGACTGTGAGGTCATTTAAAAAGGTGTGAAAGGAACAAAGACATTTGTTTATTTCCTGACAAACGCTATCTATACTTTAAAGGTCACGGACATGAAATATCACAAAGGTCCACAACCTGGTAGGTGAGATATTGAATTTGTCATAGGATCACAGCAATATTTTTATGCCTTAAATGTAACACACTTCCAAAGCCTTCCTAGTGCAAAATAAATTGTTAACTGAGATTTTTTAGAAATCTTCCTGATTTTAAAAAACAACGAAAACTTTTTATTAAAGTAAAATGCATAAGTCTAAAGTCTGCCATTCATTAGATTTTCATAAACTGAATGCATCTGTGCAGCCACGTCCCAGATCAATAAGTAGAAACTACCATAACCCCTGAAAGCCACCCCCTTAACTTTCCTTCCCATCTTAATCTCCTCCTGACGGGTGAGTGTGGTTCTGACTTCTATCAGCATAGTCTAGATTTGACAGTTTTTGTCCTCAGCTAAATTAAATACAGTATGTTTTAGTTTCTATTTGAGTTCTTTTATGCAATAGTATATTTGTGAGCTTCACCTGAATTGTTGTATGTTATCCTCATTGCTGTATAGTATTCTATTATTCAAATATACTACCATTTATTATGCATCCCACTGTTGATGATCCTTTGGGAATTTTTTTTTTTTTTCATTTTTGGCTATTGTAGCTAGCTAGATGATGATGACGATGGTGATTTTTAAAAGCAGTGCTTTATTATAAAGTCATCACACATTCAAACATCGGTCTGGTCATGAGATTCTATTAACAGAGATCTGTTATTATGAGTTATTCCTTTATCAACGTTTGGATTATTTTCCAACTAAAATCAATGACAGGCATAGTAAGGAGATAAGAGACAGAACTAAAGAAATTTTTCTTCAGTGCTACATCATAAAGACCCCCAAATCTTAGTGGCATAACAAGATAACAATTTTATTATTTCTCACAATTCTGTGGGTTGACTGGGATCAGCAGAGCCATTTCTCTGCATCACTTGGTGCAACAGGCATCTTTCACATGACTGAGAACATCCAAGATGGTTCCACCTGTGTCTGCAGCCTGATGTGTGTGGCGGGGGACTTTTTGAATCCCCGCTCTCTGCGCGTGGTATCTGGTCAGTTATGAAGACAGCACAAGCTTCTTTATGTGCCACTGAATAACCAAGAGAGAGAAAACGGAAGCTGTGTGCCCATATGAGGTCACAGACCTAGAACTCGCAGAATGTCATTTGTCTTCTATTTGTCAAAGCAAAGCACAGGGACAAACTGAGATTCAAGGCAAGGGGAGTGAGACTCCTTCGTGGGATGGGAGAAGAAGATGCCTATAGAGGAGTGAAGAGAATTGTTGGTGGCCATCTTGGCAGAGGACTTCCTATAACAAGCTGTCTCTTCCCAGCCATAACTTGGGGAGGGAGGGAGACGCCAAATTCTTTAGGGTTATATGGAGAAATGACTCCATGTTAGATATGGAGAACAGGTAAGGCTCATGGCAGAGAGGAGGAAGTGGCCGTACAGAGTCAGGACAAAGTCTCCTGCCTGTTACCGCTTTGGACTTGTTCGTTCATCCACCGAATGTTTAGTGTAGAGACTCGATACAGTGTCATAGGGTGATAGACAATTTCTAGAAGTTTCATGATTTTACAGGCTGCCTGTAAAATGTTTCTTGGTTTCTGAACAGGCAGATCACTCAAAAACAACCACCAAGAAACCAAACTATGAATTTGTTGAGGTTGGCTGTAGATTTGGGTTCTGGAGGATTGTAAGGGATTTGACCACAGGCTGATAAACCCCTGGAAAGAAATTTGAGATTAGGAGAACCTGGGTCACCATCGAATTTTGCAGCTGGCTGAAGGTGAGAGTCATTTTGGAGTTTACAGACCCCAAAGTTTCAGGCAACTTCCAGTGACATCTCTAGTAGTGTTAGTGACCCAAAGAGGATGTCAAGATTCAGAGGTCCAAAGAGAACTCCAGAGTATGTTGGTGCAACAATGAGCAATGTTATTAGTGTTCCACTCACATCACCTTCTCCTTACCAAATCAGTGGCCCCCAAATGGCAGCTCCTGGTTTTCTTTGCCCTAGGCCTCTCTTTTGTCATTGGAGCCAGCTTTGCCACCAGAATAGACAGGATATTAATGTTCCTCCCTTAGCATCCCTTTACTAGTAACTGATAAGATTTGGCATGCAAATGCTACAATTCCCTTGCCCCTAAAATGGATAATTTGGAAGTGTGTGTTCTATACTGATTTTAGGTGGGATTAAGTTCCAGTGGCCCACAATTGGTAGCTGACTTGATTACATTCTTTCTGACTGCCTTAATTTTTTTTTTTTTTTTTTGAGATGGAGTCTCCCTATATTGCCCCCACTGGCCTTGAACTCCTGGGTTCAAGTGATCCTTCTATCTCAGTCTACCAAATAGCTGGGGGTCTGCAGGCATGCACCATTCCACCTAGTAGCTTTCACTTTGAGCTCTGTTTATTTCTTTTTTCTTTTTTTTTAATTGATTTTTTAAAAAAATAAATGACAGTGGAATGCATTACAATTCTTATTACATGTATAAGGATGGTGAGCTCTGTTTTAAAATATATGGAATTAAGCCGGGTGTGGTTGTGCACACCTGTAATCCCAATGGCTCAGGAGGATTGCAAGTTCAAAGTCAGCCTCAGTAATAGTGAGGCACTAAGCAATTAAGTGAGACCCTATCTCTCAATAAAATACAAAAAGGGCTGGGGATGTGGCTCAGTGGTTGAGTGCCCCTGAGTTCAATCCCAGGTACCAATAAACAAACAAACAAATAAAATTAGTTGAAACTAGGAAGTACAGTAAAGCAGAAGATTTTCTCTGAAAAGGTACGTTGTTACTCTCAGTTTCCAAGCGGAGGGGTCCAGCCATTTCTCAGAGAGAAGTTGGGTCACACAGCGAAGACCTTGAGGTTGATCAGGAAGCTAGAGGAAAAACTCTAGGTTTGGGGGAAGCAATGGAAGCCAGGTAAGGAAGATTGGCTTGTTTGAGTAATGTTAATGGGCTCTAAGACACAGGGCTGTTCCCAGTTGCCTGGTGTCTGACCCTGAAATGATGAAAGCAGAGATGGACTGTGGTACGGACTGTGAGAGTCTAATGAGGGAGGTGGTTGGGGTGTGGGTTCTGGGGTGGTGGGTTTGTATTGAAAAGAGTGCTCTCAGGCAGGTTGATTACTGCCTCTCAGGAACTGGATAACCCTGGGAGGGGAAGTTCCTCCAGAGTTTGTAGGCACAGATGTCACAGCATTAAGGAATAAAAGACATGGTTAACACAGATACTTCCCCCCATATCAGTGTTCCTGTCCCCTCCCAAATCAACTACCTGCAAACCTAATTAAAGCTCCTAAATTCAAATATAGAAAATTGAGGACCCAATCTGCTTCTGGGGGAATCCAAAGTAATTCAGACAGCTACAGTGACTTGTAGTGATCTGGATTTTAGGCTGCTAAACTAAGGTGGTGAGAATGGAAAGGGGGGGGGATTCTCTAGAATTATGAAGAATATTTTCAGTCTTGAAATCATGTTAATTGGATAGAAATAATACACACACACACACACACACACACACACACACACACACATATGCATTTTCCTCCAAAATGCATTTAATCCCAGTTCTTCTCATTAGCTGTTTGAGTGGTAGGCTGATGCTAGATCTTGCCACCCTAAGAGAACAGATTACTAAATATTCAGGAAATGTCAAAGCTGGTTGTGAAACTGTGGATAATTGGAAATTTGCCATGATGGGAATATTTACATTACAGAAATTGGCAAAGGCTGCAAATCAGGATTTCTTCCCAGAAAAAGGCAGCTTTACCAATAAGCTATTGCAACTGTGGGAGAGTTATGAAAATAACAACAACCTAGTATCATGGAATTTCAGTGTTGAGAGAGTAACCAGGAAGCAAACCTAATTAAAGCTCCTAAATTCAAATATAGAAAATTGAGGACCCAAGAGAGTGAGATGCCCAGAGTGAGAGTAGGTAGCAGTTCACAGACTAATGTGAGTCACTTGATTGCAGTACCTGGGCTGGGGTTTTAGCCATTACCAATATGACTATGTTGGCATTTTTTTTTTTCCTGGGTACTGGGGATTGAACTCAAGGGCACTCAACCACTGAGTGGTCGAGTGTATATATTTGTGAGCCACATCCCTAGCCCTTTTTTGTACTTTATTTAGAGACAGGGTCTCACTGAGTTGCTTAGCACCTTGCTTTTGCTGAGGCTGGCTTTGAACTTGAGATCCTCCTGTCTCAGCCTCCTGAACTGCTGGGATTATAGGTGTGTACATATTTTTTATTTGCAGATTTTATTTGCAGGATAGTGTGTATGTGTCTGGGAGGAGGGGCGGGGAGACACACACAGAGAAGGAGGGAGGAGAGAAGAGAGCCTTCGACAGTATTAACCACCAACAGTTCTGTTTTAATAAAATCATTTTGTTGAAGGCTGAAAAAAAAATTCCCTGAGCATTTGCTGATACTGTAAATACGGAAAGTCTGTTATTGAACAGCAGTTAAGTAGATGCCAAGAGGAAACGTTGTGACAAAATCTCAACCAAATATTGATATGAACATATTTCTGTTTGCCTGAAAATATGTTCTCTCCATATGGGAGAGGAAACTGTAAGGAGAGAAACACAAACAACACATTCAAGAAATGTTGAGCGGAGAAGCTGTTTATCTGCCAGAGCAAACCACTCCTCCTCATTCTGTGAATTTCCCTAGAGAGGTTGTCATGAAATTTACTTACACAAATGGGAAGCCAAAATTCTTCCATTCAAGGAAAATGACAGATTTCAAGGGCTGCTATTTGGTAAGGGTGAAAACACACACAATATGGTTCTGCTCTGAGCAGGTATTTTGATTAAAACACCAGGGCTTTTTTTTTAAACCCCAGGGAAAAGCTAAGTGTTTTCACTTTTAGAAAATTGTATATATTTGGGTATTAACTTAGAGAATTTTACATGGTATCATCCTTGTTTCCAAGAGTTCAAAAGACTCAACGGCTTCAGCAGGAAACTCAGTCTACTGCTTTACGTCATCTGTGTCAGATTCTAGATCAAGAAAAAAATACCCAGAATATTGTCTTCCTAACTTTTCTTTTCCAGACGTGAAACATGTTGAGATAGACTGAATATTTGTGTCCCCTCCAAAATCCGTATGTTGAAACCTTTTCCTTAATGTCAGGATATTGAGAAGTGGGCCTTTGGGAAATAATTAGGTCAGGAGGACAAAACCCTTATGATGGGATTATTGTCACTATTAAGGAGACCCCCAAAACTCCCTTGTACCTTCTGCCATGTGGGAACATAGCAAGAAGGTCATCTGTGAGCCAGGAAGTGGGCCCTCACCAGAAAATGAATCAGCCTGCATCCTGACCTTGGACTTCCTACTCTCTGGAATGGTGAGAAATACATTTCTGTTGTTTATCAATCTTCCAGTTTATGATATTTTTGTTACTGCTATACGAATGGATTAAGACACATACTATTGAGACTAATTAAATGAAAGAGATCAAACTAGAAAGATAGAAAATAAAGCAGCCCAAACATACTATGCTTGTTTCATCATGATACATACATCAGAAAAAATCCCAATTGAGGAACCTTGTATAAATACCTGACCAGAATGCCTGAAAACTCTTTTTTTTTTTTTTTAATATTTATTTATTTATTTTAGTTTTTGGCGGACACAACATCTTTGTTTGTATGTGGTGCTGAGGATCGAACCTGGGCCGCACGCATGCCAGGAGAGCGTGCTACCGCTTGAGCCACATCCCCAGCCCCTGAAAACTCTTGAGGTCACCAAAAGACAAAGAAAATTCAAGAAACTGTCATAACCAAAAGAAGCATAAGGAGACAGGACAACCAAACAGAAGGTGGCATCCTAGAAGGGATCCTGGAACAGAAGAACAGCAAGGGGAAAATGGAGAAATCTAAATAACATGTGGACCTTGGTTAATAATAAAATACCAATGGTGATTGTTAATTGTGATAAAGGTACTATGTTGATGTAAGATGTTAATAATAATAAAAACTATATCTAATACTTTTGTAATAAATATGCAAGTCGAAAACTGTTCTAAAGTAAAAATGTCAATTAAAAACAGGTCATGAGCTTACTTTGGAGGGAAAAAAAAGGTGTGTTAGTTTTAGCTATACACTGTTGGTTAACAGTCTTATTGTGCTGCTGTCAGGAGAAGGGGCCATGCTTGATGCAGGAGAAGGGAGAGATAGGAGCAATGAGGATTCCAAAAACTAGCAATGACAATTGAAGACTTTGAGGTGAAATGCATAGTTGGTGTCAGATGAGATCTGAATAAAATTACCCAGTAGCCCAACCCATGGGCACCTCATGTCCAGGAACTCCCTTATTCTCATAGAGCAACTATGTCTTGGGAGGTATTTTGGAAAAAAGAAACCAAGATACAAAGTTAAACTTTCTTTTATGGGGCCCTCATGGCAGGAAAAGGCGGACAATTAAGAATGTTTTTCAGGCCTGTGTGTATTTTCTGTGTATATCTTTTTGTGTGGTAGTCCCTAAGGATGACTGTTCCTATATGTGCTCTTCTCATCAAGGGTTAGAATATAATTCCTCTCCCCTTGACCCTGGGTCAGGCTGAGCAACCTGCTTCACAATTGTGGAACTTCTGAGGCTATAGATAACAAGCTATCGCTCTGTCCCATCCTCTTGGGATGCTTCCCAATAGATGCATATTCTCAGGATTCTTCTTGGACTCCAATCACCACCCTATAAGGAGAGTGAGACATATGGAGAGGCCTTATACATGTCCTCTGGGTGACAGAACCAGCTGAACTTCCTAGTCCCACATAGCAAGCTATGTGAATGAGCCATTTTGGATTCCCAGCCTATGTGATTCCACTGCTAGCCACCATCTGACTGCCTGTATTAGACACCCCAAGTAAAAATAATCCAAATGATCTCAGTCAACCCATGCAATTGCACATGAAGATATAAATCATTACCGTGTCACTAAACTTTGGGGTGATTTGTTAAACAGCAATAGATAACTGGAGTCCTCCCTTAAAAAGTAATCTATCTAGATGTTTCCCAAGATTGACCCATGAGTGATACAGACCCCTGAAAGCCAATCTACATAAGCCCTGGAATATTTGACACAACTGGACATCATTAACTCTTTGCTAAATATAGCATATATTGAGAGTTTTTAGCACTGGGTATTTAAATTCTAATATTTAAATTCATCCATGTATACTACACACCTGTAACACAGCAGAAGAAATGATTGAGCACCCTGATTAAAATCTTCGGGTGTGCATTCAGAAATACCCATATTTGAAACCCATGCCTGAAGCCTACTGAGTATGTAATTTTGGACAAATTGCCTGATAATTAATGTGAGAACTAAATGTTTGTAAGAGCTCAAAGAATCTAGTTGAGTCGATGCTAATGTCAGTTCCCTTCTGTCCCCTCTACCTCTTTTCATTCTGCACACCCTTATCTTTTGGGAGAAAATGGCATGTTTGGGTTAATAATGTTTTTCTCTTTTAATTTTTTTATTAATGAATGGTCTAGATACATTTAGATTCATATTTTTAGTGTCCATTTCTGTAAGTTTTCATAGCTGCCTACATTTGTGTAACTACAATGAGACTTGTCATATTTTTATCACTCACCCACTACTTTATAGTCAGATTCTACCCCAACCTCCTTGACAACCACTAGTTGGTTTTATGTCCCTGTCATTTATGTCATATGAACGAAGTCATACAGTTGGTAGTATTTTGATCCTGACATCTTTCACTTAATATGCTTTGAGATTCATCCTTCATTTATTTTAATCAATTTTTAAGATATGCATTTCCCCCCTGTGGCTGCATCATGCTAATGGTGGTAGATAGACTAGTTGAGGGTTGAACCTTTAGAGACCTTCCTTTACTCAATTATTTTATTCTGTGGTTCCTTGAAGTACCAGAAAAACAAAAACAAAACCACAAAACAATGCTGGATATCTATTTTGACACACTTAGAATACGACCCTCTGAGAAGTAAAACAATATCCCCCCCCTCAATTTTTTGTACAGTTAAAAGGAAAACTGATCCTTCTCCTCACCAATTACCCTTTCATTTAAAAAAATTCTTTCTCTGGGGACTTGACCCCATAAGTCTGGAGCATCTCATTTGACCCCAATGCCTTAGATACATTTTGAGGCACTTACATTCTCTACATGTAGCCATAATGTGATTTATACATTCATGCTGACTCTATACATGCTGGTTGGCAGTGGATTGAAATGAAACCTGCTGAGGAGAATCCGTTGACAGTAGGAACTCAGGAAGATCAACGGGCTTAGGAACAAATGGAGTATGATCTTTTCTATGCCTTTTCCTCATTTTTAACTCTTAGAGAATTCAAATTTTGGCTTTCTAGAATTTATTGCAAGTCTTAAACAAGGACAAGAAGAAAAAGGGACATATAGAATTGTGTTTTCTTTCCCCAGAATTGGAATGGGGGAGGAAACAATAGAGATGATTAAAATAGAATGAATACAGCAGAATTTGGAGGAACTAAAACAATTACAATTTTTATTGATTTACCACAAAATTTTTTCCAAACCACAATTCCAAGCTCCAAGTATTTCTGTGTCTTCAGTTGACATTTTAATGCTTTGCTGCTATAGAAATTGCTAAGTGATTCCTAACATCTATTCTGATGGCAGTGACATAGCCCCCGTGGTAGGGGTTGTTCATCCCACAAATAATTTTGGGTGCCTAGTATGTATGGTGTTAGATGTAGGAATTCAGCAGTAAGCAAACCAGCCATCTCTTGTCCTTATGGGGTTTAGAAGCTCATGGAATTTTTTGAATATCTTATACACTGATTAAAACTTCCCCAGACCTCTAAGAGCACCCTGGTACCAATATACTCATATAACTCCCCTACAAAACATGAGTCATTGATAGGAGAAGGAATATATGAGAAATGTTGCATTTGGTTTGAAAAGTGAAAGAACATGACATTAGAGAGTTTAATACTGTCACTCAAAGAAAGTCCTGTACACACAAGTGTAAAACCTATTGGTTATTTCATACTACTTCATAATTTTCTTATACTGGCCCTGAGGTGACTTAACGAAATACAGAATCATAACAAGACAAACACACACACAGACAACAAAAAACAAAAACAAAAAGCAAAAGAAAAGGCAATTTCCCAATTGAATTAAGAGAAAAATTAAGATAGGTATGTTTAAACACTGGAATAAAAGTGGAAGCAAAGTTGATCAGGTTTGAATCCTACATGCATGGTATGAAAAGTGCATTCTCTCCAGATGTTTGTTTGCTAGATGCAGATCATAAAAAATTTGGGCACATTCCAGTTAGTAGCTGGAAACAAGATTGGGTTCTGTGATTCACAGCATAAATACAAATAATAATAATAATAATAATAATAATAATAATAATAATAAAGAAAAAGAGTGCAAAAAGCAAAACTATTCTTGGTATTGAGATATAGGAGACATTTCTTCTATGAGTCCCTTTAGTAAATGATGAAGTTGGTATTAATATAACTAAATACCCATGTCTATTGTCAGAGGTATCACCTGTGATAACTTGGACACAGGAGTTTTATGAAGACATTTCTGAATTTTCCATGGCAACTGGATAATGTGTTTCCATATGGCAGAATTATCTAGATATTTATCTGTTAAGGTAAGGATGTGGCCTCTTGGGAGCACCTGAGCTAACTTGAGAGCATCCCAACCTTTAGTCTGGTCCCAGGAACTCCGGCTGAAGGAGACTCCTCTGACCATTGCTATTTCTGCTCACGCCCTGGGGTAGAGACCACAGGTCACAGTCCTGTGGACAATCCAAGTAGTCCTGGCCACACCAGCTGCTTTAATCCTCTTCTTCCACTCACAGAGGCTCCTCTCCTTTTTTTTTTCTGTTGCTCCTGACATTCTGTTTATGCCTTGGTTTTCAAGGAACCATCCATGTAATGGTTCTCAAAGCCTCTTCTTTGGCCTCTACATAATCACATCCATCTTGACTAGTGATTGTTTTTTGGTTTTTTAATGCAGCAGTGACATCTCCCATGGCTCATCAAAGCAAGCTTCTATGCTACATTCTGAAATAAAATCGGAAACAAATGGTCTTATTCTCCTAGCTTATTGCTACTGTGAACTTTTTCATGAGTGGGATTTTAAACTTACTTTATTTATTTATGTGGTACTGGGAATGGAACCCAGTAGTGCTCTACCACTGAGCTACATCCCCAGTCTTTTTCATTTTTTATTCTGAGACAGGGTCTTGATAAATTGCTGAGACTGGCTTTGAATTTGTGATCCTCCTACCTCAGCCTCCCAAGTAGCTGGGATTACAGGTGTATACCATGTGCCTGGCTCATTAGCTAGATTTATTTATTTTTCTTTTTAAGCCATGAAGTTTCTTTTTTCCTTAGGAGCTTGGTGATCTTCTTCAAATGCTCATTCAGAGGCACATTTGAATTGTTTTGCATCAACTGATTTCCCCCCAAAGCTCAGCTAAAGCTATCAAATCAAATGTAAGGGCCCTGGCCCTCCTTCTTATGATAATAACTATATCCTTAATTTTCCTCCCATTTGCTTGCGGGGGTGTGGGGGGTGGGGTGGGGGCTTAGTTCTAGAATTTCCATCATAATCACAAATTAATTTAACTTTTAGGATGCTTATAAAGCCCACATCCCACCAAAAAGTCACAGCTAAACTACTCCATTTGCCCACCTGGGTAGGTCAGGATTAGCCTACCTAATTAAATTCAACCTATTGGTTAGTCACTAAGTATTTCTCTAGTGTCTTCTATGCGTTGTGCAGAGAAACAGTAATGAACTGACTTACTCCCTTCTTTCCATGTTAATAATTGAGTAACTAATTAGGTGGGTAAGCAGATAGATGCTCTCTGGGACCTTTACAAGATCAAGGATTTCAGGACAGGAAATTCTTCCATTGTTCCTTTAGTCTCTGATTGACTGAAACTAGACGGGGCCTATAATATCTTTTAAAATATTGGAGCAAATGTGTCTGAGCTTCTTTTTAGCAGCATTTTCCACTGCTTATGATCTCTCTGTGGAAAATTTCTTATTTTCCTGTCACCTGACTGGGTAAATTAGGATGATATTTCAATGCAGAGAGTAAATGTTAAGCATGTATGTGTATTGTTGCCAAAATAAAATTCTAGCTCTTGGAATAACCTTGACCTTTATTTATTTTCACCTTTACTAGGACTTAGTTTCCTCCTGAGCACAATGGGTAAAAATAATAGTACCCTTTTTGTCTCATGGGATAAAAGCAGTCAATAAATGACCTCTACTATTATTATACAAGAACAATCACAGCATTATAAAATTTAAAAGGATCTTAGAAATCATCTGTTTATCCATAGTTAATGCCATCCTTTGACATAATATTCTACAGGTTAAACAAAAGATTTCCAGTTGCACTTTACATCTGGATCTGACTGCACAAATTTCCTTGATTATTTCAGGGTGAAGAATATTGAAGACCTAAATAGGTTAAAAAATTGAGCTTGGATTTGGCACCTATTAAAAAAAATGTTTCCTGACAAGGCTCTAATGAAAGTAAAAATAGCTATTAAAGAGTCGCTTACACCAAGCTGATTCATATCCTAGTTAAAAGTGATCGCAATGTTGATGTCAGTTATTAACCTGGTTCTATTTCAGATGGAAAATGGCTTGAGAAAGGAATACTCTCACCCATCTTTCTTCTCATTTGTCATTGCATAGGATGTTACAAACCTGCACTGGGAGGGTACCAGGGGAAGGAACTTCAGAGAAAGAGTAGGCTGGCATCTAATGAAGTCTAAGGAGTTTAGTGGGGAGTCACCAGAGATTTGTGTGGGAGAGCCCAGAGGCCATTGACTTGGTTATAGAATATAGTTGAAATTAAGGAGCCATGTCTCTTGGAAAATGGGTATGCTAACAGACATCTCCAAAGTTAGTATGTTTCAATCGGAGTTTACTCTTCACAATGGCATGTGACATCTCAAGCCTATTTTTATTGGGCTAAACATAGGCATTTTGGTTCATGGTCATGAATAATCTCTGAAAGGACCACCCAGCTCCTGGATTTTCTGGGAAACTCTTTCAAAAAGGCACTTCAGATAATCCAGTGAAAATCAATATCATGTGCAGTTCAAGATTCAACTACCAAAAAACTCACTACAATAATATAATCAGGAGGAACTTCTGTTTTTTTTTTTTTATTTATTTATTTCTGAAGCATCCTTCAAAGAAGAGTAATTGTAGAAGGCTATTTTGTTGTTATTCAGTTCTTTTAAGGGAAGCTATGTTTTAACATTGAGTTGGAATCTGCCTCTTTCTTCTATATACCCAGTAATTCTATTTTTAGGGGGATGAGGTTGGTAAATAACTTCTATGATGCCTGGTAAAGGAACGTGTTATGCTTAGAAATGTTCTGCTATTTATATTCTCCCTTCTTTTCATCATCTACTTGGCATCTCTTGAAAGTGCATTGAAAGTTAAGACAGGAGGAGATACCACGTACCTCAGTCAAAGTTTTGGACTGATGACCATTTTCCTTCCCATTTCGTTGTCCAATTTTTGTTATTTTAGTAAAATACATATTGCCTAAAATTTGCCATCTAAATCACATTGACATTGCAGTTCAGTGGTATTGTGTATATTTATGTTGTGCAACCACCACCAGCCCCCCCCCATCTCCATTACCTTTTTGAACTTGCAAAACTGAAACTCTATACCCATGAGATAGTCACTCCTCATTTCCTTGTACCCTCCACCCCAACTGGCAACCATCATTCTATTCTCTGTTACTATGACTCTGACAACTTGAAGTACTTCATTGAAGTGGAATCATACAGTATTCATATTGTTGTGACCAGTTTTTCACTTTGTATGCTCTCAAGGTTTATCCATATTGTGGCATGTGTCAGAATTTCCTTCCTTTTTAAGATTAAGAAATATTCCATTGTATGTATAGATCACACTTCAGTTCTGCATTCTTAAAAAATATTTATTTTTTGGTTGTAGTTGGACACAATACCTCTATTTATTTATTTTTATGTGGTGCTGAGGATCGAACCCAGAGCCTCACACATGCTAAGCGGGCGCTCTGTCACTGAGCCACAACCCCAGCCCTCAGTTCTGCATTTTTAAGAAGTGTATTCTATACCAGAGAAGGAAGAATCATAGAACTTAAGGACTAAGATAGAACTTCAGGATATAATCTTTAATCATGTAAAAAGAAAAAAGTGACATTGACAACATCATGATGACATTACTGTACATAGTCAATAGATTTGTTAAAATTTAAAAAGACTGACTTTATCAAATATTTTCAAAGATGTGGTACAATGGAAACTCTCATATGTTGTTAGTTGGGATGTAATTTGGCAAAACCAATTTACAAACTGTTTTAAAAAGTATCTATTAATGATGAATATAAACCCTATAACTTAACAATTCTATTCCTAGGTATATACCTAACAGAAATTCACACATGAAATTCACACGTATGTGTACATGTTCTATTATTTGAGTGGTAAGATTTGTTTTGAATGGAAACTGTAGTAGTCTTTTCTATTTCTGTTGTTTATTTTTTAATAATTTTGGCTTTGGGGATTGAACCCAGGGCCTCATTCATGCTAGGCAAGTGCTGTATCACTGAGCTACACCTCCAGCTTAAGTGGCAGGATTTTTGAAAGCATTTCCTTTGTTTCTACAATATTATTTGTATAACAGATAATTAAAATTAAAGAGACAGTTTACTACATTTATTTTCTTTCCCATTGATCCAAACTTCCCAAGGACATAGCTTGAATAGTAGAGTATAAGACCATCTAGACCACATTGACATTGCAGTTCAGTGGTATTGTGTATATTTATGTTGTGCAACCACCACCAGCCCCCATCTCAATTACCTTTTTGAACTTGCGAGACATGAATTGTAACCAGAGCAGAAGATAATAAGATCCACAATATTGTCCATTTCTTAATTTAAAAATTACTATGACTCCTTATTCACTGAACAACTCAAGGAAATTGGCCTCCTCAAGAGTCATAGGGCTATATGGAAACAACCTTGGAGTTCATTGAATTCATTTTCTTTGTTTTGTAATAAGGAAAAATCAAAGTCACACCTTTTTTAAAAAAATATTTTTATTAGTTGTTGATGGATCTTTATTTATTTATATGCAGTGCTGAGAATCAAGCCCAGTGCCTCACACATGCTAGGCAAGCACTCTACCACTGAGCCACAATCCCAGCCCCAAAGTCACACCTTCTAAGGATGGCAGGATCAGGACAAGAATTTAAGATTCCTGACTCAGACCAGTGCTTTTTTTTAGCATCTCCTGTTGGTTGTTCCACAAAAATGTGACTGGAATTTGAGTGCATAATGGTCATGAAGATCAAGTGAGGAAGCATCTCACTGGGAAGAGTAAAAAAGGTAAGGATTCTCTACTCCTTCCTGAAGTCACATCCCTTTGCAATATGGCTTTGCAACTTTTAAGACATGAGCATCGTTTCTTTTCTTTCTTTCTTTTTTTTTTTTTTTTGTAAAACATTCTTTTTTTTTCACCTTTATTTTATTTATTTACTTTTATGTGGTGCTGAGGATCCAACTCAGTGCCTCACACGTGCTAGGCAAGTGCTCTACCACGGAGCCACAACGCCAGCCCATCATGAGCATCCTTTCAATGCCTTGAAGCTGAGGTTGACCACAGGACTTGCTTTGAATGAGTCAGGAATCACTGTAGGCCAGTCATGAGTCCAGACCTCCAGCAGGTTGAACAATTCAGTTCTGTCCCTTGGATACCAACCAGTATCAGGTCAATGAGCTCTAGCTATCCTACTGGAAGCTGAGAGACCAGGTGGAGCGGAGATAAGCCAGTCTAGCCCCAGTAGATTCAGCAGATAATCACAGATGCAGGACTGAGCCCAGTCCTAGGAGCTTGAGATTCAACAGTCCAAACTGTTGATTCACAGAATCGGGAGTTAAATAAATGATTGTGTTCTAAGTCACCAAATGTCTACATGGTTTGTTTTATGATAAAAGTGAATAGATATCACATCACCTGAGCACTTTAAGGGCTGTTGCATTCATTATTGGCATAGCAAATTGGTGTTCTTTCCTTTGCATTTAGAAAGAGAAAACCTCTTCCAATGCTCTCATGCCAAGTTGTAAGGAGGCAAAGGAAAGTTGAGCATTGGTAGCAACCTTTCAGATTGGGCCTGAATACTTGCCCCCTTCTTTGGTAAGACCTCCTGGGTATACTCTGACATTACATGGCACTCTGATGTCCCTTGACTTCTGTTCTCCTCACTCAAGATAAAGTGAATTATCATAGATTACTACCACTGTCCTTTTCCTCTTTGTTTAGGGATGACATAGATCTTCCCCACTTTAGAATCTTTTTTTTTTAAGGGTTGTTATGTATTGTAAAGGTTAGAACTTGCACTTGCCATATTAGATGTTTAGCATTTTTTCCCTCAGAAACATTTGTTGGTTTGGAAAAGGCCTGGCAGAGATGTCCTCTGTTCTTGTAGAGAAAACATGGTGTTGAGGTATATTTCTTTCAAGACAGATAGGTATTCATTCTGACCTTTTCCCGCTATTCTGCCACTCCTGGAGCACTGTGTGTGCTCTGATGAGGACCATGGCCTGGAGCCAGAGGGAGGGAAGTCTCACCATATTGTTGTCACAGTAGATAAGCAGTGGGGCACATGAAAGGGAAGTGCTCCAGGATTTGTGGGCCGCTTAGTCTCAAAGAGGCTGTCTTCTGATCCAGCTAACGGGGCTAATGGAAGCAATAAAACCCATGCTCATTAGTGAATCTCAGGCTCCCAGCACCCTGGTGGGAGGGTGGCTGAGCAAAAAGCCAAGTGTAGTGGCTTCTACTTCCTTCTTTAAAACACACATGTGCTCACATACACACACACACACACACACACACACACACACCGTCTCACTTCAAAGGTGTTACAGCTTCAGGAATAGGGTTGTTGTTATACAAGATTAATGGGAAAAATGGTTACAGTGAATTTGGTTTTCAGAAGTTTTTGTTCATTAGGCTTTTTAAAAAAAAAAAAAAAATCTTCATGGCTGCTTCTTGCACTGAAAAATCTTTATGGAGAACCTACTATGTGCAAGGTAATGTGCTAAGTATTATCATAAGGACCCCAAAGGGAACTAAAATCTGCATGTAAGAATATCGAACAGGAGAATACATCAGTGGGCAAAGAAATGATGAAAAATCAGTATTCAAAGAGGAAATGCTGTGGTGGGTTAAATGTCTCTTTACATGGGAAATTTTATTCTATTAGCATATAGACTCTTTGTTCTTTTCCTGATTACAGTGATTTTTCTTCTTAATTCTTGGAAGCTTCATTCTCTGCCACTCTACCCTGTCACCAATAGATGGATGCGATAGGGCTGGACACCTGAGGAGACGGGGCTCCAGTGGACAAGGTGTTTGCAGGGAACAAAAAGCAAAGATTACAATGGGTGAGTGACTGCACACACTGCCCAGGAGACACTGCCAGAGAAGCCAGAGAAACAGAATTGGTCTTGCAATGTATGTTCTGCATAGAGGACTTCACTTCCAAGTTTGTCTTTGCTACTTTTCCCTTCCCACCGTTTGCTCTTGAGTTTCGTCCTTCTCTTTGACTTTGATAGGGTCACACTTGGGCTCTTGTTTATGAGGTTCACTGGTGTTGGCATGCACTCTCTTCTCACGTGCCCATTCATCTCAGATTGCCTTCTTGAAACAGTTATGGGATTAAGAGCACCATACAGGTCAGCATGAATTAGAAAAAGCAAAGCAAAACAAAAAAAGATTAATTTTAATGTCTCATTTTTCCATTTCTTCTTTCTACCTCCACCCCTTACCCAGAAGAAAGGTTTTTTTTTAATATTTATTTTTTAGGCGTAGATGGACACAACACCATGCTTTTATTTTTATGTGGTGCTGAGAATCGAACCCGGGTCCTGCCCATGCTAGGCGAGCGTTCTACCACTGAGCCACAATCCTAGCCCGAAGAAAGGTTCAATGTATGTTTCTGGTGATCTTTTGAAGTTGATCCAAAGAACATTGGGGTAAGCAAGTGAATTCCCTGGGTAGAAAGGCAAGAAGCATTGGAGAAGGGACCTTGGAAGCTCCACTGAGGTTTCCCCCAACTGGGAAGGTTTCTCCAAGCAGTGCTCCTGGGAGGAAGGAGAGGCCCAGAGGGGAGTGGCTAGAGTTGGCAGAGGTCCCCAGGCCATTGCTTTACACATCAAGGACCTGTCTTCCTTTTCCAGGCAGACAAAATGGGATTTGTCAAAGTAAAAGCAAATGTGATATTCATTATTTTTGTTCTTCAACAAGACAAAATTCACGAGTACCCCCACATATTTTACTCAGTGGCAACTGAATGATTCTTTTGCCTTCATTTTTGATTTGTTTTCATTATGATTCAGAGCAGATGCTCATCAGCTCTGACTAGAAGCCATCCTTTTTCATAGCTACAAAAAGGAACCCTGGACCATTTGGTGAAAATGAGGTTCCAGGGAAAGCACGCACACACACACACACACACACATACACACAAAAGGATAGAAATTGAAAAGTTGGGCTTCCAGAAATGCATCCACATTTCCCCTGAATATTGTACATTATCCATAGTACTATTGTTCATAGTTTTTAGATTTTTTTTTTATGTTTTTTAAAAAAATAAAACCCCTATTGGAACTGAGTATGGAGAATGGATTTCCCAATGGTACCATGGCCTACGGTGGATGTTAAGAAATAACAATACCAGCAGCAGGAGCAATGGCTAACAAGGCAGCAGATCTGTCGTGCAATTCAGAGTTTTTGTTTCCTTTAGTAGTTAATCCATATGCCATCTGTTTAACCATGTTCTCCATTGATTTCTGATTTGTTCATCTTCCTAGACACAGAAGAGCGAAAAGATTATATCCTATTAATCCATCTTTTTAATTTTGTTAAGTACTTGGGCTACTTATTGTAGGATGCAGGACTGGGTCTCAGCAACCTCCAACCTAGTGAGCCATTGAAACCTTTGAATCAGCCTGAAATACACACTTCTCCCAACTACACATGGAGGGAAGAGAGTTCTGCAAACAGATGGTTCCTGCCCTGGAGACTTCTTGATACAAAGCAATGGAAGTCAATTTTGGTATTCCCTATGTTTTGATGGGGTGCGAAAGACACAAGCTGCCATGCAGAAGGGGCCTGAGGGGCTGAGAGGTGGGCAGGAGCTAGATCTTGTAGATTCTTTCACAGCCAGGTTTCTCGATCTTGGTGGCACCATTGCCATTTTGAGCTAGTTAATTCTTTGACTGGGGGGCTGTTCTGTATATTGTAGAATGTCTACCAGCATCTCTTCCCTCTACCCATAAGATACCTGTTGTAAGCAGCCACTCACCCCGCCATTACTTTGAAAAAAAAAATATCTCTAGACAATGCCTAGGAGGTACCCTCCCATCCTGATTGGGAGCAACTATTCTACAGCAATGCCCAAGGTCAGTTGGCAGCTGTGTTACAAGCATTAAGAGAGTGGTAAAATCTGATTAAAAAAAATAAACTTAAAATTTTAGTTTTATGAACTAGACCAAACGTGTGTTTCTATCTCTACTAATGCTGAATATTTCATGAATAGCAGGGACAGTGGTCATGTGACAGCCCTAAGAATGAGATGCGTGCACCATATGCCTTTTCCCAGCTCCAGCCTGCAGTGGTCCACCAGAGATGGAGTATTTGAGGTTGTAGTGTGAGTGAGCAAATACAGGGCTTTGCTTGCTCTCTTTCACACTGAGGGTTCTAGCAAAATCTGGCCACATCAGTCACCCACACTGCTTTCCCATGACATCATCACCCGAGTAGTTGCAGAAATAAGAAGGCTTGAGTGTAAACTGTTGTTCCACAAACAATTTCTTGGTTTGACACAGTCAACTGGAATGGAAAACTTTTTGCTTGTTCGTCTACTTCTGTCCCAACTGGCAGAAGAACATTCTCTCTCATGGGAGTAATGTATGTTGCCGATTGTCTGAACCTGAGGGCATCACACAATGAATGTTTAGCCTTATAGGAGTTATTGATTGGGGATGTTAGACAAGTTGGAATTGAGCTGGGTGTGGGTGGTTCATGCCGCCCAACTATTTCAGGAGGCTGAGGCAGGAGGATTGAAAGTTTGAGGACAGTCTGGCAACTCAGTGAGACCCTGTATCAAAATAAAAAATAAAAAGGCCTGGGGGGGCTGGGGATGTGGCTCAAGCGGTAGCGCGCTCGCCTGGCATGCGTGCGGCCCGGGTTCGATCCTCAGCACCACATACAAACAAAGATGTTGTGTCCGCCGAAAACTAAAAAATAAATATTAAAAATTAAAAAAAAAAAAGGCCTAGGGGTGTAGCTCAGTGGGAGAACACTTGCCTAGCATATGTGAGGCCCTGGATTCTATCACCAGTAGCTGGCCCCCCATGGAATTGAGTGTTCCCCCCACTCTTATGAAACAGTACACTACTTTAGCTGTTGCTATGCTGTTCTCTCTATATGATACTTGCTCAAAGAATAAGCAAATTCAATCTCTTTGGAATATCCTATATCCTTGCATGTTAGCAGTGTGTGTTTTTGGCACCAACTGATAAGATTAAAAAGAAACCTGAGAGAAGAGTGGTGGCTCATAGTAAATAACCATTATGATGATACCCTTTCCTGGGCCCTCAAGGGGCAGCTGGGTCTTTGCTCAGTCTTTGACTTGAATCCCCCTAGAACCCTGGCTATTTCCACATTTAGTGGCCCAGGTTCTGGAAGCAGCCTGCATCCCTGGTTCCCAGGCTTGGCTGAGCATTTGTGCACCTAGGGATGCTAACAGAAAGCCTCGGGACCATGCTCAAAAGTTCTAACAGAGGGCTAGGGTTGTGGCTCAGTGGTAGAGTGCTTGACTAGCATGTGTGAGGCACTGGGTTTGGATTCTCAGCACCACATATAAATAATTTTTTTTTAAAGAGAGAGAGAGAGAGAATTTTAATATTTATTTTTTAGTTTTCGGCGGACACAACATCTTTGTTTGTATGTGGTGCTGAGGATCGAACCCGGGCCGCACGCATGCCAGGCGAGCGCGCTACCGCTTGAGCCGCATCCCCAGCCCCACATATAAATAATTTTTTTAAAAAAAGTTCCAACAGAGCTTGGGCTGTGCAGTCTTTGAAAATATCTTTTAAGAATTTTCTCACAACAACTTGGAATCATCTAGATAGATAGTGATGGGCATGATGACAGTATCTATCCTGCATGGACCTGGTACTTGGCTCCAAACCTGTGTTAAATCCCTATAAGGGGGAAAAAAATTCTTATGAGGGATAGGGATCCTTCGTTGTTATATTGTACAAAATCCCTGTGAGTTACTATTATTGTTTTCATTTGAAGATGAAGAAAGAGAGACTCAAAGAATCTACTAACATGCTCAAGTTCGTGTAGGTGTTTGCCTTATGTTTGTTTGTTGGTACTAGGGATTAGACCCAGGGGTGCTTTACCACTGCACTCTATCACTAGTCCTTTTAATTTTTTTTGAATATGTTCTTTTCAGTTGTGGATGCACACAATACCTTGATTTATTTATTTATTTTTGTATGGTGCTGAGGATCAAATCCAGTGCCTCACACATGCTAGGCAAGTGCTCTACCACTGAGCCACAACCCCAGCCTCCCTTTTTGTTTGTTTGTTTGTTTTAGTGGTGCTGGCGATTGAACCCAGGACCCTGTGCCTACGAGGCATGCACTCTGCCCACTGAGCTATATCCCCAGCCCTCCAGCTTTCCTTTTTAATTTTTGAGACAGGATCTTTCAAAGTTGCTGAGACTGGCCCTGAACTTGCAATCCTCCTGCCTCAGCCTCCTGAGTAGTTGGGATTACAGGCATCCACCACCATGCCCACCTGCACATGGAGTTTTTAACCATTGTGCAATGGCCCCTCCCTACTATTAATGAAGTCTGAGGGGTGGGGGGAGATAAAATAATCAAGACACAGGCAGCTGCATGGAGGAAGCAGATCTCGCTGAGGAAATCTGAGATTACTGCAGGCCCCTGAGTCTGGAATTGTTTCTCAGGGTGAAGGAACAGGTAGGCTGACAGGAGCAGTTGGGTGTAAAGTTGATCTTTGTCATATCTCAGACAGGGAGTCTTGCAGTTCCATAAACATGGAATGGAGGCTACAGAACTGCCTGAGGGAGAAGGTTCATAAAAATGATATTTTTACTAAGCACCAGAAAGAACATTTTCGTCTTTAAATATGCAGAGACACTACAGCAAGTATCACAAATTCATTCTGGTGATGCAACCAACAACACTTAATTATCAGCTCCACAAGCAAATTAGGTGAGAAAATTACTTGTCTTTTTATATTTATTTTATTTCTAAAAGAATTTAAAGAAGATAACGATTTAACTACCGAAGCCTATTACACACAGTCTGCTTTTCAACTTTATCCTTTTTATTTATTTATTTTTTCCCTTTCTCTTCCTTTTCTTCTGTCACAGGTTTGCCTGTTCTTTGCTTTGCTGTCTGTGTGGACACAATGAAAGGTATTTGGGTGCCATTCCTTGAGGAATCCATGGGGTCTGTCAGGAGACTCTCAGGAGAGACAGTGTGTGGGAGGTGGTGCTGGTGATTGGCGAGGGTCACTAGCAGGACCAGAGGCACCACCCTGAGTCTGTCTACCTGAGTGTGTCTCCTTACAACAGGTGTGGCTCATTTCCCAAGAGGACTCAGAGCTCTCCTGCTGAGACAGCTCACCGGAGGTGGCTTTGACTGCTGTCTGTGCAGTCACTGGTACCAGCCACACTCTTTCTTCCCTGTGAGCTATTGTTCTGAGGTTGCAAAGGCTCTGTCACCTTAGAAAGTCACAGAACTAACACTCCCAGGGAGACAGGGCAGGGGGCTCACCACTCCCCTTAAGCCATATTCTCCTCCACTTTCTCACACGCCACCTGGCTCTATTCCAAAGGAATCTTTCCGAGATGCTTCTGGAAGGGAAGCGACGGCTTCTTCCTTAACCCTTTCTGAAAGCAATGACACTTAAGCCGTTTTGCTAAGCCTACCAGGAACAGTTATTGACCATAGCTTGATTTTTACCAGTTCCCCAATTTTGTAAAACCCAGTCTTCTCAGCATTTAACAATGGAGAAGAGGGACAAAAAAAATCTGGCTAGAGGCCTTGGGTTGCTGCGACGGCGTCCCACTGAAAGTCACTGTGGCCCTCCTAGCAGTCATCCCTCTAGCTTCTAGAACTAGAACAACTAGGATTCCAGAACTAGTCCAGGTTGGTGTTTCTAAAATAAAATGCCAGAAATGAGTCAGGCAACACAGACAAGACAGGTGAGCCAGGGGGCAGTGTGCATGGACAGCACTTGCTCCATCCAATGGAAGAGCTGCCCTTGGCTAGGTTAGGCCTAGGTTGCCAGATTTTTCCAAAAAAAGTTCAGGAATCTGGAGTTTTTAATGAAAAATGTCACTTTTTTTTAATAGGAGCGAATGATACAAGTTTAACATGTCAACTGGTGGATAGGGTTTGAGGGCTGCCAGTTTACAACTTCAGCTCAAGTTCAGTATCAACCATGTCAGGATGGGTTTTCCAGAGGAAAAAAGACTTGTTATAGACTCCAAACCATACGCCAGGCATCCTTTATACTTTGCTCTTCATCCTGTTGATTTTTACTAACTCAGGGAATCATTTCAGCTAGTGGTAAATGAGTACTTTCCATGTACAAAGATCTGCGCTAAATATATGAGTCCACAAGAGAGCTAAAGCAAACTTCTTGTTGCATAAAAATTGACACTTTTCCCGAGAAGGAGGAGAGAATAATGATTTATAACATGCCTTCTCTGTGCCAGCTACTTTACATTCAGAATCTGAAGAAATCATCAAAACTCCCTTGAAGATCAACATCTTGTTTACCATCTTCTTCCAGCTGGGAATAGTACAGACCAGAGGGATTAAGTAACTTACTCAAGATCACACGGTTAGAAAGAACTGGTTGCTAAAATCAGGTCTTCTGACTCCAGCGATCATACTTTCCCCCCTTCTCCCACTCTTTCCTCCTCCTTTTTCTTTTGCACTTATTGGAATTTGTGAATGTTCAATAAGGAAATGTTGGAACATACGATAATGGTATCCATTTAACATGTTAATATTTTCTCATGCTTTCTCTACTAGACCATGCAATAATCAAGGCATGAACACAGTATTCTATAATGTATGTAAGAAGAGTGATAATCACTTTCTAGGAAGGGTGTTGTAAAGAACACTCAAAGTTTCCAAAACAACATAGAGGGATCCGAATAAGGATGTGTTTGGTTAGTGAGAATTTCAGAGCAGGTGAGTCTTGAAGTGGGACTGAATGTGGACAAGGACTAGCTTGGGTTGTGGATTCTTGAACAAGTCAGGTAATCTGTTTTGCCTAATCTCTAAACAGAGTTTATGGTGACTCAGAAATTAGGGCTGGTGGTGGTGGTGGAAGCAGTTTAAAATCGTAGAGCTAGAAGTGCCCCTGGAGAGCAGGCCTGTTCCCCAAGAGCGGGAATGAAAGTCACCCAGTCAGCAGGATTCTGTGATGTACTTGGGGAGACTCAGGCTGCAGGAGATGCTCTGTCTCAGCATCCCGGCTTTCTGCATAGCTCCCAGCTCCTTCCTACTTGGTCCCAGCTTTCACACACTAAGTGGAGGCCCAATTTCCATCTTGAATTTACTTTGTTTCTCTATAAACATCAAACCGTTGACATTTATCATAAAAGGTTTGGACTATTCATTTGACAATTAAACATCCTCTGGGGGTCTGCTGAAGGCTCAGTATTTATGTTTGTGCTTTTATTTTATTTTTTCCTTTTCAGTAACCCTTCCTTTGCCTTAGTATTTTAAGATTCAGCAGTAAGATGTCTGCTTTGAAATATACTGGTTCTGAATAGGGACAGATGAGCTCATAGAAAAGCTATTTTTATTTTCACTAAAGCTATATTATGTTATAGTACCCTTTATTTGTTTTTTTCCAGGGTTAAAACTTGGGACATAGCTATTAGAACCCCCCCCCGCACCTTCTTAAACTTGTGTGTATACCTCTCCACCTTCAAAAACATGGACATTTTATTTAATAGCCCTGGATTCTACCATTTCTACTTCTGAAGACTTGACAGATGGGTAGCATAGCTCTTCTGGCAGGAGAGATTATGACAGGAAAATAAATGTAACCCATGAAACTTTCTCATTGACTCAATAAACAAGGAAGAAAAAAAGCCCATTACTGTCAGCTGCATGTGGCCATCTCAGGTCAGGGGCTAGAAGTGTAGAATGATGGTTTCTCCATCAATCAAGTGTGTCAGCAAGGTTGTTGGTGATTCTAGAGGAATGACAGCCTGGTATCTTGAATAAAATAATGACTTGGAATGGAAAAATATTAATTGGAAAACATCTGTGCAATATAGTGGAAGAAAAGAGAATGGAGTCCAGAAGACCCAAATCACGAACTAAAGAACTTCACGGAGAAGTCTAAAATTCACATTATTCATCCTGGAAAGAACTACACTATTTTTTTTTCTCTTTGTACTGAGAATTGAACCCAGGGGTTCTCTACCATTAAGCTACACCCCCAGACCTTTTTTGTTTTGAGACAGGTCTCACTAAACTTCCCAGCCTGGCCTTGAACTTGTGATCCTCCTGCCTCAGTCTCCCGAGTAGCTGTTATTACAGGCCTGTGCCACTTGCCTAGCTGAAACTCTTAAAAACAATCTTAATTCACCTTATTTTCAATTCTAGAATTGGGCAACATTCATTCCATAAAATAGTATTAAGTGTTCAATGAGCTGAGGTTAATTTTATAGAAAGAAAAGGGCTAAAGAAAGCAAAAATAAGGAACAAAAGTCAGGTTGATCATTTTAAAACTTCTGAAACTTTTTGAGTGCTGATGTCACAAGTCGAAAATTTCAGAAGTGACCTCATGTGAGGTGTCAGAGTGAAAACACAAGGGTACTAAAAATATTGTAATAGATTATCTTCAGGCTATGTGTGTAAGGTATATGGGAAACAAAATAAATCTCCTATTTAAACTTGGGTTTCATTCTCAAGGTAGCTCATAATATATATGCAAATATTCCAAAATCCCAAATCCAAAACATTTCTGATGCCAATTTTGGATAAGGGATATTCAACCTGTGTCACACCTCTGTGTCCCAACCTGGTAATTGGTTGCTCAAAATAATCATAGCAAACACTTAGAAGTTTTTACTGTGCCACATATATAATGCAAAGACATTATTGTATTCAAACCTTTCCATTTTAGGGATGAGGAAATGTGGACTTTGAGAGCCTAAATAACATGCCAAGTAGGTCAGTCAACTAGGAAAGTCTGGAGTGGCAACTCTGGCTCAGCCAGTCTGGTTCCATAACCCAGTTCTAAACTATGATGCTACATTTCTGTATGTATTGCTCAAAGTAGTTAAAATACTGATGTTACTAAACACATATTTTTATAAATGAGAGCAGATTTTTATAAATTAGGGTTTCTCTTAATTCTTGTATCTATTAATCATTTAAATTGTTATTTGCTTTCTTGAGTGGCAGAAGAATTGCACTTATCTTTGGAATATGGGATCTGTACATATCCATCTCCTGTGAGTCCATAATTGGCATTTACTTCTTCTGAAATACACTGTTAGTGTTGTGGCAATTTAAATTTCTCTTTAATGCTGACCCCTAACTGTGTGAGGTGCATCTTGAATTATCCTATATCTTTTACTCCCTCTGTACTCCAGGAGGATTCTGATCCCCAGAGTCTTCAGTAAAATAAATGTACTGAATTCTCCATCAGAAATAACAAAGTGAGAAATCTGCTCTGCGACTTACAACAAAATATTTTAAAAATTCTCTTGAGGTGTCTCTTTCCTTGGAAGTTCTCCCAGACTTAGGAGAATTCCTCCCATCCCTATCTCTCCTAAAGTTCTGCCTAACTCTTCCAGACTTTTCTCCTAAGTGTCCTTGGCCTTTTTTTTTTTTAATGGAAATTGACCTACCAATTTTCCCCAATCTCCTCTGTTCATAGCTCTGCCTTATCTAGTACCCTGATGTCAATATAACAAGTCCTAAGCATGGTGACTTCTAGTTTACCAAAGACCGGCCCTACTTCAAAGACTGTGCAGAAAAGAAGCTGTAAATAGTTATACAGGAAAATCTTTATGTAATGAGGATATTTTTTTTTCTCTGAAAATCTGAGTATCTTCAAAGGATTGTAGCAATTGTGTGGCAGGTATCCTGGGGCCAAAGATTGAAAACCATATACGTAGAAAATTGTCAAATAATAATAATAAAGCCCAATATTCAAAGTTGCTAAAATAGCAGCTGGTCTATGTACCATGTTACATTTTTTTTTTTTTTTTTTGATTGGTGCTGAGGATTGAGCCCGGGGCTTGCTAGGCAAGTGCTTTATCTCTGAGCTCCATCCTTGGCTCTATCTCTTTACTTTTCAATATATTTTATGTTAAGATAAAAGAACCAAATAAAATGTAGACATACTTCTAAGTCTTAAAACATGATTTGATTTAGTGGACCCCGCTCTGCTGATCCTTCCTAAATATCGCCTTTACCTCCATGAAACTATAGTAAGGATTGCAAATAGCTCACCTGCACGCACACATGAGGAACATTAGCAAGTTTACAAACTTCCGTTGATGTTAATATTTTCTCCACCTTATGAGCCCCTGGAATCAAAAATTCACAAATAAGTCACCCCTGGGTACAGAGGGAGGGCACCTGTGCAGCTTAGCAAGCATGAGTGTGGAGGCCTGCCATCCTGCAGTGCCCGAAGGCCTGCGAGACCGCATCAAACATGTTCCCTCCCTGTGTGCAATGTGTCAAGGATGATACATCAACCCGTTACCCATGAAAACCATTCGGGGTTTGTTAGCAAATAGTTGCCTGATGATGAATGGGGGTACGAGTGCTTTGTGGAGTGGGGCTGTTTTGGTCCTGAGTCTTGATGAGGGTGACTTTGACAACCAAATTAAGTATATTGCATACTAATTTCTAAGTTAAAGGATATGAGTTGAAGCTCTGGAACTGATTCTTCCTGTTAAAATAAAATACATTGATATCTGGGTAAGGTCTTCTGACTTTTGTAAATGTTTATTCAAATACTAATGTGTTAAATATATTTTATTTTAGGATGCTTCATGAGGGCATGTTTCATTGTGCACACACTCCCGTAATCACTTAATGGTCCAGATAGGAAGTCAATTCTATACTATTTATTGCACTAAGATTATAATATCTACTTATTCAGTTACAACATTTGAATAAGTATATGTGAATGAATGGCTGAATGTGATTGCAGGAAAAGCCTGTTTTCTAAATGCTTTTAAAATTATGATTCCATGCTATTTTTTTAAGAGGAGGAGATTATATTAAAGTCATCTTTACCAAGTCATTAGAGCTATTTTGAACTCTTTTAAAATAACAATGTTTAATTTATATGTTAGCAAAGAACTCTGGTCATATAAATATCCAGCAGTCAACTCATATGTCCATTTTGGATGTTTGAGAACCACCTTCCGCCATCATGTCCAGGTGGAATCCATTCTCTTCCTGCAGGTTTGATCTTTAGTTTCCCCATCTCTGTGAATACAACACCATTCATCTAACTGCATAATCAGGAAATGGGAATCATCATCATTCTCCTTTTTCTTCTCCTTCTCCTACTCCTTCTTCTTTTTGGTGCTGGGGATTCCGTGCTTAACCACGGAATCACACCCCTTACCCTTTTTTTATATTTTATTTAGAGACAGAGCCTTGCTAAATTGCTGAGGCTGGTTTTGAACCCTTGATCCTTCTGCCTCAGCCTCCTGAGCTACTGGAATTCCAGGTGTGTGCCACATGCCCTGCACCTGGGAATCCTTCTTAATACCCTGACCCCCTCTTCCTCCACTTCCAAGTTTCAAACATCACTAACATCTGTTGATTCTGCAATCTGAATAGTTTTCCAATCCAGTGCCTTCTTGTTATTACTACTACATACTCCTTTGCCCAACCTACCATCACCTTCTTAGCAGCTTCTTCTCTAGCTCACATGAAAAGGCTGCTGACTGGATCCTGCCAGTTCCTGGAAACTTGCCGCTCATAGGCTGCTTTTTCCTATCCTTTCTCTGCCACCTGACACTTCTCTCAGTTTCAACAAGGTACTGCCCATCCTTGTCCTTTGTGGGGTGGGCATGCCAGTCTTCCTTCCCTGCCCACCTCCAGCTCTCCGCCAAGATATCACTTTTTCAGGAAAGTCTTCCCTAATCATCTTCAGTTTGTTCAGTCTGGTCAAGCACATTTTCATAGGACTCTGTGATTTTCCCTAATAAAATGTGTGTGTGCACGTACATCTTTCTGTCTGGATTATAATTTTCAAGAGGCCCCAGTCTCTTTTGTCACCCTTCTATCTCCAATAAGTATACAAAGCCTGGAATGAAGTAGCTGTCTGATAAATTTTGCTTATTATATGAATTAGTGAGGTGCTATGGAAACAGACATCAGGCAAAACTCTCTGTTAAAGAACTGAACTCTCAATGAGAGTTATAGAATTTCATCGTCTTGCAGAAGGCATCCCAGACTAGATAACTTCTTGAGAATGTAGCTCTAATTCTAAAGTGTGACAAGATCTTTCTAATCCTTTGGGTGTATGGTCCATCATGAAGTAGGGTTTAGGGTTGGGCCTTTCAAAAGCTATCTTCACATCTGTTTTCCCTTGTTGGTCAAGTAGGGTCTTTGACCCTTTTTTTTTTTTCTGACAAGTTTCGAATAGCTGGCTGGTCACTCTGGGTATCCTCATTTACTAGGACAAAGGGAGCAGAGTCCAGGTTTGGGATGCTGAATCCCAGGAACATGTAGCATTTTCTTTTTCTCCCCAATGAAGGACTAGCTGCAAGCATTATACCTCTGAGAATATTCTGAATACTTTGTTATAAAATGTGGGATAAGTTTTAAGGAACTTTGCAAAGGAAAGAGTCATCTCCTCTAAACTACCTCTCAATGTAGAATGCTTTCTAAACTCTCTCTTAGAAATGACCAATCTCCATTATGGAGTACTTAAAAGTTAATAAAAATTTCTTTCACAGACATTTCCTCCTTTTGGTTGGAAATCTTGTGCCATAAATTTAATCTCTCTTTCAAATTTCATCCCTTCAAATATTTGGGAACTGAGGTAGGAATTGTCCTTTTAGCACCATATTTTTTCTTCTGTGTCTTTTGTAGTCTCTTTGCAAACACAGAATTATACTACTTTCAGTTTTGTTTCTATTCCTATTAAAACAAGGAGATTGCAATTCAATAAACATGTTTCTGGCATCCCTAAACCCAGAGCCTAGTTCCCCAAGTCTATCTCTTCCTAAAGTCTATCTGGCAATCTGTGCTTATCTAGTTCTATAAATTCTTTGTAACTTTCATTTTAGTTTTAATTGACATATTTCTGGAGTTGAGTGTGATGTTTTGGTACATGTTATATATTGCATAATGATCACATCAGTGTATTTAGCATATTCATTGCCTGAAATTATCAGTTCTTTGTGGTGATGACATTCTAATTCCCCTCTTCTGTTTTGTAATATGCTATATAATGTGGTTGACTGTTGTCATCCTACTATGTAATGGAACACTTGGAGTTATTTCTCCTGTTTAACTGTAACTTTGAACCCATTGACTGATCTCCTCCCATCTGCCTTTCCCTTCTCTCCTCAATCTCTGATAACCACTAATCTACTCTCAAATTCCATAAGATCAATTTTTTTAGTTTTCATATACAAGTGAAATCATGGTCTTTCTGTGCCTGACTTATTTTACTTCACATAATTTCTTCTAGGTTCATCCACATTGCTGCAAAGGACAGGACAGGATTTCTTTTTTTTGTACCAGGGATTGAGCCCAGGGGCATTTTAACACTAAGCCATATCCCCAGTCCTTTTATATTTTATTTGCTATTTAACTTGATAAGTTGCTTAGGACTTCACTAAGTTGCTGAGGCTGGCCTTGATCTTGCAGTCCTCCTGCCTCATCCTCTGAGGTGCTACAATTACAGGAGTGCACCACTGCACCCAGCTTCATTCTTTTTCTGAGGGTAGTTTTGTAAATTCTCAGCAATGCCCATTTGGCCATCCTGCATACATCTAAAATTTTGTTATCATTTTTAAAGTAGCTTTTCCTTTGTTTCAGTTTATGCATTATTTGAGAGAGGAGAGTTTATTTTCCACACTGGCATTGCCCATTGAAAGCTTATTGACAATAGGCAATCCACAGACATGCATTATGTAATTGATTTAAGGGTCAGATGTCCCAAATTCTAGTCCTAATGTCATTTGACCTCTAATGTTTGAATCTCCCCAAACCTTATTTTTTTTTTTCACTTGTGAAAGGAATTAAGTCTCATTTGCAACAACTTTATAAGAATACTTTGAAGATAGATGCAAAGATGGAATGAGGTTCTGATTTCTTTAGAGAATATTTTAAGTAGTTAATTTTGTTTTCTCTCTCCCCACCCCCACTCTCATGAGGTTGTGATTCAAGCTCCCAACACTGTCATTCAGCTGTATTTGTCTGTGTCCCTTGCCAATATTAAGGGAGGCATCAGGACTGGAACTCTCAATGAGCAAGCCCCAGAGTTGGAACATCTGGATTTAAGGCACATGTCTGCAGATATCACAGGAATTCAAAGGATAAATTCAATTGGGGCCACTTCCTTTTCTCTTGGGGATAATGGGTTAAGTATTTAGAGCCAGATTGGAAAACCACTGTGAAAGGTGAATGAAATAAATATGAGGCCTTGGGTGATAATCTTTGGTGAGGATTAGGAAGGAGGAAGCCAGAGTCAGGACTGGAGATGGCCAATCTCCACTTTAGAAGCTCCGGGCTTCCTGGGGAGGATTTAAATGCTGACAAAGGTCTATCAGATGTCAACTGAGCAATCTAACATTTCCTTCTTTACCAGTTGCTCTGATGGCATATCAAAAGGATGAGTCTTTCTTGGATTTTTGAAAGACAAGAATCAATGAATACCAACTATTCTTCCAAGAGCAAAAGCTCTATCTACTTTTCAGAACTATGAAAGTGCTTTAGGAACCTGTTTTTGTTTTTTGAAACAAGCCACCTCATTAGAAGTGTTGTGGAACTAAAGGAAATACAACAATATGATAAGAGTGGTGTTTGTTTGGGGCTTTTTTTTTTTTTTCCTCCAATGCTTTTATATATAAGACTATTTTATATGTAAGGATAAAAGTAAAGATAAATCAAAAAGACATTCCCCCTCATCCAATGAAAAGTCCTTCAAAGAACTAGTTACTCTTCCCTTTTATTTTTCTGCTTTCAGGATGCTCTCTGTAGTACATGGTAAACATTTCTACTTCAAAGACACCAACTGCAGTATTTTAATTTAATTTCTGTTTATTTTTCCTTCTGTACCTATTCCCAACAAGTTTTCTTCTCTTTATCAACATTTGGATTTCAGCTTAACTGGGTATGTAGGGTTTAGGAAATTGTTCAAAAACTATAATGTGTAGGATTTCAATTTTTTCCCTCCATTTTAATTTCCTTTAGCAATTTAGCACTTCTTTTCAAATCACACATACAGAAAAAAACAGAGAAATTTCTTAACACCCCTTTGGCAAATCACATGGAAGGAGCTGCCACTGTTTCTATTTTCATGCTTTGGGCAAGTTATATATCAAATAAAGAGCTTCAACCCAGAACCGAAGGAGAGGTTTTTAAAAAGTCCTTTTTAAAGCAGTTAATTCTTTCAGACAAGATGTACTACAGAAAGCAAAACACAGTCCAGAATTACATACAGGAAGAAGATTGTGCATCTTAAGCCTTTCTAATACTAATTTTTAAGATACAATGTAAACATATCGCACCTTTTATTTTTCTCAATAGTATGTTAATACTGACATCTCTTTGATTTTTTAGTAAAAATATAATCGTATGCCTCCAGTTGCAACCTAGGTGAAACCTCCAAATCTCACTGTTTACATTACTTTGGACAAAATTCTCCATTTGGCAGTCACAGATTAGTTAAAAGAATTGGTATGATCCTACACTGGGAAAATTGATTTAATTTTAGTTGATCTTGTAGTTTGCAACGTTTACTTTTGTTAGGGGTGGTAAACTATGATTTATTCTAAAAGAGAAGCAATTATTTTATTTAATAATTAAACTTTAAACTTGCCAAAGTTAAATTTAAATGATTTTAATTAAGTTAAACATTGAAAATCCTGCTAAACTTCAAGGGTAACAAAAACTGTCAGGAGCAATGCAATGACAATGACTTGGGCTCTCTGGTGTGGGTTCTACTCATGAATTTACTTGTGATTTAAAACCTTTGTAAAAATACAACATGCTTTTACATCATACTGATACATTTTCTCTGCTCATTCTGAAAGATGGCTGAATGTCATTACATCCTGCAGTAACAGTGACTTCTGTGTGCATAGTGATTTGCAGTTTTCAAATAGGTTTTTCCTTTTTTTTTTTTTTTATTAACTAGAACATCTTTGACTTGTTTAATGTAAGCTAAGGGATATGGAAAATTCCTCACCACTTAATTTTATGCTATTTACTTAATTTTCTGTTGATTAATTATTTTTTTCCATAGTGGGGATTGAACCCAGGGGAACTCTATCACTGAGCTATATATCCAGTCTTTATTTATTTTTCTATTTTGAGGCAGGGTCTTCCTAAGTTGCCCAGCTGACCGCAAACCTGCACTTCTCCTGCCTCAGCCTCCCCAGCCACTGGGATCACAAGCGTGCTCATCACACCTGGTTCCTGTTTATTAATTTTAGATTATGAAATCAATTTGGGTTGTTAAAAGGTAAGATCAGCCCAGTAGCATTTCTTTAGGACAAGTTCCTTTATTGCCAGTGAAGTTATGTTTTCTTATTTCTGAATTTATGAGCCAATTTTCAGAATTTATATTTAGATTTAAACTCAATGGGAAGATCGCTGGTAGGGGTGGTAGATTAACTGTTTCACCACTTTACAAGGGGACCCAGAGCATCAAACATTTGAAATTCAAAGCAACGATGGAGTAAGAGTTCAGCTTTGGAAGCAGGAGGAAAATGCATACATATTAAGAAACACATTCACATACATACACACACATCACATGCAGGGAATATTTTTAGTTTTCTTTGTTTTTCAAAATAAGTTATTTGCATTAGGAGGGTACCTTTAAATATGAAATTTTCCTGATGCACTTAAAATATAATTTGCTTGACCAGTGTTCTTAAGGAATGTTAAAAAACAAATTATATTTGTTTTATAAAATATAAATATGTAATATATATAAATAAATAATATATTTATATTATCTGAAATATATAAACATATAACAAATAAATACATTTGTTTTTATAAATCAAAACTATATGTTTTTGTGTTGGGATATAGCTCAGTAGGTAGAGTGCTTGCCTAGCAGGCACAAGGGCCTGGGTTCAATCCCCAGCACTACCAAAAAAAAAAAAAAAAAAGAATGGAAAACTATATGTTTTTGATTTATAAAAATAAATCAATGAATCATGATTTTTTTTTTCCAAACCAAGATCTCCACATAGAAATGGAGTTGGAAATTAGAACAACCCTACACTTGCTTAGGGCATTTCATGCTCTTGGGCTCAATTTTCTCATCTCCATTATAATCCTGAGAATAATAGGTAGCATTTGTAATGTCCAATTTACCTTCCTTTCAGCAGTGTTATGAAATAAAGTTAGGTAATATCTTTTTTGCCAAAAACCCAACAGCTATAGTCTTCCCTCTAAAGGTGCCAGCTACCGATTGTACTGCCCTACCTGGGTGCCCTTCCACCTTTTAACTTCTCCCTGCCATGAAATGTGAGTGGAAGCGAGTGGGTGTCTCTTCTGGGTTGAAGTTTTGAAGAAGTGGTGCTCTCTACATTCCTTCCCCTCCTACTGCCTGGAAGCAGAAGCTTCAGAGCCCTAGGGGATAGTTAAGGTTTGCAGGGGACTCAAGGAGTGTTCCTGGAACTTGAGACTTCCAGTTTTAAAAATTGTGACAGTCCAGGGCTAAATAGGATGTGTTAGACACCCCAGGAGATGCTCACTGACCTAGGTCACCTACCTTGGATTATTATGTGAGTGACACATAAGTCAGTGAGGCTTTGGAGTTCATTAGTTGCTGGAGGATGGAATGGGTGTGCTACCTGTCCACGCTCATCAAAAGGACCATGGCCAACACTCGGATAACAAAGAACGGGTTAGCAAGAGAAGAGCACAGCAAATTTATTTTATCAAAGCTTAATGTGTTACAAGAGCCTTTAGATACAAAGATCCAGAGACCCAGAGGAAATTCTATTTTTATGCTTAGGTTTGATGAAGGAGGGTCGGCTGTGTAGAAACGTGACTGGACCTAAGGGTCTGATCCAATGGTAATAGAGTGAGGGGGAGGCCCAGCAAGGCCTGTCTGTTCAGATTCTTCTTGGCCTCTGTGTAGCAATCCTTCCCCCAGGTGTGGGGAGGGTCCCTGTGGAATGAGGGCATTCAAGGGAGAAGGGAGAGTGACTTTTTAGGCTTTATGGTTTGCTTTGGGGGAGAGTTCTAATTCCTATGACTCGCCTTGGGGGAGAAGAATTATGGTTTCTGTGACTCCCTTCAGGGGCAGACAGAGGGTTGGGAGGAAGGAGAATGGGAGAAGGCCACGAAGACCTTGCTTCTGGGGCCCTTCTCATCTCTTTCAGTTCAGGGTATTTGGCTTGCTGAGGTGCCACACTTTGGGGTATCACGCTCTGAACACCCATAGCTGCTGTCCACTGGCTTTACCTTAAATAATACACACTGTAATTGCTACTCGGTCACCCGCCTTTTGGGATTGGCACTTGTCAGTGAGAGGAGGTCAAAGGCAGGAACTCTGGCTGTCACTCTCACTAGCTATGTGACCCAAAGCATGGCCTTGGCAGAATATTCCAGTTGGAGTAGATGAATGGTTCTCAAAGTGTGGTACGGGGATAAAGGGGGTTTTTGGGATCCTTTCAGGGTATCCATGAGGGCAAAACTACCTCCTTTACAATTCCAGATGCTATTACCTTCTCCTTCTCTAGGAGATATGCAGAGGAATTTCCCGAGGCTACACATGTGTGATGACATTATAGCTCTGGTGGCCCATGGAACGTGTGCTGTCACATTCTTGTGTTTTAGGGTTTCTTGTTTTTAATTTTCTAGAACAGTAAATATTAATAGAGGAAAATCATACAAGCAAAAGCTCCTTGAGGTCACTAGAGATTGTTAAGAGTTTAAAAGCTCCTGAGACCAAAAAGTTTGAGAACTGTTGAACTGGATAATTTCTAAGGTTTTATACAACTCCCCAAGTTTATGAAGTATACACCACACACACACACACACTCACTGTAGAATTTTTAAGTTGCTGTGACTTTTATATTTCTTTTCCAACTTAAACTGTGGTAAAGATTAAAGCATTTTGGAATCCCTTCTTACTAGATCTATTTCCAGGAAAATGGAGATTCCTATTTTATGTATTAGGAATTATAGCAGTTCCAGTTATAGGAATTATAGTAGTTCTTCACTGTGACATGGGTCAGTTGTCCTAAACAAATTATAAAGTAACAGTATTAAAGTGTATTTTTTCCTTCTTAGGGAGGAAAGGTACCATGTCATTCCAAACAAGTAAACCAGACAATTGTATTTCTAACAACTTTAGATGTATGCCTGTTGTGCTCATTCTGGGATGCAGATAAATATATTAATATCTTTGGTGGAAGCAAATCAAATGCAAATTTGGTCCTGTCTCTCTTGCTTATTACCTCTCAGTAGCTTCCTGTGGTCCTAAGCATAGAGCCTCATCTTATAGAAAGTCCTCCCGGGTCTTCACCTGCATGCCCCACTGTCCTGCCTCACCCCTGTGCATTCTCCCTCTGGCTCTCTGCTGAACTTTCCTCATGCTAATGGACTTTGACCTTATTCCAGCTCCAATTTAAATGCATTTTTCTCCAGCCTGATTTACAATCTCAATGCACCTGTGCTTCTTACCCCTCAGCAACTCACTTGTAATTCCTTCTTCCAAGATGCTCACTGGATCCAGAAACTTACTAATCATCCTGGAGGATCATGATCCAGGTGTGACTGACTCCTGGCAACAAGCCCCTCCCACCAATCCATCTGGGTGAGGTGAGGCCTCCTCCTAATGCCTCAAAGGAGAATCGCACACCTACAGCAAGCTGCTGTTCAGTCTGTTAAAGAAGTGACTCCGAAAAAGGCTTTCCTGATAGCCAAGGGCAAAATGTCCACTAAAAATAGAAGAGTATGGTCTGGGGATATGGCTCAGTTGGTAGAGTGCTTGTCTCGCATGCACAAGGCCCTGGGTTCAATTCCTAGCACCACAAACAAAACAAAAATACAAGAGTATTTGGAAGTACTTGAAGTCCTCAAATACCTAAATTCACTGGGCATTAGTAAATTTAAAGAAAGTCAAGATCTACCATCTACTGAAATATACACACACTCTGCAAACCTATTCAAAACCTGGATCTTCATTTCAGGAATGTATGGTTTCTCATTTATTTTGACAAATTGGTAGCATTGATTTAGATTATTTATAATAATCCTTCACAGTATGTTTTACAAAAGTTAGTGAAAATATGGTCTAAAAAGTTATTGGCTTTCAAACTTTCCTAGAGAAAAAATAAAGAATGCTGTTTCTTTAATATTTAGAAAGTATTAAAAACTCATAACTTATTTAATAAGTATAAGAGAAGTCTGCTTATGTTTTAGGGAATGTATATATACTTCTATAGACAAACCCAGTACAGAATCTAGAACAAAAAATGTACAGGTCTCTCTTAGCTCATCTTCCATTAGAAGTCAGTTGCTGGTGAATAGAGAAAGAATTCACGTGTGTATCTACATGGCTTTCTGGATTAATAAAAATGATGATAGTAACTAACATCAAAATCTTACTATATTCTGAACACTTTTTTTTGCATTATATCATTAGATAACTATAATAACCTAGCAGGTGGGTGTTATTATTTCCAATTTACAGTTGAGCAAACTGAGACACAAGTTAGGTGACTTACTCAAGGTCACACAGCAGCAAAGGCAGGATTCAAACTTTGTAGACCTACTTTGTAGCCTAGCATTGTTTACCACTAAGTTCTGTTGGGTTGTATAGTAATTGCTGAAGGAACGAATTTGGAGGCCTTCCTTGCACAGATTATTTCTTTTCATCCATATGCAGGATTAGAAAGTGCAAGAACTTTCATGGCCAATTTGAATTAGTTCAGTAGTTCCCTTGAAAGATTTTCCCCAGCTATTAATTTTTCTTAGAAGAATCAGAGCCAGACACAGGATAAACTTTGCTTCATTAAATTCAACTGGGCTCAATTCAGTTTATATTACTGAACATACTTAGCATGCTGGGTTTGGGGAGGGAAACTGTGATTCACATATCCAAAAGGCATTATCTCTGCTTTTCAGAAACATAGATTGACTTGGGGTCAGAGATCAGGGCTTCAGGTAGACCAATCTGTATATTCCAGGTATTATATGCTGGATGACCATAATACTTGGGCAGGGGATAGGACCAGGAAAGAAAATAAGGTTGAAGGTAAATGAATGTCTTTTAGCAACTATATATATGCCCAGCCTTAGGAGACCATAGGCACAAGAAAAAATTTCAAATGAGTAATTAAGAGCACTTAAGGTAATTAGGTGGGTTTTGTAAAGAATCCGAGGAAGAGAAAGCACTTATAATTTAGGGTAGGGGAGCATTCCATTCTGATGTTGTAGAATATGCAAAGCCCAGATGCTTAATAAAAATGCTTGAAATGATGAGCCTGTTGAGTGGTGCTGAGTACCGAAATGTATATATGATAATGATTATGATTTAACTAACCCTTATCATACGTTTCCAGTATGTTAGATGTTTTTAAGGGCTTGATCACATTTACTTTCCAGAACTGCAGTATTTGTGGTAGACACAAGTATATGGCCCAGTATTTCCAGGCTTGAGAGGGGCTGTGTGGTCAGCCTACAGCTTCCATTCAGTTGCCAGCTGCTTCAGAGTTGGCCTCAGTTGCAAGAGCCACCTGGCCCAGACTCATAGCCTTTTAGGAGGAAGACAGTGACTAAGCAAAGGAGTAAAAAAATAGACTGTTTGGGCCCAGTATGAATCAACTCTGTTAGGGTTTATTTGCTCAAGGGCTCCCTGCAGGTTTGGCCAAGGCATTGTTAGGCCTTCATTGCAGTTTAAAGTTGCAAGTTGAAGGATTAGATGGTTTCTCTGTCTAATTCTGTTTCCCTCCCCTCACATCACAGCTCTCAATTTTTCCTTTCCTTCTTTTTTCTTTTGCAGCACTGGGGATTGAACTCCAGGGTGCTCTATCACTGACCTACATCCCTAACCCCTTTTTATTTTTTATTTTGAGACAGTGTCTTGTTAAGTTGTTCAGGTTGGCCTTGAAGTTGTGATCCTGGGGCACTGAGAAGCTCTGTCTCTCCAAGGTCACCCAACGAGTGAATAGCAGAGCCAGGTTTTCAATTCTGATGCATCTGATCCTTAATTAAGGGCTCTCTCTGGAGCCACACTCTGGTTGAAGGGACTAGCTGTACAGTATTTAGCTCAAACTGCTTTTTTTGCTCCTGTCTCAGCATGCACACATCAACAGGAATCCCTTTTCTGTGGGCCCACAGAGATGTTCCCTCTTGGGAAAGCTCTGAGTCACCTGTGCCCCCTAGAGGTAGCTAAAGTTTTGGGTCAACTGTGCCCACTTTTGGCTCCTAACAGTCTTTCAATTCTCAGCTCCTAAACAGTTTAAAATGAAGTTTTCTGGTGACAAGCTTTTGTAGTATACTGCATTGGGTCACAATCAGCAATCTACTAATTTTTTTTTTTTTTTTTTTTGTGGTGGTGCTGGGGATTGAACCAAGGGCCTTGTGCATGTAAGGCAAGCACTCTACCAAACTGAGCTATATCCCCAGCCCTCTATTAAATTTTTACTCCACGAGGACCTGGGTCATATTTGTCGAGTTCATCACTAATTTCCTAGTACTGAGCATACTGGCTGGTATAAGACAGAAGCTCAGTTTACATCTGTTGAAGTTAAGTGTGAAGGATAGTCATTGCTTCTGGTTCTCTTATTCAATGATATGAGATATTCACACCAAAGATATTTTTGTACTTTGGTGGGTGTTAATTATTGTATTATTGTTTTGAGGCTCACAGGATACCTTAGGTCACTGCCAAGTAACCAAATATGCAATGCCCAGCCTTAGGAGACCATAGGCACAAGAAAAAATTTCAAATGAATAATTAAGAGCACTTAAGGTAATTAGGTGGGTTTTGTAAAGAATCAAAGATTAATAGCCACTAAGAGAGTTCTTTATGTTTATTCTGGAAGTACCTTTAATGTTCTTTGAGAGGAGTCTAGAACTCTAAGATAATGCCGATATTTTTCAGAAATGAGGATTCCATGAGTTTTTTTGTGATGCCCAGTCTAATGTTTAGAAGCCTTTTAAAGGGGAGTCTCTATTATTTTACCCTCTCAGCTAATTGATGTGTAAACTCAATTTATTTTAGGTATGCAGTAGAGTGTATTCTGACATATTGCACATATATGGAGTATAACTGATTCTAATTAGGGTCCCATTTGTAAACTCATTCTTTAAAACCAAAATCATCTCTGACATCCGTTGACCTTGTTAAAGCCCATAAATCTTCTTGTGAAGATATTTCATCTTGAAATGTGGCAAAGGTGTGAAGTATTAAAGAAATGTTTTCTTTAACATTTGCCCTACAAACTCACTAGAAAAGCAGGCTCGTGTATTCCCAGTCTGTTCAATTTTACTCTTTTTATAAAGATTTTATAGATCTCCATTAGGCAGACTTTTTAGGTTTTACGGACAGACTTGCCATATCCTTTTTTTTGTAATAATAAATGTATTTTTAAATATAAAGTAAACATATTAACAACACAGAATTTTGAAAAGAGAGGAAACAGGAACAGAAGTCATATTCTCAGACATACTACATGCTTTCTGTCACAGAGAAGTTTCTGCTATATGGGGGTTAGGAAGTGCCAGTGGAAGAAAAAAAGTTTATAAAAGGCATATTTTTCCAGAGTTGCTCTGAAACCAACTGTAATCCAATCCTGCACAGTTGGAATTAGAAAACTCAGGCTTGAGGCTGTGTTACCTAATAGCAGTGTGTGTGTTTCTGCAGCTTACAACCTCTCTAAGTCTGGCTTTCTTTTTTGTAAAATAGACATAGTGATTCCTATAAGTGACTTAGCAGAAATGTATTAAGGGATTGAGATGTGACAAAACCTCTTCTAACCCTCAAGGACGTACATAAACGTAAGTGAATATTATTACTGGTCTTCTTCTGGATCTTTTCTGAAGACTGTATTGCAGTAAGTGGCAGTGTTTGGGGATGTAGTAAGAACTCCCACCCCCAAATATTCCCTGGAGCTTTACCATGGTAATACCCACAGGCCCAACTCTACTGTCAGCATTTGCATTTCTTGCTCAAGGGCTTACTTAGGCAGCCAGCTCCTGGTGTCTGTTCCCAAAACAGACTGGAATGCCAGAGAATCAGCACACCCAGATTAGTCTCTAACCACTGACTGAAGGGACCTACTATATAAATACCCCAGCTTCCCTTCCCTTTGAATGGGGGATTGTCTCAGGGTCTGCAACTAGAGGAATCCCTAAATACAATACAGTGTTTGTATAAATGATAATTGTTTTGGATGGAAGTGATATACATTGACTCAATATAGCCTCTACCCGAATTTTCTAAAAATTAGTTTATTAACTCACATAATGAAATGTTAAAGATGGTGCAAATGTTTGTAAGGGTGGCTACTCAGACAACATAGTTGGTTTGCTCACTCTCTCCCTCCCCCACTACCTGACCCCTACCTCTGTTTCCCTTAATGTATTAACTTAGAAAAGCCATTCCAAACTTAAGTTGGCTTTACAGCATGCAATACCTAAAAAATAAAGTCTTTGGTGCACATCCTTATTAATTCCAGAAAAGGTCTCATAGTGTCAGTATTTGTGATGTGTGCTGGCCTCCAGAATGATCACTGTGTCCAGGTGGCTGAAGTATGTTGGGTGGTCACCCCAGGGAAGAGAACATCTCTATCAGGGTCACATGGAATGGGGGGAGTGGGCTTGACTTCAGAAGGATGTGGGCAACAGAAAACATCCCATAAACTAGAAAATACTGTCTGGAATTGCCATCTTTTTTCTTTTTCTTTTTTAATATTTATTTTTTAGTTTTTTTTTAATGTGGACACAATATCTTTATTTTTTATTTTTATGTGGTGTTGAGGATCGAACCCAGTGCCCCGTGCATACCAGGCAAGCGTGCTACCACTTGAGCCACATCCCCAGCCCACCATCTTCTTTCTTGATGATACCTCACATTTTTAGAACTCTCACCCCAACGGAAGTTCTTTGGACTAACCATACCAATAAGACCAACGACCCCTTTTCAGGGTTAGAATTGAGGGCCCCAATATCACCATTCTTTAATGAAGGGATGAGAAAAGAACACATTCATTAAACAGTAAAAATAATGGTTGCCACTTGTGAAGCACACATAGGATAGGTTCTATATTCCATGCTAAACCGTTTACATATGTGATTTCCTTTCAATTGGAAAGATAAACCCCATGACAAGCCGTGGGTAGGTGTAACTAGGATTTTCATTTTAGAAATAAAGAAACCGAAGCCCAGAGAGGCTAAATGACTTGCTCAAAATTTTTCAGCTTATTAATGGAAAAGACAATATTTGCATCCAGGTCTGTGCAGTTTGGAGCCCAGGCCTTAGTTACCAGGCTACATTGCCTGCCTGAGCCTCTGATGCTTGGGAAATACTGTCCTGGTTAGACCTATCTGCATAGTCTCCGGTCCTTCAGTTCCTTTGTAGTAGTCACATGCAATCAAAAAAGAAAAAATCAAACTTTAGGAGTAGACAAATTCTTTCTTTCCTTCATATCTCACGTTGGATTGTAGAGGCGTTTCCTTTTGATCAGAGAACTTGCCAACTTTCCACCCAGAATCAGTTGGCCTAGAAAAATCTTTTTATTTAACTGCAGTGTAACCAGAGATACCCAGGTTGCTCTATTCATGGTCCTTTTCCAGTTAGCCTAAGGGAAGATTCCTGATGGAGTAGGTTAGATCAGATCAGATTTGATGAGAGCAGAATTAATCTATAGAGTTGTTTTGCTGGCTCTCCAGGATCTTCTTGTCTCTTACTGGAATGGAAGCAGCACTTCTAAACACCTTGTACTCAATAGAAACCGGAACTATATTTGCATTCCTTTTAGACACTTTGCAATTTTGTTATTGTTTAAAAATGTAAGAGGTAACCGGAGGTGTGAATCTAATTATCTCCATGATCAGTTGACGATCCCCACGCAGTTGAAAGTGCTAAATTCTCTCACTGGTTTGGCAAATATTTATTAATCTCCTTTTTATATGCCAAGCTCTCCCCTCAGTGCTGGGGACACATTGATGACCCAGACAGAAACAAACCACCCCACAAATAAACATATACAAATCAACAAATAATTACACATTGTGATAAGGGTTCTGAGAGTTTAACCAGCTGACTTTACCCATTAGGTGCTAGTGCAGAACCAGAAACAACTGCAAGTACTTGAAACTGAATGTAGACTTGTAAAAATCTCTGTAAAGACTGAAGCAGCAGTTTGATTGGGGTCTTTAGGAGTCTCTTAGAACATCGAAAACTGATCCTCTGGGGAGCTGTCACTTAGAATGTGGTGGCCAAAACCAAGAGCTGGAACTGCCGCTGGGCACCAGAGAACTACAGAATAGATGCTCAAGGCTGTGAGGCGTGATTTTGGAAACCAGAGCAAGATGCCAACTAGGCAAAGTAGGGAGGAATCTGGAAGGGGGAGAAAAATCAAACTAAAACAATAGATAAAAATGATAAATGAATGGCCGCTAGTTAATATTTTCCACTTATTTTGTAGAAGACAATTTTCCTGTAGATAATGTGGAAATGTGCAATTAAACTAGAGCAGACGGAGAGGGAGGGAGAAAAAAGGAAAGAGAGAGAAGGCAAAAGAGAGAAACATTGAGAAAACAATGCCACCCCGAAATTTGCCTTGAGCTAAAATTGGCCTGAGCCTCTTCACAGGCTGTCTGACCTCACAGCTTGGAGGCGGGGTTCCAAGAACAAGCATTCTAAGAAACCCCGGGGCAGAAGCTACGTTGCCTTTAGAAATCTTGCCTCTGGAATCACATGGTGTCATTTCTGCCATAGTCATAAGCACACTCAAATTCAAGGCTAAGGAATAAAGTTTACTTTGTGTGTGAGTGTGTGGCACTGGGTCTTGAACCCAGGGGTGTTCTACCACTGAGCTACATATCAGCTCTTTTTGTTATTTATTTTGAGGCAGGGTCTTGATAAGTTTCAGGCAGACCTCAAACTTGTAATCCTCTTGCCTCAGCTTTCCAAGTAGCTGAAATTAAAAGTATGTGCCACAGCACTCAGCTAAATGTCTACTTTTTAAAGGCAGGAGTTTTAAAGCTTCATTGAAAGAGATGAAAAATACTGTTCGGTCATCCTGAAAAATACAGTTTATCCCAGCGTCCAAAAATAGAGTGAGTTTTCCATTTACTCAAGTCTTGTGTTATTTCTCTATAGATTTTTGGATACTGAACAACAAAAGATGTTTCTGAAATATGCTTTAGTTATATGGTTAGCACTAATTATTAGCTGACTATATATATATATTTTTTTCTTATTTATTTTGCTTATTATGATCTTCTATTGAAAGATGTTAGCTTAATGATTGTGGCGATTTAAAAAAAAAAAGTCATGTCTCTGAAGTTGATTAAGCTGAACTTCTTTGCTCGTGGGAGCCCAGGGTGCAATGGCTACCAACAGCAGCCTGTTTCTTGTTTAGGTTCTCCTAAGGAACCTTGAGACAGTGTGCTCCAATGGGTGTTCATGTCTCTGATCTCCTGCTGTCCCCAATCTAGGCCCCAGACAGGTGTGTGGGTTGCCTTTGGGAGGCCTAGGGCATGGTGGCTAGGGGTCACAATGGCCAAGTCATCATGTCCATCTGCACCCAAGCTGCAGAAAAAGGAACATGTGATTGAGGCCCTATGCAGGGCAAAGTTCAAGTTCTTTGGCTACCAGAAGATCCACATCTCAAAGAAATGAAGTATTACCACATTCACCGAAGATGAATTTGAAGACACAGTGGCTGAGAAGAGGTTCACTTCTAATAGCTCATGTCCCCAGTCATGATCTTTTGGACAAGTGGCAGATCCTGCACTCATGAGGATATCCACTGTGTTGAACCCTCCTTAATCATGCTCACCAATAAATCCTCCATCTCTCTGTCTCTCTCTCTCTTACACACACACACACACACACACACACACACACACACACAAACACAGAGTCACAGCAATGTTCCTCATGCCTAGATAGTACCCAGCATCTAATAGACATTATATGTAAGTCTATGACTGCACACCTGCACACAAATAAAATCAATTGAATTATATTTTCCCATGATGTTGGTGTAACTACTGAAAATTTATATTTGAAGAATGAGAAATAATGTGAAGAGAGAGCCTACAGATTGGGAGAAAATCTTTACCACATGCACCTCAGATAGAACATTAATCTCTAGGATATATAAAGATCTCAAAAAAACTTAACAACCTCCACACCCAAATAACCCAGTCAATAAATGGGCAAAGGAACTGAACAGACATTTCACTGTAGAAGAAATACAATTGATCAACAAATATATGAAAAAAAGTTCAACATCTCTAGCAATTAGAGAAACGCAAATCAAAACTCCTCTAAGATTTCATCTCACTCTAATCAGAATGGCAATCATCAAGAATATAAGCAACAATAAATGTTGGCAAGCATTTAGGGAAAAAGTGACACTCATACATCGTTGGTGGGAATGCAAATTGGTGCAACCATTATGGAAAGTGGTATGGAGATTCCACAAAAAAGTTGGATTGGAACACCATTTAACCTGACTATTCCACTACTTGATTTATACCCAAATGACTTAAAAATCAGCATATTACAGTGACACAGCCACATCAATGTTTATAGCAGCTCAACTCACAATAGCTAAACTATGGAATCAACTAGGTGTCCTTCAACAGATGAATGGATTAAAAATGTTTTATACACACACACACAATGGAATATTACTCAGCTTTAAAGAAGAATGAAATTATGGCATTTGCCAGTAAATGGATGGAGTTGAAGACTCATGCTAAGTGAAGTAATCCAATGCCAAAAAACCAAGGCTGAATGGTTCCTCTAATATATGGATGCTAATTCACAATAAGGTGGGGAGCACTAGAAAATGGCGTTACCTTTGATTGGGTAGAGGGAAGTGAAGGAAGGGAGGGGAGGGGATGTGGAGGTAGGAAAGACAGTAGAACAAAACAGACATTATTACTTTATGTATATATGTGATTGTATGATCAATATGATTCTACAACCTATGTACTCAGAAAAATGAGAAATTATATCCCATCTATGTATGATATATCAAAGTGCATAAATGCATTCTACTGTCAGGTATAACTAACTAAAACAAAAAATTAAAGAGTTAAAAACTATGCATTAATATTTGTTAATGAATTAATATTACTTATCAACACATTGATTGGGAGAATTTCTTGCAGGGCCTGATCTAATTCTCTCAGACCTGTAAGTGGCTATTTTCAACATGGAAGGAGCTAGGTGGGACTTTCACTTAACCTAATTTAAATGGGAATGAGATGGGGCTGGAGTCACCTTCCTGGGCTACAAAGCATCAGCCTACAGGGCATAATGCAAATACAGAAGATCCTAGGCTCACAGTGATTGCAAGAGCCTGTGCTGAAGGGTAAGACTGATGGAAACCTCTCCTGAGTGGGTCAGCCTCAGTGTGGGTTTGAGGGAGACACTTCCTTACAAGCTTGCTAACTTTGGATAATACTCACCTGAGGGAACCAGAATGATATTTTCTTCTTTTGGAATGATTCTGGTTTAAGTTTTATGTGCAGGCCTGCCACCCCAAATTATAATCATGGGGCCCTGAGATAGGGCAGTTAGTGTTTGCCCATACAATGTGGGCCTCATATTACTAAGTAGGTGGATATGAGGGATGTCCCAGCATCAAAAAATATGTTTTTGTTATCAAAATATCTACCATTAAAATAAGTTATTTTTATTTAAAAGTTATTATTATATTATTACTAGTATGTACATCCATTAGAGATGGCTTTTTTTTTTTTGTGGTGTTGAGGATTGAACTTGTGACCTTGTGCATTTGAGGCAAGCACTCTACCAACTGAGCTAAATCCCCAGCCCTAGAGATGGCTTTTAATTAATGCTTATTTCTTTTTGATTATTAGTATTTCAAATATTTTCATACTATGCTTGCATAATAATTAATGAAAAATTAATGCAGGTGACTTACAAAGTATTTGGAAAATACAGGCAAGTAAGAAGAAGAAAATTAAAGTTACTTGCAATTCTGCTATCCAGACACCAGTACAGTTAACATTGGGATCTAATCATCAGTGATAGAGTTCCTTAAACAACAATGGGCTATTGATCTGCATACTATATTTACTCTCTTCTTTTGCTTCTAAAAAAAAGTATTGTGAGCATCTTCACATACCAATAAATGTTCTTCAGACATATTGAAAACTACACGCTCTAAGGTCTTTCATGTATATTCACCAACTGGAAAAGCTGCATGTGTCTATGCTCTGGCCAGCGGTGTGATTCAGTGCTCAGTCCCCTCCCTACTCCAGTGCTCGCCTTTCCAACTCTGGTGACTAGAATAATTGGACCATTGTGATCAGCAATGGTATCTAATTTTTGTTTTAATTATCAGTACTCTAATAATGAGTAAGATTGATCATTTTCTCCATAAGTTTCTTTGGACAATTGACTTTTCTAAGATTGCTTTATAAGTGCATAACACTAAAGCAATGGGGGTGGCATATGTACAGATGGAATGGATTTTCATGTGTAAATATTTAAGACTCACATGGCAATGTCTCTAAGTTCAGTTCCTTTAATGTACGTATGCTCACTAGATCTCTCTTATCATTCATTAACAAAAATTATTCACAGTCTACTGCATGACAAGCCCTGTTCTGAGTGCTGCTGCTGTACTGGCAAAGTTCCTTGTACACACCTTCTAAAGTGGAGATATTGTTATGACAGGACACAGAAGAGGGTTTAGGGGTTACAGGGTGTGGAATGGGAGGGGAGGTGTCCTCTATTATAGGGAGATTAGGGAAGACTTCCCATATAAGATGATACTTGAGCAGAGACCTTAGATGAAGCAAAGAGAGAATGGGCCATGCAGATGTTTGGGGAAGAGCATTGCAGTACTAGAAAGTATTGGACTAGAAAGTATGAAGTCCCCAAGGCAGCCATGTGCTTGTTTTGCTAGAGAGTAGCTGGAACAATGAGAAACAGAGGTAAAGGTCAGATCAGAGAGGTAGAGGAGTCCATTCATATAAGACTTTGTAGGCCTTGACTAGAAAGGACTTCAGATTTATTCGGAAGGAGCTCAGAGAGGAGGCAAGGAGATTAGCTGGAAGCTACTGCAATGGTCTAGTAGAGTAGCCAAGAGTTTACATGGATAAAAGCCATAAGCCTGTCCTGATCTGCAAAGCTGAGGCCATTGTCCATCTCCAGGGCTATCTGGTCTTTCCTCTTCTATGTCCAGATCAGGGGTAAATATGAAAGAGGTGAAGTGGGTGTCTTCCATGAGGTCTGTTGAGTGCTAAGTCTGTGTGAAGAGGAATCAAAATACCCAAGAGTGACAAGGCAGGATCAAGGTGTGTCACCCTCAGAAGTCAATCTGACAAGCTTGGTCTAGCACTTTCAGGGTTGACAAGAACATGCTGGCAACTCTAGAGAAAAAGCAAAGAAGAGGCACCAGAGACTTCAGTAAAAAGCCTAAAAAAGAAGTGGCAGACACAAATGCGTAGTGTGTACCAAATCACTCCATATTTAATTTCTGCAATGAAATACCTGGAAATCTATAAATGACAGCAAGAAGCAGCTTGACAGGCTGCTGTGTGATCCACTTGCCAGTTCAGAACTAGCTGGAAGTTTTTCTCAAATCTGAGTTGTCACTTTTGAACATAAAATATAGGCAAAGCAAATTTGAGGTCTGAAGTACAGGCATTGATCTACAAACTAGCCAATGAGCTATCAAGCAAGAAGGGTAGATGGAGGGTGGATGGCACCATATGTTTAGCCCTTTGTTGTTCTGTATGATAAATGTCATGAAGTCACTGATTCTTTTGCTCATTTCTATACCCTCAATGTGATAAACTTTGTGCAACATAGTAGGTCCTCATTAACAGTGTTTAAGTGGATGGATTTTAAACTCTAGACTAGTGAGGATGAAATCAGATCTTATTTCTCCTTGTGTTCGTCCCTTTTTTATTTCTCGCCAATATTATTGCAGCAGACATTGCCAATGACCTGCTCATATTGCCTTATCCCACTCTGAAGTCAGCTGCAGACAGTTCCTGCACACAGTTGTGCTTTCGTTGATTTTCTGTCTGCACATGTTTTCTGACTGCATGGATTCCGTGCTCTGGAAGTTCTCTGAAGAGTTAAATCCTATGGGGGTAATCTTCTACCCATGAAGGAGAGGAATTGGTAAAAAGAAATTATTCCAGAATCCTTGCTTCTTGGTGGAATAACTCTGAGGTGCATTCTACAATGTCTCTTGAACGTAAAGAGAGCTCTGTGCCCCAGTTGCTAGCTTGCAATGGTTTTCCACCCATTAATGCATTTCTTAGTGGCTTACCCACCTTCCCAGGCCATCACTCTTACTCTAGTTCCTCAGACCACCTCCTACAAACTGTATACATCCAAATCCTTATATCAAGTACTTATTTCAGAGAATCCAAACTAAGATGATTGCCTACAGTGCCTATGGGGTATGTATAAGGGGTTCTTGTGAAGACAGATAATGCAAGTGAGGCATTAGCATAGCTCTCACAGAGCAAATGGTCAGCTGTTAGCCACTACTGTTGTTGAGGGTACCTACAAAAAGACTTATACAGTATCAATCTTTGAGGAAGAATTTTAAGGAGAATCAAGGCAGAGACCAACAGGTACCCATAATAACAGCAGGTACCCATCATGTTATTAAGAGAAATAGCTTGGCTATTTCTCTTTTCTTTCACTGATATGATATACAATTTTAAAAGATGTTATGAAATAATTTGAATATTTTGATGTGTGTGATGTACATTAGGTACCCATAATAACAACAGGTACCCATAATAACAATAATGGTGACAGTGTATAAGAAACAGGTGAAGACCAATGACAAAGCTAGGAAAAACAGTGCATGTACTGGATGTTGACCTGGGTGGTGCCCATCATATAAGAAGGAAGACTTCATTTTGAGGGCCAATGAGTAGAGCTCCCCAAATTTTCAAGAGAACTGATGTAGGCCACATGGCTAGCCAGAGTATATTAACTATCCAATGGCAAGGGCCCTATCAAGCAAACCCAGTGGGAAGGGTAAGAAACCTGACTCCCTTTGAAAGGACTGGTAGGTTCGGTGGATCTGATTAGGGAGGGACCATGTGGTCCACATGGCAATGTCTCTAAGTTCAATTCTTTTAATATATGTATGCTCACTAGCTCCCTCTTATTATTCATTAATAAAAATTATTGATGGTCCACTCTGGAGAGAGTATCAGTAGAGGAGTGGAATAGGTGAGGCTAGAATCCTGGGGTGCAGAGAATTCAGCAAAAGTTATAAAGAGTTCCGCACCTGGTGGAGAAGCATTTAGTTCTTTGTCTTGTTTGCTATGGATTGTAAATGCTGTGTGAATGGTGCTGTATCTGAAAGAGGCCAGATCTTGAAGAGGAGTTTTTCTGTTAACTGAGTAGTGGCAGACCATTGGGATCACACTGCGATGTCCATGAAGGTAAGTGATTGCTTCAGCACTAGGACAATGTTTGGTCTTGTAGAACAGTCAAGATGGGAAGCCCCTTTAAGTCATAGTTTCCTGTTGAGGTCCCAGTGCCTCTTGGCATGTCCGGCATGGAGTAGATAGTCAATAAGCACATGCAGAAGGAAGGAAATGAAAAAGAAAAACAGCAATAGCAAGGTAGGAAGAAAGAGGGAAGAAGAAATGAGTAAGCCCTCAGTTAAAGCTGCTGCCTGGGTTGGCTGAGTAGGGGCCAGCTAGCAGCCCCCTGGCTATTTCTCCTCTGCCCTGCTGGTTAAGGCAAAACCAGAACAGGGGTTCTCACTGATGTGGTTTCTTGACAAACTACCGCTATGACTTATGACTTAACCCTGAGCCACTGCAATTTTGTCTTCTCACCTTCTTTTTATGAGAAATGTGATTCCATCATTGTTAAGAGGGTATGAAGTAAGATGGGGGAAGGAAATGCTCATGTTCTTCTCAGTAGGGAAAGGAGGCCCAAGGCCCAATTCATCAAATTTAGAACACTGAGGCCTAGAGTCCAGAGGGCTGAGGGCAGCTGGAAAGCAAAAGTACATGAGAGTTTGAACTCATTCTCACTTTTAGGAGGAGATGTTCAGTTCACTGTGGTCCCTGAGATTCCAAGGGTGACTGAGGGGTAATTGGAATTTACAAAACTGGTTGCTTGTTTTATCGGTGAGATGCTGTTGGTGAAAGTGCAGATACTCAAGGTGCTAGAAGAGTTACAGTGGGATGTCAGTTATCCTTTAATTCATGGCATGATTAATAGTCTTATGAAATTTAAACCAAAGCATCTATCTCTCCATTGGCGATGCAGTGATGTGTGTGATGTACATTAGAGGTTATAATCTGAGAAATTACCAGAGATCAATGAAATACTATTTTTATCTTATACAAATTCTTGTAAAAACATGAATATATCCCTGAATTCTTTCCTCTGTTCCATAAACCTATTTATCTATCCGCTCATCACTGTGACATTTTAAATTCTAATGTGTTCTAAGGTGAGTTTGCTGCAGGGAAGTCAGCAGTATTCCTCCTGGATCCCCTGGATTTCTTTTTTTTCAAGAGCTTTCAAATTTTTAATCTGTAGTGTTGAATTCTGTTACATTTTGAGTACAGCACATATATTTCAATATAAAACTAGGAAAGTGTTAAATGATTGTTAAGCAAACTTTTTTTTTAAAGAGCGCATTGATTTGTTCCTTGCCATTTTTTGTGACTTCTTTTTAAATTTGTTTTCTTTCTTCATTTTCTTTTTTTTTTTTTGGATTTCTTTTTACTCTTTGTTTTGGAGTACTTTGGACAGAAGGTTCGTGAGCTTGAGCACTGTCAGCTCTTTTGGTGGGAGGGGGCTCCTTTAGCTTCCTTTGTCTTTACCAATGAAGATCCAGAGGGTTCCCTCCCTGCTTCCCTCCCCCTGCCTAACCAATGACAGACAAGCGTCAGTAGATGAAAATCCACTTCTGTAGTCTTGTTTTGGGACAACTGTGAAGTTAAACTTATACAACACAACTCCCCTGCCTGATCACCCTCAAATGACTTCCTCGGACCATCCACCATCAGTCACCCATGGAATTGAGAAGCTATCAATATGGCGCCCTTTACGAATTCCACCCACATGATCTTTCAGGCATTTAGTTAAATTAAATAAACTCTGAGTTCCTGGTGGTATCCTTCTGTCAATACAGTGAAAGTGTTTTAGTGTTTTAAACACTATCTGTAAAGAACATAAAGCTCTTAATTTTTCATAAATTATAAAGCAGGTCCTAAAAATAATGTTCCTGAATAGTGAGTTGGCATCATATGTGATAACTAAGATGGTATTTGGTCACCTCTAAACTTTCACTGTAAAAAAAAAGTAAGTGTACTTGGTAAGAAATTAGACACAAAATGCAAAGGGTTCTTATATAGTCTTCCTAAAATTTTTAGACATACTTAAGATTTAATCCCTATAAATATTTATTGTACTCTATTAAATATTTGTTTTTTGTTATATGTCAGACACTCTTTGCTCCCCTCTCTTTCTACCTATCTCCAAATTTAACCAGTTCTCAAAGGGTTGGACATTTTAATTATCTCCACTGTTTGTCTATCAAAAAAATAAATGCTGCAATGAACATCTTCATACTATATTTTTGCACATCCAATTTTGTGGGATGTATTTGTGGGATTAATTCCTAGCAGTGACATTGACAAACTTTCTGCCAATGGCTTGCAGTTTTTACACACTCATATTTATTTGGGAATAATTTCTTCTTTGATAAATGTTTTTTTTAAATCACTTGAATTCTCTTTTTCATGAAACAAGTTATATGCATGTTTAATTATTGTGATTTATCTTCTATGTCTACTATCTTTTATCTCTCCTATTAGGTTTTAACCCTTTGTCATTTTTTTTCCTATGTTATCTTTGATCATTTGAATTCTTTTCTCTGAGATTGGGATTTCATCTTTGGCTAAATCATTTTTTTCCTGGATTTTTAAATGATATTTTGGACTTCCATAGGTTTTTGTGGATTTTAGAAGATATGCATAAGTCATTGGGTATTTGGCTCTCCATTTTCAAATCATGATATGAAATTGCATCTTATCTAAGTGCTAATATGTTGGGGTGTGTGTGTGTGTGTGTGTGTATATATATATATTGCCTGTGTGTGTGTGTATATATATATATATTGCCTTTCCTTTTCTTTGTTCAATTTATTATATTTTTGGAATATGATCTGCCTTAACTCTGTCTACCATGTACCTTAGAAATCATTGACTTTTTTTTCTTTTGTTACAATTTTTATTATTTTTTAATATTTTATTTTTGAATTCTGTTTTCATTATGTATATTGAATTCAATGTGATATTTCAGCATAGAAACATTTTAATTTTTCTGGAATTAATTTTTATGCAAAAAAGTGAATCATGATTGAAGTATGTACATTCCATGTATGTATTATATATCAAAATGCATTCTACTGTCATGTATGACTAAAAAATAAATAAATAAAAATTAAAAAATAAAAGTGAATCATGCTTTAAATTCTTAGTGACAAGAGAGAGAAAGGTCATCTTAGATGGCCATTAGCTCTGGCTAAATATGGTGGGTTGTACTATACAGTGGACTTTTTTTCTTAATTAAACAAACATTCTTGGGAAATCTTTTCCTCTGGGATGGTATCTTTAGCAGTACATGGGCCATTAATCTCAATTACAGATAAATTTCAGAAAAACCAACAAATCAAAAGACCATAATTCCTGAAGAGTGAACCACAAACAGCTTTGAATGCCATGTTATGCCTTAAAACTCATGGAGTGGATTGAAGAAATCAGTGATTTTGTATCCAATTCTGTACTGTGTGAATTTCACTCTGATGAATCTGGTAAAAATTACAACATATAAAACCAATTAAAATTGCCATGTTAAGTTTTTTTTTTTGCACCATAATAAACCATAAATCAATGCCACTTCTGTTTTGCAACATCAATCATCAAAGATACTAGCAAGATTGTATTTAGGACAGCAATGATTTTAGTATTTCATAAAAAATGAATTGCAAAGACTGCCACTCAGGGTTGAAGATTCCAAAGTTCTATAATGCACTTCAAACTCTCCAAACCAGCTGATCATGTTATGCTTTGGAGCTTTAAAAAAAGTTCATTGTTAGGCAATGTAAGAATGTTCAGAGATAAAGTGATTTGATTGTTCGAGCTGTAACTTCATCAATGGATTAATCCATTTGAATGAACTACTGGGTGGTAACTATAGGCATGTGGGGCATGGCTGGAGGAATGTCATGGGGGCATGGACTGATTTATATCTACCCATGACTCCTTCTCCTCTCTGTCTCTGTCTCTGTCTCTCTGTTTCTACGTCCTGGCTGCCATGAGTTGGGTAGCTTTCCTCCATCACATCCTTCAGCCATGATGTTCTGTTTCACCTCAGGCCTAAACCATGGACTAAGCTTGTAAAACCATGAGCCCCAAATAAATTTCTCCTCTAACTTGTTGCTGGAAGGTATTTTGGTCACAATGAAGAAAAGCTGACTAACACAGTATTTTTCCTATAGTCATGAGAAACAAGAATCCAAGCAATATTCCTCATTTTTCTCTTGATAAACATCTTTATCCTTCTCTTCCTGGCCGCCCTCCAGCCACAGTTGTCACCCATTTTTCCTTATACATGACAATTTTGGTTTTGCATATCATGTTTTCCAACAAGATTGACCTGGAGGTTATTTTTGAGGGGATTTTTAATATTTGCAAGTGATATTTCCATAGATTAATAGCAATCTGACTTTTAAAAAGTTTTAAATAAAGCCAGATCTCCACACTTCACCTCCTCCTAACTTTTTCCCTTTTGCAAATGCATATGTAAAAAACTGAATAGTGAGAAACTCCCACTAGCAACCCACATATTTTCCCTCCAAATAGGCTGCTCATCTTTTGAGGCAGTTTTTCACATTGTTTTGGCTTTCACACTTTTGGTTGTCTGTCATGTTTTATTTATTAGAACAGGTGGAGACTTAGTTCTGTCTTTCCAAAGCATGTAAAATGGAGAGGAAAATACAAGACTTTGCTTTAAAGAGATTAAGGAGATGGAATGAAATCTTAGGCATAACAGGGAACTTGAAGTTTAGAGATAAATTTCCTTAGGCTATCCTGGCCTCTATGGTGAGTTGGGATTTTAGTTAAGGCAGGGATCTCTGTGGAAACCAATGCCCATGGGATGGATCTACCTCCTCTTGATTTTCTGGAGGTAGATCATCCATAGTCCAGTGTGGCACCTTTAATTTAGCTGCGTCTTGGTGTGATCCTAGCAATTAGAAAGATGTAAGTCATTTAAACTCTATAAAGTTGGGTTTTCTCCAAGTTCTACTCTTTGTGTACCATCTAAAATGGCAGACTGGGGCTGGGGATGTAGCTCAAGCGGTAGCGCGCTCGCCTGGCATGCGTGCGGCCCGGGTTCGATCCTCAGCACCACATACAAAGATGTTGTGTCTGCCGAGAACTAAAAAATAAATATTAAAAAATTAAAAATAAATAAATAAAATGGCAGACTGAGTCCTATGGCTTCAACTCCCCAATTAACAATGGAGTGTCCAATGACTTTGGGTGCTCAAGGGCCTGCAGTGAATAGCAGCAAAAAACTCATACTCATCAGAGACTACCACTGCCCACGACTGTGGCCTGTGATGCTCAGTAGAAAAGCAGCAGCTCTCAGTGGGTGTGATGTGCTAAGTAGAAGCAGAGCAGCTGGGAAAAGGCGGACTGCAGATGTCATATAATATCTAAGCCCAGATGGGAACCCCTTTGGGTTTAAAGTAACATAGGGTAGGGATTTTGCAAGGACCTGGATATGCATTAGCAGGAACTAGGCAAAGGAATGGGGAGAAAGAACTAGCAAACACGTGCATGTGCTACCGTGTTTTTAAATAATGATATTTTATAAGAGATATTTAATATTTCCCTTTCTACTGTCAGTCAAAATGAAATGAAGTAAGGAAAAAAATTTAGTGGAATACTAGATGCAGAATTTGTTGTTTTTGATTATCTTTTTAGTAAATATTTTGTCACCAGACTCACAGGTTGTACATGTTCTCTCTATAAAGACAACAATGAAAGTGTCTTGCACCCCTGTGGGATTCTGAACCTCTGAAACCATGAGGTTTTTCAAGATTTTTTCAAAGTCTTCCTGGTATGGACTTCTCATTCACAACATTCCTATGAGGTTGACAGAGCATGCGTTATTCCCATTTTGACAGGAGCAATCCAAACTTCAGAGATATAGATGTATTTTCAAGAGTGAAACAGCTAAAAATAGGAGATACTAATATTAAGCCCAAGTATTCTAACTCAAGGTCACTTCTGTTTTTACCAAATCATGTTCATTATAATAACTTTTCACAATAAAACAGCATGCAGTAGTTTTATAACTGTATATGAAATATATTACACTGGGATACACCAGTTTCTGTAATTTTCATATTATGAATAGAGTAATGATATGAATAGATAATGTAGTAATGCACCATACAATTTTCTAAGCACTTTGAAATTTAAATAACCTTAAGAAATTCACAGGGAAATTATTGCTACATGTGCTTAACATAGAAGGAGACTGAGGAACAAAGAAATTAAATGACTTATCTAAAAACTTCTGACTCCCTGTATTCTCATCACTAGAGTGGATTGCTTCTTAAGTGTCTTTGCATTATCACATAAGTAATCCTTATAAATAAAGTTATTGTTACACATAAATATTTATTATGTTTTCAAATTTAACTCATCATTTTTTTCTCCTTCACATGCTTCATATATTGTATTGGACTCTCTTTCCAAGGAATTTATGATAAACCCTGAACCGAAGTTTCCTCAAACTGTAATTGAACAGATCATTGACTTTCTTGGAAGCAAACTGAGATCATCTCTATGAACAGCAAGTGAACTCCTGTTTACCTCCATCCCAATACCAGCCCTCTTTTAAAAAGAACATGAAAAACGGTCAAAAATGGCACCTCTTCAATTGACAGAGATCAACAAAATAAAAATGAAAACCTGCTTTAAAAATCATTGAGGCATGGGATGTATAAGGTGTCTGCTGGGCCACCCGACAGGTGTCAACCACCTGGCTGAGACTGACCTGTGGTCTATGCTGGCCACCTCAAGGCAGCCTCTGGGACTGCACCTTTATTAAAGAAGGTTTAGGAAAGAGTTCACGGATTTTTGAGAAGAAAAAGAAAAGTGGTCTTCTTTTCTTCCCTTGTATAGGGTCAGGAGACCTGCCATTTATATATATTTTTTCAGCCCCAATTTGGGGAAAACTTCTCCAGTGTTGTGACTAGAGAACCCTCCCAGGACCCTTCTGCAGCATCATAAACCAGAACACTGTCCCCAGATCCTAAAGACAAATAATAATCCAATTTATGATTGAACAGAAGTACTTTGTGGAGTAATTAAAGGGGATACTTAAGAAACTGTTTACCCCCACTTTTCTATGTCTACTATTCTATGCAGAAAGTCCACAGAGTCCCAAGATTAGCTAAAAATTGGGGGCAAAATGGGTGGAGGTGAAACCATTGTGATGCAAAGCCTGGGACATAGAAACCTTTTCAGTGTGAAAAGTTTTGATCCCCCAAAATGTAAAATTGGAAAATGGGTAAGATAGTAACAACCTGGAGATAATAATTGAGGGGCGAAAGTTCTTTGGGTACTTATTAGACTGGTGTTCTCATTGGACAGGAAAAGAGCCTAAGTATATGTGGCACCTGCCCAATTGAGAATACATAGAAGGATTTTTCTTTTTTTTTTTAGAGAGAGAGAGAGAGAGAGATTTTAATATTTATTTTTTAGTTTTTTCGATGGACACAACATCTTTTATTTTATTTTTATGTGGTGCTGAGGATCAAACCCAGTGCCCTGCGCATGCCAGGCGAGCGCATTACCGCTTTGAGGCACATCCCCAGCCCAACACAGAAGGATTTTTAAAGTTAGGAGAGATTTATTTCTGTTGGTGTCCCTTGCTTTATATTTGTACTTGGGATATGGTCAGGCAAGAGAGGTGTGGGAAATTGGACTCCTTAATTGGAGTGATCAAATAAAAGACTGACCATAAACTACTTGCAGATATGACTCCTGTGTCAGTCATGACTGCTTTGGTTGACCAGGATGTCAGTCAATCCAGTTTTACAGTTTGCAATCTAAAAATCAATAGCATTTCAAAGAATTCTGTCAGACAATTGTATTGATCACCAGTAAATGGTTTGATGTATAATGAAGCATGATTTGAAATATGAACATTTCTATCCCAGAGCTGGGTAGAAAAATAAATGAATGGCAACATTGTATGAACTCCAGAGCCAACCATTCTCCCACTTTGTAGCTATGTGATCTTGGGTAATCTACTTAGTTTTCTATCTCCTCTTAAAAATGGAGATAAAAAATTGCATCTATCTTTATTATGAACATTTTTTAATCTATAAAATTCTTAGCATGGTGTCTGGAAAACTTACAAGTTCAATAAGTTACTTTTGCTACTATTATGAACACTTTATTATTCTCCTAGACTACCAGACCCAAACCCTCACGTTCTAAATTTATCTTTCAAGACTTCTTATTATTCTGCTACCATCCCCATACAATGACCAATCAATAAATTGTTTAAATATTATGTTCTCAATCCTTCTTGTCACCTTTTATCTACTTTTCCAATGCCCATCTCCACCACCCCCGCCCCACCCAAAGATACAACTCCTCTTCCTCTCAGCCACAGAAGTGTTTTCTAACTGCCTCTGGTATTGTATCTTGTCTCCAATTTATTCCATACATTGCTCTAGCTCTGAACACATCACTTCCTTCCAAAAATGTTCTATTGCAATAATATTTTTTTAACAGCTCATCACTGATCTGCCCTCATAGGACTTTGCAGTAGATTCTATTATTGGTCCTAATTCTTCTATATTCTCTGTGATAGGACTATGTGTCCATACTTTGTCTTGTGATTTTGCTGTGCTCCTCAAGAATCTACCTTTACCACATGTGACTTGCTTTGGAAATGAAATATGAGAAAATACTGCAGGAGCAAAGGTCTTACATGAAATTTTTTATAGTTTGACTTGACTCTTTTGCTCTGGATCTGCCATGAGAAGAACAGACCCTATTCCTTTAGCTTTAGCCCCGAATTAATACTCAGTGAAAAACACAGACTCAACCCACCCTGTGGATTCAAGCTACCTGAAGTAGTGTGTAGTCAGAACTACCCGGCCAAACCCAATGTAGATCAACGGAACCATAGTGAACTGCAGACGCTGTGAGCATGAAAGTAAATGCTTGTTAATGTGCCCTTCAGGTTTGTAGGGGTTACTATACACCATATTGTGTTGATACCTGATTATTACAACTACTTTTGCAACTTCACTTCTACCCTCATTCTTGGGAGCAGCTAGAGCCCAGCTAAACCTGATAACTTGATGATCCCTGAATATGCCCTTGACTTTTCTATCTGTGATAGTCTGGTCCTGCTTGTTGTCTTGCTATGCATACACAAATAGGTAGGTTTGTTCTCTCTCTCTCTCTCTCTCTCTCTCTCTCTCTCTCTCTCTCTCTCCTTAGCTCTGAGCTAAATATTCATGGGTGATCTCTTTGTAGTCTCCTGGGATCTTAAGCCATACCATTCATGACTTCTGATTTCTTAGCTTACTTTTCACATGTGTATAATTTGACTTCAAAACTAAAGAAAGAGACTTTGCCTTTTGAAAAGAGATTAATATTTATTGAAATTATTTTTGCTCCAGAATTCTGATTAGTATTTTATATGTAATGTGCATCCATAAAGGTAGCAATTATTTCCCCCATTTTATAGAAAGAGGAGATGAGACTCGGAGAAGTTATGGAACTTGTTCAAAATGTAAACAGTAGAGGAGGGGCTGGAATCCACTTTTTTTTTTTGTCTTTAATCACTGTGTTTTCTGGCTGTGCCATTTTAATTTTGCAACTATAATCTCACAAAGTTAATAAGTAAGTGACTTATTGAGCAGATAGTCATATAAAAAATAGCTGTGTTTTAATGCTAAGAATCTGGAACCTAAAGTATGACATCTTAATGGTTTTGTCAAAGAAGTGTTTCAAAATTAAGGCACTAAACCTTAAATAGCTCATGCCTCCATCTCTTGAGGCCTGCTTTTTGTATTGCCAATGTTTGTTTCTTTAGGTTCTATAGAACTCAGAAGGAAACCACAGAACCACCACCCCAGGATAGCAGACAGAGTCTGACTTCAGCCCACAAAAGCCAAAAGTTAGCAGGGTCGGAGTTGAAAGCTTGGCTTGACACTGTGTCTCCCGCTCACACCCTGGCACCTTCAGGCTTTGTCTGTTTTTAACAGCAGAGTGCCAGCCTCACATTTTTAAACCTTAACTCTGAATTTCTTGACTCCCCGTGTTTAAGATAGATTTTGCATGTTACTATTTTGAAGCAGCTCTTTGTCAGAGCTGGCGAGAAGACAAGGAACCTAAGAGGTTTGATGGGAAGTTCTTAGAAGTGCAGCTACTGAGCTACTAGCTCAAACCGAGTTTCTCTTGATTCTGACAAGACGATCAACCTCCTTCTAAATCAGGGTTTCTCAACTTCAGCACCATTAATATGCTCAGCCAGATAATTCTTTGTTGTGGGGAATGATCTATGCATTAAAGGTTTTTAAGTAGCTTCCTAATCTCTACCCATTTTCCCATTGTGTTAATCAAAATATCTACAGGTATGGCCAAATGTTCTCTGGGGCAGAATGACCCAGCTCAAGAACCTGGGTCATTGCTTTAATTGAACACAATACCTTTATTTTACTGATTTATTTTTTATGTGGTGCTGAGGATCAAACCCAATGTCTCACATGTGCTAGGCAAGTGCTCTATTACTGAGCTACAACCCCACTCCTCCATTGCTTTAAATGAAAAAAAAAAAAAAAGATGACTAAGATCACTATAGCCTTTTATATTCAGGCAGAAAGGAAAAGTCAAGAGATAACAGATTGGCTTTTTTGAAAAATTTATCCTAGTTGCAATTTAGATGGAACATTAGGGGCATTTTACTTTATAAACAGATCTCTCTGTAGTATAGATATCTTAGGAAAGAAAAAATCAAAGGAGGAGCCTATCAAAGCACATATTAGTGAAGCAAACTGTGTTGATACACCCTGTAAACTAAAGGTAAAGATTAAACTGAAGTTCATCTCTCATAGCTGGTGCTTATATTCTTGTAGTGACTTGGCAGACTGAGGGAAAAAGCATCCTTCTTGATCTTATGGTCCCATGTCTCCAGAGCCAGAGATTTTTCAGCTCCCTACCTTAAGTTACTACTTACTGACCACTCCAATGGCTCTTCTTTGTGTTTTACTATATGAAGGAGACATTACTGTTCTCATTTATGGATGATGGATCTGAGGCACAGAGAGGTATTGCTTGCCCCTGTTTACAGAGACACAGTCAGGAATTAACTCCACATCCGCCTGGCTTCCCAGTCTATGATCAAAATGGTGTCTACCCCGACAGCTGGGAGGAGACCTTGGATTCACTGAGCTTCACAAAGCAGTCATCACGGTTTGTTATCTCTCTTGAACCCAGAGCTGGTTTGTGCTCCCCGGTGACTTTGCCTGGAGGTGCTTATGCAGAACATTCAAGGAGATAGTCGCCTGTGGAATTGTATTTCAGAAATCTCTGACTCAAGTATTGTATTGTTCTGTGATTCTAGTGAAAGTCATTGAGAGAACAGAAGAATGCCATGTGATTATTTATTCCGAACTGACTGAAACTATGAGGAAGGAAGCACCCAAGCTGGACAGAAAAGCAGCTTCAGTGTTTCTGGCAGGAATTCCATATTAGTGCACTAGGATAGAATAGGATGATCTCTATTACTTTCTTATCATTGGCACACATGTATGTGCGTGTACATGTATGCGTTTCATATGTGTATGTGTATATATGCAATTTCACTGTGTATATGTACATAAGCGTGCATGCACATGTATGTACACACATACACACAACAGAATGCTATTCAATCTTTAAAAATAAAGAAATCCTATCATTTGTGACAACGTGGATGAGCCTGGAGAACATTATACTATGAAGGCCAAGCAAAGAAAGACAAATGCTGCATGATCTCACTTATATGTTCAATCTAAAAAAATTGCATCACAGACTCAGAGACAGAATGGTGACTGCCGAAAAAAAAAAAAAAAAGAATGGTGACTGCCAAGGACATATGCAGAAATATTGAGTAAAGGGTACAAAGTTTCAGTGAAACAGGATGAATAAATTTTGGAGACCTATTATATACCTTAGTGACCATAATTCATCATAATGTGTTGTATACTTGAAAATTTCTAAGCAATTAACTATTAAGTGCTCTTCAAACTCAAGGCCAGCCTCAGAAACTGAGTGAGGCTCTAAGCAACTTAGCAAGACTCTGTCTCAAAATAATAATTTAAAAAAATGGGCTGGGGATGTGGCTCAGTGGTAAAGTGCCCCTTGGGAGAAAAAAAAATTAAGCACTCTTGCCACAAAAATAAATAAATAAGGCAATGGATAAGTTAGTTTGATTAAATATCTCATGACATACACATCTATCAAAACATCACATGTATACCATAAATATATACAATTTCTATTTGTCAATTAAAACTTAATAAAACAGGAAAAAAGAAGCTCACCATCAGTAATGCCTGGAATGCTGCATACTAACAGTTACTTTATTTAACATGTGTTCTTGACACTTTTGTCTAGGATCAATAGATGGCTAATGTACAGATTTGTTTCTGGGCTTTCTGTATCATTCCATTGCTTTGTATGTCTATTTTTGTACCAGTAGTATGCTGCTTTGATTATCATAGCTTTCATTATTCTAGCTTGCTGTTATATAACTGAAATATATATATTTTTCCCACGTTTTATTGGTGCATAATAGTTGTACATACTGATTGGATTTGTTGTTACACATTTGTATATGCACACGATATGTAATACAACAACATAATTTATAAATATCACTTTCTAGCACTTCTTCCCTCCTTCCTCATTTCCTACCCTTGGACCCTTTCTTCTACTGATCTTGCTTTGACTTAACTGAAGTATATTTTAAAGTCAGGTAGTATGACATCCCCGACTGTTAATTTACTTGAGATTGCTTTGATTACTCAGGATCTTTTCTGGGACCATACACATTTTGGAATTATTTTTTTTCAATTTCCATAAAGAATATCAGAAATTGCAAAAGGGATTACGCAGACTCTGTAGATTGTTTTAGGTTGTATGGATATTTTAAAAATATTTATTATTCCAATCCATGAATATAGTATGTCTTTCCATTAATTTGAAACTTCTTCAGTACCTTTCAACATTTTATAGTTTTTAGTATACATATCTTTTCCTTCTTTGGTTAAATTTATTCCTATGTATTTTATTGATTCTTTGGTAACTGTTATGAATGGATTATTTCCTTGATCTGTTTTCCAAATAGTTTGTTTGTATAGAGAAACACTATTGATTTTTATGTGTTAATTTTGTGCCTGCAACTTCATTGAATAGGTTTATTTGTTCCAAGAATTTTTTGGCAGAGTACTTAGGGTTTTCTGTATATAAAATAATGTCATCTGCAAACAGAAGTTTTGCTTCTTCCTTTCTAATTTGGATGGCTTTGATTTCTTCTTCTTCTTTTTTTTTTTCCCCTTGCCTAAAATTGCTCTGGATGGGATTTCTAGTACTATATTGAATACAAATAGTGAAAGTAGCATAGTAGCATCCTTATCTTGTTCTTGTTTTTTTTAAAAAATACATTTTAGTTGTAGTTGAACACAATACCTTTATTTTATTTATTTATTTTTATGTGGTGCTGAGGATTGAACCCAGCACCTCACACATGCTAGGCAAGCGCTCCACCGCTAAGCCACAACTCCAGCCCCCTTGTCTTGTTCTTGATCCTAGAAGATAAGCTTTCAGCTTTTCACTCTTGAGTATGATGTTACTGTTTGCTTCTCATACATGACCTTTTGGTGGGATAGTTTTAGAATAGAGATTGGTACAGAAAGAACAAGGCATGATTAGAGAATTGGAACTTTTAGCTGCATTCCTCATCACTAAATCCTTTGGGGATTGGGGATGGAAATTGAGTTAATCATCAATGGCAACAATTTAACCAATCTTGTCTATGTAATAGAATATCAGTAAAACTCCTAAATAATGGGGTTCTGACAGCTTCCAGGTTGGTGAGCACATTGATGTGCTGAGAGGGTGGCATTCCTGGAGAATCCATCGAAATTCTGTATTTCTCTCCTCAACATATCTTTCCCTATACACCTCTTCCGTTAGACTATTCATGGATTGTATCCTTTATAATAAACCTTTATATCCTGTATAATAACATTTTTCTGAGCACTATGAGTCATGATAGCAAGTTACCAAATTTGAAAAGGAGGTTGTGGGAACCCCTGATATGTACTTGGTCAGTCACAAGTATAGAAGTCACAAGTCCTATATGGTGGGTCAGTCTAGTGGAACTGAGGACTTAACCTATGGGTGTGAAGCATCAGAACTGAATTGAATCATTGAACACTCAGCTGGTATCTGAGGAGTTGGGGAATTAATTTTTGGTGTGGAGAAATCCCATGCCTTTGGTGTCAGCAGCATTCTGTGGGTAAAACAGATCATAGTGTTACCTCCAGATTGTATCTGGCTGGGAAAAGTTAGTGTAAAAATAAAGAGAAGTGGACTACTGTTAAAGCAAACAGATGCTTGTCAATCAAAAGCAAAGTGTATAGTTACAAATGTCATTAGAGTTAGTTTCAGATATGTTGTTTCTTAAAGAACCACAGGGAAAGATTCTCTTTCCTTCTCCCTGTAGTGATTACCTGTCCTACCTCTATAGTATCTTAAGGCACTATGATCAAAGACTGTTCTTTTCTGTCCCAGGGGATGATTGGGCAGAAATATGGAGAGGCTAAATATTAAATACAGTAGGAAGTGAAGAGAAAAAGGTAAATGATTTGGAATGAGAGAGATCCACAGAGCACCATTAGGGTCTCCTCGCCTGCCCCAGGGATGAGGAAAGTTAGATATTACCCCCATGAAGCCTGCAGCCACACTGACTATATGATTTTGAAACACAACCTAAATTCTGGATAAAGAACTTTCTTTCTTTCTTTCATACTGGGATTGAACTCAGGGTGCTTTACCATTGACTACTTCCCCAGCACATTTTAAATATTTTATTTGGAGACAGGGTCTTGCTAAGTTGCTGAGGCTGGCCTCTAACTTGTGACCCTCCTGTTTAAGCTTCCTGAGTTCCTGGGGTTATAGGTGTGCACCACTGTTCATGGTGTAGGGCCAGTATTCTTTGAAAAGGGGGGGGGAAATCTTCCCTATCATGCAGATTCCAGGTGATGGAAACAGCAGCAGAAGTAGAAAATAATGGATATCTATATGGGCAGTTCTTGGGCTTCCCAGACTTCATGCAAGTCATCTGGTCACTGGGGTTCTAGTTGATTACTCCAATAAATGAACACACAGCACAGTGCTGAAGAGTGAGAAAAGCACCTCATCATTCTCTGCATTTGTAATGTTGCTCCATTTCCGCCCAGCAGCTCTTGGGTGCCACACCAAAGCATTCATTTAGGCCCTCTCACTTTGGATTTCCTAACCCATCTATAATCTGCTTTAACTTCTTTAAAAGTGAGTCAAGTACCAGTCCCTTCCATTTCATAATTCAAGGAGTTCCAAGGAGTCTTTTGAAGACTTCATTGTTATGCTTGGAGTTCAAGGAAAGCAGGTCTCTTCCAATACCCCATCCCATCCGCAAATCCTGCAAAGTAGGCTGGTAGGGAAAGCACTCCAAATGACCACGACTCCATCTTACTCATCTTACTTGTTTACAGTGTTCCATGGAAACCCCTTCACTGGACCTGAGGTGAAGAGGCAGGTGCAGCCTCACCCACCTTCCACAGCTCCAGATGGGGAGGTACATGTGGAGCTCACCGCAGAACTCCTTCCAGTGGTAACCACTCACCCACACCTCCCTCCTTCTGGCCTCTCCAATCCGCTTCTCATATCCTTGAACATTCTCAGGGATTCAAATGTTCTGGAATGAATTTTAAAGTGTATATCCTTTGCAAATATGTATATTTAAATCTTTCTTCTTGGTGCTGATATGTTACAAAGTGAGAAAGGATACGGAGGTATCCAAAATAGAAAAGAGACAATAAAGGAAGCACAGGAAGATACTGCCCAGAGATAACCTACATTAATTAATCTAAAATCTCAAGATTTTCTGGAAATTCCATGAATGACTAACATTATGTTTTTTGGTATCTCTCTGGGGCTTATTCTAATATAAAATGACCATTCTGTCCCATTAACTAGCTGCCAGCTCCTTAGTTTACCTAAACATTTGCAGACAAGATGCTCTATTTCTATGCTGTACAGACTTTTCTCCCTGCTCTCTAACACCCTGTCTTTTCCATTGTTCTTTGACTTCATCTTTGATCCAACTTATTACCTGTGAGTTAATAATTTGCATGCATAATAACAAACAGGATGCAACCATGATGAAAAGTCTCTGAATTATTCTTTGACAGTGCTTTCATTGAAAATGAGGCAGGAAAAGTTCCAATCATAACATCCTGTGATGTCTCAGAAGGCAATGGCAGCAGAGGCTTCTAGCTGCCCCCATTTTATCCACTTTCCTCCTTTTATACAGGTGAGAAATTCTGGTTCTTAGGTGGCATATGATATTCTAAAGAAAGATCATCTTCCCCTGTGAAGAGAAACTTTCCCTCTCTCCTCCCAGGGTTTGATAACTGAATCTATGAGATAAATCAGCAACAGACAGGTTGATAGGAGAAACATGCACAGAGGCCCCACAGGAATGAAAGCTGAATAAAAGTGAATCTCTAGTTAGGCGAGGTGGCTCACACCTGTAATCCCAGCAGCTCTAGAGGCTGAGGTAGGAGGATAGCAAGTTCAAAGCCAGCCTCAGCAACTTAATGAGGCCCTAAGCACTCAGCAAGACCCTGTCTCAAAATAAAAAATAATAATAAAAAAAAGGACTGGGGTTATTGCTCAGTGGTTAAGCGCCCTGGGTTAAATCCCCAGTACAAAAAAAAAAAAAGCACATACCTAAGTAACCCATGAGATTTAGGAACTTATATCCCCTCTTCATGAAGAAGAGGGGAGGAAGGATGTAAGCAATGTAGAGGAGAGTAAATTATTTGGGGGAAAATGAAAGGGTCCTTAGAATCTTAAGTGATGGCCTGTGGCAGTCTGTCTGAGTGCGCCATGACTTCTAATTGTCCTCTCCTGTGAGTTAACCTTCCCTGCTTGATGAAACTCTAGAAGAGGGGATTGATGGCAACCTAGTTCCTTTTGGAGCATATGTTTTTGGGTCAATAAGTGGAGTTCAGAGAAGGACCCTCCCTGCATATGCTGTTTTTCAGCTAGCAGTAATCAGAACACCAAAGCAGCAGACTCTGTGGTGGTATTTCCTGAACTCCTTCATCTCTCTGTAAAAATTTTCTTTCTTTTCCCTTGCCTTCCCCCCTCTCCTTCTTTTCTTTTTGCAGTGCTGGGGATTGAAGCCAGGGCTTCCATGCATGCTAGGTAAATGCTGTACCACCGAGACACTGACTACACCCCCAGCTCTTTTATTTTATTTAATTTTGTTTTTATTTATTTATCTTTGAGACAGGGTCTCACTAAGTTGCCAAGGCTGGCCTCAATCTTGCAACTCTCCTGCCTTATCTTCTGAGTTCCTGGGATTACAGGTATACACCACTGCTCCTGGAAACTCTATGAGAATCTTAAAAATCTTAGGGAAGGATCCTTATTCTCTTGGCCTTGGGTCACATCTTTACCTCTAAATTAATCAACGTGACTGAAGGAGAAGATATTTAGGACAAACAGTCCCCATAAGGACTACATGGTTAGAGGAGTGGTTCTTCAAAAGATGAAGGTTCCTGTAAAGAGAGGTTCTGGGCAGATAGAGAGTGCAAGTTCACACGGGGGGCTTTTTAAGATTTCTGAGGTGGATACTTCCTGTTTGGATGGTGTAGCCCTTTTGTGGTCAATGTGAAAGGTGGTCTAGGCTAATTGCCAATTTGTATCTGAAGTAAGAAGGCTGCATGTTTTCTTTGATCTTGAACCTACTTTTATTTCTCACATGTGCTGTCCTGATAAATTTACTTATTATCACTTTCTGTACTTTGCCCTATATCCTTCATGGTCTCTGTTATGTTTCTGTTGAAAATCTTATTCACACATTTGTGTACTTGTCTTGATTATAGAAAATTTTACTTTTACTGCTTCCTCATCTTTGCTTTACTTCAAACCCATTGATTCAATCATCAGGTCACACACACACACACACACACACACACACACCCCACACACAATCCTACAATAACAACAACAACAAAAACCCTATCTTGAATGACAGGATTAAAAAAACAAAGCTTCAGCACAAAGTAGAAATCAAGGCAAAAACAATTTTCAGGATAAGCAGACCCATCTAAAAAGTGTAGAGTATGTGGTTTTGCGGGTGGGTGGTGATAATGAAATGTTTCTTTAACTTTCAGACTAGGGAATAAATGGGAAATGGCTAAAATGGAATACTCAAGTAGGACCACGTATGGTTGTTTAATGATTTGAAGGCAAATGCCAAAGTAAGCAGCAACAGTGGATAGAAGTGGTTATTCTGCAGAGTGGGAAATAGTGGGAAAAAGAAAATGGGCTGAGGGTTGGGTGCTGTAGCGCATGCCTGTAATCCCAGCAGCTGGGGGGTGGGGGGCAGAGGGAGGAGGACTGCAAGTTCAAAGCCAGCTTCAGCAAAAGCGAGGCACTAAGCAACTCAGTGAGACTCTGTCTCTAAATCAAATACAAAATAGGGCTGGAGATGTGGCTCTGTGGTCGAGTGCCCCTGAGTTTAATCCTTGGTACCTCCCCCCCCCCAAAAAAAAAGAAGTAAGTTTTGTCATACACTGTTGAACCATATTGTAAATTATGATAACTTGATAGAAATAAAAATAAAATAAAAGGAACCCCCAAACTAAGTCAGTGGTCTTGGATTCTGGCCTAGTTTGATTGCATAACCCAGATTTTCAGCTTATTTCTCTAATGAGTTACATCCCCATATATCTGTCCTTTTCTTAGTTTAATCCCTAGTTTTGAGGTGACCTACTATAATTTCTTCCTGAGAAAGTACATAGGATGTAAAACTTTTAAGATCTTGTATATATAAAAGTGTCTTAAATCTATACTGAAATTTAACTGTTTGTCTTGGCCTAGAATTATCAGTGGGAAACTACTCCCTCAAAATGGCTCCATTTTAGTTCCCACTGTTTTATCGAGAAATCTGAAGGCATTCTGGGTCTTGGTCCTTTCGAGTAAATGTTATTTTTCTTTTCTGAAAGTTTTGGTTCTCTCTCTCTCTTAATTCTGTGTATTTAGGTCGTATTTATCTCAGTATACACACACAGAGTGAAGTGAGTACCACAGTCAAGTAAATTAATATCCCCACCATCTACTACTGTTACTGTTCTTCCTCTTGTGACTCTTCTGTGTCACAAGAATTACCTAAAATGTATACTCTTGGCAAGATCTATATACAATACAATATTCTTTTATTATTATTATTATTACTATTATTATTATTATTATTATTATATTTGTACTAATCACTTATACATGACAGCAAAATGCTCTTCAATTCATTGTACACAACTGGAGCACAAATTTTCACTTCTCTGGTTGTATGGAAAGTAGGGTCACACCATTTGTGCAATCATACAGGTACCTAGGGTAATGATGTCCATCTCATTCCACCATCTTTCCTACCCCTATTCTCCTTCCCCTTTGCCCAATCCAAAGTTTCTTCACTTGTGCCCCCCACCTCCACCCCTCTACCCCCACCTATGGGATTTTCTCTTTGATTGCAGTATTTTGAAATCGTACACTGATGGGCTTTGGTGAGGATCTATTTTTACCGCTTATGGTGGTGAACCTTGATAAAACATTTAATTCTGAGGAAAACCTACTTTAATGATTATTTTCTTCTTTCTAGAATTCCCTTTATTTAGACATTCAGTCTTCTGGACACTCTAAAATATCTAATTTGCCAATGATTTTTTTCTCTCTCATTTTCTGACTCTTGATCTTTTGGCTCTACTTTCTGAAAAAAATCTCCTTAAAATTATCTTCCAGTGCTTCTACTGAGATAGCCATTTCTGTTTTTAGATTTGTAGTTTCCCAGACTCACTCCTGTTATCTCCATGTTTGTTTGTTACAGCATCCTGCTGTTATCTCATGCATGCAGTATCTTTTCTCTTAGATATCTGGCTTTTATGCAGAGCATTTGGCTGGTGCTCATGTTTAAAAATCCAGCTTTCCTTGGTTGACTCGTCAGTCAATATGCTTCCTTTTGCTTTCCAACTTCCAAAATTTTATTATCTTTAGAAAAAAAAATGACATCTCCCAAAAGAGAGATCTCTAAGTGAGAAGACAGGTGGCTTTCCATTCTTCCTCTCCTTGTTGGCATATGCCATTTGGAGCAGAGGCTGACTGGCAGTCTAGTAGGACACGGGAGAACTAGTCTTGCTCAATTGTACAGACTGATTTGGTTCTGACCCCAAACTTACATTGGATCTGAGAACACAGTACCTCAAAGGATGACACCTTGGCATGCTAAATACTTTGAAATAAAGGAGATGGAAAGTGCTTCAGAAATGAGATTTTTTTTTCCTTCTTTCTCTTAACCCTCTGTCTCCCTTGGACAGAATCACAGAAACCAGAATTCCTCTTCCCCAAGGCAAATCATAGATGGAACTCCTCTCCCTCAAAGCCAGCCATAAAACCCTTCTCCTTTGAACATTCTCATTCCACAGGGACCCTACCCACACCTTGGGGGAAGGAATGCTACACAGAGGCCAAGAAGAATCTGACCAGACAGGCCTTGCTGGGCCTCCCCCTCAGTCTATTACCATCGGATCCGCCCTTTGGTCCAGTCATATTTCTATAGGACCACCTATACTTCATTGAATCTAAGTATAAAAATAGGTTTCTCTGGGTCTCTGAGTCTTAATCTGAGACTGTGCATGTTACATTAAACTTTGGTCAAATAAATTTATCACTTTTCTCTTAACGTGTCTTGTAATAGGAGTGTCAGCTGTGACCCCTATGATGGGTGAGGAAAGGTAGCACATTTTTCTGCCTCTACACTTACAAACCCCACTCAGCACAAGAAAAGCCATGTGCTAGAACTTTCCTTGCTTCATTAGAAAGCAGCTTGAGCCTAATATTGCAAGTCCTGGGCCCATCAGTCCTGCTACACCTTCCCTTCACTAAGCAGCGTGGTAAGCAGCTTGGTAAAGCAACATCTCATGCACCTATAAGTTTCTCCAAAATGAATTTTTGGAAGTAATAATCTCTCCATTGCATTGCATTTCCAGTGGTTTTAATGTGTTTGAAGGTCAATTGTCAGGCTCATTTTTCTGCCTTTGCTTCCTGGCTACTTAGTCTCACTCTCCTCCTTTGAAAAACTGTGGGGTGATACTGCTTTCCCCCCTGCACCCCTGGGAGGAGCAAGTAAAACAAGACAAGTTAGAAAACCAGTAGTTGGAGCCTGCCACTGCAGGACTCTGGTCTTTGGGTAAATGGAAGTACCATGGAGACACCCTCTCCCATGGCCATCTTTACTTGTGGACCCTCAGTGAGGTTTGCACTTTTTCCTCTCAGGGGTACATTGCTTGCAAAAGTGAAAGTAATTTCAAACTTCTGAGATCAAAATACGAGGTGAAAAAAACTCAGTAACACCTTAACAACCATTAGAGTTAAACCAAAGAGGGAAGAGAAGATGCTAACCTCCCCAGACCGGCGTGCAGGGCTGCAATTCTCCACCAACCCAGGGAAGGTGTGAGACACTGTGGAGTCTGCTGCTGCCTTCAGACCCAGGGAATGTCTGTTGACACCTCTCTTTCAGCCTCCCTGCACCCCACTTCCTTCTATTTCTGTAACCTTGAGAGGAACAGGAAGGGGTATATATATATGTGTGTATATATATATATATATATATATATATATATATATATATATATATTTTTTTTTTTTTAATGTTTTTAAGCACTCAGGGTCTGCCTGTGTTCTAGAAGCTGACGAGGCTGTGAACTTGCCACAAAAAAATGACTGTGACCTAGGGCAAGGGATTCAGGATGTCCAACTTGTCAGAGGACCCGTGACCCTTAGCAGGCTAAAGGAACAATCATCTCTTTCCAGATGATACAAGGAGCTCTAGTTCACTCTGCATATGATATTCAACTCCAAGGTTTAAAATGACTCATAATTCTTTTACTTAATCAGTGAAAGAGAAGGTGGCAGCAGAACTTTGGTTTTGGAAGGTGGCCCCCTGAACCAGGCTGCCAGATAAGTGTCTCCTGACAGACTCTGCTACTGGCTTTGCACTGCAGGGGCTGGTGATCCCATGGGGACACACTGATTCATCAGTGACAAGTCAAAGACTGGGGCTGCTCAAACCACATTCGTTGCTCAGTGGTTTGAAAATGTACATAATCTAGAATGGGACCCTCTAAGCAAATAGGAAATAGAAAAAAAATGTATATGGTTTCCAAAAATCAAATATATGCCCCTTGGGGTAGCTGACCAATTTTTTGGTTGCTTTTCTTTTCTAGCAACCACTTCCCACCTATTCTCAGCTTCTTGGTCTCCCACTTAGCTTCTAGTTCTACTTTTTCTTCCTTTTGTCACATTTGTTATACTACAGATAGCTTTACCAGATTTAGAAAATAAAAATACAGTTAGGGCTAGGATTGTGGCTCAGTGGTAGAGCACTTGCCTAGCACATGTGAGGCCCTGGGTTCCATCCTCAGCACCAAATAAATATAAACAAATAAAATAAAGGTAATGTATCTATCTACAACTAAAAAATACTAAAAATAGTTAAATTTGAATTTCATATATACAAAAATTTTCTTTTGGAATAGATATATCCCCAAAAGTTATTTGCTGTCTATTTTACATTCTGTGCAATAGACATAATAAAATATTATTATTATTATTATTATTATTATTATTATTATTATTTAAAGACCTTTATTTTACTGATTTATTTTTATGTGGTACTGAGGATTGAATCCAGTGCCTCTCATGTGCTAGGCGAGCACTCTACCGCTGAGCCACAACCTCAGCCCCATAAAATATTATTGGTTATCTGAAATCTACACTTTTTTCTTTCTCTTTTTTAAATTAATTAATTAACTAATTTTTTGGTACTGGGAATTGAACTCAGAGGGACTGAGCCACGTCCCCCAGAAACCATCCTTTCCCTCCTCCCCCTCCTCCTCCTCCTCCTCTTCCTCCTCTTCCTCCTCCTCCTCCTTCTTTTTCAAGACAGAGTCTTGCTAAGTTGCTTAGGGGCTCATTAAGTTGCTGAGGCTGGTCTTGAACGTGTGGTACTTCTTCCTCAGCCACCCAAGTAGCTGGGATTATAGGTATACACCACTCTGTCCAGTTCTGAAATCTACATTTAACTTGGAGTCTATCTGTCAATGCTAACTCTAGATTTTATTTTTTCTTCTCCTCTTTTTTGAATATTTGCCCGAGCGAGTTGAAGCAAGGAAAAAAATAAAGGATCATAGATAGGCAAGTTAGTTCTCATGTGCTGACCTACTATCATGAACTCAAATTGAACTAAGGAGCTAGGATGATCTCTGCTTACTGATAATAGTAGAATGAGTGAAGTTTTTAAAATTTATTTACTGTTTTTATTTTTTTAAGTTTGCTACTCCTACAGAATCTGTAGCCAAATGGATAGCCTTATGATGAATACTCGTAGCCTTCTAAAGATGTGCTAAACTATGAAGGTGGACACCTACATATCTTCACCATCACACTCCTGGCACATTTACTATTTAACTGAGGATTTTTTTTTTCCTTTGAGAATAAGCCTGGAGAGCATCAATTCAGTGAAGTACTTTCATAAGTATTAAGTACATAAATGGTAAGCTATATGGTCCCAGAATTTCAAACCTTCAAGAGTATGTCTTCTACCTTCACCATATTCTTATTTGGACAACATACACAAGATGATCGTGGCTGCCTACTGTAATGTATTTATTAATAAGCAGTATAAGTTAAAAATTCTACGTTATAGAGAAAATACATTCTGTATAATACTTAAACATTTTTTTTCCTTTGGAAAAGTTTTCAAAAGTTTATAGACTTCATAACCAAAACCCATGTACCCCAACCACTCTGTGAATGAGCAAAATCTTAACCTTTTGCATTTTTGCCTCATTGAGAATTTCACACATTTGTTTCACATCTTACCATCTCTGAAATTGGGTGCATTTGAAAATCAATGGCATTTCATGGAAACATTCTTCCTTAGTGATACATAAAATAATAGTAGGGTTTATAATCAATTGCTTAGTTTGATAATCCTGATTTATTTGTAATATTAAAGTAATATAACATTGTTGATAAAATTGTGGGGCTTTTGTATCTCATTCTCATTCTTACTGGTCTTATTTTTCTCACTCCTAAGACACAATAACTATCATAGATCTATTGTGTATCTTTTGGAACATAATTTTATATATACATTCATATACATGTGTCTATGTGTTTTATATACGTATGTTATTTCATAATATGTACTATTATTGTTTTACATATATCATTTTGCAACTATCATTTTTTACCTACAATTATATTTTTTAAATTCTACTCATGTTGACTTACTTAGAGGTTTTAATCTGCTCAATCTGCTGAATCATATTCTATTATATGCATACTCTAAATAATTTATCCGTTTATTGGCAGGCATTAAGAAGGTTGTTTCTGATTCATTTTTTCAGGTTCATACTGGAATTTTCTGGCTCTCTCTCTCTTTCTTTTGATACCAGGGATTGAACTCAGGGGCGTTTAACCACTGAGCCACATCCTTAGATCTTTTTTATATTTTTTATTTTGAGAGTCTTGCTAAATTGCTTAAGTTCTTGTTAAATTGCTGAGGCTGGTTTTGAACTTGTGTTCTTCCTGCTGCAGCCTCCCAAGCCACTGGGATTACAGGCATGTGGCACCACGTCCAGTTTATGCTGTAATCCACATTTAGCAGTGGACTTTCCAGATTGTAGGATATTTATATATACTTTCAACTATTTTCAATTTACCTTTATTGTAATTAATGCTACATTTAGTGGTGCCTTTAACTTTATTGAATGAAATCTGGACTTGCTATTTTGTGAGGTTTGATTTCTTTTTTTCCTTCCTCAAAGGAAAGTCCTGTTTTGCTTTCACCCACTTCTTTACCAGAAATCATAGTGATACAGTTATAAAGTCACTTCTATAAATGTCACCTCTGAAATTTCTGTAGGACATCAGTTAACTGAACCACCTACACTTCTTAAATCATGGTTGTATTTCCAAAGACTACCTGTACTTGCAAGACCATAAAAGGTCCTCTCAGGTTCATCCATCAACCACCTGGGGTTTGAGAGCTGAAGTAACCGTGAACTTTAAAGAATTGCCAGTAATAAGTGTCAAGGGTCTAAAAGTGAACATCCTTATTTTATCCAGTAGTGCTACATTTAGGACTTTACTGTAAGTAAATTAAAGATATGCACAGGAATGAAGTGATGAGGTATTACCTACAGATAAGTTTATAATAGTAGAAAATTAGAAGCACTCAGAATTTTACAGTGAAAGGTTATATACATAAGTCAGGGTGAGTTTCTATGAATAGTTGACCCAGGAAGTGTTTATAATATGTTGTTCAATGAAGAAAATGGAATAAAAGATAGTTTTTGACATCTTTTAAAAAATACATTCTTGGAAAACTATCTTAAAGGATATGATCAATGCATTAATGATGGGATGTGCAATTTACAGATGATGACATTTTTCTTCTTTTAGTTATGTATCTTTCTAATATTTGTACAGTGAACATAAAGTATTTTCAAAACAAAAATGATTTTTTTAGGACCTATGACAGGACTTTGTTTGCTCGCATCATAATAACATGTTGAGAATGGACACTGGAAGATGGGTAGACTGTAAGAGAATTTAGATGAGGAAATAAGTTTACTAAAACACATTATCTGGGAAAAATTTGGATTTTTCCTGTGTATTTTCTTCATTCTTGTTTGATAGACTTTTAAAGGGTTTTAAACACAAAACCCCAGAGATGATTGGTGTCTTGTAATAAATAATCCTATTTTCTTTTTGTTTTTAAGACTTTTGCACTTATTCTTTCACTATAGGAAGAGAATATATGTTCCTAGTAGAGACCTGCAGAAAATAGATTTGACATCTTTCTTTAATAATAAATTTAAGAAAGATAGCCAATGCTTCTCTTATTTATTATTTTGTAAATTTAGTTTGGAGCAGACCACAATCACTTGTAGAATAACATTCTTTTATCTTTTATGTAGCTTCAATATCCTTTCCTTGAATCTTCAGTATTTTGTAATAAATAAGTAAATAAATATCACTTGATTAATGTAAGAAGCTCCATCTACAATGAGCTTCTATCAGCTTCAAAACGTGGAAGTTACAATATACAAAAAAAAAAAAGCTACATTTTAGTTGGCTCATTAATGGCTGAAGATACTCAAACACAAATAATCTAGAATTCATATTGTAGTAGGCTAACCAAAACTACTAATAAGTGATCAAATCTAATGCTTTCCAATATATAGGCTATGGAAAAAATAGCATGTATGCATTGATAATGACATTAAAATGGATTCAGTATTTGTGAAAAGAATCCTTATAATATATAAGAATTATCAAAAATGATTTTTTAAATTACTCAAATGAAAACCCTATTTGTACAAGTATCTTTCTCATAAAGACCATTGATTTACTATCTTTCCATGATGTAACTACAGAGAATCTGCAGCCCAAAATGGAGTTTTAAGACCCATCCCAACTCTGAGCCACTGATTCTAGGATCCAAAAAAATCACAGAATTTTAAAGAAGGAAGGAAACTTAAAAAGCAACTGAATGGCTGTAAAAAAAATAAATAAAAATAAAAGCTTTCCTGTAGATCTCCCTAGCTATTAACTAAAGATACTAGGCTTGCACTTGATTATGAGTTAGTGCATCTTTTCATGCAAAACCTAAGCACTCAGTGATGAGGTGGCCCCTAAGGAAAGACTAGGGACCAGAAGCCAGTTGTGGGTCAAGGAAAAGTGATTGTTGGTTCAAGGGTATACCCTGTGTCTGCTTGCTCCCTCTGTATTCCAGACAGACAATAGCTCTGGAAGTGGTGTGAATAACACCCCACCCCCACAATTAGCCTCAAAGAGGTGTTAATTTCACAGTCAAACTGAGGACCATTTAAATTCTGGCAGTGTCAGAAAACAAGCATTTATTTGGAACCGAAAGAACAATTTGTCTCTTTTCTTTTGCATTGTCTACCCATTAATTTTCCCAGAATAAAACATCTTCCTGCAGACTTTCCCTGCTCTTAGAATGCCCCACATCCCAGTCTAGGCAGACAGGACTTTTAAACAAAAAGGAAAAGCACTTACTTACCCTTTGGTGAAGACAGCAGGAAGAAAGAAGGCCAAGATGCCTCCAAGGAGGCTGTTTGGGGGTCGGGGGAGTTAAGACGGACATGTGTTCTTCTGGGGACCCGCTTTCATTAAGGACATGGTTATGTTCTTCCAGAGTTCAGAGAGTTTGAGTGTGGATGCCTTTCCTCAGTTTTGTTTCTGATCATAGGGTTATGGTTTTAGATGGTAACTTTATCTATTTTTTTTTTTTTTCATCTCACAGTTTCTCAATCTCAGGCACTAATGATATTTTAGACTTGATAATTTTTTTTCAATGGAGAAAAGGGAGAGAGAATGTGGGAAAGATTAATTAATTAATTAATTAATTTGGGGGTATGGGGGATTGAACTCAGGGGCACTCTACCACTGAGCCATGTCTCCAGCCCTATTTTTTGTTTGATTTAGAGACAGGGTCTCATTGAATTGCTTAGCGCCTTGCTTTTGCTGAGGCTGGCTTTGAACTCGTGATCCTCCTGCCTCAGCCTCCAGAGTGGTTGGGATTACAGGCAAGTGCCACCTTGCCCAGCCCTGTTCTATTTATTATAGGACAGTTAGTAGCATTTCTGACTTCTATTCACCAGATGCTAGGACCACACTCTTCCCCTGGGCCTCCATTTATAACAATGGAAAGTGTTTCCAGATATTACTAAATGCCCCTGGTTGGAGGCTAATTCCAACAAATAGCCTTACTATCCTAATCCCCAAAGGTACTTCAAAACCTTTCCCAGAGTTGGGTTCAAGACTCAAGGTTTGGGCCTCCTGTTCTTGGTACTATTCTACTAGATCATCCACCATACTGAAATGAAAACAAAACCAAAACTAAACAGAATATTGGGTTATTTGGAAAATCATGGGGATAGGAATCAATTTAATTCTTCATCCCACTCAATCTTGACTACTCCTTTTGTTTTTCATTAACATCAACCTATGTTCTGTATAAATAAATATATTACCATTTCTGCTAAGTCTCCTGTATAACAGAATACCATAATGAACTGTCAGCTTCTGTATTATGTATCTTATACTGTCATAAAACCCCAGAGAAATAGGAACTTGTTGTCTCAGTGTCACCAGAATATAAGCTCCGTGAGCATAGGTGGTTTACTGACGTACCTCCCAAGGCTTCTTACTATTCTTTGAACATACCAAGAACACTCCTACTGCAGAACCCTATGCCCTAGCTTGTTCTCTTTACAAAGAACATCCTTCCCACAGGTCTCTGCATACTATCTCCTTAATGCAAAAAAAAAAAAAATTTAGGGGCTGGTGTTGTGGCTCAGAGGTAGAGCCCTTGCCTAGCATGTGTGAGGCACTGGGTTTAATCCTTGGCACCATATAAAAATAAAATAAAGGTATTGTGTCCACTTGCAACTAAAAAACAAATGTTTAAAATTTTTTTTTTAAATTCTCTTTGGATATACATGCCAGTAGAGGGTATTTTGACATACTATACATACATGGCATATTACTTCCCATTCTTGTAGTTGTACATGATGTGGAGTTATACTGGTCGTGTATGCCATATATGAACATAGGAAAGTTATGCTCAATTCATTCTACTGACTTTCCTATTCTCATCTCCCTTTCCCTTCATTCCCCTTTGTCTAATCCAATGCCTCATTCAAATCTTTATTCAAATATTATCTTCCCAATGAAACCTCCCCCCGCCACTTTAGAGTTGCAATGTTCCTGACCCTCTTTGATGCTTAAGTTTCCCCCTATTTAGCATTTACCACCTATTAAACCAGAATGTAAACAGATTTCCACCTTTTTTTGTTATTCAGTCTCCAGCATTTAGTACATACATGTAGTAGGTATCCCAACATTTCGTTAGTTGTTAACAGATGGATGAATGAATAGACACACAGATGTCAAGCAGGAAAACTAGCATGTAAATCTAGACTGCAAGCCTCCAAGTCCTGTTCTTCCAATAAAACTCAAGTCTGTCTGTGAATAGAATCACTTGAGGGAGGGGGTATGCTTGTTAAAATGTAGATTATTGGACCCCATGTTGGATTTAGAGGAGAAGGGGATTCACGAGATTATACTGCAAAAAGTCTCCAGAAAGTCCTATAAAGTAGTATGATGGCCTTGCAAACCCATAAATGAAAACTTAAAGTGTGATCTGGGAGCTGCCTGCATCAGAACTGTCTGGTGCAAAGTCTGGAAACTGGAGCTGGTCTCTTAGGCTATAAGAATCCTGACTCCACTGTCCGTGAGCCTTCTTGATTCTTGCTTTTATTTTTCCCTTGATTTCCTATCTAATCTGAGACCTTTTGAAGAAAGGATCTCTGTATCTCACTGTGCAAATTTTCTCACAGAAGAATCTCATATCTCCAGTTTCTTAACTGAATGACCTTTGTCAGGTTATTTACCCTCTTTATCATTATTCTCAATATGTTAACTAGTAATATATACCAGTTCCTATTTCAGAAGATCACTATGAAGATTCCATGAATTTTTGTTATGAAATTACCAGAACAGTACCTGGCATATGGCAAACATTTACTAAATGTTAGCCACCATTATTCTAGGCTCATTTCCCAGACTATGAGATTGGAATTTCTGCAGATAGGGCTCTAGAGGGCTTAAAACAAGCCCTCTGTGATTATGATACCTACTACATGTCAAGCAGGAAAACTAGCATGGGGAATCTGGACTGTCAGCCTTCAAGTCCTGTTCTTCCAATAACTCAAGTTTGTCTGTGAATAGAATCACTTGAGGGAGGGGGTATGCTTGTTAAAATGTAGATTATTGGACCCCATGTTGGATCTAGAGGAGAAGGGGATTCACAAGATTATACTGCAGGGGTTTAGACTATCCTGCCTCACTCTACGTCTTGGGAAGCCTCACAGTCAAAACTTCAATAAACACGGAATGGGAGCACAGTGATCTGATCCCTTGAGGAATCCAAGGGACTTGCTAGTAATAACACCACAAGTTTGGAGAGATAAAGATCAGAGATCATACAGCTCAAACCTTCATTTTTGTAATAACAGGAACTTAAAATGATTCTGTAGCCCATGTGATAATACTGCTTAAATGAGGCATAAAAATTCCTCTAAGCCCTGTTACTCAGTGTTGGTCCAAGGACCAACAGAATCAGCAACACTGGAAAGCAATCATATTAGAAATGCAAATTCACAGTCCCTGAGCCAGAACTGATCCAGGAAGCCTGCTTCAAACCTCTGCTTCTTAAATCTGTGACACAATGGAATTACTTGGGAAGCTTTAAACAACACTGATATCTCAATCTCATTCCATCTCAATCTCATTCCTAGAGGTGCTGACTCATTTGGTTTGTGGGAGAACTAGGACCTTACTATGCTGCCCAGGCTGTCCTTGAATTTATGATCCTTCTGCCTCAGTCTTCTAAGTAGCTAGATTACAGGCCTGTGCTCTCTAGGTACCTAGCTCTCTAGGTGATTTTAATGTGTAGCAAAATATGATAACACCCTGTCAATCACAGTGCATACATATCGCCCTCCAGGCATTCTGAATTGGAGACAACTGAGCCAGCAACCTAGATATTGGGTTTGAACTCCCATCTTTTGTTGTAGGGGAATGTCCCAATCAGGGTTGATTCATAATTATCATTTAAAAAAATGATACATTTATATTTATATATTTTTATACATAAAATATATTTTATACTATATACTTATATACATATTTATGTAAAAAATACATATATACATACATTTATATATAAATATACATTTATATATTTTATACATAAAAATGTGTAAATATAAATACATATGTCATCTCTAGCTTTTTAAAAGTTTTATTTAATAAGGGAGAGGATAAGACAAGAGGGTTAAACTTAAAATTTGAGAAAAGGAAAAGATCTGTCATTTACCATTCTGTCCCCCAAATGCAATTTTGCTCTTCAATAGCAACATGAATTTAAAATATTAAATGCATATTATTTTCCCCTTGTTGACTTTGCTCATGCTAGCATTAATTTTCAAATCAACCAAAGTGGATAACTGCATGTAATCCTGTGTGGCTGTATTATTTTACCCAATTAGACTGTTGCTTAGTATTTTCCCATTTATAAGCATGTTTTATGAAGAGAATGAATAGTCATCTCTTGAATCCATCCCATTAACTGTCTGGCACTTCAGCTTGCTCTTTGGTGACCCAGAGATAACTTCTAATCTATCTCCCTTGTGAAGAAGATTGCATGAGATAATGAAGATGAAGATGCTTTGAGCTGTATAAGGGAGATTACCATCAGAGGAAAAGAGGAAGCATCATCAATAAGCTCCATTTGTTGAGGACCAATGTTCCAGGCATTGAATAGGTGAAATATTTTGCATCTGAAACTCATAGTAACCTTGCTAAATATTACTATTTCTTGTTTATTGATTTTAAATAAATGGGAGACTGAGACTCAGAGAAATGAAGAAACAAGTTTAAGATCATCTTGCCAATATTTGGGAGACCCAGTTTTTGAACCCAAATGTTCACAAAATTGAAGTTACTTCCCTAAATAGAGGTTAAGAGGGGGCTGGGGCTGGGGCTCAGCAGTAGTGAACTTGCCAGGTGTGTGTAAGGTACTGGGTTCGATTCTCAGCACCACATATAAATAAATAAAATAAAATTTATCAACAACTAAAAAAAAAGAATTAAAAAAATAGAGGTTAAGAGGCATGTGTAAAATACTGTAGAATTTATAAAGCTTAATGTTATAGGAAAGGAATAGTTAGAGGGCCATAGAATTATATAGAAAGAAAAGAAATTGTGTTATAAATTGAAGCAATTTACACTTTAGTGAATATATGGCCTATTTTGCGATACATTCCAAATCAGAATGGTAGCCCTCTCCAAATCAGAATGGCTCTACTAATTTAAACTAGTTTGAACAAATTATTAGATATTCACCAAGTCTTTACAATGAACATTTAACTTGCAAAATACAATTAACTGTTTAGACATAACACCCTGAAGATGGGCATAAGTGGAGCGTGTACATGCCTGTGTGGTGAATGTCAACAAAAACAACACCCTTCAAAGAAAGGATATGTACCATTTCCCTCTCCAGCCCCTTTTTCCATCTCATACACATTCTCTCCCCCCCCCCCTTCTCTCTCTCATATTTCAAAATGAGGGTTATAGGATAGGACAACTTTATTAGGAGGTACTAGAAATAAGCTTATATTCTCAAATTTATCGATTTTCCACACTGACTACACATTAGAATCATCTGGATAGCTTTTAAAACTGTTGATGCATGGGTCCTTTCCCGCAGATTTTAATGCAGTTTGTCTGTAGAGAGGCCTGATTTGGGAATTGGGGGAATGTCCTTACAATTCTAATAGGCTACAGTGCTGGAGAAACACTAGGCTAATTAACCATAAAAGATTGAAGCTTAGTGACTAAATTACTAAAGAAAATGTATGTAGAATATATGTGGTAGAATTATATATGATTAAAAATGCATCACTTGCTGGGCATGATGATGTACACCTGTAACCCCAGCAGTTTGAAAAAAGTACTAAAAATATGGCAAAAAAAAATATCAGAATAAACCTTACTGGAACTCTGGAAGATAATCAAAGTTTGTAGCAACCAAATGAATGCTTAACAAAGCTAAAAGTCACTGAAACATGGTAGAAAAGTGTTCTAGCATTTTAACTTGCCCTAGTCCTGATTCTTCCTAGTGTGGTAGTGGTTCTAAACATGGTAGCCATCTTAGTGTGGGTATCAGCTGTCAGGAGGAGCAGAGAAGAACTTGTTCTAAGGAATTGTATTTGTCTGTTTTGACCTAACCAGAGATTTTTTTTTTTTTTTTTTTTTTTGGTACTGGGAATTGAACCCAGTTGAATTGAATAAGTGTCAGGGGCACTTAACCATTGAGCGACATCCCCAACCCTTTTTATATTTTCTTTAGAGACAAGGTTTTGCTGAGTTGCTTAGGGCCTCACTAAGTTGTTGAGGCTTGCTTTGAACTTGAAATCCTCCTGCCTCAGCCTCCCTAGCTGCTGCGACTATAGGTGTCTGCCATTAGGCTCAACTTAACCAGGGATTCTTTAAGGGACTGACGCAAGAGACTTTCCTTTCTTTCACCTCACTTGGAACTTGATGACTTCTGGAAGGTTAGTCCCCCCAAACATGGAAAGATGAAAAATAATCTGTTATAGACAAGGGCAAAAGATAATAGTTGGGGCAAATAATAGATATATTCAAAATCCAGGAAAAAAAAAAGAAGCTGTAAATGAACTTAATGTTGGGGATGAAATTTAAAAGAGCTTTGAAAGTCTCCCACGTATATTAGAGAATCTAGAAAGCCATATGTATATCCAGGTCAGGACACATGCTCAGAAAAGACTTGCGAAACCATGGAAGCCAAGCAGAATTACCCAAGTCCTAAGTAGAGAAAGAGTGACCCATACAGAGTCTGCAAAGATCTGGGACATTTTTAATCATAATACTCAAAGTTTCTCAAAGTTGCCAGTTCTCAAAAAAAAAAAATTCTAAGAAATAAAAGAGTATGACCCAATCAAAGAAAAAAAAAAAAAAAATATATATATATATATATATATATATATATATATATAAATTAATAGACACTGTTCAGTCAGAAGCATAGACTTTGGAGTCAACAGCCAAAAACTTTAAATCAACTTTCTTTAAAATGATCAAGGAACTAGAGGAAACCAAGGAAATGAAGGAAACCAAGACCATGAATTCCACCATATCAATAAAGAGAAGGAAATTACAGATGACCCAAAAAGGAATTTTAAAGCTGGAAATTGTAATAGTGGCAATGAAAACTACATTGAAGGGTTTCAGCAACTGCTTTCTTTCTTTTTTTTTTTTAGCAGAATGAAAGAATCTGTGAACTTAGAGATCAATAAAGTGAAATTACCTTGTCTGCACATAGAAATATTAAAAAAAAAAAAAAGTGACCAAAAAACTGAGCAGAGCCTAAGGGATCTATAGGATACCATCAAGTTTATCATTATATATATATATATCTCAAAGACAGGGGAGGTGAGCAAGGACTGAAAGAATATGTGAAGAAATTATGCTTTGAAACTTCCCAAATTTGATAAACGACATAAATCTATTCATACAAGAAGCTCAATGAATTCCAAGTTGGATAAAAACAAAGCAACCCACACTGAGGCACCGTTGCAAAAACAAAGACAAAAAGTAAATATTCAAAGCAGAAAGAGAAAAACAACATATCACTTACCAGGAATCCTCAATAAAATTAACAGATGATTTCTCATCAAAAGCTAAAAAAAGCAGGCCACTGGTGGGATGACCTGTTCAAAGTGAAATGAAAAAACTATGAACCAAGATATTTATATTTGTGAAAACTATCCTTTTGAAAATGAAGGAAAAATTAAGGTGTTTCTAACAAAAGATAAAGGAGATATTTGTTAGGAGACCCAACCTATACAAAAAAAAAAAGGTAAAAGAGAGTCCTTCATGATAACATGAAAGAACATGAGCTAGTACTTTGAAGCCATGTAGAGAAATAAAAGAACATTGGTCAAAATGTCAGAAGCCCTTTTTATCAGTAATTACTTTAAATATAAACAAAGTAAGGTCTCCAATTACATAGTAGGGATTGGCAGAATGGATTTAAAAACCATGATTTTTTTTCAAGATGGCAGACAGGAAGTGGTGTTCCTGGGCGAACCAAAAAAAAAAAAAAAAGGTGGGGGGACTTTACTGGAATTTAAAACTGGACATTCAAAACAGACCAGCGATTCAGGAGGTTGGGTACAATAAAATAAGGAAGAAATCCCCAGTGGCACAGCTGTGGCTAGGCCAGAAGCATAGAGGAGGGATAAGGGAATTAAGGGAACCTGCGTTTTGGGGAGGCCCCAGACACGTCTGTGGAAGGAGTATTTAGAGATCTAGGGCATTGCCCGACAAACCTGAAAGAGGCACTGCCAAATATCCATGTGTGGAGAAGGAAGCTGGCATCTTCCAGGTGGTGTATGCTGGATGAAGGAAGGAACTGCTTTGCAACCGGGTTGGGGTGGGGGGTGGAGGGTGGAGGGTGGTGGGTGTAGCTGCAGCCGAGTTTCACCTGAAATACAGGCTCAGTAAACCCACACTGCATGACATAGAGTGTGCTTAAGTGACCAGAAGAAAATCAGATGTGGAAAGAGGTTTACACAGGGGACAACTGGTTGTGTAAACCCACCCGGCTTTACCCCTCCCACTTCAATCCAACTGCTTGCAGGACCAGATGGGAGAGGCGCAGCTGGCCTTAGAAGGATGGGGATGGGAAAGTTTGTTTGGAGACTAAATTTGAGACCAGGAAACCTGGGGTCCGCAGGTGACATAGGGGACTAATAAGTGGCTCCCCCACCATATGAGTGGAACCTAGGGAGATCCCTGGGGTACAGTCTTTAGTATGGACCAGGAAGTACTGGGCCCTGGAGGTGTGCTGATTTAAAATCTCCAAACTAACTGGCATTCAGCAAAGAGCCTGCAGCCAACCTAAACCCTGCCTCCAGGAATTCCGCCCACAGGATTACCTCTCTCAATCCAGCAATCTCACTGCAGAAAAAAGAAGCTTGGAGTATTTTGAATCCAACAGAAAGAATTCTTTAACTTTTAAACAAGATTTTCTTTTTCTATCTTTTTAAATTCTTTTTTCTCTGTTTAATTGTGGCGTCAATAGTACATGGATGATTATACATTTTCATATTTGTTTTTTTTCTCATTTCTAGTATTTTTGAAGCCAGTTAGTTTTCATGGATTAGTTTTTTTGTGAACTCAGATGTTTAATTAGTATATTCAAGTTTTGTTTTGTATTCTTTTATTTAAAAAACAATTTTTAAAAATTTTTACTCTATATATTCTTTTACTTTTTACTCTCTCTATATATTCTTTTACTTATCAGTATACCTTGATCCTCTTTTCTTCTGTTAACAGCCAATTTCTATTTTTCTCTCTTTTACTCTTCTTTTATTTTATTTTTTTACTTCTATCTTCTCTCCTCTTCCCTCATAATCATCACATCCTATATTACTTCTGTTCTCTTCATGTCCACCATTTGAAATTGTAAATCCTTTTGCAAACTTGCTGTTTTTATTTTAGGCAATAACTGATCATATAATTTCTGTTTATTATGATGATTAACATTGTAGATGTCATAGTAGGAACTATTTGGTTTAATGATATATACTGTTTGCATTGGTGGTTGTTATTTGTCTCCCCCTGAATAGTGAGGTACTGAAAAACCTTCAGGGGCACTGTAAGTCCACAGGGTAGAAACTCTACTGCCTCTGATCCATACTGTTAGATGGGTAGACACACAAACAACATGAAAAAGCAAGGGAATAAATCACCCCAAACAAACCAAGATACTCCAAGAACAGAATCCATTAATACCATAGTGGAAGAAATGTCAGAGAAGGAGTTTAGAATGTACATAATTAAACTAATCTGCAAAGAAAGTACCATATAAGGAATGAAATTAGAAAACACAGGAAGTGAAAGATCACTCAATAAAGAGATATTCTGGGGAAAAAAAGCAGAAATTCTCAAAATAAAGGAAATAATAAACCAAATTAAAAATTTAATAGAAAACATCACCAACAGACTAGACCACTTGGAAGACAGAATCTCAGGCCATGAAGGAAAAAAAAAAAAATATATATATATATATATATATATATATATATATATATATATATAAAATCTTGTAAATAGTGTTGACCACAGAGAGAAGATGTTAAGAAACCATGAACAGAACTTCCAAGAATTATGGGATAACATGAAAAGACCAAATTAAAGATTTATCAGGATAGATGAAGGTGCAGAGAAACAAATCAATGGAATGTACAATCTTTTCAATGAAATAATATCAGAAGATTTCCCAAACCTAAAGAATTAAATGGAAAATCAAATACAAGAGGCATATAGAACCTCAAATATACAAAATTACAACAGACCCACACCAAGGCACATTATAATGAAAATGCCTAACATGCAGAATAAGTATAGAATAAAGGATGTGAGAGAAAACTATCAGATTACGTATAAGGGGAAACCAATTCATATCTCAACCCAGGCCCTCAAAGCTAGGAGGTCCTGGAATAACGTATATCAAACTCTGAAGGAAATGGATACCAACCAAGAATACTATATCCAGCAAAATTAAGCTTCAGATTTAAAAAAAAATAAATTATAGATGAACACAATACCTTTATTTTATTTATTTTTATGTGGTGCTGAGGATTGAACCCAGTGCCTCACATGTGCTAGGCAAGCGCTCTACTACTGAGTCATAACCCCAGTCCCTAAGCTTCAGATTTGAAGCTGAAAAACTTTTCATGATAAACAAACGTTAATAGATATTACAACCAGAAAGCCTGAACTACAGAATATTCTCAACAAAATATTCCATGAAGATGAAATAAAAAAAAAAAAAGAAAATGTAGCAATTTTCCTCAAGGGAGGAACAACACTAAAGGACTAGTCAATCAAAGGGGAAAATAATTCAAATTAAAAATTAGAAATAAACCAAAATGACCAGGAATACAAATCATATCTCAATAATAACTTTAAACTCACCAAATTCATAGACTAGAAGATTGGATTAAAAACAAGACCCAACAATTTGCTGTCTCCAAGAGATTCACCTCATAAGCAAAGACATCCATAGACTGAAGGTGAAAGGTGGGGGGAAAAAAACATCACTCACATGGATCTTGAAAATAAGCAGGGATTTCTATTCTCATCTCAGATAAAGTACACGTCAAACCAAAGTTAATCAGAAGGGACAAAGAAGGACATCTCATACTACTTAAGGGAATTATACACCAACAAGACATAACAATCATAAGTATTTATGCTCCAAACAATGGAACATCTATGTACATCAAACAAACCCTTCTCAATTTCAAGAATCAAATAGACCACAACACAATAATACTGGGTGACTTTAAAACACCTCTCTCACTACTGGATAGATCCTCCAAAGAATAAAAAAAGAAACTATAGAACTAAATAATACAATTGATAATTTAGACTTAACAGACATATATAGAATATTTCATCCATCAGTGACTGAATACAATTTCTTCTCATCAGCACACAGATCCAACTCAGCAAATACCAAAAAAAAAAAAAATAGAGTGCACACCTTGCATTCTATCAGATCATAATGGAATGAAATTAGAAATCAACTATAGAATAAAAAATAGAAAGTACTCTAATACCTGGAGACTAAATAATACACTATTGAATGATGAATGGATAGCAGAAAAAATCAGCAATGAAATAAAAAAAATACTTAGAGGTAAATGAGAACACCTATATAACATATCATAATCTCTGGACACTATGAAGGCGGGGATAAAAGGAAAATTCATTGCATTGAGCTCATTCATTAAAAGAACAGAAAGTCAAAGAATAAATGACCTAACGGAACATCTCAGAGCCCTGGAAAAAGAAGAACAAACCAACATTAAAACCAGTAGAAGAATACCCTGCATTAATTATTAGGAAATAATTAAATTCAGACCAAAAAATCAGTGAAATCGAAACAAAAGAAACAATTTCAAAAATTGACAAAATGAAAAGTTGGTTCTTTGAAAAAATAAGTAAAATTGATAAACCCTTAGCCATGCTAACAAAGAGAAAGAGAAAGAAAACTCAAATTACTAAAATTCATGGTGAAAAAGGAAATATCATGACAAATACTACTGAAATACAGAAGATAATCAGAAACTATTTTGAAAATTTATATTCCAATAAAAGAAAATCTTGAAGACATCAGCAAATATCTAGAGACACATGACCTACCCAAACTGAATCAAGAGGACATACACAATTTAAACAGATCAATTTCAAGCAATGAAATAGAAGATTCCATCAAAAGCCTACCAACCAAGAAAAGCCCAGGCTGTCCTCAGATTCTCAACCAAGTTCTACAAGACCTTCAAAGAAGAATTAACACCAATACTCCTCAAATTATTCCATAGAATAGAAAAGGAGGGAACCCTTCCAAACTTATTCTATGTAGCTAGTGTCACCCTGATACCAAAATCAAACAGAGACACATCAAGGAAAGAAAACTTCAGACCAATATCCCCGATGAACATAGATGCAAAAACTCTCAATAAAGTTCTGGAAATTTGCATACAAAAACATATTAAAAAGATAGTGCAGCCAGGTGTGGTGGTGCATGCCTGCAATCCCAGAGGCTCAAGAGGTGGATGCAGGAGGATTGCAAGTTCAAAGCAAAAGCGAGGCGCTAAACAACTCAGAGAGACCCTGTCTATAGATAAAACACAAAATAGGGCTGGGGGTGTGGCTCAGTGTTTGAGCAGATAAGAACATTAACTCAAAATTTATCAAAGAACTAAATATAAGAGCCCAAATTGTAAAACTCTGAAAACAGAAATAAACCTTCATTATCTTTTGTTTGAAAATATATTCTTAGTTATGACTTCAAAAGAACAAATAAAGAAACAAAGCATAGACACAATTGGACTTCATGATAATTAAAAGTTTTGTGCCTTAGAGGATATAGTCAAGAGAGTAAAAAGGCAACCTAAAAATAATAGGAGAAAATATTTGCAAATCCTGTATTTGATAAGGATTTAGTATCCAGAATATATACAACTCTTATGATTCAATAATAAAGGGATGACCAAATTAGAAACAGGCAAAAGACTCAAATACACATTTCTCCCAAAAAGATATACAAATGGCCAGAAAGTATAGGAAAAGATCATAAAAACCATTAGTCATTAGGAAAATAAAGATAAAAGTCACAGTGAGATACCACTTCACACTCAAAGTAGGACTATAGTAGGACTATAATTTTTAAAAATATGACTTAACAAGTGCTGAAAAAATGTGGAGGAATTGGAACCCTCATACATTGTCAGGGTTTGAAATGTCAAATGGCCCAATTTCTGCAGAAAACAGTGTGGTGATTCTTCAACAAGGTAACAGAATTACCGTACCACCCAGAAATTCTACTCCTAGGTATATACCCTAAAGAACTGAAAAACTTGTACTTGTGTGTCATCCTTAGAGAAAAGGAGGCCAGTCAAAATGCCATGTCCCTGAAATGCCCCTTTCCATTCCCAAGAATCAAGGTACAATCAGAGGGAGTTTGGACCAGAATGTCCAGATGAATATTATCTCATAGGACAGTTGGCTTCCTCCCATGTATTCTGGGAATTCAGGCAAGTGTGTGTGTGATCTGTATGCATGCATGCCAAGTGTTTTTGCATGCAAGTGAAATCCCTAGGGATGCTGTTCAGACAAGAGGACAACGCAAGTTGAATGAGTGATGTCACCTTCTGTTGCCTACCATGTAAAACCCCATCCTTGTGGTAACTGGTGTAGAATGGAGGGCACTGTGGAGAGCATAAATGCCACTCATTCAGCAACCATTGGACAAGGTGTCTTGAGGAAAGACATATCCTGTTAGAGTCTGTAAACAAGTCTGGATGGCGCCTGGCAAAATGCCAGAGGGAGTGGTTTGTGAAGTAACGCCAGCGAGCCATTAAGTGTGGAGATTTCTTATTGGTTGACTGATGTATCTAGTTTATGCTAATTAAGATAAGCTGTGTGGAATGTATAAATACCTCTGTTGTCCTACAATAAATGGCTCCCTCTCCTGCTGTATCAACGTACACAAGTTGTTCGTCACCCCCCGGCTAGTTTGCTGTAGCCGTACTGTGGCAATATCCTTCCTGGCAAGGCACCATGAGGGACATAGTTGATCTCTGTCCAGCCAGTTGCCACTGGACCTTTCCCATAAGCATTCTTTCAATAAACCTTAGGTCTTATATCTCATCTCCAGGTACTTTCTTTGGTCTCTTGGCAACCTATTTCATTGACTGATCACAAATGGGCTGTGGACAGTACCATCTGAATGTTCATATTAGCATTATTCACAATAGGTAAAAGGTGGAAACAACACCAATATCCATTAGTACAAGATTGTATTAACAAAATGTGTTTTATCCATACCGTGGAACATGATTTCGCATAAAAAGAGATAAAGCAGTGATTCATTATGTGATGTAAATGAACATTGAAAGCATTATGGAAGCTAGAAACAAAATCCAGATGCATAATGTATGATTTCATTTATATGAAATACCCAGAATAGGTAAATCCACAGAGACAGAAAGCAGATTTGTGACAGGGGAGGAGGTTTAGGGAAGAATTGGGAATGATTGCTTAATGGGTATGGGGCTTCCTATGGAGTTGATGAAAAAACTCTGGAACTGGAAACTATGATGGTTGTACAATATTGTCACTGCACTTAATGCAGAAATGTACACTTTAAAATGGTCAATTGTATATTATATGTATTTAATTCCCCAGAGAGTCAAATACACAAGGCCCTTTAGGAGAAGTACTTTAGTCCTCTGCCCCACCCTGACTGTTAGAGGTAAATACATTAAGATTCTATTGTCTGCTTTTCTATGTTTATGAAATACAAGCAAATGAAAAAATATATATGTATGTATGTGTGTGTGTATGTATATATATATCTTTTCCTCCATAAAATCTAGCATGCAGTACACAAACTGGCATTGACTTCAATTTTTCAATTGACAGTATGGTCTGGAAATCCCCCCACAACACACAGAGATGGTCCCCTTTCTCTAACAACTGTAGGTCCTCTACTGTGAAAACACTCACAGCTCTGGAAGACCCATTGAATATCAATATCCTCTCAAAAATAATTATAATTTTTTTGAAAACTTTATCACTTTCATCCTTTTATTTCTCGTCATAGTAACCGGATCTGCTTTTTATTAAAGTTCTGAATGAGCCAAAAGATTCCAAGAGCAAAATTGCCTTCTAGGCTACAAATGCAAGATGATGAAGTCCCTGATGATCTTTCTTATCTACGCCCTTCTCATGGTCTTACCTATGCCCTTGCTCATTTCAGGAAATAACTGAAGGTGGTGATAATGTGTAAGAGCTCAAATCACGTAAGATTTCGCAGGGTACAAATCTTAACCATTGCCATTTTAGTGTTTTCTCCTTATGTGGAAAGTAAATAGAAGAAAGAAAAAGAAATATGTCATTGCTTCCTAATGGTTTCAGAATTTCTTATAGGTTCTTCAGAACAACCCAAGCTTTGACTCTTGATTCTTGAATGCATCACAGCGAGGTGTTGCATGAGACCCTAAGAGTTTCATACAATTTCTTTCTTGCAAGCATCAGAGGAAACCAGTAACCTCTCAGCTGCTTTAGTAGTTCAAATCAGAAAAGAAAGTGGTTAGTAACTTGCTGAAATAAACCCAGTCGGACTCCAGATTTTAGCAACCATGAAAGAAATTATTTTCTTCACACATAAGTTTGGCATAATGGGTGAAGAGATGAAAAGGAAATGAGTTTGCATGAGGTACCATTATGATTGATTATGATTCAGCAAAGATTCCTTAGTGTTGATTCTTTCCACCTCCAAGATAGATTTCTGATAAGTTGGCAGGGCTGCCTGTGAGTCTGAAGCAAAGGCGGCTCTTACATTGGGATGAACATTCCTCCCTCTACTGCCTGTCTCATTCCTATTAGTCCTTCAAGGCAGAGCAGACTCCTTCGAGTAATGCATCTCACATTGACTTTCTTCTCCACTGTGCATCCACAGTGTGCCACATAATAGGTATTCTATAGAAATGTTGACTGTTGAATGAAGGTTATTAATACTTTTAATTCTATAAAGCCTCTTCTATTATTCAAATTCCTCCAGAGAAACAGAACCAGTAGGATGTATGTGTATGTGTGCTTGTGTGTATAAACATGTTATATATATGAATATATAAAATACGTGATTATTTGATTTAGAGATTTTATTTTAGGGTACTGGCACATATGATTATGAAGTTTTTGGCAGGTTTGAAGTCTGCACAGCAAGTCAGTAGAATCAAAACTCAACTTGGTCCTAACATATTGAGGGAAATTTCTTTTCCATTAAACCTCATATTTTTTGCTCTTCTGACCCTCAGCTGATTGGATGAAGCCTGCCTGCATGATTAAGGAGTATCTACTTTTCTTAAGGTCAGGTAGTTACAAATGTTAGTCACATCTACAAAAATACCTCCAACAATTAAATTAGCCTTTGATTAAATACCTGTATTTTATAGCCTAGCCAAGTTGACACATAAAGTTAAGCATCACACCTTCTCATCTGATGTATAAATAATACTTTAAGGGCTGCATGGAGCTTTGTTGAGGACTCGGTGTTCACTTCAACTGCCATCCACTTACCTCAATTATTTCTGGCCCAAGTCCTTTAATTTATTCTGGAGATATCTAATATCTTTTAAATTTTCAATATGCTTTTATTTCTTAGTGCAGGCTGGTTTTCTGTCCCTTAGATATCCCGCAATATGCTTAACCTAGTCCCAAGCTCCATTGCTAGAATTGTATCTGTTTATCTGAAGGATGCAAGATTGTGTAGCTATCTTCTATGCCATGGCTATCACATAAAGCCTCTATCCATTCATTAGCTAATCCCATCATCATTACTTACCCTGGGTGAATCCATATTCAAAACTCCATCCTTTGAGAAGGTCAAAGACAGTTATGATCACCTGAAGTTGCAAATTCTGGAGAGCAAGTTTAAAGCAACTTAAGTTATTAACTCTTCAGTGAGAATAGATTAGCCAACTTTCCCTGAATGTAAATCTTGATGAGGCCTAGAGAGCAGATAACAGAGATGGTAGACCATCCAACAGAAGGCAAAAAGTGATGAAAATGCACTGTGTTAGTCAGCTGTCTGACTCTATAACAAAATGCCTGAGGAGAACAATTTAAAGGAGGAAAGGTTTATTTTGGTTCATGGTTTCAGAGGTTTTCATCCATAGCCACTTGGTCCCATTTGCTGTGCTTGTGGTGAGGCAGAACATAACAGCAGGGAGAGCATGGGGGAGCAAAGCTACTCACCTTATGGTGGTCAGAAAGCAGAGAGAGAAAGAGAGAGAGAGAGAGAGAGAGAGAGAGAGAGAGAGAGAGAGAGAGAGAGAGGCCACCGAGGAAGGGGCCAGGAACAAGACATAGACGTCAAGGGTATGCTGTCAAAGACCTCCTTCTTCCAACTAAGTCGCATCTCCTAAGTTTCCATAGCTTCCCAATAATGCCATCAGCTGGGGCCCAAGCGTTTAACAGATGAGCTTTGGGGGGGATATTTAAGATCCAAACCATAATACATACTTCACAAATTTCTCTGTGGTTAACTAATCCAACTCTGCTCTTAGTGCTGGGATAAATTTTAACTATATTTCTTTGATAGGGTTCTTTGAAATCCAAATCTCTATTCACACCATCAATCATACTGTTCTTTTTTTTTTTTCTCTCTAGCTGACCTATCATTTATTCAATAAATATTTGCTTGGCTCCTGATAAGTGTCAGGTACTGGATAAGACCCTTAGCCTTTTTCATTTGTTCTGTCTAGTCTCTCACTCAAAATAACAGGCCCTGTAGCCTTAGTTGTAGTATCTTCAAAACTCCAAAGACATTTATCCTCTCTGGGCTGAAACAAAATTATTTCTGGTTCATTCAATAAGATTTAAGTCATGGAACAATGGGATATTGTTGATTGGTGCATATGGCAGGTATGACAAAATATACTCAGTGCCTTCTGCATGCAACAACTATGGTTGCCTCAGGAGAAAACTATGGCAGTGTGACTGCTCATAGCACAGATGAATAAAGGAAAAGGAGATGGACCTAAATGAATTTGTTAAGCTTTAGGCTTCCTTTTAGCGATGAGTCTCTTGGCAGGAGACTGATTTTGGCAATAAATGTACCTGTGTATTCCTTTGCTTCAGAGTCTATAAATCCACACATCACAGCTTAATGGAGTCTAGGAAACTGTCCTTCTTAGTCCAATGGGTCATTACTGTCTTGAGAAAGACTGAAGCTGGCTTGACACATTAGGCCATCTCTCCATCCAGAATTCTACCTCCCACCTTGTGACAAGATGGTTTTAAGGATTTTTATAAAAATGTATGCATTGTACTAAGATTGAAAAGCAGAGTAGGTTAAAAAAGAGCAAGAGAAGGAATAGTGAGAGGCTGTCTTTATGGGCCTAGTTTCTACTTTCGTGGAGCCTATACAAGAACATTGTTCCTCCTAACTTGCAATTATACAATTTCATGTTTCCAGTAGTCTTATTTTCTGTGCATTTTATAACATTGAGAAAAATTTTATAAAGGATGGTATCTTAGGTGCAGTGGCACATGCTTATAATCCCAACAAGGCTGAGGCAGGAGAATCACAAAGTTGAGGCCAGTCTCAACAATTTCACAAAACTCTATTTTAAAGTAAAAATAAATAGGACTGGCAATATGGCTGAGTGGCAAAGTGCCCCTGGTTTCACTCCTTAAGACAAGACGGAATCTTAGATAAATGGAATATGATAATCTAGGACCCTAGAACTAAAGCCACACTCCATTTGTTAATCATCTACATCATATGAGTTTCCATCATATTTTCAATTGCTTTGAATATCCACATTTTATTTTTCTAATTAAAATCGCGAACAGTTTGAGGCAGAGAGAGTATCCGGTAGGTGCCAGACGTTTTACACATGACATTTTTATTCTACATTATTCTAAACACACATTTTACAAATGAGGAAATTGAGGTTCAGAAAGGTGAAGTTACTTGTCTAAATTCAACTTAGTCAACTTGATAGCAGAATCAGACTCTGGCCAACGAACCAGGGTTGGAGAAGTAACTCTTTGCAGAGAGGTAAGGGTAGGAGTCTGCGTGGTTTTGACATGGGTGGGCTAGAATTTACCCTGGAAATCTTGACTAAAATGTTTTTGTGGGTCCAGGGCACAGTTAGGTTCACACCTAGGAAACTCTCTGAGGGTAAAGCCACAGCTTGGTTAAATTGGGTGACTCACAAGTGTGAAGGTTCATATTTTAGCACCTGGCAATCAGAGGCAAAATTAAACCACTTAAAAATGAACACTGATGAAAATTCAGAAGCTTTGCAAGGGCTCCAGCCACAGCATATATTAGACTCTAAATTGCATCTGAGGACTGAATTACCTTCTGGCTTATCTTTGATTTATATTAGAGAAATATAATGTGACATCTCTAGGCAGGTAAGAGTTGGTCCTGTCTTGGGGTCATGTTCTCCATTTGGACAGATTTGATTTCAGGAACCTCTCCTGAAAAGTGGGTTCATTATTGGATAGGTTTGGAGCAGGCCAGTTATGAAGCTCTGAAAGCTGTAATACAGATCTTTGCAAATCCAAGACTCAGGAACTTGCCGAGATAAGACTACTGTAGCATATCTAACAGTTAATACCACTTTAACTTGAAAATAGCTCTTTATTTTTTTTTTCCTGGAAAAAAAAATTTCAATTGTAGGGGGATAAGCAGAGAGAAAGGGGGAAAGTCCTACTATGTGTTATTGTTGGGCTTTTCATGGTGATGTCAACTGACTAAAGAATAAAGGGACTTCAGTGTATCTCATCTTCCTATTTCTCTACCTGAGAGAATCACAGATTTTTTGGAATTTTTGTTTAATTTTAAAAAAATGTTTTTAAGTTACCAATGAACCTTTTATTTATTTATATGTGGTGCCGAGAATCGAACCAAGTGCTTCATGCATGCTAGGCAAGCGCTCCACCACTGAGCTACAACCCCAGCCCCAAATTTTTAACACTTATTATACTCTGGGTCCTGCCAGAGCTAGCTATCCACAGATACAATTGAAGAGTTAACAATGGGGGTATTTTGTCACTGACTTACAGGAAAGTGTGTAGATATATGTTTGCAGTCAATCGAATGACTTGGTTCTTTTGATCATTTTATGCTTCATAAATTAAAAAAAAAGATATTTAGATTCCCCACCTTGTACAGTTTTTCAGCCTTTCCCCACATTTTGAGATGTCTTACAGTAAAAACTGAAGGTTATGCAATAATTGAAGGTCATGTATTAGTAATACCAATGCCAGGCACTCACTTTGTCAAGAGTCTCCCAGACTCAAGAAGGACTGTAAGAGGGCATTCATATAGAAAGTGGGGGAGAATCTTGGGATCTGGGATTAGAAACAAAAGAAATAAAAAGTGGATCCACATTCAACTTAACTATTTATACCTCACTTTTCCCCATTGAATTATAAACTTTGTGAGGAGAATCACATTTTTTGGTTGGTTTGTTTTTGTTACAGGGTATTGAGCTCAAGAGTGCTTTAAAAGCTTTTTAAAGAGTGCTTTTTATTTATTTATTTTTATTTCAAGACAGGATCTTGCCAACTTGCTGAGGCTGGCCTTGAACTTGCAATCTACTTGCCTCAGCCTCCCAAATCACTGGGATTACAGGCATGCACTAGTCACAGTCAGTCATATCCATTTTTATTGACTCTTGAATCCTCAGTTTTTTGCACAGTGCCTGCAGCCTAGCCAGGACTACATAAATATCTAGTTAATAAATAAATGAAAAGTGAATGAGTCAGGGTAAGAAGCCTGTCTATCTTGTTCTCCGTAGACTCTCCCAACTAGAGCATAGAAGCATATAGCACTAGCAGAAGCTCAACAAAAAAATTGAATGTCTCTCTCTGGAAACTTAAATACCAAGTTAGACTGCCAACATTCAGTATTTACTTACCATATGACTGCACTGATTTCCAGAAGCCAGATACCAGTATCTGATTGAAAATGCAGAGATAAATACTGATTTGCTCATAAGTCAGTTCTTAATAATGAATCTCCAATGCTTTGTTAGAGAACTTGGAAACTCAAATACAAATATTTCCATCTGTAAGTTCCATCCTTTGAAGAAGCCTACAGATGCAAACTCTACTAGGCTTATTTGATGCATAAGAAAAATGTATTTAATGCTCATAGTCTCCCTTTTCTATCTGTTTCAGGTACAATACGTGCCAACTCAATCCTAGAGTTCTATAGGACTTCTTTGCCTCGTTATTCATCTAACGTGTGGGACTTTGATCTAATTAAAATACTTTCTCAACGTGCTATCAAATAAATTCTAGCCCTCACACATCAACGGCTTACAGGAAACCACCATTGTGATGCCCAGAAGGAAACAGGAAGTACTGCTCGCCTCTGGGATGTCAAGATTGCTGAAGGACTTACATTATGGGGCTCATATTTTGACACAAAAGCTCTCAAATAATTTGTGGAGTTTCCTATAAATGAGTCCTTCATATTGCCTCCAGCTTGGGAGAAATTTGTCCAAAAGCCACTTCAACTACAAAAGTTCACATGCCAAGAAAAAGGGGTGGATAGTAAATGTAGTAGTGTTTTCAAATACTGCTTAATGCAGAGAAGGTTCTAATACTGTAGAACCTCAGTTATGGAAAACACACACACACTTAGAAAAAAGATGAAAAAAAAAAAAAAAACCACCTATATGATACCATTGCTCATCTCAGGTGGTGGGTACATTTTATTATCTTCTTTCTGTTATCTCTGTTACACAGATTATATCCATGTATTATTTGGTAATCACAAGACATTCAAAAAGTATTATTGAAAATTATATTAAATGAAACTGTTTACAGAATTCCACATTGAAAATCATAGAATACCCAACATTTTTTTATATTTTTTGCTTTGAGACAGGGTCTCACTAATTTTCTGAGATTGGCCTCTAATTTGCAATCCTCTTGACTTCATTTTCCGAGTAGCTGGGATTGTAGGCATCCACCACCACCATGTGCAACTATAGAATTTTGAGCTTAGGAGAACCCAAGAGTCATATAGTCCAAACATCATAATTCATTATAGGAGGAAAACAAAGTCCAGAGAAGTCAAATGACTCACTAATGTCTTGGGTGGAAGGTAGCATTGGGGAGAGGGGGAATGGAGGTTAGAATCTTTGGCCAGAATTTTTCCAGTGCTATTAATGTAGTTACCACTACAGAGTCCCCTTAGCATACATGTGATGTGACGATAGTTTTGGTTGTACAGATAAAATCTACTCTATAATCTTCTCCATAAGCTCACTAGAGGGAAAGTGCAATTTCTTAAAAAAAATAACATTGAATCTATTTTAATTAGCTTTTGTAACTTAAAGGAGGTAAAGATTATTTTAAGCTTATGGTTTCAGAGGTTCAGTTCATAGATAGGCAACTGCATAGCTCTGGGCTTGAGGTGAGATAGATTATCATGATTGAAGGGCATGGTAGAGAAAAGCAGGTTGGGACATGGAAGTCAGGAAAGAGAGAGAGAGGGAGAGAGAGAGGAAGAGAGGGAGAGGGAGAGGGAGACAGAGACGAAGAGGGAGACGGAGAGGGAGAGGAATTTATTGAGTGTTCTGCTCACCAGGGACAAAATCTAAACCTCAAAGGCATGTCCCCAGTGACTTACTTCCTCAAACCACAACTTACCTGCCTACCATTACCATGTAGTTAATTTATATCAATGCATTAATTTACTGATTATTTTACAGCTTTCATAATCTGATGATTCTACCTCTGCACATTCTTGTGCTGCACATGAGTTTTGGGGGCTAACTCATTCCTAAATTGTAATATTCCACTCCTGGTCACCAAAAGATCATGCCCATCTCACAATGCAAAATGCATTTACTCCATTTCCAAAAGAACACATTCTTAGCAATTCCAAAATTGCCCAAAAGCCCACTTCCAAAATCTCATCTGAGATTCAAGCAAACTCTTGGATGCTTTCTCCATAAGGATCAAAGGCAAGTTACATATGTCTAATATATAATGGCACAGGGCAAATATTTCCATTCCACATGGGAGAAATAGGGGCATAGGAGGAAGGGATGGGACAAAAGCAAGACTGAATTCCATCTGGGCAAACGAGTCCCCTAGCTCCATGCCAGGCACCTGGGCACATGGCATCATAATGTTTTCTCCAGAGGACTTGTGTAGTTCCACTCTTCAGACCTTGCTGGTTGAAGCCCCATGAGCTCTCTCTATTCAATTCCTGAAGTTTTCCTTAGCAGACATTTCACATTCCTGGCATCTTTTAATACTGGGGGTCTCCACTCCAGCTTTGACTTTCTTCTCATATCTTCACACATAGCCCACTCAGGGTCTGCCCATAGGGATTCTGATCCTTCTACACTTTTCCTGGCCTCTCAGGACTTCCCATGAAATCTTGGTGGGAGCCCCCTTGATTCCCTAATATCAACATACTACATTCCTACAGAATCAGCACCACATGGATGATGTCAAGGTCTGTTATCATCTCCAGGGGTAGTTAGACATCCTGGGACTGTGGCCTCTGAACGCCTGGGGGGAGAGTATGGTTAAACAATTTCCTAGGCTCCCATGCAAGCAGGTTGCCCCTATGGTCTCTTCTCAAAGGAATCTTTACTTTTACACCCTGGAGCCTGAGATTGGTGTGGTCTTGACAATTTTTGAGATACCCTCAAGCTATCTTTTCTGTTGTTTCTGTGTAAAGCACTTAGCATCTCTTTGCTGACTATGATCTCTTTAACAACCACACCTTCCTTAGTCCCTGTTTTATCTGCTCTTATCTGGCTAAATTGCAAGTTTTTCAAGTCTCTCTGATCTGTTTCCTGCTCCTTATTATCATGGTAAACTTAGCGGAAAGCTGCCAGCAATACCCATGCCATCCCCTGAATGCTATGCTGCCATGAAACTTTCTCCACCAACTTAATTAGTCCATCACTCTAAAATTCAGCCTCACAGAAAATCTGAGGACTTGGTCAAAATGTAGACTTCTTTGGCAGAATGTAAATGAATGGCCTCTAGTCCAGTTCCCCATAGGTTAATCTCTCTCATCTGAATCCTCATCAGCATAGACTTTACTCTCCACATTCCTAGCAGTATTCTGAGTCCTTACCAGAATGCTCATTAAACTTCACTTACAGCATTCGAGGGCTTCTCTGTCCTGCATCTCCAAACCTTTCCAAACATTCTAGAAACAGTTTCAAAGACTTCTGAATCACGTCATCAGGTATAGTGACAGGAATGACTCCTTTTCTTGGCACCAATTTTCTGTGTAAGCTTTCTATCACTGTTACAAAATACCTGAGAAAAGTCAACTGAAAGGAGGAATAGGTTTTTTGTGGCTCCTGATTTCAGATGTTTCAGTCCATGGTTAACTGAGTTGGTTTTATTGTGGCTCTTGATTTCAGATGTTTCAGTCCATGGTTAACCAAATTGGTTTGGGGCCCATGGTGAGGCAGAACATCATAGCAATGGGAGCATATGGCAGAGAAGGCTGCTGAACTCATAGGATTCATGAAACAAAGAGACAGGGGGACAGAGGAAGGGGCTGCGAACAAAACATATCCTTTAAGGGCACACTCCAGTGATCTACTTCCTCCAACTAAGCCTCATCTCCTAAAATTTCCACCACTTCCCAATAATGCCATTAGCTATAAACACATTAATGGATTTATTCACTGATGAGATCAGAGTCCTCATGATCCAACCATGTCTCAAAAGCCTCATCTCTAAACACTGCTGCATTAGAGACCAAGTCTTCAACACATGGACTTTTGGGGGACATTTCAGATCCAAACTATAGCACCTGGCAGCACCTGAGCTCAGCTGGGTCACACTGAATGGGCTGCTATACAATTAGACTTGAGACCCAACATATGGTTAATTCCAGTTATGACCTAAATCACTCCCCAGGTAAGCCTAAACCTGTGGAGAGGGAGGAAAAGGAAGTGACTATATCTTTCCATGTAAGGAAAAAGAGAAAACAAGATATAGATTCTGTGAACAAGAGCCTGGAAATTAAAAAAAAAAATCATCTTATATATGAGAGAGAGTTTATTTTTTAAAATTCCATTTTATATATGAGTAAAGTGACATTAAGAAATCAATCTATTAGTCCATGATCATAGTAAATAGCATAGATGGAATTCTAAACCCAGTTACCTACCAGGCTAGTGCTCTTTCCAATCTTTTCTCTAACCATAAATTCCTATTTACATGGAAATAAAATATCCATTACAAAAAAAAATAGCTGTTCCAAAGTGTTAAATTGGAAGTATTGGGTCAAGTGCAAGGGTATAGATGTAGACTATCAGATTAAACTCTTAAATAGTGAATAACCAGTTAAATATGTGAAATGAATGCTGGTGGCCCCCAGTTGGGGTTCCCTTTACCAGGCCAGTGGATCTCTCTCCCAGCTGCTGTGAGTGTTGGCTTCTGAAGGTTCACAGCTACCTTCTTATCTGGAGCATTGCTCTCAACTGAACCAATGGAATTCACCTCATCAGAGAGGCAGCCTACAGCCCATGACTGACTGACTGATATGCGGGTGCCAGAACAAGACCTTTTGCCTTAAGGTGGGACCCAGTTGTGATACAATATATGTTCCACAGCTCAGAATGAAGCCTGTCTTCAACTGAGACCACATCCTTGCATAGCTCTTTCCTCTTTCAATAAATCACTTGAACCAGAATTAGGGTTGCCAGATTTAGGAAAACAAAACCACACAAAACCCTTGGAGTTTTGATGAAAGAAATTGGATAATTCAATGATTGGGTTGACGCTGTGACAAAGAGTGACTGTGGAATTTTCCATTAACTTCATGTGGCTAGAAAAGGCACAGGGTCCAGTCAGTTTTCATCTAGTCCCAAGGAAGAACATTCTCCCCTGAATAAACTCTATAGGGTTAGTGGGAAACAAAAATACAGAAGCTTTATTATTGTATTTTATGTGTCCTGCATGTTGGAGGTAGCTCTTACATTTATAGGTGTAGGACTTTGTCCAGGATATAATCCAGAAAGGCTCCCAATGTTGAGAAATCTCCAAAGAAGCCTAGAAAAGTAGCTCTTGATAATCTGTTTTGAACACAGGAAGGCCTGGAGACCACAAAGCTAAGAGAGTAGCAGCAAAGAAAAGCATTCCTGTCTCCCCTGTTTCCCTCAGAGAGAGGAGGGGGACAAAGAATCAGAATCAAGAGCTGGTGAGAGGCAAGTGGGAGAGAAAGGGGAAGAGGTGACCACACCCTCCTCCCAGGAGGCAGGAGTGGGTTGTGGGTGGGTTAGGAAACCTCAGCTTTGAACAAAGATTTGCTTTGTTAAAATGTCACTTGATATTCTATAGCTTAGTCTCTGAGTTAAGACTGTTGGTGACTTGAGAGTGACTGTAGGATCTTTTGACACCTAAGAATAAACAGAATCATCATCTCTGGATGACCTTAACCTTTCATCCAGAGATGGGAAAGGACAGTTCTCATGGAGCAAGATCCAGAGAGCCAAACATGGATTGTGTGATTCCAACCCATGAGTCTGCATGTTCAACACACTGATAAATATAAACAGGTAATTGTAAAAGGAAATAGGATTCTGGCAGCCCTATGGCCTTCCCCTTACTTTATAGTCTGCTGACTCCATGACCTTGGAAACCCAGTGTCAGGATGCACCGTTTGCCAACTGCTGCAGCATATGTAGCTCTCCTTTAATCTTGGGACTTGCAGAAAAGAGCTTAAAGTTGATTAAAAGTATGTTTTAGGAAACTTTTACGATAACAATGAATTGCTTCTGGGCATTTTCTTAGGATGTGCCACAAACTGACATCAGAGCATATTCCAAAATAATACTAGAGTCTGGGGTCACCAAACTTTTCCTATAAAGAAGTAGGGAGCAAATATTTTAGACTTAGCTCATTTGAACTTGAAAGCAGCAATAGACAATGCAAAAAGCAAATAAGTGTGGCAATAATGAAATAAAAGTTTATTCACAAAACCAAGCAGTCTCCCGTGGACAACTGTTTGCCAATTCCTGCTGTACTATGCCAAAACATCGTTTTCCGATAAGTAATCTTATTTTTCTTTCAGAATTACCCCTCTCTACCATCTTTACCACCAGTGCAGGTGGGTCAGGTGCTTCAAGACCCACAGCTTTTGATTCAGATGTGCATTCAGGTCTAGGCAAAGATTGTGTGCCCCCTATGATTGAGTTAGGGGTGGGTACATGAGCCAAGGCAGCCAGAATCAAATTAAGTTTGTTAAAGGATTTTTGCCTGAACAGCTCTGTAGTTCAGTCTGGAATGATACAAGGCTGGAATGTTTGGATCAGCACATAAAACCTGCCTGTATTCAGGCAGAATACAGCACATAAAATTGTCTGAATTAAGTTGGATTCCCTAATATAAGGATTTTTGTTTCCAGGAAAACCTGAAGGAGCCCCTCCCCCTGCGCCAGCATAGTAGAGGGAGCTGGGACCAAAGACAGAGCAGGCCCAGCGGCCTGCTGAGGGGCAGAGCCGCCCCCCACCCCCCTCGCCTGCCAGGTAGGGGAAGGGTGACCACCGACAGAAAAGGCCCAGTGGCCCAGGGCGGGACAGAGCTTCCAATCACTCCTGCAAGGTAGGCGGGCCTGCGACCCACCGGCAGAAGAGGAGCAGCCGCCTGCTGAGAGGCTGAGCCGCCCCCTCCCCCTGTGCCGGCATAGTAGAGGGAACTGGGACCAAACACAGAGCAGGCCCAGCGGCCTGCTGAGGGGCAGAGCCGCCCCCCACCCCCCTCGCCTGCCAGGTAGGGGAAGGGTGACCACCGACAGAAAAGGCCCAGTGGCCCAGGGCGGGACAGAGCTTCCAATCACTCCTGCAAGGTAGGCGGGCCTGCGACCCACCGGCAGAAGAGGAGCAGCCGCCTGCTGAGAGGCTGAGCCGCCCCCTCCCCCTGTGCCGGCATAGTAGAGGGAACTGGGACCAAAGACAGAGCAGGCCCAGCGGCCTGCTGAGGGGCAGAGCCGCCCCCCACCCCCCTCGCCTGCCAGGTAGGGGAAGGGTGACCACCGACAGAAAAGGCCCAGTGGCCCAGGGCGGGACAGAGCTTCCAATCACTCCTGCAAGGTAGGCGGGCCTGCGACCCACCGGCAGAAGAGGAGCAGCCGCCTGCTGAGAGGCTGAGCCGCCCCCTCCCCCTGTGCCGGCATAGTAGAGGGAACTGGGACCAAAGACAGAGCAGGCCCAGCGGCCTGCTGAGGGGCAGAGCCGCCCCCCACCCCCCTCGCCTGCCAGGTAGGGGAAGGGTGACCACCGACAGAAAAGGCCCAGTGGCCCGCGGCGGGACAGAGCTTCCAATCACTCCTGCAAGGTAGGCGGGCCTGCGACCCACCGGCAGAAGAGGAGCAGTCGCCTGCTGAGAGGCTGAGCCGCCCCCTCCCCCTGCGCCGGCATAGTAGAGAGAACTGGGACCAAACACAGAGCAGGCCCAGCGGCCTGCTGAGGGGCAGAGCCGCCCCCCACCCCCCTCGCCTGCCAGGTAGGGGAAGGGTGACCACCGACAGAAAAGGCCCAGTGGCCCGCAGCGGGACAGAGCTTCCAATCACTCCTGCAAGGTAGGCGGGCTTGCGACCCACCGGCAGAAGAGGAGCAGCCGCCTGCTGAGAGGCTGAGCCGCCCCCTCCCCCTGCGCCAGCATAGTAGAGGGAACTGGGACCAAAGACAGAGCAGGCCCAGCGGCCTGCTGAGGGGCAGAGCCGCCCCCCACCCCCCTCGCCTGCCAGGTAGGGGAAGGGTGACCACCGACAGAAAAGGCCCAGTGGCCCAGGGCGGGACAGAGCTTCCAATCACTCCTGCAAGGTAGGCGGGCCTGCGACCCACCGGCAGAAGAGGAGCAGTCGCCTGCTGAGAGGCTGAGCCGCCCCCTCCCCCTGCGCCGGCATAGTAGAGGGAACTGGGACCAAACACAGAGCAGGACCAGCGGCCTGCTGAGGGGCAGAGCCGCCCCCCACCCCCCTCGCCTGCCAGGTAGGGGAAGGGTGACCACCGACAGAAAAGGCCCAGTGGCCCAGGGCGGGACAGAGCTTCCAATCACTCCTGCAAGGTAGGCGGGCCTGCGACCCACCGGCAGAAGAGGAGCAGTCGCCTGCTGAGAGGCTGAGCCGCCCCCTCCCCCTGCGCCGGCATAGTAGAGGGAACTGGGACCAAACACAGAGCAGGCCCAGCGGCCTGCTGAGGGGCAGAGCCGCCCCCCACCCCCCTCGCCTGCCAGGTAGGGGAAGGGTGACCACCGACAGAAAAGGCCCAGTGGCCCAGGGCGGGACAGAGCTTCCAATCACTTCTGCAAGGTAGGCGGGCCTGCGACCCACCGGCAGAAGAGGAGCAGCCGCCTGCTGAGAGGCTGAGCCGCCCCCTCCCCCTGCGCCAGCATAGTAGAGGGAACTGGGACCAAACACAGAGCAGGCCCAGCGGCCTGCTGAGGGGCAGAGCCGCCCCCCACCCCCCTCGCCTGCCAGGTAGGGGAAGGGTGACCACCGACAGAAAAGGCCCAGTGGCCCAGGGCGGGACAGAGCTTCCAATCACTCCTGCAAGGTAGGCGGGCCTGGGACCCACTGGCAGAAGAGGAGCAGCCGCCTGCTGAGAGGCTGAGCCGCCCCCTCCCCCTGCGCTGGCATAGTAGACGGAACTGGGACCAATCACAGAGCAGGCCCAGTGGCCTGCTGAGGGGCAGAGCCGCCCCCCACCCCCCTCGCCTGCCAGGTAGGGGAAGGGTGACCACCGACAGAAAAGGCCCAGTGGCCCGCGGCGGGACAGAGCTTCCAATCACTCCTGCAAGGTAGGCGGGCCTGCGACCCACTGGCAGAAGAGGAGCAGCCGCCTGCTGAGAGGCTGAGCCGCCCCCTCCCCCTGCGCCGGCATAGTAGAGGGAACTGGGACCAAACACAGAGCGGGCCCAGCGGCCTGCTGAGGGGCAGAGCCGCCCCCCACCCCCCTCGCCTGCCAGGTAGGGGAAGGGTGACCACAGACAGAAAAGGCCCAGTGGCCCGCGGTGGGACAGAGCTTCCAATCACTCCTGCAAGGTAGGCGGGCCTGCGACCCACCGGCAGAAGAGGAGCAGCCGCCTGCTGAGAGGCTGAGCTGCCCCCTCCCCCTGCGCTGGCATAGTAGAGGGAACTGGGACCAAACACAGAGCAGGCCCAGCGGCCTGCTGAGGGGCAGAGCCGCCCCCCACCCCCCTCGCCTGCCAGGTAGGGGAAGGGTGACCACCGACAGAAAAGGCCCAGTGGCCCGCGGCGGGACAGAGCTTCCAATCACTCCTGCAAGGTAGGCGGGCCTGCGACCCACCGGCAGAAGAGGAGCAGCGGCCTGCTGAGAGGCAGAGCCGCCCCCTCCCCCCCGCGCCTGCAAGGTAGTCGGAACTGAGACCACCATCAGAACAGGTCAGACCTGCAACTGAGAGACAGAACAGGCCCAGTGGCCTGAGGAAGGGTAGAGCCGCCCCCCCCCCACGCCTGCAAAGTAGGCGGACCTGCGACCCACTGGCAGTACAGCCCCAGAGGCCTGCAGAGGGGCAGTGCCACTGCCTGCGCCTGCAAAGTAGGCAGAACGGCGACCACCGACAGAACAAGCCTAGCGGCCCGCAGAGGGGCAGAGCCGCCGCCCGTGCCTGCGAGGGAGACTTTGCAACTATACAAGACCAATATAAATATATAGGGGGAAAATTCAATAGCACAACAGTTTCACCAAGAAGAAAGGAACGCGAACAGTATGAAGAGACAAGGAAAGAAAGGACCACAAGCATTGCAGGTCAACTCAACTTTAGAAGAGGTAATAGCTGCAGCTGATGGAATGTCAGATAAAGAATTCAGGATATACATGCTTCAGATGATCTGGAGTCTCAAGGAAGACATCAGACAGCAAAATCAGACAATGAAAGATCACTTCAACAATGAATTACATAAACAAATCCAAGAAGCAAAAGATCAACTATACAGGGAAATAGAGGTTATAAAAAACAAACAAACAGAAATCCTAGAAATGCAGGAAGCAATAAGCCAACTTAAAAACTCAATTGAGAATACTACCAGCAGAGTAGAACACTTAGAAGACAGAACATCAGACAATGAAGATAAAGTATTTCAACTTGAAAAGAACATAGACAGCTCAGCAAGACTGTTAAGAAACCATGAGCAGAACATCCAAGAAATATGGGATAACATCAAGAGACCAAATTTAAGAGTCATTGGGATACAGGAAGGAACAGAGTTTCAAACCAAAGGAATGAGCAATCTATTCAATGAAATAATTCGAGAAAACTTCCCAGACTTGAAGAATGAGACAGAACCCCAAATCCTAGAAGCCTACAGGACGCCGAATGTGCAAAATCATAAGAGACCCACACCTAGACACATTATAATGAAGATGCCCAACATACAGAACAAGGAGAGAATTTTAAAAGCTACAAGAGAAAGGAAGCAGATCACATTTAGGGGTAAGCCAATCAGGATAACAGCTGATCTTTCAACACAGACTCTGAAAGCTAGAAGATCCTGGAATAACATATTTCAAACACTGAAAGAAAATGGGTTCCAACCAAGAATTGTGTTTCCAGCGAAATTAAGCTTCAGGATGGAAGATGAAATTAAAACCTTCCACGATAAACAAAAGTTAAAAGAATTTGCAGCTAGAAAACCATCTCTTCAAAACATCCTTGGCAAAACATTACAGGAAGAGGAAATGGAAAATAACAATGAAAACCAACAGTGGGAGGTAGGACACTAAAGGGGGGAAAATAATCAAAGTGGAAAACAAACCATGTTTAGTAACATAAATAAACAAATATGGCTGGAAGAACAACCCATATCTCAATAATAACCCTAAATGTTAATGGCTTAAACTCACCAATCAAGAGACACAGGCTAGTAGAATGGATCACAAAACAAGACCCAACAATATGCTGCCTACAGGAGACGCATTTGATAGGAAAAGACATACATAGGCTGAAGGTGAAAGGTTGGGAAAAATCATATCACTCATATGGACTTCGGAAACAAGCAGGAGTATCCATACTCATATCAAATAAAATAGATTTTAAGCCAAAGTTAATCAAAAGGGATAAAGAGGGACACTACATACTGCTCAAGGGAACCATACACCAACAAGACATAACAATCATAAATATATATGCCCCAAACAATGGTGCAGCTATGTTCATCAAACAAACTCTTCTCAAGTTCAAGAGTCTAATAGACCACCATACAATAATCATGGGAGACTTCAACACACCTCTATCGCCACTGGACAGATCTTCCAAACAAAAGTTGAATAAGGAAACCATAGAACTCAATAACACAATTAATAACCTAGACTTAATTGACATATATAGAATATACCACCCAACATCAAACAGTTACACTTTTTTCTCAGCAGCACATGGATCCTTCTCAAAAATAGATCATATATTATGTCACAGGGAAACTCTTAGACAATACAAAGGAGTAGAGATAATACCATGCATCCTATCTGATCATAATGGAATGGAACTGAAAATCAACGATAAAAGAAGGAAGGAAAAAGAATATATCACTTGGAGAATGAACAATAGGTTACTGAATGATCAATGGGTTATAGAAGACATCAAGGAGGAAATTAAAAAATTCTTAGAGATTAATGAAAACACAGACACAACACATCGGAATCTATGGGACACATTGAAAGCAGTTCTAAGAGGAAAATTCATTGCTTGGAGTTCATTCCTTAAAAAAAGAAAAAACCAACAAATAAATGATCTCATACTTCATCTCAAAATCCTAGAAAAAGAAGAGCAAAACAACAGCAAAAGAAGTAGAAGGCAAGAAATAATTAAAATCAGAGCTGAAATCAATGAAATCGAAACAAAAGAAACAATTGAAAAAATTGACAAAACTAAAAGTTGGTTCTTTGAAAAAATAAACAAAATCGACAGACCCTTAGCCATGCTAGCGAAGAGAAGAAGAGAGAGAACTCAAATCACTAACATACGGGATGAAAGAGGCAATATCACAACAGACACTTCAGAAATACAGAAGATAATCAAAAATTATTTTGAATCCTTATACTCCAATAAATTAGAAGATAGTGAAGGCATAGATAAATTTCTTAAGTCATATGATCTGCCCAGATTGAGTCAGGAGGATATAGACAACCTAAACAGACCAATATCAATTGAGGAAATAGAAGAAACCATCAAAGGACTACCAACTAAGAAAAGCCCAGGACCGGATGGGTATACAGCAGAGTTTTACAAAACCTTTAAAGAGGAACTAATACCAATACTTTTCAAGCTACTTCGGGAAATAGAAAAAGAGGGAGAACTTCCAAATTCATTCTACGAGGCCAACATCACCCTGATACCTAAACCAGACAAAGACACTTCAAAGAAAGAAAACTACAGACCAATATCTCTAATGAACCTAGATGCAAAAATCCTCAATAAAATTCTGGCCACTCGGATACAAAGGCACATCAAAAAAATTGTGCACCATGATCAAGTAGGATTCATCCCTGGGATGCAAGGCTGGTTCAATATAAGGAAATCAATAAATGTTATTCACCACATCAATAGACTTAAAAATAAGAACCATATGATCATCTCGATAGATGCGGAAAAAGCATTCGACAAAGTACAGCATCCCTTTATGTTCAAAACTCTAGAAAAACTAGGGATAACAGGAACATACCTCAATATTGTAAAAGCAATCTATGCTAAGCCTCAGGCTAGCATCATTCTGAATGGAGAAAAATTGAAGGCATTCCCTCTAAAATCTGGAACAAGACAGGGATGCCCTCTCTCACCACTTCTGTTCAACATAGTTCTCGAAACACTGGCCAGAGCAATTAGACAGACGAAAGAAATTAAAGGCATCAAAATAGGAAAAGAAGAACTTAAATTATCACTATTTGCAGATGACATGATTCTATACCTAGCAGACCCAAAAGGGTCTACAAAGAAACTATTAGAGCTAATAAATGAATTCAGCAAAGTGGCAGGATATAAAATCAACACGCATAAATCAAAGGCATTCCTGTATATCAGCGACAAATCCTCTGAAATGGAAATGAGGACAACCACTCCATTCACAATATCTTCAAAAAAAATAAAATACTTGGGAATCAACCTAACAAAAGAGGTGAAAGACTTATACAATGAAAACTACAGAACCCTAAAGAGAGAAATAGAAGAAGATCTTAGAAGATGGAAAAATATACCCTGTTCATGGATAGGCAGAACTAACATCATCAAAATGGCGATATTACCAAAAGTTCTCTATAGGTTTAATGCAATGCCAATCAAAATCCCAACGGCATTTCTTGTAGAAATAGAGAAAGCAATCATGAAATTCATATGGAAAAATAAAAGACCCAGAATAGCAAAAACAATGCTAAGCAGGAAGTGTGAATCAGGCGGTATAGCGATACCAGACTTCAAACTATATTACAGAGCAATAGTAACAAAAACAGCATGGTACTGGTACCAAAACAGGCGGGTGGACCAATGGTACAGAATAGAGGACACAGAAACCAATCCACAAAACTACAACTATCTTATATTTGATAAAGGGTCTAAAAGCATGCAATGGAGGAAGGATAGCATCTTCAACAAATGGTGCTGGGAAAACTGGAAATCCATATGCAACAAAATGAAACTGAATCCCTTTCTCTCGCCATGCACAAAAGTTAATTCAAAATGGATCAAGGAGCTTGATATCAAATCAGAGACGCGCCGTCTGATAGAAGAAAAAGTTGGCTACGATCTACAGTCGGTGGGGTCGGGCTCCAAATTCCTCAATAGGACACCCATAGCACAAAAGTTAATAACTAGAATCAACAAATGGGACTTACTCAAACTAAAAAGTTTTTTCTCAGCAAAAGATACAATAAGAGAGGTAAATAGAGAGCCTACATCCTGGGAACAAATCTTTACTCCTCACACTTCAGATAGAGCCCTAATATCCAGAGTACACAAAGAGCTCAAAAAATTAGACAATAAGAGAACAAACAACCCAATCAACAAATGGGCCAAGGACCTGAACAGACACTTCTCAGAGGAGGACATACAGTCAATCAACAAGTACATGAAAAAATGCTCACCATCTCTAGCAGTCAGAGAAATGCAAATCAAAACCACCCTAAGATACCATCTCACTCCAGTTAGATTGGCAGCCATTATGAAGTCAAACAACAACAAGTGCTGGCGAGGATGTGGGGAAAAGGGTACACTTGTACATTGCTGGTGGGACTGCAAATTGGTGCAGCCAATTTGGAAAGCAGTATGGAGATTTCTTGGAAAGCTGGGAATGGAGCCACCATTTGACCCAGCTATTCCCCTTCTCGGTCTATTCCCTAAAGACCTAAAAAGAGCATGCTACAGGGACACTGCTACATCGATGTTCATAGCAGCACAATTCACAATAGCTAGACTGTGGAACCAACCTAGATGCCCTTCAATGGATGAATGGATAAAAAAAATGTGGCATTTATACACAATGGAGTATTACTCTGCATTAAAAAATGACAAAATCATAGAATTTACAGGGAAATGGATGGCATTAGAGCAGATTATGCTAAGTGAAGCTAGCCAATCCCTAAAAAACAAATGTCAAATGTCTTCTTTGATATAAGGAGAGTAGCTAAGAACAGAGTAGGGTCGAAGAGCATGAGAAGAAGATTAACATTAAACAGGGATGAGAGGTGGGAGGGAAAGGGAGAGAGAAGGGAAAATGCATGGAAATGGAAGGAGACCCTCAGAGGTATACAAAAGTACATACAAGAGGAAGTGAGGGGAAGGGGAAAAATAATACAAGGGGGACAAACGAATGTCAGTAAAGGGGGCAGAGAGAGAAGAGGGGAGGGGAGGGGAGGGGAGGGGAGGGGAGGGGGGATAGTAGAGGATAGGAAAGACAGCAGAATACAACAGACACTAGTATGGCAATATGTAAATCAATGGATGTGTAACTGATGTGATTCTGCAATCTGTATATGGGGTAAAAATGGGAGCTCATAACCCACTTGAATCAAATTGTGAAATATGATATATCAAGAACTATGTAATGTTTTGAACAGCCAACAATAAAAAATAAAAAAAAATAAAAAAAAAAAAAAAAAAGAAAACCTGAAGGAGAATATGGAAGGGGAAGGAGATCAATCAAGGATGTAATATCAAGCAGTCACAAGTAGGATGGTTTAGGCTGGGTTCTGCAGAAAGTGGGGGAGCTCCGGGGACAGCCTGTACTACGAAGTTATTCACATTGGGTTGAGGGAGTTGGGATGTTTATACCCCATATGCCAGTCAGGTCTACTCCTGGGAGAACTTAAATTCCCAGGAACTTTAGCTCTCAAGGCAGGCAATGCTGGCTTCCAAACTGAAGGCAAACAGACACAGGTGCCGTCTATCGGAAGCCAAAGGACACAGCAGGTAAAAGTGTACAAAGGTCGTAGATAGAAAACTGACAGTTTTTGCTACACTGTTAGAGAAGTGGCTAAAGAAGGAGCCAAAGGCAAGAGCTAGGAATAACATGTTTTAAGACAATTTTTGAACTCATGCATCCGGTTATTCCTGAAACCCTAAGATACCCCTAGACTTTGTACTTATGTAAGGGCAGGGGAGAAAACCCTTTGAGTTGTTTTTTATTACTTGCCAGCAAAAGTGTCTTAATTGGTAGAAATGCACAATTGATCAGACTTTGCCATAACAGAGAATAGCAACATAACAAACCTGGGAAGGTAGCATATTGGCCTTTGGACCACAAGTCTCAACTGAGCTTTTGTGTCTCTATTTCTGTTCTTCATAACAGCCCCATTGCAGGATTGCAAGGGTAGCAGTCTTTCACACTCCTATGAAAATCCAACTCCTGAGAATGAGGGGAGGCCTGAAAAATCTGACCTCAGTTGGGGAGGAACCCCAGGTGCACTCAAGGCCCTAATAAATAATGGAGCACAAGTAGAAGAAAAGGCAAGAAATGTGGGAAATGTGATATCTCAGTTCCAAGGCCCGGTGGACCAACGTGGCAGCCTTGGATAGAAACAGATTAAGTGTGAGAAATCACTCATCCCTAATATGCAGCCGTTTCATAGACTTGGCCATGGCGGGAGGCATTCAGCCTCAGTAAGCCACAGACAACAAAATGTGCATTTTTTTCACTTCAGAGGATTTAGCCAGTTGATTAACTACAAAAAGAGGGAGCTCAGTGGGTAAAAGACTTGAGCTTTCACTTCAGGGAATTCTGGTTGAGCCCTCCAAGAACTGGAGTTCACGTCTCAGCTCTGGGACGCTTCTGGATAATAGCTCACATCAGAAAACCACAGTAAAGGATTTGGCAAGGGGGACCAGGCCAGGGGGGGTCAGATGGGCAAGGGATTATGGGAAGTCTCTCCTGCCACCCTCATGGAATTCTCAAAGATACGGCAAGATAAGCAGAGAACATTGGAAATCCAGATCCAGATCTGATTTGAAATTGCCTCATGGTTTTGGAGAAACAAGGAATACATGGCTTGTACAAAGAAATATGACAGTCATGGGCACATTCTTCCACTTACCGGTTTCTTTATTCTTTTTCTTACTTTTAAGAGTACCTGCACATCAATAGAATGGGATATCAGGAAAAGACAGAGATTCACAAATGTCATTGTAGTCAGGGCTGAATTTACCAATAGGCAGATTGAATTAGATTTAACTGTAAGAAATCACTAATATTCCACCATTTTTGGTCTACAAAAATGACAGTTGCATATAGTTTAATAATTTTAATTTAGCAATAGGGCCATCCAAACAGGAGAATTCTTTTTCTGAAATATTCTAATGTGAATTAAAAATGTATTGAAGCAGATTTCATGATAAAACTCTGAGTGTCGAATGTTTTTATGTTCTTTGGCCTTTGCTTTATTATTCAGTATTGCCTTTATTTTGAGTTATATGTTGAAGATGGGATGTGGAGAGAAAAAAAAATTTCAGGCCTTGGGTCTATAAAGATCCTAGTTGAGGGCTCAGGCTGCAGCTCATTGGTAGAGCGCCCACCTCTCATGTGTGAGGCACTGAGTTCAATCCTCAGCACCACACAAAAATAAATAAATAAATAAAGATATTGTGTCCAACTACAATGAAAAAAAAAGTATTAAAAAAAGATCCATGGGGCTGGGGATGTGGCTCAAGCAGTAGCGTGCTCGTCTGGCATGCATGTGGCCCGGGTTCGATCCTCAGCACCACATACAAACAAAGACGTTGTGTCTGCTGAAAACTAAAAAATGAATATTAAAATTCTCTCTCTCTCTCTCTTAAAAAAAAGATCCTATTTGAATTAGTATGAATCTCTATGGGTCTTAATAGTTTTTGCATTATTCCAAATACCTAATAAAAGATCCGAGTCCACCACTTAGGAGCTGTGTGACTTTAGGTTACACAGATGTAAGTCCTGTGATTTTTTTTTAAGTCCAAACAATCCCTTTTGTTATAAAATAATAAAAGGGTATGTCTTATAGGGGTCTTGTTGAGAATTAAGTAAGATAATGCCTGTAAGGTATCTTCATATAGTAAATATAATAACTATTAGCTGGGATAATAAAGTTCACCATTATTATTATTATCATTATTACTAGGGCAAGTCTGGACAAAGCTGAAAGCAGTGAAACGTCTTTTCCATTTTCAGACAACCTTCCAAGTTCACCTTTCTGGGTTTTCATCTCTCCCATTGGTAACAAAAGATGAACCTGAACTTGGAGTTGAAGAGTTAAGATTGTCTCTGCATTACCACTTCCCAAATGTATGACTTTAAACAAGTTAAAGGTCTCTGAGCCTTGGTTTCCTTATTTATAAAGGTGGGAAATACTCCTCTGTGGGTTGGTAGTAGTTTTAAATATAAAAATTGAACCACTAAGCTTGCCACTCCGTGACTCCTTCCCCAAGCCCAACCCATCTAGGCTGCCTAGGGATTCTGGCTTTTGTGCAAAGCCTAAGCCCCTTCCCTCTTCTCTCCTCCCTCCACATGGAGTCAAAACCTCAGTTCTCCAGATCCTCTTCTACTGTCTCTCAATCTGGTATAGTAAAGCAGCTCAAGGTGCTAATGACATTCATCTACTTGAGAATCATTCTTCTTGTTGTTGTTGTTCTTTTTAGATACACATGACAGTAGAGTGCATTTTGACACATTATACATACATGGAGTATAACTTATTCTAAATAGAATCCCATTCTTGTGGTTGAACATGACATTCTGTGTTCTAGATCACCTAATAGGTGCCAGTTGCTGGGGTTCAACAGTGAGTAAAACAACAACAACAAAAATCCCTACCCTTAGTGAATTTATCCTGTGGAAACAGGGTTTGGGCTGAGTTTTATGTAACTAGTGGACAACAAAGTAAATGGCATCTACAGCATATGAGATATTGGTAATTCTTTTTCTTTTTGTACCAGGGATTGAAACCAGGGACACTTAATCACAGAGCCACATCCTCAGCTCTTTTTTATATTTTACTTAGGGACAGGGTCTCACTGAGTTGGTTAGGGCTTTGCTAAGTTGTTGAGGCTGACTTTGAATTTGTGATCCTGTCTCTGCCTCCTGAGCTGCTAGGATTACAGGTATGTGCCTCTACACCCAGCCAAGTGTTGGTAATTGTTTTTCTTTTCTTGTTTAAAAAAAATTTATTTGTTCTTTTTAGTTATACATAACAGTAGAATGTATTTTGACATATTATACATACATGGAGTATAACTTCCCTTTCTTGTGGTTGTACATGAAATAGAGTTACACTGGTGGTGTATTCATGTATGAATATAGGAAAGTTATATCCGGTTCATTCTACTATCTTTTCTGTTCCCATGCCTACTATTCCCTTTTCTTTATTCCCCTTTGTTTAAGCTAATGAACTTCTATTCTTCCCTCCCCCTCCCTTATTATGTGTTATTATCCACATATCAGAGAAAAATTTGGGATTGGCTTATTTCACCTAGCATGACAGTCTCCAGTTCCATTTACTGGCAAATTCCATAATTTCACTCTTCTTTATTGCCAAGTTTTATATATATATATAATCACATTTCTTTATTCATTCATCTGTTGAAGGGCACCTAGTTTAGTTCCCTAGCTTAGCTGTTGTGAATTGAGCTGCTATAAACATTGATGTGGCTGTATCACTATAGTATGATGATTTTAAGTCCTTTTGGAGGTGTTTTTAATTTTTTTTTTTTTGTATTGGGAATTAAACTCAGGGGCAATCGACCACTGAGCCACATCCCCAGCCCTATTTTGTATTTTATTTAGAGACAGGGTCTTACTGAGTTGCTTAGAGCCTCACTTTTGCTGAGGCTGGCTTTCAACTCGCAATCATCTTACTTTAGCCTCCCATGCTGCTGGGAGTACAGGCAGGCACCACTGCATCTGACATGTTTTTAATTCTTAAAGATAAAAATTTATAGTGGAAGGGAGTGATTGGAAACCTGTGTGTGTGTGTGTATGTGTGCATGTGTGCTTGAGTGTGTGCTGTGTGTACCTGTGTGTGTTTTGGGAGATTGCTAGGAAGGGCTGACTGAGAAACCAACTTTGAGTATAGTCCTGAGGGATGACAATGAGAGATGTAGGGAAAGACGACTTCCCAGTCTACAATCCTACTATATAATACATCATCTATATGACAGATTTTTATATCAAGTTCAGAATTATTAGCTTTTACCCTTAAATAAATCCTAAGATTTATTCACCTTTGACAAGACTTCTAATATTGCAACTGGGATTAAAAACTCATTTTGGGCAAGCCAGGTTAATACCTGGTCCTCAAATGATTGTGTTAGCAGAGAAGTCACTTTTTACTTAATTATAGCTGAAAGCATCCTAATTTTCAGCACAACACCCTCTGCCCTCCCACATTTGGTTAAGATTCTTTTCTCTAAGAAGTGTGTGCCATAATATTCAACCCAGTTTACTGTTCTAAAAGGCCAAGATCCAGAGGAAAAATCAATACTTGGAACTCAATCATAATAGCTGCCAGTGCTAAACACAATACTTAGAATGGACCTAGCATGGTTCTCAGTGTTCCTTATATGTTATATGTGACCTAATCCTCACGACAACTCTGAAGCAGCTTCCTTAAGGCAGCTTCCATAATTTTCCTGATGAGGAAACTGAGGGACAGAACAGTTAGGTAACTTGCTCAGAGTCATGCTATTGGTAAAACACTAGATATGAAATTTTTAATCTAGTCATACTTTTAAGTACCAGATCATTTGTTTTTAAACTCCACTGTGGATTAGTTACCTGAAAAGCTTGCAAAACCCAAATCGCTGGCTCCAAACTCAGAGATTTTGCATTCTGGCAGGCTCTCAGGTGTTGCTGCTGCTGATCTGGGGACCAGATTTTGAAAATAACTTTGCTATGTTATGTCATGTCCAGCTGGAGGCACCGGCTTCTGTGGAAGTGGCCCTTCACACCCCTGTCCCCTCCTTCCCTAGTTAACATAAGAACCTGGCTCTACAGTTTCTAGTGTCTCAGTCCCCAAAGTCCCTTTACTTTCTACTTTGGAATCATGGAGGTAGTCATTAGGACTGGTGTGTCTTTTCTTGGGAAGATCCTAGGACTTTGAAGGGCTAAGAAGGCCTGGTGCCTCAAGGCTGGTCCCGAGCCCCAGGCTGTTGGAGATGGCAGGGGATTTAGAGTTTCCCCCATAGGATTATGCTCAGCTCACCAGTGTAGGAAGGCAGCAGGCACTGGGGGTGAAATCCTAGTTCAGAACAAGAGACAGAACATTTGCAAGGATGTTTTTGCTTCTGGATGATATGTTTGGATGCCTGAAAAGGGCATAAATGCAGTGGAAAAACAGTGAAGGCAGGGACTCTCAATTTTTAGCAGTTTCTATTTAGCCTTTTGCATGTACCGGGCGGGCACTGTCTCACATACAGAAGTAAATGAGGCAGGTATGGACCCTGGTCTTGTGGAGATGGCATTCTAACAGAGGGGGTCTATAATAAATAAATACTCAAAATAATACAAAGTATAATACCAGGTAGTAACTATAGCTATGAGGAAAGTTGAGCATCTTAAGGGTATTGAAAGCAAGTATGTGAATAGAAAGACAGTAGAGTGAATCAGACATAATTCCTATGTTCATCTTATGAATACACCACCAGTGAAACTCTGCATCATGTACAACCACAAGAATGAGATCCTAATTAGAATAAGTTATACTCCCTATATGTAAAATATGTAAAAATACACTCTACTGTCAGGTATATCTAAAAAGAAAAAAAATTTAAAAAAGAAAGTGAGTATTTGTATGAGTGTCTGTGGTGTGTGTGTCTGTGTATCTGTGTGTGTATGTGTATGCACGCGTGCACATGTTTGGTGTGCTAGTTTAGTGAGAGCAGTCAAGCAAACCTTGTTGATTGGGGGACCTTTAGTAGAGACAGGGACAAATTATCTGCTAGATACTTTGATGCAAACTGGAAGATATGGGTCAAATTCAGACCCCAGGTGTTATTTGGCTTGATAACATCTTGGTTGGCCATTTCACATAAAACCTTGGTTTTTGGTTTCTCTTGAAGCAACACTGGGCCCACAGACCTACAGGACAACGCTTTGCTGGAGTGAGCAATGGCTGTCCTCCTTCAATGAGATGAGTGCTCTCTGACTACCCTGCTCCTCTTATGGACTTTCCCTGTCTAACCTCTTTGGGTATGTATTTGAGGTCATGGATCTTTGCCATGAGACCAGAAAATAAAACAAACAAAAAGCAAGGATAATTTCCGTGTCCAGATATTACTCCTAAATCAGGCCCTCATTATCTGTCAATCTATCTTTTTACTGTCCTTGTTTATTCAAGCCTCATATTACATGTAAACTATATGATTTCAGAATTGTTAGTATGTACCCCTGTGGGAAGAGGATTTACTAACTAGAGTACAATCTGTATGTGTAGCTCTTTTTGTGTTTAGTCTTATACTATCTAGTCAAAACACTGTTTCCCAAAATTGTTTGTAAGATATTTCTAAATTTGTTTCCAGTATGGCTGCTGTATTTTGCATTTCCATTAGCAATGACTGAGAATTTTAATTGCTCTGCATCGTTGTTAGCTCTTAGTATTGCAGCTTTCAAAATTTTAGACATCTAAATAATCGCATAGTAGTATCTCATTGAAGTTTTGATCTGCATTTCCCTAATGACTATTAATGTTTAACATCTTTTCTTATGCTTATTTGCCATGTGTGTGTGTGTCTGCGCGCCATGAGCGTGTATTCTTATTCATTAATACATACAAATATGCATTTATTTTGGTGAAGTGCCCATTCAGGTAATTTGTTCATTTAAAAATTATTTTTCATTTTGTTTGTTTAGTATTGTTGAATTATGACAGTTACTTATGTATTCTGGACACAAATCCTTTGAAAGATGTATCATTTGGAAATATTTTCTCCTAATCTTTTCATTTCCTTAACAATGTTTTTCATAGAGTAAAAGTCTTTAATTTTGATAAAGTCCACCTAATTTTTTTTCTTTTGTGTGCTGAGTTTTTAAATTCATGTTTAAAAATTCTTTTGCAAATCCGAAGTTAGAGCAAGTCACTCCTGCGTTTTTTCTAGAACTTCTAAAAAGTTTTTACATTTTACATTCTATGAACAATTTCTAGCCCATTTATTATCATATGTGAGATATATATATAGAAGACTACTTTTCCACACGGGCATCTAGTTGTTTCAAGGTAATTTGTTAAACAAATTATCTTTTTTAAATTAAATTATCTGGGCACTTTTGTCAAAAATCAGTTGACCATATTTATGTGGGTCTGTTTCTAGCCATTTTATTATCTTCCATTGATTTATATGTCTATTCTCTCATCAAACTACACTGTTTTGTTTATTGTAGGTTTTTGGGGGATGTGGGGTCACTCATTTTAAAAGCTATTTATTTAAAATTGATAAATCAAAATTGCCTATATTGGTGTTGGGTAAAAATGTTGTTTTTGAAACATGTTTACCTTGTGGAATAGCTAAATGGATTTAATTAACATAGCCATTATTTCCTGTATTAATCATTTCTTTGGTTTGTTTGTTTGTGGTGAGAACAGTTAAAATCTACTTTTAATGTTTTTTAAGAATAATACATTGTAATTAGCTATGATTCCCATGTTGTACAATAGATGTTTTGGATTTATTCCTCCTAACTAAAATTTTGTCTTTTCACAAACATCTTCCCATTCACTGTCCCCAGCCCCAGGTAGCCACCCTTCCACTCTCTATTTCTATGAGGTCAATTTTTTACGATTTCACATGTAAGTGAGACCATGTGTATTTGTCTTTCTGTGCCTGGCTTCTTTCACTTAACATAATGTCCTCTATACTTATTCATGTTGTTAACAAATGGTAGAATTTCCTTTTTTGTTGTTTTTTTGAGACTGAATAGTATCCTATTGCATATATACACTAGATTTTCTTTACCTACTTGAGTAGGTTGATTCCATTTCTTGCCTATTAAGAATAAATGCTAAATGAACATGTATGTGAGATGTCTCTTTGACATACTGATTCCATTTTCTCTGGATATATACCCCGTAATGAGATTGCTGGATCATATGGTAGCTCTCTTTTTAACTTTTTGAGGAACCTCTATACTGTTTTTCCGTAATGGCTGTACTAATTTACATTGCTACCCAGTGTCCCCTTTTCTCCATATCCTCTATACCTCTTCATGTCTTTTGTCTTTTTTGGTAATAGCCATTCTAACAGGTATGAGGTGATATCTCATTGTGGTTTTAATTTGCATTTCTCTAATAATTAGTATTGTTGAGCCTTGTTCATATACTTGTTGGCTATTTGTATAGCTTCATTGGTTTGTTCAGATCCTTGCCCATTTTTAATCGGGTTACTTGCTTTCTTATTATTGAGTTGTTTGAATTCCTTATATATTTTGGATATTAACTTATTATCATATGGTTTACAAATATTTTCTTCCATTCCATAGGCTGTTTCTTCACTCATTGTTTCCTTTGCTGTGCGGAAGATTTTAGTTTGATACCATCTCACCTGTCTATTTTCACTTTGGTTGTTTGTGTTTTGGGGTTCATATTCAAACATTCATTGCCCAGGCTAATGTCATCAAGCTTTTCTCCTATATTTTCTTCTAGCAGTTTTATAGTTTCAGATTTTGCATTTTAGTCTTTAAACCATTTTGAGTTCATTTTAGTTTTGTAGTTAAGTTTTAAAACCAACTAGTGGTAGTCCTCCAAATTTTTGAATCAGTTTCTTGATAGCTATTAAAAACCCTTGTGGAATGTTTTATAGAGTTTCATTGAATTAACTGAAAACACAGGGTTGATAATCACCACGGTGGGCCCTATGGGCCATTTTGAGGATTTTTTTTTTTTTTTTTATTCTAAGTGAGAAGGGAATCCTTTGTAGAACTCTCAGCAGGTAAATATGACTTTGTCATATTTTTAAAAGAATTATCTTGGCTTTTTCAGGGAGAAAACATTATGGAAGCAGCAAGGATAGAAGCAGAGAGAGCATCAGGAGGCAACTGCAATAAGCTAGGTAGCAAAGACTGTTGCTCATAGCAATGGATCAAGGTAGAGGTGATGAGGGATAGAGAGTTGTGCCCATACTCTAACATAGACACAGCAGTACTTACTGTTCAGTTGCCTGTAAAACTCAAAGAGGAGGCAAGTTCTATACCAATTTTTATTTTTTATACTTTTTGATCTGAGCCACTAGAGGAAAATGAATTTTTCATTTATTAAGATATGTTATACAAATGAAGCAAAATTTTAGGCATTTAATTTTGAGATGTCCATTTGGCATTCAACTGAGGCTAATGAGCAGGCAGGCAAGTAGGGCACCAAGCCTAGAATTCAAGGGAGGGATGTAGGGATACAGATTTGAGAAATCTTAGCAGTATATTTTTGATGATATTTCCCATTCATTTTCTCTTTCTGAAATTTTTATTAATTAGATTTGGCTTCTTTTATACCAGATTTCTTAATCTCCATGTTTACTTTTATATTTCCAGTTTCTTAAGTTTTTTTGGTTCAATTTTTTGGACTTTCTGTTCCATCCATTTATCTGCTCATTTGTATTTTGTTACAATGGTATAATTTTTCAGGTTTTCTGCTTTTGATTTCTCCTTTAGTATTCTGCTCTGGTTTTGTCAAATTGGGAGTTCTTGATATCTCTCTGAAGATATTAATTGGTATCTTTAAAGTTTTCCCCAAGTACCTAAGTCATCTTTTGGGTTTGTGTGAGTGAGTCAGTTTAGAGAGCTTTCTTCAAGGGAGAGTTGTTTAGTAACCCCTGATATTCATGAATACAAGTAAAATATTAAGAATCTTTTTAGAAGCTGTAATAGGCTGAATTTTTGTGCCATGTTTCAGGTGTTGAGTTCCAAATCCCCCAGTACCTCTGAATGTGACAGTATTTGGAGAGAGGTTATAAAGAGGTAACTTAGTTAAACTGAGATGATTAGAAAAGGTCTACTCCTATATGATGGGTGTCTTTACAAGAAAGGAGATTTGTACATCCAGGGTGAGGGAAGACCAAGTAAAGACAAAGGGGGAAGGGGGCCACGTTTAAGACAAGAAGAGAAGACTCAGAAGAAATTATCTCCAAATTCCAGCATCCAGAAGTGTGGATGTTGGACATTTCTGATGCTTAAGGCGCACAGTCTGTATTATGCTGTTACAGCAGCCCCAGAAAACTAGTGTGGAAGTTTTCAGGCATGGGGCTGTCTTTGCTTTTATTAGAGAACTTCATTGGTGGTTATTCCCTTCTCTCATATACGTAAACATGTGGTTTTAGCAGGTAGCTGTCATTCAATATCTCTAGAGATGATTCTTCCAACTTCTTCCCAAGAGGCAGACACCTAGCTAGGCAGAGGCTTGATGGCCCAGCTATTCAAAATGCTGACTCTTCCCTCACCCTCTGCAATCTTACATCCTACTCTCCCCTTCTGTCCCATCTGGTGCTTCTGAGTTCAGGTTTTACCCTTTCACTTTCATAGGAGATGTCGGGGCTGGCAGTGTTGGGGAGCGGCAGTTGGCATCTCTGCACGAGAGCAGGGGAAGGTGGTATATGAATGCACACCTGGAATTTCAAGCCATCCATATGCTTTTTGGCTTTAAGTCTTACCCTTGTCAAATGTCCTGAATTCTCTGATGCAAATAAGTCTTCTCACTGGTGGTCCTCTGGGTAGGCTCCCACATCAGCCACCACTTCACCATCTCTTTTCTCTTTTACATCATCTGAAAATGTGAATAATCCTCTCCCTTTCTTGCTGAGTCATATCTTTTTTATTCTTCTTGTAACTGTTTCATTGAAATCACATGTTTGAGAAGAGGTATAGGAATGTACTCAATCTATCACTTTCAGCTGTTTAGGAAACTTTTGGGAAAAAAAGAATAATAAAGTGATCATAAATTTTTTCCTACTAAGAATAAATAATAAGAAGAAGTTAGATAAGAGTTAGAGTTAATAATAGAATTACAGTTAAAATTTATAGTTAATAATAGATATGATGAAATAAAAATTTGAAAACTATTTTTTTTAAATGGTACTGAATGGAGTTAGCTGCATTTAATCTCTTTGCAATTTTATTACCTGTCAAATAATAGAGTAGGATTGAGTAACTGGTTCCCCACTGGGAGTTATTAGAATAAGCTTGGGTGCTTGTTGATAATCCAGATCACTGGCCACAAACCCAGAGACTGAAGTTCCTTAGATCTGGGGTAGAAAGTATAAGGTTAAATAATCTCTTGACACTCTGGGCACTTGGATATTCTGTGAGTCTGAAAATTTCATTTTTGTTGCTTTATTTTCTTTTTAGCTGGGAAGTCTTTCATGAATGAAAAATATTCTGACTATTTGGACCCATTTAAAGCCTTAAATTGAACCTCAATCTTGCATATGAATATCACTAATTAATAAGTAAAATTATATAGTTGATTTAGTAGCTGGGAGGGCTAAGAAGGGGTTTAAAAGGATGACATGAAATTTAAAAAAAAATTAAAATATATTTTTATATTTGGAAAGTGATACTCTGCTTTTTAAAAAAATAACTTCTCAAATAAAATGCAAAGCTTTTTTTTTTTCCTTATCTCACACAATGCACAGGAAACAGAATTTATTTTCTACCACACACAAAGCTCACTCATCAGGGTGGGAGTTGCGGGTGGAGGGAAGGCTGTCATGAGAATTTCAAGTTTATACAAAAGGCTCCTGGGTTTAAAAAGGTTGGAAAGCACTGTAGTAGTGAGATGGATTGGTTTTTGAAGAAAAGTGAGAAAAGAAAACCATTAAGTCCAACTGTCACTCTTCCAACTAAATATTGAAACCACTTGGGAAAAAATTGAGTGAAGTTTATAGTCATAAGCAACTTTGGTGTTTTTGAGGTTTGCCTGTGAACCTCCATTTAGCTCTACCAGAGGCTTCTAGAGATGCAATGAATTGCCATGTTTTAAGACTTTCAAATATGTTAAGTTGCCTGTTCAACTGGACTAACTCATTAAAAGGTTTCAGTTCAGTTGATTTGGAGGATTGTATGCTGCATTGTGCTTTGTGGATACAGAACTCAAGAGACTGGGATCTCTGGTCTTTCACAGTTATGGTATGTATGAACTGAACAGATCTCTTAGTATTTTGTCTATAAGTCTTTGTATATCATACTCTGCATGCAAGAGTGATTCAGCTCAAAATTGGTCACCTATGGACTGTGGAGGCTCATTTGACTTACTGATTTGGCCACCAAGGTAAGCATCTTCTACTTCCTTTCTTCTCTGTAACAATGATGACCCAGGACATTGAAATCCAAAGTGGTATTTTTATTTACTGTAGTGATAAAAGTAATGGTAGTAGTTGTCTTGTTCTAGAACATTCCTTCATGTAAGAGGTAAGCTTGATTAGAGTAGAACATCAATATTAAAAACCATGGGTCTACAAACAAGAAAGTTGATTTCAAGCCTGGCTTCTCCCAGTTTTGTGGACTGAGTCAGGATGGTTGAAGATTTCTAAGCCTTTGTGTCTTTTTCTTGAAAAGCTAGTAGCAAGGGGTTCTGGGGATTGCTTCTCCCTATTCCCACCACCAGACACTCTGCAGGAATAGAACAATTCTCTCAGTAGCTATTTTGAAATATAAGTATCCAAATGTATAGAATGTTTGCAACTTATTTGTGAAATTGAGATCAAAAGAGCTATCTGATAGAATTGTTTTCAGAAACAAAAGAAATAAATTTTTTTCTCAAACAGTAAACATCATGCTTGGCATTTTGTCCTAAAGATAACTGTAACACTAAAGTTTTAAACAAAATAATGCTACTGAAAATGTAAAGGATAGGTAGGAAGCACATAATACTGAAAGGTAAGAGACTTGAAGCGGGGAGGCAGGTGGAAAACTTATAATAACACACCACAAAGATTCGTGATCTTAAATAAAGCAGAAGAGGGAAGAGAGAGGATGAGACCAACTTGAGTGTAAAGAGACTTGATTTCTAGAGTTGGGTTCATATCTTATTCATTTTTGTGAACCTACTACCTCATACAATGCCTGGCATAGAGTCAGTGCTGAGAAAATATTTTTTATTTGATCATAGAATGGACTCCATCCAATTGTGTTTCACCAAATAGATAACAAGGTGAGAAATTTTATAGTTTTGATCCTTTTCCCTCATGCTCCCAATTCTTTTTTTTTTAATCTCCTACTCAGGGAGTTAGGCATTCTGCCTTCATTCCCTCGAGAAAAGGGTGCCTTAAAAGAGAGTAGGATTTAAAATGTGGTAAAGTTCATAAGTTCATATTTTCAAAAGAACCCAGGCCTATTTAGAGAAATATATGATGAATCAAAGTCAGTAAATTCTTCACAGAGATGAACAAAGACTCCCAATCCTTAAGAACAGAGAGATTTGGGGGCAGGAGGACATGGTAACCTCAAGGACAGAGAGATTCTGGGGGGCACAGTGAGCCCTTATGGTTTCTTGAGACATTAGGAGTTAGCTGAGGGTTTAGGATATTGGATATTTTTATTGGATACGTTTAGAGATAAGAAAGTAGAGGAGATCTGTGTTCTGTCCCTGCAGAATGTCTGGGGGTGGAAATGGGGTGACACAAGCTTCACCTGCTACTAGCTTGTTAAGGAAGTCTAGCTTGTCTGTCTTCCACGAGCCTCAAGGATTTCTTTGTGTCATGGCATAACATTTCAACAGCAGATGGTCTTAGGTTCCAAAACTGCTGATAACCAAATGCTGTCCCCTACTCCATCCCTAAAACCTTGACAGTCTCAGTTGTGGAAACTCTGGCTCCAGAATTCTGATTCAACTTAAGCTGAATTCAAATGAAGTCAGATTAAGTCCCTGCCACCCAGTAGCATGAAAACTCACAATATAAATTGATGTCAGTTCCAGTAAAACAAGAAAAAAATAATAATTTTGTCTGCTGAGTTTTAAACATGGTATAACTAAGCGTTTTGAAATATTAATGGAAGTAGAATTAGCACTGATTGTAAGTTGGTGTATAAACACGAAGTATAGGGCCATGTATAGGTTGGTGCATCATCGTCTTGTATAGGCCCCAGCATACACGAAATGGAAATTCAAACTGAGAATCCAGTTTCCAAAGGAGTATTGAGAATTGGAGCCTGATGAGAACAGGAAGAAAGTAGCAGAGGTACAATATGAAAATGGTACAAGTATCTGGGGTCCTTTGGTGGCACTTGTATTTTCTATTATTTAAAGAGATATTGAAGATCAAAGGTAGAATTATTGTCAATCTTTATGTAGCACTTACCATCTTCCAGGAACTGTCCCAAGCACTTCATTTTGGTTAACTCTCAATTCCCACAAGAATCCAGAGCGTAGGTGAAATTATTATCACCAATGACAGGTGAAGAAATGGAGGCCCAAAGAGGTTATCTGCTCACGTTCATGCAGCTGATAAACAGCAGAGCCGAATTCAGACTCAGGGTTCATGACCTCTCTTTGCTCTCTGTCAGGTTCTGGATTAGAGTAATGAAGAGACATTTACAGTAAGAACCATTTAGAAATGGATGAATTCTGGTCTCAGAAGCAGGGATCTCACTGGAGTGGGTTGGGGAGGTGTCATAGGATGATATGGGGAGGTTTGAGATGCTGATGGAGGTGGACTTTAGGCAGAATGATTCTGAGGTCTCTGATCTGAACTTCCCAGTCATAATTTCCCTAATATTTTTTTTGTTAGTTAAAAACATTTTTAAGTGGACTTCAATAGGCCTTTATTCCCCCAGAGGTGAGCAGTCTGTGAGATTTACCAAAGAACAATACAACAGTAAAATTCTAGCTCAGCTTAATAGCACTCATTCTGTGCATATGATCGTAGTTAGAAATATCTCATTAAAAATTGCAGACCTTTGTAATATGTAAAAATCTTTTATTATATATCTGTAGATCTAACTGAGATGACTTGAAGTTATTTTCTAATTCTTTTCTTTTATATTCTGTTTTTTTGTGGGGAGGGTGGGGTGCAGAGTATGTGTTTTGACTTTTATCTCCTGATGATTGACCCTTTTGGCTGACTTCTTGGGACTGGTTTCCCTGTGAGTTTTAGGATTTGTGTTTGGGAGCTCATCTTGGGTGTGTTTCACCCATCTCCTTTTCTCCTATCTGTGCTCACTCCTATCTGTCTGTCAAGCCTGGGATTCTCATGGTTGATCTGGTCTTCTGTCCTATTATGATATTGGAAATGTCACATTTGGTGGCTCATGATGACTTCTCCCTTAGGAATGTTAAAATTTATAGTACCTCTAGAATGCATTGAGAAAGTGAATCTGTCTAAATGGTCAAAGACTCCAACTTGTTTTACATGTACACTGACTTTTTCAAGTGTGCAATGTGAAAGGACTGTGTTTTTTTTAGGATGAACTTTCTAAAAAATGTTTACTATTTTTGAATATCACATTACTGACAATCCCACCATTTTAGCTTTTGAGTTGCCAGTACCACACACCTCATTTCTGCCTATCTTGTTTAGGTGATTGCTACCTAGAGCTACAACTATCTAACAATTTCAGTAGAACTATAGAGACTATACTGAGAATGTACATATGAAAATTATAAATTTCTTTTTTTCTGTTTCTCTGTTATATTTAAGTTATGACATTACGTTGGTTTTAAAAAGTCTATGTGTAGGTAGGTTAATTCATTACGAATTTTATTTGGCTTAAAACATGGGTTATTACAAAATATTTATTCTAAAAATGTAGATTTGAAGATTCATAGAGCTTTCATTTTGCATTGAGTTTCAATAACCCCCAAACCTCAAAATGAAACCAAGCCCAAACCTCTCAATTTTAAAATCAGGGGCTTCCTTGAATCTTGACTCAAGTTTATTAAAAGAATACATGACACTTCACAAAAGTCGGTGGGAGGAAAGGTTTCTGTGGAGGGTGATGTGAAGCAAATATCATATTTCAGAGAAACCATCCTAGTAATAAAATTTTACTTTCTCAGAATATTTTCAGAAATTTTCTATTTACGTGAGTACGTTCTAAAAAGCAAATTAAACAAGGAACAAGTACTGTGATAAAACTACAATATTGATGCACATTTCCATTGGAGTTTTTTTATGTAAAGTTTTTTATTTACATATGACAGCAGAATGCATTGCAATTCTTATTACATGTATAGAGCACAATTTTTCATACCTCTGGTTGTATACATAGTATAGTCACACCAATTCGTGTCTTCATACATGTACTTTGGATAATAATGATCATCGCATTCCACCATCATTAATTACCCCATGTCCCCTCCCTTCCTCTTCATTGGAGTTTTTATGTCTTATCATTCTCTTGATTTTCTTATTAGATGATACAGTATCAGAGGACAAATCCTGCTTGCCGATAGCAGAGTGGGAAAAAAAAGATGGGCTTTTTTAAACTTCTGATTGCTTTGGGCCTAGGAGCAGTTATTCAGTGGAAGTTCTTTTTACCTTTGCTCTGTCCCCACTGTGGAATATCTGTCTTTATGTCAATACTTTCAAATTCTATGTTACGGACTGGGGAGGTAGCTGAGTGGTAGGGAGCATGCTTAGCACGTGTGAAGCCCTAGGTTCAGTCCCCAGCACCAAAAAAAATCAAGACAAAAACAAAAACAAATCCTATGTTATAATCTGAAAACAATAAATGAACAAAAATATTTTACCAAAATTAAAAACAAAACAAAACAGAGTAATGATTCATCTTATCCATAATCAATGTTGTTAGAAAGCGATAGTGAGTTCAACAGTGTGTTAATGGTAAATGAATCATTATAGATAAAACAGATTCCAAAAACAGACTCTAGTGTATGAAAAATTATGATAAAAATAATTAGAATTGGGTAGAAAAGGATTATTTCATACAATAGATAAGGTTTCTAGGAAAAATTAGATCCTTACTATATATTATGCTATGAAATACATTTAGGAGAATTGAAAATATTTTTTAAGTGTAAAAATAGCAAAAAAAAAAAAAAAAAAACCCGTAGAGGATTAGTGCTGTGATGTTAAAAAGGGAAATAGTTTTATAAGCAAAAATAGAAAGTTAAACCAATAGAAGAAATCATGAAGGAATAAATTGATCAAATAAACTACCTTAAATTTGTTTTTTTTTTAATTTATTGATTTTACTTTTTAAAAATACATTAAATTTGTTTTTAATAATACTAACAGTAGCACCAACTTTATTAGGGCTTACACTTTGCTAGTGAGTGGGCTCCAACATTCTGAACCTGTATCTCCAACATAGAAAAGTGACTGCCGCATACAGATGTCTGAGTTGTGTGCTATACAAGGGCAAGATAACAAGAGAGTGCCATTCACATTGTAAACATGTTTATTATTTTGAAAAAAATCTTTTTTTAATGATACCTTTTTGGTTTCAACGATTAGTTTATTCGTATATTTATGATGACAATTCTCGAGCAATCAGTTAAAGTGTATTTCTTAACAGTACATAGATATTGCTTTGCTTTGATTTGTAAGGAAAGGAACAAGTTCAACAAACAAAAGACTTTGTGCATTTACCGTAAATAATATTTCTAATGTTGCAAATTGTTTTTCATTGATGTGTGTTTAAAAAACATTCTTAATGAAAACAATAAAAAATTCTCTATTGGCAAAATTTAGCTAAATTTTGGTTTTCATTTTTGCAGATCATAGCATTATCGTTTGTTTATTTTACCAAGATGATGTCGTAAAGTTTTCACTTAAAGTATAATAATATTTTCACATGACATGAGTCCGTGTATAAGTAGCATTCATTTATTGTTACCACAAAATAACCTTCTAATTATAGCAATTACTTATTGGTTGCTGTGAAAGTTTTATTACAAAATTTTAATTGATGCTAAAGTTTAATGGCTCATTAGAGAAATATAATTTTAAAATATTACTACACGTTAAGGTCAATGTACAAAGCAAACACATTATATTTACCCAGATATTCAAAAGTTAAGAAAACAATATATTGGGCTGGGGTTGTGGCTCAGTGGTAGAGCACTTGCCTCATACATGTGAGGTACTGGGTTTGATCCTCAGCTCCACATAAAAATAAATAAATAAAGATATTGTGTCTATCTACAATTAAAAAAAGAAAACAATATGTCGTGATCAGAAAAATTCAAAATGAGAAATCACTAACCCGTAAAATGAAAGAAATTATTTAGATCATTGAATACCCAGTGTTAACAAGAAAACGAGACAGCTATTCTCAGCAAGATCTCATAGACACATCCTAGAGGAGGTCACAGGTGAATTTAACCTCTACTTAGCTGCCTGTGAGAGTGGATACATTCCTTTAAAATTTGGAGAAAACCCATGTAGAATCTATTAAATGAAAAAAGCTTTCTGCTAACTAGTTACATGACTATAAAGTTTGAATATTAAATAGTGTCTCAAATGTCCGTCTCAATTAAGACAACTTTAACTTCCAGAAAAAAACACAACTAGAATGTTTTTGTAAGAAATTTCTAACACTAGAATTCTGAAAGAGGGTGAAAAAAAATTTAACTCCTGCTTATTTTTTTTAAAGCCTAAAACATTCTTTCTTTAAAAAAAAATTGTTAATTTTGCAAACTCATGATGCCAAAGTAAATGAGTAAAGAGAATGGATGGGTGCAAAGACTAGTAGATTTTATTACCCAATCATGGTGAAAGAGGAACAAAGTAAAAATATACCACAAACATTTTATTAAGTGTTTAAAGTTGAAATCTATTTCGAAAAAAATCAATTTTTTAGACACTTATCCAATTTTGAGGAATAGTTTAAATAAAGCTACTACAATTTATAACTCTGTTTTTTTTTTCTTTTTTTAAGGCACACACTGAAATCTTCAGTAAAGGAAGGAAGATAGGAGGAGAGCACCATCAATTCTTCCTGTTTTAGAGTCCTCAGTCCTATATGTCCTATACCAGGTAAAGTCTGCATCTGTATATATTGGTAGTTTAACTTCTATTTTTCTAAAGAAAAAATACATTTAAAAAGACAACTGAATATAAATAAATGAATATAAAAAAGACATTTCAATAGTTTTCTATTTTCTCTAGCGAACCACATGTAAACCATCAGGAATATGTGTCTTGTCCCAAATGGAACCAAACTAGAAAAGGCATGAGGACGCTGAGCTGCCAAAAAGACGATCAGTATTCATTTTGCTTTCGTATTATATATAATCATCACTGAATATGTCAATGGAAAAACCCAAGAGATTTAACTACTTGAAAATTCAAAAATTTAGGATAACTTTTGCATGCAAAAATGTAATGACCTGAGATAAATATTTACAACAAATATAATAGAAAATAGGTTAGTGATTTTTAAAACAATTTACAAACAATATGCAAATATATCTTAAAAATATAATTTAAACCTGCCAGAGAAATTTTTTTAAAAAATCACAAGATACAAACAAATGATTCATAGAACTACAAATGACTAGCAAACATTTTTTTTAAAAATCTCACATGTTATCAAAGAAATGCAAAATTAAAACAACAGTAAGATTGTCATTATCCTTCTATGGCTTGTCTGTGGTAAATGGTTTGCAAAGATCATTCCTCCATTGCTACGCATTCATGTCACATGTCTTCTCAAGAAGTGCCATTTCTCCTTCTCCTGTGATTTGCTTTGAGCAGTAGAATGGGGTAGAAGTGATGTTGTACCTCTGCTTGGCTTGGTTTTTGAGAAGCCTAGCAGCTTAAGTTTTCTGTCCTTTTGAATTGAACTGCCAGGCTGATAGGAGGACCTGATAGAAAAAGAGGTCACCGGGAGCAGAGCAAAGGCCATCTGACAGCCAAATCCCATGCTCCAGACATGTGAATGATGCCTTCCTGGACCTTCAAACCCAAGCAGCTTCCTGCAGTCCATGAGTGGCTCCAACAGATTCCACATGTGCAGAAGAACAGCCAAGACAACTCAAAGACTCATGAGAAATCATGAATTGTTGCAGTTTTAGAAGCCACTAAGCCTTGGGTGATTTAGTAGGCTTCAACAGATAATTAACACATTGTCAAAGATTTCAAAATCACATGGCTTGGGTTGTGGCTCAGCGGTAGAGCGCTTGCCTCACACGTGTGAGACACTGGGTTCGATCCTCAGCACCACATAAAAATAAATAAATAAATAAGATATTGTGTAAAAAAAATGCTTCATTTAAAAAAAATTTTAAAATCAAAATGTTCAACTTCCTGTAGGTGCAGAGAGAGAAGCATTTCCACATATTGCTGGTGTGCATACAAATTTATAAAGCTTGATTATGTGGTAGTTTTAATTTTTTGAGGAAACGCTACACTGTTTTCCATAGTAGCTGTACTGTTGTACATCCCCACCATTATGCACAAGGATTTAAGTTTCTCCCCAACACTGTCAACACTTCCTGCTCACCCCTCCTCCTTTTGGTGAGAACAGCCCTCCTAATGAACATGAAGTGACATCTCATTTTGGTTTTGGTTTGTATTTCTATAATGATTAATTATGTTCAGCATCCATTCATATGCATGTTGTCCATTGTTGCATCTATTCAAATACTTTATCCAAAAGAACTGAAAGTAGAGTCTCAAAGAAATATTTGTACACCTATATTCATAGCAGCATCATTCACAACAGCCAAGAGATGTAAACAACCTAGATATTAATCAACAAAAAATACATAAATAAATTGTATATATGGTATATACATACAATGGAATCATATTCAGCTTTAAAAGGGAAAGAAATCCTATCATATGCTAGAGCAGAGGTGAACCTGGAGGACATCACACTAAGTAAAATAAGCCAGGCACAGAAAGACAAATGCTATATAATTCCTCTCATTTGGGCTATCTAAAGTGATTAAATTCATAGAAATAGAAAGTAGAATGGTGGTTACCAGGGGTTGGGAAGAAGGAGAAATGGAAGCTGTCATTTAATGGGCATAGAGTTTCAATTTTGTAAGATAAGAAAGTTCTAGTGGTACCGGGGCATGAACTCAGGGGAACTCAGTCACTGAGCCACATCCCCAGCCCTTTTTTTTTTTTTTTTTGTATTTTACTTAGTGACAGGCTCTTGCTGAGTTGCTTAGTGCCTCACTTTTGCTGAGGCTGGCTTTGAACTTGTGATCCTTCTGTCTCAGCCTCTTGAGCCACTGAGATTAGGCACCTGGCAAGACAAGAAAGTTCTGGAGACTTGTTTCACAACAGTGGGAATATAATCAACACTATTGAATCAAACCCTGTAAAAGAGTTAAGATGATGAAAAATTTTGTCATTTTTACTACAACTAAATTTTTTTATTTATAAAGTTCATTTTTTCAAAAGTCAACTGAACAAAAAATATGAGCACTAAAATAAAATTTATAATCTAAATCCAGGAACTAATAGCACAGATATTTATAAGGATATTCATTACACTGTTGTTTTTAGTAGCGAGTTATTGATTTATTATCAAAATATCCAGCTACAAAATTAGGATTGTTCATGTGAATTGAGGGATATTTATATAACAGATAACTTCAATAATGTGAAATAAATGTTTATCATAAAATTCTAAGTGAATAAGGCAATTAAAAATTATATATATACACACACACAATCATGCACAGGTATATGTATTTCTGTTATTTATATGATCTAATCATACACAGATGTGTTTATCTACATAGGCATGGGCATATGTGTTTTTTACATGCATGGATCCAGTTTCATGAATAAATTTGACTTGGTAGTTTATATGATAAAGTAACTTTATTCTTTCGCATAACTGCTTTTTCGAAAGGGCTCTAGAGATTCTTTCTTCATATCCCAAAATGAACTTGTGAGCAGAACCATCAGCTCATCTGGTGATTTGAAGACTTGAGACAATCTGATCCAGGCTACCATCAAAACCTCAACCTTACCTAGCAGCAGCTTCTCTCCCGACCTAGCTTAGGAGAACTCTAAGGGCAGTGCAGGAGCTAGTACTGTCTTTATAACTGTCCACTTTGCTCTCCTCACCTTCCCTCTCACTCATGCAGCTACCTCAGGAAGGTAGGGAGGAAAGGAAAGAGTAGAAAAGATCACTGGCATCATCTCTTTGGAGGAAACAAGTGTTCAAATGCTGATTTTCAGGGGGTGTCTGGCTTACAGACCACCTCCCTGTTCCTACACACTTCTCTCTTTGTGGACCTCCCTCTTAATTTTTTTGCTGATGAGCTGATGCCTTCTTTGCTTCATTCCCTACCACTCCCCTCTGGGTCTTCACTCTTCATGTTCTATTCCTATTTTATGTGGTTCCTTTCAAGATGATTCAAGGCATGGTCCCCTTTACCCACAGAAAAGCAAGAATCCTTGACCCTCTGAGCTCTCAAAGTGCAGGTACTTTCTAACTCAGGCTACTTTTCTTTGTCTCAGCTGCTTCTGATTGCTGCAGTTAGACCCACTTCTTTTCAGAGTTTTTCCAAAAATGGGTCAAAGGCTAGTACTTTTGTCCATCAAAGTGTGGAGGACCCTGGGCAAGCTATTTGCTTGAATCCTCTTACTAGGGCCAAAGTGAGAATGAAGCACCCCTCCCACAGATATAGGGTAGAGTGCTATGTCTGGTAAGAAAGGACTTCTCAGCTTTATCATTATTGGCATTTGGGGCCAGATAATCCTTTGTTGTGGTTATTGTCCTACACATTAGGACTATTCTGTAATGGAATCATTGGTAGTTTTTTCTTTATTATAACTTTAACATTTTATATAATGAATTTGTAGTACATGTTTAAAAATATTTTTTTAAAAAAGTTAAGGCCAGATAAATCCAACCAATGTTCAACACCTGACTCAAAGGCAATGATGTCTTTAAAGATTATTAAACTAGAAATACTTTGTCTGCATCAATGACAATCAATTTTGATTGAGTGATATAAGCCTATGCATGTGTTATTTTACTTAATCTTCATAGTCACTCCATTAAGTGGGGATTTTGCCATTTTTATTTTGCAGATGAAGAAACTAAGCCTAGAGAAGTAAATAAGTTGCCTAATAATACTCACAAAGCTGGTTAATGACAGAGCTTTCATTGAAACATGAATGAATTTCTTTAGTCCATCTCTGCCCTCCATTGTTCTAGTCACCAGGCATCTAGCCCTTAGTGATGTTTATAGTGAACTTAAATATTTTTAAGACAATTTTTGTTTATCTGCATAATATTCTTCAGGGAAGAGGCTATTGATCTTCTTGGAGGGCACAAGACAGGTAGATTGTTGAAATCATGCTTAGGTAGAACAAGATGGTGGAAACTTACTTAATAAATATAAGACAATCTCACAGTTTCCATCATAATCATACAGCATCATTTTTTAATGGCAATGTAAGAAGTCATGAAGTTTATCTGATATGTGAACACTGACCTGAAGGTATATATTTTCAGGAATGATCAACTGCCTAAATATTACGGACTTTTATATTCAAGCAAAAGGAGAAGTAATGAACATGTACATAAAGAAAGATGTTGTTAGACATACTAAAGTGATTCTAGGACAAAGTAATCATGTAAATTCAGTAACTTCTGTGTAGTAAATGACCTCGAGTACATATTCAATATAATGGTGATGTTAGAGCCCCCCATCTTGATTAAAAAGGAGGGGTTACAGCTGAGGAGGCGTGGGGCTGAAGGGGACTCTTGCTGCAACAGTAGGTTTAGAGAAACAAGAGGAAATTGGATTCCACAAGGTGGCGGAGTGATGAACCCCCATCACTGGGCTTAGGTTCTGGTGGTTCAACAACTGGCAGAGGAGAATGAGTGGGCTGCAAGTTTCACCCCTGTGTGTAGGACTAGTATAAACAGGGACTGATATGTGTGCCATGGGAAAGTACTTCAATTTTATCACTGTGGCCAAAATAGGTACCTCTAGTCTTTTTTGTTTCAAAGACAATGAGAAAAACAAAGCTAATGGTTAAATTCAAAGAAGGAGATTTTATTCCATGCATCAAAAACATCAGCACAGCTAGAGGCTTATTGGAAATGAGAATGTTTGGTTCATAGCCCAGACACCATTAATCTGAATCCATGGAGTTAGGACCCAGGAATTTGCATTTTAACCTATTCTCTAGGTGATTCGTATGCAAGCTAACATTTGAGATGTCCTGGTCTATATCACCTTCTCCACATGTACCACCCTCACAACAGAAAATGCCCACTCAAGAATCCACATAAGATGAAAGTCCCCAATGTTCCTAATATTTTGCAGACTGTAGCCACAGGACACATACAGATATGGACTCCTTGAAATGTGGCAGGCCCAAATAAAGATGTGCTGTAAGTGTAAAACATGCTCTGGATTTCAAAGACTGAGAATAAGAAAGGACCACAATGTATCTCATTAACAATTTTTATATTGATTACATATTAAAATGATAATATTTCAGGTATATTGGGATAAGTATATCATTGAAATTGATTTTCCCTGTCTCTTTTTACAGTTTTAAATTTAAAATTTAAATTACTTGCTACCACATTACATGTGATAGAGCCAGAATTCAACTTGGGGCCATCTAACTCCAAAGCACATGGTTTTATGTAGCTCTCTATACTTTTCTCTCTTATTATATAATGTATTGAAAAAACATTATTTATTTTCAATGACATTTCTGTATAAAATGATGAGTGTAATATTAAAGTCTATTTCAAATGGGAGCTGATTGTCAGTAAAAATAATAACAGTAGCAACCCCAGATGTAATGTGTGAATCCAGGGGTACTCAAGATGTAAAGCCCTTCAGGATGCTTGAGACAATCTTCCTCAGCTTTGCATCTGATGCACCTTTCCAGTTGATCCCGACCATAAAGCTGGTCAAATGGCTAGGAAAACTCTGAAAACTTGGTTCATGGCTTGTAAATCAGAAACGAACCCAGGAAAAAGCAGCAACTTCATAATTCTGTGAAATCACTGTTACTGTCCTACCAGCTTCAAGGACCTGAGCCAATCTAGGTCACAGAGAGACTATAAAAGGTAAGGTGGATTTTTTTTTTTTTATAGGCAAGTCTATTTCTTAGAAGATCTGTGATAAACAATCTATGCGATGATCAAAATGACACTTTTTTTAAACAGTAAGCAGATGCATCATCCATCTTTGTTTCAGTGCCTAGAAACGGAGCCAAGAAGCTTACTGCTGTTTTGTTCTTCTGTTGGTGTCGATAGAAGGCATTACCAGGGTAAGCCTCTGAATCAAGAAGATGCAGAGCAACAGAGACTTCTAGAAATAATCAGCAGCTTATTTGGATAAGTCTTCAAAGATGAGTGCAGCATGTTTTCCTATTTTCCATGAAGTAACTGAATGAAGTATAAGAATGTAGAACTGGGTATAAAAGAGGCAAAAAGAAGGAGAAAATCAGAGGCTGCAATGGCAGTAATGTACTTCATAGCCCCTAAATCTAGAAGCCTCTTCACCAACTGGGATAAACTTGATCTCTATGGCCAATAGCAACATTTTTGTTGTTGTTGTTAGTTCCATATTGAACATTTTTGGTTAATTATAGTGCTAACAAAATTTGTCACCAATAACCAACTTAAATTGACCACTGCCACTTAAGGCCAAGGTATTCACAACTTTAATGATGGTCTGCATAGGGACTGCAGAATGATCCCAGTGGTTTTTGGGTCAAGTCTCCTGTGGATTTTAGAACCAACTGGACCTTTTCCACCTTTCGAGGATATGTACAGGTAGACCACAGAGCTTCATCAGTGGAGACTTCTAGGATGGTGTATGCTTGCTTCACAGTGTTTATTGTTTCCAACAGCCTCAGATTTCTCAAGTTGTGAGTTCCTGGACAAGATATTTCAAACCAAAGAAAATGTTGTGGAGACTCACCCAGTGGGGGTGGGAAATGACAATAGTACATGTCCACAAAGCATTTTGCAGCTGATCCTCAAGTGACTTCATGGAAGCTGCTTCTCTCTCTCTCTCTCCCCCCCACCCCCCACCCCTTGCCTTCCTCCCTCCCTCAAATATTTAAGAAAGCCAAATTTCAGTTGCCCCTTAGAATTCCCAGAGCTTGAATGTGCCAACCCCTATATTTTCATGACTCTCTCAGAATCTCATCCGATATAAAATGCAAGGGGACTAATATCTAATACTAGCTTTCATGTGCTCGGAAGTTCAAGATGAAGAGTGAATAAAGCCTTCCTTTTGATATCAGAAACTCATGGAAATATGACCCCCCTGGCCTAGCCAGCAGTCAAATGCATCAGCATAGCTCTAGTCTTAGACCCAAATTAAAACCATCAGCTCAGCCTGACTGTGATGTGGCCATAACATTTCACCACATTAAATGTGTGATAAACGTACACGGGCAGGTAATGTGATCTGACAGTGTCTGTTGTCACCATGGAGCTGTCATGTCTGAATTGTTTTCTTAATCCCAGAATGTTGATGTCCATCATGCGCCTGTATTCTGGTCTAAAGTTGTCATGACGGTAATAAAGTATGCAGTGATGAATCCAAAGCAGGGGAAGCAAATTAATACTTACTGAGTTCTCACTACGTACTGGTGGCAGCCAAACCCTAAGTTGACCCCTCATAATTTCCTACTTCCTGTTGTCCACTTCTTTGTCTAGTTGCCTTTCCTTAAATGTGTGCAGGACTTGGAATTTATTTATGCTCAATATGTTATGTCAAAAGTGTTCTGATTTCATTCCCTTGGGTCTGATACTCTTTCTAGATGGAGCCTGTCTATGACCCGTGCAGGTAGTGTTGGAGCTGGGAGTAGGGACATTGGCTCCTCCCAAAGCCCATCCCAACATCCTGGCCTGGACAGAGATGTTTCCTCATAAGTCATGCACATGCCCATCCAGCTCTCAGAGGCCAACTAGGTTCCACACTGATGTCTCTGGGAGATCTATCTGGGGCTATTGAGCCGGGGCTATTGAGCCTGAGCTCTCAATGAGAATCTTCTTCTCTGTGCCCCCAGATGAAAACACATGTCAGGAGTCACTAGGCTCTTCAGGATAATGATCCTTCTTGTTCTACTTGTGCTCTACAATTTTGTATTTTCTCTCGATCTTTTCTGCAGGTCTTGAGGTGGGAAGGGTAAAATGATCCCACCTTAGAGGTAAGGGCCGTGTCTCACTTACATTTCCTTTCTCAGGGCCGCTTAGCTAACACACGGCACAATCATGACAAATACCAGGGCCCTTCTAGAACCAATCGGGGAGACAAATTGCAAGTCCAACACGAAATAGTGAAGCTATCTTTGAGAATCACTGAATAATTCTTTAAATCAGAGTTTATATTCACATTCTATTCCTATAGACCTTTAAAATAACACATACGCCACATAAAATATGATATTCAATAAAATAATTTGGGAATCCTGGAGTTCAGAGTGGAAAAATACTTAATATTAAATAAAGCAATATTTAATTTTTAAAGTTTCATTAGTAAGTATCATTTTGAATATATTTCTATGGACAAGATGTTATGTAAGCCAAGCATAGGAGCACAAACCTGTAATCCCAGTGGCTCTGAAGACTGAGGTAGGAGGATTCCGAGTTGGGCCAGCCTCAGCAATTTAGGGACGCCTAAGCAACTTAGTGAGACCCTGACTCAAAAAATTAAGTAAATAAAAAGGGTCTGAGATATGGTTGAGTGGTTAAGTGCTCCTGGGTTCAATTGATGGTACTCCCCTCCCCCCCCAAAAAAGATACTTACATAGATTATTTCACTTCATCATCACCACTGTCTTCTAAGATCTCATTATCTCATTTTATTTATTTTTTTAGGATTTTTTGTTATTTATTTATTTATATTTTATTTATTTATTTTTTTTATTGGTTGTTCAAAACATTACAAAGCTCATGATGTATCATCTTTCATACATTTGACTCAATTGGGTTATGAACTCCCATTTTTACCCCAAATACAAGTTGCAGAATCACATCGGTTACACACTCACATTTTTACATAATGGCATATTGGTGACTGTTGTATTCTGCTACTTTTCCTATCCCCTACTATCCACCCTCCCCTCCCCTCCCATCTTCGCTTTCTACCTCATCTGCTGTTGTTCAGTTCTCTCCCTTGTTCCCCCCCCTTTCCCCTCACAACCTCTTATATGTAATTTTGTGTAACATTGAGGGTCTCCTACAATTTCCATATGCTTTCCCTTCTCTCTCCCTTTCTCTCCCCCCACTCGTCCTTGTTTAATGTTAATCTTTTCCTCATGCTCTTCCTCCCTGTTCTGTTCTTAGTTGCTCTCTTTATATCAAAGAAGACATTTGGCATTTGTTTTTTAAGGATTGGCGAGCTTCGCTTAGCATAATCTGCTCTAATGCCATCCATTTCCCTGCAAATTCTATGATTTTGTCATTTTTTAGTGCTGCGTAATACTCCATTGTGTATAGATGCCACATTTTTTTTATCCATTCATCTACTGAAGGGCATCTAGGTTGGTTCCACAGTCTAGCTATTGTGAATTGTGCCACTATGATCATTGATGTGGCAGTATCCCTATAGTGAGCTCTTTTAAGATCCTCAGGGAATAGTCCGAGAAGGGCGATAGCTGGGTCAAATGGTGGATCCATTCCCTGCTTTCCCAGGAATCTCCATACTGCTTTCCAAATTGGCCTCACCAATTTGCAGTCCCACCAGCAGTGTACAAGTGTACCCTTTTCCCCACATCCTCGCCAACACTTATTGTTGTTTGACTTCATAATGGCTGCCAATCTTATTGGAGTGAGATGGTATCTTAGGGTGGTTTTGGTTTGCATTTCTCTGACTGCTAGAGATGGTGAGCATTTTTTCATGTACTTGTTGATTGATTGTATGTCCTCCTCTGTGAAGTGTCTGTTCAGGTCCTTGGCCCATTTGTTGATTGGGTTATTTGTTATCTTATTGTTTAATTTTTGAGTTCTTTGTATATTCTGGATATTAGGGCTCTATCTGAAGTGTGAGGGGTAAAAATTTGTTCCCAGGATGTAGGCTCTCTATTTACCTCTCTTATTATTTCTCTTGCTGAGAAAAAACTTTTTAGTTTAAGTAAGTCCCATTTGTTTATTCTTGTTATTAACTCTTGGGCTATGGGCGTCCTATTAAGGAATTTGGAGCCCGACCCCACAGTATGTAGATCGTAGCTAACTTTTTCTTCTATCAGGCGCAGAGTCTCTGATTTGATATCTAGCTCCTTGATCCATTTTGAGTTAACTTTTGTGCATGGCGAGAGAAAGGGATTCAGTTTCATTTTGTTGCATATGGATTTCCAATTTTCCCAGCACCATTTGTTGAAGATGCTATCCTTCCTCCATTGCATGTTTTTGGCCCCTTTATCAAATATAAGAAAGTTGTAATTTTGTGGATTGGTTTCTGTGTCCTCTATTCTGTACCATTGGTCCACCTGCCTGTTTTGGTACCAGTACCATGCTGTTTTTGTTACTATTGCTTTGTAGTACAGTTTGAACTCTGGTATCACTATACCTCCAGATTCACACTTCCTGCTTAGAATTGCTTTTGCTATTCTGGGTCTTTTGTTTTTCCATATGAATTTCATGATTGCTTTATCTATTTCTATAAGAAATGCCGTTGGGATTTTGATTGGCATCACATTAAACCTGTAGAGAACTTTGGGTAATATCGCCATTTTGATGATGTTAGTTCTGCCTATCCATGAACAGGGTACATTTTTCCATCTTCTAAGATCTTCTTTTATCTCTCTCTTTAGGGTTCTATAGTTTTCATTATATAAATCTTTCACCTCTTTTGTTAGGTTGATTCCCAAGTATCTTATTTTCTTTGAGGATATTGTGAATGGAGTGGTTTTCCTCATTTCCATTTCAGAAGTTTTGTTGCTGATATACAGGAATGCCTTTGATTTATGCATGTTGATTTTATATCCTGCCACTTTGCTGAATTCATTTATTAACTCTAGCAGTTTCTTTGTAGACCCTTTTGGGTCTGTTAAATATATTATCATGTCATCCGCAAATAGCGATAATTTAAGTTCTTCTTTTCCTATTTTTATGCCTTTAATTTCTTTTGTCTGTCTAATTGCTCTGGCTAGTATTTCAAGAACTAAATTGAATAGAAGTGGTGATAGAGGGCATCCCTGTCTTGTTCCAGATTTTAGAGGGAATGCCTTCAGTTTTTCTCCATTCAGAATGATGCTAGCCTGAGGTTTAGCATATATAGCTTTTACAATGTTGAGGTAAGTTCCTGTTATCCCTAATTTTTCTAGTGTTTTGAACATAAAGGGATGCTGTACTTTGTCGAATGCTTTTTCTGTATCTATTGAGATGATCATATGGTTCTTGTCTTTAAGTCTATTGATGTGGTGAATAGCATTTATTGATTTCCGTATATTGAACCAGCCTTGCATCCCAGGGATGAATCCTACTTGATCATGGTGCACAATTTTTTGATATGCTTTTGTATTCGATTCGCCAGGATTTTATTGAGAATTTTTGCATCCAAGTTCATTAGAGATATTGGTCTGTAGTTTTCTTTCTTTGAAGTGTCTTAGTCTGGTTTCGGGATCAGGGTGATGTTGGCCTCATAGAATGAATTTGGAAGAGCTCCTTCTTTTTCTATTTCTTGAAATAGCTTGAAAAGTATTGGTATTAATTCTTCTTTGAAGGTTTTGTAGAACTCCGCTGTATACCCATCCGGTCCAGGGCTTTTTTTGGTTGGAAGTCTTTTGATTGCTTCTTCTACTTCTTCCTTTGTTATTGGTCTGTTTAAATTGTGTGTGTCTTCCTGATTCAATCTGGGCAGATCGTATGACTTAAGAAATTTATCGATATCTTCACTATCTTCTATTTTATTGGAATATAGGGTTTCAAAATACTTTCTAATTATCTTCTGTATTTCTGTAGTGTCTGTTGTGATATTGCCTTTTTCATCCCGTATGTTAGTAATTTGAGTTCTCTCTCTTCTTCTCTTCGTTAGCATGGCTGAGGGCCTGTCGATCTTATTTATTTTTTCAAAGAACCAACTTTTAGTTTTATCAATTTTTTTTTGTTTCAATTTCGTTGATTTCTGCTCTAATTTTAATTATTTCTTGTCTTCTACTACATTTGCTGTTGTTTTGCTCTTCCTTTTCTAGGTTTTTGAGGTGTAGTGTGAGTTCATTTATTTGTTGGTTTTTTCTTTTTTTGAGGAAAGAACTCCAAGAAATGAATTTCCCTCTTAAAACTGCTTTCATTGTGTCCCATAGATTCCGGTATGTTGTGTCTGTATTGTCATTTGTCTCTAAGAATTTTTTTATCTCCTCCTTTATGTCTTCTGTAACCCATTGATCATTCAGTAGCATATTGTTCATTTTCCATGTGATGTAGGATTTTTCCTTCCTTCTTTTATCATTGATTTCCAGTTTCATTCCATTATGATCAGATATGGTGCACGGTATTATCTCCACGCCTTTATATTTACTAAGAGTTGCCCTATGGCATAATATATGGTCTATCTTTGAGTAGGATCCATGTGCTGCTGAGAAGAACGTGTATCCACTTGATGATGGTTGATATATTCTATATATGTCGGTTAAGTCTAGGTTATTGATTGTGCTGTTGAGTTCTATAGTTTCTTTATTCAGGTTTTTTCTAGAGGATCTGTCTAATGGTGAGAGCGGTGTGTTGAAGTCACCCATAATTATTGTGTTGTAGTCTATTTGACTCTTGAACTTGAGGAGAGTTTGTTTTATGAACGTTGCAGCTCCATTGTTTGGTGCATATAAATTGATAATTGTTATGTCTTGTTGGTGGATGGTTCCTTTTAACAGTATATAGTGTCCTTCTTTATCCCTTTTGATTAACTTAGGTTTGAAGTTGATTTTATTCCATATGAGTATGGCCACTCCTGCTTGCTTCCAAGGGCCATGCGTGTGGTATGAATTTTCCCAACCTTTTACCTTCAGCCTGTGTATGTCTTTTCCTATCATATGAGTCTCCTGAAGGCAGCATATTGTTGGATTTGTTTTTTTGATCCAGGTTACTAGCCTATGTCTCTTGATTGGTGAGTTTAAGCCATTAACATTTAAGGTTACAATTGAAATATGATTTGTACTTCCAGTCATGTTTATTTATTTATTTATTTTAGTTTGGCTAGTTTTTACTTTTTGGTTATTTTCCTCCCCCTTTACTGAGATACCTCCCACTGTTAGTTTTGGGCACTATTTTTCAATTCCTCTTCTTGTAGCATTGTGCTCAAAATGCTTTGCAGTGCTGGTTTTCTGGCTGTGAATTCTTTTAGCTTTTGTTTATCATGAAAGATTTTAATTTCATTGTCAAATCTGAAGCTTAATTTTGCTGGATACAGTATTCTTGGTTGGAATCCATTATTTTTCAGCGTTTGAAATACATTGTTCCAGGATCTTCTCGCTTTCAAAGTCTGTGATGAAAAATCAGTTGTTAACCTAATTGGTTTACCCCTGAATGTAATCTGCCTCCTTTCTCTCGTAGCTTTTAATATTCTCTCCTTGTTCTGTATGTTGGCTATCTTCATAATTATATGTCTTGGAGTTGGTCTATTACGGTTTTGAATGTTTGGGGTCCTGTAGGCTTCCAGGATTTGGCAATCCATTCCATCTTTTATCTCTGAGAAGTTTTCTAGAATTATTTCATTTAATATGTTGTCCATTCCTTTGGTTTGAATCTCTATGCCTTCTTCTATTCCGATGACTCTGAAATTGGTTTTTTTATGACATCCCATATCTCTTGAATAGATTGCTCGTGGGATTTAAGCATCTTTTCTGTGTTGAGTATATTCTTTTCAAGTTGATAAACTTTGTCTTCATTATCTGATGTTCTGACTTCTACTTGATCTAGTCTATTTGTAATATTCTCGTTTGAGTTTTTAATTTGGTTTATAGTTTCCTGCATTTCTAGGATTACTGTTTGATTTTTTTTAAGATCTCTATCTCCTGGTAAAGCTCATTCTTTGCCATTTGAATTTGTTTGTTTAATTCATTTTCAAAATATACTTTTATTGCTTGGACTTGCTGCCTCATGTCTTCTCTAATATTCCTTTCCATCTGAGTTAGGTATGCCTTGAGTTCTTTCCCTATCCCTGTTTCTGATGCTTCTAGGTCCTCCTGTAGAATTAAGTTGTCCTGCATTGTTTGTACTCCTTTTTTCCCTTGTTTTTTCATGATGTTCATGTTACTTTCCAGCTCTATTTGATTGCTGTGTTTCTGCTCTCTTCTATAGATTTGTTTTGGTTTTGTATATCTCTGTTGTCTCTCCTTTGTGTTGGTAGACTATGCCTGCTAAAGTGGAATCCACTGGGAAGGAATTCCGACGGCCGAGCTCCAGTGACGTCACCTCTCTGCTATGGCTGGCCCCAGGCTCCTTGCCGGGGTGTCCGAATGGGAGGGTGGGACTGGACTGTCTCTGGTTGGTTTCAGCTCCCGGTCGCTGGCGGGCGGGCGTTCTCCAGCCGCCCAGTCACGCGGGCAGCGGGTGGACTGTTGCTGGCGGGCGTGCGGTCTCTAGCCGCCCAGTCGCGAGGGCCTGGCCTCTAGTCCCCTGGTTTCTCCTGCTAGTCCTGGTTTCTCCTGCTAGACCAGATTTCCCCTGAGTGATGCCTCTCGGCAGTTCAAACTGTACTCTGGGCCTGCCGTTTGTTGGGTGTGGAGGGTGTCTATTGGGAACCCCAGCACTCTATTGCTTTGATTTTTTCCGCTTGCCCCTCCCCCAGTGCTGGCTAGACAGGTTTCTTTTCGCCGCTAATGGGAGGGGGAGTTGAAGGTCAAGTGTCTCTAGTTTTCCCCGCGTCTTTATGCAGGCTTGCTCTGATAATCCCACCCCCGGAAAGCCTAGGAAAGATTTTATGCGAATTCCCCGCTGTATGGGAGCTGAGCTGAGTTACACACACCTGTTTTATTGTTGCAATCTGTCGGAGAGTGGCGGTGGTTACTTCAGCTCTCCAAGATGGTGGCCGTTTCCTTGGTGGAGTTTCTGTTGTGGGGGATAGAATTGTACCGCTTCCTTCCCCGTCTGAAATCCCAAACTCAGCCCAGGGCTCAGTGGGGGCTCAGCCGGCAGGATTCCACAGAATCCGCAGCAACGTTTCTCCCTGCTTGCTGGTCGCTTCTTGGTGGTGCCCCGCCATCTGTAGCCGTGTGGCGGGCTGTGCGGATCAGTCAGCCCGTATCTCCCGTGGGAACCCTGGCACTCTACTGTTTTGATTTTTTCCGCTTGCCCCTCCCCCAGCGCTGGCTAGACAGGTTTCGTTTTTGCCGCTGATGGGAAGGGGAGTTGAAGGTCAGGTGTCTCTAGTTTTCCCCGTGTCTTTATGCAGGCTCGCTCTGATAATCTCATTATCTCATTTTAAAGATAGAAACATTAGGATCAGAGAGTTAACATACTTGTTCAGTGTCACGCAGCTACAATGCTTCGGGGTGGGGGTGGGATTTAAAATTTGTTGCCATAATTTTCTCTTATTCTACAATTCCTACCTGAATTCTAAATATTTCCCTCAAGAGAACCTATGTGTTGCTTGAATCACGATTTATCCTTTGCCTCCTTTTACTCAGTACATTGGTGATTAGGTTCTTAAATTCCCAGTTTTCAGCTCATCTCACCATGCTCCCCCCTTAAAATGCTCTTCAAAGCCTCCGGTGGATTGGAGACAAAGGGGACTTCTGCTGGACTCACTTACCAGGCCCTCTTTCTAATCCACTAAATATCTCATTACCATTGACCAGCCGGATGTCAGCATGTCACACATTATTCCAAGAGCAGAGCAAGAGCCCCTCAGGTCGGCAGATAATCAGGAAACAGTGTTATGAGAGTTGACATCTTATGAATAATTATTTTAAAAATCTGTTCATTTCTGTCCCTTTAACTCCAGATGGGCAAATTGGTTCTACCAAGTTGCTCAGTCAAACTGTGATCACTTAAAGCAAGGTGCCAGTTGCTTTATTTTTTTCTTAAGTAACTTTATTTGTGAGTTATATTGTGAGAGTTTATGACCCAATAACTGTAGACAAATAACCCCATGTAAAATAGGTAACTCTTGGGCTCTTCTGGGAACTCCTCTTAGAGTTGTTTGGTCCTGTTTATTTTTCTATTTCATATTAGTTTTTCTTGGTGTAAAGTCCTGTGGCTTGGATGGGTCAATGGTGGAAAGCTGAGTCGGAATGTGAACATAAAATGTTAAGCTTATGCCAACTTTGAGGGGTACCTGGTTAACTTTTGAGAATGAAGCGTTTGAGGATGGGGCTGCCTTAGGACTTCTGGACTTGTTCCGCAAAATATTCGTTGAGATGCAATCTTGTTTTCCCAGAGTATTTGGTCTGTTCATGTTAAGCTTCAAGGTGGAGCTGTTGTATTTTAGGAAGCCCACATGGACTCCTCCCCTGGGTGTGCCAGCCACGACGTTAGGAAGCCTCTCTGTCCCCCAAAAGCTACTTTGCAGAGGTGATGGTAAAACTTTGATCTTGTGAATAGGAATAAACTCTCTTCAGTATCTGATGTACCACTGTTTAGAGGCAGTTTGGGGAGAAAATGGAAAACAGTGTCACATAAAATGTCCACATTGCTTGCAATATTCATCATTTATTTTGGGATAATGACAGGTGAAAAAAATCATCAATAAAACCTTTAACCCAACACTTCTCCATGTGTAATTGGAAGACCACTCATACACACATATTCCTAATCTCTACATAGATTGCAGAATGGGGAGAGGGAGCTGAAACTTTCTCTGAATTCAGGAACCTGCTCAGGCACAATCTACGCCCACTTCAAAGGCCTGGAAGCCTAGAACTTGGAGCAATTAAGTTGTTCATTTTAAATACATTTTATGCAGACTATTGTAGTTCAAGAGAAGCACGAAGGAGAAAAATTCATAAAAGCACATACTCAAGGGACAGTGTGGTCGGTGGGTGGCTTACTACTTTGCTTTTAGCCTGGGGCCGTGATTCCTGAGTTGATGGCAGCAGTGGAATTCCTCCTTGTATTCCCACAGGACAGCTATAGGGGGACAGTCAGGCCTTGGAGCCCCATTGGAGCACTCCAGCATTGCTATTTGCTGTCCTCCAGCCTCACTCTGATGATACCCATGATGATCCATCAGTAAGGAAGCAGGGGACTGACAAAACTTCATCTCTTAATTATAGAGCCTGTGCAGGCTTTTTTTTTTTTTTTTTTTTTTTTTTTTTTTGTGTGTGTGTGTGTGTGTGTGAGGTGCTGGGGATTGAACCCAGGACCTTGCACATGCTAGACAAGGGCTCTTCCCTGGAGTCACATCTCTAGCCCCTGACTCAGGCCTTCTTTAGGAGGTTGAAAGGAGAGACTTTTAGTCTGGGATGATTAAGTGTTCTGGTTTAGTTGGAACCAAGGGATTCCTAGGACACCGGATTTCAGGTTTTTTTTTTCAACCAGAAAAATTCTAGGCAAACAAGGACAATTAGGTCACTATATCTGGTCATGATTTTTTCAACCATGGCTGCTGAGTAGCATCACCAGAAGAGCCTGAAAACATGGATGCCTAGGCCCCATCTCAATTGAATCTGGATCACTTGAAGTATCTATATATTTTTGATGTCAAATACAATACCAGTGAACTTTGTCTTTCAGCAGATCACACCAAAGACATAAACTTCCAAAAATCTGGCATGCTAAAAATGGGAAAAGTGGCTCAACAAAGCCTTACTGAAAGGCACACTGGAGAGGGTTGCTGTCCTTAAGGACGTAACAGCTGGAGCGAGCCCTCAATTGATTAAATCAACCAATTGCAGTGCTGGGGGGAGCTCCAAGGACCACAGTGCCAGCACAGCCCCAGGACTTGTTTGGAGAGACAGATGCTGCTTCTGGAAAGCCATCTTCCATAGGTTGGCATCCCGTCCCCCTGGCTCGTGTCAAGAAGGAGGCAGGGCATGGTCAATATGGTGTGATAAAAACAAATCTCTGTGGAGCAGGAGTTTTCTTCTAGCTGCTGAATAAAATAAGTGCCTTCTGAGAAGTTAAAGGAGTTTGACTTTCCTCAAGGTAAATACTTATAAGAAAACTCATTTCTGAATTAAGCTTCACATGAAATAGGGAATATCACTCAGTGATTATTAGTCAATGTGTCTTGTTTTGCCCGACCCTGTAACGAACGTTCTGCATCATCTGTGGTCTTTTGAGAAAAAATCTGAGAATAACTTTTCACTTATGGATTTAAAAACTGCACATCAGATTTAATGGGTGCCTATTCTGTGACATGATTTGTCCATAGTCAGTTGCAATGACCAAATGTGCTGCTAGAAGTAGAATTTGTATCAGGCTGTGTTTTATTACTTTTTGATCACTGTGGGCTTTTTTAATTGTAAAAGCAATAATATTGAATGCTGCTTGAGAAAAAAAAATCTTGCTATTCCTCAACAATTATTTTCATCTTGTGTTTCCATGTTCATCTTATTTTCTGATCGTACCAATAAGCGAACAATAAGAAACTAGAATTTAATACTTAGTAAGCCTCTTCATGGTGGGATGACATTCCAAGTTTTGAAGCAATAGGAGAAATATCACAAAGACTGACTCATTTAATTACAGTCAGTCCTAACTCACAATAGTATGACTTCAGAGTTTTCGACTTCACCAGAGTATGAAATGATATGCATTTAGTAGTAAACATACTTTAAATCTGGGTATCTTTCCAGGCTAGTGATATGCTGTACAATAAGATGCTGGACACAGGCAGTGAGCTGCAGCTCCCAGTCAGCCTTGTGATCAAGAGGGCAAGCAATCAGTACTCCACAGTGCCCTGTGTTGCAAAGCTCGGATGCTTAGCAGGTTGGGTGTTTCAAATGCACTTTTAGCTTGCAATATTTTCAACTTATGATGGGTTTATATGGATGTAAACCCATTGTAAGTAGAGGAGCATCTGTATATATAATTTATGTCTCTCCAAACATTCTCTGTGGTGTGTGTATGTTTATGTATGTTTGAGATGTGATCAAACAGCACTTAGAATCTTGCTACACCTCTTCTACATGTGCCTTCTGTATTTAGAGGTTGAAAGGTAAAAATGGACATTTTGCAGGCTCCTTGCAGATAGGGTAGAAGAATCGAATTAGGTTGACTCATAATGCATTCCGGTGAGGCTTCAGGGGCAAAAGTGAGACAGATGCTGCTGCCGGCCACTTGATTTTGTTTTGGGGTATGGCGGTGGAGATGTCACATCTGAAAAGTTTTCCTATGTCTAATTCCAGCCTTGGTGGCTGTCAAGCGACATTTGTGCTATCATGGTGAGGCGTCCTAATTCTCAGGTCCCAGCTGCAGTGGCATTTTCTTCCTGATGGTGGCAGATGTAGTAGCCACTTTTGAGGATCAGTGCAGTGATGTTATGGAAGTTGTCCTGTTTCTAGAGAACCTCCAAGGATTTTTGTAAGCATTACATTCTCTTTGTTAAATCGTTTTTGTTTGAAATTTCTGGAGTGATTTACTTTTTGCATTGAATTATGAAGTCTTGGTAGGAAAAAGACCCAGAAATATAAAAATGGAAAAATTTAACCAAGCGAACAATTAGTTTATACAACAGGAAATGCACATAAATAAAAAGCACCTGCAGTAGATTTTGTTTTAGGATTTTCCTCATGGCGGTCACCCAAATGACTGCAAGGAAATCTCTCTCTCTCTCTCTCTCTCTGTCTCTCTCTCTCTCACACATACACACACACACACACACACACACACACACACACACACACAATGTGATCCCAGTCTCTTGCCCATGAGTGATCAGTAAATCCCTTCTTGAGAAATGTGACATTGGAAATAAAATCTCTTTGACATCTTTCCATGTATTTGGAATGAGAATGTATAAAACTTTTGCCTGTGGACTGAGACATGGAGAAAGCCAGTTTGTAGTGGGAAAGAAAATTAAGCAAAGAAACAGAAGGAAACGAAAAGAAGTAGAACACAGAAGGGTTAAGAGAATGAGAATGATGGGCTGGGGATATAGCTCAGTTGGTAGAGTGCTTGCCTTGCAGGCACAAATCCCTGCCTGGGTTCAATCCCTAGCAACACACACACATACACACACACTCAGAGTAAAAATGCAGAGGTGAAAATTTGAGAGAGAGACAGACAGACAACGAGAATGATACTTTGCTTTCTGTTTGTTCCTGAGGATCAGGATCTATTTATTATTTAGCTTGAGCTTCATGTGTCTTGGTTACTCATAAATAACAGCAATAATTTTAACCATCTTTGCAATAACAGAAAATGGGTTTAAAGACCATTCACTCAACAAGTATTTATTGGGCCTCTTGTGAAAAAGAATTGAAGAATAGGGCTTAGAATAAAGCTATGCCTTCATCTTCATGGAGTGGGCAGTTGAGCAGGGAAGAGATACTGAATGAAGCCTCCTAAGGAATTGCTGGTCTCCTTAAAAATGCACACAGGCTCAATGAATCCTTGTTAAGGCATTTAGAATGGAGCATTAGCCAAAACAATAATTTATTCATTTGTGGTTGGGGAAAGTTCCCTCGAGGGTTTGTGATGTGTGTCCTCTCTGCAGGTGGAACGCCCTTTCACTACTGTGATCAAATACTGAAGTTAAAAAGTTCTGGGGTGAAAAGATGGAGACTCTAACAGTAGACAAGATACTCAAAGTTGTGACATTAGGCAAGTCACAGAAGCATTCCTTTTACTCTACCAATAGTAGTTTTTCAGTCCTGGTCATAGACGAGTGTCCCAAATCAGAAACATGTGAACACTGAAAAACTATATGGCTCTTTACTTACCCCATCATTTCTCCTATATATCTGTGCTTTGATCTCCAAGCCTATATTCAGAGTTTATCTATCATCATTCTCCATGAGAACTCTATCATTTAAGTTTTGCAGAGGGATACAAACATGGCTACCTTTTTTGTGTGTTTATTTAAAACACTTGAACTAAAGAAGGAGAAGGAGGAGGCTGGGGGAAGAAAAAATAAGATAAAATAAAATACTTGATTGGGTTTTTAAAAATACTAGAAGTTTCCCTGTGATTTCTGGGCCTGATTACCAGCTGGCCACCACTTCATCGTGTTCTGAGCTGAGGACTCTAATTCTGGGACACTATGTGTCCAGGAGAAAAGCATCTGTAATCAGAAAGACTGATGGCATCCAGACTCTGATTTCCAAGGTGCACATTCTTCTAGGCCTTATTTTCTTACGTGTACAATGTTGTATTCCAGCTCTATCCTCAGATTCTCTGTTGACCAAGAGCCAAAGAGGAATAGGAATGCAAAAACAAACAGAAGGTGGAAAGAGAGTATTCTGTGCAATAGTTATATTGCCAGCAAATGAAAATTGGTGTGAAACCTTGAACTTGAAGGAATAGAAGATGAGCCAGACTCAGGTCACACCAACAAACCTGTTATAGCCAGAGGATGCTTCTCCTTGGTTAAATACCAGATGAATTAAAGGCCGTTGCCAGCAGCTATGAAGAATGTCACTGGGATGCTGTCTGATTGCCCAGTGGAGTCTAATGAGTGATGGGTGTCAGCTCCCATAGGAAGGTCAGCACATTTCCAATGGTTCAACTGTGGGGTTTGGCTGGAGGCACCTATAGACACACAGGTGACAGGAAACGTCTCTTCTTCACAGTGTGCACTGGAATAAGCCAACTCTGTGCTGTCAGATAAAGTGTAGCAGAGATCGCCATGGCCACAATAGGGAAAAGATAGTGAATCTGGGGCAGGCTGTGGACTCCAGGGAGCAGAGAAGTGAACCTGTGTTAGGACTTTCTCTCTCTTCACACTCCATCCTAAGAGAAGATTGATTACCCTGTCACCTGGCCTACTACTTTTTATTATAAACTTTATTAGAAATAAAACAGTGTTGGCTCAGCTCAGTATTTTTAGATGTGTTTCTTATAATCCTGGTGGGGCTGGGGGGTGATCTGTGAGATGCCTCAGGGCTATCTAGTGGGAGCAAGCAGGCAGACTCAAGATACCTTATCTCTCTTCAATCAGAAATGCTCTCTTCTCAGTTTTTTCTCTTGTTTATTGTATAAATTTATAGTGCATAACTATATATATATGTCTGTGTATGTATGTGTGTGTATGTGCGTGTATATATATTCACTTTTTGTTGCTGTGACCAAAATACTTGATAAGAACAACTAAAAGGAAGAAAGATTTATTTTTGGCTCACGGTTTTAGACAGTTCAATCCATACTCAACTTACCGCACTAAAGAAACATCGTGGTGGAAGGGTGTGGCAGAGGAAAGCTGATAGGTTCACGGCCTTCAGAAAGTGGAGAGAGGGTGGAGGGGAGGGGAGTGAGAAGACAAGTCTTCCCAGGGCATGCCCCCAGTGACCTACTTCCTATAACTAGGTCCCACTTCCTGGCAGTGTAGTCAGCTATCCAGTGGGTTAATCCACTGATGAGGTTAGAACCCTTATGATCCAATCAGTGCCCCAAAGCCTCAATTCTGAACACAGGAGACTTTGAAGTTACATTTTAGATCCAAACCATAACGCACATACTTAGAAAAATAATTGCCATGGGGAAGCAATTTAACATGTCCATCACTTACACGGTGACCTTGTTTTTTAGTCAAAGCTACTAATTTATATATCAAAGTTAAATGTAACTTGCTAAGAAATGATTCCATTGTTCAAAATAAATCAGTAAAGTAAAACGGAAGATCAATAGATTCCAGCTTTTCACTTTGATGTGCATATGAATCAACTGTGGATTTTGTTAAAATGCAGATTCTGATGGAGCAGGTCAGCAGTGAGGCTTGAGTTTCTAGCCAGCTCCTGGGTGAGGTTCAGGCTACTACTGCTCCAGGGGCCACACTCTGAGGAAGAAGGAACTAGATGACCTTTTTGGAGGAACATATCATAGCACCCACAGCACTCTTTGTTGAGATTTAATTTACTCTTTGTTAAAATTTCATTTATATACCTAAACTTTTAAGGTGTAAGATTCAGTGAGTTTTAGTATATTCAGAGTTGAGTTAAGGAACCATTATCACCATCTAAATTGAAAATATTTCCATCATCCCAAAAAGAAACCTGTGATGGTTAATTTTGTGTGTTAACTTGACTGAGTCATAGGGTGCCTAGATATTTGGTTAAACATTATTCTGGGTGTTTCTATGAGGCTGTTTTTGATGAGGTTAACATTTAAATAGGTAGACTGAATAAAGTAGATTTCCCTTCCTAATGGGAGATGGGCAGTGCTTTTCCAGTACTAATAAAATGGTTAATTTTCCTTGAGTAAGAATGAGAGAATTCTTTTTGTACTTTGTACTAACACGTCATTTTTTCTTGCTTTAGAATTTGAGTGGACTCTTATGATCTTCTTAGATCTTGAGTCTGGCAACCTCTGGACTAGAATAATACCATTGGCTCTCCTGGTTCCCAGGCCTTCAGACTAGTACCGAAATACTCTACTGACTATCCTGGAACTCCAACATACTGATTCATCTTGCAGATCTTGGGATTTGTCAGCCTCCACAATTCCATAGATGAGCTATGTATTCTGTGTCTCTGGAGAATCCTGAGTAATACAAAATCATATATCTATTAGCAATCTCTTCACTGCCTGATCTCCTCAGGTCTGAAAATCATTAACTTACTTTATGCCTCTATGACTTTACATATTCTGAGCATTTCATGTAATGGAGTCATTTGATACATGACATTTTGAGAATGCCTTCTTCCATTCAACACATGTTTTTAAGATTTACCTTATTGTAGTATAGACCATATAGTGCCCACTCTTTGCAATCCTTTCCAACCCAACTTCATATCTCACCAATGAGAGGAACAGGCATTGTTCATTATTCTGTCTCCAGTGCTAAGTACAGTATATGAGATTTATTAAGTGTTAATAAATAGTTGTTCATAGAATTCCTGAAAGGAAATACCCACTCAACTAGAGGTATAGAAGAGCTATTTCAAGAGATGTAGACATGAAAGAGGTGACCAAGAGGTTCTGACATATGTATAGGGAATGGTGGGGGGAGAGGTAATTGTTGAGTTGCTATCAAGTGAGAGTAGGAACCCTTAGTGACTTTTCAGAGCTGTCACCCAACCTTTTGCTTGGACTGGTTTTTCAAAGCAATTGGCTTAACATCAGAGATGTTCCAAGAAAGGTAAGTTAATTTATGCATGGATATGGGAATCTCTTTCAGACCTAAGAACCTGCTATGACAACCTTAGGAAATGTGGAATGAATGACATAAGATAATTCTGAAAAACAAAGTCATTTTCTTCTAAATTCAATTCAGTTATAACCACCAAACATCAATTGCATATCTACTATGCTTAAAATATTGTGGGTATAAAAATAAACAAGAGTCTTGCTTAAGAACTTTACTCTGTGGTAAATAATATTTTGGAAATAATCTCTGAAGCATTTCAAACATCTCTGAAAAAGGAATAATTTACCCATAATGTGTAGACAAAATCTCTCAAATTGTGAGTTAAAGCAAACTTGCATAATTTTTTTCCAGAAGCTGAAAGAAGCTATACATGTCTAATATTACCATTTCACTTTTAGATAAGCACTAACATATGAAGATTAGAACATTGCAATATATTTTTAAAAATATTTATTTTTTAGTTGTAATTGGACACAATGTCTTTATTTCACTTATTTAATTATTTTTTTATGTGGTGCTTAGGATCAAACCAAGGGTCTCCTAATGCAAGGCGAGTACTCTACTGCTGAGTCACAACCCCAGCCCTAGAACATTGCAATATGAATCAGGAGATCTGAGTTCTAATCTTACTGATCCTCAATTGTGTCTCATTATAACTTCTCCACCCTCAGCCAGGGTAACATTTCTACTGTATATGCAAATCCAACCATGTCATCTGCTTGCTAAAAATCTCTTCATGTTAAATGACTTTAGCATAGTTACCTTTTTATTTGTCCAGTGGTAACAAAACATGTTATTCAAAAAAGATACACTGGACATGAAATGACATAGAAAGTTTCAAATAAAGGCAGAAACAAAAACATATTCTTAAATACTACCAAGAATCACTAGGTGTACAATATTAAAAATAGATTAAACAGAATTCAAGTAAGAACTTTTGATAAAACAGGTTTTTATATTGATGAAGAGATACATATATTGTTAAAAACTAGTCACAAACCTTTATGTTCCTACTAACACATCAGGCAAAAACAGAATTTCAAGAACAAATTCATAAAATCACCAGCAAAATAGATTACCTCCTTCAACATTTTACAGATGAAGAAAATGAGATGTAAGGGTATAATGAATGTGACTAGATTAATTAAAAAATAGCATAACTAATTTTAGATAGGATAGTTCCATGTATTTAATAAAAAGCAAAATCACATCACTTTTAAAGATCTAAGAAACAGTGAAAAATTTGTCAACTCATGAACAACGAAGAAAAACCACAAAAAATCCCTAAGACGGAAATCATATTAAGTCGTATTCTGTCAATAAAACTAGAAATTAAGAAGATATAGACAATTAAATTAAAAGGTATATATATCTATATGAATACTATGTTTCCATGTAAAGAATCAACCAATAATGTACCAACTCTTCCCAAATTATTTTACAAATGAAAGACAATGCTAATCAATAATTCTCATTGCACATGGGGCTAAATCAGTGGGGCTCTTCTTGTCCCCCCAACTCAAGACTTCAACTTGTTCCTTCATCAACTCCCTTACCAACTCTTCCACTTTTTAACCATAGCACAGGCACCTTCAAATTACCAGATAGTGATTTATCATGCTTATTATGGTCTGCCTTACCTTGTTACAGTGTAAATTCCCTGGAGCAGGAATCATGGCTTTCAGTGAGATATTTCCAGTGCCTTATGTCTGACACAGAAAGTTGCTCAACAAATATTGCAAATATTTTTCTGACAGAGGTTCGACTATTTTTTCTAACATCTGTTTTTATGATGTATTTGCCATAGGGAAGTTAGCCTTTTGTTTGCTTCTAGTAGGAAAATCTACCTGTTTTTTTTTCCTCTAGTAGGAAAATTTTACCTGATTGCTGGATTCCATGAATTAGTCAATCCAGAATTATTAAATAATTGAATATATTTTGCTCTATTGATTTAATCATTTCAAAAATAAAAACAGAATTAAAATTTAAAAACCCAAGGCTATTTTTAAAACTGGAAAGGTGAAAAATTCTTCTGGAAGTATAAACACACTAAAAGACCCAATATTTGTTTTTTTTTCAATGCTAGGGATTGAAACCCAGGACCTTCTACACACTAGGCAGGTGATAGTGCTCTGCCACTGAGCTACGTCCCCAGACAACTCTTTCTTTTCCTTTCTTTCTTTTTTTTTTTTTTTAAGAAGAAAGTCACAAGAGCTGCCTATTAGATATCAGAATATAACAGAAATTTGCAGAGATTAAATGGTATAGTAATGGTATTAAAAACACATATACATAAAAAGAATGGGTGGAGAATAGAGAAACCAGAATTTGTCTCATGTGTAATGAGAAGTAAGTAGTATATGATTAAGGTGGAGAAAATAGAGATGATTTAGTAAAGTTATTGCTGAGATAACTGACTACATAGAAAAAAGTCATATCCCTTCTCTTTATCACAAACACAAATATTCCGAGTGAATTTGAAAATATATTTTTAAAAACTGGGTAGTAAGCCCAAATGTACATGATTAGGACATAATATTGGCAAGAGAAAAGTACCATGATTCTTGATGCTTCTAGCTCTTTAGTCTTTTGTTTCCATCAAAAATTGCTACTAAAATTATAATTTATTAAGAATGTAGTTGAAAATGCCCCACTGGAAAGGGACTCAGAAGAATTTGATTTTTCCTTCTTTTTTATGATTTCAGTTTTTAGAAGGGTTCTAGGTTCACAGCAATATTGAGGAGACAGTAGAGAGAGTTCCTATATACTCTATGCTGGCTGCCCCATTCTCCAGCAAAGGCATACACTCCTTACAACTGAAGAATCTCTGTTGGTATATCATTATATATAATGAGTCCATAGTTCACGTTAGGGTTTACCCTTACTGTTCTATATTCTATAAGTTTGGACAAGTTTGTGACATGAACTTACCAGCATAGTATAACACAGAATGGTTTGCTGGGATTGCAGGCCACCATACCTGGCTGCCAAAAGTCATCTATAAAGACTGAAGCTTTAGTGTTTTTTGAGAAAGTTTGGAGAGGATAGGGAATACATTTGTTTCTGGTTTATGCACAGAAAAACTAGAGTATAGAGAATTGAGATAAGTTACTAAAATCCATACAATGGGTCACTTCATTTGCATATTTTCTCTAGAATATTCTTCAATACCTATGTTCACTAAATAAAAGGAAGCCAGTCATTAGATCTTTATGTTTAAAAATCACATTTTCTTTGGAAGTCTGAATCAAATCCCCTCTAAATTCACATGTTCATGCTCAAACTCCTAGTACCTAAGGTGTGATTATATGGATACAGTGCCTTTGAGGAGGTGGTTAACAGATCAGGTGCTATAGTGGGACTCAACCCAACACACTGCCATCCCTGTAAAAAGAAAGGTTTAAGACACAAACAAGTTCAGAGGAAAGACCACATGAAGCCACAGGAAGAAGATGGCTGTCTTCAGGCTAAGGACAGGAGCCTTGGAAGAAACCAGCCCTGCTGACACCTCAAACCTGAAACTTCTAGCCTCCAGTACTGTGATAAAATGTATTTTTTACTGTTTAAGCCACCTGTTTTATGGTATTTTGTTGTGGCACACCAAGAAAACTAATACAGAAAGGTTCTTGTTGGTGGTGGTTTCATTTTTAAGGAGATATCTTTACCAAGCAGAAACTGCATAAATGCATAATACCAGTTTGTCATTACAGAATTAGAAAATCATTTTTTTTTCTTTGCCAAAAAATCAGATTCACAGCTCAAAATGGACTTTCCGAGCCCAGGATGTGTGATTTCTGATTAATGGGAGATGAAGAATGGAGAATATATTACCCAGTTGGTAGCAATGTTTTCTATAATTAGATGTCCTGGTGAAGCACACCTTTGGGTTTGGCATATTTTCATAAATCATCAGCTGTGTATGCCCCATTAATAAATAAGTGACATGTGGAGAGGTGACAGTGATGCAAGTAAGAAATAGGCTGTCTATGCCCTGGGGATAGAAGAGGAATGAAGCAGAGGCTTTGATAAATCAAACTGTGATAGGGACAGTACTCCAAGACCAAGCAACATGAATCCTTTGACATGAACCAAGTTGAACTCCTGGCAAGTTTGTAAACTTGAAATGAGTTCTAGATCGTGGGCTGGGGGAGAATATCTATAGCGGTGCTGCTCAAATTTAATGCATTTTGAATTACTTGGTGACCATGGGAAAGGCAGGTTGTGAATCAGGCAGTTATGAGGAAGGCACAAGATTCTGTACCTCTAGCTGGTCCCAAGACCCACATACCTCCTATCTCAATTTCTGATTCTAAAAGTTTGTTTGGGTTTCCATTGTGGTCCTTATTCCTGTTCCTGAGGGAGAGGGCTGAGCCAGCTTGAACAAAGTGTAACTCCCTGGGTGGGAGTCATGAGGCAAAATAATGGCTTCTGGGGGGTCAGCAGAGCTGCTGGTCTTGATATGGATTAGACACTGTGACTGACCTTCCAAAGCAGATTCTCCCTCCAATTTCTGAAAGACCCAGGCTTAATATTGAAAGACAAATAAGACATCATCACCTGCAATCTTTCAGTCTTCTGTGGCATGTCACTTCCTAATTTTCTGTTCATGAGACTCTTTGCCCAGAAATACTCAGAGGCCTGCTGGACTACTCCTTGTACATAGCTTGTTCTGCTTCAGGCTGCAATTGCACCACTCCAAGGTGCCATTTTTTTAAAAGACTTAGGAAGTCTTTGGCCATCTTATACCAGTTGGCTTAGGATCTGTGTGTGTCTGATGTCTCTGCAGAACCCATTCCACTTACAGACCACAAATTGAGATGGGTATCATGTTTCCATTTACTAAAAGATTTACAAAATGCAGACAGGATCACACCCCAGAGGCTGAGAAAACAGTACTTGTGTGAATTCCTGAGATAAAAACATATTTTTTTCCCAAATGTGGTTCTTTATAACTCATTGGCTTAGCAAAGTAGAGAAACTAAGGAAATAGAGTGTTACAGCTAGATATTTCTCATTACTGCAGTCTAGAGAAACAATTCATAAGGTTCTTTCCCAATGTCCTCCTCCATGCTCCATTTAGCAAATATATTTCTTAGTCTAAAGAGGCTGCATGCTTTTGGCATGATACTTTCTGATTTATAGCACCCATCCCACTCTCTATAGAAAGATGGGACTTCTTTCTCAAGTCTAGTCTTCAGAGTAGCATCCTGCACCCTTGCTTCTCTTTATCTACAACAACAACAACGAAAAACTTGGAGAAAAGTGATGCCTGATCTCTTTATGCTAATGCTGCTGGCATCTCCTGTCACATCCCATAGCACCGGTTCAGTGTTCTGAAAAATCAGGAATTCTCACCGGATAAAGACTTTGGCTACTTCCACAACTGCTGCTGGTTGAAAGAACGATCAAGGCTCGTCATATGATAAAATGCCCGTTTATTGAGGAACAGCTCAATTTTTATATTTATAGAGCTGGGGGTGGTTTGACAGTTATGACAGTTTAATGGTTGAATGGTTTGACAGTTGGCTGGGATGCTTTCTGATTGATGGGTAAGGATCATGTGAGTCAGCAGGGCTAGTCTGATTGGTGGGTAAGGATCATATGAGCCAGCAGGGCTAGTCTGATTGGAGGGTAAGGATCACGTGAGCCAGCAGGGCTCACCACTGGATGGCTCTTCTTGGGGGATGGGGAAGTTAGTCTTTGGAGCCAGGGCGACTCCCAACACTGGTAATCATGTTTCTTCTGGTCCTGATGCTACTACCCTTCTTCTGTTAACCCTTTCCCCCTCACCCCCTCACCAGGTGGTTTTAAAATTTTTTTTTAAAATAAAATAGAAAAGTTTAGGTTGGTAATAATACAAAGTGCCACATAGGATTCGTTTACCCTTTAACTAAGGCTCAGATAGGGTTCAACTGTACCTTGAAGGATCAGAGGCAAATTACATCCCTGGACTTCTGTGCAAGAACAGGAGGGTTTTCAGCTTGGGCTGAAAACAGAAGAAAAGCAAAGAGCAAAAGAAATAAGCAATAGGCAACAAGAGGCATCTGTGGGAAAGATGTCTACTGAAGAAACAAGCCAAACTGCCAGTCTTTTTCCCCCCGATTTTCACACATATCTGAGAACCAATTATTTGGCCAGACATGTTGATTGCAAAGAGAACCCTCAAACTATAGTCACCTTTCCTTTCTACCCAACACCTTAAAGGTAGAGAAATGTAAATTTGGACCTTCTTTCCTTGCCAATGCAGGAAAATCATCATGTCAGAACCCATTGTCCAAAATGAAGCCCAACAGTTCTAGAGTTAATTCAGAAAGTATAATGACTAGAGAGTCCTAAGAGGTCTGAGTGAGATAGAACCCAATCTATGTCCCTGCAAACGAGTGTGCTGGCAGCTTGGCTCCAAACTTCTAAGAAGGAGCTTGATTTTTTAAATGGCACTTAAAAAATTAAACAGCTCTTCCTTTCTCTCTCCCCAGTCTTCACTATCTATCCTCCATTGGCATTATTATCATTGTTTTTCAAAAATTTCCTTATCGATGTGTGTGTGTTTTCTCCTCTAAGTCTCCCTGAAGAGAGAGAGATTAACGAGAAGACACAAAGACCTTGACACAGAAGCTAGAAAACCATCTAGGATGTGAAAGGAGAGTATTGACAGAAACCGAGGCGAGTGCTGGGGGTACAGTGGGCCTTCTGAGAGGAGAATCAATAAAAATGGTAGAGTTTGATGTGGAGGGGATTTTATTAATGAAATAGCCCCCTTCCCACAGCCACAGGGAGAAAATGAATTGGAGACGGTAGCTCCCACTGCAGATCTTTCTGTTCTCAATGTCTTTCCTCATTCAACACTTGAAAAAAAAAAAAAAAGCTGTCCATTTTCCTGGAGGGAACCCTTCCTTCTGGGTCCTCTTCCCAGTGGAAGCATAGAATGTTTGAACCTAATAAACTCTCCAAGGCCCAAGAGTCCTGGAATTTGGCCAAATAGCAATTGTCTGGGAATTTCACTTACTTCTACGTTTTTAGATTCAGAGACATGCAGAGAAGGACACCAAGCCGCCACTTAGGTGAGTGAGAGGAATATTTTCTATGTGAAAGAGATCATTCACTTCATCCACATGAGTGGGAGGTAGTAATAGAGAGATTAGCATTAGAGGTTGAGGAGATGGGATGAATGAAAGTCCCATCCTTGGAGTCAAGAGAACTGGATTTTAGAGCCATCTTGTTACTAACGAAGTGCTTTCATTTAACACAAAATCAATTAACAACAGAATACCCACTAATATACATTTGATTTCCACTTGAGCATTTTGATTCTATGTCGCACTGATCCTTGAGGCCACACTCAAACAGTGAAGATACAGGTTTATAGGATGAGGGGGAAAAAGTAGGTTTCTTCAAATACTTGAATATAATGGACAAACACCAGAGTACTAAGATTATAAAAGAGAACAAGGATATGTTGGTAAACAAGGTAAGTGTTAGGGATGAAAGAGGAAGAAGGATAACAGTCATGAAACAGATTCCAGTAATCTTAAATAATTATTCGGTGTCCATTTTGACAAACGTTTGAAAACCAAGATTAAATGGGTGACGTAGGGTCAAAAAATAACTGGGAAAGAAATATTTAAGATAGAAAAGCCAAGTAGACTAACATCCAAGGATAAAATTGAAAAGTTTGTTAAGATCTGCCATTTGAAGGGGCACCAGGCTTGGAATCCACGCAATTCTCCAGAAACAACTTCCATGTTCTTCAGACTACAGTCAACATGATGCTCAAATCAAAACCAAAATTAATAGCACTGAAAGCTTCACTTACCAATTTTAACTCTGTTTTCTTTCTTGTTAATTTTAGCTCTTCTGCTAATTTTCTGTTTCTTTTGGTTTATTTTGTACTTTTCCCTCCACTATTCCTAGTTTCCTGAGAATTTTTACTATGAACATATACTTGATTTTGTCAAATAACATGATTTTCTTACCTACTCTGATGATCGTATGGTTTTTATATTTTATCTGTGAATATGATGAGCTACTGATTTTTAGATGTGAGGCCAACGCTATAATCCTGGGATAAATCCCAGGAAATGAACGTGGTGTATTATACTATTTATGTATTATTGGACTCAATTTGCTAAAAATTTTAGAAGGAATTTTTTCCCCTTTATGTGCATGTGGGATATGGTTTTTTCCCCTTTATGTGCATGTGGGATATGGGTCAGTAATTTTCTTTTCTTATAAATTCTTTGTCTTTGGCATCAGAATAATGCTGGCCTCATAGAATAAATTAGGAACTATTTTCTCCTCTTAAAAAAATTGTGAAGAATTGATATTATTTTATCTTTAAGTGTTTGATAGACTTCACTAATGAAACCATTTAACCACATTTTTTTTGGTAAGAAGTTTGTTAACTACAAATATAATAATGATGATAGCTAATATATTTTATTGCTTATCATGTGCCAAGTATTGCGATTTTTATATGACATTGAAATCAGTCCTGGTAAAGACATTATAATGCTTGTACTATCATTTTACTCACTTCTAAATGAAGTAACTGAGGGTTAGGGAAGTGAAGTGACTTACTTGAAGCACATACCCAGTAAATAATAAAGTGAGAATTTGGATTTATGTCTTTTCTACTCTGGCTTCTGAATCCTTTGTCTACATCTTGGTTATAAATGTTTTATTGTAGCAATAAGCCCGGAAGTGGAAAGTGTAGTTCTAATTCATTCATTTATTCATTCGTTTTCTCACTTTTTGCTTTACCATGAGGCCCTACCGTGTCTCAGGGTCTGTGTACTAGGTATGTTAACTGGAAACTCAGAAATGAGGTGGGTTTAAAGGACAAGTTACTGCCAGGCACAGTGGCAGATCAGTGAGACAGGTTCTCACTAAATTGCTCAGTGCCTAACTATTGCTAAGGCTGGCTTTGAACTCATGATCCTCCTGCCTCAGCCTCCTGAGCTGCTGTCTTTAAAGTCTGAGGATGAGCTGAAGGTTTTTGTTGTTGTTCTGCAGAACTGGGAATTGAACCCAGGGATTTGGGTATGATGGCTCTACTGTTATGTTTTAATTAATATTCTCCAGTTTATATAAACTGTCCTTAAACTTTGGTTTTGGAGAAATCATTTCTCTTAGGGATTTTCCTGTTCATACCAGTGTGACCCATGCATGTGAATTCCAGCTTCCTGAAGACAAGGACTTTCTGGCTGTGTTATTCATAGTAATAACCTTACAATGGTGTACCATCCATGAAGACATGCCATTCTTTGACAAATACAGAAAGTAAACATTCTTGGTCCCCATGTGCCAGCTGCCTGCCACACTAGGTAAACCAAAATTCCCTGGTGTAGAATTTTCAAGGAGCTTTTGAAATCAATCCACATAATTTCCCTAACAATCAAAGAGATAAAATCCATCCCCTCCCCTCTTCCACCCAATGCTTTTTGGTTTCTCAATAAATCCTGAAGTGTCACAGCTTTACAAAAGTCCCAGCATTTATTTATTTATTTATTTATTTATTTATGCATGTATGCATGCATGTATGCATGCCATGTAGGGCAGAGACAGAATGAAATCACATATGGACCTGCAAGGAGATTTTCAGTTATCTTTTTCTTTTCTTTTCTTTTTTTTTTTTACTTGAAACCACATGTTTCTTGTCTTTGAATATTTTGCAGCTGGGTGAAAGGAGGCTAGAGTTGAAAATGTTCTTACACTTAAAAAATAGTTTTTGCCAGGAGGGTTTTTCCCAGTTTGCAAAATAATGCGGTGTGCCTCCAAATAAACAGATGCGTCACAAGAACTGGAAGCCAAGACACTAAAAACAAAAAAAGCAAATGAAACTCAACCCTAACATCTGCTCAGGTGTGTTGGTACTCAGTGGAAAAAGTTAAACCTGCATCTGTTATGGCTGTTTCAATCCCTACAATGTGACACATACTTTGATAGGTCCAACCAGAAAGCGGTACCTAGGAAGAGACAACATTGCACTTGTAGCTAGAGTTTCTTGGGACTGTCAGAAATTTTGACTTTAAGTTTCAAAATCTGCCCTCTAATCTCCTGATTAGATTATCGTACTATGCACAATCCAATGATGAGGGGCACAATTTTAAAATATAAAGGATCTTGAAATACTTAGTCCATGGCATAATGTTACAAATGAGGAAACTGAAGTACATAAAAACTAATTAATTTGGCTAATATCTAACCTCTAGGTAGTGGCAGAACTCAGACCAGAATCCAACTTGTCATGACTGACACCATGAATTCTTTCCTTCACATAACACAACTTTTATTTATACAGGTAGAAAAATTGATTAAAGAATGGAGCTTGATGGTGGGACTGCAAATTGTTATAACCATTATGGAAAGCAGTACAGAGAATTCTCAGAAAACTTGGAATGGAATCACCATTTGACCCAGCTATCCCACTCCTCAGCTTATACCCAAAGGACTTAAAATCAGCATACTACAGTGATATAGCCACATCAATGTTTATAGCAGTTCAATTCACAATAGCTAAACTATAGAACCAACCTAGATGTCCTTTAACAGATGAATGGATAAAGAAGTTGTGGTACATATACATAATGGAATATTACTCAGCCTTAAAGAAGCATGAAATTATGGCATTTCCTGGTAAATGGATGGAGTTGGAGAATATCATGATAAGAGAAATAAGCCAATCCCTCAAAACCAAAGGCCAATTTTTTTCTTTGATATGTGGATGCTGATCCATAAAGGGGGGAGGCTAGGGAAGAATAGAGGAACTTTGGATTGGGCAGAGTGAGGGAGAGGAGTGGTGGGATGTGGGGATGAGAAGGATAGAGGAATGAGATGGACATTATTACCCTATGTATATGTATGATTGCACAAATAGTGAGACTCTATATTGTGTACAGCCAGAGAAGTGAGAAGTTGTGCTCCATTGGTGTACAATGAGTTGAAATACATTCTGCTGTCATGTATAACTCATTAGAACAAATTTTAAATTTCTTTTTTAAAAAAATGAAGCTTAAAAAATGGTTTGGAGTCTTTGCTTGGTTCAGTATCTACCTGAAGACTCCTGAGCTGTTGTACTTCAAGATACATGTAAAACATATTCCTAGCAATGAAAGGTATGGTATGTGGTAAACACTAAACAATATGCAAATTAGGATATGCCAACTGAAACTTGAGAAGATTAAGATAATACATATGAGACATGGAACAGAGAGTTTGGTACCTGCACAGAGGTTAATAAATGCAAATAGTACCCAGAGCATACAGGCACACAATTAAAGTTTGTTGTTGCCAACAATGATTTATCCATCTCCCCCTTACAAGCATCTAGAATACAGAGGGTTGAAAATAAAGCAAGCTGTCTCCCAGGGTGAGACCGTTTCTTTAGGGAAGTAGGTATCTCTCTTGCAAACTTATCACTTTCAGCTTATAACCTGGACCGTCTTGTCTTCAGTTACCCAGTGGTGGTGGAGAGTGCTGGGTTCTCTTTTCTAGTGGAAAAGGCTACTGGACTCATGTTTGGTGTTGCAGAGACTGCTGCTGGCCTGCCATATCGGTCAAGTTTAGTCACAGTACAGCTGCATCAGCAATCACCAAGCTAATGTGAAAATAGCTCATTGATAGAACAGGGAAGAGGAAGATGAGACTCAATGGGAAAGGGGCGCTGGATGAGGATGTGTTTAAGGGAGTATTTTCATGGAAGAGTAGAATATTCCTCTCTTTCTTATAAGAACTAAAAATATTGAATTATATCAGAAATGAATATTACAAACTATGATCTGCATCTCTTCATAAGATCGTAACTAAGAAGACTACCGAGAGAAAACTCTCGTTTCTTTACAGGGTTCGTGCCTTGGGTAGTCAGCACAAAGTTCATAATCATGCAGATTTGAGTTGACTTACGAGTTCTTCACTTACAGTTTGGGGAGAATTTACAATTCTAACCAGTTGAATCTTTCCATCGTGAACAGCTCACACTCATTTAGGTCTTCTTTGATTCTTGCAAGAGAATTTTGTAATTCACGCAATGTAGATCTTATACATATCTTATTAAGTTTACATCTAAATAGTTTATTTTCTTCTGAGTGGCCATAAGTTATTGTGTTTTAGATTTTGCTTACCACATGTGCACACGTTCATTGTCAGTATATAAAATGTGATCCATTTTGGTGCATTGATCTTTTAAAAAGATTGATCTTTTAAAAAGCAATGTTATTTAGCACATGTGTTATGTAGTATTTCACTTTGTATAAGTCACATCATATGTAGGCGGGATATTGGTTATGTTTATTTTATTTAAAATACCTCTAGCAGGTTCAAGAAGTGAAAAACATATGCTATCATTTCAGTTCCTGTATTATATGGTTTATACAGCATATTTGAAGCACTGATGAGATGTTTGACAAAGGGACAGGGAAAAGTATTGGGTACAATGAATTTGAAGAGTACATCAGGGTGGGAAGGTCTCAAGCCTCAGATTCAGGATATCTGGGCTCTGTTTGCCTTCTAGATTTTTTCTGTGCCTCTGGCAACCCTGCAATGACTTTCTCATCTGTGAATGGCTCATATCACATACGTACTTTTTTATTTTTTAGCAACATATTTCAGAATTTGAAAAGATAGCACTCATGAACATGCTTTTGAAACACAGAAATACTACGCCAGTATAAGGTTAGAAGATTTTTCTCTCCTCTGGTGCTTTAAATAATTAAGAGCCATTTTCCACTTGGAAAATGCTTTTAAATTTTAGCATCAAGGTGAGATGTGTATTATCAAGGTAGCCTCTCTAGCCATGTTTCTGGGGAACAGGAGTTAATTACATCACACCATGTATGAGTGAGTGTCCCTTCCATCCAGGCCAACTGGGCATTATTACAAGTACAAGTAATTGCCCTGCCTTTCATCACTTGCCTAAGTCATTAGAACACAAGATTATTAAACTAAGACCCTACCAATTTAGCTGCTCAATGATGGAGTCTATTAGACCATCTGCTACCTTATCAACACCAGGCACAGCAAGTCCAGGCAACTTTATACCCAACATGGAGCATGGTACTGCTTCCAACTGGTCCATATACTGTTTTTAAAATGATTGTTATTTAATTGCTAGGGCTAACAAGCAATCCAACAACTGCTCCTCAGCTGTTAGAAAGATTTGCCAAGAGTGGACTCTTTGGTTCAGAAAGAGCCATCATACAATGTAAGTTTATTTCAAATCCTTTTTTGTTCAGGCTAGAGTCTTGGAAATATTATTTTGGGAAGGCATGAATCTTAAAGATACAGGATTGTGACCTCATTCTCCTCTCTGCTCAAGTTCTCTCAGTAAACGAAGGCTTGGTTATTTTAAGAAAGTGAATAGCAAAAGACAAATGTGGAATGTAGAAAGTCTGTGTTTTTATATTTATTCTCTTTGTGTCCTTTCTCTCTGCCCTCCCTCTTATCTCTCCCAGAGGCAGAGAGATGTCTGTGTTGCCCACTATCATATCCAGCACTTGATAGGTGCCTAACAAATATTTTACAAATAAATAAATGTTACTTCAAAGAATGTATAATTACACACAAATCCAGGGAAAGAGGTTAGGAAGGGTATATGCACAGAGTTTAAGGGGAGGAGGAGGAAAGCTTGGCAGGTAGCTCTGAGTAGGGATCTCTTGATGGGTGGCTCTTGGCAGATACTTCTCAGAACCAGAACAAGTGAAGGAAATGATCTGAATGTGTTGGAGAACTGGCATACTGGCAGAACATTATAAAGGAAAACTACTAATGCCTGAGTGAAAGTGGAATGGAGTTTTTTCCATCCTCTTTTCTCAAATAAGTCCTCCTCTCCCATTCTTCAATCATGCAGCATGAATTTCCTCCAGACCCCTGAGGTAAGGAGGTTTCCCTACCTAATGGCGCTTACCTGTACATTTATTGAAAACAGTATTTTGCTTCTCATCTAAGTATGTGACACTGTATTAGTCAGGGTTCTCTAGAGGAACAGAATCAACAGGAAGTATAATTATAAAAAGGAGATTGATCTGGTTGGCCTCTCAACCAGAAGCTGGATAGTCCACAATGGCCACCTGCAGGCTGGAGAGCTGGAAGAATCAGTAGCTGCACAGTTCAAGAGGCTGAAGCCCCAGGATAAGAGGGATCAACAGGGCTAGCTTAAGACCAAAAGTTTCTGGAAACTCCCTAGAGAATCACTGGCAGAGTCAATTTTGGAAGAGTGAAGAAGCAAGAGCCCTATATCCTCAGACAATGGCAGCATTAATCAAGAACACAGTCAAGAAAAATGGAGTTTACATCTGCTGCTGCTTCCTTATTCTTCCAACTTTTATTCCATCCAAGCCATTATCCTATTAGATGGTGCTGCCCACGCTTAGGGGGGTTCTCCATTTCAGTTGGCTATCCCACATGCCAATCATTCCTAGACACACCCTCATTGACACACCCAGAAGCCTCTTAATCATTGGCATCTCTTAATCCAATCAAGTTGACAATTCAAATTAAGCATTACAGACACATTGTAAGCTCTTCAAACGCAAAACCATGGTCCTGTGTGTATTTTTTAGTGCACTTGGCAAAGTGTGTAGCACCTGCTGACCAGGGTCCTCTGACTGACAGAAGGATCCATGTTTTATCTTCTCACCAGGATGAGGGGGAGGCAGCATGTGTTTCTAAATCATTTTCCATTAGGGACTTGAAAGGTTTGAGGAGCAAACCCACTTTTTAAAGATTCTCTTCAAATCACCTTCAAAGAACTAATAGACCCTATTAAGGGTCCAATCCGTAAATAGCTTCTCCCCTATTCAACTGTAGTCAGATTTCTTAAGGATACAAAATTACTTGAAACACTTAAAAAACTGCAATGATATAACAGAGAGGATTCTTCGAAATTAGACAATTCAAATCTAGCATCATTCCTTATAACACTGTGAATGAAGGCAAGTTTTGTAACCTCAGAAAGTCTTGCTTTTCTTTTCTATAAGATTGTGTTGATGGAGTGGCCATGAGAATTATACATACATGAAACTATTTAAGACAATGCCTGACATTTTGGTGACTACTAATAAATGGAGTTAATTACCAACTTTGATTAACCTCTCTGATCTTTGATGTCCTTCTCTAAATAGAAGGATGACAGTTATATTCATCTCCATGATGTTTCTATGAGTATTGAATGTACACTTCAGAGGAAAGAAGAATGATGTACACTGAATTATTTTCTTGATATTAATACACTATTCCCAATACAGAAATGTGTTAGCTATTTTAAAATAGAAAGGAATATATGCATGAGTCTTATTGAAAAACAAGTTTCAGAATAAATTTCCACTTGCATCAGTATACTTAGGACTACCCTTTAGATCTTTGGGAATTATAATCACGCCATGCTGTTCTTGGGGTAATTTGAAGGAACAATTTGAGAACACTAAGAAAATGATTGGTAAACTATAAAACACCAAAAAAAAAAAAAAAAAAAAGTAATTGAAGAGATGCATTTGGGACCTGCTAAGCTTTTTCAGCATGACCAGACATTGTATACATGTAGACCAAAACAAGTAAAAATTTTTTCTTTTATATTCTCACCATAGCCTATTTGCACCCATTACCAGTTTCCTTCCCTCCAACACCTCTACCTGCAAAAGACTGCTCCAATTACTTTGGGGGATTAAGAAATTCTTTGAGTACTGCTTGGTATTATGGATTTAGTTGCTGAAGATTTTCAAGTGAATATCATTCACTGTATTCTCCCACCAGAGAAAGCGATGATGACTCCAGACCAAATATTAAGTTGCCATGTTCTTAGAACTCACAGAAGTCCCATACTTTATATAGTTCATATGATTTTTCTAGCAGTTAATCTGATGCTTGTTTCTTCTTAATGACTCTTCCAGTTACATCTCAAAGTTACACATTATTAGAGACATTTTCTTTTACAGAGCTATTTACTACAAAAAATTATACTCACACTTTCCCTGTCACCTTGGTAATAACATAAACCCCTCCTGAAAACCAGTGAGTGAACCAATGGTTCCAGATGGCCTCCAGGTATAACTGGGCTGCTGTAGCTGAAGATTAGAAGTTGCACAATCCAGGTTGGGTGGATTTATTTATCCATTCAACAAATATTTGTTGACAACCTATGAAAGGACAGATGGGCAAGGCACTGGATAAATAGATGAATGGATAGATGGGCAATGGATGGAGGAAGAGGTGGACAGAGGAATGGATGGGAGGTTTGATGGATAAATTTATGATTATATGGATGGATGTTTCCCCCAAAATGTGTGACAATAAATACCTAACATAAATTAAACACAGTAACCCTAACACAGATCAAAGGTAAACAACATTATTTTTCAAGTATAAGTATAACTATTGGGTGCACATTATTTCAGAGATAGCTTGAGCTCTAAGTGGAGTTTCTCTACTACTTGAAATAAATGCTTTAGTCTTTTCTGGTAGAGATTCTCTCAGTTATAGTACGTTGGAGCAGAACAAGCGTGTTTTTTTGTTGTTGATATTGTTGTTTGTTTGTTTTTTGGGTACAGGGGGTTGAACTTTGAGCCACATCCCCAGCCCTATTTGGTATTTTATTCAGAGACAGGGTCTCACTAAGTTGCTCAGTGCCTCACTTTTGCTAAGGCTGGCTTTGAACTCATGATCCTCCTGCCTCAGCCTCCTGAGCCACTGCCTTTAAAGTCTAAGGATGAGCTGAAGGTTTCTGTTGTTGTTCTGCAGAACTGGGGATTGAACCCAGGGCTTTGGGTATGGTGGCTCTACTGTTATGTTTTAATTAATATTCTCAGTTTATATAAACTGTCCTTAAACTTTGGTTTTGGAGAAATCATTTCTCTTAGGGATTTTCCTGTTCATACCAGTGTAACCTATGCATGTGAATGACAGCTTCCTGAAGACAAGGACTTTCTGGCTGTGTTATTCATAGCAATAACCTTACAACATGGGACGGTGCCTGCAACTTTTGATGAGTAGATGGATCGACACACATTAAGTCTGATCACTGCAGTTATGTCAATCTACCTTGTTACATATTAGACTATACTTCCTCAATCATTATAACGCTACATTTTAGCCTTGAGGATAAATCATATCTAAAGAAAAAAGTAAAAGTGTTAGGAGCAAAGAAAATAGATTAAAGTCTACTGTATTTAAACAAAATCAGAATAAGCCTCTGTATCACTCTGGTCATCTCTCTCCTGGGCCACATAGTAACAGTAGTTCTGCTATGTTTGAAAATTAAGTTATTTCTTACTACTTTCCCAGATTATATTAGATATTTTTTTCCAAAGAGATGTGGAATTTTGTTCTCTTTTTCTATATAGGATACTCTTGGAAAAAAAAAAATTTTGTCCTTTAGTTTAAGTTCAAATACTGGTAGATATTCTCACCTCAAAATGCCAAGCCCTGAAATGGACCATATTACCCATTTTCCCAGTTATAAGCAGAACATTTTAAAATTCCTAAAGAAATAGTTCTAATTAGTATATTTCCCCAAATCTGGCCTGCAGATTGAATAATTTCTACCATCAAAAAAACAATGGCTGAAATAATGCCTGGTTCCATTTATATAGTGAGTGTCAGAGAAATCCTACCCTTCTAAAATTCTTGGCCAGCTTACCAGATGTTTACCCCATGTTACTCATTTGTTCCATTAATAGAACTTGGACATTATTTTCAAATAACAAAAACCATAATCTTAGTAATACCTTCCAGAATCTCTCCCCACCATATTAGACTTACCCAGTCTGAACCTTTCTTAATTCAGTTGAGTATCTTTCAAAGGCCGGTATAGAAGGACTCATGCTCAAATACAAGATTAGGAAAAAATGCCCATTCCTACTGTTGTTGAAAGCCGATTGCCAAGACATATGTAGGTCAACCCAATTGTGACCTTTATCCTGATGCAAAATATTTTCCAAGGCAAGATAATGATTGCTAATATATCATTTGGGATCAGAAGTGCTATTTTCAGGTTTAAGAAGTAACTGGAAGATCCTGTCACTTATGGGCAACATGTGGTTCCCTTCACTCTCCTCAGTTCCTACGTTGAAGTCCTAACCTTTGGTACTTCAAAAATGTGAATGTATTTGGTGATAGAGCCTTAAAGAGAAAAGGTCAAATGAGTGGAACCTAATCCTCTATGACTGGTGTCTTTATAAAAAGAGATTAGGGCTCAGACACATACAAAGACAGAGGGAGATGATGGCCATGTGCCAGCCAAGATATCCTCAGAAGACCAACCCTACTGACAATACCTCAATCTTGGACTTCTTAGCTTCCAGAACTATTAGAAAATAAATGCCTACTGTTTAAGCCACCAGTTTGTGGTTCTTCATTTCAGCAACCATAGCAAACTAACGAAATGTCACAGAAAATCTGGGGAAGAATACCTGAAGCGAAAGGGAAAATTAAGAAAAAGTGAGGTTCTTTCAAGTCTCTGAGGTGGTAGAAGTCTGAAATGTGTCTAGAGACAGTTGCCTGCTGGGGGAAAAAAACCCCAGCAGACCTTAATAAAGATGAGGAACCTTTCCTTTGGCTCTACTTACTTTCAGGTGAAAGCTAGATTGATTTCTGCTTTGTTCCCCAAACAGCTTGCATTAGCAACTGGCCACTGCCAAGCTTGGACTGGGAGGGAAGAAGGCTTTATCAGTATGCAGATGAGGTGCTGGGGGCAGGCTGCTAACCAAACAGCCTGGTGTCAGCAGCCTTTAACCTGATGTAGGAATTCAGCCTCATTTCTGGCCAGCAAATCAATTCAATCCAGAGAGAAACCTTGGGGATAAAAATTCACACACCATCAGGAATTCAAAACCTTACCTCCTGCAAGACTGGCTTCCAACAATTTGGAATAATAATACACCTCTACACAAAGACCCAAAGCAACAAAGAACATCTCAGCCTACTTAAACACATTTAAAAAGCTCTAAGCAGATGGTCAGCTCCGTCCCAAACTGAACAGGCTGCCGTGGACCTATCAAAACACGGTTAGTATGCTGCTTTCATCTTTATTCCAAAATCTAATGCTCACTAAGCATTTCCAATATTAGACAGGCCCCATTTTATTTTCATTTGGAGAAAGATGGGAACCAGCCCCCACAAAAATTTAGGCACACAACTGTCTTAAAACCCATAAGCAATTGCACCTTGAATATTTAAAATATCTTGTACTTTTCTCAGTAGCCACTGAGTACTGTATCTGAGTAACCATATCTGACCCCTTTAGTGGATCATTTGTCTCACCTTCTCCTCTATACAACAAAATTATTTTCAGCAATAATCACAAAATGAAATGGATAATGGTCATAAAATAAAAGTAAAGAGTAGAAGTTTTTCTTTTATTTAACTCTGTATACCTAGTAATTTTAGTGAAAAGGGAGAATAGAATAAAATATTGACACTGAGAACTTGAGAAAAGAATGGATTAGTACTTTTTAATTAAGTGAAAAAGTCCAATTTAGGTAACCATGAAGTCATATCACTGATTTAATGTTGTGGTTTCTGGATTTGTTTTTTAATTAACAAACAGTAAGAAGGGAAGAAATATCAATTTTAAAGATATTCAAATTATTTAAGATATTTCAGGAATGAACTAAAATTTGCACTTACCAAGCAAAATATTACACTTTGCAGCTCACACCCTGGTTCAGTGTTTGAATTTTAAACACAAATAGAAACTCCAAGTGATTATGAAGAAAGACAAAAATGAAATAACTCAAGTTCTGATTATTTGTTTTTTAAAAAATTCTTCTTTTTAGTGCATTTTAGTTATGCATAATCTGATTATTTATTTTTCATTTTGGATTCCTCCTAAGGGTTGAAGGCTTAAATTGTCCCTGAGGTAAACAAGAGTGACTCAGAACCATTGGGGACCATTTTCTAAACAGAATCCATAGGTAGCTGAATCCATAGGTATCAAACGAAAAGCACAGAATATCCAAATTAACATCAGTGCTGATTACCTATTTAGTAAAGGGCAATAAAATTGTGCTAATCTGAATATTGCATATATAGCAATTGTCTAGAACCTAAGACAAAAAATTTGTGTGAAGGGGTAGTCTATCCCTGATAAGTTTAAAATTGTTGGGTCATGGAAAGAATAAAAACTTTTCAGTTGCAATTTATGATTTTTAAATTCTCTACAAACAACACACTTCTTTCCTGCCTACATCTGGGAATACCATCCCAGTACCTCCTGAAAGATATGGTTACCTACCTGCCCTGCCACCCCACACTAAATTTCTCCCATTACCTGGCTCTGCTAAGGCCATATAAAAGCCAGAGCCTGGAGGTGGCCCACTGCCATTTTACCCCCAGAAGATGTGCCCCTCTGGTGCTGGGTAAAGCATCTCTGGTCCATGAAGTTTCCCTCATTTTTCTTTTTCTTTTTGTATTCTCTCTCATGTGCTATCACCTCCACACTCAGCATCCAGTGGCTTCTTTTCACTGCCAAAGTTAAGTGAAACAGCTTCTATTTTATTGCTGCTCACTTCATCCATCCTCTAGCCTATAAAATTCTCTTCCCATGAAACCACAGAACAGCTTTGACTTTTAGCTAAACATACTAAGATTTTGAGAACAGGGATTATATTTCTCTCTTCTTGATATTTCTCATGGCATAAATGCCAATTCAATAAGTGAGTAGACCAATGGATAAAAGATTTGCTAATTTTTCTAAAATGTACACACACATCCTGGATAGTGATTCCATGCACCTTTACTTTAAATATTATTATATGAAAATTTCAGTACTAGAAGTTGCAGGTAAATGAATCTCACAAAGAAGGTTGAGAAAACAAGAGTCCATAGTGTATGATTCCATCAAAATAAACCATGGAAGCAGGAAAGCTATTTTAAGCTGCTAGGTGATGACAGGACCGTCACTCATAACCCTAGGCAAGGCAGGGAAATTGCACTGATGATTAAAGGGGCATCCAAGGGGTGTTTGGGAGGTTGCAACAATGTTGCTTCTTGATCAGTTTGCTGTTTGTCTGGGCGTGTTCATTTTGTGAAAATTCCCAGAGTTGAGTATTTGTGAGATGTATGCTTTTCAGTAAATAAGTTATAGTCAGTAAAAAACATTTTTCTTAAATGATAGAAAAATGCATTGTGTATGAAAGAGGAAAAATATGTCTTGCCCACATATAGGAAATACCTGATCAAAACCTTCGATAGAGGCAGGCAGGTATTTATCTAATTTTTCTGACCTCCCACAATCCTCTAAAGCCACACACAGTATTTTGCCAGTTTATTTAGACTGGTTGTCACTATCTGGAGAACTACAACTAGTTTTTAAAATGTAAAATATGCTCAATGACAGTGTCGGCTCCAAATACATCTTTTTTTTTTTTTTTTGTTCTGGAGGTTGAATCCAGGGGCACTTAACTTCTGAGCCACATCCCCAGCCCGTTTTTATATTGAGACAGGGTCTCTCTAAGTTACTTGGGACTTGCTAAATTGCTGAGGCTGGCCTTCAACTTGTAATTCACCTGTCTCAGCCTCCAGAGCTGCTGGGCATATCTTTTTTACACCCATAAACTGGACAGTCTCTTGCAGTCAGAACTTTCACCACTCTTTTCGTGTTTCATTCTCCTGCTCTTGTGGTATTCCTCATTTTTACATGTTTTTTTTTTTTTTAGTTTTGGATGAACCTTTATTTTTATTTATTTAATTTTTTTATTTTTATATGGTGCTGAGAATCTAACCCAGTGCCTCACTCTGTTGAGCAAGTGCTATACTACTGAGCAACAATCTCAGTCCCCTTCATTTTTCTCTTTACATGAGGTTTTCTGCTTCCTGAATATTGATATCAAGACTTTCTCATCCTAGAATCCCGATATACACAGGAAAATTATCTCGGCTTGTCTTCAAACCAAGTCAGCTGATTGCATGTACGTTCTAGACTCCCCTCAAGTTTATCAGCAATGTCCTGGGGGCCTGAATCAACGGATGGCCCTCTTCTACTTCCTCTGAAGACTCCCAAACTCCAGGATTTCCCGTGAATCATGCTCTATCCTGAAAGGAGGAGGATGTGCAAGGGAAGACAGGCTATAGGGGGAAATATCCCTGACCCAGAGGAGGAGGGAAGAAGAGGAAATGAGAACAGGTAGCATCAAGTAGGGGAACCGCAATGAGTCACAAGTGTGCCACGATTTAACACAATAGTAACAGAAAAACATTATTTACTGGAGTTTCTCAGAATTTACTGACAACAACAACAAGGGCAGTATAACAATAGCTGCTTCTTCTTCTCCTCCTCCTCCTTTCCCTTCTCCCCACCCCCTCCTTCTTCTCTTTCTTCTCCTTCTCCTTTTTGGTACCAGGGATTAAATCTAGAGGTACTTAACCACTGAGCCACACCCCTAGCCCTTTTCATTTTTTGAGACAGCATCTCACTAAGTTGCTTAGGCCCTCACTAAGTTGCTGAAGCTGGCTTTGAACTCACGATATTCCTGCCTCAGCCTCCCAAGCTGCTGTGATTACAGGCATGTGCCTGGCTAGCTACTACTTCTTGAGGTTCTATTACACGATAGACATTGGGCTCGGCACTCTTGGTTGGTTCTCATGATAAGCCAATGATGTAGGTATTTTCATTTCCATGCTACAGAACAAATCACTGAGACTTTACCAGCTTTGAATCTAGTTTTCATCTGAAAATCCTTATCACCACCCATATGGCAAATGTAACACGGCTCTAACGCAGAGTGAATTCAAATTCCAGAATCCATTTGAGGAATGTCAGTTTCAATCATGAGTAGTCCATGTTCACATAATAGAGGCAGTAGTTGATCCTGTTTCTCTTTGTATTTGCTGTATTTCATTGAAATTGTGTGGGCACTTCTCATCGACACCTAGAAACTTTTGAGATGTTAGCTATTGGATTTTATTTATTTTCATATCTGCAGATATGAAAATTTTGCACAGTGCCTAGCACATTAATAACAATGGAGATCATTACAGAAATAATTCTCAAGGTTTTTATCTCTTGGTTTAACAAAATCAAGCAGAAGATCACTCCCTGCATTTTGGTCACTCCCTATGAAGCAGCAAATCTCCACATTCTTATATCATCCTATCAGCTTGAAGTTAGGACCTGCAAAACCAACACCCAAATCAGCAACAATGGTTTTCCAACCCTTTGCAAACATCCATGTGGCTTTTGGTAGGGAATGCATTTTTGTTTTGTGTTGTTTCTGGGGGACAGATTTAACTTATTCAAACACTCTTTTACTATCTAGACTTTAAATTGCTTTCTTTTCTTTTCTTTTTTTCTAAGTAGTTTTCTACCACTATGAAATCTCATAAAAATCTTGCAATTTAGATAAAAGAGGAAAAATACTTACACCCATTGTAGAGTTTTTCATTTGTTTTCTGTTTTTAAAATAAGAGATGAGCAGCCTTTTATTTTATGGGTCCATTTACACAAAATACACTAGAAGCAGTATATTTTTACTACAGAATGGGAGGTTGTGTTTATAAGCAAGAAAAACTCTGATTGACAGAAAGACATGACTAGTACCCTGCTGATAAGAGCTATCATATCTTCTGGAGACTCAACAAGGGACTGGATAAGATAGCTCCTCCAGACATCCTTGGAAGATTCCATTTAAAAGTCAAGTTCTATAAGAACTTATTGTATGGCAGATTTAGTGTAAATAAACATCAATGGAAAGCTATCTTTTCAATCACACATAATACTAACTAGGGAAATCTTAGTTCTGAAAATCTTAAATCCAGGCTTGACCTCTCTTTACACAATCAAAAATCTGAAACACAAAACAGCAAAAAAAACAACAACAACAAAAAAACAAATAAACACCTCTTTATGGAACCAGATACAGGGAAACTTCTTTGATAAGGCTGCATTGTGCCCAGGCAGTGGTGGAGCAGGAATGCAGGAATATGGAAGAATGAACACAATTCTTCCCATGGTTCTTTCTGGTCTTCCCTTGTCAACCAGAGGAAGAATGAACTGGAACAGGATTATGACCCCTGAGTACATTGATATTACCTAAGAATGTGTTCTTTTCCAAATTCACGTGGTTCAGGGGCAACAGAATCTCTGGGCTCTACATTGAACAAAGCTTTTTAGTTGGCAAACACAAGATGGCTCTTGACTGTATGCACATCCACAAAAATGCTTTTTTTTTTTTTTTTTTTTTGCATACATTGACTCCCAAAGTTTATCCAAGATGGGGAATAACCAGAGGTACCAACTTGCTTACAAATAAATCCTGGGGATACACATGGAGAGATGCTTGCCTATAATCCCAGAGACTCAGGATGCTGAGGCAGGAGGATCCCAGATTCAAGGTCAGCCTTAGCAATTAAGTGAGGCACTAAGCAGCTTAGCGAGACTCTGTCTCAAAAAAATAAAAAGGGCTGGGAACATAGGTCAGCAGTAGAGTGCCCCTGGGTTCAATCCCCAGCACAAAGAAGAAAGAAAGAAAGAGAGGGAGGGAGGGAGAGAGAAAAATCCAGGGGGAAAAGATTTTTAGAATTAATTCTAGCTCTGAGACTACTCAGATACACAAATGAGAAATAGAGCTGTCAGTGCTATTAATACAAAGAGTTCATGATTGAGATTGTAAAATACTCCCTAGTTTTATGGTAGCCTTAACTTTGAAATTGAATGCAAATGAATATACACAATAAGATTTTAATTAATATTACATTACAGCAAATTATATAACCAATAGCATTACATAACGTCTTCAATATGCTCTCTCTCTTTAGCAATCCATAGCTCAATGCTCTGAGCAAAATTACAATAACACAGACTTTCCATCAGACCAATGTCTACATCTGGGATTCAGTGCTTTAGTAATCTGTGTTTTTAATTTTGCTAAGCAAAAGTATACTTTTAGGGCTAGGGTTATGGCTCAGTGGTACAGCGCTTGCCTAGCACATGTTGGGCACTGGGTTCAATCCTCAGTACCACATAAAAATAAATAAAGGTATTGAGTCTATCTACAACTAAAAAAAATATTTAAAAGAAGTAAACTTTTAGCATGCTTCAGAGTAAGCCAAAGGTTTCAGATCTATTAAGCATGTAGCCCATTTCACAGGATCATGTGATCTAATCCATTTTAGAAATTACATTCCCCCCAAGTCCCCCACCAATGATGGTGCAAGGAGATGGTGCCCCATCTTCTTGGGACCACTCTGGTAATTTCATGCAGCTCATCAAACAGAAATAGAGGTTTTTCTTTCTTTTGTGAGGGTGAAAGTTAACTATTCTTATGTAAGAATCTTGTGTAATGAAGCATTTGGTTATGTGTGGTTCCATAACCAGTACATAATCTATTCTTCTCTGTATTCATTTAGTCTACAAATATTTGCTGAAAACATAAAAATGCTAGACATTATTCTAGATACTTGACTTACATCTATAAATAAAACCAAATTCTGGCCTATGTGAAACATATCCTAGGATGGATATAAAGATAATAACCAATGAACATTATAAATAAGTCTATCATATATATGTTAGAAGGTGGAAAGCAATGGGGGGAAATGTAAAGGAGAATAAGAGTGTTTACTAATATTCAGATGTGGTATACAATGGGAAAAATTAAAACATATAAACACAGCCATATGGTCAATCAATAATAATATTTGAGTATGGCTTAATTTTAGTAGACAATGTCATTTAAAAGAGAAGTTTCCCTTGGGAAATTGAAAAGAAAACATCAACCAAAATATCTTTTTTTTTCCTAAATAAGTCTGTGACTCTATTGCATGAAGAATTCACAGGTGAAAAATTAGAGGAGATTTAGGTGTATCACTACAATATATTCATGTTATCCTCAGCAAACAAATAACAATTTACTTGATTAGTCATTTTTATTTCTAACTTGAATGTACAAATGCAGCGTCAGGCAATTGACTGTACAAGCCACATAAACCAACAGTCCTAACCAGACTGAAGTACAAGGTTAAGACCATCCAGCTCAAGGAGTTGCCCTTTCTTGCACATTCATTTCTAGAAGGAAGTGGCTGGCCTAGAGCCACGTTTTGGTAAAACGTGTATGAAAGATGAGGACTCAATTCTAGCTTCTAATTATTGTAGGAAATGCTGTTTGAGCATAATACATTTCCTGGGATATCACTGTGTACACCATGCTCCCTCCTCCCCTACCACAAACTGTCACACCCTGACACCCTCCATCCTCAAGTCCATAATCCATGACTCCTCCAAGCTGACCCAGGAACAATGGGGGCACTCCCTTGGAAGAAGGCGGAGAGAAGGTGGAGTGACCGTTGAGTACACTCTGATTTTTTTTTTTTAAACTGTCATATGGCGAGATAGTAGTGGGTTTCAATGCTGTCACCTATTCAGTCAGCCCAGATGAACTAGAATCACCATTTCAGTTTTATCATAGCTCCAGGCAAGAACATGTCACCCTCTTTATTTTCAGCTTCCAACAAGCTGCTTAGGCAGATGCTAAATGTGGTCCTCCCTGCCACGTTGGGTAGAGTGGCCTTTGTGTGGGTTAATTGAGCCCCCACTCCATTTAATAGGCTGTTGAAGTCTTATTGAAACAGAGCTAGTGCCGCAGGTTAAATACATTGCAGTGCTCTTGCTAATCCTCTCATTAACAGGGCTGGAAAGCTGGTTGGGAGCTGTGAGTTTGCATATATTAACAGGGAGCTCTTCGCTCAAGTGCTATCAATAAAATGACAAAGCCAGTTTGCAAATAGTGAAATCAACAGTGACACAACGCTAGATACCTTTAAAAAAATAAACAGCTTAATAACTGATAAATCTTATATTCACACTTGGGAGAAGAAAAAGATAAGCTGGGAAGAGATGCCTTTTGTTGAGTCAGACTTAAGACAGAAACGAGACTGATGTCAACCCACTGCAGAGACTAGTGGGTGAACTTGAACTGAGAAATGGCGCTAATGAGCCATAGAGACTAGACCCACGTTTGGAAGTACTCAAGATGGCAGCGTATGCTGGTTTTTATTTATTTATTTATTTTGTTGTTGTTGTTTTAATAAGGGAGAAAATAAGATATGAATTGCTGTCTGCGGCTGGAATAGTTAAGATGGGTGCCAGTTTTCCTAGGAAAACAGTCCTGACAGAACCATTTCGAAAAGTTAAGTGGCCTCTGAAGCCACCTCCTGAAGCAAGAGACTGCTTCATGCAAGCTAGGGGTAGAGGGACCTGTGAAAAGGAGGAGGGTTTCAAGTGTATTCAGCTGAGGGCTCTCCATCCTCAGTTTGTATGTCACACAAGAAAATGGAAAGGGGATTTGTGGAAGAGAGAATCAGTAAATGGAGAAAGAGTCAAAAAGGATGAAAAATTGCGGCCCAAGGACAAGACTCCATGTCACCTGCTCTGATCCATTAGTGGCCCTTAGCACTCAGTGAAAAGACAAAGAAATGCTCTGTAATGTCAAATAGCAACATGGAGCTCTTATGTCTAGATGAATTCTGGGTCTATAGGGTAAAAGGGAATCTACATTTTAGGAAAAAGCTTTCCTCATGTTGACTGGCAAGAGTTCACATCCTGCAATGAAGTTCAAAAAAACAATTAATAGCAGATGATAGATAGTGATTAATGACACCGCTGAATAGCAAGACTATTTAGTTTCCCCTGCCCCATGCCCATCACCCACTTGTGTGGAAAGAAAAAGTTCCTAGTTTCCAAGTAAATCAAACGTCACTGGTCTGAGAGTTACTAATCTTAAGGAATTATGCAACTTTTCTAACTTTATTCTAACTTTTTTGGAAGTATGCAAGTCTTTTTTTTCTTTTTCTTTTTTCATTTTTTTGTTTGTTTTTAAAACATTGTGACTTGGTCCAACTACCAAAATTCTGCTAAAAATGAGCCATGTTTAAAGTGCTATGCTGGATAATTCTCAATTAGATCAGCAATTATTCTGGAGCTAACTAACTATGTGATCCTAGGCAGATCATTTACTCTGCAGGACCTAAAAATCGTTGTGTGTAATATGCACGAATTCTTCTAGGGGAAGTCTAAAATCTCTCCTAGCTCTCAAATCCTATGAGTAAAATAATAGGACAACTGTAAAGGAAAAAAAATGGAAGATTTTATTCTAAAAAACCAAGGGTCAGCATCATTGATCTGTGGTAGTGGTTGGAAAGTGGAAGGTAAATGGTCTTTGGTAATTGACTTGTATTTGATAGATTCACTTATCAGTTCCTAGAGAAATGTACTGGGCCTTCCATGCTTCTAAAAACCCTTACAAAGCATCACACAAATTGGGCTTTACAAGTTTATTATTATTTCAAACACCAATTCTAATGACTTCCTGGATTTAAAACAGACATCTTGAACCTCTGCTATCTCCAGATTGATTTACGATCGTCTCACTTTCAATATGAAATCTGTTGTCAAGTCTTTTCAATCTATATCTAAAGGAATCTCAAAGCAGCTCTTGCTTCTTTGCCCACTACCACTTCCCTTCTTGCTCTTCCTACTGATCTCCTTCCCAACATATCTTCTGCACAACAGACAGGCTAGTTTTCCTAATGCTCACATTCAAACATATTATTTACCAGTTTGCAACCTTTAATAAATTGCTGGCATTGGGTAGAATAATTATAAATTCTACACCAACCATCTGATGCTTTTCATAATCAGATTCTCACTGTTTTAGGTTTGTTCTCCTTTATAAACTCTAAAAGGTATTCTATGTTGACCAAACCAGGGGAGGTTTACCCAACTTGCCTTTGCCTCCCCATTACTGGTCTCTATCGTCCCATTGCCAAAGTCCCTAGCACAGTTCACTCAAAACTTTGACTTCTCTTTAGTCTATGAGCTGGAGACAAAACAAGCAGCTTCTAAATTTGCTATAAAAATCACTAGAATATCACATTCTTCAACCTCATGTTTCTTCCTCATATTAAATCTTTCCTGAAATATTAGACAGTAAATTTCATTGAGTTCTCCGCATAACCTTACAGTTTACAAACTTCAGCAGGGCAGTGAATAATGATGGTGTCATTATTTTGAGGTTGCCTGAATGTACCTTGCAAAAAGCCTTCTTCTAGAAGGGGATCTGTAAAGACTTGTTGAATTATATGGAACGATCTGCCTCACCCCCAAAAGGAAAAAAAAAAAAAAAAACAAAACCTTTAAAGTCCTCTTGTGAGTTCAAACTGTTCTTTAAAGAAATTCTTTTTAAATGAGGATAACTACTTGTGGTTTATTTCTTTGGTACTTTGTATTCCCATGTTAGATTTTTCTCTATGGAAGTATATACCTATGGTCAGGCAAACAGCCTCATGTTGTAAAAGAGAAGATATAGGGTGCTTTAGTAAGTTTTGTTGTTGTTGTTGTTATTGTTGTTATTGGGACCAAAGAACCCAACAGGAACAATGTAGAGGAAGAAAAGTATATTGGGCATTCATGGATTCAGAGGTCTCAGTTCATAGACAACCAACTCCATTGCTAATGGGCCCAAGATGAGGTAGAACATCATGGCAGAAGGGTGTAGGGAAGGAAAGAAGTTCAGAACACGGTACCAGGAAGCAGAAAGAGAGAGCTTCCCTCACCAAAGACAAAATATATATACCTCAAAGGCACGTCTCCAGTGACCTACCTCCAGTTACCACCACATTAATCCATATTAGTGGATTAAGCCATTGATGAGTTTGCACCTTTCAAAACCTAATTGTTTCTCCTGTGACTGTTCTAGCATTGTCTCACACATGAGCTTTTGGGGGACATCTCAGATCTAAACCATAACATAGGGTCTCAATGTGGTTAGCAAATACTGAAGGTCACACAGTTGGTTACTGACAGAACTAAGGCTAGAAGGGTTAGGTTTTTGTAATCACGTTCAAGTGTGGCTCATGGACCAGAAGCATCAGGATCACTGGGGAGTTTATTGATAATGCAGAATCTGAGGCCCCACTCTATACCTACTGAGTCAGAATCTGCATTTTAACAGGAGAATCATGTGCACATTAAAATTTAAGAAGCTCAGCTCACGGGCTCTGCTACTAGAAAAGAGATCATGTTGTTCGAGCTTTCAAAGATCAAAAGACAAAGATAACAAGTGCTGGTGAGGATGTGAAGAAAAAGAAACCCTTACACACAGTTGATAGAATTGTAAATTAATATGGCCATTGCAGAAAACACTATGGAATTTCCTCAAAATGTTAAAACTACCATTTGATCTAGAAATCCCACAGGATATATATTCAAAGGAATGAAAATCAGTATGTCAAAGAGATATCTGCACTCACATGTTCCCTGTCATATTATTCACAATAGCTAAGATAAAAGATCAATCTAAGTGTCCATCAGCTGATGGATGAAAATGTGGTCCATATACAAAATGAAATACTATTTTGCCACAGAATAAATGAAATTCTGTTATTTGCAACAACATGGATGAACTTGGAGATCATTATGTTAAATGAAAGAAGTCGGGAACTGAAAGACATTTATCGCATGATCTCACTCATATGTGGAATCAAAAAAACATCTGATAGAAGTAGAAGGTACATCAGTGGTCACCAGAGTCTTGGTTGGTTAGGGGAGAAGGGAGATAGAGAGATGTTGACTAAAAAAAATGAGTATATACTTATAATTAGGTAGGGTAATTTAAAAAATAATATGTCCAGAATAGGTAAATATATAGAGACAGAAAACAGATAAGTGATTCCCCGGATGAAAGGGGGAAGAAGAATGAGGGATGACTACTAAGGGTAGTGGAGTTTTTCTTATGTGTGTGAAAAGTTTTTAAAATTGATTTTGTGACTATTTCACAACTCAATGACCATACTAAGAATCACTGGATCATACATTGTAAGATATATGAATTATATCTCAATAAAGCTGGATTTTTCCTAAATAAGCAAATATATAAATAAACATAGATCACTCAAAAAATGTTTGTTTTGATCAACTCTCACAGATAAATATATTTTCATCAACCTACAGCTGTCACGGAGGTAGTGCAGGACAAAAAAACCAAGGTATCAAAAAACAAAAGAGCATTGCTAGCAGACTTTCTTATTCAGGACTGATACTAATTATAGTATGTGGGGTCAAACCAAAACCTCCTTCTACCAACTCACATAAAAAGTCATCAGCAATTTGCTGATTCAGTGAAGTCAAAGAAATGAATGCAATTGCTTTTCTCCCTCTCCCGTCTAACAGTTACTATTCTAGTTTAGTATAAAAATTTTCAAAGGCTGCACTAAAAATCTTTGGGTCACTCTGAAATTTCCCATTACCAAAATCAAATATCCTATATTCACAATCAATGATCTATTAGGTATAAAATTATGACTTCTCTTTAGGAAAACTGGGATTTATTTTTGTCTGTAATCATGTTGCCAAATTTATAAAGCGTTGTTTACACAACCAGTTGTTAAATAAATAAATAAATAAATGAACAAACAAACGCAATGGGAATCTCCTAGCCAAATAATGCACATAATCAAACTGAAAAAGTATAAGACTGTTCATTTAAATTTGTCCTCTTCTCTCTTCCCATATCACCTCTTTTCTGCTTTTCTTTAAAAAAAAAAAATAAGACTTGTCAGGGAGTTTCCTTGGAGAAGCACCTTGTCATTTCACCACTGTTTAAGACAACTGTGGAATCCAAGAGGGAAATTCTGACTTAAGAATTCCCCTGTATTATGTTGCCCCACGTTGAAACTGATCACATTTATCAAACACTATAGAAGTGCTAATGCTATGCATTGTTATCCACAGTTAATGCAATCAAGGGAACACCTCCAGTACTCTGGTGTGTGTGTGTGTGTGTGTGTGTGTGTGTGTGTGTGTTTATGGGTATGTGGGTGTTGTGGGCATGTGTGGGCATGTGTGCAAGAGCTGTTCTTTGGGTGAAGAAAGCAGGATTGATTACAGCGTAGATTAGTGTGAACTTCTGTCCTTTTAAAGACAGGAGGATTTCGGTGTCAATTTGGTGGAGTGCTAACAGCTTGTGATAAGTCCTCTCTCATGATCCAATGAAAATACAAGAAGAGAGGGAAGAGGGAGGGGAAAAGAAAGGGGGGAGAGAGAGAGAGAGAGAGAGAGAGAGAGAAGACACTAAAATAGTTCTTAAAGTGGAAAAAAAAGACAAAGCCATATGCTACAGTAAGGGGAAAATTAATGTAAATTCTGTTGGTCAGAGAAACATTATCCTAAAATATTCACATTTTATCCTCTGAAGCAAAAACAACACAGCAGGTAAGGGCTGGAGTAGCAAAAACAAAAGGAATGGCAGAGTTAAATAAACAGCTGTCTCCACTCAGCTGGTCTAAATGCAGTACAGAACTGAACTTTGGGTCCAGCTCTCCCTTGTTCTCCAACAACATGACAATTATTTCTACTTTTATCAAAAAAATAAAAACCTTTAAAATGCTTATATCTCCAGTTAATATTATAGGAAAAATTTTTCCCTTAAGGGTTTTAAAATAGGAAGTTTCTAATTATAACAATCCATGTCATAATATGGTAAAGAAGGAAGAGGAGAAGGAGGAGGAGGAGGAGGAAGAGGAGGAGGAGGAGGAGGAGGAGGAGGAGGAGGAGGAGGAGGAAGAGGATGTGGTGGGTGATGGAGGAGGAGGAGAAGTAGAAACATTTCATTAAGACATACAAGGATACTAACATTGCTCTAAAATTGGATAAGAGTCACCCCCTAAAAGAACACTATTGATATATTTCATGTGTGAATAAGTAAGAAAAATACTATATATAATAGTATCAGATGAAATTAATATGATTGCAGTAGCTATAGGTTTTTAATCTCCCCAGCAAACTATTCCCATCCTATCTATCACATGTTTGTCACTGTGTTCTGAAGGAATCAGATTCTGAAATACCATGTTTAGCAGCAGGATGTTCATTAAGGAGTGTCCTTGGGGTCAATTTCTGTTAAAGGGAGAGAAGAAAAGCAAGATTGGAAGTTGACTTGTGATACAGGCTCCACAACCTCCTCCGTGGGGCCCACAGGAAGCTCTGTGAGTGAGGTGGTCCAGCCTTTGCTCCCACATCAGTCAGTCTTTGGATGTAGGCCATGCCAGAAGGAATGTGACCTTGAGAAAAGCAACTCTCACAACCAATGCTGGGAAAGAAGAGCTCTTTATTCTGGAGTTGTTGGGTTTGTTCTGCTGGTAGCCAGAGAGGGCCTATTTTTATCGTAATACAGAATTCAAGAGACATCAGAAAGGAGAAAAAGAGACTGCAAATCTGGGTTTCAACAGATTGTGACTTGCAGCCCCCAGGCCTGATTCCTTCAGCCTTTCCTATGATTTTTCTGAGATATTCCAATATCTTTTCATTTCACTTAAGTTGATATGAGTTGAGTTTTTATTGCCTCATATACAATATCAGATTAACTAAGTTACCAGGGTTAAATAAGAAACACATAATTGCAGGCTAAATATGAATATATACAAACCATATTAAACCATGCCATGACAAAAAGGATTAAAGTTGTGTATAAAAAATCATAACCCACTATGATAGTTAATTTTCAGTGTCAAATTGACTGGGTTAAGGAATATCCGCATAGTTTATAAAGTATAATTTCTGGGTATGTTTTTGTGGATGTTTTGATAAGAAAATGGCACTTGAGTCAGTAGACTGAGAAATGAAGATTTGCCTTCAACCAAAGAACCTTGCCTTCAACCAATGTGGACAGGCACCATGAAATTGGCTAAGGGTATAGAAGGAACAAAAAGGCAAAGACCTTACACCAGCAATCCTTCAGGTCCTTGGGCCTTTGTCTTTGACAAAGAGTTACACCATTATCTTTGCTGGTTCTGAGGTCTTTCAATTTTGATTGAACCAGCCCTCTTGACTTCAGAATCTCCACATTGTAGATTTGCTGGTGTATTCAGGACTTCCCCAGGGAGTTTCAAGATGGCGGAATAGAGAAGGTTGCTTTCCTGGCTGCTTCATGGTGTGAAACCGAGAAAGCAGCTTCTCAGCAAGGTGAGTGAGCAAAAAAATGTGTATGGGGGAGACTTTACTGGGATTTAATACTGGACATTCAAAGCCGATATGGAGTTGGGTATAACAAAATAAGGAAGAAATCCCCAGTGCCACAGCCACTATGGCAGCCAGAGTCACCAGCCAAAGTGGTCCCTCTGTGAGCAAAGTGGAGGCACAAGGTAATTAAAGGAACCCACATTTTTAGGAGGCCTGAGGCGTGTCTGGGTACAGGGAGTTTAGAGATCAAAGGCACTGCCCAACCAAACTGAAAGGCATGCTTGTGTGGGAAAGAAGCTGCCATTCCTCCAGGCTGAGTGCAGAGGACAGTGGAAGGAAGCATTTTGCAGCTGCAGCATGGGGGCTGGCAGCTGGAGAAGCCAATTCCTGGCAAACCCTAGTTTGACCTAGAAAGCCCACATAGAGTGTGCTTAAGTGACCAGGAGAAAAATCAAACATGGAGAAAAGTTTACACAGGGGATAACTGGTTGTGGAAACCCACCCAGCTCTACCCCTCCTTCTGCAGTCTGGCTGCTTGCAGGACTGGCTGGGTAAGATGGCACCTGGCTAGGAATTTGAAAGGGCAGGGGCAGGAGAGATTGAGTTTGGAGACTGAACTCAAGACCAGGAAATGTGGGGGGTCCTAAGATGATGTAGTGGACTAAGAATTTGTTCCTCTACCACATGAGTGGAATCCAGGGGCGATCCCTGAGATACAGTCTTCTAGTGTGGACCGGCAATTGCTGGGCCCTGGAAGTGTGCTGATTTAAAGTCTCCAGACCAAGTGGCATTCAGAGAAGAGTCTGGAGCCCACCTAAGCCTAAATCTCCCCTCCAAGAGTTCCACCTACAGGATTACCTCTCTCACCCCAGTGATCCCACCTAAAACTGCTGAGAAGGGAAGCTGAGAATCTTTTGAACTCCAATGGACATAATTCTTTAACTTTTCACTAACATCTTTTTTTTTCTTTTCTCTGTTTAATTGTGACCTTAATGATTCATGAGTCTTTATACATATTTGTATTGTTTTTTTCTCATTTCTAGCATTTTTGAAGTCAATATTGTATTTTGAGGACTAGGATGTCTGATTAGTATATTTCAGTTATGTTTCAGTTATGTATTCTTTTATTTTTATTTTTAACTAAAAAATTTACTTTATATATACACATATATATGTATACATATATATTCTCTCATTTTTCTGTTTCCCTTGATTCTCTTTCTCTCTTTTCTTCTGCTTACAGCCAATCTCTATTCTCTTTTTCACTCTTCCCTTAATTGTTTACTCCTATCTTCTCTATTCCTCCCTCATAATCATCACATCCTTTATCATTTCTGTTCTCTCCTAGTCCACCATTCAAAATTTTAATCTCTTTTGCAAACTTACTGTTTTTACTGTGGGTAATAACTGATCATATTTCTGTTTCTTGTGATAATTAACACTTTAGATGTCATAGCAGGAACTATTTGGTTTAATACTGTATATTTTTGCATTGGTTATTATTATTACTTATCTCCCCATTAAACAGTGAAGTACTGGAAACATTTGGGGAGACTATAAGTTCACAGGGTAAAAACTCTACTGCTTTGAATCCATACTGTTAGATAGGTAGACACACAAACAACTTGAAAAAGCAGGGGAATAAATCTCCCCAAACAAGTTAAGATACTTCAATACCAGAATCCATAGATATTACAGTGGAAGAAATGTCAGAGAAGGACTTTAGAATGTACATGGTTAAACTGATCTGCAAGATAAAGGATGATATAAGGAGTGAAATCAGAGAGAAAATTCAGGAAGTGAAAGATCACTTCAATAAAGAGATAGAGATTCTGAAAAAAAAAATCAAGCAGTAATCCTTGAAATAAAGGAATCAAAAAAAAAAAAACAAATTAAAAATTCAATGGAAAGCACCAAAGACCACTTGGAAGACAAAGTTTCAGGCAATGAAGACAAAATATATAATCTTGAAAATACTGTGGAGAAAAGATGGTAAGAGACCATGAACAGAACTTCCAAGAAATATTGGATAACCTAAAAAGACCAAATTTAAGATTTATCAGGATAGATGAAGGCTCAGAGATACAAATCAAAGGAATGCACAATCTTTTCAATGAAATAATATCAGGACTTCCTCTATAATTGTGTGAATTAACTTCTGTAGGTTCTTTTCTATATCTCTATCTCTATTCTATATCTGTTTCTCTGTCTATCCATTGATCCATCCATCCATCCATCCATCCATCATACTAGTTGGGTTTCTCAGGAGAACCCTGACTAATATACCAGACATAACAAATAAAGTTAACCCTAGCAAGAAAGGTATTACTCAACATCAATTTTCAGATATTTTGGAGGTGGAAGGTTAGGAAACCTAAGATCTTTGCTCACTCCACATACATAAATTAAAGAATACAACTAATATATTTAAAATCTCTAGGTGGAGGAAAGTGAATATTTTAAAAATGTTGCATGAGACAAGTTTACCATGTGGAAAATGCAATGGACTGAACTTTTGGGAGAGAAATGAATTAAGAAGTAAATAACCAAATTAAAAATATACAAAAAATAAAGGTAGCAATTTTTTTCAGGTAAAAAGTCAATGTCTTTAGTATGTTCAATTTGTACAAGCAAAAAAATCACTAAGGTTCCAATAGAAAAATAATGAGTACAAAACCTCACTATTCACACACAGAAACCAATAGCCCCAGAGAATTAGGATTCAGGTTTTTGTTTGTTTTATTGTAAAGAATAAAAATAAGTTTTATTATAACATTTGACTATCTTCAGATCAGATTCTCCAAGATCACATTGGCAAGTGATTGAAATAAAAGTCAATTACTTCTTTCTTGCCTACAAAATTATTTTGTCATGTGTTTAAGTCTTTTTGGTGTAGGGAGTAAACCTTCAATTTTTCAGTATACAAATTCTAAAACAGCAATAGGAAGAAAGTAATTAACTTAAGAATTTATTATTTATGTATATGGTATGTGCTAGGAAATTCTTAATCCAAAAAGTACATACAATAAACCACGAAGTTTAATCTAATAATGAACACGAAGTTAACAAATGGCTTTCATATTTCATAAATAAATATAGGATCGCTTGGTCTGGGAGAATTATAATAGCGATAGCTATATGTTAGGATATCAATAGAACTAAAATTAATAACGGCTCCAATAAAGTATTCTCATTATTTTTTAGTTAATACCAAGAAAGAACTTAACAAACTTATAAAAAGAATCTACATATTTTGAAGGGAATTTTATGGAGTAGAAACCAGTAGCCAGAGAATTAGGATTCAGGTTTTTGTTTGTTTTATTGTAAAGAATAAAAATAACTTTTATTATAACATTTGACTATCTTCAAGCAATGAGCTTGATATAAGAATGGACTTCATTATTTTCTTTTCAAAGGGACAAACCTTAAGGCAATGAGTAGATAAATAAAATAAAATTTTATTTCAAATTTAATGATAGTTAGTGGATATTAGGTCGAACCAGGAGAGTGACAATGTAAAAGTCACTTGAAAGCTCTAGATATCAGTTGGACTTATGGATTATTTGACAAAAATAATTCTTAGAGCTTCTTCAGAACCTAGAATCTTGTCATTGTTTACACTTGTGATCCCTTTTTATTCTGAAATCTATTATGTGATCTAAGAGGTCATCTGTTCCCAACACAATGAAGGGAAAGAAATGCTATGCTCTGAAGGCTTGTAACCCGTAAATTTCATATGTTGAAATCCAGATTCCTAAAGAGATGGTATTAGGAGGTCGTTTTTATCTTTGGGAAGTGAACTGGTCATGAGGATGAAGTCCTCATGAATGAGTGTCCTTATGAAAGAGGCCTAAGAGAGACCCCTAGCCCATTCTGTAAAGTGAGGACACAGCAAGATGATCACATCCATGAACCAGAAATTTGATGATCACCAGAAGGGAAATCTGCTGGATCTTGGGTTTTCCTGCCTCTAAAATTTTGAGAAACAAATTTCTGTTGTTTATAAGAAACCCAGTTTATGGAATTTTGTTATAGGAGCCCCAACAGACTAACACAGCTAGTTAGAAAGATCTTCCACTAACATATTTCAGAAATGAAACTCTCAATGGAATATAGCTCCAAGAAGCTTGTGATTTTTTTCCCTTCTATGTTTTCAGTTACTTAGGATAATACCTGGCCTGTAATAGAAACTCAAAAATGTTTGTTGCAGGAGTAAGGAAGAAAGAATGGAAGGAAATAAACGGGTTTCTAGATTGAAAAAGTCCATTCAGTTCCCAGAAAAAAAAAAAAAAGGAAAATAGACCACCGAGGCATACTATCATAACATTTTGAAACAGTGAAGATAAAGAAAAAACCCACAGAAGACTCTATGGACTTCCAGGAAGATTTTTAAAAAGGTACACAAGTCAGAAGGGGTTTGTAATTTTCACAAATAACACACACTATAGGATACCAGACTAATGCCTTCAAATTTTTTTTGGGGGGGGTCATACTTAGGAACTTGCACATGCTAAGCAAGCACTCTATCACTGAGCCCTTTTTATTTTATTTTGAGACAGGGTCTTGCAAAACTGCCCAAGTTGGCCTCATACCTGTGATTCCCCTGGCTGTTTCCCAAGTAACTGGTATTACAGGTGTGCGCCTTCACACCCAGTTCAACTCAACATTCTGAGGAAAAATAATTTCCAACTCAGGACTTCACTTTCAATCAAACTGTCAATCAAACATGAAGATAAAATGTAGATATTTTCAGATATAAGCTCTCAAAATTTTACTTTTTAAAAAATCTTTTATTAGGAAACCATTGAAAAATATGTTCCATAAAAATGAGAGAGTCATCCAAGAAACAGCAAGACATGGGACACAAGAAACCGAGGATTCAGCTCAGAGAAGAGGAGAGAGGAGATCCCTGCTTGCTAGTTGTGGAGGAATAGAGGACAGCAATTCCACATAGAAGTTGGTCCAAAGACGCTTCTTTTTCTTTTTTAAGAATGAGAAATTGATAAGTACCCATTACACTGAAATATCTTAAGAGGAAATTTAGATGATTAATGGAGTGAATGAAGTTTGAATTAGCGTTGTTTTGAATAAATCCACAACAGCATATAAGACTGTTATTAATCATAGCAAAGTGAAAAATAAACTATACAAAAAAAAAAAAATAAAAGTTAGCAGAGGATACTCCATGACTCAGCTGTGAAAAAATTTTACAGTTCCATGAGCACTGACTGACATCACCAATAGTCTAAGGAGATGAGAAGACCTCATGAGTAGGTAGGGTTTGAAGATGGGGTGAAAGAGGGCTAAATCCTTTCCTTCTACAGGGAAAGCCAAAAGAGAAGGCTTAAAACTGAAATGCCAAGATATTGCAATATAAGCATATGGTTTTGAGAAATGGACTTAAAGATCAAATAGAAACAAACTCTGCTCAGTCTAGCCAAGCTTTCTTTTCCCACTACCCTGCACATAGTCCCTAAGCACAGAGTGGAGGGGCCACCATGCTCCTACTGGTACTGGCAATAAGTAACATGGTGTTCAAATTGTTGGTTAGACATGAGCCATTGGGAGACTGCCTGCTGTGATGGTGCGTGCTAACATGAGAACAAGGGAAAGACATCACTGACAGCTGGTCATGTACCTGGCCCTGGGCTAGCTTTTCACATTTGGATTTCTCCTTTAATCTTGTTTGTCAGAAAGAACAAGTAACAGTTGTCTCTGAATGCCTTAGCCTGAAGAATAGAATGTTTGCTTTTAGGCTGATGTGTGTTCAAGATGTCTTCCACCAAAGCCAATGCATAAATCTCATATCATAAGCATCTGAACAGCGTGAGCAATCACTGGAACACTGTAGATTCCAGGTGAAGTGTTAGAGCTCAAGAAATGTACATAAAAAGCCAATCCCCAAAAAACCAAAGGCCGAATGTTTTCTCTGATATATGGATGCTGACCCATAATGGGGGTGGGGGTGGGGAGCATGGGTGGAATGGAGGAAGTTTATTTAGGGCAAAGAGGGAGAGGGGAAGAGAGGGGGAATGGGGGTAGGAAAGATGGTGGCATGAGATGGACATCATTACCCTAAGTACATGTATGAGGACATGAATAGTGTGACTCTATTTTGTGTACAACCAGAGACATGAAAAATTGTGCTCTATATGTGTACTATGGATTGAAATGTATTCTGCTGTCATGTATAACAAATTAGAATAAATAAATAAATTAAATGTATATATACATGAAGACAACAGTATACAGGGAAAAAGGCCAAGGAACATTTGGTTAGTTCATAATGTTCCAGCTTTTGGATCCTAGTTAAGTATACATTTCATAGAGGTCTGGGCTTAAAGGGAATAGAATCTATAATTATATTTTATCAATCCATCAAAAATTAGCATAGCTTTGATCATCAAGTCTTACATGCCCATCTAATTTTCATTTTCTTTAAAGCAACACCTTTAAGCTGAGTTCATTATAAGAAACAGAGTACCAGTCAAACTGAAAATCATAAAACACTTTAAGGGGCATGGGTTTTTCCAACAACTTTAATGGGGGCTGTTGAAAAATCTAGTTTTCATCATTTCACTGCATTTTAGTTTGGCTTTGAAGCCCACATTACTCCAACCAGTTCCTGTCACTGCTTGAGAATCATAAAATATACATGGGCAAAAATTACAAAGTTGGACATCCATCATCTCTGTATCCAGTGACAGGAAACAAAAGACACTTCAACACTACAAAGACACAGACTGCTGGATAAACCCACCATTTTAACTGTTTCAAGACAAATCTCAAAATAAAGACAGAGAAGATCTATTTGTGCAGATCCTCATTCACCAGGACTTTTAAAAGTATCATTCATGATATCAGGTACACAGAAATCTAGAAAATTAAGGGGTTTTACTTTGTTTAGTTTTGAAAGTCAATACTTTCATAAATATATAACTTTGCTATTAATTCCCAGAAGGAAAGAATTTATGATCTGAATTTCCAAAGACAGAATCAGTCTAGTTTTGAGGAATGGGGAGCTTGAAAAACTTCAACCTCCTGATCCTGATGGAAGAAACTGACATTGAAGTCAACAAATGTGTAATTGAGTGCTTTGTTTATTTGTCGTTCATTCATTCAAAAATATTTTGGGCACCTGCCATAGTCTTGGCACAAGAATACAGAAATAGAAAAAAAAAGAAGAAGTTCTTGTATTCAGGAAGCTAATAGTCTGGTGGCAAAGACAAAAAAAAAAAAAAAAATCAACCCAAGACCTTGAAGTCTTGTTGAAAATGAAGAAAAAGGGTCAGAGACTAGGAAGTGAAGGAAAGTTGGTTAAGGGAATCATGGGAGGAAATGGAATTGGAGATGGAGCCAGGGACCAGACATTACAAGATTTCAGAGGCCATAGTAGGATTTTCTGTTTTAAGTATATTGGAAAGTTCATAGGGGGGTTCCAAGCACCAGCAATATGGTGAGTTCCACTACATCATGCTGCCTCTGAGATAAGTTATTTATAGCACTGAATGTTTGGTTTATATGGCCATGTTTTCCTTTATCTCATTTCAAAAGTTTATTTTTAAAGACCTGAAAGATTGTGCCTTCAGCAGAGAATCTTTAATTTGAAACACCAAGTTGATGCTTTGCAAGCAAACCAGAAAAATTTGCTAGATTTAAAGTTCAGATATTTCATTACTTTGTTTGCAAATCTGTTTCTTCTGTTTCCTGCTAATACAAGTTCTGTTTCTTTTCACGCATTATTTCTAGTGATATTTAAACAGCAAGAGTGACTTTTTCCAGGACGGTTGGAAACCCACTGCATTTCAAAGATGCAATAACAATTCTATAAAACACAACATTCCCAGTGGCTCTGGAAGCTGAGTCAGGGGGATCTCATGTTCAAGGCCAGTCTCAGCAACTTAGGGAAGCTCTAAATAACTTAGTGAGACCCTGTCTCAAAAAAAAAAAAAAAAAAAAAAAAAAAATCAAAAGGCTGGGTTGTGGCTCAGTGCCATTGGGTTCAATCCTTGATACCAAAAAATAAAAATATAACTTAAAAACAATAGTAAAAACTAGAGCTTATATCTTTAGAGAGCCCATATCTTGTACGTTGTGGAATGGTCCTGGTTTCAAGTATTTTGTGTCTATGTCCCTAAAGGATAGTGTATGGTATTCATTGTCTCATTATCTCCAGTTCAGCGCAGATGATCACTTTGCTTGTCTCACATTGCATAACCTATTGAACTGAGATTTGTTCAAAAAGGCTTTCAATAGATCTTGGAAATATGCACCAATACACTTTCATCTCTTTGCATCAGGAATAAAAAGAAATGTCATGGAAAATGCACTTATTAAGGAATAGATCATGATTTTTTTCTTTTAAGTTTGCAGATTTGGGGCTGGGTTGTGTGGCTCAGTGGTAGAATACTTGCCTCACATGTATGAGGCCCTAGGTTTGATCCTTCGCACTACATAAAAATGAATAAATAAAGGTATTATTTCCATTTACAACTAAAAATATTTTTTAAAAATGTTTGCAGATTTTATTAGTCTCAGAAATAGAATTCAACTTTAGTCTTTGGGCAATTAATGAGTTATCTCAGCTAAAGAACATTTTTCATTAATATTACACTAATAGGAATTTCCAAAAGAGAAAGAGCAACAAAGTCTCCAAAGACAGAATCAGAGAACAACTCTCATGCAACGAAAGGTGGGAGGGAGAGGAAGAAGGGATGAAGGGAGTGAGGAAAATAAAACAAAATGTTCCTTCTCAAACCTGCTGGAAAATATTTTAGATTTATCTTAAGGCTCAATGCATCATAATTATATGCATATAATGCATCATAAGAATCATGCTTCTAGATGATAAGCACCCCCAAACTGTAACTCTGTTCTGCTCTTCACTTATGCCTAGCCAGAACTCTTGCCTTTAAACACACTTTGCTCTGATTTGCTCATCTTTTGATTTCAACCTGTACCAATAAAACTGTGCTCCATATATATTCACTTAGCAAAATATGCAACAATTTTTTTAAAAGTCAGAATAACAAAACAATTATTGAGAATAGTCTTGACAGAGGACAATGTCTGTCCAGCTATAATTTCAGAATGAATCACAATGGTAAGGTGAAATGTTGGTTTTTACAATGTAAAAAATGTTTTCCACGTGTAACTTTATCTAATTAAGAGCAGGAACATGAGAGGACCAAATGAGGAGGCACCAGACCTCAGTTAGACCTGTGAGCTTGAATAAATTAACCATTGTAAGCCTATTTTTTCCATCTGTAAGTGGAAAGGAGATTTCATACACAAAATATTTAGCACATAATGATTAGCACCGTGCCTGACACATAGCAAGGTCCCCACGGATGGGAGCTGTTTGTTATGATTCAGTTGGCCTCAGAATCCTCCCTCAGTCCTACTGTCCAAAGGCAGCTGTCTTTGATGTACATCAACTGTCAGGAGGCCACAGCCACTGTGGGGTGGAAAGTACCTCATAGGTCTTTGAGTTCAACCTCCCACATTTCACAGAGGAGGAAACAGCCCCCAGTGGGAGAAATCTGGCCCAGGAACACATCCTTAGTTATGAGTTTCCTGACTACACAGTTAGGGTTTTCTGAGTGCAGGGCCCATTTATTCCCTGTAGTTAAGCTGTATCCAGTCCCCTCAGGTGTTTCCTTTCACTGCTGTCCCCCTTCTCACTCAACTTCAGGACCCCTGACCAAGCAGTCTTTGGAACATACCAGGTACCTTCCAGTCACAGGGCCTCCATGCTTCTGCCTGGGTGGATCACTGCCTCCCAGAAATCTCCAAGGCTCTGCTTTCTCAGCATTAAAGTCTCAGCTCAAATATTCTCTGCCCTGAGAGGGTTTCCATGACCTTCCCTGCATGATGCCCCTGACCCTGCTACTCTCTCTTTTCTGCCTGCTTTGTGTTCTTGACACTATTATTAGTTGACATTTTGCTGGATACTAGTTTCTTTGCTCATGTGTGTTTCCTCATGGAACTGTGAGCTCCATAAGATCAGAGAGGCATGGTCATGCTTGTCGTGTGTCTTCAGTCTAGAGGAGCATTTGGCTTACAGGAGGTTCACTAAGTGTATATTAAGCGGATGGAGAAAGGGAGCCCAGCAGAAAGGGATGGAGGAGGGCTCTGTAAGTTGAACAGATTCAATGTAAGATTCCTGGGTTGCAGTAGAATCATCAATACAAACTACTTTAGAGAGAGAGAGAGAGAGCAGGCATCTTTCTAAAAATAAGTGCTCTGGTCATCCCACCTGTTTAAATGCATGAGTTTATTGTCTACCTTTCTCATTCTTTTGCAGACATATTGAAAGTTAAAACTTGTTCATTTCTCTGCTACATCCCCAGAACTATACTAGTAACTGGTACATAATTAAGTTCAATAAATTAAATGATTCACAAAAGTTTTATTTTTAAGAAAATAACTGGAAAATAATTTGGATTTAACATTACCTAGAATAGGTTTTGAAAATGAACCAGACCCTCTAATAAACACTTTACACACTTTGGCTCTGATAAAGTTTTAAAAAATGCTTTAAAAAACTGACTTTATACATTACTTTCTATTCTTCATCCCTCCCTCTCTTCTTCCCTCCCTCCCTCCTTTCTTTCCTTCCTTCTTTCCTTCCTTCCTTCCTTCCTTCCTTCCTCTTTCCTTTCTTCCTTCCTTCCCATCCATGTACCCTGTTTACCATCAATGAACCCTATTTGGATGGCAATTCTCTAACATTCCTTCATCTACTCAAAAAATATTTTTGGAAGAACAATTATGTGTTGAACACTGTTGGAGACTACAAAAATAATTATGATGGGAAGGGATGTGATCCTTACACTTATTACAGTCACACTCTCATAGAGGAAAGAGATTAAACAAGGTCACTTGGGGTTAACTGCCTAAGTGTTCTAAGGAAAAAAAAACCAGAGGTGCAATAAAAGAGAAGAAAAAGTAGGCTCAAATCTTCATCATGGTCCCGATTTCCTTAACAAGACTCTTACAGTGCAAGAAATAAAATCAAGAATCAATAAGTGGGATGGATTAAAACTAAAAAAAACTTCTTCTCAGCAAAAGAAACAATATATTTAACATATATTAACTTATTTATAGTTATAAAGTAGCTACAGGTATTATTCTCATTTCATAGTTGAAGGATCAGGCACCAAAGTATTGAGCAGCCTGCTCAAGGTTATCAAAGAGGTGAAGAGAGAGTCTACAGAATGGGAGCAAATTTTTACCATAAGCACATCAAACACAGAACTAATCTCCAGAATATAAAAGAACTAAAAAAATTAAACACCAAAACAAACAAACAAACCATTTAATAAATGGGCTAAGGAATTGAACAGACATTCTCAGAAGAAGATACATAATTGATCAACAAATATATGAAAAAATTTTCAACATCTCTAGTAATCATAGAAATGCAAATCAAAACTACTCTAAGATTTCATCTCACTCCAGTTAGAATGGCAGCTATTAAGAATAGAAGCAACAATAAGTGTTGGCAAGTATGTGGGGAACAAGGTACACTCATACATTGCTGGTGGGATTGCAAATTGGTGCAACCAATCTGGAAAGCAGTATGGAGATTCCTTAGGAAACTGGGAATGGAACTACCATTTGTCCCAGCTATTCCACTCCTCAGTGTATACCCAAAGGACTTAAAAACAGCATATTACAGTGATGCAGCCACATCAATGTTTATAGCAGCACAATTCACAATTGTCAAACTGTGGAACCAACCTAGCTGCCCTTCTGTAGATGAATGGATTAAAAAAACTGTGGTATAGATACACAATAGAATATTACTCAGCATTAAAAGAGAATAAAATTATGGTATTTTCAGGTAAATGGATGGAGTTGGAGAATATCATGCTAAGTGAAGTAAGCCAATCCCCAAAAACCAAAGGCTGAATGTTTTCTCTGATAAGTGGATGTAATCCATAATTGGGGATTGGGTATGGGATGAGTGGAGAAACTGGATTGGGCAAAGGGGAGGGGGAAAGGGAGGAGGTATGAGGGTCAGAAAGATGGTGGAATGAGATGGACATCATTACCATAGGTATATGTATATGCACGAATGGTATGACCACACTTCATGTACAATCAGAGAAATGAAAAATTATGCTCCATTTGTGTTCAATGAATCAAGGAGCATTCAGCTGTCATACATAACTGATTAGAAAATTTTAAAAAAAGAAAATAACAGATTAGTGTGGATTATATCATGACAAATTCAATAAGCTAACATCATAAGCTGAGACAGGTCTGAGATGCAGCCTAGTCCAGCAACTTGAATGAAGCTCTCATCACCATGAAGTTCTGTTAATTTGATAAGAGATGTTTATCTGAAACATTTACATGCTACCTGAGAATTCAGGACAAAGCAATTACTTACTCTGTTGACATCAGCAAAAGTCTCTCAGTTCATAAGAACAATAGCAATAATTATAGCAAACCCTGTGCTGGGCAGTATTCTCCGATTTTAACATATATTAACTTATTTATAGTTATAAAGTAGCTACAGGTATTATTCTCATTTCACAGTTGAAGGATCAGGCACCAAAGTATTGAGCAGCCTGCTCAAGGTCATATGAACAACTCTTTAAGGGCAAACTGGGTCCATTCTTGTCTCTCCATTATTCATCTTTTGTATCTTAAGGACCCTGGGGACTCTGGAGTATATGGAGAAAGTGAAGAGACCTCCTTTTGATTTTTACTACAAACTCAAATTCCAAACAAGTTGCCATTGTGAGTGAATAAATAAAGATCTTCCAATCTATATTTAACAAAAGGATGAAGGCTCCTAAAATATCAGTAATTATGAGGTTGAGAAATAATATTATGAGATTGGTCCATAATAATAAAATATGTATTTTTAGGGTTTCTAAAAAAGAACCAAATAAAAATGCATTTATTGAGCACCTTCCATGAGCAGAGTCCTGTGATAGGTCATTGATCTAAGAGATCAAAAGAGTGAAAAGACATTAAAAAGCATTCAACAGTAGGATATGGTGGTACACATCTGTAATCCCAGGGCTCAGGAGGCTGAGGCAGGAAGATCTCAAGTTCAAACCAGCCTCAGCGAAAGCAAGGTGCTAAACAACTCAGTGAAACCCTGTCTCTAATAAAATGCAAAATAGGGGCTGGGGATGTGGCTCCCCCGTACCAAAAAAAAAAAAAAAAAAGAAAAAGAAAAAAGAAAGAAAAGCATTTAACAAACTCCTGTTTTTAGGAAAATGGGAAAGATATACTTTTCCATAATTCTTCTTCTAAATACAACTAAAACCCCTGGAAATTGCATATAAAATAGATATATATGACTGGAAAAGTACTTAAAAAAAGCACTAGGGATTTAGGGATTCAAAAACAACATGTGGTGAGTCCCCTGAATTTGATTTTTTTTTTTTTTTTTTTTGGTCTCTCATATGTCCCAGACCTGCTATATCACTATCTGGGAAACCAGAAAGGCTGATGGACATAAGGGTAAAAAGCCAAAGGATCAGGAAAGGGCCAACCTAGAAAACATTTAAATAATAACTTTTTCTATTCTGGTCAAACATCACAGGAAAGATTAGAGCAAGCCTCACCCCATACCTGCAAATACTGCATGGGGAGTGTGGACTTTTACTACAGAGGCTGAAAGGAGGTATCCTAACATCCATGCAGGGGTAGTTGTTTTTTCAAGTAAGGAGTCAGGACTTTTTTCCCCCCACAACCAATAACAAGGGCCCTCTCCCTGCCACATTCAGTGGAGATTATGTAACTTATAGTAGTAACTTACCTCTCCCTATTCCCAATGGAGTGGTGTTGGAGGAAGATTAATGGAACATGTAGACTTCTACTTTCCCCAAAGTAACAAGGACATTTCTATTGCAGTGTGAATGGAGAAACATACAGAGCTAGAATTTCCATCTATGTCTAGTAGTAACAAGGAACATCACTCCTCAGGTGCCCATGGAGGCCATGTGGGGAACCTGGACTTTAACCTCTATCTGACAGTACCAAAGTGGTATCCACCATTCCCTTGTCAGATTGCTATAAGAAAAATCCAGTTAAACAGAAGGTTTACATATGATCCAGACTCTCAGGACATAATACAAAATGTTCATGTTTTGATCAACAATCACTTGTCATATGAAAAATGAGGAAGATCTTAAAAAAGATAATAAATAGATGACAAGAAATGTTAGAATTATCTTGCAAAGGTATTAAAGAAACCATGGTAAAAACTACTTTAGGGAGCAACTGCAAACATACTTGAAACAAATGAAAAAAAGAAAAGTGGAAATCCTCAGCAAAGAAATAGAAAGTCTCAGAAATAAATAGAAGCTATAAAGAACCATTTGGAAATTTTTGGACTGAAAATTATAATTGAAATGCCAAGTTCAGTGGAAGTGCTTCTTTATAGAATAGAAGGGATGGAAGAAAGGACCAGATGATAGAAGAATAGAAATTATCTAATCTGAACAACAAAAAGAAAATATATGAGAAAAAATGAACAAAGCACAGGGAGCTCTATGGGAGTTTAATAAAATATTGAGTCCTTGCAAAAGAAAAGAAAGAATAGAATGGAACAGTACATAAAAAAATCATTGAAAATTTCCCACATTTGTCAAGAAACATAATCTATAGACTCAAGTGGCTTGAATGAACCCCAAACAGGATAGATCCAATGAATTCAATGGTAAAATGATGACATCGGTAGCCTGTAATGAGTTTTGGTCATATGATACTTACAGTAACCACTCAAATACATATTCAAAAACACTAAATGCAAACAAAAAAGAATTTTTTAAAATGTTAACTAATCTACAGGACATAGGAAAACAGAAAACAGAGGAGTGAAAATCAGAGGGAACACATGTAAAATAAAAATTTAAATTGCAGTCTTCAGCCTTAAAATGTCAATAATTACATTGAATGTAAATGGTTTAAATATACCAGTTAACTTACACTGAGATTCCATCTCCCTCCAGTCAGAATGGTAATCATCAAGAATACAAGCAAGGGCTGGAGTTATAGCTCATTTGCAGAGCACTTGCCTAGCACATGTGAAGCACTGGGTTTGATCCTCACATAAAAATAAAGGTATTGTGTCTATCTACAACTAAAAAATTTATATATAAAAAGAATACAAGAAATAATAAATGTTGGTGAAGATGTGGGGGAAAAGGTACACTCATACATTGCTGGTGGGACTGTAAATTGGTGCAACCACTATGGAAAGCAGTATGGAGATTCCTAAGAAAACTTGGAATGGAATATACCATTGATCCAGGCATCCCACTCGTAGGTTTATACCCAAAGAATTTAAAATTGGCATATTACAGTGTTGCAGCCACATCAATGATTATAGCAGCTTAATTCACAATAGCTAAACTATGGATGCTAAGAGCCAAGTATATGATGGAACCAACCTAGGTGCCCTTCAACAGATGAATGGATAAAGCAGTTGTGGTATATATACATAATGAAATATTACTCAGCATTAAATAAGAATGAAATTATGGCATTTCCTGGTAAATGAATGGAACTGGAGAATATTATGCTAAGCAAAATAAGCCAATCCCAAAGAAGCAAAGGCCAAATGTTTCTCTGTATTTAGATGCTAATTCACAATAAGGGGTGCGGGAAGAACAGAAGTATTTTGGACAAACAGAAGGGAGTAAAAGGAGGGGAGGGAACATGAGGGTAGGAATGATAGTAGAATGCATTATTACCCTAATGCATATATGATTACATATCATGTATATCCACATCATGCACAACAAGACAAATGAGAAGTTAGACTTCATTTTTGTATAATGTGTCCAAATGCATTCTACTGCCATGTATAACTAATTAGAACAAATAAAAAATATTTTAAGAAATACACCAGTTAACAAACAGACATTTCAGAATGGATTCAAAAACATCATGCAATTATATGATAATAAACTCACTTCAACTATAATGTTTTAGGCAGATTAAAAGTAAAAGAGTAGAAAAAAATATTTCCTGTAAATACAAATAAAAATAACTTACCGTATTAACATAAAAAGGTTAACTTCAGGGCAAAGAAAATTACCAGAGACAGAGAGGGACATTATAGAACAATAAAAGGTTAATCCATGAGAAAAGCATTTCAGTCCTAAATGTGTGTGCACCTAACAACAGGCCTGTAGCACAGGTGGGCCAAGAACTAATAGAAGTTACAGGAAAAAAGCCAAATCCACAATCATAATAGGAAATTTCAATACTCCTCTCTCAATAATTAATAGAACAACTAGATAGAAAATCAGCAAGAATATAGAACTCAACAACGCCATCAACCTACACAATTGTAGGTTGATGAAATATTACTCAGCCTTAAAGAAGAATGAAATCATGAACACATCCAACCAACCAAATATACATTATTTTCAAGGATCCACAAAAAATATACCAAGATAGATTATATTCTGAGCAATAAAACTCCAAAAATTTAACAGAATATACTCAGAAATTACTAAGATTCTTCAGATAGCAAAAGGGAATACTTCTATCCAGAAGAAATCAAACCATAAACCAATATCAAAAAGATAACAAGACAATCTCCAATAGTTAGAAGCTATAAAACACACATCTAAATAACCCATTATTCAAATTCTCAAGGAAAATGAAAAATACATTGAACTGAATAAAAATTAAAATACAACATATCCCAATCCATGAAATAGCTAAAACAGTGCTGAGAGGCAATTTTATGATACTAAATATATACATTAAAAAGAGATAAAAATCTTAAAAAAGTCTAAAATTCCACCTCAAGAAACTATACAAAGTTTATACCCAAACAAAGAAAAGGAAAAAAAAAACTTTAAAACTAGAAATCAAAGAAATAAAAAACTGAAATAGCAGAGAAAAATCAATGAAACAAAAAAGTTGTTTTTTCTAATTATCATGTAAACCTCTAGCAACATTTTTTAAAAAAGAGACAGTAATTTCAATAATGAAACAGAGCATATCACCTTTTGATTCATCAGATATCAAAAGGGAATACTCCAAGCAACCCTACATAGGTATATTTGACAATTTCAATAAGATGGGCCAATTCCTAAAAAAAATGCAAACTATCATAATCACCCAAGATGGGAAAGATAATTTGAATAGCCATATAACCATTAAGGAACTCGAGTTTGTCATTTAAAATTTTTCAAAAAAAAAAAAAAATCTTCAGGACTGAAAGACTTCACTGAAAATTCTACCATTTAAAGAAGAATTACTACTAATCTGTTGAAGGGATATACCTCATCCAAATAAATTTGTGAGGCTAGTATAAGACATATACTAAAAGCAGAAAAAGAGAGTACCAAAAAGTAGAGAGCTATATGCCTCTTGAATATAGGTGCAAAAATTATTTTAAAATGTTATAAATACAATTCATTAGCATATAAAAAGAATTACACATCATGGACAAGTGGGATTTATTCTAGGGAAGCAAATCTGGTTTACTATTTGAAACTCAATCAGTGTTAGCCACCATATTACCAGGCTAACGAAGAAAAATCACATGCCTATATCAATCAGTCCAAAAAAATAAACAACAAAATTTAATATCCATTTTATGATTTTTTAAAAAAGAAGCAGCTTTCAAACAATGAGAGTAGGGAGGAATTTTCCCAGCAAAGGATCTACAAAAATCTTGCAGCTAAGATCAAACTTAGTGATAAAATGTTTTTCTCCTAAGATCAGGAACAAGGCAAGAATTCCCAATCTCACAACTCATACCAAAGAGATTGCTAACCAGAGCAATAAGGCCATAAAAGAAAATAAAAGGCATATATATCAAAAAGGAAGAAAGAAAACTGTCTCTATTTGTGGGTAACATGATGGTGTATGTAGAAAATGTAAAAGAATCTAAAAAGAAAAAAATTCTTATAGAAGTAACACATGATTTCATTAGGGTCACAGGACATAACATTCACATAAAAAAAGAAAATAAGCACATGAATGTTGAAATTAAAAATACAATACCCTTTATAAATGTGCAAAAAACAGAGTACTTGGATGTCAATCTAGTTAAACATGCACAGGACTTGTGTGCTGAAAACTATACCACACTAATGAAAAAAAAAATTCTAAATGAATGGTGAGATATACTGTGTTCATGGATTGGGGGCTCATCTAGGTAAAGATGTCAGTTCTCCCTAAGCTAAAATACAGGTTTAATACAATTTCTACCAATACCACAGAAAGGTTTTTTTCAATATAGAAAAGATTATTCTAAAATTTATACAGACAAGCAAATGACACAATAGTTAAAAAACAATTTTGAAAAGGAAGAATAAAGTAGGAGGAATGACTTCAATACTTAATTGCATCCAAGTTGACAGTAGTGAAGAAGGGGTCAACACATAGATGAATGGAATAAAATAAAGAACATAGAACTGAACCCACACAAATATGTCCAACGGATCTTTTATCAAGGCGCATTAATGCAACATAATGGAGAAAAAAAATGCTCTTTCAACAAATCACTCCAGAACAATTGGACATCACTGAGTAAGAACCTAAGTCTCACCACACAAGATTTAGCTCAAAGTATGTAACTGATTCAAATGTAAAATGTGAAACTTTAAATGTTTTAGAATAATAGGAGAAAATCTTCAAGATTTAAAGGTAGGCAAAGAGTTTTTAAACTTGATACCAAAAGCATGAGCCACAAATGAAAAAGAATTAATATATTGTAATCCATCAAAACTTAAAGCTTTTAACCCATGCACTTGGAAAAAAAATCTATACGTTACATACCATAGCTCATTATTCCATCCCAGAGTCTCAGCATCAGACCCAGTACTAGGCATATAAGTCAATGTTAAATAAATATTTGTCAAACAAATCTACAAACATTTGCAAAGTACCTTTAAAATCTTAATCCGCTATTTGTGATGTAATTCAGTTGTGTTCATTGAACGCCTATTATTGCAAAGCACTGTGTTAGATCCAGAAACACTGGGTTTTAGAGAAGAGAATTGGAGGAGTGAAAAGATTGCAGGGTAGGGAAAACTAAACCTAATGTCTGCCTTCTAGATAATAAATATCACCCTCTGGGCCTCAAATCAGATCATCTTTTCTAGAACCACACATTTTAAAACTTTGACATTTGGTGTGACCACAGGTATCCCAGTTGACTCTATCAGGCCTTGGTCCTATAAACTAATTATAATTCCTTCAATTGTGATTGACAGATGCTTGACACGAGTGTGATTTGTTTCCTGTCCTCTGTCATGGCCGACTTTGCTTGTGAACCTCAGTGCTATACAATACTGTCCCTAGAATGGCCTCAGAGTCCATCTCAACCCAGGGCCCAAGGCAGTGCTCACCCAGTGATCAGAGTTGATTCTTGAGAAACAGCTGTTATGACCTCTAGATCTGAAAGGTGATCTTGCATAAATCATTTCACCTGCCACTTGTGCAATGCGAATCTCTCACTGACCTGCTTGTGTGGAACGTGGCCTCCCAGGGTTCTGCAATTTAGTAGGAAGAGGCGATTGCTGGTGTATGGCTTCAACTGGGTCATCCTCCTTCAGAGGACTGGCTCACAAACGGAGTATTTTTCCTCATCCTCAATAGACACGTCAGCACTGTCCCTCCCTGCTGGCCCTGGCAGAGAGAAAGGGAGAGACAGGGACGGAGGGCTGCCATAGATTCCAGGTGTCCCTTAATGCAGTCCAGCGTGGCCACCACAGGGCCTCTCTGCTCACCTGCAGATATCCTTTTGAGCGTTCAATTAAAAGGGACATTTGCTGACGTCCGTAGGTGGTGTGCCTGGTCCTGGCAGTTTCAACATGTTGGCATCCAGCATGGATGTTTATAAGATTTGGGAGACATTTTCGCATTTGTTGAAATGCAAACATTAAGGTTTGCAAGTACTTGGCAATCTTGTATTTATTATAAGCCTCAGAAAATAACAGGACTGCATTCTTGAGTAATCTAGCTAGTATTTTGCAAAAGTTTTCCTGCAGTGACCACAGGTGATTTAACATTAAAAAAATTGAGATTCAGAATGAAGAATGAACAATAATTTTCACAACCCTCCCAGCCCAAAGTTTGCAAAGTGACACCAAAAAGAATTTATTTTCTTACTCCTTGAATCATGTTCTGAGGAAGCTTAGGAGTAAGACAGACTTAACCTAACCCTTGGATCTCAGTATTCTCATTGATAAAAACAAGGCTACTTACAGGATTGGTGAAACCATAAAAGGAATGAGTGAATTCTTCTATTGCTTTGGAGAGGGAGAAGGCTGATTAACAACTACACAAATATCCAGGACCCACAAAAGAAAAGCTCATAAATTAAAATGCAGTCTTAAAATAAGCAAATTAAAAACAAAAGAAAAACTGGAAATAGCTGTGTCATGTCACAAAGAACTCAGCACTTTCATATATAAAGAGCTCCTAGAAATTGAAAAGAAAAAAGGCTGAAAAGTTGATGAATCAAACTGTTTACAGGAATAAAAGAAATGCAGTTGGCCCATGTATTTTTAAAAAGGATGTGTTTCACTCACAATAAGAAACAAAGCATTGTGCAATTACACTGAAATAACACTTCTCACCTATCAGGTTGGCAAAAATCCAAAAGTTTAACAACACTCTCTGTTGCCAAGGTAGCAGAGAAACCAGCATTCTCATACATTACTGGTAGGGTTACAAATGGCATAACCCCTGCAGTGGGCAATTTGGCAATCTATCAAAATTACAAATGCATTTACCCTTTGACCCAGTAATCCCACTTCTGGGAATTTTTCCTACGTATAGACCATACATACATGAATTAATGAACACATTAATAGAAGCCTTAATAGCAAAATACAAGAAATAATTCAACTGCCCAACATCTCTGTATACCTGTATGTATTTCTAGTGTAATATCTCCATATACCTCTAATATTTATAGTGAAAAAATAGATACTATATAACCCACTACCTTTTCTATAAGAAAGGGAAAGGTTTGGGAGAGAAAAATTGATATTTGTCTTAATTTTCAGAAAGAAATAATTGTAGTAGCCAAAATAAACAAATAGAAGTAGGATTTCTTATTGGAAATGAAGCTGGAAATAAAATGGATAGTAATGACAGTGGGAGCAGTATTTTTTGACATTTCTTCTTTTTTTAATCATTTTGACTTTGTGTGTTTGTGTGTGTGTGTGTGTGTGTGTGTGTGGTGCTGGGGTTTGAACTCAGGGCGTCACACATATTTGGCAGCACTCAAATGCTGAGTTATATCCCCAACTCTTTATTTGACTTTTAACTCTGTGATCTTTTTTACTTTTTTAAACGTGGTTGTGTAACCGATGTGATACTGCAATCTGTATACGGGATAAAAATGGGAGTTCATAACCCACTTGAATCAAATGTATGAAATATGATATGTCAAGAGCTTTGTAATGTTTTGAACAACCAATAATAAAAATAAAATAAAATAAAATTTATAAAAAAACAATCAAGTGAGTTAAAAGAACATAAAATACTTTAGCCAGGGATCCAGGCCCATTCAGGTATAAATGTCAGTGGCTTATATAATTTGGAAAAGGTATCCTCAGGGTTATTTAATTGGGCTCAGCAGAGATCTAGGGCTGTTTCTTAGATAGTGTGACCTCAGACCACTAGCCTCAGAATTATCTGGGGTATGTTTTAAAAAATGAAGATTGTTGGGTCCTACCCAATACTTTCATGCATAATCAGAATCTCCAGAGCTGAGACCTAGGAACACAGACTTTAAAGAGTCTCCCAGTGAGTGTTTGGTACCTCACAGTTTGAGAGCATCATGGCTTTCTCAGGTACACTGTAAAGGGTTCTGAACGTAGCAAGCATCAGGAGCCTATTAAAGCCATGACTTTCAATACCATAGCAAGGCTGCTAAGTTCAAAATAGACTGCGTAAGCCCTGTGCTCCATCTTCACTTGACTGTTTAATAGGAATTGTGAATATCATGCATCTGATTGAACCTGGACTGACTGGCTTGGAATTGATTTCCTGTTTACACATTCATTCTCTTACAAGGTATTCATGTAGTCTTCTCCATCTTAGCAAACGACATCATAATCCACCTCATTGCTTAGCTAAAAATTTAGACATCCCCTAACATTTATCCTCTTCTTACATTTAATCTATCATCAAGCCCTAGCCTCTGCAGGGGTTGTACCATTTTGAAATATATGACAGTGCCCACTTCTCTACTGGCTTGCCAACAGAAATTGAAATTGAGCCCCCTTTCATATGTATGAGACACTGGTATTTCCTATTTTATTCTATAAACAGTCTACTTAGGAACTTGGTATTATAATAATATTTACTTTCTTCTTAATTTCTAGATACTGTTGATATAGAGATAAGTTGTTCAAAATGTAAGATGCAGATACTTCCATTTTTCTTTTAGAATTTGACTTGCTTATTTTTCTAATTAATAAATATAGATCACATTATAAAATAATTTGGAGTATAATTATTTGAAATCAAAATAATCCATATAGAAAATTATTATTATTGTTATTATTACTATATATTTCCAGGTATCAGTTTTACTTATATGGCCCCTGCATTTTGAGTCATTATTAAAAGGCTCACACCACCAAAATATCTTTAAACCATGTCTCATATCTCTGACTTCTCACTATCCTCATTGCCCCCCTGGAACCCACTCCTTAACCCTTTGCTCTTCATAAATGATCTGCTTCCAGCAAATCTAACCACAGCCTCTTCCTTCCCTGCCTGCAATGGCTTCCCACTTCACCGAGGAGAGAATGCTGAGTTTTCCTCCCTGTGACCTCTCAAGACCTGGATGATGAGCCCCTTTCATTCTTTCTTCTTTCCTCCTGTGTTGTCTTTCCTGGTCTGTGTTGCGGCCTCAGAGCCCTTCTTCCTTCTCTGCATGTGTATGCTCATCCCTGTTTTGGGACATTTGTGTTTGCTGGTCTTCTGCATAGGGTGTGTTTTCTCTTCTTTTTTTCTATCTCTTATTTTTGGGGGTACCAGGGACTGAACTCAGGGGCACTTGACCACTGAATCACATCCCCAGCCCTATTTTATATATTTATTTAGATGCAGGGTCTCACTGAGTTGCTTAACGCCTCGCTTTTGCTGAGGCTGGCTTTGAACTCTCAATCCTCCTGCCTCAACCTTCAGATTCACTGGGATTGCAGGCGTGCGCTGCCCCACTTGGCAGGATGTTTTCTCTTGAGGCTCCCAAGTCTTATCTCTTTGGGCCATTCAGGCCTCAGCTCAAATCTCATTTGCTTCAAGAGAGATCTTTCCTGAGCACACCAAGCACGCCAACTCACAGAAGACCCTTCATCATGCCCCACCCCAGAGGTCACTGTGTCATGGCTCCCTGATTTCCTTGTAGCGCTCATCATTATTTGATGTTATTTTCATATTTGTTTACCTCTTTATTACCTAGATTCTTCTCCCAGAATGTTAAGTGTCATGAGAGCTGGGACTCTGCCCAGTCTGCTCACTGCTGTGTTCCCAGGACCTGGTCTGTGGGTGGCAACTCAGTAAGTTCCCAATAAATAGTTGTCAAGAAATTAGCGGCTCCTCATGGCATCTCCTCCACTTAGCCTCATAGCCTTGGCTCCAGCTGTCACTGTTAATACCTATTTATTTCCAGCACTGTTCCCAAACCTTAATGAGATAGTATTGCCAGTTAAAAAAAATAAATATTTTAAAGTTACACAATTTCATGATATAACATATGCATTTCATGTTGTGAAATATTCACTACAATCGAGCCGTATATAATCACCATCTATCCTCTTAGCTAATTTGAAGTATATAATACAATATGGTTAACTATAGTCCTATTTTTTTTAACGTTAGATCCCCAGAGTTTATTCATGTTGCATCACTGAAGTTCTGTATCCCTTGACTAACAGCTTCCCATATCTCCCCCTCCCATCAACCTCTGGTAATCATTTTGCTCTGGTCTGAGGCTGACATTTTTAGATTCCATATATGTGAGATCATACAGTATTTGTCTTCCTGTGTCTAGCTGAATTCACTTAGCATAATGTCTTCCAGGTTCATCCATGTGGTTCCAAATGGCAGGATTTAGTTTTTTCAAGACTGAGTAATATTTCATTATGTATACACTATAAAATTTCTTTACCCCTTCATCTGTTGACCAACACATTGATTCTATATCTTGGCTATTGTGAATAGTGCTGAAATGAACATGGGGTGCACATAGCTCTTTGAGATATTGATTTGACTTCCTTTGCATATATATATCCACAGGTAGGACTACTCAACTTTTAATTTTTTGAGGAATTTTCATACTATTTTCCATAATGGCTATAAGCAATTTATGTTCCCACTAATAGTATACAAGCGTTCCTTTTCTCCACATCCTTACCAATACTTATTACCTTTTTATCGTTCTGATAATAACCATTGTAACATTATGGTTTTGATTTTCATTTCCCTGATGATTAGTGAATTTGAATACATTCTTATATAGCTGTTGACTAATCATTTGTGTTCTAAGATATGTCCATTCAGGTTCTTTGCCTTTTTTCCCCTATTGAGTTACATGAATTCTTACATATTTTGGATATCAACCCCTTATCAGATATATAGTTTGTACACATTTTCTTCCATCCTGTAGATTGCTTTTTTATTCTGTTTTTTTTCCCCTTTGCTGTGCAGAATATTTTTAGCTAAGTGACATTCCCTTTTTGTTGTTGTTGATTGTGCTTTTATTGTAATTTCCAAAAATCCGTCGCCTAGGCTAATGTCAAAGAGCTTCTTCCCTACATTTTCTTCCAATAGTTTTAGACTTTCAGATCTTGGGTTTACGTTTGCAGTACAGTTTGAGTTGATTTTTGCCTATGGTGTGAGATAAGGGCCTCATTTTAATTCTCTTGCATATGGGTATCCAGTTTCTTCAATACCATTTATCAAAGAAAGTATTCTACCTCCGTTATACATTCTAGGCACCCCTGCCAAAGATCACCTAGCTATATGTGATGTGTGGGTTCGTTTCTGAGCTCTCTATTGTGTTCTATTGGTCTATATGTATTACTATCCGAAAAGGAAGTAGAGGAAACTATCCCATTCACAGTAGTTTCCAAAAGAACAAAGCGCTCCACTATTTTTTAAGGTAACATCTGATGGATCCAGCTCATCTTTTGCCTTTTGTCATGAGTTCACTGTCTTGATTTAAGTTCCCATCCAGGATCCAAAAGTACAGATTGTATTTGAATGGGTGATAGTAGTAGAAGAGTCATGTGGTTTGCCTTAGAGTTGTGAAAAGGGGGGCTTCATTTAAATAAGTCTAGGATAGCATTATATATAAAGTCCTGGAACAAGTATGTGAGGAAAAGAACCCACCAAAATAGAAAAGGGGACAGGAAAAAGAAAACTGAGCATAAGTCTTCAACAGGCTCAGTCTTGTCTGGGAGCCTTGTGTCCACTCTGTCCTATTGAGGCACCAGTTACTAGAAAACCAAATCAGGGACAAATAACCCTGGGAGAGGATTGGAATTCACATATTTTGTGAGCCTGATTCAGACTTAGTGTGTCAGTCCTAGCAAACACAGTGTCTTAGTGATCTGTTGCTCTGTGCTATCCACATCTTGTCACTAATTAGCAAAGGAATCCAGAGTCTCACGGAAGAAGCAATTCTCACTTTAGTACATCATAGAAACAATTTAAACTCTGCTTTATCTTTGGCATCTCTGGCTTCAAGCAGAGAAAACTCTGCAGTTCATTTTAAATGAGAACAGCATCTTCTTTCCCCTTGCTCCTTTTTATTTTTTAATTTTTTTTGTTAAGTCCCTAGAAAATAAAGGCACCAGATTCCCCATAGATAAAAATCCATTCTCTCCCCCTCGTTCACATAAGTGCATCCCCACGTATTCACGGGCTTCTGCAGATTTTAATAAGGTCCCCTGTGTGGATCTCTTCAAATATGGGCAAAATACTTAGAGTGAGAAAATGTCACATCTAATCAAGGGTGCTATAAATGCAGCGCCCGTGGCAGGCAGACAGTTCACAAGTGGCTTGAACCAAATCACAGTCCTTGTCTGTTGGTGACCAAAATTGAAGAACCTCATTTTGGATTTTTCATTTTGGCCATTTCGATAGCCAAATATGTAAGATTCTTTTAAAAGGAGATTACATTTGAACTGGAAAAACAGAATACATAGCCTGCTATTTATAAGAAAACCCCAGCACTTTATTTCCTGAGGATAAAGTTATAAGGTCAGCAAGTATATTTCTCTTTAAATGTAAATACCTACATGCACAGACACAAGTACCTCAAACCTCATTACCTCTCAAGTTCTAACTCTAAACTTAATCCTTTTATTACCAGAACCCAGATGTCTCCAGCCAAGAGCTCTTTGGACCTATGCCTTTACATCAACATTCTATGCTCTATCATGTACGGAAAATTTCCTGGATCTCTGGATGATTTGGTAGGTGGGCATTGCCCATAAGGCATATTTGGCAATGTCCAGAACATTTGTGGTTGTCACATCTTAGCAGAAGAATCATGCAAGTGGGTAAAGGTCAGGGATGCTGCTGAACATTCTCCAACATTCACCACAGTCCTGAAAACCACCATCATCTCAGGCTGCAGATGTCCACAGGGCTGAGGCTAAGAAGCCCTGGGGTAGGGACTTGTGTTTCTGTGGAAGCTCTTCACATTGTACCCATTGCAGGTTGCTTCTCCATCATCACGAGGTCCTGTCTGCAGTCCTCAGTTGCACCTGGGTCTCTGCTGGTTTGGTAGACAGTTGCTCTGGTATTTCATTCTTTCTCTGTGAGAAAGCAGCGGCTGCCATGCTGGTATCAGTAGTCAGAATGTTGAGTTGGGGAATATTATACTGCTCCTGATTGAAATGTCCCCTCATCTTCCTCTCACACTAAGGGACTTCCTTAACCTTTGACTAGAAGTTTTGGGATCAAGGAGACAGAGAAAGCAGAAGCCTGCAGAAGGAACAGGTAAACATATTGGCATTCTATTGTTCTTTAATTGAATTGTTCTTCAAAGGCAAGTTCCTACCAGGACTTTCCTGTGGTCTACCTTTTCTCTTGAGGCCCAGACACCGGAGTGTTACTACTCATCCTCTCCTGTTCGCAACTTGCAGCGGTCAGTCTGCACTCTCTACTTCTGAATTGTCTTCATCCTAAATTATGCTTTCCTCTCTGTTTCCAATTCCCACCCAAACGAAGCTTTTGGTTCATTTCTACATCTGAGTAACCTGAGAAAGGCCTCCAATACTAGGATTATAAGAAATCTCACAGAAACTTACAAATTGCATTATTTTCTTGAACATAATTTCTGGATCAACATCTCAGGCAGGGGATCATTCTCAAATAAGTCTATGGAGTCAGAGAGAAGAACAAAAGAAAACTGCATTTTTTTTTTTTTTTTGTCTAAATCAAGCAAAGGAAGGACTGTGGGTTGTCTTTTTCTTTATATTTTTAATCATGTTAGGAAGGAAGGGCTACATAGAATCATGATCAAGAGTATCAGAAAGTTCTAGATTTGAACTGTCACTCTGATATACAAGCAACATAATCTTGGGCAATGTTACAGTTTGGATCTGAATTGTCCCCCAAAGGCTTATGAATTGAAGACTTGGTCCCCAGCTGATGGCACTATTGGGAGGTAGTGGAAATTTGAGGAGGAGGGGTATAGTTGGAATAGGTAGGTCACTGAGAGTGTGTCCTTAAAGGGTATGTCTTGTCTCCAGTCCCTCCCTGCCCACAGCCCCCTACTTTCTGCCCAGCCACCATGAAGTGAGTAGCTTTGCTCCACCACCCTCTCCCCACCATGTTCTGCCTCAGTGTTTCAGAAACAATGGAGCCAAGCGACGAGGACTGGAACCTCTGAATCCATGAGCCAAAAGTCTTTTCTCCTCTAAGCCGATTTTCTCACATGTTTTGTCATAGCAATGACAGCTGGTCAGCACAGGGAAGCTATTTACCGTCCTTTTTGGTTTGGTTTCCAAATATGGGAACGACAACAGTATCTACTGATTAGAAGTTAAAGGATTTAAACAAGGCACTTCATGTAAACACTGACATCGGGCATGTCACATAACCAACCACTCTGAGAACACAGAGAAAGAGTACCTGCAAAGGGGACAGAGATACTTTCATAGTGTGGGGTATATTCCATCTGGCAAGCTAGAAGGATGGAATTATGGGTTTAGAAAGATGAGCTATGTTTTGTATTTCTATGGTTCTTAGTGAGTATTTGTGATGTTTCTTGATTGTCTGATTCAAAAAAAAAAATCGATCCCAAAGAAATCTTCAGTGTAAAAAGAGAAAAAAAAATATTCAAAGGGAGACTACTAAGAGGCAGAGATAAAGGGAGAGGGAAAAAAATCTGCATTTTCTTCATTTTACATTCTGGCCAGTATGAATTTTTACAATAATTACAAATAGTTTAATAGTTATAGTTTTATAAAAGATGGACATGTGTGTCTTAATTAACCAAGTCATTATGGTTAATTTATTTACCACAGTGCTGGGGATCAAACCTAGGCATGCCCTGTACCACTGAGCCATACCCACCAGTCCCCAAAAGGTGCATTTTAAAAGACATGCACTGATATATTAGTTTCTAATTTGTTTCTGCTCCCTCACGTTGAACAAGTGATATCTGGATTGTGATGATGATATGGCTGACAACTGTCATAGTTTTTATGTAAGTACAGCTAGACATACAGTCCAGCTGGTAGAACAATTTTTTTAATTGTTGTTTTTAGGTATACATGACAGTAGAGTGTATTTTGACATATTATATATACATGGAGTATAACGTATCCTTATTATAATCCCATACTTGTGGTTGTACCTGATATGGATTTTCACTGTGGTGTATTCATATATGAACATATGAAAGTTATGTCCTATTCATTTCACTTTCTTATTCCCATCTCTCCTCCCTTCCCTTCATTCCTTTTTGTCTAATCCACTGAACTCTATCAAGTAGACCAATTTTTATATTTGTCATTGATTATCCAGTTAAACTCTATTGAATGTGTTCACGGCATTTTTGAAAATAGAATCAACAGTTTCAGGCTTATTATTTCTCCAGTTTGAATATTAACACCCTTAGAGGAAATATGTAAATCTCATATTGCATCATCCCATTGCCAGAATCTAAAACATAACATGGATCAGTTACACACTGAAGGTCGCATATTCTCATCTTTGCATTTACAGATGCCATCCACACACCTCCATGTAAGTAAGAACACCGGAGAAGTGAGGAACACAACGTATACCAGTAGATCACTTCCTAAAATGACTGTGCATGTCACATAACCAACAGCTCTGAGAACACAGAGAAAGAATGAGCTTCATACAACAAAAAATCAATGTGTCTCAGACACATTTCAGAACTCTTGTGAGGTTGGTGAGAGATTTCCCCCACCAAAAAAAAAAAAAAAATTTTTTTTTTTTTTTTTAAAGAAAGGATTTGTTTTGAAATTAGCTGTAAGGCAGGTGGGCAAGGAATGGCAAAGGTTATCCTACATGAGGTGTGACTAATCTCCAAACTGACTTCTATTACAAGATAGTGACCTTACCTCAGCCATGGGCGTTGCCACTTCTTTTATGTGTCTCTGAGTCACTTGTTGTGGGTGAACCTCTACTTCAAAGATGAAGATCAATGACAGTGTGTTTCTGGGTGTATGTTTTCCCGCACACACACTTACACAGTTCAGGGCTCAGGGAAGAAAGGCTACCCCTCTAGGTAGTTCCCAGAATAGGCCTTTTGAGAAGGACATTTGGATTTTCCATCAGGTTTAAGAGACAAGCAATTGATTTCTCTGTCTGTTTCCAGAGACTCATTAACTTTCCCTTTTCCCAACATCCATGGCTTGCAGGAACTCATGTTTCATAAACCAAGCTTTCTGCCTATAAATTGATGACCTTGGATGCATAGCATTTTCCCTAAATTCTATCTTCCTCCTACAATAACATTTGGAGACCTCTAGAGAAGTTCCTCCAAGTTGTTCTCTTATCCCATATCACAACTCCCACCTTTTTCTCCCTAGCCAATATCTATAGCTATAACTTCTAGCTGATATTATTAGCCAGAAGAATGAAGGCATGAATCAGTGAGTGAATGAATGATTGAATGGATGTTGACTGGCAGAAATTCACAACATAGACCCTGAACACCATCCACACACCTCCATGCAATTGCTTCACTAGCCGCCATCTTGATCATTCACTATCATTTCAGTCCTCCTTCTCCCACTTCAGTCATCAGGCCTTGCAAAAATTTAAAGGAAAAAAAAAAGAGTTTTGCTTCATGAAAAGTTGGAAACCTCATACCTGAGATGTGCAAAAAGCACTGATGAATCTGCTATCGTCTCTACTAGTTTTTGACAGTTTCTTTGACTTTGTGCTGTATGTATGATAGAGTGTTTTTTCCTGCCTTCTGTCTTTTCGTTTCTGTTAAAAATCTGTCCGTTTGGGGAACCTGTATGTTTGCACTGTAGGAGTTTGTATGGTAAGTTCTATGCGTGCTAGCTGGAGCCATTTATTACATTCAGTGCCAAGGGAGCAAAGATGTTTTTGTTCTTGCTCTTCCTAAAACAGTACAGGACACATGGGCTTTCTCTGTCACATGAATATTTGTTTTCTCTTCTCAACGACATGGAAAACCTGTGACACACTACCCACAAAAGCAAAATAAGACTCATTGGCTTGCTTGTGGATAGATTTTAAATAGGAGAGAATTTTAAAGATCTAGGAATGAGCTTCATACATCAAAAATCAAGTTTGGGAAATAGAAGACAGATTCTTCCCATCCAGGCTGGTACCCACCCTCGCAGCCCTGTGCATGAGATCACAGTTCTGATACAAGGCAATCACGTTGACTTTGCAACTTGAGTTTACTTTAGGTTGAAACTCAAAACTAAACTTGAGGGAAACCAGAGCCCATTGCAACTGAGAAAAAAAGAAAAAGAGAAACAGAGGGAGATTGTGTGGACAGAAACTCTGAAATTTCCCACTGCTTGTATTTGCCGGCATCACATCAGAAGTCCCCACCTACCTACCCTCCCTCCCTCCTTCCCAGGGATGCTGAGGGAAGCAGACTCAGAAGCAATGGGAACATGTGCATAAGAAGGCACTGTAGGGCATGGTCACAGTGATGTGGACCTCCGCAGATCCTTTACCCAGCTCTGCCTCGCACAACTAGTTTCCTTAACTCTGTTTAAAGTATTAGTTTCAGCACCTGGCAAATGACATTTAACTTTTTCTCCTTCAAAAGGGCACCCAGAGGCCACCACCACCCAGTTCCCAAGTTACTTTCAGGACTTGAACTCATGTGAGAACAAATGACAAGCCACATGGTACTTTACCCACCCTCCACCCACACATGGAAACCCAGCTCAACCTGGGCTGTCGTTGAGAGCACCTTAATCACACCTCTGTGCCAAAGGCACCCCTGGACTCTGTAAGAATGAAAGCATGAGGAGGGCTCATCATGAGCATAATACCTAGCACTAATTGAGCACTTACTGTGTGCCAGGCCCTGTGCTAAATATTGTACATGAATGGGCCCATCCAATTCTCAGGAAGAACTGTATGATGAAGAGGAAAGTTAAGACAAAGAGAGACTAAGTCACATGCTTAAGATCACACAGCTGCTAAATGGAGAAAACAGGCAATATAACTCCTAAACTTACTATTTTAACAAGCATCTTCCTTAAGTTCCACTTAGATAGTTGTGTGATTGAGTGTGTGTGTGTGTGTGTGTGTGTGTGTGTATGCATGTGCTTATTCGTTCAATATGTATATAAGTGGGTTTCTGGAAGGAAGGTACTAGATGCAACAGAAGGACAAAAAAAGAACTAGAAGGAGAAAAAAGACATATTTAGAGTCTTTGATAGCTACCAATGGACACACCTTTCATGCATTGTCTGGAGAGGCCCTTCTAGGAATTGACGGCATGGCTGTTGGCAGGATGTATTGCAGTTTCTCCGTCTGTTCCAGTGACGGTTTGAGGAGACCAATTCAATAAAACACCATTTGTCAATTACTGGGGTTTCCAAGGAATTTCTTTGGGAAAGGTGTGAATTGCAGTAAAAAGTCCTAACCTTTTCAGGTCCCAAAGCTTGCTCCCTCCAGCTTTGTTCTAAGTGGAGGTAAAAGTGGCAGGTGGGGATAATGAGAAGGGGCGGAGGAACAGAAACAACCCAAACCCAGAAAAAGTGTCTCCATCTCATACCATCTTATAAAAATAAACTTAGCCATTTTACTTCAGTGTTTCTTCCCCAAGGGATTTCTATTGTTATTGAAACTTGCAAGCAACCAGAAAAGGAATCTATTTCGTTATTAAAAGATGAACTTTTCACCAGAAAGTAGATCATTCTGACACCTTTTTTTGGGGGGAATTTAAGATATTCTACCCAACAGTCATCCCGAAGGGTTATAAAATGATTACATTACAGATTCATTTATATCTCTCCTTTGTTCTTTCTCCATAGAACTCTAGAACTTCTGTTAACCTCAAGGAAAGTCCTATGTGGGTGGAAATGTAAATAATGAATAGAGTTTGTTTTCTTCTACTTCTATTAACACCGCTCACTAAGCTTTACTGCCCAAAGAACTTAGATGTTGTTCAGTGCCCTCTTCTTATTTGGGGGACAAGGAGAACAAGGCCAGATATCCTCTAAGCCACATGCTGTCTCCAGGTTTGGCCCCACTCTGAATCTCACTTCGTTTCTCATCTTTGCTGGATCTTTTATATGCTCTATTTGATTAAGAGGTCCATAGACTGCTCAACGTGAAAAGTGTTGTTCAAAAACTTTCGCAGAATCAATACATTAATTTTGGACTAGCAATATTCATTCCAATGTCTTTTTAAAAAATATTTCTTAGTTGCAGATTAACACCATACCTTTATTTTATTTATTTATTTTTATGTGGTGCTGAGGATGGAACCCAGTGCCTCATATGTACTAGGCAAGTGTTCTGCCACTGAGCCACAACCTGAGTCCCCATTCCAATGTCTTTCTAAAGAGATTTTTCCAAAAAAAAAAAAAAAAAGAAGTGTGGCCCTCTTGGCCAAACTTAAATGTTGACAAAATCCAATCTGCTTTCAGCATTGAGGGTAGTTTCTATTTCTATTCTAGCTCTATTTAATCTTTTTAAAAAATTAGTTGCATTCATCAGTAGGGTTTCTTACTGAGCAGAACTGAGGCAGAGAAGCAAAAGTAGAAACCAAGTGCTCATGGTCATGGTGAAGTCACTATGGTAGCTACGAGCTCCCTGAGGATAGAGAGCTAGCTTATTTCATTCATCACAGTGAACTCAGGATTAGCAGAGTATGTGATAAATGGTAAGCACTCAACACATTTTGGATAAATAAATTAATAAAGAGTAATAGGAGAAGGAGTTTCACATATATTTTTCTGCTCTATCATGTTTGCCCAGTTGGCCAAAGTGTTCAGGACAATGCATGTATTTTTTTTGGGGGGGTGGGGGGAATACCTGGGATTGAACTCAGGGGCACTCAACCCCTGAGCCACATCACCAGCCTTATTTTATATTTTTATTGAGAAACAGGGTCTCAGTGAGTTGCTTAGCACCTCGCTGTCGCTGAGGCTGGCTTTGAACTCGCGGCCCTCCTGCCTCAGCCTCCCGAACTGCCAGAATTAAAGGCATGCACTGCCATGCCCAGCAGGACAATGTGTTCTTGATGGCTCCTCATAAATCTCCTACAGCTGGATCAGGCCAACTAAATAGCATCTTCTTAAAGAATGGGGCTGAGATGATAGTACTATTTGGTGCCTTAAAGTGTGAAGGTGCTTATGTGCACAGTGACCAAAGGGGTAGAGCCAAGAATGTTCTCCCCCTTTCCACATTATCAATACTGTCAGCCACATGTTATCTCTGGATATCTCCTACCTCTTAAGGTTGCCTTCTCTAAGCCTCAGATTTCTTCTCTGTAAAATGTCAGTAGTTTTGGTTAAAGGTGGTAAACAAAGAATATGCCATTTCTGCATGTTGGAGAAAGACATGAGGAGAAATGATTGATTGATAGAAAAATCAAAGCACAGGTCCACACCATCAAATTACACTATGAGTAAGGGGTTATTGTCCAGGGTAGTGCAGTCCTACTTAGTGGAAATTCTGCAGGGTGAATCAAGAGGTGCTCTCTGAGATAATTAATGACAGAACAGATGAGGAGCTATGCCAGCTGACTTCTACTCCCTTCATCTCTCTCCCCATATTTAGCAGTTGGCCATGATTTTGTGTCTGGGCTAAAATTATTAGAATGATCTCTAAACGCTTCAAGACCACTGTTTTGAAGATGAAAAATGAGTCTTGAGACTGGAGGGGAAAATGTACTACCATTATACATTTGTATATAAAATAAAAAGCGGCTCCTTCTTGCAGTGCAAAATGTCAAAACACATTGTCTCCTAAGTTTTGCAAACATGAATTGAGGAATCATGTTCTTGGTCCCCACCCCTCAAGAAGGCTAGATTCTGTCATTCTCTCTCCACCAAAAAGTTTCCAGTAAGTGCATAGCCCAATGAAAAGATAATATTTCATATCTGCTGAAAAAAACTCACATTAGATGCCTATATTAACCCTCTCAGCCAGTACACTAAGCATTTAAAGAAACACAAATCGTGAATTTAAAAAATTAAAATGAACTAAATTCTAGAGAAGGGGGAAGAAATAAACATCCATCTTAAGAGCATGGCCTATAAATATTAATTTGGTCTCAACAGGAACACATATTTCAATACATTAAAAAATGGCTAAACATGAGTTAAGTAAGTGGAATGTAGAGTTTTCAAAATATTGATAGAAAAAAAAAACACAGCACAAAACCAGAAAAGGAAGAACAACAACAAAAACAAAAAATGTTGTCAATACAGTGACAGGAATGGGTGGAAAATTACAACAAATAGAAAATAAGATAACAGGTATAGATCAGACAAACATGTAATCAAAATAAAAGACAATGGCTTGAACTTCATTATAAAAAGACAGACTTTCAGGTTCCACTTCAAAATTTAAAAGTGCATAAATGGGTTTATAAGAGAAGATCTTTTTAAAAAAATTTTTTTCTTCATTGTCAATGGACCTTTATTTTATTTATATGCAATGCTGAGAAGTGAACCCAGTGCCTCACACGTGATAGGCAAGTGCTCTACCACTGAGACACAACCCCAGCCCAATAAGAGAAGATCTTTAAAACTGACTTAAAAAGATTGAAAAAATGGAGATTTACAAACATCTGACAGAGACTAAAGAGGCAGTTCATAGAGAAAGAAATCTGAGTTATCTATAAATTTATAAAAATGTATTCAACCACTAACATGGATAAGAAGAACTGAAATGGCCAAAAAAAATACCATTTTCCACTTATAATAAGTTAGGCAAACATTTGAACAATTAATGGTAGCCAGGGTTGATGAGGATGAGGGGAACAGCCACTAAGGATGGAAAGATAAATAGGCTGGGATTCTCCAAGTCATGGAGAGGAAGCAAGAATGGTATGATTCTACCAACTCACCTCCATGGTAAGGACTTGGAGACAGGATAAGGGTATTCAGAAGAAGAGCTGTGTCAACAATCATGTCACTGTAAAAGGTGGAGACCCAGACCCAATTCTGACCCTTCCTTTCTGCCTACTGTTGTCTTTAGATGGAATTAAATAACATTTGCAAAAATACTTTATGGAATACAAAAAAGCTACATAGTGTATAACATCATTTTATAACAATGATAAAATGTATTGATATACTCTTACAAGAAGTACAGAAAAAAATTAAATGCATATAAAATTGGACAAAACCTAGCTACCATCACTTGAATGCTTTTCTTGTGTCTCAAAAATTTTTAAACATTTTAAAAGAAGTACTTTTCACATCTGGGGTTAGATAGAGCTCAGTGGCAGAGCACTTGCCCATCAATGGGCAATCCCCAGCATTGTAAAACAAAAGGAAAAAAAATACAAAGTACATATAGCATCTTTGGATAGGTCCAAATATATGGTCAGCTTGTTTTCTTTATAGAAATGCAACAAGATGTCCCCCTGTTCCCCAACAGCTGTGCCTGTCTAAAGCATTCACAATCACTGAGCTTCTTAGAGATCCCACTTAGGAGAAACCAAAGAAAGTGCTTTTAGCAGCTGTGTCCCAAACCCAGGCCACAGGTCTCTGTATAGCTTGTCAACCCTGAAGTGGGAGGCAGGGACTCGGGATTTGGGCTATACCTTCCATTGTCTGCCTTTTACTGTCACAGCTACTAGTATTTCCAAGGATGACATCTGAGCCGGCTTTCATCACTGGGCAAAGAGAGAAGACTTCCACAATCCAGGAATGACAGGGTTTCTCAGAGGGGATGAAATTGTCTCCTTTCTTAAACCCTTGATATCATCTTCAAAAGTCAACTTTTCCACAGAAAGTTTCCATTGAACTACAACGTTCTATTTGAGTCATTACTCTATGTACCAAATAGTTTTTTTAAAAATGTATTGGGTAAGCCGGGTGCAGTGGCACACGCCTGTAATCCAAGCAGCTCGGGAGGCTGAGGCAGGAGGATTGCAAGTTCAAAGCCAGCCTCAGCAAAAGTGAGGTGCTAAGCAATTCAGTTAAACCCTGTCTCTAAATAAAACACAAAATAGAGCTGGGGATGTAGTTCAGTGGTCGAGTGTCCCTGAGCTCAATCCCTGGTACCCCAAAAAAGTATTGAGCAGATACTGTGTTGGCATTCTGTATCTGAGTGTTATTATATCTGCAAACTTGCATAATGTATTACAATTCTTTTTTATATTTAAATTGAGATAATAATAATAATAGCTTTCCTATAGACTTGTTGTGAGAGTTAAATGAGATAATGTACGAAGCCTTTCACATAGTCCGGATATGCAACTGGCACTTTATAAATGGCAGCATTATTATTTTTTTTACACTGTTTAATTTCGGGACTTGTCGTAAAGCTACAATAATTTAGAAAGTGTGACGATGGAAATATCACTTGGTGAAAGGATGGAAACAGATCTATGGAACAGAATAGACAGAAATAGGAATGGTCCCTGAAGATGTGATCAACTGTTTTTTTTTGAACAAGATACAAAGGCAATTCAGTGAATAAAGTCTAATTGTTTTGACAAACAGTACAGAACAATTTCATATCATTATGCAAAAACACCTCAATCTATAACTTGTGTTATATACATATTTAACTTAACGTAGGCACTAGATCTTAATGCAAAATCTAAAACCATAAAGTTCTAGAAGGAAAAAGAATATTTTGTGAGCTTGAGTTACACAAAAATTGCTTTATATATGATACGAAAAGCAATTTATATAAAAGGAAATTTAATAAATTGGCTTTCATTGAAAGTAATATTTTTTTAACTCTTTAAACTTCATTGTTAAGAATATGAAAACACAAGACTTGAACTATGAGAAAATTTCAGCAAAACATGTATCTGGCAAAGGAATTATATCCAGAAAATATGAAGCTCTCTCAAAACTAAATAGGAAACAACCCAACAAAAATGAGACGGAAAATTTGAATAGATACTTTACCAAAAAAGTATATATGTGTGGTAAATAAACATAAGAAAAAATGCTGAATACAATTATTAGGGAAATACAAATGAAAGCCATAATAAGATACTGCTAAGTGCCTATTAGAATGTTTAGCACTTATTGTTAAAACTTGGCAATGGAATTTTCATAAGTTGCTGATGTCGGGGAAAAAGTGTGGCACTTCTTGTAAAGTTATGTGTTTGTCTTATCACCCAGTAGTTCCTAACCCCACAGAATTTTGCACATGAATATTTATAGGGTATTCATTTATACTTACTAAAATTAAAAAATCCTGAAAACAAGCCAAATGTCCTTTAACTAGTGGATGAATAAACAAATTATGGTTTATCCATATAACAAATTGATACCCAGCAACAAAAAGTAATAAACTATTGACACGTACAGTATCATGGATACATAGCAAAGACCTTATGCTAAATAAAAATTTTAAAACCTGCTTTCTGTATAATTTCATTTATATGACATCTCAAAAGGGCAAAGATACAGAGAAAGATAATAAATCAGTGGTTTCTATGGGGCTGGTAGTGTGAGAAGTGACTGACAACATGTGGCATGAGGAACATTTCTGGAATGATGGACATATTCTAAATATTGAGAGCAATTGTGGTTTTATGAGTATGTTTCTCAAAACTGATAGAAATATACATTTGAAAGGGTCAATGTTACTCTAACTAAATAATACCTCAAAAAAACCACCTAAAAACAAATCTTAATGAGATGATCATGCAAAATCAATCCACCATCTCCAATCTTCAGCTTGAACCCCAAACTACTACATTGATTTGTATGGTAGATATTAAAATTTGTCTAAGACAGCTCCGGATTTAATTGTCTCATTTTTCTACGATGGAATAGTGACCAGATCACTCTTTATGATGGAATAAATAATATATTATCAGCCGGGTGCAGTGGTACACACCTGTAATCCCAGCGGCTCTGGAGAATGAGGCAGGAGGATTGAGAGTTCAAAGCCAGCCTCAGCAAAGCAAGGCGTTAAGCAAATCAGTGAGACCCTGTCTCTAAATATAATATAAAATAGGGCTGGGGATGTGGCTCAGTGGTCAAGTGCCCCTGAGTTCAATCCCTTGTATCCCTCCCTCAAAATAATAATAATATAAAAGAGTTGGAGAAATGGAGATAGGATAAGACTCTGGGTCTTCAAGTCTGGTTTGGCCGATGGCTCCTCAGGAAAGAAACTGTTGGACAAAACCAACTACATTGTAAATTTGCCTGTTTGACCTTTCTGAACATACTTTATAATTTTCAGAGTGGTGCATCAATGGAAGCTGATTTCACAGGGTATTCCCCAGCAATAAAACTTCAATTTCTGTTGATGGAACATTTTTGTCATGTTGGCTCTTTACACCAATCTAGACAGGAAATCCCTTTTGGCAAGAGCTCCAAGTTCATATTAGGTCAGGTTGTTTGGTGACACATTCTCTGGAGAAATTCAGATCTGGTGCTTCTTTATTATGCAATAAACAGTAGTACCTTGAATTTCTAGAGATAGTTTCTTTCAAAGTTCTATGTATCTCAAATTTATTTTTTCTTCTTAGTCTCCAAAACATCTGTTTTGAATTAGGAAAACAAGGGACACATTACCATTCACCACACGTGAATGTGTGTGGTGAAAACCAGGGATGCTGGTAGTTACTTAAACCCACTTTAAGAAAATGACCACATTTAGAAGAAAGGGTGATGGAGTCCCGATTCTGTTGCAAAAACCTCTGGGAAGGATCAGTCTCCTGTAGATGGGAGGGGTTAACAGAAACAGCTCCTTTTCACCTAAAGCCATTTGTTTTTAAACAGCCTCATTAATTTTATCTTCTGAAAAGAACTTGGCCATCAAATTTATATCAAATACCAGAAAGCTGTCTTTTGGTTTTGAAAGGTGTCTGAGTCACTTAGGAGTCACAGGGTTCTCCGCTTGAGGAAGAGCTTCTTTGGTGTTGAAAGATGTCTGAGTCATTTAGGATATGTAGAAAGATGGCCCCCTGCCAGCACGTGGGTTATCTAACATCTGAGCAGCCCAAAGTTCATGTTGGCTGTTTGCATTAATCACCATAATTTGACTAACAAGCCCGAAGTGACAGCTCAGCATCAGTGTGGCACCAGGGCCACAAACTGAACAAAGAGAAGAAGAAACAGGGAGAGTGGTGAGACAGAAATCCCCCACTCCCTTCCATGATAGTTGAGAATTTCCAAAATGTCACTAAAAGCATCCACAATTCAAGGAAAAAAAGACAGTGATGGGGAAGCCCAAGTGAGATCAGAACAATTCCAACTTCATGTTCTGGCTGTGATTTTATTTCTTGCTATAAATTCCAGCTAGATTCTCTCTGACTTTTGGCTACAGCTGTATGCATGGTACAACCACAGCTACACCCCAGACCACCTTGAGTTCCTTTAGCCACACTGTCCAAGAAGCCAAGATGAGCACTGTGGATTTCAAACAATTCGATTTGTTTTTTGTTTTGTTTTGTTTTCATTTTCTAACTGAAAATACAATACCTCTATCCCCAAGACCTGGGTAAGAATGGATTTTTTTTTAGAATTTCATTGAAATAAGAATGAACATTTTACTTACAAGGGAACAAGGTCCAGCTCTACCCCTCATCATCACCTTCTCCTCCACCCCACTTTCAAAGACATAGAAACAAATGACTTTATTGGGCACAAATTACATTTTTTAATAATCCAAGTCAAGCAATTGATTGGCGTAATTCCTAAGCTAGACATGTAGCTATAGTTTTCCAACTTAAACTTGACTCTTTCAATTTGCCCAAAGTACATTACCTGGCCAAGTCTTATGTCTGTAGGCTTTTGATAAAGCATGGCCTACCAGTCATATGATGGCACTCTTCCCTGAAACCAAGCAACCTCTCCAAAGATTCTCTCCATTTCCTGAACCAAGTTCCAAAGAATACTCGTTTCCTGAGATGTTAGTTAAAAAAAAAAAATTTTTTTTTAAGGATGAGATGAGATGAACAAAATTGTTTGAGAATCTGTTTAGATGTAAGCAAGGCTTCTCATAACCTTTTGTGTGTTTGTGTGCCTAGTGACTCTCTATAAGCAAACATGGCATACGTGGTTTCCCAAGTCTGACAAAGGAGCCCTTTTAAAATTGTCCACCACTGCACTAGTAGTTCCATTTAACACAGTTTGGGAATTTCTGTCCAACTCAATTTTCCTTTCCAGCGGCAGGTGACACTCCTTTGTCTCTAAAACTGTATTGCATCCTCTGGTCATAATCCCACCTCCAGCTCCTATGCATTTGCTGAACAAAGATGATTGACACAGCCTGAGTCCAATCCCTCCTGCCTGAGTTTACAACCATCTGCATTTCTCCAGGTGTTGAAGATGGGCTTGCTTAGTTTTTGTATTTTGGCATGCTAAGAACTAAACCCAGGGCCTCACTCATGCTAAGCAAGTACTGTACCACTGAGTTACATCCCCAGCCCTGGAGATGTCTTTTATCAAAAAGTCGTCTTTCAGAATTGGATTTATTGCAGTTACATTTTTCAATTACTTCATATAAATGGTAACACACACACACACACACACACACAGTGTTCCCACATTACCCTATCCCAAGTTAATTCATAGACACAGACATATAATATCATCTCCTCACCAAATGGTCCACTTGCTTCCTGCTCTATCCTGAAAATCTGTAGTCTTCAAATCTGTGCCTTAGAAGGCAGCCATAACACAAAATGAAAGATCCTGGATATTTAGTAAGATAGAAATATTGCTGATACGTTCAAGACATAGCCAGTCTTCTTATTCACAAAATAAGTCCTGATTTCAAAGAATAACTATAAATCTGCCTGATAATATCCTAACTTTTGGTTTCTAAAAACAAAGAAATATAGTGATATGATCCTTTTTTTAATTACTAAAATTCATTTCAGTTTTCTTTGGAAGTGGCAATGAATTAAATCAAATTTGGAAAATATTGATTTTGATTAATTTTGGACTTGTATAGCTTGACTCCAACATACTCTGAGATTCTCAATATAGAACAGTAGTCACTTCAAAAAGAACCCTTGGAATAATGATTAACCATTCTTTATTCTTACATTTTTTAGAATATATATGTGTGTGAATAAATGTATGTATGTATATATGTGTGTGTGTGTGTGTGTGTGTGTGTGTGTGTATATATATATATATATATATATATATATATATATATATATATATGGGTTTATAGCATTTGGAAGAAAACAAAGATAACTGAGGGCGGGGGAGGAGGTGTCTCCTGTTTTCACAGAGATTTCAAGGGTTGAGTCATCCTTGTCATTTTCAGATTTAACTGCTCAAAGCTGAGTCATAGGGGTGGGATGGAATAGGGGTTAAACAGAGTTTTAAACTTAGTCCAGCAGCTTTAGTAGCTGGTCACACACTATGGTAAACAATGGAATTGTTCGCATACATTACTCCTCATGTACTTTTTCTGGTTCCTTTCCATTGCTCTCTGAGTAAGAATATGTTACGTGCCATTTTCTTTCCCCAGATGCTCTCTCCTACTCAGGGGGATGATATGGCTACTAGTAAAAAAAAAAAAGCCTCCAAATATTTGGACTTGTATAGCTTAACACTAACATGACCTGAGGTTCTTGATATGTAACAGTAAGTCACTTATTAAAACCCTTGGAATAAAGATCAACTAGTCTTCATTTTTATCTTAGAGTCATTGTGAAGAATAAATAAGTCAGTTTATGTAAAACAATTCAAACAGGGCCTAGAACAGAGTGTGTGTGTTAGCTTACCAAATGGAAAACAAAACCGTTAGCTATCTCTATTGTTATGTATTACTACATCTACTATGGCTATCTGTATCTCATTCAGGTTCCCTGTATTTCCTTGAACATTAACCTACAAAGTATATTTTATGTTCTTACTTCTCAGAGTGTTATTAGCAGCAGTACCACAAGGTACCTTATTAGAAATGTAGAATTCTTAGTTCCATCCAGGTTTCCAGAATCAAGACCATATTTGAATAAGACCCACAGGTGATTCATATGCACATTAATGTTTGAGAACTAATCAAATAGCAGAATATTCTGGTTAGTGGAACTTAACTTCAAATACCACATACAGATGATTAACTTTTAAAGATCTGAAACTAGAATATGATCTCCCAAAATTTGCTTTTTTAATTCATGAGGGATGAATGCAAGACACCAGAGGGCAGCTTCATGTTCTGCATTTTCAGGACCCTGTTCTCAGTGACAAGGTGGATAAAACTTTGGTTCAATCCTTTAGGGGACTCTAGGACAAAAGTGTATCCTTGCAACTCAAAGTGTGGTCCATGGGACTAGCAGACTGATATCACTGGAAACTAGGTAGAAGTGTAGAATCTGAGATCCCATGCTTCCCCTACTAAGTTGGAATCCACATCTTAACAAGATCCCCCTAAGTGGCTCACAGGCATGTTAAAATTTGAGAAACACTGCTGTAATTCCTATATCAAAGTTGTCCCAGTCAGACTGTATCAGTCTTTGGTTAAAGTCTTGTCCTAGGGTCCTTAATTTCCTTGATAAATTTCCAGCCACTTCCTACTCTTTGTGCATGCAGAACAAGGAGTTTCAGCAGCCTAAGGTCAGCTCCTGACCAAGAGGCCCAGTTTTTATCTGCTCCCAAGTTTTGGCTGAGAGTGAAAATACACCAAGAGCTGGTAAGCATGGAACTGGTGAAGAAATTCCAGAGGATAATGGGATGAGAACTAGGAGAGCCTGCTGGTCTCCATTTATCTTCTTGTTAATTTTGCTTTTCCTCTTGTTTTCCCTAGCACATAAATCACCCACAGAACTCCAATATCACTTTCCCTCACTTGCCAAGATGAAGAGTCAGCCAGTCCTCTCAGGCCCTCTTTGCAAGGGTTCTCAATCTGATCTCTGTTTTCCATCAATTTGCCATTGTCCCAAGTTCAATTCCATACTGCTCTCAATCTATGTCCCATTTTACCACTGTAACACATCTTGAAAGACATCCTTCAAGGTACAACACAAAAGCCCCCTGCTAATCCTTCCAGGCAGAAATGGTCATTCTGTCTTCTCATAGCATTTTTTTTGGTATACTTTTAAATGAGGCATTTGTCTAATTTGCTCTTGTTAGTCGCTTACAGAACTGCCATCTAGGTAGATTCTGAGCTACTGGAAGATGAAGACAGTGGTTGCAAGCCGAGCATGTACATATAATCCCAGCTACTTAGGAGGCTGAGAGGCAAGAGGATTGCAAGCTCCAGTTCAGCCTTAGCAACTTAGCAAGACCTGGTTGGTCTCAAAATAAAAAATAAAAAGGACTGGGGATGTAGCGCAAGGGTGAAGAACCTGGGTTCAATCCCTAGTACAGGAAAAAAAAAAAAAGAAAGAAAGAAAAAGATGTGATTGCATGTCCTAAGCAGTATATAATAGGAACTTAGCAAATATTCATTTAATAATGAAAATATTGATTTTAATGTATTACCAAGTACTATAATATATTTAAGATTAAGTGCTAAGTTTATATTCCTTCTCAAGGGTATAAATTCTGTATAAAATTGGGAGGAGAAAGATGAGAGATGTTATACACAAGTCTTTCATGTTTTCCATAGAGGAAACCTCATTTATTTGTCACTTGGCAGATTCTTTCAGCTGCTTTGGAAAAAAAAATGTATGTGGAATTGTTAATGCAAAAATTGGTCACATACATTTGTATCTATTGGCTAAAGTGAATCATTGCTTATTATTCAAGCCATTCAATACCAATTTTCATATTCATTGCAGACTTCGAACTATATTTCCCCAAAGCAAGTCTTGGGAATAAATGCTGTTGGCTTTTACTAGTATCATCCTACAGCAAATGCAATGCTTGCAACTTGAGTAATTAGCATCTGGTCTGTTCTTTTAAATTATATCTCTTCCTCTCTCTCACTAGAGCTTCTCTCTCTCTCTCTTTCTCTTCTTTCTTCTCTCTCTCTCTCTCTCTCTCTCTCTCTCTCTCTCTGCTTTAATTAATGCTAATGCATACTGCCCTACAAGAATTTGCAAGCTGTACTGAGAAATAATGCAGTGTTAGTTTTGTAATTTAGTGCACAGAGCACATTTGTGCAAAAGCTTTGTAAACTGGGCCCGTGGTCAAAAGGAGCAATTAGCACTTTGTTAGTATGCAATGATGTACTAATCTGTGCAGTCCCCAAAAGCAATTGTCTGTTCCATTTTGCCCTCATGTGCAAATTTTTTCCAATGTGCACAGCACTCCTCTAAAAATAACATTTTGCCCACTTGGTGCTATAAATTGGGTTCATTATGATGAAGACATATCAGTTTGAAGGTATTTGTTGTGGGGCGGGGGGGGGGGGAATGAACATAAATTTTGCCCTCCAATTTTCAATAAAACAAGGAAGTTCAGGAACATCCCCAAAGGGGATAATTGTTTGTTCCTCCATCAAATTTCATAAACAGAGTTGCCTTCATCTTTGGAGGAATGACTATGGGGTTGGCATCAGGTGGGAAAATGAGACCTCAAACCAGAACAGTTAAACCCAAAACACACAGATTTTAACTTCATTAGCACAGCAGGATTGATTTGCATTTAAACAGATGACACCGTTTTTTTAAATTTAAATAGCACATAGGAACCATATAACATTTTTTTTTTTAAAGATACCAGGGGTTGAACCTAGGGGAGCTTAACCACCGTTTTTATTTGTTTGTTTATTTGTTTTAAGACAGGGTCTCACTAAGTTGCTTAGGGCCTAAGTTGCTGAGGCTGGCTTTGAACTCACAATCCTCCTGCCTCAGCTTCCTGAGCCTCTGGGATTACAGGAGTACTACTGCACCCAGCAGGAACCAAAAAACACTTTGTGCTTTCTTTGGACTTTTCAAGTTCTTAGTAAAGCCCGTGATTATGTCGGGTTAATAATAAAAATAACAATAATGTTTAAGATTTTTAGAGTGATTTGCAGTTCCCCAAGGTACTTTAGACTTGTTTGAGTCCCCTTCACATCTGTGGGTTCAGAGAGGTTGGATATCTTGTTCAAAATCACCCAGGAAGCAGAACTGTAAAGTGGTTCAGAGCCTGACCACTTTGGAGGTCAGCTGTCAGAAGACAAATTTCCACTGTGCTTCTCTCTGGCCATGTGAGCTTGGCTTCTAGTATATAGTACCACTTTTTTTTCCAAGGACTTGTTTTTCAGACTACCAAAACCATCAGACATAGGGAAAATTAATGCTATTCAACTTAAGGAAAAGATATTGAAGGGATAGAAATAGTGTTCTTTATTACCATCAAAGAATGATCTAACTGTCAGAACATGTTTTTGATTTGACATAGAGATAGTCCTAACAGTAGAGAAGAAGGTTCTTACAGTGCCAAAGATTGCAAAAATGACCACAATCCAGCACCTTTTCTTGTATCAATGACCGTTCAAAGTTACTTTGTAGCTTCTGCCATCAAACAATGAAGTCTTTGTTCCTACCAGTGAATCTGGGATGGCCTGGGGGCTCATTTTGGCAAATAGGATGTAGTAGAAGTAACACTGTGATAGTTCTGAGTCTGGGACTCCAAAGGCTTTCTAACTTCTGCTGTTGCTCTTGGTTTGCTGCCCTGTTAGCCTGAGCTAGCCTGCTGGAGGTTGAGAGAGAGGGCCCAGTCATTCCCCTGCCACAGGAAACAGCCAGCAAACACACAGATCTAGCTCATTGGCAATGACCTGCAGGTTTATGAGCAAGCTTGGCTGTGTCCAGAGGAACTGCCCAGCTGAGCCCAGGCCAAATTGCTAACCCACAGAAATACAAGTAAAATAAATATTGATGTTTCAAGTTGCCATGTTTGGGGGTTAGTTTGTTTCACAGCAATAGCTAATTTAGCACTAGGAGGTTAAGGCATCTGTGACCTTAAAAATTCTTGAAGACAGCATAGGCTCCTCCCAGTGGGAACAATTTGTGGGGAGGGGGTAGGGAACCATATTAGGTAAATAATGAAATAGGAGAATTTGTTCCAGCACATGTGCTTCCCTAAGTTAGTGAAATCAAAGTTTAAACTCCACCTAGAGGATGATTTTCTATTCAAAAAGCAAACAGCATAATCTTTCAATGATACAATCACTAATCATTGTTGCACACCCACTCAAATAATGAAGTAGTACTCTCCTAGAAGAACAAGCAAATAAAATAATTTTTACCCTATCTGATTCACTAGGTAATAGTCAAAAATCAAGTTTTTAAAAATTGTTTTTTTGGTAGATGGACAGAATACCTTTTTTATCTTATTTTATTTGTTTGTTTGTTTATTTATTTATATGTGGTGCTGAGGATTGAACCCAGTGCCTCACACCTGCTAGATAAGTGCTCTACCACAGAGCCACAATTACAGCCCCAAAGATATTTTTTAAAGCATATTTCATTTCCATAGAAATCATTTAAGTTTACTGACAATATAACGTGAAAAACAAATGTTACAAATGTTTTTCGAATATATTATAGTAGTAAACATATAAATATAGTAGTAAATATAAATATAGTAAATATAAATGTAATAAGACCTACTTATAAAGAGTTGATCTAGAATTGGACATTTGGGTAGACATTAAACCATGTTGTCATTTGCCATTCCTCAATACAAGTTTGTAGAGCAAGCCTTAAATATTCAAATTTTGCCTAAAATGCATGCACTAATCAACATTTCCTTTCATCTAAGTCTGATACACCAAGTCTGGCTACCTAGTTCCCTTTCTCTCTTTGGCATTTGGATGCCAAAACTTTTAATATAATCCTCATTCTCAAGACATTCTTCTCCTTACACTTGTTCTCTGTGTTGTGAGCTGCAGTTAGTGCACCTGCCTCTCTCTCCTCCACTCTTGGGATTAGTGCTCTTTCCAACTGCGGCACCATATTGGTTTGGGGATCAGTATTCCAGGCAGGTTGTAACAGGATAGTATGAGGCCCTCCCAAATTTCTCCCTGTTGGTGCCTATTTTTATTGAAAAGACATAAGACAATTCAATTTTTTTTCCTCAGTTACCTGAAGCATAGTACATAACCCACTATGGTTTCTCATTCGTTCATTTACTCATTCACTTGTTCCTTCTCTCAACGAATGACTAGTAAGCCAGGAAATGTGTTAGAATTGGTAGATAAAAATGTGAACCAAATGTTAACTGGAACTCTCTCTTTGTGGAGCTCATAGTCTGGTAGAAGAGACAGAATTTTGTCAAATAATTACAAAAACAAGTGTAAAGTTGCCTCTAGTACAACTGCTACATGGAACATGAAAACTTTATAGTAACTGAGTCCAGAAAGAGCCCTCCCTGAAGAAATGTTTTTTGAAATGAAATATGAAGTTGGTGAAGACATCAACCAAGAGAAGGAGAATGCAAAGTGGAATGGTAAAAGGAATTGCAAGTACAAAGGCCCTGAATCAGGAAGAGGCATAAAGAGGATTTGGGTTGTACAGTATGGCCATATACACGATCAAGTCCAAAACAAAAAGAAAGGTAGAGCAAGAGTAGATAAGCTTTGGCCAAAAGTTTATCTGTACCCTAAAATACAAAGGAATCCAATGAAGGGTCTAGCAGCATATCAACATGAGCAGAGTAATATTTTGAAAAGATGACTTTGGCTGATGTAGGGGGCAAAGACACACTGAGCTTATTTTCCATAAGAAGTCTCCCTAAAAGAAGCCCAAACCAAGCTATAATGGAGTCTTTAGACCAAGAAACGAGAAGGAGCAGCACATAGAAGATGACTTAAGTGAAGACAAAAGATAGGGCTAAGACTCCCATCAAAATATTCCGAGTACTTTGTTAAGCACATAGATTCTAAGGTTCCATCCCAGACCTGGAGTCTGTCTTGACACATCGTCACTCTTGACTAGGGATTGTATTGTTTAAGGCAGATAGGTAAGTGGGAAAATGATGAAGCTGAAACCGCCCCAGATCCATGAGCTCTCTCTGTGTGAGCCTTGAGAAAATAGGAAGAAGGAAGGACACAGATTCAACGAGAGAGTGTTGGGCATTGGCATGGGTTTCCTTCTAGGTTTGCTGAGCACAGAACCCTGTATCCTGGGTTTGTTCCAGCAACCCTCTGCCTATTTCCCTGTCTGTACCACACTGCCAAAGCTCCTTCCAGCAAAATGCTAAATTCTGAACTACAGCCTCTGAGTAGTTCCCATCCCCCATACCCCACACTGCGATGTCATGCATTTTATCTGTATTTCATTCTGATTACTGGTGAAAACTTGTTGATAATACTTTAAACAAGGGTCAGTAAATGACAACCCATTGGCCAAACCCAACTGGTCCCTTGATTTTGTAGGACCCAGAAACTAAAAATGGGTTTATGTTTGTAATGGCTGAAAAAATATAAAAGACTGTTTTTTACGACACAATAAAATTATAGGAAATTAGATTTAGTGTTCATAAATGAAGTTATTGGAACACACAGCCATGCTCACTCATGAAGAGCTGGTTTTGCTCCACATATTCCAAAGAGGCAGAATTGGATAATCATGATAGAGACCATCTGGTCCACAGAGTCCAAATTATTACTCTTTTTTTCATGTTTTAAATAATTTTATTATATCATATTATTATTATTGGCATATTTTTTGTGGATTATTGTTAATTTTTTACTGTGCTTCATTAATAAATTTTACTTTATCATAGGTATGTATATATAGAGGGAAAAAAAACAGTATGTACAGGGTTTGGTGCTATCTGCAATTTCAGGCATTAGCTGGGGAGTCTTGAATGTATCTCCCACAGATAAGGGGAAATTACTGTACACCAAAATATATGTAGCTTACATTCTGCTGATACATACTTAAGTTGTTTCAACTCTTTTACTACTGTAAATGGTATTATAATGAACTTGTACCATTTATCAAGCATTTCAATGTACCTGTGTTAGTTCACAGTTCTGTAAGTGTATTTTATGGCTACATTTCTGGAGGAAGAATTTTTGAGTCAAAGGCAAATAAATGTACTTTAGGATTTTTGTCTTCATTGCTGTTAAAAGAGGCACAATTTTCTCTATTCCCAGCACAACAAGCACCTCTTTCCCCACCACTGTGTGAGACCAGCATTTGATCTTTGCCCATTTGATAGTAAGGAAGTAAGTGAACAAAATGTAAACAAACAAAATCAATCAATAAATAAATCAGACATAGGAATTTGATTTTTATATTCATTTTTCTAGTTATGAGTGAAGTTCAACGTGTTTTTGTGATTTTTTTTTTTTGGTACTGGGGATTGAACCCAGGGACACTTAACCCCCGACCCACATCCCCAGCCCTTTTTCATATTTTATTTAGAGATAGGGTCTCACTAAGTTGCTTAGGGCCTCACTAGAAAAAAAAATGTGTTTCTGACTTGTTCTTAAATAAACCTTTCAGTGTCTTTGGTCAAAATATTAATAAATTAACAAGCTCTTGTGAAGCAAATAATTAATTCATAATACAAATTACTGCCTTTAATTTAAATCTTTCATAATGAATCTTCTTAGAAGTAGACATGCTTTTATCTTAATTTACTAACTTACTTTATGAATCTTTGGTTTCATAAAGTCTCTAACACGATTATCAGTCCACTGTGCATGACCTATGCTTCTCTAGAAGAACCAATTAATAAGACAAAACCAGCCTATAGTCTCTGATTTATCTAAAACAGGATGAATGACTTCTGGCTTGAAACCCATTCCTTCATCTTCTACCCTGGGACAATACTGTATATTTGAATGATAGAATTTTTTGAATATGCAAAACGCTTTTGGAAACAGCAAAAAACAGATAATTCACACCAATGACAAGGAGGCCCAGTACAGATTAGCACATTTCTTGGGAGGGAGGATTAATTGAAAAAAAAATGTGTAAGTTTACTGAATGGCTTTGTAAACTATGCCCAGAGAGACACACACACACACTGTTGACAAGAATTGTTCCTAAAGATACCATAACATATCCGGTTAGCAGGATGGGAGTTGCTCTTGCAGGGGACCTCATTACAGCTGCTGGCTATGAAATCTTGGTGGAGAAATGGGGTGAGACTGCTGGGTTTTCTATGAGACGTATTGAGTTTGTGGATTATTAAGGAGGTGAGAACCAGTGAATAAGCAGGGTTAGGCTGTACAGCACTTTTCAAAATTCATTTTTGTCTTTAATGCTTAGACTGTTAGAGACGGTCATTCTCAGATTCAGCTAAAGTCTAGGAATTTTTTTTTAAATATAGTTATTGTTTTGTTTTGATTTTATTCTTATATCAGGTACTTCTGTTTATAGCAATAAAATCTCTTAATGGAGAATTAGGATGGGAGAGAAACAAAAAATAATAACCTTTAGATGTCACCTTCCCTGACTTTTCCATGAGAGGGTAGATAGTTTTAAAGCCCAATGGAAAAGGAAATTAAAGTTGCTTCCACTGGCCTGAGCCAGACTGGAGCCATATTGTAAGGAAAGCATTTCCCCCTCTTGCATCCAGTCCTCAACTCATTTCTTTTAAATTTTTCTAATCAAGTATTTGCTTATTCCTGGGGCATCAATTCAACAAGTTTGTATTGAGCACCAGAGAGGACCCAGGGTTAACCCCCTGGAAGTTCCACAAAGAGCTATAAGAAATGGTGCCTGCTGGATTGGCCAACTTAGGAGAGCTGCTGTAATGATGTCAACTTCTCATTGAATTCACATAATTCAATGTTATTTCTCACTCTTATAACTTTTCAGTGTGGAAATCGGGCCCAAGCTCCTCCCACCTTCCTTTGATATTGAATCTATAGCTCCGTCACGCCCTAGGGTGCCAGGGACCCCCATAATATTCTCTTCATCTGACCAACAGAGGGCAGAAACAGAGACCAGTGTTACACTTGGTTTTCCTTGAAGTGAGCATGGAAGAGGCTTTGTTGTGCTGCTCAGAGCTCAGTCACCAGGACATAGTTAATAGTAATGAGTGTGAAATGCGACAAATGTCATTTAACTCCTCCCAGGGATAGAAGGAAATGGACTTGGGAAAAGAGCTAGCCTGTCTTGGACAAACCTGTCTTCAAAAAACTTATTTCTCCCACATTTGAGCCATGGAACACTCAAAATTATCTTCACAGATTGACATTCCTTTCACATTTTCTGCCACTCGACGTTCTGAAACCTTCCAAGCTCTCGGGATGACTGGAGGTAGGGATGGAAATGTTAACCTGATTGAAAATGGAGATTAAATGAGAAACCACACTATGCCTTATTATTCTAATAAGTAAATTATTTTAATCCTGTTCAATCCTTTCAACCACTCTGAAATGCAGATTTTATTATCAGAATATAGCTGAAGACAAACTGAGATTCGGAGAGATTAAAATCCTTTCAGAATCACTGGATGCCCCCCCAACCCCAATTCTAGCACACTTTTCGCTACTTTGCTGCCTCCCAAACCTGAGTCTTTCGCTCCTTACCACACTATCACCTGGTATGTTAGACAAGCTCTTAAAACTTAGTCTCAGCCAAGATGAATCATATCTGTAATATGATCTGGTGGCACTATATTTTCTGGTACATCAGTGGTCAACACCTCACACTAAAGCAATCATCTGATGGCCTTTGTCTTCCTCATTTGTCATTTAGGACAATAACCTAACAAACAATTCTGAGAAGGACAAAAGAACAGAGTTCATGATTCTATAACCCTTTCCTTGTTTTTTTTTTTAAGATAGGCACCTGGCATGGTGGCTCACGCCTGTAATCCCAGCAGCTCCAGAGGCTGAAACAGGAAGATTGCAAGTTCAATGCCAACCTCAGCAACTTAATGAGGCCTTGTCTCATGATTTTAAAAAAAAGGCTAGGGATGTGGTTCAGTGGTTAAGTATTCCTGGGTTAAATATCTTTTGCATCTCTGGTACAAAAAAGCCAGGGGCCAGGGTTAAACCCAGAGGAAAGTGCCTCTAAGATAAAATCTCTCAAATTAAAACCATAGTGCATTACCATTTTATAGGCACTAGAATGACTACGAAGACAAATGTAAAAAGCAAAATTGACAAGGATGTTGAACAACCAGACCTCTCATAAATATCTGGAGGGAATGTTAAATCATATAACTATTTTGGAAAACTGTTTGGCAGTTTCTTAAAAAGTTGAATATACAGCTATTATTGACTCAAAATTCCATGTGTATCTATTATCCAAGAAAAATGAAAACTTTCTCCCTCCACTTACACACACATATACACATACCCCACAAACCAAACCTGTACAAAATGTACAAAGTTTCCTAAACTTCTTGGTCTTAGGACATTTTTATAACCACGGAGGATTCAAAAGGCTTTTCATGATATCATTTTTGTCTGTTACTGTTTACCAAAATATAAATTAAAACTGAGAATTTTAAACAGATTTATTCAGCTAAAATAAACTTAGTTAATATTGTTAACACTGTTAGTTTAAATAACATTTTTATGAAAAATAGCTGTTTTTTAAAAGTTCACATGAAGAGTGGCACTGTTTACATTTCTGCGAATCTCCTTCACGTATTTCTTTTTTAAAATTTTTTTATTCTAATTTGTTATATATGACAGCAGAATGCATTACAGTTCATATTACAGATATAGGGCACAATTTTTCATATCTCTGGTTGTATATCAAATATGTTCACACCCATTGGGGAAGTTAAGAAAGACCCACTGGAACTTACAGTGAGGATGCAAATAAAAGCAATCTTCATAAATGTACTTTGGATAATGATGCCCATCACATTCCACCATCCTTGCTAACCCCCTGCCCCCTCCTTCTTCATGTATATCTTAATAGGAGATAGCTGGGTTCTCACAACTGGTTCCATGTTTAATCTGTTGCTCTATCACATTGCACAGCCTCTAAAACACCCCTCTGTATGCTTGTGAGAATAAGAATGACAAAGTCAGTAATACCTAATACTACTATGAAAATAGTTTGAATTTTGCAAATCTTCTGAATGCCTCTCAAAAAACTCTAAGCATCCCTTACCACTCTTTGGAAACTACTGCCCTGGAAAATTTTCCCACCTACCCAAGCATTTAAAAGGAGGATAGACACATATAGTATTCACAGTACGAAGTAGCTATTCAACTATGTATATTTACATGTCTCAACTAGGTAAACTTCAGAAACAAGCTATTGTCTAAAAAAAAACAAGAAGAATAACACCGAGTATGAAACTATTTTTGTAAAGGAAGAAAATATGAAGGAATGTTCTAAATAGTTATTTACTACATAAATAAAATAAATCTAAAAAAGTTCCATGTGAATTACAAATTCCAAATTCAGAGTAATTTGCTTCTGGATGAGAGAGGAAAGGAAGGAGGGGGAAAATTGGATAGGAATACACAGGGACTTCAATTGCATTTAAATGTTTTATTTGAAAACTCAAAGCACATATAGAAAAACGCTAAGATGTGACAAGGTTGGATAGTTGGTACATACGAGTTATTTTTACCTATTATGCTTTTATGTATGATTGAAATATTTCACAATGTTAAATTTATGTACAAGAGTTCAAAAACCTTTGGGAGTAAGCTAAGCCAATGTGTTGATAATTTTTCTTTCAAAGGTGATTCACAGTTTTGCTGTCTTCTTAAAGTCCTCCAAAACAAATACCTCAGTTCATGAAGGTATTTTTGTATTCGAATCTTTCCTGAATTTGTACTCTTTTTAAATTTTAAAGGAAGAACGTCTTAGAAATGTTTATATTTATCAAGTGAAAAGTCATCAAATACCTTTTATCAAAAAGAAGAAGGGGAAGAAAGGAAAGAAGAAAGGAGGAAGAGGAGAAACTGAGAGGTATTGTAGGGGTATAATGATGCACATTTTGCATCAACCAACAATGTGACAAGAAAGCCATTTCTTATACCACTGGATTTAGAGATGAATGGATAATCCAACAAATGTTCATTTGGGTGCATAGGAATACATGCAACAGTATACGGGCACACGTGTATGAGGATGATTTTTTATTTCAATGAATCATTAACTATTAAGGTAGAATAAGTTATGGTGAGTCTGCATAATAGAATATTATCCAGCCCCAGGTTACAATAGTATTGATATCTGATATGCACTTCCTTGCATAACTATCTTTGTTGTTTTTTTGTTTAAAGAATTTGCTCTTTCATAAAAGTTTTGAGATAATTTTATCTAAATCTAAAGAAGAAATCTTGTTTTTAATTAGGTTTGCATAAAATTTAACTGTAAACAATTTTGGGAGAAATGATGTTTTGTGATTTTATTTATTTATTTACATTTTTTTAAATAGAGAATTTTAGTATTTATTTTTAGTTTTCGGCAGACACAACATCTTTATTTGTATGTGGTGCTGAGGATCTAACCCAGGCCGCACGCATGCCAGGCGAGCGCGCTACCACTTGAGCCACATTGTGCAATTTAAGAATATATGGGTTTCCAGGCCTTGTGTTATATCCACCATTAAGATGTATTGTCACCTTTGTGCTTGCTGTCTTTGCCATGGTTAAGATATTTTAAGTGCTCTGTTTGTTTGTTATCTGTTGTTACTATGAGTTAAATGTTTCACATTCCAATTTTCAGGTACTTAAGGCTAGAATCTGTGATAAATATAGTTTATTCAATATCATGTATATAGACAAACATTCTTGCTAATTCGATTATTTTTAACAATAAAGATTATATGATCCGAATATCTCCTCCAAAATCCATGTGTTGGCAACTTAAACCTCCATCAGTGTTTTTGGAAGATGGGACTTTTTGGAAGGTGTGCAGGCCATGAAGGCTCCATCCTTATGAAGGATTAATGCTGCTATGGAAAGGATTGAACAGTAAGTTCACTCACTTTTGCCTTTCTTCCATGTGAGGACTTTTCCCTTTAGCCTCCCACCAATATGGAATCTGGGCTCTTTTCTGTGAATGTGTGGATACAACCAGAAGACCTTCAATACCTTGACACCCTTATCTTGAATATCACAGCCTCCAGAAATAAAATAAATTTCTATTCCTGATAAATTACCTGTATTATGGTATTCTGCTAGAGTAGAATAAACAGACCAAGACAAAAAGTTTGCTACATATCTTTGTAGTCTTCTTGAGGCTCGGGTCTGTTTGATCCATGTCAGTTCACCTCCTGAAGGGAAATGAAGTGGGCATGCCCAATGGCTCTCCAGTGCAGTAGCAGGAACCTGTCACTCCCTGCTGAGACACCAGCGTTGAAGAAGCTTCCCACTCCCTAGCCTCTGTTCTGTCTCAGCATTCAGTCTTCCTGTTGAGAGCCCTGGGCTCTTAGAATCAGGGATCTCTGGCACTCTCATTGAAGGCTAGTGATCTTCATCTCCCTGGAGTTCAACCTCCTCAAGGTGAATTCTTTCCTATAGTTCTGCAAAACTATTCTTCACATGCTCACCTAGCCAGGAAAGAAAGTCCCATAGGGACTTCCACTCACTAGGGCCAACATGTGTGTCTCAGAAGGTCAAATAGATTAGAATTGGTAAGAAACTCAAGGGTTGGATTTGAGTCACTGTGTATCCAGAGTCTCCCTTTTTTTCCTGTTTCTAGATTATTGGGTCTACTGGATTTGATGTTACTTTTTTTTAAAAAAAAATTTGTTTTAGTTAGTTATACATGACAGTAGAATGCACTTATATACTTTGATATATCATAAATAGATGGGATATAATTCTCATTTTTCTGAGTATACATATTGTAGAATCACATTGGTCATACAGTCACATACATACAGTAATAATGTCTGTTTCATTCTAAAAATGAAACATCTTATCCCCACAACCCCTGCCTTCCCCTCCTTTCACTTTCCTCTACCTAATCTATTCTTTTTAAAATTTTTTTTGCATTACAATACTTAATACACATATATACCACAATTTTTGTATCTCTGATTGTATATAAAGTATGTTGACACCCAATTCAAGTCTTCATACATGTACTTTGGATAATGATGTCCATCACATTCCACCATCCTTGCTAATCCCCTGCCCCCACCCTTTCCCTCCCACCCCTCTTCCCTATCTAGAATTCATCTATTCCTCCCATGCTCTCCCTCCCAATCCCACTATGAGTCAACTTCCTTACATCAGAGAAAACATTAGGTATTTGTTTTTGGGGATTGGCTGACTTCACTTAGCATTAGCACTTAAAAACAGCATACTACAGAAATACAGCCTCATCAATGTTTATAGCAGCACAATTCACAATAGCTAAACTGTGGAGCCAACCTAGATGTCCTTCAGTGGATGAATGGATAAAAAAAAATGTGGCATATATATACAATGGAATTTTACTCAGCACTAAAAAAAGAACAAAACCATGGCATTTACAGGTAAATTGATGTTACTTTTTAAGGAAGCTATTGAAAGATGTATCTATGGCTTTACCCTGACTCAAACACTTGTGACTTAACTTCTCACATTCCTCCATTCTCATCCACTACCTAGCCACATGCCTTAACTGAACAGTGACTAGATTATTTTTGAAGGAATGTTTTACTATAATAGAATCTCATTTCACCCATAGCTAAGCCAAGAGACATAAAACTTCCATTCAGTTGAAAGTCTTATAGAATAGTTGAACAAATCACCTAAGATAGCCTATCACAGAGGACTGAAAACATCACCAAATTGTTGGAGGTTAAAGACCACTGTGTATAACGTACATCTGTTGGTCTCCAAAGAGACCTCCCAGTGAACCATATCACCCAGTCTTTCTGCCCATGTGTAGTTCACTCCAATACGGAATCTGGGCTCTGTCTGTGAATCCATTTAATTAATAGGATGTAGGAAGAGTGACAGCGAACACTTATAAGGCTTAAGCTTGTAAGAAGGTCAGTAACCTTGAGTTACAGTGTAAGATGTTCAGCTACTTCATTAGGGAGACCATATGGAATCATCGTATACAGGTGCCATTTGAAGGAGAGCAAGAGAGAGGGACAAAACTAGCCATTTTTCCTACCAGTTAAAGTTCCAGGCATAGGCACCCTTACCAAGGTACCAGTCAAACTTTCAGAAGAAGAATCTTGGATATTTGAACCTCATCTACAATCTGACTTCCCCTGTACAGTAACTCCAAGCAGGACCATCAGAAGAACCATCTGATGGAGCCTATTTAAAATTAATGAAAGAAATACTGTGCAAAATGGTCTCCGAGTCCAGACCTTGGGCTGAAGTTGTCTTATTTTATTTCAAGATCATTCTTCAGAGTGCCATCCCACAGAATGTAAGACATGATACAATGGTCATCATTTTACATCACTAAGCATTGGAGTGGTTTGTCCTGTAGCAATGTAATAACCAAAACACATTAAGGCAGAAGTCAGTCTTGAAGATAGGGATTCTCCAACTCCATGAAGACTTCTTTCCAGAACTGAATGTGTCATTTTGTGAATGTTTCCATCTGTCCACCCAGAGCCTTGGCCACCTTGTTCCAATAAGATAAAAATCTAACATCACATCCTGTAGAAGAAGATCTAGGGGGCATCCCTGATTCTCGGGAATTTAAGAAAGACCCACTGGAACCTACAGTGAGGATGTATATAAAAGCAATCCTACAACTTGGATTCCCCAAGATATATATGCACCTGCCACTGGAGAGTACGAGAGCTTGTTTCTTTTCCCAAAAGCACTGGGCTTTGTGAATCAAGCCTTCGATCCAGTGAAGTGTCTACAAGAGTAAAATAACACACACACACACAGGCCCATGAATTCATCCTCATAATAAAACCCCCTCAGACATTTTTTTTTTTTACGGCTGTGAAGCAGCACCTGCCATTAGCTGTGGTGTTTCCTATTTTCATATTGTCTGACAGTAGCAGTTGGATCAGGCTTGAGCCAGTGTGACTGAGAGGCAGGCTCCCTGCTTCCACAAAGCTGAATTTAATAAGATGAGAACAGCATGCCAAGATGGGGAGCTCCCTCCCTAACACTTATCCTGACACCAGCCCCTCAGCGGGGCATATTGCTGTGGTAATCTGGGTGAGCTGGACAGAGGGTCCTGCTTACAAGTTCAATATAATGGAGCAGCAGGGGGTGAAGGGCTGGCAGAAAAGCTTAGCAAAGTTAAAGCCTATTACTCTATGCTTGAGGAAAAATGAGTCACAAAATATTACACCCAGAGCAAGACTTGAACCTGCCAAATACAGCAGCAACACACGCTAGGCCTTGTCCATAATGGCACATTCATTATTCCACCATCCAGGGTAATGTGGATTTAAATGTCTTTAACCCTAATGGAAATGGATATGCAAATTTCCTCTCCAGCCCATCCCTCCTTCAGTATTCTTTTGCTCTGAGTCTTAACAGACAAGGTGACCGTACTCTGCATATGTCAAAGAAAATGATGCCTTTTAAATCTGCCTTTAGTAGCGAGAAGGCAAGACACTGGACAGAAATCTTTCTAGCTGCAGTTTTGTGGCCTTTGTGGATGTTGTTTTATTCCTGTGTGGTATTGGATTTAAAGCTAAATGGAAGAAACAGCATATGCAAATGATTTCTGATTTCAGTCTTGGTTGAGGATTAGCTGGCTTAGTTATTTTGAATATCAACTCTTTACTATAAGTAAGTTCTAACAAAAGCTCTTCAAAACAAGGTAGTTCTGGCGCAAATTCTTCAATACTAGCTAATCAAAGCACACTGCTGGACTCAGAGCAAATCTGACTCACATGTTTCATCAATCAGTGCCCCAGAACCCGTCTAGGATTCTTAGACCATTCTTTAGAATCCTGGACCTTAAACGGCTCTAAGATGGAGAATCTTTGAAAGGGACAATAGAACAAGGACTTGTGATTCCTTCTGCTTTCCCTACACCGACTCCTACACTATCACAGCCAAGTAGTCCTCTAGCTCATCAGGTACAATGCTGATAACAACGGCCACCTATTTCTGAGCTCTTACCCTGAGCCAAGTTCTTGGTGGGTGCTTTATAATCAGGATCGCTAATCTTTGTATAGGTTGTAAATTTTCTTACCACGTACAAACAAATTTCTCCTTTATTTATAGTTGATCAAATTATCTTTGTGATTTTTTTTTCCCCCAGGGGAGAATCAACCTGAAATGTCAGACTCTCCAAAGTATGTCTCCTGTTGTCCTCCAGTTTTTACAACCTCCTTGAAAGTGCAGGGACTCTGTGACATATGCACAGTCTTTTGGATTTCCCCTCCTTTCTCTTGCTCCTCTTGAACATGGTGTCTGGGACTCCTAAGCTTAGCATCAGTGAAGAGGAGGGACTTCCAGACTCACATGGTGAGTCTTGGGTTCCTGAGGGTCCTGCCTTGAAATGACTGGTGTGGCTGACTCCATGACTCCACAGAGCAATCAGGTCTCCCTTGCCAGTTGTAGCCTCCTGCTGCTACTGCTAGAAACTGTGGCCTGGCCTGTTGTCTGTGTTTATGAAGCCCTCACACGTTGCAGACTCTGACTCAAGGAGTATGACAGTCCACCTTCTGTCTCTGAATTCTGTGTCCCCAAATAGAAAGCATGGGGATATTTGCATCTTTCATGCCACACACAGGCCAGGCCAGGAGAGTCAGGTTTTCCACTTTCTCACTCATGTCTTTCTAGTTCCTCTTTAGTCAATGGTGTATATTCATTCCCATCCCATGAACTAAGATTAATATGGAGTTCTTCCTAAGATCTCAGCTATGACTAAGGAAACAGACCACTAACCTTGATGTTTTGAGCAATCTCCTATTTCCATCTGGATATTTCTATTGTCCTCTCACTCTAAGAGCAAGACCAAGAGTCGGGAAATGGGAACTCTGGCATCTGACCTTCTTTCTTTATCTTTCTCACCTTTCTTCTACTTAACACTGCCCTGGGCCAAGAAGCACAGCTTACCCCTTCCTCCTCTTCCCTTCCCTGCACCTTATATCCTGACTTCTTTTTGAACTTGGACTGTCCTAATCCAAGTTTTCCCCAGAGATAGACAAAGATTCAAGTAGAAGTATTTATTTGGGAGAGGCAGGAAATATTAAAAAGTGGATTAGTGAGAGGGAAGGCAAGGCAGTGTATTAATTGTTCATTAGATGCCCATCACGATGCTGGAAAACTGGACCTTCATCCCATGGAGTGACAATGTAGAGCACCTGTTCAGAGCAACATCGTGCAAGGGCTAAAGAAGCTGCAGCATTTATACACCAAGTCCTATTACTTATTAGTTGAGGACCACTCCATTTGGAGTAAGGGAGCTGTTCATTATCTTGATTGTGGTGAGTACCTAAATCTCTACCTCTGTTAAAATTAATAGAATGAAGATATGAAGATGCTGACTATGCATAAGACAAATATTCAACATCAGATGTCATTAGGAATTGCAAATTAAAACTACAAGTCATCACTACACCCCCAGTCAGAAGGGTGAAATTACAAAACCTGACAACACTAAGCGCTGACAAGGATGTGGAGCAAAAAGAACTCATTCATTGCTGGTGGGAATGTGTAATGGTGCTACTACATTGGAAGAGAGTTTGACGGTTTCATACAAAACTACACGCGTTCTTCTCATACAATCCAACAGTCGTGCTCCTGATTCTTTTGCCTAGATAATTTGAAAAGTTTTGTCTACCCAAAAACCTACGCACAAAAGTTTATAGCAGCTGTATTTTCTATAAAACTTGCTATAAAATTTGTTAAAACTTGGAAGCAATCAAGATGTCCTTCAGAGGGAGAATGAACAAACTGTGGTACATCCCTAAAATGGAATATTAGGCAGCAACAGAAAAGAAATGAGCAATCAAGCCATGAAAAACAGGTACTTTCTATTAATATTACTAAGTGAAAGACACCAGTGTGGAAAGTCCCCATGCTGTATGATGCCAACTACATAGCATCCTGCAAAAGGGTGCCAGGAGTTAGGGCAAAGTGGGGATGAATAGGCAGAGCACAGAGGATTTTTAGGGAAGTAAAACTATTCTATATGATTCTATAATGATGTATACATGTCATTACACGTTTGTCAAAATCCATAGAATGTGCAACAGGAAGAGAGAAGCCCACTGTAAACTATGAACCTTGGGCAACAGTGATGTCTTAAAGCAGGTTCATTGACTGTGACAAATGTGTTAGTCTGAAATGTTAACAGTGAGAGAGCTGGGGGGGGGGCAGGAAATATATGGGAACTTTGCTTTTTTCTTAATTTCACTTTAAACATAAAACTTACCTAAAATATAAAATCTATTTGTTTAAAAAGTCCCTTAGCACTATAAAGAAAAAAAAAAGTCAAATTTACTATATGTAAATTGTTTAAATAACTAAACAGAAAGAAATGGGGGGGGGGAAGAAAGCCATTTGAAGATATCTTCTGTTTCTTCATGTTTTATGGAAACCTTAATATTTACTCATCAGAGATGTCATATCCATAAGCAAGACATTATAAGTCAGTTGCCTGCCATTTTACCCAGTAAGTAGTAAGTACCCAACAACTGGGTCAGTGGGTTCTACTGCTACTTCTTGACAGAGCCTCCTTGGAATCACATTAGTATTTATTCCTATTGTCACATCAGTCCAGTCCAAGAGGCAAGAGTGTTGGTTTTCAAATCCAGTGTACAGTAGAACCGCCCAGAAAGCTTACCAAAATACAGATTGCTGGGGCCTAGTTCCAGATTCTGATCAATGAGTTATGAGGCAGAGCCTAAGCTTTGCATCTCTGACAATTTCCTGGGTTGTACTACTGGTCCTGGGACCATACTTTAAAATTTTGACATTCTTCCTATTCCTCCCAATCTCAAGCAGCTGCCCACTTCCAAAATGACTAATGCCTCCGCATCCTACATCTGGGGCTTCTGATTGAACAATAAGTTTAGTGTTTAGCTTTCTTATCCTTCTCCTTCTCCTTCTCCTTCTCCTTCTTCTTCTTCTTCAATCCACCTTCCCAGTTAATTTTAATGTAAGGTCAAGGTTGAGTACCACAGCCCTGGAGGCATGTCAATGAAGCCTTATATCCAAGCATCTTTTCAGATCAGCAGCATCTACATCACCAGGAAGCCTGAGAGAAATGCACAAATTCACACCCTACATAGACCTAAGTAACCAGAACCTACTTTTAAAAAATTTTTAAATGCCATTTAATAATTATAGATTCATGGGATATAATGTGACATTTTGATATGTGTGTACAATGTGTAATGAACAAACCAGGATAATTAGCATACATTTCTTTGCATTGAAAACACTTAAAAAACTCTCTTCCAACAATTTTGAAGTGTACAATAAATTGTTATTAACTCTAGTTATCTTACTGTGCTATGGAACACCAAAAAGGAATCCTCTTATCTGACTACATTTCTGTACCAATTCTTCTCTGTCTCTCCTTCCCACCTACCTTCCAAAACCATGGTAACCATCATTCCACTCTCTATTTACTTGATTGACTTTTTCAACTTCCACATATGCATGAGAACATGTGGTACTTGTCTTTCTGTCCCCAGCTAATTTCCTCCCATTCCTCCCATGTTGTTGCAAATGACAGTATTTCATTTTTGGGGGCTGGAAGGGGTTGTTTGTTTTTTGAATGGCTGAATACTAGAGTATGCATTTTCAACAAGATTCTTCTAAAGAATTCTTATGGCCTTTAAAGTTTGAGATGCCCCCATGAAGAATGTCCTCCCCTACAACTCACATCAGAAGTGTCACCAGATCTCCCCTTTGCCCAGAGTTTCCCCTTTCTAAAATACCAGGATTGTAGAACAAAATGAAGAACCTACTACCTGTACCCCTTGCCCCAAAGAAAGCAGTTTTTACCTTCCACATTTCAGGTGTGATCCTGAGAAGCTTTTTCTCTTCGCCCTAGCCTTTTCTCCCCCATCCTCCTAGACTCAGTTTACATCACTAGACTTCATCACACCTATTTATTAATGCTAAGGCTTCTTACTCTGATTCAAGTAAAGACGGGAGGCAGGATCGATGTCTCAGTAGGATTTAGAGAGAGAAAAAAAAAGAAACTCTTCTTTAAAAAATGTTAGCACCTGGTTTCTCCCTAAATTACCCTAACACACAGATGTGTTGAGATGGTATTAAAATAGAATCCTTATCCACTACAGGCTAGAAAGTGAAAAGTGACATGGAAGGGATGCCTAATGATTTGGAAAAAGAAAAAGATCTAACTGCATTAGTGAAGAAATTATGAGGTGTCTATGACCAGAGAAACCTGAAATGTGCTAATTGAATGCCCTCAGATGCCATTATCAGTGCAGCCCCTCTGGAGTCAGCAGCACAAGCACATCTGAGCAGAAACCTTAGCTAACAGCACACAGAGCTGTCTAAGAGAACTGGCCTAAGTGAAGGTTTGATGGTGCATGAGTCAGCAGAGGAGGGGCCTGTGCATGTGGCTCCGCCAGGAATCCTCTGCAAACAAGGGAGGGAATCACCTGTGGTTGGGATGTCATTATGTGTTTAAAACCCATAAAGAAGACAAGCTGTGTTTCCAGAGGGAACAATAGTAGCTATGTTAGGAGTATGTGCATGCACCCATAGGTACTCATGTATACACACACACACACACACACACACACACTCCAAAACACAACTCTTGCCACTTAAAATATGCTCCATGGGTCAACAGCATCAACATTATCTGGTCCTAGCCTATACCAACAATTTAAGAATCTGCATTATAACAATGTCCCCAGGTCAGTTTGATGCACACTTGAAGTTCAACAAGAATTTCTCTAAACCATTAATTCCCATCTTTGGCTGCAAACAGGAATCACTTAGGATTTCCATGCACAGCAGATTTTGAGAACCAAAGACCTAAAATACAAGATAAAACTGCCCACCTTTTCCCCTCAGATCAAGTCCTTTTCTTCTTTTAAAACAGTACATTGGGCTGGGGATGTGGCTCAAGCGGTAGCGCACTTGCCTGGCATGTGTGCGGCCCGGGTTCATCCTCAGCACCACATACAAAGATGTTGTGTCAGCCGAAAAACTATATATATATATATTAAAAATTCTCTCTCTCTCTTTAAAAAAAACAAAATAGTACATTGATCTAAGACTGCTGTTGGCAGATCTGGCTAATAACTTTTTTAAAGGCTAACTTTATTCTATTCTAGTAATTACCCCTTTAGTTACATGCTTCCTAAGATTAGAACCCACGACTTAACTCTGTTTTATATCAGACTTCAGGCCAACCAGCAAAATTAGGTAGATGCTCATTTAATATTTATAATTAATGAAATATTACTGATAATAAATGAAATTCAGAATTCTGGCTTTTCTGTACTATTTATTTTTTGTGCATTTTAATTGTTGAAGTCATTATTAGGATTATATCTCCCCAGTAAGACTATACACTCTTTGAACACAGAGACAAATATTTGATGTTTCCACTTCCCTTTCCATCCAAATGTGTAACATATTAATGAACACAGAATGTATATCCAGTACTTATAAATTGTATTGATTACCCTCAAGTTTTTAATACAACTTACAAGAGAACATCTAAATCTATATCAGTCATATCTATAATAAAAATATATGGATAATTCCATTTTTATTAAACTATTTTCAATGCTTAATTGATTTAGTAATGCATATCTTTTAATATTTCCTGGGATAATATTTAGAGTATGAAAAATTTGATCATTTATCTAGAGATTTGTTTAAGGCACTAAACTAAGCACTGGAGAGTGGGCATGAATGCACAGATGGAAGTGGCAGCCTAGAGACAAGAGTGTTATGAGAGATAGGCAAAGCTATTCCTGGAAAGTAGAGGTTTCATCAAGGATGTAGCTTTGGACTGGATATGAAATACCAGAACAAAAGACAATATGGTGGATAGTGTTGCAGAAAAAAATTCTAGGCAAAGGGCAAAAGAGTAAGAGGCCAGCTCTTTCTGCTTCCAATGCTGCTACAGTTTAGATACGAGGTGTTCCCCAAAGTCCATGTGTAAGACAATGCAAAAAGTTTACAGGTGAAATGTTTGGGTCACGAGAGCTTTAAACTAATCCATTCATTAATCCCCTGATATAGTTACCACCTTAACTGGGTGGTAACTATAAGGCAGTTAAAGTATAGCTGGCAGAGGTGGGTCATTGGGAGTGTGCCTTTGAGTTATATATTTTGTCCCTGGTGAGCAGAGCTTGCTCTCTAAATAGACATGGTGGACATGTCCAAAGCTGCTTTCCTCTAGCACAATGTTCTGCTTCACCTCGGCCATCTGTGGACTGAGACCTCTGAGACCATATGCCAAATACATTTTTTCTTTCCTAAAATTGTTCTTATCAGATTTTTTGGTCCCAGTGGAGGAAAAAAAAATTACTGACTAAAACAAGTGCCAAGTAGCAAGAGGACAGAGAGAACAAGCAGCAGGAATCTCACCACAGTGTCTCTGAGCAGTCATACGGACTCTCCAGGTTTGGAGTTCTGGATTCATGACCAGCCAACACTGTGATGGCCACCACCACCACAGGATTTTGGGGGAACTGTTGAAGTAGAAACAAAGAGAATAAAAGCAGGAGGAGGCTTGCTTGCTCTCTCTCTCTCTCTCTCTCTCTCTCTCTCTCTTTCCAGACTAAAGCTGAAGGACTTCTCCTGGCACTCTTTCTGCCTGCACCTGTTGCTCAGTTCTAGGTTTTCAGCTGTCTTTGGGGCTAAAGCAGGAAATCCTAGAAGAGAAAGAGGTTTTTCTGTTTCTTCAGGTTCCAGTTTCTTTCCCCGATCTGCTTGCTCTCTTTTACTTTTTTGGGCTCCTTAAAGAACTATTCCTTCCATTCCATCCAGGGAATGCATTTAAATAGGGATCTGGTATATATATATATATATATATATATATATATATATATATATATATATATATATTTACTCCACTTTGACGGAACACCCAAGAAAGGCCAGGACATCCCAGAAAGGATATCTTAATGACTAGAAAAATGGCTTTGTGATTAAAAATATACCCAGAAAGCATCTTACCTGATATTTGAGAGTCATGGGATCTGTTTTAGAGTTCATCTAAGATCTGGGGAAGAAAAGAATAAGGTTATTTTATGCATGGTCTTTTAACTTAATGATTACATATGGCTAAATCTTCATAAGAAATATTGACAGGCAATTCACTTTCAATGATTAATTCTAGAGAGCTGGCAGGGGGGGAAAAAGGTCAATCTGAAAGTACTTGACATGCTTAATTGTTTTTCAGAGTGGACAGTAAGGGGGGGAAAAAAAGGCACAGATCTCAGCACTGCCTCTCTGCTTCACTGAATCATCAAAATAAAGGGGAGTCTCCAGCCATGGCTTCAGATTAGGACAAGATGGGAACTTCATCATGCTTGTGTTATTGTTGGGGGATTGATTTGAAAATAAAAGACCTAAGTTTCAGCTGGTCCTAAACTATGGAGAATTTTACCCACACAAAGGCCCCAATTGCCAATGCAAATCTGGTAATTGGACACTTAATTACCCTATTTGCACACATAAATGAGGGGTGTTCCTGCAAGAAATCAGAGTCCACTCTTAAAACTTTGGCCCCAAGCAATGAAACCACATGCTTTTGTCAACAGTTAAGTTGATTAGAATTGTGTTTATTTCTGCTCGTGTTAGTCTACACGTATTTTCATTGGAGCCTTATGTCCATTGAGTTAAAAGCTTAGCTTAAAAAAAAAACTATTTTATGCAGAAAACCTAGATAGTAATTGCCAACTATGTGCCAAGTATCCTTTCATTATATAGAGAATGCGAGGTCTGAATAAAAAGAAATATTCTTTGCAACCTCATATGCTTGGGCAGACTCAGCAGTCTTATGGTCATAATAAAGACAGAAGGGCCTTTTAAAAACAAAACCTCAAGCAAAATTTCCAGCATGGATTACTCTCTTGGGTAAATGGCTCAAACATGAATTTTCCCATTTCCCTAGGGCAGGTAGAGGAGTGAATTTTCTCTGAATATCTTCTAGCTAGAAAATGTCCTAAGGGGGAAACATGTTCATTGATTTGGAAGTGTGTATCGTGAGTAGGCCCATCTGGGTTTCCTTCCCATGAATAGAAGCTCCAAGACTTGGCTGTCTCCTGATCATTGATTACATACAGGCCTGGGTTCTAGTCCTGGCTCTAACTCAAACTAGCCATGTAGTACTGGGGACAGACTCAATTCCTTATAATTTTTTGAAAAAGGAGAAGGGAGAAGGGAGAGCTGATGAAGTTAGCCAGGCAGCAAGTCTAGAAATGGAGGTAGGCCATGAGAAGCTGTCAGGTGTCAAAGGTGAAGAAGGATGAGCAAGAAGGGATGATCATTAGATCTCATGATTTAAAGGTCCACAGTAACTTCCCTGGCCACTAGATGCTCAATAACTATTTGTTGAGTAAATGACTTAAATATCAGCACCATTTATTGAGTGTCCAGGGAGCACTCAGAGAAAGAAAATGTGCTCTTATTTAAAAAAGGAGTTGTAAGAGTATTCCTTGAAGAACAAAAGCTGAACAAGACAGTCAATAAAACTTAACATGGCAGAATGGCGATTATCAAGAATACAAGTAACAACAAGTGTTGGCAAGGATGTGGGGGAAAAGGTACACTCATACATTGCTGGTGGGATTGAGAATTAGTGCAGCCACTCTGGAAAGCAATATAGAGATTCCTCAAAAAACTATGACAGAACAACCATATGACCCAACTATTCCACTCCTTGGTATGTGTCCAAAAGATTTTAAATTATCATTCTATAGTGACTTGGCCACATCAATGTTTATAGCAGCACAATTCAAATAGTCAAGCTATGGAGCCAAACTAGGTGCCCATCCAGCAGATAAATGGATAAAGAAAATGTGATATATATACATAATGGAAAGTATTCCACACAGCCATATATAAGAATGAAATTATGGCATTTTCTGGTAAATGGATGGAACTGGAGACTATCATGGTAACTGAAATAAGCCAATCCCCCAAACCAAAGGCCGAATGTCCTCTCTGATATGTGGATGCTAACCCACAACAAGGGAGGGAAGGGAGAAGAAAAATAGAAGTTCACTGGGTTAGACTAAGGGTAATGAAGGGAAGGGACAGGGGAATGGAAATGAGAAAGACAGTAGGATGAATAGCACATAACTTTCCTATGTTTGTACATGAATACACACATAACCAGGGTAATTTCATATCATGTACAACCACAAGAATGGGATCCTAATTAGAATGGGTTATACTCCATGTATGTATAATATGTCAAAATACACTCTAGTGTCTAGTATATCTAAAAACAAGAAAGAAAGAAAGAAAGAAAGAAAGAAAGAAAGAAAGAAAGAAAGAAAGAAAGAAAGAAAGAAAGAAAGAAAGAAAGAAAGAGAGAGAGAGACTGGAATGTAGCTCAGTGGTGGAATGCTCACCTAGCATGTGCAAGACCCTGGGTTTCATGACCGGTACCACAAAAGGATTAACTAAATGTTTAAAAACTAAACAACATGAGCTTGAAATAAATCATTTTTATATCAAATGTTGATATTCATACTATAATGTATTTTTGCCTTTAAATATTTTAAAGAAAAATGATGTGAAATATTTTTAAATATTTTTTATTTTTGCACTTCTTTGATTTCCATTTTTATTAAAACATTAAAATTGTGTATATGTTATATGCAAAAGAAAACATAAAACAAATAAAATAACATCTCTGTTTGGAAAACCATGTTCATGTTTATTATTTTATTTTCAAGGCAAATATTCAAATGAAATTCTTCTGCTAATGGGTGGTTATGTGTGAAAATTTCTAATGTGAGAACAGAAACTGAAATAGGGACTCTATCCATCATATTCATGATATGATTGTCTGCCTCACCACCCTTTCTTCCTACATGAAAAGTATTTTTAATCTTCATCCTAACTTTCTTTCCTTCTTTATTGGCAGGGTGAGGTGTGTGGTACTTGAAATCAAGGGCACTCAACCACTTATCCATATCCCCAGCCCTTTTTTGTAGTTTATTTAGAGACAGGGTCTCACAGAGTTGCTTAGTGCCTCGCTGTTGCTGAAGCTGGCTTTGAACTCGTGATCCTCCTGCCTCAGCCTCCCAGGCCACTGGGATTATAGATGTGCACCACTGTGCTTGGCTACTTTCTTTTCATTTGTATTGAGAATCTGCAGGTGCAGTTCTGGTGGGGTTGACTGGAAGCTGTTGAAAGTGCTGAATTAGTTGAATATAGAGGTAATAGTGTTGAGGGATGCATTATCTGAGGATAAACACTCTGATCAGAGTTAGAGGTTGGGGTTGAGTAGAAAAAATATTTTTTTCTGTGTTAAAAACCTGTGAACCTCAGCTGGGTCTTGTTGGTTTAGAAGTAAGCAGAAGAAAAGAAACAAACATTTATTAAATGTGGACTAGATGCCAGGATTTTTAACCACATCATCTCAGTTAACTCTCTCTGCCACCTTGAGGTAGGTATTAACATTTGTTTTACACAGGAGGAGAATATTTAGAGAAGATTGTGAATTTGCATGAGGCCATCCAGCGAAGGGTCCTATGATCTTAATCACATCTAAATTATAGGTGTTTTTCAAGCCATTAGGAAGTCAACTTAGTGTCATGACTAGAAGTTTCTAAGTTTAAAAATAGACTACACTAGATCTGAAAATACCCAGCAATCATTTCCTGGAACTTTTGCTTTATGTAATCGTGTGTGTGCATGTCATAAGGAAAATTACATTTCTCCCTATGAATTTGGGTCAAAATTTGAAAGCCACTGCCATTGTCCATGCTGATAGTATACAATCTTACCTACTGTCCTTTTTCTGTTCCAGGTTCCCATCCAGGACACATTATAGCTAGTTGCCCTTGGGCTCCTATTGGCTATGACAGTTCCTCATTTTCCTTATTTTTAATGGCCTGCTGGTTTTGAGGCATTCTGATCATGTATATTGCAGGAATGCCTCTCTACGAGAATTTGATTTCTTTCTCATAATTAGACTGAGGTATATAGGTTTTAGGTAGAAAGATAAACAGAGTTAAAGTCTTTGGCTATTTTAACTCTTGCACGTAGCATGGGATAAAGGATAGAAATTCACTCTTTTGCACAGGGATATCCAGATTTCTCAGCGCAATCTGTTGAAAAGACTCATTTCCTCCATTCCACTTTTATCCACTCAGCTTCTCTCCCTTTTCAACACTCAGTTGACCAGATGCGTGAGTTTTTATTTATTTACTCTCAACTGAATACCATAGATCTCTATGTGTATCCTTATGCCAACACCACACAGTTGTGATTACGAGAGTATTGTAGCAAGTTTTGAAATGGAAAAAGGTAGTCCCTCCAATCTTGTTCTTTTTTTCAAGATTTTATGGGAGAAAGGAGTATTCTGAATATTTCCATTTCCATATGAATTTTAGGATGAACTTGACAATTGGATGGCTCTCCACAATTTATTTTCAAGTATTTCCTTTTCTTTGATGTCTTGGGAAATAAAAAATACTTTTTAAGTTTGATTTCTGATTTTGTATTTCAAGTGAGTAGAAATAAAATTAATTTTGTATATCAATCCCATGCAGTGTGATTTTTGCCAAACTCATTTATGAGTTCTAGTAGTTTTAGAGAATTCACTAGGATTTTCTATACTTAAAATTATGTCATATGCCAAAAATAGTTTCACTGCTTTCTTTCCATTCTGGATGCTTTTTTATTTCATTTTCTTGCCTAACTGACCTGGCTAGAAGTTCCACTAAGATGTTAATACAAGTGGTAACAGGACATATCCTTGTCTTGCTCCTGAATTTCAAGGGAAAACATCTTTTTTGATGTTAGTTGTGAATTTTTGTAGATACACATTCTCAGGTTCAGAAAGGTGGCTTCAAGTGCTAGTGTGTTGAGTATTTTTATATGAAATGGGTGTTGATTTTACAAAATGATTTTTCTGTGGTTTAAAGATATGGTTTTTGTACATTGTTCTATTGATAGTGGTGTAACAATTTAATCAATTACCAGATATTCGAGTTTTCCAGAGACAGAATGAGTAGGATATAAATGTAGACATATGAGAGGGGATTTTTTTAGAGGAATTGATTAATGGGATCATGATGGCTGAGAAGTCCCATGATGGGCTGTATGCAAGTTGGACACCTTGGGATGCTGGTTGCATGGCTCAGTCCGAGCCTGAATGCTTTAGAACCAGGAAAGCATTCAGTTTGATGAAACCTGAGAATTTGGGAGAACACCATTGTAAGTCCTGGAGTACAAATGCCCATAAACCTGGAGTTCTGATGTCTCAGGCAGCAGAACAAAATCTATTACCATCCTGCAGTTGTTCTCTTGAGGCCCCAGGGTAATTGGACGATGCCCTTTTGTCCATCTGAGGGTAGATCTCAGACTCACACATTAATCTCCTCTGGAAACATCCTCACAAACACACCCAAAACAATATTTTGCCAAGTTTCTAGATATTCCCTAAATCCAATCAAGTTTACACCTAATATCAACCATCACTAATCTTGTTCTAAGCTTCTATGAGAGCTATGTTTTGATACTCCACATATGAGTTGAGATCATGTGGTACCTATATTGATGTGACTGGATGATCTCACTTAATATAATGATTTCCAGTCCACCCATGATGTTGCAAAGGACAGAATTTCCTTCATTTTATGGCTGAAAGTGTTCCATCATGCATGTGCACCATGTTTTCTTTACTCATTCATCAGTGATGGATACTGTTGTTTCTGTTTCTTGGCTATGGTGAATAGTGTTGCAGTAATTATGGGGGTGCAGATCTCTCCCCCATATCCAGATTTCTTCTCCTTTGGATATATATGAAGTAGTAGGATTGCTAAATCATATGGCAGCTCTATTTTTAATTTTTCAAGGAGCCCCCATACTGTTTTGTAATGGCTGTACAAATTTCCATTCCCATCAACAGTGTGCAAAGGTTGCCCTTTCTCCACTTCCTTGCCAACACTTGTTATCTGTAGTCTTTTTTAAAACAGTTGTTATTACTGGGCTATGGTGCTGTGATATCTCTCTGGGGTTTGATTTGCATCTCACTGGTGACATTGAGCATCTTTTCATGTACCTGTTAGCCATTATTTTAATTGGGCATTTTTCCTTGGTATTGAGTTTTTGGAGTTCCTTACATATTCTAGATATTATTCCTTTGTCAGATATATAGTTTGCAAATATTTCCTCCCGTTCTGCAGGCTGTCTTTTCACTCCATGATTGGTTTGTTATGCAAAGTTTTTCAAGTTTTATGTGATCCCATTTTTCTATGTTTTTCTTTTATTTCCTGGGCTTTTGGATTCTTCTCCAAAAAACAAATCTCTGCCTAATCTAATGTCCTAAAGGATTTCACTTTGTTTTCTTCCAGGAGGCTCACAGTTTCAAGTCTTCTATTTCGGTCTTTAATCCACTTTGACTCAGTATTTGTAACTGGTGAAAGAACCAAATCATATTGTTAACTATACATTTCTCCTTTAAATTGGCTCTGTGTCAGTGTGTCAATGTTATATCTCATTTGGCTTTTGGTTTTCTATGCATCTCGTGCCTTCATTCCTCATTGACTCTTTCACTGCTGTGTCTTACACTGAGTGAATATTGTCTATTATAATATTTTAATTCCTGTAGCGATTTTTTTTTACTCTGTGTATTTTTAGTTACTTTCTTATTGGTTGTTCTAAAGCTTGGCATGTACATCTTATCACTTCAGGTATATACTGTTGATTCCAGTGAGATACTGAAATGCTAAGAGTTGCAGTCCCTTTCCCTGTTTTTGTGCTATAACTATAAAACTACATACTATTATAATTATATATATATATATATATATATATATATATATATATACATGCAATTATAATAGTATATATGTATATACTATTATAATTTTATATATACACACACACATATTACATCTATATGCTACAAATCTAATGTGTATTGTAACTAACATTTTATATAGGCATTCTTACAAAATTATTTTATATAATTTTATGTGTACTAAAAGAACTTAATAAATAAAGGAGAGCAAATATAAATTTAAGAAATTTGTTATGCTGATCTTCTTTTTAAATAGTTCTTGTCCTTTTCACTTGTTCCTGTGGATTTAAGTCACCATTTGAAGTCATTTTCTTACTCTAATACAGGTCTACCACTATTCACCTGTTCTGTAATATTATTACATTTCTACATATTATAGGTTCCAAAGTATCAAAATATTCATAATTTCATGAAATTACATTTTAAATCAATGATGAGACAAAAGAGAGGAAAGAGGAAATGTGCATGTGTACTGTCTTTTAAGTTACTTTATTGGTGTGTGTGTGTGTATTTAAAGTATTCAAATCACTGTCTAGAGTTACTTGCTTTCAGCCAGAAGACTTCCTCTAGTATTTCTTATAAAGCACATCAGCTAGTGACAAATTCTGTTCATTTTTATTTATTTGGTAATGTCTTCTTTATTTTACCTTCAACTTTTGGAGAGAGTCTTGCTTATTATAAGACACTTGGTTGACATTTTCTTCCCCTCAGCATTCTACTGCCCTCTGACCTCCATTGTTTCTGATGGAAACTCAGTTGTTCACCTTATTGAATATTCCATTGCATGTGATTGAATGTTTTTCCTTGATACTTCTAATATTTTCTCTTTGTCTTATCTTTAAGCATTTTTATTATAATGTATTCAGTCATAAATTTTTTTGACTTATATTATTTAGAGTTTGTGGAGCTTCTTGGATGTGTAAATTAATATTTTTCAATAAATTTGGGAATCTTTTAGCAACTATTTCTTCATCAAATTTTTTTTCTGCTTCTCTCTTCTATTCTTCCTTTTTTGATATGCTAATATCTTAATGGTATTCTACAATATTTTAAGTGTTTGTTCATTTTTCTTTATTTTTTCCCCTTGTTCCTGAGATTTCAAAATTTCCATTAGTCTTCTTCAAGTTCACTGATTCTTTTCTTTGCCAGTTTAAAACGGTTGTTGAGTCCCTCTAGTTAAAATTTCATTTTTGTTATTATACTTTTAATAATTTCCACCTGGTTCTTTTTAAAATTTCTCTCCACTGATATTCTCCATTTGATGGGATATTATTTATCATCATAGCTTATTTTCCTTACTTAGATGTACTTTTCTTTAGTTTTTTTTCAGCATATTCATAACAACTCCTTTGAAGTCCTTGTTAAAGTTGATATCTGGGCCATCTCACAGTAGGTTTTTGTTGCCTGCTATTTTCTTGTGTTTAGGTCATACTTTCCTGAACTTTTTGTTTGTTTGTTTTTTGCATGTCTTATGATTTTGCTGTTGCTGTTTTAAACTGCAATTTTATATAGCAATTCTAGGTACTGATTCACCTCTCCACTCTCCAGGACTTGTTTCTGTTGCTCTCTTGTTTGATTTTTTTTCTCTCTCTCTCTCTGCTAACCAACAAACCTATTTTAGCAGGGCCTATTTCCCCTGCATGTGTAGCCTCTGTTAACATTTCTCAAGGGAGAAGTCTTGAGCATGTATACAGTCAAACTGGGATGACTGGTTTGAGCAGGTTTGTTTTGAATGTCTCTTTCCCTGATATTTCTGTTACCATGCATGCCTTTGCTATCATACCCAGCTGTTTTGTCAGTGAGAGAACTGCCAAGCATATTTTATCACTTACCAGGTTTGGCTTAGGATTTAGGCCAGTTAGTTGCCCTAAGACTTAATTTGCTCAAATTATAAAACATGAACAAATAACACCTATCTTGGTAGATTATGCCAGTTAAATTAAATCATGGAAGTAAAAATGTCTAGCATAGGATCTTTGGCACAAAGTGAGTGGTTCACACTTAGTTCCTATCATCCAAACACCTTCAGTACACAGAAAGTTAATAGGTATACAAAAATAAAATTTCAGAATGCTACACTCAAAATATTACAGAAATAACTATTTTCTTTACAAATCTGGTTCTTCCCATCTGCTTTATTGGCTGGATGATAAATACTAATTAGAATTAAACTTTTCATTTCTGCTTTCTAGATTCATTGAGTATCAGAGAAATTCCAGAATGAATTTGTTTAGCATTCAAATCCATTTGACAGTTAAATACATCTGCAGAAAACAAACAAACAAAAAATCCAAATAAAAGGAAACTTTATTCTTAGTAGTCACAGTCATGTTTTTCCTAAGCATTACCAAAACCAGATCTCTCCCTAAGAGGAAAAGTGTGATGTTAATCATTCACTGAACAGTTATTAATTATATTCCAAGAGAAAAAAAGATTCTGGACATAAATAAATAGAAAAGATATACATTGCTTTATCCCATAATCCTATAGAGGTAAGAGACAGGCTATTTTTAAGTACAAAATTGAATTGGTTGTGAAATTAAAAATTTTCTTCAGATTGGACATCAAACTTGTGTGAGGAATATCTTTATAGTCCTGAACAAAGTTTACAAGTTATTTGGAAAAAACTAGTACTTGAAAGGTAGAGCATAATTTTTACTTCAGTTGAACTCCAGGAGATTCTGGGTTCATGGGGGATATAGGCAATTAAAATACAAAAGTACATAGCAGTAACCCAGAAGCAAAGCAGGATGTTCTATAATGGAATTGACTGCTTGCATTACTATTTTACTAAGTATAGAAAGGCATTTGAGAAATACAACACAAACTCTGCTGTGTACTTTTACCAGATAGCTTATCGTCAAATATGACTCCTGAGCACAAAGGAAACAAGGGTCATCTAGATTTGCATTTAATGGCTACCTTCATTTATTCAGCACTATAGTGAGAACTCTGGGGAAGTTAAATCCAGGTGAGTGTACTAATGGAAACAACTCAGGACAGAAGACTCAGAACCAGATCAGACGTTGATAATGAGCCTATCAGTTGTAGGAACAGAAAGGCCTTAAGGTTTCTGAGCCTTTATTTCTTTGTAAAATTAAAATAAAAACACTTAGTATGCTTAACAGAGCTAAAATTAGTGTGAAAACGTGTTAAGGAAACGTGGGACTTATTGCTACAATCAACAGGAGAGATGCTAACTCCCCTTTACATCTGTTGGGCCATCTCCCAAGACCTAGGCTCTTTGTGCTCACACAGGGGAGCTAGTTACCACAGCAAATGGGCTTTCCCTTCTCTAGCCCACTCTGCTGTTCCCATGTAAGGTGAATCCAGCTTTGATCGTGTGGATAAAATGGAACCCTAAATGTGATGCCCTTTATCCCTGTAAAGCTTAAGCTTGAATATGACTAATTCTGTAGTTACCCTATGCTCCCTAATCCCTGCCCCCTCTCTCCCACCCACCAAGTTAGTTTCATTCTCCTGTTAAAGTTACACACCCCCAGAAAAGTCTCTCTCTTCTGTTGCATTCATCTTTTAACTCCCAAGGTTCATAGCAGAATGATTAGCATGTAAATGGTATTTAATATTACTTTTAAAGAAAACCATCATTTTAGCTGCTGGCATTTAATAAAATTAGTTCTAACATTGGTGATAACTCTCCTACTCTCTGGTATCCAATTTTAGCCAGAAGGATAATTCATTTTTCATAAAAATGCTTAAGTTCAGACCAGCATTGGGAACACAGTAGAGAGCAAAACCAGACCTGTCTTTGCTCTCATAGAGCTTAAGATCTATTTATTGCTCATGGCAAATAATAATATGGTACATTATATATGAAGATCAAAAAAAGAAAAAAGCTAGGCATGGTGGCACATGCCTGTAATTTCAGCAGCTCAGGAGGCTGAGACAGGAGGATGGCGAGTTCAAACCCAGTCTCAGCAAAAAGCAAGATGCTAACCAACTCAGTGAAATCCTGTCTCTAAATAAATTACAAAATAGAGGCTGGGGATGTGGTTGAGTGGTCCTGTGCCCTTGAGTTCAATCCTCAATACAAAAAAGAAGACGAAGGAGGAGGAAGAGGAGGAGGAGGAGGAGGAGGAGGAGGAGGAGGAGGAGGAGGAGGAGGAGGAGGAAAGAAAAAATTCAGGAGCAGATTTGGAATTCAGCAGGAACACACAGAACAGCTGTGTATATGTGACCAGAATCTAGTCAGTACTTAGGCTATGTATACAAAATATTTTTATAACAACTTGTACCCAAATCTAAACTCATTATTTCAAAATGCCTATACAAAATAGATGAAACATCATCACCGATTTAACCACCTGCATTTGGGTTTGTGTTATAAGGTGACACCGAACTGAAAGGCCAGTGTCCCATTGCTGAACACAAGCTGCAGTGCAAATCAGTGTCCATCATTAATGTGCACACTCAGATAAGCTCCTTGGTAAGGACAAAGCCCTGTGAGCCTCTGCACGCTTTAAGAGTGTCTAACTCTGTTTTCCAAGAGACATACTTCATAAAATAACCCAAAGAAATGTTTTTCAGAGAGAGTTCCATTACTAAAATTGAGGAAAACTGCAAATTTAAGAGAGAATGTGAAAAGTCTAACAAAAAGACCTGCAGTAAAAAAAATTCAATTCAATTAAAAATCTGCTGTTGAACTCAAGACTCCTCATCTTGGTTTTTTGGAGTGATTTTTCCAGTACACACCCATAAATATGATGAAATAATAATGTTCTAGGGAAGATATTTCTGGATCCTCCGGCTTAACTTATTCAGATTCTACACTGGTAGGTTTTTGTTTGTTTATTGTTAAAATTTTTATCACAGGAACTTGGCCAATGTATTGAGCTGTTTTCTAGGTGCATTTTGATCAGTTACATCAACTCCTGAACTGACAATCAAATTCCTTTTCTGTATCTTACCTGAGAAAGCAGTTGAGAGTAATTATAATAGCTTTCCACCACCAGCAAGTCAGCCAGTACAGCCTGGATAGGTACTGGGTGGGGCCAAAGAGGATTCATCCCATAAACTCCCACGTGATTCATTTTTATACTTTCAGATTTACTTCTGTCATATTTCTCTTTATTTTAGTAATCTTAGATAAATTTCCAATTTCCCCAAATTCCCTGCAGTGAAGTCCTATCCCCAGAGGGTGTTTTTTTTTTTTTTTTAATTATTATTAGTCTCTTAAACAAGTTACACAATTCAAATCACCTCTCCCTATCACCCATCTGCTTGTTTTTGCCTTTCTTCCTCTCTGCTGGATTCAGTGTAGAAATCCTCTCTGCCTCCTCTCTCCCCTCCCTGTCCACTGCCCTAAACTCTCCCCCACCGTTCTGTCTATCCTCTCTGTCAGGGTCCAGGGGCCCCTTCTGTTCAGATGGCTCTGGGCCCACCTGTACCGGCCCCATCTGTCAGCAGAGCAGCCTCAGCGTCCCACAAACCTGGTAGAGGAAATTCTCCTCCGAAGAATTGACGTCACTAGGTGTTCTCCTGAGAGTTGTGCCCTGAAAAATTAGCTACGTTGAGGAAGAATAAAGGGCACTTCAGCATGGAATAGACGCACTGGCATCGATAATACCTCGCCCACACAGGACCACACTTCGGTCTTTCCTTTTGAGCATTATTTAGCATTAACCAGTAAAATATTAACAGGAAAGTAGGAATTTGAACACATAATATCTTTGGACTAACCAGATAGATTAAAGTAATTATCTATATTTTAATGCCCATGAATATAAAGTTTAAAATATCTATTTTTGAAGCATAACATGAGCAAACAGATTTGCAGAATCATTTCCTCTCATTCCTTCTACTCAAGTAATACAGCGATGTCTTCGGAAGATGTCACTCAGCTCTTGACACTATTTGCAAAGATATCCTGCTGCAGAATTTTCTTGAAAGATTTCTCTTCTGGGATTGGCTATTTCCTGCCTCCTATAAAATACATGTGGTGGAGAAAAAACAAAAAAAATTTTCTATAACACAATAAAGCTTGGCTATATTTTTTTACCCCTGAGATTTGATTCATATTTAACCAGATCTGTGTGTTTGTTGATTTAGAGACCAAAATGCCAAGAGGAGAACAGAATGGTCACAGCCAGCCATTGTAGAGAGTATTTTGTGCCAGGACCAAATAAGCTCTCAAAAATGTTGATGGCACCTGAATTCGTACACCAGAAACCCTTGAATTATGCGCTGGCCTCTTGGTTCTGATGTTCCCTCGCCTGTTTCCTGTGTCAGGCGTAGTGCTGCAGCGACCCTGTTTATCTGGCCCCTGCACAACATTGTCAGGACACATTTCCATTTTCCAAGTGACTGCTGCCACTGGGCCGCAGTCTGTGCTCATTTCTCGAGTAGCTAAACCCTTTGACACTGTGGTTTTTAATTAAAATTACATTAAAGTTAATCAACCAGAAAGAGGCTGCTGTAGAAGGCAGGTTTGATTGCAACCTGCAAAGGGCACGGAGGCTGCCAACTTGCTAAAGATGTGCCTGCAGATGCCAATCTGCCCACACGAGCCCCACGGTGACAGAGCTGCTGAGGAGAGGTCAGTTCTGCTTGTATTTTCCTTGGACTGTCAAAAAAAATCGAGATGGCAGTAGCATGGCATCAAGTGAAAAAACAGACAAGCTTCTCCATCCAGAGAGCACCAACCCCTTCCCAGCATTTCCACTGCTGCCCCAAACCACTGTTGCAAAGCTGTCACAGCCCAAGTGTTTCCCCTTTAGGAGCAGCCAGGCTCCACTGAGAACTATTGGGTTTGTGGTTTGGGGAGGCCAAGGATACTCTTAGAAGATCCCGTCTTCTCTGGGCTGGCTTTCTGACATATGGTGCTGCATTTGGCTTTGCTTTGTTTTGAAAGAGACAGAAAAAAAAATATTTGAATGCTCAGGATTCCTTGTTCCTTTCCAAGTTCTTTGCAGAAGAGCTTCCTTGGAACACGACTACACAAAGCACAGCATATATTCATGCCTGTGAACAAAGAGACTATCAAATGAAAATGCACAGCCCAGGTTAATTAGTTATTTGGCATTTATTAAATGTTGCAAGAGTGTTGAGTCTAAAATCTAAATTATGTGCTGTTCAGTTCTTCCATGATTGATTAACTGAATATGCTCAGGCTTTAAGCAAGTACCTGGTCCTTGCCGAGAAATTAGTTTTGGATAAGAGAATGAATGAAAAATAAATGAATACAAGAATGAATGAGTAGATTAATGAAAGAATGAATGAAAAGTATGCATTGCCTATCACAACGAATTCTATGTTGCTGTTTTTTTCTAAAGCTATATATTTATATACTATAGCCATTAGTATAAAAAGTTAGATGTCATTTTGGGTTATCTACTCTGAACTAGTGCTGAACTAGTTGCTCCTTAAATCACTGTGTTGGGAAGGATTCTGAGGCTGTACCCTAGTGACTAAGCAGAAGACCTCATGTCACAAGCTCAGAATGCTATCCTTGTCCTCAAACCTAGAAAACAGTATGAAGACTATGTCAGAATTCTGTAATAAGTAGGAAGCAAGTGGACAAAATCCAGTGGGATGATCTATATGGGAAAAACAAACTTATAAGAGGAAAAGTAAGGAACTCTACTGAGTTTCAAATTCTTTAAACATTGGAAAACATTTTATTTCATTTATTCTTGAGCAGCTTCCTTGGTCAGATTCTGATCCCTGCTTTGGTCCTGTCATTGCTAGCTTGTCTATGGAGAGCCACACCACACAGTATCTGCCTGAGTACTCCATTCAAGACCAACTTACTTGAGGCAGGTGAGCCCCAGGTGCTATGCACATCTATGCTCATTTTGTTGATACCAAGAATACCAGAGGCTGGGTACTTTATAAAGTAAAGGGGTTTATTTAGCTCATAGCTCTGGAGATTCAAGAGCAGGGAGTCAGCATCTGCTGGCCTCTGATGAGGACTGCATGGCAGATGGCGTCACAATGGTGGGAGCTTGTACAAGAGTGGCAAGTGGTGCATAGCAGAAGAGAGAGCAAGGGCAGGTGCCAGGCTTGCTTTATGACAAGCCACTCGCACAGTGCTAATCTAGTCCCTGGAGGGCTGGAGCTCCTGGGAGACTAGATGGACCCTTTCATGACAGAGGAGGCCTCATGGCCCAATTACCTTACAGCAGCCTCCACCTCTTAAACCTTCTACCACCTCAACATAGGGAATGGGCTTCCAGTGCATGGACATCTGGGGACAAACCACATCCAGTCCTCAACAACCTCACAGCTGTGATTGTTCATGTCTGGCAAAGGATCTTGCTACAAAAAGCTAGTTTGTTCTTTGAAAACATTAAATTTTTTTGCCCCAGTGTTTATTATTCTTTTAAAGCAGAGTAAAGAATTTTAGCACGTGAGGATTGTTCATTCATCTTTACAGTATTCTCTTCTTATTGATCATATCATGAAATAAAATTGAAACTAAATTCTTTTTGGGGGGAGGTGGGTACTGGGGATTGAATTCAGTGTCACTTTACCACTGTGCTTTATCTCCAGCCATTTTTTAATTATTATTTTATTTTGAGACAGAGACTTGCTAAGTTGCTGAGGCTGGCCTTGAACTTGTGATCTTCCTGCCTCAGCTCCCAAGTAGCGGGGATTACAGGTGTGTGCCACAGTGCCTGGAGAAATTAAATTCTTGAAGACTGCTTTCTTTGAAGGGGAACGTACCATATTTTACTCATAAAAGCATTTCATCTATTTTAAAAAAGAACATTTAAAATGTTCTTTTAAATAGGAATGACTCTTTAGGGTAATTTGTCCTCCTTCTTTTCAAACTCATTTTCTAAAAATCATAATAAATATAAGTTTCTCTTCTCACTTGAGATTAGACAGTAACATTTTTTATGCCCTCTAAATCATGACCTTGATGACATCATATACATATATGATTTTCAACATAGCTTCTACATTCAAACAATATCGTGATATAACCTCTTCTTGTAACTTCCCAGAAGGAAAAAAAATCAGTTTTTAACTAAATGTTATAAAGTACATTAACTCAATCAGCTAATGTTTACCAAGAATCTACCATGGGCTAGTCACTCTTCTCTTGGGGAAAGGCACAGGAGTGATCAAGGCTGGTGAGGTTTCTGCTCCCATGGAGTTTTATCCTCCGTACGAGACAGCAGCTATGTAAAATGTGGAATATAAGTTCATGGTGGTTTTGGAAGCACTATAGGCTGGCTACGCATCAGACGTGTCCTGTCCTTCCTTGCTAACAGCATTCCAGTTTTGTATAAGAAGGCATTGGAGAATGATGGATGATGACTGCTTAGGGCCAGGATGATTGACATATTCCTATCAACCATGTGCTATTTACCTAGCCTCTTTTGAGCTGGAGAAGCCCGGATGACACCATTCTAGGCAATAAGATCTAAGAGCACTCCTGTTTGATTTAAAGCTAGAAGAGAATATTGTCTGGGGAAAGTTTTGTGGAGACCGCCAGAGACCTATTTAGAGAGATAGTCCTCCAAAAATCTGCCCAGGCAAGAAAAGCTAATCTTTGATATATTTCTCCACGAGGGACTTTTACAAAGAATAAACAGATTTTTGATGTATTATGAACACAATTTTAAGCACAAAGATGTAGAATGATTAATATATTAAAGTGGAAAGACAGAAGATTATGTCATCAGGAGAATTATTTTCTGTTGGAAAATAAGATTACTGTATTAATTAGGATGATTTTTGCTGTAACAGATTTTCCAAATAATAATGGCTTCAGTCTTGTGAAATTAAATTATTTCAAATAACAGGAAATCTAGAAGTTTGGAGACAACAGTTCAAAATATCTTTAAAGTCACAAGTTTCCTCTATTTTACCATCTTCAAAATTTGAAATTTGGCTTCTTTTCTTGGTCCCAGCCAACCATACCAATTGTGCCTACTGGTTTCTGAGGCTGAGCACCCTCCTCGTCTTATGGTTCATGTCTGTGGGAGCCACAGGGAGCCAAGATCTATAACAACCCCTGATCATCAGCCTTGACACTACCTCTACCTGAGAAACACATGAGATTTTGAAGAAGTGAGCTATATATTTCAATGTTGAACACATAGCACTTTATTTTAATTATACAAGATGACCTAATTATTAATTTAAGATTGGTCCCTATCTAAAGTGATGATTGTATTTTCTATGCCTAAGAAAAGACATATGGCTTATCAAGATATTTTTTTTCTTTTCAGAATCAGAGGAAAAATTTTCCCAGTGAATGTATTTCAAAGAGTCAATGGGAAAAAAGAAATCAGGACACATTTTTATTGCATCTCATGAGACATGCCTATTTAAGGGTATGGTTACACACACTAATATCAGACAAAATAGAGTAAGGAAAAAAGTGCTACCAGATATAAAGACATTCGTTGTATAATAGTAAAACATCCAATTGACTATGATTATTTTTTAAATTCTAGGTTTTTATGCACCTGAAATATATGAGGCAAAAATTAAAAGAAGTATAAACAGGAATTTACAAATCCACACTCATAATATGATTTTATCATATTTGATGCAGTAATTAAAAAATAAATAGGGACCTAGAGAATGTTACCATCATAATGAACTTGGTCTAATAAGCATATGTAGAATTCTGCACCCAGTTATTTAAAAGTGTACATAAGAGACACAAAAACAATGAAAATTTATCACATATTGATTGTCTCCATTTTGGTCCCTCAGGAAAGTTTGGCATGAGGACTTTCTCTGGACTTGTAGAGGAATTAGTCCTACTTTTTAATACTTCTGGAAATGTGACCTTCTTTAGTCAAAGAAATGACTCAGTGGATTAATTATTTATAAATTCAGTGAACAACTATTACTGGAGCCTCTTCTATAGACTAGAAATGATGTTAGGCACATAAGAACTTCAGGTCAGTTTGATTAGCTTTATACCTCTTAGAATCTTTGCAGCCAATTGAACAAAACTAAAATTAAGAGTTATACTGGATCAGCATCCACTTATCAGAGAGAACATTCAGCCATTGGTGTTTTGGGTTTGGCTTCCTTCACTTAGCATGATATTCTCCAATTCCTTCAATTTACCTGCAAATGCCACAATTTTCTCTTTTAGTGATGAGAAATATTCCATGGTGTGTGTGTGTGTGTGTGTGTGTGTGTGTGTGTGTGTATATATATATATGTATATGTATGTATATATATATATATATATATATATATATATATATATATATATATATATATCTCAGTTTCTTTATCATTCATCTATTGAAGGGCATCTAGTTTGCTTCCACAGTTTATCTTTGTGAATTGAGCTGCTATAAACACTGATGTGGCTATGTCACTGTATTATGCTGTTTTTAACTTCTTTGGGTATAAATCAAGGAGTGGGATAGCTGGGTCAAATGGTAGTTCCATTTCCAGTTTTCTAAGGAATCTCCATACTGCATTCCAGATTGTTTGCACCAATTTTCAGTCCCACCAGCAATATATGAGTACTGATCCATAATGGGGGCGGGGCATGGGAAAAATGGAGGAACTTTGACTGGGCAAAGGGGAGGGAGGGGTAGAGGGGGGCATGGGGGCAGGAAAGATGATAGAATGAGATGGACATCATTACCCTATGTACATGTATGACCGCACATATGGTGCAAAGTTACATAGTGTACAATCTGAGAAATGAAAAGTTGTGCTGCAATTGTGTAAAATGAATCAAAATGCATTCTGTTAACCTATATATCTAATTAAAATTAATTAATTAATTAATTAAAAAAGAGTTATGCTGGTAGTCTATTACCACAATAATCCTATATAACAATCAGCCACAAACTTCACTGGCACACAACAACATGCATTTATTTTGCTTATAAATAGGTAGATTGGCTGGTGGTGCTGAAGCTCTAATCTGGGTTCAGCTGGTCTCAAATGAGCTTGCTCAAGCATCTGCACTTAGCTGGCAGGTTGGCAAGTCTGGAATGTCTTTGAATGGGAGGATTCAGCTCTACTCTACATTATCTCCCATCCTCCTGCAGGCTAGCCTTGGCTTGTTCACATGGAGAGGAGTCAGGGAGAACATGGAAGTATAGGAGGCTCAGGCTCACAGCTGGCACTCTCTAGCATCTGTAGTGTTTATTGGCCAAGGCAAGTCACCAGTTCAGCTCAGCTTCAAAGGATAGTGATACAGAATCTCACCTCTTGATGAAAGGAACTGCACAGTCACATGACAGGAGTAAGGACAGAGGAACGAATGGAGGATTTGGGGAAATTCTTCTTCTTCTTTTTTTTTTATTTTGACCAGGGATTGAATGTAGGGACACTCCACCACTGAGCAACATCCCTAAACTTATTTTGTATTTTATTTAGAGACAGGGTCTCACTGAGTTGCTAAGAGCCTCGCTTTTGCTGAGGCTGGCTTTGAACTCACAATCCTCCTACCTCAGCCTCCCAAGCCACTGGGATTACAGGTGTGTGCCACCATGCCCATCCTTAGGGGAATTCTTAAGATCAATCTACCACTAAAGGCTAACTTGACTCCTTAGCAGAAGCTACAATCAGATGAACTAGAAATTTAAATAGATATGTCTCTTCAAGTTTGAGTTTTACCTTTTAAAGAAATCCATACCTTCAAAAAAGGGTTGGATAATGGCAGCTATTAAGAATACAAACAGCAATAAGTGTTGGCAAGGATGTGGGGGAAAAGGCACACTCATACATTGCTGGTGGGACTACAAATTGGTGCAGCGAACCTGGAATGCAGTTTAGAGATTCCTTGGAATACTGGGAATGGAACTACCATTTGACCCAGCAATCACACTTCTCATTTTATACCCAAAGGACTTAAAAACAGCATTCTACAGGGACACAGCCATATCAGTGTTTGTAGCAGCACAATTCACAGTAGCTAAATTATGGAACTAACCTAGATGCCCTTCAGTAGATGAATGGATAGGGAAAAAAAAAAAAAAAAATATATATATATATATATATATATATATATATATATATATATATATATCAATCACACAATAGAAAATTACTCAGCATTAAAAAGAATAAAATCATGGCATATGCAGGTAAATGGATGAATTTGGAGAGTATAATGCTAAGTGAAGTTAGCCAATCTTAAAAACCAAAAGTCGAATGTTTTCTTTGATATGAGGATGCATAATGGCGATTGTGGGGGAGCATGGGAAAAATGGAGGAACTTTAGATAGGGCAAGGGGGATGGAGGGGAAAGGAGGCAGGAAGGGGCTAGGAATGCTTGTGTAATGAGTTAGACATCATTACTCTAAGTATATGTATAAGACACAAATAGTGTGAAAATACTTTGTATACAACCAGTGTCTTGAAAAATTGTGCTCTATATGTATAATATGAAATTAATTGCATTCTGCCATCATGTATAACAAATCAGAATAAATTTAAAAAAGTTTGGATACAAAGGACCAAGTTAATATATGAAATAATAATTGATAAATGAAATATAAAAACAATTGCTGAGGTTTCATGAGCTACAACAAATCTGACTTTAGTCCTAGAAATCTGAATCAAATTATTCAGTGTAGGAAGGCATTTCTTAAAATGTTACATGCAAAATAAAACATTAACAGATAAATTAATAAACGTGAATGTCAACATATCTTAGGAAAATATTCTCATTTGGACTTTGTGGCTCCAAAATTTAAATAGTAAGACTCTCTTAAGGGCCAGTCATTCCTGGAAATGAGGTCTCTGCTTTTAGATGTTTCATTTAAATTATATAATTAGGCTGGAATATCACATCTTTTCCAGGTTTTATGGAAAAAAGCACCTTTTGCGTTGTATGTTTGGTACAAAGACAGGTAGCATTTATTGTACCATGGGAGAGTGAAGGTAAAATCTTTATGATATAAAACAGCATGAGAAATGTAATTTTCACTTCCAGCTCACTGAAAGCTGTATTAGAAATGCTCTTGAAGATGCTGTCAACCATCTATCCAAGAACCAGGATTTCTGAAGGATCAATTTGTTCCTTAAAACATAAATTTTAATTGATTCAATAGTACATTTAAACTTTCTGATAAGGAAGTCTTACGTTTTAGAGAACAAATTAAAACATCTTTTTTTTAAATTATTTTTTAAGCAGTAAATAACACTTCATGAAATTTCGCTTAGATTCTTACACATTCATTAATACTTTGTCCCTCTCTATGCTTGTAACATAAAAGTTGTGGAACAAAAGTTATGTTTTAAAAAAGAATTGCTTATACACTCTTTTCAGAAACAACAGTGAACTATGTTATTGACAGAATCAGCAACTTAATTAAAAAGTCTGTTAATGCTGGTGTTAATAAACCTGGCATATTTTCAATTTAGATTGACACTCTTCAAACTGTCGGTAATATGTCATAAAATCTGGTTGAGAACATCATCTATCTAAATTAAGCTTTGATTCCTTGAAAATATTAGAAGTTATTATAGATGTTCTGTGATCAAATTGTATTTTTTATAAAAATGTTCTACTTGGAAAGCCAAGATGAAATAAGTGATTCTGTACTATTTTCCTTCTGGTGACAGAAAAATTGTCAACACATAATTATCTACGATAGTAATGTTTTAAATAAACAAGCTAATTTTTAAAGGATGGAAGTGTGTGCTATTTGGAGTTCAAAATTGAATAATTGCTTTATTGTTACTTTGATTTCTTCAGCAAATATTTGTTGGACTACTTTTATGTGACAGGCACTTTTGTAGGGGCTGGGAAAAGTTAGAATGCAGACATATAAATGACTCTCCTGGAGTGTACACTCTAGTGATTTTATTATTACAATTCAATGAGTCACATTAAAGAATGACTGGAACATCCAAGTGACACAGTAGCTTCTTGGAAAACTATAATAACCCAAAATAAAACTTTTGAGGAATGTTCAAGTATTGCTAAAGAGTTGTCTCAGAGGAACCCATGTGTCAGCACCTGCTGGCCTCTCCAAGATGAGACCACCTCTTAGACTTCCATTACTTTGTCTCCAGAAGTTGAAAGTGGTATCTAAGTTTTCTGGAATGAGGTGAGAGATGATGACTTATTCTCAGAAGCAGCACAAGCTTCCAACCCCTGGGTTCTAGAAGTTTCTTCTGGTCCACTTATTTCACTTAAGGGAGCTCTGTCCCTTTTTTCCACCATAATCATGAACATCATTTCCTAAAACTCTTCCTGTTTCTTACTGTTCTTGAGGCACAATGGCCAGCATTTTATTTGTGTTAAACACATCAAGCTGACTTCTTCTGCAGGGACCTTAACGCTCAGCAACACCTCTGGAATGGTCATCCTAGATCTCTGCATAGCTCAAACCTCGGTTCATTCCTGTTACTGCTGAAATGTCACCTCCTCTAACCACCATTTCTAAAATACCACATATGCACCCTCTCACCAGCTGCCTCAGCACCCTTCCTTATTTTTCTTCATCATATTGGGTAGCAGGCATCACAAATTGCATTTATTTATCTGTTTATGGTTTCTCTCCAACAAGAACATAAACCCCATGACATCACAGGCTCACACTGTTCTCTACCATAACCTTCAAGTCTATAACATGCTGAGAACCCAAGATTTATTCAACTAATGTTTGCTGAATGGAAGGAGTGATACGTGAATACAGGGAAATGGCATGCAGATGAGTTTGGCAGACTTTATTGAAGAGTTCCGGGCTAAGATTAAAGAAAGGCTCAAACTATAGCAACGGAAATAAACTGAGAGAATTATTAGCATCTACACTCAAAGATGCCCTATAGCCATTCACTTTCCTTTCTCTTTGAGATGCAACACAACAAATTCCTGCCCTCATCTCACATATGAGTTCCTCCTTTCTTTATCATTTCTGGCACCTATCAAACCTAGACCCCTCAACACCTCACATCTCTCCCAGACACTTCATATATTTTGCAACGATGAATCTTTCCTTTAGAGGAGATTACTTGGTATCTATTATGAAAAAGTTAAAAATTTCTCTACCTCATTGCATTATTTATTAAAAGCATTTCAAAGTCAAATTTTCAAGTTAAGTATCTTCCCAGATAAAAACTATGTATCTGGTGAAGAGCTATATCTGAATGATAACCCTATCCTTAACAAGTGGGAGGTTTTAAACCAGATTTACAGCTTGAATGTCTCTGGGGAAGAAACATACTTAGATCAGTCTGACAGTAGAAACAGTAAATCAGACACTATGGTCACATCTGGGGACAGGCACCATAGGTTAGAGGTAACACCAGGAAGCTTTTTCGTGGTGATGGAAGAGTTATGTGTCTTGATTGTGGTGTGTTGGTTGTGGTTGTGGTTGCATGCATCAATACAGAGAGTAGAGCTTTATAGAACTATTCACACACACAGTGAGTGCATGTAAAAATTAGTGAAATCTGAATGCTATTCAATTTCATATTGTGTTGTGCCATGTCTGTTTCCTGCTTTTGATATTGTACTGTAATTATATAAGATATTGCCACTGGGAAAAACTGAGTACAGAGTACAAGCAGCTATCTATACTCTATTTGCAACTGTCTATGAGTCTATAATTTTTAAAATTGTTTCAATAAAAATGTATGAAATAAAGCACAAAACTATAACTGAAGTATTTGGAGGAAAGTTTCAATATTTATTGAAGGCCTAGATGGTGATTCTGATGAGAAATATATGGATAATCAAGAAAAATATCCAGGCCTGTAGTGGTGCTTGCCTATAATACCAGCAACTCAGGGAGCTGAGGGAAGAGGATCACAAGTTCAAGACCAGCATTGGCAACTTAATGAGTGTCTATCTCAAAATAAAATTAAAAATAAAAAGTACTAGAGATGTAGCTCAGAAGGGGAATGCTCCTGGTTTTAATCCTCAGTACTACAAAAAAGGGAAATTTATAAATTTATTGGAGAAAAATAGTTTTGCTTCATTAGAAATTACAAACTGTCAACAAAATAAATACAGTTGTTATAAGTTTATCCATGATGAAAAAGTGTTGATTGGCAAATTGACAAAACCCCATAATACATGAGGAGTTTAAAAAATAAAGTTCCACAACTAATATTGTGTAAGACCTATATATTGACACTCTCCCACATTATATAAATTCTTTTAAATCAGTTTTGCTACTGTGGCAATGAGGGTTATGATGGTATTCGCAATGCCACAGCCGTGTTGTCAGTGACGTTTCACGTATCTTTCAATTCAGATGTTGCTTCTGAGGAGCAGTCCTTACCACAGAGCTATTTCTCACTTGCAAGGATTTGCAGGAACTTTCCAACTCCATTCTGTTGGACGTAACTCTGTCTATTTAGATATTTATGAATGTCAACAGGTCACAGCTGGTCATAATGCATCCCTTAGTAGGCTATATAAGCTAGACATTGTAAGACACTGCAGAATGAAAATGAGTTCCCTGTGAATGGTAATAAATTACATCTTTTCTTTTCCTCAAACTACCAGCCTTCCTTTAGTGAGCCTGCATTTAACCATGTTTCACAACGAAGAGGAACGTGGTGGGGCAAAGTGAGGCCATTCTTATAAATCCACAGGGATTGGAAAGCCAGTGTTGTAGCTCTTGATATCCTGACTTCTAGACACTATCATGTCTCCTATTCTTTTTGTTTTAGTCAGCTTTTTTGATGCTGTGACTTCAAGACTCAACTAGAACAACTAGAGAGGAGGAAAAGTTAATTTAATGGCTCACAGTTTCAGAGGTCTCAATCCATAGACAACAGGCTCTACTCCTCAGGGCTCAAGATGAGGCAGGACATTATGGCGGAAGAGTGCAGAAGAGGGAAGCAGCTCACATGGTGATCAGGAAGCAGAAAGAGAGACTCCACTCTCCAGATACATAGTATATACCTATCGCGCCCCTCTACCAGTGAACCACTTCTTCCAGGCCCACCTGCCTCCAGTCACCACTCAGTTAATCCCATCAGGGATTTATTTATTGATTAAGTTAAGGCTATAACCCCAAAATTTCTCCTCCAAACCTTCTTGCATTATCTCACATGAGATTTTGGGGGATACCACATCTAAACCATAACACTTTTGAAGCTAGAGTTGTCAAATTCTAGAGGATCATTATATCTAAGTGCTGTTGGTAAATTAACCTTCAGTAGTGGCAAATACCCTGATATGACAATGTTTTTCATCATTATATTCCAAAGCAAAATTCTTTTACCCTGTGTGTCTTTGGAAGAATTGGATTTTCCTCAACAATATACCCATGTTTCACATCAAAAAAGACCAGTGTTTTATAGAGAAGTTTCAGCCCGTCTTTCTAGGAGAATGATGGCTGTTACAATGGAGGATTAACAAATAGCCCATGATACTTGAGAGTTAAGCCAAATGCTTCCTTGTTAATTGTCACCTGGAATTTGTTGCCTATAATAATTAGAAATGCCGTAGGAAGAAGAAACAGAAATGGATGGAGTGAGTAGGAATTGGAGGTGGTTTAGATGCAAGGTGTCCCCCAAAAGCTCATGGGTGAGAAGATGCAAGACAGTTTAGAGATGAAATGATTGGATTTCATGATGTTTAATCTAATCAGTGCATTAATCCCCTGATGAGGAGTAACTGGAGTGTATATTTTGTCCTTGTTGAACAGAGTGTGCTCTCCCCCCTCCCCATCCTGCTGTCCTGTCTCGATCCACTTCCCTCTGCCACACCCTTCCACCATGATGTTCTGCCTCACCTCAGGCCCTAAGCAATGGAGTTAGCCATCTATGGACTGAGGCCTCTGAAACCATGAGCCTTCCAAACAAACTTTTCCTCCTCTAATCGTTCTTGTAGGGTGTTTTGGTCACAGCAGAAAAAAAGCTGACTGAAATAGGAAGAAAAGAGAAAAAGTTCAGTCCATGAAATACAAATGAAGCTTATAGTCCATAGTTTGTTCCAATATAAATTTTTTGGCTTAGGCAATATAGTATGGTAATATCAGATGTTATTTGGGGGTGAAGCTGAGCAAAGAGTGCACTGGAACTATCTCTGAAAATTACTATTTCAAAATTTAAAATATTTTCTTTCAAAAAAAGGATCCAGAAAACAGAAAATACAGGGAAGCTCCTCTCACCCACAAATGATTGCTGAAAAAAACCTTCACATACTGGCCTTAGCTGCAGATGGGCAGTAGTTCTGCAAAAGGGTTTTAAATGACGATATTACCTGTTATCAATCACTCACCATTATGTGTACTAAACACTATACAAAGTGCTTTGTGCACATCATTTTATTTAATCCCCACAACAGTCCTCCCCAAGGGCCAGTCAACCCTCCAACAAGTAACTATTGCTATCTTCATTTTACCAGTGAATTAAACAAGATTCAGACAACTTGATTTTTCAAAACCATGTTGCCAATAGGTAATAGGGTTGAGAATTGGAGTCAATGTCTTTGACTTCAAACTCCATGTGCTTCATGGCACAAGTGACATGGATTCTTGATATATACTTGATGGCTCAGAAAAAGAAGGCATGATGATTTCTTTCCCATAGTGTTTTAGTCAGCTTTTCTCTGCTGTGACTAAAAGACCTGACAGCACAATTGTAGAAGAGGAAAAGTTTATTTAAGGGCTCACAGTTTCAGAGGTCTCAGTCCATATACATCATGGTGGAAGAGTATGGTACAGGGAAGCAGCTCACATGACAATCAGGAAGCTGAGAGAGAGAGGAAGACTCCACTTGCCAGATACAGAATATATACCCCAAGGCCATGCCCCCAGGGACCCACTTTCTCCAGCCACACCTTACCTGACTTCAGTTACCATTTAGTTAATCCCCATTAAGGGATTAATTCAATGATTTGATTAAGGCTTTTATAATCCAGTTGTTTCTCATTTAAACCTTCTTGCATCATCTCACACGTGAGCTTTCTGGGGATACCCCACATCTAAACCATGACACATGGAGAATGTGTAAATTGAACCAATATATTCTGTCATTCTTTGGACAGACTAAGGAGCAGGAATAGTCCCATTTGAAGGCCACAGATGGTTCCCCTCTCCTAAGATTCTTTTCTTTGTGTTCTAGGGACATGACATTCTGGCCACAGTTCATTGGATTAGGAAGTAATGATGTAGTATAGAATCCCATCACTGTTATTGAGGTTGCCAAGAACCTAAAATTTGATTTTTTTTTAAATGAGTATGACTATTCAAATGTGAAGAATAAAAACAGTACTCTTACAGGGATAAGAAGGGACCTCAATAGGGATTACCCTGAAATTTGATTTTGATACACATCAGATTAGGATTGTGAGTTCAAACAAGGGAGTCCAGTTGCCTTTGTTATGGACTAGGGTAAGCACTCTGTCCAACTGTAGTGTTCAATATTAGATGGTGACTAAATAACCCAATAAAGACGCTCTTGTGAAATTTTGAACGCAAGATACACAAGGAGAAACAGAGGAATCAGAGACAGAAAAAAGCTAAATGCTGAAAATGACATAGTTTTTAGGCAAAAGATTAATGACTACAAGCTGTTGAAGAATGTAAAATAGCTGGATTTCTAGAGACACTCTTGAACCATGAATTGTGATGATTGGTGCTCTAGGTTTCCAAAAGTCTAATTGTGTAATTATTTCTCGTGTTCCTTTATATATTTCAGTCTTCTTTTTGCTGCTATGATCAAAAGACCCAACAAGAATAACTCAGAAGAAGAAAAGTACATTTGGGGCTCATGGTTTCTGAGGTCTCAGTCCATAGATGGCTAACTGCACAGCTCTGGGCTGGGGTGATAGGAGAAGGGCCCAGGAGAGGAAGGCAGCTCCCCTAATGGTGAGGTCAGGAAGCAGAGAGAGCTCTGCTCACCAAGGACAAAATATAAAAGGTACACCCCCAGTGACCTACTTCCTCCAGCTAAACCTTACCTGCCTATAATTATGGCCCAGTTAATCCATATCAATGGATGAATCCATTGATTAGGTCACAGTTCTCATAATGTAATCATTTCACCTCTGAAAATTCTTGCCTCATGTCAAATATGTGCTTTTGAAGGACACTGCATATCTAAACATATGGAACATTGTAAATTCTCACCTATTTTTGTAATTAAGGGGTTCTCTGTAATTGGAAAGTACATATGAGAGAAGTTTCTTGCAGTTAGGAAGTATAAGTCAAAAGAGCAGATTTCTATATAGTATTTAAGATAGCTTTGTCAGATTTTTTTAAAAAGCAATAAATATACAAGATCAGACATTTTTATGCAGAAGCAATTGCTCCCCTCAAATCACCACAATGCAGGTCTTGTGAAATTTAACACTAATGCAATATGATTGCCTAGTTTATAGTCAATATCCCAATTTTGCCAACTGTCCCAATAATATCTTCACAGTAATTTTTCGGGTTCAGTGTCCCATCTAAAACCATACACTGTATTTAGTTGTTACATCTTTTAGGGCTCATTTAGTCTGTACCTGTTCCTCAGTCTTTCCTATTCTTCTATTGTATTGTCATCTTTACGATTACAGGTCATTTCTTTGTAGAGTAGCCTCCATTTTGACCTGCCTGATGTTTTCTCACATTTAGACTCAAGTTATGTCATTTTGACAGGAACACTACCTATATAATGTTCTTCTTAATGCCTCATGTAAGGGACATAAAAAGTGAAAAATCACCATTTGATAAACATCATAGTAATACTTGAGCAAGATAATGATTATCAGTGGATGCTAAGTTACTAAGTAGATGCTAAGTTACTAAGAGCAGAATATCGACACAACCTCAAAGTATCTTCCTGTAAATGCCTATTAATTACAAAAGAAAGAATAGTCATTTTGCAATGGAGAAAGCTGCTGGATACCGCCTTAACAAAGTGATCAGAATCACATACTCTTAAAGTTAATAATTAAATACATAGGGGATTCCTTGGACATGTTTCCTGTTTTATTTTCTAGCACCTACATGAAAAATTACATACAAAAATGAAAACTAACAAGAAGGGGTAGTGAGACAAAATACATAGCAGAGAAGTAGCACCTTCCTTTCACATACATCCTAAGTAAATGGATCTTATAAGGTGAGATATTTCTACATTGAATTTCTGCACTAACTACAAAATAAATACCCAGACGTGTGCCTGATAGATTTCAAACCCAGAAGGAGCATGACTATGACTCTTGCATTCTTTACATGTAATAATACTTCTTGCTACGGATGGGGGACGGGGATTGGCAATGATATGACCACCAGAAACTATTAGGTTTCTGAGCAAGGGTGCTATTTGGAGTTTAGGGAGAATAAAGCCAGGTGTGGTGGCACATGCCTATAATCCTAGCAACTCAAGAGGTTGAGGCAGGAGGATCACAAGTTCAAAGCCAGCCTTAATAACTTAGTGAAGCCCTAAGCAAAGTAGTGAGACTTTGTCTCAAAATAGAAATATAAAGGGCTGGGGATGTGGCTCAGTGGTAAATCACCCCCCCCCCACACACACACACAGAGAGAGAGAGAGAGAGAGAGAGAGAATAAAGACAACTAGAAGACTTGTAAATAATGACTACAGCTGTAAAACCAATGGAAGAAGGATCAAATTGAGCTGTTTTAGTTTAACTAGTTGAAGATTCTTTTTTTTTTTTTAACTTCGTATAAAACAATAGCCCATATGGTCTGGGACCATGAGATCCAGGCTAGAAATCTTGCCTCCAATTTATATGAACTCACTTTCTTGGTGATTGACTTGAATTTTCATAATTTTTGAATAGAAGTGATAATGATGAGCAAGTTTGAGCTGCCACAAATCCTCGCAGAAAAACAGGAAATGATAGCAATGCTCAGATGTCTGTTTCAGTATTCACTGGTGGAGACTTTTCTTCTCTTCTAAAGGAACAACTTCCCTGGGGGTCTGAGGATGACTTAGGAAGTGCAAAAATAACTTCTTTGGAGATTAAATGTACCATGGTTGTTATCTGACATGAAATTTCCCTGAATTTCAGCTCCGTACAGAGCCACTCAGCATGGAGGCTCGTTCTTGGATTTCTTAACCATGTTATAGGCGTCGTGGGGTGATGGACCCCACTGCAAGTGAGGTCTGGACCCTAAGGATATTTAAAACTTTAATGAATTGATTCTGGAAAAGCTGTCATTTGAAAGTTATAGATCACTTCTATCCTTCATGATGTAGAGGTTAGACTATATTTTTGAAGCCAATCGACCTTGTTTTGGGGGAAAAACCATCCAAATGGACTTCTAATTGTAGACAGAGAAAGATTTCTGAAATACAGAGATTTGAAAAGTGCAGATAAAAGAGCTACAGAGGATTGGTGTGAAACCTTGACTTTTATAGTGATAAGAGGTGGTGTCTCTTCAATTGAATTTTAAAATAATTGTAAAGTTTATTTTTAGAGCAAATTTTGGGTTTATAGACATATCGAGCAGAAGATAAATAGTTCCCAGGAATCCCCCACCACTGCCCACCTACAGTCTCCCATGTTATTAACATTTGTATCACAGGGATACACTTGTTACAATTGATGAGCCTATTTGATATGTTAACTCAAATTCATAGATCGTATCAGCAACATTCTTTATGTTGTGCATTCTGTGGGTCTTGACAAGAATATAATGATACATCCTGCTATCACAGTATCATACAGAACAGTCTCACTGCCCTAAAATTCCCCCATGAACCATCTCTTGGTCCCTGTTTCTCTTCCTGGCAATCATTGATTTTTCTGCTGTCTCCAGGGTTTTGTCTTTTCTAGAATGTCACATAATTGGCATAATAAAATAGTTTGTTCTGGATTGACTTCTTTCACTTAGCATTATTCAAGTTTCCTCCAAGTCCTTCTGTGATTTCATGCCTCCTTTTGTTTTATATCTGAGTAACATTCCATTCTGGATGTACCACTGTTTGTTTATTCATTTACCTAATGAAGTACATCTTTGATGTTTCTAATTTTTGACAATCATGAATAAAGCTGCTGGAAACATCCATGTGTGGGTTTTTGTATGTACATACCTTTTCAATTCTTCTGGGTAAATACTGAAGAGTGTGATTACTGGAGCATATGGTGACAGCGTATTTAGATTTGAAAGAAACTGCCAAATTATCTTCCAAAGTGGCTATATACTTTGTATTCACAACAGATAGATTTTCTTTTCAGCTATTGATTTACACTGTCTTCTAACTATATTTTATTGATTTGCTTAGAAGAGTGTGTATATTTGTGTATGAGCATGTGCACATGTGTGTGTATGTGTGTGTGTGTGTGTGACAATTGTTTCCAAAGGATTACAAGATTCTAAAAAGCATTGTGGTTGGTAGTATAATGGGCCCCTGAAGATGTCTATGCCAGAATCTATAAATATTCTTTCTATGTTATAGTAACGAGGAGTTTAGGTTACAGTTAGAATGAAGGTTGCTAACCAGATAACCTTAAAGTAAAAAACTACCCTCGATTATTCCCATAAGCCTAATATAAAAGCTAAGGTTTTTTTTTTTTTTTTTAATGTGGAAGAGAAGAGTCAGAGTTACTATGATACAGTGTAAGAAACTACTGGCTTTAAAAGATGGAAGGAGACAAATTGCCGCTAAAGAAAATAGAAAAAGCAAGGAAATAGATTCCCTGAGAGAAACTGCTAACACCTTAATTTTGACTCAGGGAGATTCATTTTGGACTTCTGACCTCCAGAACAATAATAAACTATATTGTTCAAACAGTAATAAACTTCCATGGTTCTAAATCCAAGTTATAGTAATTTGTGACAGCAGTTATATAGTCTCATCTTCTCAAGAAGATTTTGAATAGGAATAAGGTTGGACTATTCATGATTCACATGTTATTCCAAGACTGAACAACCCAGAATCAAAAACAAATGTCCACACAAAAACTTATACATAAACAAGTTCATGGCAGCATGATTCACAATATCTAGAAATATAAACAACTCAAATGTCCACTAATTGACCAATGAATTAACAAAATGGGATCAATTCATACAATGGACTATGATTCAGCCATAAAAATGAATGAGGTACAAATATATGTTACAATATGGATGAACCCTATGGACATTATGCTAAAGAGGCCAGGCACAAAAAGCCATGGAGAGCATGATTTCCTGTGAAATGTCCAGAATAGAGAAGTCCATAAAGATGAAAGTAGGTTAGTGGTTGTTGGGATCTAAGGACAGAAGATTGGAAAAAAGAAGGGACTCCTAATTGAAGAATAAATAAATTTTAAAAATCTAAACTTAGTGACTTTTAATAGAATAAATTTATTCCTTGTTCATCCTCTATGTCATTGCAAATTAGCAGGGAGCTCTATACCATATCTCCTCTTTCTGGATCCCAGATTAATAATATAACCATCATTCCAAAATTACTGAGTTCACAGCAAAAGGAATCAATCTTTTAAGGATGGTTATAAACAATTTTATTTTCTGAGCTGGATGTAGTACAAGTTGCTTCTACTCATTTGCTGTAGCTAGTTATATCCTTCACCCAACCAAAGGAAGTCAGCTAGTGCATTACTACCCTTGTCTAGATTGCAGATTGAAAGTTTCTGCTGAATAGCACCGAAGACCACTGTAGTAGACTGAATAAGAGCCCTCAGGTCCTACTTCATGGCACCTGTAAACATTATATTATTGGGAAGGGGTCTTGGAAGATGTGTTTACACAAAGGATCTTGAGACTGGGAGATTATCACACAGGCCCTTAAATGATATAATACGTACTATTGTAAAAGGGATGCAGCAGGAGATTTGACACAGACAGAAAAGGAGGGGCCAGTCTGACCATGAGACAGGCACAAATCAAGCAATGCTGTTACCACCAGAAGCTGAAAGAGGCCAGAAATAATTCTCCCCTCCAACCGCCAGATGGAGTGCAGCCTTGCCGACCCCTTGATTTCTGCGCAGTGATGCTGATTCGGACTCTGACCTCCAGAACTGTGAAAGAATAAATTTGTGTTGTTTTAAGCCACCATGCTTATAACCATTTGTTATAGTAACCACAGGGAACTCATACAGCTATCCTAATGACTATGGTGGATGTGTTTCAGTCTCTCTCTTTGGAACAAGTAATGATCCCTTTTCCATAGTTATATAACTACATTAAAGCCAAGCGGAGGAGTTAGACAGAGAAAAACCTAGTAGAGAACCACAGTCAAAAGACTCGACAGTGTGAACTCCCAGGACCAATAGAATTGGGTAACCATTCTTATTAGAATCCCACTGAATTGTCCTCCAGTCTCTAGGAAACTCCCACTGAAAGTCATAACACTCTTTTTACTATACATAAGCAGTCCAAGGAAGTGCAGATGCCTGTGATTGGCAAAAGGAGACAGAAGTAGAATGACCATTGGCCCACGGCCCAGATCAGCTGGTCAGCTGGCCAACATGGCCAATGACATCTGGGTAGATCCATGGAATGTGGAGGCCTTTCTTGGGTCTTTCTTGAAGTACCTGGAGAAGGAAATACAGTCAGTATCTGGATTTACTGATCTCAAACAAATGAAACTCAAGCTACTGAGATTTGGGTATTTAAAGATAGTGTATGCCTATAACAAACTTTTTTGGCACGGGAAGTACCAGGGATTGAATTCAGGGGCACTTGACCACTGAGCCACATTCCCATCCCTATTTTGTATTTTATTTAGAGACAGGGTCTCACTGAGTTGCTTAGCACCTCACTGTTGTTGTTGTGGCTGGCTTGGAACTCATGATCCTCCTGCCTCAGCCTCCTGAGCGGCTGGGATTACAGGCATGTGCCACAGTGCCCATCCTCCTATAAGAAACTTTTATACTTTAAATATTAGAAATTATAAAACTTAAGGAAGTCTTGGAGAACATTTAGTACAATCACCTCATTATGCTTATGAAGAAAGTGAGGCTCACAGGTCAGCACATCAAGATCTCCATCTTTAAAATACAGAAATTAAGTGCTATGATTTTAGATGTTGAATAATGTCTCCTGAGGCCTGTATGTTGAAGGCTTGTTTCCAGGTTGGCACTCTTGAAAGTAGTGGAAACTTCAAGAAATGAGGCCTAGTTGGAGGCTTTTAGGTTACTGGGGGCATGTTCTTGAAGGACATTGGGGAACCTGAGCCCCTTCCACTTGTTTTGCCACACATTCCTGCCCTGATGTGCTTCGCCACTGGCACAAAGCAAATGGGGTCAATTAAACATGGAATAGAACCTCCCAAACTGTGGACCAAAATAAACCTTTCCCCTTAATAAGTTGATTGATGTAAATATTTTGTTATAGTAATGAAAGCTGACTACAACAAGTTAAGTAAGGCCCTCATAAGTGATTTTTTAAATAAAGACTTGGGGTTCTAATACATTAGCTCTAGCACTCAAAATTTGAATGACAATAAAAAGAAGAATTAGATCCTTTAAAATTGTGCAAATGAGTTAAAATTGACTAGCATATTTCTTCTCAAAAATGTTATTCGGATTAGAAGAAATTATTATAGAAATGACCATCATCTTTAGGGATTGCTTAATATTAACTATAAAATAGCCAATTCTTTAAGAAGCTTTTTAAAATAAGTCTTGAACATGGTGATAAATACATAGTAAATGAATGGGGAGTGAATGGCCAAACACATTTTTTTAAACTTCTAAAATAAAAGTATATAGTGATAGTCTTTCATCAAAAATGGTTTGTGAAAATATGACTCCATCCTCAAAACATATACAGATCTGGCCACACCAGACACCTCCACCAGTTCCACCTTGACCTAATCCACCATCATCTTTTGCCTGTGTTATTCCAGAGTCATTGTAAATAGTTCCCTGTTTACACCCAATAATCTATTCTTAATACAACAGCCAGAGGAATTTCAAATATATATAAATTAGATAAGTCACCCCTCTGCTAAAATTTTGTTTCCCCTCAATAGCTTCCCATCTCGGGTGGAGTAAAGTCAGTCCTTACAACAGCCTGAGAGGTTCCTCTGAGCTGGCTGCCCATCACCTCTCTGACTGAGCTCCTCTCTCCTCTCCTCCCCACTCACTCATTTTGGTCTAACCAACAACACTGCTTCTCCCTCTCTTCCTTCCTTCATTCAATGATATTAAACAAGTCCTTCTCAGAGAGCTCAGCCTTGTAATTCCTCCTCACTCAGCTTTATTTTATCCATTGTGCTAATCACCAAATAAAATATATTTGCCTGTGAATTTGTTTATTTTGCTCTTATTCCATTAGAATGTAGATAAAGACTTTGCTTTGTTCCCTGCTCTATCCCTAGGATTTAAGGCAGATTCCAGCATGGAGTGGGAACTCAATAAGTATTTGTTGAATGAGTGCATGAGTGTATTCTCACCAGTAGGGAAGCTGATGTGTAATATTAATGAGAAATGCAGAGGTAATTTGCCACAAGTCTGTCTTAGTGAAATGACGTCATGAAAGACCTTTCACAGTGCCACGCTCAGGGTGCTGCCTCTTGTCACAGAGGTAGCTACTTCAAGGTTGCAAAATGGCTGCCGCAGTTCTAAACATCAGCCTCTCACAAATATTTGCATTTGATCATTCAGTTATTAAGTAAATATTAGGAGAAAATACTAAGTACCAGGCTTTATTGTATGCATGGAAACATAACCACATAAAAATGAAAAAAGTAGTCCCAATTCTCACAAAGCTTCATTGTAATGCAAAAAGATCAAGAAGAAAGAAGAGAAAACAGCTTTTCTTAGCTTTTTCTTTTAAGAAAAATCTTTCTTGGAAGTCACCAATCAGTCTTCTCCACAGATCAGAATTATGACATGTAAAATAACCCTGTCTGGAAAGAAGCTAAGAAAGCAAGTCTCCAATATTTTCAGCCTCTACCTGGGTTTTGCTATAGGAAGGGAAACATGGGGGTGTGGCTGCTGCAGGGTTTGCTACAAATAGTGCTAAGCATACACAGTCATCCAATATCTGGGTTTTGTTAAAGCATTGAGGTTGGCAAGCATTGCCCTGTGGCTAAAATTTAATATTTATTTCTGAAGATTTTTGTTCCCTATGTTTCTGTCACTTCTTCCAACAGCCTTGATCATACAGCAGCCCCAACATTTGTACAAAAATGCTTTGGAGATTTACCAAGAAATCCTGGATTGCTCCCAGGACTGAGCGATGGCATTTAATTTGCTCACCTGGAAATGACCACAACTCCAGAAATGGCAGAAATGCCATTTCTCCTCATTTACTTATTGGTCAACCAGCAACCTTGAGGCTAAAGATGTGAATATATGTATTGTGTCAGCCTTCTCTATGTGTTCTTCAGGACCAGAGCTGAGTCTCAAACTTCCTTTGTCCAGGGCCACTGCAAGACCAGCTTCAGACTCCTCATGCCCCTTCTCCGTGGGCAATAAAGCAGCAGTTCCATCACCATTGTCCAAATGGCAAATGAGAAGTGATGGTTTGAGTATAGGCTGTCTGGAAAAGAAGAGAAAGAAGCAGCTCTTCTGACAGAGCTGTTCACACTTCTCCTGCACAGCTGGGAGACATTAGCTGAATTTCCCCAGACTGCTCTGCTTTCTGGCATGGGACGTTAAAAACCCTGAGAGCCTCCAAGGTAAGCTGGATTTCTATCATACACATTTAGCAGCTAAACCACCAAAAGTCACTTTCAAAAATTCATGCAAAGCTGCATCTTTACCCAAGGTCAAGAGTTCAACAGAAGTTAGCAAAAAAAGGATCTGTGGACAGGAAGTAAGAGGAGACAGAGCATATACTGACAGATTATTTCTGTTCAAGAGCTGCTTTCATTTTGATGGAGTCTGTGTTCATGAATATACATTTTTAAAAAATGGTTCTTCACTACATAGTATGGAATAGTTATTAGAAGAACAAATAATATTTCTATGTATGTAAATATATAAGTAATATCTCTACATATGTCTATTTCTATTCCTGCCATCAAATTCAGTGGATGGGAAGAAAGAAAGGCCAGAGGACCTATATAATTTGTATAAAGCATTTGAAATTTATTAAGCAAATCACTGACATTTTAAGATGCTTTCCTCACCACGTTTATATTCTGCAGTCTGAGAAGCCTCTCTCAAAGGCTGCCAATGATCTTATGCAAAGGTTATATATAAGTTCTATTTAAAACAAAATATGTGTGTAGCAAAATATTTAGTCTTAGTATTTTTTTTTGTCAAAGTTATCTTGAATCAGGTGCCTGAAATATTTCTTAAGGAGATTTTTGAAACCCTGTGCTATTTGGAGAGAGAAGACATAGGAAAATGAAAACATCATCTTAGAACAGAAAAGTCTAGACTCTAGTCCCCACCTCATAACAAATTAATGGTGAGGTTTTGAGCATCTCATTTAACCATAAAACTCAAAGTCCTATCCCCTTCACTTTAATTGGAATTTAGTTATAAGTAATTCTGTTTTCCCTAGCATTTATTGATTCATTATCAGCTCTTTACAATAGACAAGAACCCTCTGGATTTTGCATTTATATTCTTCCTTATTCCAAAGGATTCCCAGGTTACTGTATGGAACAACTTATATGACTTTGGTGTTGATTTTAGATTTTAAGTGTTTTTCTGAAATGATATAGCAATTTCAGGATAGATTTTGAAAGTGTTAATTTTAAATTATGTAACCTGTGTGTATAAATATGAAACAATTCCCACTGTTATGTAGGATTATAATATACCAATAAAAATTAGAAAAAACAACACCCAAACCACTCAAATAAAAGAAAATAAATGGGCTAAAACAGAATGTGTCTAGATATTTTTGTTTATAACTTTTACCTAAACACTTTAATCCTGCTCACTTAATGGATCTATATGTACTTTCTTAAATATATATTCAAAAATTTAAAGACAAGCACTCTACATTAATGATAAATCTTACAATATAAGAATAATCTCAAGAAATAATGAAGCCTGCTGGCAAGCTGTCAATTTGAATTAAAAGAAAAAAAATCGCATGTCAATGAGTCATATTTTAGCTTTCCTATCTGTGGTTTCTCTTTTTCTAGAACTAGGGATCAATGAAGTAGGCCTAAAACTGGGAAAAGGCAAATGGATGTAGCCCAAGCTTTGTTCCGCTCTCAGAGGAGCATTTTGTCATGTCAATTTTATTTATTGGGACTTATACATAAATGTCATATATATTCATTTATGTATAAGTCCAATAAATAAAATTCGGACAATGGTGATGGAACTGCTGTTTTATTGCCCACAGAAAAGGGGCAATATTCTTTATTTTAAAAAAATATTATGTCCGATCAAAGAGGTTAACCAGGAGCCATGAGACTAAAACTTACCCATGGAATTTATTGGCCTATGATACATCATTAAACTTGTATCATGTTGCTGATACTTAGAAGTCAGTCATTTTACATCAAAAATCTGAATTTCCAGATATCTTGATAATTGGGATGACTGAAAACAGTGAGATCACATTCCCACAGACAGTATTCAAGCGGAGCAATGCACTCAATGCCCTGCTTTGGAAAGACTCATGGTACTAATTCACCACATCCTTACCAACCTCTAATTTTTACCCACCTAGTTTGGATTTCACTTGCCTCCCACTTGGAGGTATTTTGGGGGGTGATTCCTGAGTCTACATATTTAACACCAAACCATACACGTATCTCAGGACCATTACATTCTGGCATGTCAACCAGGATGTGCTCCTGCTCAAAATTAAGCTTTCTGAATTAACCACAGTGGGACTTGGAGGATAGCATTCAGTCTCTTCTACTAAGGGATTGTTTCAGCATTTGGACAGATCCAGCGAATTTGTCCTGCCTTATGTCCTGGGCACACTCAAGAGGAGCCAGCTCTATCTAGGCATAACCTCAGATGCAGACAGGAGAACATCAGCTTTTTCATCATATATCTGAAAACTGATCACAATCTGCTTCTAAATGACAGTTCAGAGTTCCTTCACCCTTTCACACTCTACAGCAGTCTTAGTCAAAATCATAGCTGAGATGAGACATACTGAAGGGTGGTTTGAAGAAGTGTTTTTCAAACTTATTTTTACCACAACCGGAAGTAATAAATGTGTTTGGCAACATGTAAATACACACACACACACACACACACACACTCCACACACACAATACACATGCAAGTTTTATGTGGTGGTATCTGCCCTTACTGAATACAAATGCACATTTTTATTGATGATACATATAAATCTATAAAAGCTATTGTTTTATTTTTTAAAGGGCTATTCATAACGTACTATCTTAATTTCACAATTCATAATAATCCAAACCATCCTTGGAGTTTGGAAATCTTGGGTTAAGGAGACATGCTCTAAATTCATCTACTAGGCTTTGTCTATACTACTTAAATCTTAAGAAAATAACATGCTTATGTGATATTATTTTAGCTACCTATAGACTGACTTCACTAAATTATGAATGAATATTTTCAACAAACATCGTGATGAGAAATGGCCATGTGCTCGCCAAGTGCCCTTTCTTTCAGGGCAACATTCCTTACAACACACAATTTGTTCCTCTCACTGTTCAGGAGAGGTTTAGTTCTTCTGATTGGTACATATTGCTAAGAAATGATTTTTCTAAAACACAAATGTGATGATCTAAAACACAAAAATCATCACTCCTCTGCTTCAAATCATTCCATGGATCTCCTTCAGCATCGCCTTCAAGTGCCTTTGTTGGTGTCCAAAGATTTTTCTGAAAACTTGTGCTGGTAAATACGGCTTATATAATGTTAAAATGCGTAATACTCCAAAACATTGATAGAAAAAAGAGAAAAATATTGAAAGGCTAATAAAAATGTGTAGTGCTAGACTATTTATTATTTTAATATGCCCATATAAAAGCATAAATATGATGCTCATATGTTCAGAAATGTTCTGACTTACTCAATAAAAAGGAAATTTGTAGGCAGGGATCTCAAATCAAAGTCAGCCTTGAGACAGGCTTAGTTTGTTATGAAGTGTTTCAGAATTTTCTTTTGCATACCTTTAGAGGGACATGTGCCTTCTGGTTCACCAACACCAAGTGTTTCCCACTTAGCCTATCACATTCATGTCAGCTACCTGACAGACCCCAAGTGGCTTTGGAATTTATAATTTTTGTTTAGAAAGTTGAAAAAATCCAGGCAAAGTAGTCAAATGGGATTCTTTCATGATGATCTATTTCTCAAATACTGTTTTTGCATGTGCTTTTCCTACCTTCTCCAAGTTTGATTCTAAAAGTATTTGAAATTCTAGCAAAGAAAGAAAGAAAAAAAAAAAAACACCACCAACAACCATATTCCTATCAGTCTAAAACACAAATAAAATCTTGGGTACAATCTTGAGAAAAGCATCCACATTGAGATGGTATTTAAGCTGACAGTGGAAGATTTGCATTATTTCTATGCAAAGAAACAGACAAAGAATGTTCTAGGAGAAGGAACACAAGTGCAAGCAAAGAGCCTGAGTCAGAAGAGAAGTTGGGGATTAGACCAGTGTGACTGGGGCTTAGTAAGAAAGAAAGAGAACAAGGTCATGTTCAAAGCATTGTATTGAGCTGGAACATGAAGTGCTCCACAGACCATGGTAACGGGTCTGGATTTTTGTCAACATATAATAGGAACTCTTCTAGAATTTGGAGTTAAGGAGTAACATGGTATAAAGTTTGTTTTTAAAGAAATATTCTGATCACTGTGGGAAAAAAATGGATTAAAGGAATTGCAGAGGGCTCAGAGAACAACCAGAAGGCACCTCCAGTAAACCAGACCTGGGGGATGATGGTAGCCTGGACCAGGTACAAGTGGTGGAAGTGAGACAAGTAGATAGACTTGACATATATTTTGGATTACACTTGACAGAAATTGCTGGATGTAAAGGTGATATGTAAAAAGGCTGTTTCCCAAGTTTCAGGGAATGGTACTATTTACCATGGGAAAACTGGGAAAGGATAACAGTGTGTGACTGTTTGCAGGGTGCTAAGGGTTTCACTCTGGGTATATTCAATTTGAAATCTGTTAGTTATCAGATCAGCAGGATTCAGAGGAGCTCTAGGCTTGAAATACATATTTAATATCAGACAGAGTTGAAATTTCAAGCCTTAGTCAGGGATCAAAGAAAAGAGGCGAAACAAAATCCAACATCAGAAATAGTCCAACATAAGAGTGGAGTAAAAAGGAAGAGTGGAATGAGAGGAATGTTGAAAAGAAAGAACTGAAAAGAAAGGAAGAAAGCAAAACCATCTAGAAGGATGAAGTTGTCAACCTCATTAAATGATGTTGAGAAGTTACATAAGATGAGGTAGAAATGTAGGCACCAGATTTTGTAAAGTGTAGGTCCTGGTAACTGGAATAAGAGCAGTTTGATGAGTAGTGAGTGGTATGAAGTGGTATTTAAGCTGAGAGTTAAAAGCTGAGAAGGGAGTTATACAAAGAACCAAAGAATCTTCTAGAAAAAAAGGGAACAAGTGCTAACAAAGAGCCTGAACCAGAAGAGAATTTGTAGTGGAATGAAAGCCAGAGAGAAAGGGAGGAAGAGAAAATGTGAGGTATAAACATGATGATGGCATGTGTAGGGATTAACTGAGCTCCTCTGTGAACAGCTGGGGACAACTGTCTACCTTCTCGGATCACTTAAAGCATCATGAAAATATGAATTCAGGGAATATATTTTCAATATTTATCTTACTTTGAGGATGCTTTTCAATTTGAAGAAGCCAGATTTTCCCTTGATTCAGTGGCTGGTAATGTTTTTCACCCAGCTCTTCTTTTCAAAAGCAGTTTTATGACTTGGCTGTGATCATTCTGCCTGTCAGTGTACTTCAGGGCCTGAGGTTATCTCAAGATGGTGTGTTGGAGTCTGTACAAGTTTCATTTATTTAAAACATGGACTTGGTAAAAAAGAGTCTCTTGAGATATCACACCTCCCTTCTCTGGCAGGCATAGGGAGGGGAAATAAATCATACACAGCAAATATCATTTACACCATTCTAACACATTCATAGCGCTCTTACCAAATCCTAACGAAGGAAGAGAGAATGCACATGCAAACGAAAAGTTCAGAAAATGCAAACTATAGAGTTGTTTTAAGAATATATATTCCAGTAAGGAAGTTTAGGGAAAGTTACTAACCACAACATTTTTCTTTTAGTTTGAAGAGATGTCAATATTTAGAATGTTAAAATCTAAAAATAAATGGATTCTGCACAGGAAAAATAAACAAGAAAATACTGTTATTTTTGTACTCTTTAATATTTAAGAAATAATAATCTCCAAAAATAATGAATGAACTGCATTTTCCAGTAGAATTGCAAAGGTTAGACTTTTAATATTCCTCATTTTAGAAATTCTAGATCTAGCTAGAATACTGCCATTGAACCCAAATATAAATTAAGCCCAAATTTTAAGTGAGGAATTTTATCTTTTGTCCAGGCATGGTGGCACACACCTGTAATCCCAGCAACTTGGGAGGCTGAGGCTGGAGGATTGCAAGTTCAAAGCCAGCCTCAGAAACTTACCAAGGTCCTAAGCAACTTAAAGACCCTGTCTCAAAATAAAAAGGGCTAGGGATGTTGCTCAGTGGTTAAACACTTCTGGGTTCAATCCTTGATACAAAAAAAAAAAAAAAAATGCCTTTTGAACTTCTTGCTCCCTATTACAGAATCACAGAAATGTCAACAGGAAGGAATACTGGAGTTATCTAACAGTTTCCACCTAAATAAAAGTGGTCATAAACAGAATCAGGATGATATACACAAGTTAAGCAGATCAATTTCAAGCACAGAAATAGAAGATACCATCAGAAGCCTGCAACCAAGAAAAGCTCAGGACTGTATAGATACACAGCTGAGTTCTATAAGACCTTCAAAGAAGAACTAATATCAATACTCTTCAAATTATTTCATGAAATAGAAAAAGAGGAAACACTTCCAAACTCATTTAATGAGGCCAGTATCACCCTGATCCCCAAAACAGACAAAGACATATCAAGCAAAGAAAACTTCAGACAAAGATTTCTAATGAACATAGATGCAAAAATTCTCAATAAAATTCTGGCAAATCGAATACAAAAACATATCAAAAAGGTAGTGCACCAAGATCAAATGGTATTCATCATTCATCCCAGGGATGCAAGGTTGGTTCAATATATGGAAATCAATAAGTGTAACTCATCACATCAATAGACTTAAAGATAAGAATCATATGATCATCTCAAACAATGAAGAAACAGCATTTGACAAAATGTAGCACCCCTTCATGTTCAAAACACTAGAAAAACTAAGGAAACAGGAATGTATCTCAACATTGTAAAAGGTATCTATGCTAAGCCCCAGGTCAACATCATTCTAAATGGAGAAAAATTGAAAGCACTCCCTCTAAAAACTGGAAGAAGACAGGATGCCCTCTTTCACTACTTCTATTTAACATAGTTCTTGAAACACTAGCCAGAGCAATTAGACAGACAAAAGAAATTAAGGGATCCAGATAGGAAAAGAAGAACTCAAATTGGCACTATTTGCTGATGATATGATTCTATACCTAGAAGACCCCAAAAATTCCACCAAAAAACATTTAGAACTAATAAATGAACTCAGCAAAGTAGCAGAATATAAAATCAACACCCGTAAATCAAAGGCATTTCTGTATATCAGTGACAAATCCTCTGAAAGAGAAACGAAGAAATCTGCCCCATTACAATAGCCTCAAAAAAAAAAAAAAAAAAACACCTTGGGAATAAACTTAATGAAACAGGTGAAAGACCTCTACAATGAAAACTACAGCATACTAAAGCAAGAAATCAAAGAAGACCAGAGAAGATGAAAAGATCTCCCTTGTTCTTAGATAGGCAGAATTAATAATGTCAAAATGACCATACTACCAAAAGCCCTATACAGATTTAATCCAATTTTAATCACAATCCCAATGTCATTCCTCATAGAAATAGAAAGAACAATCATGAAATTCATTTGGAAAAATAAGAGACCTAGAATAGCTAAAACAATCCTTAGCAAGAGGAGTGAAGCAGGTGGCATTACTATCAGACCTTAAACTATACTACAGAGCAATAGTAACAAAAACAGCATGGTATTGGCACCAAAATAGACTTGTACACCAATAGTACAGAATAGAGGACAAGAGAAAAACCCACATAATTACAGTTATCTTATATTAGACAAAGGTGCCAAAAACATATATTAGAGAAAAGATAGCTTCTTCAACAAATGGTGCTGGGAAAACTGGAAATCCATATGCAACAAAATGAAATTAAGCCCCTATTTCTCACCATGAACAAAACTGAACTCAAAATGGATCAAGGACCTAGTAATTAAACCAGAGACCCTTCACCTAATCGAAGAAATAGTAGGCCCAAATCTCCATCATGTCAGATTAGGCCCCAACTTCCTTAGTAAGAGTCCTATAGTGCAATATTTAAAATCAAGAATCAAAAAATGAAATGGACTCAAACTAAAAAGCTTCTTTTCAGCAAAAGAAACAACCAGTGAGGTGAATAGAGAGCCTATAGAATGGGAGCAAATTTTTAGCACAAGCATGTCAGATGGAGCACTAATCTCCAGGATATATAAAGAGCTCAAAATTCTTAACACCAAAAAAAAAAAAAAAAAACAAATAACCTAATCAATAAATGGGCCAAGGAACTGAACAGACACTTCTCAGAAGATGATATACAATCAATTAACAAATATCTGAAAAAATGTTCAACGTCTCTAGCAATTAAAGAAATGCTACAACTCTAAGATTTCATCCCACTCCAGTCAGAAAGGCAGCTGTAAAGAATACAAACAACAATAAGTGTTGGAGAGGATGTGGGGGAAAAGTCACACTCATACATTGCTGATGAAACTGCAAATTGGTGCAGCCAATATGGAAAGCAGAATGGAGATTCCTTGGAAAACTAGGAATGGAACCACCATTTGACCCAGCTATCCCACTCCTTAGTCTATACCCAAAGGACTTAAAACCAGCATACTACAGGGACACAGCCACATCAATATTTATAGCAACACAATTCACAATAGCTAAACTGTGGAACCAACCTAGATGCCCTTCAGTAGATGAATGGGTAAAGAAAATGTGGTATATATACACAATGGAATATTACTCAGCATTAAAAGAGAATAAAATCATGGCATTTGCAGGTAAATGGAGTTGGAGAATATAATGCTAAGTGAAGTAAGCCAATCCCAAAAAACTAAATGCCAAATGTTTTTTTTTTTTTTTTTAATATAAGGAGGCTGATTCATAATGTGGATGGCAAGGGAGCGTGGGAGGAATAGATGAACTTTAGACTTTAGATAGGGCAAAGGGGAGGGAGAGAAATGGAGGGGACATGGGGGTAGAAAAGACAGTGGAATGAGATGGACATCATTATCCTAAGTACATGTATGAAGACACAAATGGTGTGATTCTACTCCGTGTACAACCAGAGACATGAAAAATTATGTTCTGTATGAGTAATATGAATTGAATTGCATTCTGCTGTCATATATAACAAATTAGAATAATAAAAATAGGGCAGGAGATGTAGCTCAGTGGTTGAGTGTTCCTGAGTTCAATCCCTCCTACCAAAAATAAATAAATTAATTAATTAAATGAAGTTTAATTAAAAAAAAAAAGAAAAGTGGTCATCCCAATCCCACTTAAAAAGTTTGCTAATGATCCTCTTATTCCCAGACAGAGTGAATAGCGTTTTGGAACAGATCTAATTTGAGTAGAATGTTTACTATTACTTTAATTCTGTTCCCTTGTATTGTGACATGGATCAAAACACCTAAATTTTAAAATGAACTATAAAGTCTCTCCATTGAAATGTTTTCTCTTCAAGAGAGATTGTTACACTTTTGAAATGTTTACAGCAGGTGCCTGTGAAAATTATTTTATATTCTATCCACCTAGTATTTACAGTTATATTCAGAAATGTGTAGGAAGGCAGATCTCTGGATGTATAAGCAGGTCTCTCAAAATTCTCTCTGGGCACATAAGCCTAAAGAGAATTGCTTTCAGGGTCCCTCAGCCATAGTATGATTTGGGACACACAGAGACAAGACTCCCTCTGCCTTGGGCAGCTTTCCCGAGCCTTGAAGGATGGACTTACCATAGATCTTAGGCTCCTCTTTATCCTTGCTGCCTACTTAAGAGTAATAAGTCTGCTTTGCCTGACGTGTATGTTTTGTGTCTTGCTGGATTCATGTAACTGGAAAAGGACCTTTGTAAGATGGTTGTGGTCAACTTTGTCAGTTCCATCTCTTTTGTCTGTCCTCCTGCTGTGGAGGATAGTAAATCAAATACTTTCTTTCCCAGTCTTTATTGCATCAAGAAGTGGCCACAAAACTCAGTTTTGACCAAGGAGATAGAGAAGGACATCAACTAGGGGAATTTTGGCAAAGACTTAGAAGGAGAGAGAGATGTTTGGAGATACGCCCCCCGCCCTCGCCCCCAATCCTCTTGCCTACTTTCTGCTTCCAGATTTTGGACTTAAATTATGAGGATGACATATCTGAAGCCACTACTGCTATTATTCAACTATGAAGAAAAAAATCAAGGAAGCCATACAGAGTCTAGAACCCTACCATCTTCATGGAGTCACTGGACTAACCCTGCAACCAGGCACCTCTAAACTTTTTGTGAAGTAAACTAGGGGTGTCTTTTTTGGATTGAATTCAAATCTGAATCTATAAGCATACTGACCAATAAAGTAGCCAATGTTATTATTCTTTATTCACATTTAGATTGTATAGCCAATGTTATTATTCTTGATTCACTTTAAGCTTAAAATTCTTAAAGTCAAGTGCAGTCACTCTTCAATCTGACCAATGTAGAGGATGGAAGAACTTTATCTTATTTGATACACTGATATGAGTGCAAACTAAATGTTATTATTCTTGATTCACTGATTTAGGGAAATAAGTAAATATCGCACGGTTGCACACAGGGAAATTGGTAGAACCATGACTCAAACTTTTCTTTTAGTCTCAGAACAAAACTATGATCTCTAGTTTGACAATTCATTTTTTTGTGTGTCATGTTTTTCCAATCCTGCATGGTACCGGAGAGCATGATGTTATCATAATTTATTTCCTCAAAGTACCTCCTAAATGTTATTCTTTTAAGATTGTTTTTATCAGTGCATTACAATTATACATAATAGCAGGGTTCATTGTCACATATTCATACATACACCTAACACAATTTGCTTCCATTTCATTGCCCAGTACTTTTCTTTCTTTCCCCTCCTTCTTCCCTGATTCTGTCCCTCTATTCCACTGGTCTCCCTTCTGTTTATTTATTTTAATTTGTGCATTTAGTTATTGTTAAAATTGGGATTTATGTCGATATATTCCTACATGCACATTGCATAATTTGGTCGGTTTTAGTCTCTGGTACTTCCTCTTGATTCTTGTTTTTATTTTATTGATGCATTATAATTATACATAATAGTGGGATTCACTATAGCATATTCATACATGCACACAGTACCTCTGCCATGATTCTTAAAGCAAGTGCAGTCACTCTCTAATCTGACCAATGTAGAGGATGGAAGGACTTTATCTTATTTGATACACTGATATGAATGGAAACTAAAATTTCAGGAGCTTTTTCCTCAGTCTCATTACCTTCATGTCAAGTCATATTATTTTTCCCCCTAATTTCCTTTGACTCAATAATATGTAGATAAAGGAAATAACTTTAGGAAATTAGAAGGGTTTATTTAAAAAGCATTTTCTTCAGTTGTTTAACTTTATACACATATATAGGATAACAAATAATTCTTCCCAATCAAATGAGCATTTAAAGACATTCAGACACAGGATTCCTATATCTCACTTGTTTAAAATTGTCATGATTATCGTTAACTGTGTGAATAAGATGTAAGTTGTACAAACATAGTGACTTTTTGTCTCTATACCATATCGTCAGCATCTTAGCATAGTAGCACATATTATGCAGTCAGTACACACTGGTTGAATGTAAATGATTCTAAGAAGTTCTTCCTTCTAGTTTAAGTTCTTAAATTCATTTCCCTATATTCTTTGCACAGTTAAGACCCCAAAAAGAATGATTTAAGATACAGACAGACATTTTCCAAAACCGTAGTTAAGAAATGGATATATTTATACATTAAATTAGCTCTTTCTTTACTCAGCTATTTAGGAAATGTTTAATACCACTCCTTCCACAACTTATAACATTGTTTCCTATCACACTCAGTCTAACCAATTCCTTTTGCAACCTCTAAATGCTGATCTACCCAGAACACATGTTTAATCAATGAATGTCAGTCACATAGCATGGAATCCAGAGCTATGCTAAAGCCAGTGAACAGTGAATAAACAAATGAATGAATAAAATCAATATCTATTACACTCACAAGTTCTCTTTGATCTTCATTCTTGTCTTCTTTCACAGGAGAATTTGTTTCTAAACAAATGATTTTGACATTTTCCTAATATTCTGGAATTTTTTTTAAAGTTCTATTTTTGTAGAAATCAAAATTAGTCTGTAAGGTCTGTTTTCTGTCTCTCCTAATAATACTACCTACCTTTTCTTATCTAATCTTAAAGAATTTCACTAGGTCTCCACGATAGATAATAGCTTTCTGGTTAGCCAAGTGGTCAACTTCACATTTTAATCAGATTTCAGAAGAACATGTAAGTACTCATTGTCATCAGTTTAATCAATTCTCACCACCTTTGTTTAATTATTTTGCTTCCTCTCCCATAGGGAGCTTGTCCTAGTTTTTGGCTTACTTGCCACAATGATTAGGAAAAATCTTTTACGTGTTAAGTTCAATAGAAGGCTAAGAGAAACGTGTCTAAAATATATACAGTTATCAAAAGAGCTTGCCAAAGCTAAAACTAGAAGAGGACTCAGAAAAGAACAAATTATAAAAGTGTAGTCCCTCACCTCGTAAAAATGATTTCAAAAAAGGAAAACTATGATGTGAGTTTCTCTGAGAACAGACTCAGAAATACACTGCTCTGAATTTCATCTAATCTAATGGAGAATTTGAGCATTTGAGGATCCTCTTCATGAGTGACATTTATAACTTGGTTTGCCTGCCAAGTGAATAAAAATGTGAATTTCTTGACCTAGTTGACAAAAAAAAAAAAAAAAAATCCAGAGTCAGAAACTACACATCTAAAGTCATAAGCTAACAGACCCCAGGTAACTATGGAAACAAAATGATACCCCATCAGTGTGAGAATATTACTGACATCATTTATTGTCAACACATTTCATGAGCTAAACACCTAAATACAAAAAAAATTTTAAAGACAGCTATTACATGCTTTGACGTTGGTGTTATGCTTTACTGTGAGGCATAGGTCAAGGTGGTTATGACAAGATACACCACCCTCTGCCAAACAATTGTTTTTATGAAGTATCTGCTGGACATTCTTTATCAGAACAATTTCTAACATCTGACCTAGGCTTTCAGGGCTCTGGTGAAAGATAACTATGCTATCCCCCAAAACATAAAACCCAAATCCGTCACTTCCACAGCAGTGAAATAAGGATGGAAGAGCTATAAAAATGAACATGTTCTGGTCAGGCAGAGTGGCACACACCTGTAATCCTAGTGGCTCGGGAGGTTGAGGCAGGAGGATTCTGAGTTCAAAGCCAGCTTCAGCAAAAGCTAAGTGCTAAGCAACTCAATGAAACCCTGTCTCTAAATAAAATGCAAAATAGGGCTGGGGGATGTGGCTTAGTGGTCAAATGAGTGCCCTGAGTTCAATGCCCAGTTATACCCCTCTATAAGCATTCTTTCTGCTTCCAGATTTTGGACTTAAATTATGAGGATGACATATATGAAGCCCTTCAAAAAATATGTTCTGTTAGATTTCTATATGAGGCATTAAAGAAAAATAAAAGATAAGAAAAGTATTGATAACTGATCCAAATAGCTTCAAAATCCAAGGGCATGTATTTGTTTGCCAGGTTCAACTCTCACATTTTTTATTAATTAATTAATTAATTAATTATAATTATGTATATATGACAGCAGAATTCATTTGATTCATTGTACACAATTGTGACACAATTTCTCACTTCTCTTTTTGTACACGATGTAGCTTTGCACCATATGTGCAGTCATACATGTACCTAGGGTAATGACGTCCATTTCATTCCACCATCTTTCCTGCCCCCATATACCCTCCCCACTCTTCCTTCCTCTTTGCCCAAAGTTCCTCCATTTTTCCCATGTCCTGTCTCCATTATGGATCAGGATCCACCTATCAGAAAGAACATTTGGCCTTTGTGTTTGGGGGAGTGGCTTACCTCACTTAGCATGATATTCTCCAACTCCATCCATTTACCTGAATATGCCATGATTTTATTCTCTTTTAACACTGAGTAATATTCCATTGTGTATATATACCACATTTTCTTTACCCATTCATCTGTTGAAGGGCATCTAGGTTGGTTCCACAGTTTAGCTATTGTGAATTGAGCTGCTATAAACATTGACGTGGCTGCATCTCTATAGTATGCTGATTTTAAATCCTTTGGGTATAGATGGAGGAGTGGGATAGTTGGGTCAAATGGTGGTTCCATTCCAAGTTTTCCGAGGAATCTCCATACTGCTTTCCATATTGGCTGCTCCAATTTGCAGTCCCACCAGCAATGTTTTAGTGTGCCTTTTCCCCACATCCTTGCCAACATTTGTCTGTGTTCTTGATAACTGCCTTTCTAACAGATGTGAGATGAAATCTTAGAGTAGTTTGGTTTGCATTTCTCTAATTACTAGAGATATTGAACATTTTTTTTTCATATATTTGTTGATCAAATGTATATCTTCTTCTGAGAAGTATTTGTTCAGTTTCTTGGCCCATTTATTGATTGGGTTGTTTGTTTTTTTGGTGTTAAGTTTTTTGAGTTCTTTATATATCCTGAAGATTAGTGCTCTATCTGATGTGTGTGTGGTAAAAAATTGCTCCCAAAATGTAGGCTTGCTTTTCACCTCATTGAATGTTTCTTTTGCTGACAAGAAGCTTTTCAGTTTGAGTCCATCTCATTTATTAATTCTTGATTTCATTTCTTGTGCTTTAGGAGTCTTGTTAAGGAAGTCGGGGGCCTTATCTGACATGATTAAGATTTGGACCTACTTTTTCCTCTGTTAGGCACAGGGTTTGTGTTTTAATTCCTTGATCCACTTTGAGTTGAGTGTTGTGCATGGTGAGAGATAGGGGTTTATTTTCGTTTTGCTGCATATGAATTTCCAGGTCTTGCACCACCATTTTCAACCCTCACATATTCTTGATGTGAACAGAAATCTAGACAATGTCTTTGTAGGGTAATTTAACCAAATCCATTAAAATTTAAAGTGTACATTCTCTTTGAGCAATTTTATTTTTAGTATATACTACATATATAATTCACATTTTCAAAGTTGTGTATGTACTCTTTATAAGCATGAAACATTGAAAACACCATGAATGTCCATCATCACAGAACAGGTTAAATAAATTATGGTATATTCTCCAGTGGAATAGTACATGTCCTTAGAAAGTATAAATGATATGAAACAATCACCAAAATAAATTAATTGAGAAAGGAAAAAAATATATAGTTTTTTTCTCCCTTCTTGAATACACACTGGAATTCTCTAAGAAGAGGTACACAATCAGGTGGCTGTAACTGTGTTGGGAAAGAGAAACTGGAAGACATGGGAGCAGGGAAAAAATGAACGAAAAAATGCATTTCATTACACAACAGATTAGATTTTTAATATGTCTATGTATTCCTAGTTTAAAAATAATTTTAAACGTATGAATTGCTATATTCAGAACATATTAGATAACAGCAAGTGATCTCTGTTTTAGCTAAAAGAGATCCTTATTACTTTGAATACTAATGATTCACATTAGAGACTTATGAGCTGTTATTTGGTGGGGGAGTACTGTGGGTTGAACTCAGGGGCACTAGACCACTGAGCCACATCCCCAGCCCTATTTTTAAATTTTATTTAGAGACAGGGTCTCACTGAGTTGCTTAACACCTCACTTTTGCTGGGGCTGCCTTTGAATTTGCAATCCTCCTGCCTCAGCCTGCCAAGCTCCTGGGATTACAGGTGTGCAGCACCTCATCTGGCAAGAGCTATTTAAATATGAACAATATATACTCTTCCTTCCACTTTTCTCCCAACAATGATATAAATAATATAGATTAGAGCTTCCTACCCTGAGGACCACAGAGGAGTTAGAGGTCTCTGAATTTGGGTGGGAAAAAAATTTAAACATTATTTCTCCTAACATCTACTGAAATTTAGCATATCGTTCAATTATGAATATAACAATAACCCATAGTTGTGTTATAATTTTTGTGATTTTATTACTAATGAAAAAATACATTTTATATCAAAATTGTTCCTCCTATCTGGAAATTGTGACACTTAACCTTATTACATATTACTATAGTTATATATCTAATAACTATAATTATTAGGTCAATAATCAGTGGGTCTTGCTACTTAGGTGGTAATAAAGCACATATATCAACCATTAATTGGATTTTAATAATATTTCATTAATTGTATTGCAACATAAATGTTTTTATTTATAATGCTTTGTCTTTTATTTTATTAATTTAAAAGCATTATTCTGAAAAGATTTACAAAGGGGTCAAAGGAACAATCAAAATTAAAAATACTGGAATAGAGTGAAGCAGACTTTCTTAAAAAGAGGTCAACTAAAATTAAGTTTCACCTCTGGAGAATCAACCCTGGAGAATCTAGCAGGCTGGTAGAAACCTTGGAATTGAAAAGACATGGAGATGGGGAGCAGGGTGAAGGGGGGCTACAATATAGTCATGGGAGAAGTGGCTGGAAGAAAGACTTTACCTGGTGCTCTTGCTTCTCATCCACATTGCCTCCGAAGGGTCACTGCTGCAGGCTTGATGGGCATTTTGAGATCAACACCCACAAAAGAAGCCCAGGTAACTGACTTGGTCATATTACCAAGGCATCAAAAAATGTCTGGAGTGTGGACAAATTCACAGCTAGGGTATTCACTCACCTATCCTCTCCTCTTCCAAACCACCAAAACCAGTGGAGATTATAATCCCAAACTCAAATTATTATCCTGATATACCTACAATTCTTTTCCCTGGGGTTCATCCTTTCCTCTGCCTGAATCCACTAGAAGGGGCACCAACCATGCCCTGCCCTACCTCACCAGATGATGGTGTCATCAAAGTCTCAGGGGAGCAATCTCTCCCAGGTCAAAATACATAGACCCTGAGGAATGCAGCCACTATTAAAAAAAAAAAAAAAAAAAAAAAAAACAGACAAATTGAGCATATAAAGATTTGTAGGGCTCCATACCTTAAAAGACCCCAATGTCCTTGAAGAGATAAAGGAGGGTTTTAGTAATTTTAAATAGGTTATTACAGTGTTGAAATCCAGTAGGCAGCATAAAGCATGCCCAATATCAAGGGAGACTAATTGTTGTTCACTAATTTGTCTTAAGTTCTCTTGGAAGACTAAATTTCATCAAGGTTATCACAGTTCTTACAAACTGTACTCTGAGGTAAAAGAGTTAGAGCTACGGGGTTCAGTGTAATTTAAAAAATCAAACAAATATTAGAGGAACAGCTACAGTTTGCACAAGTTGCAGAGGGTCTCCTGGAGCAGGGCTTTGAACCAGTGCTTTACAGTAGAGGAAAAGAAAGGCTGGTAAAGGGGGAAAGGAGGACATTAAGGTACATCACTGGATGACAATGCAAAGGTAGAAGTGAAGAAAACCCAGGAAATAACAGGTAGGGCCATCCTGCTTGAGCTGACAACGTATTTTAAGAAGAGAAGGGAACCCAAGAGAAGATCGTGCCGATTACTGAATAAAAGATTAAGGAGTTCAAATTTTATATGCTAGGCAATAGGAAGCCACCAGAGATTTTAAGAAGCTAACTGACAGATTTCCATTTCACTAGTTTGACATGGAGGAGGAGAAACACTTAAAACGCATTCTCAGACTTCCGTTTTATGTCTGTCCTCGTTAATAACCGAACATCATCCTTACTGTTATCATCCAAAGCATCACCAGTTCTCTGATGAATAATCTGGTGGGAAACACTAGCGTTTCAATGATAATATATTTGGGTTTTTCTTGTTAGGAAAGCTCAGTTTCCAGAAAATTCACCTAAAAGAAACCAGTATTAGAATTTTTATGTAGTCATTGACATACTAAAATGTCATGGTCAAGATGTGAGGCTTAGCGGACATTAATGCATCTCTGACAAATTGAACATGATAAAGTATTCCTTGTCAGTCAATTAGGTCATTCTCAACTTGCTTAATGATTTCAGGAGTCTTTATTGTGAATTCTGAGGGCTAGATTTGAAGTGTAGCTACAGTTGCTTTTAAAAAGGCATACTTATCATATCAATGATAGTTATGTATTTCATGATGTCTTTAAATCCACATGTGTAAAAGGCCCAAATACTTATTCATCACATTTCTTCTTTTGCTTCTTACTAATAACCTGTTTCTCTTACTAATGTACCTTATAATTGGATATTTCCCAGATTTGGATCCAAAAAAAATTCCATTTACTTGTTTATTTGTTCTCTAAACTGGGAGTTTACATGAATTATATATTAGATAATTTGTTATTATTTTCATGGAGTTTTAAAATTTTTATTTTTATCATATAATATGTATAAGTAATTTTGGATGTCAGAGAGTTCCAAAAGTCTTCCAACAAAAATATGGTAACTTCTTCAATTATCAAGAATACAAGTAACAATAAATGTTGGTGAGGATGTGGGGCGGGGAAGTATGATCGTACATTGCTGGTAGGACTGCAAATTGGTGCAACCACTCTGCAAAGCAGCATGGAGAGTCCTCAGAAAACTTGAAATGGAGCCACCATTTGGCCCAGTTATCCAACTCCTTGACATATACCCCCAAAACTTAAAATTAGCATACTATAGTGATGTGGCTACATCAATGTTTATAGCATCTCAATTCTCAATAGCTAAGCTATGGGACCAATCTAGGTGCCCTTCAACAGATGAATGGATAAAGAAAACACAGTATATATATATATATATATATATATATATATATATGCAATGGAATATTACTCAGCTATAAAAAGAATCAAATTATGACATTTGCTGGTAAATGGAAGGAACTAGAGACTCTCTTACTAAGTAAAGTAAGCCAATCTCCTCAAAAACAAAGGCCAATTGTTTTCTCTGATATGTGGATGCTAACACACAATAAAGGAGGTTGCATGAATATGCGACCAGCATAATCCACATGTACAACTACAAGAATAGGAAGCTATACTCTCTATATGTACCATATATCAAAATATATTCTCATATCATGTATAACTAAAACAACCCCCAATATATATATTTTCAAATATGTGTCTCTTCCTATCCCCTCTGTGATAGACTAAGTCATGTTTTGGTTGGCTCCTCTGGTATTTGCATCAGTACATAAAAATATACAAAAGCTGTTTCTCTATATTTCTCTAGAAATCAGATAAAGATGCTGCTGACAGGATCAATGTCATTATAATTTCCTGTTCTTTTTAATGTGACCCTCCTTTTCTAAGATCAATTTTGACCAAAATTGTGTTATGTATGTATGTGAATATGTAACAATGAAATGTACTATCATACACCAATTTTATCAAAGATCATTTTTGTACCTAATTCTCTGAAATTTCACAATCATTCAGGACAGTGTATGTTTTTTTTTTTTTCATGCATTGTGCCAGAATGCTTATCTTTTAGTTTGAAGAAATGTTCTTGTATTTCTCCCTCACCATTTTCTCCATATTTCCACTGAAAATGTCTATTCATTGGCTATTACACTTCTAATTTTCTGGACTTTTCTCTTGTTATCCATCTTTTTTTTTTTTTTTTTGATCAACTTTTATATTTCCTTATCTTCATCATCTACCACTTTCATTAGGTTTTTCCAAATCTACTCTTTTTTTTAATATTTATTTTTTAGTTGTAGTTGGACACAATACCTTTATTTGCTTTTATGTGGTGCTGAGGATCGAACCCAGGGCCTCATGCTTGCTAGGCGAGCACACTACCACTGAGCCACAACGCCAGCCCCCAAATCTACTCTTAAATTTTAAATTGCTCTTTCTATTTCCTTTAATGGTAATCTGTCCTTATTTTATCTATGTAATAGTTCTCTTACCTCTCTGATATCTCTTTGAGGATTTTCTTCTTGTGTTTTCTCTGGGGTTTTTTTCCCCCCTTGAGTTCTGTTTCTCTACATTTCCTAGTCTATTTCTCTTTTGCTGGAGGTTATCCTCAAATTTCTGGTCATAACTATCTGTCTTTTTATGGGTAAGAATAAAGGACTAAGAAATTGACTGACAACTGTTTGTGCAAGGGTGGAGTTGTATGCTGGTGGGCTGCACTGCAGAACCAGGGAGAAACTATTCAGTTTTTGACTTGTGTGTCCTCCACATCAATCTCAGGATGCTTTTCCTCTGGAGTTGTCCTTCTTGTGCACAGAAGAAGACTCTAGTCTCCTGTAGGGTGATGAGGTGATGACAGGGAAAGATAAGTAACCTGGCTGCTGGTGTTCTTCTGGAACTGGATAGGAGAAGGAACCAGGGGTTATCACCATCCAGGGTGCTCCGGTTCACTTTGCAACACTGTATTCAGTATACCACCTCCTTCCACCATTTGTCCTAAGTGCTGGTGTTCCCGATCCTGAAACTCTGCTTTAATTAATCTGGAGAATAATCATTCAGTTTTCTACTACAATAGAGCAAAGGCAGCACACTAACCATGCCAGATGGAAATGAAAAGTAGTAGGTACCTGTCTTCCGAACCTTCCTCCAATTCCTAAGCCTTTCTCAGGTCTATAGAAAACCCCCGCCTGCCTCTGGTCTGCCCCTGACCCATGTTTGTGCTCAACACAGTCAGGTGCTCAACACACTCAGCCACTTAGACATGTCCCTCTTCCTGCCTGCTACATTATTTGTGATTTCCTCCATCTTCTTCTGTATTCCTGTTTCATTTGAATAAAAAAAAATCTCCAAGTTATCATTGGCAAAGCAATTTTTTTGTTAATTATTTCTGTTCTTTGAAGAGGTCAAAAAATATCTTTATTAAGCTACTTTGAGACAAAAATCTCCTAGAATGCAACTGAAGATTTGATCATTTTTGTGATTGATTAGGACTGTGCTAGTTTTAGGTTAACAGTGCCCAAGAATTATTTTTGCAGTGCTGGGATCCATCCTGGGGCTTCTTGCATGCTAGGCAAGCACTCTACCTCCGAGCTACATCCCAATACCAATAAATATTTTTGAGATAATGGAACAATTCTAACCCAGCACTTACAAAATGAAAATCACCAGCCAACTATAGTTGCTGAACACTGTAATGTGGCTGATGGACTGAATTCGTAATTTGATTTCATATTAATTTAAACTTTAATACTTACCTGTAGCTGGTGGCTACTATATTGTACAGTACAGTTTTAGACAGTAAATAACATGAGAAGTCAAACCAAGATTCCAGTCAAATAAAAGGCCTTTTGCAGTCTGGTTATAGATTTGGCCTATCCTCACAGGTAAATGATCAATGCAATTCCCAAAATGTTATACTCCACATTTCTACTGTATTATAGACATTACTTTATGCTGGAAGTTCTATGCCAACTATCACAGCTCCAGAAAATGTTCAGAGTGCTCCAATAGAATTTTCAATTATTTTAAGGCCCTTTAGGAAAAGAAAACAGCTACCAGAATTAATGGACTACCAATAGCCTCATCTCACCAAAATATGAATGAACTCTTCTACTCAATGAAAGCATTGGCTATGTATTAATTAAATTTTAGATGGCATTTGCTAAAATAACTTTTAAGTTTGCAAATAATGAATACTAATACAGTTACAGGAATTATTCAAGAATCATTTGTCCTCTGAGGTCCTACCACATTCACTAACATGACAGCATATAATTTGTATACAGAGTAATATTTATTGTTCTATTTGTTAAAACCAAGATGTTTATATCTAGGTTATCCTGAAGCAGGTTAAAACCAGTAAGATATAGAATTAAGGAAAGAAAAAATGATACAGTGCCATATAGGGGTTAACAGACAATTCTCATTCTCATGTTAGGAAGAAGTAGGTTTCAGAGAATCAAGTAATTATGGAGTCTATATTGAATATTTGGTGAGTTTCACATCATAGTTCTTGTCTCTGGATCCAAACACCAAGGAGATAGGTACAAGTAGAAGATGCATTATAATATTTCTAACAGGTTTCTCCTTGGGACCATAAAGCATAAAAGAATAATCAAAGGTGAAAAAGGCCATTCCAGAGCTGGTTTCCCCAGTGGAAATGATTGGCTTGGAAATCCAAACTCACAGTTTGCTGAGAAGTCAATGAGAACATTATAAAGCTGAAATTTCTGTCAAATTGGTAGCTCCACACTTGGAGGTACATGAAAAATAACTCTTTTATTTATAGCAAGCTGGAAAAAAAAAAAGATCCTTTCATTCCATGAACACCTAACTACATTCACTGTTCTTCAGTAAAACTTTCTAATCACAATTGACTTAACAACTACACTTTTCATACAAAGATAAACAAAAATTTTAAAAAGGAATCATTTTTGTTTCACATGTGCCTGGCAATGTTATGATATGTAATTGTGTGTTAATACTGAAAGGATGAATACATCTTAGTTTATGCAATTGAGAATATTACCAACTACATTAATTTGATTCCATTTTAATTATTATTATATAATAAAGAAGAATAATCAGTTAATCTAAATAAAGGTTGATGTCTTAAATCCAGCAAAATATGGCCTAAGCCTGGGTCACTATGCAATGTGAGATATGTGCAAATCAAACACACTTATGAAACGCAAGTGCTCACCAAAGACTGAGGGTACTAATGACTTTAATAAGAGTGAAATGTTGTGCTTAAAGCCAACTGATTGACCTTGACAACAGAAGTGCAAACAAGAGTCTAATGAATATTAATATTTCTTATTTCCTGCATTAACTGTAGCTATTGATTAATTCACTCTGACACCTACATGGTCAAATTAACAAGCACATTTGTGAGACTTTTTCTATTGTTTATAATACCAACAATATTTCTGAACCTTGGTAGGTTACTTGTCATCATTATTTACAAATCTACCAGACTACCTTCAAAACCATCATAACATATTATTTCCTTAATCGTAGGTGCATATTTTGAGATGGATATGTAGACTTCCAATAACTTATGATGGGAGTTCAGAGCCTAAACCAAAATGTAATAATTGTCTCATTATTAGACTTACACATGAGTTGGATTAGTTATCAGCAGTACTGATACAGGGCAGGTTTGATGTATCCAGAACTACCATATTGAACTAAGTGCCACATCCCATTGTGCCCTTGCCATCTGTATAATGACATCAAAGGAGAGAAGGCAGGAGCAGATGGCACCAATGGCATACAAGAACAAAAGTCACACCCACAGCATGCTGCTGAGTAATGAAAGTGAGGTGATGCACAGGCAGAAAACAGAAAGAAATTAAACAAGGGTCGTGTTGGTGCTATGGCCTGCTTAGCTCCTATCATCATTATGAGAGCTCCATGCCCCACCCACTCCCACCTCGCCTCTTATGGGAAGTGCTCTTTCACCATTCCCAGCATGTGCTTGCAGCAGGGGATGTTGTGTTTTACAGGACTCCAACCTCCTCGGCCACAGTTAATTATCTCAGGAGGTCAGCATCTGACCCAATCTGGACCTATTTTGCTCAGAATTTGAACTCAGTAAAAGGAGATATTCCCTCTGTAATTTTGGTGAGAGACACAAAATGAAAACATATTAGCCATCCACAGTCTTGTCTCCAGATATGAATAGAAACCCATTCCCCCTACAATTAGAAGGAATGAAACTTGACACCAATATTGGAGGTAGGATTTCAGAGAGTTAAAAAAAAAATCTGAAATATAACAGAGGTGGAAATAAGATGAAATTGCTTCTATGGATCTCTACTTACACAAGGAAAAGTACAAACTTTTACAAGGCTTTGTGGAAATGTGTAAAAACTGTGGTGTCCAATCTTGGCAGCAACCATGAGTTCAGAGCAGCACTGAGGTCATTTGCTTCCCCTATCTATACCTATAAAAGAGATACAGCTGTTTTATAGTTAGCCATTTTCCCAACAATAAAGGAGACCACTTAACTTATGCACAGCAATGCCAGCTCTCTCCAACTTTTACTCCACTCCCAAAGCTTATTGAGGATGCTTGAAGGGCCTAATTCTTTTAATCCTCTAAATCTAGTGGAAGCCAAAACAGTACTATAAATTTGTAATTAGAAATCACAACATTGGGATGGTTGAGTTCTTTGTTGTAGGCACCATGTGCATTATCTCTGCTGAAGAATTTAATGATGATGATATTTAATAATGATAATTAGTACCAATTTCTTATATAATTACTTTATACATATTAATTAATTTAATTCTGCAATAACCCTAAGAGGTAAGTGCTAAAATATCACTATTTTATAGGTAAAAAAACAGAGGCACAGAAAGATTAATTTACTCAAGGTCATATAACTAATAATTGGCAGATCCCAGATGCTAACCAGTTAGTCTAGGGTCAGGTAATCTAAATTCCACTATATCCTACATTGTCTAATGTTAAGGAAATGTCATTCATATTTGAGTTAAACTTTTGTCAGCTTGGAAATATGTGTACCAAAATATTAACAGTGGAGATCAATTTTAAAATATTAAATTGACTTTCATTATTTTATTATTATTACTATTATTACTACTATTATTATAATTTTTCACCAATGGATATGCTTTAACTTTTCAATAAGAAAGAAATGTCATAAGTTTTCAAGGTAATATAATTCAAACTATCTTGTTAGCCTTTCTACACATTGCAAGGGAATGTTCTGAAAAGCAAACAGCAGGTTCCTTTGCAATTGGTAATTGAGTAGCTCTGTTCTATGGTGATTGGCAGCCAAGGTAAGATTTTTGCAGCAATGTTGCATGTGTTATTTTCAACCCTTATGGCATAGCATGCTGTTTGAGAAGGTATGTTATTCCAAGTACATATGGGAGCAGGTATGATGAAGTTAATTTTCATTCAACAGATATTGATTGATCCTGCAAAGTGAAGGCCATAAGAATTTTCTCATGATACACCAAGTATCTGTAATTTTTGTAATCCCTGTCTGGGAGCAGTCATGCCTGAGAACTGGAACAGTACAGAATTGCGGCACCATTCTACAAAAAGAACTTGAGACTGAGAACCAGCAGACAAAGATTTGGGGCAAACAGGTAGTCTATCCTATTAGAAAAGGTATTAAGCTCAGTGATACCTTAAGTTATGTTACCCTATATGAGACATATAATCACTTTGGTTTTTAGTTTTCTTATAAATAGATTCTCACTTTAAAAATATAAGATTTCATGGGTAAATACTAATGAATTTGGCCATGTCTATAGAATTCACTTTCATACTTTTAACAGCAAATTTTCTTAATTATTCAAAAACTGAAATTCCTGGTCTTTTGGACAGATGTATTACACTCCCTCAGGGAAACAAGATGCTATAGCTACTGAAATGTGTTCCTTTATCTAAATGGAAGACAAATATATACATCCAAAAAGGCAAGGCTGGTAGCTGAGGTTAACCCTTAAGATGTGAGTTTCAGGCTGTTATCAATAGTGCAATGGAAGACAGCTTTCACTTTACATAGAGAAGGCAGCACTTACTATTGATGACTTCACATCAATGCTTTCTGACACAGACTACAGCAGAAAAGAAAACAGATCTAAGAGTTAATTCTGCCTGAAGACAGTTCATTTGGCAGTCAGATTGGACTATATGTAAAAACATTATTTATTCTTCTAAACAAAACATGGCAAATAAAAAAGTTCAGTTCTCAAAACTTACAGTAATTAATGGGCATAGAAGAAATTTTGGAGATGAATTTATTCTATTTGTTGATTTTAGTGGTGGTTACATGAGTAAATGAATAATAATTTAGCTACTTTTTTATCATTAGAGTTGATTTAAGAAAACAACTCATGCCCAGTACGGTGGCGCATGCTGTAATTCCAGTGGCTTAGGAGGCTGAGGCAGGAGGATCACAAGTTCAAAGCCAGCCTCAGCAATTTAGTGAGGCCCTAAGCAACTCACTGGGATCCTGTCTCTAAATAAAAAATTTGAAAAGGGCTGGGATGTAACTCAGTGGTTTAGAGCCCATGGGTTATTAAGAAGAAGAAGAAGGGGCTGGGATTGTGGCTCAGCGGTAGAGCGCTCACCTAGCATGGGCGGCACCCGGGTTCGATCCTCAGCACCACATAAAAATAAAGGTATTGTGTTGTGTCCATCTACACCAAAAAGTAAATATAAAAATAAATAAATAAAGGAGGAGAAAAGAAAAGAATTCATGGGGGCATATTGGAACCATGTTCAAAAACATTCCTTCTCTTTGCCCTGTGCTAAAGATCATCAATATTCCAAAATACTTAACTTTGAAGTTATATTTATTTGTCAACTCATAAATTCCAGATAAGAATTCTGAACAAGAAAAGTGATGCTGGAGGCATCAAATTACCTGGTCTTGAATTATGTTACAGAGCTGTAGTAGCAAAAACAGCTTCTACACAGCAAAGGAAATTGTGAAAAGAGCCTATGGAATGAGAGAAAATCTTTGCCAGATACTTCTTTGACATGCGAATTAATACCCAGAATATTTAAAGAACTTGAAAAAATGCCCCCAAAGCCCAGTGGGCAAAAGAAGTAAAGCTAAACAAAAAAATTCTCACAAGAAGAACCATAAATGGCAAAAAATATGAGAAAAACGTTCAGCATCTCTAGCAATTAAGACAATGCAAATCAAAACTACACTAAAATTTCATATCACTCCAGTCAGAAAGACAATTATCTAGAATTTGAATAGTAATTGTTTTAGTCAGCCTTTTCACTGCTGTGACGAAAAGATCTGACCAGAACAATTGTAGAGAAGAAAAAGTTTATTTAGGGGCTCACAGTGTCAGAAATCTCAGCCCATAGAAGACCAGCTTCATTCCTCCAGGCTTGAGATGAGGCAGAAGATCATGGAGGAAGAATGTGGTGGACGGAAGAGGCTCACATGATGATCAGAGAGCAGAGAAAGAGACTCCACTTGACAGTCACAAAATATATACTCCAAAGGCATCCCACCAAGGGCCCACCTCCTCCAGTCACATCCCACTCTCCTTTAGTTACCACTCAGTTAATTCCTATCAGGAGATTAATTCACTGGATTAAGACTCTCATAACCCAATCATTTCACCTCTATATCTTCTTGCATTCTCTCACGCATGACATTTTGGGTGACACCTAATTTCTAATAATAAATGCTGGCAAGGATGTGAGGGAAAAGGTACACTTATATTGTTGAAGGGACTACAAATTAGTAAAACCACTTTGGAAAGCAAGTGTGGAGATTCCTTAAAAATCTAGGAATGGAACCACCATATGACCCAGCTGCCCCACTCCTCAGTATTAATCCAAAAGAACTAAAACCAGCCTACTATAGGAATATAGTCACATCAATGTTACAGCAGCAGAATTAACAATAGCCAAATTATGGAATCAAACCAGATGCCCATCAATAGATGAATGAATTAAGAAAATGTGGTCTATGTACACGAGGGAGCTTTACTCAGCCATAAAGAAGAAAGAAATCATGGCATTTGCTAGTGAGTGAACAAAATTGAGAAAATCATGCTACGTGAAATAAGACAAACTCAGAAAATCAAGGTTCGAAAGTTTTCTCTCATATGTGAAAGCCAGAGCAAAATAAGGGAAAGAAGGTGGTTGGGGAGGGTCTCATAAAAATACAGAGAAATTCAGTGGAGTAGAAGAAGGAGAATAAGAGTGAGAAAGGATAAAAGGAAAAAGGAAGAAAAATGGAATGAATTTAACAAAATCATTATATACATATATAGAAGTATCAAAGGAATCTGACCTTTATGTATATGTAGAAGAAAGGGAGTTTATTAGAGTAGTGGGGGAGAATAGGGGAAAGGAAGAGAGGAGGGAAAGAGGGAAAGTGGGTATGAAAATAAAATTCCTTGCATGTATGATTTTGTCAAAATGAACCCAAATACTATAATTATAATGCTCTAATTAAAAAAAAGAAATTCCAGCTAAGAAAATTATCAATTAATGAGAACTAAAATTTGTCTTTAAGAGTGCTCATTGCAAGATTATTTATGATAGCAAATAATAAGTCACAGGCAGCATGGTGAGCCAATTAAAAGTAGGACTCTGAACCCAGTGTGGTTAGTTTAAATGCTGGCTAGATGGAGAATTTAAAAGTTTCTTAACACCTCTTGTCCTAGTTTCTCCATTCTTAAATGGACTTGACAATGGAGCCTACTTTGTGGATTTATTATAGGGATTAAAAAAGTTAATATTTAGGAAGCTCTTAAAGCAGTGCCTGGAATGTAGTTAATGCCTAAATATGCATCATAAAAGCAAGCCATGTTTTCCTTGCTGAATACCAGAGTTCTAATCAAATAATAGTTCATTTTAGTGTAATTTTTTCTGTTAGATATAGACTAACATAATAACTTGATACTAAATGGCTTTGAATTTTAATGATAAAAATAACAAATTATATTTGTTAAATTACAAATATTTTTGAGTAGCATCTTCAGAGTTGTAAGGCTTTCTTTAATAGAAAGTCCTCTGTACTCTTCGGAATAACATGTATAAATATTTTCTTAAAAGGAGGACTATGAAAATATATGCATATAAATATGTTTATAATATACATGTATATTAAAATATATGTCACAAGGAAATATTCTATTTCTTGATTGTTTTGGTCATTACATGAATATAATACATATTTGTCAAAACAATTGAACTCTATATTTAAATTGTATTATTAGAGTAGATTTTAAAAAGAACTTTATGAAGACATATAGTCAGTCACCATACTCAGAAGGATTCCATCTCATGTTTGTGCCAAAGATCATAAAACTATAAGCTTGTGTATTAGCTACATCTCTATATATCTATTGATACATCCTTAGTGATATATATATATATATAGTAAAGAACCAAGGAAATCAAACTATGCTTATTGATTATATTGTTAATAATAGCAGTATGATTATTTTGCATACATATTGCTAGGTTAAAGCAAATAAGTAATTATATCAATGCCATTAGAAGCCAAGATGTTTAGTATTTAAGAAAGGAGATATAAGTAAATTCAAATAAGTTAGACCAAAAAAAATCAAAATTTATTTTGGAAATATTAGTATGAACAAACAATGTAATTTTTCACGGAAAAATATTTTTTTTCCTATTAAAAAGGCCTATAAAAGATGAATGCTGTGGTAATGAGCACCCAAAGTGCCCAGATTGTGGTTTCTAAACATCATTTCCCACTGAAAAGAAAGAGCTCCTCAGAGAAATGACTGGTTCCAGCCACACAGAAATACAAATCAGCTTCTTATCACACCAGAAAGCAAAGAAGCTATAGAAGATAGTGAAAGAAGAAGAAGAAAAAAAAAAGACAAGCCAAAATAAAGGGGCTTCCTTAGAGCAAAGATGAGATAATTTGTGAGTTAAAAAAATTATTTCAGTGTTGAAACATATCAACTTTTTATATAATAGGCAAATTTTAGAAATTCTCATTTTCATTTATAAACTATTGCCTTATGGTAGCAGGGGACTTTATAGCAGTTGGATCAGGCTAACAATACTTGAATCTATTAATCTGTCTTGACATCATTAAAAGAAAGAAAGAAAGAAAGAAAAAAAAAAGACAACCAGACACAAAGTGCTTTCTGATATGATACTAACCACATGATTAATAAATATAGTTGTCTTTACTATAGATTTTCACTAAGGAAATATAGAAAGATACATTGGTATGATACAATGGGATTCAGGCCCACTGCTGAAAATTCTTTGAAAAACAAAAATCAAATTTGATCAAGCCTCTAGATCTAATTATTACTTTACTGGAAACCTGGAGGCTAGAATAGCATCTTATACAACAACTAATCAGTAAATCCAGGAAGTAGAAATTTCTATTTCACAAATGACCTGCTTCTTCAACAAATAAATGGCAAGAAGAAAAAAACCTCAAATACAGAATTTGTAAATGTAGACATTTAAGAGGCATATCAAAGGATGCCATGTATGATTCTTTGTCCATCAACATTTAAACAACTACAAAGAAAAATAATTACAAATAAAGATTATAAAACACTTGAAAAATTTGAATAACTAGATATTTAATGATAGTTAAAAATAGTTGTTTTGGCTGGGATTGTAGCTCAGTGGTACAGAGTGCTTGCCTACCACGCATGAGACACTGGGTTCAATCCTCAGTGCCACATAAATATAAAATAAAGATATTGTGTCCACTAAAATATAAAACTAAAATATAAATATTTTTAAAAAATCACTGTTTTATTTTAAGTATTATAATGATAATGTTTCTGTTTTGTTGTTGTTCAAGGTTGTCTTTTAAAGACACACTTTGAAGTATGTAGGTGCAATAATAGGATGCTTGATATTTTCTTTAAAATAATCCAGATTAAGGATCAATGATAGAAAAAAATTGTAGTGGTTATAAATGAAACAAGTTAGGCCATGTCATGATTAATTATAGAAACTGAGTGATGAGTTCATGAAGTTTATTATACTGATCTTCCCATTTTGTATATGTTTGAAAAAAATCCATAATAAAAAGGCACCACCTTCTTCCAATTCCTAGTTGAGTTTTAGCTTCTGTATTCTTTAGAACCACTCCTGGTTTAGGCTTTTTGTAATTAAATTGTGGACTGAGGCTTCTTACAATTGAATCAAAACAAGATATGGGAGTGGAGTGGTAGGTAGGAAGCCACAAGCATATTCAACCTAAAATCTCCTGGCTTCCAAGTAATATATTATTCTATAATTACATGTGTCCTCACTTTTGTTTGACTCCAAATGAAGCTGCATTTCTTCAATTGGCTGCCACCGGATAATAGTGTGCGATGAATGTCAAACATAATTAAAACATAGCAGAGCACAAGGAGAGACATTGTCAGCAGCCAGTGAATACAGTGCTGTTCTTCTTCCAGTAAAAAACGGTGCCACAGGCAGATGAACAGATGCTACTTTTAACTCAAAAGAGTTTATAGAAAAGGGAAGCAATTTCACAATACAGTGTCACCCTGTTCATTTCATCTCCTGGCCCTCATTACCTGAACTATTCAGTCTCTTACCTGTATTCCTTGCCTCCAGACTTTCATGAATTCTTATTTTCCTAAAATTTCCCCAGCTCAGATTTTGGCTACTAAGGGCCCCCTCACCTGTTCAAGTCAACCCTGATCCTTAACCTGGCATTCAAAGCTTTCCACCATCTGCTCCAGCCTTTGTTTCTGGCCCCAGCTCCACCTACTCTCTTTCCTGTAACCCATGCCCCAGGTGAATGGGCTACTTGTTATTTTGTGAGCACAACCAAACTCCTCTTTCCAAAGGGCCACCACCTAGTTACCCTACTGCGTCTACCCTTTTGTTCCCACCTCTCACCACCCCTCATACCTGTTCATTAACATGAAAGTTCATTTAAAAATTTAAAAAACAAGCAAAAAAAACCTCATAATCTTTAGATTATGTCACTTCCTCTCTCTTCAACTTGCCTTTTGAAGTCATATATAGATACATATTCAACTCCCTCCTTCAAATTCCAAAGTCATCTGTCAGAATCTTCCCATTTTATTTTACTTTGCTCATGTCTTTTCTAATAGTTCATTCTTTCTAGTCAAGCTCTCATTTCACCCTGTACTTGCCAGGTACATAATTCTCCACCATTTGCATGAATAATTCCCCAACTAAATCATTAATTCTGTATGGCAGGGACCATATTTGTCTTTTTTACTCTGTAATCCCAGAGTCTGGAGCAAAGAGACAAAAGAAATATTTTCAGTGAATAAGTACATTTTTAATGTCATCATTTTAATTCACTATTAATTATCCATTATTAATTTTGCTTTCTCCTTATGTTTGTATACCCTCCACTCCATGTCAAGAATCATCTTTTTTTTTCCTCATTACAAAATATTTTAATCGAAAGTTTCCTTACACAATTTTTTTTCAAATGGAGTATTATGAACTTTCACAATTCTAAAATATTTCAATAGAGCATTTGCTTTTCTTCCTATATCCATATCAACGTTCTAGATTAGGAAAACTGTAAAATAAATAAATTTGGAGTAGCAAATTAAATCTAATCACAAAAAGTAATATGCACACCAAATAGTCATTCTCAAACTACAGCCCTTGGGCAAAATCTAGCCTGTAGACTATTTGTGTGTGTGTGTGTGTGTGTGTGTGTGTGTGTTCGCATGCATGTGTGTGAAGTTTTGTTGGAACACAGCCAAATCCATTCATTTACTTATGATTTTTATTTGTTTTAACACTACAAGGACAGAGTTGAGTAGTTGCAATAGAGGCCTGTGGACGACACAGCCTAAAATATTTACTACATATCTCTTTACAGAAAAGGCTTGATAACCCATAATAGAAATGACTTAGAGGATGATGCCAGAAGGATTTGTGGTTCGGTCCCCACTAGAAAGAAAGACATCTTTGGGAACACAGTTTGAACCATACCATGAATGCTTTGCAATGTCTAGTAAACTTCCTGATAAGAAGAAAAAAAAAATGAAGGCATAGTATCACAAGAAAAACATCGATGCCCAAAGGAAAATAATGTATTACTAGAAAAACAGCAATGACAACAGAAATGATCTCTTTGCAACATGAATGAACTCGTGAAACAAGTATTTTTAACATTCCAAACTCAGAACATAGTCAGGTGTGCAATACCAGAACTTAATTACCCAAGCGTTTGCTCTTGATGTTAAACAAGTATGGGGGAGGTTGGTAATTTGGTGGACTATGCTAAGAGCCACAGTGAACGCATGAAACCTAGAGAGATAAGTAAGTGATAAAGAGGGATCTAAAGGTATAGTGGGAGCCCTGGGGCAAATTAGTTCACCAACAATTAGTTCTGGCCTTCCATTACTTCACATGTGAGAAAATGGATACTATTATATAGAAGCTTAAATAAGAATATGTGTGTGAAAGTGCCTGGCAAAATCAAGTTAGTATACCCTTGACTAGGCTGACTGGATGCTATAATTAATCATGGACACTAACAGAGTCAACTCCCCATAAATAATAGTGATGATCTTTAGTGAGTACATCTAATTGTCCATATAGGGCTGCATTTCCTCAACTAGATATTGCAGCAAAAGCATTGCATTTTTTGTTACACGTGGTAGGTGGTTACAGAGTCATCTCACAGATGTGACACTTGCCATTTTGTAGTACTATCTGCCATGATATCTTTTCTGTGAAACTGTCCTGGTGTTTCTATCTGAACTATTTCCACCAAGGACCTGGAATTACTATTAGATTCTCCTCTCTGACTTCCAAAGTCACCTGAGGAAATCCTGGCCCTAGGGATAGGCAGGTAGCATTACCTACTACCCAATCCTTCCTATTGTTTCTTTAAGACAATCTCTGATCTGGTCTGTTTGACAATGACTTCCCTAGAAGATCAAAGAATTGTGCTTATACGCCATTTTTCTTTGTTCTTCTATGGCAAGCATGCTTTCATTTGCTCCTTGAGGATGAATTATCTGCCAGATATTTGCCTAGAATTTGAATAGACACTACTGAACATTAATATTTCTTAAGGTAATGAGAACTGCTGTAGTGAATAAAACTCCATATTTCATTGCTTTAAACCAACAAACATATTTCTTAAGGCACATATGCTTCTAGTCTGTGTGAAGTACAATGCAGGGGTGCTCTGTGCCGTCTAGTCACTTAGGGATCACATGATAGATATGCCGAATCTTCTATGCGTGGATTCCAAGAAGGTCATGAGCTTTGACATGGAGTTAATAATGAGGAGTATAAGAGGGTAGAGGATGGTCCAGGGCATCACAGGTTAGGTCTGGAACGGGATTTACCTCACTTATCCACATTCCACTGACCAGGACTTGGATTCAGTGCATGCTGAGAAATGGTTCTATGGCTAGAAATTCTTTCTGCAGCTCTATGCTATTAAAGAACATGAACTTTTGCCAGACAGTTGACCATTCTGCAACACTTCCCAACAGAGATGAGACACCATTAGCAATTACATGCATAAATATTTAAGCAGGATTCCAGTTCTGAAAAAAGCAAGCTTGTCAAAGGAGACACAGAAGTTCACATTTTTTGTCACTAAACAGCTCACTGACAAATTTAATAAGCCGTATCAAAGCCTCTGAATGCAATCCATAGGAGATTTCACACCAAAAGCAGAAGAGGATAGACATACAAAAAAGCAAAATTAATGCAAAAATAAAATTGTTCTTTTTTGTTTGTTTGCTTTGTGTGTGTAACTATCACTTTTATTAGATCATTTGATTGTTTTCTTAAAACTTTTCCATCTTGGATTTGTTACTATCTTATGAGGGTATATAAAGTCTCTGTTGGAGACCTGCTTAATGAATATCTGTCATGGTGTTTAGTTGTATATCCACAATAACCATAAAAATGCATTCATGATTTTAGCAGTCTTTATCTGTGCATCATGAAATTGTCTCAATTTTGTATTATGAAGTTTTTGTCAGAGGAGTGAGTAGAAGTTTCCAACTATCATAGGAACTCTGGGTCCTAATTAAGCAATTGGATTTGACAAAGTGTATATTAGTGGAAGATCGCATACCTTGGGGGCATTGAAGTCTATTCTCTGAAAGTCAATTACAATTTGTAGTGTCACAATATCACTGTAAAATGGAACAGAAAGTATCTCCAGTGGTAAGCAGAGAGAAAGTTTTCATCCTTACACTGTAGGATACTAGGTCTAAAAGACATTTACTTCTTAGTCCATACATAGTTTTATTGTGTAATAGTTCTGCCTGTTTATATATAACAATATCAGTGTGTGACTAATTTTTTAATATCCACTCTTACATCTGTATTGCACCAGGTGATATAACTTGTCAGCAATAATGATGAAATACATAAAGATAAAACATTTTTTAAAAAATAGCACATTTATTAAAGGGCAATGTCTCCACAGGAGCAATAGTGCTCTTAAGGGTCTTTTGGAAATTTGTGGAGGTGCATTTATTTGTTTCAATCATTGGATGGCACTATTGGCACTCAGTGGTAGTCCCCAGAGATACCAGCCATCCTGTGACATGTTAAATATCCCCACGTAATGAAGGATTATTCATAAGTTGATAGGGTTTCACGTCTAACCAGACATTCATGAGTTGTGCAATCCCTTCATTATCTGAGTTCAGAAGCTAACTGTGCCTTACATCCTAACACAAAGCATTTTTTTGTACAATTTTTTAGATTTACTCACCTTCCCGGGATCATATCTGCCATGTAAATTAAATTGATGGAATCCTCTCTTTTGTTTTGTTCAGAACTTTTAAAAAGAGATGTTCACCATTTCAACAAGTCACATTCCCACCTGTAATGCTGGTTATAAATTTGAATCACCAGTATCATACAGCCAGCATTATGGCTCTCTCATTTATACACATTCCCACCTGTAATGCTGGTTATGATATTGAATCACCAGTATCATACAGCCAGCATTATGCTCTCTCATTTATATGGATTCTAATTTTAAACAACCTTGTGACCACATTTTTTACAGCCCATACCTGAACTTATATTATTCTTTCATTATAAACTACTTTCCTTGTTTTGTCTGTCCTTTACTGTAAGTAAGGTGCTGGGGAATTGAACCCAGGGCCTTGTACATGTAAGGCAAGCACTCTACCAATTGTGCTATATCCCCATCCCTTACTATAGGTAAGTTTTTATTGGACTTGGTTTATTTTGTTCATTTAGGGGCAGGGGTTGGTACTGGAGATATAAATTAGGGGAACTCTACCATGAGTGCAATCCCAGCTCTCCCCTGCACATTTTTTTTTTTTTTTAATGAGACAGGGTCTCAATAAGTTGGCCAATCTGGCCTTGAATTTGCCATTCTCCTGCCTCATCTTCTGAGTAACTTGAATTTCTGGGCATGTGCACCTGGCTTTTTAAAACTCTTTGAATATTGGGAAACTTGTAAAAGTTTTGTGGCACTGAGTCTGAGAGGATTGGAACCACTATTTAGAACAGTGAAGGTTTTCAGGACTGTGATGAGATCATAATTATAATACAGCCAACCACTTACTGGTTGTTTAACATGCCCCAAGCAGTGTACTAATCACTTCACAAGTATAATTTCATTCAATTCTCACAATAAACCTATCAATAAGTACTGTTTTTATCTTTATTTTACAGTGAGACCATGAGGCATTCAGAGGTTGAGTCATTCAGCCAATACACATTAACAAATAATAGAAAATTTCTTGAATCCTAATGTACCTAATCTTAGGCCAGGGTGTGTGAATACCAGGCTAAACCACCACTCTGGAAAAGTCTGAGGGAACAATCAAAACAAAGGTAGTAACTATATGTCAGAACCATCATTGCTTCCAACACAGCAAAACAAGACTCCTAATTTCACAAGAGCAGAGAGACTACTAAAAAGTGTTTCTCAAACTTTAAAGGACATTAAATGTACCAATCCCCAGGTGAGTACCCGGCAATCATATTAAAATTCAGTTTTTGATTCATTAGGTGCCTGCTGGTCTACAGACCACTTTTTAAGGAGGAAAGGCCTAAAGATAAGTTTCAAATAGAAATTCATCCAATGTATAGAAATTTGTTAATTTTCACGTAATTGAAACAATTTCAAAAAAAAGGATCATGCAACATTTTCGACTTTTGATTGGTATGATGCATTAGTATGATGTAAAGAGAAAACATTAAAAAAATAAAATACTTACAGAAAATAAGAAAATAGTCAAATAAATGAGGTTAGTGAACATAACAGAACTTTTATACACAACTAGGAACCTCATCAAAACCCCAATACACAATAAGTTCTAGGAATGAGAGATGTTTTATGGGAAAATATAAATAATGAAATATTAAATGGATCTATAATGAAATGATAAAACATAGCAACTGGTCCAATATAAAAACATTAAACATTATTTATTTAAAAATCATAGTAACACCAGGAATTAGCCACAATTTTACTGTCAGTATGCTAGTTTATATATATATATATATATATAAAATATCTAATATATACATATATACATATATCAATAGACATATTTTTAAAAAGCTAGGTTGGCTTTGGTAAAATATATCTATTGATGCATGTCTGGTTGCAGTATGAACAAATTATCATTTGGTAGGATAATCTTATTAAAACCTTGAAAAAGTTCATACTCCATGATAAAAATTCTTTGTACTGCTAGGCTTTTTATTGTACCAAAGCTATTTATCCCACTTTAGAAGTAAAAATGCAGCAGAAGTCTCTATGGGCAAAATCTTATTTGTACAGCTCTTCTCCGTGAACAACTTCTTCATATACTCATGAAAATCTTTGACCCCTAAGAAGCCAGCATCCTTCATAATTATGTCTCAAAAACAACTCTTTCTATGGTAGTCACTTCATAATGGATTCATAGACATGAATAAAACATCTTAATTTTCAAGTATTTCTTTTTAAATTAATTTTTGAAAGAAAAATGTCTTGTAAAGAAAGATTTTTTTTAAGGCATGCTGCTCTTGCATACAGGAATATAGTTTCCCTGGCCTGTCTTGTTAAAACTGTTCTAGCACCCATCTGATGCACACTTATTTATGGATTTTAGACTAAAAGCTCTTTTTTGCCAGTTTTCTTCATGAGCACTTATCTTGACATCCTCATTAGGTGGTTTTTCTCTTTTCTTTTTTTGTGGAGGCCTAGCCATGCCCTTGGTACTCTCTTTTGTTCCTTGCTGCAAAAGGAAAGGTTTTAAAGGCTCCCTCTCCACCAGTCCCACCTTTTTTTCCTTTGTAATTAGCCTTATTTGAGGATCAGAAAAGCAAAAGACTGGAAAGAAATACAAAAACTGTTGAACAAAAGGTACGATGTTCTTTACCCCAACCATATGCTGTATAGCTCGTGTACAACCTGGGTCAGATGACTTGCATATATGCCTTTAAAATGAAAAGAAAAAGAAAAAGAGAAAGAAAGAAAAAGCACTGACTTACACAGCAGCTGCATTGGTATAAACAGGCTTGGAGTAAATGGCACAGTCAAAGGAGAATAATACATTTTACCTTCATTGCAAAAGTAATTCACTTTAAAATCAAAGAACATGAAGAGACTAGTACCTGATAACAATGCTTGCAGAGAGCCATTTGAAATATGTTAATATTAACTTGCTTTAATGGGAGTGATAGAGACACTTCTTTTCTTTTTCCAACCCAATTGCTTTGTCTTTTGAGACATATGCAACTGGAATTGGTCAGCTAATTCCTTTAAAATGGGTTCATTGGATACAGTGATGATTAACCAAACATTTTCTTCTGCCTCTAGCATTACTTCATTGGGTAAAAGCCTGTGTCTAAGTAAAGGGCTGAGGGATTTGTGCCAGCCTAGTATCTTGAAGCAAAACTCTAGCTTTTAAAATATTAAAATTCATGAACATCATGAAACTATTGGACTTAAAAGAGTGTTCTGCATTCTTACAAAAACAAAAACAAAAAAATTCTGTACCAATAAAATTCCATGAAAATAACCATCAATGGTAACTTTAAAGGGGCAAGTTTTACAAACTATAGAGACAGGTTTCCACAGTTGTCAGGAAACCAACTTCAAGTCTTACTGTCCACTCTCAGTCATGAAGTTTGTTCCTAGGACAAAGGCAGAAATCATGATGGAATCTACAGAGGAAGCATTATAAAATGAACTTTTGGCTTTTGTAAGAGACTTGTAGCCCACTCACACGACCTTAAAATATAGAAGTTAGAGGAACAAACACCCTAACCCTTCTCTTTCCCTGCCTTCTGATTTTCTGCAGATGTCTCCCATTAGGCAAACCCATCTGGAAACCAAAGAGCAGAGAAAACTATCGATGCCACCTATACAGATCAGGCTCCCGCGCATAGAGAAAGTAGAAAGGGAACCCAGAGAGGGGCAGGAGGCAGGGTCTGCAAATGAAAGTTCTCCATTTTTTTTGCAGTAGCAAATAAATGTCTCTTTCTCTCCCTGCTTTTTTTTTCTTTCCTTGTTTACTATTGATAAAGTAATCTATTTCCTTATTCCCTTCAAGTTTTCTTTTCCTTTTACAAAAATCCCATTTAATGGCATTCCTTTAGGAAACAACTCTGAACCTGGAGTTTGTGTCCTCTTTATGACTTTACCAAATCAAAAAGCTCAAGATAACAGGAAAAGGTTACCCTCCTTCTCACTCCCTATTGGTTAGAAGGTGATTAATGGATATGGGCATTTCATTTAGCAAATATTTGAACAGATTCTAGAGACAAGGCACTGTCCCAGAACCATGGGGTAGATACTCAAAGGTGTAAATCAAATAAGTTTCTCATCACTACTGCCTCACTTTCTGCTTTTTTTTTTTTTTTCTTTCTGTTGTCTGTGATTAGCCACTGAGTTGGATGCATGACTCAGGTCAACCAATTCACATGCTGTTTCCTGTGGGCCAAAGGGATAGACTCAGGACAGACAAGTCATCTAAGATAGACCAGTAACAGCTTTAATTGCAATATCATTGCAAATTTATTAAGAAAGGGATTTTTTTTTTCAAAAGGAACTTAAAAGGATGTGAAAAAAGCAAGTTGAGATAAGCAGAGGTGAAGGAAGAGTCAGAGACTGAGGCTCTGGCTCTAGCCATGCCTGAAACCTATTAGACTTCTCAGTGTTCTGAGACATTATATTATCTATAATTTTAGCCCTTGCAACCAGATGAACCTTGGTGAATACATTATCCTCAAGAAATTTATACATAATAGAGAATATATGTTTGAATGTAAAACATGAAATATAAAGTAATAAATGCCCTTTTAAAAAGATAAAGAATTCAGAGAAGGTAGGTTTATTTCTAGAACTAGTGGCCTGAACAATTGAGGCAAGTAAGATGCCATTTGAATTGGGCCCTAACTTATAGAAAAATTACAGAACATTGATCTTTGGGAGTTGAGACATGAAGAGAGGTGGCACATATAGTATTTCCTTTAGGAAATAATTCTGAACCTGGAGCTTATGTCCTCTTTATTATTTTAACATATCAAAAAGCTCAAGATAATAGAAAAATGTTAATATCCTCTTTTTCACCCCCTATTGGTTAGAAAGTGATTGTGAGTACAGAGGGGAACATACTACAATTTACTGCAAGTGGGAACACAAACATCTAAACAAGGTACATGACTTTAAAAACATACAGAAAATTTTTAAACAAAGGTTGGCTTTTTAAAAAAAACAATTCTAGTTGTGTGTGGACAGAAGGCCTTTATTTTATTTGTTGATTTCCATGTGGTGCTGAGGATAGAACCCAATGCCTCAGACATGCTAGGCAAGTGCTCTGCCACTGGGCCACAGCCCCAGCTCCAAAGGTTGGCTTTTGATAGTAGAATAATGAATAATTTTTTTCTTCCTTTCAAGTTACATTTTGTTAATAAAGAGAAAATGTCAGAATTTGTTTTAAAAAAGGGAGGAAGGCACAACTAATATCAAACTTTTTAAATGCTGATGTTTTTATTTGTTCTAATTAGTTATACATGATAGTAGAATGCATTTTGACATATCATACATAAATGGAGTATAACTTCTCATTCTTCTGGTTGTTCAAGATGTGAAATCACACCAATCCTATAATCATATATGTTCATAGGGCAATAATGTCCAATTCATACTACTATCCTTCTTACCCTGGTACCGATTCCCCTTCCTTCATTCCCCTCTGTCTAATCCAAAGTACCTTTATTCTTACCTAGCCCCACCCCCTGCATTGTGAATTAGCATCTGCATATCAGAGAAAATTTTTAGCCTTTGATTTTGGGAAATTGGCTTATTTCGCTTAGCATGATATTGTCCAGCTCCATCCATTTATGGGTAATGCCATAATTTCATTCTTCTTTAAGGGTAATATTTCATTGTGTGTGTGTGTGTGTGTGTGTGTGTGTGTGTATATATATATATATATATATATATATATATATATATATATATATATATATATCACATTTTCTTTATCCATTCATCTGTTGAAGGGTACCTAGGTTGGTTCCATAGTTTAGCTATTGTGAATTGAGCTGTTATAAACACTGATGTGGCTGTGTCACTGTAGTATGCTGATTTTAAGTCCATTGGGTATAAACTGAGGAGTGGGATCCTGGGTCAAATGGTGATTCCATTTCAAATTTTCTGAGGAATCTTCATATAGCTCTCCATAGTAGTTGCACCAATTTGTAGTCCCACCAGCAATGTATGAGTGTATCTTTCCCCCCACATCCTCGCCAACATTTATTGTTGCTTGTATTCTTTTTTTTTTTGAGGGTGGGGGAGGGTAGCGAGGATTAAACTCAGGGGTACTCAACCACTGAGCCACATCCCCAGCCCTATTTTTCATTTTATTTAGAGACAGGGTCTTACTGAGTTGCTTAGTGCCTCACCTTTGCTGAGGCTGGCTTTTAACTCACTATCCTCCTGTCTCAGCCTCCGGAGCTGCTGGGATTATAGGCACATGCCACTGCGCAATCTTGATGATTGCCATTCTGACTGGAGTGAGATGAAATCTTAGAGTAGTTTTGATTCGCATTTCTCTAATTGCTGGAGATGTTGAACATTTTTTCATATATAAAATATTGATATTTAAGTCCATTTAGTTTTGAGTTTTTTCAAGTCTAAAGGTGCATTTATTGGTCAACAACAGTTCTTAAATTCATGCCCACAAATTCAAGGGTAGAATTCACTCAGGCCATTGCAGCTCCAGGCTGTATGCCTCTCCCACTCAGTTTTTACAGGTTGCTTAAGATCAATGTATCTGTCAGAGAACTTGTTATAACACTTCTGCATTGCTCTAGGAAACTAGATTTTAGTACATGGTTTTATCATAGCAAGCCAAGAACACATGCCACATCCTGGCATAAACCTAACACAACCATCAAAAAAGAAAAAATCCAAGCAGATTGTAGGGCTGCATCAAAAGCTAGGAAGAGTTTGAGCATTTACTTACATGAGGAACAGACTCATTTTAGTTGTGTAGAACAATGCTAAGTGTGTACATGCCAGCCTTTAACCATGTGAACTATCAAAATAAAAATAAGATGTTTTTAAAAATTGAAAAAGACCATCCCCAGTTTAGAATCGGGAGGAGCTGAAAATCTTTTGTTACTCCATAGAAAAGAACTCTAGTACATTGTTTTACTTTACCCATTAAACAGGTTTATCATCAGAATTTGGGTAACACAATTCTTGGCATTCTTCCTACCCAGCCAACTTTAATCTTCTCAACTCTAATCTGCTTTCTTTTTCCTCTAGTTTGACATTTTCATTGGCTTTTATGCGACTGGAAGTCTGGGAAAGCAGGAAGAGAGGGTCTGGAGCCCTTGGGATATGAAATTTAAGATTGATTTTATGTGACATCACAAAAATATTTTGTCAGGGTAACCTTTAAAATTGCTATTGGTTTCGGATATTGCTTGTTTTGCTGTTAGAGCTTCTCCTTATGGTTCCAAAATGAAATGTAATTTGTATACATTTCATTTTACAAAATTTTAAACGTGTGTTAATACATTTTACATATTTATATACACAAATACACAAACCTACTGTTTTAACACATCTGAATTTACTCATTTCAAATTTTTTGAGTGGGAAGAATGATTATACTTGAAAGAAAAACGCAATTTTAAAAATCATGCTATCATATAAATGGGGGGGATGGGATCACCAGGAAAAAAATCTAGAATCAAATCTGTATTACATGCAGGACTTATTCACTTTAAAAACAAACAAACAACAACAACAACAAAAGCAAAGGCAAAATTCAATAAATAGTCTTACCTACTTTGGGAAAAAAATACTATAGATTTATTGCATACCATCCACAAAAGTTGAAGAAATATAAATATTCAAATTTTTTTTTCTTTTTCCGTATCAGGGATTGAACCCAGAGGCACTTAACCACTGAGTCACATCCACAGCCTCTTTTATTTTTATTTTGATACAGGGTCTTGCTAAATTGCTTAGTGCCTCACTAAATTGCTGAGGCTGGCTTTGAACTTACCATCCTCTGACTCAGCCTCCCAAAATGCTGGGATTACAGGCCTGTGCCACCATGCCCAGCATGAATCATTTTTTAATGTAAGACATTATAGTAAAATAGATTTATAATCTTACTATGAATAAGACAATAAAACGTTTTCCAAGGAATATAGAAACTATGAAGGAAAATTTCTAAGACATGAGTACACACAATTTTGTTACTTTTGTTATTCAAAGCTACTATAAACAAAGATGACTTGAATCAATAGATTGAAATAAAATATTTTGAATACTTATCTCAGACAAATGGCTAATATCCTTAATACAAAATGCTTAATACAAATCAACAATGAGAAAAATAAGCAACCCAATTAAAAATAGCACCAGATGAGATAAATTAGGTGCTAAACTTATGTAGAGATATTTAACCCACTAATAAAGACTTTAGTAAAATAACAATGAGATATGGTGGTAGTAATTTAGAAGCTTAATAACAAAGTATTAGTAAAAATGTAGAGAAACAGGCAATGAGATTAACAACATAACTGTTGGTAAAAGTGTAACTCTATATAACCTTTAGGAAAAGACATTATGACAGTATCTACATGTTTAATCCACATACTCAATTACCCAGCAATTTCACCAGAAGGAATTATATATTATGGAAATACTGACATGAGTTGCAAACATATCTACAGAATAATGGATTATTGAATCTTATTCAAAAAAGAAAAAAAGACAAGTCCACCAACCCCAAACAAAACAAGTACCAGTGCCTATAGTTCTTAATAGAATACCAGCAAAATGAATCATAGTGTATCTATACAATTCACTCATCTATTTATGTCTAATTAACCATTCCAAAACTTGTGCCTTAACACGGCATAACTGATTAGTTCTCACAATTCTGTGGGTTGGAAATATAGGGAATCTTTCCTCTCTATGTGATATTAGGCTGTGGCCAATCCTATGCTACAATAGCCAGTGGCTATCCCGGGCTGGAAGTTCCCAAATGCTTCACTCATATCTGGCACCTTGACATTCCTCCATACAAAAGCTGTCTCTTGACATTGCTACTTGAGCCTCCTCACATCATGGAATTTTCACAGAAATCAGAATTCTTACAGGAATGTGACAGCCCTCTAAACACACAAAGATAATAACGCAACTATTTTAAAAAGAAGAAGGATGAATCATTTTTTAGTTCTTGATTGATATAAAATTGTCCAATATGTTTTTTAAGATATATGATCATAATGTTTCTTTTTAAAGCAAAAATATAAAAACTACTACATGTGCTTTTCACACATATGGTGTGTGTGTGTGTGTGTGTGTGTGTGTGTGCGCACCACGTGTGTGTATGCCTGTGAAAGAGAGAGATGGGGTGGAGAGGAGACCTAAAAGAGGGTATTCCAATACACACCATCGATGGTAATTACTGCAATAGAGCTTGGCAAGTTGTTTATTTTTTTTTAAATTTTTGTTTGACTTGGATTATAATTTTTAATTCTCTTTTGTATTCTTTAAATTTATTACAAGTATTATGTGTTAATTATGTGGTGTTTAAAAAAACTTATTCAGAATATCTCCTTAAGTTCATGATACGGATACATAGCAATTACAACAAGTCGTGTACTGATTGTGATCTGCCAAAACAGGATACTGTGGAGGGGCAATAGGTAAGCAGCATAGTACAGGGACATGAGTTATGGCAGGACAATCTACTGTAATGACTTTTTAAACAGATTTCAAGTCTGAAGGATGACCTTCATAATCCCTCCCTTTTCTGAGCATGACCAATCCTAGGCAAATGCAAGTGTGATTTTGGTAATAATTACAATTTGATTTGTTTTGCCACACACACACAGACACACACACACACACGAAAAAAAAAAAAACCTTCTAGATGAACTTTTCATTTCTTTTCCTGTGTTGACAGGGTAATAATCAGAACACAATGATGATGATTGGTGATGGTGGTGGTGATGATAACGATGATGATGATTTTGATGTTGATAGAAATAGTGTTTAGTAAATGTCAAGCCCTGTGTTAGGTATGTCACCTGCACAACAGCACTAGGAAGTATCTACTACTATCATCTGTATTTTCAGTTGAGGAAACTAACACTCTCCCTTACATCATATAGATATTATTGTGGAAACTGAGATATGACCTCATGCAGTCCTGGTACAGAGCTCTTACACTGTTTCTCCATGGAATTGATGGTAGATGGTTTCTGTATTATATATACAAATATATCCTTAAAGAATTAGAAGTCCTATTATCGATACAAATCAAGGAAGGCTAATAATTGAAAGTTTACACTACTAAAACCCATTTTCCATTGTCATTTGTGGTACGGCTGTCTAATGTGAAGTGTGCATTTATGCCCAGGATCTTGGCTTCCATATAAACACTTGATCAGTTGGCCAGCATATCCGGAACGATATATCAATTTCTCTGTGCCATAGAGTTGTTATGCCAGAGAAAATATGATATACCAATATTCTAATTCTGAAAGTGGAGATCTCAAACAACACTGATTGCACACCATGAGATCCATTAAAATCTGACAGCAGGTATGTTCACCAATTTTGACCATAATGATGGCAATAAGGAGATTTTCTGTTAAAGGGACAAGAGAACAGATATCTGGCACTGGGCACTGGAAAAAAGCAAGACAGTTTTAAACAAGTACCACATGTGGTGACTCATTAGATGTTGAGAGCTAATAAGAGGCTGAAGATTTTTAGCTTAGCACTGATGCTGTGGACAGCAGGATACCCTAACATCTAGAAATTGAGAATGAATCAGGAGTGGTGATAAATCCTGTGCTGCTGCCTGCTGTGCGGAACTGTTATATTTTTAGGATAAAGGCAAAGATGTAAAAATCCAAGAGAGTGCCAGGGTGAAGCATATATACTGAGACCAGCACATTTGTGTATTCATTCATTCACTAAGCAAGTGCTACACGATGGGCAGCATCCCAGGTTTCAGAATGCAGAAGTCCACTAAAAAGACAGAGCTGTATCAGAAAGGGAGCTGTGTCTAACAGAAAAAGAAGCAACTAGATAATGATTATAACATGTAATGGGTGTTATTATAACAGACATATAGGATATCGTGTCCATCCTGGTCTAGAAAAGTGAAGAAATCCCTGTGGGGTTGCAGACCCAGGACAAGGAGAAGAAAAAACACACAGAGAGGAAGGAAGTCCCCTAAATAAGGACATCGGGAGACAGGAGCTAAAGCTTGTTAATGGTAGGACATCAGAAGAAAAAAAAATGGTAGGACATCAGAATGGACAGTGGATAGATACTGATGCTCCATGCAAATGCATATCCATTTTTATAGACGTGCAAGTTATTTTAATGGCCGCTGTTTCTTCAAAGCAGTCAGCTAACCAACATTTAAATTTTGAGAAAATGCTGTGTGCCAACATAGTGAGCAAGACAGTTTCCGCCCTCCAGGGGAGGATTCGAACAATAAACTCATAAAAACAAATACAAATAAATACCTACCAACCACTAGGAAGAAACAGAGTGCCACAGAAGAGAATGAATGAATGAAGGAGCAGGGGGCACTCTAAGTTTGGTGGTCGAGGATGATCTTTCTTGAGAAAAAAAATATTTGAATCAGGATCTAAACAGAAGAGAAAGGAGGAGTCATCTGGAGGTCCAAAGAGAACATTCCACACAGAAAGAACAGGAAGGACAAACAGCTTGTGGCAGAAACAAGGTGAGCTTGTGTTCAAGGCCCAGAAATTAGGCCAGTGTGGTCAGAAAGAGTGGCTGAAGGCAGGTGTAAAGGGGTGATGCCCAAGAAATGAATAGATGACAAATCTGTTGGATCTTGGAGGAAGAGTGACCTCACATCCAGCTAGGTCCATGACTATCCCAGATAGTGCTCCTTAACCCAGTTTAATTATGAATAATGACCCCTTTGGGTGTTGTAGTCCAGATGAAAGCCACTAGGGGCTTTTAAGCATGGGAGCAACAGGATCTGATTCATGTCTTTCAAAATTTGCACTGGCTACAATTTGAGGATGTTCTGTTAAAGGGAGAAGAATAAAGATGAGGGCCCAGTCAGTGGGCCTCATACCTCTATCCATTCTGTTTAAGTCCCTGATACCAAATAGCCTCTAGCACTTCTTACAGTACTCTAAATTCTTTGAATTTGGAAAGATTCTGAGAATTCATTTGGTCTACTCTCTCATATCCTGTGAGAATGTTTCCTACAACAGCTGATGCCTGCAACTGGCTCTAATGAAACTAAAAACAAAGTTAGCTTTTCAGTAGAAAACTGCAATGGGATAAAGAGACAGGAGACTTAAAGTAAAAAGAGCAGAAATCTTTGGAGCAAGACAGAGCCAGATGTGAGTCCTGATCCTTTATGAGTTTCATGAGATTGGACAAATGACTTAACCTCTCTGAGTCTTCTATTGCCATTCACAAAAAAAGAAATAATAATAACCAATTGACTTCCCAGAGAGTATTAAAACTAAGGAGCTTTGTGTGCTGCCTGGTACACACCCAGTATTCCAATATTATAAAAATGAATTAAACAATAAAGATTCTCAAATGCCATTTCAAAACACAATCCTACAGCCCGCCCTCAGCATCCCATCTTCTTGGCAAGGAAACTTAAAATTTTCTCCTTCTTGGGCTGGGATTGTGGCTCAGTGGTAGAGCGCTCATCTAGCACGTGCGAGGCCCTGGGTTTGATCCTCAGCACCATATAAAAATCAGTAAATAAAGTAAAGATATTGTGTCCAACTACTTATAAAAAATATAAAAAATTAAAAAAAAAAAAACAACTTTCTCCTTCTTTTGCTTGTACCCGTTTTCTACCTGTGGTCTAACTGACCTCATTAAGCAAATGATGTCAGGCACAAAAAAAGGCGAATTTTATGGAATTTCATAAGGAAAAAGGAAACTCATTGAAGATCTCCAGCAATCACTGTAGCAATGTTTTTCAGTGCAAGTGGTTTCGGTCCTGAAAAATTTGGTTGACTGTTCCTGAAATATACATTCACAGAGTCTCATTCATTTCTGCAACTAGAATAAGTGACCCAAATTGTTGTGATTTATCACTGGTGCTAAAAGACCAGGACCACAAAAAACTACCCACTTCTAAAGCAGCCTCTTTTTCAGAGGACTTCATTGGTGACTATACCAGCTCTAAACAGAAGTCATCATAAGGATACCAGAGACACTTTTATTCATTTTTAAAATTTTTTTTTTAGTTGTAGATGGACACAATATATTCATTCATTTATTTTATGGTGCTGAGGATCGAACCTAGTGCCTCACACATGGTAGGCAAGCGCTCTACCTCTAAGCCACAGCCCCAGCCCTGCTTCCAAGTTTTACCAGCCCCAGCATTCATTTTTTTGAGAGCCACCATTATAAAGGTCCACAAACTGAGGGGCTTTAACAACATAAATGTGTTTTCACAGTTCTGGAGGCTAAAAGCGGGCAGAATTGGGTCCTTCCTAGGACTATGAGAGGGCATCTATTCCATGCCTCCCAAGCTGCTGGGATTACAGGTGTCGGCCACTGTGCCTGGCTGAACTTCTCTAGTTTTAAAAAAATTCTGACTCTTTAAGATCTTCAGGGTTACTCAGGACACTTCTTTTTAAAAAGCTATTTCCTTTGAAAGTCTTCTGCCTTGATTAAAAAAAAAAAAAAACACAAGCATTATAACAAGGAATTAAAAATGGAGAAGAATCTGGTGCAGACTTCCCTGCAGGCACCCCTCTGCCACCACTTGTTCACAAAGTTGACATTTGGGTCTCATGGGTGATCACAAACATGGAATTCATTCGGAAAAATCTCTGCTACCCACTTGGTACAACTGTTTGTATTTATAAGGCACATGCTATGATGAAAGTTCCATTTATTTTAGATTAGTCTGGGGCCTGGCATTGTAGTTCTAAAAGTTTGAAGATGAAATTATAAATGTAAACAGCTTAAGTTAGTAGCCAAGCCTGCTGTTGGCTGTAACAGATGTCATCTGTGCTCTGCCTACTTACATCCTGTAGGCACTGTCCAACAGTACAGCCTGTGACTCTGCCCAAGGGCTTTCTTTAGGCCTGTATGTAGCACAGACTAGAAGTGCTGGGGGGTTTAACACCACTTGGAGTAACCCTTCAGCCAATGGTTGATGGAAGTTGGCAGATGAATGCTCCAGTTTCTTACAACTTGGTTAGGAAATGTCTCCACTGATTCCCAGCAACTCTAAGAATTCCCCAGCTGCATTAAATTTCAGTTGCCCATTCTAGCAACTTGATTTACAATGTACCCTTCATGAACTGCTTTCCTTTCCTTCTCTCACTTCCCTACCTTCCTAGCATTTCCTAAATAATCCACTATACATAGTTTTAGGAACCCAAACTAGACCATTATCTTCCCAATAGCCATTCCTTTCTTACTTGTTTATAGCACTTCAATTTGCATGTACCATGTATTTCAAGGGAGGCTGGCCACCCTGGCCCCTCAGAAGGGTCCTGCCTGGTCTAGATCAGTCATGTCATTCTTACTCTGAGAAGGTGGTTCAGTTTTGACCAGTGAGACATGAAGCAAAGTCAGCCAGGGGTCGTGGAAAATACACAAAAAGTCAGTTTACTTTTAGCCACTGATTTTGTCATGTCCAGATGAAATGTTGGAACTGTGCAACTATCTTGCAGCAATGAGGGGAGCTACTGAGAGAGCAAAGCTAATGCAGCAGATGGCAGGGCATGAGATCTCCTAAGAGAGGCAGAGCTCTAATTACACTGAGATGCCTGGTCTTTGAAATTCTTTTATTTTTTTAAAAATCTACTTCTCCATCAGATTTTTTATAACTTTATTTATTGCATGAAATAATTCTAATCATTTAAAGCAGTCGAGTGAGGATTCTTTGATACTCCAAGTAGAAAGCATCCAATTAATACATGTTTATACCTGAAAAACTGTCCACACTCCTCAGAATGTCAAGAAGCTAAATATGGCAAATCAAGAGCCCAACAGGGTCAAATAGACATCAAGATAAACAGGTCAGGGGCAGGGGTAGGGAATATGGAATCATGTACCCTAAGTAATAATGGTAAACAAAGCTAGAATGTATAGATTCCAGAAAGGGAGGACATCAATAGTGGAGAATCTGCTGATTGTATTCTTTCTTTTCTTCCTTCTTTCCTTCAGCTATCATTTGCTGAGCACCTACTCCATCCTGGGCACCTGTGGGAATTGTGCATTCAGTGGTAGACAGGAGCAACATGGCCAGAGCCCTTGAAAACCCTGTATCCAAGAGTGTCATGGGCAAGATAAAGCCTAGGATTACTTGGTAGTAACTTAGAGCAAGAAGAGGGAAGGTGGACACACATATAGGCCCAGATAAAACTCTGGAGCAGCTAAGGTACTGTTTCTCTATTCTCTCCCACAGGTGGATCTAGGTTCACATTGCATCTAGGCTTTAAAGGGGCCAAGGATGACTTCTGACCTCAGACAAAAAATACTCATGACTAAGCTCTGCTAAAGATAGAAAACTCTTCAGAAGGCCATGCTCAAAAACATATGAACTGGTCAATATTGGGCAAAAACGGTGCTTTGGAAGAGATAAATAACTTTTACCAAAATTACAATGTGAGATGGACACCAGTAGTTGGCAAATTATTTTTCTCCTCAGTTAAGCAATGGCCTAAGTTGGGGGCATCAGATAATAGCAACTGAAAATCTGTATTGATAAATCTATTCTCATTAGGGAAAGAAATGCTGCAATGTCTGCCTTTGGCACAAAAGGATGACAGCTACTCAAATACCCATCTGCAACAGCCTAATTGCAGGAAAACTTGGAAGTAAGATCTAGCCTTCACTCCTCCAAGAGAAATCACTTTGTACCAAAGGAGAATAGAACCAAAATGTAAAAGTATACTTATTTCTTTCCTTGAGATCAAATTTATGGCACAAAAACTGGGAATCCTATTCTTGCATATTGAGTAATAAATTGAGTCTGTTGAATCAAACCTCTCATAAATGCAAAGTGCAACATTACATAGGTAATTTAAATGTAGATTATGCATTATTATTTGTGAGCCTCTGAGATTTACTTAAAACATTTTACTGGATGTTTATTATTTGAACATTAAATTTGATAACACCTTTGTTTTTTTTGTGTGTGTTTTTGCACTGACTTGAAGATGGCTGTTACCTACTGCTGTTCTGCTTTGCATATGCTTTGCTTTATTTTCAGACAAACCAAAAATATCCACATACAAAGATGTAAGCTCTCTTTTTAAGGCAACATGGCTTATAACGGTGTTATTAAAATATATTATTGCTAAAAAGAATCTTGAGGGTTTTATTTTTACATTCTGAAAGCATAAAGACTAGTTTTTATTCATTTATTTATTCATTCATTCAACAAGTATTTTTGGAATACCTAGTAATTGGTAGGTTCTAGAACACTGGGCTTGAAGCTAGATTTAGCACTCTGTCTGTAGAACCAAACAGAGCTGAACCAACTTTTCTACTATAGCCTTAGGATGGAGCCATGAATTGTGTATACCAAGCTCTAGACAGTGAATCAGTACAACATGGCAATTAAAAAGTTCCAAAAAGAAGAGATTTGATGATACATGAGAACCAAATTTTTTAAGCAAAAAAAAAAAAAAAAAAAAGTTGGGATAAGGCCAAAAGAAAAGTTGGGACAAGGTCAAAGTTATATAGTGAGTGTATATTATTAGTTATACTGTCTTAGAATAGAAGATTCAAGATAAAAATGATCAAGAGAGAGTATGAAGATCATGGGAAAATCTGAGGCCCCCAAACCACAGACGCTTACAAATAGATAAGCAATCTTAGGCTGTGCTTACTTGATGTGGGCAAATTCTTACTGACAGAGAACTGTGTTGACAACTCTGAGCCTCATCCTTTTGTCCCAAATGGTGTCTGAGAGAGAACATTGAGGGGCCCAAGCAAAGTACTGTTTTCAACTACAGAGATTTTACTATTTCATCACAGAAAGCCAGTCCTTCTCCAATTTCTATTTTATGTTTATTCCTATTAACTTACTGTTGCTTTCCAACTGTGAATGCAGAATTCCAACATTGTTTCACAGGAAGCATGATCTGGATTTCTTCTTCCACATTAATCTATAGTGTATCTTTGATCCATGGTATAGGGTCACTAGGCTACCTAAATCTCCTCCTAAGATACAAAGAACAGAATATCACATCATCAAACCCAGAATATTAGAAAAAAGGAGATATGAAGACAATAACAAATTCCAATAAAACAACCTCCTACTAATGCACAAAGTTTAGTAGGATGGGCAGGAAAGCCTAGCAAGCCTCCTCAAACAGCACTGGCATTTAAAGGACAAAATCTGAACAATGGTATAAAGTCAGAAATTTTGCTTTTTTATTTTTCTCAAGGCTAACCAGGTCCTGGAAACTGATAGATTACCTACATCTCTGAAGAGATAGAAATACATATTGGTAAGTTATTATTTATTTACAGGAAGGAAAGGTCAAAATTCTTATTTCACCTTTCCAAATCTCACAAAATTTCTCAAACCTATTAGGAGTTTTATTAGGGATTGGAGATTAATAACAAAAGGTAAAGTGTCTTGAGGATCTTTTATTCAGGCAGTGGCCAATCTTGGTGATCTGACCCTATCCCAAGTCATCTAAGCTCTCACACCAGGCAGATGGGGCTGCAGAACTCTGAATAAGTCTCAATTCCCATGTCCTACAGTTCTCAGAGTGAAGAATGAACACTGAATAAATCAGAGTTGACCCAGAGCCTACTGTGTGAAGCCAATAGAGAGATAAGGGTAGAAGTTAGGTAAAAGGAAAGTCATAACTGAGACAAAGCACAAAGCTTAAGAAGACAGGAAGTAGAGGCATGAAATGCTGGGTCAGAGTCAGAGACCTTTTTCTGAGGCGCTTACCAGCCTCATCAATACATGGAGAGAGATCTGTCAAGGGTGCCAAATGGCTCAGACACAAGGCACTGGAATTCCATTAACTGGAAGCTTTAATGTTTCCATAGTTACTATACAAAATACAGATTTACCTCTTATTTTCTGAAGTCTATGTGTTATGGTTTGGATATAAGGTGTCTCCCCAAAATCTCATGTATGAGATAATGCAAGGTTTAGAGGTGAAATGATTGTGTTATGAGAGCCTTAACCCAATCAGTGAATTAATTCCCTGATAGAATTAACTGAGTGATAATTGAAGGCAGGTAGGATATGGCTGGGGGAGGTGGGTTCCCAGGGGTGTGCCTTTGGGATATATATTTTGTATCTAGTAAGTGGAGTCTTCTCTCTGCTGTCTGATCATCATGTGAATTGCTTCCCTCTGCCACACTCCTCCACCATGATGTTCTGTCTCACCTTGAGCCTGGAGGAACGGAGTCTGCTGCCTATGGATTGAGACCTTTGAAATTGTGAGCCCCCAAGTAAACTTTTCCTTCTCTAAATTGTTCTGGTCAGGTTGAAGCAGTGAAAAAGCTGACTAAAACGCTATGAAAAACACAACCTTTATGCAACCCATGAGTCTCCTTAATGGCGAGACCGAAATACCAAAACTGATGTGCCTGACAAGTCATTTGATCATTTTACGGTACAATTCCTCAAATAGGAGAAAATAGAGGATAAGATTATTTAGCAGTATATTTTCTTAGGATTTTGAAGGCTATTGGTTAAACCTAACATAGCAAGAAAGATTACCTCTGCTAGATGTGCTGTGTTTGCTCTCAACATCTATTCTCTAACCTCATCTACCCTGCTCTGTGTTGCAGAAAGCTGATGTTTGTGGCTACATCAACCAAGTTAGCTCCTCTTCTGGCTTCTACTTCTGCTCAACCAATGGAACCCACTAGCAGAAAGTTAGAAAAATGGAAGAAGGAAAAGATTATTGCAGTAGGCCTCAAAGAGTTTGTTTTTGAAACTCATTTCTACTCTTAAGAGAGAAAAGTTGTGTCTATTGAGTTTAGAAACTATAACAAAAATTATGTATGTTGATAATACCAATGAAAACTGAAGTTAAAAAATTGACATTAATTCATCTTCAAAATTATAAGCCCATTGTACATTAATATAAGTAATACTTTTCTGAAAAATAACTATATTTTCCCATATAAATTATGATTAAATTGACATTGTTTGATATTTTTGCAAATCTCTTGAATATCTGGCTTAATATAAGGCAGCCAGATTTTCATATCAGCTTCTGTATTTGTGCTAATCAGTTTTCCATCATGGTGACAAAATACCTGAGATAAATCAACTTAAAGGAGGAAAGGTTTATTTTGGCTCTCAGTTTCAGAGGCTTCAGCCCATGAGCAGTTAATTCTGTTGTTTTTAAGCCTGTGATGAGGTAGAAGACCATGGCAGAGAGCATGTGGCAGAGCAAAGTTGCTCATCTCATGGGCAGCAGGAAACAGGAGAGATGGGAAGGAGCCAGGGTCCCACTATCCCTTTGAAGGGAATGTCCCCAGTGATCTAACTTCCTTGCTGTAGGCCCCACCTTCTAAAAGGTCCACTATTTCACAATAGTGCCACAGATTGGTGACCAAAGCCTTTAGCACATGGACCTTTCAGGGTCATTCTAGATCCAAATTATGGTGACATTTAATCTGTTTCAATGTCACATTATGCAGTCCCTGAAAAACTCTTCTGCACGTTCATGAGAAAATAAGGCAAAAGTTATCTCAATATTACTGTAAAAATATTATTGAAAAATAGTTATGAAAGGCCTTGGGACATCCAGAAGTCCCCCCAAAATTGCTGATTATTTATTTCCCTGGTTCCCTTTCTGCCACACTGGAAGTTGGCCGTGGCAATGTTCTCTTATCAGAGCTGTATCTTCTATTGGGCAGCCAGCTTCCCCCTATACATTGGGGATAAATTTTCCATTCTTCAGCCATCCTTTTAAACTCATGGGTGATAAAGGCTCCCTGTTATTAAAAGACCCAAGATGCTTCAGAATTCCTTTTTGGCCTTTCTTAATCTTGCTTATACCTTTGCAAATAGATCTTTCATTAAACTCTCACCCATCTTTCTGTATGTGCATATGATGGACAACCTGGCCCTCCATAATCTCCACTTTGTGATATTCCTGCCTTTGTGTAATCTCTTCCACATTTTGAACTGGACAGAGGGGAGTGAATGGAGAGAAGGGGGCATGGGGGTAAGAATGATAGTAGAATGAATTGAACATTATTACCTTATGTGCATATATGATTACACAACCTTTATAACTCTACATCATGTACACCCAGATGAATGAGAAGTTACACTTTATTTCTGTATGATGTGTCAAAATGCATTCTACTATCATGTATAATTAATCAGAACAAATAAAAAATATTTTTTAAAAAAGAGTGCCCCACAGCCTCCAGCCAATAGCCAGCAAAAAGTTCCACCTCAACTCTCAGCCACAAGGAATAAATTGTGCCAAGGCTGTGAGTGAACTTGAAAGCAATTCTTCCCCAATGAAGCCTCTAGTCAACACCTTGACTGCAATACCATGGGACCTTTAAGGATCTGCCTAAGCTGTGCCCGTGTTCCTGATCCACAGAAACTCTGAGATACTAAAGGCACATTGTTTCAAGATGCCAAGATAGTGGAGATTTTTGCATAGCAGTAGATAACTAGCAGAATGCCATTCGCTCCTCCCCCTAGAACTCTAATCCATAAATCATTTACACATTAACTGTAAAAACAAAAAAATACTTATATTTTTTACCAGTCTTTCAACTTTTACCAGCCCTTCCAATATTCATCTCCATATCATACAATGGCTACAAAATCATTACCAATTAATAATGTGAAAAAGTAATGATGGTGTTAAGCATTTTGGTTGTTAGAAATTTTTATCCAGTTAACATTTTTCCAGGTTAGAGGGAGATAGTATATAATGGTTATACATATAAGACTCTTATGTTCTTAATTACAGAATAATTAATATCAGTAAAGTATACAGAATTTTTTCATATGCCTCAATATAAAGTATGATTATATTTTTAAATGTATATAGTATCATGATCACTTATGTAGCCATCATCCACATTAAAAATCTGAATACTATAGAAACCTTTGATGCTAACTTCTTGGCTGTACAACTAAAATCATATTTTTTTGAAAAAAAATTATTATAATCATTAATGCATAATAATTGTAGAAAATACTGAGTCTATGTACATTTTCACACATGTGCATAACATACTTTGGTTGTATCCACCCTCCCTAATTATTCTTTCTTACACCTCTCCTCTCTCCTCCTGGTCTCCTTCGTCTTCCCTAACAGTTCCCCTCCACTTTTGTGTCACCTCTTTTCCCCCTAGATTCCATATATGAGAGAAAACATGAAGTATTTTTTTTTCACTTACTAGCAAACTACACTAATTTTAATGGTTGCTTGGTCCTAGAAATCAAATTAGAACAGCATTGAAAGGATTGAGCTCTGAAATTTTAAAGCCATTTTTTTTGTGCTCATGTGTCTTTGAACATGACTAGTGGCACAGTATGGTAGATGGCTCTAGAAGAAGAAGAAAAAAAATAAAGTTCTGTTCCTGATTCTGCTGCTAATCATCCATGAGTCCTTAAACAAATCACTCACTCTCTCCCAGATGCAGTATTTCAAATGCAAAATAAGAAACTCTACCAGCTTGCACCAGCTAGTTTTCTACATTCTTTCTTATTCTAATATTTGGAATTCAAGTCGCAGGCTGAGTCAAGACATGATTCTCATGCTCTGCATTAAGATTGAAGCTTAAGATTGAAAACACTTAGTTATTTCTAGGGCATAATATTATTATTTATTTCTGGATGATTGTGTTATCATGTTTTTTTCTTTGAAAGCAGTATGTGGAAATAATGCAAAAAATATATTTGAAAGAATGGTTCTTTGTTATTGTAAAATTAATGAAAGTCACATTGCAAGAAATTCATATGGTAAGCTCTGTTATCTTAAGAATTAATCTGCTATAACTGCAGCATTTTCTTCTTTTTGGATCATGTTTTTATGTTGGCTTTTGTTCCATTTATATACTGCTACATGGTACATTATCCCAAAACTTAGTGACTTATTTTTTATGTATTTATTTATTTTTATTTTATTTATTTATTTTTATTTTTTTATGATGCTGGGGATTGAATCCAGGGCCTTATGTGTTCAAGGCAAGCACTCTACCAACTGAGCTATATCCCCAGCCCAACTTAGTGACTTAAAACATAAACTAGTTGACAACATTTCAGTTTTCTAGGTTGTGAATTCAGGCACCAGGGTTTCTATTCAGTTGGCAGCCAGGCTGATCTGGAATATCCAAGAAAGCTTTATTTACATGCCTGGAACATTGGTGAGGACAGCTGGAGAGCTGGGCACATTGTGTGCCCTCTCTCATTCTCCAGCAAGATAATTAGACTACTACTACTTCACAAAGTGAAGTGTTTCCAGAGACCAATGTTAAGGCTTCCAGAGGGCCAGATCTGAAATTGACATGGAATCATTTCTGCCGTATTCTATTTGTCAAAGCAGTCAACAACCAGCTCGGATTCAATGGAAACAGTATCAAATAATTTATGGCCAGTTTAATCTTTCATAAAGCAAGACATATCAAATTCTACAGGATTTATGAAGGCCCCATTTAATCTTGGTTTCTTCCAAATAAACCACTGCTACACTACTAGCAGAGAGATAATATCTCTTAAATGCCTAATACATGATAGCAATTCCTGTGTGAAGGCATGCATTATGAATTACAGTTAGTTTGAATCTTGCCTTACTCACCCCAAGTGTTAACACCATGTATTGCCTATCTATAAAAGCATGGGAATATTTAGCACAATGTTGGTGTATAATAATTGTACAAAAACATGATAATTGTTTTTCTGCAAACTTGTATACAATACAGCTAGAAAATTTGGTGCTTTATTTAACTTGTAGTAAAGAAAACATAGACTTTGTTCATGATCATGTCAAAAATTTTGACAATATCAAAATTTAAATGAATCTGTATCACAAAATATCATGTGTTAGTCAGCTTTCCATTACTATAGAAAATACCTGAAATAATCAACTTATAAAGATAAAAAAGGTTATATTATCTCATAGTTTTAGAGGTTTCAGTCCATGGTCGGTTGGCCTCATGGCTTTGAGCAAAACAGAAAATCATGATGGGAGCACATGATGGCAAAAACTGCTCACTTCATGGCTTTAAAGCATGAGAAAGGGGTTGGGGTCCCACTATCTACTTTAAGTGTACATTTCCAATTATCTAAAGACTTTCTACTAGACTCTACCTCTTAAAATTTCTACCACCTCCCAACAGCACCTACCTGGCTCTAAGCCTTTTTACACATCACTCTTTGGGGAATAATGTGGATCCAAAGTATAGAATATATAAAAAAGTTCAAAGAAAAACAACAAATTTGAATAAAATGTTTTCAATGTTTATAGACCATGGATTAGTATCTAAATTATACAAAGAACACCAACAAACCAATAGAAAAAGATAAATCCCATGAGAGAAAAATGGACAAAGAATATAAAAAAGCCATTCACAGAAGCACTAAGAAACACTAAGAAAGTCTAAAAATCAGGGAATTGAAAACTACACTCAATATAATAGCATTCTATACTTATTAGATTGATAAAAAGTTTTAATATTGAGTACTAGCAATACTGTAAAGAGATGAAAACTGTGAATGGAACTGAAATTTGTGCAGGTCAGCATGATTTATGAAAACCAAAAAAAATTGCACTCTGTCTGCAATCTAGTAATACTGCTTTTCATTAAATTCCCTGTTGCTCAAAAAAGAAAGCATTTTGATTTTGTCAAACTTATTGACAAAATTACAACTTTTACTATACTTTTAAAAGCTGTTGGATAAAAATGTCTGGCTTGCTAGTTATCACCTACAAGTTTTGTAGGAGATAGTAATATTAAGTGTATTAACAAAATTGATATTTGGTACATATATCATGTATAAAGAACTATGTTAAGAATTAAAAGATGCTGAGAGCCATAGCTAAGTAGGTACGACACATGGCAATTTCCTTGTCAGCCTACTCCATGTTGCTTAGAGAAAGGACTCTCCATTGTGGACCCAGGTCATTTGCAGTGACTTTGCATGAAAGGTGACCTTGCTCAAGGACCAGGGTGGATCCGGGTTTAGGGTGGATCAGGGTTTAGGGCGGATCGGGTTTAGGGCGATCCGGGTTTAGGGTGGTTCCAGGTTTAAGGTGATTCCTGCTGGGAATAGGGCGTATCCTGCTGCCTCAGTTGCCTTGAGTTCCTGTTGAGTTCTCGCGGGATTCAGAGAGTATTTGGGATTCAGAGCCCGGTGGAGAGTGTGGATTTTGCCCAGAACGTGCCTGTAGAGTGCCGGTGACAGTTCGGGAATAAAGAATTGCTGTTTGAATCTACAAGGCTGTGAGTGGCTCGTGATTTTGTGCCCAGCCAGACTGCGGCAAAAAGAATTATAACATCATTTGTAAGTATTTAAAAAAAGAAAAGAAAGTACCTAAATGTTAATCAATAAGAGAGGTGCTAAGTTAAATGTACTATAATCTCAGTTATAGAATGGAGACAGGGGCTGGGGTTGTGGCTTAGTGGTAGAACACGTGCTGGCATGTGTGAGGCACTGGGTTCAATCCTCATCACCACATAAAAATAAACAAATAAATAAATAAATTGAGTCAATCTACAACTAAAAAGTAATAATAAAAAAATGAAGGTAGGTTTATATGTATTTACATGAACTGGTCTCTAGGACAAAATGTCAAGTAAAAAAGGATATGGCAGAACTTTACTATATAATCAAATCCTATTTAGGCTAAACAAATACACAAAAACACAATACATTAATTGTTATGATTTTGTAAGTAATGACATGTAAATGAAGGTAATAAGGAATGACATTTACAACACTGCTCACACTGGTGATCTGGAGAGATATTGAGGATGAGGACTGAAATCTAAAGCAAGATTAACAAGGACTTTAGCCCCATCTGTAATACATTAATTTCTATCACAACAATGTATTTATTATGAAAAGTAAAAATAATTTAACATTAACCACAGAAGTTTTTATTTCAAAATGTTTAAAGTTATAGATTACTATTAGTAACAAAATAAGATATCCACATTATACTTTTAGGTGAACAAAGTAAATTTCAGTATGATTCATTTAGCATATACTTTCATTGGAAAAGGAGAGAAAGTCCATTACCTAGATGAATGCTGTACCTGAAGGCAGTGAGGTGAGAGAGAGAGAGAAAAAAGATATGGCACCCCTTTTTAAAAATATGTTTCTCTATTGTTTCAGTTTTATAACAATCACACTCTTCTCTTATAATAAAATATTTAATCTTATAAGGGCCTCCATGGCTAGTTATAAAACATCTCGGGTTTCACACCTAGACCATGGACTATCTCCAGGTCTCACTTTTGCTTTAAAGATAAAAGCTTCCATATCTAAGGGATCGACTTGCAGGTCATGGGCTGTCAATAGAAAACAGCCTTCTCACTTCACATGTGCACTGATAGGGCTCCTTCATTAAGAAACAAGAAAATAGGAAAATGTAAATTATTCTTTTCTAAAGATTAGTAACACATTGCTTTTCATTATTATTATTGGTTTGTAAATCTCCAGGCAAAGTGTGTAAGAGCTAAATATTCTAAACCAAATCTTAGTCAAGAATTCAATCTAGAACTAATTATAAAGCATCCACTAGAAGAAACTGTACGAATTGCATAACCACATTTTTCATTAACTTAGTTACAATAAGATAAGTGTATAAAGCGACATTACTGTTCTTTTTGCCCAAAAAAAAAGAAAAAGATTTTTTTTTTTAAAAAGTGTCTGTTTCGATGATATCAAACATGGTAGGAAGAACCTCTTCCTTTAGTTGTTTCCTGTTTGTCAGTTTTCTATCTAGGTGTCAGGTTTAAATTTGGAACATGCAATATGCAGTGAATTTATCTCAGGCAAAGGAAGAAAAAAGAGAAAGAAAGAAACAAAACCTCAAATTACCCATTTTAAAATAAAATGTAATTTAATATATAATGTTACTTTTTCTAGTTATAAAAATTATCGGGCTATAAATTGAGTTAATTTGCAGGATGACAATGAGTGCCATAAATAAATACAGCTCTAATTGCTTATGAATTGTTAGACTGTGATTTGAAGCCTGGTTTAGAAATTGCTGACATTAAAAGATTATGAAGTAAAAGTGATAATGAAAAGCAATAGATTCCAAAATGGAGGAAAGTCAAAAGTGGAAAATAAAGAACAGCAAAAAGTGTCAGAACCTCCCAAGAGAATGATAAGAAGTAAATATTCTAATACAATCAAGGTATACAATAGCGGCCAGGTGTGGGTGCACGCCTGTAATCCCAGCAGCTTGGAGGGCTGAGGAAGGAGGATTAAGAATTAAAATTCAGCCTCAGCAACTTAGTGAGGCCCTAAGCAACTCAGCTCTTGCTGTCTCTAAATAAAATACAAAAAGGGCTGTGGATGTGGCTCAGTGGTTGAGTGCCCCTGGGTTGAATGCCCAGTATCCTCCCACCAAAAAAAAAAAATAGAAAGAAAGAAATACAATAACATTCATTAAATCATGTGATTTATATAAGGATTCACTGTTACAAAAATGTAGTTCTCTCTTAGCTAATATACAGAGAAAATGAAGAGAACAAAGCCCTATTCGACCCTCCTAAGGACTGACCTTAAGAACAGCAAAATACTAAGAGAATTCTCATCATGCTTACAGATCTAATTCTTACTTGCCTAATTCTCTTTATGTACCTGCCTAAATAGTAGGTAGAATAACCATTCCCAGGTTTTCCAATATAATGACAGATTACTTTTTAATTACTGTTTCATTCTACTATCTTTTCTATCCCCACATCCCCTCCCTACCCCTCCCATTACTTCCCTCTACCTAATCTAACATTATTCTTCCCTAGTGCCCCACCACTTTACTGTGAATCCACATATTAGAGAAAACATTTGGCCTTTGGTTTTTGGGGATTGGCTTATTTCACTTAGCATGACATTCTCAAACTCCAACCATTTACTGGCAAATGCCATAATTTCACTCTTCTTTAAAGCTCAGTAATATTCCATTGAGTATATATATATATATATATATATATATATATATATATATATATATATATATATATATATATATCTCACATTTTCTTTATCCATTCATCTGTTGAGAGACATCTAGATTGGTTCCATAGTCTAGCTATTGTGAATTGAGCTGCTATAAACATTGATGTAGCTGCATCACTATAGTATGCTGATTTTAAGTCCTTTGGGTATGAACCAAGGAGTGGGATAGCTGGGTCAAATGGTGGTTCCATTTCCAGTTTTCTGAGGAACCTCCATACTGCTTTACATAGAGGTTTCCCCAGTTTGCAGTCCCATCAGCAATGTATGAGTGTACCCTTTTCACCACATCCTCGCCAACATTTATTATTGCCTGTATTCTTGATGATTGTCATTCTGACAGGAGTGAGATGAAATCTTAGAGTAGTTTTGATTTGCATTTCTCTTTGAGACAACAAAAATCATTTGTTTTGTTACCAAATCTGCAACTTGATCAAGCTCAGTGGAGACAACTTATCTCCAGTCTATACAGCATCAGCCAGGGTTAAGTAACTGATGCTGGAGGATCCACTTCCAAGATAGCTCATTCGCATAGTCAACAGGTTCATGCATACTATCAGATGGGTGCTCAGTTTAATATTTCATTCCATTATAGCATCAGACTCAGGCTCGAAGTATTAAATATTATTATCTAAGCCAGATTGTATTAGTTCAGTCTGCCATAGCAAAACATCATGAACTCAGTGGCTTAGGCAACAGAAATTTATTTCTCACAGTTCTGGAGGCTAGAAAGCCCAAGATCCACATCCAGCAGGGTTTAGTTTCTAGTAAGGGCTTTCTTCCTGGCCTATAGATAGCCATCATCTTACTGTGTCCTCACTTAGGAGAGAAGGGGAGGAGGGAGATCCTAATAGGATTGTGTATCTCTCTCTCTTCCTCTTTTTATGAGGCCAAGTCCTATCTAATTAGGGTCTTGCCCTTATGACCACATTTAACTTTATCCCCTAAAGAATGTATCTGCAAACACAGTCACACTAGGTTTAAGGGCTTTAGCATTTTAATTTTGGGGACACAATTCAATACAAAGCACAAGTCTACCTATAGACCCACAGGTGAAGTTCCTTGAGTACAGATTTATGGGTAGAGCTTTTAATTATTATAGAACCTGTGGATTAAAAAAAATATTTTTCTCAGGCTCTGATGGTGAGATAGAGATTGAATGCCTATAATAGACAGGCCTATCCAAAAAAGGGAAGGAACAAAGGTATATAAAAATCACAGATTCCATGGCAATTCTGAAATCCACTCAGGCACATGGCACCAAGCCTGCTTGATAAGAGCACAGTGATGTTTCCTGAGTGATTATTCTTGGTCCTTGGCTTGGACCTCTGGGTTCTAGGCTCTATCTTCTGAATCATTTATTTCCCATTTCCGGGTACCATTGCTGTACAAAAAAAAATTACACCAAAGTTCGATATCTTCAGATAATAGTCATTTAATTATACATTATTATTATTATCATCATCATTATTATTATTTTTATTTTGTGGTGCTGGGGATTGAACCCAGGGCCTTGTACATGTGAGGCAAGCACTCTACCAACTGAGCTATATCCCCAGCCCTATACCTCATTATTTTAAGCCTCTGGAATTTGGTCAGAGCCCAGCACATCAGAACTTCCAGAAAGCATGTTCCAAGAATCCAAAGCAGAAGTTACCAAGTCTCTTCTAACTTAGTCTTGAAGACATACAATGAGTCGCTTATGCTACGTTATACTAGCTATGAGTGAGTCACAAGACCTGGGGGTATGGTGGGTAGGAAGGAACAAAGAAATATGAATAGGATACAAAATTAGTATATCAGCTGAAGAATAATAAGAAGCTTTGTAATGTCACAATTCCTTATCCAATCAACAAATAAGAATGTTCAACTTTTTAGCTATTATGTTTTATCTCTGTGTTATGTAAATTAAACTTTCTGTACTTTGTTAAGTGGAGATAAGATACCCATGTCACAGTTTTTTGTGATGATTAAATTGAGACTACAACATGCTTAGTTGAGCGTCTAGCACAGGTAAATGTGAGGCATAATAATACAAATGTGTAATATTTTTAGTCCTTATTCCTATAGGAATCCTATTGGAAAGGAATTATTTGTGACATAAAAAACAACAACAAAATAGACTCATTGAAAGTACCAAGATCTATTAGCCAAAATGATGTTATTTTATTGTTGGGGCTCAGATACAGTTATAAGTTGTGTTGTGAAGGGGATATGTCCTCAGAAATGTATCATTAGGCAATTTTACTTTTGTGTGATCACAGAATGTATTTATATAAACTAAGATCCCTGTAACATCACTAGGCAATATAATCTAATGGGACTATTGTTATATATGCAGTCCATTGTTGACTTAAAGGTCATAATGCAGCATAAGTCTACATTCATAAATGGGGCTGTAAATGGTGAGCAGGAAGTTATAAGGACATTGATACGTGTGGATTCATCTTAAGGCAATACTGATGTATAGTCTTAAATCTCTGAATGACTCTAGCAAATCTCAAGATTATTCTGAAAAATGTTGCAAAGACAAGATGCAAAGGGGATTCATGTCATTCACAGGGTCTTATCTGGCTTAGATTACTCCAGAGAAAAGGAAAGGCCATCCTGGCAATGCTTCAGGGAATCATTCTGTTTCAGAGCCAACTATGAGTTTAAAAGGACTTTCAGAATTATTTCATTGCCCCAAATTAGAGGGCCTATAAACAATGAGGCCACCCAATGTATGATTCTAATGGACACATTTTTAAATGTGTGTGGTGCTCTTACAGACATTTGCTCTACTTTGGGGGCTGCTCACATTATTCAAGATCTTAAATTTCAATATCTGATCCAGAGAAAGACATCTCAGTTTCCCAGGTCCCACATTCACCTCTCTTTCAACCCATTTGTGCTTTCTTAGGTCTATAGTTGACCAAGTAGCAGATTTGGAATAAGCCCCTCAGGGCATGGCACTCCCTTCCTCAGGAGGTATACCCATTGAAGATGAAGGTGACTTTTCCAGAATCTTTTTTGATAGGAATAAGTCTCTGACCTTGGTCACATTTCATACTCCTTCCCCCCCCCCCACCCCCGTGGTGGGGGTGGTGGGGGGAGAAGCAGTACCCACTTAGCCACACCCCCAACCCTATTTTGTATTTTAGAGTCAGGGTCTCACTGAATTGCTTAGCTCCTCACTTTTGCTGAGGCTGGCTTTGAACTTGCAGTCCTCCTGCCTCAGCCTCCCCAGCTGCTGGGATTCCAGGCATGAGCCACCATACCAGGCTCATACTCTCCTTTTAAGCCAGTTTCTCCTGAACACTTCTGTTTTCAGTTTTGAAAATGTCAGTGATGCTAGGGCTAAGTGTTCTCAGATGTTTGGTCAACTCAGATCTTCCAGGAAGATCAGAAGAGACCTGAGAACTACAGTGTCCTAAATCAAAGTGGGGTCATAGTGAGAAATGATGGCCATTGTTAATGACTGCAGAGTGCACTAGCATGCAGTTGGGAATTTAAAGAAGAGTAAGTACATATGAATTTACTAGCCCATTTGTAATGATGCAAAATGGTAAAAATAGTAAGCTATATAATAGACTGGTTAGAAGTGTTGGAATGTTATTCTTCTTTCAACTATGTACTTTTCTCTCTCTCTCTCTCTCTCTCTCTCTCTCTCTCTCTCTCTCTCTCTCTCTCTTTCATTTATTTTGGAGGGGAGGTACAAAGGATTGAACCCATGGGTGCTTAACTACTGAGCCAAATCCATAGTCTTTTTTATTTTTATTTTTTAAATTTTGAGACAGGGTCTTGCTAAGCTGCTCAGGGCCTCACATTTCAGGGTCTCACTGAATTGCTTAGCGCCTCACTTTTGCTGAGGCTGACTTTCAACTTGTGAGCCTCCTGCCTCAGCCTTTGGAGTCACTGGGATTACAGACATCACTATGTCTGGCCTCATCTTATTTTCTTGCTACCCAAACCTTTAATGGCTTGGCATTTGCTTGCCTGGTATCATACCCAAATCAAAAAATAAGCAGCAATTTGGGGCTATGTATATATTGGGAAACATTTAAAGAACAAGGTTATTGCACAGAAATCTGAGAGCTTGTCCAAGTATGTAGGAGAAAACTTGTATACACTCTCCGAAAAAAGAAGAAAGCAATGGAGATGAAAGAGACATTCTTTGAATGAGAGAAGTAAATTTTCATTTATTTTGGTACTGAGCCAACATTTTAAAGAAGACTCAGAACATATTAATGATCAATTGCATTGTATTAGTGTAGCACCAAAGCTAATACTGACCAAGGAATTATTATTTTTCATGAAGGATTAAAATTTGAGCTTATTTTTACTTAAAAATGTGGTTAAAGATCAACTTCTATCTCTTAGTTCCTCTTTTCAGTCATGATACACTACACATTAAAACTAACTCATTGAGATTAAAAAAAAAATCAGATCCCCCATGACTTGGTGAGTCAGATTCTAAATTAACAGACTTCATCATTAGAGTAAGGAGAACAGCAGCAAATGAAAAGCCAGTTGAGAGATTCTGATGCTGATACTGATGCTGATGCTGATTTCAAGTTACCAGACTGCTCACAAAGGCTCACTATATTTATTTAATGTCTCAGAGAACAAGTCCACAATTTCCAGCTTTGTCCTATTGAAGTTACAGTGATTGCTAAAATCTCATAAGGAGTTTCTATTCCACTTTCTAATTCCATGAAAGACTGACTCTTTTGTAAAATGCCTCACTTCATTCACTTATTTATAACTGAAGATATGCACTAATCTACTTAAATATTTTATGAAATAAAATTAAAAGTGTAAATGTGGTTAACATTTTAAAGATATGCCAATTGAAAGTACTCCTTGAACTCATTTGACCAAGTATATTTTCCCCATTTGTTTTGAAATCACACCTGTGCTAAGACATGCACTCTTTTCCTCTATCTGGTAAGCACAAGGTGTGGGAACTTGTGCAATGGATAATTAATCTCTATTGCTATCTATAGTTTCATAGTTAACACTGTCTTAGCAGAAGTGTGAAAACACATTCACACCTTTGAAAATGGATGATTAACTAATCAAATGACAATATGAATGTTAGACAGAATTACAGAAATGACTGCAAGGGAGAGCTATTTATGATTATAACATTCTATTTAATTTTTTAAGGGTGGATTGTTCAGTATAATCTGTGTTCCTCAAACATCTGAGCAGATTCTCAACTTTTTAATTGCATGACTCCTCAAAAAAGAATGAAGACAATTTCAGATTCTCCCTTAATTAAGTGTTTTTTAAATACAAGGGATTAAAAAGGGGAAAGAGAAGTACAGGTTAGGACCACAGCAAGGAGGAGCCAAGAGAGGAGAATCAGAGTTAAGTGAATAGTCGGTTACTTATTTTCCCCTTTTGGATTTGGCCACTTCCACTTAAAATGAAAACTAATCTGAATGGATAATTGAATATTTAGTCTATGGCAGCAAGTCCTCTTTTGATTGTCCAAAATATAAAAATCCAAATTGGAAGATAGATCTCTATTTTCATTATTTTGTTAATTTTCTAATTTTTATCTGTGATCTCTCTTTTAAAAAATAATCCTTAGAAAAAAGGTAATGACACTGGTGGAGAATAGCAGATCTAAAAACTGAAACTTTAAAACCAATATCCCATGTATATTGCTTTAAAATCTTTTGGAATAAAAATATTTTTCTGTGTTATATTTAAAGCTGAAGTATATATATGTGGCATATATCACTTATTGCCTTGTAGTAATTTTGAAGGCATCTTAATTGCCTTAGAAGCCTTTGCAATCTAGTTACATATCTGTCTTATTACCCTGTTTTTAATTAGCCCAGAACTTTCTTCTAAGTAGGCAAACTTGTCTACTGAATAAACACTAAATAGTAAACGATGAACAAAAATTTGCCACAAAGTTGCATTCTCATGGAAAAAATTATTTAAAGCATTTTTAAAAAGCATTATATTCAATTTATATGAATCCCATATTTCTTTGTTATACAAAAAATTTAAAAATGTATTAATTATCACCAGTTTACCGGTGAATGCTGTTATAGTTTGACCTCATACTTACTGTTGACATTTGGGGCAGTTTAGGGGTACACCAACACCATTTTCCTACTTTGGTCTGTCCCCTTTGCTTTCCTGAAACCACCTTTGTTAAGGTCTTGACCATCTTTTTTTTTTTCCTTCTAATTTTTAATTCTCAATAACATTGACCCCACTCAATACTTCTCCCCTTTTGAAACACTGCTTTCTCTTGGTTTCCTTGCTATGGCATGCTCCTGATTGGCCTCTAAAGGCCAGAGCTCATTCCCTCCTTTGGATTCAGTTACAGGGGAATATATTATTATGTATATGTTAGTACATTTCATTATGCCTACCAAGTTTACACCTCTAGTCCAAATCTCTTTTCACTTTCAGTTCTACATACGGATGTGAAAGTATGTGCACACACATGCATACACACACGCACCCACACACACCACTCTGTCCCCTAAGCCTGCCCTTGCATTGTATTTCCCTCTCTTAGTGATTAAGGAGCTATTTACTGTTACCCAAGTAGAAACTTGAGAATCACCTTTCAATCTTCTCTCGCATACCCCACCATATCCAATCTCTCACTATATCCTATTTATTCTATTTCCCAAATATTTCTTGGATTCATCTCTTTCCATCACTCCTATTCTCTACCCAAATTGGGCAACCACTGTCTTGCCCTGTGTATTGAAACATGTTCTTCTTGCCTGCAGTCTGTGCCCCTCTGTTCAGTGTCATATTGGATTCAAAGTGATTTTTCTAACAATTTTTAAGTTGGCATAAAATTATTTTACCATAAGCTTAAATAATTACCAAGAACAAAATAAGTACCAAAAATAAATAAATAAAGAATATACATTTGGATACATTCAAAAGAAGGACAGCTGTGTTCTCTCTTGGATATATCCAAGTGAATCTAAATAATAATATTTGATACCTGTCATTGTCCTCTTAAAAATGCATAAACAAGTTCTTCTCTAGCAGTTAGTAATTTTATGGTTTTTATTTCCCTTGAATTTGTATTTATATTTCATCTTATTCTGAGGTAATAAATTTGAGTCTCTTATTAATTATCCTATCACACTATAGCAAAATTACATATAGTAGCTGAAGTTTCTGTTTACTTTTTGTACCACACATTCAAAGTTAAATAATATCTTACAGATTGATTTACTGTTATATATATCATTATGACTGATGAAAACAATATAAATATACTTTACTTCTAGAAATATGCTTATTAAATAAATATAAGTAAAATTTTATAAGAAACCATATCTTTATGTTTATCTTTATAAGAAACCATATCTTTATGCCTGTGGATAAATATCATTATTTCTATAATAAGCATTCAGAATAAATTCTATGCCTATATTTGATCTTATAGATACAAATTTTGAGAAGTCTTGATACCGCAAATAACCATATTGGTCAAAAAAAGTATATTATAGCAACGACAGTCATTTCTTGAATCTCTTTTCAAGTAATGCACAAAAATTCACAGGATATAGTGTTAAAATTATTTTAATAAGCTATCAGTTTGGCAACTTGATTAGATCCTCCTTCAATTTATGAAAAATGATTGGACATCATCTACTTTGTGAAAGTAGCTTTTACCATTTATTAGAGTTACTTATTTGGTCAGTATCCAACAAGTATATTTAAAAAGTTTTAGCAAAACATATATGACAGCTAATTTTATTCCTTCATTTAGAGGCCCCTTATTTATGGATTTAAAATTAGGTTAAGGCAAGTTATCTATCTACCCATCTATCTATGTGTGTATGGAATTCATGTTAGAATATCTCCTGTTATCTGTTTAATAAAAGACCTTTACATTTGTGCCAAAGTTCAGTTTTCTAGGTCATTTCACGGTACCTTAAAAGGCACAGCACATCAACATAAATATAGGCTCTTTAGAACTGTTATAAATAGATAGTATAATAATGTCATTTCATGGTAAAAACAATTGCAGAATTAATTCTCTAAATCCACACCTAGAACAGTAGAAAATGAATCACAATAAATTGACAATAAATTTAGGTTCAAAGCATTTGCAAAAATTAATAGCAAGAAGAAGAGAAGGCATTGCTACATATTAGAGATTGCTATTCATTGCATTATTTAGAGTAGAACCTACAACATATTTTCTTAAAGTTATTATCACTGTAGTAAATACTTGGAATTGAAGAATATTTGACTAAAAATGCTGATGAGTGACAAAGAACAAGAGAAAAATACTTAGTTTCTATGTGTTTAGAGTACTGAATGCTTTCTAGGTAAGGTAATGAAATTGTTTCCTCACAATCTGAATAGAAACACAAAACATACGCTTATCTTTGTTATATGTTCCTTTCACTAAAGGTATAAAAGCTCTTGAAAATAAGTTAATTATTTTCTACTTTTTTTCTCCTTGATATTAGATAAATTATGCAGCTAAAACATACATGAGAATTCACTCACTGGTGTTGTCTTTGTCTAGGCAAAGTTGTTGAGTTGTTGCCTAGACAAAGTAAGGTGCCAAACTCATCAATGTTTTTGACTAAAATGCTGTTTCTTTTTAGAAGGACTGCCTTATTTCATAAAGGATCAGGAATCAAAGGGACAAAATTCTTAAGTAAAAATTATCATTACTCCATCATCTCCATTCTGCAATTTATCTTATCCCAAAACATTCTAGCACTATTTTTGAGTCTTGCATAAACATTTTTCAAGCAAGGGAGAGTCTCAAATCCTACAAAGTTTATTGTGCCTTGATAAAAGGAGTCTTCACCAATACTGATATTTTGAAATGTTCATGTGTTTTGTGCCCCTGATAATCCCACCAGAGCAAGACTCAGAGTGGGGGGAATGATATGATTTTTTTTAAATAAGGAGGAAACAATACAGTTTTGATAGGAAAAGAGGGAAGGGAAAAACATCTGATGGCTTTTCCCATAAGTATTGGCTTTCTCAAGTAGAAAGAATATAGAAAGGACCTTAAAAGTTGATGACCTTAAAACTATTTCAAACTGTTTGTCCTTGTGACCCTTGTTTTAGTCACCTTTTTCATCACTGTGACCAAAAGATCTGAGAACAATATAGAAGCTCACAGTTTCAGAGGTTCAGTCCATGGTCAAAGGTCTCCACAGCTCTTGGCCTGAGGTGAGGCAGAACTTCAAGACAAAAGGGCATAGTGGAAGAAAGCAGCTCAGGACATGGCAACTAGGAAGCAGAGGCTGCTCACCAGGGATCAAATATATACTCCAAAGACTTGCCCCAGTGACCTAAATCCCTCTACCATACTCTACATGCCTACAGTTATCCGCAGATTATTTCTCTGATTAGGTCACATCTCTCATAATCTTATCATTTCACCTCTGAAAATTCTTGCATTGTCTCACACGTGAGCTTTTGGGGAATACCACACATCCAAACCATAACAACTCTTGAGCCCCAGTACACGAGCTTACCCCAGTTTGAAGTCTTATTCTACACATAATTTCATGTTACTTCATGGATTAACCTGTAAGTGTCCTTTGTATGCTCTTAGGATCAAGGCTAATCCCATGCATGTTACCTATAAGATCAAGAAGTCCCATCAACCCTGCCTGTGTCTACAACTTCACCTCTTAGGCTTGTACTGAAGCACCAGCCATATTGAACTTCCTCAGGATTTTCAAATCTACAGGCTTCTTTCCTTCTTTTGCATATTTTCCTCAATCTGGAATATTTACCTTTCCTGTTCTTTTTAGCCTGGATTTCTCCTATCTATCCCATTTTTCCAATGTCAGTTCCTCTTAAAATCCTTTTGAGACCACTTACTGCCCCAAGCAAGGCTGGATGAAGTACCCCCGTTAGGTACTTACTCTGTGCTATTTTTGCTATCTGTTTCCATAAGGTTCCACTCCCTTATCATCTTTATTAAATAAAATCTTCTTATAGACATAAGCATCTTGGGGGTCACCAACACTACTTTATTCACCATTGCATCATCAACATACAGGTCAATACCTAGAATATCAGAGTTCAATAGTGAGAATATTTTTTTAAAAAAATATATATTTTCAGTTGTAGATGAACACAATATCTTTATTTACTTATTTTTATGTGGTGCTGAGGTTTGAACCCAGTGCCTCACATGTGAGAGGCAAGCACTCTAATACTGAGCTACAGCACCAGCCCATGAGTCTGGTTTTTAACAGTCATGAAAGAATTTATTCATTCAAATCAATCTTTTTCTTTCTTTCTTTCCTTCTTCATCATTTGAATTAGAAGTCTTAATTATCAAAGCAATGAAAAAATTAGATAAATCTTCATCTATTCTGCTTATTATTTAGTTTTCTGATTAAAAGTTTTGTGTTGGAAAAAGGAGGTTATAGCTTTAAAATTACTCTGAATTTTATGAAAATTAGGTTTCATTATTCCCATTCAAAACAAGTAACTATTGATATCATGTGTGTAAAAAGTCTGACTATATTTCCTATGGAAACTCTATCTTGGAATTTTCTGATGATTTTCATTGATATATCATATTAGTGTGTTTCTGGGTTTTTTAAAACTCACATGTTCAATAAATTAATAAATTATTATTATTTTTTACAATGTGTAAGATAGCCCAGCATGGTGGTGCACATCTGTAATCCCAGTGGCTTTGAAGGCTGAGGCCAGTCTCAGCAATTTAGCAGTGCCCTAAGCAACTTAGCAAGATCCTGTCTCAAAACAAAAAATAAAAAGTATTGGGTTGTGGCTCAGTAGTTAAGCACCTCTGAGTTCAATCTCTGGTACCAAAAATATAGACAGTGAAGAATTAAAAATGCCAAAACTGATTAAAAAGGTGAATAACAACAGTTGTACCAAGGACTTGACTTTCAGCAATTAAAATACTGTGAGTTTTCTGGTAGCTAATAAATAATGGGAAGTTCATTGAGTAAACGCATTCTGTGTATCTGCAGACTTTTTCTCTCCTTGACAGATTCCACTGCTATGGTCTCAGTGTTTTTCCTCTCCAAAACTCATATTGAGATTGAATCTCTTGAAGTTATATATTAATGGAATTTGGAGGTGAGGCCTGAGAGGTAATTAGGATTATATAAGTTTATGAGTATGGCTCCTCATAATTGCATCAGAGACTTTATTAAGAGAGACCTGAGTTAGCAACTTTGCAGAGTCTTGCCATGCAATGTCCTTTATTTCAAAGTAAAATAATAAATAGTTTGAAGTAGAAATATAATAGATGGTATCATATCCTTCCTCCAGATTACATGCTAGCACCAGGCTCTGGTCTTTCCAACTTCCAGAACCATGATCTGAAATAAACCTTTTCTCTTTATAAACTATCCAATCTGTGGTACTAGAAACAGCAACAGAAAATGGACTACGTTACTCTTTAAGGCATAGACAAAATTTAACATAGATACTACACAAATATCAATATATTTGATACCTTCTGAGTCATAGTCACAACATTAATTTATGGAAGTTCAGGTGAACTAGAAGATTTTGATAAGCCAAAATTTCATATCTCAGAATTGTTTTCCCCCTGTGGTACAAGACAAGACCTCTTTACTTTTTAAAACTGAGACAATGGCTCACTCTTAGAATGAGAAATCAAAAAGTCAAAATTAGAAAACATTTTGGCACTACAGAATATATCTATTAGGCCCTATATCACCTGTACTTCTGGTTTGTTACCAGTCAATATTTGAAATCAGAAAAGTTTAAGAAATTTCACCTAGTTATGATAACAATGTTCTTTATGTAAATGAGAAATACCATAAATTCCAAGAGTAAGAAATTTTTCTCTTATTCAACTTATTGGCCTAAATGCAGCTAAAACTTTTAATTTGAAACTTGACATAATATCTTAGCTATCATCACTTCCATCTAGTTCATCAGAAGTTGACAGTTTTTCTTTGTTGTTTTTAACCTATGTATCTCTTGGGGGATATAGACTATCATTTATACTTCAAGCCAAGTATCATTTATACTTCAAGGTAAAAATAATCTACATATTCAAGAAGGTGTATTTCACCCTGAAAGTAAACAGGGTATGCAATCTTTCATGGCAAATAATTTCTATAATTGGAATACATCCAGTATAATTAATGGAGTTAGGTTATTCATCTTTTCTGAAAACCAGCTTATGTTGCCCTCTTAATGATAAGTCGAAGAGGCTGTCATTAACAATATTTCACAGATGGGTTGTGATTGAAATTTTTTAATTTATTTCTTTTCTTATCCAGACATTTTTCCCCTTTGTGATTTCAGAGTAAAATAATAAATAGTTTGAAGTAGAAATATAATAGATGGTGTCATACCCTTTGTCTCCTGCAAGCCCCAAGTGAAAGAAGGGATGGAAGAATAAAATGGAGAATGGCTGAAGAATAAATCAAGGCCAGTAGAAAAGAATTGACTGGTGGGCACTAGGAAAAAGGGAAGAGATGGAGGGAGGCTCAACCAGGGCCTTCCTCCAGATTACAATAACTGGCTGAACAGGCTTTTAGTTTAGTAGGTATAGTCAGTTTTAAAATCCAGGAATCAGTGAGCCAAATCAGATCTAGATATGTGGTTGTGTTATTCTGGTAGGAATGCAAGCAAACAGAGATCTAGAGAACCTAGTCTTAACCTCAAGAAGCCAATGCCAACCAAAGAAGGCTAAGGGTGCCAGACAAAAGAATGGTCAGCACAGCCTGGATAGAAGTCAGCTACATAGACATTTTGAATGTATGGGCTACTGGTAAGGCAGTAGTAGCTGATCAGAGTTCAAGAATGCTCCTTGATAGAATCTTTGGTCATATCCTAAAAGAGTGGAAGGAACTTTTTAAGATTTCAAGGTGATTATATTCCCCATAAATGATTTCAACCATTTCATACATTACTAAATTAGCTTTAAACACAAATGTAATGTACACCAAGCATCTATTCTTGCCAGATATTGTGTGCATCATCAGAAATATGAGATATGGAACCCCACTCACTATCTAGTGAAGGAAAAAGACTTGGTAACAGTTGAAGTAAAGCATGAATGTAAAACAAAGATATGAAGATGGTGTGTGGTCATTATTAAAATTCCCTGAAAGAGTAGGGGAAGTCTGCAAAAAGGAGGAAGCTTTATTTTTATTTATGTCAGTATTAATTTTAATAGAAATAGTGGAAACTACCTAAACACAGTGAAATAAATTGTGGTATCGATAAACAGCTTTGATGAAGACTTTGATGTTTTCTGAGGTTCTATCATGAATAAAGGGAAATATTTGTAGATATATTCAGTATACTTTTTATATATGATTGATAGTGTTTCAAGCAAAATCAAATGAATGATTATTTCCCTTCTAATTTTTGCTTTCAAGGGCATAGGCATCAATGTCTTTATATATTTATTTGGCAGAGTTTTTCTGAGTACCCTGTACATCTCAGATATTTGAGGAGATCTGGGTGAGCTGGTTTGGCCCTTGTGGGTCATTTGGGTGTATACACGCGCAACCATATAATATGGGACTAAATTTTGATGTAGAATGATGTCCAGAGAATCTGACAGTCACGCCTGGGGTAGTATGATCAATGGGTCTTCACAGAACAAATGCCTGGGATGAGTATTGGGAGCTAGAGTTTTAAGCTAAGCAATTTCCAGTCAAGGTAGAACAAAACCAAAGAAGAGTCGATCACAACAGACAAAGAACAGGAAAATAGTAGTCTGAGGTAATTCTGGAGACTCTTATGCCTGAATTTTTATTTTTTCTTATGCAGTTCAATTACTTGCATGAACTTTATCTGCTGGGTGGTGAAGGAACTTTTACAATTATTTTTACTAATTGGGACAATGTCTTTGAGTAGCAAGGAGTAGGAACCAACAAGAACCAGTTTTTAAAAGGGTTGAAGAGGGGACAACGAACAGCTATCTTTTAGCTTAAGTTGTGTTCAGGTATATTCTATTTAGAATATAATCCTAGGGAACAGGAGTGAGGAAGAGGGAAGAGTGAAATAGGAAAGGAAGGAAACAAAATGCATGTATTATTGAATTTCACACTATACAGATGACAGGTGTTGGTTACTATGAGATCTTCCCAGGCATCTTATACAATGTATTTCAAAACAGTCTGTCCAGGACATGAAAGTGGAAGCATACAGCCATTGTGTCCTCATCACTTCATCAGGGTGGCCTCACGAAGTCTTAACTTTCCCTTCACTTATGCATTATATATACATTTCTGCTGAGCCAGTCCCTGCAGGTGTGTAAAACAATAGTGGCAAAGAAACAAGTGAGAAGTTCAGGGTTGAAACAAAGGGCTATCAGGTTGCACTAATGGACGTGTTTTATAGAGTAAAACTTTGTAAACTAGGAATTCATTTGTCTTTTTCTCATTGGATATCTAATTATTCTTAAGATCTACTCCAAAGAAATATTTATATGAAAGTCTTCTGGAAGTTGAGTTAATTTCTTCTTCCTCCTACATCATCTTGTATCAAGTTGGGTTGCAATTTTTGGTTCATGCATTTGTCTCTCTCTGAGAGGACAGTGGCTTTATCTTTTCAGTCCCTGGATTCACTATCGTGTATGGTGTATACGAATTCTCTGATTCAGGGGAGGAGTAGATGTTGAATGCAGGCTGTTTGTACTCTTTCAGATTAAGAGTGAAAAGACATTGGAGTATAGGTCACTAAGATTTTCACTGACTTTATCTCCTTCATATCTAAAAAAAAAAAAAAAAAAAAAAAAATTCCCTGACAAGCTTTCATTGCAGTCGGCCATCTAAATAGAATGTCACTGATATTTCTGATTCAGTTCAACAAAAGCACGACTGCTTTTGTTTGTCACGTTTGTCAGCTCCTGTGAGAAATTCTATAAAGGGTCATAGCATCTGCTCAAGACCACAATAAGAGAAATCCCAAATAAGCCATGTTATAATATATATGATCATTAGTTTTATCATTATTCTGTCCTTTTTTAGGAATAAAAAGTCTCTGACCACAGAGAAAATTTGTGGTCTGTCTCAAAGGAGGCCACCCAGAAAACAATACACAGTAAAAACAAAACATAAAATATAGAAAGCTTTCCACAGAGGTGAGAGGTGATTTTTTTCACACCTTTTTTTCTCACCTGATAAGTGATAGGGCACACTGCTAAATCTCCTCTGTTCATTTGAAAGATGTTTCACATAAAACTGATTTAAACATATTATTATTTAGATTTCAGTCCTGAAGGCAGGGTAAGTCTGAACTATTAAATATTTTAAAAGTTACTTACAATATAAAAATAGTTCAAATGAACAATTTTCCAAAACTGAAAATAGGAGATTAAAGGATAATTGTCATAGTAACAATAGCTACAATTTAATGAATGGCCTACTAAGTACCAGAAACCATTATCAGCATTTGTAATAGGTCAATTATTAAAGATAGGTTCAATTATCCTTGCATGGGTTCTGTTTTTACAGATGAGGAAACTAGGATCAGAAGGGTAAGTGATTTATATCAAATGTCATATGAGAACTAGCAGAACTTATATACAGATACACCACAACACAAATGAATTTCATAGCTATGGGGCTGAGCCAAAGAAGGCAGAAATAAAGGATATACACTATATGATTACATTGGGATAAGGTTCCAAAACAGGTACACCTAAAGAAAGCTTATAAAAGTCAGGAGAGTAGTTACTTTTGTAGGGTGGGATTTTACTGGGAGGTTGTAACAGGAATCTTCTGGACTACTAGAAATGTTTTTTATCTTGACATGGGTAATAGAGCAAAAGCATATACATCTGGTAGGGCCTGAGCTTGTAATCCAGCTACTTGGAGGTTGAGGTAGGAGGAGGTATTTCAAGGCTAGCCTGGATAACTTAGTGAGATCCTGTCTCAAAATAAGAAATAAAAAGATCTGTAGATGTAGATTAGTAGTAGAGCAGCCCTGGGTTCAATTCCCACGTTTCTCTCTCTCTCTCTCTCACGCGCACGCGCACGCGCGCGCGCACACACACACACACACACACACACACACACAGAGCTCAGGTGAGGTGGAGGACATCTATAATCCCTGTGATTTAGGAGGCTGAGGCAGGAGGATTGCAAATTTGAGACCAGTCAGTAATTTAGTGAGATCTATCTCAAAAATAGAAAGGGCTGAAGATAGCTCAGGGGTAAAATACCTCTGGATTCTCCTCCCCTCTACACACAAAAGGGTTGTGTTAGTAAGCTTTGCATCGCTGTAGCCAAAAATGCCTCACAAGAACAATTTAGAGGGGGAATTTCTTTGTTTTTTTGGCTCATAGTTTCAGAGGTTTAGTCCATGGTAACTAGACTCCATGGTTCTAGGCCTGAGATGATGTAGAACATCATGGCAGAAATATGCTGTTGAGGAAAGCTGCTCAGATCATGGCAGCTGGGATGCAGAGGGAGGGAGAGAAGGAGGGAGGGAGAGAAGGAGGGAGGGAGGGGGGGAGAGAGAGAGACAGAGACAAAGACAGAGAGAAAGAGAGACAGCCAGAGAGAAAGGGCAGCTAGGGACATGATATAATCCCCAGGGGCATGGCCCCTCATGGTCTACTTTTTAAGTCTGCCTACAGGTATTTCTATTTCTGGTATATAGGAGGATATTTTGATATATATGCACATACATTGTGGGATGTATAAATCAATTAGCATATACATCATGCCATGTATTCATCTTTTTCATGGCAAGAACACTTAAAATCTAATCCTAGAAAATTTCAAATATACAATATATGGTTACTAACCAAAGATACCATGATGTATAATAGGTCTTTTGAACTTATTCCTTTTGTCTAACTGAAATTTTGTGTCCTTTGACTAATATCTCTTCAATCCCTCTCTCCAACTTCTAACTTCTGGTAACCATCATTTTACCCTGTTTCTATTATTTCTTTTTTTGTATTGTGAATGTAAATAAGATCATTCTGTATTTGTCTTTCTGTGCCTGGATTATTTCACTTAGCATGTCCTCCAGGTTTATTCATGGTATCACGAATAACAGGTTGTCCTTCTTTTTTTATGGTTGAACAGTGTTGTATTTCTATATATGCTACATTTTAAATATCCATTCACCAAGACAGGGATGCCCTCTCTCTCCACTTCTGTTCAACATAGTTCTCGAAACACTGGCCAGAGCAATTAGACAGACGAAAGAAATTAAAGGCATAAAAATAGGAAAAGAAGAACTTAAATTATCACTATTTGCAGGTGACATGATTCTATACCTAGCAGACCCAAAAGGGTCTACAAAGAAACTATTAGAGCTAATAAATGAATTCAGCAAAGTGGCAGGATATAAAATCAACACACATAAATCAAAGGCATTCCTGTATATCAGCGACAAATCCTCTGAAATGGAAATGAGGACAACCACTCCATTCAAAATATCTTCAAAAAAAATAAAATACTTGGGAATCAACCTAACAAAAGAGGTGAAAGACTTATACAATGAAAACTACAGAACCCTAAAGAGAGAAATAGAAGAAGATCTTAGAAGATGGAAAAATATACCCTGTTCATGGATAGGCAGAACTAACATCATCAAAATGGCGATATTACCAAAAGTTCTCTATAGGTTTAATGCAATGCCAATCAAAATCCCAACGGCATTTCTTGTAGAAATAGAGAAAGCAATCATGAAATTCATATGGAAAAATAAAAGACCCAGAATAGCAAAAACAATGCTAAGCAGGAAGTGTGAATCAGGCGGTATAGCGATACCAGACTTCAAACTATACTACAGAGCAATAGTAACAAAAACAGCATGGTACTGGTACCAAAACAGGCGGGTGGACCAATGGTACAGAATAGAGGACACAGAAACCAATCCACAAAACTACAACTATCTTATATTTGATAAAGGGGCTAAAAACATGCAATGGAGGAAGGATAGCATCTTCAACAAATGGTGCTGGGAAAACTGGAAATCCATATGCAACAAAATGAAACTGAATCCCTTTCTCTTGCCATGCACAAAAGTGAATTCAAAATGGATCAAGGAGCTTGATATCAAATCAGAGACACGCCGTCTGATAGAAGAAAAAGTTGGCTACGATCTACATACTGTGGGGTCAGGCTCCAAATTCCTCAATAGGACACCCATAGCACAAAAGTTAATAACTAGAATCAACAAATGGGACTTACTCAAACTAAAAAGTTTTTTCTCAGCAAAAGAAACAATAAGAGAGGTAAACAGGGAGCCTACATCCTGGGAACAAATCTTTACTCCTCACACTTCAGATAGAGCCCTAATATCCAGAGTATACAAAGAACTCAAAAAATTAGACAATAAGAGAACAAATAACCCAATCAACAAATGGGCCAAGGACCTGAACAGACACTTCTCAGAGGAGGACATACAGTCAATCAACAAGTACATGAAAAAATGCTCACCATCTCTAGCAGTCAGAGAAATGCAAATCAAAACCACCCTAAGATACCATCTCACTCCAGTAAGATTGGCAGCCATTAGGAAGTCAAACAACAACAAGTGCTGGCGAGGATGTGGGGAAAAGGGTACACTTGTACATTGCTGGTGAGACAGCAAATTGGTGCAGCCAATTTGGAAAGCAGTATGGAGATTTCTTGGAAAGCTGGGAATGGAGCCACCATTTGACCCAGCTATTCCCCTTCTCGGTCTATTCCTTAAAGACCTAAAAAGAGCATGCTACAGGGACACTGCTACATCGATGTTCATAGCAGCACAATTCACAATAGCAAGACTGTGGAACCAACCTAGATGCCCTTCAATAGACGAATGGATAAAAAAAAATGTGGCATTTATACACAATGGAGTATTACTCTGCATTAAAAAATGACAAAATCATAGAATTTGCAGGGAAATGGATGGCATTAGAGCAGATTATGCTAAGTGAAGCTAGCCAATCCCTAAAAAACAAATGCCAGATGTCTTCTTTGATATAAGGAGAGTAACTAAGAACAGAGTAGGGACGAAGAGCAGGAGAAGAAGATTAACATTAAACAGGGATGAGAGGTGGGAGGGGAAAGGGAGAGAGAAGGGAAATTGCATGGAAATGGAAGGAGACCCTCAGGGTTATACAAAAGTACATACAAGAGGAAGTGAGGGGAAAGGGAAAAATAATACAAGGGGGAGAAATGAATGACAGCAGAGGGGGTAGAGAGAGAAGAGGGGAGGGGAGGGGAGGGGAGGGGGGATAGTAGAGGATAGGAAAGGCAGCAGAACACAACAGACACTAGTATGGCAATATGTAAATCAATGGATGTGTAACTGATGTGATTCTGCAATCTGTATATGGGGTAAAAATGGGAGTTCATAACCCAGTTGAATCAAAGTGTGAAATATGATATATCAAGAAATATGTAATGTTTTGAACAACCAACAATAAAAAATTTAAAAAAAAATTAAAAAATTAAAAGCAAAATAAATAAATAAATAAATATCCATTCACCTATCCACGGACACTTAGGTTGATTCTGATCTTGGCTCTTGTGAATAATATTGCATGAATATGAACATGCAGATCTTGTGAATAATATTGCATGAATATGAACATGCAGATACCTCTTCTACATTTTCATTTCACATCTTTTGGCTATATACCAAGCAGCAAGATTGCTAGGTCACATGATAGTTCTATTTTTGTTCTTTGAGGAATCTCCTTATTGTTTTCATAGCCAGTATGAATACTGGCTATACTAATTTGCTATCCCTCTAACAATGTACATAAATTCCCTTTTCTCCATATCCTCACCAAAACTTATCTTTCATCTTTTGGATAATGGTCAGATGTGAGGTGATATTTCATTTGTGGTTTTTATTTGTATTTCCCTGATAATTAGTAAGCTTTTCCCCCCATATACTTTATGATCAATTATATATCTTCTTTTTCCCATTAGAAAAACAGGGTCAAAGTATATTGCATTGGGGAGATGTCTATGTTAGTTTTCCATTGCTGTGACCAAAATACCCAACAATGACAACTTAGGGGAGATAAAGTTTATTTTGACTCACAGTTTCAGAGGTTCAGTCTATGTTTGGCTGACTCCATTGCTTTGGACCTAAGTAGAGACAGAACATCATGGTGGAAGGGTGTGCTAGAAGAATACTTCTTGGAATGAGAGAGAGGGAGGTAGGGGAGAAAGGTGGAGGGATGGGGCCACAGGGAAAATACACCCTGGCAGGGCATGCCCCCAGTGGCCCACCTCCTCCAGCCACAACCCCATCTATGGGGATATCTTTTACTTTGTGGGGACATCTCATATCCAAGCCATATTACAATGCCAAAGTTAGGTAGGTTAGCAGTCCTCTTCCCAAGTGATTTGGGATTCACAGAAGAGTTTTAGTTTTTATAAAGAACTAAAGAGTTTTATGGGCTGAATTTTGTTCTCCAAAATTCATATGTGGAGTCTGAACCCCTAGTACCTAAGTATGTGATTGCATTTGAAGGTAGGATCTTTAAAGGGGTCATTTTAAATAAAAAGAAGTCATTAGGGTGGTCATAAAGGTGGGCCCTTTTGGTTGGTGTCCTTACAAGAAGAGATTAGGACACTCACACACACACAGAGAAGAGTGTGTGAAGACAGAGGGAGAATATGGTCTTTCATAAGCCAATAAAAAAGACCACAGGGGGAAAAAAAAACAACCCTGCTGACACCTCAGCTTTAGACTTCTAGCCTTTAATCGTGAGAAAATAAATTTCTGTTGTTTAAGCTACCCTGTAGCTGTTTGTTATGAAAGACCTAGCAAATCATACATGTGTCTCTAAAACCAGGGTCAATCTGGGTCTCAGTCAATTCAAATCAGACAGGGCCCAGGCCATGAAGACCAAGTATTAGGTCATACAGCTCAGAAAGCCGCCAGAACTGCCAGGACTATCTGGTTAATGATCTTAGCCAAAAATGAGTTCCAAACTCTATCCACTGTAGGAATGGGGCTTCTAATGTTTTTTGAAATGTGATTCTCCTTGATTCAACGATGGGGCAGAACAGAGCTACAGGTGGAAAATCTTTAATTCTGATGCTGAGCAGAGTCAGATATAAGCAGAGGTTGACTGACCATCTCAACAAGCTAATTAGCTGCATATTAAAAATTTGCCAGTAAATGTTGGAGTTGTAGAATATCATGCTAAGTGAAATAAGCCAATCCCACAAAATCAAAGGCCAAATGTTTTCTCTAATATGCAGATGCTAATTCACAATAAGGTAGGGGGCACTAGGGAAGAATAGCATTACCTTAGATGAGGTAGAGGGAAGTGATGGGAAGGGAGGGGAGGGGATGTGAGGATAGAAAAGATAGTAGAATGAAACAGACATTAGTACTGTATGTATATATGTGACTCCATGACCAATATGATTCTGCAACACGTACACTCAGAAAAATGAGAAATTATATCCCATCTATGCATGATATAGTAAAGTGCATAAATGTATTCTACTGTCAAGAATAACTAATTAAAATAAATAAAAAAATTAAAAAAAATAATGAGGAATGCTGATCCAGTAAGAATTGATAGACAAGATATTTGTTTCTGTTTGCACATTCCTTGGGTATTAGATCAAGGAAGACATTTGTGTGACACTGTGTGTGTGTGTGTGTGTGTGTTTAATATCCAATCTACACAATGAATACTTCAGTTCTTTTCCTTCACATGCTATACTATGATTGGACCACTATCATTGCTTCTATGGGTTACTGCAACTTCCTCCTTCTGTCTTACTGGTCTTTCTTTCTCCCTGGCCTCCAGAAGTGAGGAATAAGGGCAGATTATTTTAGGTATGAATAGGCACATTGTCACGATTTTCCCATTTGCATGCATATATTTGCCATAGAAAGAAATCACCTAGAAATTATCTTGAGTCCTTGTCCTAGTCTCTTAAGTCCAATTCTTTCTTCGCAATTACTCTCACTTTCATCTTTTCCTTTTCCATTTCTACATTTCCTAGTACTTTTCAGATCCTCCTGAACTCAGAAATAGCCTTACTTTTCTGCTTAGCTCTTCTCTTTCTCCTCAATACCTAAATTCATCCTACATAAAACTTTTTATAAAACATCTCTATAAAATTTTGACCACAGTGCTTTTTTCCTATTTATTAAATTTCAATAGCTCTAGACTGTCTGTAGCAACAAGTTCCAACACTCCTGAGCCTAATGTTTAAGGCTATGAGAATCTGGCCTGTGCTAGCATAACCTTATTTACAACTGCTCTAGCATTCCAGAAATCTTACAATGAATTGAAGTGGTGTCCTGTATTACCTTCCACAAGCCTGCCACCCAGCCCTCTGTCTCCCACTCTAATGCTTTAGCTGGTATGGTGTCATTCCTTAGCTTCCACCTCTTCCATGTTCCATCTGTCTTTCAAGACCAACTCAAAACCCAGATGCATTTGTTCTAGTTTTTCTACCACTATGATGTGCCTTCTCCTCTGCCTTTCCATGCTATCCATCTTTTATGGCTAAGAATAATTTTAACTTAACTTTCAGATCTTTCCTAACCACCCTGGCCTTCAATCCTTCCTGAAAGGCTATCATGGGGCCATTAGGTGCCAAACAGTGTCTGAGCCCTAGGGATCATAGCTAGATGATGTACAATTTGTAATGTCCAGGATGGTGTACTTCCTCTCTAAACTCCTCTCTAAACTCACTGCCCAAAGAATTGTCTTCCAATAATGGGATGTGTTAGAATTTTTTGTTTCTGTTTTGAACTGTCAATTATATTTCTAGAATTTTCCTTTAAAAAATGACTTGTCTCCCTTAGTTAGATTGTAAAGATTCTGTCACCCAAGCAAAGTATTTGCTATTTATACAAGAATGGAGAGGCATTTATGTACTAGGCATGAGGTCCTACTTTTGCCAGTGTTCCTCCTGGTGTAATATGTCAATTTTATGGGGCACACAAAACCCATAATTTTACAGGTATTATTGCTTAGGATAAGGTTAAAGTAGACACTGGCTATTTAGGTTTCTTGAAAAGTGAATTAATTTAAATTTAAAAAATTAAGTAATACTGTTTCAAGTTATAGTTTTGGAAAAAACTAAAAAGTGGTTCTTCAAGTGTGCTATATAAGAATGAACTTGCAAAGTAGAAAATAAAGCCCAGAAATACACTGGCTCTTACTCAAGTTACAAAACTTATAAGTCAGCATACAGGATTCAAGTGAAGGTACCAGGTTTCTCTAACTGAAACTCTTTAAATTTGCCCCTTTTACCATGTACCATGATACTCCTTTGCATAAAGATTAAGTTTAATTACTTCAATGTGTGACCTGTGTTTTTATATGGCTTCTCATCTCCTCTGTAAGATTTGCTTTTGTTTTTTAAATCCTTCACTACCAGAAAAATGAATGGGGCACTAGAGTGAATTTCGTGTGTCTCCAAGCACATTTATAAAACATAGAAGGAAAAAGACCCGATTTCCTGCCTGGCTGAGTGAAACGTTAATTCTTCACGTTGGCACCTCGACCTGCAGCTGTAATCAGGGCTGTTATGCCCAAATAGGCCCTTAAACGGAAGACCTGCTGAGCAGAGACCCACTTTCCCAGCCCCACTCAACTGCGTTGTCTTTTCTGCCAACTGACCAGGCGGAAGCAGCAGCAGGGGAGGAGGGACTGCAGGTAGGTGGGGAGGGGATCATTTTGAAAGCCCTAAATCCCTTGCAGGGAAGAAGCAGCTGCTCCTTGTTTTTCTAAACATCTGTCCCATCTGTGCTTGGCCTTACCTCACCGTTTGGTGGCTTGAGCTAGTTAAACGTGTATTTGACGAGGGATCACTTCTGAATGCTGGTTGGTGAGTCAAATAGGTCCAAGTGCTACCCAGAAAGTTTCTTTTATTGAAAAGAGGGGCAGTTGGGGCGCTTAAGGAGGATGGCTGTTTATTTTCTTCTCAAAAAACATACAGCTTTAAAGGACAGGGTCGTTATTTGGAACATCACCCCAAATGGACTGTATACCCTGGGGTTATTATTTCACAAAAGTTACTTCTAGAGCTCAGATTGTACTTACCGGCCCCGATTTGAAAGAGTAAAAATACTTGCACATCATATACCACTTTAATGGTAGGATGAGCTGTGCACACTGTGTGTGAGCTGCGTCTCACCGATGGTCTTCAACAGCGTACTGCTTGTAATTGGTTTGCTTGCTAATCCTGTGCTCTTGAGAATAAAGGCCTTATTTTTCTTCAGTTGTTTTTCCTTAGTACTCAGAACCAGAAGTGGGACCTGGCGAATATTAAATGGAGCTTTATGAATGAATGACAAAGAAAAATAAAGGGCGGATGTTTCATTTGGTTCTCTGAAGGAGAGTATGGAGACGGGGTCTCGGACTTTGACACAGCAGCGGAGGGAAATATAGTTCCAAAGTGCCAGATGCGGAACCACAAGCCTTCGCTACGCCTCCCAAAGCCAGGCTGCGCGGTGGGAGACAGTCCTCGCGGAAGCGCGCGCAGCCACGCCCCCTTCCCTTGTCAATGCCTCTGCAAGCTCCTTGAGCTCCCGGGACAGGTTTAGGGGCGGGGCCCACGGGGCGCAGGCGCAATGCGCGACGGAAGTAGGAACTTGGGCAGGGTAAAGGATAGGAGCTTTGCCGGGCTTTGCGAAGGGCGCCGCGCTCCTCCTCTTACCGCGGGAAGCTGCGGCGGCGCACGTGCAAACGAGCCCAAGCCCCTCCCCCATCCCACCCCCGCCCCTGCCCTGAGCCTCCGGGAGGCTGCCTTCTGCGACCGCCGTGATGGCGCTCGACCCCGCAGGTACGGGGACGACCAGCGTGGTTTGCCGAGGGCCTGGGCTCGGGTCTCGCGCCGCGGGCCTGCGGGCGGGGCGCGGCCTGGGAAAGGTGCAGAGCTGAGGTTGCACCGCTTCCGCACACTTCCCCTCAGGCCTGGCCGGCTGCTACAGGGTTTCCTGCCGGCCCTGGCGTCTTCCCCTGGTTGTAGGTCATTCTCAAGTGTTAGGTGAGGCGCGTTCCGTTTGTTGTCTGAACTTTCGTCCTGTTGTGGCCTAGGAACATCTTGCCGAGGGGGACTGGTTTCCTCATCGCCATCCTCATTTTCGCCCCTTTGGGGGCACCTGCTTCTTGCAACAGTGTGTCTTGCAGACGGTCTTGCCACAGAAAAAAATTCATTGGAGTCCCAGCGCACACTTTTACATTTCTTTTTGGTAGTTCATGGATCCCAAGTTCATCCTTAAAGCCCAACTTAACAGTTCAAAGGCTTTATCCTTGTGGCCACAGTCATTTTCTTTGGAAAGGATCTTGAGTCTTGAGTGCTCCTTTACTTTCATCTTTCCTCCAACTTGTCAGTTTCTCTCAAATTTTTTCCCTTACAGTAAACCTCACCCAGTGTACTTTTTTAAAGGTTATTTATGTAAGGGTGTAGCTGAGGGACTTCTTGTCACTCCTTTCATTTTAGAGAAAAACACAAAGTATTGAGAGGTGGGATGCTTTCAAACTTTCGGAGATTCTGAAGTTGAAAAAAACAGTCCCTTTCATGGTCTCTCAAGGAGAATGAAAAATATGTGCAGGACACAAATGATAAAAGTTTGTTGAATATTTTATTATCAAGAAAAGTAGTCTCATTTATCCAAAAATAGTATCTCCATTTTACAGAATAGGAAAGTGAAGTTCAGAGAGGTTAAATTACTAGTCCAAGCGTAGTGGTAAGATCTGGTAAGAGAAAAAAGATTGCATAGATTCTGTGATTAGAGCAATAGAATTGGTGCAGGTGAAATCATGTGGTTAGAAAAAGGATGATGTAGTCAAGAAGATCTTTGAGATGGAGGATATTGAATTGAATTTTTAAATAAGTAAACTTTGATAATGAAAAAAAGAAGATGGAAAATAAAGACTCTTAATTGAGGCAGAAAGGAGTTCTTGAACACATAATGATCATACAGGGTTTGGGCTGGATGACATTGGTCTAAGATGTATCTAAAACAGGCCAACATGCTTTCATGGGCCTAAAATTATTGCACATGTTTTTCTTTTTCTAGAATTTTCCCACTCTTCTTCTTCCCCAAATCTAATTCTGGTTCAGTTTTTGCTTGTCACTTTAGAGTCAATTTTGTAGGAGGCTTTTGCAAATTGTCACTGCTTCCCAGACTTTCAAAAATATATGTATTTTTTAGTATTTAGAATTATTTAAAACCCACCAAAAATTTACATAAACAGTGTACATTCTTTGTTTCATTCTAGATCTGAAGTTTTCCCTTGAGAAATAAAAGGAAACTGAGAGATACAATGGGTGTACATGTAACAAAAATAATTTGAGAAAGACAAACATGATTTGGAGAATCATGTGTAGTAAACAGTAAATATAGCTCATGTGATGTCACCTCTTTAAACTTATTAGGGAGTAGATGACTAGAAAGAGTAGACCTAGACTGCAGGAGATTGCCCGTTAAGGAGTCAATGCACTATTGTGGACTCAGTCCTAAATTTGTCTTTTTCTTTCAGATTTTTTCATTAACCAATTCGAAACTGTGTGGTAAAAGGTTTGAGGATGAGCAGTAGGGAGAGTAAGATACATTAGATATTTGTTAATGTTTCTTCAAGCCTTAAACTTTTATGATTCTGAATACTTGTTGGTGTCCATGGGTTCTTAACTCTGCGTAGTCAATTCACCACAGAAAAGAATATTTATTTGTTATTGGGTGAGTCAGTATCCTTATTTTTGTATAAGGTTGTTAATTTGTAGAAATCTATTATGTTTACAGATGTCAAAAAGATGAGAAATATCAACTAGAACTTGATGCAGGTAACAATATTGTGCCCAATGAGAACACTGTTGTCCAAGTTAACCTTCTTCTCTGTGGGAACCCCCTATTATATTTTCACATTTTAAATAGAGAGATTGATGGGCAATATTTTTAAGACCTCCTGGCATTGTGCTTTTGCTAAAGGATTATTACTGGGAGATTTTTAAAGATTAAAAGGTATGTTAATTATCTAAGAATGAGTAATTGAGAGTAGAGAATTTCAGATGTTTTTTTCTGCTAAATAAGGACGCTTACCTATATTTACTCACTATTGTATATGTAATCTCTGACTTAGTATTTGTTATATAATAGGTTCCTAGTGTTTGTTGGTAGAATAAATATCTGTGACTATCAAATATTGAAATTCTCTTAAATATTCATGCTATTTGTTAAACAGTTAAATGGTTTTATTGCACATTTACCATGTGCTAGGAGCTAGAGGGGTGTTCTTACTCTTCTGGAGGCTAGGAAGTTGATTAACAAGGTGACACTTGGGTTGGTTACTGGTGAGGACTCTTTCTTAGCTTGAAGATGGTTGCCTTTTTTCTGTATCATCTTGCAGTTGGGCTATGGGGGTTCTTTTATAAAGTTACCAATCCTCTTGGGTTAGGGCCCCACCCTCATGACCTCATTTAATCATAACCCATAATATATATTATCCTTTGTATAAGACACATAAAAATTTAAGTTGAGCAATTTCTTAAGTGTCAATTCTATAGGACAACTATACAATTTTATAGGTGCCTTATATATAGGGATGCTGAGACAATGGGCTAATTACCTCCTTAAAGCACTATCTAAAAATATAGTCACTTGTGGGCTATGGCTTCAACATTTGAACTTTGAGGAGCAGTGGAAGAAAACAATTCAGTCAATACCAGTTATCTAGCAGGAGAAAAAAGATTGCATAGATTCTGTGATTAGAGCAATAGAATTGGTGCAGGTGAAATCATGTGTTTAGAAAAGGATGATGTAGTCAAGAAGATCTTTGAGATGGAGAATATTGAGTTGAATTTTTAAATAAGTAAACTGTATTAATGAAAAAAAGAAGATGGAAAATAAAGACAGAAGATTGAACTGGAGTTTGGTTTTACAAGTTATTTGCTGGGTAATGTTAATGAGATTGTTTTGAGCTCATTTCTTCATATCTGCTTCTGAATGAAATGCTATTTGTAAATAATTTCTTCCACTCCTTTCTTTTTTTTTTTATTTTTTGGTACCAGAGATTAAACTCAGGGGCACTCAACCACTGAGCCACATCCCCAGCCCTATTTTGTATTTTATTTAGAAACAGGGTCTCACTGAGTTGTTTAGCTTCTCACTTTTGCTGAGGCTGGCTTTAAACTCACAATGATCCTCCTGCCTCAGCTTCCCAAGCTGCTGGGTACAGGCATGTGCCACTATACCCAGCTCCACTCCTTTCTTCTTTCTGGAAATGTTTATTGTGCTCCTTCCGCAATCATAAATGTAAGCTGATTGGTCAGCTAAGTAGGATAACTAATGGGATGGCAAAATTCAGGTTTCAATTATAGAAAATTTAAGTTAAAATCAGGATACTGAGTAATATTCCATTGAGTATATATACCACATTTTCTTTATCCATTCATCTATTGAAGGACACCTAGATTGATTCCATAGTTTAGCTATAGTGAATTGAGCTGCTATAAACATTAATGTGGCTGCATTACTGTAGTATGCTTATTTTAAGCCCTTTGGGTATAAACCGAGGAGTGGGATAGCTAGTAAATGGATGGAGTTGGAGAATATGATGCTAAGTGAAATAAGTAAATCCCATAAAACCAAAGGCCTAATGTTTTCTATAATATGTGGATGCTAATTCACAATAAGACAATGACACTAGAGAAGAATAGCATTACCTTAGATTAGGTAGAGGGAAGGGAGAGGAGGAGAAGAGATGTGGGGAAAGAGTAGAATGAAACAGATATTGTGTGTATATATGTGACTACATGACCAATATTAGTCTGCAACATGTACACTCAGAAAAATTAGAAATTATATCCCATCTGTGTATGATATATCAAAGTGCATAAATGCATTGTATATTTTAATGTATAACTCATTAAAACAAATAAAAAATTAATTTAAAAAATTTAAAAAATTGACTACATGAAAAAAATTGAGATGCTGGTAGGATTTGGAAATTACTAACACTGTGACAGTAGTACAGTTATAAAGATGGAGGTGAGTACTGAGAACTCTACAGGAACACCATCTTTGAAGCTGGAATCTGTGGGATCACCTCAAGAGTAAGTGCAGTTAATTACCTTGGCAGCCTCTATATTTTTTCTAGTATTGCCATTGTTCAGTATTTGTAAGTCTGTTTTAAAATGTGCCTTCCACCTCTATGTTAATGTTAATGTCTTCATTTTTGCAAATCTTGTTCTGAAAGTGAATTTAAATTTCAGTCAAAGTTTAGCCAGAGATAAGCCGATGGAGGTGGTCAGTGATCATCCTGGGAAATGTTACCTCTGCTCTCTCCACCAAAAAAAAAAAATTATGGATCTGATCTGGTTTGCATGTTTGAGTGAATTGATTCTGAAGGCCATATTAAGAAACATGGTCTGATTTGAGCAAACGCTACATTTTTTTAATTATGTGAATAGCTCTCAATATAAAAAGTCCTGCACCTCATTATCAAAGTAGTATATGTTCTTTGTAGAAATTTTATGAAATATTGTAAGATAAGAAAAACCAGTGGAGATAGGGAGGAGATAAGCATTGGAGAACATTTATAAAGTTTAAAATGTTCTGCTATCTTCTAGATGTATATGAGAGAAAAAAAAACAAGTCAGGTAATACAATGCAAAGTAGGCCACAGGCAAACTGTCTTGTGTTCTTCTATCAAATGTCTTCTTCTGTTCCCTATAACATTGATGTTTTTTTTCTTTATTAGATATCAGTGGAAAATTATACTTTTTGGAAAACATAGTTTCAAAGTTTTACCAAATAAAGTAAATGAAACTCGTTAATTCATTTAAGAAATTATGGTTATATTGTAGTTTATAGCAGATTTCTAAATTTGACATGTCATATTGCATAAGTTGATTTCCTGCTTTGATCTACTTTTCGATTTGTTGAGTAAAAGGGGAAGTTTTCACACCTAGCAATTTGTACAATCTGAAGTTCAAGAAATTGGTGGTATTGAGAAATGAACATCTACTGTGAAGGAGTTGGTTATTAATAGTGAAAGTTGATAAGATAAAGAAGTTCAGATGAAGTATGTCATTGTGGGATATAGGTAATAAATGACTCAGAAACTAAGCAGAAATAAGTGCATATACCTTGTTGATATAGTTTCCATATTTTGTAAGAGTTTGAGACTAAAAGATTAGATGTTGCTAATTAACCTAATATTTTATATTCCTTCTCTTCATAGAAAAAGGTGTTTGTCAGCTACCTTCTTCTTCTTTTTAATAGTTTTTCTCCCATTGGAAGGGGTCAGAATTCATTTGTCTTTACTTTCTGATCAAAAAATGAGAACTGTGAAATTTTGAATTTTGCTTGTTCCAAATGATACTTCTGAAATATACAGTTGTATTGTCTAAGGGTTATTTCCATGCTTTGGCATAACTGCAGAAAATCAATTAACGTTATTTACCAAGTTCTCTTAGATAGGCCCCATATGTATGATGGTGTCATGGAAAATTTGAGATCTTGGTTATATGACTTAATGTTACCTTTCATCAGAGACTTGGGTCATTTTACCTCTGTGAGCCTCCATTTCTTTATCTGTACAATTTGATCAAAATATTTAACCTAGGAGGGTTGTTATGAAGACTGTATGGCCTTCATCGTCCTTGTCTCCTTTTTGTTTTGTCAGTTAAAAATAGCATGAAGGTAAGACTGTATTAGACACATGGATCCTAACTGTCTTGATTTTCCCAATTTAAGATCTTTCCTTCATTCCTTTCCTCATGTTGCACTTTTATTATTGCAAGAGGGTATGAGCAAGCTGGCAAGAACATGAAAATCTTGTCATGAGCATCCATATGGAGGGAACTAGAGTCTGCCTAGCTTCTGGTGGGAAGCACTTAGTGTTATGGTTTGGATATAAGGTGTTCCTCAAAAGCTCATGTGTGATACGATGCAGGAATATTCAGAGGAGAAATGATTAGATCATGATAGCTGTAACTTAACAAATTAATTCGTTTGATGGATTAATAATTTGAATGGATTAATGGGTGGTAACTATACACATGTAGGGCATAGCTGTAGGAAGTAGGTCACTGGGGGGATTTTATTATCCTTGACTTCTTGCACCAAAGCTCTCTTTGCTTGCTGGCTGTCAGGAACAGAGTAACTTTTCTGTAGCATGCCCTTTTGCCATGATATTCTGCATCTTCTCAGGCCCAGAGCTATGGAGTTGGCCTGCCATGGATTCAGCCTCTGAAACCTTGAGCGAAAATAAACCTTTTCTTAAGTTCTTCTTATCAGGTATTTTAGTCACAGTGATGAATATTAGGAAGTAAGGTATTTAGGAAGTAACAATTGAGAACTATGATCTTATTGTTCTATACTTGATGCTTTCTCTTTGATGCTCTTGGTAGCTAATAAAGGAGAGGAAAATAAAGATTGAACCTGTGCTAATGAAAATACTTTTGCAGATTTATTACAAGCATTTTTCTTGTGTGTGTGTGTGTGTGTGTTTCCCTCTAGAGTAAATAGTAGCATGGAACTATGAAGACTCAGGAACAAATAGGAGTACCTAGGAAGTTTTTTTGAATTGGCATTAAGAGCTGGTTAATCTCAGTGGCTTGGGAAGCTGAGGCAGGAGGATCATGAGTTCAAAGCCAGCTTCAGCATGTTATCAAAGCCCTAAACAACTCAGCAAGACCCTCTCTCTAAATAAAATATAAAAAAGGGCTAGGGATGTGGCTCAGTGGTTAAGTCCCCTGGGCTCAATCCCCTGTACACCTCTCCCCCCGCCCAAAAAAAGTGGAATTAATTTAAATAAGAACTGAGTTAGTTAAATCAGAACATGCTATGAAGATTCTGTAGTACTCTGATTTGTTTCACTGTTATCTTTGTCGATTCATTGCAAGTGCTGTTATCAGTAGCCTTATAATCTGGTGCTGCCATATTGCAAGAATACATGAGCCCCAAAGCAAAATCTGAGCTAACAAATTCAGCCAGTGAAAAAGGTGAAAATTGACTTTTAGGTGATGATAGAATGTTGAGAAGTTAGAGCTTTGGAAATTTTCCGTGATTGTGTTACCCTGCTTTATAAATTCATGTGACTATATAGAAGGAAACTTACCAAAAAAAAATTTTTTTCTCCAGGCTCTTGTACAAACGTATAACATGTATACAACATTGACATGAAGGGAATCAGAAGTTTTTGAATTTTATGAAAAGTTCCATATCTATAATATTTTCAGTGTTGAAGATAGCTTTAAAGTTAATTAATCATAAAAATCTAATTAATTAATAATTAATGTTTAATGACTGTGTGCTACCAAGTGCAAAATCTTTAAATTTATAAATTTTTATAAGGGATATTTTTGATGCAATGCCAAGATTTTGGGAAACTGAAATTAGTATTCATGCAATTCTGCAATTATTTATTTGCCTTAGGAGGTTTTAGAAGAATGATCAGAAGGAATTTTTGTAAGCAGTTTAAAGAACTTGTTTGATAGGGCTATTTTAACTTAGAATTCATAATGAAGATAAATTCCTATTATAATTTATTTATGGAAAAATGGCTCAATATTACAAAAATGGTTCAGTATTACTAAATCTGTATCCAGAAAACTGATTTAAAAAATTGCTTTAGTTATGTGTGACCATTGCAAGATTTATAGAACAAAGAGATTCATTTGGTACATTATAAATAAGTGATATCAATTAAAACAGAGGTGAAAGAGGTAAAACTTTGAAATTGATTTTCTAAAGTTGATCAGTATATCACAATATTTATTTGAATCTGCTCAGTAGTTACACTGTTAATTATTGAGATCTGATTATGATTTATGCTATAACAACCGTGAAATGGAGTGTGTGGAGATAGTCCTAGTTTTATTTCCTCTTTAAGTACACATTAGCTTTCTAGTCAACAAGATGACTCAAGAGCATTTCAAATTCAACATGTCCACAACAGCCCCTGGTCTTTTGCATTCTTTGTCTCAGTGAGTGGTCACATCATTTCACTTGGAGCCAGAAAACAGGGTGCCCTCCTTGAATCATTTATTTTCCTTTGTCCCTTCAGGCCCTGCCACTCTTGTGAAATCTCTCTTGAATCTATCTGTCCTTTTCTCTCCATTCATATTTTCAGCTTGTTCTATAAGCTTAGTTTTCTTTTTCTAATTTTATGGCAGTTTCTTTCAAAACAAAGGGAAAGGAGAAAGCACAGATAAATAGTATAGCACAGATTTCAGCAAACTCCCTTGTGGGCCAAATCTGGTAATGCTTGCAGAAGCTAGGAATGGTTAGTAACCTTTTTAAAGGGTTGTTTGAAAATATACCCGCCCCCCCCCCCAAACACACACAGATGGTATGTAGCCTGCAAACTTAAAATATTTATACTCTGGTTCTTAAGGGAAAAACTGTCCTATCATAGGCAGCAAAATTGGGATACAACTAGAGGTGTGATAACGAGAAAAAACATCATGTGAATACCTTCATATAATTATTTTGAAATTTTAGGTGAGATAAGTGTCCTTGAGAAATTTAAACTTAAAAAACTCCAAGTGATCCAAGAATAAAAATCCCTTAGAAAATTGAATTAGTTGTTAAAATTCTCTTTGCGTCTTCATGCCCCACATACATACTTCCAAACCAAGGCCCTGATAAGTGATGGATCTGCATCTCATAAAAAGGAAAAGAAAGAAAGAAAAAATCAGTAGGAGATCTATATGCACATCTACACGTCTATATGTGACTATCTGTATTTTAAGAGATTTATTGCAGAAAACTAGCTCAGCTGATTGTGGGCAGCAATTGGGCAAGTCTAGAATATGGAGCAGGGCAGGCTATCAGAAAGCGCAGGCTTAGTACTCTTGGTCAAGAGCTGAAGCTGTAGTCATCTAGTGGAATTGTTCAGGAAAGCCTGGTTCTGCTTTTTATCCTTTTAACTAATTGAATCAAGTGCACCCAAATTATTTTGGGTAATTTCCTTTACATAAATCTGCAAGATATCTTCAGAGCAACACCTGAATTAGTGTTTATTTAAAAAAAACTGGGTGTCTATAACCTGTAAAACCTGATCCATAAAATTGACCATCACAGGTGGTTTCTGCCAAATTTTGAAGGAACAGGTAATAATCTTTATATAGGTTGAGCATTCCTAATCTGGAAATCTAGAATTTGAAATGTTCCAAAATGTGAAACTGCACAATTTAGGATGCTAAACTGGTAAAATCTATGTGAATATTCCAAAATTCTAAATCTAAAACACTTCTAGTCCCAGTCATTTCAGATAAGGGATATTCAACCTGTACAGAGTGATTCAAAGAATATTAGAGGCAGGGAAAAATCCCTAATTTCTTGTTTAAATAATGTAACTTCGATACCAAAACAATACAGACAAGAAAGTCATAAGTAAATCATAAATTCTAAAAAGAATTTAAGCATTCAAGATAATCATCCTGTTAATTAATATTCACTATTTTTTCCTAAAGAATGTAGCCGTAGAATTAGAAGACACAAAACAGTCCCTAAAATTGTCTGCTTAGATACTAGAAGAGAATCTATTGTCAGATTACCAGAGTAATGATAGAGTAAAGTTGTGTGGGTTTTAAGGACAATATTAAAAGAAAAATTGAACCTGTACACCAGCAATAAATAATTATAGCCTGTTATCTATGGAACAACACCTTGACCAATAGAAATTAAATTAAAAAATGAGCAGTAATCTTTAAGGAGAAAAGCATAAGATTTTTGTCTACTTAATTATCTAATTTGTAATAATTTATGTGTTAAAATATCTGTTAAACTATGTGTCTTTTTAAAAGCTAAATTATTTTAAGTTGAGATGACCAGCTAGTGACATTTACAGACTTCAAGTGAGTTTTCATAAGTGTATACTCTAATCAAGACATCCATCAGAATACCCCTCTCCACACCCGTAGACAACCACTGTTCCATTTTTGTCACTGCAGATTAATTTTGCATGTTCTTCAACCACATAGCTAAGTAGCAAGTATTTTTGAGATTACACATGTTGAGTGTGTCAGTATTCATGATAGTATTGTTTGTAGGGTATCCATAATACCTTTCTTTTTTGTTGCTAAGTAATTTTTGGCCATTTGGAATAATGCTTCCATAAACAGACTTGTATAAGTTGTTTTCTGGGCATAGTGAAGTTTTCCAAAGAAATTTACTATTTACTTTTATCAGTAATGTATGAAAGTTCTAGTTGCTTCACATTGTCTCCATTGTTCAGTGTTGTCTGTGTTTTAATTTTAGTCATTTTTGTGGTTATGAAATAATATCATAGGTTTCATTTGCATTTTTGATGATTAACGATTTAGGGCATCTTTTCGTGTGTAGATTTATAATTTGTTTAGCTTTAGTGATATTTTTGTCCACTTTTTATTGGGTTGTTGTTTTTATTACTACATGTAATTATTATATGTAGGCATTCTTTATATACTTTGTATTCAAGTTCTTTTTCATATACATATGCTTGAACTGTTTCTCTTGGTCTCTGGTTTTGCCTTTTAATTTCCTTAACATTATCTTTTGATGAACAGAAAATACTGTATTTGGTGAAGTCAAATTTATCAGCTTTTTCCTGTACGGTTCTTTGTATTCTCTTTAAAAATTTTTTGCTCCAAGGAATTAATTTTTTTAATAGTTTTAATTTTACATGTAGGTTTGTAATCCATGACAAATTATTTTTATTTTTGTGGTATTGGGGATTTAATCTAGAGGCACTTAACTACTGAACTACATCTCCAACCCTTTGTATTTTTTATTTTGAAACAGGTCGCTAAGTTGCTAGGGCCTAAGTTGCTGACTCTGGCTTTGAACTGGTGATCCTCCTGCCTCAGCCTCTAGTATCAGTGGGATTATTTTTGTGAATAAAATGAAATAGGGGATCAGTGGGATCAGGCTGATATTTTACATGTTCACATATTTGTTCTGCCACCATTTATTGAAAATGCTTTTATTTTATCATTGACTAGCCTTGTTGTATTTGTCCAAATAAATTTATAGTCCATGGAAGTACTCTGGACTGTATTTTATGTTACTTTATTTGGTTAATCTAATTATGCCAGTACTACCCCAACATTTTGTGTAGCTTTATGGTAAAACTTTGTAGTTGCTGCAGGTCATCCAAATTTGTTCCCCTATTTTGGTGTTATTTGGTTGTTCTAGATCCTGTGTTTTTGTATACATTTTTGACTTGTTATTATCATAACTTTGTATAGTAATAATTTAATATTCACAAGAAATTGCAAACTAGTATAGTTTTCATGTACCTTTACCATCTTTTTCTAATGATACTATATGACATAATCATAGTACACACTTTCCCAGTGGGTGTGATGCTGCTTCCAACGGGGACAAAACTTGTTATTGGGTGGAGGCAAAAATTCTGCTTCTTTAATATATAAAAGCCCTGTTACATATTCAGTATGTAACTTTTAAATATATTTTTGATGTTAATATTTTATGGGGGACATTAGGAATAAATATCAATAAAAGGCTCCTTTTAGGGAAAAAGTGAAAAAAAATGTTGGGGGCACAATGCTATGATAAAGACATTGGCATGATACTGTTGACTCAGATACATACATATCTTAGTTATAGTTATGACATTTTATCCCATGTGAAGATTTAAGCAAGATTTAAGTAACCATGACCACAGCGTACAGAGCTGTACCATTACCACTAAGAAAATCCCTTATTACCTCCTAATAGCGTCACCCTCACTAATGTTTTCCATTGCTATAATTTTGTTACTTCCATAATTTTATATCAATGGAATTATATACTATGTAGCCTTTAGGATTATCTTTTTTTTTCTATTTAGCATAATGTCCTTAAAGCCCATCTGAGTTGTTATTGTGTATTAAAAGTTCATTTTGTTTTATTGCTGAGGAATATTTAACTTTCTAGATGAACATTGTTTATTCATTGACCTGTTGAACGATTTTTGTGTTATTTCTAGGTTTTGGTATTACAGATAAAGCTACAATGACATTTTTATGTAGATTTTTGTTTTCATTTTTTTAGGATAAATCCTGGGGAGTGCATTTGTTGAGTTGTAGGGTTAGTTTTTGCTAAACTTTGTGAGAAGGTGCATACTTCACAGTGACTGTACAGTATTGTTCCCTTCAGACCCATTTGCTCTGTATTCCTGTCAGTCCTTGGTAAATTGTTATTTTTTAAATTTCATCTATTTTAATAGGTCTTGAGTAGCATCTGTTTGTAGTTTTAATTTGGATTTCCCTAATTGCCTATAATATTGAGCATCTCTTCCTAGACTTATTTTCCATTTCCATATCCTGGTATAGTGTCTGTTCAAATCAATTGCCTATTTCTAATTGGGTTGTTGGTTTCCTACTGTTGAGTTTAAGGAATTCCTCATATATTCCAAGTACAGCTCCTTTGTCAGAAATGAGATTTGTAAATGAACTTTCACAGAGGAAATGTCTGTAAATTTGGTGAAGTCAAATTTATTGATTTCTTTTTCTTTTATAGATCATATATTTGTATCATATATAGCTCTTTGCCTAATTCTGTCATGAAGATTTTCTCATGATTTCTTCCATAAGTTTTTTTTCCTTTGGCTTTTTATTTTGAAGTAATGAAGACTTCACGTTAAGTTGTAAAAAGTAATACATAGTGTCTCATGTAAGGTTATCCTATTTTCCTAGGAGTGACATAAAATTTGTAGTAAAATATCAAAACCAGGAAATTGAAGTTGGTATCATACTTTAATGAGATTATAGTGCTTTTCAGTTTTCACCAGTTCTAATACACATTAATAGGTGTGTATATAGTAGTATACGTCATTTTTTCTTTTTGCAATTTAGGGGATCTAACCCAGGGCCTTGTGTGTGCTACGCAAGCATTCTACTACTTAGTTACATTCCCAACCAGTTCTATGTAGTATTATTTTATGTTCCTGCTCTTACAAAGAAAGTGTTTTGGGTTTTGCCACCCAGTGTGATGTTAGCTGTAGGTTTTTTACAGATTTTTTTTTCTACTGGGTGCTTAATCACTGAGCTGCATTCTGTAGCCTTTTATATATATATATATATATATATATATATATATATATAGAGAGAGAGAGAGAGAGAGAGAGAGAGAGAGAGAGAGAGAGAGAGATCTTTATATATATATTTAGAGACAGGGCCTAAATTGCTGCTGAATTGCCTAGGGCCTTCTTAAGTTGCTGAGGCTGGCTTTGAACTCTCCATCCTCCTGCCTCAGCCTTCTGTTGATAGTATCTTGCAGATACTCTTTTTTTTTTTTTTTTGGTACTGGGAATTGAGCTCAGGGGCACTCAACCACTGAGCCACATCCCCAGCCCTATTTTGTATTTTGTTTAGAGACAGGGTCTCACTGAGTTGCTTAGCTCCTAGCTTTGAACTGGGGATCCTCCTGCCTCAGCCTCCTGAGCTGCTAGAATTACAGGCCTGCCCCACCATGCCTGGCTGCAGATACTTAATTGAGTTAGAGACATTTTCTTCTATTCTTAGTTTATTGAAGACTTTTTTGTTCATTTAGTTTTATGAATGTATATTGGATTTTGTCCAGTCTCTTACTGTATCAATTGGTGTGATTATATAATTTTCTTTTTATAAGCTATTAATATAATGTATCATATTGAATAAAGTTTTAGATAAGTGAATCAGTCTTGTATTGCTGGAATAAGCCCAATTTAGCTGTGGTATATTTCTTCTTTTATATTTTGATGTGTTCAGTTTGCTGAGATTACATTGTTGAGGTTGTTTGATCTGTGTTCATGAGGGATATTGGACTGTGAGGTATGTGTATGTCTCTTTTATAAATACCGTGTTTCCTTTTGGTATAAAGGTAGTGTTGGTTTCCTAAAATGTGTTGGGAAGACACTGTAAAATTGGAGCTTGTTTGTTCTTTATTTTTTATTTTTTTTTTTTTAAATTTTTTATTGTGGGTTGTTCAAAACATTACAAATTTCTTGACATATCATATTCCACACTTTGATTCAAGTGGGTTATGAACTCCCACCTTCACCCCATACACAGATTGCAGAATCACATCAGTTACACATCCATTGATTTACAAATTGCCATACTAGTATCTGTTGTGCTCCACTGCCTTTCCCATCCTCCCCCCTCCCCCCTCCCCACCTCTCCCCTCCCCTCCCCTCCTCTCTCTCTACCTCCTCCACTGTATAACCCTGAGGGTCTCCTTCCATTACCATGCAATTTCCCTTCTCTCTCCCTTTCCCTCCCACCTCTCATCCCTGTTAAATGTTAATCTTCTTCTCCTGTTCTTCGTCCCTACACTGTTCTTAGTTACTCTCCTTATATCAAAGAAGACATTTGGCATTTGTTTTTTAGGGATTGGCTAGCTTCACTTAGCATAATCTGCTCTAATGCCATCCATTTCCCTGTAAATTCTATGATTTTGTCATTTTTTAATGCAGAGTAATACTCCATTGTGTATAAATGCCACATTTTTTTTATCCATTCGTCTATTGAAGGGCATCTAGGTTGGTTCCACAGTCTTGCTATTGTGAACTGTGCTGCTATGAACATCGATGTAGCAGTGTCCCTGTAGCATGCTCTTTTTAGGTCTTTAGGGAATAGACCAAGAAGGGGAATAGCTGGGTCAAATGGTGGCTCCATTCCCAGCTTTCCAAGAAATCTCCATACTGCTTTCCAAATTGGCTGCACCAATCTGCAGTCCCACCAGCAGTGTACAAGTGTACCCTTTTCCCCACATCCTCGCCAGCACTTGTTGTTGTTTGACTTCCTAATGGCTGCCAATCTTACTGGAGTGAGATGGTATCTTAGGGTGGTTTTGATTTGCATTTCTCTGACAGCTAGAGATGTTGAGCATTTTTTCATGTACTTGTTGATTGACTGTATGTCCTCCTCTGAGAAGTGTCTGTTCAGAGGCCCATTTGTTGATTGGGTTGTTTGTTTTCTTATTGTCTAATTTTTTGAGTTCTTTGTATACTCTGGATATTAGGGCTCTATCTGAAGTGTGAGGAGTAAAGATTTGTTCCCAGGGTGTAGGCTCCCTATTTACCTCTCTTATTGTTTCTTTTGCTGAGAAAAAACTTTTTAGTTTGAGTAAGTCCCATTTGTTGATTCTAGTTATTAACTTTTGTGCTATGGGTGTCCTATTGAGGAATTTGGAGCCCGACCCCACCGACTGTAGATCGTAGCCAACTTTTTCTTCTATCAGACGGCGCGTCTCTGATTTGATATCAAGCTCCTTGATCCATTTTGAATTCACTTTTGTGCATGGCGAGAGAAAGGGATTCAGTTTCATTTTGTTGCATATGGATTTCCAGTTTTCCCAGCACCATTTGTTGAAGATGCTATCCTTCCTCCATTGCATGCTTTTAGCCCCTTTATCAAATATAAGATAGTTGTAGTTTTGTGGATTGGTTTCTGTGTCCTCTATTCTGTACCATTGGTCCACCCGCCTGTTTTGGTACCAGTACCATGCTGTTTTTGTTACTATTGCTCTGTAGTATAGTTTGAAGTCTGGTATCGCTATACCGCCTGATTCACACTTCCTGCTTAGCATTGTTTTTGCTATTCTGGGTCTTTTATTTTTCCATATGAATTTCATGATTGCTTTCTCTATTTCTACAAGAAATGCCGTTGGGATTTTGATTGGCATTGCATTAAACCTATAGAGAACTTTTGGTAATATCGCCATTTTGATGATGTTAGTTCTGCCTATCCATGAACAGGGTATATTTTTCCATCTTCTAAGATCTTCTTCTATTTCTCTCTTTAGGGTTCTGTAGTTTTCATTGTATAAGTCTTTCACCTCTTTTGTTAGGTTGATTCCCAAGTATTTTATTTTTTTTGAAGATATTTTGAATGGAGTGGTTGTCCTCATTTCCAACTCAGAGGATTTGTCGCTGATATACAGGAATGCCTTTGATTTATGCGTGTTGATTTTATATCCTGCCACTTTGCTGAATTCATTTATTAGCTCTAATAGTTTCTTTGTAGAGCCTTTTGGGTCTGCTAGGTATAGAATCATATCATCTGCAAATAGTGATAATTTAAGTTCTTCTTTTCCTATTTTTATGCCTTTAATTTCTTTCGTCTGTCTAATTGCTCTGGCCAGTGTTTCCAGAACTATGTTGAACAGAAGTGGAGAGAGAGGGCATCCCTGTCTAGTTCCAGATTTTAGAGGGAATGCCTTCAGTTTTTCTCCATTCAGAATGATGCTAGCCTGAGGCTTAGCATAGATTGCTTTTACAATATTGAGGTATGTTCCTGTTATCCCTAGTTTTTCTAGAGTTTTGAACATAAAGGGATGCTGTACTTTGTCAAATGCTTTTTCCGCATCTATCGAGATGATCATATGGTTCTTATTTTTAAGTCTATTGATGTGGTGAATAACATTTATTGATTTCCGTATATTGAACCAGCCTTGCATCCCAGGGATGAATCCTACTTGATCATGGTGTACAATTTTTTTGATATGTTTTTGTATCCGATTCGCCAGAATTTTATTGAGGATTTTTGCATCTAGGTTCATTAGAGATATTGGTCTGTAGTTTTCTTTCTTTGAAGTGTCTTTGTCTGGTTTAGGTATCAGGGTGATGTTGGCCTCATAGAATGAATTTGGAAGTTCTCCCTCCTTTTCTATTTCCTGAAGTAGCTTGAAAAGTATTGGTATTAGTTCTTCTTTAAAGGTTTTGTAAAATTCTGCTGTATACCCATCTGGACCTGGGCTTTTCTTAGTTGGTAGTCTTTTTATGGTTTCTTCTATTTCCTCAATTGATATTGGTCTGTTTAGGTTTTCTATATCCTCCTGACTCAATCTGGGCAGATCATATGACTTAAGAAATTTATCTATGCCTTCACTATCTTCTAATTTGTTGGAGTATAAGGATTCAAAATAATTTTTGATTATCTTCTGTATTTCTGAAGTGTCTGTTGTGATATTGCCTTTTTCATCCCGTATGCTAGTAATTTGAGTTCTCTCTCTTCTTCTCTTCACTAGCATCGCTAAGGGTCTGTCGATTTTGTTTATTTTTTCAAAGAACCAACTTTTAGTTTTGTCAATTTTTTCAATTGTTTCTTTTGTTTCGATTTCATTAATTTCAGCTCTGATTTTAATTATTTCTTGCCTTCTACTTCTTTTGCTGTTGTTTTGCTCTTCTTTTTCAAGGATTTTGAGATGAAGTATGAGATCATTTATTTGTTGGTTTTTTCTTTTTTTAAGGAATGAACTCCAAGCAATGAATTTTCCTCTTAGAACTGCTTTCAATGTGTCCCATAGATTCCGATATGTTGTGTCTGTGTTTTCATTTATCTCTAAGAATTTTTTAATTTCCTCCTTGATGTCTTCTATAACCCATTGATCATTCAGTAACCTATTGTTCATTCTCCAAGTGATGTATTCTTTTTCCTACCTTCTTTTATCGTTGATTTTCAGTTCCATTCCATTATGATCAGATAGGATGCATGGTATTATCTCTACTCCTTTATATTGTCTAAGAGTTGCCCTGTGACATAATATATGATCTATTTTTGAGAAGGATCCATGTGCTGCTGAGAAAAAAGTGTAACTGCTTGATGTTGGGTGGTATATTCTATATATGTCAATTAGGTCTAGGTTATTAATAGTGTTATTGAGTTCTATAGTTTCCTTATTCAACTTTTGTTTGGAAGATCTGTCCAGTGGCGAGAGAGGTGTGTTGAAGTCTCCCATGATTATGGTATGGTGGTCTATTAGACTCTTGAACTTGAGAAGAGTTTGTTTGACGAACATAGCTGCACCATTGTTTGGGGCATAAATATTTATGATTGTTATGTCTTGTTGGTGTATGGTTCCCTTAAGCAGTATGTAGTGTCCCTCTTTATCTCTTTTGATTAACTTTGGCTTGAAATCTATTTTATTTGATATGAGTATGGACACTCCTGCTTGTTTCCGAAGTCCATATGAGTGATATGATTTTTCCCAACCTTTCACCTTCAGCCTATGTAAGTCTTTTCCTATCAAATGCGTCTCCTGTAGGCAGCGTATTGTTGGGTCTTGTTTTGTGATCCATTCTACTAGCCTGTGTCTCTTAATTGGTGAGTTTAAGCCATTAACATTTAGGGTTATTATTGAGATATGGGTTGTTCTTCCAGCCATATTTGTTTATTTCTGTTACTAAACATGGTTTGTTTTCCTCTTTGATTATTCCCCCCCCCCCCCTTTACTGTCCTACCTCCCACTGTTGGTTTTCATTGTTATTTTCCTTTTCCTCTTCCTGTAATGCTTTGGCGAGGATGTTTTGAAGAGATGGTTTTCTAGCTGCGAATTCTTTAAACTTTTGTTTATCGTGGAAGGTTTTAATTTCATCCTCCATCCTGAAGCTTAATTTCGCTGGATACACAATTCTTGGTTGGAACCCATTTTCTTTCAGTGTTTGAAATATGTTATTCCAGGATCTTCTAGCTTTCAGAGTCTGTGTTGAAAGATCAGCTGTTATCCTGATTGGCTTACCCCTAAATGTAATCTGCTTCCTTTCTCTTGTAGCTTTTAAAATTCTCTCCTTATTCTGTATGTTGGGCATCTTCATTATAATGTGTCTAGGTGTGGATCTCTTATGATTTTGCACATTCGGCGTCCTGTAGGCGTCTAGGATTTGGGATTCTGTCTCATTCTTCAAGTCTGGGAAGTTTTCTTGTATTATTTCATTGAATAGACTTCTCATTCCTTTGGTTTGGAGCTCTGTCCCTTCCTGTATCCCAATGACTCTTAAGTTTGGTCTCTTAATGTTATCCCATATTTCTTGGATGTTCTGCTCATGGTTTCTTAACAGTCTTGCTGAGCTGTCTATGTTCTTTTCCAGTTGAAATACTTTGTCTTCATTGTCTGATGTTCTATCTTCTAAGTGTTCTACTCTGCTGGTAGTATTCTCCATTGAGTTTTTAAGTTGGTTTATTGCTTCCTGCATTTCTAGGATTTCTGTTTGTTTGTTTTTTATAACCTCTATCTCCCTGTATAGTTGATCCTTTGCTTCCTGGATTTGTTTGCGTAATTCGTTGTCGAAGTGATCTTTCATTGTCTGATTTTGCTGTTTAATGTCTTCCTTGATACTCCAGATCATCTGAAGCATGTATATCCTGAATTCTTTATCTGACATTCCATCTGCTGCAGCTGTTACCTCTTCTAAAGTTGCGTTGACCTGCATTGCTTGTGGTCCTTTCTTTCCTTGTCTTTTCATACTGCTTGTGTATCTTTCCTGCAGGTGCGGGCGGCGGCTCTGCTCTCTCCTTATTCCAATTGGGGTGTCGTGGCTACCACGCCGGCAGGTCACTGGGCCTGTTCTGGGAGCTGGTGGCGGCTTTGTTCTGCCCCTACTCCAATTGGGGTGACGAGTGTACCACGCCGGCAGGCCACCGGGCCTGATCCGCCGGTCGGTTGCAGGTTTGCCTACCCTGCAGGCGCGGGCGGCGGCTCTACCCTGCCCCTACTGCAAATGGGGTGACGTGTCTGTCGTACCGGCAGGCCACTGGGCCTGTCCCGCTGGTCGGTCGCAGATCTGCCCACCTTTCGGGCACGGGTGGAGGCTCTGCTCTGCCCCTACTCCAATTGGGGTGTCGTGACTACCCCGCCTGCAGGACGCTGGGCCTGTTCCTGGCACGGGCGGCGACTCTGCTCTGCCACTACTCCAATTAGGGTGGTGTTTGTACCACGCCGGCAGGCTCCTGGGCCTGATCCGCTGGTCTGTTGTAGGTCTGCCTACCTTGGAGGCGCGGGCGGCGGATCTGCCCTGCCCCTCCTACCACGCCTGCGGACCCCTGGGCCTGATCTGCAGGTTGATCACTGGTCTGCTCACCCTGCGGGCACGGGTGGCGGTTCCGCTCCGCCCCCACTCCAATTGGGGTCACGTGACCCCCACACCGGCAGGGCCTGGTCCGGGCGTGGGAGAAGGATCTGCTCTGCCCCTACTCCAGTTGGGGTGACGTGTGTACCACACTGGCAGGCCACTGGGCCTGACCCACTAGGCTGTCACAGGTCTGTTTACCTTGCAAGCGCGAACCGCGGCTCTGCCCTGCCCCTCCTACCACGCCCATGTACCACTGGGTCGCGGGTCTGCCCACCTTGCGGTTGCGGGTGGCGGCTCCGCTCCGCCCCCTCTCCAATTGGGGTCACGCGGTCACCACGCTCGCGAGCCACTGGGCCTGCTCCGGGCGCTGGCGGCGGCCCGGCTCCTTCCCTCTGGCTCGACGACAAATTGAGGAGACTCGGGTGACTGTGCCTCACGCCCCCTACCAGGAGACCAACTGCTTATGTCACCACTGGTATTGATGAAGTTCCCTCCTCCGCCGCTTTCTGCAGACATCAGATCTCTGCCATGTTGGTATCCTATGCGAATGGCAGCATTTCGTTCCCCTTGCCGGGCAACCAAAGCACCGGGTGAGTCCTGACTGGCCCTCAGCAGGACCCGGACCGAGAAGCAGTTTCCGCGGGCTCCTAGCCCCGGGCCAGGGAAGTTCCGGGAGCCGGAACTCGGCCACTCCGTGCTCGGTGTAAGCTCCTATAAATGTAAGCTCCAAGAAGCAGTCCCCGCGGGCTCAGTTCTGGGAGCCGTAATTCGGCTGCTTAGTGCTTGTTGTATGCTCTGGTAGGCGCAGGTTCCAAGAAGCAGCCTCCGCAGGCTCAGCAGCCCTGGGCCAGGGCGGTTCCGGGAGCCGGAACTCGGCCGCCCCGCGCTGGGTATTCACTCCGATAAGATCAGGTTCTAAGAAGCACCCAGGCGCTGAGCCCTAGCAATCTGTCTGCAAGCCGCAGGCGAATTGCAGCCTGAAATTACCTGTTCTATGGCTGAATGAGCTGCGGTCAGTCGAAAACAGCGGTGGTGACGTCAGTTTACCAACATGGTGGCTGCTGGCCTCCTCTGTGGTCTGACCGGTGTGGAGAACCGAGATGGACCGCTTCCTTCCCCCGTCTCGAACCCAGAATTCAGCCCTGAGTACGGTGCTTGCGCGGCTGGCAGAAACTGCAGCGCTGTAACCCTGCGTCTGTATCCCAGCGCAAGCTGCAGATTCTAGCCTCGGGCCGATTTGCTGAATAAGCAGTGCGACAAACCTCTCGCGTTTGAGTCCCCGTAGCTGATCCTCGTGCGATGGAAATCCTTCCTCCAGGTTCCGGAGCACCCCACTATTGCTGGAAATTCCTAACAAGATATCCTTTAGCCGTCCTGACTTGTCATACTCCCACACAGTGAAGCAGCACACGGGGGCAATGCACTCCCCTCGCCGCCATCTTTTCCATTATCTGTTCTTTAAATATTTTAGAAAATTTATTAATTAAGCCATCTGGGCTTCAGTGTGTTTATCTCATTTGTATTTCTTTTGTCAAATTTATTGCTTTCTGTTCTTTGTTATTATTCTCCTTATATAAAGTTCATTTTTTCCTTTTTCTAGTTTCATCAAGTGGAAGCTTAGGATATTAGTTTGACACTTTTCTACTATGAGAGTTTATTGCTATCAGTTTTCCCATCAGTACCCTAGCTTTCTCACAAAGTTGGTTTATTTTTTAATTTTTAATCTTTTACACTTCTTTTCTGACCTGTAGATTATTTGCAGATGTACTGTTAAATTACCAGGAGTTAGGGGATTTTCTTATTATTTATGATCAGAGAAAATACTTTCTTTTTCGTTTTTGAGTGTCCCCTTTGATTTACGTATTGTGTTTACCCTGTGTTTTTCCTTTTCTTATTTTTATTTTTAATTTTTTAAATTTTTTACTTTTTTGGCACTGGGGATTGAACTCAGGGGCACTTGACCAGTAAGCCATATCCCCCAGCCCTATTTTGTATTTTATTTAGAGATAGGGTCTCATTGAATTGCTTAGTACTTTGCTTTTGGTGAGGCTGGCTTTGAACTTGAGATCCTCTTGTCTCAGCCTCCTGAGCTGCTGGGATTACAGGTGTGCACCACCACACCGGGCTTGTTTTTCCTTTTTAAAATATTATTAGTATACTTACTGATGTTTTAATATTAAGTGAACTCTTTTATTCTGTGATAAACTCTACTTGATTATGAGGTTTTATCTTTTTATATATTACTAGGTTCAATTTTTAATCTTTTGTAATACATTTCCATCTTCATTTATGAGGTTATTAAGATGCTGGTTTTTTTTTTTTTGTTATTGTTGTTATATCTTTGTCTGGTTTTGGTATCAGGGTAATGCTGGCTAAGAGTAATTTTCTGGATGAAGAATTTTTGTAGAATTGATAATTTTTTTTCTTAAATATTCAGCCAATCATCAGGGAGACTATCTGGGCCTGGAATTTTCTTTTAACTTTAAATTCATTTTCTTTAACAAATATATTGAATAAGTGTTGGTTGTATTTTTAAAGGAATTTGTTCATGTCATTTGTAGTTCTCAAATTTATTTGCCTAAATTTGTACTTAATATTCTTTTATTACCCTTTAAAAATGTTTATCATTTTTGGAGTGATATTGGAGTTTGTGACTTGTGGTTTTACTTTGGCTGGTGGTTTATTAATTTTAATGATCTTTTCAAGTAACCAGTTTTGGTTTCATTGATTTTGTTTCAATTGTGTGTGTGTGTATTTTTTATTTTTGCTTTTGTTTAATTGATTTCTGCTTTGAGTTTTATCATTATATTTTTTTGCTTGCTTCATGTTAATTTATCTTTTCTTTAAATTTTTTTTTTTTTTTTTTTTTTTTTTTTAGTTTTAGTTGGACACAATACCTTTATTTTATTTATATTTATGTGGTGCTGAGGATCGAACCCAGTGTCTCTCACATGCTAGGCTAGTGCTCTATCACTGAGCCACAATCCCAGTCCCTTTTTTCTTGACTTCTCAAGGTAGAAATTTAAGCTGATTTAAGATATTTCTTTTTGTATGCTGGCTTTTAGTTCTACAAATTTCCGTTAGCTGCATCACACCAATTTTGATATGCTGCTTTCATTTTCATTTATTTTAGAATATTTTCCAATTTTTCTTTTGGATATCTTAGGATCTATGAGTTATTTATAAGAGTATTAGTTAGCTTGCAAATATTTGGAAATTATCCAAAGATCTTTCTGTTATTGATTTCTAATTACATTGGTATCTAGGAACATACTTAAATAGTTTGAATTTTTTCAGATTTACTGAGATTTGTTTTATAGCCAAAATATGTTATTTTGATAAATGTTCTGCTGATCTTTAGTGGAGTAGTCAGTAAATATTAGTTTAAGTTAGTTGATAATGTTATTCAAGTGTTTTATAATTTTAAAACATAAATTTAAAGCAAGACAATTTTGGCAAGAAAAGGAAATAAAAGGGATAAAAATAGAGAAGAAAGAAGTCAAATTATCCCTGTTTGTAGATGATATGATCCTATACTTAGAAGATCCAAAAAGCTCCACCAAAAGATTACTAGAGCTTCATCAAAGTAGCGGGTTACAAAATCAGCATATAGAAATCAGTAGCTTTCCTTTACACCAATAATGAATCTGCTGAGAAAGGAACCAGGGAAACAATTCCATTCACAAAAGCCTCATGTAGTTAGATGACATCCTATGCATGTCATTTGCAGGAAAATAAACTTGAAAACATTATGTTAATCAAAATAACTCAAAATCAAGGGTCATATGTTTTCTCTGATATATGGAAAGTAGATAGTAAAAGGAAAGAGTGGGTTGGGGGTCATGAAAATTGAAAGGAGATCCTTAGACACAAGGAACCCTGATGAGGGAGGTGGAGAGGGAAAGAGGAAGCATTGGGAAATAGACAAATCATATAGTTATATGGCGTGTATGTACAAATATGTAACAACAAATCCCACTATTATGTACAATTGTAATTCACCAATAAAAATATGACAAAAATTTACATGTATATTTTTCTAATATGCTTTATATATTTCACATATATGCATCATGGATTCATCTTTATTTTAATAAAGTATTTTCTCTATCACTTCTAGTCATAGGTTTTATTTTACAGAGATTGCATCCCATCCCTCAGGCTCTTTGATAAGGTGGCTTTGACACAAAGAATAGTGCCTACCCCTACCCCCACTTGAACGTGGGCTGTCCTTAATTACTTGAAATCATATAATGTATTAGGAATAGTGTTGCATGGCTTCCATGACAAAGTCAGAAAAGGCCAGATGGAGTGTTCACTTGATTGTGTTGAAATGCTTGATCTGCAGACATTGCTTATGAGATTGTTCTTTCTCAGGACCCATTTGTCTTACTGCAAGAAGCCAAACCAAATGGAGAGGGCATGTTATGGTTTGGATATGAGGTATCCCCCAAAAGCTCCTATATTAGTGCAATAATGTTCAGTGAATGGATCATGTGTTGTAACCTAATCAGTCTATTGTAGTTTGAATGGACCTACCAGGTGGTAACTTTAGGCAGAGGGGTGTGGCTAGAGGAGGTAGGACACTAGTGGTACCTTTACAAGGTTTCATCTTTCCTGTGGGACCCTTTCTCTTCCTCCCTCTGCTTCCTGACCCCACCACAAGCTGAGCAGCTTTCCTCTTAGGGGCTCTTGCACCTGATGTGCTTCCTCACCTCCGGCTCAGAGCAGTGGAATTGGCCATCTGGGTATTGAACCTCTGAACTTGTGATTCAAAATAAACTTTTCCTCCTACATATTTTTCTCAGGCATTTTGGTCTAACACAGGCCATGTGTAGGTTATCTGGTTTACAGTTCTAACTGAGCCCTTCCTTATTCCAGCCCAGATATCAGATATGCAAGTGGTGAAAGAAATAATTTTGCAAGCAGTCACAGCTTTTGCCTCTGTTAAAATTAACATCTGTCATTTGAGTGTTCCTGGATGAGGCCCCTCTGACTATAGGAACCTTAAGCATAATAAAATGTTTATTGTTCTACATCACTTCGTTTGATTAGTAGTTGTTGCACAACCAAAGTGTTAAGGAAATTACTTCTTTTTCTGTTGGGTTTGAAGGAGGTAAACATTTTAGTTTCTACATGTCTGAAAGTGTCTTTAACCTAACTTTTAATTGGTGGCTTACCTTACTATAGTTTTTTTACATATAAAGTAATTCTCTCACAACCTTGCAGTTGTTTCATTGTCTAGTTGCGTACATTTGCCAGGGAGACATGATGCACATCTGATTCCCATTACTTGTCAAAATGGAAAAAAATTCTAACACAAAATTTTGACTTTTGGGTTTCAGATATTCCATCAAAGTGCATTTGAATATCCATGGTCTTTTTCCATCCAAAGACTCCTGTCTTTTTATTTGCCTAAAGATATTTATTTTACTTTTTCTAAAATCTTATTTTCTTTACTCTTTTAACCCTTTCAGGGATCGTTTACTTTTTGATTAATTGTGATTGGATTTCCTGTTTCACTGTGTTGCCCTTCACCAAATTTAGGTGATTCTTGGATTTTTGTTGTTGTTGTTGTTGATCTTGTTTGCTTTTTGAGAGCTTTTTTGTTCTCCTTTCTGAAAATATATATCAGTTCATAGGAGTTTAGGGATTCCTAGTCTTCTGAGTGTCACTGGGTACTGGGAAACTTCTTGATCTTTTGGGAATAAATATCTTTATTTCCTTCTTTCACCCATGGTCTGACAGCAGCAAAGAAGGTAGCTATTTGGCTCCACTGAGTTACTTCATCAAATAACCAGTTTCCTCAAGGGAAGTTTCTTGCTCTGTGTGTTTACTACTTCAGAGCAAAGAGCACCACCCACTTTTAGCATCAGTTTTTTCCTGGGTGCTCTGTGGAAATGTGATTGTCTCCTTTAATCCAATTTCACCTGCCTTTTTGTCTTTCAGAGATTCTTTGTTATTTATTTTCACCAAGGATGCTTAGCTCTTCTTTGTTTTTCAGGGCACTTTGAGAATTTAAGAAGCAGGCAGGATGCTGTAGCAGTTGCTCCTTTTGTCTTATGGTGGAAGTTCTGTTTAATATGAACAGAAGTCTTAAATACTTTGTTTTGTATATGGATCTGCAGTTCTACTTTTTCTTCTGCCAGTTCTTTCTTAGGCTACTCTTTTTACTAGGTAGACAAACTATTCTTATATCACTTAATCTTGTATCTCTTCCATCTAGCTATAAATCTCAGTATCGATAAAAATCTTATTTTTGAGGATTATTTTATTAAGAAAATGATGATGAATTACTTTAATTTTGACCAATCTACATGATCAAGTAAGTGTTGTAATATAGTTTGCAGAAATGTTTGGTAAGATGGTTGCCTTTGTTCCTCACATTGTATTGTATATCAAAAATACATTTCCAATGCTTTTTAGTGAGTAAAACAATCACAGTTTTATCAGTTGGTAAAAGCTGTTTAAAAATATATTTATAGAAGCTTTTATTTTAACAAACTAGAGTACTTCTTTTTCTCCTCGTCTGGTGATTTACTTCAGCCTTTAATAAGGATCTTTTTTTTTTTTTCTCCTCCAGAGCAGCATCTCAGACATGTTGAAAAAGATGTTTTGATTCCCAAAATAATGAGAGAAAAGGCCAGAGAGAGGTGTTCTGAACAAGTTCAAGGTAAGAATCCAATATTCCTATAAAGATCAAATTCAATTTTAATAATATGATCTGAATTTAATCCTTAGCCTCAGAGTCAAGTAGTCAATGAATTAATATGTATGAATTGCTTCTCACCCTTTCACTGAGATACCAGTATTTCAGCTTTCAGAACTTCCAGGCAGTGTTCAATTCATTTACAATTTAAAAATATTCTCCCAAATTACTAGTAAAAAAGACACTCTCCCCCACCAAGTATGGTAATGTATAGAGAAAAACTCGGTGTGAGTATTCTGGAGAAACAAGTTATTTTGGTGAGTTTGATAGGGAAAGAACAAACATCTAATCTAACATGTACCTGTTTTTCATCTATCAGCATATTCGTGTGTATGTACTAAGATGATTTCCTTAGAACTATTGTCTATTACTGAATTGTTAATGGAATCCCAATAGGATCTACAGTGAGTCTAGGGAGTTTTTAATGTGTGTGTTTCATTTTGTTTTGTTTTATTTTATGTTTCCAAGTAAAGGATATTTATGTAAATGTATGTTACGGGTTCCCACACATGAATATTTTCTTTAAAAAATATTGTTAACATTTAAATGTTCCTATATACTATAAACTTTAGATATTGTTGATTAATATGTAACATTCTAGTGAAAGTACAAACAGTGGTGATAGGTAAAAAATGAGGTCATAATACATCTGTAAATGATGTGTAATTAAAAAGCTGATGGCAATATTTCTGTAGAACTTTCCTTTAAAAAAAAACACTACCATTTGGAATAACCTTCAAAATAAGTGGTAATACTTTACTGACATAGTCTGTTTTCTTCATTCCCCTTCTTCCCTTTCCCCTGTAGTATCTTTGTTGGGGATCACCATACTTCCTAGGAAATGGAATGCAGTTCCACTGCACCTTCTTAACAGACAAACAAGGTCGTGTCAACTCTAGTTTCAAGACTGTGCTAATAATTTTTGGATGCTAAAGAACATTTCTTGGCCTTCCCCACCTCTAACCCTTGGGGATGTTCTTTGCAGATTGTGGATGGAGACAATAAAATAAGAGTAGTTTCTTACCCTTCAACAATATGTGATGATCACTTCTGTTTCTTAAGTTAAATGTCTTATTCTGTGTGGCATTCTGTTTTTAAATCCATCTACAAATTAGTAATTTAAAATAACAATCATTCTGTGGTATTATTCTTGCTTTTACTTTCAGTCAGTTATTTAATAAAAGCATCTTTCAGCCCCACTCCAGGTATCAGGAGAAATTAACCTATTGGCACCTGCAGATAGGGTTCAGTGCACATCTGGCAGTAGCAGGTATCATGCTGACATTCTCAAGAGGTAGCCTTTCACTTGCCTCATAGAACTTCCAAAAATATGTATCCTTGTTCAGGTGAGGGAGGAAAAAACTTCAAAATGGAATAATAAAGTTTTAAGGTTAACTTTTCACTGCTAGGAAAATTTACTTGTTACTGATACATCAGTCTAAAGTTATAGGTTGTATTTATTCTGTTTTATAACTCATAATCCTGGTAGCTAGAATGAAAGAAAGCTAGGCTACTCAATTATAGATTTCTTTCTTTCTTTTTTTTTTACTGGTTATGATTCAGGTGGGTTTCAGAACTCTGCTTATTCTTAGAACCTTTATTTTTGGCTATTTAAGTGAAAGAAGAGAGAATAACTAAACTGTTAATACTTGTGTGTGTTGCCAATGGTATAAAAAAGAAAATGCTTATTTAAATTTTTTTTAATCAAAAATTAGATTGTTTAGGATGTTGACATGTTTAGGGTTTTGTTTTCTTAAATGGAATTTTGTTTTTTTCTGGAGACTAAGCATCTGGAAATCTGAGATTGATTTGGGTTATATTAGTATGTTAATGCATTTGCCCTTATTAGAAAGCATGCTATATCATAATTGATATTTTAATATTTGAATTTTAAGAAATTCAAAATAAGTGGTAATAATATGTTGATTTTTTTTAGATCACATGTCCAAAATTGTGTTTTAGAATATAAAATTGATTATTTTATAAAAGAACAATAATCCTTAATATTTCCTCTGTTTAACCATATGAATTAGAAAAGAATATATGTTAGTATTGCCTAAACAGCAGAAGAAAGCTACATTGAAGCTAACAATAAGATGTAATTTAGAATAGGGACACTTTCATTGTAGTTTATTTACTATTTATAGTTTTTGTTTCATTAAATAATTAGGGTTTTACATAAAAGCATTTACATAAAAGCTAATTTTATGGTTCTTGGATAAAGATATAGGAATTTTAATAAGTAATCTGACTTTCTGCTAACTGCCTGAAACATGATTATGTAGGAAAGCTTTTCTGTTTAATTTTTTTTTATGTCATTTCAACCCAGCTGATCATAAGAATTGGGTCATACTGCCAGCAACTTAGGTTTGTGAAGGGAATAGAACAGCTTTTCCAGGGACAAAGAGAAATGAAATCACTTTCAATGAAAGAAAGATGCCTCATTATAGTCACCAACAGCAGTTATTGACAGCTACACTTCCTATTAACAAGGAGCATTTAACTAAGAGTTTGGCTGTTGGATCTTTGGACTTGATCTAATTTGCTAGCATTAATTAGTTTCTTTTGAGCACAGACACTTGGTGCTCACAGCTATAGATTTGGAGGGCTAATTAGGATAGAAAATTGAACAGAATGGGGTAAGGCATTAACCTTCAACCATTACCAGCTGGGACACTGATAAAGACCACAGAGTCCAAATGCTCCCTATTGATGTGAAGAGTACCCTAATGAATATCAATTTCAGCCAGGTTGCTATATTTTTTTTTTTACTAGTTCTCTATTCATTATAATTTTTTAACCAGCTTCCATGATACCTTCATTATCTATACACTATTGGTTTTTACTATACAGTGATTTAGTCTGAGTTGCACATTTCACCTAATATTTAAACAATTAAAATTTGTCTTAGCAGATAGCATTTAGAATATTTCATTGTTAATGCTTGTAAAATTTATCTTTGATCTACAATTACATTATTCTAATTCTACAGTACATTTGTACATAGTCATAGTAACTGACTCATTTCAATATGATGAAAACTATAACTTTATAAAAGGAAAATTTCAGCTTTTGGATAACCGGTAGTGTTTGTGTTATTAAGCTGGTATCAACTATAGAGTTTGTCTTTAAAAAATATATTTTTAAGAATGTAAAATAAGAAACATCAAAGTATATGTTTCTTTTTGAAGAGAAAACTAGTGCGTACTACCTTTTCTTTGGGAACTTCGTTGATTTGATTAGTAGAGGTGTCTTGATATAAAGATAGATATAGCATAGAGAACTGTGATCTTATTATTGTGAAGCTTTTTGACAAGATTATAAACTGTTGATAGCAAAATAAAGGTTATTGATTTAAATTCAACTTATTATTTCACCAGTGATATTATTAGTAGTGAATAGAGCCATTGAAATAAATGACTAAAGTGTATGTGTAGACTTCAACACAATCAGCACACTGGAAATGGAATTGACAGAAAATTCTAGAATGGCCAGATCTCTAAGTTTTCCCACTTTCCCTATTTCTCAAAAGCAAAACACAAATCCCCTTCTGCCAGCTGTGGTGATGGAATCATGGTTTTTCTTGGATCTGGGAATTACCAACTCATGTTTTAGGGAGACGGTTTGACAAACTCTGGAGATTGCTTTCAGTGTTGTGCCTTTTCCCAGCTGTTTCACTTCACTATATTAATGATTTAAATTTTCTGTATTAATCATATTTTTAAAATACATATTTTTGTTACATTTACTGGCAAAGTATGTATTTTGTATTTTAGTATTTAAAATTTTCTTCTGGAAATAGGGCTTCCATAAGAGGAACAGTTGCTGAATTGCAGTGTTTTGTAAAAGAAATTCCTCATTATATTCCGTTGTTCTTTTGACGGACATAGTTGACATTTGGTATAAAGTCTCTATCTTGAATGTTGTTTGTTTTAAAAATAATAAGAGCTTTTCTTTATTTTTACTATGAAAGATCAAGACCAAAAATTATTTTGTCATGAGAGAGCTTGGAAGTTTATTTTACTTAGCTGCATTCTCCTCCTCATTGACTCTCCTATCTCATGGGCCTTCTTTTACATTACTTCGTATTTGTTTTGTGACTTTCTTATAGACTTCTTGATCTTTTTTCCAATGAGTGGGATATAGTTCTGAAGGAATTATATAAAGTACAAGGAAGCATGGATTGTTTGTGTTTTTGAAATATTACAGAACTGTGTTTAAAAAACACAGAAACTTGGTAAAATGCCTGCCCTCTACTATCACTCACATACAACTGCAGTATGTTACTTTTTGCTAAATTTCAAAGATATATGAATAGATAAAAAAGAAAATCAAATTAAGGACACTTAGGATATTCTTTAGGAAATTTACAGGAAGAGAACTGTTAAAATAGCATTAACACAAGTGTGAGGGTTACAGACTACATTCTCCAAGTGATCAGTCTTTGTGCAACTGTGTTACTTGAACCTACCCCAAACTTCTCATTTATTGTTTGAACTGTACCATTTTTATTACACATTTTTTTGTCATTTAATAAGTTTACCAATATTATCTAACACCGAGGTGGAGATCAATATATCTTTAGACTGGTCTGGATAACATATAAGAGAATAATATATAAAAACATCAAATTGATGAGTATCTGTTACATATAAGACCATGGTATATACTCTAAAAAATATACATAAATAAAAGACACAGTTGCTCCTTCTTGGACTTGTCTGGCCTTTGTCAGGGGTCCCCAGGACCATTCCTGGGTTCAGTTGTATTCTAGGAAGACTTATAAGACTCAGCATTTAGTCTTAATCATGGCTAAGATTTATTACACCTAAAAGATGCAAAGCAAAATCAGTAAAGGGAAAAGGCACATAGGACAAAATTCACAGACAACTAGCTTCTAAGAATCCTGTCCCAGTAGAATCTTTTAGAATGTGCTCAATTCCTCAAACATTAAATTTTGACAACACACATGAAATGTTACCTACCCAGGAAGCCTATTAAAGACTCAGTCTTCTGAGTTTTTATTGGGAATTGGTCAGATGGGCACCCTTTGCCTAACATGTACCCAAATTTCATACTCTCAGAAGGAAAGCAGGTATACAACATGAGCCATATTGTTTACACAAACAGTCTGGGCTCAGCAAGCTGCTCCATCAATTAGGTAATGGTGGGAGCATTCCCAAAATCCAAGTTCTCAGTTGCCAGCTAAGAGCCAACCTTGCATGCAGTCCTTTCTAAGGATAGCAGCATCATGTCTACTATGTCAACTCTTTTTTGCATATAGACATTGAAAACTAGCAATATTTGTGTATGACTAAGGCCTAATGTTATGTCAGTGGAATTAGGACAAATAAACTCATATGAATCACAAATAATACTGAATTAGTCTTAAAACAAGTGAACAAAGTATCTGATGGTTATTTCTTATTGATTTAGTGGTTCTCAGGTTTCTTAATGTATTCATACTTCGGTTATCAGAACTGGTGGCTTTCTGTGATTTCTTTATTTTGATTAACAGGATGATTTTGCAACAAAATTATATGTAAGTAGATATAAATACTCTTAAATAAAATGATAAGCTGTTGTCTCAGAGAAAGTGCAGAATATTGTAATTTGAGAAGTCAGTGAAATCTTTTAAATGGCAAGTACTTAATTTAAATGACTAAGTTAGCATGAAATTTTGTCAGGACATATGAATATGATACTTTAAATAACCAATTATACAAGTCATAATAATTGAGAAAAGTCAACATTTGAACACAAAACAAAGACTTGCATGGCTTGAAACTAAAAAAAAAATTGTTAAAATAAATAAACATTATTATAAATCATGACATAGCTTTTCTGCCAATAGTTCATTAAAAAGTTTTTATTATCATAGTATTCCTTGACAATAATTTTCAGTTATTTTTTGTGTAATAGACTTAAATTCTTGTATCTAATGAGAAGTTAATTAAAAATTAGTTGTGGTCTTTAAATAATACCCTTGTTTTAAAAATCTAAGTACAAAATCTTGCTTTGCTTAAGCTATCTGATGATCCTCTTGTTGTAATTGATAATCAGAGTCTGATACTGGTAAACTTTTTGTAAATTCCCACAAATAATTACATTTTTAGTGAAATATATTCTAATATGTATCTTATACATCTGTTGGGAGAATTATAAAGGAGGCAGCTTGGCTTGTACAAAACTTTGGAATGTGTTAAAGTGGAACATTTAGAACCATGTAAAAACTAATCAGTCTTGCTGGGTGAGGTGGTGCACACTTGTAATCTCAGTGACTTGGGAGGCTGAGCAGGAGGATCTCAGGTTCAAAGCCAGCCTCAGCAATGTAGCAAGACCTTGTCTCAAAATAAAACATAAAAGGGCTGGGGATGTGGCTTGGTGGTTAAAAAAATCCCTAGTACTAAAAAAAATATTCAGTCTCTTTTGGTGGGTGGAACTGGAACTTGCTTTGAACTGTATTGTCTAAACATATACTATTTATTACATTATAAACAGATAATATTTATTATATCATTTGATTTTGTTGCCTTTATAGTTCATAGAGTCAATAAGTAGTGTTATTTTTTATGAAGAATATTTTGAATTAGCAATTATAGATTTCAGTTGCAGCCTAGTATTTCTCCTTTCAGTTTATTTTTGTGGTTTTCTTTTTGAGGGGATGTGAAGTCTAGGGTAAATCTGAAGTCACATGTCATTCCTCATAGAAATAGAAAAAGCAATCATGAAATTCATCTGGAAAAATAAGAGACCTGGAATATTCAAAGTAATCCTTAGTAAGAAGAGTGAAGTAGATGGCATCACTATACCAGACCTTAAACTATACTACAGAGCAATAGTAACAAAAACATCATGGTATTGGCACCAAAATAGACTTGTAGACCAATGGTACGGAGTAGAGGACACAGAAACAAACCCACATAAATACAGTTATCATCTCATACTAGACAAAGGTGCCACAAATATATATTGGAGAAATAATAGCCTCTTCAACAAATGGTGCTGGGAAAACTGGAAATTCATATGTAGCAAAATGAAATTAAACCCCTCTCTCACCATGCCCAAACTTCAACTCAAAGTAAATAAAGGATCTAGGAATTAAACCAGAGACCCTGCACATAATAGAAGAAAAAGTAGACCCAAATCTTCATCATGTCAGATTAGGCCCCTACTTCATAAAGCACAAGAAATAAAATTAAGAATCAATAAAAGGAATGGTTTCAAACTGAAAATATTCTTCTCAGCAAAAGAAATAATCAGGTGAATAGAGAGCCTACAGAATGGGAGCAAATTATTACCACATGCACGTCAAATAGTATAATTTCCAGGATGTATAAAAAACTCAAAAAACTTAACACTAAAAAAACCCAACCAACCAACCAACCAACCAACCAACCAACAAACAAAAAACCCAATCAATAAATTGGCTAAGGAACTGAATAGATCCTTCTCAGAAGAAGATATATGATTGGTCAACAAATATATGAAAAACTGTTCAACATCTCTAGTAATTAGAGAAATGCAAATCAAATGTCATCTTACTCCAGTCAGAATGGCAGTTGTTAAGGACACAAACAACAATAGTGTTGGCAAGGATGTGGGGGAAAAGGTACACTCTTAGATTGTTGGTGGAACTGCAGATTGGTGCAACCAATCTGGAAAGCAGCATGGAGATTCCTTAAAATACTTCAAATGAAACCACCATTTGACTCAGCTATCCCACTCCTTGGTTTATACCTAAAGAACTTAAAAACAACATACTATGGTGACACAGCCACATCAATGTTTATAACAGCACAATTCACAATAGCTAAATTGTGGAATCAACCTAGATATCCTTCAATAGATGAATGGATAAAGAAACTGTGATATATATACACACACACACACACACAATGGAATATTATTCAGCATTAAAAGAGAATACAGTCATGGCATTTGCATGTAAATGGATGGAGTTTCATGCTAAGTGAAGTCAGTCAATCTCAAAAGACCAGGGGCCAAATGTTTCTGATAAGTGGATACTGATCCATATTGGGGGTAGCAGGGAGCATGGAATGAATAGAGGAACTTTGTATAGGGCAAAGGGGAGGGAGTGGAAAGGAGGGGGGTATGGGGTTAGGAAGGATGGTGGAATGAGATGAACATGATGACTCTAGGTACATGTATGAAGACATGTGTGGTATGACTCTACTTTGTGTACAACCAGAGAAATGAAAAATTGTGCCCCATTTGTGTGCAATGAACTGAAATGCATTCTGCTGTCATGTATAACAACAACAAAAAGAAGTAGTTTTAAATTGTAATGATTTCTTGAGATTCACTCAAATTACTATACTATTATTCAATTAAATAGAGATCATAGAGGTTTATTCTTAGGCCCCGTAAGCATCTGACATCATATTTTAATATGACAATATTGATACAAAATTGTTGAAGGAGATGGAGTGATATATGCAGATATCTCAGAGAAGAATGATGTGAGTAGAAGGAATAGCACATGCAGAGACCCTAAGGAACTAGTGTGTCCAGGGGATAACAAAAATGTCCCTGTGGTTACGGTGGGATGAATTGGGGCCAGAGTGGAAGGAGAGCAATGCAATAAAAGAATTGGAGACAAAAATTTGTTTAAGATCATGGAGGTACTAAGCATTCATAGGTCCTGAAGAGAGAAACAGAAAGGCAAAAATTACTTTGAAGAGTGAAGTAAGGAGTCTGATTTATAATTTAGCATGCTATATTAAGAATAGAAAATGGCAGCAGTTGCAGAATCAGGGATGCCGCTATGGATGTGCTTGAGACAATCCAAGTGACAGATTGGAAAGGTGGGTGGCAATGAAGGTGATGAGAATGTGCACATCTAGGATCTACTTTGAATGTACAGGCGACACAGAAATGACTCCTTATAAAATTTTTCATGAACTAGTAAAAGGAAGGAGTTAATAGCAGGGATAAGGAAGACTGTGTAGGAAATTTTATTTTTTGGTGATCAGTGGATCAGGAGTTTAGTTTTGGACATGGTAACTTTGATGTGCTTATTAGACATCTAAGAATGAAACCATTTTTTTAGTGTAATAATAAACTAATAAATCTCTTAAAGGGAAATAAAGAAGTGTGATAGTAGTGGTTCTAATATTTTTCTAATATTTTTGTGTAATTAGTGATAAGTTGATTTAGGGTATAATCAGTACATGTGTTCACTTGGACATTTATATGTTAATAACTGACATTTTTATTTTTTGATTTTCCTTTTAAGTTCTACACAGATCACTTCCTTTCCAGAGTGAAACATAACTACACTGATTTGTTAATTCAGTCAAACACTGATTTGTTAATTCTAGTGAAGTTAGAACTACCTTTCATTACTGCTATGGCAATGTATGGTGCTAGGTACAATAGAGAATTGGAAAGCTAGAGTCTCAAACCTCAATAAAGACAGTAAATTACCTATTCAGTCTCCAGTATGTTAATATTAGCAGTGCTGTAATTAGAATTCAGGTATCTTAATTCCTGGATCAGTGCTCTTTTTATTTTAATTTACTATTTGACTGTGTCAAAATAGCAAATACAGGGGCTGGGGTTGCGGTTCAGCGGTAGAGCACTCACCTAGCACGTATGAGGCGCTGGGTTTGATCCTCAGCACCATATAAAAATAAATAAGTAAAATAAAGATATTGTGTCCAACTATAACTAAAAAATAAATATTTAAAAAATGTTAAAAAATAGCAAATACTCTACAAATGGGATGAATCAGAAAGTGTATTGTTAGATTAAATGACTCTATCATGAGAGGTGGATTTGGCAAATGATATGTGTGGGTAACGTGTTTTTTTTTTTAATTTCTGGCATGCATACTGCTTTGCATGTTAACTTTGAGGTACCTATTAGTTCCTAGATCATGTGTGCTAAGTGATATTTATACCATATTTCAACCAGATGTAAAAGTAATTTTCTTCTGTACCTTAAGCAATTTCAAATTTTTATTTTATTTCTTCCTGTGGTGCTCTTTTGGACTGTAACGCAACATGCAGAAACTATGAGCCATCTACTGATCAAAAATGCATTCATCCAAAGAAATGAAGTCAGCATGTCAAAGAAACATCTGCATTCCCATGTTCATTGCAGTGCTACTTGCAATAGCCAAGAAACAGAAACAACTAAGCATCCATCAACTGATGAATGAATAAAGAAAATGTGGTACATATACACTGTGAAATACTATTCATCCATAAAAAGAATGAAATACTATTCAGAATTTAAAAAAAAAAAAAAAAAAGAATGAAATCCCATTCGTGGCACACACCTGTAATCCCAGCTACCCAACAGACTGAGGCAGGAGAATTTGAAGCCAGCCTTGCCAGTTTAGCAAGACCTGGTCAAAACAAAATAGATTAAAAAAAAAAAAAAAAACCCAAATCCTGTCATTTGCAACAAGAAGCATGGAACTGGAGAGCATTATGTTAAGTGAAATAAGATAGGTGCTAAAAGACAAGTAATACATGATTTCATTTATATGTAGAATCTAAAAGAGTCGATCTCATAGAAATTGAGAGTAGAATGGTGGCTACTAGAGGCTGGGGAGTATAGGACTGAGAGATAGGGAAAGGTTGATTAATGGGTACATAGTTACAATTAGGAGCAAGAAGTTCTGGTGTGCACAACAGAATGTCTGTAGAAAACAATAGTGTACTGTAGACTTCAGAAAGCCAGAAGAAAAGAATTTGGAAGTTTTTACTGCAATGAAATTGTGTTTGAATAGAGAGATGTTAAACCTGATTTAAACATTACATAATGACTTTATCAAAACATCAAGTTACTCCATTAACATGTACAATTTTTATATAATTAGTTAAAAATACATTCAATTACAAATGGATTCATACCTGCATAGCATAATAATCTGAGTTATATGTTAAGCTTAGTTTTTATTTTATAGTTCATAATTAATATCTTCTTTGATGCTAGTTTTCACTGAAATTGAAATCCTTTCCTTGATTTTTATTACCACATGTTAATTATATCATTAAATAAAACATTGCAATTTAATTTTATGAATGATTAGCAACATATATGAATGTGCTGTGTAAGCATGACTGAGATTAACATACAGGCCAGTAGCTGGGGTGTGGTGGCGCACGACTGTAATCCCAGCTGTTCGGGAGTCTGAGGCAGGAGGATCACAAGTTCAAAGCCAACCTTAGTAAAAGTGAGGTGCTAAGCAATTCATTGAGACCTTATCTCAAAATAAATTATGAAAAAGGGCTGAGGATATGGCTTAATGGTCCTGTGCCCCTGAGTTCAATCCCCAGTCATCCCCTTTCCCCCTAAAAAAATATATAGCAGTGGTAGAGCACTTGCCTAGCATGTATAAGGCCTGGGTTTGATCCCTTAGCATCATTAAAGAAAAAAAAAAGCATGATATAAAGTAATATACATGGTATAAACCCATTTTTAAGTAAATCATACATATATATATACATAAGTAAAAAGAAATGTATCACAAATTTAATATAATTGCCTGGAAGTATGGGAAGACTATTTTTTTTCTTACAGTATGCTTTTTCATTTTCTTGAAAAATGAAAACATGTTACTGTCTTTAGACAAACTTTTATATCCTGTATATGCAAATTACAAGTGTATGTATCTTGATGAATTATGACAGTGAACATCTCTCTATGTAACCACTATTAAGGTTAAGAGAAAGGTATTATATGAAGCTAGCTTTCTTTGTACTCTTTCCAAGTCACTGCACTTTCCCTCAACCCAAAGTCACCATCATTTTGACTACAAATTTCATAGATTAGTTTTCTATTTTTTAAATTCAAGTATAATCATATAATGTGTGCTCTTTAGTTTTACTCATCATTATGTTTGTTAGGGTACCTATGTGACATGTAGTAATAGTTTCTTCATTTTTATTACCATATAGTACCATTGTATAAGTTGGCTATAATGTATTCTTTCTTTTTACTGGGATGGGCATTTAGGTTATCTCCAGCTTTTATACAAATAGCACCCATATAAACATTCTTGTTTAGTCTTTTATATCCGTATGTATGCATTTTTGTTGGTTAAATACCTAGAAGTGGGATTTCTGAGTCATGGGATATATATCATTTCAACTTCAGCAGATAATGTTGTTTTCCATATGACTTGAAAGTATATGCAATGATTAAAAAGCTATAAATCATTATAAGAAGAAGAAACCTAGAGTTTCCTACAAGAACTGTCAAGAATCAAATATTTTAATTTATAATAGAAAAAAATCATCAATATAGGAAGATAATTGTTTTGTATCATATATTGTAAACAATTGAAGAAAAAGACCACAAAGTAGGAAAATATATGTATAACATATAACAAAGATTTGATATCCCTAGTTACAAAAGACTATCAGGAAGTAATGAATACCAATTTTAAAAATGAGCAAAGGTGAACAATCTGAAAAGTTTTGTATTCTTAAACATGAAAAATTGTTTTTTCATCTAGGCAATCGCAAACCACAGCCTATATTACTATATTTTTACGTATTAACAGCATGATATATAAATTCATAGTGGAGAAATTCTGCTTCTGGCATGACCTGTTAGCTTTAACAAGTCATTTTGTAGAAAACAAATATAACCTATAAACAGAATATGAAAAACAATCTGAAAGCATCATAGGGTAAAAAGAACCACAACAAAACAAATGAGGGTAGTCAAAAACTGAAGGAAGGGAATAGCATTGGGTGGATTTCTCCCAGGTAGTGTGGCAGAAACTCAGATAAAACATCAGCTAACAAAAGAACCTTTCGGTCTTGCTTGTTTGAAAGGACAGGGAAAGTGTCCTTTTAGGCCCTGAAAAGTGTATGTATGAAGTAAACTAAATTGCCTGCTTAAATGAAAAATTCCTCAGAAAAAAGCTGAAACCAAACTTTCTTTATATCATTCACAGTATTCATAATACAATGCAAAATTATTTAGTGTACAGAGAAACAAGAAAACACGACACATTCTCAAATCAACAAAAGGCTAATTTTATGATATCTCAGATGTTGGAATTAGTGGGTAAGGATTTTAATGCAGCCATTGTCATTGCTTAAGAATGTAAAGGAAAATGCTCTTGCAAAGAATAAAAAGGTAGGAAATATCAACAATTGGAAACAATAAAGCTGGAATGAAAATTCTAGAACTGAAAAATATATCTAACATAAAAACAACTTCAGAATGGAAACAACAGGAATCATGAACCAAAAGAAAGCAATAGAAATATTTAAAGAACAGAAGGAAAAAAAGAGATTTTAAAAAATGAACAGAACCTTGGGGACTTGGAGAACAATAACATAAAGGAAATACTCATGTAATTGTAATGGCATACCTACCAGAACGCTGTAATTAAGAATACTAACAACATTCACTAAGGATATATCTATCCAATGACCTAGCAGCTCTGCTTAGGAGAAATGAAAATTATGTGCACAAAAAAGAATGTGCCTATACAATAATACTTATAGTAACTTATTTGTAATAGCCACAAATTAAAATTAGCCCAGGTTTATCTCAAAGGGAGAAGGACCAGACCAATTTCAGTATATTCATGCAATAGATTACTGGTTAGCAGTAAAATGGATTTATAGATTACTGTTTTCTACAACAGCAGAGATAAATTTCAAAACTCTTATGTTGAGAGCTTCTACAACCAGCTTTGGCTCCTAACCACAATGGCTGTCAGCTTGGTGAGAAACACAAAGAAGTGGGACTTAACAACTCCCAGCCCTTGACTCAAGGGTTACAGAACCCAAAAATAAACATGAAGAGTGGCACAACAGCATGAGCAATGAACATGCATCCTTGCCAGTAGTTTTGATGACTACAGTGGAAACAAGCCCTTTATTTCTCATTAAGAATTTTTTTTTTCTATTCTATCCCCCCTTTTCCCTATTTTTTTTTTTAAATTTACTTTTTATTATTCATATATTTTAAAATTTATTTTTAAATGTTTTAAATTTATTTTTTTCACTTTTTTTCAATTCTGCATGGGTACACACACGTGTGTATATGTTTGCTGTATATGGAAAGGTTTGAAAATTACATGTTTTTCATATAATCTTTTTATTTTAATTGCTCTGTATTATTGTATTGAAGTCTATGTGGTGTTTAATGCCAAGAAATATAAATATATACATATATATACACATATAAATTCATATATAAATTTATAAATTCATATATACATATATATGCATATATGTATATATTTATTTTATGTAATTAGTTGCACTGATATTTAGGAGATAAATATTATCATTATTGTCTTCTTGTTGGATTGTTCTTATATTTCTTTTATATGAATACAGTGGAATTTCAACACATCCCTATAGACAGGTCATCCAAACATACAATCAATAAAGATATTTACAACCTAAGTAATAGTATAAATTAAATGGACTATATCTAAAGAATATCTATAGAATATTTTACTCAAAAACAACTAAATTCACTTTCTTTTCAGCAGCTCATGGATTCTTTTCCTAAATAGTCCATACCAAATACCAAAAAATGAGCAAATGCCAAAAATTGATATAATATGATCTATCACATCATAATGAAATGAAACTAGAAATCAATAGCAAGAAAAATTATAGAAACCATAAAAACACATGAAGATTGAACAGTACTCTTTTAAATGAGGAGTGTATCTTAGAAGAAATGATAGAATAAAAAATTCTTAGAAACAATGAGAACTGAGATAGAAAATACCAAAATAAAATCTTTGACACAGTATGAAACAGTTCTGAGAGGAAAATCGATAGCAATGAATGCCTACATTAAAAAAAGTAGATCCCAAATACATAAATCTTATGTTTCACCTCAAGGTAAGAGAAGGAAATTAAGGGGATACAAATAGGAAAAGAAGAAGTCAGATTATTTTTCTTTGTTGATAATACAATCCTATATCTAGAACACCGTAAAAAAAACTGCACCAGAAGACTTCTGGAACTAATAAATAAATTCATCAAAGTAGGATACAAGATGAACATTCATAAATAAATAGTTTTCCTATACTTCACTAGTAATTTTGCTAAGAAATGTATCAGGAAAACTATCTCATTTACAATAACATCAAAAAAGTTGGGAATTAACCAAGCAGGTGAAAGACCTCTACAATGAAAACTATGGAAAACTGAAGAAGACCTTAGAAGATGGAAAGACACCTTCCCGCCCCCACATATTCTTGGATAGGTTGAATTAATGTTCTCAAAATGACCATACTACCAGAAGTGTTATACAGATTCAGTGTTTTGTTATACAATCCCTGCCAAAATGCCAATGGTGTTCTTCACAGAACTAGAAAAAAGTTTTAAAATTCACTTGGAAGAAAATATTACCCAGAACAGTTAAAGCAATCTCAAACAGGAAGAGTGATATTGGAGGCATTGCAATACTTGATATCAAATTATATTTCAGTACTATAGTAATAAAAACATTATTGTATTGGCATCAAAATTGACATGAAGATCACTGGAACAAAATAGAAGACCCAGAGACAAACCTAAATAATTACAGTCTTCTGATAACTTGACAAAGGTGCCAAAAATATATTTTGGAGAAGAGAGCCATTTCAACAAACGGTGCTGGGAAAACTGGATATCCATGTGTAGAAAAAATAAAACTAGATCCCTTTCTCTCACTCTACTCAGAAGTCAAAGCAAAGTAGACAAAAAACTGAGGAATATGACCAGAAACTTTGCAACTGCTAGAAAAAAACCTAAGGTCAACATTCCAACACATTGGCATAGGAACTGGCTTCCTTAACACAACCTCTAAAGTGCAAGAAATAAAACCAAGAATTAATAAATGAAATGGCATCAAATTAAAAATCTTTTGCACAGCAAAGGAAACAAGAGCTTGAAGAATGGGAGAAAATCTTTGCTAGCTACTCCTTTGACAGGATTAATGTATAAGAACTGAAAAAGTTTAACCCCCCCCCCCAAAAAAAAGCCAAAAAATACCCCAATCAAAAAATGGGTAAAACAAAACAAGCCTTTCTCAAAAGTTGAAACACAAATGGCCCTCCCATACATGAAAAAATGTCCAACATTCCTAGCAATCAGGGAACTGCAAATCAAAACTACACTGAGATTTCACTTCACTCAAGTAAGAATGGCAATTATGAAGAAACGCAATCATAAATACTGACAAGGATGTAGGGAGAAAGGTACACATATATTTTTGGTGGGATTGCAGACTGGTGTGATAACTCTGAAAAGCAGTATGGAGATACCTCAGAAAACTAGAAGTGGAACCAACATATGACCCAGATATTTCACTCCTTGGTATTTATCCAAAAGAATCAATATCAGCATTCTATAGCAATATAGCCACATTGACGTTTATAGCAGCTTAACTCAAATCGAGATATGGAACCTGTCCAGGTGTCCATCAATAGATGAATGGATTAAGAAAATGTGGTATATACACACACTGGAATTTGACTCAGCCATAAAGAAGAGTGAAATTATGACATTTGCTGGTAAATGGAACTGTACAACATCCATGCCAAGTGAAATAAGCCAGACTCAGAAAATCAAAGGTTGAATGTTTTCTCATCACATGTGGAAGCTAGAGCAAAGTAAGAAAGGGATAAAGGGGGAATGGGTTGGATATCATAAAGACAGAGGTAAGTTTAGTAAAGTAGAAGAAAGAGATTGAGGGGGAAGGAGAAGGGATAGGAAAGGGGAGGATATGTGGGATGATTTTGACAAAATTACACTATGTGCATATATAAATATACCACAGTAATTCCACCTTTATATGTATAAAGCACTAGTTTAAAATAAATATGTGGAAGGCAGACCAGTAGAGTAGAGGAAGGAGAATAGGGGGTGGAAGGATGGGAGGGAAAGGGAAGCACCAGAGACTGAAATGGAGTAAATCAAATTTCATACATGAGTATGTAAAAATGAGCCCAACTATTATGTACAATTATAATGTACTAATAAAAGAAAATAAAAGGTCAGGTTGTTGTATGAAAATGAACATTAACTGCCAGGTAGTACTTACAGAGTTAACTGTGGCATGGTCTCTTTTACAGATGTCATTAGGTATGTGTTATTCCTATTTCCACAGAGAAATTGATTCATTAGATTTGTCAGATTTTTGAATCAACTTTTTATTTTAAGTCTCCAAAGTTAAGGAAAACCCCACTTTGGTCTAAGAATGATTAAAATCTAAACTGTAGCGTATAGTAGTGCTCCTTTATTCAGTTTTGTTTTCTGGGGTTTCATTTATCAGCAGTCAACAATCACAGTTCAAAAATATTTAATGTAAAATTCCAGAAATAATTTGTTTTAAATTGCATAGTGTTCTGAGTAGCAAACAAAATCCCACACTGTACTACTTTGTCCCACCTGGGATGTGATTCATCTCTTGGCCCAGTATATCCCTGCTGAAGATTGCCACCTGTTAGTTGCTGAGTAACCCTCTTGATTATTAAATGGACTCTTGTACCATCATCTTGTACACTCTTGTGCATGTGTTCAGGTAACCCTTCTATTATGTAATAGTGACCTCGAAGCACAAAAGTGGTGATGCAAAGGAGGCAGCAGGGCATGAAACATGAAGGAATAGTTTAACTCTGGTACTGTATAGAAACACCATAGGACATTCAGAAAAAAAGTATTCATGGGTTTGTGCAGTTTCTGGCATCCACTGGGGGTCTTGGAACTTAGCCCCTGTGGGTAAGTGGGGGGGATAGATAGTGTGTTCTCTTAATGTAAATGGAAATAGACTTCTTATTTAATTGGAAAGTTCACATTGCCTTGCTGCTTTTTCTTCTCCCCAGTGGTGGCAGAAATCTTAATCTGCATTCTGATGCTGTGCATTTGCCTTTAAATGCATAAATGAATGACTTGTTTACATTGAACTTTCATCCTTATAATGTTTCACCATAACCTTAAGTCTTTAGTTTTAATGACAACTAAATTCAAAAACAAAGAATAAATTCAACCTTGAATCTACATTATTAGATATCTTTCTTTATTTCAACAATCTCTTCTAACAAACTTTAGAAATGTGATATGACTTGACTAAAATAGATTTATTAGGACACATCTTTCTACAAAATGATTTCCAGGTCAGCATACACAAATTCAACTTCCTCTTGATTTTCTGAATTTTGCTATGTGTTTGTTAGAAAGTATTACCCTAGTTTAACCCTGTACTTGCCTCTGTAGTGTGACACTGCCAAAAAGCCAAGCCTTGCATGATATTACACAGTGGGCAGTGTCCTTTATGTAAGACAGGTAATTGACTAGTCTTTGGTAGAATCATGGATTAATAGCAAACACATGATCCCAGTTCTTTGCAGTAGCATTGTCTCACTCTTTTATTAGTTGTCTTTCTAAGCTTATTGGATCTTTGAACTCTTTACATTGCAATTTCATTTCCATTCTGACTTTTTCCAGGTATAGATAGTACCTGGAAAAAGATAGCTTAGGAGGTACTTAACCTCTCCTGCTGAGAAGGAGACTTGTGCCGTGACACTTGTATACACATTTAATTTCAAAAGGTATTTATGGATTCAGATGTGCTTTTTTCTAGGTATCTGTATGTGTATATGTATATACATATACATATGCACACACATGTGTATACACATAGATAAACATATACACTCATCCACACAATGTATATAAATGAATACACACACACAAATAGAGTTAGCCATTTAAAAATCTCACTTGGGTCTTAATATGACTTTCTTACCAGGTTGTTAAGTTATTACAGTCCCATATATTGTACCAATAAATTCCCAGTTCATTTGGTATGATGTCCTGTTGGTATAAACATTTTATATTTGTATATACTCTATTTCTGAGTTTCACCTAAGGTAACATTGTGAAGTTGTATAGGTTACTGGCCTTGCTAGCTAATACTGTTTCACATTGAAGAAATAACCTCCACCCCCCCCCACCCCCCCACCCCCCATACCCCCGCCCATCAGTATTTTATGTGGACTGCTACTTCTTAAAACAGAGTTAGTTTGAATGGATAGTCAGGAAACTTTTTGATACTTTGAAAGAACATTGATTTTCCTGTAGTGGGTTATTTTGGGTAGTTTATAATTAATTATGATTAATTGTTATTGAACTTGGATTCTTCACCTTTTTTCTTATAAAATTTAACATGTCACTTAATGAATGTATGCATAGCATTTATGTTAAATAGACTTGTTAAGTATGTCTTTCCTATTTGCTACCTGGCTCCACTAAGAGTTAATATTCAAGTATTTATTCATGATGTGTATTATTCAGGAATATCCCTGTTGTACCACATAAGTCTTCCATCTTTAAAATTCATTCCATAATAATATTTTCATTAGAGGATGGAATATATCAGTTTTCTTCTTTCCATTCCTTTTTTTGTTCTAAATGAAAAGTTCTAAGCTATAAGGAAATAGGTCACAGTATCTATAATCTGATGAGGAACTGAGGTCTATTAGGAAGTAAAAATTGAAGCTCAGTTGCCCTCTAGGGGTTCAGTTTTAATACAGCACATGTGGAATAAGTTAGTGAGATCTTTTGAGGTCGGGTATATCTGCTCAATGAAGGAGCTCTATTTTTTGTTTCCTTAGAGAATAACTGGCCAACACAAAGCTAGTTTTGACTAATTATTAAAAATGAGAACTCATCCCCAATTTTGGGGGGTTCTTTTTAAAAATCAGGTGCCTGTACCAGAACAATCCAACCAACAGCATGTTTCCAAGAATTATTTGGTAACCAATCCGTGATTCTTTTGTAACACTTAATTTCAGTGTCACCACTGTGGTGACTTTTTCCCCTACTCTGTTCAAACTGAAAAACACGCCCCAGAGTGAAGTGGCTTCGTCCTGAATCTTTTCATATAATTAACATGTGATCATTATGAAATGTTTTTCCTTATGGTTTTAGTAACTTTTGGTTGACAACTTTGGATTTGTTGAGACTATTTCTCCCAGTTTCAGATTGGCTATTGGCTCTTTAGCCTAAATGGTACCCAGCTTGCATTGCTTGAGGTCCAGTTAACCCATCGGAATCTGTCTTGGTGTAGAGTGCTCTGCTTTGTAATTATACAATTACACTTGCTGTTTTGGTAAGAAAGAAGCAGTTTCTTTTTCCATTATTGAAAACATTAACTTAACTTTGACTTGAATGAAGAGTAAATTTTGAGTTTTTTGGTGTACAGATATTTAAATGTTTTGAATATTTAAGCACATTTCTATATCAGATATTAAAATTCACAGTTGATATATTTGAAAAAGATTTTTTGTGCATTAATGCATGCTCCTTTATTCCATTAAAGAATGCTGTAAAACTTTAACCCTTTTAATGTATAGCATTTTAAAAAATGTTTATAGTTATATTATCCTCTTCTGTTTTTTCCCTTATAATATTGAAAAGAACACCACTATTAATGATTAGAATCTTTATTTTTTAATCATCAGCTTATAATAATATTTCTTTTAAAGCCTGTTGTTTTTTGAAAACTTTCATTGGGTTTTTTATATATATTAAAATATTAAACTGACTATGAAAATATGTCTGTACCATGCAGTATGGTAGTCAGTAGCCATATTGGCTATTTCACTTTAAATTTAGAATAAATAAGATTAAAAAATTAAAATTTAGTCTCTTAGAATTACTAGCCACATTCCAAATGCTCAACTTTCTTACCAGGTTGACTTTCTTACCAGGTTGCATGTGGCTGGTAGCTACCCCACATTGGACAATGCAGAATCGGTCAATTCCATCACTGCAGAAAATTCTGTTAGACAGGTCTATCACAGATATAAGAATCATCTTCCTTAGTGTGTTTTTTAAAAAGTATATTCTAATACTGGTAATTACCTGAGTAAAATAAGTTGGGATATGAAAATTTTATGTGTCTTTCTTATATTTTCTCTTATCAAAGGAATATTTTAGAAATAATTATAAAGCTGATCACCTGAAGTTATCTTTTGTTTTCCTTGAAGATCAGGATATACTTCTGATTAAAAGCTAAGTGATATCAAATATTATAATAAAATTTAATACATGTTGGAAATATCAATACATTTACTTTATCTCCATCTTGTGGTAGTAATATATGGAAATCTTATTCCTAACAATATAGGTAAAACTTATTCCTCTTTAATTGACATGCCCCTCCTCTTTGCCATGACTTAAGTTAAGTGTAACTTTTGTTATTTAGAAATTTTCAGGTCTTAGAGAGACAATCAAAAATTATTTTAGGTTTTATACTGACTATTAAAGGGAAATCTTGGGCTACAGTTGCCACATTCTGAATATGTAAGAATATTAAAACTGGGAATACAGACATTTTGATCATAGTTTAAAGGAAGAACAAAGCTTTAGCTGTATACTTAAAAATGTACTTTGTATTATTAAGGAGGATTATGATGAAATATGTTTATATGATAAACCTATAATATTTGATAAATTATTTTTACTATAATATGATAGTTGCTTAATAATTTTCATATTTGAAGTTTTTAGTTTTTAAATTACTCACAAGTCCTTTTGTGTAAAATTATAATACAAGGCTGTTTTAGAAATAAATGAAAAAATTAGTATTACAGATTTGTAAACTGAAGTAGTTCGCGCACACTTAATCTTGTTGTTTTTAAAAAAACAATATGAAAAACTTGGTTGAGAAGACTATCTCAAAGGTTTAAGAACATATTCAAATCAGGTTTACTTGATTTCATTCCTTTTCTTATTTTTTAGTTTCTTTTTCTCCCCTTTTTCTTCTTCTTTTTTTTTAAGTTGTACATAGACACAATCCCTTTATTTATTTTTAGTGGTGCTGAGGATTGAATTGAGTGCCTCACACGTGCTAGGCAAGTGCTCTACCACTGAACCACAACCCTAGTCCATATTCCAATGTCTTTCTAAAGAGATTTTTCTAAAAAAAAAAAATGTGTGGCCCTCTTGGACAAACTTAAATGTTGACAAAATCCAATTTTGCTTTCAGTATTGAAGGTAGTTTCTATTTCTATTCTAAGCTCTATTTAATACTTTTTAGAAATTTTAGTTGCATTACTGAGTAGATCTGAGGGTTTCTTACTGAGTAGAACTGAGGCAAAAAGAAGCAAAAGTAGAAACCAAGTGCTCATGGTCACAGTGAAGTCACTATGGTGGCTACGAGCTCCCTGAGGACAGAGAGCTAGCTTATTTTATCCATCACAATGAACTCAGGATTAGCAGAGTACGTGATAAATGGTAAGCACTCAACACATTTTGGATAAATAAATTAATGAAGGAGTCCCACATACATGTCTCTGCTCTATCATGTTTGCCCAGTTGCCCAAAGTGTTCAGGACAACCTGCTGTATTTTTAAATTTTTATGTTCTTTGTGGTTATTTTGAGAATTTTTTTTAGTTAATATAACCTATAAAGCAGTACTAATTTATAGTTAACTATTTTAAAAATATTTATTTATTTATTTTTTAGTTGTAGATGGACACAGTATCTTTATTTTTATTTTTATGTGGTGCTGAGGAGTGAACCCAGTGCCTCATGCATGCTAGGCAAGTTCTCTACCACTTGAGCCACAACCCCAACCCCTACAGTTAACTTTTTATATATGAAAGTTTGTGAGTACTCCAGTAAGTTTGAAAGAATATTTTAAATAATTTATGTGTTTCTTAATAAAAAGCATGATTCTGGCTTCAATCATAAGAAAATTATGAAAACCATTCATATATTCGAGCTGTGGATTTCTTTTAATTTGTTCTTTTTAGTTATACCTGACAGTAGAATGTATTTTGATATATCACACATACAAAAGAGTATAACTTTCCATTCTTGTGGTTGTACATGATGTGGAGTTATGCTGGTCATATATTTATATATGAACAAAGGAAAGTTATGTCTGATTTATTCTACTATCTCCCATTCCCATGCCCCCTCCCTTCCTGCTGTATCCGCCCCACATCATTGCTCCCCCGACACACACACCTCCCCACACCCCACAGCTGCCTCAATCCAGTGAACCTTCACTTCCCCCTACCTCTTCCTATTGTGAGTCAGCATCTGAGACTCATTTGAGAGAGAACATTTGGACTTTGGTTTTTGGGGATTGGTTTATTTCACTGAGCATGATTGTCTCCATGTTCCAAACATTTGCTGGCAAATGCCATAATTTCATTCTTCTTCATGGCTAGTAATATCTGTTGTGTGTATGTGCTATATTTTCTTTATCCATTCATCTGTTGAAGGGCACCTAGGTTGGTTCCATAGCTTAGCTATTGTGAATTGAACTGCTATGAATACTAATGTGGCCATGTCCTGATAGTATGCTGATTTCAAGTCCTTTGGGTATATGCCAAAGAGTGGGATATATGTCAAATGGTGGTTCCCTTTCAAGTTTTCTGAGGAATCTCCACATTGCTTTCCAGAGTGGTTGCAACAATTTGCAGTCCCACCAGCAATGTATGAATCTACTTTTTCCCCCACATCCTCACCAACATTTATTGTTACTTGTATTTTTGATAATTGACATTCTGACCTGGAGTGAGATGAAATCTCAGTACACCTTTAGTTTGCATTTCTCTAATTGCTAGTGATGTTGAGCATTTTTTCATATATTTGTTGATAGATTGTGAAGTGTCTGTTCAGTTCCTTAGCCCATTTATTTATTGGGTTTTTTTTTTATGTTAAGTTTTTTGAGCTCTTTATATATCCTAGAGTTAATGCTGTAACTGAGGTGCATGTGGTTAAAAATTTTCTCCCATTCTGTAGGCTCTTTCTTCATGTTCTTGATTGTTTTCTTTGCTGTGAAGAAGCTTTTTAGTTTGATAACGCCCATTTATTGATTCTTGATTTTACTTCTTGCACTTTAGGAGACTTGTTGAGGAATTTGGTTCATAAGCCAACATGATGGAGATTTGGGCCGACTTTTTCTTCTAGCAGGTACAGGGTCTTTTGTCTAATACCAAGGTCTTTGATCCACTTTGAGTTGAATTTTGTGCAGGGTTAGAGATAGGAGTCTAATTTCATTTTATTACATATGGATTTTCAGTTTTCCCAGCACCATTTGTTGAAGAGGCTATCTTTTCTCCAATGTATATTTATGGCACCTTTGTCTAGTATGAGATAATTGTATTTACCTGGGTTTGTTTCTGTGTCTTCTATTCTGTACCATTGGTCTTCATGTCTGTTTTGGTGCCAGTACCATGCCATGTTTATCACTGTAGCTCTGTAGTATAATTTAAGATCTCGTATTGTGATGCCTCCTGCATGCCATGGTTTTTTATTTTTAACTCCATATCCTTATTTTTAAAAATATTGATTCTTGCATGAAAGTATAGGTATACTTCCTTACCTCCTCTCTTTTAGGTCCTAGTTGTATTTTTACATTGTCAGAATTTGCAATACGTATATTCTTTTCTGAAATGATAAATTCAGTCCTCATCACATTCTTTACTGTCTTTATTATTACTGAATCCATTTTGCTTGATTTTACTGTCATTTATTTAAGATCTTTGGATTCCTTGTCATTTTTCATGCTTGGTAATGACTGCATTGCCTTATATGTTTATGTCAGAAAGGCTGGATATTATATTGTCAGTTCATATTTTCTGTACCTCAGAACTTGGTACATATTGCATCTATGTTTTATGACACTAAGTGTTGCTCTGAAATGTCTGAGGCTACCCTGATTTTCATCTCCACCCACCTTGCAAAAATTTTCCAATAGGCTGCTTGATTTTCTGTATGGATACTTTAGGAGAATCCTTTCTTTATCCTTGAGTTTGGTAACGTAATTAGGATATATTGTATTAGTTCTTTCTGCAACTAACGTGTCCTTTTGGTTTATAAGTATGATTCTTTGAATCAGAAAATTTTTCTTAATTGTAATTTGAAGTTCTTTTTTTTTTTTTCCTTTTTAGGAATTATCTCCCTTAGGGATAGCAATCATCCTTGGAATTTTGAATCAAGGATTAACACATGGGGTGGTATTTGCTGCATAACTAATTACCCCAGAATGTAGTGGCTTGAGCGGCATGTATTCATTACTTTCACAGTTTCTCTTGGTCAAGATTCTAGGAAGAGTGCCTTAGCTGGGTCCTCTGCATCAGCCATTTAGCAAGATTGCAGTTAACATGTTGGCCCAAGATCCAGGTTTCATCTGAAGCCTCAACTGAGGAAGGATCTGCTTCCAAGCTCATTCGGTGTTTTTTGGCAATAGTTATTCTTCCTGGGATGTTGAGTTGACAGCCTCCGTCCCTTGCCACCTGAGTTTTCTCCATATAGCAGTTTACTTCATCAAAACCTGTAAGCTGAAGAGACCAGAGTTAGCTTCTGCTAGCAGGACAAGTCACAATCTTCTGTAAACTAAATATGGAAGTGACATCCCATCTGCATTATCATATTCTTTGGTTAGAAGCAAGTCACTAGGTTTATCCTATCCTATCAGCAAGAGGAGTTTGTACAAAGGCATGGATACTCACAACCTGGGATCATTAGAGCTTTCTACCATAGTAATTGCCTTCTGCAACTTTGTTATCTTTGTTTCCGTTAGCTTTTAATTTTCTTTCCCTCTATTTAATGAGATTATCTAGCCTCATTTTTATAAAATCTCTCATTTGAACTTTAGCTGTGTCTGCCAGATATATTTCTAATATGTTTACTAGCATTGTTGTGAATTTTTTTTGGTCTTCAGCTTATTTTCTTTCTCTTTCATTTCACTCGATTTTATCAACTATTCCTTGAAGTCTAGTTTTCTTGGATTTATGTTTTTATTAAGTTCTTATACAGTGTGACATTTGAGATGCATCTTCTTTTCCTTAGGCATGTTTGCAGAGTTGCTCTGCTGCTTCTCTGAAAAATTGTGGGTGAATGCTCTTTAACACTTTTGCCACTTTTTTTTTTTTTTTTTTTTCCTGATGTTTGTCTTCCCCTGTGGGCTGGAGTGTAAGGGCTGGGATATTCTTCTCTGTGCTTCCCTGAAGCCTGGAGGGAGAGGGAAAGGGAACATACCAGCCAGTGCCTGTTTTTTTTTTTTTTTAAATAGCCTTTAGGAATGTTTCTTCTTTTCCTGTGGGCTTATCTTGGGGGTATCTTCTTATTAAGTGTGGATCCCTGAGAATGGTGGTTTTTGAATTAAGTTTTTCTTTTGTTTCATTTTTATACTTTCTGTAGGTTTCTTATTTATGACCCCCGTCTGTCTCTGGTGAGAATGACAAGTGCTATTACTGGGGATTCTCAGGATATTTTAACTCCTTTAGTTTCTCCAGTATGCCGTAGGGTAAAAAACATGCTATACTGAACCTTATTGGAATCTTTTATTTCCTCGGTACTACTTTTTGAAACTTATGGTATGAGATTTTCTTTAATGGTATAGTGTTAGCCAATTTTTGCCTTCTTAAAACTGAGGAAAGGTTTGTGATATTACAGTATACTACAGTTTTGACCCAGATTTGTCCCCAACATCTTTTGCCTGAACTGGTGTATTAACATATGCACTAGCTTTCCCTATTTTGAAAATTTCCTTTCTTTCCTCTTCCTAATTTTGCCCTAAACATAGTTGCTAGATAAAGCTTAGAATTATACATGTATGTTATTCCCCACTGCTTATATGGTCAAGTCTAAATAGTGCATTTAAAGTCACTAATCACAATTTCATTCTTTTTCCTGGTCCGTCTTTTCTGACAAATTCTGAATATTTTTTTTTTTGCTTTCCCATAGATACATTGTGTAGATTCCCAGAAGTGGTTAGTACCTCTTATGGTATTTATATACATCGTGGCTTTTAGACTTCTCAGTTTCCTGATAACCTTTCTATAGAAATATGCTCTTTATCAAGATCCATCTGAAAATGTGGTCTCCAGAAATGACCACAGATATGCTGTGAGCTCCTTGCAATTATGATCGGGGCACTGATACTAAGATTGGTTTGGATGTTCTATATGTTTCATCATATCTTTGAATATGTGGGGTTTATCAAATGTCATTCTATTTCTAAAAATTAAGACTTTTTGAAACCTTAATGTAGGAATTTGCATTTATCCCTAAGAAATTGAAAATGAAAAAAAATTGCCAGATTGTCCATACTGTTAGGGTTATTTGAATATAGTAGTCACATATCTATATGCTAATCATGCCTTTAGTGATTTCCTATAAGTCTGCATAAGAAATGGCAATTAGAGGGAAGGTAAATGAAGTAGTTACATTATTTTTGCATCCTTTAAATTTAATACAGTTTCATTTTCTTTCTTTGTCTTAGTAACTTTAGAGATAAAGGTCATGGTGGTCCTGTATAGGGGATGAAGACTGGATGAACAGTTGATATTAGAGAAAAGGGACATCTATCCTTCGATTAAGCTACAAATAGAGGACCTGTTTATGGGGAGGTGATGGTGGGAATGGAAAGTATCAAAGAAAGCATGAGCAGGACCTGGTGATTAAACAGATCACTGAGGAGAAGCAAAATGATGCCAAAAGTTTCATTAAAAATGATTTGCAAGAAACAATGAACCTAGTCATGTTAAGTTTGAGGTAGACGGTTGTGAAATAGCCAAAAAATAGCTGTTCGTGAAAACTGGCTCTGAGTCATAGGTATTTGTTTTGAAACAAAACATGTCTTTTAAAAGTATCTTTCCTGTAACTTGAAAACCTGCTTAATCCTGTTTAAAATTAAATCTGTGTTAATTTTCTTCCTAATACCTTTTCTGGTTTGGATGTAGGATTGAATTTGAATCGTATGGTTATGTAGGAAGTTTCATGCATTATAATTTGATGTATACCCATTAAAATGATATATGTCAGTGCTAGCTATGGAGCACATACACAAATGAACTGTGTCAGAGTTATATAAATGGCACTGCAATCATGAGAACTCAGTGGTTATGTGTGGTTATGTGCACACAATAGAGAAATACTTCCTTCCTTAATGTACAAATGTTTCTATATATTTGCCTTATTTTTATCCAGTTGTAAATTGTATGGTTAAGTAGCAAAATTTCAGGTAGTATATCATTTTTTTTTCATATGAAATAAATTCCTCTCTTCTACGATATAGGACAAATAAATAGATGAATCTAGAGAATTTGTCATAGGACTCACAAAGTAAGAGGAAGAATTTGTCTAGCTCCACAGACATTATTGAATACTGGAAATTAAGACGTAATCTGCTTGTATTTAGCAAGTAAAAAGAAATAAAATGCTTCAGTTACAAGTTAAAAGCTATGGAAATTGATACTTTATTTTTAAAGTTGATAAAAAATAATAATACAGAAGTTCCAAATTCGCTCAGTGTACTTCAATCATTTTATGAATTTAAAAAATCATTTTAACCTAGGGTTTTAAAATTCAATTTTCCCATTTTTATTTAGAAAAAATATGTGTGTTCATTGATTTAGGTAAAGTAGAGGACATAAGTTCTAAGCTTATGCTGCTGTGATTATTTCTAGTATTTGTCATTTCAGGTTACCAACCAGTACCCAAATCCCTATTACTCAGAGAACTAGTTTACTATATTAGAAATCAAGCTTGGGTTCTTAAATTATTTTGTTACTCATATTGGAAGTTGCCGAGATGCTTAGCTTATGTAGTTGATTGTTTAGAAAACTTAAAAAAAGAAAAGAATGTTTAAACTCTGGAAGAAGTAAAGAACGCAGTTTTCATACCCCAGAAAAACCCTAAGTATTTTTCTAATGGATTCACATTACTAGGAGCTAATTTTTCTTCTAAGATTTAAATCAATTTTTTTATGTGTGGCTTTTTACTTCAGCCTTTACTTTCATTTTAGTGACATCTTAAAATGAAGCCCTCTCTGATTTCCACAAGAGTAACATAGGTGCTTTTGTATTGACATTAGTAAATCTTCTCTTTAATGGTTGGTGGAATGGCCATCTGTATTAGGTTGAGGAATCCAGTAGTTTTTCTTCATTCTTATTTTTTTGTAAATTTTGATAGTTCATGTATAGAATTAGACATTTTAGTATTTCTTTTATGCTATCATTAGATATAAAAATTGATTTCTTCACTTTTTCCCCCCAAAATTTTCCTTAGAGGAAACACCTTGCCTATAGCCCTGCTTAAAATGCAGCATACTGTGTCCCCTTCCCATAATCCCTTCATCTCTTTCCTCCCCTCCCCCATAACTTTGTTGTTTTTGTTGTTGTTTGGGACTAGGGATTTAACCCAGGGGCACTTAACCACTGAGCCACATTCTCAGCCCTTTTTATATTTTATTTGAGACAGGGTCTCCCTGAGTTGCTTAGGCGGCACTAAATTGCTGAGGCTAGCTTTGAACTCGAGATCCTCCTGCCTCAGCCTCCCAAGCTGCTGGGATTACATGGTGTGCCACTGTGCCCAGCTCCCCAATAATCCTTAACTGCATTCTAGCATACTCCAAGGTGTTCCGGCTTCTTGTCTGTATCTTTTAACATAATCTTCACAAAGGCAGAGTTCTTGGGTTGTTTCACTCTAGTGTTTCAAGTATCTTGAACAGGACTTGATATTCAGAAATGCTTTAAATATTTAACAAAAGAATGAATTAAGAATTTATTATTTGAATTATTTTTCTACTATTGTAAAGGTAAAGGATAAGGATTAGCATGCTCTGGCCCTGTGGCTTTCAAGCTCCCTTTTTTTTTCCTGGCCCCTGGTAAAATGTAAAAACACATTTTAAAATATAACGTAGGTTACACATACTTATGCATTTTGTGCATATGTATGCATTTATATAGAAGAAGTGTTCAGTGTGCCTAACATATCATATCCTATTTCTTTTTTTTAAAAAATGAATGCAATTGCATGGTAGGGTGAGTACAGACAACAATGTACTCAATATTTCAGAAAGCTAGAAGAAAGGATTTTGAGTTTTCACTACAAAGAAATGATAAATGTTTGAGGAGACAGAGATGTTTAATCTGATTTAAACAGTACCCAATGTACATGTGTATCAGAACATCACGTCATCCCATTAATATGTATAATTTTAGTGTTTTTATGTATAAGTTTAACTATCAATTAAAAAAAGAATGCTGTCTTTTGTCTACTATATTTTCATGATCCATGAAAGAGTTGCAAGCTTTATTTTGTGGTAGGCAACTGATAACCTAAAACAAAAATTAGGTAAATATAGAACCTAGTTTCTGTTTGTCTTATGTGACTATTTAGAATTTTTATCTTTATTTCAGATTGATGTTTGGGGCTACTTATATCATTTTATTTTCAAATTTCTATATTAGTTGTTGGTATGTGAAACTATTACAGGAACTGTGGATATATTATTTAGTACAGATAAACTGAGTCTGAAATGTGTGCAGTTTCTCCCAAGTGTATTTGTTAACTTTGAGTTCATTTCTTTTTAAAGAAGGAAGAGCCTCTTCCTGATACATGGAAGCAAAGAGGAGACAGACTGAGACTACATTGAGTTAAAAGGCAGCCTAGGATTCATTTTGAGATGGAATAAAATCCAGGAAAAAGTGGATTGGGAACAGATTGTTACAAATCTGAACTATTTTCTTCTCCCAGCTGTTACAAGACTTAGCAGGCCAGGAATTATGCATATATTCAGTTAACTAGAACATGACAAATACCTCCCATTAAAATGTAATGCTGATACTTCCTTCAATGGTTGTTTGATTAACATGTAACCATGCGATATTTTATTAAAACCAGAAGATATACAAAATAACTTATTTCTGTTTGACATTAAAAAATATGATGATTCTCCAGTTTTCAAGTTTGTACATTTTGAGGAAGCTCTTTTTAGCCTAATGTCAGCAAAGCAGCTGTTGCTTGAATTTACTTTGTAAAACACTGAATTATTCATTTCCATAAACAAAACTTCCTTAGTAATTATTTAGCATTAATTTATTTCTCTTTATTTCAATCAACCCTGTTTACATTCTGTTTTAAAATTAAAAATATTCTTTGTGGAATCTAGCAAATAAGACTCTGTGAAAACTACTTTTTCTATTTTGTTCTGTTCTTGCAACAAAAGATTTCCAGATCCTGAGATGAACTATTTTATTGTTATAATAAAAGTTACTAATAAAATATGCAACAAAAGTATAAAATACTTATTTAGAAGTCTTTTATCACTAGCTTCTTAAAACCAGGTGCTGTGATTTTGACTTATTAGATTTGACCATAATGCTTTATGCTTAAGTATATTTAACAGCTGTTATCTTGAATTCTAACAATGTAAACTTATTAGAAATATTTTGAATAATTATTCATTTAATCATTTATATACACAGCTTGTTTAATAGACTATTTAGGGAAAAAAAGGTAAAAAGATTATTGTTTAACATTTCTTGTAACTCTTCCACCATGAGTTCTTACACCTTCAGACTCTCATTATTAGTTATTGCTTGTGGTTTTCTTGGGCAGTAAGTCTTTTACTGCTCTATTTTTTATCATTTCTACAATTGCTAGCTTTTTTGTTTTTCATTTGTTTAATTGTGTCATTGTTTTGCTGCTTTATGGAGAATTCTTGATGTAAGTCTGTTAATATCTGCTGATTATAGAGAAGGAGACTTTATAAACTAGCATTCATTCAAAAGAAACATTTTTATATTAAGATTTTCTCAGAACATACATTTAGACAAGCACAACAACTGATACAAAATGTAATCCTTGTGAGTTTAACAGATTATTTAAGGGCTGATTCTGAATCCCTGATGTTGGTTTCTGAAAGGGAATAAATGCATCATAACCACAACATCTACAGGTGACCTTATAAGCCAAGGAGAAGTTTGAGGCTGTGAGAATTAGGTATGGAAAAAGACTCCATGTGACTCTTCTGCCTCTAGGTTTTATGATGCCTTTTAAGGTGATGATAGAGACCTCTGCCTTAGCAGTTGTTGAGTGCATAATAGTTTTTGAAAGGACAGCCACATACACGTAATTATTCTAGAAACTGAAATGTCCAGGAAATTCTTCAAGCAGGTGACATGGACGTCAGCCTTCAGCTGGGAGCCATTATGCAGACATATTTGTTTTTCCTCTGTGCAGTGTTTTATAAAATAAAATGAACTATTTCAAATTATTTGATTTTATATAAAACAAAAATTCCAGTTTTTTAAAATATGAATTCTCAGATCTTGAAACTGTGTTTCCATTCCTGCACGGTAAATAAGGATCTGGTACAGCTGTACATTTAAACACAGGACATGTGCTGTACTTGATCATTACAATTTTTGTGTTTGCACTGTTAACTTATGTATGTATATGTATGTAAATACATACACTTATAATGTGTGTGCATACATATGTATATATTGTGTGATACACAAAAGTTATAATATCTGCAGAAGAAATATTTCTTTGAAACTGAAACTATATTTCATTCATAAATAAAAATAGAAAACTGAGATATCTGTGTGGTTAAAAAACTTAAGTCTTTTGTGAAAGTAAGAAATAGCCATTTATATTTAACATGCAAATGGCCCAACTTCTAAGTTCCTTAGGCAGCCCAGCCTTGGCATATACAAATCTTAAGAGATCATCATACCTTGTTAAATTTTCATTTTAATGGTCTTAATTATTGTCTACCAGTAACTTATATGGCTGTTTCACATAGGATATGAATTTTGGAAATCTATGCTTGCATATTTATTGATTTTTGGTTCCTCATATTCTTTTCTATGAAGGTATTTATTTCTTTCATAAAGCTAGAAAGAGCACATTTAAGTTAAGAAACACCTGTGACTACTTAATGTATGATTAATAACCTGGTTTGTGAGGCTTAGAAATAATGAGTATATTTTGTATATTCCACTTCATTTAAAACATTTTATATATAAAACATGTAATATATACATGAATATATAAAGTTGTATATAACAACTGTACAATTTTGGCACACAATACCTTAAATTGTATTATTTTCAGCTAGTAAATGGAATAGTTTGTTGTGATTTGAATTCTTAAATATGCTGTTGAAAATTTTCTGAATATTTGAGTCTGTTGATAAGTGAAACATCTACTTCTATTCAATTAATCCAGCAAATGATTGGACTTTCTTTACTCTTTGTCTTACATGTGAAGGGACAATAAGGAATAGAAGTGAAATTCATTGCATGTTATCTTTAGTGGTAATAATTACAACTACATAAGCATTTTGTTATTTTTGGATTTACTAATTTCCCTGATGAGTAAGGATGGGTTGGTGTGTTCTGCTTTTTCTGGAAAAGTCATATAGAAGTAGTTTGGTTGTTTTAAGGATGTGCATGCTTGTTTGAAGGGGTAGTGGTAGAAAGAACAGGATATAAAAAGAGCTGTTTCTTGCCCACTTTATAAATATCTGTGCTTGACACAAGCCTTTTCTTTGAGAGTAATCAGTCTTTAATAAAACTATATTCCTAACTACTTGAGCTGATAAACAGGTTTGTTTTAAAGAAGTCAAGTTTATTTTATGTCAATTTTCTATTTGCCCTGTATAAGGTATATTTAATTACTTTACTCCATCTCTGTGTTCAAATTAATCAGATTCTGCTACATATTGGTGCTCAAATTAGAATAATTCTTTAATCAACTGTGTTATCCATGCCATGGTAGACTAGAATAGAAAAGCTACTCGGCATATTGAAGATGCATGCATTTTATTTTCTATTGTAATTTAAAAGTAAAATCAGAAATATTGATTTCTACTTGACTGGAGAGATGATTTAGTTTGAATATCAGTCTGATCTTAATCAGGTGAGAATTAATTGAGTTGGAGGTATTAGATATTCAGTGATGTTAAGTGAACCATGATCAATCTAGAGAGAAGCTTTCTTTTGGACTATGTTAGAATTATCAAATAGCTCATGCACTACAATATAAAATAATCTTTTCATGTTCATCCTTCTACCTTCTTGTCTCATTAAATGCACCACTAAATTCATTCTATATACAGACTAATCTTTAAAGTATAAGACTAATAAATCACAATTTAATAGAAAATTAATAGCATAATAATTTTGTCATAAAATGCTATTGTTTTCAAGAATTTTTATAATGATGTATTTTCTAATGCCTGATTTTAAAACTAAGTGATTAAACATCTGTTTTTCCAGTATACTTGGGACTTAACAAAACCTGTTTTACTATTTTTTTTTATGTAAGAAGTGAGCAATACAGAATTATTTTAATGTTTATTTCCAGAAATAAAAATAGAGTCTGTAGCATTATATTGGCCTGAAATGTGGCATGGGCTTTTCATTTATTTTAAGAGTGTGATAGCAATATCATAAGTGTTGTGAAAATATAAATGGTGAGATAACACCTCCATAGGACTTGCTCTTAAGTAGTAAAATTGTAAAGTCTTTAAATAAAACTGTAGCCAGAACTGAAAGGATCATTTTGCCTTGTTAACTAGGGATACTATACTTATTAAATATCTAATTAAATTTAGTATACCTTGTCTGTTAGTAACCTCCCTTTTCATTTCTTAAAACTGAAAATTTGGACCTATTTACTAAGAAGGTAGCACGTATTGTCACTGTTAGATTTCTTCCATTTTGGCAGTTGGTGTGACCGTGTTAAATTAAAAGAAAGCCAACAGCGTGACATTTTATAGTGTCATTCTATCTTGGAATAGTGCTTTTCACTTGATAATGGTATGAGAGGAATAGTCTGCTGACCCATGCAGCCATGTATTTTGCAAAAAGCAATGTTCAAATTTATATTTGGGAACAATTAGCATTTAATGAAATTAACCTACACATGCAGAAACATCCCTAGAGTGTGATGAATGGGGAGTGCTTAGATGTGCTGGGGGTTTCCCACCTAGTTGCTAAGTAGCAATTCAGGGAAAAGGCCCTGGGTGGGGAAAAAATAGATTGTTGGCTTTTTCGCTGTACTCATGAAAGCCACTACTCCTCTTATCTGGACTCCACTTTCCCCTCCCCTTCACCTAGAACTATTTCTTTCTTTTTTCTTAACATTTCATAAGGGGTAGAGAGAACCAGAACAAGCGTGTTTTTCAATTTTTGCCCCCCGGATTACCAGCTTTCCTCCTATGAGATAACCAGTTACCTGTTTCTTAAATATTCTTTCCACAGACATTGTGTGCGCGTGTGTGTGTGTGTGTGTGCGTGTGTGTGTGTGTGTGTAGTGTGTATTCTAAACACAATATTTTATAATACACTTTTCTGTTTTCAGTTTAAATCCTGGACATTACTGGGTGCAGTGGCATGCATATATAGTCCCAGGTACTTGGGAGGCTGAGGCAGGAGGATCACTGGAGCCCAGGAGTTCCAGGCCAGCCTGAGCAATTATAGAGACCTGATCTTGGCAAAAGAAAAAAGTCTTGGAAATCATTCCCTGTCAGCATTTTTAATGGCTGTATAGTATTTCATAGTACAGTATTTCCACTTGGGTAGTTGTATAACCATGTTAGATTTGGTGGTATGACCAAAAGTCACACTTTAGTAAAAAAATTTCTTATTTCAGCTGAGAGAAGACCAGATGAGGAATGGCTAGTGATGTTGTTCTCTATAAATGGGGATGTACTTACTTATTTTTGTTAAGATATATGCATACACACATACATGCAACTACATTATTTTTATATTTGAATTGATTACAATTTCTATTGTGATTGAATTAGAAAAACATTATGGATTCTACTTTTTTTTTTTTTTTTAATAAAGGCAGATACTGAGCTGTTTCAAAGTAAGTTGTTAAATAGGTAGATTGGATAAACCAGCATATTTTTTAGAAAGCATTTTTGGTAGTAATTGGACATAGTAACTTTATTTTATTTATTTACTTTTTTTTATATTGCATTGAGGATTGAACCCAGTGCCTCCCATAAGCTAGGCAAGCACTCTACCACTGAGCCACAACCCCAGCCTCTATAAAACATCATATTATATGGAAAATGACAAGGATTTGTTGGTGGTACAGAAACCACCCACATCCACTGAAGAGAAAAGTCAATAATGTTCAGACTGGCTCTGAGCCAAGAGGAAAATACAAATGTTGTTTTTACTAATATTAGATGAAGAGGCAGCATTAAACTTACTCTAGCTTTTTTCAAACTGTAGTCTCTTCTCATCCCCAACACACATCCAATTGGAACTGGACACTTTTTTTTATGAATTTTCTATCACCACAAGTGTTTAAATAAATTCAGGAAGGACTTTCTGAATTAAGAATTTAAAGTGACCTCTGATGTCCTTCTCATTCCAACCATTTAGATTGCAGAAATGAGAACAAGGCAGCTGGTCCTTTCCAGGACACTTGATAAGTGTTGTTTAATTGTCACTGGGCATTAGTGCCCATACTGAATGCCTCTATTTATCCCCAGGATGGGCTGTAAAACCACTTGCAAATGCAAAACAAACAAACAAATAAATAAATAAAATAATAAAATAAAATAAAAATATTTTTTAAAAAATGAAAACCCTACAGCAGATTAGTTTGTTACTTGGTTACTGACAACATCCTACTTTTGTTTCCCCTTTTGGTGAAGGGAATAGGGAAAAGCCTAGCACCCACTGGGAAGTGGCAAGGAAACCCAGAAGTCTCTGCATTCACAAGTGTGTCTACCTATTAATAGGTAGTTTTTTTTTTTTTTCCTTAAACATTGAAGACTATGGGGAGCAGAGATTTTTCTATGCAAGAAAAATGTGGTATAAGCCAAACTCATTCACTTAATAATTGTCTTGCCTTGACACCTTCTAAATCCTTCACCTCTGTAGTCATTAATAATGCTTAAGGATCCTGCTATTTGGGACAATAAGGCATCTCATGTAGTCATTTTAAAAAGGTAGGATAATTTGATGGTTAGCTTAGCCACACTAGGCTGTGCTGTGCTGATTGTGTACTTTAAAAATTCTGGTAATACTTAAAATCTGAAAAACAGAATTTAGTCCATTGTATTCAGTTTGGAGAAGCCACTTTCTAATGTGTAAAATTCCCATTTAAAATACTTATATTTATAGGAATTCTGAAGAACAGCTTATAAGATTCAGAGAGCTAAGGTATCTAATGCTATTTTATTTTAGATGTTTGCTAAGTTGCCAATTAGCAAAAAATCAGCAATAATCTCTCCCTTATTTTTCCCTGTGATAGTATTAGAATGTGCTGAGCCATTGCCCCTTGCTTGCCAGGTCTATCTTGTGATGTCATATGAAAAAACAGGCTTGAGTTAGTCTCTATTTGAGCATAGAATTTTCTAGTAAATATAGAGTTTTTTTCCTGGGTTCTGATCATAGAAAGGATTAAGTGGGGTCATTATACTTATATGTAGTTCATTTGAGTTAATTTTAGGCCTGGTTTTAAGCTAGTCTGTATGCCACATTATGTGATCTTAGAAATACATCCTATTTAAAACTCAGTTTCTTCATCTGGCAAATGAAGGTAATAATGTGCCTGTTTAATGGTGCTGTAAAATTTGTGTGAGCTAATAAAGTACTTAGTATTGTGCCAGGCACATAGTAACATTCAGTATAAATAAATCATGTTGCTGTTAATGCTTTATTATTGGCACTTCAAAATGCTTGAAAAAATAGTAATGAAGTTACATGGAAAAATGGGAAAAACAAGAAAAAGGCTACCTGAATTAAGATGATTGTTTCTAATGGAGAAATAAATTAAAAATTACTTAAGACCCTATTGAGAATTACTAATGCTTCTTTGATCTTTGACTTTCCTGAACAGAAATCGTCTATGTTCCAAGTACTACGTACTAAGTGCTCCTTGTAGGAATGACATTTTAATCTTATTAAATTTATATTCTAATAAATTGAAATAATGAGTCCAACTGTCACCCTCACATTTAATTTCCATGAAACCCTGAAGCTTTTGTTACAGATTTTTGCTTGTTTGTTCTGAATTTTGTTTTTGGATAAATTCTGAAAACAACCTGAGCTGAACTGAAGAAATGATGATGATAAACAGCATTGTCAAAAATTTAGATCTATGTCAAAGAAATTAGATAAGAGTAATGGGAGAGATTATTAAATAAAACCATATTTTAAAATATAAGAGTAAGTTAACTCAAGTCTGGTAGGAAATCAGAATTATAAATTGAACAGTCATTCATCTAGTTCACTTATCTATTTATTCAGCTGTTTGTTGAATACCACGCAGGAAAAGTTTTCCTGAATGATTATTTGTAGCACTTTAGGTCTTATTTCTTTAAGCATTTTATTTTGATTAGGTATTTTAATAGACTTAAAAAATGATGAATGGATAAAAAAATATACTTTAAGGAAAACTAAAGAAGATAAAGAAAAGCTAAAGCCTAAAACGATGATAGAATCAAGTAAGAGCCATATCGTCACCAGCTGCTTGTTTGTATCTCACCTTAAGTGTAGGGAACTAAAAATGTCTATAGCTCTGGTAGTGTGCCTGCCTGGCATGTCCAAGGCACTGGATTCGATTCTCAGCACTGCATATAAATAAATAAAATAAAGGTCCATTGACAACTAATAAATATTAAAAAAGAAAAGTCTACTGCTGTGTTGTCTAATATGGTAGCCACTAGACTCATATGATTATTTAAATTTAATTAAAATCAATTATTAAAATGAAAAGTTTAATTTTTTCAATTGCATTAGTCATATTTCAGGTACTTAGAAGCCACATGTGACTAGTGGCTACATTATTGGAAAGTGCAAAGAACATTTCCATTATCATAGAAAATTTTCTGGGACAATATAATGCAAGCCAAATATATAATTTTAAAAATATAGTAATCACACTTTAAGATAAGAAATTAATTTTAAAAGGTAAAATTAATGTCAGCATATTATTTAATCTGGTAACATATCCAAAGTAATATCTTTTCAACAGTAATTATTATAAAATTATTAATTAAATATTTTACTTTCCTCTTTTTGTCATAAGTTTTCAAAACCCACTATATATTTTATACTTAGCAATATAGTACAATTCAGATTATCCATATTTCAGGTGTTCACTAGCCATGTGTGACTGGTGTCATGTTGCACAGTATAGTTCTAGAGGACTGCTAACCCAAGTTGACATGTCACAGACACAACTACTTGATAGTATTGAATTCCTTCATGTGTGTCTGCCAACATATTATAAACAAATACACTGAAGTTAGGAACTACATTTTATATTTAATGACCGCTTGATTAAAGGGAATAACCATCCTAGAAATGAAAATGCAAGCTGTGTTTAATGTATCAGACATAAGAAGTAAGGACTTTTGTTAATGCCAATCTCTTCCTTGGTATTATGTGAATCAGAGACATTTCTGATTTGTATTTTATTTTATTCTTTTGCAGTACTCGTGTATGCTAGGCAAATGCTGTATTACTGAGCTACATCCCAAGCCCTCAGAGATATTTCTGGATAGCAATATGATGTTTACAAGTTTTGTCATAAAAGCTGATGGGTGCCTTTCTCTTCTCATTTTAGAAAAACATCTTAGCATTTGGCATTGGTGACAAAGCTTTCCTTAATTGAAACTATCCCAGAAAAAATAGGCATCTGGTGGACACCATTTATTTAGTTTTATATTTCAAAATTACTCACAGATAACTCATAAAAGAATAAAGCTATACTGTCTTTAGAAATTTTAATAAGGATTTAATCATAATAAGCCCCAAATTTTATTCCATGTTTTTCTTGTTTAGAACGTATTATACTTAAATTGGTCAGTGTCCTTTGAATCCAACTAGCTGCTTCTCATGAACTTGGACTATATCTATTTTGTAATTTAAGATTTAAAATGTATCTCTAATGGATTCTCGTTTACCATTAAGCCTGTTTTTCTGGTACTTGCATCTTTAAAATGTGATATTTTCAAAAAACATTTATGGCTCAATTTTGCTGAAGTGATGTCTATCGTTTTTACCCCATAATTTTAACATGTTTTCATCTTTAGACTTATAAATGCTATAAATCCTATATACTTCTAATCACCTTTGTTTATACACCTGCCTTCCACATTTTGATCAAGTGCATTTTAGCACACAGAAAACATAAAAGATGGATGAATACTGCACATGTCCTTCAAGCGTAATGGGATAGTACTGTTTTTAGTTATATAATGCTGTATAAAAAGTCACTTCTGTTGAATGATTAATGGGATGAGCATACCATACTTCCTTTTGTCCTTAAAATTATATTACTCACTTTTCAGTTCCTGATTTTGAGAAAACTCATTAAGGATATTGTTAGTTGAAGATTCAAAGTCTGTGACTATGTGCTTACGTGCAATTTTACTATCATTTAAGTCCAGAGTGCTGTTTTAGTGTCTTCATATTCTTCTAGTTCATTTTTTTTCCATTATGGAAATGTATTTGTTTCATATTGCTACTATAACAAATCATACAAGATCAGCAGTTTGAAACAACAAACATTTATGGTATTTCTTATATTCTGTAGTTCCAAATTCTGACAGGTCTTACTGGTTAAGGTCAAGATACTGGCAGAGCTGTGTTCCTTTCTGGAAACTCTGTGTGAAAGTCTGTTTCTTTGCCTTTTTCACCTTCTAGAGATGTCTGCATTTCTTGACTGGTGTCCCCCTTCTTCCATCTTTAAAGCCAGCAAGATAATCATCTCTATTCACTCTGCTGCCGCCATTATATCTTATTATATTCTCTCTCCTCTCTCTTTCACTATTAAGGACCTTAGTGATTGCAAGGGACCGGCGAAACGTCGGAGGAAGAGACCACCAAGAGACTGTCTCATGCAACAGCAAAAAGGGTTTATTTGGAGACCAGCATGCTGGGGCTCAGAGCTCACTAGAACAAAAAGCGATAGAGCAAAAAGCGATAGAGCAAAGAGCCCTGAGAACAGCTTAAGCAGAGCTTATATACTTTTCTTGGAGAGGGCAGGGAGGGAAGTTCATTGAGGGGTCAGGGCGAGTGGGCAGTTTGCCTGCAACCGAGTGAGGGAGTGCATTCTGCAGTTTGGCAGTTGGGGACGGCACATTCTGGGAACAAGATTAGCAAACAGTTCTCAAGATTTCAACAGTGTTTTGTTAAGCATACAGAAAAACGGAGTGACAGGTACCTATTTTATTAACCTTTCAGTGATGACTTGGGGCCATCCCAAATAATCTAGGATAATCTCCCTATTTTAAGGTCTTCTGATTATCAACCTTAATTCTATCTGCATTCTTAATTCCTATTTGCCAGGAAACCTAATATATTCACACGTTCCAGGAATTATGACTTGAATATCTGCAGGTGCTATTATTCTGCCTAACATAGGCAGAAAATGGGGGACAAAGGAAAAAACCCTCACATCTCAAGTATGTTGAATGAAAGCTAAAAAATTTGAAAAACTACTTTTTTTAATCTTCATGAATGATGTACATTACAGAATTAAGTGAAAAATGATGTAATAATGAAGGTTATCTGATTGTTGCATCATCCTATGCAGTTCCATTATTCTATAACTGACAAATCATGATGCAGTAATGCCTACAGTGAAATAAACTGTGTCAAGATATAGGGAAAATAAGATCACCATTTTATATTGTTTCTTAGCTTTCTACAAAGATACAATTAATCTATTTGACAATTGCAAAATAGAATGCATTTTTATTAGAATTATATCAAATTCCCCCTCCCTCCCTTCCTTCTTTCCTTTGAGAAGGAAGGAGTCATAACATTCATCCTTGCAGTATCAAAACAGCATCTTCCGACTTGCTTCAGATGCATGGCCTATACCTACTGGACAACACCATTTGGATGTTTCACAGGCCTTCTACTGAACGTGGCCTAAACTCATCATCATCTGTATTCATTTTCCTCCACTAGTTCCAACCAAAACAGCAAGATCATATATTTCTTTTTTTGATGTGGGTGTGTTCTACATATATCAGTGTTTTTGATTGATTGATTTTCTAGTTCTTTGTATCTTCAAACTGCTGTTAGGCATCCAACAAAATAATTAAAAGTTCTCCTTGACTCTGACATCTATTACCCTCATGATTAATTATATTCTGAGTCCTGTTAATTCTCTCATATTTCAGTTGTATTCATCCGTTTCTGTCCATTCCCTCTTCCTCTGCCATTTTAGCCTCTTTGCCATCTCTTGCTTGGGTTATTGTACTAATCTTAACCAGTTTTTTTTTTTTATTATATTGAGTCCTGTTTTCCCCTGTCTAGTCTCCAGTTTTCTGCAGAAGAAAATATTATGGTGCTATTCCAGTTTTAAAAACTCTTCTGAGGATTTCCATTGCCCTTAGGATAAAAGCCTAAACATTTTAACCATCTGAAGGTCACCTTTGGTGCATGTCTTTCCTTTTTTACTTCATGTCCACCACGTGTACATGGACACACACACAACCTAACAATGGATGTTGCAACCATTCTGAATTATTCCCTATAACATACCCGGCCTGTTCATCTGCAGTCCTCTTTCCTGTGTTTGTCCCTTTGTCCAGAATACTCTTCTTCTTCTTCTTTAGCCACACACTATATAGATCTTAGTTGAAAGTACTTCCTAGGGGCTTATAGTCCCATCTATTCAGGAAGCTGAGGCTGGAGGATCCCAAATTTGAGGATAGCCTGGGAAAATTAGCAAGACCCTGTCTCAAAATAAAAAGGGCTAAAAGATATATAGCTTAGTGGTAGATTGCTTCTAGGTTAAATCCCCGGTAACTAAATAAAGAAATTAATAAAATAGAAAAAGGCCTGGGGATGTAGCTCAGTGGTAAGAGCACTTGGCATAGCATGTATGAGGCCATGGTCTTAATTCCAAATACCACCAAAAAAAAAAAAAAAAAAAAATGCTGCATGTGGGAAGTTTCTCTTGAATATGTCTGGGGTTCCCATTCTATATTTCTACCTCTTCACCCCCACTTCCCTACACTTCAGAGTAGGTATGAAACTCAACTATTAGCACTTTTTAATTACCTGTCTGCCTCAGGGATTTTGTTAATTCCCACAGCAGGAACCCTTTGTCTTGTTCAGTATGGAAACCTCCAAACTAGCACAGTTCTAGGCACAAAGTAAGTACTTTGAAAATGGAGACTGAATGACTGAGTGTCTATGAATCTCTAATAGAGTACAGAAAGAATATAGGAACATAATTTATTGAATCAGCTAATACATATAAAATATTAATTAACTCATTGGACTGTGCCTTGTGCATATCAACTGTGTTAGCTTTTGTTGCATTGTGAAGACAGGAATGTAGGTGATTTTTTTTTTCTTTTGTGCTTTACTTTGGAAAGTAAAGAAAAAGCTGATGTAATACTTCCAAATGGATCTGTTCTTAAACATTAAGGTAATATCATGATTTGACACTTTCTCATCTGCAGTATCATATTTATATTCAAAAACCGAAATGTTTTTAAAGTTATCAATGCAATGAAGGAGGTCTGTTGTCTTCGGGCACTTTGTGCTTTACAACCTCCAGAAGGGATGATGATTACTGAGACAGCGCTTAGGCATTGTCTCCAGGGACTGACATTAGACTTCTCACTACAGAAATCTTCACATAAAAAGATAACCTTTCTTGAGAAAATTCAATTTTGGATTTAAATTTATATTACACATTTAAGATTATATATACCTTTGAAAGGAAATTTTACTAAATGTTGGCACCCAGATTCTGCCCAAATTGTATCATTTTTAGTCTTATATTTTTAAAGCTATTTCTGATTCAATACTGATCAAAAGATCTTTCATACATTATGTTTAAAGTAGTTTTTTAGCTAAGTGTGGTGGTGCGTGCCTAAAATCCCAGTGTTTGGGGAGGCTGAGGCAGGAGGTTCACAAGTTTGAGACCAGCCTTGGCAATTTAGGGAGACCCTATATCAGAATAAAAAAATAAAAGACTGAGACTTTTTATTGTTTTATAGTTTTATAAACTACCATATATAAATTTAGAACTTCTGTGTTAAGAGTGCCCCTGGGTTCAATAATAGATTGCTCCTGGGTTTTCTTTTTTTTTTTTTTTTAAATTTTTTAATATTTATTTTTTAGTTTTCGGCGGACACAACATCTTTGTTTGTATGTGGTGCTGAGGATCGAACCCTGGCCGCACGCATGGCAGGCAAGCGCGCTACAGCTTGAGCCACATCCCCAGCCCCGCTCCTGGGTTTTCAATCCCTAGCACCAATAAATAAATAAGTATATAATAAATAAAATTATTTAAATATTTAAAATAATTTAAACATTTATAAATACATAATAAAGAAAAATACTTTATTCTTATCCAGTTTCATATAGGGAGAGTTTTGTACTTAAGATTTTCTTTTTTTTATTTGTTATTTTTAGATATAAATGACATTATGGTGTATCTTGACATATATATACATATATACATACATGGGGTGCATCCCATTACAATTTTGATCCAATTCTTGTGGTTGAACATGATGTGGAATCATACTGGTCATGTATTCCATATATGAGCGTTGGAAAGTTATGTCCGATTCATTCAACTGTCTTTCCTATTCCTTTCACCACTCTCTTCCTTTCATTCCCCTTTGTCTAATCCAATGAATTTCTATAATTTTCCTCTCTAAACTCTTTTGTTATGGGTTAGTATCCATATATCAGAGAGAACATTCGGCCTTTGGATTTTTGGGACTGGCATGATATTCTCCAGTTCTATCCATTTACCAGCAAATGCCATAATTTCCTTCTCCTTTATGTCTGGGTAATATTCCACTGTGTGTGTATATATATGTCACATTTTCTTTATCCATTCATCTGTTGAAGGGCGCCTGGGTTGGTTCAATAGCTTGGCTGTTGTGAATTGAGTTGCTATAAACATTAATGTAGCTGTGTCACTAGAGAATGTTGATTTTAAGTCCTTTGGGTATAAGCCAAGGAGTGGGATGACTGGGTCAAATGGTGGTTCCAGTCCAAGTTTTCAAGATTTTCATTTGTAGAGGATATGTTATGAATTTGGATGATTTGGAAATTTACCTTGCCATGAGCTTTAATAAGCAGAACCTCCTAAATATGTTTCACTTAATTTGACATTCCTAATTTAAAGACAAAAGCCACTGTGGTGTTGGTGTAGTCTTGGAAATATTGTGTATGACTTGTGTGCAAAATTTCTACATTATATCCAGATAAATCTTTGCCTTTTGAAATGTGGGAAAAAATAAGCATTTAAGAAATACTGGTTAAGGAAAGAAAGCTACTGATAAGTTACAGATAAGTGCTATATCTAAAGATAGTTGTGAAAAAAGTTCATTTAAAAAAATCACAAGGGAGATATCTATAAACAGTGGTTCTAGTCAGAGACATGAAATAATGGGGATTTTTTAAAAACTTGGGATCTTTTGAAACTCATTTCTCAATGAATGCTTTATATCTAACTGGATAACTGTATTTGCAAAATAATATGTTGTGTGAAACTCACTAAGTGCAGAGAAAAATGTAAAAGATGAAGTGGCTGTCTAATATTTCTTGTTTCACGCAGAGTTGTTGCTTGATAAGTACTTATCTTTGGCTTAATTAAGGAAGCTTATAATTAAATATTATAATATGTTTAAATATTAAAAAATAGGGACTGGAGTTGTGGCTCAGTGGTAGAGTGATCACCTAGCATGCACAAGGCACTGGGTTCAATCCTCAGCACCACATAAATGTAAAATAAAGATATTGTGCCCACCTAAAACTTAAGAATAAGTATTTAAAAAAAATATTAAAAAATATTCAGATGTACCATAAATTGACTTAAAACACAATTAATTTCAATTCATTATTTTGGTATTGCTTTTACATAGTTTTTTAACATAATTTTTACATCATAAATTTTTTTCAAACGGTAAACTAGAAATTTTATTTTACTAGTATCTAATTGCAATATGAACGATTATTTTTGCCTGTTATAATAGATTAAACTTTCACTGTTTTCCTAGATGTTTTTAATCCAAATTTTATTATATCCAAAGAATGGTTTTAAAAATGCTTTATTATGTAGTATTAAGTAGTTTCTTTGAGAGAAATGAAGGTTGTACAAAAGAAAAACACAGAATTTCACATTCTTGATATTTTATAGAGAAAAGATCTTGAGTACACATTCCTTTAAGCCTTAGAGTAACTTAATACTTTCTCCACATTGCTACTGTTACTCTTTACTGATACTTATTTTCACTGCCTTATATTTAATTGAATGAAATTTTATTTTCATAGTGTTTAATGGCAACTAAATAAATTTTTGGTAGAGTCAATTGTACATTTTCTTTAACAGTTAACATAAAATTGAAAGATGTAAGCAATTTAATTGTAAGAATTGTTTCAGAATACCATTTTAGAAATCAGTTTGCAGTATTAGCAACATCACTATTATATGAATATATGCTAATGTAGGATGAAAGAAGAATCCTCATTAAAAATCTGGTTGCTAAACAAATAACAAAAACCTTATAAACAGCTTGAGGCTTTGGGTCAGTCACGATTACTCCAGAAGAGATTTGGACAAGTGTGAAAATATATAGGCTATGCCTTTAATGTGATCAGAACACATAAATACTATCTTCCATCAGTTCCCTAACAATGGCATTTTTAATTAATATTAGGGAAAACATCTTTTTCCCCACAGTTTTATTGGTGCATTATAATTGTATGTAATGGTGGGAATTGTTACATTTTCATGTATACACACAATATAACAATATAATTTAGCCAATATCATTCTCCATTATATCCCCTTTCCCTTCTCCTCTCCCTCTTCCTTATCTCTTTCCTCTACTAATCTCCCTTCAGTTTTCATGAGACTGACCCCCGCCCACAACTTTCTTTTCCTTTTTCCTTTCTAGCTTCCACTTGTGAGAGAAAACATGTGACTCTTGACCTTCTGAATTTGGCTTATTTCATTTAACATACTGGTCTCAAGTTCCAGCATTCTTATTTTTGACTAAAAAGGTAGACTTTTGATACAGTCATTGTGTTTGCTTTCCAGAAAAGGACTGAAGTTTGGTCAGCTAAGATAGTTTTTTTTTTTTTTTCTTTGTTGTTTTTAGATGACAGTAGAATTTATTTATACTGTACATGCACGGAGTACAACCCGGTCCAATTAGGATCCCTTTCTTGTCGTTATGCATAATGTGGAGTTATATTGGTCTTGTATTCCTATATGAGCAAAAGAAAGTTATGTCTGATTCATTCTGCTGTCTTTAGGATATTTTCTTTAGGCAGCATTCACGATGCTATTATCTGTCTCCTAAGTAGGTATAACAAGATGACAGTAAGGGTGAGGTGGTACAAAGGAATCCTCCTCCTTGTTTATCACCACTACCAAACATGGCAGTTCTCTTAAAGAAGGGTTTAGCCAACTTAGTCAATTCTGGATTAACTTTGTGTATATATTTCCTTTGAGTATTGCACATGCTTTTATTTGGGAGATAATCTTAACATTTTGATGTGGCATTGGAAGTAGAAAAATTAACATGTAGGGAAAGAGAGGAATTCCAGAGTGAAAGTTAATGGACTTTTTGATAGCCATGTGACTGCTCCTTAGTGTTTCCACTGAAAGTGAATTGGCTGCAGGTCTGCTTTGCTTTTGGAATTGTAGTAAGTTTGTAGTTGAAGGACATGAAGGAATTTCCCTTGGATTGTGTGACCTGTATGCCTGGCTTATCTGCACAGGAGCATTTATAGTTGGGAAAGAAGATATTCAATGAAGTTAAGTCTATCAGGCTGGCTTGGGAATGAAATTAAATAGTGGGAGTGCTAACATTATATGAACAAGAAAAGCAATGGGAGCTAATTCTGTGTGACTGTGAAGGGGAATAGTACATATCACACATGTTATCATGCACATTAAATTATTTGAATTCAAATCATTTCTTGCATCCTTTGACCTTGTTCCTATTCCATATTCTTTTTTTTGCAGAGTGTAGTTAGGTTGCTGTGGGTATACATCTATGCTATAGTGCTTTTGTTCTGGTAAAGTCCTTCTAATGAGTCTTTTACACACTTAACAAATCTCAATCATTTTTGGTTGTTTATGATTTAAAAGTATTTTTGTTACTTATTATAGTATGTAACTCATGGAGATTTCTAAAGTTTCCTGTCTGTGTTTTGAAAATCATAAGTAATTTATGTTCCTCAGTAACTGGAAGGATAATGCATAACTCAAGGAATGAGGGAAATCTTGATCATATAAAGTTATAAAAGATATTAAGGAATTTTTTTTTTTCCTTTTGGTCTACAGCTTCTTTGTGAGACTGATGTCGTGTTTTACAATCTGAAATGGAAATGGCTGATTACTTGATAGCAAGCAGATTAGAGATAGCACAGCCTAGAATTGGATCAGCCAGTGTCAGAAGAAAGGGCCAGAATAGTCCAGGAAGATGGCTGCAAGCAAAAGCACACTGTAATGTGGAAAGGATAGTAGGATTGATTCTGACCTAACTATAAGACAGAGTAGCAAGTGGCCCAACTGTGGGGAGAATATGGTGCCAAACTTAAGTTGATAGTCCTGAAAAGACAGATACCAAAGATGTTAGTGCAATTTAAAAGGTAAGATAGTGGAATGGGAATCTAACAGAAAACCATTTGAAATTTCTGGGGAATCAAGAGTTGACTTGAGAATGAAATATTAGAAGTTACGGTACCATTACAAGCTTATTTAAAAGAAAGGGGATCCTTTCATGCCATCAGGTTGGGATCCACCACCTCAGTCATGTACTGAGAAGATATACTAAGCCTGGACATCAGTGTCTAGAAACAATTTCCCTTTGACTCCTTAAGTATTTAATTCCCCTAGAATATGCCCTTTCCCTACTAGAAATGCTTCTGAGAATCTACATTCTTTCTCACCTTTACCTCAGATGTCCTGTCTCCCTTATCTCAAATATCATTTATTTCTACAAAGTGAACAATAGTCAACTTATTCTGCCTTTTATTAGTGTGCATGTCTTTTGTTGAACACGTACTATGTGCAAGGCACAGTTTATGTAATATTGTTAATAATTTAGAACTATTAAAATTTTATTGATATAATTACAAATTATATTTCTGTTTCCAACTTTTAAATTTCAGATTTTACAAAATGTTGCAAGGACTCTGGCATCCTCATGGTAGTAAAATGCCAGAAAGAAAATTCTGCATTGAAAGAATGTCTAACTGCTTAGTAAGTAGTTACTTCAGTGTTTGTGTGTGTGTGTGTAAGAGTGTGTTACTTAACTCATTACAGGTAATACATTCTGTACATCCCCTAACCAAATTCTTCACCTTTTTGGCTGAATCTAAAATTACACTATGTTGAAAATTTATTCTAAAAGGAAAAAACCTTGCATATTTGTTAAACGATTTTTTCAAGTTGTCTGTCAACATTGTGTCTGATTAAAAATATGTCAGCAAACAAAAAATATATGACTTAGCATAACACCTAACAAATCTCTTTTTGTCAACAGGTTGATTTATAGAATTCAGTATAGACTGATTTTTTTGTTTATTTCATCTAGCAGAAAGAAACTGAATTTAGAATATCTTTATATTGTGATTTATATAATTTTAACTTTTAGAATTACAATAAATCACATGAAAAACACAAAATTTAGATTTTTTTGAAGTTAATCAATTTTTAAATAGCATTTTAATGTTATATTCACCAATATCTCATTGTAGTTCCTTTAGACCTGAAGTGAAAATATGCATGCAGGTGCTTTCTGTTTTATCTCTGTTCTATTATCCACATTATTGACAGATAATATTGCAGAATATATTAAAGTACTATTGATACTTGTGAGATCTTAATTTTGGCAAGCTCTTATTTACTTTTATACTCTGCTTTTCAAGCCTCTGAACTATATGTATGTGTCAGTATGGCTTGATCTTTCTTAGGGGACTAAATAAAATAATAATGATCTGAATCCCATATTTTTAAAATAACAAATTACATGTACATAAACTTACAGGTTTAGAATGCTATAGATGAGACTGTAGAGATGATCTAAATTCATCTTACATTTATAGATGAGGAAACACTCAATATTCATTTTTTCTCAAGTTAATATCAATAGCAGCTCTTTACATCTGGGCCAGAAACAGTACTAAGCACTTTACTGTAAAAGAATTCATTCTCTGATGTATTGTTCTTCCAATTTTGTTGCTGGTGCATCTAAGAGATATTTAATAAATAATCACTTAAACTTCATGTGTCTGAACTTGTTTTATATATTGATGAAGAATTTTTTACCTCTAGTTCAGTCATCATAATAATTACCTTGACATATTATCCCACCCTCCAAATGGGCTGGTTCTAGAGCAGAGTAGACAGAAACACAGACTGCAGAGAGGGCAGCCTGAGGGCATCCTGAGCTCAGCTTCTGAATCAGTGAGTTTAGCTAGCCTTGTAAACTTGGACAAGATCCCTCACTGTGAGAAGGGATGCCTCTCCTGGAGTGATTGTGAAGTACTCTATGTGAACACATTTACCCCGGTGCCTAGTGTACGAGGTACTCAGTAAATGTTAGCTCTTATTGATCTGTACTTGTTATTAGATTGGTATTTATTTTGTTACCTGAATATTAATCATAGGAATTTTATTTCACATCTGCTAAAAACAGGAAATAATAGGTTCTAGTGGATCTGGGGAAGGGGTCTAGAGAGAGGCAACTGCTTCTGTTGGTTTAGGAGAGAGAGAAGCAGTGAAAGAAATAAAGGATGTGAATGGAAAGTTATTAAGAGAAATTGTACTTTAGATCCAGAATACTCAAGAAATATTGTCATCTTTGAGTAAGAAAGTCTCTGCTTTGTTAATTACTATTTGACATTCCATGAATGTAACCACTATTCTTAGTGACATCTTGAAATGTTAATGGTTTGTGCTCCTTTATTTCTACCTCATCTTCATTTATTCCTTGACATACTGTGATCTGATTTCTGCCCTGACTCTACTGAAATCTTATTCCTAAAGACTCTAGTTAAATCAAACAAATAGTGCTCTTGGACTTGACCTTTCTCTAGCAATCACTTCTATTGTTTGGATATTTTGATTCTCAAATATTTCTTTGTACTTCCCAATCTTTTTTTCCCTTAACCTACTGCTTAAAGTTCATATTTCCCTGGGTTCTCCTCTCATTCTTAATTCTGAAGAAGTTCAGTTTGTACCTATGGATTAAATCACTTATAGATAATGAAATTTTTCTGCTTTCTTCAGATAACAAACTGAACCTGACTCCCTTTCGCTCTACCCACATCATGGGTCTTTGTAAATTAAGAGAATTGTCTGCTAACTCTAATTGGTGAGTTCCTATGTCTCACCAAATCTAATTTTTTCTTTTCATTTTTACAGCTGCTCATTTGGCCTAGGCCCTCATTCATTCTTGCCTGGATTACTCCTGATTCTAACCTTGCTGCTGCCTTTTAGCCTATCTGCAATATGCTGACAGATTCATCCAAAGACACAAAATTTTCTGTTCATCATGTTCTGTTGCCTTCAGGATAAATTTTAATTTCTTTGTGTGGTATAAGTGGCCCATAATTATTTGGCCTTGAACATTCCATGCTTGTGTCAGGCCCTTTCTGCTATGTGTAAGCCACTGTAGTGGTAGCAGTCACCTTGCATTCTTCATGCATCCCAGCTTTTCCTCATCTGTGTGCCATTTATATGGATTTCTGTTGGTTCTACATAATTCATCTTAAGCATTTCTTCATGACTTCTTCCTCATGTTTCTGTGCTATCCTGGGTTGTATCTGTCACAACAGTTTTTACACTTAATTGTAGTTCAGTCTTCACTTGTCTGCCCTGTAATACCATAGGTTCTTTGAGGATAGGAGCTGTGCTTCTCATTGCTCAAATCTGTGATAGTACCCTGTATAAAAGAATCTTTGTATTAATATGTACAGTTAAAAATAGAATCTTTAGGTCTATATGTTTTCATTAATTTGATAACTTAATGTTCACACTGAATTTGTGACCAATATATAAAAGTTTACTTCTAAATAAAAAAGTCTGCTTCTGAAGATTGAACCTGATGTACTAGATATCTGAATATCATTGTTTACTGCTTATAATTAAAATTGAGATTTTCATTTCCTTCTTGTAGCTACAATGATCCAGCTTTTTATGAAGAATGCAAAATGGAATACCTGAAGGAAAGGGAAGAATTCAGAAAAACTGGAATTCCTACTAAGAAAAGGCTACAGAAGCTACCTACAAGCATGTAGACAGATATTAAAATGACAGGAATCTCATATTCACAAAAGTCTTTTATAATATAAATCATCTGAAATAATGGACTCGAATGTGTTTGCTTTATTCTAATTATGAAAATAATTTATAAGAAATAAAGATCATATTTCAAAGTTGATTTATTAAATATGGGATGGGAGTAAATACTGGAATGAAATATGGTTTTCCTGATCATTCTGAATTTTTCACAAGCTTTTCCACAATTATAGTTCTATGAACAGTGCTATTGATTTCCAGAGTTCCACATGGACTTTACCTTCTTCCATCGTATAGGGAAAAAGCTAATCATAGGGATCAAAGTATTAAATGAAAGCAGAAACCTTTAAAGGTGTTGATAATAACTAAGCAGTATAGCACAATGGCTAGGAACCAGAATATTGAAGTTTAACAACCTATTGACTGTTTGCAACTGTCAAAATGAATCTCAAAAGCTATTGTGAGAATTTGTTGAATATAGCAAGTGTATATCTTGTATGGGACAGTGCTCCAGATGTGGTAAACACTTTCTAATTGGTAGTGTTAGTAGTACGTAGTAAGGCTTATCTGAAAGCATAGATAAGTATATATATGTATTTTACTTACATTCTTTGATGGATTTTTTTTTCCTGAAATTGTTTTTTGATCAAGTTAATTATGTTAATAACTTGATTATTGAAAATACTTTTTCTTTTTAAAAACTCATCCTTAGGATGAATAAACACCTTGTAAAATAGTGGACTCAGAAAGTTAGTGTAATAAATTTCTGTCCCAATGCCATAATTTGGGCTCAGGCTGATATTATATTAAAAAGCCATCCCCCCCACCCACAACCCCAGGAGCTATTAGCTGTGCACCACAGCCACTATAACCAGTTTACAGATAAGTAAATTTTCTGTTTCCACATAGTCCTCATTAAAATCAAAACCAGAAACTTAATTACAAAACAAGATTTAACTTTGGTCCCAAACCCATGAAATAGCTGACTTAGGGGAAAAAAAGGACTTAATAATTTAAATGCAATACAATCAATGGATGTTCAAGTTCCCACTTTACTCATACTCTTGAGTTAACCACTCAAAAAATGATTTTACTCTTATTTGAAATACAAAGGAACTACACTTTTCCCAGGCCACAGATCAAAAGGAGGGAGATTAGTAGAACAGACAAAAATAAAGCAAATATCAAAATCTGGAGTCCACACAGAATAGGGGCTAATAAGCCTATATTCCTCTGTTCACCTTCTGATACTGGTACATTTCCTAAAGTACAGGACTGTCATTCTTTTTCTTTTTTTTAAATGACTCAAATGGAGAAAAGGCAAAACATTACAGAGGCTGGAAGAAATATACAGTCTGTGACTATTTTAATGAAAATTAAAGTAGCCAACTTCAAATTTTTGTTTTTGTTGGTGTTGGGGATCAAATCCAGGGCGTTGCACAAAGACAACTTCAATTTTATGTGGAAAATTAGCTTATATAGATGTCACATCCTCCATAGGTGCTAGACAAATTATACAGTATACTCATCCTTCTTTCTCATAGCAAAAATGAACCATTCATTGGAGACTTTATTCATGCCTCACCACACTCAAGTCTACTTATTGGACTGAGGCAGTTGTACTTTGCTTGCTTACTGGTACCTTTGTTTATATTCTGTCTGTACGTGACAATTCATAGGATGTTACCCTTTAAAATTTACCTTTTCCGGATAAAGATTATAACTTTCCTCCACATGATTCAATGAATTTACTATTTATTTGCTAATGTTTCACATAGGTATGTCACTACTCTACATGTGAATTCAGTTCCATTTTGGCAGATAGTCAATAAAAGAATCTTCCTTTCAGAGAAATAAATTCTACCTCAAGCTAATAAGAGGAAGGAAATGTAGCTTTTTTAAAATTATTTGTGTTCTCTTTATATTGTTGGGTTATAGATGTGCTGAACTCGGTTCTTACAAAAAGAAATCTAAAATTTTTGGAGTGTTTAGTTATTATAAGAGATCTACATAAAAGTTTCCATTTTAAAAAGATCGTAAGCCACAGATGGGCCAATTTTATCATTTCTTTTTGAATCTTAATGAGAATAGATGATATACTTAAAATTTTCTGTGGGTAAAATATTTTTGATTAATTCTTCTTACTAAAGTCTTATGCACATTTAACACTTAAACTATTAAGAACATCCTGATATTCTTAATAGTTTAAGTGTTAAATGTGCATAAGACTTTAGTAAGAAGTAATTCAATGACTGTTCTTAATAGTTTAAGTGCTAAATGTGCATTAGACTTTAGTAAGAATAGCATACCTGTTTGATTGCTATCATCACTGTCTTTTGGAGGGAATTTTCTCCACTCAAAGTCAATTTAACAAGACAAATGTCTGTTATACGAATCAAATTAACAACTAACAATCAGTACCAGACCTTGTAGTATATAAGCAAGGACATTATTTCACATCCACTTCCATTTCAAACAAATATAATTTTAATTAAACAATTTCTTGGCATTGTTCAAAACATTAATCAAGCCATTATCTCGTAAGACTGACTGACTTTACGAAGGGAAATTTCCAATTATGGTTTTAGAAAAGGCAAACCAGTAAGCCACATTAGAGATTAGAGATAATATACAGCCTATGCAGCCACATGAGAAATAGTTTATGCTGCTTTGTTATTACACAGGTAGTTGCTTCCTTCAGCTAAAGCCTGGAATCTTATATTTGTTTTATGCATATTGGGTTTTGTTCTATTACTTGGCAGAAGACTGTACTCCCTTGAGTCAGCTGTGTTCGCTGGTCAGAATAAATTCCAGCATCTGACTTCAATTCCATTAATCACAGACAAGCTTGAATAAGTGAGTAAGATAATAGAAAGACAAAAAGAATGGTGAACATTGTGTATGCTATTCAATAATATGGAAAAGATCTGTGATACTCTTTTGAATTTAAGATATATGAACTGTCTATCAAAAAGGATAAAGTCCTTCCTACATGAAACACTGTATCCTAGGCAAAAGGTGTATGAACCAAGTAAAATATTATTACTATTATTAATATTTCTATCCTGAAAGAATTCAGGTCAATTTTCCTGTGAAGCCACCTTTGTTATTTCCTCACTTATTTACAAATGACCTGTTAGAATGAGTTTGGGGATATTTCATGATTGTACAATATCAATGCAGCAGAAAATTTATTTCTAGAGTGAAATTTTGTAATTCAAAAATCACTTTCTCAAGTACTACATTTCAAAACAAAGTCTAATAATTTATAAACTGCTTTATACAACAAGCAGCAATATTCCCTTTGAAGAAAATGACTATACAGTTATACACATTTAAATTTTCATTATGGACCACCAGAGGGACAGATTAGACTCAAAACTTTAAAGATGCTCTTTCTACTTCTAATTGAATGGTGTATAAGGTTATAATAGTTTATTCACATACCACATAGTTTGTAACTATTTCATCTTTTTATCCATTTAGGACTTGAATGTACTGGGACAGAGCTGGCTTCAATGGTCATTTCAAGTCTTAGAATTCAAATTGCAATTCTAAAGTATGATTATTTAAATCTTAATGTCTAAAACACAATACCATAGAGATATAATGACCTAGTCATTTTTATTCCATTATGATATTTCTTATCTCTATGCATCATAAAGTCAATAGAATATTAACTTATTTGCATTGCCATTTGCTCCTTTATGCATATCTGAACCAGTGAACATGGTTTTTTCCCTGTATTCAAGGCTTCCTTTTATTTTTATGGATAGATGTCTAGGCCTTTCACACACTTCATAAAACCATGTCTAAAAATATCCAGTTCCCTTATCTGCGAGGCAAAATTTTACAATTGTTATCAAAGGTAGAATTGTCTTTTTGAAACACCTTAAGTTTATAAATTAGTACAGTAGCACATATCCGATTCTTAGAATATGGAGCTGGAGGTACTCTTCTTTCATACTAGAAAATCAACTACATAATATCGTACAGTGTGTTTGAATGTATATACTGAAGAACTCTGCAAAATTTTAATCAAAGCCCACTTTCAGTTTGTTAAATAACTTCCTTGGAGAACCACTGGGAGAGACAGTGTCCTCATGATCAAATCATGAATCTCTTCAGAATTAATTCTTATAAAGGCAGTTTTGATTATGATGATCCAAGTAATGCAATGGTGGTAGGTTGGGTAAAGGCAAAGTTTTACTTTTAGTTTCCCCAAATGCTGTCTCACTTGATTTAGGAGGGCTTGGGAATACCCAAGAATTATCTTCCAGAGAATTTCTGCCGTAAGAGTTGTGTTCCTGAAAGTCTGTACCATCAGTAGGAATGGATCTCTCATTATCTGTCCATGATTGGAGAAGTGCTTTCTCTGATAAAACCTTTATATCTCCTGGTAAAGGAGAAGATGTAGTATGACAGAGAGCTTTGCCATTTGGTGACAGAGGGGGATGTCTTTTGTATGTTGCAGTGAAATTTGTCAAGTGCAGTTTCGCTCCTTCTTTCCCAAGGTCTTCCATGCATCCTATTGGTGTGCAGGCTAAAAAGAAAGCACAGGCTAAATAAATGTCCATTTTCATGGCATTTGTGATCATAAAATATAATACTTCATTAGTCTTGCTAAATCCTAGAAATGATAATGAAATTCACATTTTCAAGATACAAATAAAGATCCTGTTCTAGGCCATTAATGTGACTAGTTGAAGGCTTGTAGATCATTTGTGTGCAAGTGGGGACTGAGAAAGCTGTTCTTAAGTTTTAGTTAAATATAATATTCCTTTGCTTATTCAAGGTTTTTCTCCATGGATATTCCAATAGTGTTTTTTTTTTTTTCAGAAATAATTCTATTTTTAATTGTTAGGAACCAAATGAAGTTTTAATATACATTTAAAGGCTTTTTATAGATAAAGCAGTTAAAATAAAAGTTGCAAATTAATTCTATTTCTTATTAATAAACCTATAAGAGCAACTGTGAATTCTGCTGTGGTCACAATACAGGTCAAATCTTTTTAAAAAAGGAAAAAAAATGTTTCATATACATGCAATAATGACTTAAGAAAAAGACCCTATTTGGCCACAGCCAGCAATTGGTAATATGGGCTTCCCCTCTATTTCTAACTCAACTTATCAAGGTTAAAAGATAAATGTATATTTAGCCCAAAGATGGCCAATTGCAACTAAGGATTTACTCTACGTAGTTTAGGACAAACAGAACCACATTATAAAATAAGCTCATTGTCTTTTTTCTTAGGAAGATGAATGGGGGTGTGGGGGAGAAACAATAGAATTAACAGTGTTCAGCTTCTGGACAGAGGTACTATATAGGTCAGAAAAAAGGGGGGGGGGGACAAACCTCAGTGATCTATAGTCTTATTTCTGCCCACTCCTCAAAAACAATGAGCTCTATGGTAAGGAGTGGTGACTTTATGCCTGCCACTGTATAAGGAAATATGCTGGTGAATTTATAGTCCCAAGCATCAAGAAGATATATCATCAACCAGCTAAGAAGGAACAACAGATAAACTACTACTAAGCTCTGCTCCTTTATTATTCTTCGGAGTTAATATTTACTATGTGAACAAAGAACCACACTAAAAACTCACTGCAAAATTATTGTGTCCCTTTAAAGAAAGGTATTATTTCTACCCTCTACTTGTAGTTTTTCAATTATTTCTACCCTCTACTTGTAGTTTTTCATAGACCACAGAACACCATATTATTTTCCCTTCATTCTTAAGTAACCAGCTCTCCTGAACTAAAAGGAATTCTGAATTCAATTTTTCTTCCCAATATGTAACATTTTCCTTCACTAAGAAACACTCCTGAGGAAAACTTACTTATGAAATACAGTTCTCTCAAGACAATGAAAATGCAAATAGCAATTTTAAATTAGGTGTTGATTATTTTTTTTAAAGTCTCATTTCATTCCTTTAAAAAGTAATATTCAATTTATAGAACACTACTTTTTTGAAATAATACTATTATGTAATACTAGGCACAAATGCACTGATTTTTCTCCATGGTATTAAGAATAGTTTTGGCAAACTACCTAACATAAAACTCAAAAAAGTTTAATTGGTCAAACAGTTAAATATGAAAGGCAAAGCAATGAAAATTTTTGGTTGAAGGGGATGCGGTGAAGCACTTAGCCTCCCATCTAATAAGCTATTCTTATAAGAAAGAAACATTCAGTTTATAAAAAATGCAAATAAATAATGAATCAGTTATTGTTTTGAAAACAAACAACATGAAAAGCCAGGACTCTGGTACATTCTGTAGCACTGGAATGAAAAATTGCTTTTGGGCTTTTAAAAAAAATATATATGAAGTAGTTGCGGTAAAAGGTCAACTAGAGCAAACTTAACACCTCAGCCTTATACACATAAGCAACACTTGGCTGAGAAAAGCCACAAGGGGAAAAGAATACAGTACTGAAGAAAAAACACATCAGCAACACCTTTATGTGTGAAGTTGACCAGTATGAGACTGAAGCCAAAGCAGAGAATGGGTAGGCTGTGAACACACTAAATATACCATGACTTATCAAACTCATTTGATGAGATTTTGATAAGATACGATGGCTAGCTATTCTTCAAGCAGTTTAGCTGGAATGAGTAGTTTCCGGTAAATAGTAACTTGCCTTTCTTGATTGCAGTTGGGGTTTTCAGTTTTCGTAGTAGTTCAGCTTGTACTTGAGTCACCAGATGTAAATTGGACATTTCTCTCTTTAGTTCCCAGTATGCATGTTGCATATTATCACTGAAATAATTTTTTTAAAGAAGTTAGTATTCATTCTTTTCATTAACAAGAAGGAGTAACTTTAAAACAGAAGCAAGCAGATCTATATTTCTGCTCCTGTCAGTTCTGTGATGATGTAAATTAAACAACTGAAAGATAATTAGGATATTGTATATGAAAAGATGTAAGAAAAACATCATCCTCTTAATTTCTAGCAATTAATTGTATGCATTAAACAGAAAATTTAAAAAAAGAAGTATTCTAACCACCACATTTTCTTACTGGTTTCAGAACTGATATTTTATTACAGTCTATAATGTGCACTGGTGTTAATATGATTTATAAGTAATAAGGAATATGCTTATTTGTAAATCTGATCAAGAATAAAGTTATAATCATATATACATGTATTTATCTTTTAATTATTTTGACATTGTAAATTGAAATGATGTATCAACTGCTAAATATATACCCAAGTCCACATTAAAATAAAATTTAGGTTTCACACATTACATTCTTTATGTTTGACTGAGTTGTCTCATACTGTTGGTTCTAAATCAATGTGACATGACAGCATAAGACATGAAGAGCCAGATGATTTCCTCATAAGGAAGAAGAATCTACAAAAGGAGGATTATATGAAACAAATAAAAATTTCAAAATTTTTATCATTAAAAGTATTTTATCTCAATTATCTGAGGAAATATAAATTATTTTAAATCTAATTTTTAAAGGTTTTATTTTCCATTAAATATTCTTACTTGATAGTCATAACTTTCTTAAATTTTTAATTGTAAACTAAATAGACTGAAATCTTCAGCACATATTCTCACTTCATTGTACAAGAACACATAAATATTAAGTACAAAAATAGCTGATCTCATAGCATCCGAACAACCATATTGCATCTGAGAGATACAGTACAATTTTAGTAGTAAGGAAATCAAGCTAAGCAAACATGTCACCTCTTGCTTTAATTTTTGCCTGGCCATATACAAAACTTAAACTTCAAGGCAATGCCCATTAAAATCTAAATTTAATATCCTAGTTAGAGAATCAACAAATATATCAATTATTTTGAATTGTGTAAGGTTAAATACCTTTTCTATTAAAATATTCTCATTCTACTTAGACTATAATAAACTTTGTACTGCTTTGCAGAAAAATATGTCATGAACGTCACTGGATAACCTTTCGTGCACTGAAAAAAGACATGACTTTTTGCAGATTTTTGAAAGGCATGAAATATTTACTTTACAAAAATTAGTTAACCACTTCTTAACCAGTAAATGTCTGAGATGTTTGCTACAATTAATGTTTTACACAGGAGACAGTATGAAGAGAACTGTTGATTCCTTGGTTCAATTCTGGGCATTTGGTATGTTTTCACATTATAAAGCACTTGGTATAATCACTGCACATGTGCTAATTCATGCACAGAGTCAGGATATCAATAAAACAGTTTAAGAACAGTTTACTATTGATATGACATGGTAAATGAATACGTGACTTGGAGAAAACACCCATGATAGTGTTAGGGTATTGAAATACCAAGCACATCTAATAATTCAAAACAGGTAGGCATAGAAACAAATATAAGGGTGATAACAAAATAGCATCTAATACATATTTTTAAACTCAATTTAATTAAGACTGCTTAAAAATTAGATAGAGTTGAATACTGGGTCACCATGATTAACACACGTCATCATTTTGTCTTTTGCCCTTCATGTCACCTGAACTGAAACCTATAGTTACAAAAAATTGAAGACCATTTCTAAATATAAGCTCTCCCTCTTGTGGATAACAAAGTAATCGCAGTTAGTGCTACCTACTGTTAATATTAAAGTGCTATAGTCTTCAAACTGTTTAAAATTTTATTTTTAATTCTATTAACTTGAACAAAGTGTTTAAACCATTAATTGATTAGAAAAGCCAAGTTGTTATCTCTCAAATTTTTAGCAGGGTTCCAACTAACCCCGGTGAATTATTAGGTATTTTATCTAGGTAGTTGTGAGACTATTCATAGTAAATTGCATGTCACATCATTCTAGTTTTGCTTTGAATGACATACAAGCAAAATCCTATTAATATTTACAGTTGTCTATGAAGATCTTTGGTAACTGCTTGAATACTGGTATGTGACAATAAAGCAACCCAAACGAGAATCTAAAAAATAGTAGATTGAGCTGGGTGTGGACACACATGCCTATAATCCCAGCTACATGGGAGATTGTAGCAGGAGGATTCTAAATTCAAAGTCATTAGGCCAGGCAACTGTAAGACCCTGTTTCAAAATAAAAACTTCTAAAAAAGGCTGGGAATGTAGCTAAATTACTACAGTGCTTGCCCAGCATGTGCAAGGCCCTGGGTGTCATCACCAAACAAAAATAAGATATATTGAGCATTTATTCTATATACATTATATAATTATATTATATAATATGTATAATTATATTATATATACATACCAACTTGGCAAACTGGGTAAACTTAATTGTGTACATGAGGAAAACAGATTCAATTATATATTTAAGTAAAACTATGTTGCTTTTCAAAACTCTTTTTACCTGTCCAGTCTAATGACTGATCACTGCATTTTGGGGGTAGCATTTCTCATATCCTCATCATCCACTCGCCAAGCACCTATAATAAGTTAATTGCCAATACAGTCTTCTCAGCCCAGAATGATACTTCACACCTCTGACTTTTAAATGTTATGAAACTTGCTTGTCTGCATCTCAAGAACTGGTTACAGTCCTGATTGTAAAATAAAATTGTGTAAAAATCCAGTCTTCTTAACTGATACTATATATGCATTTATTTAATATAGAAATAAATATTCCTATATAAGAAAAACCTACTTAACGAGTTAAGTTTGTACTTATATCATACAAATTTTTTCTTTAGCTTTTGAAAATTTCCTTAATTTAATTTCCAAAAATTATATTTTTAACTGAAAGCTAGAGAATTAAAAAGTGTATATTTTACCAACTTTGATTCCCCCATAGTGTCTTTCAAACATTTTTGACTGCAAGGAATAGAAATCATTTTACACTCTTATATGTTCTATTGTGTTTTATTCCATATTTTTAAAATGCTTAACACAAAATTGCATGTTCACTAAAGAAACACAGAAGAGGATGAAAAACACTAATCCATATATTCTGAACCAGCAATTTATATTTTAATATCATCTATAACATAGCTAGCTCTATAATATAAGTTTACAGATGATGAGCAAAAGAAAGACAGTAACTCCATACAGAGATATGGTTTTAAAACCTAAATTATCAACCTAAAGCTGACACTGAAACAGGGCACCAGCTAAATTTCTGACAGGGCTGTTACTGTAAAAAAAAAAAATTGTTTTTAATATAATGAGTACCATATAAAAGGCCACCAGAAATCAAAAGGGTCAATATGTCTTAAGAAAATATTATAGTGCCTTCCTTTGCCTGGGAATATATAGAGGAATTAAAAAAAAATTTGAAAAAAGAGGATTTTCTTAATAACTGAAAAAAAAAAAATCCTAAAAAAATCTAAGCTTTTTGGAGCTGGGGATGTGGCTCAAGTGGTAGCATGCTCGCCTGGCATGCGTGGGGCACTGGGTTCGATTCTCGGCACCACATAAAAATAAAATAAAGATATTGTGTCCACCTAAAACTGAAAAAAAAAAAAAAAATCTAAGCTTTTAGTTAATATTTTTATGGATATATTCCTATATACTTTTTCTCTAATTAGTAAATTTAGCATCTGAATTGTTTCACTTAAAAGAGGATAAAGTAACTTATGAAGATTAATAAAAACACAGGAATACATACTGGAAATAGGTATAAATGATGAAATGAAGGAAAAACAAAAGACAAAATACATGTGGGAATGAGGCTAACATGAGAATACATGATATAACTTTTGTTTACCAAAGTTAGGTCAAAACTTTGGTTAGGTTCTTTAGTTGCTAATCAGAAGGGAGAAACCTAACCAGTTTTGTATTTCATAGTGCCCACTAAGTTAAATGCAAACTAATTTGAAGAAAAAACACACACATAAAAGTGTATTTGAGTACTAAGGGGAGAGCCATGAGCATTTATTCTAATTGCACATTTATTTAACATATCATACTCTTGGTATTGTTTTAACACAAAACAACTTTCAGAATGAATGTAAGGCAATTCTTTCTAAAAACTGTTTCTCTCAGCTGATCCTCTGAATTGATACTGGGCTTGAGAGCTGAAGGCTATTCTTTGATGCCATAATTATAGCTACCTCCATAGCCTCAAAAACTACTCACTTTCTTGGACCTTCAAACTCCTGCAAATCCTGTCATAGAGATTCTTCACTATCTTGATAGTTATCTGAAGCCTTCAAAGAAATATTTTTTTGGAGGTAGTCAGCTTTTTAAGTTATTCTCAGTGGATATGATCCAAATTATGTAATCCCCAAGTGGAAGCAGAAATCCTCTTCTATACTATGTATACCTAATATATTGTTTTTATATAGCCCCATTTATTTAAGCTACTATAATCAATGTGTTTATTGGTTCCCTGCTTCTTTTCAGAAATGATTTGAAGTGGCTTGATAAAAATGATAAATACAACACAATTAATAAGGGGAAACACAAGTTGATCAGAGAAAAGGTAACTCTGACAAAGAAGATAACTTCTAAGGAAAAGTTTACATGGACACTGTACTAGATACATTATTAAAAAGGAAAACTTCCTTACTGCAAAAATAAATAAAATTTGAAGACAGAATCGAAATGCTGTTCCGATAGCAGAAGTGAATAGTTCCAGCAGAATGACTACATGGCCAGTCCACAAAAACGAAATATTTATTGCTCTCACTTTACAGAAGTGCCTTCTCCTGATTTCCTGTTTTCCTTAGTTGATCATTTCTCTCAAGCAAATTTTTAACAGTAATAGATCTGAGACAATTCATATTTTATTTAAATCACTAAACTCTGAAATCCAAATAACTGAACACTGAAGTCAAATCAGTATTTTTCATTGGATGGAAGATACCCATGTAGAGAGGCCTTCCTAACATAATAGGAACAAAAATTATTAATTTAAAACAAAGAAGTTACTTACGTAAAAATGGTAAGTATTTGAGGGAAAAAAAGGGCTGAAGTGCATCAACTCTGATAGTTACTTCTGTTCTAAACCTAAGGGGGAATAACTCTCTTAAACTTTATGCTATTCCAAAGACGAACATTGTCCAAGACTACCCTTAAGATAAAGGGATATTACTATAAATAGAAATGTGTAATTTCTCATGTTCAAAAAACAGGGTTTATTACAGAATACTTTCACAAAGCTAGTTCCTTAAAATCAGATCCAAAATATTATTTAATGTTCAGAAGCTTTGTCTAAGATATCATAATGTGCACCTTTCTACCACTTAAGGTCAAGGCTGCAGTTAAGTGAAAGTTAAAATGTTTTTATAAGTATATTGTGATCAGAGGTTAAATTCAGCATCAAAATAATATCTATTTGCTGTGTTTTTAAGGTTGAATCAAAACAGAAATCCAGGTACCTACCCAAAGTGACCTACAGAAGAAAACATGTATTATTTTAATGTTGAAGAATTTTCATACCTTGAAATGCTTAGTTTTTGGAGATCTCTGCTCTTCATACTGTCTTCCTGAGGTGGATCCTGTCATTTATTTTAAAAAATTTTAAAAAAGTTATAATTATTATTATGTTTATTCTCAGTTTGGTATTACCAAAGAAGATTCAAATTTTACAGAATATACTTATAATTGAATAGCATAAAACTAATTTCATATCCAATTTTAATAAAATATCACCAAGCTATCACAAATATTTCTAAATTACTTTAAATTATTTAGAGAATATTTTAATTTTCTTTAGAAAATTAATAAATTAATAAAATTTCTCCCATGTAAAAGTACTTGGGAGTCCTACAAATGTATCTTTGAACATACCAATCTGAAGTCTATATTCAAAATAGTACAACACATTATCACACTCTGTTTATTCAAGGAAAATGTGAATGAACTTCATGAGAAATTTAAAGTTTTGAGTATTTCATCTTTTTGTATTATTATAAAAAAGTCCTCAAAATATTTTTACAGCTACTGTCTAACAAAAAGAGTGATCTAACATTCAAAGATTATTTACAGCCAGTTATCAGTTTGCAATGTTCTGAAGGTAATAATGGATTTGTTTTCTAACTCGTGCAGTATGGGAGTTTCAGGGAACCCATGGCTACAAATTCTTGGGAAATAATATTGAAATTATACAGAATTTGTATATTATAGGACTTCTCAGAACCTTTAATTCACAAAAGCACAGTCTGAACCTTCCTATATGGGCTATTTTTAGGGACCTCAGACGTCTACTATAAAAACCCCAATTTTATTGGCCCAAAGTTTCTTACACTTCTTCAGCTACAGAGTTTGCATTACTTAATAGGATCAACTGTTCTGAATGTAAATGCTGGAATACTGGGAGATAAAGAAAATCTAAAAGTGGAATTACCTCTGCAACCTCAACCATAATAGCACCAAACACTAATCAAGAGAGTATACTATAAAACAAAAATGAAAACCTTAGCTGAGCACAGTAGCATACACCTGTAATCCCAGTGACTCACTGAGGCTGAGGCAGGAGGATTGTGAGTTCAAAGTCAGCCTCAGAAACTTAGTGAGGCCCTAAGCAACTCAGTGAGACCTTGCCTCTAAAAAAGGTATAGAAAAGGGATGGCATATATACACAATGGAATTTTACTCAGCATTAAAAGAGAATAAAATCATGGCATTTGCAGGCAAATGGATGGCCTTGGAGAAGATAATGCTAAGCAAGTTAGCCAATCCCAAAGAAAACAAATGTGTTTTCCCTGATATAAGGAGGCTGACTCATAGTGGGGTAGGGAGGAGAATGGGAGGATTACATGAATTCTAGATAGGGCAGGGGGTGGGAGGGAAAGGGAGAAGGCAGGGAATTAACAAGGGCGGTGGAATATGATGGACATCATTATCCAAAGTACATGTATGAAGACTCGAATTGGGTGTCAACATATAGATATGAAAAATTGTGGTATATATGTGTAATAAGAATTGTAATGCAAAAAGTACATGTATAAAGGCATAAATTGGCATGAACATACTCTATATACAAAGATATGAAAAATTGTACTCTATATGTGTAATAAGAACTGTAATGCACTCTGCTGTCATGTATTTAAAAAAAATAAAATCAATAAAACTTAAAAAAAAAAAAAAAAAAAAAAGAGGTGAGGATGTGGCTTAGTAGTTAAGCACCCCTGGGTTCAATACCTGGTACTAAAGAAAAGAAAACCCTAATATGTCCATGTAGGATGCTTCTACACATTCCAGAAGGTATTATAAAATTCATTTAATAGAAAGGAAAGTAACATCTTAATGTTTGTATATTTGGCTGTAATAAGTATAAACAAGTTTATTAGTGTGAACATAAATTTCTTTCTTGGATTGTTCTAAGATTCCCACATCCAAGAGGATTTTAATCAGCAACACCTCTGATATAAATTTAAAAGGGCATCAAGATTTCACAACATCAAGATTTCAATTTGGAACCTTTGATATTGTTATTTCCATTCTTTTTATCCTCAGTTCATTTCTTTATGGTAATTATGAACATTTTCACTTCATAGCCTCTATCTACCACTTAATAAATAAATGCTAGAGTGGGTACAATGCTTTAAATCTTTTCCCCCTCCTTTATCTCACCTTCAACCCTTAAAAGTTTGTTGTCTCTAATTTCATCATTAAAAAAAACGTTTCTTCCACTATAAATATCTGTTTTTCTGTGACCAGTTTGCTTATAGTAGATCTAACTAAAAGCAAATTCACTCACTCCCCAGCACCATCTAGTGGAAAAGAATAACTACTAGTAACCAAAACTATGCCCTAGCCCCTCAAACAGAGACCTAAGAGCACTGCCCCTCTGGATTACCCTCATTAAGTCTTATGGAAAAGATTTGGTACTCAATACACTAAGTTCTGGGCACTATGCTAACTGCTTTATACATAATAATTTAACTTTCATGAAAAAAATAGGTAATTAACATCTAGAGAAAATAAATTTCCTAATAAGTTAAATGAAATTCCTAATTTTACAGTTAATAAGCAGCACAATTATGAGCCAGACTTCTAAGATTCTGTAGCACAGCTTCCTACTCTACAATAAAATATTCACCATGTATAATAGTTATTGTTGTGATTTAGATGTGGTATCCCCCCAAAGCAAATAATGTGAGACAATGAAGGAAGATGTAGAGGTAAAATGATTGGGTTATTACAGCCTTAATGCTATCAGTGAATTAATTCCTGGATAGGGAATTAATTTAATGGTAACTGAAAGCAGGTAGGGTGTGGCTGAAGGAGGTGGATCATTGGGGCTGTGCCTCTGGGTTTACATTTTGTCCTGGTGAGGAGAACTCTCTCTCTCTGCTTCTTGGTGGCCATGTCCTGACCTGCTTTCCTCCATCACACCCTTCTGTCATGATGTTCTGCCTCAGCTTGAGCTCTCCTGGCCACCTATGGACTAAGACCTCTCAAACCATAAGGCCCAAGATAAACTTTTCCTCCTCTAATTGTTATTGTTAGGTCTTTTTGGTCACAGTAACAAAAAAGCTGACCAAAACACATCAAATAATATCAAGCAGAATATATACACTAACAATTAGAACTCAGAGCTTCAAAGTGTAAATCTTGTAAGGAAAAGATGCTGGAAGCTTTTGAAGAAACAATAGTGTGTGGCCGGGAAAATCAACTTCCAATGTCAAGTAGGAAACACAAAAACCATTGGCTTTTTATTGGCTCTAACAGGAGTTGACAGTAATTTTTATAATGTTTCCCCTTTACCAGAGCTGGGGACGCCAAAGGAAGTTCTTATTGCGTGGTTCAGAGGAATTCTTCTGGTTATAGCCAAGGCAGAATACTGTGTTATTCTTATCCTGGCTCATTCTTATCTAGTGGGCTGCCTCTGATAAAGACTACATTATAGAAGAGAGAAGTATTAGCTCCATCTATGAACACTTGGGATTCAAGGGCAGAATCCTGGTTGGCAGTCAGAAGTACAGGAGGTAGTTCCTCTTTTAGATAGCAGGATCCCAGAAGAACATGGAATAGCAGACATACTTCCTCAATAGTACTGGAATGCTCTGGTGATCAAAATGGTTGAGTTAAGAAATATTTAACTGATTACATCTAGTGTGAAATACATGAATATGTGAAATTATTATTTGTTTCAGGCTTTAACTAAGCTTTTCAATTTCTTTCAATAACTATTTCATATTTTGCATGTGATACAGTACTCTCATGCTCCCCTATTTCTTTATCACTTTCTTTCATTCTGAGTGTTATCTCCACCTGAAAACATATGGCCATACTTATTAGAGTTTAATGTATATTAATAGTAAACACACTCCTGGGAAGGACCTGAGAATCATCTTATGTTTTAGTGGATGATGTTAGGCTAACCACACTACAGCAGCTTGGCAGGTTTGATTCTTTTCCAGTACTTGAATTCTCAACTATCTGCTAATAGTTAAATGTTGCCCTTAAAAGTATTATTCTTCTAGAAAGAAGCAGACTACAGTTTTCTTTGTTGGTGGTAGGTTTTGAAAGAATTCTAAAAATCAAATTGTCTTTGCAATGTTTAAATCAAATTATTAAGTTAAATAAAATGGGAAACTTAAAATGTTAGTTTTCTTTAAACTTTATAGGAAAAAAAACAAGAAAACTGAAGGAAGAGGAGTTTGAAAGAATAGTTACAATAAATAACTTTACAAGCCTTTTAAAAATAAGTCTTCAAACACTGAATTACAAAATTTTAAGGTCAGGCTAAAAAGTACACAATGTATCCAATATTAGCAGAAATGATTAAAGGAGAAGATAACATGAACTTTTCAGGGAATGAATATTAGTAATTACAATTAATAGTAAATCTATAGTTTAATACTTTGTGATAAATCCTACATAGAATGCACAAAGAATACTTAATTTCCCAATTAATAATTTTGTAGTACCATTTGTTTGGCTTTTTGTAGCTCAATTTTAAGATCATTACATTCTTTCCTCATCAGTTCCAACTCTTGTTCCAAACCATGGATCTTCAGGTCACAGCTCAACTTTTCCACCTCCCAGTTTGATGAAGGTGGATTTAAATTCCTCATCACTACAAAAAGGATGAATAATATAAAAACTGTTATCTTTGCCTTTTACATTGACTTCAATTCTAAAAATGTATGCTGATTAAATATAGATAACAAAAATACAAAACATGTACAACCATAGTTTTGTTTTAAAAGAAATAGCAATTACTTCCAAATATCTATGCTAAAGAGTAAGACATCTAATGTTCTTGTTTTAGAATGTATTAACCACTCCATCTCTGATTCTGTTATTTAAGTCAAAGTATAAATTTGTCAGTATAGAACTTTAAGATACCATACCCATAAACAAATGCTAAAATGTAGCATATGAGTAATCTGTTTTGCATAAGCCAATGTTAAGACAGTGACAAAAATAATAAACTAAGGTTCAGTTAATCACTTCATCTAGTCCTTTCAGAAAGAATAAAGTTTGACCAACAAATCCAGGACATAGTGTCAAAACAATTTTGTTCATAAACATTATACTATAGAAACTTAAAGCTGTACACTGCTTTATCTTTGACTTAGTACTTTTAGTCTTTCCATCTACAAAAACGCCCAACCAATTACCATAAGAGATCTTAATAGAAAATACATTTTCTATTCAAAGATCTCTCAGAAGCCTATTCTTATTCTTTAGATTATCTCATGAGAATGTTCATAGGAACAGACTATAATCCGCAACCCCAGATCTAACTTCCCACCCCAACATCTCATTTGTGGCTTTTAAAAACCTTCAGAAAAAAAAAAAAAAAAGAAAAAAACTGAAACTCTTCCGTGACTACATGTCTAGGCAAAATGTTCTGTAAGATGGATAAGACTGGACCTGGAACTTATGATTAGGATGGAGTTTTAAACTCCTTTCCTACTCCATCACAAACTAATACTAGATAAAAATTAACAAATTTTCTCTAAAAAGGTATAATTTCTAACTGAAGTTAAAAGGAGTCAATATCGGGTGAAAGCAAAACAGAAAAACAAAAGCCTAAAAATAATAGTATTAACACACATATAGAAAAATGATTCTGTTAGAATATTTATAATAATAAGTAATTGGCATACCCTGCTGAGTTTCCACCTCTGTTCTTAGCTGGAGGAGTTCTACTTCTTTAGATTGTAGCTGCTCATTCAATACTTTCAAAGATTCAGAGTTGTCTTTATTCTAGTTAAGTAGGGAAAATGCCAAATTACATTCAATAAAATCTATAGGTTGGTAGTATATGCTAATTTTCAGGTAGATGTTGAAAAAACTCATTCTAGGCCTTTAAAGGCAAGATGGGAAAATGAACTCAGTTTCTTACTAATTTGCTGTATCTAACATATGACATTTTAAATATAATGACTCCCTTCCATGTCATGATTTTTAAAAATAAGTTAGTGGCATTATATGTATTTAAGTCCTACATATCATTATGTATTAAGTACTTATTTTTGTTTGTAAGTTACAAATATAATTATTAATCATTTCCACTTTGCCTTAAGCATGTATATTTTTAATTAATAAATGTAAATATATAAGCTCATTTTAAATTTTAAACCTTATGAAGGAGAAAACTCATTTTCAACATACAGATAAATTATTTCAAAACAACTTACCATCTTGTCCAATTTGCTCTTCAAATTATCTCTATCAATGCAAACTTCTCTATATGCATGGTAGGCCTTATTTACTTGTTCTCGTCCCACAGAACTTGTTTCTTCATCTAATCGAGCTCCTACAAGCTAATGGTATAAAATCAGAAAAGGAAGTTATAAGAGGATATTTTACAGAAAAAAAAAAAAAAGTCAGTCTTCTGATGGCATCATACTACTTCAGTGCAGGGATAGAGCCTAGCCTATAAGTGAATATTGTTCTTCCATATAATTAATCTTTACTGATTAAAAAAGCAAAACAGGGCTGGGGTTGTGGCTCAGTGGTAGAGTGCTCACCTAGCAAGTGCGAGGCCCTGGGTTCGATCCTCAGCACCACATAAAAATAAATAAACAAAATAAAGGTATTGTGTACAATTAAAAAATAAAATATGTTAAAAAAGAAAGCAAAACAATATAGAATACTTTTAAAAAGCCTTCTATGCTTTTACATAACTAGCATTTTATCCTTTATAGTATCTGATTAAACCATCATACTATAACGGAGTATATTATTCTTTTGAAGTACTTAGTCTATAGCATCTAATTTCCACTATCAGAAAAAAATAGTGAATTAAGTCATACTTGACATTTTAATAAATAAATGTGTTAGTTCATTAAATCCCTTATTATTCCAGAATTGGAATTAATATGCTTACTGGTCACAAAGTACAGAATAATTTCCAAAGGTAACTATACATAAAATCCCATTTTTATATTTAATTTTAAAATGAATACAGCTATGAGCTCCAAAAAGTTTCCTTTTCTCAGTTTATCCCACTGTATTACTAATTTACTTAATTACTGTAAAATTCATGTGAATATAATGAAATTATCATTATTTTTATAACTGACTCCCCTCACTTTACTTTCCCCTACATGTAGTGAACTCTACCACGCTTCATCCTCAAGTTTTTAAAATATAGGATAATTCATTCCTTTGGCTTTTGAGAACTCATTTTCTTTACCCTTTATGGAAGCTGCTATTTACAAGACAATACAAATCTGAGATGAAGAAACACAACTAAGAAGTCAAAACTTTAAAACTTAAAAATAAATGGATGATTGAGGAAGATTTTCCAACACTGAAAATAATAGTAAGTCTGGTGACATAGTAAATCAGCTACCTTACTTCATAACATATGGAAGCGTCAGCTTTCTAAAGGAAAAAGTAAATGACATTAATTTATCAGTTAAAATAATTATTTCTATTATGAATGTGAAAGAATAAATGAGAATGTGGAGGTAAGATTTCAGTTCTGGTGAAGACCTTAATAAACATTAAAACAAAGTTCTAGAGCTTTCTCCTTTGAAACTTAATTTTCTTCTTTGGTATGTTATTTATTTTTGCACAGATTTCAAATTTCTGAGTAAGATACATACAGCTATGAAGGTAAGGCAATCTGAAAAAAAAGAAAGAAAAATACTAGGAATATAACTCCTCCAATTTGTTAAAACCTAATCTACAAACATTTGGCAAGCACATATTATATGAAAAACAGTATACACTTAAAGCCAGGGTTTGAGATTTGTAGATATCCTTAGAAATTTAGCACAATCATGGAATATAAGACAGAAAATATCTGAAATTTAAAATACATTTTGAATTATTTTTCACATAATAAATCATAATGAAGATAGAAGAAATTACCTTTTCTTCCAAAAACCTTATTCTTTTCTTTAAGAAAGAGTTCTCTTTCTCTGAATCTTTAAGTCGTTTTTTGATGTCTTCATATGCAGTGACAAGGGCAAAATGTGAAGCAACAGACTCATCTCCTGAATATATTGATACAGGAGTCAATGTATCTCTTCTATGGGCTTTTTCATGATTCAGGATGCAGATATCATCTTCTACTAGTGCATCCATGACAGCTATTTAAAAGAAAAAAAGAAACATGAAATACAAATATCTCAAGGAATAAATGAGCAGAAAAAAATATATTCAAAATAATCTGAATGCTGGGTCAATGTTTAAAAAATCCTATTTTCTTTTAGAGGCAGTGAAGCATAAGAGTTTATGTGTAGGGGTGCACACACCTGCAATCCCAGTAACTCAGGAGTTGAGGCAGGAGGATCACAAGTTCAAGGTTAGCCAGGGTAAAGTCTCAAAATAAAAATTTGGGGTTAGGGTTGTGGCTTGGCAGTAGAGTGCTTGCCTTGCATGTGTGAGGCTCTGGTTCAATTCTCAGCACCAAATAAAAACAAATAAACAAAATAAGGTATTGTGTCCATTTACAACTAAAAAAGTTATATTAAAAAAACAATCAGTGGGGCTGGGAATGTATCTCAGTGGTAGAGCATTCTGGATGCAGTCCCAAGAAAACATGGATTATCAAGGGGTTGGGGTAGAAGCATAGCCATAAAGCATTTAAAACCATAATCTATTATCAGGAAGCTCTATAAAAATCTACGAAATACCAATTTCACCAAAGAATCAGAATTTTTAAACACTTTATGCCCATATATTTTTTCCTCATTAACACTTACACTTTCAGATCTACAGTAGCAAGATTTTATAGTTTATAAAACTGTCAATTTTCAAAAATTCTTCAAATTCATGACATAATATTATAGAAATTTTAATACCTTCTCTACTATATTCTTTCCACACTAGTAATGTTTATCATATGTTCACAATAGAAGACAAATTAACATTTGAGTGTCTACTATGTCCTAGTACCACACACTACATTCTTTCAATATTATCTCATTTAATCATATAAACATTCTGTCAGGTAGGGATCATCTAAATAGGTAGGCCTTATTGCCTAAAGCTAGTGAAACTTTAGCTCTATGAGGGCAGACATTATGTCTATGTTGTTCATCACTATGTCCCCAACTCATCAGCGTGCATGAAGTACTTAATACTGATCATTACATGAGTGGATAAAATAGGATTCAAATCAAACTCTGACTCCAAAACCTAAAAGCAGCAGCCAGCTACTTTCTTTACTTACTGAATATATATATACTTGCTCTGTGTATCTGCTTTTGCTATTAAGTTCGATATTACCTTCCCATCCAAGAGTTATTATGTACCTGGAAAAATGCTACGGAAGAACTTGTAGCTGAAACCTTTTAAGACCTCTTGGGAAAAACAGAGTAAAAAGGATTGTAGGTCATGTTAGAAAATCTAAAAGAATTCTTCCAAATATTTTTTACTTTAAAATAAAACAGCATTCTAAATAAGAATACCAATGGAATTTCACATAGATTAGTAACTAATGATTGCTAAAAAAAAAAAAGTTTTTTTTTTTTTTTAACTATTCCTTGCTTGGAATAAAATTTGATTTCTAATATTAGACTTTAAGATCATTATAGATCAAAAAATTAAAGTAGAAGGGTATTAAGTAATTTTTCCAAAGTAAAATAGTAGAGAGTTTAGATATAAACAAAGTCAACCACAAAATTCATCTTTCACTATGCCTGCTTTCCTCTGGAACTCCCTTCCCCATGTCAACTAATGCCTATAGTTTGTTTTGCTTTATCTCAGACAATGTGAATAATTAACAAAAGGCTTTGTGTTTTTCTGAGTCTGGTCTACTACCATTATATTTCTGCTTTTCTAATTTTATAACTGAAACTTTCTGGTTGCTCTCAACTGAAATCAAATTTTGGAGTATCTAAACAATTTGTGTCTTTGTAGGATCACAGAAAATGTAGGCAAAAATAAATGTGTACACTATGTGTTTTGAATAGGTAGAACCTACCATCCAGTCAATCCACACCAATTCCAATTTAAAATTTTCTAAACATATAAGCAATTTCTATTAAGTTAGAATTTTTTCCCAGGTAATCAATAAAGTTCAAAAACAAGTATGGACTATGCTATTAGCAGTATCCCAAAAGTGTCAAGATTCTTATTATGAATAACTACTGCAAGCTACACTCTTTGCTAGTAATAGTTTTAAGATTTCCTCCTCTAAACTGGTTTACTTCCCCTAAATTCAACTATTTCAAGTTACTTAACTTGTTCACTTGTGTAATCTGTATTCATTTTTATCATGAAATGACCATGATGAAAGAAAAAAAAAAAGAAAACTCAGTGTGGGAGACAGCTGTCCAGAAAAATAATTATTATACCTAAAGGTAGGTAATATATTTGAAACAATTCAGAATGATGCAGGAACTGTAGATGGGGAGGAGTGACTTTCAAAGAAGATACCATAACAGATCAAATGACTGTGTAGTTATCTTTATTGTACTTATTGTTCTTAAACCTTTACATTCTGCTTTCTTCTAGCAGGAGGAACAAGTTCAAAAATTTGGAAAAGTGTGGGGGAGGTTGAAAAGCATAATGATAGATGAGATTAGAAATATGCGATGAAGATAAATGGAGATGATCCTTTATGGTAGACAGACATATATTTTGGTCTTTATTCTGCAGAATTTTTAAAAAGATAGAAGTGGACATGGTTAAAGTATAAAAATATTTACACATATTCATTAAAAACATTCATGACTGCTTTGGTTTGGATGAGTATCCCTCAAAGGTCCACTCCCCAAGGCTGGTGGTACTGGTAGTTAAGTATTGTGGACCTTTAAGAGATAAGACCCTATGGGAGATCTGTAAGTTATTGGGGGCATGCCTTCAGAGGTGACTTCAAGACTCTGATCCAGTCTTCTCTGCTCCCACTTCTTGCCTTGTGATATGGGTAGTTTGTGCTTATATGTGTCCTTGCCAAGATGTGCCATCCTTGCCAGATGCCCAAAGCCTGGAAGTGCACTTGAACCTCCCAAACTGAGCAAAATAAACCTTTTCTTAATAAGTAGCACATTCTCAGGCACTTCACTTAGTAATACAAAGCTGATTCATACAACTCACTAAATGAACTACTTAGTATTGGCTGTTTACAAATATTTGCCCCATTTAATTTTCAGGACCATCCTAATTAGGACTACAGATGAGAAAACTGGGAACAAGAAAGGTTATGAAGGTTAGCCAGAATAAGACAATTAGTATGCAGCAGAGGTACTCGGATTTCAGAATGTGAGCTACCAATATTTTCTCCTCACCAATGAATCTATTGCAAACCTTCATCGAGAACTATAAAACAAGGAACTCGCTAGAAAATTCATAAGCACTTTAGATGGAAGGTAGGGGGTGGTGTACTGAGACAACAATACCACATTTTATACAATGATAGCTTGTCACTTTTAGGTAAAATGAGTAGTCAGACTTGTTCATTCTGTTATCTTTTTAATTAATAAATTATCAAAAAATTGCACACTGTGTGGTCTAAATAAAACTATTTGCATATAAAGGATTTTTCAAGTTTTATATCATTCTATATATTGAGTCTATAAATATGATTTGGAAAGTAGTATAAAAATTGTTTATCTATACTAAAAATTATATGAGAACTAGTCACATGAACAAGAGAAAATCCACTAGCACTACATACATCAAGTTTTATTGTTTTAAGCAGCTGGTATTTAAATTCACTGTAAAATGAGAATCAGAATTTTAATTTCTATTCCAAAATAAATATAAAATCAAATGCATCAGAATGTAAATATGTACTCTATTATTCTGAACAAACTGGACCTCTGGAGATTAACAGCCATAGTGTCCAGGAAAATAAGATCTTAAAAAGAAACCAATTAATATGAAGCAAATATCCCATTATATTTATTATTACAATGAAATCTAAGGGCAAAGTAAAAGTAGAATATTTGTAGCCTTCAGTTTTATTATTTATACAAGCCTCCTTCATCCTTCCTTAACCTTATTTCTACAGAAAGGTAAGGGGAACCACAGTAGTTTGCCTCAATGCAAAGGCTCAGTTTTATATATTTTTGCTGTGTTACAATGTTTCTTAATAGATATACAAATAAGCAGGCCCATAAATTTGACTTTTTGGATAAGTGGTAAAAACCTAATTTCTTATCACTACACTTAACTAGATCAAGCTAGGTTTAACATTTTGAAAAATTTAGCTAAATCTGATTTTATTTATCATAACTTAAGTTTTCTTAAAATAGCAAACGTTTGTTTCAATTACTCATATTTTAAAAATAAATGCCAGGAGTAGAATATTGCCAGTGAAAATTAGAATTACTGGGCTAGGGGTAGAATGCCCAGTGTTTAGACAGCCAGCACCATCCCCGTCCTCCCACCAAAAAAAGAGAGCGAGAACACACCATCAAAAAAGACAATATTTTCAGTAGTCCAGCAGGAATTAGTAAATTAACTTTTAAAACTTAACAAATGTCAAAACATTGCCCCAATACAAGTAGATTTCTCTCAATCATGAAAATCAATAATAAATTATTCCAGAGACATCCCACAAAGAAATTTGGCTTTTTCAAGAACATTCCAAGAAGCTGGACATGACGTAGGGCAGGATTAGAGAAAGTGAGGTATGGAAGGGACTACTGCCTTAGAATTACTTGGAGTTCTGTGCAACAATATTGATTACTTGGCTCCAATAAAGATCTATGTAAATTAGAATATATGAGTAGAAATATCAAACTGTACTTCAATAATCACCCCAGGCAATTTTAAGTTCCATACTAATGTAAAAACTACTCATCTAGATTCAGTAAGAGTTAACAAATCACTATATGATTCATAGAATTCCAATTATAACTATTATTTTTGAACATCTGTAGGCAAGGGTAGATCTATGGTACCAACTGGTAAACACCACCTAAATCTTTCATGAAGATTTAAGGATTGAGGTGAAAGATGACAATTATTGATGAGAATAATAAAATTTTAGGAATGATAATGGAGAAAAGAGGGCGCTATTTATCAGAGAAGGTGGGCAGAAAAGCATACTATCTGAGGATAATGGAAAGACACCTGGGGAAAAGGTTCAAACATTATTAATTAGTATTGTTTTAAAAGATGTTAAACTTCAGTGTTCACTATAATTGACACGGAGAGGAGTCTCTCTTCTTCAAGTTACATACACTGGGGTTTGGTAGACTACAAAACATAGAAATATCTTCTGACACTACACTGGTCTTTCTTCTGAAAATAAATAAGATTATCCTGCCATTTTTCAATATTGTTATGTTTACTATTTTACTGATCACTTGCTATATGTCAAGTACTAATGCTTTTATAGGCATTTTCCTACTTCTTGGGTAGGCACTATTATCCTATTTTATAAAGTTTTATCTGTAGTTACTCAACAGATCAGTGGCAAAGCTGGGATGTGAATTCACATAAACTGTCTCCTAAATTTATGCCCTTGATGCAACATTCTGAATAGAACAAAAAATTAATTCTGATTTTCCTAATAAGATTCTGGATAAGTCAGAACTCTGGTAGAAAGAACACTGGTCTAGGACTCAGAAAGCCAGGTTCTATTCTAAGATCTGCCACCTGGACTATAGATTAGTTCACTTTACCTCTCTGGATCTAAATTTTCCCATCTATAAATGACAGTTGGACTATCTCACTAAGATGCGACTTTACTAAACTATGAAGGCAAAATTTTAATCCAAATACAGAATAGCAACCTGAACAGATAGAAGGAATTTCACATTTGTGCCAGAAACTGAGTAACAGGTCAAATATACACATTACCTCAAGTCTACACTAAACTTGGTCAGAAAGGTATTATTATCTCAGTGAGGAAACTGAGGCTCAGATGTGAGGTAAATGTGCCCATAATCACATCAGCAGTAAGTAACTGGGGTTTGAATCAAAATTACACAGTAGGCTTTTTCCTCTATTCTGTATTGTTCCCTGTAGTGAATTTTGTTTAGAATTTCCATCACCTTTCTATCTCTTGAGACGTTAGGATATTCTTGAGCCCATTTCATACAATTAGTTAAGATACTATGGCACAAGGATTAAGTCTTAAGGACGCAGAGAGACCAACACTTACTGCTCTTTGTCCATTAGTAATGAAACAATTAGGGGCAGGGATGGCTTCCCAGTTTATAAAAAAGGGATCATTAAGTGCCTTTTTTCAAGATACAATCTGATCTCTTAATCTAGGTACCTTAGTAATCAAATTTAATCTACTATTCAATAAGTGTCCAAAAAATAAAATCAGCATCAGATACACAATATGAAAACTCCAGTTTCATTTTTATGGTCCTCACTGACTCACTAACTGCCCTAATTCAGAAATTTAGTTTGTGTGGCCAGGGAATCCTAAGACTGTTTCAGGGATAGCATAATGTAAACAGCAGTCTACTTCTTTTCATTCCTTTAAGTAATTTATAATGCATTAATAAATGACACTGGTGTTACTAATAAATATTTCCTAACAATGATAAGAATATTAGCGCCATAAAAGTTACATTGATTCCACTACATCATGGATTATAAAAAAGGTATCACATTATTTTACTTAATAATTATAATAATGTTCTATATTGTTAACTTTTTGTTTGTTTTGTACAGGGGATTGAACCCAGAGGGGCTTAACCACTGAGCCACATATCCCCAGCCCTTTTTTATATTTTCTTTTCTTTTTTTAAAGGGGGAAAAACATGAACAATTTAATAGAACAATGGGCACCTAGAAGAACAGGGAGTATTAAATAAGAAATTATTATATACTTATTAGATTTTCTTTAGAGACAGGGTCTTGCAGAATTGCTCAGGATGGTGCTAAATTGGTGAGGCTTGCTCTAAACGCGCAGATCCTCCTGCCTCAGCCTCTGAGCCGCAGGGATTACAGGTGTGCGCTTGTTAACTAATATTAATCAGATAGTTATGGTACACCAAGTAGTATGCTTCACCTTTTAGGGCAACTATCTCATTTATTCTTCATAAGAATTCATCAAACTTACATAAAACCTCTGAGGTTGGCTATAATATCCCCATTTCACAGAAAGAGTAAATGAGACATTAAGAGGGATAGCTGACTCCAAGGCCAACATAACTCTTATAAACTATGTTTTGCTGTCCTAGAAAGTAAGCATTACCCTCATTTTAAAGATAGGGAAAAGGAAAAGGAAGACCTCTTTCCAAGTGTCAAATGAATCAATGGAAAATTCAGTGCTTAGATTCTGGAGTTCTGATCTAATTCACTACCATTTTCCATTACACTACGTTGTCTCTTTAATATTAAAACTTTATATCGCATACAATTTACATTTACAAACAATAATGCATTAAAATTTCATAATCATCCTGTGAATAATCTACCACTCCCAATTTACAGAAAAAAATATTGATTATCAGATTGGGCAAATTAAAATTAGAGTGTTTAAAAAGAAGTGGAATTTAAGTTATGCCCTAAGATATTGTTCAATCCATTTTAAAATTCCAATAATAAAAAAGAAAGTGTCTTCTATGTTTAAGGAGCAAGGTCAATTTCAACCCTGGTACATCAATGTCTTCAATCACCTCACGGTATTTCCAATACGTCGGCGGAGGCCATTTGTTTTGATCTACCTGTATTACAATTTTCGTGGTTATTTTATTTCACTTTCAATTATTCGAGCTCCTTGTGTGTGGGAGATTGGGTGTTAGCCTACCTTGCAACCGAAATAATCCAAAACGTTACTGGAATCGACAGGTTAGACACCGGAGAAATGGCGAATACCTACAGCTTGCCAGCCCTCGACAAGGTGCAAAGGGCTGATGTTCATTGCTCAGACGCCCAGGTAGTACCGCCCTAGTTACACGTCCCTCTTTCCTTTCCGATATAAATGCCATCTCGGTGAATGAAATAAAACTGGAAAAAGCCCCAGTCAATCAGAGCATAGAAGCAAATGAGCAATAGGTGAAAAGTAAAGTGAAGGACAAGAAGGGGCCTGGAACAGCTAAGGCGCGGGGATGTCACGGGCCAGGGAAGCCTGGGGTGGGCAGCTCCCCAAGGAAGGGGGCGTGGGAGAGGGTGAGGGGAAAAATGACGTGTGGCTTAGACCCACTACAGCACGGAGGTTGGTCCCAGCACTGCCGGCACGCTAGCTCCCACCCAGCCCAAACGATTCACTCACCCTGAACCCTGGCTACGTGGGGCCGCCCCTGGGGCCGCCGAGTTTCGATTCCCCAGTGTATGGAAACCGCCTGAAAACAAACCGGGTCGCCAGGGGTCACCAAGGGCTTCCGGTTTCCTCGAAGACACCGCTGCTTCCCCAGAGAAGGTGGCGGCTCCAGGTGCGCCGCAAAGGGATTCCCATTTCTTCTGCCTCAGCGGAGCTCGCGACGCAGCCCTGCCCTTGGGCTGGGGCCCTGGGGGTTCTGGAAGGAGGGGCGAGCCAAGGCAGGAGGGGCCCTCCGAGGCAGGAGGGGCCCGGCGGCCGCGGGAGCAGGCCCGTTACCCAGCAACGCGCGCGCGCGCGCGCGCGAGACCCAGGCCCGTCGGCGCCTGCTGGCGTCGTCGGGACTCGTGCGCGCCAGTAGCCGCGTCACGCGCCGCAGGGGCAAGCCTTGTCGAGGGCGGGTTGAAAAGGTGGAAGAGCGCCTCAGAGCCGGAAAAGCGGCTGTCGCCTTACCGGGGCTCCACGTTAGGGCCGCGCAAGGAAACCGGAAGTCAGACCCGCGGGAGCTGGGAGGGCGTTCGCGGAGCCGGGCTGGAGGAGGGGCCGGAGAGAGCAGCGTACTACGTGTCCCGTGAGCCTCCGCGACGGGACAGGGCTGGGCCGCGGCGACGCGAGGAGGCGGAGTGGAACTGGGTAAGAGCGTTGCTCGCCGCCGCGGCGGTTGGGCCGAAAGCCGCCTTCGGGGGCGCCCTCTAGCGCGTCCTTTTTTTCTCCGCGTCCACCCGGTATCCGAGCGTGGGGTGCGAGTTGGCTCAGCCTAATAACGCCTTAGGGGTTGCCGCTGTCGCCACTGTGTGGCCGGGACCTGGGACGCTCGCTGGGTTAACTGGGAGGGCGCCGTTTTAATCCCGGCGGCCTGTTTTCTGGGCGCGTTGTGGACTCTCCCGTGATCGTTGGAAGCACTTAGTGGGCGAATACCTCAGGGTATTCACCACTACTCACCCAAGAACTCGGGTTCCAGCACACTGCTCGGCAGGTGGGATAGAGAGCGCGATCTCGGCCGCTCCCCTAGAACTGTCAACGTCCTGGGTTCTTTCAGCAGAGAAGACAGTCTGAGCTGAGGTGTCACAGTCTATGGGGTTCTCATAACGAACCCCCGAAGCTCTAGATCATTTCAGGCTAAGCAGGCAAACGAATGTACAGTAATTATACGAAATTTATCCTCGTTAACCGCCAATTAGTATCACAGACGCCCCTGGCCACCCTCTCAAGTAGAGTTTTGTCAACTGGAGTCTCTCACCTGTCGTCACTGTTCTGGTAGAAGGTCTTTCTGCATCATGTAATAAATTAGCCCAACTGTAAGCTCAAGAGAATGGATTCAAGACGAGAATTTATTTGAAGATATGTTTTCATAGTTGTTAAGCCTGTCTTTTAAAATTTAAATTGAAAAGTCACAGCTGTTGCCAACAAAGGCCACAACTTTGTTACATGGTAGTCGAGAAAATATTTTAGAATTTATATTAATGTAATGTGGAAGGAGATCCATTCCCCTCAGTATCTTGGAATGGAAGGTGGAAGAGAGCAGTGTTTTTAAGCAAGAATCGGTCCTCGGCGTATTTTGATTGTTTCTGTGATGCGCTTTCTGATTTTTTTTTTTTTTAAACTAAAAAGCAAACCATCAAACACTTTGTTTTGGCCAGTAGAGTTTTGATAAATGTTAACAAAAGCAGTTGAGATACCCGAAGTCATCAAATAAAGCGATAATCTAACTTTTAATTTGAAGACGTAGAAATGTTTTCTATTTTTAAACATGATATAAAAAATTAGTTGTTGAAAAAGCAAGGAAATTATTTTTTCCCCCCTCTCACGGTAAGTAAAGAGAAGTGACACAGCTCAATATTTTAAATTCTGGTGAGAGGGTCTTTTTTTTTTTTTTTTTAAATATACACCTCCTGAATGTAACTATTTAAAAGCTGGACTTTGTTTACAAAATTATTTTCTTGATTGCAGTGCATGTTTGTGTTTACTATTTGTCAAGTTAAAACTTGTTAGTTTTTCCTGTGAGGGCATTGTGCTGCTGCTAGGTTATGACAAAATATAATCCAAATCTTTATTGCATTTAGCCAGAAATGGTCACCTTCCCCCAACTTCTAATCTTCTGCTTTAATTAACTTTAGTGAATAAAATAAATCATTAGAAAAAAACTTGTCTCACAGTTCACTTATAATCATGTGTTTGTATTACAATCTTACTGCAAAGAAAAAAATCCTCCAATAAGTTGATTAAAAGATAGTTTTCATAGGAGCATTTCATAGGAAAACAGAGTGGTTAAATCATCATTGTTAAACTAGATACCAGATAGAAAAGAATTTGCATGTCAGTAGTTTCTTAACTGATAGCCAACTGGTTAGGTGAGTGGCTGGTTTTCCAGGGTAAGGCTTAATTCCATTGATTTTTTTTTTTTTTTTTTTTTTTTTTTTTTTTGAAATTGCTTAGGCATTGTTTCTAAGGAATGCTCATTTTTTCCCAAGAGGGAGTTGTTAACTGCATCCTCCAACAAATTCTCTGACTAGATTTTGGACAGTTTTTTGTATTTTACATCATCATTACATTTCCTCTAGATACAAGTGTAATCTAAAAATTTCAAAATAATTGATTGCTTTAAAAAATATATTTGTTGTAGAAGGTCGCCTCTTCTACCTTTTCCCACCTTCCCCCACCTCCTCACCAAAGTTCAGATGTTCGGGGTATGATATTGACTATCTTGGTACCTTTTTTCACTGGAGTAGGTTTGGATTTCACAGTAATATCAATAAAGAATATGGGACCTGTCACAATTTCTGACTATGGCTCAGCCTGCTTTTCTTATTTTTAGGCAATGTAATAATTTTTTAGAGTTACTTCAGATTTTATTATTAATTGGGCAATATGTAAAAATAATGTAAAAAGTTTTTTAAAAAAATTATGAATGTTGTGTCTATAAGGTATGAAGAATACTGTAATAGGAAACAGTAAGAATGCCATTTTTTGAGGAAAAAAATCTGAAGTGAATTTCTGCTTAGTGTGGTTTAAATTGCATATTAATTAAATTAAATTAAAATTATACCACTCTAGGGGGTCATTATTTTTCTGAGTACTATGCTCTATGGTAGATACTGGTTCTTCAATGTCAGTGGAACAGATTTAAACTATCAGAACTGCTAACTTGTGATAGCAGTGTCTATCTTCATATTAATACCAGCTTCAACGTAATTTTATTGATGTTATTTTAAAAGCGGTCTTCTCTCTTCCCCATGTGTCATTTATTCAGGTTAAGATAGAATTTTAGTGGCCAAGGTAAAGAGAATATTAAAGAATACTACCAAAAATGAAAAATGTGGTGTCTGGGCATACTTGGTATCTTCTGTTTTTCCTTCCAGCTTCCCCGGCCCACCCCCTCACACGGTGTGTGTGGACACATGTACACAAAGAGAGGGAGAGAGAAAGAAAAGGTTGTAAACTTAAAGTTCCTAACTGTCATATTGTGTGTATACAAATGTGTATGTATCTTAAAGCAGCAACCTTCAAATTGGGCAACACACATATCTTATCCTTAACCTTCATGTAACCTTAGGGTACAAGAAGGCTTTCCAGGAGGTTAATGGGGAGGGTTTAACAGCATTAATTCTAAGTTGTTAACTTCCATGTTTTTGTCTCTGAGATTCATCTGCCCCAGAGTGTGCTAGACACCTTTCTGCTTCCTCTCATTATACCAATAAAGCAATGCCTTTCATCTGATCTAAATCTTGATAGTGTTGTATAGAGAGGGAATAACTTTTTAAAATTTATTTTATCATTTTTTTATTGGTTGTTCAAAACATTACAAAGCTCTTGACATATCATATTTCATACATTAGATTCAAGTGGGTTATGAACTCCCATTTTTACCCCAAATGCAGATTGCAGAATTACATTGGTTACACATCCACATTTTTACGTAATGCCATATTAGTAACTGTTGTATTCTACTACCTTTCCTATCCCCTGCTATCCCCCCCCTTCCTCTCCCCTCCCATCTTCTCTCTCTACCCCATCTACTGTAATTCATTTCTCTCCTTGTTTTTTTCTTTTTCCCATTCCCCTCATAACGTCTTATATGTAATTTTGTATAACAGTGAAGGTCTCCTTCCATTTCCATGCAATTTCCCTTTTCTCTACCTTTCCCTCCCACCTCATGTCTCTGTTTAATGTTAATCTTTTCCTCCTGTTCTTCCTCCCTGCTCTGTTCTTAGTTGCTCTCATTATATCAAAGAAGACATTTGGCATTTGTTTTTTAGGGATTGGCTAGCTTCACTTAGCATAATCTGCTCTAGTGCCATCCATTTCCCTGCAAATTCCATTGTTTTAATTGTTATACATGACAGTAGAAAGCTTTTGTGCACTTTGATGTCCATAGATGGGCTATAATTTCTCATTTTTCTGAGTGTACATGTTACAGAATCATATTGGTTAGGTAGTCACATTTTTACATACAGTTATAAGGTCTGTTTCATTCTACTATCTTTCCTAAACCCATACCTCCCCCATCACTTCCCTCTACCTAATCTAAGGTAATTCTATTATTCCCTAGTCTCCTTCCCCACCCCCCATTTTATTGTGAATTAGCATCTGCATATTAGAGAAAACATTTGGCCTTTGATTTTGTGGGATTGGCTTATTTCACTTAGTATGATATTCTCCAACTCCAACCATTTACTGGAAAATACTGCCTGCACGGCTACCACCATTGCTGCTGCCTTTGATTCTGCTGCTGCCAGCCAGAGGGAATAAGTCTTAATGACTGGGTAGTTGATTCCTTTGCAAAACTAGTTTCTTTCAGAAATATGTCAGAGGGACCAAATTGAGCTATCAGCTCATTATTATTATTATTATTATTTTTAATTTTTTATTGTGGGTTGTTCAAAACATTACAAATTTCTTGACATATCATATTCCACACTTTGATTCAAGTGGGTTATGAACTCCCACCTTCACCCCATACACAGATTGCAGAATCACATCAGTTACACATCCATTGATTTACAAATTGCCATACTAGTGTCTGTTGTGCTCCACTGCCTTTCCCAACCTCCACCCTCCCCCCTCCCCACCTCTCCCCTCCCCTCCCCTCCTCTCTCTCTACCTCCTCCACTGTATAACCCTGAGGGTCTCCTTCCATTACCATGCAATTTCCCTTCTCTCTCCCTTTCCCTCCCACCTCTCATCCCTGTTAAATGTTAATCTTCTTCTCCTGTTCTTCGTCCCTACACTGTTCTTAGTTACTCTCCTTATATCAAAGAAGACATTTGGCATTTGTTTTTTAGGGATTGGCTAGCTTCACTTAGCATAATCTGCTCTAATGCCATCCATTTCCCTGTAAATTCTATGATTTTGTCATTTTTTAATGCAGAGTAATACTCCATTGTGTATAAATGCCACATTTTTTTTATCCATTCGTCTATTGAAGGGCATCTAGGTTGGTTCCACAGTCTTGCTATTGTGAACTGTGCTGCTATGAACATCGATGTAGCAGTGTCCCTGTAGCATGCTCTTTTTAGGTCTTTAGGGAATAGACCAAGAAGGGGAATAGCTGGGTCAAATGGTGGCTCCATTCCCAGCTTTCCAAGAAATCTCCATACTGCTTTCCAAATTGGCTGCACCAATCTGCAGTCCCACCAGCAATGTACAAGTGTACCCTTTTCCCCACATCCTCGCCAGCACTTGTTGTTGTTTGACTTCCTAATGGCTGCCAATCTTACTGGAGTGAGATGGTATCTTAGGGTGGTTTTGATTTGCATTTCTCTGACTGCTAGAGATGTTGAGCATTTTTTCATGTACTTGTTGATTGACTGTATGTCCTCCTCTGAGAAGTGTCTGTTCAGAGGCCCATTTGTTGATTGGGTTGTTTGTTTTCTTATTGTCTAATTTTTTGAGTTCTTTGTATACTCTGGATATTAGGGCTCTATCTGAAGTGTGAGGAGTAAAGATTTGTTCCCAGGGTGTAGGCTCCCTATTTACCTCTCTTATTGTTTCTTTTGCTGAGAAAAAAACTTTTTAGTTTGAGTAAGTCCCATTTGTTGATTCTAGTTATTAACTTTTGTGCTATGGGTGTCCTATTGAGGAATTTGGAGCCCGACCCCACCGACTGTGGATCGTAGCCAACTTTTTCTTCTATCAGACGGCGCGTCTCTGATTTGATATCAAGCTCCTTGATCCATTTTGAATTCACTTTTGTGCATGGCGAGAGAAAGGGATTCAGTTTCATTTTGTTGCATATGGATTTCCAGTTTTCCCAGCACCATTTGTTGAAGATGCTATCCTTCCTCCATTGCATGCTTTTAGCCCCTTTATCAAATATAAGATAGTTGTAGTTTTGTGGATTGGTTTCTGTGTCCTCTATTCTGTACCATTGGTCCACCCGCCTGTTTTGGTACCAGTACCATGCTGTTTTTGTTACTATTGCTCTGTAGTATAGTTTGAAGTCTGGTATCGCTATACCGCCTGATTCACACTTCCTGCTTAGCATTGTTTTTGCTATTCTGGGTCTTTTATTTTTCCATATGAATTTCATGATTGCTTTCTCTATTTCTACAAGAAATGCCGTTGGGATTTTGATTGGCATTGCATTAAACCTATAGAGAACTTTTGGTAATATCGCCATTTTGATGATGTTAGTTCTGCCTATCCATGAACAGGGTATATTTTTCCATCTTCTAAGATCTTCTTCTATTTCTCTCTGTAGGGTTCTGTAGTTTTCATTGTATAAGTCTTTCACCTCTTTTGTTAGGTTGATTCCCAAGTATTTTACTTTTTTTGAAGATATTTTGAATGGAGTGGTTGTCCTCATTTCCAATTCAGAGGATTTGTCGCTGATATACAGGAATGCCTTTGATTTATGTGTCTTGATTTTATATCCTGCCACTTTGCTGAATTCATTTATTAGCTCTAATAGTTTCTTTGTAGAGCCTTTTGGGTCTGCTAGGTATAGAATCATATCATCTGCAAATAGTGATAATTTAAGTTCTTCTTTTCCTATTTTTATGCCTTTAATTTCTTTCGTCTGTCTAATTGCTCTGGCCAGTGTTTCCAGAACTATGTTGAACAGAAGTGGAGAGAGAGGGCATCCCTGTCTAGTTCCAGATTTTAGAGGGAATGCCTTCAGTTTTTCTCCATTCAGAATGATGCTAGCCTGAGGCTTAGCATAGATTGCTTTTACAATATTGAGGTATGTTCCTGTTATCCCTAGTTTTTCTAGAGTTTTGAACATAAAGGGATGCTGTACTTTGTCAAATGCTTTTTCCGCATCTATCGAGATGATCATATGGTTCTTATTTTTAAGTCTATTGATGTGGTGAATAACATTTATTGATTTCCGTATATTGAACCAGCCTTGCATCCCAGGGATGAATCCTACTTGATCATGGTGTACAATTTTTTTGATATGTTTTTGTATCCGATTCGCCAGAATTTTATTGAGGATTTTTGCATCTAGGTTCATTAGAGATATTGGTCTGTAGTTTTCTTTCTTTGAAGTGTCTTTGTCTGGTTTAGGTATCAGGGTGATGTTGGCCTCATAGAATGAATTTGGAAGTTCTCCCTCCTTTTCTATTTCCTGAAGTAGCTTGAAAAGTATTGGTATTAGTTCTTCTTTAAAGGTTTTGTAAAATTCTGCTGTATACCCATCTGGACCTGGGCTTTTCTTAGTTGGTAGTCTTTTTATGGTTTCTTCTATTTCCTCAATTGATATTGGTCTGTTTAGGTTTTCTATATCCTCCTGACTCAATCTGGGCAGATCATATGACTTAAGAAATTTATCTATGCCTTCACTATCTTCTAATTTGTTGGAGTATAAGGATTCAAAATAGTTTTTGATTATCTTCTGTATTTCTGAAGTGTCTGTTGTGATATTGCCTTTTTCATCCCGTATGCTAGTAATTTGAGTTCTCTCTCTTCTTCTCTTCGCTAGCATCGCTAAGGGTCTGTCGATTTTGTTTATTTTTTCAAAGAACCAACTTTTAGTTTTGTCAATTTTTTCAATTGTTTCTTTTGTTTCGATTTCATTAATTTCAGCTCTGATTTTAATGATTTCTTGCCTTCTACTTCTTTTGCTGTTGTTTTGCTCTTCTTTTTCAAGGATTTTGAGATGAAGTATGAGATCATTTATTTGTTGGTTTTTTCTTTTTTTAAGGAATGAACTCCAAGCAATGAATTTTCCTCTTAGAACTGCTTTCAATGTGTCCCATAGATTCCGATATGTTGTGTCTGTGTTTTCATTTATCTCTAAGAATTTTTTAATTTCCTTCTTGATGTCTTCTATAACCCATTGATCATTCAGTAACCTATTGTTCATTCTCCAAGTGATGTATGCTTTTTCCTTCCTTCTTTTATCGTTGATTTTCAGTTTCATTCCATTATGATCAGATAAGATGCATGGTATTATCTCTACTCCTTTATATTGTCTAAGAGTTGCCCTGTGACATAATATATGATCTATTTTTGAGAAGGATCCATGTGCTGCTGAGAAAAAAGTGTAACTGCTTGATGTTGGGTGGTATATTCTATATATGTCAATTAGGTCTAGGTTATTAATAGTGTTATTGAGTTCTATAGTTTCCTTATTCAACTTTTGTTTGGAAGATCTGTCCAGTGGCGAGAGAGGTGTGTTGAAGTCTCCCATGATTATGGTATGGTGGTCTATTAGACTCTTGAACTTGAGAAGAGTTTGTTTGACGAACATAGTTGCACCATTGTTTGGGGCATAAATATTTATGATTGTTATGTCTTGTTGGTGTATGGTTCCCTTAAGCAGTATGTAGTGTCCCTCTTTATCTCTTTTGATTAACTTTGGCTTGAAATCTATTTTATTTGATATGAGTATGGACACTCCTGCTTGTTTCCGAAGTCCATATGAGTGATATGATTTTTCCCAACCTTTCACCTTCAGCCTATGTAAGTCTTTTCCTATCAAATGCGTCTCCTGTAGGCAGCATATTGTTGGGTCTTGTTTTGTGATCCATTCTACTAGCCTGTGTCTCTTAATTGGTGAGTTTAAGCCATTAACATTTAGGGTTATTATTGAGATATGGGTTGTTCTTCCAGCCATATTTGTTTATTTCTGTTACTAAACATGGTTTGTTTTCCTCTTTGATTATTCCCCCCCCCCTTTACTGTCCTACCTCCCACTGTTGGTTTTCATTGTTATTTTCCTTTTCCTCTTCCTGTAATGCTTTGGCGAGGATGTTTTGAAGAGATGGTTTTCTAGCTGCGAATTCTTTAAACTTTTGTTTATCGTGGAAGGTTTTAATTTCATCCTCCATCCTGAAGCTTAATTTCGCTGGATACGCAATTCTTGGTTGGAACCCATTTTCTTTCAGTGTTTGAAATATGTTATTCCAGGATCTTCTAGCTTTCAGAGTCTGTGTTGAAAGATCAGCTGTTATCCTGATTGGCTTACCCCTAAATGTAATCTGCTTCCTTTCTCTTGTAGCTTTTAAAATTCTCTCCTTATTCTGTATGTTGGGCATCTTCATTATAATGTGTCTAGGTGTGGATCTCTTATGATTTTGCACATTCGGCGTCCTGTAGGCTTCTAGGATTTGGGATTCTGTCTCATTCTTCAAGTCTGGGAAGTTTTCTTGTATTATTTCATTGAATAGACTTCTCATTCCTTTGGTTTGGAGCTCTGTCCCTTCCTGTATCCCAATGACTCTTAAGTTTGGTCTCTTAATGTTATCCCATATTTCTTGGATGTTCTGCTCATGGTTTCTTAACAGTCTTGCTGAGCTGTCTATGTTCTTTTCCAGTTGAAATACTTTGTCTTCATTGTCTGATGTTCTATCTTCTAAGTGTTCTACTCTGCTGGTAGTATTCTCCATTGAGTTTTTAAGTTGGTTTATTGCTTCCTGCATTTCTAGGATTTCTGTTTGTTTGTTTTTTATAACCTCTATCTCCCTGTATAGTTGATCCTTTGCTTCCTGGATTTGTTTGCGTAATTCGTTGTCGAAGTGATCTTTCATTGTCTGATTTTGCTGTTTAATGTCTTCCTTGATACTCCAGATCATCTGAAGCATGTATATCCTGAATTTTTTATCTGACATTCCATCTGCTGCAGCTGTTACCTCTTCTAAAGTTGCGTTGACCTGCATTGCTTGTGGTCCTTTCTTTCCTTGTCTTTTCATACTGCTTGCGTATCTTTCCTGCAGGTGCGGGCGGCGGCTCTGCTCTCTCCTTATTCCAATTGGGGTGTCGTGGCTACCACGCCGGCAGGTCACTGGGCCTGTTCTGGGAGCTGGCGGCGGCTCTGTTCTGCCCCTACTCCAATTGGGGTGACGAGTGTACCACGCCGGCAGGCCACCGGGCCTGATCCGCCGGTCGGTTGCAGGTTTGCCTACCTTGCAGGCGCGGGCGGTGGCTCTACTCTGCCCCTACTGCAAATGGGGTGACGTGTCTGTCGTACCGGCAGGCCACTGGGCCTGTCCCGCTGGTCGGTCGCAGATCTGCCCACCTTTCGGGCACGGGTGGAGGCTCTGCTCTGCCCCTACTCCAATTGGGGTGTCGTGACTACCCCGCCTGCAGGACGCTGGGCCTGTTCCTGGCACGGGCGGCGACTCTGCTCTGCCACTACTCCAATTAGGGTGGTGTTTGTACCACGCCGGCAGGCTCCTGGGCCTGATCCGCCGGTTTGTTGTAGGTCTGCCTACCTTGGAGGCGCGGGCGGCGGATCTGCCCTGCCCCTCCTACCCCGCCTGCGGACCCCTGGGCCTGATCTGCAGGTTGATCACTGGTCTGCTCACCCTGCGGGCACGGGTGGCGGTTCCGCTCCGCCCCCACTCCAGTTGGGGTCACGTGACCACCACACCGGCAGGGCCTGATCCGGGCGTGGGAGAAGGATCTGCTCTGCCCCTACTCCAGTTGGGTTGACGTGTGTACCACACTGGCAGGCCACTGGGCCTGACCCGCCAGGCTGTCACAGGTCTGTTTACCTTGCACGCTCTTTCGTCACAGCGCGAACCGCGGCTCTGCCCTGCCCCTCCTACCACGTCCATGTACCACTGGGTCGCGGGTCTGCCCACCTTGCGGTTGCGGGTGGCAGCTCCGCTCCGCCCCCTCTCCAATTGGGGTCACGCGGTCACCACGCTGGCGAGCCGCTGGGCCTGCTCCGGGCGCTGGCGGCGGCCCGGCTCCTTCCCTCTGGCTCGACGACAAATTGAGGAGACTCGGGTGACTGTGCCTCACCCCCCCTACCAGGAGACCAACTGCTTATGTCACCACTGGTATTGATGAAGTTCCCTCCTCCGCCGCTTTCTGCAGACATCAGATCTCTGCCATGTTGGTATCCTATGCGAATGGCAGCATTTCGTTCCCCTTGCCGGGCAACCAAAGCACCGGGTGAGTCCTGACCGCCCCTCAGCAGGACCCGGACCGAGAAGCAGTTTCCGCGGGCTCCTAGCCCCGGGCCAGGGAAGTTCCGGGAGCCGGAACTCGGCCGCTCCGTGCTCGGTGTAAGCTCCTATAAATGTAAGCTCCAAGAAGCAGTCCCCGCGGGCTCAGTTCTGGGAGCCGTAATTCGGCTGCTTAGTGCTTGTTGTATGCCCTGGTAGGAGCAGGGTCCAAGAAGCAGCCTCCGCAGGCTCAGCAGCCCTGGGCCAGGGCGGTTCCGGGAGCCGGAACTCGGCCACCCCGCGCTGGGTATTCACTCCGATAAGATCAGGTTCTAAGAAGCACCCAGGCGCTGAGCCCTAGCAATCTGTCTGCAAGCCGCAGGCGAATTGCAGCCTGAAATTACCTGTTCTATGGCTGAATGAGCTGCGGTCAGTCGAAAACAGGGGTGGTTACGTCAGTTTACCAACATGGAGGCTGCTGGCCTCCTCTGTGGTCTGACCGGTGTGGAGAACCGAGATGGACTGCTTCCTTCCCCCGTCTCGAACCCAGAATTCAGCCCTGAGTACGGTGCTTGCGCGGCTGGCAGAAAGTGCAGCGCTGTAACCCTGCGTCTCTATCCCAGCGCACGCTGCAGATTCTAGCCGCGGGGCGATTTGCTGAATAAGCAGTGTTACCCTCCGTGCGACAAACCTCTCGGGTTTGAGTCCCCGTAGCTGATCCTCGTGCGATGGAAATCCTTCCTCCATGTTCCGGAGCACCCCACTATTGCTGGAAATTCCTAACAAGATATCCTTTAGCCATCCTGACTTGTCATACTCCCACACAGTGAAGCAGCACACGGGGGCAATGCACTCCCCTCGCCGCCGTCTTCCTTCCTATTATTATTTTTTTAAATAATTTTTTTATTGTTGGTTGTTCAAAACATTACATATTTCTTGATATATCATATTTCACACTTTGATTCAACTGGGTTATGAACTCCCATTTTTACCCCATATACAGATTGCAGAATCACATCAGTTACACATCCATTGATTTACATATTGCCATACTAGTGTCTGTTGTGTTCTGCTGCCTTTCTTATCCTCTACTATCCCCCCTCCCCTCCCCTCCCCTCTTCTCTCTCTACCCCCTCTACTGTCATTCATTTCTCCCCCTTGTATTATTTTTCCCTTTCCCCTCACTTCCTCTTGTATGTACTTTTGTATAACCCTGAGGGTCTCCTTCCATTTCCATGCAATTTCCCTTCTCTCTCCCTTTCCCTCCCACCTCTCATCCCTGTTTAATGTTAATCTTCTTCTCCTGCTCTTCGTCCCTACTCTGTTCTTAGTTACTCTCCTTATATCAAAGAAGACATTTGGCATTTGTTTTTTAGGGATTGGCTAGCTTCACTTAGCATAATCTGCTCTAATGCCATCCATTTCCCTGCAAATTCTATGATTTTGTCATTTTTTAATGCAGAGTAATACTCCATTGTGTATAAATGCCACATTTTTTTTATCCATTCGTCTATTGAAGGTCAGCTCATTATTAAAACTAATTTTTAATGGCACACCCCCATGTGATTTTGGCTATATAATATAGGAGTTTAAAAAATGACAAATGCTATAACCAGAAACCTTTACACTCCCAAATGTTTGAAATGGAAGAATATAAAATGGATTAGCCTGAACCATGTGTCTTTCTAGCAATATGTAATATTCACTTTGGGGTATGTGACTTAATGGAGGGGATGAGGGGCAGAAGGGTCATAATCTAGTTTGCTATGACATGTATTTATAGTAAAAGTTTACTTTTGATATTTATAAAGATTATAATTTGTGATATGTTTGCTATTTGATCTATAGTGTTCAGTAATCGAATGACAATACTAAAGAGAATTTTTAGAACCTATGTTCTTGGAAATTTGAAAATTGGCTTTTTTTAGTAGGGAAATATGATAGGGTGATCAAAGTATTTTTAAATACTAAAATTATTACATTGGTATAAGCTTATGTGGGAACTGAGATGAAATAAATTCAAACAGAAAAGGGATGATAAGTTCTTAAATGTTAAAAGAGATTGTATGTACTTTTCAAAAAGATGGATGTTGGCAGAATTATTATGGTATTTTTTTCCATTTACAAAAGTTATCTGTATACTTACCTCTAGCACCTAGTCTTGTACAGGACTTATAATCTGTGCTTCATTGATAACTTTTTGACTTGAAATACTTTTTTAGTTAACAGGAATTAGTTTCTGAAATATTTTTCCCAAAATAAAATATGAATATCATAATTGTATGCACAATATCTAAATGCAGTTATTTCCAGGCAGAAACATGTTGGTGAATAAAAAGTAATGGTCCTTCAGAAGTTTGATATGAAGAATAGGGAGATGAAATATGGGAATAAACAACAGGAAACAGCAACAGAAAATTCAATATTCACATGCAGAAGAAGGAAATTGGAGCATTATAAACAGAAATCAAATCAAAATAGCTTAACAGCTTAACCTATGTTAAATGTAAGATGAAAAACTAAAACTCAGAAACAGAGAAAAGGCTTTGTAACATTATTCTTGGCAAAGATTTCTTGGATATAACTCCCAATGTACAGGCCAACCCCCCCCCACCCCCCAAAAAACACCAAAAAAGCAAAAATGAACAAGTATGACTGTTTTCTAATTAAAATGTATCCATCTAGCAAAGGAAACAATCCCAGTGAAAAGGCAACCCATAGAATAGAAGGAAATACATGCAAAACATGCATTTGATAAGAAGTTAACATACAAAATATATAAGGAATTCATACAACTCAATATCAAAACACCAAGTAACCTGATTAAAAAATGGGCAAGGGACTTGAATTTACATTTCTCTAAAGAAGGCATTGAAATGGTCAATAATTCTATGAAAATAAGCGTAGCATCAGTAATTATCAGGGAAATGGAATTCAGAAGCTCAGAGATCACCGCACACCTTATCAGGATGGCCATTTTCAAAAAAAATCTTAAAAGTAATTTATGTTGGCAAGAAAGTGGACAATTGGCATCATCAGATGAATGGATAAATAAAATGTGGTGTATATGTACAATAGAATATTATCAGTCTTAAAAATGATGAAACCATATCACGCAACAACATAGATGAAACTAGAGAATACTAGGCTACATAATATAAGCCAGATACTGAAAGACGAATACAGCATTATTTCACTTACGTACCATATGTAAGTAGTCAATCTCATAGTAGTAGAAAGCAGAATGGTGGCTGCCTGAATTGGGGTTGCCGAAAATAGAGTTGCTGTTCAGAAGATATTTCAGTAGTCATAAAAGATGATAAAAGTGAAGATGAAAAAGTTCTAGAGATTTACTGTTTAACGATGTACATATAACTATTATATTAAAAAAATTTAAGAGGGTAGATTTCATGTTATTTATTTTTTTAAAAAGGCATCAAATAGTAATAAAAATAGTGAAATGGAATCCACAAAATGGGAAAAGTTACTGGGAACAAGTGGAAACAGCAAAAACAAATACCTGATAACCAGGATATATAAAGTTTAGAATATTAAAAGCATAAAGACAACCAGATAGAAAAGTGAGCAAGAGACTGGGGCAAGTATTTTATCGAAGAATTTTCTAGAGACCAAGATAAATTGCTCTAGCTTTTTTTTTTTTTTCTTATAATAGTACCAGGCTTAGTCTTATTCTTAGTCGTTGTTCTATACCTTGAGTGAACATATTAGTTCTACTTCTAATTTCCTATGTTCTGATGCTTTTACATTCTGATGCTTTGCTAAGCCTAGAATCATCGCCCCTCCCAAATAATAGCCCAATATTTAGAGATAGAAAATAACTGGCCTAGGAGTGTACTTTTAAAATGGAAATCAGCCAATCAGGAGGCCACATTTCTAACAACCTTTTGCATGCTCTTACCATGCCGCTATTCACTTGTGGTAATGAACCTAGGGCCAAGTAACAAAAAACTCAAGATAGCCTCTAAGTCTCAGACCTTCTTAAAATTATTCAAACTATCCAGTTTTAAACCTGCTTTAAACTAACTTTTTAAACACGGAACCAAGTATTAGTGAATTGTAGTCTACAGTAGCTTCTTGGACACTAAAACAAAATAATTTCTTTATAAAACAGGAGTTTTTAGAAGTTTTCAACACCAATTTTCACATCCAGTTTTGTTAGAAAAGGAAAATAAGCAAATCATGAAACTTTCATAGTCCACTTATCTCAAGATATGATGAAGGCCTTAATAATAAATTTTTGGACTGGGGGTGTAGCTCAGTCATACAGTGCTTGCTTAGTACTCAAAATTCTTTAACATCAAAAAATTAAAAAAATTATTGACAAAACCACAATATATACAACACTATTACATTTTGAAGTATATTCTTCTAATGTCTATACATTCTTTACAATCTTTTCTGTAACTTCTTTTTAAAATATTTTAAAATTTGGACTTTCTTTGTATTGTAATAATTTGCACATGCTATGATTCAATTGCCTTTTTTAAAAAAAGGAAGTCTAATTAAAAGTCAACAATTCCTTACCCTGTGGCATACATTAGGTCTTAAAAGCAAACATTTTTTTAAAACTGGCATTGTAGTTTTGCATATAGTTACCTGAATGCATGACTTTATGCTCTACTTGTTTGTGGCCACTGAGCCACAAACCTAACCCTATTTTGTATTTTGTTTAGAGACAGGGTCTCACTGAGTTGTTTAGTGCCTCGCTTTTGCTGAGGCTGTGGCTTTGAACTTGAGATCCTTCTGCTTCAGCCTCCTGAAGCCTCTGGGATTACAGACATATACCACCCTGCCCGCTCTGCTTTTTAATTTATCAGCTTTGGGCAATATTCAATCTATACTATGAATGGTGAAATTATAGCTTAATCTTTATATTTACATTTTTTCTGTGTATCTGAGGGCTTTTTTAAGCTTACATTGATGCACAAATGTATTGTTCCTTACAAAGCCAGCTGGTCTGCTTAGATAACTATTTTTCTTAAAAATCTAATCTTGTAAACTCTGACTCAAAAACAATTCTTGTATCAAGATCACATACACCAATAACTCCTCAAAATCATGTCACATTTTAGTCCATATTCAGATGATAAATTTGATGTTCATGCTTTTTTTCTTGCCTGAAGTTTTGTCTTCAATTTTTTTCTTGCTGAATAAAGAAACATTTCTTCTTTATCATATTGTATGATGTTTCACTTTCTTCCTGATTTTTATTGATATAATGAAATGCATTCTACTTCTTAAATTTTTTCTCTTTTTTTTAAGAACCTTCTTTTCAAAACCTTATAGAGCCTCACATGCTTTTCAAGGAAGATTGTTTTCCATTTTTGTTGTGGAGTTCTCTACAGTATATTCTGTATTGAAGCTTCCTGGGCACCATTTCATTTGGCCAGACATCTACCCCCAGTTTCTTTCAGAATGTAATTGAAATTCTTTGTTCAATGATGACTTCTTAACCTACTTTTTGTCCTCTATAGTCTGTATATTTTTCTTTTATGTTTTAATTGTAATTTAAATGGAAAGGAATGAATAAAACTAGACTATTCGCTTTCTTTTATAATATGATATTTTTATATTGTCATTAAATGTCTATTCTAAGCATAGGTATGGTTCAATTTTCAGGCTGAAATTATATTTTTTATGTACCTATCAATTATGTAAATAGTTAATGAAGTTCAAAGGGAAAATAATGCCATTTTTCCAGCTTGGCATCACTAGATGATCTATCTTTTTTGCTTTGTTGTGTGTGTGTGTGTGTGTGTGTGTGTGTCTGTCTGTCTGTGTGTGCTTTATTTGTGATTGGCTTAGAGACTTTAGTTTGTGTCTTTCCAGGGAAGAATTCTGAATTATTATTATTTTCAGCTTGTCATGTTTACAAATTGAAATGTGATACACTGAGGAAGTATGCATTCAGTTTTGCATTATGCAATTTTAAAGTACTTTCATCTTCACATTCTCATTTTAAAACTCTTCAGTCATTTCTTTATTTGTGTAGTGATCCTTGAAACAATCATTTTTATACTTATTAGAATCAAGCATAAAAGAGTCATCACTCAAATTAGTTATTAGGGTTATGATATTTATTTCTAAAATAAGAAAAAAAATAAATGACAATATAAATCATTTTGAATGACAAGTTGAAATTTTCTAATTAGATTAGATTGAGACTTTGTTTTTGTGTCTTGCAGCTTGAAGAAAGTGGTTGACTTAAAAAACTATTCTTCCATAGCATTAATGGAATTAAATTTTACCTTTAACCATATCAACCATATGATTTTATGACAATGCAGCTTAGATAAAAGTCAATTGAGAATGGGTACATGAAAGGGAAAGTAAGTGGTTTGAAATTCATACTCCTTTAAAATATATATATATGTGTGTGTGTGTGTGTGTGTGTGTGTGTGTGTGTGTGTATTTTTAGTTGTAGATGGGCACAATACCTTTATTTTTTATTTTTACATGGTGCTGAGGATCGAACCCAGTGCCTCATGCCTGCCAGGTGAGCTCTCTACCACTGAGCCACAGCCACAGCCCCCAAACTCTTCTTGTTTAATCTCCTCACACAATTCTTTTTCATTTAGAGCACAATTTTATTTGATAGATTGTCTTAAGAACTTAATTTTAATTATCATTATTGAATCTATTTTATTATTTTAAGTCTCAGTATACTGAATAAACTGGGGTATTTTTAGCCATCCTATATAGTCCAAAAGCATATAAATTCATTAATAAGATTTGAAGTTGATATTTAACACAATATAGAAAATTATTGTTATTTTACTTTATTACTTATTTTACCCTTAAAATAATTTAAAGTAGCGTAATATAGTTGTTGCAAAGATACCAGCCTTTAGTATGCCATTAAGTTTTCTCTTTCAGTCTACTTTGATTTCTGACTTGGATGAAATCCATCAGTTATCTTTATTATTAAACAAGAAAAGAAAAAGTATTTTTATTATGCATCTTGAAACTATGCTAGAAGTATCCCCAGTATCTGCATAAACTATTCCCAGAATTATAAAGATAAATTACAGTTTTGCACAGATATTCATAGACTCTTAATAAGTATTTGTTGAATCATTAAGTATAATCTAAGGTTAGCATATATGCACAAATTTGTTAATTAGGTAAATGAATGAACAGTGACTGTTAAATTTACATCATAGAGAAGATTAAGGGTAAATGCATTTTAAAGATTAGAAACAAAATAAATAATTTGTTAAGCTGAGCACTTGAGAAAAATCATGAAAGAAGATAATTAAAGTATTCTCATTCTGTACTGGTTTTTACATGTTTAATTTTTTTATCTAACTACAAATATAACTCATTTAAAAGCATTCTAGAAAAAAAAAAAACCCCAAACATTATTTAATATCTTCAATGTGCCGGCACTGAAATGGGGGTTTTTCATATACTGTTTCATCATAAATACAATCCTATGAATTATTACCATCAGCATGTTTAGATGATAAGATGATTTTTAGATAATTTAACTGACTTACCTTCATTTTAAAAGTCTCACAGGGAATGAAGCAAGAATTTAAACCCAGACCTGGTGAAGATATCCAGTTGATATGCACAGCCTCACTGATTTTAAATATTTTGAACATCAACACTGCCTAGACCAGTATAACACTAAATTTTATATATTTTTTTCTATTATTTCATGCCTTATAAATATTCATTCAGTGCTTTTTCTGTCAAGGACTTTTCTAGATACCTGGGATACAGTGGTTATTAAGCTATGGACTTTGTCATAAGTGGATTTTTTCTGTAACAAAACTTAAAAAATAGAAAAATTTGACCATTTGTTCTTCAAGTAATAAGTCAAAAGGTTTTTTAGAAAGTAACTTTCTGTTTTGGAAGACAAAGGGAAGGAAAATGCAATGCAACAATTGTGGGTTGTAATTATTAAGTCAGGTTTTTTTTTTTTTTATTCTTTATTACTGGGCTCTTCTCTACCATCCAACATAAATAAATAAGTTGTTCTGACTGCATACTTTTTCAACTTGCTCTTTTATTTGCATTTTCTCCCCATTCACAGAAATAAAGAAAAACAACTACTCACAGATTTATCTAAAACTGTTTTTTCCCATTTCTTGCCTTATAATTACTCTTTATAGCATGTTCCATTCAGGATTCCATCTCCAGAATAAACCTGGCATTGCTCTTGTCAGATCATCCGTATTTTCCTTGTTGAATTCTAATGTCATTTCCAACCTTCTCTGTCCTTATTACTGAAATCCTAAGTATCATCTAACACAATTATCCACTCCATCTTTCTGTGAACATATATGCCCCCATCTTTGACATGAATATTTGGACTTGAGATTTAGTAGCTAAACTTACCTTGATGCCTCTCTTTTCTTTTTTCTCTATATGCAATAATACATCAGAGAATTCTGCCTATTCTACCTCTAAAACATATACAGAATCAGTCCACTTTTTTTCAGAACCCTATTTCCATTTAAAACATAATCTCTTGCCTTAAATCTATCCTCTATACAATAAGGTGAACTATTTTTAAATATGTGTTTTGTTGAACTACACCATTTTGTATATATAAAAAAGTACAAAAGTGAGGCAAAGAAAGCTCTTTTCCTCACTCATTACCTGTCACAGTTTCCAGTACCCCAGAAGAGCATTGCCAGCCCCACAGAAACTACCTCATGCCCCTTCTCAATTTCTATATTCTTTTTACCCATAACTCACTGCTGTTACGAGTTTTTGCATCCAAAACATGTTTCTCATGTTTTAAAACTATATAAATGGAAAATCTTTACATATACCATATATAAAAGTTATTTAAAGCTTCATATAACTCATCACTTTGTATTTTATATCTGGCTGCTTTCCCTCAATGTAATGTTTCTGAGAATCATCCAAGTTATGTCATTTTCATTGCTATTTCAATTTAAAAAATATTTTTTAGTTGTACCTTTGTTTATTTATATGCAATGCTAAGAATCAAACCCATCTTCTCACACATGATAGGCAAGAGCTCTATCATTATGCTGTGACACCAGCCCATGAAAAGCAATTTTATCAAATATTTTAGTAATTGGCTGTTTAACATGCTGTATGTGAAATTCAAGTTTTTTAAATCCTTGTCAGCACTAGGCTTTGTCAACCTTTAATATTTGTTTAGCTGGTGAGTGTATTTTGCTATCTTTGTAGCATTACTTTATATTTCCTTAAGTTTGAGAACCTTTTCATATTTATTTGTCATTCATAACTCCTCTTTTGCTAAGTACCTGTTCAAGACTTGGCTTCCCCCCACCCCCAATTGAAGTTTCTGATTTTTTTTTCTGATTGTCTGTAAATAGGAAATCATTAAGGTAGGAAATCTTTCTTTAGTCCTATCACCCTGATCTCGTATTTGTCCTTTAAATAGGCCAAAATGTTCCCCTTTTCAAATATATTTTCAAATATTGTGGACACATATACTTTTTGGTTATCATTCTATTTTTCCTCTAGAAAACCACTTCCACTATTGAGCTGTCGTTACCCCTTTTTCCAAGTATGGGTATGTGACCTGTGCCCCAAAATTCTCACTATTCATTGACTACATTGTTATTGGATTATAGAAAGCCAACTTGGAGCCAGAAGATAACATAAGATATGGAGAAGAGATACTAGCTTTTACATAGTAGGCTTTTACTTGTTACCACCATCTTTATATAAAACCAAGACTGAAGCCAAGGCAGCATAGAGAAACTAAGTGAAAACAAATTCATTTGAAATCATTTGTTCTTAAATTTAGCTATGCCTTAAGTCAGCATAACCACCTACTTTTAATACATGTTCCCAAAGGCTATTTTTTAAATTTTAATTTAAAATCCTTTTGGGGGGCTTAAGACTGTTTGGATTATCTGATACTTGCAACAAAGTGAATCTGAGCTGATACCATTTAGTTGCATTCATAAACATTTAGAATATTGCTTTTGCTCATATATGCTTATTTGAATATACAAAATCAATATATTTTGACTAACACGTTAGTTTTTTTATATATGACAGCGGAATGCATTACAATTCTTATTACACATATAAAGCACATTTTTTCATATCTCTGATTGTATACAAAGTATATTCACACCAATTCGTGTCTTCATACCTGTACTTTGGATAATAATGATCATCACATTCTACCATCATTAATAACCCCATGCCCCCTACCTTTGCCTCCAATCCCTCTGCCCTATCTAGAGTTCATGTATTCCTCCCATGCTCCCTCTCCTCATCCCACTATGAATCAGCCTCCTTATATCAAAGAAAACATTTGGCATTTGGTTTTTTAGGATTGGCTAACTTCACTTAGCATTATCTTCTCTAACTCCATCCATTTACCTGCACATGCCATGATTTTATTCTCTTTTATTGCTGAGTAATATTCCATTGTGTATATATACCACATTTTTTAATCCATTCATCTATTGAAGTGCATCTAGGTTGGTTTAGCCATTGTTAATTGTGCTGCTATAAACATTGATGTGGCTGTGTCCCTGTGGTATGCTGTTTTTAAGTCCTTTGGGTATAGACCGAGGAGAGGGATAGCTGGGTCAGATGGTGGTTTCATTACCAATTTTCCAAGAAATCTCCATAGTGCTTTCCATATTGGCTGCACCAATTAGCAGTCCCACCAGCAGTATATGAGTGTACCTTTTCCCCCACATCCTCGCCAACATTTATTGTTATTTGTCTTCATAGTAACTGCCATTCTGACTGGAGTGAGATGAAATCTTAGAGTAGTTTTCATTTGCATTTCTCTAATTGCTAATGATGTTGACCATTTTTTCATATATTTGTTGGTTGATTGATTGTATATCATCTTCTGAGAAGTATTTGTTCAGGTCCTTGGCCCATTTATTGATTGGGTTATTTGTTTTCTTGGTTGCTTAGCTTTTTCAGTTCTTTATATACCCTAGAGATTAGTGCTCTATCTGATGTGTGAGGGGTAAAGATTTGCTCCCAAGATGTAGGCTCTCTATTCACCTCACAGATTGTTTCTTTATGAGCAAGGAAATTTATCCCAGAAATTCAAGGTTAGATTAACATTTAAAAATCAATTAATGTGGTATACCATATCCATAAACAACAAAACTTATATAGGGTTGGAGTGTACTTCTATGGTGGAACTCATGCTTAGCATGCATGAGGTTCTGCCTTTGTTTACAGTACCACATTCACATGCACACACACAAAAAATGATTAACACCATGTGATAATCTTTGATAGATGTCCAAAAAGCCCTTGACAAAATCATAATATCATAAATACATGAAAAAAAAGAGGAATAGAAGGGAAATTTTTTCAACAAGAGTATCTACAAAAGTGCTATAGTTAACATCATATTTGGTGGTGAAAGAATGAGAGTGCTTTTCCTAAAATTGAGAGCAAGAATGTCCACTCTCCAGTATTATACTTGTAAGTGTAGCCTGGGCAATTAGGCAAGAATAAAAGGCATCAATGGGTTGAAAAGAAAAAGATAAAATTTTATCTACTTGAAAAAAAAAGTTGCAAGATACACAGTCAATATACAGTTGTACTTCTGTATACTAACAATAAACAGATCATAACTGAAATTAAGAAAAATTCATGGACAATAACAAAAGTATTCTTTTTCTGGCAATTTAAAAAAAAATTTGTTCTTTTTAGATAGATATGACAGTAGAGTGTATTTTGACATACCTACATGGAGTGTAACTTCCCATTCTTGTGGTTGTACATGATATGGAATTTCACTGACGTTATATTCATATATGAACATAGGAAAGTTCTGATTCATTCTACTGTTTTTCGTTCTCAACCCTACTCCCTTCTTTTCATCCCCCTTTGAAAAGTCTTCTTGAATAAACTGGCCCTTGTCTTGTTGCAGTTTTTGGAGGGAATGCTTTCGTTTTTTCTCCAGTTAGAATGATGTTGACTTTAGGTTTAGCATATTGTGTTATGTTCCTACTATCCCTAGGTTTTCTAGTGTTTTGGACATGAAGGGGTGCTGTATTTTGTCAAATTCTTTTTTTGCAGCTATTGAGATGATCATGTGATTCTTGTCTTTATGTGTATCGGTGTGATGAATTATATTTATTGATTTCCATATGTTGAACCAACCTTGCATTCCTGGGATGAATCCCACTTAATCATGGTGCATTATCCTTTTAATATGTTTTTGTATGCGATTTACCAGAATTTTATTGAGAATTATTACAATTGTGTTCATGAGGGATATTGGTTTGAAGTTTTGTTTTCCTGATGTGTCTGTCTGGTTTTGGTATCAGAGTGACACTAGCAATGAGTTTGAATGGGTTCCCTCCTTTTCTGTTCCGTGGAATAACTTGAGGAGTATCGGTATTAATTCTTCTTTGAAGGTCTTCTAGAACTCAGCTGAGAATCTATCTGGTCTTAGACTTTTCTTGGTTGTTAGGCTGTTGATGGCATCTTCAATTTCATTGCTTGAAATTGATCTGTTTAAATTGTGTATGTCCTCCTGATTCAGTTTGCGTAGGTCAAAGGGCTCTAGAAATTTGTCCACGTCATCAAGATTTTCGATTTTATTGGTGTATAAATTTTCAAAATAGTTTCTAAGTATCTTCTGCATTTCAGTAGTGTTCCTTGTGCTAGTTCCTTTTTCATCATGAATTTTAGTAATGTGAGTTTTCTCTCTCTTTTAGTGTGGCTAAGGGTTTATCAAGTTATTTATTTTTTCAAAGAACAAACTTTTTGTCAATTTTTTGTATTCTTTTGTTTCAGTTTCATTGATTTTAGCTCTGATCTTAATTATTTCCTGTCTTCCACTGCTTTTAGTGTTGATTTGTTCTTTTTCTTGGGCTTTGAGATGTAATGCTAGGTCATTTATTTGTTGTCTTTCTATTCTTTTCATGAATGAGCTCAATGTGTGAACTTTCTTCCTAGCACTGCCTTTATTGTTTTCCAGGGGTTTTGATATATTATATCATTATTCCCATTTACTGCTAAGTATTTTTTTATTTCATCCCTGTTTTCTTCTGCTATCCATTAGTCATTGAATAATGTTCTATTTAGTCTTTAGGTGTTAGAGTAGCTTCTATTTTTTATTTTATCATTAATTTCTAATTTCATTTCATTATGATCTGATATAATGCTGGGTATTATGTCTATTTTTATTGTATTTGCTAAGAGTTTCTTTGTGGCATAAAATATAGTCTATTTTAGTGAAAGATCCATGTGCTGCTAAGAAGAAAGTGTATTCACTTGTTGATGGATGAAATATTCTATATATGTCCACTAAGTCAAAATTATTGATTATATTGTTTAGTTCTATAGTTTCTTTGTTTAGTTTTTGTTTGGAAGATCTATCCAGTAGTGAGAGAGGTGTGTCAAAGTCACTCAGTATTATTGTGTTTGTGGTCTTTTGATTCTTGAGACTGAGGAGGGTTTGTTTTATGTACATAGATGCTCTATTGTTTGGGGCATAATATTTACAATTGTTATGTCTTGTTAATGTATATGATTCCCTTAAGCAGTATAAAATGTCCTTCTTTATTCCTACTAACTTTGGTTGGAAGTCTACTTTATCTGATATGAGGATAGAAACCTCTGGTTGTTTATGCGGTCCATGTAAATGATATGTTTTTTTCCATCTTTTCACCTTCACTTTTGTCTTTGCCAATGAGGTGATTTTTTTTGAAACAGCATATTGTTGGGTCTTATTTTTTAATCCAGTCTGACAGTCAATGTCTTTTGATTGATTAATTTTGGTCATTAACATTCAAGGGTCTTATTGAGATATGATTTGTACTCCCAGTCATTTTGGTATATTTCTGGTTTTGAATTATAACTAAGTTTCTCCTTTGATTGACTATTCCTTTAGTGTAGTTCCTTTCTTTGCTGGTTTTCACTTTTTATTTTTTTCATTTTATCTCCATGGAATATTTTGTTGAGAATGTGTTGTAGTGCAGGCTTTCTAGTTGTGAATTCTTTTAACTTTTGCTTATCATGGAAGGTTTTGATTTCATCAAGTTTGAGGTTTAATTTAGCTGGGCATAGTATTCTTGACTGGCATACATTTTCTTTTTTTTTTTTTAAATACTTTTTAGTTGTCAATGAACCTTTATTTTATTTATTTATATGTGGTGCTGAGAATCAAACCCAGTGCCTCACACGTGCTAGGCAAGGGCTCTACCACTGAACCACAGCCCCAGCCCTGGCATACATTTTTTTTTCAGAGCTATATATATATTATTTCAGGACCTCCTAGCTTTGAGTGTCTGTGTTGAGAAATCAGCTGAGATACAAATTGGTTTCCCCCATACATGTTTTGAATTTTTTTCTCTCATGGTCTTCAAAGTTCTATCCTTATTCTGTATGTTAGTCATTTTCATTATAGTGTGCTTTGGTGTGGGTCTGTTGTAATTTTGTATATTTGAGTTCCTGTAAGCCTCTTGTACATGATATTCCATTTCATTCTTTAGGTATGGGAAACTTTCTAATATTATTTCATTGAAAAGTCTGTGCATTCCTTTGGTTTGTGTCTCCATGATTTCCTCTATCCCAATAAATCTTAAATTTGGTCTTTTCATGTTATCCCATGATTGTTGGAAGTTCTGTTCATGGTTTCTTACCATCTTATCCATGTGGTCAACTTTATTTTCACCATTTCTATTCAACTTCATCCTTGAAACTCTAGCCAGAGCAATTAGAAGAAAGAAATTAAAGGGGTACAAATGAGAAAAGAAGAACTGAAACTATCACTCTTTGCTGATAACATCATTCTGTATTTAAAATAGCAAAAAATTCTACCAGGAAACTTCTAGAATAGATGATTTCAGCAAAGTAGCAGGATATAAAGTCAATATCCACAAATTAAGCACATTCCTATACCAGTTATGAATCCACCAAAAGAGAAATTAGGAAAACTAACCCATCCAAAATAGCCTCAAAAGAAAAAATAAAAATCTGGGAATCAATCTAACAAAAAGGTGAAAATCCTCTATAATGAAAACTACAGAACACCAAAGAAGAAATTGAAGAAGACCTTGGAAGTTTAAAAGATCTCCCATGCTCCTGGATAGACAGAATTAATATTGTCAAAATGTCCATACTACCAAAAGTGTTGTGAAGATTTAATGCAATTCCTATTAAAATCCCAATAACATTCTTCATAGAATTAGAAAAAGCAATCATGAAATTCATTTAGAAAAATAAGAGACCCAGAATGGCCAAAACAATTCTTAGCAAGAAGAGCGTAGCCTGAGGCAGTACAATACCAGAAACTAAACTATACTACACAGCCATAGTAACAAAAATGGCATTGTTTCTGGTAGTTATTATTATTTTGCTTCACATTATAATGTATTGCTTGCCTCATACTATTGGACTGAGGCTTTCTGAGAACAGAGACATTATTTTCTAGATCTCCAACAATGAATAAATAGGTTGATGGTAGAAAAAAAAATGTTTTCTGGGCATTGATCCTGAAATGCCTAATAGTGTTTTACTCATGGGATTTTGTTGTTGTTGTTATTGTTCAATTTCTCCTATATTTCTGTGGAACATTTCAGTAAGAATGTAGGGAGCAATTTTTTTATTTGTAACAATGTAACACAAAGCATTACTACTTAAATACTTAAACTAAATTTATTAGAGACCACCAACATCTGCAGAATCCTAATGATCAATTATAAAAAATCTAATACTGTATAATTATTATATATATATTTGTAGCTTTCAAGTGAAATTTACTTGAAATTCACTAAATAAAATAAGAGGATTTTACGTACACATGTATATGTGTGTTTGTGTGTGTGTATATGAGGATATATATATACACATGTATATGTACATATCTAATCATGTATATTGTATATTACATATTATATAACAATAATATATATTACATTATATTAATCATATATAATATATGTGTGGATGGTATGGATATAAATAGATACACCTATACATACATGGAATATCATTCACTCAGAAAAGAAGTATTACATTTATATTAAATGTTTAGAATAGACAAATGTACAGAGTCAGTAGAATACTTGTCTGAGCTGGAGTTTGAGAGCAAAAGAGGAATATCTCCTAAAGATGTCTCTCTTCCTCAGTGATGAAGAAAGTATACTGAAATTGAATGTGATAATGATTGACCAATTCTATGAATATGTTAAAAACTATTGAATTGTACATTTAGATTAGTTATATGGGATGGGAATTATATGGCAAAAGAGCTGTCAATGTTTTTTTTTTTAAGAAAACAAGCCAGTCATCTGATGCAACATTCAGTTGCTTAGGTGTAGAAAGCCATATACTATGAAGATATAAAGAGTTGTAAGACTATTACAAATAATTACATGACTAGAAAATCAGATAAAGCAGAAGAAATGGATGAATTCCTAGGTACATGCAATCTACCAATACCGATTTGGAAGAAACAGAAAATCTGAACCAGACTAATTAAAAGTAAGGAGATTGAATCAGTAATCAAAAACCTCTCATCAAAGAAAATCCTGATGAGTTCACTGTAAGTTGTACCAAATATTGAAAGAATTAATGCCAATGCTTATTAAACTCTTTCAGAATATTTAAGAGAAAGAAACACTTCCAAACTCATGAGACCAGCATTAGCCTGATATCGGTGCCAGATCAGGATGCTATAAGAAAGAAAATTATAAACCAATATTCCTGAGCAGCAAAATTCCTCACCAAATACTAATGAACCCAATTCACTAGCACACTAAAAGGAGAATACATCATGACCATGTAGGACTTATGCCTGAAATGCAAAGATGGTTCAGTCTTTGCATATGTCAATCTGTGAATGTCATACCCTGCATCAGTAGAATGAAGGGAAAATATATGATTATCTCACTAGGTACAGAAGGCTTTTGAGAAATTCAGCGTTTTCTCATGATTAAAAAACCCAGCAGAATAGGTATAGAAAGAATGCTCCTCAACACAATAAATTCTGTGCATCATATGGCCACAGCCAACAATCATACTCAATGGTGAAAAAATAACTTTCTATGAGATCAGAAATAAGTCAAGGATATTTACTTTCTGCTTCTATACAATGTAGTACTAGAAGTTCTCACCAGAACAATTAATAAGAAGAAAAAGGCAGCAAAATCAGAAAGATGTAAAACTGTCTCTGTCCTTAGATGACATGATGCTAAATATAGGGACACTAAAGACTCCATAATAAAACTGGTAGAATAAAAAAAATTTGCCAAAGTTTCAGGATACCAAAATCAAATATAAAAAATCAGTTATTTCACTGCAGCAATATTAAAAAAGAAATTAAGAAAACAATTCCATTTATAATGGCATCAAAAAGAATAAAATATTTAGAAATAAACCAAGGAGATGATAGATCTATAACAATGAAAACTATAAAACATTGATGAAAGAAATAGAACAATACATAAATAAGTGAAAAGATATCCCATATTTTTGTAAAAAAAAATTTATACTACCCAAAGCAATATCCACATTTACTACAGTCTTTTTCAAGATCCCAATGGCATTCTTCACAGAAAAATAATAAAATTACTTATATATAGAAGCATAGAAGACCCCAAATAACTAAGGCAGTCTTGATTTTTAAAAATCCTGAAGGCATCACATTTTCTGATTTTAAACTATATCATAAAGCTGTAGTTAGCAAAAACTGTTATATAAACTACACAATATATTAGCACAAAAACAGAAAGTTAAGAAGTTAACCTGTGCATATACAGTCAACAAAACATCAACATAGGCACTGAGAATACACAATGAGGAAGGTATAGTCTCTTGAACAAATGGTGTTTGGAAAACCAGATATCCAGAAGCAAAAGAAGGAAACTGGACCATTACCTTGTACCATACACAAAAATCAAGTTAAAATAGATTAAGGACTTAAATTTAGGATGTGACACTAAAAAAACTCTTAAAACATAGTGGGAAAGCTTTTTGATGTTCATCTCAGCAATGAGATCTTGTGTATAGACACCAAGAATACAGACAAAGTAAGAAAAAATAAGCAAGTGAGATGACCTCTAACTGAAAATTATTTGCATGGAAAAGGAAGCAACACACTGAAAAGGCATTATCTGGACTAGGATAAAATATTTGCAAACCATACATCTGACAAAGGTTTAACTATTCTAAAGTACACAAGGAATTCATACAATGCAATATCAAAAAAACAAGTAACCTGATTTTAAAAATGGGCAAATGGCTTGAATAGTACCTTTCTGAAGAAGGCACACAAATGAGTTTTATGGAACTGTGCTTAGTATCACAAATTATCAGGGAAATAGAATTTAGAACCACAATAAAATATTTGACACCTTATTGGGATGGCCATTATCAGAAAAAGCATAAAGTAACACATCTTGGCAAGAATGTGGAGAAATTGACATTCTTATGCACTTTTAATGAGAATGGGAAGATGTCACAGTTTCTATGGAAAACAGTATGCAGTTTCCTAAAAAAAAAAATACACACAAAAATTGAAAGTAGAATTATTATATGATCCAGCAATCCTACTTCAGGGTATGTTTCCAGAAGAATTGAAAACAGTATCCAGAACAGATGTTAACACTGTTCCCTGCAACAGCATTCATGAGTCAAGACGTGGGAAAAACCTAAATGTGGCATATACACACAGTAGAATATTATTCAGCCTTAAAAAGAACAAAATCCTGCCATTTGCAATAACATGGATAAACATGGTGAACATTAAGTTCACCATGATCTAAGACACAAAAATACAAATGTTGCATTTGTATTAAAATTCATCAGTCACTTTAATAGAACTTGGAGGTAGGCAGGGCACAAGTAAGCAATCTTGTAATCTTCTTAATACTTTCAAAATGGCACTGTGGGCGCCATTCAAACCATTTTAAAATGGTTTGAAGACACTTTAAATGGTCAGAATTACAGTCTTATAATCATTGGTTTTGAGTGAGACATTATCTATGTTGAGAGCCACAGCCGAAGGGGCCCCAGCAAACTTCCAGCTGCCGGCTGATGATTGGCTCACAGCGGCCCCAGCAACATCTAGCTGATTGGCTCCTCTGCGGTGATGCTCATTGGACTGTTTCCCTGCCCTTTCAGACCACGGAGCTGCTCATTGGGGGACTTTTTGGCTCTGCCCACGTGACCCAGCCAATCGGCCTCAAGAGCAGGAGGATTGTGGGAGGTGGAAAGAAGCTTGTGGGGGGAGAGAGAGGTTTGTGGAAAGCCGGTGGTGGCAGTTGAGGCTCTGAGGATTTTTCCTGAGAGGCTGTTTTGTTTGGCGTGTTTGGTTCTAAAAATAAAGTTAGTTTCTTTTGACAAGTGGCTTCTGATTCTGCCCAGCCAGACTGCCCAGCCAGAAAAGAAAAGTGATTAAAATTGAAATCATCGTGCTGAAGTATCCCAACTCTGAAGACAGTGAAACAGATGCCATTGATTTTTTTTCAAATCCAGAAGAGTTCATCATATTCTGTAGCCAAAAATGGATACACTTCCTGTATCTACAATGTTGAAGAGCAAAAGAATAATGACAACTTTTTTTTGTTTAGAAGAACAGTCATTTTTTCCAATCACATGCACACAATAAAAACAATTTCTATTACAAGTAGTCACATATCTTCATTCCTATTCTGTATGTATGTGTTCATATTGTCTCATTAAATTCTGATTTTTTCAGAAGTGCTTGAGAGTGTTGTAATTTTACCATCTGAGATATATCAGTCACCAAACACGTACACATTGTAATAAAAAGTGATGCTTCACAAAACTTCATATTGACTAAATTTCATCTTCAAAACCTTTGTTTTACTTCAGACCAATATCTCTAATGAACATAGATGCAAAAATTCTCAATAAAATACTGGCAAATCAAATACAAAAAAACATATCAACAAGATAGTGCACCATTATCAAGTAGGGTTCATTCCAGGGATGGTTCAACCTACAGAAATTAATAAATATAATTCATCATATCAATAGACTTAAAGATAAAAATCATATGATCATATCAATAGATGCAGAAAAAGCATTTGACAAAATATGGCGCCCCTTCATGTTGAAAACACTAGAAAAACTAGGGATATCAGGAACATATCTCAACATTGTAAAAGCTATCTACACTAAGCCCCAGGTCAACATCACTCTAAATGGAGAAAAATTGAAAGCATTCCCTCTAAAAACTGGAACAAGACAGAGGTGCCCTCTTTCACCACTCCTTTTTAATATAGTTACTGAAACTCTAGCCAGAGCAATTAGATGAAGGAAATTAAAGACATATGGATAGGAAAAGAAGAATTCAAATTATCACTCTTTGCTGATGACATGCCTAGAGGATCCACCAAGAAACTTCTAGAACTAATAAATGAATTCATATTGTCTCATTAAACTAATAAATGAATTCAGCAAAGTAGCAGGATATAAAATCAGCAAAATAAATCAAAAGTATTTCTGTGTATCAGTGACAAATCAATTGAAAGAGAAACTAGGAAAACCACCCCATTTGCAATAGCCTCAATAAATAAATAAATGAATAAATAAATAAATAAAATAAAATATTTGGGAAACAATGAAAGAGGTGAAAGATCTCTACAATGAAAACTACAGCACACCAAAGAAAGAAATTAAAGAAGACCTTAGAAAATGAAAGGATATCCCTTGTTCTTGGATAGGCAGAATTAATTTTGTCAAAATGACCATACTACCAAAAGCACCACACAGATTTAATGCAATCCCAATAAAAATTCCACTGGCATTCCTCATAGAAATATAAAAAGCAATCATGAAATTCATCTGGAATAGCCAAAGCAATCCTTAGCAAGAAGAGAGAAGCTGGAGGCATCACTATACCAGACCTTAAACTATACTACAGAGAAATAGTAACAAAACGGCATGGTATTGGCACCAAAATAGACCTTTTGACCAATGGAATACAATAGAAGACACAAAGACAAACCCACATTAATTACAGTTATCTCATATTAAGACAAAGGCACCAAAAATATATTGGAGAAAAGATAGCCTCTTCAACAAATGGTGCTGGGAAAACTGGAAATTGATATTCAACAAAATGAAATTAGATCCCTATCTCTCAACATGCACAAAACTAAACTCAAGGTGGATCAGGATATAGAAATTAAGCCTGAGACCCTGCACCTAATAGAAGAAAAAGTAGGCCCAAACGTCCATCATGTCATATTAGGCCCTGGTTTCCTTAATGACTCCTATAGCACAAAAAATAAAATCAAGAATCAATAAATGGGATGTATTCAAATTAAAAAGCTTCTTCTCAGCAAAAGAAACAATCAGTGAGGTGGAGAGCCTACAGAATGGGATCAAATTTTACCACATGCACATCAAATAGAGGAATAATTTCTAGGATATATAAAGAACAGAAAAATTTTAACACCAGTAAAATAAATAACCCAATCAATAAATGGGCCAAGGACCTGAACAGACACTTCTCAGAAGAGGATATACAATCAACAAATATATGAAAAAATGTTCATCATCATTAGCAGTTAGAGAAATGCAAATCAAAATTACTCTAAGATTTCATCTCACTCCACTCAGAATGGCAGCTATTAAGAAGACAACAATAAGTGTTGGCAAGGATGTGGGGAAAAAAGTACACTCATGCATTGCTGGTGGGACTGCAAATTGGTGCAGCCAATTTGGAAAGCAGTATGGAGATTCCTTGGAAAACTGGGAATGAAACCAACATTTGACCCAGCTATCCCTCTCCTTTTAAGGGCTTAAAAACAGCATACTGCAGGGACACAACCACATCAATGTTTATAACAGCACAATTCACAATAGCTAAACTGTGGAACCAACCTAGATGTCCTTTAGTAGATGAATGGATTAAAAAATGTGACATATATACACACAATGGAATATTACTCAGCATTAAAAGATAATAAAATCATGGTATTTGCAGGTAAATGGATGGAATTGGAGAATATTATGCTAAGTAAAGTAAACCAATTCCCCCAAACCAAATGCAGAATGTTTTCTTTGATATGAGGGTGCTGATCCATAATGGGGAGGGGAGGGTACATGAGAGGAATAGAGGAACTTTAGATAGGTCAAAAGAGAGGGAGGGGAATGGAAGGGGCATGGGGTTAGGAAAGATGGTGGAATGAGATGGACATCATTACCCTAAGTACATGTATGAAGAAACAAATGGTGTGAATCCACTTTTTGTACAACCAGAGACATCAAAAAATGTGTTCTGTATTTGTAATATGAATTGAAATGCATTCTGCTGACATATATAACAAATTAGAATAAATTAATTTTTAAAAACCCTTTGTTTTATTGAACAATGAGACTATGTAATACTTTAACTCAAGAAGAATTAATCTTATTCTCTAATTTTTTCAAATCTCTTCTATGACATTTCAAAATAACATTCATTGAATACAGAAATCTTTAAAGAATGTGTGTAAAATCCACATGGGCTTCTTGTTTTATTTAGCTCATGAATTTCACTTGAAAGCTAAAAATACATATAATAATTACATAGTATTAAGTTTTTTACAATTGTTCATTGACATTTTCCAGATCTTGGTGGTCTCTAATAAATTTAGATTAAGTAGTAATGCTTTGTAGTGCATTGTTACAAATAAAAAAGTGTTCCCTATTCCTTTACTGAGACATTCCACAGATATATAGAAGTTGAACAATAACAATGAAAAAGTCCTGTGTATAAAAACACAATTAGGCATTTGAGGATCAATGCCCAGAGGACATTATTTTTCCTATCATCAACTCATTCATTGCTTCAGGTTGAAAGAAAAATGTCTCTGCTCTCAGAGAGCTTTAGTCTAATAGAGTGAAGGAGGCAATACATGTCATTATAATGTGAAACAAAATGATAATAAGTACCCAAAATAAAGGGTGGAAAGGGAAGACAGGAAGAATAAACTGGAAGAAAATTTCACCTGTTTGGGTATATCATTCCTCCCCTTGCAAAATCCTCCCTTTGCAAAACCCACATACATGTGATGGATTATCAATTCTTTGCTATTATCCTTTCAGAAAACTTCTCATATCCACCATATTCTATAACATTATTTGTACTCTTCTAATGAGGTCCACAATGTTTGTATGTATACTCCTAGGAACTTTCTAACTAGCTGACTGTCCTGCTTCTAATTTCTCTACATTTTTTTAATCCTATAACATTATTGAGAGTTATATTTCTAATATTTTGTTAACTACTAGGAATTTAACCCAGAGACTCATGCATGCTTTCTTCAGCCATAGAGCTATATTTCCAAATCACAAGTTAAATGTGAGATACTTTCTTAGTCAGTTTAGGCTGCAATAGCAAGTTATCATATACTGAGTAGCTTAAAGAACAGATATTCATTTTTTACAGTTCTGGAAACTAGAAAGATCAAGATGACAGCAGATCCCATGTCAGGTGAGGAAACCCTTCTTTTTAGATTGCTGTCATAGCTGTTTTCTCAGATGATGGAGCAGAGGGAGAAGAGCTTGCTGTCTGCTGCCTCTTTTTGTCAGGTCATTAATCCCATCAGAAGAGCTGTATGCTGATGAACTTATTAGCTCCTCAAGTCTCCTATATCCCAAAATAATCATATTGGGGATTAGGGTTTAAACCTGTGCCTGGGTGCTGGTGGATAAAAACCTTCAGTCCATAGCAGATATCATTAAAATAATAATAAATTGCACCATATTTTATCTACCACTGGAAAAGAAATGCTAAACTATGACACAACACTCTTAATTCCTAGAATTTTTATAGTTACCTTAAAAGTTCTTTCTAGCTTATTTTGGTATACTTATTACAGCTCATTTTTGTATACATTATATAGAAAATATAAGCAAAATAAATTGAGAAAAGAATTCTTTAAATAATCTTTGATGAGTGACAATAAATGTTGGCAAGGATGTGGGGATGTACACTTACACATTGCTGGTGGAACTGCAAATTGGTGCAACCACTCTGGAAAGCAGTAAGAAGATTTCTCAGAATACTTCAAATGGAACCACCATTTGACACAGTTATCCCACTCTTCAGCTTATACTCAAAGGACTTAAAATCAGCATACTTTAGTGATATGGCCATATCACTGTTTACAGTAGCTCAGTTCACAATAGTTCTCAGTTGTGGAACCAACTTAGGTACCCTTTAGTAGATGAATAATAAAGAAAATATGGTACATATACACAATGGAATATTACTCAGCTATGAAGAAGAATGAAATTATGGCATTTGCTGGTAAATGGTCGGAGTTGGAGAATATCATGCTAAGTGAAATAAGGCCATCCCCCAAAACCAAAGGTTGAAGGTTCTCTCTGATACTTGGATGCTGACTCACAATAGGTGGGGGGCAGATCATGGAGGAGTGGAGGTTCACTTGATTAGATGTGCATGAATAGGGGGAAGGGAAAAGAAAGGGAATGGGAATGGGAGAGACAGGGGAATGAATGGGCATAACTTTCCTGTGTTCATAAATGAATACACGACCAATGTAACTCCACATCATGTTGACCACAAGAATGGGAAGTGATACTCCATGTATGTATTTTATGTCAAAATACATTCTACTGTCATGTATAACTAAAAAGAATAAATAAAAAAATACATTTAAAAAATGTCTTTGATATTTAGGAATTCTTCCTAAATCACTTTCAACTCAGATGTCCACTTTTCCAGGTAATATTGCTATTGTCTGAATATTATATCCTCCAAAAGTTATACATTATAATATTAACCTGCAAAATGATGGCATTAGGAAGTAGGGCCCTTGAGAGATGATTAGGTCATGAGGGCATGATGCTCATGAATGAGATTAGGTCCATCTTACAGGCCCAAAAGAGACCCTCACTCCCTCCACCATGTGGAGAACGCAGCAAAGACAATAGTTAATGAACCAGCAAACAGGCTCTTTCTTCACAAGACAGTGAATCTGTCAAGACCTTGATCTTGGACATTGCAGTCCCAGAATTGTAAGAAATAAATTTCTGTGGTTTATAAATGTTCGAAATGCTTACTGGTGGTGGTTGTCTAATCATACCATGAAGAACCAGTCATCTCTCAACACTTTAATGAGTTTATATCTTACCTCACCAAGTTTGTTTATATACAGACAATGACAGCTGTTATAATTTTAATATGCCATAAATTTGAAGGCACATTTTGTTTGCCAAATGTTCAACTGTAAAAATTGGTGCCATAGAAGCTATGAAGTAAGATATCTGGTTTTTGTGATGCTCTTTGCAATGGTTCCTATTTACTTCTAGAGTAATGTCTATTATTTGACATGGTAATAACTCTTTTTTTCTTTTTAATTTTTATTCTGATCAAGGTTATCTATGTAATTTTTCTGTATGTGTGTTGGGGGGTGGTAACCAGGGATTGAACCCAAGAGTGCTCTGCCACTGAGCAACATCCCCAGCCCTTTTGGTTTTTAATTTAAGACAGGAAGCCCAAGGAAAATATAGAGTTAAGAATAAAAGGGCTGGGAATGGGAATCTGTGGTAGAACCCTTGGCTAGGAAGCATGATTCAAACCTAAGCACCATAAAAATAAATAAGTAGATAAATTAAATACAATCATATTTAAATATTTACAATATAAACAACAAATGTTAACCAAAAATTATAATAATATTGGGGAGTTGGGAGAAGATAGGGTACAAGAACTATGGAATAATTAAGAAATAATACTTTATTGTTTAGAAATACGGAGATGAATACTTAAAGAAATAACTAAAAGAGTCAAAATAGTTGCTGCTGGGGAAGTAGGTATGGCAGGAACAAAAGTTTTATCATTTCAAGCTTTATAAGAGTATTTGATTTTTTAAAAATAAGAACAGTGGGCATGGTGGCACATGCCTGTAACTAAGGCTCTTAACAATCTTTTTAGCCTCACCAGCTTCCATTTTTACTTCCCTGAAAAAGCTCTGGCTATGCTCAACCACTCAATATTTTTGTGCATGCTTTGTTCTTTTACACTTTCATGCCTTTGTTCATGGGGTTTCCTTTTCGTACATGTTCATTTCCTCCTTCATCTTGCCATAGTGAATACTTACTTATCCTCACAGGCTTAGCTCAAATGCTAGCTGCTCAATGCATCTTTCATAGATTCCACCTTTCCTAAAAGTTGTTTTCTCATTTATGTTCTCCTTAGTACTTGTACATTTATTATTACATTAATCACATTGTGTTAAATTTATCAAGGATTTTATGCAACTTGGTTTTATCTGTATTTCTGTAAACTTAAGTCTAGTGAGTGTTTCATGTTCATGGTTTGTGCACAGTGCACAGTGCTTAAATTTAGTATATGTTTGAATTAATTTGAATTAATTCAAATAAAGGTAAATTCATGTATTTAAGAAATATAAAGTGCACAGTATTCTGTGCTAAGAGCTCAATATTGGGTCATAGGAAGTAATCTATGATTTCCAAATAAGGGACCAGAGATTTAGAGTGATTGTTTAATTTGCCTAGTAAAAAGTGGTAGAACTGTCTGACTAAAACTTGAGTGTCCATAACCATACATATGTATGAATGACTTTGAATGAAAAGAAAAACTAATGTATAAATTGTGAACTTAAGGCTGTATAATTTTAAAGAGCCATTCAATGTTTTCTGCATTTTAATTTTTATGGAGTATCTAGTTCAATGTTTTAGCTGAGTTCCATAGTAGAAAAACAGAAGTTGAGTAAATAAAGTGTTGTTCTTAGCACAGCTTTGCATTTGTCAAAGTCTGCATAAAGTCCCTATGAAGACTAAGTTTTGGCTACTTAGGAATGATTTCATAGGAAGCCCTTCAAAGACTAGCATTCTTATGACATTTTCTTTCTCCTTGTCATTTACATCTTTTGAATGTGGCAATAATTTTAAATACCAGCAAAGTATTGGAGAAAAGGTAATAGAAACAGTGAGATTCTTAAGATGAATAAGCATTTCATAATCTGTAGTACAAATTCTATTAGCCTGGATAAAATATACCAAATCTAAAATACCAAGAGGTTTAAGTTAGATGTGATTGAAAATGAGTATCACTTTTTAAGTAATAATGACGTTTTCTTAATGTTAATTTATCTTTTCAGTATTATCCACTGTGAGACTGAAGTTCCTAAGAAAATATGAAAACTTTATCTACCATTTAAAAGTAATCTTTTAATCCCCTTAACATTTTATAATAGACTATCATAATGGATTTTTCTAAGCTTTCCGTTGATGTGGTGCCACAAACTTAAAAAGTACTTTCTCCTCTATAGTAGTCCATTGGTTGCAAAATAGACAAAATCCTAGACAGTTAAGTGACCACAATTCCTTTTTGCTTACTTCCAAATCTCTTATAATTTAATTATTTGCATTATTGATATTGTCAAATTCCTCAATTATTGTTGTTTTTGTAGAGATTTTTTAAAAGTGCATTTTGTGAAGAATAGTTTAAATAATTTAATTTACAAGCTTGTTTATCTAGAAGTAAACTCCAATACATAGCAATATGGTGAAGGTAAATAAATAAATGAAAGGTATCTTCATGAAACCCTTTTAGTTATGGGACCTCAAACCTTTCTAGCAGGAGGCCTCACATCCCATTTAGGACTAGCTTACATATGGTCTGAATGAGTATTCCAGTGTCAGTTGATATTAAGTACTAGTAAAGCCCATTTTTGTTATTTAATAAAAATGAATAGAAGGACATTGAATCAATGTACATAAAAATTAAGAGTCTTTCATCTCATTATTTCCAAACTTGACACAATATTCCAGATGGGTTAAATTCCTAAATGTAAGAAGGAAGGAAACAAATATATTGGCAAATACAGAGAATTTATTTAAAATTTGGGTCAAACAAACTTTTTTATTTGGTTAGACATAAAATGCAAGTCATATAAAAATTTTTAAATTCCTGTATGATAAAAATGTAAAGTTAAAAGACACACAAGAAACTGCGTGAAAATGTTTGCAACATATATAACAAATGGGCAATATCCATAATATATCAACATCTCCACCTAATCAATAGAGAAAATAATCACATATGAGTATCTCATAGGATTTCCAATAAATGGAAATATAAATAGTAAAAGTTCACTAATAGTCAGGGAAATGTTAATTAAAACTATAGTAAGATAACTCTTTGAATAGATTTGAAAATAAATGAATCATTGTTAATATCTGTTGTGTATGAATGCTGAAATCAGCACTCTTATATGTTGTTGGTAAAGTGTAAATTGGAACAAAAGTTTTTATAGGGCCATTTGGAATCATCTATTAAAATAAAAATACTTATAACTTTTGATCCATCATTTCTACTTCTAGTTATCCTTCCAAGAAGAATACATGCTCATATACATGAATTCATTAGTGTGTGATAATATTTGTTACCGTATTAATAAAAAACTGGAAAAATATCAGACTTCTTGAGAGAGAATTAGTCAAATAAGCTACATTTCATTCATTCTGTGTATGCTATGCAAAGTCAATAGTGAGGGGAAACAATGTCTAAAATGCAGAAACATAATTGCAAAAAGATGAAAATATCAAATATATAAAAACATGAATAGGTGTATACGTAAAAATTATCTGGAGAATACACACTATTTAGAGTGGTTACTTTCAGGGAAGGATGTGATTGAAGTTAAGGGTGATTTTATTTTGAAAAAGAAAATTATTCAGTCATTTTAAGAAGATAAATATAGGGCTGAGGCTGTAGCTCAGAATGCTTGCCTAGCATGTGTGAGGCACTGGGTTCAGTCCTTTGCATTGCATAAAAATAAATAAAATAAAGGCATGGTATCCATCTACAACTATAAAAATCTTCTTTTAAAAAAAGAAGATAAATATAGTTTCTATCAATGAAAGTCTTTAATCAATTAAAACCATGGAAGAAGAAAGATACCAAATTATTTCTTCTTGAAAATATAGTTAATATATTTCTTTATTATGTCACAAAGCGAAGTTCATGTCATTAAAACCAAGGAGGTACTTCTTCATAATGGATTTTGAGTAGTTCTGACCCAACATTCTGAATATGAGAATCAAAAATACAATATCTAGGTTCATTCAATAAATCAAGGCAGAATAAATGACACAAACAAAAGAATAAGAAACACATCCAAATATAGCTTTAGGACAAAACTTAACAGAATGTAAGATACTTTGGAAATGCAACTGGACGAATATTTAGAAGATTATTTGGTTTAATTTTTTTCCTGCACTACTGGAGATTGATCCCAGGGATGCTTTGCCACTGAGTTTTATCCCAACCCTTTTTTATTCTTTATTTTAAGACAGAGTCTTGCTAAAATGCTGATGCTGGCCTCAAACTTGGGATCCTCCTGCCTCAGCCTCCTGAGTAGCTGGGATTACAGACAAGCAATACCTATCATTTGTTGTTAATTTTTTTCTGGAAAGTTTTAGGAAACATGTATTCAGTTTTCAAAAGCATATGCATCAGAAACATTATGTCACTTATTTTTAATTTTTATTTCTTTTTAGTTATAAATGAGAGTAGGGTATATTGACATATTTATACAAACAGGAAGTATGTTTTATTCTAATTAGGATCATGTACATACTTGTGGATGTACATGATTTGGAGATTCACTATGGAGATTCATATGTGTACATAGAAAATCCATGAGCCATGTTTTATTTCTTCCATTGTCTTTTTGGTGTCTTTCCCTGCTTCCTTCCCTTCCTTCCCCTTTGTCTAATCAGCTGAACTTCTATTCTTCCCTATCTCTTCTTGTTGTGTGTTAGCATCTACATATCAGAGAGAACATTTGACTTTTGATGTTTTGAGGGTCTGTTTATTTTACGTAGAATGACAGTCATCAAGTCATTCTTTTTTTATGGCTGAATTATATTCTGTTGTGTGTGTGTATATATGTATATGTATATGTATGTGTGTGTGTGTGTGTGTGTATGTGTATATATATATATATAAAATCACGTTTTCTTTATCCATTCATCTGTTGAAGAGTAGTTGTTATTTTACAAACTGATTATTAGCTGCTAGTCCCAGATATTCTTATTCAGTATCTGGGGGAATTCTCAAACTTTCCACTTGTGAATAAAGTTGAGAGTAAGAAATATCTGTCTTCATCTTCAGCCTATTACCACTGCCAAAGTTTCTAGAATACAGTATACACTCAAAAGAGATTGCTTGATTGACTGGGTAACTGACTGAAGTTATTCAATATTATTTGTAGTAATAATTGCGAATAAAAGGAATATTTAGGTTAAAAGATATCATTTAAATAATTGTTGGTATATATATATATATATATATATATATATATATATATATAAAATGAACTGTGTGGAATATTTCATGTAATTAAAAATGTTTACAACTTATGATGTCATGAAAAATACAAGCTGATGTACAGAATGTGTATTCACTTCCTACATTAAAAAGTGTAACAGCTTACCAGTTCTAGCAAAATAGCTTGCCAGATCTGGTAATATAAATCATATAACATGAATAATCTTACCTTCATTCCTGCTATGTATAACCAGAAGTAATGAAATATAACAAACATTGTTGCTTATATATAGCTGAGCCATAAAAAAAGGAAAAATTCTCAAGGGTCAGAAAAGAAGAGATAACGGAAAACTAGAGGAGTTATCATCTAAGTTGATGCTGTTTCTCCCATTTAGGGAATGGGAATATAAGAAAAGGGGAAATGAGAGATGAGTAGTTGGTAGACCCCATAATCTAAGGGTTTATGTTTTGACAGAAAATGAGGATTTGAGTACTAGTGAAGTATAAAATTGGAACTTGAATTGCCTTCTTATAGTACAGTCTGTCAAAGGGCTTACTACAATTAGAGAGGCCTTTAAGCTTTTTTCTTTTTTTAAATCAGAACAAAGGAATACAAAGATACCTGTTTGCCTTTATATGGTATGGGCTTTAAGAATCAATTACCCTTAGGGAATTTTGGATTTAATATCTGTAATAGGTACTTGTTTTATTTAAAAAATTAATAAAACATTGATCCCATGACAGTAATGCTTCTGGGTCTTACAGAAGTAAACACAAAGTCTTATACTCATTTCAAGTCACAAAGTATTTCCATAGATAAGACCTGGTTAGAGATGTATTTACTTTAAAAATTTACAGAAATTACAAGGAAGTAAGCTAACAGGACATTCAACAAATTCAGCTAACAGCAATTATACCTAAGAAAAGAACAGGATGCTATAAATAAATACAAAATGAATTCCAATAAATAGAGTTCTGTATATGGAAAGGTCTTTGAAGTTAACAACTCAACAATAGATTAATCATAATTGAGGAGAGAGGAGCTAAGGAAATAACCATGGAGGTAGGGCAGGGAAATAGTTTTTAAATATATGGAAGTGATTTTTGCTACTTTTTATTTTATTTACTTTTATTGGTGCATTATAATTAGTGGGATTTGGTGCATATCTGTATAGGCACACAATAAATTAATATGATTTGGTTAATTTAATTCCCCAGTATTCTCCCTTTTGCTTCCTCTTCCTGATTCCTTTCCTGTGCTCTACTGGTTACCCTTCTGTTTTCATAAGAAACACCCTCCATCACTTTTTTTTTTCCTTTTTCCTCTCTTAGCTTTCACATATGAGAGAAACCATGATCCTTGATTTTCTGAGTTTGGCTTATTTTCATTTTGCTTAACATAGTGCTGTCAAATTCCATCTATTTTCCTTCAAATGGCATAATTTCATTCTTAAATTATAGCTGAGTAAAATTCCATTGTGTATATATATCACATTTGCTTATATATTCATCCACTGATGGACACCTAGGGTGGCTCTATAATTTGGCTGTTGTGAATTGTGATGCTATCAACATGGGTATGCATGTATCACTATTTTATGCCGACTTTAATTCTTTAGGATGAATACCAAGGAGTAGTATAGCTGAAGCATGTGGTAGATCCATTCCTTGTCTTTTGAGGAAACTTTATATTGATTTGCATAGTGATTGTACTAATTTATAATCTCATCAACAGTGTTTAAGTTTTCCTTTTTCCCCAAGTGCTCTTCAGCACTTATTATTATTTGCATCCTTGATGACTGCCATTCTAACACTAGCGAGGTGAAATCTCAGTGTAGTTTTGAAATGAATTTTTCTAATTGCCGAAGATGTTGAAAATTTTTTGGTTATTTTTATTTCTTCATTTGAAAAGTGTCTGTTTAGTTGATTTGCCCATCAATTAATTGAGTTAGTGTTTGGGGTATAATTTTTTTAGTTCTTTATATATTTTAGATATTAATTTTCTCTTGGAAGAGTAGCTGGCAAAGATATTTCTCCTATTCTGTAAAGCAGGACAAAATGGAAAGTACCGTCAATTGGAGTTTTGTTGATACAGACTAGATAGATGCACTTCCAAGACAGGGGTGGCACATAGTTCTAAATGGGAATTTCTGGTGGCTAGAATGCTGGAATTTTATAAGGTGGCATCTGCTTAGTAGAGATTAGATCAATGTCCAGAAAAATGTTAATTTCTGCTGGGTGTTTGGGTCTCAGGGGCCTACAAAATGACAGCAAGATTACCAACTTTCCATGGGTCTGTTCACCACCACCCATGAATATGGCCTTCCCAGACTCAGTCCCCAAGTATAATTATTTTTGCTTGTTCAGTATTCTCGTTCTTCTTAGCTGACATGAATCACCAACTCAAAGGGAAAATGAGTCACACTCTCCTGCATATCTCTGAACTGAATCCCCTTGGGTTTCTGTGCTTGTTTCAATTGCATTCTGGCTAGGTCAGTGTGGCAACATTTGTGATCCCCAGGTCTCTGTATCAGCAAGCTTTGACTAAAATAAAATTATATAAAAAAATCAATAATAAAATGATAAACCTCAAATACAGAGACCCTCTCAAAAATTTTTAAGTGTAAATTACTCCTGAGCCCAAAGATAAACAGAATTGAAATTGAATATTTAAAATTGAGTAATATTTAGTAATACTTAGAGTGGAAAGTAAAGCCTTCAATGCTCATGTTAGAAAAGATTGGAAATGAATTAATTACGCATCAATGAAAAGAAAAAAGAATTCTAAAGAAAATAGAAAGAAGGGATAAGAGAAATGTATTAAGTCGAATTTCAAAACTAATTTTTAAAACATCTGTGACAAATTAAATAAAGAATAAATGAGAGAAGGCATAAACAAATTTCAGAGTAAAAGAGAGAAATGTAATAAATCCATTCACTTCAATTGCAGTTTACATTGCTCCTTATAAATTTCCTTACCAGTTCAAGAATTAAGCAAGTAAAAATTAAATGTTATTGGCAAAGTTTTATATTTTCTGATATATTTAAGTCTTCCTGTTTTTAGATTTTCTATTCTTTCAGTATGATAAACAGTGCTTCAATGAATATTTTTGATTTTTATAACTATGGTTGGTATCTTTTATGTTTATTTTCTTTGGATACATTCACATAAGACATATTCAAATATATTGGCAAATTTCTAAAGCAATTTATAGTGGCCCAAGGAAGGTATATGACATGCATAAGTAAGTTTCTAAATATATGATTAACTCATGAATTAAAGACTTCTTTAAATGGTGTTAACTTACATGTTTTACTAGCTTGTGGATATGGTGTACCAAAGGCTTTTTTTTTTTCTTTTAAGAAATAGGTTTGGTATAGCAAATAAGTTGTCAATAATTAGTTTTACTGGAAATCCATACGCAACAAAATGAAACTGAATCCCTTTCTCTCGCCATGCACAAAAGTTAACTCAAAATGGATCAAGGAGCTTGATATCAAATCAGAGACACGGCGTCTGATACAAGAAAAAGTTGGCTACGATCTACATACTGTGGGGTCAGGCTCCAAATTCCTCAATAGGACACCCATAGCACAAGAGTTAATAACTAGAATCAACAAATGGGACTTACTCAAACTAAAAAGTTTTTTCTCAGCAAAAGAAACAATAAGAGAGGTAAATAGGGAGCCTACATCCTGGGAACAAATCTTTACTCCTCACACTTCAGATAGAGCCCTAATATCCAGAGTATACAAAGAACTCAAAAAATTAGACAATAAGAGAACAAACAACCCAATCAACAAATGGGCCAAGGACCTGAACAGACACTTCTCAGAGGAGGACATACAATCAATCAATAAGTACATGAAAAAATGCTCACCATCTCTAGCAGTCAGAGAAATGCAAATCAAAACCACCCTAAGATACCATCTCACTCCAGTAAGATTGGCAGCCATTATGAAGTCAAACAACAACAAGTGCTGGCGAGGATGTGGGGAAAAGGGTACACTTGTACATTGCTGGTGGGACTGCAAATTGGTGCAGCCAATTTGGAAAGCAGTATGGAGATTTCTTGGAAAGCTGGGAATGGAATGACCATTTGACCCAGCTATTCCCCTTCTCGGTCTATTCCCTAAAGACCTAAAAAGAGCATGCTACAGGGACACTGCTACATTGATGTTCATAGCAGCACAATTCACAATAGCAAGACTGTGGAACCAACCTAGATGCCCTTCAATAGACGAATGGATAAAAAAAAAATGTGGCAGTTATATACAATGGAGTATTACTCTGCATTAAAAAAATGACAAAATCATAGAATTTGCAGGGAAATGGATGGCATTAGAACAGATTATGCTAAGTGAAGCTAGCCAATCCCTAAAAAACAAATGCCAAATGTTTTCTTTGATATAAGGAGAGTAACTAAGAACAGAGTTGGGAGGAAGAGCATGAGAAGAAGATTAACATTAAACAGGGGTGAGAGGTGGGAGGGAAAAGGAAAGAGAAGGGAAATTGCATGGAAATGGAAGGAGACCCTCATGGTTATACAAAATTACATACAAGAGGAAGTGAGGGGAAAGGGGAAAAAAAAACAAGGGGGAGAAATGAATTACAGTAGATGGGGTAGAGAGAGAAGATGAGAGGGGAGGGGATGGGGGATAGTAGAGGATAGGAAAGGCAGCAGAATACAACAGACACTAGCATAGCAATATGTAAAACAGTGGATGTGTAACCGATGTGATGCTGTAATCTGTATACGGGGTAAAAATGGGAGTTCATAACCCACTTGAATCAAAGTGTGAAATATGATTTGTCAAGAACTATGTAATGTTTTGAACAACCAATAATAAAAATTAAAGAAAAAAAATAATTAGTTTTACTTGTAGTTAGTTATATGATTAGTGTACATGTATTATTATTGATGTTATGTTTTGGAAGCTTAGTCATACAATTCTAACTTTATATGTGTAGCATTTTCATAATTAAAAAACTCTGAAAACAATTTGGAATTTTAATAGATTAAAAGGTAAATGACATAAGAAATCCCTTTAAATTCTGATTAATTTTAAATTTTATATGGTAAAATTAGAAAAAGAAAAAGAATTGTCAAGCCATGCTTTATGAATACTCAAGAAACAATACAGTCTAATAGTTAAGATCACAAAATTTAAAACTGAACTACCTGCATTTAAATTTCAACTCTACTTTATCATATCTCTGGATCTTTTAAAAAAATTTTACTTTTCTTATCTCAAATCTACCCTGTAAAAATGAGCATTATAAGGTGATTGGGAATACTATGTGAAATGTGTAAATAAAGCACTTAGAATAATACCTAGAACATAGTTGTCATTCAATAAGGCTTAGCTGTTGACAGAAAATATTGGATACCTACCAGATGTGTGCTGTGTAGTAGGTTGTCCACCATATTTTTCTTATTTGTATTTTTGGAGCAGTTTTTGCACAGTGATGTTTCCATTTTGTTCTTTTGTTTTTGTGTGGGTGGAAATTAAACGTGTTCAACATATATCTTCATTATACAGAGATGTTAGGCAAAGAAGAGTTATTTCTTTGATTTTGGATGGAATTTTCTCTCATACTTTTGAATGCTTATTTTTTATTTTCCTTTTTCTTATTTTTCAGATTAAATGTATGGAAAAATGAAAAATTAATGATAAAATAACTAACTTTTGTAACAGTGTAATGGATTCTTCAGTGGAAAACAGTATGTATATAAACAGAGTATGGGTTCAATGTGAAAATGAAAGTTGTTTGAAATGGAGATTATTGTCAAGTGAGGATGCAGCCAAAGTTGATCACAGTGAACCATGGTATTGCTTCATGAATGCTGACTCAAGATATAATGAATGTTCTATTTCTGAAGAAGAATTTCCTGAAGAGACTCAGCTTCATCAAAGTGGATTTAAGATTGTTTATTCACAGCTCCCTCTTGGAAGCCTGGTTTTGGTAAAATTACAAAATTGGCCAAGGTAAGGCTTTTGTTGTTTTTGCTAATTATTTAGGTGTAGTCTTGTTAGATTTGTGAATATTTTAAACCTTTTCAAAGGTTCAACTTTTTTTCTCTTTTGTTTATTTATTTATTGATTTCTGGTCTTATCATTATTCATTCCCTTATTTCTTTGAGGTTAATTTATTCTTTTTTTAGTTTTTAAAATTTAAAATCAGATCATTGAGTACAAATCCTTTTTTCTTCTCAGTACAGACAATTTAAGTTTGAAATGGGTTTCAAATCAAGTGCTGTACCACTGACTTACAAATGAGTTCTAATTCAAATCTGTAATAGTTACTACCACTGAATGTTATTTTTTCGCCCATAGTGGTGCATCTTGTGAATTCTTTGTGCACATTTGAAAAGAACATATATAATTGTCTGTCAAGACAAATAATTTTTTTCTTAAGGTTTGTATGGATTTTTACCAATATAGCTCAGTGTTTTGTATTTCCCCCAATATGTGATTGATTTCCCCAAATATTCAGTGTGCATTTTCAGTTTAAAATTTCAAGTTTTATTTATTTATTTTTATTTTTTAATTTTTTGAGAGAGAGAAAGAGAGAAGAATATGAATCTTTTTTTGTAGATGGAAACAACACAATGCCTTTATTTTTATGTGGTGCTGAGAATCAAACCCGGGTCCTGCCGGTCCTAGGGGAGCACTCTACCGATGAGCCACAATTCCAGCCCCAAGTTTTATTTTTAATTTTGTTTTTTTTTTTAATTTATTTTTTTTATTGGTTGTTCAAAACATTATAAAGCTCTTGACATATCTTATTTCATACATTAGATTCAAGTTGGTTATGAACTCCCAATTTTACCCCAAATACAGATTGCAGAATCACATCGGTTACACATCCACATTTTTACATAATGCCCTATTAGTAACTGTTGTATTCTGCTACTTTTCCTATCCTCTACTATCCCCCCTCCCTCCCCTCCCATCTTCTCTCTCTACCCCATCCACTGTAATTCATTTCTCTCCTTGTTTATTTTCCCATTCCCCTCACAACCTCTTATATGTAATTTTGTATAACAATGAGGGTCTCCCTCCATTACCATGCAATTTCCCTTTTCTCTCCCTTTCCCTCCCACCTCATGTATCTGTTTAATGTTAATCTTTTCTTCCTGCTCTTCCTCCCTGCTCTGTTCTTAGTTGCTCTCATTATATCAAAGAAGACATTTGGTATTTGTTTTTTAGGGATTGGCTAGCTTCACTAAGCATAATCTGCTCTAGTGCCATCCATTTCCCTGCAAATTCTATGATTTTGTCATTTTTTAGTGCTGCGTAATACTCCATGGTGTATAAATGCCACATTTTTTTTATCCATTCATCTATTGAAGGGCATCTGGGTTGGTTCCACAGTCTAGCAATTGTGAATTGTGCTGCTATGAACATCGATGTAGCAGTATCCCTGTAGTACGCTCTTTTAAGGTCTTCAGGGAAAAGTCCAAGAAGGGCAATAGCTGGGTCAAATGGTGGTTCCATTCCCAGCTTTCCCAGGAATCTCCATACTGCTTTCCAGATTGGCCGCACCAGTTTGCAGTCCCACCAGCAATGTACAAGAGTACCCTTTTCCCCACATCCTCTCCAGCACTTGTTGTTGTTTGACTTCATAATGGCTGCCAATCTTACTGGAGTGAGATGGTATCTTAGGGTGGTTTTGATTTGCATTTCTCTTTGCTCTATCTCATGGCTTTGATTTTCTTATTTCAGAACTCCATCTTATTTATCTTTTATTTTCTTTATTCATTTTATGTATTCATTTTTTCATGAATTATTTTTGTCTTTTCAATTATATTTACATATAAATATTTTTTTCTTTTCCATGTTTTATTTTTCTGAAGGTATTACCAATAGATTTTCTATTCTTTCCAATCTGTTATTCTTTATTGAAATTTAAAAAAAAAAGCAGCTACCACAGGCTAGAGAACTGCTTTCGGGGAGACTCCAGGTTTGGTTGCATGTGGCTGCACCCATTTTGGGACACCAGCCAGGGGCTGGGGCCTGCGTGCAAGCAGGTTTACCACCATAAGAGCATCTGTCTGGGGACTCCAGGTGGACCTCCAGGTCCAGTGTGGGGGTGCCTGCGGGTTTAGAGAAGCCTGGGTCTTCCTGCTGAGAGTGCTGGTGGCCCTGGTCTCGTAGCTGCATCATGGGGTTGCTCCTTTGGATGAGTGTATCCCTGGTGGTCTCTCTGCAAGTAGGAAGAGCACTGAGATCTTGGGACTGTAGCGTGGCTGAGCCTGAAGTATCTGAAACCCAGATCTGTGGGATAGAGACTGGGTTTGCAAGGACTGATTTGGGTTTGGTGATCCCAAGAGACATCAGAGACAGGGCTGAGAAATGGTTGAACACTGACAAAGACAGTTCGACTTTCCAGCAAGATTTATTTTATTTTAGTTTTTTATTCACTAATATCTCTACCATATTTGGAACAGGATGTTTTTTATGCATCAGTATGTGGAGGACATTGACATGAATGGTGTTTTGCATTTTTGTTGTATTCTTATGTCTTTAATTTTTGTCTCTTTATTCACATCCTTCCTCTCTCTTTTCTATTTTCTTGGATTTTTTTCCCCCAAATTTTCTCCAACCAACAGCCAATCTCTGTTGGCTCCTCTTCCACTCTTCCTGTGAATTTTTACTTCTAGCTTCTCTTCCTTCCTCGCAGTTATTGCATACTGCACTACCTCTGTTCTCTCATCCACCATTTGAAATTGTAAATTATTTAACAAATATTCTGTTTGTACTATAGATAGTTATTGAATTCATCATTTTGGTTTAATGTGAGATGACTTAGTGGGAGCTATTAGGTTTAAAGGTATATATTGTCTACACTGGGTACTCTTTATTGGTCTCACCAGTAAAGGTGAAACTCTGGAAACCTTCAGGGACACTATAGGTCTATAGGGTAGAATTTGTCCTGCCTTAGATCTATACTTTTAGATGGGAAAACACATTAACAACATGAAAAAACAAGGGAATAAAGTGCCCCAGACAAATCAAGATGCTTCAACAATAGAAGCCACTGATGATAACACAGTAGAAGAAATATCCAACAAGGAGTTCTGATTGTGTATAGTTAAATTGATATGTGAAGTGAAGGATACTATAAGGAGTGAAATCAAAGAAAAAATATGGGAAGTAAAAGATCACTTAAATAAAGATCTAGAGATTATGGAACAAAAACAAGCAGAAATCTTCAAAATGAAGGAATCTGTAAACCAAATTATAAATTCAATAGAAAACATTACCAACAGACTAGACCACTTGGAGGACAGAACCTTAGACAATGAAGACAAAATATGTAATCTTGAAAGTAGAGTTGAACATGTGGAGAAGATGGTAAGAAACCATGAACAGAACAAAGAATTATGGGATAATATGAAAAGACCAAATTTAAGAGTTATCAGAATAGGTGAAAGAGCAGAGATACAAACCAAAAGAATGCATAATCTTTCAGTGATATAATAGAAAACTTCCCAAACCTAAAGAATGGAATAGAAAATCAAATACAAGAGGCTTACAGAACCCCAAATGTACAAAATTACAGCAAACCCACAGCAAGACACATTTTAATGAGAATGACTAATACACTGAATCAAGATAAAATCTTAAAGGATGTGAGAGAAAAAAATCAAATTACATATAGGGGGAAACCAATTCGGATATCAACTTATTTCTCAACCCAGATCCTCGAAGCTAGGAGGTCCTGGAATAATATATTTCAAGCTCTGAAAGAAAACAGATGTCAATCAAGAATTTTATATAAAGCAAAATTAAGTTTCATATTTGAAGATGAAGCTAAAACTTTCCATGATACACAAAAATTGAAAGAATTCACAACTAAAATGCCTACACTATAGAGCATTCTCAACAAAATCTTCCGTGAGGATGAAGTGAAAAAAAAAAAAAAAGTGAAAACCAGCAAAGGAAGTGGGTACATTGAAGGGACATACAACCAAATGAGAAACTAAGACAAACCAAAAACCTGAAATAAATCAAAATGACAGGGAATACAGGAATACAAATCATATCTCAATAATAACCTTGAATGTTAATGGCCTAAACTCATCAATCGAAAGACATATACTGGCAGATTGGATTAAAATTTTAGCAAGACCCAACAATATTCAGTCTTGAAGAGACTCACCTCATGGGCAAAGACATCCACAGACAGAAGGTGAAAGGATGGGAAAAAACTTATCATTCATATGGATTGCATAACCAAGCAGGGGGTTCCACTCTCATTTCTGATAAAGTAGACTTCAAACCAAAGTTAATCAGAAGAGACAAAGAAGGACATTTCATACTTCTTAAGGGAAGTATATATAAGCAGGACATAACAATTATAAATATTTGTGCCCCAACAATGGAGCATTTATGTACATCAAACCCTTCTCACTTTCAAGAGTCAATTAGACCACAATACAATAATACTGGGTGACTTCAACACACACCTCTCACTACTGGACAGATCTTCCAAACAAAAACTAAGTAAGGAAATTATAGAACTAAATAATACAATCAATAATTTAGACTTAAAAGACATATATAGAATATTTTATCCATCAATGAGCAAATATACTTTCTCTCAGCAGCACATGGCTCCTTCTCTAAAATAGACCATATTTTATGCCCCAAAGCAACTCTTAGTAAATAAAAAAAAGAGATAATACCTGCATTCTATCAGTCCACAATGGAATGAAATTAGAAATCAATGATAAAATAAAAAATAGCAGCTACTGTAACAAATAGAAACTAAATAATACACAATTGAATGATGAATTGAATGATGAATGGACAGTAGAAGAAATCAAGGATGAAATTAAAAAATTCTTAGAGGTAAATGAGAACACTGATACAACATATCAAAATCTCTGGGACACTTTGAAGGCAGTGCTAAGAGGAAAGTTTATTGCATTGAGTGCATTCATTAAAAGACTAAAAAGTCAACAAATAAATGACCTAATACTGCATCTCAAAGCCTTAGAAAAAGAAGAACAAATCAACACCAAAAGCAGTGGAAGAAAGGAAATAATTAAATTTAGAGCTGAAATTAATGGAATAGAAACAAAAGAAACAATTGAAAAAAAATTGATAAAACAAAAAATTGATTTTTGAAAAAATAAATAAAATATATAAATCCCTGGCCATGGTAATGAAGAGAAAACTCAAATTTCTAAAATACAGTATAAAGAAGGAAATATCACAACAGACATGTCTGAAATACAGAAGATAATTAAAAACTAATTTGAAAATTTGTACTCTAATAAAATAGAAAATATCAAAGACGTCAACAAATTTCTAGAGACACATGACCTACCAAAACTGAATGAGGAGGACATACATGATTTAAACAGATTAATTTAAAGTAATGAAATAAAAAATGCTATCAAAAGCCTACCAACCAAGAAAAGCCCAGGACCAGATAGATTCTCAGGTGAGTTCTACAATACTTTCAAAGAAGAATTAACACCAATACTCCTCAAAGTATTCCATGAAAAGGAGGAAGCCCTTCCAAACTCATTCTATGAGGCTAATAACACCCTGATACCAAAACCAAACAAAGACACAACAAGGAAAGAAAACTTCAGACTAATATCCCTGATAAACATAGATGTAAAAATTCTCAATAAAATGCTGGTAAATCGCATTCAAAACATATTAAATAGATAGTGCACCACGATCAAGTGGGATTCATCCCAGGGATGCAGGGTTGGATCAACATATGAAAATCAGTAAATGTAATTCATCATACTAATAGACTTAAAAATAAGAATCATATGATCATCATTAATAGATGAAGAAAAAGCATTTGACAAAATACAGCACACCTTCATGTTCAAAACACTAGAAAACCTAGGGATAATAGGAACATAGGTCTACATTGTAAAAACTGAACCCAAGGCCAGCATCATTTTAAAAGGAGAAAAATTGAAAGCATTCCCTTTAAAAACTGGAACAACAGGGATGCCCTCTTTCACCACTTCTATTCAACATCATCCTTGAAAGTCTAGTCAGAGCAATTAGACAAAAGAAAGAAATTAAAGAAATACAAATAAATAAAGAAGAATTCAAACTATCACAATTTTCTGGTGACATGATTCTACATCTAGAAGATCCAAAAAATTCCACCAGAAAACTTCTAGAACTAATAAATGAATTCAGCAAAGTAGCAAGATATAAAATCAACACCCAAAAATAAAATAAAATAAAATAAAATCAACACCCATAAATCAAACACATTCCTATACATCAATGATGAGTCCACTGAAAAAGAAATTAGCAAAACTACTCCATTCACAATAGCCTCAAAAGAAATGAAATAACTGGGAATCAATCTGACAAAAGAGGTGAAAGAACAGAACACTAAAGAAAGAAATTAAAGAAAAACCTCAGATTTTTGAAAAAATAAATAAAATATATAATAATGAAGAGAAAAAGAGAGAACACTCAGATGGAAAGATCTCTCATGCTTCTGGAAGACAGAATTAATATTGTCAAAATGGCCATACTACCAAAATCATTTATTCAGACTTAATGCAATTCCTACTAAAATCCCAATGACATTCTTCATAGAAATAGAAAAAGCAACTTATGAAATTTATTTGGAAAAATAAGAGACCAGAATAGCTAAAACAATCCTTAGCAAGAAAATTGAAGCAGGAAGCATCACAATATCAGATCTTGAACAGAGCTATAGTAACAAAATTGGCATGGTATTGGCACTAAAATAGACTTGTAGACCAATGGTACAGAGTAAAGGCCACAGAGACTAACCCACATAAATACGGTTATGTCATACTAGACAAGGGTATGAAAATCATTCACTGGAGAAAAGATAGCCTCTTCAACAAACGGTGCTGGCAAAATTGGAAATCCATATGTAGCAAAGTGAAATTAAACCTCTGTCTCTCACCCTGCACAAAAATCAACTCAAAGTGGATCAAAGATTTAGGCACTAGAACAGAGACTTTGTGCCTAATAGAAGAAAAAATAGGCCAAAGTTTTACCATGTCAGCCTAAGATCTGACTTTCTTAACAAGACTCCTAAAGCACAAGAAGTAAAATTAAGAGTCAATTAATGGGATGGATTCAAATTAAAAAGCTTTTTCTCAGCAAAGGAAATAATTAATAATATGAGGAGAGAGCCTATGATTGGGAGAAAAATCTTTACCACATGAACCTCCAATAAGTATTAATCTCTAGGATATATAAAGAACTCAAAAAACTTAACACCAAAAAAAAAAAAAAAACAAATAACCCAATCAATAAACGGGCTAAGGAACTGAACAGACACTTTACAGAGGAAGAAATACAATTGATCAACAAATATATGATAAATACAATTGATCAACAAATATATAGTAATTAGAGAAATGCAAATCAAAACTACTCAAGATTTCATCTCACTCCTCTCAGAATGGCAATCATCAAGAATACAGGCAACAATAAGTGGTGGCGAGATTGTGGTGAAAAGGAACACTCATATATTGCTGGTGGGACTGCAAATTGGTGCAACCACTATGGAAAGCAATATGGAGATTCCTCAGAAAACTGGGAATGGAACCGCCATTTGACAAAGCTATCCAACTCCTTCGTTTATACACAGAGGCCTGAAAATCAGGGTACTATATTGACACATCCACATCAATATTTATAGCAGCTCAATTCACAATAGCTAGACTATGGAACCAACCTAGGTTTCCCTCAATAGATAAATGGATAAAGAAAATGTGGTACATATATTCAGTGGAATATTACTCAGCTTTAAAGAAGAGTGAAATTATGGCAATTGCAGGTAAATGGATGGAGTTGGAGAATATCATGCTAAGCAAAATAAGCCAATCCCACAAAACCAAAGGCCGAATGTTTTCTCTAATATGTGGATGCTAATTCACAGTAAGTGTGGGGCACTAGAGAAGAATAGCATTATCTTAGATTAGGTAGAGGGAAGTGATGGGAGGGGTGGAGAGGGGATGTGGGGATAGGAAAGATAATAGGATGAAATAGACATTATTACTATATGTGTGTGTGTGTGTGTGTGTGTGTGTGTGTCTACATGGCAAATATGATTCTGCAACATGTTCATTCAGAAAATGAGAAATAATATCCTATGTATGTATGACATAATAAAGTGCATAAATGTATTATACTCTCATGTATAACTAATTAAAACAAAAAAATTTAAAACTGTCCATTAGATATGACAATTTTTAAAAACCTTTAGTCACTTTAAAATAGTTTTCTAATTTATATATATTTTTCATGCCTACATTATTTTATTGCCATTAGCTTAGCTTGAAATTTCAGGTACAATTTTGATTTGTTTTAAGGCCTTGTCTCTTTGGACAGCTTTCAGTTTTTAATAGGAGTATTATTCAGTCTTGTCATAATAACTTTATATCAGTTTCTACCATGATCCTTTCTTATTGTATACTCTTATATAAAAACACATTCATTTTCTTTATGAAGGGAAGAGCAAGCTAATAGATTTTTCTTAGTCCATTTTCTTTTTGTTGTTCAGATTAGATCATTCCTTTTGTTTAAGAATGATCCATGTTTAAGTTCACTGAGTCTTTCCGCTGTCATGTTCATTGTGCTGTTAGACTATCTGTTGACCTTTACTTATTGTATTTTCTGTTATAAGATGTTCATTTGTTACTTCTTCATGTCTTCTACTTCATGTCTTCTATTCCTTTTGAATCTGGGGTGTGTGTGTGGGGGTGGTATGTGTGTGTGTGAATGTGTGTATATGTTATTGGGGATTGAACCTGTGGCCTTATACAGTAACATAGGCAAGTGCTCTAACACTGACTTACATCCCCAGCCCATCCATTTTATTTTTTTATTTTGAGGCAAGGTCTAAGTTGCCCAGGCAATACTCCTGCCTCAGCTTCCTGAGTAGGTGGGATTACAGGCATGTGACGCCATGCCTGGCTTAATTTTGGATACTGTTTAAATGTGTTTAGCAAGCTGCTTTTTCTAGTATATTACAGGGATTTGGGGGGCACCTCTTTATTACTGCCAGATGGGAGTGAATGTCCAGCTTCTTCATTGAATCGCAACTGATTTCCAGGGAGAGTAGTTACCTCTTTCTTACTAGGGAAAGGTAGGAGTTTAGGTTCCCCATTCACAACACTGGCTGTAAATGGTAGAGGTGTCTTATTCCTGCTCCCAGGTTACCTTCAGTGATACCATGGGAGAGGTCTTGCTAGCCCTGGAAGGTGATATAAATCTTCCCTTCCTAATAGGACTCCTTTGCCACGCCTTAAGGGAGAAAATGCTTCATTACTGCTTGGTGGTTTGAAGTCCAGGCTTACCACTAGTCTTTGCTGTGGGGATAGGTTGGAGGGCAGGGTGGCATAGTTTGTCTGGAATAGAGAAGTAATTGTATAAAAGACTTTTGTCTTGCTATACTGCCCCTCTTCTTGTCTCTTGGCTAAAACCAGCAGGTTTCACTGAGGCTTTTTTTAATTTCTTTGCACCTATTGGTATTTCTGGGCTGCTCTCTTCTTTAACACTTTGTCTAAGAAGATATGAGGCAAAAGAAAGCTCAGGGAATGCACTATCACAGGTTTCAGTGTCCTAGCTGTTATATTTTTTTCATTCATCAGACTCTTCTTATGTTTGCTTTATATATAATAGCCAGGATTTTTCTGTATATCTAGAGGGAAAAATATAGAGAAATGATTGTCTTGTCCAGAACCAGAAGTTACAGAATAAATTTGTTTTATACATTTTTTATTCACAGCCCCAGGGCCCTTTATTCTATTATTTTCTTCAAGAATCAAAAATATAGAATTGTTATGGAAACTCCCTAGGCTTACCTCCCCTACTTTATTTTTAATTTTAAATTTTTATTTATTTAAATTAATAAACTTTTTTAGAACAGCTGCAGGTTCACAGAAAAATTGAATGAAAATTAAGAGAATTTTCACATATTACTTCTCCACCACACACAGCTCATTCACCATCAACATCCTGCACAATATCATACATTTATTATAAGTTATGAACTAATATTCACTCATCATCAACCAAGTATGTATTAGGGTTCATTCTTTGTGTTGTACATTTCATGAGTTTTGACTATAATGACATGTATTCACCATTATACTGAATGGTTTTACTAGTCTAAAAATTCTCTGTGCTCCACCTATTCATCCCTCCCTGCAAACTCTTGGCAACTATTGATCTTTTTACTGCCTCCATACTTAGGCCTTTTGTAGATAGCCATATGTTGGAATCATACAACATGTAGCCTTTTCAGATTAACTTTCTTCTCTTAGTAAAATGCATTTCCATTTCTTCCATGTTCTTTAATGCCTCCATTGCTCATTTCTTTTTATTATTGAGTAAAATTCCGTGTTTGTATGTACTACAATTTATTTATCCATTCACCTACTACCTGTACATCTTGGTTGCTTCCAAGTTTTGACAATTATGAATAAAACTTCTATAAGCATCTATATATAGGTTTCTGTGTAAACATGAGTTTTAAATTCCTTTGGGTAAATACCAAAGAATGCAGTATGCTGAACTGTATGATATGTGTAAATTTTTAAGAGACTGCTAAACTGTCTTCCAGAGTGGCTGTATCATTTTGTATTTTCACCAGCAATGAATAAAAATTCCTGTTGCACCACATTCTTACCAGCATTGCTGTTAGTGTTTGGGGTTTTGGCTATTCTAATATGCATGTGATAGTATCTCACTGTTGTTTTAATTTGCATTTCCCTAAAGATATATGCTATTGAACATCTTTTCATATGTTTATTTGCCACCTTTGATCTTTTTTAGATTTAGAAAAATCTGTTCAGATTTTTTGCCTATATTTAAATCTTTTAAATATATAAAGTACTCTTAATATTTCAGAATAATATTCTAAAATATTAAGAATACTTTATATATTCTGAATACTAGTCTTTTATCAAATATGTCTTTTACAGATGTTTTCTCTCAGTCTGTGGCTTGTTTTCTTAGTCTCTTGACAGTGTTTTTTGCATAACAAATGTTATAATTTTTAAAATTTTAATGAAATACAACTTATCTTTTTTTTTCTTTCATGGAAGGTACCTTTAGTGTTATATCCTCACTTTTGTTTGAATCTTTATTTCCCTCTGTTATTATTGATCTTGTCCTCTTCTAATCTGATTTTTCTACTAGGAGTTTCTCATCAGTATGAACTTTTGTCCTGCAAATGATCTTTGTTAGATCTAAGTGTTCATAGTGCCCAGACTGCTTTAATACCTTCAGAATTTGTTGCAGTTTTCCCTGCTGCATTTTTTGCTGAATGTTTGTTGCAACTTTGAAGTTCTCATTTCTCAAGGCCATTAGCCCTCTGGTTGCCTTCCTTACCCACCCTTCTTTTCTCACGCAGAAGCTAACATTTTGCAGGTCTTGTAATTGTCAGTAGTTTGCACCTACTAGTCCTATTTTTGTGTTCTTAAATAACTATTAAATTTTAACATAGATGTTGTGTGTCATGTATGGTATTGCTTTTATATTTTACATACCTACATTAGAAAATTTCAGGAGATTCTAACATGGTACCATTATTGCCACTATCTTTCCAGAACCTCATACTATTTCATATTACATTCTTAAGCAAAAATTCTCAAAGCTGGGATATTTTGGCTCATTATCTTATTTTCATTCATGTTCTTCTCCATGAAAATATAAGATGTTGAGTGTGAGATGGTATAATTGGCTTATTCCAGCATACACTCAAATACAGCAGCCCTTGAATCAATACCTAGATTCATGTTCTTGCTCTCTCACTTACTAGTATGTGTTGAATTTTGTTCCCTTAAAATTCATATAATGAAGCCCTAACACCTAGTATCTCATAGTATGACTATATTTGGACATAGGGCCTTCAAAGAGGTAATTAAGTAAAAATGAGACCATTATGGTGGATCCTAAGCTAATGTGACTGAAACACAGAAACTTTAGAAATGCATATACAGAGAAGAAAGGCCATGTAACGACACAGCAAGAAGGTGGTCATCTGTAAGCCAAGGAAAGAGAACCCAGAAACAAAATACATCAATACTTCAAGCCTCTAGGACTGTAAGATAGTAAATTTCTATTATTTTACCCACCCAGTCTGTGATATTTTGTCAAGACACCCTAGTGAACTAATATACTATCTTGGAAAATGTGTGAAATCTTTTGGAATTATATGCCCTTTGTTGATGGGGGCTTTTCTAGGTATCAAATGTAATACTGTTGTAAAACATGTTACTATCAACTGATTTCCATGTAATAATTTAAATGGACATCAAGAAGAAATAGTTGGGTAATAACAAGTATTTTAAGAGGTATGAATATAAACACTCATTTTATGAAGTTACTTATGAAGGTATTTGTAGTCCCATATGATTTTTCACATCTAAAATTAACATTTTGAAAGCATAGTGTTTGTATTCTCAAAGGGTAGTACTGAACTTTTAACAACTCTAACTCAAGAAATGGATTTGTTTTGGTCACTACATAATGAAAAAACTGTTAATAATTTCATTAGGAATTCTTTTACAGTTTTGTGCTACTGAGGCTTAGAATTTAAAATTACAAATGAAATATATTTTACTCCTGACCCTAATTTATATCTAATATATAATTAGGGACATCAGTATGCCTGAAAAATACAACTATATCTCACTTCTTCCTTACTCAGAAGTAGGATGCATTTGACTAAGTGGCCACTTACATTCCGTTTTATGAACTAAATTGAACACAAATTTAAAATTCAAATTAAGAAAGTCAAATGTACTTATGTTGCTTATTCAGTAGCAAAAAATGATAGGATAAATTGCAGTAGTTAAATATAAAGATAGAATTAACCTATAAGAAACAGCCAAACATCAGATCTTAATTGAACAATGTTATAGATGCTGAAGTTTCAAGTGGAAAGACCAGCTGCTGGCTGCAGAGATACTTAGCATTGTAGCATTATCTGGGTCAATTCTCATTAACCCATGGCCTTACATTCAGATTTTAAGACTCAGAAACTCAAATGTTGTCAACATCTCAAAGTTCTTCTTTCTCAGAAGTGTTGACCTGCTTTTATAAAGCTAAAGGGAAACTGATACAAAATCGAGAAATGCCTATTTATAAAAACAAATCATTGTCAAGATAATAGCACTTTCTTTGTCTATGGGCAAGCTCCATGAGGAATCAAATTATATTAATTACATCTATGTCCACTTGCTGATGCAACACACACTCATGTATTTATAAAAATACATATGCATGCTGGGGTTGTGGCTCAGTTGTAGAATGCTGCTTGCCTAGCAGGCATGAGCACTAGGTTCGATCACTAGCACCACATTAAAAAAAACTAAACAAAAATACATGGGCAGCCTGTGTCTTTGGATTATGCCTATATATACTTGGGGTAGAGTTGTACATACTATGAAGACAAAACTATTTCCACAATGTTTAAGCAGGTTTGCTTTTTAATAATTCAAGAAATAGCATTGTATTCAGCTAGAAAGAATCCAGAAGTTAAAAGGAGAAAATAACAGTTCACATCTCACTTAGTTCAGGAAGATATATTGCCAAGCAGAAACTAGATTTTATTTAAGATAACTATTTTGAATATATTTATAGAGCATTTTACACAGCTTTTTCATAAATATGAAAATTCATTTATAGAAAATATATTTGCACCCTAATGTGCTGTCATCCAAAGAGCTTGGTATTAAAATATGCCTTCCAGTTAACAAAGCAACCTGATACTGTTTAGATAGTATATAAATGTATAAATTGAGATTTCTATTAAATCCTTTCAGTATTATAAACATTAATTGATTGTTTTTTATTTGCATTATTTTACATGCAAATTAATATAATGTATATGTGTCTGCATGGGAAACTTCCTCTTCCCGTAAGTTAGATACAGCACAGAGATTTCTTGGCAAATATAATATTCATATAGTGATAACTCCAACTCATCCATTTTACTCCAACAGTTTAGGAATAAGGCCCAAGTTAAGTTTGTTCTCCTCTTAAACATCCAAACCATAATTAGAAAATGATAATGACACATTTCTAATATGGTATAAATAAAAGGCAAATTCAACCATGCTTTTGTTGGGGGCAAGAATTATCTTATTACAATTCAGTTCCACTGTATAATAAATGTGTACAACATCAGTTTCTTCATGATATATTGGTACTTTCCTTGAGGTGGTTTATCCTGCTAAAATTTATCTTTGCACATGATTAATTGTAACACCTAGCATCTTTTATTTTTTGGAACCAGGGATTGAACCACTGAGCCACATCCCCAACAATTCCCTGTTTCTCCTGCCCTCCCACTTTTTTTTTTTTTTTAATCTAGAGACAGGGTCTCACTGGGTTGCTTAGTGCCTCCCTAAGTTGCTGAGGCTGGCTTTGAACTCACTATCCTTCTTGTTCAGCCTACCAAGCTGCTAGGATTACAGGCATGTGCCACCATGCCCAGACAGCCTGCACCCGCCTTTTTAACCATGTTTATGCATTTTATTTTCTATCGCCCATAGATTCTAACATTGAACATATATTTTTCTTGTAATTCTGATACCTTTTCTTTGGGTTGTCTATTCTTACTGTTTCTTTCCACTTTTAAGTCAGTAGAATAATACTTAAGAATTTCTTTTCCGTATGAAAAGAAAAATAGGGAAGTAGAAGTGCACAGTACAATCTTAGAGTTGACAGTGTTTGAATTGAAACTGAGGTCAGTGTGAGGGCAGAAATGGACATCAGCTTTCTTCAATCATAGCAAGTCAGCTGATGGATATAGCAGTAGGGGAGAAGTAATCATGTTTTCTTCATCTCTTCCCTCTGCTTAGCTTTTCCTTTAGTTTGGTACACTCTTTATTAGCTGAGATATACAGACAAGGAGTCAGAAAATTCCTCTCTGTGGCTTGAAGAAATGCTAAAGTGTTCCAGTATTTGGACACATGACAATAGTTTACATAATTCATATTTAAATCAGCATGTGGTGTTGTCTATAGTTTAATGTGCCTTAATTAATGAATGGAAACTTTTATTAGCATCTAATTCTTTTTAAGGGTTTACTCTTTTATTTATATTTCATAGAGTGATAATTTAAAGTGAATAGTCTTGGGCCCAATCGATACTGGATATATCATAATTTTTATCATCAAAATAGCAACTTGTCTGCAAAATATTTCTCTCTTTTGTGACTTAAGTGTTAGAAATCTTGAGAGGTTTATGCAAAATGGAATAAATACTACCTATAATTTGAAATTACTTGGCAATAATCAATCCTTTTTAAAATTGCTGTGAGGTGTAAAGCTCCAAGTAATAAACATGAACCCCTTAAATTTTACAGAGTTTAAACAGTGAGATGTAACAATTACAGTTTGGTTGCTTTAAAAATAGATGTTAATTGGGTTGAAAGACCTAAGGTTCCTAAACTAGAATAGAAAATGGAAGAATTGAAAGGGACAAAAGTGGAAGAGAATAGCCAGAGATAAACCTGAAACGTATCGAGAAGTTTCTAGAGATTTATGCCATGAAAGAATGTATTTTTTCTACATGTTTATTTTTGATAAGAGTAAATTTTTTTCCAGGACATTCAACAAGGTGGTTTAGCTGCCAACAAAGCAGATAGAGTTAAAAGTGACAGTATAGAACTGTGGTGCTGTCTCTGCTTTTCCCACAGTAGTTTTACTGCATAGTATTGTTACAGCCTGAGCTGATAGTATTTTTTTTGGCAGTCCTTGTTCAGGAAATTGTGTCCCCTTCTGTCAACAGCCATGCCAGGGGATTAATATTTTGGTAATTAACCATTCTGATCTGTTAGAATTAATTCAGTATTGCCATGAATTTGATGAATTTTTTTTCCTATCTTTCCAGTCAGTAGAGCCTAAATGTCACTTATTGACCCTGGAGATCATTCTTTTGTTTTATAATTCTTTCCTTTGATATCTTATCTATATCTTAAATTAGTGACTATTTCAAAGATTTCTGTAGCTACAGAGTAGATACAACTTACTACTTGTCTCAAATGAATACCCTATCTGTAAAAGATGTAAGTAGAAATATATTTGTGTTTTGTTCAAAAGTCATTAAAATTCAAAGGAAGAAGTCTAATAAATGATTTTGAGAGATGTGTTGATGTCTTTTTTTTAAAGCATCAAAATAATTTAAAATATTTTCTTTTGAAAGTTGGCCAGGAATACTTTGCCCTGATCCGTTTAAAGGTAAATATGTGACTTACGACCTGGATGGAAATGTTGAACAATATCATATAGAATTCTTGGGTGATCCACATTCAAGATCATGGATAAATGCAACATTTGTTGGACATTATAGTATCACATTAAAGGTAGGTGCAGTAACATAAAATGAGTATTCTTTTTGCATTTGTTTTCATTTCATATCCTAAAAGATATACAATTACATAGTTATTTATTTATATAAATAATTGTTTATATAAACAAAATAATGTATACTACTTGCTTAAATTCAAACATTTGTATTTTAAAGCTTTTTTCCAAAGAAATTATGGATATAAAATAGCAGTGGAATTCTCAGTTTTATTTTTCCAATGGCAATATAATAAAAATCAACTGAAGACTTTATATAATTGCCTTTTGAAACAGTTTAAGACTGTCATTTGGCAGTTTTAAAATTCTCATGGGAAGACTCAGTTGTAGCCATAGTCACAGGGAAAATTAATTATGGAGTAAAATCAGCTTTTCAAATTTCAAAAAGAATATTTCATCATGCTAACTCCTTTAGCATCCTTTTGACTCTTTTTAAATGTAAAATTCTTTGCTACAATTAATAGATTAGATTCTCAAATTGATGAAAATAGGTGAAATAGATTTATTTCTGAGGATTGTTGATATATATACATATATAAATTCAATTATCTTCATCTATTTTCTAATATTGAAACTTTCCGTCTGCAAATCATTCTTCATTAAAAATCTGATAAAAGGTAGATGTCATAAATGTGAATACATTTGACTCAATTTGGATAGTGAGAAATATACATATAAGCATGCAGTTTTATCTTCAATAAAATCTGTGAAAATTTGAGATACTGTAAAATGGGACTTACTTTATCTTTTGCATAAATAACACTTTTATATAATTCAGTTTGAAACAACTAGAAAGAAATTAGTTGTGAACCAGTCATCTTAATGTGAAGTCCCTTCTTTGCTCTCATGTTTTGGGTATGTTCTAGACACATTCACTGGCAACCATGGGAGACAGGAAAGAGTATATATTCTGTGCTCTCTCTACCTTTCTAGTGGATGAGAAACCTAGCTGCTCATAAAACTGACTTCAGAATCTTAGATTTGTAATAATGTGGTAAATAAAGAACAGGACATTTCTAAGAAATTATATTTAAATATAAGTATAAAAATCAAAGTGTATTTTTAAATTATCTGAACAAGTATTCTCAGAATTTGGAATTTGTCAGGAGTAATTCACATAGTCTGATTCTAATATGTTGAAGAGATACCTACACACCCAAGTTTATTGCAGCACTCTTAACAAAAGCCAAGGTAAGGTCTCAACCTAATTGCCCATCAACAGACGAATGAAGAAAATGTAGTGTGTGTGTGTGTGTGTGTGTGTGTGTACAATTGAATATTATTCAGGTTTCAAAAAGTGTGAAATCTGTATTTTTCTTGGGGGGTACCCAGGATTGAACTCAGGAGTACTGGACCACTGAGCCACATCCCCAGGCCAATTTTGTATTAGGAGACAGAGGCTCACTGAATTGCTTAGTGCCTTTCTTTTGCTGAGGCTGGCTTTGAACTTGCAGTCCACCTACCTCAGCCTCCCAAACTGCTGGGATTACAGGTATATGCTACTATGCCTGGCTAATCCTGTCATTTGCAGCAACATATATTAAGTGAAATAAACCAAACACAGAAAGACAAAGACCATATGTTCTCACTCATATATAGAAGATAAAAAAGTTGATCTCATACATGTAGAACATAGAGAATTGGTTCCAAAGGCTTGGAAGAATAAGAAGGGCAGAGAAGACTAGAGAGAGGTTGGTCAACAGGTACAAAATTACAGTTAGGTAGAATTCATCAGCTTTTTTTTTAAAGCTTGTAAGTAATAAACATTTATTTTTCATCATTCTGGAGTCTGGGAATTTCAGTCAAGTCAAGGACAGATTCAGTGTCTGGTGCAGACCTGTTTCCTGGTTCACAGATGGTCTTCTTTCCACTATGTCCCCACATAGCAGAAGAGGAAAAGATAAGAAGAATTCATCAGCATTTTTAAGTTCCACAAGTGACTCCAATGGGTAGTTGAGGAAGAAATACTGATTTAGTTTTTCTCAGCCTTGAGACATCAGTTTTGTTGGTTTTATCCCTACCATTAATATATTAGTCTAGCTTTGGTTATGGCTTACTATTTTCTACTGCCTTTCTTCTGTGTACTAATTTGTTAGTATTGCACTTTCATTTGCCTGGAAATTATGCTTTCATAGGTTAACTGTCTAACTGAATACTAATCACTTTAATTGAACACAGCTTTAGGTTGTTCTTGTCATTCAACATTATGCATAATTTGTATATAGCATTAATAAAATCGATTCAGGATTTGAACTTAATATTTATAACATGTTTAAGTTGATCAGCTATTGTATAAAATCATTATAATTTTCCTTAGGCATAAATAACAATACTACTAGCAGTATACTGCAACGATTGCTTGACTGCTGCCTTTCTAGTTTCATATATTGCCAAGGAAAAGTAGGTGATTTACCCTCTGCTATGGTTTGAATGTGGTTTGCCTCCACCAAAACCCATGTTGAGGTTTAATTCCCTAATGTAATTGTATTGAGGTGGTGGAGACTGTAAGGGAGATAATTAGATCTTAAGGGCACCACCTTTAGAAAACATGACTAGTTCTCAACAGAGCTGAATTACTTCTTGAGGGAGTATATAGTTATAAAAGACTGAGCCTGGCCCCTTATGAACTCAGCCAGTTCTCTTTTCACTTCTCTGTCATTGCTTTGGTATGGATATGGTTTGAATGTCCCCTAAGTATTCATTGTTATTGAAGGCTTGGTATTTAGGGTGGCATTAATGGAAGGTGGTGGAACATTTGGGAGGTAGAACCTTGTGGGGACATCCTTAGGTTATTGAGGGCATGCCCTGCGAGTTGATTGGGGAACACCAGTCTCCATCTGACTTTCTGGCAATGTGAGCTCTTCTACACAGGTGCTTTCATGAGATGCTGCCATCTGCTCTCCTCACCAGAGGTAAAACACCTGGAGCCTCCAGATCTTGTACTATGAACCTCTAAATACTGTAAGCTAGATAATTTTTTCTCTTTACAAAGTTAGCTACAATAATATTTTGTTTACAGTGATGAAAAACTGACTAATACATCATATTGTGGTATAGCAAGGGTACCCTTCTGAGTATGCTGGTTCCATACTTTTTGAATCCTCTAGTCACCAGAAAGAAGCATGAGCCAAAAAAACAAAACAAAAAAAAAAACAAACACAACTGTTTTCTTTATAAATTTCACAGTGTCACATATTTTGATATAGCAAACACAAAACAGATTTATTAAGACTCCTGGTAGTAGGATGTACCTATTGTCATATTTAGCTTTTTTTTTCTTTTGTCCATAGTGTTAATAGATGCTTTTGACTTATTTCAGCAGGGTGTTTACCATTGTATGTAGGACATTCCTGTATAGATATGCAGCCATTTATTTGGGTACCAGATGTCATTTGAGTATTTACCCATTATATTAGAGCAACCCCATGAATATAGGTATTATCATTGTTTGACACATGAAAGAAAGTGAGATTCAGACTACACATCTACATGCTGAATCAATTGATAAATAATAAGGCAATGATTAGACTCAAGCTATCTAAATCTCAAGTCAAATGCTTTTTGTACAGTCTGCCAATTTACATATGCATACCAAGTGCTTTAATTTATTGTTGAGTATTTTCTCAATAATGAAAATTTTCATCCTTTAATTCTAATGCACATGTTGAATGATGGCAATCTTTGATAGATGTGCTCTTTACATATTTTTTTTTTGTTTTCCCTTTGGGTGGCTAGAAACCACGAAGAACACGCAGAATTCTTGATATTTTGATATTGCATATGCAATAATCATTTGACCAGTGCATCTGGATTAACATATATTTGTGCAAGTGTTTTTTTCGGTGATTTATGAGGATCCAAATTATAAGCATGCAGTCTATGATGAAGATTAGCAAATGATTTTATAACTAGATCATTAGGCAGTGTTGCTCTCAGAGTAATGGAGTGAAACTGGATACATATCTGTTGAGCCAACTGATTGGAAAATATATTTGAAAACAAAAACCAAAAACCAAGAAACTGTTGTATCATTCCTACTAGCAAATAGTCTAACATAGTTGCCAAATTCTCAGTAAAATGTTATCACACTAATTCCATATTTGTATTCAATTTGCCATAATTTTAGAATTATTGTATTACAAATAAAAATTAAGCACAATGATGAAATATTCTCCATCACTGTAAAAAAAAAAAGAATTATTAGATTACAACTTTTTGTTTGTTTTCTAAGCATTGTTTAGATTTTGGACTGGAAAGTGGTTAATAGAATTAGAACATGTTACTTTAATTGTAACTTATTTGTGAATAATCTGCCAGAAACCCCTGGAAAGGAGTAAAGTTATGAAGTGGTTTAACAAAGTGGCTAAAGAGGCAGACTCTAGAGTCAGGCAAGCTCTTTGAGTTTAAATGCTGGCTCTTTTTGCTTATTAATGAATGACCTCAGATAAGTCACTTAACATTTACAAATCCCAGGTGTTTCAACTATAAAATAGACGCTATGACAGTATCTGCCTCATAAAATTATTGTGAGAGTTAACTGAGATAATACTTGTAAAGCATTTAGTGTAACATTTGGTCCTGTAGTAAACCCCCAATAAATATTAATTATTCATTGAAAGTAAAAGGTTAAATGAAAGGTAAATCATGTATTTTGTTTTTATAGAACCTCTATGTCTATAATATATTTAAAGGGATACCAAGGGCAATCAAGAAGATAATCAGGTGGGGTAGATCCTGTATTAGAAATTGAGGAAACTAGAGTTAGTTGGTCATCTTATTCTTTGATTTTCAGTACATGACTGAAATGAGGCTATTACTACAATGCCTTTCTAGTTTAGTGTAAACAGAAGTGCTAAGAACTATTGAAAATAGGAGATAAATTAGAGTTTTCTTAATCTGATTGCTTTGTGAATGAATAGGCCCCAGTATCAGCAATGCCTCAAGAGTACTTTGGACTTGTTTGATGGAATTTGGAAGGAGAACAGGAAATTCTGTCTCTCACATTTTTTGCAATTGAATGAAACCAGTTTCTTTTCCTCTATCTCTATTCTGCTTTTCTGACTTACATTTATATATGCTGACTTTGCTGCTACATAAATTCTTAAATTCATCTCTGTCATCTCTCTTCTTCATCACTTATGAGTTCAGACAGCTGTGAACTTGTATGAAAGTTTAAAGTCCAAGTCCAAATAATATGACCAAATTCACTCAGTTTATAAAAGACAAAATAGGTAGCTACCTTTCTCATCAAAAGAAAAATGTGCTAAGTATTAACTAAGTTTGTCATACTGACTCTTCAGTGGGATAGTAATATTCTTTTCTAAGACATTCCAATATATAACTTTCTAGGTTTTCTAGAGATATGTATTTTCTGTTAAAAATATTGTTTTTAAGCTAGTCTACAAGGCTAACTAAATTCCTCTCAGTCATACTCCTTATGAATAAAGTTAAGACTGTCTTACAATGAGTATTCTGTGTTGGGGTTTTTAGATTACTAAATAGTTGTAAATTAACTTCTTGATACATTCTTTCAATAGGGAATGGTGAAGTCCAAAACTTTTATGTTGGAAAGTCTGCAGTGGAATATATTGACATCTTTTTCCTTATCTTTTCTTTAATTCTCTTTCCACTTTTTTTTCTATTTAGGTATCTTATAGCAAAAGATTTTATTGGTTTATAAAGTCATTTCATGAATTAAGTAAAACCCATTATTTTAAACCCTGAACAATGCTGATTAAACTAATTTTGAAAACAAATTTCATAAGTAGTATTTAGTTACCATACTGATTCTGTGTGACATATTTAACCATTCTCTTCACCTAAATTCTTACCTATTCTTGTGATTCTATCATTAAACATTAGAATCTGAGCATCTGCCTGTAGTAAATACAACCAATGTTTTCCCATAAATACATAGTTGATAAAAGCAAGAGTTTTAGTCATCTTTCTCACTGCTGTGACTGAAGGACAACTAGAACAATTATTGAAGAGGAAAAGTTTATTTGGAGGCCCTTGGTTTCAGAGGTCTCAATCCATAGACAGCAGGTTCCATTCCCCAGGAGCTCCAGGTGAGGCAGAACATCATGGTGGAAGAGGTGGCAGCTCACATGGTGATCAGAAAGTCAGAGAGACACTACAGTCACCGGATATAAAATATATACCCTATAACTATGCCCTCAATGGACCACGAAATCAGCCACACCCCACCCGCTTTCAGCCCCCACCTAGTTAATCCCATCAGGGATTAATACACTGATTGTGTTATAGCTATAACTCAATCATTTCTCCTTCAAACCATCTGCATTGTTACACATGAGCTTCTGGGGGCCACCACATCTAAACTATCACAGCAAACAAACATGGATTAGAAAATAGCAGCCAAGTGTGTAATTTTTTTTAGGTGCATATTTTGATATCCATTAATACTGTTGCTTAAAATACTTTAGAACAGGGGCTGGGGTTGTGGCTCCATGGTAGAGTGCTTGCCTGGTATGTGTGTGGCGGGGGGCACTGGGCTGGATTCTCAGCACCATGTAAAAAAATATAATAAAGATAAGTGTCCATCTACAACTAAAAATATTTTTTAAAGTAATTTAGAACAATCCTGATGTTTTTAAGACTCAGGGAAATTAAGCACATGCTTATTTTCATGACAGATTTAAACCTGTACATTTCTCCCATGTTGCTTAACAGTCAGCCCAGCTACCGAAGTGGGAGATAGCGGCACTTTAGATAAGCACTGGCCTTAAAAATTATGTATCGACTCAATGCGTATTTGCTCCCTGTGCTTTATTCATCAATATATTACTAATACTTCACTATCATTTTGCATGGCAGTGTTTACACTGTTTTCTTGCTACAGACTTAATGATGTATTCAATTCACAAAATAAAAATTCTACATCTCAAAACCGAATACATAAAGTACTTTAAAATGTATATAATAGTAGATTTTTTTTAATTATGTGAAAATATAAACAAAATAAAATAATGTAGCCATATTTAAATGTATAGTTCAGTGGTGATTTAAATTTTTAACTATTGATTAATAATCCTAAAAAAATTCTAAGCAATATAAAAGTGGCCTGATATAGAAAATGCCATATGATAGTTTCCTATCATTTTCAACTCCATTTATTTTTTTATGATATGGGTTAGGAGCTCTTCATAATACCATCTTTGAGATTTGTGCAACAAAATTATCTTGTAGTGAAATGGTATAATTTTGTAGTGGCATACAAACTCCGGAACTAGGTTGTCTGTATATAAATTTCCAGTTCTCTCTTACCAGCTATGCAGAGTTGGGAAATTTCTAACGTCAGTCTTATCTATAAAGTAAATGTAACAGTACCTACCTCATAAGCTTGTTAGGAAGTTAAAATGACTTATTCATTTAAAAAATGAATTTAAGTGTTTAGGTTTGTGTTTGTCAGTACTGTATAAGCACTGCATAAATTAGTAAGTTAAAAAATAAAAATAGTCTCTTTTTAAAAAAATTTGGTACCAGGAATTGAACCTAGGGTGCTTAACCATTAAGCTATATCCCCAGCCCTTTTTTATTTTTTATTTTGAGATAGGGTCTCATTAAGTTGCTTAGGACTTTGCTAAGTTGCTGAGGCTGGCTCTGAATTTATAATCCTCCTGGCTCAGCCACCCAGTTGGCTGGGATTACCATTGAACCAGCAGTAGTTTTTTTAAATAACAGAACTCCTATAGAAATGAAATATGTACTTAGTCAACTCCTTCCTATTGTTAATAGAGCTCCTGCCTCATTTTCTTGAACTATAGAGACCAAATTATAATCTTATGTGATCTTCATTCATTGTTAGAAAAGTGGGAGGCTCATGTTTAGTAATCAGACTGAGGTCGCACAGCTGTAGAACTGGGACTCAAAACTAAATATCATGACTACAAACTCCACGTTTTCATATTATATGTCTAATTGAAATTTATACTAGACCATCTGCTTGTATTCTTGATAAACATATCAAATTTGTAATAAGATTATCTATAAACTACACAAAGACCTTCTCATTGATTTACTATTTTTAGTTCAACCAACTTGATTTTTTAAAAAATTTAAAAATTTTTAAAAACCTTTAATCAAGGTTTTTAAAAGTTGGACAAAGATGTCAGAGTTCTCTTCTTCACATTGAGCACATTGATTTCTTGCCATGGATTTGGGGGTTCTCCATGCTGTCATTAAAATTTAGGATTCATCCTTTGTAACACTGGGAGTAAATGGCTAGTATTAATACACATGTTGGGATGCTGAAGGTAGGGTTTGTTGTTTTTCGCCTTACTCTGCTATTGGTTGCCAAATTTGCTATTCCTCACACTCTGCTGAAAAACCCCCCAAAGGCATCTATTTCTGAACCTTTGTACTGGCGAGTATTTGGGGAGTCTTAAATTTCCAACGAGATTGGCTATAATTTTCTTGGTGAATCTCAAGAACCATTGTATAGCAGGTAATATCTCCTTAAATACTGTTTTCTCTATGTTTACTGGAACCAGCTAAAGAACATATTTATAAATATGTATTAAGTTTATTGTATTTATTTTGTAGAACATGTGAATATGTTTTTGAGTATATGATACTAAAGAAACCAGGTAAGTCTTGGACAGAATTGTAACATTAGACTCCCCTATCCTTTGAAACATGTTTCTCTCTTTGGTGTTGCCTGACTTTCTCCCAATGCACAGCTGGAGCTCAATTTTTCTCTCCTCTCAAAATATGATTTCAGATGCATTATACTAAATGGCTGGTGTATTAATGGGTATAAAGATTATTTTCTAGGGTCTAGGTTTGTAGCTCAGTGATATACTGTTTGCCTAGCATGTTTAAGGCTCTGGGTTTGAACCTCAGCACCACATAAAAATAAATAAATAACATAAAGGTATAAAAAAATAATTTCTAGATGATGTCACTCCAGTAATGGAACAGTCTAAGATATCAGATGGGATTTATTTAAAAAATCATAGCATATAGCATTGTCTATTCTATCTTTATAGAAAAAGCTAAAAATATTCAAAATCCTTATAGGTGCTTTTAAAAGCTTCTCTAGAATCCTGTGACTTCTTTCCTGATTTGTCCATAGGATCATTTTATCTTAAACTACTATGTTTCCTACTCACAAATCCCCAATATTTTAGGCAATATCCAGTTAGGAACTAGCTCTCCAGTTTCTGTAATTTCCAGTATTTCAAGCCAAGTCATGGAATCACATTGTGAAGATTTGACTTTCAAATTTCCTTATTCTTTTTTTTTTCTGCCTAATTTCTCCTCTGGTGTTCATTGCATTCTTGGTATTATTTCTCAATCTGATGTAAAAGATCGTACTAAATGGAGCTAGACTTCTTCTTTTAATCAATTTTACTGGTTCCCATTTTCCAGTGGTATGGATAGTAGGTAACATGAGGTGTTTTGATCTTAAAATCCTGCTGGGTTAGAGTAAGCAAAATTCCTATTTATGTCTAGAGTAAGCAACAATTAAATTAGATTTTAAAGGCAATATTTGCTTCAAGTATTTAATACTTAAAGCTTTCTAAATAATCCAGAGTTGATTATATAAATCTATCTTAAAGATGATGGTTTGATTAAGGCCGTGATTAATAGGAAGCTAAGAAGACTAAAAGCTATAATTTCTGTGGTGCACATGGACATGAAGTGACTATCTTCCAGAATGTATCAAAGGAACAAGAATGTTCTTACTGTCCAGATTACTGGTTGTTGTTGCAGAAATCCAGTTTAAGAAAGACAAGATATCTTTGTGATTAACTTTCTGCTGAATTGCTTTAAGTGAAAACTATCTGCCCAACAGAGGAAAAGAGCAATAGCTTTGGCACAATAGTAAAATAGAATGATGCATCAGTACAATACATAGTTATAGTTGGTGAGCTACATGGCAACTTTCAATGTATGAATAGCAGCAATTAACATTAATTTCCAGATAAAGTACTTTATAATAGGTGATAATATTGGTCCTCAAATATTTATTAGAGATGCCTTCCAAAATAATAATTTTGTGTTTTTTTACATTAAGAAATCTAAGACTTATATTTTAAAGACATGTCTATAAAACAAAGTAATAGTCAATATTTGAAGTCATTTCAATGAATTTATGAATTTCAGTAAAGCAGATTCTAAGTAGTTATAATTCAGTTTTCTGAATTTTTAATATATGTTCAACAGTATGCCTAAAAAGTAAATTTCTAAATTGCAAGTACCTATGTTTGCACTTAACTTTGATATTGACATAATCAAAATTTGAATTGATAATTTGAGATTTAAGGTGTTATCATTTTATCTATGAATTCTAGTGAAGTTCCACTATCCCCCACATAGATCATATTAAGAAGCATTTAAGTTAGTATAGTTTTAAAATTAGGAACTATATTTTATATTACATTAGCACTTAAAATTAGACACACTGCTTTTTGAAAAAAAATGCTACTAGTATCATAGATCATAAGATAAATTAGTGATCTATAAAATACTTGGCAGATCTTAATTCTGTACAAAAAAGTTCTATATTACGAGTAATATTACCATTATACTAGATGTTCATCATCTGTGTAAAAAATTTTTCTGACCTTTTAAGGGAATAAAATGTAGCAGCCTTTTATTTCTGTATTTAGTTTCCTGACTAAGTTTTACTCATGCCACCTTGATCAAAATATGTTTATTGGGCTGGGGTTGTAGCTCAGTGATAGAGTGCTTGCCTCTCATGCATGAGGCACTGGGTTCAATCCTCAGCACCACATAAATAAATAAAATAAAGTATATGTCCATCATATATATATGTGTGTGTATATATATATATATATATATATATATATATATATTTATAGTACTCAGTATTTACTGAGCTCCTCTCATTTGAGACTCTTCTAGGCTCAGAAGTGAACAAAACAGACAAAATTCAGTACCCTCCATGAGACTTAAAACAGTGGAATAAGACATGTAGTAAACACATAAATAAGAAAAAGACATAGTTTGTTAGTTGATTATGAATGTTTTACAGAAAAATTAGGGGAGAGCAATAGATAGGATTAAAGGTATAGGGATCCAGTGGATGGAAAGTAAAGACTCTTATTCCCAATCTCTACTCATTTTTAAAGTCCACAGGTAGGACAGTCTTCCTTGGAACTAACAAAACACCAGTGTTTGATAATAATAATTCTTTTGATTGTATTTTCCCCTCTCTTTTATTCCAAACAGTAATCAGACCTTTTGTAGGGCTTGTCTGTTTTCCTGATCTGAGTTCCTTGAAAGTTGGCAGAGTAAACTGAGAAGAGAGTCCTGTGTTTTTGAGAGGGAGAGGCAGGAACAGCAAGCATAGATTATATTTTCAGACTTGGAGGAGGACAAAATATGTTCTGTCCGTACCAAAGGCAAGTTGCAGTGCCTGGAGAATAGTACTACTGTAATGTACTTTGGAAGGTTGTACCCATGCTATTAAGGTATTAGAATTTGAAAAAATTACTTTGTGAAGGTGTGGCAAAGAAGCTGTTGGGCTCCCTATTCATGTTACCATTATGTATTGAAGAGTAATCATTTTATCTTACTTTTCAAGCACTGTATATCTTTCCAATTTTTATGAACCTTTCTTTGGTGGCCACAAAATGACCAAGACCAAATTTCTCATCCTGGTTGAATGAAATTTGTCACCTTCAGTTTGATTTAGCAAAAATAAGGTAATATGACATTGTTTAAATATTCAGGTTTGAAGAATAAGATTTTTCTTGCTACAACCCCAGTTTATTATGTCTTTATTAATTAATTATTAATTATTATATGGAGAAAAAATCTTGAAATGCAAAGCAACACAGACCTGAATTTCTGGCATATTGAAGAATTCTCTCCACTGGACTTACTGGGTGGACAAATAAGCAATCTTTTTCTTGAATTTACACCTTCATATTAGTACGTGGTGATAGCACAAACTTTATTCAGTGAGTTAAAAGTTACTGAAAAGGGACAGTCAACTTCAAACCCTGGGAAATGGAAAAATGATATTAAAGCCCTCAGTTGTACAATAACACCTGATTGACACAAGATCACACACGACAGTGGTTTTAAAACTTTTCAATTTTGGACACAGCTAGGAATTTTCTCAGACATAGGGTGTTATCTTTCCCTGTCTAGCCATCTGTTTAGTCTCAAACCTCATCCTTACTCCAAACATTTCCAGGCTTATTCATCTGTCAAGAATAATCTTATTTATTCTCATAAGCTTACACCAATTTTTAGACTAATTATATTTATTTTATTAATCCCCCCCCAAGTTTAATAAAACTGATAGAGACAACTCAAGTTGTCAAAGTAATATAAATATAATAAAGCATGTGATATCCTCTCACGTACACAGGATTTACTGGAATTTGAAGCTAAGGGTGCCCACTCCTTCCTGTGGTCTCATATGAAGTCACTGGTCTTAATCCTTAATTTTATAAGCTTTTAGTTCCTAAAGTTTCCTAAATTTTGCCTTCAAAATTTCCTTTTTTTAAAAAAAAAAACAAAAACTTTATTTTATTTGTTCATTTTTATGTGGTGCTGAGGATTGAACCCATTGCCTCACACATGCCAGGCGAGCGCTCTACCACTGAGCCACAACCCCAGCCCTTAAAATTTCCTTCTTAATAGTGTATTTCCAAACTTTTTGTGTCCTATTTTGGGGTGGGAGATCAGCTCACTTAAAAGTTCTGAAATTAATATATACACCTTGGTTTTAGTAAAAGATCTAAGTCTTTTAGAACCCCAAGCTGATGACAAAAATAATTTGCAAAGTGAGGCACAAAATTGTGTATGCAGGACTTACAGAGGAGGTGCCAAAACGTGCCTGGCAATTTACGTGAAGATATAAAAGTCAGATGTTGAACGTACAGGAATTTCTTAAAAGAAAATGTCAGTGTGCTGTGGAATTTTTCTACATCTCTTCCTTCCCCACGTTAGGGAAAGGAATGATGGTAATTTTCCTTCATTTCATGTGTAATATAAGAGTTGTTGTATTTTTGTTTTTGTTTTAGTTCTTGTTTTTAATTTTGAATGCTTAGTGAATCATGTATCCTGGAGCTTAAACAATACAGCATACTTGTATTCATTTACCCCTTGAGAAATTTACAAGGTGAGAGTTTCTGTTCATTACAGCTAAAGAAGCATGGAGGCCACTGAGAATGGCCAACATTCCCACTGTTTTCAGAGGCAATGATGCATACCTGGGAATAGTCAGAGGTCATCTTAAAAGGGTGTCCACTTAAGAGAGCTTCCTGTCCCCATGCAGGCTAAGCAGAAAGATGCAGAAAACTGGTAATGCAATATGCATTGAAATCAACCACCTGAAAGAAAGGCATTGCCCTCTCAAGGGAGCTTCAGTCAAATGTATCTGGTTGGGAGACAGAATTCTCAGAAAATCCACAAAGCACCCCACAATATAAAATACTTTATAGCCCTGAAAGCACCAACTAACTCCACCTTGCCCTAACAGCAGACAAACAAATGTTTTTTAAAAATTTCTTTTCTGTTCCGTACATATCTTTCAACCCCAGAGAACACAGAAAATGTGATGGGAGAAGGAAAAGCACAAGGACAAGGAGAACCACTTTGCAGCCTAAAGTGTACCTCTAGTTTGTGGAGCACAGGAGCTTTAACTTGAATGAAAATTTGGAATTTTGTCTCTTACATGCAGTGGACATTTTCGTTTTTTAACTTTGGGGGACTAAAAATAATCAGAGGGTGTTTCATTACTTGGATATTAGCAGAAAAGTCATACAGCCTGTTGGAAATATTAGCAAAAGATTAAAAAACATCTAGATTCTGTTTGAAAAATTGAGTAGAAATATATTTTTTTACATTCCTATTTTGAATAGTATTTGACTTTAAACAATTCTTTTTCAAATCTGAACTTAATTATCTAATTAACTTCTGGCTGGAAAGGTAAATGTAAATGTTTTCGCATTTTTTAAAGGTAGTTTTTGCCTTAGTTTGGATTTATTTATAAAATATCATTGTTTGCTTACTTTGTTTTCAGAATATAAATTTTCAAGTTGAACATTTATTTCATGAAATACTATAGTATTTTAAAATTGTACTGTTTTTCAGTGTTACGACTGTAAATCATTTATGCATGATATTAATTCATGAAAAACTTTATCCTAGTAATTAGTATAGGGAATGAATCTATTATGTTTAGTGAGATACTGACTCTGCTTATTTCTTGTCATCCCAGAGGTCATTCCTTGGCATATTTCAATTGAAAGATTATTGTAATGTTTTAAAGAGCTATGCTTTTTAAAATTTTTTTATTTGCTTTATTTAGTTATACATGACAGTAGAATGCATTCATGCACTTTGATATATCATACATAGATGGGATATAATTTCTCATTTTTCTGATTTACATGTTGTAGAATCACATTGGTGATGCAGTCATATATATTTACATAAAGTAATAATGTCTGTTTTGTTCTACTATCCTATCCCCACAGCCTCTCCCCTCCCTTCCCTTCACTCTTCTCTAACCAATCTAAAGTAACTCTGTTCTTCCTTAGGGCTCCCTGCCTTATTGTGAATTAGCATCTGCATATTAGAGAAAACATTGGGCTTTGTTTTTGGGATTGGCTTATTTCACTTAGCAAGATATTCTCCAACTTCATCCATTTACCAGCAAATGTCATAAAGAGCTATGTTTATGAAGATGATTGCAAACTTTTTTTGGTACCTTCTGTGGAATGACTCAATTAAATAAATGTGAATCAGTTCAACATGTCTTAAACGAGTTCATGAACTCATTTGACTGAATATTTTATATAGAGGAAAATTTGCTGTTTAGGGGGAAATATAGGATTTTTAAAAATAAGTTGAATTAATATGACTATTTAAAATTGTCCTAATTGCTAATATAATTATCCAAAGAAAGAAGCAAACATGAATAGATAGGAAAGGAAGAAAAAAATTACATTATTAGCAGATGATTATATACCTGGGAAACCCATGGAACTCAAATGAAAAACTGTTTTAAACAAAGCTGTTATAAATAATAGAAAAGCTGTTAAGAAGTTAGCAGGGTGTTCCACATCTGTAATCCCAGCTATGTGGGAAGCTGAGGCAGGAAGTTCACAAGTTCAAGGCCAGTGTCAGCAACTTAGAAGACCCTATCTCAACAAAAAATTTAAAAAGTGCCAGGGATGGAATTCAGTGGTAGCATGGACAAGAACTTGGATTTAAAGCTTCAATAGTTAAAACATTTTTTTTTTTACTAACAATGATTTGACAGATTGATAGAACAGTGGAGTCTACAAATAAAAGTATTTGGAAGAACAGTTATGGGCAAGGTCATATTTAGTAAAAGCTGGGCCCAGTATTGTGAGCCTGTTGTTCTAACTACTCAGGAGGTTGAGGTAGGAGGATTACTTGAGCCCAGGAATTTGACATCAGACTGGGCTATGTAGCTAGACCCCCATCTTTAAATACTTAAATAAAAAAGTAAATAAGAAAAAAGTAAAATGGTTTTGTTTGTAAATGGTGTGGGTACAAATAGCTTTCTTGAGAAAAATGAATTTGGAATTATAAATCATACATACATCCATATTTAGTTCTAGAAAAATGAAAGGTTTAAATGTACAAAAAGAAAAATCAGAAGTACTAAAAGATAAACTATAAACAGGAAAATAATTGTAACATCTAAAGCAAAGGGCCAATCCCTTTAATGTGTAAAAATTTTTTACAAATCAATAAGAAATACCATTATAGATCTTAACGGAGTACTTGAACAGTCATTCCTTAGAAAGGAAAATATAAATTGCTTTTAAAAATAATGAAAAATGGTCCAAATTGAAGAAATGAAAATGATCATAGAAAGAAATTATTATTTTTCCTTAAAAAATGTACCACATATCTAAAAACTTAAAACAGAAGTATTCTTCAGGATGTAAGGAAATATATTGTATGTGGTATCATAGATTGCAACCTCCTCATTCAAGAGTAATTTCACAGTAGCTTCTAAAATTTAAAATATGCATACATTAAATCTGGCTATTTAATGTCTAAAAATGTATCCTTTAATAGACTTTCAAATGGGCAAAATATCATATGGATAAAATTTTCATTGAAGCATTGTTTCAAATTGTCTAATGTTAGAAACAACCTAAATGTTCATCACTAGGGCATTGTTCCCAGGCACAGTGGAGACATATCTGTAATCCCAGTGACTTTGGAGACTGAGGCAAGGAGGATTGCGAGTTCAAAGCCAGTCTCAGCAACTTGGTGAGGCCCTAAGTAACTTAGCAAGACCCTGTCTCAAAAAAAAAAAAAAATTAAAAGGGCTGGAGATATGGCTCAGTTGTTAAGCATCCCTGGGTTTAATCTCTATTATCAAAACAAACAAAATAAAAAACTAGGACATTTGTCAAATAGTGTACCTATGTATCTTGTATGTGGGTATGTATGTGTACATCTGTTTCCTCATTCCTTTGGTTGTCAGGCTTTAAGTACTGACAATTTCTCTCTCCCTCTCTCTCTTCCCCCCCTCCCCCTTTCTCCATGTGTGTGTAGAGAAAGAGATTACCAAATTTTATATTAATTCTCTCTCATGAATTTCCTTATCCAATTGATATTTGATATCTCCATTTGGATGTCAGAGTTATCCTTCTTATGGACATGAATATGAGACATCTTGTACTTGGCATGCCGAAACTCCTCATCTTCCTCCCTTTTTTGAGCCTACCTCATCTGAATGCATAGCAGTTTTCAACCTTTTACTCATTCAGCCTAAAAGCCCTAGAATCTTCCTCACTTTCTTTCATACTAGTTTTTGGTTGGTCCAGTAATTACTTTTGGTCAAATTACATCCAGAATCCTAACACTTTTCACCACAGGAGTTGCTACTTCATTAATCCACATCATCATCATTTCTTGCCTGGATTATTGCAGTGACTTCTAACTAGCTGTCCTGCTTCTCCACTTTTACCTGTACATTCTGTCCTCATCAATGCAACGAGAATAATTATTTTAAAACATTAGACAAAATCAAATGTTATTATTCCGATTATAACACTACAATAACATCTCTTTTGCTCAAAGTAATAGTCAAAGACCTTCTAGCAGCCTACAAGGACCTCCATGACCTGGCCCTTACTAATTTTCTGACATCATTCCCTATTACTCTCCCTCTATGTAATTCATCCTCTCAAACTGGATTTATGTGCATTAATGATAGGGGATTTTTTTTTTTTGCCTGAAATGCTCTTTCCTTGCATAGCTAAATAGCTAACTCCCCAGTCTCCTTCAGGTCTTCACTAAAATATTACCTTTTCAATGATTTATCCTGACCACTCTATTGCTTATCCCTCAGCATTTGTGATCACTCTTGTTTTGTCTTGTCTTTATTATATAGTACTTAGCACCTCTTATAGCTTTTACTCATTTGTTATGCTTGTAGTAGGTTGTTTGTCCTCACACGCTAGAATGTAAGTTTTATGCATTTTCTTCAATGATAGACCTTGAATATACAACATATATTGAATCAATAAGCAATTTGTAAGAAAAATTTAAAAAATATAAATATTCATGTCCTTCTAAAATATATGTTCATACAAATTATTTAAATGATTGTAAATACATACAATATCTCTGGAAGAATACAAAGGAAACTATTAATTATGTTTGCCTTTGTGATAAACAGTATCCGGGATGGGAAGGCAGGCGCATTACATACTATTAGAATTTGAACCAGTGACTTCTTGAATTAAAAAAAAAACAACCTACTTCAAAAATAAAATGCACAGTTGAGTCTAATCTGGTATTCAAAATTCTTTATAAAATAGAGCTTTTTGAGTTCCCTGAAAGTGTTCATTTGTATTACCACTAGGTGGCACATATCAACCAATAAGTTCTTAAAGGTTCCCAGGGAAGTTTGTTAAACAAAGCTTTCGGTTCCCTTAACTTACTCAAATTTATTTGAGCTATATCACATTGATTTTTTTTGGGGGGGAACACTTTTTAATACTATACCCATAGGTATAGCATCTCTCCCACCCTTTCTCACCAAGGAGCACTTTACCCAACTGAGCTTACATCCCAAGCCCTCCTTCCTTCCTTCCTTTCTTTCTTATTTATTTATTTAGTGACAGAGTCTCCTTGAGTTGTTGAGGGTCTCCCTACTTTGCCTAGGCTGGCCTTAAACTTGCAATCCTTTTACCTAAGCCTCCTAAGTCTAGGATTATAGATGTGAACCTTACCCAATTAGTAGCAACTGTTTAGTGCCATATAAGCTTTAGGTGATTTTTCACTATACTTTATTACTTAAAATCATGAAAACATTGGAATTGTAGAAGTACCTCAAATATGCAAAAGCTAGCTTAGATAATCTTTTTTTTTTTTTTTTTTTTTTGGCGGGGGGTTACCAGAGATTGATCTTAGGGACCACTGAGCCACATCCTCACCCAGCCCTTTAGAGATAGAGTCTCATTGAGTTGCTTAGTGCCTCAATAAGTTGCTGAGGCTAGCTTTGAACTCTCAATCCTCCTGCCTCAGCCTCCTGAGCTACTAGGATTACAGGTGTGTGCCACTGTACCTGGCTAGATATTCTTAAAAGTAATTTAAAATTTCCAGTTTCAATAAATTGAATCTGCCTATATCTTTTTACTAACAAATACCTTAATGAATGAAATTTGTAGATCCTGTGTACAAAGGTGTACTTTTATTTGATAATATTGTTTTACTGCCTTTATATAAAATTAATCAACATCCAAAACAAAAGTAGCAATCACTTTCTGAATGCTTTTATAGTATGCAATGAGGTGTTAAGCAAATGAGTACTGTAGAAGTTACAAAGATGAAATATTATTTATTTCCTTTATCTTTGTAGGTTGTTCATTGTATGATGGTGACAGTCATGAGCACAAATAGCTATAATACAAGTCATAATGTAAAACACCATTAAATGAAATAATAACTGCAATAGGAGTAGATAGTTGATATTAATTTGGGGATTCCAAGAATATTGGTGGCATTTGAGAAGAGCTTTATATATAGTTTCATTCTATAAATTGAATATAGATGCTATAGTAATTTATATTTCTATGTAAAGGGTGAATTATGTTCTATGTCTGAGATAAAGTTATGATCTTTATACATAGATGGCAAATATGAATGAATAGAATGAATATCTATGTTTTTATGATGGTAAAATTTTCCAAAAAAAAAGTGGCATGCATTTTATAAATTGTAACAAAAAACATGGAAACCTTTCTGGCATTTTTTTTAAAGTTTCGAAAAATTATTTGATTAGATAATATTTATAGTCAGCTTTAACCCATGGATTCTTCATTTTCTAAAAAACTAAGTAAGCATGTAGAAAATGTGCTCTACCTTCATTGCAATTCTTTTTTCGTTCTTATATTCTAAAAAACTATTACCTATTACATAAGGCTCATGGAAGTTTATGGTGCACATATTATTAATATTCACATTTTCCAGATAACCAGGCACAAAAAGTTTAAGAAACCTTCTAAATATAAGATGAATCATAATATAAGCTCAGTGAGCTAAGCATCTGACTCTTTTGACTATTAGCTTGCAAAATTCCTACAACTGCACTAAACTGTTAAGTCATAAAGCAACAATCACAGACCAAAGTCTGAGTAATATATTATACAATGCTCAAAGTAGATTTACTTCCAGCTCAATAGGTAAGTTTGGATTTTAAAATAAAATTACATATTTAAAAATATATCTTATTCTTTTTTGTATTTTTTAGCCAGGAAAATGTACAAATAAAAAGAAGTGGTATAAAAGTGCACTTCAAGAAGCATATCTATTCTATGGATATTCTCATGAGCAAAGACTGGAAATGTGCTGCCTGTCAAAGCAGGGTATATGAGTTTTTTGTTTTTACCACCCCAAAGAAGGATTTATTTATTTATTTAAAATGTTTACACATTTTAAAATCTCTGTATCTTTATAGGGAGATACTATGTCTGTGTCCATTGGAAAATAATTTTGCATTAATTAATAGCATGTATTTTGTCCTTGGAAGCTACTTTTGATGACAAAAAATATATTCTGTTAAAAACTGGGATAGTAATTAATGCTTCTGGTTATCTTTTTTATCTGTGCAGGTCCTCTTGTATATTTCAAAACCAATATAAATAATTCAAAATTAGAAACCATAGCTTTAAAACATACTTCTGATATGATAATTTTACTTGGATATGTATATTTTTTCAGAACATAGTATTTTGAAAATGTTTTATTTTTAAGTAAATTCAAGCCAGGAATAAAAGATGAACTATTATAATTAAGTAAAAATCTATTTCAAAGAAAATTCTCTTGAATCATAAATGTTATGGTTTATTTCTTAACCTAATTCATTAGAAAGATTATAATAGATATAACACATATTAAGTCTAAAAGATTATGATTGTCACATAAAAATGATAATTTTCAATAAACTTAAATATGTTGTAATTTTTTTTAACTTAGTCATCATAATTTTTATGTTTCACAAGGCCCCTTCTTTCTTTAGTACCTTAATTTCTAAAAAAGATTGCTCTGTGGGAAGATCTGGCCTTCAGTGATGACTAAATTTCAAAGAAATAGTGATTATTTTCTCCTTTGGAAAAGTTTTATGTATATTTTCAGTTAATTTATATGAAAATATTTTATTTGAGAAAAAGTTTAAATGTAACCCAACCACTTAAATTTAGGTTTTAAAGAAAATAAGTAGGTTTGAAAAGAATGGAAAAAGAATGATAAGCACACCACACAGGTTTATTCTGAAACCAGGAGAAGAGACATTTATTGCCACAAATGCAATTTTATTCCTTGTGCTGAAAATATAATGTCTGTGTTTATTAGCAATAAAGGTTGAACTTACTCTATTGTCACAAATACAATTTTGTGTCTTGCACAGACTATATACAGTTATCTTGTTTAACTACAATAGGCCTTGAAATATTTTTAACCATTAATACCTTTAAGTAATATAGTCATTTACTTTAAAGTTATATTACATCTATCTCCCACTCACAATACACTTGCTCTCACAATAAGTTTTGGAAATATATCTTGGCCAAGGTGTGTGCCAGGCTACTTCTGCCTTATGTCCTTTGGCATTTTCTATTCCGAGATCCTGAGGAGGCATATTTTTTGTTTGATTTTTTAGCAGTAGCTCATTTTCTTGATGAAAGTTTGATGATTTCTGCATGCAGAATTTGTAAAATTTAGTGTGATTCTTGGGAGCCATAAGCTGAAATGCTTTCATTTTTGTCCTCCAGGTGGCTAGAGTGGGGGAACATGAACAGATATCTAGGAGTTCCATCTTTACTATAGCAAGCTCACTCAGAGTCAGTATCTCTAAAATAGTCAATTTAATCCTTTGGTCTGCTTAGCATACAGTGTGGATTCTGGTACAGTATTTGACTTCTTATGTGTTCAAAAGTACTTTTGAGAGATAATTAGCCATTAATAAGATATTTCACAAAAGATGAGTACCTTAGAGACAACTCATTTATTTCATTCCAGCAAATTTGAGGATTTCTTCACCTAACAATTGCTTATTCTAACACAGAAATAATTCTACTAATATTTAGCTCGTATTCTTTGTACTCTACAGAAATTGGCACACTCTGATATCTGATATAAGTCTTTCATTGTTGAAATATGCAGGATCATTAAATAATATGTAAATAAGATTCAATCAGACTATAACAAATTTCAAAGTTCTGTCTACATGATTTAGTTGCTCTTTTTTGTTGTTGTTCTTGAATTAACTATTGCTCCAACTTGGCGATTCTTTAAGTGGGGCTTGAAAGCTTTTTATAGGAACATTCATTATAATAGTATTTTTAAAAAATAGTATTTTAAAAATATAATAGTATTTTTATAATAGTATTTTAATCCCACTAACACTCAACAATCACTGATCCTTTTGTTACTATCTCCATAGTTTTGCCCTTTCCAAAATGTCATATAGTTAGACTTAAGTATGTAGCCTTTTCATATGGCTTCTTTCACATAGTAACATGCATTTATGTTTCCATGGTTTTTATAGCTCACTTAATTTTAGTACTAAATAATATTCCATTGCTTAGGATATAATGAATTATAGGATATAATGAATGTAATCTCTTTCTAACTCAGTTTCAAGATTTTTGTATTGCTTGTAAGATTGATATTTCCTTTTAAAAAATATTTTTAGTTGTAAATGGACACAGTACTTTTATTTATTTATTTTATGTGGTGCTGAGAATTGAACCCAATGCATCACATGTGGTAGGCAAGCATCTACCATTGAGCTACAACCCCAGTCCCAAGATTAATATTTTCTTACGTGGACTACATTTTATATGTTGAGCACATATAGGGATTAAACCTGGAACCTCATGCATGCCAGGCAAGTACTATACCATTTAGTTTTACCCCCTGCCTCATGCTCTGTGTTTTAGAGTGGATGTGCCTATCTCTAAAAGTTTCCCCTCAGGATTATTCATTTCTTAAAATAGGCTTTATTTTTAGAGCAGTTTTGGAATGAGTGGAAAGTACCAGAGTTCCCGTGCACTTCTTACAGCCTCACCCACTGTCAGCATTTCATGGTTTAGTTGTTATATCATTATCCTCCAAACTCCATAGTTTACTTTAAGTGTTACTGCTAGTATTATTCTGTGGGTTTTAACAAATATATAATCACATGTATTCACCATTGTAGTATCACATACAGTAATTTCACTGCCTTAAATATCTCCTGTGCTCCACCTATTCATCTCCCCCTCCTACTAACTCTCAACAATCACTTATCCTTTTGTTACTATCTCCATAGTTTTGCCTTTTCCAAAATGTCATATAGTTAGACTTAAGTATGTAGCCTTTTCATATGGCTTCTTTCACATAGTAACATGCATTTATGTTTCCTCCATGTCTTTATGTGGTTTTTATAGCTCACTTAATTTTAGTACTGAATAATATTCCATTGCTTATATGTACTATAGTTTATCATTCAACCTCTTAGGAACATCTTAATTGCGTCCAAGTTTTGTCAGATATGAATAAATATACTGTAAACATTAAAGCACAAGTTTTTGTGTCAGCATAAGTTTTCAGTCCCTTTTGGAAAATGCCAAGAGGCATGATTCCTGATCAAATGATGAGAATTAGTTTTATAAGAAATCATCATACTGCTTTCTAAAGTGGCTGTACCACATTGCATTTCCATCAGCAATAAATGAGAGATCTTATTGTTTCACATTTTCACCATAATTTGGTGTTGTCAGTTTTTTTGGGGTTTTAGCCATTCTTATAGGTATGTAGTATTTTCTTGCTGTTTAATTTACAATTCCCTAATTACATATAGTGTTGAATATCCCTTCATATGTTTATTTGCCATCTTTATATTTTCTTTGGTGAGGAATCTATTCAGATCTTTTGCACAATTTTAAATAAATTGTTCATTGTCTTAGAGTTTTAAGAGTACTTTTAGCTGAGGATGCTGATGCAAACCTATAATCTCAGCAGCTTGAGAAGCTAAGGCAGGAATAGCTAGAGCTTAAGGTCAGCCTCAGCAATGTAGTGAATCCTTCAGCAACTTAATAAGACCCTCTTTCAAAATAAAAATAAATAAATAAATGCCCGTGAATCAAATACCTGGTACCTAAATAAATAAATAAATAGTTCTTAGCATATTTTGAATACTAGCCCTTTATCAGGTATGCATTTTGCAAACATTTTCTCCATTCTACAGAAGGTCTTTTCATTATCTTTTTTTATTGATTTAAAAAACATAAATGACAGCAGAATGCATTACAATTCTTATTACATGTATACCGTACAATTTTTCATATCTCTGGTTGTATATAAAGTATGTTGACACCAATTCATGTCTTCATACATGTACTTTCTTTGTTTGTTTGTTTGTTTTACTTTCTTTTTTTAAATTTTTATTGTTGGTTGTTCAAAACATTACATAGTTCTTGATATATCATATTTCACACTTTGATTCAAGTGGGTTATGAACTCCCATTTTTACTCCATATACAGATTGCAGAATCACATCAGTTACACATCCATTGATTTACATATTGCCATACTAGTGTCTGTTGTATTCTGCTGCCTTTCCTATCCTCTACTATCCCCCCTTCCCTCCCCTCCCCTCCCCTCTTCTCTCTCTGCCCCCTCTACTGACATTCATTTGTCCAGAATTTTATTGAGGATTTTTGCATCTAGGTTCATTAGAGATATTGGTCTGTAGTTTTATTTCTTTGAAGTGTCTTTGTCTGGTTTAGGTATCAGCGTGATGTTGGCCTCGTAGAATGAATTTGGAAGTTCTCCCTCTTTTTCTATTTCCTGAAATAGCTTGAAAAGTATTGGTATTAGTTCCTCTTTAAAGGTTTTGTAAAACTCTGCTGTATACCCATCCGGTCCTGGGCTTTTCTTAATTGGTAGTCTTTTGATGGTTTCTTCTATTTCCTCAATTGATATTGGTCTGTTTAGGTTGTCTATATCCTCCTGACTCAATCTGGGCAGATCATATGACTTAAGAAATTTATCGATGCCTTCACTATCTTCTATTTTATTGGAGTATAAGGATTCAAAATAATTTCTGATTGTCTTCTGTATTTCTGAAGTGTCTATTGTGATATTGCCTTTTTCATCCCGTATGCTAGTAATTTGAGTTCTCTCTCTTCTTCTCTTCATTAGCATGGCTAAGAGTCTGTCAATTTTATTTATTTTCTCAAAGAACCAACTTTTAGTTTTGTCAATTTTTTCAATTGTTTCTTTTGTTTTGATTTCATTAATTTCAGCTCTGATTTTAATTATTTCTTGCCTTCTACTTCTTTTGCTGTTGTTTTGCTCTTCTTTTTTTTAGGATTTTGAGATGAAGTATGAGATCATTTATTTGTTGGTTTTTTCTTTTTTAAGGAATGAACTGCAAGCAATGAATTTTCCTCTTAGAACTGCTTTCAATGTGTCCCATAGATTCCGATATGTTGTGTCTGTGTTTTCATTTATCTCTAAGAATTTTTTAATTTCCTCCTTGATGTCTTCTATAACCCATTGATCATTCAGTAACCTATTGTTCATTCTCCAAGTGATGCATGATTTTTCGTTCCTTCTTTTATCATTGATTTTCAGTTTCATTCCATTATGATCAGATAAGATGCATGGTATTATCTCTACTCCTTTCTATTGTCTAAGAGTTGCCCTGTGACATAATATATGATCTATTTTTGAGAAGGATCCATGTGCTGCTGAGAAAAAAGTGTAATTGCTTGATGTTGGGTGGTATATTCTATATATGTCAATTAAGTCTAGGTTATTAATTGTGTTATTGAGTTCTATAGTTTCCTTATTCAACTTTTGTTTGGAAGATCTGTCCAGTGGTGAGAGAGGTGTGTTGAAGCCTCCCATGATTATTGTATGGTGGTCTATTAGACTCTTGAACTTGAGAAGAGTTTGTTTAATGAACATAGCTGCACCATTGTTTGGGGCATATATATTTATGATTGTTATGTCTTGTTGGTGTATGGTTCCCTTGAGCAGTATGTAGTGTCCCTCTTTATCACTTTTGATTAACTTTGGCGTGAAATCTATTTTATTTGATATGAGTATGGACACTCCTGATTGTTTCCGAAGCCCATATGAGTGATATGATTTTTCCCAACCTTTCACCTTCAGCCTATGTATGTCTTTTCCTATCAAATGCGTCTCCTGTAGGCAGCATATTGTTGGGTCTTGTTTTGTGATCCATTCTACTAGCCTGTGTCTCTTAATTGGTGAGTTTAAGCCATTAACATTTAGGGTTATTATTGAGATATGGGTTGTTCTTCCAGCCATATTTGTTTATTTATATTACTAAACATGGTTTTTTTCCTCTTTGATTATTTTTCCCCCCTTTACTGTCCTACCTCCCACTGTTGGTTTTCATTGTTATTTTCCATTTCCTCTTCCTGTAATGTTTTGCCGAGGATGTTTTGAAGAGATGGTTTTCTAGCTGCAAATTCTTTTTAACTTTTGTTTATCGTGGAAGGTTTTAATTTCATCTTCCATCCTGAAGCTTAATTTCGCTGGATACACAATTCTTGGTTGGAACCCATTTTCTTTCAGTGTTTGAAATATGTTATTCCAGAATCTTCTAGTTTTCAGAGTCTGTGTTGAAAGATCAGCTGTTATCCTGATTGGTTTACCCCTAAATGTAATCTGCTTCCTTTCTCTTGTAGCTTTTAAAATTCTCTCCTTATTCTGTATGTTGGGCATCTTCATTATAATGTGTCTAGGTGTGGATCTCTTATGATTTTGCACATTCGGCGTCGTGTAGGCTTCTAGGATTTGGGAATCTGTCTCATTCTTCAAGTCTGGGATGTTTTCTCGTATTATTTCATTGAATAGATTCCTCATTCCTTTGATTTGGACCTCTATACCTTCCTGTATCCCAATGACTCTTAAGTTTGGTCTCTTAATGTTATCCCATATTTCTTGGATGTTCTGCTCATGGTTTCTTAACAGTCTTGCTGAGCTGTCTATGTTCTTTTCAAGTTGAAATACTTTGTCTTCATTGTCGGATGTTCTATCTTCTAAGTGTTCTACTCTGCTGGTAGTATTCTCAATTGAGTTTTTAAGTTGGTTTATTGCTTCCTGCATTTCTAGGATTTCTGTTTGTTTGTTTTTTATAACCTCTATCTCCCTGTATAGTTGATATTTTGCTTCCTGGATTTGTTTATGTAATTCATTGTCGAAGTGATCTTTTATTGTCTGATTTTGCTGTCTAATGTCTTCCTTGAGACTCCAGATCATCTGAAGCATGTATATCCTGAATTCTTTATCTGACATTCCATCTGCTGCAGCTATTACCTCTTCTAAAGTTGAGTTGACCTGCATTGCTTGTGGTCCTTTCTTTCCTTGTCTTTTCATACTGCTCGCGTTTCTTTCTGCTTGGTGAAACTGTTGTGTTTTTGAAATTTTCCCCCTATATATTTATATTGCTGTTGTATAGTTGAAAAGTCTCCCTTGCAGGGGTGGGCGGCGGCTGTGCTCCTCCTCCAATTGGGGTGATCTGTCTACCACGCTGACGGGCCGCTGGGCCTGTTGTGCCAGTCGATCGCAGGTCTGCCTACTTTGCAGGCGCGGGAGGCGGCTCTGCTCTGCCCCTACTCCAATTGGGGTGACGTGACTACCATGCCGGCAGGCCGCTGGGGCTGTTCCGGGCGCGGGCAGCGGCTCTGCTCTGCCCCTACTCCAATTGGGGTGACGTGACTACCGCGCCGGCGGGCCGCTGGGCCTGTTCCGGGCGTGGGCGAAGGCTCTGCTCTGCCCCTACTCCAATTGGGGTGACGTGTGTACCACGCCGGCAGGCCGCTGGGCCTGATCCGCCTGTCGGTTCCAGGTCTGCCTACCTTGCAGGCGCGGGCAGCGGCTCTGCTCTGCCCCTCCTACCACGCCCGCAGTCCGCTGGGCCTGTTCTGCTGGTCGGTCGCAGGTCTGCCTACCTTGCGGGCGCGGGTGGCGGCTCTGCTCTGCCCCTACTCCAATTGGGGTGACGTGACTACCGCGCCGGCGGGCCGCGGGCGGCTGCTCTGCTCTGCCCCTCTGGCTTGATGACAAAGTGAGAGAGACTCGGGTGTTTGTGACTCACTTTCTTTACCAGGAGACCAACTGTTTCTGTCGCAGCTGGTATCGATGAAGTTCTCTCCTCCGCCACTTTCTGATGACATCAGATCTCTGCCATGTTGGTATCCCATGCGAATGGCAGCATTTCCTTCCCTTTGCCGGGTGACCAAAGCAACGGGTGAGTCCTGACCGGCCCTCACAAGCCCCGTCTCAATCCTGTTGCCACTGCGTATGAAGGCTCGGTTGGTATTTACCTCCACAGTATTCAGCAGGGCCCGGACCGAGAAGCAGTTTCCGCGGGTTCTTTAGCCCTGGGCCAGAGCAGTTCCGGGAGTCGGAATTCGGCCGCTCCGGGCTCAGTGTATGTTCTGATAGGAGCAGGCTCCAAGAAGCAGTTTCCGCAGGTTCTTTATTACTGAGCCTGAGTAATTTGTCTGCGAGATGCAGGCGAATGGCAACCTGAAATTACCTGTTCTATGGCTGAATGAGCTGTGATCAGTCGAAAACAGGGATGGTGACGTCAGCTCTCCAAGATGGTGGCCGCTGGCTTCCTCTGTGGTCTGACCGGTGTGGAGAACCGAATTGGACCGCTTCCTTCCCCCATCTCAAACCCAGAATTCAGCCCTGAGCACGGTGATTGCACAGCTGGCATAAGCCCGCAGAATCCACAGCGCTGTATCTTTGCGTTGCTATCTCGTCGTTTCCCAGCGCGCGCCGCAGACTCTAGCCGCCGGGCGATTTGCTGAATAAGCAGCGTGACCCTCCGTGCGGACAAATCTCTCGCGTTTGAGCCCCCGTAGCTGATCCTCGTGTGATGGAAATCCTTCCTCTAGGTTTTGGAGCACCCCAATTTTGCTGGAAATTCCTAACAAGATAGCTTTTAGCCGTTCTAACTCATCATTCTCCCGCACAGTGACGCGGTACACGGGGCTGATGCATTCCCTTCGCAGCCATCTTCCATCCCCCATCCATACATGTACTTTGGATGATGATGTCTATCACATTCCACCATCCTTGCTATTCCCCTGCCCACTCCCTTTCCCTCCCACCCCTCTGCCCTATCTAGAATTCATCAATTCCTCCCATGCTCTCCCTCCCTACCCCACTAAGAGTCAGCCTCCTTATATCAGAGAAAACATTTTACATTTGTTTTTGGGGGTATTGGCTAACTTCACTTAGCATTATCTTCTCCAGTGCCATCCATTTACCTGCAAATGCCATGATTTTATTCTCTTTTATTGCTGAGTATTTTCCAGAGCAGATGTTTTTAATTTTGAAGTTGAGTTTATCATTTCTTTCATGGACCATGCCCTTTATATTGTATTTAAAATGTCATTGCCATGTCCAAGATCATCTAGATTTTCTTCTTATTGTATTAGTCAGCTTTCTGTCACTGTAACAAAATACCTGAAATAGTGAACTTATACAGAGTAAAGTTGTTTTTTGTTTTTTTTTTTAATTTTGGCTTACAGTTTAGAGGTTCCAGTAGATATCAAGTGGACCCATTGCTTTTAGGTCTTTCATGAGATACCTTTTTGAGTGGATGTGCTTATCTCTAGCTTTTTTTTTGCTAGTATTATCCACTTTAAAAAAATAGACAGTCTGGGTCCACAGAAAAGTGAGTAGAAGGTACATACAGCTCCCATATATTTTCTGAAGTTACCACACACAGCCTCCTCACTCAACATTTCACAACACATAGTTCATTTGTTACAGTTGATGAATCCACATTGACATATCATTAGCACCCGAAGGAACAATGACAGGGAACATGTTCTAGAGTAAAGTACTTGCCTTATGGCCTGGAAGGAAAAGAAATGGAAAAAGGAAATGGCCAAGGTCCCACAAACTTCTTTGAGGGCATCTCCAGTAATGTAAAGACTTTCCACCAGGCCACACCTCCTGAAGCATTACCCTTCAACACATGGGCCTTTGGGGGACATTCAGATCAAAATGTATTGGCTGTGTACTAGGAATTTTATAGTTTGCATTTTATATTAAGTTTTAGAACCTATTTGAGATTAATTTTTGTGAAGGGTATAAGATCCATGTCTATATTCATATTTTTTTGCATGTAAATGTCCAGTTATTCTGATACTATTTCTTGAAAAGACTATGTTTTTGCTTTATTGTATTGCCTTTGCTCTTTTGTCAAATATCTGCTATCTTTATGTGGGTCTGCTTCTGGACTACCTTCTGTTTCATTTATTTGTGTAATCTTTTATCAGTATCAAACTATTTTGATTACTTTAGCTTTATAGTAAGTCTTGAAGTTGGGTAATACCAGTTCTCCAACTTTTTTCATCTTCAAAAATATGTTGGTTATTTTGGTCTTTTTTTCTCTCCATTTAACCTTATAATCAGTTAACTGATATCCACAAAATAAATTGCTGAAACTTTTGTTTGGAATTGCATCATCCATAAATCAAGTTAAGAACAATTAACATCATAACAATGTTTTTTTTCTAATCATGAACATAGAATGTCTCGATGATGATGATGATGATGATGATGATTTTGTGGTGCTGGGGATCAAAACCAGGGTTTCTTGCATGCCAAGCAAGTTCTCTACCAATTGAGCTGCATCCGCAGTCCGTATTTCTTCATCATCATTATCATTATTATAATTATTATAATTATTTCTTCAGTTTTGTAGTTTTCCTTTAGATATTGTACATAGTTCATTGGATTTTTGCCAAACCATTTCATTTTGGGAATATTTATGTAAATGATAATGTGTTTTAATTTCAAATTCCACTTATTTGTTGTAGGTATATACAAGAGGGACTGACTTTTACATGAGATTATCCTTAACTTGGCTATGATCATTTATTAGTTCCAGGAGGTTTTGTTTTGTTTTGTTAATTCTTTTGTATGTTTTATAGACAATCAAACATCTATGAACAAACATGATTTTATTTTTTATTTGAAAACTTTGTTTTATTTCCTTTGTCTTATTTCATTAGCTAGAAACTCCATCACAATGTTTAAAAACAAGTGGTTTGAGGGAACATTATTTGATTGTCCTTGATCTTCATAGGAAATCGTCTAGTTTGTAATTACTAAATGAGATATTAGCCTTAGATGTTTTAAAATATGTTCTTGATCAAGTTGAGTAAGATCCTCTCTTAGTTTGCTAAGATTTTTATACTGAATGGTGTTGGATTTTTGTCAGTTGCTTTCCTCCCATCTACTGATATGATCATGTGATGGTTTTTCTTTGTGTTGGATTATATTAATTTAATTTCAAATGTTGAACTACCTTGCATCCTTGGGATAAGTCTCACTCGATCATGATGTATTATTTCTTTTACATTGTTGAATTTGATTTGCTAATATTTTGTTTCATTAAATATTTTTGTATCTTGTTCATAAGCAATATTGTTCTATAGTTTTCTATCCTTCCAGGATATTTATCTGTTTTTGGTATTAGTGAAAAACTGGCCTCATTGAATGAGGTAAGAAATATTTCCTCTACATCTGTCTCCTGAGTTTGTATACATAATTTCTTTCTCAAATATTTGGTAAAATTACCAGTGAAACCATTTGAGCTTTGTGCTTTTTATTTTGGAGTGTTATTATATTTATTCAGTTTAATATATGTGAATCCATTAAAATTTGCTGATTTTTCTTGTGGGAGTTTTGGCCAAGTGCATCTTTCATGAAAGTGATTCATTTAAATATGTTATCAAATTTGTTGATATAGAATCTGTGTTGATAAAATTTCTTTATTATCCTTTTAATGTCAATGGTAACTGAAAAGATGTCACCTTCTTTCATTTCCAGTGTTATAATTTGTGTCTTTTTCTTTTTCTTTTCTTTCTTGTTTGTTTGTTTGTAGTTAGCCTCAGTGGAGTCTTATTGATTATATTGATCTTTCAAAGAACTATCTCTTGGCTCTGTTGACTTTTTCTATTTACTTCCTGTTTTTAAACTACTTGATATATGCTATTTCTTCATTTCTTATTTTTTGCTTAATTTAGATTTAATCTGCTTTTCTTTTTCCAGTTTCCTAAATGAGATGCTTAGTTATTGGTTTTAGTACTTTCTTCCTCTCTGCTATGTATGCATTCATTACTGTAAATTTCCTTCCAAGCACTGGTTTTGCTGCATCCCATAACTTTTTAAAATTGATTAATCAATCTCTTTGTCCTAATTTGTTATTCATAACACCAAATGCATTTCAGTTCATTATACACAAATGAACCGAATTTTTTCATTTCTCTTGTTGTACACAAAGTAGAATCACACCATTCGTGTCTTCATACATGTACCTAGGGTAATGATGTCCATCTCATTCCACCATCTTTCTTACCCACATGCCTCCTCCCTACCCCTCCCTCCCTTTTGCTCTATCCAAAATTCCTCCATTCCTCCCATGCTCCCCCACCACCCCATTATGGATCAGCATCCACATATCAGAGAAAACATTTGCCCTTTGGTTTTGGGGGATTAGCTTACTTTACTTAGCATGATATTCTCCAGCTCCATCCATTTACCTGCAATTGCCATGGTTTTATTCTCTTTTAATGCTAAGTAATATGCCATTCTGTATATTTACACAGTTTATTTATCCATTTATCTATTGGAGGACATCTAGGTTGGTTCCACAATTTAGCTATTGTGAATTGTGCTGCTGTAAACATTGATGTGGCCATGTCACTTTAGTGTGCTGTTTTTAAGTCCTTTGGGTATAAACCAAGGAGTGGGATAGCTGGTCAAATGGTAGGTCCATTCCCAGTTTTCTAAGGAATCTCCATACTGCTTTCCAGATTGGTTGCACCAATTTGCAGTCCCACCAGCAATGTATGAGTGTGCCTTTTGCCCCACATCCTGACCAACACTTATTGTTACTTGTATTCTTAATAACTGCCATTCTGACTGGAGTGAGATAAACTCTTAGAGTAGTTTTGATTTGTATTTCTGTAATTGCTAGAAATATTGAACATTTTTTCATATATTCATTGCTCTATTGTATATCTGCTTCAGAGAAGTATCTGTTCAATTCCTTAGCCTAGTTATTGATTGGGTTATTTGTTTTTTTAGTGTTAAGGTTTTTGAGATTTTTACATATCCTGGAAATTAGTTCTCTGATTTGCATGTGGTAAAAATTTGCTCCCGGCGCTGGGGATGTGGCTCAAGCGGTAACGTGCTCACCTGGCATGCGTGGGGCGCTGGGTTCTATCCTCAGCATCACATAAAAATAAAATAAAAAAGATGTGTCCACCGAAAACTAAAAAAATAAATATTAAAAAATTCTCTCTCTCTCTCTCAAAAAAAAAAGAAATTGCTCGCATTCTGTAGGCTCTCTATTTTCCTTACTGATTGTTTCTTTTGCAGAGAAAAAGCTTTTCAGTTTAAAACTATCTCATTTATTAATTGTGATTTAGGAGTCCAGTTAAGGAACTTGGGGCCTAATCCAACATGATGAAGATTTGGGCCTACTTTATCTTCTATTAGGTGTAGTGTCTCTGGTCTAATTCCTAGGTCTAATTCCTAGGTCACTGATCCACTTTGAGTTGAGTTTTGTACACGGTGAAAAATAGGGGTTTAATTTCATTTTGGTATATATGGATTTCCAGTTTTCCTAGCATCATTTGTTGAGAGGCTATCTTTTCTCCAATATATGTTTTTGGCACCCTTATCTAGTATGAGATAAGTGTATTTATGTGGGTTTATCTCAGTGTCCTCTATTTTGTACTATTGGTCTACAACTCTATTTTGCATACCAGAAATTTTGATACTTTACATTTCATTTTCATCTAGTTCAAAATGTCTTTTAAGTCAGGTGCAGTGGCATTCACCTGTAATCCAGTGGCTCAGGAGGCTGAGGCAGGAGGATCTCACATTAAAAGCCAGCTTCAGCAACTTAGTGAGGTCCTAAGCAACTTAGCAAAGCCCTGTTTCAAAAACTATAAAGGGCTAGGGATGTGTCTCAGGACTATAACGCCCCTGTGTTCAAAATCACTGGTACAAAAAAAAAAATTTTTTTTTTTTTTTTTTAGTTTTTCTCTTGAGATTTTTTTCTTTGATCCATGTGCTATTTAGAAGTATGTTGTTTGATCTTCAAGTATTTTGGGATGTGTAAGCTCTCTTTTTGCCATTGACTTCTAGTTTAATTCCATTGTGGTCTAGGAACAGACATCATTTTATTTCTTTAAAATTTGCTAAGATTTGTTTGTGGTCCAGAATGTGAACTGTTTTAGTGAACATTCCATATAAACATAGGAATGTATCTTATACAGTTGTTGTATGAAGTAGTCTATCAATGTAAAATATATACAGTTGACTGAGGGTGCTGTGCCTTCTAGATTTGCCTGTTTCTGATAGAGGGGAGTTGAAGTCCCAAGGTATAATACTGGGATAATTTTTTATCCTTTCAGCTTTATGAGATTTGTCTTTTATTCAGTGCATACACATGAAGTGTTGTTAAGTCTTTTTGGAGTACTGACCTCTTCTATAATGCTCTCTTTATTACTAACAACTTTCCTTGATTAGAAATCTACTCTATCTGAAATTAATATTGCTACTCCTACTTTTTTTCATTGTGTTAGTATGATATATCTTTCTTTTAACTGTGCATGTAGGCCATTGATGTTTAATATGATTAAACATATTAATATATAGTGGAACTACCATCTACCATATTTGTTGCTATTTTCTATTTGTTGCCTTTATTCTTTGTTGCTATTTTTGTCTTCCATTCTTTTTGCCTTTTGTGGTTTTAATTATGCATTTTGTATGATTTTGTTCCCTTTACATTCAACAATTATACTTTTTTGAAAACTTGTAGTAGTTGCTTTAGAGTTTGCAGTATGCATTTATAACTAGGTCAAGTTCACTTACAAGTCACTGTACTCCTATATGGCTAGTGAAAACACCTTATAGTAACAAAATATTCCTAATTCTTCCCTCTCGGGCCATGAATCATTACTGGCATTCATTTTGCTTACATATAAGCATATGGAATCATATGTATATTCATATATAAACATACACAGAAGATATGTACGTGAGTATAAATAGCCAAATGTATTATTATTTTCAATATTTTGAATAAATTGTTATTAGATCAATTAAGAAAAATAAAAGTCTTTTTTTTAATTTGACCTCCACCATTCATTCTCTGTTTTTTTTTTAAACATAGATCTGAGTTCTTTTAATATTTCTCATACGGCAGGTCTACCAGAAAAAAAAAATCCTTAATTTTTGTTCATTCACAGAAGTCTTTATTTCTTTTCTTTTAAAGGATTTTTCAATATGATATTGAATTTTAGGTTGATTTTTTTCCACTAACACTTTATTCACTCTCTTATTGCTTATGTGGTTTCTGAGGAGAAGTTAGTTATAATTTTCATCTTTGCTTCTTTATGGGTAAGGTGAGGTTTTTTTCCCCTTCTGAATCACTCAAGAATTTTTTCTTCTTTAATTTCCTTTATTTTAACATAAATAAGACTAAGTGTAGATTTGTTAGCACTTATCTTGCTCAGTATTTCTCTGAGTTTTTGGACCTGTATTTGGTGCCAGATATTAATTTAGGGGAAATTCTGTGAAATTGTTTTTCAAATCATTTCTTTCCTGTCTCTCATTTTTCTTCTGGTACTCCTGTTATGTACAAATTACAGTTTTGTGCTTTTCTGGTTGTCTCATATTTCAATATTCTTTCCTCTCTCTTTTTTTGCCTCTTTTATTTTTGATTTTCAGTTTTTGTAGTTTCTATTAATATATCCTCAAGTTCAGAGTTTCTTTCTTCAGCTGTGTCTAGTTTGTTCATTAGCTCATCAGAAGCATTCTTCCATTTCTTTTGATCCTCCAGCATTTTTTTGATTCTTTCTTAGAATTGCCATCTCTTTGCTTATATTTCTCACCAGTTCTTGCATGTCATCTGCTTTTTATATATTAACTATAATTGGCTTAAATTCACAATCTGATGATTACACTATTTCTACCAAATCTGATCCAGTTCTGATGCTTCTCTGTCTCTTCAATTTGTTCATTTTGCCTCTTAATATGCCTTATAATTTTTATTGAAAGATGAGCATGATGTCTTGAGTAATAGGAACTATAATCATAATCCTTTACTAGTACAATGCTAAGGCATGAGGGGAGGGGAAACATTCTATAGTCCCATGATTAGGTCTCATTTCTAGGCTATGAGCTTTGTTTCTTTTTTTCTTAATTCTCTTCTGTCTCTCTCTCTCTTTTCTTTTTTTTTTTTTTCATTCTTTTTCTTCACCTGTTTAGGTGATAAAGAACAACCCGAAGGGGCTGGGATTGGGCATTTGCTTCCCTCAGGTTAGTTAGGCTGTGAAAAAACCCAGTATGTTAGAGGGTTTCATTTGAGGATAGGCCTTGTTCAGTTTTAATTATTTGTCAGGATTGATATTTCTATCTTTTAATTATAATAAGATACACTGTTTTTTTAATTTTCATTATTGGTTGTGAGGATTGAACCCAAGTGTGCTTTAACCCAAATGTGCTCTGGTACATTTCCTCCTCATCCTGCTAAAATCCTGGGAGAATTTTCTCTATGCTACACAGTGAGAATGTGGTGGACCTCCTGGAGGAAAAAACTCACAAAAGTGTTCCAAACTCTCCCCCTATTTTTCATGACAGGGTCTCCCTGGAGTTTTTATCATTCAGGTTTGTCCATACTGAGCTTCCAGCAATATATCAGTTCAAGTTCAAGTTTTCCTATCCCTGTACAGTTTCCATGGAGATCTCAAGTAAGTAATGATTCTCTGTATTTGTGTATTTCTCCAAATTTTGTAGGACAGGTGTGCCATATGAAGTGAAGTCATTTTACTTCTCAGAGGAATCTAAGAATTGTTAATTTTTCAGTATGTTCAGCTTTTAACATGATGGGATGAAGTAGCAACTTCAACTTCATCCCAACATGTTAAAGTTGTTAAGACATACTAGCAGCTGGACTGTCTTCTACCTATTTAAGAAAGTAATCTAAGCTGTCACATTTAAAGCACAAACTAATAGTTTTTCAGAAGCTATCAATGGACATGTTTAAAAATATATATATGGGGATGGGGGAGAAGCCATTGAATTATGTTTCCATTTATATTCCTCTCTAATATGGTTGTAATTTTTTTTTTTAATTACCATCAATTTGGGGACCCAAAGCATCATTTCCTCTACTCATTTAGAACATTTTTATTTACTACCTGCTGCTCCTCTTTTGTACTTCAAAAATATGACTTGGCTACAACTCAGAAGAGGAATAGATACTCTTCATTATCCAAATCTACATTGCTTGTCAACTGTTTTTTACTCTTTATTGTGAGAGTCCTTACAGAGATTTCTGAAGAAAATCTTTCACACTAGAGAAAATTTGGCACCTAGAAAGTGGTTAATATTGCTGAAGTTGAACACTGACCTCCTGTTATTAGTAGAGAAATCACTAATCGTCATAATGTTTCAAGTATTATTTAAGAATTTCCCTTTGGTGTTTGAAAATCACTGTGACTGATGCTTCCCAAGACGTTCTCCTGTTATTGGGAGATGATTCTACAGCTATTGAACATAAAAAGTTACTTGAACAACATTCTGGATATTTCTCTTCTCAATCTTCTCTATTTCTGTATTGGAAAATTTCCCTAAGAATGACTATATTTTGAGAGGAAATATAGCAAATGTCTATTATGTTTTTATTAACTCTCTGTATGCTAATAGAGTTGATTGAATCCCATTTTATTTTTTGAGTTGCTTTTCTCAGTTTTAATTATTTGTCAGGATTGATATTTCTATCTTTAATTATAATAAGATCCACTGTTTTTTTTTTCTTTATTGGTAGTGGGAATTGAACCCAAGTGTACTTTAGTACTGAGCTACATCCACAGTATTTTATTTTTTTGTTCTGAGAAAGGGTCTCAGTAAGTTTCTTAGGCTGTCTTAAAACTTTGTGATTCACAAGTCACTGGGATTATAGGCATGCACTACTTTACCTGGTGTTACTGATCCCTTTTATAAAACTAGAATATATTGTGGGATTTTGCCTAATTTTTTCTTATATCTTAAAATATTTGTCTATTTTATTATTACTCATTAATCTATCCAGTTTTGTTTAAAAGACTGAAATAATTAAATAAAAGGATAGTGGATTAACCTAAAAAAGATGATTCAACAGTGAAATATATTATACTATTTTTCCTACTATTCCAAACGTTAAAATCTACCTTCATACATACACACCTACGTATCCATAGTATCTTATTTTAAATGGAAGTAAACAGTTGATTGTCTATTATTTTTCAGAAATTATTTTGGGAACTTTTTAAACATGAATTTTATTATTTAAATCTCCCAATATATCAATGAGGTAATAGTTATACCTCTAGTTTATCAATAAACTGAGGGTCTAAAAATATATATATGTTGTCTTATATCTTGTAGCTTATACTAAGTAAATGCTTAGTTTATGTTAATAAATTTCATTAACTTGTTGGGTAAAATGTATATTTCAGATTGATGTAAGATTTTGGATAAAATGCATGTATACTTGTTATAAATTATATCAAGTACCCACTGCATGTAAAATTTTGTCCCTACTTTTGAGAAATAATCTAGTCTTGCAGAATTCTTAGACGTATGCAAAAGTAACAATAATATGAGGAAGAAATTTCCATAGCTTAAGATGACTATGAATTTGCAAAATAAGTGGAGATGTTTCTTAGTTGGAGGAATCATCTCTAATGGTAGATGGTCTTGTACTTTCATCTGTGGGGAGAACAGGTATTTCAGGAGGAAAGATCATCTCAAGCATATATTTAGATATGTAGAAGGAGTGTTTATGTGTGACAGTTGTAACTATGAATATGATTAACAGCTTAGGTGGATTTTCATGTTTGATACCAAATAGTTTTTGCCAAAATATTAGCACACATATATTGAACATACCAAAATAATATCCTGGAATAATTTTCTATAATCAATTTCGTTACTAATTATTCTGGTTTTAGTAATAGTAGCATAAAAAAAGGATTGGTAGTCCCCATTCTCTTTTTTATTAATTTATTTATATATGATAGTGTAATGCATTACAATTCTTATTACACATATAGAGCACAATTTTTCATATCTCTGATTGTATGCAAAGTATATTCACACCAATTTGTGTCTTTATACATGTACTTTGGATAATGATGTCCATCACATTTCACCATCCTTTCTAACCCCTTGCCCTCTCCCTTCCCCTCCCATCCCTCTGCCCTATATAGAGTTCATCTGTTCCTCCCTTGCTCCCCCTCCCTACCCCATATGAATCAGTCTCTTTATATCAGAGAGAACATTCCTCATTTGTTTTTCTGGAATTGGCTAACTTCACTTAGTATTATCTTCTCTAACGCCATCTATTTACCTTCAAATGCCATAATTTTATTCTCTTTTATTGCTTAGTAATATTCTATTGTGTACGTATGCCACATTTTTTTTATCCACTCATCTTTTGAAGGGCATATACGTTGGTTTCATAGTTTAGCTATTGTGAATTGTGCTGCTATAAACATTAATGCAGCTGTGTCCCTGTAGTATGCTGTTTTTAAGTCCTTTGTGTATAGACCGAGGAGAGGGATAGCTGGGTCAAATGGTGGCTGCCATTCTGACTGGAGTGAGGTAAAATTTTAGAGTGGTTTTGATTTGCATTTCTCTAACTGCTAGTGATATGAACGTTTTTTCATATATTTGTTGATTGATTCTATATCCTCTTCTGAGAAGTGTTTGTTCAAGTCCTTGACCCAGTTATTGATTGGGTTATTTGTTTTTGGTGCTTAGCTTTTTGAGTTCTTTATATACCCTAGAGATTAGTGCTCTGTTGTGTAAGGTGTAAAGATTTGCTCCCAAGATGTAGGCTGTCTATTCACCTCACAGATTGTTTTGCTGAGAAGAAACTTTTTAGTTTGAATCCATCCCATTTATTGATTTGTTATTTTAATTCTTGCACTACAGGAGTCTTATTAAGGAAGTTGGGGCCTAATCCCACATGATGGAGATTAGGGCCTACTTTTTTTTCTATTAGACACAAGGTCTCTGGTTTTATTCCTAATCCTTGATCCATTTTGAGTTGAGTTTTGTGCATGGTGAGAGATAGGAGTATAATTTCAATTTTTTGTGTATGGATTTCCAGTTTTCCCAGCACCATTTGTTGAAGAGGCTATCTTTTCTGCAATGTATGTTTTTGGCACCTTTGTCTAATATAAGATAATTGTAATTTTGTGGGTTAGGCTCTGTGTACTCTATTCTGTACCAGTGGTCTAGCAGTCTGTTTTGGTGCCAATAACATGCTGTTTTTGTTACTACTGCTCTGTAATACAGTTTAAATTCTGGTACAGTGATGCCACCTGCTTCATTCTTCCTGCTAAGGTTTACTTTAGCTATTTTGGATCTCTTATTTTTCCAGATGAATTTCATGGTTGCTTTTTCTATTTCTATGATGAATGCCATTGGGATTTTGATCAGAATTGCATTAAATCTGTATAGTGCTTTTGGAAGTATGGTCATTTTGATAATATTAATTCTGCCTATCCAAGGGCAAGTTGTCTCTTTCTATCTTCTAAGGTCTTCTTTGACTTCTTTATTTAGGGTTCTGTAATTTTCATTATGTAGATCTTTCATTTTCATTAAGTTGATTCCCAAGAATTTTATCTTTTTTGAGGCTATTGTAAATGGGGTAGTTTTCTTTGTTTCCCTTTCTGAGGATTTGTCACTAATATACAGAAATTCTTTTGATTTATGGGTTGTTGACTTTATATCCTGCTACTTTGCTGAATTCATTTACTAGTTTTAGAAGTTTTATGGTGGAACTTTTAGGGTCTTCTAGGTGTAGAATCATATCATCAGCAAATAGTGCCAATTTGAGTTCTTTTCTATGTGTATCTCTTTAATTACTTTCATCTGTCTAATTGCTCTAGCCAGTGTTTCAAGAACTATGTTAAATAGAAGTGGTGAAAGAGGGTATCCCTGTTTTTTTTTTTTTGTTTGTTTGTTTTTTTTTTTTTTTTTTTTTTTTACAGTTTTTAGAGGGAATGTCTTCAATTTCTCTCCATTTAGAATGATGTTGGCCTGGGGCTTAGCATAGATAGTCTTTATGATGTTGAGATATGTTCCTGTTATGCCTTATTTTTCTGGTGTTTTGAACATAAAGGGATGCTGTATTTTTGTCAAATGCTTTTTCTGCATCTATTGAGATGATCATATGGTTCTTATTTTTAAGTCTATTGATGTGATGAATTATATTTATTGATTTCTTTATGTTGAACCAAACTTGCATCCCTGGGATGAATCCCACTTGATCTTGGTGCACAATCTTTTTGATATATTTTTTGTATTAGATTTGCTAGAATTTTATTGAGAATTTTTGCATCTATGTTCATTAGAGATACTGGCCTGAAGTTTTCTTTTTTTGATGTGTCGTTGCCTGGTTTTGGAATCAGGGTGATACTGGCCTCATAGAATGAGTTTGGAAGTGCTGCCTCTTTTTCTATTTCCTGAAATAAATTGAAGAGTATTGGTAGTAGGTCTTCTTTAAAGATCCCGTAGAACTTGGCTGTGTATCCATCTGGACCTGGGATTTTCTTGGTTGGTAGACTTTTGATGGCATCTGCTATTTCATCACTTGAAATTGATCTGTTTAAATTGTGTATATCATCCTGATTCAATTTGGGCAAATTATATGACTCTAGAAATTTGTTGATGCCTTCGATATTTTCTATTTTTTGGAGTACAAGTTTTTAAAATAATTTCTAATTATCTTCTGTATTTCTGTAGTGTTTGTTGTGATATTTCCTTTTCTATTACGTATGTTAGTGATTTTTCTCTCTCCTTCTCTTCATTAGCATGGCTAAGGGCCCACCAATTTTATTTATTTTTTCAAAGAACCAACTTTTGTTCTGTCAGATTTTTCAATTGTTTCTTTTGTTTCAATTTCTTTGATTTCAGCTCTGATTTTAATTAGTTCCTGTGTTCTGCTGCTTTTTTCTTGGACTTTGAGATGTGATATTAAGTCATTTATTTGTTGACTTTTTTTTTCTTTTAAGGAATGAACTCCATACAATGAACTTTCCTCTTAGAACTGTTTTCATAGTGTCCCAGAGATTTTGATATGTTGTATCTATGTTCTCATTCACCTCTAAAAATTTTTTAATCTCGCCCTTGATGTCTTCTGCAGCCCATTGCTCATTCAGTAGCATATTATTTAGTCTCCAGGTGTTGGAGTGGATTTTATTTCTTACTTTATCATTGATTTCAAATTTTATTTCATTATGATCTGATAGAATGCAGGATAGTTTCTCTACTTTGTATATTTGCTAAGAGTTGCTTTGTGGCATTGTATATGGTCTATTTTAGAGAAGGATCCATGTGATGCTGAAAAGAAAGTGTATTCTCTCATTGAAGGATGAAATATTCTATATATGTCAGTTCTAAATTATTGATTGTATTATTGCGTTCTAGAATTTCTTTGTTCAGCTTTTGCTTGGAAGATCTATCTAGTGACAAAAGAGGTGTGTTAAAGTCACCCAAATTTACTGTGTTGTGGTCTATTTGACTCTTGAACTTGAGAAGAGTTTGTTTGATGAATATAGATGCTCCATTGTTTGGGGCATATATATTTATAATTTTTAAGTCTTGTTGGTGTATGGTTCCCTTGAACAGTATGTAGTGTCCTTCTTTATCCTTTTTGATTGACTTTAGTTTGAAGTCTACTGTATTTGATATGAGGATGGAACCCCCTGCTTGCTTCCACAGTCCATGTGGTGAGTGGTATGATTTTTCCCAACCATTCACCTTAAGTCTATGGATATCTTTTTTATGTGATGAGTCTCTTGGAGGCAGCAGATTGTTGGGTCTTTTTTTTTTTTTGATCCAATCTGCTAGTCTATGTCTTTTGATTGGTGAGTTTAGTCCATTAGCATTCAGGGTTATTATTGAGACATGATTTGTATTCCCAGCCATTTTTGTGTATTTTTGGTATTTTATGTGACTTGTTTTCTCTTCTGGTTAGATTTTTCTTTAGTGTAATACCTGCCTCTGCTGATTTTCAACATTGTTTTTTATTTCCTTTTCTTGGAATATTTTGTTGAGGATGTTCTGTAGTGTAGCCTTTTAGTTGTAAATTCTTTTAACTTTTGTTTATCATGGAAGGTTGTTATTTCATCATCAAATCTAACGTTTAGTTTTGCTGGATATAAGATTCTTGATTGGCATCCATTTTCTTTAAGAGCTTAGGTATATGTTGTTCCATGATCTCCTGGCTTTGAGGATTTAGGTTGAAAAATCTGCTGATATACGAATTTGTCTCCCCCATATGTGGTCTGATTCCTCTCTCTTGTGGCTTTTAAGAATCTATCCTTATTCTGTATGCTAAGCATTTTCATTATAATGTGACTTGGTGTAGATCTGTTGTAATTTTGTACATTTGGTGTTCTGTAAGCCCTTTGTATTTGGTTTTCCAATCTGTTCTTCATGTTTGGGAAATTTTCTGATATTATCTCATTGAAAAGATTGTACATTCCTTTGGTTTGAAACTCTGTGAAAGAACTATCAAGGCTTGCTATTGAAGAAAATGCCCGTTTATTGAGGAACAGCTCTACATATTTATAGAGCCGGGGGCGGTTTGATAGTTATGACAGAATGGTTTGACAGTTAGCATGGGGTGCTTTCTGATTGGTGGGTAAGGATCATGTGAGACAGCAGGGCTCACCATTGGACGGCAGGATCATGTAGCCAGCAGGGCTCACCATTGGACGGCTCTTCTTGGGGGATGGAAAAGTTAGTCTTTGGAGCCGGGGCGACTCCCAACACTCTGTGCCTTCCTCCATCCCAATAACTCTTAGATTTGGTGTTTTGATGTTGTCCCATAATTCTTGAATGTTCTGTTCATGGTTTTTTACTATCTTCACTGTGTGATCAACTTTATTTTCCAGATTGTATACGTTATCTTCATTATCTGACATTCTTTCTTCCAAGTGGTCTAGTGTGTATCCTCCATTTCAAAGATTTCTGAGTATTTTTTTTTCAGAGTCTCTCTCTCTCTCTCTTGAAGTAATCTTTTGCTACCTGTATTTGCTCTCTTATCTCATTGTTGGAGTGATCAATTTTTGCCTGTATTTGCTCATTTAGGTCATTCTTTAATTCATAAATCTTTAATTATGAACCTTCTGAACTCCTTCTCTGACATTTCATCAACTTTGCTGTCCATGGGTTCTGTTATTATAGTGTCCTGTTTGTTTGGGACACTTTCCTCCCTTGTTTTTTCATGTTGTCTGGTCCATGTGTCTTCCTTTCTTGCAGTGTGAATCTCAGATATTACAGTTTCTTCCCTATATCCTTGCAGTACCCATGCAGACTGTCTTTACTTCACCTTGATGTTGGGCTTCCAGACTCTGCTGGTGTCCCTCAATGTATGCTACTGCATCCTGGACCTGGGTCCTGCACAAGTTGGCCTGAGTGGATCTGGACCTCTGGGCTTGAACTCCCTGGTAGTCTGCTGGTCGGAAGGGGCAGTCCTGTGCCAGAGCCTGGGCTCTGGCTGATGTCTGCCTCACTTTGAGGGGTGGACCAGGCCTATTGTGAGCCTGGGTCCCACACAGTCCAGTGTGGGTAGGTCTGGGCCACTGGGCTTGACCCCCCCGCTATATTCTGCTGGTAAAAGGGGCAGTCCTGCCACAGAGGCTAGGTTCTGGTGGGTGTCTGTCCCGCACAGGCACCATAGTCCCCATTGTTTTCGACTCTTTTCTGAGGCACTATTGGCACCTCTTTGGCCCCAAATGAAGGCAGCAGACATCCTGGGATGATTAGGGGTTTGTAGTCAGAATAGGTCTGGTCCAGCTGCAATACCTTAGGCAGATTATTTAATGTAGCTTCGCATCAAACTGATCAGTTCCTTTAGATGTAAAGTAAGGATGACTGCATGCCTTACAAAGTTCTCATGTGGATTACATAAAGTACCATTTATATGAAGTTCTTACCCCATGTCCAGCATAAAGTAGATCTACAAGTGGAGGTAGCGGGGATTTAATTCTAGATCCTATATATCCTATATACTGCACAGAGGCAGACCAGAACTTAGAAATCAGCTATACTTAATGCTAATATGAGGAAGTCCAATTAACCAATAAAATTAAAGGGAGAGGGTTTTTCAAATAAGTGTATGAATCTCTAGTATTATTACATGTTAGTTACTTAGTGAATTTATTAGCATTTTAATTTAAAGGACTGAAAACAAAGTATTGTTGTTACAGTATTAGAAAGTAGAAAATTCTGTGTAACACTGTGTTTATCAGAACAGGAGCATAGGTACTTTTTTGAAGCAGCCACGTTTTATTATCTTACAGATAAATCCAAAGCAGATGCCAGAGTTTCTGTGGTGGCCAAGAAAAGGGTAAGATCATGTTTTATTAGTATAAAATAAATAAGCTTTAAATTCTGTTTGACTAATACTATTTAAAAAAATATTAAATGATTTAAAAATACTTATATATATTCTATTTTTTCTTGTAAATATTTGTTGAGTATATATTTTTCTTAGGCTGACACTATTAAATTAATATTTGTGGTTGCTTATATTAGCATTAAAGAATTAGAAATTAGACTTATAAGTAAACAAGTAAACAAATACTTTTGTTTAAATTACATTTTATATACATACTCATATATATTAAAATATTTTTTCTTGCTTATCATGTTACTATAAGGTGTGCAAGGAATCTCATGGGGAAATTAAAGTTCTCATCTTAATATGGATTTTACTTTAAATGTAACTGGAGCAGAACATTAGGTATTTGAACAAATCTTCAGAACACAAAAACTTTTTAATGAAAAGTTATAAAATTGATGGAATTTTTAAAGAGTTTTTTAAAATTTAACATATTTTTCTAAACATTAGAAAAATGTCTAATTCCACTTTCAAAAATATGATTGGGATAGCATAAACCTTGACATTCTTCTCCAGTGACCATGCTCTTACAGGACACTTCTGGGGGGGAAAAAGGAGTTGATGCCTTAAACTAATTCTTCTGACAATATATTATAGTCACAAGAAAAGGAATTGTGCTGGACAGTACGTTGAGTGGTGGGGTTCAGGCATGACAGACCCAGGGACAGTCAAATGTAACATGAAGTAACAGAGAAGATTATTAGGCATGAATTTAGAGATGCCTGGGAAATGGGATGAATATCCTTTTGATAGTATGATAATACTTTTTAGTAGTCCTTTTAGAAATCATATCTTATTATTATTTTGCTTTTTGGTTTGTAAAAGGATTCTGGACATTTAACTGGCTAAATAATGTTGATACTCCTTTACAGGAAAGAATTCTGTCTCACAAAAGACACAATTACCCTTTAAGAAAAAAAGAGAGAATAGAACTTTTATGTATATCTGGAGATTTGGCAGAGGTAGTGAGGTAGTGTTGCATTGTTACCATGGATAGAACTATTTATTTCAATCTCTGCTAAAGGATATTTAGCATAAAAAATATAGTGATTGTAATAACAAACTTTTTAAAATATATTTTTATATTGCTTTATTTTTACCAATTCTTCTCAAAAAGTACACTACTGTTCCTAGGAAAGTGTCATTCAAAGTGTGGTATGCAGTTAAGTACAGAAAGTGAGACATTTAGGGATTTATTTTGTAACTTGTCTGATTAATTTTTGTCTATCAAATCTAATAATAAAATGGAGGTAATGTTTATATATTATTGTTTTTATTTTACATTTTCCCCAGAAACTCACTTTCACTTTATAAAATAAACTTTTTCATTTTATAAAACTATAGATCTCAGACAAGGATGAAAAACTGGTTCTTTACACTGGTAGTTTAAGAGATACTGCCTATGAGACATTTCAGGAATTTGTAGCAATGCTTTGGGTTATTGTAATTTTAGGAAATACAGGGAATGCAAGGAATTTTATTGGGCAAGGGCTAGGGACACTAGATAAACTAAAATATGGTATAAAATTTACACTAAGATTGCTTTTGGTTAGCCTGTTGTTTTTCACTCTTACTTTGATATTTTCCACAAAGATCTACCTTACAATTCTTTGTTACATCTTCTTGTTCCAAGTTATCATTAAGACATTCTTCCCTACCCTTTGAAAGTTATGGTCAAGTTATTTCAAGTACTGGAGATAATGTATGCCCTTACATGTTGTAGAATTTTCAAAAAAGATTTATTTTCTGTGATATTTTGTTAGTAGGTCATCCCATGTCTTAGTCCAGAAAATTATTTTCCCCATAAGGAATTCTGTTGCTCAGTTCATTTGGGAGATTATCACATTTTCTTATTTTGATAGTTGGATAATATGCAGTTTATTTTGGAAGCTATTTCTATTCCATTAATACTACTTTCTTTTCTCCTCTGTCATATACAAATATTTAATCTGCTATTACTTAATCGTGGTTTCTATTCTTATAGCTATGATTACTTCTGTTAGTACATTTTTCTATAAATCTTACTCAGAATGGCTTTGTTAATATTATTTCATTATATCCAAACTTATTAATGATAGGGATAACTAGTATTTCTTATTGCTTATGTCTTCAAATATAGTTGTTCTAAAGCATATACATATGGAAATATAGTTCATCATAAGTATGTTACTTTTAAATTAGTTATAATTTTTTGAAATAGTTTATGTCACCAACTATATTAAGTAGGGTACAGACTATAATTCTGCAATAAGGAAACTCCAATTTACAGTGAGTCATGCAAAATAAAAGTTTATTTCTTTATCATGTATCTGACCAAAGATAGGCTGCTGGTCCACTTTGAGAGGAGACCTTGCCCTATAAAACCATTCAGACTGGCAAGTTTCCTAGGGTGTGGTTTTATATGGTCAAAGGTTGAATATACTGTCACATCACATTTATATTCTTACTCATGGAAGAAAAATAAACTGGAAGAGAAGTACGAACAATTAGCTAAAGAAGAAAACATGAACTTGATGCTGTATATGTCACTTTACTCACTTCCTATTGCCCTAAATTTAGTAACATATGGTCATATCCAATAGCAAGGGGAAGAAGGAGAATAGAGCTTCCAGTGGTCCAGCTTGTGGGAGAGATTCTGTTGCTAACAGGAAGAAGAGAAGCCTAGATACTGGGTTACCATTAGAGAGCTATGAGTTTCATTTCAAGATAAGAAATGGAATATTTCAGAGTATTTGTTATTAAAAGGGACATTATAGGGTTAAAAATACTAACATACTATTGTATTTACCCTTACAATATTAAAGGGAAATAGATTTTATCAGTTGTTCTTAGGGTATTTAAGTTGCCATAAGGGTATTTAAGGTGGCTAACAGAGAAGTGTCAGAGCCAGAATAGAATCTAGTTTTGATGATTCCATAACACAGCATGCTTTAACTGTTCTTTGTTTTCTAAATCACTGTAGTACCCTTCTTTTGGAGTCTAACTTTGAACTTACAAATGGACACAGTCCTAGTTAAAAATATGTCTTCATCTGTATAGCATTTTCAGATAACAAAACATTCCAAACATGTCTTTCAATTTAGACCCTTGGATAAAGGAAGAGCAGACATTATTATCATCTTCATATGAAGGGTCAATTACAGTAAAAGAAATTAAGGAATTTGCCCTATATATTATTCTTCAGATACTATTATTTAACTTTATTAGTTTTCCTTGGTTATGTAGCACATGACTATACTTAAACTAGCAGATATAGACCTGGTTTTAGCCTTCTGCATAACATACCTCAGCAGATATACCCAGGTTTTTAGTCAACAAGTCCTCTGTTGATGAACATGGTATTTTCAAATTGGTATTATGGAATGTTCCTGCCACAAATAATGCTTTAATAAACATGTGTGCATGTGCATGCTATTATTTCTGCAGGATAATTCCCAAAGAGGGATGGCTAGATCAAAGCCAATCTCCATGTAATCCTGCCTCCCTTGAGAGGACCTTGAGAGATATGTTATGCTATGTCTTGGCCTATGTTAAGTTTTAGTAGTATTTGCAGCAACTTATTTGAACCAAGACATAAGAATATTGCCATCAAGATATCATTACTAAGTGCCCACTAGGAAGGGTGCTTCTACATCTAGCAACAAGCCACTTGCCATTCCTCCAGTTCATCTCATTTAGCACATATGATGAGCTGAATAGTGTAGGTGCACCTCACTGATCAATTCTGCCCCAATGGCAGTAGTCTGAAAGAAAAAGAGTCTGAGTGAGCCCGACTAATTTCTTGAGTTCCATTTGATTAAGTACAAGGGGTAGGTCTAGATCACCTCCAAGTCCTTCCCTACTCCAATATCCCATAAACTATAAAGTATAACAGCTCAGCAAGTACTTTAAGAGTGTCAAGGGACCTGTGCACACCAAGGTTAATATTCACAATAAATATATGAGATAACTGGGCCTAGAACTAAAGAATAAACCAGTAGTGCTGCAACAACAAAGATAGGGTAGGTGATGGTGCTACCTGTTTTAAATTTTGGAATATGGTTGAGTACATACACAGATTACATATATATGTATTTATAATCACTTTGTATAGTTTTATAAAAATCTAATATACAAAGCAATTATAGTAACATATAGTTTCTATATTATAATAATAGGTGCTTATTTAATAAATGCTAGTACTATCCTCTCTAATTTCCACTGAGGAAGAATTAGGAAGTTTTAAGAAAATTAAACATTCTCAGATTTATGATAGTATCATAGGGGCTGGAGATAGCTCAGTGGTAGAGTGCTTTGCCTAGCATGCCTGAGGCCCTGAGTTTAATCCCCAACACCACAAAAATAATAACAATCAAATAAAGCTGTCTGTTTGACTTGTAAAAAATAAACAAACAAAACCAAAACTAAATATAATAGTATCATAGTTCTAATAGGATTGGGTAAAAGCCTTTTTTGTAAGTAGGTCCCAATTTTAATATTTTTTCTAATACGATAACATAATATTTGAAGTCCAGAATTTTAGAATCATTTAAAAGCCACAATCTTTTCTTCCCATATTTTATTAGTGAGTTATAGTCTTATACAATGGTAAGATTTATTGTTACATATTAGTATATGCACACAGATTATAGCAATACAATTTGACCAATATCATTCCAAGTATTTACTCTTGCCCTTCCGTCTGCCCTCCCACTGATATCTTTCCTGTACTGATCTCCCCTCAATTTTCATGAGCTACTACCACCACCACCACCTTTCTTTCCCATTTCCTCTCTAGCTTCCACATAGGAGACAAAGTATATGACCATTGACCTTCTGAGTTTGGCTTATTTCTCTTAATATTCTCAAGTTACATCCATTTTCCTGTGACATAATTTCATTTTTCCAAAAATCACCATCTGAATTAAACCAATTTAACTTAATGTATTTATGTACAGTCATTTCTATATTTTTCTGTATATTTCTGTTTATTTTCATAATTTTAATTGTTGATTACAATATTTTTAATGTTTTTATTTCTTATATCACAAAACTTTTCATGTTGTTTTATGGATTTTTAATACTGTGTTAGTAATCTTTTTGTCACTGGAACAAAATAACTGAGGAAACAACTATGAGGAGGAAAAGTTTATTTGGGGCTCATGGTTTCAGAGGTTTCAGTTCATGGTCACTGACTCCAGTCCCTTGCACCTAAGGTGAAGCAGAATATCATGGTGGAAGAGCATGGTAGAGCTGTCGGCTCATGGCAGCCAGGAAGCAGAGAGAAAAGAGGTGAAGGGAGATGGAAGGGGCATTGGACAAGATATAGTCCCCAGTGGCACTCTCCCAAGGATTTAGTCCCTTCATCTAGGCTCCACCTCTTACAGATTCCAACACCTCCCATTATTTGTCCTTTCAAATTATTAATTCATCAACTGGATTAATTCACAGATGCTTAGAGCCTTCATGATCTAATCATTTTTCAAAAGCCCCATTTCTCAGAAATGCTACAATAGGTATCAAACTTTTAATATATGAACTTTGGGGGGGGGGATTCTAGGTCAAAGCCAGAACAATTACTTTAAGATTAGCTTTTTTTCTCCCTCAATTAGAAAAGGAGCATTGTGTGAAAAAAAATACAGATATGTTTTCTCCAAGCTGTAATTTCAGTCCTAAAAGAGAATAACTGCTAACAATATATATGCACATGTATATGCATGTCTAAACATGTCTTATGTACAAATACTTATTAGTAAACAAAATATAACATCGTTAATATGTAGACAGTAAAATTTATAAACAGTTCATAAGCTTTAAATTGTGTGCAATTCTAGCATGAAGTCTTGTTATAACCTTCTGAGAATGTGAATTATCTCTTTGTTTAGCATATCGACACTCTGTGTCCTACCCCCATTAGTTACTTCATAGCTATTTGCGTTACCAGATTTTTGAGATATTGCAATGCCTATATTCTGATAACCCTCACTGTATTTAATAATGGTCTCAAAGCACAAGAGTACTGATGCTGGCAATTTGAACATGCCAAAGAGAAGCTTAAAATGTTTCTTTTAAGTAAAAAGATGAAAGTTCTCAACTTTGTGTGTGTGAGTGAGAGAGAGAGAGATACTGGGATTGAACCCAGGGGTGCTCTACCACTGCCATACTTCCCTAACCCTTTTTGTTTTGAGAGAGGGTCGTAGTTGCCCATTCTGGCCTTAAACTTGTAATCTTCTGCCTTGTCTCCTGAGTAGCTTGGATAACTTGCATGTGCCACAGCATCTGGCCTCTCTATTTTCTTTACTGCGTGGTTAGTGATCCTTCATTACTTCAATTTTTAAAAAATTATTTTGATCATTCTTACCTGTTGACTTTTTCCTCATGAATCTTAAACTTATTTGGTTAGGTCCTAAGAAGAATTCTGTTAAGGGACTGATTGGTATTATAGAAGATCTATGTGCTAATTTAGGGAGAAAATCAATTTTTATAATAATCAAATACATTCATGTAGAAGTATAACTTGTCTCTGTATTCATTTTTCTTCAGTCTTTTTCAGTGAAGAGTTTTACATATTTCTAATTAGTTTTATACCAAGCAATAAACTAATGGGGAAAATCTTGTTTCTTTTTTTCTTTTTTCTGGTTTACCTATAGAAGTTGTGTGTGTGTGTGTGTGCATGTGCGTGTGTGTGTGTGTGTGTGTGTGTATCTTTTTCCCTAACACTTAATAACATGACTTTAATTTATGCTTTTTGAAATTAAAAAATCAATGACCACTCTCTTAATTTATACATTTATGTATAGAGAATTTCCTCTATTATTCTGGTGCATAAAAAAGTTGGATGTGTAGCTGTGTGGTAGAGTACCCCTGGCTTGAATCTTCAGTACTGAAAAAAAGGAGAAGGAGGAGGAGGAGGAGGAGAAGGAGGAGGAGGAGGAGGAGGAGGAGGAGGAGGGGGAGGAGGGGGAGGAGGGGGAGGAGGAGGAGGATTTAGACTATTATGTTTCTTTATAAAAAAAAATCTTTCCCCAAAGTTACTACAAAAATTCTCCAAAGGAAGCAGAAAATTTTCATTAGCCTATTTATTAGGATAAGTTACTTATATTTTGTGACTAGATATTTGGATATTTGTGTTAATTGCTAATACACTCATTATTAATATGGAATTAATGTACTACAACTTACTTAATTTACTTAGCTTTATATGCATCTTTCCCCAAAGATAAATATTGTAACATCTCCACTCCTGACTTCTAGCCCTAGGCAGAGAGAAGTTTCAAGAAAAGAATAGGAAACAGTTAACCTCTTGGGAAGAGTCATGTTCAAGCTTCAAAACTCATTTAGTTTTCTTTTTGGATTCAACTCTGTGAGCATCATTCACTTTTCCATAGGGCAGTGTTTTCCAACCTTGAATCATTCAGGTTTTCTGTTACCATTTTGTAATTTTCTGTACTGTAGCACCCCTGGATTCAATCCCTGGTTCACACACACACACACACACACACACACACACACACTTTTTTGTTTTCAAAGAACAAAATTTCAACAAGTTTAAAATTTAATTTACTTTTATTAGTAATTCATGAATCAGTCAGCATCCCATCATCTTGGTATGACAGAATGATCAGATCAGCTTTCTTTTTTATCATTATTATTAGATCTTTGTGGATATACATAGTAGTTGGGTTCATCCCAACAAACTTATACATGCATGGAAATCAGTTTTGCTTCATGATTCCCCTTCTCCTTTTCTCCCTCTTATTTCCCATTATCCATTCTCTACTAGGCTTCCTTTCACTTGTCTATTAATTTGCATTTGTTTTATGTAATATTTTCCTTCCCTCTTTCTTTATTTTAATCTAGCTTCTTCATATGAAATAAAACATTCAACCTTTGAGTTTCTGAGTTTGGACAATTTCATTTATGATATTGAGAAATGATATTTTATCCATTTACCAGCAAATGCCATAATTTCATTCTTTTTAATGGCTAAGTATAACCTTTATTATTGTGTGTGTGAGAGAGACATACATAGGTAGGCAGGTAGATAGATAGATAGATCTATCAGTTTTCTTTTTATATCATTATTATTAGAGCTTTGTGGTTATATATAGTAGTTGGGTTTATACCAACAAACTTATACACGCTGGAAATCAGTTTTGCTTCATGATCCCCCATCTCCCTTTCTCCCTCACTTCTCCCATTCTCCTTCTCTGTATCTATTCATATCTATATATCTATTCATACCACAGTTTCCTCATCCATTCATCTATTGACAGGCATCTGGGTTGATTCTGTAATATAGCTATTGTGAATTGTGCTGGTAAACAAAAGACCAATAAATATATGAAAAAATGTTCTAGCAATCAGGTAAATACAAATAAAAATACACTAAGATTTCATCTCACTCCAGTCAGAAGGGCAATGATCAAGAATATGAACAACAATAAATGCTGGCAAGGTTGTGGGGAGACAGGAATAGTGTTGTATAGTATTGGTAGGACTACAGACTATAACCACTCTGGAAAGCAGTATAGAGTTTCCTCAAAAAACTAGGGATGGAACCACCATATGACCCTGCTATTCCATTGCTGGGTATTTCCCCAGAAGATCTAAAATTGTCATACTATAGTGACACAGCCACATCAATGTTTATAGAAGCACAGATCAACTTTCTTAAGATAGCTCTAGCTGGTACAAGGGGACAGTATAGAACAAAAACCAAACTGGACAGCATCAGATTACTTAAGGTTACTTTTCATACTATCTGGTAAAGCAGAAAGGGCTTCATTATGCTCACTGAGGTTAACTGGGCCTCTTATGATTGGTTGCTGTGAATCTTCTTCTTCTTCTTCTTTTTTTTTTTTTTTTTTTTTTGACAATTGGCCTTCTCTAAGTTCAGTTTGGTAATGTGATACCTAGCACATGTGACTCCATTCTAGTTTGGTCTGTTCTGTTGGGGGTCTCATGCATGAACTAAGTCCACAAAAAATTTATTTAACAAATTTTATTGTTTCAAATTTTATTTAACATATTCTATTGACTTTTTCTTAATTTTTATTGAGTTAAAATTTAAATACAGTGAAATGCACAACTATTAAGCATATAGTCTGATGAACTTTTTTAAAATGCACACATTCTTGTAACTATCACCTGTAATCAAAATAGAGTATTTTCCTCATTTCAGAAAGTTTCCTAATATAAGTTTTTAAATGTAAGTGCAGTTTTTTTATTGGTGCATTATAGTTGTAAATAATGATGGGACTTATTGTTATATATTCACATATGCACACAACATAATAATACAATTTGGCCAATATCATTTCCTAGCACTCCCCTCTTGTAAGTACACTCTTTTGATGTACATTTTATTTTCAAAATGTATAAAATAAATGTCAGTATCGAAAATTATCTATCAATCACTTAAACTCATTAGTGGAAACTTTAACAGAGGATGTTCCTTTCACTCTGATTTCAGTTATCTTATTCTGAAAATCTGCAGAAACAATGTTAAAAAAAAAAGGCTTCCAAAAGAGTGATTTTTTAAAAAAAGTACTCTTTAGTGACTTCATAATTAAACCTATTTTCTTTCTTTGAAAATCTATGAATCATTACTTTTTAAATTCTTTAAAATTATACTTAGAGGTGCTGTTTATTTTTCCTTTTGTTTTTATATTTAATATCTTCATTTTATTCAAAAAAATAATTTGCTGTATCATGAAATGCTAATGTTAGATACACATCTTAAATCTGTACTCCACAGATTACTGGGGAACAATTACCCAGATCAAAGGGAGCTATATCCTCCATGTTCTTCCATGAACCTATACAGCCTCTGGGGTCTTTAAGAAGTTGATGTAAAATGTTTGGTGAGGACAAAATTTTTAAAAGAATAATATTTTTCTTAGTGTGCTGTTGTGAAAGTCTATTCCTATGGAGGGGAGAGATTTTAAGTATTATGCTGAGGTTTATAAACACTTAAATATTTGTTAATGATCTATGGGTTGAAGAATCAAGTTGGTGGGGGGAAATTATAAAACAGAGAATAAAGTTCACAACATTCATTCTTTTGTCCAGAAAAATGTTGAAATATTGGTACTATGACCATTGAATGTTTTCTATATATCAGCTTTTTAAAATTTAATTGAAATATGTGGATTCCAAAAAAATCTCCCTTGGAAATAATATCTTCTCCTAATATTCCACTGGTTGAAATATCTAATGCCTTTTAAAAAACTATAAATAAATAGGAATTGTTATCACCTATTCAGATTTTTAGAGACTCTACATTTATAGCTAATTTGTGAGCAACATTTAATCAGTTAAGCAAATATACCCTTAAGTTCTGCTTCTCATATGGTTCTTCCCTCCTTAGCTATCCTTTTTGGATTAATACTTAGTATTTCTAAACTCTGTAGACATAAATAAAATCTGTCCTACTTTAAAAAAAATGAAAATGCTGAATTTCTGTATTCTAATCCTGATATAGTCAAACTCCATTAAATAAATAAATAAGCACTCTCTCTCTCTCTCTCTCTCATATATATATATATATATATATATATATATATATATATATATATATATATATTTTTTTTTTTTTTTAATCCAGGACCTTAAATCTTTAAATGCTAACAGTGAGTGGCTAGGGATGTAGCTCAGTGATACAGCAATTGACTAGCATACGTGAGGCCCGGAGTTCCATTCCCAGACTGAAAAACAAAACAAACAAATTAACAGTGAAGCACCAAATCATAGAGCTCCTTGAAGTTTCCTATTACTCTTATCCTCAGCCACAATTGGAGGTGTTAATAAAAAAAATCTTTCACGCCTTTTGTTTAAGTTGGGCCTGGTAGCCAACTTCTATTTTTAGAGAAAATACTCTCCTGTGTCTCAGCTCACTGCTTGAAATACACACTGTAGTGTTTTTTCTGGTAAGACAATCAAAGCAGAGAAATCCATAGTGCTTTATTGTGAACTTACACATGGATGTAGAGAGAATGCAGAGGGATAGCAAGACATAAGTCCTGTTGCCAGGGACTGGGCTGTGATACTGTCCAGAGCTCACAGGAACACTGAAACTGACTTAAAATCAACTAGACAAGAGCATGTGGCAATTGATGATTAACATTTATGTAAGAAACACTAGATTTGTGTTCTTTCTGTTGAAATAGTATGTAAAATTAAAAAATCATTTCAATCCTCCCCCTGTTTTAAATGAAGTTCTGCAAGCAATCTTTGTCTAGGCCTGAAGACTTAACTGTATTAGCTGTACTCTCCAGATACTCAGATTAAGTAATTATCATGATGTATAATGCTACATGAAACTATTTTTTATCCTTTTTCCAAGCAGATTTCCCCAGCAGATTTTCTGAAGGAAAATAAGCCTTTTTAAAACTTCTATATGATCACTTTTTGTTTTGGTACCAGAGATTGAACTCAGGGGCACTCAACCACTGAGCTACATCCCCAGCCCTATTTTTTGTATTTTATTTAGAGACAGGGTCTCACTGGGTTGCTTAGCGCCTTGCTGTTGCTCAGACTGGCTTTGAATTCCCCATCCTTCTTTCTCAGCTTCCGGAGCCACTGGGATTACAGGCGTGCGCTACTGTGCCTGACTATGATCACTTTTAACAAGGAGTTTGTGTACATTTTTCAAAGCACACAAATTCACTTTTGGCAGTTCAAAGTACATAGCTCTTTTGTGATTATCAACTGACAGTTGTCAAAGTTACAAAACATTTATGTCTTCTATGAGCACAGAATGCTGGAGGTATATTTTACACATTCAGATTTGACAAAGTTAACAAACTTATACCTTTTACCTAAAAAATTTTTTTTAATTGTTCAGATGAGTAGTGACTTAAGGAAATGGGCAGTGTCAAGTCAGAATACATAAATTTGATGTAAACACAATTTTTAAGGATTTTTCTGTCTTTTGTAATTAAAGGCAATTCTATCATTTGCCATTCCAGTCCACAATTCAAATTATCATTAATTATATATATTTCTTTTTCAGTAAATGGCTTATTTTTTACATCCAGAAAGAGAAAAATTAATGCTTACATCAGTTTCTTTAAAATCACTGACATGTATATAGTATATTTGTGTAGATGTTGGGAAAGACTAGACCACTGCCTTATGAACGTTAGTGTTATGGTTTAGATATGAGGTATCCTCCAAAAGCTCATGAGTGAGTCAATGCAAGAAAGTTTAGAGGTGAAATGATTGGGTTTTGAGAGTTTTGACCTAAGCACTGCATTAATCCCCCAATAGGGATTAAGCTGAGTGGAACTGTAGGCAGGTAGGATATGGCTGGAGGAGGTGGGTCATTGGGGGGCATATTCTGGGTGTATATTTTGTTCTTGGTGAGGGAAGCTTTCTCTGCTTCCTGGTGACTATCTCTCTCTCTGCTTCATGTTCTGAGCTGCTTTTCTTTACCACTCTTATCTGCCACAATGGTCTCCACAGCAATGGAGCTGGTCATCTGCGGACTGAGACCATAAGAGTCAACTAATTAGCATATTTAAGTACAGATTCCTGGGCCCCATCCTTACTGTTTCTTGTTTGGTAGGCATGAGAATTTTGCACTTCTAACATGTTCTTAGGTGTTTCTGATCACGTCACATTGTGGTCCTTCCTCTGAATAGAACTGGGCTAGATAAATAGGGAAATCATTATACAATCATGGGAAAAGAAGTGGAAAAGATGGGGTGAAGATTACATCTTCTTACAGTGGGTGGAATAGTGTCCCCCAAAAGAGACTTATAGAATCCCAGTATGTGACCTCATTTGGAATAAGAGTCTTTGTGAATCTAATTACTGTGAGGATATTGAGATAAATGATCCAGGATTAGATAGGCTCTAATTTAATGAAGAGTGGCCTTGTAAGAGATAAACTTACATTGTGTAAAACCGTAAGATAATAAATTTCTGTTGCCTTACCAAATTTGTGGTGATTGGTTATAGCAGCCTAAGGAAACTAGTATATTACTCAAAGACCAATCATCCTAAGATGACAAGTTGCCTAGGTTTATGCTATAAAGAAAACAGATAAAATTTGGACCCCTGTCCAGTAATAGATAATGATTGGGACAATTAATTGATAAGTACAATTGAATACTTCCTGACATGTTATTTGATTTTATTTTCCCCTAAATATTTTGAGGTAGTTATGTTTTATCACAATTTAGCAGAGTATCTTAAAATGCAAAATGGTCTTTTAGGTAGTAGATATTTAAGTATTTATACCAGACTTTAGCTAGATTTTGAAAAAGCCAAGTGACTACCAAAAGTGATACAGCCAGTAAGTGCCAGAGTTAGAATTCAAACTGGGATCCTTCCATGTCACAATCTGTGCTCATCTCAATCACATCAGACTTTATCAAAGGCTTGGAGTAGGAGGCAAATTTTGACTAGTTTATTTGGTTAGTATGGGATTTTCTATTAATTCTATAGTTATTTTCATTTTGTCACATTAATATTATTTCCTTTTATAGTAACCCTTTTACTTCACACTTAATTTACAGATAATTTAGGCTGATACTTATAACAGCAAGGTAATAATAGCTCTACATTGTGTTTGGAGATGTAGATCAATGATTTTGCCAATATTTCTATATCCTTTTTTACTATGCATGGAGAGAGAGAGAGAGAGAGAGAGAGAGAGAGAGAGAGAGAGAGAGAGAAACTGAGAACTGGAAGAAACATTACCTTGAGGTAAAAAGGTCACGAAAAGAAGATCATTAGTCTTTAGCATCATAGGATGAATTCCCAGAGTATTTCATACAAACCTCCCTTAAATGATGTTTAATGTATTTTAAGCTGTTTAATAATATTTTGAGAGTTATTAAATTCACACCTCACTTATTATAGTTAAAGCTTTTAAATATACATTATAAATGGTACTTCTAGCTCCCAAACATTAAATAAGTTTTAAAAAATTGCTTCTTTAATTGTGGTTGATTCAGAAACAGCAAAATCAAGATCAGTAAAACAGTGAAGGGACTAGACAAAATGGGCTATGAAACTTCTCACACCTGACAGGTTGAAGTGAATAGACAAGAAATAAAAGAAGCTAACATTTTGAAAAGAGAATTGCTTTGAAGTTCTGGCTTAGAAGTTCAGGATAAATTTCATAATGTCATTAAATGTCTAAATCCAAGAGAATACTGCTGAAAAATGGACAGTAACACACCTTTTTCCCCCTTGTATTGATGTCTATTTTTACCCCAACATGTTATTTTTCTCCCAAAATTTATCCCACAAATTCTTTATATGCACCTGCAGCTTACAAGGCATGACATAGAAACAAAGGCTGTTATCCAGTGGTAAATCTCATATATTGATCATGGAAATATGATATAAAGGTTCATGGAGAGTATGACTTCTATTCCTATCACTCTGTTACAAAGTTTAGTCCGCCCGCCATCTTTTGGAATTTTATTTCCTATGTTATTGAATTTTATTCAGTGAAAGAGGTAAAAACAGAGATTGTTTTAATATTTTTAAGACTTCCTTTGTGACCTAGTAAGTGGTCAAATTTGTAAATGTTTCAGGCTTGAAGAATGTGTATTCTTTAATATTCAATGTCAGAGCCAATATATATTTATTTGATCAAGGATTCTATTTGTGTTGTTGAACTCTTTGTTGATTTTTATATCTTCTATAAAGAGATAAATTCTACAAAAATTTTAAGGAAGATAAACTATAGTTGCATCAAATTCTACTTATAATTCTGATTTTGCTTTGTATATTTAAAGCAAAGATTTTAGGAATATACAGCTCAGGGCAATTATATTTTTGGGGTGAATTATTTCTTTTAGCATTGAGTAGTAAGCCTTTTTATACTCTGTTTTTTTACTTTATCTATCTACTTTTTCTAACTTTATTATTGCTACATTAGATACTTTTGTTAATAATTATAAATTTATTATTTCAGCTCCTTACTTTCAATGTTTCTATGCCATTAAATGTTTTAAATTGTGTATTTATTGCTCTATATTTTATACATCATACATGTCACTCTTTAAAATATATCACATAGTGATTTCTAGCATATTTAAAGTTGTACAACCAATACCACTATCCAATTTTATAATGGTTTTTCATCACTCCAAATGGAGCAATCACTGTCCATTTTCCACCTCTTCTCAGTCCCTAGCAACCACTAATCTATTTTCTGTCTCTATGGATTTCCCTTTTCTGAACATTTTAGATTTTTTTTAGATATACATGACAGTGGAGCCTATTTTGACATATTTTACAAACAAAGAGTATATCTTATTCTAATTAGAATCCTAGTCTTATGGATGTACATGATAGTGAGATTCACTGTATATTCATGTAGGCACATAGGAAAGTTATGGTCTGGCTTTTCACTTTGCATTTAGAGTAATGGTCTTGAGATATACCCAATTGTTAGTAATTCATTACTTTTATGGCTGAATAATGTTCTGTTGTATGGATATACAGTAGTCTCCCTTTAATTATAGGGAATACATTCCAAGACCTCAAACTTCAGATAATACAGGATCCTATGTATAACTATGCTTTTTCCTATACAAGCACACTCATGATAAAGTTTAATTTATAAATTAGGCACGGAAAAAAATAAGAACAATATCTAATTGTAATATAGAAAAGTTATAACAAAATAAGGTAGTAAAATTTATTTAAAATTTAAAAATCCTTATTTCTATAGTTTTCCATTTAACATTTTTAATATTTCTCCATACTCTTAACTGCTCTTCCAAAAATTCTCTTTCTTTCTCTTATAGATTTGGTGATCTCTTCAATATATTTCCATATACTTATTCTCTCTTCAGTGTATCTAAAGAGTTTTTAAAATCATTCCCTGATTAAATCAATGATTCTTCTCTTTTAGAAGTGCTTTTTCGTTATTTTAGAATTCTTCTATAAGTCATAAGTGAATTAGAGACCTGACCTTGTTTGATGTGATAGTATGTATTTTAATTGTTTAGTAATATGGACTGGAGTTTTTCTTCAGCTAAAATACTTGAACCATGTAGATCCCATTATTATAGTGAGTACATCCAGTTCCATATGAACTAACTCAGTTATTTTTTGTTGTTATTTTATAGATTCAAGTTTCCAAAACTAATATTGAAAAGAAAAAGCCCAAATTTAGAAAAAGAAAAAGGTATGCTGGTAGTATGATAAAATGTAAATATGTATATATGGTTTTTTTAATTATTATATGACATTTCCCATAATTCTTGATTCCATTTTATTAGGGAAACATTATGTTTAAAGTTTTCTAAAAGAATTTATAAGATTATTAGTAGTAATCTTAGAAATATGGAGAAATTTTCATAATCATATAAATATGTAGTTTTGTAATTGGAACTTTAAAGATTAATATTATTTTACTAACTAGATTAAAAGGATCCTAGCTTAAAATTGGTAATACAAACCAGAAACAGGGCTTCATAATAAACTAATAAGCCACTAATGACAAATTTTAGTATTTATCATTGAATCAGCCATACTTGTTAAAGAATATAACCAGTGCTGTGTTTGTTAAAAGGAATTCTACTCAAAAATAAAAACTGGCATTAATTGTCTTTCTCCTTTTTACCTTTTCAGAAGATAGCTAATTTTTTAAAATGGACTTTCATTGCCTTATACCAGTAATACTTCACAGTAATCCCATCAAGTAAATAGAAAGTGTATCACAATTATCTTCATTTAAAATATGAACAATTTGAGGCATATAGAAGTGGAGTGACTTTCATAATAACTTATGTTTAGAGAAAAGGGATTTGAACAAAATTCTGCTTTAAATCATCAACATTGTATATTGGAAAAAAGCATGAATTTGCAGTCTTAACAGAATTTAGTTCTATAATGTTCAGCCATTTACCTTTATTGTCAGATAGCTCAGTTTTTTCATATAATGAGAGGAGCAAATACTTAATAGATTTTTAAAGGAGAATTACATGAAGAAAACGGTGTATACTGTTAAGTAGATCACCAGTGTATTGTGCCTAATGACAGCTTAAATCAATATTAGTCCTCTCTTTTTATAATTAAAAAAAAGTTGTTACTATATAACACAACAAAGAAAAAGTACCTTAGTTAAATAAATACTAATAATCTACGGTTATCAATGAATACTCATGAATGGTCATTTACATGTATAGGATTGAACATTTGAAATTAAATCTGTCCAATTCTTTTCCTAGGAAAGCTATTCTAAAATGCTCTTTTGAAAATGTTTGTTCAGATGATGCCTTATCAAAGGAAAGCATGGGTATGTGAAGTCCTGTTCTACTTTTAGTTCTTTTGCATATGTCTAATTCTACAAGATGTAGTTGTTTCCTTTGAAAGAAAAAAGAACTGTTGTATATTTATAGGAGAGAAACATTAATAGGTCATTTTCAGTATTGATTTATATACAGGGGCTTCTCAGTTGTCTCTAGGTTTCTGGTTTTTTTAAATTATTTTTTTTCTGGCTTTGTCCTGTATTTAATTTTTAAAATAAAGCACTAACAATTGTGGGAGGAAATACCAGCAACTGTATTCCAATCCAGACTTCTCCATTCCAAACTTACTATAGTCCAAAGGGAGAGAAGAAATAAATGTCTGGGGCTTCCAACTGAATTAATTGTCATTGGTATTAGAACACAGTAGGGTAAATGTGAAATTCGGGGAGAAAGTATCATTTACTCTCCCTACATTTTTATTAGTCTTGAGAAGCAGGCAAATGCTTATTTACAAGATGGAACTTTGGTAGGCATGTTCAAAGCCCATTAAACCCAGAGGAGTTATAGATGCTATAGGCCCTCTCTCCTTAAAGCTACCCCCATATCCTATGGCCTTGCATTTCAATTGGCTAAATAAGCCACTTATTTCTCATTAAAAGAATATAACACGGGCAGAAGGATTTTTAAAATCCTTTTGTTCCTCTTCTAAATCACACAAAATTCTGTTTTTTCTTTTCCAACTTAACCTGCTGCTGTCTTCACACTAATTGAGATGACTTTTCTTAGCTCTTTCCTCCCTTTGCCTCACATGATCAGTTCATATATTCCTGTAGAAAAGCAAAAGTTTGCTTATCTCTGAGCTGATTTCCCAGTTGGATATCTAGGCACTATGGCTGAGGGCTCCAAAACCAGCATCCTTCTCCCCTCCAGCTCACATACTATAGGATACTACAGAAGTCGTTTCTAGCCAGGAGGCCATTGACTAGAAATAATGGATGAATATTTCCCACTAGTTATCCAGGTAGAGGGAAACCCCTCCAGGAATCTCATATTCTATATGGTTATTTGCTAAATCAACTAACCTAATCCGTGTTTTATTTCTTCATCCCATCATGAACTATAGGGAGCAGGAATATCTAGTGTCCTGTATTCTTTCTAAGAGCTGACTCCCAGAAAAAAAGTGAAATCTTTTTCAAGTTTAAGATTCCTCATTTTTTAAAAAAATTCCTACCCAATTTCTGTGGGTTCCCTCAATTCAACCTGATATCTCTTATTTCTTTGTAGTTTAAGATAGGGTCAGTCCTGCATCAAATGACAGAAGAAAATTGTGCTTTGTTCTTGAATCACTGCCCTACTTCTTTAAACCAATTTCCTTATATAACCAGATGTTAAAGTTTCCCACACCAGATTTGCTCTTCCTGGGTGAGCTTTCTGCTCCACAGACAGTTTCTCTTTCCCTCTCTCCATCCTCCCTCTCTTTCTTCCTCTCTCCTTCTTTATCTTTCTCTCTGCACCTCCCTGAGTTAGGGATTAGGACAAGGGGTAATTAAGTACAGCTACTTTATCTCTCCAGGTATCAGTTTCCTCATCTGTGAAAAAGAGATGCAGCAAGAGCTCTCTTATCCAATGAAGAAAAGATTTGTTTTTTGGAAATTAATAGAAAAAGCTGAGAGATCATTAAATAATTTAAACTATATGCCCATGTCTATATAGATTTATCTAAGAAATACTATTAGTGAAGCATGTCTGCATTTTGGGGACAATTCCTGTCAGGAATAATTATGGTAGCATCTATATAATTTCCTATTACATTTTCATTATTCCCTATAACTCATTTTTTTTCAGTTTTTAGGAATAAGAAAAACCATCTATCATGAAGATATGGTTCTAGCAATAATACTGATGATGACCAGCACCTATAAAAATTACTGTATCTCCTTACTGTTCTAAATATTTCATATACTTTTGTATATTTAATCCATGCAAGATTTATATTAGGTAAAGTGGATATTACATTACCTTCCATTTTGTTGATTGGGAAAGTAAAGCACTTAATAGGTCATATGACTTTTCCAAAGACACCTAGCTTAGTAAAATAAATAAATGAAAGTGTGTAGCTATTTCCTTGGTTGCTTAGATTATGAGGAATTATTGTTGTTGTTGTTATTAGTAGTAGTAGTAGTAGTAGTAGGACCAGGGATTGAACCCAGGGTGCTTAACCACTGGTCAATATCCCCAGCCCTTTTTATATTTTATTTTGAGACAATTTTATATTTTATTGTGCTAATTTGTTTAGGGCCTTGCCAAATTGCTGAGACTGCCTCAGTCTCCTAAGCTGCTGAGATTGTGTATATCACCACACCTGATGATTATGAGAAATTTTAAAACTAAATTCATGGAGGTTTTGGTGCAGCAATTATAGTTGGTCTGAGCATGTTTTTTTCATTATTGCCTTTCATATTTTCCTTATTTGATTTTATTTCTTTTAGCTTTTTATTTATTGTTGTTTGTTATTTCATTTTTTTCTATCGGCAAATTTTCATTTTGAACCAGTAGATCTTTAAAAGTTTGAGTAAATATATTATTAAGAGCCAACTAATAATAAGGCTTTGGGGCCTAAGTTCAGGATTTAGACAGAGTGACAAGGAAAAGGGTTATTATGCTACTCATGATACACTTTACCTACCAACTCTTGGTTTAACATTTTTAACTTCTAAGCCAAAAGTGGTATTGGCCCTCATTCCCCTCATCCCGCTTTCCCAAATTGTACCATACCTCCTATTTCAGTTTGTATAGTGATCTGTTCTTTTTTTTTTTTTTCAGAGAGAGAGGGGTGGGGGGGGGAGAGAGGGGGAGAGAGAGAGAGAGAGAGAGAGAGAGAGAGAGAGAATTTTTTAATATTTATTTTTTAGTTTTCAGTGGACATAATATCTTTATTTTATTTTTATGTGGTGCTGAGAATCGAATCCAACTCAGTCTGTATTTTATTCGTTCGTGTGTGTGTATGTGTGTGTGTATGTGTGTGTGTGTATGAATATTTGTGGCTACTTCAAAACAAAATACTACTCCTCACCTGCTTCCTTTATTAGGTGCTCACATAATTGAAACAATGAAATAGCTCTGCAAATTAATTTTTTTTTTAAATACAAGCTTTGGGGTAACTCAACCCATAGTTTATAAATAAGGAAAGATATTTTCTGTAAACATTTATTAAAGAAATAGAGATTTAAAAAAAAACTCCCTAAGTATACACTTGAAAATTTTTAAAATACTGACTGATTTTTGAGACAGTGATTTATTTCTTATCAGGAATGGATTTATTTTACACACACTGATTTTTAAAAGCCAGATGTCAGCTTTAGAATTAGAGATATCTCCTTTGGTCTCTCTACCCAACCCCCGACTCCTTCTTTCTTTGAGTGATAGAGTAGCTATAATGTTACCACTTTACTCTCAACAACAAATAAAAGCAAATCAGTGAAACTACAGTATAATCAATATTGATAGGAGATGATTGGTCATGCAATCAGCAAAGGCATTTATTTTGTCTCTACCTTTTGGAGGGTATCATTGACCAGTTTTGATAACCTAGTTTGTAGATTACAGCAACTGCTATTTTTTGAGAATTAGTTTTGAACTTTAGCTTACAATGTAAGAATAAGTGTTTAGTAAAGCAAGCCTCCCATTCCTCTGGAAACAGAATTTGACATCAGTCGAGTTAGTGTTATGAACACTGGTTGATTTATGAAATCCTTCATTATTTGTCTACCTTTTGATCAAAAGGCAGTGTATTTTTCCAGATCACTTGAAAACAGAGAGATTACAATGCCATTTGGCGATGACATTAATTATCATAAATTGATGTATTTTAGCCTAATGTAAGAAATATAAAGATGTTTGTTTGCCATTTTTCCTTTACAGCATAGCTCAAAATTCATCTTCTCAACAGTTCTTTAAATTTCAGTGTCAGTTTCCATAGACTCAGAATCTAAAGTAGGAAAACACAGCATTTGTGAGTGGTACTGGGAAATTGGTGTGAAGATAAGATAGCCACAAGTAGTTATCTGTTAAGTAAGAGGTTACTAATAAGAAATCTATCAAAATATGAGGGTTGATTTCATTAAAAGTGCTTCAACAAAAACATATATTTCTCTAGAAAATTCTAATTCAATAGACATAGAATTGTATCCTTTTTCTTTAATATATTCTCCAACTGACTCTTATATACATTTTGAATTTTTAACTCCACTGTTCTAGAATGGAGCATTCTATTATCTGTGTTCTTAGTCTTTAGCAATAGCTGCAGAACACATCTATTTGGATACAACTAACATTTTAATTGCAATTTTTGTTTGTTTTGTTTTTTAAATATGAGAATATATTCCATAGTGTGGAATGGTTTATCATTCTACATTAAGAAAGCTTCCCTAGAGTGAGCTTTCCCTTGAGAAAACCAAAGATTACCTGGGAAGAGAGTATGGTCAGGAATTCTATATCTGTGGAGTTCCTGGTCCCTAGTAGGTACATAGTAAATATTTGTTGATTGAATATAAATATAAAGTGCTTAGGATAAGCAGTAAATATTGACCAAAAAATCTTTTCTTTCTTTCTTTTTTTTTTGGTACTGGGGATTGAACTCAGGGGCACTAAACCATTGAGCCACATTCCCAGCCCTATTTTATATTTTATTTAGAGACAGGGTCTCACTGAGTTGCTTAGCACCTTACTTTTGCTGAGACTGGCTTTGAACTCACGATCCTCCTGACTCAGGCTCCTGAGCTGCTGGGATTACAGGCATGTGCCACTGTGTCTGGCCTCCGAAAAATCACTTTTGTAGACAGAACCTATAGTGCAAAAAGTGTAAACTGAAATTGTTTTTCCAGTACTATAATGACAACTGAGAGCATTTATTTTGTCTTCTGCCTCTCATATTTGCTGTTCATTCTCTTTTTTTGGAAACTTGCAATTTGATAACTTTCCATAATTTTATTTAACACTATTTTTAATAACTGTTTTAGCACTTTTGAAACTTAACTTTATTATGTCCTGCCTGAGTACATTTTCATGTTCCATGAACTTTCAGCTGCTGTACCTGGTGTGATTTTTGGTGACCTGCCAAAATAAGAGGAGGTTATATGTTATATGTCAGCTTTTAATAATCAGAGTGAAGAAGGGGCATGTACTCATGGCCTTTCCCTCTAAATTCTAAATTATATTGTCTATGGAAGAGCTTCTCAGATTCTCCATCTGTCTGTGGTGTAGAGCAGCAGGCCACACATGGCTTACTTTTTTTGGTCTTTGCTTCAATAAGATCCTGTATCAAAAACAAATGATTGTATTGTTTAAGTCAAGAATTCAAATGCATATTGTTGGTCAGAACTTGATTCTATAGAGTTATACTAGGTTTCTTTATCTTTGGTGAGGATATTGTTTTATCTCAGCAAGGTCAATGAAGAATCTAATTGAATTTTGCCTACTTAAATTTTTATGTCACAGTAATGAAAAAAGTGCTTCTTGTAAATGCAGTATTTTATTTATTAAATCATTTAGGAAATTAAGATATGTTGCTATTTGGGTTAAAAACAGACAAATCTATGTTCAGCCTAGCTATCTAAACACAGGGTTCTCCTTTTGAATAATAGTTTAAATAGATTGGCAACCAGTTGCTAACTGTTTTTGTTAATAAAATTTTATTGGAATATAGCCATTCTAATTTCCTTAAGTGCATGTCTACAGTTTGCCCTACAACACAGTTGTGTAGTTGTCATAGAGATCAGTCTAACCAAAAAGTTTGAAGTGTTTGTTCTCTGGCTCTTACAGAAAAATTTTGCTACTTATTCTCTATAATAAAAGTAATTTAGTTTGGTGCCCTGATTTCCTAATTAAGAAAAAAAAAAACACGGGTGAGCATTTTATACTTCAGAGATATTTTGTGGTATATACATAGCAAGAATATTGCCTGTGTTTTTCAAAGAACAATTATAAAAGTTTGCAAATCCATAATAATAATAATAATTTTGGATCAAGCAAAATCATATGTACAAATTACATGAAATATTTAGTTTTTTTAAATCTTGTACCATTTAGAAGATTTCTCTTTTCCTGGTGGCTAAGATTATCAATTATATCAAATTAATTAAGAGGTGCAGCATATTTGATATGTTAATGATATTCCTTTAGTTGTTTCTGAGACAGAAGTTTTACTAAAAGAGCTGGAGCAAATGCTACAGCAAGCCCTAGAGCCCACAGCAATACCTGATGAGTCTGAAGAAGAATGTGGAGAAGAAATTAATGCAAGAGAAAAGGTAGTATTGAAGTTATTATCGGGCCTAAATAGCAACTTCAAGTTTTTTAAATGGCAGAATTGTTTCTGATTGTACATTTCAGTTATACAAAATGCCTATTTCACATCTGAAATTTGAGCTCTTGGTTATCATGAAGTGAATTGTAAAGTAGTTGCCTTTTGAGAAATCAGAATACATCTATCAGTTTTGGGAAAGATATCTGTGTTTAAGTAGAGAAGTTCTTTTAATTTGAGATCTTTGTGATTGTAATGAAGAAATATGGAAGAGGTTCGCTATAGCAGTAGTTCACTCAGAAAGACCTCTCCCCTGCTTCTGATCTTTTCAATTGGAAGGGGCCAGGATAACAGCAGCTCACTAGAAAAGGGTAACAACTTACTGGGAAATCTGCCCTGTCCAGATCATGCACCAGGATGACCTCTATAACAGAAAAACCTCATTAGTAACAGTGGCGGTAGAATCTTTCATTGGAATAAGTTTCACCTTTTATATCTTGGTTTATGCTCCATAACCCCCTACATTTTGGACAGTTATGTTGGGCTTAGGCCACATGTGCTTACTTTATTTAATGCCTGCAACTAAAATGAGGGCTTGTGATATAAGACCCAGGCTATTAATACAAAGTAGCAATGAGAAAAAAAAAGCCATATGGTAGACTTCCACCAGGCATACAGTTGTACCCTAAATAGTAAGAAAGAAAAATGACAGTACAGAGTTTTGTATCTTAAAGTTCATTCATTCTTTCAGATATATGGTGTATCTGCAGTCAAGAGAACATATTGAGCCTCACTCTCTTATATAATGTCTGTTTTCCTTGTCCTGGTTTTATCATTAATGACTTTTGAAATTTAGCAAAGTTGTTTGCCACCTGCCTCAGGATTGTTTTAGGGATTAAATAAGGTAAACTGGGAAAAGTGCTTGACATAACATCAGATACCTCAGGTTAACTATTATAGATGAAAATTGGTAATAGCAGTTTATAAAGAGCATAAATGCTAAAATTTTCTTTTTTTTTAAAGAGAGAATTTTTTAAATATTTATTTCTTAGTTTTTCAGTGGACATAACATATTTGTTTGTATGTGGTGCTGAGGATCAAACCCGGGCTGCACACATGCCAGGCGAGCGCGCTACTGCTTGAGTCACATCCCCAGCCCCTTAAATTTTCTTACATCACTTTTATTTTCCCACATTCTTGCTTTGAGAAACTACCTACCCTGAAATCTTATTGTTTTCAGATGCAGAAAAAGTTGGATTTAGGACCATTTCTAAATGGTTTACATACTTCGGCAGACTATTCAGTTGCATGATTTCATTTAGATTGTCAATATATGTAAGGATGAGTCTTTAGCACCTCCTTTACTGAGTTAGAAATTTACAAAATTTATAGAATTTGTTAATAAGATAAATGTATTAAGAGAAGAAAATTAGTATCAACTACTGAGTTGTAAATCATGGTAAGTTTTCTTAATCAGCACCAGCAATGGCAAATTTTGCCTGAATCTGCATAGGTTATAAATGCCATTTTTCCAATGAAGGGTTCCTTTCATTAAAAAAAATATTGTTTTCTATAGATGGATCTTACCCTTTGTAGAAAAATATCTATAGATTGGTGACATGCATTTTATATGCATATAATTAATATACAAATTATTCTTTTTAAGCCTTGTTTGAATATTTGAATGCCTTGTTTGAATACCATATGGTTTTGTGTAGGTTTTTTTGTGTGTGTGGTTTTTTTTTTGTCCATTCTAGGCAGCTTTTCTTTTCAAAAATACAGCTTGGTTAATTTTTATAGTGATGTCCTGGAGCTTTTACAGTCATAGAAATGGCTTCTATTTTGGCATTATAACTAGTAACTTGATAGAACAGAAAATTACTTCTGATTTTATTTCTTAAGGTAAAATACATAGTTTTAATTCACCACTAGGCAGGAGCTTACTTTTTGTTTTAGATTCTTGTATTATTTTACTCTTTCAAAAGGCATTTAGGAATTATAAAAATTAATTATTTTAACTTGCTGGCAGGCAGGTAAGTGCCTCCTGCTGACTAGTTTAAAGCCACTGTGCACACTGAGCTTCCTAAGTCTGACATTCATGCCAGGTTCAGAATATTTAGGGCCTTATTCACTTTTAAATGAGGAGAATAGCAATGAATCTGAATATCAAAACTGAAACAGTTTCCAATGTAAAATTAAAGAAATGATCGCTTCTAGGATTTCATTTTTTTTAATTTTTGATTATTACAAAGAATTAATATGCCTTCCAAAGGGAATTTCACACTTAAAACAGGATTTTATTTTGATTTTAAGAAGAAAGTAATCTCTCAAGCTAAAAATGCCAAGAAGAGCCACCTGATAATTTTAAAGTCCTGAGCCTGTTGATTCTCTTAGAAGATATTATATGAGCTATTTTCAAAGTTGTAACTTTAATGATATTTTCATCATTCATTTCACCTGTGAGATTTCAATTTGATTACTCTCAAGCATTTACACCAACAGATGAGAGTCACAATGTGGAAAAAAGCATACACACATGGATAATCAAAACACTTTTCTATTTGTCATTGAAATGCTTTATTAGATTATTTTCCTCAGTAGAGTCACCTTCCTAATTATGTTTTTCTTTAGCTAATATTAACACTGGTTGACATACCCTGACTTGGTAAGCAAAGGGAAGAAATTAACTGCAGGTTTTTATATATCTATTAGAATAATTCACAAATTGGATAATCCATATACAAATAAGACCATTTACTACATAATAATTTGGAATAAATGGTACATTTTTAAATATTAAAATACTCTTATGAACTACATGTGCTTTTTTCAACTTTGAATTGAATGAGAAATTAGCCATATCCTTAATGAGCATTGAAGTTATGGACTTCATATGTGTATGTGCATATGCACAAATAAATTGTTTTCACAAGTCAGTCCCCTTCCACACTAAACTAGAGTACACATAGCTTATGAGAAGATAGTGGCAGAAAATTTGTCTAAAACAGTTTTAATCTGTATTCTCTATAATAATTTTTAAAATAAGCTAATACAGAAAACTAAGACAAAATAAAATCATTTTTTCCAAATCATAAAATTAAAAGTAAAAATGGATAATGTTGAGAAATAGAGACAGAACCTAAATAATAATTTACTTCTACAGAAACATATTTACTATACATTATTCTGTATATAAGAATCATTATTTGACCTCCAATAAAGAAAACTTTATACACTGCTGTGACTTGAGGAATTACCACTACTTTATATTTTGTTCAAGTAATCAAGTAAATATGATATAGTTCTGATGATTTATATGGTTGTTTTCACAGTTATCTAAAGGCATCCCTGAAGCTCCTGCAGGCAGCCCATTTCAAAATCAACATGAAGAGGACTATCTTGTAATTGATGGAATGAAATTAAGAGCTGGAGAATGTATTGAGAATATAACTAATAAGTTTAAAGAAATAGATGCCTTGATGTCTGAATTTTAGGGTGTTACGCATATTTTCAGAAGTTAATTGGGAAAACATTGGTATTTTTCTGAAGCCAGAAATTTTAAAATGTTTGGTAAAATAGGTATACATTATATACAAAAGTTGATATTTATGACAACTTTGTACTTTAAATTTTGAAAATATCCATAGTTTTGAGAGCCAAACTAATTGTATTGAAGTTAGAGTTCGAAGTTTTAAATTAAAGAAAAGCCTTATTTTCTTATTTGTAGATATTTTGTTTGCCTTATTTACAAAATGGTTTATGGAACTTACCTCATAAATACACACTTTACAATGCTTATTTAGGTCATTTATTCAAGTATGGCAAAGTACTAAAATGGCTGACCATACTATTACAATTCTTAGAGATAATTCAAATCTAATTAATATATTTATAAAATTTGTATTTGTATTATACTTAAATTATTATAAAATAAAAGGACATAATAAAAATATAGTAGTATAATAAAGTTGGAGACTTCTTAAAAGACAAAAATGTCAGTAGCCTCATTATATTAGAAACAATTATTTCCATCATGGTTTCTCAAACTGCTTATTTAACAGTCTTTAGGAAACTTGGAAGCAACAGAATCCTGGAACTTTCCCTGTTGAATCAGTATCTCTGAAGGTGAGCATGGGAAAATGTACCAAGAGAAATTAAACATGCACTATTAAAAAAAATCCAATAATATAAAAGTTAAAAGTACATCATTGTTAAAAAAAATTACTTCTTTAAGGCCCTATATCCTAATACTGTCACATTCTCATACACTGAGACTTAGGAATATAGCCCATAACAGTATAGTATAAATGAATAATATCTGCCATGTAATATCTTACATATTTTCCAGTTATTATAAACACTTAATTAGATTTTTAATTTTTTAAATTTGTTCTTTTTAGTTATATATGATATTAGAAAATATCCATGGTTTTGAGAGCCAAACAAATGTATTTTGACATATTATACCATGCATGGAGTATAACTTCCCATTCTTGTGGTTGTATATTATGTGAAGTTACACAAGTTGTGTATTCATATACAAACATAGGAAGGTTATATCTGATTTACTCTGCTGTCTTTCCCATACCCCCAATTCCCCCCTGTCCAATCTGCTGAACCTTCAATCCTCCCTCTGCTGCTCTACAGCCTATTTTGAGTCAGCATCTGCATATTAGAGAAAACATTCAGCCTTTGGTTTTAGGGGATTGGCTTATTTCCCTTAGCATGGGAGTCTCCAGTTCTTTTCTGGCAAATATTATAATTTCATTCTTCTTTATGGCTGAAAATATTCCTTTATGTATATATACCACATTTTCTTCATCCTTTCACTTATTGAAGGGCACCTAGTTGGTTCCATAGCTTAGCTATTGTGAATTGAACTGCTGTGAACATTGTTGTGGCCACATTACTATGGTATGCTGATTTTAAATTGTTTGGGTATATGCTGAGGAGTGGGATAACTATGTCAAATGGTGGTTCCACTCCATGTTTTCTGAGGAAACTCCATACTGCTTTCCATATTGGTTGCACAAATTTGCAGTCCCACCAGCAATGTCAGAGTGTGCCTTTTTACCCCACATCCTCATCAACATTTATACTTGTATTCTTGATAATTGCCTTTCTTACTGGAGTAAGATGAAATCTCTGTTTACTTTTAGTTTGCATTTCTCTAATTGCTATTGATTTTGAACATTTTTTCATATATTTGTTGCCTATTCCATTTCTTTTTCTGTGAAGTGGTTATTTGTTTTTTGCTTGTTTGTTTTTGTTTTCGTTTTTTGTATTAAGTTTTTTGAGTTCTTTATATATCTTGGAGATTAATGCTCTATCTGAGGTGCAGGTGGCAAAGATATTCTCCCATTCTGTAGACTCTCTTTTCATGTTCTTGATTGTTTCCTTTGCTGTGAAGAAGCTTTTTAGTTTGATAAAATCCCATTTATTGATTTTTATTTTAATTCTTGTGCTTTCAGAGTCTTGTTGAGGAATTCAGTTCTTAAGCCAACATGATGGAGATTTGGGCCTACTTTTTCTTCTAGTAGGTACAGGGTCTCTTAACTAATGCCTAGGTCCTTAATCTATTTTGAGTTGGATTTTGTACAGGTTGAGAGATAGGGGTCTAACTTTATTTTATTACATATGGATTTCTTGTTTCCCCACCACCATTTGTTGAAGAGACTCTTTTATCCAATGTAGTTTATGGCACCTTTGCCTAGTATGAAATAACTGTAATTGTGTGGGTTCATCTCAGTGTCTTCTATTCTGTACCATTGGCCTTCATGGCTGCTATGGTGCCAATACTATGCCATTTTTTATTACTGTAGCTTTGGTTTAAATTAAGGTCTGATACTGTGGTCCCTCCTAGCTTCACTTTTATGCTGAGAATTGTGTTGGCTATTCTGAGCCTCTTATTTTTCCAAATGAATTTCATGACTGCTTTTTCTATTTCTATGAAGAATGTCATCAGAACCTTAATAGGAATTGCATTGAATCTGTGTAGTGCTTGGTAGTATGGCCATTTTGACAATATTAATTCTGCCTATCCAAGAATATGGGAAATCTGTCCACCTTCTAAGGTCTTCTTTAAATTCTTTATTTGGTATTCTGTAGTTTTCATTGTAGAGGTCATTCACCTCTTTAGATTGATTCCCAAATATTTTAATTTTTTTGAGCTATTGTGAATGCGGTAATTTTCTTTTTCTTTCAGTGGATTTATCACTGATGTATAGGAATGAAGTTTATTTGTGGGTGTTAATTTTATATCCTGCCACTTTGCTTAATTCATTTATGAGTTTAAGAAATTTTCTGGTGGAGTTTTTGGATTTTCTAAATGTAGAATCATGTCATCAGCAAATAGGAATAGTTGTTCTTCTTTTCTTATTTGCATCCCTTTAAATTCTTTCTTTTGTCTAATTGCTCTTTCTAAAATTTCCAGAACTGTGTTGAATAGAAATGGTAAAAGAAGGCATCCCTGTCTTGTTCCAGTTTGTAGAGGGAATGCTTTCCATTTTTCTCCTTTAGAATGATGTTGGCCTTGGATTGTCATAGTTAACTGTTACATATAGATCTATGTTCCTACTATCCTTAGTTTTTCCTAGTGTTTTGAAAATGAAGTTGTGCTATATTTTGTCAAATGCTTTTTCTGCATCTATTAAAATAATCATGTTATTCTTGTCTTTAAGTCTATCTTTTTAATATGTTTTTGTATGTGATTTGTCTATTTTATTTAAAATTTGTGCATGTATGTTCATGAGGGATATGGTATTGGTCTGAAGTTTTTTTCCTTGATGTGTCTTTGTCTGCTTTTGGTATCAGGGTGATATTAGATTCATAGAATGTGTTTTAAAGTGTTCATTTCTTTTCTATATCATGGATTGAAGGTTGGTACAATGCCCCTGAGAATTTGTCTGGTCCTGGGCTTTTCTTGGTTGGTAAGCTTGAGGGCATCTTCAGTTTCATTGTTTGAAATTGATCTGTTTAAGTTTCCTGTGTCCTCCTAATTCAATTTGAGTAGGTTGTATGTCTCTAGAAATTTGCCAGTGTCCAAGATTTTCTATTTTTTTAGAATATGAATTTTCAAAATAGCTTCTGGTTATCATCTGTATTTCAGTAGTGTCCATCGTGATATTTTCTTTTTTCTTTCTGAATTTTAGTAATTGGAGTTTTTTCTCTCTTTGCTAGCTTGGCTAAGGGTATATCAATTTTATTGATTTTTTTCCCCAAAGTACCAACTTTTTGTTTATTTGATTTGGGGAGATTCTTTTGTTTCAATTTCATTAATTTTAATTATTTCCTATCTTCTACTTTTGGTGTTGATTTGTTCTTTTTCTAGAACTTTGAGATGTAATATTAGGTCACTTATTCATTGACTTTCTTTTCTCTTAATGAATGAACTCAATGCAATGAACTTTCCTCTTAGCACTATCTTCATAGTGGCTCAAAGATTTGATATATTATATCACTATTCTCAATTACTGCTAAGTATTTTTTATTTCATCCCTGATTTCTTTTGTTATTCATTCATTGTTCAATTATTTATTATTTAATCTCCAGGTGTTAGAGTAGTTTCTATTTTTTATATATCATTGATTTCTAATTTCATTCCATTATGATCTGATAGAATGCAGGGTTATTATCTCTGTTTTTTTTATATTTGCTAAAAGTTGCTTTATGGCATAAGATATTGTCTATTTTGGAGAAGGATCCATGTACTGCTGAGAAGAAAGTATATTTGGTTAAAGATGAATGAAATATTCTATATATGTCATTAAGTCTAAATTATTGATTGTATTATTTAGTTATATAGCTTCTTTGTTTAGTTTTTGTTTGGAAGATCTGTCCAGTAGTGAGATTGGTGTGTTAAAGTCACCCAGTATTATTGTGTTGCAGTCTACTTGATTCTTGAAATGGAAAAGAATTTGTTTGATATACATAGATGCTCCATTGGTTGGGGCCTAAATATTTGCAGTTGCTATGTCTTGCTGATGTATAATCCCCTTAAGCAGTATGAAATATCCTTCTTTGTCCTTTCTGATTAACTTTGGCATGAGGTTCACTTTATTTGGTATGAAGATGGAAATCCTTGCTTGTTTAAATGGTCCATGTAAGTGATACATTTTTCCTATCCTTTGGCATGTGGATGTTTTTGCCTATGAAGTGGGTCTCTTGGAAATAGCATATTGTTTTTGGTCTTGTTTTTTAATCCAGGCTACCTGTCTGTGCCTTTTGATTGATGAGTTTATGTCCTTTACAATTAATGTTATTATTGAGATATGATTTGTAATCCCAGGCATTTTGATTTATTTCTGGTTTTTAATTTGAATTAGTTTCTCCATTGATTCACTGTTCTTTAGTGTTCTTGCTCCCTCTGCTGGTTTTCACTTTTATTTTTCATTTCTTCTTTTTTTATGTTTTCTAGTGCAGACTTTCTACTTGTGAATTCTTTTAACTTTTGTTCATCATGTAATGTTTTATTTGACCATCAATTCTGAAGCTTATTTTAGTATTCTTGGCTGGCATCCATTTTCTTTCCTTTTTTTCTTTTTTTTTAAAGAGAGAGAGACAGACAGACAAACAGAGAGAGAATTTTAATATTTTTTTTTTAAATTTTCAGCGGACACAACATCTTTGTTTGTGGTGCTAAGGATCGAACCCGGGCTGCATGCATGCCAGGCGAGCGTGCTACCACTTGAGCCACAACCCCAGCCCTCCTTTTTTTATTTATATTTGTTTTGCTTTTTTATTATTTATTTACTCTAATTACACTATGGATAATATTTTATAATATTCTTTATTGACAACTGTAAACTTGTATGACAATAAAATAATTGCTTGGGTAAATATCCAAAGGGAAAAATTACATAATTTTTAAGGAATCCTAAAAAACAGTTTTAGTGGATGTCATTTTGGATCTTGTCTATGCATTTCAAAGTGTGTATGTATGAACAGCTAACTCTAATTCCTGCTGTGGGTTTCTCTATTTCTGGGGGTAGTGAATTGGAGAAAGCACATCCTAAGCATGTAAAAACTGAAACCAACACTTGAGCAGATCAGGAAGGATAAGGAACTTACAATGTTCCTGGAAACTGCAGGGACTAATTGAAGAGTTTTAGACAGTAGAAACCCTTTGGGAATGATTACATCAGCAACAGTATGGATAGGAGTGGACAGATGAGCATTGAGTAGACTACTTCTGAAATTTTCTTGAGAACCTGAATTATGGTGGTTCTGCTGTGGATAGATTCACAGCACAGACCCATCTATGTGAGAAGTGGATAGATTCAAGCTAAATTAACACCAGTGGGCTATTAGGATTTGGAGATTTAATATAGGGATGAGACAGAGGGCAGGAATCAGGACAACTTTAGGATTCTGATATTCATAAAGCTATTTACCGAGGTAGGAATACATGCAGATTAGAAACATGGAACAAATAGCAAATTTGAGCTAACTGTGTGAGTTCAGAAGAGATTATAAGACATCATTCTTTTACAAAGCTTGCATTTCCATACTACTCTGAGACCCACAGTGACTAAGAATAGTTTCACAACATTCCATATTTAAATTCTAAGTGGTAAAAAAAAAAAAAAAAACAGGAAAGGCCAAGGCCTATGCTTTTTATTATAGCTGAACTTATTATACAGCATTTCTGAAAATCCGTCCTTTTTTTCTTGGCAGTATGACTTTATAATCATATCTTACAAGCTGTCTCAAGAAGTTATTGATGGCATTTTTTGTTACTACTTAGATTCAACTATAAAAATTACTACAATTATATTTAAAAGATTTTGTCTATAATTCAAGTGTTTGATTTAAAGCCACAGCTAGTAGACCAGTTAGCTAAAATGCAGATTAAAAAAAAAATCCTCCTGGTGGAACAGCCAGTGTTCATCAACATCAGCTTTCTTAGGCAAGAGACTGAAATTTGCACACTTAATTTATCTCTGCCATGATTTGAGTTGTAGAAGTCTGAGATTTCCAATGAAGTCTTTGTGCTCTTTTCCAGTTCAAAATGATTCTGAGAAAAAAAAAAAACACATTTGGATTGATTTTCTCTGTAAAGGAAACTGCAGTCTATTTCCATTGCTGTGGAACCTCTATCCATGTGAAATTACAAGCTTTCAAATTTCAAAGTAGAATATGCCCAGGAAAAAGAATAAGGGATCTGTAGACTAACATCTCTATCTTCAGGGCTGATAATCATGCCTGGCTGGCAGCTCCCTATTTGTAAATGTCCCTTGGTCAGAGGCAAGCTATATAACATAGGCAGGGCATACAGGTAGTACTGTTGATTCAGAATGCCTACTTTCAGATGTTGGTTCTGTCACCTACTGGCTGGCTGACCCAAGGCAAGTTACTTAACTTCTCCAAGTCTAGGCTTTCTTTCATCTATAAAGTGGAGAAGTCCATGAAAGTAATCAACATACATAAAATGTATATAAGGTCCTATCACATGGAAAATTATTCCAGTTATGACTCTGATAATTGTTGGCTCCAGAGCATTTATCTACTAACCACCCCTGCCATGACTCTCCTATACCTAATGGACTAAAATGTTTATTTCAGCAGGTTAACACCTGCTTCTGGGGGACTGGGGCTGAGTACTGTGTGTGATTAGCTGACTCTAGAGTTGGGCAATTTCCTATTTTATAACTAGATCTTCTGCTTGGCCCAAAGGAAACTATCGTAAGGAAATTACATCTGCCCACCAAGGGAGGTTAAATTCTAAGTACACTAGTTATACCAAGTTCAATAATGTAAGGTAGAAGGCAATATGCCAGGACATATGCACAAGTATTTTGGTTGGAATGAGAGCTCCTGTTTGCTTAGGTTAAGGAATGGCTGATCGATCCTCTTTGGAATGAGTTGGATCAAGTTCTTCTGATCTTGAGGCTATGAGTTAACTTATGAGAAGTCTGGATCTATTGAAGGACTGAGTCCCCAGTTAGATTTGCAAACTTTGAGGGTTGATCACCAAAGCCAGCTCTATTAAACCCATATTCCAAAAAGTCTTGGCCCATTTGCCCCATGCTGGGAACTGAATTTATGCAGGAATTTCAAGTGGTAAGAGGCTTACTTAGCTCTATCTTTATTAAAGACAGGGTATGTACTTTTGATGGTTTAGCTTTTTATTATCAGCAACAACAGTGGCATAAGTAGGAAAGTGCACCCATGTACTTTTAAGTCTGTATTGTCTGCAGCCTTGAATGTGCTGATTCTATAGTGGAGGGTATTGGGTCATAGGCAGTTAAATCTATCCACTAATAGACCTAGGCACAATTGCAAATATTGTAATTGGTCTAAAAATCTATTGAAAATATTTGGTAGTCAGCCATTTCTGTAGGAAGCTTTCATTCATGAGCCTGCAATTATTGTGAAGTGCTTTTGATGGAACCAGAGCATTCCATCATCTAATGCTTCTTCCAAATGGCTAGTAATCCATGACCCCACCATTTTTGAGACTAGCAAATGGTAGAGTCCTGCTTCAGATACTTATAGACTATTAGGATTTATATCCATGGTCCTTCCAAGAGACTGGAATTCTCTCATTTCTCCAAGAGTGAAATTTTGAAAATGCTAGACATATCTAAATCTTGCTCTATTATTTATATAGGGCCCCAAAGGAAATCCAGACATAGTGCAGTTTTAAAATGCTAAATACTTCTTTAGGACTAAGCCAACTCTAGTTATCTCTCATATTTGTAGAAAAATTGTTTGGGAAATATAAATTAGGACTCAAGTTCCCAATGGGACATTCGGTACCTGAAGATCTAAATATTGGAACTTTTATACTACCACAAGCAATATACAGATTTCAATGTACACAGAATTAGAAAAAACAATCCATACCTTCATCTGGAAGAATAAGAGACTCAGAAAAGCCAAAGAATTACTACGCAAGAAAAGCAATGCTTTCCTTGTCACAATACCTAATCTGAAAGAATGCTTCAGAGCTGTAGTAACAAAAACAACATGGCATTGACATCAAAATAGGCTTGAAGACCATTGGAACGGAATAGAAGGCACAGAGAAACCCACATAAAGCCATCTGCTACTTGACAAAGGTGCCAAAAATATATGTTGGAGAAAAGAGTCTTTTTAACAAATGATGCTGGGAAAACTGGATGCCATATGTAGAAGAATGAAACTAGGTCCCCATATCTCACCCTTCTCAAAAGTCAGGTCAAACTGGATTAAAGATTTAGGAAACCAGAAACCATGCAATTGCTAGAAGCAGCATAGGGTCAACTCTCTATCTTATTGCAGCTGAAACTGAGTTCCTTAACCAGACCCCTAAAGCTCAAGAAATAAAACCCATTTATTGATCCAAGGACCTAAACACTTCTCAGAAGAGGATATACAATCAATCAATAAATATATGAAAAAATGTCCATCATCTCTAGCAATTAGAGAAATGCAAATCAAAGCTATTTTAAGATTTCATCTCACTTCAGTCAGAATGGCAGTTATTATGAAGACAAACAACAATAAAGCTGGCGAGGATATGGGGGAAAAGGTACACTCATACACTGCTGGTGGAACTGCAAATTGGTGCAGCCAATATGGAAAGCAGTATGGAGATTCCTTGGAAAATTTGGAATGGAACCACCATTTGACCCAGCTATCTCTCTCCTCTATCTCTACACCAAGGACTTAAAAACAGGGACACAGCCACATCAATATTTATAGCAGCACAATTCACAATAGCTAAACCCCAGAACCAGCCTAGATGAATGGATAAAAAAATGTGGCATATGTACACAATGGAGTATTACTCAGCAATAAAAGAGAATAAAATTATGGCATTTGCAGGTAAGTGGATGGCATTAGAGAAGATAGTGCTAAGTTAGCCAATTCCAGAAAAACAAATGACGAATGTTTTCTCTGATATAAGGAGACTGAATCACAGTGGGGTAGGGAGGGGGAGCATGGGAGGAACAGACAAACTAGATAGGGCAGAGGGGTGGGAAGTGAAGGGAGAGGGCAAGGGGTTAGAATGGATGGTGGAATGTAATGGACATCATTATCCAAAGTACATGTATGAAGACACGAATTGGTGGAACATACTTTATATACAACCAGAGATATGAAAAATTGTGCTGTATATGTGTAATATGAATTGTAATGCATTACACTTTCATATATAAAAATGTCAATAAAAAGATTTATGCAGAAAGTCTTTAAAAAAGAAAGAAAACCAAGAATTAATAATTGGGATGCCATTAAATTGAAAATTCTCTGCACAGCAAAGGATATAAAAGCGTAAAGAGAAAGCCTACAGAATGGAAGAAAATCTTTGCCAGATGGTTCTCTGACGGGGGATAAATATCCAGAATATATTCAGAACTCAAAAAACTTAACAAACAATCCAATCAATAAATGTGAAAAAAAATCTAAACAGACATTTCTCAAATGAAGAAACACAAATGACCAACAAATATATGAAAAACTGTTCTGCTTCTCTAGCAATCAGGGAAATGAAATCAAAACTACACTAAGATTTTATTGAGTTCTCTAGTCAGAATGGGATTAGCTATACATTACAAAATATTGCAAAGTGACTTTTAGTCACCTGGATAAAACTGGCTATAAATCTTCAAGACATGATACCTCAGCCACCTGATATGCCCCAAGTACCAATACTTACATTTGGAAAGAAAAATGTAACCTTAAAAAAATGTGATTTTTGACACATGGAATGGTCTGTAATGAAATACATAGAAAATCCACTAAGTTAAAGAGAGCAACATTGTTAAAAGTACTGAAAATGTATGAAAAGAAAAAAAAGACCTCTAACCCCAAATATTTTTACAACTTTAGCAGGATCCCAGCAACTCTCCTGGCCATTTTTCATTTGTACTGGTCATATGGGATGTTTTCTACCTAGGGTAGTGCTAGAATCAAAATAGTTTTGCCTCTTGAGTTGCACCTAAAGTGGTAGCTTGAGGCCTTTGCTCAATGACCTTCCCAACTATCTGGATCCCATACTGGCCTCTCAACTACTGGGCCTCAGCCCATTCTCTGCCTAGCCCTGAGTGGTAGTTTCATTATAAAGTGCATCATATTGCTTTATTAAGGAGATAGAATATATAATCTAATATAAATAGAACACCAGCCCAACCAACATATCATTAAGGGCTTATTGAGTGGGTCACATCTGGACTCTATGATAATCACATAGAATGTGCAGTAGAGATATGCCAATAGTAGTAGAATATCTCCTTGTGTGATTAAAAAAAATCTATACATGTATTTTCATACCTTATCTTTTTCCCATGCCTTCTTTAGCATTTTGGTATTGTATCAGTATGTTGAATTATAAAACTGGGTCCAGTTTTTATCTAATCTGTGTAAGTCATATAACTAATAAATAGAAGGGCTAGAATTTGAGTACATTTCTGTTTCTATATCTCTTGCCCTTGGCTACTGTCTATATTGTCTTGATATGCTGTTTACTATCTGGGTGACAAAATAATCATCTAGTTTCCTCATATGTAAAATGGTGATGGAACTGTCTAAAGCAAAGTATTGTGAGGAATAAGTGAGATTATTTTATGTGAAAGTGGCTTGTAAATCAACTTGATCTTTTATTTACTCCTTCTGAAGAAATCCAAGTATGTTTTAGTATGTTGCAATTAACAAATTACTGAGATAAAAACGTAACTATACTATTACTCTTATATAATTTGATCTACTAATCATAAATTTCAGAGTTTCTTTTTTCTCTTATAAAATTAATCTTTGGAAGCCATCAGCAGCAGTATTATGATCTTCCCTTTGATGGGTATGTTAACAATGCCTGTCCTTAAGGTGCATCTGATTGTCGAGTTTTAGAAGTAGCTTAAAATCACCTTGTTCTCTTCACAAACATTCAGTTTAAAGGGAAAAGTGAGGGGTGGGGAGAAAGTCTTACTGCTTTCACTAGGTCTTGCCTAAAATAACTTTCTGCTTTTACAGTTGCAAGTTTCTATGTTATTTTGAATGAGTTCCAGTAAAGTCCTTTGCAGGGAATCTATGTGAAGGGTGCTCTCCTCTAGCAAGTTGGAATTTAGGCCCAGGCTAATAGTATCTTTGAAAATCAGGAAACTCACCAAAATATTTGAGCAGCATTCATGTCTTTTACTGTTGACACTTCCTTATCTTGACATTCAAATAAATTGCATACATTTAAAATTTTATAAAATGAATATCTTGCAATTTGCAAAGGGACCAATGAGGCAGAAAAGAAATGTAAATGTGCCTGTGACCATCTCTTCTGTAGTATATAGTCTAGTTATGGAAGAATGTGAGCACACACAGGTGTCCCTCTAAAGAAAAAGTACAATTAAAAATAGAATGTCTAACAGGAGGAAGAGGTCCCTTCCCAGATAGCTGTCATTACAAAACCCATTAATAAATTCCTTCAGGCTCAGTTATCTCCTCCTAGAGGTGAGAAATCACCTCGCAGAGTCTAAGGTCATCAGATGACTCTGGCAGCCAGGAATTGCCCATAGAAGAAGTTAAGCCAGGGCTAGGCCTCCCATTTCAAACCCCTTCCTTGGTTCCTTGTGAATTTCAGAAAGGGCCAATGATCGGGCTGGGGATGTGGCTCAAGCGGTAGCGCGCTCGCCTGGCATGCACAGGGCGCTGGGTTTGATCCTCAGCACCACATAAAAATTTAAAAAAATAAAGATGTGTCCACCGAAAACTAAAAAATAATATTAAGAATCAATCTCTCTCTCTCTCTCTCTCTCTCTCTCTCTCTCTCTCTCTCTCTCCTCTCTCTCTTTAAAAAAAGAAAAAGAAAAGAAAGGGCCAATGATAATGATGCCTGGTTTTTATATCACTAGGTCTTGGCCTAAAAAAACTTTCTGCTTTTACAAACACCATTGAATCAGACTGCAGGTATCCCATATGACTTCACTGTGTTTACCTGCTCACAATCACTGACCCTTGTTCCTCCAGTAACCTTTCTCCCCAACTATTGTAGATAAAGCCAAGATGTGGGAGGCACAGAGGGTGGATTGGCAAAGGACACTCATATTAGATAGTGATTCTGTCGAGCCAGTGAGCTCTTAGAACCCCCATCACAACAGGGAGAAGAGGAAGACAGTGAGGAAGTGGGCAAGGCTGTGCTTCTTCAGGGTAAGAAGCTGGCCAATCAGGCTTTAGCTCCTGTCAGTCCATTTTACCTCTCACATGGATGCCTGTCTCTGTTTTTATAACAGCTGCTGTCAGGCAGTGCCAGAACTGGAAAGCACCATTAGTCACCTGATCTCTGAAAGCCTGACTTTTTTCAAGTAAAGGAGGATTGAGTGCCAATCCACAGCAGTGTGTGAAAGTGAAGATTATTTGGAGATAGGACCCAAACTCATGTGGTAGAATGTGTAAGTAGTAGGGCAGAGATATAGAAGCAAAGGAGAATCCTATTAATCCTGCCTGAAGTTATAGCTTCATTGAAACATTTCATTCATTCATTTTATTCAATGCTGTCAGCCATATTTGTGCTAGACACTGGTAATATAATTGTAAACAAAATAAATGTGACCTTCAACTTCAAGGAATTAACTCTGACTTTTGACAAGTTGCATTAGCCTCTTTGTACCTCAAGTGTCTGAAAATTAGCATGAAAGTGATAATAATGACAATGGTACTAACAATAATACCAATCTCTTAGAGTAACTGAACAGAATAAAATGAGATAAGACATGGAAAACACACAGCAAGGTGGCTTGTAAGTTGCATGCTATGTTTCTATCATTGTATTTTTACAGTCTACTTAGGGAGAGAAACCCTTGAAACAAGACCAAATTTTGAAGACAGAATAGTGTGCTGGCTGAAGAAGATCAAGTCATAGATGAACTCAGATGAGAAAAGTAGGAACAGCAAGTAACTAACTTAAGTAACTAGAGAGCAGGGGTACAGGATGTGAGAGGAGGAATGTCACAAGTTATGATTGGACCTAGGCAGGAGAGAATACCAGGGAGGATCTTGTATATGCCACCAAAAGATTTTGCAATAGAGATGAGCAGAGACTACCAGAATGTCTATAATTGAACACTCAAGAATGCTGGGTGCTGGGACTGACTTGGAATCAGACCATTCTACAATTGGCATGCATCAGAGGGCAGCCGGCTGACATTACTGTGCCAACCTGTGCTCTTGTGTCTGAAGAAATCCACACCCTGATGTGAGCTCAGATTGTCAGCTTCCACAGCGAGTGCCTTAGGGTTGCCAGCAGGCAGCCAGGTACTGGAAGGTAGGTTCTCTGCAAAGTCTTATTAAACTCTGCCGCCTGGTAATAATGCACCACAGCTGCAGACTTTTAAATGGCAAAGAGTCCCTGGCTATCTAAAAGGTTACTTCATTTGTCCTCCATAATAGCTTACTGTCATTTTCTTCTGTTCAAGTCAACTTATAGGCCTCATTACTTCAAGTTCATCGGGTGGCTAGAGCAGCCTTTTTTATTTTAACAGGCTCTCAGAATCATGTTAGCAAAGAGTTAATGCATTTTTAACCAACTTCAGCAGTTTACAGCTCTGATGCTGAAGTGGATTCATACAATTGTTGGTCACTCTCTGAGGCTGCTTTGAGTTTCCAAAGAGTCTCTCAGTCTCTGACTCGCAATGTGAGGTCCTGAAGGCAGGGGCTTTGTGTTCTTCCACTTCGTAACCTGCTTAGACTAGAACATAGTGTCTTGCATATGTTAGAACATCACTTCTGTTTTAATACTCACTTTAAATTCCTGTCAGTCTAGCGTACTAAAAATATTTTCTGAGAAATTTTATACCCAAACACCTTTGATTTGAACCTAAGGTGGTGGTGATTTTTTATTCTAAGTCCTTCCAACATCCTATAGCAAATACATACTACACTAATGCAAGCAACTTCAAAATGCTAGTGTCAAACAGAGCCTATTTTTTCTTTGGGGAGTCTGCAGCGTTCCACAGTTTGGCCACTTTCAGCAGGTTTCACTGTGTCTATAGACAGATCTACTCGGGCATGGCTCTGTGGATCTGGTCTGGCTCACCCAGGTGTATGGGGACCAGAAGCTGCTTGTTATCTAGAGCAGTCTCAGATGGGGAAACGTGGGCAACTTAAAAGTGCTTCATATACCACCTTTCATTTCTAGCAGGCTAGCCCAGTCATGTTCTCATGAAGATGACTGAAGGACAAGAGTTAGATTAAGACCCACCATGGAAGTGCTTTCCAAGCCTCTGCTTGCTTCACAGTTGCTAATATCCCTTTAGCCAAATCAAATCCAGAGTCAGATGGGGAGGGAGTTACTGCCAAAGGACATGGATATGGGCAAGGGCAATCTGACTACTACACCTATTCATTAACAAAGAAGGAAGTTCCAATAAGAAAATGTAAATCACCTGCAGTCTAATGAACAAGTGATACACCATTGCTGATAATTTAAAAATGACTACAAACTTATATCCAATAAACTATGATTCCCATTGTGTTTTTTCACTCAACTACATATTGTGAACATATTTATGTGACATAAAATATTGTTCTACAGCATGATTGTACTGATTCCCTAAAATTTTATTGTATTTCTATCCACACAATGAAACACCCTATTGATGGACATTTAATTTGTTTTCACAATTATAAACCACTTTGCCACAAAAATTCTTGTTATTTAGCCTTTGCATGCACTTATAAATTTTTTCCCAGTCATTCCTAGAAGAGGAATTGATTGGTCAGAGTATGTACACGATTTTAAGGCTTTTTATGTCTACCATTCTTTTTATTTTCCAGCAGATGCATATGAGTATGTCTTTCTCTGCAAGGCTAGTCTTTGGTTTCTAAAGACGAGAATAGATAATTTCTAAAATTTACCTTTCTTGGTTTCTCTGGTTTGAATTTTACTTTTCTTATAACAGTATATTAGATTAAGTTTGGCCTTAAAGGACACTGGATAAATGACTACAAGATGGGTAGCTTTTTCCTTAATTCTATAAAGAGGGATGAAAATTGGCATTAGTATAAGCCATAGACTTGGATCTTAAAGTGACCCTTATAATAATAAATCAGGACGTTAACAGGAAGAAAATATAGTGTTAAAAAACATAATAGGCACTTGATTCAGATGCTATATGGACTTTTGGTAAAAATCATTGTGAAAACACAAGTGGAGAGTCATTAGTCTGATAAACATTCTGATGGACTGTTGGAATTTGAAAATCTAGGCTATATTTCAGTTTGTGCATGCATTGGGAAGTGGTGGTGCATTAGAAAAAAATTTCTAAAGTTTCTTTTTATTATAATCATGGCTTGTAATCATGATCAGTGAATTTTTTAATATTAGATACTCTGTTGATAATTTCTAAAATCTACCTTTATTGGAAAGATTAAAATGTTATAAAATGAGAGTATAAAAACTAATTTTTTTTAATCCACAGATGTACTTAGTTTGTGTATTCATGGTTTCTGTTTATAATGTTTGACTTTGGATGATGGTTCTTGCCACTAATCAGGAAAGTTTTGATACCTTTTTATCCATTTTAAGAATCTTGGCCAACATCCTATAACAAAGGCAAGCTAATAAGAGAAAAGCACACTAATCTTATTCAGTCATAGTTTTTCATGACACAGAGCCTTTTAAATGAAGAACTAAAATAACCTAGGAAAACTGTCTATTTTTATACTTAGATTAGATGAAAAATGGTTTGCCCTGTAGAAATGTGATTAGACAAAAGCATGTGATTCAAAGATAACAGACTGAGCAGGGGAACCCACTGAGGCCTGTCCAGATTGTTATCCATCTCTGTGTAGCACTCCTCCCTCCCAGAAGCTGCTTGTGATCTAGAGCAGTCTTAGGTGGGGAAACGTGGGACCTTTCTAGAGTAGCAGGTCTCATAATCTACTATAGAACACAGTAAATCAGAGAATTTCTTTATGGCAAACTCTTACACAGAGAGGAGGAATGGTAAAGGAATATCTTTAGGATTTATGGCTGGCATTTGGGGAAAATGTTCTAGTTCTCACGATCCACCTTTGGGAAGAGAAATTCTAATTTCTGTGACTTACATCAGGAGAATAGAGGCAAGAGACAGAAGATCCAAAGAAGGTCAGAGAAAAATTTTGTTTCTAAGGCTATTTCTGAGGCCATCACTTTGGGTACTGTTTTCCAAGCCCCAACACCCACCCACCCCCTTCACAAACTATTTAAATTTATTCAAAACCATTGTTGCTCCATGATTTTAACCTTACACACAATAGATTATGAATACTACCACATGAGGGATCAGGACTTGATGGATTTTATAATCCTTGGACCTAGCACAGCAAGCAAGTTCTTATTAAATAATTGTTGCATAAATGCACATATTGAGTTTATGTTATTAAAATTCCTGGAGCAAATATCCTTGCCCAAATAAGGATTAATTTTTCCATCCAAGTTAACCTTTCCAATTTTATAAGTTCAAGTTCTCAAAACGAGTTGAATTTTGAATGTTTTCATATCTTAGCACCTACACATGGTTATATATGCTTTGTAACTTATTTCATGTGTGGGCTAGCCAGTATCCAAGATGGTTCTCACATGCTGGTATTTGTATTCTTACATATTCAGTCCCCTTACACAGTGAACAAAACTGTCCTGTGTAGCCATTCCAAACATGAACATTGTTGACCTCCAAGGCTGTCATAAAAGACACTGTGCTCTCCTTTGGGTGTCTCAGCTGGCATATAGTGAGGAAATTCAAGCGACACTATTGAAAGGTCTATGAGGGTGAAACTGAGGCATCCTGCTGACAATCAGCACTAACTTGACAGCCATGTGGGAGGGCTCTCTAGAAGTCATCTACCAGACTCAGCCAAGCTTTCAGATGACCATAAGCTAGGCCCGTGTTTTGACTGCAATCTCATGAGATACCCTGAGCCAGAACCACCTGGCTATGCTGCTCCTAGATTCTTGACCCACAGTAACTGTGAGATGATAAATGTTTATTGTCCTAAGCCACTAATGTTTTGGGATAATTTGTTACACATCAATAGATAGTTAACACAATGTGTGATGGGCCTGTCTCACCAAATAGATTATAAGCATCTTGAAGAAAAGAACTGTATCTTTCATTTCTCACACTGACCTTCCACAGCATTGAGATAATATTAGTCTTAGTAAATAAATAATATTAGTGCTTCATAATTACTTTCTTGACAAGAAATATTTACTTAATGCCTACCAGATAGTCTTCTAGGGATTACGGAATGTAGTAAACAAAAGGGACAAAGTAAATTCTAGTGGAGGAAAAAAACAGCTTTAAACAAAATAGATGTGGAACTGCTCAATGAGGATATGAAGGTAAGAAGAAAAATGAAGATGAGGGATCCTATTAATATATTTATGTCGAGTGTCAGGAAAGCCTTCTCCATTAATACATTTGAGCAGAGAGCTATGCATGTATCTGGGGAAGGGCATCTAGGCAGCAGGAATCACAAGTGCAAAAGCCATGACCCTGGAAAAGCATGACATATTCAAGAAAGTCAATGTTAAGACTAAGTTCACAGTTTCAAATTTCTCATCACTGTAGCTTCACACATGAACCTCACTTAGTGGCTGCAAGAGATCTATTCCATCCCCTTTTCCTGAATTTGAACAGGGCACCAAATGCTGTTCTCCTTTAAAAAGATCTATTCATGAAAATACATCATTTTTAAAGATATAAACATGGCTAATACATCAAAATAGGCTAATATTTGTAGATAGAATGAGTAATTCAAAATTTTACTGATTGTAATCTTTCTTTTATTTCTGCTGTTTCAAGTTTTCTGACTTTATTAAAGCTGCTAGTGCCCAATGATAAATTATAGGACTTTTATTTTAGCACACAGATGTTACTGACATCTCACTCAATATATGTTTATATGTTTATTAAGACATAAGGTCTCAAATGGACAAGTAATTAGCTTTCCCAGCAGAAGAGCAAATAAAATTCTGTTTCCTAACTGTTCTGTCATTCCATGCTGTGGACTTTACCCGCTTTTCCTCTCTTGCTGCAAGAAACACATGTCACAGTGAATCGAATGATCAATGAATAATGAATTCTCCCTTGATTAAAGCATGTTAGTGGTCATAAATAAATGAAATTGTGTTTGTATTTCATAGACATCTATCTGAATTTTTAAATTTTGTATTTCACCTTAGATACACATATGCATCCTTACTTTAATAAATGAGCATCCTTCTAAGGATAATGCAGAACTTAAAACTCACATTTAACCCTTTAAATTACCGTGTAAACAAAAGCTCTTGCATTGTTCTGCTATGATAGCAGCTGGTATTCTCTCTTTATAGCCACAAATGATTTTTGTTCTTAAACATGATCTTGGCAAGTTAATGAATTTATTTTATTCATGATTTAATTCATAGGGAAGGACACAGAGGCGAATAGAAGACTGAGGTAGGATAGGGTAGAATAAAAGATAATCAAAGGAGGAAGCAAGAAAAAGACACAGAAATACCTGCAAAAACAAAAATTAAAAAATCCTGCATCCTGTTTGAGTGTGCATGTGTGTGCATATGTGCAAGTATATGTGTGTGTGGACTACAGAGAGTTAGGAAATTGTCACAGGATACAACCAAAAAGTAGTAAAAAGGACAACACTTAAAGACTAGAATTTGTCAGAAGGATGAAGAGTACATTATTTAAAAAATAAATTTAATACTAGAAAAACTAATTACCATAAATGATTTCTTTTCTTGAGTAAAAATGAGGTCAAATTATAGTAAGCAAAATGGTTAGAATAACTGAAAGGGAATGCACTTAACAATTAGTTTACCTGGAAACCTACCACTGTATATTTTTGTCAAAGCAAATTAAAATGTATGAGGGCCATCTATAGTGTAGCATCATGTATAATTAATTTTCCTCTGCTGTAAATGCTTCTACTATGTAGCATAGGTTATGAAAACAATGAGTTTAAATCTCTTTCAGAATTTCTTTTATTAGTCTAATAATACACAAGCAAAGGTATTTTTAAGTCTTTCTTTGGTGCATATTTAAGTTTTAAGTCAAGTGAGTTTCATACAGCAAGTTTTCAAGTAAAAAAAAATGTGATTGATGTAAATGACAATTTGAGGACCTTAGTTACTCAGAATTTAAAACCAAACCCAATGTGTATTTGCCTTGGCACTCCATTTTCCTCTACATGAATAATAGTTAACACTTATTAAGCTCTGTTTTATGCCTGGCACAGTGCTAAGTCTTTCGGCTGGTAATAAAGCATTTAGTCCTCACAACTACCCAGTGAGGTAGGCACTACTATTATCTGTGTTTCACAGATGAGAAAATCAACACACAAAAAGGTTTTGCAACTTACCCAGGGCCTGGTAGCAAAGCAGGAATTAAAATAATTTGGCTTGTTTCAGAACCATGTGCAAAGTTTCCTCTCTCTGGTAGGAGGTTGTGCACAAATCAAACTGACAGAGTACAAATCTTGTCAGACAGAAAACACACATTGCCCTCAAGCAAGGGAAATTTATTTCTCATGGATAAACAGAAAGGATAGACAGAGGCCTAGGATCCACAGTAAGGGCCTTCCCCAAGGCCCAGGAAGCTGGATGGAGTCTCTGTTCATGACCCACCTCACACTGTAGCTGAAGGACCACGAAAGCACTCTGCACTGGGTTTCATATTCTTAGTATTACTTGGATTTGTGAGTGCAGGTGTTACAAATAATTCTGTTCTAGACATGACCCAGGTTGTTCTGGAAAATTCCTCATCTCAAGATGTTGTATTCTCAGTACATTCTGCACAAAAGAAAGATTTGAGTTGGTCAAAGCCATCCAGGAACCTGTCCTCTTGCATCATGGTCTTAAGTACTACATACACTTCTTTACTAGATAATCTAGTGTTTGTGGTGGGATATTATTCTATGTGTCAAATTGTGCCAACAAGGTACCCAGACTAAACATTATGTCTGGGTGTAGCTATAAATGTGTTAGCATTCGAAATGATAGACTCAGTAAAGTAAATTGCCTTTTCCAATGTGCATGGTAATCAAGGAATTCCTTGAGGGCCTGAATAGAACATGAATGTAGAAGAAGGAGGGATTCATTCCATTTTGCTTCCTGCCTGCCTGTTCACGTTGTGACATCTTGTCCTGTCCTTGGACTAAGTTACTATGAGTTCTCAGATCTTTTGACTTGGACTAGTTTACACCACTGATTTTCCTGGGTCTCTAGTTTACAAACAACAAAACTTGGGGCTTCTCAGCCTCCATGATTGCATGATTTAAAGGATGAATGCTACCAACAGGACTTGAAAAATATGGAGAGGGTGATTCCACAACATTCCCTTTCAATTCTTTTATATGGTCTATGCAGAAAACAAATGGATTTTGAAGAATGGTGGTAGATTATCCTAAGATTAGCTAGGTGGTAGCTACAATTGCCACATTCCTTAGTCTTTTTTTGTGTGTTATAATACCACAGACTAGGTAATTTATAAAGAACAGAAGTGTATTTCTCACAGTTGATGAAGCTGGGAAGTCCAAGATTAAGTTACCAGCAATTTTAGTTATCTTGTGAGGGCTTCTCTTTGCTTCCAAGATGGTGCCTCATAGTTGCATTCTCATAAAGGGAGGAATGCTGTGTCCTGACGTAGTCAACAAGGCCAAGGGAACATCACGTGATGCCTCTTCTGTAAGGGCCTTATTCTGAGGGAGGAGCTCTCATGGCCTAATTACCTCTTTCAGGCTCCATTTCTTACTATTATCACATTGCAAGACCCGAATTTTGGAGGAGATACACTCAAACCACCACATAGCTGCTGTACCAGATGTGGCTTCACTGTTTGGGCAAATTAACACTTTTTTAGCACATGGTATATAGTTATTAATCTGGTAAGTGCCGTTTTATTATTATTATCAATAAGGCTCATCACAAAAGCTATTTTTGTTCATCTGGAAAGGCCACTAAAATACCTTAACTGTTCTACCACAGGGATATTTTTTAATGTGTTGTTTTTAGTTATACATAACAGTAGAATGTATTTTGACATATCATACATACATTTGACATATATACATATTTCCCATTCTTATGGTTGTACATGATATGAGTTACAATGGTTGTGTGTTCATATATGATTGTAGGAAAGTTATGTCTGATTCATTCTACTGTTTTTCCTATTCCTATCACCCCACTCCCTTCCCCTCATTCCTGCCTGTCCAATCCGGTGAACCTACAACCTCCCTTCCCCACCCACTGCCTATTGTAAATTAGCATTTGCGTATCAGAGAGAACATTTGGCCTTTGTTTTTTGGGTATAGGCTTATTTCACTTACTATGAGAGTCTCCAGTTCCATCCATTTGCTGGCAAATGCCTAATTTCATTCTTATTCATGGCTGAGTAATATTCCTTTGTATGTATACTACATTTTCCTTATCCAGCCATCTAAGGAAGGGCACCTAGTTTGTTCCATAGCTTAGCTATTGTGAATTTTGCTGCTATGAACATTGTTGTGGCCGAGTCACTATAGTATGCTGATTTTAAGTCCTTTGTAAATATGTTGAGGAGTGGGATAACTGTTCCAAATGGTTCTATTTCAAGTTTTCTGAGGAATCTCCATACTGCTTTCCAGAGAGTTTGCACCAATTTGCAGTCCCACTAGCAACGTATGCGTGTACCATTTTCCCCACATCCTTGCCAACATCTATTGTTATTTGTGTTCTTGATAATTCTCATTCTGACTAGAGTGAGATGAAATCTCAATGTAGTTTTAATTTGCATTTCTCTAATTGCTAGTGATGTTGAACATTTTTTCCATATCCTACAGGGGTATTTTTACTCTCAATTCCTATGTCATAATTTTAGTTTTCAAGGCTTTTTATTGCCTTTCCTTTCCACAAAACATCACATCAGTTCATTACTTTGATAACATTATGCAGATTGAACTAAATGAGGAAGAAGTAGCAGCTATTGGACATCTGAGTTCCAGAGGATGGAAAATAAATGCCAAAAAAATTCAAGGACATCCCATCTCAGTGAAATTTCTAGGGATTGAGTGGTGTGGAGCATGTCAAGATATCCCTTCTAAGATGAAAGATAAATGTTTGCATCTGCCCCCACCTATAAGCAAAACACAACCACCATGCTTATTGGGTTTCTTTGGATTTTTGGAAGCAATTAATTCCTGATTGAGGTCTGTTAGTCATGCTCATTTACCAAGAGATTCAAAAATGGGGTTATTCTCTTTCCCAGTCTTCACCTATGGCTTCACAGAGAGTTTTCTATGCTTATTTGACAAAAGAAGAAAAGAATCAGGGCTTGTTTACTGATATTTCTGCATAATATTCAGGTACTACCAGAATGTGAACAACTGCAACATTACAGCCCCATCCTGGGACATCTGTGAAGGATAGAGGTTTGAAAAAAACAAGCCTCTTAGTGGGCATAACTTCAAAAAGTCTATCTGGTGGCTCACTTTGTTTGCAAAAAGAAATGGGATATGTAACTATACATCGGTTTATGTGCTGTATGGCTAAGTGGTTAGCTGGATAGACAAGGGCCTGGAGGGAACATGATTAGAAAATTGGTGACAAGGAAATTTGAAGAAGTATGTGGACAGAGTTCTCTCAATGGTCAAGAAACAGGAAATGTCTAATGTGAATATTCTCCAAAAGGTAACACCAACAGAGGAGGGCTTTAATATTCCAGTGGTTACACTGATCCTTTCTGTAGCTACCAGTCAGTCTCTTTTGCCAACCACCGTGTCATTGTCTGTTGGGCTATTAAACCAGTTGCCTATGGAGGCAAGAATAGAAGCTATGCTTCATTCAGCTCATCAATATGGACTTCCACTCACCAAGATCAAACTGGCTACAGTCACTGCTTGGTGTGAAATCTTGCCAGCAGCAGAGAATAACACTGAGTCCTCAGTATGGTGCCATTCCCTTGAGGCACCAGCCAGCTTCTTGGTTGATACCATTGGACTGCTCCCATCATGGAAGCATTTTGTTCATATTGGCATAGACACTTTGAGTAGAGATTTCACTTCCATGAATATCATGCTTCTGTCATCCATGGGCTTTTGGAATGCCTATCCACTGTCATGATAGTCCAATGACAATTGTATTTTTTATAATCAAGGAACTCACCTGGGTTGGTTCCTCATGGAATTTACTGGTCTTGTCATGTAGCAACTGGTTTGAAAGAATGGTGATATGGCCTTTGAAGACTTAGTTACAGAACCAAGTGGATGGCATTATCTTTCAGGGTGATGGCATGGTTCTATAGAAGACTGTTTATGTTGCAAATCACTTTCCAATATGTGATGATAGTTCTTCTATGGCCTGGATTCAAGGTCCAAGAATCAAGGAGTGAAAACAGGAATGGTGCCACTCATCATTAACCCCAGTAACCCACTAGCAACATTTTTGCTGTCTGTTTCTTCAAATTTCTGCACTACTGGCCTGGAACACTTAATTCCAAAGGGAGTTGCCGCAGTCTGGCTGGGCACAATCAGGAGCCACTTGTCAAAAGAAACTAACTTTATTTTTAGAACCACACACGCCAAACAAAACAGCCTCTCAGGAAAAACCCTCAGAGCCTCAACTGCCACCACCGGCTTTCCACAAGCCTCTCTCTCCCCCACAAGCTTCTCTCCACCTCCCCCAATCCTCCTGCTCTTGAGGCCGATTGGCTGGGTCACGTAGGCGGAGCCAAAAATGTCCCCCAATGAGCAGCTCCGTGGTCTGAAAGGGCAGGGAAACAGCCCAATGAGCATCACCGCAGAGGAGCCAATCAGCTAGATGTTGCTGGGGCCGAGGTGAGCCAATCATTTGCTGGCAGCTGGAAGTTTGCTGGGGCCCCTTCGGCTGTGGCTCTCAACATCTCCCCCTCTCTGTTTAAACAACAAGCATGTGGCTTAGGGACCGTGCCTGCCTTAGGTTGTCCAATAGTACATATGGTCCTTAGGTTGGTACCATTGCAATTGAATCTTACCCGTCACTGACTACCGGTCCAGTATACAGCCACACCTGTGGAGAGGTCTTTGTACCAGCGGGGGGGTGAGGTTCTTTGCCTCACCTCTGTTGGCCCCCAAATTTTAGCTGGACGATCATGACAAGCAGAAGGGAGGAAGATACACCAAGCCAATTGACGGCTCCTTTTGGAAAAATTGTACCACCAATGACATCATCAGCAAAAATACCCCAACACTACCACAAGTCGCTGCACCAACAGATAGTTCACAATGCATACAGGTGAGCTCACAATGTGTCCAGGCAAGTTCTGCAAGCAGTTCAGTGATGGCTATTGTAGAAGCTGTAGATTGGTTTTATCTTTGACTTCACCAGCACTGGGGTGAAGATAGGAATTCTGGCAATAATGGCTAAAGAAAAAATTATGTAACATTACAGAAGGCACTAAAAGAAAACAATTTTCTTAACAATTTACATTGTCTTCACCAGCACTGGGATGAAGATAGGAATTCTGGCAATAATGGCTAAAGAAAAAATTATGTAACATTACAGAAGGCACTAAAAGAAAACAATTTTCTTAACAATTTACATTGTCTTCACCGGCACTGGGATGAAGATAGGAATTCTGGCAATAATGGCTAAAGAAAAAATTATGTAACATTACAGAAGGCACTAAAGAAAACAATTTTCTTAACAATTTACATTATCTTTAAGAGAATTATTAAATATAATGAAAAGGAAAGGTGAAAGTAAACAAACAGATCTGTTAACCTTCTTTTTTGTTTACATATTAAAACAATCCTCAACAGTTGTTTACCCAATTTAAATTAAACCATATAAATCACGTGAAAAAAAAATATTTGGATCCATTTTATCATGAGCGCTCATCATATATGATATATGGACATACATACATTCAAACATATAACACAAAACACAAGTGTGCACACATAATATAATACATACAACACATAACATTATAGTAAAGGCCTTATAACTTTTTACAGGTGAAATCTCTATTGCAATGTTTAAAAACTCTATAGTCAAAAAATAGAACTGATCAGCAAAACATTAACCTAGGTCTGTATGAGCTCAAAAAACAAAATAGAACTTCATGATATGGCAAAGGGCAATAATAAAATAGATATTGAAAAAAGCATCCTGGTTCTGTTGCAGATGTAAGAATAGCCAAACTGGAGTTTTGGATATCAGTTGTTATGGATTTGAGCCAAATCATCTTCTTTTTGGTCTGTAGAAATCGCTTTAGTTAATCTTTCTGGAATCCAAATCGGCTGCTGTTCTCCCTGTGGAAACACATAAACAGACCCCCGACTCCAGACAATCACTGGGTCAGGACCTTGGTTAATCTCTCTGGAATCCAAATCGGCTGCTGTTCTCCCTGTGGAAACACACAAACAGACCCCCGACTCCAGACAATTACTGGGTCAGGACCTTTCCATTGTCCTGTTAGAATATCCTTCCAAAGTACCTTGGGCTTATGTACATTTTTTGGACACATATGCCTTTCCGCAGCACTAAGTCCTGATGAATCCAAATTTAAAAAGTTTAGAGTAAAAAGGGTTATTTTAAGTTTATCTTTGGGAAATATATACCCCTTCCCAATTCCTTCTTTTTGCTTTAATAAGTACATTTTAATAGTTTGATGAGCTCTTTCAACTATGCCTTGTCCCTGTGGATTGTATGGGATTCCTGTTATATGAGTAATGCCAAATGTTGAGCAAAATTGTTTAAAAGAGGTAGAAGTATAACCAGGGGCATTATCTGTTTTTAACTGTTTTGGAACACCCACAGTGGCAAAATTTTGTAAGCAATGAGCTATAACATCTTTAGGTTTTTCTCCGGCATGAAGGGAGCCCATCAAAAATCCAGAAGAAGTATCAACTGTAACATGCAAATATTTTAATTTTCCAAATTCTGGCAAGTGTGTGACGTCCATCTGCCAAATATGGTTAGGTATCAATCCTCTAGGATTGACTCCAAGATTAACTTGTGGTAAAAAGGTCACACAATTTTGACATTGTTTTATTATTTGTCTAGCTTGTTCCTTAGTTATTTTAAAACGCTTTTGTAAAGTATTAGCATTGACATGGAACTTTTTATGAAAATTTATAGCTTCTTCTAGTGTAGAGAAAATATGTATGTCATGTGTAGTTTTATCTGCTAAATCATTGCCCAAACTAAGGGCTCCAGGCAATCCTGTATGTGCCCTGATATGTCCTATAAAGAATGGATCTTTTCTGTCCCAGATTAGACTTTGTATAGTGGAAAGCAAAGAGAAAACAGTAGAGGAAGGGGAAATCCTACCAACATCTTCAAGGGATACTATAGCATTAACTATATACTGACTATTGGAAAATAAATTAAATACAGAATCTTTAAACATCACAAAAGCTTGTAATACTGCATTAAGCTCTACCTTTTGAGCTGATTGTTTGGGTACTAAAAATGTAAAAGTTTGATCAGGGGTAACTACTGCTGCTGTACCATTATTTGACCCATCAGTGAATATATTTGCAGCATTCATGATAGGTGTTTTTCTTGTCATTTTTGGAAAAATTACAGGATGCAATGACCAAAAAGACAATAAAGGATTAGATGGTAAGTGGTTATCAAATGAAACATTAGATTTGCACATGATTATTGCCCAAGTATTTAACTCATTAGCTAACTCATCAATTTGATTCATAGTATATGGAGTAATAATTTTATTGGGAGAAATTCCAAACACTCCCTTTGCTGCTTTTATTCCTTTGAGTATTAATTGTCCTACAGCCTCAGGATACCTAGTAAGAATAGTGTTAGGAGAATAAGATAAATGTATCCATAATAATGGACCTTCTTGCCAAAATACTCCTGTAGGAATATTTTTTGTTGGTAGTACAATAAATAATAAAGGCAAACTTATATCAATTCTATCCAAATGCATATTTTCCATATATGTTTCAATGATTTTTAATGCCTTTCTTGCTTCAGGCGTTAACATTCGGGGTGAATTTGGATCTGATGGACCTTTTAGGATATCAAATAAAGGTCCCAACTCTCCTGTTGGTATACCTAAATAAGGCCTTATCCAATTTATGTCTCCTAATAACTTTTGAAAGTCATTAAGTGATTTGAGTTGATCTACTCGTATTTGAATTTTTGGTGGACGGACCATGGTTGAGGATAATAGAACTCCTAAATAATTAATTGGAAAATTTAATTGTACTTTATCTATTGCTATCTCTAGATTATAATTTTTTAATAAGTTTGTAAGTATGGCATAACATTCTAGCAATGTGTTTTTATCTTTGTGTGCTAATAATACATCATCCATATAGTGAAATATTTGTAGTTCAGGATTTTGATTTCTAAGTGGCTGGATTACTTTGTTAACATAAATTTGACACATAGTTGGGCTGTTAGCCATCCCTTGAGGGAGTACTTTCCATTCATATCTCTGATCAGGACCTTCATGATTCAGTGCAGGGATAGTAAATGCAAAACGTGGACTATCCTCAGGATGAATTGGCATTGAAAAAAAACAATCTTTAATATCTATAACTAAAACATACCAGGTTTTTGGCAAAGCAGACAATTGAGGAATCCCTGATTGAGCAGGTCCCATAATAGCCATCTCATTATTAATGGCTCTTAAATCTTGCAATAATCTCCATTTACCAGATTTCTTTTTGATGACAAAAATGGGAGTATTATGGGGAGATACAGAAGGTTGTATATGTCCTTCCGCTAATTGTTGTTTGACCAGGTCATGGGCTGCTTGTATCTTTTCTTTAGTCAGGGGCCACTGAGGAACCCATACTGGTCTTTCTGATTTCCAAGTAATTTTTATTGTCTCAGTGGCCCTTTCTGAAAATCCAACCCATGTCTGTCTGTTCCTGGATCTATTTGTATTGGTGCTGCTATACCTTGTTCTTGTTTTTCTAATCTTTTTCCTTTCCTAAAACCTTGTCTAGTCATAATAGTGAGTGCATTTTGGTTGATGTTATTTGTTAATGTCAAACCTAATTGATCTAGGACATCTCGTCCCCATAAATTTACGGGAAGATGATCCAATACATATGGCTGTATAGTTCCTTCACATCCTTCAGGATCCTTCCAATCTAATACCATTGCACTTCTATGGGGATTAGTTGCCACTCCTAGGCCTCGAAGCCTTTGAGTGGCTTGTTGTAATGGCCAATGTTTTGGCCATTCTTGATGAGAGATGATGCTAAGGTCTGCACCTGTATCCAGTAGCCCATTAAATTCATGTCCTTGAATATTTAGTTTTAGCATGGGGGGAGAATCTAAATTTAAAGAAAGCATAGCCCAATCTACACCTGTGGAGCCTAATCCCTTGGAACCTCTTTCTACAGCACGACTGGAAAATTTATCATGTAGGCTGGGTATTATTAGTAACTGTGCTATTCTATCTCCTGGTGAAATTACTGATATACCCTTTGGAGAACTGGCTATAATTTTTATTTCACCTTCATAATCGGGATCAATTACCCCAGGACTTATCATAAGTCCTTTTAGAGTAGAAGAGCTGCGTCCCAATAATAAGCCTACTGTTCCTTTGGGAAGAGGTCCTTTCACCCCTGTGGGAATGATTTGAACTCCCATCTCTGGAGTTAGTACTGCTCTGGCGGAGGCGCAGATGTCCAACCCTGCGCTCCCTCTGGTTTGTCTGATGAGGGATCTGATGGACAATGTGTCCTGGGCACTACCCTGATGGGGTTGCTGGGTTCCTCCAGTGCTCCGTATATTTGTGGTTTTGGGCCCCAGAGCATTGGGCCCCCCTGTCCATTTTTTGGCAATGGAGCCCGATGCCTTTCTCCACGATATCGTGGATAAACACCTGGTCCTTGTTCGTTTTTTGATAATGGAGTACCCTCTATGGTGGTTTGAGAACGGCATTCATTAGCCCAATGTCTCCCTCTACGGCATCGTGGGCAAATACCTGGTATTCTACTCCTTTGATACCTAGTTTTGTTAAACCCTCCTCCAATGGGGCAGTTCCTTTTAAAATGTCCTGTTTGTTCACAATTGTAGCATGTTCTTGGCCTGGCATCTAAAGCCTGTTTTACTGCAGCTGCCACAATTTGCCCTTGTTCATTAATGTCTCTGGCATCTAAAGCCTGTTTTACTGCAGCTGCCACGACTTGCTCTTGTTCATTAATGTCTCTATATAATTTAATATATGTGTTTAAATCTTCATGTTTCCATGGTCTAATGATATCTCTGCACCAACGATTCGCTTGCTCATAAGCCAGGTGTTTTAGTAATGGCATTGCTTGTTCTGTATTCCCCAAAACTCTGGTAGCTGTTTGAATAAGCCTATCTACAAATTCAGTATAAGGTTCATTAGCTCCTTGTATTACCTTAGATAATTGACCTTGTAAACTTCCATGTCCTTGTAAAGTCTTCCATGCCTTAATTGCATCTACAGCAATTTGTGCATGTACACCAGGATCATATGCAATTTGTTGCTGCTGATCCTCATAAGGTCCCTTTCCTAAGAACATATCTAGATTTCTCTGAGGATAACCAGCTGCTGCATTTCGCCTAGCTGTCTCCTTGCAAAATTCCTCATTGGCAACCTTCCATAACAGGTATTGTCCTCCATTTAGCACAGCTTTACACATATTAGCCCAATCTGCTGGCGTCATGTTCAAGTTGTTAATGGATTCGACCATGCTTACAGTGAAGGGTGCTTGAGGACCATAGGTTGTTACAGCCTCTTTTAGCTGCTTCACTGTTTTGAAATTTAAAACTTGGTAAAATCGCTGCCCTCCTGCCTCAAATACAGGGCATGTTAATATTTGAGATCTTGTCTCAGGATCCCAACTATCAACTGCGGGGGTTGGGGACCTCCCAGCATATGGAGGTGGCCTTGTTAGTTGGACACTTACGTCCTCTGGTGATAGAAAGGTGTTAGTAGCAGTCTCCTGTAGAGGTGGTGCTGTTGGTTGGACACTTACACCCTCTGGTGATAGAAAGGTGTTAGTATCAGTCTCCTGTTGTAACTTTCCCCCTGATGGCTTTTTCTGTTTTACACTTTCTTTCTCTGTCTGACTAGCTTGAGAGGCCTTCTCTTTTACTTGAATCTTTTCCTCTGTCTGACTAACTTGAGAGACCTTCTCTTTTACTTGAATCATTATGTCTTCTCCTTCCTCTACCATTGTCTGAACTGAAGGCTTTGGACTAAGCAAACAAGATATGAACGTCCACAATGGCAATGTGCCAACTGGCAGAGTCCCTGGGCTTTTCTTTTCTATTCTTTTTAAATCTTCACCATGATGGTTCCATTGTGATATATTTAACAACTCCTCTTTAAAAAGCCATGGGCTACATTTTTGTATTGTATCAACGTATGCCCTGACTGTTCTTGATTTTACTGAGATGCCTCCTTCCTCTAACAATTTACTTAACACTCTTTCAGTTTGTTTTTTGCTAATTTCTGATCCCGTATTTCTACTATAATACAACCCAACAAGATGACGCCAAACAAAACTGAGACAGAATGAAATAAAAAGGGAACAAAAAAAAGTCATTATAGCCTTTCTATCCTCCTGACATGTGCATCCGTCCTTGAGAGGTGAGGCAAAGAACCTCACCCCCCCGCTGGTACAAAGACCTCTCCACAGGTGTGGCTGTATACTGGACCGGTAGTCAGTGACGGGTAAGATCCAATTGCAATGGTACCAACCTAAGGACCATATGTACTATTGGACAACCTAAGGCAGGCACGGTCCCTAAGCCACATGCTTGTTGTTTAAACAGAGAGGAGGAGATGTTGAGAGCCACAGCTGAAGGGGCCCCAGCAAACTTCCAGCTGCCAGCAAACTTCCAGCTGCCGGCTGATGATTGGCTCACCTCGGCCCCAGCAACATCTAGCTGATTGGCTCCTCTGCGGTGATGCTCATTGGGCTGTTTCCCTGCCCTTTCAGACCACGGAGCTGCTCATTGGGGGACTTTTTTGGCTCCGCCCACGTGACCCAGCCAATCGGCCTCAAGAGCAGGAGGATTGGGGGAGGTGGAGAGAAGCTTGTGGGGGAGAGAGAGGCTTGTGGAAAGCCGGTGGTGGCAGTTGAGGCTCTGAGGGTTTTTCCTGAGAGGCTGTTTTGTTTGGCGTGTGTGGTTCTAAAAATAAAGTTAGTTTCTTTTGACAAGTGGCTCCTGATTGTGCCCAGCCAGACTGCGGCATTTGGTGGCTCGCAAGGGGAGCGACTGAGGGTAAGTGAAACTGCTCGCCCCTGAGGGCAGAGCGAGAGGATGGGTAGCCATTTTAAGATTCCTTTTTTGTTTTGCTTCACTTTTGTTTTAAGTTGCCTGTCCCTGGAGATGAGTGAGACGGAAGAAAAACCGCTCACATCTGAGGAAAAACTATTTACGTCTGAGGAACAGATAGGGAGAAAGGACGGATGCACATGTCAGGAGGATAGAAAGGCTATAATGACTTTTTTTTGTTCCCTTTTTATTTCATTCTGTCTCGGTTTTGTTTGGCGTCATCTTGTTGGGTTGTATTATAGTAGAAATACGGGATCAGAAATTAGCAAAAAACAAACTGAAAGAGTGTTAAGTAAATTGTTAGAGGAAGGAGGCATCTCAGTAAAATCAAGAACAGTCAGGGCATATGTTGATACAATACAAAAATGTAGCCCATGGCTTTTTAAAGAGGAGTTGTTAAATATATCACAATGGAACCATCATGGTGAAGATTTAAAAAGAATAGAAAAGAAAAGCCCAGGGACTCTGCCAGTTGGCACATTGCCATTGTGGACGTTCATATCTTGTTTGCTTAGTCCAAAGCCTTCAGTTCAGACAATGGTAGAGGAAGGAGAAGACATAATGATTCAAGTAAAAGAGAAGGTCTCTCAAGTTAGTCAGACAGAGGAAAAGATTCAAGTAAAAGAGAAGGCCTCTCAAGCTAGTCAGACAGAGAAAGAAAGTGTAAAACAGAAAAAGCCATCAGGGGGAAAGTTACAACAGGAGACTGATACTAACACCTTTCTATCACCAGAGGGTGTAAGTGTCCAACCAACAGCACCACCTCTACAGGAGACTGCTACTAACACCTTTCTATCACCAGAGGACGTAAGTGTCCAACTAACAAGGCCACCTCCAGGGAGTGATGCTTCTACACAGAGACAAAACAGCATTCCTGAACTGAAGTTAAGATGGCCATCTGGCCACTTTGGGCTCCCTTACACTTTTGAGTTAGTAAATGAAGAAGAGAGTTACTGAGATGGTTGAGGTGATGGACTCTGACTACCATGGGGAAATTGGACTATCTACAATGAAGTTAAGGAAGAGTACGTCTGAATCCCCTAACAGATTCCAAGTATCACCATGCCAGATGGTTGAGTTCAATGGAAAACTACAGCAGTCCAATACAGGCAGGATTACTAATGGGAAAGATTCTTCAGGAGTAAGGGTTGGGTGTCTTCACCAGGTAAAGAACCATGACTTCTAATGTATATTTTCTTAGCTCTCTTGGTGGAAAACTGATATGAAAGTTACTTTTTAGGACATTCATCTTTATTATTTTCACCTATACTGTGACCAAGCTTTTAATCCTGTGGGGACTTGTAGTTATCTTAAATCAAACTAAACTTAAAGTTGTGGAACAGAAAAATCAACTTTGGGGCCAAATAAAGGCTAAGTATGTGAATGCTTTGAAATGTGCAGAAATTGCACATATTTGCAATAGCTTGAAAAGTTGTAAGACAGAATACCTTTTTCTATCCCTAAGTATATGAATGAATGCAAAATATTTTGGGTTCTTCTACACATAGTATATAATTTAAATTTATTTTGTGTGGTATTTTATGTACTACAATTATTTGATTAGTTAATTGGTAAGCATGTTCTAGTCTAAAATGGTAAGATTGAAATACCTTTCTTCTAGCATATTTATTTATGTGCTTTTAGGAGAAAAGTTGTAGTATGATTCCAAAATAGGGAGTTAGTTGGGGAGAAGCCATTGTAAGAAAAGTAGCATAAGTTTTAAAAGTTATTAATTGAACTACTTAAGTTAGTCTATGTATTTTTAAAAATTTAAGATAAATAAAAACCAGACATGAGGAAAACTTCATTTACAATTTTTGCACTTTTGAGATTTTTCTAAAAAAATTCTTTATATTTTTAAAAAGTTAATTGTCAAAGCCTCTTTTGATGTTAAATATAGTGTTAGAAACAAATTGAGTTAAACTCTAAAGACATTAGAGTTGGAAATATTCATTTGCCCTTATTAAAAAAAAGAAAAAGAAAAAGATAGTGTTTTTTTTCCTAAAATGGGCAAAAGGCCAAGTTAGTTCTATTTTCAAAAAAGAAGAAAGTGTTCCCCAAAAATGATACAGTAGTGAGTTTTATTCAAGCTCCAGGAAAGCTGTTTTCAGATCATTTCAAAACCTCACATAGTACAATGTAAGGAAAGAATAGAAGTAAGCACAAACAAATCCTTTTCTGGAAGGGGAAATCATTCTAGCTATTAAATTCTTAGAAAGAGTAAATAGGACTTGGTGAAAGTAATTTACCTGGATTTTTAAAGGTCAGGACTGGGCTTCCAAATAAACCTTGTGGAGGAGGCCACAGAGCCCACAGGACAAGGCTCACGTCCTCACTAGTCAAGTGTAGGATCCTGAGGTCACAGAGCAGCTGTCTTCTGAGTAGAAAGGATCAAGCCTGAGCTTGTCTAAGGAAACAACCTTTTATAAAAGTACATAAGTGCCCCGTGGTCACATTTTGCCATTGAGGTTAAACATCTATGCTGAGGGGGAAATGCATCATGAAAAGGTTTCAGGACTGGGTAAAGAGGAAGCAGAGATGATGACAGCATGTTGCTGTTATTATCATTTACTTCTCTTGATTGCTGATGTCGTACTGGGACTGGAGTGGGATGTTTAATAATCAGCAGTACAAGGAAATGCAGGTTGGAGGAGGAATCACACTCTCTGTATTGTCTGGGCAGATGGTCCAGCTGTGGCAGCCATCTTTGGGGAGGCTTTCTAGCCCCTGCACACAGAGGATTTATGTTCTCTGAGATTCTATTGTATCCTCCCCAGCTATTTGTCTCCCTCAGGGATTTGGAACTGTGTACAGAGAAGCAGAAATTGGGAGTTTTTACAGGTCAAAGACAGCTGTTTGTGGAAATATCCATAAACTTGAATGCTGAGGATTTGCCCTATTTCTTGTTGTATCTATTAGCTGTCATTCTGTAATGAATCAGCCCCAAACTCAGTGCCTAAAGAAAACAATCATTTATTACTATAATGCACACATTTGTGTGTTGTCTGACCTTTATTGGATTCACTCTTGCATTTTTGGGTTGTCTGGGTCCTCTAATGCAGTTTCAGCTTCCCTGGGGCAGCTTGATTCTATGGGTCTGTCCTTTTCTATGGGTCTCCTATCAGGTAAGTGTTTCTCATGGTAGTGCCAGAAGTGCAAGAGAGCAAGCAGAAACATGCAAGGTTTCTTGATGCCTCAGCTTGGATTTGGCACACTGTCATTTTCATTCTATTTGACAAAAATAAGTTACATTGCTGAATACAAATTCAAAGGTGCATGCAAGGGTTGGAATGTTTATGTGCCCTCCAGAATTCATGTTCAAACCTACTTCCCATTGTGATGGGCTTAAGAAGTGGGGTCTTGGATTAGTGCCTTACAAAAGGATTGAAGGAAACTACCTTAGGCCCTTTTGTGTCTTTTGATCCCTTCTACCAAGTAAGGATACAACATTTGTCCCCTTTGCAGAATGAAGCAACAAGACACATTTTAGAAGGAGAGACCAAGTCTCACAGTGACACCAAATACATCAGGGTCTTGATTTTGGACTTTCCAGTGTCCAGAACTGTGAAAAAATAAATTTCTGTGCTAAAATTACCTGGTATTTGGTAACTGGTTATATCAGCACAAACCAACTGAGAAATTGGTATAAGAGAAGTAGGTTTTTGCTGTAACAAATATCTAAAAATGTGGAAGTGGTTTGGGGACTGGATAATGGGTAGAGACTGGAATAGTTACATTATGCTCAGGAATATAACTTGTATTGGCCAAATAGAAATGATCATATGCACACCCCAAGCCAAAGCTTCAAGAAATCTTGCATCATGTTTCTGCACTTCTCTCTTTCATTTCCTCATTCTAGAAAAAGGCTAGATTGCCATGAGTTCAGCATAATAGGTGATTTTAGTAGAAGCTCAAAAGAGAAGACCTATAGAAAGCCTTAGCCTTCTTAGAGATTATCTAAGTGGTTACAGTCAAAATGTAGTTAAGAAATATGGACAGGGCTGGGGATGTGGCTCAAGTGGTAGCGTGCTCACCTGGCATGAGTGTGGCCTGGGTTCGATCCTCAGCACCACATACAAACAAAGATGTTGTGTTCACCGGAAACTAAAAAATAAATATTAAAATTCTCTCTCTCTCTTTTTCTAAAAGAAAAAAAAAAAGAAATATGGACAGTAAAGACCATTCTAATGAGGTCTTAGAAAGTAGTGAGGAATATCTTATGGAAACTGGAAAAAAGGCCATCCTTTTTGCAAAGGAGTAAAGAACTTGACTGAATTACGTCCATGTCCTAGTACTTTATGGAAGGCAGAATTTAAAGGCAATGAATTAGGATACTTGGCAGAAGACATCTCTATCCAAAGTGTTCAGGGTACAGCATGATTTTTCTTAACTGCTTGTATAAAATAGAGTTTATAATGAAAAGGGAAATAGAACTTAAAGACTTGGCACATTTTTCAGCTCAGTCAGATTATGAAGAATAAAAAGCATGTTTGGAAGAGAATATTAAAGGTGTGGTCAAAGTGCCACTTGATAAGGACATTAGTTTGGATAGGTGGAAATAAGATGCCCATCATGCATTTCATCGAGACAATGTAGGAATGACACCAAAAGCATTTCAGAAATTATTGCTACATTATCTTCCAGAGTACCAAAGCCTGGGAGACAAATATGTGTCAAAAGAGAAGCCTTGGGTGGCTGTAGGATCTTAGCATTCACTGCCCTGTACTTCCCCCACTCTCTTTGGCCAACTCAGTTATGACTCAAGTGAACCCAGGTATGGTTTGGTCTACCACTCCGGAAGGTATAGGTCATACCCCCATTTAGCATTCACATGGTGTTAAGTCTGCAGCTGTGCAAAGTGCAAGAGTTGCAGAGGCATGGCTACCTCATGCTAGATTGCAAGGAATGACTCAGAGAGCCTCGAGGCCCAGAAAGAAAACTGTCACAAAAGTAGTACCACTGCAGAGAGTCCCCAGTAGAACCATGACTAATTGAGCTTGCGGGTAGAGGAGCCCCATACAGCCCCAACTAGGAAAATGCTGTTTAGCGGAATGGGGGCAGGGTTCCCCCAGGATCCCAGGCCAGGTAGGCCACTGGCATGCATGGTCAGCCCAGAGAGCTGAAGGCACCCGTCTACAACTCCTAAGAGCACTAGTGTGAGTTGCTGGGGCAGTAGGAGGAACAGTAGCTCTCCTGTAAGACTGTATACCTCAAATCATATTTGGAGTTTATTTTTTACTCAAATCCTAAAGCTCTTCCTTTAACATTACCCAAGTTCCAGGGGTCTGCCTACCTCCCCTGCCCGCCCCCCAAAATTAGGAATGTTCATCCAACTCTTTGTATCACTACAACAATAAAATAAAAGAGAGTTGCTGCCCTGGGATATTTTATTTGGTGGTTGTTTCTTTAAGCTAAAGATGACAGTTGAACATGTCTGGTCAGAGCCAGCTTTATCTGTGCAGAGGAATGGGCATCATTTTATAACTTATATATAGATGTTATGTAGGTCAATTACTACCCCAGCTTTCCTAGTTCTTCCTTGGTGATAATTCTAATGCTGGTGATTTTTTTCAAATTAGTATAACCATGGATACCTTTGAGGATCAATTATTCAAAGGGCAGCTTTTACTTTCTAATATATCTTATGTTCACCAATTTTCTCAAACTGACCTATTTTTCCTAACTCTCCTTATATTTTAATGCAAGCCTATTTTCCCTCAGAATGTTAACTCTACTTATTTCTCAAGTACTATCTGAACTTCCACAAACTAATATATTTTATTTTCAATTTTTTTTTGTCCATCTCTACCTGAAACCTACTCTAGGTACTTGTACATAAAAGGGCCCTAACTAATAGCCCTAACTAATACATTAGCCAAAGAAATAGTGCAAAGAAACACAGCATTGCTTAATCAACATGGCAGCTCGAGCTGCAAAAAGGAAAAAAAAAAAAAGCCAAAGTAGTCTTGGCTGTATTAGCAGCATCAGGCAATTACGGGATCTGCTGCAATAAATGGCCAAGGTTATGGCACCCATAAAGTTTAATTTGCATTCTGAATATTCCGATGTGTTCACTGAGAATGCAAAGCAGGCTCTGCAGGTTTGAGCAGCTAAATTACAGTGCATTTCAGAATTTCTTTGGTTCATGCAAAAGCAGGAGGAGAATGGTTTGCTAGTGCGTGGTTGGCCTCCACCTTTGCCTTTTTCGGCAGGACATACGGAGCATTAAAGCAGATGGTCTTTCTGGGCTACCCTTGGAAGACATAGAGCCACCAGATGGTCTGATGTGAATTGTGACTGGGCTGCACTGCAGCCAATCGGATTATCTGGGTCATTTTGGGGATTAATGTAGATGGTCAGAAGATTGATTAGGATGCCATGATTGGAACCTGCTGGTACAAGGATGAAAATGATTCAGCCAATTGTGCCAAATGTGTATACTTCCAAGTTACCCAGTGCAAAACTGAGCTGGCATTGTGCAGTCTCTGAAATCAAATGAGAATCTCATTGTTAGAAAACTAAAACATATAGGAAATTATATTTGCACATCAGTCAAATGTATAGGAATCACACTACTGCAGAAGGAAGTAGTTCTAAGCCCATAAAACCCCCCAGAGATGCCTCACACTAACTATTGTGCACACATCAGTGGGCAAGGGAGTCAGGACTCTGGCCATGCTGATAAATTTCTCCACTTGACTGCATAATTATCTTGCTCTCCTTTTCCCCATTCCTGGGCACCCCTCACCTATCAGGGTTTCCCATGAAACCATGGGACAGGCACCTGTTGACAACTGCACAGTTCATATAACTAGGCGTGTCCTTCCGGCACTTCTGACTGTTCCACATCTAACTACACTATCCTGGCCATGGCTGAAGACACAAGACTTTGAAAAATCATAGGGAATTCTTTATTATTGAAATAGATAGAGTTTTAGGGTGCCAGAAGAGAGCACATGAGAGAGAAAGAGAGGATGAGAGTCTGGCCAGAGTGTTTCTTTATCCTTTGTTCCCTGAAAATCCAATGACAAACTACATTCAAATGTGACCCCCCAGAAGGGTGAGATCTTCAGTTGCCTAATGTTCCAGAACCTCAAGATTAGTTCGTTCCAGTCAATCTTGCATGTGGTTTGTAGGGGAGGGGGGAATGAGGGCAGTGAGAAATTGAGGGCAGCATCCCAAATGAAATGCAATAGTTCTGCTTGGATGTCACATCTGGTCCCCAGTTCCTGTCCTCAGTAATGCAAAAACTGCATGCCCCTTTGGCATAACCAGCCTTGGTGATTATCACACACCTCATCAAGTTGGTTTCTTGTTGCTGAAAGCTACAGGGCAGATTGGAGCAGTGGAGAATGGATGTTTGCTTGGATTCTAGTCCCGTACCAGCTGGGTGATGTGGTCAGTTATTAAGCTGATTGCTTAACCTTTGTGAGCCTCAGTTTCCTCCTTTGTAAGTTGAGGATTTAATTCTTGACTTATCTACCTCCTGAGGTTTTAGTGAGGGTCAAATGGGTAGCACAGTCAATAGCACTTTGTAAAATAAAGACACCAGTAGTTCTAATCATTATAACTATACAGTAAATAGTCCGGGTTAGAATTAGCAGGGATCCCTGTATTTTTCCTTACTGTATGATTTTAGCATTCAGATTTCCAATATTTATCTCATTACTAAAAATATTTTTGTTACCTCGAACTCATCCCATGATCCTCTGTTTCTTCATTAAAGAAAAAGAGGAATCTAGTTCACAGGGTTTTGCTAAGGAACAGCTAATGAATTACACATTTACAAATGACAAGAGGCTGCTCTCAGGGGTCCAGTACCCACCACATCAGTCTCTTCCACTTTCTGTTCAGCTTGGCATTTAACACCACACCTGGTGACATCCCAGTCTCATCTGCAAAGAGTGGTGTCACAGAAGTTAACACTTTTGTCATTATCCATTGAGCTGATTTTGAGATTCCTAAACGGGTTTAAAGCAAGATCAGCTGTATCCAGTCACAGCAGATCTTCCAGTGGAAACAGGCTCTTTTGAAATGGCTTTTATGTCTGCTTCTACATCTATATTGAAATTATCATCTACAGCTGCATTCCCCCTTCATTTGGGGAGGGGGCAAGGAGGGTTGAAGTTGAGAGAGTTCACCTATGAGACTTCCACATTGTAGGCAATATTTCTGCAGCATGTATTTCCAACCCCTGTTCTGATGACAATGTTTTTTTTAAATTTCACTTTGTTCATATCCTATATAACCCTCCAAGGCCCATTTCTTTCTGCTATTCTTCACTAAACCTGTTGGAACTACTGCCGAAACTACTACTTTGACTTTTTCCTTCTCTAGTAAGACAGTAATAGAAACTTCAGATTTAAGGGGACCTAATGGGTCCTCTAATCCCAAACACTCTGCAGTACTTCAATACAAACCAGTCTGTTGTTCAACCTGTGCTTGAACAAACTATTACATTATACCCATTACTTAGAATTTTAAAAAATGGTTCTAATTATCTTAGAACTTAGTTTTTACTCTCCAGCAAAACACTCATATGTTGTTCCATTTTAATTTCTTTTAATCCCTAACAGTGCGAGGTATTTCTATCAGTTAGGATTGATTTTGAACTGCACGTAACCGAAATTGGAATGAAGTTGACTTAAACAAACAGGGTTTTATCTTCTCCCATAATGAGAAATCTCAGAGCTGGATCATTGTTCTTGTTGTCTCAGTGATGTTGGCCCCAGTGAAAATCTTTGCTATGGATATCTTCAGTAAGTCTCCAGGCATCATAATCATCTTCAAGGCAGAAAGAAGACAGTCACACCTATCACCTTTTATCAGGAAAAGAACAGCTTCCTTAGAATATTTGTATCAGCTTTGTGCTTACCCTGCATTGGCTCAGTGTCCATCACTCCCTTGTAGCTGAAAGATTGACTGGAGCAGCTAAAAATGAGATTGTCATGTTTGGCATCCCCCAGTCATCATCCACATCCTGGGACTAGGCTTGCTGCCTCTCTCCACAGTACTTAAGGTCTGGTAGCCAGAAAGAGAAGGTGAATACTACTAAGGAGGTCTCTTGTCCTTCCGAAGCTGGTCATGAGACAATTTTACAAGCAAAAGGAGTCTCCTTAGGAGGCAATATCAGGAAGCATTGGCAAGAGGGTAATAAAGCAGGGAAAGGAAGGGTAAGAAGCCATTGCAGTATATGTTAACAAGCAGGTTAGTGCTGTGGGCAACTGGGGCTGTGTCCTACTCAGGACCTCTGTGACATCATAGGACATGATTAGAAGAACTGTGTTGCCTATGGGGCAAAAAATCTGGAGTATTTGTTGACTTATTTATTTTGGTGAATGAAATTGAACCCAGGGTCGTGCACATGCCAGTCAAGCACTTACCACTGAGCTATATCCCCATTCCAGAAGCTAGGATATTTAACCACCCATTTCATCTATCATTGGTTGAGAGCTTTTCCAGGGATATTAACTCCCTAGTACCTGTAGGCTGCCCCATGTGTGCTCAGATGCTTGCTATAAGAGCCATTCATGTTCTTGGGTATGGTGAATGCTGAGGAATAAGTGTAGTATCTGCTAAATCACTATCAGTGCCTGTCACAGTACTTACAAGGTGCTCAATAAATACTTTAATTCAATGAACATTTATTGAATAACTACTACTTGCCAAGTACTATACAAGATATTTATTAAGTGATTTATTCTCAGAGGGACTTTCTCAATATAAATAACAACAAAGCCTGTTGTTTTTGTAGTCAGATCTTGATAAATTAAAAAATACACTTTCCCAATGGCTGTGATCCTTTCCCCTCCCTATTCAATACGGGTGTGTAACTTCTTGTTCCTATCAAAGGAATCAGTACTGGAACATCCTGTCTCTAAACGTAGTGCAGTCCTTAGGAAACAAGCTGTTTTATTTAATGAAATGTTTCGTGTTTCAGAGTTCTACTTTGTCCTTAAGAGCACACATTGACTAAATAGTCCATTAGTTGCTTGAAAAATGAATGTCTCTTTTTCTTATTCTAGAGTGGTGATTTACTGCCATGAGCTATCTTACAATATAACCATATTGTTCTTTTAATAATTAAAATCAGGAAGTGGCTGTCTGAATGTAGGCGTTGGCTTCAACTTCCCTACGGAGTTATGTTCTTAGGTGCCTGTGATGGCAGAAAAAATGTAAGTAGTCATTCTGGCATCTGAACCTAGATTTTCTCCAGGTGGAGGCTTTCTTGTGCCTAGTGGATTGGGTCTTCTGCTGTTGCCATGGCCGCTTTCATACTTTTTGAATTCCTCTTTTCTGACTCTATTCTCTGGTGACCACTGATTAAGTGGGTGCTGCAGTGGGCATTGGGTCTCTTTACCATCTATTGTACACGTTTTCTGTTTTGGCAGGCATGTGGCTTAGTAGGATCAAATACCACCCTTTATCCAGGGATAGAACAAGATTGGCTTGTGTCAATCAGATAATGACATTTTCCTCTCCTTGATGATCATTTCCTGGGAGGATATGTGATTAATGTCATCCAACGAGTGTGGAGCCAGCTTTGGGGAAAAGATGACCCAACAGAGAAAGATCCAAGAGAATAGTAGGGAAGTAAAGTCAGACCCCACTTCAAACTATTACAGAGACTATGTTATTTTTACACATTTTAGTTCTATGGACCAATAAATTCCCTTTGTTGTTGAGACAGTTTGAATTTGCTTTATCACTTGCAGCCCAAAACATCTTTCATGAAAAAAAAAAATCTTCTGCTTTTTTTCTTCCTCTAGCCTTGAACTGATCCTACATTTCACTCTTAATTCCCCTATTGTTTCCTTGGCTTCCAACACTTGGTGCAATTATCCAACACCCATGGCTCAGCCTGCCATTATCTCCCCAAAATATCATCAATAATTGACCATGGAAAGATCCAGTCATCCAGCTTACTAAACCCTTCTTAGACATAGGGAATTATTACTATAAGACATCTTATAACCATGCCCACAAATAGCATCTTTCAAATATAAACTCCAAAAATGGTGCCACGTTCTAAATTACATAAAAAACTGCAAGGCAAGAAAATGTTCAAGAATAAGCTTAGTTCTGGAACTGGTGTGTTCAGGGTGGATAGTTATCCCACTGCAACCCCAAATTCTTTTATTTATAAATCACTAGCTGTGGAACCTGGGAAGTGTAACTTACAGCAAATTACATTTAGTGTCATTCACCTTGCATTGATCTCTAAGGGAACAGTCATTTTCATTCACAAGATCCAGTCAAGTGCAGATCTATGCCTTTCATATAATGGCTATTCTTTATCATCCTCCAAATAGCATGAGAAGAAAGACTGACCTGGCCAAGTGAAAAGTTAGAGTAGGTGTGACAAGGCCTTTTTTTTTTTTTAATGTGGGCAGTGATTAAGAACTGAAGTGGGTGACTCGGGGAGGTTTGGAAATATATTTATTTGGAGATCTTTAAAAATAAGGTGAATTCTCACTGGTCAGACATAGTCTAGATGAAGATTTGCTTAAAGGGCAATGGAAAAGAGAGTCTTTGGAAGCCTGAGAATGGACACAGGAAGGCATATACTTAGATTCTTGATAAAATACAAGAGATTTCAGAGTGACTCGCACTATAAGCATACAAGCAAACATTTCTACCCCATGAAGGCATGGCTTCCTTCTATTTCCTCCTTAATAATAATTCCATAGAATTTGTTGGCCTCTGACATTCCAAGGCATAGTTGATAGCAAAGTAGGTCAGCCTTGGTGGGAGTCGGACTACATGGCACACACATGTTGCCCTCCCCTTGGCCATCTTTGAAGTCTCCCTTGGTGGGCTCACATGTGTCAGAAAGTATTTATTATCTGCTAAGTGATCTTGGAACTCTTTCATTTAGAAGTAACAGGCATATTGAATGATTTTCTTGGTCCCATTGGTTTTGCCTATGGTTTCTCTCTAGAATCCAGTACCTTCTCTTCCTTTTTGTGACCATTGGCTTGTTTGAACCCTTATTTCTTGTTTTTGTTACTGCTATGGTACCCTTGTTGGTCTCCTTACCTTCTAGTCCCACTCTTCTCCACAGAGTTGTCATGAAATCTCCCACCTCTTCTTATTCCTTGCTTAAAACACCACCATGATTCTTCCACATCATACATGGTCTGACGTCTGAACTCTTTACCATGTAGTAGTGCCTTTGCAATCTGGATCCAGGCCACCTTTCTGCCCATCTCTCGTTTCTCACATACTTGGGGTTTTGCAATGCATGATGCTACTTTCACTTATTGTGCCTTTGTGCTGCTCCTCTGTCTGCCTAGAACAATATGTTCCCTCCCTTTTACTCCTCTTTGTTGACATCTTTTCAGCTTTTCAGCTTCAGCCCACATATCCCCCCCCCTCCCTGGCCCCTCAGGCTGAGTGCCCATAGCCCTTGTGGGTTCCCATAGCCCTTGGTGCTGTCAGTTCCCTGAGCTCCTAGGGGGTTGGAGCTATGTCTTACATTTCTACATTGCTGGCATATTTCCTAGTGACAGGTGCTCAAGGAAGGTTTGTAAAATGAATGAATGAGGTAATGGTTATGTGCTATTTGCTCTTTTAGGGAAGGAAAAATGAATGAGTTAGACCCATTCCCTCATGAGGGGTCTGGACTTTGGTTAAGCAAAAGTTCTTCCTTTGTAATAAAATTATCATTATCTCTATTTATTGCTGTTAATCAAAAGCTAGACTTATGATTTTTACTACACAAAAAGCCGCATGCCATGAAGTTCCAACATTCAAGCATACCAAGAAAAGACCAGGCCCTTAGGGCTTGTCCATCCCACATCCACAGGTTACATAACTAAATACACAGTTATCATCATATACCTAGATTTTGGGATAGGCTGGTGAAGCCTGCAAATTGGGTAGAAGCATTCTTTATCAATGTTTTATTAAATAAACCCAAATCAGAATCCCCAACATGGTATAAAAGGTTTTACCATTTAAAGTTGAACATTTTAAAATATGCAATTCAAATTGAGTCTAATAATACCCTAACATATGTTTACAACTGTGAGAAGTAAAAAAAGAAAATTATGTAATTTTTTCATCTAATCCCCATGACAGCCAAGGGTGTAGGAAATTTTATAATCCCCATTTTATAGAGAGATAAATTGAGGTTCAGAGGAATTAAATAAAGTCAGTAACTTTTCAAAGTCACACATTTACTGGTAGTGGAGTTAGAATTTGGAGTTATATTTGTCAGACATCAGGGACTTGCCCTCTTAATTAACCACCTCTGAAGCTCATCCACCAGGGAAAGCAACATGTGCACATTTTCAGTTCTTTTTATTGATACTGTGTCAACAAAAGCATATGAAGTTTTAACTATATAAACAAGCTAGGAAGATGTGAAGCATCAAATATTTAAAACCAAGAATCTGGAATATAAATAAATATGTAGGGAAAATATTATTCTCCTAGCTGTGCCAGGCAGGGGTTATTACTGACAATGTAGAAGATGGAAAAAAAACAAGAACAGAGAGGGATGAATAAAGAATCCAGGGTCATAGGTTGAGGGCTGGGGTGGAATTTGAAGGAGGTCTCTCTTCTCTGAAAGCCTCACTGGGCCTTAGTTGCTGGATCTGGTAAGGATATTATTTAAACTTGTCATGGAAATATAGGGCAGCAGTATGACTAGAAATCATGGTTGAGGGAACAGTTTTTGCCACACAAAAACAACCACCTTGCACTCATTACAGTGACTATCATTAAAAAGGCAAAAAATAATGTTGACCAAAATGTGGAGAAACTGGAACCCCTATACTTCATTGGTAGGAATAGCCAACAGTGTAGTCACTTGGGAAACAGTATGATAGGTCCTCAAAAAAATTAAAAATAGAAGTCATCATGCCATTTAGCTATTTCTCTTCTGGATGTTTGTATACACAAAGGATTTGAAAGTAGGGACTCAAAAAGACATTTGTACACTCATGTTCATAGCAGCATTAATCACAATAGCAAAAATTGTGGAAACAATCCAAGTGTTCATTGATGAATGAATGGATGAACTACAGTCTATATACAAAATGGAATATCATTCATCCTTAAAAAGGAATAAAATTCTGATATGTGCCAAAACATAGATGAGCCTTGAATATATTGTGTTAAGTGAAATAAACCAGCTACCAATGGACAAATACTATATGATTCCATTCATGTGAGGCAGCTAGAAAAGTCAAATGCATTGAGAAGAACATAGAATGGTAGTTGCCAGGGTTAAGGTTGTTGTTAATGGGTACAGAGCATCAGCTTCTGCAAATGAGAAGAGATTTAGAGGTGGATGATGGTCATGTTTGCACAGCAATGTGAATTCATTTAATGTCATTGAACTGCACACCTAAAATGATTGAGATATTATATTTTATATAAATTTTAGAAATTAAAAAACATTTTAAAAAATGAGCTAGCTAGGTATATTGGTCAGGGACCAGGCAGTGAACATAAACCACTATGGTCTTTCAAACAGAGGAGATTGTGATAGAATTGATCACACTTACACATGGGGTGGATTCCAGGGATGGCGAGGCTGCCCAGAGGTTAACAGGGTCAGGAGGCTCTTCCAACCCCGAGGGCTGGAGTCCACAGAAAGGAGATGTGTTATTTGATCTCAGAATCTACACCCATGGTGAGGGCTTCTGTCCTGTAAGACCTGGGGCCACTGAATCAGGGTCTGTCTGGCAAGAGCTTAAGCCACAGAAGAGATGCAGCTGCTACAGATACAGTGAGGCAGAGGGGAAGTTTTGGGGTGGGGGGAGAAATGACCCAGCTTCTTGCCTCCTTGCATCTTGCAGTGTTCTACTGCTGCTTCCCATGGTTGAAATTCCACAGAGACAAGTTATCAAGGGAGTCTGGAAATATATTCTCCTGTGACACCAAGCAGAGCAGGGGATACAATAAATGACAAGGAATGGATCTGAGAGCAAGCCGGCAACATGCCAGAACATGAAGCTGTGAAAGATTTCTTTCCCTCTCATTTAAAAAAAAAATCTTCTAAATTCACCTTTATAACATGGGGTTTCTATCTTATATATTCACAATAAATTTTATTTAGAAAGGCAAATTTAAAACAATCCCTCTCTATTGAGTTTCAATCACTACAGTGCTCAATGACACTGATTATTTTCAATTACAGTAATTTATTTTCTATAGGTTTTGGTCACTAAAGTCTATAGAGAAATATATTTGAATAGAAACTTCAGAAACTCTCTCTTGGCAGATCAACCAAAGGTCATCCTGAACAAAATGGTATACTGTTTAATTTGGTTTGATTTCTATTTGTAAAGGGTGAGCTCAAATGAAAGAAAACTCCTAACGTTCCTTGCTGGGTGAGGTGGCACTCACCTACAATCTAGTGGTGGGAGGATTGCAACTTCAAAGCTAACCTCAGCAACTTAGGTAGGCCCTGAGCAACTTAGTGAGACCCTGTCTCAAAATAAATAAATAGATAAATAAATAGCGCTGGGGATATAGCTCAGTGGTTAAGTGCCCCTGGGTTCAATCTCCAGTACCAACAAACAAAACAAAAAATTCCTACTATTCTTAAACTTGGATTAGAGTTTATTCTTTTCTGGTCCTTTCCTCTTACCTTTCATTCACCCCAAATCTAGGTTAATGTTCCTTTTCTTTACATCATTATCTTTAGTGTATTTGTAGTATAATACTTTTAAAACTTTTTAACATTTTTTTATTTATCAATTCTTTCATTAAACTATTTGAGAGCAAAGCTAGTATGTGTGTATACATATACACAGGTATATTTATGTGTATGTATGTGTATGTGTGTGTGTACACTATTGCATTTCTATCACTGATAACTAGCAATAACCAATTCAGGGTCAGATACATAGTAGGTACTCAATGATTTTAAAAGAATGAATAAATGAACATGTTATTTAATGAAATAGAATTAACAGGTTTCAGCAACTGTTTGGATGTGGGGAGATGGGAACAAGAGGAGTCAAGGCTGTATTTAAGTTATTTATACTTGTTAATCAGAAAAAAAATGGTGCTGATAATGTAAACAACAAAGAATAGGGTAAGACTTGGTTTTAGAAAAGAACTTCGTGAATCTGGTTTTGGAAGAAGGGAACTGGCCTCAGAAGAGACGTCAGAGTTTGTAGCTAAAAATTAGAAGTCATTTGTATGTATGTGATTTATAGAGGAGTTATGATGTGGCAGCTTACATTTTCTGCAGAAGGCTATAAAAGTATTTCCTCCTATTCTTCATGCTCTTTTGCTACTTTACTCTAGTCCTCTTCCCAGAGGTGGAGTCTATGTCCTATCATTGAACCTGGGTGGGTCTCTGTGTTTGTCTTGGCCAAGAGCGCATAGCAAAGATGTAGGACTAAGTCATAAAAAGACATTGCATTGTTAAGTGCTTTGCTTTTGGAACCCAGCCACCATGCTGTGAGGAATACCAAGCAAAACCACACTGAGCTCATGGGAGCTCATGGTGAACCGCTGAGGCCCTGGGCTCCCAGCCCCTGGGCACCCAGCTGATAGCCTATACATACTTGTCAGCCACATGACTGATCCATCTTGAATGTGGAGCCTCCAACCTCTACTTAAACTGTTCCAGCTGATGCTGCATGAAGTGGAGATGTGTCATATCCATCAAGCTCTGACTGAATTGCAGATGTATAACCAACAGAAATGATTATTATGTGCAGGGTCTCTGTTCTAGTGCCTAAGACTTTGATTCACTTTTTTTGTTCAGGGTGAGAGATAAGAGGTTTAATTTCATTTTGCTACATATTGATTTCCAGTTTTGCCAGCACCATTTGTTGAATAGGCTATCTTTTCTCCAGTGAATGTTATTGTCACCCTTGTCTAGTATGAGATAACTATTTTATGTGGGTTTGTCTTAAAGTGGATCAAAGATTTAGGCACTAGAACAGAGACCCTGTGCCTAATAGAAGAAAAAATAGGCCCAAATCTTTACCACGTTGGCCTAGGATCTCACTTCCTTAACAAGACTCCTAACGCACAAGAAGTAAAATCAAGAATCAATTAATGGGATGGATTTGAATTAAAAAGCTTCTTCTCAGCAAATGAAACAATTAATTACATGAAATGAGAGCCTACAGATTGGGAGAAAATCTTTACCACATGCACCTCCGATAAAGCCATTAATCTCTAGGACATAAAAGGAACTCAAAAAACTGAACACCAAAAAAACAAATCACCCAGTCAATAAATGGGCTAAGGAACTGAACAAAACAAACACTTCAGAGAAGAAGAAATGCAATTGATTGAACAAATATATGAAAAAGTGTTTAATATCTCTAGCAATTAGAGAAATGCAAGTCAAAACTACTCTAAGATTTTACCTCATTCCTGTCAGAAAGGCAATCATCAAGAATATAGGCAATAATAAATGTTGGCAAGGATGTGGTGAAAAGGGTACACTCATACATTGCTGGTGGGACTGAAAATTGGTGCAACCACTATGGAAAGCAGTATGGAGATTCCTCAGAAAACTGGAAATGGAACCACCATTTGACTCCTTGGTTTATACCTAAAGCACTTAAAATCATCATACTATGGTGACGCAGCCACATCAATATTTATAGCAGTTCAGTTCACAATGGCTAGACTATGGAACCAACCTAGGTGTCCCTCAATAGATTAATGGATAAAGAAAAGGTGATGTATGTACTCAATGGAATATTACTCAGCTTTAAAGAAGAGTGAAATTATGGCATCTGCCAGTAATGGTTGGAGTTGGAGAATATCATGCTAAGAGAAATAAGCCAATCCCACAAAACTAAAGGCCGAATATTTTCTCTAATATGCAGATGCTGATTCACAATAAGGTGGCGGGGGGCACTAGGGAAGAATAGCGTTACCTTAGATTAGATAGAAGGAAGTGAAGGGAGGGAAGAAGGGGATGTGGGGATAGGAAAGATAGTAGAATGAAACAGACATTATTACTGTATGTATATATGTGACTGCATGACCAGTATGATTATACTCAGAAAAATGAGAAATTATATCCCATCTATGTATGACATATCAAAGTGCATAAATTCATTCTACTGACATGTATAACTAATTAAATAAAAAATTTTAAAAAGAAATGATTATTATGGTTTTGAGGAATTATACTCAGGGGATAATTTGTTGCACTGCAATAGACCATTAATAAACAAATTGATGGATGAAGCTATCATGAAATTTGTATCAGACAGAGCTGAAGTCAAATTCCTGGTTCTGCTATCATCTTGATTATGGCTTTGGGAATTCTAGCTTAATTGTTGAAACTTCAGTTTTCTTATATGTAAAATGGGGCTATCAATGCTCACTGAAAGTGCTGTTACAATAATTAAAAGCGATATTGTATATACAATGTCTAATGTTGTGTTTAATCTCTCTGATGATTAATATTGATTGGTATTTTCCAAAGATGAGGAAGTTGTAGCTTTGTGAATTCTCTAAAGAAAGAATAAACATGGAGAAGAACAGCTGATTAGCCACTTAGATGTGAATAGGAAAAGATGAGTTGGGAAAAAAGTTGGTGAGGGAACAGTCAGGAAAGGAGGAAGAATCAAGACTGAGTGGCCTATTGAGAAGATTTGAGTGAGATAAGGGACAGAGGTTGATGAAGATCAAGGATACAGAAAGACATTGATTTCTGCAGTGGAGAAGTGACTAATGACACATAATGATATAGTATCAACAGAGCAGGAAGCTGGAAGCCTGAATGCTGAAGGAGAGGTGAAAACAGCAATGAGTCTGGGCACATGTGGTATTCTTAAAGAATAAGAGAGTACTTTCATGTTAAGATGGTATATTATCCCTGATTGCAATTTCAGTTTCCCCCACTATAGCGCCCTCTCCAGGTAGACCTTGTAAACTCATCACCCACACCCTACTGGTTTTCCCTACAAGTTCATTTATTACGTTTCTATGGATATTTGTTCTTTTGTGTTTCATATTTACATTTAAATTCCCCATTTCCCAAAAAAATCTCATATATAATTATTTACTGTAGTCCCAAATATTTCCAATATACTGGTTCCAAAATAATAAGCAAAATAAAAAGGACAAAATGACTAGAAGACTTGTGGCCATATCTAGAAACATGAGATCTACAGATGAAGTTGAAAGCATATCTTATAAAAATATAGAGAGTTTCCCACCTTCATTTGCTTATCTGACACTTTTAGCATACATTTAAGTAGTCAAAAGATGTCCAATGTTACCTTTGAGCTGAATGCAATTCTAAGTCCCTCATTTATAAAATGAGACTCAGAAAAGGTCGTTGTGCAAAGTTAAAGTTATTCACCTTTCTATAATAGGTCAGTGAGATCTACACACATATTTCATCATACTAAGTCTTTTTTGAAAACCTAGTTTCCAAATAAACTACTCTTATTTTACTTTTTGAAGACTAAATTTTCCAAGATGAGATGCAAAGTCATTTCTAAGCCTTCACATAAAAGGTTTTTAATATTCATTCTCAAACATTTATTTAGTTCCCATCATGTACAAGACACTGCATTAGGTGGGTCTTCTAAAATATGCTATATGAGGGAATGAAAAATAATTTCTGGTTTAAAAAGCCAAATTATGAAAATGTAATATTTATTCAGCACTTGTAAGATAAAAGGTACTCACCAACGCACCTCCTCTGCAAGCTCCACACCTCCCTGAAATCTCTGGTTTGCTCAGCAGGAACAGGGCTGCTGCTAATGAGTCAGGAGTTTACCCCTTGACAGCTTTATACCACGAATGTTAATTCTGACCAGCCATATCTAGGACCTGAGAGAGAGTTCTGAAGTTGAGCTGAGCATGGCTGGTGAATGGATGATGACCTAGTGGCCATAAGGACTAGTGAGCTCATAGAGGCAGGGGAAGGAGCTGTCCATGGTTGCCCCTCAGAATTCTCCCCTCCACAGGGAGCCATGGGGACTGGGACCTGGGATATGGTGTAAAGGGCTGAGATGGATGCAAAATTCACCTGGGGAAAGTAACAACTCCTCCTCCTCCTCCTCCTCCTCCTCCTCCTCCTCCTCCTCCTCCTCCTCCTCCTCCTCCTCCTCCTCCTCCCCTTCCTCCTTCTCCTCCTCCTTCTCTTCTTCTTGATTTAAATTCAAGTGTGTGTGTTTTGTTTTTAAAGATGTTCACCAGGGGGTTTCTGGATGGTCTGAAGGCAGTTAGAGGAAGCTAAGACTAAAATATTTCTTTCTTTTACCCTCGGGCAGTGGGGGTAGGGGCAGCTGACTGTCTGCAGGGCACATTCCCACCCTGCTCTGATGGAATGGATTGGTGTGCTTGATGCCAGTGTTCAGAAATAGGAAGACCATTGGCTTTCAGATACAGACTATAGAGGTAACCCAGACTTTGTCTGTTAATATAAGGGATATTTTGGTCCTGCATATTCTTTGACCTTATTTCTCACTTTAAGAACTTGGATGAGTTATTTATTAGTTGCCCTATAGGATACACAGGGAAAGTCCTCTGGCTGCTGGAACCCTAGTGTGAGTACTTTGTATTGCCTTTGCTATTTCCAGGGCTCTCATCATATTTTGTAACAAGCTTATGTACTTTTATTGCTGTGGTTTGCAAGGCAGAGGCCATGGTATGTTTTATCTTTGTAGCTCAAGGATCCTAGTAAATAAAGTAAACATGAAGCAAAGAGGCCTAGGAAGGCAGCTAGGAACCCAAACTGGGAGACCCAAATCAAAGTAGAAGGCACAGGGGTGATCAAAATAGAGTACAGGAAGTGCATCCCTCCACCTGAACTTTCAGAAGCACTAATCAAGTCTTAGAACCAGCTCAGCAAAGCTCACAATCTGTATAAAATTCAGGAAGTCAAATGAGTCATCATCTAACTAAGGCAGAATTGCTCCAATATTGCCTGGGCAGAATGTGACTGCACTTTAAAACTGAAATATCCTGGAAATTTTTTCACGTGAACCAGAAATTAAAGTTCAGAATCCTTAGGAACTTTTGTGTGTATAAAGTACACCTATAATTTTGGTCATCTCTTCAAGAAACATGTATGTTTGAAAAAGTGAAGAGTGGTAGATATCTACCCCAAACATTGCCTAGAACAAATATAAGGGTTCGTGGTTGAATTTGAATAACTTGTATTCTTAGGTGTGTGGTATCAGCAAAGCTGTAGAAATCTAGAACTAAGTTTGGCTTTTGTAGCCCATCACTGAAAGGAAGTTAGTCACATCTTCTCTCATCTTCACTCTGCTGCTTCTCTTTTGAAGTGGACTAATGTGGAATATGAAGAAAGATGCCCTCAGTGTCTGAGAAGAAAGAGGTCCTGCATCTGAAGATGATACACTAACGTCAGGATGTTTGGAATGGTGTCTGAGCTCCCAGCCAGTCTCCTAAAGACATACTTTCTGAAATCCCTTGGAGTTTCTTTCCCGAGGACAACCACTGTGGTCTATCTATTGGTTTCAGTTGCTATGAAAGGACCATTCTGCAGAAGTGAGGCTGTTACCCTTAGCTACACGTTTCTTTGTGGGAATAATTGTGAATCACACAAATCAGCAGCTGGGCAAGGCACAAACCCTGATTACATATTTTCCCAGTGCTAACCTCTTTTTATAATAAGTTGTGGCTTTTGCTGCTTAGAAGTAATCAAAGGAGAAGGTCTGACGTTAGCACTGGCCTCTTCTCTTTCAGGTAGGAATTTGCTTATGTATATTAAGCTTTTCTAAGGAGTGTCAGTTAAAATAATCAGAATGGCTTGAGTAATCTCTTTCCTGATTGTATTATCTGCCTCACAGGGATGTTGAGGGGACTCCAGGGGCACACTTAATAGATTGGAGTCAGTGTTATTAGAATTGTTTGCTCTTATTATTAGCCTGTAGAAGAGAAGACTTGAGGGGGCTGGTATTTGTCTTCAAATTATGAGTGTTTTTGTTTCATCCCCTTCCCTTATCTCCCATCCCATTCCATCTTCTCCCATTTCATTGGCTCCCCAGACTAGATGCATTCAGACTAACTGCTGAGTACATTTCTATATTAAATTTTATTTGCTATCTTCTGGCACTGTTAACTTCATGATCTCTTCTTTGTTTTATGTTTCATCTTCCATTTTGAGAGTAATCTTCAAGTTTTGATGTTTACTTTCAATATAGATAAATTCTTAATATATGCAACTTTCCATTATGCACCAACAAGATGTTGGGTGTGGGAATGTCTCTATGTGTCTTCTACCCTGAATCCATTTGCAGTTCTTTGTCTCTTTTTCTTAAGGCAGTTTCCAAATGTACCCATGTCTGCTGACGTTTGAAAAGGCAGTAAAATTAAAGCTACGTAATTATGAATACTATGAAAGAGGTTTTGACAACTTTTGGTGGCACTTAATTCAAGTTAAACTCCGCTCATTCAAAATAATAAGCATAATGTTACTTATTATGTAAATGAGGTGGCAAGGCAGATGTTTTGCATCCTGCTGTAGTCAGTAGGGATTAATGCATACAAAGCTGAGTAGGAGGGGCCAGCGTTCAACCTGGGAACATGAATAAGTGCTAAGCAAGAGGAAGAATGATTCCTTTGGACCTGTGTGTTTAATACTGGAGCCACTAACCACATGAAGCTATTTAAAGTTAAGTCAATCAAAATGAAATAAAAGTAAAATATAGTTTCTCAGTTATATTAGCCATAATTCATGTGTTCAAAGCCACATGTGGCTGGTGACTTCTTGCTGCAGAGCACATTGCAGGAAGTTCCATTGGACAGTGGTGCTAAAGATAGAAAGGTTAAAATAGAATGAGAAACGTTTGTAGGTTTTTCTTATGAACTGGAACTTTAGCTATGAAGGTTCTATAAGGTTCTCAGAATGGGAATAGGTCTATAAAGAATGGAGAGATATCGGAGTTAGGATCAGGTTGCTAGTGTCATCTCTGCCAGAAATACAATTGAGCTGTGTTTCTCAAACTTTAAAGATGCACACATCTCACCTGGGATTTAAAAGGCTGATACTGTTAAATGGGGCTGGGGTGGAGCCTGAGAGTTAGTGTTCATAATCAGTGCGTAACTGATGCAGATGCTACTGGACTGTGAACTATACTTTGGGCAATAAGATGCTAAGCCCTTAGTAGCAGTTCCCTTTTTTATAGGGATGTCCCCTGAGTGGCCTAACTCATGAAGGAAACTTTTGTCATTGCAGGCTGGTGCCAGGACACATTTCATAGCCAACACAAACTGAGATTCAGTTTCACATCAGATTCGGGCTACAGAGAGCAGAAGTTGCTATCATGTTACCAAGAAGAAAAAAATAAAGGTGGCACATCTGAAAATATTGAGTACACTAATTTGAATCTGTGATAATTGGGCTAGTACTCTAGTTTACCTTTCCAGGCACTCCATTTTTGCAGATTAAGGAAGGATTTTTTTTTTTAACTAGTATAGAAGAAACTCCTGCTCCATGGAAACAGAATTTGCATACATAAAAATACAGTCTATAGAAAATTTTTAAACTCTGTCTGCACAACTGGAACCACGTAGGGGAACTTTCCAACCAAGTTAGCTTTCACCATCTAAGATTTTTATTTAATTGATGGGGGAGGGGGACATCAGTATTTTTTGACCACTCCCCCTGAGACTTTTAACATGCAGTCAGTCATAGAAAAACTTCGATCACAGCAGAGGTTGTTAAACCTAAGCACTCATCACCATAATACTGGATTATAGAACAGATTGCTAGACTCCATCCCTAGAGTTTCTGATTGGCAAGTAGGTCTTGGGTGGAACACTAGAGTTTATGTTTCTCTCTTCTTGGGGGTGTATGTGTGTGCTGGGGATTAAACCCAGGGCCTTGTACATACAAGTCAAGCACTCTACCAACGGAGCTATATCCCTAGCCCTCGAGTTTACATTTCTAACAAGTTCCCAAGTGCTGCTGTTGAACACAAATGGAGAATCAGCCTGATTCTCAGTCTTGGCTACACTTTGTAATTACCTGGAGAGGTTTAAAAACTTCTGATGCTTACATCCCACCTTCAGAGATTCTGATGTAATTTATTTGGGGTTTAGACGGTACTGCAGATTGTTAAAAGTTCAACGCATGATTGAAAATTGAGAACCACTGATGGAAATAAAGCAAATCTTTTAGTTCCAAAGACCAAAAGCACCAGATTCACATGGATGTTTGTTAGAAATGTAATCTCAGACCCAACCCCAGACTTGCTGAATCCTAATCTGCATTTTGATGACTTTCTCCAGGTGATTTCAAGTACAGGCCAGGTAAGAATTACTGTACCAGGTAGACTTTTACAGTAACAATTCATGGCTTGTTGTGAAGGGAATTTCTTTAAAGAAAGAATTCTGATATTTCCTAAAGCTTTGGGGAGCAAATAATTTAGTCCAAACTTACCCCAAACTATTAAAGTTATATATATATCATTGCACAGACACATAATTTAGTCCAAACTTACCCCAAACTATTAAAGTTATATATATATATATATATATATATATATATATATATATACATATATATATATATACATATATATATATATATATATATATATATATATATATAATTGCACAGACACAAACTTGTTGATTTCTGCTTACACTTTAACAGAAGACATTGCTTATCCCAGCACAGGAAACTGTGGGCTTTCAAGTTTCAAGTAGAAGGCCAAGAGTAAGTTTCCCACATGTTTGCATTAAATTTATTATTTGAGACAAAATGCTTCCTAGGTTAATGCATTTTGATTGTAGACAACTGTACACTTCTCATTCAGTGCCAGATATGTACAACATAGATATATTGTTTACTTGTGAAACTTTTCATTAAGCATCAGTAAGAGCCTGGAGGATGGAGGAGTTGGGTGGGGAATATAATGTTTTGAGGGAAAGAAGTTGCTACTTTGTGTTTTCTGGGTAGTATTTAGGGTAATAGTGAGAGCCAAAGATAATTACAATGTAGAAAGACCAATCCTGTGATATGATAGAGCAGTATTTCTTAAACTGAAGGAGGTAGGAATCACTCAGAGATTTGGTGAAACACAGGATCTGATTCAGTAGATCTATGCTGGGGATTAAAGCTGCATTTCCAACAAACTCCTAAGTGTTGGGACACTTGGAGTCCAGGGACCATACTTTGAGTAGCAAGGAATTAGACTGACTACACTCCCAGGCTGCTTCTTTGTATAATGTCTTCTTGGTGACTCAAAAAATCAAGTACCCTGGTATAAATAAAAAGAAGGGTGAATTTGTTAAAAATCTGCTTATTTTTTAATTTGAATCATTTGAAAAAGAGAAAGCAAAAAGTCAAAATTATTCTAGACCCATCATTAATGGAAAGTTAATGGGGATATGAAGTCATTTAAGGCAACTACAAAATAGTAACACAAATACCTCAGATGACTAGTAGGGCAAAATTTTCAAAATGTTGCAAGCTGTCTGTATGCCTGAAGTAGCAATTTACATGCATAATTAGGTGCAATCAACAGTTTTGAAATGTAATATATTTTCTGAGTCCATATTTACTTATGACAGATGCTAAAAAAAAATCTGTGTCCCCAAGAAAATAGAGGGGCAGAAGAAAGAAAAATATTTGCATTTAACAATAGGAATCTTTAAAAGCATATGCCTAAATTTAGAACAAACTTAGTTGAAAGTATTTTATCTTTTTTTTTTTTAATTTAATCTTCATTTAAGCCTTGAAAGAAGTTCACAAACACATTTTGGAAGTAACAAGCATGGAAGAATAATAACTTACCAGTCAGCTATTCCAACTCCTGTCTGAACTGACATGTGATTTTTATTTCTACATTGTAGAAGGAAAAACCTGTCAAATTCAAAACTTCATTGCACAAAACAACACTGACTTTCTTTCTGTCTTCAGAAGGGGCTTCGTTCTCTGAAGATGGCAGATATCTTCTTTTAGAAAATTTAAGTAAAGATTAATTAAAGTGGTAGCTTCTTCCTAAATCAAGATCTTCAGATAAATGCTCAAGGTGAATGTGTCCTATCTTACTCTTTTCAATATAATAGACAATGTTTGTTCTGTGCTCAGGATATTCTATGTAATTTGCTAAGCACGTTATACAGATAATCTAATTTACCATAATAAAAATCCTGTAAGAATTGTCGGTTTATTACCATGCACTGGATAGGAAATAGAGAGTAAATAACATCTTTAAAAGGCATATATCTATATTCTTGCGGGTACATTACTACATATAGGGTTATAATGTCATTTACAAGTATAGTGAATCTTCAATTAAAGCAAAATCATTTTTAACACATTCCCAACCCAGAAAATGAATTTGAATTTAATTTTTAGAAATATTGAAGAAAAAGAGATTGGGTGGGGGTAATTCTGTCCCTAATTTTTTCCTTTTCAAAAGCATGTTCGTAGTTGCATTATCCTAATGGGCTGTCTACACTGATTAAAGTGGAGATTTCTGTCAGAATCAGAGATTAAGAGATTGTAGTGGTGGATAGAATCCAATGATGTGCTCTTGTGTGACTGCATTTATTGGGACAGTGGGTCTTGTTATGTGAAAGTTGTGTTAAGTCAGTGCCAAACAGTGAGCTAAACAATGCAATTTTCCAGTTTCATTAGACCAGTGCTGTTTCACATTATATTGTCAAGAGAAAAAGCTACTCTCTGAAAAAGTGTATGAATAGTTCATTTATCTGCTGATCCATTTGAGGGCATATGGAACTCAAAGCCCAGAACAATGGCTTCTATTTAATATTAAGCAGGTTCTTAATAATCCGTTATTTCTCGCCATAGTTGTTCCAGGGTCCCTTCTAGACGTGTAGAGTTTCTGTCACAGTTTCTAAGAAGTTGTAAGCTACTCCCTAGGACCAAGTGCAGTTGTGAAATTTAGAAGTCATCCCTATCACCTAATGGTGAGCCCTGAATTAACAAAATTTCCAAGTCTTCGCTTGTCATCTCTCTATATTATAGACAGAACTCACTGCCTGCTCCCGGGGTAATCACCCAAGCCTCCTGGAGTCGCCCTTCTAGCACAGGTGGACTCGCTACTTAGGAGAGACAGCGCCCAGCTGGAGCCCACCTCGGGGCACGTTGCTGTAAAAGCCAGGCACCCATCTCATTTCTTCCTCCTTCTTTCCCACCGATCCTCAGCTGTGGACCTTTATGCTAAACTCCGGCGCGCCACTAGACTCGCGTCCTCACCATTCTCGTGGGGCCCCACCCCTTCCCAATTTTAACCCCTGATCCCAGCCGAAGCAAGGTTAGGTCGATTTCCTGCCCGGAATTTGCCACTGGCTTCCCCTTCTCCACTCCAGTTCTGTAGTGCAGGGCTGTGCCGCGCGAAGCCGCCGCGGCGGAGCAGATCTAGGAATGGAGCTTCGGGCTACCCACACTCCCGGGAGGGACTGACCCCGGAGGCGCACTTCGCCACGGAGGAGAGGGGGACCAAGGGTCAGCGTGGATGAGGGGGTCGCTGGGGTTCCGGGTGGGCTCACCAGCCAAGAGCCCCCCGCATGCTCCTCTGCTAGTCGTCGCCGCTACCACCTCTCACAGGTCGGAAAACCCTCCTTTTCTTGGCCCCTCGGCGTTGGGGAGGGGGCAAGAGTGAGGGTTGGCTCTTGGTCAGCTGGTGGGCATGGTAGATTTCACTTACACCTGATATTCCCTATTCCTGCCAGTTACCCGGGCAAATCCCGGCGATCTGGTTTGTTCTTCCAGCAACTTTGTTCCGAAGGTTGGAAGGGAGGGGAAACGCCACGGGGCCCCTGGAGACGCTGGAAAGCAGCGAAGATCGGGAGACCCGGCTGGAGAGCAAGTCCCCGGGCGACCACAGGGCTGGGCGCGCGGTTGGGAGGCGCCGCCGCCACCGGGATGCGCTCTGCTTAGCGGGACTGCCGGGGGCGCCTGAAGGCCACCGCTCCAAGGACAAGCGGCCACTCGCTTCTCGCGCTCTCGGGTCCAGACGCCGCCAGTACCGGAGCCGAGCGGGCGAACGGAGCTGCGGGGAGCGCAGGCGAAGGGTGGCAGGAGGGAGGGCGCGCGGGAGGCGGCCCCTCCTCGGCGAGCCATGCGTGCCACCGGCAGCTGAGGAGCCGCCGGGCGCCGCTGCCAAGTCTCCGCTCCGCTTTTGTCTTGCCCTCCAGTGAATGGGAAGATGGAGATGGATGTTGAGGGAGTTTCTCCGCGCCCGGAGCCCATCCCCCGCTCCCAGGGGGCTGGCGGAGCCTGCCAGGCGCCGCCACAGCCGCCCCAGCCCCAGCCGCAGCAGCAGCAGCAGCTGGCTCAGGATGAACTGCCCGGCGAGAGTGCAGGCGCTGAGGACAGCGACGATCCAGAGACGAGACCCAACGGCGAGAAAGGAGAGAGCAAGGTAGGTCCACAGTGTTGCCGCTGTGACATCTTTTGAACAAAACCGAGGAGCTCTAGTAGTGGCTGTCACTTTAACCCCTCCGCTCCCCCACCCCCTTACCTCGTTTGTGTGGGGGTGGGGGTGGCAGATGTGGAGAAGGCGTGGGATTCAAGGGAATCCACTGGCGATAGTGACTTTCCGAACTGGAAAGCGTGTGCTGAAGTCTGTCCTGGTTTCGGTGTTCAGTGATGTGTGCAGAGAAAAGTCTGCTGGTACATGCGGTGTGATGCTTAGGGCAGAACACAGCACCTCGGGGGAGCGGTGTTGAGACCTTTGCTTGCCCTCCCAGTCTAACAGAGGCTCATTCGGATGATATTGATCTAGGGGAAATATGCCTTCTGGAGCTGCTTAGTATCTTCTGAGACTCCTTGGAGGGAGGTGACATCAACCTAAAGATGATAACAATGGGAGCAAAGTTTGGCTCCTTCGCAGAATGGAGAGCATTGCTTAACCCAGCTCCAAGCTGTATGTGTTTCTCCACACCTGACATTCTCTTGCCTAGGAGGGCAGGAATGAAGTGCCTGGCAGCAGATGAACCCTGCAAATCTTTTGCAGCCCTGCTGTGTCATTGTAGACTAGGGGATAGCTGCTACTTACTGTGCAGTAAGGAGTTTTTCAGGTAATTGAATTCCAGTAAGAAATGTTCAAATGCCATTCTCTGATGCTGATGTTTCCTCTACTGACAGAAAATTGTAGAGGAAATAGCAGAGAAATAATGCCTCAGTAATATTAGTAGAGCGTATTTATTACAGCTTTGTCTCTGGGCAGTCTTCTGTCTCTGTACACACTTGGAGTTTAGTTGTGTGTAAGCTAGTGTTGTTCAGTTGTCTGTATAAAGTGCACTTGTGTGTGTTAGTACATTTTGAAACTGGCTGCTAATATTGGGGAAAAGTTGGTTCAACAAACGAGAATATTGGAACCGAAGCAGAGTCAGTCAATCTACTTGCCCCCCTTTGCTCAGTAAGGAAATGTACAGGAAAATAGGTGCTTCTGCTGGCTAGAAGCAAATTGCGTCTGGTGAAGTCCTCCTCCTTGGAGATTCCCTTGGTTTCTGTGGGACCTTTCCTAAGATACTAGTAGATTAAACAAATAACTGAAACCTGTTGGGATCACATTGAATGTTGCTGTTCTATGTTTGGAGACAGCTCACTTAACAAGTTTTGGATTTGCGGATGTTCAAAATTGTTTTGCATTTTGAAACTGAGTTAAAAATCAAGATTGTTGTTTATCTACCAAAATCAATATTGTTATTTAAATGGCACTCTACCAAGGAACTGGAATTTGAACACACTCTAGACTGGACGGGGTGCCTTACAAATGCATACAAGATTTACATTGTGAGAACTATGATGAATTTTAATATTCTGATATCCTCAGCTTCCCAGTCGCTCTTGATTTCATGAATATTTAATTCTGTCATGACTGCATATTTACTACTTTAAATGACTGCTCAGTTTTTATGAAATAACCATAACAGAGCATCACCTTACCTAATTGAACTTTAAGTCTCTTTTGTAAAATAGGTGTGGAGAATAATTAAAATATAAAGGCGGTGCTGCCATTTCCATATTGTTGGTTCATATGCCCTGAGCAAGAGAAATTCCTGCCATCAGCAAAAATCTGTGCTTATTTGTTTCTCTTTACTGCACCATGCAGACTGTCTAATGTTGTACTGGTTGTAAGGAATAAGAAAGGCAATGCGCTAGAAATATTACAGCAGGTGAAGAGAGGACTGAAAGCGGGTTGATTACATTTAGTTAATTAGCATGTTCAGATAATTGACTATTCCTGTGATGTGATTTGCTTCATGTTTGTCTGCAATTTCTTCAGATGGAAACAAAATACTACTTTTTTTCTCTCCAGGTGTTTGCCTTAAAAAATTATGATGCCTCCTTCTCTTAAGCTAGAAATTGTCTGTGTTAACCCTTGCCTGTCTCTGGTACTCTTACTGGTTCCTAGAGTTTACGGATGGTTGCTATGTTTCAGTTTTGAATAACTGTTTTTGTTTTTGATGGACACTCAGACATGGTAATTTTTTTTCCTTAGCAAATCCTGGTTTCATTAGTGGGAAGATCTTTAGGTGTCTGATCAAATTATTCTACCAAAATATAAATGGAAGACAAACTAGAATAAAGTGTAATGTAGTTTTTTCAGGCTGTCTGGGGTGAGGTTGGGAAGGTTATCAGAGTTTAAAAACAGTAATGTGCAAACATGTATCAGACAATTATGTTTTCTTCTTTCTCATGAAAATAAGAAGTTTGAAAACTGAATTTAAATCTTCTCCCACATAAGGGTCCTATAAATAGAATGGGAAATAGTGATGTGGGAGCAACGTATTTTTCTTGGATTTTTGGCTGGGGGCCATGGTTTATTCTCATGAGGGGACCACAGTTGTCTTATTGGAAAAGAAATCGGAGCTTAATGCCACATCAGCTTGTCTCCTAAATTGCAGGTTCATGGTCATATGTCCTCAAAGTTTCTGAAATAGGAAAAGGTTAGAAAACTGGATCAGTTGAGGTTGTTTTTTTTTTACACCAGAGTTTCATGATGTGACTGGTACTTTCTGTTCTGTAATAGGGATGCTTGATGCCTCTTTGGCTCTTCAAAGAAATGTTACAGCAGCTACATATCGTATATGCTTTGATTTTTGTGAGTTGGAAGGACCCTAAATAAACCCTATGTTCCTCTGTGCTTTTACATTAAACTTCTATAAAGACAAAGTGATAATCACCTTTGGTGACCTAGTGAGATTTATCCCCCTATCTATTATAAGACCTTCTGAAAAGAGGTTCATATCTGAAAAGAGATTCAAAACTGGTCAAATATCTTCTAATCTTGGACATGAAGGTTAAAAATAGTCACAAGAGACCTTCATATCCTTGCAAGTGTTCTTGATTTTGGATTTGACCACCCTCAAAGTTTACTTAGTTTTCTTCAGGTCCCACATATCCTTTCGTGACTTTTAAAACTCTGCTGAGATGCTTTGTACCAAATAACTCTTTGATGGTTGTTCCTGAAACTTTTTTTTGGAAGAGTTAAAATTCTGAGTACCAGTACAGTGTCTTATGCCCTCTGTTTCCAAGTTATTTGCACAAATGTGTAAATTTTTCCTCTGATCCCAGAAGAGTAATATAAATGATTCTTTGTCTGCTTCAGCTTCATTTCATTCATATGTTCTTTTCTTCCATACTCACTATGTGTTCTTCACACATATTTATCATATTTTGTATAAAAGAGTATATTTATGACCCAGATGTGAAGTATCATATGTATGTTTTTTTGTTCACCTCTTATTACAAACCTTGGCTTGCAAGACATTCTTTCTTGTCACTTTTGACTGTAGAGGGACTCTGTTGCTACCAATGATACTACATTGATGAAAATGACTCGAGATTCCAACTTTAATCCCATCTCATGGGTAAAGCTGTCTTAATCCATGTCAGAAGGAGAATGCTGCTAGGTCTCTTCCCTAGCCTGTCCATTACATTTTTTTTTTAAAGCCTTTCATTTTGAAATATTTTTAGACTTGTGGAATAAAGTAAGTTTTGCAAACCTTTACTCAGCTCCCTTGTTTCTAGGGGAAATTCTAGGTAATCATGGCACATACCACAGTGAAGAAATTACCTTTGTATGATCTATTAGCTAAATTGGTGCATTTTTGTTGAGTGAATGGGTGGCATGTCAATGTTTTCTATTCTAGTCTAATAGTATTAAAGACCTTCTTTACACCTGAAAAACTCCAGGAGTGGGTATTGAAGAGTCAAACTTACCTTCATGGTGCCTGCCCAAACCCCATTTTTTTTTTCCTATGAGAAGGAGCACCTTGCAAAGTGCAAGTTTCAAGGTCCTTGAAGCTGTGCCTCAACTGCAGTGAGCCCTGTGGGAGTTATAGCTTTGGCAAAGCTCTTGAGTGCTGTTCATTTGGGGAATGATGGTCTTCCTTTTTAAAAAAAAAATTTTTTTTTTGACTTGCAAACCATTCCTGCTTCAGGTGAGATGAGATTGTCAGTATGCAGAGGACAGCAAAATCTCAAGTGGCAAGTGGAGGAGAAAAGGCAATTGATAATATCAAGGCAGTTCACTTAGCTGCCTAACCCCTTGGGTGATTATTCCTGGCATGAAGAATAGTGGGAACCCTTTGTTATTTGCATTGTTAGCCAGGTGGACTCTGATGTCTGGCCCAGGAGCAGAAACTTGCCCAATGTCACAGTGATTAAAAAATACTAAGTATAAAATTGGAAAGACCTGAATTTGATCTGAGCCATTGACTTTAGACAAGGTATAACTTTAGCCTTTCCAAACCTCAGTCTTTTCATATGTAAAGTAGAAGTATTTTTCAGCATAACCACCTGTGATTATTGTATGGCATGAATAAAATAAACCATAGTTTGATTCAGTGCTTCATATGTAAAGACTACCTAATGTTAATAATCACTTAATTATTAACACATTGGGGTCCAAGTTTCTGCAGAGGTGAGTTGGGACTCTAAGCACCCTTAAAATTTTGTTTTCTAGAGGGAAAATAAGAATATGGAACATCAGCAGCATTGCATTTCTACCATTTTAAAAAAAGAATACAGAATTATGAAAATATTGCTTATGTACAGGAAGGACAGAGAATCCAATTCTTTATTCTTACCTATAGCATAAGTATTATAGAATTGGGAACCTGGATTTTGAAGGGCATGGCTTACTAGACCTGGTCATTCCCTTTCATCCACCCCATTTCCATATAGACTTAAGAAAAGTGGGGCCCCAGATGAGATTTTCCCAAAGGTAGTCCTTGAAGACCCAATAGCCAACAAGATGGTATGAGTGCTTGGATCAAAATCTCTTCCTCTGTAGGGTGTCCTGATTATTATTATTATTTTTTTGTGTGTGTGTGAGGGAGGAGTACTGGGGATTGGACTCGGGGGCACTGGCCACTGAGCCCTGTCCCCGACCCTATTTTGTATTTATTTACATGCTTAGCTCCTTACTGTTTCTGAGACTGGCTTTGAACTCACGATCCTCCTGTCTCAGCCTCCTGAGCTGCTGGGATCACAGGCATGTGCCACCAGGTGTTTGGTTACATGAAATATTTGGACTCTGCTTCAGAATTTCAGAATCCTTAGTCTCTTATAAAATGAGATTCACAGTACAAATTTTTCTTTGATTTTTGTAATTACCAACAAAGTACTTTTTTGCTCAGTCTGTTTCTCTTGCCTGCAACCATCCAGCCCTAATAGGTACAAATTTGCTACCTTTTCCACCCAAAAAACCATAAATAAAATGTGTAAAAGCAGGGCACTACATTGGCTCTGTTTCTGTCCTCTGCCTATCCTTGGGGTGGAATGTAGGTACAATCCTGGTTTTCCTGATGAGAGAAGACCAGTTGATTGACAAGTCGGGAAAACTCTTTGTTAACCTGTCACCAGGAAAAGACCTGGGAACATATTAAGGCCCACATGGGAAAACCATGTTGGTGAGTACCAAACTTGGCTTGAATGTCGGATGGTGTGCTATATCATTTCCAGCCCCACACATCCCTCTGCCCCATGCATACCATCTCATCTCGCTGCCCCTTCGCAACAACACTGTCCTCAAGTCTCTGTAGACTGACTCTGGGTCCATTTGTGGGCACTATGTCAAATTTGAGGTTGGGTTGAAGTATTTTACTACGTTTATCTTTCTTTTTTTTTTTATGGATTTAGTCTTGCTAGAGTTGAAATCGGTGGCAAGAGAAATTTGTGTTCTTCGACTAACCTGTTGTCTTTACTTGTAAATAGTAATTTTAAAAAATCACTGGAAATGCAGAAGAGGGCAGCAGGAGGAGTAATGACTCTGCTAGCATTTCCTTAAAAATGTAGGCCATGTGATACATTTTCTGAGATAAAGAATTGACTCCACATTAGAAGCAGCCAAGTGAAATGAGACTGTGGGACACCTGGTGACACTGGGCAATGAGTGGCTTTTTTCTTGGCTTGTTCACCCAGTAAAGACCTAGGTCACAGTTCATTCACTGAAACTGGTTGCTGGTCATGTCTCTCTCTTCTCCCAGGCAGCTCCCCTGCCCCTAGTTACAACCCTGTTCTTTATAATCTGTTTTTTTTTTCTCTTCAAAATTCGAATTATTGGCATGTAACTTACAAACAGTAAAACTTGCTCTCTCTACATGTGATGGTTTAATGCATTTTGATAAATGTATATATTTGTGCAACCACCATGAACAGTACATAGGGTGTTTCCTGTATCCCCAGAGAGTTCCTTTGTATTCTTCTACATGTCTGCTTGTTGTTTCCTACCCTTTTCCAAATTTTCATGTCCATGGAATCAAATAATATGTAGCCTTTGTGTTTGGCATCATTTTTTTTAAACAAAAGGTATTTAACATTCACTTTTTTGTCATGTATATCAGTAGTTGATTCTCTTTTCTTACTAAGCAGTATTTCATTATAGATTTAGCACACATTTTTCTGTTGAACTGGGGATGAAGGTTTGGGTTGTCTGAAGAATTTTTGCTTTTATAAATAACGTTGCTATGTGCTTTTTTTGTGGACTTAACATTTTGCTAGGTCATACAATGTGTCTGTTTTCAAAAGTGCTACACTATTTTGAAATCCCCAAATGATGGAAATTCCAGTTCTACATCATTGCTTAGACTTAGTAATTGTCGGTATATTTAGTCATTATAATAGATGTGTAATAATATCCTATCGTTGCTTTAATTTGTATAGCATTATTAACTAATGTCAAACACTCTTTTCATGTGCCTGTTATCTGTATGTTTTCCGAGAAATGTTCATTCAAATCTTCAGCCCAGTTTAGAATGAAATGGTTGTATTCTTATTGATAAAATTTGTTATTTTCATGTAGGTTTGTAGATTTTTAGAGACTTGGAATTTTGAGGAGATTACAAAGTGAAGGGACATTCTGAGTTTCTTTTCTGGGGGGTTGTTGGTGAGCTAACATTTATTGGGCATTTGTCCTGTGCCAGTCACAAAGCAAGGTAGATTTACATCAGGTGATCTTATTTTTGCTCCACAATAATCAAGAGAAATACTATTATTAACCCCGAGGTCCCACAGCTGGTATATAGCAGAGGAGGGATTTAAATTTAAGTCCACCTGATTCTTATTCCACTTCCTCAGGTGAGACTCCAAGGCTTGTTTTCCACATTTTACTTGTTGGTTTTCCAGCTCAGATTGCTTGCACTGCTCTGGATGTTTTAAAAGCAGCCCTCAGGTGAAATAACACTGCTGGCATTGACATGCAAATCAGAACATTGAGCGTAAGGCAAAAGAGAATGCTCCCAGTTTTATTTTAGTCCTGAAAAAGTCCTATCCACTTTAGAAGTTAGAATACTGAGAATTCTCCAGAGGAGTGGAAGGTTTGAGGTGTTCATTTACATGTTGGTACCCAAGGACCTCCCCTCTCAGCTAAAGGGTACTGCTATGGTTATCCAGGGGTAACCCCTGGGTATTAGACCTCTTTTCAAACCTCACTTGTATTCCCACATGCTCTTACCATCTTGGACAAACAATGTGAATGTTCTATCTGGATTATTTTATTAGTAATGATGAAGGGTAAAAACGAGGTCATAAAGATTAAATTACTGATAGGGCAACCAACTTAACCCAGTTTATCATTAGAAGTCCTGCATCCCAAGAAACACTGTATCTTAGCTAAGTGGGGCAGTTGGTCACCCTACTTACAGGATATGAGTAAAATATCTAGACCCTTATAGATACTTCAGATGTGAGAGCTATCATGTTGAAAGTGCTTTGGGGCATTCCATCCATGAGTTGGAAAATGACTCAATGTATTTCAGAACTAATGGTCCTGTGAATGATTCCAGGGTCTCCAAATCAATTTAAACAATAATTCAAAGCAAGGCTCTGGATTTGAATTAGATGAACAATATTAACTTTTTGGGAAAGTGGCCATAGAACATTCCAAGCCAGCTTCCCAAAACTCCAACCATGAAGTAAGTACGCTTTAGAGAGCTAGAGTCTCCCTGGCTGGGAGAAAGGCTCTTTAGGCAAATACATTCACTGGTGGGACAAAAATTACCTCCATAAGTAATTGGTTAAAAGTTGAGTAAAGGGCATGGTGGGTGATGCTGGGATCAGATGCAGTACTTCTTCATGGGTACTCGGGAAGATCCGCTCTTGGGAAGAATCTGGGTAGTGTGACTTTGAATCCTGGCTCTGCCCCTTCTAAGCATGCAAACTTGGTGGACAAGTTGCATTTTCTTTGAGTTACTGAATCCTCAGCTGTAAAATGGGAATAATAATTTTACTTTTCTAAGAACTGTCAAAACTGGAAACTCAAACTAAGTAATACTTGCATGAGCAAAGCTGTGTGTACATGCGTGTAAGTCTCTCTGGTTTGTCCTATAAATGTGTCTTCTCACATAGTTGTTTTTTTTCTTTTTATCCTATTTAAGAAACTGACCACCATCCCCGCCCCCCAAACAAACAAACAAACAAAAAAGCATCAGATTAGCATCACTGTTGCAGGCTTTGCATACAGAGAGCCAGGGTAACTAGTGTGTTCAACAGGGAACACACTTTGTGTCAGCGTGGACTGGGCAGAATTATATCCAAAGGCTGAGCACCGAATGCTAAGAGGCATCACATTATATACCTCTTGCAAGTTCTGTTTCCCATATAAGGAAATACACATTTTGGCTGGGTATTAGCAAAAGAGTCACAACAAATTTGTGACAGCATCATCTATAACTGAGTTATGACACTATTTTGGCAGATTTATGGAAGAGTTGGCATGCACACTAAATGTGACACATTCCCCCTGTTTTTTTTTTTTTTTTTTTTTTTTAATTCTGGGAGAGCCCCTACCACATTATAGGGACTGAGTGTTAGGATACTTACGATACTCAGTAGCTTGTGGTCCTCCTAGATAGGATGCCTTCAGGTGATATTGGCTGGGTCAGGGATTTGGGGTGCAATGCTCCTCTGGGGTCACCGTAAGCAGACCCTATGGGTTTGTTCTCCTATCTCTTGTTTGCTCTTTGGATTAACAGCAATAATGTTAATATTGTTAGTAGTGTTAATAGTGTTTGTTTTTGGAGCTTACCATGTCTACCCAGGCCATTCCCTTTGCCAAGAATGCTCTTTCTTCCTCTTCTCCCTGTCACTTTATTTTACCCACCTAATTCCTAATCAGCCTTTAAAATTTAGTTCAACACCTCCAGAAAGGTTTTCCTGCCTACACCATAAGTCAAGTCCATGCTGATACAGTATCCTACCTTGATTGTCTTGTCTTTTCTTTTTTAAAGAGAGAATTTTTAAAATTTATTCTTTAGTTTTTGGTGGACACAACATCTTTATTTTTATTTTCATGTGGTGCTGAGGATTGAACCCAGCGCCCCACGCATGCCAGGCAAGTACGTTATCACTTGAGCCACATCCCCAGCCCCTTGTCTTTTTAATGTGAGCTATAAAGGTAGGGAACAGGTCTGTTTTTTTATTCCCCTAACACTAACATAGTTCATTACATGTGGTAAGTCCTTAAATATATTTTTGACGAATAAGCAGGATACAAATACTCATTTGATAATCTCCTACCCAGTGTGTACTTTCTGGCACAGGATGGTGCACATCCTTACGCATCCTACATTCTAGGGAGAGAGAGAGATACTAAACAATAAACCATGAAATACGGCGGAAAGTAAGGAAACAACTAAATTTGAACACTGCTCGCCTTTTGGCTGATTGTAGGCACATATCTAAAACCCCTGTCTAACCCTATTTATATACAGGTATTGATTCAGAGCAGTAAACAAATAACCATAATCCAGTCTGTTTTCTAACCACGCATTCAATGGCCTTAGAAACTGGCCTTCTCCTCTACTTCTTTCTCCCTTTTCTAAAGATTTTAAGTTCTCCTTGCCATTAGCATTGGGAAACAGGCCCACGGTGTCCTGTATGTTAGATATTGCTCACTAGTAACAATATTCTTTCCTAGTGAGTTCAGCTCGGCCTTGGGAGCAGGTATTCACTGACAATCAGATGGGGGTGGCATGCAGTAAGAAACTGTGGTGCCACACTTGTGTTGGTTTATGGATTTCCTGGTGATGCCTTCTCACTTGCCTACTAGAATGGACACTCAACCTCCCCTCCTCATTTTCTATCATTATCTATTATGGTAGTCAACAGACATGTGCAGGTATTTAAATTTAAATAATAAAATTTAAGTAAAAATTTAGTTTCTCATTTGTGTTAGCCATACTGCAAATGCTCAGAAGTTCCAAGTCTGTGGCTACCGTGTTGGACAGCATAGAGAATGTTTCTGCCATGCAGGAAGTTCACCTGGGCAGCAGTTTTATAGACTGACTTTACCTCTTCTGGCCTTCCTCAGCCACTTTTCACTGAAATCCCTCTGAGATGCTCTGAAACCAGTCCTTTGACGAGGATAGAGATTTTGACAACTTCCCTGGGTTTTCCTTAAGTTCTTGGTGAATTACTTACAAATTGTTTTTGAGCTACCAATATTGTTGTGTATAGAGGCTGCTTAGAGCAAGGTCTCATTCAAAAAACTTTGGCTAGCAGTGTTGCTGTTTTTATGTGGGTGTTCCACTGTATCTTGGTATTTGTCCTTGACCATTACAGAAAACAGTCTCTGGTAAAGTGGTTCTGAGAGATAGGTTTTCTATTATCCAAGTTCAAAGCTTTTATTAGTGGATAGTTGAACCATTGCCTGAAGTACCATTGACATCTCCTCTTAGCCATTTACTAATGATTGTCTTCACACTGTGGGGATTACTATGATGGTACTTATTGTCAGAATAGACAAGCTGAGAAATCTTGCCAAGAGCCCAAATCTAACATCACAGGGCCTCCATGCTTGTACCAACAATGCTGGGAATAATTTCCAAATGAAATAATACATAAAAAAGTACTCAATTATGAAGTCACATCCTTTAGGTGTCCTATTATTATATCTCGTTCAATAAAGTCCTAAGTGCAGTGTGATTGCTAGTGGTTTCAGGTATGCATGGATAAGAAAGAAAAAAAGTCTGATAGAAATTACCTTTTCAGCCCTTTTTGTACTTTTTCATCCATGAGGGAGAAGAGTGATCATTTCAAGATTGGAGGAAGAACTGGGGATTTAGTCCTGCAAGATCCAAATATGGGACTTGCTGTGTCTTCGTCTAGCACATTACATGACAGTCAGCAGGAAGAGAGATGGGAAAATGGCCCCAGGATGGATTTGGCGAATTTCCTCCCTGTTAGCTAGGATGAAAATTTGAATGACACCTTCAAGTGATCTAAAACTCTTTTATTTACACATCCAGTTAGCTGGGAAGCCCCTAGGCACCACATTCAAAATGTAGCAATGCATGATGCAAAGCGGAGGGTGAGATGTGAGCTCTTTTCCTTCCTGCAGTGGCAAATGATCCCAAGCAGGAAGTCAGAATGCAGCTAGCAGGACAGTGGCCAAAGAAGAAAAGGGGATACAGCTAAGTCGATGGCAGTGACATTCTTCTGGTATTTTTATGTACCATTAACACGTTTTAAAACCATAGCAGTGAAGAAAAAATTCATATATTTGCCAAAAGCTAAAGTTGTAGTCAAAAGGGAACTATAATTTCCAATTAATCATTACGTTCTCATTTCTTTATATTTGAACAAAAGACATGAAGACGGAGCTTGTTCCCATCTCGTCAGGAAGTTTACCTTGCATCCCCAGGATTTGTGGGTGAAGATGAACCCCTGGTTTCTGTGGTGTCAGTGGCTTCAAGCTACTTGGAATTTAGAAAGGAGCATGTACAAGAAGTACAAATGTTGGTGGCACCTGCCTGTGATCCTAGTGGCTCAGGAGGATGGCGAATCCAAAGCCCGTCTCAATAACTTGGGCATTTAGCAACTCAGACTGTCTCTAAATGTCATATTTTTTAAAAGGGCTGGATATGTTGCTCAATGGCTGGATATGTTGCTCAATGGTTAAGCACCCCTGGGTTCAATCCCCAGTAACTTCCCCCCACCCCCAAAAAAGGCACAAGTGAGGCGGGGGGAAGAGAAAAATGAACCTGTTTTTAATCTCTGGGGTCCTTCTTACCTTAACCATGTGCATCTCACAAATGTTTGTGCCTTTCCTGTACATTATGACAATAGCACTCAGTTCAGGTTCATGCCAGCTCAGTCACAACCCAAATGTTGGGGCATTTACTTGCCCATTCTTTTTATTTATTTTTTACCCCAATTCACCTTTCAGGCAATTTTGGAGTTCAAAGAAACCTCCCTGTGCCACTATCCCTCAGTCCTGTGAGGATTTGGTATCTGCAGCAATGTCAACATGTCAGATGTGGCTTTGCCCATTGTGTGTCTCTCTTGTGAAGGAAGAGGAGGTAGACAAAAATAAAATCCTTGAGGGAAAAGCAATATCGAAAATCTAGTATTTCAAAGCAGCTAGGATGTTTGAAAATATATGTGAAGTCTTTATTTGGATGCACCAATTTAATTGTGGCCTAGAGCTGAGTTTTACATCTCTCAGGTTATCAAATGAAAAGACATGGTAATAAAGGAATACCACATTCTCTGCTCCATTATTTAGTTTTTTATTTTATTTTTTTTTACCCTGTGAGGTGTATGACAGCTATCTCTGAAAAACTAAAAGTCCTATACAGGGTTAATTTTATGCCAGGTTCACTATGAAGGCCTAAACTTCTCCAGGCCTAGACGGAGAGCTAAATTAGTCTGCTTAGCTCCAGACAGGCAAAATAGCTTGACACCAGGGGTGTTCCAGCTTAGACTCATACTACTTCCTAAATAGTGGCAGACTGGCTTTCTGCTGACGACTCATCAAAAAAATAAATAAATAAATATGAGTATGGTTATGGGATTGGGTATTTAGAATGCTCAAGAAACCAACCATATCCAACTGGTAGTGCCTTCACAAGAAATTTTTTAACCTTGCCCCACACTCACAAATAAGTTGGTGAGGTGATGGATGGTCATCATGTGCTTGATTGGATCTTTCTACAGAATACATAGAGATCAAAACATCAGGTTGTACCTGATATGTACACATAATTGTTGATTAAAAATAAATTCTGTTAATGTGCAATATGTAAGCAATAATCTGTCACAGTGAACACCTTAGCAGATGTGGGCCACTGTTTTCTGATGAGCTATAAGAGGCTGCCCATCATTGCTGTCAGAAGGGGGTAGGGCTTGGAAACTGTTGAGGTAAAGAGTGAGTGACTCTGAATGTCTAAGCCTTCAACATGTTGATCAGATTCTGGGAACAAAGTCTGGGTTCTATAGCAAAAGATGACAACTCAAAGACTGGCACCATGGAATTTTCTGATGAAAATATTGGTCTTTGTGAGCATGACAGTGATTAAGTCCTGTGACAGGACATGTAGCCACTTCACCTTGAAAGGAAGCAAATCTTGCTTCCAATTGCATGGATAATTGGTTTGTGCAGGTCGAATGAAATAACCAACCTTTGGCAAGCTAAAGGTCTAACTCTCCTCTAGAACAATGTTCTCAACTGGGGATCATGCAGCAATATGTGCAGACAGTTTTGATGGTCACGACCATTGACAGGGTGTTCCTAGAGGCAAGGCAAGGGGTGCTCTTAATGTTCTATGACACACAGAACAGCCTCCCAGAACAATGAATCCTCAGTCCTGAAATGTCAGTGTGAAGTTCAGAAATCTTGATGTAAAGAATGTTGTGGATCTCTGGGGTCTTATGTTTATATTTCATGGGGATAATATTTTGAGGGGAAGTTTTAAAACAGAATGTTTTAGACTTTTCCTTGTTATGGGGAGTTAAGACCTCCCAGTCTGTGGATCTGTCCCATTTCCAGATCTCATTCTAAGAGACTAATGTGAGGAGAAAGTTCCTTACACCAAGAAGTCCAAGTATTGTGCTTTCTCCAATAAAACTGAGACTCACTAGGACTGTGTTGGCTTAAAGGTGAAAGATGGGAATTGCCTTCTCTAAAAATCAGTCTCAGAGTATAACGGACTTTATTTCAATGCCAAAAATATACATGCTTTGTGTTTCCAAATCAGTGAATTCAAATCCTATAACTGTTATACTCTTAAGAAAATCCATGTAGCAAAATTTCCTATCTTGTACAATATACATTAATCCATGCTTATGAATTTTCCAATCAGGGAAAACATTGTATCCCAAATGGTTTACAGTAAAACAAAAAACATTGTAAGGCTAAGACCACTTAGCTTGGTGAATATTGGTGACCAAACAGATGAGTCATATTGGAGGAAAAGAAGGCTAAACTTGCCATGTGGATTTAAAAATTGTTAAACAAGTATATGTGCAGTCCATATTCCATTTTTAAATTTTGGTAAGCATGGTTAAGAAATACTTAATGAAGCTCTTGACAGTTAATTTATAAAATGTATTGTTATAATTCTATTGAGCAAAGTGATTAAACTATCCGTCAGTGTAATAAGTCCAAGAAAGGGTCTCACATCAGCTAATATGTTCCATAGTAAGAAGTGGGATACTCTATCCTGGGTTGGCAAATTTTTCTGTCCAGGGTAAGATAGTGAATATCTTAGGTTTTATGGGCTCTGTGGCCTTTGTCTCAACTACTCAACTTGACTGCTGTGCAAAGCCATAGACAACCATAAACAAGTGGATGTGGTTGCATTCCAACAAGACTATTTATAAAAATAGATATGGGGTCCAATTTGACTCTCACCCCCGTAGTGCCCACCCCTGTTTTATTTACCCCATGAGCAGTATCATTGGTAAATTTTTATTACCTGTTAGGTTGTATTTTTTTTTTTTTTGCAAAGATGAGGACTATTTATGGAACTCCAATACACGTTCGAAGATTCCAGTTTGGGAATCATTGCAAGTTGCACTGAAGTGTGAATTTATACACCATCAACAATCTTAAAGATGAAGAAGATGCTGTGTCCACAAACCGATTTTATTAAAAAAGGGATGCAGTGTACTGGAAGTGATCTAATAGGGTCTGCTGGTTATTAAAATGCCATGTCATTCTTTAATATTTGTAAGATCTCAGACATACTGAAGAATTAGGTTGGCAGAAGCAAAAAAAAAAAAAAAAAAAAAAACTATATTGAAAGAAGATTACTGTGGACCTGAATTGTGCGGGCTGCTGGTCAGAACAGTGCGTGTGTCTGACTCAACAGTCATCAGACATTGACTCTGCCCTTGGTAGTATATGATAAGGTATGGTGCTGTCTTGTTCAGCTCTATTCTGGGTCTTCTTGATGGTTTTCAGACATGGGCTTGTGTTATTAAGCCTTGTCAGTGTGTCAGCTAATGTGATGTAAGAGCGAGCGATGGTTCCTGCAAATTGTAAAGGAAGAAATGAGCCACGGCAAGTTCTTTGCTTTCTGTTCCTCAGTAATCATGCCAGTGTGATCAAACACTGTGGCACTTCCAACAAGCCAACCGGTTGCAATGTGGAGGCAATGAGAGATTTTTTTTCCCACCCCTTAAGGGCCTTCAGTCAAGAAAGATAAAACTGAAGTAGTATTGTGTGAGGGTTCTCAATCATGGACTGGGAGAGGTGCAGTGTGCCGTATAGCAACGCAAGCATAAAATTGCCCTGAAGTCTTCATTTTATGTGAATTGTGAAGCTCTTAAGAAATAGCCTCTGATTCCCTGAATGAAATATATGCTATGTTCAATTAGCCATGTTTTCTTCAATTCTGCCAAACACACACACATGCATGCACACACAATGGAACTTATTAAATTTGCCTTTCATACGAGCCAGTTACAAGTTCATAAGTAAAACCTTTGCTGCCTCTTTAGCGTCACACACATGTAGAACTGATTTTATCTTATTTGTGGAAAACTGAAGGTAATACTTAGTAGATATCTAGCATGGCCAATCCCCCTATTTCTAGGAAGCACTAAAAGAAGTTAAAGATAGGCAGACATTTTTAGCTTAGGACAAAACTCATGCTTACATGCCTTCTCTTTTTGGTGCTCTGTCTCTGCCTCTAAACTAATTCATTGGTTTCTTTAGTAATCGATTGCTGCATTGTAAATTACTCCCCAAATTTTAGAGTTGAAAATCTAATAAATACATTTAATATTTCTCACTGTTTCTGTGGGTTAGAAACCCAAGAAGCTTGGCTAGTTGTTCTGGATCAGGGTCTTTCATGAATTAGCTGCCAGATATCAGTTTTCAACAATAGTTATCTGAAGATTTGATTGGGACCGGAGGATAGACATCCATTATGGCCCAGTTTTGTGTCTGGCAAGTCTGTGCTGGTGGTTGGTGGGAGGCCTGAGCTCCCAACACCTCACTTTCTCCACAGGGCTTCTCCAACTAAGACAAGATAAAATCTCCCAGATGGAGTGATTCAATTGAGAAGGAGATGGATGCCATAATGTTCTTATGTCTTTGTCTTGAAAGTCACAGTCTGTCACATTTGCTGTTGGTTACACAGGTCAGCCCTATTCATTGTGGAAGGGGATAGGTTGAGGGTCTAAGTACCAAGATGTCAGACTCACTTGGGACCATCTGGAGGTCGGTTCCTAGAACCTAGTAACTCAGAGAGATTCCTTGAATAAGTACGTGTTCTTAGGATTCTTTGAATAGTATGTATTCTTAGTTTTCACTTGCACAGAGATAGAAAATTCAGTAAAGGTCCTTTCTAAACCTGGCTGTACTTGGGCTTTTCAAACAGGTGGGAATATGAAACTAATTGCATATCTGACCAGTTTATTCTCATTGTATACACACACCTGTGTGTCTTTTGCTGTTAATAATACCTGTCAGATTCACTGGCTGGGTATGGATATGGCTGGGTATGTACTGGAGGCTGGTTAATTTTTTTTAAAAAATCCTCTAAAAGCATGTTATGTATATCTAGATTTCCTTTTTGTCTCTTGCTTAGTATCCCAATTAGCCTTGTGGCCTCAAATCTTTGACATAATTTCATGGAATCTGTACTAGAGGTAACAGCTTTAAAAAACAAAAACAACTTTTAAAGACACATAATATCTCACATATGATAGAATTTTGTTACTCATCTCATAGTGGATGGCTTTTTTTCATGGAGTGATTCAGGGCCCCAGACTCCTCCTGTCTTTGCCTTGTGTCATTTTAAAAATTATTTCTTGTAGTTGTAGATGGACAGCATGGCTTTAATGTATTTGCTTATTTTTGGATGTGGTGCTAAGCAAACCCTCTGACAATGAACCCCAGCCCGAGCCTCTGCAATGTGTAACTCTTGACAGCCAAAGTCTTATTTGCCCCTGGGCTGCAGAAGGGTTGAATGTGGAGATGGCAACACCACTCACATTCAGCTGGAGAATGCTGGTCACTCAGCTGTGGTTGGGAAATGTGATCACATGTGGAGCAATTGCTTCACAGACGTGTGTGTGTTCTCTGGAGCCCAGATCAGGAAGGATTTTGATAGAAGGGCAAACAGTCCTCCTGAGATGCCAGACATTAGAACTTGGCCTGCCTTGGAGCAGTCATGTTTTGTGGGGACTGGAACTACGTATATTTCAAATTTTGTAGTGTTGCTTCATGTTACAAGTAAAATTTCAAATAATGTGAACACAAGCCCATAATCAAAGTTTCGGCAATAATCGCATAATTTCAGAGCTTCCAATCACTCCTGTAAGGTAGGCGGGCATGCGACCAACCGGCAGAAGAGGAGCAGCGGCCTGCTGAGAGGCAGAGCCGCCCCCTCCCCCTGCGCCAGCAAGGTAGAGGGAACTGTGACCACCCACAGAGCAGGCCCAGTGGCCTGCTGAGGGGCAGAGCCGCCCCCCACCCCCCGTGCCTGCCAGGTAGGCGGAACTGTGACCACCGACAGAAAAGGCCCAGTGGCCCGCGGCGGGACAGAGCTTCCAATCACTCCTGCAAGGTAGGCGGGCCTGTGACCCACCAGCAGAAGAGGAGCAGCGGCCTGCTGAGAGGCAGAGCCGCCCCCCTCCCCCTGCGCCGGCAAGGTAGACAGAACTGTGACCACCCACAGAGCAGGCCCAGCGGCCTGCTGAGGGGCAGAGCTGCCCCCCACCCCCCGCGCCTGCCAGGTAGGCAGAACTGTGACCACCGACAGAAAAGGCCCAGTGGCCCGCGGAGGGGCAGAGCTTCCAATCACTCCTGCAAGGTAGGCGGGCCTGCGACCCACCAGCAGAAGAGGAGCAGCGGCCTGCTGAGAGGCAGAGCCGCCCCCACCCCCCGTGCCTGCCAGGTAGGCGGAACTGTGACCACCGACAGAAAAGGCCCAGTGGCCCGCGGAGGGGCAGAGCTTCCAATCACTCCTGCAAGGTAGGCGGGCCTGCGACCCACCGGCAGAAGAGGAGCAGCGGCCTGCTGAGAGGCAGAGCCGCCCCCGCCCCCTGCGCCTGCAAAGTAGAGGGAACTGTGACCACCAACAGAACAGGCCAGACCTGCAACCGACAGAACAGGCCCAGTGGCCTGAGGAAGGGTAGAGCCGCCCCCACCCCCCGCGCCTGCAAGGTAGGCGGACCTGCGACCCACTGGCAGAACAGCCCCAGAGGCCTGCAGAGGGGCAGTGCCGCTGCCTGCGCCTGCAAAGTAGGCAGAACTGCGACCACCGACAGAACAAGCCTAGCGGCCCACAGAGGGACAGAGCCGCTGCCCGCGCCTGCAAGGTAGGCGGACCTGCTACCGACCGGCAGAGCAGGCCCAGCTGCCTGCCGGTGTGGTAGACACATTGCCCCAATTGGAGGAGGGGCAGAGCCGCCGCCCACGCCTGCGAGGGAGACTTTGCAACTATACAAGACCAATATAAATATATAGGGGGAAAATTCAATAGCACAACAGTTTCACCAAGTAGAAAGGAACACGAACAGTATGAAGAGACAAGGAAAGAAAGGACCACATGTAATGCAGGTCAACTCAATGTTAGAAGAGGTAATAGCTGCAGCAGATGGAATGTCAGATAAAGAATTCAGGATATACATGCTTCAGATGATCTGGAGTCTCAAGGAAGACATCAGACAGCAAAATCAGACAATGAAAGATCACTTCAACAATGAATTACATAAACAAATCCAAGAAGCAAAAGATCAACTATACAGGGAGATAGAGGTTATGAAAAACAAACAAACAGAAATCCTAGAAATGCAGGAAGCAATAAACCAACTTAAAAACTCAATTGAGAATACTACCAGCAGAGTAGAACACTTAGAAGATAGAACATCAGACAATGAAGATAAAGTATTTCAACTTGAAAAGAACATAGACAGCTCAGCAAGACTGTTAAGAAACCATGAGCAGAACATCCAAGAAATATGGGATAACATCAAGAGACCAAATTTAAGAGTCATTGGGATACAGGAAGGGACAGAGTTTCAAACCAAAGGAATGAGCAATCTATTCAATGAAATAATACGAGAAAACTTCCCAGACTTGAAGAATGAGACAGAATCCCAAATCCTAGAAGCCTACAGGACGCCGAATGTGCAAAATCATAAGAGACCCACACCTAGACACATTATAATGAAGATGCCCAACATACAGAATAAGGAGAGAATTTTAAAAGCTACAAGAGAAAGGAAGCAGATCACATTTAGGGGTAAGCCAATCAGGATAACAGCTGATCTTTCAACACAGACTCTGAAAGCTAGAAGATCCTGGAATAACATATTTCAAACACTGAAAGAAAATGGGTTCCAACCAAGAATTGTGTTTCCAGCGAAATTAAGCTTCAGGATGGAAGATGAAATTAAAACCTTCCACGATAAACGAAAGTTAAAAGAATTTGCAGCTAGAAAACCATCTCTTCAAAACATCCTTGGCAAAACATTACAGGAAGAGGAAATGGAAAATAACAATGAAAACCAACAGTGGGAGGTAGGACAGTAAAGGGGGGAAAAATGATCAAAGAGGAAAACAAACCATGTTTAGTAACATAAGTAAACAAATATGGCTGGAAGAACAACCCATATCTCAATAATAACCCTAAATGTTAATGGCTTAAACTCACCAATCAAGAGACACAGGCTAGTAGAATGGATCACAAAACAAGACCCAACAATATGCTGCCTACAGGAGACGCATTTGATAGGAAAAGACATACATAGGCTGAAGGTGAAAGGTTGGGAAAAATCATATCACTCATATGGACTTTGGAAACAAGCAGGAGTGTCCATACTCATATCAAATAAAATAATTTCAAGCCAAAGTTAATCAAAAGGGATAAAGAGGGACACTACATACTGCTCAAGGGAACCATACACCAACAAGACATAACAATCATAAATATATATGCTCCAAACCATGGTGCAGCTATGTTCATCAAACAAACTCTTCTCAAGTTCAAGAGTCTAATAGACCACCATACCATAATCATGGGAGACTTCAACACACCTCTCTTGCCACTGGACAGATCTTCCAAACAAAAGTTGAATAAGGAAACTATAGAACTCAATAACACTATTAATAACCTAGACTTAATTGACATATATAGAATATACCACCCAACATCAAGCAGTTACACTTTTTTCTCAGCAGCACATGGATCCTTCTCAAAAATAGATCATATATTATGTCACAGGGCAACTCTTAGACAATATAAAGGAGTAGAGATAATACCATGCATCCTATCTGATCATAATGGAATGGAACTGAAAATCAACGATAAAAGAAGGTAGGAAAAAGAATACATCACTTGGAGAATGAACAATAGGTTACTGAATGATCAATGGGTTATAGAAGACATCAAGGAGGAAATTAAAAAATTCTTAGAGATAAATGAAAACACAGACACAACATATCGGAATCTATGGGACACATTGAAAGCAGTTCTAAGAGGAAAATTCATTGCTTGGAGTTCATTCCTTAAAAAAAGAAAAAAACCAACAAATAAATGATCTCATATTTCATCTCAAAATCCTAGAAAAAGAAGAGCAAAACAACAGCAAAAGAAGTAGAAGGCAAGAAATAATTAAAATCAGAGCTGAAATTAATGAAATCGAAACAAAAGAAACAATTGAAAAAATTGACAAAACTAAAAGTTGGTTCTTTGAAAAAATAAATAAAATCGACAGACCCTTAGCCATGTTAGCGAAGAGAAGAAGAGAGAGAACTCAAATTACTAGCATACGGGATGAAAAAGGCAATATCACAACAGACACTTCAGATATACAGAAGATAATCAAAAATTATTTTGAATCCTTATACTCCAATAAATTAGAAGATAGTGAAGGCATCGATAAATTTCTTAAGTCATATGATCTGCCCAGATTGAGTCAGGAGGATATAGACAACCTAAACAGACCAATATCAATTGAGGAAATAGAAGAAACCATCAAAAGACTACCAACTAAGAAAAGCCCAGAACCGGATGGGTATACAGCAGAGTTTTACAAAACCTTTAAAGAGGAACTAATACCAATACTTTTCAAGCTACTTCAGGAAATAGAAAAAGAGGGAGAACTTCCAAATTCATTCTACGAGGCCACCATCACCCTGATACCTAAACCAGACAAAGACACTTCAAAGAAAGAAAACTACATACCAATATCTCTAATGAACCTAGATGCAAAAATCCTCAATAAAATTCTGGAGAATCGGATACAAAAACATATCAAAAAAATTGTACACCATGATCAAGTAGGGTTCATCCCTGGGATGCAAGGCTGGTTCAATATACGGAAATCAATAAATGTTATTCACCACATCAATAGACTTAAAAATAAGAACCATATGATCATCTCGATAGATGCAGAAAAAGCATTCGACAAAGTACAGCATCCCTTTATGTTCAAAACTCTAGAAAAACTAGGGATAACAGGAACATACCTCAATATTGTAAAAGCAATCTATGCTAAGCCTCAGGCTAGCATCATTCTGAATGGAGAAAAATTGAAGGCATTCCCTCTAAAATCTGGAACAAGACAGGGATGCCCTCTCTCACCACTTCTGTTCAACATAGTTCTCGAAACACTGGCCAGAGCAATTAGACAGACGAAAGAAATTAAAGGCATCAAAATAGGAAAAGAAGAACTTAAATTATCACTATTTGCAGATGACATGATTCTATACCTAGCAGACCCAAAAGGCTCTACAAAGAAACTATTAGAGCTAATAAATGAATTCAGCAAAGTGGCAGGATATAAAATCAACACGCATAAATCAAAGGCATTCCTGTATATCAGCGACAAATCCTCTGAAATGGAAATGAGGACAACCACTCCATTCACAATATCTTCAAAAAAAAAATAAAATAAAATACTTGGGAATCAACCTAACAAAAGAGGTGAAAGACTTATACAATGAAAACTACAGAACCCTAAAGAGAGAAATAGAAGAAGATCTTAGAAGATGGAAAAATATACCCTGTTCATGGATAGGCAGAACTAACATCATCAAAATGGCGATATTACCAAAAGTTCTCTATAGGTTTAATGCAATGCCAATCAAAATCCCAATGGCATGTCTTGTAGAAATAGAGAAAGCAATCATGAAATTCATATGGAAAAATAAAAGACCCAGAATAGCAAAAACAATGCTAAGCAGGAAGTGTGAATCAGGCGGTATAGCGATATCAGACTTCAAACTATACTACAGAGCAATAGTAACAAAAACAGCATGGTACTGGTACCAAAACAGGTGGGTGGACCAATGGTACAGAATAGAGGACACAGAAACCAATCCACAAAACTACAACTACCTTATATTTGATAAAGGGGCTAAAAGCATGCAATGGAGGAAGGATAGCATCTTCAACAAATGGTGCTGGGAAAATTGGAAATCCATATGCAACAAAATGAAACTGAATCCCTTTCTCTCGCCATGCACAAAAGTTAATTCAAAATGGATCAAGGAGCTTGATATCAACTCAGAGACACGCCGTCTGATAGAAGAAAAAGTTGGCTACGATCTACATACTGTGGGGTCGGGCTCCAAATTCCTCAATAGGACACCCATAGCACAAAAGTTAATAACTAGAATCAACAAATGGGACTTACTCAAACTAAAAAGTTTTTTTCTCAGCAAAAGAAACAATAAGAGAGGTAAATAGAGAGCCTACATCCTGGGAACAAATCTTTACTCCTCACACTTCAGATAGAGCCCTAATATCCAGAGTATACAAAGAACTCAAAAAATTAGACAATAAAAGAACAAACAACCCAATCAACAAATGGGCCAAGGACCTGAACAGACACTTCTCAGAGGAGGACATACAATCAATCAACAAGTACATGAAAAAATGCTCACCATCTCTAGCAGTCAGAGAAATGCAAATCAAAACCACCCTAAGATACCATCTCACTCCAGTTAGATTGGCAGCCATTATGAAGTCAAACAACAACAAGTGCTGGCGAGGATGTGGGGAAAAGGGTACACTTGTACATTGCTGGTGGGACTGCAAATTGGTGCAGCCAATTTGGAAAGCAGTATGGAGATTTCTTGGAAAGCTGGGAATGGAGCCACCATTTGACCCAGCTATTCCCCTTCTCGGTCTATTCCCTAAAGACCTAAAAAGAGCATGCTACAGGGACACTGCTACATCGATGTTCATAGCAGCACAATTCACAATAGCAAGACTTTGGAACCAACCTAGATGCCCTTCAATAGATGAATGGATTAAAAAAATGTGGCATTTATACACAATGGAGTATTACTCTGCATTAAAAAATGACAAAATCATAGAATTTGCAGGGAAATGGATGGCATTAGAGCAGATTATGCTAAGTGAAGCTAGCCAATCCCTAAAAAACAAATGCCAAATGTCTTCTTTGATATTAGGAGAGTAACTAAGAACAGAGTAGGGTCGAAGAGCATGAGAAGAAGGTTAACATTAAACAGAGATGAGAGGTGGGAGGGAAAGGGAGAGAGAAGGGAAATTGCATGGAAATGGAAGGAGACCCTCAGAGTTATACAAAAGTACATACAAGAGGAAGTGAGGGGAAAGGGAAAAATAATACAAGGGGGACAAATGAATGTCAGTAGAGGGGGCAGAGAGAGAGGAGGGGAAGGGAGGGGAGGGGGGATAGTAGAGGATAGGAAAGGCAGCAGAATACAACAGACACTAGTATGGCAATATGTAAATCAATGGATGTGTAACTGATGTGATTCTGCAATCTGTATATGGGGTAAAAATGGGAGCTCATAACCCACTTGAATCAAAGTGTGAAATATGATATATCAAGAACTATGTAATGTTTTGAACAGCCAACAATAAAAAATTAAAAAAAAAATAAAATAAAATAAAGGCATTGTTTCCACCTCCAAAAAAAAAAATCGCATAATTTCAAAGCTGGTGGTCAAAAGTACGTAGCAGACTTTTCATACTCTTGGTATGGAGGTGGGCAAGGATCCCACTTTGAACTGATTGATAAGTGTAAATGCTTACCACCCTTTCCAGAAGGGTTCTGGAATAATGTGTGGTTTTCGAAATTTCAACCCCTTCCTAGGAAGCAATCGGCTTGGTTAACACAGTGTCCTTGGATTTCTATTCATGTCCCTGCTCCTAGTCATACTTTAACTTGCAGTCCTCAATCATCTCTTTTGTCTCCAGTGTCACCCTGGTTGTCATCCAGGTTGAAGTACTTCTGGGCTATTATTACATTGTGATTTTTGTTATCACCAACACCACTTACCCAGCATTTATTAGGGCCAGGCATTGACCTAAGCATGTGGCTTATATGCTATCTCATTTTTTTCCTCACAAAACCTTTAGAAGGTAAGCACATCACCCTAGTGTAGCCATGGCAGTAATTGGATTTCGGAGGCTAAGGCACAGTTAATGGTGGTGGTGGGAGTTAAGTATATTTCCATCTGGTACAGAGCCCTTGCCCTTTCTTCCACCTTATTGTGTATATCAGACTAAGTGCAATATGGTGAATATATTTGACTTTTTGGTCTCATATCTTCAAGATAAATTAAATCACATGGTTTTTTTTTTTTTTTTGATCCTTTAAATCCCACTGTGGAAGTGTCTTCCTACTCCCTTTAAAATCTCTCCTTGGGCCTGAGGCTGTGACTTAGTGGCAGCACTTGCCTTGCACAGGTGAGGCACTGGGTTCGATCCTCAGCAACACATAAAAATAATTTAAAAAGAAAGAAGATATTGTGACCATCTATAACTTAAAAAAAAAACAAAAAACAAAAAACCCAACTCTCCTGGGACCAAACCTGGCCTTTGCACTTCTGAACACAGGCCTTTTCTTTCATGTGCCTTTGCATACTCATAAGAGCTTTAAACAACCTCCCTGCACCCCATTTCTTAGAATATGGATCTCCATTGTGAATAATTTTGCAAGCCTCTTGGAGAAAATGGAACACTGGGCAGTATCCACTTTGGCTTTATAGAGGAGAATCCAATCTCCTGTGACAAAGAGTGGCAGGATAGATAATTCTCCTGAAGGCAATTTCAAAAGAATTCATTTATTACTAACTTTAGCAAGGTTTCTCATTCTATCCCACACGACCAACTCATGGGTAAACCAGTAAATAGATTCAGCTGATAGAGATTTTCTCATTTGCTGGACTTGCAACTCATATTGTCTTTGACGGCTCTTTTCTTGGTTTAGTCTCATTGACTCATTCTTCAAAATGTAAACAGCACAAAATTTCAGCCAGAGTTCAGTCTTGGACTCTCCTGGCTTGGAAACACCATAGCCATGTGTGGAGTTTGAGAAATGATTTAATCTTTCAGTGCATCAGTGTAAGTGATAATGATGGTGCCTAGAGACTAAAAGAAAACAACTTTTTAAAGTGTTAAGAGATGAGTAGTTTTCTTAGTTATTGCTTTATTTATTAATTCCAAAGCAGTATTAGGGATGTGGTAAACAACAAGAAAGCAGTTAACCAAGTTGGACTGGAACCACCATTTGACCCCAGTTATCCTACTCCTCAGTATATACCCAAAGGACTTAAAATCGGCATACTACAGTGATATGGCCACATCAATGTTCATAGCAGCTCAATTCATAATAGCTAAGCTATGGAACCAATCTAGGTACCTTCAACAGATGAATGGGTAAAGAGTATAAAGTACATGTATACAGTGCAATATTACTTGGCCTAAAAGAATGAAATTATGCCATTTTCCGGTAAATGGATGGAACTGGAGGCTGTCATGCTAAGTGAAATAATTCAGTCTCCAGAAACCAAAGGCTGAATGTTCTCTCTGATATGCAGATGCTGACTTACAGTAGACAGGGGAGAGGGAGGAGTGGAGCTTCACCAGATTGGACAGGGAGGAATGAGAGGAAGGGAGGAGAGATGGGAATGGGAAAAACAGTAGAATGAATCAGACATAGGAAAGTTATGTTCATATATGAATACATAAACAGTATAACTCCATATCATGTACAACTGAAAATGGGAAGTTAAACTTCATGTATGTAGGATATGTCCATATACATTCTACTGTCATGTATAACTAAAAGAACAACAACAAAAAGCTACTAACCCATGGTTGGTTTTTTTTTCCTTTTTAATTACCTAATAATCCTAAAGATGGGTGATTCAGGAGCTCTATGAACTCATAGATGTAATCTGGTTCTCTTGGGCTTATCCTTATGGTGGCAAGATGGTTTCTGCAGTTATAGATATTATATCCATGTGTAAGTTGATAGAAAAGAGGGAATAACACCTGTGTTTTCCATTATCAGGAAAAAAAAAAGATTAACTAGAGACTCCCAAGCAATTTTGCATTGGTGTTTCATTGGCCAGGGTGTGTCACAGGATCATCCCTTGTTGCAGGGGAGACTGAAAAAGCAATTCTTTGGATTTTCCAGCTTTATCAGAGAATCTGGGTGAGGACCTTGTTTCCGGTCTCATTTGGTGGTAGGGCTGGTGTAGGAATAGGGGTTTATGGAAGTGTAAAAGAGGAACGTGCATGGCTTTGTGAAGGCATGCTGGAAAAGTGACTGCACAGGAGTAGGACTGAGCTCAACTATAAAGGAGTGTTAAAGACCCCAGAGAATAATAGGTGCCAGGTAGAGAAAAGGGAGGAAGTTTCTAGGCAGTAGAAATGGGGTGTAACCTCATGTGGGCATTATGAACAGTTTATATTTGAGACTTGGTAGAAACTTGGTGGCATTGTGTGTGTGTGTGTGTGTGTGTGTGTGTGTGTGTGCGTACATGGTAGATTGGGTGGATAGGGAGTATTTAGATGGGAAAGAAATGAGACTTTAAAGAACGTTATTTAGCAGCGAGAAAGGATCCTAGCCAACTTTACGGAGTATTATGGTTTGGATCTTGAATGTACCCCCCAAGAGCTCATGTGTTGAAAGCATAGTCCCCAAACACCAAGGTTCGGAGGTGGGGCTTTTAGGCAATGATCAGATTGTGAGGGCTGTAGCCTCAATGTATTAAAACAAATGATGGATTAAGAATTTGAATGTACTACTGGGTCATAAATGTAGGCAGTTGGGTTGTACCTGGAGGATCGAAAGTCACTGGGGACATTGCCTGGATTATGTCTATCCATGGCCCAGCCCCTTCTTCTGTTTCCTGGCTACCATGAGCTAAGCAGCTTTCCTCCACCTTGCCTTTCCACCATGATGTTTCTGTCTTGGAACCAGCCAACGGTGGACTGAACTACTGAAACCAAGAGCCAAAATAAATCTTTCCTCTGTTAGGTTGTTCTTGTCAGGGATTTTTGTCACAGTGATGGAAAGCAAAGACACAAAGGGAATGAATTGGAGCAAAGAAGTATCTGATACAAGTTAGGAATATGAGGGATTGGCGGGGGGTGGGGGGTGATGGAGGAGACAGCGAGTACTAGAGAACTTCATAGGGTAAGTATCCTGAATTGCTTGTCCTGAATTGAAGAATAACATGGAGGAGTTAAGACTAACTCCGAAGTATTGCACTTGGGTGCACCATGTTGTAATTGAAAGAGAGAAGGCATAAAACCAAATTCATTATTCTCTCCTTGGAGCAGGCTGGTGGGGAGAGAATAATGACGTTGGTTTTAGATACATACAGTTGAATGGGCCCACTGGACTTGGAACCTCCTCGACTCTAAAGGCAGGGGTGAGGATGTTGGAAGGTACAAAGTAGTAGCTGATATTCTGAGGCAACTTGCATAGTGACAGAAGCCTAGAAGGAGGGAATGCACAGTGGCATCCTGAAGTGAGAGGGTGCCCACTTCTTTAGGGAGATCATGTAGAATGTAGGAGAAGCCACTGATTCCTACTTCTGATTCTGCTTGTCATTTGCCATGTCACTGAGGTGTTTTCTAATGTCCTTGCTATCTGATTTGTTACATCTAACTTTCTAGTTAGTTTTGTACAAAGTAGCATGTTATCTCCCCTAAAAAGAGGTTTTCAAAAATAACCTTAAAAAAAAAAACCTAGAAGATTGCTTTATACTTCAAAAGCAATATAAGCTCATTATAAGGAAAACCAGAAATACTGATAGGTGAAAATAAGAGAAACTCTTGTAATCCCACTTCCTAGAAATAACCTCTGCCAAAATCTTGGCATATTTCTTGTGTACTGTTTAAATATTTTTTAAAAATACAAAGTTGTACATATTGATGGGGTACCATGTGATGATTGATACATGTGTATATGTTTAAATCAGAATAATCCTATTTTCTCAAAGATTTATTATTTCTTTTTGATGAAAACTTTTCCCTAGATTCTTAAATGTACATTTCATTGTTATTGAGAGACATCCTACCGTGTAGGGACACATCAGCATTTCTTGTTCCTATCTAACTATAACTTAGTATTCATTAACTAAACTTTCCCCAACCCTCCCTACCTCCGACATACCCCAGCCTCTGGTAACCACAATTCTATTAACTTGTTGAAATTATATTTTAGACTCCACCTGTAAGTGTGATCATGCACTACTTGTCTTTCTGTGCATGGCTTATTTTACTTAATCTCTAGTTCCATCCTTGTTGGTACAAATGACAGGATTTTATTTCATGGCTGGATAGTAGTACATTCTGTATATATGCCACATTATCATCACCATTCACCCATCTATTGATGGACAGGTTATTTGTATTTCTTGGCTATTGTCCATAGTGCTACAGGGAACATGGGAGTGCCATGTCTTTTCAACATGCTGGTTTCATTTCTTTTGGATATACACACAGTAGTGGGATTACTGGATCACATAGTAGTTGTATGTTTAACTTTCTGAGGGACCTCCATACTGTTTTTCACAATGGCTGAACTAATATACATTCCCACCAACAGTGTGCAAAACTTCCCTTTTTCTCTGAATTCTCACCAGCACTTGATATATATTGTCCTTTTGATATTTGGTCATTTTTCCTGGGGTCAGGTCATATCTCATGGTCTTGATTTGCATTTCCCTGATGATTAGTGAAATTGGACATTTTTTTCATGTACCCGTTTGCCATTAGTATCTTTTGAGAAATGCCTATGTAGATCTACTTACCATTTTAAAATCAAATTATTTTTTACTATTAAGTTTTTTTGAGTTTATTAACATCTGGATATAAACTCCTTTTAGACATATACATTGAAAATATTTTCTCTCAGTCTGTGGTTTGTCTCTGTGCTCTATGGAGTATTCCCTTTGCTATATAGAAGCTTCTTAGTTTGATAAAATTGCACTTGTCTATTTTTGCTTCTGTTTCCTGTGCTTTTGGCATCTTGATAAACTTATTGCTCATTCCAATGTCCTGAGGCATTTTCCCTATTTTTCCCCCTAGTACCATCAGTTTTAGGTATTACGTTTCATTCTTTATGTTGAGTTGATCTCATAACTGGTGAGACACAGAGGTCTAGCTTAATTCTTCTGAATGTGGATATCAATTTTCCCAGCACTATTTATTGAAAAAGAGTCCTTTTCTCCAATTCATGTTCTTAACATTCTTGATGAAAACAAGTTGGCTGTAGACATATGGGTTTACTTCTAGATTCTTTATTCTGCCTTATTGGTGTATGTGTCTCTTTGTAATGCTAATATTATGTTGTTTTGATGATTTACAGTTTTGTGGTATGTTTTGAAGTTCTGTTTTTGCTTAAAATGACTTTGGCTACATTGGGCCCTTTGCTGTTGGTATTTTGGTAGGGATTGCATTGCAGTTGTACATCAGCTTTGGGTAGTAGGGAAATTCTAACAATATGTTTAACAATGTTAAAATGTTAAAAGTATGATTAAAATTCTTATCCATGAGCACAGGGCAGGGTGCTTTTCAATGATTTTTTTTTGTGTGTGTGTCCTCTTAAATTTCTTTCATCAATGTTTTGTAATTGTATAGATTTTTCACCTCTTTGGTTAAATTTATTCCTAGGTATTTTATTTTATTTTTTTAGCTCTTAGAAGTGGGATAACTTTTTTGATTTTTTTTAAAAATTATACATATTTTGCTATTTGCATATAGCAACACTGCTGATTTTTGTATTTTTTTTTATTTTGGAGCTTTACTGAATTTATTCTAATAGATTATTGGTGGAGTTTTAGGGGTTTTCTATTTATAAGATCATGCCTGTGCCATCAGAAAATGGAAATGATTTATTTTCCAATTTGGATGCGCTCCCCCCAACTTCTTTTTCTTTCTCTTGCCTAATTTCTCCAGAATTGTGTTGAACAGAAGTTGTGAATGTGGGTATCCTCATTTTATTCCAGATCTTAGAAAGCTTTCAACTTTTTCCCAGAATTTTTAGCAGAATGTTAGCCCTTGGATTATGATAAATGGCCTTTATTATGTTGAGGTGTGTTCTTTCCATGCCTAATTTTGTTCAGTGTTCTTATCATAAAGTGATATTGGATTTTAACTAAAGCTTTTTCTGCTTTATTTTTTTTTTTGTCCTTCGTTTTGTTGATATGGTGAATCACACTTATTGATGTCCATATATTGAGCCATTCTTGCATTCCTGGGATGAATCCCACTTGATTATGTTGAAAAACCTTTCAAACAAGGTGTTGGATTCAGTTTGCTGGTATTTTATTAAGGATTTTTGTGTCTGTGTTCATCAAGGATATTGACTTGTAGTTTTCTTTTGCTCTTATCTGGTTTTGGTATTGGGGTAATGCTGGCCTCATTGTGTTTGGAAGAATTCTTTCCTCTTCTAAATTTTTGGACTAACTTGAGAGGATTGGTATTAGAATTTGGTAGAATTCAGCAGTGAAGCTATCTGCTTGAAGCTTTTTATTACCCATTCAATCTTGTTACTGCTCTTGTCAGGTTTTCTATTTGTGTGTGTGTGTGTGTGTAAATCTTCATAAAGTGCAGGTATCTAGGAATTTGTATATTTCTTTAAAATTATCAAATTTATTGTCATAGAGTTTATAATAATCTCCAGTGATCGTTTTGTTATTTCTGTGGTGTCATTTGTTTTCCTTTTTTGGAAGAGCCAACTGTTTCGTTGATTAGTATTTTTTTCTCTATTTAACTTATTTCTACTCTGATATTCTAATTTTGGGTTTAGTTTGTTGTCTTTCTACTTTCTTGAGATGCAGTCATCTGAGACCTATTTTTTGATGTGGGCTTTGATTTCCATAAAATTTCCATTTAGTACTGCTTTTGCTATATCCCATAGGTTTTGTTTGGTATGTTGTGTCCCAGTTTCCATTTGTTTTCAAGGAATTTTAAAATTTGCTTCTTGATTTCTTCCTTGATCCATTAGTTGTTCAAAGGAAGTCTTCAATTTTCATGTATTTGTATAGTTTTTGAAGTTTTCCTTGTTATTGATTTCTAGCTTTATTGTGCATTGTGGTCAGAAAAAATACTTGATATGACTTCTCTGATTTGTTGAGACCTATTTTGTGGTCTTATAGTATGATCTATCTCGGAGAATGTTCTAGGTACTGATGAGAAAAGGTGTATTTGATAGAGACATCTACAAAACATTCCATCCAACGCTAAGGTCCATTTGGTCTATTGTACAGTTTAACTGATTCTATTAGAATGAACTTTCCATTGTTGAAAATGGGGTGTTAAAGTCTCCAAGTATGATTGTATTGGATTCTCTCTCTCCCTTTAGGTCTTGTAATACTTATTTGGGCGCTCCAATATTGAGAGAGAGAGAGAGAGAGAGAGAGAATTTTCCTCTTGCTGAATTCATTTCTTTATTATTATGATCTTCTTTGTCTCTTTGTATTTCTTTTGATTTGTAGTGTGTTTTACCTGTCATTAGCATAGCCACTCCTGCTTTCTTTTGGCTTTCCATTTGCATGTAGTATTTTATTCCTTCACTTATAATCTATGTGTATCATTAGAAATGAAGTGAGTTTCTTTTAAGCAACATTGTTGTTTTATTAGTCACTTTGTCTTTTAGTTGGAGAACTTAATAAAATTACTGTCAAGGTAATTATTGATAGTTAAGAACTTACTATAGCCATTAGGTATACTTGTTTTCTAGTTTAGGTGTAGTTTCTTCCTTTCTTCCTCTTAGTCTTCCTTAGTGGTTAAGTGAATTGCTTTAGTAGTGTGTTTTTATTACTTTTTCTTTTTGTCTATTATAGATTTTTGCTTAGTGGTTACCATGAGACTCACAAAAAACATTTTTTTTTAAATTTTAAAAGACTATTTTGACGTGATAGCAACTTAACATAAGGATAAGAACAGAAATAAATGAACAAAAGAACAAGAGAAAATAGACTTAGAGAAAATTCTCCAGTTGCATTCCATTCCTCTCCACGTGTTGAATTTCTGATATCCCACTTGACATCTCTCTCTTTTCATGTCCTTTTTTTTTTTTCTTTTGTGTTTTGGACTAAACCTAGGACCTGCACATGCTAATCAAGTGCTCTACCACTGAGCTACACCCCAACTCCATATCTCTTTGTTACCTATTGCTTATCATATTCATAGTTATTTTTAGTTGTTTTGTCTTTTAGTATTCATTCTAAAATATGAATGGGATTTACACAACATACTTAAAATAGTAGAACACTCTGAATTTGTTTCTATAAAACCTTTTGTCATGGGCTGGGATTGTGGCTCAGAGGTAGAGCACTCGCCTAGCATGTGTGAGGCACTGGGTTCGATCCTCAGCACCACATTAAAGTAAAATAAAGATATATATATATAAAAAACCTTTTGTCAGTAGGTTTTGTACCTTCCTAGATTTTCTTAATTTGTTTTTTCTTCAGTTTGAAGAAATTCCTTTAGCCTTGCTTGTAGAACAGGTCTGGTGGAAATACATTCTCTCAGGTTTTGTTTGGGAAAGTCTTTGTCCCACCTTCATTTCTGAAGGATAGCTTTATTGGGTTCAGTATTCTTGGGTCACATTTTTTCCCCTTCAGAACTGTTAAAGTATCATTTCACTCTCTCTAAGCCTGTAAGAGTTCTACCGAGAACTCAGCCCTAAGCTCCAGGGAAAGCCTTGGGCTTACTATATTGTCCTATCCAGAAAATGTGGACATCATCATCTGATGTCAGGTGAATTGAGCACTCCAATGTATTATTTCTTTTCTCTTGAAGTTTTGAGAATCTTCTCTTTATCTTTCACCTGTAAGGGCTTGATTTTTTAAGATGTCTTGTCCACAATTAATGGACACCTGTGGTCAGATCCTGCAGAATTCTGCCTGGCCATAGGCATAGTCATTGTGGATGGAAGAGCCGCATGTTCCTATGTCATACCTGTGACCATCAAAGCTGCCATGCTGGGTCACACTCTGAATCCACAGCCTACTAAGAACAGTACAACACTGGAGTAGGAGCAAGTCTCACACTGCTATGGGCTGCCTAATGCTGAGGGGAACTCCTGGTTTAAGACCACTGCAACCAGCTGCAGGTGATGCTACCTGAATGTTTGATAGATTGGGGCAGCATGTCTCCCTCTTGTACTGTTCCAGAGGCTTTGACTATGGCAGACCTGGGTGTAGGTACTGTAGGATCCTGCCCAGCTTAGCACTAAGCCCCAGGGCAAAGCCTTGGGCTTACTATATTGTCCTATCCAGAAAATATGGACATCATCATGCAATGCTGCCTGAGGTTGGGGTAGTTGGGGCTACCTGGTTAATGTAAACCTGGGTCATGCCTGAATCTCTCAGTGACAGGGACCTGCACAGTCTCAGGGGTACACAAAGGCCCATATCATACTGATAGTGATAGTCTAAAACTACGTGAGCCTGAGTCTGTCCCACAGGATGCAAGTCTCTGCCTGGTGCTGAGGCAGTTTTGGAGCTCCATTGTGAGCACTGGCCTCTCTGCCTCCATGTCTGATGTTGACAGATATTGGATAGGTAGACTCTCAGCCACCCAAGCTGGTGCTAAGTTGGGTTTCAGCAGCGTCTCACAGCTGCAGGGGCCTGTACAGTCACATTAAGAGGACAGGTGTTCCCCAAGTCCACTCCAAGGCTATAATTGATGCAGCTGAAACTTGGGTCCATCCTGTGGCACGCAGGCTACCACATGATGCTGAGGTCTATCAGTTGGCTTGGTCTCTGAACTATGGCTATGTACGGAACCTTCAATTTGTACTTGGGGCTGGTGCTCACCAAAGTGCGCCTAGCACTGGGCTCTGAGACAAAGCCTTGTGCTAGCTTCCATGCTAGCTCCCTAGCAGGTGGAATCTTGATCCTTGCACTGGTGCCTGGGGTTGGAAGAGCACTCTTTTGCCACTTGACCTAAAGCAGTCCCTGGAGCTTGTCCACAGGTATTGGCCTGGTAGTAGATAGACTAATATTTTTAGATCCACACAAACATAAATTAGAACACTCTGTGGATAGTCTTGCAACCTGCTTTCTTAAATATTATCATCATAATATATCATAAAAATATTTGTGTTAATACTCAACAGCATTATTTTTCATGGATTAAAAATTTCCACTTGGTGTCCACACAGTTCTACACAATCATTCCCTTTATATTGGGTTTCTATGTTTCTTTTAATTTTTCTCTATATACAGGGCTGCAGAGAACATCTTTGTAAATAAATGTTAGTATACTTTAGTTGATATATTTTAAAGTTAGGAAATATCTTTAAGATGTGTAGAAAGGGGTCACCAGGCTTTGAGATTTTTTAAATTTTTTTTTTTTTTTTTTTTGGTGTTTGAAAGTTCTCAATTTCCTTCCATACACTCAGATATCTCACAGGCCTCATTGTGGGCTTCTCCTAGTTCCCTTACAATTAATATGAACATGTCTCTTGGCTGTATTCTGCCCATGACCTGTTCTCATGATGCAATTTTTCTAAGGGGCTGTTGAAGTGCCTGGAGGGCTGCAAAGGGAGACCCAGAAGCAGAGATCAAGCAGAGCACTGCTCCTCCTGAACAGCTGGGCAACTCATCGCCCATGGAAGAAGAGCTTGCCATTGAATTATTGAATCTACTATCCTTGAAAGTTTAAAACAAAACAAAACAACAAAAAAAGAACAGGTTGAATCCCTAGGGTGAGTTACTTAAGTTTCCTCTGTGAAATCATTTCCTGCTAGTAGAGGCTATTCAGCTTTGAATTGTGTTCCTGGGTGTGACTTTATAGAGTCTTAATCTAGAAACCTTTAAGCTTTTTTTAGACTCTCCTCTAGCAGGAGTGGTTAAGTGGACTTTTGTTAGGAGAGCATATGCTCCTCTTGGTGACCTCTTAGGGCCATTGCTAAGTCTGTAAAGTCACTCCCTGATGGGGGGGAGATGTACCATTACCCAAGGTTTATGGTGCTTTGTTCAGGTGACTATCATTTAAGCCCGATTTCTCTGTCTGAGCCACTCTGTAGAGTAGATTGAAATCTGGAGTTATTTTTCCACTCCAGTTCCTTTGTCCATGAATAGTGCTTCTGTGAGGAAAGAGATTAGTGTTGCTTATTTTTGCTACTTTTGTTTTCTTATAGCTGGAAGCTTTTTCTATCAATACAAATTCCAATTCTTTATGAAAGATCAGAGGTAGTCGCCTGTAATCTGTACATCCAGGGTTATTCTAAATGACACCGTTTTCAACCTCCTGCAAAAAAAAAAAAAATCACTTCGATTCTAATCTGTTTCTTCATTTCTTAAAATTTGGGCTTTCTTTAGAATTATTTTCCTCTTTCTTTTGGGCTAAATGCCTGAAGGAGAAAGTACAGGCGGGTAGCTGAATAATTTTTCCTTCTAAATAAAAGATCATAGAAGGTGCCTGAGGAGATTTTAAACGTCGGGAAAACTAAAATGAGCATTTTAATTCATTCTTCTGGGACTACTTTACATTTTGGGGGAGGCCTTTGTGAGCCTCTTCTTTTTTTTTTTTTTTTTCCTTTAAGTATTTTGTCAGCGAGAATGAATTTAATTTTCTAGTGCTACAACGTTGGTTAAAATGTGATTAATAAGTGAAGAAGGTAGGGGTTTTGATTCAGGGAACAATGACCATATTATGTTAAGATTTTATTTATTCAGAAGTGGAAAAATGTTTAAAAACTAAGTTCCTTTGCCTTTTTTTGGATCTCGTGTGAAAATCAAGAAAGCATGGAACTGTGTCAACAGCCTTCCACCAAAGGTCCCTGAGTTTTTTGTACCCTCGACCAATCCTTTTCCCAATGTTGTTATGTGAGTTTGATTTTTGTCCCATTGAAAACTAGTATCATCAGAGGGCTTTTTTCCTTGCTTAAAATAACGGTATTGGTTTCAGTAGGGAAGAACCATTGTGGGAAATAGCAGCGGGTCAGTTAAAATCAGAACAAAGAAGCACAAAGCAGGAAGGGGGAAGCTCATGGTCCCTGTCTCTGGGGACCTACGGTCTGTCCCAGACTGCCTGAAACTAGCCCTTAGGCAATTCCTCATCTTCTGGGCTTGATTGTATTAACAGAGATGCTAATCTGAGACTCTGGGACCCTAACTTCTCATTTATGGCTTGATGCTAATTTATTAGGTATATGGGCCAAAGCAAGATTTTCTCCCACTACTTTTTATCTGTTTAAAACAGGAAAACATATTTCCAAATTACAGGCACATTTGTGTGAGACATTTAGTACCAAGGACTGCAAAATTTTCTTAAGTGTCCCCGAAGTTTCTGACTTTATTTAAAGACTGTCACATTCAAAAATCACAAAACAAGTTGGTACTTGTAAAATGAAGAAGTAGGCACTGATTGCTAAGAAACTTGTTTTTAAAAAATGAGTATTACTCATTTGTGAAGAAACTCATAGGCAATAAATGATCAGTTTGAGAACTCAGTGGGTATATATGAGGCATGTGGGAAAAATTGGTACATCAAATACAAAGAATTAGGGGTATTCTTATTTGTTGGGAGAGGGCAGGTACAAGAGAAACTGAAAACTTGACTGAAATAGAGAGGCTTCTTGAGAGGGCTTGTGTGTTTTCTGTTTCCCATACAAACCTCTTGCTTTATTTTAATTTTCCATCTTCAATCCCGAACACTTCTTATTCCATTTCCTTTCTTCTCCTGAGCACAAGTACCTACTCTAATGTTCCCTTCATTAAAGATAGGCACGCCTGTATACAATGTGCCATCTTGTTTTGTATATTAAACTATGATGCTCTCCTGGTGTCTTACTTTATCCAAAAACAATGTTTGATATCTCCTCATGTTTTATGTATGACTAGCTTTTCTCAGCAATGCATATTATTCCAAGCGCCCATCCACTGTATTTACTGATTCCTTTTCCCAGTGATAGAAATCAAGAGGGTCTCCAGCTCCCAGTTATGTATGATAAGTTCCACTGTCTTTCAAAAATGTCTCTGGGGTATATATCCAGGACTGGATTGCCTGGGGATGGCATATGTAGTAAATAGTTCTGTTTTGTTTCCAAGATGGTTGTACTTACTTGTTTTTTTTTTTTTTTATTATCAGCTGTTCAAGCAGGTTTATAAGAAACATGAAGATAATACTTACCATCATTTGAAACTGGCCCACTTTATAAATTGGTCAACCTGATGAGATTTGGTTGTGTTCTCTTGTTAAAAGTACATTTGAGCTTCTTTTTGTATTTAGCCATTTAGTTTTTCCTTACTGAGGGCGTATGTGTGTGTGTGTGTGTGTGTGTAATTTTGGATGATGAAGTGATAGAAGTTTGTAAGTTGACCTGTTCTTGGTAGCTTTCTCATCTACCTAAAGCAGCCAGCTGTTAATCCCATCAATTAACTTTTGCAAAGACAAAGGATTAGTAGGATTTCACCCTTCCCCTGCCAGATAGTGAAAAACTTTGTTACCAGGAGTTTCTAACAGCCAGGAAAAACTTCTGAGAGTTTCATTGGTCATAACATTAAAACAAGTACCAGCCTGATAGTTCGAGATGGGCTTCTCTGTATATGTTTGCTAATTTTCTGCATAAATTTGTTCAAGTAGAAGTTCTCAGTTTTATCATATTTAAAATAAATGATAGGGATACATACTTCAGACACATTCACGTAAGCATCAAGTATCTAGGATTATAAAATTCCCCCTTTTCTGGGCCTGGCATGTAAGGAGCTTGGATATAATTTCCGTAACCAGATAACAAGAAAAAAAGCCAAACAAACTGAAGAAAAAAAATGAACAATTCTTAGATCTATTAGAGAACTGAGGGTCATCGGGCCAACTGCTATTCCCGTAATGTGAGAGATGGACAGATACAGAGAATTACAACTCAGTGGAGATCAGTTCAGGACTAGGGAAACTGACTTGTAATTAACAAATGTTTGGAGACTCGGCAAGAACAAGTTTCAGAGTTGAAATCCCAGAGAACCCTGGTCTTTGGGATGAGTAGCCACACTTTTTTGAATTTTACCACTAGAAACATAATCAGGTTTTTCAGGGAAAATATTGGAGAATAATCTATTTATGCTTCTAATGGGGTGAGGTGGAAAATAAGTGTTCTGAAATATGCTTGAAGCATTCAAAAGAAACTATTTTGCTAGAGCCTGGTAGACAGGTATCTTGGGCATTTTACCAAAGCCCAAACAATGCAGGGCATTTTTACAAAGCTCCCTGCAGGCTCTGTCCGACTTGGGACCTGGGTAGGGTAGAGGCAGGAGTAGACTAAGTCCTCCTGAAGTTCACAGCCCAGGGGCACAAGTTCACTAAAATTGAGGCCTAATCACTAGCCCTCCCCCTATACCTTTTCAATTAATCAATAATGTCATATTTGCTACAGTTCCTGGTTCTCAATACATTATGTCTAGGTTATAACAAAAACTCCCAAGACATACTCAAAGATGAACACAATTTGAAGAGACAGAGCAACAATCAGAGTTAGACTTGGATATGGCCAGGATGTAAGAATTAACCATAACAGAGACCATGACGGCTAAAAAGTAGATAGTGTGCAAAGTGAGATGGATCATGTAGGTTGGGACATGGAAGTTCTAAGAATAAAAACAAAAATGCTACAACTCAAAAACTAACAGAATGAAGAATATCTTTGAAGGATTCATTAATAAACTTAAGTGCCTCTGGATGTTATAAGTGTATTCAAATGCCACTTTTGAAATTATACAACAAACTAAAATTTGCCGTCTGTGTGAAACACTTTGCTTTTCACATAACTCATTCTGATCCTGGTATGTTGTTCTTTAAAATGTCTGAGGAAGGGAAAAAATGTTGTTGGAAAATCAGGGAGTGAGTATCACACATTGCCTTGGAAGATGATGCATAACTAGAAACTGGCTTGGTGAAATCAAAGTTGTCATTTAGAAATTATTAAATTATTGTTCTTAATGAAGACGAATTCAGATTGTGGGAGGGATTCTGAAATCGGCTCTAGAATTTGGAACCTAATATTTGAGAGGTGTGGAGCTGGAAACTGGGATATAAAGTGTTTTAAAATGGTATTTTTGGGTCTGATTTATAACAATTTTCTGATCAGTATTAATATTTTCTTTTCCCAAAGAAATCTTGTATTTCATATACTGTGACACAAACCCTGTTTCCTTTAACAGGAAAGTACATATTTCCTTTTTTTTTTTTTTTAACAGTATTGTCATCACCCTACATTATCAATCTTTCTAATGTCTTCAACCTCTATCTGGAGGTTTCTGGCTTAGCATGGTAGACTGATCATGTGTACTTAACTTCCTCCCTTCCATTAAAATTACAGAAAATTCTTTGCAAAAAGAATGAAACCATAATAGTACCTTGGGCTTATTTTCCAGGGCTATCAGTAGCTAGTTGTACTGAAGAATATGTACAACTTAGAAAACACATGATTGAACTGGTTGAGAAAGCTCAGTAGAAACTACAGTCTAAAGTAGCTTCAAATCTAGAGTCTGTCCAGAGCTGGAATAAGCCACAGAGCCATCATCAAAGCTATTCATTTTATAGAACTGTTTCTCTAGCAGCTGGGGCATTTGGTTGGCTCTCCTATCCCTTATTAGTCAGAATAGCTCAGAGGAATAAGTTTTTGCCCTCCAGCTAAGGTTGAAGAATTGCTTCTTAAAGAAAGTGATTTGTCTAGGGACAGATCCCGGTATGAATAGGGAGTCTGTGAGTGACAGTGAATGAAGCAAGGCAGGAAATTCAAATCCCCATCCATGGATGTGACAGGGAAAACAAAACAAAAGGCAGGGAAGGGACTATGCTCATGGTCATCGTGGCTGCTCTCTTAGCGTGTTTCATATCCAAGCCAACTCTAGGATGTGTACCTGTTGACATGTTCCAGTACCTTCCTAGAACCTGCAGCTGGCTCTTCCATTCAAGGGACAGATGCTTATGGAAGCAAATTTGTGTTAGATATCACTCCATGCTGTTCATTCAGAAATTTGAATGAACAAAAATGGGTTAGCAAGTCTTTGATGAAAACCATAAAGGACATCATGAAAGAAGACAACAAAATGAGGAGGATAATTCATCAAGTGTAAATAGAAATCATTCAAATAATGGAAAAAAATTCAGATTCGTCTTTTCAAAGTGAAGAACGTTCATCCATGAAATAGGCAAGAGTTCCTGAAAGTTTAAAATTGATTTGTGACATTAAAAAAAAAATAAATGGACAGACTAAAAGAATAAGCTGGAGACCACATTGATATTCTTGAAGATGGGATCAAGGAAACATTCCATAATGTACAATATAAAAGAGCCAGAAAATAGGGAAATTGTACTAAAAACCAGAGGTCTAGGTATCCTGTGTGATGCTAATGCGAGTCTCAAAAAGAGAATAAGAAGGAATGCAAGATAGGACACAGCCAAAACATAGAGGGAAATTTTTATTTGGCAGCAGAAATATAACTCTTCAGATAGAAGTTTCCAGTGTGGAGCAGAAAGAAGAAAAGAGAACCTCCTACTGTCTGAGTGATCTTCTGTTGTCGGATCAACATTTGGTAACCAACAGCTCTTTCGCTGTGTGTTCAACTGGCTGATAAATGCTTTTTAGAGGATTGATATGGAAGCTGGGAGAGATTGGCTGTCTTACACTTAAAAACATAGGACTCATGAAACACACAGAAAGGGCCATTTTTGCCCCTTCAGGGGATATTCAGCATGAGAAAGGCTCCAACAGGTACAGATGTGATGAAAACCCCATGCCTAATAACATGTTTTGAAACCATCAGTCTGACCTTATGTGATTTTTGGAACTACCCCTTGGGCTTTACATTAAGAAAAGATTGTTTGAGATGGATTTCTGTCCCCAAAGTTGAGACGATATACTTAATATAGCCAAAGGGAATTCTAGTACTCTGAGAATAAAGGGACTATCCTAAAAGCTTCCCTAAGAAGAGGAAGCCCTTATTTACCAAGAACTAAGAATTAGAGTGACATCCTACTCTTTGTCAGCAATGCTGGCTGTTAGGGGATAAGGAAGCAGTGTTTTAAAAATGCTGGGCAGTCAGGAGAAGATTTGAGACTAGAGTTCTATACTTAGCCACATTACCAATCAAGCATGAAGACAAAATAAAGATATTTTTGGATGTGCAAGAATTCAGGAAGTTTATGAAAAAGATTGTAATAGGAGGTATTTCAGCAAAATGGAAAAGGAACAAAACTTGTGAGAACTTAAGGAGAATAGCAAGAGGAGTGGGTGCCTGGCTATGTCGCCTCTAACAGGAAGTGACTTGAGAACAACAACTTCCTTACCTCTCACTCTTTGGTTTTAAATACTGTCTACACATTTATAAAAATAAGAAGTATTCTTAATTGATGGTTCAATTTTAGAATCATCTTGTACGGACAAACTGTGCAGACTGCCTTAACAGTCCATGGGCAGAGGGTGCATTCTTCAGAATGCAGAGATGGCAATTGAGGATCAAGAGGTTTGCTTTAAACAATTATGAAATACCATTTCTCTCAGTGAACTCTTGCAGAGTTGGCATCTGACTGGAGAAATGAAGATGAGCACACATTAGAAATAGGGCAAAGGGAAGACGGGGACACGCCAGTTGGGAACACTGCTGTACCCGACCTGAGACAGCCTCCTCAGAAGAGAAGCTGAAGTGTGGTGAGGTTTAAAGAGGTTCAGACCAGTGGCTGTCCTCCTGCCTTGGACCAGTATTTGCTCTCTAGGAAAACCATTCAGATCATTAGATCATCATTTTCTCTCTTAAGACCCTTTTTTACACAAAATTGAATATGAAGTTTTGTAGTTGAGGCAATTTTGGTTAGAAGGCACATCATGTCCTCGTGTGTGTGTGTGCGCGTGTGTGAGATAAAATGATACCTTTTTAATGGGCTGGTGCTTAAGTCTTAAATATTCAAAAGGTGAGAGGGAGGGAGAAAGAGGAAATGAATTCCACTTCATTTTCTTCCCTGTATTTGAAATTTATGTGAGAGGGCTTAGCCTCTATTCAAAGAAAGAAGAGTCTAACTCTCAGAGTGCATAAACACAGAGCAGAGACCAAAAAGGAAAAAAAAATGCTAATTGGTGATTAAAGGAGTAAAGTTCAATATTTTTTGACTGTATGGCAAAAGCTTATATTCTCAAGAATAAACATTTCTAATGAGATCCTGAGACCACAGGGCAAAAATAAAATGGGATGGTAAAGGCTTTTTAATAATCTAAAGTAGCTAGGGAGAAATAAAGACAGTTTTAAGGCTTTAGAGAAAGTTATTTGCTAGAGTGTTGGGAAAAAATACAACCAGTGTTTAGATTGAATTTTTCATTTTTCAACCAGTTGTGATGATATGATTCCTCTAAATCATTTTTTTTCCTTCTCAACAGCTAACCCATAGCTATAGTTTGGTTTTTCTCTCTTCAGATATTATGAGGCAAAGGAAATATGAAATCTTGAGGAAATGGAACAGACTTTATCACAGGCTAGGTTGGGCAATGAAGAAGAAATGAAGTCATTTTTAAGGGAGCAGCTAGAGAAGAACCCAGAGCTGTGCTACTGAGAGGAAACCAGTGCTTGCTGAAGGTCATCCAGGGACAATTTGAAGCCACTCATGGGATAGAAGGAATGTAAAGTAGACTGGGAAGAAGTAGAGAATTTCGAGAAAATGATACATACAGGTTGAATATTCTTTATTTGAAATGCTTGGGACCAGAAATGATTTAGATTTTAGTGTCTTTCAGATTTTTGGAATATTTGCATAGACTTTACCATTAGAACATTCCTAATTCAGAGAGCTGAAAGGTTTTAAAATCAGAAACTTTTTGAATGTTATAGTGCTCAAAAAGTTTCAGATTTTGGAGCACTTCAGATTTCAGATTTTTGGATTAGGGAAGCTTAATCTGTATTTAAAAAACCCTGAAAATCCTGCTTCTGGAAGGAGTTCATGAAAAGAAAAAATGCTCCAATAGGAAGATATGGAAAGAAAAATGGGAAAACAGAAAAGCCTTGAATAGCTCTGGGTATTACCATTGCTGGAATAATGATGGTAAATATGCTTACAAGAGAGGTACATTGTGGACTTTATGGTAATAGCAACTATTTTAAGTTTTCTGGAAATCTTTATTAGTATGCAACCCCCTCAAATGAACACAATAGACATAATTTACTCAAAAGGGCTTGGAGTCTAATGAGAGAAGGAGGCCAGGTTCAAAATAAGAGCTGACATTGAGAGTTCTTACTTTGCTAAGTTCTTTGGATTCTTACTGACATGTTATGTGGTGAGGGGTCCTATAGAGATGAAGCTTCAAGAAATTGAACAATTTGCCCAAGATCTTGCTATAGCAAGTTGCAGATTTGGGTTTTGAAAATTGAACTTCTGAGCTTGCACTTATGCTCTGAATGACCATAATTACACTTATGGTGTCATTGCTCAAAGTGATATTTCACTGAATAAACAGGAATTATTATTATTATTATTAAAGTTAATTTTTTAACTTTTTAAACTCAAGGACCTATATTTCTTTTTGCCTTATTATTCAATAAAGTAATAATTATTAACAAAATATATAACAACTGCAGTCTGAGTATGTAATACATGTTGGGTGATATATTTTTCATACATCTTGTCCTTTATTATTCTGTCAATCCAGGAGGTATTAAGGAAAACAGCTAAGGAGATGGGTCATAGTCACAGCCCAAGTTCAGGTCCCAGCTCTTGGGATGGCTAGACTTTTGAATTTCACAGAATTTCTGAGTCCTCATTTGTAGATGGCAATGGGAACTCAACCTTCATCATGAAGTGGTCAGGCTTAAATTGCAAATCAGAATGTCTGGATCATAGTGTCGTTCACCTGATGTTGGCTTTTTTAAAGAATTCTAGTGTAGGTGAAATCTCTGACTTGGAAGTTAAATGACTTGCCCAAGGTTGGTGAGTCTCATGCAGTGAAGCAGGGGTGTGCATCTTTTTGCTTCAAGCCCAGGGTTTGCTCTTAAACCCGCTGCTGCAATACCCACCTGGGGTTTGGCCTTATGACTCTGTTTTCCAAGCATTATTGAAGGTGCTTTTCTCCCTCATTTTTAAACTCTTGCCGGGATTGTCTATGAACTATGCCTGTTGTGCCTGGGCATGTCAAGGTGAAGGCAGTGAATAAATTAGGAAATGACACAGTTGCAGGTGACCCATTTTATCAAATTTAAAAGCACTTTCTCTTCAAAGGAAAATGGATTTAGTGGAACTGCCTGGATTTGCTAAAACATGGAGCATCTATTTGAAGAAACATTTAGAATATTTTATTTTCAATGGTGACTTGTTCATAAATGTATAATATTAAGGGAGCAGAGCTTTTAGTTTCAGTGACTTTGAAGTTAAAAATAAAAAATAAATGCAGCACAATAGACTCTGTAATTCATACCCAAAGTGCACAGTAGCATGAAGAAGTACAAATAAGGCATGTCCTGAATTGCTGCATTCAGGGGAATTCCTTTGTAAAGGTAGTGTTAACCTATGAAGAGCTCATTACACTATGCTTAACTACATGACCTTAGGCTTTTATTTTGGGTCGTTTTCTTTTTTAAAGCATTTTGGGAAACAGACATCAGAAATGACGAGTTGTGTAATTGTGTGGATTTAACTAAAAAGGGTCTAATGTGGCCAGTGGAAATGTCCAGAACATTCTTCCCCAAGCCTGTGGGGAATCTTACTACATGATGGCATTTGCTTTGTGTATTGTCACATTTTGGGCCCAATCCCACTGAGCTAGTGTACTGCTGAGTGTTTATATGAATTGTGGACTCATAAACTCCTGATTCTAATGTACAAAACCAGAAAGCCTGCTGATATAGGCAGTGAACCCTGTTGGCCAAGGGTGTAGATGCATGTCACCAGCCAACCCTTACCTCCCGGTAGGCACAGGCAGTAACTACAATCAGCTTATTGCTTAGTAAGGCTCTAACCAGCTGAGATGAGTGTGTTACATGATTTAAATATTCAATGCCATGAGTTTGGGACAGTCAAGTTACAACAGTTCCACAAAGGACCAAGGCCTGCTGCTAGGATCAGATTCCCTAAGCTGTGGTTGGATGGGTATTACCATTGCTGGAGTACAGCCATACAGACTGTGACTGCCAGGTGTGACCTGGGACAAGTGACTTGCTTCACTGTGGCTCAAGTTGTGTAAAATCCACACAAGTTTAGTTAAATCCACACAATTACACAACTCCTAGATGTAGGAGTGCTTTTCCCCTGGGATCCTATCCTCATCATTGAAGCCTCTACCCCGATGGCCCTTTTCTTCACATAGAAGCCATCATGTCTCTTTAAAGTGACTTTTCACATCTGATTTTAAAAGTTCGGTTCATAGAGGGAAACATTTTTGCTGAACCCAATTCCCATAGGTTCCAAATAAAAGAATGACGAGACTTCATTAATATTTTTCCTTAAGGAATGTCCATGTAGCTCAGCTAGAAATCATTTAGGCTTCTCTGGTGTTGGCAAACCATGATGTTGGTGTAGAAAGGGGACCTGCCCATATAAACCATCTATTTTTAACTTCTGAAAGACGAAAGTGTCCTCTATTGCTGTGGCTTTTCTTTCTTTTCCCTCCGTGTTTTTATTGAGATTAAAAAAGCCTCGCCTTTTCTTGAATTTTTCACAAATATATTTCACTTTCCTGTAGAGCAGAGAGTGTGCGCTAGCTTGCTGCTTTCCCTGACATGAGAGACTGTGCTTGCAGGGAACAAAGAAGAGAGAACAAGAGCACTTTTATGCTGCCAAGACAATTGGTAATAACTGGCACCTGCTTTCAGGCCACTCTGTACGTGCAGTATTTAATTCAGCTGCTTTTTGGCTTTGGCTTTTTATTAGAGAACGACCTTTGCAGAACTTTGCAAATCTTCTCTGTCTTTTCCTTCTTGGTCCCAGACTATGTGACTAGAAGCTTTTTGTTGGTGAGAGTCGGGGTGGGGGTGGACAGACTTGAGGAAGTGTATGATCCAATCTCCTTCAGGAGAAAGAAAGCTATTACCTATGGTAATGTGGAGTTGGACTCTTAATTTAGTATTTTATTCTGAATGTCGGGCAGCCATTTACTTGTTTTTGTTCAAATGGAGGAGTTAGAGTTGCAGAGTAAATCATTTTCATGTTAGGAGTCTTGACTTCCCAGTGTTTCCCCTTGACGTTTCTGTGAAATGTGTTATCCTGGATTAGTACAAAATCAGGCCCCAATGCCTTGGTATTAAATATCACACAGCTGTATTAACTTTTTATGAGATGAAGCTGAGCTGCAAAATATTATGTGTGGATTTTGGAGAGGATTGTTTCTGACTGGTGAGTTACGATGACTGGGTTCTTATCTATCGTACTAGATTTGGCTGATCGGATTAATGCATTTTAGGCATATAAGCCTGAATTATAAAGAAGAGAAATATGTTCTCATTGCAAGCAATTCTTTGTAGGTAACGATGTGACTCTATGCGTTTTTTAAGCTATTGAAATATACTGTGGATGATTGAGAAAGGCTTATATTTCTCGATTCCCCAGGATCCTAATATGCATATCTCTAAAAGGAAACAGAATATAATGGCCTTGCCAGGGCTGTCTGTAGTTGATGGGACACACAGTGCCATCAAATCACGGGCTGCACTAAATGTGATTAGGAGCTGTCACAATACATTTAGCCCTCATCGGTTAGAGAGAGAATCCAGGCCAAAGGTCATTCTCTACAGCAAAGTGGGCATTTAGTGCTTTTATTTGCCCTAATGGTAAATGATAGTTAATGAAAATCATTTATAAACCTTGTCCAAACCAGTGTTTCTCTACAGAAAACGGTGGCTGGCTGCTGCTTGGGAGGACTGTAATTGCAATACGTTTGATGCCATGTGATAGTAATTGGGCTTACAGCTTAATGAACTCTGTGTCCAGTAGCTCATTTCCACATGGTGGGAAAACAGGCTGATGGGTGCTTGTTCGCTGGCCTTGTCTAGCTGACCTTCTCCACTTTGTGCTTGGAAGTGACATATCCCCACCTTTTTAATGCTGTGCCCAGGCTGAGGCCTCATACCATTGGATTGAGCTTGACACATACTCTAATGATGATTAATAGCCTTTCCAAGTATACTAGTTGCTTTAAAGGTCATTTAATCTTTATGTAGCAGCTTAATTGAAAGTTTTATCCTTCTTATACACCTGGCATTCATTTTGGGAGAAAGAGATATAGCCACACTAAGTGGCTGAGGAATAATTTGGCATTCCTTCTCTTCCTGTAGAGTTCCTCTTTACTCATTAAAAAAATCTTTTTATTGCTAATACTTCTCTCCTAATAGGGGAGACAAAGTTTCTTCTGGTGAAATCCAATGCTTGCAGCTTCTTGGGTCAATTTCATTTTGTTAGTCAATTGTGGGAAAGTATGCCTAACCGTCTGCTCTGCTTTTTTGTTTTTTTTTTTTTTTTAAATGAGGATGTTAGAGCTGAGGAATCATCCATCAATGCTTATGGGACCAGTGTTATGGTTTAGATCAGTTTTCCCCCAAAGTTCTGGGGGCCAGGGGGGACACAGCAAAAATGTTCCAGGGGTGATATGATTAGATTATGAAAGTCGTGACCTAATCTGTGGATGAATCCACTCATGGATGAACTGGGCAGTAACTACAGACAGGTAGGGTGTGGCTGGAGGAACTGGATTGCTGGGGGGTGGTGCATCTTTGGGGTTCATATTTTATGCCTGGTGAGCTGAGACCTGTTTCTTGTTACTATGTTTGGAGTTGCTTTCCTCTGTTACTTTCTCTGCCATGATGTTCTGCCTGTCCTTGAGTCCAGAGCTATAGTGTTGGCCAAACATGGACTGAACTGTGAGCCAAAATAAACTTTTCCTCTTCTCAGGTCTTTTGGCCACTGCACCCCAAAAGTTGAAGAAAATAATGTTATAAATGAAAATGTTTCTGAAGACTTTCTGTAGAAGCTTCAAAATTGTTGATGATCTATGTTAAGAATAACAAGTATTGAGATTTACTCTTAGATGCTGAATCAGGCCTTAGATGAAAGGCATCTCATTTAATCTTTGCAGCTCCATAGGGTCTCCCCATTTTATAGCTGTAAAATAAGAAAGGGTAATATCTTGCCCCAAGTTGGGCAGCTCTAAGCAGCACTGCTTGCTGTGTCAATGTGCTACTGTATGCAACTTAGGAAATGGCTTGCACTCTGGTGATTGCTTGGCTGGCAGAGTACAGAAAGAATTTTGGCCCCTGCTTATACCACTGCCAGGTGCCCTTGTTTGCTGCACACCCACACAACTTATGTGACAGCCTGGCTGGTGAGGGACAGATCCTAAATTCAAATTGAAGCAGTAAAGTACTGTTCAATGAAAATGAAATGTATTTAATTTTTTTACTAGTGGCCACACTAAAGTTTTTTTTTTAAAGCAAAATATTTTAGGAATACATTTTATTCAACCTAATATATTCCTCAAAGTCACCATTTCAACATGTAATCAATACATTTTATATTTTCTTCATTTTTCTGTTACCCTTGAAATCCAGTGGGCTTTTTATCCTAAGAGCACTTCTCATTTTGAACCAGGCACCTTTCAATGCCCAGTAGTCACATAAGGCTAGTGCTTGGATAGTGTGATTCTAGAGCCCCAAGACTCAACAGCTCTCCCACTCACAATGGTTCTGAAAGAATAAACTAATTCACCCAAACCATCTTGAAGGGAAATCTTCTTTAAAAAATTAGGAATTTCAGGGCTGGGATTGTGGCTCAGTGGTAGAGCGCTCGCCTAGCATGTGCGGGGCCCAGGGTTCGATCCTCCGCACCACATATAAATAAATAAAGGTATTATGTCCAACTACAACTAAATAAATAAATAAACATTTTTTTAAAAAAATTAGAAATTCCAAACGTGGCTGCCTCTGGCTGCTTAGTACAATTTTGAAAGCTTTGCTTTTACATACAAAAGCCTATCAGCACATTGTCAATACTATCATCACATATTGGTGATGCAAAGTCTGAGTATTTATATTGATGGGTTGTCAAATTCTGTGAATCATTTGCCATTTTTGGCATTCCTTTTGTCCTTTACATTTTAGCCATGGGGTGGGCCAAGAATTCAAGCGGGAATATAGATCCAAATCAAAGAAATTTCCAACTTCTCAGCATCTCCCTGGGTAGAATAATGTGATCCAGAAGCTTACATTTCTAGTTGGTTGTCTCAAGGATGTTGGAGATGATGCTTACTCTCTATTGGTTTAGAATTACCAAAGGCACAAAAATTCAGGCCGAGTCTGTTTGATTCTTACCAGGGCGGCTAGCACAATATAATGAATTCAGTTCATAGAATTTTTACATAAATAATCTTCTTTCTCCTTGGTAATAGGGTATGAATCAGACTAAATGTCATCAGTCTGAGACTGGTGGTATCTTTTTGGAAAATGTTTGAGATCCTTTTGAAACTCTCTGGAAAGTGATGACATCACTTGAAAGGATTTGTAGAGCTTTAATTGCTAGTTGATTACTCTGAATGCAGTCTGGGAATCTTGCCATCTGATGGAGAGTGGTATTTGGGTGGCATGGCCTGGTTTCCTTGAAGCAAGGATAGCTGTATAATGTAGCATTTTGGGAAAATCTTAGGTTTTCAATGACTTCTTTGGTTTTCTTATCAGTAACATGAGAGAATGATCTCTACTGAGGTTGTCATTGAGGAATGAATGAGAATGAATTTAAAGTATCCAACTGTGTGCTCAGGAGAGAGTAGATAAACCAGGAATTTCAGCTTGTATCATTGCTAATAGAACGGATTGACATATGTTTTTCAGTTTGTTATATTTTTCCCCATCAAAACATAATTATGGTTTATTGTTAAAAACTATCTTCTAGCACTCAGGGTCATGGTCTCACTATATAGTTACATTGTTAGAAACAAGTTTAATTCCCAGAAAAGGAATGGATTGGGAAGTTACCAAAATAAAGATACTGATGACATGAATTTTATAGAATTGTATTGAACAAAAATAAAACTTTTGTTATTATAGAATAGAATGCTAAAAACTAAGGACATGTATTTCATTTTTTTGCCAAATAAGTATTAAAAGTAATTCTTCTTGTTTTTTTTATTTCTTTAAATTTTGCCCATTTGCCACCTTTCCTCCTTTCAAAGGAAATGGCTTTGGGTTGGTGAAAGGTTTGAACTTGGGGTTTCATGTGACTATAAAATTTTAATTCACAGATCAAGGTGATGTGTCTAGCTTATGGTTTTAGGAATATTTTCTTTTAAATAAAGAAATGCTAGTATTCGGAGCTACCAAGCTTTGAATATTAGGCATATAAGCTGCAAATGCTCTTAATCTTGATTGGTGTTTGTTGCTTACATGTAAATTGTCCCACTTTGAGAAGTGGCTTCCAGATACCTTTAAAAGGCCCATATGCATTTTGGAGAAGAGACAAACACCGAGGTGCAGTTGTAAACTTCATTGGCCTTTGGTGTAAGCAACAGATTTCTCTTCTGTCCAAGTTAGGAAATAAAAAGGGAGTTTAGAGAAAGGATACTGAGCAGATGCTAGGATGGACAGCAGATTGAAGGATGATGATTCAAAATAGACTAGAAACCGGTAACTCATGGCATTCAGTAGTAGGATCTATGGAAGTTTCACTTATGGTCTTGTGCCCCTTTGCTCCAGAATAGAAGTTACAGTAAAGTGTGCACTGACTGTAGCTTGGATTCCATGAGTGCTTCTTGGATGGGTTGGGGTGCACCTGGTGCAGAATTCTGCCAAAACTGACGACTGCATTTGGATGCTGAGCAGCCAAACTTGTCGGTCAATATATGTCCACTGCAGGTACAATTTATTTGGGAGCAACTGCTTAACAACTGCTTCCATTTACACTGTCTTTCCTTTAATTCTGATAATTCTGATGCTTTAATTCATCTTCATAGGATCGTTAAGTTCTGTGAAATGGCCTTTACTTTTTCTTTGGCACTTTTGTGCTCTAGAACTTGGCTCTTCTTGTGGCAGGTCACAGTCTCAGCAGCTGTTGAAAATTTCTCAGGGGAGTAGTGCTATTTTTCCTTTGTTTTGCTGTTCTCTATCTCTTGTATGCCAAAAAAGCAAGATAAATGAGAACAAATTATATTGAAGTTTAATTTTACATCTGCAAAAACAAAAACAGCTCATCGTGGTCTTTGTACACTGAGCTTCTCTTGGCAATTAATATCTTCGTCTTCTGCACACACACCCAATAATAAAACTGACACAATTACAAAACTCTGTCACTGAGATAATTTTTTGCCCCCCCACTCTAGTTATGAGGTCTGATTGCTACCTTTGTAAACTAATGCCCATGGATGGTGTCAAACATGATCTTGTGGTTGATGGATATAGTAGAGAGGCCTGTGTGATATTTCCTACAAATTTGAGATGTTACAAAGATAACTTAGACATTTTAATAAGGTGTTAATATGCATTATAATTCAGAGCATTTTATAATGCCAGGCACATAATAGGAAGTCAATACATTCAAGTTACTGATTGACTGATGTTATACCTGTAGTGTGTAATTGCTCATCCTTCAAGACAATGATTAAGATCTAGCTGGTAATAGAAGGGGTGCAATAACATAGTTTTACTAGGGCTGGTTTCTTTGATTCCTTTAGCAGAAATATAGTTGTCATTTTGAACTCCTCTAGTCATAGCTATGGTCTAGGAGTTTCCAGAATGGGAATATGAAGTGAACTTTGGAAGATGCCAGGTTCTGTTGAGATGTCAAGTCTAAACAGTTGTACATTCTCATGGAAATAGGCTAAATCCTAAACTACAACAGGAATTATAGCATCTTCCCCAAACTTGGTTAAAATTTTATGTGATATGGCTCTGGTTTGATAGTCTACCATCCATTTATCTTTCCTCATGATTTTTCTTCAGGTATATTTTATTCTAATAGACTTATAAATGTGTAATTGCATGGCTCCTGAAAGGGGCTCTGATAGGGTTTAATCTAAGAAAATGGAAACTACTGAAAAACCAGAGATGTGGATTATTGGAAACCTAACTTCATGGAGATTTTTTTTTGAGTCCTCTAACCAGAGATTCATTGGGTATCTTTCAATTGCAAGTGATAGAATACCCAACAATACCAGTAGGGCTGACTTTATGCTCAGTTGATGATAGGGCTCAAATTAGGATTTGGTTTCTCTTTCTCTCTTGGCTCCGTTCTCTGTGTATTTATTCCATTCTCACACAGTATCTTCCTTCATGGTCTCAGATGGCTGCCAAACATGGCAACAAACCTGTTTTCTTTGTGGCTCTGACTGGATCATGCATCCAGGACTGTGTGATTCACTGTGTCCAAGGTAAACAACAAGACTTAATTGGCATAAAACCACATTTATATTGCACAGAACATCATATTTGGTATTCTATGTGTTATAGCATAAAATACCATGTATGACATCCTATGTAAGATAAAATAGGATATAATAAAAATACCAATGTGGTTCTTTTTGGCATTTTGGATATTAAACATTTTTTAAGGTTTGCTTTGTTCTGTATTTTCAGATCTAATAATAGAAAATTTGTATAAGTGGATTTTATTGTAGTTATACTTTAAGAATGCAAAAATTGAGTTATTTTACTCTACTAAATATAAGGTTCTTGTCTTCCTATCCCTTTTCCATAGAATTTTTTTTTTCTCAGATAAGCTAATTATTATGGTCTATCAGGTATATATTAATTCTTCAATCTATTTGGGACTTATCTGGGTATAAAGTTGATAATGTTTGGAAAAAAATCATTCTTCATTGATTTGGAAGTTTTATTTTCTTGTGCATTCACCCTCACTCCCCAAAAGTCCTGCTAAGGTTATTCTAAGAAAACTCTCTATTCTGACTTTTGGTCAGCCAATCCAACATGGCTAAAAGGCAAAGAAAACCAAACATGAAGATTTGGAGAATGGGAAAGAGCTAATGCTTCTTGCTTTATTGAGCTGTGTGTTCCTTGAAGGTAGCACCAAAAAAACCAAACTCTGTGATCCTGTGCCAGCCCCCTTTCCAACTCCAGTCTAGGAGAACACTGCTTATCCAGGGAAGCCGTAGTACTCATTCTGGAGAAAGCCATGAACAGCCTGGCCAAACTCTTCTTGTCCCACAGGGCCAGCTTCACAGACATGGAACTCTGAGGAAAACATTCATTACTGTAAAAAAGAAAAAAATAGTAGTTCATATTTTACACATAAACAAGGCATTTAGGAGAAATGTATTTTAATTCACATATTTACAGAAATCCTCTTTTCATTTTGCCAATAAAGTTTTATATTTGAAAGCATAAGTCTCACCATTTGGAACAATTTTTGGTATAGATTTAAGTTGAAAAATTTTAGTGTAATAGAGAGAAAATCTTAAGAACAATTAGAAGCCTCAGTGTCCTCCATGACTGACCTCTGACCAAAAAAAGTGATACTGGACGTTGTGTTGGTGAGTTGGTGATTGAATTGGGGAGAATTTTTAAAGGCGTTGTGATCTTTCCGTTAGTGTTAAAATCCTACTGGAAACTTCCCTAGAGATATTTCAATTTTAGAAGCTTCTCTTTTAGAAGCTCCACTGAGGTCAATGGCAATCTTGCTTTGGAATGATTGCATTTCACAAAGTATTTTTTACTTACATAAGTCAAGAATTCTGTGGATTTTTGCCAATTAAAAAAAAAAAAACTGCAGGATTTGTATATTTATTTCAAAAGCCCAATTTGCAATATCCCTGTTACAGTTCACCACCATCCTAACTCAATATTCTTAAATTATTTCTCATACAAATATCAGTGTTACTCTTTTTAAAAAGATCAGTTACATTCAATGTCATGTCTCTGTCATTTTGTAGGAGACGAAATTTCCCTGAATGGGCTCTAGTTTTCTCTTGAGACTTCTGAGGACTGAATGAGACCATCTGCATAGATATGTTTAGCGTCTTATTTAGATGTTTTTAGAGTCTGTTTAATTGATAATCAAGACTCAGACCTGTTAACAAATTGGTTTCTCTTCTTAGTTGAACTGTGTTTCCCATTCTAAAAAGAAAAATTTCCTATACCAGATCTCAGAACTCCTAGGAAATTGTATACATGAAGTCAGTTGTCAGATTTTGTTTTGAGTCTCTGTGATAAAATATCTAATATATGTCAGATGCTGGCTTTCCCTTGGGAATTGGAAATAGGCCGTTTTTACATCTCAGATCGCATACTGGAGTGAATTCATGGTCATATTCTATTTTGTATTTATGGTTAGGAATATATTGTTAAGACCATGTGTGGGGATGGTATAGTTATTTCATATATATTCCATTCTGCACCGGGACCTAGCTGTGTCACCATGATTATGGCCTCCATGTTGAATTTTCCCCTTGTACTCCAGCTATGTCAGTGGGAACACATGAAACTTGGTGACTTCTGCTAATTCTTGTTTATTTGCATGAGGTGCCATGTGCTTCTGAAAATAAGATCACTGTATTATAATTAACTGAAGATTAGTCATCTGTTGTAAGTACTTAGCCAAAACAAAGCTCTACAAACTAATGGCAGAAGGACACTATTATTTGGGTGGAAAAAATACACATATATCTATGTTCCTCTGTAAGAATATTCTGTTATTTCTTGTGAGTCAGAATTTGTCATGATTTCTGTAACACCAGTGCAGAACTTGAACCTTTTAAATGTGTTGCTGTCTTTAGCCAGATGAACAGAAACCCACAGAGCCCAATGAGGAGGAGGATGTGCTACTTTGGGTGAGAAGCCATCTTCTACTCTAAGGATGTATGTGGTGTCTTTACAACAGCATTGTACATTTAAAAAGTCACTCGAAGCGTCATTTTTCTGAGTGAATGGTTGGTGGAGAGGAGTTAAACACAGACTCAGGGCTTTAAAGGAGCCATTGTCCTCAGAAGCTCAGGAGAGCCAGGGCAGAGAGGCTGCTATTTCAGGAAATCCACAGAGAATTCTCCCACAGAAGGAAGCTTGTGGAATTCAGGTCTGAGCTTAGCAGCAGCAAGCTTCTCTCCCAAACAAGAAATAATTATACCAGTTTTGCAAAATTCACTTGTATAAGTAATTCCTGTTAATATGGAACATCATTTTTCTTATAAATAAGCTGAGCCTGTCGTGTTAAAAAGAAATACATATTTTAAATAACGAATTTTGTCACTTATATTAAACCAAATGTAAATCTGTTTCATTATTACATTCAACATAATTTTTTTAGAATATTGAAAATGTTTATGATATTTGTGGGGATGAACAAAATCATTTTAGTAGTGGTACTAAAATTCTTCTTGGTGAGGAAACTTTGTTTAGTGAGGAAAGTGTCTAGGGAAAGGTCTGTAAGAATATTAAAGGACTAAATCCAACTGTATCCTCAATGAACCAGATGATTCTGGGAGAGGTAGACGAGATAGGACACAAAAAGAAGAATGGGCAGAAGAGAGGTAGCACTGGAGGAATCCCCAGTATAAATTTGGGAAGGGACGTTTTCATTCATACATAGCAACCTCTGAATCAGTGTCTAGGATGTAGTATTGTTTCTCCCATACGTAGGATTCAAAACTTAGGAATCTTCTGGACTCGAGAGAACTGCTTCCTATAACCGCTAAATGTTTGCTTTCTGTCCCTGCGTCTTTGTGGTCTGCTGATCTGGAGGTATTAGTTCTAGAGGGAAGAAATCCTCCATCAGGAGACATAACAGTGGCTCCATTGAAGTGACAGTTAAAACTGCCACTGAGCCTCTTTGGGCTCCTTGTGCATATCTGAATCGGCAGGCCAAAAGTGAGAGTTGGCCTTTGATGATTGATCTGGACTACCAACAGGAGACTGGATAACTCTTTAGTGGTTGTGAAGAAACTTTTATCTGGAATACAGGAGATCTCTGTGGGCATCACTTAGTATTACCATGTCTTGTGATTAAGGTCAATAGAAAACCACCACCACCCAATCTAGGCAAGAGTACTTGTACCTTAGACTCTGCAGAAGGTCTGGGTCACTCCACCAGGCAATGAACCTTGACCAGCTGACATTCTTGCTGAAGGCATAGGGAATTCAGAATGAGTAGTGATAGTGGTTATAGATACCTGCTACAACCACACAATCGCTTACAGAAATGAGGACTATAATTTTCATGAGGATTTTCTCCTGATTTTGTTATGAACACTTTTATGTCGATATATACATATATTAGACAAATGTTTTCAGTCTTCTTTTCCCAGATGTGACATTTGACTTATTTAGCTCTGAAGGTTCAAAGTCTAAGATCTGGTGGCCCCATGGGTTCAGGATGATGGCAGGAGCATCACATCCACTAACGGGAAGCCAGAGAACAACTAGGTTGTCATAATCCCTTCTGGAAGACATGTTCCCAAATGACCTAATTGGCTCCCACCAAGCCTCACCTCTTATAGGTTCCATACAACCCCTCTGGGAACCAAGCCTCCAATGCATGAAACTTTGAATCACACAAATATATTTGAGCCATAGCACCCATTAATAGATTTAGGATTTTTTTTCTTAACAATGGTGTGAAAGTGATATTTATTCAGTAGAAAAAGTACTTTGAATTTTGATTTTTTTCCCCAGGCTAGTGATGTGCAATACAATACTCTTTCTTGATGTCGGGCAGTGCAGCTACCTGCAGCTCCCAGTCAGCCACGTGATCATGAGGGTAACCACCACCACTTTGTAGTATCTTGGATTGCTTTGCTGTATTTGGTAGGTTAGGGGTACTATACTCATTTTTTTTTAAACTTCAGTATTTTTAATGTAAAATTGGCCTGTTGGTACATAGCCCATCAAAATTTGAGGAGCATATTATTTTACATTATAAGTTATGAACCATCAGGGCATGAGTAAACATCACTCAAGGACTCACTTCTGAGGAATTGATTACTTGCATTTATGGTTGTACACAAAGTGGTTGTATCAGGAAGAAATACGATCTTGTTATTGTCTTTATTAGGAGATAAGCTATTGCTTAAGAAGATGCACATAGATACCCAAGTAAGGGGTACAGTTATAATGGCTAATTATGTGTCAACTTGACTAGGCTAAAAGATATCTATATAGTTGATGAAACATTAGTGATGTGTCTACGAGGATACTTCCAGAATAGATAGGCATATAAACTGGGGAATTAAGTAAAACAGATGGCCCTCTCCAATGTGGGTGGGCACCATCTAGCCCACAGAGGACCTAAGTAGAACAAAAAGGGTAGAGGGAAGCTGGATACTTGGTCCCCAGAGTGGTTGTATGGAACCTATAAGAGGTGAGGCTTGGTGGGAGCCAATCCCAGCCACAATCCCAGCCCCTGCTTGAACTGGGGTATCCAGCTTCTCCCTTCCAACATGGGCTCCTGGTTTTCACTCAGTTTCACATTTAGAACAAGACTAACACCATTGCCCCCCTCCCCCAGCAGTTCTCTAATTCTTAGGCCTTTGTACTTGGACTGAATTACACCACCAGCTTTTCTGGTTCTCTCTTACTAACAGCAGATTGTGGAATGTCTTGGCCATCACAATTGCTTGTGCCAATTTCTATAACAAATCCACTTATGTATATATTTATAAACAAACTTGAAGGCTGTTGGAAGGAGGCTCTTAGAGGTTTACTGGTACAGTCGTCTGCATGGAACTACAAAAATAGCCAGGGTCTACAATGTGTAAACATGAAGTCTTCTTGAGTTACAAGGAATAGATGAACCCAAGATGAAATACCTGTTGCTCTCTGCATTCTAAGGAAACAATTTCCATTAGCAGTCCTATGTATCATCCCCACCTGCCAGTTCTGAGAGTTCCCTCATTTAAAACCCTCTCCTTCAGTTTCCTCAAACACTTCTAACTCTTAGAAGAATTAAGGTACAGTTAAATTTGAGTTGAATTAACTTTTGTATTACTACAGAATAATGGCAGTTGTTCATTCATTTTGATATATATCTCCAACATGTTGGTTTCAATTTCTTTTTTTTCCTATTGGCTAGCAGCATATCCCCAAATCATTGAGTTTAATTAACATGCATACTTGAACATTTTATAAGTAACTATATAGATTAATTGTGTATAACTTGGCTATCCTACCTGGGAACCATTTTATTCAAACTTCTGGGTTTTTACATTAAGAATAAACCACTTGGTTGACATAATCATCATACATACTTCTGAAGTACAGTGAAGTTTTAAAATATTTAAAAAAAAAATTTATTTTTTTAGGTGTAGATGGACACAACGCAATGCCTTTATTTTTATGTGGTACTGAGGATCGAACCCGGGTCCCGCTCGTGCTAGGAGGGCGCTCTACCACTGAGCCACAATCCCAGCCCCGTTTTAAAACTTTTTTACAAATGAAAAGTTCTTTGACACTCGCCTTGTATAAAGGAGGATTAATTCTGCACAAAAGAAATCAGTAAAGTACTTGGCATTTGTTGATTTTTCTTGAGTCTTACATTTTCCACTTGTTTCACGTGTATTGCTCTTATAATCGGGCCCTTGTCACATTTGGCTTGTGTTCCCAGAGGTACCTCACATCCTTTAGGATGCAAAGTAGACACTGAAATAGCTGAATGCCATTCGGCAAGCATTTATGAAGGTCCTGCTGTGAGAGTGATGCATGGTGTGATCTCTCAGCCTAGTGCTGTTTACATGTTGTGTTGGATCTTGAGTCTATGACTGTTATTGTCGCCCTGTACTACAAACATTTCTTGAACAGAAATTTGAGTGGACTTATTATTTAGTGTAGAAAGGGGTAGAAGAGTGAAGTTGCTAGGAGCCAGATTGCCTGGTCTCAGATACCTGCTTGTCACTCACTTCTTAGCTGAATAATCTTAGAAGGTTGCTGAATAGTCTTTGCCTCAGTTTTCCAACCAGTCAAATGGTCATAATAATAGTTCCTACCTCATAATTTTGATGGATGAAATGTGAGTTTACCTATATGCATATGTCTCTAGAACACTGCATGATGCTCAAGTGGTATGAAACTGCTATTATTGTATTATTATTAGTACTTAAAACCCTTAGTGTTTAATAATGGTATGAGGTAGACATGTTTTTCCCCCCTCTTTTGCATTCAGACGTATTCCTGTTTAACAGGGAGTTTCTGTAAAACCTGTTCATATTGCTACAAATTTAGGGTTTGCCCTGGGTGGCCAAAGGGTGTTGTTCAATAGCAGTATTCTTTACCTAGCACCAGGAAGCATCCACATGCTCAGGACTCAAGGTTGCTCCTGTAGTAAAAGCAGAAAGGCCTGAACTTATTCAGGAACTCCCCTCCTGTGTCCATCATTCTTTGTCTAGCTGCAGCCTGAGTGGGTGCATTTATCCATTTTGATTAGAAGCTGAATCGATAGCCCAGAATAGAGAGTCCCTCAGGCTTAGTCCCAGAGCTGCCTCCAGCTACAGGCAAAGGAAAATATTCTTTTTCTCCCTTTATATCATTTCCTACTGAAAGAAGACTTTGGATGATGTGCCTTGGGGCTCTGATGGGCAATATATTAAGGAAACTCTCTCCCCACCAACCTTACATGATTTGAGCACACCACATCCACTGCATGATCTGTTTGATTCTATAATAAAAGCTGAAATGCTAAGGGATACTTCCCCAGGAGTATTTTCAGGGAATGGGATTGAGTGAGGCTTTAAGACTCTTGATAGTTACAATTATTTTGACCATACAGTGAAATAATCAACAGAAACCTCATGCAATGAGTCATGCAGCAAATTTTTATTGAGTGGTTAGTATATTCTAGGCCCTACACAATGTGCTGGAAATATAGCAAGTTACTGTTTTCCTGGTATTTATGATTTGGCGTGGGAAGATAGAGGTCTGGACATTTTCTCTTTGGTATTTTAGAACCAACTACTATACTCTTCAGTCCTCATCTTGGCCTTAGGAGGCTGACCTGAATGTAGGCCTAGATCAGGGGGTTAGAAGCTACCACCCATGGGCCACATCTGGCTCAGTGCCTGATTTAATATGATCACAAGCTCGAATAAGCTTTATAGTTTTAAAAGGATTTTTAAAAAGGATATTTCATGACATCTGAAAATTAAATGAAACTCAAATTTGGGTTTATAAACTGAAATTTTAGTAGTCTTACTGGCACTGAGCTACACATATTTGATAACCAGGTTTTATGGTTGCTTTCTGCCCCAAAACAGAACTAAGTTACTGAGAAAAAGACCCCCTGCTCATCAGGCCTGAAATATTTACTATCTGATACTTGATAGAAAAAATTGCTGAGGTCAGACTTTCATCAACAAATTCCTGGCCCTCTGTTTTCTTGGGTTTGGCAACTTTGAAGCTATTGCTGGAGCCCAGAGGCAAGGGAGGATGAAATTTGGCCCATTTATTCTCTAGCTTCTTTGGGATCTCTTATGATTGAGTGAATCAGGATTTGAAGATCACAGGTCCTGCCAGGTGGTCTTTGCAATACAAAACCCCTTTCTTTTATGCCAGTGTCTGCTCCTTCCCTTTCCCCTCCAGGCCCAGGGTGACAGTGGCCTCATAGCTCCTAGGCCCTGGGCACTGCTCCATACCTATAGGTTCTCCACACTTGCCCTCATTTTTGTAAATAGCCACCTTGTAAAGTGATTTTCAAATCTCCTGATTTTTTTTTTTTTTAATAATCTATTTCTTGCTTGGAACCTAACAGATAAAATAATAATGAATAAATTAACAAATCAAAAAATCAAGATAATTTTAGTTGTTGAAAATGAAATATTAAGTAGAATACAAAACCGGGTAATGTGAGGGCCTGGGGATATAACTCATGCTATAGCATGTGCTTGGCATGTACAAATCCTTGAATTCCGACCCAGCACCACCCAAACCAAAAACAAACCCCAAAGAAAACAAAAAAGAAAATGGGGGAAATAGAACAGACTGAATAGTCAGAAAAGTGTCTCTAGGAGGTGAAGGTTGAAGGGTGGGAAAAGGGTGTAGCTTAGTGAGAGGGTACATGCTGAGTGTGCATGCGGCCCTGGCTTCAATCTCCAGTACTGACCCTACCATCCCCACCCCACCACCCGAAAAGAGGAAAAGATCTTGGGCAATGGCATTTGAGAGCAAAGCAGCTGGTAATAAGTTCTTAAGTGTGGTTGACTTACAGGAAGGGGCCAGTAGGCTAGGGGAGAGTGAGTAATATAGGATGAGGGAGATAAGCAGGAACCAGTTCATACTTGGCCTTGTGCATTTTCAAAGACTTTTGCTCCTATTCCCTGGACATCACCAATCTTTTGTGATTTTTGACTCCCCTGGAGGTGTCTCTCATGGGGAAAAAATGGGATGCTGTTGGTGATTCAAGTAGTTCTATGTAACCAGCCACGTTCATTTTCAGGCCATACCTTGTAAAGGCTGCCATTCTTGCTCTTTGCCTCTACCTCATCTGCCCTGTCCGTCTAGGCTGTTGTATAATTGGATCCTTGCTGGTGTCTTGCAGTGAGTCCCAACAACCTGGGAGAGGGAGATGACCTTTTAGCTGGGATTGCATCTCAGGGTGGTCAGAATATTTTGTCACATTCCTTCCTGTTCCTCTTCAATGCAATGTCGGGCATCCCCACGTGAGAGATTTTCCCCTTTTTTCAGTGGTCAGCCTCCTGCTGCAGGAATGAGGAGTAAAATCCCAGGAATGAGCCTCCTTAACATCTTGGGCAATTTCACAAGATTAGTTGACTGAAGATTCTTTTCTTTCAACTTCTGTTTCACTCAATTTTGCCCATTTCCTGTGGTATTTGTGGCATGTTCTTTTAGTTGGGGCTACACATAATTTAGGACAGACTGGTAAACACAAGTAAAATTCATTTTAGCAAATATTATCAGATGCCTCATAGGTAGCTGGCCCAGTGGTAGTGAGTAGAAAGTCTTTGCCCTCAAGGAGCATGTGATGCCACTGGGTAGTTGGGTGCCTTAGCTGGTAATTATAATTCAGTATAGTAAGGATATCAGAAAGATGATGGTCATTATAGAAGTAGTCAAGAGTTTTGTTTGATAGCCCAGATTCAGAAGGCACCCTGGCATAGTGGTACTGTCCACTGGCCGAGCCAATTGTCCCTGGGACTTTTCTTCCATATGAACGTGTACATTGTACTGACTCTCCTTGTACCAACTCTAGAGAACATACCTTTATCTAATTTGCATACAGGCATCTATAGTCTTGTAATGACCATGATAGTAAATTCAAGATTCCATTGCTATGTACTACAATTGCCAAACCAGAAAGGGAATGTGTAAATAATGCCCCGTTAGAGCCTATTGCCCAGAATGTAGCTGTCACAGTATGAAAACCTGTTTTCTTTCTCTGATCTATATGCTTGATCATGGTTTCTATTATTTTCAGGTGGTTTCATAATCATATGGATAATGCATTATCGTCATTCCTCTCTACCAGAATGTTGATGTTAAAAGCACTTTGTGTTAATGACGGATTTTTAGCACTATCTACATGTTGGTTAGCTGGAAGGAATTTAAAACTGAAAACCCCACATAATCTCTAATTGCCCTCTTAGCCAAGATTTTTTTTTTTTAATTCATGCTCCCATTGAATCTGTTGCAGGAACTGCCAGTGATTAGAAAAATGGATAGTTTTTTTTTTTTTCTTGAGCATATTCTGTTTGACTCTGCTAATGACTAATGAAGGGGCTGGAGAGAGGGAGTAGCAAGTCTGTCAAGTCCTCATTGAGCTCCTGCTGGGATGTGAAGAGAACAAAGATAGAAGGGAACTGGGTTTGTCCTTCCTGGAGTCTTGAGTTTAGCCCACAGGCCAGCAGCTCCATGCAACTAATCTTGCTCGTCTCTTGGCCTGTAAGAGGAATTGAAATGCAGCCTTTGATTTTTGCCAAAAAAAAGGAAGGATGGTAGTGTTCAAGCAAGTAACTTTAATGAAAAGAAAAGGCTGTTGGGATAAGAGGCTGTAGTAGGGGTGAGGATGGTCAGGTGAACACCTTCTGAAAGGAACAGCATCCAAACTTGCCCCCAAAGTGTTTTCACATGCTCCAGTATCTTCAAAGGAAACTGGAAAAATCTAGTTTGAAACCTAATGAATTTTTAAGTGTTGGCTTGAATTCTTTAAAACAATATGGTACAATAAAGCACATACAAGAGCAGACCACTTCTAGTCCCCAGAGAAGGAGCCGGCTCAGTGTGTCAGGATTCTCTGGGAAGTAGAACCAATACGAAATGTGTATACTGATGCCCCCTTATGCATTCTAAGACACCCATAGATGTCCTAAGTTGCAGATAGTACCAAAATCTAAATATGCTATGTTTTGTCTTATGTATACTTACCTATGATAAAGTTTAACTTAAAGATTAGGCACAAAAAGATTAAGGATTAATAAAATGGGAACAATACACTAATAAAAGTTCCATAAATATGGTCTATTTCTCTAAGTATCTTATACTGTATTCTTGTGATGGTGAACCGGTAGTTAAAGGAAACTCTCTTTAGCTTCTCTTTGGCACAAACTTCCAGTATTCTTATTCTTATTATTTCATCACAATATTCTGGATGGCACCAATGTAAAAATTAAAAATTCCAAAAATAAACAATTCATGAAGTTTTTGGATCTCAGTTAACTGTGGGTAACTGAAACTGTGGAAAGAGAAACTTCACATAAGGGGGAATTCTCTGTCCACATATTTATGTAAAATTTATGTGCAAATTGCATATTTATAAAGATGAAAAGATTTCTACTTACATATAAACAGATTTTAAGGAATTGGTATGTGATTGTAGAAATGGCAAATCTGAAACCTGTATACAAAGCAGGACAACAGGCTGGAAATTAAGGCAGGAGTTGGTGTTGGAATGTGGAAGCAGAATTTATTTGGGGGGAAGCCTGAGTTCTTGCTTACAAGGTCTTCAATGGATTAGTTGAGGCCTACCTGCATTGTTGAATGTAATCGGCTAATTGCAGATGTTAACTATGTAGACAAAATACTTACAGAGCAATACTTAGATCAGTATTTGATTAAATATTTGGGTAGTATAATCTAGCCAAGTTGACACATAGAGTAGCCATCATACCTATTGTTGGGGAAGATGGGACAGTACTTCGAGAACTCTATCATCCCATCTTCAACAAATACTGATCTAAGTATTGCTTAGCACAGGTCATCACACACTCTATAAAAATCATGTTGAATGTAATAAATTCTAACCTCAGCCAGAGGAAGAAATGTCTTGCAGTGAATAAAATTTAAAGTAGCTTCAAGTCTGTGTTGGGTAGGAATTTCCAGAGAAACAGAACCAATAGGAGCTTTATGGAGAGAGTTAGAGGGAAAATTATCATAAGGAATTGGCTTACACACTTGTAGAGGTTATGCTTGCTCTTTGCAGTCTGAAAGTTGGAGACCCAGGAAAGTCCTCCGTATGGTTTGAAAGCCAGAGTCTGCTCGACTTAGCTTCCTGCCTGACCCTGAAAACCTTGGAGGACTAGAAGCTCCAGGGGTATAAGATGATCAATGTCTGATCTCATGGCATTGGGCAGAAGGAGAACCAATCTAGTCTTCCTTCACCTGTCTTACACAGGTGCTCAGTGGAGTGGATGGTGCCCATTTGGGGTGGGAAGGGCAGTTGACTTTACTGAATCCATCAACTCAGATGCTGACTTCTTCTGGAAACATTCTCACAGCCACACCCAGAAATAATCAGCTATCTGGACATCTCATGGCCTGGTCAAGTTAACACAGAATTAAGCCTCAGAAAGTCCTACCACTTGCACAGGTTTCTTCCAAAGTGCCTAGTTCTGTGTAACATTGAGTTCTTTTTTTTTTTTTTTAACCTTTATAGGCTTCAGAGCCCTCAAACCCCGTATCTGCCTCAGTCAACTCTGCGACTGTTCCTTTATACCCTCCAGCCAGTTGTTCCCTGTTTCTGAGCCCGTGTCTCCATTTGTCAACTGGAGAAGATAAATTTCAACCATCTTCAGGGGTTCCTCAAAGACATAAAAATCAAAATGCTTTTTCTTGGTTTATTTCTCAAAATGCTATATTAGGATTTTATTAGCTGAAAAGGTAGGGCCAGCTTCTTGTACTACTTAAAGTGAAAATATATATAATTCCTACCCTCCAGGGACCAAATGTGCTTCATATGGGAAGTGTAGGTGTCACTCAGCATGGTGAATGGCACCTGGGGTCCCTTATTGGGTATTGCCTGGGGCTTGGCATTGTACTGAGGGACTCGCACACAATTATTCAACCTTCTCACAGTGGCAGTGAGGCAGATGTCCTCAATACTTTCCAAATGTGGAAGGTAAAGTGCACAGAGGCTAAACTTGCCCAAGGTCAAATAGAACAGCAATGGTGAGGTTCAAACCCTGTGATGTATTTGCTTGAGGTCTGGATGGAAGGAAGCAAATGAGAGTAGCTTCTTTGGAGTGGTGAGAAGGGCATTTGTTGTTGGTAACCACTTAACCAGGTAAACCCAGGTCCTGAGCACCTGACTAAAAAATGAAATCCTCTGTTGCTCTGAGAAAGCCACCTAGGGTCTATTTCAAATGGTGACATAGGCTGTACACTGCCCATGTCTCCTGATCCTTGGCAAGTAGAAGCTAAACTCTAACCTGTATTTCCTCTCATTAGTAGAGGCTCCTGAAGAACTGCTTTGACCCACAGGGATGTCTTTTCTTTAACACACAAGTCATTTGTATAGAGCTGGATATCCTGGCCAGCCTTGAATCTCTTCCCTTTCTTTCCATAAAGCCCTCACAGTTTAAAAGCTCCTCCTATTCCATTCTGAACACTTGATACTTGCCCTTCTTGTGGTCCATCTTTGTTTTAAAAACAAACAAAAAACATCTCTTGAGCTCCTGGTTCGCTGTGCTGTGATCTCCAGTCCATGCCAGTCCTACTTGATGTATTTATTCATTTATTGCTTCATCAAGACATTTATTAAGTAACTACTATAGGCCCTGCTTCATTTTGGCTGTTGGAATTAGAATGCGGTAAACTTGCGTGAATGAGAATTTTTGCAATCAAATTCAAATTTGAGGGAAAAGGATTATGTAAATTAGTCACAATAACAAACTGTGTTCACTGTGTCCTTGGTATGTTCTAAGTGTTATGCTTGCGTTCACTAGTTTGAACCTTGCAGTAATCTCATGAGAGTTGTTATGACTAGTATCCTCATTTTATATTAGCCATTGCTATTGGTGTAGGACAAAGTGGTTGTAGGGTAGCAGTTTTAAAATGACTAATTACAGGAGATGTGGAGCCCTGCCTACAGTGGGATAACTTGCCAAGCCGCTCACATAGTAAATGGTGAAGCGAACAGGTAGTTGGAGTCCAGAGCCCATATACCTTAGCCCACATGCAATAAGCTGCCAGATAATTTGAGTATTGGCCTTCAGAGGAGGAAGTGGTGCTCACTTTACCTGGAAGAGTTGGGGGAAGGTTTTCCTAAGGTGGCCTCTGGAGTCTTATTTAAGATTCCTTGACTTTGTGCTGTATGGACACCATTATCTTGCAGGCTTATCAAGGGCGAACCTCATGATTGAGTCATGACCTTTATCCTAGCATCTGGTCCCGAGCTTGGAACTTGGGAAGAACATTGTACGAAATGTTTGAGTCATCCTGCTTTTATTTTCCACGTGTCTCAATTGTCTGAGGGGGGAAAAATTAGAAAAAGAAGAGTGCAGGGTTTAGGAAGAAGGAAGGAAGACAAACAGCTAAGATATCGGAAAGTCCCTCTAAATAAATACTATTAGGATAAACTAAAAGTTTTCTGGATAGATGAGGATTGGCTCTTTAGATTATGAAGAGTGAGTGAATTTGATTTGTAATTGAGCAAAATGTTTATGAGGGAGCTTCTTTCTAATATTTGTCTATTCTAGCCCAGCTTTGTGACATCAGCGTCTCCTGAAGGCCTGATTCCTTCATGAGGCAGGGGTTCTTATAGAAGGCAATCTCTGAAGGGCTTGTTATCTAAAGTGTATTACTCTACCTTAGGAATGAGGGAATACAGTGGTTTTCAAAAAGAGAGATTGGCAGCAATTAAAGCAGAGAATCCAGATTGAATCCCATTGCCATAGAAGGACTTTAAGTAATCTTGGCAGAAGTCCCTTTGTTCACACTTAATGATGTTTTTCTCCAAGGAGGACATTCTTAATGCATATACTGTTGACTCCATTAATCTTGTGTGTGTATGTGTGTGTGTACGTACTCATTATAACCAACTAAATATGCTAATTATAGAGAGATTTTTGTTGGCAACAGCATTTTATGCTTTTGCCTTCTGGCTTGTGTTCACTCCCCACCCCCCCACCCCCAACAACCATGGGAACACAAAGGAATGAGTGAAACTTTCTGTAAAATTTATGAGATGGTTTTTATTTTTGTGATAAAAGATTCACTCTTCAACACACCCTCTGGTAAATTTTAAATTTTACTCAAATTAGGTTAAATCACAGCAGACAACTAAAAAAGCATATTGTTATTCTCTTTAAATTCAGTGTCCGAGATTTATAAAGTCCCCTTAACTGTAACATCCAGATCTTGGAATATCTCACTTAAGTGGTCAAAATGTCATTAGGTAAGTGCTTCTCAAATAGCGGGGTGCATCCCCCACCCCAGGATTCATTGTCACAACTGCAGAAAGGGAAACTCCTAATGATTTCTGATAGGAAGGGTCAGGGATGCTGCTGTGTGTCCTACAATGTACAAGGTGGCCCAACAACAAAGCTCAATTGTCAGTGCCAAGGTTGAGAAGCCTTGCATATCATCATCATGTGGATGAAATCTCTGATTAAAGATGTATGCATCAGAGCTTTAACATTTAATGGATGGAAGAATATATGGAAAAATATCTAGCTTGATTGTATGTAATGTGGATTACTTCTGAGAATTTTATGCAAAAAAGCCCATTGTTTTAAATCACTCACAGATAGACTAATATGCTTTTGAACAAATAAGTTATTTTTTTGCTTCAGCATTTAATTAATTTTTTTTAGTTTTACTGATTTTATTTTTTTAAATACGTGATAGCGAAGTGCATTACAATTCTTATTACAGAGTACAGTTTTTCATATCTTTATTTATAGAGTATGTTCATGCCAATTCATGCCTTTATACACGTACTTTGCATTATAATTCTTACTACACATATACCACACAATTTTTCATATCTTTGTATATAAAGTATGTTGTCACCCAATTTGAGTCTTCATACATGTACTTTGGATAATGATGTCTATTAACTTCTACCATCCTTGCTAATCCCCTGCCCCCTCCCTTTCCCTCCCATCCCTCTTCCCATCTAGAATTCATCTATTTCTCCCATATTCCCCCTCCCTACCCCACTACAAGTCAGTCTCCTTATATCAGATAAAATATTCGGCATTTGTTTTTCTGGGATTGGCTAAATTCACTTAGCATTATCTTCTCAGCTCTATCCATTTACCGGCAAATGCCATGATTTTATTCTCTTTTAATGTTGAGTAAAATTCCATTATGTATATATGCCACATTTTTTTTATCCATTCATCCACTGAAGAGCATCTAGGTTGGCTCCACAGTTTAGCTATTGTGAATTTTGCTGCTATAAACATAGATGTGGCTTGTTGAGAGCCACAGCCGAAGGAGCCCCAGCAAACTTCCAGCTGCCAGCTGATTGGCTCCTCTTGGGTGATGCTCATTGGGCTGTTTCCCCGCCCTTTCAGACCACGGAGCTGCTCATTGGGGGACTCTTTTGGCTCCGCCCATGCAACCCAGCCAATCGGCCTCAAGAGCAGGAGGAGTGGGGGGGTTGAGAGGCTTGTGGGAAGGTGGTGGCAGTTAGGCTCTGAGGGAATTCCTGAAGAGCTCCTGTGGTGCAGGTGTGGTCTAAAAATAAAGTTCGTTTCTGCTTGATAAGTGGCTCGTTAATTGTGCCCGGCCAGACTGCGGCATTTGGTGGCCCTTACGGGGAATATACACCCCTTCCCAATTCCCTCTTTTTGCTTTAAAAAGTACATTTTAATAGTTTGATGAGCAGTCTGGCTGGGCACAATTCACGAGCCACTTAACAAGCAGAAACGTTAGAACACACGCTGCACCACACAGCTCTTCAGGAGTTCCCTCAGAGCCCAACTGCCACCACCGGCTTCCCACAAGCCTCTCAACACCCCCGCCCCCACTCCTCCTGCTCTTGAGGCCGATTGGCTGGGTTGCATGGGCGGAGCCAAAAGAGTCCCCCAATGAGCAGCTCCATGGTCTGAAAGGGTGGGGAAACAGCCCAGTGAGCATCACTGCAGAGGAGCCAATCAGCTGGCAGCTGGAAGTTTGCTGGGCCTCTTTGGCTGTGGCTCTCAACAGTGGCTGTGTCCCTGTAGTATGCTGTTTTTAAGTCCTTTGGATATAGTCCGAGGAGAGGGATAGCTGGGTCAAATGGTGGTTCCATTCCCAGATTTCCAAGGAATCTCCATACCTCTTTCCATATTGGCTGTACCAATTTGCAGTCTCACCAGCAATGTATGGCATTTTTTAATCTAAAGAGTTTGAACTCTATTTTTAGGACTGTGGGCTATGAACCAGTGATAATGTAGGACCAAGGATTTTGCAACTTCTTATATTTTTTCTTGAGTTAATAAATTTCAATCTCTGATGTTGAACATTTTTTCATATATTTGTTGATCAATTGTATTTCTTCGAAGTGTCTGTTCAATTCCTTAGCCCATTTATTAATTGTGTTGTTTGTTTTTTTGATGGTATGTTTTTTGAGTACTTTATATATCCTGGAGACTGATGCTCTACCTGAGGTGTGTGTGATACAGATTTTTTTTTCCCATTCTGTAGGCTCTCTCTTCATGTTATTGATTGTTCCTTTGTATGAAGAGACTTTTTAGTTTGATTCTATCCCATTCCATCCCATTGATTTTTGATTTTACTTCTTGCACTTTAGGAGTCTTGTTAAGGAAGTCAGACCCTAAGCTGACATGGTGAACATTTGGGCCTACTTTTTCTTCTATTGGGTGTAGGGTCTCTGTTCTAGTGCCTAAGTGTTTGATCTACTTTGCATTGCTTTTTGTGTAGGGTGTGTGAGAGAGGTTTGATTTCATTTTGCTACATATGGATTTCCAGTTTTGCCAGCGCCATTTGTTGAAAAGGCTGTCTTTTTCTCCAGTGAATGTTTTTGGCATCCTTGTCTAGTATGAGATAATTATATTCATGTGGGTTTTTCTCTGTCTCTTCTATTCTCTATCATTGGTCTACATGTCTATTTTGGTGCCAATACTATGCCATTTTGTTACTATAGCTTTGTAGTGTACTTTAAGGTCTGGGATTATGATGCCTCCTGCTTTACTCTTTTTCCTAAGGATTGCTTTGAATATTCTGGGTCTCTTATTTTTCCAAATGAATTTCATGATTGCTTTTTCTACTTCTTAAAGAATGGTTTTGGGATTTTAGTTTGAATTGCATTGAATTTGTATAGCACTTTTGTAGTATGACCATTTTGACAATATTTTGCCTATCCAAGAACAAGGGAGATATTTCCATCTTTTGAGGTTTTCTTCAATTTTTTTCTTTGGTGTTCTGTAATTTTGATTGTAGAGGTCTTTCCTCTCTTTGGTTAAATTGATTATCAAGTATTTTTATTTTATTTTTTTAAGAGAATCTTTTTTTTTGTTTTTACTATAGATGGACACAACACAATGCCTTTATTTTTATGTGGTGCTGAGAATCGAAACTGGGTCCCACCCATTCTAGGTGAGCACTCTACCACTGAGCTACAATCCCAGCCCACTTTATTTTTTGAGTCTATTGTTAATGGGGTAGTTTTCCTAATTTCTCTTTCAATGGGTTCATCACTGATATATATGAATAAGTTTGATTTATGGGTGTTGATCTTATATCCTGCTATGTTGCTGAATTCATTTTTTAGTTCTGAAAGTTTTCTGGTGGAATTTTTTGGATCTTCTAGATATAGAATCATGTCATCAGCAAATAGTGATAGTTTGAGTTGTTTCTTTTCCTATTTGTATCCCTTTAAATTCTTCCTTCTAATTGCTCTGGCTAGAGTTTCAAGGCTCATATTGAATAGAAGTGGTGAACCGAGGGCATCTTTGTCTTGTTCAGTTCTTAGGGGGAATGCTTTCAATTTTTCTCCAGTTAGAGTGATGTTGACCTTGAATTTAGCATAGATAGCTTTTATAATGTAGAGGTATGTTCCTACTCTCCCTAGTTTTTCTAGTGTTTTGAACATGGAGATGTGCTGTATTTTTGCCAAATGCTTTCTTTGCATCTGTTGATGATCATGATCCTTGACTTTGTCTGTTGATGTGATGAATTATGTTTTTTGATTTATGTATATTGAACCAACCTTGCATCCCTGGGATGAACCCCACTTGATCATAGTGCACTATCTTTTTGAAGTTCTGTATGCGATTTGCCAGAATTGCATTGAAATTTGTGTTGATATTCATCAGGGATATTGGTCTGAAGTTTTCTTTCCTTGACATGTCTTAGTTTGGTTTCTGTATCAGAGTAATACTAGCTCATAGAATGAGTTTGGAAGGGTTTCCTCCTTTTCTATTTCATGGAATAATGTGCAAAGTATTAGTGTTAATTCTTCTTTAAAAGTCTTGTAGAATTCAGCTGACAATCTGTCTGGTCCTTTTTAGTTTGATTCCATCCCCTTCCATCCCATTGATTCTTGATTTTACTTCTTGCACTTGTCTCTTGCTTTACTTAGCTGGTAGCCTTCTTCTGTTTCATTGCTTGATGGCATATTCTGTTTATTGCTTGAGATTGATCTGTTCAAATTGTGTATGTCCTCCTGGTTCAGTTTGTGTAGGTCATATGTCTCTAGAAATTTGTTGATGTCTTCAAGATTTTCTGTTTTACTGAAGTATGAATTTTCAAAATAGTTTCTGATTATCATCTGTATTTCAGTAGTGTCCATGGTGGTATTTCCCTTTTCATCACAAATTTTAGTAATTTGAGTTTTCTCTTTTGCTTCATTAGCTTTGCTAAGGGTTTATCAATTTATTTACATTTTCAAAGAACCAACTTTGTGTTTTGTCATTTTTTTGTATTCTTTTGTTTCAATTTCATTGATTTCAGCTATGATTTTAAATATTTCCTGTCTCCTACTGATTTTGGTGTTGATTTGTTCTTTCTCTAGGGCTATGAGACATAATGTTAGGTCTTTGTTGAATTTCTGTTCTTTTAATGAATGAGCTCAATGCAATGAACTTTCCTCTTAGCACTGCCTTCCTGATGTCCCAGAAATTTTGATGTTGTATGAAAATTCTCATTTACCTCAAGTATTTTTTTATTTCATCCCTTTTTCTTCTGTTATCCATTTGTCATTCAATAGTGTATTATTTAGTCTCTAGGTGTTAGAATAGCTTCTTTTTTATTCTATCATTGATTTCTAATTTCATTTCATTATAATCTGATGGGATGCAGTGTAGTATCAATCTTTTTTTTTGTATTAAGAGTTGCTTTATGGCATAAGATATGGTCTATTTTAGTGAAGGATCCGTGTACTAGTGAGAAGAAAGTGTATTTGGTTATTGATGGCTAAAATAGTCTATATATCAAGTCTAAATTGTTTTATTTAGTTCTATAGTTTCTTTTAGTTTTTGTTTGGAAGATCTATGAGTAGTGAGAGGAGTGTTTTAAAATCACCCAGTTTTATTATGTTATGGTCTATTTGATTCTTGAAGTTGAGAAGGGTTTGTTTGTACATAGATCCTCCATTGTTTGAGGTATAAATATTTACAATTGTTATGTCTTGTTGATGTGTAACTCCTTTAAGCAGTATGAAGTGTCCTACCTTGTCCCTCCTAGTTAATTTTGACTTGAAGTCCACCATATCTGATATGAGGATAGAAACCCCTGCTTATTTATGCAATCTGTGTGAGTTACGTTTTTTTTTCCCATCCTTTCACCTTCAGTCTGTAGATTCTTTGTGAAGTGAGTCTCTTAGAGATAGCATATTGTTGTGTCTTGTTTTTTAATCCAGTTTATGAGTCTGTGTTTTGAGTTTAGACCATTAATGTTTAAGGTTATTATTGAGATATGATTTGTGTTTCCTGCCATTTGGGTTTATTTCTAGTTTTTAATTTGAATTAGTTTATCCTTTGATTGACTATTCCTTTAGTGTAGTTTCTCTTTGCTGGTTTTCACTTTTTTTCCCCATTTCATCTTCATGGACTATTTTGTTGAATATTCTGAAGCACAGGCTTTCTGGTTGCAAATTCATTTAATTTTTGTTTATCATGGAAGTTTTCATCAAATCTGAAGCTTAATTTTGCTGGATATAGGATTCTTGGTTGACATCCATTTTCTTTCAGAGCTTGGTATGTTATTCCAGGACTGCCTAGATTTGAGAGTGTGGGCTGAGAAATCAGCTGAGATCCGTGTTGGTTTTCCCCATATGTAATCTGATATTTTTCTCATGCAGCCTTTAAAATTCTGTACTTATTCTGCATGTTAGGAATTTTCATTATAATGTGCCTTGATATGAGCCTGTTGTAAATTTTGCACATTTGGGGTCCTGTAAGCCTCTTGTATTTGATTTTTCCATTTCATTCTTTAGATTTGGGAATTTTTTGATATTATTTCACTGAAAAGATTGTGCATTCCTTTTGTTTGTATCTCCTTGCCTTCATCTATCCCAGTAAATCTTAAATTTGGTCTTTGCATGTTATCCCATAATTTTTGGAACTTCTGTTCATGGTTTCCTAACTACTTATGGTCATGGTTTCTACTCTCCATGTTCAACTCTATTTTCAAGATTATATATTTTGTCTTTGTTGCCTGAGGTTCTGTCTTCCAAGTGGTATAGTCTGTTGGTAATTTTTTTAATTGAATTTCTAATTTGGTCTATTATTTCCTTCATTTTAAAGATTTTTTTTAAAAGAATTTCTACTAAAGTGATCTTTTGCTATTGGTATTTTTTCTCTTACACCGTCCTTTACTTTGCATACTTAACTATGTACATTTTAAACTCCTGATATGTCTTCCACTATAGTGTTAGTGGATTCTGTTATTGAAGTGTCTTGGTTTGCTTAGGGTGATTTGTTCCCTTGCTTTTTCACATTGTTTGTGTGTCTACCCATCTAACAGTGTGGATCTGAGGCAGTAGAGTTTTTATTCTGTGGACTTATCATGCCCCTGAAGGTTTCTAGTATCTCAATATTTCTGGATTTTAGGGTGCCTGATGTTCTCCTTATGGATCTTCTAGCACTTGAATGGAAGAACAACCTGGGACTCCTGAGAACAGGACAGGGGGACAGGAGATGGATCCCAAGTATATAATCACAGACTACTGACACTGGTATGGTATAATTTAGTTTGGGCTTCCTTGTTTCTGAATTGTGTACTGGGAATCATGGATTTGTTGCATATGTTACTATTCAGAGCTGTTCTCACATTGTTTCTGGCAGTAGTTCTCCAAGACCATATCTATATAAACTAGTACACAAGGCTACCATCATGGCTGTTCACCTTGCAAACCTCTAATGAGCTTTGTCTCTTATAGACTTTGTCCATGCCAAGCATGATTCAGAGGCATGGAGTGGAAGCCAGTCAGTATCATGTGCTCTACAAGGTCTGGCAGGTCATCCTTCACAGTGAATATTGGGAGTTGAGTTAAACTGGAATGAAGAACCCATCCTCTTCACAGGCATCTGACAGGGTCCATTTGCTGGTAACATGGGCTAGCTACTAATTATTCCCATCCTGAGTTACCCAGGATTTCCAAGCATACGGTCATCAACACTGCTTTTTGGTCCCCATCTATCCTTCTGTTGGTATCACTTATAGGAATCCTTATTATTGACAGTATTATTATTGTCAATTTCACCAATCCCTATCCTGCTGAAAAGGGACACCCTGGCTTGGCAAGGACAAGTTCTATAAGGCAAGGAGACACAAACAAAAGGAATGCACAGTCTTTTCAAAGAAACTATTTTTTTTCCAGCATTCACAGGCATACATGTGTGTTTTAGATAAATATGGAAATATAAAAATTATTTATCCTCTTACTACTAAGTTTTAGACATTGTTTTATGTGTGTATGAATGAACATTTTTAACCATAAAGAGCATAGTGTTATTTAGCTTATTTCATTTGAAGTATGGCAATTGTTTACCTGTATCCTTATATAGCTTGGGTAATATTTTAAATGATGCTTAGACCATAACATGCAGCTATGCATACATACATAATACATATTTTTTGAGTCGATTTGGCTCAATTTACATTTGTGCTGCTGTTTTCACTATGACAGTTATCCATCATATTTGTGAACAACTCTAATTATTTATCTGTGAGGATAAAATCCTGTCATGGAGTTGTTTAGTAAGTAGCTCTGCACATTTTTAAGACTTTCAATGTTTCAAAACAACCTCCAAGAGATGTTTACCACGTCATTAATTTTCTAATACTGAATGTGCTAAAACTTTCATGCTTCACCCTTTTAAAAAAAATTAAAAACCTTTTCTGTCAGTGTTGATTTTTTTTTTTTTACCTTTCTCACTTTTAAGGATATTATAGAGGTATCCACTATTCCAATTTTTTTCATTATTACACATTTTTTTATTTACTTATTTTTATTTTTTGTTTTAGTTACACATGACAGTATGATGACCTTGACATACCGTATATTTGAATCAGATGGGATATAATTTCTCATTTTTCTGAGTGTACAGGCTTCAGAATCACATTGGTCATGCAGTCACATATATACACACAGTAATAATAATGTCTGTTTCATTCTACTATCCTTTCTATCCCCCCAACCCCACCCCTCCCCTCCCATCACTTCTCTCTACCTAATCTAAGGTATCGCTATTCTTTTTTTTTTCTTTTTTTCTCACATCTTCATACATGTGTTTTGTATAACGATGAGGGTCTCCTTCCACCATTCATGCAATTCCCCTTCTCCCTCCCTTTCTTTCCCACCCCTCTTCCCTATGTAAAGGTAATGTTCTTCCCCTGCTCTTCCTCCCTACCCCATCACTATTCCAATTTTAAAATGACATTTGAATTGGGAATTGATGTTGAATTCCATCAAATGACCATCTGTCCATGTTATCAAATGATTCTTATTATTTCTCATGTTGAGTAGATTAAATACTATGAATGAGTGTCCCAACATAGTCACCCTTCCTTTCTTGCCCTTTTTGTTTTCCTGTGTCCCCCTGCTTTGAGGCAAGTGGGCCTCTTGTTTGAGATGGAGATGTTCTGTTGCTCCTGGGCCATTTGAGCAGGCTGTGCATATTATCTTTGGCCAAGGTTTCTTGCAGTGCAGTTTCAGTAATAGAGCTTCGAGTTTGTACTTCACTGAGGGCCTACTTTGCTGTTGATCTAAGAAGGAATGACATGATTCCAAGTGGGTCCTTTCATTCTCCTGTGCCACTTTCTCACTGACCTTGAACTTGGGGGATGCTGTTGAGACATTTCAGCACTTCCTTTAATCCTGCCTACCCTGCACTGCCTCCTCATGAGTGGAAGTTAAGTCAATGTTTGATATCTTTTTTTCAGCTTAGATTAGATCATTTATGGAAAATACATCTTGAGGCTTATGGTGGAGCTTGAGAACCATGGCCTGATCACAGTGTTGATGATTTGTTACTCATCATTTTTGTATTCATTTATTTTCATCACTGCTTAGGAGACAGAGTCTATTAGAATAAATGTAGAATGTGGCACACACCAGTATATTGGGTAAACCTATTGAAGGAGGAAAACACAAATTCAGTGTATATGTGTTGGTTAACCAAAAAGTGCTTTATTAAAAATATTTCTGCTTTTAGTTTTGAGACTTAACAGATATGATGATAGTTTAAAATGGTAACATAGGTGAATAGAACCATGAGTATAAATTGTAATGTGGCATAATTCTAAGGATACTAGCATTATCTGATAGTTTAATTTTAGAGTCACTTCAATTACTTTGATCTTTATTGGAGGCTGGAAACAATTTTCTGAAAACTAAATTAAATATTCTACCATTCACTGTCTTAAAAGTAGAGAAAGTATTTTTAAGACTCCACTTTTTGAGAGTTTCCTGTGCACTGTGCATTTTGCAATAGTGTAGTTTAGAACAAGTTCCATAGAAATTTGGTTCCACAACTAAAATATGCCCAAAGCTTTTCAATACTCATATATATATCTCCATATACCTTTGAGAACAGATTTGTCAAATCTTGTGAATATATGTAACCACCATCTAGGCACATGTATTCCCTTACAGTGGAAAAAAAGCAATTTACAATCTATGTGTTAAACACAGGAGGCCAAAGTTACCATGATTTAATGGAAACCAAATTTGAGTGTTTTCAAACAATCCAGAATATAAATATACAGGCCTGTGGAATGTTATCAAACAAAGCATTATCTGCTAAAAGTCTTTGTAGATGGGAAGGAAAACAGATAGCTAGATGTTGACAGTGAATGCCAGGTTTTAACTGTTAGCTTTACTAAAGCCATTTATTTGCAGCAGTTCTCAGTGGGGTTGATCACACATCTAATAATGCTTGTGAAATCTGTATGTGAGAGCTACTCTAAACATGAGAAAATTGTCCACAAAGCACTCATTTTAACTCATAAGCTTAAACTCTATAGTAATGGATTGATGGCTTCATTTAGAAATTTTTCAAAAAGAGGATATTTTGATTCAAATACAACCAGTGACTATTTCAAGATTTTTTTAAAGTAGTAATCTCATGTAATTGTATCATCCTCAGTGCGATAGTGTGGAAATTGAAGATTGAATATCTTCCTACTTTTTTGTATTCAATGAATATATTGTTGTAAAGTTCTATGTAAATCACATTTAGAAATCAATTGAATCATTTCAGATATATTAGAGACTCTCTCTGTGTGAAAGAATCCATTTGGAAAAGCCTTCGTACACTGATGTGTCATTGCCGAGTTTATAGCATTTAAATATAGATTTTCTTAGACTTGCTTAAAGTGTGTGTTCTGGTTAATCATTCTGACATCCTAACTTGACTTAGCCTTGTGGTCACTGAAGAGTTTTGAAGAAAATAGGTTGTAAAAGTAATTGTGGAGTTAAAAACCAAGCCAGGAAATAGAATTCCTGCAAATATATTTTATTTTTATTTTTGTCAAGGTTACATCTAATTTAAAAAAAAAATGTACGGTTTTATAAGGTTCACAATAAATGGCAGCAGATCTTTCTGGTACTCTGCTCAGCTCAATTCCTACTCCCTGGAGTCGATGACTTTCTCAGGTCTGTTTCTCCTGTGTTTTCTTTGTATTTCTAAGAAAAATGTGTATATACTGTTCTTTCTTCATATGTTTTTCAGTTTTAGATATTCTCTATTGACTTCTTTAAAAACTAGGCTCTTCACTTCAACTAAGATTCTACTGTCCCCACACAGGAGGTGTATCATAGGGTATAAAAATCGGTATTTGTTCTAATTATGTTGATGTCAAGTGTGATGGGATAGTAAATTGTTTCATCCTAATTTTTGTGACAAAAGACCAAATCCCAAAGGGAAGTTGAAGATCAGTGTATTAATCAACTTCTTCACTGCTGTGACTAAAAGACCTAACCAGGACAATTGGAGAAGAGGAAGAGTTTATTTGAGGGCTCATGCTTTCAGAGGTCTCAGTCCATAGACAGCTGTCTCCATTCCCTGGGGCTTGAGGTGAGACAGAACATCATGGTGGATGAGTGTGGTGGAGGGAAGCAGCTCACATGATGATCAAGAATCTGAGACTGACCTCAGCTCACCAAATACCCTAAAGACATGTCTCCAGTGATCTGCCTCTTCCAGCTCTACCTGACTGGCCTTCAGTTACCACTCAATTAACGCCATCAGGGGATAAATTCAAAGATTAGGTTAAGGATCTATTCTCATAACCCAATCATGTCTTCCCTAAACCTTCTTGTATTCTCTCACACATGAACTTTTGGGGGACACCTTATATCCAAACTATAACAATTGGGATGCATAGCCAAGAACTAGCTGCTTGTTCAGTGGTGGTGAAGAAGCTTATTTTGCTGGAAGCATTGCTGAAGTAAATTAAAGAGCTTAATAAATGGAAAGCTATACCCAGAGTTTGAAGGTGCAAAAACTGCCTGAGCATTTCCCACGAACATATATGGGCCTGATGGCATAGGCTGGCCTGGAGCCAGTGTTACTCTGGCTTATGAAGATGACTTGGGTTTTGTGGTCAGCGAGAGTGACCATATAGTACTCTGAAGTGGGAGAGGTGGTCTGGGGGATCTATGCCCAATCCCTGAAGCACCTTTGGTGCTGGGGATTGAACCCAGGAGTTCTGTACCAGTGAGGTACATCCACAGTCTTTAAAAAATTTTTTTGTTTGAGACAAGTTCTCAATAAGTTTCTGGCCTCAAACTTGGAATCGTCCTGTCTCAGTCTCCTGAGTCACTGGAATTATAGGTGAGTGCTGGCTACATATGGCCTTAATTTTTTGTTTGATTGTTTTTTGGTTCTTTTTAGATATACATGACAGTAGAGTGTATTTTGACACATTATATGTACATGGAGTACAACTTATTCTAAATAGGATCCCATTCTTTTTTTTAGAAATACTTTTGGCCATTCTTCCTATACTCTGCTCTGTCCTCATCTTTCATAGGTATGCATTATCCCTGAATCCTGCGTTCTTCAGGGGTCTGCTGTACACATTATTCCCATTAGAAACGGGGTTACCCACTGCTGGGCTTTTTTCATGGGCTTTCAGAGCTCCATGTTTTTTTTTTCTTCCTCTATCCTTTTTTTTTTTTTGCCTCAGAATCTCCATTGATAGGATTTGTGGGGTGTTGAGTCAGGGTGGTGGTAAACATGTGTTCCATCTTTAGCATTTCTCTAATATTAAGGCATACAATGGCAGCCTGAGGAGAAGGCAAATAATGAACTCTTCTGAAGACATGGAAATATTTGAACATTTGCAGCTTCTTTCTGCTCCTGGTCTTGATTCAGTTGTTTCACACTTCTTGAAATGGGAGGGGAAGGGTAACCATGTCCCTTCAGATAGTGTTCTCCAAGACAGCAGCCAGCCTGGAGTCATACCACACATGCGTCCCTGCACACATTCAACTGGGGTAAGGGCTTACAAAATATATTCCTTTACCCTATGGGGCTCCATGTAATCCTTCAATGATTTTTTAAATAAAATACAAAGAAAAAGAATAGAAGAGTCAATTATTTTTCAAAATTGACCAGTCCATTATACATAATGGTGGGACTCATTAAGTCATATTTATACAATGCACATAAGATCATTTGGATCAATTTCATTCCCTACCACCTTCCCTCTCCCTCCTCTCTTCCCTCCCCAGGATCTGTTTACTGTACTCTACTGATCTTCTATTACTGCATTATGACTATATATTAAACAGGATTCATTGTAGCATATTTGTACATGGACATAACATAATTTGGTAGATTTCATTTCCCAGTATTTTCCCATTTCCTTTCCTTCTCCCTCTCAATCCTCTTTCTTTATTCCACTGGTCTTCTATTTTCAGGACACTCCCTCTCTTAAAATTCCTTTGTCTCTCTGTACCTTCTGCATATGAGAGAAAATATTCGACCCTTAACTTTGAGACTATTATTTCATTTAGCATGATGTTTTCCAGCTCCATCCTTTCACCAGCAAAAGCCATAATTTTATTCTAGAAGAATCAATTCTTGACTGTTGTGCTTTCAAGCACTCGTGTCAAAAATTTAAACATCAATTAAAAGATGATTCAAGGTTGACTTTATCTATACTCGATTGGACTTTAAAGTCTGCTTTTAGATCCCAACTTGTGTGTCAGATAAGAGTCACTATGATCATTCTGTTCCACCCTGTGTAGAACCCAAATATTAAATTTATTCTTGTGGCCATGTGGCATAATGGAAAAAGTTGAGTCTTATGATTCATACAACCTTGGGTTCAAATTCTAGTTGTGCCACAGTAGACACATTATTTAACTATTCTTAACCTTTGGTTTTCTTGCCTCTAGAGTAGTTACAGTTACAGCTACTTAATAGGTTATTTTAAAAGTTAATATTAAGCAATATTTTAAGCACTATGAAAAATGCTATGTACACAGTAGATGTTTAAAAGATTAATTTCCTTCTTGGACCCACAGCTAGAATTCACTTATTATTTTTCATGAATCAGATACCTTATTACTTTCAGGATTTTGATGTAAGCCCAAGAATATTTACTCACATTTATTGAATGCTTGCTACTTTATATTATTCTGTGTTTTCTGTTGACTTATTTATTCTCAATAAAATACGTTAGTTACAATTTTCATTTCTATTTTATATATAAGTAAATTGAGGTGCAGAGAGGTTAAATAACTTGCTCAAGCTCACCTAACCTTTCACTGGTAAAGATGAGATTTGAACCTAAAATAATGATAGCATTTCCTAGCTTTGTTTAGGAGAAAAGATGAGCTTAACCTTCTCTTATAGTTTGACCTTCTGGAAAGTTTGTAATAGCTCTTCATGTGGAATGAAAAAAATCACAGAAAAGTTTTTCTATAAGGAAATAGTATGAAATACATATAGAATTCATTTTGTGTGTGTGGGAATGTTACAGATTGAGGCGATCTCATTTAAAACCGGTGTGGTGGCACACACCTGTAATCCCAGCAGCTTGGGAGGCTGAGAGGGGAGGATAGCAAGTTCAAAGCCAGCCTCAGAAAAAGGGAGGTGCTAAGCAACTCGGTGAGACCCTGTCTCTAAATAAAATACAAAAAAATGGCTGGGGATGTGGAACTGAGTGACCCTGAGTTCAATCCCTGGGACCAAAACAAACAAACAAACAAACAAAACAAAGCAAAACCCTAGTTTAAAATTTCAGGTAAGATCTTGAATCTGGGTCTCAGCCTTAGAGCAATTCCCTACCCCTGAGAGAGTGGTTGAAAGGATGTGGCTTTTCAGGAGACAGTTTCATGGAGCTGGGATTCTGGAGGGTGAGGGCAGGTAAATCAGGGATAGTATTGGCAGAAAGTATGCCTAACTTTACATATTGGCTTAAATTAAAGGAACATTAATTTACAGTTGCAACAAAATATCTGGAACTAGGGTTGAAGAATTATTTTAGTGACTTTATTCAGTACCTTCCAGCATTCTATTTCTGTTTTTCACTCCTTCTCTGTATAAATTTTTCATATTTCTGCTGGTCATCTCTTCTTTACAAAGTGGCTGCCAGAATCCAGATACTATGTGTGCACCAAAAGCAAGAAGAGGAAAGGAGCATAGTTAGCCGGGTTTCTTCTTCCCCCAGTCTTGCTTTTTTTTTTTTTCCAGAAGCCCAAAGAAAGAGACATTCAACTTGCTCATTAGCCAGGGTGGAGCCATGTGCATTTGTCTGCCTGGGAAGGAGTCTGGGAACACAAGCAACTAACTTACTGGCCTTTGTTGTGAGAAACAGGAGTTGAACAAAAGTTAGGAATGAATATCACCTTAGCCAGTCAGCTGTGTCAGCCATGATGGGTGGAGACCTGGGCAAAGTTGTCAGTTGCCATGGGAATGGAAAGCCCTAGATTAGGCGGACAGGTTCATAGATGTATACTACATGGTATGTAAATAGTCGTGAACTCGGACCTCGAGGACTTTGAACCATCCTCATGAGAGGAGGCTTAGCCCCTTGAATTCTTTCTCTGACTTTCAAAGACTACATGGATCTTTCTGCTACCAGGCTCTGCTGATTTGAGTTTTCCAGCAACTCTTCTGTTATTTTATCTCTTCTAGAGCTACCAGAACTTAATCTCACTTCATGTCCACCAGTTCATGGTGGTGTCTTGTTCCTTTTGTGGTTAAGAGTTCAGACCATTTCTTAATCACTCAGTTCATAATTTAGTTAATAGACTACCTGATAGCAATTGCATTTTGCTATTTTGTCCTGCAGTTTAGTTTTTTGACATCAAGGTGTCCTATTTCACCAGTAAGAATGTAGATTCCTTTTTATTCATTTTTTTAAAAAACATTTTTTAGTTGTTGTTGGACCTTTATTTTATTTATTTGTACGTGGTGCTGAGAATCGAACCGAGTACCTCAGGCATGCAGTGAGCCACAACCCCAGCCCCTTATTCATTTTTTTAATAGACAAAATTGTGTTATGTGCTGCATTTTTAAAATATATGGAATGACTTAATTGAGCTAATACATGTGCTACTTCATGGACTTTTATTTTTGTGGTGAGAACACTTCAAATTTACTTTCTTGGTAATTTTTGTGAATACATTGCTTTTAGCCATAGTCACCGTGTTGTCTGATAGGTCTCTCCCTTCGATTTCTGTCTTTTAATTGAGCTTTTGTGTTCTTTGACACAAAAGCAACTTCCCAGTCCTCCAACCTGTTGCCTGTGGTAACTACTATTTTATTCTCCATTTTTTATGAGTTTACACAGTGTATATAAGAATGAGACCATGTGATATTTGTCTTTGTGTCTGATTTCACTTAGCACAATGTCCTCCAGGTTCATGTTGTCACAAAAGAGAGGATGTTCTTTTCTGAGGCAGAAGAATATTTCATTGTGTATATATACCACATTTTCCTTCTCCATTTATCTGCTGCTGCTGGACCCTTGGCCTAATTCCATATCTTTGTTCTTACGCATGTATTGCAGTGAACTTGGGAGTGTAGAGATCTCTTTGACATACTCATTTCATTTGATTTGTGCATAAGCCCAGTAGTAGAATAGTGGAAGTCATATGCTAGTTGTTTTTAATTTTTTGAGGACCTTCTGTTCTCTCTGTCATAACAGCTGCACTAATTTCCATCCCTCACTGGCTTCCTTTTTCTCTACATCTTCACCAGGACTTGTTACCTTTAGTTTTTTCATTGTGGTCATTCTAACAGAGGTGAAGTATGCCTCATTGTGTTTTAAATTCTAATTTAGATCGCCCTGATACTTAGTGATCTTGAGCTCCCCCACCCCATATACCTGAGGTAATTTGTGTGTCTCCTTTAGAGAGACACCTGTTGAGGTCCTTTGTCCATTTTAAAATTGGGTTGTTATTTTGCTTGCCATTGAGTTGTTTGAGTTCCTTGTTGTTGTTGTTGTATTTTTGGATATTTACTCTTTATCAGATATGGTTTGAAAACATTTTCTCCTGTTTTGTGGACTGTCTTTTCACTCTGTTAATTTGTTTCTTTTGCAGTGCAGAAGCTTTTTAGTTTGATGTCATCTCGTGGCTGTTTTCTCTTGGGTTGCCTGTGAAGATTGTGGGTATCTTACAATGGATCCTCCCCACTTTTCTTTGTAAAGGCCATGGCAAAAGGCAGAGCACCTGGTTGGTACTTGATTTAGACATATTGGTTAACTCTCCTCATATGAGGAAGTTTTTTTAAAACCCTAATTTATCCATAAAAGTAATTTAAATCTGTGGCATGCTTCCAAAAGTTCCAGAAAACAAAGGGAAACATTTCCTTTCGTGTACACTCTTCTGACCCAGCTTGAACTTTGTTTTAAGCCATATACTGAAATATGTTGTTTTCTTCAAAAACCCTGTAATGCATTATCCTGCAGGTAATGATGATTTTGGGGGGGGGGGGGGGGCGGAAGAAAACCCAAACTATGTTCCCTAAGCTGTTTTTCGTTTTGTATTATAGACAAAACGGCTGCTATGCATATCCACTGTGCTATTTGGGTTCTCCTATTTTTTGAAGTATTTTCAGTAATACCATGGGTTGTCGAATTTTCTTTCTCGAGTCAAGTGACTATTTTGTATGGGCAGAAAAGGAAAAGACTTAATGTGAGCACAGCAGTTTTTAAAAAGAAGTCGCATTCTTTAGAGAAGGGGAGATAACAGTGGGGCCTCCAAAAAGGTCGAGGTGCTCAAACAGTGGATACAGCCATAGGCTCTGTGTTTGCTCAGTGTTTGATGAATGAAAATTCTATTTGTACTTGAGGATGATAGAATTTGAAATGGTTGTATTTCAGCTTTATAATGTTCTTGAGAGTGTGACTGCATTTTTTTTGCCCTTTTTTTTTCTTTTCATCTTTGATGTCCAGCTGGTATTTTGAGACAAGAGTATGATTATGGAATTGGGTTTGAAGAGCAGCACTAAATCATTCTCACTTGGTACTTGACCTTCATCCTCAACGGAATAGATTTCATGGGAAGAATCAGGTTGGGGAAGATATAATTTAATTCTGCTATGGGTCAAGCAAAAAGGTTAAGTTCTTTAAGTTCCTCATCCTATGATACCGCTTGGTGATTTTTTTTTTCTTTTGGGAAGAAAAGCAATTTTTAATATTAGAATCATTTTTTCTCTGTTCCACATTTTTATTTGATTACTTGAACAGACAAGCATATTTTAAAATAGTTTTTTTTTTTGTTTGTTTGTTTCCTTACCACTACTTCTTCATGTACCTTTTAGGAAAGAGTCAATTTAAAAAAAAAAAAAAAAGATTATATTGCTTCTATCTTGACATGGCAGGTGGCAAATAATAAAACCTTATGGTTTTGAAGTTATTAATTATTTGTTTAAAAAGAGTTACTGGAACAGGAGTATATTTATCTCTTTCCTCTGCACCTCAAAATGAGGTCATAGATGTTACTCTGAAGATTTCTTCTGTAAATTCTTTAGTTTTGACATGGCCTTGTTTTGGATAGTTTCCTAAAGAAACCTCAGTGTCTCTTTGTCACATTTGTTCCCTTCATGGTGCCTCCCTTCAGGAGGATGTGCTCCACCCTCCCTGCATTCCAATTTGCCATGTCTATGGTGTGATGTTTTTCTCCCCCACTTGGAGGAGATATCATCTCTCTGCTGGGTCAGTTGTTAAATGATCATGCTAATCTCCCAAACACTCTTGCTTTAGATATTTTCTTTGCAGACCTAGTCCTATGTACACAATCTTCTCATTTTAAAAATAAATATGTATCAACCTTTTCTCTAGGCATCATAGCCAACCCTTTCTGCTCTGCCTTCTTCCCTCCCATTTCCTGGCAGGTTCAAAATGGAGTGCTTCAAATTGTGAGTGCCATTCCAAATGAAATTGGCCTACAGTGATCTTCTGCCCCATAAATGGTTCCTTCCATGTGAATGTCAACAAGGTGCTCTTATATTTTGGCTCCTTGTTGATGTTTCTGGGACTGTGGCCCTGACTTTGCCCTCATGCTGCAAGTTCAGATTGAACCTCTTAACCATTGTTTTCAGCTCACCCAGCTGTTTGTTTAAAAATGGTTCTTAAGTGAACATTCTTCCACCTTTCGTTGTATTATTTTGGAATGCTCTATTAAGTATTTTCCTTTAAATATGACCTGATTTACATAATGGGTCGGTCTCATTTTGAGAGAGATGGTAACTGTGGTTGTTATACTACTTTCCTGTGAAACTGCAGGTTATTCTTTAGGTCACTTACTTTTAGGTATAGTGAATATTAAAGTTGTAGATGAATTTGGGAGTATATAATACCAAACAAAATTATTATTTTTTGATTACTTGAGGTCTCAAAAGGCCAGGAAGACCTAAATTTATTCCAGCATGTGTTTTCTTATTGAAAAGATAGTATCTATAACATCATCGTGGCACATAACATATATCAATAGTGAATTGGCTGAGAAAGAAATGATACAATCAGTCCTATTCACAACATCCCCCGCCCCTGCCAACAATACCTAATAATAAATCAAGGACATGAAAATCCTCCATAATGAAAATTGCAAAATACTGAAGAAAGGAATTGAAGACACTGGAAGGAGCTAAAAGCTCCTGTGTTTGTGGGTTGGGAGAATTAGTATTTTTAAAATGGTCATACTACCCAAAGCAATCCACAGATTCAGTGCAGTCACCAAGAAAATATCGGTGAAATTTTTCACAGAAGTACAAAATACAACCCTAAAATTCATATGGAAGCACAAAAGACCCCTGAATAGCCAAAGCATTCCTGAGCATAAAAAGCAAAGCTGGTGGTATCACAATATCTGATTTTAAAATATACTGCAGAGCCACACTGATAAAAACCATATGGTATGGGCATAAAAATAGATCCATGGACCAATGGAACAGAAGACCAAGAAATAAATTCACACATCTTCAGGCAGCTGGTGATTGACAAAGGTGCCAGAAACCTACATCAGAGAAAGAAGAGTCTCTCGGCAAACAGGAGAAAACTGGACACTCACATGTGGAAACCTATCTCCTACCCTGCACAAAAATCAACTCAAAATGGACCAAAGACCTGAAATTTGAAACTATTAAAGAAAAACCGGGGAAACTTCAAGATACTGGCTCAGGCAATGATTTTATGGAAAGGACTCCAGTACTCAGGAAAGAAAAGCAAGATTATATTAAATTAAAATGGGAGAATGTTCATTAAGAACCATTCTTAAAAAACAATGGTTAATAGGTTCAATCTGAACTTGCAGCGTGAGGGCGAAGTCAGAGGCCATAATCCCAGAAATGGAGCAATAAGGAGCCAAAATATCTGAGCACCCTGTTGACATTCACATGGAAGGAGCCATTTATGGGGCTTTTTAGCTCCTGCACAGCAAAGAAAACAGACTAAAGAGATTACCTCCACAATGGAACGAGATATTAGCCAGTGATATATCTGACAAAGGACTTATATCCAGAATATATAAATAAAACAAAAAAAACTTAACAAAAACCTCACATAATCCAATCAACAAATGGACAAGCATTCTGAACAGACCTTTCTCAAAGGAAGTACAATGGCTAATAAATGTATGGAAAATGCTTAGTATGTTTACCTACCAGGAAATGCAAATCAAAATCACATGTTTCATTTTACCCCAGTTAGAATGGCGATTATAAAAATAATAATGAAATAAAAGCTGGTAGAGAAAAAGGAACACTTATACACCATTGATGGGAATGTGAGTTAGAGTCACCATGCAAAACAATATGGAGTTTCTTCAAAAAAAAAGAAAGAAAAAGAAAAAAAAAGCTAAAAGTAGAACCACCAAATAATCCCTCCCTCCTGGGTATTTTTCCAAAGGAATGACCTCAGCATACAAGAGACCTGCATACCCGTGTTTATTGCAGCACTATCTATAATAGCTAAGATACCGAATAAGCCTCATTGCTTGTCAGCAGATGAATGAATGAAGAAAATATGCTGTGTTTATACAATGGAGTAGTATTAAGCCAGAGACAAGAATAAAGTCCTGTTTTTGACAGGAAAATGGATGGAAGTAGAAGACATGTTAAGCAAAACAATCCCAACATAGAAAGAAAAGTATCACATATCTTCTCTCATGTTTTGAAACTTGGAAGAGTAAAAGAAGGAATCGGGATGGGAAGGTGATTAGGAGGAGGGCAAGGTGGAGCAAGAGAAGAGAGGGTGGGAGAAAGGAAAGTGAATATGGTCAAAGCATGATCTCTGTATGGCATGTATGGAAATGCCACAGTTGAGACACATTAACTTGTATCGTGTTAATCATAGTGTAAAAAAAAAAAAAGACATGGATGCATAGACACAAATATTTCAAAGGCCAATGAAAGCAAGGTACAGTTTTCATGTCCAAGATTGTGTCATAGGATCCCTGACTCAACTAAACTCAGAGGCTCCCAGGAGGCCAGCAGTCACAGCTTACCACACAGTAGCTCAGGTTTTGAGGGCAGGGCCTTGATTCTCTGTTCTATCTCCTTAAAAAAACAAACAAAAAAAATTGGCATAATGCTTTGTATCTGGTAGGTATCATTGGAAAATGTCAGATAAAATGATATGGGTGTTAGAGTGGGCAATGCAGGAATCATGGTCCAGACCTTCCAGAGCACTTGGGGCCTCTTGGTTCATGGTATGACTGTGACTAGAAGCTAGACATCTGCTCCCATTCTGACATCATTTCACTGTCTCACTACCAGTCCTGGATCCATCACCAACTGTGTAGACCCTGGGTCCTTCCTAAGGTTTCCCCAGAGAAGAAAATCTGGGTCTGCAAAACTCTTTTCATCATATGCTGATCTCAAGTGAACTGACATCCTGTGGGTAGCAGGTTACGTTTCTGAAATCCATCGTGAATATGCAAACCATTCCAAAATGTATTATATCCTTTTGTTTTATCTGTATTTTTTTTTAACTGAGTCATCATAAGTCATTATAACACACATACCTTAAGAAGCAGTTGGTGCCATATAAGGAGAAGTATAATGGGGAACTTTCATTAATTCATTGGGGTGGGGAGAGGTTGTACATCTTATAGAGGTTTTTGGTTTCATGCATTCTATTTTTCTCCCTAAACACCTAAAAGACCCAGAGGGAACCAGTCATTCCTGACATCTTGTTATCAAGGATTCATTCTTTGATTGACTATTTTATTGAGCACCTATTTTTTGTGCCAGATATCATGCTAGATACTAAATATTAGCACCTTCTACCCCAGGGATAAAATTCTTTACCCTTGCAGAGATTATGTCCTGGAAGAGAGGCGGGCAAATACTTAACACAGACTAATTCTTCTGTGCCTTCTTGTTTTTCTTCCTGTAAGCCATCTGATCTCCCAAGGTGTACACACCAGGTAACCTGTGGAGCCAATGGCAAGCATTTTGTATGTGTTTATAAATATGAAAAATCTGAGAGTAATAAAAGCACAAGCCAGGACTTGAAGCCAAGTTTGGATTAGAAAAATACCACCTAAAACTGAAAGAGTAATTTCCTTTATTATTTGGCTTATCTCTGATTGAAAGATTTTTCTGGCAGGAAGACACTTTGAGCACTTGGATAGAAATCAGTGTTTCCCACCTGGTATGTACCTGGTTGAATTTGGTGAAGTGTTACCTATTTGCAATCATTCCACTACTAGGTGTCCAGGACTGGGGAATTTTGAAGCTGAAGATATGGTGGGGATCATCAGCTGATAGATGGTAATCATAGTCTTAAAAATGAGTATACAGCGTGAGATAGGAGGGGCTGATGCAAATTTCCTGTGGGCAAACATGTATAAGGGCAGAGGACAGGGATCTCCAAAGGCACTGAGAAGTGTATATGGAATGGAATCAAAATGAAGACACTTTCAAAGAGTTAATCCCATCAACGGTGGCGAGGGCACAAGAAAGCTACATATGAGTGAATCCATTGCATTTAGAAGGGATTACAAGTGAGAAGGGCCAAGGATGTCTGAAATAAGCACAGCAAATGCAAGAAATGGAACTACAAGAACTGGCCAAGAAAGCATAGGAAGGAGGATTCAGGACTGTGATGCTGGTGTAACATTTCCAATATCCCTGAAAGGTTGTTTTTCTTATGCATGGTGCTTCAGTGAAATCAGAGAGATACTCTCACGTTAGTGAGCACTCCTTTGATGTCACCCATTTCTGAGGGAAACCCATTTCCAAGAGGAGATTCCGTTGTGCTCTGCTAAAAATCAGCCTCCAGGAAATTCATGTGGGAATTCTAAGGAGAAGGGAAAAGCTTCTAGGGAGATGTTTTGAAATCCTTTGAGCTGCATGTAATCAGTGCAAACTTTACATGTATATTGACTGTACATTAAGAACACTTTAAGCAGTGAAGACCTCAAAGGCACTCGTCCATTATGAGAACAAACAGCAATTTAAGCAATATTTTCCCAGAGAAAAGAATTAGGAGGAACAAAGATGCTAGGGTTGAGGTTTTCCCCCCCTGTCCATTTGTGAGAAAATGTGCTTTTGATTGATATCTACCAAAGACTGTTCAGCATAGGATATTTTTGATGGTTAATGAATGTTCAGAATAGCAATTCGAAACATTTGGGGTGGTGCCTTCAGGCACTTTTCCCAATACCTCTTTTATTCTTTCCAATATCTGAAACATGAAGACTGAGAATGAAAATAATTGCACTTGCTCTCTTTCCTCCCTCTCCCATGAGTTTGATCCTCATACTCCATACCTCCACTCCTAGTCTCATGAATTCTTCACTTTTATTTTTACTAATAGGGCTGGAACACTTTTTGGAAAAGCAAGAATATGCCATGCTGTAGAAGACAGGACCTAGGATGACTTTGGCGTACTTCTCTGTACCCCTTTCTTTGGAATTCTTCTACTTGAGTGATTCATTTATAGAATTGTGGAGTGGGGCTAGGGATGTGTCTCAGCGGAAGAGCATTTGCTTAGAGTGTTCTAGGCTGTAAGTTTCATTGCAAACAAATTTTGAAAAGTAAAAATGGGGAATTGTTAGAGGGAAATCTGAGCATCTAGTTCAGGTCAATGTACTGAAATGAAAAGATTATGTTTCCCCATTTCCACATGTTTTTCTTCATGATTCTATTTGATTTTTATAATCACCTTGTGTGTTGGTGGCATTTTGGTATCAAGACTCCACACAGGTAAGATGCTACTGAGAACCATCAGACCATGACAACTTAATAGCATATTGGTAATGTGTCCAGCTTATATCTATTCAGATTCATATACAGGGTAATTTCATATGTTGCTTAGAAAAATAAAGACAAGAAACACAGCCATTATATAACAGACCACCAATTTCAGGCTTCATTTACAAAGGAGTAATGCTCTCTGTTCAATAAACATTAAAGAGGTTTCTGTTCTCGTCTGTTGTGGTTGAAAACTATTTGTCCTGAAATAACTCAGAGTTAATATATTTGTGTTAAATTAAATAAAGACACTTAATAAGAAAAATGTGGGTCAGAATACATCGTTGCTTAGCCCTAAAGTATGTTAACTCTTTAAGATGCCACATCAGTATTTCAGATAATCTACAATTGTTTTTGTGGACATAGTTTCTAAATAGCATGGCATTTTAAACACATTGGGATCCTTGAAGGCTGCAGAACCTTCTCTTGTTTCTCTGGTTCCTGATTAACTCTCAGGAAACCTGAGGTACAGTGAGTATTGTGTGCTGCATGACAGGAAATACGCTGGATTTCGCACATATTATCTCTGATCCTCATCATAATATTGTTCTCTTTGTATGGATTAGAAGACTGAGTTTCTGTTTTAGTCAGCATTTTCACTGCTATGACCATAAGATCTGACCCAAACAACTGTAGAAGAGGAAGAGTGTATTTGAGGGCTCATGGTTTCAGAGGTCTCAGTCCATGGACAGCTTGCTCCATTCCTCTGGGCTCCAGGTGAGGCAGAACACCATGGTGGACGAGTGTGGCAGAGGGAAATGCTTATATAATGATCAGGAAGCAGAGAGATTACACTTGCCAGATACAAAATATATACCCCCAAACCTAGGCCCTTAATGCCCCGCCTCCTAGATACACACCCCACCTACCTTCAGTTACCACTTGACTATCCCATCAGGTGATTAATTCACAGATTGGGTTAAGGCTCTCATAGCCCATCATTTCTCCTCTAAACTTTCTTACATTGTCTCTGCATGAGCTTTGGGGGGACACTTCACATCCAAACCAAAATAGCCTCGGAGAATTGAAGTAATTGCCCCAAAATAAGTGACTCATAACAATGAAGAAGAGACTCAAATGCAAGCCCCATGGTCTCTAAATTTCAGACCCTGTCCGCTGGATCAGTTATCAGAATTTGAGGAGGGGACCCAGGTATTCTTGAAGGGCCTGTTATAGAGTCTAAAGTAGAGCTTTGATTGGATTAGGCTGTACTTGTCTACTCTTGGCTACATTTTGTTTTTTATGTGCATAAGTAAAAAAAAATAGTTTTACTACATGGTTTATTTGTGGGGACAAAGATACAGACTAGCAAAAGAGTGTTTCATTTTGCATTATCTTCAAGTTTCTGTGTGAAGTTTCTTCATTACCTATAAAGAGAAGGGCTATAAATATGTGTGCCAAACCTGCCTATGTGGGGCTATTGCTGTGTTTTTAGGAATAAAATAAATAAATAAAAGAAGACAGATATGTAGATGGGACATTTATTCAGAATAAATATGTGGAAAATGTTGAGCAAAATTGTGTGCATATTGATAACAAGTGTCAAAAAAGAATTGAAGTGTGGTGAATATTGAATATAATGTTGAATGGGTATGTGGGTATTTGTGTGAGAGAAAGAGAAATCTTGTTTATTATGTTATAAAACTGAAAAACGAAGAGCAGAGTCACTGGATATGAAAACAGAATATTTAATCCCCCATCTCTTTAACTAGAGATGCTAGACTATTTTCTGGGGGTGAGGATGGGGCAGATGAATGAATGGTAGGGATAAAGAGGATTTACTTGTACTTCTTCACTTCACATCCTTGATATTTGACGTTTAGGTCAAATCATATTGACCAAGAATCTGACCTGTCTTAAATGTATCCAATTGTCAGCACATGTGATTCACCATCTAGAGTGTTGCTTTTTTAAATTGTTTATTTGCTTGATACGGTTTGCATAGTGGGGGATAATTCTTTTCCATTTATCTCTGCTGCCAAGCTAGGCCAGTGAACCCCCCAAATAATATTGTTGACATCCTTGTTTAATATTCACCTTGGCTCCACTTCATACCCTGCTGAAAATTAAATCTTGCTCACCCCTCAATTTATGGCTTTGATATCAATGGATCCTTGGGAAATTAACTATCAAAATGACAACAGAAGGCAGTAGAAGGCCATCTGATCTTAACTGGTCATCAATATCACCAGCACAGTTTGCTTAGAGTTGCTTAACTTGTGTTATAACATTAATTTATTTGGACTTTCAAGGTTGAGTGATGCTTTACCAGGTAGTGCTAATAGAATCTAATATCATTACCCTCATTTTCATTGATTATTGGTTGCAAGGAGGTGCTGCAATTTCTAGTGGTTTAAGCGCATATTCTTTTTGTTACACAGTGGGGGGACATTACTATTAATAGTTAATTTAACCTTATGAAGAATTTCCCAAAACACAGACACAACACAGATTTTACTGGATGAATGGGATATATTATTCTCTGTGCTTGATTGGCATAGAATTTAGGAAGGTACATGGTCATTATCAGGACTGGAGTTAGAGACATGTAATCAGAGAGGTGTTAGGCTGAGAAAGGTCCCTCTGCTTTCTGAACCAGACTATTATTTGGTTGATTGCAGTGTGAATGGAAATTTTAGGATATTGAATGGTTCCACATGGACATGTATTCAAAGATAGTGCACACGGTGAGTAATCCTGAAACTTGTTCCACATTTTTCCGTGAGAGGGGAACTTCTCAATAAATCCAAGGATCAAGGGACTTGAAATCCATGTTCTCCCTTAGTTATGGAGGTTCTCACAGAAAGATCCCTAGGCGGTTGATGAATGTTCTCTTCAGCAAAGGAGAAGGGATGTCTTAGACCTTTTTTTTTAAATACATATATATATTTTTGGTTAGACGCAATACTTTTATTTTGTTTATTTTTATGTGTGCTGAGGATCGAACCCAGGGCCTAGCACATGCTAGGCAAGTACTGTACCGCTGAGCCACAACCCCAGCCCCTGTCCTGGACCTCCACAACCCCAGCCCCTGTCCTGGACCTTTTATAATCTCTCTCTCTCTCTCTCTCTCTCTCTCTCTCTCTCTATCAGAGGAATGGGCTACAGGGAATAATCTAATTCAGTTGTGACTTCAGCACATGAGATCATTTTGTGGTTGGTGGGGAGACATAGGAAGTTGAATGTGCTACTCTAATATATTTAGGAAGAAATGAAGATAAAGTAGATGACCATTCCTTTGTACAGGAATTCCTAGCAGTGTGTTTGAATTATGATTTTTTTTTTCTTCCAAAGGTAAGCATGTGGATTGTTGGTCTTCCTTACCTAGGATAATGGTTATAGCATCACTCTCCTGTGTTCCCATAGGAAGGAAAAACAATTCAAGAATAATGCTAATGGGATTTCAAGTGTCATGGGCCCCTGAGGATAGCTCTGTTTGTACAAGAGCTTAGTCCTGAGAGAGAGGGGGTGGGGAAAAGCTAATGTGGTGGGAAGAGGGATGCAAAGATCAGGACAGAGAGAAGCAGAAACTGCTATCAGTCTGGGATATATGAAGACTGTTCCTAAGACTGTTTCGTGCTTTGAGACTGTCTTCCTTTTCCAATGTTTGGAGTTCCCTCACATGCATAGAAGCCCAAGAAAGCTCATCAGAAATGTAAGAAGGAAGATTCATACCATGCCTTCCCTGTGTCTGCTTTTCATTGGCTTTAATGTTTGCTTTCCATTTGGCCTACTTGGTTCTATTCAGATTCTGGGCACGTAGAGAAATGCACATTTTTGTAGTGGGCCTGTTCTATCTATGGTTCAGTTTGCAGGAGGGCATGCCATTAGAAAAGTTTTACTTAGTAATAGGGAAGAGAAGGAAGGCTTTGTGTTTGAAGTACTAGCCTTGTTTCAATGACATTTAAAAGATGGATGTTCACCACCATGCATCTTTGCAGGCTAAGAATCCAGTCTATCTTGAGAAGATGAATGGATCTGAGAGGCTGGTTAATACATTATCTTTGTTTTGCTGTTGGCTAGCAGGAGAGAAAGGTTACAACGGCCAATAGGTTGTTCTGTTCTTGTTTTTATGTTGACGTAAAGTATTCAATATGCTGAACACTAAAATTGCCTGTGCTACTTAATTCTTGAAGGTAACCAAAAATAGGATGGAGAGAATGAATGAAATATAAGTTAGCAGTTATTTTTTTAGTCCTTTCCCATTATTTCTGAATCAATCAGAAACCTCTTTTTTGGCATCCTAAAACATAAAGATTTCCAGTGTCTTGTCCTTGCCCTTGGATGGGATTCTCTGGAGAATGGACATAGTGTGTGCATGGCTTCATTTCTGCCACTTTCTCTGAAGCTAGCTGAGGTAGGAGTTTAGAGATCTGAAGATAGGACTTATTTGTAAGAGGGGAAATTTGTCATGAGGACAGGACATTGAATTATGATCATTTGTACCTGGGCATATTTAAGAGGACAGGGCACTTTAAACTAATGTTTATTTGCTTTTCGAAGCTCTGGAAGAAATGCTGCCAGGTTGGAACCATGGAGATGGCAATCATTTTGACTATTGCACTTTCTAAATAACTTAAAGAGTCAAGGTTGGGAAACTTTTTTAGATGTATAACAAAATGTGAGGACAATTTTAAACATTTGTTTGATCTCCTCGCCCAAGGCTTGATATACTTACATTGGGAGATTATATATCCATTAGTATGTTATCTTTGAAAATAAAATCGACTCAAATGGGGTTAAGCCAACAAAGGGAATGTATCAGCCCACATCACTTCAGAAGACCAAAGGTAGAGCAGGCTTCAGGCAATATCTGATCCAGAGTCAAGAGGCCTCTGACTTTAGTGCTCATGGTTCTCTCATCTATACTCTCCCTGGTGTTCTGGCACCCTCCTGGTAGCAAAGGTCTGTAGCAGACTCAGGCTTCCTGTCCATAGGAGGCTATCCAGAAGAGGTGAATGCACCATGTTTCCTCATTCCTTGAGAGGGGCTGAGATTCCCTTGGTTGATTTATGTCAGGTCACACCCTCAACCCTGGAGGTGAGGATGGAGTCAGCATTCTCAGAATCACATGGCATCTCAAATATAAATGGCACATGTCAGAGATGGCTGAATAGGTACTTGAGATCTGACCAATGAACATCCAGGATGGTATGCTGGAATAATTTCCATCAGTTTCTGTTAAGACATGTTTCTGGTGGTTAACAACGTGCAGTTATCATTTCCATTCAAGATACCTGGAAAGCTAAATCTCTTATTTTATGTGAGCACAATATCTTTCACAAGCAGCATGTGCACTCCCTCCTTTAATTCTTGGTGCAATTGAATCCCATGTATTTTTTCTTATTTAATAGTTACTGGAAAGAAAGAACAGCTGGTCTAGCCCTTCTGTATCATATCCTTAAACCTGTTTTCTGTGTTTTACTATCAGTTTTATTAGCTCTGCCTCCTGGTATTCCAGCAAGGTAAATGCCCTTGTTTTCTTGGTCTCCAGCTCATTGCTTTGAGGCAGTGTAAACTGACTTGTTCAAGGTCATACTCTGAGTTAAAAGGAAGAAGTGGTACTAATGGGCCATAGCTTCTAGGCTATAGAATGTAGCAAATTGTAGCTGGACCACATTTGGCCTGTGGCCTGTTGCCTGTTTTTGTAAATAAAGTTTTATTGAAACACAACCCTGTTCATTTATGTTTGTCTATGATTGCCTTCACTACCGTAGCAGAATTGAGTAGTTTTGGAGGACACTGTATGGCTTCAAAGGTCTACGATACTTACAGTGTTGCCCTTTACTGAACCCATGGATTGAACGAGCCACATTCTTCACTTTAAAAGCTGGTGAGCAATTTTATGCCTGAATATTACACTCTTCTCAGTCCTTTTTGGTTAAAGGTGGTCTTTCAAAGTGATTAAAGACGGGTAGAGATAGAAATCATCTGAGGAGATTCATCCAATCCTAGTCTTCAATACCACAGATAAAAGAATGAGGATCAGAGATGACAAGTGACTTACACAAGGTTCCATGGTGCTTTAGCAATGGACCAGAGTGCTCTTCATTTCCTGCACCCAAGTTGGTGTGTTGGAAGGTTACCTAAGCATTCTGCTACCCAGCAAGGCATGAGGTCTGAAGTGTATTTGGGTTAGAGTTTTGGGGAGGATCCATGATGCTCTGACACAAATTCAGATAAGTTATTTAACATAACTTTATGCATTTTCTTCATCTGAAGAATGAAAAACAGCAATAGCATATGTTACTTGGGTCTTTACTATGATTGAGACATTCTGTGTAAAGGACATAGAATTATGAGTGTTAGCTATTGTCATCATCATCATCAAAATCAGCAGTGGCAGTAGACTACATTAGTATCCAGCCTCATTTTTCTTGCCAGTCTTAGAGGAAGAGGTTTACCTTCCCTCTCCAAGGCTAGTCATTCTCATGTCTTCTCAAGAATCTTGTTCTGTCAATTGTCTTATATATTCTGTATCCTCTGTTACTTCTTGTTCATGTATCCTTCAAATTATCAACAAAACAGTCATGTCTTGAACACCGTTCCAAAGACATTGCTATCACCTGTTTCATCTTGAAATAGAATCCCGCTTCTTCCCGTCTTTTCATTCCCCTAGTGGATCACATTTCACTGTCTTTATTCTCCTAAGTTCCATTCTGAAGTCAAGTCTTTTAAAACTCCCTGGCCAGGTGTCACAGATAAATCTTGAGACCACAGTCTTCATCTGTCACAATCTTATGGAGCGTTAAAGTTCCTGACACCATACTAGGTGAGAAACTCTTTACCTTGTGTTTGAACCATGATCTTTGTTTTTTTTTTTTTTTATTTCTCACTTGCTGATAAATCTTCCTCTCAAATGATCCTTTCTCTGCCATCCTGTGTATAGTATGTTCTCAGGTTCTATATTGAGGTTTTTTGCTTACCAATCTTCTACTTTTGCCTGACTTTAGAGACTACCTATTAAGCTGATGAGTATCTCTATCTGAATGTAACAGCAGAATCTACACCCCCAAGCTCTCCTCCCAAGTGGCTCCTCTATTTGACTCTTCCTTCTCTTGGTTTGCATGTTGCTTTAATACCTAATGTATTACAAACATTTGTTATCAGCCACATTCTATGCTGAGAGCTTTAAAAACAAGATAATATTTTTTTCAAAGTTTCAAAAAAAAATTAACAAAAATTTACAAAGTAAATATGTTCAGATAAGCAGGACCCAGATCACAAAAGAACATCACCAGCATTTTAGAAAACTTTCCTTGCAGTTACTAATCCTCATCTAATGGTGATTGTTGTTCTGACTTGTTGTAACAATGTGTATTCATTTTGCCTGTTTCTGTGCATTATTTAAATGGAGTCACATAGTTTGTACTATTTGTGTCTGGCTTCTTTCCTCAGTATTATATTTAGATGCACCCATCTTTTTGTGCAGAGTTGTTGATTGCACATTCTTATCCATGTATAGTGTTCCATTGTAGGAACACAATTTATGTATCCCTTTTTCTGTCGTGGAGATTGGGGTTTTCAGTTTTTTAAATTACAAGTGAGACTACTATTAAATTTTCAAATACATCATTTGGCACCCATACAGACACATTTTTGAGTGTATTCCTAAAAGTGAAATTACTAGCTGATGTAATACCCAGTATACTTCAGTACTAGTAAATATTGATAATTTTCCAAAACTGTTATCAGTTTATATCCCCAGCACCAGCATGAGATTTCATGTAGCATATAGCATAAGTACATATTTGAGCAGTTCTGTGACATAATTACCATTTTTATTTCACATTTGAATAAAATCTGAGTCTTAAGAGAAATGACCCATGTCATAGACTATTGATTCATGCTCCCAGGTTTGTCTGACCCCAGAGTGTGTGTACTCTTAACCCCCATCATTGCTTTCTTCTATAGCTTAAGGATGTCATCATGCACAGATGATCCTCTACTTCATAATTTTCAAATCTCATTTAGCTAAAGCTTGCAGCTAGTCTATTGCTGGCTCAATGTATGTCAATTCCTAATGTGGCCAATAGATGGTGCCAACAGTAGCCTGAGACTTGAACAAATGAACTCAGGTATAGCCTCTTAGAACTACTCTCAATATTGGTGTGAGCTGGCCTGAGAGTCGGAAATCTTAGGATCATTGCTGTCTCCCACCCAAATGCCATGTGAATGTGCATCCCTCTCTGTTCTCTTTCCTCTGAATTCTTATTACCTCCTCTTCTCATCCCTTAACACTTAACAGGTGGCTACTTATGTACCTGCATTGTTTTCCTATGCACTGAACTCTGTAGAGCAGAGATTAGGTCATAATCATTCTTGGTCCCGAGGGTCTAATATGAGTGCCTGACACAAAGAAGGTGATCATGTTTGGTCCTGCAAAATTCTTCTTGGGGGAGCCAAAAGGTACAAAATGACTATTCTTTCCTGAGGTCCCATAAGATTGATAGGCATTTGGCCTGCCCGTCTGCTCTGAACGGCCTAGTATCATGCTCTGACCTATAGGAGAAGAGCTCATGATTACACAGGCCCCAGCCCAATGGCCTGGCTCATTTGTGCCTTCCATCTCCCTTTTTCAGAAGGATGAAAGATAAGAGATGATCCACGCTATAATTTCCTTTAAGAAAAAATAGTTGCCATAGAAGTTGAGTTGGGACACCAAACTGCTCATTTAATCTCCTTCAAATTAAATGGCTAGTAATAAGTGACAGAATGGGGGCAAGTCAGTCTGAAGGCAGGTAGCAGAACCACCAAGGACAAATTTGTCCCTTTTATGAGAAAGATTCTTGGTTACTGGACCATTGGTAGGCTAGGGATTTGTTCTTATACACTTGGAAGAAAGTAGGGGGAAAAAAAAACATTAAGCACAGTCACATTTCAAAATTTATTTCCTCTGCCTGAACTTCTTTTCCTACCACTTCTCACAGGTTATAACTTTTCAAGGTTAGTATTGCTGTTCTCTCTTGTTCTACTCTATCATGTACTGGCTTAGGAGCCAGAGTGCTTGGGTACAACATTTGGCACTGCCTCTTCCTATATATATATGATCTTGGGCAAATTGCTTAACCTTTCTGACCCTAAGATTTCTCATCAATAATGTGAATTTACCTCATTGGATTGTAAGGTGGATTCAATGAGTTAATATACAGAAAACCCTTAGAATAGTGCCAGCCCACATTAAGTACACTTAGTAAATACCGACTTTTTTTTTATCGTACCAGATACAGCTATTTTATGCTTCTATCTGGAGAATAAAAAGCATTTCTACAGTAACCATGAACAAATTCATTTATTATTATGTTTCATGTTGTAGTAGTCTTTATTACAAGGGTAAAAAATGGCCAAATGTAAATGAGCTTATATCTAAACTATTTTTCTCACCAGTTTTACTGTATGTTTTCTGTATTCTTTCCATAATAGAATCCCATGCTCTCTACACATTATAATAATTCCTTATGTTTGTATTGCATCTTACAGTTTATAATCTCCTTTTATTTACAGAATCTCATTTGAATCTCAGAAATCCTTGCTAAATGGACAAGGCTAAAATACTACATTCTGTGTTATTTAAGGGGTCCATAAAACTTGTCCTCTTGTGGTGAGGGGAACTTGGAAGGTCTCAAGGCAAGTGAATGACAGAGCTGGGACCAGCATCCTTCCTGTTCCGGTCATTTACACTCATTGTCAAGTTCCCAAGTTTATGCATAAATATGCACATGAGGGAGATTGGTAGGCTGCAATACATGTATCATGCATACATGTCCATTAGTAAATAGCATACATGTCCGTTATTAAAACCTGTGTATACAATAGTTTCTACCCAGCCATAGAAATTAGGTCTCCAACTCCCTCAGAGTAGAAGGATTCACAGCCAAGCACACCATTTTAAAAATAAGGGTGGGCAAGACAAATTCTGAATGAGTCTATTAAAGCTTTTGCAATTTTAGTTTCACTAAAACAACTGAAAACAGCCCTGTTGATGAGGACTGTATCAGTGAGAGTTCATAAATTTTTAGGGAGTAGCAAGAAAATCCCAAGATTTCCCTTTCCATTGGCTATGGCACGTATTTTAGTTGTTTTATGTTTTAATTTTTGCAGAGACTGGCATACCATACCACAAGGTCATTTTCTTTCTGGGTCTGCTTTGCCATCCAAATGTTCAATGCCTTTCTGATTTTATGACTCAGAATTATTGATTTCCATTTGCCTACGACCCACTTCTGACAGCCCCTCTTGGATGCCTCTGAGCTTTCTTCTTTGGCTCAGACACGGCTACAATGCAATACTAAGGGTCCTCGGCTCACCCAAGGCTTCCTCTAAGACCCCTCTTCCTTTTCTGCCATTTTCTATATCTCCTTAATTCCCAAACACCTGAACATCTTTATTAGTCTTCCTTTGGAAGACTGACCTGGCGTATTCCAGAACCCAAACCTTCAGTTTTTCAGAATAAAAGGATGAGTGACCCAATTTTGTGCAAGATTTTATTGACTTCAGTTAAGCACATCTGCATGGAGTTTCTATACATTCCATCACAGGTCCTCAGGAAAGTTCCATTCAAAGGCCTGGAATTTTATAATCCATCCGGACTCATTCAGATTGAGTGCCCTTCTCGTGGGAAGCCTGTGGAAACTGTGGGATAAGTAACCTATAGCTGTTCTTCATTGTTCCTCATTAAGGTGCCTTAAAACTTCTGTTTTTGTTCAATCCCTCTTCTCACTTGGTCAAAGGTGTACACCTGTGTCCTAGTCAGTTTCTTGATAGAGCTTGGGGGATTTTTCATTCGAAAATGCTTGCTAGTTTAGATTTTTCTCCTGTGCAAATGTAAGGGAGGAAATCTATCCTGTTGTGCTAATGATTGGTTGGAAAAAAGTACAACTTTTTTTGTAATTGGTAAGTACCATGGGCTCATGAATTCTGACCCAGGGGAAAGAGATTGCAGCTCCTCCTTCCCTCTGTTCCACAGCAGTATGGTGGGTGCTGTGTGTATAGTCCAGAAGCTGGCTTCGGGCCCACGCATTCATTTTCTCATCTGCAGCCACTTTTATTTCCCACCTCTCCATCTAGTCTCTAATGGCTCACTGCCTTTGTGAATCCCTTTGCCCAAGGTCATGATCCCTCCCAATACTGAAAGGATAGACAACACTCAATGACTTCTCTAGAGCACAAATGCTCAGCTCTTTGCTACAACTCAGAAGGACAACTCTAAAGGTCTTCCACATTCCAGAACACTCGAGAGGCCTTTGTTGAGACTGCATTACACTTCAGCTTCTCTCTGCCTAATCCCACTTCCTCTGCTTCCCTCCAGGGTTGATCTCAAGAACATACTCCATAAAACCTATGGTACGTAAATCTCGGAACCTGTTTCTCAGGTAACTCAACCTCTAACCAACTGAGGGCAGAATCCCTGTGACCATGACCCATTGCTAGACAAACCACACTGAGATGTATTCTCTTAAAATGTCCGCATTTGGAAGTGAAGTAAAGCCCATTTTTTTTTTGACGCCTGGATTTTTGTTTTTGTGATGGAACTTCATAAGAAATACTGGAAATACACAATTCATTAAATCTTTTCTCTTGGTGAAAATTTCTTACTATAAAAATGATAAAATGTGGGTGAGCCGGAATGACCTTAAATTTGCAGTCTTTCATTATTGTCCTCAGTGGTGAGATTGGACATATCGTAGAGAACATGATTGACATTATCTGGGTTCTCATTAGTGCAGAGAGGCAGGTTAGGAGGTAATGACAGCAGGGCCTGAGTCACAAGTGACTGGGTGGACTGTACTGTCTTATGAGGACACATAGAGAAGCAGATAAGCTGGAGGTGAAGGGGAATTTAGAGGAGGCTTTTCTACAAATGCTCAGAACCAGGTGTTGGGTTGGAGACTTTGGGAAAAGGTAGGGCAGGGAGTAGAGGTTTTATGGAGAAGCTTGGATGGGAGATGGGACCCTTGTGGGCTTGAGTAGCAGATGTTCATAGTTCTGACCGGGCACAGGGTTGAGGTGGGTGAGTTGAGAACAGAGGTTGGAAAGGTCAGCAGAGTTCAGGTGCTTAAGGGCTTGGCCAACAATTTTCAAGAAATTGACTTGTCTCCTCAGTGATGGAGCCAAGGTCAATGGATTTGAGGAGGAGAACATTCTGATGGTATTTGCTCACTTAGCGAGTTTAATATTTGGGTTGAATCATGACCATTTATAGTATAGATTAGTAGTATCATGTGAATTGGGGGGAAAAATGTAAAACAGAGTCCCCAAATTATCAAGATAAGGGATAATTCTTTCCAATTGTGCATTGGCTGTGAGGGATTTTTTTTTTTTTTTAAGGACACAGATGGATTTCACATTTTCCAAAGATGGGAAAGAGAAGATGATGGCAGAAGGGAGGCAGCCACTCTGTGTGGATGTGTGTTTTCTGCTTTTGGGGGTATTCATCTTTACATTTCTTCTTTGCAATATATTACCTCTTTTTCTAGCTCTGTGTCTCTGTCTTTAGTGTCTCTCTCACTGGGTTTCTGCCTCTTGAGGCAAAGCAAGCTCTAGAAACAATTCTGCTGAAGCGATTCCCCTCCAGGGAAGTGTTCCCCAAGTCCAGACATAGGCATAGCCTGTCCCACCTGGATTCCCAGCAGTACCTGGTTCTACATTGATGAGTGCTTGGGAGAGCCAGGTCTTCATGGAAGGCAGTGCCAGTCATAGACTGCTTAAGGATTCAATAGAAAGCATGAATGTTTTTTCTTCCTGTGGTTTTATTCATGACTCAGTTTTCTCCATTGAAACTGATTGCATTTCCTTCCCTCCCCATGAAGTACACATTTGATCTTCAGCTCAGCAGATGCACTGGTATATATGTTTTCCAGGAGAAATTTCTCCAAAACCTTGGTCTGCTGTGGATGCCCAAACCCAAACCCCACCAATGAGTCACACTCCTGCAGAAACTCATTTATTTCAGATTGTGGGGGAGGAACTGAAAGTAGGTATTGATCTGCTAAGAACAAATGAGGGGGGGAAAATGACCAGAACAAATAAACTTAGGGAAACCAAATCCCTAAATCATCTGTCCCCTTCAAAGTCTCTGTTGTGTTCTACATTTATATACTTTGAGAGGAAAAAATGGTAAAAGAAAGGAAGAACATTGACTGATAATGTTCAGGTTTGGGGTTGGTTGTTAAATGAAGATGTTATCAGAGCAGCTTCTTCCTTCCTGATGTTCGTCATATTTTTTTCCCCCTAATTTTTCTATGGGAAGTCAGACGGGTGCTTTGCTCAGGCAATTTGGATTCCCTAATTGATGTTGCCAAGGAAGAGGCCTCTTCTGGTCCCTCTGTCACTCTGCTACACTTGGAATTAGAGTCTAATCCCTCTAATGACTGTCTTCACGGCAGGCAAGCACATCTTACGCCGAGGTTAGCGTGGCAGCTGAGGACAGAGTCGAGTCTTAGCCAGAATGTTCAGGGAATGGAGTTACATGAACAGACTGCCTCTTGATTAAGCTGGAATCCTTGATGCTCTGCTGCTTCACAGTCGTTCAGTGACGTTCACTTAAACATTTATTTTATTTATGTATATATATAATGTGTATGTGAAATGAGTTGCTTCCCAGCATAGTAACACTTTATTATGGGTGTGGGGATAAAGAAAAGCGGGAAGAGATAGGCAGGCTTTGGGGTTGGGTGTGCTGTGAGTGGTGAGGCCTAGGTGAGTCCCCTGACCTCCTTGTACCTCTCCTGTTAACAGAGGTCATATTGAAAGTCAACAAGGACCTTTCTGCAAATCTCATATTCTGGACGAATATATTTTAGGACAGAGTAAAAAAAAATATGCAGTTTATTTCTCCTGCTAAAAGTATAGATAACAGAAGAAGCTATGTCTATGGAATTGGTGGTCCTGTTCTTGAGTGAGGATTAATTGATGTGCTTCCTGTTTTGGCTACAGAGGAATACCTTTCACAGTATTCCTTCATCTTCTTGTCCATCAGTGTGAGATATGTGGGTGTGTGGGGAAGGGGGTGACCCTACCTGTGCTCATGCATGTATACAGATGTGCGTGCTCAGGGGAAGGTGGTGTGAGGGACCTAAAGAGGGCTTTTATTCTTGCAAAGTATAGCGGTCAACTTTAGAACCAAGTTGCAATTTTCCCCACTCTTTGCTCAATCTCCTTTGTATTTATATATGTTCTATTAAATTAGCTTCCAGAATTTCTTTACCTCCTCATGATTATTTTCTAGGCTTGCATGGTGGGAGTAACTCACAAAACCTTCTTGAAGTTCTTACAGACTTCTTACTCTGCACCCAGCAGGTCCTTGTTGAATGGAATGCAATATAATTGTTCCAAATATTAACTCCTAGATGCAGCAGTTCTTTAAGGATCCTGCAGTGCTGAAGTCTTTAGGAATGGAAAGCCTCAAGCAACGCTGAGCTCCTGGAGGACATTCATGTTGTCCTTTGTATTTCAAGACCTGCTGATGTGGCTATTGTTCTCATGGCTGCGGGAGGTGCTGTGTTCGTTCACCTCTGCCAGATTTGTAGGGGGCATTTACTAATACTTACGATTATTTGTAGATTATTCTCATCTCTGGGTACATCCTGTTGTAAGTCAGCATAGCATCCTTCCTACAGTGGTAGCTTTCCAGATTTTAGGTTCATCTGTCACCAGAAGAGCTTGTTAAAACATATTACCTGGGCTAGCCCCCAAGTTTCTGATTCAGTAGGTCTGGGATGGACCAAAGTGCTTTGCTGACAAGTTATCAGGTGATGATGAAGTTATTGATTATTAGGCCTTACACTGAGGATCCTTCTTTCTTAGCCCCCAAGCTCATTATCTATGCAGAAGCTAGAATGATCGGTTAGGAACATGTCATATGACATCTTTGCCCGCATACTCATAATGTCCTCAGGGCCTGTGAAGACCTATATGTTCTGGATCAGGAGTCTATAAGGTCTGACCCTGCCTGCTTCTCAACCTCACCTGCCCCCTCACCACCATTCTTCTGTCTCCCCTGCCTCCAACTAGGACTTGGCCACCCCTTCTGCTCTTTCTTGCCTCTACAGAGCCTGGCCCTCTGGAAGTAGTCTTCCTCTTTCACCTAGTAGGACCTGTACATTCTTTGCTCCTTAGCAACCCTGTCACTTCTTCAGAGAATCCACCCCTAATCACCCAAGCAAAGCTTACATTTCTGCTTATTCATTTTCCTGTTTTGTAGCTTTTAGCACAATGTTCTTTGATATTCATTTGTGCTTTGGATTTATGAACAACTGTATTTCCTCTTGGATTGAGAATTCTATGAAGGAAGTATCATGTGTATTTTGGTCACTGCTGAATCTTTCATGCTAAGTGGTCCCTGGCACATTATTTCAGTGAGTGAGTGAGTGATGGATGGTAAAGAAAAACTTTCTCTATTTCCAACACTTCTGACACCAGTATACATTGCAATTCTCCAGTATTTTGTGGACCCAACTGGGTGTCCTACAATGTAAATTTTGAAAGTAACCATCCAGAGTTAACACGGACATCCCAGGTGAAGGACTCGGTCCCACCAGACTACCCCTCACTTCAGACTCCATTCGCAAGCAATAGGTCTGCAGATACTTTGGTTCTACATGTGTATCCTTGATGGTAAACCAGTAAACCTAACTAAGAGGTTCGTAGGATGAAATCTGAACGGGTCCAAAGGCAGGAGCTTTTGCTACCATGTTGTTTTGGGATTTGCAACCCTTCTGGCACATAGATATATTTATTAACCTCAGAGCTCTCCAATATCCTTTACTGAGAATTTTTAGGGAGGTCCCTTATGTAAGCAAGATTGATTAAATCATAGGCCATCAAACATGGGATCTTTAGCACCTCTCTGCTTCCTGGAAGTTGGGTTCAGACTGAAAGTTCTCTCTAATCTTGTTTTTTTCTGAGACCAGTGCCCATCCTGAAGCTGTCAATCATCCTAGCCACCAGTCATCTCATTGGCATTCAAAGAGACAATCCTCACTCCAGAGTCCAAAGGTCTGGGGAGCTCTTCTGTTAGAAACCTAGTGTGATAATAAAACATGCTCCTGTCACCTTGACCACTCAGAAAATTTTAAGAGGTTTAGAAGTGGCTGTGTCAGGAAAGGAGAAGAGGCGGAGGCTAAATATACATTATTATGTTACACATAAGATTCTAGAATGCTTGGGGATTGTAGCAAAAGCCTGGCCACGTTGCATTTGTCTAGATCCGTGTGTACTGCTTTATCTGCCGATGAACATATCCAAAGTATGTTTTGAAATTTTTGCCCACAAGCTCAGAATTGCCAGGTATGATCAATACCTCCCACACCCAAGACACACACCACTTCCCCTGGTCAGATCAGTTTAAAACATTCTGTGTCTCTTTCTTCTCCCAGTAATGTGACTCTGAAGTTAATAAAAGCATATCTGTGACTCAAAGAGCTGAACTATGTATCTTTGAAATGTATAATGTTCTTTATGCACAATAAGGTCAACGTGCTGAGAAACATGCTTTTGACTCAGAATAACAGCATTCTCTCAGATAATTTGGAATTCCAAAGGCCTTCCTTTTTGGGGTTGTCCTTTGGCATGGCCTATTTCCCTGGGGACATTTTATCCCTTCTTGGAATGTAGAGTTTTCTGACCGGTCTTTTGTCTCTAGATTTCATTCTTCGAACCTAAGTCCAAGGTCAACCAAAGCATCCCTCAGAGTTCATGGACAGGTAGGGTCATAGCAGTTACGACAAAGAAGATTCAGAATCCCAGGCTGCTATTTACTCATCTACTCTAGCATAGCACTAACCGCCCTGCCTACACAGTGAATCCCAATTTTCCTTTAAAGTGTGTGGGCTTGAAGAGGTAGAGGAGAGCAATACAGGTGGAAAATTGTCAAGTTCCAGTTCCCTACAGGGTCAGTCTAAAAGTGGCTGGGAAGCTGAGACAGGAATTCATAGTCTTCAACCACTCCTGGCCAATGCAAAGAAGTGGTCCCAAAATAAATGTATTCACCTCAAAGAAGTGTTTCAGGGAAATATGCTGCCAGATGGAAAAAAAAAAAAAACTGTTCAAACTGAGCTTTGACACAATTCATTCAGGTGCAAATACTGTGGCAGGGACTCGCAGCATGTGAAACTGAGCTGGAGAGTCAGAATTCTCACACCTGGATTATGAAAGTCCCCTAAACTACAGCAGGAACTATTACTATTTGGCTACTCAAGGTTTCTTTTCTGGCATTAGAACATATTTACCCAGTGGGGAGGACCCCCAACACTGTCATTACTCGTGGCTTGGGGGCTTACTTTTGGAAGAACATTCCTGTGGGTCTCAAGTTTCTGCACGTTATGTGTCCACTTTTGGACTGGACTATCTTTTGGAGGATGTTGAGGATCTCCCTCCAGGTAGAGGTAGGTTGGCTAAAGATGAATATCCCTATCCAGGGTGAAGGGCAGGCAAGTTGGCTATAAGCCCTCCCAAGACTGAGGTTTTCTAAACTAAGGGTCCTCAGATGTGTGCATCAATTCTGAGTAGTGGGAAATGAGGGTCAGGACCATGAGATCTGGAATGAATACTTTATTAGTAGCACAATGGCCCAGAGGGATAATTTCCAAATTGTGAACCCGGAGGCTAACAGAACTTTTATTTTTATACATAAGCAAGTTTGGGGTATGTCAAGGCAAGGGAGTTGGTACAATTCTATTGGAGGGTGCATTCTGTATTCCTCATGGGTACAAGCTTGTCAACTACCTAGGGACTCTTAGCTTATACACCTTAGAGACTTTTGCTGCCTTAAAGTTAAAGGAGGATTGTTCTGTCCCTGTTGCTTCGTTTCCTGCTTCTGCCACTGTGGTTATCTTTTACAGGTACCTATTAGCTACTGTAAGCCTCTATGGTTAAATGCCAGTAAGCATAGCTGCTGTGTGTCAGCGTGCAAAACCATAGCCTGTCAGCTCTTAAACTGCTAAAGTTTCCATTTTGTCCTACCACATGTGAAGCATCTACCTGGGCCTTCAATCAACACTACTGTATGAAATCAATCTCATTTGATTTAAAGAAAATACCTACATTTTCTTTAAGGGACTTCGGGAACAGGGGAACCCTATGTACACATGAAGCACCTGCTCTGCCATGAGTAATACTGCACTGTCTCTAACCCAGAAGTCTAGCAGCATGTGTGAAGCTGTGGTGGCCTCACCTGTTAACTTGCAATAGAATAAAATTTCAGACCCCTACAGCTCTTGACAACTGATCCTCGCCCTTGGTTTCAGGGAAGGGCATGTGAACAAGAACCAGCCAGCATGAACAGACCAGGCTCCTGGCTGAGGGATGGCATTGGTCTAGGCACATGATAAAGGTCAGACCTGTAGGAAGAATCTTCAAGACTTCTGCTGCACTTATTGGGCAAGAGGTGTAGAATATAAATGCAGTTGTCTTTGCCATTACAAGGAAAGAGCTCTTTGAGAATGAATCCCACAGTAAAACAGAACCAAGGAAAGAAAGGCAAGAAGGATGGGAGATTGATTGAGGTTGAAATTGAGATTGATTTCATACAGTAGTGTTGATTGAAGGCCTGGATATTGCCCCGCCCATGCAGTTAGGTGGTTATGTAAGCTAGTACATTCAGTTTGTTTGCTTAAACCAGTTTGTGTGGGATTTTTAATATTAGCAAGTGCAAAAGCCCTGTTGGATACAGAGGTAAGAGGGAAGATTGGACTGTCTCCCAAAGGACCGCTTCTCTAGGTTTGTTTATTATAGTGTTCATGTGATAAAATGTTTACTATACTTATGTTCACCCCCGCCCCCCAACACATACACTGGAAATAAACACATGCACACAGAAATAAACCTACTTTATTTCTCAAAATCCAGCAAGGAAATAGTTTACTATCTAAACTTTGCGTATGTGGGCAGCTGCTCACCCTTCTCTCAAATACATCCAAGCAATGGCTGTTATTATGGTATGTTATTTGATGCCTCTGCCCAGATAGCTCCCCATTAATTGTCTGAGTTTCTACACTCCACTGGTCCATCTGTGAGTCTCTTTCCAAATATAATGTGAGAATTGTGAATCAAAGCAAATGCAGAATTCCTAGGAGAGGCAGAATGAGGGCAGGAGGAAAGGTGGGAAGTGTGGAATGTGGTAGTGCTTTGGCACTCCCTGAGCCAAACACATTAGGAAGTTAGTTAGACATTTGGGATTATAGAGGTTTTTGCATCTAGACCCATCACTTATAGTTGGTCTATGGTTCTCGAGAGAAATGATGATCAAGTTTGAGGTAGATCATCAATGGAGTATTGTCACTATTGTAACAAAGCATGATGGGAGATTGCTATGGTAGTGAACCCTGTGACGTCAAAAATTGGTTATCTTTTAGAACCAGCTTTGTTTTCAAAGGGGAAAATAATTATTTCATTTTGCTTTATGTTTGTATATCCATATATGTGTAAATTTACATGTATGCATATGTACAATGTGTGCATGTGGCTATGTGTATGCTTGCACACACATGCTTCGTGTCCACATAAGCCTGTATATTTATTTATATGTATTTAGGCATTTATATTTCTCTTTTGGGTGCAGGATTATAATCATCTTTGCAATATTTCACTACTAATTTCACATAATCAACAGTGTTTTTATTACTAACTGTCCTACCTTTCTAGTAATAGTTTTAAGTGGCTTTTAGAGAAGGGGCAGAAAAAGAAGTAGAGAAAACTTAACAGGCCCAGTTGAGGCAGAGAAAAAGAATAAGAGGAAGGGAAAAATAGCACAGATACTAGGACTTTTTTGTTTTGAAACAGATCCATGTGAGCCTGGCCCCAGTTCATTCTTCAGACTTATTTCTTATTTGTCATACAAGCCATGTGTCAATCCCCGAAACTGTGCATCACTGTTCCAAGATGATTTGCTCTTTGCCTGCCCAGGCCTTGCCCTTTGGTTTCCTGCCTCTGAGCTTGCATTTATGCTTTGCCTGGAATAATGTGCCTTTCTATTCTAAACCCAGTTTCACTGTGGCCAAACCTACTCAGGGTCTGGGTCCAAATTATGGCTGAACACAAAAAATTGCATTACTCTTTAGGTTAGATGCCATGTCATACTTTCCCTCTGACCCAAAGGAAGAAAACATGTTGAGAGATGAATGCTTTTCCCTATCTGTTCCCCACCGCCTCCCTCCTTCATTGCCTATTACCCACCCCAAGTTACATTTAAGATCAGTTTCTTGAGACTGGTTCTAAGATGAAGATATAAGAGGACTGCATGGAGGTTGAAGGGTTTTTTAAATTTTTTTTTTTAAAGAAAAATTTTCACTTGAGAGCAAAATTTTAATTGGACGTCTAAACTTCCAGATAAGCTTTTGTTCACCATTTGTCATGAATTTACAGGGGGAAGGAAAAAAATCAATATTCTACAGTACTTCTTTCATCCTAAGGAGGTTGAAAGACTTCAGCTGCAAAGTGAGAAGATCAGAAGAGAAACAGATTTGTTTAAAAAAAAAAAAAAGGAAAAAAAAAAAAAGGAAAACCCATCTTACCAATGTCATTTGGAAGAACAGAACCTTTCTGAAGCCATTTCTGATCTCCTTTCCAAAGGCGATCACTATTAATGGGTGACCATGAAGATGAGAAACAAGAAGGAGGTACAAAGAGAAAAATGCAGGGTGCATTTTTTTTTTTTAATACTTTGCACGGTTTTTGGGAAAGAGATCCCAGCTGTAAATGTGGACACTTTACAAACATGTGAAGCCAGACTTTGTGCCAAATTTAAATACCTTTGCCTATCAGGACAAGAAGCATCATTCTCCTATAGAACTCCTAAGAGCTGGGACATCACAAGTAGGGCACAGCACTCCTATTCCAGCTTTCACAGGACCCTTCCTAGGCACGCTGCCGATTTCTGTAGTACAGTGATGTTTCATCACTTCTTCTTCTTTTAACCAACTGCAGCTTTTTGAATATGTTTGAGAAATTCCTAGTTTCCTGATGTCTCAGTACTTTGGGATTACAAGTGTGTGTGCGTGCGTGGAGGGTGGGGGGAGACACAAAAAATAAAAAGGCATCATTATTGCAAGACTCATGACTGATATACCTATAGCCAAAGACAGTCACAAGAGAGAAGCCTAACAAACTACTAAAGCAACATTTTACAGGATATGGGAATGTTTAGAAATTAAGACCTATAGGGAAAATTATTTTTACGCTTTGGTGAAGAATGAATAGTTGGGTACAAGTATGATTGGACAAAATGGGGGTACGACCTAATGGCAATGAATTGCAAGGTTTGCTTGATCAGATTCTTCTTGGGCCTCTTTGTATACTGTTTCTTTCCTGTGGGTACAGGGCAGGACACTTGCCATGTGAGGTCCTTCAAAAGAGAAGGCCTGGGCTGGGGTTGTGGCTCAGTGGTAGAGCACTTGCCTAGCACATGTGAGGCACTGGGTTCAATCCTCAGCAATACACACACACAGTTATTATGTCCATCTTCAACTAAAAATATTAAGAAGGTCAGAGAGGCCTTCTTCAGTTTTCTCAATCCTTCAGCTTAAATGCTCAGTAAGCCAAGCTGCCATATTCTGGAATAATGTTTCATGAACCTGTCAATATTATATATGAAATGTTTTATTTTCATTTTTTTAATCTTTGGTTAAGTGACTTCAACCAATTTGCTCTAGCACACTTTCTTACTGAATTCCATTTAGTTTTAAAGTGTTACTAATTTCAAAAGTTCAACCTGTTTCATTGGCATTTCTACATCTTCCCCATCCTCTTCACAGCTTCTCCCCCTTTCTCCTCCCCCGAGCCAAGGATAAACTTGTGGCCCTGATGGTTGTTGGAGGGGCTCAGGTCATACACTGTCCCCTGAACCTTTGTGGAATGACAGCCCTTGTGTTGGGGCAGTGAGGAAGGGGGATGGGATGAGAATGTTGCCTGGCTTCTCCACCCACAGTGGGGTCGTGTGGCCCTTCTTGATTGTCCATAATTTATGACTTAGTCCCTGTGCTTCCTGAGCATGGCTGGCTGCACTGCAAATGTGAAACTCCCCTGCAGCTTCTAGTTGGTCCTTAGCTGGAGGTGTCCTGTTGCCTTCCCTTACCCCATGCCTGCAAGATGGCTATAGTGTCTTCTAATGTTATCCCATCTCTGTGGTCTGCTGGCATGTTCAGCTCTAATTTGTATACATCCTTGAAAGTGGACAATTCCCAGGCTTTTCCTTTATACATATATCATCTCTCCCAAGCACTCCTTGCCAATGTCCAGGGGCATAGTGACTTTACTAGCAAGGTCAATGACTAAACCTATGTCCAGCAGAAGCCCATAATGTTATCTCTCCCTTTTTTGGAGTCTCTTTTCCTTCACAGTATTGGAAGAGGGGAGAATATCTAATCTTGAGAAATTCTTGGGTACTATACTTCCTCTTTTGCCTCTTTGGTCTACTTTTTTATTAACAAGGTGGCTATGGAGGAGTGTGGTAAATACTCATTCTATTGATCTGGAACCCTCCAACAAGTCCTGGGAGATGATGACTGCTTCTTTGACCTTAGCATGTGCACTGTTTAATAATACATCTGATCTCTATTACAGAGAAATCAAGACTCTGTACCTAGGATCATCCTTTTATTCTGTAGCTAGTGCCTTTTACTGGAAAATGGAGACAGTAAAAGGGAAAGTGTTGGAAAGAAATAAGGACTGCTTCTCTCAGAATGGCCCAGGAAATGCTGATGGGAAGCCCATGGCTCTGTAATACTCAGATCTTTAATGGGAAGGTCTGGGCTCTGTATCCCTGAAGCCCAGCACAGTGTCTGCCTTGGTGGGTAAATGTTCAAAGAAGGTTTCAAATTACTAATAGCAATGGTGTGGATTTGCTATAGAAAATTTGTTATCCCATCTCTGTGGGATGAGATTGAGGGATAAATTGAGAGATAGATGTGCTTACCTGGACTTGAGCTTTACACAGTGTATATAGATATGGAAACATTACACAACATCCCACAAATAAATAAAAATTATTTTATGTTTCAATTTAAATTAAAAATAAAAAGTAAATTGGAGATCAAAGTAACCATGGAAGAAATAAAATCCCAGTGCTTCCCTCATTCAGCTCTTCCAAAGCTCTCATGTTTTTTCTTGCCCAGCTCACACAAAACTGTGCAGTGGGAAGATTGAAATTGTCTTTGAACTGGCACAGTGATGCATGCCTGTAATCCCAGTGGCTCTGGAGGCTGAGGCTGGAGGATCATGAGTTCAAAGACAGCCTCAGCAATTGAGCAAGGCCCTAAGCACTCAGTGAAACCCTGTCTCTAAATAAAATACAAAAAAGGGCTGGGGATGTGGCTCAGTGGAAAAGTCGCTCTGGATTCAATCCCAGTACCAAAATTGCCTTTGAAGTGATCATGAATAGCGGTGGTTGCCAATACTACACTGCTATGTTGAAACCTTGGATTTGGCTTGGTATGGCAGAGTGAGTGACATTAAAGCTCTCACTTCTGGGGCACTGTGGTATGACTGTTGGGAACCTCGAAATAGTGGTTCACAGCTACCTTAAGAGAATGAACGCTGAGCAGTACCATGTCTGAAACTGAATGAGACGGGGGTGGGGCCTCACACTGGGGAGGACCTTGTATTCACCAACACACATTCACTCTCACACTCATAGACACTCTCTAATTTGATAAAGGATACACGATGCCCCTTACTCAGGATTCAGCCCTCAGCATTTGCAGCTAAACATCCACTCTCATGCCTACTAATACTTTCAGGCCCCAGGGAAATGCTTTCTCACATCTTGCTCAATGTTCTCAAACAAAAGATGACTGCATCTGAATGCCGTGAAGACTTGTGGGTTGTGCTGTCTGAAACGGGCACCGCTCTGAAGCCTGGGGAGGATCTGAGCAGCAGAAGCACTTAGGTAAGACAAAAGACTAATTAAATGGTGAAGCCTTTCCCTCAGTACCAGGGTGGCAGTGTGCGCCATAGAAAGGTATTATTTTTTCAGGAGGACTGAACATCCATTCTCTTCATGGTTCTGGATTTACTCACACATTAATATGCTCTTTGCAGTGATTGTACATGATGAGAGAAGAACATTTTGAAATATTAACAGCTACTCATTCACAAGTCACTGGTCCATCCACAGAACATCCAGATGTGTGCAGTAACAATTAAATTCCATCACCTTTAATATTTTGCTGACTTTCAGTTATATAAGAGCCATGACTTGACATGCATTTACGACATTTTATCGTTACGAAATATTTTCCAAGATACAAGAATAGAACATATTTAGCTGTTTTAGTTAGCTTTATATATAACTTTAAAATGTTAATCTTGTGGTGCGTAGGCTTTTGTTTGTATTCTTTTCCCAGAGCCCTACAAGTAATAGGGTTGGGCTTAATGTAAAATATCAGATTATGGTAGTTGCCTTATAAAATTTAGCTTTCTTTTCCTTGTTTCACCTATCTGTCTTTTGCAGTGAATGTACGGCTGCGTCTCTGAACTTTGCCATCATTTTATGGAAGTGAACTCTAGGAGAATGGCTGATTTTTTTCCCCCAATTTTAAACCACCTCGTCTTTTCCCATAGAATTCAAAACAAATACTGTAGAACAACATTGGAAAGTGATCCCTTAAATGTTCTGTTTTTACTAAAGCTGCAGCTTCATGAGAATAACATGAGAGATTTGGAGCTTGTTACGTTGTTATTTAAATATATTATGTTACTTAAATATATTCTTTTCCCAGAATGGAGGCAAGTTTACTTGGCAAAATATGCATTTTTTTTTTTTGGTCTCATCATTTTAGGATCATCTCTATCTTTAACCATGACAGCAGTAGCAACAATAATATTGACTGCGGAGAAGCACTTTGCAATGTTCAGTGTGCTTACATGTATTTTACCACCTGTTAATGAGTTGGGAGAGGAGACTGTAGCTTCTGACAATTTGATAGAATTCCAAAAGTAATGGCAATGTGGAAGGGCTTGCACCTCTATTTTTATATTCTATTAACAATCTGAGGCCAGGCATTAATTTCCATCCGGATTATGCATTTCATAACATTTTAAATTTTGTTTTCTTTGCATGGCAATTAAAACATAACTGAAACCGTAATCTTCAGAGAATGTTTATGCTGTGATGGTTTATTTTGCATTCTGGCAAATCAATAGCTATGTCTCTGGGGAAAGGATAATTTGATGATTACAGTGTTTAACCTTTCACTTGTCAGAAGTCTTTGGGGACATTGCATTTGTCACTCACGATAGTGGGTTGGGATCTGTATCCATCTATACAAATAATAGGCATCAAGCATCAGGCCAGGAATTGGGAACACTGGTTCTAGGCTCCACTGTGCCTAGTAATTCTGAGCCTTGTCTCACCTGTTTAATGGCATTAATGTGTGTACCCCATTTGGCTGTGGAGAACAGAGTGGATGATAGATATGAAACCAATTACAAGGACAAATAAGAATGATTACACTAATAGCCCATAGTGAGCAAATTATGGCCTAAGGGCCAAATCCATTCTGTCACTTGTTTATGTAAATAAAGTTTTATTGGAATACAATAGTCACATCCACTTCTTTTTTCCCTCTTTTTTCTGTGGCTGTTGTCATGTTGCAGTGGCAAAGTTGAGTAATTGTGACAGAAGTCACATGGCCTGCAAAGCTTAGAATACAGGTTTTGAGGTTCTTTGAAAGAAAAAAGAAGATTCTATCAACACCTATGAAAGACTGGAGATGAGGTGGTTGGAATACTCAAACGTGGGGAAGAAGTAAAGTATCTACTGTAAGGCTGTAGAAGGAGTCTTCAGTTGATGAGAGGGAGCTCTTTCTTAATGAAGTATGGCAGCTAAAATAATACAGAAGTAATGATAGTGTTAGGGACTACAAAAATGGAGATTTTCTATGAAAAGTGAGATAGGGACTGTCCATGGACATTAAAACTTTTGCAGTAAGTGTTACTGGGCAAGAATATACTCCTATCATGTAAAAGTGTGTTACCACCAACTTCTTACTAATTATATAAGGAAGACCAGCTTTTGTGAGGGAAAGTTCTGGTAGTCACTATCTGATCCAGGTTATCAAACTCATTTTCATTAAATGTGGGACAGTAGACACATGATATGTGTGCTAATGTGAAGAAAGTGTTTTTTGTTTTGTTTATAGTTTTTTAAAATTGTTGTTATTATAAATGACAGTAGAATGCATTTATGCACTTTGATATACATAGAATACAATTCCTCATTTTTCTGAATGTACATGTTGTTGAATCCAATTATTCATGCAATCACATGTACATAAGGTAATCATGTCTGTTTCATTCTGCTATCCTTTCTGTCCCCATGCTACTTCCCCTTTATTCACTCCCACTGCCTAATCTAAGGTAACTATCCTTCCCTAGCGCCACCCCCCCATGTGAATTATCATCTGCATATCAGAGAAAACATTTGGCCTTTGGTTTTTTTGGGATTGGTTTATTTCGCTTAGCATCATGTTCTCCAACTCCATCCATTTACCGGCAAAGGCCATGATTTCATTCTTTAAAGCTGATTAAATTCCGTTGAATACATATACCACATTTTCTTTACCATTTCATGTATTGAAGGGCACTTAGGTTGGTTCCATAGTTTAGCTATTGTGAATCGAGCTGCTGTAAACATTGATGTGGCCATTTCACTGAAATATGCTGATTCTAAGTCCTTTGCTTGTAAACTGAGGAGTGGGATAGCTGGGTCAATTGGTGATTCTGAACATTCAGAGTTTTCTGAGGAATCTCCATACTACTTTCCATAGTGGTTGCACCAATCTGTAGTCCCACCAGCAATGTATGAGTGTACTTTTCCCCCCACATCCTCGCCAGAATTTATGGTTGCCTGTATTCTTGACGATTGCCATTTTGACTGGAGTAAGATTAAGCAGCAATCATATACGAGGTGTTCTTGTCAAAAATTTGTACTTTATGTATATAATGTGACTACATGACCAAAATGATTCTGCAACATATACGCTCAGAAAAATGAGAAATTATATTCCATCTATGCATATCAAAGTACATAAATGCATTCTACTGTCATGTATAACTAATTAAAACAGATTAAATTCACCATACAAACTTTATTATTTTTTAATCAAAATATAGCTATAATTTCCAAGTAATAGGACATACTAAGAATAGAGGAATTGGTTCAATCAAAAACAGATGAAAAGAAAACCCAAAACATGGAAGGCTTTCCTGCTATTTTCAGAGCGATAACAACCAAATGTAATGTGGGAACCTTGATTGGGATCAGTGTGAAAAAGGAAAGCTAAAAGGACATTAAGAGCCAGGTAGGGAATTGGGATATAAACTGGAAGTTGGGTATTTTTAAAGAAATATTATTGGCAATCTTATTAATGTGATAATGTCACTATAGTTATACAGTGTATGCAGATGCTTTGATTCATTTTCAAATGCTTGGGATACACACACATAAACAGATAAAACATTGTGGGGCTGGGGTTGTGGCTCAGCGGTGGAGCACTGGCCTAGCATTGGGTTCAAGCCTCAGCACCACATAAAAATAAAAAAGTAATTCTGTCCATCTACAACTAAATTTTTTTTTTAAAAATTGCAAAATGTTAGCAGTTCAAACCTAAATATAAATATAGGAGAGTCCAGCTGTACTTGTCTGTGTTAGACATCTCTAGAAAAAAAAAATTAAGAAGCAAATCTACCCTACCATTACTGTTGGTGGAATAAAGAACCCAGGGAATTGATGTCTAGTGGAAGGAAGACACCAGCTTCTTTGGTATTTGGTTAATAATGCTGTGCAGTGTGATTCTCTCTGATATGCCCTGTCCAGATTCTTAGTGGAAGAATTAGACATAAAATACCCTCTTTTCATCATTTTTTCCTGAAGATGTTCATTCCTAATGGTGATTCATCTTCTATCCAGGGAACCCACCCATGCAATATTTTTCCCTTTTAAAATTTCATCTTATTAGTTGGCACCCATCATTCAAACCTGTCAAAATCTTTAGAATTTTGATTGGCTCATTCAATCTGCTAGTTATCTTTCCCAGTCTTGTGACAGCTGGATGGTTGATGAGCTCACTTTCTATGTCTTCATCCAAGTAGGGAATGAAGACATTGACTAGGAATCCCTTGTTGTTCCCAACCAGCTGAAAACAAAACCTTGAGGGCTTCTAGTGCCTACTTCCTTCCAGAATATGATGCATTTAGCTCATGGGCCCTGTTTGGGCTTCATGTTTCAGCAAGGAGAATGCAGCCTGTTAGCCCTGCCCAGAATTCTTGTGAACCAGTCACACCAGAGCCTGTCTACCTCTGCACTTCTTTTATCTACCTCTGTCTTGACCTGCCAAGCTGGGTTCTCACGAGCTCCATTAGATGCATCGTAATAAGTGCCTACCTGTCCCATGTCTGCGAAGGGGTCTCTCACCTTCTGTCCTGAGATTTGTGCTGACAAGCAGGCACAAGATACCCTGAGAACCGCAAACCTGCCCATGTGTGTTCAGCTTGGAAATGTCAGGGTTTTCTGCCCTGTGGAGCAAATCTTTGAGCAAAAGGGAGTGTTATACCTAAAGATGCATTCTCTGTGCTTTCTTCTCCTGGGCAGACCATCTGAGTTGCATCTGGTAAACAGTAGGTAGCACTTAGTGGCTCAGTGTGGGATCCCTTTCTCTACTGTACACCCCATTTTGCTCACTCCATTTTCACACTGACCTAGGCTCTGTTTTCCAAAAACTCAAGCAAAGACAGGCTCCTTCCATCATATGTCTGCATGTCTCTGGAGTGTCCCCAAGAATGTGGTGAAGGACTGCCAAGTGCCTTTCTCAAATCAAGATCTCTCCTGGGAATATTCTCCTGAGTTATTGTTCCAGGAATCCTTCAGTGCATATCCCTGAATATCAGGAACACATGTGACATATTGGGATCCACAGTTCAGATTTTAAATTAGTTCTGCCATATGCAAATGGCACAAAGTAAAAATGCTTTTAGAAACAATATCGTGGTGGTTTCCCCTCTTTCCATTCTAAAGGGCAACAGACAAGTATTTCTTCTGAGCTAGTGGCTCATGATTAACAGTACATGTACAAAAATATCATTTTCAAGTTTTTCTTGCTCCTACCATTGATAGTTTTACTATTTCATATTTCCTTTTATGCCTTTTTCCTCTGTCATTTTAATTTTTAGATGTCAAGAACTGTGATTAATGGACTTATGTTGTATGCCATGAATTATTTGAAAACGGCATTTCGAAAATATCTATATACAGATACCTGAACAATTTGTATTAAAAGTATAGAATTGAAACTCAGTAATGTTACCTTGGGGAAGTAACATGGGGTAATGGTTATGAGCACACATTTTAAAATAATATTTTGGAGACATCACATCTATCCTCTGCCATTAACAGGCTCATTTTGGTAATTTACTGGATTTAAACTCTCTGCTCCTCAATTTCCTTATCTGTAAGAACATAATCATACTACTTATTTTATAGGGTTTTGTAATGATTGAGTTAAATATATATAAAGCAATTATGAAAGCACCTGGCAATTCACAAGTACTCTATAAATGTGAACTGATATTATTAGGATTATTAATTCTTATTAAAATAATTATTACTATCCCCACAGTGACTTCTTTTCCAGAGATCATTTTCTCTTTAGTCTACTCTCTAGGGTATGCCTATTCCTAAGATGTAAGCAAAGATAGTCTCTTGGACAACTAAAATAGATATCAAATTATACACTAAATACCAGTTCTTTACCTAGATCACTGTTACTCTCATGCTGCATTCAGTACTAACAATTTTGAGGTCTATTTTTTTGAATCATAGGTAATTGAATACATCTTATTAGAAAGTAGAAGAGTGGAATTGTTGCTGGGATGCACTGACAGAAAGTCACATGGCGGCACGCGGACAGTTCACCATAAAATAGGAGTCTGCACATGAGACAAGATTGCAAGCATGATGATTATGAATATTTATCCAACAAATATTTATTGAACACCTACTTTGTGCCAAATACTGTTGTGGGCCAAGAAAATGCAAAAGTATACAGGATTCACAAAGGACGTGGCTCTCGGGTGATTACATTCTGTGATGTAGAATGAAATGCTGAGGGTCTTATGATAGAGAGTAGCTTAAGGTGGCAGGGTAATTACAGATTGGAATAAGACCTAAAAGATGAAATTAAAACTGGCTTGTCGATGGCTAGGGGAGAAGTATTCTGTGTAGAGGAATATGCAAGTGTGAAGGTCAGAAAGTATGAGACAGCCCAGTAAATTCAAGCTAATGAGGAAAGACCAGAGACCCCAAAATGTGATCATTCCAGGGAGCAGGTAGTGCTGGGTTATCTGAGCTAGTACTGGGAGAGTTAAGGGTCAAGCTGATATAGGACCTTTTACTTAGTAGTAAGAACATGGGATTTACTTACAAGAGGAGTAGAATCCACTGAAAAGTTATGAGCACAGAGTAAAACGATCTATATGAACGTAACCATATGTCACTGCTAAACACAGAATGGATCAGAAGTGGCAAGATTGAAAGTAGGGAGATCTATTATAAGACTATTGCATCATCTCTCAAACTTGGAGAGATGATGGTAGTTTGAATCAAGATGCTGGCAGTGGAAAGAAAGAAGTGCTTATGTTTGTGACACATTTTAGAGATTGACTTTACTGGATTTCTGAAGAATGGGGAGGATTTGGGGTGGAAGAGGAGCATAAACAAGAGGCAGAATCAGAACTGACTGCTGTTCCTCTTCTTGGACAAATGGTCGACTGAGGTCATACTTTTTGCACTGAGGACAACAAAGGAAGAATGGATGGAGAGGGATGGTGTCAAGGGTGGCCTTTGAGCCACACTTGGTTTGGGGAGTTCACCTATTAGACAGCCATATACAGGAGCCAGGCAGGCAAATGGTAATACAGTTCTATGCAAAGAGAATGTAGGACAGAGGTCTTGAGCTCAGGAACCTCTGAGGGTTGATCTATGCAACAGCATAGAAATTTAACCACATTACAAGATGAATTTTGGCAAAGATTGATAAGGGTGTGTAAATTTTGTAAATATCAAATAGCTATTTGGGCAGTAGTTTATTTTCATACTTAGGGAGACTTTAAAATATTTTCATATGATTAAGAAGACACACACACAAAAACAAATTCAAAAATTTTCACACAAATACTCTGGTTCACTTTAGGCTCCCTGATATTTTCTAAAATTGCCTTTCTTTAGAGCCCCTGCCAAGTCCTTTCTTGTTTGTGCCTCCCTGTTTTCCTACTGAAGAACAAAAACAAATGAGCTCAATGATTCCTGAGGATATTCTAGATGGTAAATATTCCCCCTAGAATGTTGGGTCACAGGGCCCCATTTATTTAAAGCAGCCACTCTTCAGAGGGGCTCATAGGCACTGAAGTATTGAAGGAATGGCAGATCTGTTTTATTATGTATACTTACCATTCCTGGGTAAAGGTCGGAATGTCAAGGTCATTCGGTGTTGATCCAGGGAGACGGAGTCCCAAGTTGGGGCAGGGAGTGTGGAGATAACTTCTGTGGCTATAGCAGAGCATCAGGGGCCTTTGCCGTCAATTAGCATCACTGCTCTAGAACCTTCTCTCAGTGTGTGAAATGTTTGGTTCTGAAAGAAGTTTTGCCTTTTTGTTGGCTTGTTTTGTTTTTAAAATTGAAGTATTATACAATATTAGCCTCTTAATAAGTGCAAACTTATAAGCAAACTCTGCTCCCTCCCTGCCTGAACCCCCCTTGGACTACCCACCAGTTTATTTTGCTGGTAAGAGCAGTGATTTTATTTCCTTCCCCTGTGTGTGGGATGGTTCCATGGCAGTTTCATTCAAGCCCCTTGGTGGGGGAGCCTGCTGAACTTGTGAAGGTGTCATTAATTACTCTTTCAATATTCTTAAACAGTGGTAGTCATATTGTTTGCTTGTAATAAAGGCACTGAACTTAGACCCAGAGTGATTTCTGTAGGATAGCCTCAGCAGGCAGGATTTGGTGTTTTTAGCCTCAATTTCTTCCTGACCACTTAAGTTACATGTTAATCTTTTGCCACATATTGGTTATTTCTGGCCTTTTGTGGAAAATCTCCTTGAACTAATGATGTCAAAATTGATGGGAAGAACAGAGTTTTCATGACTTAAATTGCAAGAGGTTGGGTCATGTATCTGAAGGCTGGAGTAGGGGGGATGAGTTGGTGTTGCTCAGTTTCAACCACAGATGGCAAATACCTTTCTGAAAATAGAAGGTTGAGTTGGGAATTTGGGCTCCACTGGGAAGAAAGCAAAGGATACACAAAGAGTAAGGGCTTATATGATTTGGAGAAAATCTCCTTTCACTTTTTCTCAGGAAGATTAAGACGGTGTGCCTTGTATGGAGTGCCTGAGGTCCACATTTTCTGAATCTTGTTCACTCTTTTTTTTGTGTACCCACTCCCAGCCAAGACTACCTCAATGATTTTTGTATAAAATAATTTCCTAATCTTTGACTTCTAGTGTGCATTCCTTTGTATGTACTTTTGATAGAAAGTATGTGCGGATTTGGTATTGTCTCCACTACATCTAAGTAAGATATAAGTTTAATATTTCTCAATCACAAAAGTGGAATGACGTCTGCCTCCATGTGAGAATTTAATACAAATAACAGGCATCAAGTCCTGTGCATGGCTCTTGAGGTGGTATTTGAGTTGTGTGTCTTCTTGACCTTGCGATTCTAGACAAGTTATTTTACTTCTTTGGACTTCATTTCCCCCACATATTTAATTGAGATAATGCCTGTTTTGTAAGGCAGTTTTAAATAACATAGAAAATACGGTTATATGCATGGTCCCTAAAAGAGGCACAGTAGGTAGTAGCCGCTGTCATCACAGTTTTGTGTATGTGTGTGCATACATGTGTGCTCATTGAGACTCTAAAACAGCTTAGGGTATTTCAAATTTCAATGTAAATTTGGCCAGCCTTGAACTTATCTGGACAAAGTATGTAATCAACACCTGATTGTGTCTTGGTCTTGGAATGAAGTTTTACTGCATTGATTCAATAGGCAATTGCACTGTGTCTAAGAACATGCAACGAAGATGATATCCTCTCCTGCAAACCCATCATGCATCAGGTACCTCTGTTGCAGGGGCATTTTGTCATATTTTGGTGTGTTTTGATTGCCAGTTCAATGAAGTCCCAGGGTCAGGATCTCCACAATGTGAGCTAGGTATCTTCTATGGTTTGCATGTTTCCAAAGTTCATTGTGTTAGAAACTTAATCCCAAATGCAACAGTGTTAAGGTGGGACCTTTAAGAGATGGTTATGTCATTAAGGCAGGATAAGGTTCAAATTAATGTCATTATCATGGGAGTAGGCTTATTATTTTTAGTGATTTTTTTTTTAAATAAAAGAGGATTCATCCAGTCATGCATGTACACCTGTCCCACCCCACCCCCTACCCCTTTTCACATGTACATGTGCTCTCTTTTCTTCTACCTTCTGCCATGGGATGAAACAGCAAGAAAGTCCTTGCTAGAGGTCAAACCTTTGATCTTTGATCTTCTCAATTTTCAGAACTGTGAGAAATGAAATTCTATTCGTGCATTACCCGATCTCTGGCATCCTGTTATAGCAGCACAAAATAGACCAGGGTAGTATCAGCCTCGGGTATTATTATTAGTGACATCTTTCATATGTGAAGGTGTATTTATAGATGGTCTAGAATTTGGGCTTTGAGGTCCTGGAGTTGTGCTATTTTAGAGGCCAGAGATAGGGATGCCCTAGTTGGCCCCTGGATTGTTGTTGGTTCCTGTGGAGAAGCATTTGCTCAAGTGGCTCTGAGAGCAAAATGTTGATTGATGTTACATCAAATAAGGGTTCACCTGACAATGAAATCTGGAAAGTGAAAAGAAGGTATTTTGGAGTACAGAGGTGGATATGATTATGAGCTCAAGATAAACTACCTATGGCCCTCTCTAGTGTGATAAGAAGAGTAGAACATTTTATCAGACTCTGAGCAGATGTCAGTCTGTAGGCTTGGCACTGGGTATATATTATCTTGAATCATCCCCAAATCCTGCAGAGTCCTTGGCTGTATCTCAGTGCTGCAGGTGAAAAGACTAAAGTTCACATTACAGAACTGCATCATGGCCACAAAACTAGTGGACATTCCAAGTCATGCCAAAGTACAAGCTTGGAACACTGTGTGTAAGTTCTAAAGTGGGGGGAGGGTGGGGAGAAACAATAAATAAATGAAATAGTGAATAAATGGTACTGCCTAAAATGATACTTTGAAAACCATGCCTTGGGGGCTGGGACTGTGGCTCAGTGGTAGAGTGCTCACCTACCATGCATGAGGTACTGGGTTCGATCCTCAGCACCACATAAATGTAAAATAAAGATATTTGTCCACCTAAAACTAAAAAAAAAAAAAAAAAAAAAAAGGAAGAAAACCATGCTTCACCAGGTTGTTCTGAGAATGGTGAAGGTGGTATAACCCGGTGGAGAAGTCAATCTCTATATGATCTATTTTCTTGTAAAACATAAATAAAATACAAAATAGGGCTAGGGATGTGGCTCAGTGGTTGAGTGCCCAGGGTAGGGTAAGATAGATAACTCCATATCAATATTAGAAAGTAAACAAAGCCCCAAAATATAACCTCTGTCATCTGTGGAGGTTATATTTAATATTTAATAAATGAAAGGGTATGGAGTCCAGCCATTCTAAAGATTCTGAGCTAAACCTTAGTCAGGGTCCTGGAGGCTGCTTGCTGTGGTAGCCCTTAGCATGTCAGATGTGGAATATTCAGGAGGTCCAGAAAATTCCAAGAGACAGACCAAGGCTAGTCAGAGTGGGGAACACCTGGTGGGATTTAGGACAGAAAACATTTTCTGCCCTGTTCAGAGATTTGCTTGCTTGCTTTATGTATTTGGTACCAAGGATTAAACTCGGGGGCACTCAACCACATCCCTAGCCCTATTTTGTATTTTATTTAAAGACAGGGTCTCACTGAGCTGCTTAGCACTGAGGCTGGCTTTGAACTTACGATCCTCCTGCCTCAGCCTCCCAAACCCCTGGGATTACAGGCGTGCGCCACCATGTCCAGCAGTTTGCCTTTTTTTGCTTTTGAATATTTTGATGTCTGAGCATGCTATTGCAGTTGCCTCCCAACTAAGCAGCAGCTTTTCCAGAGTGAGTAGAGCCCATTCTAGGCCTGGCCATGCTTCCTGCCTTACCAGGTGATGAGTTGCACACAGGCCTTTATTATTATGAAGGCTTGTTCATTTTTAGTGGAAGAGGCAAGAAAATAAGTAGCTCTGCATAGAGAATCTTTTGTCTGCCTTAGATGTTGTCTTGTTTTAAAGCCAACATCAGTAGAAACAGTCCTTGAATTTTTGGGGCTTTGTTTACTTTCTAATATTTGATATGGAGTTATCTATCTTACCCTACCCTGGAGCACTGTTTTACGAAGGATAAGTTTTGTACCTTCGGCCTTTCCTAAATTTTAAATATGAGAAGAATTCTGTGTGTTTTCTCTTTTTCTTTTCTTTCTTTTTTTTTTTTTTTTACAGTGGCTGAGATTAAAGCCAAAAACTTCTCAACTCCTCTAATTGTCTTTCCCATGAGTGATTGTTCTTCCAGATTCATTACTTTATGGAAAACGTTCTGCAAAACACATAGATTTTTATTTAAATTCAACAATGCCCCAGTGTCCCATGTGCTTTGTTGATATTAACGTAAATCTTGGTTAATTTAAAATGCAGGAGGCGCTGGGCTTGTTTGATTTGGTTCCCAGAGGCCACTTCTACCCCTTGTGTAACTGAAGAGAGACTGCAAGGGCTTGGTGACCCACCATTGCTGCTTCCTCCCCTAAGCATCCAGGTGTGCTCTGGTGGAAGGGATTAGAGGAGATGTGGGGACTCTTCTGGGGCAGGGAGTGAGGAGATGCTGTCATGTATTTTCCATTCACTCTCTGTAGTTTTCACTGGTAAGTTCAATAATACTTATAAACAGAATGGTAAAACATTTTCTTCCTCCAGAAATCTCTACTTTTACCATTTGGCAGAAGGTATACTTTATGGCTATTATACCCACACTTTTAGAGTAAGTCGGTGACCAAACTAGGACCTGGGCATTAGAGCTGGTAGGCAGTTGTAATAGCAGGTAGACATGAATTCTGGCTTCTTGCAATTATTTTCCCATTGAAACTTTTCCCTGACCTCCAACTTGTAAAGAAGGTCTGCCATCCCTTCTTCCAATCCAAAGGGAATTTGACAGTTTCCTTTAGTTCTAAATGGTGACATTGGACTGATCCTCACTGATACTATCAACAGTGACTGGGACCAGCCTATCTCTCATCATGCCCATCCTTCAGGTGGACCAAATTCTCTGAGGAGACTGGACTGAGATAACCACACATTGAGCCTGTTAAGTGATATCATACAGACATCTGGTAGCCCAGTCAATTTTAGTAGATCCTTGGATTTCTGTTGGCATTAAATCAGAGGCAGCTAGACCCAGAGGTGTCTCTAAACACCTCATGAATTCTTTTTTAAAACCTAAACTTGAGAAACTGACTTGTTCCATCGTGTCTAGACTCAGAAGCAACGGGACTGATATCTTGTACTTATAAGGCACTCATGCTTATTTGTCAACATTATTTGAAAATAGCTTCTTGACATAAATATTTAAGTAGAAGGATTAATGAATGCCATTTATGAACCAGATAAAGCTATTGCTATTTAGAAACTACATTGTCATGAATAAGAACATGCATATATTTGATGTCAGCTTTCTCTAAATATGGATGAAGAATTGGGTATAGAGGATAAAGAATAGGAGCAGAGAGACTTGGGCCTCTGCAATGCAGGCAAGAACCACGTGAGTCACTGGATGGCTTTGTGCCAAAGTTTCATGGAAAAGGCCACAGGGATCATTCTGTGGTGGATAGAGGTGAATTTGAGAATTTATAAAAATGGAGATGTCTATGGCCTTAAGGTGGTGAATGTAAAGTCCAGGGGAAGTGATAGTGGGAAGATGGACATGAACATAGGAGAAGGAGCAGGATCCTGGTGTTCCTTGAGGTTGTTTTCCAGATGATAGTCAGGGGGTTGGTGATTGATCAGATGTTTTTCAGTAGTAGGACATTTAGAGGAGGGAGATATATTTAAAAATCAAGGAGGAATGAACATCTGAAAGGAAGAATAATGAACTTACAATACCAAATTGATAAAAAGAAAATGGCCAAGGACCTTCTCAAAGGATGTTGCCTCCATTCTTCCTTTTAAATATCAGGAAGAGAAGGCAAAGGCCAGAGGGAGCCTCTGTGGTGAGGAAACTAGTTCCCAGAGCAACTCAAAGGGCTGTTTTAGGCAAAGTTCAAGGAGCAATTCAGAACTGGGTTCAAAAGGGGTTGAGTACTGTCCACAACAGTCTTGGTGTTGTGGAAGCCTTGCTGACAGTCCCTGTAGCTGATTGTAAAGAATTTTTTTTTGCAATGATTTGGGTTTCAGAAGTGATGTCAGGCTTGGAATGGAAACAACCACAGACTTGTTTTGGAAGGAGGCATTTGAAGGAAAAAAATGAGAGCTGTTGCTTAATATTCACGGAAATGTCTTTAAGTGGAAGTTCCAGGCTGTGTGTGTGTGTGGTGTCAGATACAGTAAGGCACTGGGTTTCCAGGGCACAGACAGCTTTTATGTAACTTCCTTCTCCTGGCCATAACTTTTTTTTCCCTTTCATTTCCTTTCTTGTGGATCTCTGTTTCAGAATCTTCTCCTCTGTGCTGGACTGCTATCCACTTTAGATATTATCTTCATCTCCTGGCCACCCCTTAAAGGTCAGCTTGAGCCCTGTATAAATCATATATTCTCTAATGTTATCATCCTTTGGTATCCACGGAGGATTGCTCCCATTCCAATACCAAAATGCATGGATGCTCAGGTCCCCCATAAAGAAAGGAATAGGACTTGAATATAACGTAGTCACAGCTTCCTGAATACTTTATCATTTGTCGATTACTTGTAATATACCAAATGCAGTGTAAATACTATGTAAGTATTTTCAAGGTATTATTTAAGGAATGACAAGAAGAAAGTGTACAGGTTTAGATGAAATTTCAAGAAAAAAAAATTGACTTCCAACAACATTGCATAGTGCCAGGCTTCAGATTGCTTTCCCATACTGGTAGCTACTATTGTTATTGTTTGTTTCTTGTATACATACACAGCCTCAAGGTAATAAATAAAATAGACATTCAAAGGCTCACATTTCCTGTCCCAGAAATTAGTCTAGTTTGAGTTTTTTACTCACTGGCACTTGGCTCAAAGTTTTTGTCCTTTCTTGACTTTGGCCTAGTGCCTCTAATCTTTTAAATCTTGATCTTTAGAGGCTCATCTGAATATTTGAACTTCTTTTTGTGGCCTTGCCAATTAATCCTTGATCTGGACACTGTAGCGCCTGCTAGCACCTGCCAGGGTTCAACTTTTGGCTCTGACACTTGCCTTAACTCTGTGACTTAATATTCTGAGCCCCAATCATATTTCAAATGGTCATTGTAATAAGGATCACATTATGAGATAAAGTATGGAAAAGTACCTAACTGTACCCACCATGCAGATGGTGCTCTGCCTTAAATTGGTTTCCCTGGAAACAGACTCTGAGGCAGAGATTTACAAGCAGAAGAAGAGTCTCTGGAACAACATCTGCAAGGAAGTGAGGGTGGAGGATTGGGCAGCGGGGGAGTTGAACTGCAGTGCAATTGAGGCTGAAGTTTCAGCTAAATCTCAGGGAAGACTTGAGCCAGGCTGATCCCTAAGGATTATCCCAAGGGGGTCCAGCCTTTGTTACTGAATAGCTAGTCTTCCCTAGATGGGGCCTATCTAGGGAAGATGGTGTACCATTGCATGTATGGCTCTATTTGACCAAGGGCAGTTAAGGAGAAGGGTGCAGCTGTGAGCTGTCAGTAGATAGCACTTCTGATAGATGTGGAATTGAGTGCCTAGGTCCTGAAGGAGATCTGGTTGCATACCTCACTCTCATCTGTATGCTCAATAATTTTGAATTGCCTCTGTTCCACTCTTGGGCATCTAATTCTTTTCTCTAGTTAGAGCTTTGTTTCATTCTGAGCAATCATTTTTTTTCCCTCTAGACTCCAATGTTGTTCTTTTTTGAGTTGATATAGCTTGTAGACTATTCTATGTTTATGTAAAATTTTTGAGGGACAGTGGATTAAAGAACAGGGAAACCAGATATTCATCTTTCAGCATCCATTGAATAATAACCTAAAACAAAGATAGTACATAACCTAAGTGTAAAGGCCACTTCTGATCATCTATTTGTGTCGAATCTACTTCTCAGGCTGCTGTGATGGATAGAATTATAGGGCTTAACAGAAAAAAATTAAATGTTGTGATCTGTGGGTGCTGTTTAATGCTACAAGTCTACTATACATTCACCCCACAGAACACTTCTGTGATCCCACATGAGGGGAGCTTGTCTCCACATACCAAACAATTGTATGCTAGATTTTCCAGTGGACAATAGCTGAGTTTCTTCTAATTCAATTGAATTCTGGAAGGATTTAATTGAAGATAGTGTTGGATCTCACAGGTTGAGGGGTCAGTTCCAAAAGATTGTCTCCCCACCCCACCCATTCAGATGCCAGCTGCAAATAACATTGTTACTCTGTATTTCTCACCCACCTATTATAAATCAGGGTCCCGATAACCTTGTCCTTGGGTTTGATTAATTGGTTAGAATGGTTCACAGGACTCAAGGGGACATGTTACTTACGTTTGCTAGTTCGTTATAAGGGGTATTAAAAGGAATATAAATGAACAGCTACTGGAATGGGAGCACACAGTAAGTGATGGGAGACGGGGCACAGAGCTTCTGTGCCCTCTCCAAGCATGTTGGCCTTTAGCCATCTCCATATTTTAGCTATCCAGAATCTCTCATTCAGGAACTTTAGGGATTCTAGGGGGCTTCATTATGGTAGGCATCATTGGCCATCGATGGTCAACTGGAGGTTGGGGAATTGTGCTGAAAGCCTGAAGCCTCCAGTCATACTTTGTCTTTCCAATGACCATCCCCCATCCTGGAGATGGCTGGTGGCTGGAAGTGTCACTAGCTATGTTATTAGCACTCAAAGACACTTATCACTGGAGATTCCAAGAATTTTAGGATCTGTATAAAGATTATAAATTTAACTCTCACATGGTATCTTCCATGGGAGTGGGTTAAGAGACTGAGGCATGGAATTTCCATTTTTTTCCCATCACAGATTAAAGCTTTGTCTTCCCTTTGAATGTTGGATGCTAGGATGTGTTTGGCTTTTCCTGGTCTTTAATGTAAATTTCTAATCCTTACATCTAATTTGCCCCTTCAAGCGCAGTTAAGCTGTATGTCTAGAATTGTTTCTAGGGTCACCTTAATCACTTCATCTGCAACTTCTTCTCCAGAAATCCTTTCCTTAAATAATTAAAAGATTTGATTAAAGGAGTTGGGTTCCTTTTATGAATGCTTATTTGCCTTCCCATTAAATCTGGATGTACCTTTTGTGGATAAATCACATCAATGTTTGTTTTATGGATTTATTCAGTGTATCCCTTGGGGAGTGTTCTTTCTCTGCCATTCTTGCCTATCTTAGATTGTGTAAGCTCCCGGAAGGCAAATACTGTGTCTTTTTAACTTGCATGGTATAGTGCATGCATAAATGAGCAATTCTCAAAACACTGACAGTGGGACAAGGCACAAAGAAACCGATATCTTAAATAATTTCAGTGGTGGCCTTATTGGTTATCCCCAATATTTTAAGAATAATAGGAAAAAATGAGATAATATTCAAAAATCTGTTGCATTTCTCTGACCTGAAGTCCTGATAAAATCAACAATATTAGAAAAATCAGTCTTGGTTATTTCTGTCTCTGTCCCAAGGCTGCTGTTTTTGGATGCTCCTTCCTCAGTGGGCCTCATGAGGCTAGAAGCTGAGGGATACCAGTGGTGACAGTTGAGGAGTTGAGGGTCCCATGCTTGATCTAGGTCAGGTAGTTGGCCACTTTCTGTGTAAAAAGCCACATAGTAAAAATATTGTCATCTCTGTAGGATGTATGGTCTCTGTTATGATTATTCAGCATTTCTTTTATATATACCATGGAAGCAATAGCAACAGTAGGCAAAAAAACCACAGTGGTGTTCTAATAAAACTTTATTTACAAAAACAAATAATGTGGCCTGTGGTCTGCAGTTGGACAATGCCTAACATAAGTGACTAGATTTTACTGATTTCTCAGGACCTGATTCTTTAGTACATGACTAAATGGAACTAATGGCAGGACAAAATTTCAAAGTGAAAAATGTGACAAAATAGTTGTAATGAATTATGTTCATATCATTTGGTTCCTAGTTTGGTTATTCCTGGGCATGGATACTTAGTTTATTTTTCTGGGCATGTGTGATGGAGGGAGGGGGAGAGAGAGAGAGATTGATTGGGTAATTGAATGATCCTTAAACTTTGCTTCATGGTTGACGTATCTACAGCACTTTCCAAAATTCTAACACCTTGCTTGGAAACATGCCAGAGTAACTAAATCTCTAGGAGTGGGACCAAGGCATTAATATATTTTTTAAGCTGAGTTTTATTGCTTTTTATTATTTCTGCAACAATTAATTACAAATTTTGTAGTTTGAAACTGCACAATTTATTATGGTATTGTAGGTTAGATATCTGATGCAGGTCTCCTGAGCTACAGTTCAGGTTATCAGCAAGGAAGTACATGTTCTTGCCTTTCCCAGACTTTAGAGACCACCCATATTCCTTGATTCATGGCCTCTTCCTTTCTTTTTCAGAGGAAGCAACAACAGGTCAAATCCTCCTATATCACATTACCCTGGTTATCTTCTGAAGTCTCTTCTCCCTTTACTTCACCTCTTTTGTGGCCTCCTTCCCATTTTAAGGACCTTTACATTGGGCCCATTCAGATAATCTAATATAATCTCCTTAAAATCAGATGATTAAAACGTTAATTCCATCTGCCATGTAACCTAACATGTTTAGAGTTTCTGGGGATTGGGTGGTCAGCTTTGGAAGCCCATTCTGCCTACCACACCATGTAATTAAAATTCTGGCCAGATCAGTGTATAAACCCTAACTAGCAGAAGCAAATCATTCTCACATGGGTCCTATTGTGTAACAGTTTATAAGTATTTATTACCTCAATAACTCATTCTTTAAATTAGTGAGTAGTTGTATTCTAGGCATTGATTCTTGGTACAAACAATAACACAGTGGCCAAGGTTTAGGGAGAGGAAAATATATTTACGGAAAAGGCAGATGCCTTGAGTCCTCAGGGTCCATACTGAACTTTGAGACCAGATTCTAAGTTAGGGTTTCTGAGGAATGTGTTTAAGAATTTGGGAGGTTGTTTTAATCGGCTCTTTTGCTGCTATGACAAAAAGACCTGAAGGAACAATTAGAAGTGGGAAAATTTATTTTCTCATGGTTTCAGCAGTCTCAGTACATAGATGGCTACCTTCTGGTCCCCAAGGGGAGGCAGAACGTCATGACAGAAGGGTATGGAGGAGGAGAGTGGCTCAGGACATGGCAATAGAAAGGAGGGGGAGAGAGAGAGAGACTGCTCCTCTTACTAGGGACAAAATAGAAACCCCAAAGGCAAGCCCCTAATGACTAGCCTATCTCCATCTACATCCTACATGCCTATAGTTACCACCCAGTTAACACATTCAAGTGGATGCATGTACTGATTGGGTTACAACAGTCCTAACCTAATCATTTTGGCTCTGAACTCCCTTGCATTATCTCAAATAGGAGCTTTTGGGGGATACTTCATATCTAAACCATAACAAAGTTATAGAATGTTGAGTAGTAATAATAACTGGAGTACCTCATCCAGGCATGAAATACATTATCTTTAGTGTTTATTGTTAATTTACATGTTAGCTACTATTGAGGCTATTTTGCACATAGTGGAAACTGAGTCCCATAAAGATGAAGTAACAATAATTAGCCTTCTGTTATTCTATGAAATAGTATGCATGGTTCTATACTAAGGCATTAGAATGGCTACCCTTCCTTTAAACACAGGGCAAATTTATTACTCTGGGAAGTTCAACTGATTTTCCCCAAAAAACCCCCAAAATGTAATCCAGCCTCTGTATTATAACCTGCACATAGCCCTGTGTTTAGCCTTGTGGTTTGTGTTCTGTCTGAGCACCATGCTCTCTGTGGAGGTGTAGTCAGTATTAATTTTATTGGGCATAACGGGACTTAGAGCATGCAGTCACTCTGTTGCCATTGGCAACACCATAGTTCATCCGGGTATCGAAGTAGATTGGATATGAGGGTCTGGTGCCTTCTGGATCTCAGCAGTGAAGGACAATTTGGAGATTTCAGAGCCTGCTGCTCTTCTGAAGGGTAAGAGAACCCAGAACAGTGCTCTTAGGCTCACTTATTTCCTCTTTTCCATCTTAAGCCTGGCAAATCCACTCTGGTGCTTTCACCATAAATCCATTTTTGGTGAGTCACTTGACTCCCACAGATAACCAGATTTCGTTTCTCTGTGTCAAACGCTTCCTAGACTAGTCATTTCTTACTTGTAATGTGGGCAGTCGGCACTCACCAGCATTGAAGGGACAATTTACAATGTGTAGAACATTCAAATACACCGAAAATTTCTATAAGGGCCTTTCAAGAGTTTCTTTGGGTTGCTGTGTTCTAGGCATTGATGCTTGGAATATTATGGTAAATAGCAGGGCCAAGCTCTGGTGAGAAAATCTAGACAGGTAAATAAAGTGAATGCAGGTGTCTTAGGGCCTCTTACAAAAAGGACTTATGCCAAATTTTAAGACCAGGAGAGAATTGCTGAAGGGAGTTATGCTCAAAGGCGGTAAGAATTAGGAAGGTAGAGAATGATGGGTAATAACAGTCTGATTGCTTCTTCAAGACTGTTATTGGTTTCAGTTGTGTAATCAGCCCCAGACTGCAATACCTTAGACAATTACCTCCTGGTTTTCTACTGCCCTATGATGGATTATGTTACCACCATTTTGCGGGTGAGGCTCCTACAGATTAAGTCCCACAGGAGAATGGCAAAACTGGAATTGGGCTGGGAAAAGAGACTCTAAGGCTACAGTGGTTAATATAGTAGCCATTTACCACACGTGGCTATTTAAAAGTAAATTGGCTGAGTTTGAAAAATTTATTTCCTCAGTCACACCACATTTCAAATGATTAACATCCACATGTGGCTGGTGGTTGCTGTATAGGACAGTGCAGATTAAATGACAATCCCTTCATTGCAGCAGAAAGTTGTACTGGACAGCGCTGCTCTAGGGTATGTAGAAAATATTTAAAGGTATTCTAGATGTTTAGTTAGTAACAACATCAGCACCATTTATTATCTAGACTGTCGGAACCAGAAACAGACTCTATTTTGACGCCAATAGTTTTTCTCTACTCTCAGAGTTCACTGGGTGGACAATGAAAATTTCAAGGAAAGGATTTCACTCGGTCTGTTCTGATATGTGGAAAGTGAGAGAAGAATTCTAGGGATCTCACGATTGCTTTCAAGGACCATATATCCCTGTAAGCTCTATTGAGAGGTGAATGCAGGTGGTGACCTTAGCATGGATCACAGTGGGTTATTTTGGCAATGTGAAGCACAGCTATTTCATATCCAGATTTAGGGAGTAATGCTTATAAAGAAAGCATGTGTAATAAACCAGCCCAATGTGTCAAATTAGAAATGATTACTCTGCTTTAAGAATTTTCTACTTGTATCTGAAGTTACTGTACTTTAAGATAATTTTCTAGTGGTATATTTGTAAGCATGCATTTATAGGAAAATAGTAATATGCTACTAAGGAATCATTTATTCTTACCTGTTTATTAATACACAACGTTAAAGGACTTTCTATCAGTAGAAGCTTCCATATGTATGGTGCACAAGACTTTGCTAAGGTACTTCCTGAGTTTCATGTCCTGTCATCTTCAAAGTTATCCTATGAGGAAGGTTGTGCAAGTATTGTGATCTGCACTGTGCAGATGAGGGCAATAGGGTCCCAGGAGTTTCTCATCCAAAGTAATGTGGTCTGGAATTATACATCTGTTGGCTGCTTATCTCAAGATATTTCTAACAGACCATAAAAGGAAGGCATCCTCACCTATTTAAGGAAAACTAATCTATAATCACTACTTTTTCCTCATCATTTAGAAAGTTTACCGTCAAAGCAGTTCATGTTAATGACATTTTATTGCTGTCAAAAAGATGTTGATTTATGAAGGATTCAAGAGAATCCAGAAGACAGTTTGTGAACTCATTTAGTATATATCTATCACTTTTGGCCTTAATATTGAAACAATAGGAGACAATTTACAGTTGCTGTTTAATCACCTAATTGGGACTAAACACTTGCCAAATGTTGGCACTTAAAGTGGATCTTAGTTTGCTTCTTACTTGGAAACACTTAAAAGTTTTTAATCATTGTTTAAGGGCACGGAAGTGAAATAGTTCTGCTATTGATGGTCTCTGTAGCAATTCCAGTGTGATAGATGCCAACAAACACACATGAACTTAACTGTCTTGCTCTCCTCTTCAAATAGAGATCAATGACTATTTTATTCGCTCAACCCTGCCTCAAGTCCATGGTTGTGGCCCCCATCATGAGGTAGCTCGAATGATTAATGATCTGTTGGGGGTGTTAATGCCTCTTGTTTTGGTACTCTAATTATAGAAGCAGATTGGAGCCTAGCTTTCAGAGTGGGTTTGAGATTGAAAGATATTTAAAAAGCAGGTGATTGGTCCTACACTTACACTTCTTTCAATTTAACCATAAATCAATTGTGAATGATTTTTCCACTGTAATTTTTCATAGGTTTTGAACTTGGGTAATGAGCATCCCTGTCTTAGAGTGAAACAGTGATTTTCCTAGATCTTGTTGGAAAGAAGATGAAGATTTATGAAGGAGCTTAGAGGCGAATATATTGCATTTCTTCTTCTCCTCGGCTTGTTTTTCCCCCTCCTTTTCTGTACTTCAACCCTGATAAGTCTCAACTTTAAGGCATGGCAGATAGTATTTGGGGAATGGGAAAGTATTACCAGTGTGTATTGACCTACTTTTCAGTGACTGTACAATTACACATAAAAAAAGGTTGCTACTATATAAAGTGGTACCACATCCCACACCGAAGAGAACATATGGAGAAGCAAAGAATGCATTTGCCTGATCAGCACTGATCCTGCCACTTACTTGTGAAGCCTGTTGACTTAAGAGTTTTTAAAAATATGGGGCAGCTCAGTGCGTTATTCTACCACCCAAGAGGCTGCCATGATGACTGTGAGAAAAATTCTGAGGAACTCTGGGTAGAAGGATAGGCTTAAATTGGAATCACTTTGATGAATTTTCTTTCCCTGACTAGGATTGCAGCTTACTCCACTATGGTAATGGGATATGTCTGTATCTGATGGGAACCTGGCTTGTAAGTTGTGGAAAAGCAGTTTTTTTTTAAAATATATATATATATTTGTATAATTTTTAACTTTTAAGCATTTTATTGTCTGGGAAATCAACTGGCAGCAAAGGGCTTGTTAAAAATAGATTCTTTACAGACACTCAGGCAGCAAAATGCACATTTACCTTCAGACCATAACACATGGGGACACCCATGGTGTCTTTTAAAACACTCAATTTTTTGGTAGCTATGAAACTGTTTGAAGCCTTACATATTTAAGCAATTTATTACAGTTATCTAATTAAAACAAGAGTGTGTTAACAGTTTTGTATTATAATTCTATGAATGATTCCATTCTGTATTAGTTTTCTCCAGAAATATAGAAGCAAAAGGATATACATATATAGGATATATATATCCTATCCAATAGATTGTGTGTTTATAAATACATATACATATACATACATACATAATGAATAAATATGTTTATATATAACATAGAGAAGGAGGGAGAGACTTCTTATAAGTGGTTTCAATTATATAGTTCAAGGAATCCCATAGTATTTCCTCTGTAAGTTGGAGACCCAGGAAAGCTGGTGGTATAGTTCCAATCCAGTATGAAGGCCTGAGAACCAGGGGAGCTAATGATATGAGTCTTATAGCAAGTCAAAAGGCATTAGAATAAAGAGCGCTGATGTCTGAGAAGATGACTGTCCCAACTCACCAGAGAAAGCAAATTCACTCCTTCTCTGCCTCAGTGGATTGGAGGATGATCGCCCACATTAGTAAAGGTGATTGTCTTTACTTAGACGACAGATGCTTATCTCTTCTAGAAACACCCCCAAATATATGCCCAGTAATGTTTTACTAGCTTCATGGGCTTCCCTTAGCCCAAATTAACACATAAGTTTAACCATAAACTTTCCTACTATACTTCCTACTTGTCTTCCTGAAATATATTTTGAGCTATTATTATGTACCAAAACCCCAAAGTAGTCTTAAGTGGCTAGGTAGTAGGAGGGAAAGGTAATTTTTAAATTTAAAATTCATTCCTTGCGCTCAAAGACCATATACTTTAGTGGGTATAGAACATAGGTTTTATTATTTTCATTGTAAACAGTCCACTCTGAATATGTGTGCGCGCGCACACACATATGCACACATGTTTATTTGGAGGCATTAAGTACCTAAAAAGGCCCAGGATCCCAGGTTTAAACGTTACACATGAAAGTATGAGAGCAGCTGGGGTAAATCACTAGCCGCAGGCTTACTCTCAGGAAAGTTCCTCTGCTACTGGTTTAAGACAAGGCAGGACCATCTGCCAGAGCTGCAAAAGAAGAAATCTCTTGAAAACGTGCAAGAAGAATCAATCTCCTCAAGTACGTCTGTGACCTCATATTGCCTACTTTTTCATTCCAAATGTCTCATAGGTGTGCATACTTAGCAAACTGTAGACCATATCCTCTAAACTGCAAAGAAATCTGGGAATTTTTTTTTTTTAACTTTCCAGTCTCTGCCACATAGGAAGTTACATCAGAAAGTTGGAATCTGTATAGCAGGAATGTATCCATAGTACCTACCCCAGGATGACAGTTCAGCAAATAACCAGCAGATAATAGTGCTGTGGAAAACACCCAGTGAAGGTACCTGTCTGAGTGGGAAGGAAGGATATTCAGAGAAGCATTTCAGTGCAGGGTTATACTTACTGAGTCTCAAAAGGTTTCATGGTTATATTAGTCAGGATAGGATAACTATACAATGCAGAGATAAACAGCCCTAAAATCTCATTGGCTTAACAAACTCATTCAAAATTCCTTCAAAGCCTGTTCTGTTTGGGATTAGTTTAAATTTTTGAAGCCTGATACAAAATGAAACTATGGGGCCCCTTTTCATTAAAAAAGAAAAAAAGTCAAGGTTGTGACAGAGCATTAAACAAAGCACAGAGCCCTTTTGAGCACAAGGTCTTGGGTGATCACATAGGCCATATGCCCATGAAGCTGGCTCTGGGTGGGGGTCCAGGAAGTGCCTGAGGAAGATTTCTTCTCTTTGATAACTCAGTAATTCAAGCAGCTTTGGTATGTACTAATGCTTTGTCAACATGACCTCATTTACTTTTGCCAAAACTGGGCAGAAGAGAGAGGGAAGGGCCCTGTAGCGGCTTTCCAGTGCCTTAGCTCAGAACTGATGCAGCTTTTGCTAACGATTCATTGGCTAGAACTGGTCACATGGTCCCAACTGACAAGGCAGCTAGGAAGCAGGGTTCCCTGTACATACAAGAAGTAGGGGGAAGACAGATCAGGGCGAACCAGCTATATCTACCAAGTGCGTGAAAGAAAAGGAAATGAGGGAAACAGTTTCTTTGCTGTTTTGAACATTGGTAAATTTAGTGTGGCTTAAGAATTCAAGAAGTATATTTGCTTTTTGCCAATCCACTCATTTTGCATAGAACAACATCAAAATTTAAGTGTTTGGTAAGTCCAGATACTGTTAGAATAACCAGTGGTAATTAGTGAAAAAACTTTGAGGGAGTTTGAGTAAAATACTTTGGAGCAAAGAAAAATGTTTCTGTTTTAATACATATGTCTCGTGACACAAATTATATTTTATGAAAAACATGTATTTGAAAATCAATTGAGTAAAAATATTCTCTTGGATATTTTACTCTTACACCAATGAATATACTCAAATATACAATGCACTTAGATAACAAAATAATAGCACTTCAAGGATTCTGAGATTTTTTTCCCCCTGCTTCCTCCAGGTGTTCTGAATTATTTTTACCTGTTGTGGGCTCAGGTGGACTCAAATAAGAAGTCCAGTTCTAAACTTGGGAAGTAGGCGTTCAAAAAGCTCACCCTTTGTGTCACTAATGTTCTGTGTTTATCACTCATAGTTTTATTTATGAATTGTAACTGTCAATTTCAGTGATATATTTCGGGCAATAAAAGGAGCTGAGATAACAAATGCAGTTCATAGAAGACAGGTGGGAATATCTATTGACAGTAGTTTCCTTTTTTTTTTTTTTTTCCCAATGAACTAGCACTGTTGTGCATATTTAATTTGGACTCCTTTCATTCTAATCCTCTAAATTTAACTTTGCTCCTTTTGCAATTTCTTGTACTCTGGTATTGAAATACTATCAGACTATTTTATTTTGGTATTCCTAAATCTGTGCTCTGTTAGAAAGAAAATAGGACTTGAGGAAAAAAAAATCATGAGTCCTAGTCCAAATATTTAACCAACAAAGCAATTTACCTCTTATTTCCTCATTTATAAAATGGAAGTGATAATTATGATGACAATGAACATGGTGTTGATGATGGGTGGTTAATTGACTATTTTTCTAGCTTTGTGGAGTGCGGAGATTTATACCCCCGAGTCTGAACCAGAAATTAGCAAACTATGATCCATAAGTCAAATCCCACTGATCCTTTACCCCAACTTTATTTTATAAATGAACTTTTATTAGAACATAGCGATGCCCATTCACTTTTCATCTGTGGTTAATTTTCCTCTTAGAACAGCCTAGTTGAGTAGTTGTGATTGGTATTATGTGTCCCATGAAACTTAAGGTATTAACTATTTGGCCCTTTACAGAAGAAAAAAAAAAAAAATCGAATCCCCTGTCTAGATAGTGACCAAACATTTGAGAAAATCTAGGCATATGACCTTGGATACAAATTCATCTTTAAAATTTTTGCTGTATAGTACATTGGAAAATCCCCCAGGACAGCCTAACCCAGCCTTCAGCTGCTGAAAGAGAGGGGTTACATTTATCTTTCCCTCTTGAAGTGCTACCCTACAGGGTGACTGCTGGCAGAGGTCATTAGGCAAATGCAGCTCCTCTCTTCCAGATGCCACATGTGACGCATTTGCACGGATATAAATGGTATTAAGGCCTGAATGTAATGTATAATTCTCTAGTCACTTTATGAAATTGTTCAGTCATCTGGACGTTTTTCACTCTGTTTACTGGGAAATGTGAAATAGAGAATTCAGCAATTTTCTCATCAATTTGATCAATGTAGACTGGAAACCTGGATGCCTTTAGTCATTAAAAAAAAGCTAGTTTTCCCCCTCAATTGCTGGAATTTATTTATTTTACTACACTGCCCAGTTAATTACTCCAATTTTCTAATCTTACCAGAGAATACTCAGCCTGTTTGAATTTGCTATGCGGTTGGTATGGTTGAGGTCTCTTTCTAAAGCATAAGCTTTTTCAGTATAGCATTCATGCTTGTTTATCCACCTACTTTCTTCATTCTTTAGGTCTGTAACCTGAAACTATTCAAATTTCACGTTGGAATCAATTAAGTATCATTATAGAAACACAAAAGGAAAGGAAAAGGGAAATTGGAACAAGATATCATGAAATGGGTAATTTGGAGAAATAGTGCCCTATTGGTTAAAAGGAAGGTATGAGGAAAAGGGACCTCAAGGAGATGAGCCAGCAAGGGAAGACCATGGACGGATGCCCTGCAAGTAGTTGTATATGGTGTCAGGGGAAGCAAAAGCAGCTAGTGCTTTAAAAGGAACCCTTAGTTGGAGAGGAATAATTATTGGTTTTATAAAGATCCATCATGAAAAGTGAATGCTTTACAGAGTCAGTTGCTAATAAAGTTATGTTCAATCTGAGAAAATAAAACATGGATGTGAATTCCAACACTGTCCTGATTTAAGGGGGACTCTTGAGCTGGTTCCATGTAGTTCTAGTTGGTCAAGTGGAGGAATTTTCACACCAGGCACACTTTTCCTTCAGGTGTTCAAGAACTCCACTCTTCAGGCATTGCTGATCATCCTCATCATTAAACAAAGAACTGTCTATGTAGTGGGACAGATGGGGTTAGGAACAAAGTCTTAGTACCCAAACATGTATCTTCTTTGAGTGGATGTCAATAGACACCTACCATATTGGCCACTCTGGGGAGATGATCCTCAGTGGTATCAAAGAGGAGCATCTCCCTAGAGTGGCCAATATGGTAGGTGTCTATATGTCTGGATGATGTAGTAACATCATATCCCATGCTACTTCCATAGATGAAACTTGCTTTAAAGGATGGTTCTGGTTTCTGAGTCTCACACCTTTTGGTTTATATAATCCTCCTCCTCCTCCTTTCCCAGTTCATTTGTACAAATGATTTGTGTATTTCAAAGAGTGGCTTTTGAATTTAGCAGAGAAATTTTTTTTCCCTTTTCTCTAAGGGTGACTCATGCATTCTAGAAAAAAAAGTCCTTGGGATTACAAGGAAGGAATTTTGTGGGAAGACTAATACTTTAAAATATCATAACGTACCCAAAGTGGTTATTAGACATGGTAATTCAGTTTATTGGTGACTTCTAACATTGAAGAGGGAGGAAGACTTGTCTTAGGACCAAGATTCAGAAAGCACTCGGGAAGGTTTTTTTTATTGGTTGGCTAGTTGGTTAGTTGTTTTTAGATATGAAGTTAGAAGTGGATACAGAAAAGTGCTAGAACAATTATGTGGGAAGTCTTGCAAGATACCTTCTGAACTCCAGTACCTGAGATTTGTATCTGCCAAAATTAAAGTCAGAGGAAGTAGTGCAGTAGCCTATATCCAGCAGTTCAGATCCTGAGGAAGGAGATGGAAAGAGGTTATCCAATGTTGTAGAACAGGGGTCAGAAATAAAATCTTTCAGAGAGAATTTTTCAAGTGACTGACATCTTTCAAGAGCTCAGGCTTCCTACGAATGACCTTTCTTCAATTGTAAGAGCCATTCAATAATTTGAGTGAAATCCTGAGGAGCAGTGGTTAACTTGTGTCTTGAAGAACATATAGGAGAGCAGGGCAGCTTAGAGAAAACATGAAGTCATTCTAATTGAGAGGATTTACTTCAACAAGGAAAGAGGTGGTATAAGTCTGGCATGTCCTGAAGACTCTTAGCAAATTGTTATGTTATAATCAATGCATTCCTGGAGGTATTATGAGTTCTGAGAGTCTCAGTGCAGCTTGGTTATGTTTCTTACACCTTTTTTTTTTTTTAAGTGTAAGGGTACAAACTATTTACTGAGTTAAGTTATAGACTTGAAGACTCAGCCTACAAAATATAGACCACACTGATAGAATTATAATCCTTTTGGTGTTTTAGCAAAATATTTAAACTGTTTCCCCTTCCCTTACCTGACTTATCAGCTTCTTGGCCTAGACCTGTGCACATTTTAATACATACACAAATCACTTGAGGGTTTTTAAAAATGCAGATTCTGATTGAGCAGGTCCTGCAGAGATGGAGGCCCGAGATCTGCAGTCTCACAGACTCCAAATGATGATAGTGGTTTAGGGACTGTACTTTGAGTAGAAACGGTTAAATAAAGGAGAAAGAGCTTGATAGCACCCCCCCCCCCAAAAAAAAAAAAAAAAAAAAAAGGATTGAGTTTTACAATAGACAAGGCCTGGGTGGTCTGAATACTTGTTCTGAAACTTCTGAACTATATGACTTGAACAAGTTATTTAAGCTCCTTGAGTCTTTCTTTATCTGAAAAATAGGGATAATGGTACCACCTTTGCAGGTATCATCCCAGTAGATAGACTTATCCCTAGATTTTTCCACTATTTTATCCCTAAGTGCTGAGCACAACACCTGGCACATCACAGATGCTTCATAAATACTTAATGACTGAATTAGCGAATGAGTTAATTCTTATAATGTTAGTAGAACACAGAGAACAGTATTTGGCCCTAAGAGAGATTTTAATATAAGTTAGTTGCTTCTCCTTTTCCTTTACCCTCTGAAATAAAAAGCCAAATTAGGATGCACGTCTCAGACTGTTGAAGCAACAACATACAAAACAGGTAGTCTCTTTGTCATCCATCAGTGAAATAACAATTACACTCTAGATAATAGAAGTTTGATGGATGGATGATGGAGCGGTTTCATAGTTTGTTGTTACTTGTGCATGGACAAGTGTAAATTAGGCAATCACTTCTCCAAAATTGATCATCGGAGTGTAGGTATCTTGTGTGCTGCTGCAGTGTTGCAAAGGAAACAATTGTAAGAAAGAAGGAAGCATTTTGAATTCTTGGCATTCAGAAGAGGCCCGAACCAGGTATACAATACACTTTGGGAACAGGAATTTGATGAGCCCTACTCACCTGCACGTAGATTCTACTTGCACAGAATACCAGAGATCTGAGTTTAACAAGCTTGGTCCTTGCAAAGTGCAATAGCTCTGGAACATCCAGTGTAAAATTTAGTATGTTTTAGTAAATATCGTTAACTGCCTGAAAATGAGGGAAACAATCCAATTAAACTATGTGCCCAACTGATGTAGATGCTGGATTGGGGGGGGGCAAGGTGGGCTGAATTGGTCTTTGCCTTCATGAGCCTTGCTTTCAGGAGTTGGAAAGGAGACAGAAAAATACAAAGAGACCAAAAACTGAAATGTTTGATGGGCTTTTTAGATATATGTTCACTGAGATGAGTAATAACTTATTGACTAAATTAAGACCAGTTCTGGAAGTGACTAATAACTATGACTACAGAGCAATACGTCTTAAGCATTTTTTAAAAAATTACCACTTTCTTATTTTTATACATATGATGCAGAGAGATGGACTCAATATACCAGATGCACAGTATATACCAAAGGCACCCCCCCATCCCCCAGGACCTATCCTCCAGCCACATCCTTCCTACCTTTAGTTATCACTCAGTTAATCTGATCAGGGGATTAATTCACTGATTGGGTTAAGAACCTCATAACTTAATCATTTCTTCTCTAAACCTGTCTACATTGTCTCACACATGACCTTTTGGGGGACACCTCACATCCAAACCATAACGAGCATGTGCAGCAATGATACTACAACAGTAGAATGATGAAAAACTTAGCAGGGACCTGCTCTTAATGAATCCATGTTAATGATGACCGAGGACTGACAGGTCTGTGTATACTCAGAACAAACATATTATCATTTCTCTCTTGCATCTTACTAATACTTACTTTCTACCATAATTAAGGTTAGAAAAAGAAACATCCCTCAAATACAGAATTATTTTTATTCTAAAGCATTTGAATTGGTGCAGTAGAATGAACAGAAAATAGCTCTATTGACAATTCTCTGTATTCACAATTCTCTTCTTGACTTAGTGTTTTTAATTTTTGTGGTAGCTTCTACATAATAATCATTAGCAAGATGATTATATTTTAAGTATTTATTGTACTTGACAATGACATAACAAGTCTTTGGAAACAAAAATATTAATTGCAAATCATCAAATCACACTACATTACCAATTATGAAACAAGTACAGTTAGTTTTCCAGTTAATTGGAAGCATAAAGTAGAATCATTAGTTTCCTTTTCATCATGAGTACGTTCTTACTGGAGAAGGGAATCAGAAAATCCTGATTTGTTAGATCCAGGGATCATCCCAGGAGTATTTGGGGGCACTTTTGAATCAAACCTACTTCATTTCTATAACTTCTAAAATTCAGTCGTTTGTGTGTGCATTTTGTTTCCCACACTGATAATTAAGTGTATCACTTTTTAAGCATGCTTTCCTATTTTACAGATCCTTACAAAGTCACCAACACTTTGATTTTCTTAAATACAGGATTGTCAACAATGTTGCCATCTATTAATTTTGCCTAGTTTGTGTGCCCCAGAACACTTGTTATGCAACACAGGAAGTACCTGAATGTCAGTATCAAATATATCTGGTCTTAAAAGAGGAAGACCATCCAGGCTAGTATGAATTCTGGTAGATATGCAGCAAAGAAAGCCATATGACTAGCAACTATCTATTATTATGATTATTCTATTGGGAAGGTAAAGAAGGTTTTGTCACAAGGTATAGTAATGAAGGCTCATCCTTTGGGTTTTCAGATCTGGCTTATGTTGTGGCATCAGTATCCATATCAGCACACCAGGCTAATTAAATCTTAGGAACAAAAACTTGGGCAATTTCTGAAGTGATGATGTGTGAACCCATGAAATGGTTGTGTGCTTTATGGGATGGCTCATTGATTTCCAACACAGTCAAGCATACAGAGATTAGGAGGACTTAAAAACATACATGTCAGACATCAATTGTGGTGGTGGTGGTGTGTGTGTAGCTGTGAGATGAATATTTTTAAATGGTAAAGGAGAGGAATAGAGATGAGAGATTAAAAATAAAGAACAAAAAACACTATTGAAATAAGTTTTCATTTGACCTGGAATGATAGTCATCTTGTCATATTGTCCCAAGGAATCAGTGGAGTTTTATTCAGCCATAAAGGAGGAGAAACTATGGCATTTGCAGGAAAATGGATAGAACTAGAGAACATTGTGCTGAGGGAGATGAGCCAGGCTCACAAGTTAAGGGTCCTGTTTTTTCCCCCTCTGTAAGCTAGAGAAAAAGGGAAAGAAAAGGGACTGCGTGAAAATTCACCTCTAGAGAAAAGGAATTGAGAGAGGGAGGAGTAGAGAGTAGAAAAGGAATTGAAGAAGGTATAGGGGAATGAAATTGACCAATTTATGCTATGTGCATGAACAGATTCCCACTGTTATATGTAATTAGAATGCACCAATATAACTTAAGAAAGGAAAAGTCAAAAGCTCTTACCATTTAATACAAAGTGTGAGAGCAGAAAGACCTCAGAGTTGTATACAATCAACCTCTAAGCTAGCCACATGCCTGTCATTGGGCAAGGTTTAGTCTCTTCCTGAGTTCAAAGTCTCTTTCTATTAAGTCAGGTAGATGGACCATATTGAATGGTATTTATACTGTCCTTTGTGGATTCCATTCATTCATTTGCTACTGGGGATTAAACCCAGGGACGCTTTACCACTGAGGTATGTACCCAGTCCTTTTTATTTTTTTTTGAAACGGGATCTCCCCAAGTTGCTGAGGCTGTCTTCAAACTTACTATCCTCCTGCTCCAGTCTCCCATGTCACCAGGATTACAGGTGTGAGCCACCACACCAGGCTCATTTGTGGGTTTTAGAGGTAATGGAAAGGGCTCTTAGTAGGTTTGATGCAAAAGCAACTGAAAATCAGTGATGCTGGGACGATCTCTGAATCTAACAAATAAGATTTTCTTTTTTGCCTTTTATCCTCTAGTAGGAAAACATTTATGATGAAAAGGAAAATAATGCTTCTATTTTATGCTTCCAGTTAGCTAAAAAATCTACTGTATATGCTTAGTAATCTATATGTAGTGTGATTTGATGATTTGTAATTAAAATATTTATTTCCAAAGTCTTATGAGTGTTGTGCATGTGTAATTTAGAATAGGAGTTCCTGAATTCATTTTGGCTCATTAAACCACCAAGTTCCTATAACTGTGTCCAAGATAGAATAGAAATTGGATTAAGTTTGTGGGAGGAATTGCTACACAAGTGGTGTCCCCAATAAGTGACCTGATATTTTAATAGTCTTAACTGGGACAGGTTATGAGCTCAGTGCTGGCATTAGATTTTATTTTATTTGGATAATATGGTGGCTTCCTCTCTTTAGCAATGTAAAGATGGTTTAATGGATTAGCCCTCATAAAAAGGTGCCAGTGTTTTATGGGCTTATGGGTAAAATGAAATAAGTCCTCACAGTAGCATATTATGGGAGAAGGGGAAGGTGGTGGTAAAGAAGGTAGGAAGGAGAAGAAGTAAAAGGGCAGAGACATTCAATTTCTTGACAGTTTTAGATGAGTTGATTACTGCCTGAATGGGAAAGGAGGCAGAGGGAGGGGAGTTGATGAGGCAAGCAAAAATAAGGAATGAAGCCAAAACCCTTTTCCATGTGTTCATGGTACTGATCCCACAGTCAGGGTCACAGAGTTTCTGGGTGGTAGAATTGCCTACTAGGTAAGAGGAAGGGTACTTTAGGAATAAAAGTTGCCTTTCAAAAAAAGTTAAAGACGATGAAGCCAGAATTATGGAAGAATAATTGAATCTAATTTCTATTTTATTTTTACCAGCTATTTTAATAGAAAATTGATTTTTTAAAAAAAAAGTCTAGTAGGGAACAATTTACTTTCTTGACTGATTATTTTGGTAAATGGCATACAGGCACTGTGGGATCTTCACCCCTTCTAACACCTAATGGCATAGAAGAAAGACATAAAAAAATCAGTGGTCATGTGTGGTGAGTTTACAAAGTGTGTTCCAATAAGCAGTTACCACCTTTCCGAGGCATCCAGTACCAAGGCTTCCTAACACACCTGGCCCTCCACACCTTGAGTTGGCAATAGCTGCATCTCATTATCTTTGTTTATTTTCTGTTATGTTCAGGTGGGCTTGAGCAGATAGTATTCTGACAAAGGTCAGTAATTATGTGAAATAATGTTGTTACATCCTCCACATCAGAAAAAGATGCTAAAAGCTGTTATTGAATTGTTTTCCTCTGGTAGGTAATGGAGATTGGTTTTTGACCTGTTGCTTTGCCCATAAATAGTTAATCCCATTATCATAAAGAAAATGATGCTATTAGCTTCATATGGAGAAGGGTATTTTAAAAGAGGGAACAGTTGGGGCTGGAGAACACTGTTTCAGGCTTTTAAATGCAATTAGCAGATTCCCAACTAAGAACTCTAGAATGGAGATTTTTCTCTTCTAAATGTAAGTTGGGCACATTATTTTGTGCATTATTATCTGTATGGGAACAATTATAAAAGCAATATATTTTGAAGCCAAAGGGGTTTCCCTAATCATGTGCATTTTCTACACCATTCAGCTAAGCATTTTGAGATTCCTAAATCTTATTCTAGAACAATTTTTCAGTCTTATATCAAAAACTTAGTGTGCATGCTGTCATAATTACCACTGGGTGTGATACCTGTAGGACATAAAGGAAATGAACAGGTACAGTTGTAATTTGCATGCTCCTCTTTATTCTGTTGTTTCCCCCTTGCTGTTTTCTCCTGTTATCAATAAAAGTTACACTTCTGTGACTTCCCAGTCTTCTAACAGTTTGAGAGCCCGAGAATCATTTTTGGCATTTTAGTTCTTGATACACATGACTAACGACCTCTTTCTTAGCACAGGAATTATTTTGCTGCTGGAGAACTCTAATGTACTTAAAATTGATGGCAAGAACTAATCTACTTGGGGTGACAAGTCAGAGTATACAGTGAATTAATTGCAGGCTCAAATTTTCAAAGCAAGCAAGGATTTTACTTTTCAATCAGAATTGAGAAATTCTGATCAGGGCCCATAGGTTATTGGAGACCCACCCCCTGGTGTGTATGTATAGTGTTTCAAGTTTGGGTGCATCTCCTCGGAGTAATTGTCTTCTGTTTAGCATCAATGCTCAATGACAAGGAGAAGGTCAACCTTCATAACTGAATAGCCTGATTTTTGTGAATTGGAAATTTCCATTGAAAAACTGAAAACAACACTGATTATAGCCTGTTTTCCCCACCTCTAGCTATTTCATTTATCATAGAGTCACCACACATGTCCCTAGACTTTTCATTCAAGACCTTTGTTCTGTTAGCTAGAGCATTTGTTTCATTAACTTGAATTACTTTAGTCTCTAGAAAATCGCATACATTTCTTGTCTGTGGTTTTCCTACATACCCTGATCTCCTAGAATGCTGCCCTATGGTCTTCTGAATCCAATACACCCTTCAGTCCCACCTTTCTCTGAAAGGTTCACTGTCTTATTGACTAAACTGAATAATGTGTTCTCAGTATTCCTGGAGTATTGTCTTAGTGTTTTTCTGTGTCCCTATCTCAGCACAGCATGGATTCTGAGCTTCTTAAGGGTAAATTCATAACCATAATTTTTATCTAGTTCATTAGGTAAATTTAAAATTAGTAATTAGAATCCATTTCTTAACCTTTATATTAAACTGATACCTGACCTGGAAGATTGTAAGCATGTTGAGGACAGGGTCTATGCTTTACTCGGCTTTTGGTCTGTAGCATCTAGAGCCCCACATGTTGAACTGAACTGAAGCCCCTAGGAATTGGATATAACCTGCCTATTTTAAAGATGTTTGGGCATAAGAGAGATGACATAGACATTCTTCAATCTCTTGGCTTCTTAACATTCTTTGTGTTGAGTTATCCTACCTGAGACTGGCACTCAAATGGCTTCCTGTTTCTAATTTGCCAAAACCTTTGGATTATTGAGGGTGACATGACAAATTATCATCTCCAATGAAAGGAGTATCCCTCTGGTAGGTGGCACCCTGATTTAAACATTTCTTTAAAAATTTTACTAAAAAGCTTTAGCCTAGGCTATTTTAAATTATGTGAATGTTATGTACTCATTGAGAGCTTTAAGCATTGTTGGTAATACTAAAACTTTAAATGGAGATGCGTTCTACAACAACTTCCTGGAATTCCAATTTCAAATCTCAGGATTATGAAAAGAATGGTAGAAATGCTGGGTGTGAAGTGCAGTCATTGCCCTATGACAAAGCAGCCTGACAATATTCTCTCTACATGGAGCAGTTGACGAACAGCCTTAGTCAGCCCCTCTGGTGACAATTCCCATGTCTACCACCTAAAGCCATTTTGGCTTATGATACGGTTAGTGGCTTGTGAACAAGCTGTCTAGACATGGCATTAAAACTCCTAAAAATACCATCTTCATTTGCCCCGCTATTGTCAGGAGCATTCCAACTATCTCCCTGAATCAATCCACCAAGGGAAGACCAACTTTGGAATTTCCAGGTAGCTAGATGTCAATGCCTGCTCTCTGAGAAATACAGGTGCATGTAGATCTAAGTCTCTATATAGACAGATAAAATGTACTGGTGTGAAACTGTCCCCAAAAGACTAAGGGGCTAGAAAATGCACAACTCCACCCCTAATAGTTGGTGCAGTGTCCACAGCCTAAATCACTGAATGCCCTGTCCCTGTACCTCAGACCTGAGCAGTGTGTTGGACATGGTATATAGCCCAGATTTTACACTCAAGTAAATATGCTCTCTGTGTTCCCAAAAAGACCAATATTTATATATCAAGCTCACCAAGTTAAATTTACTTTCTCACATTAAGCCCGCATGATGAATGGCTTTATCTTGCCTATTACAGCCTGTTAAACCATAAATCCCCAGGCAGGAGAAAGAGGAAAGAAATAACCTGAACGAAGAAAGCCACTGAGGGACAGACCATTGCTATTTAAGATGGCTATACTGCATCACATTTGCGAACAATAATATGTAAAATATGCTGGAAAAAAAACTATTTACTCTTATTTCCCTTCCATTTCGATTTTCTGTTATTAACAACAAAAAAGGAATGTTGACGTAGGAGCATCTGACTAACCCAATATTTGCTTTTCCCTGGTTTATTACTTACATAATGTAGTATTCCTTGAATCATTTTTACCTATATTTTTCTTGTTAGGTGAGTAAATGAATTAATGAATAAACATGAGCATGAAAGTACTTCCACATTCTGGTTGGAATGCCTTTTCACTTACTAAAATTTTAACCCATTTTTTTTTAGTTTTAAGAAAACTTCCTATTTCTCCAAAAGCCTTCCTCTTGTTACTGTTCAGATTTTTTCTTCCTTTCCACCACACTTACTTAGAACTTTGTGTTTTGTTTGGGTAACTATCTTGATCTGCTTTGTTCAAAAGCTGTTTAATGGTGGTGTTCATGATCACCAATAAAGTGGCTTGTCCAATTCAAAACTACTCAGTTCATTTCTTTCTTGATAATGGCACAAAATAGACAATGGTGCATTTAGAAATTACTAAGGTTTAATTAAGTCTTGCTATAAGTTCATCAATTTCTGAAGTCTATTTTCTTCCCCTATTGCTTTGGAAAATCAGGACATTAGTTTCTCCCTGGGTACCTGCCATCTCTCCTCTGTCTGTAAAGATGGCTGCCCAACCACTCATCTCATTGACCTATCTTTCTTAACTTACTTAGGGAGCATCACAGAACCCAAGGTGAGAAAACTAGAGTCTGTCTGTAACTCCACATTCCCAAGAGCTTTCTAGGAAGAAAGCAGGTCTGGAGCTTCCTTTTCAAAGGCACAGGCAGGGTAAAGGGGCGAACAACACAGAGAGCTTGTTTTCACATTAAATAGTCGGTCAGATGCAGATCATAACTTTGGAGATTTTGTGAGGTGCCCTCTTACTGCTTCTTTTTTTTTCTTTTCCACCACCCCTGCTGACTCAACAAACACATAATGCTTCACTATAGGGTGGACTGGATGCCTTCTAATCTGGAAATACAAAAGAGAAATGTCACTTGTCCTCTAAATAACTTGATATTAGAAAGGACCCATTCTTATATCCCAGGAGAAGAATCTGCTAAATACACAGCTGACTGAACACTATGAGAAATACCCATTGTATTTGCTCATGGTTTCAAACTGCTTGAGAAAGTCCAGGAGCCTCATCTGTAACAAGTTTCTGAAGGAGCAGTGAACAGAGACTAGCAAAGCAAAATTTCATCAGAGAGGAAAACTAAGCAGACTGTTTCAGGATATACGGGGCATTGCTGCAATAACAAATGCTCTCTAAAATGAAGTAGTTTAAAAATAGATTAATTCTCATCCACCCTCCAGGTTCACTGAGGGTTGGCTGCTCTTCTCCGCAGCCTCATCCTTACTCCAAGGCTCAGGGTGATAGAAAAGCCACTAAGTGGAACAATGGTGGCAGTTGTGACACAAAGGAATCTTGTGAAGCGTGCATCAGCTCTAAAAGCTGGTGCCCTGAAGTTACATGCAACACTTTTCTCACATTTTATTGGCAAAAGCAAGTCACACTTAACTTCACATGGGCAGGAAATATAATGCCACTGTATATATGAAGAGAGGGAGGACTGAAATATATGTAAACAGCCAAGTGAACCGGTTGAAAATGTTTTTCTGTTGAGATAGAAGTAATGTAATTTATGCATAAAAACTAAGATGATTTTTTTTAAAAAGATGTCATTAGAACCTCCACATTCTAGGATTCATTTAAAAAATATTCTACAAACTGAAAAATTCAGATAATATGAAAGGAGAATTAAATCTCCTACAAACCAGAGTAGATTCCCAGAAGATCGAGTGTAACTCTTTTTCACAATGTGGAGAGAAAATACAAAGAAATGAAAAATACCACATGCAAAATATAGTGTTAGCAAATAAAAATTCCAGGAGGAGGAAAGAAACAGATGAAGGAGCAACAGTAATTAAGAGCAACTGCAGCTAAAACTTGAAGAGTTCTAAAGATTTGAAGTTTCCTTTTGAAAAGTATAATTCAGATGCAGATGGGTTTCCTGAAAAAAAGAGAACCATACACATATGTAATCATACATGTTTATTCATATTTCAAAACATATATAAACATGGATAAGTTCACATGCACAGATGTATGGATAAAATATCTTCCTGTAGCTATTTTGGTCATAGTTTTTTTTTAACATATATACACTGGTGTTGTATATACATGGTTTAGGGAGGTGCACATGTATGTGTTTGTATACAGATAAAATCTGTATCTACATATGTCTACATATAGTATAATCTACATTTCTTGGTGAAATTGTGGAAGAATATAATGATAATTTTTCTCAGTTTCCAAAGCAAGAATGTGTTTCTTAGTAAGAAAAGAGACCAGCACTGTCCTGTAACCAGTGAAAGCCAGAACAACAGCATGTAGGGGACTACAGAGAGGAGGGGTAGCAGCCAGGCATCCAGTCTGAGGTTTTAGCCACCAACCAGAAATCAAGACAGGAACACTCAGGTATGCAAAGCAATGTAGTGTGAACCATTCTTATACCATATCTGTGAAAATATTTGGTAAAGTAATTTAAGCAAATTAAAATTGACCCAGAAGATACATTTCAAGATAGTGGAGACAGTACACTGGACAGTGATGAACAGCAAATTTCACAATATAGTTAAATATTTACGCATCTTAACAGTGTTTTAAATGTGGTACTTTATTTGTCCTGATTTGTAGACAGGGAAAAGTAAGACTTTTAGCAGTCTGGCATTTGGAGGGGCAGAGCAAACCTTCAAATTGAAGCTGTTTGTGGTTTCCTGGATACCTTGTGTAAAGACAACTGTTTAGAAAACTTGGAACCACAAGGGAAAGACAGACACGTTGTCTGCAAAATCTGTTTGGCTCAAGATGTTAAATACAAAGTCTAAAGCTTAAAAAAAAAAAAGAACAATATTTGTAACATGACAAAACAAAGGATCATACACTATATAACCAATAGGGTCGACTAATTTAGTGATTTGGGGGGTATCATTTAAAGACTTATATGCAAATGTTTCATAGCAATTTCACTAATATTAGAGAAAAACTGGAAACAACACACATGGCAACCAGTTGGTAATAATCAACAAATTATAGAATACCTTCATAATGGCAAATTGCTTGGTAATAAAAATTTTAGAAAATGAACAAAGTACATGAATAGGCACCTCACAAAAGACAAGTGCATATTGCAGATATCTGTATAAATGGGGCAGGGGATTTTTTCATAATCTGTGCAGCACAAATTAATAATGGGACACAATTTTCTACCCTATATATTGACTAAGATTATAAAGCATGCATAACATTCATCATCGGTATGAGAATTCAGTTAAGTGTGTTTTTTCACATGCTTACAGTCACAATATAAATTTGTACATTAAGGAGAAAAAATGATCTGGTGGTGCCAATGAAAATAAAACACATGCATACCCAGAAACCCCTTTGGGAAACACCGTGCTATAGAAGTTGCAATATATCACATTAAGAAATTGCTATAATGGTAAATGTTTAACCACTGACTTTCCAGAAAAGATAGGGGGGAGAGAGGGAAGAAGAGGAAGACAGGAAGGAAAGGAAGGAGGGAAATCCGTCACAAGTAGCACTTGTGACTTTCCATTAGTAAATAACATCCACCAAGATCAAGTTTTAACCATTGTTAAATACAGAGTTGGGGGAAAAAATCACACACTGCTGTAGTCTGCATTAAGACATGTGCCCAAGGACCTCTATGGCCACATTATTGTGACCCTGCATAACTGTCTGCTGCATTCTCTTTTGGTTAGAGTGGTTAAGAGCATGTGATACTTCAGTAGTTTTTGAAATTCTTATATAAATTTTTAAAGAGTGAGATTCTCCATGTGCTCTACAGTTACCCTATAAAGTCTTTCAGTGTCTCAGCAGCTGATTTCTTTGGTTCTGGAGCTTCAAACTCAATCAGTCAAGTGCTCTATTACTATTTCCTCATCATCTCTTAGACATTGTAAAGAAATCTGACAGCTCCATTAATAAAATGAATCTTCAGCGCTTCAAGGTTGGCAAAGGAGTGATAGATAACTTCTTCACTAACCTTGGGAGATCTGTGTGCGACGGCACTAAGGCGGCTGTCAGCTTTCCTTTCAGTTTTAATTTCACTAAAAGTCAAGTCCTGGGAGGGTAGAGGTCATGTTTGCCTATGTGCTGAACTTTATCCAGAAATTAACCCAATTCCTGGCACCTAGGAGTTATTTAACAAATCATTCATCAGCTTATAAATAAGCAAATGAGTATCCTCTTTGATGAATTTGACCCTTTCTGTTTTAAAAACCATTTTCAGAGAGAACATGACAGCAAAATAATTGCTGTTTTTTTTTTTCTGCTATGAACATCCGCTGTACTAAATGTAGCTGAGCTAGCTCTACCTGATTTTTTTTTTTTCTTTTTGGATTGTGCTTTTAAAAAGACCCATAGAAGAAAAAAAGGCCCTTACATTTCTTCAAACTTTTCTCAGAAATCTTTGGTTGTTTCTCTGCTTTAGTTTTTCTGAAATTTTGAATGCATCCTTCACACTGGACAGTTTTTCTGTCTTTGAACACACCCTTTGAAAATATAAGCCTATCACAGAACTTGTTTAGTACTATATTTTTAAGTCTTTATACGTCTCTTTAAATGTTCATTTGGATCTTTAAAATAATATTCGAATTTCTCCCTTCAACAACCTTCTGTCTCGCTTGAGCTACCTACTTTCTTAATCTTAAGCCATGATGTCATGGTTCTATTTGTTTTGGTCTGATGAGCAAGGACTTTATGGTTTCCTGGCATTGGAAGCCTACTGAACATGGGCACCACGAGATACTGAATTGTTTTCTAAGTGTTATACTTCTGTGTTCCTCACCTCCAAAGCCCTTGGGCCATCATATGGGACGGACATTTCACTGGGCCTTCACAATTTAATGATTTAAGTAGTGTTTGCCAAGCATTCCCTACATGACGCTCTGAGTCAGTATTGCCTATTATGAACTCTTAGGACAAAGTAAGTGTCAAATATTTAATAAAGTGTAGCTCCTTGGGCACTTAGGATTGTGTGGGTATATGTGGTGTACGTGCATAAGGAAAATACTTTGTCTTTCTAAAGGAAAACAGTATGAAATTAGTTGGTATTTAAGTAGTTTCACATCCTTTTATAAAATAGTGGAGTATCTGTATGCTGTGAGTAAGCTGTTTGGAGGGTTACAGAATAAATCTGAGGATAACGCAGAGCAGTTGTTTAATAGGATTGTTGAACTACATACTTTCCAACTTGGAAATTAATTATCAGAGGTTTCATGAAATTTGTTATGTCTTTGTCCTGCTTGCCCCCCACCCCTCCCCTTTTAACAAAGGGAATGAAGAGAAGAGGAATCAGGAAATTGAAAGGGGATGAGGAAGTATTCTATGCTTCATGGTTAGGAAGAAAGGAGAGGTGTGCATTTTTCTGTTAGTGTGAATTTAGAGAAAGGGAAAAATGGTCACATGGAATTTATGTAGATACTCATAATAATGCATAGATGGTTAGGGGCAAAGACGCTCAGCTATAGCATGTGTGCGTGCACAAGTATACACAGGCGAGAAACTTGGAATGGCGTGTGACCTGATCAAGTCTGTATTAATGATCATGCTTAGTAGTAACTGCTTGAGATTGTGACACCTGATTATACCTAGGTACTTTAATTTCTCTTGCTATTGCTCTCTGTATTATTTGACTAAACACAAAGAAAGGTAAATGTTTTAATAAACTGTTCTATTTTATGTGAAAATAAAACCTTCCTGAGTGGAATTATTCTGCTACTTAACAATGGCTTCATGGATGACATTATTTTAAGTGACTCTTGCTCGGTTTGCAACTGAATATCTGAATTGTAAACACAGTATTAGGAAGAAATGAAAAGCTTCATTCTACAAAGCCAGGCCTATAAAATGACAGTAAACTTCATTCTAATGAGCTCTTTACACTCTGATTAGGAACATATAGACCCGCCAAATAAACTTTATCCTGACATCTGTGGCCTAAACACCAGGCTCCATTGTCTGAGCTCAGGGGACAGATTTCCAGATTCTGAGGGACACAGGGCTGTTCTTTGAGTTCCTGTGTGCTTCACCTACAAAAATGGACATGCTCTTTGCCAGTTGCCACACTCTCAAGGAAATAGGAGGAATAAAGTTTGGAGGCTCCACAGAAAATACATAAATAATTATTTTAATTGAACACTCTCCTTGGGCAGATGAATAGGCCTCCAATTTGACAGGTTCCTTTTCATCTCCATTACCTGTGATGGAAATGAATCAGTCACACTTTAACCAGCTCATATGTTAATATCTTCAGTAGGCTCCTGATAGATCTGCCAAGCGAGATGGATGTGAGTTCTAACCAGCTTTATATTCTAGTTGCATAACCAACTGAAAGGGCAAGGAAGTTACAATTTGGGCTTTTCATGAGAGCACTGAGAAGATTTTTATAAGAGGTTAAAGTGTTTTAAAATGATGGCCAGACAGAAATTTATATATATAAAGTTTACACACACACACACACACACACTCTCACTCACTCTTGTCTTTTAAGGAGCTTAGACTGTTAAGCAAAGAGGTGAAGAAATATATATGTATATATTATATAAGCATATATTATAATATATGCATTTATTTATATTTTAAATAGTATTTACATATTATAAATATGTTATATATTAAATATATTGATATATACTTAATACCAGTGAAAGCCAACTGGATGAGGCAGACTGTCAGAGATTTATTCTATAGAATTGAGGTTAAGTAACTAGCAAAGTTCACTTGAAGCAAGACTTGAAGACTTTACTTTTATGCCTATTAGCACTGCAGTTTGGAAGCATAGTAAGGACCTATCTAGATGGAAATAAAAATGCATTGGCCTGAATAGGTTGAGGTCCATGGATGACCCCTAGGTTATATTAATTAACTCAGGTAACAGAAGAAGCAGAATGAGGAGACATTCTGGTAAAAGGAACAAGATTCTCCCTGGGTCCCCAAGAGCCTGCTCTGGGGCTGGTAACATTGTTCATGTGCCATGTAGACTTTCTGGAGAGACCATCTGAACGTGATGGTCCTGGAGCCTGGATGAGAACTTGAAAGGAAAGAAGGGGAGTTTTGAGACCATTAGATTCTACAGGGATACAAAAGATGAGGAATTGAAAATACCAAAGATACGGAGTACAGATGAATGAGAGAGTAGGCAATCAACAAGTTTTAATGAATAGGGCCCTACTTTCAAGTCTGTCTTTAGAAAGAACTGCATGTTTTAGAAGTTTTCAATCTTGTTGATTTAAAAAAAATATTTTGCCTTACCTTGTATTTTAAATATTTTCTGCAGTTTTGCTTTCATTCAAGATAGTGTTGGGTTCCTGTTAAACCTTGACAGTGTTGATGTACATAACCCTGTTTATCTAAACAGGGGCTTGGGATAACTTTCTCCACCTAAATAGGGTAACATTCTTTTTCTGCAGACCTTAAACATATTACCTGTGATTATGAGGGATGTTGGTTTCAGAACTGTCATAGAAAAGAGAAAAAAATTCTAATTTTACACAGTGAATTGGAATGCAGGCCATTTCATATAGTAGGTTTAAAAAACAGTTTATACTTGGAATTCTCCAAAAAAAAACCCCACCACTATTCTTTGAATTTTATGTACTAGAAAACAATTTCACCCTATTTCTTCCCTTTCTTAATAAATTAAAACAGCCATTTCAACTTCATCAGTCATTAACAATGACAAAAATGACATTGGCCTATGGGTTCATTTTGTATATATTGATGAGACCATGATGGAGTAACAGCACTTTGTGAGCCAAGAATTTAGCAGAAACTAAAATTTTCTGGAAAAGTTTCCTAGTTGGGAGTGAGAAAACCTATTTCTTGTTTCTGTCTTTGCTACACATGAGCAGAGCCTCAGATAAACTCCTTATCTTTGCATCTGTGTGAATGTCTGAAAAAAATCTATGGTTTAAAAGTCTGTTTCTTGGTCACAAAAAGTAACAGCAAAGGCTTCTTGGGCACTTATCCTCTGTCAGGCACTATGCTAAGCACTTCGTTGTATTACCCCACTTAATTCAAACAACAGCTCTTTTGAGGGAAAATTTTTGTCCCAAATGTTCAGCTGGGGGAACAGAGAGAGACAGCGAACCCTGGTGACATATCAAGGCGGTGCATGGAATGCTTTTCACGTATCTTGGACTACTTTGATGTATCCCACACAGCAACCTTGGGTCTACCTGTGATTAGGAGGAAGGGGAGACACCAGGAACCAGACAATTTATCCCCACTCACCCTGTGAGAACATGGGAGATCCAGGAAAAATACACAGATTTCTAAACCTCAAGGTTGATGTTCTTCCTCTGTATCTTGCTTACATAAAAACCACTGAAACCTTACATTTTCTGCATGTATGATTTTATCTATAGAAGAAACCTAGGAATTTGGCAAATTGCAAGCTAAATCTGGCCCATAGATGTGTCTTATTTGCTTGCACAGTAATTAAAAAATTTTGTGGTTGCCAACATTTTAATGTCAGCAAGCACTCCATAAATAACCTAGAGTTTTGGCTTCTCTTGAAACATAAGAAGATCTGGCATCTCTGGGCCTCAGAGCCTCATGGCAAATGATGACTAGAAAAGAGTCACAGGCTTTCAGAGTTTTACACGGTGTTCACCCAGCTGTCTTTATTGGCCTGAGTTACCTCCAGGACTTTTGTGTGACTTCTGAATTAAAGAGGTCTACTCCTTCAAAATCAAGGAATTTGAAAGTTTTCAGTGCGATGTGGAAAAGTAGGTCATCCTGCTTGGCTTCTTCCCCATGACATCTACGGGAATGAGAGTCCTAGTGACGTGGCTTCTCTCTCCCAAGGCTTTTACTGACAGAGTGTTTGTCCAACACAAGTGTCATTTCAGATTCAGGAAGGCGAGCCGAGTCATAATTGGCCCTGTCACCATTCGGGTTTGATGCTGGCACCTCGTGTGTTTGCCCTGGTTGAGTAATCTGTTTGTGTCTGGGTAGGCCACACACAGGCAGATGTGAACTCTGTTTATATTCACTTTCTGCCTGGGAACTTGTTTCCTCTGGGTCATAGCTTTGGAACGAATGATAGATTGGAAAGTTACTGGTATAGACTTGGATGCAAACACTTCACTCGAGCCCATTTTGGTTTCTGACCTTCATAACCTTTGTTGGGCTATAGCAAAAGGGACTTTGTGATAGATGGCGCCAGTGGACGAGAACAATTGAAAGTACCTCATTTCTCAATGCAATTGAAAGACTTAGGAATCCCACTTTATAGATGAAGCAATTGAAAGCTGTAATTGTTGAAAGTTGCCCATAGAAGTACCCATAATATTTCACAGATACATCTCAGTAATCAATAAAATCCCCTCTTATTTCCTGGGTGCTTTTCCCAGTCAAGTCACAACCAGCTCTACTCCCAGCATTCACCAGCTAAGACAGTTTCATTTCAACCTTTTCCTGTCAACTGCAGAATGCAAAGGGCCAAGCTTAAGAGACGTGGCATCTGTTCTGTGCCTTGTCCTGTGGGTCGACCAGAGAGCCTTCCTAGAGCCTCGTTTCCCATTGTGACCATCTGGGAAAACCTTGTAGCACTGGCATCAATAAATTGCATATTAAATCACTTTACATGAAATTATTTTTTCTTTTCATTTAAGACCTTATTCAGAACTCTTTTTTTTTTTTTATAGAAAAGGGAGCTAAGAGAAGAGAATGCTAGAAGTCACTTGAGTAAGATTGTCTTAAAATTTCTTTCTTGCCTCACTCCCACCTTCACCAACAGGCTGCAGGTAAATTAGGAGAAGAGTAAATAGGGGATGGGGGATGGAAGCCCTTCACATGACTTACTAGTATCACCTTGATCAGGAACACTTATCTGGAATTTTCTCCAGAAGCCTGGGGATGTATAATTCTGGTTTGGCACTCCTTCAAGGTATTTTCTATTACAGCAAGCATCAAATTTTTTATTCAAAAAACAGTCACCTTTACTTAGTGTCTAGCCCTCTGCCAAGCATTATGGAACTTGTAAAAGGAGCATGCGTAATGAAGAGACTCTGGCTTCCAGGGTGTGTATACTTTAGTTACCAAAATCCGGTGTGGGTACAAAAATGTTGATACAGGACATTCCATTTTCTTCAAAGTATTATCAGCAACATAAAAATGATCAACATTAAAAATATTCCCTTGTTCTTTTCTGATTAATGACACCCAGAGATTATCACAATGCGTTTTGTTGGGGGGAGTGAATAAAAATAATTGGTAAGAAACTAAGGAGGAGAGATGTTAAATTGCCATAGGAGTGGAGACTGAACAGCTTTAGAATTGACTTTAGATAAGGTATTCTTTTAATATTAGATATTAATAAGACTATTTTGGCAATTTTAATTTTATAGCTTGTTAAAAGGCTGATGAAAAAGTCAATACAATCTTAAGCAAAATTTGGGATAGCGTGAAATGTTTGTAATATGACTTTTAAGAAAGTACCGAAGTTTATTCATGTGTGGGTAAATAATTGGCAACATGAGACATCATTTTCATGCTGTATTGACATGCATGTATGTAATAACCCAGAGAAAGAATGAGCTTAATGGGATATGTTTTCTTATTCCCTTTTGCCATGATTCTCTTTGGACATGGCTTTGAAGGTATTTAAGATACATATTCCATTGATAGTGCATTTCTTTCATGTATGTGAAAAATCTTATCTATAGATTTCTCCCCTAAATAAATGAACTAAACAATTAGGGAAATGCAAATTGCAACTACACTGAGATTTCATCTCATACCAGTCAGAATGGCAGTCATCAAGAATACAAACAGTAATGAATCCTAGAGAGGATGTGGAGGGAAAGGAATCCTTTTACACTGTTGATGGGATTGTAAATTAGTATAAAACTGTGGAAACCAGCATCGAGGTACCTCAAGAGACTAGGCAGGGAACCACCATATGACCCAGATATACCACTCCTCTGTATTTATACTAAAGAATTCAAATCATCCTACTATAGTGATATATGTGTGTATGTATGTATGTATGTATGTATATAATCTCCATGTTTATAGCAGTACAATTCACAATAGCCAAACTATGGAATAGCCAGGGTGTCTATGAATGGATCAAAAAATGTGGTGTCTATACACAGTGGAGTTTCTGCCATAAAAGAGTGAAATTATGTCATTTTCAGAAAGGAGGATGAAACTTGAGAACCCTATGTCAAAAAAAAAAAAAAAACCAACAAACTCAAGAGTCGAGGGTTTTATGTTTTCTCTTATATGTGGAAGAAAAAGGAAGAGAAAGGTGGGGAAAATCTCATGAAAATTGAAGGGAGGGAGGAGAAGAGGTAAAAGGGAAATACTGGAGAATGATATTGAGCAAATCGTGTTTTATTGTGTACATGTATGAATATGTAACAATGAATCACGCTGTCATGCACAAATATAATGCACCAATGGGGGAGGGAAAAAGTGGGCTAAATCATTTTTTAAAAATTCTTTTAGATATACATGATAGAATCTATTTTGGCATATTGTACACACATAGAATATAAGTCATTCTAATTAGGATCTATTCCTGTGGTTGTGCATGATATGAATTTACCCTGATTGTGTATTCATACACAAGACTAGAAAGTTGTGTCCCATTAATTCTACTGTATTTTCTATTCATCTCCCCTCCCTTTGTCTAATCCAATGGACTTCTATTCTTCCCCTTTTCACCCTCCCTTGTTGGCAGGTTAGCATCCATATATCAGAATATTCAGCCTTTGGTTTTGGGGATCTGGCTTATTTCACTTAGTGTGATATTCTCTAGTTCCATCCATATATCAGCAAATGACATAATTTCATTCTTCTTTATGGCTGAGTAATAGTCTATTGTGTACATATACAGCACATTTTACTTATCCATTCATCTATTGGAGACCTATGTTGTTTCCATAGCTTGACTGTTGTGAATTGAGCCGGTATAAACACTGATGTGGCTGTGTCACTGTAGTGTGCTGATTTTAAGTCCTTTCAGTATATAACATGAAGTGGGATAACTGGATCAAATGGTGGTTCCATTCCAAGTTTTCTGAGGAATCTCCATACTCTTTTTTCCAGAGTAGTTGCACCAATTTGCAGTCCCACCAGTAATGTATGAGTGAACTTTCTCCCCACATCCTCGCCAACATTTATTATAGCTTGTGTTCTTGATAATTGCCATTCTGACTGGAGTGAGATGGAATCTTGTGGTTTTAATTTGCATTTCTCTAATTGCTAGAGATGTTGAACATTTTTTTTTTCAGATATTTGTTGATTGATTGTATTTCTTCTGTGAAGTGCCTGTTCAGTTCCTTTGCCTATTTATTGATTGGGTTATTTGTGTTTTTGTTTGTTTTTGTGTGTGTGTATGTGTGTCTCTTAAGGTTTTTGAGTTCTTTATATATTCTGGAGAATAATGCTTTGAGGCACAGGTTGCAAAGGTTTTCTCCCATTCTGTCAGCTTTCTGTTCATATTCTTGATTGTTTCCTTTGCTGTGAAGAAGCTTTGTAGTTTGGTACCATCCCATTTATTGATTCCTGATTTTACTGCTTGGGCTTTAGGCATCTTATTGAGGAAGTCAGTTCCTAGGCTGACATGATCCAGAGATGGGCCTACATTTTTCTAGTAGACACAGGACCTCTGGTCTCATGCCTAGGTCCTTGATCCACTTTGAGTTTTGTGCAGGTTCAAATTCATTTTACTACGTACAGATTTGCAGTTTTCCCAGCATCTTTCATTGAAGTGAACCCTTTTGAGTGGACAAACTCATTCAGTAAATACTTCACTGAAACTTGGTTGCTCTCGCTGTCTTGTCCGTTTTCAACATGTTATGTGGATCATTTCCAAAGGAGGTTAATATAATGGTCAGATAAAGCGATTTCTACCTACAGGTGTTAGAGGAAGATCATGGGCATGTTTTGGGTGCCTTTCTATTTGGTGCCTAGAGTTCTCTGGTTGTCATTGTGTCGCTCTTCCATGCTCTTCTTAATTCTGGCTTTTTTTTCCTGGCCAGTGTGACAGCTGTTTGTAATTCTGTTGGCAATTCATTTCTGGATGAATTACGGATTGTTCTGTCTGCTTGTCATTGTTGTGGCCTCTTCAAGTTCCCATATGACAAGGAAAAAAAAAAAAAAAACCAATCTGGGCTCTGTAAAGGACTGGACTTTCTATTCAAATCAGAATTATTTTTAGAAAGTTTCTATAGAATCTAAAGCTCCCTCAATCAGCAGGATTTATATAAAGCTGTAGGTTGGTGTGCTTTCCTCAAACAAAGCCTTAGAAATGTTCTCTGAGGATCCCATGGATCTTGGGGCCTGCAGTTTGCAAGCAGGCCTGCCTCCTGCTCTGGAAGCCATGACAAGGTCTCTGCTAAGTGCTGAGTGTGTGACATCCCCGGTGACCATTTGCTCTTGAGACTTCAGACTCCACCAGGAAGGGCTGAAACTATATGACAGTGAACTCTGTTAGCAGCCAAGTTGAGGATGCACAGTAATCTGTTTAATCAATATCTTATCTCGATTGTCAGTTGTAAAAGGCTTAGAAATAATGCAACAAAATACTCAGCCCTGAGTGTCATTTCACCTTTGTTTGATTCAGAAGGTCCTTTAAAATCTTTGTGTCCTGGGGGAGCTAGTTAATAAAGATTCTAGGTCTAGCATATCTGAGAAGCCAGCTTCTTTTTTTCTTCCCTTTCTAGTTAGGAAAAGAAATAGGGAAGTGGGAAGGCTATATGGTCCTCTTGGTGCAGGAGGTAAATGAGAGCTGAAGCAAATATAGCATGTTTACCATCATTAGAAATAGTGTGCATCGTTGTCTGCATCTGTTAAATAATCCCACCAAACTTTCGCTTTGAAGTATAGTTGATAAAGGATCTCCTCTTTACCTGCTTTGGGTCTCACCTATTGGTACCCAGTTCTGTGGTGCACGTTGAGGTGATTGATAAGGCAAATAGCTACTGATGGGCAACAAAGGCCCAGGGTTCTCAGAAAAGGTCTCCCAGGGATGGTCTCGAATTGTCCTATATAGCTCATATATCTGTTTTCCTCTGACGGGTCTCTCACTCATAAACAAGCTAAAAGAACATATCTGATTACGCAGCAGCTCATATCCCGTGGCCTGCAGGGCATAGCATGTGCCATTTGGATCTGACTTGGTGCCCTCTCTCAGGTCCATTTTCCATTCTGGGCTTCCAGGTTCATCCTTCAAAGCATTGAAAACAACATAATTTCTTTCTCTGAAGAGCTTTCTCACCCTTGACAAGCCCACAGGACAAACAGAGCTAACCTCTGTGGCCTTCTGTCTGTCAGCCCTTATTGAATGAATATTCACTCTGCAAAGTGTCACAGCAGGCATTGTGGGAAATTGTAGAAGGAGGTGATGCACTCCTGGCCTCTGAACATCTTACCAGCTTAGGGGAGACACGGAACTGGCGCACAGCAAAATACATGAAAACTCAAATGTCAGCAGCATAGTATGTAGTTATTATAAATTGTACTGTCATGTGTAACTAATTGAAACAAATAAAAAATAAATATTGTTGAATGATTAAAAGCTAAAAAAATTAATATAATTAACATAGCTTGGAAATACATATTTATGTATTCCTACATATACATGTACATAAAGCATTTTTGAAAGTCACTGGAGTTAGAAAATGGTAGTTTTTTACTGTTTTAGTGGTTTCCCAAAAGTGACCCCAAGATAAGGATTTGAGAGTGAGTTTATTTGGGGAACAATGATAGGGGAAAGGAAATAGGAAGATAGGAAAAGCAGCCAGAAAGGATGTGACATTGAGCCAGTCAACTATGGGGACAGCTGGAACTCAAGCCTCAGAGGAAATTCTGGGAAACAATTTATAGCATATGCCTCAGAATTATGCCCCCAAATGTCAGTCACTGGTTGAAGACTCCTCTCAGGACAAGTTAATTTCAGATATTCCTGGACTGCCATACTCAGAGTAGTTTCTGGAAAAATCCCTCATGAGAAGAGATAGTTTTTGGCAGCTGGAAGTTGGCCTTGGTAGACCCCAAGAGATTTGACTGAGGGTCAGACAGCCTCTGCTACTTGTGCTGATATTAATGCTAACACTGGTTTGGAAAGAAAAGGAGAGGGGATTTTCATTTAGTGGAAACCACTGTGGAGACCTGCAAATAGTTATGGATGACATTCAAAACAGAATTAGGATTCTTTATGTAATTCCTCTAAGGAGTATGACATTAGATAAGAAGGTCAAAGCTACCAGCTGAGGCAGTCCAAAGAAGGGCAATAATTTGGGATGCAAGGATCTAGGTTGTGTTGGTTTCCCTGAGTTGGGATACCCAGTAGTCCACTAGACATGTCTCAGGATCCTACTGGGGGCAGCGAGTGGGTGCAGAGTCACTTTTTTTGTGGCATGAAATTTGGTGGCAGGATTCATTTCCAAAGAATGAGACCTGAACGTGACAGAGATGCAATGGCTCAACCTGCCCTTCCTTCAAGTCAAGCAAGTGGAAGAGGTAGGCAGGGACCCTCAACACTGGAGATTTTGCCCTATTGTCTCCTGTTTGTATGAGATAAGACAGCGTTGTGGAGATGGGGCTGGGAGTCGTCATCCACTCTCAGGTGGATCTGATATAATATTATGCATTGTATTATATGTATGCATCTTCTCTACAAAACTGGCAGATGGGACATTTAAGACTGTCAAAGGCTAAAACATTGCAGAAGGCTCTTGTTTATCTGATACCTGTTGTTAAGGTATTGTTTCAGAAGGCCTGTACCTTGAGCTTTAGCAAGTGCCCCCTGCAAGGACTTAAGTGTGTCAGTCTTTGTTAATGGAAATGTCCACGTGTTTTGTCAGACTTTCAGCTGTCCTGGCAGATGTGCCCAGGAATGAGCTGCCTGAGAAGGCACTTCCATGGTTGATTACTCTTTGATATATCCAATCACATAATCAGATGTGTTTCATTCCTTTTATCCCATCGTGTATTTAGATGGAAGGCAGAGAAGGTCTAGAACAGACATGTCAGGATATGCCGATGTTCAGACAGATTTTATCTGGTAAAACAAAAGTAGAGCAGAACCATGACAGTGGTTTGTTTTCTTATGTAGTCAGTAACATAGTTGCATCTATGGACTAGGGAGGAGAAAGGGGGATCAGGATGGGTCCATTCAGGAAATAAACTGTGCCAGTTACTTCAACAGAAGAAATTAATATAAAGAATTGGTAACTGGGCACAGTGGTGCATGCCTATAATCTCAGCTGCTCAGGAGTCTGAGACAAGTGGATCACAAGTTTGAGGCCAGCCTGGGCAACTTAGATCCTGTCTCACAATATTTCTAAAACGTTAGGGTGTTGCTAGGGATGTAGTTTAGTGATACAGCACTTTCCTAGCATGTGCAAGGCCCTGAGTTCAATTTCCAGTATTGGACCTCCCCTGCCAAAAAGAGGCAGCATGCATGTGCATGAGAAGGGAGGGAGGGAGGAGGATGTGGGGCATGTGCATGTGAGAGCAATAACAAAAGCAAAAACTATATATGGGCTGGCTGATATAAGGAGGCTTGCTACTCAGTTATAAAATAATCATAGCAGGGATGGGTTGTGGCTCAGTAGTTAAGTGCTTGCCTAGCATGTGTGAGGTCCCGGGTTCAATCCTCAGTACCAAATAAAAATAAATAAAGGTATTGTGTCCATCTACAGTGAAAAAACATTTTTTTTTAAAAAAATAATAATAATCATAGCAGTACTCTGTGTATAGCCCTTGGTTCTGAAGGGAATAACACTAAGGATCCTTATTTGGCTGTGGGGTGAGGGGTGGTTAAGTCAGGGCAGTAGGGGAAAATCACATACAAACACTAGAATCATACACTATATGAGAACATACTGCAATGGGAAACAGATTTTTTTGTCGTTCATCTTACGCTCACTCTGTGATATACGTAGGCACAGAGTTGAATGCAGATTAAAAAGCTTCTCCCCCGATGACTTATATTATTACTTTATCCCCATCTCTTCTGCGTGCTCAAAAGCATAGGGAGAGGAATTCACATAAGTTATGTGTTTATGTGATACAGCTTCACCTTAAATTGTACCAAGCTTGTGCTAAGCCCTCTATTGCAGACACTGCATTACTTGATGGTCTCATTGAACCTAGAAATATTCTCATGCCTCCTTAACAGAAAAGAGATTGATACATAGGAAGGTTGACTAATAAGCTGTAGACACAGCCAGGCCACAATAAGACTTGAATTTCAAACTTGACATATCCCACTCCAAAACCTGTGCTCTTAGGTTTCATTATTAGCATACCATGCTCCCCCCCACCCCCAAATAATCTGTGACCTTACCTTTATGGTGGATCCTATCATTTCTAACAGCAAAGCTAGGGGCCTAAGGGAAGAGATCTCTAAGATGGAATAAACTTGTCCAGTATTGTAGCCACTAGACGCAAGGTTGTTTAAATTCACTAAAATTTCAAATCTGATTCCCTAGTCAGAAATAGCTTCCTTTGGAGAGCTCCATAGCTATAGGTGATTAGTGACCACCATATTAGATAGCAAAGGACATTTCCATCGTCATAGAAGGTTCTGCAGTAACTCCACAGTGAATTAGAGCATGACTCCAAATCCCAATTTCCTAACCTAGTGCTGCAGCTTGCTAGTTGTTTAATGTCTCCACTTCTCAATTGCTGCATCTGTAAAATAGGGTACTTGGGGCAGTTCATCAATTGGGTTCATGTGAGTGGTAAAGTTATGAGCCTTGGACCTGGACGTTGAGTTTTTGAGACATGTTCCCTACAGGGAGAAAGGATCTCTCGGTTCTAACATTAACATTAGCTGTGACATTAGCATTGCCCATCTCTAGGGAAGGCAAAAAGGAGTATCAAGCAAGGGAAAGAGTATCTTGATAATTTAAATTTGGATTGCTCTGTGGATGTAAGAAGTCTTACATTAACTCACAAGATTATTTTATTTAGCACATATTTTTACAACATATACCATGTACTAGGTTCTGACTTAAGGACTTAGCAAATATTCTGTCATCCTTTGAAGAGACTTTTGTCCTAGGTATTCTATACTTTTATTTTCAATTCCATTCACATTTTTTTGTTGTTGTTTTTTCTTGATAAGTCCTTGCAGGAGTGGGAAGGAGAGGATAATGATAAAAGAATAAGGAAGGATCTTCCCTTAAGGCCGAGGAGTACAGAAACATATTAACTGTAGACAACATGTTCTCTCAGGCTAGATATGTGGTATGCATTATCTAATTGAATGCAGCAGCATTGAGAGAGAGGTGGTATTCTCCCATTTATACATGTGAAAACAAGCTAAAGCATCCGAATAACTAGCCCAGCGTTGCAAAACTATTCCAGGGTGAGCATTGAGACTCTAACCTAGGCCTGATTTCCAATCGCCTATCCTCTCTTGATGTCTGTTAAGAGGGAAGATAACACATTTGCATATTTAAATGCAGAGTATAAGTCAAAGAATGTAGACAAATTGCCTTAGGGGTTAAGAGGAAGAAAGGATCCTCCTAGCCAATTGGGTCATGAGAGGCTTTGAGGAATAAGGAGCATTAGAACTGGAGGTTGAAAGTGAGTAGGATGTTTGTTGGCCAATGGGTTTGAAGAATCCAGGCAAAGTGAGAAGCACTAATACTAATGGATTCCTCATCTTACCAGAGGTGAACCAAGAAGAGGATCTGCCTGGGTGGGGGGCAGTGTTTTGTCACCAACCTTGTTTAAAACTGCTAGTGAATGGTCATCATAAAATGCAGATTGACTCTGTTTTATTACTGCTTTTTAAAAATATAATATACATATACGCATTTATTTATTTTCATGTGGTGCTGAGCATCAAACCCAGTGCCTCACATGTGCTAGGCAAGTGCTCTACCACTGAGCCATGACCCCAGCTTTTAATGCTCTCCCTATAAGGGACTTGTTTTATTATGTGTATCTAGGACAGACCACTTATACCAGGCTGTACCTAGTGCAAGACCCTGGTGACTGGGTTTGGGTGGATAAGTATCTCTGAATGCCCTTTTTTCTGTGCCCCTTGGGGTAGTGCTTCATCTCTGATGATGCCAGTCTGGGTTCTCCACTGTGAGGTATCCACCCTCTGTTCCAGGGAGGTGGGTGCAGTGAAGGGCAGAGAGGAAGTGTTGGGCTTTCCATGAATTGGGGGAAAAGAGGGTCATAGATGGAGCCAGGAGTCTCATGTACCAGGCCTGGAGCTCTTTCTGCTGGGAGTCAAGAAGCAATACTAGATTGAATCGAAGGGCATGGGCCATAGGATTGAAGGAATCTGCTAGAGCTTTTTTTGCTTGGTTGGAAGGCAAGAGGGGGATGACTTGAACATGCAAACGACTCAAGGGGAGATCGCGAGGTGAATACCCACCCTTCCCCATGCCCCTGGCCTCTCCATGACTCCCACCCCAGGGCAAAGGAACAAGGAGGACTTCCTGCTAATTTTCAACTGCATTTTGCTCTCTGTTATGTAGTATTTCAGTGCCAGGATCCACTCAGGAGAGTTGGGGCGAGGCTGGCTGAGGTTCTCAAGGAGCTGAGTTTTGAGTTCAGGTGCCCGCATGGGAGTGGACTGATGCCTCCTGACCTTTCAGACCTTTGAGACCTCTGGGAGGTCTTAGAAATCACCTCAAGCCTCCAGTCCAGGATACGACTGCCTAGGGGAATCCCAGGGAAAGGTGGCAGGTAGAGTATCCATTCTGAGTTTTATTCTCTTGTCTTCCCTTCCCTCCTTTCTGTGTGTCCGTGTTGCCCTGTTGTCTCCTCCTCAAGATTCCAGAGACCATTGATGCAGCGTATTTATTTTATGCTCTTGTCAACAGAAATAGCATGGACGGCAAGGTGATGGATACTACAGTGAGTTCACTACAAGATCTTCGAGATCCCAAACCACCAGCTATGCCAAGGCATCATGCCACCCTTCTGGAGAGACAGCAAGAAGCAAGCTGGGAGGAGGTGAGGACCCATCTGTCCTGGGCCCCTGGACTCCAACTCCCTTTTAGTTATCAGATGCCTAATGGGCTTTTCCATTGTGTCCTTCCACAGGTCCACTTCTTGGCCTGAGAGAGGCTGGACCACCTTCTCAGGTATCCTGGGGAACTCCTGAAGGACAGTGAGGAAGGTGCTGTTGGGTCCCAGGACAGAAGTACAGCAGTGAGAGCCCAGAGACACCTTGAGTGGCATCACACCCAATGTGCCTCCAGACCCAAAGTCCTCTGAGTGACAGTTCTGAATTGGACTATTTTTCCGTTGTCATTGCCTGCGTAACACAATTCTGGATGACTTTGACTGGTTGGCTTTTTATTGCTTCTTTTTTTTTTTTTCTCCCCTGTCTTTTTCTTTTCTTGACCCAGGGAGTTGTAAAAAGGAATTGCTTTAAAAGGTATAATTCTGTGCTGAAATTAGCCTTGTTTATGAACCAATTCTGTTCCTAGGGAGTTTCTGAATTGCAGTCCCAGGTTAACTAGTAAATGGGGCTATGTAGTTTGATTTGTATGGCACTGATCCTTAGATTAAAAATACATTTTCTTTCTGTTTTTTTTTTTTTTTTCTAAGTTTGGATTCGGGTAATGACCCGAGTCCCATTTGCTTAGCTACTGAAGAAATCTCAATGTGGTACCACTTGGAGTTGAAATATAATCAAACATACATTATACCTGGGGCTCTTGCACACTATTTGATAGAAATGTTACACTACAAAGGAACATACACCTCATAGGTTGAAATTTAATTCCTCTCTGATCCTGCAGCTAGAATGGCAAAGAAATTATAAATATAAAAAGTAACTTCAAATATCCTGAACGTTAGCTAGTCAATTTTGGGTGGTTTTGAAATGCCATTTTCTAAGACAACACCGGAATTGGAGAGTGACTGACCTCGTCACCAGTGTTGCAGGGTCTCTGTGGATCTACCTGCATTGGAGGAGTTAAAGAACAATGCATGCTTCTGTGGATGGGTGGATGGAAATTGTGGTATTTCTGACTTTGTCTTATAACTGTGCCTACCTCGCAATAAAGAAACTTCAGTTGATTCAGCAACAAGGTCTCTGTCAATTTCCTGCCAATCTGTGTCCTTAGTGGTTTTGAAAGAATATCCAGTGTAGACCTTCAAGTAGTAGACCTGCCAGAGGTCTCATCTGGGACCAGCATTATTGCTCCTTTGCAAATGGCACTAGAGCTATCTGTTGTCTACATACAAGATCTGAATCGTGTGGTCACCTTCTCTTCCTGTCATGGTCAACTCTAGAAATCTGCTAATTGTGGCATAATTTCTAGTGGTGGCTGCCATGTGCCATCCTTCTATAATTCTAGAGTCTCCATTTGTTTCAGACTGCAGGGCAAGTCTTAAACTCTCTCAGCCTAAATTTCCTCATTTGAAAAATGAGAAGAATGGCATTTACTAGAGTAATGGTGACAAGTGCCTATAAAGGGCATCACATGGAAAATACTTTATACATTGAATATTGCCACATCCTCATGTGTTCACAATCAAAAGTGGTTACTTCATTGTTAATAAAGAACTCAATGAACTTAATTACTTACATTTGGCCTTTGAGAACTGAGTAACCTCTCTGAGTAGCTTCTCAGGCCTTCTTGCTTAGAGTCATTGAAAGGAAGTGCAAGTATTCAATGGACAGAAGGGGAATCATCTGTTCCTTACCTTCGTCACCAGTCATATACCTCAAGTCCCTAATTCCTCCTGTGGGATAGGGCATATGTCATTCTTCCCTCAGAGATGACAGCATCCCTCACCACAGGTGACAGATAACTGACACTCTGCCTTTCCCACCTGTTTGCACCATCGGTCTATGCCATCCAAGGGCAGGTTAATCTCCCTCTAAATATGGCAAGGAGGGCTCATTCACTGTTCAGGATTCACCCCATTCAGGGCCTCATCAGACTATACCTGGCTCTTTAGTAGAAAACACCCTTGAGAGATTCCTGGCATATTCCACCACCACACCTGAGATCTTGGGATAACCAAAATGTGGTGCAAAGAAAATCCATTTCATGTGGTGGGAAATAGTTTTTATCTGATTGCCTTGGTGTGCATTAGAGTCTTGTGGATATGATCCCATGACTTTCAGACATGTGAAGCAGAAATTTTCTACTTTGGAGTAGTTAAAATGGTGATAATATTTGCAATAGCAAGCTAATTATTGCGTTCTTACTATAAGCTGGACACTTAAGGATTTACAAGCACTGCCTTTCTGAGTCATTACAGTGGTGGCATGAGGTGGGTACTCGTTATCCCCATTATCTGTGTGAAACAGAGACATGAAGTGTCAGGTGACTTGCCTAGCTCCCCAGTCGATGAATTCCGTAGCTGAGACAAATCAGGTTTGCCTCACTCCAAATCTTCACCATTGTACATGGCTGCTTGCTCACCTGGACTTCAGTCCTAGTCGGATTGTTTATTTGCTTGTAACTTTGAACTTGACCTTTGGGCATTCATCATCTTTACTTGTAATTTGGGATTAGTAATTATTGCTCCACTTCCATATGCTTCCCACACTTACTGTCTCAGCTCTCAGCAAACGTATGCTACCCAAGTGCAAATTAATATGAAAGTAAATATTTTTTAAAAAATAGTGTGTTTCAAATTAAACTTCTGAATGGAGTTTGGGTTGGGCCTCCCTGATGCTGAATTATGCTTTCTATTGAAGAGTCTAAGGTTCCAGTGCATCCTACCCAGAGGATGTTCTGGTGGATGTGAATGTCCTGGCTGTGAGCTAAGGGAAGGGTCAATGAGAGAACAGCAGACTGAAAAAGGAACACTACTCAATTCCTGAACAAAGTCACACTGACTCCTACTTGGCTCCTGACTTCCCCATCAAAGGAAGGCATTCAGTTCCAAATGAAAGAAACTTTTCCTAGTTCCTTCTAACAACTTGTTGGTAGGGTGGTGGCATGGTGCATTTGTTTAAGGGACCATTAGAGTTTAAAATCATCTACATATGTCACCAGGTTGTAGCAGTGCAATGGGCTCCCTGTCTGTACTTCTGAGAATTTCTCTCGTGTGTCTTTCTACATTATAGGCCTTAAATGCTGGGGCATTCATTCCCCTAGCCCACAATAGCCCTTTGACCAGTGATTGAAGCGAGCTGAAGTATAACTACCCCATTGGGGAGACCAACAAGGGCATATTCTATGCTGGCTCTGAGATCCCCAGTGAGATAACACTCCAGTTCCCCTGGTAGTAATTAATTGAGAATCCAGTTCCTCTGTCTGCCTTTCTCTCTTTGTCTTACATTCTCACTTCTCCGCCAGTGTTTCCTAGGATCACCTCACCAAGAGGCAGCTAATTGGCAAATAAATTTTCATCTTCGGGTTTGCTTCTTGGGGGAGCCTAAGCTAATTCTAAATTCTGGTGCTGTTCCCTTAGAGAAATAATGCACCCAAAGAAAATATAGCAGTTATCATTCAAGACTGAAGAGTTTCTCCCTTTGACCTCCTCCGGATAGTCTGCTATGTTAGGAATAGGAGAAGGGATCTTATAAACCTGAGATCCAGTCGCCCAAGAAGGATTTCCTTCCTGTTAAACAGGCATCACCACCAACTATGAGATATTTTTCCTCTCAAGGAAGGAGTCTGCTAACGTATGAGATCAGGCAAAAGTCACCTGATGCCAAATCAAATTACAATGCACCAGCTAGAACAAGTAATTAAATATAAAGGGGTAATGGGAAAAGGAGAAAGTCACAATCCCAAGCCCCCCTCTCACCTCTCAAAGATCTCAAGGACTCCTATTTGTCTTTGAATCACTTGTGCTTCAATTAACATTGATTGAGCCTGCCTAAAGTGCCTGGCTCTTGTCAAATCCCATTACAGGAGACTCCAAGATGCAATCTGTCTGCGAGCCTTTGTTGTGCGGGACACTTTTGTGGGAATATTGAATATCGTGTGGAGTAGCTAACACATTGATCAGGGCTATTACATAAGAGGTTTGCTTTCTCTAGCATGGCAGTTTTGTAAACAGGATTTCATTTTTACTGTTGTCATTATCAACTCAAACCAATTCTCCAGGTTGAAGTTATGATGCTCTAAAACGTGTGTCAGTCTGACCCACTGTTGCTTTTCAAGATAAACATTGAAAATGTCAACCCTGTAAAGTAAGAAAATGTGACTGAATCTTTGTTGCAGCCATCTCACGCGCCGGATTTACCTTTTTGTTGTTGGGAAGGGATGCATGGTTTCTCTCTGGCCTTCCTAGTAACGGACTTGATGTTTGTTTTACGGGAGAGGTGGTATCACAGTGTGTGTCAGTCTGCTCCTTACCCTTTGCTCGGGTGCTGCGGGTTGGGCCATATTGATGCGTCATGGTTTTCACGAAGTGTTTGAGGGCAAAGTTTCCATCATGCTAGATATCCATTTCACCTTTCCTCAAAATACTTGAAATAGATAGTGGAAATTATTTTATAGGCTTTGTACTGAATTTAAGTTGACAGGAGTGTGCATCCAGTTCTGTATTTACCTGGGTAGTGAAAGAGAAATCAAAGATCCCCCCTTGAATGTCTGTGTAGATGTTGAGGGGCAAGATTTCTGTTAAGAAAAACATTAGGGAATGACATCATTCCTCGGCTTTTGAATGACTAAGAACATAAGAATGTAGGGAAAACACTACTACTAGCACCTTTTTAAAGCTCATATTTGAATTTTATTACTTTTTAGAGTTTTCCCTAAACATTCAAATGGTAGTTTTGCTACTGATAAAACATACTTTATGAATCAAATCATCTTTAAATATTTAAAAGGAGACTACAAACTAGTTAGGCAAAGTCTCCTAAATATTTAATGAAATATTTATAAATATTTATTTAGAAGCTCCACAATCTTTAAAAGCTAGAGATGTTTGTACACATGTATGTGCACATATACATAGAAATCATCACAATGGGATTTCTATATCTACACTTATACTATTAAAGAACATTTGATTCATGTCTTTTTTACTTTTGAACTGTTCCCCCTTGTTCTATATGCTTTTATTGTTTATACTTTCCTAGGCTTGCAATAATCTTTTTTTTTTTAATTTTTTATTGTTGGTTGTTCAAAACATTACAAATTTCTTGACATATCATATTCCACACTTTGATTCAAGTGGGTTATGAACTCCCACCTTCACCCCATACACAGATTGCAGAATCACATCAGTTACACATCCATTGATTTACATATTGCCATACTAGTGTCTGTTGTGCTCCGCTGCCTTTCCCATCCTCCCCCCTCCCCGCTCCCCCCTCCCCACCTCTCCCCTCCCCTCCCCTCCTCTCTCTCTACCCCCTCCACTGTATAACCCTGAGGATCTCCTTCCATTACCATGCAATTTCCCTTCTCTCTCCCTTTCCCTCCCACCTCTCATCCCTGTTAAATGTTAATCTTCTTCTCCTGCTCTTCGTCCCTACTCTGTTCTTAGTTACTCTCCTTATATCAAAGAAGACATTTGGCATTTGTTTTTTAGGGATTGGCTAGCTTCACTTAGCATAATCTGCTCTAATGCCATCCATTTCCCTGTAAATTCTATGATTTTGTCATTTTTTAATGCAGAGTAATACTCCATTGTGTATAAATGCCACATTTTTTTTTATCCATTCGTCAATTGAAGGGCATCTAGGTTGGTTCCACAGTCTTGCTATTGTGAACTGTGCTGCTACGAACATCGATGTAGCAGTGTCCCTGTAGCATGCTCTTTTTAGGTCTTTAGGGAATAGACCAAGAAGGGGAATAGCTGGGTCAAATGGTGGCTCCATTCCGAGCTTTCCAAGAAATCTCCATACTGCTTTCCAAATTGGCTGCACCAATCTGCAGTCCCACCAGCAATGTACAAGTGTACCCTTTTCCCCACATCCTCGCCAGCACTTGTTGTTGTTTGACTTCATAATGGCTGCCAATCTTACTGGAGTGAGATGGTATCTTAGGGTGGTTTTGATTTGCATTTCTCTGACAGCTAGAGATGTTGAGCATTTTTTCATGTACTTGTTGATTGACTGTATGTCCTCCTCTGAGAAGTGTCTGTTCAGGTCCTTGGCCCATTTGTTGATTGGGTTGTTTGTTCTCTTATTGTCTAATCTTTTGAGTTCTTTGTATACTCTGGATATTAGGGCTCTATCTGAAGTGTGAGGAGTAAAGATTTGTTCCCAGGGTGTAGGCTCCCTATTTACCTCTCTTATTGTTTCTTTTGCTGAGAAAAAACTTTTTAGTTTGAGTAAGTCCCATTTGTTGATTCTAGTTATTAACTTTTGTGCTATGGGTGTCCTACTGAGGAATTTGGAGCCCGACCCCACCGACTGTAGATCGTAGCCAACTTTTTCTTCTATCAGACGGCGCGTCTCTGATTTGATATCAAGCTCCTTGATCCATTTTGAATTCACTTTTGTGCATGGCGAGAGAAAGGGATTCAGTTTCATTTTGTTGCATATGGATTTCCAGTTTTCCCAGCACCATTTGTTGAAGATGCTATCCTTCCTCCATTGCATGCTTTTAGCCCCTTTATCAAATATAAGATAGTTGTAGTTTTGTGGATTGGTTTCTGTGTCCTCTATTCTGTACCATTGGTCCACCCGCCTGTTTTGGTACCAGTACCATGCTGTTTTTGTTACTATTGCTCTGTAGTATAGTTTGAAGTCTGGTATCGCTATACCGCCTGATTCACACTTCCTGCTTAGCATTGTTTTTGCTATTCTGGGTCTTTTATTTTTCCATATGAATTTCATGATTGCTTTCTCTATTTCTACAAGAAATGCTGTTGGGATTTTGATTGGCATTGCATTAAACCTATAGAGAACTTTTGGTAATATCGCCATTTTGATGATGTTAGTTCTGCCTATCCATGAACAGGGTATATTTTTCCATCTTCTAAGATCTTCTATTTCTCTCTTTAGGGTTCTGTAGTTTTCATTGTATAAGTCTTTCACCTCTTTTGTTAGGTTGATTCCCAAGTATTTTATTTTTTTTTGAAGGTATTGTGAATGGAGTGGTTGTCCTCATTTCCATTTCAGAGGATTTGTCGCTGATATACAGGAATGCCTTTGATTTATGCGTGTTGATTTTATATCCTGCCACTTTGCTGAATTCATTTATTAGCTCTAATAGTTTCTTTGTAGAGCCTTTTGGGTCTGCTAGGTATAGAATCATATCATCTGCAAATAGTGATAATTTAAGTTCTTCTTTTCCTATTTTGATGCCTTTAATTTCTTTCGTCTGTCTAATTGCTCTGGCCAGTGTTTCGAGAACTATGTTGAACAGAAGTGGAGAGAGAGGGCATCCCTGTCTTGTTCCAGATTTTAGAGGGAATGCCTTCAGTTTTTCTCCATTCAGAATGATGCTAGCCTGAGGCTTAGCATAGATTGCTTTTACAATATTGAGGTATGTCCCTGTTATCCCTAGTTTTTCTAGAGTTTTGAACATAAAGGGATGCTGTACTTTGTCGAATGCTTTTTCCGCATCTATCGAGATGATCATATGGTTCTTATTTTTAAGTCTATTGATGTGGTGAATAACATTTATTGATTTCCGTATATTGAACCAGCCTTGCATCCCAGGGATGAATCCTACTTGATCATGGTGTACAATTTTTTTGATATATTTTTGTATCCGATTCGCCAGAATTTTATTGAGGATTTTTGCATCTAGGTTCATTAGAGATATTGGTCTGTAGTCTTCTTTCTTTGAAGTGTCTTTGTCTGGTTTAGGTATCAGGGTGATGTTGGCCTCATAGAATGAATTTGGAAGTTCTCCCTCCTTTTCTATTTCCTGAAGTAGCTTGAAAAGTATTGGTATTAGTTCTTCTTTAAAGGTTTTGTAAAATTCTGCTGTAAACCCATCCGGACCTGGGCTTTTCTTAGTTGGTAGTCTTTTGATGGTTTCTTCTATTTCCTCAATTGATATTGGTCTGTTTAGGTTTTCTATATCCTCCTGACTCAATCTGGGCAGATCATATGACTTAAGAAATTTATCTATGCCTTCACTATCTTCTAATTTATTGGAGTATAAGGATACAAAATAGTTTTTGATTATCTTCTGTATTTCTGAAGTGTCTGTTGTGATATTGCCTTTTTCATCCCGTATGCTGGTAATTTGAGTTCTCTCTTCTTCTTCTCTTCGCTAGCATCACTAAGGGTCTGTCGATTTTGTTTATTTTTTCAAAGAACCAACTTTTAGTTTTGTCAATTTTTTCAATTGTTTCTTTTGTTTCGATTTCATTAATTTCAGCTCTGATTTTAATTATTTCTTGCCTTCTACTTCTTTTGCTGTTGTTTTGCTCTTCTTTTTCTAGGATTTTGAGATGAAGTATGAGATCATTTATTTGTTGGTTTTTTCTTTTTTTAAGGAATGAACTCCAAGCAATGAATTTTCCTCTTAGAACTGCTTTCAATGTGTCCCATAGATTCCGATATGTTGTGTCTGTGTTTTCATTTATCTCTAAGAATTTTTTAATTTCCTTCTTGATGTCTTCTATAACCCATTGATCATTCAGTAACCTATTGTTCATTCTCCAAGTGATGTATGCTTTTTCCTTCCTTCTTTTATCGTTGATTTTCAGTTTCATTCCATTATGATCAGATAAGATGCATGGTATTATCTCTACTCCTTTATATTGTCTAAGAGTTTCCCTGTGACATAATATATGATCTATTTTTGAGAAGGATCCATGTGCTGCTGAGAAAAAAGTGTAACTGCTTGATGTTGGGTGGTATACTCTATATATGTCAATTAGGTCTAGGTTATTAATAGTGTTATTGAGTTCTATAGTTTCCTTATTCAACTTTTGTTTGGAAGATCTGTCCAGTGGCGAGAGAGGTGTGTTGAAGTCTCCCATGATTATGGTATGGTGGTCTATTAGACTCTTGAACTTGAGAAGAGTTTGTTTGACGAACATAGCTGCACCATTGTTTGGGGCATAAATATTTATGATTGTTATGTCTTGTTGGTGTATGGTTCCCTTAAGCAGTATGTAGTGTCCCTCTTTATCTCTTTTGATTAACTTTGGCTTGAAATCTATTTTATTTGATATGAGTATGGACACTCCTGCTTGTTTCCGAAGTCCATATGAGTGATATGATTTTTCCCAACCTTTCACCTTCAGCCTACGTATGTCTTTTCCTATCAAATGCGTCTCCTGTAGGCAGCGTATTGTTGGGTCTTGTTTTGTGATCCATTCTACTAGCCTGTGTCTCTTAATTGGTGAGTTTAAGCCATTAACATTTAGGGTTATTATTGAGATATGGTTTGTTCTTCCAGCCATATTTGTTTATTTTGTTACTAAACATGGTTTGTTTTCCTCTTTGATTATTTCCCCCCCCCCTTTACTGTCCTACCTCCCACTGTTGGTTTTCATTGTTATTTTCCATTTCCTCTTCCTGTAATGCTTTGGCGAGGATGTTTTGAAGAGATGGTTTTCTAGCTGCGAATTCTTTAAACTTTTGTTTATCGTGGAAGGTTTTAATTTCATCCTCCATCCTGAAGCTTAATTTCGCTGGATACACAATTCTTGGTTGGAACCCATTTTCTTTCAGTGTTTGAAATATGTTATTCCAGGATCTTCTAGCTTTCAGAGTCTGTGTTGAAAGATCAGCTGTTATCCTGATTGGCTTACCCCTAAATGTAATCTGCTTCCTTTCTCTTGTAGCTTTTAAAATTCTCTCCTTATTCTGTATGTTGGAGAGCCGGAATTCGGCTGCTTAGTGCTTGGTGTATGCTCTGATAGGAGCAGGGTCCAAGAAGCAGCCTCCGCAGGCTCCGCAACCCTGGGCCAGGGCGGTTCCGGGACGGTTCCGGGAGCCGGAACTCGGCCGCCCCGCGCTCGGTGTTCGCTCCGATAAGATCAGGTTCTAAGAAGCACCCAGGCGCTGAACCCTAGCAATCTGTCTGCAAGCCGCAGACGAATTGCAGCCTGAAATTACCTGTTCTATGGCTGAATGAGCTGCGCTCAGTCGAAAACAGAGATGGTGACGTCAGCTTTCCAACATGGTGGCTGCTGGCCTCCTCTGTGGTCTGACCGGTGTGGAGAACCGAGATGGACCGCTTCCTTCCCCCGTCTCGAACCCAGAATTCAGCCCTGAGTACGGTGCTTGCACGGCTGGCAGAAACTGCAGCGCTGTATCCCTGCGTCGCTATCTCCTCGTTTCCCAGCGCGCGCTGCAGACTCTAGCCGCGGGGCGATTTGCTGAATAAGCAGTGTTACCCTCCGTGCGACAAACCTCTCGCGTTTGAGTCCCCGTAGCCGATCCTCGTGCGATGGAAATCCTTCCTCCCGGTCCCGGAGCACCCCTCTATTGCTGGAAATTCCTAATAAGATATCCTTTAGCCGTCCTGACTTGTCATACTCCCACACAGTGAAGCAGCACACGGGGGCAATGCACTCCCCTCGCCGCCATCTTCCTTCCCTCACTGAAATCCCAGTGGCTCTGGAGGCACAGAGGATCCTTAGAGCTACAGCCCTTGAGGGTAGTGAGTCATGTAGTTCTGCCCACTCACATCAGAGGGTTCTCTTGCAATAATCTTACTAGACTCAAAATGCAGTCTCAGACTTGCTGATTTTGCAGAATCTAAGTTATTAGCCACTTAATTTTTGGTTAGCACACGGGGTCTTATGGTATCTTTTCAAAGCTGATTTGATTATAAGAATATTTTTTGTGGCTAGAGATTATTTTTTGTTTGATTGTTTTTTGGGGGGAGTCACTGTTCAGTTGCTATGTCAATGGTCCTTGGGAGCCTTGGTCTTAACTGGCAATGTGAACCTTCCCCAAGAGTTCCCATTTCCATCAAATCTTAATTCCAAACCATGAGACTTGACTTCAGGATGCCATATTTTCTTAGTATTTTTGATAGAAACATCTAGAACTTTCATTATCTAATGGTGAGCCTGGGTAGATTCTCTTCCTGCGATCCTTCCTTCATGCATCAGCTTCCAACCAACCATTAGAGACTCTCTGCTGACTATTATCAATGATCATGGAAGCTGATAACTCATGTGGTCTACCAAGAAGAGTTCTCAACTTCTCTTGAGTTATTCAACTTAAAATTCATTGCAACTTTATTTACTTAGAAAATTTACATATATTAAAATGTATCCCAAATAAAAGCAACTGAAATCTATACTTCACTCTCTAGAGAGTTCAATAAGTAAGTCTTATTAAGTAATAAAAATATACTTTTTGTTAATGACCTTTCTGTATGATTTCTACTTTTTCATTGATGAGTACCTTTATGGACTCAAGGCTTCTCATAGACATAAGTTATTCAAATGAACAATAATTACAATTTTTGCAATGTGGGTACCCCAGTTAAGCTAGTTCCACTGTCTTTTCAGCATTTCTCTGGAGATATTCTTGAAATTCCCTTGATTAAAAAAGTAACATGACGTTCGATACCCATATAGAATTTTCTCTATTACTAGCTATGATTTTCATTCCTTGAAAGTCTTACTTCCTATCAGTAGAGACTGTCAATAGGATTGTGTATCAGTTTTATCTACATGTATATGATGGAAGACAATATACTTCACTGTGATTGAAGTGCTGGAAAGACATTTTAAGATTTCATTAATATTTTCTAATATGAGTACTGATAATCCTACCTGTTCTAAATTTTTATTTTTTAAAATTCCCGGTGCTGTCCTCCCTTGGATTATTAGTTTAAACCATGGTCACATTTCCTCTCTCAGTGACCTTCAGGTATTCGATCATTTTGTAATGCTTTTATTGATAAAGACAAGATCCAAGTAAACACAGCCACAGGATAAGCAGAAAGATCAGTTTTCTCATCTATAAAAGATACAAACTCATGAGGTTGAGGATTGAGGGTTTTGTCTTGTATGCCATAGAACATTCCTTTGAATTTTTACCATTGGTCTGAGGAATGGTTCTCGAAGCAGAATCACTAAGAAGGGATATTAAACGCAGATTGCTGGGCCTTGCTTCTCATTTCTTATCACACTCTGGGGTGAGATGGGAGAATCTACGTGTCTAATAAGTTCCAGGTGTATCTGATGTTACTGGAAGTGAGACCCAACTCTTGAGGCCGACTGGTCTGAAGAACATAGGTAGGAATAGCTTTTGGTATTTTTAACTTTGAAGACCTAAGTTAAGGTGAATATCGTATATGAAAAAGTAGAAATAGCAACTTCTAAAAAGATAAGTTTTTAAACTAAAAAATTTGAATGATTTTGAATCTTGCCTATTCAACCATGTCCACCTTTACCTTTTAGATTCCAATCTCCTCTGGCAAATCTGACTGCTCATCAGCTTTAATCTCACACAGTGCCTGAAGGGCAGAGAGCTACATAAGCCTCAATACAAAAAAAAAAAAAGAACAGAATTCCATAATTCATGGAAGACAATTATTTTACTACAGATAAATATGCATGAAATTTCTTCCAAAAAATTAGGAGAGGGGAAAATAACTTACATAAAAGAATTTTTATGTCTTTAAACTCAGATCCAAACTCTGGGTTTTATTTTAAGGTTGAAGTGCACACCTTGTCTCTCGCCTTAACTGACATTCATTACAGGAGGAAGTCTATCTTCCAAACTGTTTAAGCAAGTGCCAGGTATGCTGTCACTTCAAGATGAATAATAAACAGCCATAATGAATGGATGTTGTGGGTGACATTAAATAAGACGTTTGTGATCCTGCAGGAACAATTGTGTTGGAAGATAAACAGATGCATTCATTTACACTATTGTTAGGAACCTGAACTTCTGACACACCAAACAGGTGTTCAGTCTATTTTGAAACCATCTGACAAAGCTCCTTTGTTTTGTTTTTCCTCTGACCCTGAAGGGTAGATGTTCATCAAAGTTCTGTCTTCTTTCTTTGGCATTAATCTATTTTTCTTTTAGTGTATTCTTTTACATAGTTTAAATTCCCTAGAAGAGGTAGTTCACAGTCCAGCTGGACTGGATTTTCACTTCCAGGTGCCTGTTGGACATCTCTGTCTAGATGAGCTTCAGGCAAGTCGGATCACCTGCCAGTAGCAGGACTCAGAGCTTTCTCTTCTCAATCATCATCTCCTTCATTTCCCTTCCCCCTGAAAATCAGTCACATATTTGCTCCACTAAAATTTTTTATCACTTCACATATTGACATAGTTCAGTCTCTAATATGTTTCTCTGAATTTGACAATTTTCATTTTATCTTCTATGGAAAAACACTGTCTTAGGCAATTGGTGCTGCCTTTCAAATTATTATAGCCCTTTAACAGTTTTTCCCATTTTCTGGCTCTGTTCAGGTCAAACCCATCTTAAATATCACTGCAACACAAATTTTCTGAAAGATCATGTCACTAATCATTGCCCTGGTCTAGAAGCTTTATAATTTCTAGTATACACAGAGGTATGTTCAGATTCTTGATCCTGCCATTCCAGACTTTCCAACACACAGCCCCAAGTTACTTTCTCATTTTTCTTGCTATTTGCATATGAACATTCTCACACTATTGGTTCAATATCAATCTTTAAATCTTTATAGAGGTTGTATTATCAATCTTTAAAAAAAATTTCGAAATATTTTTAAGGTTAATCTTTTGTTTGAGTTATTCTTTATTAGGTGATTTCCTCCTTTCTTTGCTGGTTTTAATCCAAAAGTCTTTAAAGATTCCCAAGAACCACTTTCCTCTAGAGTGTTGTTTGATTCACCTCAATTAATATTACCTTTCCATCTCTTTTCACCTACATTCCTTGATGGAATTTCCCATTTGGACTTGGACCTTATTTCTGGTGGTTTTGATTGTGTGGAACATTATTTGTTGGATTCTGAACTCATACCTCCTTATACACTTACATGGGAAATATCGAGATGGACACTCCTGGTAAATGAATGCTGTTTATCATCTACCAAATATTGAGGGCCCTTTCTTGGCTAAGCATAGAGGCCATATTGAATCTGGACTCTCAAGGAACTTATGCTCTAGAAGAGGAACAAAGATAAGAAATAAGCTAATATAGGTTGTGATTCGTGTTAATAAGAAAAGACAGTGATGTTAAAGAGAGTTATAGGTGCAAGATATGTGTAGTTGGGAAAAGTTCCATTGAAAAGGTGACATTGAAAGTGAGACCTAAAGAATTAGAAATAGCCAAGCAGAGGTCTGGGGGAAATGTTCTTAACTTAAGAACAATATGTGAAAATTCATGACAGGAATGAACAAGATATGTTTAAGGACAAGATAAAAGATTAGTGGGGTAGAGTATAGCCATAAATGAAATTTGTATGAAATTGGAGTGATGAAATTAGATCATTAGGATTTGTAGGCTGTAAAGAGAGTTTGGATTTCATTCTAAGCATTGTCCTAGTTTGTGCTGCTATGACCAAGTACCCTAGATTGGGTAATTTATAAACAACAGAAATTTACAGTTCTGGAGACTGGGAAGTCCAAGATCAAGGGATTAGCAGGTTTGGTGTCTGATGAGGGCGTGAGTTCCATTTTCAAGATGGCGCTGTTGCATCCTCTGGAAGGGAGGATTGCTGTGCCCTAACATAGAAGAAGGTACAGAAGTGCCAGAGAATGTTCCCTTCATCCTCAAACCCTTTAATAATGACGTGACTCCCTGTCACCTTCCAAGGCTATACTTTTCAACACTGTTAAATTGGAGATTAAATTTGAATATGAATTTTGGAAGATACACTGTCATTCCAGCCATAGCGGCATGATTAAAGGATTTTGAAGCAGGATAATGCTTTGGGAATGGGGTTACAGTGGTCTGAGAAAGGAGGCAGGCAGTCTATTATCCCAAGGTGTTAACTCTTCAGTGTTATTTGTACACTTTAAGTTGGGTGTGCTGATTGGTCTTACATCTTGGTCTCAAAAATATCTTTTTCTCTGTGGTAGATTAAAAGCAAGTAGGTCACTTTTATGATTTCTTTCCCCTTTGACATCAACTATTCCTAACCCTTGACCTTATGAATCCTATTTGTTTTTAAAGAGTAACCTTAAAAAGCTCAAGGATGATTAGTATCAGTGGAATGGGTAAACTTTCAAAAGGGGGGCATTCAAGAAAGACAGGAAATCCAAAGTGTCTAGGTTATTTAACAGTTTTAAATTTCTTTCCTCAAGATACTAGCTTCTGTGATGACAGAAAAGCACCATGCTCTAGCAAGCCCACCAAACAGTGGTGTTGGCCTGCTCCATGTCCGCATTCCCTCTTGAACTTTTTGTACAGCCAGTTTCTTATTCCCTTTTACAAAAATGGTGGGTGTATAATAGGCACACAATATAAATTTTTTCTAAAGTGAGTCAGTTCTTTTACTGGGCACCGCTTTGATCTTTTGGATATTATTCGTGCATGCACTTTTAGACATGTTCCGAGTCTCACGTCTGTTAGCTAAGCAATCAGATATGATGCCTGCTTTGATGATGAATGGCATTAGCTGAATATATCATCTTTCTCAGATTAAGAAAATAATTTCAGCCATCCTGGCAATAAAATATGGAGGAGTTAATCAGTCATAGTCTAGTTTGCATAGTATACGTGTATTTGCTTCAATCCTATTCTAATACTTAAGGTAGAGCAAAAAAAAAAAAAAAAAAAAAAAAAAATGGAAGAGTCTGTGACTTTAAGAGAACACAGTCCAAGCTTCCTGAAGTCTTGGGGAAGGAATTTTTAAGGATTTGTGTCCAGTACTTAAATTTTTTCTGTAGAGTTGCTGCCAAGCGGAGGTCCAGCTTCCCTTGGAAATTGTATCCATGAACTCATTAGCACTTACACCAAAATCAATGCCATCTCTGGGGAGCTCATCTTATTATCAGGTGAAAATGTGTGTCTCTGGGTTTACCCATGGGTCCTAGTCTACCTCAGGAGATCAACAGAGGTTTGCCAGAGGATATATGTATTAAAGAATCCAAGTGTTCAAGTTTAAAAATTCAAGTATTGTAACAAATGTAATGGAAGGTAGGTAGTGGAAAGGACTGTGGTGAACAGAAGAGTTCTTCTACTTTTCAGGTCCCATTTATTGTTTCCTTGGGAAAAAAAGTTCAATATTATGACTTCTTGCAAGGAAATAAGAATTTAGAAGTTTCAAATGGCATCTCCTGACTTTTATATTGACAACTGGTTCAAGTCTTTGAACTCTTAGACAATACATATAAAGTCAGATTTGGTCCATAGACAATTAATTTCCAACCTGTTCTCTTAAAAAAAAAAAAAAAAGCTCAAGGACCATTTTATATCAGTGGAATGGGTAAAATTTTATTTATATGGAAGAAATCCATATTCTCTTTCACTTGATGGAGCATCAGGTATTTCAAGACAGCAATCACTATTGCCCGTCCTCACAATCTTCCTCAATTTTAAGCAACATGTCAGCCAAACTCACAGGATGTTCTTGACCTAAACAACAAACACCTGCCATGAAACAACTGATTGGGTGACAGCTGTACAAGAATTATGAAAAATGAAACAAAACATTCAGAGGACACTTACCAAATGGTGGTTCCCATACAGAGCTATTCTTTTAAAAGTCTATTAAAGCACCAATGTAAATCTAGTTCTTACTGTAAGAACAATGGGAATTTTAGGTTAACAGTTTCCCCAGTTCATTCATGAATTGTATCTACTTATATCTTTAATTAGATAAAATGCCAAGTCCAGTGTCTGGTTCTTATAGCACATATTTAATAAATAAATTAATAAATATGTATCCCTGTGCTAATTATTTCCCATTTACCTCCCCACATGGATCCACTCTCTGCCCTTTTGTTCCATGATTTGGGACATGGAAGGCTGGCCCCTCTGGGGGACAACAGTCAGGCTTCCTTGACACATGGCTTGCAATAGGGTTTAGCCAATAGAAGGCACCAGAAAGATAACAGAAAGCAAAAGGAGAGTAGCCAAGCTATTTCTTCCATGTTCCTTCTCTTTGAATCCCAATCTCCAACAGTAGCTCTGTTTCTGTATAAGTCTCAGGTTCCTCAAAATGCCACTCTTCATGGTTTTGATGGATCTGAGATCATGCAGCATACAAAGATACTACTCTCACCAAGCTCCCATAAAACTTATTGTGTTCTCTGGCCTCTTTAACCCTAAGGTGATAATGACTTCCCAATGTTCCTAATATCTGAGTACCTTAACATCCTTTGTTTTCTCCATTAATCTTACCAATAGGTACCTCTGGCTCTGATTTAAACATTTGGGGTGAATTTAAACATTTGGTGTTTTGCGATGTCTCCTGAAAGATATGTTCTCTCTTGCATTTTCTTTAAGCTTTATATCAGTTCTCTCCCCATTTCTGTTTGCCTCCATGGTAGGAAGTTATTTCTAAAGCGAAGCCTTTAAATGTGTGTTTAGGGTTATTCACTTTTTGTTTATTGGTTTTACTGTCTTGTTGGATTTGGGGATCCTCTTGGATAAGTGGCAGAGCTGTGGAATTTGGTTCTCCTACCATCCATATTTTAGTCCTTCTGGCCAAAGCCATGCCTAATCTTTTTCACTTTTTTTTTTGTACCCTCTAATTAAGGTCTCAGCATGGCTGGGGAAAGAATGTGAACTAGCTGTGACTGTGACAGTGTAATATAGCAGGTCACCTTCTGAAAGCAAAAATTTTATGAGTATTAAATGTCAAGAACCAATAAACATAACACTATAGCCAGTCCTGTATCTGTAAAATTCATTAAGAAGTAATTAGGGAGAAATGAATAGAGGTTTTATGTTTAGAAATTCACAGCATCTCTTAGCAAAATCCATCTTACAAACAATATGGGTTGTAAAATCTTCACTAATAATTTTAATATGGTCTTATCTTTAAAGCACTTTCTAAGTACTAATTCTCCCAGCATGCTTCTGGAGTATGTATCATTACCAAAGGTGTATGCTAGACTGCATTATTTTAAAAACAAATTAGTATACTAAATAGGCATTCTGCTTTCAACTTAATATTTAAATTGGATTTCTGGTTATTTAACTACAGGATCAAATCAATTAATGTTGTGTTCATTGAGTTAGGATGGACTCGATTATAGGTAGACATTTTATAATGCTAGTGTGTCCACCTCTTTTATGTTGTGTATTCCCACCGAATGATCACTTAGAACAGGGATTCTCAACCAAAAGCATTTTTGTCCTCCATGAGATATTTAGCAATATCTGGAGAGTCTTCATTGTCATATCCGAGGAAGGGTATTTATGTGGATTATTCGTATCTGATGATCAGAGTCCAGAGATGCTGATAAATATCTTACAATGCACAGAACAGCCTCCCAATGTCCCAAAGAATGATCCAGTCCAAAAAGTCAGTAGAGCTGAGATTGAGAAACCCTATCTAATAGCTTCTTATTTTTATCAATCCTGTAGCCTGTCGGCTCTTGCCCTCCTCTATCTCCAGACAAGGGCAAACATTTTACTAACTACACTTTAGGTCATTTCAACCAAAGGAGATAATTGCTCAGAATTTCTTCAGTCTCACTAAATATGGTAATGAAGTACCAAGATGTTTTTTAGGATCTCTCTATCAGAATATATGTGTCAAGAACCAATAGGAGAAGAAATTGAGGGAGGGAGAGAGAGAGAGAGAGAAGAAGAGAGTGGCAGCATAATTATTATCTTTGGGAAAGTAAATCCCTATACTGCCCTCATCAATTTACAATGGCATATAGGGAGAGATAGGTGAGTCTGAAATTTTAATAAATGTTGTCAGTTCTTCTGTATTGCTAAAGGTAAAGATCTGAGCAGACGGCCCGGCCCTTTGTTTAACTGCCAAGAGTAGTGGGATTTGCACAGGGAAGCATTGATGAGGTTAACTTGCTCCATGTAGTAGAAAGAGGGGTGGACTTTGCAGTGGGGGAGCCCTAAGCTGAAAGACCAGAAAATAAGAAAGCTAAAAAAGATACAGTAAGTCTAGAGGAAGAGGGATCTAGTAAGACATTCCTGCTAGACATGGGGTCTCCAAGTGATGTCAAGCAAAAGGCATATCAACCAGGGAGTTTGGCCTATTTGTTTTCCTATAATATAAAGCCCTCATATAACCTCAGAAATTCAGTAAAGTCAGCTTTATGCACAAACATTCTCATATGTATGTGGGGAGTGGTTTCTGATAATGTAAAAAAAAAAAAGTGCTGAATTCTATGGCTGTGTCAGTATAGTATAAAGAAAGATGAGTCTTCCTGGGGCCATCAAGTTTCAGCAGACATAAAGTAAGAACCTAGAGATAAATGCAATAAGGAAGCTATAAATCCCTGCCAACTTACAGAAATCTTGGTATAGGCAAGTGAGTTACTACAGAATAGAGGGTAGGGGATGCAAATAAATTTTAGTGAGCTCTCAAAGGATGAGGTGACTTTAGTTGGATCAGGGTAACACATACTATATCAGAAAATGCTTGATTTCAAATAACAGAAGTGGAGTTTGAATTGGATTAAGGAAAACCAAAAAAAAAAAAAAAAAAAAAGGGAATTTATTAGTCTAGATGTCTGGGAAACTCAAAAGGTTGCACCTAGGTAAACCATCACAGTCAATAGTATTCTGAATGTCTCCATCTTTCTCCTGTGACAACTTCATTTTCAGGATAATTCTTTTCATATGGCAGCAGAATGGTTCCTGCTTAATCCAGACTTCTAAGTTCTTCAGTGACTCTTATTTTAAAAGGGAGAAGGGGCTGGGTGTGGTGGAATATGCCTGTAATTCCAGTGGCTCAGGAGACTAAGGCAGGAGGATCACAAGTTCAAAGCCAGCCTCAGCAAAAGTAAGGCCCTAAGCAACTTAGTGAGACCCTGTCTCTAAATAAAATACAACAGTAGGGTTGGGGTTAAATGGCAGCATCCCCGAACATTAATGTTAATATGTAAATAGTGCTAGAAGAGGCAAAAAAAATATTCCATCAAGAATGCTATCTCTGTGTTTGATGGTTTTCCATGGGAACAAGTATATGAATGGAGTGGTGGCCAAATGAGACTAGAAGAGAGGTGATGTTGAAGGGGAGAGTTTAAGAGGAAAGATTTGACTTGGAATCTGGGTACGGCTGAGAATGGTAGGCCTGGGAGTGGTGGCATCCTGAGGGGAAGGGTACTGAGGCAGCCGGGCCAACTTTGGAGAGCATCTGTGCCCAGCATTCTCCTGATCAGCGTCTCACCTTTTGTCTCAGTTGGATTCTCAAAATGTTCAGCGCTAGACTGAAATAGCTGGGCCTTTATACCCCAGCCTTTCTCATTCACCGAATATAACTGCTCCAGAAGGAGTTTTACCTTTTGCAAGGCAGCTCTTTGCTGCTAAGGCAGATAGATATTCAAGGAACTGACAGTTCCCTGCAGCTTGGCAGGAATTCTTGGCTTAATGGAGGTTATAGGCAAACGTTGTTGAATCTGGTTTGCTAATATTCTGCTGAAGATTTTTGCATATTTGTTCATGAAAGCGATTAGTGGTCCCCTCCCTCCTCCTCTACCTCCTCCTCCAGACTTAAGAGAAGCTCTTTGGTTTTAGAATCAAGGCAACATTGGCTTCATAAATGAGTTGAGAAATGCTCCCTCCTCTTTTATTTTCTGGAAGTGATTATTAAAAAATTGCTGTAAATTCTTCTTTGAATATTTGCTAGAATTATCAGGTGAATCCCTTCAGCTACAGAGATTTCTTATTCAAGAGTTGTTTTGTTTTAGTTTTAAACCCCCCAAATTTTATGGTTACAGACCTATTCACATTTGTCTTATTAGCATTCGTTGAATTGGGTTAATTTTTGAGCAATTGGCTTATTTTTTCAAATTGTTGAATTTATGAACATAAAGTCGTTTAAAATGTTTCCATGTTACCATTTTACTACTGTAGGATCTGAAGTGATAGTCTCTGCTTTATTCCTAATATTAGTGATTTTTTCCTTTTTTTTTTTTTTTTTTTGTACTGGGGATTGAACCCAGGGGCACTTAACATCTTCAGCAGTTTTTATTTTTTATTTTGAGACAGGGTCTTGCTAAGTTATTTCGGGCCCTGCTAAGTTGCTGGCTGACTTTGAATTTGAGATCCTCCTGTCTCAGCCTCCCAAGCTACTAGGATTACAGGAGTTTAGCCCTGAACCAGGTCTTCTATAGTTTTTTGGTCAATCTTTTTGAAGGTTTATCCATTTTATTTTTCCCCAAGGCACTGCTTTTTGATTCATTGATTTTCTTTCCCTGTTTTTAAATTCCATCATTTCTGTTGTTCATAGTCCTTTTCTTTTGCTTCTTTTGGGCATATTTTTCTTATTCCTTTTCTAATTTTTTTCTTCTGTGTGTTCTCTTTTCCTAAAGTTTCTTCAAGTGTCTATCAACATTTTCATATTAAAAATGGTTTAAGAAATAATACCAACAATTTTATCTAGGAACTGAGAATTATAAAGATTACGAGATAGGTAAATGAGAAGAAATTTGGAAAATCGATTTTTTTTTTTAACCTGGAACTCCAAAGTCATTATTACAATCACCAAGTATTGTAATTTTTTTTCCTAATTTTTGAAGTAGCTTAGACTTTTCAAATAGAAATAAGATTAGATTTGAGATTTTTCCTCACTTTTAATATAAGAGTTTAGTGTTATAAATTTCCTTCCCAGCACTTTTAGCTATGTCACAAAAAGTTTAATATGTTTCCTTTTTATTCAGTTCTGTGTATTTTAATTTTTTTTCAGGACTTCCTTGTTGATTCATGGATTCTTAAGAAACAGATTAATTTACATGTTTTTAGAGATTTTCCTGTAGTCTTTCCATCATTGATTTCTAATTTGATAATGATATGGTCAGAGAACACTCTGTGATTTGAATTTTTTAACTTGATCAAGTTTTTTTTTTTCTTCCATGATGTGGGTATGTTTTATCTTGGTGAATATCCCTTGTGTATTTGAAAAAAACTGCATATTCTGTTGTTGAATGGAGTGTTCTATCTATGTCAAGTACACATTATTAGTTGATTGTGTTGTTCAGAAATTCTGTGGACTCGCTGTAGAGCAATTCTAATCAGTGCCAACAGGTCATACTGGAAAACATTTCCAGTAAAAAAGAATGCATATGGGAACATTCATGCAAATGTGAGCAAACAGTTCTAGGGAATGTCTCATTTCTGTTGTGGGAATAGTAGTCTCAAGGTAAATTTCTGGTCTTACCGCTTTACTCACTCTATCTTGCCACAAGTAAGAGTTTGTCCGATCAATCCTATTATTTTTATTAATGTATGTTAATGTTAATTGGTTTAATTGTGATATTTCTATACATGCATAAAACACACTGATCATAGTCAACCACCCTTTTCCCACTACCCATCCTCTTTCTCTTCATAATCCCTAATCATCACTATCCTACTTTGAGGTCAACTTGTTTTAAGTTTCCACATATGTCTTTCTATGCCTGACTTACATCACTTAAAATAATATCCTCCAGTTCCATCAATTTTGCTACAGAGGACAGTATTTCAATCTTCTTTATGACTGAATAACATGTCATTGTGTATGTAGAACACATTTTCTGGATCCATCCCTTGCCTTATATCTTAGCCTTATATCTTAGCCTCCTAAATAGTGCAATAAGCACAGGAATGAAGATATCTTTGGTATTTCCTTTGGATATATACACACAGGAGGAAGAGAGAACTGGTTGTTCTATTTTTAGATTTTTGAGGAACTTCCATACTGTTCTCCATGGTGACTGTACTAGTTTACATACCCACCAATGGTGTATAAGTGATTCTTTTTCTGTACAACCTCACCATCATTTATTATTTGGTCACCATTGTTGTTCTTTTTGATAACAGTCATTTCTACCTGAAGTGAGATGGTATCTCAGTGTAATTTGATTTGAACTTCCCTGATGACAAATGATAGCATTTTAAAATAGTTTGCAGCCAGTTGCTTTTCTTCTTTGAGAGGTTGTATTCACATCATTTGTCCATTTAAAATTAGTTTACTGATTACAAATTTTTTTTTGGCTTTTGAGTTTTTCCTGGATATTAAGTCTGTGAGATGAATAAGTTTTCAAATACTTATTTTCTCCCATTCTGTAGGTTGTCTATTCACTCTGTAGATTGTTTCCTTTGCTGTGCAGAAGCTATTTTATTTTGATAGTTATATTTGTCAATTTTTGCTTTTGTTTCCTGTGATTTGGGTATCCTATCTAGAAAAATTATTGCCAGTACAAATGTCTTGAAGTGTTTCCCTGTCTTTTATTCTAACAGTTTGAGAATTCCCAGTTGTACATTTAGGTCTTTGATCCATTTCAATTTGGTTCTTGAACAGGTGAAAAATAGAAGTCAAGCTTCAGTTTTCTGCATGTGGATCTCCAGTTTTCCAGCACCAATTATTGAGGAGGCTGTCCTTTCATCAGGGTATATTTTTGGCACTTTTGCTGGGAATCAATTGGCTATAGATGTTGGGCTTATTTTTGGATCTCTATTCTGTTCCATTGGTCTATGTGTCTGTTTTTATATCAATGCTGCATTGTTTTGGTCACTATGGCTCTATAGTCTGGAGATTTTTATTTTTGCTCAAGATTACATTCACTATTCAGAATGTTTTGTGTTTACCCACAAATTTTAAGATTATTTTTCTGATTATGTGAAGAATATCACTGGTATTTTGATGAGCTTTTCACTGAATCTGTAGATCTTTGTGGATAGTATGGATATTTTTAACAATGTTAATTTTTCTAATCCAAGAACTTGAGAGGTGTTTCTTTTTTTTGTCTTCTTCAATTTTTTTCTTCAGTGTTTTATAACTTTCATTGTAAAGTTATCTCCCTTTTTTGATTACATTTGTTCTCAGGTATTTACATTTTTTTCATAGCCATTTTGCAAATGGGCTTGCTTTTATGATTTCTTTCCCAGCAAGTTTTTTATTAGTAAGTAGAAAAGCTACTGATTTTGTATGCTGATTGTTTATCCTGTTGTTTTACTGAACCTGTTTATCAGTTCTAATAGTCTTCTGTAGGAGTTTTTAGGTTTTTCTATCTATAGAACTATATCATCTCCAAATAAGGATAAGTTGACTTTTTCTTTTTATAAGCCTTTTATTTCTTATCCTTACCTAATTCTTCAGGATAAAACTTCTAATACTATATATTGAATAAGAGTGAGGAGAGTAGAAACTCTTTATCTTATTCCTAATGTTAGAGGAAGTCTTTCAGTTTTTCCCCATTTGATATGATGTTGACTGTTTTTGTCACACATAGCCATTATAATGTTGTGATATAATTTTTCTGTACAAATTTGTTCAGGGCATTTATAATGAAGGGATATTGAATTTTATTAAATGCTTTTCCTCTATCTATTGAAATGATCATATGATTTTTATATTTTATTGTTGATATATTATGCTTACTCATTTGCATATATTAAACCATCCTTGCATTCCTGGAATTAAACCAAGTTTGCTAAAATCTTTAAACAGATCACTACAAGTGAAAGAAGATTTCATCAAATAGAGATAATAAGGTGATATTGACAATTTGCATGTGATACTTCTCAGTTTTGTCCATGCTTGGGCATGACCTCTTTAATATTTATAATAGAAAAGGGGTCTCCATGAATTGTAACTAGGTATTGTGATAATCATAGAGGATATAAACACCCTCTGAATATGGGGATGCCATTTAGTCACCAGAGGGTATGGGCAAGTTTCAATCATCCATTATAATGTAACATGTAGAAAGTGTGTGTTCATGGTATTAGTCTGTATCAACTTCATGGAAGTTGATAAAATGGGGAGCAGATAAAGTAAAGATGAGGTCTCTATAAGTTATCTATTGTTGCATAACAAACAACTTCCAAACTTAGGATCTTAATACTTATTGCTGCTTGCAGTTCTGTGGTTCATCTGAATTGTTTTTCTCATCTCAGCTTAACTAAGTCGCACATCTGAGGCAATCTATGTTAAGTAGAAAACCCACTTATAATGATTTGGCTTCCTCACCTATTTAAAGAGTTGACTGGAAATTCACTTATCATTGATTTTTGTCTTAAATAGAACAGCATGAGTCTCCTCTACTTGGTCTCCCATCTTCCAGTGAGCTAACCCAGGCTTATCATGTGACAGCAGTTGTAATTCTGAGATTGAGAATGAGCACATGAAAAATGCTTGAGGCTTAGAACTGACACTCTGTCACTCCTACCATATTCTTTTGGCAAAGTCTTGTCCAGAATGAGGAAATGAACTCCCTTTCATGATGGAAGATGCTGCCAAGTCACATTGCAATGTGAAGGGATACAGTATGTCCATTAATTGGGCCATTAATGCAATCAATCTTCCACAAGGCCCTTTTGTAATCACTCTTGCCCAGATTCCTTAAGCTAGTATATTTGGAAGTAATTTGGTTTTCAATTACTTAGCCTGCTTTAAAAAGATTTCTGCTACTTAAAATGATAAAGAACACTGTGAGGTTTTGCTCTGTGTCTTAAGTAAATTGGATGCTATTTTCTTTAGATAAGTTTTTGTCATCATGCATTAATAGAATTAAGACTATAAGATGAAGAAGGAGGAAGGAAAAAGGAAGAGTCATAAATACATAGAGAGGGAAAGAGGAAGCCAGCAAGAGAAAGATGATTCATGTAGGTTTCTAGTGCATGGAATAGTTGTTTATTCTGTCAGGCAGAATAGATCCTCACTTCTTGTTTCAAGATATTCCTGTCAAATGCAGTGACTCTGTTGGAAGGCATTAAATGTATTATTCAACATTAATAGAACACTTTATGTTTGCAAAGTGCTTTATAATCTATTTTTGCTTTTTCTATGGGTTGGCACTTTTACTTTTGTTTTTTAGTAGAGTAATGGTGGTTAAATTTTTTTCTCTATTGCCATCCTTTGAATATTATCATATAGTCCTAACAGTTTTTGAGAAATTATGATATTATAAAACATTTGGAGCTGTTCATTTGATCTCCCCAGATGAGAAGGTTCTGGAGATTCTAGAACATTCTTTGGGATTCCTGTTTCAATATTTTGTCACTACAATATAAAAGTTTTTCTTTAAGCACAGCTCCAATTTCCTGTCATCTTCTTGTTCAGTATCATAAGGACATGTGTCCACATCCTCCCAAGAATACCATTAACAAAATACATATTGTCATAGCACTCCGGAGAGTGAGTTCTAGTGATAGTTCCTTAATGCAAAATCAATGTGAGAGGCAGATCCAAACAGCATATATAGGACAGGTAAATCAGGTTGAAAAACTATGTTTATCCATGTAGTTATTCAATCGATCACATACCTTCCATGTGTCATGTCCTATTCAAGGTCTTGAGGTGATAAGACACCTCCCTGCCTTCAGGAGCTCACATTCCAATCCAATAAAAACAGACTTGTAAATAGATAAAGTACTGTATTCTATTACAGGTAAGAGGTGACAAAGCATTCTGTCATCTGTGTGATTTCTAACTGAGCCCTGTGAGGATGGAAGGGATTTTAGATATTCTGACCTATTCAGATTTCCCATCTGCTCTAGTTAGGTGCCTTGAGTCTTCCTTGCATGGAGTCACTATTTGTTCCTTCAGCTAAAATTATCTGTTGAATTCTAATTCGTCTAGTTGAGGGCCTAATACTAGATATGGAAGTTTTGACATAAAAGGAAATTAAACTATTCAGTGTCTAAAAAAATTTTGCATACTATTTTAGGAGGACTGAAAGAGCGTACCTTTGAGAGGTATAGCCTGCTAAATGTTTTAGAATTCATACATCAGGTGTCCACTGAAAGAAAATTCACAACTTGTTAATAACTGGTATCAGATGGGCAGTTTGCAATGGGTAGGGTGGAGTGGCATAAGATGGGGTGTTCCTAATAATTGAGCCTAAAGTTTCAGAGAAGTAGTGGAGAGAAATAGAAAGACATTTGAATAAACGACTCAGCACTTTCTTGAAGTTTTTATGATGGGTTTCATGACCATAGAGAGCCTGCATATTAAGAATGCACTTAAAACATAAAATGAATACATGAGCAGAGATTAGGTGAGATCATTCATCAAATTCCCTAACTATGCCTAAGAGAACACGTAAAGTGTATGTTAAGTGTCACAGGAATATAAAGCAGAGATGGTCATTATCAAGGAAGGGTACTCAATATTAGAGCCCCTGTTAAACAAAGGGAAAATTATTATAGGGAAAGGTTATTGAATAGATTTAGGTTGAGAGAAGGAAACAATCAAATGACAAACACTATTTCTTCATCACTTATCAAAGAAATGCAATTTTTAGGATGCTTTATGGAAATGTAATCTCTCATTCTTTCTCTACCATCTAGAAGGATGCTTACTACCTGGGACTAAAAATTGTGCCAATGTTGTCACTGATTTAGGGGTTTCTCAGAATTTATTTACAGCACATCAAAGAGGCATAGGGTATATATAAAAAGGAACATCTGGGATTTATGTATTTGTGATTATGAGTTAGTCAGAATACTGAAGGTGTTAGTTAGTACCATAGCCTGAAGGCAATGTGGAACTCTGATTTGTTGGCCTATTATAGAGAGATGGGACCAATTTCTGAGTGTCTTAGGATTGTTCAGGGTATCCCAAAGAAATAGCAATCTTCTAATCTCAAGGGCTTAACACAAAAAATATTATTCTTTTGTGTTAGGAAAACAGGGATAGTGGCTTTTATTTTAACAGCATTTTTTTTTCCCAATCCTCTAATGATAGTTCACATGCAAAAATAAAATTTAGCAGAATTACAAAAATGTTTTTATTCTACCTTCTGCTTTGGCAATCTCAGCAATAGCTATAGGAAGATAGTTTTGGTTCTCCTCCAAAACAGAAAGCACATTTTTGGACAAACTTTTCCATTCCCCTATTTTAGCTAAATAAAATTGGCAAATAAGAAACTATTTTATTTGTTACATCTGATGATAATTAAAGAGGATCTGGAACTTTTCTTTAAAACAGTTAAAAATAGAATTATGGGAAACAAATTCATACAAGCAAAGCATGTGACAATAAAGAAAAAATTAATCCAAGTGGTACACTCATCAGCTCTGAAGCTGGAAAGTGTGATCTTTGGAGTTTCTCATTATTTAGTAGTATTTAGAAACCCTGAGTATTTTAGCTATATTTGACCTTGTGATTGATATAAGTCATGCAGTCAGCTTGATTTGTGATGAAATAAATAAAACTTATTTGTATACCAAACTAAAGACCACCCTCCCACCCTAAAAATCATTATGAACTCTGCTGTGAGGAGTCAATGCAGTTTCCCAACCTCAGCACTGATGATGTCTTTGGTGACATAATTTTTTGTTGTGGGGCTGTCTTGCATGTCATGGAATGTTTAGTGGCACCCCTGACTTTATTAACTCATGCCAGTAGCACTCTCCTTCCTGGCCCTAGTTGTTACAGTGAAAATTGTCCCTGGATATTGCCAAATTTCCCCTGAATAGAAACTCACCCTGTCCTCCATATTCTTAAGTTTGAGAACCAGGAATGTGTATCCAACTGAGTTGAAGATATCCAATATTTAACTACTTGAATTTTTAGTTTTTTAATGGCTTCTTATTGATAAAGAACAATCAGAATTTCTAACTATAGCTATAACGGACCAGTTCCTTTTAAAATACATCCAGGTTCTCAATTCCATGTAGCAGTCATTTGTAGTGAAGGTCATGCAATTCATGAAATGTCACTGCTGAAAAGTACTCAAGAAATCATCTATTATAATATCTTTGACAGATGAGGAAACTGAGGCCTCAGGGAGGGGATTTCTTGGGTGGGAGGTGGCACGTGGATATTGACAGCATGAGACAAATAGTTTCATCTTTCTAATGCACTTCAAAAGAGGGTTTAGACCTAATGATTTTTTCTGCTGTGTAATTTTATGCTGATATAGTTTCTACAGAAATAGCCGTAATACATTGGAATAGTTTTACACCATTCTTAAAGAGGCTCAGAAAAAAATAGAAATAGGGGAAACCAAGGTGATTTTAATCTATTCTTGCATCCACTTTACCCCACCAGTGACTGTGGTCCAAGGCAGCAGCTCCCTACCACTGGGGTTTTGAATTTATCTGCCCCATACAGGTTTTTCTAAGCAAACAGGGATGTAGTGTGGATTAATAGTGCTACTTTTTCTGAAGTGTTTACAGACACTATGTTGTTATGCATTTGCTGTGCAGTTTAATGCTGTGAGCTAGAGTATTATAATATTCACCTATGGGAAAGAGTGGAGCCCAAGACCCAACAGGAGGAAAAAACCAGAAAGATGACCCTACAGGAAAAATAAATCTAACATCTTAGAGGTAAATATATGCTTGGTATATTCACATTATGATTAATAACCTAGAATCATAGAATTAAGAAATGGAAGGGACCCATGATCACACATGGATCACCATACCCCCCTCCCTATGCCATAGCACACATTATTAGTCAATCACAATACCCTCAACAGTCACAGGCTCATGATCTTCTCCAGGCAGCACTGTAGGAAGTCTCTAAGAATTCATTGGCATTGGCAAGAAAATCTATCCATGATTTAGAAGTAAGCCTGGACTAAACCTTTCTTAAAAGGTAATTACCTCAAATCATGCAACTAGTCATTTAAAGTATTTAGGAACTATAGTGTATATGTTTTGACTTCTTGACTGTTATTTTCCATTTCTACCTAAGGCTAGGGAATGTCCTTGTCTTTAGAAATTGTTGGCCCTGTAAGACTCTGCGGTCACCTGACTTCACTGAACAATGCTAGTTTCCAAATCTTTGGCTGCATGGGTACTTAGCAAATGTGGTAGACTACTGAAAAACGTTTAAGCTTCTTCTCCTTTCTTTGGATGGGACAGGGATTTTCTCTTAGGGTTCTCTAGAGAAACTGAGCCAATAGATACACATATACATACATAATCACACACACATATATGCACTATGTATAGTTTTCCATATACAGTACTAAATATATGTGAAACTTTTTATTTTAAGGAATTAGGTCACTTGTGTATATAGGTTAAGAAATCCTCTGCTCTGCTGGATTCAGGCTGGAGTCCCTGGGAAGCCAGTAGTATAGTCCAAGATCTAAGAGATGAGGGTCATTAATGTGGTCTCACTCCATTCACTGAGAACCAGGAGAGTCAAGGGCAGAAGACTGAGGTTCTAATTCAACTAGACAGGAAAGGAATGGGGTGAAGTCCTCCTTCCTCTACATTTTTCTTCTACTGAAGCCCTCAATGGTTTGGTAAATACCCACCCACATTGAGGGAGACAACTTGCTTTACTGAGTCCATTAATTTAAATGTTAATCACATCCAGAAACACCCACAAATACCTACCTAGCAGTAATGCTTAATCCAGGTGCCCCATTGCACAGTCAAGTAGGTACATAAAATTAAATATCTTATGTGCCATGTCTAATAGGGAAGACAGCATTCCAAGAGCATCCAGAAGCCAAATAGCCAAGACTCAGAAAGCAGAAAGTTCTGGTTCCCTGGGAATACCAGAGGTTTGGTTAGGAGTGCTGGGATCTCTTAGCCTGAGACCTTTTGCATGGTTGCTTCTGCCCCTTCTGTCTTCCACTGCCCGGTTCTTTCTCTTCTGAAAAATATTTTTGCTCCATTTCTTTTACTTAATTTCTGTTCCTTTATATAGCTAGTTTTCCACAATCCCTCACAGCTCTTATTTATTGATCCCCTCTCTGTTTCTTTTTTTTTCATTCTTAAGTACCTATGTTTTCAGGATTTCCTGGTTCAAATATTTTTTTTTCTTTTTTGACACTGGAGATTGAACCCAGGGGTGCTTTACCACTGAGCCACATCCCCAGCCCATTTTATTTACTTTTTATTTTGAGACATGGTCTCACTAAGTTGCTTAGGACCTTGCTAAGTTGCTGAGGCTAACCTGGAACTTGTGATCCTCCTGCCTCAGCCTCCCTAGTCTCTGGGATTATTGGCATGCACCACTATGATCAACTCCTGGTTCAGATCTTGAAGAAATAAAATCTGATTGTCCTAGCTCTCCTGCGATTTAGGCATTCTCCATGTTCTATCTCTTATCTATCAGTGTCAACATCATCTCAGGATTTCATTAGGAATGCAAGTTATCAGGCCCCACCAATTGAATTAAGAATTCTGGAATGGGGTCTGGATTCTAAATACACCTTTAAGTTTGAGAGCCACAGTTGAATCCCTGGCCTATGCATTGATGACTATTCTGGTCAGGTTTCTCCTTGTGGTCCAGAGAATTGTGGTCCCCTGGAGGGTTAGGTTATAGGGAAATTGAGTAGAGAAGGACATAATGTAAATATGATCACCCAAAGCTGTTCCTTCTTTGGTGGCTATGGATGAAACAGTTGGAAATTTAAAATAAAAATGCTAAGATTTAATTTTAAGCTTCCTGACCACAGTCAAGTCACTATTTTTAAAATTATAGGCACACTATATTCATAGGGAATATGGAAGGATCAAATTATAGTAACTGATATTTAAATATACTCTATAGTTTGCAGCATACGTACTCATATATTTCTCAATTATTCCCTTAGGTAAACATATGTAAAAGTACTTGTAAATTCTAGTGTGCTATAGAACTGTTGCTAATATGGTTATTATTTTCCCTAGGAAAGCTGAAGGAAGAAAAATATGTTCTGTGGTCCAGATAGGCTCACACATGCAGTGACCATCAACTTGTATTGGGAATCTTGTACTGTGGCATCTGACCTTGTCAAGAGAATTTCCTGAAGTCCTTGCTTCTAAAACTTGAATAGGCCTGAATATAATCCTCTTCTATTTGCATTGACTTGGGACCAGGCTTTTCATTTTTACAACAAGTACAGTGAGAACATGTATTTTTTAATTTTTTTTTTTTTTTTTTTAGAGAACATCAGGGACCTACAAGTTATACCTTGGGAACTTATCAAAATGTTATTCGTAGTCTGCTTTTAATCTTCATAAATGAGTACCTTTGTACTCTGATTTCCCATAGCACTCATGGTTATCTATTTCTCATAGGTCAGTAGTTCTCAAGATGTGGTCCTTGGACTAGCAGCAAGATGTGGACTGGCAACTTGTTAGTATTGTGAACTTACAGGGTTCATTCCAAACTTATGAACCAGACACTTTGGCAGGAAGCCCAGCAATCTGTGATTTAACAAATCCCCCAGGTGATTTTGATAATGCCTAGGTTTAAGACTCATTGACAGAGGTCTTGTTTGTGCTGAGTTTTTTGAGAAATGAAGTCATAACTTTAATTCTTTCCATTATCTTCTACATAATACCTTGTTCATCGAGCTTAATATCCAATGGCAGATTCCTAGGCAAGATATGAAATGATCCAAATTGGGGGTCACTAGATCTCAAGCCAAGACTTGTCTTTGCTATGTAACATTCAACACATGATCTAGAGCCCTTGGACAGGTGTGGTATCAATGTGTCATAGTTGGGATATTTCCTGCTATCTTTTTCCAGTGAGGCTTCTTGTTTTGGGGATTCTTGGTTATTAAATGAAAAGCCACCCCTCCAATCCACTTGAATGCTAAAATCTGGTGCTCCATGGGGAAATAAACAGCGCTGTATTTTCATACTTGCCACTGAGCCATCTCTCTACCTTTTCCTATCTAATGGAACCCTGGATCTCCCTGAGTTTGCTTCCTGACCTGCAGCATTCTTCTAAAGAAGCTGCTCTATCTTTCCTGACTCCTCACTATCACCTTTATATCTTTGAAAGCTTAAGTAAACACTAGAGACTGCTTTGAAGCTATCCTACCCTCTACCAGCCATTTCCTGCCCCACTGGGAAGTAGGTATAGTGCACTACCTCACCTCGAATCCTGGCTGCAACATGGAGATTTAGTACCCTTAACACCTTTATTATCTTTTTGTGCTTTGAGAACGTCAGACCTTGATCACAGAGTATATGCCCAATAATTTTCTTATTGAATGATATTCAAGGAAAGCATATTATAAAGAGAGTTAGTCATCATGTAGAGTTTACTCTTAATCCTATCTGTGATATCCTCTAAGATCTGCAACAGTCCTTTAACCTGTTGATTTGGGGCAAAGTCTGGGTCTTTTTCTATACCGAGGATACTTTCTCAGATTCACATATGTACTATTTTCACTCTTCTGAAAGGAAGATTTCAGTCAGATTTTGAAATATAATTATTTTTTATTTATGTAAAGCAGACATGGACATCACAAAAAATCAAAAATATAATATGTTCCAGATAATTGCAATGTCTCTATAATTTCAATTGTGATGTTGGCTATTGTTTTTAGATACTTATTGTGTATTCTTTATGAAAGTCGATTATTTATAAAGAGACTTCTTTTTTCTTTCTAATCAGTTTTTTTTTTTTTTTAAAACTAGATGTCCTTTGGCTTCCAGTGAAATGATTACGTAGTTCATCTAACTTAGTCTAATGATGTAGTGCATTTTGTTAATAGATTCTCAAATATTGGATCTCTATTACATCCCTGGAATAAACTCTAGTTGGTCATAAAAGATAAGGAATTTATTAAAGTATTGATTCCATTTTACTACAGTTTCTGCTCAGGGATTTGTATGTTAATGTTAAAGAGATTTCATTTTTATAAGCCAATCCCAAAGAACTAAAGGCCAAAAGTTTTCTCTGATATGTGGATGCTAACTCAAATAGCGGTGGGTGGAGGGTGTTGCTGGGGAAGAATAGAGCTACTTTGGATTAGACAGAGGGGAGTAAAGGGAGGGGAGGAGGTAAAATAGAATGAATCAGACATTATGACCCTATGGGCATATATGATTACATGACTATCCTACATCATGTACAACCAGAAGAATGAGAACTTATACTCCATTTATGTATGATATGTCAAAATACATTCTCTTGTTGTGTGTAACTAATTAGAACAAATATTTAAAAAAAAGATAATCCATTTTTAACTGTATTCCCTTATAGAGAAACATCTTTTTAACTTTTTAATTTTTTTTAAATTCATGCTCACAATTAATAAATGCAGCCAGAGGATAGGAAATAAATACTAAAACTTCTACCACTTCAAATTTGCCCTGACTTTATCCCTACCATTATGAAAACAACTCTTTTAATGAATCTTTCTAGAAATTTTTATGCATGTGAAAGTATGTAATATTATGTCTAATCCATTTAATACAACGAGTTAATTCATTATACATTTTTTAAAATATTCTAGTTGGACACAATACCTTTATTTATTTTTATGTGGTGCTGAGGATCAAACCCAGAACCTCGCACGTGCTAAGTGAGCACTCTACCACTGAGCCACAACCCCAGCCCCTCATTATACAAATTTTGATGCATATATTTTAAAGATCTTCCTACATTTAAAAAGTTGACGGAGAGGTGCATAATATTCACTGTATGATGTAGCATTGTTTATTTAAGTTAGTCTGTCATTGATGACTATGTTTTCATTGCAGTTGTTCAGATTTTCAGCATTATAGATAAAGCTTACCATACCTTCATACATACTCCTCTTATAACTGTGTATCTCACGGACGAAATGATCTGAATTGGAATTGCCAACTCTTAGTGTTGTGATAGATATACTCAAATAGCTCTTTGAAGAAATGGTACCCATTTGCCCTAAGAAATGACATGAAAAGCAAATCCACGTTTTGCATTGGTTTGGTAAGGAATTCGTCTCTTGTAAGGTGGAAACATCAGGTCCAGCCTCCATTAGGCTTCCTGATGGGCATGAGGAGGGGCTGTCATTAAAATCTTCTTGGCTCCTTTTCCTACACGTTCTCTACACTTTCTCGCCAAGGTCAAAATAGAAAAATTAGGGAGCTTTTATTTCTCTGCATCTTGTGGAAGAACTCTACCTTGGAGAACTTTTAATTTCAAAAATTTTCTCCATAGTCTCAAATTTGAAGCTCTTTATCTTTCAGAAGGAAAAGCATTTCCAGAAAACATTATAGAAGAACAGTTAGCAAAAACTCACATTCAGTCCCCATGTAGTTGTGCTTTTAATAAAATCTAAGGAAGTGCCCCCGAGTTGCCCTGAATTGCAGCGTCTTTTCGTGCTCCCCAGAGGACAGTGTCACCAGGCAGCCTTCCCTGGCTAACTTCTGCCTGTTTTCCTGTCTCTGTTAACAATTAGGATGTTTCTGTTCTCTCTCATTCACCCCACCCTGCCCTCAATGCTCTGTTGACATGCTTTCTGTCTTCTCTTTTATCCTCGCCTTTCCCTGTGGCTTTCTTTTATGAGTGAGGCACAGCCAGACTCTTCTCCTCCTGTTGGAATTTACCCAGGTCCTGTGTCCAGCTGTTCTACCATGGAAGCAAGACTTATGGCAAGGGCATTGCTAAAGTGAGCCAAGCCTCTATTTGTTCTTAACCTTATACTTTTGATTTTTCTCATTTCAGTCCTGCGGTGCTGCTTTTCAGCTGTTATATTTTGTGTGTGCATTTATGTCAGACCGGCCAGGCTCTGAGGCTCCCCAAGAAACCCAGTTGTAACAATCCAATAACTGCATCCATAGGCTGCCGTGGATGGGGGTTGGGAGGACACCAGTCTCCATGTTAGACAGTCCTGCTTTGAATTTCATCTCACTTTCCAGCTTGTCATAGGACTAATGACAACAGAAATTGGAAACAACAACCTCCTTGAAAATAATTACTTGAGAAAAATGTATGTGAAGTGCTGAATGGTCCCTGATAAATAGAGTCCAGGAATCTCCAGCAATGGCGGATAATATCATAGCTATTGATGTTATTTTCAAGTAGATTTTTGCTCTCTATTTTTGATACTCATAAAATGTGTGGAGTTGTGGAAACAGACTATGTGAGGTTAAATGAATGCTCAAGTCACTCCATAGCTTTCTCTTCTTATTTAACTTTTATTTCTTCTCTCAACTTCATAGATTTTGTTGAGATTGACATTTGTAAGTGAACTTTGGTCTAATTGCAGTGACATATATTTGTGTATGTGTCTATATTTTTTTTCAGTACACAAACTGAGTCCTCAAGGAGCATTAAATTGCTTTCAAAAGACTTTCCCAGGCTGGGTTCCATGGCACATGCTTGTAATCTGATCGGCTCAAGAGGCTGAGGCAGGAAGATCACAAGTTGAAAGCCAGCTTCAGCAAAAGTGAGGCACTAAGCAACTCAGTGAGACCCTGTCTCTAAATAAAATACAAAATAGGGCTGGGGATGTGGCTCAGTGGTTGAGTTCCCCTGAGTTCAATCCCTGGTACCCCCTCCCATGCTAAAATTCCCAGAAAGTGATTATGAATTACCTAAGTACATGCCCTATGCACATTGTCACAGAGATACTGTTCTGTTTCTTTCTAGCTTATTCTTACCAGCAACCCTATTTTCCATAGATGGGATACCTGTACCTTCTTCATATTTCTTTCATCATTGTCCTCACTGATTTATCCTTAGTGAATGATTTCAAAATTATATTCTTGTACCAGTTTGCAATCCCACCAGCAATGTATGAGTGTACCAATGTATGAGTCACCACATCCTCACCAACATCTATTGTTGCCTGTATTCTTGATGATTGCCATTCTGACAGAAGTGAGATGAAATCTTAAGAGTAGTTTTGATTTGCATTTCTCTAATTGCTAGAGATGTTGAACACTTTTATACATATTTGTTGATCAATTGTATTTTTTCTTCTGTGAAGTGTCTGTTCAGTTCCTTAGCCCACTTATTGATTGGGTTATTATTTTTTTGTTAAGTTTTTTTTTTGAGTTTTTTTATATATCCTAGAGATTAATGACTTTATCAGAGGTGCATGTGATAAAGATTTTCTCCCAATCTGTAGGCTCTCTCCTCACTTTATTAATTGTTTCCTTTGCTGAGAAAAGAACATTGGAAATGGAACCACCATTTGACGCAGCTATCCCATTCCTTGGTTTATACACAAAGGACTGAAAATCAGTTTACTGTAAAGACACATCCACATCAATGTTTATAGCAGCTCAATTCACAACAACTAGACTATGGAACCAACCTAGGTGTTCCTCGATAGATAAATGGATAAAGACAATGTGGTATATATACTCAATGGAATATTACTCAGCTTTAAAGAAGAGTAAAATTATGGAATTTGCCAGTAAATGGTTGGAGTTGGAGAATATCATGCTAAGCAAAATAAGCCAATCCCACAAAACCAAAGGTTGAATGTTTTCTCTAATAAGTGGATGCCAATTCACAATAAGGTGGGGGCACTAGGGAAGAATAGTATTATCTTAGATTAGGTAGAGGGAAGTGATGGGAGGGGAGGGGAGGAGATGGAGAGATAGAATGAAACAGATATTGTTACTGTATGTATATATGTGACTACATGACCAATATGATTCTGCAACATGTACACTCAGAAAAATGAGAAATTATATCCCATCTATGTATGATATATCAAAGTGCATAAATGCATTCTACTTCCATGTATAACTAATTAAAACAAACAAAAAAATTTAAAAATTATATTCTTGTGTCTTGTGTCTTGTATATTCTTTTGATTGTGCCCATTCTATGCTTGGATCCTCTTAGAAGCTACTAAAAAAATGAATTTCAAGATTTTCCTTGAACCACATAAAGTATATTCTTAATATCTAAATGTTGTAAGTTGAGTCTTACCCTGTGCCGAACAGAATACCAGATGTCCTTTATTCCCTACATCAACACCATGAAATGGAGATTTTCATATTTATTTCCAGAGGAGAGGAAATTATGAGAGAGTAATCTTTAGGATTATGAGAGAGGGGTAGGTGTAACAGCTTTATCCCAAACACAAAACTCACCATGGTTGCACAGAAGTGAGCTTTGGACTAACTTCTAAGTTATGAAGGATGCCACGAGTTTCAAAGCAGGCTTAGAAGCATTTAGCTGTCCTTTCTCTCTACTCCCAGCCTAAGTGTCCTTCCTTATTTCCTTTTTGCCTGCTTCTCTCTTCCCAGGGCTTTTATGACCCAGGTGTCTCTATTCTTATTATGGGAGTGGCTCAGAAGAGTTTGAAAAAGTGGGGATGTTTGAAAAAGAGTTTGAAAAAATGAATAGAGCCAACTAATTGTAGAGCTGGACCAAGATTCCAGAATAAAGAATACCATCAACGTTCCAAATCTAGGACTCAAGGTACAGTGCTAATGGGAATAGTCTACCCAGTGAGTTGATGTGGCAAGAATCTTCAAGAGGGTTGGGTATGAGATTCAAAAATCACTGGTCAAAGCCCAGTCCAGGAAAAGATGAGAAAAAAGAATAGGGATATTTGATTGGCCATCATGAATTATTTCAGAACATCTAGAGAGTTGGAGACTCCCTTTGAAGACATGAAGTCTTGCTATTGCAAGCTGCCTCTGTTGGCCTTTGAATCCGCTGGTTGAAAAAGGTTTGCTGTAGTTTTGATTTGCATTTCTCCAATTGCTAGAGATGTTGAACATTTTTCATATATTTGTTGATCAGTTGTATTTCTTTTGCTGTGAAATGTCTGTTCAGTTCCTTAGCCCATTTATTGATTGGATTATTTGTTTTTTGGTGTTGCTCTCTCCTCACATTATTATTGTTTCCTTTGCTGACAGAATCTTTTTAATTTGAGTCCATTCCATTGATTTATTCTTGATTTTACTTTTTGCACTTTAGGAGTATTATTAAGGAAATCAGATCCTAAGCAGACATGGTGAAGATTTGGGCTTAACATACATAGCTTTTACAATCTTGAGATATGTTCTTATGACCCCTAGTTTTTCTAGTGTTTGAACATAAAGTTGTGCTCTATTTTGTCAAATGCTTTTTATGCATCTATTTTTCTTCTATTAGGTGCAAGGTCTCTGTTCTAGTACCTAAGTCTTTTTTACACATTGATTCGAATTTTGTGCAGGGTGAGTGAGAGAGGTTTAATTTCATTTTGCTTCATATGGATTTCCAGTTTGCCAGCACCATTTGTTGAGTAGGCTATCTTTTCTCCAGTGAATGTTTTTGGCATCCTTGTCTAGTATGAGATAACCTATTTGTGTGGGTTTGTGATTCTGCACCATTGGTCTACAAGTCTATTTTGGTGCCAATACAATGCTGTTTTTTGTCACTATAGCTCTGTAGTATAGTTTAAGTTCTGGTATTGTGATGCCTCCTGCTTCACTTTTCTTGCTAAAGATTGCTTTGGCTATTCTGTGTTTCTTATTTTTCCAAATAAATTTTATGATTGCTTTTTCTGTTTCTATGAAGAATGTCATTAGGATTTTAAAAAGAATTGCATTAAATTTCTATAATGCTTTTGATAGTATGGCCATTTGGACAATATTAAATCTGCCTATCTAGGAACATGGGAGATCTTCCATCTTCTAATGTTTTCTTTAATTTCTTTTTTTAGTGTTCTGTAGTTTTCATTGTAGAGGTCTTTCACCTCTTTTGTTGGATTGATTTCCAGGTATATTATTTTTTTGAGGCTATTGTGAATGGGGTAGTTTTCCTAATTTCTTTTTCAGTGGATTCATCACTGATGTATAGAATGAGTTTGATTTATGGGTGTTGATCTTATATCCTGCTACTTTGTTGAATTCATTTATTAGTTCTAGAAGTTTTTCTGGTGGAATTTTTTTAATCTTCTAGATATAGAATCATGTCATCAGCAAATAGTGATAGTTAGAGTTGTTCTTTTCCTATTTGTATCCCTTTAATATTTTTTTTGTCTAATTGCTGGCTAGAGTTTCACGGATGATGTTAAATAGAAGTGGTGAAAGAGGACATCCTTGTCTTATTCCAGTTTTTAGAGAGAATGCTTTCGATTTTTCTCCATTTAGAATGATGCTGGCCTTGGGTTTAACATATATAGCTTTTACAATCTTGAGGTATGTTCCTATGACCCCTAGTTTTTCTAGTGTTTTAAACATAAAGTTGTGCTATATTTTGTCAAATGCTTTTTATGCATCTATTGAGATGAACATATGATTCTCGTTTTTAAGTCTGTTAATGTGATAGATTATGTTTATTGATTTCCATATGTTGAACCAACCTTGCTTCCCTGGGATGAACCCCACTTGATACAGTATCTTTTTAATATGATTTTGTATGTCCTTTGCCAGAATTTTATTGAGAATTTTTGTATCTATGTTTATCAGGGATATTGGTCTGAAGTTTTCTTTCCTTGATGTGTCTTTGTATGGTTTTAGTATCAGGGTGATATAAGCTTTATAGAATGAGGCTCCTTTTCTATTTCCTGGAATACTTTGAGAAGTATTGGTGTTAATTCTTCTTTGAAAGTCTTATAGAACTCAGCTGAGAATCTGTCACTCCAGTCGGAATGATAATCATCAAGAATACAGGCAACAATAAATGTTGGTGAGGATGTGGGGAAAAATGTACACTCATGCATTGCTGGTGGGGCTGCAAATTGGTACAAAAACCATTAAGGAATGCACTATGGAACCACCATTTGACCCAGCTATCCCACTCCTGGTTTTATACCCAAAGGACTTAAAATCAGCAGAACTACAGTGATTCATCCATATCAATGTTTATAAAAGCTCAATTCACAGTAGCCAAAATATGGAACTAACCTAGATGTCCTTCAAAAGATGAATGGATAAAGAAAATATGGTATATATATTCAACAGAATATTACTTATCTTTAAAGAAGAATAAAATCATGACATTTTCCACTAAATGGATGGAGTTGGAGAATATCATGCTAAGTGAATTAAGCCAATCCCCAAAAAACTGAAGTCCAAATGTTTTCTCTAGTATATGGATGCTAATTCATAACAAGGGGGTGGGGGCACTAGAGAAGAATAGAGTTACCCTAGGTAGAGGGAAGTGAAGGGAGGGGAGGGGAGAGAATGTGGGGTTAGGAAGGATAGTAGAATGAAAAAGACACTATTACTTATTGTGTATATGTGACTGCATGACCAATGTGATTGTATAACATGTACACTCAGTAAAATGAGAAATTATATCCCATCTATGTATATCGAAGTGCATAAATGCACTCTACTGTCATGTATAGCTAATTAAAACAAAAAATTAAAAAAAAAAAAAAAAACGGTTTACTGTATCCAGAAGGGGGAGCCACATGCTTCTTTGCCAGGTGCATCACAAAGAACTTATTATGGGGATGACAGTAACCACTGGACGCTGACTCTTCTTGCATGATATACCATAAAGACCATACATATTAGCCTCTCTCAGAATTAGATTTCAGTTATATCATTTGCTTGCAATGTGACCCTGAAACATTTACTTATGTGCTTTTATCTTTTTGGCCAAATAAAGATGATATCTAGTATAATTTTTATAAGAATGAAAAGTAATATATTATATGCCCATCATATTGATGAGTGTCAAGTTTAGGTTTACATGGACAGAGAGATCATATATAATATAAACCACAAAAAACAAAAAGAGGTTACTTGTCTAAAGGCTGCTAGGGAGTCAACACATTCAGGAAACAGGAGAGAGATTGGCATTTCCAAATTCTAGACAGAGTTATGTGTCTATGGAAGTTACATGACTTGTGGAAGTGCCCACTTCTAACAGGTCCTCAGCACTGGGCATGCCATTGAAGGGAAGAGTAAGTAAGCAAGGACCTTATCCTGCTGCCTGCCTCCTCACTCAGCCTGCGTACTTAAAGAGTGCAATAGTTCTATAATTATGCTAATCAGAAACCACACCAGACACCCCTTCCCTGACTCAGAATCTTTCACTGTTTATAATGGTCACAGAAATGGGGATCAGAATGAGGCCTTCAGGTATGAACACAGCGCTCATTCAGCCTGTCCGGGTCTATTTCATACATTTTCCTTGATTATAGCTGCCAAACTGGAATAAGGATGCGTAACCTTTTTGCCTCTCTTGTCATGTCGTTAGGCCTCTAGGCTACCCCTAGGACCAGTGTATGAAGGTGAAGCATCTGTTACTGAGTAGGCATATAATTGTAGTGGAGATTATCATGGTCAGCATTGTCACCATCATCTTGTTATTTATGTTTCTCTTTTCTTGTATGATGCCCCCTTAGTTCACCCATTTATCAAATGTTTTTGAACATTTACTATGTGCTAGGAACCAGGCTAGGTGTGTTCGTCAGCTTTATGGGACTGTGACCAAAATACTTGACAAGGACAGCTGAGAGGAAGAAAGATTTCTTTTGGCTCACCGTTTTAGAGGTTTCAGTCCGTGGTTGGCCAGTTCCATTCCTTTGGTCCTGAAGTGAGACAGAGCATAATGGTGGAAAGACGTGACAGAAGAAAGCTTCTCAGCCCGTGGCAGCCAGGAAGCAGAAAAGAGAAAGAAGGGACTGGGGAAGATAAAGTCTCAAGAGGGCATACCCCCACTGACCTACTTCCTCCAATGAGACCCCATCTCCCAGGAGCAGATCCAGCTATCAATGGATTGATCTATTTGATGGGTTAATCCGTGGACAAGGTCAGAGCGCTCATGACCCAATCCTTGTCTAAATGCTCCATCTCTGAATCTTGCTGTATTGGGGATCATGCTTTAAACACAAGATTTTGGGGGACTTTTCAGTTCCAAGCATAATACTAGGCTCTGGTAAACAAAGTTGAGCAAGACAGATATAGTTCCTGCCTTCATGAATGTAAAAATGGGATTTTGGTGCCATGTGATAACTGTCATAAAAGAGAAACCACAGGGTACTTTGAGAAAATGTAAAAAGAACAACTAACCCAGATTTGGAGAGAATTTTCAAAGGTGAAAGAGCCAAATTTGGAAACTAGAGATTTTTCTTATACATTTATTCAATTATTCACCTTTACTCATTCAATAAATATTTATCACCTAGAGCTTTCCAACAGAAATACAATGTAACTCATATATGCAACTTTAAATTTCCTAATAAATTCTAATGTGAAACTGACCAACATTAAACAATATAAGGAATGCATAAATTCAATTTTAATGACATTTTGGTTAATGTAATATGTATGCCAAATTATTATCATTCAACATGTGATTGATATAAAATATTGAGGTACTTCACATTTTATGACACTTAGTATTCAAAATCAAGTATTTTATACTTTGAGCACATCTCAGTTCAGACCCAGGCATATTTTTAGTGTTCATTGACCAGTTCTGGCCAGTGCTTTCTATATCAGCAGGTTTCAGGTTCTATACTAGGTGTTAGGAGTACAATGGAATGCACAATAGACATAGTCCCTGTTGTGATTGAGCCTGCTGTCTACTCTTGATTAGTGGTGATCCAGGTAAAAAGGGATTGCCAGGGAGGGAAAGAATGCTCTGGTAGAGAATCAGCATGTACCAAATTTCAGAGGTGAAAAACGATGGTAAGCTTTGGAATGGAATAACTTTGGAGAAAAAAAGAGGGTAGAGTAAATTGTGAAGGAAGAGGTTATAGAAACAACTGGAAGTCAGAAAATAATGGCCCTTTGAAAATGTAGACTTGATATTGAAGCCAGTGGGGAGCATTGGAGAGTGTTAAGCAGATGAAATGTAAATCATATTTACATTTATGAAAGATGATCCTGCCTGTATTGTGCAGGATGGATTAAAGTGAATCAAGATCAAATGCACGAAGATCATTCACATTTGCCATAGTAAACTTGGTAGAAGATGATGTTGGCTTGGATTAGGGTTCAAGAGAAGTAAGGAGGGTAAGAGAGTCTTAGAATGCATATTATTTGATGATTTATCAAATTCACTAATTGTAATGATTGGGAGGAGGAGCAGCCATCTGTGATTCCCAGGCTCCTGGAGAGTCCTGGAGGATAAATAGTAGAACCATTCACTGTGGCAGATCATACAAGAGAAGGCTCAGAAGGAAGATGCTGGAATGGAGAGATGAGAAATGATGAATCTAGTTTTGGATAAAGTGAATTTGGATACTGATGTGTACTCTGAAAGTGAAATTAAAGATAGTTGTCAAGAGCCTTTTAACAAAGTTGTAGGCAGGGTAAAATGAAATCAACAATTGATAGTGACCACTATCTATATAAATAAAATCAAAGAGAAGTGATGCTTTTCCGAGTTTAACGTAGCAGTGGGAAAGAGGCCACCCCCATGTGGAGTATGTGGACTTGTCTACACATACCCTGATGGAAAGGAAACTCGGGGACTAAAGATCCCAACCTCTCTTCTCTCCTCCTCTGTGCTTCTGCCACTGACTAAACTCACCTAGAATTCAGAAGGTTGAGGAAATAGGTTGACGAAGTTCAGAGAGTCAGTCTCCTACAGCCAAGAGCAGAGTGGAGAAGGGTAAGGAGGGTGTCTATGGAAACAAGTGAAAACGAAAGAGCACCTTCAAAACATCCCAGTGGAAACCTACAGTAAGCTGGTGTCTACGTGGGTTGGGAATTCAGAGGGATTAGAGGAGTCCGTATCTTAATATGGAAGTATAATCCATGAAACTGAATGACATATCCTAGGAAGAGGATGTAAAATTAGGACAGAGCCCTGAGGACCACCCCCATCTATGATAGAAATCCCTTTTCTGAATGGAAAGGATTTTTCTTCTATTGCCCCTGGGAGGATTGACTAAGGAATTGCATAGCACTTTGGTCTGTTAAGTTTTTTAAAAGGCTCTTTTATGTTATGAATCAAACTGCTTGCAAGCCATTGACTTCACAAAATTGGCAAGTCAGTGATTATTTTTAATGCTTTTCGCTGTATGGTTTTCATCCTTATTATTTCTTTAAATGACTAATCACCACTCCTGGGACCAACTTGATTCCTGCTAATGATGTGTACTTGCTGAATCTGTATCCCCCACCCCACCTTTTTTTCCCCCATCTCTCTTCTTTTTAAATATCCCATCATCTCACTTCCCACTTCAGACTGTCAGATAAACAAGCAGAACACTGGTCTTTTGCTGTTAGAACTCCCTAGGAGAAAAGTAGAGATGGAAAACACAAATTTTGGAAAACTAGAATATGATGGGAAATGTATATTTTATAAAAGAGAGGGTTAAAAAGAGATATAATGAGAACTAAGAGCAAATCTTAAAAGATTACTGTGAACTGAATAGGATGGTAGAAGTTCAGTGATAGGAAATAGAGGTAAGTAATTTGGAGGAGAGAAATGGTCTTTGGAGGTGAGGTTGAGGGAGGATGTCATAAAATAACTCAGCCCAGAGCCCTTGGGTGTATTTTGCTGGTGGTGGGTGGTCTTGGTTTGCTGCAGTGATAGAAAGGAGCTAGTCATCAAGGTACAAAAAGATGAAAAGACTTGAGGGAAGGGTCCAGGGCCCAAAGTAATAGAGTTCTAGTGACCTAAAGCTCCTAAACTGAGAATCAGAACCTAGGTGTTTTGGAGTTTACTTAAGTTTATTAACTTAAGGAATTAACAGTGGAAGATGAGAGCACAAGGCTTCTCCTGATGCTCATACAGGTTCCTAGGCACCAGTCAATAATGGACACTCTGGGTGTACATTTCCATTCCATCCCTGCATTGTTGAGGGCACACTCTGGCAGTTAACTGGAAGCTTCTTCATTAGGAAATTGAAATAGTCTGTTGTCCTCATATCATCAATTCTAAAACTGAATTGTTAGTGCTCTAGTGAAGATAAGTAGAGTGCTATGGGACTATTCGGGATAATTACTAATTCTGATGGGGATGTCAAAGATGAGATTTTAGCTTAGCACAGAGGGGAAAGATTACAGGTAGAAGGGACCGTGTATAGAAAAGCATAGCAATATGTGTGTTTTGATGAGGAAAGTCAGTCTTCAGAATAAACTGAACTTGGCATCACTTATTCAAGAAGTTGAAAATCTCAAAAAGACTTCAATAAATCTTTAGTATGGCTCTTTAATCAATTAGCAATCAAAAACGTAATGTTGTTCAAATGTATATTATGAGCATTTCTCTCAGCTGTTTTGGCTTTGCTAATTCATGACTCTATCAGAAGGCCTACAGTAATGGAGTGTAGAAGGAACTGTGGAAGCTCATGGTGGGATGTGGGCATGAAATCCAACCTTTAGCAAAGGAAGTTTCCCAGGAAAGTGACATCTTAGATAAAAAAAAAGTAAAAATGGGCAGGTGAAAGGGGTAAAATGGAGATAGGGTAGGGTTTTCTAATCTGAAAGGAAATTAGCTATTGAACATGGTCTCTGTTCTTTATCTTTCTCTGGATGAATCTGGTCCATTTCCATGAGTTTGCACAGCCTCCTTGCCCTGCCTCTAGGCTTAGCCATTTGATTTGCTCTGGCTCTTGGTGGACTTCATGCAAGCAGAGGCTCAAACAAGAATTTTCCATATGTGTACACTCTTTCTTTCCCTCTGCCTTCATCACAAGAACATGCATGGGTGGGAATGCTAGAGAGTGTAGCTCTTCAATGATTTAGTAATCAAACACCCCATATGTGCTATGAGCATCTGTCTCAGCTTTATTTTGATTTGCTAATTTATTGTAAGGCATACTGTAATTGGAATTATGTATAGGGAACTATTGAAGTTCATAGGGAGGGGCACAGAATCCAGGCCTGAAACAAAATAGTAGAGCATGGTAATTGCAGTCATTCAGCTGAGGTCATCCCAGATCAGCCAATGGCCAGTCAATCCTTAGACATGTGAATGAGTCCAGCAGCAGGCTAGCCACCAACCTCAGATGCGTGAACAATGAACATTTATTGTTGGGAACTATTAAGGTTGTTTTCTTATTCAGCATCATTGTTACCATAGATAACTGATAAATAGGGCTTTGGGGGTCAATGAATGAATGGAGTACTTGAAAGGAGTTCAAACAATAACCCTTCCCATTGGTCACTTCAGTATATTTTCTCTGAACTGCTGTGAAACAGTTTAGAAACAGTTTCCATTGTATGATCAATACCTTCAAAAGGAGTATTGAAAAGTCTTGAGGCAAATTCTGATGCGGGTCCTATTGACCTTATTCAAGGAAATTGAAGCCAGCTTAAGAGTCTCAAAGTTAAAGAGCTAGAGGTAGTGATGTAGGAAAAGTTCAATGGATTTGTTATTTGGTATCCCTGAGTAAAGATTTATAAACAATCAATAGTACTCTCATTTGTTGTTTCTCCAAAATTAGAGTACAATGTGATATTGCTGGGACTATGCGATAATGCCATTTAAACATGAAAATCTATCAAGTGACTGAAGCCTTTGAAATATCAGGCAATTAATAACCTGTTTTTCTGTTAACATTTTTGTTTTACAACCTAAAAGGTGAATATAATATACTCTGGTCTAGTGGTCCTCTCACTCTGGGGTGCATCAGAAATACTCAAAGGGCTTGTTAAAACAATACTGCTAGACCCTACCCCAGAGGTTCAGATTTGAGGGGGTCTATGGAACTTTCAAGAATTTGCATTTCTAACAAGGTTGAGGTCATGCTGACTTTGTTGATTGGCAATTATGCTTTGGGAACAAAACTTCCTTAGTGACTCCACTGGCTGACTCTATGTGCCAACCTGGCTAGGCTATGGTGCCCAGTTGTTTGGTCAAATACCAGTAAAGATGTTTCTGTGAAGGTATCTTTTAGGTGTGATTAATCTTTTAATCACCAGACTTTGAATGAAGCAGATTACCCTCCATACTGTGGGTATCCCTCATCTAATTCTTTGAAGATCTTAAGAGCAAGGACCCATGTTTCCAGAAGTAGAAGAAATTCTGCCCCTAGGTGGCAACTCTGCCATCTTGCCTGTTTCCAAACTTCAACCTGCAATTCAGACCTATAGAGGCAATATCAGCTTCAACCTGAATTTCTGGACTGCCAGGCTACCCTACCAATTTTGGATTTGCCATAAGTCGATTGTTTAATTTCCTTTTAATTTCTCTCTCCTTCTCTCTCATATGAGAGAGTATCCTTAAGTAAAAATTTATAAACAATCAATAATACTTTGTTTTTTTTTCTTCAAAATTAAAGTACAATTTGCTATTGCTGGGACTGTCAGATATGCTATTTTTTTTAAAAAAAATATTTGTTTTAATTAGTTATACGTGATAATAGAATGCATTTATGCACTTTGATATATCATAAATAGATGGGATATAATTTCTCATTTTTCTGAGTGTACATGTTGCAGAATCATATTGGTCATGCAGTCACATATATACATACAGTAATAATGTCTGTTTCATTCTACTATCTTTCCTATCCCCACATCCCTTCCCCCCCTGTCACTTCCCTCTACCTAATCTAAGGTAATGCTATTCTTCCTTAGGGCCCCCTGCCGTAAACATGAAATCTATCAAATCTAATAGACAGAGATTGATCGATGTACTATTGGTTTTTCTTCTCAGGAGAAGCCTAATATAGTGACATTGCAATAAAGTTTCCTGAAAAGAAAGAAAGGTAGAACTTAACAAATGCTGTTCTCTTCATGTAGCATCTTTACCCACATTTCACCATTCAGAAGACTTTTTTCAAGTATCCCCACATGAGACGAAATCTGCCTGATTACCTCTGGGGTGCTGTTTCCTGTTCTTGGGCTGTATGTATTATGGTAGCAATGCAAGTTGTTCACCACAGACCAGGATGCTGTGCAGGGTTGGTCATTTTTTTAGTCTTAGCAGTCTTGTAAAATTGTTCATGGGACCTGGCCCATGACTGTCATTTAATAAGTCTTCTGAATGAACAAACATGTGAATTGAAGGCTCTATTTTTACTGAAATTTATTAATGCATCAATGGACTATAAAAATAAAAAAAACTACCAATTAGCTCTAAGAAGTAGTATAAAAGCAAACATTGATTTTTTTTTTCACCTTACAAGGCTCACCAAAAACAAGAGAACAATAGCTATCCGATGAATCAACAAATTGTTTTTATGAGAACTGAAAAGTCTCTTGATTTGTGCATGAGCATCAGTCATACAACTGTGCATTCATTGAGAGCCTACTGTGTGCCTGGCACTGTCAGGTGATGTATATATAACTTATCACTCACTATGGCAATTTTATTCAGTGTTCTTAAGAAATGTTAGCAAGCAATATTAAGACAATATATTTTTACGCACAGAAGATGAGATATGTTTTCTTGCATATTAGAAATTAAAGGAAAATTAAGCAAATGGCACTAGAATTAGAAAGAATGAGCAATTCATTAGGCAATAAGAATATTAACTAGAAATTGGGAATCTCTTTCCTATTTTAGTATGCACTTGAGCTTAATTGGCTAAGTTTTGAATATGGGGTGATGAGTTGAGTTGTTAGCACAAATCATACACCTTTAATATACTTAATAAAATCCAAGAGCCTGGGATGCATTTGCATTGCAGACAATTTATCTGGAGGAGTCAGTGAGTTGAGTAATAGAAAGGGATAATAGGAAATCAGTGGCTGAGAAACCTATAAAGTAAATTAACGTATGCCTTACTTTATTAATTTATAACAATAATGTAATAGATAAATCAATGAGGAGTGCTTTGAGAGAAATAGATGCAGGGAAGAGTTCCTCCTTGTTTGCAATTTGTTGGAATCATTTGCTCTGCAGAGGAAATGTTGGCCAGAGGTAAAGAAATCCTTTGACACAGAGAGGAAGGGTGTGATGTTGCAAAATCTGTGGATGCTGTGCTCATATCCCTAGAGCCTTAGCATTTCAGAGAGCTCCTGCTGACTTCCAAATGCTTATGTTCACATCTCTTTGTCTGAGGACTTTTCCCTAAGTCTCTGCTCTAGGAAACTGGCAGTGACTCATTCACTGGTCCTCAGTAGCCCTCAACTGATGACTGGCACAAGTTGATATATGAACACCCCTGCTCCTTGGTGGGGTGTAGCTCTTAGGCATTATTTTACAGTTTTCCAGTCTCCACTAGGGATTAAGATCCACTTTATTCTTAAGGGACCTGGCATATGAGGCTGTTTCTCTTCCCTGTGTCGCTTCCCCACTTTCTAAGTAATATTTCTTGCATCTCCTACATAAATTCTTGCACTTGGATCCTTGCTAAGAGTTGGCATCTGGGAAAAACCCAAACTAAGGCATGCACACGAATGTTGACTTTCTGTGGCTGTTCTTGGTTGTTCCTGGGAAGGGGCTTATACCTTCAGGCCCAATTCTAGTTCAGAAGTACATGTTATAGAATCTCCTTTCTTGGTATCCTAGACTTCCGAGTTCTGAGAAGTTGGTGTTTGTAGGAATCTGCATGCAGAGTAGTATTAGGGAAAGATGAGGATCTTGTAATGGAGTTTAGATAAACACTTCCTTGTGGTTGTCTCTCCTTATTAGTTGTACCCTTTTCAACAACACATACATGTGGGAGATGGATTGGTTCTAGTTAGACTGACCTTTGTTCATTTTCTATTGCCAGCCTTCATTTGAGAGGGTAATCATTTGTCTCCCCAGTAACACTGAATGTGAGGATTTTTCTCTTTTTAATTCCTCCTGTCCTGATACTTAATTAGCAATTCACACACACTTCACAAAGCCCCGGAAGTGCCCTCTTTGTGTTCCATTTAGGGAGAGAAGTTCTCCTTTTATGACTTTCTGTGTGGAGGGAGGTTGTGCAATATGAATTTTTCTTTCAGCCATCCTCTTCCATGGTAACTACTATAAATAGTCTCTTTACCCATCTTCTGATCCCTCCCCTAAACCTCAGGGATCTCAAACTTGCAGCCAGAATGGTCAGTAGAAATATGAAATATCCACGTGTGGCTTTCCTTTGTAAAATCTAGTAGCTTTCATATACACTTCATATAAAATTCAAACTCTTCCCCCGTTTTATAAAATCTTATTCCCCCGTCTCCTTTTGGACTATTCCTAAATGTCATCCTTTTAGAATGGCTTGTCTGGATCTCCCTATTTGAATTTGCCAATCTATCATTGGCCCTCTCTAATTTTCCTGTCCAGCATGGTTATTTTTATAGCACTTATGTGATTCGCTGTATGCCTTCAGCATGGAGACAAAGAGAAGATTGAAAAAAAATATACATACAATTCTTGTTTAGTGCCCACTTCTTGAAACATTGACCCTGGATCAAGACTCCAGAAGCCCCATGTACTTTCTTTTGCTTGTGTTCAGCAGTAGAACTGATTTAATTGATTTTTTTTTAATTAGGAATTAAACTCAGGTGTTCTTAACCATTGAGCTACATCCCCAACCCTTTTTACTTTTTATTTTTGAGACAGGATCACTAAGTTGCTTAGGGACTCATGAAGTTGCTGATGCTGGCCTTGAACTTGTGATCCTCCTGCCTCAGCCTCTTAAATTGCTGAGATTACAGGCATGCACCACCATGCCTGACTCTAGAATTGATTTTTATATTTTAACCTTAAATTCAATGAGCTTGTCGAATTCATTTGTTAATTCTAATACTTTATTGTATAAATAAAAAACAATGCAATCCTATTATTAATTTATCTTTTTAATCCCTATAGCCTTTAATATTCTCATATTGCATCACTATAATACAAATATATATAGAACACTTTTGCCTCACTCCTAATCTCAGGGGGTTAAGGCTTCATGAAGTTCAATGTTTGCAGAATGATAATTATTATTATCATCCTGTTATTGTTATTCAGAAACCCTTTAAATATTAAGAGTTTCTAGTTCTTCCTAGAGTACTTTTTAGAAAATCATGAATAAATGTTAGAACTTATCAAGTACATTGTTCACATCTATTGAGAAAAGCATATAGATTTTTCTTTGTATTGTTAAAGTAACAAACTATACCAAATATTAATATGAACAAAATATTAAACCAACTTGCATTCCTGGGATAAACCCAACATAGGGTGTATTTATGCTTTTTTAGACACTTCTGGATTACACGGTGAATATTTTGATGACTCTTTCATTCATGTTCATGAGAGATTGTCTTATGATTTATCATTTTTTGAATATCCTAATTAGGTTTTACTACCAATATTGTTCAGGCCTCATAAGAGAATGTTGAAAGAGATCTTTTATTTTCTATTATATGAAAAGTTTTTATTAATGTGTAAGTGTGATACTTACTTAAATATTTGGACTGGTCAGTGGAATTTAGGTAAGCCAGTAGTGTTCTTTGTCAGAATATTTTTACTTAGGGATTGAATTACTTTAGTCAATATAAGACTTTTCCAATATTCTATTTTTCCACAGTTGAAACCAATTACTTGTTAGTTTGAGAAGTTGTATTTTTCACAAGATAAGGATTTTCATCTACAATTTCATGTTTATTGATATAAATTTGTTCAGAGTGTCACCTTTTTTTTTCTTTAAATACCTGTATGATTTTTTTACTGATGCTCTTTGCCTCTTTTTTCAAATTATGTCTACCAAAGAATCTACTTTGAGTTTTGTTGAATTTTTAATATTGTAGCCTTGTTTTACTAATTGATGTCCTTTAACATGTTTTCCTTTTACTTCCTTCTCTTTTTTGTTGATATATATATATATATATATATATATATATATATATATATATATACACACATATATATATATATATATATATATATATATACACACATATATATATATATATATATATATATATATATACACACATATATATATATATATATATATATATACACACACACACACACACACATATATACTAAAATGCACTAATTCTAAGTGTACATTTTGATTGTTTTACATATTTATGCATCAGCAAAATTACCACCCAGAAAGAGGCATGTACAAGAAAATTTTCTCCTGGCTCTTTCTGGTTATAACCAGCCTTCATGGTTATCTCTATTGTTTCTTCTATTATAATCAATTAGTTGATGATCATTAAAAAAAATGCCTGTTCTAGAATTCCATGTCAATAGAATCATAAAGTCTTCTTTAACTGTCTTCCTTTGTTCAATGTATGTGAGATTCCCTGATTTTGATGGACATATAAATTGTTTGTTTTTTTTATTTCTCTGTAGTATTCCATTGTATGACTATATTTTTAATTCATTTATCCTTTTGTTGATGAACTTTTTTTTCTACTTTGGGAGTGTTATGAATAAAACTGCATGAATATTCTTATATGTGACTTACAGAGGTCACATGCATTCATTTTTCTTTTTTTCTGTGAGAGAGTATGGGGAATTTAACTCAGGCATTCATTCAACCACTGAGCCACATCCCTAGTCCTATTGTGTATTTCATTTAGAGACAGGGTCTCACTGAGTTGCTTAGTGCTTCACCATTGCTGAGGCTGGCTTTGAACTCACAATTCTCTTGTCTCAGCTTCCTGAGCTTCTGGGACTATAAGTGTGCACCAGCATGCCTGAATATTCATTTCTTTTAGCTATGTCCCTAGAAAGAATACTACTGGAATGATAATATGCTTTAGAATGATGTTTAGCTTTATTTGATATTGCTCAATGATGTTTTAAAGTGATTGAGCCAATTTATGCTTCTAGCAAGGTCTGAGAGTAAAGTCACTTCACAACCTTAACTGAGACCACAAAGATACTCTACTTCATTCTTATCCTAGGATAGTCCTTATTATTTTACTCTTCCACTTAGATATATGAGCTATCTTGAATAATTTGTGGTATGATTTAGATATTAAGGTATATTTTCTTCCCAAGTGAAAATCCAGTTCTTCTAGTATAATTTATTAGCCTTCCTGTACTGCATTCCTCTGATGCCTTTGCTGGAAATCATGTATGTATAATCTATTTGTAGATTCCCTTGTCTATGATGTTGATTTTTTAAATGACTATCCTTACACTCAGACCAAATGGTTTATTGAATATGGCCTTGCTGTTCTTTTAATAGATCTTATAATTTGGTAATTTAAATTCCCCAACTTGACATTGGTCTTCAAGATTGTTTTGACTATTTTTGGATCCCTCTGCCTTTTAATATTTATTTTAATGAAAGTCTATTAATGACCAACACTTCAGTTAGAGTCTTTGATTAAATGTATTATTTTTACCTTCATCCTTGAGATATTTCTACTTAGTATAGAATTCCAAGTTGACATTAGTTTTCTTTCAGTGCTTTGAAGATGGCACTTTATTGTTAGTATTATTGTTTTAGTTGAGAAGTGAGCTGTCGGTCTTGCTGCTGCTCTGTTGACTGTAATGCATCTTGTATTCTTTGCTTTTAAGTTTGTATTTTGTTTTATTTCATTAGATTTACTATGTTGTGTCTAACTGTGGTTATCATTGTATTGAGCTAATAGAGCTTCTTTTATCTGTAGATAATGTCTTTCATTGGTCTTGGGAAATCATCTCTTCAAAAATTGCTTCGCCTCTCCATTCCTGGAGTTTAATTCCATGTATGTTATATATTTCTGCTATCTCATTTACATTTTATATGCTTTTCTGTACCTCATTTTATTATCCTCTGCATTTCTCAGTCTGGATATTATCTACTGACTTAACTTTAAGATTATTAATCCATTATTCAAATGTATCTATTTTGTTGCAAAATTCTTTAAAATTCTTAATTTCAGTAATTGTTTATTTTTAAATTCTAGAATTCCCACTTAAGTTTTCATGGACTCATTTTCTGGTGAAATTCTCTTGTTTCTATTTTCTTGAGCCTATTATCACAGTTATTTTTAGTTTATGTCTGATAGCTCTGGGTCACCCTTAGGTCTATTTCTGTTAACTTCCTTTTCTCTTCCGTCTCTTGAGATGCCTAGTAATTGTAAACCGAATGCCAGATACCATGTTTAATAAATGTTACATACTATGAATGATGTTATCTGTCTCTAGAGAAGATTGTGTTTAGCTTCTGGCTAAAGAATTAGAGTTGATCTGAAACTGTGTTTCAAACCTTGAGAGATCTGGCCCATTTCTATGTTGTTCTGAGTCTGGTGTGTAATCTTATGGAAATTTTGCATCTAGTTTGGACCTGAACTTCTTATTTTCTCCTCCTAACATGATGCAACAGGTTCAGTTAACCTCTCAGTTTCCTAACATCTGCTTTCTTCTCTATTATCCAAATTTGTTTTTTTATACACATTAATAAGTGGTTAAATTAATAAAAATAGGATCCACAAGCATTTTCAGGGATCCTCTTCTTGTCAGCAGCACATTGGCCTTTTATTTCCATCTGCTTGTTAACTCCTCAGTGCCGTCAAACATCTCTGAATTTTTCAGACAGACATTTTATTCCGTGTTTTGTTTTGGCACTTCAATGAACTTTCTAGTTGTTCAGTCAGGGGGTTATTCTGATAGAAGCTGGTGCATTAGATGCAGAAGTAGAATCTTTAGATGCTGTTATTTAGAAATGGTATGTTACATTCCTTCAGATTCCGTTGGCTAGAAAAGATCTCATGACTCCTCCAATGTAAAAGCTGGGTTGTACCTGGATGTGGTGGTGCACACGTATTATCCCAGCAGCCCAGGAGGCTGAGACACGAGGATCATAGGTTCAAAGTCAGACTCAGCAATTTAGCAATACTGGGAGCAATCTAGTGAAACCCTGTCTCAAAATAAAAAATAAAAAAGGGATATTATTCAGTGTTTAAGGGCCCTTGGGTTCAATCCCTGGTACCAACAATAAAAACAAAAAATCTGGACCATGAAATAAAGCCTTCCTATTTGCCCAGGAGGAAAATGAAACCATTTGGGGGAAATAAAACATTTTCCCCCTTTATAGGTAATCACTACGTGTGGACTTACTTTCACTGGGATTTTTTGGCAAATTTTAAGCCAATGTTTAAAAATAGAAGACACATAGGCTAGTCTCTGTAGATATATATTCTAAAAACTCAAATTTTATTAAATTCCTTTGTTGCCATCTGTCATATCTGGAGACCTAATGCTGGGTTCACAAAATCTGAATATTCCAGCAGCTTAAGAAAACGGCAGTGAAAGCACACAAACACACAGAAGTGTCTTTACAATAATCCAGGGACGTCTCTGAGATCTTAAGTTTCCATGGAAAGAGAGAGCCCCTGGAATGCTTTAGTCTTATATAGGGGACACACAAGGGGAGGTCCCAGGGAACATTCTATCCCCAAAAGGGCAAAGGGGTAGGATAACAAAGGAACAGGTGAGTGTATCTCAATCCCAGTGGATGACACCTACTCCTAGAGCCACTCCTTGTTATTTGAGCTGGGGTAATGCCCCACTGTGACCTGACACTACCGTGCTAGACTGAATGCAATAATTGATCAGAACCCTGTACATCAGGACTTACAGGCATCTGCATCCAGGGCAGCTCCCAACATTCTTTTTTTGTTTTGTTTTGTTTTGGGTACTCTGATAAGCACATTTACACCTGCTCTATTTTTGAATTCTCACATGAATCCTGCAAAATAACTATTTTATTTTTTTGCCATATTTTTTTCAAATGGTCAGTATAATACTGAGGTAGCTGCTTAATTTTTACTTTTTGCTATGGACTACCACCTATTCATTTGTTCCACAAAATGGTATTTTTATTGTTATAAGTTCCTTTTGTATAGGTGGAATACATATAAAAATTGAGGCTGAGACCTCTGGAACTAGGTTGCTGAGTTTCAGTCCTACTTCTACCACTTCTTGATTACTCAGCCATGAGGCAATTCACTTTATGTCTGTGCCTCAGTTTCCTCCTCCATAAAATAAAGATAATAATAAATTGTAGTAAATGAATTAATCTTTGAAAAGAGATTATAATGCACCTAGCACATAATAAACATTCAATACTATTAACATCATCTATTTCCTACAACAGATTTGCATAATGCTTTATAGTTTTGTAACTCCTTCAATAGAACATAAGTTTGTAAACTTTATCCCTTAGTAGCAGGTATCATGCCTACTACCAACCAGAAGTGCAGGCTATTTCAATTTTAGATCATTAAAGGAGAAAGTTTGTCTTCATTTTTTTTTCACTTATCTGTGTCAATTCCTGCCAATAATGCCTATCATACATTTTCCCCACTTATATTTACTCAATTATTTTTGCAAACCAAGTGTTTTTTCCAGGGCTGAAGTCCCAAGTTGCTCCAAATATCTCAATTACCAATTTATCCCTCTTCAACTGTAGATTATTGTAGAACATAATTAAAATGTTAGGAGAGGCCCATGTAATTTGGATGAGATGGTAGATCTTTATTTTCTAACTTGATGAAAAATTTATGCTTTTACACTGTCACAAACAACTTGTACTGTGACTTGTGTTTCACAGTTTTTGTGCTTGATATCGTGTGCTTTTGACAGTTCTTTCCTTTTTCTGACAGATCTTTTTTTCCATCTGCAGAAGTAAGGAAGGCACACATTTCTATACTTGTATTCACTTTGTTCTGCTTGTGGTAGTATATTACTCTTCATCACACAAAATACAGTTTTCTGTCAATCAATATTTTCTAAGCACTTGCAACATCTCTATGTGCACATCACCACATTAGGGTCTGATAATTGGAAAAAGGACTAACAGGAGGATCATACCTTAAATTGTTGGAAGTTAATTGACATAGCAAAACTGTTTTGAAAATAAGTGAGGTCTTATTTTCTTGTAGATTATCATATTATCTACTAGATAACATATCATATGTAGTATATTCCTTTCCTAGGGCTGCTATAACAAAATCCCATAAACTGGTTTGCTCTAATCAACAGAAATTTATTTTTTCTCAGTTCTGGAGGCTGGAAGTTGCAAATCCAGGCATCAGTGGGATGGATTTCTCTGGGGTTTCTGAGAAGGAATCTATTCCACTTTCTCTGTCCTCCCTTCTGCTGGCTGCAACATCCTTTGCGTTGCTTGGCTCCTAGATGTCCAGTCTCCACCTCTGTCTTCACATCACCTTTTCCTCTGTCTGTCCTCTTCCGTTCGTATCTTCTCTAATAAGAATAGCTGTCATTGGATCTGGGGCCCATTTGGATGGATGACTTCATCTCAGGAACCTTAACTGCATTTGCAAAGACACTTTCCAAATAAGATCACCTTCACAGCCTCTGGAGGGACACATCTTTTAATGGGAACTACCAGTCAACCTACTCTATCTAGCATGTGTTTTCTTGTTTTCCTTGATTATTATCCTTTTTCAGGTTCCTAAAAATTCCCTTCAAGTGCACAAGGAACCATGTCTTAGATCCATGTGCTCCCCAGATCCCACACAAGTGCTCTGACTAAAAACTGTTCTTTTAATAAAGTTGTATTGAAGGAATGAATGGCACATATTTAAATGCACAGGAACAAGAACAAGCTCATGACATGCAATACCACCGCTGGAATCTAGTAATGAGACCAACAAACAGAAAAGCCTGGCATGGCATGAGACTGGTAGGTGCTCTGATGTGAGGAAGGACACTTGGAAAGTCATCTAAGCTGAGGGAGCTGGAAAGCCTTTTGAGGAAGGGAAAACAGAAAGTGAGTTTCAAAGGACTGAATAGGAGTTACCTAATGAGGACATTGAGGAAGAATATTCTAGGTATATGAGGGACATGGGCAGAGATTTACAGGGTGAGGCATCCTGCGAAGCAGAAGGAAGGACTTGATATTGCTGGCAGATATGGTGTGTAGGATGGAGATATGACTGGAGATTGGTGTGTGGAGGGTAAACTATAAGTGAGAACACCAGGGTTGCATGAGTGCTAGAACCTTGGATGTCCGTTTGAAAACATATGATAAAATATCAAAGAAAAGGTGACCAATAAATAATAGAAATTTGTTTCTTACAGTTCTAGAAACTAGGAAGTCCAAGATTGAATCCCCTACAGATTCCATGTCTGGTGAGGGCCCATTTCCTAGTTCATAGTTGGCATTTTCTTTTCTTTTTTTTTTTATTGGTTGTTCAAAACATTACAAAGTTCTTGACATATCATATTTCATACATTTGATTCAAGTGGGTTATGAACTCCCATTTTTACCCCGAATACAGATTGCAGAATCACATCGGTTACACATCCGCGTTTTTACATACTGCCATACTAGTGTATGTTGTATTCTGCTACCTTTCCTATCCTCTACTATCACCCCTCCCCTCCCCTCCCCTCCAATCTTCTCTGTCTACCCCATCTACTGTAATTCATTTCTCTCCCTTGTTTTTTTTCCCCTTTCCCCTCACTTCCTCTTATATGTAATTTTGTATAACAATGAGGGTCTCCTTCCATTTCCATGCAATTTCCCTTCTCTCTCCCATTCCCTCCCACCTCTCGTCCCTGTTTAATGTTAATTTTTTTCTCATGCTCTTCCTCCCTGCTCTGTTCTTAGTTGCTCTCCTTATATCAAAGAAGACAGTTGGCATTTGTTTTTTAGGGATTGGCTAGCTTCACTTATCATAATCTGCTCTAATGCCATCCATTTCCCTGCAAATGCCATGATTTTGTCATTTTTTTAGTGCTGAGTAATACTCCATTGTGTATAAATGCCACATTTTTTAATCCATTCATCTATTGAAGGGCATCTAGGTTGGTTCCACAGTCTAGCTATTGTGAATTGTGCTGCTATGAACATCGATGTGGCAGTATCCCTATAGTACACTCTTTTAAAGTCTTCAGGGAATAGTTGGAGAAGGGCAATAGCTGGGTCAAATGGTGGTTCCATTCCCAGCTTTCCCAGGAATCTCCATACTGCTTTCCAAATTGGCCGCACCAATTTGCAGTCCCTCCAGCAATGTACAAGTATACCCCTTTCCCCACATCCTCGCCAGCACTTGTTGTTGTTTGACTGCATAATGACTGCCAATCTCATTTTCTTAGTCCTCACACAGTGAAGGGTGAATGAGCTCTTTGGGGTCCTTTTCATAAGGGCCTTGTCTTTATCTGTTCAAGTGGCTATAACATAATGCCATATATTGAATGGCTTTTGAGCAATAGTAATTTCTCTCTTACAGTACTAGAGGCTGAAATGTCTAAGATCAAAGCTGTGGCAAATTGTGTGTCAGATATGAGCCCTCTTCCTCCAAGATAGTGCATCCTATTCCTGTGGAAGGAGCTAACTCTTTGAGAGCTGTTTTATAGGGGAACTTATCTCATTGATAAAGAATCTGCCCTGGAAGACCTAATCATATGATCCTATCACCTTCGGAGTTAGGACTTGAACATGAGAATGGGAGTGGGGTATCAACGGTCAATTAACAAGGAGTTGGTACTTATTCGTTAAAAAAAAAAAAAATGAGAAATCATTGAAGTGATACTATGGCATCTTCAGGTTAGTGTTTTAGAAAAACCTGCCAGAAATAGAAAGAGGGATTGGATATTAGTGACCTAAGAGGTAAATTGGTCAATTTCAAATTGTTTGAGGAATATAGTTGAGGAATGAGAATATAATGAATGCCACAATTAAGATGGTCTAGACAGAGGGTAGAGAAGTTGCGTTTGAGAATCTTGAAAATTATGAAGGACTAATGGGACACGGTGGCTGAATGGAGTAAGAGAGAATCAAGGATGAGTTTATTTTTTATTTTATTTTATTTTTTTGGTACCAGGGAGTGAACTCAGGGTACTTGACCACTGAGCCACATCCCCAGACCTATTCTGTATTTTATTTAGAGACAGGGTCTCACTGAGTTGCTTAGCGCCTTGATTTTACTGAGTCTGGCTTTGAAGTCATGATCCTCTTGACTCAGCCTCCTGAGAAGCTGGGATTACAGGCATGCACCACTGTGCCCGACTAAGGATGATTTTAAAATAGTTGGTTTGGGGGCTGGGGTTGTGGCTCAGCTGTAGAGTGTTTGCCTAAATGTGAGAGGCCCTGGGTTCGATACTCAGCACCACATAAAAATAAATAAGTAAGTAAAATAAAGGGATTGTGTAAAAAAAAAAGTTGGTTTGTTCAACTGGTGTCATGGGAAATAAGGTGCTGGTATCATTCATGGGAACTGAGAACAGTGGAAGTAAAGCATGTTAACTTTGTGTCCTCATTTCCCTTATGCATGAAATGAGAAATAATCCCTCCAATTCTCATCTTGTAGCTATATTATTAAGACCAAATGAGGGAAAGCCTTTCAACATGTTTTTAAAATCATAAAACGATTTTGCAAATTACTTTATGATTAGTTTACATTTTGAAGATTTTAAGATTCAAACAAAATGGAAATTATTAAGAAGTATGTAACTGTGGGCAAAAACATGTTTTTCAAAACCTCAAACTAATCTTTTCAGATGGCAAGAAACATGTACATATAATCCAGGTTCTACTTTTCTCTTCCCTTTTTCATCCTGCACCCTGATTTCATAATGCATTATGCCCAAGGAAAAACTTTAGTTCTAAGTCTGGTGGTTCAAATTGAGACCCTTCTGCCTCCTGATCAAGGTTTATCAGTGACATTGCCACCTACACTCTGGGGACACAATTGCTCACCACCCCACCAGGTGTACACGTATACAGGGAATGAACTTGGAAATCCCTGTTTAAGATCTTGGGTACCACATCATTCATCTCCATATGGAAAGTGGGAATAATTATATCTATTTCATAGGAATGTTGGTAGATGAAATTAATCACACAGGTGACATGTGCAAATGATTATGTACTATATACCTGGAAAAGAGTAGGGACTCAAGAGCACTTTTATTGTTTCATTTTCCAGTCTAAATTTCTCTAAAGAGAGATACATCTTGTTCTTAGAAATCTTTTCCTGCACTCCAGCTGTATAGATTTCTCAAGATGCCAATGGAATTTGATCTCTGCATTAAAGAGGTTCCTGTGTCTCCAGACCACCTGGTTTTCCCTACTCAACCCCACCCTGTCTTTATAACTTTCTGTAATACTTGTGGTCTGTCTCACAACATCTAATACTGGAATTTTGAACTATCTGCTCTCTGTCATTTTGTCTCTCTAAAATAAACCCAACGTTCCTCAGGTGACTGTATCTAGCACAGTATAGCACACACATCAGAAGACAAAAAACGAATGAGATGACCTGAAAATCAACACATTTTGCCTTCAAAATATTCAACATTTCTTCTTTGGGAGCCTCATTAAAGTTCATACTTCCAAGTCCTTTCTTTGTATATCAAAATCAATTTTCATGTTGTAAAGGAAGAAAGACAGTGAAAAACTGAGTTGGAAGATAAAACATTTCTTAGCTTGAACCTCAAAACTGAGGAGAATGTTGGTTTTAGAACATTTTGATCTCTTGGGTTTATTTTCTTTCTTTCTCTGTCAGCTCAAAAATTGCAATAATAATTGTATTGTTCCCTAAATGTCCTAGTTACAACGAAATCCAAGATGATGTCATCTAACTAATAGTTCATAAAGCATTCTTGCTTTCTTGATAAGAATGCAGATCACCTCGCAGCTGAAGGAAAATCAGGCTCAGGTGTGGAGATCTTGGCCAGACTACAGCTGAAAGTCTTCCACCAAGTGCCTGGAGCAGCATGCAGCCTAAGCACTGAGAGGTTGCTTAAGATGGAAGTGATTTATGTAGCAATTCTTTAATTTCATTTTACAATTCTATTCATGGAAGTTAAAGATTGTATGATTTTGGGGAAAAAAATCCTCCAACGGGGATCCACTAGATTATGAATTCTTGATACTTTTAATCCGGGCAAATTTAATTAACCTCTTCATCTTTGGTTTTGTATATGTTAAATGGGAATAAAAATATTTCTTACCGAACAAATATAGGTAGGTGTTTGGAAATATAGTTAGCTGTGTGTAGGTATTTGGAGAGCCATGGTAATAAAACAACATTCTATCTCTTGGCTCTTGGAGCCATTGGAAAGGACTTATAAGTGATTTGGAAACTCTTCTAACTTTATTCCAAAGTATAATTTTAAAGAATTTTAAGCACTACTAGCATGTCACAGATTTATTTAACACATTAGTGAGGGAACCAGGAGGATGTTAGAGCTGGTTCAAAGAGAATTTGAAAAAAGTGGATATATATAGGTTCCAAAAGAAAGACTGCTGGATTGAAGTTGTTGAATTTAGATTACAAAAAAAAAAAAAAAAAAAAAAAAAATTGTTCACCTTGTAAGGAAAATAAAAATCATGATTTTTGGCGTTGCCATTTCTCCTGTTTAGACATCATTTGCATGTTTATCAGACAAAATCTAAAGTCAACATATTTTTTCACAGTTTATAAATCCTAAATATGGTAAGTAGCTACACAAAGGTACATTCTCCTACAAAAACAGAAGAATCCCAGGCGAGACCTGTTAGTATACCTATGATATTGAAAATAAGTGTAACCACTATTTTTTTTAATATTTTTTCAAGTTTTGGATATATGTTTTAATATTGCCTTCTGTTTTCTGAATTTCCCATCCTGTTTGATGCCTTCCGTTCTTCTTTGTCTTGGTAGGTCTATCTGTCCCTAACTCTTTTCTGTCCACTGTTTATTGCCCAATTATATCCTCTGGCCTTTCCTTTTTCTGCTTCCTTTTCAGATCATTATTTGAGTCTCCTTTAGTTCTTATGCTAAAAAACTGACTTACACTAAATTGGCTGTGCACTCTATTAGCTTCCCATTAGTATTAAGAACAGATAGGATTTCTATTCCCTTCCCAGTATCTCTGTGTGGAATAAGGAAAGCAAGTCTCAAGCAGAGTTCTATGCATCTTAAATCTAAAGCAAACAGGCACAAGGTGCTATAAACTCAATGAAGTCCTGGGTCTCTCCCTTGGTCTGCTCTAAATTCACCTTGTGAAAGTTTCATTTAAAGCAAATGTGTACTTTCCTCTGTGCCATAAATTTTCAAACCATGTTCCTTTTTTAGCATCAAGTGGTCAACAATCTTCTAAACATGCATCTTAGAATTAATTATGGAGCCATTACTAAGGGTGGCAGGTGTGTTGGATTTTTGTTTATGCTATATTCCTGTCCTAGAACCTTTTTTTTTTTTTTTTTTTTTTTTTTTGGTACCAGGAATTGAACCCGGGGGATTGGGGGTGGGGTTCTTAACCATTGAACCATATCCTCAGCTCTTTTTTATTTTTATTTTGAGACAGGGTCTCACTAAGTTATTTAGGGCCTTGTTAAGTTTCTGAGGCTGGTTTTAAACTTGCAATCTTTCTGCCTCAGCCTCTCGAGCTGCTAGAATTACAGGTGTGTACCACCTCACCCAACCTGTCCTTATACCTTGAATGTCATTGTGTTCTTCAGTGAAGGTCCATATCTAACGTTCATTATACTTACTAACAAGCTACTGATTTCATCAGTAAAAATCAATTTAAATCCAGTATATTGGTTGACAAACATCTGGTATTAATCTAAGAGAGTTAGATGAAGCCCGGCGGATGCCACCTCTGATGTGTGATCTTCTGAATAAATGTCAACTCACCATCTCTGGAATGTCCTGCCAATTAGAGAAACAGTCCTCCCATAGAGGTGCCACATGCATTCGTATTACACAACTTAGGCTGGAAGTAGTTTAAAAATAAAATACAATCTACACTGCAAGCTGGGATTCATCTGTAATGTCTTCATGAGCTGTCACAACCTGTTGCTCTCTGTAGGAGGCAGAGGTAACGTGGTACAGGGTGGAAGTTCCCTATCTCTAAGCTCTGGAAGCTGGGGTAGTGGCAAAACTTCTTTGGGAATAGAGATCCTAGTCATCTTGGCCATGGAGAATTAAGCAAGGAAAATGCTGGTGCCTCTGGACTTTGCTGTGGAGGGTTGGGGGTGTGGCAAAGAATGAGACCCCACAACCTAACAATTGCCATGGCTGTAGTAACTGAGAAAATATGGGGCAGAAAAGTGAAAGAACTTGAGTTATAAAGAAATAGAAAATATTTTTACATTGCTAATTTCTTTTGGGTGCTAGTGCCTGTCAGACCTTCCCGGGAAAAACAAAGACCAAAAGCAAGTCTGGTTTAAATTCAGTTGTATTTGTGTCAGGTTTTATATTATGATAAAATCTTAGCCTCTTTACAAGGAGGTTAAATCCCTTGTTGATTCTAAGTGAATTTAGTTTCTCCAGGATGAGCAAGATAAGACAAAAACATGACCCATATTTTTTTTCTCCTCAGAGTTCAAGTTCTTGCTATATAGATATATTTTTTCCTTTTCCTTCTACCATAGGAAGTTTTCTCTCAGACAGAAGTGCAGAAGAGATGCTCTTGCTGATTTTCTACTCCCCAGTAGAAAGATCCATGGCTTCCTCCAACACAAAAGACCCTGGATTATTTTAGATAAAGAAAGCAGCCTAGAGTGACCAGTAGGCAGTATGCCTGTTATGCCCTGACTGGAACCCTTACCTATTTGTAACGATATAATTTCATTTGCTCTTGGAGATACCACTTTATGTTCCCTGTGTCAGACTAACTCAGAAATATGTCCACCAGGCAAGACACTCGCGATCACTCCTCACAGTCTACACTGCACGTAGCCCAGTGGCAGAAGGTAAAATTGAAGAGTTGAAATGAAGGTAACGCAGCAGTGGCTGAAACTCCCAAAATTTGTGGCTATGAAATTTCTGAATCCGTGCATTACTCTGACCCATATGTGAAGACTTACCTTGTAGAATTGAGAACACAGTTGAAGTAGTTCAATAAGTGCTCCAGTTTTAGAATCTTTTTTTTTTCTCCCTGTGTGGATGGTAGAGTGTCTATTTTTTGTGTGTTTAACTTTGCCTGTGTTTCATATTACTTTTATTCTACTTTTTTACTCTTTCATTTCCTAAGTTATTTCTAATTTAGTTTTTTATAGACTTTAACATATACCCATGATTTTACTGTCAACATCATGAGCCCCCATGGATATTCCTTCCGGTCTTATAAAATCGTATTTTTGTCAGATTTACTGATTCCATTTCTTTTCAGGGTGAACCAGTATCATGAATATTATGTTCTTTATTCTCATGCATATGTTTATATTCTAATACATACTTTCACATCTATAAATGTTGAATATTTGTATGCAGGATTTTAAATGTCATAACTACCTTATAGTTTTAGTTTGTATAATTTTGCCATAATGTATTTATCCATTAAACGTCTATTTAAGATGTTTCTAGTTCTCCACCCACAATAAACAATGTTACAAGGAACATTCCTATCCACGTTTCTGTGTAAGGGTTCTCTGGAGGATTGGACTAAAATGGAATTGCTAAGTTTTTCATATGAATATCTTCAACTTTACTAGATATAGCCAAATTGCCCTCCAAAGAGAAATGTGGAAATTCTTTATACATTCTAGGTACTAAAATATTGTCAGTTATGTGCACAACAAATATATTTTTCAGTCTGTGACTTGCCTTTTCATTGTATTCATACTGGGTTTTTTTCATGTAATTTTAATATATTCAAAGGTATCAAAATTTCCATTATGTTTTATGCATTTTGAATCTTGTTCTGAAAATCCTTTATCATCTGGTTCTTTGGTGTGAGCCTACTTTATGGATGGCAGTATGTTACATGGGTACTGTCTGGTTTATTTATTTATTTAAAAGAATATTCACAAATTTGCATGTCTTCCTTGTGCAGGGCCACACTCATTTTCTCTGTATCATTCCAAATTTAGTGTCTATGCTGCAGTGAGCACCTACTTGGTTTAATCATGTTGACCCTGTTGTAAGACTTAGCCCCTTTAGTGACTCTTCCTGCATGAATGTGTTAGTGACCAAGGCAGGTTTGACTGAAGCCTTGCTATATGGCAGAGGAGTTCACATCTTCTGCTCTACATGGGACAAATCAACCCCTCTGGTGAGCTATTTCTGATTTATCTTTTCGTTAAATCTTGACCTGACCAGCACATTCTCCACCAGAATTAGCCCTGCTTTTTTACCCCCTTTGGAGAACAAAAATAACTCCTGTCTTTATTTCACAAAGAACTCCCCCACCTCTTTTGCTATAAAGCATGGGAAACAATTGACTTATAAATTAACAGGTGGAAAGCATATAAAAGTGTCCTTTCCATCCTGAAAGGTCCTACACTGAACGAAATTCTCATAATCATTCATTCAAATAACATTTATTGAGTACCAACTGAGTTGTGCAAGTTGTGCAAGTCACTGAGTGAACAAACCATATCCCAGATGGGAAAGAGAGAGGATGAGGATCTGGGAAGACTTCTTCAAGGAGGTGATGTTTAATAAGCATGGGAAGGCCAGGCATGGTGGTGCATGCCTGTGATCCCAGTGGCTTGGGAGGCTGAGGTAGGAGGATTGCGAGTTCAAAGCCAGCCTCAGCTCAGTGAGGCCCTGTTTCTAAATAAAATACAAAATAGGACTGGAGATGTGGCTCAGTGAACTCAGCCCCTGAGTTCAATCTCTAGTACCCCCACCCCAAGAAAAGAAGCATGGGGGGAAGAGGCACTAGTCATTTCCAGGTGGGAGGAAATTATTAACAGGAGTTTAATGGACAAATGGAAAACCAAATACAGTGAAAAAGAGCTTAGTACCTGAAAAACCAAAGCATGCCACTTACGGTTAAAAGGAAATAGAAAAGAAAGGATATGGAATATAGATGGAGAGCAGAAGGGATAAGATTATTTAGTTCCTTTTAAGACTTCATAAGAAAGTGTTGGTGACTTGATTAGTGGTTATAAAATATCACATTGGCTGAATATGGGAGCTGAATTGGTGATACCCAGGGGTAGAAAGAAACCAGTTAAGAAGCAGTTGTTGGTCTCCAGGATAAATGTGATAATGGCCCAGGTTAGTTTTGTGATGATAGATGTGTAAAGAAATATATCTTAGAAGAAGGGATGACAGGAAAGAGATATGTTAAAGAGTACAGAAAAAAATAGAAATAAAGATGGTACTCAGTGCTGTGTAATAATGAAGAAAGCCATAAATGAACTTGGTGAAGACTGTGTGGGAGTGGCTCAGGGGGGGACAAGGCTGTTGGTGGCCTGGGTATACTGTAGGCACACCACTTCAGATGCCTATCAGGCACACAAGCTGAGGCACTGAGTAGTCATTTGTATGCAGAGTTCAGAGGAGAGAAATATTTGGGAAATATAAACTCATAGAAAAGGATAATTTGTTTCTGTTTCATGATAAGTAGATAAATATATAGTAGCTGGGCGCGGTAGTGCACGCCTGTAGTCCTAACGGTTCGAGAGTCTGAGGCAGGAGGATTGCAGGGTCAAAGCCAGCCTCAGCAAAAGTGAGGTGCTAAGCAACTCAGTGAGACCCTGTCTCTAAATAAAATACAAAATAGGGCTGGGGATGTGACTCAATGATAATCCCCTGAGTTCAATCCCTGGTCCTCCACCCCACCCACCAGCGAAAAGAGAGAAATATAATGATAAGAAAAGGGATAAAGAAAGACATTGTTTTAGTTATAGCCTAAAATTTAGATTCCCGGGGCTATCAGCCATGGCCTTGAACTTCTGTGCATGAACAGAGATCATAAACAGACTGTAAATCAGTCAAGTCAGAAGATGTCCAAGATAACAATTATCCATTTGGTCCTATTCATAAATCTATTGTCCCTCTAGGGGTATGTAGTTTCTCTGACTTTTCTGAGTTAAGAATTAGAAAGCACTTCAAAGGTAACGAGGTAGACTGTACACTTTAAAGGAAATATTGATCATGTCACGAGAGATTTGTATCACAAAATGTATTTGTTGATGAGCAGCAAAACCAACATGTCTGTGTTTGAACAATGTTAACAATCCTAGCCTTTTGTTTAGATTTCTGTTGATAGTCCCAAAGTTGATTTGTTGATTGTTTCTGTATAATTGATAAGGAATTTGGCCCTCTAGTAGATTGTGTTTACTTTTTCTTATTATAGGTAAAATGATGAATGATTGAGACTCATTGCTTTTTTAAACTAATTAATTTTTCCAGCTTTATTGAGACATGTTTGAGGCTCTTTGGTTATATCAGCATGTTGTTATATGGCTGTGTCTTCAACTTATATTTTATGTGTCTCCTTAATGTCTAGTCCACTTATATTTATCTTTAGCTGTAACTTGCAGATAATTCTAGGCTCAGTTTTTTGGTCTTATTGATGACAAGTTATACCTATTAGTCTGATAATATTGGGTTTCAACTTGAACCAGCTGCTCTGGTACCCATGAGAATTACCAGAACTAGGTCATCATTCCTGAATGCAAGAAGCTTATAGTCTGGAAAAGAAATGGGTTTGTAATTACCTACGTGCACTGCAAAACAGAATAGAAAAATGGTTATAATAGATTTAAAACAACAACATGCTATGTCAAATTCAGATAATAATGACATAGGTTCAAAAAATATTCCTAATTAAATGAACAAAACTAGTAAAAGCTTGCAAATAAACAATAACCAAAAAGTAGATCACCAGTAGAACAAAACAATGAGAGACAAATAAACTGAAGGCCCTGAATTTCCCCAAGTCATAGTCAAGAAAAGATTCAAAACTTGGTATTATGGCATGGCATGTCTCTGAAATTGAAGAGTCAGTAATGATGGCTATATTGTTCAGGGTAGGCTAATTATTACATGAAACATTGGTGTTTAATATGCCACAAAGTTCTTTTCTACTCATTTCTCAGTCCCAAATGGTTACCATTGTGAGGTAGCTTCCAGATCTTTCCTCTACTAAGCCCTCAGAGTCCTCTCCATTAAGGAAAACAGTGTAGAAAATCAAAAGGTATTTATGGAATAGGTTTGGAAGTGGCAAATGTCACCTGGCCAGAAGACTTCAGTGACATGGCCACCCTTAGTGGCAAGAGAGGCTGGAAACTATGGTCTACCTGTGTGTCTGGGAGGAAAGGAAAGACTTTCATAAATACACATGTTCCCTAAAATTCCCATCAGTCATATCCAACATGGAAAAAAGTGAAACAATGGGTTTTCTTCTGTTTTTTTTTCTCTCTCTTGAATAGGGTAGTAAACTAGCTAAAAGAGAAATGAACAACTGAAGATAACTTTCCTTTCAGAAGTCTCCAGAGCTCCATTCGAAAGTGGGGGGCACTCAGAATACCTCCCAGGGAATGGGGTGCAGCATTCTGTAGTGGGCATAGATGCTGGCTTAAAACAGACCTACCCAAATCAGAAGATGTTAGAGAGCCCGCCTCCCAGTGATGACAGCTACACCTCAGGTCCCTTCTTCCATCTCTTCCAGCCCTTTCATTCAAGCTTACTTGATTCCCTAAAAGAAAAACAAAAGCAAGAACAATCGGCCAGGACTCAGAATGCCCAAGCTTTCCTAGTAGTTTAGAAGACATAGTAACTGGGCTCCATGGAAAGGAACTTAGGGGAAGTCATTCCCTGTCCCTAGCATTCTGGGAAAGTAATTCATCATAACCCTGAGATGAAAAAGGAAGCCACAGAGCAGCTGGAATGCATGCCACAGAGCATAAAAACACAAGAAGAAAAGACAAAGAACCCAATCTAAAAGAAAACTGTAACTCGGGGGGAATAAGAGAAAATTCCATGCATAGGCTTTGTTACAGAAGAATATCATAGGATTGAGAAATCAGTTATGAAAGAGCTGAAAGATGGAATCAGAAGGTAAGAGGGTATAGGTAAAGCTGGAGGGATAATCCCATTGTCAGTCCCCAAGGCACAGAACATAGCCCAAGACGCATAGCAGTTCCAATGGGGCCAACAGACAAGAATCATCACACTAACAAGAGCTGATCACAAAGACTCTGTTTCCTAAAACGTAAGGACAAGAAAGCCTGGTTGCTGGAGCAGAACTAAGGACTGGCAAGTCCAGAGAATTCTCCTTGTTTCTTACCTCTGCTGTTGTGTTGTAGACCCCCTCCCCCTTCTCTGCAGACTCTCCACAAGTTCTCTGTTGACATTGAAGACTATGGTCATATGTAATATTTCCAACAACAAATAGATTCATGAACTGGCTCTCAATAACAATTCAAAACTCTCATAAGAACAGTCGGGTTCATCCAGCTTTGGTTATGTCCCATCATCTCAGTCCAGCCAGCTATAGAAAAGGAATAAAGTTAGATATTACTGGGAAAAAAACAAACAAACAACTAGCTGTCAGACTCCAGGCCGTATACTATACTGCCGCAGTCTGGCTGGGCACAATCAGGAACCACTTGTCAAAAGAAACTAACTTTATTTTTAGAACCACACACGCCAAACAAAACAGCCTCTCAGGAAAAACCCTCAGAGCCCCAACTGCCACCACCGGCTTCCCACAAGCCTCTCTCTCCAACACAAGTCTCTCTCCACCTCCCACAATCCTTCTGGTCTTGAGGCTGATTGGCTGGGTCATGTGGGCGGAGCCAAAAAAGTCCCCCAATGAGCAGCTCCGTGGTCTGAAAGGGCAGGGAAACAGCCCAATGAGCATCACCGCAGAGGAGCCAATCAGCTAGATGTTGCTCGGACGGCTGTGAGCCAATCATCAGCCGGCAGCTGGAAGTTTGCTGGGGCCCCTTGGGCTGTGGCTCTCAACACTATACATGGGTGTTCATAAACCTTCAAAAAGGAGAGAGTGCTGATATCACACTTCTAAATGGATATTTAAGCCAAACCTCAGAGAATTTAAGTTACTTACTCAGTGTCACATAGACTGGTGTTTCAGAGCTAGGTTTCAAATCCACCATCTACCTTTAGGCTACATTACCAGTATTCACAGAAACTAGCTACCAAGGAAGTAAGGATGAAGGCTTGTACAGATCCTTTATGTTCCTAAGATTTATTTTTTAATTATTATTACTATTTTTTTTAGTTGTCGATGGACCTTTATTTATATGCGGTGCTGAGAATCGAACCCCGTGCCTCACACATGCTAGGCAAGTGCTCTACCACTGAGCCACAAACCCAGCCTAGGGTAGAGTAAAACCATAAATATTGGGTCACAAGGGATACTGCCCAGTCGTTTTCCTGAAAAGTTACTCTAATTGATGTCCCAGGAGAAATGTATGAAAGCACTTCTCTCATCACATTTTTCCCAACATTGAGTATTTAAATTTTATTTCATTTTGCCAACTGAGTAGGGAAGTAGATTAGGAAGAATTCTGAGTGGGGCAATTAGGGAAATGTCCACAGAGGAAGTGGTATAGATGCTGGCCTCATGAGTGCACAGAGAAAGCAAAGCATAAAGGTCTGGAACATCACAGCCTATTTGGAGGAATCAGGGCCCCTGGCCTGGCTTGAAAATAGTATAAGAAATTATTCTAGTGAGCCACGAAAATCAGAATGAAATATAGTGCTCTTGTTAAAAACAGCTTAGAGATGAGAGGTGATGATATTCTACAAGAAAGTAGCCCCTGAAAAATCTTGGTGTGAGATATTTGCCTATGTCATATATGCATATGTACATATGCACACATATATATGTATACACACACACACACACACACACACACACACGCTTTTTTCTTTTTATCACCACCACATCTCCCCTCCATTCGATCGTTTTCAAATAAGTAACCATTTTGTTTAGAAACTGCTGATGGGGCTCACATAGGACTGCTTGTATTAGGGTAAAATGAATTCACTAATGGGGTGACAGGTGTGAGGGTTTTCAGCTTTGAAATGCTTCCACCAGCGACATTTGCATTCTACGAGAAGTATATGCTAATATAACATTCACACTCACAGAGTTTAAATTGCAAATTCTGAAAAGCTTGAAGTCAGTAAATAATATTTGGGGGGAGAAGGGTGGTAGTGCCCAGACAATATCAGTGTGGAAGGGGAGTGGAAGGCATTATTTGCCAGGTGTTCCTGGAGCTGAGGTCAGGCCCAACAACTTCCATTTGTAGAAAAAAAAAAAGAAAGAAAAAAAAATCCAGGTGCTGTCTATCCCAGAGACTGCACTCTGAAAAACCATTGTTCCAAGAAAACCCTAGGAGTGCACTTGCTTGCCAAAGTGGGTGGGAGAGGCTAACTGAATAATAACTAAAGATTCTGCTTGGTGAAGTTGAGACTGGTCAATGTTTCTCCATGCTTTAAAAGGTTGCTTTATTTCTTGGAAGAACGGAAGGACAGAGAGTAGGGGCAAATATTTCCCTCACCTTCCGGGGACCAACCCTGGCTCCCAACTCCTTTCTGTTCTGAGCTGGCAGTTTGGAAGGAGAGAAATCCCAAGTCTCCAGGCTGCTGCAGCCACTGCCGAGAGCAGCATCTTAAGCCAGTTTTCCCTGGCGGCTTTGGAGCCAGCCAGCTGATCACCCTCAGTGATGATGTCAGCACTCTGCTCCATCACACCTGGCTGGAGGAATCAGATAAGCTCCCTGGGAAGAGGCCTGAGGAAGGAGGAATGAACACAGCCTTGACAGGTGAACCAAAGACCCTTTTGTTTTCTGGGCTGGGGCTGGCTGCCAGGTTGTGGGTTTCTGTCAGTCAGCTGGTTACAACACTTTTCTGCTTCTCTATTTTTCTGAATTTAAAAAAAAAGAAGAAGAAGAAGAAGAAAGAAAGAAAGAAAGTGTTAGTGATTTGCAAAGCTGCTCCAGAGCCCATGAGGTTTTCATGTGAGACCAAGAGTCAGGTGGGATGGGGACACCATCTTCCTACTTTGGCTGGAAGACGCCTCCAAGAGTGAGACAAATTAGCAGCAGCCAAAGAGGCTATGTAGGTAGAAAGATGCACACCTTGGTGGTGAGTGAGGCTTCCTGGGATCTTTTGGCAAAAATCCTGAACAGTTCTTTTCCAGGTACAGTGTAGACTGATATGTCGCTGATAATGGGCGTGGCAGCCACTTTATGCTCAGTCCTTCCAGGCAGGGGACTTACCTGGATTTCTTGTCCTGTTTGAGGCTCTCCTAGTTGGGACACCAATGAGTTTTGTGCTTACCATGATTGCTGCTCTGAACACATGGTGGAACTCACAGCAATGTTTTTAGGAGTTAGAACCTTTAATGTTCTTTGTGCTTAGAGAAGTTTGAGTCAATCCTATTCATTTTCCATCAATCAAGGGACAGTGATCTAACCTTGGCATCTGGCTTCTTTCTTACCTTGTGATTGCTGGGTGTGAGGGGATGATGGGCAGTGTATACTCTCTGGATATGATTTATTCACTGATCAAATTTTTTTAAAGGGTGACATTTTACACACACACACACACACACACATACTTACACACACAATTCTATTTATAATTACAATTGTTGGCAGCTCTGAGAATGGTCTTGAGAATTTTCTCCATGTGGGCTGGGGTTGTAGCTCAGTGGTAGAATGCTTGCCTAGAGTGAGGTACTAGGTTCAATTCTCAGCATTGCATACAAATAAGTAAATAAATAAAATAAAGGTCCACTGACAACTAAAAATATTTTTTTTTTAAAAAAAAAAAAAGAAACATCTTTCCAAGTGAGAAGGGATAGGAAGGAAAGACATATGCTCTTTCTGTGGTACAAGACTGAGAAATGTTCCCAGGGACTCACTCTGATCATACCTGGACAAGCAGCCTGGGATAGGGTCTGCTTTCTCCCCATAGGAGGGGTCTGCCTCAAGCTCAGCTTCTCACAGGACTCATGGCTTCCTCTACTGTCAGGAGGACTACAACTTTCATGGACCCAAGGCTACCAGTTGCTGGACAGAAGGTGCTCCCAGATACCTACTGTAAATACCTGGCACCCAAATCTATACTGACTTGGACCAAAATGGTCTGATCACTGCCCCATGGACAGAATTGCTCCCATGCTTGTCTATAACTAGGTTTCTCACTCTAAACACTATTGATATTTGGGGCCGGATTCTTTTTTCTTGGCAGTGGGCTTTCCTGGTCAATGTAGAATATTTAGCAGTTTCTTGGTCTCGGCCCACCAAATGTCAGTAGCAACCCTCATACCCAGATATGACAAGGAAAAATACCTCCAGATATCACCATGGGTCCTCTGGGATTAAAGATGCCTGGCCCTGAAAACCACTGATTTTTAAGGAGATGCAGCAGGGTTTAGAATTCTCTACAGGATCAAAAATCCATTACTGCATGGAATTTCTAGGACCCAGCTACCTCTTCATAAGGCCAGTAAAAGGATGGTATTTGTACCTTTTCTTCTGAAACTGACCCATATCTTAATTTGGGTTTTTCCAAAAGTAGGGTGCTCAGGTAATTTATTTAGGAGGACAAGAAAGCACACACACACAAAAAAAATGAGGAAAGTGAGACTGGAAATAGAGGGAAGTTAATACAATATATGCAAATGAGTAGATTACTGGTATGGATAAGTGATACCGTATGTCTTTGAGAAAAGGGTAGAAGGCACTTCAGAAGTAACCCTCCAAAGAATGGAGAATTGAGCATTTATCTACCTATCCATTGGTATAGACTGCCCCTAAGGATGTCAATCTCCTGTACTTCCTTCTTGTAGTGCTTACTACCTAGCAAGCTTAGGTTGTGCAGTGAGAATACCCTGAAGCAGGGTTCAGAGAAATGAGAGGAAGCTCTTAGGATGCTAGAAACTGTCTGTTGCAGCCAGAGAAGCCAGGTATACTGCGAAGTTAAATACGTTGCAACCTCAGCAGCAGCATCAGTATTTTTTTTCTTTGTTTCTTCTGTATTCAATTAAAAATCTGTTCCTCAGTGCATAGCATGTGATATTGAAGAATTTGTCCCAAACCCTGCATGACAACTAGGACCCCTTCCAAAGGATTGAACTTGAAGGATACTCTGTGATTGCCATTCTGTGGTCTAAGGAGATAGTTTCCTGGATCTTTAGACTCTCATTTAAGATACTGAAACTACAAATTGAAGAGAAAATAAACAGTGCTTTCTGAAAATACTGGAGTATCTGAAGGTTTGCTTTGCAGGTGGCCTTGAAAGTGTTAAAATGAACTGTTTATCCCATTCCTGTGTTATCTGTCTTTACGAGGGGTTTGTGATTTATCAGGGACATGCATGTGTTAAAAGTCTGTGGAATGTCCCTGGACTTAATATGCAGGCAGCATGTTTGTGAGATACTCTGAATTCCAACAAGCCTGATGAAAGATGGGAGTTAGAGTTATTGCTGTCTTTTGTGAATAAGGAAATTGAGATGCAATGTGGAGGGTCTACAGGGATTTCAATGACCTTAGCTGGTTTTGTGAGAGTCCACAATAGCCCAGGATTATTGCTGTTGCTTATGGGCGGACAGGTTTGAATGCCAACCTGAGGGGTTTGGATTAAGTATGACAAGCCACAGGAAGCTCTGAGCTTTGCCTAGGAAGGAAGTGACATGATAGAAATGGTGATGGAGAGCTTCATTCTCCCTGTGGTTGGAAGACAATTATTCTAGGAACTGCCTGGCCACTGGGAGGGTTGGAAGGAGGAGAGACTGGAGTGGCAGAAGCCAGCCAAGAAACTGTTATACAAGGAGAAGGAGAAGATGGTGAAGATTGTAGAGTCAAATCTGAACCCAGATAAGAATTTCAATCTTTCTAGTTCTAAAAATAGTGAGGCAATACCAGACTATCCTGACATTAATGTAGAAAGTATTCTCTGAGAAGTCTCCCTGTAAGTCATGGATTTATCTAATGTGGTAGCTGGAAGGATCTAAGGTGATCTACTTCAGGGGTGGTTAATTTGGATGTCTACAGAGGCCAGACAGGAAGTTATGTGTGCAAAGCAGGTGTGGTTTTAATGCGCATCCCTGCATTCCTTGGATGGGGATATTGGACACTGGCCAGTGGTGGAAACAGCTCATGAGGGCCAAATGTTAAATTTTAGAGAAAATTTTAAATTGTTTGACATCATGGTAGCAATTAGAAACTATGGCAAGAGTATTTATGCCATTGAAATTAGCCAGTGCTACAGATCAGGGCTCTCTTATTTCCCAAGAACTGTTTGTTAAACATTTGCTCATGGGGCATTGCTGGCACAGTGACAAATGAGTGCATACATAGCCAGGTCGCAGTGACAGAGCTACTCAGCTTCTACCTTATGGCCTGATGGGAATGTGGGTTCATTGTCTCCAGATCTTCAAATGTTTCAAGAGTCAAATACCTTCATTTTACACATGATGTCATACAGGCCTAGGTGCAAGGGTGGTATTTTTGAGTGAAAGTGTGGAGGACCAAGGGCAGAGAAACCAAGGAAACAAGTACCTCCATCAAACAGTATATTATTAAAACATCTGTCTGTTCTCTACTCATTGCCATAAGAGAATTAAACAAATAGAGCTCTACAATATGGTAAAAACCAAAAGAGATCAAGGCATCCTTCAGCCTGAGTATAGCAACTGCCACATAGCTGGAAGAAATATTTCCTACTTCTACTATTCAGTTACTTTGAGAAACAAGTGTAAGTATAAATCTAAGAGCAAATCTAAGCAAAATTAGACACTGCAAGAGTCCTCTCTTGGGTGGTTCATCATAATTCTTGAGTTCCCTCAATATCCATGGAAACAAACAGGCACTTTCTGTGATCCTTTTAATTTAAACCTTGGGAGATGATTTTGCACAAATGACATACATATCTCATGCTTACAATGCTTCAATACCATGTCAAAAGCTTATGATCTCTTCCATCCCATTTTCTCTTTTAATATTCAGGACTTCTTGTCATTCTAGGCAATTCACCGACATTTGGGAAAGGATCCTAAATTTGGCTAATTTCATAAGAAAGGATCTAAAGTCTACTTTATCAGATACATATATTCTGAACACAAAAAAAAAAAAATTAGAAAGGCTCTCCTAATTGAGTGTCATGTGTGTGCAAGGTACTGGAGAGAAATGACAATTAAGTTAAAAGCTACTTTTGCATCATAAATCTACATTCCTTGAAAAAGATGACTTATTTTAAATTAATTGCAAAAACTTTGTATGATATGGAATTTTGACTTCCTTTACACAGAGAATAGTATGACTAAGTATTTAAATTCTTTCTCTTTACCTGGAAATTTTAATTAAGGTTTTGTGTTTTTTAACCTTGTCAGATCATTGTTCTGTCTTGGTCTTAAAATAAGTTTTATGGCCTTCTTGACCTTCATTTACCTTAGAAATAGAAACAGGCCCAAGTGAAAGTAGAAAAGCTCTGTACATTTAAAAATACTGCAGACTTACTGGTGACTTGGAATTGCACTGTTCTTTAGTGTTCTCTTGGAAGGGTTTGCTAGCTCATTAACCACTGCTCATGCACTCTTTAATTGCTCTTTATCTATATACCATTATAAGTTCTGTTCCTTCCAAAATCAGTTTAACCCAAAGGCCATCAGAAAGAAAGTTATTTTATTGACAAGAAACAGTGACCACAGTCATCCTATTCGAGATCAGAGGAAGTCAAGCCTTAAGCCAAAGCTACAAGCTGCTCTCCACTGGTCTCCCCATTTCCTCCTTTCACATGGAAGGAATGTACTTCTCAGCCCTGTGTGACAAGTCGAGGCTCTAGGATAGGTTCTAAATCACTGCATTGGATCACAAGTGGTTTGTGTGACTAGCAACATTCCGACTTATAGCTGATATATCAGTTGGAACTCTGAGTGATTGACTTTGACAAGTGAGTGCCACCACCTGTTCCTTTCTAGTCACTCATTTAGAAGTGTAGCCTAAGTATGAAATAAACTGTTTTTATTTCAAGCCATTTGAGATTTGGGGGCTATGTGTTATAGCAGCATACCCTATTCTGCCCTGAGTGACATAGGAGGCCTGTGATTCTGACAGAAATGATCCAAGTGCAAGGATGTACCTTTATCCCTGGGTGCTGTGCTGTTTTTCAGGTCATCTGGGGGTTGGGGTGTAAGAGCTCAGAAAGATTCTCAATCATGCAGAATACTATGGAGGACCAGTTTTGGTGGCCAGCTCTCAAGATACTATCAATACAATGACCACAACTGCTTTTTTCTCTTTCAGTTTTCTCAGGTCAACATTTTAGGGATTAGAAGAAACCATACTGTGTTTGGGTAGAGTAAGGTTTTCAAGGTAGAACTGCCAATACAAAGGCCCAGAGTTGAGAAGGAGCTTGATATGTTAACCTGCAGCTGATGACCCGCTGATGTGGGCAACAGGAGAATTCTGTTCATATTGTATGTTCCAGAGCTTCTCCCCATCTCTAATCAGCCCCTTTCTCTTTTCTACCATGCCTTCCTCACTCTATTACATATTTGTTTCCTCAACAACCCAAACATAACCAGGTCCTTGTCTCAGACTCTATTTCTATAGAACTCAATAGAAGACTGTACTGGATAAGAAAGAGTCCAAAGGGCAGAATATGTGGTGAACCACTGGGTGCTGTTGATTCTTCTTGAAATTTCCTTATACCAGGGTATTACCTTCTTTTATATCATGCAACAGAGCAATTTGTCTGACTTCAACTTATTTAATTTTGAGAAGTTAAGGAGGACTGATGTGGAATCAAAGATCTTAATATCAGACCCCTGCTTTACAGTAACAAGTTTAATCATCTTATGCAAGTCCCTAATTGTCTTGAGCTTCCTTTTTCTCTCAACAAGATGGGACTATATTTATTGGTGGTGGAAGGATAAATACAGAATTGCCAATTTCTACCCAGGACAATTGGTAATATAGGTCTACACCAAGATGTACACAAGTGCTCATAGTGGCATTATTCGTAACAAATATGGAGCCAACCCAAATATCCACCAACCATTCATCAATCAAAGGTAAGAACTACTGATACATACTACAACATGAACCTCAAAAACATCATGTTATGTGAAAGAAGATAAGCACAGAAAATTAAGTAGTATGTGATTCCATTTATAGGAAATTCTCAGTTTAGAGGTTGTCTAGGTCTTGTGGAGGTTCTGTGGTCAACTATAAATTGACATGGGGGAACTTTTGGGGGTGCTTCAAATGTCATAAACATAGTTGTAGATATGGTTGTATAACCACAAATTTAGTAAACATCATTTGAATGGTATATTTATAATAGCTGAATTTTATGGTGTGCATGCTATACCAGTAAAGCTGCCAAAATAGAACTTCATTGCTTTGTCCTCCCTTTATATACATATGTGTGATATAGATTATATACTATATAATGTTATATATACATATATATATATATATATATATATATATATATATATATATATATATGTATACATATAATTAGATATGTGGATTTATTCCTAATAAATAAAAATATATTACGCAGCACTAAAAAATGACAAAATCATAGAATTTGCAGGGAAATGGATGGCACTAGAGCAGATTATGCTTAGTGAAGCTAGCCAATCCCTAAAAAACAAATACCAAATGTCTTCTTTGATATAATGAGAGCAACTAAGAACAGAGCAGGGAGGAAGAGCAGGAAGAAAAGATTAACATTAAACAGATTGATGAGGTGGGATGGAAAGGGAGAGAAAAGGGAAATTGCATGGTAATGGAGGGAGACCCTCATTGTTATACAAAATTACATATAAGAGGTTGTGAGGGGAATGGGAAAATAAACAAGGAGAGATACGAATTACAGTGGATGGGGTAGAGAGAGAAGATGGGAGGGGAGGGAGGGGGGATGGTAGAGGATAGGAAAGGTAGCAGAATGCAACAGTCACTAGTATGGCAATATGTAAAACGTGGGTGTGTAACTGATGTGATTCTGCAATCTGTATTTGGGGTAAAATTGGGAGTTCATAACCAACTTGAATTTAATGTATGAAATATGATATGTCAAGAGCTTTATAATGTTTTTAACAACCAATAAAAAAAAAATTTAAAAAAAAATAAATAAATAAAAAAAAAAAAATATAGTAAAACATCAGGGTGTGGGTACTATCATAGTTACTTCCTGAGATTGCTCTAAGGGGTACATGAAATAAGTATGTGGTATTCAAATTATGATAATTCTTCTGGCTGTTGTTATTTCTGTTGTAGTTGAGCCAGCTTTTCCCCCACTTAGTTTTAAGAGCAAAACTTCTTTTTCTTGGAAGTGCTGATAACCAGGATGCTTTGGGATCTGCTATATGAGACATTTTGTCCATTGGTGTGGACCTATATTACCAATTGTCCTGGGTAGAAATTGACAATTCTGTTTTTATCTTTTTACCACCAATAAATATAGTCCCATCTTGTTGAGAGGTAAGGGAAGCTCAATACAATAAATGTTTTAACATTTATTTAGTCATTTCTTGTAACTTAATTAAGGTATATTTGATTCCTCATGTAAACATAAGCTGCAAAACATGGTGACTTCTCAGCATTCCAGATGCAGTAAAATATTAACCTGTGGTTCGAGCAAGGACACAATTCTGCAACAGGCATTACATTCTGATCAAATTCATATTATTTTTGAGAAATTGAATATAGTATGTTGGGCTAAGTATCTCTGAAAAACCAATACATATTTTCCCTCTCTATCTTGGTGACATTAGACACACTGAAAATTCTACCTAGATGACCTTGTATTTTTTGAAAGGCAAATACACCTGCTGGTGCGTTGTTTTGGGCTTAGCCAGAAATTATTGTTAATTTTGTGCCCCCCCCTCCAAAAGCAGATTACTAAAATACATTAGCTTTGGGGGTATATGCAGTATGGACCAATTTGGACCAATTTAAGCTTCAGAGCAAGATTACACCCAAACAGAAGTGCTTGTAGAAATGAATTGACAACTCCAGTAGTTTTAAATCAATGCATGCTGGGCAATCAGACTCCCTTATCGCTCCCCAAAATGACCTGCTTACAGGAAATTGAAGCACTGTTATAGTTGAGATAGCTGTGCAATCCCCATGCTCAAAGTGGTGATCACCTTCAAATTTAAGCACTTAATTTAAGAGCTCCAATAATTTTAAATTGCTATGTGCCGCAAAAGAGTGACAGACGGTTACCAGAGTGCGCCAGTATTTTTAAAACACTTCACTGTTCCGTTTAATATATTTCTGTGGAAAGGTTCACAGCAAGTTGAAGCAAATTTCCAAATTAACATTGAAAAATGAAAAGAGACATAGCAACAAACTTCAGATTGGTTTTCTTTTTCCTTTTCCTTTTTTTTTCCCCCTCCCTAGCCAAAAGAACGGAGTAAGCCTAGTCACTCATCTTTCCTTTGTATTTGAAAAGCCTTGGGGATTTGTCAGGAGCTAAAAATAAGTCTGCCTTTTAAAGTATGGAACCCCCTGGCGAAGCCACACTTGGCAGTAGAATAGCTCTGCAGAGAGAACCAGCAAGAATGGCCCAGGGAGCTAAAGGGAGCCAGGCAGCTTGCATTAATAGTGGCTCTGAAAAATCCCTGCTAGAGTTTTGAAGCTCCAGGGAGGCACCTGGAATCTGGCCTGTGGAGTGAAATTTAGAGGGTGCGATTTGGAAGCCTCACACAACCAGAGGCTGTGTCTGGAAGCGCCTCTGTGTCCTGATACCTTTCTTTGCTCTTTTGCCCTGAATTTCTGTGTAAACCCAGTGCCTTGCTCAAACACCTGCCAAGTCCCTGGCCTCACCCTGTCACTTTGCCTAGGCCAGGCCAAACCCCTGAGGCTCTGCTCACTATGCCTCACTCTTCTCTCTTCCTCTTCTGGCCTCTCACTCCCCTTTTCTTTCCTTTATGGGTAAATTGCTAGTCAGGACTCCACATTGGTCCCTGATCCTTACCTCTGCTCTCCAAATTTATCTCTATTGATTTTATCTGCACAATGTTCCTTTACTTGCTAACAGGGTCTATTTTTCCCCCTTGCAATTGGATATGTAGTCTGTAACCTCTTTTAACCTCTTCATTGACAACAAGTTTTTTTAAAAAAAAATTATTTTTGTATACTTTAAACCATAAACTCTGTTTTAGGTATACAGGGTTTTTTTGTTTGTTTGTTTTAATATTACATCCAAGTAATCATCACTGCAATCAAGATAAAGAATATCTGTCATCCCCCTCCCTTCAATTTTCCTTCATGCCCATTTGTGGAAGCCATTGCTCTGTTTTGCGCCACTGCCAATTTTTGTGCTTGATTCTTCACTAATGAAATGACCATGACAATAACCTACAGTTTATAGGCTGTTCTGAGATTTGAGTGGGGACCTAATGTTTCCTAACAACACTGAGGGCAAAGGAAAGAGCCTGCCCCAGGGATGGGGGAGAACTTTCTATAGGCCTTCGTTTCTTTGGAAAATTTGTGTTTAAGTTAAAATTATTTTCTTTTACTTCTTTTATATTCACATTTATAATCACTTAATAGTTACACTTTAAATTCCTTATCATCCAGTAAAAATAATGTTCATTGAGATGTGCCGCATTTACTGTGTGGTTTCTTGTGTATCCAGACAGATCAAGGCTCTCCCCAGAGTGAGGAACTAACTAGGAGTTACCTTGGTTTAGGGAAGTTATCTAAAATGTTTCTCCCAGCAAATCATGCCACAGAGCTGCCACTCAGGATCCACAAGTTCTTATAAATTTCAATCACCAACAAAGGTTGGTCTATCAACGTGGGGCTTCCTGAAATAGTACTTAGGGAGGAATTTAGGCTTGAAAAGACTTTGATTTGGTGATATGGAGCTTTAGAAGGAAGGTGATTCATTTGCCAGCCTTATATGCATAGGGGCTAGGTCTACGTGTGGAATTCTTAACTTTGCATTTATGAGGTTTATTCACTAATTATTATAATTTGACCACATTCATTGAACTTGTATGTGTCAGGAGCTTTTCTAGGTGTACACTTGTTTTGTGCATTTAGCTTACCATAGGATTTTGCAAAGTAGAAACAAGTATCTTCATTTTGTTGATTGAAGAAACTGCCTCACCCCCCAACCAGAGTATTTAGCCAAGCTACTTAAACTTGTATAGAGTCCCATAGTGAGTAGGTGGTGAACTCTGGATTCATAGTCACATTAGACCCTAAATGTATCCATCTATAACATCTCCGTATTAAAAAAAAAAAAAAAAAATTGGTACCCAAATAAAAGGTGAAAGTTCAATGTACTATTATCATCTCGGGCTTCGTATGACTTTACATTGTGAAATGATGTGCTTTAGCAAGAAATTTCCAGTGATATGGTTGTGTCTGTGAGTGTGTGTGTGTGTGTGTGTGTGTGTGTGTTTAATCTCTCCTCTTTTTCATCATCCCCACTCTAACCTAGTTCAGACCTGGAAAGGATGGAAAGTCAGATCTCTGGAAGGGATAAATAACTTTGATCTTCTATGAGAAAAGGATCCCAGAAAGAAAATTGGCAAATGATGAACCATGTGGCTGTGATAGAGGTCATCAGACACAATGGGCTGCCTGGACCTTGTGATATTGGTTGGAAAGGGTCATGGATTTCAGTGAGAGAGAGAGAGAGAGAGAGAGAGAGAGAGAGAGAGAGAGAGGGAGGGAGGGAGGGAGGGAGAGAGGGGGGTAGCGAGCATTCTTTATGAGAGGCTCTTATTCTGTTGCAGGCAAGTGGCACCAAAATAGATAGGGCTTGGCTGCTGTGGGATGTGGGGATGAGGGCACAGCATGTCCTTGGCTCTGGGAAGGATCCAGTTCCAAATGGAAGCTGAACATCTCAGCACCTCCTGTCTACCAGCAGCCCCTCCAATCCCCATAGAGGGAGGGTGACTTTTCATTTGGAACAATGCTAATGGAGTCATTCGGGTCAGTGTCTCCGAGATAAAATCTGTCACTCCCTTCTGCAGGCTCATTATTTCTACCTTCAGGCTGCAAGGAGGTGGCAGAACACTAGAGGATAGGGTTGTTTCCTCCTAGGGCTGACTCTGTGTGTGTGTTTTGTGTGTGTGTGTGTCTCTGTGTGTGTGTTTGTGTGTGGTCTTAAAGGTGTGATGAATTAGGAGAAAGCCTTTTGTCTTCAACAAAGAGGGTGTCCAAGTTTCAATTCCATACATAAATTTTATTGCCCCCCCCCCCCAATTCTGACCTCAGTTCACTTCTGTACATGCTTTAAATGAGACATTTAACAATGACAACAATGCAAACAACCACCAAAAATGAGCTGCATACAGGGCTGGACTCAGCCTGGAATTACACCCCACACGGCTCTAATTGTTTAGTAATTTAAACAGAAGAGTGGCATTATGTTGAGTCGGCGATTCCAAATTATGCTAAAGCAGGATTTTGTCAGCTGGAACCTTGGCCTCGTTCAGGAACATACTTGGCGGTATGCAACAGGGACCACGAATCCACAAGGGTAGAGAAAAATGACAGACAGAGTCTTCCAGAAACCAGCAAACAATCACTAATCAAGCTGCTACTACTTCACAATGAGTGGGAACACTGCAATTATGTGAGCAGTGTTAACACCTTGTCCTTCGGTGAGCTCGGCTGTCAATCAAAGATGAAATACCACCTTTATCTAACAGCAAGGACAGAGGCGCACACACACTGGATATTTCTCTCCGATTCTTGAAAAGTTACATTTTTTCCTAAAGAGTTGATTCCATTTTGCGCCTTCCTGCCCCTGGCACTCTTAGGAAATATTGACAATAAATACCTTGGATTCGCATATCTCTAAAGTTTTCATGGCCACCTGCCATTCAAATGCCTTTAGAGTTTGCCACCTGTGGGCTGACCAGGGGCTGTGGTGAAATGTTACTCTTTGTTTTTACAAGGCCGGCAGCTGTTTTATTCTCCATTCTACAAGCTCTCATTGACTGACTACTTGGTGGCTTTTATGACCACCATCGAAGCCTCTGTGGTTACTCTAATGACCACTGTCCCCCTCATAGTCCTCCCCTTCCAGCCACAGCTGACTCTGTAAAGCAGGGAGCCAGGCTCTGTGTTGCCAGATCTTCATTCTGGATTCTAATGTAAAATTTCCCATTATTTAAATACAAAGCAACTACCTGACAATGAAACAAACACATACCTACAGTGAAATCTAGACAAAATACCTGTATGGGGCAGATAGGGCTTTCAGACCATTAATTTTGATGCCTGGTCTCTAGAGTCTTGGATTCACATGATTTGCTGCTCTATGGCATCTTCTCATCTTTTACTTTGTAGACCAAGGAGGTGTCTTTCCCCTTCTGGGAGGTGGCTGTTGTAAGTGGCAGGAGCATTGCATTGGACATTAGGATTACTTTAGGTCAGACTGGGCTTTGACCCCTGTGAATGATCCCAGGTAGGTTGTTTCTCCACTCTGCACCTCATTAAGCTGCTCCATCATTGAGATGTGAATGAGTGCTAGCCTTGTTTCTTGGTTTTTAGATTTTATTTTATTAGGATTTAATGAAGAATGGATATGAGAGTCCAGGGCCTGGTGAACTATTGAGCACTACAGAGGAACAAAGCTTAGGATGGTGGTCAAAATCGGGATTGTGTCCTGTTGGATACATAACAAACCAGCTGTGAGAGCTGGTTAGGTCTGTGATCCCTCTGGATTTCAAGTTTCTCATTTGCAAGAATCTTTTCTTTTGGGTGTGTGGGGGGGTAGGTAGTATAGTGAAGGATACGAGGTACACCTGAATTCAAGTGGAGGCTTGGCAATTATTCACTGTGTCATCTGGGTCAGTCCTGTGATCCCGTGCTACTCAGGGTGGTGGGGCAGCATCAGCATTTCCTGGAGCTTTTTTGAAAATTAGAGTCTCAGGTCCTGCCCCAAATTTGCTGATCACAATCTGTTTTCCAGGCAGTGTGTAATCACATAAAAGTTTGGGAAACATTGACTTAATCTAATGATGTTCAGACGTAGTCCAGGGCCAACAACATCACCATCTGGAAACTTCTTGGTGTCCCTTGCAGACCTGCTGAATCAGCAATGTGAGGATGCCTATCAGGCATTTGTGGCTCAGCAAAACTGGTAGGTGATCCTGAGGCACTACTGATTAAACTATATGAGGTTTGGTTACATCCTCATCTTTAAAGTAACTGCAACCCTTTGACAATCATTTAGATATTTGAAAGACGACAAAAAACATGGTAGTAGTTTATCTAATACAACAGAATATAATATAGTAGAATATAATATATTTTATAATATGTATCATGAATAATGGTATACATGATGAAAAGAACTTAGTGTGCATTAAACAATGAAAAACAAATTGGAAACAGGCAATTGGTAGGGATCTGTACCAGTTATGGCATGTTGGTTTCAAGCCAATAGAAGCTAGCCTTGGATAACTTAAGGAAAATGGAATTTATTGGAAGGATATGGTGTAGGTCATATAATGAAATTTAAGAGCAAAAAATAAAAATGAGCCTCCAGCACTTGGAAAAGACAATGAGGAGGGAAGCTAGGACAGCTGTAGAAGTTGATAAATACTCTCTCCAGGGCACCTCTGTCAGGGTGACTCTCTTCCAGTTGCCCTTGGGCCATTCTATTAGAGATCCAAATTCTTGGTGAAGTAATTGCCTAGCAGGTTTGGGTCTTTGGCAGGAAGAGACACCTGAATTGCCATGTGTACTGGGGGTGCGAGAGTTTCTCAAAGCAATGTGCTATTCCCCCAAAATGCAGGAATGGGAACTGGATGAGCTAATTGACAGAAGCTTATTGTGGATATTTCTAGCTCTAGTATTCTGAATCTAATATTATGCATGGACCTTGGACCTTTACAATGACGGGGAACTCCTGAAACAGCAAGGTGAAAGACGAAGTACAGCTCTTTTGGGAAATCTGTCTGCTCCCTTCCATGCACAGCTGTAGGACTTTTCTTTGTATCCAGGCTTAAGTAGTTTTGCTTTGGATGATGAAAGGAGTTGTACGTGCCACCATAACTAAGTTCTCCTTCACCTACGCCACTGTGGCTCACAAGCCTCCTAGCTTACAGCAAAGCTGTGAGGTTTCCCTTGAGAAAGGGCAGCTCCTGCTCACTCACTAATGAAGCCAGGAAGCAAACAGCAAAGCATGGGGGAATGACTTGTTGGACATCTTTCTTTTCCTCCCACAGTTTTATAAGTGATTATGAAGACAAGCTCAGGCTTGAGATTTGCCATATGGATTTAATGTACTGTTTGTTTTCATGGATATTTCGTTCCTGAGGGGCAAATGGCTATGCATTGCTTGGGCTCTGGTCCTATTATTTTTTTCTCATCATGATTGTGCCAAATAATCACAAAAATGACTCTTCTGTGTGGGGTTTCTCCTGGCATGTGCCTGTGCCATGGTAACAGTAGCTGATAATGTCTATTCTGTGAGGAAAAATTGGCATGAAGGCTGGCTTATTTAATGTGCATGTGAGGGAACAAGGGGTTTGAGAGCTTTTTAAGATGATTGTGCTGATACCTTGACCATTGTCTTGTGCCTCCTAACATTTGCTAAGCAAAGCATAGAACACCTGAAGAGACCAGGAAGGCCAGGATTGCAGTGCCCACCTGTCATCCTGCAGGTATGCCCAGCATGAGCCGTTAACTCACTTTTTCACATATCCTGGGTGACCTGGTATTTTTTTCATCACAACTTACAAGAAAGGTATCAATGATTATCTTACAACATTGTATTTAAAATAGCCAGTAGACCTAGGCCAAGGTAGCCAGTATCAATGAAATAAAAGTAAAGTGATTAGTTTTCAATGTGAAGGAGTAAAGAGTTCCTTAGCTCAATAGCAGACCTATTTCTGTCTGCAGGAGGAAAGCTGGTGAAGTACTGTGAGAAGAACAGATGTAGTGACATCACCCCTTATGAAAAGGGTCTAATTCTCATGTATTTATTAAAGGTGGAAATTACATAAATTAAGATCATGGGCTGGGGATGTTGCTCAGTGGTAGAGCACTTGCCTGGCATGCACAGACCCTGGGTTCCATCTGTAGCACCACAAATACACACACACACACACACATGCATACGCACACGCGCGTGCACAGAAAAATCTCTTGAATTTCAAATTAAGTTCAGAATCTATAGTTTCTATAGTTTTATGTATATATTTATGCAGCAATATAACAGTATATATAGTATATAAGATGTATATATGATGTATTATGTATTATATTTTATATGTAATACATTATGCAATATATTATATACCAGGTATATACACATACTAACAAATATGATCACATATTTATAATACATACATAAATGATAAATATATATATACATTTAATTTATAATATTTTACATATATTATATATATATATATATTATATATATATATATAAAAACTATGCAAGCCCATATACCTGTGTATTTAACATTATGTTTGGATACATTTTCATAATATAATTTTAGAGAATTTTAATTATATAATTGAATGTATTCATATTAGGAATCCCAGACGTTATGGCACATGTGATTAACTTCTCTCCACCTCAAGGCCTTATTATAGAATAGGAAGCAACTTCTCTTGGCTCCATCACGAATTTCCTCATTTTCTCCCTGCATACAGGCATAGTCTGAGCTCAGCATATGATATTAGTCTGGTTTTTCTGCCTAAATGCTGTGAATTTAAGATATGTGTATGTATAAATATAAAGCATAGGTCATATTTGAAGTGTTCTTCTTCTTCTTTTTTTAACCAATTTTAGTTTTGGACCCAGGTAATTTGGAGCAAAAGAAGTCAAGGAAAGTGCTAGTCTGCTAGAAATGTCTTCAAGAATAGCAATTGTTTTGTATCCATTCAAAGAGAAGCTGAGGATTCTGGCAAATGGATGATATTTTAAATCCTCATAATTTATTTACTCTGGGTGGAGGATGGGAAAGGCAGCGGAGCACAACAGACACTAGTATGGCAATATGTAAATCAATGGATGTGTAACTGATGTGATTCTGTAATCTGTGTATGGGGTGAAGGTGGGAGTTCATAACCCACTTGAATCAAAGTGTGGAATATGATATGTCAAGAAATTTGTAATGTTTTGAACAACCCACAATAAAAAATTTAAAAAAAAAATAATTTATTTACTCTTATTTTAACCATCATAAAATTATGATCAATTATACATGAAACTGAATATTAGAAGCCGGCGGAGAAACATGCTGGCACACATTTCCTTTGTGTTCGGTCACCTCAAATGATAAACAACTTACTTCTATACTTATGTCTGTGAAGATGCATATATATATATATATATATATATATATATATATATATATTATGCATGTCAAGTACTATGTAAATCAGCAGTTATCATTGCTGCACACACTATTTTCCTATAAACTCCAATTTGATTTTCATAAACAACTTTTCAAAAACGATGTTTAGCATTTTCCTCCCCAAGAACCTCTGTTGAACCAAGTATATTATGTGCTTTTTCCTTGCATTGTCTTTAAGAAGCAAAAGAGGGTACCTTGCAAACTAAACTTGTTCCTACTTTTCCTGTAGAAGATGATAGGATGGGGATAATTTTCTGATTTGTTGGATTTCTTTTTGTTTGGCTCTAATTTGTTCTGGACTGACTATAAAGAATTAAAATTAGTTTTTGAGTATGGTTCTTAGAATCCATCTCATTAGGTTAGACTTATACCTTAAATTTCATCATTGAAAAAAGTAACACTTGGTGGGTGGGCTTGGGGGAAGCCTAGATCAGGAAATACAGGAAAAAAAAGTTGCATTTCAAATGAAGTTTTTCACTCGTTTTTCCCTACAACCTGTCAATAGAATATTCTAAGAAACTCTACTGACGACAGAATTTGTGCCCTCCAAAGGTCCCAGATATGCATAATACGTTGTGTTATGACAGGATTCTCTTCATTGTCATTTCAGGTTGTGTAGAATGACAGGAATAAAACAGAAAAACAAGAGTTTTGTGTAGAATAAGAGTAGAGTTCATCACGGCTATTAAAAATTCTAATGACATGAAAGCCAATTATTGTGAATTCAGGTGGTTATTCTGAATGTACTTAGGTACGTGACAGCTGAGGTAAACATTTCAGTCCCAGACAGCTCCATTAATTAATTACCACTCAGGATTCTAAAGCTTGCTTAGGTGCTTCAAGAGCCACACGGAATACTTATAAGATGCACACTCCAGGCAAGTCCAGACAGGCAAACTAGTACCTAATAACAGTTTCTCCATGTACTTGTTTGACATTTATTTATTAGAGCAAAGCTCTGATTTAAAAAATATTTTACCCCAAACTCCATTTTCCCCTGTATAGAAAATTGGTAGAAAATCTATAGCAACTTAAAAAGAAAAAAATTCTGTGTCTGAAGAGGGCAGCCTTTCCACAATTTCTTGGAATTCTCTCCACTTAAATGCAAGTTGCATTGGTCAGTTAATTTTGTGTGTGTGATTTAATGCTTGTGAATGCTTTTATGCATGCCTGTTCTCTTCGAATTAGCCCTGATTCTTAACCTCATTTTCCTTTTCCATATTTTTTCAAAATTTCCAATCCTGTAGACGGCAGCAAGATTCTACTCTGTAGACGTTTGTATTTGGAAGAAATAATTTCACCCCCAATTGAGCAATTTAATTGTGTGGAGTTGCTTATTTCTGTATAAAATTTTAAACTTTACAAAGTCAAGTTGTCCCTTCTTTTAAGGATTCTACCATCTTAATTTCTCTGAAGAGGAAAAATGGAGTATGTTTTCTTAATTTTCTACCCACAGGAAGGATCAGCTCCATGCATATTTTCAAGAAAAGTCATAATAGCACTTTTTTTTTTCTGACACTCTATTCAGCTAGAGAGTGAAAACTTCAGAGCTTTTCTACTTGTAGTCACATTTTCCAGGGAGGTGTGCATGTCAAGGGCATTTTGTATGCGGCAGTTAGCATTGCAGGATGGGAAGTCATAGTCCATTTTAGAAGGGGATGCCATGCTTTTCTGGCTACCCACATCCAAATGTTTAAGTCAGGGCCTTCTTACATCTGCCCATGGTTAGGAACTTATTGTAGAAGAGGTGGAATCTGGTGCTGTTTTTGCAGAGGAGAACTTGGTCTTTCAGCTTCCTTTCATAATGCAGATTAAAGGGCGGGAGGAAATCCCAGGATAAACATTTCCACCACACTCTGTCACTGGACATATCAGTACAGCAGGAAACTTCTTGAGAGATTCATGTCTCTGTGTGATAAGGCAAAGTATATGGGATAGGAAAGGGAATCTCTAATTCAATAGGAGTTTGATTAATTCTTAAGATTCAGTGAATGACACTGCCGTCCTCAAACTTTTAAAAGTTCAAGCTTTGAAGAGCCTTGTGGAGACTAGGACCATGGTGGCTCCTAAGTGAAGGGAGGTCTGACTATCCTGAGGATTCTATGGCTTGAAGGAAAGGGAGTTGAATCCTGGATTAGAGGCAGCCCCCTTCTGGGAAATGGAGTTCTAGTCGACCTGCGGCAGCTCCTTCTGTATGGCATCATTTATAAGAAAATACTTTGAAGATATATAATGTAATATATGAATATAAGAAGACTCATATTTTCACAGAAGATTTGACTTTAGTTCAACCTTCCCAATTTATAGATGAGCAGAAATGACCTGATTAATACCACGTAATTAGTCTCAGATCCAGGAGGAAAAAAAAAAAAGGATTCTTCCTAGGTTTATTTCCTTAAATCTTATGAGGCAATCAGTCCTCAGAAAGGCCTCTAATCCCTGCCTCTTGGAATTCACATCCTGTTTGGACCCTTCCCACGTTGTGCCATGATTGCTCTTTTGGGCCAATAATCACTGGTAATCATTGGTGATGAATGAGAAAATTTAAGATTTCTTTGTTTAAAAGAACTCTGCCAGTGCCTGACCATTGCTATTTGTGTCTTACAAGTTTGGAAAACACTGTACGAGAAAATCTTCTATTAATTAGACCAATGAAGCCTACTCTTAGTTTGAGGTTCTAGATATACTAATACCTTGGCATTTTCTGGAGGTAATAACCCTATCTGTAACTTCCTAATGTGATGGTTTTCATAGTATAAGTCTATGAAAAAGTAGTACTCAATCTGTGATGGGAGATATGGAAAGGCTGAGGACCTGGGAAAACATGTTAAGCAATTAATCAGTCTTCTATTAAAAATAAATAATTTAAAACCCCAAACCAAACACTTTTTAGACTTCAAACCTTTGTGCGATCCTATGTAATAAAATCAAGAGGTCGAGTTTGTCTTAAAGTGTTCATGGACCCTCCACTTTCCAAACCGGTTCCCTGAGGAGTTAGGATCAAATTATTTAGTCAGGCTGATATACACTGCAAGTTAGAGAAATCGTTATTTCCTTAGGGCTGTTCTAAGACTACTTTCTGAGATGTTAATAGATATTCAAAAGTTCAGTTGAGAGAGCAGGAGAGACAGATAAAAATTAAGTAAACAGGTGATTTAGACAAATAACATTGGGACACTGAGTTGAACAAATTGGTCCTGGCTATTTTAGTAGCTCCATGCAGAAAACCACTCTGTACCAGTAAGCCTCCAAGAGCCTTGAAGGCCATCTGTGGAACAGTAATTCTCAGGTTTTTTTTTTTTATATATGCTAAAATATCCAGTGATTCTTCCAGAGAAGGATCAGAGCAATGTCCTGCTTTCCTTGCACCTTAACATTCCATAAGAGTAAATGACAGCAAAGCTGGTGAACCAAACCTGGCCCAAGACAGGTCTTCCAAAGATGTTTTCATGATGTAGAGCCAGACCTGTTTACCGTAGCCTGTGGCTACTTTTTCTTGGTACAGTGGCTCACTTGAGAAGTTGGGAAAGAGACTACATGGTCTACAAAGTCTAAACTATTAACTGTGTCCCTTATCGAAAAGATTGAGTGAGGCTTGGGATGGAGCCATTATTCAGTAGCTCATTCTGTGGGCTCAATTTCTATATAACACAGTTTGGGAACACTGAATCAACTCAAGTTCTCCAAATGGGTCTGTGTGTGCCTCACCTCCAAATACTCTCTTAGAAGAAGAACCCCCTCTCTGTCCTGTTTTGTAACTGGTAGAAGATGATGTCTATTTCTGTAAGTCATGGAGAGTGGCAGATTGAGCCCAGTAGCTAAAGTGAATCAGTGCATTTCTGTACGATGCAGCAAGATCAAGTTGAGTTACGGAGAGAGCTGCATGATAAGAGGAAGCTTATCATTTATTTACTGAGCATCCTGTTTGCTGTTTTTAGTCTTGTACAGGAAGAGAGCTGGAGGTTACCTCGTGCTCAGGCCTTCAGGGACTTAGGTTCTGTCTCCTTGAAGAAAGTGACTGCAAGACAAGTTAAATAATGATGTGAAAATCCAGGGACTTAATTTTTAAAAAGGACCTAAGAGTGGAAAGAAAAGTCCTGAAAGTCCTGTTTTCCATGATTCAGAATAATGTTTTCCTCTCCCTCAGGTATGATTCACAAGATACGGTTTGCATTGTATAGACCTTTTTCTTATATTATGGTAAGGTAAGAGGTGAATAGCTTTGTCTGGTAATAAGGTACTTTAGTTATCTATTGCTGTGTAAATCAAATTACCCCCATATTTAGCAACTTCACATTTATTATCTTACTCCATTTCTAAGGATATGGATTATGCAAGCACATTGGCTGGGTAGTTCTGGTTCAGGGCCTCTCCTTAAGCTCTAGTCAAGTCATTCACCAGGATGACAGTCTTCGAAGATTTGCCTGGGGCTCAAGTTTCTGTTTTCAAGTTCACTGGCTTGGCCTGTGACAAGAAACTTAAGTTCTTCTCCATGTGGAACTCCCCTAGAGGGACTTGTAGCTTTTTCTCAGAATGATTCAAGAGTGAGAGAGCACAGCAAAGGTCTTTTATAACCTCAGCCTTTTATAACCCAACCTAGGAAGTGACATGCCATCCTTTCCACTCCATTCTATTGGTCAAACAGACGAATCCTGGGACAGTGTGGGAGGGGATTATACAACAGTGTCAGAAAGCAGAGATTTTTAGTGACCATCTTGGAGCCTGGCTTCTACATTGTAGATACCTACAGCCGTATGTGTTGGTAGAGAAACAACCATGCCCTCCTTTCTTCCTCTGACCAGGACACTCAAAACCCATGCCCAGGGAATTGCCCTAATGTTAACTCTCATATGCAACACCATTGCTCCCCTGGAACATCTTTGTGTAAATGAGAAAAAACTACCCTCCTTTAGATAGTTTACTTCCACCAATAGGAGACTTGCCATATTATATGATTGTGTTCTAGCAAGACACTTTGCCACTTTGGCTGGAAAGTGCTGTAATGCTACCAATGCTTGTTTGTTTTAATTTTGTACACGACTTCCTCATTCAGTGCACAATCCATATAGGTTACATATACTGTGGTCTTCAGTATTAGGAGTCTAATCATGTAATTATACATTTAAAATGGCTAAATATATTGGCAACCGCATCTTGATTATAGGGTTTTAAGAATCTCTCAAACAGATTTAATTTCTCCTTTTCAGTGTTCCCCTAACACTAACTCTTGTATTATAGCCATTGTATACTATTCCTTGTAACAGAATTTGTTATGTATTAACTTCCTCAGTGGACTGTCAACTTTTGAGGGTAGGAACCTCATTCGCTCACTCACTCACTCATCTATCTCATATGTTCTGAGACACTTCTTTGTGCATGATGGTAAAAATAATGGTTAACAAAGAAAAGTGGTAAGAAAGACAACCCTGCTCTGGTATTTAGGTTCTAGTGTGAAGCAGCGTGAAACAAATACATGAACAAGGAAATTCCAGATAGCCATGGGTACTGTGAAGAAATTACAATAGGGTAAATGAATAAAGAGTGACAGAGTGGGCTTATACGTGGTGGTTCTTTGGGGGAAAGAGGGAAGAGGAAGGAGAAGGAAAAACTTCTTAGAGGAGAATTTCATCTCTCTTTTATAAATCCTGTTACTAATAGAGTGCCTTTCACATACTACATAGGGAATAAGAATGGTTGTAAAGTTCAGGGAAGTGAGGGTCAAAGAACTAGCAAGGAAAAAACCCCTGCATGTACCATTTTGGTTTCGGTAATTACGTACTATATTTTAACTCCGAGAGGAAGATGGAGTCTTTGTTATTCCACATCTGCTTTTTGTAAGCAAAGCACAAAGGCTTGGTTAGGTCTCCTTAAATGAGATTCATTTATTTCTTCTCCCTCACTGGAAAATAAATAAAACCAAGAGGCAAAGCCTATTGAATATAGTTACGGAATCAGTCTTTAGTGCTTAATTGTATTGAGAATTTTCCCTTTTGTTATTTTGCACTGAGGCTAGCTCAGATTTATTTTACGTTTTGTATTGGAATGAGGACACAATGAGTAACTTGTCCAAGATCAGATTGCACAACTTCAGAGGGAGGAGGAGTGGTGATTTTGGAAGTGGTCTAGAGGAGCTCATTGAAATGATGGAAAGCCTGGAAAGTGGGGCCCATGGAGAAAGGTTAAAAAACAAAACAAATGAGTTGATTTAATCAAGAAAAAAATACCAAAGGATGGTTAGTATTAAAAAGATATGGAGAATATGGAATATGTGAGCTTCTTGCCATATACTTTAATGATCTGGGGATTTATTGAAACTGGAGAGATTTGGCTCCACTTTTACATAACATTCCTTTACCAATTGTTAGGAGTCTCTGTGGTATTAGGAATTTGTTAGAACTCCTTTTCTGAGTGAACTAGATCCAGACTTATTGGTTTCCATTATTGAATTCAATAACTTTTTATTAAAATAAGGGCAATTAGAGCACGATTGTGTTTATACAGGACAGAGTAAAGGTTATTTCTTATGTATCTCGTGGATACCGGTAGCATAGACCCTCAGGAAATTCTGAATCAACACCGTTTCTAGCTCCACACCTTGTGTATTGAAAATGCCACTGCTGTCTAGGTCATTTGCTTTGCTGGTCTTCTTGCATGATTCACTTCTTTGGAGTTGGAAACCTGTTTTGTTTTTTTGTTTTTTTTTTTTTTTACAGCTGAAATTAAAATTCCAAAACTTAGTTCTGCCATCCAGAGTTCAGTCTGTCTGAGCAACCCATGTTGGTTCCTGAATCATATTTGTCAATGACTTTCTTGTGCTAAGATGTGAAATGCAGATGTCGGATTGGCAACCTCTAACACGGTTTATTGGTTTTTCGTTTTTCTTTCTTCAAATGCGTTCAAGGCTTAATACAGCAATACCAGGAAAAAAATTCTGGTTACGGAAAGATGTACAGGTTCCTAAAATTTCTTATCTTATGGTGATGGGCAATTTAGACTTGAAGGAAGCTGGCCAGGTACAGGATAGTCGTGGGATGGAGCCTGGTGGCTGCCTAGTTGGCATCATTCTTTAACACTAAACTGCCATTGCATTGGGTCTGTTTTCCAGGTTCCTATGTAGCACTTCTTCTTTTTCCTTTGTTTAACAGAACATTCTGTTAAAGAGGAATGCACCAAATAGCATGCTTTTGCCACACAAATGTTCTATATTATCTTCCTCCTAGATTCCCTTCTCTATCACATAAGTAACCTGGATTTTCCATAAGCCCCACCTGCATGTGGAGGGAGAGAGAAAATGCAAAGTAGGGTAAATATTTTGGTCTCCATATTTCTTTGAAACTTCTAGCTTCTGCCTGCTCTGTAGATCACCTAGTTCTTTCAAAGCGACCTCACAGCATTCCTGACTCTTTTCAGTGGGTACATCATGAACTGCAACTTCAAAGGGGTTTCTAGCATTTTCATTATTCCTTGCCCTGGCTGCTTTTTGCCATTTATATTTTTTTATGAAACCATATGGAGGAACTCCCCAGGTTAATTTTTTTGAAGTCTGGCTCAATGACACTACACTTCCTAAGAAATTACAGAAGACATTAAGTCCTACCAATTTTTTATAGGTACTGGTTCTCAATTCCTTAATCACCAATGTCCCTAATTTGTCTCCTGATCATACTTGCCAGAGGTGAATAGTGTTAAGTTTACTGAAGCTATTAATTAATTTGTTTGAAGTTCACTTGGAAATTACTGTATTTCAAGCACAGACTGGCCTGGTTAGATGAATGAATAAGGCCCAGCCCCATTTTGCTCCCACCACCCACCATGACTATAAATATAGAGTCTATGGGGGGGTGATATTTAGAAGACCATTTCAAGACAGTGAAGTAAGAATTTTGGTTAGGGGCAAGCATGGATGTGTTAGAAGCAGATCAGGAGGGCAATGGTCTTTCTTGGTATTCAGAGTTTTCCAAGGAGAAGGTGGGTGTATAAACTAAAGATTTTGTTCAGCCATTTAATTGAACCTGTGGTTCAAGGTTCAAATCTTTATTGTCAGTTAAAAATCAGACTCTTTCTTCCTTAAGTAACTTCCTACTGTTTCCAGAAGCATTTTCCTGGAGTTTGAGTGTTCATTTTATCTACTTAGAGAAAAACTTAACTTCAATGACTATATGTGGCCGTAGAAGGGTGTGCAGGGATTATTCAGGAAATTTTCTTGGCTTCTAAAATTTCCTGTGAATAAATTAAAAAGCCTCTTAAAATGCAAATCACTGGATCCCACTCCCAGAAATTTATAAATTCCTGAGGTCAGAAAATTTGCATTTTAAACAAGCATCCCTCATTATTCAAATCTGGATACTGCCCTTTAACTACTGGTTGCTAGGGACACTAGTAGGAGGAAAATGAGAATATGAACAATTACTTAGCTTGTTTGTCAGGTACGTTTATTTTCATGCAAGCTGAAATCCAAGCTATACATTATGGCTAGTCCTTTCCAAAAAAAAAAAAAAAAAAAAATACACATCAAGGAAACTCGACCAGATTTTGGGATCTGAGTTTGATTTTTGACTATAGTCATATCCACTGGGCAATTCTGAACTTTGTCATATCTTGTCTTTCCCTTGTAATAGATGTTGACCAGTTGTTTTGTTGTTTAAGTCTGACTTTTCACATTTATCCTTAGCACTAGAAAGGACACGAATGGGTGAATCACAATAGACTGCAATTACCATTATAAAGTTAATTATACTTTTGCCAATGCTGAAATGTGTGTGACCTTTTGTTAAAAGTTAAGCAAAGCGTGGGCATGGGAATATTGTGACACTTATCAAGAAAGGATAGGTGTTCATTTCACATTGAGTTATCATTGCATTTAAATCCATAATGCCCATCTTCTTCCCTTCCTACTGTAAGGTTCCTTATTGACTTGCATTGTATGTTGCAAGCCTCAGGTTTTCTTTTAAAATGTGCTTTGCATATCAGCCATCATAGCTTGACTTTACCATACTTTTATTTTCATATTTAAAAAAAAAACCAAACTTTGTTTTTCTGATCATAAAGATAAAATTTATTATCGCAGTTTCAGAAACCCATATTGTGACATTAAACAAAGATGAGTTATATTCCAAAAACATGGTGCCTCAAATATTAGTCTGATGGTAAATTCCAAAGTATTGTGATTTAGAGGGATTTGCTGCTATAGGGACTCTCTGCTAAAGCCCAAATCATCAGGCTAGGAAACCAGTTGACAGCCCCTTCCTAAACAAAGCGGAGAAGTTGGAATCTATTGATGTATTCAGGCAAGGGTGTATTTTGAATTATTAATATTTTTAAATTAATTCAGGTTTAAAATGTTTCTTTGGTATTTTTAAAAACATAATATTGGAAGGAATCCAATCTTCTCGTGGACATTGCATTGCCACACTATCATCAGTAATCATTTATGCACTTCACAAGTGTAGAATCACTAAATTGTATAGATTGGGGCTGGATTAATTAACATGGAGGCCATCTAATTTAACCTTGTTTCACAATTAGGAAAATGAATATCAGAGGAGGTCATGATTATTCAGTAGTGGAGTCTGATATATTTGAAGTTCATTTCTGTTTCTTGTCAATGAGGAGATATGGTTCAGCTTTTGGTTTAACATCTAGCTGTTTTCTTGCTAGCTCACCCGTCATTCAAGCTGAGACCCAAAATGCTGCACTTACACTTTGCTCTAGGGTCCAACTCCATCAACCTCAGGAACTGGGAAGACATGGGAGCTGAACCCAGCTCTGCCTCCTCAGATGGCCAGATGCTAGAAAGAACTTGAATTGAGCTGACGGAGCACAGCATTTAGCCAGTATGCCATCCTCTCTGTGGCAGAGATTCAGGAAAGCTGTCAGAATCAGCGAAAGCCAACATAGAATTACACAGGGACCCTGAAAGGCAGATGCAATGCGTGGTGGTGAATGCAGGAGTCGACCGTATTACATTGGCATGCTGATCATTTTCCAAATGCCCCAATTCCTTGCACATCTTCACGCCTCTGTCATTCTGTTCTCTCCTCCTATAGCACCCATAGCTTCTGATGAATTAAATTCTGATAATTTGACTTTTCATTTGAATGAGATAGCAGAGTCTATCATTACACTCTGCAAGTAGCAGGAAAATGTGATTCCGGTGAATGGCATAAGAAGGATACAGGAAGAAAAAAAAAAATAGCAGCCTGAAGCTTTGCTTCATCTGCTTAACAAGATCAAAATAGGCATCTCTGCTCTCCTCTGGTCTTTTCCTCATGATCACAAAAATATGGTTCCAGCTCCAGAGAGCATGTCTGTATGTAGAGGGGAAGAAAGGTGGTGGAAAGGTACAAGCCTCTTTTGCCCTTTGACTAGGAAAACAATCTTCCCTCAAAAGTATCAGAGTCATGCTCCACTGACCAGAATCATGCTCCCTGTCCATTTCTGGAGGGGAGGAATGCTGGGAAAGTATGGAGCTTTCTTGTGGTAGATGCAAAGAAATGGGTATGGTTTTAGATGAGTTTAGTTACAACGGGATTGCAGCACTTCTTAAGCCCAGGGACTTAACGGCAATGATGTGGTCAGGTCTTTCCTGATATGTAGGATCTCTTTATAACAAGACTGACTGACTCTCAAAGGATCTCATTTTTTAACTTGAATATTCCTCTGCCAGTTTTGTTTCAAGTAGAAACTTCTAAAAATGTGATTTATTTTCTGTTTGTTGAAGTAATGCCTTATGTATGTGTAGCACTTTACTGTACCAAGTGCTTCATAATGTCATTTTGATCCTCACAGAAATTCATAATATAGAAGTGACTATCCCAGCATTATGGAAGAGAGAGCTGAGTTAGGGAGGTGGGTTCAAAGAGCTCACACAAACTGAGACTTGAGCAAGGCAGGTGGCACACTCCTGTCATCCTAGTGACTTGGGAGGCTGAGACAGGAGGATCCAGAGTTCAAAGACAGCCTCAGCAACTTAGCAAGATCTCAAGCAACTTAGTGAGATTCTTTCTCTAATTCGAAAACAAAAACCAAAAGAAAGCCAGGCCCAGTGGCACACACTTATAATCCCAGGAGTTGGGAGGCTGAGGCAGGAGGACCATGAGTTCAGAGTCAGCCTCAGCAAAATCAAGACACTAAGCAACTCAGTGAGACTGTTTTAGTCAGCTTTTTGCTGCTGTGCCTAAAAGAACCGAGCAGCACAAGAGTAGAAGAGGAAAATGTATTGGGGGGCTCATGGATTCAGAACTCAGTCCAAGGACAGTTGGTTCCATTCCTCAGGGCTCAAGGTGAGGCAGGACATCATGGTGGAAGAGTGTAGGGAAGGGAAATAGCTCACATGGTGATCAGGAATCAGAGAGAGAGAGATGTCTCCACTTGCCAGATACAAAATGCATACCCCAAAGCCACGTCCCCAATGAACCACTTCCTCTAGCCACACTCCCCCTGCCTCTAGCCATCACCCAGTTAATCCCATCAGATATTATTTCACTGATTAGGTTAAGGCTATGACCCAATCATTTCTCCTCCAAACCTCCTTGCATTGTCTCATACATGAACTTTTGGAGGGACACCTCACATCCAAATCATATCAAAGACAGACCCTATCTCTAAATAAAATACAAAATAGCCTTAGGGATATGGCTCAGTGATCGATGCCCCTGGTACCTGCCCCCAAACCAAACAAACAAAAAAACCTGGGACTTGAATCTAGGTAGATTTGCTATATCATCCTCACGTGTCTTTATCCTCGTATGTGCCGTGGACAATAGGTTTTAAGACACGTGAAACAGGTTAAGTTCCGACAGAGTCTACATGGGTTAAATTTTGGAACCATAGGCATTGAATAAATAGTTTGTTTAGAGGAATATAAAGTGTCTTCTGTTTGGGTGACAGCATGAAAATCTTTTTTTTTCCTCCCCTTTCTCAGAGATCCTCAGCCAGCAAGTCTCTTGGTGCTCCTTCCTACGGCAGATGGTCCAGTTCACAGCCACATCAGGTAATATGCTCTTTTTAAGAACCTTCACTTACTTGTTTTCCTGGAAGTGTGTGCTTGAACTTGCAATTGCTTTTTCACCCGGCGACTGTGGGAGCTACCAGGTTCTTGTCTACTCTCTCTATAAACGTGGCCCCTCTTGATAAAGGGCTGGGCAATTCACTGTGTCAATTACTTTCCTCCACCTCAATTGGATTCAGGGCTTGTGAGAAGGACAGTGAAAGGAAAGTAAGGAGTTTGGAAAGGCTGAAGTTCCCCTTCCAAAGCCCTCCTGGGCGAATAACAAAGAAAAATCATCAATTTCGCCATTATTGGAAATGAAGTTTGCTTTATTTTCCCTCAGTGAACAATGTCCTTTCTGTATCGTTTATTCCAGGAAATTGTGTACACACCCACATATATGTGCCTTCACATGTATGGTACACAGTCTCTCTGTAAGTTGATACATGAATATATTTGGAAAAGGTACTAATATTTCCAAGGATTGCTTTCGTGCTTAGTTTTTAGCGTGATTAACAACCCCTGTTGAGGTTGATAAATAGAGAGCATTATGTGCTTTTTTTTAAGGTAAAGTTAAGCTACTCTTGGTGTGTTATCTATGTACATGAAAAAACAGGGTCTTTTCTGTTGGTGAGCAGGTTTTACAGGTGACAACACTGTGACATGTGTGGTCACGCCTTCCAATGCTTGAAGCTTCATGTAGTTGGAACACTGGCTTTGTACTATCCCCTGGGGAAGACAAATGTTTGCATCACCTACTAGTTATGAGATCAAGAAGAAATGAACTCGCACTTGTCCTTTGAGTTCTTGGTTCAATTTCCTTCTTAGACTTTTTCAGGTCACCTCAGTGATTTTGAAGACAAGCATGTTATCAATACTTTATATTCACACCCCCCCTTCCATTTTATGGACTTTCTATGAAATAGAGTATGGGTGCTAATTTACTCCAACTTCAGCATAACGGGAGAACTTTTGGTGTGCTCATTTTTACCTTTTGTTTTTCAATGGCAAATTGATATTTTCAGTAAATAAAATTAATAAGAAAAAATAAATTATTGCATGATGCAGTATTGTATCACAGTGCCTATTTCTTACCTTGAATGGGTTGATGAAATTTGAAGTGAAGGTGATGGCTCGGTCCCCCGTTGGCATTGGTTTTGTGAGGATGCTGTACCACCTGCTAACTTTGGAAGGACATATTGCTTGATGCATTGGAGCTGAGCAAGGGGGCAGATGAAAGGGGCAGATGTCAGAAAACATAGGTTGCTTTGAATATCCAGGTTCCATTTATTTCTTACCAAGTAGCCATAGCCAGAAGGTGCACAGTGGGGTAGGAATATTTCTGAGCCCATCTGAGGCTTTCTAGGGCCAGAGTTGAACAAGTCACACCTCTCTGGTCTCACTCTGAAAAAGTCTTTTGGGATGTTCTAATCTAATCTTTAGTCTAAGGCAAGAGAGACCCTGAGATTGAAATTGTTTATGATTATATGAATTTAGTTGTTCTAAGAGTTTCCCAGAACTCGTTCCATTTTACAAGTCAGTAAGATCCTTCTGGATCTTTTGGGGAAACTTCCCAGTGAGATAATACAATGTTTCTTTTCTGCAAGTCTGTGCTGATCTTGGAAAACTTTGCATGTGAGGCAATGAAATAAGGATTGAAGACAGAGAATGTGGGGCAGTCCTTCTAATGAGAATATATCCTTTTAGTTTTCTGTGGTTAAAATGACCATTATAGGGGCTGGGGCTGTAGCTCAGTGGTAGAGCACTTGCCTCGCATGTGTGAGGCACTGGGTTCTATCCTCAGCACCACATAAAAATAAATGAATAGATATTTTTTTAAAAAAAGAAAATAAGAAAAATGTTCTTTAAAAAAATGACCATTATATTATGAAGTCATGGAATTTTTAGATGGCATTTGTCTAGTTTTAATATCTGAGGCTAGTTAAAATAGTGACTGTCCTATAAATATTTCCCAATTTTTAATCTTTGAACACTTACGGTCTGTGAAATTCAAGAGTGGATGAGGTATCAAAAATTGATTTCAGAAAAAAAAGGGGGTTTTGCCTGGGCATGGTGGTGCATACCTGTAATCCTAGCAGTTTGGGAGGCTAAGATAGGAGGATTGTGAGTTCAAAGCCTGCTTCATCAATGGCAAGGCACTAAGCAACTCAGTGAAACCCTGTCTGTAATAAAGTAAAACATTGGGCTGGGGATGTGGTTCAGTGGTTGAATGCCCCTGAGTTTAATCCCTGGTATCCCCTCCACAAAATGAGTTTCATTTTTACGTGTCACATATGAGAAGAAATGTGCTTCTAAGCTATGGATGGAGGGACTTTCAACCTAAGAGGTGTCTTTTTAATTGAGGGACATAACTGAGTGGCATTTGAAAATGGTACCCTGGTTAAAACTAATATTGGTGTTATTTCTTTTTGGATTGAAGGTTCCCTTTAATGGTAAGTGGAAGGAACTGGCCATTGTGGGTGAGACAATGTGTTTGTTCCTTTGCTTGTAGATCCACTCCAGGCTCTCTTGCTGACCAACTTCCAAGTAGGTTGTTTCAGTGGAAAAATTGGTGGCAATTAGGAAGGAAATAGACAGGGAAAGCCTAGGATATTCCTCATCTTCTCTGTCTGCTTGGGAAAATTTCTTTATACGGTCTGAGCATCTGGGTGGATTAGCTCCTAAGAGGCAGCCCTGTAACCCCTGTGGCCTCTGACTGCAATGTCTTTGTCTGTTGAGCCCCCAGAAAAGATAATGGATACCTTTACCCTTCCCTGTTAACTTGTTAGCTCTTTGAAACCCTTGTAACTAGTTTTCTATATTAAATTCCTCCTCTTGCATTGCCTGGTATGGACTTTTTTTTTTTCATACAAGTTGGTCCAACTGTTTTTGAACAAATACATCTATCATGGCATTATGTGCTTCATTCTTTTGTTCTAATAGTGGCGTTTTATTTTCTACATGTTATGTGACTATTTAAAGGATCACTAGCCTTGCAGTTGCTGAAAACTCTGAGATTTATTCTCCTGAGGTGGCCTGGTGGGTGGTAATCCTTTTATACCCCTGTCCCACACAGAATAATTATTCCTCTTCTTTGTTACTCATGTGCTAATCCTTCCCTTTTAAATTTGTGTTTATTGCAAAAACCTTTGTCTTTTGTGTTTGCAATATAATAGGCTTATCAGCTTCAGTCTTTGAAAATACCTACACAGATTCTCAGCCTGAGGTTGAAAGTACAACTGCTATGTCTATTCCAGTTCCCATGTCTTCCTCTGATTTTTGGTATCAGATTATATATATATATATATATATATATATATATATATATATATATATATATATATATATGTATGTGTGTGTGTGTGTGTGTGTGTGTGTATTTTTTTAAATTGAGTTGTAGGTTTATATTCACTAGAGTCCAAGTGGGCAAGTGGGTCTTACATTTTTTGTTTTCATTACTTGTAAACCTGAGATAGATACAAACATAGATAAAGTAATAAGTAAATCAGCACACAGGTGAATATTTGCCTGTTATGGAAGTGTACTCATATAAGAATTAAATAATCACTGTTCCTTCTTAATCATTATCATCACTGCTAACAGTTATTGAACACTTATGTGGGGTCTGCTAATTTCTTCATGTGCAATATCTTATTTAGTCCTCTCAATATCTCTTGGATAAAGATGTCATACTTTCACAGATGAAAGAACGGACAACCTGAACATTTAATTGACTTGTCCAATGACACAAGGTTAGTTCTGTCAGATTCCAGTGCCCTGATTGCTTACCGTATCTATAAAGGTTTTAGAGGAAACTCACTGAAAATCATTTTAACCAATAGTTATATTTTGAACTGACCAGAATATAACATTTGTGGCCTTTAGATACTTGTTCTATTTTGAAATTATATTTGTATGATTTTCTTTGTTGGAAAAGGGCTCATTGATTTTATTATAGGTCAGTCTAGTTGAAAAAGGACAAATTGCAAAGTATAGACTTTAATATACTTATTAATATGTTTTTCTTTTGAAAGGAATCATTTTGTGCTTAATTTGGAATAATTCGAAAACACACTTGTAAGAAAACGGTTTTTCTTCTCATTGCATTGTAAGTAATGTGGTATAAAGTTTTATAAGCTTATGAATATCTATACCAAATAAAACAGTCATTAGAAATAAATGAAACAGACAAGTGAGAGTGGTGACTAGCTGGCTGGTATCTTCGTATTTGAAATGCACAATGATAAACTAAAATTGTGATAGGTTTTCTATGCATGTTATATATTTCCTTTTTGAAAAGTTTCTTACTTCCCTCCATATCCTTCCTCTCATATTCAGAAAATTTCTTATGAATATTAATTTATCACTTCATACTTTATAAATTGAAAAATTTTCCTTTGAAAAATGGACACCAATCTAAGTCCTGTGTTTCTAAAACTTTCAATGTAAAGGTTTGGTCAATAGTGATTGATTGATAGATGATTCATTAACTCCTTGGTATACTATGTGTTTATAGTAGTCCTTGAGATGTGAGAACCTTAAATTTTATCTTATTAAAAGTGAAAACCAAGCCTGGTGCGGTGGTGCATGCCTGTAATCCTGGAGGCTGATTCAGGAGGATTGTGAGTTCAAAACCAGCCTTCGCAGCAGCAAGGTGCTTAGCAGCTCAGTGAGACCTGGTCTCTAAATAAAATACAAAATAGGGCTGAGGATGTGGCTCAGCGGTCAAGTACCCCTAAGTTTAATCCCTAGTAACAACAACAACAACAACAACAAAAAGTGAAAACATGCCTATAATCCCAGTGGCTGGGGAAACTGAGGCAGGAGGATCACAAGTTTAAAGCCACGCTGAACAATTTAGCAAGGCCCTGAGCAACTTAGCAAGACCCTGTCCCTAATAAAGAAGGGGTGGTCGGCTGGGGATGTGGCTCAGTTATTAGGTGCCCCTGGGTTCAATCCCTGGTATTAAAAAAAAAATAAAAGATGAAACTCAGTGAATATTTTTTTTAAATGATATAATGTGTTCAGATGTAACAATTGACTCAAGGGAGTTCAGATTGTCCAGTAGTGTCTTGTAGTAGCAGAAAACACTGGCAAGACTCAAGGCTTAATTTTTCAGGTACCAGGAAGGATTCATGTTAAATTAGGGAAGCAGAGAACATTTTTTGTTTGTTTGTTTTACTATTTTTTTGTTTTACTTTCTTTTGCACAGTAAGAGAAAGACGGGGAGTGTGTCCCACTGTTAAAAAGCTACAATGAGTCTTTTTCCTGGATTGTCTCATATATAGTTTTTAGACCTCAAACTAGTACTCTTCGAGGAGTAGGGGCTCATGTAGTTTCTGGTGACTACATGAATGAATGAATGATTTGTATGAAATAATAACAGAAATAGAATAGAAAATGGAGACTTCAAATCCACATTTATCAGTTTTTTCTTTCCTCGAATCATTAGTTTCTACCTTCTCTTTACCTGAAGTTAGCATCAAAGCTGATTGTTATGGATCGATTAAGGTACAATTAATTTACTCTTCTTTGGTGAGGGGAAATCCCCATCATTACCTCAAATATTATGGTGGGAGAAGTACAGGTGGACAGAGACCAGGACCGTCCATACTCTGAACCATTGGTCAATCCTGATATTGTGCTTTTATATTATCTATGTTCTACACTGGGGATTAACGTGGCAACCTTGAGATCTCAATGATGAACCTAAATGTCAAGACTATGTGTATGGTTGCTTGGTTTTATGGTGTCCATGGAGACAAATGTGAACTCCCAGTGTATTTTGGCTCAGGATTCTAAACAAAATTGACCCTCCTTATCAGTAGGGGATTTGTCAAACTATATGCTTATAATTTAAGTAGATAAAAAAAAAAATTTAGATCTGTATTTGTATCTGTATGTCTGCAATACTTACTAGCCAATGACCATCAGGAACAGACATGTGTTCAATATCAGGGCTTTTGGTCTTAGTATGTCCCCCAACATTCATACGTTCAAACTTAACTGCCAATGAGATAGTATTAAAGAGCTATAGCATTTGAGAGGTGATTAATAAAGTTATGAAGATTTAGTCCTCATGGATGGGATCAGGACCCTTATAGAATGACTGAGTGAATGGGATCAACCCTTTATATTCATTTCATCCCACTCCCAGAGGGAACAGCAACAAAGTTTCATAATTTCTGATTATTTCTTTATATGTACTATCTCATTTAACCATCTCAATATGGTAATGATATTGAGAACCAGTGATCAGACTCTCACCAGACTCTACCAGACCTGGTAACATCTTGCCAATCTTGGACTTGAATCTTGCAGATTGTGAGAAAATACATTTAAGTACTTTCAAGGTTACCCAGTCTCTGGTATTTTGTTATAACAACACAAATACACTGGTATAGTGTGGTCAAGAAGTGGGTCAAGTATCTGAAAATATGGAAGCAAATTTGGAGCAAGACAATGAGTAGAGACTAAACTAATTTGGAGGAACAGGCTAGAAAAGACCTCAGGTATTTTGTTATGGCCACATGAAGACAGCACATCATGGAAAGGAGGGTTTGTGAGTAAGGGGAAGTTATTAGGATGTGTTTGTTATGGGACCTGAGGCTGATTAGATGATTTTGATAAGAGTTGAGAAAGAGGGGGTTTGTTGAGGTTTGAGTAATTTTAGGAAGTGAGGGAAGTTCTCTGATTTGGTATCTTAATAATTTTATCCAGAAGGATAAAGGAGCAAAACTAAAGACATAAGTAGTAAAGAAGTAGTGGTCACTAATGTTACCTGAGTGAGGGCGGATGCTTGGTCCCTTTTGTGATTTAGATAGTGATCTTGTTCTTCACTCTGCTTGAACATGGAGTGGACTTGTTTTTGTCTGGTTCAATTACAATCATGAAGTAACTCATCAGATCTGTTGTTGGTGTTCTGTGAAAAGTTTTTGTTAAGGAGGTAACTCCAGGTTCTGTACTTTAGACAGCTGTCTTACACACAACTTACATGATTCATATGATTATATATAGAGAGAATGGAAGGACCGTGCTGTCTTTCCTGATGCTTGCATTTGTCCTATCATTTGCATCCATATATTTGAGAATCTGACCAGAATCACAAAGTGGCAATGTCTTTAACTAAAGTTTACATCTAGGTAACATCCCAGCATTATTATAAATACAGACAACAAGAGAAATCTGAAGTATAATTTCTTATGCATTTGTAAACCATCTTATTTACAAAGAAGAATAAAACTGGAAAAGCAAATATGATATAATATGAAACCTCATTTGTAAATGAGACCTTGGAATTTTAAATAAATTCATAGAATATGGAAAATTCGGTCTGATTTTGTCAATTTTTGTCTCCAAAGATTGCACCCTAATGAACCCTGCCTCCTAGTACTCACAATTCTATGTACTTTCCTCTCTTTGGAGCTCAGCTAGCCCTGTCACTGGCTTTTGATCAGTAGAGATACCTTATCTATGTAACACCTACCAGACAGTGACCATCAGGAATAGACATGTGTTCAACTATATTTTGGATTATGGTCTGACACTGCATAGGTTCTGACCCTAGATGCTAAGGGATCTTACAGTTTGGGCCTTGTGCTCATACAGTGATCATTCTAAGAGAAGATATATGCCAGATCGATTCCCAACTGTCTTTTTTTTTTTTTTTTAAAGACTAACCACTTTTTAAAATATTTATTTATTTATTTATTTTAGATGTAGATGGACACAGCACAATGCCTTTATTTTTATGTGGTGCTGAGGATCAAACCTGGGTCCCTCCCCTGCTAGGCGAGCACACTACCGCTGAGCCACAATCCCAGCCCCCACCCCAACTGTCTTAAGAATGCCATGCTCTGTGTGTGGAGGTCCAAGCTAGTGTTGTGGAGAGGCCAAGTGGAAGGAGAGCTGACTGGCCAGACCCCAACTGTTTCAACAATCCCAGTAGAGATGTTGAACGTATGAAAGAAGTTTCAGATGGTATCTGAGTCAGATTGTCTCTGATACCATTTGACTGCAACCCCATAAAAGACCCCAAGTGAAGGAACTCAACTTAACTCAGGTTGTAGTTTGTTAGGCAGAAGTAGAGAACTTAAATAACCTCATCTTCAAATAGATGTTACTAATATCCATACTAATGACTAGGAAAGTGTTGGCAGTATAAAGGTCAGCTATGCTGGGTTGAATGAATTGTTCATATCGATTTGCATTGATCATACCTCTTATATGAAAATGAATACTATCTAGTGTTTGAAAAAGAGGTTTTACCCTCCCATCATCTTTTTATTATTCATTTGCTGAACACATATTTTCAGACACATCAATGCCATTTTAAGTCTCATTTAATGTTCACTCAGGTGGAAGGATTCAGAAATCATGTGCTGCACTTTTCTTGCAGTGTTGACTGAAGGAGTGGCTGAGGTATAGTGAAGACAGTAATGCTCATCAATTATTATATTTGGTCCTCTTCATTGCTCCTGGGATTGTAGGATAGTTTTGGCCAATGAAATGCTAGTGGAAGGGACATGTCTCTTTTCATCTGATACATTAAGAACCTATCTGTAATTCCCTATTTTTTTATTACCTGATAAAACAAACAAACCAACCAGGTGTTCCAGGTAGTGCACTTTCAATATGATGGAATCTCTACTAGCCTGCATCCCTGGTAAATGGGGGGGAGTACACTCCATTGTGAATTCTTTATAGACGGTTGCATGAGCCAGACAAAAATCTTTGCTGTTCTTAAGCCACTGAGACTGGGGGGTTAATCTGCATCTATATTATAGTCGACCCTCTTGGGATGATTACAGCAGGCTTTAATATCCTAAAACCTCCATCACAACTACCCCAGGCCATTCAATATCAACTTGCAATCTATATAAAAATACATGATATGATTTTTTGTGTAAACAGAGCTTTAAGATAGAATTTCTGATTTGATCTCCAAACAGATTTCTACCTGTGAATCAATGCAGAAATTTTGGCATTATTGTATTTATTTGGGTAATTTGAGAACACTTGATATGAAATTATTCTCAGATTTGGTTGTTTTCCATTTTATTTTTGATAGTAATTTGTGGCAAGTTAATAACATAATTTATTAGGTAATTTAAAATGTTTATTCAGTCATTATTGATGAAAACATCTAATATTTTTTTCTTTTAAAAAGTGTTTATGATGGGCCTGGGATTGTAGCTAAGTGGTAGAGCGCTTGCCTAGCATGTGTGAGGCATTGGGTTTAATTCTCAGCACCACATATAAATAAATAAAAAATGATCCACCAACAACAAAAAAATATTTTAAAAAATGTTTATGATGAAATTTCCAGACTCATATGAAAATAAAGAGAATAGTGTAATGAACCCCATGAGCACCTTAACTCAACTACAGCAAATATCAACTTGAAGGCAATTTTGTTCCAAAGAAGTTTTGACTACCTAAAATTTTATTCTGTTTTGATTATTCTTTATAAATATATAACAATAATATCCTCTTCCCTCACCTCCAAAAATGGATCCAAATTTTCTCTGAACACTTGTATTCCATGTTCAGGATTATATCTTCCATATTCATCGCTTTCTTCTGTTTGCTAGAATGGCTTATTGATAGGGTGGTCATTCCACTTGATTTGGTCAGGTCAGTCTGAATTCTACACTTTATCATAGGGTAAGTATCAATAGCATACCCTTTCATTCATTCAAAAGTATCCTGATTTAGATGACAAATTATGTGGTTACCCTCATTATTAGAAAGTTGGGCCTGGGGCTGGGGTTGTAGCTATGTGGTAGAATGCTTGTCTAGCACATGTGAGGGGGCAGAGGGTTTGACCTTCAGCACCATATAAAAAATAAATAAAGTTGTAAAAAAAATAGAGTCCACAATGTGGATGGATCTTGTTTAAAGGAAAAAAAAAGGGGGAGGGCATACCATTATTCTACCTAATTCTTCCAAGAGGAAGAGGATATTATTGTCATCCTACTTCTTCCGTCCCCTAGAGTTGACTTCAAGACTCAGAGAAGTCTGAATCAATCAAAACCATCAAACTCTTACCCAACATTTATCTCTGTGTGCTTGCAGAATATTCAGTGTCTAAAGATCACTGGCATTTGAGGACCAGCTATAATGATTTGTGAGACCCTATGCAAAATAATTTAAAATATCAAAAATTTTGAAAAAAAAAAATCAAGAATTTAAAGATGAAGAGAGTTCAGGCATTGAAGGAAGTGTGAGGTCCTTCCAAAGAGGGCCCTCTATGACAGCAGAGGCAGTAGACCTGGGAAGCTGACCATGGGCCTACCATACTTCTCCCCACTTGCCACAGTCTGCCAAGTAGGCTGACCATTTCTAGGACTGCATTCCTGCATCAGACCCTCTGGTGTTATCTGCTTGGTCACTTTGCTCCTCAATCCCTCAGAGATGTGAGCCCTGGTCTGTCTAGCTATCCTCATCATCTATTCAGTCCTTCCTCATATTAATGAGTGGCAGAGCCAGAATTTGGACATGGGTGTGCTTGGTTTCAAAGTGGATGATTGTAATCTTTCCGGTGTTCTGACTCTTAGCCCTTTATAACCTACCTGAGTCTTGACAGAGTTCTCTCTCCAGTCCAGGAGTCCAAGGCATGGGATTCAAGCTTTCAAGAACACATGTCCAAGGAATAAGACACAGTTTTACTCTTCTCCATGTTTTCACTGGTCACCAGCAATTTCTGGCATGTCCATCAACTCAACTGTACCTGCTTACTGTCCATGTCCCTTCTTCCTCATTAGGACTGTGTTTGGTGACTCTGGAAAATGGAATAGGTCAGGAAAACTAAGGGTCTTACTTTACTAGGAATACACCCATCAGTACAAAGGCCCTATTAACAAAGTAAGTCTGAATGCCTAAGGTACAGAAGCCTTCCAGCTAACAAGGCAATATAAGCCAAGCAATTGTTTTTAGCAACTTGCTGGTTAGTGCTGGCAAACTCAGGGATCTCCCCTGGCTGCTGCTGGCTGCTGCTGGCTGCTGACAGAAACAAGAGTGGATCATTGGCTCTGTTGCTGTACTACAGTGTGATGTCCCCTGTACCACAACTGTGGGCTTCTTAGTGGAGCTTGGTAAACCCATTTATCTTTTCCACTACCACAGTGTTAATGACTACGTCTCTTGGAATTCGAAAAATAAGATGCAGTATTTGACCTGGATCAATCTAAAAAGCTGTTAGTTCCATAGTTAAGATAGAATTTTTATAAGACACATTTTTTTAAAAATAAGGATGTGTGTGTACAAAATCTTTTACAATGGGAGGGAAAGAGGAAAACAGTGAGAGTGATAAGCTTGTCATATTGTATGGGGAAGTCTGGGAATTCCCACCACAATAACAGTTAAGCACTTGGACTCTAAAGACACACACAGCTAGATTCGTAACCCAGTTCTGTTACTAGCTTGATCTTCAGCACACAACGGAATATCTCTATGTTGGTTTCCTTATCTGTAGAGTGGGAAAAATGATTGGACTTGATTTATATGGTACTTGAAAAAACAGTCAGCAACACCTCTAACATTTTAGTTTTCTGTGTAAAGCATGCCATGATGATAGCTAAGCCATTTCTACAGTTCGCAGATACATGCTAGCGATGAAATTATACTTTGGTGCTTTATGGTTGTAGTTTGAACCATTGCTCATGCCCAGAGAACTAATGCTTCCATATAGATAATCTGATTTAGACCAGCATTCATCTGTCACCATTCCAGGTTTGGATTGGAGTCAAATTATTAATACAAGTGAAGAAGGCTTCTTTTGACCCATTGGTTAAATTACCTCGACAATTAGTATGAAGATTATATTGGATCTGGCCACTTTTCAGAGTGTCTACAGACTAGTGAATAGCTAAGAAAAACTCAACAATATTTATCTCTGTAACTGAGATGGGGACCATAAAATTTTTAGCTGTTAAAACAACTTACTAAAATGTAGTTAATGTTCAGGATTATCTACAAAAAAATCCCCCATATTTAGCCCTCTGAGAACTTACACTTCTTTCAATGGCCAGTATGAACATTACAATTGTTACAAAGTCTAACTTATGTAAAACATAAATTTAAAGTAAATCTACATTTCATACTAAACAGCATTTTAATGAACAAGTGAAATAATTTTTCATAACTTTTTTTTGAAATCATTTGAATACAAGAGCAAACACAAGTTATAAAGGGCTCTTATTTCTCACCAATGATTGTGCACAATTGAGCATTCTTGCTCAGTGAGACAAACTGAATCTGCAATTGTTTTCAAATGCAATGATATTTTATATATACTAATTTAAACAATGATGAGGTAGCTGACTTTACATTTTACAGATTTTTATGAACTACATTTTGTAGATTCGGTGTGATAGTTTTATTTTTCTATTTTGAAGCCAATAAATGTGCTTTTTAGTTTTCTTATTTTTGCAGGCTTAGAAAGGTCATAAAACCTGGATACTATATGTATTGTGCTTAATGGACTCTGCTGCTATTCTGTTTGAGAATATGATGGTAGGCTTATGCTTCTGCAGAAAATTTAAGTTGGAAGTTGTGTAGTTTGATGATAAAACAAACTCTAGGCATTTGGTTATATTTTATATATCATGGCCTCTGTTCTAATGTAAGCCCATAGTCCCATTGATCAGATGACCTTTAAAATTTAGATTTTTTTGGATTTTTAGAAATTTTAAATAGCATATATTAATATATTCTGTAACAATACTATAGGGTCTTGAGCAGCATCATTAACCAAACACATTAGTATTTCTGCAGTGAAAGTTATGAATATTCAGCAAATGGGACTAAGTAAATTAAAAGCTTCAAATCAGTTTAGATCAGGTTTTACTTCCAAGTCTGTTCATATCAGATGAAGTTTTGCTGCCAAAATGACTTTTGAAAAAGTTTTAAGTTTTCATAGCTTTTTGAATTTTGTAGTACTGTTGAGGAATTACAGACCTATAGATTGTTGCTAAAATGAGATATTTTTACTTTACTTGTGATATAAGTGGGGAAGGCATTACCATCCCCAATGGAGAGTGGCAAAACCAGCACCCATGGATGACAAAACAAGTACCTGAACAAAACAGGAATGCAACCAATATGTCCCTATCCTTAACCAGTGAATGCTCCCAGACTTCCTTAGTTATCAAAATCATTGTTTCATTTGCAACTTGGCTCATGCTATGGTTTGGGCATGTTGCCTGGAATTCTTATGTTGGAAACTTAATTCTGAAAGTTATTTGTTAATGGCATTTGGAGGTAGGGCTTTGGGGAGGTGATTGGGTCATGAGGGCAGAGACTTCATTAATGGATTAACCAATTCGTGGATTAATAGATCCATGGATTAATGGATTAATAGGTTATTAAGGGAGTGGCTTTGTTATAAAAGTGAGCTTCTGCTGGCATGCTTGGTCTGTCTTACCATATGAATTCTATGCCATGTTTCAGTGCAGCAAGAAGGCCCACCCTTGATGCTAAGCAGATGCTTGAGCCATGTTCTGGACATGTCAATCTGTAGAACCATGAACCAATTAAACCTTCCTTTACAAATTATGCCATCTTGAGGAGTTTCTGGCAGTAATAAAAAGGAACCAAGACAGACCAAGATGGCAACCATTTCTCTAGACAGGACAGGACTGAACATGTCTCAACATACCAATGCTGTGTACCATTTCATTAGTTTTTGATGCATTGGGGGACTGATTGAGGTATAAGTGCTTTAGCTTTTCTTTAGAATAATTAACACAAAATATATATATATGTGTGATGTTTCTGGGGATGTGCTAAATTAGGTCTCTCTGCTTCTTGCAAGGCCTATTTTGTTAGTAGTTTTCTTTACTCCCTTTGCTGAAGAGAACTGAAGCTCGTTCCCTGCTGTATCTCCTCCCAGCTCTTAAAATCTCCTGCTCCGTTTGGCTGGCACCACACATGCCAGTACCCATGGTGCATTTTATTGCTGCAGCTGTTTCGCTTGCCTATTTTCGTCAGCACAGAGGTGAGTCTCAGAAGTGATGGCTTAAAATAATTCACATGGTGTAGTCTTCTCGGACATCTGAAACCTGAATTATTTTCACAACACCTGAGGACACTGCGAAGCCCTATTTCATCACTTACAGTGTCTTTAGCAGAAAGTCAACATTGAAATCCAGATTTTCTCTTTGTATGCAGGCACACATTCATCCCTGGATTTGTCTGTTCATCCAGCAAGCATTTATCAAAACCCTCGTAGTGGCTCGTTGCTAAGAAGGTCACATGAAGATCACTGGACAGCTGTCTCTCTGGAAATACTGAGAAAAATAATGCTTTTTAGAACTGGCATGGCAAAGTCATAAATTAGCCTAAGCATTCACAACTTTGTGATGTAGTGGGCCAAAACACCTTTCTTTCTTTCTTTTTTCTTTTTCTTTTTTTTTTTTTTTTTTTCACAGCTACACATAAAAAAACCAGGCTAAGCAATGAAATAGCATTGTTAGTAGTACTGGGCTTTAGGTGACATACGGCCCATTTAACAAAATCTAATTAGCAATTTACTAGGCTGGCTGATTTGTGTAAGTGACATATACATGGGGTACTTCTGAGATCCTCCTGACTTTCAGTTCTGTGAAATGAGATTGATGGAGGGTGTTAGTCAGCTTTGCATCACTGTGACCAAACTACCCAAGGAGAAAAAGTTAGAGGAGCGAAAGTTTATTTTGGCACAGGGTTCCAGGCTTATTCCATGGTTGGTAGACTCCCTTGCTCTAAGTCACAGGTGAGGCATCACATCATGGTAGAAGGGAGTGAAGGAGGGAAACTGCTCCATTCACGGGAGGCAGGAAGCAGAGAGAGGGAAGAGGCCATAGGGAAGATGTGCCCTTCCAGGGCTGCCCCCAGTGTCCCATGCCTCAGTCCATTTAAACTAGGCTGAACCAAGTAGGTTATTAGGTTAATCTCACCATCCAACGTTTCACTTCCGGACATTCCTGAATCAAGGCAAGAACTTTGGGGGTACACCTCACATCCAGCCATAACATAGAGTTTGCTTCTTGGGGACTTAAGAGAGGTCATGAATGTATGACTAGTTAATTAAACTGTTGAAAATACAAACAATCTATAGGTATTTTATTTTTTCTCCCATTGCTGTCTTTTGACATATTCTCTCATCTCTCCTTCTCTGTCTCTTGATGATAGATTCTCTAACGTTTTACTGCTTTCCACAATAAAAACAGAATTATTTTCAGGCATTAAACAAACAAACAAACAAACTCCAGTCTAATTTAAATTAAACTTTTATGTAAACAAACGAGAAGAGTGGTAGATGATATTTGAAGTACATGTATATGTGATGAATGATCTATATCCAGAATATATAAAGAATATCTAAAAATAAGTGAGTCAAAGATGACAGCCCCATAGAAAAATGGGTAAAATACTTGAACAGACACTTAGCAAAAGAGGACATCCCAGTGGATAATAAATCTGTGAAAAGGTGCTTCAATTCATTAGTGAACAGAAAAGTATAAATTAAAGCCACAATAACATACTGCTCCATAGCATAGGGGAAGAAGACATAATTCATCTGCATGCTTAGGTTCAGTGCGTGGGTCCTGTGGATTAAATAATAATAATAATAATAGTAATACAGACTAATAGTAAAAAGAGTTTATCTCATAGGCACAAAGGAGCATAACAGAAAAGAAATGAAACTCAACAATTAGAAAATAAATAAATAAATAAATAAATAAATGGATACAAATAGGAAGAGGTCAAACTATCCCTTTTAGCTGAGGACATGATTCTATATTTAGAAGACCCAAGAAAACTCCACCAGAAAGCTTCTAGAATTCATAAATGAATTCAGCAAAGTAGCAGAACATAAAAGTAACACCCATAAATCAATTGCATTCCTGTATACCAATGATGCAACAGCTGAAAGAGGAATCAGAAAAACTATCCTATTCATAATAAATAGCTTTGAAACAAAAACAAAAGCCAACTTAGGAATCAAACTAACAAAAGAGGTGAAAGACATCTACAATGAAAACTAAAGGACACCAAAGAAAGAAATTGAAGTAGATACCTCAGAAGATGGAAAGATCTCCTGTGTTCTTAGATAGGCACAGTTAATATTGTCAAAATGGCCATACTACCAAAAGCTGTACACAGATTTAAGGCAATTCCTATTAAAATCCCAATGACGTTCTTCATGGAAATAGAAAAAGCAGTCATGAAATTCACTTGGAAAAATAAGAGGCCCAGAATAGCTAGAGCAATCCTTAGCAAAAATGTGAAGCAGGGGGCATCACAAAACCAGACCTTAAATTATACCACACAAGTATAAAAACAAAAACAGCATGATATTGTCAACAAAACAGACATGAAGACCATGGAATAGAATAGAAGACACAGAATCAAACCCATGTAAATACATTTATCAAATACTAGACAAAGGCACCATAAATATACATTGGAGAAAAGATAGCATCTTTAACAAATGGTGCTGGGAGAACTGGAAATCTATAGGTAGCAAAATGAAATTTAACCCCTATTTCTAACCCTTCACAAAACATAACTCAAAGTAGATCACAGACCTAGGCATTAGACAAGAGACCCTGCACCTACTAGAGAAAAATGTAGGTCCAAATCTCCATCACATTGGCTTAGGAACCAAATGCCTCAACTCCTAAAGTGCAAGGTATAAATTTAAGAATTAATAAATTGGATGATATCATACTAAAAAGCTTTTTCACAGTAAAGGAAACAATCAAGAATGGGAAGAGTGGGCTAGGGTTGTAACTCAGTGGTAGAGTGCTTTCTTAGCACGTGGCACTGGGTTTGATCGTCAACACCACATAAAAAAATAAATAAAGTTACTGTGTCCGTCTACAACTAACAAATATATACATATATCAAAATAATCACATATGCAAACTAAAAATATTTTTAAAAAGAATGTGAAGAGAGAGCCTACAAAATGGGAGAAAATCTTTGCCACTTACACCTCAGATAGAGTATTAATCTCTATGATATACAAAGAACACAAAAAAATTAATATCCCCCAAACCCCAAATAAACCTATCAATAAGTGAGCAAAGGAACTGAACAGGCACTTCACAGAAGAATTACAATATGTTAACAAATATATGAAAAATGTTCAACATCTCTAGCAATTAGAGAAATGCAAATTAAAACTGTCCTGACATTGCATCTCGCTCCAGTTGGAATGGAAATTATCAAGAATACAAGTAACAATGAATGCTGGTGAGGATTTGGGGAAAAAGGCTCACTCATATATTGCTGGTGGGACTGCAAATTGGTACAACCACTCTGCAAGGAAGTATCAAGATTCCTCAGAAAACATGGAGTAGAACCATAATTTGGCCCAGTTATATCCCATTCCTTGGTCTATACCCAAAGGACTTAAAATCAGTGTAGTACAGTGTTGCAGCCACATCAATGTTTAAAGCAGCTCAATTTACACTAGCTAAGCTATAGAACCAGCCTAGATGCCTTTCAACAGATGAATGGATAAAGAAAATGTTCTTAAAGGTTCTGTTGGGAAATAAAAAGAATATATATATTCTTTCTCCCAAAATAAAGATTGTGTTTCTCTCCTGGTACTGGAGAGGAGAGGAGGGTCACTTTAATAAAAGGAAATCCATGCCCTATTTTAGGCACAGAGAGGAAGAGCAAAGAATCCTCCTGTCTCTTATATTTCTCAATTATCTTCAGCTCAAAATAATCTTAATGCCAAAGTAACATAATTTGGGTTGGTACATTCTGATCCTCTTGGATAGCTGCTAAGAATATCTAAAATAAAAACAGAGAAAATATTATGTATCGAAGAGAATGTAGCCCAACGGGAATCTTCAGTCAGTGTTGATGAGAATATAAATTGACATTCCCAACCACATGGAAAATTCTTTGTCAAATTGATTAAAACTAGACATAAGCATATGCCACAACCCAGAAAATTTCATTTTAGAAAAATGCATAGATATATTCACAAAGACATGTTCTGGAATATTCATAGAGGTACTATCCATGGTAACTTCTTTTTAGGGCTCAGAAAATGACATACCCAAGTATGGTGCTTTGGCATGCTGGCTGAGTACTTTAAACTAAATGAAATGGACAGACCATGGAAGCAGCCTCAGAACCCAGGTCTTTCTGACTTCTTATTTCTGCCGCCAAGAAGAGGGTGGAAATCATTGACGTGAACTCATCTGAAGTTCTTCTAGGAGGGACATAATTGCCTTAAACCCCCTCTCTGAAATTTCATTAGCCAGAGGAGACTAACCTTGCATCAGAAGAAGGAAGACTGAGAATGTCACTGTTTCTAGACAGACTTTGTCACAAGCTTCTATCTGCTCTTTTATCCCATTTTATTTTCCAAAAGAATCATTTATAAACCTCTGTCTGTCCTTTGGACCTGTTCAACTTCCTTCAAGTTCATTTCCAACCTCTCAGAATTGCCTATCTTCTCTGATCTTACTGTCCCCTAAGAAGAGAGTATAGGAGCTTCTGAACCCCATTGAGTTACCATGTACTTACTTTCCTGTCTTGTCCACATGCGCATTAATATATTGATATGCTTTTCCTGGTAATCTGCCCATTGCCAGTTTCTTTTGACAGACTTGAGGACTCCAACATTCAGAGGAAAAGGGAGAAATTCCCTTCACGTCTATACCACCAACAGAAAACTCCAAATTGTCATCAAATCGTATATGACAATATGAATCATTGATTTACAACACACATGGATAAATGCCATAAGCAAAATATTGAGTAAAATAAGCCATCACCCCAAAGCCTAAATATTCTTTTATTCTATTGGGAATCAATGGGGGAAAAAAACTAATGGATAATGTAAGAATTCATACTATGGGGCTAAATTATTGGAAGGGGCTAAGAAAGAGGCTCTGTCTTGTTTCTTAATTAGTGTGCTGGTTGCATGAAATATTCAGTTCTGAAAAAAATTTCAGACTACATGTTCATAATACAGGTACTTTCCTATTTGTTATATTTTAATACAATTCTCCCATGTTCCATTGGAAATATGGTCTGTACTGTTCTTCCTGTTTCCTGAAACTTGCTTTTTTATATCTCCCCATATCACTGATCCATTCTTTTTTAATATTCCTATCATTATGAACATGCCCCTTAGCTTTGGGATTCTCTAATCTAAAAGCCCAAGGAGACCTGGCTAGAGTAAGATCTCTGTCCTCCCCTCATCCATGTCCTGAACCCAGGTATGGCTCCCTCTATATCTCCAGTCCCTGGTCCCTAAAAGACACATACAGGATTACCTGAAAGCAAAAAGTCTTCTTTCAGGAACACCTGTTAAAAATAAAATTACTCCTCTTAATATTTTCTATGCAAATGGCCACCTAAAGAACACATTCAGGGGCCAAAGATTTTCATGGATAAAAGGTATAACATTATTATTAGTAGGAAGAACAACATATAAGATATGAAAAAGTAAATAGGATCAAATATATTTATGCTTGCCAGAGTCTCTTGGTTCCTTACAAACTGGATAAGATTGATTCCAGTGTCTGAGCTATCAGATTTTTGGAAACCATCAGAATTCTTAAAGGTTCTGTTACCTGTCCTCCTTTTAGGTGGGAACAGAAATTTTTGATCTCTACCTTGTGATTAACATAAATATGGAATTTTCCCTTGATCTTCCCACCAGAGAAACTAGAAATAAAGAACTTGTCTTAAGTATTTTAAAGGTCATGATGGGCAAGGATTACCTTAGATACCAAAAGCAAACAAACAGAAAACCAATGACTAAGCTACATTAATAAAATTATATTTATTATTCTTTTTTTTCTTTGTAACTACAACCATCATTATATAATCCTATAGTTGGGCATAGTTTGCTGGTTCCTCTGCAAGCCAAGCTAATAGCCTCTGCTGTCTCATGAGAATTTCAACATTCATGTTTTGTGGTGTTGGTTTCTATGTCCACAGGTTTGCATAGTTCTGACAAGTAGTGTTGTTTTCCCAAAGGGGGTAAAAATTCCCTCCTTAAGTGGAATTCTGGTATTTTCTTTTTGTAGCAAATTATTGACGTTCATTACCTAGAACAGTAGCCAAATACAGGTTGGAGTTTTTTTTTTTATTTGTTTGTTTTGTTTTTTTAATACCAATGTATCTTCATTTTCTAAAAGGATCAGTTTCGTAAGACATTCACACAGGGAAACAGAGAAGCTGACTTTGATTAGATAATGCCTGTCTCAAAATTGTCAATGATTATTAGACCTTTAGGACTGGGGAGTGAAGCATCAAAAAGATTGTTAAGAAGTGAGGGGCAATCTCTCTGACTTTTCATGTCCTCTGAGGAATAAGTTGGCATCTTTACGTTTCTGGTTGCTTCTTCTTGAAATGCCCTCCCAGATACTCTTTTTGGCCTAAAAATAGTTTTCTTCATTGGTTAGGGTATTTTTTTTTTCATCCTAAAAAGCCTTTTAAAATTAGCTACAAAAAATTAATCACTGCCTACTATGATGCCTTCTAGCATTTCTCTCTCTCCTAATAAAGCAATATTTCAAGGTAGTACAATTTGAGTTTATGTCACTACTTTTCCTACTAAATTCTGAATTCTATGATATTTGGGACCTGCCTGTTCTTAGGATTTGTTCTGCAGCAAAGTATGTTTCTTCGTATGATTAGTAACTAAGGGAATGATGTCAGAGTAACAGGAAGTTGTGTTGATCAACTTGCTTGGTAAACTCACATGTGAACGTTTTGAAATGATCAGATGTAAGTTGTCTTACAATTCACGAAAAAAATTAGCAACATATAAAGATATTTTAGACAAAAAGATAAAATTCTTGCCCATGATCCTTCTTTTAGCAAAGGAAATGGTGTCTGAGTTAGTGGCTTCAAGACTACTGACTTTTCACTGTTATTGAAAGAGACTGAGAGTACAAATGAAAATGTTGCCAAAACATTTTTCCTTATGATTTTCAAGTAAAAACAATGGCTATAGAAGGGTGCTATTGGATTGTAGTTTTTGTTTTGATAAAGCTGACATCTATTAGAAACAAACAATTTTAAGGATCTATATCTCTGAGAAGAGGGAAGCCACAAGGTAGAGGTCTTGCTAAAACTTATAGATTCTAACTGTAGTATAGGTTTAACTGTGCTTATTGTTATTGTGTGTATTCAGGTTGTAGTTCCAAAGTTTCACAGATTTTGATGGGCGTGCTCCAATTCTGTTTTTATCATAAAACTGTTATTTTCCATAAGTGGGATGCAAGATTTTTCAGATTTATTTGCTATTGCAGCAGAAAAGCATGCACTTGCAGTTCCTAGAAAAAAGAAAGTTCTTAAAAATATGTGCTAAATAGAAAAGAATTATAACTCTGGAGTATAGTATTCTTTGAACTTTTTGTCTGAGTTTTTCTAAATTATAGCTGAGCTCAAATTCTCTTAAGATTCTGAATGAAGTATTTCCCTTGATCACCCCAATGGTAAAATAGACCACTTTTTGTTTTTCATGCTGTCTTATTTTTGTCCTCCAAACACAAGTTCTTAGTTGTGTGTGTGTGTGTGTGTATGTGTGTGTATTTTCTATTAGGCAGTGAGTACTGCTAGGCCATGTACTCATAGGCACTCCACAGATGCAAGTAGTTGAATGAGCAAATCCATGTCAAATGAATATTTGTATCACTTTCCAACCTAGAATTTTTCTGTCTTGGGAAAGATAGAAAACAACAACAACTATCTATCAACAACTTTCTGTGGTCCCACAAGACAGCCACTTCTAATATTGTCTAGCATTTATTTAGTAATAAGTATGTACAAAGGTATTAATTACTATAATTCTTGCAACCACCATATGAAGAACTGTATTTTATTATTCCCATCTTGTATATGAGGAAATTAAAACTGAGGGATATTACATTATAATGTCAGTAGCTGATAAGTGGTAGAGCTGTGGTTCATGTCCAAGGCAGTCTGCCTTTAAAGCCCAGCTCTTAAGAGGTCTGTTTCACTACCTCAAAATTACAACAAAATCATTTCATCATTGAGGTTTTGTAAATGTGCCTGTATGAAAACCCTCTTTCATCATAACTGAAGATGCTATGGCCTATGACTGAGTGACTCCAGTATGTTCCACTCTTAGGATCTAACTGAAGACTCTTTCTGTACATCAGGTCCAGAAATAATATTTTGTGCACAGACTTACAAACTCATTCTGTCCCTGACTCATTTAGGATTGTAGTTTGCAATTCTTAATTAGCCAAGTCACCTAAACCACCCTGCCTTCCTGTTAGTTAGAAACCCTGACTCATCCACTTTCTTCCTCCTCCACCATTTTGTGAGAATCTTTTCTTAACTGGCAAGGTAATAACTTAGCAACAACTCTTCTTTGTCTGCCTCCTCTTCATCCTCTTCTTTTCTTACTTTTATGTCTTTGGTGGTCCTTGATTTATTTTTTGACAGTGTGTAGTGAAGCAGGAGAATATTCCAGAAGGCCATTAACCACCATTAGATACCAAATTCTAGGCTTAGGAACTTGACTCCATTTGAATCTTAGTCAAATTCACCTTATTTATTAAATATCATAAATCCATTAAGTTTTAGGGATAACTATGTAAATTAGTGACAAGATGACATAAAACAAACTTCATATGCAGAACCAAGTTCTATGTAAGAAGCAATTCAGCAATATTTGGTCTAATGGAGGACATTTGGGAGTTTGTTCTGAAGAGTAAAGAAGGACTCAGAATCAACTTATCAATGCTTTATAAATGGTTTCTACTCTGTGCTATGGTAATGAGGAATATATTTGAAAATAAATGTTTACTTAAGTAAGTTAAGATATACTACTACCCCAAAGTATACCCAAATAATTACTCTAAATTATCTGGGATATTTCAACTATTGTTAGAGACAAGTTTTATATAGGAGCTTCCATTTAATTCCTCTCCAAATATTGCAGTTTCAATACATGGGAGTCTGTGTTTTAAGACTTACTCTACTTGTTGTGTAGAAAATGGAGTTTGTGCATATGACTTTTGGGAGAGGGCAAGTGTGTAGGCGCACATGTTTACATATGCTTGTGTCTACATTGGATAGACTGAGCCATTCGGTACAAAAATGTTCTTCAATATAAATATTAAAAAGAAGCAGCATGGGGAAAATTACATACTTACATAACACCCCTCTGCACATCTTAAAGAGATTTTGTATGTGGATTTGTTTTCTCTGCAGATCTGAATTGGTTGTCTTGTGATAAGTATGGAAAGATTGTTGAGCAGTTTGAACTAATAAATGGGTTAAAAAAAGAGTTGAAAAATGACCAATTGGGTATAATCTATGACTTTTTGTTGGAAAACAGAAGGAAAGTGTAATTTTTTTTCTTAATTTGCAATGTAGAAGGAAATATTAATCTTTATAATTTGCTTGTCTTTGAGGCCGGTATTTCAGAGATTTCTGGCCCCTTGGAATTAGATAATTTATAAATGAATGTTCTCAAAGGAACTCTTAAAATCAAAAGAAAAAATATGTTGCTTGAAAATTGATTTGTCACCAGTACTTTTTGGGTGTAAATATTTCCAACTCTCATAATGACCTGATTTTAAAATTCCATATGCTTGAAGTCAGTAATATGCAAATAATGTCAATGGGAGGAATGGTCACTGCTGTGGTGTCTTAGACATATTTCAGCAGCATTTCTTCTGGATGTAGATGGTATCATCCAACTGTACTTATGCACCTCAAATTTAATATTTGAAAGAGCTGGGAAAAGAGAAAACTTGGGTTCACCCTAGAGCATCAGATCATTTGGGTAATGGGCCTTGCAGGATGCATTTGTCCCAGTTGGTATGATTTCATTCTCAAGGCACTTCTGGGAGCAAGGTGGATCCCTATGTTACAGATGGGGAGCAGGAGTCAGAGAGGTTAGGGAATCCTCTGTTTTCACAGCCAGTTTTACTGCGTTTTTAGGGGTTTCTTCACACTCTTTCCACTAAGAACATTATCTGAAAATCTGAGCAAGTGTTAGAATTATGAAATACAGATGTCAGGACCCTACTCTCAGATGTTCTTAGTCAGTAGATGTTGATGAGGCTGAGATTTTGCATTTCTAATGAGATTCCAGGTGATGTTGTTGGAGCTAGTCCTGGGGTTATACTTTGAGAACAAGCATACTGTACCATACTATACACTTTCTAAACCCCTTTCAATTATGTCCCATTAATAAAAAGTATGTATTCAGTGCCTGAGTGAAACTGTGAAAAGATGCGGCCTGCTGAGCAGTATGCTCCTCATGCACAGATGGCTACATGTACCCACTGGGAGCGACGTGGTTTGCCTGAGGGTTCTCAAAGCTACAGGATAAACTTCAGGCATCTTCAAGGAGTCCCAGTTTTCCTTGATGGTGAATAGTTTAACATGCTATTTTTATATTAAAACAAACACATAGCTGTGTTTTGGAGTAGAATATAAATTCATATGGATTTATAAGATAAAAACTAGATTTCAAAGGAATTCCGTCCTTATGGCGGATTGCTTTAGGCTATGCTTCAAGTCTCGAAGGGTACCCATTTGCTCTCCTCTGGCAGTAAGCAGATTTATCTGAGCAAAAAAACAACAACAACAAAAAAAGGTTACTTTACTCGGGTATTAAGTACTTTCTTAAGCTAAGAGTTTCTATCTCTGGATTCTGATTCTAGCCTCTTCTTTCAGCTTATGGAGAAGTATTCTTCAGGGTTAACCTTCAGGATAAGGCATATCCACATTTTTCTGAAAGTGTATAGAAACCTTAGCATTAGAGATGACACCTATGTCTATCATTGGTGCAACAAACTTAAAATTTTTTTTTTAAATTTAAGGAAATGAAATCTATTTTAAGCCTCTTGTATTGATGAAAGAAAAGAGTCCAAGATGGAAGGATCTGTTTTTTTTTTTTTTCTTTCAGTCTGGGTTCCAGAAACATTTGAGATTGATTTCATGGGTATTTCCATTCATGAACACACACACACACACACACACACACACACCCTAGCAAGTATGATCCAAGTTTCCAAGTTGTTGGTACACACTACTAAGTCCAGTGCACATTGTCCCAGACTGACTTTTCCACATAAGATGAGTGGCAGTATTCTTTTTATGTGACATATGAACAAAGTACCCTTTTATCAGGTCCCCAATATTACCCTCAATCACCTTCTACAAGTTATTACTATAGAGGGAAGGGAGACAACCTCTGGCCTGTGGGCCAAATCAGGCCTACCCCCTATTTTTATAGGGCTCACAAGCTAAAAATTGTTTTAGTTTTAAATAGTTGTAAAAAAAAATTAAAAGAAGGATAACATTTTATAACACATGGAAATTGTGAGAAATTCACATTTCTGTTATAAGAAATCTATTTTCCATAAATAACAGTTTCACTGGAACACAGCCACACTCATTCAATTTCTTATTGTTCTAATATCTTTGGGTTGCTTTCCTGTTACCAATGCAGAGGTGAGTTATTGCAACAGAGCCCTTGTACCTCACAAAGCCAAAAATATTTACTCTTCAGACCATTACAGGAGGTGTTTATGGATCCCTGCTCTAGATATTGCACAGCAGAAGGTTTATGTTTGCCTTTAGGAAACCTGTACCAGTGCAGACCCAGAATCAAACTAGTTCCACCTATTCTATAGATTCTCCCATCTATTTATTCTTCCTCCGTGGAATGATGGGAAGCTAGTAGTTGTCTGAATCGCCAAGAACTCTTTGTAACATAAATAGCATGAACTTGTCCTAAGAGAGAGAGAGAGAGAGAGAGAGAGAGAGAGAGAGAGAGAGAGAGATCTGAGTCCAGAACTCAAGACTGTTGATGGTGACAAAGGGAAAAGTAGCTTCTTTTCATTTTTAAACCAATATTTAAAAAATTAAATATCATTGCATCTTCTTGTCTTGCCCTAAATGCTTTAAGTTTTTGCAAGGAAAGGCTTTGAGAAAATAGGACTGTATGGGGATTGCCCTTTATTTCATTGCTGGAGGAAAGTAATCAATTGAAGAACCCCGTGACTCTCTCTAGATGATGATGTTTGTAGTAGTGTCGCCTTCTGATGTATTCATTGTCCAAGGAGAAATATACTCACTTACAAGCACATGTCTCCATCCTGTATCATCTACAGAAATAGGAGCCTGAGTCAGGGCTTACCAAAAAACAAAAAAACAAAAATAACAGTTTTCTCGAGATATACTTTGCTTATCATTCAATTCTCCCATTTAAAGTGTACAGTTCAGTAGTTTTTCATATGGAGTGGTGCAACCACCATCACAATCAAGGTTTAGCATATGTTTTTTCATAACCCCTAAATGAAACCTCATTCCTATTAGCAGTTACTTCCCCTTCCCCACCCTCTTCCAGACACTGGGAACCATAAATCCTCTTGCTGTTTCTATGGACTTGCCCTTTGCAAATAGTTCATATAAATGGAATCACCTAAGACTGGCTTATTTCATTTAGCATAACGTTTTAAAGTTTCATCCCTTTGTAGCATGAATAGTGTTTCACATTGTTTTATTGCCAAACAACATCCCCTTATATGAATAAACTATATTTTGTTCATTTATTTTCTAATTGATGGACATTTGGGTTTGTTTCTATTTTTTGGCGATTATAAACAGTGCTACTAGGAACATTGTATACAAGTTTAGTGCGGACATGTGTTTTCAATTTTATTTGGTATATACCTAGGTGATCATATTTGATCCATAATTGCTGGATAATATGTTAACTCTATGTACTCATTACTCATTTTGAGTAATGGCCAAACTATTTTTTGAAGTGGTTAAACTAGCACATTCCAATTAGCAATGTGAAGGTTCTAAGTTCTCCACATCTCCAACCCTTGTTACTATCTATCTTTTTTATTTTAGTCATCCTGTTTGGTGTGAAATGGTCACATTGTTTTGCCTTTGCCTGACAGCTAATTATCTTGAGCATGTTGCATATCTTTGGAGAAGTATCTATTAAGATCCTTTGATTTTATAATTGAGTTATTTTTTTATCATTGACTTATCAGACTGTTAGAATGTTTATAAGCTATGCCTTATCAAATATATGATTTGCAAATACCTTCTCCCATTCTGTTTTGTCTTTTCACTTTCTTGATGGTGTCTTTTGAGGAACAGAAGTTTTAAATTTTGGTGAAGGTCAATTTATCTATTTTTTCTTTTGTCCATTATGCTTTTGGTATTTAATCTAAAGTTTGGCCTAACTCAAGGCTGTGGAGATGTATTCTTATATTTCTTTCTAGAGTTCAATATTTTTAGCTCTTATATTTATTGAGGTACTTTTTTGTTTCATTTTGAGTTCATTTTTGTGCATCGTGTGTGAGAAAATAATTTTTAAGTTTGTTTGTTTGCAGTTGTATCTCCTATTGTCTCAGAACTACTTAGTGACACACGATTCTTTCCCTTATTGACTTGTGTCAGCACCCTTTTCAAGAAATAATTGACCATAAGTATGGGGTTGTATTTCTGGAATCTCAGTTTTGAGGGGGGGAAGGAGGGAGAGAGAAAGGGAGATGGGAGAGAGAGAGATTGATTTGCCTTTGTGCAGTGCCATAGTCTTGATTACTATTGCTTGTCATAAGTTTTGAAATTTAGAGAGTTAATCCTCCAACTTCAAGAGGACTTCATTGAGAGTATTTCAAATTTTTTGAGGTCGTTTTGGCTATTCTGAGACCTTTGAATTTTAGTATAAACCTGTTAAGTTCTTTTGCAATTTTTTTTTTCTGCAAGAAATGCAACTGGGATTTTGATAGGAATTGGGTCGCTTCTCTAGATCATTTTGGTGATATTGCCGTCTTAGTCCTCTGACCCATGAACATGAATGTCTTTCCATTTATTTATATTTTCTTTAATTTCTTTGAATAACTTTTAGCATTTTCAAAAGTATGCTTTACATTTATCTTATTAAAATTATTTATTTGTAAACATTTTATTCTGTTTAATGCTGTTGCAAATATTATTTTTTAAATTTCATTTTTAGATTGTTCACTGTAGTGTATAGAAATACCATTTCATTTTTAAATAATAATCATGTACTTTGCAACATTGGGGAAAATGAATATTTATTTAAATCATTTTATTTTCTTGGCTAATTGCCACACTAAGTACCTGCAATACAAATTGGAGTAGAAACAAGGACAGTAGTCTTCTTTATCTTGTGCCCAATTTTATGAGATAAGCTTCCATTTTCTACCACTAAGTTTGAGGTTAACTGTAGATTTTTCGTAGATATACTTTCTCATGTTGAGAAAATTCCCTCCTCTATACTGACTTTGTTGAATCTTTGAACTGTGAAAGGTTTTATATTTTGTCAAATGCGTTTTCTGTATCCATTAGGAAGATCATGTGATTTTTGTCCCTTTGTTCTATTAACATACTAAATCATGCTGATTGAATTTTAGATATTAACCCACATTCTGTTATAAATCACATTCCTGGGATAAATCCTATTTGTTTATGGTTTGCTGTCTTTTTTTATATGTTGCTGATTTTGGTTAGATGCTGGGTGTTTGGAGAATTTGGTATCTTCATTCATAAGGGATATTGTCTGAAGTTCTTTCTTCTAGTGATATTTTTTTCCTCTGTCTTTGCTATGAGATTACTAACTGGCCTCATAGATTAATTTCTTCTCTTCTATTTTTTTGGAAGTATTTGTGAAGAATTAATACTGCTTCTTTAAGTATTTGGTAGAATTTACCAATGAAGGAATCTGGAAGGGTACATTCTTTAGTTGATCCGCAGTGTAGGTCACTGTGGCTGTCACAGAGCCAGGTCCTGCCACAGAGTCAGGTCCTGCTACAGAGTCAGGTCCTGCTACAGAGCTGAGGCAGCTATGGAGGTCCTCAGTTACCAGTTTTGTGATCGTGTGGGAAATATTTCAGACATATCACTCAGAGTAGCTCACATGAGTTTATTAGAAGGGTTAGGAAAAGAGAAAAAGGGGACACTCTCAAGAGAACAGATCCTCTTTGAGAGGAAAGGGATGGTGCACCCTCCTGATTTGTTTTATTGTGGGTTCAGGGAAGATCCAAGAAAGTCCTGCAGGTGAACCTCTTGACATTTGGCTCACATTAGAATTGCATCAGAATTCCAAGTCCCTACTGCACATGGTTTTAGCCTGTAGAGGAAGAGACATGCTAAAGATCCAGGCAAATCTGTGTCACTTGGGCCCATGTTTCATTCTACTTGAAACTTGTTCATATAGATTTTATGGTTAGGAGATTTTCTTTTAAGTTTCATATCTTCCTGAGTTCTGGAATCTGGTCTGTGTAAAGGTCACAAAAGTCTCTCCTTCTAGAATAACTGCATTCTTATCAGTATGGAGGAGCCTTTTAGCTTTGCATTTCTTCTTCAGATAATAGGTTGTTTGCTGAGGAATATAGCATGTCCTATTGATTTAGGCCAGGCAGGGCTACAGGTGAATTGGTTTTAAAAAGAAAGCATGCGGGGGTTTGCACAGTAGGCCCACTTTATAGAATTATCCCTTCAACTTCAGGTTCCTGCTGCTCATGTCTCTCTGTTACCTGTCAGCTGGATTCTGCCATATCCCTCTGAAAGACCAAGTGGGCTGAATTTCAGAAATGTGTATCACAGAGTCAAAAGAGGAAAGCATTTATTCAGCTGCCAGTTCTAATCTCCTATTGTTCAATGGTTTTCCAATAAAGTGTTACCTTCTTTGTACTTTAAGGATTTTTGTGTTTGAGTATCAAGTGAATTCTTTTTTCTTCTTCTTCTTCTTTTTTTATCAGGTCATAATAGTTATACACAACAAAAGGAATCATTTTGACGTAATTACAAATGTATAGAATATAGTTTGCTCCAATTATGTCCCCAGTACTTAACTTTATCTTATGCTCTCCCCATTCCCTTTCCTCTACTCTACTGATCTGTTTACTTTGTTCTGTAAAATTAGTGTTTTGTGGATATACAAGATGATGAAATTTGTTATAGTATATTCATATGCAAAATTTGGAAAGTAGATCAGATTCATTCCACTGTTTTCCCTTATCTCATTTCTTCTTCTTACCCTCAATCCTCTTCTTCTACTCCCTTGATCTTTATTTTGATGAAATTTACCCCCATTCCCCCCCAATATTTCCCTTAATTTTAGAGTAGCTTCCACATAGCACAGAAAACATTCAACTTTTGGTTTTCTGAGTCTGGCTTATTTCACATAGCATTATATTCTCCAGTTCCACCCATTTCCCAGAAAATGACATACTTGGTTTTGTTTCATGGCTGAGGAATACTCCATTATGGATGAATACCACATTTTTTTATCCATTTGTCTGTCAAAGGGCATCTAGGTTGGTTCCATAGTTTGGCTATTGTTAATTGTGCTGCTGTAAGTGTTGATGTGGCTGCATTCCTATAAGTACACTGATTTTAGATATTTTGGATGTGGATAACTGGGTCATACTATGATTCCATTCCTAGTATTTTGAGGAATCTCCATATTACCTAGTGGTTATACCAGTTTGCAGTCCCACCAAAAATGTGTGAGTATACCTTTTTCCCTACATCCTCAACAACACTTATAATTATTTATATTCTTGATAATTGCCAGTCTGACTGGAGTGAGATAAAATCTTGATGTAGTTTTGATTTGCATTTTCCTAATTGCTAGAGATATTGAACATTTTTTAATATATTTGTTGACCATTCGTATTTCTTCTTTTGAGAAGTGTCTGTTTATTTCCTTTGCTCATTTATTAATTGGGTTATTTATTCCTTCTATGCTAAGGTTTTTGAGTTCCTTATATATTATGGATATTAAAGCCCTATCTGAGGAGCACTTGGCAGAGATTTTTCTCCCATTATGTAGGCTTTCTTTTTATGCTCTGGATTCTTTACTTTGATGTGGAGAAGCTTGTCAGTGTGATGGTATCCTGCCTATTGATTTGCAGTTTTATTTCTTGCATTTTAGAAGTCTTGTTAAGGAAGTTAGTTCAAGTGCCAATATGTTGGAGTATTAGGCCTTCATTTTCTTCTGGTAGTTACAGAATTTCTGGTCTAATTCCTAGGTCTTTAGTTCACTTTGAGTTGACCTTTGTGCAGGGTGAAAGACAGGGATCCAGCTTCATTCTTCTACATATGGATATCCAATTTTTCAGCACCATTTGTTCAAAAGACGATCTTTCCTCCAATGTATATTTTTGGCACTTTGTCTACAAATACAGATAACTGTATTTATGTAGGTTTATCTCCATGTCTTCTATTCTATTGGTCTTCAAATCTGTTTTAGCCAGCACTTTGCTGTTTTTGCTACTATAGCTCTGTAATATAATTTCAGGTCTTCATTAGTGATGTCTCCAGCATTGCTCTTTTGTCCAGAGTTACTTTAGCTATTCTGGCTCTCCTGTTTTTCCAAGTGAATTTTAGTACTGCTTTTTCTAATTCTAATTGGTATTTTGATGGTTGCATTGAATCTGTATGATGCTTTTCATAGTAAGGCCATTTTGACAATATCAGTTCTGCCTATCCAAGAACACGGGCGGTCTTTCCATCTTCTAAGTTCTTCTTCAGTTTCTTTCTTCAGTGTTCTGTAGTTTTTATACAGGTCCTTCACATCATTTGTTAGATTAATTCCCAGGTATTTTATTTTAATTTTTTTAGGTTATTCTGAATGGGATTGTTTTCCTAATTTCTTTTTCAGCAGATTCATCATTGAGTATAGGAAAGCATTTGATTTATGTATCTTGATCTTTTATCCTGATACTTTACTAAATTTATTTATCAGCTGTGGAAGTCTTCTGGTAGAGATTTTGGGTCTTATAAATATAAGGAACATGTCATCAGGAATAGGGATAATTTGACCTCCTCTTTTCCTATTTGTATTTATTTGATTTTCTTCCTTTGTCTGATTGCTCTGGTTAATGTTTTGAGAATTATGTATAAATGGAGTGGGACGAGTAGGCATTTTTATCCTGTTCCTGTTCTTAAATAAAATGCTTTCACTTTTTCTACATTCAGTATGACTTTGGTCTTGGGTTTGTCAGATATAACCTTTACAAAGTAGAGGTAAGTTCCTTCTATCCCTACATTCTCTAGTGTTGTAAATATAAATGGATGCTATATTTTGTCAGATGTTTTTTCTGCATGTATTGAGATAATCATGTGATTCTTGTCCTTAACTTTATTTTTGTGATGAATTACATTTATTGATTTGAATATGTTGAACCAAGTTTGCATCCCTGTAATGAAACCCACTTGATCATGGTGCACTATCCTTTTAATATACAGTTGCATGATGCTTGCCAATATTTTAAATTGAGAATGTATTCATTTATGTTTATTAGGGATATTGGCCTGAGGTTTTCTTTCCTTGATGTGTCTTTGTCCGGTTTTGGCACCAGGGTGACATTGGCTTCACAGAATGAATTTTTCAGTGTTCTCTCTTTTTCTGTTTCATGGAATAATTTGAGTAGAATATGTGTTAGTTCTTCTTTTAAGGTCTAGTAGAATTCAAATCCGTCTAGTCTTTGGCTTTTCTTTATTTAAAAGTTTTTGATAGCTTCTTCAATTTCCTTACTTGATATTGGTCTACTTAAGTTGTGTATATCCTCATGATTTGGGTATATCTGGTAGGTCATATGTCTCTAGGAACCACAGAAATTGAGAAAATCATTAAAAAGTATTAAAATTTTGTAAACCAATAAATGAGAAAATCTAGAAGATATTGCCAAGTGAATTCATATAGATGCAGAGACAGAGAAATGGCAGTGCAGCTGAGGTGAGGGTCTATCCTGCATGACCATGAAGCTAGTTGATGCATTAACTGCTGGAATAAATGGCTGCAGCAAAGAAGTGATTGAGCATGTAAGAGCTCTTCAGTATAGTACATCCATTGAAGCACTTCAATCTTCTTGTACCTTCCATTATGTTTAATCAATTGCAGCAACTTTAAAATTGAGTTCACCATCCTCCCCGATCTCTAAGACTTAAACAACAGAGATTGTGGACCACAATTCAGCTGCTACTTTTACAACTAATTCAGAGCCATAATTAATATTCATCTCTTTTCTCCACCTGTCATTCTAGATTCCTCTCACTTCAGTTCTGGTTTGGTTGGATAACTCAGAAACTGTATGGGATGATGAGACCTCAATTGTTTTACCTTTGCTGAACTGTGGTTTCTGAAATTCTCCATTTACAGTTATTATTCAGCAAGGAAACACTACATGATGTCTCAAAGAATCCCCTACATACTATATGTATGCCTTCCATTGTATAGAGGCAACCCTACCTCCTTGTATTTACAGGGTCAATTTCCAGCTGCCAATATAACTTCTTTCCTTGTTTGATGTCCTGCTGTCCTGAGAAGCCCAAAATAGTTGTAGTTTCAGGTTCAGTTGGATTTAACTTAGCAAAGACTAAAATTTTCAAGATAGGAAGAACTGATCTTAAAAAGTAAAAAACTGGAAGTGGTGATGAAATTATCTATCTTATTTGCACCTCTTGGTTTTTCTGTCCAGTGAATTCTAGCTTTTAGGGACATAGTATCTTGTATATCAATCCTTCCTTTAATGTCAAATTCCAGAGAGTTTCTCAAACTCATTGGTTATGGTCCCTGAGATAGACCTTACATGAGATTTCAGTGAGTAGTTCCATCATACCTTCAGAGTGATTATTTCTGAGCAATATGATATATGGTAGACTTAGTGGATCAAGTGGTCACATTCCCATCATTGCACCTATATTGCCATAAAAATGATTTCTTTTTAAAAGGTGATTAGTAGGACATGATGCTATAAATTACAGGTCCTACTAGTTTTAGGATAGTGGTGTTGGCAGTGGGACTGCAAGCTGGGAAATCAATCTCATATTTGGAGTAGATGTTAATTCCAGTAAGTAAAAATCCAGGTGGAAGTTTTTGGATAAGTCACTCTGCCAGTAAGTGGTAGATTGTCTCCACAGGACATAGTGCCATATTCGATGTTCAGCACTGGACTCCTCTTTTGGGAGGTTGAACACTCAAAACTGGACTTCGTAGAAGGATTCTCCTTCTGTTTGACACATGCATAACCTTTGTGAGAAGTTCAGGTTTAATAATGTAAGTCTACTAACTACGCTGGCAATAGACAGATTAACAAAAGGAAAATTATACACATGGGAGTCATGCAAAAAAGTATTAAACTACAAGTTTGGCTAGGTTGTTGCAGCTTATATACTGTACAGGAAGAAATTTGGGGCTCATGGAGGGAAGTGGTGACAGGTTAGAAGAGGGTTAAAGTAGACAAATACATTTAAAAAAGGTTTTCTACTTATGCAGATAAGAGGACTCCTAGGTATAGTCAAAGAGCCACCTATGGTCACCTTTGTCTGGGGCAGGTGTCAGAAGCCCAGGCTCTTCTTTCTGAGACAAAAACTTTCTTAGGTTGATGGGGAATATCAGATAGAAAACAGTTACCTGAATCTGTTGGTTAGTAGTTCTAAATTGCTTTTTATAAAAGAACAGCTTTTCAGAGTCATTCTTGTGTCTGAAGCACCTCTGAATAGGCATCTCAAAATATTCTAAAGAAGTATGCTTTGGATGGCTCGATTTGCTATTCCTCACTTTTCATCTTTGCTGTTCTTATCAATTGCCCTTTATGCAAGCCCTGGATGCAGTGGTAACTTTACAGTTATTACTCTGATTGGTTGGCTACCTCTCCACAGATTGCCTCTTCCCCAAATTTCTTTGCTTCTCATCTTCAGATCTCATTCCCCTCAAGACAGCTTACCAGTCAGATAACTCATTCAGCACTGCTCAGATAGAATTCCATGTTACTCTACACCTCAGGTGTTTCCTTCTGCCACACAAAGTGAATGATCATATGTACTGGTCTCACCTTTGCCTACTAGGAGGATTTCCCTTCACCAGTTTCCCAGAAGGCCACCTATGACAGCATGGCTGCATTTTCAACTAGAATTTACACAGAGAGGCAATCCATCAAAGAACCGGGCCTTAGTGTTTTACTTCTTCCGAAAGTTGTTTGCAGCATCTCTGTCCCTCTGAGGCCGTAGGTATGACTTAAGAGAGAGGCATCAGTACAATTTAGGTAGAGCTATGAGCTCTGAGAGTCTGGGCCATCTCTTTATGCAAGTTATTGATGACTTTTAGTCCTTCTTAGATCTGATCCTGAGTATAGAATTTCCATCACAGGATGGGTTGCTCTTGAAGCCATCTGATATCTTGACGTAGGGGATCTGATAATATCAACTCAAAATGGACAGTTTCATGCACATGATTTCTTAGTGTCTTTGGTCAGGCTCTGAAACTCTGCTGGGGATCCTTTGTACTTCAAGAGCTATTTTTTAAATGGTCACTAGTTTTCTCCTACAGAAGGCATGGCCTTATTGGAACACAAAAGATATGAATTTGAGCCTTCCATGGAGGCTTGGCAGGGACAGTATATTGCATTTACTATTCAACATGCCGCTAGCACCATCACATCTACTGGGTCATGTGGCCTGGGTGGCAGGACAGCTTGCACTGCATCTTAGAACTGCTGCAGAATTTTCTCTTGCCGTGAGCGTCACTAAAAATTGGCACCTTTCTGAGTTGCCTGATAAATGGCTTAAAGCCAATATTCCTAAGTGTGGTATGTGCCACCTCTAACCTTCACAGAGGCTCACTGAATGTTGTACTTCTTTTTTAGAGCTCTGAGATACAAGGTGAAATGACTTGTTCTTTACTGAGAAGAGGATATCCTTACATGCCACAGACAGTTAGACATCTATCCTGCTCTTAGCAATTCTACGGTCTGTTAGCTATAGTCACAGATCTTAGCAGGTCAAGACATACTGGTTGCCACTTTGGCTTTGCTTTCCCTCACAGTGACTTCATCCATCTTATCTCTGTCTGTTAAGTAATGCCGCATGGCCTCTGCTATTGTAGAATTCCATCGTCCTTATTGAAGCTATAAATCCCGTTTCTGTGTCAGCATCTCCAACTGTTAACTCTGTTTTACAGAGTAGAACATTAGGGAGCTTTTAAAAAATGCTGCTGTTCCCCTCAGCAATATAACTTCTGAATCACCCACTGACCCTACTCCCTGAGCTTATCTGTATGTCCATCTTGGGGTCCGTCTTAGTCCATTTGAAATACCTGAAATATCTTAAGACTAAATAATTTATAAACAACAGACATGTATTTCTCATAGATCTGGAGGCTGGGAAGTCCAAGCTCAAGGCACCATCAATGAAATGTCTGGTGAAGCCTCTCTGCATTGCAGATGGTACCTTATAGCTGTATCCTCACATGGCAAAATAGATGAGCAGCCTCCCTCGGATCTTTTTTTGTATAAGGGCACTAATGCCATTTGTGAGAGCTGAGCCACCATGGCCCAATCATTTCCTAAAGGCCCAACTTCTTAATAATACTGTATTTTAGGTATTAAAATAATCCTATCTTGTATATTAATAATACCAGGTTTTATCCTGTGAATCCTGAGGGTGAGGAGCACAAACATTCAGATAATAGCAAGTTCCATAAAACTTTTCAATCTGCCATAACAATGATAAGCCACTGGGAGCCAGTTGGAGATGGTAGACGCAACCTACCTCCCCAGTATGCCATTCCATGAAGTCTTTGTGCCTTGAAAATGAATGATTTTGGGGGGGGGGGCAGGGGTTGGAGTGAGGGTGAGTTTGTATTTTAGAAATCTCCAGAAAAGAAACAAGTAAAGGCTTCTACTCTCAGAATCACTCATTGTTTGAAGAGTATTCATCTCATATACCTTTTGTCCATTGGGATGGGTTCTTGATCTCTTATTTCCCTGGTATTCTGTCTGCTTCTGCACACACAGCTTGTTTAGCTCTCATCTGGAGTGTATGTGTGGAGGTGTGTAGCCATTACTAGTGCTCACTAAAACCTAGTTTCTGATGAGGGCTTCCTCTGTAGCTTATAGTATGGCCTCCTTCCCTCAGTGTTCGCATATGGCCTTGTCTCTGTGCACCGAAATAGCAAGACTTTTGGTGTCTCTTCCTTGTATAAAGGCATCAGATAAGGGGTTCATCTTTACTACCTCATTTAATTTTGACCAGTTCCTATAGCCCATCTCCAAATATAGTTACATTGGAAGTTAGAATTCAACACATGGATTTTGAGGCTACACAACTTAGGCCATAAAAGCAGTAAAAATAACCTGTACCTGTCCCAGCTTTCTTTTCCTCAGCCTTGGAAACCCTAAAGGGCATGTGTTCTAGGTAGCATGTTTATAGTAGGGCAGTCAAGCTGGACCCTGAGTAAGTACTGGGAAGGCCTTGGAGAGCCAATGGGACCATAGAACATTTTGAGTAAGAAACAACAGGTATTAAGCCATAGAGATTTGGGGGTTGGTTCATTACTCTAGCACAGCCTATCCTATACTGACTAATATGGGAGAGGGGGAATACTTTCTGATATAGCTATCTTCTTTAATTCTTTTTGTCTCATGACTGGAACAGGGTTGTTAAAATCTAGAAACTTATTTCCATCTTTCGGTACACGAATGGTCACAGGGGAACAAGACACATCTTTTGAAGTTTCAGTTAATTGTTCCTTTACAAATTAACCCTTCATTTGTCACCCTGATTTCCAGTGTATCTCTCTTGTCCATCTCCCATGCAGAGGGTGGTTTAGTTTTCCTGGATATTTTTAAGTAATATGTAGAATTTGCATATGGCTTTTCCCCAAGTCATTACTTTGTTTCTATAATTCACAATATGTAAGTCCAATGACTTAAGACACTATAATTTTGTAGATGATTCAAGTTATTATTTTATGTCTAAATTTGTTAATGAAAAGTCTTTCTACTATTTACATTGAACCAAGTATTGCCTCTCTTGTAGTGAATTATCAGTTTAAAAATACATCCTTATTTTTAATTTAAAGTTAATGTGATATTCAGATTCACTAGATAATAATGTATGTAATTCCAGAAATGTAGCATTCCTACCCTCTCTAGCTCTGGCTCCCAGGTAGCTTTATTTACGTGCTACTTCCCTGTACACACAGCTTTCTCCTAGAATGACTTCTGTTGGACAAATAACAGAAAGTTCCTTCCCTGAGGAGCAAGAGTCTACATGCAAGTCACCTAATGTAAGATGAAGAATAAAAAGCAAACAGTATGTGTGGGCTGAGGTTTTTGTTTCTGGAAAGATCAGCAGCAGCAAAGGTGTGTTTTTAGCCTAGTGACACACAACTGATGCAATGGTACAATGATTTATCATGTAAAAGGAGACATTTAACAACAAAACAGGCTATTAGGGAGCCACCAGTGAGTCATTACAGTAGGCATTTCTGCTTTAAGAATGGCCTCGACCTTGTAGCAGAGAGTGACAAAGAAATGGTTTCCCCTTCAGGAGATCTCGGCATGGCTTAAGGCTTAGCTATTTTTTAATGCTTTTATGTGGTACCTGAAGGGAACACAGGAGGACAGAGAAACAAATACAGTTAGCTTTCCACCGCCACCAGTGACAAGACTATCTTCAATTATAGCCCTCCAAAAGATCCCTGAAATTGTATTTCTGAAATGATCATTTATTAAAAGCTTAAGGTGCTCCTGATAAATAAAATGGGAGGTTCTGTCACATTCACAGGGGCCAAAGGGAGGCTGTGTTTGTGCTGTTGGTGTGAAAGGAGGTGGGTGCAGGAGGGCGGGTGGAGGGAGAGAGAGGTGCAGGAGTTCAAGGATGTGATTCAGCTGCATGAGTAATGAAGTGACAGGCTGCAAGGCAACTTCATTATCGGTGTACCCTGGGTCCATCCATCTGTGGGAACAAAGCCAAATCATGGAACAGTAGAGAAATTGAAGTTTGAATCCTGGATCCAGCCTGAGAGGTTTGGGACTGCCTTCTTAACTCCCCTAAGTCTCAATTTTCTCCTCTGTAAAACGGGGATAACACGAATGCCTTGCGGAAAGATTGTTGTATATATTCTATAAAATAATTTGGATGAAATACTGAGTCTAATGCCGGAGAACAAGCACAGTGGTAGCAACCATTTACTTTGTGTGCCCACCCGCTGAGTGCTTTATGTGTTATCACAGAAAATCTTCCACTTGCAGCCTACTAAATCTCTGCAAGAAATCATATCCACTTTGTAGGAGAGAAAACCAGAGCCAACAGGTTTTGTCTTGGCCACTTGAAAGGATGTCATTCTACCTGGTGGTTGGGGGGAAGTACAGTCTATCAGCACATAATTGTCACAGCTGCATTAACATATATTCATGTATTATTTCATGCATCCTAATCTTGAACCAAAGGCAGTTTAGTAATAAATGATTTTTAAAATAATATTGGCACCATTTTTTAAATCAAAGTTTCACATAATGGCCACACCTACTTATTTGCAAAAAATAAATGGCATAAAATACGCAATAATTATATGCTGAAATATGGTAATTAAGAGTGAGTGTTTCATTGTGTCAAGAGGGTTGGCAGATGTTTACCATCTTCCTCCTATATGCTGAGATTACTTGAGCTAATACACCACACATTATAAAATGCTAGGCATCATTTATATTTGCCGCTGATAACTGTTGTGATATAGACTTTGTAATTTCAACCAATTTTTGTTGAATCACGTTTCTCAAGCCACCATATTCCTTTGGGATCCGTTCCATTATACCAGGCAACTGAAAGAAATACTTTATCTGAGGATTGTTTGCTTCTAAATGCCAACAGGCCAAGGTGAACATCATTGAGAAAGCAATAGACTCGTGTGCTACTTGAGATGTTGAGAGTATGGAGGGTGACTGGGCCAAGAGTGAGTGAGTGTGACCTTCCAGGTATGGTTCTACTTCTCATCATCTGTGTTCACATTCATCAATAATTTATTCATTGAATGCTGGACCCAAGTTTAACTAAGACTCAGTCTTTCCACCAAAGCTAATAGAGAAAGAAATAAGACTCCTAAGCAAATAATAAAAGCTCTCCTGGAATAGACATGAAAGAGTCTATCCATTTCAACTTAAAAAGATAAGATGAATTCCCTATCTGGGAAACGATAAAAGGATTTTTAATGGCACTACTCACTTCCATGCCCATTTTGAAGTGCCTATCTGTATCAGAAACTTATAGACTGAGATTATGGGTAGGAAAAAACAGAGAATGCATGCCCTCAAGGACTTCCCAGAAAAGAGGTATGTAAATAGGTGAATTGCCAGAGTGAGTTGGACTCAATAATAGAACCCTGGACATCAGTAATGGGAAGAATCATTGTGGGGATATTATATTAGTAGGATTCTTAGTTGCAAGCAACACAAATTAGCTGTGGGTAATTAAAATAAAAAATGAACTAATTGAGACTCTATTAGGAACTCAATGAATTTCCTGAAAGTATGGCAAAATAGGTAGAACTAAATGGAAGCTAAATGCTCTAAATCAAGTCTTGCAAAATGAATCATTTGCTGAATCATCTGCTGAGGATTGACTGTCAGAGCACCATCTTGAACGTTTATTACTGCTGGCACTGAATGCGGCCCCAGATCTATTCTGAGCTCATGTCTAAAGAGTATGTCTGTTGGATAAAATGTAGGTCACGTGCTTTCTCCTTAGTTTTGAATGAGCTGGAAAGGTATCTTTGGCAATATCTATAGAAAGAACTGGTTCTGTTTCCCACTAAATTATAAACTAAGGAATTGCTCAAAGGTAGGAAGGGTGTTCAGAAACTGGCCAGCAAAAGAAAAAAATACACATACATACATATATATTTATAATTATATTTATACATATGAGTATATGTGCATGTGTGTGTGTGTGTGTGTGTGTGTGTAATGAAAGGTCATGTTTTCATCTTGTTGACTTTCCTATGCCTATTGGTAAATAGATTTCTTATAATTTCCATGCTATATAAAAAATATATGTAAAGCTTCATAACATTCTATAGTAATATAGTAATTAATCAAAAGAAAAACACATGTACTTTGGCCTCCATAAACTGTGTGTTTTATATATTTGTTCTATGCTAGAAATAAGATATGCACTTATACAAGCTCCTGACTCAAAACATGGCTTGCAAACCAAAGAACTAATAAGCAAGCCCAGGATTCTTTTGTTCCTTTTTTTTTTTTTGAATAATTACTTTCCCTATTTCTTTTTTTACCAATTCAGCCAGCATACTTTATCTCAAGGAAATTACATTTGCTCACGTAGGTGTGTGAATAAGCAGAATGACAAGAGTTCGTTTCAGCCAGAATTAGATGGATATTGCAATTACTTGGGAGAAAGAACATTCTCTAAATCCAGCTATGAATCCTCTACAGATCAAAACAGGGATCACTTGCCATCTGGTCACGTGGTGGAGTACTTCTTGTGGAAGTGCAAGACTCTTTGGCATTGAGGGAAACATACATTTGGAAGTTCACCCTTTCTTCACCATGATGGGGAGAACAAAATGGCTGTTTTCTGGGAAAGACAGGAGACTATATCTTTGCTAGTGTGTGTCATAAAGGCCAAAAAGGGAATGCTATGGATTCTTCACAGCTCTGAATAGTCCCCCAGGAGCCTCCCTTCAGGGTTGTAACCAGAGAGAGTCCCCTCACCTGAGATTCCCTTTTCCTCTCTTTGGTCGTCATCCCATCTCCAACATCTCAGTTTTTAGTTGACTTCTTTAACTGATGGATAATGGGTGGTGATTTTAAGGATTCTTTCATTGTAGTATCTCTAGCATCTAGTTATGTTAGAAAGAAGAACACTGAAACAATGAATGCATCCACAGTATCATGAAATTAAAATAGATATTTTTTATCCAGCGATATGTCAGTCAGGTAGGAGGTTTTGAATACTTAACTCTAAGTCTGGTGTTGTGTGAGGTATGGCTCCTAGATTATAGAACAGAGTAGACAGAATACTTTCTCTTATCTTGGAATCTATCAGAATGTGCTTCCAGGAAAAGACATTGTAAAATTCCATATAGTTCTAGGGGATATTCCCTAGATGGATATTGAAATTACCTGGGAGAAAGAAGTCTATTCTTTTTTTTTTTCTTTAAAAAAATGTTTAAGTAGTATTTACCTTTTTCCTTTAGTATACAGTTCCACAAGTTTTAATACAGGCATAGTTTACTGTATCCAGCAATGTAACAACATAACAGGAAGCAGAATAATTTCAATACCTCAAAGAACTTGTTTTGCTATCTGTTCACAGACAGACAAACCATTTTTTAAGCCCAGATCCTTGCCCCTTGGTATCATTGATGTGTTTTCTGTTCCTAATCTGTTGTCTTTTTTGGAATGCTATATAAATGGTATCCTACTTTGTGTAACTTAGACTGGCTTCTTTCACTTAGTACCGTATCTTTCACTAGTGTGGTACAAACTGATTTCTTAAGAACTTACCTGAGGGTCTGACTTCATGAAAAATGAATTTGATGTGGATTTTTATATTTTTTTGTTTTGTTTTCTATATTGTTAAGGGGAAGAGAAAAAAATCAGACTAATTATTATCCAAAAGGAGAGTTTGGATTAGTCTGAGAAAGATTTTTTTTTTTGGCATTATAAAACTATTAAATAGGCTGTACCTTTAATAGGAAATTTCTTTTCTGTCCATAAGGGTGTTGAGATATAAGCTAAAGAGTCACTAGAAAAAAAATCAAATATAGATTAATTGAGAGAAAATTGTTGATGGTGATGGTGGTGTATGTGGGGAGGTGGAGTGGGACAAGTTATCAGAAGATAACAAATAATTTCATATGATCTGTAAATTTAACCATAGAAATTGAGTTTCATCTGAGGGTTAGTTAATGGCTTGTTGGATAGGATAGGGACTTGCATTCTAGTCATCTCTCTATGAATGACATGAGCAGGGAGTTAGAGAGTAGATTATGCAGGAGGGAGAAATGACCAGGTCTTAACCAGGACTGGGAGGGGCTGGTAAAGTTGGGGACAGCAAGATCACGCAGGACAGAGCAGGGGTGGGGTTGAGCAGAGGAAACTACAACTGGTGGGGGATAAGAACATAGGTCAAAACACTGCATATTTTGTCAAGTAAGCAATAATTATCATGGTTTTTTTATAGCACAGTCTCCTAACCTAAATGTGTGTATAATAAATTATATAGTATTAAATGTGTTCATGTGTTTTTTTCTCCAGAGTGTGTTTTGACCAGATGATTGCAAATAATTGCAATAAACAAAGACATTCGTGTGCTCCATGAAAGTGCTGCTGACAGACTTAAACTTTATGAAATTTTTATAGTTTTTATTTAAAGTCTTGTTTGGTTCCTAAACAATGATGACAACTTCTTCCCATTTCCCTCAAAAACCTCTATCTATATATATAAAGAATTACATATATTAAACAAGGCATATGGAGGAAGGTTGTATTCTAGAATATGCTAGAATAAAGAAAAATAAAACATTAAGATGAAAAATGTCACAAATGGAGAACATAAGAGTTAATGGATTTTTTGAGGAATAATGGAGTATCACTGGAATAGAATCAATGACCAAAGATGTCATTACAGGAAACATTCTGGATTTGGAAAAGAAAATGGTTTTGAATATTGACAATGAATAAATTGGGTTTATGTGTATGCAATGTAATGAGACCATTTCTTGACAACATATTTGAAAAGAAAAACTTCTCTAATAATTATATGGAAAAATCCTAATGTACCAATGAAAGAAAAAAAACAAATTTAATATCATTAGACTTTAATAAGATGTGACCAAAACCAATGAAACAATGTTGAATAATGCTAGAGGGAAAGAATTATAATGCAAGAATGTTAGCTAAGCCAACTTGCTTTTTATTATGAAGTTGAGAGAATCTCTGTATTATGCCATGAGTAAGAATTCAGAAATTTACTACCCACATACCTTTTTTGGGGGGATAAACATTTTTATTCCCACATTATTCTTCCTAACTGAAGGCTAAATCAAAAATAAACCCTTACAATGTGGCATAACACAAGTTAATTTCATGCAAAGGAAAACCTATTTTAAGATGGTCATAATTTGAAATAAGAAGAATGATTCATATATAAATATTTTTACTCTAGTATTATTTATAACAGCACAAATTGGCAAAAATTTAAATGTTCACATAAGGAAAATGTCAGTGGTAGAACGTAATGTCACTTAAATTTTCAAAGAACCTCTACTGATGTAGGAAATCATGACATTATCTTAAATGAAAAAAACAACAGGAATTATATAAATTTATGTACTTGTGTATGTTTATGTGTATGTATATGTATGCAGGTACGTATATCAGTTATGTAAAAGAAAAAAAACTAGAAATAGGTAAAAATATTGGTGATATTTGCCAATGAGTTGTAAGTGCTTTCCTATATAACTTACTTCAGGAATTTCTACTGTGTGTGTGTGTGTGTGTAATTTTTATAATTAAAATAAATGCAAAAATATAAAAGAATTTTAATGCAGAAAATTATTTGAGCATTTTAAAATCACAAAAATTTAAAGTTCTATAAAGATTTGTCATTGGCACTAGGCTTCGTGGCTCATGTCTATAATCCCAATGACTCCAGGAGGCTGAGTCAGGAGGATGGCAAGTTTGAGGCCAGCCTCAGGAAGTTAGTGAGACCCTGTATCAAAATAAAACATTACAAAAGGCTAGGGATTTAGCTCAGTAGTAAAGCACCCCTGGGTTCAATTGGCAGTACCAAAAAATAATAAGACTTAAATTATTAAAATAAGAGTACTGTTGGACTCTCTTCTCTTTCTCCAAAATCATAATAAAACTGTATTTACATAAAAGGAAGGCAGTTCATCTATTCCTCCCACACTCCCTCTTCCTACCCCATTATGAATCAGCCTCCTTATATCAGAGAATACATTTGGTATTTGTTTTTTTGGGATTGGCTAACTTCACTTAGCATTATCTTCTTGAACTCTAGATAAGGCAGAGGGGTGGAAGGGGAAGGGAGGAGGGTATGGGGTTGGAAATGATGATGGAATGTGAGAATAATTATTATCCAAAGTACATGTATAAAAACACGAATTTGTGTGAATATACTTTGTATACAACCAGAGATATGAAAAATTATGTTCTATATGTGTAATAAGAATTCTAATGCTTTCCCGTCATATATAAATAAAAAAATATAAAAAAGACAGAATGAGCTGTGTGTTAAATCAATACAATGCTAATAAATGATATGAATAAGACAGACATTTTTATTTTTTCATCTTTTTTTTGAGAAATTATAAGGTAGAATAAGACTTGATAAGGATATTCTGATGTCAAGGAAAGGAAAGTCTACATAAGAGGATACCTAGATACTTCACATGATTTCCATTATCCAGCCTGGATAAACTGTACTCTAGAGAAGGGATAAATTTAAAGAGTATAGAAGAAGCAGCAGAAATCCTGAGGTATCAGGGGTGGATACACACACATTCTCCGCAATTTACAAAGAGGGAAAGAGAAATAGAGTGTGAATATGAGATTTGTAAACTTGACACCAATTTCTGGGTAAAACTTGAGCAAATTAGGAACATATGGTTTATGAGTTCATAGAAAAGGAACAACAACTAATTTCTGAATGTGTTCTAGAACGACAGTCTATGAGCTACCTTTTATTCTTTATTTGATATAATACTGGACGTCTAAATAAGGTGATTTTTAAAAATCAAGGATTTTTCTTTTTTAAATTTGAGCAAGGCACTCAACAGACTTCTATGATTTCTTTCTAACAAATTAGAGAACTGCCAATAAAGACTCTGGATCTTGAGTTTTACTCTGAAAGTTGGAATAAAAAGCCCAGCCTCAGGGCCCTGTGCATATACTCACTCCCTTTAGAAACCTGGATGTAGACTGAAAACATACACAATTGACTGAGAACCAAGGGTCACCACAATAAATAAGGAATTGAAGATGCTTTAGGCTGATGGAGAAAACTGGATTTCCTATCATTCTAGCAGATGGTAGAAATTGCTGCAAGGAGGGGGAATTCAATTCAGCTTCAAGAACTTTTCAGTTTTTAAAACTGTGTGCATTTGGAGTAGAAAGTCCTATGAGGTAATGCGCTCCAGTGGTTTTTTTTTTTTTTTTTTTTTTTTACTGTTCAGATGTGTAACTGAAAATGCTCGGTGTAGGGGGTTTTACATGGAAGAGAAATGGAGTTAGGTCATCTAAAGACTTCTAACTACCATTTTCTAAGCTTGTAGGTTCTGTTTGTGTTTACTTTTGGCTGTGAAGGATCGTGGTTGATATGTTAAGATCATCCTTCTTACATTACGAGATGCCTCATGAAGATAGTAAACAGGACTGCAAGGAGAGGACTGGGGACATTTGGTTTACAGTTCCTTGCCAGGACTTAGCTGAGATTGACATGAACCATGACGTATGTATGTATCATGTTCTAATGTTGTCATTCTTCAGAAATGTCTTTTAACTCAGAAGGACTAAAAACTTTAAATCATGACAGTTTCATATGCTTTTAAATAACTGGAGTTAGACTTCTATATGTGAACTGAATTCTAATTTTAGGTGTCATTCAGATGGCTGACACAAACTTCTACTATTTAGGCATGTGGGCAATATTCTCTGGCAAAATTTACAATCTGCATTAATATTACAATTAAAGCCATACTTATTGACTCTTGACCCTTCATGGGACATACTTATGGTCATTTTTTATGCTTAATCTCAATGAATCTTGATAAAAATCCTGTTAGATAGATGATTCTCTTATTTTATCAAAAGTTTAGAGAGTTTAGGTTATCTATGGTGATTCAGAGCAAAATATTTTTTTACCACTAACCCCAACACCACAGAGTAGAGATATTTATATATTTTTCAAATTTTTTAAACTTTTTTATTTGACAAAACGTTTTCTTTTATTATTTATTCTAATTTGTTATACATGATGGCAGAATGCAATTGATTTCATATTACACATGTAGAACATGATTTTTCAAGTCACTAATTGTACACAAAGTATTTTCACTCCATTCATGTCCTCATACATGTACTTAGGGTAAGGATATCTAACTCATTGCACCATCATTCCTACCCCTTTGCCTCCTCCTTTCCCCTCCCTCCCCTTTGCCCTGTCTAAAGTTCCTCCATTCCTCCCATGCTCTCCCCTCAGTGCCATTATGAGTCAGCATCCTCATATCAAAGAAAATATTCGGCCTTTGGTTTTGGGGGGATTGGCTAGCTTCACTTAGCATTATATTCTCCAACTTCATCCATTTACCTGCAAATGCCATGATTTTATTCTCTTTTAATATGAAGTAATGTTCCATTGTGTATAAAAGCCAAAGTTTACCTATCTATTCATCTACTGAAGGGCATCTAGGTTGGTTTCATAATTTAGCTATTGTGAATTGTGCTGCTATAAAAAATTTGCCATTCCATTCCACTCTCCCTCCCCCCTCCTATCCCACCTAGAAGTAGATACTTCAGGAGTTCCCTTTTATACTTACCTGATTCTTTTTTTCCTATCAGTTACGCATAAAAACGCACACCAGGCTTTGTTTTTTTCTCTAATAGTTCCTTCTACCCATCCTGCTCAGAGTTTTATATATATTTGCTTTCCAAATTTATCCTCATGTATGTATGCATATATATATATATGTGTGTGTGTGTGTGTTATGTATGTGTGTATAAATATATATATATATATATTTATACACAAATTTTTATATATATATATATAAATTTTACATGTTAAGCAAAATAAGCCAGACCAAGAGAAAGGAGGATCACATATTTCCTTTCATGCATGCAATCAAAAACAAAAGAAAAAGGGAGCGATGGCATAAAAGTGGAAGGGGGGTTATCAGGGAAGGGATAGGGGGTGATAGGCAAGAAAGGGCAATGAATAAGATGGATACAATCGATGTGAGTTATACATCTGTATAGAAACGTCACCAAGAAACCCATTATTTTGTACTATTGACATATGCTAATAATTTTAAAATTTGCACTCAGGTAAGTCTATTCCGTATCATATCCCAAACCATCATTTTCTTAATATTCCTAAAATATCTCCATGTCTCAAGACAGTCCATCTTCTGGGACCATTGAAGTTCACCGTGGGAAGAGCCCTGACCTAGCTCCCATGGAGAGAAGACAAAGAGAGAAGATTGCCAGCCCATGGACTCACAATGTGACATAAGAACACACTGAGAAAGATGCAGGGATCAGGAACAAAGTAATTGTGCTCTAAGTGTTCGACAGGCTAATCTGTTTTATATCTATTGGATGTGCAATGCCATGGCTGAGCATAGATTCAAGAGTTTTTCAATGCAAATTTTTTTATATCTGTATTTTGTTAATTTATTTTTATGTGGTGCTGAGGATCGAACCCAGGGCCTCACATGTGCAAGAGGAGTGCTCCACCACTGAGCCACAACCAGCCCTCAATGCAAATTTTATAAAAGAAGTAAGAGTAGATGGGGTAGAGAGAGAAGATGGGAGGGGAGGGGAGGGGGGATAGTAGAGGATAGGAAAGGTAGCAGAATACAACAGTTACTAATATGGCATTATGTAAAAATGTGGATGTGTAACCGATGTGATTCTGCAATCTGTATTTGGGGTAAAAATGGGAGTTCATAACCCACTTGAATCTAATGTATGAAATATGATATGTCAAGAGCTTTGTAATGTTTTGAACAACCAATAAAAAAAAATAAAAAATAAATAAATAAAAAATAAAAAAAGACATTACATCCATCTATAACTAAAAACATTAAAAATTTCCCCTTAATTCCTCCATTATTTTTTCATTTAGTTGATATTTTTAGTGTACCATTTTGATAAAAAAAAAAAAAGAAGTAAGAGTAGATTCCCTACCTTTGTATTTGTTCCAACCATGCAGGATTGGTCATTCATTTGTGCAACAAGAAGCACGTGCAGGTGTCTTTACCTGCTGCCCCTGCTTGCTACACAGACCACAGTAGGCACCCAGGTTGTTTAGTGGGATTGTTTAATCCAACAAGATATCTAAATACACAACCAAGCTTGTTGAGATAAGGCTGTGGCATATCTTGTTAAGTTTCAACCCTCTTTATGCCTGTACGAGTGAATTGCCTTCCTGCCTTTCTCCTGGATAAATCCTTGGAGAGCCACTCTCAATAGATGTCCTATCCAAAAAAGTTCCAGAGATTGTATCTGAATCATTAGTTGTTTATTAGTTTGGAGACTACAGAAAAATTATTTTGGACAGTAAAAACTTCTCTCTTTCTCTGTCTCCCCTTTAAATGTATGTCATTCCTCAGTTAAAAACAGAATTTGTTGTGAATAAATAGCTCCTTGAACCACAGGAAAAGAGTACAAAGGTCCATGTTCTTCTGCCGTACTTCTAGGTAGACTGGTCATAAAGAACTGATTTCAGTGCATGAGCATTCTGAATTTCAATTGAAAAATCTCTAGCTAAAAGTCCAGCGCTTATTCAGAGACATGATTATCTGATTGGATGCAGGGCTTGGCAGAAATCAGTTTTCAGCTCAGACGTGGGATGGCGACAGAGTCTCATTACGTTAATTTTATTTACAGGGCAGCCCGGTTTCCTGTGCTGTGAGCTGGGTGCTTATTCAGCTGGTTTGGCTTTGGTGGGTTTGCCGCACGGTGTATTTTTGTTTCCGAACTATTTTGGCCCTGGAAAGATGTCTGGCCTTGTTTCACTTTCATAGCTCTGATGAAAGCCACAGAAGTTTCCAGGGAACCAGAATGGGCAACTTGTGGGGCCCCTCCTTGCACCGTGTGAATGGCTTAGTGGAGGGTGGGTTCTAATCCGGGAAGAGACTCTGCATCCTGAGGCTTTTGCTTTTGCAGAGGAAAAGGAATGTTTTCACTTACTGGGCATTGTCCTCCCTGTGCCAAGTCCTCAAGCTATTATTAGCCAATAGGACCTTTCTTTCTTACAATGGGCAAAGGTAGTGTCTTATTGCACCCTTTGCTCTGCTTCAGGATGCTCTGTGTTATTCCTTATTGCAAAGGGTGTACGAGAAACTGAAAGAGTCTGGACTTGACTTTGAGGCTGGGTGCTCTTGGTTTTGTTCCATGAGTACATGTAGGTACTAATGTACTTAAAGGTACTAAGTACATGTAGGTACTAATGTACTTAAAGGTACTAAGTACATGTAGGTACTAATGTACTTAAACGATAGAAGTGCATCTACACATGAATTCTTTCTTGTAAGCTTTACAACTGGTGGATGAAGGAGATGGAGACAGTAATAATATCCCCATTTCACACAGGTGACTTGGAGTGATGTATGCAGGTCACAAAGTTCAGAAATGCTAGAGCTATAATTTAAAACTAAGTCTCTGACAAGTAATCACTGATTTTTTAAAAACTCAGGATCCTAATCAAAAATTAATGTTTAGTTATGTTAATCTTTAGAAATTAATAAATTAGTTATAATAAACATTATTTAACATTTGGAAAACAATTTACATCTTAGATTTTACTCAGCTCACAAGACCAGACTGCTGAGAAATCAAATTGTAAATAAATTTAAATTTACATTTTAGCAGTAAGAATTGAACATTTGAAATATTTGCAGCAGATAAAATGATATTTTATGTTGATGTGGCTGCACTGAATGTATTATAAATGATGTGGTTGAGACTACTACCTTAAGAGTGCCGGCACTGACAGAGTTCTTCAAATAGCCCTGTTTTTACCGTGCAGGGTTGGATGGTCCTAAAAACTGATGTATTTGCACTTTAGGACTATGAAAATGAACATATTTATGCATCTAGAGATGATAAAATGGCCTCAAACTAACTCAGACCCATAGCTCTGTTACTAAGCCCATGCTACTGCTAAATGCTGAGTTAAGTGCTTTGCTTATGTTACTTTGTAATTTACTAGTCACTGTTACATGGCTAGGTACCATTAGCCTGATGAAGATACTAAGGCCCAAAGAGGGAAGCATTTCATTAGAAATCAAGAAACAGGTTGAAATGCATGCCTCACTCAAAAGTTTGCACTAGTTACCTAAATCTCCCACAGCCAGTGTGCTCCAGGAATCTCCAAAGTCTCTTGCCTCAAAAGCTGCCACTATCTGTCTTGTCAACCCTGAGTTTCATAAGTATTGCAATTGCCAGGTGTGAGGAGGTCAAAATCTCCCACTCTCATCCTTCAAGAGGAGTAAACTCAGATTCCAAAGGAAAATATTTGAAATGTCAGATGTTTAGATTTGTTTTAGCCCAAGTTTGGTGAAATAGGAACTTTAAACTAGTCTACCCGTAACCAGGAAAAATAAATAAATAAATAAAGGAGGTGGGGGATGGAGCTAGAGAAAGAGAAGCAAGCACTGGCTTCAGTGTGTATATGTATAAAGGCTGAGATGTCTCTCTTACACTGCAGGACGTGGGTAATTGGCTCAATTTTCCATTCCTCTTTTCTTGTGCAGACATGGCCTCATTTTTTGAGAGGTTTGTTGCTCCAATATATTTGAAGTTTTCAATTGTCTCAAGTAGAATGTAATAAAATCTTTTTCTTAGGGGCCTCTTGTATTTTAAAAGAAGCATTAAAATATGCATACTTGACTTGGCAGTGTTAGCAAATATTCACGTCCCTCCAACGGCACCAACTTTGTGGGCTGATAGAAATTGTGCAGTTAGGACTACAATAAACCATTAACATTAAAATAAGGTGTAAATGTCATTCTGCTGCATTCCTTTTACCTCTTGAAAAAAATTAAGCTGCATTTTTAACCAAGTACTTCCTGTTATTAAAAAAAATTTTAATTAACTCACATTTTCTTAGACACTCAAAATTAAGTTTCCATTCTCTAGCTTTTTGTTTTTTAAAGGTTGACAAGCAAAACCAGATATTTAGAATAGATTTCTTCAGCAGCTGAGATTATTTTCTGAAACATTTTGCTCAAAAACTATTTCCATGGTAGGATTGTCAACCAGAAAATCAGGACTGATACGGAGAGTGCTATAGCCAGATGGGGACCACAGTTGGGTGGCAAAGTGTTTGGAATATAAAGAAGAAATAGTCTGTAAATTTCATAATGGGGAAATTGGATGAGCAGTTCAGATTTATGATCTCAACCCTGTGATTGAGCCAAAGGCAACTTTTGGCACTTCGGTCCTAGTACATCTTCCTTGTTCAACTAGATTTCCTAACTTCAGGGAACCCAGCTGGTGGATGAAAAAAGTGATAGTTACAGTCATGGTTCAAATGTCCTACGAAATGCACCTAACTTCTCATTACTATCTTCATTTGTTTCAGCAGGCTGAATGCTTACAAGTTTGCTTTTATATGAAGATTATTATAACAATTAGAAAAGAGTGTAAGACTAAAATTCTAGTAAGGCATATGTTATAATGTATTCAAATATTTTATTTACATTCAATGCCTACAGATTTTAATTTATAGAGTTCTAACAAACAGCCAAGAAAATAAGCCCTCTTCATTAGGCCAAGGAATAGTAGATGAACCTTGAAGAATCGGAAAAAAATATCCTACATCCCTTTCTTCTTATTGCTCAAATGCCCATAAGCAAGATTGGATAATATAATGCAAAAAGAGAAGACCAGTTTGAGTCCTGTGTTCATAGGTAGTAACCAATTTTCAGGGAGTTTTGAAGCTCAGTGGGAAGATGATAATAAAATAATCCTTCCCCATCTCCCAAACGAAAAATTGCGGTCTGATCCAGGGGAGCAGGTAAGGAAATGGTGATTCTCTCTTGTGCTCTTCTTTCGTTGGCATTGGCTGTTCTTTCATTCATTGGTTTGAAAATTGAACGCCTATTTTTGGCCAGACCCAATGCTCATTTCTGGGAACAGAACAGGGAATAAGATTGAAATAGCTCCATTCTTCTTGGAGGTAAATGCAAGATTTGGATGAATGCATGGGCAGTTGTCATAAAGTATGCGAAAGCCTTGATAATACTGTGTAAATTCATGATGAAGAAAGGCACCTAATCGAGACTATGGGGAGAGGGTGAGAGTGTTTAGGCTCCCCTGAGCAAGTGATTCTGGTCCTGACACATGAAGCATTGACCAGGCAAAGGGAAGCATATTTATTAGGATGGTTTTCAGTCTCCTCTCAACCATTTTTCCTAAGACATGAGATATAATGCTTAGAAGAATGTTCTAGAGGAACTGTCCCCTATGTTTTCAGAGCATTTGTTTTCATGCACATACTAATGTTGAAACCTACCAATTGGATCCATACAGTCTTCCAGTCAAGTTCAGAGCTATCTTTAATTCTGGCTATTTCTTCCTCTCCTCTTCCTCCTCCTACTTCTCCCCCACTCCCCCTTTTCCTTCTTCCTTCACCTTCCTTTTTCTTCCTTGGTGTAGCTTTTATTTTTTGCAAAATTGTTATTGGTACATTATAATTACACATATTAGTGGGGTTCTTTGTTACTTATATGTACATGCATACATTATAACAATATGATTTGGTCAATATTGAATATTCAACTAATCTTTTGTCTTGATTGGCTCATTAAGAACTAAACTGAGTGTGTTTCCAAGGGCTAATGTCACCCTGACCATTGGTTTTGTGTTCAGGACAGTAAGGATTTATTTATTCTGGTTGGTATGATTGTTCTAAAGCCACCAAAAAATCATGGCATCTAAAAGTTTAATGGAATCCCCTTGGATAGACTATCAGAGTTTCCTTGTACCTATTACTGCTTGACTCTATAAAAATATATTCTAAAGTGTTTGGGCTCATTGCATTGAAAAGTTTAGACGGGAGCATAAACTCTGAAAATGTCACTACCTTCTATCCTTTGAATGCATTTTAAAAAAATGTTCAAAAATATTACATGGTAGTTAAGAAATCAGTCTGAAGAGCAGATTATCATATGCTTTTAAATTTGTAATTCTCTATTCCTAAGAAATTGTATGAATTCCTATTTTATATCAGTATTCATTTGCTAGGTTTTCCATGATATCCAGTGAGAGGCTACATTCAATAAGTTCCAATCTTCTGCTCAAACAAGCTGAACAACTCACGGCACTTTTGTATTGAATGTCACATCTACTGTTAAGCCACAGAAAAGAATAAATAAGTACTTAATGGAATCATTTATCGTGGAAAAAAAAATGCTTAGTAGTCCTACAGCAAAATTCTAGAAATATTGCTGAATATATTGTAAATAATGGCAAATGTTAAGACTCTGGTTAAATTTAACCTGCTATTTTAATAATAAGCAGTCATTAAAATGCTAATAAGTAGTTTCATATAAAGTGTATTTGTTTTGAGCCAATTTAATAAATGTGTATGATTCTCCCACTATGCACAAAGCACTGTGCTTTTACTCTCATTTAGAACTTTAAATGTTCAGGCATAAATATCTCTATCTTCATTCCTTTGTGGCACTGACACTCCTCTGTCAGAGATCATTTTTTTAAAATAATATTTCCTCCAATTTTATAATATCTTATCAAAAGAGTACAAGATCATCATGGAAAATTTTGAAAATAAGAAATCCATGTATCTGTTTAAGTAGTTAGAACCGTTGCTACATTTGCTCTTTTGCTTTCTTTTAACCCATGTGTTTTTCTATCACTAAGTTGAAATTCCAAGATAACTACCTATTATTTATTCAATTGCTTGTTCCAGATTTGTAAATAATCTCCATGTCATAAACATTTCTGAATTACATTTTCTTCAGGAATAGGGCTTTCGCTTTTTCAACTGAATAGTATTTGCCATATGGATGAAGATTTTTTAGGCAATATGATACTGGAGGGCCTTGTATGAATTGCATAAAGACTAAGCAGCTGTAAAAAAGAACCTGAACATTCAGTCATCCAGAATGGTAGTTGATTTCTCTCTCTTGATATGATACACAGAGAGGCAGGTGACCTGGCTCTGACGGGCAGCTTTGCTCGGTAAGGACACCTACAAATCCAGTTTACTTCTGTATTGTTTCTCTTACATCTTCAAGGGTATTGCCCTCTTCTGTGTGGTTGCAATCATGAGCAACCATGTCCCTGTCCTTCATATGAAGGGTGAGCTGCTGTCTTATTAAAATGTCATCTGATAAAGCCTGTTCAGAGAGAGGGGAGCATTGGTGTTATTACAGGATGAGGGAGGGAATGGAGAGTAGGAAGCAGTTGATAAGATCTGCCACAGGTATCTAGGATCCCTCATGTTCTCTATTATAAATATTGTACTGAATATATCAATAGTAATGTATGTGTTTAACAACTGACTTGAGATAAATATTGGGTAGAAATATAGCAAGCACACTTTTACAGCTTTTGATGTACTCTCTTATTGTCTTACAGATAATTGTGCTGGTTTATTATCTTTTATTTTAGTTGTTTTCAATTCTTTCAGATGGTATTGTATGGTGGTATTCATTTGCATTTCTTTCATTACTATTAAGTATAGTTTTTTCAGGATCAGTTTTCAACTTACATGTTATTTGTGACTTTCTTATTGATATTCTTTTTCTAAGAATATTTTTGGTTTTGTTTGCTTGAAAAATTATATTCTTTGCCATACATATCATGTATATTTACCCAGTTTATCATTTTTCTTTTAATTATTTGCTTTTTCTTAACATTTTTCTTAGTTTATATATAGTTGGGTCATCCATGTTTTCCTTGACATCTTGTTTCTTCTCTTTTGGTTTTGCTAGTAATATTTACACAAACTAGAATTGAGATATATAATTTCCACTTTTACTTCTAATTGTTTTTTTTTTAATTTTCCCTTGAAGTTATGTATTTCTGTGTAGTTGAGAGCTGACAAATAATTTTCTTGATCATTTTTTCACTGAATTATTGAACATTTTTAAATTGGTTGTTGAGTATATGCCAGTCAGTCCCCTGATACCAGAGATCTAAAACCTACACCTGTATATTTATAGAGTAAATATAAAAAAAATAGCATTGTTATGAATGAATTTCATTTTTATCTAATAGCTTGAAGTATCCTTTTGCCTTGCATAAATACTCATGTAGTTTGGATCTGTTTATGACTGTATTTTTCATCAGATTCTGTTACTTTTTCACTTCAGGATCAGTCTCAAATAGGGTAGGAGCAATATATTCTAAGTAATGCAGAAACAAAACCTTAAGACTCAATGAAAATATCTAATTAAATTTCTGGTGTGCCAATGATGATGTTAAAATAATTTTTAACATACTTCAGAGGAAGCTGCTAGAAAGCAAAATAAAATAAGGACGTGTGTCTTTTTTTTTTTTTGCATTACCTATATTTCAATACTAAATTATTAGTATTATTTCTTTTAATTGAAAAGATCAGGTTTGGTGTTGGACCCCAGTTAATTGGGTATAATAAAAACATTCACGTTGTGATTTGCAACATTAGTAGGATGTAAGAGAGTGAAGGGCACTCGGACTGGAGAGTTGAAAAGATCAAGTGTTTTACATATGCCTCACAGGGCCACCCAACATGAAGGAGTCCCATGAATCATGCTTCTTCAAGAGACACGGAGCAATAGAGGGACCTGGGAGGTGAAACCTTTGAGTGTAGACAATATTTTGGAACCTTGTATGAGACAGTGGAAAGACAGTGATTTGGGTCATACTCACCAATTGCTAATGGTAATAGCATACAGTCACAGTGGATAGTTTTAAAACTTTTAAAATTTGTGACTTTTTTTTTCCTGCCACATTTAATCTGTATCTTGGAGGCAGATTTTCTGATGGTTGATTCTCCAACCTTCAAAATATCAGCAATTTAAAGGCAAACATTTTTTTTTTCAATGATATGACCTCTATTGAGTAGATTTAAACTATCCATTTATCAATAAAACCCATTTCCTCTGTTTGGTGGTATGCAAGTAATGCAACTAAATCATGCTTGCCTCTCAGTGTGTGCTATCATTATTATTTATTTTTGTTTTTTTGGTGAAATAATTTTAAAAGTTTTAAAAGTGTCCACTGTGACTGTGTGCTGTTACCATCAGTAATTATAGGTGAGTATGGCCCAAATCAGAAATATTAGTACAGTTTTCTTTCCACTGTCTCATACAAGGCTTCAAAGTTATCTCAGGCCATCATAGTAATCCTATGAAGAAGTGGGAATATGTAACTATGTTCTGTAGTTTGAGGATACCAGGCTGTTCAGAGATGGCAGGTGACAAAGTAGTGTAATGGAATACATCAGAAACATTATTGTATTCCAGCCTTTGGTTGTAAGGTTAGGATACTTGTAGTATATCCTATAAGACCAAAAAGAAAAAGCAAACAAATGACTACTTTATAATAGGATATTGATTTACTTAATGCTATGGAATATTGTTTATCAAAATACTGACTTGCATCAAGAATATTTCATAATTATATGCTTTGAAAGTAGTTACAATGAATTGTGAAAACTTGTTCATTTTATTATTGAACACTGACTTACCTTTAGGTACTATTTTACTGTTTTGGAATTAATAGTTCTAATCTATTACAAGTAAACCACATTTGTCTAATCATTTTTGTTGATTATATTAAGCTTTTTTATTTACAATCATTAATTAATTTAGTGATTATTAATTTAGGATGTATCCATGGTAAGGAATTTAGAGAAATATTAAAGAAAATGAATTATAGGTAATTCCAGGATCTAGAGATGACAGATATTGCAGGTTTGTTAATTATATATATATATATGCACACATATTCATATGCATTCTTAAGTGAAAATGTATTCAAGTGTTTTATCTTAGATTAAATTAACTGTGTACCCTTTATATAGTACATATTGTAAGAATTTTCATATTCTGTGGTAACATAAAGTTAAATTTGCACTCTATCAATTTAAGCAAACCATGTATTCCTTCCTTCACCTCATTGAGTTTCTTGAACTATTTTCTTTCTTTCTCCCACACTACTACTGGTTCTGTAGTAGTGTGGGAGAATTAATTACTCTATTTTTATTCTTGTGTAGGACCTTCTTTAGTGTGATATTTGCGATTTTTTCCCTAAGCACAAAGTAGGCATATTGCCTTAGATTTATTATGTATGATCACTACTAAGATAGGATATAAAAAGTAACAACCATTAATGAAAGAAAATTTTAGTTAAGAATGCTATATATTTGGTATCACTGAGAAAGAAACAGTGGTGATAATGATAATAATAGGCCCTTTAATCCCATATAAGTCATTGGGAAATTAGATGGTGGAACCATTTAAGAATATAGATTACTAAGGAACAGGACCTGCTGGTAAAGAAGATTTTTTGGACTCTATAAGTCTTGAGCCTGGGGCATGTGATAGAACTTCTGTGATGTTCCAAGGATGTTTTGAAAACTCACTTCGACTTGTGTTTTTTCCAGTAACAAGCATGTTTAGATAGCCAAACATCACCATCAAAAATTATCACTAAGGCTATATCTGTTGTTCACCCATACTCATGCTTAAGAATTTAGTTCCCCAAGAATTTCTGACCATGGGACTGGAGGTAGGAAATTGGATGGCAACTCTTTCTTCTTCAGTTTTGCATGCATAATGTATAAGACCCTGTCCTCTTTCAAGACCTTGGTCTTAAATGTTCAATTTAACTGCCTTTCATGGATGGATTAAGAAGTTTATTAGAATATTTCACTTTTAGATTTTCCTTCCTCTTACTGCCTTTTGACCATCCAGAAACCCTAATGAGCATCTTTAAATAATAAAACTCTCACATTTGAATTCAAATCAAAATGAAAGAAGAGGAAGAGAAAGAGGAGAAGAAGAAGAGAAGGAGAAAAAGGAGGAGGATGGGGAAGAGGAGAAGGAAGAGGAGGAGGAGATGCAAGAGGAGAAGGAGGAAGAGGAGAAGCAGGAGGAAAGATGATGGTGATGTTGATGATGATGATATTTTGGTACCTGTGATATAAGATGGTAAATTAAGAAAGCCTTTCTATCTTTTCTTCTTGGTAGAAAATATGGGAAGGGATACATTTCAGATTTTTATTTAAAATAATCTTCAGTTTTCAATCTAGGTATTTATTGCTTATTTATTCCACTCTAGATTATTACTGTTATTATTAATTTTCATAAATTATTTTGACATTAGTATAACTGTATATTATGAAGAATTATTTTTATGTGGAATAGGAATTCGTTTATTTCATTTCACCGGTGTGATTTTATTTTCCTGTTTTTTCCTTCTAATCTCATTTATGCTAACTCTTGTATAACTGCTTTAAAATGTTTGGCTTGTAAATAGCATCCTTACCTGGCTTCTAGAGACAGTATAATATTTTCTCTATTTCCAATTTCTGACATTTAAGTCAACAGGAAGTACTGTTGGAGGGGACTTAAAATTATGGGTTCAATTTACCATATTGAAGAAAGTCCCTAAAAACATAATTGTATTGACTGCAGTCTTTTCAGATGGGGAGATTCATCCTAATCTATTTAAATTTAATATGATTTTGCTATTTTTAGAACTTTTCTAATTTTTGCCTTGATCAATAAAACTATTAACGAATTTTTGTATATCTGTAACTTTATCCATAAATCTCAAGAGTTTTCTCGATATTGCATTTATTCCTTCTTAACTCTAGAAAAACGCTAACATTTGCAGACAGCTTTTAAAGTGACACAAGAAACAGAAGATAAAGAAAGAAAAATGGTAGCTAGTTTTAGAACAGAAAACCAATCTGTTATAAGTATACTTGTCTCTATTCCATCCCCAGCCTCTGCATAATTCAAACTGAGAATCATGGGGGCGGACTTACCAGAAGATATAAATTTTAAGAAGACATTTGTACTCCTGAGAGTCTGTATTTTGAATCCTTTCCAAAATTTAAAAGAATCAAATCCTTATCCTTGAAAGATGGCTGTGAGTGAGTTAAATTCAACTAACATCTATTAAATATATATCACGTGATAAACAATGTACTGGGTGGTGGGAGGGCAGGAAAAATATACAAGATAAAATTCTTGCCTTCAGGTTTTTACTGGTTTTATTGAGAAGCAGCAAATTGCAGTTTTGAAATATAAACACTATCAAAGTGTTTTAAATATACAATAACATCTATTGAATAAGAGTAACAACTATTGGTGGCTGATTTAAATGGTCACCGATCAATTATTTAGAGGATGTGTTGTAGTCATTGTGACATCACAGTAAATAGATTCCAGGATGGCTTATAAAGTCTCTTTTATTTTTAATATATTTTTATCAAGTACTCAAGTATCAATGGTATGTATTTTCAAAAAATTCAAATGATGCAGAAGTATTTAGAGTAAAATGGGTATCTTACTTCTCTAGAAGTAATCTCATTCTATGTATTTCAAAACCATTTATATACATATTATATACATGTAAATATGTGATTCTACTTTATGATTTTAAGTTTTATAACTTTGTAAACCTACTGTGTGTATACTTTTAAAAATATTTGTTCTTTTTAGTTATGCATGACAGTTGAATGTATTTTGACATATTATACATACATTGAATATAAATTCCCATTCTTGTGGTTGTACACAATGTGGAGTTACACTGGTCATGTATTCATATATGAGCATAGGAAAGTTAGGTCCATTATGTTCATTCTGTTGTCTTTCCTATTCCCATTACTCTCCCTTCCCTTATTCTCCTTTGTCTAATCCAATGAACTTCTATTCTCTACCTCACTCATATTGTGTGTTGGCATCCACATACTAGAGAGAACATTAGGCGTTTGGTTTTTTAGGATTGGCTTATTTCACTTAGCATCGTAGTGTCTAGTTGCATGCACTCTAGTATTCTGGTTTTAAGTACTATGCGTATAGAATGAGGAGTGGGATAACTGGGTCAAATGGTGGTTTCATTCCACATTTTCTGAGGAATCTTCATTCTGTTTTCCAGAGTGGTTGCACCAATTTGCAGTCCCACCAGACATATATGAGTGTATTTTTCCCCCACATCCTCACCAACATTTATTGTTACTTGTATTGATAATTGCCATTTGACTGGAATGATATGAAATTTCAGTATAGTTTTAATTTGCATTTCTTTAATTGCTAGTAATGTTAAATATTTTTTATGTATTTGACATATCATAATTCTATGGTGAAGTGCCTGTTCAGTTCCTTTTCCCATTAATTGGTTCTGTTATTTATTTTGGGGGGTGTTAAGTTTTTTGAGTTATTTGTATATCCTGGAGATTACTGTTCTATTTGAGGTATAGGTGGAAAAATTTTTCTCCCATTCTGTAGACTCTCTCTTTATGCTTTTAATTCTTTCCTTTGCTATGTAGAAGTTTTTAAGTTTGATGGCATCCTGTCTATTGATTTTTAGTTTTATTTTTTACACTTTAGGGGTCTTAATGAGGAGTCAGATCCTAAACCCACATGATGGAGATTTGGGACTACTTTTTCTTCATTGCTATAGCTAAGGTCTTCTTTAATTTATTTCTTTAGTGTTCTGTAGTTTTCATTGAAAAAAGGTCTTTTACCTCTTTTGTTAGATTGATCCCCAATTTTTTTTTGGAGGCTATTGTGAATGGAATAGTTTTCCTAGTTTCTCTTTCAGTTGATTCATCACTGGTGTATAGGAACACAATTGATTTATGGGTGTTAATCTTATATACTGCTACTTTGCTGAATTATTTATAAGTTTTAGAAGCTTTCTGGTAGAATTTTTTAAGTATTCTAATATAGAATCATGTCATTGGCAATTAGGGATCGTTTGAGTTCTTCTTTCCCTATTCTTATCCCTTTAATTTTTTTTCTTGTGTCTAATTGCTCTGGCTACAGATTCAAGGACTGTGTTGAGTAGAAATGGTGAGAGAGGGCATCCTTGTCTTGTTTCAGTTTTTACAGTGAATACTTTCAAATTTTCTCCATTTAGAATGATGTTGGCCTTGGATTTGACATATGTAGGTTTTATAATATTGGGATATGTTCCTGCTATCTATAGCTTTTTTTAGTATTTTTAATGAATATATACTTTTGCAATTAGCTTTTCTCTGCCTTAATCTAGGAAGTCTTTAATGTAAGTAATATAGATCTAAATCAATATGTTGATTCAAATTATAGTTTTTATGAGTTAAATAAATGAATGTTTCTGGGAAAGTTTGCTACTCAGCAGTGTAAACATGATCCATCTGCTGTGAATTGGAATTCTTAGCCTCAATTTGTCATCTTCTGATTTGATGTCTTCTACACAAACATGTTTTCATGTGTGCATGCATACACACGTACAGATGGCATGGACATGCTTTTATCCTCTTAAATAACATCTTTTTAATAGCTAGGGATTAAGTAAACTGGCAAGAACTACCATTGTAAGAAAGAATAAATCAACCCTTCTCTATGAAATTCATTTTCCCAGACTAATTGAAAAAGAATTGGATAATAGTGAGGCTCGATACCCCAAAACCATGATCAGGGTTTTATTTCCTTTCACAAATGGTGCCACAATCAATCATCCCTCAGTATCAATGGAAGATGGTTCCAAGACAACTCCCACCCCCCAGTAACAAAATCTGAGGATGCTTAAGTCCTTTATATAAAAATGGGGTTATATTTGCATGCAACTTATGCTCACCTTCCTGTTTACTTTAAATCATAAATTATATAAGTTTACTTATAATACATAATATAAGGTAAATGCTATGTAAAAAGTTATACCATATTTTTAGGTAATAATGTTATACCATATTATTAGGTAATAATGATAAGAAAAATGGTCTGTGCATGTTCAGCACAAATGCAATTTGAAATGAGCATTTTGATCCATATTTGAATCTGTGGCTATGGAACCTACAGATATGAGGGTCATGGGAGGTAAGAATAGGGCTATGCAGTATGAAGAGCTGTGTTAGGAGTTTGTGTACCTGGTAGTAATAATCTTAATCTCCTTTCTTCTGTCTACTGTATAAAATGAAGTACTTTTTACAACTTCATCCTTCCTTTTTAAAAGCTTTTTTTACTTAAAACTTTCTAGCAGTCTCTGTCCACCTTGTCTACCCCAAGTGGAACAGATGAACCTAGCTGACAAGGAAGTTTTACTCATGTCTGCAGCAACAGCTCATAACTCACAGGGTATGTTTGCTATAAACCTTCGGTCATACTTATGAGTTGGAACCAGTTACCTTGAAAAGAGAGCCATAAAGGAGCCAGTCATGCTCGGTGACCCAGCAAGTACTCCAGGAAGTTTCTTCCACAGAAACACTGGACACTTACCTGAGCTCAGGAGAAAACAATCCCTGAGCCATGAATTGAAGAATTCAGCTGGGAATATTTTTTTTTTAATTAAAAAAATTTTTGACTGATTTGTTCAAGGTTTCCGAGAAGAATGGAAGAAAATAAAATAAAAATATCTAAGGGCCTGTTCATGTCACTATGGAGACTTCCAGCTCCTGAGTAAGGATTTGAGAAGTGGTAGTGACAACTATAAATACAGTGGAGGAAAAAAATTGGGAAGGGGGGAGGATTGCACATTTCTTAAACCATTGGGGATTGTGGGGCCATCTGCTGAAATGGCAGATCTCCCACCAACTCGGTTCCTCCTCTTCCTGGATGCCCTCACCTCCATCGTAATTGCAGGTCACATATTTCTCAGAAGTGGTTTTATTTTGCTACTTAGAAGGGTCTGGCATGCCTAAGCACTGAGGGGTCAGCTTATGCCACTTTCATCCTCTGAAATGAACCCTGGTATGGGCAACATTGAGATTAGGGGGCTGCTTTCTACTCCAATAACCCCCCACTGACACCCACACAGCTGCTGCTGCTGCTTTGTGAAATTCTTCAAGTCTCTGTCACCCCCACAGTTGATCCTAAGGTCATTCAGCTTCTTGGAGTAGTTTGCCAGTCAAGCACAAAATACAGCTCTCTGGGCATCTGCTGATAAAGTAGATGATGGTTACTCTCAGCTAATCACCATGGGAACCAATGATTGTACTAAGCATGAGAAATTCACTTACAGAAATTTAATGTATTCACCAATTTACTACAAAGAAGTGGATCCTTCCTACACCTGGATAGGAGGATGGCTAAAAAATAAGAAAGGTGACCAAAGGTGAAAGTGACAGGAAAAGAAAGAATGATTTCAGAGAATACAGTCGTCCCTTGGTATCCATGGTGAATTGGTTCCAGGACCCTCACAGGTTAAAAAATCTGAGGATGCGCAAATACCTTACAGTATTTTTATATAACTTATTATACATCCTCCTGTATACTTTGTTATCTCTAGACTACTTACAATACCTAATATGTTGGGAATGCTCTAAAAAGTTGTTACAATGTATTGTTTAGGCAATAATTGCAAGAAAAAAGTCTATACATGTTCAGTGCCAACACTATTTTTTCCACAAATATTTTCAATCTGTGGTTTGTTGAATCTGTGGATTAGGAGCATGTGGAGACAAAAGGCTGACTGTAATTTCTTCTTTTAGCTACCACTTTGAGAAAAATTATAAAAATAGTAATTTCCTCTTTGGAATAGAAACTCTTTTTGTTGTTCCAGAGCTTCTGCATTCATGATTTTCAATATGTCAGATTCTATTACACTATTTTAATTTCAAGGGAAGCAGGAGATCAACTCTTCAATACTTTGATTCTGAAAAAAATCAGATGGTTCCTAAAACAAATTTGGATTCTTGCAGTTGAAGAAGTAAGTGAAGTAAACTCTCTGTCAGACCCTATATCTTCATGGAATTTACTAGTGTTTCCAGCTGTAGGCTTCATTCTCATCTCTAATTTGAGTCAGTCTAGTTTGAGGGATGAGCTCTGCTTTCTGCCCAACCATGGAAGTAGTTTGGGGGCATTATGCTCCTGTCCAAGTAAACTGTCCTGAGGATGAGGGACCCAAGTCTCACTGCGGAAAGATCTGAGGCTCACAAAGATGGGTCCTCTGCCTCCTGAGTATTTCTCACTTACTTAATGTCACTTCTGCTGTTGGGATTTCCTATCACAAAGGTGCTTTGTTGGCTACCCCCCTGAGAACTGGCTTTCTTTCTATACATGTCCTCAGTTCCTCTGCAAAGGTCTTAGTTTCAGACTCTCCCTGGTACTTTAGTTTGACTTTCCCCTGAACAAAGTCCCACTTTGAGGAAAGCTCTCCACACCTAGATAGTTCCAAAAACTCAGCTTTCTTTCTGATTTTCTAAAATTTAACTAATCCATTAGATCCATGATTATTATGTTATTGCTAAGACATTTTCCAAAATTCAAGCCCTGTCCTATTTCAGGGACCCCCTCGCAACATTATCTTAGATCAGATGTTGCAAACTCAGATAATGACTTCTGAAGTGAGAGGGCTGTGCAAAGATCAAAATGGATTGGAGAGAGTCTGCCTCTTCAAAGGAGGTAGCCACAAGTCACATCCAGCTGGTAACTGCAATTTCAAGAGAAGAAATAATCTGAATTTCAGTGTGAATTTTCCAGATTTGAAAACATGGGCAACTAATTCATTTTTTAAAAAATGACACAGCCAAATAAACTCCATCTGCATTGTGGCCTGTGACACAGCTCTATGTGTGACTGCTATCTCAGATCATTTTCGTGAACTATGCCATGACCCTTCTGTCTGTTCTTTTGTCTAGGTGGATAAGGCTGTGCTGTCAGACCCTGAGTCTGGGATACCTCCTCACTATCTATGGTAGCCAAGCAGGTGGTTGGTTTCTAGGACCCTCCTGCATCCCCAGTATATTCCTATCTTGGTGTGTTTTGTGTGTTAACAGGTTACCAAGGAGAACTTCCTTGACAAATATGATTGTCCAAACCAAGAAATTATTATTTATCAACTCTAGTTATCTAAACACTGTGATGGCATTTAAGAACATAAACACTAAATTTTAGTAAGATGCAGGCCTTATTTCTAGTTGTATGGAGGACATAACATAATGTGGTCCTCTAACAAGTAACATCTTGTTTAATCCTCCCACCTTGAGAACAGGTAGAACCCATGACTTACTTCTAACCAATAGAATGTAGCTCCATAATGGAATGTCACTTCCTTGATGAGTTTTAAGTTATATGGCAGAGGTGATGGAAGCATCAGACCTATGATTACATTATGTTATTGCTAAGACTCTCTCTTAGCCAACTGAAGCATGAGCACCTCCTTCTGGCCTTAAAGCAAAGAGCAATCCTATGAATGGTCTATAGAAAGGCCCACGTGGCTGGGAGCTGTTTGCAGACTCTAGGACATCAGGGCAGATTTCCAACTGCTAGTAAAATGATGGGGCTCCTAGTTACACAACTTCCAAGAAATGAATTCATACAAGACCCGAATGAGCTCAGAAATGGATTTTCCCCTCGTTAAAACTTTAGATAAGATGGCAGTCCTGGCTAACATTTTGATTATGGCCTGTGAGAGATCTTGAGCAAAGAAATCAGCTAACAAATCCTGTACCTGGGATTGTGAAATTGTGAGATAAATGGTGTTGTTTTAAGATATTAGGTATATGCTAATTTATCATTTGGCAGTGGAAAATGAATACCAGCCATTTATAGCCTACCATGGATAAAGCAATAGCCTATACAACACATAAAAGAGGATAGAGAGACATTTATTTGCTTGAATTCCAGTCAGAGAATGTGTTACACTTGTTTAAAAAAAGACTTCCTTGAGGAGCTGCCCCTAAGGTTGCTGTTCGACTATGAAGAAGATAGTGTTGTCTTTATCAAGAGCAAGGTGTCTGCTTGTGGATATCCCAGAGATCAGCAAGATTTTGAGTTCTTCTTTGCTGGGTACATGCTCCCATGAGTTGGTACCTTCTCCTTCCTCTTCAGGGAAACTGGTTTTTTGAATCTGCTATTGATAGATGACACCAAGTGGAAGCATTGGCTGGAAATTAGAGAGGAAGGGTGATGGGATTAGAGCCTTATCTAGGTCTGGCATCATCTTAAGCAGTAGCTGTATATCTTCTAAGTCTTCAACTCCTAAAGGAATGACCTAGTGTGGTTTCTAGAGCTTCACTGTGTCATGTGGTAGCTATTGCTGTAAATAGAAATTATATGTATTTATACAATTTTAAATTAAATAAATATTAGTTCTTCAGTTATATTAACCACATATCAAGTGCTAAGTAGCCACATGTCTCGAATGGTCATCACATTGGATGGTACATATAAAGATTATTTCTAATATTTTAGAAAGTCTTATTGTGCAGTGAAATGCTAGAGAATTATCTGGCCCATGAGATTTGGGAGCACCATCTCCATGCTTTGCCATCTAGGCTAAGAGCAGGAGTGACTGCTTGATGGTGCTCATTTCTGGATTTTCTCTCTGTCCTTTGAGTTCTCAGCATTTCTATATTCTATGTAACAAATTCCCTGCTTTAAAAATTCATTTTGTCCAACATAGCTAAGTGATTTCTTTTCAGGTCTGACTTTGGTTGAGATATCAAAAAAGGAAAGGGTAAGATTTAAAAAATTCTATGTTAGCTGCCCATTGTTATAAAATGCACTGTCCCCACCCTAGCATTTATTATTTTATACTTTCTGAAAGTCAAAAATCTGGGTAGTTACGTGGTTCTGGTCCAAGGACTTTCAGAAGATTGCAGTCAAGGTGCTGGCAGGGGCTACAATCTCATTCAAAGTCTCAAGCAGGGGAGGGTTTGCTGCTAAGCTCACCCTGTGGTTGTTGGTAGGCTTCCATTTCTTACTGGTTAGTTCCTGGAACTCCTTGCTACCAAGGCTTTCCCAAAGACTGAGCATTCTATGGCACGAAACTAGTTTCCTCCCGAGCAAATGATCAAAGTGAGAGGAAAGGAGAATGATTGCAATTGATTAAGAGACTGAAGGGGAAAGAGAATCCAAGATGGAAGGTATCATCTTTACAAGCTAAATTAAGCAGCAACATAGCATCATTTCCACTGTATTTTGCTGACAACACAGCAATCCTGGCACAGTGTAGGAGGAGACTTCACAGGATGAGAAGCCAGGAGATATGAGTCACTAGGAGTCCTCTCAGAAGCTGCCTTCCATAAGTGCCCCAGAGAGGTTGAGTGGATTTGATACATGCAAGATTGTTCTTCTCTGTGAGTTGAATTGGAAAAGGCAGAAGCCACATAGCTAAGGGCAAAAGAATGTCCTATTGTAGAGGAATTTGGTGGGAAAAGATCAACAATTCTATCATGTTCTGAAACGTATATGTCAGAAGACAATACTTGATTCTTCTTTTCATCCAAAGCCAGGATATGATGAAAAATAATAAAGAAGTTATAGTACTTACTCTGGAAAATAACATTAAATCATTGGTCCATTTACTAATAAGATTTGAAATGAATGTGTTAACATTCAGAAGGACAAAAACATAAATGCCTGGCTGTAGCAAAATATCATTACAAGCTTTTGGGTTGGCTGGTTCTGGTTTCACATTTTTACTTGGTAGCTTAACAGCATATGCTCTGTGAGCTCCTGTTGATGGAGGAGTTCTCTACAAAGATTGAGGAAGCACAATTCCTCATCTGTCAGTTGGGATTAAGTTAGGGACCTGTGTAAATGGGCAACAATGGAAAGAAAGAGAACATTCATTCCAGCTCCAGCCTATGGTAAGGAGATGCGGGCTATCAGGTGCCAACTTGTCCTTCCCTGGTGAATGTGAACCTAAAGAAACATCACTGATAACCCCACATTCCTTTGTAGCACATTCCATCATTATCATTTTTTGAATCAAGGAGAGTCTGTCTTTTTCACCATCAGTTATGTTTATGTTTGGTTGAACACAGTCTGCTTGGGAAATGGACCAGTTCAAGAAAAGTACCATTTCAGAGATAAATTTATGATAGTAGCCCTTTAATCCAATGCTGCACTTTCTTAGGTTTCAGTTACTCGTGGTCCTCAGAGGTCTCAAAATATAGTGAGATACTTTGAGAGCAAGAGACCACATTCACATCACTTATTACAGTGTATTGTTATAATTGTTCTATTTAATCATTAGTTGTTAATCTCTTAACAATTTTTTGATTTTTTAAATTTTGGTACCAGGGATTGAACTTAGGGGCACTGAAGCCACATCTCCAGCCCTATTTTGTATTTTTATTTAGAGGCAGGATCTCACTGAGTTGCTTAGTGCCTCACTTTTTCTGAGGTTAGCTTTGAACTTGTGATCCTCTGCCTCTGCCTCCCGAGCTGCTGGGATTACTGGCATGTGCCACTGCGCCCAGCCTCTTACTAATTTTTAAATTAAGCTCTATCATGATTATGTATGTATAGGGGAAAACACAGTATATATAGGGTTTGTACAATCCATGATTTCAGGCATCCACTGGGGTCTTGGAGGATATTCTCCATGGATAATGGGCAATTACTGTATGTCCTATTCATGATAGAGAAAAAAATTTTTGAAAGCATTTTTGTCTTCCTGAAAAGAGAAAGAGACAAAGAGTGAGAATGAGTGGGGGGAAAAGAGAATTGAGGCTGGAGGAAACTTGGGATGTAAAATAAATTTTTTTCCCTAATGAACTTTAGTGAATAGTTTTTTTTTTCCTTTAATTTAAATTGAAAGGCATTTTCGTGTTTGAAAGTTCTAAGCTGTAAAAATAAACCTGGAAGTAGATTGCCTGGGGTAAGTTTTAATTAAACACTGTACAGTAAATTAGCATAATTTGATGAGGATCAGCTTTAGTTCCTAGAACTGCAACAGGCAGAAATTTTAATTTTGTAATATCTTTTAAAATTCCACTGTCTCATCTCCAAAGTGTAGTTTTAGAAAATAAAATCTAAACAAGGTATTACCAAGAAGATGTCAATTTATTAGAGAGATCATGGAATGGCACTGGGATTTGAGAAGAGTTTTAATGCGGATACTAAAAGTCTATAAAAATAATGGTCCCTTGTTTAAAAAATATAAATATATATTTTATATATTTTTATTTTATTTTATTATATATGTGTATATGGAAAAAACAAGTTGAATTCATCCCTGGGCTATGTCTTCATTAGAGCATCAGGGAGGGTCTGCCTGCTTTTTTCTCTTCTTCCCTCTCTCCACCATTTTCTCCCTTCTTTATTTTCTTTTTTTTTTCTCAATCTCTTTCTAAATAGACCTCTTGCCAAGCATATAGATCCCAGATAAGAGCAAATGTTTCAAAAAGGGAGAAAAACAACCAAGCATTGGCAGGGACCTGTGTTTTCATTGCTCTGCCCCTGCCTGCAATTCGTGGAGCACCTCTCTTCAGCCTTACACTGTCCAAGAGTAACAACAGGATAGAATATGCTTATCATAGATAAAAAGGAGAAAGGGGTCCTGGTCAACGAGGCTCCAGAAAACCTCTTCCCGTGGGAGTTTGTAAAAGTGAAATGAGAGAACTTTTTTAAAAGTTTAAATAACTCTATAGGGGGAGCAATATAATAGGATTGCTAGAAGGAATTGTGGAAAAACCATAGGAGGGTCTTTAAGGCAGGCACATTGTCAGCATGAAGACGGAAGCATGGGACATAGCTGGGTCTCTTTCAATCTGTGCTGAATGAAGCAATGGATTGTGTCTTGCTCTGTACATGTGCAGGTTATATAAGTTTAATACTCCTAAGGTGTCATTTCTCATATTCAGTAAGGTTTTAAAGGAGAGCTTTGTCTTTTCAACTCCAAAGATTAAATTCCTGAAATTCCCATAGTGGGAAAATTAAGGGTTGAAAAAACTTTAAAAAGAAATCAGAATTTACCTAGAAATACATTTTATTTTTATAAATGAGCTATAATCTCCCCTATACTCATTTCCATTCTGCAGGTCTTATTTGCTTAGAGAATCTCATGACCACCCTACCATGTGGTTAGACCCATTTATAGATGCAGAATGGGTCCTGGGAAGGTTTGTGGCTTCTGGGGTCCTTGGGGAGGAGATGGGGAGCAGAGGGAGTTGAGGGCATCAACTATTTTATAATCAACACATATAATAAGTATGACATCACTTACAAGGTAAATATCAGCTCTGCTCATAGAGTGACTTTACTGTGTTGCTCTAAATGACCTTATGTCCAGGTGTGTTTTCCTTCCTGTGTCTAGGATAGCTCCCAAACATCTAATGTCTTTGGGATTTCACTGAAGTTTTATAGCATAGAAGTTGTTGACTCCATCTTTCTGTGTCCCACCACCAGCACCCTCTTGGCCTCTAAGATACAGAATAATCTAGGTACTCAGTTTTGTCGGATATGAATTTATGCCAAATATAGACAACACTGACTATTGTTGCAGATGGGACTGTTTCCCTCCTGCCAACACATACAAGGATTTGGTTCAAAGTCCTTGGTTTCACACCTCCCCGTGCTGCTTTGAGCAAGAGTGAACAAGCATCTTAGGGGACTGGCCAAGCAGAGGTTCCAGAGATGAAGGGAGTCTACCTGCAGTGAATGTCTCCAGAACTGTGCAACTAAAAATGCTCCAAAACAAAAAAACAGGAAGAAGCTAGTTTAATTTTGCCATATGTTATACCTAATATCTAGAGTACAAAGTTGTGTTTTCGGTTATATGTAACAAGAGGATAATAAAATGTTCCCTTCAGTTAACTCTGGCCTGGTTTAACCTCATCTTTCTTATCTTTTTGTCTTTCCAGGTTTTGTTGCCAAAATTTCTACATCAATTTTGCCTTGTTAGTTATCTCCTTCCTCTGTAAACCCTGGTTTTTATTTTTCTCTAATTATCTCCAACTGAAGTAATTGGCAAATCATTTGTACTGGCATTCACGTTTTGGGGGCTTTTTTTCAAAAGAAAAAAAAAAGGTTATATAGACATAAAACCACATATACTTTAATTTTGCATAAGGGGACTCCAGACCAGGGACAGGTTATAGGTTTGTTGGAAGATCATCCTCACCCTCAAAAAGCACCTTTTCTTTAAGGAGTCCCCACTTTGTTTATGTGGGACATTGTCCAGGGCACAGCGAGTGTCTGGCAGGACTTTGCTGGCCCTTTACTTTCTCATTCCATTTTGTAAGCAAAAACAGCCCTCCAGATTCTTCCTCTGGAAGGGACATGTACAGCTGCAGCCTGGAGGGAGAGGGAGAGGGAGAGCAAAGACAGGGGAGGAGATCCTAGCTCCTTTCCCAGTGTTTTAGAATGTCAAGTTTAGATTCTTGCAGCCAGAGCTCATGACCTCAAATAAAGCACAGCTCTGGAATACACGCATTTCCCTTAATCCAGTCTGTAAAACAGTAGTATTCTGACGTCCATCGGAGGATGTTTGATGTCCTTCAGCCTGAGCATTAGTGGAAGTGCTGGGGGCTCTTTCCTCTCTCTAGTGTTACCAGCACCCTGTAAACCAGCAGCTGCCCCACAATGTATTTTCAGACCAAAATTCTTCACATTTTCTTTAGATCCAGTGGCCAAATCAAGATGAACTGCCTAAGGCCACCTTTTTGGGTCCTTCAATTGAGAAATTTCACAACATATAGATTCATTTTAAAAATCTTACAAGTATGTACTATATTAGAATTTGAATTAGACTAGAAGTTGAGAGCTTAGACTCTGTAGCTTGGCTTCCTAGGTCTCTTATTTCATCACATCCTTCTAAGCCTCATCAAGCATCTATATTCTCTTTTACAAAATGGGTACAGTAATAGCAGCTATCTCATGAGTTTTGTGAAGTTTAAAAGAGATGGTATCACAAAGCCCTTTGAACAGTGCCTACCAATAATAAATAGTTGATTTCAGGGGCTATTGGTTTTTGGTACTAAAGCTATTGTTATTTTCTTTCACTGGGGGTAGATCAAATTTGTGAGGAGCAGAATATAAGAGAGGGATAGTGGTGCAGACATTTTTTTTTTTTTTGAGAAATTAATCTAGGATAAAACTTGTAAGGAGTTAGAAAATTGGGGTAGGAAAAGGAAGGAACTAGGCAAATACTTGGTTCCAGCTGATTTCTCAGCCTTGATCCCCCACGGGAGCATAGGAGTGCAAAGTATGCCAAAAGTTGTCCCAATGTGTAGCAACAAGATTAACTCTTATACCCCTGAAGCACTTGCTTATTGAATTTAGACTGCCCACATGGAGACAGCATCACTCCCAGCCCTGGAAAGGGGATCTAGGTGAATTAGCCAGAAATAGTAATTAAGAGGAAGCAGGAAGATTGTATGGGTAGATGTCATTTATGTAAATATTGATGTTGAAATGGTCATGTGTGCCAGAGACCAGAGTATCACAAGAACCTAGGGAAAGCTACAGGGAGATCCTTTCGCAGGCTTGCTTTTGGCTCCTTGGATGGAAATCAAGTGCACTCAGTTTGAATTTTCATTAGCATTTAGAGCCTGTAACTTCTTTAGGCTCCTGAGCTTCGCTGAGCAGGGTTTGGTGAATGACTTTCTAAACTGGTGGGCCTGGAGGGATTTATTTGCCTGTCTGCCCTTCCTCTTTGTTTCTGATGCTCAAAAATCATGCACAGTGGGTTACTCTCAGGTGTTGTATGCATCAGGGTTCTCAGTGTTTGAAACCTGCTGTGTTGAGGCCTGGGGCTGTTTTCTTTTGCTTTGTTTGCTCTCACTAAGGAATGAGAAAACCTGGATAGTGAGGAGATCAGAATCAGCCACAATTCTTGAAGTGATGAGGCTATAAAGTATAATTTTCAATCTTCTTGCTACTTAGTGCTGTCGCCCGCACCCCCCCCCCCACTTCTTCTAATTTTACATACCATTCATTGAGAGTCTTTCAGCATTGGGCTGAGTTGAGTTCTTCCATTATATTTCTTCCTGTGTTGCTGAGAATTGAGGTAGAAAAAGAAATGCTTCCCATGCCCTCTGAATTTTTGACCAAGTTGAGAAAAGCCCCTCTAATTAGCGCTTGACTTTGAGATTAATGAGCTTTACTTTAAAGACCAGTTTAATCTTGAATCCTTGAGCCTAGAATTAATGGAAGCTTTGGAGCATATGGCTGACTCCTCTTTGTCCATGTATGACTTATCCACTTTGCAGGCTTTTCCTGTGCATGTTCATTCTCAGACTCCCTACTTCCCATTATCAACTGTTCTCAGTGTGCCAAGTAATTTAGACATAGACCCAAGCAAAGAGTAATAAGGAAGGGAAATCAGATAGGATAGGACAGCAAATTCCTCAATGTCTGCCTAAGCAGATATACGAAGTTTTATAAAACATCTATGTATTGGAACATCTATGCCATTGACTTTTCCCTTCTTTTAGCTTTCAAAAAGTGGTTGTAGCAAAAATAAATAAATGGGGTTGCATCAAATGAATAATGTTCTATACAGAAAAGGAAATGATTGACAGGGTAAAGTGACAGCCAAAGGAATGGGAGAAAATATTTATAAACTTAAATATCTGTTAAAGGGTTAAGATTCAAAATTTATTAGGAATTCAAACAACTAAATGATGAGACAACAAATAACCCAATAAAATTGGCAAAGGACCAAAATAGACATTTTTTTTTCAAAAGAAGACATTCAAAGTGCCAACAGGTATGTGAAAAAATGCACATCACTAACCAGGGAAATGATCAGGGAAACTCAAAACCTTGGTGAGTTATCACCTCAAACCTGTGAGAATGGCTGTTATCCGAAAAACAAAAGTTAACAAGTGTTAGTGGGGGTGTAAATAGAAATGAAAGGTAACTGCCTTATGATCCACTTATGGGTATATATTCAAAGGAAATGAAATCAGATTGTCAAAGAAGCATCTGTTTATTGTGTCCTTATTTTCAATAGCATACACATGGAGTCAGCCTTCATGTCCACTGGCAGCTGAATGGATAAAGAAGATGTGTGTGTATGCACACACACTGCCCTGGAATCTCGTTCAGTCTTATAAGAGAAGGAATTCTTGTCATTTGAGACAACATAGACAACATGGAGGATGTTATGCTAAGTGAAATAAGCTTACATACAAAAACATAAATACTGGGGCTGGGATTGTGGCTCAGCGGTAGGGTGCTCACTTAGCACGGGCGGGACGCGGGTTCGATCCTCAGCACCACATAGAAATAAAGGCATTGTGTTGTGTCCATCTACACCTAAAAAAAAAAATTAATAAGTATTAAAAAAACCCAAAACATAAATATTGTATGACCATATGTTTATGTAGAATCTAAAAAAGTAGAAATTACAGAAACAAAGAGTATAATGGTGGTGGCCAGGGAATAGGAGTGGGGGAAATTGGGAGATGTGGAAACAATCATTTTTTTTTAAATTGGCTGTAAATACTCTCAGCCTTTGTGGAATCATGAATCACATAATACCACCAGACAAACTAAGATTTTTTTAAAAAATTATGCCATTTGAAAATTTTCAGTGACCACACACACACACACACACACGTCTTTAAAATGAAATAAACTTTAATTTTATAATAGATTTAGATTCACATGAAGCTGTAAGGAAAGTTCATATGCCCCTTACTTCCTTTTATTAATAATTCACTTTAGTATAGTTTGCTTTTCTTAGATAATCAATCAATACTTTCAGATTATTTTTAACTAATGACTCTTCCTCATTCAGATTTCCTACGTCTAATGTCCTCATTTTGGGGCCCAGGATCCCATCATGTCTTGTCTCTTTAGGCTTAGATTGTCGTAGCTCCTCAGACTTTCCTTGTTTTTGATGATATTGATAGTTTTGAGGAGTACTAGGAGACTGTTGTTATTTTTGGATACTTAACGACTGCTAGATCATTGTTAATCTTTTCCTTCTGATAAACATGTATTAACTGTACGTATTAATGGGCTTCTGTGTGATATTTCAACACATGCATACATCGCACTCATCAAATCCAGCCTCCCTGCTCCCTGGGTCCATCCCACCATCCCCTTTCTCAACCTCAAGTAACCACTATTTCACATTTGGGCGGAATTTTGTTTTTTGGGGTTTTTTTAGCTTCCACATGTGAAAAACAACGTGTGGTACATATCCTCCTGTGTTTGGCTTATTTAACTTAATATATCACCCAGTTTCATCCATTTTGTTGCCAGTTGCAGAATTTCATTCTTCTTTATGGCTCAATAATATTTCATGGTGTATATATATTTTCTTTATCCACTCATACATGGATGGGAACCTAGATAGATTCCATATCAACTATAGTGAATAGTGCTGCAATAGACATTGGCAAGCAGGTATCTCTTTAGTATGTTAATTTAATTTTCTTTGTATGTATACACAGAAATGAGATAGCTAGATCATATGGTAGACCTATTTTTAGTTTTCTTGGGGGGAAATTTCATCCTGTTCTCCATGATAAATGCAGTAATTTACATTTCCACCAGCAGTGTATGAGAGTTCCTTTTTCTCCACATCTTTGCTAGCATTTATTATTATTGTGATTATTGATAATAGCCAGTCTAACTGGGGTGAAATCTCAATGTAGTTTTGATTTGCATTTCCCAGATGACTAATGATATTAAGCATTTAAAAATATGGTCATATGTTTTTCTTCTTTTGAGAAGTGTCTATTCAGATGATTTTTTCCTTTTTATTTATTTATTTTTAAAAAAAAAATTTAGTTGTTCAAAACATTACAAAGCTCTTGACATATCATATTTCATACATTTGATTCAAGTGGGTTATGAACTCCCATTTTTTCCCCGTATACAGATTGCAGAATCACATCGGTTACACATCCACGTTTTTACATACTGCCATACTAGTGTCTGTTGTATTCTGCTGCCTTTCCTATCCTCTACTATCCCCCCTCCGCTCCCCTCCCATCTTCTCTCTCTACCCCATCTACTGTAATTCATTTCTCTCTTGTTTTTTTCCCTTCCCCTCACTTCTTCTTATATGTAATTTTGTATAACAATGAGGGTCTCGTTCCATTTCCATGCAGTTTCCCTTCTCTCTCCCTTTCGCTCCCACCTCTCATCCCTGTTTAATGGTGATCTTCTTCTCATGCTCTTCCTCCCTGATCTGTTCTTAGTTGCCCTCCTTATATCAAAGAAGACATTTGGCATTTGTTTTCTAGGGATTGGCTAGCTTCACTTAGCATAATCTGCTCTAGTGCCATCCATTTCCCTGCAAATGCCATGATTTTGTCATTTTTAGTGCTGAGTAATACTCCATTGTGTATAAATGCCACATTTTTTTTTTTATCCATTCCTCTGTTGAAGGGCATGTAGGTTGGTTCCACAGTCTAGCTATTGTGAATTGTGCTGCTATGAACATCGATGTAGCTATATCCCTATAGTACCCTCTTTTAAGGTCTTTGGGGAATAGTCCGAGAAGGGGAATAGCTGGGTCAAATGGTGGTTCCATTCCCAGCTTTCCCAGGAATCTCCACACTGCTTTCCAAATTGGCCGCACCAATTTGCATTCCCACCAGCAATGTACAAGTGTACCCTTTTCCCCACATCCTCGCCAGCACTTGTTGTTTGACTTCATAATGGCTGCCATTCTTACTGGAGTGAGATGGTATCTTAGGGTGGTTTTAATTTGCATTTCTCTGACTGCTAGAGATGGTGAGCATTTTTCATGTACTTGTTGATTGATTGTATGTCCTCCTCTGAGAAGTGTCTGTTCAGGTCCTTGGCCCATTTGTTGATTGGGTTATTTGTTTTCTTATTGTCCAATTTTTTGAGTTCTTTGTATACTCTGGATATTAGGGCTCTAACTGAAGTGTGAAGAGTATAAATTTGTTCCCAGGATGTAGGCTCCCTATTTACCTCTCTTATTGTTTCTCTTGCTGAGAAAAAACTTTTTAGTTTGAGTAAGTCCCATTTGTTGATTCTTGTTTTTAAGTCTTGTGCTATGGGTGTCCTATTAAGGAATTTGGAGCCTGACCCCACAATATGTAGATTATAGCCAACTTTTTCTTCTATCAGACGCAGAGTCTCTGTTTTGATATCAAGCTCTTTGATCCATTTTGAGTTAACTTTTGTGCATGGCGAGAGAAAGGGATTCAGATTCATTTTGTTGCATATGGATTTCCAGTTTTCCCAGCACCATTTGTTGAAGATGCTATCCTTTCTCCATTGCATGCTTTTAGCACCTTTGGCAAATATAAGATAGTTGTAATTATGTGGATTGGTCTCTGTGTCCTCTATTCTGTACCATTGGTGATTTTTTTCCTTTCTAAAATTGGATCCCTTGGTTTTTAATTTTTTTGAGGTCCTAATATATTCTGGATTGCAATTCTTATTCACATGACTAGTTAGCAAATGTTTTGTTGCATTCTGTAGGTTGTCTCCTTGCTCTATTGCTTTCCTAGCTGTGCAGAAGTTTAATGCAATATCATTTGTCTATTGTTAGTTTTGCTTCTTGTGCTTTTGGTAATCAGTTCACAAAAACTCATTGCCTGTACTAATGGCTTGAATGTTTCTCATGTTTTCTACCAGTAATTTCATTGTTTTGGGAGTTACATTTAGGTTTTTGATCTACTTTAAATAGATTGTTAGAGTCACAGCAGATATCCTGTAGACAAATCCTTCAGTGGGATTGAATATGTGTTATGGATTCTTGGGAGAAAGATCACAGAGAGAAAAACAAACTTTCATCACTTTTAAAAGAAAAATTTTGAATTTTGTGTTATCATACAAATGACACTTGTCAAATCAGAGTATATGCTATCGACATGATCTTTCATTGATGATAAGTTTGATCACCTAAGTTTTGTAGATTTCTCTATTGTAAAGTTATTTCTCCTCCCCCTTTCATATCCATTTCCATACTATTCTCAATGGAATTAAGTCACTGGTGCAGACTACATTTGGAATGCTACATACATTTCAGAGGAGAATTATTGAATGAAAAAGGTGAACTCAAAATTCTTAGTAGTGGGCTGGGGTTGTAGCTCACTGATAGAGCACTTGCCTAGCATATGTTCAATACCCATCATAAATTAAAATAAATAAATATTGATCAATAACTAACAAAAAAAAAAACACCTTCTAGTAAAGGAGGGTCAAGGATATGGCTTTAATAGAACTGGATTATTTAGGGTAGTTCTTCAGCATTTAAATGAAAGGATGATATCATTTAACTGATTTTAGCAGAGTATTTTCTTTTCCTCAGTATCTGCAGATACCAGTAGATTTGTGTACAACAACCGTGTGTGTGTGTCTCTGTGTGTACATGTGTGTATAGGCAAACGGACTTCTGTTTATATTTCTAGGGTAACCCAAGGAATCTCTTGAGGGGCGTGGCCAACTTAGACTCCTTCCTGGCCTCTCTAACGAGCACTTAGCGTGTTAAGATTTAGGAGTTTAAATGTTGTACAAAGTCATTTAGACCTTTTTGATTACCTACTGTAATATGCCTTTAACTTTCTTTTTGCATTTGGTGACAACCTAGACTCTATTTGCTACGTCTGTGGAGTGAAACTGCTATATGCTTCTGAGGGCTTGACTGTTGATGATTCTATAGTGTGTTTCATACTTTATCATCTAACATTTTGTCTTTTTTAAAAAAATCATTATTTAAAAAAATTTTTTTAGTTGTACATGGACACAATATCTTTATTTTGTTTATTTTATTTTTTTAATGTAGTGCTGAGGATCGAACCCAGTGCTTCACATGTGTGAGGCAAGTGCTCTGCCACTGAGCCACAATCCCAACCTCCCCCAAAATCATTATTTTAACAAGGGTCATGTGAACAGTTTTAAAAAGATGCAACTTCTATAGCATATGTTGCTGCCCATCCTTTAGGGCACCTTGGACTTGTTATCTAAGACCAAGTCTCCCCATCTGTAAAATGAACAGGAGAGGATAAAATACCGTATGTAAAGCACTTTGTGAAAAGCACATCTGTCCTCATTGACTACCTGTGCTGAGCCCACTTCTCATTCAGCGTTGCCCTTAAGCTCCAGAAAGAAAATAGCAAGGACACAAATTCATCTTACTGCATTGCACTTGGTTCCTTTCATGTTTGACTGCTCTCTGTGCCGTGTTTTATTGTAAGTACCTGTTGTACTTTGATAACTACATTGAAATGAAGGCAATGTTTGTCGCAACTTATTTATACAGCTTTTTACTTTCTTTCATCTCAGCCGAATCCATAAATAAAATGTCTTCTCCTTCAAGCGGTTGACTCTAAAGATACTCATATTTAAGAAAACCTGCAAAAAGAGTATGCTATCTTTATGATTTACTTAAAGAAGATAAATGAGGAGTTAAAAAATACCTTTCAGCTTTCTATCATGAACTAAAGAGGGAAAATGTGTCAACGGGTAGAGATGCCAAGAAATGGTAGAGAATTATAGTTTTATTACTCAAGATCCTTTTCAGACAAATGGGTGGAGACAAATATTTCCTGTACTTTAACTATGATTTATTTTACAGGTAAAGCTCTATCTGTGCAGCACAGCTTAAAGTTAGAATTTGAATTAGATTGTCAGCTGTAGCCAAGCCAAGCAGTTCAAACTGTGAAGTGAAGCTATGAGTTGAATTATCCAGCTTGTGTTAAGAGAAAGACTTCTGTATCATGAGCTTCCTATTCAAAATAAAGGTGACTCTTGGCTCCAGCTATTTGGCATTCCTAGATTTTCTGAAATAGACCATCTTGGTTTCAAATTATCCTTCCTACCTGCTCCTCGATATATTCTTTCTGATCAGAATGTATATCCCTATTTATTGTTCAGCAAATGTAATTGTCATACGCTGAGAAATGTAGATATTTCTACGTCTCAGTTCATGTTTACGGGGCATCCTTTGTCCCTCCAGATTTTTCTGTTCAGGAATGTTGAGGAAACAGCTCTTTCAGGTAGCCATCTTAGATGGGAAATAACATGGAATAGTGTAGTGTTTCCTAAACTGTTCTCCAGGACACATTCACAAAACATTAAGGAGAGTTTAATGCAGCATAGATCATGTGACCAAAAATGCTTTAAAATTCCTGGGTTGAGCAAAATTAAATAGGTTTTTACTTTTTCTGCAGGAATTCCCAGAACCGTTGATATACAGTTACACATTGTGAATCTTCCGGAGGGATTTATAATTTCAGTCTTTTGAAAATGTTTATTATGCTCGTGGAACTTTCTGTTTTTAATTTCACAGAATTCTGTTCTGGTGGTTCTCGAGGGTGGCATCACAAGCCACCCTCTAGTTTAAGACCATCACAATCTCTGGGGTTTGACTAGTTCAGTTAGGTGTCTCCACAAAGGGCTCTGTTGTGATCAGACAAGAGGCTAAGGTTGAAGTATCTGGAGATTCAGCTAGTCTCAGCATTTATGTGAATGGTGACTGTTGGCTGAGAGGTTAGCCCTGGCTGTTAATAAGAGCGCCTACCATTGTTCCTTCCTGCGGGATTGGGCTTCTCATGGGGATTCTGTGAGGGAGCATACTCCAAGGGAGCATCCAGAGCGAACATGGTAAGAGACCACAGGAAGCTCCATGATTTCTAACAATCCACCCTTGGAAGTCCCAGAATGTGTGTGTGCGCACACACATGTGTGCATATATATTTGGTACTGGGTATTGAACTCAGGGCACTTTACTAGCTCCATCCTCAGCCCATTTTATTTTGAGACAGGGTCTCTACGTGGCAGAGACTGACCAGAAACTTGTCATCTTCCTGACTCAACCTTCTAAGTCATTGGGATTACAGATGTGTGTCACTGCTCCCAGTTGTCAAAACCTTACTATGGTCATGATCCTACTATAGTTTCCTTGTCAAACAAGGCTCCAAAGGAAGGGAAGTAGAGTCAACCTCTTGATGGAGGCACATTGCCACTCAAGGAGAGAAGGAATCAGTAGTGGCTGTCTGTAGATCACCTGCCAGACTTACCAAAATCTTGGGCGGCACAGACACTCTGTGGGCCATCTATTGAACAGTGGTAATACAAAGTGGGCATGGGAAGGTGGTTTAGAGAAATCCCTTGTCATGGACTAGTATTCTTGTCATTGACATGTTTAGAATTGTAGGTATATGATGATAATAAAACACATACTAATATTTAAATAATTTTATTTATTGTTTTCAAAATTTTAAGTTCTCTACACATAGGTTGCTAGGTAAAATGTAGGATGCCTTTTCGCAGTTAAGTTTGAATTTCAGATAAACAACACAAAATGTTTTAAGGTGTAGGTATACCCAAACATTGTATAGGACCTACTTATATCATGAAAATGGCTATTTATCTGAAATTCAAATTTAACTAGGTGTCCTGTATTTTTATTTGCTAAATCTGACAATACTGCCTACAAATGATATGCTTCTTTATTGACAGTATCATTGGACCTCTACCTCTTCTCCCCTCAACATTGCTGTATCATTGACTTTAGGAAAAAAATTAATATGATGAAAAAAGTTTAGATTTTAGAATCAGAGCCATCTGGTTTCAGGCCCCAGCGCTGCCATGTTTCAGACTTATAATTGTAAATTATTTAAGCTTAGTGAGTCTCAGCTTCATCATCTGCTGGGGCCGAGTCATAACTACCAGGCAGAATTGTAGTGCTTGGTGAGATGACCGTGTAAACACCTAACACTATACTTGGTCTGTAGTAGGCATGCAACCAAAGTTCATCCTGATTCCCATTTACGCTGACAAAACTGAGATAAGAGAGAAATCCACCTTAGCTTCATGGTTGTTTATTTGATGAAAATCTCAAGGTGGGAATCTAGGTAGAGTCTGTTTGCTTATTTTAACTCTTATACCAGGGGTTGGGGTGTGACTCATAAGAGGTAGCCTGCTTGCCTAGCATTCACAAGGTCCTGGGCTCCATTCCCAGCACTGCAAATAAGCAAATTATAGAATGTAGTAGTAATGAGATACCATCTTGGAATTTGAAAGTTTGAGGTGGAATTATGATGGCGAAGAAAAATTGTTCAAAATGATCATGGGGCTGCCATCGCTGTGATCACTGATGTGGTCTATCGTATAATTCATGTGAATTGCCTGCTTGACAGTACTTTTGCTTTGATTTTATTTGCTTGTACACCCACACTTTTGTGTAGCTCGATATTAAAAGCCATTATCGTATAATGACTATAGGGTGAATTCATGAGTATTATTCTGATTAAACCTTAGTTAGGTTTTTCTTGGTAGGAAAAATGAAGGAACAAACTTATTCTGAATTAATGTTCTAAAAGCACAGTTTTCTTGGATAAGCCTTGAATATGCAGGGAATATGGAGTGAATACAGACTCTGGCAAACACTGTGGAATTCTCTCTGAAGTAGGTTGTGGTTAGTGCCCTTGTTACACCTGGGGAAATTAAGGCTAAAGTTGGCCTCAAACCAGTCACAAAAGGCCAATGTCACCCTCCAGCCATAGTAACAGCTACTTCCAAAGTAGTGCAATGGCATCCTTTACACTGAGTGCTGTGTAAGGTTCTCAGTGCTGATACTAGGTGCCATGTCAGCAGCATTCCACAGGATTATCCATGGATCTCCTGTTTGAAAGACCCCATCTTGGTCTCAACAATGTATACCATCTTGGGTCCCTCCCTATTCTCTGCCCTTTCCCTCATCTTCCTTGGAAGTTTGTCCTCTTTGATTGAACAAATCCCATGTTTTGAAGTTTCTCAAGGGTGGGCCTGGAGCAGTCTTGCCTCCTTTTACTTGTAAGAGAAAAGAAAAGAGGATTTCTCACCCCTCACTGGGTTCATGGCAGACACCCTATAACAAAAAATGGATTGACAAGAGAAAAGCACACAAGTAAATTTAATAGAAGTCTTATGTGATGTTAGAGCCTTTGCAAATGAAAGACCCAGAGTCGCAAAGAAACCTGTATGTTTTTGTGTTAGGTTTGATTTCAAAAAGTCTACTTATGGAGAAGCATGATTGGACTTAGAGGTATCATCTGATGGCGATAGACCTGGGCACTTTGCAAGGTCTGCCTGCTCATCTTCTCCATATCTTTGTCTTTGGGGATAAGGACTTTCTTTTCCTCTGGGTATAAGGAGGGCATTTCTCAAATGAGGGTTATAACCTGCCTGAGGGAGAAGGGTAGGAGAAGATCCAATCGTGTCTTTGGAAGGTTTTATGAAACAATTTAGTGGAGAAGGGGAGGGAAAGATGAGAAAAACATTCCTGCCTCTACTGTTTTCTCAAATGCCAAGCTGTTATATTTTGGGGTATTGTGTCCTGAGCCCCGTCACTCCTCAGTCCTGTGCACAGCTTCAGTTAGAACCTCTCTTAGTTCTTGTGGACTGTTCACATCTGAGTTGCATCCACATTTTTATTGGTGTGTGTATTTTTCGTATCTTCATGTCTTTATTTGCTCACTACATGATCCTTAGTGCCTTATATTGTTACCTACTTAATATATACGAAAGAATAAGTAAATCAACAAACCCTAATTACCATGATATCAAGCCTTTTTTTTTTTCCACTCCCAACTTTGCCTTCTAAGGAATATTTTAGGCATCAAAGAATCCCAGAATCTCATTTGACAAATGTGTGAGATGAGACTTTGGATTCCTCCAAAGTCACATAGCACTCAGATCCTGGGCCTACAACTCTCTGTTTTAAAGGTTGGGTCTCCTGTCTCTAGAGATTTGATTCTAGCTCACCTGTATGGCTGAACGTCACAGGGATGATTTTTTTTTTCTTTTCTGGTAATAGAAAGAAGGGCTTGGGGAATGGGATTAGCAAAGTTGGATCTACAGTTCATCTCTGCCTTTAAGATCTAGCCAGATTCTGAGGTTTTGATCTGTATCACTTTCCTAGCCCTTTTCTGTTTTGTTTCCATCTTCTACAATGACTCAGCACTTTTTCATCATTTTTTTTTTAAATTTCACTGTATCTTATAAAATAGCCCTTTAACAAGAAACTGTGAGAGATTATGCAAATTATACAAATTTTAAGAGATTCCATATGTCTGAGATTTGAAGTTCTGTGTTGAAATGCCAAAAAATATTAGTGAAATCCTAATAGCTTTTTCTCAAATTCCACAAAAGGAATCCTCTGTTTCCTCGCTACAGTCTGTACCCACACACATGCTGTGGTTGGTGGTGTGGTGAGCGGTACCTTTTTTTACTGACTGACAGAATAAACAGTGCATGAAGCCAAAGTAACCCACAGCCGATGACTAAATGCATGTTAGACTTGGCTAAGAGTAAAGGCACTTGTCATTTTAAAACTTTCTTTTTGCTTCCTCTTTTTTTTTTTTTTAGTGGTGGTGACAGGGGGTGGCCTGTGGCAGAGGAGTGTGGACCACCAAAGCAAGCAAGAGAGAAAGGCAAAACGTAATATAAATGAGAGAAGCTAGAGAAAAATCAAACAACGTTGCCATCCTGTAACCGATTCATAAAGTCGGTGACTGACCTAACAAAACTGGGAGGATACTTAGAAACTCCTTTTCTTCCTCCTTCATTTTATAGATATAAAAACTGCAAACTCTAGAAAGAGTATGTGATTTATCTAGGATTGAATATTTAAGGGAAGAATTGAAAGTTGAGGTCATTTGATTTGAGTTGATCCTTTAGGTTCCCTTTTTGCCTTCTCTGTGATGCCTTTTATTAGCCTCCCCACATGGGGCTGTTTATCCGCCGCCCCCCCCCCCCACACACACACACCAGCCCCAATATTGCCATAGAATCTTGCCTTCCTGGTACATTTCATGGTGTTCGGTGTGCCTCTTTTATTTGTTGGCTTCAGCCTTCAAGGTACCGTGAGCTCTGGGATGATGCTACTCATACATTGAAGATGATGAAAGTAAAAAGAAAAAAAAAAAAAAAAAAGATGAAAGAAAAGAAACATCCCTGACATGTTTCCTGTTGTGGTGGGGATTTATTTCCCTTTTACCAAAGACAGGTCTCCTTGTTCATCATTATCTATGAGTTCCACAGATGGCTCTTTTGTTGTCCTTGGAGAGTTTCATCTTTACTAATTTCTAGAACTTGTTGTTCTAGGTCTTGTTGGCCAATGTTTTTGCTAGCAGACCTCGTGTCCTTCCTGTGTCTGTTACTTATGACTTTCTTGGTCTAGGGCAAGTTATTTAGTTCTTCTGATCATTACATTTTATTGTTGTTGTTGTTTAGGTGGTTTTTTTTTTTTGTGTGTGTGTGTGTGTGTTTCATACATGTACTTTGGATAATAATGATCATCACATTCAACCATCATTAATTACCCCATGCCCTCTCCCTTCCCCTTCCACCCCTCTGCCCTATCTAGAGTTGGTCTATTCCTCCCATGCTCCCTCTCCCTATCCCGCTGTGAATCAGCCTCCTTATATCAAAGAAAACATTCGGCATTTGTTTTTTTTGGGATTGGTTAACTTCACTTAGCATTATTTTCTCTAACTCCCATCCATTTACCTGCAAATGCCTTGATTTTATTCTCTGTTATTGCTGAGTAATATTCCATTGTGTGTATATATGCCACATTTTTTTTTATCAATTCATCTACGGAAGGGCATCTAGGTTGGCTCCACAGTTTTTGAATTGTGCTGTTGTACACATTGATGTGGCTGTGTCCCTGTAGTATGCTGTTTATAAGTCCTTTGGGTATAGACCGAGGAGAGAGAGATAGCTGGGTCAAATGGTGGTTCCATTCCCAATTTTCCAAGAAATCTCCATACTGCTTTCCATATTGGTTGTACCAATTTGCAGTCCCACCAAAAGTATATAAGTGTACCTTTTTCCCCACATCCTATTAGTGTTCTCTCATCTGTGAAATGAGTATACAACTAAATAACTGTACTTCAAGATATTTATTCAGATTATGTGAGAGGTGGAAGAAATCCGCGGACTGTTGCTTGGCCTACCTTTTGTCGTTTTGCTGTTGGCTCCCAAGGAGCCTGGGCTGAACTGGTGAGTGGACCAGTAGCTTCCTCACAGACTTGCTGAGTGGCTTCAGGCATTGTTAACAAGATGGATTACACTGAGTGAATTTTCAGGTTTGGTATTTGGGTAATGTTGACCCTAAAAGTGAGGAAGTAGTCCTTCTGTTTTCTTGGAAGAGATTTCAGAGTATTGTGCTTTCTTCCTTAGAAGACATCTTTGTTTAACCATATATGCCTGATGCTTTACTTTTTGGAAGGTTTTTGATTATTGATTCAATTTCTTAAATTTTATAAGAGGATATTAAAGTTATTTATTTCTCCTTATGTGAGTTTAATACTTTGTATCTTCAGGAATTGGTCTGTTTTATCCAAATGATAAGATCTGTGAGCATAGAATTGTCTGTAGTATTTCTTTATTATCATTTTGATGTCCCAGGGATCATAGTGATGATAAGCTATTTTCTGGTATTGGTTATTTGTGTTTTCTCTCTTAGAGTCTTCATTAGTCTGGCTAGAGGATCATCAGTTTTGCTGATATTTGAAACAAACAAAAAAACCCCACTTTTTGGTTTAGTAGAATTTCTCTATTTTTTCCCTGCTTTCAATTAATTGATCTCTAATTTTTATTACTTATTTTATTCTAATTGCTTAAGGCATTATTTGCCTTTCTATTTTTTCCTAATATGGAAGCTTACATTGTTTATTATAGACTTTTACCCTCTTCTAATATATACATTTAATGTGATGACTTTCCCTCTAATCACTGGTTTTGCTACATTCCTCCCCAAATGTTAGTAAGTTGTAGTTTCCTTTTCATTTAGTTTAAAATGTTTAAAAATTTTCCTTAAGACTTCTTTGGTGGATTATTTAGATGTATATTGTTTAATTTCCAAATATCTGGGGAAATTTTAATCTGTGTTTCCATTATTGACTTTTAGTTTAATTTCATTGTGGTCTGACAACATACCTTATATGATTTCTACTTTTTAAAATTTGTTTAGGTGTATTTTATGGCCCTGAATATGGTCTGTCTTTATAAATGTGAGCTTAAGAAAAATGCATATTCTGTTGTTGTTGGATGGAATATTCTATAAATATCAATTAGATCAATTCGATTGAAACTCCTTTTCAGCTTATATATATTTTGCTAATCTTCTCCTTATATATCAATCAGTTATTGACAGGCATTAAAGTCTCCAAATATAATAGTAGTTTTATATGTTACTTCTTTCAGTTTATCAGTTTTGCCTTATGTATTCTGACACTATGTAGGCACACATATATTTAGAACCCTTATATCTTCTTGAAAAATAGTCTCCCTTTTAATTATATGAATGCTCTGTTTATCGCTGATGATCTTTCTTGTTTTGAAGCCTGTTTTTCTTGAAAATAATGTAGTTATCATAGCTTTCTTTTGGGTCATATTAACACATCATATATTTTCCATTCCTTTATTTTTAACTTATTTGTGTTTAACATTTAAAATGAGTTCTTACATATAACGTATATTTGTCTTGTTTTCTTATCTTCTCTGGCAACCTCTTTCTTTGAAATGATGTATTTAGATTTTCAGCTTTAAGATAATCCTTGATAAAATAATATGCTCTCATGTGCAGTTGTTTTCTACTCATTAGATTTGTTCTTTGTTTCGCAATTTCCTATTTTTCAGCCTTCTCTGGTTTTAATGGAGCATTTACGATTTAATTTTCTCTTCTCATATTATATCAATTATACTTCAACTTGTGTGTTGTGATAGAGTTTACCATGTATATTTTTAACTAATCCAAATCCACCTTATGTTAAACCACACTGCTTCAGGTATAGAACAGGTAGTTACCTTAGAATGGTAATTTCCAATTCCTGTACTTCACTTTTATGATATTGCTGTCATTCATTTTAACTTAACCATATGCAACAATCATCCAATACCTTGTTACTGTTATTACTTTACATAGACTGTTGGGTCAACCAAGAAAAATAAAATATTTTACAATAATGCATTCCTTTCCTATTGCTCTTCCTTTCTGTATGATGATATGAATTTCTAACGTCTTGTTTTTCCTTTCCCTGAAGATGCCTGTTAATGTTTCTTTCATGTCAGTTCTGTTGACAGTAAATTCCCTCGGTTTTTGTTCATCGGAGAAAGGTTTTATTTCTTTTTTTACGTTAGAAGGATAATTTCGCATACCTAGAATTCTAGTTTTTTTCTTCTTCAAACATGTCAATTATTTAAATCCACTCTCCTTTTACTCCCATAGATTATGACAAACCACCTGCTATAATACCTTTCCTTGGCCCTCTTATAGATAGGGTGCTTTCACATTTGACTTATCTCCACGACGTTTGTTTTTCAAAGAAGTTTGAATACGATATGCCTAAGTTTCTTTACGCTCTTGATGTTTTGAGTTTCTTGGATTTATGGAGTGATGTCTGTCTTTATTTTGGAATGTTCTGAGTCCGAATATTTCTTCCTTCCTTTCTCTTCTTTACTTTTTTTTTTTTTTTTTTTGGAAGTGCTGGGAATCAAAACCAGGGCCCCACACATACTATGCAAATACTCTACCACTGAGCTACATCCCCAGTCATCTTTTGGCATTCTAATTGAACTTTCCTAACACTCTTGAGTATATTATTATTATTTATTTTTTTCATTTCAATTTGGGAAGTTTCTATTGATCCCTTTTCAAGTTCACTTTTTCTGGCCCAGGGTGATGATGGTAAATTAAAGTTGTTCTTCATTTATGTTCTAATGGTTTTAATTTTTAGCCTTTTGTTTTGGTTTTCATCTTTTTTTTTTTTTTGTACTGGGGATTGAACTCAAAGGTCCTCCATCACTGAGCCACATCCCCAGCACTATTTTATTTCATTTAGAGAAAGAATCTCACTGAGTTGGTTAGCACCTTGATTTTGCTGAGGCTGGCTTTGAACTTGTGGTCCTCCTGCCTCAGCCTCCAGCACTGGGGTTATAGTCATGTCCCACCGCACCTGGTTTATCATTGTTTTTAAAAGTTCACTTCCTTTTTAAAAGTCTTTTTTCAATATTTTTACTGGTATATTACAGTTATATATAATGGTGAGATTCATTGTTTTATATGTGTATTTGGCCAATATCATTTCCCCTTTCTCTCCCCTCCTCTCTCCTCCTGGTTCCTTTCCTCTACTCTACTGATCTCCTTTGATTTTCATGAGACTTCTACCCTTATTTTCCTTTCTGTCTTCCACATGAGAGAATATATAAGACCCTTCACTTTCTGAGTTTGAGTTCTTTATTTAACACAATGTTTTCAAGTTTCTTTCATTTTCCTTCAAATGACATAATCTCATTCTTTATGGCTGAATAATGTTCCATTGTGTATCTATTCATTCATCCCCTAAAAGACACCTAGTCAGGCTCTACATTTTAGCTATTGTGAATTGTGCTGCTATATACATGGATATGCATGTATTGAGCCTCCACAAAGCCTTGTAGGTTCAAAGAGCAACTCTTTATTCCCGAACTCGCACCAGCACTCTACACACACACACACTTCCCGGGAACACACTGCCTCCACTGGGCTCCGTGCGCCAATTCTCTCAGAACCCCCGTGAGAACTCAACCAATGGGAACTCCAAAGTAGCCGGTGCCCAAGGCAGCAGGATCCGCCCTAATCCTGGAGCAGGGTCACCTTTCAACCATTCCCTCTGGGAAAAATGCCAGGCATCATTCTGACTAAACTGTGGCTCTCAACAGGTATATAGCTAGGTCATATTGTGCGTCCATTCCTAGTCTTTTGAAGAACCTCCATACTGATTTCCATAGTGGTTACAGATCCACTAGTAGTGTGAAAGTGTTCCTTTTCCTCCACATCCTCTCTGGCATTTATTAGTATTTGTGTTCTTTTATTTATTTATTTATTTATTTATTTATTTATGTCCTTAAACGAAAACTTTGACAAATTCTTCTTCAGTATTTTAATACTTGTTTCTTTGGAAGAAACAACATATGGGTACATAGCAGTGGTACAATTTTTTTTTTTTTGGAGACGTACTGGGGATTGAACCCAGGGTTACTCAACACTGACCCACATCCCCATCCCATGTGTTTTATTTAGAGACTGCGTCTCACTAAGTTGCTTGGGGTCTTGTCAAGTTGCTGAGACTGCTTTTGAACTTCTGCCTTAGCCTCCCGAGCTGCTGTGATTACAGGCTCTTTGTATTCTTGATAATTGCCTTTCTGACTGGTGTGAGATGAAATCTCATTGTGGTTTTGATTGAATTTCCTTAATTACCAGAGATGGTGAACTTTTCCTTCATATTTCTGTTGGCCTTTGTATTTCTTTTTTTGAGAGTGTCTGTTTAGTTTATCTGTCCACTTATTAATTGTTTTTGGTATTAAGTTTATTGAATTCTTTAGATATTCTCAATATTAATCCTCTGTCAGAAGAGTAAGATTTTTCTCCCCTCTGCAGGCTCTCTTTCACATTCAGAATTATTTCCTTTGCTCTACAGGAACTTTTTAATTTGATGCTATCCCATTTATAAATTTTCACTTTCTGTTAATACTAAAATCTGTGTCATATCTGAGTCTAATCTCACATTTTCTAAAATCTCTTCAGACTGAAATTTTTACTGCATTTTAGCATGACATATTTTTTGAAAGTTAGATTTATTGAGTATAACAAACAAACCAACCAGAAAAATGGAGTGTAAATAGGACTTAAAATGTTAGGATTTATGTCAATCTGGATGGATGATAGTCTTGTGTTTAATGTTGGTGTCACGGAGGATGCCAGTGTCTTCAAATTCTTGTATCCTATTTTTTTTCCTCTTTGGACTTTGATTTTCTCTAAGTGCTCCTCCTTAGAGTGCTGCTGGTGTGGTGCTGAGATGTGGGGAAGGGTTAGCTTTTTGTAATCTTTCTATTATGTCTCAGTTCCCCAGTTCTATCTCTCTTTTGTTTTTTATCCTTACAGATTTTGTTTATTGCCTCACTATTTTCTTTTTTTAAAATTTATTTATTTTAATTACGTATATATGACAGCAGAATGCATTTTGATCCATTGTACACAATTGCAGCACAACTTTTCATTTCTCTGGTTGTACATGGTGTAGCACTGCACCATATATGCAGTCACACATGTACCTAGGGAAGGGATGTCCATCTCATTCCACCATCTTTCCTGCCCTTGTGGCCCCTCCCTTGCCTCCCTGTCCCTTGCCCATCATAGTTCCTTTATTTTTAATTGTTGCATTCTTGTGGTCCACTGGTGGTTTAGATTTCCTTTCTTACAACTCCTGTTCCTCTCCTGGCATTCCTAGTCATTTTCTTTGAAGTTTGGATCACATTGATTATATTTTTTTTCTACTTAAGTAAGAAAGGAAGGGTGGTGTTGGCTGAAGGGGGAAGAATTCCTATCACTGGGATAAGACTCTTGACAATCTTTCTCCCTGAAGAAAGCCTTTCATAAGACATGACAAGCCTTCCTTATGATGAAAGCTCTGGTGTAAGTTCATGATTACTTTTCTCCTCCCTCTGCCAGAGCTATCAGAAGACTTTCTTTTGTTCACTTTAGTAATTTGTTGGGACTACTTAAGATAAAGGACATGAAAGTGTGAGGACTCTTGGAAGTCAGTGAGCCCAAGAATTGATTCTTGTCTAACTGGTCTACACTCAGCTTCCAGCAATGCTTCAGAATTACGATTTAAGTATTCCTAAAATTTTCTGTTTTTCGAGGTTTTAGTTGTAGGTAAGGAGATCTTGGGTGTGAATCTCAGAATGCACCACTCTCCTCAGATTTCTGGGTTGCAAGTTTACTTGTAACCACAATTATTTAATGAGATCAATAAAATTGATTGATTGTCAGTTTATTTAGCTTTTTTTTCAATGTAAGGCTGGGAATAATGACTACCAAATTCTTTACATATCATGGCAAAACCACGACTCATTTATTGTGTTTTTAATGTATTTATGCATAGCATAATATATACATATATGCAAATATGTATATAGACACATTTTAAATATATTTGCACACATGTATAGAATTATATGTAAATACAGGTATATATGTATATGTATGTATAAATATTTTATATAAATATTTACATATATAAGCGTGTGTGTGTGTGTGTGTATTTCTTTTCCCCATTGCTATAAGAGAGTTTGGGTGGTATATCCATATTTCCATTTGAGGTCTGGGTGTTTTCTTTTTCTTTCATTTTTTGAGATGGGATCTTGCTATGTTTTGTTATGTTACCCAGACTGGGCTGAAGTGATCCTCTCATCTCAGCCTCCTAAGACACGAACCACTGCCCCGATGTTTGTTGCCATCTTAACCAGAAGCCTCAGTTAGGTTATTTATATATGTTATTCATTCTGTTATCACATGAGCTTTCAGCAATGCATTTCTATTAATATTTCAGAGATGAAGAAATAGAGGGTCAAATCTTGTTTTGTAGAAGGGGGAAATTATATTAAACATGCTCTTCTGTAATGATTGCTTCCTACCTAATTTTCTCCTATGTAGGGAAACTAACGCTGTATTAGTTGTATACTTGAGAGGAGATCATTTGAGAGATGATGAGTCCGCTGTGCTGATGTGGCTTTTGCACCCTTGGAGCTGATGTTGTGGGAGTCTAGGCTGAGGGCAGCAGCCTCAGTTAAAGCCACCTCTGCCACTGCGTGGGCCTCAGGCTATCCTGTTCCTGCTGATGAAAGAAATAAAATGGCACCAGTATAATTGAGCACTCAACTTCTTTGGTCCCCAAAGCCAGACTTACTACATTTGCTTTAATATTTTCATAATACCTACAGTAGCTGGAATAAGTTTCTAAGACTCCATCTCCTATACTTAGGAGGCCCAGGTTTCTCTGCTATGCAGGGGATGGAAGATCCCTAGGGAAAAATCCCAGGCACCCTGAAAGCCAGGAAATGAACATTACTACTAGTTTATATTGGGATTAGAAGAACTATGAACACTATCAACAAGTTTTTATTTTTTTAGGTTGATTAGTATGTGGTTTTTGCTCTGACATTACTGTAGTAAGTAGGGTTTAGTGTCTTCTCTCAAAGTGGTATGAAACCGGGAACAGCAGAGGACAGATGTTGGGTGAAAGTATCAATACTTGCATATTCACCTAGCCCAGCACTTTTAAAAGAAAAAGAGTTCACTAAATAGTCCCTTGTATAACAGAAGAAACAATCATCATCCCAGCAGATGGGTAGACATACAAGCAGTATGAAAAAGCAAGAGAACAAACCACCCCAAATAGCCCACAACACATCAAAAAATGTTAGCAGTGACACCACAGTGGAGGAAATGTCAGAGAAAGATGTTACAAATGTTCAGTGAGCTAAAAGAAAGTCTAAGGCATGAACTTAGAAAGCACAGGATGTGAAAGATCATTTTAACAAAGAGACACGCGATTCTAAAAAAGAACCAAATTGAAATCCTGGAAAGAACAACTCAATAGATCACATTTAAAATTCGCTGGAAAGCATCTCTAATAGATTAGACTACTTTGGAAATAAATTCTCAGGTCTTGAAGACAAAGCATGTAATGTTGAACATGAAGTCAACAATAAAGAAAAGATGTTCAAAGACCATAACCAGAATATTCAAGAAATTGGGAATAACATTAAGAGATCAAATTTAAGAATCATTGGTTCGACAAAGGCTCCAAAATACAAACCAAAAGAATGCATAGTCTTTTCAATGAAATAATATCTGAAAAATTCCCAAACCTTGGGAATGAGGTGGAAATCCAAATACAAGGAACATATAGAATGCCAAACAGATAAGAAGAAAAAAAAGAGAGACCCTGAAGATCCTTACCAAGAAACATTAAAATGAAAATGCCTTATATACATACTAAGATAGAATTTTAAAAATCAGAAAGAGAAAACCAGCAGCTCATGTTTAAAGAAAAGCCAGTTGATTTCTACTGATATCTCAACCCAGTTCAGAAAAGTCAGGCCATTGTAGAATAGTATATCCCAAGCCCTGAAAGAAAACAGGTGCCAACCAAGATTACTATATCCAGACAGAAGGAAGATGGCTGATTAGAGGAAAGCAGCCCCTCACAGCAGCCCCTCAGCAACCAACTCAAACGAGAAGACTGATTCTCAGCCAGGTAGGTAACTAAAGGGGACTCACTGAAACTTAATATTGAACTGTTTAAAAAATTAAAATTATAGAGATGCCCAAAGTCAGAAACTTTAAGAAATAAAGTGCCAGCTTGGGTGCTGGCCAAGGGGAAGGGCAGCATGGATGGTGTGGCCGGTGGATAAAGAAATAAATATAAAGCAATAAAAATAAAGCAAAAATTGGCTTGGGGAAACCTGTGTATTAGAGAGAAAGGCTGATTTTAATGGACACAGAGGTAGTAGGGGAAGTGCTTTAGTGTAAGCAAATACCAAATTAGTCCTCTCAGATCAGGAGGTGGTCTAGGCATGGAAAATGTGTCTGGGTAGGGAAAGAGGGGACAGCGTTCTGGGGCCCTGAGCATGAAAAGTGGCCAAGGCCTGTAGCTGGGTTCTGCTGGACTGTCCAGATGGGACCTGCTACAGTAACTAAGCTCCCACTCTCCGTGTGGGTCTCCCAAGAGGGAAAGTTGCCCTGGCACAAGCACCACCTCTCGGATCTGCACATGCACCTGCTGGGTAAAGGGACAAACCACCAAAATTCCAATCCCTGTGTGTGCCCAGTTGGGAAATGACCCCACTGCATATATGCACCTAGCAGAAAAAGTTGGTGGAATTGGTATGAACACCAGATGGGAAGAACTCCCTTCAGTGCTGCTACTGCCTTGTAAACACCTAGTGAGAGGCCGCTGTGGCGCACCTGGTGCAATTGCTAGTAGTAATCAGAAACTGGAGACTCCTGTAGCCGAGAAGGAAGAAAGGGAGGGAGGGAGGAAGAGAGGTAGGGAGGGAGGGAAGAAGGACTTAAAAGATATAAACCAGAGAGAACAAAATAGGCATATACACACAAAAAATATTATACCTAGACCATTGAGAACCTGAATCCTCAGGGAGAAAGCTACCTTTAGAGGTGGCACTATGTAGACAAATAGAAGTTCTACACTCCAGGGCAAATATCTGGCATTTCAAATTCATAGCAGTGAAGCCAAACCTGTGGAGGTTTTGTCCCTGTGGTTTAAAAGTGGATTTTAACAGAGACCCTAGAAATCCAGATTTCCTGTGGTGACTGGCAACCCCCCAGTAATAGGGGAATGTGGAAAAATTCTCAAACTCCTATGCACAGAGTTCCAAAGTTGGATTGAAACTAAACCCCAGTTACTAGAATGTCTTAATTCTCCTATGATCACTTTTTTAAAAAATATATTAAACTTTCTTCCACTTTCCCACTCTATTATCTCTTTACTTAAGATACTGCAATCCCACTCAATCATAGACTTATATACTTAATGAAACTCATACCCATTCTTGTTAAGGTGATTATTAATACAGAGAATGACAGAGTAGACAATTGATATTGAATGCCAAATCTAGTTCACTGTTTGTATTGCTGGCACTGATGTTAATTGCTGACCGTTGCCATTGCTATGTAGGTGGTAATTAATACTACAAAAGTCAAAGTAGATGGTGGACATTTAGTCTCATATGTCAGTTATTGACATTAGTGCTATTTCTAGCTCTCCCTCCCTCTAAAAGGGGCTGGAAAGTGATTAGAATACTTTAAGATTATAGAGTAGAAACCCTGCTGCTGAGAAATTCTGACAATCTAGCTAAACAACAGTGACTCTCATCCCATCTAAGACCTGACCCCACCTGAGCCTAAACATAACTTCAATTCATATAATTGGGGAGACAAAATCCCCCAAATTAAAACCAGGCTCCAAAGAGGAACAACCATAGAGGAACTTCAGTGCCCCTCTCCTTGACATCTACACATATATCAAAAAGAGAGAGAAATCCTTGAATTAAAAAGAAAGCTACACATGTAAAGAAATGTGTATAAAGGAGAAAGGAGAATCCACCTCAATTGATGTGTAAGTCCAGGACCTCTGAAAATATAAGCAAACAGGCAAACAAATCTCCCCCAAAACTCACAACCCCCCAATAAAGGATCCCACAGATACAAAAGTGGATGGAATTCCAGAGAAAGATTATAAAAAACTGATAATGGAAATTTTCTAGTAACTAGAAAAGATCTAAGGAATAAATTAAGAGAGCAACTTCAGGAGATGAAAGACAATTTCAATAAACAAATAGATACATTGAAGAGAAAGTAATCAGAACTCCTGAAATGAAAGACACAATGAACCAAAGTAAAAATTCACTTGAAAAGCATCACCAACAGATTAGATTACGTAGAAAGTAGAACTTCAGTCTCTGAAGACAGAACCTCAGGCCTGACTCTAGGATACATAAATTTGGGTACATGTCATACAATGAAGGGGAAAAAAATAGAACATGATCAGAATATACAAGGAATCTTGTACAACATTAAGAGACCAAATCTGAGGATCACTGGGATAGAGGAGAACATGTACATACAAGCTAAAGGTATTAAGAACATTTTCAAAGAGGTAGTCGCAGAAAACTTTATATCAAAAAGGACATTTTCATTCAGGAAGCTCTCAGGACCCCAAATAGACCTGATCAGAAGAGAAGCTCTTCAAGACATATCATAAACAAAATGCCTAACATAGAAAATAAAGAGTATTAAAAGCTACAAGAGAGAAGCATCAGGTCACGTATAGAGGCAAACCAAAATAGCTCGCTTCTAACTTTTCAATTCAGGCATTAAAATCAAGGGTGGCCTGGATTGGGATATTCCAAATTCTAAAAGAAAACAATTGCCAACCAAGATTACTATACCAAGCACAACTCTCTTTTTTTATGGGAAAATAAATGTTTTCCAGGACAAAGATAAACTAAAATAATACATGAAACCAAGTCAACACTTTAAAAATACACAAAGAAAAATCACATAGAGAGGAAACCCCCAAAATCCAAAATTCCAAAATAAATGAAGATCTATAGAAGACTAATAAGTCAAATGTGAATCAAGAGAAAATTAAACATAACAAAAATCAAAATGATAGCATACCACAAACACATACCCATAATAACACTGTATATAAATGGTCTCAACTCCCCTATTAAAAAGATGTAGACTAGCAGAATGGGTCAAAAAAAACACAAGATCTAACTATGTGCTGTTTTCAAGAAACTTACATAATTGGCAAAAGGGTGAAAAAAAATTCCATGCTAATGGACTTCAAAATCAGACTAGAGTAGTTATCTTCATATCTGAAAAAAAACTGGTTTTAAGCAAAAATTAATCAGAAGAGACCATTACAATTAATCAAAACAGGCTATTACATCCTGGTAAAGGGAACAATCCAAGAGGTTATAATGATATTAAACATATACACACCAAAATGTCAATGTACTCAGTTACATTTAAAAAAAAATACTCCTTGACATTAAATTCCGGATAGATTCCAATACAATAATACAGGTTGATTTCAGTTCACCCTTATCTAATAAACAGGTCATCAAATCATGCGATCAATAAAGATATATCTAACCTAAATAATTCTATAAATCAAAATGGAACTAAGAGACATCTACAGAATATTTCATCCCCAAACAGATTAATTCACCTCCTTCTCAACATCTCATGGAAAATTTTCCAAAATAGAAAGTACCCTAGGCCATAATGAAAAGTCTGAGAAAATACACAAAGATTGCTTGGTAAGATTCCATGCATCCTATTCCACCATAATGGAATGGAACTAGAAATCAACAGCAAGAAAATTAATAGAAACCACATAAATACATGGGGATTAAAAATACTCTTTTAAATGAAAAATGGATCAAAGAAGAGATGAGAGAAGAAATTGAGGAATCCTTAGAAGCAGATGAAAAGTTATCGAAGATGCAACATCAAATATTTGGAAAGGTATGAAAGCAGCACTCAGAAGAAAATTCATTGCATTGAGTGCCTACATTGAAAAGATATTGCAAATAAATAAACTTGTGCTCCACCTCAAAGCCTTAGAAACATAAGAACAAAGTAACTTCAAAGTTAGTAGGAGGCAAGAAATAATAAGAATTGGAGCTGAAATTAATGAATTTGGGAATAAAAAAGACAATACATAGGATCATTGCAACGAACAGCTGATTCTTTAAAAAGAGAGATTGATAACTAACATAAAGAAAGAGAGAGAAGACCCAAATTAATAAGATTAGAGATTGAAAAGAAGGTATTAATACAGACATTTTTTAAACCCAGGCTATCATTACAAACTATTTTGAAAATTTATACTCCAATAAACTACAAAATCTAGAAGATAATGACAAATTTATAGAAAATACCAGAAGCAGATGGATTCTTTGCAGACTTCTACCAGACCTTTAAAGAGGAATAGAAGACACCGAGACAACCCACATATTTACAGCTATTTGATACTTGACAAGGGTGCCAAAATATATATGCTCAAACTGAGCCAGGAAGTTATACAAAATGTATACAGACCAATATCAAATAATGAAACTGAAAGAGCAATTAAAAGCCTATCAAAAAGGAAAATCCCAGAAGCAGATGGGTTCTTTGCAGACTTCTACCAGACCTTTAAAGAGGAACTTACCCATTTTTCTCAAATTATTCCATGAAATTGAAAGGAGTAGAATTCTCACAAGCACATTCTATAAAGCCAGTATAACCCTGGTATCAAAACCAGACAAAGACCCATCTAAGAAAGTAAAATACAGACCAATGAACCTGATAAAAGTTTATGCAAAAATCCTTAATAAAATACTGGCACACCACGCTCAAAAACATATGAAGAAGATAATACACCACAACCAAGTAGGATTCATCCCAGGGATACAAGGCAATTTCAATGTATTTCAACATATGTGAATCCATAATTGTAATTTACCACTTAAATAAAATTAAGGACAAGAATCATATAACCATGTCAATGGAGGCAAAAAAGGCCTTTGAAAAAAACAGAGCAATGATTTATGTTAAAAACACTGGAGAAACTAGGGATAGAAGGAATTCACCCCAACATTATAAAGCCTATATATGACAAACCAATAGCAGACATCATACTGAATGGAGAAAAACTATAAGCTTTTTCTCTAAAATAAGGAACAAGGAACTGATACCTACTCTCACAACTTCCATTCAATATATTTTTCAAAACTCTAGTCAGGGTAACCAGGCAAGAGAAAGAAAGTAAAGGATTACAAATTGGAAACAAAGAAGTCAAACTGTCACTCTTTGCTGATGACATGATCCTGTATTTAGAAGGCCCAAAAATATCCAAAAAAAAAAGGCTTCTAGATTGGTTGAATTAATTTAGCAAAGTAGCAGGATAAAGATCACCAGTCATAAGTCAATAGCTTTTCTATATTCCAACAGTGAGTCAGCTGAGAAAGAAATTAGGAAAGCTACCCCCTTTATAATAACCTCAAATAATATCTGGAAGTTAATTTAACCAAGGAGGTGAAAGATCTCTATTATGAAAACTATAGAACCAGCTCTTCATTAAGTATTAGAAATAAATCAAAATATCAGGAAACAAAAATTATCTTTCTGTTTCAATGAATGTAAATGGTTTAAATGGTTCAATCAAAAGACATATATTGGCAGATTGTATTTAAAAAGAAGCCCCAACCATATGTTGATTATAAGAGACTCACCTTACAGGCAAAGACATTTGCAGACTGAGGGTGAAGAGGATGAAAAAAAGATATCCCATGCAAACTGAAACTGAAAGAAAGCAAGTGTGTTAACTCTAATAATATACAAAGTAGACTTCAAGCCAGAATTAAACAGAAGAGACAAAGAATGTCACCTCATACTGGTTAAGGCAATCATCCAACAACAAGATATGAGGTTTATAAATATTTATGCCTCAAACAACAGTTGATCTACATACATAAAACAAACCCTTCTCAATATAAGGGAACAAACAGAGTACAATACTGGTCGATTTCACTGTACCTCTCTCACTAATAGATAAGTCAGTGTGACATAAACTAAGAAAAGAATCTTCAGAACTAAAAAGTACTATTCATCAAATGGACCTAATTGACATCTATAGAATATTTCACCAATCAAAAATGGAATTCACTTTCTTCTTGGCAGCACATGAAACTTTCTTTAAAATGGATCATATGTTAGGACACAAAGCAAACCTTAGCAAAAAAAACAAAAGACAGACAATATCTTGAGTTCTATAAAGTCATAATGGAATGAAATTATAGGTCTATGGCAAGATTAAGAAAAATACAGAAACCATTCTAACACCTGGATATGAAATAGTACACTTTTGAATGAAGCATAGATTACAATGGAAATCTAGGGAGAAATTTTTAAAAAATCTTAGAAACAAATGAGTATAGAGATACAGCATATCAAAGTCTCTGGGGAAATATGAAGGCAGTTCTCTGAGGAAAGTTTATAGCACTGAGTTCCTACATTAAAAAATATAGAAAGATACCAGATGAATAATCTAACATTACACCTTGAGGTATTAGAAGAAGAAGAACAAACTAATACCAAAATCAGTAGAAGACAGGAAATAATTAAGATCAGAACTAAATTTATGAAATTAAGATTTAAAACTAATGTAAAGGATCAGTGAAATTAAAAGTTGGTTCATGAACAAGACTGATAAACTTTTAACCAAACTAACCAAAAGAAAGAAAGAAGACCCAAATCAACAGAAGTGTAGATAATGAAGAATATCACCACAGACACTTCTGAAATCCAGAGGATCAGTAGAAACTACCTTGAAAACTTTTGTTCTAATAAGCTTGAAAATGCTGAAGATGTTGCCAAATTACTAGAAATATATGACTTAACCAAACTGAACTGTGAAGGTACAGGAAGTTTAAATAGACGAACATTAAGCAAAACAAAACAAAAACAATTGAAAATATATTAAAACTCTTCAAACAAAGAAAAACCCAGGACTAGATGGATTCTCAACCAAGTTTTACCACATTTCTAAAGAACTAATGCTAATCCTCCTCAGATTATTCCAAGAAATAGGAAACAAAAGAAATAATGAAAAATTTATTCTGTGATTCCAGTATTACCCTGATACCAAAACCAGATAAAGACAAGGAAATAAAACTTAAGACCAAGATCCCTGATGAACATAGAAGCAAAAGTCCTTCATAAAATATTGGCAAACCCCATTCAAAAACACATTGTGTAATTCTCCATACAAATTAAGTTGAGAACAAGAATCACATGGTCATTTCAATAGATACAGAAGAAGAATTTAACAAATTTGAATTCCCATTCATATTTAAAATACTAGAGAGACTAGGAATGGAGAGAACTTACATCAACATTGTAAAGGCTATATACAGCAAACTCAAGGTCAACAATATACTGAATGGGGAAAATCTGAAAGCACTTCCCCTCAAAATAGTAATGAGGCAAGGACTTTCACTCTTACCACTCCTACTCAACATAGTTCTTGAAAATCTAGCCACAGCAATCAGGCAAGAGAAGAAAATCAAAGTTATATAAATAGGAAAGGAAGTCAAGTTATGTCTATTATTCATGTTATAATCCTCTGTTTAGAAAACCCGCCCAAAAAATGCCACCAGAAGACTTCTAGAGATAATAAACCAATTTAGCAAGGTAACATGATAGAGGATCAAACATACAAATCAAGCACTTTCCTATACTCGAATACTGAATCTGTTGAAAAAGAAATTAAGAAAATTATGTCATTCACAATAACCTCAAAAAATGCAAACACACACACACACACACACACACACACACACACACCCACCCACACATACACATACACACACATCTTGAGAAAAAAACCTAACCCAGGGGCTGGGGCTGGGGCTCAGTGGCAGAGTACTTCATAAAGCATGTGTGAGGCACTTGTTTTAATTCTCAGCACCACATATAAATAAATAAAATAAAGGTCTATCTGCAAATCTATCTATCCATATATCTACAAGTGTGTGTGTGTGTGTGTGTGTATGTATATATATACATATATATATATGTATATATATATATATATGTGTGTGTGTGTGTGTGTGTGTGTATGTATGTATGTGTGTGTGTGTGTATATATATATATATATATATATATAATCTAACCAAGGATGTGAAATATCTCTAAAATGAAAACTATAGAATACTAGAGAAAGAAATTGAAGAAATCTTAGAAGATGGAAAGAACGTCCATGTTTTTGGATAGGTAGAATTAATATACATTCAATGCAATAACCATTAAAATAACAATGATATTCTTTACAGAACAAAAAAAAAACCTGTTCTACTATTCATTTGGAAGAATAAGAGACAAGAATAGTCAAAGTAATCCAGAGGAAGAAGAGCAATGCTAGAGGCATCACAATACTGGACCTCAAATTATACTACAGAGTTATAGTAAGAAAAACAGCATGGTATTGGCACCAAAACAGATGTGAAGACCAATTAGTGTAATATAAGACACAGAGAAAAATCCAAATAGTGTACCATGATCAAGTGAGTTTAATCCCAGGGGTGCAAAGTTGGTTCAACATACGTGATTCAATAAATGTAATTCACCACACAAAGTTGAGAATAAAAATCACATGATTATTTCAATAGTTTCAGAAGAAGTATTTGACAAATCTGAATACCCATTCATATTTAAAACACTAGAGAAATACTGTTTCTCTATTATCATCTGATGATCCATGAAGGCACTGGATATCCTAACTGGATATCCATATGTGAAAGTATGAAACTTGTTCCCCTGTCTCTCATTCTGCATGAAAGTCATCTCAAACTACTACTACTACTACTACTACTACTACTACTACTACTACTACTACTAATAATAATAATAATAATAATAATAATAAAATACTGGTGAGGATGCAGTAAAAAAATTACATTCAAGCATTGTTGGTGGAACTGCAAATTAGTACAAGTATTGCAGTTTCTCAAAAAGCTAGTAATGAAACCCCCATATGACCCAGCATACTCCATAGGGATACAGCCAATGTTTTATAGCAGCTCAGTTCATATTAGCCAAGCTATGAATCAATCCCAGGTGCCCATCAACAGATGAATGGATGAAGAATTGTGGTATATATGCACAATAGAGTTTTACTCAGCCATAAAGAAGGGTAAAATTTTGATATTCACTTGTAAATGCACAGAACTGGAGAGTATCATGTTAAGTGAAATAAGCCAAACCCAGAAAGTCAAGGGTCAAATATCTTCTCATACATGGAAACTAGACCAAAATATGGAGAAAGAAAGAAGGTGGAGTGTGTGTTAAAAAAAATAGAAGAAAGATCAATGCAATAAAGGAGGGGGGTTGAGGGGGAGTGATGAGTGATAAGGGTGGAATGATGGAATAAAGCTGACCAAACTATCTTATGTACATATACGAATGTACCACCATAAATGTCACTTTTGTGCATATCCATAATGCACAGATTAAAATGAAACTATAAATAAATAGAAGAAAGACCAGGAGAGTAGAGGAAAGGGAACACGGGACGGTAGGAGAGAAGGGAAAAGAGAAGTACTGGGAACTGAATAGAAGCAAATTGTATTCTCTGCTTGCACAGTTATGTCATAATGGACCCCAATAGTATGTATAAGTATAATGCACTAATACAAAATGAAACAGAGAAAGATGATCATCTGATAGAAACAAAACAAGATGGCTTAATGTTGGCAGGGTGTTCCCTTTCAATTCTACTAAAATTAAAATGGCAGTGCCACTCCTAGTTTTATTACTCTAAAGCAATTTTTAATTAAGGGTTGATTCCACGCACAGCTGGTTGTATCACACAGACCTGCTCCATGGTCTCTTTGGGTGCTGCTTCCCAGGGAGAGCAAGCAGTGATTTTCTTGTTGAACAGTACCACTTCAGTGGGGTACTAGGCATCTTGGCTAAACTACATGAACTGTACCCTACTGAGGAGGATATTTTGCTGTCACTTGCTAAAGAGAAGCCCAGCTATATATGTGAACCTTGTTTGACATTTATTAGCAACCTGGGCAGTTCTGAGAAATGCACTGTCTAGTAAAGACACTTCCATAAAAGGTTGCTGACTGACAGTTTAGACAAAATATGGTCCTTGGTATTTTATACCAATTTTCTTTCACAGGAGTGGATATTGAATTTATTTCAAAGATGGCTTAAGAATCCTTCAATCTATACACTAGTACTTTTAGCAAAGCACATACTAAAAGAAAAAAAATACTTTAGGCTATAAAACAAGTGTGTGTGTGTGTATGTGTGTGTAAATGAGCATGCATATGTGTGTGTATATATTGAAGAGGGATGGCTTAATTAGTGTGCTATTGAATCCATGAAGATAGATTGATGGGACTGCAGTTTTTTACTTTTTTGAGGTTGCAACATTGTCCCCCTCTGCAGTATTTGTTAACGAAAAGAAAAAGAGAGTGATATAAAAATTTTCATCTGATTTCAATAACAACTCATGGATAATTCTTTTGACAATAATTTAAACAAACATGCCATTGAAAGCTGGTGACCCATTCTCTCTGCACAACTTCTTTCATCCTTTTTTCCAATTTAAGTTATAGAAGAGCAAGACCCAATCACCTACTTTAAAATTCTCTCAGGCATTTTAACTACGAAGTCTGAACAATCTTACTTGTTACTTCAGTGGTTTTCCAGCATCATGGTCGAGCAGATGGTATATTGTTTCTCGAATGTTTCTTGAAACAAACATGAGAGTGAGGATATATTTTAATTCTTTTTCTGCCACAAATTACTTGTTTAGCCTTTACAAATTATGGACCCGCTCAATGGCTCCATTGGTATTGTTTAAGTAGGGAATAAGTGGTGTACATGTATATATATATATATATATATATATATATATATATATATACACACACACACACACACACACACACACACACATTCATGCTCTCACACACACTCATACACTCAACCTCAACCACCTTTAGAGCCTATTTTTTCTTCAAATTTACACCAAAGCGTTGAAAGGGTGATAATGTAAGATCGTACACATGAAAACGTAGAATCCTTTCAAATTCTGTTGCTCTCTCTGGCCCATTTTGCATTGATAAGTTATATTTTACAGATAGAAATTTTGCTCCTAAAATTTTTTTAAAAATCCACTGTGAGTAGATGTGGGCAAACAGTTGGCATGATACTTTATTCTATGAACACTTAGCCTTGCTTTTTTTATCTGTTGAGTTTTTTACCTTTTAGTATGTATAATTGAGAAATAAGGATATGCTAAAGTCTGTCTACATGTCTTGGCAGAGGTAAGGTATGATTCACCATTTTCTTCAGAACACTCAAAAGTGGGGGCTGGGACTGTGGATCAGTGGTAGCATACTTGCCTGGCATGAGTGAGGCACTGGGTTCAATTTTTAGCACTGCATGTAAATAAAAAAAGAATAAAGATCTATCAACAATAAAAAAAAGAACACTCAAAAGTCTAATGTTGAAGAGAAGATGTAGAACATATAATACCTTAGAATCATGAGTATCATTCATGCAAGAAGGTACTGCTCTTCAATGTACTTATCAAAGATGTTAGTCAAAGATATTTCCAATTACTTTTAACCTATCAAGATGGATAAATTAAATGCACTATAGCAAAGCGAGGCGATGTAATCACTGATTATAATACATGGTGGTTTTATTTGTAAGGTATTTTTTAATTATATAAAAATATTTAATAAAATGGGCATTTTAGAATTTTGAATAATCCTGTGTCTTCTAAGTATCTTTTAGCCTTCCCAAACTATCAAGGATATATTAAAATAATGCTTTATTTTTGGTTGAGATATAATTCACATGCCATAAATTTCACCCTTTTATTTGCATAGTTCATTGGTCTTTAGTGTATGCACAATGTTTTTCAATCATCAATTCCATCTCATTTATTTTTATTATCCCCAAATAAGACTCTTACCCATTAGCAGTTGCTCCCCATTCTCCTTGTCCCTAGTCCCTGGCAAGCACTAATCTATCTGCTGTCTCTATGGATTTGCCTATTCTGAAAATTTCATGTAAATGGAATCATGCAATATGTTCTTTTCTGTCTTGCTTCTTGCATTGAGCATGTTTCAAGGTCATCCTTGGGGTATGAATCACTATGTCAATCCTTCTTATGGTTGAATAATGTTCCATTGTTTGAATATACTACATATTGTTGATGGACATTTTGGATCACTCCCACTTTGGGGCTATTATGAACAATGCTTCTGTGAATATTTTTAAGTTAATAAGTTTGTTTTTTAGATTTGTTGTATGTTTGCATAAAAACGGACCTGGAAGTACAGAGGGTCCTTGTATACTACCTCCCACTCACCTGCCATGGCCCATCATTTTCTCTGATTATTCGCATCTTGCATTGGTGTAGTTAGTACATTGTTTTCAGTTCATGAACCAATTTTGGTGCAGTGCTATTAACTATAGCTCATAATTTCCATTAACTTTCCTTCTTTGTGTTGTGTAGTTCCATGGGATTTATTGAACACTTAAGGTCATGTATCCAACCTTAGAGTATTTTACAGAATAGTACTTTAACTGCCCTAAAAATTCCCCTGTGCACCTCTTATTCATTCCTCCTTCCCTTCCCTTGAAGCCCTGGCAAACAGTGCTCCTTTTACTGTCTGCATTGTTTTATCTTTTCCACAATGTCATATAATTGGAATTATATATTCTCTACTATTTTCATATTGGCTTCTTTTACTTAATAATGTGCATTTTAAGTTCCCCCAGGTCTTCTCTCCTGGTATGGTAGCTCATTTCTTTTTACTGCTGAATAACATCATATAGATTTCTACAGTTTATCCGCTCACCTATTGAAGAACATTGTGATTCCTTCCAATATTTTTTGATGATAAATATAAGAATGAACCTACTACAAACATTCATATGTAGGTTTTGGGGAGGACAAAAGGTTTCAACTCATTCAAGTAAATGGCCGAATAAAATTTCATTATACACACACACACACACACACACCACTACATTTTCTTTACCTATTCATCTGTTGATGGACACCTAGTCTGGTTCCATAGTTTGTCTACTATAAATTGTACTGTTGTAAAAATTAGTATAAGTGTATCAGTGTTGTATGATGACTTTAACTCTTTAGGGATAATACCAAGCAGTAATATAGCTGGATCATACGGTGGCTCCATTCCTAGTCTTTTGAGGAACCTCTATATTGATTTTTGTAGTGGTTGTACTAATTTACAATCCCACCAGTGGTATAAAAGTATTTCTTTTCCTCTACATCCTTTCTAGCATTTATTATTATTTGTATTCTTGATGATTGCCATACTGACTCATGTAACATGAAATCTACGTGTAGGTCACTAGGTATTTTAAATGGCATTATAGAGTAACCCTGGAAGTCAGATTTTTTCTCCCCTTTAGAATTTGTTGTTTTCCCTGTGTGTTATTGTTGCCAGTGGTGCTATTTTGTGTGTGTGTGAGTGTGTGTGTATATATATATATATATAAAATATGTTTCATACACACACATACACACACACACACACACACATATATATATATATATATATATATATATATATATATATATATATATATATATAATGTTTTAACTGTTTCTTTATCTATATTTTTAATAACATCCCTAAACTCATTCAATTAAATCTATGCTCTTTGCTATGGGTGGCCACTGTAGTCTGTATCTGGTTAGCATAGTAGTCAACTAGTATTTGGACAGAAATTTCCTTAGATACTTGGCATCAATAAGTCTTCTGCTTTTGCAGGGGGCTGTGTACATGTGGGCATACTCCAGCACCTGGGGGAGCACTTTTCTCTGCCTTAGTCTTCACTTCCTTTTATAGAGCCCCACATTCAGCTAGAGGTTAGATCTTAGAGTCTTCTTCAATATTTTCTAGGTATGCACATGGCCCTGGTTGTGGGCACAGCCCTCTGCATTTTGATGGATTTCTAGATTCCCAGGAACATGGCAGAGTTTTAAAAGCCCTGTGGATATCTTTTTCCCCAGAGTTTTCCTTTACCTCTTTTGATCAGCTCATTGTTTGCCTCCAGCTTTTATTACCAGCTCTGGTAGCTGGGTTATTAAATAATATTGTTGCTTTATTTTAACAGATACCACCCACAAAAAGTTGTATGTACTTGGTGAGTTTGGTCAAATAGAAGCAATCCCATGGGTGTTGTTTTGCCAGGGAATGACCAGGTAGGTCAAATGGCAGTTCTCTGGGAAATGGATTTTAGAACAGTTCATTCTTGGTTCTGCTACTTTCAGTGACTATTACACTGCAGATTTGTTTTATGATGGGGGAGGAGGGGATTGGTTTTTAAAGCTATACTGACTTGGGAGAGTGAGATGGAAATAGACCTAACTAAACCACCATGAGATCTCTGTTCTTTCTAAGGTTTCGCTGTTTACTTGAATAGATGTTCCCCAGGTTGTGGCAAACCTTTGGTGAATTTGTAGAATTTTGAAAAAGGTGATTTGACAATTGTTCTTCCAGCATCCTCATTGCTGTTATGGAGGAGAGGGATTTGCGAAGTCTTTACTCCTTTGTTTCCACCTCATCTCCTGGTGCTCAAAACAGTTATCTTCCATTTCAGCAAAGGAGCATATTTTATCAGAAATTGTGTAATAGGTCATTTTCCTCAGAAACAGAACGTAGGAGGAAAATTTCTATGCATGTAATTCATTAAGGAAAGGCTCCCAGGAGGAACATCTGAAAGACTGGGAGAAGCAGGCTGGGATATAAGAGGAAGCTCAAGTAACAGTGTTATTTTAGCCCAAGTCCTGAAGAAGAGCGCTGGGCTATCTCATTGTTCATATTGACTTGAGACTAGGAAGTCCTGAATTAGGGGATAAATTGTCATTCTCCCTCCCCAATTTTTTGAAGTCCTAATCCCTAGTACCTTACAATGTAATTGTATTTGGCGATGTGCTCTCTAAAGAAATGATTAAGTTAAAATAAGTCATTTGGGTGGGCCACACAGTGGAAGGCCATGTGAAAAAACAGGGAGGAGATAACCATCTAAAAACTAAGGAGAGGTCTTTTAGAGAAGCCAACTCTGCCAATACCTTGAACTCAGACTTCTGGCCTCCAGACTATGCAAAAATAAATGATTATTTAGGGCACTTAGACTGTAGTGTTTTGCTAGGGCAGCCCTGGCAAATGAGTACAAGAGACTGATTTTCATACTCTTGCATTTGTCAGTGGGGACATCAATTCCCAGGCACTTCCAGCCATTTGTCCTGCATTTAAAGCAATTTTATAGCTAAAAGTTAGTCCTTCCAAACAAAGATACAAGAGTTGCCTTTAGAAGCAAAAGAGTGCAGAGAAGTTGGGAGGGGGAATCACAGGACTGGTGAAAAAGAATCTCAGTGACTGGGACAAAGCATGGATAGCCTCTACCACAGGGCTTTTGTTTGCAAACCAGAGAAATCAATCCTCAGTGCTTTAAGTAGAAAATGAGTATATTAAATTACATTACTCTGTTCACAATTTAGAGGAAGCTTGAAAAATAGGTTACATAAGAAGTACCAGTGCCTACTTGCCAATTGGAACTGATTCGGTGCAGATACCATGGGAGATACCTTTCATACTAGACATGAGACATCAGCATAGATCTGCTATCATGGCCCCAGAAACACAGAGTATTACCTCCAGGAGAAATTTGGAGTGGAGCAATGCTTCCCTTTTTGTCCTACGAGTTTCTAGTTCATAATTTGGCTTTGTCATATTTGGTAGACACATGCCCTTAGTTAAATTATCTTTGAGGGAGGTTATGAAAGTGAGAGATGCATTCTGTTTTTACATCAGGATGACAAGGTAGGAAATTTTGCAAATATGGTAAGAGTATTCAGGCTTCTAGGCATTCAAAATATATAGTAAATGTCCACTGAGTTGATTTTTGAAGAAAAAGAATTCTGTATCATCAGAATGCAAGGAAAAACTACAAGAGATAAATACAAGATTGCTGAGTTATGGTGCTGGATTATAAATGTCAGCCAAGAACCACTGAGCTGTATGTGAAGGAGGTCAACATCTTATGTTCCTTGCTTGCTCTAATGAGCTACTGCTGATTCCTGTAGGGATCATGCTCCCTTTCACTTATAGCTTTTGGATACACTAATTAATTTTCTTGAAAATTATTGCAGGTTCTCTTTTTCTTATCTTTCTCTGGATAAATGCCTCTAGTCCTTTAGACAATTCTCTGCATATCTTCAAAGATGATTTCTATTTGTTATTGGAAATGTTTCTCCTGGTTGTTGGGTTGTTTTTTGGTGCCTCGATGCTAAAAACATGTCCCATTACATTTTTTTATTATATGGGAAAATATCAAGAATATAAACACTGATTGTTCTCACAAAGTTAGAAGAGTTATTGGCTTTGTGATATCTTCCAGTTTCAGAAGAGCAGACCATTCCCAGATCCCTGTATTGTCAATTCATCAAAATCTCCTCCTTGACCAAACCCCTCTTTGTACATCACAGTAGTAGCTACTACTCTTATAGAATGCAGCAGAGATATTATTACGAGAAAAAGAGAAATGAAATGTTCCAACGTTGAACTGTAATTTAGGGAAATTCTCTCCTTGAAATTCTTGTGTGGTCATGAGACTTCCAAAACACATAGAAAAGACCTCGGTGGATCTACATGCTCTTAACACTTTGGCATTAAGGGAATCTTCCATGTCTACCAACAAAGATTAAATGAATATCACATTTATATAAATCCTATCCATCAAGGGAAAATGTGAGGGTAAAACCAAATCTAATTTATTTTCTGATGTTCCTGTGTGATCAAAGAGCCTGTGAATGTTTTTTTAATAGCTATAATAATAGTTAAATCTGGAGAAGAATGGAAAGAATTGCTAACTAAAATGTATTTTATTTTACATCATCATCATCATGTATGCAGGGATTTCAATTACAATCTGTGTTTATAACAAACCCGAATATGTTAGAGTTCTTGTTTCCTAAATAGATGTCAAAATGGAGCAAGTCAGTGGTGTAAAATCACACCCAGTAAATAGAAGGAGTCAGACATTAAAGATACATTAAAACTTGATTCTCCACTGAAATGGAGAAAAACTTCACTAAGTGCAGTGGTATCTGGTAAATATGATGCTGGCATATCAGACAGATATATTAATTCCCGGCACAAGTGGACAGTGAGAAAGACAGAAGTGAGAGACTCCAGAGGGAGAGAAAACTAGTCTTGACATCCTCTTTAGCATTTTAATTTGAAGTCAAAACCCTCAAATACTTTGGCATTAAGGGTTGTAACTGGTGAGTGTGTTGTAGACCCTCCATTCTAAACAAGAACAGCCCCCATCATGGTTATATATAGAAAGCAATTTTCCATATTAGTCAGGATAGGTTAGGCTATGCTACAGTAACAAACACATCCTGAATTATCTATGGTTTAAGGTAGTAAAAGATTATCAGACACATTATAGTATAGTGTGAATCAGACAGCTCTCCTCAGTAACTCAGATTCCAAAATATTTCTGTATTAAGGTTATGATATGTAGAACAAATGACTCTCATCGTAACCACTAGAAAGGAAGAGTAGCTGGTAGAACATGGAGCATGTTTTAACATAATTCCCATTTCTTCTCTCCATATTGTAGACTAGAACTCAGTTAAATCACTCCAACCTCACTTCAGGTGCCGCAGTCTGGCTGGGCACACAATCACGAGCCACCACACAGCTTGTAGATTCAAACAGCAACTCTTTATTCCCGAACTCACACCAGCCGTCTACAATCACGTTCTGGGGAAGTCCACGTTCTCTGCCCAAATCCACCTCCACTGGGCTTCTATCTCCAAAATATACTGTCTGAATCACGTGAGAACTCAAGGGGAACTCAGGCAGCAGGATACGCCCTATTCCCAGGAGGAATAATCTTAAACCTTAAACCTGGAACCTAAACTGGGAACGCCCTAAACACGATTTATCTTAAAACCGGGAACACCCTAATCTGCCTTGGTCCTTGAGCAAGGTCACCTACATTCAATGTCGCTGCAACATGTCAGCAACATGGGGTACGCTGGCAAGGAAATTGTCATACCTACTTGGCTAATGGCTCCCAGCATCTCCCCCCTTCTGATTAATTAAACAACAAGCAATGTGGCTTAAGGACCGTGCCTGGTAGGTTGTCCAATTCAACATATGGTTCTTACCCGTCATCGGAAAACTGACCTTTAGGCGTCAGCCTCCTGTCTTAGGTTGATACCACTGCAATTGAATCATACCCGTCACTGACTACCGGTCCAGCATACAGCCATACTTGTGGATAGGTCTATGCACCAGTGGGGGGGTGAGGTTCTTTGCCTCACCTCTGTTGGCCCCCAAATTTGGCCTTGGTGCCAGTGGGGGAGTGAGGTTAATGTGGCTTATGGACCGTGCCTGGTAGGTTGTCCAATTCAACATATGGTTCTTACCCGTCATCGGAAAACTGACCTTTAGGCGTCAGCCTCCTGTCTTAGGTTGATACCACTGCAATTGGATCATACCCGTCACTGACTACCGGTCCAGCATAAGCCATTGGCCCCCAAATTTTAGACCATCACTAGCAGAAGGGAGGAGGATACAGAAATGCCACGACACCAAGCCAATTGACGGCTCCTTGGGAAAAAATTGCATCACTGGTGACACCATCAGCAAAGATATGTCAGCACTACCACAATTAACATGGGGTGCGCTGGCAAGGAAATAAAAATTGCATCACTAGTGACACCATCAGCAAAGATATGCCAGCATTACCACAATTCGCTGCACCAAACGATAGTTACATAGTCCAGGCAAGTTCTGCAAGCAGTTCAAAGCAGAGGAATCTATCAATATGTCCATTTCCTCCCAAAATCCGTTTCCTCCCAAAGTAAGTTGACTCTTTGATTGAGCATTACTTGTTGAGTTCTTCACCGGCACTGGGATGGAGATAGGAATTCTGGCAATGATGCTAAAGAGACATTATCCTGAAAAGAATTATTAAATATAATGAAAAGGAAAGGTGAAAGTAAACAAACAGATCTGTTAACCTACTTTAAAAACAATCCTTAACAGCTGTTTACCTAATTTAAATTAGTAAACAAACAGATCTGTTAACCTCCTTTAAAAACAATCTTTAACAGCTGTTTACCTAATTTAAATTAAACCATTTAAATCACGTGAATAAAAAAAATAATAATAATTCGGATCCATTTTTTCATGAGCGCTCCTCATATAAGAAATATGGACATACGCACATACAGACATACAACACAAAACACAAGAGTGTACATAAACGTACAACACATAAGAAAATAGTAAAGGCCTTGTAGCTTTACCTAGGTGAAATCTCCATTGCAATGTTTAAAAACTCCACAGTCAAAAAATAAAACTGATCAGAAAAACATTAACCTAGGTTTGTATGAGCTCAAAAAATAAAAATAGAACCTTATGATGTGGAAAAATGCAATAATAAAATAGCTATTGAAAAAAGCATCCTGGTTAATCACTGTCGCAGATATAAGAATGGCCAAGCTGGAGTTCTGGATATCAGCTGTTATGGATTTGAGTCAAATCATCTTCTTTTCGATCTGTAGAGACTGTTTTAGTTAATCTCTCTGGAATCCAAATGGGCTGCTGTTCTCCCTGTGGAAAAACACAAACAGACCCCCGACTCCAGACAATCACTGGGTCAGGACCTTTCCATTGTCCTGTTAGAATATCTTTCCAAAGTACTTTAGGCTTATGTACATTTTTTGGATACATATGTCTTTCCGCAGCACTAAGTCCTGATGAATCCAAATTTAAAAAGTTTAGAGTAAAAAGCGTTATTTTAAGTTTATCTTTGGGGGATATATACCCCTTTCCAATTCCCTCTTTTTGCTTTAATAAGTATGTTTTAATAGTTTGATGAGCTCTTTCAACTATGCCTTGTCCCTGTGGATTGTATGGGATTCCTGTTATATGAGTAATACCAAATGATGAGCAAAATTGTTTAAAAGAGGTAGAGGTATAGCCAGGACCATTATCGGTTTTTAACTGTTTAGGAACGCCCACAGTGGCAAAATTTTGTAAGCAATGAGCTATAACATCTTTAGTTTTTTCTCCGGCATGAAGGGAGCCCATCAAAAATCCAGAAGAAGTATCGACTGTAACGTGTAAATATTTTAATTTTCCAAATTCTGGCAAGTGTGTGACGTCCATCTGCCAAATATGGTTAGGTATCAGTCCTCTAGGATTGACTCCAAGATTAACTTGTGGTAAAAATGTCACACAATTTTGACATTGTTTTATTATATGTCTGGCTTGTTCCTTAGTTATTTTAAAACGCTTTTGTAAAGTATTAGCATTAACATGAAACCTTTTATGAAAATTTGTAGCTTCTTCAAATGTAGAGAAAATATGTATGTCATGTGTAGTTTTATCTGCTAAATCATTGCCTAAACTAAGGGCTCCAGGCAATCCTGTATGTGCCCTAATATGTCCTATGAAGAATGGATCTTTTCTGTCCCAGATTAGACTTTGTATAGTGGAAAACAAAGAGAAAACAGTAGAAGAAGGGGAAATCCTACCAGCATCTTCAAGAGATACTATAGCATTAACTACATACTGACTATCAGAAAATAAATTAAATACAGAATCTTTAAACATCAAAAAAGCTTGTAAAACTGCATTAAGCTCTACCTTTTGAGCTGATTGTTTGGGTACTAAAAATGTAAAAGTTCGATCTGGGGTAACTACTGCTGCTGTACCATTATTAGACCCATCAGTGAATATATTTGGAGCATTCATGATAGGTGTTTTTCTTGTCATTTTAGGAAAAACTACAGGATGCTTAGACCAAAAAGACAACAAAGGATTAGATGGTAAATGATTATCAAATGAAACATTAGATTTACACATGATTATTGCCCAAGTATTTAACTCATTAGCTAACTCATCAATTTGATCCATAGTATATGGAGTAATAATTTTATTGGGAGAAATTCCAAACACTCCCTTCGCTGCTTTTATTCCTTTGAGTATTAATTGTCCTACAGCCTCAGGATACCTAGTAAGAATAGTGTTAGGAGAATAAGATAAATGTATCCATAATAATGGACCTTCTTGCCAAAATACTCCTGTAGGAATATTTTTTGTTGGTAGTACAATAAATAATAAAGGCAAACTTATATCAATTCTATCCAAATGCATATTTTCCATATATGTTTCAATAATTTTTAATGCCTTTCTTGCTTTAGGAGTTAACATGCGGGGTGAATTTGGATCTGATGGACCTTTTAGAATATCAAATAAAGGTCCCAATTCTCCTGTTGGTATACCTAGATAAGGCCTTATCCAATTTATGTCTCCCAATAACTTTTGAAAGTCGTTAAGTGATTTGAGTTGATCTACTCGTATTTGAATTTTTGGTGGACGGACCATGGTTGAGGATAATAGAACTCCTAAATAATTAATTGGAAAATTTAATTGTACTTTATCTATTGCTATCTCTAGATTATAATTTTTTAATAAGTTTGTAAGTGTGGCATAACATTCCAGCAATATGTTTTTATCTTTATGTGCCAATAATACATCATCCATATAGTGAAATATTTGTAGTTCAGGATTTTGATTTCTAAGTGGCTGGATTGCTTTGTTAACATATATTTGGCACATAGTTGGACTGTTAGCCATCCCTTGAGGGAGTACTTTCCATTCATATCTCTGATCAGGACCTTCATGATTTAATGCAGGGATAGTAAATGCAAAACGTGGACTATCCTTGGGATGAATTGGAATTGAAAAAAAACAATCTTTAATATCTATAGCTAAAACATGCCAGGTTTTTGGCAAAGCAGACAATTGAGGAATCCCTGATTGAGCAGGTCCCATAATAACCATCTCATTATTAATGGCTCTTAAATCTTGCAATAATCTCCATTTACCAGATTTCTTTTTGATGACAAAAATGGGAGTATTATGGGGAGATATGGAAGGTTGTATATGTCCTTCCGCTAATTGTTGTTTGACCAGATCATGGGCTACTTGTGTCTTTTCTTTAGTCAGGGGCCACTGAGGAACCCACACTGGTCTTTCTGATTTCCAAGTAATTTTGATTGTCTCAGTGGCCCTTTCTGAAAATCCAACCCATGTCTGTCTGTTCCTTGATCTATTTGTACTGGTGCTGCTATACCTTGCCCTTGTTTTCCTAATCTTTTTTCTTTCCTAAAGCCTTGTCTAGCCCTAGTAGTGGGCGAATTAGGATTGATGTTATTTGTTAATGTCAAACCTAATTGATCTAGGACATCTCGTCCCCATAAATTTATAGGAAGATGATCCAATACATATGGCTGTATAGTTCCTTCACATCCTTCAGGATCCTTCCAATCTAATATCATAGAACTTCTATGGGGATTAGTCGCCACTCCTAGGCCTCGAAGCGTTTGAGTGGCTTGTTGTAATGGCCAATGTTTTGGCCATTCTTGACTAGATATGATGCTAAGGTCAGCTCCTGTGTCCAGTAGCCCATTAAACTCATGACCTTGAATATTTAGTTTTAGCATTGGGCGAGAATCTAAATTTAAAGACAACATAGCCCAATCTACACCTGTGGAGCCTAATCCCCTGGAACCTCTTTCTACACTATGACTAGGAAATTTATTATGTAGGCTGGGTATTATTAACAACTGTGCTATTCTATCTCCTGGTGAAATTACTGATATACCTCTTGGAGAACTAGCTATAATTTTTATTTCACCTACATAATCGGGATCAATTACCCCAGGACTTATCATAAGTCCTTTTAATGTAGATGAACTACGTCCCAATAATAAGCCTACTGTTCCTTGGGGAAGAGGTCCTTTTACTCCTGTGGGAATGATTTGAACTCCCATCTCTGGAGTTAATACTGCTCTGGCAGAGGCGCAGATGTCCAACCCTGCGCTCCCTCGGGTTTGTCTGATGAGGGATTTAATGGACAATGTGTCCTGGGCACTAGCCTGATGGTGTTGCTGGGTTCCTCCACTGCCCCGTAGATTTGTGGTTGTGGGCCCCGGGGCATTGGGCCCCCCTGTCCGTTTTTTGGCAATGGAGCCTGATGCCTTTCTCCACGATATCTTGGATAAATACCTGGTCTTTGTCCGTTTTTTGATAAGGGAGTACCTTCTATGGTGGTTTGAGAACGGCATTCATTAGCCCAATGTCTCCCTCTACGGCATCGTGGGCAAATACCCGGTATTCTATTCCTTTGATACCTACTTTTGTTAAACCCTCCTCCTATGGGGCAATTCCTTTTAAAATGTCCTGTTTGTTCACAATCATAGCATGTTTTTGGCCTGGCATCTAAAGCCTGTTGTACTGCAGCTGCCAAGACTTGCCCTTGTTCATTAATATCTCTACATAATTTAATATATGTGTTTAAATCTTCATGTCTCCATGGTCTAATAACCTCTCTGCAGCAACGATTTGCTTGGTCATAAGCCAGTTGTTTTATTAATGGCATTTCTTGTTCTGTATCCCCAAAAATTTTGGCAGCCGTTTGAATTAGCCTATCTACAAAGTCAGCGTAAGGTTCATTAGCTCTCTGTATTACCTTAGATAGCTGACCTTGTAAATCTCCATGTCCTTGTAAAGTCTTCCATGCCCTAACTGCGTCTGCAGCAATTTGTGCATATATAGCAGGATCATATTCAATTTGTTGCCGTTGACCCTCATAAGGTCCTTTTCCTAACAACATATCTAGATTTCTTTGAGGGTAACCGGCTGCTGCATTTCGCCTAGCTGTCTCCGTGCAAAATTCCTCATTGGCAACCTTCCATAACAAATATTGTCCTCCATTTAGTACAGATTTACACATGCTAGCCCAATCTGCTGGCGTCATGTCCAAGTTAGTAATGGACTCGACCATGCTTACCGTGAAGGGAGCTTGGGGGCCATAGGTTGTTACAGCCTCCTTTAACTGCTTCACTGTTTTAAAATCTAATGCACGGTGAATTCGCTGCCCTCCAGCCTGTTCAAGTACAGGGCATGCTAATCTTTGAGGTCCTGTCTCAGGATCCCATTTATCAACTACGGGGTTTGAGGGCCACTCAGCTGTCTCCATCGGTGGGGCTGTTGGTTGAATTACGCCCTCTTGTGATAAAACGGAGTTAGTAACAGCCTCCTGTTGTGGCCTTTTTCCTAACAACCCCTTTTCCTTTAAATTTTCTTCCTCTGTCTGACTAGCTCGAGAGACCTTCTCTTTTGCTTGATCTAAAATGTCTTTCTCCATGGTCTGAACCTCTAACAATTTACTTAACATCTTTTCGGTTTGTTTTTTACTAATTTCTAATCTACTATAAAGATAACGCAACCCAATAAGATAGCACAAAACAAAGCCGAAACTGAATGAAACAAAAACTGAATAAAAAATCATTGTATCAATTTTCTCTTCCTCAGGGCCGACAAACTTCAAACCTTTAGTCAACCATTTTTTCCAGTTTGCCTGAGAAATTTCTAGGGATAGGCAGCTTGAAACAAAAACAAGATAAATCAAAACAATAACACATTGTTTTTTGAATTGGTCACCCATTCTTTCGCTCTTCCTCAGGGGCGAGCAATTTCACTTACCTCTAAACTTCAGAAGTTCCCCGTAGGGGCCACCAAATGCCGCAGTCTGGCTGGGCACACAATCACGAGCCACCACACAGCTTGTAGATTCAAACAGCAACTCTTTATTCCCGAACTCACACCAGCCGTCTACAATCACGTTCTGGGGAAGTCCACGTTCTCTGCCCAAATCCACCTCCACTGGGCTTCTATCTCCAAAATATACTGTCTGAATCACGTGAGAACTCAAGGGGAACTCAGGCAGCAGGATACGCCCTATTCCCAGGAGGAATAATCTTAAACCTTAAACCTGGAACCTAAACTGGGAACGCCCTAAACACGATTTATCTTAAAACCGGGAACACCCTAATCTGCCTTGGTCCTTGAGCAAGGTCACCTACATTCAATGTCGCTGCAACATGTCAGCAACATGGGGTACGCTGGCAAGGAAATTGTCATACCTACTTGGCTAATGGCTCCCAGCATTCAGGAGTGGCTGATTGTCTTCCTCTGTGCCCTGAAATAAGACATGAAGTTATTATCCTGGCCTCAGTTTTCAAGGTTATGAGGGAAAGAAATGCTGCTTTGGCAAGTGGTACATATGTGAAAGTCCCAGGAAAGGATTAATTGCCAAAGTTAAGAACCTTACTGAGCATGGGAGGCAGAATAAACTGATGTTGAGCTTAACAGAAGAGGTTAGTATTGGAATATATGTTACAGGTTATGAACTCCTTAAACTAGTATCTCCTTACATAGATAAGAAAGCAGAAAAAAACATAAAAATTAGAATTCCCATATTAACATCTAAAGCATTTTTAGAGGATTTCACCTTTCCATTCTGGTTTGAGGATGTATCCTGTGTGCAGGCTTAAGAGTTGGACATAGATTCTCAGGTAGTTACGCTTCTGACATTCAGTGATGTGATTATACTTCTCCTTTCACCTTTCTTGAACACTGGATGGAAGATTTGACACAAAGTCTGTAGCTGAGATTTCTTTAAATTGGGAAAAAAGTTGTTGAAGTTAGGAAATGTCTGTTTTTGTTATATTCACCAGGATTGAACTTTTTTAAGGACTCCATGTGCCATGTAGCTATTTCCTCCAATTATCATATATACATATATTTGTTTCCTTTTATTGAAATACCAATTTGATTTCTGGAGTGACTTTTTCAGAAGACAAAATATACACTTCAGGGGATATACCAGTCTTGTTCATTGTAGTCTTGTTTTTATTCCCCATTTTCTTGGAATATTGTTACCCCCTAGAGCTTTGAGTTCGTTAAAAAATGATATTTTACAAATCAAATATATTAATATGTGATAGAAGAAGGTAATTTTTTTTACCCAAAGTTTAACCTAGTTAGTAAAAATGATGGTTCAAATGTGAATATTCTCTATTTCTTTTGTCAGTTTTTCTATGGACAGATCTGCATGGTGGGATCTGGTTCTAGGTTTTTATTACTCTGTGACCTTTTAAATAAGTGTTTTACTTCTCTAAGCATCAGTTTCTACCCCTGTTAAGGGGTCAATAATAGTATCTACAATAGATTAGTTATAAAGCTCAAATAAAGTGCTTGACAAGTTTATACATTATATTTCCATCAATCATTAGATATTATTAGGATAATCATTAATGCTATCATTTTCAATTATCAATTGATTGCACCATGGGAATTTCCTTAATCTTTATTTTTTAAACCCCCTAAAATTCTGTTTCAATGGAAAATAGGCTAAATATCCATGACAGTATCAAACTAGCATAAGGTTTTAGGACATGAGTGTAGGAACTCTTAATTTCTTTGGCTCTACTCAGAGTAATTACTAAGTGAGTGTGATCATTCTTTTGCAGGTCTCCTCCTAATGATATCACGAGTTAGTCATGTAACAATTCACTGCCTAATATGATAGCTAAGTACTTAATAATAAAATGCTAAATAAACCATACATTTATGCAAGGAAATTATAAGCCTCTAGTTAGAAAAAAAGGAATTGCTTCTTAAATTATTCTCTAGGAGACACAATCATGTTACTTGAACATACATTATGTAACTTTAGAAATTCAGCACATTTGTAACCATAGCTCATCCATCCAAGAATCTGACCAACCAGCATTCATGTTAACACACTCTAAGAGAAACCTCATTTAAAAAAACAAACAAAGGTGAAATGATTGGCTGCAATTAAGGTAAAGAAACCTAGAGATAAAATCAAAATTTTTTCTCTAAAACATCAAATTTCTGCCTGATGTATGGAAGGACACTTGGAAATTCATAGAAAACCACACAAGAAATGTCTCTTAGAAGTGGCAACAGCTCTAGACACTGATGGGAAAAAAAACAAAGGTGCAATTGAAGAGTGATGCTGGAGTTATTAGTGGTCAGATTTAAATCAATCCACAAGAGCATTTTATCCCTTATGGAGTACATACAGACTGAATCTAGGATGGATACATTTTTGCTACTCAGATCAAAACCAGTGAAGGTCCAAAAAAAACCCCGAAGTTTTCTAACAAATCCCAGGCCAGGCCAGGTCTATTAGATCTCTCAGGACCAGTGCAAGCTGTCTTACAGATAGAAGAAGCTTCCTGACTTCCCTTTCTTCCTACCCTGCATTTTCTGAGGCCAGGTGTGTGTGTGTGTGTGTGTGTGTGTGTGTTCATTTGTTTGTTTTTTAATTTTCTTTTCTTTGAGATTTTCAGATACTGTAAGTTCATGGCAGTTTCTTTTCAGTGTACCACCCTTCCCGCAAACTGTGAAACTCCTTCAATTTCTTCTTCTCCTCATCTCCACTTCCATTCTGTGGGACTAAATTCCTTCCACCTTCCTGCCTGAGCCTGGACAACTTATTCCTCCTTCTCTTCCTTTTCCGGTCCTCTCCTCCCATTTCTTTAGCTTTCTCTACCTGCAGGTCTTCATCACTACCCTACCCCCTGCACTGCACCTGGCCCCTTCTTCCTTCCTAAGTTTGTCCATCATGATTTGGCTTCTCGGCTGTGAACGTTTTAGAGCACTGGGTATTTTTCTGTTGCATGAGTTACCTTTATTGGCCTTTGGGCAAGGTAAGTCCTGTTGTTCTGGCTTCTGAGGGCTGCTGTATCAAAGTAACACAAGCAGAAACACATTATCTAACAGTTCTGGGAACTCAAAATCAAGGTATTGACAGGGCCATTCACTCCTGAAAGGCACCAGGGAAGGAGCCAATCTGTGCCTCTGTAAATTTCTGGTAACTTTAAACATTCCTTATCTTGACAGTGGTCATCTTCTCCCCACGTTGCTTTATATCATCTTCCCTTGGTGCCTAACTGTGCCCAATTTTCTCTTTTTCTATAAGGATGCAGTCATATTGGTTTAGGATCTATGTGAGTGACCTCTTTGTAACTGATTACCTCCATAAAGACTCTATTTTTCAAATAAAGCTCCATTCGGAAGTACTAGAGATTATCATTTGAATAGAACTTTTGGGGAAGGGGGATGGATATCCATCATTAAGTCAAAAATGAAGATTTTATGGATTTTTATTAGAATTGTAGTGTTCAATCTTTATGTAAAGTGGTTAGAAAATATAAAAAGTTTTAACAAGTACTGAGTATTATCATTATTGTTACTAGAAAGAGTAGACATTTATTTAAAATCGAACTTAAGCTTTTGTTTTGTACTGAGGATTGAATCCACTGAATCTCTGCCACTGAGCAACATCCGTGTTCCTTTTAAAATTTATTTTCAGACAGGGTCTTGCTAAGTTCCTGAGCCTTGCCTCAAATTTGCCATCCTCCTCCCTCAGCCTCTTAAGTGAAACTAAACTTTGAGGGGATCGTATGCTACTTAAAGAAAATACTCTTGGTAAATGAATCTTCATTTAATCTTTGCTTCAGTTTTTCTTCTGAAAAACTCTTCTGTACTTGTTTTCAATTAGGTATCAGCACTCCTCAACTCAGGATTCCCTTAGAGTTAGTTATACCTAAACAGAATGGTTCCTTTGCCTACTGTTGAGTCAGGTGCATATCTACATATGGGCACCCAGCTGCCCACTGGGAATGATCCTATGACTGCCTATCTTCATGAAGACAGGAATGTTCCCACATAAGCTCGGGAATTAGGAAAAAAAGACATGAGAATGTATGACATAATCATGTTTTCCTATGATGGTTTCACATACATCCTTGTGAAGCCTAGGAGAGTAAAGTCCATGCTAAGCAAATTTGAGATCTGCAGGCTTAGGTTGTCCTCTGATCAAATACAGATGAGGAGGGTGTGATCTCTCTGAATGGGAAGAACAGATCCAGCAGCAGATGCAGCTCTTTTTGCAGCAGTGGGTGACTTACAAGTTTAGAAGAACTTAGGCTATAAAAGCCAAACAGGAGACACTAGAGCCCATGTTCTGGCAAACTCAGTGCTGGCTGTGTTCCGACAACAAGGTGCTCACTGGGGATTTGGGATTAATAGGTGGTAATAAAAATTAAGATCTCAGAAACCTTAACTAAGAAACCCCTTACATGCCTTGCTTGAACTAACCCCCCCTCCTCGTGTGACCTTATCTCAGATATTGGCTTAATGTTTATGGAGTTGTTTTTTTCTCAGCCCTCCTCTATCTTTGCTTAAGTGTGTGTGATGGACACCGTAGTCTGAAGCAGGTCCATGCTGGCTCTACTTTTCAGTCTCCCTGACATTAGGATACTAATAAAATGACAGCTGTGTAGAATAAGGTGGTAGGAATGCTGCTGTTGCTTGTATTGGATACCACGCACCTGTACATTCAAGCCTTCTTTTCATCCTCTGGAAGCTCTACAATCTACATCTCTACCCCCAGTGAGTTATCTTGGCCAACAGATACAAAAGTAACAACCCTTTTTCTCCTCCCCATCCCCTGCTTAGAACATCACATCTCCTGGTGTGACATTACATTACTAATTTTGTGGTGTTCTTTTTATAAAGTAAATTTTTTAGGACCTGTATTTTGAAAAGGATGACAATAATCTTACATAGGTGCTCCTTTGGTTTCTCTGTACAACTCTGTGTGTGTGTGTGTGGGGGGGGGTCTTTCGGCAGGAGCTAAGAGATTTTAATAGATAATAGGAAGAAAATAGAAACATCATCTAATAAGCATGTTGTGCACTGTCACTGTTAATTCAAACATAATGAACAATGACTGAATAATAATGGTCGCATACAGAGGTCCGCCATATGCTCCTCCTGGAGGGCTGTTGCAGGATGCTTCCTTAAATATGAATGCACCAGCCAGCTAACAGCATTCCACATGATCAGATTGGCTGCTGCACACAGACACTCACAGGGATTTTAACTTTTTCTCTTAGTTGAATCATAATAATGAAATCAGATCCTACAGTTTTATAGATGCATATGTGGCAGCAAAGAAAGCAGGGGAGATGTGGGGGATGGAGGAAGGAAAGACAAAAGAAGGAAGAAAATAAAATGAAACCCTAATGTTATTTCTTCCTATGTTGTGAGAATCATCTTCTGAATTAGAAACAGACTATTTTCTTCTCTTCCTCCTACCATCTGAAGATACATTAACTTTTGCTTTATGTAATGCTGGTATACTAATGGCACAGAGTGTATGTAAGTGGACATTTCTCTCTGTACAAAATTCTAATATCTGAAGTCCAAATTACAATATATAATTCATAAGGAAAGCCAAATGGTCTACCTATGGTATCCTATAAAGTTATAGATTTAGCACATTCACTGATTCAATAATATTTATGTTGAACAAACTCAAGGATTGCAAAAATTGTGCTAGTTAGGTCCAAAGAAGTGGGGAGAGGTCTCAACTTGAGGAGATTCAGGAGAGAGACCCTTTTGGAAATAGGATATTACATTTATAGTGAACTGTACCATTGGATATGTCCACTTTGGAATTTACAACCTTGAACAAAACCCCAAAGACTTAAGAAACTTGCTGTTTCTTCCCCATTGATATGGTGGGGGTATGGTAAAAATTATATGAGATTCTGTAAATTGATGCACTTATGTCACTGCAAGCTACTAGATCTTTGCTACTCAAAGTATGATCTGTGGAGCAGTAGTTTTGTCATCACCCAGCAGCTTGTTAGAAACGCAGAACCTCAGACTCTACCCCAGATCTTCGAAACTAGAGTCTGTATTTTACCGGGATCCCCAGACTATTCAGGCACACAGTTGAGTTTGACAATTATTTGCTGTGTATGTAATCGCTTTAAGTATGTTGTTATATCAGACTTTGAATAATGAAAACTGTTTGTTGGACATAATCTTTAGGGAGGAGGGGTGAATGGTAAACAGGTTTCCTCCAAAAGCAAATTTGAGAAAAGTCTGAACTAAGAAAAATAAAAAAGTAAGCAAAGTTTAGAAGTACATCCTTCTCCAAGGTATTTCCTTGTATAGGCCCTCAGTAAGTCTAAACACCTTCACCTTTTATTTTAACCTTCTATAGCAGGACCATAATTGATAGAGTAGTGACCATGAAAGTTTATAATAATCTAAAAGTTCTAGTTACATTAATATTGGAGTGCTTAAAAGTAGAAAGGCATTTACACATTTATAAAAATTTTCATTCATGAGTTTCAAAATATATTCTTTCATTATACTATGAATATTCTTATATAATCAGAAGATTTACACCATAATCCTTGGAAATTCTGGCAATTCATGCCTTTTATTACACTTCCTTTCTGTTGCAGCTGAAGCAACAGCGGCTCTGCCTTATGCTGGTAGAGTCTGATTGAAGTGTCATGGAAAATTTCAATTCCAATCAGAAATAGATGCTGAAATTTCCATTTTTTTTTTCCCAACGGAAATTTCGTTGATTCAGAGGAAAGGAAAGCAAATAGAAGGAAATACTCTTTGATTAAATATTTTTAATAATGAAAACTGTTGGAAAATATAACCTCTTTACTTCGTACATCCCTTTAATGCCTATTCCTTATGAACTAAAACTATTTTAGTAGGGTTTGGGGGGAACAGTGAATGTATAGCAATAACACATAATCTGAAATTAGGTGTTAAAGTAATCTAGTTAACAAAAAAGTTGCAAAGCTTATTATTTTTAATCACTGACTTAGATAAACAGATTTTAAAATCCAGAACTAAAACCCAACTGTGACTCATATTCTATATCTGTAAAACACAAAGTGAATTATAGACTTAACAACCATCAAGTTTATTTCATTATGAGAGAAAAAGGTACACATCCCCCAAACCCTTTCAGATCTGAGACAATTGGATCAATCAAATCTGCAATATTATCTAAAATTTCCTTCCCGAATGTGGAAAACCTATTTATGAACTTCCTGTACAAGGAATAGGCAATTCCCTCCCTTTCTTTCTGACTCAGATACTCTCTCTCCACAGTGGCCATTAGGAATGATTTCAGCTGCAAGTAATAGAACAGTGACTTGGATAAAGGACAATCTAATTATCTGAAAACAACACAAATCCAAAGTTGTGCAGTTTGGTTGGTACAGTGTCTCAGTGATGTCATGGCAGAGAGTCTTTCTGACTCTCCACTCAGCTATTCTTAGTATGTTGATGTTTTCTTTGGTTAGTCATAAAACGGCTGTCACAGCTTTGAGCATATCTTCATAATAAGACTCCGAACTCAAAAGACATGACCAGGCAGCAAGAAGACTCACCTCACTACCTTTGTTTTTAACTGGGAGGAAAATCTTTTTCAGAAGGTGCCCTATAGACATTTCATTAGCTCTTCTATTCCTGAAACTGGTCATTGCTGCTTTCAGCTGCAAGAAAGGCAGATAAAGTGATTTATTTTTTAACCTCATTAGTGGAAGGCAGGCAAGAGACACAGGTTTGGAAACGGCTGATGTATGAGTCAATGATGATCCTATGTAGCTATTAAATTGGCCTCCTTCAGAGGCTTCCTATGTATTGTCTGCTTCAATATTGTGTGCTCCATATCATTACATCAGACTCCAATGTGCATATGAATCACTTGGAGATCTTACTGAGGCACAGACTATTATGCAACAGGTCTAGGTGGGGCCTGAGAATTTGCATTTTTAAGAAGCTCTCAGGATGCCAATGCTGCTGGGCCAAGGACAACACTCTGAGTAGCAACATTCTTCATATCTTTGAAAAAAGTTTAGCATCAGTAAATTAGGCCTGTCCATAGTCTCATCCTTTAATATCTTTCTCCTGTCTTCTGTGTACTTCTGTGCACAGCCAGGTTTTCTTGTCTTTATCAATTTTATGTTTTCACTCATCCCAGTCACTTTTAATACAAAAATGCTTGTGAACTCTTCAGCACAAAAGATATTAAGTACAAGGCCCCTTAATCTTTGCTTCCTGTTTTCTACTCATATTTAATATGTGAAAGGCTGTTTACTTTCCCCCTTTGTAAAACTCCAATTCTCATAAAATTTCCTTTATGAGAGAAAATATGAATATCAAAATTGATGCATGTAAGTTGGATGGCAGTAATAGTCTTATATCTGGGAGAATAAAAATCTGCCTTTTGTGGTGTGCAAACAGAAAGAGAATGATTTGTTGGCTTCCTCCAATGTGGATGGAAAAGCTGAGACTATGTTTAGCGAATTGTCACAGAATTCCCTATCCAGATGGACACTTCCTTCTCAAATTAAACTGATTATTCCTTAATTACAGCAGTCACAAGAAATAAAGTTCTCTCTCTCTCTCTCAGGGAATGTTATTGTTTTCCTCTTTTGTTTAATTACAAATATAAAATTATTTACCACTGTGCCAGTTTGCAGTATTTAAGTTACATTGAGGACTAAACACTTTTATACTCCCGATTTTACTGGAAAATCTATGTTCCCCCCTAGTCAAACTGCTTTCACCCATGCTTTTACACACTATCATATTGATTAAAGACAACTCATACTCTACCAGTAGTGCTGTCCACTAGAGCTTTCCACAATGATGGAAGTGTTCGCTATCTGTACTTTGACATGTGGCAGCCACTAGTCACCTATGGCTACTGAGCACTTGAAACATGACTCATTCAACTGAGGAATGATTTTTAACATTTTTATTGAATTCACCTGGGAGAGGGGGGGTACCAGGGATTGAACTCAGGGGAACTTGGTACCTGAGCCACATCCCCAGCCCTATTTTGTATTTTATTTAAAGACAGGGTCTCACTGAGTTGTTTAATACCTCAGCTTTTGCTGAGGCTGGCTTTGAATTCCCAATCCTCCTGCCTCAGCTTCCCAAGCCACTGGGATTACAGCCATGCGCCACCACTCCCAGCAATGAATTTACCTTAAAATGTAACTAGCCATTTGTCACTAGTGACTGCCATATCAGATATCTCTAAAGTCTCTGAAAGGTTGTTGATTTTGTTTTGAGCAGTCACCAATAGAATCCAAGGTTCCCACCTCTCGTGTACAGTATATTTTCTGAGTCCACTTAGCTTTTTAGAAATGTAATTATGCAGTATAAATTGGACTAAACCAGCTAATTTTAGGAGTATAGATAGTAAGAAAATGTATAATGAATATTTTGGCTGGAGGAGGAAGCACATATTGATGCATTATACTCTTGTGACAGGAAAAAGCAAGGGAATCGGAGATTGTAGTAATATTTGAATAATACTCCTTTCAGGGTTGAAGACCTCATTGAAGTTCATAGGTTCATGTCCAGTTGAGTGAATATCCTTCCCATCTTACTAATACAGTCGTCATCTAATTATGCATGCCCATATTATGGATTATTGACATGGCTTTTCATGACTGTCATTAATTCACTCATGTTTCATGCATACTACACCAACTTTCAAAAAGAATTGGAGCTGTTTCATTCCTGGCACCACTTTGCGTAATCATGTATTTGTCAGGATATTTATAAAGCATCTTGAATATGGCTTCTTACACAGGAAAAAAAAATGCTCAGCTGTGAAGAACCCCACCGTATTGATATGGTAATGTCACATCCATTCTCATCTTGTTTTTCTTATCCTTAGTTTCCATTTCTTGGAATATATTAATTTACAGACATTTCTTAATCTTGTACATTCCTTTTAAAGCTATCTTAAATTCGTTTAGGTGGAAGCAAAACATCCACAATTAATAGTAAATGAATGTTTTAAAATCTACTTTGAGTTTATTTGAGGGGCTACAAATGGATGTATATATTTTAACCTTCTGGAATAAGTTTTGAAAAATGTACTAAAAATAATTTGAAATGTTTATAAATTATTCAAGCCATTTCACTTCTAGGGATTTCCCCTAAGGAAATAAATAATAAATAAAGATGTAGGTACACATGCATTATATTTTTAATAATAACAATTATATATGAAACTTTGGAAATAACATGAATGTGCACCAATGATATATTGGACTGGTAGATTATGAATATAAAATTCAATATTATGTATCATTAAAATGACCACATGATGTGTATTTATTGACACTGAAAGATACTGATGAAAATCAAGTTGAAAAATACTAGTCTGTATCAAATAATCAGTTTTGGTTCTCAAGAATATGTATATTTACATTTGTATTCCATATATGACAAAGTTTTAAAGGCAGGTATATCTGTGTAGTGGGATTAAGAATAATTTCAAATTTCTTTTTCTTTTTTTTCTTTTAAGTGTTAATAACATTTCTATACAAGGTCAATCTTCAGCTGGCATATTTCCTGACAGTCCTACCCATGCTGAAATATAGAAATACTTTCACATTGCCACCTGGGATGCATACAGCCCTTCTCTCAGACCTTCTACACCTACCCACGGTCTAGTAGTTTAAGTAATCCTGTGCCACAGGATCTTCCAGATCCTTCTTTGTTTATAGCCAATGTCTGCAGACAGCTCAGTACCCATGACACATTGGTTGATAAACAGTGTGAAAGCCATCCCTTTCCATATATAACTTTCATAACATAGAAGTAAATCTATTTTTATTTTGAAACAAAAACAAATATAACTCATCAGTTGCAGAGGGAAGATGTGTTGGAAGCTAAAGTAATTATTTTCCTACCTCTATAAACCTACCTAGCACACTCTGGCTCGTGGAAAATTGAGAAAAGAGGAGTTTAAAATGGGATCCTAGCATTGCTGTAGTTCCCTTTCCACTAAAAGATGAGTCAGTGGAGATACTTCAAGGATTGGAAAACACGCCAGAGTATTCCGACCATCTCCAGAGTTGGCCTTTACAGAATAGCGATTTACTGTTATTTTTGATGTGGTTTGACATTTTGTAATATCTCCAACACCTTTATTAAATATAGATACAATGGCAACTCACTTCTCTAGATTATACACCATTCAATTTTAATCTCTGGAAAAGAAGCAAAACCTGGGATGTAAGCACAGGAAGTTTGTGTAGAGTAGTAGGAAATGTCACTCAAAGGAGACCATTCCATTCAGCTGCTCCCCGAAGGTCAGACAGGCTTGTTAGCCTAGCAGCCTACTTTTTGCTATTAGCAGCAGTTAGGAGCCAGACATGGTTTATAGTTAGCCAGGAAGAACATGCCTGGGCCATGCCAATTCTTTACAGTTGGCATCCATTCATGGCCTGTATTCCACAAGGTATTATTTTTGAATATCACAAGCTCACACTGCAATTTTTCAAATGGAAGTTGGGAAAGGAAAGTACACTATCCATTCACTTTAATAAAAAAGTTTAATCATATGTATTTATTGGGTACTGATAATTCAGTACACATGTGCCACATGTAATGATCAAATCCAGGTACTCCCAGCACTTCCAGCTCCTTAACCATTTTATCATTTCTTTGTGTCAATAAGCTTTGAACTCCTCTCTTCTAGTTATTTGTGAAATATGTAATAAATTGATTAAAACTATAGTCACTTTACTGTGCTTTTTCCCATTATCCAACCTCCCTCTTTAGTCCCTTTACCGCCCCTTCCCAACCTTTAGTGACCATTGCTTACTCTCTGCTTTTATGAAATCATCTTCCAGCTTCTACATATGCATGAGAACATGTGGTATTTGCCTTTCTGTGTCGGGCTTATTTTACTTAACATAATATCTTCTTGTTCCAATCCATGTTGCTGCAAATGACAGAATTTCATGAATAATGTTCTCTTAAAAAATACACACACACACACACACACTATACATATATAAATATTTCCCTTCTTTCATGTATATATACCTTGGTTGATTCCATATGTTGGATATTAATAATGGTATTTTAAAATTTTGATTTTTTATGTGTTTGTAATTATGTGCATCCTCTTTGAGCTTTGAAGAATTGACTTCTAGTAAAAAATCAGTAATTAAGTAGATGAAAAAATATTTTAAAAACCTCAAGGAGAAACCCAAGCACAGTTGCAGTGTGCTTCCAGAGATTTATTGATTTAGGTGAACTGGGATAAACTGCTTTATCTTCCCCTCTTCTCCTCACTTATAAAAGAAGGGTGTATGTGTGTGTGTATGACTAAATTTTCATGTATACACAATGTACACATATACATACATACATATACACACACATTTTATAGGGTCACTGTCCTCTGTAGTGACTGTATTATTACGTACTAATAGCAGTTCTAAATAACTAATGACTATATGTAATCAAAATAGTTAAATTTTTAAAAAAATTTTCTTCTAAAATAAAACATTTTTAAAACATAAAGTTCATGCGTTAATGGAATGCCATGTAATATTTTATATATGTGTATATTGCTCATTTAAAAAATTAAGTATATTTATCTCTCATACATTTGTCATTTCTTTGTGGTGAAAACCTCTAAAATCCTTTCTTCTAGCTTTTGAAATGTATAGTGCAATATTATTATCTATAGTCACTCTACTATACAATATCACAGGAAAACTTCTTGTTGTTAGTCTATTTGTAATTTAATACCCATTGATCGATCTTTTCCAATCCCTGCCCTTCTGTCTCTGACATCTGATAACCACCGTTTTACTCTCAATTTCTATGAGGTCAACTGTTTTTACATTCCACAAGTGAGATTATGTGGTATCTGTCATGCTGTGGCTGGCTTATTTCACTTAACATAATGATCTTCAGGTCCATCTATGTTACCTCAAATAATAGGATTTCCTTCTTTTCTAAGGTGAGATAGTATTCCATAGAGTACATGCAGCATATTTTCTTTTATCCATTCGTCCAGTTGATGGACACTTGGGTTGTTTCTGTTTCTTGGCTGTTGTGAATATGTGAGTAGTGCTATAGTGAATGTGGGCATGCAGATGTCTGTTCAACATACTGATTTTTTTTCTTTTGAACATATACCCAGTGATGGGATTGCTGGATTATATGGTAGATAGAGTCTTAATTTTTTTAAGGAATCTCTTCACACTGTTTTCTATAGTGAATATACTAATTTATATTCCCCCTAAACTGTGCAGAGTTCTCTTTTCTCCACATCTTGGCCAGGACTTATTATCTTTAGTCTTTTTGATAATAATCATTCTGACTGAGGTAAGTTGATATCTCATTGTGGTTTTGAGTTGTATTTCTTTAATAATTAGTGATATTTGTATGCCTTATTTTGGAAAGTGTATATTTAAGACTACTGTCCATTTTTTAATTTTTATTTTTTTAAAGAATTTTTCTTTTAGCTGTAGATGGACACAATACCTTTATTTTATTTATTTATTTTTTATGTGCTGCTAAGAATCAAATCTAATGCCTAACACATGCTAGGTGAGTACTCCACTACTGAGCCACAACCCTAGCCCATCTACTGTCCATTTTTAACAGGGTTATTTTGTTTTTTACTATTTGGAATTCCTTATATTTTGTAGACATTGACCCCTTGTCAGATGATATACTTTGCAATTATTTTCTTTCAGTCTGTAGGTTGTCTCTATACTCGTTGAGTATTTTCTATACTGTGCAGGAGCTCTTTAGTTTGATATAGTCCCATTTATCTGTTTTCACATTTGTTTTCCTGAGTTTTGGGAGGCCTTGTCCAAAATATCCTTGTGCATTCCAATATCCTGAAATATTTCTTCTATGTTGTCCTCTAAAAAGAGTTTTATCATTTCAGGCTGATATTTATGTTTTTAATCTATTGTGAGTTGATTTTTGTAACTAGTGATGGATCTAGGTTCATTCTTCTGTAAGTAGATATTCAAATTTTCCCAGGAAAAGGTGTTGTTATTTATGTTGTATTTAATTGGCAATAATAGGACCTGTCTCAGATGAGGATATTTGTTAGCTCATGTATTGGAAATACAGTGGGATGACAGATTCTGGTATGAATGGTACCTTCAAAGACAGATAATATCCCATTTTGCTGCTCTATCTTAATACTGATTTCTTTCATTCTTCCAACATGGTTTCCAATGGCCTTCTAAGATGTATTTTTTTTCCCCAGAGGAAAAAGGGTGATAAAAGTCCTCTTTCCCAAGGATGACATAAAACACTGTTCCTTGGTGTGACTGGTGCTCCCTATAACATGTTTGTATGACTAAAACGTTTTCAGCAGAATGTCTGCCTGCACTGGCTGAGACTAACCAAAATACATTTTGTGTCTATGGATGGGCCTTCCTTCTGTGAGTCACATAGGAACGTGGCAGAAACCCAGAAAAACTGACTCTAATACTGTGATGGAAGAAAGTGTGGGATTGATGACAGGTAGGAAAAGAACAGTGCGTTTCAGCTACTTAGGGGTTTGGTTGTCTAGAGAGTTTACCATGGTGGAAACTCTTATTCTTTTGTTATAATGCACACAAACACAATCTAAGGAAAAAAATACTATTATATAAAAACAAATAGATTGTGTACTTTAAGATTAACATTACCGCTTTATTTACAATAAATATTGTGAGTTGAAATGTATTCATTTCAGCTTATATTCTGACCTTCATTACAGTGACCCTAGGATCTTGATAGTGGGGTCTCATATACATACCTGCATGCACAGTCAAAGCTGACCTTGAGGAGCATTTGGGTGCAAGCAGCATACTTGTAAAGTGTAGAAAACTCTGATTAAGGAATGAGAAATAATTAATGCAAAGAAAGGAAAGCCAATGTGTGAGTTGTGAAGCAAGTCACTATTATAGGCATTGAAGCAAAGAAACTTGGAGAAATGATATAAAATGTGCCTCAAATTATCCTATTTGAGTGAGGGAGTTGGGGAATTTATACATGCCTCCCCATCATTTATTCATTGAGGGCTTTTCCCAGGGATGTTAATCCTCAGGACACTTTTAGTTTGCTGCATGTATGGGGCAGAAGGACCTTCTGAGATTCTGCAGGAAAAAAAAAAAATCTTGACAAAGAGATGCAGATTCTGGCAATTGGAAATCACAAGATCACAATGACATAAAGGACTCCCGGGGATGTAGGTAGAACTATGAACATGTCTGTCATATACACGTGAAAACATATATTCATGTCATACACATATTTATTTATGAGATTATGTGTATGTGTATGATAGTTACCATAGGAACATGGAAAAGCTATAATAATAATCCTATAAACATAAGGAAACTGAGGCATAAAAAAGTTAAATAACTCATCTAAGGCTTTACAGGTGATTATTGGCACAATAGAAATTCAATGATAGGTTGCTAATGCCTGGGATGTGCCACTTAACCACTGTGCTATTAGAATCAAGATATATATGTTTTTCTTCAGTGAAACTGTTCTACAGAATTAGACTATTGTAAAAGGACTTGTTACCACTATTTTGACTTTCTTGTATGCCACACTCAGTTTCGGGGCAAATGTCATACTGCCCTCTGGAATAGGCCACCCTGTACAGAATCCAGGCCTTTTATGGCCTCATGTTTACATTGAACTAAAATTTTCATTAATTGATAACCTTTAAAGGACAGCATCTCTTTGAGCTAATGCAACCAGGAAATTAATTTCAAATGGTTGCAGTACTATGTCACCAAGGGCATAAGTCCTAACAAAGGTTAGGAAATGCAAAGTGACTCTCAGCATGATGTTTCTTGCACAGCAAACATGTAGAAATTTAGAGACCCAGTGAAGCACATACTGTTTATTTCTGCTTTAATATATATTCTCCTATGAACAAGCCAGGCGCCTGGGAGCATCTGCTTTATTTTACTGTTGTACATTTTTTATTTGACACTTCAATATTGCCTTTGGTATTGTTGTCTAATACACTTCATTATCTTAAAGTGTATTATTTCCCGAGTTTGACAGCATATTTGGCATTGTACAATATGTAAGAAGAGAAAGCCCCATTCTGAATGCTAGTGGTTGTCATCTTTCAGCTGCACTTGGGTGTACTCAGAGGAATGGCTGCTAAACAGAAGAGTGTGTGGGGGTCCTAAGAATGATGGCGGAGGGGATCTGCCTGTACCTTGTCTTCATACCACTTCTGCTGATGTTCTCTTTCAACACTGCAAAAGCTGCAGGAAGAAGACATTCTCTTCCTCCTCCTCTTGACAAAGACTCCAGCAGTGTTGAAGCTAGAGAGAGTGGGGTTTGTGTTTAGACTCTAGAGACGAGTGGTGGGAGGGAAAGGGAGAGAGAAGGGAAATTGCATGGAAACGGAAGGAAACCCTCAATGTCATACAAAATCACATATAAGAGGTTGTGAGGGGAAAGGGGGGGGAAGCAAGGGAGAGAACTGAACAACAGCAGATGAGGTAGAGAGGGAAGATGGGAGGGGAGGGGAGGGGGATAGTTGGGGATAGGAAAGGCAGCAGAATACAGCAGTCACTAATATGGCATTATGTAAAAATGTGAATGTGTAACTGATGTGATTCTGCAATTTGTATTTGGGGTAAAAATGGAGTTCATAACTCACTTGAATCAAATGTATGAAAGATGATATGTCATGAGCTTTGTAAGGTTTTGAACAACCAATAAAAAAAAAAACATTCCAACATTTTCTCATATTTATTTATTTTCTTTTTTGGTGAAGGTACGTGTGCTGGAGTTGATTTGCAAGAGCTGATTTTGCATATCTCTTCCAAATCCATGTTCAGTCCTGTCATGTTGGTATTTTGAAATGCTATGTATGTTAGTCAGCTCTCTGTTGCTGGGAATAAAATACCTGACAATAGCAACTTACAGGAGGAAGTTTACTTGGTGCTCATGGTTTCAGAGGTTCAGTCCACGTTCAGCTGGCTCCATTGTTCTGAGCATGAGCGGGAGAACATTATGGCAGAAGGGTGTGATAGAGGATAGCTGCTCAGCTCATGATAGACAGGAAGCAGAGAGAGTACTGGAAGCCCGGGTCAAAATATATAATCCCCAAGGCATGTCCCCAGTGACCTACTTCCTCCAGTTATATCTCACCTATCCACATTTGCCACCCAGTAATGCAAAGTGTTAATTCATTAAATGGATTAACCTACTGATTGCATTACAGTTCTCAAAATTTAATCATTTACCTCCTGAATTAACACAGGTGTTTTTGGAAAACAGCCTATATCCAAACCATAACACTGGTATAGCAAGGACAATACACACATCAAAATGATCCCCACACAAGGTTGCCACTGTTGTGACTCCTATGATCATCTGTTAATTTTGCCTCTTCTTGAATTTGTGTGAGGAATCATTGCCGTATCCTCTATATCTTTTGGGTCTGATTTCTTTTGCTCAAGCATATGTCCATTGGACTATGGTTGTAGTAGAGCACTTGCTACCATGCACAAGGCCCTAAATTCAATCTCTACTACTGAAAATGATAATAGTGATAATGATAATAATAATAATGTCTATGAATACCATGCACATTTCAGTATGTAACTGTACTTAATTCTTTTTTTCTTTTTCTTACTTTTTGTTTTCTTGTGTAGAGGTGTATGGCACAATACGTTATATGGTAGTTCATAGTTACGTGTACTGTTGAGTATTTGAAATATGACTAGTGCAACTAAGGATCTAAATTTTCAATTGAGATTAATTTTTAAAAATTCAATTAATGTTCAATTAAGTATAAAAATATACATTAGATTTTGAAGCCTTAGTAATTTATACAGTGTAAAATATCTTAATTTTTATATAAATCACATGCTAAAATAATAATTGTATATATGTATTAAAATATATTATTAAAATGGTTTCACTATATATTAACTTCCTTGAGCTGTTTAATAAAATACCACAAAATTAGTGGCTTGAAACAATTGTACATCAGTTCTGGAGACCATAACTCCCAAAAGAAAATGACAGCAGGATTAGTTCCTTATTGAGGTTTTGTGGGAGAATCCATTCCTGTGTCTTTCAGCTTCTGGTGGTTGTTGGCAACCCTTGGCATTTCTTAATTTGTAAATACATTACTCCAATTTTTGTCTTGTCCTTCACATGGCCTTCATCTGTATGTTTCTGTTTTTTTTTTTTTTTTGTATCTTTCTGTCCCTTATAAGAACACTTTTTATTGCATTTAGAGCCTATCCTCATCTAAGATGGTCTTATCTTGACAGTTTTACCTTTATCACATCTTCAAATCATGTACTGATAAGATTACATTCTGAAGCTCTATATGTCACAGTCCAATATACTACACACCTGCTTCCTTTTACTCTATTTAATGTGGCATCTAGGATGCTAAACATTACATATGTGGTCAATATGGTATTTTTATTAAAGAGTGAAACTGTATAGTATTCTATCACTAATATACTTCAGTGGATCTGTTCATTAGTTTTAGATAATTCTCAGCTTTCATCTCTTCAAATGTTCTTGCTCTTCTTCCCATCTAGGGTTTCTGTCACATTTATAGAAAAACAATTCCATGTTCCACATTTACTTTTAAATTTCCATCTGTACTCTATGGTTATGTCTATTTTCTGCTGGCCTGTCATCCAGTTTAATAAGGCACTCTTCTACTATGTCTAATCTGTAGGTAAACCCAAGCACTGATTTCCTAATTTATGGATTTTATTTTTAATGTTTAAAATTTGTTTGTTTCTTTATCACAGATTGAAGTCCTCTAGGGAAAATTTTGACTTTACCACTGATTTTCTTGACATATTAATTATTTATTTTGACATTTATGTATGGGTCTTCAGGTGTTTCTATCTGAATCTATTGTCTTTTCATTTTTCTCTTAGGGGCTATTCTTTTAATAACTGGCAATAGTTTGTTGAATATTTAGCACATATTTGAAACATGGTAGTGACTTCAGATACTATTATCTCCCTCCTGAGAGATAGTTTGACATATGGCAGAGGTATATCACTCCATCCAGCCAGGTCTAAACTCACTCAAGACTGGGCTGCAGTTTTCATGCAACTCAGTCTACCTTCATTTTAAAGTCTTCTAGTAGCTCTTCTACTTGAGAGTCTGACATGTTTTCTAGGATTGTTATCCTTTGGCTATAGTTAAATTCATTTTTTTTACCTTCTATCTAGAACCATATGAATACTAATAATTCTTCTGTGGTTCTTTGGTTTGTTTGCTTGTTTATTTATTTATTTAGTACGCAGTACTGAACCCAGAGGCACTGTACCACTAATCCATATCTGCAGCCCTATTTATTTATTTATCTATTTCTTTATTATTTACTGAGACAGGATCTCACTAGGTTGCTGAAGCTGGCCTCAAATATGAGCTCTTCCTGCCACTTCTGTGTTTTCCAGTGTCTTTCTACTTCAATTCTAAGCCTTTTGTCTAGCACTTCTTAAGTATCATTAAATACCTCAAAGGGAAGAGGCAGTCTGAGAGTTGGAATCCCTTCTTTTTAGACAACTCCTCTCTAATTTGGCAGCTTTGAATGCTATTTTTGTATTGGAAGCACCATGAGATTGTCAGAAGCTGTGATGGCTTTTCTGCCCTTTAGTGACATCATCTGCCAGGCTTGTTAGCAACTCATTCTGCACCAAAAATTGGCAGGAAGTTGGGTTCAGTGCAAGGATTCTTCTTTTAATTATCTTGACCTTTGTTTTAAATATTTTTTTAATTGTAGATGGATATAATACCTTTATTTTATTTATTTTTATGTGGTGCTGAGTATTGGACCCAGTGCCTCACACATGCTAGGTAGTACTCTACCACTGAGCTATAACCCCAGTCCCCTATCTTGACCTTTGTAGTCCTGGTTTCCTTGGCAAGTCCTACTACCTCAAAGGTGTTTTCTGTTGTTAGATGTCTGTTCTAGTTCTCGCTGGGAGCTTTGTTCATTCCCACTCTACCCCATCACAAGTGGGAATTGTGCAAATCAACATTTTAAACAGAATTTAGAGCAACAGAAAGTTTTATTAAAATTTAATTTCAATCACAGTCATCTTATTCCATTCTTTCCCTGATTGTAACCCATAAAGTATATACTTTAAAATATAGATAGGAAGCTCCTGCTCCTGACTTGTGTATCAGTCCAATGACTATTATGTGGGCCTAGTTTAATAGATAGTGAAAGCAGATCTCAATGCAACTGTTACTAGAGGTGTGGCTGTGTTCTAGAGTTAAGTCATGTTCCTTTGCTTGACTCAGTGATGCCTTGTTTCACACACAAAGTTCACCTTCTAGCTGGATCCACTAAGCTAGCCCTCAGTCTGGCTCATTATATTCCATCTAGTTTCAAAATTGGCTCGATTCCTTGCCATAGGTTCAGTTTTATTTTCTGATGTTACCCTACCTTCCCTTAATCTTCTTCACATGCTAACTGACTGGCCAGGATATACATTTTAATATACTGTAGAATTCTCCCAGTATTGCTATACTAAGTGGCCTAGAGTCAAGTTTTGACTCTGACCAGAACTTTCTTATTCTGATCAGATCAGTCTGGATGGGTACAATAAGCTGTTGAGAGCTCCATTTCATAATCTGAAGCAGCTGGCAACTAAGTTTCAACTATATGCAATTCAGATCCATTGAAGGGGACTGCCTTGGTTACTCAAAGAGTATTATGGTGGATAGATCATGTATCACAAATATGGAAGGAGTATAGAAATTACATTTATGAAATTTTGGATGAGAACAGTTTCTTTTATGTCCCATCTATACAAAAAAGGAAGAAGCATGTGATGTTGAGTATCTATGAGATGCTGGGCTTTTCTTTATATTTCATCCTGGTAGTAGAATGGCCAAGGATGTTTGATGTCTTAGCAGCAGAAGAATCTAATTAGCAAATATTCTCCTTGGCATGTATCTGAAAGCAGATTCATAGCAAAGAAGTATTTATAATAGTATAGCCAATTTACATAAATGCCTGCTGATTTTCATAGTCATGTATAAATGTGCTTTATACCCAAATGCCAAGTTTATTGAGGTATAATTTACATAGAGTGTATGCACAGATATTAAGTATGCAGACTGATCAATTTGACAAATGAATACACTCATGTTACCCATTCTCTGTCAACATAGAGAACATATCTATCACTCCAGAGTTTTTGTTCCCTTCCCAGTCAAGTTCTTCCATCCATCATAAAGAAAGCTAATCTTATTTCTATCATAACACACTAGGGTTTTTTCTTATTCTAAAATTTTACATAATAAGAATTATATAGACTGTACTATTTTGTTTCTGGAGTTTTGTCGCAGAATAATTTTGAGATTCATTCATGCTGTTGTATATATCAGTAGTTCTTTCCTTTTTATTACTCATTTTTTCTCTACAACATGAATATTCCATCAATTACCTGTTCTCTGTTAATGGGCACTTGGTGGTTTCAAGATCTGGGCTATTATGAATAAATCTTCTGAAAAGATTGTCCAAGTGAAGGCTTTTTTTTTATATGTGTGCATATAAGTTCTGATTTATCTTGAATAAATATCTAGACGTAGAATTCCTGGGGCATAGATATTTAACTTTTAAGATAATACCTATACTGATAATACTCTACATCTTGAAATCTATTTTGTCTTCTATTTGAGTAGCCTGCTATGCATATACTGATCACATGGTGTGTGTACCACATGGTATCTCACACCATGTGATCAATATATACATGCACACACTTATATATTTAAGTATATGTATACACACATTAACATATTTGAATATAAAGTATTTAAATATAAAAATATAGAGGTTTCAGTAGATATTTATCTTTAATATATATAGTCCCATCATTTTATATAATAATAATTTTGACTCTCCTTATATTTAAATGACCTATCTTACAAACAAGATATATAGTGGTTCTTGATTTTTAATCTGGTTTGGTTGCCTCTCCTCTTTAATTGGGGTGTTGAATGTGCCCTAATTCAATGTAATAATTAATATGTTTGAGCTTAAATCTGTCACCTTGGTATCTGTACTATACTTGTCCTTTCTGCTCGTTATTACTCTCCTGTTTTTCTGGGATGAATCCAGTAATTTTTCATATTCCCTCTTCTCTCCTTTCTTATCTTAGTTATCTCCTCTCCCTTATTTTTTAGTGGGCACTCTAGAGAAAGGATTAACCAACTACATCCTACAGACCAAATATAGCACTTCTTTTTATAAGTAAGTTTTATTGGAACACTGTCATGCCCAAGAATTTACCTACTTTATACAGCCACTTTTGCACTACGAAGATGCACATGAATAGTTGCTACTGAGACCGAATGATTTGGAAAACCTAAAATATTTACAATTTGGCCCCTTTCAGAAAGAATTTGCCAATCCCTGCTCTAGAAACTAAAATATATGACCATTAACTTACCATCGTCTACCTCAGAAGATATTTTACAACTCCACAAACAATATAAGATCTGTACAGTGACATATTCCTAGTCAATATATTCCTGCAGTTTGTGCTCTTTGTCTCATATCAGACCTCTTCATATGCTAAAATCTCTGCGTTTTTAATAATTCTACTTTAAAAAGCTCATTTACTTTAAGTGGCCTTAATTTTTCACTTTAAATAGCCTTTTCAGAGGATTTAATCTTGTAGTGCAGATTTGCTTTCAGCTTCGGTTGGTCTGAAAATATCTTTATTTTTATCCATATTTGAAAGATAGTTTCACTGGATGGAAAATTTTATGTTGATTTTTTCCCCTTTTCTGTGCTTTAAAGATGTCTTTTCATTAATTCATTTCCTCCATAGTTTCTGATATCAGCCATTACTTTTATCATTTATTATTTATTATTTTATGTTCTGGAAGACATTTGTCATATTTTGGATTTTGTTCAATAGGTTTTTGTTTCGGCAATTTCAGTTCTTTCACGGACTTTGGTGAAAGTTTGGTTTTTGAAAATTCGTTTGCCTCTTTGTTTTGTTAGAGACAGTTTATGTTACAGCTTTCTTTTCTCAACAGAAGTGGAAACTCATAACTGCTTTTAAATGTCTATGTCTCAAAAGGTCAGAACAATGCACCAAGGGAGGGATCTGAGACCTGCATTACCTCCTTCACTTGGTGACAGAATGAAGTCAGTTCTGCAGGGAAGGAAGAGACCAGAGCGTGGGTTTTCTTAACTGTGTCCCTTCTCGTGTTCCCATTACTTTTGCTCTGTGTACCCAATGTGCATCATAGCTCAGTGAACTCTATGACTTTACACCCTGACAAGGTAGCAGGTACTGTACAGATTGACCCTAAACTGTGCGAGGTAGAAAAGAAGTGGGAACAAAGGTCTTTGATAGGCTCAAAAGTGGGGCAGTCTTTTCTATCAGGAATATTCTCATATTCCCCTATTTCTGAGTAAAATTTGGCTTCTTTTCCTAAAGCCCTCTTCCAGACACTCATTGTCTCACCACGGTGGCATTTCGTTGGAATAACTTTAAGAAGTGGAATGGCTGAGTGAGGGCTTCATTGGAATTTGAACATGTAGTTCTAGGATTGCCAAAAATAGCTGTTAAGATCCTTCAATTTTATCATGTTTTTCAAAATGAGGACATCAATTTACTGGTCATGAAAGAAACTTTGCATTGTCATTGATAATTGACTTGAATGATTTGTTTACCCAAAATAATAGAGCTCCTTGACACCAGAATGTGAATTCCATACAGTTGCAATTTTTGCATGTCTTTTTAAAATCAAATTAAAACATTCTTGACTAGAGCTTTCCATTTGTTGGACAAGTGATATATTTGTTTAATCAATGATATACATTGTTTTATATACTTAGTTTTGTCTTCAGTCTTGACTTCCAAAGGTCTGTGCTGAGCTAACTGAAGAACTTAGGCAGATTGATAGCTCTGGGTTAATATAAACCACAAATGGTTAGGATTCAGATGGCAATAACTCTACATGTACTCGTAGAATGTCATTAGCCTATCCAGGATTTACCTAAGTAAGTCCTCACAGCCATGTTAAGGCTGATGGATGAAGATCTTCTTGTCCCATAAGCTGTGACCTGAGGTTCTCTTCAGAATATCAAGTTCAGAGGAATCCTTAAGGAAGTGGAAACAGGTTTGTGTGGAAGAGAGTTTCCTGACACTGAAGAGCAGCTGTCACAGTTTTCTTCCTTACACGTGTGCTCAGTTTGTGGCTATGGACAGAACATGGAAGCACAATAAGTAGCTCTGAGGTTGGAACCCTCCAATAGGCTTTGCTCCAGTGCTGCAGAGTGGACATAGTCCCTTCTTCTAAGTCCTCTGTTCCTCACAGTACTGGTTCTTATCTATCAAGGGTATGGATTTTAGAAGATTTTAGTAGATGCATCATGAAACATAATATAACTTGATTTTAAAGGTGTTTTATAAAAAGGGAAGAAAATTCATTCATAAAATGACCCATAATGTAACCCACTCCATACCCCTAAATTAAATTTTAAGTCAACCAGCTATCACATTGTATTATTTTGTCTTTGTAACTCATACAAAGAAGGGAGAGAGCATGGTATTAATTTATTTACAGATTATGCTTTACAGATAGATTTTTTAAAATATGTATTTTTTAGTTTTAGGTGGATGCAATATCTTTGTTTTACATTTATGTGGTGCTGAGGTTCAAACCCAGGGCCTCATGCATGCTAGGGGAGCACTCTACCACTGAGCCACAATCCCAGCCCCTTTACCGATAGATTTAAAGATTAAATTGTAGCTCTTTCAAGTTGAAGGAGTAATTTCCAGATCTCTCATCCATATTTTTAATTTTAAAACATATTTTTAGCAGATATACCATATGTGATATACACATGGATACTCTACATATGATAAATATAAAAGTAAAGCCATTTCCAAGTGTGTACTATTGGTTAAGTCATGCTGCTGTCTATAATTCAGTTGTATTTGGAAAGTACTATGAGAAGTAGCACTGGTATAGAAAGAACTAGATTTTGTTTTAAAGCACCATTAGATTAATTACTTTCAGTCTGTCCTGAGAATCACCCATGAACCTTAAAAAACAAACAAACAAACAAAAAAAACTCAAGGCCAATCTTTACTACAAACTCTTCTATCAAAATTTCTGCTTTCTAATACTACAGGTAATTCCAAATTTCAGCCAAGGTGGGAACAATTGCTCTCTCATCCCCAGAGCAGTGGGGCTTTAAATTTGGTCCAGGAGCATTAGCACCAACTAGGAAACAGAAATGCAAATACATGTGAAATGAGGCATACATTTTCAAAGTATAAAATCTGATAAATTTTGGCACATGAATGTCCCCATGAAATGATCCTTAAATTAAAATATTCATTACCCCCAAAGGTTTTCTTGTACCTCTTGCTAATCACCACCTTCTTTCCTTCTTATCTCCAGATAATCACTGATCTGCTTTTGACAACATAGATTTTTTTTAATTTTTTTTAGTACTGGGGATTGATCTCAGGGACACTCAATCACTGAACTACATCCCCATCCCTGTTTTGTATTTTATTTACAGACAGGGTCTCACTGAGTTGCTTAGGCCCTCGCTTTTGCTGAAGCTGGCTTTGAACTTGTGATACTCTTGCCTCAGCCTTCTAAGCCGCTAGGATTACAGGCATGTAATACTGCACCACGCTGCTTATTTCTATTGTTGATGATTACAAATATAGGTACTATCGCATTCATATACAAGTTTCTATATGGATGCTTGCTTTCCTTATTCTTGCTTAAAAACCTAGAAGTATAATAGTTGCACCATATGATGTTTGTATTTAATTTTTTTACGAAGTTAATAACTATCTTTCCACTGTGGTTATATCATTTCTTATTCCTACAAGCAATGTCTGAATGTGTCAGTTCCTCCATGTTCTCACTAGCAATATGTTCAATCCTCATAATTTTATCCATCCTAGTAGGTATATGATACAACATGGTCTTGAATACTAGCATTATAACAATTCATGAAGTCACATATTGTAAATCCAACTTCAACATTTAGAAGGAGAGTAGAAATTACTTTGAAAAAGCTAAAAAAAAATTTTAAATTTATACCTACTAACTTTTTATTTAGAGTGGCAATTTTCAGTCTGCTGTCTGAGAATCCCTGGAGGTCCCCTTTCCGAGGATCCACAGGATCCACACTCTCAGTCAACACTCTGTATGATAAATCCAGGTGGTTTCTTTTTCTTTCACTTTTTCACAGGGTGAAATGAGGTTTACTAGAGAGTGTATAATGTGTGGTGATATCATCGCTCTGACACTTGGTAGAATGTATGCTTATGAGTTAAAAATTTCTCAGTTTTAATTTTGAAAGTGGGATTTTAAAAATTTATTCCTTTTTTAGTTTTTAAAATGTATTTGTTCTAATTTGTTATACATGACAGTAGAATTCATTTCAATTCATAGTGCACACATAGATCACAATTTTTCATGTCTCTAGTTGTACACAAAGTAGAGTCACACCATTTGTGTCTTCATATATGTACTTAGGGTAATGAATGTGTATATATACCACAGTTTCTTTATCCATTCATTTAGTGAAGGGCATCTAGGTTGGTTCCACAATTTAGCCTTTGTTAATTGTGCTGCTATAAACATTGATGTGGCTGCATCACTGTAATATACTGTTTTTAAGTCTTTTGAGGATAGACCAGAGTGGGATAGCTAGGTCAAATGGTGGTTTCATTCCAAGTTTTCCAAGGAATCTCCATACTGCTTTCCATATTGGTTGCACCATTGTGCAGTTTCACCAGCAATGTATGAGTGTGCCTTTCCCCCCACATCCTCGCCAACATTACTGTTGTTTATATCCTCAATAGCTGCCATTCTGACTGAAGTGAGATGAAATCTTAGAGTAGTTTTGATTTGCATTTCTCTAATTGCTAGAGATATTTGAACATTTTTTTCATATATTTGTTGATTGATTGTATATCATCTTCTGAGAAGTGTCTGTTCAATGCCTTGGCCCATTTGTTGATTGGGTTATTTGTTTTTTTGGTGTTAAGATTTTTTTTTTTAGTTCTTTATATAGCCTTGAGATTAGTGCTGTGATGTGCATGTGGTAAAAATTTGCTCCCAAAATATAGGTGATCTATTCACCTCACTGATTGTTTCTTTTGCTGAAGAGAAGCTTTTAGGTTTGAATTCATCCCATTTATTAATTCTTGATTTTAATTCTTATGCTATAGGAGTCTTATTAAGGAAGTTGGGTCCTAATCCAACATGTTGGAGATTTGAGCCTACATTTTGTTCTATTAGATGCACTGACTCTGATTTAATTCTTAGGTCCTTGATCCACTTTGAGTTAAATTTTGTGTGTTTTAAAAGATAGGGTTTTAATTTCATTTTGTTGCATATGAATTTCCAGTTTTCCCAGCACCATTTGTTGAAGAGGCTATCTTTTCTCCAATGTATGTTTTTGGTGCCTCTGTCATACGAGATAACTGTAGTTATGTGAGTTTGTCTCTGTGTCCTCTATTCTGTACCATTGGTATCCTAGTCTATCTTGGTGCCAATACCATGCTGTTTTTATTACTATTGCTCTTTAGTATAATTTAAGGTCTGGTATACTGATGCCACCTACTTCACTCTTCTTGCTAAGAATGCTTTAGCTATTCTGGGTCTCTTATTTTTCCACATGAATTTCATGGCTTCTTTTTCTATTTCTATGAGGAATGTCATTGGGATTTTGATTGGAATTGCATTAAATCTGTTAATACTTTTGGTAGTATGGTCATTTTTATAATATTAATTCTACCTATCCACCTATTCAAGAACAAAGGAGATCTTTCTATCTTCCAAGGTCTTCTTTAATTTCTTTCTTTAGTGTTCTGTAGTTTATGCTGTAGAGGTCTTTCACTCCTTTTGTTAAGTTGATTCCCAAGTTTGTTTTTTTTTTTTTTTTTTTTTGAGACTATTGTAAATGGGGTAGTTTTCCTTGTTTCCCTTTCAGAGGATTTGTCACTGATATACAGAAATGCCTTGCTTTATGGGTATTGAATTTATATATTGCTACTATGCTGAATTCATTTATTCTAGAAGTTTTCTGGTGGAACTTTTTGAGTCTTCTAGGTATTGAATCATATCATCAGCAAATAGTGCTAATTTGAGTTCTTCTTTTCCTATCTGTATCCCTTTAGTTTCTTTTGTCTGTGTAATTGCTCTGGCCAGTGTTCAAAGAATTATGCTAAATAATTCTTTGAGGGCATCCCTATCTTGTTACAGTTTTTAGAGGGAATGCCTTCAATTTTTATCCATTTAGAATGATGTTGGCCTGGGGTTTAGCATAGATAGCTTTTATGATGGTGAGATATTATCCTGTTATCCCTAGTTTTTCTAGTGTTTTGAATATGAAGGGGTGCTTTATTTTGTCAAATGCTTTTTCTACATCTATTGAGATGATCATATGATTCTTATATTTAAGTCTACTGATATGATGAATTACATTTATTGATTTTCATATGTTGAACCAACTTTGCATCCCTGGGATGAACCCCACTTGATCATGGTGCACTATATTTTTGATATGTTTTTATATTCTATTGGCCAGAATTTTATTGAGAATTTTTGCATCTATGTTCATTAAAGATATTGGTCTGAAGTTTTCTTTCTTTGATGTGTCTTTGCGTGTTTTTGGAATCAGAGTGATATTGGCCTGATAGAATGAGTTTGGAAGTGCTCCCTCTTCTTCTATTTCACAAAATAATTTGAGGAGTATTGGTATTAGTTCTTCGTTAAAGGTCTTGTAGAACTCAGCTGTGTATACATATGGTCCTGGGCTTTTCTTGGTTGGTAGGCTTCTGATGACATCTTCTATTTCTTCACTTGAAATTGATCTGTTAAATTATGTATATCATCCTGATTCACTTTGGGTAAATCATGTGACTCTAGAAATGCCTTAAATATTTTCTATTTTATGGAGTATAAGTTTTCAAAATAATTTCTAGTTACCTTCTGTATTTCTATCGTGTCTGTTGTATTTCCTTCTTCTTCACATATGTCAGTAATTTGAGTTTTCTCCTTCTCTTTGTTAGCATGCCTAAGGGTTTTTCAATTTTCTTTATTTTTTTCAAAGAACCAACTTTTTGTTTTGTCCATTTTTAAATTGTTTCTTTTGTTTCAGTTTCATTGATTTCAGCTTTGATTTTTAATTATTTCCTGTCTTCTATTAATTTTGTTGTTGGTTTATTCTTTTTATAGGGCTTTGAGATGTAATATTAGGTCATTTATTTGTTTTCTTTTTCTTCTTTTGAAGAATGATCCATGCAATGAACTTTTTCCTTTTGTTAGAGCCTTCATAGTGTCTCAGAGATTTCAATATGTTGTATCAGTATTCTCATTTACTTCTAAGAATTTTTAATTGTCCTTCTTGATGTTTTTTTGCAACCCATTGTTCATTCAGTGGCATATTATTTAATCTCCAGGTGTTGGAGTACCTTTTATTTTTTATTTTATCATTGTTTTCTAGTTTCATGCCATAATGATCTAATAGAATGCAGGGTAGTAGCTCTACTTTTTTGTATTTGCTTAGAGTTGCTTTATGGCATAACATATGTTTTATTTTAGAGAAGGTTCCTTGTGCTCCTGAGAGGAATATATATTTGCTTGTTGAAGGATTAAATATTCTTTTTTTTTTCTGAGTCACTATGACTCATTTATTTTAGGTGGCCTTGAAAAAAAAAAAAAAAAAAAAAAAAACTTTGTTCATTAACTTCTCTGCCCAGGAGGTGTTCCCATCCACCTTAAAAAAAAAAAATCATTACAATTATCTTGACATATCATACATTTGATTCAAATGGGGTACGTACAGTCATTAATATGGTATTATGTAAAAATGTGGATGTGTAACCAATGTGATTCTGCAACTTGTATTTGGGGTAAAAAATGGGAGTTCATAACCCACTTGAATCAAATGTATGGAAGATGATATGTCATGAGCTTTGTAATGTTTTGAACAACCAATAAAAAAAAAGAAATTGCAAAAAAAAAAGGATTAAATATTCTATATGTGTCAGTTTAGTCTAAGTTTATTGATTGTGTTATTGAGTTCTATAGTTTCTTTGTTCAGCATTTGTTTGGAAGATCTACCCAGTGGTGAAAGGGATGTGTTAAAGTCATCCAGAATTATTGGGTTGTGATGTATTTGACTCTTAAACTTGAGAAGAGTTTGCTTGATGAATGTAGATGCTCCATTATTTGGGGCATGTATATTTACAATTGTTACGTCTTGTTGGTGTATGGTTCCCTTGAGCAGTATGAAATATCTTTGTTTATCCTGTTTGATTAATTTAGCTTGAAGTCTACTTTATTTTCCATGAGGATGGAAACCCCTGCTTGCTTCCACAGTCCATGTGAGTGATATGATATTTTCCAACCTTTCACCTTCAGTCTGTAGATGTCTTTTTCTATGAGATGACTCTCTTGAAGGCAGCATATTGTTGGGTCTTTTTAAAAATTTTATTTATTCAGTCTGCTAGTCTACATCTTCTGATTGGTAAATTTAGGCCATGAATATTCAGAGTTATTATGGAGACATGATTTGTATTCCCAGCCATTTTTGTTTATTTTTGATATTTGATATGATTTGGTTTCTCCTTTGATTTGTATTTCTTTAGTGTAATACTTCCCTCTGTTGATTTTCATCATTGTTTTTCATTTCTTCTCCAAGTAATATTTTGCTGAGGATGTTCTGTAGTGAAGGCTTTCTAGTTGTAAATTATTTTAACTTTTGTGTATCATGGAAGTTTGTATTTCATCATCAAATCTAAAGCTTAATTTTACTTGATATAAGATTCTTGGTTGGCATCCACTTTCTTTCAGAGCTTGGTATATGTTGTTCAATGATCTCCTGGCTTTGAGGGTCTGGGTTGAGAAATCTGCTTAAATACAAATTGGTCTCTCCCCATGTGTGATCTGATTCCTCTCTTGTGGCCTTTAAGATTCTATCCTTATTCTGTATGCTAGCCATTTTCATTATAATGTGCCTTGGTGTAGATCTGTTGTAATTTTGTACATTTGGTGTCCTGTAAGCCTCTCATATTTGATTTTCCAATTCATTCTTCATGCTTGGGAAATTTTCTGATATTATCTCATTGAAGAGATTGTGAATTCCTTTGGTTTGGATCTCTGTGCCTTCCTCTATCCCAATAACTCTTTGGATTTGGTCTTTTGATGCTATCCCATAATTCTTGGATGTTCTGTTCATGGTTTCTTACTATCTTCACTGTGTGGTCAGCTTTATTTTTCAGATTATATACTTCATCTTCATTACCTGACATTCTGTCTTCCAAGTGATCTCGTCTATTGGTGATGCTTTCTATTGAGTTTTTTATTTGGTTTATTGTTTCCTTCATTTCAAGGTTTTCTGATTATTTTTTTTCAGAGTCTCTATCTCTTTCTTTAATTAATCTTTTGCTACCTGTATTTGTTCTCTTATCTCTTTGTTGAAGTGATCATTTTTTTGCCTGTATTTGCTCATTAAGGTCATTCTTTAATTCACAGATCATTTTAATTGTGAACATTCTGAACTCCTTCTCTGATATTTCATCAACTTCACTGTCCATGTTATCTGTTATTGTAGTGTCCTGGTTTGTTTGGGAGGGCTTTTTTTTCCTTGCTTTTTTATATTGTCTGTGTGTCTTCCTTTCTTGCAGTGTGGATATGAGATATTACAATTTCTACCCTATAATCTTGTAGTATCCATACAGAGTATCTGCACCACACCTTGATGCTGGGCTTCCAGATCCTGCAGGTGTCCCATGATAGATGCTACTGCAACTACAGATGGTGGTGGAAATAGGGAGGGTAACTTGAGATAGCAGTGGAGGTGCCCCAAGATGGATGCAAGGTCTTTCAGAGATGGGGCTGAAATGGTGGCCCTTACACTGGCTTTGAGATTCCTGCTCAGAGATGCAGCTGCTTCTAGCCCTGTGTGTTATCGAAAGGTAGAGGGTACTGCATGGGGAAGACTATAGCAATGTCTGTAATATCCCAAGATGGAAGTGGGTTGAGCCTGGGATCCCAGGTGGCGGTGGAGTGATGGACCTGGCCCTAAGCCTGGGTCCTGTGCAGGTGGGCGGAGGCAGAGCTGGAGTATGGGAAATATTGATACATACATCTCACATGGGTACATTTCTTTGGGATCTTCAATGATTTTTAAAAATGTAAAGTAGTTCTGAAGCCTAAGATCTGGATAAAAGTTAAAGAGAGGAAAATGATATAATAAATTGTGGGGAAAATATAGAAATGAGACAAAGAAAGCAAACACTTTAAAGTGTAAGAAAAAGAATCTGTTTAAACTTCAAAGTTTGCTATAGCTTCTCCTTCAAACCGGGAAGGGAAGGCTATACAAACACACCTCTACGTGCTGTTTTTGGCCCCGGAGACCTGGCCTTTATTCTGATGGTGGCAAAACTCTGGTTTTTATAGCACTAGACTTGCTGTCTCATTGCTTTATCCCAGGGTCATATTTAACCCACAGCTTCTTTCCACTGTGCTTGGTCAAATGCAGCATTTTTCAAAGTTTATGAAAGCTGCCACTGGTTAACTTGCTTTCAGTGTCAAAATATCACTGCAGGGACTGAGAGAGGCTGGGGTTTGGTATTGAAGCTCACTCTGTTCCTCTGAGAGCCTTGGTGGCTGCTGGGATTCTGCCATCCAAGGAAAACTTAGGTGTTGAAGGAAGGCAGAATCCACACAGAGATAGCCGTCAGAGCACAGAGACTTCTGTCTCTCCATGTCTGTTGGTATTATACATTTATTTGTTAGTACGTTAATAATGGCTTTGCCTGAGTAGAAAGAGGGTTTCTAGAGTAAGTAATCCCATTTTTCATTTCTTGTTTATATCCTAAGGAGTCACGTGGTTAGTAGATGATGCTTTGACCCTACTACTTCTCCTTGCCATCTTTGTCATCAGGACTGAGATGGACAAAGCCATGGGAGAAGCAAATGGTTTCAAAATTCTGCTTACACAAATCATGATACTTCTTTGTTAAATAATGCTACTCATTGCTTTTATAAATATGGTACAACTTCTTTTGCTACTTATAAAATTACTTTTAACATTAAAAAAACTCCCTGGAGCACAAATCTAAAATATAAAATATTTAGGTAAACAAAATGAAGTCACATTCCTTTGAGACTGTAATGAATGGTTTTTTTGATTCTCTTCCCAGATCTCTTAAGTTCCTTTTACTCCCAATAATTACCATGTTTATTTTTCATATTTGTAAGAAAACTATATTCTTTCTGAGAATAATTTTGGGCATTTCAAATGAAAACAACTGAATAAGGGTTTAAAAAGCCCCTTCAAAATAAATTAGCTATACATTAAATATAATTTGTTATTTTATATGTTTGTACAGATGTGTGGCTTGGCTTTAGTAAGATTATCATATTACATCTCAATATTTTAGAATAAAATGAGGGTAATTTTAAGCATTCAAATTTCAAGTGCCTACCTAGATTTTCCTGAGTTCTGCAAAATAAATCAAATACCTAAACATATGCACTTTTCATAGTATCACAACATAATTAAAGATTCAATAGTAAATAAGCGTGAGGAACGGAGTGGATTCTGTCAGCAAAAGAAAATTCTTAATATTCTAACATTCAAATGTGGAAATGTTGGTAAGCCCATTTCATTCCCTATTTTCACTGAGATAAATTAAAATTGCTAATGTAGACTAGTGTCCTCGGCCATGTCTTCAGCTTTGCTTATTGTTCAATAGTCACCAGCCAAAAAATGGGGCATCTTGTACTCTTTTAATTCAGCCTACAGTTTTGAGCTACCTCTATGTACATGACTATTATTAAGATGAAATATTTGAATATATTCTGTGCATAGATCACAAGCACAATTGTGTGATTATAGTTTTACAGAAATGTTGAATCTCTGAGCATGTCATGAAATTTACACCTTCTAACAAATTACATTTTGAAGATCAATATTTGTTTGGATGACTTTTTTTCTCCCTTCATGACATTATATGATCTGCTCATGGGAGTTGAAAGTCTATTTTATTCAGGTAAAATACAATCTGCTATTTGCCTATTCTTACTCACTTTTACAATATAATTTTTTTTGAATTTTAAAGAATTTAGCATCAACATTGTCCTCTTTTTCATAAGTTGACAGAAACTATAAGCAGGAGACAGTATCAATATGTAGTAAAGCAAAACAATGTGTTATGGTTGATGTTATGATTGTTGAAATTCTGTATAGAATGGATTTAGGAAAGAAATCGAGTGGTATACAGCAAAGGAAAAACTGAACCAATACATGGAACTTTAAAACTGAGGGTGGTACGATCAGCCTTGAAGATTTCCCTGTCTTCTATCCAATTTCATCTTTTTCCTGTAGCCAGTAGCCTTTAATTCTTATGTCTCAGGGGATAACAGTGAATTCCATGGGTACTTGATATGAGAATCTCCACCTTTTCAAAAGCAGTCCTGTAGGCAACATGGGGACTGGGTTGTGATAGAGTTCAGACAGCTCATATGAATATCAGGCACCTACCTTGCAGGGTACATTGACCTGCTACTTGCCACTCTAGACAAGGGCATCATAAAGCCAGGACAGGTTTGACTTTGACTCTCATTATTATAGAGAAGAATTCCAAAAACATAAAACACAAATCTCAAGATTGAGCATCTGCTTTAGGTACATTATTCCCCGTGTGAGGTTTAGTTACAAATTACTGGGCCTGAGCAAGCATGCTGGGATGGGGACCCAGGGCGTTCTTCAGCATCCCTGGCGTTATTCATTCTTCTTTATCCTCTTGAAGAAATTGTTATAGTGCCAGGTGGTTAGTAGATTAAGGAGGTTCACCCAACATTTGTAGAATGGATTTTGAATAGAACATTGGCTACTTTATATGCAAAGGACATAATCTGTGGACTCGTATATATTATCATTTGTTTACAAATTAGGAAACATAATACTTTAGATTCTGGTTTTGATCAGTTTTAGGCCCTATTGTCACAATTTAGAGACCCTGGTGTAGAAGTGAGGATGCTAGAATGATGCCAATGTCAAGAAGTGGGTCAAGGACAAGCCAGGAAGGGCAGGCAAGGTGTGGGATTCAGGAAAGGAACTACAAGAATGAAATCATGCTATTTTATATCTGGTTACCTTGTTTTTCTTCCTGTTGTTTTGAAGTGATTTTCCAATTGGGTTCTTAAGACTTGACATCTTAGTGGAACTAAGGGACCAGCCCTGTGTCAGGGGAAGCAAGGTCCCTGTGGGAACTGCCTTTTACTACCTAGTGAGACCTCTTTATGTGCACTGCTTCCCCATTCCAGGTTTCTGACCTACAGGAATGGCATGAAAGTAACTGTAGGTGAGCTGTTCGCACAAAAAATCATCAAGTACTTCAAACCAGATCTCCTTCCTCCACTGGACAACATATATGACATATATACCAGTTTATATGTAACATATGCCAGAATACCCATGTGATAGCACATCACCAGATGATGCTTCAGGTACCCTATCAATAAAAGATTACCTTTAGAAACAAAAAGTGGTAAGAGAAACTTGGTACATGATGGGATTCCTCAAAAACCTAGGAACAGAACCACCATTTGACCCATTTATACCACTCCTTGGTATATATCCAAAGGACTTAAAATCAGCATACTACAGTGACATAGCCATTTAATGTTTATAAACCACTCAATTTACAATAGATAAGCCACGGAACCAACCTAGGTGCCCTTTAGCAGAATGGACCAAGAGAATGTATGTATGTGTATGTATGTGTGTGTACACACACACACACACACACACACATATATATATATATATAATGGAATATTACTCAGCCATACAAAAAGAGTGATTGTATGACATTTGCCGATAAATGGATGGATCTGGAGACTATCCTGCTAAGTGAAATAAAGCAGTCCCCCAAAAAACAAAAGTCAAGTATTCTCTCTGATATGTGGATGCTAAAACACAACATGGGGAGGGGAAATAGAAGCTCACTGGATTAGACAAAAGGGAATGAAGGGAAGGGAGAAGGGTCAGGAACAGGAAGACAGTGGAATGAATCTGACATAACTTTCCTATGTACATATTATTCATATATGTACATATAGTATTCATATATGTATTATTCATATGTTCTCCACATTATGTACAACCACAACACTGGAATCCTAATTAAAATAAAATACTCCATGTTTGTATAAATATGTCAAAATATACTCTACTGTCATGTATGACTAAAAAGAACTAATATTAAAAGGGCGATAAATTAGAAAAAAAAACTTTAAAAAAGAAAATTGATGCGTGAATTATTTTTCTTAAGCTTTATTATTGTAGGTTTTTTTGGACACATTTAGAGGTAGTAAATATGTCTGTAGTCAGTTTGTTTACATTTAATTAGGAACAAAAAAGACAATACAGCAAGAGAGCTGCCTGTTAAGGGCTTAGAAACTCTTTACAGTTCATGTTTGTCAAAAGAACTGAAAAAAAGTCATGCTATCTACTCAAAAGTAAAACATTTCCATGGTTTTAATTTAATTTAGTTTTTTTTTTTTTTTTTTTTTAGTTTACTAATTTCAGGTGGGTCTTTGCTTACCTCAGCATTTCTTAAAGGCTAATATGCACATAGATTATCTAGGGATATTTTTTAGTAAATGCAGATGTTGATTCTGTGGGGATGGACTGGGCCTGGGATCCTGCATTTCTAACAAGACACCAAGTGATGCTGCTTCTTTGCTTTCCTGAACCATATTTTGACTAACAGAGATTTAACTACTTGTGGCAATTTAGAGATAAGCAAACAAAAAGTCAAACAAATGCATTTAAAAAAAATATCTAGTTTCTAAGAAACTAAAGTCTGCACGGGAGGCAAAATTATATGTTTTATCTTTGCATTGAGGATCTTTGAATGTAGGCTATTGCACTATTATTTTTTTTTTCCCCTTGGCAGATGTTTGTTGAGTTCACACAATACAGTAAAAGACTAAATGAGCTGGAAACATTAGCGATCCCAATTATACAACTCACTGACTACCCATAAGCCTGAACAATGAAAAGCATTCTGCGTGCTTCACTCATTTAACTTCATTTAAACCCTTCTTGGCATCCAAGTTGCATTAATGCGATAACTCTTGTGTAGCAATTAACAAACTGTGGCGATTGTGAACATTTCTAGAGTTTGTCATATTGAATTGGGAGCAGGCTCTGGGCAGCTAATCCTTTGCTCATTTTCTGAGGTTGATCTGACTTTGTGATCAGATGATTGGTATATGTTTTTTTACATTTTCCTTTACCACAGGAATCTAAAGTTCAACAAGTGAGCTATGGTTGTATCTTTCTACCAGACCTTTAGTTTTGAAAGTCATTTGTAAAAGATGTTTATCAAGAGATGTCTCATTTTTTTTTTTTTGCTCTGTTAGGAAATGCATTGAATCTTCAAGGAGTTAATCACATTGTACCCACACAAATGCATATCCAACGCTGGCACAAAGGTTACAAAAGCTGACTGTTCTTCATTGCCCTGAGCCCCTTAAGCTCAAGCTATTGAAAGGCAAATGTTGAACTTGTTCTGTATAATACAGTATCCAGTGCTAACAATACTGGATACTGTGTCTATTCCAGTGCCTCAGAATTGACTGTGTGGCTGATAGAAGGTTAGGTGAAGAGAAAAACCTGCTTTTCCACACATTTAACATAGAGGGTGTATTACCCAGAAGAAGGGTGCATGGTTTTTCAGCACTGGAATGAAGCACTGATTCCTGAACTGGTAATGAAAATGAGAAGTGCAATTTAAGGAACTGGCTTTACCACCTTCAGGCACTGGAAAGTGCTCATATGCTCATAGATTTATTATTTCCCATCACCAGGAAAGCAGAGACTTCTTTTCTACACACACACACACACACACACACACACACACACACACACTCAATTCACTCTTCTTTCATTCTCTCTCTCTTTCTCTCTCTCTAGTGTTCTGCAAAGATGAAGAAGGTCATGTTATAAAGAACCTTACCCAGCAAATGCAGTGCTGGTGGGTTCTCAAATCAAGTGTCCCTATATTATTTTAAAGAGGAGTCTGTATGTCAAGCTTTGTGAGCTGTTTAATCATTTGTGTCTAAAGGCTTCCTGCTTGCCCTCTTACCATTTTCTATCATGGTATGTTAAAATCATGTACTGTGTTGTTATTTTTGAATATTGTTCTTGTCAGGATAAATTCTCTATATATGTAATCAGAGGGATTCTGAGCAAAATGTATTTTCCAATGCATATGTAAAGAAGCCACCAAAATTTTCCTTAAAAAAAAAACACAGAAGGAAGGATGGAAGAAAGGAAAGGAAGGAAAGAAAGGGAAGAGGGTAGGAAAGGTGATGAAAGAGAGGAAGGATAGAAGGAAGTAAGGAATATGGAAACAAATAAACAAAAAACCACTGTATTACTTAGAGCCAAAAATGAACATTTAAAACTATCAAGTGAAGTTTGGATTCTTAAAACCTATTTTGTATTAAACATTGCCATTCATTGCCCCTTTCCTGAGAAGTTCAGCTTTATGATTTAGTGAGTGACCAACCCCATATAATCAAGCACCATTGCCGAGGTATATTAAGCATGCACAAGTAACTTACACTCAGGTTCAATCTGCTTTAAAACAAGAAAGAAGGTGGTGCTATAGTTTTCAGAAACACAAAGAACAATCAATTCATTCCAGAGAAACCTATAAGGATGGTTCAGCTCTGAATCAAACTGTCAGTTCCAGAGTTAGAACATCACAATCCCATGAATCTAAGAATTCTTATGGTAAATCTCCACTCACCCACTTTTTTGTAATACCTTTGAGCATTGCAAATCACCATGCTGCATTAATGGGGAAAACAAAGACATGGCTATTGAAGTAAACAAATTAAAAGGAACATACTTTGCCTTGGTATTCGAGAATGTGCTATAGGGATCTTAATGGTTGGGAGATAAATCACAATGATAGACAGGGATTGACAGATAAGCAGAAATTGTATATTGGCCCTTGGGAACCTGTCTCAGTTGTGGTTTCCAACTGTCTTAAGTGCTAAGTGTCTCTTCCTATAGCTTGGGATGCATATGATTGAGCAAAAAAGAATTTGTTCATTAGTGTAGATGGCTGATTGTGGCAAATTATGATCTTGTCTTGTGGAGGATAAATTCTGTACCTTTGATGAGAGTAAATAATGAGTCCTTGTAGACAGTGTTCAATGCTTGTCTTGACTTAGGACTTGTTACCTGGCTACCAAGCAGGTCCTTTTGATTTAATTTTATGTTAAATTTTCAGTAATTTTCCTTCCTTCCTTCCTTCTTTCCATTTATTTATTTATTTATTTATTTATTTATTTATACATACCAAGTATTGAACTCAGAGGCACTCGGCTACTGAGCCACATCACCGGCCCTGTTTTGCATTTTATTTACAGACAGGGTCTCACTGAGTTGCTTAGTTGCATCACTAAGTTTATGAGGCTGGCTTTGAACTTGCGATCCTCCTGTCTCAGCCTTCCAAGCCGCTGGGATTACAGGTGTGTGTCACCGCGCACGCCTGGCTTTACGTTATTTTTTTAAATAGGCATTTTATTTTAGGAAAGTTTTAGATTTATAAGAACAGTGAAAAATCATGCAGAGTTCCTGTATGCCCCACATCTAACTTTCCTTATTCTTAACTTCTTATTTCAGTATAATAAGTCTATGAAAACAAATTGACCAATATGGATACATCCTATATTCAGATTTTCATATTTTTAACCTAATGTCTTCTTTCTGGTGTCCTTTCACCTAATGTAATTTTTTTTCCTATACCAGGTGTGAACCTAGAGCCCTACACGTGCTAGCAAGTCCTCTGTCACTGAGGTATTCCACCAGCCCCAGCTAATGTCATTTTCTGTCCCAGGCTTCCATCTAGATATCCAGGATACTGTGAGAGTTTCCATCATTATGTCATTTTAGGATCATAGTGTCTATGACACTTTCTCAGACTTCCTTGGGTTTGATGTTTTTGATGGATTTGAAGAATGTGGGTGAGATATTTTCAGGTGTTTCGTAGGTTCTTCCTTAGTTGGGGTTTCTCTAATGTTTTTCTCAATATTGAGTAGAAATTGTGACTTTGGGTGAGGAGGACCACAGAGGTCACCTGCCATTCTCATCACACTCTGCCAAGGTTGCTCAGTACCAGCATGAATTTTCACTGATATTAAACTTGATCACTAGCAGATGTAGTGTTGGGTTTTGCTGCAGTCTGACTGGGCACAATCAAAAAAAAAAAAAAGATGTTGAGAGCCACAGCTGAAGGGGCCCCAGCAAACTTCCAGCTGCCGGCTGATGATTGGCTCACAGCGTCCCCAGCAACATCTAGCTGATTGGCTCCTCTGCGGTGATGCTCATTGGGCTGTTTCCCTGCCCTTTCAGACCACGGAACTGCTCATTGGGGGACTTTTTTGGCTCCGCCCACGTGACCCAGCCAATCGGCCTCAAGAGAAGGAGGATTGTGGGAGGTAGAGAGAAGCTTGTGTTGGAGAGAGAGGCCTGTGGGAAGCCAGTGGTGGCAGTTGGGGCTCTGAGGGTTTTTCCTGAGAGGCTGTTTTGTTTGGCTGTGGTTCTAAAAATAAAGTTAGTTTCTTTTGACAAGTGGCTCCTGATTGTGCCCAGTCAGATTGCGGCAGGGTTTCTCCACCGTAAGGTAGTCTTTTTTCCCCTTCTGTGATTTTGGAGGGAGTCACTTAAAACTGGGGAGTATGGCTTTCCTTCTTGAGGGCAGAGTCACTCCATAAATTCCTTGGGATTCTTTTACATGAGAGGTTTGTTTCTTTTGAATCCCTTTATTTATTCAATACTTTATATCAGTTTGGACTCATGTTATATTATTGATTTTATTGCTTCAACTTTTGGCTATTGGAGGTTTTTTCAGTTGGCTCCTGTATGCCTTCAATACGCCTTTATTATTGTAGATTTGGGGCTCCTTCCTTAATTTCTGGCACTACAAGACACTCCCTGTTCAACTTGTATATTCTCTGCCTTAGCCCTAGAATCATCCAAAGGCAGACTTTTAAAAGCATCTAAAGAAAGATAATTGTTCCCTTCTTGGTAAAACAAAAAATGAAACAAACAAAAACAGAAAAAAAAAAACTTGATGCAATTGTGATTTCTAATTACCTGGTGATTTGAGATGCTCAGGAACATTTTGTAATGTGTTTTTAAAAATATTGTGGTAAAGGAGTTTTCAAATTGATTCTCTCCCAGGTTTTGTGACTCAGGTACTGCCTCTTGGCATCCATTGCATGTTCCACATACATCTCTTACCATGCTGAACTGTAATTATTTATTAAGAGGTCAGTCTTTTTCATCAACTTGACCCATTCACCCTCAGCTTTGCCTTGACGATCCTGCCACTGGGAAGACTCTGCAATAGATAAATAGATAAAGATACTTGACAAGTAACTTTGAATTGCTGATTGAATACATTGTTTAAAGTCACTTTCTGGGATTTGAAATCTGTCCCACTAAATTAAAGCTGCAGTTTCATCATTTTCTATAATCCTGAGATTTAATACATTATCATTTTGCAAAGTAATTTTCATACTAGGAATATGTTATGCAAATTTAATAGGGATTTTTCTTTTAATTATTTGTTATGATAAATGATTATACATTCAGTGAAAAAATACCAATGCATTAGTCTGCTCTCAGCCAAGTTGTCTCCATATGTTATCACATATAAATCATTTTTAACTGAAGAGTGCTATGGAGCCATTAGGCTATAGGTAACCTTTCTAGACTAGGTCAGCAAAGACTCTAACCGTCAAATATAGAAATATTTTTCATAAATTTCATCTAGAAAATTATGTGAACACATATTTGGAGATAATGTTTTAGAAGAGAGGTCTTATAAAAAACAGAATTTATCATATCTTGATGAAATTGTTGCCATTTAAAAAATAGCATTTGCAAAATTCTACTCCTCATGCATTATGAATTGTGGATTCACTTTTATGTATAAAAAGCAAATCTAACTTCTGTTCTAGATCATATGGCTCTGTTCCACTTTGAGGACTCTAGTTCAACTTTATATAATTCAGGTAGCAACCAGAGGAGAACTCTACAAACATGGAAAGAAAGAAAACAGGATTAGAGACTCTAAAACTGGATAAACAACATAGCAGCATCATTCACCCGACCTGGCAATAGAAGGGGGTCTAGGTAGTCTTTAGTCCTCTCCTGGATTACAAGGGAGACCCAACACAAGGAGAGCTCAGGGTCTACTTGGAGTACTCCTGACAATAAGTACTGAGAGGAAGTATTTTCCCACTGGATCTGAGAGTCTTCCCTTGGGGCATCTGGATGGTTCCTACAGGGTAGGTTTCCTCACAATGGGTACCCAGCCCAGAAAACCCTCTTCCTCTCCCTCAGCTAGTGAAGGTCTTCCTCTGTCCAGAGACACTGACAACTAGGAGGCACCATTGGGGAATCTTGCCACAATAAGCACTTGGTTGGTGACTTACTTCTTTCCAGGACAGAGCATTCTTCCTGCCACTTAGAGATATCAGCCAGCCAGCTAACACTGACAGGGATCCTGCCATAAATCCAGACTGGGAAATAATTTCTACCCCTTATTCTTCACCTATAGGAACTATGATTTCTAGTTTGGGACTATACTTGTATTACTTCAGGAAGCATCACTAAAGGATTATTGGTTTGCGATGATCTGAATGTTTATTATCTCCCCATCTCCCAAAACCTACATGTTGAAATTCAAAGTCATAATAGGAAGTTGAGACTTTGGAAGATGATTGGGTCATAAGGGTTCTGCATTCTTGAATGGGATTAGTGGTCTTATAAAAGCGAACCAGAGAGCTAGATAATCTCTTCTACCATGTGAGGACATAGCAAAAAGGTACCATCTAAGAAACAAAAAGCAGACTGTACAGACACTGAATCTGTCCAGACCTATGAGAAATAAATTTCTGTTGTTAATAAGCTCCCAGCCTATGGTATTTTATTATAGTAGCCCCAAAAGGATAAGGCAATAAAAATCTTCAGAAGGACTTATGCAGACCAAGAGAACATTTGTAGAATCTCAGAAAATGAAATCATCATTGGGCTCACAGCTTCCAAAATTGGCCAGAACCTGGGGATATGACATTTTTCTATAATGAGATTAGATTAGTTATAAGAAAGTTTTAAAGAAATATGAAACTTGGCATATATATTCAGCTTTCTAGTAGAATTTATGTGCCAAATCTAATTAGGGTCACTTCTTGCTAAAATAAAAGATTTAAGAAGGACTCAGACTCTCTCTATATAATAGACAAAAATGTTTAGGATATAATAAAAAAAAGTTGTGCTATATGGTAATTTCAATGTGCATTTGAAAAAAGAATTGATGCCAACATCACATGTTGGAATACTCCAGCAAGAATTTTAAAGTATACCTCACAAAATTGCTTCAACCAGGAATTATAAATGTTCTCGAAACAATTGTTCAAATAATTGAGGTGTGTGTTGGAGAGGGGAGAGAAAGAACACAGAAACATCTCATCAAGAAACATAAGTTGTAAAACAAAAACTAATATATTAGAAATTATACATTGGTAGTACAAAGGAACTTCATATGACAGAACAATTCAGCATCTTGACTGTGATAAAATTTCATAGAACAACACACACATATTTACACACACACACAAATGACTACAAGTAAAACTGGGCAATAAGAATAATGAATTGTATCAATTTCTCTATTTTCTGATTTTTTTACTATAATTTTCAAGAAGTTATCATTGGAAGTAATATTAAGAGTACAGGGATATTTCTGTATTATATGCTACAACTTTTAGGTGAATTTACATTTATCATAAAATTAATTTGAATTTTTTTAAAAAATAAGCAACCCCAACTCTTCAGAAAATGCTTTATGCAAAAATCGAATTCTTAAAGTTATCCTATAATATAGCAACATTGTATTACATGTGGGAAGTTTTGTAGATTTCTTTTTATTAGAAAAATCACATTATTAGACACAATGTGATACTATTTATGTTGTATCTAAATAAAACAATCTATTGTGGGTAAAGATGAAACTGGTGAGGGAAAGTATGGGGACATATTTGAGAATGGCACACGCTAGTCTCGCACAGTGCCTACCTTTAAGAAAAGAGGGAAAGTAATGAAATAGATGACGGTGATGAAGGCTTTAGTCATATAAATCATTTTTTTTTCCTTTTTGAAAAAACAAAGCCAAAATGAGTAGTAATATATGGTTCAATATTATATTATTTTCCCTGTGAGAAATATTTCAAAATTAAAAAAGGCTTTAAATAGACACAAATGGATAAATTTGATAAATTATAGTGTTGTTATAATGGAGTTTAGCCAGTATACATAATTGAACCCTTTTGGTGGTTTAAAAGTTACTTTAGTTTGAAAACAAATTTCATTTCATTTGTATTACATGAAATAATTACAGTGGAAAATATTTTAACTAGGGCTACATGAAATACCTTAGGGGTAGAATATTTTTCTGTATTTTATAATAGGATTAGATTAGTTAGTAGAAAATTCATTCTAAAGAAATGTGAAACTAAGGAGTTTGAATCAATCCCTCATTTAATGTGCACATTCAGCTTTCAAGCAGGATTTGAGGCAAATTACCAGTTAAACAAAACAATCCACAAAATAGTACAATTTAAGATAAAATGCAAACAATTGTGAAAAGGGAAACAAAGAGATTAACTATAAGAAGCACCATAAATCTGAAAAAAAGTAATTACTTTTATTGAGTACTGTTATTTGGATCTAAGTTTCTAGAAGGCTCAGCTAAAAATCAATGAGACTGCATGGTTTTTATTTGTTGCCAAATGAGATTAGGTTATTGCATTGTTGGTACAACTTATCCTTGAAGTTTAACTCATTTGGGGTTCAAAAATGTATGCAGTAAAGTAGTTTTAGTTCAGTACAATCCTTTTTACTTTTTCCCTGATTCATTCTGCTCCAAGGCACTCCCTTGCCAATCTAGCAGGAAATTTGTTCTAAGCTATTTTGTGGGTTTGCTCTTAGACCATACATGTTTTCACAAGTCTTCTGGCCTGTTTTCTGTTAGAGAAGTTAGGAAGGGACTAGGTCTTTAGTTATTGGCAAACACCTGCTTAATCACAGAGGTCTTCTCCTTTGCAACTTAAGTCCTGCAGCTTCAGGAATTCCAAGAGTCACCTCTTACTATTGTACTCTTTCATAGTCTGTAGCTCAAAGTCCAACACCATACCTTCCACCTTGTCCTATGTGGAAAGGGACAGATACTTGTCCCACTTGGCCTGGTTTGTGCTCAAATTGCCCTGAAGCTGAGCTGTTCCTACCTCCACCAGCCATGGTGTCTGCCTCCATGTCTGCCTCCTCAGTAAGCATGACCTCACAAAATGACCTTGGTGATCTGTCTTTTCTGAAGTGAGTGTGGAAGCATGAAATTCTAAAACCACAGTTTAAGAGAATGAAGAAACAATACTGGTATGGAAGCTGTCTATAATTCTCCCTGGTACTATCATAACTGGTTACACTTCCATTAAAGGAGACAGCCAGTTTGGCAATGATCAGTTTTGCAAGCAAACAAATCACACACTTGGATGTATAGTCTAAAATGAAGGATTCTTTGAGTAGATCGATTTCAACTTTGTGGTTTTTTAAAAGTGGAAAATAAAATATTATTTTCCCTTCTGTGTAGGAAGAGAGGGTAGCAGAAAGCAAATAATTAATAAGTGAATGAGATACTAAATTTTAATTCTGAAGTGGATATATGAGAGTACTTTGTGAGAAAAATCAGGACATTTGGTATTGACAGCTAGAAAGTGATCAAGACCAAGCTAGAAGAGTGTAGGCAAAAGAAAAGACAGACATAAGATTACAAAGCTGATTTTCTACTTGGGGTGGGGTAAAATAAATACAATGTAATTTGATTTTCTTGAATAATGGAACTTCTGTTTGCAATGAGCACACAGACATGAATGTCAAAGGCAAACATGTCTAAGAAGGATTCTTTTGAATAGAATTGGAGACTTGGTAGAAACGTACACCTTTTTCTAGAAGGAAGCCAAGATGAGCTGCATTCCCATGGAAAGATAACTTCACAATCACCAGTTTATTCAAACTGATATTTTTGCATGTCCATATACAGTCACACAAAAATGAACATTTAAATGAAATAACTTTGTGATTGAACTTGACTCCCTGGGGTGGGGGATCCCCTTCAGTGCATCTGCTATGATTTGTAGTAGATCTTTCACAAAACTTTTCAATAAATGGCCTGGTAGTATATATTTTAGCTTTGCTGGTTATGTAGTCTCTGTCATAACTTCTAATTCTGCTGTTGTAGAACAAAAGCAGTCAGGGATAATACATAAACAGAGAGGTGTGACTGCTTTCTAGTAAAATCTTTATGCAGATGAACAAATGTGGAATTTGTTTCCTGAATCATAGTTTGCTGACACCTGGGTTAAAACGTCTTAGAGCAATGACTCATTGCCATTATTCTAGAAACAGTTTTTATTCAGGGATGCTATGATAAAGACAGAGGTTAAGAAGCTTGGGAAGTATAAGTTGTTGGTGGAATTAATGATGATGAAAAGGGATAGTAAACTGAACTACTTACAAGCATGTCTCTGTGTAAGTATAATTCTTCAAGATTGCACTTGCTTTACCCAGTCCAGTACTATTTAAAAAATAATCACCTAATACTCAAAGGACTTAAAATCAGCATACTATAGTGACTCAGTCACATCAGCGTTTATTAGCAGCTTAATTCACATTCGTCAAACTGTGGAACCAACCTAGATTACCTTCAATAGATGAATCAATAAAGAAATTGTGGTACATAGACACAATGGAATATTACTCAGCATTAAAAGACAATAAAATGATGGCATTTCCAGGTAAGTCGATGGGGTTGGAGAATACCATGCTTAGCAAAGTAAGCCAATCCCCCAAAACCAAAGGCCTAACGTTCTGTCTGATAAGTAGATACTGACCCATATGGAAAGGTTGGGGAGAATGGAGGAACTTTGATTGGGCAAAGGAGGAAAAAGGAAGAGAGAGGTCATGGGGGCAGCAAAGATGGTGGAATGAGATATGGACATCATTATCCTGGGTACATGTATGACTGTACATAGGTTGTAACTCTACATTGTGTACAACCAGAGAAATGAGAAGTTGTGCTCCATTTGTGTACAGTGAATCAAAATGCATTCTGCTGTCATGTGTAATTAATTAGAACAAATAAAAGAAAAAATAATAATCATCTCTATATTTTTCCTGCTGTGTGCAGAGTATGTATTTTTAAGTAATAACACATTAAAGTTAAGACCTCCTTCATTACCTTTGTCCCCCTTCTCAAATTTAAAAATGTGTTTTATTCATTTTTCTTTTTCATAAAGTCTTCCAATTCATTAAAAGACAATGAAAACTGAATTGGAGAAGAGGAAAGATTAAATAGACTTAAAATAGAACTAATTAAGAAATTTAATGCAAAAGATTTAGAATGTGGAACTACTTAAGAGTCAAAATTTTAAATGATAAAAAGTTTATTCATGCACACATACATTTATTTAAATGATTTTTTAAAGTATTACTGTGTGTTAGGTTTGTGATAGGTGCTCTAAAGTGCCTATGAGATGTAAAAATATCAGAATTCTCTCCCTTTATAGGGAACTTAGTCAAAATTCATTGCTCGTAAATGACACTGATTAATTAAAAAGCAACGTTTCAAAGAGTTAATTTCTCTTAATATAAATTCTGGGCATTCAGCTGTGGGAAATAGGGGAGTTTTGCCAGAATGAAGTTAACCAAAGAGTAATGAGCATCTTTTCTAATTCTAATGAAACCTTTGATTAATATCCTTTGTACCGAGGCCTCTGAACTCTCCTTCCCCACTATTTTTCCCCCACCTTCTTGAGTAACCCACTCAGTTCTGCTACAGTTCAACCATTGACTCAATCTTGTTAACTTTAGTTTTTTTTTTTTTTTCTTTTTCTTTTCCACTTAAACTAATAGCAATGTGAATAAGGACAAAAGTGTACAGCTTTTCAAATACTTTTGATGGGGGAGTAGTCAATTGATTCTATTCAACTTAAATTGAATATGTGGCTAATCTTATCAGGAAGATTCAAAAATCTATTCTTCACCGTTAAACTTTTGTCAGGAGGCAGAAAATGGTATCAAGGACACATGATGGTCATTTGTCTTGGGTGTGTTGTGCTTGGCTGAAAAAAAAAATAAGAACTTCCAACTTATAATTTAAGCTTCTTTTCAGTATCAAAGGGTGTGACAAATTAATGTTCTCACCCATCTCTGATGAGATGACAGTAAGTTTGGGGTAAAAATATGAATGATACATTTTATGGTCTGATTTGTGTCCCTCCAAAAAGGTATGTTGAATTCCTGATCCCAAATTCCTTGGAATGTAACCTTATTTGAAAGAAGGGTATTTACAGAGGTAATTAAAGTGAGGTCATTAGAGTGGATCCCAACACAACATGAAGGGTGCCATTATATAATAGAAGGGGAATTTGGACAGAGATAGGTATGTGCAGAGGGGAAGACTATGTGAAGAGACACAGGGAGAATGAGATCAGAGATCAGATTAAATTGATAACATCTATAGGCCAAGGAATGTCAAAGATGACCAATGCACCCAAGAAACTAGAAGAGAGGTATGGAATAGATTCTTCCTCACCACCTTCTGAAAAAACAAAACTTCCAACCACTTGATCTCAACATTTTCACCCAAAGAGCTGGGGAACAATAAATTTCTATTGTTTAAGTTACCCAGTTTTGGCCCATTGTTAAGAAGCCCCATGAAACTAATGCAGCACAGGACTGTGGAATGGAATAGAAGCCAAAGATAATGTCTGATCCAGGGACATAGGTTGACATGACCAGTTCTCTGTACTGTTTTTTTTTTTTTTTTTTTTAATCATAATCTCAGTCCTCAAATTACTCCTCCAAATGATTTTTAAAATAAAATATCCAGGAGACAGTCAAAAATAATGATACACTTAGGAGAAAAAGACACTATGAACAGTAACTGAAGAAATGACAGAGAAAGGAAAAGATTCACAAAGACTTTAGATATTAGAATTGTTAGGCTCAAACTGCTTATTATGTTCAAAGAAGCAAAACAAAAATTATAAATAATAGGGAACAGAGACCACAGAAAATAAGTTAGAAGTTCTGAATAGGTAAGAAATAAAAATTAGAGATCCAAATATCACAATAAGTGAAATAATTCAGTAGTTAGGTTTTACATCAGAATGAATATTTTTAAAGAGAGAAGTTGTAATTGAAGACATGGATGAGAAAAACTGAACAGATTGCAACATAGAAGAGCCATGATAGAAAACACACATGAAAAGAATGAGATTTATACTTCATTTGAGGTCTCAGACGTGAGTGAAGCTCATGTGGTGAAACTCTATTATGGGCCTCAAGATATGTAAAATATAATTGGAAAAAGTAGAAATAAATTTTCAGTCATCATGGGGGATTTTAACTATTTTTGATAATTAACAGAAAATGTAAATAACATGATGATCAATTTTGACTAAATGAACATGAATTATATATAATAGGGGCAGAATAAACATTATTTAAAAGTACATGTAAAAATTGACCATAAATGGAACAAAAAACCTCATCAAATATTAGATGAATGTACTCATTCAGAGTATATTCTATGATGACAATGGCATTTTGCTATATATTAAGACTATAAAAATTATAAGAGAACCCACGTTTGGACATTTAAGATTTTTCATATTTGTGTTGTGACCATTAAATCCATTCACTTTTATTCTTCTTTTTATTTCAGAGTTTCTAAATGCTTTAGGGTTTTTTTCTTTTTCTTTTTGCAAAAAAAAAAAAAAAAAAAAGATGTGCATTTAGCATACACTTAAGTTCATCTGGACTATTTCTTTAAAAATATTTATTTTTTTAGTTGTAGTTGTACACAATACCCTTATTTTATTTATTTATGTTTATGCGGTGCTGAGGATTGAACCCAGGGCCTCAAATGTGCTAGGTGAGTGCTCTACCGCTGAGCCACAACCCTAGCCCTTATCTGAAATCGTAACCATGTTTTATGTTCAGGAATTTCCCTTTCTTCCCCAGAGCCATCACTTCAAAAAAAAAAAAAAAAAAAAAAAATGATGTTCTGCTTCATTCAGGGCTGGATGCTCTTTAATCATGCTGAAGAGCTGTCATCACGACTGGTTCCTATTTTGTTGAAGTTTATTTCCTGAAACTTTATTCTTTCTTTCTTGTATTATTTGTTTTGCTAGAGATTTCCCCCAAAAGAGTGACATAAATTTTCTGAGTTCCTACATGTTTAAAAGAGATTTTCTTCTCATCACATTTGAGTGATAATTTATCAATTTATAGAATTTAGGGATAAAAAATACTATTTTTGTAATGTTGAAGGCATTGCATCACTTTCTTCTCGCATCAGCAAAGATAAATGAGAAATTCTTTTATATGTAACCTGTCCGATTCTTTTATTTGTAATATGTTTTTTTCAGTTGGAATATTGGTGTCTTATAGACATTTATAGAATTTCTGTTATCCTTCAAGTTTCAAGTTACGGAAATTTTTCCAAGAACATTTTTGATCATCTTCTTTGCAGTTCTAAGGCCCTTTAAACTTGCAAACACATTCCCATCCGCACTTTGGGGAAATTTTCTTTATTTCTGCGATAATTTTCTCCTCTCAATGTTTTAAAATCTTTTTGTTTTAGTGTTTTGTGGTCTTGAGCAAAAGAGCAAGAACAATGTAAAGAAGAGATATTTTGTCTCCTGGTTTCAGAGGTTCAGTTCATAGATGGCTGGCTCCAGTACTCTGCTCCTGAAATGAGGCAGAACAACATGGTATAAAGACGTGGTAGAAGAAAGCAGCTCAAGACAGGGCAAATAGAGAGAGGTCTGCTTGTCAGGGACAAAATGTAAATCTCAGCATCAGGCCCCAATGACTTACCTCTTCCAGTCACTCTCTACTTGCCTACAGTTACTACCCAGTTAATCCATATTGCTGGATTAAGACACGGATCAGGTTACAAATCTCATAATATAATAATTTCCCCTCTGTGCATTCTTGCATTGTATCACACGTGATCTTTTGTAGGATATCTCATTTCAAGTGGCTAGCATCATACCTTCTGATTACTTATACCTACCTCATATGTTTTCTCTGTTTTACTTTTTGAGCATATTCGTTAAGAGAAAGGCTTCTGGCCTGAGACTCACTGTTTGAATCTGAGATATGCTACTGCTTAAGCCTTCCATCAACAGGTGACTCTTTTCTTATTAGTAAATTAGAAATATGTGCCACCACAATTGTAAGCATCTTGCATGAACAAGTCATTTAAACCTTTATGTGTTTACTACAAGTTAAGCGCATATAAATCAGGCACTCTCATATTATTTCCACTTTTCAAACTACATTCTGATATAACAATTTGAAGATATCATCTTGTCCCTCCACTGAATATTTAAAAATTGTTTAATTTTGAAGAACTTTCAAATGCCCTGATTTTTGTTTTCTTTTCGATTCTTTTTTTAATGTATAATATCTTCTCAAATTTCTGAGTATATTGAATTATTTTTTAAAAAGTACTTTAATTTGTTGTGTTATATTATCAATTTAGGGATCTAGTTAGTCTTTCTCCTTTATTCTATTGAATTTTCCCATGCATCTGATGATCCTTGTTTATGTGATCAGTAGATTAGATAAAAGGGAATAAAGGGAAGGGAGAAGGGATTGGAACAGAAGAGACAGTAGAATGAATTGGACATAACTTTCCTATGTTCACGTATAAGTACACTATGAGTAAAACTCCACATCATGTGCAACCACAAGAATGTGATCCTAATTAGAATAAGTTATACTCCACATATGAATACTATTCACAATATACTCTACTATTTTGTATATCTAAAAAGAACAACAACAAAAGAAGAATGAAATACAGGTAGGTCTTGTGAGTTTTGTTGATTATTGAATAATTTCAAATGTTACTCAACAGGGATTTCTCACAGGTAGGAAGCCTGTCTATATTAGTCAACAGGGTGCATAAAACTTCAGACTTTAGTTCAAAATAAACACAGTACAAATTACAGAAGAGTGCTTTATTGAAGATAACAACAACCATTCGAGAAATCCCATGATTTCTTTAGGGAAAGAAAAATGGTTTCTTTCTTTTAACTTCTCAGAGACTAAAGCTTAATTGTATGCTTTTACTTGGACTTAGGAGGAAATAATGGAAAATTAGCACTGTTGTTCCATATTTAAGTTTAATTATTCTATTTTGATTTCCAAGATTTGCTTTGCTTTATCTATTAACTTGAACCTAGGATGTATGGAGCTTACATGATCAGGGCAGCTCATATAAAGATTAGAGAACAGTACCATAATGGTAGAGATTGGAGACTACAGTCATGCGTGTTCTGTGAAATGATATTGGAACACAACCACATCTATTCTTTTAGATATTTTCTATGGCTATATTGTCCTATAACAGCAGAATTGAGTATTTGTGACCAAGACCATATTGGTCTGAAAGTCTAAATATTGTAGGATATGTGGTATCTCCAAAAAGCTCATCTGTGAGACAATGCAATAAAGTTTAGACATGAAATGATTAGGTTATGAGAGTCTTAATCTAATCAATACATTAATCCCCTGATACTGATTAACTGGGTGGTAACTGGTAGGTAGAGTGTGGCTGGAGAAGGTGGGTCATTGGGAACTTGCCTTTTGTATTTTGTCTGTAGTGAAGGGAGTGTCTGTCACTCTGAGTCCTGAATTCATGTTGATGAAGGACAGATGAGGCCACACACCTGAAGAATTTTCAGGAAGAAGGTTTATTTAATCTGTAGCAGTCTAGGTTCAGAAATTCTTTTAAATTCATACTCAGTGGAGTGGTTACATGACAGTGGAAGTGGGTAGAAATTTAGCAGTTACTCTTTGTCTCATATTCTTGGGCTAGACAGAGATTTTACACATTTTGTTTGTAAACCTTGCATTTGCAAGAAAGAGGAAGCTTCAAACCATACTGAGCTTTCTGCTGAACTCCTATGAAATCCTGTTGACATTCTGTAAAGATCCTTCCGACAAGAAGGGAAGCTTAATTATGGCCAGGGTCTTTTGGGTGGAGGTACCAGGTCTGCTTCATTGTTTCAAGTTGCTTTCCTGCACCACCATACATTTCTGTCATGGTGTTTTGCCTCACCTTGGGCCCAGAGCCTAGGAGTCGCCATCTATGAAATTAAGACTTCCAAAAGAGTGAACTCCCCCCAAACTTTTTCTCTTTTAATTATTCTTGTTAGATGTTTTGGTCATGGCAACAAGAATGTTGCCACCCCTGCCTAGTGTTTCACTTATTTTATAACTTTATGAAATTTGTTAATATCTCTTCTCCCATGATGGCTCCCTATTTCTATTTTTATGAGTTTTTTTTAGTGTATTTATTATTTTATCTCAATGTATTTCATAAGGAACAGTGGTACATGTAGATTTTCAATCTGCCATTTTGAATTCGAAACCTGTTTTCTTTTGTTTTAAATTCAGTAATATAAGAGGATTCTGGGAAGATGGCAGGATACAAAAAAAAAAAAAAAAAAACTGAAAAACTGCGTGGACAATAAGTGCATGGGAAAATATCTATCCTATGTAAATATTTTGGAACTCTAGGGCCTATTTAACTGTGCAACATTCAGGGTAAGTCTTGAAAATGAATTTTAGTTAATTTTGGTCAATTTCAGCTCTTAACACAGTTAGCAACTAACTATCCATCTCCCACACTCATGACCCCAACTCTGCTTGTGTTCCTGGAGCAGCTTGCATACAACTTACAGGAGTCAGGGTGGGCAAAAAGCACCCTGTTCTTAAAGTATCAGAATCGGTACTCTGATTTGCTAACTATGATGACATAAGTGCAGAAAAAAGAGGTTGTTGGCTGCTGGGAGCCATTAGCCAAGTAGGTATGACAATTTCCTTGCCAGCGTACCCCATGTTGCTGACATGTTGCAGCGACATTGAATGTAGGTGACCTTGCTCAAGGACCAAGGCAGATTAGGGTGTTCCCGGTTTTAAGATAATCGTGTTTAGGGCGTTCCCAGTTTAGGTTCCAGGTTTAAGGTTTAAGATTATTCCTGCTGGGAATAGGGCGTATCCTGCTGCCTGAGTTCCCCTTGAGTTCTCACGGGATTCAGACAGTATATTTTGGAGATAGAAGCCCAGTGGATTTGGATTTGGG